>NC_140589.1:772832433-777724933 GCF_964204655.1 Triturus cristatus | reverse complement strand
GGCTGACTCCAACTTTTGTCCTTCCCCAGAGTTCTGTAAGTCCCCACTATGTGGGGGCTTAATAGTTGAGAAAAATGGGCTCCCCGGGCAGGCCGCCGGGGAGAGGACGTGGCCTGGGCTTAACCCTCCTTGGTTCCAGCCGAGGGTCCGGGTGCTGGGGACAGGGGGTCCACCGGGGGCACGGGGAGGCTCTCCCAGGCCTGGCTAGGGTTCGGAAGCTGGGACCGGGCCTGGGGCTCGTGCTCCGTCCGGCAGGCCCCGGGGTGTGGGAGCCCTCCGTCCTGCAAGCCAGCCGAGGATCCGGGTGCTGGGGAAGGGTGTCCACAGGGGCCCGGGGAGGCTCCCCCCCCAGCCTGGCTAGGGTTCGGAAGCTGGGCCCGGACCCGGGCCTTGTGCTCCGTCACAGTGTCGCATGGTGCGGGAGCCCCCCGTCCTGCAAGCCAGCCGAGGGTCCGGGCGCTGGGGAAGGGTGTCCACCGTGGCCCGGTGAGGCTCTCCCCAGCCTGGCTAGGGTTCGGAAGCTGGGCCCGGACCCGGGGCTTGTGCTCCGTCCCAGTGTCCCAGGGTGCGGGAGCCCCCGTCATGTAAGCCAGCCGAGGGTCCGTGCGCTGGGGAAGGGTGTCCACCGTGGCCCGGGGAGGCTCTCCCTGGCCTGGCTAGGGTTCGGAAGCTGGGCCCAGACCCAGGGCTTGTGCTCCGTCCCAGTGTCCCAGGGTGCGGGAGCCCTCTGTCCTGTAAGCCAGCCGAGGGTCCAGGCGCTGGGGAATGGTGTCCACCGGGGCCCAGGGAGGCTCTCCCCAGCCTGGCTAGGGTTCGGAGGCTGGGCCCGGACCCGGGGCTTGTGCTCCGTCACAGTGTCCCATGGTGCGGGAGCCCCCCGTCCTGCAAGCCAGCCGAGGGTCCAGGCGCTGGGGAAGGGTGTCCACCGGGGCCCGGGGAGGCTCTCCCCGGCCTGGCTAGGGTTCTGAAGCTGGGACCGGGCCCGGGGCTCGTGCTCCGTCCGGCAGGCCCCGGGGTGCGGGAGCCCCCCGTCCTGCAAGCCAGCCGAGGGTCCGGGCGCTGGAGACAGGGGTCCACCGGGGCCCGGGGAGGCTCTCCCCGGCCTGGCTGCTTTCAGAAGCAGGGACCGGGCCGGTGAGCAGGGGTGGCTGGCTTTATCTGCTACGCTGGCAGAGCGGAATTTTCTGCCCACCCCTACTGGGAACACACCTGTCTTGCCCTGGTTTTCCTGAAGACCCGAGTAGAGGCCAAATTCTTCAAGAAGCTGCAACACCTGAGGGATCAATCAATCAATCAATCAATCAATCAGTTAATTTGTAAAGTGCACTACTTACCCGCAAGGATTTCAAGGCGCTGAGGGAGGGGGGGGGTGCTGCTGCTACTGGTCGAAAAGCCAGGTCTTGAGTCGTCTCCTGAAGGTCAGCAGGTCTTCGGTTTGTCGTAGGTTGAGGGGGAGGGTGTTCCAGGTCTTGGCGGCGCGGTGGGAGAAGGACCTGCCTCCGGATGTGGTTCTACGGATGCGCGGGACCGTGGCCAGGGCGTGGTTGGCGGAGCTGAGTTTCCTGCTGGGTACGTAGAAGGTTGAGTCGACTGTTGAGATAGGCTGAGCCGGTTTTGTGGAGTGCATTGTGTGCGTGGATCAGGAGCTTGAAGGAGATTCTTCTGTCAACGGGGAGCCAGTGCAGGTTCCTCATGTGGGGGGTGATGTGGTTGCGGCGCGGGATGTCGAGGATCAGGCGTGCAGAGGCGTTCTGGATTCTTTGCAGTCTGTTGATGAGCTTTTCCATAGTCGAGTCTGCTGCTGACTAGTTCCTGGGTGACTGTTTTCCTCGTGTCTGTCGGGATCCATCTGTAGATCTTGCGGAGCATGCGGAGGGTGTTGAAGCAGGTAGAGGAGACTGCGTTGACTTGTTTGGTCATGGTGAGTTTTGAGTCGAGGATGACTTCCAGGTTGCGTGCGTGGTTGGTAGGAGTGTCCCCAGTGATGCAGGCCACCGGGAGTCATCCAATGCTGAGGGGTTGGGCCCGAGGATGAGGATCTCCGTCTTGTCTGTGTTCAGCTTAAGTTGGCTTTCCTCCATCCAGTCGGCGACAGCCTTCATTCCCTGGTGGAGGTTGGATTTGGCGGTGAGGGGTCCTTGGTGAGGGAGAGGATCAGCTGTGTGTCGTCGGCGTAGGAGATTATGTTGAGGTCGTGCTGTCGGGCGATGCGTGCGAGTGGTGCCATGTAGATGTTGAACAGCGTCAGGCTGAGGGAGGATCCCTGCGGGACGCCGCAGATGATCTTGGAGGCTTCGGACTGGAACTGGGGAGGTGGATTCTCTGAGTTCTGCCAGAGAGGAAGGAGGTGGCCCAGTCCAGAGCCTTGTCTCAGATCCCTGCGTCATGGAGGCGTGTGCGTAGTGTGCAGTGGCAGACGGTGTCGCAGGCGGCAGAGAGGTCCAGGAAGATGAGGGCCGCCGTCTCGCCGTTGTCTAGCAGGATCCTGATGTCGTCTGTGGCGGCGATGAGGGCGGTCTCGGTGCTGTGGTTGCTGTGGAATCCTGATGGGAAGGGGTCCAGGATGCTGTTGTCTTCGAGGTGACGGGTGAGCTGGATGCTAACTATCTTCTCGATGACCTTTGCTGGGAACGGATGCAGGGAGATGGGCCGGAAGTTATTGAGGTCGCTCGGATCCGCCATGGGTTTCTTCAGTAGGGCGTTGATCTCGGCATGCTTCCAGCTCTCAGGGAAGGTAACGGTCTCGAAGGAGAGGTTGATGACATTGCGCAGGTGGGGTGCGATGAAGCTGCCGGCTTTGTTGAAGATGTGGTGTGGAAGAGGGTCAGACGGGGAGCCGGAGTGGATTGTGCTCATGGTCTTGATTGTGTCCTCGATGCTCACGTTGGCCCAGGTTGTCAGGGAGTCGTGGTCGATGGGGTGTGGTGGGTCCGGCATGTCGAGGCCTGTAGGGGTCATCCGGGGGTTGAAGCTGTCATGGATGTCGGTGATTTTGCGGTGAAAGCAGGTGGCGAGGGAGTCGCACAGGGCTTGCGATGACGGAATGTCGTTGGCGCTGGAGCTGGGGTTGGAGAGTTCCTTCACGATGTTGAAGAGCTCCTTGCTGTTGTGTGCGTTGTTGTTGAGGAGGTCCTTGAAGGAGGTCCTTTTAGTGGTCCTGATGAGGTGGTGGTGGTTGCGAATGGCGTCTTTGTGGGCAGCACGGCTGTCCGTTGTCTTCTTGCTGTGCCATTTGTTCTCCAATTTCCAGCAGGTGCGCTTTGATGCTAGGAGTTCCGGGGTGAACCAGCTGTCTCTCTTGCTGGTGTCTCTGTTGGTTGGCTTTTTCAGAGGGGCTAAGGTGTTGATGCAGTCGTCCATCCAGCGTCTGAGGATGCGTGCACCATCATTGGGGTTGGTGGGGTTGGTCGGTGGGTTGAGTGCGAGGTTTGTCTGTAGTTGTTCTTCAGTGACTTTGCCCCAGCAGCAGCGGGGGATCTGTAGGGTGTGGTGGTGTGTGAGGGGTTTTCGGAAGGTGAAGTGGATGCAGTGGTGGTCTGTCCAGGTGAGTTCGGAGGCATGGCTGAAGGCGACGTGGGGGCTTGAGGAGAAGATGGCATCGAGCGTGTGAACGGCGATGTGGGTCGGTGTCGTGACGAGCTGTTTTAGTCCGAGGTTGGCGAGGTTGTCGATCAGGGTGGAGGAGTTGCTGTCGTTGTTGCTCTCCAGATGATAGTTCAGGTCTCCGAGGAGGATGTAGTCAGTGGAGGTCAGCGCGTGCATGCTGATGAAGTCGGCGATGGAGTCGCAGAATTGTGGTCGGGGTCCGGGCGGTCTGTAGACGAGGGTGCCTCTTAGGGTGGTCTTGGGGTCCGTGTGGATCTGGAAGTGCATGTGTTCGGCGGTGCTGAGAGTGTCGTTGGTGTTTGTTGAGACCCTGATGGTGTTCTTGTGGATGATGGCGATTCCTCCTCCGGCTCCGATGGTGCGGTCTCTGCGGGTGATTTTGTATCCGTCGGGGATGGGTATGGCGATGTCTGGAGAGGAGGCTTCGTTCATCCAGGTCTCGGTCAGGAAGGCGACGTCCGGAGATGCGGTGTCGAGTAGGTCCCAGAGCTCGACGGCATGTTTGCGTGCGGAGCGGGTGCTGATCAGGATGCATCTGAGCTGGTTGGGTTCCGTCGTGGCAGGTGTCTCGGCGCCTTCGAGGTAGGAGAAGCTGCAGTTCTGGCAGGCGAAGGGACCGTGGGTGCGTTTCGGGGCGGCCTTGCAATAGGTGTGGGTCCTTCCTGAGTTGAGAGTGACGAGGGTGCTGGCGTCGTAACGGAGGCGGTCTTCATGGCTGGTGCGGGGGCCAGGGCATCTGGCACTGTGCGCGGTCCAGGCGCGGCGTGCCAGTGGTGCACCCGCTGCGCGCGGCCGTGCAGCGGCCGCCATATATGGGGAGGTGGGGTGGGAGGAGCAGCTGGGAGGCGGGTGGCAGAGGCAGCGAATGGGCTCAGAGGGGGCGGGGCCGCGGGGGATGCAGCGGCGGGGACAGGAGCAGGGAAGTGAAGCGGTCGCAAGGTAGGAAAACAAGGCAAAAAGGGGTACAGAAGCAGAAAAGGGGGCACAGCAGCAGCCATACAGATGGGCAGGGGGCACAGAGCAGAAAGGTCGCAGCAGGGGCGGAAGGCAGACGAGGGACAGAGGGAGAAAACCGGGCAGTGGGGGCACAGAAGTAAAAGAGGTCACAGCGGCGAGCGGGGGGCAGGGGGGTACAGAAGAGGAACGGGTGTACAGAAGGAGGGCAGAGGAGTACAGAAGAGAGACGGGCAGACAGAATACAGGCACAACAGAGAGCAGATACAAACCTAAGGCCACCACTGGCCACCAGGGATGAGGCGCAGGTGGTAGCCTGCAGGTGCTAGAGGGCCTCGACTTCAGCGGCGGCAGCAGGCGGCAGCAGGAACGCAGGTGGAGCTGCAGCGGGGGGGGGAAGCAAGCTACCAGGCAAGGTCAAGGCAAGGTCAAGGGTCGCAAGGAATGTTTTGTTTGCCTTATCTAAGATAAATAAGGAGGTCGCCAGCATATAGGGAGATGACATGAAATGTACGGTCCACTTCTGTGCCCCAATCCACACCCTGTATGGAACATTTCCACCAGGGGTTCAATGGTTATGGTGAACAAAAGGGGCACCAGGGGGCATCCATGCCTGGTACCCCTGAACACCTCATAAGCCTTAGACATAATTTGTCCCGTGCTTACCCTCACCATCGGGCAGATGTAGACTAATCATACACATCACGTCCATCTAGGGCCAATTCCCATTCGCAGTATGGTGGCATCCAAGAAGTATCATGATGATTGCAAGAGGGTTGGGGGACAGTGGCAGGTGTAGAGGATAGAGTAGAGTCTATGAATATTAAGGGAGGTATCACAGGTTGGTGTGAACTTGTTTTGATCAAAGTGAATCAGTGCGTGCATGTGGGGTAATAACTGAAAGGCCAGTACTTTGCTGAGTATTTTAAAGTCTGAATTAAGCATGGAGGGGTGTAGAAAGTCAGAGACCGTTGCTTCTTGGGAAGTGGATTTAGGCCAGGGAACCACCAACGATCCCAGTCTTGTTCGCCTCTGTATACATTGCTGCTAGCCTCAGTGCCAGTTCTCCTTCAAAATCTGCCAAGAATTCCAGAGGAGTCCATCAGCACCTGGTTTCTTTCCCGACACCATGGATTTAATGGCATCACTGATTTCCAGTTCCATAACCGGGGCACCCAACGGCCCCTGTCCCTTATTGTGGAGGCACCGAAGAGGAAACAGGCGGTCTGAAAAAGGGCCAAATGTCACCAGGGGATCCACCACCAGTGGGTGATAAAGGGAGACATAATAATCCCTGAACCTACCATTGATATTTTTCCGGGAAGAGAGGGGAGTCCTACCCAAAGTCATCAGGTGGGTGAAAAGGGCCTTCTTGCTCTCGAGGCAGACAAACTAGAACAGGAGTCTCCCGACTTCCCATCCTCCTCATGGGCTCAATTCATGCAGATCTTAGAATCATGGCATCTGAGGTGTACCAAGGATACATTGTATAATTCTTTCTGTCTCTAACAGTCATGGGAGAACCTCCAGTATAGAATTGTGTTCATTATTGCAAGCATGGAGGTCATCCTCTAGTTTCAGAAAGTCCTGTTCCAGGTCCTGACAGATACCCACTGACTGTCCCAAGCAGTGCCCCTTCACCACCACCTTAAAGGCCTCCCACTCCAAGCACAGACTTTATGCCACTCCAAGGTTTGAGGCAAAGTATCTGGTCACCTTGTCTGATAATGCATCCCTGAAGAGAGTATCCTCAAGGGCTGCCGAGTGCAGCTTCCATATGGGTATAAGTATGCGTTCATCAGTCGGTTGTAGGTCAGGAGGAGAGGACTCTGGGCTTACAGGGTATGGTCCAAGTACTCTGTGTGCATTATGCAGCCACTGAAGAACTTAGAGCAAACAAAGCAGTCAATCCTAGTATGTAACCAGTACAGCCCGAGTAAAAGGAGCAGTCCCTTTCTGTTGGGTATTTGGTGCACCAGGTGTCCTCCATGTCCCAGTGCGTTACCCATTTGGTCAAGTTGCCATCCACCCTATGGGCTACCCCTCCCAGCATTAATTGAACAGAGCAGTCTAGGGTTGTGCCAAGTGCGCAGTTGAAGTCACTCCCCAATAAGGAGTGGCCCCTCTCTAGGCAGCCCAGTCATGTCAATAGGACATGAAATAAGGGGTCTTAATCCTAGTTGGGTGCATACATGGTACCTCAGACCAATGTTTTTTTACAGATCTGCCCCTCCAGCAAGATTTAGAGGTCTCCCTTCTCCGTGTCAATTGTTATGGCTTCATAGCGGACTCCTGCCCTCACCCAAAGCAATGCCACCTTGCAAAGGCCGAATAGGTAGTGGCATGAATTTGGCCCTGTCACTGTCACTGGAGGTGATTGGCCTTCATAAGCGTATGGTGAGTCTCTTGAAGAAGAGCAATATGAACCCCCCCATTGTTTAGGATATATTAGGATTTTTGGTGCTTTGTTGCTGATCCAAACCCATATACATTGCAGGTCATCAGTTTGTAAGTACTATGTGAGGTGGTCATGATGGGGTCTGTGTGTCTGCCAAGTGTAAGACATTCCCTTGGCCCTCAGCCCCCCACTCATCACTTTCACTCCCAAGACAGCATTGAACAGCAATGAACAACAAAATTCCTGACTCCCCGACCCCTGAGCAGCCCAGCAATGGCTGGTCACCCAATCTTTGAAAAAGTGATAAACACACAGCACCACCATTCCCGAATCTCTGGAATGGCGATATGGGGGAAGGCAAGAACGAATCAGCTTTGCTGTTTCTGGTGGCTGTGCCAGCATAGGTACTGCAATCGTTGTCCACATTGGGAGGCAGGTATGCTAAGTAGAGAGGGGAAGCTTAAACAATGTCCTCTCTCCTCCTGGGAGTCACCTTAGACATTTTGTCATCTTCAAGGTACAGTGAATCTGAGCTGGAAGCACCCACTTGGGGTTCCGATTGGCATCTACGTGGGAGGCCCCGGTATCAGTGTCTGATTGAATCTGGGTGGATTTTTTCAGCACTCCCCATCGTGGCCCGCCCCAGTGACCTACGCTGATTCCGCTGGCATTAGCGCGCCTTGCCTGTGTTGGTCCACGGCCTGTCAGTTCCAGCTCGGTAAGCTTCCAGCCACGATCAGGCCTCATCGTTCAGAAGTGGGAGTTGTCAACTAACAGGATCTTCAGCTTGGCTGGAAAGAAAAGTGAGTACTGGATCAATTTGTCCCAGAGCATTCCTTACACCTCTAAGAAAGAGGTCAGCTTGGCCTGCACAGCAACTGTAAAGTCTGGGAACAGTCGGACCTTGCTATTTCCTACTCGGAATGGGCCTGCTTCCCTTGCGCGTTACAACAGTAAGTCCCTATCTCTGTAGTGTTATAGTCTGGCGACAATGGATCTGGGTGGGAGTCCCTGAGCTGGTGGTCGAGCGTGGACCCGGTATGGCCTCTCCAGGCCAAAGAAGGGTGTGAGCTGTGATAGGATCACCACAGAACGTAGCCAAGGTTCCAGGTAGGCCACCATGTCTGGCCTATCAGTCACCTACAGGAGACCCACTATGTGCACGTTGTCATGCCGATTGCATCTTTCAGCATCTTCTGCGCGACATTCTAATCAGTGTGCCTTGTCTGTTAAATGGGTAAGCTGGGTCTTCATGGCTTAGTTTGAAGGCTAACAAGTCGGTCAGGGAGATTTTAAGTGTCACTGACCCTGTCTCCCAATTTCTGGTGGTCAGAAAGCCTTAACAGAATGACCTGCAGCCCACCCAGAAGGAGAAGTGGATAAGGTGGATGGGTCAGAGTATGATGAGGCAGGATTGGAGCAAGACCAAGATGGAGGTTTTGTCTTGAAGCCTGCTGATGTGGGGGGTAGCATAATCCCAGGACTGGAAGTCCTCAGCAGAACAGGCAGCAATGTGTCATCAAGAAACCTGTTCCCAGAGGAGCTGGCAGACAGGAGGAAGGAAAGGCAACTAAAATAGGATCTTTCCACATTAGGCAAAGAGCAGGCCCTTGCTAAATTGGAGAAGGAGCAGGCTCTTGAAGAGAAAATGTTGGCCATGGAAGAAAGGAAAATGGCCCATGAGCTCAGCATGAGAGAGCTGGACATCCGAGGCCTGGGAGAGAGGTCCAGCAACAGCAATGGTGGGAGCATACCTACAGTGCCCCCTGGTGAGCCTAGAGTCAGGATCACAAAGGATTTGGTGCCTAGTTATGTGGTAAGGGATGATATGGACAAATGGCTTGCAGCTTTTGAAGTGGCTCTAAGAGTGCCCGAGGTCACAGAGGAGTTCTGGGGTAATAGTTTGTGGAAGTATTTGCAAACAGTGGGGAGGGACACTCTCCTTACACTAAACGTAGAGGACCAGACATGCTACACTGCAATAAATGCCATCAAAGTTTGGACTGACCCCTGAGAGGTATGGGCTCGGATTCAGGGGCAGCCACAAAATCTCATGCTCAGATTCAGAGGCAGCCACAAAATCTCATCACAAACATGGGTGGATTTCTTGGAATATGCTGGTAAGGCACTGAAGGGCTGGATGACGAGCAGCAAGGTTGATGATTCTACAGGGCTGCACAGCTTAATTTCAAAGGAGCACATGCTTGATATTTGTTAGTTGATAGCAATTTAACTGTCAACAGGAAACTTGCTTGGGAGGCAGACATCTGGATCAGCACTGGAGTGTGCAGGAAGGTATCTGGGGAACTCACAAAGGGGTGATCAGGGTTCCTTCCAGAAGAAGGAGGGGGAGCTAAAAAGACAGAGTTCTCTAAAGGCCCTCAAAACATTCCCAATCTGGCGACCAGATGGAGAACTACTCTGACAAAAGTCAGCATACCAAAATTCCCAACTGCTATGAGTGCGTTAAGTATGGACACTACAAAGGGGATCCCAAGTGTCCAAAAAGAGCACCACCTCACACTGGAGGAAAGAATCCAGGGGTGGCTATGTAGTGCTGAAGGAAGAGCTTGTTCCAATTAACCTCTTGCGTGCAGCGCAAATTCCCCCGCAGTGCGGGCGAATTAATGAGTGAGCGGGGTTCAGATGGCCCCCGGCCATCCTCCGCACACGCCCACCGTGACGTCGGATGGCCAGGGGCCGTCCGAAGCACGCAAGGGGTTATTGGGAGGGAGTTTGCAGGGGTTACTCTATTGCCCTGGGTGACAGTGAGATGGTTCCTCAGATCCATGTACTCTCAAATGCTGCTAAGTATAGGTAATGGGTCACCATCAGTTGGCAATGTGTTGATGCTCTGATGGATATAGGTGCCAGTATGTATGGTAAAAAAAATCAGCTGGTGTCCCCAGAGCAGGTAATTCCAAATGCATTCCACCAAGTTGTGGTGGCTGACAACAGAGAGGGTCTCTTTCCCATGGCCCTTGTTACCTTTTAGTGGGTATGGGGAGTTTACAGGTCTCCTGAAAGTTGCTCTGAGCCCTGCCATGCTTGTGGACTGTTTGTTGGGTAATGACATTGAGCCCACTATTTGGAAAGAAGAAGAGCTCAAGGCTCATGTTGAAATGTTTGTTTAACCTCATTGGATCTGAGCAATGTGAAGGTTCGTGGCTGCGCAGGATGGAGACAGAAAGGGCTGGAGCCTGGAACAATGGCCCAGCCAGCTGCTAAAAAGAGAAAAGGCATAGGGCATGGTAAACTAGCCCTCAAGTATCTTTCCAGTGAGGGCGGTGGGGCACCTGATGTAGCCACTTGGAGCCCACTGATGAGTGCACTGCTTATCTTGGTGACTTACCTACACTTGCTGGTTGTCATGTAGAAGGAGGACTCAACAAGGAGGAGTTCCGTAGGGCAAAGTGGGAGTGTCCAACCCTTAAGGGCAGGAGGAAACAGGCTGAAGCCTAAGCAGCAGGTGATGCGTCTGGGAGTTATCACATCTACTGGGAGGCAACCTCCTTCACAGTGACCCTACGGCTTCTGTACATGGGACAACAAGAGCCCTGGTGGCCCCCCAATGCTATAGGGCCTCCCTACTAGAACTGGCTCACGAGAGTCCCCTGGCAGGAAACCTGGGCCAAGGCAAGACCTTTGCTGGGCTTTTCCGACACGTCTTTTGGCCCAAGATCAGGAATACTCAGATGCATTTTGCAGGACCTGTGTAACTTACCTGGCTAGTGGGAAGACAGGGCAAAGGCTTAAAGCCCCCCTTAACCCACTATCAGCCATTGGCACAAACGTTGAGAGGGTGGGCATTGACATTGTAAGGCCTATGGATCCCTAGACTGCTTCAGGCAGCAGCTTCATCCTGGTTCTGGTGGATCATACCACACAGTACCCAGAGGCAATCCCTCTGAGGACCATGACTGCACCTGCATTAGCAAAGGACCTGCAGGTGAGTTTTACCTGAGTGGGTTTCCCCAAGGAAGTTGTGTCTGATAGGGGCAGAAACTTCATGTCTGCATTCATGCAGTCAATGTGGCATCCACAAACCAATGGGCTAGATGAGAGATTCAACTCATCTCTGAATGTTATTCTTATTAGAGGCCTACCGGAAGCCCTGAGGAATGATTGGGACATCTTCCTTCCATGCTTGTTGTTGGACTTGGCCCTTTTTTCAGGGTCATCCCTAAACTTTTGGCCTTTCTCCTAGCCTTTTCTCTGACATTGTGTTGTGGTTTTAGGACTCTGGGCACTTTAGCACTGCTGTCCAGTGTAAAGTGTGTGTGCTCTCTGTGTTACATATGGTAAGATTGGTCTACAATTGTTTGGCCTATTTAATTTACCTGTCAGTCCCTTGTAAAGTGGTATCTCATATACCCAGGGCTGGTAAATTAAATGCTACTGGTGGGCTTGCAGCGCTGATTGTGCCACCCACCAAAGTAGCCTTGCAAACCTGTCTCAGGCCTCTGCCATTGCAGGGCCTGTGCGCGCAGAGTTACTGCCGTTGTGACGTGGCACCTAAAGTGTGTACCATGTCTTTGACACACCTTTTTTTGCATGTAAGTCACTCCTACGATCAGCCCTAGCTAGCCCTATGGGCAGGGTGCATTATAGGTAAAAGATAGGACATGTACCTTAAGTGTGTGACATGTCCTGGTAGTGACAAACAACCATTTTGGTTTCTCACGACTATGGGCTCCCGTCCCATAGGAATGCATTGGGGATTCCCTGATAAGTGTTTCAGTGGTAATTACTGACATGAGCGTGGTCAAGTTTAGTATATTTAGAATGGTAATAATAAAGGCAGTGCAATGGTGTGCGCAGATTTATTATAACTATTTTAGAAATGCCACTTTTAGAAGTTGGAATTTCTGTGTGGTTTTTGTCTGCCTGCCTGATGTGATTGCATGTCTGGCTTTTGAGTGGCAGGGGATGGTGAGGTGTGTAGGAAGGTGGATATCTGACTATGGTTACCCCCAACTTTTTGCCTAGTGCCTAGCTGGTTTTTCGACTTAGTTGGCCTGAGATCCTGTCATTCAGGGTCTCAGGCTGTCTGCTCTCTCTTTAAAATGGACTCCATGTACCCTAGGTACATACCCAATTGGTAAGGATCACCTTATTGGACCCTGTACAGTGTACCCTAGGTACCCAGGGCTTAGGTGTACCCTAGGCCTCCCAGGGGCTGCAGCATGTATTATGCCACCCCTGGTCTGGCCTTCCAATCAGACACAACTGGCTGATCACTCAGCTGGGGAAAGGTCGTGTAATCACCCCTTGCTTAGATATAGTATACCTATATCTACCCTTAAAATAGACACATGTGTACCTGTGAGCCACTCCTATGGCAGGCCTTAACAATCCTAGAGGCAGAGTGCTTGGTAACATGTGAGATGGTGCTCTAGCATGAGCTGAGCCTGTCTGCAGCTTTCGGAACCATGTCCTTATAGCTGTTCTATGATATAGCCTACCATATACTCTTAAAGTACCTTATAATTTTAAACGGTTGTGGTAACTATGGTTTGGCTTTATAAAAACATGTCGTGTAAGGTGTCTAACACTTTGGAATAATACCCCCATATCATTTCTGGTGATGAGGATATTATTCCTCCCTTCTAGAGGGAGAGACATGTTAAAATCCTACTTTGCTGTTTAACTCTGACCAAAGCCTCAGCATCACAAAATGGATGCTGCTGCCACAGACACGAGTCTGACCTCCTGCAGCTGGGAGTCCTCCCAGCCAGGGAGGCCTGGACAATAGGTTTCCTGCTTGGGGAGGTGCTAGCACCTCCCCAGACAGACTTTAGTGTATTGGGGCAGGGAGGGCTGAAAGGAATGAGACATGCCTGGGGCACACAAGGTGCTCCATGCATAGTCCAGTTCAAACCGGCGCTGGGGCACTCCAGCCCCAGCTCTGGCGCGAAACTGGACAAAGGAAAGAGGGTGTAACCACTCCCCTTCCTGGTCCCACCCATAGGAGGGACCTTGCAGGTAGCCCAGCCCACTAGCCCAGTATATCAGTAGGTAGCTGAGCCCTACAAATTAGATTAACCTGAATCTGCAACTTGAACAGAAACTCTGGACCTTCGACATTCGACCTCAGGAAGAAGACTGAAGAAATCTCCCTTGTGGCAAAGGAGTGACCACCCTGGGCAACCAGGCACCATCCAGCGACTGCTGCTTGCTTTGCGACTGATCCTACAAGGGACGACTGCAGAGACTGACCAGTGCTGAGACTTCCAGACACCTCTGACCCCGATCCACATATGCAGCGAAGCTGACACCCGTGGAGGCGACGAGGGACGTGGGACCGGTGACTTGGGAAAAGTGGCTAGTAACTGACTAGTGCGACTTCTGATGCTTCCTCGAGGCTGTGCTTGGGGAATTGAGAAGCCCCCATCCCGAGCACCATCTGCAAAGAAGATCAGCTCCCCACACTTCACATGTTCTGCGTGGGGCCCTTCTGCACCTGAGTTGCTCGACGTGTTGTCCGGTTGCTGGCCCGTTGGCTAGTGACCTCTGCGACGACAAACCTTTGATTTCATCTTGCTGGTCCGGCTCCTCCAGACTGGCACTCGCTCCTCTGTGAAAGAGAAGCACCCCAGACCTTCCTGGTCTGCACCAGAAGCAAGTCCTCCATTCTGCGTGGGTTCCGCTTGCCAAGGCTTGTTGGGTCCTAACTCGACATCGACGACGCCGACAGCAAGAGCCTTCGTGGGACAGCTCGCCTCCTGGTCCTGGTCGTCCTCGACATCTCCTGGTACCCGTGGCTGCTGCGACAAGCTTCACCTCTTCACTTGCATCTGCACGACATCGCCTGGTTCCTTCCTGGTTCCTTCCCGGCTCCTGGCTGGTGACCTAGACTCTGTCCCTTCTGCTTGCAGGTATCCTTCCTTCTTGATTCCATCCTTGGGATCCACCGGACACTCTTCACTGACTGCCTGTCAGCAACTTTCCTTCAGGCATCCATAGGAGTCCACGACGAAACCCGACGCAAGTTCACACCTATGCACCCGCAGCCCGTGGGCTAGGTAACTTGAGTACTCCGGTGCTCACAAGGGTATTGACTATCCTAGGGTCTAGTTTCCAAGTCTCGACTTCCTAGCTATTCCAAAAGTGTCCTAAAACTGTTAAATTCTAATAACTACTGTTTCTATCGACTTTTACTCATTACGCGTGAGTGGTTCCACTCTGCACCTGAATCCCTTGGGCCTCCCACTTCCTAACCTTTGGTAGTATAGTGTAGCCCCAGTGATTCCCTAGGCCTAGGCCTATCCTGTGTTCGTGACAGTGGTTCTTATACCACTTACTTAGTATATGGTTTGCGTGGCCCCTAGGGCCTAACTGTATTACTAACCTGTGTGACTTAATGTATGCTTAAATAAGACTGTGTTGTACTTACCTCGAATCTCATAAAGAGTGCTGAGAGTTTGACTTGAATAAATACATTCTATTTTTATATATATCTGTTGTGGTGTCCTTTCATTTGGTATTCAAGGGATTACATATGGTATAACAGCTGGCTTCACATGCCATACAGAGTTTAGCCTAAGACTGCTCTTGTCCATGCTACCACTAGGATAGCTGGTCGATAAGGCTGATTTTACAACCAATCACCATAAGGGTTGTTTGGACTGATACAAGGTGTACACTAGAATTAGTGACATCATATATCAGGCCAACTTCTCACATTGGTGAGCAGCGGTTGGGATCTGAGCTTGCTGTTGTTAATACCATTGTAATCTTGAGATACTAAATTCAAAGATCACACAGATATTGTTAGGTACATATAACATAGATTATAAATACTTAAGTCCTACTGGACTTAGTTGTTGTAGGTTGAAGGGCCTAGCACACCCTGACTACAACTACTAGATAGGTTTAGTAGATACAACTAGTGTAGGTAGGTGCACACACCACACCCTCGCTAGATCATGTCTCTGAGAGGAGATCAAGTTGATTCTCTCTCAGGAGGGGTAGATCCTAGAAAGATCCCCTCTAGATATGATACCCTAACTTTTCAGGAGATGAGACAATTGTGTACCTCCAGAAAGTTAAAACAGGGTTCAAACCCTACCCTCATTCAACTAGTGGAGATCCTAGAGGAGTATGATGCTCACAGGGCCTCCCAGGTTAGTACCCTAGGTACAGGTGAGGGTCTACCCACTACAAATGAGTCAGATGGGACTTCAGAAGATGAGGTAGACAGCCAGGTCAAAGTTGGGAGACTTAGCCAGGCTAACTTAAGCCTACATGGGAGTCTAACTGGGGTCCCCCCATTCATACCCTCAAGTAGACTTAACCAGAGAAGCAGGAGAGGAAGATCCCCTTCAAGGGAATCTATCCACTCCCATGTCTCTAATAGCTCCAATGCCTCTTCTCACAGGGGAATGACTTCCCCAGAGAGAAAAGAGCATCAGGCCAGAATGAGGGAAGTCAATCTGAGGATTGAAAGGGAAGAACTTGCCCTTGCCAAAGAGAGACTTGCTCTGGCCAGAGAGCAAAAGCTAAGTGGGCTAAGACCCACTGGTGGCAGCAACATTCCTAAAGATAGGGATAGGTCTTATGACCATAGAAACCTAAGCAAGATAGTCCCCCATATCAGAATGGGGATGACATCCACAAGTGGATGACTGCTTTGGAAAGGGCCTGCAAAGTACAGCAGGTACCCCAGAGTCAGTGGGCAGCTATCTTGTGGCTCTCCTTTTCTGACAAAGGTAGAGACAAGCTCCTCACAGTTAGTGATGAGGATGCTGACAATTACAAAGTCCTGAAGAGTGCTCTGATAGATGGGTTTGGCTTAACCACTGAGCAATATAGGTTGTTGTTCAGAGACACCCAGAAGACACAGACACAGGACTGGTCTGATTTTGTGGATTGTGCCACTAAGGCTTTGGAAGGTTGGTTAACTGGCAGCAAGGTGCAGGACTATACAGGATTGTACAACTTGATTATGAGGGAGCAGATCCTTAGTAATTGTCAAAACCAGCTTCTCCATCAACACCTGGTAGACTCAGATTTGACCTCTCCCCAAGCATTGGGAAAGAGGGCAGATAAATGGGTCAGGACCAGGATTAGGCCTAAAAATGAGGGTGGTGACCAAAAGAAAGATACCACCAAGCCTCAAGAGAAGGGTGGGGATAAAACAAAAGAGAAATCTTCCTCAGGGCCCCAAAACTCCACACACGGTGGTGGGTCCCAAGCTCCCTCCTCTACCACAGTTAAAAAGCCTTACTGCCATGAATGTAAAGTTCCTGGGCATTGGAAAACTGAAAGCAGTTGCCCAAAGGCTAAAAACAAAATTGTTCCTCCAATTACTCCTGTAACACCACCTATTACTGTCAGCAGTAATCCCCCAGGTGGTGGGAGTGCCCCCAAATATTTGGTTGGGTTTTCTTGGGGAACACAGGTGGACCCTGGCTTAGCCAAGTCCCCTGCAGCAGCTACTCTTGTCTGTGATGGTGGCATGGGGTTTGCCAACTTCAATGCCTGTCCCAACACTTTGGGTAGGTACAGACAGGAACCCTACATCAATGGTAGAAAAGCTGAGGCCTACAGAGACACTGGAGCTAGCATCACTATGGTGACTCACAGACTAGTTCCCTCTGAGCAGCTTTTGCCTGGTTTCTCATACCAGGTAACTAACATTGATGGCAAACAGAACAGTCATCCCATGGCAGAGGTATGTCTCAGCTGGGGAGGTGTCACTGGCCCTAAGAGGGTGGCAGTGTCCCCAACCTTGCCTGTAGACTGCTTACTGGGGAATGACTTGGAACTCTCAGCTTGGTCTGGAGTTGAACAAGACACCCATTCTAAAATGGTAGGCCTTTCACAAAAGGGTAGTGGGGTTGTGCCAGCCACAACCCCTGTCCAAGTAGATTTCCTCCCCGAAAAGGTTGGAAGGGCAGTGGTAGCCACAGCCCAGGCAAAGACAGACTTCCCTGTAGAGATTGGCAGAGTTGTGACAGTCACAGCTCAAACCCAAACTGAGTGCCTCCCTGGAAAGGTTGGCAAGGCTGTAATGGTCTCAGCCCATACTCAGACTGACATAGGTGCAGTGAAGCCTGAAACTATGGATCACTCCACACAAACAGAGAGTAGTGGAGAGGAAGAAAAGTCTCCCTCTCTCCAGACATTAGGAAAAGGTCAGCCTCCTCAGGGATCTGACCTCACCCCTTGTGAAGGAACTGCCCCAGAGGTAGCCAGGCCTGGCCTGACAGAGCCTCTGAGGTCAGTGGACCCTTCCAAGTTGGGACCCAGTCTGGTGCAGGTAGCCTGCCTCTCTCTACCCTGCCTCAGTCAGCCCAGGGCTGCAGAGGTCAGGGAGGCCAGTGGACCCCAAGAGGGCCCCTGTCCACAAGAACCTCCCCATCAAAAGAATGAGGATTGCCTGGCTAGTAGCCCTAGCCAGGTGATGGTTAAAAACATTCCTGAGGGATCTCCTTTACAGGTAGTTAGGGACCTCCCCCAGAGGGATTCTGTTGGGCACAGGCAACCATGGGACCTTAGGGCCCCAAACCTGACCTGTCCCTCCAGTAAGCCCACCAAAGGGACCCAGCCTCCAGCTTTAGATAGCCAGCTAAGGCTGCTCGTGTGTAAGGGTAGTGTCAGACTGTATTTTTAACATTTCCTGTTTTTTATTGTCTTTAAAGCTAATTTGCGCCGCTTTTCCCTGTTTTTATTTACCCTCTCTCTTGCACTATAAATTGGTCCCCTCACCGCTGCTTAGCGGGTTATCCCCAGCGCGTTAGGCGCCCGGAATTGTGCTCTTTTAACAGGCGCCATCTTGGATAGGGAAGGCTGCTAGTTTTCTAGGCGTCCCAGCGCTCCTGTTTGCAGGTGGTTCCTGAGCACAGGCAATTACATAGGGAGCCTTTATAAAGGGCCCTCTAGGTTGGTCAAGCATCCTAAGGCTGCTCGTGTGTAAGGGTAGTGTCAGACTGTATTTTTAACATTTCCTGTTTTTTATTGTCTTTAAAGCTAATTTGCGCCGCTTTTCCCTGTTTTTATTTACCCTCTCTCTTGCACTATAAATTGGTCCCCTCACCGCTGCTTAGCGGGTTATCCCCAGCGCGTTAGGCGCCCGTAATTGTGCTCTTTTAACAGGCGCCATCTTGGATAGGGAAGGCTGCTAGTTTTCTAGGCGTCCCAGCGCTCCTGTTTGCAGGTGGTTCCTGAGCACAGGCAATTACATAGGGAGCCTTTATAAAGGGCCCTCTAGGTTGGTCAAGCATCCTAAGGCTGCTCGTGTGTAAGGGTAGTGTCAGACTGTATTTTTAACATTTCCTGTTTTTTATTGTCTTTAAAGCTAATTTGCGCCGCTTTTCCCTGTTTTTATTTACCCTCTCTCTTGCACTATAAATTGGTCCCCTCACCGCTGCTTAGCGGGTTATCCCCAGCGCGTTAGGCGCCCGGAATTGTGCTCTTTTAACAGGCGCCATCTTGGATAGGGAAGGCTGCTAGTTTTCTAGGCGTCCCAGCGCTCCTGTTTGCAGGTGGTTCCTGAGCACAGGCAATTACATAGGGAGCCTTTATAAAGGGCCCTCTAGGTTGGTCAAGCATCCTAAGGCTGCTCGTGTGTAAGGGTAGTGTCAGACTGTATTTTTAACATTTCCTGTTTTTTATTGTCTTTAAAGCTAATTTGCGCCGCTTTTCCCTGTTTTTATTTACCCTCTCTCTTGCACTATAAATTGGTCCCCTCACCGCTGCTTAGCGGGTTATCCCCAGCGCGTTAGGCGCCCGGAATTGTGCTCTTTTAACAGGCGCCATCTTGGATAGGGAAGGCTGCTAGTTTTCTAGGCGTCCCAGCGCTCCTGTTTGCAGGTGGTTCCTGAGCACAGCCCTATATATTCCCGCCATGCTGACGCGCAGCGTGATCGCGCAGCGTGTTCGCCGTAATCCCGCCGGAGTCACGCCAGAGTCCAGCCCGTCTGCGCCCGTCCGCGCTGAGGACGGGCTGGATGGCGGAGGAGTAGATGACTGCGTGCGGGGGAAATCTAGGTTAGTATATACGTGGCAAGATCTTGCATTATTAAAACCGTCCACACTCCCTTGCCATCATAGGTATGCTCCTGAGGGATTCTTGATATCCCCAACCTGTCCCTGTTTTGGTCCCCCTTTTCTGCGAGTATCCCCATTAGCTGAGGCCCAGAGGCCCAAATTCGACTCTAGGGCTAGGACTCATACGGGTTTCCTTTTGAATGCGAGGTCCTTGGTTAAAAATAATCTAGCTTTTAAGGATTTCATGTTGTCCAGAGTCCCGGACTGGGTTTTCATAACTGAGACCTGGGCAAAGGATTCCTCAGGTCCTGATCTCGTGGAGGCGGTTCCAGATGGCTATATTTTAGTCAGAATGGACAGAACGGGCCGGATGGGGGGAGGGATTGGCATCCTGCACAGGGACCATCTGACCTGTCACATCATTCCCCTAGATGATCATCAGGAGTCCTTTCAGGCTCTCCAATTTTCCATTAATGGGGATTATGGAGTGCCGTTTAAGGGCCTCCTGATCTACAGACCCCCAGGGAGCAAAGTAGACTTCTGTAGTCAAATGCTGGAGGTCCTAGAACCACACTTCGGTTGTGATCATCTCACCGTTCTGGGGGATGTAAATTTTCATCTAGAGAAGGTGGAGTTGCCCGAAACCCAGTCTCTTTTGGATACCTTCTCGGGGTGCGGTTTGACACAGTTAGTCAGAGGCCCCACACATTTGGCCGGCCATACGCTGGATGGGGTTTTCTCCAACGACATGCGGTTGGTCACTGAACTGCCTATCCCCCTTTCATGGTCAGACCATTATGCAATTCCTCTGGTCCTTACAACCTCTCTGTCCAGTAATAGGGGTAATATGCCTTCCAAGTTTGAACGAAGACGTAACTTAAAAAAGTTATCCAATAATCTACTCGTTCCCAAGATTGCAGGGCTTCTGATCGCCCCGGGGGAGGAGGTTACATCGGCGGTCGAAAGGCTGGAGAACGGGGTTACTTTAGCCCTGGACGAACTTGCACCGGCCATCTTGTGCTATTCGGCCAGAAGAACTCCATCTGCCCCTTGGTTCTCGGAACCACTCAGATTACTTAGGCAGGGATTACGGCGACAGGAGCGTCGTTGGCGGTCCAGTGGGTATGTGTGTGAGAGGGACAGACATAAAACTATGTTGAGGCTATATAAGAAGGAGGTAATAAAAACCAAACAAGAATATTTTACCTCTCTTACTGCCTCACTTTCCTCACCTAAAGATCTTTTTAAAATCGTGGACACGCTTACCTCACTAAAGATGCCAGACCCGGTGGTGAGCTCACAACAGCTGTGCAATGATATTGCACAATTCTTCAACACCAAGATTGTGGATATTTATTCAGCTCTGGAGCTACAAAGGGTGACTCTATCTATCCCCTTAGACTGTGTTCCGCCATCTTTATCTGAGGTGGTGCCCTCTGGAAGTTTGTCCAGTTTTCCCTCTCTTTCCCTACTGGATCTCGATGGCCTCTTGACCAAGGTTAGGTCGGGTTCCCCATTAGACCCCTGCCCCCTTAAACTCCTCAAACAGTGTAAAGACTGTCTTCTTCCACCATTACTGGGTGTGATGAATGGGGCAATTAAGGAAGGGACCTTCCCCCTTCAGTGGAAGAAAGCGGTGGTCAAGCCTCTTTTAAAAAAACCCTCTCTTGACCCGGGTGTGCTTAAGAACTTCCGCCCTATCTCGTTGCTTCCAGCTCCTGCCAAGATGCTGGAAATCCATCTAAATAAGCATCTTGTTGATTTTCTGGAAGACCATGATAAGCTGGACCACTCGCAGCACGGCTTCAGGAGAGAACACAGTACCGAGTCTGCCCTTACTATCGTGCTCGACACCATTCGCACTAGGGTTGATAAGGGACTGACTACTCTCCTCATCCTCTTGGATCTCTCGGCTGCTTTTGATACCCTGTCTCCCTCAGTATTAACATCAAGGCTGAGGGAGATCGGGGTCAAGGGCACAGCACTTAGTCTGCTGACATCCTTTCTTAATCAGAGGGAACAGAGGGTAAAGCTGGGGGATTTTCTGTCTCCATCCCTTCCTGTGCTTTGTGGGGTCCCTCAGGGGTCGGCTTTAAGTCCGACCCTTTTTAACATCTATTTTACCCCACTGGCCAGGCTTATTAGATCTTTTGGGATGGAGGTTATCTCCTATGCTGACGACACACAGATTCTGCTGTCTTTTACCCAACCCACTATCCTGGCTGCCTCCAATTTTAAAAACTGTTTGAAGGCAGTCGCTCAATGGATGGTGGGTAATTCATTGAAATTCAATGGGGATAAGACAGAGTTTCTGGTGTTCGGGGGAAAGGAGGATTTCTGGTCAGCTGATTGGTGGCCGCCCTCTATGGGGGTGTGCCCTACACCGTCGACCCTGGCCAAAAATCTGGGCGTTTTGATCGATCCCCTTTTGAGGATGGATCAACAGGTAAGCAGGACCATCTCCACCTGCTGGGGACTGATAAACATCTTACGGAGGATCAGGCACTATCTGTCTTTCCAGGCCAGGAAACAAACTGTCCTGGCATTGATTGGGTCCAGACTTGATTATTGCAATGCTCTTTATTTGGGCATCAATAAGGGCTTGGTGTCCCGTCTACAGATGGTGCAGAATGCTGCCGCTAGACTGGTTCTGGACCTGCCTAAACGGGCCAAGACTCATCAGGCAAGAAGGACCTTGCATTGGCTCCCTATTGAGTCCAGGATATCCTTTAAGTCCCTGACTTTGCTTTATAGAGCCTTGGCAACCAATCGGTCCGGGGGTATGAAGGATTTGCTGGTCCCCTACATTCCCCCCAGAACTCTCCGGTCTTCAAATAAACTTCTGCTTTCAGTGCCCAGGATACGTAAGGCTAGGTGGGGAGGTAGAGCTTTTTCAACTCTTGCTCCCAGGCAGTGGAATTCCCTGCCTTTGGAGATAAGATCTCTTCCATCGGCTCTGGCTTTTAGGAAGGCCCTTAAGACCTGGCTTTTTGCCAAGGCCTACGCTTAGATACGATCTGCCTCTTTTTCGAACTGTTTTGTTTAGGCGCCTTGATGCCTTCGGGCTAAGTAGCGCGATTACAAGTTTCCATTCATTCATTCATTCATTCAGAGGCTGACCCTGAGAGCACAGTGCAACTCAGTTAAAGAAAGAAAGGCATCCATGGTGGAGGATGATTGGAGGAAGCTGAGGCCTCACTTTGAGGACACTCACTTCAGTACTCCATTACAACACCAACCTTTTACTTTGCAAAGACACACCAAAGGTAGAGATTCCCTATGGTGGAGACCCTATGATACCTTTAGGATGAGGGATTGCTTAGTGGACAATGAGACAGGGGGTCACCAAGCCAGTGCTGGTTCTTCCTTATATGGCCACTTAGGCAATTTAGGCTTACCTGGTCAAGGACAACCTTATCTCCTTTTGTTTGGGGGGGTTGTGTAGGAAGGTGGATATCTGACTATGGTTACCCCCAACTTTTTGCCTAGTGTCTAGCTGGTTTTTCGACTTAGGTGGCCTGAGATTCTGCCATTCAGGGTCTCAGGCTGTCTGCTCTCTCTTTAAAATGGACTCCATGTACCCTAGGTACATACCCAATTGGTAAGGATCACCTTATTGGACCATGTACAGTGTACCCTAGGTACCCAGGGCATAGGTGTACCCTAGGCCTCCCAGGGGCTGCAGCATGTATTAGGCCACCCCTGGTCTGGCCTTCCAATCAGACACAACTGGCTGATCACTCAGCTGGGGCAAGGTCGTGTAATCACCCCTTGCTTAGATATAGTATACCTATATCTACCCTTAAAATAGACACATGTGTACCTGTGAGCCACTCCTATGGCAGGCCTTAACAATCCTGGAGGCAGAGTGCTTGGTAACATGTGAGATGGTGCTCTAGCATGAGCTGAGCCTGTCTGCAGCTTTCGGAACCATGTCCTTATAGCTGTTCTATGATATAGCCTACCATATACTCTTAAAGTACCTTATAATCTTAAACGGTTGTGGTAACTATGGTTTGGCTTTATCAAAACATGTCGTGTAAGGTGTCTAACACTTTGGAATAATACCCCCATACCATTTCTGGTGATGAGGATATTATTCCTCCCTTCTAGAGGGAGAGACATGTTAAAATCCTACTTTGCTGTTTAACTCTGACCAAAGCCTCAGCATCACAAAATGGATGCTGCTGCCACAGACACGAGTCTGACCTCCTGCAGCTGGGAGCCCTCCCAGCCAGGGAGGCCTGGACAATAGGTTTCCTACTTGGGGAGGTGCTAGCACCTCCCCAGACAGACTTTAGTGTATTGGGGCAGGGAGGGCTGAATGGAATGAGACATGCCTGGGGCACACAAGGTGCTCCATGCATAGTCCAGTTCAAACCGGCGCTGGGGCACTCCAGCCCCAGCTCTGGCGCGAAACTGGACAAAGGAAAGGGGGTGTAACCACTCCCCTTCCTGGTCCCACCCATAGGAGGGACCTTGCAGGTAGCCCAGCCCACTAGCCCAGTATATCAGTAGGTAGCTGAGCCCTACAAATTAGATTAACCTGAATCTGCAACTTGAACAGAAACTCTGGACCTTCGACATTCGACCTCAGGAAGAAGACTGAAGAAATCTCCCTTGTGGCCAAGGAGTGACCGCCCTGGGCAACCAGGCACCATCCAGTGACCGCTGCTTGCTTTGTGACTGATCCTACGAGGGACGACTGCAGAGACTGACCAGCGCCGAGACTTCCAGACACCTCTGACCCCGATCCATATCTGCAGCGAAGCTGAGACCCGTGGAGGTGACGAGGGACAAGGGACCGGCGACTTGGGAAAAGTGGCTAGTAACTGACTAGCGCGACTTCTGAGGCTTCCTCGAGGCTGTGCTTGGGGAATTGAGAAGCCCCCATCCCGAGCACCATCTGCAAAGAAGATCAGCTCCCCACACTTCACATGTTCTGCGTGGGGCCCTTCTACACCTGAGTTGCTCGACGTGTTGTCCGGTTGCTGGCCCGTTGGCCAGTGACCTCTGCGACGACGAACCTCTGATTTCATCTTGCTGGTCCGGCTCCTCCAGACTGGCACTCGCTCCTCTGTGAAAGAGAAGAACCCCAGACCTTCCTGGTCTGCACCAGAAGCAAGTCCTCCATTCTGCGTGGGTTCCGCTTGCCAAGGCTTGTTGGGTCCTAACTCGACATCGACGCCGCCGACAGCAAGAGCCTTCGTGGGACAGCTCGCCTCCTGGTCCTGGTCGTCCTCGACGTCTCCTGGTACCCGTGGCTGCTGCGACAAGCTTCACCTCTTCACCTGCATCTGCACGGCATCGCCTGGTTCCTTCCTGGTTCCTTCCCGGCTCCTGGCTGGTGACCTAGACTCTGTCCCTTCTGCTTGCAGGTATCCTTCCTTCTTGATTCCATCCTTGGGATCCACCGGACACTCTTCACTGACTGCCTGTCAGCAACTTTCCTTCAGGCATCCATAGGAGTCCACGACGAAACCCGACGCAAGTTCACACCTATGCACCCGCAGCCCGTGGGCTAGGTAACTTGACTACTCCGGTGCTCACAAGGGTATTGACTATCCTAGGGTCTAGTTTCCAAGTCTCGACTTCCTAGCTATTCCAGAAGTGTCCTAAAACTGTTAAATTCTAATAACTACTATTTCTATCGACTTTTACGCATTACGCGTGAGTGTTTCCACTCTGCACCTGAATCCTGTGGGCCTCCCACTTCCTAACCTTTGGTAGTATAGTGTAGCCCCAGCGATTCCCTAGGCCTAGGCCTATCCTGTGTTCATGACAGTGGTTCTTATACCACTTACTTAGTATATCGTTTGCGTGGCCCCTAGGGCCTAACTGTATTACTTACCTGTGTGACTTAATGTATGCTTAAATAAGACTGTGTTGTACTTACCTCGAATCTCATAAAGAGTGCTGAGGGTTTGACTAGAATAAATACATTCTATTTTTATATATATCTGTTGTGGTGTCCTTTCATTTGGTATTCAAGGGATTACATATGGTATAACAGCTGGCTTCACATGCCATACAGAGTTTAGCCTAAGACTGCTCTTGTCCATGCTACCACTAGGATAGCTGGTCTATAAGGTTGACTTTACAATCAATCACCATAAGGGTTGTTTGGACTGATACAAGGTGTACACTAGAATTAGTGACATCATATATCAGGCCAACTTCTCACAAGGTGTGTGTGGCTCCAGGAGGGGCAGGGTGAGTCAGCACTAGGCTGAATGGGACATCTGCATTGGGAGTAGTGGGAGGAGTAGTCCCCTGACCCTGAATAGGATTGTGCTCCCCTAGTGAATGCTGGCTCTGCCCCCCTGTGGTGTGTCTGATTAAGAGCCCCCATCTGACAAAGGGGAAGAGGAGCCTGGTAAACAAAGTCGTCCAATTCCCCCCTGAACCAGTTTTTGCTGGTTCCCCCAAGCCCTGTGCCATGGCAGACAAAGCCAAGCTGACATAAAAATATAGGGGCTGTGACCCCATTAATTTTGTGTTGTTCCTGAACTTGCTGGGTCTTGCTGCTGCTGGGGGCCTGGAAGGAACCGCCACGAGGGCTTGCCGCCCTGCTGGAGGGCCCTGTGTGCTGGCATCCCTGGGCCCAGCTATGCCCCCTTGGACCCTGAAGGACTCTTGCGCCATGGGAGCGCTTTACTTTTACTCCCAGGGAGAAGAGAAGCATTTTTAAGTTAACTTTGCAGCGCTATGCTGTGTGATGATCTAGTGGGAATCCCAGCGTAAGGATTCCCCCAAGCTTCTGGGAGAAGGCGGGAGCCCACCCCGCATTTGTGTGGATTCAAGGCGGGTGCCCACCCCGCTTATGTGCTGGTCTGGAGAGCGGATGCCCAACCCGCTGGAATGCCTATATTAACCGCGGACGCGTTTCTGCACCTCTAACAAGCGGGTGCCCACCCCGCATTGCAGCCGAAGATGAGAAGCCGACGAGTGACGAGTCCGGAGAAACCAGAAGTCAGGTACCTCTGCCTGATGGTGGGCGGGGCCGCGAGATGTGAGCCGAAGCCCGCCGGAAGGGAGGAGTAGTGCTGCAACTGGTTAGCGGGGCTCCTGTGGTGAAGAGAGAGCCCCGCGTGTTGCTGAGCTGACCGAGGGAATCCAGAGGAGACAAGCCCAGGTGAGAGGGGCTCAGTGTTGCACCCTTTTGGTGCATTTCGAGGCACATTGTCGGTGCCTGAGTGGTCCCGCAGCGTAGAGGGCCGTTCCAACGTTGGGGGCAATTTTATTGAGAGAGCCCCAGAGCGGGCCCCAGAGCGCCGCTGCCCATTTCCTTTAAGGCTGCACTACACCAGCGCAGGCAGCTGCAACATTTTGCCAAATTTGTTTAAAGCGTCCCAGTGGGGGACCCAGGGCATGTTAGTGCCAGGGCTGATTTATTTTCCTCAGTTGTGCTGCCGTAGCGGGCAACTGCAACGTGGGGCACATTTGTTTTCGTTAGTCCCAGTGGGGCTTGAGAGGCACAGTGGTGCCTGTGTTTTCACTGCTGATCCTAGCTGCCCTGTGAGAGTGCAGGCAGCTGCAAAGTTGGGGGGCACATTGTTGGCAGGGCCCGAGTGGGGGTCCAGCGGGCACAGAGGTGCCAGTGCCCCTTTTCAATTTGTGCCGATAATGATCTTCACAGCTGCACTGCAATTAGCGGCAGCTGCAACATTTAGGCCAGCGCAGTTGCGCACTTTGGATTCTGATGCAGTGGCAGCCAGCCCTGACATTTGGGACATAGGGCATTTGAGCCCTCTGAGAAGGCCAGTTGGCCAGGGGGACAGTGTTAAGTTGATAGGGTGCCAGGCCCTAATGTGAGTTATGTGGTGCCTAGGATAAATGTCATTTATGCACCCTGATTTATGTCTCTGATGTTTATGTTTAGGAGGTTATTCCCTAATCTGAGGTTTATGCTTATGAGGCTATTGCCTAATGTGATTTCTGCTTGTGAGGTTATTGCATAATGTATTTATGCTTATGAGGTTATTGCATAATGTGTTTATGCTTATGAGGTTGGCGCAGAATGTGTTTTACGCCTGATGTGATACTGATTGCATAATATGATTTATGGTGCAGGATATAATGCTGAGTACAGTGTTTTGACAGTAATTACTGGTTGTGTTTTAAATTTACTATTTGTGCTTTGTGATGGTTCTGACAGGGGCCCAATTGGCCCTGTCATGTGTATATAATCCCCTGTAACTATTACCTAGTGCCAGTTGGCACAGTGTATATTGTGTGATTACTATTCTAATGTGTTTTGGATAATACAAAGGCTATTTTGATATATAACCTTGTGTGGAGTTCCTATGGTGGTGTGCATAGTGTGTTGCTGCTGTGCTTTACACATTGCCTCTGGGATAAGCCTGACAGCTCATGCCAAGCTACCAAGGGGGTGAGCAGGGGTTATCTTCAGCGTGAAACTCCCTTGCCCTGACTAGAGTGGTGGTTTCTGCCTGGCTTTGGCGCAAGACTTAGCCAACCAGAAATCTAATTTCTAACACTTGTTTGCTTACAGGGTGTTACCACAGAAGGGAGCGGGATTCTGCCCCTTTGAGCTTCTGTATGGCCACCCTGTTACAGGACCTCTGAGTTTGGTAAAAGAAGGGTGGGAGAAAGCTCCCAGGAAAGTTCCCCAAGATGTTTCGAGCTACATGCTGGCTTTCAGGAGCCTAATGGGGTTAAGTTATGGAAGCTAGTTTCTGACAACTTAAACTCCAGTCAGGCTGTGATGAAAGAGTGTAATTATCAACATTATTCCACTGTGGAGTTGCAGCCTGGGCAGAAAGTGTGTGTTATGTAACATGTGAAACCCAGGGCTCTCCAGGACCATTAGGCTGGGCCGTTTGAGGTAACTGAGAAGAAGGGTAAAGATGCCTACCTGGTGGACATTAAGAACCCCAGGCAACCCTACCAGGTGATTCATATCAGTTACCTCAAACCCCACTTTGAGAGGTCAGAGATCACCATGCTGTTGGTGACAGGTGGAGAAGAGCAAGAGGAGAGTGAAGCTCTACATGATCTCTTAGACTCCAAGGATACATGTGGGTCTGTGAAAGAATAATCCTTTCCCCCATTCAAACTCATGAACAGCAGAGGGACTGTGAGCAAGTACTGGGACAATATTCCTCTCTTTTCTCCCTTATTCCTGGGACTACCTACTTGTGTATCCATGATGTGGAGCCACGGGACAACCTCGCTGTTAAGAATAAGCCTTACATGTTATCGAATAAAGTGATGGCCAGCATCAAGATTGAAGTCTCTAAGATGTTGACAATGGGGGTGATAAAACCCTCCAGTAGCCCCTGGTCCAGTCCTGTGGTCTGGTACCAAAAGCTGGCCAAGCGGGCACCACACACACCTAAACTGAGGTTCTGTGTGAATTATGGAGGGCTGACTTCCTTGACGAAGGCTGATGTGCATCCCATCCTCAGGGCGGATGATCTGATTGACCGGTTAGGGGCTACCCAGTACTTAAGTACCTTTGATGTTACAACAGGGTACTGACAGATCACTCTAACAGAAGGTGTCAAGGAGATATCAGCCTTCTATTCTCCAGAGGTCCACTACGAATTTAGAGTGAAATCCTTTGGACTCAAAAATGCCCCTGTCACCTTCCAGAGGACGGCAAATCAAGTCCTTGCTTGTATGGAGGCCTTCTCAGCTGCTTATCTGCTTGAAATAGCTGTCTTCAGTAGCAGTTGGAAGGACCACCTTTCTCACTTCCACAAAGTGCTTCGGACTTTGCAACAGGTAGGCCTGACTATCAAGGCAAGTAAGTGCCAGATAGGAGGGGTCTGTGGTGTACTTGGGACACTTGTTGGGCAGGGGTAAGGTGCAACCCCTCCAGGCCAAAATAGAGACTATCATGGCCTGGATTCCCCCAAAACTGAGACTTGGGCTTCACTGGGTGCTACAGGAGGTTTGTCAAGGGATATAACACGATTTTTGCCCCCTTGATAGAACTGACTTCTAAGAAGCAGCCCAGAAATACGATTTGGACAAAGACATGCCAAACTGCATTTGACTGCCTGAAGCGTGCTATGTGCACAACCTCTGTGCTCAAGGCCCCTGAATTCTCCAAGAATGCCTCCGAGCATTGTACAGGTGCACTGTTATCACAGCTAAATGAAGAGGCCCTGGACCAACCTGCAGGCTTCACCTCCTGGAGTTTACTCCTAAAAAACACTTAAAAAGTAGTAGTGAAATCATGTTTCATATCTTTGGAAAGGTAATGATAAATCCTCTTTAGTGGTAAGTTGGATTTGACGTAAATATTTTAGAAATGCCACTTTTAGAAAGTGTATAACAGGGAAGTATGCCAGGACCTGTATTGTTTTGGCGTCTTTGAATTAGCGCTAGACCAAACAATTTCCATTCATTAGATCTGGTACTTTATTTATACCTTTTTTTTAACGTTTAAAAAAAATCTTTGTTATGTATTCAAAACAGAAAGAGACTTTAAAGTCTATATACAGAAAATACTTGTGTACATATGATTAACAACACATTAAACAACAAAATTGTGTTTTGAATCCACAATGTGAATAAACATTAATGTGAAAAATTATTGGAAAAAGTCATAAACAAAACATCCTAATATCTTAGAAGTCTTATGTTGTCTTTAGCCTCTAAGTCAAAATCCTATTTCATATAGACATTATTTCATGAACATTCTACAAAAAATGAATTCATAATCCCTCCATGTTCATTTCACAAATCATAGTGATCTGACAGGGCTTGTGAGGGGGTTCATATAGGTGTTGAAGAGGGTGGGGCTGTGGAAAGATCCTTGAGGGGAGCCACAGATGATCTTCTTAGGCTCCGAGGAGAACGGTGGGTGCTGGATTCTCTGAGTTCTTCCGGTGAGGTATGAGACGGTCCATTTGAGGGCAACTCCGATGTGGTGGCGTCTGTTGAGTAGGATGTGTTGGGACATGGTGTCAAAGGTGGCAGATAGGTCCAGGAGAATGAGGACTGTTGTTTCATCATGTTCCAGGAGGGCCCTAATGTTGCTGGTGTGATTTGTCTCGATGCTGTGGTTGGTTCCAAAATCAGGTTGAAATTGGCCCAGGAGGTTTTTGTGTTCCAGGTGTATGGTGAGTTGCTGGTTGATCGCTTTCTCATGGACCTCTGTTGGAAAGGTGGGTGGTGAGATGGACCAGTAGCTCTTTGCTTCTGCTGGTTCAGCGGATGGTTTCTCCAGGAGGGGCCTCACTTCTGTGTGTTTCCAGTCATCAGGAAATGAGGCCGAGGTGATGGAGGTGTTCAGGGCTTTCCTGGGTTTGTCATCAATTGTCTTGTTTCTGAGGTAATAAGGCTAAGGGTCCGTGGGTCCTCCTGAGTGTATTGAGTTCATGGTGGAGATAGTAGCTTGAGGGGGGAGAAGATCCCAGTGGATGAGGTGGTGTTTGAGGTTTTTGTTTGTGGATGTGAGCAGTGTGATACTGTCGGCAGCAGGGGGTTTGGCTTCAAAGTTTTCGTAGATGCCTGAGGTATTGTCATGGAAGAAGTCTGCCAGGGTGTCACACAGGTCTTGTAAGGGTGTAATGTCATTCTCGATGGCTACAGGATTGGAGAGTTCCTTTACGATAGTGGAGACATCCTTGCTGTGGTTTCGGCTAGCTTCAATGCAGTCTGCAAGGGTGTTCTTCTTTGTTTCTTTCAGGAGGCAGTGATATACATCTGGGCTGGGTGACAGCTACACTTTGCATATTCCCTCTAGGGAGCCACAAACACAGCAGGGGTAGGTCTGACAGAGGACTCATCTGCATTCATATGCATTCTGATAGCATTCCTGGGCATGAAGGAGGAGTGGGAGCTGACACTTATATCTGAATAGGCTGTGTCCTGTCCCCACATAAAGGGCTGATTACCCCAACAGACAGCCTGGAAGACAGATGAGGCTTGTACACTTCAAAGAGCATTAGGGTATAACAACTGGGGTTCTGACCCTACCAAAACAATAAACTGCTGGAGCTATGAAGAACTCTGTCTGGAATAATGACTGCTGTGCTACAAGGATTGGCACTCTGCTTGACTGACTGTTCGAAGGAACTGTTTCATTGCTGTGCTGAGCTGTCCCTGCTGCCTGCCGATCTCTTTCCTGCTGAGGACAGGGACCGGACCCATTTCACTTGTACCCAGAATGACTACAAGGGCTTGCTGTCTTGCCTCCTGGTTTCTGAACGAAGGGTTATAAAAGACTTCTTGCAAATCTGCTGGTGCTGCTGGACTCTGCCATCTATGACTCCTACCCTTGACTGAGGTGACCCCTCCCATCCTGGGACTCAGAAGTGGGTTCTTGCAGCTCTTTAGACATAGACATTGATGCAGTCGTGGCTTAGCACCGATAGGAGCCGACACATCGCCTTCAATGGCCAAGCAGCGGCTGCTCGACAACAGCAGTTCTGCAGCCGACACAGCTTCACACAGATGGATAGAGCAGCTCAGCATCGACGCAGTGGACAACAAACAAGGGGTATGGGGTAATTATAAATGCACCTATCTCAATATCAAAGATGAATATTTTTGCAGCATCTATGGGTGCAAGGAATCAGAGGCTCAATACCCTTAAACCTCCTAGGAAATAAATCATATAAATATACAACCAAAACCGTGAGTTAAGACATTAGTGTAATTTGCAGACATAAGCAACGTAAACAGAGGCACATGACTTCAGCAGCTTCTTTTATCTTGGTTTTTTTATTGAAAATTCTTCTTTAAAAACGACCGTAGCCAACGCGTTTTGACCCAGAAGGTCAGAAGGCTACTGTCGTTTTTAAAGAAGAATTTTCAATAAAGAAAATAAGACCAAAGAAGTCATGTGCCTCTGTTAACGTTGCTTATGTCTGCAAATTACACTAATGTCTTAACTCATTGGAGCGTTGAATCACTGTTTTGGTTCAACATCGACGCAGTACCTGCATCGCAAAGGGTTCGACACCGAAGCTTCCATCAATGGCATGGATCAGTGGTGACATTCACCTCTATCCACAGATTGATGACGATACAGCGCCTCTTCGACTCCTTCCCTCGAGTCCTCGACGTCAACGATTTGCTCCATCCAACATACTTTGTCACCACGACCTGTCTGTGTCCTGCAGTTGTCCTGTAGTTGTCCTACCATTGATTGCGGTTGGCCTGAGCTTTAGGTTTACCCCAGTCTAACACAACCTCAAGTAACTTTTAGCGCTATTGACTTCTATGCTCTATTTTTGGTTTATTCTTTGAAAATTCAACCTCCGATTCCACTTATTGGATTTTTGTTGGTTTTGGTCTTAATTTTCTCATAAATATATTCTCTATTTATCTAAACCTTTTTGGAGTCTTTTTATGGTGTTTTCACTGAGGTACTGAGTGTGTTGCCCAAATACTTTACACAGTGCCTCACAAGTTAAGCCTGCCTGCTTTGTGCCAAGTCGTCAAAGGGTGAGCACAGATTAATTTAAAGGGTGTATCTAGCTTACCTTGACTAGGATTGCAGTCCCTACTTGGACAGGATGCATACCTGTGCCAACTATAGACTCAAGTTCTAATAGTGCCTATTTTGTAAAAGAGAAGTGTTACAACCTCTGGCAGACAGTTATGCTGTAAAGTTATCATAAATATGTTCATGTGATAGTAAAAACAGCAAACGATACTTGTACCAGTAATGTTAATGTTGCTGTCTACATAATAAGTATTAATGAAGATATACTTTCTCCACTTTTCAAAGGTGGACCTATGTAAATATTCTCAACGCAAACACTGAAGCAAGTATTGCCATTACTACTTTTTGTGTAGAACAAATAACAGACTTTACAGGTAAGGCAAACGGTCCGCCATCCCAACAGTGTGGCAGACAGCCTCGTTACCACCTAGCCCATCTACCCAATCTAGAGATCCCTTCTGGCTCTGAGCGGATTATTTTGGCAAAAGATCTGGTGGGGTGCTATAGTCAGAACTGTAAAACGGCATGGGCCACCATGTCACTGCAATTAGTTCGTTATTATTTTTGTTTTTGAGAGACAAACTCCCAAAATGGCGTTTGTTTATGGGAAACAAATACTAATGGCTATGGCAAGTAGGGAATTGTCTTCCTGAATGCTGGTAATCATGGTTGTGTATTTGCTTACAATATTGCATTTTGAGCTACTTCCTATGTGGAGTCATGGTGGGCACTAGGCATGGGCAGTGTGGGCAGTTGCCCAGGGCCCCGCGCCTGTTAACATGCAAGAGGGCCTCTCAGCAGTGCCTTTTAAGAGACTCTGTTATGATGGTGATGCAGTGCTGAGAGGCCTTTGTTCGAAAGGGCCTCAGTAATCTAATTCCTGCATCTGCATGAGATCAGTGATTAGATGGATATTTGAAGTGCCCTTAGGTGTGAAGTGAGTCCTGCATGTATGAGAAGCAGGGTTCACATTAAGACAGAAAAACATTGCATCACAATGAAAATTGCTGTACTTAGGGTTGCCAGGTTTGCAAGAGAAAATACCAGTCATTTGATGTTTTTTTTTTAAGTCTGCTAAGGTCCAGATGTTATACTAAGCAAGACATTAAAAAATAGTATTCATTCATGTATAACATGACTTTTCTGTCTTTCTTCACTATAACTATTAGTCAGGTATCGTTAATACATCCCTAGAAAACATTTAAAAGTAAAGTTTGTATTTATACCGGCTGTTTGACGTATGTACAGGTAAGGGTTATAAATACCGGCTTTAGTAAATTTTGCTTCTTTTTTCCGGCCATGACTACCGGTGGTGCCGGTGGAAAACCAGCCAGGTGGCAACCCTATTCACCTAGGGTGAAGGAAGAGGGTAAATGAAGCACAGAGAATGGAGGTGCAGTGCATATAAAGGGGGTATCACAAAGGAAATAACTAAGATAAGAGGTGCGGGAGTGATGACAGAGCAAAAGTACAGCAGAGAGGTGACAGGTGAATGTAATGGGAGCAGAAGAGCAACAAAGAGCAACAAAGAGCAACAGGCTTTAGGAAACAGAAAGGGGAAGAGGAGCAGTGTATGTGCTTGCAGAATCAGTCAGAGAAGGGTAGAGTCTGTGGGCAGCTGCCCAGGGACCTGCGCTCAGGTTGAAAACATGGTGCTCTGCTTCTGTGTGAAAAGCCTCACTATTATTCAGTCCATCTGCTCCTCCAGTACCCGTCCCCCCATCCAACACATCACAAATTATTTTTTCAAGGGAGATATCTTGACCTCCCTCGTCCAAAGATGTGGTGGCATTCCTGGGGGTTTTAGGGCGGGGAAAAACAGTGGGTTTGGAAGTGGGCAGCAGTAAAGCAAACAATTGTGTTGACTCACAACATCAGGAGAAGGGCAGCACCTCCCTTAAAAACCTGACCTGAAGCCTTGCATGCCTTTTCTGTTTTGTGTTGCCAGGCAATAAAATGGTCCCTTTGTTCCAACCACCAGCCAGATATTATTACGTAAGGAGAGTTGGGTTGGGGGAGGAGAGAGGAGCCAGAAAAGACTGGCATGGCAGGGTTTCACAAAGCTCATTCTCTTTGCCTTGAAGCACTGCATTAGGCTGCAAGGTCCAGATATGGGAACCCTGACCCGGGGCCTTGCCGCCATTATCCAGTACTCCATGGCCCAAGTACGGACACCCCCACTCCTTGGTCCCACTGCTGCGAAGCCCACAAGATGAAAGTCCCTCACCTGGGCCTAGAAGCACATGGAGTAGTTTAATGGAAGTGGGGAACCAGGCATAGGTCCTGGCATCGGATGTAAATCCTGGGGTTCTGGGCAAATCATTAAACCTCCCCATGCCTAAAAAACTCTGACCTTTTGTAATGGGGCTGGTACTTTTGTGAAGCCATCCTAAGACCTTGGGCTGCATTTGTGCACATCCTGGCACTATGCATGACTCGTGAACTTCCTGCTGAGTGGATGTGTGTCAGGGTGAGTGGATGTAAGAGTGAAAGGGATGATGGATGGAGTGAAAGGGTGGATGAAAGGATGAGTGAAAGGATCGATGAATGTGCGATAGGATAAATGGATGAGTGAAAGGATGGACATGAGAAAGAATGGATAGATGAGTGAAAGTGAGGGTGGAGGAATGGAAGAACAGATGGATAGTAGAATGAGAGTGTCAATGGATGATGATAATGATACAAGATTTTTATAGCGCACAGCTACTCAAAAGAGTGTCCCAGCACAGAAATCAAGGCTACATGCACAACACCAATCATCCTGTTAAGCTTGTTGAAAGAGCCATGTTTCTAATTTTTTCTTACAGATAGAAAGTTCAGTTGTGATGCTAGCTCCCGAGAGAGTTTAATCCAGGCGACTGGCATGAGGTAAGAAAAGGACCTGCTGCCAGTTCTGGCCAGACACATTTTAGGAACCCAAGTCAATTGCTTGGAGGAGGAATGTAGGTTTCTAGAAGGGACACAATCACAAATACTCTCTATCAAATAACCGGCTCCAGAAGCATGCAGGGCTTTATGAACAAGGACCAAGGATTTAAAAGTGATCCTTTTTTTAATTGGAAGCCAATGAAGTGCCTTCAACTGCGAAGACATATGTGTTCTCGGGGGAATGTTGAGATTAATTTGGCCTGCCGAATTTTGCACCAAATGAAGTCTGCCAAGAAGATACTCTGGGAGACCCAAGTATAATGCATTTCTATATTCCAATCTGGAAGTTATCAATGCTTGGATCATCATTCTCTTAGCTTCCTCAGACAGTAACACAGCCCAAATCACTGCATTGAACTACTCTGCACAAAGGCGGCATTTCCCTGGGTGTTCCCACGCAACATCCATGGTTTTGATGCATTTCCAGATTTACAAGAACAGGTAAAACTGGGACTGTGCCAAAAAGATACACCTCCCAGGAGAGGTGTATTGAGGAGAAATATCTTTATTATCTTTATTTTTCCTTCTTTGTCTTCTTTCATTGACATTTTGCAGCACACATAGAAAGAGCAAAAATCCTCTCATAATTGTTTTCATGCAGGAAGGTCACTTGCTGTGATGTCACTTCTTGTGAAGACACATGCAAATTAGAGGGGCCTCACATCTTCCCCTTCGCCCGGGCCCCCAAAATCCTTGGACCATCCCTGCTGGAGGTAATTACATGAAAGTACAGAGTCTGTTCCACGACTTAAATTTCAAGTTAGAATAGTGTTAGGTTAACTCCTGCTAAAAGTATGTTCACCAACCAAACTTTACTTTGACATTTTTTACATTTTTAGGATCACAAAGGTATCCTCAAGGCAAGGGACAGAGCAGTCCACCCTTATTAAACCACCAGAAACTTCTAACAGTATGCTTTCCCCTTTCAGCTTCAGCACTGTTCTTTCTCCCAATAAGCTGTTCCTCACAAAGAGGCCCACAGTGCTTTCCAATTAATCCCAGCTCACTCCTCCAGTTAGATCGCCCTATTGTGGCCTCGCGCCTCGTGTGTACTGCTTAGTCGGCCATTTTAGAGAATATTTTGCCTCACCCTGGTCCAGCAGGTAGAGAGATTTCTCGTGTAGGGGCTGGAAAATTCGTATCGAATTGAGAACAAAGTACATAATGTTGATTTACAATGCTATTGTGAAACACGGTTTGGCTCTTAACCTATCACAATAAAATTTTATCTCACAAAAAAGTTATGCAGGTGTGAGCACGGCACAAGACTTTCTACTGCTTTTCTTGGGCTACCTTTGGTCAGCCCTCTCCTGCATTAGTTAATATGTGTACTATTCACTCATTTGTAAGTCACCTTTGGCCATCGATAGTGTATCAGGTAATCTGCATGGTAACAAGTAGGGGTGGGGAGCCAAAAAAGTAACACGGAGAGCCGGAGCCGAGCGAAGGGTCTGTCTTTGCTCTAACAGCCCAGCACAAACCGAGCCCTTAAAAATGTCCACATGAATAATGCAACATACCTCACCTAAAATATGATAAAGTCTCTTCAAAATTCCAAAAAGTGTATTTCTTTAGTGAGCTCACAACGTGCCAATCGCTAACTCTACACTGCAGCCAGGATCTCCATGCAGTTCACCACTACCTCCCATTCCGTAATAAGAAAAAAAGGCAGACCCCCAGGTGTCTGTTCTTCCACAATATTACTATGTAGGGCCAGATTTAACCAGGTTTTCTGTTACTCTTGTGCCATGTAAGGGGGCGCAAGGGCAGCGCAAAACCTAGGTCAGATATATCAAGTCATGCAAAATCACCTTGCATGTCTCTTCATGGCTTGATACATTTTAGAGTAGTGCAAGACAATGAAATATTGCTGCTTGCTTTACTCTGCCCCAGAGAGGCATTCCACGGGAGGAGCGTGGGTGCTTCAATGCACCCACCAATGGATTTTGGTGCATTCCCAGATTTGAAAACTCACTCAACAGAGAAGTGCTAAAGTCAACAAGACTACTTGTTCAACAGAAAAAAGGCAAAGGAGTTGAGCTGTACAACGCCTTCAACAATACAGAGAAGGTAGAAGAAGATAGTGCAGAGAGGAAAAGATAATAATTGTCTTAATACTGCCCTCACACACTTTGCAGTGTCATGCTTCATCATAGGGCCGCATCTGACGTTCAGGTGCAGGCCAACACACTGGACGGAGCTCAGATTTTTCATATGTATGAAGATTAGTGGTGAGGGTACAGAAAATGTGGAGGAACAAACAATAGGCCACAAAACAGACAAAAAATATATGTGTAAACGAAAAAATATTCCCTTAAGAAGGGACCAAAGAGTGCAGACACACACAGTTAAAACTATCTAAGAGGAAACCATCATCTCTCTTTATTCATGTAACCCCTTGGTAGGAATAAAACTCAAAGGTTGGGATATTCAGGGGAGGTAAAGACCCCTATATCCCTGCTGCAGATACCAACATGTTTCTGCCAATGTTTTACGCCCAAAAGGGTCGCTCTGGCATTCGTCAGGGTGTTGCTCCCTCGTTATCTGGTCTTCACCCCTATTTGGAGTTTTTACCTTACTTCTTCAGGCCGGACAGTGCCACAATATCGTCTACTTTGGTAAGTTTCCGAGAGGGAACAATTTTCTGTAAAGAAAAGTCGAACATACAATTATCGTTTTGCTAACTCATCCCTAATTCCTCTCATAGTGCCTTTTTACTACATCCTCTAAATCACCGCACCAGTTAACATATCGTGTCTTCAAAAGCAGAGAGGCCAGCCTCTATATTGTAATTTTATTACCCTCACCCAGTGCTCACACATAAGACAGCACCACACATCTGTGAACTAAATTACATGACTCTCTTATGCTCCATATGAGACTGAACAAGCCAGAATTCAGAGCCCCAGTCACCTGCCCACTATTCGACTCCAATAGCTACCAGACACTCTCACCCAAATGTGTCTGCGAACTTACAAGGGTTTACTAGCAATTCTCTAAACCCGGGACCTTGGCGGAACCGTGGTCTTGTAGTCACACTCTGAAATTCACAAATAGGGAAGGAAGAACACATAAGTGTATATTAATTGGATTATATTAATTGAACCTGAAAAGAGACCCTTGGCTCAGCCATTCTCATTATATCAGAGAGGGATCAATAAGCTTCGCCAATGCTCCTTCCACGTCTCTGCCCACAAGCATTGTGGACATAACTACATTCATGTAGTATCACATACAACAAGGTCTTCCTCTCAACTGTCAATCTTCACCTGATCGATATCTAGGTAAAATGTACTCTCAATTGCTTAAGTCAGAGGGTATTGAATATCAGTCTGCCAGTTGGTGTTTAACTATGAGGTAAAATATTCACTCTTAGACCTTAGACAACATGCAGACTCCCCTCAGTGATGCATTTACTACTCCAAAGAACCACACATAACCAGTTCCTCACGCCGGTCCACCGTCGTTAGCATAGGGACGCCATTGCCTTGCTTTTTAAAGGAACAGGGATGTCGATTGGCGGTCGGATATAAGACACGCCCCTCATTTTTGACGCGCCTTCTTCATCACGCCATGGAATCTCAAGGCTCACCCAACAACATTGAGAGAGGACACACTTGTCACCTTTGATCACAGGCGGCAGCCATTTTAGAGATACAAATAACATCTATTAATTCCACCAAAACGTATGCACAAGTGAAAGGCTATCATAGTTTGCGCAAAACATAGGTTGTATTGCACATCCTCATGGCGTCTATCTTAACCTCAGTTTTCTAGTTGATCTGGTCCAGTCGGTGATGTCCACAAGAACGACCCCAACATCCAAGATTAATTATTTTATGTTCAAGTAAAAAGGTTTTCCTTTTTGTAATCCTACTGGTTGTACCTTCAAAAATGCCATAAAAAATGTCTTAGTTGGTATCGGTCATATACCTTTTCTATTTATTTATATTAGGCGCTCAACCCATATCGTCACCATTCAGAGTTTCTCTTTCTATATTACAATTGACAGTGCCTTCCAACACGCCTTGCAAATGTCTCTGATGATATCAGGCACATACTTTTTCTTGTTCATTTTCATTTGGTGCTCAACCCATATAGTTGGAGCCAGGGTATACAATCATTCGGACCCTGAGTGCTGCTTTTTAACCTTTCCACCCAGCGTTGTTCCCGAACCAAAAGAAAACTGAAAATATCCTCAGTATTAGGTGGAATAAAAGGTTTGTCTAATACTGTCCACCTCAGGTCTTTTTCACTATGTACACCTTAATGTACTCATATGTTCAAGAATGCGGGTTTTAACTCGATGGGTAGTCATCCCAATATACAACATGTTACACGGACACCTTATAAGATAGATGACATTCTCTGTATTGCATGTCTTGCGTTTCCTCTGCTCCCAGAGGTGACTAGTCCCAATATCCACATTTTTCCCATTTAATGAAAGAGAACATGCCCTACAATAACCACACGCATAGTGTCCTATCACAGGAGGTAGAAAATGCTCATGATTCTTTTCATTATGGTGGTTGATCATAATCCTGGGATGTGTGTTAACAATCATGTAATTGATACTCGCACTTTTTTTGAACAAGAAAAGAGGGATAGGTTTATCTAACCCATTGGAATTGAGAATTTGCCAATTCTTTTGTATTATCTTTTTAAGATGTTTCGATGCCGTGTTGAATGTAGTAACACAGATGCTGCTCTCAATTGTTTCTTTCTCATTTGTTTCCAATAAGGCCTCCCTATTACAGTTTCTTGCTCTTTTCTGGGCCTTTTTGATAACATGTTCTAGGTAGTCTCTGTTACTCAGTTTGTCACTCAGATTTTCCGCCTTTTTTTTGTAGTCCATAATTGAGGAACAGTTCCTACGAAGTCGTAGGAACTGTCCATAGGGAAGATTTTCCCTAAGAGAACGGGGATGGAAACTCTGAAAGGATAAAAGATTATTCCTATCAGTTGGTATATAATAGACGCTACTAACTAACACTCCGTTCTCTGCTCTTATTTTCAGATCCAGAAAAGGAAGTGAAACATTTGTCATCATGCTCATAAAAAACAAAAAAGGATTTTCTGGTTAAGCCAGCCAAGAAAGGTCTCTGCCGAGCTTCTGATTCCTCTCCAGATGATGAAAACAGCGCCAAACCCTAATCTGGTCGTGATAAGGGTTGGCAGGTGAGAACACAGTTTCCTCTTCAAATTTAGAGACATATAGGCAGGCCAGACTAGGGGCACAAGAACTCCTCATGGAAGTTCCATGGGTTTGAAGATAGAACTGATCTTTAAATATGAAGAAGTTCTTGGTCAGCGCTACCTCCAAGAGGCTAAGAATAAAAGCACAAGGTGTCTAGGGATCCCATTCTTCAGCAAAGAGCGTGTTTTCAATCACCCTCAAGCTTTCTTGTTGGGGAATATTTGTATAGAGTGACTCTATGCCGAGCCCGATCATCAGGTCACTGTTGGGATCAAAATCCAAATCTTTGATAAGGTTTAAAACCTCACGGGTATCTTTAAGATATGCTGGCATCTTCTGAACATGGGGGCGCAAGAAGACGTCACAAAATTTGGACAAGGGTTCTAGGGTAGAATTGGTCCCAGAAACTATAGGGCGCTCTGGTGGTGGTAGAGTTGGTTTATGCACTTTCAGCAAAGTGTAAAAATAGGGGACAGTGGGATGTTGTTTGCAAAGGAAGGATGCCTCCTTCTGACTGATCCAGTCATTTCCGACTGCCTCTTCAACATAGGTACCAATCAAAACTCTCAGTTCTTCTGTAGGATCGCCGATCAGGATTGTATAATTCCTTTCGTCATTTAATAGATGAAGGCATTCGATGCTATAGATGTTCTTGTTCTGAATCACGATTGCCCCGCCTTTGTCGGTGGGTTTTATAATTAATGTTGGATCATCCCTCAGTTCATTCAGGGCCTGCCTTTCAATTTTAGATAAGTTGAAAAACGGCTTTACTGGTAGACCTGGGAATGCGTCAAAATGCTACGCCTTCCTAGGGGAGGTGTATTGAGGAGAAATATATTTATTTCTTCCTCCTTTTTTCCTCTACATTCTACATAGAAAGAGGTAAATATCTCTGAGGATTGTGTTTGTGCAGGAAGGTGTCCATTTCTGCATAAAAACAACCCTGCCTGCAATGCAGGCTCCCTTGTACCATGGCACAAGGGTGCCTGCATTGATGCTAGGCAGCTCATTATGTGCCAGTGCAAGAAAGGACAGAAATGTGCCCTATGATGTTAAATACGGCACATTCCTGCCCTTTCCCTTTTATGCATCACATTATTTGGGGACTAATCACAAAAAAACTCAGCTGGATTCCATGAAGTTCCACCAATGGACGGAAATTTGAATGTCACTCAGCTTGTGCTGTGATTTAGCAACGGGATCTCATTCCGCACTGAAAAAACTGTGCTAATGTCACCTTGTGGTACGCCAGCAGGCGCTGCTAGCTAAGTTGATTTTCCTGCTGCTCAAGTAGGTTTTCTACTCAAGTGGCTGCCTTCTTACCATAAGCAGGGTATGCCCAGAGGTGGGTCCCTTGCTCACTTTGCCACTGGATTCAAGATAGCCTGGCTGATGAGGGTTATTAACCCGAAACCGGTCCCAGGATGCTTGTTTCCGGTCCAGGGAAGACATGGCTTGGCAGTTCGGGCTGGACTGTTCCAATGAGGCACAGGGTCAGACTGATTTGCATATGGCCATGTCTGAACTGGGATGGTGGAGTGAGCTAAAGAATGATGATGGATTAAACCCAGATCAGTTGATTGGGGATGAGTGTTTGATTTGCTCAAACGCTCCGTCCATCATCCCCTTTAGTATCGCTTTTTACCATAAACGGCAGCAACAGCCTGCGACCTACCATGTTTGAAAAATTTCAACGAATGTCCTCCTAGCGACTAGAAATCACACTAGGGGATACCAAGTCTTGTTCGCCATCCTACATTTCTGGAGCTATGCATAGGAAAAAAACTGCCTCACAGTGACCGGAGGAATTTTGATGGAACTCCATGTTAGAAGAGTAACAAGGAGTCGCAAAATCTCTGCCAATTCTGGAAGGTGGAGTGGAATATTCCCCACACCCCTACCGGGGGCTTTTATTTGCTCTCTTGAATTTAGAAAAAAAGGTATATGGAGGTAGGGTAGGGATAACTGACCCTGACCCCCGGGACTTGTGTCTGGGTCCCAGAGGGGACCAGTGGGGTCAAAATATTTTGTTTGTGCTGCAGTACTTGCAAGGGACCCTTCTTGACCATCCCATCTAGTATTGTTGTATTTCTCCCTCTGGCGACTTCCAGATTTTCCTGCTGCTCAAGTAGGTTTTCTACTCGAGTGGCTGCCTTCTTACCATAAATCGGGTATGCCCAGACGTGGGTCCTTTGCTCACTTTGCCACTGGATTCAAGATAGCCTTGCTGATGAGGGTTATGAACCCGAAACCGGTCCCAGGATGCTTGTTTTCGGTCCAGGGAAGACATGGCTTGGCAGTTCGGGCTGGACTGTTCCAATGAGGTACAGGGTCAGACTGATTTGCATATGGCCATGTCTGAACTGGGGTGGTGGAGTGAGCTAAAGAATGATGATGGATTAAACCCAGATCAGTTAACTGGGGGTGAGTGTTTGATTTGTTCAAACGCTCCGTCCATCATCCCCTGTGGTATCGCTTCTTACCATAAACGGCAGCAACAGCCCGCGACCTACCATGTTTGAAAAATTTCAACGAATGTCCTCCTAGCGACTAGAAATCACACTAGGGGATACCAAGTCTTGTTCACCATCCTACATTTCTAGAGCTATGCATAGGAAAAAAACTGCCTCACAGCGACCAGAGGAATTTTGATGGAACTCCATGTTAGAAGAGTAAAAAGGAGTCACAAAATCTCTGCCAATTCTGAAAGGTGGAGTGGAATATTCCCCACACCCCTACCGGGGGCCTTTCCTTGCTTTCTTGAGTTTAGAAAAAAAGGTATATGGAGGCAGGGTAGGGATAACTGACCCTGACCCCCAGGACTTGTGTCTGGGTCCCAGAGGGGGCCAGTGGGATCAAAATATTTTGTTTGTGCTGCAGTACTTGCAAGGTACCCTTCTTGACCATCCCATGTAGTATTGCTGTATTTCGCCCTCTGGCGACTTCCGGGTTTTCCTCGTTGGCTCCCCCTTAGAGCTGGTGATGCGGGTGTTGAGGGAAAGGAAGATGGCAGTGTGATGCCGCGAATGCGCTGACGCTCTCCCCGCTCTCTCCACCCCTCCGTTAGCGCCTCAGTGTTTCCCCTATCTGTGAACTCCTGCTGACAATATGCGACACTTCGTCAATGGCTAAAAAAAGCGGAGAAAATAGAGAAGACCGAGCTGGCCGCGATTTAACTACTTGGCGTGGCATCTAATGACAGGAGGCCTTCATCAAGGACCGCTCCAACATTGCTTAGTTTTTGCCCGTTTGTTTCTTACGTTGAAACTGCACGTGCCGTTTGAACTACGGGAACTACGGGAACCACTTTGGACACAAGCTGCAGGATGCCACACGCTTTCAGCCCCGCTGGCTCCGCTGGTGTTGGTCTGTCTTGCGGATGCTTTGCGGCTGATTCCCTGGCTCCTCTCATTGTTTTCCTTTGACTGTGGATTACTGGAGTATTGAAAGTCGCAGGATCCTCTCTCCGTGGTTTCCTCCTTCCCTACTACTGGCTGCCTGTTCTTTGCCTCGCCACCTAATTTTCTGATTTTCAAGGCAGCTTTGTGGATCTTCTGTTTATCGGAGCGACCTGACCTCGGTGGAAGTAGTAAGTGTGAGGCACTGTACAAATAAGGACTGCTTTGTTTTTTAATTAACTTTTTTCTTTTTTGATATCTGCCCACTGTTGAGACCTCGGGGGGCGCATTCAAGCAATAGGATTTTTTTTATATATTTCACTTTCGTTCTCTCTGCACGGCTGGGATTTAGTCGGGTCTCTTCCGCAATCTTCTAGTGTTTGACATTTCGTTTTTTTCTATACCACAAGATCAGCGGATGTGTCGCATTTCGACTCTTAACCAAAGGGTTCCCCAAAGCCACCGCGCTCGGTGGTTCTCTTCATCAGGTCTGCTCCAGTTCTCTCATATCTCTTAAACCACCTTAATTGCTTCTACAGTTCATCCTGCTTCCGCTTTCTTCTCAGGGAAAGCATCTGTGCAGGAAATGGTCCCACCACGTAATGTTAAAACAAGGCGCAATGAAATTCCTGCACAGGCTGAAACAATGAAGCACTTCGAGCGGGGGAGGAGAGACAAGGAGAAGGCTACTGGGACAAGCGTGCATATCGGGGCAAGCAATATCGCCCCCTCTGCAATCGGAGAGCCACAAACCATTGTAAACATTCTGCAAACAGCCACTGGAAGTAATGGCAGGCCTAAAGCAGAAGCTCAGTCCGGGCCTGGGCCTGGGTCACAAATAGGGAAGTCTATTTTGAATTTATTGCAGTCCGGTCAAGCTAATGAAATCCTTCGCTCATGTGGCTCTGAAAATTCCATCCCTGGTCTCGTAATGGCCGAGGTGCTAAACACTGCAGTGCAGGGAAGTAGGAGTCACGTCAGCCCCGTCTTTGACAGCAATAATAGCAATAACACCTTGAGCAGCAGTGTCTCCCCTGCAAATATCCTGCTCACTGATGCTACGCCCACCATAAGATCCCTTCCAACTGATCAGACTGATGGAATAAACAGCATAAATATAGGGAGAGTGGGCGGGTTAGAGAAAGATAAACGTACTAATCAGGCTGATACGGCTGGGCACGATATTGCTATAGAAACTGCTACAACTGCTACAGCTGTCAGTCATGGGAGTCATGGGAGCCTCATCAATCTGGAGTCGGAGGCTCTTACTCTACACACAGAGACTCATAGAGAATCTAACAGTTATATCTCGGACCAAAATTCAAATGCTCAGACTTTGATAGAGTCGGCGCCAGATTTAGAACAAAGTGACTTGGTCCAGGACTCGGCATCCACTACAAAGAACGGAGGCAATACCCCTAATGGGGTGAAGGCCCCGAAAAAAATTAATTCCAGTACGCCTAAAAAACTTAAAGGAGGCAAAGGTCGCGGATGAGGGGTGAAACAGCAGGTAGCTGAGACAATGGGGCGATTAAAGGATGTAACTATTAACGCTTCTAAAGCTGGGACTAGAGTCAGCCCTCTCCGCAAGTGGGTGTCGTCTAAGGGCGAGGTCAAAACTATCATCTCCAGGCTTTCAAACGTCAACCAATCTGTGGCCTCTCTGGCCGAAGCATCTGATGGAGATTGGGCAGACCTCTGGGGCAATGGAAGGAGCCAGAGTCAACTTTCATCGGTCCCTTTGGAGAAGCCAGACCCTTTACCCAGTAACACCTCACTGATATCTTCAACTTCTTCAGTCTTCTCCCCTGTCCTCCATCCTCCACTGTCACCTTCAAATCAGTCAGAATCAGGTGTTAAGAACTTTAACGGTACGGGAGTAGATGCTCCTCTCTCAAGCATTCTGTCATCATTGAATAATCAGAGAGCAAAAGCCCAGGAATATTATCAGCAGGCCAAAATCAATAGCTCTGAAATAAAGCAAGCATTGGCGGAGGTCACAGCCAAGGTCGCCCAACTCTCTTCTGAAGTCACTGATCTACAACAACGTGTGGTGGAGGTGGAAGAAGCCAATACATCTACAGTTAATCTTGTTAAAACGCAGAGCGTTCAATTGTCAGGAATACAGTCCAGGATTGAAGATCTGGAAAATCGTCATAGGCGACAGAATCTGCGAATTTTTGGAATTCCAGAGGGTAGTGAAGGTAGCGATCCGCGTGCTTTCATCGTCAGTCTCTTTCAGAAGGCCTTCCCTGATCTCGCAGACTGGGATATGGATACCCATGTCCAAAGAGTACATCGATTACCATTGTCAATCTCAGCTTCCCCGGGTAATCAATCTAAAGCCAATTTCGCTCTACCAATTTTGGTGTTCCTCGGTAATCTTCTCTTGTGCCAAGCAATATATTTTAAGGCCCATCCTGCTGCCCCAGTCAAGGTAGACACAATGACTATTTTTGTGCGATCTGATCTATGCAAGACGACTATGGACAAACGATGGAGGCTTCGTCAACTTATTGACCCTTTTAAGTCTGTCTCAACGCAGGTATTTTTGCAAGAGCCTGCACGCCTAAAAGTGGTTAAAGAGGGCAGACAATATTTTTTCTTCAATGAGCAAGAAGCCAAGCAAGCTCTGAGCAACTGGCAATCGGCTAGCAACTAGTATTTAAAGTCTTAAGCTTGTTGCAGTAACTTTAAGAGAGGATGTCCTTGTGAAAAGAGGCTTTTTCATTACAACGGATATTATAATAGCTTCTCCCAAGAGACTAAGAGACTTCCTCTCTCTCTCACTCTACCTTTTTTTCTCTGTTTTCCTTCTTTCTTATTGGCAAGCACAGATTGTGGTTTTTTTTTATTAATGGTACGGTTTACTTACAGGTTGGGGCAGGGGGGATCACTGGGTTTGGGGGGGGATTGGGACCGGGGGCGAGGGCGTCACCGCAATGCTGTCTTCATATGACAGCAGGGAAAGGGGTGATTCCTTCTTCTAGTAACTGGGAAGGGGGGCGGGAGGAAGGTCAGGCAGGGTCGGGTGCCTGGGGAAGGGGAGGGGGGTAAAAGCCACAGCTTTGAAAAGCTAAACACTGTTATTTACGCAGAGCAACAGATAGAGAAGCTTGTTATATTGAGCATTTATATTATGATTCGGATCTCGATAGTTTACAATGCCTGAACTTAAGTGTATGTGTTGGAATGTAGCAAGGTTGAATTTACCGGGGAAACGGCGTTTAGTAACGGAAGAGCTAAGTACTTTTAAACCTCATATAATAGGATTGGCAGAGACACATATTGCCTATAAAGATAAAGCACTTTTCAAACATTTGGGATACGATCTTATGGTGTGCACATCACAGTCAATATATATACGAGGGGTGGCTTTGTTAAAATCTAGATTTTGTCAGGCTATCGTCATTCGCTCACTTGCAGATAATAGGGGGAGGTGGGCAATCTCACAAATTTTGATCCATGGGCATACGCTAACAATATGTATGGTTTATGGCCCTAATACAGACTGCCCAGACGTCATATACCAAGTGAGCTCTGAGCTGCTGGAATGGCCTGGTGATAAGATAGTGATGGGCGATTTTAATTGTATAATGGATAGGAAGATTGATACCACTAATGTTTCTGCTCGTGCTAGAATGTGTAAGACTAGAAATACTATACATCAGCTTATATAGCTGCATCAGCTAGCAGATTTGTGGAGGAGGCTATTCCCCAATATCCCAGGCTATACTTTTTTTTCAGTTGCCTATAAGCACTACTGTAGAATTTATATGCTTTTTGCCAAATATTCTATCTTGGAAAACGCATTGGTGGTAGTTTGCCCTAAAATTATTTCCGACCACAATCCTGTTATGCTAACAGCACAGTTACAGTTGAATACGCAAACACCAATCCGGGATTTTACTTTCCCTAGACACCTTTTTAGTAATCAGGAATACATTGAAGCAGTACGCAAAGCACTTGGCGAGTATATCGACTCTAACATAGATTCGGCATCAATAGCAATTGTATGGGACTGCTTAAAGGCTTATGCTAGAGGAGTTACACTCCAGTTCATTATAAGGCAAAATAGCTCGGGCTTTAACAGTGGGACCCGGAGCAAAAACGGTGCATAGATTTGGAGCACCAGCATGCTGCGGCTATTATCACAAAGAGTGAGACTGAGCATTCATTGTATCAAAAGGTCGTAGAATCACGGGCCAAGCTCAAAAGAAGGTTAAAAGACAAAGTTGCTAATAACTATCATAAGCTTCGGATTAAACAATATGAGTATGGTGAAAGAGTCGGCCGGCTACTAGCCAATCAAATTGCAGACCGAAATGCTAAAACTCATGTAAAAACGATAAAAGGGGTGGACGGCCTAATAAACACTAGGTCTGCTCACATTGTCGAACAATTCGGATTATTTTATGCTAACTTATACAGTGGCTCAGGAAGCTCGAGAGAACAGATCATCTCGGAATACGCACAGGAAAGTCAGATGCTAACTCTGTGTCCGATGGCTTCCGAGCCATTGGATGCAGACATTGATACACTTGAAATTGAGGAAGCTATTAAGGCCTTACTGTTAGGGTTTACAGTACTCCTCAGGATCCGGGCGATGCAATACAGGTCCACCTCCTGATATCCCCGAACTCCAACCAAAGGTTATGGAGCCCAAAGGTGATCAGGCGAGGGAAAGAAGGGAGAAACGGGAAGGGACAGCTGGGACAAGGATCTGAAAGACAAAATAAGAATCATTCAACCACACTTCTCATCGCAAAGTCTACACTCTTGTAGGTCTCACTAGAAAATAGAATTACCATTTGCTCCTGTGTTATTCATCCATTCCACTAGTCCTATAGATTCCGCTCTCTGGTTAAACAAATGAAGACCAACTTACACAGGCACTCCCTGTGTTGCCAAGAAGAACTATCCCCTTGATGTTAGTAAGAAACAAATATAGGAGGAGCGACAGTCTTCCCTCAGACCGTAACTCCACTCTGTGATTAACCAGCCTCAAACGTAACCAAAACAACAAAGGATGGCTTCCACGGTGAGTACACCGCCGCCTAAGACCTAAAACGTCGTAGCGCTCCTTCACTCCTGTGAGTATCAACACGCTAAGGTACTAGAAAGAGTTTTCCACTTTAGGCAGTCTGTCTATGTCTTTTTCATCACAATTCCCAGGCCTGATGCTCATCCGAGCCTATACCCCTCCTAGAGTGCCTCACCTAGCATGGGAATCAAAATAGGCACCTTTGTTCGTGCCGGGTTCGGGTCACTGCCGTGCTTGATATGCGTTCTCCACCAAGCACTGGGTTCGAAGAGGCACCGTTGGGTGTGCCGGGTGCGGGTCACCGCTCCTCCGAGCAGTACATTTTTCGTGCTTCACCGAGCATGGGATCAAAAATAGGCACCTTGGTTAGTGCCGGTTCCGGGTCACCGCTCCTCCGAGCAGTGGGTGTTTCGTGCTCCGCTGTGCACGGGGTCAAAGATACGGCACCTATGAGGATGCCGGGTTCGGGTCACAGCTCCTCCGAGCCGTGTGAGGCTTTGTGCTCCGCCGACCACGGAAGGGAAATCCTCACCTTCTTCGTCTGGTGCTTTTTCTCTGAGTTGTCGCTCACAACTGCAAACCACCTTGCACGGCGTCTGGACACTCCGATCTTCCGCCTCCGTTCAAATGAAAGGAATAACGCACGCCTCCTGCCGTTTCGCGATGTCGTTAAGTAGACGCCTACTTCCTGGTTCCATGGCTGCTGGGAACTGTAGTTCTAAGCACTGGGTAGGCGCTTCGGGCCCCGATTCCTTACAGTAGACCCTCTCCCCAAGCGCCTCCTAGCGTCCGTTTTCCCTGGATGCTGTCTATAGAACCGACTCACCGCCGCAGGCGCGTGCACAGCCGCGGAGGGTTCCCAGGAATCGTCCTCTGCGGTGTACCCCTTCCAGGAGACCAGGAACCATAACTTGCCCCTGCGATATTGGGCGTCCAGGATTCTTTTCACCTCGTATTCCAATCCCCCCTCACAGTACACCGGTGGAGGGGCTCTGCTTCTGGCCACTCCCGCGGGTTTTAGCAAACTGCAATGGAAAACCGGGTGGATTCTGAGAGTGCCAGTTAACTTGAGTTTATACGCCACTGGATTAACCTGCCGCACCACCTCATATGGACCGATGTATTTGGGATGGAAGATACTGCGTAACTTGAACCGTATGTTTTTGGTGGATAACCAGACTCTATCCCCTATGGCATATGTAGGACCATCGATTCTTTTTTTGTCTTCCCATGTACGTCTGTTTGGCCGCCCTTAGGAAACGTCGTGTTCTCTTGTGAAGAGCTTGCAGAGTCTGTAAGCGAGCCAAGACAGACGGCTGATTGCCCACCTCCACCGGGATTGAGACCGGGAGTGTTTTTGCGTTGTACCCGAAATTGCCCATAAACGGGGACACCCCTATTGAACTATGCAGTGTGTCGTTTTATGATAGTTCCGCCATCCATAACATGGAAACCCAAGACACCTGAGACTTAGACACGTAACACCACAGATATTGTTTTAAAGACTGGTTGAGGCGTTCGGTCTGTCCATCGGGCTGAGGGTGAAAGCTGGTAGACGTCGCTGACTCAATCCGTAATGCCTTACACCAAGTCCTCCAGAAGCTAGCTATAAACTGGGGGCCCCTATCAGAAACTATTACTGCAGGTAAGCCATGGAGTCTCACCACATGGGTCAGCAACAGTTGCGCGGTCTGTCCAGCCGTAGGTAGGTTTCTACAAGGGATAAAATGGCCCATCTTGGTCAGGCTGTCCACTACGACAAGGATCGCCGAGCACCCCTGATCATCAGGCAGTTCTGTGATGAAATCCAGGCTTATGTTCTGCCACGGTTGTTGAGGAGTGGGAATAGGGAGCAGCTTCCCCTTTTGTTTGCAGCGTTCTCCTTTTGCTCTGGCGCACACCTCACATTGAGTTACCCAGAAACGGATGTCTCTGGCCATGGATTTCCACCCAAAATACCTGGTCACTGCCTCCAATGTTTTTCGGATCCCCGGATGACCTGCCAAAGGAGAGACATGACACCATTGAAACGCCTTTTTCTGCAGTAGCTTTGTAGGAAGGAACAGCCGGTTTCCATGAAAAGGAAGTCCTCTTTGATGGTACGTACCCGATCATCGCCAGACCACCTTTTCCAATCCTCTATGGAACGGCTGACCCGCACCTCGTCCAAAAACCTGTCGGCCCTTAACGCACTGACCACCTTGGCGGGATCGATGATAGCTACCGGAGCTGGTGATAGGGTGCCTTCCCCCATTGACTGTCTGGATAAGGCATCTGCCTTCCGATTGTCGGTGCCTGGCCTGAACGTGATACAAAAATCAAACTCTGCAAAAACAAGTGTCCATCTCATTTGTCTTTTTGTTAGATCAGTGGTTCCCAAACTCTTGACTCCTGAGGACCCCCACTGAATCACTACTGGAGTCCGGGGACCCCCAAGCAATTTTTACAATTTAAATTTCAAAAAATTAAAACAATAATTCGCAAAAAATACACAAACAAGTACACACCAAACAAATACTTGCATTACTAAAGCGTTTATTATTTTATCTTGAAAAATATGCAAAAATTAAAAAATTTTAATGGGAAGGATGGTGCTGCATCTCGGTTTTATTTCGGAAAGTTTAATCCTTAGGTCAGATTCTACATTTTGCAAGTGATTTCTGTTCTTATTTTTAAGGTACATAAGATTTGAGAAAGCCTTCTCACATAAATATGTGGTGGGGAAAGGAAGTAAAACCTTAAGTGCCTTGTTTGATAATTCAGGATAATCTGTTCGTACTTGCAGCCAAAAGTTTGTCAGACTCAGAGACTTTTCCTTGAATTGAAGTTTAAGTGCACTATCTGTAGAGATTTCCATCAAACCGTTTTCTTCAGATGCTGTCAGCCCCATTAAATTGTCAATATCTACATTAAAAGGATCTTTAATCCAGTTTTTGCTTTCATCCGGAAGTGGAAAGTACTGACGGAAACTACACCGCATATCTTGGAGATGCTGGATAAAAATTTCTAAGACTTTGTTCGATAATTCATCATCAACAGATTCCAAGAATGTCTTCAGGTTCTGAAAAGAATCATAATGTCTTTGTGTTAAGCGACGAGCCCATAAGTCTAACTTTTTTATCATTGCCTCAATCTTGTCTTCAACATTAAAAATTGTGATACCTACTCTTTAAATGTGTGAAGATGTCTGCCATATATACCAGCATAGCTAACCAAGTATGGTCATGTAAGCGCTCACCAAGTGGAAATGGAGATTCCAGTTCAGTGACAAACTCTGATTTCATCTCTTAATTCAAAAAGGCGAGACAAAACTCTACCACGAGACAGCCATCGGACTTCTGTATGCAGCAAAAGCTGATGAGGATCACTATCCATGGACTGACAAAGCTGTTCAAAAAGCCTTGAATTTAGTGACCTAGCTTTGATAAAATTTACAATTTTGACGGACTCATTCAAGACCTTTTTTAATTCCTCTGGTATCTTCTTAGTGGCTAATGCTTCTCGATGAATGCAACAATGATGCCATACAACTGAAGGGTTAATTTCCCTTATTCGTGCTACAAGTCCAGTTAGTCTCCCAGACATGGCACGTGCCCCATCTGTGCTGATTCCTATGCATTTGGACCACTGAATTCCATTTGATGTCAGAAAGTCATTAAAACTGCTGAAGACCTCTTCAGCAGTGGTATGTATCAAATAGCGGCAGAACAGTAAATCCTCACAAATGTTCCCCTCAAAATCGTATCTAACGTAACACAGGAGATGAGATTTATTTGCTATGTCCGTACTTTCATCTACTTGTAGGCTATAATGCAGACTTTTACAAATTCTTTCGATCAACTGTTCCTTCATGTTGTCTGAAATGTTGTCAATTCGCTTTTTCACAGTGTTGTTAGATAATGGCACCAAATTTAAATCTTTTGCTGCTTTTTCTCCAATCATTGCTGTCACCATGGCTTTAGCAGCAGGTACTATTAGTTCTTCAGCAATTGTATGCGGTTTTCCAGCTTTTGCTATGAGCATGGACACTTCATATGAAGCTTTCAGAGCATTTTCTTTAACGGAGCCCGTTGCAGTTTTCTTAATTATTTTTCTACTTTTTAGGAGCTCTTGCTCTTTATTCTTGAAGAATTCTATGGATTTCGTCGCATGCTGTTTATGCTTGGTTTCCAAGTGTCTTTGTAATTTTGAAGGTTTCAGGGCCTCATTTGACAAAATTTCATAGCATAGCACGCATTGTGGTTGCTGTTCATATTCTGAACCTGAACATGTGAAACCCAATGATAAATATTCACCATCGTACTTGCGAAACTTCCTTTTCTTTTCACTTAACTCCCTTTGTTTTGAGCATGATGGCCCATCATTGATGTCTTCAGTGGATTTTCGCTTAAGGTTAAGCCAGCGATCCATCGTCGTTATGTTTTTTAGGATACCCACAGCTGACCAGTCTATATTGAATCACATTCGGTTATGTAGAATAATTTTCTAGCAAAGCTATTTGGTAAAGCACATATTTAGACCTTCACTACTTTACCTACTACAGGCTGCCCTCTCCAGATGTTTCCAGACTACATATGCTTTGACGTTGAGAGATTAAGCAGCACCTGTAAGAAGATTTTAACACTCTATGAGCACTGCTTTCAAGGAAAAGACAGAGGACACTAGCAAATCATATGCATGGATATGGCAATTTTATGTATTGTGGTTTCAAGATAATTCAATTTGCTCAGTTTAATTAAACATAGGTCATTCACTGTGAAAGCAGTCCATTTTGATTGCACAGAGAGGTTCGCACAATAGTATGGGAAAACATGACCAGGGTTGGAGTTAAGCGAGAACACTTCAGAAAGTCATTTTGTCTGCTACACACTGGCCGTAAATGTGTTGAGGTTGTGATTAAATTCAAACCAGGATGTCACAGTTTCCTATGTGGCTTGCTGGCAGCCATGGCACATGGCATGAGCAGCTGATGTGACACCGAGAATAGTAATTAAATCATACAAATACATGCCAACATTTTAGAAGAGGAAAGTAGCTTATTTAAAAAATATATATACTTGGGAGAAAGCATTTCCTCCTTTTACATCCATTGAAGAAGAGGAAATGTCATGCGTGAGACAGTCTGAATCAGGTCTATTGGACTGTATGACTGCAGTGGTGCATTTAGCAGTACAAGGCTTCTGCTCTCAGCCATACCAAACACAAGGAGATGATGGACGGAGTGCTGAAACTTTTTGGACACTCCCATACCCCTCCCCCCACCCCCCCAGTCACAGATCTGGGTTGAATCCATCATCGTTCTTTAGCTCACTTCGTCACCCCAGTTTGGACCCATTTGCATATGACTGGGTCCAAACTGGAATGGCATGGTGAGCTAAAATACGATGGATTTAGGCCTAGATCTCTGTACTGGGGTGAATGTATGACATTGTTCTGCATTCTGTCCATCGATTGTTGTTTTGCGCTGTTCTCTTTCACTTCCATGAGGCTGATAACATATATAAAAAGGAAACACTTTTGAAATGTGTGCATACGCTTTTAACATATGCGTATTTCATCAAGGCAGGGCTGTGTCTCCTGCGGGGGAAAGTACTCAGTGTATGATGTGACATTGTGATGACAATCACGCTGCACCTGCTTCGGGTAAATACAGTTTTCAGAATGAGGATTATCAACATCATTACACGCATTGATTGCATAATGTGCCATGAAGAAACCATTTTAAAATAAACCATTTTAAAATCAATGCAATAATTTGAAGTGGACTACACTTGCAGCCACACTTTTCATGAAACCAACCCTGACGGCGGGAATAAACCATAATGTCACTGCTACTAGCACACAAGCTGATCACTCGTCACACACGAGAAGAATTATAGAAAGGCTGCTGCTAAATCATAGCTGCCAAGGTTTCAGATTGCGGTGTGTGATATTGTCATAAATACAGTGTAATTATGAGTGACATTTCAGTGACTGTGAGTGACACTTGCTCACAAGCAAAATAAAGCAATGAAGATAAGGGAAACATAAATACCAGAAAATACACCAATTTGAGCAACAAGACAGGCTAAGTTAACTGCTTCAAAGCATAAGAAACAATTCATTTATCAGACCACATTAATTGCCAAGTTTTTTCTGTCGCGTTTTACTTTTCCAGCCACAATAGCGTTTTAACCAAATGCATATTACATTTTCGTGCTAGCAGTTAGTCATTTCACTTGTAACACTAAAACACTGAGCTGCCGTGCGCCTGCAGATTTACTGTGTTTCAAATATTCAGATCATGATAATATCACTCTTTAACATTCTACAAAAGGAGTGCATGAATATGCCAACATTAAAGTAAACTGACTTTGAGAGCAGCAGCACAATAGCAGTCTGTACACATTGCACAGATACTGACTGAGGAGCAAGCAGACAAGTCATAAAGCGCAAATAGGTACAAGTTACAAGGCATACGCAAATGGTCACCAAACCCAGACTGAGTGATCATAAGCTAGAAACAGAACCCTCTCAAACAGATCTAATGAGAGAGGGCAGAATCCGCCAGCAGCTTGACCTGCAGGAACGTCTGAGAGGCCTTTTTTCCAAATCTGTCCTGAATAAAACCTTATTTGTTACTATCCTCAATCTGAGACGAAATTTAAATCAAGCAAGAAAAATGGCGCATGATAAATAGCATCTGTTTTGAGTTTTTGGAGACTAACATGCAGACTGTGGTACTTTGGTACTATAAATAGCACACTTTTCCCCTGTAAGTTTACGGCAGGTTTGACCGTCCTAAATTTTAAGAAGGGTGCAATATTTAACATACCTGGTAATTACATACGCAGTGAATACCACCCAATCACTGCGCAAACAGGGCTTACACAGAGGTGGGACAATTCCAACCAAATTGTAATGTATTTAATAAGTACCAGAGGCGCAACTAGAGCCAAATTTCGTGGGGGGCAGGGGGCTAAGAATTTTTTTTGCGGGGGGGCTGAATCTTAAGCAAAAGGCAGAGTGGAGCTGCAGGGTCTATTATAAGGGGTGAAACAACAGTAAGGCCTCATTAACGTGCAAATAGTCTTTTAAAGACCTGTGAAGTGCTCAGGTGATAAGGTAACCAAACCACGCTAGCGCCTAGGCATTCTGCACTTCAATTCCTTAGAACCTGTGCCTTATTTGAATTTTTAAAAGTACCCCGTTTTGCTGTATTTCATTTATTTTTCTTCGTTGGATTATTCCCTGTTTTTAATTCCGCATACTTGCACTATAAAATTTATTAGACACACCGCGGCTTCAGCGGATCCCCAGCGCGGTGAAACGGACACCCAGCGCCATCTTGGGGGTAGGAAGAGACGGATAGCGGGCGCCATATTGGCTAGCGGTCTAGCAGTCAGGCTGACACGCTAGATGTGTATTTAAGGCGGCGAAGCAGGCAGGTGAGCCATGATAAGGTAACCAAACCACGCTAGCGCCTAGGCATTCTGCGCTTCAATTCCTTAGAACTTGTGCCTTATTTGAATTTTTAAAAGTACCCCGTTTTGCTGTATTTCATTTATTTTTCATTGTTGGATTATTCCCTGTTTTTAATTCCACATACTTGCACTATAAAATTTATTAGACAAACCGCGGCTTCAGCGGGTCCCCAGCGCGGTGAAATGGACACCCAGCGCCATCTTGGGGATAGGAAGGGACGGATAGCGGGCACCATTTTGGCTAGCGGTCTAGCAGTCAGGCTGACACGCTAGATGTGTATTTAAAGCGGCGAAGCAGGCAGGTGAGCCTTGATAAGGTAACCAAACCACGCTAGCGCCTAGGCATTCTGCGCTTCAATTCCTTAGAAACTGTGCCTTTTTGGAATTTTTAAAAGTACCCCGTTTTGCTGTATTTAATTTATTTTTCTTCGTTGGATTATTCCCTGTTTTTAATTCCGCATACTTGCACTATAAAATTTATTAGACACACCGCGGCCAAACGGATGGCGCGGTGAAACAGACACCCAGCGCCATCTTGGGGGTAGGAAGGGACGGATAGCGGGCGCCATTTTGGCTAGCGGTCTAGCAGTCAGGCTGACATGCTAGACCTATATTTAAGGCAATTATGCAAGCACGCAGCGTGTGCACGCAGCGGGAGCGCCGACATAGCGCCGGAGTCGCGCCAGAGTCCAGCCCGTCTGCGCCCGTCCACGCTAAGGACGGGCTGGAGGACGGGCAAGGCGAGAAGGTAACTGGGCTTAGAGATGCCAGACATGTACGTTTAATGTACACATACCATGACTTAGTTGCCCTTAAACCCCTTCGTTTACAATGTCATTATTCTTGCCCTCCGGAGGCTTTTCTGGACTCTTTGGGCTGTGGCTGTTACTCTCGAAAATGCACGCTGCTGTCAGACTGTGCTTCTTATTTTAGTCCTCCCATTAAGTCGAGCGCCATCTCTAACATTATGACTGAGAGCGGTTTCCTTATTAATGCCAGATCGCTGGTTAAAAATAATATTGCCTCTGGCCCGGATTTAGTGGATGCCATTCCTGACGGCTATGCGCTAGTCAGAATGGATCGTGTTGGACGTAGAGGAGGAGGGCTGGGGATTCTTTACCAAACATCCCATTCTTGTCGTATTACTACCCTATCCGACCCCTTAGATTCCCTCCAGGCCCTACACTTTGTAATAACCTCCTCCCTCGCTGCTCCTTTTGTGGGCATTCTGATTTATATACCGCCAGGACCTAGAACTGAGTTCAGCCAGACCTTGCTTAATATTTTAGAACCTTATTTTGGCTGTGCCCAGCTGACGGTCCTGGGTGATCTAAATTTTCATCTTGATAACCTAGACTCCAGGGAAACTCTTTCCCTCTTGGATTCACTGTCTGCATGTGGCCTTCAGCAATTGGTTAAAAACCCTACTCATCAGGCAGGTCACATCCTGGATGGGGTATTTTCAAATGACTCTAGGTTATCAACAGACCTGCCTATTCCGTTGGTTTGGTCTGATCATCTAGCTGTCCCTCTGGAGCTTCAGGCCTCCCCTGCAAATACTAGGCCGAGTGCTCCTAGCAGAAAAGAACTTAAGCAAAACTATAAGATGATCTCCAATGATTGGCTCCCCTAATTTCTAACAGCAATATTGCCATAGTGAGGGATATTAGCACGGCGACTCTTGAACTGACTTCCTCCATTGCCAGGGCTGTTGATCTGTTGGCCCCCGTCTCCCTGTGCTACTCCGCCAGGAAAAGACCTTCGGCCCCCTGGTTTTCAGACTCTCTGAGACTCTTAAGACAGGGTTGTAGGAAGCAGGAGAGGCTGTGGAGGGTGAGCTGGGACAATCAAGAGAGGGAAAAGCACAAACTTCTTTTGAAAAGGTATAAAGCCGAGGTCATTAGAGAAAAGCAGGAGTACTTTTCCAAGTTAACCATCGCCCTTTCCTCCCCCAAAGATCTCTTCAGAATTGTTGACTCTCTGTGTACCTTGCAAATGCCCGACCCTATTGTCAGCTCTCAAGACTTCTGTGATAGGATCGCCCAGTTTTTCCATTCTAAAATAGCCGACATCTATTCTGCCCTTGAACTGCAAAGGGCTACTATGCCTCCCCTTCCCACTTCTGTCACATCCCCTCCAGGAAATGGAAATTTGACCTCTTCGGCGAGCTTGTCTAGCTTTCCCCCGCTTTCCTTACATCAACTGGATTTGCTGTTGAGTAAGACCAGGTTGGGGTCCCCTTTGGACCCATGTCCCCTTAAAGTTCTTAAGGATTGTAGGGAATCTTCATTGCCCCCGTTTTTGGATATCATGAACAGGGCGATGCAGGGGGGCATTTTCCCTACCCCGTGGAAGAGTGCTGTGGTTAAGCCTCTTTTTAAAAAGCCAACTTTGGACCCTGAAACTCTTAAGAACTTTTGACCTATTTTACTGCTCCCGTGGAAGAGTGCTGTGGTTAAGCCTCTTTTAAAAAAGCCAACTTTGGACCCTGAAACTCTTAAGAACTTTTGACCTATTTCACTGCTCCCGGCACCAGCAAAGATGCTGGAGACTCATCTAAATGACTACCTGGCGGCTTTCCTGGATACTTCGGGTCTCCTGGACCAGTCCCAGCACAGTTTTCGGAGGTTTCACAGTACGGAGTCGGCCCTCACGGTCGTGCTAAACAACATCCGCATTGAGGTTGACCAGGGCCATACTACTTTTCTGGTCCTGTTAGATCTGACAGCCGCCTTCGACACCCTATCTCCCTCGATCCTAACATCTCGCCTCAGGGAGATAGGGGTGGAAGGGTCGGCCTTGAGCCTTCTGGCCTCCTTTCTTGATCAGAGGGAACAGAGGGTCAAATTGCGCGAGTATCTATCTCCATCCCTGCCTGTACAATGTGGGGTCCCACAGGGGTCGGCTCTTAGTCCGACCCTCTTCAATATCTATGTGGCCCCACTTGCCAGGTTAATAAGATCTTATGGGATGGAGGTGGTTTCTTACGCTGATGACACCCAGATTATGGTGTTCCTCTCACACTTGGGCAATGCCTTTGCTCTTAGCTTTAGGAATTGCATGGAGGCAGTCTCTCAGTGGATGATCTATAACTCACTGAAGCTGAATGGGGAAAAAACCGAGGTTCTTGTCTTTGGTGGAAAGAGGGACATTTGGTCCTCTGAGTGGTGGCCTCCTGCCCTGGGAGTGTGTCCCATTCCTACGGACTCGGCTCGTAATCTGGGAGTCCTGATTGACCCCTCTCTCTCTATGGCTCAGCAGGTAAACAGGACGGTTGCCACCTGTTGGGGCATTATTAAAATCCTTAGGAAAATAAAACACTACCTAGCTCCACAGGCTCGCAAACAAATTGTGGTGGCACTGGTTGCCTCACGGCTTGACTACTGCAATGCCCTCTATTCTGGTATAGATAAAGGTCTTGTGCAACGTTTGCAAACTGCCCAGAATGCGGCAGCTAAATTTGTGCTGGATGCTCCGAGGCTTTTCTCGGCTACAGCTGCTAGGAAGAGTTTGCATTGGCTTTGGAGCTGGGGGGATTAGGGACCTGCTGGCACCATATGCCCCTTGTAGAAATCTCCGCTCCTCGAGAAAGAGCCTGTTATCAGTGCCCCGGTTCAGGTGAGTCAAATGGGGAGGAAGGGCTTTCTCCTCTTTAGCTCCTAAACTGTGGAACACCCTTCCTACTGAAATTAAAACTCAACAATCTGTCCCTCTTTTCAGGAAGGCATTAAAGACATGGGTTTTTGTCAAGGCATATCCGTGATTTTGGTTCTGGGTCTATTTGATTTTATTTGCTAGGCACCTTGATGCCTTTGGGCTTAGTTTGCGTGTTATAAATTCTCTTTCATTCATTCATTCATTCAGGTGCGGTCGCAACCCGGGCTGACACACACACAACATAGGCAGAGAGGAGCTGATTTGGGGGGTGGCTGAATCTAGTTTAAGCAAAAGGCAGAGTGGAGCTGCAGGGGCTCTTAGAAGGGGTGAAACAACAGTAAGGCCTCATTAACGTGCAAATGGTCTTTTAAAGACCTGTGAAGTGCTCGGGTGCGGTCTCATCCCGGGCTGAGGGCTGACACACACGACATAGGCAGAGTGGGGCTGATTTCGGGGGGGGGCGGTGGCTGAATCTAATTTAAGCAAACGGTAGAGTGGAGCTGCACAGGGCCGGCTTTAGTGCTGGTGGTGCCCTGAGCGACAATGTTTGTTGACGCCCCCCCCAATGACCACCTCCACCACGGATTCTCTCACTAGCACCTTTAACAGTGACCAAGTCTCCATAACCACACACTCTCAGATGCATTGAATTAATACCAGTGTAGGCCCGGGTGTCCGAGCACTTTGCATCACACACACATTACACAGAGACAATCAATCATACGTGTGTAAATCAGTGTATAGGAAATATTACATAAGCCAAAGGACTGAAAGTGTGGGAGTCACATGTCATCCATACTGGTAGGCAGTATAGTTTAAGAGTGCTTGGTGTGGAGAAGCACAAACTCAGAGTCGAAAAAGAAACAGCATAGTTGGGAGTTTTCTTTAATAATACGAATCGATTTCTAGCCAAATTAACCCTTTTTGCAACATTAATCAATGTTCTAATATTGTATGCTTTGCAGTGTGTATGCAGTGCAGGATGAAAGTTAATAGCTCACTATTCTATATTAGGAATTTAAGCTATACATTTCAAGTAACAAAAGGATGTCTCTTTTGAAAGCAGTAATATTTGATCTGTTTATCATACCCACTCTGTAATCTACTTGGCACACGTTCTTTGCAGCAGGCATATTAACCCTCTGCACTAACTTCACAGAAGTCAAAACCTCAACTATTCAAAATGCTGATCTCTCTCCAGGAAGATAATTAATCACAGGAGTTATCTTGACATTTATGTGAGGCCTGGTAATTGCGGGCGGAAAGAAACGGTGCAGCAGGTGCTTCAAAAGCATAATAAACTTTCAAACACGGACCCAGGAAGCCAGCGGCCGGTGCGGTGGCACCGGTCGCACCGCCCTAAAGCCGGCCCTGGAGCTGCGGGGCTCTTAGAAGGGGTGGAACAACAGTAAGGTCTCATTAACGTGCAAATGGGCTTTTAAATACCTGTGAAGTGCTCGGTGAAGTCTCATCCCGGGCTGAGGGCCGACACACACAACGTGAGTCCAATGGGTGTTACGCGATTGGTACACCCGGCCTAAATACACACGGCGTCCTAATTCCCCTGGCCTTGCCCAACAGCTGTAAATGTAACATTTTTGAAAAATAATTAAGAAATAAACACTCACGTGCTCTAGTAGTGGTCCGTGGTGCCGGAATGCTGGTATTTAGCGAGCCGAAAGCGGAGACAGGGCATTGGGCGGCAAAATGCTCCTGGGTTGGCTGCGTACACGAGGGAAGACGCCATGCGAGCGTGCGCGAGCGTGCATGGCTATAAAATAATAAGCCAATCACCCTTCAGCTTCCCCGGCCTAAGCTGAAATGGTGATTGGGCTGATTTTTTTTGGTCCCGCCGCCCCTGCGCTGTCATTCACAGTGCTTGTATGCTTAATATTTAAAAATAGTTGACTCGAAGGCACTCCAGTCTGCGGACCCCCTGGGAATGTGTCACGGACCCCTGGGGGTCAGCGGACCACAGTTTGGGAAACGCTGTGTTAGATGACGAGCGGTCTTCATGAATTGAAGATTTCGATGATCTGAGTATACTGTTACAGGGTGTTGGGCCCACCACAGGTAGTGGCACCATTCCTGGAATGCCTTTTTTATCGATAGGAGTTCTTTTTCGGCTATTGTATAATTCAGTTCCGCTTTATCCAGTTTCTTGGATAGATAAGCTACTGGGTGTAGCCGACCCGTGTCTTTGTCTCTCTGAGACAAAACGGCCCCTATGGCGTCATTGGACGCGTCTGCCTCGACAATAAAAGGGAAGTCCATCTGCGGGTGCCGGAGTACCGGAGCCATTGTAAACGCCTTCTTCAGATGCTCAAAAGCTGTAGTGGCCTCCGTCGTCCACAGGAAAGGCACTCCCTTACGAAGCAGCCGAGTAATGGGGACTGCTATCTGAGAGAAGTCCTGTATGAATCGGCTGTAATAGTTAGCGATCCCCAGAAAACACTGGACTTCCCGAACCGAATGCGGAGTAGGCCACTCTTGTTCCGCTTTTACCTTCCGTTCAGACATACTTAAACCCTCAGGACTCAGAAACACTCCCAGGAACTCAACTGTTGTCACCCCAAACTCGCACTTGCTTAGTTTGCAAAACAATTTGTTGGCACGTAATTTTTCTAGTCCCAGGATAACGTGGCGTGAGTGGTCCTCAACTGCCGCTGAGTATATAAGAATGTCATCAATGTAGACGACCTCAAAGATGTCCATATACTCCCTCAATACCTCATTTAAAAAAAACTGGAATGCCGCCGGGGCATTACACAGCCCAAACGGCATTACCAGATACTCATACAGTCCAAAACGGGTCTTAAACGCCGTTTTCCATTCATCCCCCTGTCTGATACGTACCAAATGATAGGCCCCATGTAGATCTAGCCTAGTATAGATAACCGCCTCCCGCACTTGATCCAACAGGACACTGATTAGTGGCAACGGATACCTGTTCCTGACCGTGTTTTTGTTTAACATCCTGTAATCGCAGCTTTGGCTATAAAAAACAGCGGCGCCGCCGCCAGGGAGCGGGATGGTCTAATGAACCCTATTGCCAAGTAGTGATCTAGGTATTCTCTCAGATGGCTTGTTTCAGGTTCTGATAACGCTTAGACCCTACAGGTGGGGATGACCGCCCCCTCCACCAGGTCTATCCGACAATCATATGTCCTATGTGGGGGGAGTCGTTCCGCCTGCGTCTTGTTAAAGACATCGGCATACCTGGTGTACTCTACAGGCAGTTCCACGTCCTTTTCCGCGGCGGTCGCGATACAAAAAGGATATGTCAGTGCGATTGCCTGCGACTGATGTTCCCTCAGACACCGTTCTTCACACCCTAGGGAAAGGAACCGAACGGTTCGTTCCTTCTAATCCACCGTTGGATTGTGGCAACAGAACCACGGCATCTCCAGTATGACTTCATATTGCGGGGCCTCTATGACGTTTAGTTCAATCTCCTCTAGATGTTGTCTAGTTCCGTCTCTTATTGACATCTTCAGGTTCTCGGTTTGGAGGGTGATCCTACCGGATTTCAAGGGTTTGCCGTCCACTGCCAGGACCTCCTCTGGGGACCTCCGAGGCACCACCCCTATGGATAACAAGCTCACCAACCCACTATCAATGAAGTTGCCTGTGGCGTCAGAGTCTAGCATCACTAGCACCTGGTGAACCTGTGTCCCTACTTCTAATCCTGCTTGTAGCACTATGTGTGCTTCCGTGTCCGTAGACCTGTTAGTAGCTAAAGACGGTATTTTCCACTCAGTGTCAGCGGTAGTCAAAGGTGAGGTAAGCTCTTGGATTCCTGCTTCTTTACCTACGGTTGACACTGCTGCCTTTTTTCCTCTATAAGAAAATACCTGGGATTTGGGCTTGGAGGGACATTCGCGTACAAAATGCCCTCGTTTCCCACAATACATGCATAACCCAGGGTGCGACGGCTTTCCCTTTCTGTATGAGACAAAGGCGCTCGGACAGCCCCTACCTCCATGGGTTCACTAGCGGTGGCCGCCGGGACAGGCTCCTTCCGAGAATACCTAGAAGTAAACCCACTACCTTTGTACCTGTCTCCCCCTCTTTCTGCCATGCGACTGTCCAGTCGCAAGACCAGATTCATCAAGGCAGCGCATGTGCTTGGCTGGGGGTCGATCTGTGCCACCACATCCTTTAACTCATCACATAAACCCTGATAGAATAGGGACATCCTTTTTTCTTCCGGCCACGATGTCTCCGCCACCAACCGGTTAAACGAGGTGAGGTAGGTAACCAGATCGTTCCTCCCTTGTCTCAGGGCTAGTAGCTCTCTGTCTGTGCTAAACGTGGTTGTTCTTCTATCAAACACCCCTTCGAAAGTGGCCCTGAACGCGTCCCAATCCGACAGGATGACGTCGTTGTTCCTGACCAACGGGACGGCCCAACACGCTGTGTCTCCCACCAGATACGAAATCGTGAACGCCACCCTGGAGTGGTTGGTAGGGAAGGAAGAGGGCTTGCAAGAAAAATGCAGCATAACCTGTGTAAGAAATATTTGTATTTTCTGTGGATTCCCCGCATACCTCTCTGGGCTAGCCAAGGGAATGGGAGGAGGCCCAGTTACGTGAATCTGTTGACCACTCGATACCGAGGCATCAAAGGGGTTCCTGGTCAGCCGATCCACCCTATCCCTCAACGCTGCCGTCTCTACTCGCGATGCCACTAGTTCCTGTTGTACCAAGGCCAATGCCTGTACCACATTCTATAAGGAGGCCATGCCGTACACCCCCGGACCGGGAGGAGCAACCTATCGTGGGTGCGTTATTCTGTTAGGGTTTACAGTACTCCTCAGGATCTGGGCGATGCAATACAGGTCCACCTCCTGATATCCCCGGACTCCAACCAAAGGTTACGGAGCCCAAAGGTGATCAGGCGAGGGAAAGAAGGGAGAAACGGGAAGGGACAGCTGGGACAAGGATCTGAAAGACAAAATAAGAATCATTCAACCACACTTCTCATCGCAAAGTCTACACTCTTGTAGGTCTCACTAGAAAATAGAATTACAATTTGCTCCTGTGTTATTCATCCATTCCACTTGTCCCATAGATTCCGCTCCCTGGTTAAACAAATGAAAACCAACGTACACAGGCACTCCCTGTGTTGCCAAGAAGAACTATCCCCTTGATGTTAGTAAGAAACAAATATAGGAGGAGCGACAGTCTTCCCTCAGACCGTAACTCCACTCCGTGATTAACCAGCCTCAAACGTAACCAAAACAACAAAGGATGGCTTCCACAGTGAGTACACCGCCGCCTAAGACGTAAAATGGCGTAGCGCTCCTTCACTCCTGTGAGTATCAACACGCTAAGGTACTAGAAAGAGTATTCCACTTTAGGCAGTCTGTCTATGTCTTTTCCAGCACAACTCCCAGGATCTCGAGCGTCTCCGTAAGCCCAGGCCTGATGCTCATCCGAGCCTATACCCCTCCTAGAGTGCTTCACCTGACATGGGAATCAAAATAGGCACCTTTGTTCGTGCCGGGTTCGGGTCACTGCCGTGCTTGATATGCGTGCTCCGCCAAGCACTGGGTTCGAAGAGGCACCGTTGGGTGTGCCGGGTTCGGGTCACTGCTCCTCCGAGGAGTGCATTTTTCGTGCTTCACCGAGCACGGGATCAAAAATAGGCACCTTGGTTAGTGCCGGTTTCGGGTCACCGCTCCTCCAAGCAGTGGGTGTTTCGTGCTCCGCTGCGCACGGGGTCAAAGATACGGCACCTATGAGGGTGCCGGGTTTGGGTCACAGCTCCTCCGAGCCGTGCGAGGTTTCGTGTTTCGCCGAGCACGGAAGGGAAATCCTCACCTTCTTCGTCTGGTGCTTTTTCTCTGAGTTGTCGCTCACAACTGCAAACCGCCTTTCACGGCATTTGGACACTCTGATCTACCGCCTCCGTTCAAATGAAAGGAATAACGCACGCCTCCTGCCGTGCGCGTCGTCGTTAAGTAGACGCCTAACTCCTGGTTCCATGGCTGCTGGGAACTGTAGTTCTAAGCGCTGGGTAGGCACTTCGGGCCCCGATTCCTTACACTTACCGGCAGGCAAGGCCATCGGCGAAGATAAGATTCCACTAGAGTTTTTCAAAACCTTTAAAGATATATTGGTCCCCGTCTTTCTTAAGGTATGTAACTCTATTCTTCAAGGAGGAGAGATTCCTCTCTCGTGGAACACATCTAACATCGTTGTTTTCCTAAAAAAGGGGAAGCCTATTGACGATATGAGTTCATATCGACCAATAGCGCTGATCAATGCTGACGCTAAGCTCTTTTCTAAAATTCTTGCTGCTCGCCTAGCCCCAGTAATCCATTTAATAGTCTCAGAGCATCATCACGGCTTCATCCCCGGAAGAGACACCTCTGCCCATATTAACACTGAAATAGCTGCCTTCGATGTCTCGGGTCAGCTAGGCCAGCAGATGGGCATGCTGATGTTAGACGCCGAGAAGGCCTTCGACCGGGTGACATGGGAAACACTATGGGTATTTATGTCTTGTATGGGCTTTGGTCAAAGGTTCATCTCGGCGATACAGAAAATATATAACCACCCAACAGCTACAATTAAACTTAACGGGCTTTCTTCTTTATCTGTTCCGGTTCAGAGGGGGACCTGGCAGGGCTGTCCTCTATCCCCCTTATTATCTGCTATCTACATCGAGCCTTTTATTCAACACTTACTGATTAATGGCAATATCGATCCAGTTGTCTTGAACGGGATAAGTCTAAAATTAACTGCTTACGCGGACGATATCACGATTTTTTCAGCCGACCCTGTTAAAGCTATGGCTGCAATCATCTATGAAGCACAACAGTTCGGCTCCTTCTCCGGCTACAGGTTAAATCTGCATAAAACACAAACGACCCTAAACTTTCAATTAGCCCCCCGACAATAAATCTTGGAGTTACAAAGACAGCTATCTATTTGGGGGTATGTCTTAGAACTAACTTAAGACAAAATCCTAAACTTACTACCATTTTGGTATTCACAGAAGGCACTTACTCATTTCGGTATTCACAGAAGTTAGGAGTCCGAACTTTAGGACTCCTAAATGCCTTCTGTGAATACCGAAAGTCTTAAAATTAGGATTTTTCTCAGTTTAGTAGTAGTATAGTTAGGACTCCTAACTTTAGGACTCCTAAATGCCTTCTGTGAATACCGAAAGTCTTAAAATTAGGATTTTTCTCAATTTAGTAGTTCTAAGTCTAAATTTAGGACTACTAAATTGAGAAAAATCCTAATTTTAAGACTTTCGGTATTCACAGAAGGCATTTAGGAGTCCTAAAGTTAGGAGTCCTAACTATACTACTATTAAACTGAGAAAAATCCTAATTTTAAGACTTTCGGTATTCACAGAAGGCAGTTAGGAGTCCTAAAGTTAGGAGTCCTAAACTTAGGACTACTAAATTGAAAAAAATCCTAATTTTAAGACTTTCGGTATTCACAGAAGGCATTTAGGAGTCCTAAAGTTAGGAGTCCTAACTATACTACTATTAAACTGAGAAAAATCCTAATTTTAAGACTTTCGGTATTCACAGAAGGCATTTAGGAGTCCTAAAGTTAGGAGTCCTAAACTTAGGACTACTAAATTGAGAAAAATCCTAATTTTAAGACTTTCAGTATTCACAGAAGGCATTTAGGAGTCCTAAAGTTAGGAGTCCTAACTATACTACTACTAAACTAATAAAAATCCTAATTTTAAGACTTTCGGTATTCACAGAAGGCATTTAGGAGTCCTAAAGTTAGGACTCCTAACTTCTGTGAATACCGAAATGAGTAAGTGCCTTCTGTGAATACCAAAATGAGTAAGTGCCTTCTGTGAATACCAAAATGGTAGTAAGTTTAGGATTTTGTCTTAAGTTAGTTCTGTGAATCGGGCCCCCTGATTTTAAGTTATGTTTTGTATAAGCTTTATTCGAGACAATTCTCATAAAAGCACATAAAATCAACACAGTTATACAATAATACATTATTACGGATTAAAAATTCATTAAACATAGAGTACAGCTCATACAACATTTGCATATAAAAACCATATTTACAAATAGTATTACATTAATCATTGTTGAGAGGAATACCTTGTTACCTGCTTCCCCCCAGGGACCGTCTTCTAATTGCCCATGCCCAACCCAGGTATTTAGCTACCCCTATGACTATCGAATCCTGAGTTGTAGTACGTAGGATTCTTAGAGCCACTGTGCTGTCTCGTGTCCCCAAGTTTTTGCATACCGGCGAGAGCCATTTTCTCCTCGGATTCACATAAGCGTGGCATACGAAAAGAAAATGGCCTATGCTCTCCTCGGCATTTTCGCATGCTGGACATAAGTTTTTGGTGGGTCTGTGCCAGCCAGATGTCAGTTTCTTGAGGGGGATAGATCCTGATCTTAGCTGAAATACAAGTTTCCTATCCATTGGTACCGTGATGTTGTCCCAGTAATTTTCCAGGGCAGGAAAAATTTTTATCTCCAGGAAGCGACCAGTCATAGAGTCGGCCCTGGTGTCATTCAGCATCTTACCGCCAACCCAATCCCAGTATTGTTCTTTAAGGGCTTCTTTGCTAGGGAAGATCTCTCCCTCAGGGTTATTCCAAAGATTTGAAAACCCTAAGTTTACTAACATGGACTTCAGATGTTTTAGCCATTTTATCTTATGGAAGGTATCTTCCTTGATAATCCATTGAAAACCCTCCGCATATTGTCTTATTTCTGGAGTCGTCCAGAGACGTCTCCAGTAAAGGACTGGGCGCAATCGGGCTCTATCTACAATGGTGCGTCTACCTAACTCCAAAAACAGTGGGGTTAAGGGGGTACTCTGTGGGAGTCTTGTAATCCCTCGCATAAACTTGTTCTCTGAAGTCTGAAGAGCCGCTAAACCATCCCAGGCCCATAGCTCCGCGCCATATAATGTGGCACCCAAAACCTTCGCGTCATACACTATTAATGCGGGTTTTATGGGTTTTGTTTTGGATTTGCGGTGTTCCCCCCTTAAAGCACCAGAAAGCTGCTGGTGCTTTAAGACCACTTTATCTACATGATGCGTCCAGCCAATGCCCTCTGCGATCTGTACACCCAGGTACGTAAATTCTTTGACAATGTCTAACCTACTGCTGTTTAAGGTTACCTTGGGGTAGTTCCTGCGTCCGGGGGAAAAAGCCATTAGTTTTGTTTTTCCCACATTTACCTCTAGCCCATGCTCAGTGCAAAAAGCATCAAAAATGTTTAATGCACGTTGCAGCCCCATGGGGGTCTTAGACAAGATAAGAGTGTCGTCAGCGAACATCAGGATCGGAACCCTGATGTCCGCTAACGATGGGGCATCAACACTAGCCTTCAGCATCCTCTCAACGATTCCGTTAATAAATAACGAGAAAAGTAAAGGGGCCATGGAACAGCCCTGTCGAACACCCCTTTCCACTGGGAAATCCTCTGTTGTCTCTCCACTTCCACCCCACTGGACTCTAGCGAAGTTGGATTCGTGCAGTCGCATAATTATTGTTAGCAGATCAGCAGGGATCCCCAACTTTTGCAAAACCAACCATAACTTAAACCGGGGGACTAGGTCGAACGCCGTCCGCAGGTCGACGAACGCGACGTACAGGCAGCCCCTTCCCAGTACAACGGTCTTCCACCTTAATATGGTAAAGCGGAAGACCTGATCGATGGTACTGGTTGCTCGCCTGAATCCCGCTTGGTATGGAGAAAGGGCGTTGTTGTCTTCAACCCAGTCCATAAGCTGGTTTGTTACCATTCTCCCGACTACTTTCTGTATGGTGGCTATTAAGCTTATGGGCCTATAGTTTGCAGGCAGTGAACGATCTCCCTTCTTGTGGATGGGGATAATGGTTGCGCCTTTCCAGAGGTCTGGGACCACTTCCCCCTTGGCTAGGGCATTCGCTACAAGGAGGGTATATCTCGCCCATCTGGTCATATCGTGTTTAAAAATATCGGGTGGAATGCCATCTGGACCTGGCGCCCTCCCACATTTCGCGGAACCAATGGCAATTTCCACTTCTCTAAGGGAGAACAAATCGTCGGTTGCATAAACCGGTGTTATACTATCAGCTGCCACAGGATGGTTAACTTCCGCGTACTGAGGTCTGAAGTAATCAACCCAAGCTTCCTCTGCTACATTGTTGTCTGGCTTCGCAGGACCGGCTCCACTACCCCACTTGATGATTTTCCAGAATGCCCTGGAGTCTTTACTATCAGAGGCCTCTTTTAGTTCGGCCCAGTGGCCTTCATCCCAATTCTTTTTTGCACGATAGATGGCCATCTTGTACAGTTCCCTATTCTTTGTCACAGTGGCGCGGTCCCTATTCCTTATGGCTTGTCCCAGGGCTAATCGTGCTGATCTACAATGACTATCAAACCACCTTCCCACTTCTTTAGATTTCTTCCCTTTCCTTTTTTTAATGAAGAAGCATGGTCTCAGGAGGGAGAATAACTTATTGTGGATTTCGGTGATTCCACTATCCCCTGGAACCACTGGGACCGCTGTTTCCATCGCGGAAATTGCACAATCAACAGCATTATTGATGTAAGTCATAGTGGCCTCGTTTGCCAGTACCTTGGGCCATTTTAACCTGCGTTCATCATTACTCATGACAGGGGTTTCATCGTATATCACTAGAGGGTTACCCGCACCAGTATTCCACCACCTATGAGTCACACAGAGGGGGTTGTGGTCACTTTCAACCCGGGGCCTAACTGTCATGTCAACAACCCCTTTCCACAGTTGGAGACTGCACAAAATGTAATCGATTCGGCTCCTGTTGATGCCATTGTCAAAAGTGTAGCTGCCCTCCTTGTCCCCAGGTGTCCTCCCGTTCAGTGCTCTTAAACCATGTTCCATACAAATTCCATTCAGTGATAAGATCTCTTTTGTCCATCTCCTTACAGGTTTTAGGCATAGAGGTGGTACTCCCCAGAGATTGTCCTCTTCGCTCTCCAAGAGGTCATTTGTACAGTCCAGAGGTTCAAAAGTCCTGTTGAGGTCCCCTACAATTATCGTTACACTTTCCTGGGTCTTGGTCTCAATGGCAGTAGACAACAGCTCAATGGTGGGTAAATTGGTTACGTTGCTACCTCTCACGTAGACATTGTACAAATCTATTAGTTGACCCTTTGCTACGGAGATTCTTAATAATTGCAAATCACAATTTCCCAGGTCCAACATTTTGATGTTGACCTGCAGGTCCTGTCTAACCCAAACAGTTAAGCCTCCCTTGGGCCGCCCTCTTCCCCCTTTTGACGCTGGTATATAATAGTTCAAATAACCAAGACAGAAAAGGGGATCACAAGCCCAGGTTTCTTGGAAGCAACAGATGTCATACCCACTTATAAAATCCACCCAGGATTGGGAATCCAATTTACTTGCCAGCCCAGCGACATTCCAAGATAAAAGCGTACCAATGCTAGCATCTAGCCCATCTCGGGTGTTTGTCAATGGAAATACTTGGGCTAACATAGGGCTTTCAGTAGAATTAGTCTGCCTTTCTTGGTCATCTGTCGGATCCACTGTCGTATTGGCTGGGTATGTTATCTTGGCATTTGTATTTAGGGTTCCCAGTCTAAAACCACCTTCTTCGACCAAACCCCCCGTCTTGATGTAATTGACCAATGAGTTTGTAACAGTTGTATTACCATGAACATCATATTGCCCTTCTGGCTCGTTAGTGTTCCCTCCTAAACTGTCAGTACTGGTTTGTCAATATCCCCATCCCGGCTCCTGCCATCCTACATGAGGGTTGTAATATGTGTAAGTGGTATGATTATGACCTACAGGAGGAGGTGGTAAGGGATTGACTAGCCATGATACAGTAGGGGGAATAAGGGGTTCATTGAGTAAACTAGTCGTTACACTAGTCGGTCGGGGGTAAAAAAAGGTAAGGTCTACAATTCCGATACCTCCCTTATTTGTTCCCCATCCCTGCCTTGTTATCCATCCCGCCACCCTTGGGTCTTGGAAATTGACCACTATGCAATCCCCACCCAAGGTTTTCGATGTATATCCCATCCAATCTATTCTCCTTACCCCTATGATTAGCCCGTCGATGTCACCAGGCAGAGGACGGTTTTCCTTTAGCCAGTGCATGATCTTATTTTTGAGCATCTGGAAAGTTTCTCTCTGTCCTGGGGGTAATGGTGGGACGTTTATAAGAACTGCTACATAGGGAAAGGAGTCTGGGGTGAGATTAATTGGTGGTTTTCTGTAGGGTTGTTTTGCCACGGGCGGTGGGATAGATTTGGGAACTTGGGGGACATATTGGGGGACAGGCTTCAGCGCCTGTTGTTTGTTATTTATTTGGGACGGTACTGAAGTTTTACCTACCAACAAACCTGTGTTAGCCCTATTCCCTCCCACCGGAATATTCTGAGCTTTCTGCGTGCTATTAGTTACGTTTGCGTTTGTTGGTACTATTCCCGCTTGGTGACGCACTGTAGCCTCAGCACTCGTTGCGAATGGTGGATTTTGTGTCGGGGGGATTGTGGGCTGTGTAGGGTGTATTATGGTCGACTGAGGTAAATCAGGGCCAACGTTTGCTCTCTCTGTTCTGTCTGAGGATTTTGTAATGGCTTTAACTGTAGGTTTGCTCAGTTTGGGAGGTAAAGGAGAGCTATTTCAGGGATTTCTTCCCTTATCCTGAATAACAGGGTTGTTTAGGGCCTGAGAGTTTGTGCTTACTTCCACCCTATTCGCTTTAATCAGTGATTTTGTGGAATAAAAATTGTCTAAGGTAGTCTGTTCAAAATGGTTTAGCCTATCTACAAGCTTTGCAATTCTATCCTCAATGGGGGTGAGTAGTGATCTAAACAATTTTTCCAGTTCAGGGAAAACAATTACAAGTGATTGCTCCTTATCTTTACATGGTACAGTGGAGTCGGTACAAGGATTGTCATCTCCGTCCTGGCTGTTCAAGGAGACAAGATTAGTAGGTGTAACACTTTCTGTGCTTTGAGTTTCGTTAGTAGCTACCTCTCCTGTGTTCACCAGTTTATGTAACTTCCTGGGTTTTTGAGGGGGTTTGACCACCCTTTTACATTTTCTTACAGATGCTGGTCGTTTCCGTTTGGACCCGATTTTGGGTTGGGCCAATGTAACCTGGGCGCCAGAATCAGTGAGCGGTGCTGGTAGGATTTTGCCGCCACGAGGATTATTTAGTTCTATCACAACATCCTTGTTTGGTTTTTGGGCCTGGACCTCAAAATGGTCGTTTACAACTGGCAGGTTCACTGATGACAGAGGAGTTACCAGGGTGGGGTAAGCTAGATTTGAAAACTTATCCGTTGAATTCTTAAGTATTTCGATTGACAGCCTACGCTCTGCGCGCTTCTCTGCCAAGGTCAACTCTTTGTCTATTACCAGTGAACGATTAAAGAAAAATTTATTTAAGGGGCCAATTGCCAGTGGACCAGACTCTACAGGAGGAGTTATTTGATGGCTATTTACAGAGTTTGTTGATGTAGACGTTGCCATGTTAAACACTAAACAAATCCAACAATTTCTAGGCCACTTACTGGAGGTGATACTATATGTCACTGGTAAGGGGGGTGGCCCAGCCCGGCCTCCTTCGGCCCCGGACGGCCACAGACGGTCCCGCCCTTGTCCCGGGCTTCTCCCGCGTGCTCTCCCGCGCTGCGGGAGTACTTGTGGCTTAATAAGGAGTATGAACACAATAGGTGGAAGGGGTAGGAGGGGTCGGGGAGAGCAGCCCAGGTGTAGCTGATCAGGGCAGGCGGGTGCTCCTGGGAAATGCAGTCCCAAGGAGCTCACGCACTCGCTCGCAGCCCCGTGCAAGTACTTCCCTCGGTGTCCCCTTCAAGGCACTGCGGTCAACACTCCTCACGCAGCGGGACCCGCGGAGCGGGTTCCGCAAGAAGTAGGCTGGCAGCAGGCGATTCCAAACAGACAGAAACAAAAGCAGCAAGGCGTCCCACTCGCCGTCTCAGCGAGAGCAGATGATAAGGGCTCGGTGGAAGGGTAGGAGGGGTCAGGGAGAGCGGCCCAGGTGTAGCTGATCAGGGCAGGCGGGTGCTCCTGGGAAATGCAGTCCCAAGGAGCTCACGCACTCGCTCGCAGCCCCGTGCAAGTACTTCCCTCGGTGTCCCCTTCAAGGCGCTGCGGTCAACACTCCTCACGCAGCGGGACCCGCGGAGCGGGTTCCGCAAGAAGTAGGCTGGCAGCAGGCGATTCCAAACAGACAGAAACAAAAGCAGCAAGGCGTCCCACTCGCCGTCTCAGCGAGAGCAGATGATAAGGGCTCGGTGGAAGGGTAGGAGGGGTCGGGGAGAGCGGCCCAGGTGTAGCTGATCAGGGCAGGCGAGTGCTCCTGGGAAATGCAGTCCCAAGGAGCTCACGCACTCGCTCGCAGCCCCGTGCAAGTACTTCCCTCGGTGTCCCCTTCAAGGCGCTGCGGTCAACACTCCTCACGCAGCGGGACCCGCGGAGCGGGTTCCGCAAGAAGTAGGCTGGCAGCAGGCGATTCCAAACAGACAGAAACAAAAGCAGCAAGGCGTCCCACTCGCCGTCTCAGCGAGAGCAGATGATAAGGGCTCGGTGGAAGGGTAGGAGGGGTCGGGGAGAGCGGCCCAGGTGTAGCTGATCAGGGCAGGCGGGTGCTCCTGGGAAATGCAGTCCCAAGGAGCTCACGCACTCGCTCGCAGCCCCGTGCAAGTACTTCCCTCGGTGTCCCCTTCAAGGCGCTGCGGTCAACACTCCTCACGCAGCGGGACCCGCGGAGCGGGTTCCGCAAGAAGTAGGCTGGCAGCAGGCGATTCCAAACAGACAGAAACAAAAGCAGCAAGGCGTCCCACTCGCCGTCTCAGCGAGAGCAGATGATAAGGGCTCGGTGGAAGGGTAGGAGGGGTCGGGGAGAGCGGCCCAGGTGTAGCTGATCAGGGCAGGCGGGTGCTCCTGGGAAATGCAGTCCCACGGAGCTCACGCACTCGCTCGCAGCCCCGTGCAAGTACTTCCCTCGGTGTCCCCTTCAAGGCGCTGCGGTCAACACTCCTCACGCAGCGGGACCCGCGGAGCGGGTTCCGCAAGAAGTAGGCTGGCAGCAGGCGATTCCAAACAGACAGAAACAAAAGCAGCAAGGCGTCCCACTCGCCGTCTCAGCGAGAGCAGATGATAAGGGCTCGGTGGAAGGGTAGGAGGGGTCGGGGAGAGCGGCCCAGGTGTAGCTGATCAGGGCAGGCGGGTGCTCCTGGGAAATGCAGTCCCAAGGAGCTCACGCACTCGCTCGCAGCCCCGTGCAAGTACTTCCCTCGGTGTCCCCTTCAAGGCGCTGCGGTCAACACTCCTCACGCAGCGGGACCCGCGGAGCGGGTTCCGCAAGAAGTAGGCTGGCAGCAGGCGATTCCAAACAGACAGAAACAAAAGCAGCAAGGCGTCCCTTTTGGGCTGCGTTTATGGGACGGATACAGAGCGTACTTAGAGTAATTGATACAAATCCCAATTGGTTTTTATATCAGCTGGCGTGTGGGCCTAATACAGTGTTTTTACTGTATCAAACATCCGAACCTAACTATTTCAAACGAGTCCGCTTTAAAGTTGTTAGAGACATTACTAAAATATGGCGTGAAATTTGCAAATCCTACGCAATATCCGACTTGCACCAATATACGTTGCTATGGGGGAACCCTCTGTTTCCTAATATATTTCACGATCATATCGGGAAAGAATGGCAAATCAAGTGTATAACGCGGTTGGGCCAGCTGTATGATGACCAGGGTTTTCAAACTTTCTCATCACTAAAAGAAGAATTTGATCTTACATATACCCACTTTTTCAAATATTTGCAAGTTAGGGACTATTTTACTCGCGGTCGGGGGCTATTAGAGTTGTCCAGCTCATGTAAGATCTTGTCTATACTTGTCCGTACTAAGGGACGAGGATCTATTGGTAACATTTATCAAAAACTCATTGGGGCAGTCGGTGATGATGGTTTACAGATTGCTGCTAAACTTAGCCAGGTTTTCAGCTCTGATATCTCTAGGGAGGAAATACAAGAGTCTCTTCAAACTATCGATTTGGCTATAACATCCGTCAATCTAAAACTTCAACAGCATAGAATTATTTTTATGCTATATTACACTCCGGAGAGAATTTCCAAATGGGCTAATAACTCAATTGCTGCTAAGACCAACTGCCCTAAATGTCAGGAATATGCTGCCGATTTAAACCATATGTTCTTTACCTACCCTCGGTTGAAGGATTTCTGGTCTAATATCACTTTGGTTCTGTCAACTTGGGTCGGCTATGATAGTCCACTCTCGGGGAAAGAGCTACTACTGAGATTATTTATGGAATCTGGGTCTCTCACAAAATCCTTAGCTTCTATCATCGCCTCTTGTGCCCGTATGTGTATAGCTCGTCTCCGGATACATGCCACACCTCCCAGTATTAACGAATTTTGGTCTATGATGAGGGAGGTCTTTGAAATGAAAACTGCATTGGCAAAAGCTAGAGGCCCCCGTTCCTTGCTAAAACTGTATAGCGTTTGGTCTTGTCTTCATTGAGACTAATGATCATATGTATCTCCTCTTTCCTTTTTTTTCTTTTTCTTTTTTCTTCTTCTCTTCCTTCTCTCTTTCAACCTGCTTTTTATTTTTTTCTTGTCTTTTTTTCTTCCTCTCTATAAATGCTGCTCTATACCCTGCACTAGTATATTGATGTATTGGTACTTGAAGATGTTGTTCTCATGCTCATTTTTCTTTTTGTCTTTGTGGCAATAAATTAAAAACAAGCATTTGCAATGCAATAGGTCTCGCATTTACGTGAGTTTAAGCTATTGGCATTGCAAATGACAATGCCTTTTATTTATGTTTTTAAAACCAAAACATTAATAAAATGCATTGTCATTTACAATGCCAATACTAGCTCAAACTCGCGTAAATGCGAGAGCTATTGCATTGCAAATGCTTGTTATCCTCGTACATAATAATTTGCTGTATGCAAAATAGTCACCAGATGGCGGTGCACACTGATTTTTGCATTTAAGCACATGTGACCAGTCAAGTACAATTGGAAAGGTTGTTTTATTTATACACCGCTTCACTTCATACTCTTCAGGAGAACGTTTGTGGAGGGATAGCATCAGGGCTTTATGTGGCCCGGATCCTCCCGGTCCTCAGCACCGGCACTTCTTAGAAGTAGGTGCTGAGATGGGTCCATATCGGGCTCTCTACGTTTGCCCCGGAGGGTAAAAAAAAAATCTTTACTCTGCAGCAGTAGCACTGCTCTAAGCCTTTGATGTCACTTCAGAGAGACTGGTTTTAGTTCTTTCAGTCTCATCAATTTAGAACTGAAGAATTTGTAATATTATCTACAACAAAGCCATAGTTGTTGCTTACTTATCTTATGCAACTAACAACCACTGACAAAGCCAATAGTCCTGGCTTGTTGAAGGTATAATGTTACTTGTATCATATATCTGGATGCAATTAAAGAACCTGCAAAATAGAAGTCGGGCGGCACACTATGATATGCACAGATTTTCAGTTTGTGTTTTTAAGCCACTCCCTTAGCTACATCAGCAACGTCCCTTTGAGAGGCCCTCCAGGTTTTTCACCCCCCTTAAAGCCCTGGATAGCATCCTACATCTTGGGGAGATTGCTTGAGTGGAACGTTCGCAGATTCCGTATGGCCCCAGGGCTACGCCAGCTACGACGTTTCCGTGTTCAAATGTGTGACATTTCCATGTCTCATGAGGACACTTTATCAAAAATGTACCAAATAAATTCTTCATTAGACCTTTGCAGTTGGATGTCACAATGTTCTTTCTGAGCCCAAACGACAGTGTCTGTTGCATCACAATACTTGGAGTCTTGCAAATATAATAGAAAAGCTAAAGTAAGTATAAATACGAGAACACACAGAAACGGCGCATTGCATCCTGGAACTTGTAGTTTCATTTTCTTGGAGCTCTGGGTTTAAATGTTCCTGTATGCACAAAGGGACGCTGGCTAAAACGCTGTGCCCAGGGATGGCTGAAGATGTCAAACAGGCAAGCTGTGATAAGCAATGCCACTCCCTTGGCATGTTAGAGGGAACAGCTGAGCTCCTCGCTGTGCCACGGCCACCCCTGGTCTCAGGTGTTGGCCGTGTGCCAGCTCAGCTCTGATGGCGCCCGGTTGGAGGTGATGAAGAGGCCCTCAGCAGTTCTCTGCCCCTTAGCGAGGAGCACAAGAGCAGCATTGGGAGCCGTGTTCGGGAGTCCTAAAACACTAAAGAGATGTTTCTCACATGTTTTCGATGGAAACACACCATGTCCCCTGCACGTTTTGATTTTTTCAGAGCTGAGCTGACGGGTTCAGACAGCCACAAGACATTACTGAGAGCACGGATTGGACATAATGTATCCCATCACCATGAGAACCGGAAGATAACAATTTATTGAAATTTTGAAATTACTTTATTGTTGATTTAGGGACATCTAATGCAATATCTGATGCTTTAGCCATAGCAAACAGATTTAAAACAACCCATTTCTAAAACAAAACAAAAATAAAACAGAAGCGCCTATGCAGACTCGGTTTGTAATAAGAAATAGAATCCGTCTTTCCCTGCTGCAAAGGCAAACTAATTATCAACAAAACATTATTCAAAACAGACTCCACACTTCCTCCGTCTCTGCGATGAGGCGGGGAGAGAAGGGAGGGGGGAAGTACAATCCGAGGAGCCTCAAGCAAGCTGACTAGAAGGTAGAGGGGTGTGCGAAAAGAGCGGGGAGAGAAGGGAGGGTGTAATACAAACAAAGGAGCCAAAGCTATAGAGAAGAGAGAAGGGAGGGGGGAGTGGGAGCCGAGGAGCCATTAGATGCCAGCTGTGCAGGAGCCTCAAGGAAGCCGAATAGAAGGGGAGGGGGGTGTGCGAAAAGAGTGGGGAGAGAAGGGAGGGTGTATTACAAACAAAGGAGCCAAAGCTATAGAGAAGGGAGGGGGGAGTGGGAGCCGAGGAGCCATTAGATGCCAGCTGTGCACGTGCATGTGATCGTGCACTCAAGCTTTAAGCCAGCCAAAAGACTGTGGGTAGCACTTTGAAATTCCCTCTTACAAAATATCTCGCAGCAGAGCAGCGCAAGCGCTAGCTCAGACGAGACCTAAAAAAGGGAGTATTGCTGTATTTCAATGGGAATCATAACACTGGACCAGGCAAGCTTCACAGGCTGAAGTTCGCATGGGTTGCAGTGTCATAGAGGAGATGCTTTTTTGCAGTGCTGCTGGAGTAACATGGAAAATGATTAAACAAATAAAAAGAGTGGCAAAGAAATGGATTTGGGGTCTAATGGCCGTGGTGGTGGGGGTTCGCCACCCACACAGGCAGGGTCTGGATGTAACCAATATAACAAGGGGAACCCCTGCAGAATAGATGTAGGTAGAGACTCAGGGGAAAATAGAATTAAAGAGAGAAAAAGGTACTCTACCTATATGTTTCAAAATGTACAGTGTATCATCTCATTGGTATATTGACACTTAAACTAAACCTACAAGCAAAAATTTCAAACACTTTCAGCACATAGCCAAAGAAGGATTCATTAATGTTTTATTTTTCACTTTAGTCAATTTCAGAGAAATAAATTCAATACATTGGCTTATTTATAGTTTGTAAAAATAACATCAAATAACAATACACAAACATAAATAAGCCCCAGTCACAATCAACCGCACACAAACTCACAAAATTATACCGGTATCATATCACACCATAAAAACAAACGTCATACATCTACACATAAAGATCTAAATGACCAACTAGAGGTCCAAACAGCCACAGTAATCAATATATGGATGAAAGCATATGAACATTCAATACTGTGCTAAATAGTACATGTTCGAATTTAAGGAATTAGGGCTTGGGTGGACCTCATGGAAGCGCCGTCTCGCGTTTCGGTGAACGCACCGAAATGTGGGTGCCACCTTCCTCAGGGCAAACAAGGAAAGAATTTAGGTTTTTTGCTGGGACCTAGCAAAAATGAGATAACAAATCAACATTCAATCCAAATGTAAATCAATAACATCATTTGTCTTAATGAAAACATGACGTGCAAAGGTCATTAGTCTTAAGTGTCGAAAACACGAATTTGAAGCAATGTATCAAAATAGAATTTTTTTTTAAAAAACGTAAACACTAGGGAGTCCTATACCGCCAGCATAATTAATCCAAACTAATAAAAATGTAAAGACTCAGAGGAAAATTTAGATTAGGAAGTATATACATAAGAGATACCAGATTTCTTACACCAAATAGGCACACAAGGGGGGGATGAAAAAGGGTGGAGTGTGGGGGGGGAAAGGGAGGGGGGGCAGGAAAAAGGAGAATACAGATCACCTCATGGGAACTCTGAAGCAGCGGAGTTCGCAAACGATAGAAACGCTCCCGCTCACCTGTGAAAGCTATAGACGTAGCAAGTAAGTCAAAATGAAGACACAGGCGGGATCGCTCTGGCCTCGAAAAAACGGGGGTCTGGATGTAGCCTAGGCCCTGTGACCAATCTTCTGGTAAGCACAGTCAAAGGTGGGGGTTGGCCACCCACTGGAGGGTTGGCAGAGGGCCTGCCAGTAAGCATGGTCACATGGGCAACCCCTCAACACTCATGGCCAAAGGGTATGCATGGCAGTGGTGTCCTCCAATCAGGGGTTTGGCACAGGGCCTAACCACAGCTAAGGCTCTGTGGCCAATCGCACGTCACGGTAGGGTGTTTGGCTGTCAGCAGTGGTTTGGGGCAGGGCCTGCCCGTGTGGACATCCTGCACATTGCACAGCCCAGAGCTGTGTTCTCCAGACTAGCTTCATGAATATGATCCAAAAACCGCATAATTTTACTGGAAAAATCAATGGTTAAAATGAGGTTGTTGCTTAGGTATGGTAATAATGCCTTACTTTAAGTAAAAAAAAAAATTGAACATCACTAGTGATAGCATACACTGCTTATGACAGCAGATATTACATCACTCGTGACATGTTTGATTGACATCTCTGATGACATCCCTGACAACTCAATAGTCATTTACACTATAGAAATACTGAGTGTGTATCTGTGGATCAATAGCATGGAGATGACAAAAGCTTTGAAGGCAATAGTAATTGTGCACATTGAATGTTTTAGGGTGCACTATGTAGAAATCACTAGTTTGGGGTGGAAGTAGTGCTCCAAGATAAACAATGCAAAGGCCGAGTGCACCTCATGTGGGTTGTAGAGTTATGAAAGTAGGTTGTGGTCTAAAGCCAAAGCCTGTTCCAAAAAACAGTAAGGCCAAAACCTTTGCTAACAATACTTTATCAATTAGTGGATATTTAGGAATGTGCCCATATTAAATAGCTGTGACTCAATGCTAAAGACAGTAGTGACTCTGTAGTTATAGTTAGGATTCCAAGAGATAGGATTCCCTCAGATTATTGATTGGTAATAGCTTTGCCACAGTTTCATGAATCTCCACTTATTTGACAGACCTATTAATTTTTTCGCATTGGCTGACTGAGCAAAGTTTTCTGGTGATTACTTAAGGGGGTGTGAAGAAACAACGAGGGTCCTAAAACATGTTTTCCACAATATATTTTCCATAGATTTTTTTAGACAGAAGTAGCAACAAAATGGCTGAACAGATTCACATGAAATTCAGCAAGAATATAGATTTTGGGATGGAAGGGTCATATTTGTTATTTGATGTGAATTGGTTTAGTAGTTTTTAAGTAATAAGGGACAAAACATATTGATATATTGCACAATATTATTGACTACAGACAGCCTTTACAGAATAAAAAGGCAACCATATTGTTTAGCACCACACTTTGGGGCCTATTGCAATGTCAGTTGTAAGGCCTCCGACCTCAGGCCTTATGACCGACATCGTCAGTTTCAATTACGACCAGCTGATTTTGGTTCAACCGGTCGGAATTGAAACCGGCCAGTCATTCTGGCCAGCTTCCAACATGCTCAAGGAACCCACCGGCCAGTCATACCCGTTCTGTAATCCAAATGGATGTCGATTTACGCCGTCCATATTACGATGCACAGTTTCCATGCTGGTGTTTCCGATGAAGAAGCCTTGTCAGAAAGCCTGTTTGGAGGCCCCTAGCAGGGCCCCCTGTCATTTGTGTCCCCCTGTTAATCCCTACACCCCGTGGCAGGAACCTTGAGGAGCCTTCCATGGGGTGCAGGGATTAACACCACCTCACATTACCTTATGTGAGCATGTACTACGGCCGGTTTACTGCCGCAACACATGCTCCTGTAGGGAAATGTCGGAATGTGATCGCACCATGCACAGTCTCATCATAATGAGGCAGTCGGGACCCGTGGGCGGTCAATCCTGTTTTTGAGACGGTGTCCGCCCGACATCGTATTAGGCCCCTTAGCGTTTGTTCTGGGATTCCACCAGAAATACTGTTTTTCGAAATGTATACAAATAAATGAGGCACTTTACAAAGTGTGCAGAGTTACAGAATGTTTCTATTGTTTTATTGGTTCTTACAAAAGTTTACAGTTTAACACAGTAATTCCTCTAAACTATCTAGCAAGTACTGTGGCACCTACTGAAATAAAAATAAAAAAGTACATATGACAAAAGACACTCCATGACACACCACTCCAGGCCATTGTATGACATGTCACTACATTCTACAACACCCCACTTCACTCAATGACATGTCACTCAACTCTACAACACCTCACTCCACACTCTTTCACTTGCACGCCACACCACTCTACAACATGTTACTACAGTCTACGACCCACCACTCTACGAAGCACCACTCCACTCTACGGCACACCACTCCAGGACACGCTGCTCCTCTCCATGGCACTCCATGCCACTCCTTTAAATGACACTCCATACCACATCACTCCACTCCACTCTGGTCACTTCACTCACACTATGACCAGCCACTGCACTATACAAAATGTCACCCTACTCCCCTCCACTCTTTGACATGCAACTCCACTCTACTCCACTCCACTCCACTGTATGTTACTCCATTTTAAAACACTCTACAATACACCAATCTATGACATACCACTCCACTGTACTCTGCAACACACCACTTCACCCTACAACACTCCACCCTACAACATTCTACTCCACTCTATGACTTTAAGACAGTCTATGACATACCACGCTTCTGTATGACATGCAACTCTACTGTATGACACTTTACTCCACTCTACTCTATGCCATGCCATACTACTCAATTCCGCACCACTTCATCCTACAACACTCTACTTCACTAAATGCCACTCTACTCCACAAATCTCTGCTCCAGTCTGTGCCGCTCTACAGCACTCCGCTCCACTCTACAGAACTCCCTCTATGCCACTCCATGCCAGTGTACTCCACTTTACTCTATAACACTCTACTGCACTATATTCCACTAAATCACTCTAAGAACTCAGCTCTACACCACTCAACTCTAACACACTATACCACATGACTCTGTATGGCATACCACTCGACTCCACTTCATGACATGCCACGCCATTCTACACCGCTCTACTCTACAACAATCCAATCCACACTATGCTCCTCCACTCTACTCTACGGCACTGTACAACATGCCACTCTATAACACAGCACGCCATAAAAAAACGCAATGCAACTCCATTCTGTGACATATGACTTTACTCTACAACATGCCACTCCACTCTATAACACTCCCATCTGCTCTTTGACAATCCACACCACTCAACTCTATGAAATGCCACTCCACTGTACTCCATGACATGCCACTCTACTCTCAGCCACTAAACCCTACTCTATGAAACTCCACTGCATGACACTCCACTCTAGGCCCCTCCACTCTAACACACTCCACTCTATGACACGCCACTCAACTCTACTCAACGACATGCCACTGCACTTTGTGCCACTCCACTCTACAACATTCTACTCCATTTTCTGACACTCTCTGACATGCCAGTCCACTCCCCTCTATGACAAGCACTTCACTCTATGAGACTTCACTCTACTCCATGCTTCACTACTCCGCTCTACTCTACTCCAAGCCACTTTAGTGCATTTCACATAACTTCACTCTAGGACACACCACTCCACTGTCCAATGTATGACACTTTACTCAACTATAGTTTACGCCACTCCATTATACTCCACTCCACTGCAGTCCACTGTACAAAACTTTACTGCAGTCTAAGTAAGCCTGGGCGGAGTTCGCAGAGTTTTTTTCCGCGGAACTCCACAAAGTGGCAGAAAAACTCAGCCGCGCTCCGTGGAGTTCAGCCAGCATTGGGGTCTATTAAGTTGCATTGCTCACACTGATTGTTAACGCCAGGAGTTTTCCCATGCTCTAAAATCAACGCGAACGGCACTACACATCACACCAAAAGGTGCTGATGTTTTCTGCTAGCAGCTTCCTCAACGCGAGTGGCAGACTTCTCAACGTGAGCGGTCGTGACCTTCCGCCACTGCCTGCGATAAGAAATATCGCTAAGAGGAGGTCTAGCGCGTCATTTTTTCTCGCAAGCAGTCGCTTACTTACTGTTGAGAACAACTCCACCCTGCGTCACTTCGCTGAGTTTTTTTAACTCTGCACTTCACACGGAGTGCAAAGTGGGCAATACTCCGTAAATTCGCCAGTGGAGCAGAATTCTGCACCCACCCTTAAGTCTAAGCCACTCTACGACACTCCATTCTATTTCACTCCACTCTACAACACTGTACTCCACTCTATGACATTCTACTCCACTCTATGCCACTTCATGACACGTTACTCCATTCTATGCCTCTCTACACAACTCCCTATGAACCACTCCAACCACTTTACTCCACTCTACTCTACTACTCTACTCTATGCCATTAGACTCTTCACCACTTCACTCTAAGACACTGTACAAAACACCACTCTATGGCATGCCACTCCACTGTTGTCCAAGACACACCACTTCTCTCTACACCTCTCTATGCCCCTCCACTCTATGCCTTTCTACTCCATTCTATGACAGTGTATGAGATGTCACTCTATGACATGCCACTGCACTCCGCTGTACAACATGCAGCTCCACTCTACTCCACTACACACCACTCCACTCTCTGCCACTCACCTATACAACACTCTACGCCACTCTTTGCCCCTCCACTCTATGCCTCTCTCCTCCATCCTACGACAGTGTACAACACGTCACTCTGTGACATGCCACTGGACTCTGATATACAACATGCCACTCCACTCTATGCCACTGCAATGTACAAAACCGTACTTCACTTTATGCACCTGTACTCCATGGCACACTTCCCAACTCTATGACACTATGTGACAAGCCCCTCCACTCTACGACACACCACTCCACTCTATGACATGCCATTCTACTCTGCAACACTCCATTCCACTCTATCACATGCCACACCCCTGCACACCACTCCACTCTACGCCCTCCACTCTAAAACACTGTACCACATGTCATCTGTAACACACCACTTCACTCTATGATGTTCCACTTCACTCTATGTCACTCTAACATGTTAATCCACTCTACTCTATACCACCCTATTCCACTTTACTACACGCCCCTCCACTCCACTTTTTGACATGCCACTGCACTCCACTGCACTCCACTTCAACTCTACAACACTCTACAGTACTCTCTATGCCACTCCATGCTTCTTTACTCCACTCTACTCTGTGACACAGGACTCCCCTCTCCTCTACTCCTTTACCCCACCATATGCCATTGCACTCCACTTTACGCCACACCACTCCACTCTACACCACAAAATTCTATGACACAATACTATGACATAACACTCAATGATGCTCCACTCTACATCACTCTACTCCACTCTGTAACACTGTACAACATGCCATTCACAACACACCACTCCCCTTTATGACAGGCCACTCCACTCTACTATATGCCACTCCACTCTATGACACTCCATGCCACTCCACTCTGACATGCAACTCCACTCTATACCCATCCCCTCTAACACACTCTATGATACGCCTCTCTATGACACACCACTCCACTCAAATTTAGGACATACCACTCCACTCTAAGCTATTTTACTCTAAGACATGCCAGTCTACTGTATGACATGAAACCATAACTCTACGAAATGCCATTTAAATCTATGACATGCCACTCTATTGTACACCACTTCACTCTATGCCCCTCCATTGTAAGACACTGTACAGCACGCCACTTTATGACATGCCATTCCATTCCACTCTACTCTAACACACGCTTTTACACTCTGCCACTTCACTCTACAACATTCTACTCTACTTTCTAACACTCTATGACCTGCCACTCACACTTCATTCTGTTACACCACTTCACTCAATGACACCTAACTCCACTTTACTCTGTGCTCCTCCACTCCACTCTACTCCACTCCATACCACTCTATTGTATGACACATCACTCCCCATTATGAAACACCACCCCACTGTATGACACTTTACACCACTCTACTCTACACTGCTCCATTTTGCTCTATTCGACTCCACTGTACAACACTCCACTCTATGCTGCTCCACTCTACAACCCTCTACAACACTCTACATCACTCCAAACAACTTTAATCTACACCACTCCACCATACAACACTCTACTCTATGCCCCTCCAATCTATGCCTTTCTACTCCACTATACTACACTGTGCGACATGTCCTTGCTTCTTAATCCACCTGAAAACTATTGACTTTTTGCATGATTCCTAAGAAAATGGGACTCATTGCTAGCTTATCATTTGCTTTTCCTATTCTCGCCTTGCTCAGTTAGACCAAAACCTGGAGCGGCGTCTAGTGGATGCATACACGCAGTGCCTAATTTGTATAAAGATATGCAGCGACGTTTTTCGGAGAGATCACCGCAGAAGAAGGCAGCAGTTTCTGTATACCATTACTGTCTCGACTGCTCGTCCTACTTCTGTTTCGTCATGTCTCTTTCTTCTACCACCCTATTCTTCCTATTTCGCTATTTCACTTCACCAAGATCTTTTTAGTCAATACACTCTCTCTTTGTTATTGTTGTCCAAGCTTTCTTTTCCTACCTCTTTCTCTCTTTTCAGCCTTTCTCTATTTTTTCTGGGTCAAAGTCTACTGACAAAAAATAAGTCCTGGTCCCTAAAATGAGTGTCTAGGTCCTGCACCCATGGCACACCACCTAAGGCACCAACAAGAATCAAACACAGTTTCAATTAGCCTTAGAATCTTTCTTACACATGCATCAACCATCTAGGTGGTAATTGTGGAACGGCCTTTACGGAGATGTTGATCTGAGCAGGCTAAGTGGAGAAAGGGCACCCCATTTTTTAAGCAGATTACACTAAAGAAAAAACAAACCATTTTTTGCCTAAGTCAGACTTTATTTTCAGTTTAAACCAATTTTTCACATTTTACCCGCATTTTTCCAACAAGGCCACATTATCTATATTTCTTGGATACATCAATCAAATTCAGGGGTGTAGATTGCGAATCAAACATCCAATTAAAACAATGTACTTTAATAATACGGACAGTGGTCTCCTTAGTTTTCATTAATGTCCCAGATAAATTTGATTGGCACATCTTTCATCTTTTCTTGAAATATTTTGTCAAACTTTTCATTTTGAGCCACAGTCATGACGTTTTTCCAGTCTCCAATGGTGCCTGTTGAGACAAGGAGAAGAGAGTGGTATTTTCAGGGCTTGTGAGAACCTGATAAGAGACATTGATGACTGCTCTGGAACAAGTAACATATCTTGAAGGTTACCACTGTGTCGCATTGTCATTCACTGCATTACAATCAACTGTGACCTTTACATACACCTTTTGATCCGTGGAACAATATGACGCAAAACATTGAGTTCATTGATTGATGAGTGATAAATCCAAAGTAACATTGTAGATGAGCCACTAGTGGTAGTAGTGATAAACTTTATTCAGTAGCCAAGTACCATCAGAATATACAAACACAAAACGTTGCAAGAAATACATCAAGGTGCATTTTAAAATATCTTTCAGCACAGTTCCTTTTCCTTTTTTTAAATGGACACTATTCAGAGTTCCTTCCCTTTTATTATTGCTAGCATGTAAACCAAAAGCTGTGAACAGGCAAGGCTATGTACAATTCAAGCAAACACTTAAAACATGTAAAATGTATCTTTCTACTTAATATATGAAATTGACATGATTAAAATCAGACAATGATTAAAAGAAGAATTGACCTAAGCACTAGTAATCAAATTCATAAGAATACTATGTTTGTGCCAGACTGCCTGTAGGAATTTTCTCACAGCAATGACAATAACAGGAGTAGTGTCACTTTTTAAAATGTTAAAAGCCACTAAATATTTAATCACCTTCAGGTTATCACATTAGGGGATAATCCATTTCCGGTGTGGGCCAAGATAGCTAGGACAGAAAAATAATATATGTACCTCATCCTCGTCTTCCAAGCCACACGCTTGGCAAATACTGGGGCTTGGGACCTTATACCATTTGTTGGTTAGAAATCTCATAGGTAAAGTACCAAATAGAAAGCGGATATAAAGGCTTTTAGCTAAGGAGTGGATACAAAATCTAAAAATTCTTCAAAAAGAGAAAACAGTTTAATGGCTAAATATCTGTTTGTCAATGTACCTACTTGCTGGTTATTAGAATAACTATCTTGGATGTAAACCCAGTAGCTTGATTTCATGATGTTAAGATCAATTTTGCTCATTTTTTCCGTGTTAGTCCATAATCTTGTTAGTCCACGTTTATTTAACCAATTGAAAACGTGTTTGACCCAGGATACCAACTTGGCACTTCTAGTAGAGAGCACATCAGCGAGACTATCTCTAAAGTCCCTTAGCTCAGGGGTGACCCATAGTCGAATCCAGTAGACAAGTGGTCTAAGAGCAGCTAGATCTGCAATTCTTTTAAGTCCTAAATCAAAGAACAGGGCAGTTAGCGGTGTGCTGTAGGGACAGAGACCAACCATCTTACAAATCTATTTTCTGCAGCAGTAAGTAAGGAGACATTAGCAAATCACCATATCTTAGCTCCGTATAGAGCAGTCCCTTGTGCCTTGCCGGGGTAAACTACTAAGGCCGAAAAGACAGTACAAGAGCTTGTTTGTCTATACAGCCTGCTGATAGCATTTGCTCTATACTCGAGTAGTAATGTGCTTATCCTAAGCTGGTCTTTCCACTTCACCTGCTTTTTTTCACATCATCCAGTTGTAGACCCTTTCATCAATTGTTTTTAAGTGCTTCCACATGGAACGTGTCCCATGTGAATCCTTCCGTGCAGTGCCCCTGGAGAATGGCTTGCCACAAATATCACACTGCATATATTTAGCTATAACCCTCTTTTCCATTAAAGGTATTTTTAAAATGCTTCCAGACATCACTTTGTTTTCTTGAAGGCGGGGTATCTTCCTCCCCATCATCAACAGGTTCTGGATGGTCATCATGGACAGAAGATAAAGCTTCAGCCCTTCTATGGAAGCAGAGCACCACTGCCTCTCAAACTTTACAGAGTTCAGTAGAGAACTAACCATTTTTGGGTGTGGTTTTACATGTACATGGGTGGTGCCCTAGTGTATCCAATCAAAAGGCAAGGTTTGGTTGTGTCATCAAGGGAATTCCTGAATAAGGTCTTTGGATTCACGGATTAGAGAAACTTGTAAAATGAGTAACTATCTTGGAAAACGGATAAAGGGGGCCATATATATACTTGTAAATATGGTCACACTGTTGTCATTTATGAAAATGGAGGGAGGTACTTTTGTGAAATAATCTTTAACATTTTCAATGGCTCCGTGGATCTGACTTCGCGGATCATTCTGATCATGTGATTGGAATTTAAAACCATAGAGTAGCTTTAGTCCTGTCTTTATTTACAGACCTACGGAGATACAGCGGAACCCCCTCAAACAAATCACAAAATATCTCTAACTTGTATAATTACATTTACAAACACATTACATATTATACATTAAGTATGTATGTCATGTTTACCTTTTCCTACATATATAAAGTATATTTATATAAAGAAGGATCTCTGCAGTCCAAAAAAATACTAAATTAAAAATCAAGATAAACTGTAATAGACTTAGTACTAACAAAACTCCCTAGAAATTAACTCAAAAAAGTAAACATTGCTGGGACATATTACTTCAGAAATAGAATTTGAAAAACCTTTAATATTTGCTGAAAAAAAATGTTACAGGGGCATCATAGTCAGGAAATAGAATTTAAAAAACCTTTGAAATTCACTGAAAAATCAAAAGTTACTGGGACATTATAGTAAGAAAATAGAATTAAAATAACCATAGAAACTTACTGAAAAAAACAAAGGGTACCGGAATGTTATAGTTAGGCTCAGATTTCACATGTACAAAACCATAGATATTCAGCAGATATAGTTACCTGAACTAACTATAACTTACTCCCCAATGCACTGCTTTTGACCTCACATAATACATCACTCATGACTAAGTCAGTGACATCACTGATGATATCACTGATTTCTCTATGGAGACAGTCTAGGCACCACAGTTCTATTGCATGATTCCCTTTCCTTCAAAAGAAAGAGTATTAAAGTTAAAATCTCATATTATAAGGATAGAAAACAATGTAAGGAGCAGGACGAAGAGAAGAACACTTACTACTAAATTTTCAAATCAATCTATGCAGCAATATACTGTCTAGAAAAACTTTGAGGAAGTGTTCAAGCTGCACATCATCCGTTTCAGGAAACCATACATGCAACGACGTATCAGAGAATGGTAAGAGAGACATAAGGTGGTGCATCACCATCAGCAGTTGGACCATCTGTGGGAGTCTTTCCACTTGACCAGGGGCCAGATGTATGACCTGCAAAATAGCTTCTATTATGTGATTAGTTTTAACTTCTAATGCAACGACCTAACCTCTGGCCCCCTACCCGCTTTTAGGTTGCCCCACCCTGTCCTGATGAAGATCCGCAAGGCCGAGGAATTAATCGCCCTCATGGCTACAAGTCAGATCGAAACGTCGACGCCCAGTTAATTCAGCCTGGACCCTGAGTTCTACCCCCACGTGCCACCCTAGAAAGGACTTCTAGTTGAAATTGATATTACAACATCCCTGTGAGTGATTTGTCGCCAGGCTACCTAAGGACGGTGATTTATAACCAGTCCACCTTTTGCTTTGACATATTAAACTTCTCTATGCATTTCTTTTGAAATACATTTCCTTATCACTTCACTCTTGAGCACCCTTCTCTTCTGCACGTTCCCTTCGGAGCAACCCTTCTTAATTGATATCGTATTGAATATTGTCTGATTTTCACCAATTGATCTAAATAAATATATATGGTGATCCAGATTATCGTCTGTTGCACTCTTTTATGTTGTAAATATAATTTATGTTGCAAATATATTTGCACTAAGTCATAATTATTGATTGATTTAAAACGAAGGTCTAGGACCACTGGCTTTTGTATCGAATCTTACCCAGGTCCTTGACTACTATTGGGTTACCCCATTTCTGTAATGGCCTGCAAAATAGCGCCTCGCAAATTGTGACTCATTTGCGAGGCGCTATTTGGCATGTACAACAGTGTGTTTAACACTGTTTGCGATTCCCAATGGGGTTGCAAATTGCGAGGCTCATGAATAATAATGAGTCTCTCGCAATTTGCGAGCCCACTGGGAATGACAGGCCCTCCCAGAGATGGTGGCCTGCTGGGCTCAGCAGACCACCATGTTTGGGACTACTTTTAAATAAAGCATTTCTTTTTTTTTAGATGCAGCCCATTTTCCTTAAAGGAAAACGGGATGTATTTTTTTTAAAAAATTAAATGTTTTCGTTTCATTTTTTAAGGGCAGATAGTGGGCCTTGGGACCACTGCCTGCCCTTAAAAGATATTTGTAGAGACAGTCACAAATTGCGTCCGCATTGCCACCCTCTTGAAGAAAGTAGTAATTTGTGGGTGTTCTGCAACTGCAATTGCGGTCGCAAAACATTCATACATGGGGCTGCGGTCGCTATTAGGAAGTGAACGCCCCTTCCTGATAGCAACTCGCAATTCCTAAACAGCGAGTCGCAAATAAACTGTGACTCGCTATTTAGGAATTGTACATTGCCCTTTCACATTTTGCATGCACAAACGGGTCGCAAACCCGTTTGCGCATGCAAAATTAGGGTCGTACATCTGGCCCATAATTCTTACCATTCACGCTATTTCACCAAAACTGCAAGACATGGTGACTCAGCGTGCAAAACTTTATATGCCAGTGGATCTAAATATATCTGCCGTTTCCCACTTTAGTAATGCTGTCAAGAAGCATAATTCTTTTTTTTTTTACCTCATCCTTCCTCCTTTCATTACTCTTTAAACACAAGGAGATATCTGAAAAGCAAGTATAGAATACATTTAACTTCAGATTACATACTATAAGATTACATGCTATAAGCAAGTGAATAGCTACATTAGTGGTTATATCAGTGTGTAACAGGCTGTGCAAATGTCTAAGTATAGTGTCTAAATGGTTATGTAAGCGGTTGTATCGATTGATGACTGACTATGATAGTGAGTGTTTGGGTGTGTATCTCTGTGTGTAAGTGGCCCATTAGTTGTGGATATACAAGTGCTGTGTGGGTGTGTGAATGTATGTGTAAGTGCCTCCGTTGCTGTCTGACTGGGTGTGTTAGTGGCTGTATGGTTTTGTAAACAGGCATGTGAGCGACTGTGTGAGTGGGAGACTCAGTGTATAACTAGATGTATGAGTGTGCAAGTGTGTACATAACTGACTGTATGAGTGCTATGTACATTAATGGCTGTATAGCTGTGTGAGTGGGTGCGACAGTGCCTTATGAGTGTGTGAATGACAATGTAATTGTGTGTATAGAAGAGTAAATGGTTATGTGACTAGTTTTATGGGTGTGTGACTGCGTGTGTCAGTCACTCTCTGTCTATATCAGTGGTGGGTACATAAGTACATATGTGCTTTCTTAGGAGTGTAAATAGGTGTGTATGTGTATGCCTGACTGTGTGAGTGGGTACAAATTACATACTAATAAACTACATACTATAAGCAAGCAGCCAAAACTAATAATCATTCATGCTGGCGTAATAAAATACCTATGTTTTTATTATGGCAATTGATTTGACTACTTTGCTGGACAATTTATTGTTAGTCAAAATTCTCATCTAAGCTCCCTTCTATTTTGCCTTTTACTATAGCATCTAGAAGCTACAGTTTCTTTCATCTAATCTACACCTCCACTTTTTTCAGATATACATTTTTAAACTACGACCTAATTAACATACCTGTAAAATCTCTTTGTTGTTGTCCAACTTTCACTGTAATATCTATTAACATCTGTTTCCACTGCAAATCTCAAATAAGAACTATGGCAATCTTCCTACACTATAGGGGCCCGATTAAAATGTGGTTTGGAAGGCCTCCTCATGGCATTTGCTCCATCCGAATCAGATTGGGAACGTGTCTTTCCGACCGAGGGGCCGATTCCAATCTTGTTTGGAATGGCTCAGAATAAGATTTGGAATTGCTTAAACAGGCCCGAAGCCCTTGTTCCTGACTGATTTGTTCCCAGTTCTGAACGACCAGGTAGGATGCCTGGAAGGCCCTAGAGCTGACCAAATTGGTTCTGAAAGGCATACGGAGAGATAGAGCCCTCCGGAACTGAATTACACAGCTCAATGGAGTAGGTTTTCCAAGCGAGCAAGTACGATGAACGATTTGGACAGCCTTTATAATTTGGTTTGCCCGGATCAAAAGGGCTGCTTGAATCAGTCTTTGGGGGCCTGTAGCAGGCCCCTTTCACCTAGGGCCATTGGAATCATGCGCGTGGGGGTACCCATGGGGCACCCCTTTCCAACCATGCACAGTGTGGCAGGCACCAAGGGGTGCCTGCCACAGGGTTCACGACTATCCCCAACCACCCCTTGTGTCATTGGGAACCTGTGTACGCGTTCAGTACTCCCCAGATAGCATTAGCGCCTTCCTGGAGTCAAGATCAATATTGATGAGTTTGGATTTCTTAGTAAAGAAGGCAGCCAGTTCATCGCATGAAGGTGGGCTGACTCCAGAGGCCGAGTGGTTTGGTGTTTCCACCGATTGTTTTTCACCAACTCAAAAAGTTTCTTGGGGCGATTAGCAGCTTGATTAAGTTGGGACCTGAAGTTAGGAGCCTGTGCATTTGGTCATAACATAGCTACCATTGAAGTCAATGGGAGTCTAACCAAATCGCATTTGGAAGCATCCAGATGCTTCATACTCGGTCGGTCAGACTCTCCCGATACCAGTTGGTCAGAAACCATTCCCAAGCTGATTCGGTGGGAATGCTTTCCTAACCGCATCGTAATCGGGCCCTAATTAGAAAAGGAGCTAAAATGGCTACCCAGTGGAAGCTGGTGAAGCTTCAAAGTGGTGGGCTGGAGGGCAGGGGTAGGGGTCCGCAGAGTCGTGGGCACAAACACATTACACAAATCAACACAACTGCACATAAACTCATGAAAGCACACTAACCACAGCCTCTCTAACCTCGGAGCACTGTTTCTCCAGCTCCTTGCTGTCTGCTCTGCTTAGCCCTGTCCATGCTACCATCATATGCCCCTTCTATTTAGTACTCGTCCACCTCATACTGCTCCTTGCAGTGCACAGCACCCCAGGCAATAACCCAAAGCCTGTAACAAAAGAAGGTACGTTGTTCCTAAACAGGGTCATAGAACAGATGGGGAACAGAGTGCTATGTACAAGGCCCACTATAAATACAGGTAATCCTGCTGATTTAATAATGCAGGAAAATTGTTTCATTTGGAACTAGGGCCCTCACACACCCAGCCAGCAGGTGTCATGCTTCATCATTGGGCCTGCTCCTCGTCGGGTCGGCGCTGCAATACCCGACGGGCACCTAATGAGGGGCTCTTTGGCGGAGATCTTTTGTTCCATGCCGTATGGTGTCGTGGGGGTGAGGGACCTATAACGTGTAGATGTGATGTGTTAGTGAGTGCAAAGGTTAAAACAGGTCAGGAAGTCCAGTGCGAACCAGTTTTTTGTATTAGGCTCCCTGCCTGATTAAAAATAGAGAGTGTGTGGCAGCTATGTGACCATAGTGGATCAAAAAATATATTAGCGCCCTACTCTTACTATCAAGGTCAACATGTTTCATGCCTAATTGTCAGGGGGATCAGTGGCAATTCTTCAGGACCATAGTGAATACTATCTACACATTGTGATCAGGTGGCATCACCTACCTATCACATGAAGAGACCTCGGGAAAAAACATTTACCCACAGGTATAGAGGACAATCTAGAAAAAAGGAAAAATCATACTCAAACTCTAGTAGGTTAATACTGTATAAACATAGTGGAAGTAAAAGGCTCTCTCAACACCATAAGTTGTAAACCTATGACCCATAGTGTGCGCAAATGTGCATAATAACATCACTCAACAGTAATAATGTCATCAACACGAAACTATAATCGTGACTTACTTAAGTAGAAAGGTTTAAGTGAGCACATAGTCAAATATGCTAAAAACAGGACTCACAAAAACACAGAATGGCGATGGGGAAGGTAAAAGGACTCACCTAGTCATTAAAGGGTTATGTCTCAACAGTTGCCGGCTGATCAAGGACACACATGGTGGAGTGTCCTAGAGAACAGAATAATGGCAGGAAGATCAGATGATCGAATTTATGCTACATCACCCAATTGCTCAGAACATACCAATGGTAGGTAACAGGGAGGGTAGTGGTCTAGTTTGGCACTTATCGCAACATATTGCGTTAAATGAGGAGCGATTTGCGTGAGCATCGTAACACTGGAAGACATATCTAGCCCCGAGGGCCCGCCAAGGAAAACCCAAAAGATTGTGAGTGAACCTAGCGGCCGGGGGAAAAAGGGGGGGTCCCCGCGTCCATAACCAGCTCAACATGTAAATAATGCCGTGGGGGCTAACGTGCCAACTATACAAGAAAAACCGACTCGTAGCCCAACCTGTTACCTCCAGTGTCGCTGACAGTGGGGGCAGGAACCACTTGTGCTCTCCTAAGTCTCACCTTGTTTGCAGTGGTGTCCGTGTAGTAAACCTACCCAAACATCGCCGAAAACGGTCAGTGGTTTCACCTACGAGGGGAAGTTAAATATCTCCCCGGTTCCTGTTTGAGGCGGGACTAGAAGACGATAGGTTACCAGTGGGTGAGTAATCGTCTATCTGATTTAAGGGACGCCTACCCAGGGGATTCTATGTCGGCCATCTTTGAACGGGCAAAAGGCCAAAGCATACTTTATGTATGGCTTAATTTGAAACCGCTCAAGTGGGAGACATTGATTGAATGTATACAAAATGCTGAACAAGGCTCATAAAAGAGAACAATGGGGGAAATAATAACGGTGTCTGTTGATAGTATGTAATAAGGGCTTATCCGTTGATCAGGTCCATGATCTAGTCGCAGTGTTGACCAATATATTTCGAAGCAATCCAGGTTTTATCAAAAACGGTATAAAGGCCCTGTAAGTGGGTGTACGGAATAACAGGCACTTGTTCCAAGTTGACAAAATTTAGATCAGTGTACAAGTACTACGGCAGTGAAGTACTACCGTCCCATAAGTCTGTCGATGTAAGTGTAAACATGGCAGAATATCATAAACCAGCATACCCAATATATAAAGGCTTAAACACACAAATCCATGGTGTTATCACAATAACCAACCACACTAGTTCGCTGATTTTTCTGCTATGTGTTGTGGTGTCCCAATTGTTAGGTTGAAAAAACAATTATTATTAAAAGTATGTATACATTTTATACATACAACTAAAATGGGCCAGTAGAAGCAATTTGGCCTCTCTGGTAACCTACTATTGTCCCACGGGGGTAACCCGTACATGTAATATATCAAAAAAAGGGGGGGGGGAGAGTTCACAGGGCTTGATAGGTCCAACGTACGTGCCCCAAATGGTCTGTAACAAAAGAAGGTACGTTGTTCCTAAACAGGGTCATAGAACAGATGTGGAACAGAGTGCTATGTACAAGGCCCACTATAAATACAGGTAATCCTGCTGATTTAATAATGCAGGAAAATTGTTTCCTTTGGAACTAGGGCCCTCACACACCCAGCCAGCAGGTGTCATGCTTCATCATTGGGCCTGCTCCTCGTCGGGTCGGCGCTGCAATACCCGACGGGCACCCAATGAGGGGCTCTTTGGCGGAGATCTTTTGTTCCATGCCGTATGGTGTCGTGGGGGTGAGGGACCTATAACGTGTAGATGTGATGTGTTAGTGAGTGCAAAGGTTAAAACAGGTCAGGAAGTCCAGTGCGAACCAGTTTTTTGTATTGGGCTCCCTGCCTGATTAAAAATAGAGAGTGTGTGGCAGCTATGTGACCATAGTGGATCAAAAAATATATTAGCGCCCTACTCTTACTATCAAGGTCAACATGTTTCATGCCTAATTGTCAGGGGGATCAGTGGCAATTCTTCAGGACCATAGTGAATACTATCTACACATTGTGATCAGGTGGCATCACCTACCTATCACATGAAGAGACCTCGGGAAAAAACATTTACCCACAGGTATAGAGGACAATCTAGAAAAAAGGAAAAATCATACTCAAACTCTAGTAGGTTAATACTGTATAAACATAGTGGAAGTAAAAGGCTCTCTCAACACCATAAGTTGTAAACCTATGACCCATAGTGTGCGCAAATGTGCATAATAACATCACTCAACAGTAATAATGTCATCAACACGAAACTATAATCGTGACTTACTTAAGTAGAAAGATTTAAGTGAGCACATAGTCAAATATGCTAAAAACAGGACTCACAAAAACACAGAATGGCGATGGGGAAGGTAAAAGGACTCACCTAGTCATTAAAGGGTTATGTCTCAACAGTTGCCGGCTGATCAAGGACACACATGGTGGAGTGTCCTAGAGAACAGAATAATGGCAGGAAGATCAGATGATCGAATTTATGCTACATCACCCAATTGCTCAGAACATACCAATGGTAGGTAACAGGGAGGGTAGTGGTCTAGTTTGGCACTTATCGCAACATATTGCGTTAAATGAGGAGCGATTTGCGTGAGCATCGTAACACTGGAAGACATATCTTGCCCCGAGGGCCCGCCAAGGAAAACCCAAAAGATTGTGAGTGAACCTAGCGGCCGGGGGAAAAAAAAAGGGGGGTCCCCGCGTCCATAACCAGCTCAACATGTAAATAATGCCGTGGGGGCTAACGTGCCAACTATACAAGAAAAACCGACTCGTAGCCCAACCTGTTACCTCCAGTGTCGCTGACAGTGGGGACAGGAACCACTTGTGCTCTCCTAAGTCTCACCTTGTTTGCAGTGGTGTCCGTGTAGTAAACCTACCCATACATCGCCGAAAACGGTCAGTGGTTTCACCTACGAGGGGAAGTTAAATATCTCCCCGGTTCCTGTTTGAGGCGGGACTAGAAGACGATAGGTTACCAGTGGGTGAGTAATCGTCTATCTGATTTAAGGGACGCCTACCCAGGGGATTCTATGTCGGCCATCTTTGAACGGGCAAAAGGCCACAGCATACTTTATGTATGGCTTAATTTGAAACCGCTCAAGTGGGAGACATTGATCGAATGTATACAAAATGCTGAACAAGGCTCATAAAAGAGAACAATGGGGGAAATAATAACGGTGTCTGTTGATAGTATGTAATAAGGGCTTATCCGTTGATCAGGTCCATGATCTAGTCGCAGTGTTGACCAATATATTTCGAAGCAATCCAGGTTTTATCAAAAACGGTATAAAGGCCCTGTAAGTGGGTGTACGGAATAACAGGCACTTGTTCCAAGTTGACAAAATTTAGATCAGTGTACAAGTACTACGGCAGTGAAGTACTACCGTCCCATAAGTCTGTCGATGTAAGTGTAAACATGGCAGAATATCATAAACCAGCATACCCAATATATAAAGGCTTAAACACACAAATCCATGGTGTTATCCCAATAACCAACCACACTAGTTCGCTGATTTTTCTGCTATGTGTTGTGGTGTCCCAATTGTTAGGTTGAAAAAACAATTATTATTAAAAGTATGTATACATTTTATACATACAACTAAAATGGGCCAGTAGAAGCAATTTGGCCTCTCTGGTAACCTACTATTGTCCCACGGGGGTAACCCGTACATGTAATATATCAAAAAAAGTGGGGGGGAGAGTTCACAGGGCTTGATAGGTCCAACGAACGTGCCCCAAATGGTCTGTAACAAAAGAAGGTACGTTGTTCCTAAACAGGGTCATAGAACAGATGGGGAACAGAGTGCTATGTACAAGGCCCACTATAAATACAGGTAATCCTGCTGATTTAATAATGCAGGAAAATTGTTTCCTTTGGAACTAGAGCCCTCACACACCCAGCCAGCAGGTGTCATGCTTCATCATTGGGCCTGCTCCTCGTCGGGTCGGCGCTGCAATACCCGACGGGCACCCAATGAGGGGCTCTTTGGCGGAGATCTTTTGTTCCATGCCGTATGGTGTCGTGGGGGTGAGGGACCTATAACGTGTAGATGTGATGTGTTAGTGAGTGCAAAGGTTAAAACAGGTCAGGAAGTCCAGTGCGAACCAGTTTTTTGTATTGGGCTCCCTGCCTGATTAAAAATAGAGAGTGTGTGGCAGCTATGTGACCATAGTGGATCAAAAAATATATTAGCGCCCTACTCTTACTATCAAGGTCAACATGTTTCATGCCTAATTGTCAGGGGGATCAGTGGCAATTCTTCAGGACCATAGTGAATATTATCTACACATTGTGATCAGGTGGCATCACCTACCTATCACATGAAGAGACCTCGACAAAAAAACATTTACCCACAGGTATAGAGGACAATCTAGAACAAGCATTTGCAATGCAATAGGTCTCGCATTACTGAAAGTTTGAGCTACTGGCGTTGCATAATTATTTGCAACGCCAATAGCTCAAAATGTTAGTAATGAAAGACCTATTGCATTGCAAATGCTTGTTTTTGGGGGGGGGTACATTAGATTTTGCTGACAGCACATCCCCGTTTTCAGGTGCAAGCTAAAAAGGAGCTCAGCCGTGCCCCTGGTTGCCATCTCATGTGACACTAGCTAATGTTGAGCCACTGCACTTCAACTCAGGCCGCTATATGTGCACTGTATTTACACAGAAGGGTATTTAATGGCCCCCGCGCAACCCCAGGTAAAATTAAGAGTGGAAGGAATGCTTGAATGAACTAGCAGGCCACGTTTTATGGATTGAGCAAGTTGGGCAGCAGTGATTAAAAGTCTAATTTAACAACAAGAAAGCTCCTGCGATGGATGTTTATTTTATTTGTAACTGATGATCAGGTCCCTGCAGTGCAGCCTCGGAGCAGGTCAGATTTCCCAGGGGATCTGCGGCATCTCTGCAACCAAACACGAATCCTGCAGGGAGAAAGATTTATTGGAATCCCTGGTCTGCAAAGCAGCCACTTCCATAAAGCACCGGGAGCTGAGTGAATTCTCCTGAACCCCATTTTGAGACCCTCGTGAAAGGCGTTTGATTGTTGAAGTCCTCGGGCTCAGCTGGCGGCATCGGGGCCCTTCACGAGGGCTGCGCCGGCGATGGCCACTCTGCACTGTCGCCTGCACCAGCAGACCGCCGTTTTAGCGGCAGTCTTCTGCCACTAAAGCGGCGATAATTTTATCGCCTGTCTTGATAATATGCCCCTAACTTATTCATTCTCGTCTCAAATTTGGGAGGATTTTGCTCTGTGCAGGTTCATTGCCGATTTGCAGTGCAATAGGTCTCCCATTTACGCGAGTTTAAGCTATTGATATTGTAAATTACAATGCCTTTTATTTATGTTTTAAACACGAAAACCAAAATAAAAGGCATTGTTATTTGCAATGTCAATAGCTCAAACTCGCATAAATACGAGACCTATTGCATTGCAAATGCTTGTTTTTTTTTTGCTTTGTCTCCGAGAAAGGTGATCAATCTTTTCCTTGAACGTTGATGCTGCTAATCAGAAGACAGCCTTCTCTGGTAGGAAATTATAAAAACTTTTTGAGCTTATTTTGTCTAAAACGGATGATCGGGTTGTATTTTGCAAAATTAAAAAAATTGTGTGAGTTTTTAGTCCATGGAATGGCAGTACTTCAAAATGTTTGCAATCTAAAAGGAGTAAACAACAACTCCCTGAATGGGCACACACAAAAGAGATAAGCTACGTGAATGTGTGGGTGTCAAGACACTTCCCACAAATAGCTTTAGAGGTTGTATACTTGTAGCTGGTAACACAGCTGACTGTGCTAAAAACATAGCTCATTTGGTTACTGCATGTATTGCAGAGATCTATGTGTAACCTGCAAGTTACATGCTAGAAGTGGAATGCCAGTGAACGTGATAAACGCAAGCAATACTCGGATTACAATAAACAAACACAGAATGTCTTTTTTGGCCGCAGCGGGATTGCAGCATTGAAAACTTAGGTTGTTCTATAACCAAAATGACTCACGTTGCCGCACAAGGCACGCTCTTACCAAAAGTTGACGGAACCCTTTGCGTTGCGTATCGCTGCATTTGGGTGTTAAACTGGCGCTAAAGATGCAGTACGTGCTCAGACAGGGTTAACATGCAAGAAATCAGCAACACAGCGAAGCGATGCTACCACAATCCGCCTGTTGACCAAATCGTTTAGTCAACTCTGCTGCACAATATGTTCCTCCTGTGCCGCATAATTCCAGTGGTCCGGTCAGTAGGTAAACGTGACGTTCTATACGACTTTGAACCATGCAGGAAGTGGAAAAACCCACTTCATGTAAGCACCCCTAGTGCACTATTCCTGCTTCAGAAAGTTCATTTACCCCATTTCTGAGGTGAATGACCAGGGAACATGCGGCCGGGTTTGGGGCATAATCGCTTTGGGGTCTCTGAGGTTGAAATCGTAAGCAAGGAAACAGCGTTTTCTTTAGGGGAAAAGCTATTCTAGAACGAGAATTTTTTTTTACATGTTTGCAATAGTGTCTCAATTGGTTTCCTCTATTCGCTGGTTCAAATTCAAATTGTGTTATGTAACATGGACTACAACAAAATTGTTTCCCCTCCCCAGAAGCACACTGCCCCCCTTTCCCATCACTACAAACTCTCACGCTACGCTTGCCCCTCCTCGTCTTCAGAGCCCTGTTACCCAGTTTTTATGGGGACCACCGATTCACACGTGTCGCCCCAGGCTGGAGAGCTACAATAATTTCCCGTCTACGTTTTGGAGCCCAGCCTTCCTCCCTGGTTGATACCGTGCAGGTCCGGCCCATAAATCCCACATGTGCGTCCATAACCCTACATACCAACTCATTAGTTTTAACGAGGATAAAGCGGCCAGTCTGCATGCAGCCGGTCGGACCATTGTGTGTTAGACAGCAAGGCAACTCAGTGGGTTAAAAACGGTCTTAAGGACGCAGGTGCAGAGTCTGCAGGGCTGGCAAGCCTTCCATCCTTCCAAGGTCAAGCAGACGTGTTTGATAAGAACAGTATATAATTCCGAAGCACAGCGGTGGCAAACAGGCACAGAGGCCACTGCAATGAGCACGTCATTGCTGTGTTTTAAGTGCTTTGCTCTGCATAGACAACCTCTTCCATTTAAATTTCAAAGGTCGATAGGGTCGGGGCAGAGCAGTCACGGTGCGTGGGGAGGTTGATAAGGCCAGAGTAGAGCGCATTACAGGCCAATGGTACCAAACAAAATAAACAACATTTTATCAAATTAAAAAGTAAAATAGAATGGAAGCCATGGAGACGCATATAGTTTCAAGTAGGAAATCTTCAAACACAAATGAGAGAATAAACCAGCCAAAACCACGCCATGATTGCGTTTCTGTATGTTTGGGGTGAGTGACAGGCGCTTTGTGAGTTGGTGCAAGTGATCTTTACTGGGGGAGAGTAAAGGGGGCTTTGAGTGGATTTTTGAGGGCTTGAAAGACGCCAGAGTACCTACAACGGAGCCTCAAACCCGCCCCTATGCAAACATTAATGCGCGGCCCTAGCTAACAAGCTGTACGGAGTCTGCAGCAGAACTCAAACACAAAGGGAAGCTGGGGGGGGCTCCAAGAAGAAGGCCTGTTACTGTACCGAAATACTATGGGCCCTGCACTCATGCAGTACACACAGGGCCCTACCGAACAGTTGACGCCCTCGCCTACCTTGACATCTGTAACAGACAAGCACCTCCAATTACGGCATTGTTGCTGTGCGCAGAATACAAGCGCTACAAGGCCTTACCATGGACAGAATAAGCGCTATATAAATCGCTGCAACATAAGAAACATGTACAGTATTTTACTCAATGGCCTGTGCGCAAATGGAGTGATCACTGCAAACCTGGACGGGATAAAGACCTGTGGGTTCTGCGGGCCCACCTGAGGCTTTTATCACTGACTACTTATCCACGCCCAAGCTGTACTTAAATCTCTCTTATCCACTAGAGCAATTTTTAATCAAAATTAATATTATTAACACTAAATATAAACATCGGAGTTTATAATCCAAGGCAAGGGTCCTATGGCCGCCGCACAGATGAAAGGCGGAGTTGGCCTCAGACACGTGAAACACAGATCACCGCGGCGGGGGTACAGCCTCCTTATGCACCTTCCCGTGTTTCCACCTTACAGTCTGCCATCACCAAAAAGAAGCCAGGCAGAAGGCTCTAATTTGTAAGCGTGAGCTAATGCCTGCTAGGCGAAACGAGTTTTTCATTGCGCATATTAGAATTTGAGTTGCGAGTAGGCGCTTTGATGGATTTATACTGTGGCTCAGGCTAAAGGTTAGGGCGGTTCATCGCAGCCGATACAGGCAGCCTCCCCCAAAGCAATCCGCCCCACAGCCAAACACAGGGCTGAAGCATTGGAGATCATAGCGTCAATCCTGCTTGTTCCCGTCTGCCTTATGCACGAAGGGGGTTACCCTAAGAGACGGCCTTCTGCCTTCAGAAGGGCTCCGGTTTGAAGCACCAGAGGAAGGAATTAAACACCAAAGCCGCATAAATCTCTTCCAGTTGAGAGATGTTTGATGGCTTCTTTGTTTTAGGCAGTGTTCATGTTCGGCAGCGCTGGGATCAGTCACCTCCCTGTCAGGCTCTCTCCTGACTGAACCTGTCAGCTGTTAACCTAGATACAGAAATTTGGATATAAAAAAAAAGGCAAAAAATCGTAAATAAATAAAAGGCTAACACTGTACCTCTGATTGCCCATCTTTGGAACCTTCTTCGGACATTCTTGTTGTTTTTTCGACCTAATTTGACATGGTTTTATTAGCGTTTGCTTCAATGCGTTTGCTTCAATAACAAAGCGAGGACGGAGAGGAGGGAGGCCACGCCCCCAACAACGACCGGCGCTTACATTTGTCGGCGGGGTCTGGCACGTCTGTCGGGGAGGGGTTAAAAACAGATGTCACACTGCAGCAATTAAGTGCGAGTGAAGCGGAGGAAAACTGTAGTTAGGCGCCGCTGCTTCGGGACTTCACGGAAGTTACCATAGGATCAACAGCCAACAGAAATCAAGAAAACAACAGCAATGCCAGACTTGAACCAATCACAAGGGGCAGGAGAAATTACACGGAGTTGAAGCCAATATAGAGATTACTTTAAGTCTCGCTGAGACAGTGCATGCAGTGCATGCACTGCTAACGCGAGACCTAAAAAAGGAAAAATCACACTCAAACTCTAGTAGGTTAATACTGTATAAACATAGTGGAAGTAAAAGGCTCTCTCAACACCATAAGTTGTAAACCTATGACCCATAGTGTGCACAAATGTGCATAATAACATCACTCAACAGTAATAATGTCATCAACACGAAACTATAATCGTGACTTACTTAAGTAGAAAGGTTTAAGTGAGCACATAGTCAAATATGCTAAAAACAGGACTCACAAAAACACAGAATGGCGATGGGGAAGGTAAAAGGACTCACCTAGTCATTAAAGGGTTATGTCTCAACAGTTGCCGGCTGATCAAGGACACACATGGTGGAGTGTCCTAGAGAACAGAATAATGGCAGGAAGATCAGATGATCGAATTTATGCTACATCACCCAATTGCTCAGAACATACCAATGGTAGGTAACAGGGAGGGTAGTGGTCTAGTTTGGCACTTATCGCAACATATTGCGTTAAATGAGGAGCGATTTGCGTGAGCATCGTAACACTGGAAGACATATCTAGCCCCGAGGGCCCGCCAAGGAAAACCCAAAAGATTGTGAGTGAACCTAGCGGCCGGGGGAAAAAGGGGGGGTCCCCGCGTCCATAACCAGCTCAACATGTAAATAATGCCGTGGGGGCTAACGTGCCAACTATACAAGAAAAACCGACTCGTAGCCCAACCTGTTACCTCCAGTGTCGCTGACAGTGGGGGCAGGAACCACTTGTGCTCTCCTAAGTCTCACCTTGTTTGCAGTGGTGTCCGTGTAGTAAACCTACCCATACATCGCCGAAAACGGTCAGTGGTTTCACCTACGAGGGGAAGTTAAATATCTCCCCGGTTCCTGTTTGAGGCGGGACTAGAAGACGATAGGTTACCAGTGGGTGAGTAATCGTCTATCTGATTTAAGGGACGCCTACCCAGGGGATTCTATGTCGGCCATCTTTGAACGGGCAAAAGGCCAAAGCATACTTTATGTATGGCTTAATTTGAAACCGCTCAAGTGGGAGACATTGATTGAATGTATACAAAATGCTGAACAAGGCTCATAAAAGAGAACAATGGGGGAAATAATAACGGTGTCTGTTGATAGTATGTAATAAGGGCTTATCCGTTGATCAGGTCCATGATCTAGTCGCAGTGTTGACCAATATATTTCGAAGCAATCCAGGTTTTATCAAAAACGGTATAAAGGCCCTGTAAGTGGGTGTACGGAATAAAAGGCACTTGTTCCAAGTTGACAAAATTTAGATCAGTGTACAAGTACTACGGCAGTGAAGTACTACCGTCCCATAAGTCTGTCGATGTAAGTGTAAACATGGCAGAATATCATAAACCAGCATACCCAATATATAAAGGCTTAAACACACAAATCCATGGTGTTATCCCAATAACCAACCACACTAGTTCGCTGATTTTTCTGCTATGTGTTGTGGTGTCCCAATTGTTAGGTTGAAAAAACAATTATTATTAAAAGTATGTATACATTTTATACATACAACTAAAATGGGCCAGTAGAAGCAATTTGGCCTCTCTGGTAACCTACTATTGTCCCACGGGGGTAACCCGTACATGTAATATATCAAAAAAAGGGGGGGGGGAGAGTTCACAGGGCTTGATAGGTCCAACGTACGTGCCCCAAATGGTCTGTAACAAAAGAAGGTACGTTGTTCCTAAACAGGGTCATAGAACAGATGGGGAACAGAGTGCTATGTACAAGGCCCACTATAAATACAGGTAATCCTGCTGATTTAATAATGCAGGAAAATTGTTTCCTTTGGAACTAGGGCCCTCACACACCCAGCCAGCAGGTGTCATGCTTCATCATTGGGCCTGCTCCTCGTTGGGTCGGCGCTGCAATACCCGACGGGCACCCAATGAGGGGCTCTTTGGCGGAGATCTTTTGTTCCATGCCGTATGGTGTCGTGGGGGTGAGGGACCTATAACGTGTAGATGTGATGTGTTAGTGAGTGCAAAGGTTAAAACAGGTCAGGAAGTCCAGTGCGAACCAGTTTTTTGTATTGGGCTCCCTGCCTGATTAAAAATAGAGAGTGTGTGGCAGCTATGTGACCATAGTGGATCAAAAAATATATTAGCGCCCTCCTCTTACTATCAAGGTCAACATGTTTCATGCCTAATTGTCAGGGGGATCAGTGGCAATTCTTCAGGACCATAGTGAATACTATCTACACATTGTGATCAGGTGGCATCACCTACCTATCACATGAAGAGACCTCGGGAAAAAACATTTACCCACAGGTATAGAGGACAATCTAGAAAAAAGGAAAAATCATACTCAAACTCTAGTAGGTTAATACTGTATAAACATAGTGGAAGTAAAAGGCTCTCTCAACACCATAAGTTGTAAACCTATGACCCATAGTGTGCGCAAATGTGCATAATAACATCACTCAACAGTAATAATGTCATCAACACGAAACTATAATCGTGACTTACTTAAGTAGAAAGGTTTAAGTGAGCACATAGTCAAATATGCTAAAAACAGGACTCACAAAAACACAGAATGGCGATGGGGAAGGTAAAAGGACTCACCTAGTCATTAAAGGGTTATGTCTCAACAGTTGCCGGCTGATCAAGGACACACATGGTGGAGTGTCCTAGAGAACAGAATAATGGCAGGAAGATCAGATGATCGAATTTATGCTACATCACCCAATTGCTCAGAACATACCAATGGTAGGTAACAGGGAGGGTAGTAGTCTAGTTTGGCACTTATCGCAACATATTGCGTTAAATGAGGAGCGATTTGCGTGAGCATCGTAACACTGGAAGACATATCTAGCCCCGAGGGCCCGCCAAGGAAAACCCAAAAGATTGTGAGTGAACCTAGCGGCCGGGGGAAAAAGGGGGGGTCCCCGCGTCCATAACCAGCTCAACATGTAAATAATGCCGTGGGGGCTAACGTGCCAACTATACAAGAAAAACCGACTCGTAGCCCAACCTGTTACCTCCAGTGTCGCTGACAGTGGGGGCAGGAACCACTTGTGCTCTCCTAAGTCTCACCTTGTTTGCAGTGGTGTCCGTGTAGTAAACCTACCCATACATCGCCGAAAACGGTCAGTGGTTTCACCTACGAGGGGAAGTTAAATATCTCCCCGGTTCCTGTTTGAGGCGGGACTAGAAGACGATAGGTTACCAGTGGGTGAGTAATCGTCTATCTGATTTAAGGGACGCCTACCCAGGGGATTCTATGTCGGCCATCTTTGAACGGGCAAAAGGCCACAGCATACTTTATGTATGGCTTAATTTGAAACCGCTCAAGTGGGAGACATTGATTGAATGTATACAAAATGCTGAACAAGGCTCATAAAAGAGAACAATGGGGGAAATAATAACGGTGTCTGTTGATAGTATGTAATAAGGGCTTATCCGTTGATCAGGTCCATGATCTAGTCGCAGTGTTGACCAATATATTTCGAAGCAATCCAGGTTTTATCAAAAACGGTATAAAGGCCCTGTAAGTGGGTGTACGGAATAACAGGCACTTGTTCCAAGTTGACAAAATTTAGATCAGTGTACAAGTACTACGGCAGTGAAGTACTACCGTCCCATAAGTCTGTCGATGTAAGTGTAAACATGGCAGAATATCATAAACCAGCATACCCAATATATAAAGGCTTAAACACACAAATCCATGGTGTTATCCCAATAACCAACCACACTAGTTCGCTGATTTTTCTGCTATGTGTTGTGGTGTCCCAATTGTTAGGTTGAAAAAACAATTATTATTAAAAGTATGTATACATTTTATACATACAACTAAAATGGGCCAGTAGAAGCAATTTGGCCTCTCTGGTAACCTACTATTGTCCCACGGGGGTAACCCGTACATGTAATATATCAAAAAAAGGGGGGGGGGAGAGTTCAAAGGGCTTGATAGGTCCAACGTACGTGCCCCAAATGGTCTGTAACAAAAGAAGGTACGTTGTTCCTAAACAGGGTCATAGAACAGATGGGGAACAGAGTGCTATGTACAAGGCCCACTATAAATACAGGTAATCCTGCTGATTTAATAATGCAGGAAAATTGTTTCCTTTGGAACTAGGGCCCTCACACACCCAGCCAGCAGGTGTCATGCTTCATCATTGGGCCTGCTCCTCGTTGGGTCGGCGCTGCAATACCCGACGGGCACCCAATGAGGGGCTCTTTGGCGGAGATCTTTTGTTCCATGCCGTATGGTGTCGTGGGGGTGAGGGACCTATAACGTGTAGATGTGATGTGTTAGTGAGTGCAAAGGTTAAAACAGGTCAGGAAGTCCAGTGCGAACCAGTTTTTTGTATTGGGCTCCCTGCCTGATTAAAAATAGAGAGTGTGTGGCAGCTATGTGACCATAGTGGATCAAAAAATATATTAGCGCCCTCCTCTTACTATCAAGGTCAACATGTTTCATGCCTAATTGTCAGGGGGATCAGTGGCAATTCTTCAGGACCATAGTGAATACTATCTACACATTGTGATCAGGTGGCATCACCTACCTATCACATGAAGAGACCTCGGGAAAAAACATTTACCCACAGGTATAGAGGACAATCTAGAAAAAAGGAAAAATCATACTCAAACTCTAGTAGGTTAATACTGTATAAACATAGTGGAAGTAAAAGGCTCTCTCAACACCATAAGTTGTAAACCTATGACCCATAGTGTGCGCAAATGTGCATAATAACATCACTCAACAGTAATAATGTCATCAACACGAAACTATAATCGTGACTTACTTAAGTAGAAAGGTTTAAGTGAGCACATAGTCAAATATGCTAAAAACAGGACTCACAAAAACACAGAATGGCGATGGGGAAGGTAAAAGGACTCACCTAGTCATTAAAGGGTTATGTCTCAACAGTTGCCGGCTGATCAAGGACACACATGGTGGAGTGTCCTAGAGAACAGAATAATGGCAGGAAGATCAGATGATCGAATTTATGCTACATCACCCAATTGCTCAGAACATACCAATGGTAGGTAACAGGGAGGGTAGTAGTCTAGTTTGGCACTTATCGCAACATATTGCGTTAAATGAGGAGCGATTTGCGTGAGCATCGTAACACTGGAAGACATATCTAGCCCCGAGGGCCCGCCAAGGAAAACCCAAAAGATTGTGAGTGAACCTAGCGGCCGGGGGAAAAAGGGGGGGTCCCCGCGTCCATAACCAGCTCAACATGTAAATAATGCCGTGGGGGCTAACGTGCCAACTATACAAGAAAAACCGACTCGTAGCCCAACCTGTTACCTCCAGTGTCGCTGACAGTGGGGGCAGGAACCACTTGTGCTCTCCTAAGTCTCACCTTGTTTGCAGTGGTGTCCGTGTAGTAAACCTACCCATACATCGCCGAAAACGGTCAGTGGTTTCACCTACGAGGGGAAGTTAAATATCTCCCCGGTTCCTGTTTGAGGCGGGACTAGAAGACGATAGGTTACCAGTGGGTGAGTAATCGTCTATCTGATTTAAGGGACGCCTACCCAGGGGATTCTATGTCGGCCATCTTTGAACGGGCAAAAGGCCACAGCATACTTTATGTATGGCTTAATTTGAAACCGCTCAAGTGGGAGACATTGATTGAATGTATACAAAATGCTGAACAAGGCTCATAAAAGAGAACAATGGGGGAAATAATAACGGTGTCTGTTGATAGTATGTAATAAGGGCTTATCCGTTGATCAGGTCCATGATCTAGTCGCAGTGTTGACCAATATATTTCGAAGCAATCCAGGTTTTATCAAAAACGGTATAAAGGCCCTGTAAGTGGGTGTACGGAATAACAGGCACTTGTTCCAAGTTGACAAAATTTAGATCAGTGTACAAGTACTACGGCAGTGAAGTACTACCGTCCCATAAGTCTGTCGATGTAAGTGTAAACATGGCAGAATATCATAAACCAGCATACCCAATATATAAAGGCTTAAACACACAAATCCATGGTGTTATCCCAATAACCAACCACACTAGTTCGCTGATTTTTCTGCTATGTGTTGTGGTGTCCCAATTGTTAGGTTGAAAAAACAATTATTATTAAAAGTATGTATACATTTTATACATACAACTAAAATGGGCCAGTAGAAGCAATTTGGCCTCTCTGGTAACCTACTATTGTCCCACGGGGGTAACCCGTACATGTAATATATCAAAAAAAGGGGGGGGGGAGAGTTCAAAGGGCTTGATAGGTCCAACGTACGTGCCCCAAATGGTCTGTAACAAAAGAAGGTACGTTGTTCCTAAACAGGGTCATAGAACAGATGGGGAACAGAGTGCTATGTACAAGGCCCACTATAAATACAGGTAATCCTGCTGATTTAATAATGCAGGAAAATTGTTTCCTTTGGAACTAGGGCCCTCACACACCCAGCCAGCAGGTGTCATGCTTCATCATTGGGCCTGCTCCTCGTCGGGTCGGCGCTGCAATACCCGACGGGCACCCAATGAGGGGCTCTTTGGCGGAGATCTTTTGTTCCATGCCGTATGGTGTCGTGGGGGTGAGGGACCTATAACGTGTAGATGTGATGTGTTAGTGAGTGCAAAGGTTAAAACAGGTCAGGAAGTCCAGTGCGAACCAGTTTTTTGTATTGGGCTCCCTGCCTGATTAAAAATAGAGAGTGTGTGGCAGCTATGTGACCATAGTGGATCAAAAAATATATTAGCGCCCTACTCTTACTATCAAGGTCAACATGTTTCATGCCTAATTGTCAGGGGGATCAGTGGCAATTCTTCAGGACCATAGTGAATACTATCTACACATTGTGATCAGGTGGCATCACCTACCTATCACATGAAGAGACCTCGGGAAAAAACATTTACCCACAGGTATAGAGGACAATCTAGAAAAAAGGAAAAATCATACTCAAACTCTAGTAGGTTAATACTGTATAAACATAGTGGAAGTAAAAGGCTCTCTCAACACCATAAGTTGTAAACCTATGACCCATAGTGTGCGCAAATGTGCATAATAACATCACTCAACAGTAATAATGTCATCAACACGAAACTATAATCGTGACTTACTTAAGTAGAAAGGTTTAAGTGAGCACATAGTCAAATATGCTAAAAACAGGACTCACAAAAACACAGAATGGCGATGGGGAAGGTAAAAGGACTCACCTAGTCATTAAAGGGTTATGTCTCAACAGTTGCCGGCTGATCAAGGACACACATGGTGGAGTGTCCTAGAGAACAGAATAATGGCAGGAAGATCAGATGATCAAATTTATGCTACATCACCCAATTGCTCAGAACATACCAATGGTAGGTAACAGGGAGGGTAGTGGTCTAGTTTGGCACTTATCCCAACATACCCTCCCTGTTACCTACCATTGGTATGTTCTTAGCAATTGGGTGATGTAGCATAAATTCGATCATCTGATCTTCCTGCCATTATTCTGTTCTCTAGGACACTCCACCATGTGTGTCCTTGATCAGCCGGCAACTGTTGAGACATAACCCTTTAATGACTAGGTGAGTCCTTTTACCTTCCCCATCGCCATTCTGTGTTTTTGTGAGTCCTGTTTTTAGCATATTTGACTATGTGCTCACTTAAACCTTTCTACTTAAGTAAGTCACGATTATAGTTTCGTGTTGATGACATTATTACTGTTGAGTGATGTTATTATGCACATTTGCGCACACTATGGGTCATAGGTTTACAACTTATGGTGTTGAGAGAGCCTTTTACTTCCACTATGTTTATACAGTATTAACCTACTAGAGTTTGAGTATGATTTTTCCTTTTTTCTAGATTGTCCTCTATACCTGTGGGTAAATGTTTTTTCCCGAGGTCTCTTCATGTGATAGGTAGGTGATGCCACCTGATCACAATGTGTAGATAGTATTCACTATGGTCCTGAAGAATTGCCACTGATCCCCCTGACAATTAGGCATGAAACATGTTGACCTTGATAGTAAGAGTAGGGCGCTAATATATTTTTTGATCCACTATGGTCACATAGCTGCCACACACTCTCTATTTTTAATCAGGCAGGGAGCCCAATACAAAAAACTGGTTCGCACTGGTCTTCCTGACCTGTTTTAACCTTTGCACTCACTAACACATCACATCTACACGTTATAGGTCCCTCACCCCCACGACACCATACGGCATGGAACAAAAGATCTCCGCCAAAGAGCCCCTCATTGGGTGCCCGTCGGGTATTGCAGCGCCGACCCGACGAGGAGCAGGCCCAATGATGAAGCATGACACCTGCTGGCTGGGTGTGTGAGGGCCCTAGTTCCAAAGGAAACAATTTTCCTGCATTATTAAATCAGCAGGATTACCTGTATTTATAGTGGGCCTTGTACATAGCACTCTGTTCCCCATCTGTTCTATGACCCTGTTTAGGAACAACGTACCTTCTTTTGTTACAGACCATTTGGGGCACGTACGTTGGACCTATCAAGCCCTGTGAACTCTCCCCCCCCTTTTTTTGATATATTACATGTACGGGTTACCCCCGTGGGACAATAGTAGGTTACCAGAGAGGCCAAATTGCTTCTACTGGCCCATTTTAGTTGTATGTATAAAATGTATACATACTTTTAATAATAATTGTTTTTTCAACCTAACAATTGGGACACCACAACACATAGCAGAAAAATCAGCGAACTAGTGTGGTTGGTTATTGGGATAACACCATGGATTTGTGTGTTTAAGCCTTTATATATTGGGTATGCTGGTTTATGATATTCTGCCATGTTTACACTTACATCGACAGACTTATGGGACGGTAGTACTTCACTGCCGTAGTACTTGTACACTGATCTAAATTTTGTCAACTTGGAACAAGTGCCTGTTATTCCGTACACCCACTTACAGGGCCTTTATACCGTTTTTGATAAAACCTGGATTGCTTCGAAATATATTGGTCAACACTGCGACTAGATCATGGACCTGATCAACGGATAAGCCCTTAATACATACTATCAACAGACACCGTTATTATTTCCCCCATTGTTCTCTTTTATGAGCCTTGTTCAGCATTTTGTATACATTCAATCAATGTCTCCCACTTGAGCGGTTTCAAATTAAGCCATACATAAAGTATGCTTTGGCCTTTTGCCCGTTCAAAGATGGCCGACATAGAATCCCCTGGGTAGGCGTCCCTTAAATCAGATAGACGATTACTCACCCACTGGTAACCTATCGTCTTCTAGTCCCGCCTCAAACAGGAACCGGGGAGATATTTAACTTCCCCTCGTAGGTGAAACCACTGACCGTTTTCGGCGATGTATGGGTAGGTTTACTACACGGACACCACTGCAAACAAGGTGAGACTTAGGAGAGCACAAGTGGTTCCTGCCCCCACTGTCAGCGACACTGGAGGTAACAGGTTGGGCTACGAGTCGGTTTTTCTTGTATAGTTGGCACGTTAGCCCCCACGGCATTATTTACATGTTGAGCTGGTTATGGACGCGGGGACCCCCCCTTTTTCCCCCGGCTGCTAGGTTCACTCACAATCTTTTGGGTTTTCCTTGGCGGGCCCTCGGGGCTAGATATGTCTTACAGTGTTACGATGCTCACGCAAATCGCTCCTCATTTAACGCAATATGTTGGGATAAGTGCCAAACTAGACCACTATCCTCCCTGTTACCTACCATTGGTATGTTCTGAGCAATTGGGTGATGTAGCATAAATTTGATCATCTGATCTTCCTGCCATAATTCTGTTCTCTAGGACACTCCACCATGTGTGTCCTTGATCAGCCGGCAACTGTTGAGACATAACCCTTCAATGACTAGGTGAGTCCTTTTACCTTCCCCATCGCCATTCTGTGTTTTTGTGAGTCCTGTTTTTAGCATATTTGACTATGTGCTCACTTAAACCTTTCTACTTAAGTAAGTCACGATTATAGTTTCGTGTTGATGACATTATTACTGTTGAGTGATGTTATTATGCACATTTGCGCACACTATGGGTCATAGGTTTACAACTTATGGTGTTGAGAGAGCCTTTTACTTCCACTATGTTTATACAGTATTAACCTACTAGAGTTTGAGTATGATTTTTCCTTTTTTCTAGATTGTCCTCTATACCTGTGGGTAAATGTTTTTTCCCGAGGTCTCTTCATGTGATAGGTAGGTGATGCCACCTGATCACAATGTGTAGATAGTATTCACTATGGTCCTGAAGAATTGCCACTGATCCCCCTGACAATTAGGCATGAAACATGTTGACCTTGATAGTAAGAGTAGGGCGCTAATATATTTTTTGATCCACTATGGTCACATAGCTGCCACACACTCTCTATTTTTAATCAGGCAGGGAGCCCAATACAAAAAACTGGTTCGCACTGGACTTCCTGACCTGTTTTAACCTTTGCACTCACTAACACATCACATCTACACGTTATAGGTCCCTCACCCCCACGACACCATACGGCATGGAACAAAAGATCTCCGCCAAAGAGCCCCTCATTGGGTGCCCGTCGGGTATTGCAGCGCCGACCCGACGAGGAGCAGGCCCAATGATGAAGCATGACACCTGCTGGCTGGGTGTGTGAGGGCCCTAGTTCCAAAGGAAACAATTTTCCTGCATTATTAAATCAGCAGGATTACCTGTATTTATAGTGGGCCTTGTACATAGCACTCTGTTCCCCATCTGTTCTATGACCCTGTTTAGGAACAACGTACCTTCTTTTGTTACAGACCATTTGGGGCACGTACGTTGGACCTATCAAGCCCTGTGAACTCTCCCCCCCCTTTTTTTGATATAATAACCCAAAGCCCTCATCCTTCTTGCTTCTCTCAATCATGCTCTCCTAATGGGCCTGGAAGGCAGCAGCAGGGTTTGGTGGGGCTGAGGTGCACTGCCACCTGTATTCAAACTATGCCTGTGAAGTGTATGGGCCGGCAGTTGGGAACTTCTCACTGCTGGGAACAGACTTGAGGAGGTCGATTTGAAGGTCACCAGGAAAAGATTGAATGAAGCACAGGAAGCAGACACCTTCAATCGAGTCTGTGCAGTGTGTCCGTCAAAAATCGAGATGATCCACCTGCAGCATCTACCCCACCCTTTGACAGCTTGTCACAGGGTTGGGCCAATTAGTGTGCATCACTGACCCCACCTCACCCAGTGACGAGCTGTCAATGTGTGAGGTGACAGTGGTCTCCACTCCCTGATTGATGTGAAGCCCCGGCCCTACAGGGATTGAGCCTGAAGTACCTGAGGCTAACTTTACCACTACATCATCAGGGGTTGGAGATTAGACATGAGGCTATGTCTTTACTGAGCGGATGACCTCACTGGTCTCAGGGTTTTCAGATAATCAGCCCAGCAAATAGAAATCTTAACAGGCAGATTTTGGGCTTGCGGAAGTCTGCAGTGTACACTGCAAGTACGATTGATGCGGACAGCAACCCACACAGGCCAGCCAGTGTGATTGAGTGAGTGTGAGTGTATTTTTTTGTAAAAGAAAGAGCACTCTCTAGCTGCTGCGTGTCTTCTACTAATGTGAATTTATTCTTACCACTGCCCCTGGAAAAATAAAGGGGAGCAGCCACTGAGCCCATGCCTAGAAGCTGCCCCTGTAGCTACCCTTCATCATTTGCTTCTATTCATAACCCTGTACATAGAAAATCACAGACTTCCTTACATTTTTTATTTTTGGTCTACCACCCCTAAATGTTCTCTTTTTTTTTTAACTCTTTCCATATTTTTTGTAAAGAAACCCAATTAGGTAGGTTTTTCAGGGATCCGGGATCCACCACGGTGCTCAGTGCGGCCCCCATGTAACTTCGCAGAGGATCCGTGGATCTACATGGAAGTCCTGAAAAGCATTCAATAATATGCTGTTAATGATTTTTATTTAGGTTGCGTTTTGTTAAATATTGTCAATTACAAGACATACACTCCCAACTGAGCAATTATATACAGTACTCTGCTTTTCAGTTTCTCACTGCAGTCTTTTTTCTTTCCTTCCTCTACACTTATTTAGCTCTATTTCCATAGGAACCATGCTTCCATTAGTCTCTACCTAACAGTAGGAGAAAAGTTCACAAGACTTTTACTGAATAGCATACTAGCTTCACATTAAGTGTGGCAGGTGTGTTTGACTGTTAGCAATTCTAATCATATCACAAACAACATAACTTTTTTTCCAAACCCAATCTAGAGATAGTTACCTATTTAGTTATACTCACTACCTAACTTTAGTCCCTGCACAACTCCACCATCCAATCAAATGTTTTATTTTATATTTTACTCGCTGTGCTCCATTTTAACTGCCTTTCATCTCAAAAACTGCCTCATTCTGCTGCGGCCTTTTCCCGTTTACTGCTTCTGCTTGTCTTAAAAATGGTCAGAGTCTGGATTGTGGGCTATAGTTTTGTTTTTTGTGTCAGAGAGAGTGATAGAAAGAGTGGCATTGACAGAGACCTAAGTTTACCTAATGTAGACATCACTTGGGTCTGCCAGAGAGCGTTAAAGTGGCATCAATTGCTGCCTTTGGTAGAAAGCATTGGAGATGGTCAACATCCAGACCGTAAGATTGTGCAGTGTGGTGGCAATGACCTAGACATAATTGTTGGGGTAGGATTAGAAGTCCTAATGAAGGATTCCTTTGGTAAATAAATGTTACTTTTCCCACATACTGCCTTGGTGTTGTCCAACATTTGCCAATGAGAAATGGCAGTGGTCACCCCAATTGTGTATGCAGTTAGAGAAATCCAGGAAACATGTCAATAAAACTGTTTCTGCATTTCTCCAAGACCATAACATGGGCTCTATATACCATAACAACTAACAATTTGACATAAATGGAATACACCCAAAAAACTGAGTCCGTTTCACAGGCAACTGGATGATCCTCAACAGCTTAAATGGTTGTGTGGCTGTGTGAGATAGTGTGTGGGTGTTTCAGTGGCTTTGTGGGTCTATGAGTGTGTGTCTGTATAGTTTTGTGTATCTGAGTTGATGTGTAAGTCTGTGAATGGGTGTGTGAGTGGCAACATGTGTGAGTGAGTGTGTGGTAATAGTGTGGGTGTCTGAGTTATTGTGTGGGTGAGTGAGAAAGTATATAAGCAGCTGTGTGGGTCTGTGAGTGACTGTGTATGGTTCTGTATGTCTGTGAATATGTGAGTGAGTGAGTGATTGTATAGGTGTGTGAGTGGGTGTGTGAGAGTTTGTGTGGGTATGTAAGTGGGTACATATATGAATGGGTGTGTAAGTGAGTGTGTGAGTGGGTGTGTAAACTTGTATGGATTTGTGTGAATATCTATGTGAATAGGTGTATCTGTGTGAATGGGGCTGAGTGGCTGTGTAAGTAGTTTTGTGGGTCTGTGAGTGTATATGCTAGTGGCTCGATCGGTATTTAATTGGATGTGTGAGTTGCAGTCGGTCTGTATGTGGTATGTCAGTGCCTGAACGGATGTGTGAGTAGATGTATGAGTAGCTGTGTGGGTCTGTAAGTGGGTGTGGGAGTGATTTTGAGGGACTATCAGTGGGTGTTTGAGTGATTGTGAATGGGTCTGATGACTAGTTAAGTGGTGCAATAAAAAGGGGGTCCCAAAACACAGTTTTCTATAGACATTTCAGACAGACATAGCTAAAAAAGGGCTGAACAGATTTACATGAAAGTTGGCAGGAATATAGGATATGGTATGCTATCATTCCTTCATGGCATACCGTTCTACATGCCAATGATGAAATACAATATTATTGGTTAATGAAGACCTTTGCGAAATAGGAAGGCAGCTATATTGTTTGGACCACACTTTGTCTTTGTTCTGAGTTTACATGTGAAATACAACTTATTACTCTTTTTGTAATGTATGTAAGAAATTAGGTAGTTTAACAAAGACTGTAGAGTTAGAGAAATGCTTTTTTATTGATTTTGCATATTTTTTATTAAGTTTGTGATGTAACAGGGTACTTTTGTGAAATTATCTAAAAAGTACTACAGTAGCTATTGAAATCTAAAAAATAATAATCTATGGAAAAATTCAATTTGAGATAATATAGACTGGCTCTTAAAAGAGCCTTAGTTTTGTATTATTTTTAAATAATCATATTTACAACTGTTCGGCAAGTCACATTTCAGGTCTGAAATAAAAACATTATTTTCATAGGGTCAACAATATTCAAAGAGGGTATGGCATACTTGCTCTATACCATGTTAAAAATATTACCGAACAGCAAATTACCGATTTTGATCAGATAAGAATGATTGTAGACAGTAGCTGTGTAACAGAATATAATTGTTTGAGAAACAGATATGCTCCTCATCTTGGTCAATATCCAATTTTGTTAAAATCTAAAATGACTTTCAAAAGAACACTAGAAAAAAACTACAATTACAAAGAAGAATTGGAAGTACCTAAAACAAACTGAAAACCAGACACACTGAAATGAGTGAACAGTAAAACACACAAGATGATGGACGCAATATTGCACATTGGCAAAACATTCAGCCCCAGTCACAGATCTGGGTTTAATCCATCGTTATTTTGCTCACCACGCCACCCCAGTTCAGACATCGCCATATGCAAATCAGTCTTGACCCTGTGCCTCATCGGAACAGTCCAGCCCGAACTGCCAAGCCATGTCTTCCCTGGACCGGCGTGGTGAGCAAAATAACGATGGATTAAACCCAGATCTGTGACTGGGGGTGAATGTTTTGCCAATGTGCAACATTCCGTCCATCATCTTGTGTGTGTTACACTGAAATGAGTCACAACAGAACATCAGTTTCAAAGTCAGAGTGGTATAAGTAACTACAGCCATTTATGGCCAGAAGTACGATGTGATTGTGCATGTGCAAACAGGTTTGCGACATGCTTGCGCATGCAAAATCACTGTGGACAATGTACAAACACTATTTTGCGAGTCACAAAAAATTGAGACTCGCAAAATAGTTTTTAGCGACTCGCAATTAGGAAGGGGCATTCCAAGGGCGTCCCTGTCTAATTGTGTCTCGCAGCCTTATGTGTGAATGTTTTGCGACCGCAATTACGGTGGCAAAACACTCGCAATTTACCGCCCTCTTAAAGAGGTTGGTAATGCAGTCTCAAATTGGAAGGGGTCCCCAGGGGCCCCTTCTCCTTTGCAAATGCAGGGGAAAATGTTTTTTAGGGGCAGGCAGTGATCCCAGGGAACACTACCTGCCCTTAAAAAATGAAATGAAAACATTTCATTTAAAAAAAAAAATGCATCTAATTTTCCGTTAAGGAAAACAGGCTACATTTAAAAAAAATACTGCTTTTTTTAATGGGGTCGTAAATTGCGAGTGCATCATTAATATTTATGAGTCTCGCATTTTGCGACCCCATTGGGAATCGCAATAAGTGCCTCTGACGCTGTTGTTCATTGTAAATTGCGAATCGCAATTTGCGATTTGCAATCGAGCGCAAATTGCGAGTCGCAATTTACACTGGTCATACATCTGGTCCATAATTGCTAATCTTCTTTTTTATCTACCTTCTATCAAAATGAATATCCACCAGCATGTAGATCAATGTTTCTGCAAAGCGTTGATAGGAATGCAGCTTTTTATGCAGTCTTCCAAAAAGAAGTATACTATGTAGAAAGTTCAGATGATCCTAATTGGCTGACAGGGTTTAAATTAATAATCCTACATGCTCTCTTTTGTGGCATTGTGGGCGAGCAGTTTAGGGTTATCAGAGGGTAGTGTTAAAGAATTTGTTAAACACACACACAGTCAATAAATGAGACACACACTCAAGAAGAAACTTGAGACCAATTTAGAAAAATAACGTTTATTTCTATATATATATTTTAAAGCCAAGAACTTCAATCTTCGGTAAGAACTTTTCTGAAAATAGTGATTTGACCAGAAATAGAAAATGCACTGTATCTGCAGAGTAACACAGTAATGTAATCCTATGGAGAAAAACATATACTGCATACAGGCTATTGTCAATGACTTACAGGACTGTTCTTGTGAACCTAAGGTAAGTAGGGGTATAAGTCGTAGACATACCCAACAGGTCACCTCAGTGGACTCTGGGGCGTCCGTCTGCAAAGGTGCTTTCGGGTGTTTGGAACACTGTTGAAGTCAATGAGTAAAAAATCTTGTAAAAAGAAACTGCAGGTGGGGCCTGGTAGAGCAGTCCCATCGAATCAAAAGGGAGGCTAGGTTCTTTAGGGTCTCTTGAGCTGGGATGCACAAAGATTGAACTGGGCTCAGGCTGTGGGCATTGCATGAAGTGGTCTTTGGTTTGGCGGGGTCACAGAGGTCAGAGGCCCTCAGTTTCAGAGGATTTGCAGAAAGAGGCTGCACGCAGGGCCTGTAGGACCAGTCCAGTGGAACTCACAGGCAAGCTCAGATCTTGGGGTCTCTGGGTGCTAGAGACACTGTTGGTCATGCTGGACTCAGGCAGTAGGGCTCGGGTTCAGTTGTCTTTTGTTTGACAGGTCATAACGGTCAGAGGTACTTGATTCAGGTGACGACCTGAAGATGGGGACGCAAATGGACAGCTGGGCCACTCTCAGGGCTGGCATATGTGGTGCTGATGTCCCCCATCAACTGGTCAGTCACTGCAGGGTCGGTGCACGTTTTGGACCACCAACAAGTCTTGGATGCTGCAAGGGGTCTGGTAACCCAGGTATTGGAGAGTCTGGCTCCCTATTACCCATTAGGGCAAGGGTGCTGACCTCTGGAAGCATGGAACAACTCCTCCTGGGTAGCTGCTGCTTAGACGAGTCTGGTGGTCAGCAGCTCGGTGAACCAGAGCTTGCTTTCGGTACCTGCATGATCCCAAGGGAGATACTGGCTTGGTTTATGAATTCCTTTCAGCTCTCTCAGGGTCTTAGAGGCTGCACAGCTTCAAGTCATTGTCTTGCAATTATTGGGACAGCATGCAGGCAGGCAGGCAGGGTTTGGCGCCAAGTCTGGTTCTAGTTCACAGTTCTTGCTTTTCCAGCTCTTTTTGGTCCTTCTTCTTTTGGAGTCAGTTAAATCTGAGTTCCTGGTGTCAGGGGGCAACCTAAATGCTGAATTTAGGGGTGTTAAGTGGAGTGAAGGTTAGTAGCCAGCGTTCCTAATTCCACCAAAATCAAGATGGTGGTATTCTTCTTTTATGGTGCACATCAGGCGGCCCACCTTAGGGGTGTGACTGATCTAGGTGTGCACCACACCTTCCTGTATATCTAATTTCCCATCTGTTCTTGTGCCAAATGGGCCCCAGGTCAGAGGGTGGCATCAACCAGGTCTGGGGGATGCTGGGGTCACATTTCGAAGAGGGCAGGGACTTTGAGATCCCTGGCCCGGATATGCTAAATCACTAGCTGTCCTGCTGGAGTAGGTGTGAACCCCTTCCTCCACTGCTGGCATAGTTTCTGGCCTGAGAAAGCGTGGTCTCAAACCTGTCTGTGGTGGCAGACCAGACTACCCTGGCACACTAAAGGCTGGTAGTTTTCTCTGGGTGCATGTCTTAATAAATCCTCTACCAGCATCAGTATGGATTTATTAAAACAAGGTGTTTGATACCAAATACCACAGGTTTTAGTTAAGTCTTCTAGTAGCTGGAAAACCATAATGACCAGTGCCCAGTACATATACTTAAGATGGCTTCCCTGTTCACTTGTAGTATCTAGCAATTGAACTAGGCAGAACAGGGGCATATCTGTTCATGCAGACATGTCCACATATGTAAGATAATGTACCCTGCCTCAGGGCTGTAAGGCCTGCTGTAGGGGTGGCTTACATATATTTCATGCAGTGTCCGCGCACATGGTACGAAGGGTGTGTGCCATGTCATGTTTTCACTTTTGTCTGCACCACTTCACACAGCTTTCATTGGCAGTCTGAATGAGTTTGATTGTGAATCCCTTAGGGTGGAGCAATACATGCTGCAACCCTTGGCTAACCCCTTTAGTACCAATGCCCTAGGTACCAGGGCTACCATTTAAAATTGGCTTGCAGGGGTGCTAAAGCTCTTGCCAATTGTAGAACAATTGCACAGTTACTTTGTTTTTAGGGACAAAACACTGGCACTGGGGACCTGGTTAGCAGAAACCCAGTGCACTTCAGTCAAAATTGCATCAGATACCAGGCATAAAGTGGGGTAGACAATGTCAAAAAAGGGCACTTTCCTACAATGCTGATAAATTCTCATGAACTGATTTGCTCAGACAGCCACATATGCCGGTCTACAAGTGCCTTAAGAGATGTGGCATATATGTGTAGAAGTGGTATACAAAGATGTTCAAGAATTCTGCATGGTTCTTCTAGGAATAGGAGCTATCAAAACTCACCTGAGTTGTGACCTGTTCAGTATAAGCTATTCTTAGGAACACAAATCCTTAAATTGGCTACATTCAACCACCACTGTTACAAACTGAAAGATTTGTATATCTACCAATACCTGATTGCAAATGTATTCCATTTACAATTTAATATCTAAGCACTACAAAACAACTTATGTCCAAACTGTAAATCAGAACTTGTCTCCACACTTAGTTTAACAATGGGAACCAAATATTTAATTTTTATGATTCAAAGATGTACTGTCAATAACAGAAAAATAAAGACTAATATATCTAACTTTACTGCTTCATAAACTTCTATTTCGGGATGTAGTTATACCACTAATGCTATAATTTTCCACCATTGAGAGACTGCTGCATTGTGAGACCACACAAGTTTATTTAAAGAACAACACACGTTTGACAGAATGTAATGATAATATTCTTACTTTTAAGCACAGGCTGAATAACATTTACAAGACAGTTAACTTCTTATTTTACATCAAAGTTAAAATTTATGAGGCTACAATTTTTATAACACAAAACTGGTACTTATGAGTTTTACTTAGATAATTCAGGTGCTATGTCATTATGTGGCTTGACATGGGTGATGACATTTGCAAACAATGCCTTCACATATATCAAATTACTTAGTTAGATATATTAACAGTTGGACATATAGAACATTAAAGTGTTTTTTCACAGTCCAATTGATTTGTTTTCCCTCAATGTTTCATAATAACCGCTACCATATGATCATCCGGAACTGTGAAAATTCTAAATAAAGACATATTAGTGTGACAAAACTGGTAGGTTAATCTGAAAACATATAAAAATGAAAATAATTATTGATTGACTTGTGTTATGTTTAAGAAATATTATCAAATTATCACTATAATAGCCTATTATTATCTTACCATCTTGTATGAAGGCACCATACGACAGATGTTTAACTTACCATACACTTATCATGTATATCTATATTAATTACAATTTAGAATTTGTAATACCTGAAATTATATGCTTCATATTTGTACAAACACTTTATCATTTGAGATATTTGATTAGTTCTGTTTCTTTTTCTTTTTGTTTTTTAAGATTCTTTCTGGAAGTCATTTTTTTTTTTGGGGTCAATATGACCAACCAACAAAAAAGACCTAATAGTAAATAGGAGGACAGCAAAGGAAAGAAACCTAAGACTGTTGGGGGAAGACATTAGTAAGCTATGACAAGCTCATGATGGATGGCCATATCGCACTCTCCGGCAACAATGACAGTATAGCAGAGGAGACAAAATGTTGCAGTAGTGCCATATTGCTCTATAATTTATATATTATGCCTCAATCGATGTACTGGCACTGTGGTACCAGAAACAGGTTCTGAGGAAGGGACATGTGCACTAGGTGGTGGTGGAGGTCCTAATGGAGCAGAATTAATCAAAAATCAGATCTTTTTTTTTAGAGCGCACGACTACTCAATAGCGTGTCCTGGCACTAACAGACAAGTGAGACAAGAGGATCTACAGGGGAGAGTTACAAAAAACTTAATTAAAAAGCCAAGTCTTCAACTGATGTCTAAAAGACTCAGGGGTCCTAATGGCTATGAGAGACAAAGGCAAAGTAGTCCAGCCTCTGGTAGCCATAGAAGAAAAAGAAGAATCACCTCTTCTTTGTTCTGGGCACTACTGCCATCAAAGCCTCCATAGAGCACAGTGTACTTGTAGGCTGGCAGTGTGGTAGCTTCTTGGACAAATAGTTAATTCCCTGTCCATAAGAAGCTTTGTGGGCTAAGGTCAGTCCCTTAAATTTCACTCTTGGCTTGACCGGCAAGCAATGCAAATATTTAAGACATCTACCATGTTTGCTGTGTTCGATGGTTGGGCTGCTTGATCCAGCGCCAGGGGAGAGGAGACGACTTCACCACCATCCTCCCCAGCTCCGCGGTTACTGCCGCTGCACCTGGAGGCACATAAATTACCAGTGCGGCTCCTGCAGGCGCGAAACATGCCATGTTTCCTGTGTTTTGTGGTTGGTCTACTCGATCCAGCACCAGTGGTAGAGGTGAAGACTTCACTAACCAGCCTTCCCAGCTCGGCTGTTACTGCCGCTGCGCCTGGAGGCACAAAAATCACCAGCCCGGCTCCCGTGGGCAGTAAACCTGCCATGTTTGCTGTGTTTTGTGGTTGGTCTGCTTGATACAGCACCAGGGGGAGAGGAGAAGACTTCACTACCCAGCCTTCCCAGCTCCGCTGTTACTGCCGCTGCGCCTGGAAGCTCATAAATTAGCAGCATGCCTCTCGTGGTGTGGGACGCGTACTGGCCACACCTGGGGAATTGGTCCGTCCGGCGCCAGTCAGCGACAGGAAGAAGCAGGGCAGGGCCACCCCCCCTAAGCTTGCTAGAAAGGACTCTGCATTTTCTGTAACCTGCACGTTTTCAGTCAACACCAGAGGTCTGTACTTATGTGTTTATTCCTTTGTTTGGAAACTGGTTCCAGTTATTGACTCTATAGAGCTTACTGACTTTGGATTTTGAAGCACCTATTTGGGGACTGGTTATGGGGAATTACCCTGACCCTTGATTTTATCCCTAAGTTGCAGCACCCATTGTATTTGTAAGGCCTAGGTATACATTTGTACAGTATCTGAATATTGAAAGTTTTTGAGATGGTAAAAAGGAAACAACTGGAGGGGGCTGCTAAATCACCGAATATATCACCTCCCTCCTCCTCTATATTGAATTACATTTCAGGCGCTATGGGGGCACTAGAAAAATAAATAATGAGTGTGGAGGAGTCTTTAACCTCTTCAGTGCCCATGACGAGATAGTCTCGTCATGGAGCACGGTTGCGCTGTGCCCATGACGAGACTATCTCGTCATGAACCCCGCCCGCTAATGTAAAGCCCGGCACTGCACTATTAGTAACTCTGGTTTGACTTCAAATGAAACAGGTTTAAGTCCCATTACCATTCAGGAAAACTTATCAGACAGAAGGCAGTCGGAAGGCAAGGAGCTGGATGGGAGTGTCCCTAAATCCTCTCTTTCTACTCAACCAGTCACTCAACCAAAGAGAAAACGTCCCAAAATACCCCCGCTACCGTGAAACAGATTCCCTCGGCACCTCAGGGAAGGGGAGGGCGGTGTCCTAAGAAAACTTCTCTACAGAAAACTCCTCCCCAGAATCAAACCCTAAATAAAGAGCCAAATAAAGAACTGGACAACCATTTTTCAGCTTCTTCTGCTTTCCAAGCGTCTCTAAAGGCTGTGGTACAGTCTCTCACAGACATGGTTCAGCTTGCTTTTAGAACTCTTTCAGAGCAATTAAAAGGTATTGATAGGAGTGTCTCAACTTATTTGGATACATTAGCGAATGGCCATGTCACATCTGCATGTTGTTCTCAAGTTAAGGAAAATAAATCTTCCACCCAATTATTGTCATTGCTCAGCAATTCCCAAACCATCCAACATGATCACCAACACGATCACCTCCAGCCATCCTTAGCCACAGATGGGGAAGGGGCTATAGCAGCTCATCCTCCGAGTATTATTCAACCAGGTCGTAGACCTAATTTTTTCTCCTTGCTGCAACAATCGCCACCTGTTCTTACGAATCCACCCTCCTCAACCCATAATGTTTTTCTAACTTAACTTTACCTAATTATGCTACTACTGACACATCATGTTTTTTCCCATTTCAAAATTGGAACATCTGGAGCTTCTGCCAGCTGCTACACCTTATGTGGTAATTCTAGCCGATGTACCCCCCATTTCCATCTCTGCTCACGAATCATGTGAATTAGTGAGGAATAAATCTCTAAATTGGTTGAATGCGAGGGTAGGGCTGGGGGGGCCCTTTTCACAGATCTGAAAATGATCACGAGAACTAAATGTGTGGGCTTGGGAAGCAAAACATTGGAGGGAGATTGTGTGGTGCTTTCTTTCACATCTCCCAATTTAGTCAAACTTATACTAGAGCGAGCTAGCTTCCCATCCTTTACTACAAAGCAGATCGCAGTTCTACCTCTTGGCTTTTTTTACCAGCCCCTTCCTTAACTTTCCATCAACCGGTACATCCTTATCGGGTGCAACTGCTGGTACCGCCATTTCCAACTGAAACTTATAATAGATGTGACTGCCTCTCCACATTAAGTGGTGTGGATTGACTGAAGGCTTTTACCAATCCAAATGAGGGTGCACAGTGTGGATTTCCCATTTCCTCGGAGTGTGAGTTGAATGCATGTTTAGCTACAGTGGAGGAATGTTTGCTCCCAAGCCTTGCATGGATGAGGCATCTATAGTTATGCTGTCACCCCTTGCTCGGGTCACTATTCCTGCCATAGTTAATAGAGTATTATCTTGGAATGTTGCTGGTCTGCATCAAAAATGCTTAATGAGTGAGTAGATTGACTTTGTGTCCAAGTTCCACATTCTTTGCTTGCAGGAAATCTGATCTGTGGACCCAATCCATCGCAATGGTTTTAAAACATATAATTTCCCAGCAATTCCATCTGTTTGTGGGAGACCCAAAGGGGGCCTGTGTATTTACATGTCAAACATGTTGGATCCCTTGAATATCTCAGTGGCCGCAATCAGGGTGTTTAACATATCATCACTCTTCGGGTTACTCAGCATTCTACTTTGGCCGTTGTAAACTTCTACAATAATGCTTGAGCATGGGATATTGTTACTGTTCTTCATCAATTAGACTCTGATTTAGAGTCAGCTTCCCCCATCGAATGTAGGGATCCAATTATTTTATGGGGCAGTGACTTCAACATAAGCCTACAGCCATCCATCAAGATTTATGGGATGGCTGCCTCTGATAATAGTGATATTACACATTTCTCCCGCTCAGCTATGGAGATCATCTAAATGATCTACTTTTTAAGTATAACCTGTGTTTCCGCAATGAATTTACCAGTACTCCAGTTGAATTTAGGAGTATTTATAATGGCAGGGGAGAGAATAGTGTCATTGATTTTTTATTGTTTCCCCAGAGTTATGCAGAGATGGTTTTAGAATGTTTTATCCATGATAATGTATTCGGTGATCACTTTCAACAAAGCGTTGCTCTGAACATTAATATCCTCACACAAAGGGGGGATAACAGTAGAGTTTCGGCTGTAGAGAACATAAATATCTCCCGCCGGAATGGGTACGCCTTGAGATGGTCTTTGGTGAATCCAGTCACCTTTTCAGAAAAACTAATTGCCAAACAGAGGGAGGCTTTTGATACATGCTTAGATGAGACCAAAGAGGCCCACGATTTCATAATGGCCTTTAATTTGATGTAAAAAAAAGCATTAGAGAAGGGCTTACTGCCGCTCGGATTAGAGTGGGGTCAGGGCACAGCGGTTGGTTTGATTCTGCCTGCACAAAAGCTCTTAGTAGCTTGAAATCAGCACTAGCTAAACAACCAAGGAATATTCAGGAGGTTTGAGAGTGTAGAAGCATTTCCAACTTTGCTATTAAACAATGGAAACAAAGTATAAAGGAAGGGCCTTGGAATCAATTACTTGAGACTAGCTTGACAAATGATAATATTACTTTTTGACGTATTGTAAATTCCCCTTTTTCTATTACTCCTGATAATCCCCGAATAGAGATTGCCATCACTGAGGCGGATTCGCTAATCCATTTTACTAATTTGTATACATTTCAGGAAGCCACTGTTTCCCCCCTTCCCGTTAAGGCTACACAATATAAATGAATAGCCTGTTCTGTAGTCCCCAGACCTGGCCTAAACATAAAGAATTAAAATACAGACTAAGAACAAACATAAGTAACAACCTGAGTCCCTGTCATGATTAATACCATATCTACAGCTGCTTCCTACAGTTAATCAAAGCCAATAAACCTGAGACAATACAGTTCATATATACAAATCCAGGAGCAATTGCAAATACATAAAAGCTAGTCGACATTGTACGAAACCTAGTTGTAATAACAAGGGTTTAATAAAGTATTTTCTCAGGCCAAAATAGTATTTACAGAAAAAAACATTATGCATGGTGCTCTGTGGAAATGTCGTCACATGGGCATTTCACAAGATAAGACGACCAGTTAATAATAGTGAAATAGCTGATTAGATGATGGAAAATACAAACATAGCCCCTTGAAAAACACAAGACAATTGGATGGTATTCCAAAACTTTACTGTGAGACCTAGCCCCCCAAGGACCCATTCTCTGTTTAAAGCCTCAAATTATATTGCCTCGTGACAAAAGCTGATCCCCAGATAACGGTCCCAAGTCACCTCCCAAGGAAGCCCAGGTGCTACAAATCCTGCACCTACCTCCATGCCAAAGTCCCCAACTGGAATTTTTTTTAATTTGGTATGGCTGAATTACAGCCCAGACACGTCGTCAAATTTGGACAGTGCAGCCAGTATTACAAGGGACTGAGTATGTCTGTCATTTGGCTCAGTTAGACCTGTAAGAAACACTGCCATTGTAACATACACATGTTTGCCTTCTCTTTCACAAAATAACTTTTAACACATGATTGCCTACGTAACAGTGCAAGGTTAGTTTCTACTAAACTATATTACTAACAAAACCACTTCACATGAACACTATCAAGACACCTTGAACATTTTGTACAAGGCCCTGACACACGTTATACAAATGTTGTTTGTTAATTCATCCATAAGGTTACTTTCCTATCAGTGAAACAGTAAACAATGTTTACTCAGTTGGGGAATCAAGACGGAGGCATGGATGCCATTGCTATAAATACACGTGCTCTTCTGAACTCGGGAAGAAGCACTTGGATGTCACATGCGAGGTCGTCTCTATTTTGACGTTTCAGCTTAGCTGTTTCCTGTTGATCCCTCTGTAAGGAGGGATGTCCAACCAGTGACCAAGATGGGGACCATAGATACCTTGCCTTCAGGTACAGGGAAGTTAGATGATCCTGTAACTGATTCTAGGCAGAGCACACACACACATTTTTCGACTCGGTTAGGGAACGCATAGGAGGAGTACACTATACTCAGTACTTACATGCCAGCATATGTATACTGCTTTAGCAAGATCGTGTAATTGTTCATTCTCTTCACCGTCCTTATACTTCTAATCACTTTTATCTGCTTCTGTCTATCAATCATTGCAGCTCAAATATTGTATACAAGAATCATGATGTTTCAATAAATATAGAAAGCACCCACTTGTCTCTTTCTTGTATATCTTGTGAGACTGTAGGGGTGGGCGGAATTTGCAAAATTGCCTTTCCCAAAATTTCGCGAAACGGCAAAAAATCTCAGCGAACAGGCGAAATTTCGTGTGCTCGCGGAGATTTTGGGCTGATTAGTGCTTCCTGTTGAGGTTTCATTTTCGTGACAGGAGCATCGTGCCAGAATGAATCCTTCCCTGCATGTTTATCCAAGAAGACGCCACCGTTTTATCCAATACCTTTACTCGAGTCATCTGGAGTACTTTCTACTGGCTAATCATCAGTAAGTGCTACCTTGTTGGGTAAATGCATAGTCCGTTTCCTACACTACAGCTGCGTAAAGGGACAGAAGAGGTGTCTTCAATGACCATGTGTGCCTGTAACTTTGAAACCGCGCCAGTGGGCGCCGGGGTCCCTTGAGTGAGCTGTCCATCTTAGTGGGGAAAGGGCGGGAAGACGTTGCACACCGCTAGTGTGTGTGGGGCCAAACGGGCGGGGCTTCTAGGCCAGTTCACATGCCACTTGTTTATAAAGGATCAGAGCAGGGTCTCTGAGGCAGACAAGGAGAAGGAACCGCCCTGTCACAGGAAGTACACGAGGATTGCGCTCGAGATAATCAAGGATGCAAAGACCACCGGCAAGGATTACAGCTAACATTTCAGGGTGGAAATGGGGAGAACTGACATCTGCTTAACCACGCTCACGAATTCTACACGAGGATTGCGCTTGAGAAAAAGAAGGATGCAAAACCCCACCGGCAAGGATTACAGCTAACATTTCAGGGTGGAAATGGGGAGAACTGACATCTGCTTAACCACGCTCACGAATTCTACACGAGGATTGCGCTCGAGAAAATGAAGGATGCAAACACCACCGGCAAGGATTACAGCTAACATTTCAGGGTGGAAATGGGGAGAACTGACATCTGCTTAACCACGCTCACAAATTCTACACGAGGATTGCGCTCGAGAAAATAAAGGATGCAAACACCACCGTCTAGGATCACAGCTAACATTTCAGAGTGGAAAAGGGGAGAACTGACATCTGCTTAGCCACCACCACGCTCACAAATTTTTTGGCAGATTAATGCATTCCAGAATTTGAGCTTCAACTCGGGCACCTGCTTTATTTATATCTTTATTAAGTGCTTCCTGTTGAGGTCTAGTGACAGGATCATCGTGCCAGAATGAATCCTGCCCTGTATATTTCCGTTCCACCGCGGATCGCGGAAGTTTTGACATTTTCACGTTCCACGTGGAACGCGAAAATGTCGAAACTTCGCAATTTCCGCGAGCGAAACGGAAATTGTCGCCCACCCTTGTGTGAGAGCACACAAGTGACTGAGTGGAAAGGTTCTAGATCTGTTACCAAGATTCCAGGGAGGGATCTGGGTTGTGATGTTCTGATGTTGCCCAAGCCATTCACCATCAATTTAGGTTAGGGGTCTTATGGTGGCACTGTGAGCTAGCTGGTCTCTTGGACAACATATCCTGAGGGGGTCCATGCAATCAGTCTGCCACAAATCCCATCATTTATGTTGCCCAACAAATGCACAGTTCCTACAGTTCCTACTGGAAAAGTGGAAACTGTGTGACATGTCAGCTGCCGTAGATATACTGAGGCATCATCAGCGTATACCCAGACCAATTGTGTGGTCTCCCTAATCATTACACCCCACCCCCTCAGTAGAGATTGTAACTGATGCACCAGGGAATCCATCGCCAGTGAAAAAATATGGGTGACAAAGGGAAGCCCTGTCTGATCCACCTATACAAAGATAAGTGCAGTGACACTGTCCCATCCACTCGCACCCGCACCAGTGGGGTGCTGTATAACAGCTGCACCCATTTTATGTACCTTTCCCCTATGGTCACTCAGCCAGATAAGTCCCGACAGTGAGTCAAAAGCTTGCTCAATATCGAGCAGCACCAGAACATAGTAGTCGTCTTCCAATAGAGGAGCATGCATGATAAGTGGCAGCATCCGCAAGTTACAGATAATGTTCCTACAGGGACTGAAGCCACACTGGTCACCATGCACCAACTGTGGCAAGTGATCCAGCAATCTAGACACCAAGATCTTACCGAGGACTTTAACATTCACATTAGCATTGATAGGAAGCTACCTCTTTAATGTCCTTAACGACTTTTGATAGCATAACAATGAGTGCCTTCCTCATGGATTAAGGCAGCATACCCTGCCCGTAAGTCTCATTGTAGACTTCTAACAGGCGTTCCACAAGGGCACCAGCTCCACGTTGGTACAAGCTGGCTGGCAGGCCACACCCACACAGGTCCTTAGCTGCCTTTAGTGCTCAAATTGGTACCACCATCTCCTCCTTGGATAATAGATGTGTCCAGCCTATCACAATCCGTATCCGGAAGGTAGACCATTGGCAATACGGTAAGGTAGCACTCTCCTGTGTTTAGCTGGGGGGCATCCAGCTTGGCATATAGCTTTTGGAGATGAGAAGCAAAGGCATCTGTTATATCCTGGTGAGTGAATACCTACTGCCCCAGCCCAATCCGAACTCCTACCATAGTAGGCAATATACCTCGCTGCGGAAAAGCATGGAAAGCATCCTGCCAGCCTCATCCCTTTCACATATAGGCACTGTTTATAGCTAGTATGAACTAACTTGTCAAAGAGATCCCACGTTTCCATCAAATCAGGTCTTCACTCCTTCCAATCTGAAAGCTGCAGTGGTTTCATAATCATATTCTACTCCAGGACCCCAAGTTTCTTTTCCAGATCATTTAGTGACCTAGAGAGCTGCTGCTTTACACCATAGGACACTTTCTTACACCTCCCCAAAGCACTAACATCATAGTGTCTCATTCTGTATCTATGGTGTTCGTACCACCCCAGTTCTCTTGAAAATAATGATCCAGTACCTCAGACCTCGGAAACGCATGCATAAAAACTGGGTCTGCCATTGCCTTGATCCTCATCCTCCGGAGAGGCACCCTAGTGGTTGTTCTACTCCTTTGGTATGAAATTAACAAGCGGGAGTGACTGGACTAGTAGCGTGACAGATAGGACATTTCTGCCACTGAATGAACCAAGGTGCCAGACAGTAGGCAGTAATCCAATGAGCCATGAGTGCCCATTGTGGGAATGTAGCAGGAATAAACTTTACTCTGATGGAAAGGAACACTCCACACTTCCTGCAACTCCAGACCATCAATGGTCTCCCTCAATGCGCTTGTCATTCAAGGTTTTGTATCAACCCTTGGGAGGAGGCCGTCCAAATTACCATCCAGCACAGAGTTCAGACCACCAGCCGGCACTACCATAGGGCCAATAAGCTCAGCACCCGCGCTCACAACAGGCATGAAGAAGCCAGCATCATCCACATTTGGAGCATAAGCATTCACCAAGCAGATCTCTCTAGCATCCAGCGCCCTTGAGCTATCACATACCGTCCCTCAGAATCAAGTATCACACTTTTGGCCACAAAGGGGATGCCAGGCACCACCAAAATAAGTGCCTATCTCGCATGGCTGTAGTGGGAAATAGTAAATATCTGACCCCGCCTTCTCCTCTTTTGCAGCTGTGGAGTACAATCCCCCCAAGCGTGAGTTTCCTGCAGAAACACCACAAAAATACCGTAATGCCGCAGATAGGAGTACACTCTGTGTTGTTTTGTGGTTTGCTCCCAATCCACGCACATTCCACTTGTAACGCAACTGGTGCTCATATCAAGCACTCTGACACCTTCAGGTCTAGTTCGCGCTATATAACCCCCCCCCCCAACGCACATTCCACTTGTAACGCAACTGGTGCTCATATCAAGCACTCTGACACCTTCAGGTCTAGTTCGCGCTATATAACCCCCCCCCCCCAAAAAAAAATATCCAGGTTATTAGCTGCCAGGCAGTGACCAAAACAGTATGGGAAACTGTGCGCTCACACAAAACACACTTGCACTCCACTCAAGCACTGTACCAATCACCCTGACCAATCATCGTAGAGCAAGCTCAATCCCACAACAGGTTCAACACCCCAAAACAAGAACTCCACCCACAGGCAGTGAGTCCAGACAGGGGGTCACAGCAGTAAGCAAAGAAAAAACTTTACAAACCACTAATCGGCACTCTACCCCTACCCCCACCAACCACAACAACATCGATACAGAAAGTTTGGGGTCTGTCCCTGGAATGTCTACTCTAATATACATCAAAGATCTGCAACGTAACAATATCTTTTAAGACACTGCAAAGAAGCAGAAACAAGAAGCAACACATCAAATCGATACACCATATATGCTAGCCCAGATCAGTACTGTCGTTCAGATACTCATGTACAATCCTATTGGTCCGGAACATTTGATCCATGTCCGGCACACAATTGGTGCCCTCCAATGTTCCATATGGGCAAGCCAGTATCCTTCCAGTTTGGCGGACACCAATGTGGGACTCCGAGTCTGTAGAATGTCTGCGGGTTTGTGTCGACCGTCAGATGGTACCACTACCATCTGGGTTGCGGTTCACAGATGGCTTCCACTTCACTTCACACAGTGTATCCAGCCAGTCATTGGCCACATTTGGGGTGAGAAAGATGAAGACACTGCCCTCAGATTGCACTCTCAAATTCGCAGAAAACATAAGGCTATAGTGGAATTCATGTTCCCTTAGGTGTTTTTTTTGTGGGTGTGAAGCCCCTGCGGAGTTCCTGCCCCTTAAGAATATAGTCTGGGTAGATCATAATTTTCCTACCTTCAAATTGTGGTGCCTCATGAGCTCAGAAATGTTGTCAGAGGGCATCACTGTCTCTAAAATTGAATATTCAGGCTATGATGGCACGTGGTGGTGCTCCAAGTCTGGGCACAGATGCCAATGCACGGTGGCCATGCTTTATAGTGAAGAACTTAGAAAGTGTTTGCGGTTTCAGCATAGCTGTGAATCATTTTTCCATTAAAAGCTGCACCAACCTTCCCTCGGCTTGTTTGGGGAAGCTCACGAAATGAAGGTTGTTCCTCATGGAACATCCTTCCCCATTTTTAAGTCTGTCCTCCATATGTGTGGAGAGTGAGCTGAGCATGGCTACAGTGTTTTTGATAGCCACCACCTCCTGCTGTAGCTTGGCAACATGCCCTTCAGCTTCAGATACCCTTTCTGAAATATTACAAAACTCTGTTTGGAGCAGGCCCACCTCCATGGCCACTGTATCTTTTTGACAAGCATGACCTCATGTGAGCCTTTCATTTATACTAGAAGGTAAGCCACAGTGGGGGCCCGCGGCTTCACGGAGGGAACCTGCTTGACTTGTTCTCCCACAGTGCCCTCTGGTGGCAACAGGGGGGCATAGTTATCTATTTTGTTGGTCTGTACTGCCTTGGCTGGTTTGTCTTTCATCATGGTGAGCCCGCAACACTGGTACACCAAAAGAGCCTCACGCAGGTCCAGTAACTCACCACTAATGGGGCGCCCCAACCCAAGTCCGTCTGAGTGCTATCTGGGGCCTCTGGGTACCTTACTTTTCAGGTCAGGCAAACAGCCTCAGACAGCATGCCGGCACTAGAGTTATCTCAGTACACCAGGGAGGCCCAGTTGTCAATGAAAAGTGACAGTACTTTAAAACACCTTTCAATCAGGATCAACTACAAACTCACCAAGTGATGTGCGTCCCCATCCAAGGCTCATCCAAATATAGGGTTCCCCCAGGGTCTCAGGCCTCAGCCAGCAGCAAGCAACAAAAGCCACTTTGCCCCAAAGAAGTTAGCAGAGCAACAGTTTCAGCATGGGCACCAACCCCAGCAATTGACAGAGGCTGTTTCAGGATCTGGTTTCCAGGAACGTTTTGGGGCATATTCTCAAGGACTTATCGCTGAGTTATCAGCACTTTAGAGCAGCAAAAGTGGCAAAAAAATGAATGCCCCTTTCTCAAGCTGGTGCAAACTGCCCATATCGCCAGTTTTCCAGCGATAGCTTCCGCAAAAAACATCGCCACGGATGAGAGTGACAACTAACGCTAATGATATGCGGTGCAAAAACACATGAAAACACCACTTCGCAATATTCTCAACGACCAGCAAGGTCTGCGATGCGATCCAAAAACAGGTGATAAGGAGCGTTAGCAGCAGGGATTTAACACCTGCCTTTTACTGGTGTTAAGCACGACGACTACCTGCAGTATGAAAGGGAGCTCAGCCCAGAGCCACATTTGAAGACCAACACATGGCATTGAGACACTGATCATGCAGCTCGGAGACTCAAGAGGTTCACAACACCACCACCCCCATGCCCCCCCCAGATCCCCCGAACTACCACCAAGGCAGCGCAGTACAGGACAGCGGACGTTCTGAAAACGGCATGGCCCCTCGCCCACATAATAGAAGAATGTGGGGAGAGGTGGGAACCATGTATGTGTGAAGGAGGCAAGTCACCCATGAATAAAAATACACACAATGCCAAGTGTGGCGGTGATGTGCTGGACAGACCTCAGTATGCAGAGCACAGACCTTTCCATTTGGACATATACTGCTGGTGTTTGTAGTGTAGTGGACAGTGGACGCAACCATGTTACATCAGGCAGTGGGGAAGACCTCAGTCATGTAGCTGTGTCCCCCCCCCTGTAAGCCTAAGCAGAGTGGGCTGGGCTGGCGTACGCCAGTCCAACGTCGGAGTGTGAATAAATAGGCCGGGACTCTGGGCGTGATTCACTTCCAGAATGGCCAACGCGCCTACCAGGGTGACGCCCCTCACCCTGCCATGAGGCCGCCGCCGTGACCACCGGCCTCCTCAGCCAATCTCTGGCATCCGTGACACAGGCCCCCAGCGAACCCAGCGGCACAGCACCGCGGAGTTTTGTCTGTGCTGACTACTACCTTCCACCTATACTGCGGTCAGCAGGGCTCACAATTCAGATCGAGTTGCGATTGCAGATGACGCCGTCCAGTAGGCAACAGTCATTGCTACCAGTGCGACCCTCCCGGACCATGTATCATTGCATGCTGTGTACCCCCTGAGCACTTCAGTTGCCACTAACTCTGTGCATCACAAGCCAACGCCACATGGCCATATTGAGGCAGAATTCAGTATCCAAAAGACATTGCTCCCAGAGCGGCCCACCCGGCTGACACATCATAGCTGCCTGGGCACCCCCTGAGCGCTTCAGGTGCCACTAACTCTGTGCACCACAAGCATACGCCACGTGGCTGTGGGCCCCTTCTGACCTCTGCCTCTGGCCTACACTGCGGTCAGCAGGGCTCACATACATCAATCCATTCCTGACCTTCACAGACGATGCATCATCGAAGGCTGCGCACCCACTGAGCGCCACAGGTGCCACTGACTCAGTGCATCGCAACTCATGGACCCTTTATGATTGAGTTCCGTGCTGTGGACTGCGGATGCAACAATGTCACCTCAGGCAGTGTGGGAGACCTGGGACGATAATGCTGAAGATGAGGCAGGTGTAACACACCCCACTGCAGCTGCAGCAGGAATATCCCGAAGGGTCACAGTCATTCACAATTTCTTCACATGAGCATGCTCAGCTCTGGTGCCCCCATCTCAGTGCACCACAAGTCATGGCCCCTTCTAATTGAATATTGGGTGACATCTGTACTTGCTCCGGCTACCTCCATGATGCTTCGCAGTTGTTTGTGTTATGTTGGTGTTTTCTGTTTCCGCTTTAATATTACTGTTCAAGTTGTTGCCAGCACCAACCGCTCCCTAAGGGCTGGCTCACACTCACTCCACACCCATCCAGCACAGGCATCACTGGAAAATGCCCCTCAAGCATAATATTAAACTGATATCAGGGGGAAGTAAAACAATGAACAAATATGCCTTGGGTTCTCCTCCATCCAAAACATGCTCTATGGCACAACGGTCCCCCTATCACTCCCCGACGTCGTGCGGGCTCCCTTCCTCGCGTGGCGCGCGGCACTGCGGCACACTAGATGGTCGGGGACGTCCACGCAACTCACTCCGCTTTGGCACGGGACATGGCTGCGGGAGGTGGTGGGATTGGCGGGCTTTCGGCAGTGGGATCTTCTTGGTATCTCCTGTCTGGGCGATTTATGGCGTGGGAGCCGCATGTGTTCCTTCCAGGAGCTTCAGACCCGCTTCTCGCTGCGGCCCTCCCAATTCTACCGCTACCTTCAACTGCGCCACGCGGTCCGGGCTCACGTCCCTCTAGACTCCAGACTGCCTTCCCATAGCCCACCTGAGGCTCAGGTGATGCTGGGGTATCTGGGAAAGGGGGGTATATCCCGCATTTACAAATCCCTGATTAACAATACCCCGGTGGACTGGAGCGGGCTCAAACAGCGATGGGAGGCCTGGGTGGGACCCCTGGATGAGGCGGACTGGAGGGACGCCCTTATGGGCCCCCGGTCGCTTACCACCTCCGCTAGGCTGCGGCTCATCCAAATCTACTACCTCCACACCGCCTATCTGACTCCGGACCGCCTGCATCGGGCGGGCCTCCGTGTGGACGCCTCCTGCACCCGTTGTGGAGTGGCTCCGGCAGATTTTTTCCACATGGTGTGGTCTTGTTCCCGTCTAGACAATTACTGGGCAGCGATCGAAACTGAGCTAGCGGAGGTCTTGGGTTGGGAGGTTCCCCATGAGCCTAGAATGGCCCTGCTGGGCATCATGGACGGGATGGACGGGTCCCGTAACGAAAAATACTTCCTCACCACTGCCCTTATGGTGGCTAAGAGAGATATAGCGGCAGTATGGTCACAACCGGACCCGCCCAGAGTGGCTACCTGGAGTAGAGGGGTGGACTGGTGTGCGGCCCAGGAGCGGTCGTTGTGTGCTGCACGGGGCTGCCCCAAAAAATTCCGCAAGATATGGGGGAAATGGCTGGGGGGCATGATTTGAAAGGTGGGGACGCAGGGGGTGGGGACGGAGGATGGGGGAGGGTGGGAGGGTCTTTGCAATGGTTTATTGATGCTTATCCGAATGCAGTTACTGATGCCTTGTTCAATGCACTGCTGTATATCATTCTTGATACTGTTCTTTATGCCGCAAAACACAATAAAAATTTGTTTATCAAAAAAAAAAAAACAATGAACAAATACAAAGAAGGCATAGCCCTCTCCTATCAATCTCCCTTTGAAAAAAGGGTGGCTGCACCAAATGGCCAATAGCCACATGGTCAAACAACAACAGCAAGCAAGGAGACACAGCCACATCAAAGAACACATGCAGGCATATGGCAAAGGTACACTGTTTGGCTTCACAAAATGGCCATCGGCCACATGGTCAGCCAACAATCCAAAGCAAGAAGACATGCCTATAACAAAGAACACATGAAGGCGTATGACAAAAACACACTGACTGGCTACACAAAAAGGCCACCGACCACATGGTCAGACAAAAACAGCAAGCAAGGAGGGATGGCCACAACAAAGAACACATTCAGGCCTCTGCCAAAAGCACACAGACTCGCTACACCAAATGACCCCCTGCCACAAGGTCAAACAACAACAGCAAGCAAGGAGGCATGGCCACAACAAAGGACACATTCAGGACTATGGCAAAAGCACACTGGCTGACTACACAAAATGGTCACTGGCCCCATGGTCAAACAACAAAGAACACATGCAGACCTATGGACACTGACTAAACAAAATGGCCAGAGGGCATGGAGTACAAAGAAAAATGGTGGTCAAAGGCAAACACACAGACACACTGGCCAGACAAATGAGGCATGGTCACACTAAAAAAAACACTACCATTAATTCAGCAATGCCAAAAATGAAAAGTAATTGAGCTATAACATTTTTAGAACAATACACATCCTCCCAAGGCATCAAATACTACCTCAACAAAATACACTTTTTCCCAAAATAAACCTGAAATACAAAAAAATCCTCATGTTTAATATAATTTGATGTTCAACCGTTGTTTCATGTACCCATAACTAGTATTGGAGCTACTGCCTTAAAGGACCTTGGGCAGACTAGGTCACACAATACAATAAATGAACAGTGCACATTTAACCAACATGGAGAAAATATACTTTACCATACAACCTTTTTCCCTCACAAAATATAAAAATTAAATGTAACAAAATAACTAGGACTCTGCTGAAACTGCAGGCCACCCACTACATAAAAATCAAATAAAAGTACAAATAAATATTGGTGCATGCACTCTATCAAACAAACAACACCCTTATACAAAGGTTTGTCAAATTACTTGTGATATTACAAAAAGAAAAGTCCTGAAATCCAATGGTCTATGTGCAGCAGACAAAGAAAGGGATCCTTCCAGCCCCAAATCCAAATGAATAGTGTCCTAGAGCTGGGCAAAGCTCTGGGAGCAGCCTGCTGGGCAGTAACAGGAAGTTGGAGTCTCTGGGGCACTTCCTACTTGTTGAAAAAAAATTAAAGTAAGAAAAGGCTTCTTGCATTAACAAATAACTTGAACTATCTGTTGGAGTAGAAAATTAACTCGAAAATATCTTTTCGAGTAGATTTAGCAGCTTCTCTACGAGAGACTCTGCTGAAGGTGCAGCTGTGGGCACTCATGTTTGCCAACATCATGGAAAGATGCCGTCGCAGCTGGAAGCAGAGCTAGCAGGTGCCAAAATCTTTCACGTGTTTGCCAGCAGCCGGCAATTCTCATAATAATCACCAGCATGTGCCAAACCAAGTCTTGTGCACACCAACAAAAAAACAGAATCTGCTCAGCGCAGTATGGTACAATTAAGCAGGAACTCTGTTTTACATGTGGAGCGTGAAGTTCCCAAATTCCATAAACTCCACGAGTGGAGTAAATTGCTCTACCCAGGCCTACAAATTAGTGAAAGTATGGTATATTTAAACTTCTTCTGGAACTGTCTCAGGCACAGAATCGACGAATTTCAGTGTTAATGACCATTTTATCTCAATATTCTATTCATGAAAAGTAAACAAAACCTAAACATTTTAATTCCATACAGTTCCCATTGTAAGCTGCAGCTTGAGACAACACCATCTACGTCCCTCCATTTTACATATAGAGTGTGATTTTTCCAGCCAAAATATGCTTAATAGGCAAGACAATGATCAAGATTCAGCTGCAATAGCAATATTGAAGGAAATAGCAACAAACACGCAAGATACAACTTTGAAATGGACATTGATGCCTAATAGGCAGAAATATCAGCATACAAGTTCAAGGCCCAAGGTAAACATTTGCAAAGGTAAAGAGGTGTAGTAATGGGTACTTTAAATATTAGCCCAGTGCTACTCATTGTGATTGAATTAGATTGATTACTTTCAAAATGTTACCATCCTGATGGACTTAGATACATAACTAAATCAGAGTGGCCAATTTCATTTCTGAATTTAAAATGTGTGTTGGGGTTTCTGCATATCGAATGAGAGTTGCCAGGCAAGAGAGACTGCTTCTGTAACAGTCATCTCAGAGCGCAAATGAAGAGGGTGGGCAAGTGGCCTGAAACACCAGGACTGGTGAATCACAGATTTCTGTTACAGAAGCCTCTGTGATGCAGATAGCATTCCTGGCATCAGCTGCCTAAAAGTAGGATTGTCCTAAGCTATTCACTGTATGTGTGTACTGCACTAAATATTTAGCATTTCTTATCTTAAACAAGCAAAGCTGAGTGCTACTTGGCATGTTTAAGGGAGACTTACCTAATAAACATAAGAAGATTTTCCTACATGTTGAAGCACTTTCCTTTACCATGTGCAACTGCAGGGTTTTAATCAGCAGAACCAATGTTCAACCTCATGCCATGTTTTTCAGTCACTGATGTGTGTGTTGTAAATCTACACCACAGTCCATATGTGACATTCAATATTTATACTACTATTGTACTTTCTGTGTCAGCTTATGTCACCTTAATAAAAGTTAAATTAGCCAATTGTGTGTAACGAATTTACTCTGTGCTTTTTGCTTTTATTGGCAGAGCACACATACTGTGAAATTGATTGACAGTCTCAGAGTGGAAAGAGTCAATTTTTCAGTAAGACAAGTAACCAAATAAAAAGGGAAAAGACCTGTAGAGACTTTGCTACACAAACAAAGTATGCATTAGAGGCTTTTTTTAAAAAACTTTATCAATATTTCAGAAAGCTACACATCCATCTTGCCACCTGCCTGTGACCTCCTGTTCCTCCCTGATCCATTGACACCACTGTTGCACAGGTTTTCCCACCCAAGTTTTCCTGCCCAGGTTTTCCTGCCTGGGTTTCCTGACTGGGTTTTCCCACCCTGTTTTACCCGCCTGGTTTTTCCCAATCAGGTTTTCCCACTCACAGTTCTTCATGCCATCAGAAGCCCTGCCCACCCAGTACCTACATAATGAGGCCACATCGGGTGGGCATGAGCAGCGGGCATGTCGTTGGGGTGCTGAAAGCGCACTAAAGTCAGGCCCATCTGTGCTCATCCACACCTAGACTGTGCACAGCTACATGACTCCTAGCCCTAGCTACCCTCCAGATACATCATCGCCAAGCTCTACACCCTCGACCATGGATGCCACAACAAACACTGCCACCACACCAACCCCCGCTGCATGGTAGGTCCTTTCACCTGCACCCACTGCAATTTCACCTGCCACAGCACACACAGCAGCTTACTGACCAGCCCCACCCCAGGCACATAACAGACACCACCTGAACAAAACCACCAGCTCACATGTGCTCTTTTCAACACACACTCACTATACAAACACATTAATGAGATTTTGGACCTTATCTCCACCCTCACGCTCAACGTCCTCCTCACTGAGACCTAGCTTAACCACACTTTCACACCTGACATCGCCAGCAAAATACCTGAAGGATGCAAGATCACCCACTGCGACTTCAACAACAAGCCTGGTGGAGGGTTCACCATAATACACAAGGAATCCATCCAATGCACCACCACAAATGACAACATCACCCGAGCCATGGAACACCTCATCTTTCGACTCCAAACAGACAGTAAAACCACCATTTGGAGCACCCTCCCTTCCTGTCCTCCAGGACCACGTCCAGCCTTCTGCAACTTCATCACTGACTTCATCACCTCAGTCGTCATTGACTCCAACAACATTTTCCTTGGCAACCTCAACTTCCATCTTGACGACCATAATGACATCAGCACTACCAACCTCCTTGACAGCATGAAGAACATCAGACACACCCAACTCATCTGCGACCCCGAGCGCATCGCAGGCCACAGGTTTGTCCCCATATTCACCTCCAGCGACCACATTAGGTATAGCCACACCACAGAACTCACCTGGACTGGCCACTCATTGTCCACTTCATCAGCACACCAGCTCATTGACCTCTGCCTCAGTGTGTCCAACACCTCCCACCACAGCTGGAGCAAATTCTCAAAGGACCACTCCATCTACTCTGACAACCTAGACCAGAATGTCAGAAACTTCAGCAACTGGATCACCAACTGCACCAACAGTGTAGCTCCCATAGGCAACAAAACCCACAGAAAGTCTACCAAGCAGACTAGCTTCTACACTGAAAATCTCAGAACCACTAAATGACACTGTAAACAACTGGAAAGGAGATGGCTCACCAGCAAGGACACGATCAACATTACCGCTTTACAAACAGCCCTCACTCAACTTCTTCCACAGACAGTTGAGAGAATCAAATAAAATGGCCTTAGCCTCACGCATCAGATCAAGCTCCAACAACTCTTCAGCATCATCAAAGAATTCTAAAACTGCTTAGCTGCAACAAACAACATTACTCCCTTCCAGGAACTCTGCAACAACTTTGTAAACTTCTTCTAGAGCAAAATCGCCAACATTTACAAATACTTCAAAACCCAGGCCAAGGCCACCGACTTCTTCAAGCAACACAACAACCCTGCTACCACCACAGACATCCAACTAACTGAATGGAGCGAGCTCGCCCCACAGGACAACACCTCCATCATGAACTTGATCCACTCAATGGCCCAAACCAACCTATGCCCTAACTACATCTTCAACCTAGAGACAGCCAAAATCAGCCATGTACTCACCACGTTGTTCGACACCTTAATTGCCAAGGCCACGTTGAGTGTGGACTGGAAACACACAGAAGTCAACACCCTACTAAAGAAACCATTGACAGACCCCAGCAAACTATCAACTGATCTCCTTGCTCCTGGGCAAAGTATTAGAGTAACCATCAACCAACAACTCTTCTCACATCAGGAACCTCCTACTTGACTCCCTCCACTTTGGATCCCGCAGCAACAACAGCACCAAGACAGCTCTCGTCACGGCTACCAACAACATCTGAGCCCGACTCGCCCATGGGGAGACTGCAGCTCTGATGCTCCTAGACCTCTCTGCAGCTTTCAATATGGTCTCCTACCACACACTCATCACAAGATTGCACAGCAAAGGCATCCACAGAGCCGCTTTCAGATGGATCACCTTCTCATCAGGAGAACAAAAAAAGTCCCACTTTGCCTTTCACCTCCGAACCCAAGGAAATATTCTGTTGAGTACCCCAAGGATCCTTGCACGGCCCCACCCACTTCAACAGTAAAGAGTCAGAATATCGAGTTGGAAATGCCTACTTGCACTAATATTGAGGGCTAAATATCGAGATACATAAATATCGACTGCAAGAATGTAGTGGTCAAGAATATCGAGTTTAAGGTAAGAAATATTGTTTTCTAAATATCGCCGTCATTAATATCGTTTGTAAAAACATAGTTGTAAAAAATATCATTTTTTTAGTTAGTGTTATGTATGTTAGTATGTATTTTAAATGCATGTGCTCTATTTTTTTGTCTAAGAATTGCATTTTGTTTTTTAATATATGTTTTTTAATATATGTGTTAAACCTTTGGAAGTTATTAATTTTATTTTAGTTAATTTTTGCGTTTTAGTTCTGTAGCGGGTTGTGGGTTTATAGGGAAATAGGGTGTGAAGTAATTTAGGGGCTCATTACGAAGGCGAGGTGGACATCAGTCCGCCTGACATCGCTGCAGTACTGGGACCGGCCACCACTAAGGCGGCAGTCCCGCTGAGTGCATTAGGATGTGCCCGCCACTATGGCGGGCGCATCCAGGGCTCTGATCATTGCGGACGGTGCTGCTGGCTGCAGCACCGTTTGCAATGCCAAAATGCCACGATGTGCATTTCCATGCGGTGCCTGCCACCTTGTGCATGGAAATGTAGGGGGGTGCCATGGGTTCCCCCCAGTGCACATACACCCTGCCCCCAAATGGAGGGGGCCCACAAGGGGCTCCCAAACCCAATCCCCGCCAGCCTGTCCATGGTGCCATGGAAAGGCTTCTTCCAGGACACATCCTAATACTGTGCCTGCTAGGCACCGCCACAATATTAGTGGCCCTTTTCTATCCACCAGGCAATTGGTGCGATTGTCTCTGACGGAAAAGCGGAGGACGGACTTTGTGTCCACCGTGATACCCACCGCCATCTGAATTTTGCAGTGGGTAAAATGCTCAGTGATGGTGGAAGGACCACCACCGCCTGTTTGGCGGTGGCGGTTCTTCTGCCATCGTAACAACCCACTTAATTATAATTAATGTATTAATATTTTGTATTAATTAATATTTATTTATTTAATATTTTATATTGCTAAATGTGGGAATTAATTGAGTATTAATTATTTATGAATTGGTTGTTAACTATTAATAATTAATTGGTAAGCATATCAATTGTGTCATTTCTTTTAGGAGTGGGTTGTTGGTTGATAGGGTGTAGGGTGGGAAGTAATTTGATTATAATTAATTAATTAATTTATTAATGATTAATATTTATTTATGTAATATTTTATATTGTTAATTGTGGGAATTAATTTATTATTAACTATTTATTAATTGGTTGTTAATTATTATTAATTAATTGGTAATTATGTTAATTGACTTTTGTTTTAGGAGCGGGTTGTGGCTGATAGGGGAGTAGGGTGCGAAGTAATTTAATTTTAATACATGTATTAATATTTCTAATATTTAATTATTTTTATTTTATAGTTTTACATGTGTGAATTATTTCATTAATTATTATTTATATTTTGCTTGCTAATTGTTATTCATTAATTAATTGATAATTAATTATGTTAATTGTGTCATGTTTTACGAAATTGGTGGTGGCATTTACAGGGGAATATGGTGGGAGGTAATGTATTTATAATTAATTAATTATTTGATAATTAATGCTAATTAATTAATTAAAATTTAAATGTGCCAATTGTGTAATAATTGTGATGTGTGAGTTGTGGGGTTTATAGTGGTAAATGGTGGAAAGTAATTTTTTAATTAATTAATGTTTTGTTGTTAATTGATATTAATTTATTAATTTAAAATTAGGTATGGAAATTGTGTAAATATTTTAGGTGTGTGTTTTGGTGCTTGTTGGGGTAGAAGGTGGAAAGTAGTTTAGTTTAAAATAATTAATCATTACTTGAAAATAAAATATTCATTTATTAATTAATAAATATTTTGGGTAATTTTTCATTTTTTATTTTATTTGGGGATTAAGGTTCTATAGCTGTAACGTTTGGTTAGTGCATTCATTTTTACCTTTTTAAATGTGTTTTTTTAATTATTAATATTTGTTTAATTGATAATTAATTGTGTTAATTATGGAGGTACGATTTTTTGTTTAATTTAGATGTGTGTTGTAAATTGTGTGGTGTTATAGGGTAGGAAAATAAATATTACATTTAAGTAATTTGTATTTTTTGATTAAAATTAATTCCTATTACAAAATATTTATTTGTTTGTGAATTTTTTGTTAAATTAAAAAAATTAATTTTACCCCTCCGCTATCCAACACTTTCCCTACTGTTGCATTCGCAGGAGTGGGAATAGTTATTTATACCCTTACGCTATCCAACACTTTCCCTATTGTTGCACTTGCTGGAGTGGGAATAGTAATTTTTACTCCTCTGCTATCCAACACTTTCCCTACTGTTGCACTCATTGGAGTGGGAATAGTAAATTAATACCCTCCGCTATCCAACACTCTCCCTATGGTTGCACTCATTGGGGTGGGAATAGTGATTTTATCCCCTCCGCTATCCAACACTTTCCCTACTGTTGCACTCATTGAAGTGGGAATAGTAAATTATTCCCCTCCTCTATCCAACACTTTCTCTACTGTTGCACTCCTTGGAGTGGGAATAGTAATTTTTATCACTCCGCTATCCAACACTTTTCCTACTGTTGCACTTGCTGGGGTGAGAAAAGTAAATTATTTCCTTCCGCTATCCAACACTTTCCCTACTGTTGCACTCGCTAGATTGGGAATAGTAATTTTTTACCATATGCTCTCCAACATTTTCCCTACTGTTGCACTAATTGAAGTGGGAAGAGTAAATTATTCTCCTCCGCTATTCAACACTTTCCCTACTGTTGCATTCACTGGAGTGGGAAGAGTAAATCATTCCCCACCGCTATCCAACACTTTCCCTACTGTTGCACTCCCTGTAGTGGGAATAGTAATATTTTACCCTCCGCTATCCAACACTTTCACTACTGTTGCACTAAATGTAGTGTCAAATTTAGGTTTAAAAAATATTACATATATTAATATTTTAATTCATATTATATTTTTATCTTTTTTATTTTTATGTTACAGGTGTATGTATATATATATTCACTTAAAAAACCATAGGTTTCACACATGTTATAGTTAGCTGGACATTTCCCTCATAAAAAACCAATGAAATTCCCCGTTATAGTTAGTGCAGGCAACTATAACTCACGCGACTGCAATCCTCTGCTGATGACGTCAGATATTACATCACTGTATTTAGACACCTATTTACCCATGTATTCTTCCATTAATCTTTAGCTATACATATATTACAAATATTTATTTTTCAGAAATACACATATGTAATCAGTGATGTAAAATGTGTGACCTCCCCATCTCTTTCAGGGTTCTGTTAGTTCCTGAAGACCTGGCTATTCGAATAATCAACTGGATCTTGCCAACACTTGGATACCCTCACGGGTGACCAATAGTGCTCTACAAATCCATTGTAGCTAAGAAGACTTATGTTTGATTCAACTTCTCGCCGGGGTCATCCCAAAAATAACTTGCCTTTCTTCTCCTGTTTTCTGAACTCATTTTTATTGGCTCTAGCACTCTATGAACTTTACTGCTAACCAGTGATAAAGTGATTGTGCTCACCCCCTCGAACATGGGAAAATTGGCTTACACCCAAGTGCCACATTTAATTTACTTTTAAGTACTAAGTAAAGTGATGCTATATATACCGAGGGTCTGTCAATTACATTTTACTAGTGGCCCTGTACCACTTGTTGTGCCATCCACTAAAGTAGAACTTTATTATGTCTCAGGCCTGCCATTGCAGCCTGTAGTGCAGTTTTAAAATGGGAGTTCAACATAGCAAAATAAAGCTATTGCCAGACCTAAACCGTCCTTTTAATGCATATAAGCCTCCCTACGCTAGTCTCTAAAAGCCCAGAGGGTAGGGTGTATTGTGCTTGGATGTTTGGACATCTGTTTTAAAGTTTTACATGGCCTGGTAATGAAAAAGTTCTAAAGTTGTTTTTCATTACTGTAAGGCCTATCTTTCCCATAGGATACATTTGGGTTACCTTATTACATTTAATAAGGGCTAATCTTTGATTGTGAACAGGAGGAATGTCATGTTTGGACAAAAAGAACATTGTAATTTTAAATCCTCTTTAATGGCAAAGTCATAATTCAAACTTCTCTTTAATATCAAGGTCAAATTTTAAGCCACCATTCAGAAAATACCACTTTAGAAAGTTAGCATTTTTTTAACTTTGTTTGCCATTTGGTGACTACTGCCAGTGTCCTTGGCCACATCACTGTGAAAGGCTTATGTATTGGACTTTGCGTGTTCATTCCAGACAGTGTGTTAATGGGTATTAGATGTTGGCAGGATAGGCCATATTGCCAGGATAGATGGGGGCTGAGCTTTTCCCTTCCATACATACACATCAAAGGGCTGCCTTCAGCATACACACAAAGGAATCAGTCACTAGCCTTTTGTCATCCTAGACTTCCTGGAGCCTTAGCAGGGAAAGAAGGAACTTTCCAGAACTAGATGTGGGGGTAGCCTAGAAACGTCTCCCACTTTAAAGGCTAGGAACAGATATAACTATTGGACTCTCAGAGCAACTCTCCAGTACCCTCTTGAACCTGTGGAAGCCTTAAGAAAAACTGCCAAGATCCCCAGAGGACTGCTCGGTTGCTTGAGGCCTACCTTACTGAGGGATCCAAGGACTACCAGAGTGACTCCAAGGGCTAGTGTCCATAAGAAGCTCCACAGAACTTGAACACTGCACCTGGCCTCTGTTATATTGAGTTCTGACTCTCCAAATGGTGCCAACCAAGTCCTGGACCCTTGGAAGTGGTGTTGAAGGTGCTGCTACTGCCTAACCCTAAAAGTCGTGACTTAGAACCTTTTACTCCAAAATTGGCCTGAGAACCTATAGAAGATCAGGACCTACCTACCTGCTGATCCTCCCAAGGTTCATTACTGGTTGCCATGACTCCTAGTTAGTTCCCACTATGCTCTCATCCACAGCCGCAAATCCTGTTCAGCAGGACCTATCAGCAAAGGTATCCAGCCTCTTGGATCCCTCCTCAGCTACAGCTTGCAGCTTTGTCCCACTGAAGAATTTGACTTCCAAAAAATTGACAAAGTCCAAAGGTAGAAATCTTCATCCGACTCCTTTCAGAGGTTCTCTGATGATGACACCTTCTCAAACACAGCTGGCTGCCTTGCCCCAATGAGCTTTACCTTCTCTGAACTTTATTTCAGAATGTCTTTCAAGTCCGAAGGTGAGCCAAGACGAGACCCATTCCACCTTGTGCATCTAACCTGCGTTCTATTGCATTCAGCCTTAAGTTTTGACTTTGCCCCAGTCTCTTGATACCAGATACCCATGGTTAGAGCTTTGATCTTTTGGGTGCTACATTCCACTAAAACACATTAAAATTCCTAGCTGTGTTTCTACTAATTGGATGTAATTCGTTTTGGTGTCATTTTATTTATGAACATTTATCCAATGTTTCTAATGGTTTGAGATTCTTTTTAATTGGTTTGAGATTTTTCTTTTGTTGTGCTTTATCACTGTGTATGTGCTGCACAAATACTGTAAATTAAGCCTGACTGCTTTTGTGCCGAACTACAAGAGGGTTAAGCACAGGTGAATGTAGCGACTTTCGTGTTCACCCTGACAAGGATTGTGATTGCTGCTTGAGAAGGGTTTCACTCCCCTCAAACAATAATCTAATTTCTTACAATCTCCAATTAAGAAATATAAATCACTTGCTGATGGAATTTACCACAGTAAATGATTTATCTCATGTTTGTATTGCATTCTGTTTTATAAGTGGACACATATTTATATGTTGTGTCATTTTTTGAAACAGGCAAACTGTAGGTAAAATTCATATTTTTTGCATATATCCCCAAAATAGGACGGGCAGTGTTGGAAATAATATTGAATGTATGTTTATATTTGAACCTTAATAGAGCCACCACAGCTAGAGAGCATCAGAGCACTATAGAAGCTCATAAGGAAAAAATAAGATTAGAATAGGGATTCAGTTCTCTTCACGTCTTGTTATCAGATATGTTCAGGCAATTCTTCTACCAAACTAGAATTACCACCAATTGCAAAATCCTTTGGGCTCATTTATGGCATTTTGTTTTAGGGTAGCACAGCAGGACACCTTGCTGAGCTGCCCTACGCCAAACTGAAAGGGCATGACTGCACCGTATTTAAGCAATTACAAAAACCGACTCTTTTTAGCATTACCTTTGCGAAGAAAATTTTTTTTCTCCATCGTTTTTGCAGTCTGCGGAACAATATTCTCATAATTTGCCAGAGGATCATTTTTCATGTTCTTAAAAGTCGCTCGTTCCACAATGGCATCCACTGTTTGGTCATCCAGGTCCTTTCCAACGAATCTGCATATCTTCAGAACGGCCCCTCTCAGATCCTATAATTAACACAATCTCGTTACTGTGGCTCGAGGGGTTTTAATCCGGTGAAAAAGAATTAACTGTACTTATGGAGTATTGCCCACCAGAAGCCCTCAAAGATTAAATACTTCCGTGTTGATGTCAGGTTATCTGACATCAAGCTATTTCACCAAAACAGAGAGAAGAAATTGTATTAATTTGACAGATCTTCGACTCATATGACAAGCAGGGAAACTGAAACCAGTCATATGCAGAAACGTAATAATACTTTTGAAACATGGTACATGTGTCTATTTGGCCAAACTACACGCTGCGACAGATGAACAAAATGGCAACATTCACTAGATATCACTGACTGATCAATTCTTCTTATCAGTTCTGAAATGGAATTTTCTGGTGTCTGCATTTTTTTTGCAGCTGTAGCTTTTGAATGTAGTGCCCCCCTCGTTCTTTGCATCAGAGAGACAATTTGCTCAGAATTTTTTCAACTTACTTTACAAAATTTGGGCATATCAGCAAGGGTCGGCGATAATTATGGCTAAGCGTATTTAGCACTAGGATAATTATCGCCGGTTGTCGCTGCTTTCTATCGTGGAGATAGCGTGCTATCAGCAACGTTTATCTCCAAAGCGATAGAAATGCAGGCGTTAGCTGGAAAATAGTGTGATTATCGCTGGAAATCCAGCGATAATCGCACTGTGACCGGCGATACCTTGCTGATAGGGCAGGGTGGTCTTAGCCATGTAATCCACCTCCCATTGGATTACATGGCTAAGTCAGAACTAAAGCAGGCGTAAGGAAAGTAGCGATAACCATGGTTAGCGCTACTTTTTTTATCCCTATGCTTGTTAGCGATTCCCTTGATAATTGGAGAAATGTCGGTTAGTGACATTTCTCCAGTTCTTTCGGGAAGGAACGCCCACTTTGCATCTCATTAGAGATGCAAAGCTGCGCGTTCAGTAAACAGGTGCTAAGGCATGGATTCACGTGTCAGCGTGTCCATGCTGATAGGGCGATAAAATTATCGCCGCTTTTCGTCTGAAAATGGACGCTAAAGCGGCGATAATTTTATCGCCTCGCCTTGCTGATATGCCCCTAAGTGTGTGTGTTGGGATGGTCTGACCCTGGCTGGTGGAGTGTTTTTTTTTGTTCGTATACAGTGAAGTCCGAGCGCGCAAGTACGATCCGTCCCGTCCGTCCGAATGCACAACCGTATGGAAAAAACACCGTATGGAGCAAACTTCCATAGCAACCATGGAGACGTCCAAACATGTGCCCGCAGACGCGCCAAACACCCCACCAGCCTACCCCCCCCAAGTACGCCCCGCACCCCCACCCCACCCCGTAGGTACTGAGCATACCCCCACCCCACCCCGTAGGTACGGAGCGTACCACCACCCCCGTAGGTACGGAGCGTACCCCCACCCCCGTAGGTACGGAGCGTACCCCCACCCCGTAGGTACGGAGCGTACCCCCACCCCACCCCGTAGGTGCGGAGCGTACCACCACCCCGTAGGTACGGTGCGGGGGGTCCACACCGTACCTACGGGGGTGGTGGTATGCTCCGTACCTACGGGGGTGGGGGTACGCTCCGTACCTACGGGGGTGGGGGTACGGGGCAGACATGGGGGGGGTGCTTGGGTACGGCACGGATATGGGGGGGGCTGGGGGTACGGTGCGGACGTGTAGGGATGGGGGTACGGTGAGTACTGGGCCCCCTTTTCGCTGTGCATCGTGGCGTACTTAGCTTTTCCGGCACTTTTTGGGTCCTGTAAAAATATTGCCATGCGAAGTGCTGTGGGTACGAATCGTACTTGCTGGTCCGTAAAACGCTGCCTGACTCCGTGCGAATGTCGCGTACGCGGTGTCCCGGATCGGAATTGTGGGTATATTTTAGCCGGTCGGTGTTTTTTACGATTCGTATGGAAATGGTGTTTCTGTACGAATCGTACTTGCGGGTTTGTAAGGTGTTTTTCCCGGGTACGAGTCGGACGGAGAAAATTCTCCGTCCGACGGTTCGTGCCCGGATTTTACCGGATCGGAATCGACACCCAGGTGTCTGAGTGTATTTCCATAATGATACCCAAAAGATGATGTGGGACACCCAGTTGACGGAGCTTTCTCCACAGCATTTGCCAGTCCAAATGATCAAACGTTGTGGAGAAATCAATAAATGCCATATAGATTGGCATGCCCGTAAGAAGACGTATTTCTCTACGATAGTCTGGAGGACCACAATGTTTTCAAGAGTAATATGCTTCTTTCTGAATCTGGCTTGTTCTGGAGGTATAATATTCTGGTCAAGGGCCCATTGTTGCAAATGACAGAGGCTGCTCTCAGCAAATAATTTGCCTGAGGCATCCAGCAGAGTAATCTGTCTGAAGCTGGATGGGGAGGTTTTGGGACCCTTCTTGTACAGCTGGACTACCACATACCCCTTCCAGAAAGGGGAATGTTCCCAGTTCTAAAGCAATGATTAAACAGCCGGGCAAGAAGGGCTCCCCAGGCAACAGCCTCCTTTTTAACTAACGCAATGGGAATTCTGTCAGATCCCTGTGCGCCAGATGTTCTAGAATTTTTTATAAACCCCACTAAATCCTCCCCAGAAGGAGAACCATATTCTGACAAAAGAGGACTCATCAACTTCAATCGTCACAGGAACGACTAATCTATTGTTCATATATATCAGGGAGATATAATCCCCCTAGTCCTTCTCTGCGATAGGGATAGGCAGTGTCTTCTGTCTTGAGTTGCAGTAGTACGCTATCAGGCGCCAGTACTTCCTGGAATCTATGGCCCTTGCAACTTCTCTCAAGCTGATCCACTTAGAATCACAATCCCTTCTTCTTTCACTAAGTTTGCGGTGACTTCTTACTCGTTTCAGGTGATTCATTTCCAGCTGTGACCCATGGGAAACTGCAAATGCTGTTTTTGAATTAATCGATTTATTTCTTTATTTAAAATTTTCCAAGAAAATGTTCCAACAGTGCTTGAGCTTCAATTACAAATCTCTCCCATTTGGTCCTCAAAACACTGAATGGTTTTGTCGAGAATACACCCTGACTCTCCTGCATAAACTCTTTTAATTGTCAAACGGACTGCTGCCATATTTATTGATGCCCAAACAAAACGATAATTTGCTTTATTAAAAGCAGGCCTTACCCAGGCCAAAGTCCCCCAGATAAAATGCTGGTAAATTAAAAGCTGCTGTCATGCTCACTATGCTATGGTCACTCATTGCCGACAGGAGAAGAAGGAAATTTTCACAAACCCGGAATATTTGGTAAAAGACATCCACATAGTCTAAAACACTCTTGGTAGAGGGGTAATGAAACATAAAGAGAGCTGCTTCACCTGAAGGCACTCTCCCATTTAAAATAATCAAATCCATACTTCTAAGGGTCTCAAGGAGGGAGAACTCTAGTTTATCCGGTCTTATATTTTCCAGTAATAACATCTCAGTGCTTCATTTGGAAAAGAATAAGTGCTGTTTCCCAAAGTTTTGTTTAGAAGCCTGCAACCTGAGTTTTCGAAAGTTGGGGTGTCGAATTCCAAGGCTGAATAGTCTTAATTATTCCTGTGCCATCTTCTTCAACTACCAGACACTCCCTGCCCCTTTATCTCACTGTTACTTGGTCCTGCTTTTTCCATTGTTACTTTTTTTCCCTTCTTTTTGTTCCTTCTTCTTTAGTCTTTGTCTGTTTTCCTTCAATTGATCTGGGTCAATGTCTGGTGAGGGAAAATAAGTATGGGTCCCCAAACAGGAGGGGAAAAGTTGGCCCGACCGGCAACCACCAGTTCAAAATAAGTAATGAAAATTTTACCAATAAACGAATCTTTTTTTCTGAGAATCAGGATTTGAAAATCAACTTTAAATACATCTAAGTTAAGCATTTGTTTGCAAAAGTGATTAACTCTGGGGATATTTGTGGTTATGTTGCTTCTCTTTTCTATCTAAGTGCTTTAATTACTGCTTTTGTAAAGCAGTAAATTGGGCAGTCAGTTTCTTGACACAGTTCTTGTGAGTCACATTTCTTGTGAGTAGCAAACGATGGAGACGAAGCAATTTTACATTTACATCATTGCGTTTTTTTATAAATGATATATTATGCAAACTTTGCCCACAATTGTAGAAGTTCCAATAAAAAAACGCACACCCAAGAAAACATTTAGTGGCCGATTACGATGTCGTCAGGAAAGCATTCCCACCGAATCGGGTTAGGAATTCTTTCCAAACGATTCATATTTGGAGAGTCCTTATGACGAATTACGATGTGTCCAGATGCTTACACACTCAGTTAGGTCAGACTCCCATTGACTTTAATGGGAGCCCGTGTCTGGATGAGAACACAGGCTCCCATTGAAAAAATGGGAGGTTGGGGAAATCCTTGCACCCTGTGGCGGGCACCCCATGGTGCCTGCCACACTGTGCATGGTTGGGAAGAGGTGTCCCTTGGGTACCCCACAGTCCCCATCCGGAGGCCAACGGGTGACGGGGGGCCTGCTATGGGCCTCCAAAGTCCAATTCCCACAGCTGTTTAGTCTCAGCCAGACCGATTCGGAACGGCTGTCTGAATCGGTCATCGTACTCGCTCGTTCTGAAAACATCTCCATTGGGCTGTATGAATCGGTTACGAATGTCTCAGGCTGCCTGAATCCCATTCAGAACCAAATCGGACAGCCCGGATGGCTTCCCTACATCGAAAGGTGACCGATCCGGTCGCGAACATAGGTCCCGAAATTGATTTGTAGAATCCGGATCACGTTCGAACCTTTCCTGACGACATCGTAATCAGCCCCTTAATAGTAATGAAATACAGCCTAAGGTGTATGCTTACAAAACATTTGTATTTGTTTCTGTGGAAATTACACAGGTGTCATTGAATTATAGACTCAGAAGACTTACCTAGCTTTCGACCATCACATACTCTCTTATGCCAGGTTCCCTGCGTTTCAAGGACGCACCGTCCACGAACCGCGTCCTCGTCAATCAAAACTGGATCCACCCCTTCCCCATAAGGGTCTGCCTGATTAACTGCAGAGCCCTCCCTAGACACTCTGATGATATCTGTCTCTCCTTGAAGGCACACTTGTGGGATTTAATGTTCCTCACCCAACCTGGCTCAGAGAAAGCTCCAACCCTGACCTCACTCTAGCCGTTCCGACTGTATATCAGATAATTGGGGTTAATAAGTCTAGTAACAAAACTGGGGGTGTGTTTGTGATTCTTAGAGAGGGCTGGGAAATCTCACACAATTAGATTGAAAACACAGGGCCCCTAGAAGCTATGTTCTTCTGCGTAAAGATCGCAGCAGGCCTCTCGATAGCTGGCATCTTAGTTTATAGACCCCCAAACTCCCCAGCTTGCCACCAGACAGAACTATACGATATAGCAGCTGACCCCTTGACCATGCACACCAGGTTTACGATTTTAGGTGATATTTACGTCCATATGGACAACAACAATTGCACAAAAGCTAGTCAAATGGCTGCAACGTTGGCTGAACTCAACCTGACACAGCTGGTCAATGGCTCTACAAATGCTGCTGGCCATACTCCAGACCTCATTTTTTCTAATGATCCTAACTTGAGAGTAGTGCCCCTCTTACCCCCCACTTGGTCAGACCACTTTTTAATACCTTTCAGAGTGGAGTTGAACTTCCTCATTTGCAGACCACATCAAGTCCTAGAGAAAAGGAGAATGTGGCGCAATGTCACCAGAAATAGTATGACACCTGCACTCTCAACAGCACCACTCCAATTGTCTGGTAACCCTGACGAAGACTCAGAAAACTTTAACAGCTGGATGTCTAAGGCCTTAGACATTGTTTCCCCCCTCAGATCAGTCACTTCCACTAGGAAGAGACCATCAGCCCCATGGTTCTCCCTGAACTCTGTGTTGGGAAAAGTCGCTGTAATAAATTGAAGCACTTCTGGAGACAATCCTATGACCCCGCTGCCAAGCTGGCTTAAAGAAAAGCCTTAAAAAATGTTCACAAATGTAAGTGCAACACTGTGAGGGACTACTTCTCCAATAAGATCAGATTAGCTGGAAATTCAGCGGAAACACTATTTAAAATTGTCCAAGATTTTACTAAACCTGTTGCCATTGCCAGCACAGTACTCCCCACCACCTCCCTTTGTACAGGACTGTCTGACTTTTTCCAAGATAAAATTCAAGCTGTCTATACCACCTTCACTTCCACCCAGACTACCTCAGAGCCAACTGTCTCGCTTGACAATAAAGATGTGCTGACCAAATTCCGCCCGCCTCTTGTGCTTCCTTGCAAAAACTATTAACTTGCAAATCTGGGTCGGCGGGAGATCCCTGCCCGTCCCAGTTTTTTTAACTCTTGGCACCATGTATTAACGCCCCACTAAATCAGATCTGGAATACCTTCTTGAGCTCAGGAATTTTCCCAGCAGTGTGGAAACAGGCTTACCTCACGCCGAGCCTCAAAAAAGCAGATGCCGACCCCGCAGAATACAAAAACTTCAGACCCATCTCCCTGCTTCCGGCACCGGTGAAAATTCTTGAACAAATAGTCCAAGAGCAACTTTCCGATCATTTAGAATCGAGGAATCAATTCCATAACTCCCAATCCGGCTTCAGACCTGGCTGTTGCATGGAGACCACCCTCCTTGAAGTATCCGAGAGTGCCTGCGAGACTATTGATCAGGACAAAGCAGCTATGCTTGTGCTACTCAAGCTGTCCATAGCCTTCGACACGGTTACCCACTCCCTTCCCCTGGAAAGATTAAGTTGCCTAGGCATTCAGGGCACGGCCTTGTCCTGGATCCAGTCCTTTCTGGAAAACCGGTCACAAGTCTTTCTCCACCCTTTCATCTCTTCCGAGAAACCCCTGCAGTGAGGGATCCTCATTGAGTCCTCTGCTCTTTAACGCCTACCTCTCACCACTGGCGGCGCTTGTGGAATCCTGTGGGGTGAGGGTGATCTCCTAAGTGAATAACACCCAACTGATGTTCTCTTTTAAAGATCAGTCAGAAGCAGCCTTTGCCAACTTCAGAAGGTGTCTGAGTAACATCTCAGCCTGGGTGACACTGAACTGTCTCAAGCTGAACTCAGATAAAACTGAGGTAATTTTCTTCAACCAGAAGTCCCCTCACCCCTATGCGCTCAAGTGGCCACAGGAGCTGAATCCTCCCCCTGAGCCTGTGGACACGGTGAGTAACCTGGGGTTCAGATTTGACAATGAACTCTCCTGTAAATCCCACATTAGGCAAGTCTCTTCCTCATGCTTTGGAAAGTTACGTACTATGCGGAAATTCCTCCACTTCTTGCCTTTGGAGTGTTGAAGAACAGTAGTCCATGCACTAATTACATCAAACTTGGACTACGCTAACAGTCTCTATCTGGGTCTCCCCTCTTATCTGACTCGGAGACTGCAAATAATCCAGAACGCCGCTCCCAGATTGATTTGCAAGATACCCTTCTGCCACTCTGTCACTCCCCACCTGAGAAACCTTCCTTGGCTACCATTGATTCGGTGCATAGAATTCAAGGCACTAACTTTGGCATTCAGAGCCACCAGGGGAGTGGGCCTGGCATACCTGAGATATAGACTCCAGCATTACCATTACGACCGGGCCCTGAGATCCAACCTACTGTGTCTTCTCGTCATTCCCCTCTTTCCTAAGGCGAGGACAGGTGGCAGAGCCTTCGCGGTTGGTTCTGCCAAACTCTGGAATGCCCGTCCACCGTCCATCCGCATATCGGAGACTAAATTGACTTTCCGTTGCGCCCTTAAAACCTAGTTCTTCACCAACACCTAGTTCCCGACGCACCTGTTATTCAGTCGACACCTAATCAAACGTGAAAGTAGCTCTAGCTTGAGGAGGTCAGTGATGGCCTTACAGATTTGATGAAGTGGCTTTGGCAGTACCTGGCGGTAGCCCCTTTAGTTGTTTTAAAAATGAGACCCCACTGTTGGTAAAGAGGGATATGTGTGTGTGTGTGTAGCCCCAACCTATATATCACTAATGCAGGCAACACCACTCACCTGCACATCATAGTAGCAAGTGGCTCGTGGTAGTAATGTTTTTTCTTATGTGCAAATTTGGGTAAAAACGTATTTGTTTGGATTGGTTATTTTAATGACACATATGGACATAACTGATGAATTAATAAAGGTGCACTTGAAATTATTTAATAAGGTGGGTTAGAAGTGTGATTAATAATGCAATATACGTCTAACCCATTTTCATGCAAAACTCAGATTTAATAGAATGGATGACATTTTTGTTGTTCTGCTCATCTCACTTGTGCTCATTACCCTTCCTAAACAGAGACCCGCTGCGAGTCTTCTATCCTTGCAGTTTTTGTGGATCAAGGGCGTAAATGCTGATTGTCTTAGAAAGCATGAATTGTGCCATTGTGTACCCGATGTTTCATTTTGAAGGATTTCTGCTAGAAGTTCTAATGAGGGTCTGCAACAGACCGTAATTCTATGAGCTTTTGTTTGCAAAAGGTTTCATATTAAATTGTACATGTCCAGAATGCAGTTGCTAAGGAAGCAAGCTGACGATTTTCTTTTACTTTGAGAAATGGGATAGTGCTAAGTGTTTTAATTATGGGGTTGCTTTTCATTTGCCAGTGTAATCTAACCATGATCATGTCATGCTGAATATGCAGTTTTGCTAATTATTTATACATATAAAGTGCATAAAAACCTCTAGTTTTAAAAGTTCGAGGGTCACTTCTCATTTTTCTCCTGAGACTCTGTTCGATTATTTTGAGACTTTTTCCTTCTCCCTTAGAATGCTGTCAGTACAGTGATGAGTTTAACACTTTGAATCTGGAAAGATTTAACTGCTTGAATAGGAACTTAGCTATGATTTTATGATTCTGTGTTCTGTACCTGAGCCTTCATGGCAAACCTGTCAATTTTTCTGTATTGTTCAAGTTAACAATTCTGTAATAAAACTTTTAAACCCATTTTTGATCCAGTACTCAGTCATTTAGTGGTCGCCATTCCTATTTTAATTTTTCTCTGCTGATTGGGGAGTTTAATGTTTGAGAGGGTGGTGTTTCCTGCCCTTAGATCAAGAAGAATCATGGAGGTAATCTATCCTAAGTAAAACTCGGTGTGTAAACCTATTGGGGTTCAGTAAATTATTGGGGTTTGGCTCCCACAGTGGCACCTGCATGCTGAATCCATAAGCTCTTTCTCTTCAGAATGTATTTTTTCCCAGCCAATATCAAATGTTCTAAGCCGGGCACCATCTTCAGGGGAGATCTACCCAGCACTAACTTAGTTTTAAATTGTTACGTGGCTTAAAGACCATTAATTGTGTCTTTGAGGTATTCACTGGAAGCTCTTTCTGCACAACTCTTCAAATTTATGTAACTCATTTCAATTCTGGTACGTGTCTTAGACAACAACAAGGTTTCATGTGCAAATAACAAAGTCACAATTTTGGTAACTCTATCCAAGGTGCATCATTCATATGATGGCTGAGAAATTCTACCACCTGGCTGATGTACAGGGAAAACCATAGCGACGTTAGTGAACAAACATGTTGGATGCTTTTATTAGCTGGGACAGATTTTGTTTTCTTCCCATTGAGCCCCATTTTTACAGGGGCAATGCTTTCTTCATGTAGGCTTATTGATATACACAGTGGATCCATTGAAATACCAATTTTAGCTAAGCCGCTTGAAGTACTTAACAAAAATCCCAAGGGCCACACTTACCGATGGCCCGCAATAGCCTTTCCAAATAACAGTCGGTTGGCAACGGAGAAGGTTCAAACGTTTTATTGGCCAAAACAAAACTCTACATAGAGGAGCCTCGTCGATCCTTACCCATCAGGTGCGCCGAGGAAGACTGCTGGCTCCTTGACAAAACCACACTTATATACATACCAGATTCAGCATACAAAGCCATACAAGTGGAAAAATACCAGTTAGTCCATGGGCTCCTGGATGAGCTCATACAGTGTTAAGTTTCAGCCTTATACAAAGGGTTGCTATCTATACAGAGGAGGTCGGCAGGGTGACTCCCTTTTCGACCCAGTGCCTGAAGGAATTTGCTTGATACTCCCTACAGCAGATGTGACCTTGGGCCTCGGCTGTAAATACAACTAACCTGTCTCGGGGCTGGTACAAACTAAATCATGAAGATGGTAGGCAAAGGAAACCATGTGATCTAAAACGTGGTCTATCACAGACCAAGATGGCTACAGTATGGTTTTCGGCCCTTTTTGTCGCGCAGTGAGAAACGAAAGAAATGGACTTCTTCTAGAACATATCAATAGGCGTTTATGCGATTGGAATACTGTCATAGATACATTGTGCTAAATTTACATGATGTGAATAAACAGAACAAATGATTTTTATCCTTCACGCTCTATAACATAAAAACTGACCTAATATTCACAAATATCACATACATGGACATGGACTACAGGCTACTAGTCTTGAAAGAATGACTGTGCATTGTTAGGCTGATAGGATAATAGTTTGCAGGGTAATTTTGCAGCCTTTTTTCAGACCTTAGCATTGTATGTGCATTGAGCCAACATTGAGGGATTGGCATTCCTTATAATATTGCATTGCCCAAAAGCAAAATGTGCCCGACCTGTAGAATAGGTCCAGTTTTATACAAAAAAACTGATATTTTATGAGATCCATGCACCTTCCATTTTTGGTGTACATCACAATAAAAAGCTCATTCTGACTAAATAAGCCAGTGTACTAAACTTAAATTAATGTCACACTTGTGGGATATGCATCTGCTACTGTAATACTACTGTATAGTGAAGAAAAATAGTCATACGAAAGGTCCTTATTTAAATACACCTTGATAAATAAATAGTTGCCACAACTGGCTACTTAGTACCATTAATTTCTTGTGTCATTAATCCCAGGTGTCTCCAGGAGTTAGGTCCACTAGATATTTTCCAAGTCACTCTTTTTTGTCTTTCGACAGGGTTTTGTAAATATTTCTACTGGACTGCACTTTCTCATTCTTCTTCTTTTTTTATGGTGCCAGGCAGAACTTTTTCAATGTCATGCCTTCCCTGTGACACTGGCGCTGTGGGTTCCTATACGTTGTGTGTGTTCTTGTGCCAAATTCAGTCATTACAATTGGAATTCTACCATATATAGCTTGATGGGTCTGTACCTTCTGGCAAGGTTCTTTCGATCCAATACACAAGCATTCTGAAATAAATCTAATTAGGATGTTAATGATGGGAAGCGTATTCCCCATTCATCTGATGGGCCATTTCAATCTTGTAAAAGCATTTGCTATAACCATGCATGATTTGACACACCTTTATATTGCACTTCAATTGTGGGCCATATCTATTCTTTCTCTTTAATGCCAGGCAGTCTTGTCCCTTTTTCCAGTGGCTTGACACTTAACTTCCCATCAGGAAGCCATCCATCTGCTTTTAATTGCATGACTCTCTCCATTGCCTATCCCACAATAGATGGTCTTCTCCTGATATCCTGCCATCCTTCCCTAGCCTACCACTCAACATTTCCAGGAAGGTATTGATAGTTCTGGTCATTCTAAACTACTAGTATGGCTGTACGGAGATTCTACAGTGGAGCACGCCCCACACTCATTCATGAATTGTGCTCTCTTATAGGCCACCCTACAACACTATTGCCAATTGTCCAATGTCTAGTGCTTCATCATACTCTAATGTGTAGCTTTCCTACTCTTCAAACAGTAATCTTCCTTTCATACACTGCTATTACATTGCTCTTTTTTGCTATTGTGATGACTAGCATGTTGTTGTGGGATGTAGTCTATCACCCTCTTAACTTTTCTCCTCGGGGCTCACCATTATTTTATACAACCTCAATACAATTGTGCACTTCTCTTTCTTTCCTTCATGTTTATTCCCATGGTTCCATAGCTCCTCCTTGACCTTCTTCTTACAGAACTCTAAATTAGCTTATTCAGTCCACGGTTACGGTTGTTGAATACGGCTGCCTTTTACATAATCTTGGCAAATGACTCTTGTTTTGTGTATGTCAGTGACTTTTTCTCCTTGTCTTCTCTTACATCTTCTTTTTGCCTGTTGCCTGTTTCTGTTTTGCGGATGTTTCTTGTCCTGTGGCTATATCCTCTGGATCGATGCCATGCACATGCGTCATAGTGTTCTTGGACTGGATACCCATGCTTGATGTGCTCTGGAAAGAATGCCAATTACGTGTTGCCGATTGCCATTTGCTATCTCAATTTGATGCTGGATTGTGTGACATGATGCGCTAATGTGACAATATTTTTGCATTTTCTTTTTTGCTGCTGAGAGTATAGTATTAAAGGGATCTGTTAATTATATCAACATCTTTGACTTCAATATGTGTAATTTTCCTCATCTGTAAAGCATGTAAATTATCTACTTTTAATGAAAACAGCCTTTATATCATTTTAATCCACTTTCTTTTTTCCAAGCTTATAGTGATAAGTAATAAACTTATTTTACTCTTTGTTATATCTTAATTATCTGATATTTTAACTGTATTGCATTTCAAATTGTTGATACATTGTAAACCTCTCTCAGCTTGAACAATGCTACTACGCTGTGAGAAGACTTAGGCTTACATCTGTGGAGACATTTCCCAAGGGTATTGTGGTGTTGAGATAGAGGGCCTCATTAACTATATTTTGAGGCATGGCAGAGCAGCAAGCCTTCCTCTAATGCTGCTGTGCGTCAAAATAAAAGGTCAGGAATGTGCCATATGTGCAAGGTACGGTGTATTTCTGTCCTTCTCCCTGCCTCAAAAAAAGCAGACGTGCAGCAACACAGACACCCTTGCACCATGGGGCAAGGGTGCCTGCATTGCAGTGATTATTGTTTATGTGTAGGAAGGAACAACTTCTTGCACAAAAGCAAAAATTAAAGGCACTTTGCTCCTTAAATGTGTGCTGCAGAATGTAGCACACATAGAGCAAAAACCAAGGAGAAATAAAAGTATTTCTCCTTGTTGCACCACTCCTACGCCTCCCCGGTAGGATTCTGATGCCTTCCCAGGTTTACGACACTTTGTAAATCTTGGAATGTGCCAGGTACCATGGATGTTGCGTGGGAACACCCACTGCAATACCCATAGAATGCCCCTTTCATTAGAGTAATGCGTGAAATTGAGCCATATTTATGCAGGGTGACTTTAAGTGACCTTCTAAATATGGGCAGACACACTGCGCCACCGGAGCGTCTAAAAAAGTGACGCACTGTTGGCGCAATGGGCTTGTACATGAGGCCCAGAGTGCACACATATCCTCTTCCCAGTCTCACAAGACTTCCAGCTGTGCAGATTCCTTCTCCTTTGTTTTATTGTGTAACGTGTTGTGTACTGTAACATCTGTAAGGCATAGGCTGAATTTGGCATTTGTGGTACTACTGGCTTACACCTAGAATTCAGATAATGAGACTGGGCTACCCACCAAATTCTTGGGATTCAAGAGTAATCCACAAGTACTTGAAGAGTAAACAATTTGTGTTCACAACCAAATTAATATCCTTTAGGGCCACACTATTAACCAAATCACACTAAATAGCATCACTCTGGACAATGAACTTTAACACAAATCACTTTTTGACACAACTGTATATTTTCAAGAATACATTTTTAAGAGATTCAGATAACTAACCTTCACCATATCTTCATATTGGAGAAAAAGTATATTATAGTCATCCTTGTGAGTATGCCAGCCTTTGACATGGTCAAACCAAGAGCCGCCGACCACTGTTGAAAAAAAAATGTGGTATTGGAAAAACAAAACAAAGTATTAGCACTGCATAGCATCAGACACACAATCAACAGAGGAGGTTTAGAAAGTAAACAGAGAATATATGTCTCTATTATCTAGTTATATCGAATTCCTGATCACGTATATATTACTTTTTCTTTTGAAAATATGCCTTATATTTCCCCACCTCATTATAAGAGAGCTTGACATTAGATACAATTTCTCTGCCATTTCTTCTATTTAAAACTAAAAATGCTGCCTCAGCTCAGCATGCCCAAATCACAGAAATAAAAAAATGAAGCTGAATAATGACCTGGCCAAACTTTATAGAAAATAGAGGGTTAGCATGAATATTAAAATGTCACTATTTTGATGCCTTTACATTATTTCATGTCCAACTTCTTGGCAGGGTGGACAGCATCCACCATGTGAAAATAATGGTTGGATGCCATTTACCTGCATGCACCCTCGACTTGTGCCATGTAAGCGTCTATTGTTGCAGTATAATGTCCTAAAGTTTCCAACAACTGAATTGGTATGTCAGGTTTATTCGACTTGGAATCCGAGAGATTTAGCTCTGTTTTCCAATGAAAAAAATTGTCTGGAAGCTTTTCCAAGCTTTATGAAGAGTACCTGGTTGCACTAGAACGAGTGGTAAAACATTTTGTCATAGCATTTTCTTTTTGATTGCTTTACTGCTTTCCGAGGTTAAAGAAAAAATTGGTGAGCCGATTATGCTTGTCACCCCTTGCCCTTTAACAAATCAAGGAGCCTACAGGCATTACCGCGCGTTTAGATTTTTTCTCAATTGCTCCGCCTTTGTGGTGCTCATGCTTTATTGTTTAGAGTGCCTAGTTGTAGTCCTGGGGCCACATTACTGTTGTGCCCCAAGGGCGCAACAGGCATTTGCATCTATTTTGGGTGCCCCCTGGACACTTTGGTTTTAAAGAAAAAGCCATAGATGCTTGTGCAGCCCCTTCTGTAATACAGCTAGCGCTGGCGCACATGCAGAACCAGCACTATTGGGAGAGGGCAGTCTCTCATTTGCATGGGGATGTGGTCCCATGCAAATGAGCGAATCAATTTGCCTCTGTGCTCGTTTTGTATTCCCCCTTAGGAGGTGCACTGGAACTGCATCACACAAATTTGGTGCACTGTCAGTCTGCCCCCTGAGGAAAGCCCTCTCAAGGGCTGAAAGAGGGTCCCAAGGACTCCTCGACATTTCCCTGCAGGCGGGTGCAGTCACTCATTGCACCCACATGCATGGGGATCTCTAATCCCTTTTGAAAGTGCAGGCGGGTGTCCACTGCACAGGGAAACACAGAGCAGCTTTTAAACTGCTGTTCCATATTTCTGTTGAATGTACTGCCCTGGGGGCAGCGCGAGTTGGGAGCTGCCCTGACGGCAGCGCATTCTTCCTAATAGGACTCACTTTCCCTGTTTGCACCCGGCACACCTGCTTTAAGGTGCACTGTGGCACAAACCGTAAAATTGAGCCCTCTCTGTAATAAGTTAAAGTAGTCACCACTTTTCAGCTGCTTATTGCCTCCATAAGGCCCTTGTCTAACTTAAGCTAAATTCTTTGCCACCGTATCTAGGGGCCGATTAGGATGGCGGGCGGACTCACGTCCGCCTGCCACCCTAGCGCTGCTCGGACTGGCCGCCAGTCCTCTATTCCCAGCATTGTGGCGGGCGGTGCTCACAGCACTGCCTGCCACAATGCTGTGGCTGCACTGTGTGCATTTGCATGCACAACATGGCAGGCACCGCGTGGTGCCAGCCACGTCGTCCTTGCAAATGCAGGGACCACCCCAACATCCAGGGGGCCCGCAACAGGCCCCCAATTCAGGAATCTGCATGCCTTTCCGTGGCATTGCCGCCACGGAAAGGCTGCTTCCCGCTGGCATCCTAATTTGGCTGGTGGTGTCTAGCAGACACCGCCACCATATGCAACCCTTTTCCGCCCGGTCAACCTGTCGACTGGGCGGAAAAGCGGCGGACGGTCTTTCCGTCCGCCGCGGTCCCCCCGCCGTCATAATATGGCGGAGGGGAAATGGGAGGCGAGCAGGGTATGATGTAGGGCTGATCACCACCGCCATGCGGGTGGTGGCGATCCACCCTACATCATGATAGACCCCTTAGTGTCTCTTTGTAACTCCTTGTCACCTTCACTTGTGCTGTTTCTGTTTTCTTTAATGTTATATCGTTCTTGCTTTTATGTTGTTTCTGTGATTGTGTTCTTATGATGTTAAGCTCCGAAGCACCTCATGCATACAACTTAGCTGCTGGGCAGTGGTGGCTGGTGACATTTGAAAGTGGTGGGTGTAAAAGTTAGTCATGACTTTTATGTAGCGAGGGAAGCAAGCTAGCTTAATGGGCCAACTTGGGTTTGGGGGGTTCTCCGGCATACAGCGGAACAGAGGTAAGTAAATAAATAAATAGATACAGCGCTCGCAATGTACATTCTTTTATTTATTTATTTATTTACTTAACTTCGTTCCGCCGTATGCCGGAGTTTACTATACCCACCCTGCCCCTCCCCCGTCCGCCTCACCGCACTGCAGCACTCCTTTGGCGAGCCGCCACTGATCAGTGCCAGAGCTCTCAATAAAAGCCAATCAGAAACACACATGGTGAGCTAGCTGACATTGTTGAGGAATGCAAAATTAGGTAAAACATGAAATAAAAGAGAAACTAAATTGCGGGTATGAACTACCTTAACATTTTTAACATTCATTGCTCGCAATTCAATCGATATTTTTGGCATTAATATTAAGGCCATGAAGATAGGGCCAGTTTTAATGCCATGCAGCATGTAACTATTTTATTTACTATAAGCACATATTTCTCCCTTTGCGCTTGACTCGGATATTTGGATTAACAGCAAGGGAATGAAAACCCGGCTAGTTTTTTGGATCAATTTTGTGTGGGAACAAATACATCAGCTTCACTTATATAGGGACCAGCGACTTACAACCAGAGTCTGGGGAGTCACAGTGGGGGATGCTACCATGACTAGGGGTCTCCGCACAATATACATAACACAAGATTGGTATTATAATACTTACTATTACAGAGTATAAGGCACCAAATCACATGTGCTTGCATCCAGTCCTACCATGTGATGAATGGGAAAGGTTGTGGGATCTATGCCTGTGAATGCTCGATGTCTGGCCTCACACCAGGGTGAAGACTAAGACGCCCAAAACCGTGATGTTGACAGCGTCTTTGGCTACAGTGGGTACCACCATAGACTACAATGGCGAAGAAGGGCTTTAGAAAGGTAAGCCCTTCGTTGTGCACCACATTGCAGAAAGTTGATTTACTGCCTGACTTCTGTGTCCTGCTTGAAAGCGAGGTGGGGCAGGCAGCCTAGTACATACAGCCCAGAATTAAATACATTGATTTGTTTAGAGATATGATTGTGTAGGAATTTCAGAGGAGTGCAGCCCCAGAGTTCTAATGGAGAAACCTTCCCTGCTGTTGGGTGCAAGCTGGTCTTTGCTGCTTTACCCCTTTGCCTATTTTCCCTTGTTCATGCCTCATTGATGTTTTGATTTCCCGAGTGAGGTGTGATACTCTGCTTTGTACCACGGCATGGGATTGCCAGCCATCTACCCCAATCTTAGGTGTGCTCTCGCATTGGCAAGCAACCCAGCTTGCTGCTTACCCAAACGCTTACAGCCTTCTCCATCCCCAGGACTCACCAGTAACTACCTCTGCTGAACAGGTCCTCAACAGACACTAGGATTCAGCGGTGACCTAGCAACATGGTAGATGAGGGGTAAAAGCTGTTGTCAGGACAGATACCAAGCAGGCCTCAGATGCAGCAGGATCACCCCAACTGCCTCTGCGGTGTTCTGCGGATTTGTAGCCATTGCTCTGCTCCTCTGGCACCAAATTGCTTGGTGAGGCGTGGACCATCGCTGATGGCACATAAGAGTATTGTGCATCGTGCATTGTGCATCAAGTACTGGGTAGGAAACAGTAAAATCATTTGTGAATTCAGCCTAATGTACTGTATGTATCTGTTATTAAACATCACCAGAATCTGTGAATTGCTGGTCCTAGCGGAACCTTGAAGATTGTTTCAGTGAGGTGTCCAAAGACTTGAAGCAGGACTCGGCTTCTTCTTGTTCTCCCCAAGGTTCCACTCTTCTTGTGACCACAGCCCATACACAGACGCCCCTCGTCCTGTTCCCAACATCAATGCTGTATTGCCGAATAGAGGAACAAACAATCAAGCTGCTAGAAATATGATAAAGCAGAATAGCACACTGATGAATAAGTCACTGAACGCAGCCTCAACAAAGTATCTCTACTCAAGAAGGATGGATGAGGTAAGAGTTTGTGCAGGAAGATGATTCCAGGATGAGTGACAGGGATTGCTGTGATCCAGTTTGATTTTATGAATGTATGCCTAAATGCATGCAGTTTCTGAAGCTTCCAGAGAAAGTTGGTCCTCACATTGCCTATAGAGAAACAAATGACTGTGGAAATGCCTTTGTGAGTTTGGCCACGCCAAGCCATAGCATGGGTGATTGACAAGAAGAAAGATCTCCATTTGAAGGGACACTGAAGAGGAGCATAGCCCCCTCGAAGACCCATTAGGTCACAATGCCTAGATGGTGTTTCATTGGACCTGGTCCAAGGCACCAGTGGTTCAAGTCCTCTGGGCCATCCTAAGTTTGTTCAAGGTACAGAAAATGAGTATGAGTTGGCTGAACCAGGGCCAACTGATTCCTGTGTAGGCAAAACCTGGATGATGAGCTACCAGTAAGCATTGCAGGGCTATCATGTTGGGTGCCCGCATACATTTCTCATTCTTACTTTCCATTGACCAAAATATGCAAAATGAGTTTTTCCATATAAAGTCCATGTAAAAATATGATTTTAGAACTTTCATAAATGGTTAAGGCTTCAGATATTCACTTGTCTGGTATGATTAAGAGTGGACTATGGCAATGGTATATATCATCGCAATAATACCTATATCACTGAAATATTGCAGTGCCTGAAAAGTGTCAGAAAGAGTAATCACAAGAATTCAACAGAAATACACATTATCACGTTCAGCTTGCATGACTTGTTAATGAGAAACATACTAATCTTAACTCCTTGTCCAGACTCCATCTAAGAGGCCGACTATGATCTTCTTAGGAAACTCTTCTGACCAAATGAGTTTCAGAATAATTTCCGAACGAATTGAATTCTGCGAGTCCAACCGACCGATGATGATGCTTCCCAACAGTCTGTGTTCCGAACGACAACACAGGCTCCCATTGACAAAAGGGGTTGTTAGGGAAAACCTTGCACCATGTGGTGGTCACCTCATCGTGCCTGCCACAATGTGCATGCATGGGAAGAGGGGACCAATGGGTACCCTCACGGGCCCGATTCGGAAGGCCTCGGGTGAAGGGGTGCCTGCTATGGGCCCCCAAAGTCAGATTCTGACAGGCGATCCGTCTCAGAACAACCGATTAGGAAAAGCTGTCCGAATCTGACATCCTAATCGCTTGCTGGAAACGCGCAGACTACTACGATTTGGCTCCGACCGACTCGGTTACTCCCAATACCTTTCAGAGCCGAGTCGGACAGTCCAAACGCTTTCCAGCCATCGTAATCGCTCTTTGGGAAAAGTGTTCGAGTCGGTCAGAAAGACGGGTTTCGAATCGGATTTGAATGAATCGAATGTCGTTCGGAGCCTTTCTGGACGGCATCAAAATCAACCCCAAAGTGTCCATAACATGAGGACTCACTTTGTTTTTAAAAAAATCTAAATTTACACACCCAACCTCATAGTCTAATCTGGCGTCACAAGACAGCATAAGATATCTATTGTAGGTAAATAAGGGGCTGGCATTTTTCCTACCTGACTGCACTCCTCTGGAAATATCTTTCCCAGGAACTGCAAGCCATTGGCAATTTCTTGCACTTTGTAAAAAAGTTGATCTTTATTTTCTAATATCAATAACAATAGAGCAGACTATACATGTATGTCTTCTTTGGTAACCACTAGCTCAGCAAGCTTGTGGCAACAGATCATTTTGGTGAGTCTTGCACTGTACATGCACTAACAGCATCCAAAAGACATCACCGAACAAAAGAGAGTAGGGCAAGGCATTCCTGGGTAGCAACATGAAGCAAGCATTCCCTATATCCAAGTGAAACACGTTGGCCCTGATTACAAGTTGTGCGGTTAAATCTATCATGTACGTAAATCTCTTTACGCACTGGTCAGAATTACGAGTTTGGTTTTATTTATTGCATCTAATAGTTATTGGATGTATTAAATAACCCATCATTATTTCATTTTGGTAGGTCAAAACTGTTGAAATTGAACAGAGGAAATGAGTATGGTATTTACTGTATCATGCAGATTTTTGCGTTAAACACCAAAATCTGCATATTATTTCCCAATAACTTGTGATAGGTGCTATTTATGCACCCGATAAATAGATTAACCCCACTGTATCATTGTTTACCAGGTGCGATAAATAGCACCTTTACTTGTAATCAGGCCAATACAATACAGTGGACTAGATGATGGATTATCCTTGTTAATTATTTTTCAGAAGACCCGAGCAAAGTCACTGGAAGTCATAATAACTTCAGCCACAACACAACTGATGACTGGCCGTCCCTTTCTATCAAAACCCCCAACTTCAAAAAACAATTCTGGTCATCAATGATTTCCTTTTGTCTTCAGTCCTTGTTGGTTTATTTTTATTGATCTATTTTATTTGCTACATCTGCGTGTGGTCCATATTTAGGTGATTGTATTTCCTTCTTTATTTGTACTTGTTTTCCAGCAATAGCGAAGCAAGTTGACACTGATTCACAGGTCTGGCACCACTACACCAGGTTGTACAATATTTAGGCATGGAAACACCTCTGGCATTGATCCAGAAGCCAGATTTGTGGTGGTGGAATGACTATTGGACAGGGAGATCCTGGCAATGCTGGGGATTATGCCCAATATATAAATCAGATCATGATACTGTTCACACTGTTGCTGGCTGTACTTCATGATAAGCAGGCCCCCCGTTTCTGCACGGAGTGATTTCACTGATCCATACCGTTCTAGCCTGCCCCTGCCCAATACTGCAGGAGATAAATTAACATAACATTTTCAGAAATTAGTAGAATGTAGGTGACTCAATGAGATGTGGAGACTTAAGCAACCCCAGTCCAGGGAACATGCATTCTATTCTCCAATGCACCAAAGATATTTTAGAATTCACTTGATACTATGCAATGAAGAAATGTAGCTGAAAGTAACTGTAGCAGCATATTTGGAGCGCACTCTATTCAACCACAAGCTGCTTAAAATTGGCATATCCTGGGTAAGGGTTAGAACTTGTGTGCAAACATGGAATTTGTGGACCGAGGTATTACTTGACACCCCATTCAAGGAAAAGGGTAGCATAGTGTAGGAAATTTCCCTTTTCTGCAAAGTCACCCCCTATTTTTGGCCTTTTACAGGACCTTGTATTGTTTCTGGTGTTAGAACTTTGCTCACTTTAACTCTGCTAACCGTTGGTGAAGTGCATGTGCTATCAATTTCAAAATGAAGAAATTTGTATACTCCTAATTGGTATATTTAACTTTCATATAAGTCCCTAATATATGGTACAAAATGCACCCAAGGACTGTAAGCAAAATGTCACTAGTGAACTGCAGCACCTATTGCACCATCCATTACAGTGAAAGTATAAGACACAGCTTCAGGCCTACCATTGTAACCAGACTGTGGCAGTTTAAACACTACAGTTGGCATGCCAAAAAAAACTTTTTGACAGGTCAACAACTTTCCCTTTAAATATCAATAAGTCACCTTTACGTAGGCCTTGTAGTCTCCAAGGCAGGGTGCATAGTATTTAAAAGTAGGACACTTAAAAATGTAATGCTAACATGTCCTTTTAATGACTTGACCCCAAATGCTATTTTTCAGTGTGGTAGGCCTAACTGTCCTATATAGAAAACCAGAGTAAATATTAAAAATCATAATACTGTGCATCAGGATTGGGACTAGTTAGAAAATTAATTAAACAAATATTTTTCATAGTTAGTAAAAATCCAATTCAATAGTCAAGTTGCATTTCTAATAAATGATATAGAAAAGTAACTTTTAGAAACATACCTTTTTCTTGCCTGAAGTTCCTGGTGGCCAATTTGCTTTTTATCTCAAATGTTTCCCAGCTAGGGATTAGCATTTGAAAAAGGTGTGATGATGCCACTACCTAATTTCTACTTTTCTGGCATTCAAGTTGCAGCATTTTACTTTCATGTGCTGGCACTCTTCACATGCTATACCTTCTTAATATTATTGATGGCTTTCACTAAAAATTGAATAAAATAAGACAGCTCACTTGCATTGCGTGAGTCCAGAATAGTGCAAAAGAAACAATTATTGGTCGGAATGCTGAACAATGCCAGAATAGTGACACATGTGTACTCCATAGAATCCACTAAATGTGTTTAGACCGTAATTTGTCTTTAAATGCAGGAGTAGCCAGTCAACCACCATTGTCCCCCCTATTTGCATTACTATCTCAAAGTATTCAATCATTTCTATTATGCAGCCTTTAACCTACATAGGTGACTACCAGGTCCATGGATAAGAGCAATAAATTGCCTTGTTGGTAGGAAAATGCTTTTATTGCATTGTACTGCTAAATTAGACATTGAAGCGTGTATAAGGTGGAGTTCTAAAATGTGGGTGCCTACTATATTAGGGAGTGAATCAGGAAGCCAGGATTTCTCTTAAGCAATCTCAACTGCTTCCAGGCTTCAAAAGATTCATCTAAAGGGTGTTGCCTGGGCCTTAGACTATTTGCAACCATTCCTTGCATCAGCTTTGGTGTGTTTGATGTAACACCTTAAGTGGCCAAGGGTATGACCAGATTTAGGCCTCTTGGTCATTGTGCCACATAATCCAGGTTTTTCCCCTCTGACGGGGTCTGCTAGGTTTGAAAACCCCGTTACAGTTCCCATTAGATGCAGGGTTAGTACTGACTTGCATACAGTGAGCTTCTCTCTTGACTGAGTTAATAACAACGGATTTAAATATTACCAAGATCAACTACCAGTGTTTTAGACTTTTTGCAAGCATTTGGCTAATTACCTATATTTGTCTCATCCTTTAATGCAAGCACTACCCTGCCTGCGTTGCTTTGTGGGAGCACTGCTTTGTGGCAGACTTTTAACAAACTTATTTTTATTATAAACCTGGGTGTTTATGACTGCAGGTGTTCTACCATACACCCTCTGCTAGGAAATCTGCAGTCAATGATGTGAATGTCCACTGTAGATAAGGAAGACTGCCCATATGATAACAATTGTTTTTGAGAGGAAATGCATACTTTTCATCCCCAACAAAGTGCAGGACATATATTCGCCCAATCTGTGTTACACTAGAAAGGAAATGGGGTTACATGTTGTGTAGATCTTTTTCTGGCCTTGGAAATGAATGCCCTTTGCCTATATTTGCCTACATTTTTATATTTTGTTGCACATTCACCACAACACACTATCAGATAATATTTTCCTATAATCTTGTTTTTATTATAAGGCATTTTCTTTTAGCAATAATTTTAGACCAGTAGCAATCAATTTTAAAGGTTGGAAAATGTTGACTAGAAACAGCATTGGTGAGTTTATATTTTTGGTTCATGGGAAAGGGTAAAATGTGCTATAGCTGCTGGGTGCATATAAAATGTATAACTTGTACAAGTGTGTTACCTTGTAAGCCGTCGAAAGGTATGACTACATAGTCTACATATTGAATCTGAAACATATGTAGGCTTATTATGGTCAGAAGAGTGACCACCAATGACATCAGCACAGATTTGTTATCAGCAACAATACTACACTTTTGCACCTTTGTCCTCTTTCCTCACTGGTATATGTGAAGATGGGATATATTAGAAGATGTCAGAAAAGATGTTCACGATATCTTTATAGGTATGCAGTACAGAAGGTCTTGGCAGCGATCAGGGTAGTGCATGTGATCAGTAGAAAATAATAATACACAAGGCAGCAGCATCTTAGAAGCAAAAATATCATTGTTGACAATCTACATGGTGACAGTTTACGAAGGGAGAAAATGCTGGGTATCAGTTGTTTCACCATGCTGTACATTGCCATGTAAGTACATTGATGCAGAATTATTAGAATAAAACATGAATATTGTCTTAATCAAACCTCAGGAGCTCTTATATTTTTCTAGGGCTGCCCATTGTTGAATGCCACCATGAGGTCTGAAAATGCTACACATAGCTGTTCTACCCTTAATTCATGGAGAAGAAATAATAATGCAAAATAAATGAAAACCATGCTCAACCACTCCTGACATTCAGTTATTTCATTTTTGGACAAAAACACTTGGAACCTGGAAGCCAAAATTAGTTCAAAGATTTTCTCAATCCCACCTAAAAGGAAGCTGGGTGGTAAGTCTCCTTTCCATTGAGCAAATGCCAATTCTCTCCCTGAATCCCTTACCAAATGCAAAACAGAATCCATAGTCAATCAAACAGGCATATATCCTCAACAGTACAAACAAATCTTGAGTAGGAAACTATCAAGTTCTAGTTGTAATATCTCCCCATTCAGGATCACATGCCATAAAACACATGGAAGGCCCTTAATTATGCTGGACTAAAGCAAGCATGTTCCATTTGCAAAAAGTAGGATGTTAGTGTGGTCTGTATACTTTTTGACACTAATTTTCTAAGTTTGGTGTGAGTTTGGTGCCATCTTGTGCCAGAGTCTGTGGAACTGGAGGGCTATCGCAGGAACTGTCTTCGACTTCCAGTTGATTACAAATAGCATTTTTACAGCACACAACATCTGCTTCAACAGTTCCCTTTGGCCTATAAACAGGTAATTCTGTTGAGGTGGTATAATCCTCAATAGCAAAAGGCCTAGTGATCAGATGCCCCACTGATAATGTGGGTATGCGCACATGTCTTTAAGATTAGTAGGAAAAAACCCACATACGTATCACGTCTCTCACACCTGCCCACGATTGATGCATTGGGGCATACTTACAAGAAAATGGAGAAGCATGGCGTTAAGCAAACATTGCTAATTTCACGCACCGCCATTCTGAAAACACAGGGACGCGCCGTATCCACAGAATGCAGAGCACCCCAGCTTTTCCCCTAGCACTGGCGCTAAATCTAGCTACCTAACGCCAATACAGGCAACCTTGCACCAAAGTGCAAGGGTGTTTGCATGGGGAGAATGATTGTTTATGATTGTTTATGTGCAGGAAGGCATCCCAGAATGGCGAATTGTAACTTCTATGTGTGCTGCATTGAGCATAGCTGTTGCAAATCGTCATTTTTAAAATGATTGTTTTAATCATTCATGGCAATTTGATGTTTCTATGTGTGCTGCATAATTCAGCTCACATAGAAACAGAAAAAACTATGAGAAATTCTTAATTTCTTCACCTTTCGCCATGTTAAGAACAGGTTATCCCTGGTCTTAATTTTGGCACTGCCTCCTATTTATGCCACCCTTGAAAATAGGGGGCAGCATCAAAATCAATTGGTGTTGCGGCGGAATGCCCACTGCAACACCCCTTGCATGCCCCTTTCATGCTAAGGGGCCCATAACGATGTCGGGTGGAAAGCTTCTGCCCAACAGTCAGAATCTTCCAGACTGTGTCGGAGCCCTTCTGACCGACTCGGTCGGTTTACAGTCCAATCACACAATTATGATGTTCGCGGTCGGAACGTGAACCAGCAGGTCATACCGACTCGGTTCCAACCGACTCGCGGAGTATTCTTGTTGGTTGGAACAGCACCGTAACCCCCTACAGACGGCGTTTCTGCCGTCTGGATTATGATGTTGCTTTCCAACAGCCTTTCCGCACCTGCCTTTCCGACATGGAAAGGCTGTCGGAACGCGGCCTACGGTTGATGGCTGAGGGTATACCTAAGAAACCCACCTGTAAAACCCTGCACTGTGTGGCAGGCACCATGGGGTGCCTGCGACAGGGTGCAGGGTTTTACACAAACACATCCCAATTCCCCATAGGAGCTTGTGTTATGATCGGTTCTCGGACGTAACATGAGCTCCAATAGGAAACAATGGGAATCCGACCGAACAGTGTTCGGTCGCATTGTAATCTGGTGGTTGGAACCACTGGACGCAAGTCGGTCGGTCCCGAATCCGAGACAGTGTCGGTCGGAGGCTTTCCGACCAACATCCTAATGAGCCCTTCAGTGTAGCATGAAAAGGGGCATTATGTACAAGGCGGTGTTAAGTCATGTTAAGTGGCTTAATGCCACCTTGTAAATAAGGCAACTGGTTTATCGCCACAGAAACATCATAAAAAGTGACGTTCCTGTGGCGATAGTTTTATAAGCGGCTTCCCGGTAAGGTAAGCTTCTAAATGTCTGTGGGATAGAGTCCCACTGTTTGGCCTATCCTTTCTCAACTAGCTAGTCAGCCAGTTCTGCCCACTTACCTTTTCTGGTAGACCCATGTATGTACTTGCTGACTACCCTGGAGAGTTCTAGATATATATTAGATATTAGACCCATAGAACCCTTATACTTCCCAATAAATGCTCAGACTGGGTTTTTTGCATTGAGTTTGCTTCTCCTTTAGGTGGGTGGAGTCCCCAAAGCTGCAATTGTAAGTACTGCAGCTTGTTGTGCTTTTAATCTCTAAAGACTGCCCTGCTGTGCTCAAAGTACTTGGGTCACCACTCTTGAGAAAAATCAGACAACAACCTGATTTCCTTCATCCTCCGATTTCTGAAGGTGTTGCTTATCAATGCTGGTAAGAACTCAGGATTATTGTGTACGACAGTATAAGGCAATGAGAAGGATGTAAAATGTCCCCTAACCGCTAAACTATCCCACACCTCCACCACCTTCTTCTCTGGAGTTGACAATTAAGCCTTACATAATATTAGACTCTAGCCAGCACATGCCAGGTCCCCGTGCGGTCTACCTACCACTGCCCTCTACACTAACAGCTACTTATTATCTGTCTCCTGAAAACATGCCACCTGATAGTACTGTCTTTAACCTGGCTGGGAAAACCTAGCCGCTTAATTCCCTAGGGGCCATTAGTATTCATTAGTTCATGTTCGCTTAACCACCTGTCCACACAATTTGATTAACTGTGCAGTGTTGCAAAGATTTGCACATTTTGCGAACTTCACAGTGCGTGCAAAGCTTTAAAAGGGACAATTGGTGGAAATAGCAACACAATTGCACTTTGTGTAAGAAAGTATTACAAAAATCAATTGTTTGCCTGATAATATTCCCAGAAGAATGTCTGGCAGGAACCTTCACCCACGTGCAAAGTTGTAGGATTTGACAAAATTCACAAATTTAACAAAGTGCCAAAGTGTATTACCCACTACCCAATAAATAGTAGAGAAACACCACTAATTATGTTATGTTATGTTAGCAAGGGCTTATAAAGCGCACAGCTACTCCGCAGAGTATCCCGGCGCTGAGACAAAAGAGATACAGAGGCCAAAAGGGAGAAAGGGGGGACATCAAACCCAGGGTGCGGGGTCATTATCCCGCTTGTTGGAACGACCAGGTTTTTAGTTGTTTCCTGAAAACCAGTATATTTGTGGCCTGCCTAAGTGGGAGTGGGAGCTTGTTCCAGAAACTAGCCACTAACACCTGAAATGAACGACCGCCGCAGCGCGCTTAACATCTAGGAATAATCATTAGGTGTTGGTGTGCCGACCTAAGGGATCTACCAGGTACATAGTATGAGTCTCTTCTATGGATGTAACACGCCCCTGTGCCATGCAGAGCTTTGAAAGCCAGGACCAGAGCTTTGAAGAGTATTCTGCATCGGACAGGCAGCCAGTGCAGATTCTTCAGATGATGGGTAATCCGGTCTCTAGGGCCGAGACTCAGTACAAGATTTTAGGTCGAAGCAACGAAACCCTAATTCCAACATGGGCATCTCTGCCTGTCACACCACGTGAAGATAAACAACATTATGTCCCTATGGTACAACTGAATAGTTAACAATCAAATAAGGAGCAAAAGACGGAAAGTAGCCAGGTTGCCCTCCACTCACGTACTTCACAAAATAACAAAACCTTGTTACAGAGAACACATTGTGATATTAGAAAAAGTTCTACCATACGGGTATTATCTATTACTTCTAGGTAAGGCTCTGCTTACTTATCTAGTCATGCCCATCTATAAGTGTTCCTCATTGTTAAAAAATCATAAACCACCCATAATCGGTCACACACCCATCAACCAATGATGTCAATGAAAAATTGTGAAATTAGTCAGATAGTGTCTCACATAAGCATCCTCCATGGAGCTATTGGTTGGTACTCACCAGTTTGCTCGTTCTGTCATCATCATCACCTTCTTGACAAAAACAAAAGTGTGACCTAACTCCTAGACTAATGTCAATAGGTGAAAAGTAAAGTGTGAACAATGGTGTTAATAATCAACCGTCTAAGCCCGTAATGTGAAAAGATATGATAGAATTTTTTCTAATATCGCAATGTGTTCTCTATAACCAGGTTTTGTTATTGTGTGAAGTACAACAGAACAGTTGGCAATATGTTTTGAATACATACATATGTGGCTTAGTGTGTGTAGAAAGGTGGGTTATTAGTAGGTGCAGGTAGGTACCTACAGCTCGTAATAATACCACAATCAATAATAAGGTCCAGTCCAGTCTGAAAAAATGTATTGTTCCTCAACCCCAGTAGCTTTTTTTTCAATTTAAAATGTCTTTTTATTAATTTAAGTAACATAGAGGGTACAGTTGTAGTAGCAATGCATTATGATTAATCATGTTCATATTCAGAGACATTAACCCCTGGTAGCTTGGCAACAAGCAGTCAATCTTAATTTAGGAGACAGGTATGTGTAAAACATTTAATGTCACCAAAACAGTAAATAAGTAAAATACACAAAACAATAAAATTCCAGTACCAATTTATAAGAATAGGGAACATGTTTATCCTTATAATGTCACCAAAATGACCAAAATCCAATGTAGGGAACAGGCGGTATTAATTTTAAAAATTTAAAAAAGGAAAATGTTGCTTTTTCTAGTGCCAAAAAAAACCCAAAAGGGCTATCCACGGCTATCTGGTTGTGCTCGACCGGGACAAAGTCAAAGTTTCAGGTCAAACGTGATGGAGCATGGGTCGGATATGATGAGCAGATGGGCCCTGTCAAGTTTTTACCTTCTGACTTTTTTGGATTTTTTTTCTCTCAATGTCGAGTGATAGGTCCTTCAGATCTGAATTTCGAATCAACGACAACAGCCTGCTGCAGTGTGATACCTCAGTGAGCCCTGGACATCTTTCTCTTTGTCGTCAATGGCGAGGAGCTCTGGATCTCTCAATGACACATACCTCTGCGGTCAGGCCGAGACACGTTTTGATGTTGCCAGCTGGACTCGTCATCGATGCCGATTTACCTCTGGAGCTTTTTCGCAAAACTTGGTAAAAAGACCCCAAACTTTCAGAAGTTATTCTCTGAGGGTTCCTTGCTGCAAGAAAGGGTTCCACAACACCAGCCAAGTGTTCAGTAGCGCTGGTTTGCCTCTTAGGGTCTGGGACTCTTACTTAGACAATTGACTTTATCAGTCCTGGAAAATCCAGATGAAGCTGGCAAGCTGAAGTTGTCCTTATAGTGGATGTTGCAGGTGGCTTCTTCCAGCACTTTTCTAACTGACTGCTCAGGGAGTCCACTCCTTATCATCAAAGGCAGGCAAATTCCTTCTTGTGTGGAGCTTTTAGAGTGCATTAGGTGCAGTCCTTCTGAGTGCAGTCCTTCGCTGTGCATTCTAAGGGTCCGGCAGTACAGTCCTTCTTCTCCAGATGTTTCAGGCAGGGATCGTAGGGGCTCCTGCAGATCTCCTATATTTATTTATAGTTCTGGGCTGGCAAGAGGCGAAGCACCCCAGTCAATGGGGTTCACTTTGTCACCCTCTGCCATGACAAATTCCTGAGAAGTGTGGCATATTTTTGTCCCGGAATGCACATTTTCCCCAAAAAACAAAATGAAGAAATTCTCTCCTTGAAGTCAAGGTCTGGCTAACTCAACCCACATTTCTCTACACTTCCCTTCTAGTCCCTCTCCTGATCTAATTAGGGGGGATGGTCTGGCTCCTGTGACATATGTTCTTCTTCCTTTGAAGACCAGTTTATCTCTCCCAACCCCTTTCTGAACCTGACTTCTCCAGGAAGCAAATCTCCTCCCAACAAATAGCTTTATTGTTTCATGGCAGGCCTTTTCATACCAATTGAGGGAGCAGCTTGACTCAGTCTGTCAAAGGCCAATCAAAAGAGGCTGCTACATGGTTGTTTCTGGTAACTTCAGGATAGTAAGTTCTAAAACTACTTTCCTACAGCAGTTATAAAAGATCTAACCTTGGCAAGCTGTTGGATTTATTGTAATACATATTTTGATACTTTGAATCATGTTGCTAGTTTACTCCAATCAAATGTTAGACTTCAGTAAAGTTTAATAAAGCCTTTTCATGGTCGCCTATGGAGCTAGAAGCACTACACTCGGGAAAAACATCTTGAGCTGTTTTTGACTACCAGGGCATATAAAACATATTTTATAATGTCCCTGCTTTTTATAACAATACACCCTAATCATCGGGGCACCTAGGGTAGAACTTATGGGTGCCTTATATGTAATAGAAAGCAGGCCAGGGTGTAGTTTGCAGAGTTTTGCTATCTGGAACGCAAAGAGACAAAAAACCTCTGTGGAGTTCTGCATGTGGCAGAGTGCAGTGCGAACTGCCGTTCGCGCTGGTCTTCCTGCCGCTCGGGTACAAATTCTACGCGAGTGGTAGCTTGTACTCCCGAACTTACCGTTCACGAGCGGGTAAAAAAACGCTGCGGCACTACGTGAAGCAGAGTGCAGAAAACTCCGCAAACTCCACGAATTTTTTAGTTCGTAGTTTTAGACTTTGGAAGAACTTTTTATTTCAAAGTAAAATTCGGACACAGTTTTGTTTTAAACCAGCCTGCAAGACACAGATGGCTTTAAAATGACACCAGAAACCACAGTGCATAACGGCCACTGGGGGCCACTAAACCTGCATGCCCTACCATAGGGTGTTACAAGAAAGTTGTCTTAGCCAAATATAATTACACTAATTACCTATTAGCTTTAAGGACAGAGCACTGACCATGGGTCTAGTTAGTGGAACCCAGGGCACCTTTAGTCCTTCAGCACAGCAGGTCTTCTTCCCGGTAGAGTTTTTACAGGTCCAGAACTGTACTGAATTGTTGGTTTCAGAGGTCCAATACTTATACCCAGTTGGGCCTTTGAAGTGGGGAAGACTTCACAGAAAGCTTTGAAGTGCACAGAGGTCCTCCCTTCCTGCCCTGGCCCAGACTCACTACAAGGTGGTATGCAGCCCTTTGGGTGTGGACAGGACACAGCCAATTCAGGTGTAAGTGGGAGGCTGTGTTCAGCTCCTGCCTCTCATCCTCCCAGGACGACCTAACAAGTCAAACCTAAATTCCCTTCATGTGTGGCTGCCTAGAGGGAATGCACAAAGTGAACTGTCACTCAGCCCAGCCAGTGATCAGAGAACGGTAGCAGACACCAAAGAGTTAAGAACAGGAAAATTTCCATCTTTCTATCAGTGGCATTTTCAGAAGGGTAACCACAAATCTACTTTCACAGTTAAAGAGAATTTGTGATTCCATTTCCAGTGATAATAGACATGACTTTTCTACTTTCTCTCAATTAGGAATTACAGCTAATTTAGTGTTAACCTATGAGGGGGTGGCATCTCAGAAGTGGAAAATGAGTTTGTCGTAAAAGTACATGCCCTTCCCTTTAGTGACAAAGCACCCTGCCCTTAGGACTACCTAGGGCCTGCCTTAGGGGTGACTTTTGTGTAATGAAAGAGGAGTTTGAGGCTTGGCAAGAGCTTTTTAAATGGCAAGTCGAAGTGGCAGTGTAAACTGCACACACAGGCAGTGGCAAGCAGGAGGCATGTTTAAAGTGCTACTTGTGTGGGTGTCACAATCTGTGCTGCAGACCCACTAGTAACATTTAATTTACAGGCCCTGGGCACATGTAGTGCACTGTACTAGGGAATTACATGTGAATTACATGTGCAAATTGTGGATACATCAATACCCCCATGTTTTAGGGGAGAAGCACATACACTTTAGCACTGATTGGCAGTGGTATAGTGCTACCAGTCCAAAGGCCAACAAAAAGAATCAGCAAAAAGAGGAGGAAAGCAGACGAAATGTCTGGGGTATTACCACCCTAAAAATACTAGGTCTAACATGTGTGTCCCCAGCTGAAAGTGGGGAGAGCTACCTAATTTCCTCGGAGTTCTCATCACTATGGCGGAAGAACCTGGAAAGACCATTAGCATTGGCGTGGTAAACCCCAGGTCTATGTCACACAGTAAGCCCATATCCTGTAGGGAGTTGGACCACCTCAACAATTTCGGATTCTCACACTCATTTGCATTAGCCACCTGAGGGTTTGTGGTCTGTCTGAACCAGAAGAGAGTCCCAAACAGGTATGGGCTCAACTTCCTCAAAGCACAGACCACAGCAAGGGCTTCCTTTTCAATATACACCTTTTTTCCCTGGGAAGTACCCTCCTGGAAATAAAGGCTACTGGTTGGTCTAGGACTTCCTCATTTAGCTGTCATAAAGTGCCCCTATGCCATGTTCTCAGGCATCTGTTTGAACAATGAATTCATTGAAGAAGTCAGGGGCCTTGATCTCGTGCTGTACACATGGCCAGCTTCAGGGAGTCAAATGATTTTTGGCATGCCACGGTCCAAATCACATTTCTGGGCTGCTTCTTTGAAGTCAGCTCTGTCAAGGGGGAAACAATGGTGCCATATCCCTTGACAAACCTCCTATAGTACCCAGTGAGGCCTAAGAAGGCTTTTACCTCAGTCTGGGTTAGGGGGTTTTACAGGCCATGACAGTCTCTATCGTTTGCCTGGAGGAGCTGCACCTTATCCCTTCCACCAGCCTTCACAAGTGCACCACAGACCCCTGCCTTATCTGTCACTTGCTGTCCTTGACAGTCAGGCCTGCTTGTTGCAAAGCCTGAAGCACCTCCTGAAGGTGAAAGAGGTGGTCCTTCTACCTGCTACTGAAGCCAGCTATGTCATTCAGATAAGCAGCACTGAAGGCCTTCATCCCAAATAAGACAGGCTTCACCAACATTTGGAAGGTGGAAGGGACATTATTCATCCTAGGCCAAGAAAGGTGGGGGACAAAACTTGCAAATGGCTTGTCTTGGCCTAGATGTCCTGCCAAGGGTATTTTGTGAGCCAACTCCAGTGTGAAGGCACTGTAGTACTGGGGCAAAACAAGGCCCTTGTTGCCCCATGCACAGCTGCCTTAGGCTCACTGTAAAGGAGGGTGCCTTCCAAGTAAATGTTGTAATTTACAATTTGGCATGTTTTTGCTCGTGCTCTAATTTAGCAATCTCCAGTTTTAAATTTCTCTCCTCCCTCCTGTCCTTCGGCTCTTCTGAGGACAGGTGCATGGATGATACATTGCTCCCTGCCCTGGGGAGAGCCACTGCTCTTGGCAGGATGTTGCCCCCCTTCTCCACAGATAGTCCCAGATTACGCTCGGAATCTAGGATCAGCTCCTTACCCTCACTTTCTTACCCATCCTCTTCTGAGGTCACAACCCCTGCATTGCAATCTTTTGCCCATGCTGTAGTGCATTTTGCAGCTCCACATTCCTGGTGAAGCCTTTAGTAGACAGGCCAACAAAAATAATCAGCAAAAAGAGGAGAAAAGCAGGCAAAAAGTCTGGGATAAGACCCTCCTAAGGATGCCTGGGATAACACTGATAAACTCTGGAGAAGATGGAATATTATTTTTCCATGACTGTTGTTTGCTTACAGGGAGGTTGCTCAGAATGGATAGGATTCTGTCCTTTTGAACTGCTTTTTGGACACCCTGTCTTTTAAGTTTGGTCAGAGAAGGTTGGGAGAGACCTCTCAAGTAACCCAAACAGGACATCATAGTTTATGTACTAGGCCTTTGCTCCAGAATGGCAGAGTACATGAAAAAGGTAAAAAAAACTTGGAGGCCAGCAAGCATCTTGTGAAGCACTGGTATAACCAAATGACTTGGTTTGGGTGTTGGAGCCTGTAGCACCCAGAGTACTCCAAGATAAATGGACTGGACCTTACCCTATCTTGGAAAGGAAGTGAGAAGTCACACACTTGGTAGACCTAGGTACTACAAGCCACCCCCACTGGCTGATCCATGTGAATAGGCTCAAGTTACATTATGACAGAGCTGACATAAGTATGCTCATGGTAACAGATGGTGGAGAATAGGAAGAAAGTGAACCTCTCCCAGACCTGATGTCAACCAATGTTAAAGATGGTTAAGTGGAGGGAGTAGTTGTCTCTACCACTCTGAGTAGATCAGCAACAGAGAGACAGTTTGCTGACTTGTTTTCCTTGACCCCAGGCCTGACAACATGGTCCACACATGATGTGGACACAAGTGACAGTTTACCTGTCAAAAGTAAAATTTACTAACTGTCAGGGCTTGTATTAATTCAGAGGTTGCAAAAATGCAAGAGTTAGGGGTAATTGAGCCCTCTAGTAGCCCTTGGGACAGCCCAGTAGTTCTGGTGCCCAGACCCAATCCAAAAGGAGGAACACCTGAGTTAAGATTCTGTGTGGACTACAGAAGCCTAAATACAGTCACAAAGACTGATGCTTAGCCCATCCCCAGAGCTGATGACCTAGTTGATAGGTTGGGGCTGCCAAATAACAGAGCACTTCTACCCTAACATCAGGTTATTGGCAGATATCCCTCACACCTGGAGCAAAGGAGAGGTCTGCCTTTTCAACCCCAGGAGGCCCCTTTCAGTTTGAAGTGATAGCCTTTGGATTGAAAAATGCACCTCCATCTTGCTGAATAAAGTACTTTCAGGCCTGGAAAACTTTAGTGCAGCGTACCTAGATGATATAGCTGTCTTTAATTTCACCTGGGAGAACCACCTGGTCCACCTCAAGAAAAGCTTCAAGCCCTTCAACCGACTTGGCTGGCTATCAAGGTAAGCAAGTGTCATGTAGCACAACCTCTTTAACCCACAATTCAGATAATTCTGGCCTGGGAAGCATCAAAGACTCAGACCCAAGTCAGAGCCTTTTAAGGCCTGACTTGGTACTATAGGAGATTTGTAAAAGGTTATGGTACCATAGTGGCACCTTTAACAGTGCTAACCTACAAGAAACAGCCAAGGTAAATCATATGGACTGACATGTCAAAAGGCCTTTGACACATATAAAGGAGCCTATGTGTTCAGCAACTGTCCTCCAAACACCTGCCTTTAGTATAGAGTTTGTTGTCCAAACGGATGCTTCACAACATGTGATTGAGGCAGTGCTGTCACAGCTGAATGACCAGGGTCAAGATTAACCAGGAGAGGAGTTGAATTTTCTCCAAGGAGGGGAGAGGAGTTGGCCTAACGGCTAGGGTGCTCGACCTCGGGCCTGGGGAACTGGGTTCGAGTCTCGGTAATGACACTGAACATCCTGTGATTCTGGGCAAATCACTTAATATCCCCGTGCCTAACAAAAAATGAATGTGTGTCCTCATGTAACGTAACTGGTGCTATGTAAAGCGCTCTAATACCCGATTGGATTCAGGTCAAGTTTGCGCTATATAAAACTCTGCAAAAAAAAACAGGTCCCTATGATAGCAGTAGACTCCTTCCCAGAGAGCAGCGTTGGAAAGCCATTGAGAGGGAAGCCTTTGCTTCTGTATGGTCCGCGAAGAAGTTCAGACTCTACTTGTTTGTAAGCCTGGGCAAAGCACTACGCTACGCTCGCGTAGTTTGCGAAGGTCGCGCTACTTCGCACTACGCGAACTGCACATAGCACAGTGCGAACACGCGTAGCGTAGTGTTGCGTAGTGCTGCGGTAATTTTTTGCTTGCTCGTGGTCCTCAACGTCAAGTTTGCGACCGCTAACAAGCAAAATGACATCCCGGCGAGACTTTTTCCTTGTTCGCGATCAGCAACATCAAGTTGCCGATCGCGAGCATGGAAAATAAACCTCCCGGCGAGATTCCCAACGTGAGGAGGTCAGGTTTCTCATTGCGAGTGGTCGCGTATGCTCGTGACCGCTCGCGATGAGAAACTACCAGTTCGCGTTGAGAAAGCTGCCGCTCGAGTAAAAATCTACTCGAGCAGCAGAAAACTACAGCTCGCACTGTGCAAGATGCCATTTTCAATGATTGTACAGTGCCGGTGGCTTGTCCGCACTGTGCAATCATTGAAAACGACATCTGGCACAGTGCGAACAAGGTACTACGCAGTTCGCGAAGTGCTACGCGTAGCTCGCGTAGTACGGACTGCACTTTGCGTAGCTTCGCGAAGTGCTACTTCGTGAACTACACCCAGGGTTACTTGTTTGGGACTCACTTGACAGTTCAAACTTATCACAGATCTCTCAGATGGTTGTTGCAGATGAAAGGAGAGAACCTAACATTGTTGAGGTGGTCCTATTTCCCTACATTGTAAGGACTTATAGTGCAAAACAGACCTGGGACTGGTGATGCCAATGCAGATGGCCTTTCCAGGTTTTTCCACTTAGATGATGAGAATCACAAGGATAACGGTTAAGTTGCTCATCACCTTTCATCTGGCGGGAGGTCTTGTAAGGAAATGCCTCTTTTTGCATGTTCACCCCCACATTTTTGGACTGATGCTGCTGGTGTTTTGACTGATTACACTGAGGCTTGCTAACCTGACCTCAGTGCCAGTGTTATAAACCAATATCAAGGTTATGTCAAATTGTATACACCCAATTGGCAAGTACTGACTTACTTATAAGTCCCTAGTATATGGTACCCCAGGTACCTAGGGCATGTAATGCAGAGTGGTCACCCAGGGATGCAGCACTGTTTGTGCCACCCTGCATGCGACTGAGACAAAATGGACTCAAGCCTGCCACTGCAGACTGGCAGGGTAATGTTTCACAATGCTGGTTCGACTTTGCCAATACATCTAATGGCAGTTCCACCACTTTCCTTAAGCATATATGTTAGACTTCCCTAAGGAAAGCCTATGGAGCCCTATGGCAGAGAGTTGTACACGCTTAAGTAAGACACAATGTTGTATATCTCTTAGCAGTAACACTTCTAAATTGTCATTTTGCTGTGGAAAGGATAGAAGCCCCATTGGCCAACGGAAGGTTAAATGGTTGGCAACCCAACTCTTCCAACTCCTGAATGGGACCACCTAACAGGGTCAAGTAAGGTAGCAAATTGATTGGGACATTAAATCCGACCTGATGCCCAGGTCAGATTTAAAGTCACTATTAAAGTTAAGTAACTTTTAGAAAGTTGCTTCCTTGCACTCCAGCTAGTACAGTGGCCTCACAAACGCCATGAAATTTAGAAAGATTTTTGACTACCTGGGGATACATGTGAATGACTCCCAGGACCGGGAACAAAGGCTGTTGCTACAGACCGAGGTGAAACCTCCTCTCCCAGGAGGTCCATTCAGAATGTTAGCCCACAAGGCAGGCTTCATAGGTGAAGCCGCCTTTGAAGAGCCACTGGTAACAATATTCCTGAGAACATGCCTTTTGTTCCTTCAGACAATTAGGAGACACAGACAAGGTAGGGAAACCTGTTCCCAAACCAGTTTTCCCGTGGGCATGTAGCCCTCTGTCAGCCACACCGCTAGGGTGGGCTACACTGCTCCTCACGACCAAGGAAGATTTTTGCTATCTTGGAAGGAGCAAGATGTGGTACTCTGGGATAGCTAGGTGTCACACATCACAGGAACTTTGTCACTTGAGAGGAGGGGACCCAGTAGCCTATTGGCTAGTGACCGCGTAGTTCCCTCTGGGCTCATTTCTGGGATAAATATGGCACCCCTGGCACCCTGCCCTTTAGTTCATGTTGGAGATGAAGTGAGGACTAAGAAGGACTGCCCTGCTGCTATTGAACTGTGCAAAAAGAGGCTGTATCATCGAGAGGTATGCACCTGCTGTACTTTTGGGCTAGTGAGATTGGACCTGTGCCTGCGGCTCCTCACCCCGGGAAAAGTTGATTTACCAGTTTCACCAAGACCAGTGACTCCAAGGATCAGTTGGCTGATCTCCTGGTGCCTGCTCCATGACCACAAGAGCCAAAAGAGCCATACCAACAGAGTGATAGCCCCGCAGTAATTTTGCCACTGCCAGTCACTGGGCACGAGTAAGGCAAAATCTGAGATAGCCAAAAGCAGCACCCGAGACTGGGGGACCCAGCAGTGCTGTCCAAAGTCTGACTCATCATACTCAAGCCCCCATGAAAGAGTGTGCATCCAACTGCGGAGCAGTTTGACCAGTATTGCAGCATTGGCTGTCCAACTACTGCAACGTAGAGGACTTCAAGTTACCCCCGATCTCTGTGGCCAAAGTTGCCCCACATCACCCATCGTCCGAGGAACCACTACAGAGACAACCCCATCACCACACCACAACCGGAGCATCCTTTTGAGCATCTTTGCCTGAATCCCGCAGGATCAAGACTACTCCATTGACTTCTATGGTGGTTGTTGTTTTGCCCTGGTGGCCAGGTAACTGTCCAAAGTATACTTTCTGGCCCCCTAGGCCTTTACCCTGTTGGATTTGGTCGCCAACATTTGGCTTGAGTACGCACACTAACTCTATCAAACTTTTCAAAAGTTTTCAAACTTTACTTTTGCCAATGCTTGCTTGTGGTTGTCTTTAAAAAGTGATAAAAAAACTTCTAAAATCTGTATCCCTGGAACCTTCTGGTGGATTTTAATAGTTACGGTCTCTAACAATTCATAAAAATATGGTCTACTTTTATAAATTGTTGTGTCTTCTTAATGGTGTATGATTTTCTTATTCTGTTGTTTGGTGCTTGTAAATGTTTTACACTAAGCTCCTTTGCCATGCCTTATTGCCTGCAGCCACAGCTACCCAGGGTTGAGCTAACATTAAGTAAATAATACTGATTGGACCCAGGATGTTATCTGTTAGTGTCCTCTACGATAACACCCCCACAGCCATATCATATAGGAGAACCAGATCCTTACACAGGCAAAACATTTGGGGAAGACCACCCTAAGACTGTCAGGTCTAACAAAACAGCTGTTGTTTTATAATCACATGCAGAACAGTACCTTTTCCTGAGCAATACTTCTCAAAGTGCTCTTCCAGCATAACAGTAGGTTCTTCGCTAGACTCTCGCATCATATTTCCAAAGTAATAAAAAGAAACCATATTGTCTTTGGGGTTTCTGGTTACATAAATAATCTGTGTGAAAAAAACACAAATTGAACACACATGTCAAAGAAGAATTAAATTGCAGTGTTATGCAGTAGAACAAACAGTGGTATCAGGTGCCATGCAAAAAAACAAGTTACTTTTGATATGTTGAAACATTCAGAAATTATCTCCAGCATTGAAAGAAGGGCCATAAAAAGCATATATTTTACAATGACATAAATTATTATTAACACCCTATTCAAAGAACTAAGATATTGACTCTTACCCCTGAACCCTGAAGGCAATGCAAGTAATGCAATGCTAGTAAGCCTTAACCAATCAATACAGGCTCCACCAAACATAGGCACTGTGACTGCAGGACACAGGGAAGAGTGCTCTCCCCAAAATATTTCAGAACAGTACAGTCCGCTAAATGAATACCCAGTTTTGGAATGGCTAACCACAATATTAGTATGGGAAAGGCTTGTGGCCGACTGATACCGTTGCCTGAAGTGATCACTTTTGCTGCCCTACAGTTATCTTTTGGAATGATGAGTGAGTGCTTTGGAGGTGGTAAATGCTATTGGTGGAGCAAAGCATTGGATATTACAATCAAGCTGCACCATTGGAGACCAACACAATTTTTATTGTCTGGCACTTGCTAGAGCGACTTCCAGTTGTTCTCACGTCTGAGCCAATATTTCATGGTCCCCTTCTCTGATCTGCTTGATGCCGGCATCTGTTGCGATTAGGTTCGCAAGGCTGAGTTTCCAGGAAGCATTCCCAATATGGTGAAGGCAGGGCGAGTTGTCTATTATGGAGTTGAAACCAGGTATCAATCAGCAGCCAAAAGCGGCATCTCATTTTGGAAAACCACTTAAAAAAGAAGGCTGCATCATTGGTGCTCGTCCTAATGCCTAGAAGTCATATTTTAACCTGACAGATCATGAAAGAGAATTTCAGATCTAGTCTTGGGGACTATTACATACAGAGAACATACCCAACAAGTACTGATAGAAAAAGTGCTGTAAATATGGATGACACAGGAATCCATAAGGGCTCATTGCAGTAATGTGTCAGGATAGTGCTGGAGTAAGCAGTAGGGTGATGGTGGTGGTGTTTTCTGGTATTTATCTCTTTCTATGCACTTCATTGCATGGATTTACTCACAAGAAAGAGTCACTCTAAGTGGCACACATCTGGCAGTTGAATGTCACTCATAAGTACACTTGAACCATGAAACATCAGACATAAGCAATCTGAAACCTTGGCCGATATGGCATTATGGAACATGAGGCTCATTTGCAGGTAGTGTGACCTCTCACGTCCTGTTTGGTGCAGTCAGGTTGTTGCAGGGATTCTGCTTATACACAGAACTATGCGTAGAACCCCAGGACCTCAGTGAGTTGTGGTGTACCAGAAACTCACCTCAGAACCCAGAACCCTGTATCCGGCTAGCATAAGTGTCCCATTCGTTATCCGAGATTTAGCTCGGCGGTCCCAATGAAAAGACAACCCAGAACACGCGACTCAGTACATACTCAGGAATGGTGGGAATCGGAAATACCTGTTCGTATATTATTCTCACATCAGTCCACAACAAGAATCAACAGAGACACGGTGAAAATAAAAAGAGTTTATTTTTATAGACCACGTGTCCTAATATGCAGTACTTTGGCTAATACAAGCAGACAAATGATTAAAATCAAAACCATCAACATAGTTACAATTCCATAGAATATAAAAGGGGTGATCATGTTATAATGACAGTGGATACTACCACTTTCCCTTTACTAAGAAGCTAATATTATTATTAGTCTAACAGAAGGTCTCTTAGGCTTGAATAGGGGACCCCATACCTCAAAGATCAGCTTAGTGAAATCACATCACAGGAGCATCAGGAGTCTTCTCGCAGGAAGGCTCGTCTTCGGTCTGAATAATAAACATGATGTCTGTGATATTAAAAGCACCAACTTTCAGGTATGTGCAGCTGCTCGTGTGTTATGACTAAATAGTGGGTCGATCAACCTAGAGTGGAAAACATGCATTGTCTAACAACTCAGACTGTTTGTCACATCGTGTGCAGACCAAGGTCGCTTCGCAGAGCTCGGGATGGTAACAACAGATTGCTCTCGTGTGAGGCAAAACTCGAGTCAGCAGTTCGTTTAAGCAATAACATGTGAACGCAGTGTCGTGTGCAAAAGCAGCAAGATGGCTTTCTAACTTCTGACGTGGTTATGCTAACTTAACAATGTATGTACGTATTAAGGGAGTCCTTACGACATGCCCCCTTGATCGAAGCACTACTTAGTATGCAAGAAAAGAGAGAACGCAGAGTTCAAGCACGACAGAGCAGAACAAGGCGTATCCAATTTAAAAAGGAACTGGTCAGTTCAGGCAAAGTTCGAACAGGAAAAAAAAAACAAAAAGCGATAGAAAAAACAAAAAACCTCAAACGTGCCTTGGGAGGTGAAAAATGAAAAAACGCCTCACCGGGCAGAAGTGCAGACGCACAGGGACAGTTCAAGACACGTGAGGAAAACACAGTGGACGAAAGTTCACTCAATCCATGAAGGTATATGCAGCATATGTGGCCACAGCTTCCAGCAGAAAATCATTGGCACGGCCACTGAAGGTTTCAGCCATCCAGTTAAGTAAAGAAAAGGAACATACGTGTTCTTCTATCAGCGGAGCCTCTAGCACCATCGGAGGGCAACCAGCGTGTACTTCCAAGTAACTCATATTCAAGAAGTCATATGCCGCTCTCACGATGTCCCAATTACCCAGGATACCATGCGCCGCACCGCAGGCCATAATCCGAACACCAGAACAGGCAGACTCGTGAGACACTAAGGGCCTCATCAGTCGATCAAAATCCGGGTCCGGAGACACCATGTTGGTTAAGCACAAATCCATAGGCCATTCAAAGGGACAATGTAGGCAGTGGAAGACAGGTTGCACGCAGGTGAAGTAGGAATACCGGAAGGATAATCCATATGCCAGGTTCAAAGTCGCCAACGGCAGGACACCATAGTAATCAAGCATCCTGTCACGAAGAAGCTGCAGACGGGACAGGCTGTCGTGTGGCACAGAAAGAGCAGCCATTCCGCAAGATGAAAAGTAAAAGTAGCACACCTGCCACTAGAGCCAGAATTAACGGGACACCTCCAAAGACGCTGGAGAAAATAGAATGAAAAAATGCCGGAATCACACCAAAAATAGTTTGGAAAGAGGTCACGAGGCCCGAGCCCACAAGTTTAAAAAAATGAGCCAGGCCAGTCGTGGACGAGGCATTGAAAATTGTTTGGATCAAAGCACCAAAATGCAGGGGGAGGTCAGTATTCAACAGCGCCTGTACCTCGGTGCGCGTATTTGCTACGTGAAGGACAAATGTTTCCCGGGAGGAAGTCAATGGCACCTCCTTTTGGGACAATAGCGCTCTTATTCTGCTCATTTTGTCGAACTCTGCTTTCAAGGTTGGAATTGAAGGCCAGATAGAAGCATCCAGCCTCCCATGCGGGGGTGGAAACAGGACGTTATTGCAGCAGACAACCCTCTGTGTTACAGTTACTATATACGGGATCCCTACTAACATCCCGCAGCAAGCTTCATTATTCAAAATTAAATAACTACCGTTTGCAAGCAGCGTGAAAGATGGCGTAATCACTGGTACCGGGATACCTTTGAGGACGCAGGCCAAGTTCGGAGCGTGTACATTACAAGCACCGTGTAATTGAATGTGCCTACACACAACAGAATGATCAGGTGACGTTGTACATTGTTCACCCTTCAGATAAACCTCAGTACCGTCCCTTGTACACCTATACGTAAAGGGGAGGGACCAGACTTCATGTATGAAAGCGGTACCCAGCTGTTCATATCTACCCAGAGCATAGTGTTTCATACAAGAGGTAAACTTAAAAAGCGCAAACGGTAGACTTATCAATCCGTGTAAGAGCCACACAGCGGAATCGACTTCCGCAACAGAAAAAGGTAACGGCTCCAATTTCTCAATATGGAGCAGGGAATATGTAGCATCCTTCATGGACATGAACTGCTGTTTGTCAGTAAGGTTAAAGGGAAGAAATAACGATGTTGTATTCATATAGTCCCAAGGGACCTTCCCTGCCTTCAATGTTTGTAATGTCCATGCAAACTGCATAACAGAACGCAACTGGTTTTGACCATGATACAACACAGACATATCATCATGCACAATATCAACAATTGAAGAAACAATATTATCTAATGTATAAATGCGAGAAGAAAGAGTGTTAATGCTGTTATCAATTACTGCTAATACTTTTTCCATATTAGCCTGATCAATAGCTCTCAATCTTGAAGCTGCCTCAATTTGCGACAGTTTCCATACTTCGTTGTAAATAGCATACGCCCATCTCTTGGATCTGCCACCCACAGGACCTTTAACAAAATCATTCAAATCTATTTTGTCATGTAACTTTGATAAATGAACTTTGACAGATGCCAAGGTGGAATGTCGCAGCCAGGACTGACATAATTTCCCCACAGAGTATGTAGTTACTGTATGTGACGACTCAAACCGGGGGTCCACTCGATCTTGAGTATACCCCGGTTTCAGTCCTAGAAAACGACGTTGACAGGTATCAGAACTGCTTTGCCAAATTAACCATCCCTCACTATTAAATTTCGAAATATTGAAAGACGAATTGGAAACCAATAACTGCAAAGCAGGAAGGGACAGATCTGTGTGATTATTCCAATTTGGGTAAGCACCCAGATCCGGCATAGAAGGCGAATTTAGTTTTTTAGAAGTGGCCAATCCGAAACAGGTGGTTTGGAAGATGGTTGCATTTAAAAACAACATATGATTTGGTACTAGACAGGCACGGTGTAAAGCTTCAGTTCCCTGAACCTGCCACGGTTTGGAACCCCAAACCGACTTAAGATCAATAGTAGCCTTCCATAGATCATAACCTTTGATTGACAACTCATCCATAAAGGACTTAGAATATAGCAATTTGGTGTGTGTCAGTCTAACCTTGGAGGCAGACTCAGGCTTAACTTTAAAATAAAAGGATGCCGGGGCTGAAACACTGAAATCAGTAAAATAAGTAAACTTATCAACTAATGTGTGTGAACTGCCAAACGAGGGGGTGGGACAATGTTCCCACTGGGTAAAATTTACAAAATTTCTAAACGAATTTGATTTATGCAAGAAGTGATTGCCATAATGTTGAAAACAATACTGTTCCGCATAATTAGCCGCATTTTCATACAAATCCTCTGCAGCAAAGGCGGCATAATATTTCAAATCTGAAAACAGTGCTTCAATGGCGTGTACATCCCAATCATCAGAACGTATGTTCTGTTTAACTACATCACCCATAGAAACACGAAATACATTAGGCACATTAATGACCTCTGTAGGCCCATGAATTTGAAATTTAACCGCATCCCATGCGATTCCATCCATGACGGGCCAGGCAGTAATATTCACAAAAGTCTGGTCCCTTTTCATGATGTGGGATGAGGAGTGGGGAGCCAAAGTTCCATTGATAAGTCTAATTGTCGATCTCTCGTGGAGATAATGGCCATCCACCAAACGGAAGAAAACTACAACAAATCCAATGGACATAAACAAAAAAATACCAAAAAGCATCAACCAGATGTATGTCCAAGGAGCTATCAAAAAATGTTTCTTAAACCAGCTCACAAAAACAGCAATGTTTGATGGGGGAGTTGAGGGCAAAGAGTTAGTGTCAAAGGAAAAACGGGACTGGCCAAGTGCTGTAGATTGTAAAACAGGCGAAGGTCCACGTGTAGGATAAGCATACTCAGTCTCATCGGACAAACCACCAGCCGGTGGTATCAGCAAGGGATCAGTAACTGAATGCATCTCGATTGCAACATCAGACAAGGTGGTAGAAGCAGGAACCATCATTGAATTTCTTTGCATTGTCTGGCATGAAACTGCCGGAGTCATACTAAGAAGTATTGGCCACTCGCTGAAGTTTGACATTGTCAATAGAGATGTACCTGTTTTCTTTGCGACCAGGAAGTGGAGGTAAAATGACTGTTCTTGTACCCTGCACTCCAAGCACTGGAACTGGTGCACGATAAGAGGGGCCGAACTCCTTCTTGTTCTCCACCTTCTCACGGACCAGATCACCAACTCGGGGTAGCCAGCCGACTACCGGAATCTGAACCTCAGCTTCAGACGTGGAGGGCAAATGTTCTTTCGAAAGAGAGTCTCTGGCTTCTTGTAGAGTCTGCAAAACAGCACAGTGATCATCTACGTCAAAGGGTGCGGTCGCCGCCGCAATGTCTAGACCATCAAGGTCTGGAACAAACATTCTGATTCCGAAGAGCATCATGTACGGGGTCCGCCCACCCATCTAGGGAGATTATTTAGTGCACGTTGGACGTTATACAAATGGGCTAGCCAGTTCCGGCCTGTGCCTAAAACACGTGCTGTCAATGATTGCTTTAAGTCACGGTTCATTCGCTCCACCACACTATTACCCTCAGGTCGGTAGGGAGACGAAAATTTGACAAGGACCCCTAAATTTTTCATAGCCTCCTTGTAAGCCTTAGAGGCGAACGCAGGGCCCTGATCAGAATGGAAGGTACCACACGCAAAAGTTCCCACAAAGACATGCAAATCCCTGATGACAGTCCGCGAGTCAGCACTCCTTTGTGGCCACACCCATAGAAAACGTGTGCACGAATCCACTGCAACCAAGATGTACTTGTACGCAGTATCAGAAGAAAAAGGACCGCAGTGATCTAAATAAACACAACCAAATGGCTTATTAGAGATGTACAGCTGTGTCTGTGGTGGGCGCGCAACAGTAGAAGGTTTAATCTGTTGGCAAATGTCACAATCAAGAACATAAGCGCGCGCTTGTTTATATAAACCAAACCACCAGTAACGTTGTTGTAGCAGAGATATTGTAGCTGACACACCGGCGTGGGCTGACGCCAACCCCTCGTGCGCAGCCAAGATCAGTGCTGGTCTGCAGTCCGCGTTGGGAATTATTCTATCACCAACGTCGTTAATCCTCACTAATGGGACGTTATCAGGACTTAAATGATAAATATACCGAGAGGGAAAACCCTTCGGGTAATCTCCTCCCTTCTCTGTAGCAGCAATAGCTGCCAAGATGTCATCATCAATCTTACTTTTGGATCTTGTAACTGCTGCCACTAAGTATGTAGCCACTGCTGTTTTCGCTGCCTCATCAGCTAAGCTGTTGCCGACAGCATGGACACCAAGCCGCTGGTGACCAAGAGTGTGAATAAAACTTACGAGAGGGAGACGTTCTTTAAAGTCCGCCACTCGAACCCAAAGCGTTTATGCTTAATTGTGCTACCTTTAGTGTCGCGGTAATCATTCTGAGACCAGAAGTGTAAATTGTCATTGTAGGACTGGACACAGTAGAAGGAGTCACTCACTATAAGAGTAGTGACTCGGGGATCAGCAAACTCCAGTGCAAGCACCAGAGCCCGGAGCTCCGCCAATTGCGCGGTACAATCACCCAATGACTGCGTATGCACTGCATCAGATTGGAATTCACCATTTACGAATGTACCCACGACAATTGCGCAAGCCGCTGAATAAGCGTGCTTCGATCCAATTGCGGGTTGCGCAGACCCGTCAGTGTATATGACACAATGGTATTCTTCGAGCGGGCGCAAAGACAGAGGTGCCGGATGAACGAATTCATACTGCAAGTACTCTTGAGTCTGTAATGAGGCATCAAAGATGTAAGTGACGTCTGGCGACGTCAGTGTTGTAGCCCATTGTATCCACCGTGGATGCAAAGCCTTAGAATTGGGTACACTTGCTTTAGTCACTGCCTCTAAAGCAGGATATGGAGTTACAACCAGAATCTGTTTCCCATGCGACAGTGCGCGTTCCTTGAGGATCGCCATCTGCACAGCAGTCAGAACTTTTTCGACCGTGGAAAAACGTAATTCAGCAGAGGTGTACAAGTGGGATTTGTACGCAATGGGGACTGTGTCGCCCTCATTAAACGTCAAATACGTGAACCCCACCGCGCCTGGTACTATTCTTATTACCAGGTTAGTGCGGTTATCACGTGTCAGCAAGTATTGTGAAGCAAGAAGGTCAGCCTGTAAAGACTGTAAAATAGCAGAGTGTTCTAGCTGCCAGCTAGATTTCGAAAAACGAAGGCTGTACCAAGGCGTAAAGCGGCTTGATACGCTGGGCATAATCAGGAATGTACGTACGGCCGAAATTCAGAAAACCCAGCAGAGATTGTAATTTCTTCAGTGTCGTAGGAGCACTTAAGCGTGCACACTTTTCCAGAAAGTGGGGGGCTAACCCCTTACCTTCATTGTTGAGCTCGTAGCCCAAAAACAACACCGTATATTCTGCGATGTGTGACTTCGCAAAATTGAATTTGTAGCCATAGTCTGCAAAACTCACGATAATATTGTCAACGCGAGACAGATGCGGCATCAGCTCATCATCCGTAAGATAGATATCGTCAACATATGAGTATGCTTCGGGGTCTATTCTTTCTAAAAGAGAAACCACGCGAGCAGAAAAGCCGCCAGGGCTATTTTTGTAACCCATGGCTAATCTTGTAAACTGTTTTTGTTTTCCGCCCGAAGTAAACGCTGTCCACTGGCTACTCAGTGTGGACAGGTTGTGGCTAAAAAAGCCATTGGAAATGTCAAGTGTCGTTTTAAATCTTTTACGCACGAGACTGTCGACCAAAGCCGAGCTATGTGTATTTTGTACCGCGCAGGTCCGGCAGTGGGAGTTTAGGTGCCGGTAATCCAAAACTAAACGGTACGAGCCGTCAGGCTTCGTTACAGTGAATAAAGGGTTATTCATAGGGGACACACAAGTTTCAATAACACCCTGATATTCCAATTGTTCAAGGATTGCCGCGACGTGGGGTCTCGCTTCACGACGCATAGGATATTGAGGTTGAGGCTGGGGCATAGACCGCAATGGAATCTCATGGCAGGGGGACAATCTGTCCCATCCCACCTGAGTACGATACACCGCCGGCGCAAGCGCAAGCGCCCACTCCTCAGCATACACTTCAGCTTGGTCCTTAGGCACCGTGTGCGCAAAGGACGGGAGGATTACTTCCTCCCCTCTAGGAGCCTCTAAAATGAAAGCTGGGGGCCAATCTGCCTCCGCTAGGAGGATATCATAGGTGGTGGTCAGATTATCCCAAAAAATCCCTTTTATTGTACGTTGTATGTCACCCTCAATTAATAAGACTATTTCATAAAGTCTATCAGGGGGAGCCACTCTGGTGTCAGCTGTTTCCACAGTAACCGATATATCAGTTGCTGTCACCGCCAGAAATGGACGCAGAGCTTGACGGACTATGGTAATTTCCGCTGCGCTGTCCAGGAGCGTCAGCGCCCATGTCCGGTTCCGAAGCTGTGTCCGCACTATCTGAGGCATACCTTGCCGTCAGAGCCGCCACTTTCTTCTTCTGAAACGGGGGTCTTTGTCGTGCAAATTCGTCCTGCTTGCCTTTACCCTCAGTCTGTCGGGGCTGGTCACGCTGTTGTGGAGCACCCCGACCTTTGCCACCGCCTCCGCCACCGGACTGTGTAGCCGATGTTTCCTGTGAAGAACGAGGAGAGCGCTGTTCAGAAACCTGAAATCTATCAGGAGACTTTATAGCAGCACGATCGCGCAGATCATAAGTGCGTTCACTACTTGACTGTACGGGAGAGGCAGGCCGAGAGCCCTGTTTCTGCTGCTGCTGCTTCCCCTGTTGTTTAACCTGCCATTTTTGTTTAGGAAAAAAGGGCCGGTCGTCCTTACCAGACGTTTCTGCCTTACCCTGCTGTTTTAGATCGGGATTCTTTATTACAGGCTTAACTCCTAAAGAGCTACGACCCAAATCCCGATATGCCTCTGCGATTATTTTCGCAAATTCCTGCGGTTTGTCCTCCTCAGGAATTCGTTTCAGTTCATTACGAACCTGGAAATGCAAAGCATCACCCTTCAGGTTACCAATTATCATGGTAGCCACCAGGTCAAATTGCCCGAGGAGCCGCATCCCTAACTCTATCGCAGACTCCGCACCATGGTTCTCTTGAACTCTTTTGATTACGGAGGGCAGCTGCAACATAGACGGAGTGCCATAGCACTGCGCGTACGTCGCCGCAAAGACCTTGCCCCAATTTGCACAATCATCAATGTGGGGGACCAAGTCCTTAGGCAAACTAATGGTGAGGATCCTGTGTTTCTCCACAGGAGTAGTATTCGGGTAAACCGCTTCTATTTGGTCAAATTTTTCAGCAAGCCAAAAGGGGAAATCATCCCTAGTTTGGGGGCGCTTGCCCATAACAGAATTGACCATAACAGGACTAATGACCACCGCGTGATGATCAGTAGGCTGTCCCGCAACAGCAGGTGCCCCCGCCTGCATATTGCGCGACACATACTGCACTAACGCCCTATATACCGTAATGAGGGCAGTGTGTAGTACACGCAGCTCAGCCACCGTCACCGTGAGGTAACGGGGATGAGGCGTAAATCCGGCTAGTACCGGCCAAGTGGCCCCTGCAATTGATAAAGGGCCCATTCTCGGCGGTATAACCACATGGGGAAGGGCGCCATTAAACCAAATAAGATGCTGCCAAGCAGATATTGGTATTTCCTGTGTCCTATACGGCGTATAGTTTGCCGGCACTGCAGCGGCAGTGTAAGAATGAAAGGAGTCATCATCCCCCACCGCTGGAATCGTCACCCAAGAGTAGAACAACTCATAGGGATGAGCCGCATCGGCTCCCACCACAAAGATGACGTTCATACCAGTGTCCGGTACCCCATACTGCGTCAAATGACGTTTTAGAGCCGCACGGCTATGCGCCGCAATATCCACCGACATTAGAACAACACACGTGAAACTATCAGTAGCACAAGGGTTCACTAACCTTTTTAATTATCAAGCTTGAAAGAACCTATATCAATAGACCTAGGTAGGTTTAAATCCGTCAGACTTGTTATCCGGAAACAAGAATGAGGGTGTTGTGGACAAACGCGAGCACTACTAAGGCGTTTCAACTCATAGACCAAACGTTAGGGGCGCCATGTTGCAGGGATTCTGCTTATACACAGAACTATGCGTAGAACCCCAGGACCTCAGTGAGTTGTGGTGTACCAGAAACTCACCTCAGAACCCAGAACCCTGTATCCGGCTAGCATAAGTGTCCCATTCGTTATCCGAGATTTAGCTCGGCGGTCCCAATGAAAAGACAACCCAGAACAAGCGACTCAGTACATACTCAGGAATGGTGGGAATCGGAAATACCTGTTCGTATATTATTCTCACATCAGTCCACAACAAGAATCAACAGAGACACGGTGAAAATAAAAAGAGTTTATTTTTATAGACCACGTGTCCTAATATGCAGTACTTTGGCTAATACAAGCAGACAAATGATTAAAATCAAAACCATCAACATAGTTACAATTCCATAGAATATAAAAGGGGTGATCATGTTATAATGACAGTGGATACTACCACTTTCCCTTTACTAAGAAGCTAATATTATTATTAGTCTAACAGAAGGTCTCTTAGGCTTGAATAGGGGACCCCATACCTCAAAGATCAGCTTAGTGAAATCACATCACAGGAGCATCAGGAGTCTTCTCGCAGGAAGGCTCGTCTTCGGTCTGAATAATAAACATGATGTCTGTGATATTAAAAGCACCAACTTTCAGGTATGTGCAGCTGCTCGTGTGTTATGACTAAATAGTGGGTCGATCAACCTAGAGTGGAAAACATGCATTGTCTAACAACTCAGACTGTTTGTCACATCGTGTGCAGACCAAGGTCGCTTCGCAGAGCTCGGGATGGTAACAACAGATTGCTCTCGTGTGAGGCAAAACTCGAGTCAGCAGTTCGTTTAAGCAATAACATGTGAACGCAGTGTCGTGTGCAAAAGCAGCAAGATGGCTTTCTAACTTCTGACGTGGTTATGCTAACTTAACAATGTATGTACGTATTAAGGGAGTCCTTACGACAAGGTCCCACAGAGCCCTTCTATTTCTGGTGCTTTGCAGCTGTTTTAAGATCTTAGGGGCATATTATCAAGGACGGCGTTAAAAATTATCGCCGGTTTAGCGGCAGTTTTCTGCCGCTAAGCCGGCGATAATGGGCTTGATAATATGCTCTATGGAATTCCCATAGAAGCCCATGTTCTGGTGTGAACATGGGCTTCTATGGGAATTCTCTGCGGCATATTATCAAGCCCATTATCGCCGGTTTAATGGCAGTTTTCTGCCGCTAAACCGGCGATAATGTTAACGCCGTCCTTGATAATATGCCCCTTAGAGTTTCTCGTTGCTCAAATGGAGGTAATTTTTTTAATGTATGTTTCTCTCATCTTCATTGCTTGATTTCGCTTGCGAGAAAGTGTCACTCATAGTCATTGAATGTCACTCATAATTGAATTATGAAACTATGAATTGCCAACAGAGCCAGGACGGGCTTGTTCTCAACACTCAAACTAAAATTAAACAGAATGCCCACCAGTTGTGAAAACATTAGGCACACTAGTGCAAACCAAGGAGGCTAGGAGCGGGTTGAATCAAATGTTACTCCCATATGAGAAATTAGTTACATTCCGACATTCCTTCCTTGATCTGGATGCATCTGGATTTTGTTTTCTTTGGACTGCAGGCCATATAAAAGGTTTTCAATAGATTTGTTTCTAGATCAAGTTTGTCCATACAGAGGACAAACTTATCAATTAAATGTTTTAACTCACGTAACGTCTGTGATAAAAGAATCACTTCACCTGAATACAATAATGCTGTTATGGGGTTGGCTGTACCTGGTGAATGTCCTGACCATGCATTTTCGAAAATCAATTAATGTTGATAGTAGAAACATCATAGATGCAAGAACATTCCTCTGTGGTACTCCCCAGTCTAGTGAAAAGGACTTACAACATTTCCCAACTTCATTGCATCATACAGAGGCTGGAACTTCTATGTGTAAGGTCTGAAGGAAAGCAACCAGGGCCTGGCATAGACCCATGCTGGTTACCAGACACCATAGCTTTGTTGGATTTACTCAGTCTAACGTGCTGCTGAGTTCCATGAAAGATAAATGCATGGGACTCCCCTTAGATATAGTATATTTACTCAAGAGTAAATGTAAATTGAGACACTGCTCCATCAGCCTGAGCCCATCACTTAATCCATACTTTACACAGAGACAATCTCAGATTTGAGGGACCAGGCAGCAATCCCGTTTAGAGCTGTCCATCCAACAATCTTGATTATGGACTGTAGTAAAGAGATGGATCTGTAGGATTTGGGGGCTTGGCGGTTACCTTTGGGAACACCAGAACAATAAGGTCAGAATACTATGTGGTAGGTAACCCACTACTACAAGCTGAATTTAGAGTGTTGGTGAGGACCAAGGCCCAGGAGTCAGCATTTGATTAGCACAGGTCCATTGGTACAGAATCACGGCTGGAGGCAATCCCTGATGGACAAAAACTACAAACTGGTAAACTGTTTATTATTAGGAAAAAAGTAGTCCCTAAGCAAAAGCGGAAGCAGACAAGTCCTGGGAAAATTCTCCAAAGCCCACACAGTGTACATACGACAGATCTTCCAGTCAGTGAAAGCGCTATCTAGGCTCGATCTAAAAAGAACAAGCATTGGAATAGCCACTAGGTCTTGCCTTTGGGGCCTTATAAGTGTTTAGCCATGCAGCACATTATCCATTAGATTACATTAGCCATTAAAGACATCAAAGTTTGTGGTAAATTATCCATGATATACTGGCCCTACTTCTACCAGGCATCAATTAAAGTCCCTTGACAGTGTTGGCATTCTGATTCCTAGGCACATTTGAGCAGGGATTGGGAATTATGAGATGTGTGGCAATGAACTCTCTCCTAAAATGTGGTTGTAATATATAGAGACTTTGGTCACCTATGTTCAAAGCGGAAGAAACAAGTCAAACTATATTTGTTAAAAATACAAACTGTCTGGGATATACTTTAGTTAAACTGGAAATTGCGAGGAGATGGGAGGTGGCGGATAGACCTTCACTCAGACTGTGAGTCAGAGAGTATGACAAATGCATGATAGCAGAAAAAGAGGTGTTTAAAGCAAGAGGATGCCTCAAGAAATGGGACAAGAAGTGGGGCAAATGTAATGCATACCGGGGGGACTTGTGTGTTTCCCCTACAGTAGAAATGGAAATGCAATGCAATAGAGAGCGACGCATGAGTGACCCATGATTGTGAATGTCATTTCTTCCCTGCTGGCTTTGCTGTACCGTGTAAATTGCCGTAATGTGGATTGGAATATGTATGTGACATCTATTACTGTGAAATTAATAAAAACATCAAACAAACAAAAAATACAAGCTCTGTGGCTGCCATTTAAGCAGTTATTTACAAGACATTTTAACCTCAGTCAAATGGTCTCATTTGAAAGCCAAAAAAACAAAGGAATGGCATAGTGGATGTACCCTGAAATATAGAGCTGTAGACTGCGGAACTGGTGTACATCCTGCGTATACAACTTTTGAGAAGGGAAACTGTGTGTAATTCTGGAGTACTCTCCCTGTACCAACCCAATTCAAAATGAATGGCAACGTCATTCTACATTTAAAGTTAATGTAATACATGTATTTAAGGACTGCAAGGCATGGGATTAAATCAGTTTATTGGCGGCAATTGTAATGGTGAGAAAGAAGCCGTTTTTGGATGCAAAAAATGTTAATTGTGAATGTGGATGTAATATAACATCCACATCTACTGACTTTGGATCTGTCGAACAACTTTCTAGTTTGGGCGTGCTCATTGCTGAAAAGTTAAAACTTACAAATTGTAAACAAAATGGTGGAAAAGAGAGTGTGTATGTGTAATCCCAGACTCTGTCCTCCTAAAGGGTAATCTGATGAACCCTATCTGCAGCTAGTTTATTGCTTGTTCTGGGCTGGGAGAATGCGGCCACCCTCAATGAAAACATCCCCATACACCAATTTAACTCTTTTATAATGACAAACCATCTGTTAACACAATCAAAGTCTTCCTGAAAATGAGCACACGTGTTGAATTTACAGCTAAGCATTTAAGTAATTTCCAAATGCTGTTAGCTGAACACATTTATTTTTAAATGCACAAAAGCACAACATTAACAAGCAATGCATATTACATTACATCTACTGCTGTCGACAGGAGAGTGGAATTCAAGATTCGGCAAGCTCTTCCCGTAAAAACAAGCATTTGCAATGCAAATAGGTCTCACATTTGTGAGTTAGAGCTATTGACATTGTAGATGGCAATGATTTTACCTACACATTTTATTTTTGGAATGAATGTATGTAGTGTGCAAAATCCCTTGGAAAGGTCCTGCACTTCGTAATATATATATTGAAAAAGACGCAAAGTGTGGATTGTTTCAACAATTGCTTGGCACGTACACACATGCACACCGTGGTGCTTTACTAATGCGAAACTCATTAATAAAAGTAGTGCTTACAGACTAACCAACGCGATCGATATCGGAGCATGTGAATCCGAATCCCGGCTTCTCTTTAATTTTCTAGACTATTTGACTCACTCTCCTGCGTCTTGGTTATCCCCCAAACACTGGGAGGCCATGAAATTTGCTAAGGGGGCGGGGGGCAGGGGGGCTTCGCGGGTACATGAAAATGTATTTATTGCCTAGTTGTCAAAGGTCGCCCGGTGCTATTAGTTAAAAGTGTGAAGATTTCATTAAAATATTAAGAGTACTTTACTCGCATCTATGAGAAAATCGACATTAACTAAACAAAATGCCAGAATGCATGTCAGTTTTCACAGTGTTTTAGACAGAACTGGTTGCTTAGTTTCATTGCATTAATTTTTGTATTTACTCTTTTACACATCATCCGAAGTAGGTTACCTAACCCCAAAGCTCTGAATTGTTAAATGACCCATAGAAGGGAGTGTTTTACAGTTGAGCAAATGTGTCCAAATGTAATTTTGGTAGTGCTGTGGAATGATCAGCCAATGAGGTACTCGATGAGCAGGTATTTAACTACATGTTCAAAACGTACATTATTGTGTCTGTTGTTTGTTTGTACAGAACCACCTCTCTGAATGTGCTTATTAACACAGAGCTTCATCTACCAGACAGTGTTCACAGAGGGGTGACTAAAGCACAGAACAAAATGTATTCATTTATCCTGAGTGTGAAGGCACCCTGAAGGCTTAGGTGCCCGCCCGGAGAGGCTAGGGATCCCATCACTTCTACAGATTCTGCTGTGCTCCTCTGCACCAGCAGGGCACAGCTCAGAATCTGCCGCTTCTGCTAAGAATAGGTGAGGGGAATGAGGTTGGGGCATGCAAGAGTTGCCGGCAGATTGCCAGGTTATTGAAAGTAATGATTCTGACGTGAGGCAATGGAGACTGACTTTGTCTGTTTGTCAGCACCAGTCTATTTCTCTACCATCCACTGGGCTCACTGTCATGTATCCATTCATCTCTCTTTGTTAGAGGTGTGTGAGCCAAAATATTAATTAACAGGTAGAGCCAGCTGGAGACGAGCGGGCGTATATGAGCCAGTGGGCGAGCCGTGAAAATGATCGGCATGTTAATCATACAGTAAACATGATGTAAATGTGCAATAATGTCTCTTCAGAATTCAAAAAGTGCATTTCTTTAGCGCGTCACCTCAGTACACACGATTATAGCACTGAATTGAGAGGAAGTTATTAAAAGTGCTTGTTTTAAGCATGAGCTAAAACACTGCCGCTTCTCCCGCCCGACAACAATGCCATTTGTGAACTAAGAGGAGTCAGTTGCCATGCATACCCCGAATGTTGCCTAAAGTCTCATTACATTTAGAGTAACATTAAAATCTAGTTCATTAAACACGAGAAGTTTTTGTACAGCACGCATCTTGAACTCGCATATTTCAAGGTGGCAATAATAAAGATGAAAACGGAAGTGCCGTCAGGCAAGAAAACACAAACGGGAGTGGGGGGGGGATGGGGGAGGGTGAGGAGTCACAGACTGATGGAGGGGCGGTGGGGTGGGTAGACAGGGAAGAAAATAGTGTTAGGAGTAAAGGGTCCAATAGCCATGGAAGGATACAAATGATGAATGAGGAGGGACTAACAAGACTCAAACCAATCGGAAGGCAGCATTTAAGACAAAAGCCAATGGGCAGAGAGTGGGCGGAGGTTCCACGAAGCTTCCACACTACAGTTTATACTGCATGCCTCGCACAGCGATTGCAGCGCATTCGAGCTGCAACGCTAGGGGAGACCTAAAAAACTAAATTGAAACTTTGAGACATGCCGTGACTGAGACAAGCCATTTACTCTACAACTTGAAAACAGTATCCAACAAGCATTTTCAATGCAATAGGTCTCACATTCTTCAGAGTTGGAGATGTGGACCTTGTAAATGACTGTCTTTTGCCCATGCAATTTTGTTTGTAGTGATATTATACGGCAGGATGTTTAGTGGATAAGTATTATGAGATTAACTGATACTGGGAGACACATATACTACGAGTGGCTAAACTAAAGAGAGAGAGCATAAAAGGAATTGGGATATAGATCTACCAAGTTTGGACACTTCAGAGGTTGAGAAAACACCTGGAATCGAGACCAGTCGGAAAATAAAGGGGTTACTAAACAAGTGGAGATAGTGACATTTTGAACATTTGTGAGGGAGAGAACATTGGTGCAGGGAGATGGATGATTTTGTGAGTGTTAGAGTGAAGAGAAAAATATAAAGATGAGAGTTCATTAAAAGTCACCATAAACACAAAAGGAAAAGGTTTGTAAAATGAGAATGGGAACAGCGCGTCACAGTGCGCTTAGAGGTCATGGCGTTTGAAATCATTCCGCTGAGCTAATAATAAAATAATTTATTATGTTAAGTTAGTTGCAAGTATGTTGCTTTAAAAATTAATGCAAACACAAAGCAAACATTTCTTCTTTTAACATAAAGCAAACTACATAAATTTAGGGAGAGATTTGCAGTTACTCTGTGGGACATGCCACAAACAAAAATGCCATAGATTTGTGGGAAGGAGAGAGAGTGCCACTCCCTTACCGAGTATTATATTCTATGTGTTGTGATGGTGCAGTGAGAGCCTATGGAGGGTGACAAGTGATCGCACGTACCCTAATAAACTTAGAAATTACCTTAAGGTTGTGGAAGGTTATTGCTGTTATGTCTGCAACTACACAAATAATTTGAAAGGGAGCACTCCGATAGTGCAAAGTAATTTTACCTACATTAAGAGTAAAAATCCATGATGGTGGAGAGAACTGTGAGTTTGCCCAGACGGCCGGTGAAGAAGCAGACGTGGCGACGTCTGCCAGTCCCTGTACCAGCAACCGTGCTCACGTGAGCATTAAAGTGTACAGGCACATAGTAAGCAGCGCAACGGAATTCAACCAAAGAAACGACAAACGAACAATAATTAAAGTACAGGCTCACTAATTAAAAAAAGCAAGAAACGAACAATAAATAAAGTACAGGCTCACTAATTGAAAAAAGCAAGAAAAGAATAAGGACAAACCCTAAAAGAGGATTAAAAGCTGAACTGGAGTATACAGGAACCTGCAAAACGGAACAAACTGGAGGCACTCAATTTCCATTATATACACAGTATTTCTTTGGGCATGGTCTCGCCAGCGGCAAGATGGCTGCACCTTGAGTGAGCTCTGCTGACCGGATGTAAAATATCTGTCAAGGTCATGCTTTGAGGTCCACCGAAGTGGCCTGAAACATTAGCCTCTGATGTGGGATACTGCTGCCTGCTCTGATCCACCTGTGAGATGCGGGGATGCCTGGTGAAATGACGGTGGGGCGAGGCCTGCTGCGAGGTGCCAGACCAGGTGAGCCACGAGGCTGTGGAGGCTGGAGTAGCGGTGTGTGGTGGCGACAACTGCGGTGCGGTTCTCACTGACCGACACCGAATTTAGCAGCGCTGCCTGAGCTGGGAGAGGAGTGCGCCCTGGGGGGACTAAGAAGACGGTGACGCAATCTGCTAGGCAGCCTCCGCCTACGATGACACTAAATGAAGATGGCGGGCCCCACCTGATTGAGTTGAGCGTGGCTATGGGCGGCTGGGTGAGCCCAGACTTGGCATCGCTGCGGCTGGCTGTGGAGCCCCCGCTGTAACCTACGGGCCCCTTCCCGCCTGCTGGAGGGGTGTGGGCCACCGGACTGAGTGACTCTCTCAGCCACCCTGCTCTGTGAATCCCTGCGGCCTACCCCGTGGCGTCTTTGCTGAGCGGCCTGTCGGCAGACTCCCTGACCCGGGGTGGAGGCGATTTGCACCCTGAGGGAACTTCATGTCATTTGCGCCAGGGACATCTGCTGTTGTTATGACACCACTCACCTGAAAACCAGGTTGTTCCTGTTGAGAGATGAGATACTATGTCCCGACACCCACAAGGATCTACTCCTGCATTGGCGGTAAGGGACACACACCAAACATGAGAAGACTCTTAGGGAAGGGGGGAATGGAGGGAGATATGAGAAAGAGAAACACACAGCTTTCTTTGGGTTGTAGCACTTTTTTCTGTTCTGGTATGTGGGACCATTAGCGGTGCTTAATACTGCAATTTAAAGCCCTGTTTTCGTGTTTCTACACCAAAGATTCTTTGTTTCTTCTTGAGTAGGGCTTCAGGTTTTACGTTTTTACAGATTTTTACATATAAATACAGACGGAAATCTATATTTCCTTTGTCTGTATTTATATTTAGAAACGGCAAAATACTAACAAATTTTGCACGCTGCCGTCGGGTATTTTGCTACCGACATTCAAAATAAGCAATTCTGCTGTCCCCTGTAAAAGGCAGCTCTTTACGTTTTGGTGTTTTAAGCCACTGAGCACAGGGTGGCTCTGTAGACACTGCCCACAGTCTGGTAAGAAGGGGTGAACAAAACAATAAAGCCTCGTTAACTAGTGAATGGTCTTTTTAAAGACCTGTGAAGTACTCGGGTGCAGCTGGAATCAATCACACTCTGAGATGTTTATCGGCATGTGGCTAAATGTTACCATATGGCTATACAAAATTCACATGCACTTTTGAAGACACAAGGATCAATGAATTACTATGAAACGGAGGCGGCACAAATTCCCATTGTTTGAATATCATGAGATGTGCAACCTAACGTTGGGGTGACACCCCTCATAAAAATCGGCAGCGAGTCCATTTATCACGTCCAATGCTTTTTCATTTTGGGGTGAAACGCTTGGTAGGTCGCTGCGGAAAGGAGGTGTATTTATCGCAGCAAATGCACCCGATTTCGGAGCAAAATCTATCAGTAAATGGCGCAAATCTTCTGTTTTCATGTGAAACACACATGGACTTTGAACAGAAGCTCCGGCGTTGGGTCCCAAAGTGTCTACTGTCACTGGAAATTCACCTGGATTTCAGAGTGAACCACAATCGAACGTCTGAAACCCCTCCCCCACCCAACACACCACTCACCCACCTCCCCAGGCTGGTAAGGGCTGCAGTGAGTTTGTTGTCACGTGAAATGCACCTTCATTTGGGGTGAACCCCCATCGCACACCAGTTGGGTAAGGGACGCAGCGAGCATGTTATCACGGGAAAAGCACCTTAATTTTGGGATACCCTCCCCCACCCCCAGTTAAGGGCAGCAATGGAGCCCCCCTTCTACCAAGGGGGAGTAGGGAGAATGGGCAGTAATTCTTCACACCACCCCAGAACTTGTGGGCGAGTGAGAGCTCCAGCGGAGCCCTCGGGACAGCGGCATCACCCAGTCTGGGCCGGGGGTGACTTGTTGCGGGCTGCCCCTGCTAAGGCTCCCATGCCTTTTTGGCTGAAAGTGCTCCTGAAGCTCTATTGTACATGACCAATTGAGGGCTGAACCATAGCAGAAATTACTAGATTTGTCGGCATACATTTATATAGAGAAAATCTTCATTCAGAGGTAATATTTTGCGATGGCCACAAACTTTCATACTTTCATATTCAATAGCTTGAACTTCACTGTATGGAATTTAAGTTATCGCCAACCATTTGAGTCCGTACTCAGGCATGTTTGTGTTTTGGGAGTATTACTTTAATCTGACCGGAAGATATGTATTTTGGAAGTGGGGTGTGTGGGGGGGACTTGCTGCATACCTGAGGCAGTGAGACTGCACATGCGACAGCTCTTCAGGAGAGTGAGTGCGGACAGACCAGTGCAGCACCACACCAAGTGGCCTCTTGGCACATGGCCATGCACTGATGTCTGCAGCTCCCACAGTGTGTAATCTCCTCAAAGGCTGCCCTGAGGCACTATTCATCTGCGTGCTACAAATTTCCCATAATTGACTGCAGATCAGGTTGAGGTTTCAGGAGGGCTGCCTGGCTGTTTCTTTCATCCTTCTGAGGACGGTTTAACTTAGCACCATTGTTGAGTTGGATTAGTAAGTGTGCCTGCTTGATTTTGCAACATGTAGTATGGTATTATGTTTGAAAGTTGTATTTAATATACTGGCCATGCTCAGTGCACAATGTGAGTACTGGCTATGCTCAGTACACGACTCCTAACACAGTTCCTAACAGTTGTCTGCCTGCCGTGGACGGCGCTGCTTCCTGCGGTGCGACCCTGAGTCGGGCTGCCCAGCCTGTTTGGTCAATGGTTCCCCCCGGGGGGCTGTGTGCTGAGCTGACGCCCCGGCTGCTGTGGAGGGGGACGCCTGAGGCCCGTATACAGAGAGGGGCTCTGCAACCTTTGCCTCCTTAATTTGGCACACAGTGGACTGCCCATTAACTCTCCGGCTCTTTTACACCTTGACCCTATAAGCTACCAGGGCCTGTCCTGATTGCCGCTGCAGCCCTGAAACATTTTCTTCCGGTCCTGCTCGTAGGCAGGGGACTTCCAAATATGCACTGGGGACATAGAAAGGAACCACAGAGACAAAACAAAAGCATAAACAAGCACAGCCAACCGCCACGTGGGCGGAGCCCATGGACTGCGTGGCATGCTGGAGCTCCCAACTGCATGAGAGCTTGCACACTGGGAGTACCCATGATCTGAAGTAAAGACAGGACCTGTAAAGAAGACTGCCCTTCAGCATACACAATAATTGACTGTTGTGAGAAGTTTGCCTGGCATATGCTGTCCACTAGTTATAGTGGGCACCTTGTACCAGTCCAAACAACCCTTATTGATGATAGGTTTACCGACAACCTTTATTGAAAGCTATCCTAGTGGTAGCTGTGGAGAGCAAACTTCAGGATAAGTCTTGAAGGAGTGTAAAGCAGCTTGGTTTACCAGATTATAACCTCTTGAATCACTAAATTAAAGGAGAACCACACAAGGTATATATAAAATATATGTATTTATTTCTAAACACTCACTACTAATCTATTTATGAGATTAGAGTCCAAGATACACAATAATACAGTTCTAAAACGACAGTAAATAGCACAATATACAATGGGCCCTAGGGGCGGACCAAACCATATATTGAGAAAGTGGTATAAGAAGCATGACTTGACTAGACACAGTGCCTAGAGCACGTAGAATCGCTGGGACCCCAAGGAACCACCCAAGTTAGTGACACAGAAGACCCACGGAGGACACGTGAAGTGTGAGAACACAGGTGCAAGCCCCGTACTATTCAACGGGAAAATCGCAGTTGGAATTTTAGAAGTTAGAGACACTTAGGAGAGGACTTTGAGCAAACCCCTTTAGACTTAGGGGGTTCTAGGGCCAGCACCCACCTGAGCACTGTAGTACTCGAGTTACCTCACCCAGGGAAGCCGGGTGCATAGGTGACAAATGGTGTCGGGAATCGTCGTTGATTTCAATGGCGATCTGCTGCAAAGTGCTGCTGCCGGAAAGGAGAAAAGTGTCCAGTGTGATCCAAGCCTGGATCGAAGATCAGAAGAACCTGAAAGCAGAGGGGACAGAGTTTGGGTCACTTACCAGTGACCAGGGGCACGATAGACGAGAGCCCACCGATGTCAGGTGATTCAGGTGCGAAGAGGTGAAGCTTGACTCTGCTGCCACGAGGACCAGGAGGCGTCGATGATAACCAGGAGCTAGAGTCGAGCTATCCCACAAAGGATGTTGAGTGCTGTGATGTCGGTGCCCGGATTGGACCCAAGAAGCCTTGGCAACAGCAACCCACGCAGAAAGAGAAAAAATGCTTTGGTGCAGATCAGCAAGGTCCTGGGGACTCCCCAAGCAATGGAGAGTCAGGGTACGTTTGGAGCAACCGGCTGAGCCCAATTAAAGTTAAAGTTGCCTTCACAGGGACCCACCAGTCGACGGACTAGGGATCGCAAAGGGACCTCAAGAGAAAACACAAAGGGCCAGCTCACGGAACACTCGTGGAGTGTAGGCGGGCAATCTTCAATCAATCAATCAATCAATCAATCAATGACATTTATAGAGCGCACTACATACCCGTAGGGTCTCAAGGCGCTGGGGGTGGGGGGGGGGGTGCCGCTACTGCTCGAACAGCCAGGTCTTCAGCTTCTTCCTGAAGGAGAGGTGGTCTTGGGTCAGGCGCAGGTCGGTCGGGAGGGAGTTCCAGGTCTTGGCGGCCAGGTAGGAGAAGGATCTTCCTCCTGTAGTCGCTCTTCGGATGCGGGGGACGGCGGCGAGGGTGTGGTTGGCTGATCGGAGGTGGCGTTTGGGAGCGTAGAAGTTGATTCGGCTGTTGAGGTAGCTCGGGCCTTGGTCGTGTAGGGCTTTGTGTGCGTGGGTGAGGAGGCGGAAGGTGATTCTTTTGTTGACGGGGAGCCAGTGAAGGTCTCTCAGATGTCCGGAGATGTGGCTGGTTCGTGGGATGTCGAGGATGAGTCTGGCTGAGGCGTTCTGGATCCGCTGGAGTCTCTTCTGGAGCTTGGTGGTGGTACCGGCGTAGAGGGCGTTGCCGTAGTCCAGTCGGCTAGTGACGAGGGCCTGGGTGACGGTCTTCCTGGTCTCGGTGGGGATCCACCAGAAGATCTTCCGTAGCATGCGTAGGATGTTGAAGCACGCCGAGGAGACGTTGTTGACTTGCCTGGTCATGGAGAGGGAGGAGTCCAAGATGAAGCCCAGGTTGCGTGCATGGTCTGTCGGTTTGGGTGCGGTGCCCAGGGCGGGAGGCCACCAGGAGTCGTCCCAGGCGGAGGGTGAAGAGCCCAGGATGAGGACCTCCGTCTTGTCCGAGTTCAGTTTCAGGCGGCTGGTCGTCATCCACTCGGCTACCTCTTTCATCCCTTCGTGCAGGTTAGCTCTGGCGGCGGCGGGGTCGTTGGTCAGGGAGAGGATCAGCTGGGTGTCGTCGGCGTAGGAGATTATATTGAGGTTGTGTTGGCGTGCGATGGCCGCGAGGGGGCTCATGTAGACGTTGAAGAGGGTGGGGCACAGTGAGGATCCTTGAGGGACGCCGCAGATGACTTCGGTGGCCTCTGACTTGTACGGTGGTAGGCGGACTCTCTGTGTTCTTCCGTCGAGGAAGGAGATGATCCATTCCAGCGCCTTGTCCAGGATTCCGACGTTGCTGAGGCGCTGTACTAGGGTGCGGTGGCAGACAGTGTCGAATGCCGCGGAGAGGTCTAGGAGGATGAGGGCCGCTGTTTCTCCGTTGTCCATCAGGGCTCGGATGTCATCGGTGGCGGTGATGAGGGCGGTCTCGGTGCTGTGATTGGCTCGGAAGCCGGACTGTGAGGGGTTGAGGGATCCATTCGTCTCGAGGAAGGCGGCCATCTGCTTGTTGACGGTCTTCTCGATGACTTTGGCAGGAAATGGGAGGAGCGAGATGGGGCGGTAATTCTTGAGTTCGGTAGGGTCCGCAGTGGGTTTCTTGAGTAGAGCGCTGAGTTCGGCGTGCTTCCAGCTCTCAGGGAAGGTGGCGGTGTCGAAGGATGTGTTGATGATGTCTCGCAGGTGGGGTGCGATGACAGCGTCGGCCTTGTTGAAGACGTGGTGAGGGCAGGGGTCGGTCGGTGATCCGGAGTGGATGGAGTTCATCGTGCGGACGGTGTCTTCGGTGCTGATCGGGGTCCAGGCGTGGAGGGTGGTGGTGGGGGGTGGTTGTTCGGTCTTGGTGTGCGTTGGTTGGTTGTTGAAGCTGTTGTGTATGTCCGCGATCTTGTTGTGGAAGTATGAAGCGAGGGAGTTGCAGAGGTCTTGCGATGGGGTGATGTCGTTGTTTCGTGCGCTCGGGTTGGATAGCTCTTTCACGATGTTGAAGAGTTCCTTGCAGTTGTGTGCGTTGTTGTCCAGCCGGTCCTTGAATGCAGTTTTCTTGGCGGCGCGGATCAGCTGGTGGTGCTTCCGGGTGGCCAGCTTGAAGGTGGTCCTGTTGTCCGGTGTAGGTTCCCTTCTCCAGACTTTCTCGAGGGCTCGGCAGTTCTTCTTGGAGCTCTTGAGTTAGTCGGTAAACCACGGGGCTTTCTTGCTGCCGGGTCTGCTGGGCGGGGTCCTCAGCGGGGCGAGTTCGTCCGCGCAGATGCTGATCCACTTCGTGAGGTTGTCGGCGGCCTGGCTGGGGTTTGCTGAGCTGGCAGGAGGGTGCTGGCTCAGGGAGGTGGCGAGCTGGTCTGCTGTGATCTTGTTCCAGCTTCTGCGGGCGGCCTGTTGCTGGTGGTGGTGGGTCGTCGTTCTCTTGAAGGTGAAGTGGACGCAGCTGTGGTCCGTCCATTGAAGCTCTGTGGCGTGGCTGAAGTCGATGTCTGTGCAGGAAGAGAAGACTGCGTCGAGTGTGTGTCCGGCGAGGTGGGTGGGGGTGGACACCAGCTGCTTGAGTCCAAGATTAGCGAGGTTGTCGAGCAGGGTGCTGGTGTTGCGGTCGTTGTTGTTCTCCAGGTGGAAGTTGAGGTCCCCCAGGAGGATGTAGTCAGCGGAGGGGAGGGCATGCGGGCTGACGAAGTCGGCGATGTCCTCGCTGAATTGGGTGCGTGGTCCCGGAGGTCGGTAGATCAGGGTGCCTCTGAGGGTGGTGTTCGGGTCGGTGTGGATCTGGGAATGCAGGTGTTCGGCGGTGGTCAGGGTGTTGTCGGTGCTGGTCGTGAGACGGATGGTGTTCCTGTGGATGATGGCGATGCCTCCTCCCATCTGGTTGGCGGTGCGGTCCCTCCGGACGATCTTGTAGCCCTCTGGGATAGCGATGGCGATGTCGGGAGCTGAAGAGGCGTTCATCCAGGTCTCTGTGAGGAAGGCAACGTCAGGGGCTGTGGCGTCTAGGAGGTTCCAGAGTTCGATGGCGTGTCTGTGGACGGAGCGGGTGTTGAGCAGGATGCACTTGAGGTGGGTGCTGCTGGTGTTCGACTTGGCGGGTGCTGGTGCGAGGCAGGTCCGGATGCAGGAGAATTTGCAGGCGTGGCAGCTGAAGGGTCCGTGGGTGCGTCGTGGTGTGGCTTGGTGGCATCCTGGGAGTCGGCCGGTGTTGAGTGCGATGAGGGTGGCGGCGGAGTACGTCAGGCGGGTTGGTCGGGGTCTTCGTGGGCCAGGGGTCCTGGCGCTGGTCGCGATCCGGTCGCGGACGGGCGCAGATGGGCTTACCTTTGGCGCGCCTTCGGCGCACAATCGGCGCACCCGCTGCGAGTGGCCGCTGCGCGTTCGCACGGTCGCCATATAAGGCGAAGTGCGCGGGTGGGCGGAGCAGCTGGGAGGCGGGAGCGGGGAGGGTACAGAAGAGAAAGGGGCGGGGTAAATGGCGGTGGCGGGAAGCGGGGAGGGAGAGCGGAGGGCGGCGAGGTAGGCGGGCAAACAGGAAGGAAACTGTTACCACGGCACAATAATTACAGAAAAACAAGCACAAATGGAGGGCAAAAACAAATGGCGAAAACAGGCAGAAAAAACGTTAACACGGCACAATGATTACAGAAAAACAAGCACAAATGGGGGGCAAAACAAATGGCGAAAACAAATGGGGAGAAACCAAGACGGCAGCGAGGCCGACGGCGAGGCAGTTAGGCAAGGCAAAGGGGCACACGCAGCAGCTGGTGGCCGTGTGGCGCGGGGGTGTCCCACAAGTGGGTCACACTCACCTGCATCGCACGGTCGCCATATAAGGCCAAGTGCGCGGGTGGGCGGAGCAGCTGGGAGGCGGGAGCGGGGAGGGTACAGAAGAGAAAGGGGCGGGGTAAATGGCGGTGGCGGGAAGCGGGGAGGGAGAGCGGAGGGCGGCGAGGTAGGCGGGCAAACAGGAAGGAAACTGTTACCACGGCACAATAATTACAGAAAAACAAGCACAAATGGAGGGCAAAAACAAATGGCGAAAACAGGCAGAAAAAACGTTAACACGGCACAATGATTACAGAAAAACAAGCACAAATGGGGGGCAAAACAAATGGCGAAAACAAATGGGGAGAAACCAAGACGGCAGCGAGGCCGGCGGCGAGGCAGTTAGGCAAGGCAAAGGGGCACACGCAGCAGCTGGTGGCCGTGCGGCGCGGGGGTGTCCCACAAGTGGGTCACACTCACCTGCGTCGCACGGTCGCCATATAAGGCCAAGTGCGCGGGTGGGCGGAGCAGCTGGGAGGCGGGAGCGGGGAGGGTACAGAAGAGAAAGGGGCGGGGTAAATGGCGGTGGCGGGAAGCGGGGAGGGAGAGCGGAGGGCGGCGAGGTAGGCGGGCAAACAGGAAGGAAACTGTTACCACGGCACAATAATTACAGAAAAACAAGCACAAATGGAGGGCAAAAACAAATGGCGAAAACAGGCAGAAAAAACGTTAACACGGCACAATGATTACAGAAAAACAAGCACAAATGGGGGGCAAAACAAATGGCGAAAACAAATGGGGAGAAACCAAGACGGCAGCGAGGCCGGCGGCGAGGCAGTTAGGCAAGGCAAAGGGGCACACGCAGCAGCTGGTGGCCGTGCGGCGCGGGGGTGTCCCACAAGTGGGTCTTCAGTGCAAATGCTGCTTGGAGTCAGGGGTACAAGTAACCCAAAGCTCAGCTGCAGGAGTCATTGGAGAGCTGATGCTTCTGCAAAGTGACGCAGTGTCCTGGGGTTGGGTTGCACAGTCGCCACGAGGGATACGGGCATTAGACATGCTGTGGGCACTGAGCGACCTCTAAGACCACGGAAACCCACCTCCTGTGTTGCAAACCGGTCAGATGCGTCTTTGGTGCCTGCCTTGCAGGGGAGTAAGTCCTTTACTCCAAGGGAGGTTCTTCAGTCATCTAGTTCAATGTAGATCATCGAAGTTCCAGTATTTTCAGTATCAGAGTTTCAACCAGGTGTAATCTAAAGTCCTGTAGCCATGGGTTCCTATCATATACCCAAGGAAGGGGTGGGACAAACTCTAGGGACCCACCTATGGGAGGGTCAAGAAAGAGGGGTGGCTACACCCATTTCCTTTGTCCAGTTTCACACCAGAGCAGGGGCTGGAAGCCCCTGCAACCGGTTTGAGCTGGACTATGCACAGGGACACCAAATGTGCCCCCAGTGCAGACTTCAGAGCACTCTTAGAGTGCACCCACCTTGCCCCAATACACTAAAGCCTGTCTGGGAGGTGGTCACACCTCCCTGTGACAGGAAACCTATTGTCCAGGCCTCCCCTGTCAGAGTTGCATCCAGCAGCAGGAGGGCAGACTCGTGTCTGTGGCTGTGAGCATCCATTTTGTGATGCCAGGGCTCTGTTAGCTGGTACCACGTATACCGGTGCTGTCATTTCTCTCCCTCTAGAAGGGTGGGATCATACTCCCACACTAGTTACTGGTGTGGGGGTATGATTCCAAGGTGTTTGACAACAAACACGACATGTTTCTGTGCAGCCATCCCAAAGTTAGCATTTACCGTTTGGTTATAATGCACTTCAGAGTATAATGGTTTGGCTGCATCACAAACAACCCTGGAATAAATGTTCCGAAGGCTGCAGAGGGGCTCTGCTCATGGATGGGCACCCTCTCACATAAAACCCAGCACCCTGCCTTCAGGATTAGTAAGGCCTGCCATAGGGGTGACTGATAGGTTTATATGTGCAGTGAACCTATATCTCAGTAAAGGGTGCATGCACCACCTTACACAGGCTGCAGTAGAAGTCCTGTGGTGTCATTTTGGAAGGCTTCCCAGGGATGGCATAATACATGCTGCAGCCCCTGGTAGGCCTCTGGTGTACCTATGCCCTGGGTACATAGTATACCATATACTAGGGACTTATAAGGGTACCCCAGTATCCAATCTGGAGTGTGCCTAAAGTACTGGTAATCAATTTAGAGAGGAAGCAGCTAGGCTGGGGTCCTGGTTAGCAGGGCCCCAGCCAGACTAAAGTCGAAAAACAGTGAAACATCAACAAAAAGTGGGGGTAACTATAAGAAGCAGATCCTACTCTCCTACAACTGTCCCTGCAGCCTTCATGCACAGTGCTGGGCCTGCTGGCAGACGTGCCTGGTGGTCCACTTGGACTACTCAGCTGCTTGCTTGGCCCGACATGCGGCGCTCTTTGCTTCTTCTTGGGCCCCCACTCGAATCTCGAGGTTGCGACCGCGATGAGGCACACTGCCTGAGCTGCCCCTGAAACAGGGCCTCTGCCTTTGCTCGAAATGGGGAAAACTGACTGTTGGACTTGGCCCTTCTGGCAGGTTTACCCCTGAACTTTTTTGCTTTTTATTGGTGACTTGGTGATAGTGGTTTTTGGTTCCTGCGCACTTTCCCTGGGTCCCAGGGTAAAGTGCGTACGCACGCTGAATGCATGTGGTGAGATAGGCCTGCCCTCCCATAGGAATGCATGGGGAATGTATGTGTCCCTAGTAGTTCCTGATGCGTGGGGTGTGCAGGCCCGAGTTTGGTATGTGCGGACTCGTGTGATTGAATGCTGCGCGATGATGTGTGCGGCGTGCATGTACCTAGTATGGAAGTGCCACTTCTAGAAGTGGGCACTTCGGTGTGCAGTGTAAAATGTGTGCCTTGTCGCATGATTGGCTGGTTGAGGTCATGTGACGGGCTAGGGATTCCCCAGAGTCAGGATGAGTCACCCAGTGGTGAATGGGGAGATCAGCAGCTAGATGGGTGGGAGGAGTACACCTGGGTCCTGAATAGGGCAGGGTTTTCCCCACACAATGCTGGCTCCGCCCCTGTGGTGCGACTGACGACCCTAGCCCTGCCAGGGAATAGAGTGAGGGGCCGAGCACATCAAGGGTGCTCCCCAACCAGCTGCGACTGGTTTTCCCCCTCACCCTGAACCCGGAACAAAGGGATTTGGTATATAAAAGGCCGCCGCTTCCTGGTTTCGACCGATTCGAATGTTTACTAAGATCTAATCAGAATCGCGCTCGCGCACGTCACTGTACGCGTACGGTAAGCGCACCGTAAGCGCACCGTAAGCTGGCTCAGATATATATATTGATTTAAAGGCTATTTTCTCAGAATCTACTGAACAGATTTACACCAAACCTACAAAAGGCACTTCCTTGACCTGGGGACTACCTCTCTGCCAAATTTCATTAAATTCTGTTCAGCCGTTCGGGCTGTAGCCCTGTCTAAAGGTCCTATGGAAAAATGCATGGGAAAAACGCGTTTTGGGACCCCCCTTTTATCTCAGCCCCCGCTTGACGAATCCCCCCGAGACTTTCAGGGTAGGAGCGGAGCGTAGCGTAGCGCCCCACCTATTTTGAAAAATTTGCGAGGATTCGTCGACCGGCGCCAAAGTTATTCAAAATAGAATGTTGCGGATTTCCTATGGAAACGTGGTCCTAACTATAACTACCTACTGGCGACCGCCAGTAGGTAATATATATATATATGTGAAAACAACCACCAAACTTCAACAGGAACTCCCATGAAGAAGGCACGGACATCAGGTAGTTGGTATACAGCTTCTTTTATTTTATCGGGTCACCCACGACCCCGAGACACAAGAGACACGTTTCGGCTTCTATGAAGCCTTTCTCAATCTGTTTGGCACCATTATTCCTTCATTATATGTAGCCACTCTCACTTCTAGCTAAACTAGAGTAGAAATATTTTTTCTTTTGCCAAAGAAACAGTATATTATAGAACTAGGATGAAAAAACATCGGCAAAATAAAGGGAAAAAGGTGCTGACTTTGAAGCTAGGGCTCAAAGTTCAAGTCCATACAACTGTACGTGGTTAAAAAACTTGCACACCGTCAAAAGTAAATTTTAGCCACAATACATTAACACCCAGTACACTGAAAAAATTAATTCCCAGCATATTTATTACACATCACAAACAAAAGCAATATTGTGGAAAATAAATAAAATAAAACACAGATAAATTTCACTTCTGCATTTTATAGAAGAGAAACAGCATTTTACATAACACGCTGGTTACAAAGCACAGTTTCAAAAACAGTGCACAAAATAAAGAAAATGTATGAAAACTACAACAGAAATACGCTTTAATTTAACAAACAAACAGCATGTTAGCAACAAAAATACATAATTGTGAATAAAATCCTAATTGAGATTTCCTAGAAAAGGAGTCTTTTGAAGAAAAAAAAATAGGAGGGAGGTTATGTATATTAAGTGTGGTTACATCATGTTGACTCCAAAGCAGGGAAAGCTTAGTGTGTACTTTCCATACCTACTTTCTACTCTTGTCTCAGTATTAATGTCAAAGTGCATTTGTGCCTCTAATTAGTGCCCCAGAATATTTCCAATGTGAAAGTAAGGCGTCAGCGCGTGACAGAAACCAGGCCTTGTTTGTGATGATTATCTAGCAGCACAGCCCTCCATCTCCTCCACCGGGCTCCTCTGTGAGGCAGGCCCCATGACTGACTGGAAGGGAGGCAGGAGAGAGAGCAGAGACATTGGCTAGAGGGGTGGGGGAGACAGGAGAGTAAAGCAAGCCAGCGAGGTGCTCTGAAAGGGCGCTGGGCTGATAAGAGCTCATAGAAAGAGCTCATGTCCTGCTGTTCTTCCCGGAGACCGTAGCCAGTCCACAGCTGGGGCAGCTGCGATAAACAGGGCAGGCACAGACAGCTCTGAGGCCTGGCTCTGCTGTGAGGCAGGCTGGAGGTTTGAGAGAGAGCACAGAAAGTGGAACAGAAGAGCTGGGAAATACACAACCATAAAAGTGAAACCAGCGCAGCACTGATAAAGAATGTGAACAATTATTAAAACATTCAGGGTGAGGGGCAGGAGTTGTTTAGTGCAGGGAACAGAGCAGGCGCCCTCCAAACGCACTGATGAGCAGGATACAAATGCTGTGTGTTAATTAGGAAGCAAAAAGTGTGCCTGCAACAGCAGGTAGGAAAATCTGGCTTAAGAAAATAGTGCAGACAGACCGTAAATGAAACTTACTGAGTAACAGCACATGTAAAAGAGTCAGTCCTCGTAGGAGATGACAATAGGAGACAGGGAGTTACTAAGGAGGGAATAATAGGCCTATTAAGAAATAAAAAGCAAAAATTTATAAAGGACAGGTACAAAAGCCAATACAAAATAGGGGGGGGGGGAGTGGATGCAGCTTTAAATGAATACCTCAATACAGTATGTCTCAAAGACCTAAAAAGGAACATGCCTTTCAGTATATTTTTTGTGTAGGAAGGTTGCTTCCTGCTCATAACAATCCTGCCTGTAACACAGCAACCCTTGAACCATGGGCAAGGGTGCTTGTGTTGGTGCTGGGTAGCACTTAGTGCGAGCACATGTGAGAGCAGAAATGTGTCATAGCTTACTAGATAAGCACATTCCTGCTCTCTACCTATCGTGCACCACAGCACAGAAAAACAAGTTGTCTTACTGCGTTCCTTTGCATGACTTTGTGGTAAATCTGTCCCTAAATATTTTACCCTGGATCATGGTGTTTGACAGGAATGTGTTTTAGCCTCCTATAATTTTAACCTCATTTAATTTTTTTTAAAAAGGATGATGCTGTTACTCGGCGGAGGCTTTAAACCTTATAAACAAGTGTGCCCAAGCACAAAAATGTCCTTTCAACAATTGTTTGCAGGCCAAGTTGTCCATGTTGGAAGGCCCAGTATCCTGTCCGCATTGTAAATATCAGCTCAGCATAGTTGAGGAACCCAATCTCAATTCTGACGTGATAAAGCTAGATAGTTCGGCCACCGGATCTCATAGAATTATTCTGTGTAACACGAGATCTCTAGCTAAACACCCATTTGAAATATGGGACATGCTGACCTCTCAGGATCCTATGGTGTGTTTTTTTACCGAGACCTGGCTAAACCCCTCAAACCATGCGATGATCACGCTCGCAATTCCAGAGAATTACAAGTTTATTCATTTGGACCGGGAAAAAAAAAGGGTGGCGGTATTGCCATTGCTTTTAAAAAAGATGTGGAGGCAAAATGGGTCTCCTCAATATGTAATGAACAATTAGAACTAGGCATTTTTAAAATTATTGTCTCTCCTACTGACACCTGGCATGGAGCTTTAGTGTATCGCCCACCAGGTCCCAAAGGAAGTTTCGCTGATGTGCTAGTAGAATATCTTGCACTTCATATACTTGCAGCAAACATCTTCCTTTTGCTGGGGGATTTCAATTTTTATGGAGAGAAAGTAGAGGACCCTGAAGTCATCAAATTACTGGCTTCTCTTAAACTCTTAGATCTTACTCAACGAATAGAGGGTCCTACCCACAATGCTGGGCATCTACTAGATCTACTCTTCTCCAACTCGGATCGGATCCATTGTGACCCTCCCTATCCCCTTCCATGGACCGATCATTATATGATTACGGTCCACATAACTTGCCTGGTAGAACTAAGTCCACTACAGCCCACTAAACAATCCCTAACGCTTCGTAGAAGATGGGATAATCTTTCCCCGGCGGCATTTAATGAGACCTTTTCCATGTATAAATCAGATAACACTAGAGATATTAGTGAACAATTGGAAAGCTTCAATACTGCACTGGAAGAAGCTTTGGACAAAACTGTCCCAAAGAAGTTAGTGAAATCTAGGCCCCAGAGAGATTCTACTCCCTGGTTCTCAGGTACATTGAAGCTAGAAAGGTCTAGCTGCCGGCACCTGGAAAGGAGATGGCGCTTGGACAAATCAGAGGAAAATAGAATACTATACAAGAGGGCTTTGTCCAAATACCACCTGAACTTAAAGGCTGCCAGACAGCACTATATTATTGATCAAATTGATAATGCGAGCAACTCCCAGAAAACCCTATTTAAGATTGTACGGGACTTTGTCTCGCCAAAAGCCTGTAGACAGCGGCCCCCAGAAACACAAGAGCTATGTGACTCCCTGGCCTCCTTCTTTCAGGAAAAAATGTTGAACATCTATGCCAATTTCCCCACCACTACTAACTCTCAGATGGCTTCCTTTCAATCGCCCCGGAAACAAAATAACACAAACGCATGTTCCCTCAACTGCTTTTCATTGGTTACAGCTGAACAGGTGATTAAAGCTCTCTTGAGAGCGAAATCGGGGTCACCATGGGATACCTGTCCTCCCAAAATCATGGCAGATCTGGCCTTAAGCTGTGCCCCCGCCATCCGAGATTTATTTATTAATTCCATCACTTCGGCCACAATTCCGACTGCTTGGAAAGAGGCGGTCGTCTGTCCCATACTGAAGAAATCATCGGCTGACCCCTTGATCTTGGCTAACTATCGCCCCATTTCCCTTCTACCTCTCCTAGGGAAAATCTTGGAAAGTCACATTAACAGCCAACTAAGCCTGTACTTAGAGGAAAACCATCTTTTAGATCCATCCCAGTCCGGTTTTCGTCCCGGATTCAGTACAGAGACGGCTGTGCTGGCTGTTACCGACTCTCTGAGGCTAACTGTTGATAAAGGAGGATCAGTTATTCTGATTCTCCTTGATCTCTCCGCAGCCTTCGATACGATCTCCCATTCGAAGCTGTTGGAGAGACTCCAGGATTGTGGCATTAAAGGTCAAGCCTGGAAATGGCTAGAACAGTACCTATTGGGTCGCACGCAAACTGTTATGCTGGGACCGTTTGTCTCTAAAAAAATGCTGCTGGACAGGGGAGTCCCTCAGGGCTCCTGCTTGAGCCCTACTCTCTTCAATTTATATATGGCTCCTCTGGCGAAGGTAGTCGAGCATCTGGGTTTCGAAATTGTGTCATATGCTGATGACACCCAGCTAATGTTCACAATTGGTGCGGACCCAGAACTCGACAAATCCCGCTTCGCCGCCGGTATGCTGGCCATCTTTGACTGGATGTCGAGAAACTGCCTCCAGCTTAACCCCGGTAAAACGGAGGTTATGCTTTTAGGTAAAGCGAATAACAGCTGGTCGGATGAGTGGTGGCCCAATCAACTTGGTCCCCCCCCCCACTCCCCAGAAGTTGGTCAAGACCCTTGGGATCTATTTGGACCAGACCCTATCTATGAAAGATCAGGTAGCGGCAACAACCAGCTCTTGCTATTATGGGCTAAGGTTGCTTAGGAAAATCTTCCCATTTCTCCCCATTTCTCAGCGCAGAACCTTAGTCCAGGCAATGGTTATCAGTCGCTTAGATTATGGAAATGCGATGCTGGCTGAAGTGAGCCAAATCCACCTGGCTAAACTTCAGGTTATCCAAAATACGGCAGCACGGCTTGTCCTGAATCGCCCTCCAGGCTCAGCCTCTATACCTTTGCTGAAAGAACTGCATTGGCTGAATGTTAGAAATCGATCTATCTTTAAGATCTGCAGTCTGACTTACAAGGCTCTAAAGGGAAGTGGGCCTCACTATCTTCGAAAGAAAGTGGTCAAATATTCCTCTCAGAGAAATCTTAGATCCAATTCTCTGGACCTCCTTCAAGTTCCCAGAATCCGCCTCACGCGGACGGGAGGCAGATCCTTCTCATTCTTAGCCCCTAACTATTGGAACAAACTTCCGTTAGCAGTCCGCAATACTCAGTCACTGACTGCTTTCAGGAAGAAATTAAAAACCTTCCTGTTCTAATCGGTTCCCGGTCATTGTGGTTACTTTTTCTCCCGCATTCTCCCAGTTAAGCACCTAGATGCCCCAGGGTGAGTTGTGTGCTCTATAAAAAACCCCTACCAATACCAATACCAATACCAATACTATTGAGTAGCGGATATCTCGGAGTACAGTAGGCACTCAAAAGAAGGGGAGGAATTTAATACACTCTCAATGAGACGATACTCCATTTTGCAAACTACAATGAGCCTGGAATCATATTTGGCATTGAAGATTAGTTCCTGGGAGAAAGCATTTCTACCTAGATTTAGATTGGGATCTATCAGCAATTATCTTTGTTTCCCTCTTGGCCAGTATGATACTCTTTCAATTCTGAGGTGCCTCTGTGATGAAATCTCCAATAATGTCCTTGATATATATATATTTTTTTTGTAAGTATTATCATCAGTTCACATGTCGTTTTCTTTTATTTTCGGTGTGAAAAAGTATGGATTTGTTAAATGTAGGTAGACTCGTCTGTTTTTGACAACTGTTATCTACCGGTGAAGGTTGCTTCTGTTGGGCAGTTTTTTAAAAGCTGCAGCTCGCCATTGCTATTCTATACTGTTTAAAATATATATTTACTTAAATCTTATAATCTCACTTCTGTGCCAATTTAATAGCAATGCATGTAATGTGCACTTTTATGCAGATTTTTATGTATCAAGAAATGTTTATTGACTTGCTGACTGACTGACTGACTTCAGTCTGGCATGTTTTAGTGGGTCCTGAGGGAGGTAAACATACAAGACTCTCAGTGATGCCGAAAAGAAAATTAGAACAGGGCGAGTGCCCTACATCAAAGGTGACCAACTGAACTGCCCAGGTAGGAGAGGACATGTCCAGAATGACAGCATTTTATTGGGAGTTGGCAATGTACATATGCCTGTCGATTACAACAAATTGCCATAAATACCCAATTCTGAAAAGATCCAGCATTTTTCGATAGGCGGGCAACATGTTTCATCTCAGGGGTGATGCTGACAAGTTGCCGAGGGGCATATCATCAAGGCAGCGCAATGAAATTACCGCCGCTTTTGCGGCCATTTTCGGACGAAAAGCGGCGATAATTTCATCGCCTTATCAGCAAAGAAACGCTATCGCGTGTTTTGCTGATGTAGCCCCGTTTCCAGCATGCCTAACTTTGCATCGCTAATGAGATGCACAGTAGGCATGGCTGTGAAACCAACCAGGGGAAATATTGCGAAGGCAGCTTCGTGATATTATCAAGGAAGGTGAGCGACTTTTAAAATCGCGTTATATATGCCTTAACACAGGAATTTAACGTCTGTTAAATTCCTGACTAAGGCATACTTAACATGGGGGATGGATTGTGTGGCTAAGACCACAGGCCCCTATCATCTAGGATATCGCCATTTTCCACCATGGAAAATGGCGATATCCCAACTATCTCTGGAATTTTTATCGCCTCAGCGATGCGCGTTGTTGATAACGTGCTAACCGGGCGATAAATTCCAGAGATAGCCGCCGATAACTATGCAAGCGCTAAGCGCACTTTGCAATATTTATCGCCGGACCTTGACAATATGCCCCCAATATGCCATCACTGTCATAGAGTAGGTAATGGGAAGAGCACTCATACACACTTCACATGGTCTCTCTCTCTTAGACACACACACAATGCATAAACGCGCACACACAAATCATCATTCACAGTTTTTTGAGTTCTTAACCCAATAGTGGGGATGCTTCCTGATCGACCCTCCCCCTGAATGGGGGCTGAGCAAGTGGCAATACCCTGATAAAGGGGATAAGCAGAAGTCCCTCAGCGATAGGGGCAGATGGGAATGGCTCGCACAGCTGGATAGAGAGGCCAAGCAGCAATGATTCAAGTGGCCTAGAGGAGGACGGACAGGAATACTTTTGGATGATTGTCTGGGACTTCCTTTAGACCACGGGACGCAGTGGGTAGGTTGGTGGGTGTGAGCTCCTTGGGGGCAGGTTGGTTAATTGGAGCCACTGGCGACAAGCTTCATTTTTCTCTCTTCGCAGTTGCAGTCCTGGGCTTTTTTTTTCTCCCACCCAATGCAGTTGGAATATTTTTTTTCTCTGCATAGCAATAGATATTTTGTTTCTGTGGGAACGCCACAGGCAGTCCATTTCTGGGAACTCAACATATTTTAAGTTAATGTGCCGCTATTTTGTGTTAATGTGCCGCTATTTTGTGTTAATGTGCCGCTATTTTGAGTTAATGCAATTCTTTTACAGTGAAACCAAAAAAGAAGCCCACTTTCAAAAGGAAACACAGTGCAGTAGATACTCAAGGAAGCATGATGATTTTATAAGGGTAAAGGTACTTAAGGCAATAACAAGGAACATGCAGTAATTAATGCAATATTTCATACCTTAGCTTTTTTGTTTTTGAGCCCTTTCGGAGTCAAATGATATGGCAGGTGCGTTGTCAAAAGGCGAGGCGACGGAATCTGCTCAATATCCACTTTTCTCATATTATATTCAATCCAAGGCATTCGATCAACTGTTTCGATGTTTTCGGTTTTGTTGAGATGCCCTTCATGATAAATCGAACTTAGAATTTGTTGTGTCCATGTGGTCCCTTCAATAGTAAAATAAAACAGTATGTCATTGTTATTTATTTATTTTTTGGGTATCACTTCTGGACATCTTTAGCTGTTCTATTGCCACTAACACATAAAAAATATCTACATATAGTGGGATTTGGATCAGTCCCTTGTTCTTGATTGGATGACTTTCTTGCTTAACTAATTTCTCTGCTCCTTATTTGATAGTTTTATTCCCTATTTGCTTTTGTCTTGACATTAGAGTATATCTTCCTACCTCTTTTCTGATTGGATGGTTTGTGCCTTTCTACTGCTTGCATTCAGTGAGTTACTTTTTAGGTTTTGCGCTCTGCTTGTGAAATCTAATATATTTAATGTTCATTTTAAAAGGGCTTACATCCTGTCCTTTCTTTTCATTTGTTGGTGTGCTTGCCACTTCATTTTCCTCCATTTTTATTTGCTGTAGCCTACTATTTCCTGTTATTTCTTGTGTGATTCTCTTATCAGTGTCCCATGGCTCAAGTAATGTTTCATACGCTCTTGAGAAATTCATTTTTTAGGTTTTGCCTGCACAGCGTTTGTGCTGTGCTTGTTTTTCAAGTGCTGGCATTTCAGTTAGGAAGCTTAATTGGTTAATCAAAAGTTTTTGTTTGCCGTCTGAATAGGTGTCTTTCATTTGTTTGACTTGTTCTCTTGTTTCAGTTTCGCTCAACGCCATAGGCCGCATGCATGTCTTTCTGCAACTTTCATTTCTTCCACGAGACTTGGAGCTCATCGTTTCCAAGCCTCTCTTTTAGCCCTGAGTCACACCCCCAGTTTTCACTACAAAAACGTGGGTGCAGTGCTCTACCCCATACAGACTTCTGTTACCTGTGTTTAGGAGTTTCCACTCAGTAGACTGTCTTGCAGCTCACAGTGAAATTTATTTTTACTGACCAAGAACTTCAGACCTAAGACTTACTGGCCTTAGGTGTGTCTTCTGGGTCAATTGCTGACTGATATTAGGTGTGTCTGTAACTTTCATTTCTTCCAGGAGGCTTGAAACACATCCTTCTCCAAGCCTCGCTTTCAGCCCTGAGTCCAACCCTTGGTTTTCATAACAAAAACATATGTGCAGAGCTCATCCTCATACAGACTTCTGCTACATGCATTAATGAGTTTCCACTCAGCAGACTGTTTTTCAGCTCACAGTGAAATGTATTTTTACTGACCAGGAACCATAGACCTAAGACTTACTGGCCTTAGGTGTGTCTTCTGGGATAATTGCTGACTTCACATGGGTCTATGGTGTCTACCCCTACCTAAAGGCACTATTATTCTTCACTTCTTCTTTAGATTGATGCTAGCTTTTAAATTAATGTGCATCCATTACCTTGCTGGTCACCCTTAGGAAGACCAGCCAAAGACTGACAGGTCTAAAAGGCAGCCATTGATGTAATCAGGCCTCTCCTTGGTAGTATGGTTCCAGGTTAAGGACAAACTTTCAGTAGCCTGTAGGGACCCTCAGATGATTTTCTAATTATGCTACAAACTTAAAGATCACTTTGTGGAGAAACTGCAGCACATTTCTTCTATTTGAAGGACAGAGAAGCAGGCATGAGTCCGGCCAGCAAGGGGCGGTAGGGATGATGAGCTCAGCTTGTCAGCCTTAAATGCTCTACCCTGCTTCAGGGCCCTGATGGGTTCATCGTCAAAGGTGTGAGGTGTGGCAGAGTTACTCCTTCAGCAGCACAGGTCCAGCAGAAGTGTATACCCGAGGCACACTGCATCTAATGACTTCACTGGGCCATGCCAGAGATCTGCAGTTAATGGTGCTGGCACGGTTTCAGGTTTCCTTGAGGATGAAGCATTATGGGTGTTGCTGGGGGCACTGGTGAGCACCCAAAGGTGGAAAGAGGTGTTGCATTGCTCCATGAGATTAGCCCCAGTGCCACCTTAACTGCATGGACAGGAGACACTTATTGAGAGACACTGGATAAAACATCTCACACTACTGTTGTGGTCTCCTGACTCGAATCTGCAGGGCAGGTACATTCAGACAAACATATAATATGCTTCCTATATTATACGAGCCTACAACTGTTTACTTGTTCTTTGCACTTCACCTAATCTCCCTCTGTTTGCATGCCTTCACTCTATATTAAGTAACAAGTTCACAGATGGTGTAGATATTTCATTAGGACTGCCTATGATTTGCATGCTTTTTGGCTGCCTTTTTGGGTTAGTCTGATGCTTTTAATTTAATCTCTTTTTTTTTTATTTAGCAGAGCATTAGGTTCGAAAATTACATGGAATACTAGAAAAAGCATTTTCAGTAAAACCAATTTCTACAGAGAATCGAAATGACAGCTGGAAAATACATAAAGAAAATGACAAATAACTAAAACTAAAGCAGCTGATTATATACTCATTCACAAAGCGAAATGCAAATTTATCCTAGAACACAGCAGCAGCAATAAGGAAAATTCCTAATACATCTAAATTGCAATGCCAATAAAGTGCTAGTGCCATCCTATTGCCTAAAGCCGACATAAATACAACAAGGATTTGTGGCTATAGCAGGTCCTCACATCATTGACAACAGTGCAAAATGCATTCTATAAAGTGCTAAAACTATTAAAGTGCTAGTGCTGCTAAAGTGCGATTAGAAAAAGTTCTGATGCATTTTAGTAACAAGCTGCTACACTAATTTACCAACCCTGGTGCTATGATCTCTCTTTAAATTGTTCCAGTTCATTGAAAAACTTCCAATTTTTTTCACATTTTTTAATAGCTCCTACCCTCCTAGCATAGGCTTCCTCCAATTTTCGGGTTCTTTTCATTTTGTTGAACCATTTCAGATGAGATGGTGCTTCCCTAAATTTCCAATTCTGCAAAATTAGAGAGCGAGCAACCATACACAAAAGAAATACAAAGGCTTTTTCGGGTTCGGATAGTATCTTTTCATCTCTACTGATACCAAACAAGGCAGCTTCGGCTTCGAGCAAAATACTCTTATCGATTGCTTGCCCAATATCCGAAAAAACTGCCTCCCAAAAAAGCCTAAGTCCTGAACATACAAAAAAGGTATGATGCCACCCGCCCTCCCCACCTATTTGGCAGCGAAAGCACCTATTTTCTGCACCTGGAAATCTTTTTTTTAAAGCGGCTGGAGTTAAATAAGAAAGCAATCTTGATAAAAAGGCCATCCTTTTAAAATTTGCGGCACATAAAGATTTACTTCCTAGAAGGCACAAAGACTCCCATTCCTTCCCATCCAGCCTACATCCGGTCTCCCGAGTTATTTTATCCAAGTGAGTCTCTATCACGGAAGCCTGTCCCTGCTTATGTAACAGCCTATACCAGTTTCCCACTCCTTTAACGTTGGCCCCATAGAGGGCTACAACAAATTGGTTAGGGGTGTCCAAAATACCACTGGTATTTTTTAGCAGATGAACAATGCGTAAATGTTCAAGAAAGGTCGGCTTCTGATGGCCTTCCGCCCGTGCCGCTATTTCTTGCCAGTAGATCGGCCTATTTTGAATTGTAAAACTCGGAGAGTCCACAGCCTTCCCAAATACTTATATGTCTAGATGGCAACTGGAGGCCAAGACTCGTCCATTCTTTTAAAGTCTTATAACGTGTCTTTTTTGGAAGTTTAGAAGTTTTTAAAAATACTGGGGTTAGTGATACAGCTTCTTGTGTCATTTTGTCCATAAAAAAGCTGTCGCTAGTAATATTGGATCCCATTAATCCAACACTAAATCTAAAAAGGCGGCCTCATAATAAGTTCTCAGGTGAGGCAGCGCTAAGCCCCCTTGTATTAGGGGTAATTGGACCACGTTCAATTTAACCCTCGGAGCTTTCCTACCCCAAATGAATTCCCTGAGTAAAGTATCAATTTCATTAAAGTATGACTGATTTATTTTAATCGGGACATTAGAAAATAAACAAATTAGCAGCGGGAGCATGGACATTTTAATTAATGAAACTCTACCCGCTATCGATAGGGGGAGTAATGTCCATTGTTCCAGCAGCTTCGTGATCTTTCCCTTCATTTTTAGATAATTCAACTCAAATAACTGATGATACTGATTAGATACATATATCCCAAGATATCTTATAGGATATATTTTTGTTGCTTGTATCTTTAGACAAGGTGGAAAAAAGTTCAAATCAGCATTAGGAGCGAGAACCTCGGTTTTATTGGCATTTATTTTGTACCCGCCTATTTGCTCAAACTCCGAAAATTACCTCAGAGCTGTTTCGCCGTTCTATCTATCGGGAGTCAGATATAAAGTAATGTCATCAGCAAAGAGTTTTAGTTTAGTCATACCAGGTATCAGGGGTTGGATAGCAGCATTAGTTTGTATTTTTAAAACCAGAGGTTCTATAAAAAAAGTAAAAAGTAATTGCAAAAGCGGGCAGCCCTGCCTGGTTCCGTGGTTTATATTTATGGTTCCTGCACAGTTTAAGTTAATTATGATCAGGGCAGTGGCCCCCTGGCAGATGTTGCGTAACATATTAACTACTTGTGCAGGAAACCCAAACCGATCCAAGGTGAAAAACAAGGTTTTCCAATTCACATGGTCAAAGGCTTTCTCCGCGTCAACCATTACTATACTGGCTGGGATGGAATTTGTATTGAAATAATCCAACGCATGTATTAAAAACTGGGTGTTGGTCGCCATTGATCTACCGGCAATGAAGCTGGTTTGATCTCTATGGATTATTTCTTGGGCGGAAAGTAAAAAAAGTTATGCTCATACCTTCATTAAGATTTTATAGTCAGAATTCAACAGACTGATAGGCCTAAATGAATACACATCTTCAGTCGGTTTATCTTTTTTAACAAAAGAAACAATTATTGCTTCTTTAAAAACATCTCGGACTTCGCCACCCTTTTTAACAAAATTAAATAAATTATTCAACGGGGTAGCAAGTTCTTTTAAAAATACTTTATAAAACTCGATAGGGAAGCTGTCCTGCCCACAAGCTTTTGCCCTGGCTGTTGATTTAATAGCAGCTAAGATTTCAGCAACCTCTACTTCCCTTCCTAGTTCTCCATTCCTGCTCTCTGATAGCTTGGGGACATTCATATTTATGAAGTATTCCTGGATTTGCTCCTCCTCCACTAAATTCTCAGTAGAGTACAGCTGATGAAAATGGTCCACGAAAGTCTGTGAAATATCGCTACTGTTAATTATTTTTTGACCAGTCCGAGGATCATAAATTCTGGTTATTGTGGCTGATTCTTGTTTTTTCCTAGTGGAATTTGCCAACAATTTACCGATTAACTGACTTTCTTCGTAGGCCCTCTGTGGGAATATTCGTGAGTTGCAAACCTCTTCTAAAGTGAAAAAGTCCCTCAGTGCTGTTCTTGCCTGCACATATAGATTTGGAAGAAGCTGAAGTTGGAGAGCATATTCCCGATCTACTTCACTTTGCAATTGAGTTATCTTAGTCCTCCGGGTATTGGACTGGCGGCCGTATAGGCTATTATCTGTCCACGGGCTGCTGCCTTAAACCCCTCCATACTGATAAGGGGGCAGCTGTACTCTCATTAATCTGGAAGTATTCCAAAATCCATTTTCTAAATCCCTGAACCCAATCCTCATTTTGCAGAAGGAGACGATCCTGCTGCCACCTGGGACATTCCCTAATTCTTCCCTCAAGCACCATTTCTATCCCAACATAAGCATGGTCTGAAAAAGGGTTACAGCCTATGCCGGCATCTTTAATCTGAAGGGATCTGGAGGTGAAAAAAAAATCTATTCGAGATGCCATCCGAAAACGGTGTGAATAGCAGGTGTAGAATTCCTTGTCTAAATTGACTGCCCGCCATGGGTCCACCAATTGATATTCTTGTATAATAGTTCCCATTATTTTTTTTGTACTTGGTTTTAGTTGTTTTTTGTTTTTATTCGAGGTATCTTTCCTTATATCCTGTATGTAATTAAAATCCACACCAAATACCACCTCTCCGGGGGATCCTATCAGTAGATCGTTAATTTGAGTTAAGGGTACAATGTCATCAGAGATTGGACCGTAATAATTTATAAAATGTAACGTTTTCCCCTGTAACTTAGCTACTACCCATAACCACCTCCCATGAATGTCCCTATGTACTTGTATGAATTCCCAGGGAAGTTTACTAGAAAAGTATAGTTCTACCCCTCTAACTGAAAAACCCGAAGATGCAAAAAAAAACTTTAGAAAAAGTCTTAGGTATAAAAAGTTTTGGAGAATTAGATTTCAAGTGTGTCTCCTGTAAAAACAAAACTTGGGGATTTAATGAGGATAACCATCTAATAAGAGCGCCATATTTCCTTTTATTTAGTATGCCATTAGTATTGACTGATAGGATCCTACATTTACTGGTTTCCATAATTGACCCTTTCTTGTGTCTTACCTATACCTTCAGAACCTTCTGCTCAGGCTTTTTTTCCTGCTGTGCCTCCTTTCCCACCCCTAAAAAAAATTACCCACCCCTTGAAATGTGGGAAAGGCCCGCCCACACACGCTGCCCACATTTCACCCCTCCCATCCAACTTCCAGGGTGTCATTACATAACACCCTGAGTGACCCTGCTAACCCCATGCCTCCCAACAATACAAAAAAAAAAAAATAATCTAAATTTGTACCGGAGTCTATACGCTAAGTATAGAGGACCCCTTTTTTCATTTACTGAAAGGTTAATCTAAATAAAAGCCAATGTCAAAAATATTCTTAATTACAATTGACAGTGACCTATCAGTAGATACATTTCCTAACCAACCCAGCAGTATTTTTAAAGAGGTCACCCTTAATATTGCCGTTACTACTGGTAGCTCTATATATATCCCACTGTTCAACCGCTAGACCCTGCTGAAATCTCTTTTAGCAAAGCCTGGGCCTCTTCAAGGTCAGAAAACATAAAGAACTTTCCTTTGACTAAAACTCACAGTTTTGACTGCTGGGCGATTGATGCTTGCGCGCCATGAGCTTTAAACAAATGCAACATTTTAACAAATTCTTTTCTCCTGCGACCAGCAGCAGCAGTCATAATTGAGAACATGCGAAACTTATTAGTCTCGTTCACAAAAAACTTTCTCTGCTGGATAGCTTTTGTCAAAATCCTCTCCTTTATACATATATAAATCTGTGAAGTTCTGCAAGATAGTTCTTGGTATCGTGGAGCTTGGAAAAGGTTGCGCTGGGACTCGGTGGGCTCTTGTAATGGTGAGGTCGCCTTCAAACTCAGGCAGTACATGCTGTTTGATAAATGAATTTACCCATGGGAGGGGTTGGGAACCTTCTATCCCTTCCGGAACCCTGACGATCCGGATGTTGGACCTCCGAGAGTGATTTTCAAGCTCCTCCAGTTTATTCTCGAGGTAGTTCTTCCTTTTGGCTGCCTCTTTTGCCTCTCTCATAGCCATATTCATTTGATCCTCCAATACAGATATTCTAGCTTCCGCTTCCTGCAATCTAATGGGAAATCGAGTCATTGCTTCTTCAATTTTTCCCAATCTCTGATGCAAAGCAGCGATTTCCATTTGCTGCGTTTTTTTCATTTCACAACCCCTTCCAGGATTAAATTAAGCATGTCCCTGATGTCTAACTGGAAAGCCCCCCTGGTCTCCATATTCTGACTGGAATTGCTTAGCATACCATCAGTTCCAATACTCGTACTTCCCACCTTTTGGTCTGCCTGAGCCGCCTGAGCCGGTGCAGCTTCTGGCAGTGCTTGTCCTTGAGCTCTCAATTGAGGTTGAAGCTGAGATTGTGGCTGAGGCTGGGATAACATCAGGCTCACCGAGGTATCCATCACAAACCTTCTGTCTTTATCTGCCACATCTTGAGTCAAGGAATTTAACCTGGGCATAGTTTATCCCACTACATTCATAGAGCTTAGAAGTATAGAGGGCGCTGTCGAAACTTGTGCTTGAATTGGATCTTGCTGTTGATGCTGAGCATCTAAAAAATCGCTTTCAAATTTTCATTGAGGTACAGCCTGATCCTTAGGAATCAGTTCTTCTAGAGATCCTAGTGGGACCAATCCTAACCCCGGTGGTGAAGCACTCGATGGTTTGGAAACTGAATTTGAGGTTGGTGAAGAGGACTGTGACAGTTGTAGAGTGGTTTTCTTTGTAAACAACGGAAAATCCTTTGTTCCCTTTCCACCTTTCCTTGAACCGACCTGTACTGGGCTGCCTTGTGAAAACATTGTTGATAGGACGGCGGCTTCGATTGATTCCGGTGTGGCATACGCCTGTGAAGCGGTTCATTCAGGCAACCCCTCACGTTGTGGAGAAACAATGATGGAGGGGGACTCTTCCTCAGAACTCTTGGGAGTGCTGTTGAGGCTGGGGGAGCTGGAATTGTTTCCCTTATCCTTTTCCTTTGTTTGCTCGAAGTGCGGTCTTTTTCGCCAGAGCCTGGCGTGTTTTAGCTTTAAGATGAGCCGCAGTTTCAGTTTTATTTGATTTATTGACAATACTTGTATCCTTCTGGGGTTTGCCCATTGTTGCTCTTGTTCTTTTTAAAAAAAAAAAATATTATCTTTATTGCCTTTGATCCTCCCGGATCCCACTCTCCCAAGGTCTAGGATATCCAGTTCTTACTTTCTTGCTCTCTTCTTCTATTATTTTCCCACTTTAAACTACTAATGCCTTTAATATTACAAGTCCTTAAATTCCTGCAATTTAGGTATTTCAAGATCTTGAGCGTCTCCTGACGTTAAATCTCAAAACATCCCCACGGCGGTCATCTGCGAAAGCGCTCCTCACGTTTACAGGTGTTGCTCGGCTTCCCCAATGGCTGCCGGAAAAGCGATGTCCCCTCCACACCTTTTCGAGCGCTACTAGCATCGCAGGCGCTGCTTGCGACCGCCAGATACTCGCAATCACGGGCGCCCAGCAGACAGAGCCTCGGAGGGCTCACTCCACACCCTGCTCGAGCCTGACGCCTGACACCTGGGACGCCTGAAGCCTGCTTCGCCATTCATAAGAAAATCGCGGCAGGGATCACTCGGGACGCCAGCTGACTGCAACGTCCCTGGTGCGAATTGCCATGTTGGGGGTGGGGCAGCGGTCACCTACGGCTATCCGGAGGCGTGGTTCTCCGGCATGCCGCTCCACGCTTTTAATGTAATCTCCTCGTGCAACCACGCATTTCAAGCATGCTTGTGAGATGTATGCTTATTTGTTTCTCCAAAGCCTTTAAACTAATCTTCTCATAGTTTCTACAATGCCTCTTTCCACCTCCTAAATCACAACCGTACTAAAACATGTTTCTCACATTAATATTTGGAGAGCATTGCGAACTGCTTTTCATTTTAGTCAAATCCTCTGCCCTTCACCTAATATCCCCGTTTATATTAATATAACCACCAGTTACTGCACAATATTTTGCCTTTCTTAATAAACAAGTCATAACACTTATACGAAGTTTCAGTAACTTATATTGCAGAACTGCTCACCAAGCTAAGACATACAACAAAAAATGACTTATTATTAATCAAATAGAAGACACTTATTGCATTTACCGATTTTTGCTTCTTTTTCTTTTAGCACCCCATGGCAATACAGATGTGTAGGAAGCATAGATGAAATAGAGAACCATCTGTAGCATTCGGTAGATCAAAATGTATACTCATTTAATCAGCAAATACCTATTTTACCATTACCTCAGCACTTCACCTCTCCAACACCCTTATGCATCAAGCCAAAATCCAGTCGGTAAAATACCGATTCCTTATTAGCTCCCGGTATTAAGTAAAAAATACCCAATCCCAATGCATCAACCCAAAAGCAGAAATCGGTATTTAAGGAATCCTTAAATAGCGATTCTTGAAATAGGGATTCCTTAAATACCGATTCCTTAAATAGCTCTTGCATTTAAGGAATCCCAAAGTGAGATTCCTTAAATGCAATGCATCAAAGTTAAAAAATTAGCGATTTCGCTAATAAGGGGAGCAAATTACCATGAAGATGAACTGCATGGTAATTTGCAAAAACTTTGAAAAATGCACTTTTGTGCATTTTTCAAAGTGTCATGTTGCGCACACACATGCCCTTAGAGCATGTGTGTGTGCAACATATGTGCACATATCATTTTCAGGGGTGCAACAGGGTGTCCTTTTGACACCCTGGCACCCTTGAAAGTGCTCCAGCTATTAGCGATTCGGTAATACCGAATCGCTAATACAGAATGGCTTTACATTCATTCCTATGGGCCTCCAAGCCCATAGGAATGAATGGGTAGGTATTCCTTATTACCGATTCGGTATTACCGATTCGGTAATAAGGATTGTTAAGGAATCGCTATTTGAATAGCGATTCCTACATGCATAGCCTTTTGCTATTCCTTATTAGCGATTCCTTATTTTTCGCTAATAAGGAATCGCAAATGCTAATGTTGATGCATATGCCCCCAAATGTTTTGAAAGATTCATAACTGTACATTCAAAGGTTGGTAAACACTGAGTGCACCACAAGAGTTACAGAACACCAATACATAACACATTCCACAATAACAAGATACTGCACACAGCCTCTCTAATACATTACCAAAACCTATCCCTGCTAGAGGGCTTAGTCTACCTAATATCTATTGGCTAATGAAAGTTAAAATACATATGGAAAAAAAAGGAATTCTCTAAGGTGTAATGCTTCCTTTCTTTCTCTTCCTCGTACTTTGATTCTCACATTTTATTCTCTTCCGAGAGGATATGACCGACCACTCTCTCTGTTCCTCCCTTGGAGCATGTCCAACCTGGACAGTCTAGTCTCACCTCTCATCACCACAACCATCTGCTCATATTCCACATCTTGGAAGTCACTATACTCATTGGACTGGAATAATAGAAACAACCTTCTTTGTGCATGGTGCTCTTGATCTTTACTGTATCACCAACCTTTACATGAGTACACCTGGTTGTTCACACAACTTTTCCTCTCTCTCACTTTGTTCTCTTCCATTTATCTTCCTATACAATATTCTGTATTTACGTCACCACTCCATTTATTTACCTATGCGGGTTTAATTGAGTGTTAGGCTTCGTTTGCCTGAAAATACCAATAGAACATTATCAGTGGTAGAGTGTGGAGTTAATCTATACATTTCCACTTTAAACTTTACTTCTTCTCTCCAATATTTCCCATTAGAATGGGAAACATTCTATGGTTTCAGCATCCTATTATTATACCTAGTACAGAGGCACTGTTAAGTAACTCAATCATCCTGTTGATTTCTGTATGGTGTAGAGAACACTTTTTTTATGTCTGATTGCTCTTTTATCTAAGAACTCCTCAATTTCCCTAGACATAAGTTGAACACCTATCAGTTAACATTGTGCCAGGAGTGCTTTCTCTGCTGAACTTCCTACATAGAAATCTAATCACGGGCTTTGTTTCCACGCTCATAGCGTAGTACCGGAAATCTGGTGCATATATCAACCAATCAAGTATATACTGTTAACTGTTTGTTGCATATAATCGTCCCACAACGTCTAATGCCACATCCTCCCACAGTTGACTTGGAAACCTCTTTGCCATCACTGATTGTTCCCTGGGCTTGTGATTTTATTGCTACTCGCACATTCTTGCACTCTCTGACAGCTCTTTGCATTTGCGCATCAATACCTGGCTACCAGTGGCTGCGCCTGTCTCTCTTTGGTTTTGGAGATAGTTTACTTCAAAACACTCTGTGGTATTAGCCTGGTCCCTCAAACAGTAGCCAATCAGCTTCATATAATTGATATTTGGCTCCCAAAGTTTCTCGCACTCAGTACTATTGCTGTCCATTTTTCACCATCCACACCTTATATTTCTCAACAATTCTTACACACATCGCCTTCGTAAAATTTATTTTTTATTATTTTTCTCAAATTGTTCCTTCCATTATCACACATACATTGTACGTCTCTTTTCCTCTTTCATCTTCATGAATGTTCTTCTCACCATGTGACGTGACCAGACTTGAGAGACACCCAGCCACACTATTCTTTGATCCAGAAAAGTACATGGCCTCAAAATGAAATTCCTAGAGATCGACAATCCATTTACAGATGCTAGGGGCTCATTGCGATAGCAGGGGGACCACAACCGCCGAGCCAGTGGTGGGGGTCCCTCTGCCGTCTGGCTCCCATTTCCCACCGCCACAATAGGATGGCAGGGGGAATCACTTAGTGACCGCGGCGGTAACAAAGACCGCCCTCCACGCTTCCGCCATGGCAATCGTCACAATTGGCTGGTGGAGCGGTCAGCATGTGTGAAATGGCGGCGGTGCCTAGCAGGCAGCGCCCGCCAGATAACAATGCTGGAGTCAGCCAGCCTTTCCATGGCGGTTGCACCGCCAAGGAAAGGCTGGTAGAGGTTGGGTTATGGGGCCCATTGTGGGCCACCTCTGTTTGAGGGGAGGATCTATGTGCACTGGGGGGTACACATGGTACCCCCCTACATTTCCATGCACAAGGTGGCAGGCACCGCGTGGCATTCGTGCATTGTGAACGGTGCTGCAGCCAGCAGCACCGGCCGCAATGATCAGGGGCCTCGATGCGCCCGCCATAGTAGCGGGCACATCCTAATACACTCAGTGGGATCACTGCCTTACCAGCGGGCTGATGTCTGCCTGCCATAGTGATGAATCCCCTAGTTCTTAAACAGTGAATTTCTTTCTTTTTGAACACCTCTTTTAGCATCTTGTGGTCTGTCTTCACTATAAATTTGTATTCCCCGAATGTTTTAAACTTTCTCTATGACAGAGTACCTTCAATATGATCCCTTTAACTAACCCTGGGCGTAGTTTGCGAAGTAGCGCTACGCGTAGCTACGCGAAGTGCACTTTGCACTACACGAGCTACGCGTAGCTTCGCAAACTGCGTAGTGCACTGTGCAAGATGCTGTTCGCACTGATTGCACAGTGCAGGATGCTTGTCTGCACTGTGCAATCAGTGCAAACTGCATCTTGCACAGTGCAAGTGGTCGTTTTCTGCCGCTCGAGTAGATTTTTACTCGAGCGGCACCTTTCCCAACGCGGACTGGTAGCTTCTCAACGTGAGCGGTCGCAAGCATACGCGACCACTCGCAATGATAAACCTGACCTCCCCGCGTTGAGAAGCTCGCTGGGAGGTTTATTTTCCATGCTCGCGATCGGCAACTTGATGTTGCTGATCGCGAACGAGGAAAAAGTCTCGCCGGGATGTCATTTTGCTTGCTCGCGGTCGCCAACTTGACGTTGAGGACCGCTAGCAAGCAAAACATGACTGCTGCACTACGCTACGCTATGCTACGTGTGTTTGCACTGTGCTACGTGCAATTCGCCTAGTGCGAAGTAGCGCAAACTTCGCAAACTACACGAGCGTAGCGAAGTGCTTTACCCAGGCTTACCTTTAACACAAAAAAAGCATAACAACGTTTTCATTTTCAACATAAATTGCACACAATCTTTTCACACTTGCATTGGTTATTATCATTGATAAGCCTTGGGGTCAGACCCATGAAGACTGGGAGCATGCAGCAAATTCTTTTTATGCCTGAAAAGTCTTTATAACCATATGACCATCACATCTTTCTTCAGATCTTTCTCATGTCTTTATTCCTATCAGCAAAGTTATGAATACATTTTTTTAAATAATCTGACTTGTTTTAAATAAAAAACACTAATTCTTCCCCTTGTTGAAATCTTCAGTTTCTGTGTGGTCCTCACTAATTGGGGATTCCGTTTTTTTCCTTGACTGGTGACATTTTGACCCAAGTAAGACATTTTGTCACAATGAAACATGTACATTTCCCACTTCAACAAGAGACTATTGTTATTCTGTTTAATACTATACTGCAGCAACATTTGCATGACATAAGCATAATGTTGGTAATTTTAGTTGTGATTTCCAAACTTACACTGGTATGCCACGTAATTACATGTCATTCATCATAAAAATGTATTGTTAGCACTCTTGTACAATTAATATTACCAAACGCAAGCAGTTGTTATTCGTTATGCTTGTATTTTTTCAGCTATATAGTTATGTGGAAGGTAACCCGGGCGGAGACCTCCGCTCTGCCCGCGGAGAATGCAGTGTAGGCAAATCTCTGCACACTCCGCGGCAGAGTGGAGTTGGCCAGCCATCGTCTCAACCCCCCCTATTAACAAATAAAAAGTAAAGAAAAACCACTTACCTTGGCTGCGGCGTCCCTGGGATGCCCTCCTCTTCATCGCCGTCTCTGGGAAAAATGCGCATGCGCGCACGCCCGCACATGTCATTTCTTGTGAGAAGAGATTTACCTACTTATGGCGAACATGCCTCCGCGCTCCTGGCCTAGGGGGGGTACGTATGGGTCCAAAACCTGATGCAGAGACATCTGTAGAGGGGGCCCCACTACTGCAGCTGCTGTTTGTGTCAATAGTAACACATAAAAACAGAGGGCCCGATTCACAGAACTAACTTAAGACAAAATCCTAAACTTACTACTTTTGGTATGCACAGAAGTTAGGATTTTGTCTTAAGTTTGTCTTAAGACAAACTTAAGACAGACTTAAGACAGTCTTAAGACAGACTTAAGACAGTCTTAAGACAGACTTAAGACAAACTTAAGACAGACTTAAGACAGACTTAAGATAAACTTAAGACAAAATCCTAACTTAAGTCTGTCTTAAGTCAGTCTTAAGTCAGTCTTAAGTCAGTCTTAAGTTTGTCTTAAGACTGTCTTAAGACTGTCTTAAGTCTGTCTTAAGACTGTCTTAAGTCTGTCTTAAGTTTGTCTTAAGACAAACTTTAGACAAAATCCTAACGTCTGTGAATACCAAAAGTAGTACGTTTAGGATTTTGTCTTAAGTTAGTTCTGTGAATCGGGCCCTCTGCAACTTGCAGCGCACATTCAGTCACCCATCTATCTTTCATTGCAAAACAGGGTTTGTTTGATGCTATACAAGAACCTACATGTTTGCTGAAAATGTTTAAATCTGACGTTCTAAATACATACGTAGTATACATGTGTCTATATATGCACATATATAAAGATATATACACATCCATTCAAAGTCAGATTTAAACATTCTATATATGTGCGCACACTCTTTACAACTAACTTTTGCAGGTGGCCTCACCCATTGTATCTGTGGTCTCGTGTGTGCCTCCGTCCCCCTAAAAATCACTTTGAAGATGCCAGTTGGTGGTGGGAATGCCAATAGAACTGCATGCTAGGAAAGACTTTTAAGGGAATGTTTGACGTGTTCTGTATCTGCTGCGCCCTGACGAAGGAACTGTTGGCAAAAGTTCCACTCCAAAACGCGCGTCATCGCTGTTTTTAGTCTTGAAACCATTCTTGTATTTTGTGTATTGTAACTGTTTTTTGTAATACAGTGTGTTGTGTACAATCTATATTTTTCTCATTTGGGTTATGTATGGTATGATTGATGTCTGTGTGGTTTGTGGTGTCATATTGTTGTATATTTATTGGATAGCTTTGTTTTGGGGTTGCTCTATTTGAATTCTGTACAGCAAAGTTTTTTATATAAATGAATTTACATATACATTTTTAAAAAACAAGACTTTTTGATACAATACAAATTTATAAACAGTTGTTTTGTGGGACAATGTTGCTGTCTCTTATTTAGGATGTATTACCTATGTATTAATTAATCGTTAGGGAGAGGTTTTCGTTATTGTTATTGGTTTGTTCCCTGCCCTCCTCTCCCTATATTAAATACCCCAGGGACCCTCTTTAGTTTTGTGAGTATTCTGTGCAGGAGGCAGGGTATTTGCTGTGGGTGTGAGGAGCCACGTTCCCACAGCAGGAGGTGTGTGAGGGCTTTGTGGCTGAGAGCGCCCACGTTAGCCAGTCCCTGTCAGAGGGCTCGTAATGGGGCTGCAGCTGCCGGTGAGCTATATGCCCCGTGCCACCGCCCCTTCTGCTGCCTCAGCACTTCTATAAAAACAGTAGATGCCCCACGAGCATTTCCTGCTTCGCCTTGGACAGTGTTCTGTCCCTGCACCCAGGTCCCGCCTACCCCAGGTCTCATCCTGATAGCACCCGCCAACATCTACCATCATACCCACACCTCCCATCTAGCACAATCACCGTGCACAACCAGGTCATACTGTCCAGACCAGCCACACCCCAAACCCCCCCTGGACCCACAGCTCGCTGCCTACACATGTATCCAGCCTTGTAGTACACCAGCACAGGACCACACCTCAGCATCACTGCATCATGGCTATGTCATAGCCGGCACCCCCACGACTGACCTTTGGACACGCCCCGCACACACCTACCACCTAATATCGCACCCTCAGCAGAGTTTATCACAGCCTCCATCACCCCTACACACCCCCCCGGCACTTACTCACCCACTCTCACAGATAGACACGCGCTGCACGACAAAACAAATTCCAGCACACCCTTTTCTCCCAGCACCTACATACCGCACCTTATCCCCTCATACACCCAACATCTCTACACAACAGCCTTATCACAGTCAATAACGATTTAGCGCTCACCACCATAACGCCGATCAGACATCAAAGGACTATTGTGCTAGATTTGTTGGGCACCTCAGGACATGTAGTTTTGCAGGACAACCTAACTTCTGACTACCTAAGACTAAGAGTTTGCGAAACAGCAGAAGTTATTTTTCAAAGCATAGTTGTCTCACAGGGATTGGCCCAAGTACCAAGTGATCACGAAGACTTCCCTCAGGCTAGCATAAGGCCAATCAAAGAGACAGTCAGTAGCAACCATTGTGTTTCAGGATTTAGCAATCTAAGTAAAAGATTTTCAGTGATGACTGAAACCATTAGAGCTAGCTTCTTTTTTCTCGGGAGAAATGCGCATTCATTGGTGCGGGCGCATGCGCTGTTTTCCAATGAAGAGGAGGAGGACAGACCGGGGACACAGCAGCCAAGGTAAGTGGTTTTTCTTTACTTTTATTCAAGTTTCAATTAATTGTTAATAGGGTGTGTGGGAGGCGGGTGGCGGAGCGGAGTTCCACGGAGTTTGTTCTCAACTCCGTAGCTTTCCGCATAGCCCCGCTACGCCCATTATGCCCGAGGTTAGTGGAAGGTCTCCTTGTGTTCACAATGAAGGCAAGGACACGTTTCACACAAAGATATTGTCTTAAATGCAGCTTTCCATTTGGCATAATTACGGGTAAGTTTGCATCATTCTTTCAAAACTTTTCTCAATTACAAAATTGCTAATTATGTGAATTTTGCACATTCCATTCAATAAATGTCAAAAATTATATGACATCCTTCATGTTGTATAATAGTGGCACAAAAACTAGGATGTCATCCTACTAACTCTTTACCCCACTTGATCCTCTTAGATTAGATAAGAAGTTTATAAAGTGCCTGGTTACTCCAACGGAATATCCCTGTGCTAAGAATTCTTCCTCATTGTTAGTAAGCAAAGACTCCATCAGTTGCATCACCGTTAAATGGCCTGGGATATCCTAAAAAAACAAGTTTTCAACTTCCTACGGAACATCACTTCTGAGGGCTGCATCCTGGGCGTCAGCGGCAGCTGGTTCCACATTTTTGCTGCAAGAAAACCAAACAATCTTCCTCCCAACTGCGCTCTTCGCACTTTGGGATAATCAACCTTGCAGTACCCAAAGACCTAAGATTCCTAATAGGCCTATTAGGTGTATTCAAGGGAAACAACTAGGTAAGACCTTTCTCATTTAAAATTCTATGACAGAAGCATAAAGCTTTAAAAGTCACTCTGTCCTGCACAGGGAACCTGTGTAATTCTACAAGAGCTGCCCCTAAAGTGGAGCGTCTTGGGTGTTAAGTAACATACGGGCTGCGGTATTCTGTACTCTCTACAACATTCTCATTCTACCATTTGTAACTCCAAGATATAGAACATTGCAGTAGTCCAAGTGGAAAACAATCACCGCCTGGATGATGGGTTTTTTTGCTGCCTGTGGTAGCAAATCTAGAATTTTACGCAGAGATTTCAGTATGCCAAAGCACGTGCCGGTAAGGGCTGAGATTTGTTCATCAAAAGACAGTGTAGTGTCAAACCAAACCCCTAGGTTTTTTATGTTAGATTTAGGGACGGGGTCAACCCTAATTCAGGTTCCCACCAAGCATGGGACCAGATAGAATGTTGGTTGCCTACTACCAAAATGTTAGTTTTACCTGCATTTATTTGCTAACAATTAGATTACATCCAGTTTGCCAGATTTACTAGACATGCTTAGAGCTTAGGAGCGGCCTCAGCTTCATTCTGTTCCAAAGTGAAAAACAGTTGAGTATCATCGGCATAAGATACTAGCTTACTACATCTGCTTGAGGGCGCATGTAGACTTTAAACAGGGTCGGACTTAATGCTGAGCCCTGTGGAATCCCCTGCAACAGGGATCGGGTCTCTGACTTGAAAGGCAGCTAGAAAACTTGAAAGGACCGGTCTTGAAGAATATGAGTAATCTAATCCAAGGTACTACCCCTAACTCCAATGTTCCACAGTCATTCCAGGAGAAGGCCCTGGGTTACTGTATCAAAGGCAGCACTCAGGTCCAACAGGATGAAGGCTGCCATCTTACCTTCATCTGTGGCAATTTTCATTGATTCTTAGGCTAAGAGCAAAGCAGATTCAGTGCTATACAAGGGTCCAAAACCAGATTGAGTCTCGTGTATCACAATATTTTCTTCAACAAATTTAGTCAATTGGAGATTGAGAAATATTTCCGCCATGTTCGTGGAAAAAGGAACCAAGGATACAAGTCTTAAATGTTGTGGGAGCGCGGGGTCCAGTGAAGGTTTCTTCACAAGAGGAAGCACCATGGCATGGTTCCAGTCCATTGGAACTAGCCGCGAACAGAAAGAAAGATTTGTAAGTTTCAAAAGCACAGGAGCAATGGCTTCCTTCCCTCGTATCAGCATGTTAGGGGGAAGAATATCTGTGCGTGAACCAGAGTTTACTGCTGAAAGAAGCTGAAGAGTGTCCCCTACAGTAGCCCCTTGTAAATTAATCAGCCCTTTGTGCGATAATTCATCCGTTGGGGGAAGACATTTAAAGTTTCTACTGGCTTCTGGAAAAGTGGCATAGATTTAATCAATTTTACAGGCAAAATAACGGGCACTTGGTCACAGTATTCTTTGGAAGAAGACATCGATACCGTAACACTGTCAAGGGAAAAGAGATTTTTAACAATAGGAAAATTCTCTTTAGCAGAGCCCCTAGAAGATTCAATTTTATGCGAGTAAAAATCCAGGTGTATTCTCCTAATCTGATTATAATAGTTTTTTAGAGCTTCTAGATAAACTATTTTGTCCTCGGTCTGATAATTTCTCCTCCAACGACGTTCAAGTCGTTTGCAGTCTTTTTTTAAAGCTAGCAATTCCTCCATAAACCAGTCTGCTGAAGGATTTGGAAAGTGCCATTACAAGATATCAAGGGCGCTAAGGTGTCCAACAATCCCGTAATCTAGAATGCTATTTGTTTATTGCTCATCTGTTGGCCGTCTTTAAATCTTCTCCATAGATCTATGGACTAGAGAGGCTCCAAGGATTAACTCAAATGGCATTCTTAAGTATCTGAAGATACCACATTAAGGGGACGATTCCGATTTCGTCCGGAAGGGCACCGAACGATGGACGGAGCCCTTCCGACCGATTCGGAACGTGTCGGACGGATTCCTTTCTGGCTGAGCCATTCCGATGGGCTCGGTCAGAGAGGAATCCGACTCGGATTTCCGGATGGCTGACGACAGGCTCGGAGAGCCCGTCCGCCATCCGGAAATCCGTCAGTACACCCCCGGCCGCCTCTTTACGACGAGGGAGTACGATGGCAGTTTTTCACTGCCTTTTCGTGCCGGAAAGGCAGTCGGAAACTGTCTTCGGGGGCCGCCATGGGTGCGAGGCTGCTGAATGGCGGCCTGGGGGCACCTATGATGCCCCTCTGTGGATCCCTGCACCCTGCGGCAGGCACCTTGGGGTGCCGGCTACAAGGTGCAGGGATGAAATGCATCGCTGCTTTTCACAATGCAAGCATGCATTCCACTCGGAATGCATGCTTGCATTGTGAAGTATACGAGTGCGACCGAACCCTGTCCGGACGCATCTCACTTGCAGGGCCGTAACCGACAACAGCAGGTCGGTCAGTTACGGCCCCTGACCGATGTCGGACGGACCTGAGTCCGTCCAACATCGGAATCGGCCCCGAGTGGAATGCATGCTTGCATTGTGAAAAGCAGGGTTGCAGTTCATCCCTGCACCCTGTGGCTGGCACCCCAAGGTGCCTGCCACCGGGAGCAGGGATCCACAGAGGTGCACCATAGGTGCCCCCAGGACACCATTCAGCAGCCTCGCACCCATGGGGGCCCTACTGGGGTTCCCCTAAGGGGCTGATTCTGATGTCGGATGGACTCAGGTCCGTCTGACATCGGTCAGGAGCCGTAACCGACCGACCTGCTGTCATTGGTTACTGCCCTGCAAGTACGATGCGTCCGAACAGGGTTTGGTCGCACTCGTATACTTCACAATTCAAGCATGCATTCCGAGCAGAATGCATGCTTGCATTGTGAAAAGCTGGGGCGCAGCTCATCCCTGCACCCTGTGGCTGGCACCCCCAGGTGCCTGCCACCGGGTGCAGGGATCCACAGAGGGGCACCATAGGTGCCTGCAGGCCACCATTCGGCAGCCTCGCACCCATGAGGGCCCTACAGGGGGTCCCCTAAGGAGCTGATTCCAATGTCAGATGGACTCAGGTCCACCGACATCGGTCAGGAGCCATAACTGACTGACCTGCTGTCGTCGATTACGGTCCTGCAAGTGCGATGCGTCCGAACAGGGTTCGGTCGCACTCATATACTTCACAATGCAAGCATGCATTCCGAGCGGAATGCATGCTTGCATTGTGAAAAGCAGGGGTGCAGTTCATCCCTGCACTCTGTGGCCTGCACCCCAAGGTGCCTGCCACTAGGTGCAGGGATCCACAGAGGGGCACCATAGGTGCCCCCAGGCTGCCATTCGGCAGTCTCGCACCCATGGGGGCCCTACTGGGGGTCCTCGAAGACAGTTTCCGACTGCTTTTTCATGCCGAAAGACCGGCACAAAAAGGCAGTGAAAAACTGCCATCGTACTCCCTCAGTCGTAAAGAAGCGGCCGGGGGAGTACTGAGGGATTTCCGGATGGCGGACGGGCTCTCCGAGCCTGTCGTCAGCCATCCGGAAATCCGAGCCGAATTCCTTTCTGACCGACCATCGGAATGGCTCGGTCGGAAAGGAATCCGGCCAACATGTTCCAAATCGGTCGGAAGGGCTCCGACCATCGTTATTATATCTAATCCCAAAAATGATAATCCAGCTGGAAAAGCAAAATACAAAATCACTCTTCTAATTCAAGTGCAGAGCATGTTAAATAAGGTGCAATGTAGTGCCTTTTAGGAATTCGACAATTATCATATTCATACCATCTAGGTTAAGTCAGCTACTTGACTTACTAGTTAGGGGCCGATCTGGGTCGGAAAGCTCTCCGACCGAGCCGGATCCGGAGTGTTTTCCAACCGAGCCGGAGTCCTGCAGTGTGAACGAGCGAGTACGCTGCAGCCGTATGCTGCCGGACTCGGTTCGGTCGGACTCCCATAGAAGTCAATGGGAGCCAGTCGTACGACATCTACATGGGCTCCCATTGACTGAATGGGTACGTCACGCACAAGGGTGCCCCTACAGTGGGTACTCGTCGGTGCCATCTGCACTATACATGCCTGTGTTGGGGAAACCCTTTGGTCTCCCCCTGTGTCCGAGTCATAGAAGGCAACTTCCCGGACGTTTTGCGAGCCGGACACTCTGGCTCGCACCAGCGTGTCCGACGCGTGCATTGTACTGGCTCAGTCGTAAATCGCATCCATTGCACGCCACGGTTAGCTTACAGCCAAGATATAGGGAGCGGTTCAGACCCGGAAACGACTCGGTCAGTGAATTTTACGTAGCTCGCATTGTACTTGCTCGCTCGTACAGCTGTACTAGTCGGGTGGAAAACACGCGTACGGCTCATAGTTTTTCCGGCCGGATTGCATTTGGTGCCCTTCCGACCCGAATCGGAATCGGCCCCTTTGTCCATAAACTTCGAGACAAATGAGAATCTTTTTATAGCACCAACACTTTTTGCACAATCTTCCTCCAAAGTTTTAGTACATAGCATTTTATTATGCCAATTTGGATAGTTTAGAACATTAGTTGTCCTCCAATTCTGTAGAATCAGGGACCGTGCCATAAGAGAGGATTTTGCTATAAATGCTTCCTCTCCGTTAGAAATTAGGGAGTTTTTCTTCTTTCTTACTATACAAAAAAGTTCTATTTCCGCCTCTGGTTGTAATTTTCTCTAAAGGCCATCGCTTAGGGCGGACAAATCTTTCTCCCAAAACTGCATTGATAGCATCTAAGCTCTATTCCTGGGTGCATTTTATGTAGCGCTCTAGGAGTATAGTAAGCCATCCAGCATGATAAAAATGACATTCCTTTAAAATGTGCTGCTCTTAATTCCTTGTTGCCATAATACAAAATCACCTGCCACTCAGACTCTGAGAAAGTGCACTGTTTCTTGAGTAATTGTATCTAAAAAACTTGTTACTATGGTGCACTCCCTTTGGCTCTGTAAAAGCCTATACCAATTTCCCACCTCACTTAACTTAGTTAAAAAAAGGGCAGCAAATATGGACACTGTGGAGAGACTAGATGGGGGGCAATACGTTTTTATCAGTTGGATAATTTGAAGATACCCTAAGAAGAAGAGCTTGCACCGCACTCCACACCTAGCCTGCATCTCCGGCCAATTTAGAAACCTCCCCCCTACTATGAAATTGCCAAGTTCCTTAAAGATGTTACTTTCCCAGAACTATATCTGACTAGTCTGAATATACAGGCCCAGACTTTTGCATTCTGAAAGCTTCAACTATTCATATCCAATGGTATAGGTCTGAGCCCATACTCCTGTAATGTCTTGTATCTAGTTTTCTTTGGGAGCTTGGCCATTTTAATAAAAAATGAAATCTGAGATCCTGCTTCCTGCACCATTTTATCCAAAAAGAAGCTATCCAAAGAACCCTTATAATCTATGAAATGAGCCAACATATCCCAAAAAGAAGCTTTATAGTAAGTATGAGGTTGAGGGAGTGCCAACCCCCCTTGGCTGACATCTAATTGAAGAACTGAAAGTTTCACCCTTGAAGCCTTCTTACTCCAAATAAATTGGCGAAAGATTGCCTCTAATTCTTTAAAATACGACATATTGATTTTATTCAGGACATTTGTAAAAAGAAAAATCAGTAGTGGTAAAATTGACATTTTTATGAGAGCAACTCAGCCAATTAATGTATAAAAAAAGTAAACGGCAAAGGAGATATGGGCCGCCCTGATGGGTGCCTCAATTTATATCAACCTTCCCTACTAGGCGAGAGTTTATAGAAACCTGAGCATGGGCCCCTTGAGACAGGTTCCATAACATGTCAATTAATAATATTGGGAACTCCATTCTTCTAAGAGCATAAAAAAGAGCATCCCAATTTCCAAGATCTAATGCTTTTTCAGCATCGACCATCATAATTAGTGCGGGTGTTTAGTTGATATTAAAAAAATCAAATGCTTGGACTAAAAACCCAGAGTTTGATGACATTGATCTGCCTTACACAAATCTTGTCTGATCCTTATGGATCACCTTCTGTGCTATTGGAGAGAACCGATTCGCCCAAATGTTCATCAATATTTTATAGTCAATATTAAACAGGCTAATTGGCCTGCATGCCTTGATATCTTTTAGATTATTACTCTTTTTTACAAAACTGACTATAATGGATTCTGTTAAAATAGATGGAACCTCACCTCCCGCTTTCACAAAGTTGAAGAATTCAACCATGAATGGAATCAGTTTGTCAGAGAATGCTTTATAAAACTCAGTGGGGAGGCCGTCGTTGCCAAAGGTCTTCCCACCGGACATTGAGGTGCGGACATGTTGGAATTCTGTCACTGTAATTACAGCTGTTATTTCCTCTGCCTCAATATTTTTTATTTGAGAAAGCTTGGTGCCGTATAAGTATTGGCCTGTCACCTCATATGATGCTGTATATTTTGTTGCATAAAAAAAGATATTGATCTCGAAAGATTTGTGCAATCAACCAAGGCCCTGGTTCCTACAATTCTGATATTACTGCACCCTCCTACTTAACTCTGCTTGACCAACCCAAAGTTACCCCACCGTCTGTCTTTCCTCGTATACGCACTGCTGGTACATCCATGAGCAATTTTTTCTTTGAGAATAAAAAATTCCCTTAACTACTGCTTAGCTTTGATTGAGTGCTGCTCGGCCCAAAAGTATTGTCCGAAACTGCTGTTTCTCTGTATTAAAGCTTAATCAACTGCCCGTTGCAGTTCTGTTATGCATGCCCTTCTAGTTTTAGATTGTGTGCCGTAAAAGCCAACATCTGCCCCCATATTAAGGCCTTAAAGGCCCCAGACAGAAAAATGTACTGCTGTATCCTTATACTCCTGCAAAAAATACTTGTATCCATTTGTTCGTATTCTCCACCCATTGGGGGCTCCAGAGGAGGAGTCGGTCCATCTGCCACCTGGACTTCTCTCTCCTCCTTGCCTCTTTCCTTCTAACTAATGAATGATCTGAGAATAAATTAGCCCCAATTTCTACATTTAGACAATTAATATAATGAGAAATAAGAAACAAATCAATACAGGAGGCTGACTGAAATTGACGAGAATAGAAGGTGAATTGTAAAGCTTCTGGGTGGTCCCTACGCCATGGATCGATTAATTGAAAATCCTGCTTTATAAAGTCCATAACTCTTTTAGTCTTGGTCTTCAATTCCTATTTTGTTTTGTTGAAAGTATCCGTTTCCAAATCCTATAACTCGCGCGACCGCCACTCTATCACAAGGATGATGTCATCAGTGATGTCATGAGTGATGCTACTGACCATGTCATGAGTGATGTAATATGTGACGTCATGAGCAGTGGATTGCGGGCGCGCGAGTTATAGTTATCTGAACTAACTATAACGGGGGAATTTCATTGGTTTTTTATGAGGGAAATGTCCACTTAAATATAACCTGTGTGAAACCTATGGTTTTTTAAGTGAATTTGCAAGGTTTTTTAAATGCTAATTCCTAACTATAACGTGTGTGAAACCTATGTTTTTTTAAGTGAATATATATATATATATATATACATACATATACCAATTACATAAAATCTATGTTAAAAACATTCTATTATTAATTAAAATTTCCCACTCCAGTCAATGCAATAGTGGGGAAAGTGTTGGATAGCAGAGGGGTAAAAATTACTATTCCCACTCCAGGTAGTGTAACAGTAGGAAAAGGGTTGCATAGCGCAGGTTAAAAATTACTATTCCCACTCCAGTGAGTGCAACAGTAGTGTTGGATTGCAGAGGGATGCAAATTACTATTCCTACTAAAGTCAATTAAAAATTAAAAACAAAATATCAACAACAACAAATATTTGAAAATAAATACATAAAAAAATATATATAAATATGTTAAAAATTTAAATACAAATATATTTAGGGGTCGATTCCGATCCTGTAAAAAGGCCCTACGAATAGTCGTACGGAGCGTTTTCTCCGTACGACTCGTACCAGGTAAACTCATTTCACAACCTAGGAAGTACGATTCGTACAGAAAGCCTTTTTCTGTACGAATCGTACAAAAGACCGTACAGCAAAAAAATACCCACGATTCCGATCCATAAATGCTTGTAAGCGACGTCCGTACGTATTTCACCAGCGTTTTCCGGCCCAGCAAGTACGATTCGTACCGATGTCAGTCCGTACGGCTCTTTGTTTACGGGAGCCAAACACAGCCGGAAAAGCAGAGTCTGACGCGAGCGGCAATGCCACGGAGCCCCGGTACACGACATACAGCCATGAACCCCATCGTACGTGTCATCCCGGTCCTCTTGGCCTACGACCTGGTGCACCGCACCCGACGCACACGCCGCAGAAGGTGAGAACAACATGTGTGGGTACGGTGCGTACCACATGTACCCCTATGGCGCCATGACAACAGTGGTACGGACCGTACCCATGCATGAATGTGTGGGTACGGTGCGTACCACACGTACCCCTATGGCGCCATGACAACAGTGGTACAGACCGTACACATGCATGAATGCGTGGGTATGGTGTGTACCACACGTACCCCTATGGCGCCATGACAACAGTGGCACAGACCGTACCCACGCATCAATACGTGGGTACGGTGCGTACCCCTACGGCCTCATGAGTACCCAGGTACGGACCGTACCCACGCATGAGTGCGTGGGTATGGTGCGTACCATACGTACCCCTACGGCACCATGCCAACAGTGGTATGGACCGTACCCACGCATGAATACGTGGGTACGGTGCGTACCCCTACGACCCCATGATTAATCAGGTACAGACCGTACCCACGGATACATGCGTGGGTACGGTCCGTACCACATGTACCCTGTTACGGCAGCAGGAAAATTTGGATACGAGGCATACACACGCCAGGAATGTGGGCATAGAGGACTGGCCCAGCATGTTACCTACAAATTGTTGTGTGTGTAGGTCCTGGCCAGCAGTGTACAGCTCCAAGGGGGTGTGTGGGTGGGTGCAGAGGCCTCCCAGCAGTGCCCAGACATTGAGGGGTAGGTGCAGGGATCTCCCAGCATTGCCCAGACATATGAGGGGTGGGTGCATATCACTACCAGCAGTGCCCAGCCATATAAGGGGTGGGTGCATATCACTACTAGAAGTGCCCAGACATATGAGGGGTGGGTGCAGAGGACTACCAGCAGTGCCCAGACATATGAGGGGTGGGTGCATATCACTACCAGCAATGCCCAGACATATGAGGGGTGGGTGCAGAGGACTACCAGCAGTGCCCCACTCCCAGGAGGATGGATGTCATTCACACACTGCATGACACACCACATGTGGGTGTGAGGACATACAACACATATATACCCACCCATGGTGGATGCCCCACAATACACACCTGGATTTAATGCCAACAGACTGTATAGTCATGGAAATGCATACTAAAATAAGTTAGCCAAGGGGAACACACACTGTCATGCACATCACAGGAGTGATAGGAATGTCCAGGTGCTGGTCCAGCCACCCAGATGATGTCTCTCATGTAAGGAATAGGGTTCACTGCGACTAGATACAATGCCCACAATACCCTGCATTACACGTGCCATTTGTGTGTTAGGCCGTGATTACACACATGCATAGTGCTGAAAAGGGCCAATTGGTCCCTGATGCCATTCCTACATACACAAAACACAAGTACAGTGACTGGCAAGGATGGCACAGACGATTCAGCAGGAGACATCAGTGAGCATGCATGGCCATTGTTGAAGGGATCCGTCACCAACAAAGGATATGTTGACATAGGTCAGCACAACAATTGTGCAACTGTTTGCAGGGAACATGTCAGGTGCCACAGTGGAAGGAACACTTCCTGGGACAATGTCTCACAATCCAAAGGAATACACACTACCAATTAATATTTTCACAGACATTGAGATGGCACACAGATACCATGGTCCACCTCATGAACATCATACTAAAACATTTCTCAGAACCCTAACACATTACCAGAACACCAACTGGAAACTAAATGAAAAGGCTTTATTCAGCACACAAAAAACAAAATTGTTATAAAACACTATTTACAAAGGCCAATGGCCAGTCCATAGTTCGAGTCCAAGGGTGGACGTATGTGACTGTGTCCACCCCTACCTTGCCTGCACAAAGTCACCTCAAGGGTTGTCGACCAGGGGGGGGGCATCATCAGTGGGAGTACCAGGCACCGCAGGGACAGGAGTGGGTTGGGTAGGTGTGGTGGGTGCAGGGCTGGATGTATCCACCACAGGGGGTGGTGCAGCGCCAAAGGTGGTGGTGAGCAGCTCGCTGCACACTGCACCCAGGGCGTCCAGAGGAACCCCTGCACCGGAACGAACACCAGGGCCAACGGGGGGGGGGGGTCCGAGGGATGGGGTGCAGCACTCTCGGGGGAGGTGGTGGACATGGGGGGACTCAACTCCCCTGGCCGGAGACTTCCTCAACTGCTTGCGGGGTGGTGTCACAGTGGGGCTGAGGGACTGACTAGCCCTGTCGGTCACTTTGGGTGATGTGTTGGCAGGGGAGCTAAGGGGAGTGGATTTGGAGGAAGTGGGTCGTGAGGACGGTGGACTCTGACTGTGGCTGCGTGTCTGCCATTTGCCCCCAGACCCTGTGAGTGTGACTACATCCCCCTGAGTGTGCGTGCAAGGAGGTGTGCGCTGTGCCTTAGTTGGGGGTGTGCTGGATGTGTCTGTTGTGGTGTGTGCCTGTGACTGTCTGTGTGTGCTTTGGACAGGCATGGGAGAGGGCAGTGTGGATGGGTCCAGGGTAGGGGGGGACAGAGCACCGCAGGAGAGACACTGCTTCCGTCAGTGAAGAGTCCATGGACCGCAGAAACCTGCGTTGCTCATTCATCGTTGATGACTTGCCCTCCACGAACGACACCAACTGTGTGAGCAGTCTAGTGTGTTCATGGAGGACATGCAGCATCGATGCCTGACAAACCTGCAACTGGTGCAGTGTGTCCACAGACTCTTCACTGAGGGCAGCAGGGGTGACAGGGGCAGAGGCTGCGGTGCCTGGTCTGAAGGAGACATGGTGGGACCGTGCACGGACAGAAGGGACGGGAGCAACTGGGAGGGCGGAGATGGCAATGGAGGAGGCGGGTACAGATGGTGGGATGCTGCCAGATGTTGTTGCATCCTCCGCCTCCTCAAGGATGTCAGCCTGCGACCCGTCGGTGTCGTACATGCTCTTGCCTTCGGACAGGTCCTGTGACTGACTACCCTCGCCCTCCGTGCCACTGTCTCCTGCTGACTCCACAGCACTGGTGGCACTGTCGCTGGGTCCCTCCTCAAGGTCCATGCCGGTGTCTCCCTCGCGTGTGGATGATGATGCTGTGGGCAAGGAGAAGAAACCAGAAAGCATCAGTCACCTGTATACATCTGACACATGAGCACAAGAACAATAGGTCACAGTGCATATCAGGCAATGCATCATGAGTAACAGCTGGATTACTGCGCACATATGTAAGCCCTGTACTGCCCAGTTGGTAGACCCACCATGCCACTTTGACACCAGGAAACTAAATACACAAAAGGCCACAACTTGAATGAGCAATACACTGAGAAGCTAGTGTCTGTAAACCGGTGAGCACAGCAATACAATGAAGTCATGACACCTCTTGTCTACCCTGAAAGAAACAGGAGTGGTGCACTCAAGGTTAACTAACACACCTCAATACTCAAGGTGTCACCACACTCAGAGACATGTAAGTCCCTTGGAACACAAAACGAACAAATGTTGGTACCTTGGGACTCACACAACTTCAACCAATCTACATGTTTGGGATGTGCCAATTGGACATTTTGCAAAAAGAACACTGATGTGCCTGCATGCAAGATGTTGCACAAGGCAGTGCACACAAAAGTACATTGACACTGTCATTGAAGAAGCTGGCACCTTTTCGGAGGAGCCACTGTTAGAAATAGATTGTGTTGCAGAAAGTACATATACATGGGCCCACGGAGGTCTGGACGTCTTGACACTTGTTAGTTTGTATCACCGACAACTAATGAGTCTCACAAAATCAAGACCACTGTGGGCACATGTATATGGAGAATCTGCGACAACATTTATTTAAAACAGTGGCTTCATTGAAAATGTGCCAGCTCATTCCATGATAGTGTCAATGTACTTTTGTGTGCACTGCCTTGTGCAACATATTGCATGCAGGCACATTAGTGTTCTTAACACAAATCAACAAATTTCCACATGTGAAACATGAACAACTGTTGACAAGTGCTGTGAGTGCCAAGGTACAAATCATGAAGAGTAACAACTGAATCATGTCATTTGTCACCAGGCCATCCGTCACCTGATTACACAGTTGGCTACACATATGACCTACTGCCTGTCATCTGGAGTGGCACCCATGTCCACACCCAGGACAATGCATAAGCTAATGGGCCTGCAATTGGGTGGTAAAAAAGGCCAGCTGTACTGTGGGGACACCCTCATGGCAAGCCTGAATGTACACACAGATGTCAGCACACACAGTCCAAACTGCATTGCATCTGAACCACACACATGACAACAATGTATGAGCAGGATTCTTGTTGGTAAAAAAATGACACAGGCTGCAAAGCACGTACATTGCGCACTGGCCAGTCACAGGGGCACTGCCCAGTGTATTTTAGTCCAGGCAATTCTCACACACAAGTCAGACCTGCCACTGAAAAATCAGAGTTGCACATGTATGCCTCTCCCGCACCCCCCTCCCCCAATATCTGAGTCTATGTGATTTATACAGATCATGAAGTGACACCTCTTATTCAGGGTTACAACAACTGTGCTTGCAAAATTGCTTCATTGACACCACATCACCTCGTGGGGCTGACAACACATATTTGTGACAAACAACCATCAACAGATTGTTGTGAATAGCCACACAGGCACTGGCCAGTGTGAGTATGCACAAGCAAAATGTTGTATCCCTGTCCAGTGGACACATGTAGCACACATTTACCAAATAAAAGTAGGGCAGGGAACAATGCCACAGAGGCAGACCTATGCAGCACACACAGAGAATGTGCACAGTGTTGGATGACACACATGATTAGGAGGCCAGGGTGTCTCAGGGGACTGTAGTGGGCACACTGCTCAATGGTCCTGGACTGAGCTGACTCTACCATGTACAACCGTCATGGCACTATGCATATCTCACACTCATGCACATCATGTCTGAGGCCGCAAAATTGCACATACATGCTGCAAGGGTGTCCAGTTGAAAGTTCACACTCCTATGTTGAGAATCAGCATCAGTAACAACAACTATGGACCCCCTACATAGTGAACAGGTCACGGCACAGGCAAGGTACCAACACAAGTCACAGACCACCCTCCCACATGATGCAGAAATCAATGTGCACTTAGATGTACTGGCACCCTAGATGACCATGTGCAAATGTGATTACACACACACCAGGGGACACATGTAAAGGAGAGGAAGGGATGAAAAAGATCCCCAGGTGACATTTTGAAAGAGAAAATGCACATATGAACTCTGAGAGTGTATTCATGCAAAATAGCACGTCTTAAAGCTGGTGATACATAACACAACAAAAAGCCATGTACCTACCCCCTCCTTGCTGCAGTCCCTCCTCTAACTGCCTATCGAGGTCAGGGAAGACCACCGCCAGGACACGTTTCATGTGGTGGGTCAGGTGTCGGCGCCCGCCGTGGCGGCGAGGTGGAGAGAGCTTGAGCTGGACCCGGGTGATCCGCCGGGTCCAGCACCGGATGTCCTGCCACCTCTTGCAGACCTGGGCCAGCTGCCAATCATGCCCTCCCGCAGTCCTCACGGCCCTGACGACGTTGACAAAGTGACACAACATCAATACACCTGCTCCCTGTCCCAGAAACACACATCAGAACATCTTTGAAATGTTGAACAGGGCATAGGATGCTGACAGGAATAGCCTCATTCACAACATGCAAGTGGCCTGTGTGCAAGCACCAATGCAGTACATGGCATTGAAAGTCTACAGGTGGCATGAGGGGTGCAAAACACTCAATGAACATGCCACACACTGTGCAGCACATGCAACATCAGGCTGATGGGCTGCACGTGCCATGCAGTCACATGTCCCACTCCACTGATGCACCCTCAGCAGACTAGACAGACACACCCAGCCATTGATCACTGGCCTGTCATTGACTACAGCAGATACAACCCTCACTCTGCACATGTGCCATTTGCCAGGGGGGAGTCACAGGTGTCGTGCCAACTCACTTGTCACATCAGATGGTTAGATCAGTAGCCTTCAACATGCAGCTGTGGTGCAACACTTCACATAGACACTCACCCACATGACAAGGAACATTCACACACGTCAATGTCCATGAAGTCGTACACGTCATTTGGACACTCTCACCACAGGTCCACCCAACTCATACACATCTGTGGGTACAGTCACCTGTCACACCGGGGGGGCCACTGAATCACCTCAGGACAACATGAATAAAATCCCCCAAGGATTAGCCAGGCTGAATGTCTCATGCACCATGCAGTGAAAGTCACTGTAAGCACCATGCAAGTGAGGAGTGCACACAGGAACTACATGATGCACTGCATGAGTGACATAAGCATGCCCCCCCTGAGACACACTCTGAACAACATTGCATGTCAGTCCCACCTGGACACAGTATTGACTGTCACACAACAGGTGCATAGGCAAAGGTAGTGGACTCAGAACTCACCTGCTCCCCTGGTCTCCCATACAGGCTGGTGTACTGTGGGAGGAGGACGTCCAGCAGGGCCTGATTCTTCTCCAGGGTGAATGGCTGGGCCCTCTCCACAGCACGAGACATGGTCCAGGGAAGCAGAGACAGCAGCAATGTTGTCGACAGGACAGTTGTGCAGGCAAGTGCCCTCTCATGGCTTCTGGCTGCCTTATATCTGTCTTGCTGAGGGGCATTCATTTTGAGGAGTACATAGTGATTTGTCTGAATCATTTGCATCTTACGTTTACTCCAATCCCTTTAAACATACACCAGTGACAGCATTTGCATCGTTCAAATGTAGAGCATCATGTCAAGTCAACAACCACTTTGCAACATTGTATTTTGTGGCCAACTGACTTTTCCAGGACACCTGCTGGAAAAATTTGAAGAGAAAACTCGGTATCCATGGCAACCTGCATGCATTTAGGGCCTAATACCTGTCCCTGTGTGTCCCCTATGTAAATTTGAAAGCCACACACAGGTACGGTGCATTTCACACATACCCCTACGGCACCAGTTGCACAGTGCGTTTGACACGTACGTGTAGGCACTGGTAGTACACGTACGTGTACTACCAGTGCCTACACGTACGTGTACTACCAGTGCCTACACGTACCTGTACACGTACCTGTACGCACCAGTTGTACACGTACGTGCACTACCAGTGCCTGCACGTACGTGTACCACCAGTGCCTACACATACCTGTACACGTCTGTGTACGCACCAGTTGTACACATACGTGTACTACCAGTGCCTACACGTACGTGTGCCACCAGTGCCTACACGTACCTGTACATGTACGTGTACGCACCAGTTGTACACGTACGTGTACTACCAGTGCCTACACGTACCTGCAGGTACGTGTAGGCACTGGTAGTACATGTATGTGTACAACTGGTGCGTACACGTACGTGTACAGGTACGTGTAGGCACTGGTAGTACACATACGTGTACTACTAGTGCCTACACGTACGTGTACAGGTACGTATAGGCACTGGTAGTACACATACACTAGTACACATACGTGTACTACCAGTGCCTACACGTACGTGTACTACCATTGCCTACATGTACCTGTACACGTACGTGTACGCACCAGTTGTATTCGTACATGTAGGCACTTGTAGTACACGTACGTGTAGGCACTGGTAGTACGCGTACGTGTTCAACTGGTGCGTACACATACGTGTACAGGTACGTGTAAGCACTAGTAGTACACGTACTTGTACTACCAGTGCCTACACGTACGTGTATAGGTACATGTAGGCACTGGTAGTAAACGTACGTGTACAGGTACGTGTAGGCACTGGTAGTACACGTATGTGTACTACCAGTGCCTACACATACCTGTACACGTACGTGTACGCACTAGTTGTACACGTATGTGTACTACCAGTGCGTACACGTACGTGTACTACCAGTGCCTACACGTACCTGTACACGTACGTGTATGCACCAGTTGTACACGTACGTGTACTACCAGTGCGTACACGTACATGTACTACCAGTGCCTACACGTACGGGTACGCATTTCACACACTTACAATGGTGATACAGCTGTACACATTCCAGGAATGGAGGGCTACGAGTCGCACATGGATGTCCATCAAGTACTTGTCATTGCATATTTTCATGTGCAGGCCCTAGGTGTGTTTGCCAGTGATCTTGCACAGGTCCTTCCATCTCGTTGCACAATTGATGTGTTCTGACCTGTGGACACATGTCATGTGTGATGGGGCACGATGTGGCACACATCACCTTGACACGTGCCACATGTGTGTCTGTAGTCCAACTGTGTCATGCATAGCAGCAGTGGGTGGCACAGTCATCAACACCCACACCTGTCTCCTGATGCCAGGGACAGGGACACTTTATGAACTGACCTGTCACGATCAGCGTGCCCCTTTGGGACTATGTCGGCTGTGAATCATGTGTTCACATGAGCTTCATGTCAGTGTCCCGTCAACGGCATCTGCTGTTGGTGCATCCAACAGGGGTCTGTGTGGAGATGGGCTAACACATCTACGCACACCATGCCACATGTGGGTTCCCAAGGCTGTAGGGTCTGTGTGCATGGGACATCATATATTTTCAGTCATACATGTGTTTGTTGTCTCAATGGCTGTGTCTTTGTGTTGTCACGTGTACCCCTTCATTGCACTGTGTTTGACATGTACATTTGATATTCCATGTGACCTGTGCGTGTGCCTTGCAGTCAGCTGTCTGGATGAGATGACATCCTTCAAATGCAGCTATGTGGTTGTGTGTCACTCCGGTGATATCTGTGGCTCTTCACTCAGACTGGCCCCCAAATCTTTTCAGGGCATGTCATGTTGACTTGACAATCAACAGGTGTATCATGCATTTTGTAGAAGTGCCAGCAAGCTGCCATCTGTGTCCTGGATGTATTGCACACACCCGACTCCATAGTTACCTGATGTGTATTAGCAGTGTAGCATGTGCTATGTTCATTGACATTGATGTTTGCCGACTCTCAATCTTCATTCCTCAAAAATATGTTTTGCAGGGCACCACCTGTCCCAAGACTAATGCCAGACTTGGGTGCCATGAGGGAACGTGCCTGGCATCCGCCGTTACAGATTCACTCAACAGTTGATTGACGACCTGACAAACAGGCTGGCACCACACCTCCAACCGCAACACAGGTATCCTACTGCGCTGACCCCCAAGATGAAGGTGATGGCAGCCTTACATTTTTTTGCAACAGGTACGTTTCAATTGACCATAGATGATGTGGGTGGGATGTCCCAGACTATATTCAGCCGTGTGCTGCGTGATGTTTTAGCAGCCATGTTGGAGCACCTTGATGAATTCATCAAATTTCCGACTCCAGAGGGGTTGAGGGATGTCAAGGGGGATTTCTATGCCCTGGGTGGGAAGCCCCATGTAATTGGGTCCATTGATGGTACACATGTGGCTTTTGTACCACCACAGGCACAGGAACAAGCCTATCGCAACCGCAAACATTACCACTCGATGAATGCCCTTGTGGTGTGTCTTGCTAACATGCTGATTTCCCATGTCTGTGCACGTTTTCCAGGATCAGCACACGATGCCTACATCATGGTAATGGTAATGGTAAAAGTATTTCTAAAGCGCTAACTTTCATCCCAAAAGGATATCATGGCGCTAAAATTAAACAATGTACAGAGAGCTGACACAGGTCGATGATAATTTTAATGAGTGTTAGGGAACAACGTGGTTTTGAGTTTTTTTCTAAAAGTAAGGTAGCCGTCGGTAAGTCTTAAATCTGTCGGTAAATTATTCCACAAGTTTGCAGCTAAATGTGAGAAGGCACGGCCACCCGTCCTAACCTTCTTTATTCGGGTGGTTACCGCTCTTGCGGTGAATTGTGATCTAAGATTTCTATTTGGTACATAGAAGTTGATTCTATTTTTTAGGATAGTCGGGCCAGTATCATGCAGTGCTCTGTGGGTGATGCACAGCATTTTGAAAGAGGCTCTTTCTCTCATTATTTATAACATACAAGAGCAACCCATATGTCCCTGTGAACTGGGTATTACTATTAAGTAAGAACAGTGTCCACAAGGAACTTATTCACAAAGATCAATTAACAATTTTGGAGTAAAATTTATTATACTCCCAGCTGATTTAATCCCCAAGCCAAAGAAAACGTACTTAGTTAGTTTGGAGTCCTTGTTTACTTCAACAGGAGCAAAAACAATTTATTGTACAATTCACAATTAGATCATAAATATTTTAGTTTTCAGGCACACAGAGAAATTAGAAATGGTGAAAAAGGTGAAAATAAAGCCCAGTGAGAATAATCATAGCCAACAAAGTGAAATAGGTGTATAAGAGGTCTTTTAAAAAACAATGAGGAGCATATAAGAGTGTAACGAGTCTTTTTTGCTCTCCCTTTGTTGGAGTCGACGACGTTTCAACCCTCTCTGGGTACGGGGTCTCTTCAGGACAATATCTGGGGACTACAAGCAAGGAAGAAGTAAGTGCCCGAAATATACTCGATTTGTGAGTCGACTGAAGACTCCAGTTATTTATTGGCTTACCTAGTTGTATTCAAAAAGGAATTGAAGATTGGAGGATGGTATATGTCTGACGAAATCTATAATTACAAAAAGTATATATAAGGAATTTAAAATTATATCCTTATAAGGTATGTCTATCTCTATACTGTTAAAAAAGCAAGAATTACTTATTAAACCCATACGTAATTAATCAGATTATGAGCGTGACATTGACTATAAGGATATCTTCCTAATAGGGCCGTCCATATCCAGTGAACCCTAAGTGGGTAATAGTCCACACTATATAGTGTCACTTACTTGGAGCAATTAATGTCTCCGCTTTCTCATCGGATAATGGCAATGCTTGACAAATATCAGGTCTACTTGGTCAGTCCATATAATGATCTACAAAAATATGTAATAAGGGACAATCGGTACCCGAGATTACAGTATAAATTTTTTTTACTTAATATCTATATGTAATCACTACTCACTGAACTGCTGTAAGGATATCCATGATCCAATTCCGACTGTATTTATATTTCCAGTAATGAATACCTGTTCTCTCATTGGCAGCCAGTGTAAGGCTCTCAAACAGCTTGTAGCGGAGTCATATTTTCTTTTGTTACATACGGCTTTTGCTGCCGCATTCTGAACAAGCAGTAACTTTGAAAATAGATAATCCGCCATGCCAACAAATAGGGAATTCCCGTAATCAAGTCTACTAATTAATAGTGACCGGACTAAGATCTTTCTACATTCCAAAGGAATCCAGGGAAACACTCTTCGTAGCATTTTCAGTAGCGCGAAGCCTTTACCACAAATAGTTGTTACGTGGTTTTTCATTGACAATGCATTGTCAATGTGGACTCCCAAATTCCTCGCCGTCTGAGTTGGTTTGGGGGGTGTACCAAGACTGTTGGGCCACCAAGTGTCATCCCAAAGCTGTTGGGAACCGCCGAACAATAGAATCTCCGATTTATCGGCATTTAATTTCAGGCAATGATTATGCATCCAACTAGATAATTCGGTGAGGCAGTTGAGCAGTCTGTTTTTGGAGTCTTCTTCACCATTTAAGGCAATCATTAGTTGCGTATCATCTGCGTATGAACAGATGTTGACGCCCCACTTCTTCCCAATAGTGGCTAACGATGATACATAAACATTAAATAGTGTTGGGCTTAATGATGCCCCCTGTGGTACACCATACTTGATCTTTCGAGGTGTGGAAGTATAGCTGCCTAGTCGGACAGATTGCGATCTGTCGGATAGAAAAGAGTTCAACCAAGTCAGGGCTTTTCCCTGTATTCCTTTTGCGGCTAACATTCGTGATAAAAGGTTATGGGATACGGTATCAAAAGCCGCTGTTAAATCTAACAATATCAGGGCCACCGTTTTACCCACATCAACCTGATTTCTGATGTCGTCCAGTACTGCCAGGAGAGTTGTCTCAGTACTGTTGTTAGACTTAAAGCCTGTCTGCGAAACATCAAGCAAGTTATTAGTTTCCCAAAAATTTGACAACTGTTTATTCACTAGTTTCTCCAACACTTTTGAAAAATATGGCAACTGCGAGATGGGCCGGTAATTGGCTGGATTGTTTATGTCTGCACCTGCTTTTTTTAATAAGGGAGTCACTAAGATAGCTGGGAATTCCGCTTGGTCTAGTGACTGGTTTAATACTTGCGTCACTAGTGGACCAATTAAAGGAATTAATTGTAAGAAAATGTGGTGTGGGCATGGGTCCAGTGGGGAGCCCGATTTAATTTCTGACATAACTTTGATTACTTCTTCCTCTGAAAAAGGGCCAAAGACAGGACAACTGGCCAATGAACAAGGCTCTGCATCAATATGATGCTCTGTCGTTTTCTGGTCATTGCTGGAGAAGGATGAATAAATTTTATCTATTTTGTCAAAGAAGAAATTGCTGATTTTATTGCATCCCTCCTGTGAAGGTGACAGGTTTGTTGTAAGGCTAGGGGGATTACAGAGTTCTCTAACAATTTTAAAAAGTTCTTTAGAGGAATGTTTATGCTCTAATATTTGCCGTGAAAAGTAGTCTTTTTTTGCTTTCCGTATGGCTGCATTATAAGCTTTCAATTCCTTTTTATAAATGGATCTGTCATTCATGGTTTTACTTAACCTCCATTTATGTTCCAGCGTAGTGCATTTTCTTTTAAGAGTCTTGAGATCTGGGCCATACCACTTTTCCGACACCGTTCGTCTGGATTTAGATTTAGCAGCGTTTATTGAGCAGTGTTCAAGTGCGTCCCCAATGCTTTTTTGTAGATGATAAATTTCTTGTTTAGTAGAGGAGCCCGAATTAGTATTAAAATGAAAGTGCTGTTGGAATTTCTCCAATGAGAATTTTTTCCAATTTCTAGCTGTAGCTGGGGTCTGTATCGTTGGTCTCGTATTTTTTATAGGTAGGCTGATGTTGAATTCTATCCTAAAATGATCAGTCCATGTAAGAGGCACAATGTTGTTAATAATTGTGGTCTCGATATTCGTAAATATCAGATCCAGCCTGTGTCCCGCTCTGTGTGTCCTGGTTGACTATTTGTGTTAATTGCAGGATTTCCATGTTGTCTGCAAGATGCTTAGTAAGTGAGTTAGTATGTGACTCAAAATGTACATTGAAGTCTCCTAATACTAAGATGTTTTTATGTTTTAGACAAGCAGGAAGAATCTGAGAGAGAAGCTGAGTACTAAATTCTACTGTGCTTCCTGGAGGGTTATAGATAATATCTCCTCCCATCAGTAGATAAGTGCCTAAAAAGACTGAGTAAATCATTACTTCATGTTTGCTATCCTGTGTAGGCACTTCTTGGGTGCAAGTGAACTTCTCTTTAAATAGCAAGGCTACCCCTCCACCCTTCTTTTTGGATCTATTGAGATTTAAGATTTTATACCCTATGGGGAGCGCCGTTGCAATGTCAGGAGTACTGTGGGTGTCAAGCCAGGTCTCCGTAAGGAACACTAAATCCGGTTGCATTTGATGTAAAGTGTCCCAAAGTTCAATAGAATGTTTAGGGAGAGATCTTGTGTTCAGATAAATACAGGATATTTCAAGGTTAGGAGAATTTCTTAGAGTTAGGTCGTCTTTAGGTTTATTGTCCCATCTGCATCCCCGACAGCCAAATGGGCCCATGATGTTAGCGGGCTCCACTTTGGCACATTGAGGGTGGCCCTGTAGGGGTTTGGTATTAAGTAACATAATATTGTCTTTAGAATAAGTCAGTCGCGGTGTATCTGACCTATCACTAGTCGGTGAGGCAGAGTTTGTAGCCCCTAGTCCAGTACAGGCACGGACGGGTGCAGACGGGCTTGTCTTTGGCGCGTCTTCGACGCGCCGTCGACACGCCCGCTGCTCTCGTCCGCTGCGCTTACTGTGAGGGGAGTTCATTTGTAGCCGTAGAGGTGGGAGGGGCCGAGCACTCTGCCGCTCGCCTACTCCTCACCAAAGATGGTGGCTTCCGTTCTAGTCCCCGGCAGCGCCTAGTCTGCTGCGATGGGGCAGGCAGGGTTCGTGGGGCGGGAACAGGAGGAGTGAAGTTTAATGCCCAGGTGAGCGTTCGCTAAGTTTTCAAACAAGTACACAATTACGCTTTTAAAAATTGGGTCTTTTAAAAGCAATTCACATGCAGTACACAGTAACACTTTTAAAAATTAAATCTTTTAAAAGCTATTCGAAATTAGTAAAATTCGTTGTCTCACTCAAGCAGCAGTCCCGGCTTCCGCCTCAGGACCTCAACAATCATGTGCACACTGTCAATCGGTGCACGCGCTCCAAGTCAGCGTTTTTAAAGGATTAGGGGTGGGAGGGGCCGAGCACTGTGCCGCTCGCCTACTCCTCACCAAAGATGGTGGCTTCCGTTCTAGTCCCCGGCAGCGCCTAGTCTGCTGCGATGGGGCGGGCAGGGTTCGTGGGGCGGGAACAGGAGGAGTGAAGTTTAATGCCCAGGTGAGCGTTCGCTAAGTTTTCAAACAAGTACACAATTACGCTTTTAAAAATTGGGTCTTTTAAAAGCAATTCACATGCAGTACACAGTAACACTTTTAAACATTAAATGTTTTAAAAGCTATACGAAATTAGTAAAATTCGTTGTCTCACTCAAGCAGCAGTCCCGGCTTCCGCCTCGGGACCTCAACAATCACGTGCACACTGTCAATCGGTGCACGCGCTCCAAGTCAACGACTTTTAAAGGATTAGGGGTGGGAGGGGCCGAGCACTGTGCCGCTCGCCTACTCCTCACCAAAGATGGTGGCTTCCGTTCTAGTCCCCGGCAGCACCTAGTCTGCTGCGATGGGGCGGGCAGGGTTCGTGGGGCGGGAACAGGAGGAGTGAAGTTTAATGCCCAGGTGAGCGTTCGCTAAGTTTTCAAACAAGTACACAATTGCGCTTTTAAAAATCATGAGGCGTAGCATGGTGCCACAAATGATGCTGCGGCTGCACAACGAACGAGCATGTCTTGTTGGTGGGTATAGTCTTTTTGTCCTATGTGTTGCGGTATCTTTGTCTCTTATGGCATATCGTGACCCACTTATTTACATGATGTTTCCATGTAGGGGACTCTGGCTATCCCAACATGCCATGGCTGCTGACACCTCTCCGCAACCCAAGAACAGCTGCAGATCACCGGTACAACGATGCACACGGCCAGACCAGGCAAGTGATTGAGAGGACGTTTGGACTCCTGAAGAGCCGATTCTGGTGCCTGGACAATACAGGCGGGTCCCTCCCTTATGCCCCAAGGAAGGTCTGCAAAATCTTCATTGTGTGCTGCATGCTGCACAACATGGCAGTTGAGAAGGCAGTGCCATCCTGGATCCAGATGAGCAGGAGCATCCACCCGTGGAGTATCAAGGGCTTGGTCACGAGGCTAGTGATGATGAGGAGGAGGGGGATGATATCCGGAGTCAGCTCATACGCAACTTCTTCTCATAATGGTGAGTCACTGGCTATGAGTGTGCAAGCTTGTAGCGTTGAGTGGCATGTGTTGCAATGTATGTGTCCAGCTGACTAAATGCAAAATGACTTGGATGTGTGTTCTGATGTGTCACTCGAGTGATGATGTCATGCAACACAGTTTTGCAGAGAGACTTGATTGGCAATTTACATGTGTCCAACATTGCTGCTGTTTTGTACACTTCCATGTGTGCGTTGAGAATCTTTTTTTGGTGACTTTTCGTGTGTCTGTCATTCCCAGGTATTTGGCACATGTTGTCTGGTCGTGTCATCGTTGTCCTCCTGCTATTCCTCGTGTGGATTGCAACGTGTGCTGAATCAGCGTTCCATGCACGGACATCTGGAAATGTCAGTTTGGGTAAGTATTGCAGCAAGGCTTTTTAGTGGTGATACAGGTTGTGAATGTGTGGTGACTGCTTCTGTGCATGTTGTGGTACCATGCAAACATGTCTTCTCACCATGGAGCAGATGACATGTAGCATCACTCCCATGACATGATAGTCAGCCTTCTTGACTGTCATCTGTAGTGGAATATGGCATCTGATGAAGGCTTCAATGTGTGTGTACCTTGGCTCTGAAACATTGCAGATGCTATGGGTGGACATAGTGGGGGACATCACAACAACATGCTCTATGGGAAATGTGCAGCAGGATGTGTTTTGCTCATATCCTTACCTTGTGTGCCAGTTCATTGGGATTGACATCATCCGTGTTGAAGGGGGGGTCCAGCGTATGTCCCACATGTTCTGTCAACTGACCTGTGAGTCTGTTAATATGGAGGCATATCCCTTTGTGTGTGTATGTGGAATAAAGGTGTTCAGCACAATCCAAAGTGCCTCAACTCGGTCACTGCAGATCTCTTACCAGTTTGCATGCGTCATCTATGGCAGAATTGACAAAGATTGAGCATATGAGCGTATGTGTACTTTGGCAAACATGCATGCATTGCTTCATGGCTAATGATCTCTATTGTGCATGACGTGCCTGTTTGTGTATGTATTTGGGCAGGTTGCTGACCACAACGGGACGTGAATGCCTGCTGATGGTGTGTCTCCTTTGCGCATCTCTGCATTTTGTTGCCTGACACAGTGGCTGTCATTTATGGTGATTGATCATACACTTTCTGGGAGTGACCCATGAGTGAGCTGACACTCCTTCCTTGACATACACCTGTTACACTGTGCCTTGCAGACCTCCTTGTCTTTGTGTGTTGATTTTTGCATGATTTCTAACCCCTTCCGCCTGCTGCTGCCTCACCTGCGGCCCCGCCACTCCGAGTGCCCTGATTCTGCAACCCCCACGCCTCAGAAATGCTCAGCCCTTCCCCCTCCACCCATTTGTAATGCAGCCAGCAGCTTTTCTGTGCCACTGTAGCCCCAGCGCCATGCAAAAGGCCGTACCGTCTGCGCCTGCAATATGCACAGTGCACGACCCTCTAGTCTTTGCATGACCCACATCACACAACAGGCTCATGCTGCAGCCACTCTCCAAGCAATGTCCTTGTGACAATCATCCTCCTGCCATCAGGCAACCCCTAAGCACACACACGACACCTTCGCATGCTGAGTGTGCTACTCCAACTGCCTACACAGCGCTGCCCAGCCTACTAGACCCTGTCATTCCAACCAGGTTATGTGCCTCCTACTCCACATCCGCTCCATCCACCAGCACGCCATTGTACTCTGTTACCTCCTCAACACTACAGCCCCACACATCACCTTCATGACAGTAAGCTGGACAAAAGCATCCTCAGCACATGACGTCTTCATTGCCATCTCAGACGGATCCAAGATCACCCGCAGGGACGCCAACACCACTCCCGGGGGCTGAATTAGTAATTATTGACAAGTACACCCTCAGAGTCACAAGTCCGGGTTCGCAGCAACTCCCTAGCAACCCTCGGAGTAACACTCATCTACAGATCTGCAGGCCTACATCCACAATTCCGCAAAGCCATCAACACGTACATCTGCATGCAGGCCCTCACCTCCACAGGCTACATGTGGCTGGGGGCCAGTAACTTCTTGCTGGAGGGGACACACACCACCATCCATCATTGGTCCATCAACATTTGAATCCACGTCTCCAACAAGCAACACAGTGCCACACACCCCGCTACCGATCCCTCAAAGATGCCTGATGTAAGTCGCCACAGACAAGCTGTGTGGAACACTCAAAACAACACCACCGCCACACCCTGCAAACTCACACACTGGATCAGCAACTGATCCATCAATCTTGCCACATTGACGGACTTTCCTGTGAAGCACAACAACAGTTAAGGCACCTGGGACAAGGCAGACCTACAGGACTCCCACAGACCTAGCCGGACTCTTGTGCAAACCTTGCAACACAAAGAGCCATCATTTCCCTTACAGCCCTGGAAAACACCACACACAGCCATCACCATATCATCAGCAAGGCCAAGTGAAGATCCTTCAGATAGTGCCGAGACACCCAAAGACACAACATCAAGGAGCTCATCAGCATTGTGAGTGAACTGACAGCAGATCTCCATCCAAGACACCCCACCCTTGCAAGGCAGATCCCATCCCTTGCTACTTTGTACCACTGCAAGCTCATGGCCATGGACAACAGCCTAGGCAGACAGCACTATTTTCCGCTGGACAAACCCCCCTCAGGTCATGGACTCCCGTCAGCAGCAAGTACACAACTGGGATCAGGTGCACCATCCACTCTGGCTCTCCATCAGGCCCCTTCCCACACAACATCTCAACCACATCATTCGCCATCCTTGAAGCCCACGTCCTGCGCGTCATGAATGTCTCCATGGCTGCAGGAGGCATGCAGATCCCCAGGCCCTTCTTAAACAAAGGACGGCAGTACCGCAGGATCTCCTGGTACATCGGCCTACTTCCCTACCCAGCAAATGTCACCAGGAAGACACTCAACTAGCAACTGACCAATTTCCTACATGCAACCAGCTCCAGCCAACTGGCACCAGACCGTTTTACACAGTAATCACACCACTGCAACTGTCATCATTGCCAACACCAACGACTACTTTGCCCTGCTCACCAATGGTGAGACCACCACCCTTGACCTCTCAACGCCATTCTACACCATGTGCTACCACACTGTCAGCTCACACATCTCCAACCCTGGTATCCAGAGGAGGTCCCAGGATTCACTCAGGAAGTAGCTCACCAGCAAGGCCCAGGGAGTCTGCCTCCATCCTGCAACATGTAGTACACTGGGGTCATCTGGCCCATGCTACAGGGCTCTTCTCTCAGCGTGACAATCTTCAATGTCTCCATGACCCCCCTCTCCACCATCACATGCACACACAACCTCATCATCATCTGGTATGCCATTGACACCCAGCTGCTCCTCAAACTCACCAAAGAGCCAGCCATTGCCAGATCCAAACTTCAAGAAGGCATGAGATCCATTGATGAATGGCTGAACATCAGCCATCTGAGGCAGGACTTGGACAGGACAGAGGTCATCATCTGAGGATTGTCCCCTTACGGCTGGGTCAACTCCTTGCGTCCCACTGGTCTGTGCACCGCACCAGCACCCAGTGGCCAAGCAGGCAAGCTGGTGTTCATCATGGACCCATCGCTCACAATTAACATGCAACTCACCAACATCTGTACCTCATGCTGCAACACCCTTCACATGCTGCTGATGGCCCCCAGATAGATCCACTACAAGCAAGACAGACCGTCCCCCTGGTCCAGGACACCAGCCGGCTCAAATACAGCACCGGCCTCTACAGAGGACAACAGCAAACATGCAGGAGAACTTATCCACATCCAGGGTGCATCCGCACACCTCATCTGCAACATCCCCCGCCCCAGCCACATCACCGTCCACCTGAGAGAGGTACAATGGCTCACTGTGTGCTGCAGGATCACCTTCAGACTCCTCAACCACACTCAGGAGGTAGTCCACAACCCCAGACCCAAACCGACCTTGGACGTGTGTCATCCAACACCCCATTGGCCCTACTCCATGCAGCCCACCTTGCCCTGGCCACCATTCATCACATCCACATAACCTCTGCATGCAGGAGATAGTTCTCCCACCTCGCAAAACAGACCTGGTACTCCCTCCCCGGGCACATCAACATGGCCCATGACCTCTACACCTTCATGTAACTCTACCAAATTGGTCTGTCAGAGCAATATAGCAAGCCCCCCTCAGCAGCTTGAGGCCATCACGGGTGAGTGTTGGGCTCCATGTCTGTATTTTGTGATACATTGTGAGCCATGTGTGTCCTCGACCGGACTCAGATCCAAGTGTATCGATGGCTGGAGTTAGTTCCACACTCAGGCATACTTTAACATATCCCCACATGTAGGTTGTAGACTCATGCTAAATGACTGCAACATGAAATTTGAATTATTAAATTTTTAATTTCGAGCTCTGGGGCGTGATTTGTGCACAGAAAAAGGGGCAATGCAGGGACCATAGAAACCAAAGTTCACAGGGGGAGATGGGATCCTTGGCATTTTAAGTCATCAGAGTCCAGCCCACAGTGTTTGGCATCATTGGTCAGACTGTGACCAGCAAGTCCATGTGGCAGATGATGTCAGTCAATGGGGTGATGCTGTCGCACATGAAGGCCAGGTGCCTGGCCAGGTGACCTGGGAGATGTGGATGGCCCGCTGCCTCTCACGGTCTTTTCCGTGGATGACCAACCTTCCTCCGGGGACCCTCAGATGCAGGCCTTGACGATGTTTGGGACGCTCCGTCGGACGAATCCTCCTCCTCCTCCCTCCCTGTGGCTGGTGCTGGTCTGCGCCTGGTGTCACAGGGAGGGATGCCCATGTTGTCGGCGATCCGACGGAGTGAATGGCTTATGTCCCTTTGCACCGCCAGGAGCTCAGCCAGTCTTGCCTCCATCCGTCCTTGGTGTTGTTGTTGACTGGCGTGTTGCTCGGCCTGCTGGTTTTTGATCTCTGTGAGGGTCCCCACTACCTGGCTGATCTCCCTGGTGTCTCACCGGTATGCCTCCATGATATTTCAGATGTGAGACAAACCGGTCCATTCAGCTGGCTGGTCAGGTTCTCGCCTCCGCCTGCCTCCACTTCCGCCACCCCTGCCCACACGAGCCGGGCCTGCCGTTGTGGGCACATCGGGTCGACGGGACCCCTGAGGGATGGGAGTGGCGGTGTGGTCTGCCTCCTCCTGGGTGCCCGCTGCACCTTGTCCCTCCTGGTCAGACTGGCTCTGTTCACTGCGGGCAGGGCTCCTGGGTGTCTCCTGTGATGTGGCAGGAATGGGGGTGGTGGTTGGCACAGATGTTCCTGGACCAGGTGCTGCAGGGGCTTGGACACCAGAGGGTCCAGGTCGGTCGGGGTTATCCGCGGAGTGTTGAGAGGCGTCGCTGCTGGTGGGATCCGGTTCCTCCCGAGCCTGTGACTGTGATTCTTCCCCCCATTGTTGGGGGGATGTTCATCACGTTGCCCTGTGTGTGAGAGAGAGACAATGTTAAAGCTGTTTAATGCAACATGCATGTTTCATACACATTCAAGTTGGCACAGTTCCTCCAGGTAGTTGTATGTGCCTAGCATTCTCCTCAATGTTCACTTGTGTATGGGTATGTTGCGGGGGACAGATTGATATGTTCGCCTGAGTCTTTGACATGTCCATTTGTGGCTTGGATGCTTCTTCGGCTATGTATTGGTGTTGTTGTGTTACATGTCCATTGTGGCAGTGGGTAAATCCATTGCCTGTCCTGGTGGTGTGTGCTTGTGTAAGGGGTGTGTGTGACAGGGCCTGCTGGTGGGTGTAGTGTGATTTGGCACTGGGGCTCCCAGGTGATGTAGCTGTCCCCCCATGGAGCATGCTGCCATGACAGTGAGTGTGAGTTCCTATCCTAGATATCTGACCTTGTTGTGTTGGTGTTTGTGTTTGCACTGGTCACAGGAGGGCCTTGTGCTGCCTACACCAGGGCCGAGTGTGAGCTATCTTGTCAGTACTTTCCCAATCCCTGTGCATTGCGCATGGTGCATGGGTATGTAGCTGGGCCATATGGGATGAGGGCAATTGTGTCTGATTTGGAATTCAAACATGCGTTTTGGTGCACCCACCCTCCCAGCATACCGGACATCCATTCTTGGGTTGGTGCTTCGTGTAGCATGGGACACGGCATGGCCTTGCTTTCTCAATGGGGCATACACATGTTATTGGCATTCGCATTGTTTGTGACTGTGGTTCTGGCAGGTGAGGGCTTGGGGGTAGTTGCGTGCATTAGGTGTAGTTGGGGTGTGGAGGCCATTACCCCCATGTTACGTAAGTGGTTTGTGTACTCACCAGGCTCTGGAGGTCCTTGGAGTCCATGTACTCCCACCGGCGGAAGCATGGCGATCACCTTCTCCTCCCAGGGATGGTAATGTACTGGTCTGCAGGGCGCGCCACCTCCAGTGATGTTGGTCTGGGCGTGCTCTTCATTCATTTTTCTCTTGACCGCCCTCCACAGATTGTACCACCTGGCTTGGCATTCATTCCTGGTCCTTCTGATGGGTGCGACATAATTCACCCTCTCGACGATCCTCTGCCACAGGCGTGAATTTTCAGCTATGCTGGTCTGTCTGACCAATGTTCCAAACAGCTGTGGCTCGACTCTGATGACTTCATTGACAAGGATGTCCAGCTCCTCACTTGTGAACTTTGGATTCTTGTCGGTGGGCATGGTGTGGGGTGAGGGTGTGGATGGTTGTGGGTGTGTGGGTCTGAATGTGACGGTGTGTGTGTGAATGTGGAGAGGGAGTATGTGTGAAGGGGTGTGTGTGTAGGTGTATATGTTTAGGTGGATGGGTGCAGTGGTTTGTGTGTGCTCTGTAGCAGTGGTGAGTCTGTTGCAAAGGCTGATGGTTTGTGTGTGTGGTCCCTTTTTATTGGTCCATTTGTGGGTGGGGCTCAGTTTGAATTTTTGGTGGGTGTGTTATAAGGGGTGGTTGTGAGGTTGCCCCTCTGTTTGCCTGTTTGGATGTGTCCAGGTCAGTCCTTTTCATTTTTTGTGCAGTGTAGACGTGTATTGTGGTGTTGTGCGAGTCGAATAGGCCCCCCTTGTGCTGTTTTACAGTGTCCGTGGTTCAGTACGGTACAGGGGTATGAGTCGTACAGCCACACACCCCCATGCATTGTGTATGTACGGCGCGTACACGGACACTGCTATGCACGGTGCGTACACCCCATTGCTTCTGTACGGTGCGGATGCGTAGACCGCCATCGCGTATGTACGGTGTGTACCCGCAACATCGCGTACCAGCATCATCCACCGTACATATGTGATGTTGGGGGTACGCACCGTACATTCGCAATGGGGGTACGGTGCGTACATATGCGCTGGGGGTACGGTGTGTACCTATGCACTGGGGGTACGCACTGTACATTTGCCGTGGGGGGGTACGGTGCTACCTATGCGCTGGGGGTACGGTGTGTACCTACGTGCTGGGGTATGCAGCGTACATTCTCACTAGGGGTACGGTGCGTACCTACGTGCTGGGGGTACGGTGCGTACCGACGCGCTGGGGGTACGCACCGTACATTCGCCGGGGGGGTACGGTGCGTACCTACGGGCTGGGGGTATGGTGCATACCTACAAGCTGGGGGTATGCACCGTACATTCGCACTGGGGGTGCGGTGCGTACCTACGTGGGGGGGTACGGTGCATACCTACACGCTGGGGGTACGTGTGTACCTACGCGCTGGGGGTACGCACTGTACATTCGCCCGGGGGGGTACGGTGCGTACCTACACGCTGGGGGTACGGTGCGTACCTACGACGCGCTGGGGGTACGCACCGTACATTCGCACTGGGGATACGGTGCATACCTACGTGCTGGGGGTACGATGCATACCTATGCGCTGGGGGTACGCACCGTACATTCGCTCTGGGGGTACGGTGCATACCTACGTGCTGGGGGTACGATGCGTACCTACGCGCTGGGAGTAGACACCGTACATTCGCACTGGGGGTACGGTGCGTACCTACACGCTGGGGGTACTGTGCATACCTACGGGGGGGTACGGTGCGTACCTATGCGCTGGGGGTACGCATCGTACATTCGCCGTGGGGGGTACGGAGCTACCTATGCACTGGGGTTACGGTGCATACCTACGCGCTGGGGGTACGCACCATACATTTGCGCAGGGGGTACTGTGCGTACAAACTAAGCTTCATAGCGGGCAAAGTCATTCCCCGTGTACGGGACGTTTTCTGTACGAATCATAAATTGTAACGCCGGTCCTGATCGCACTAGTACGGTCGGACTTCATTTTTACGATTTGTACGGAGAAGTGTCCGGGTCCGTCTCGTACTAATTTTCCCGCTACGATTCGTACGGATCGGGCCGATCCATATGTACTTTTTCCCGTACGGATCATACTTGACGGGTCGGACGTGACTTGTATGATTCGTACGAAAAAAAATACGGATACGAGTCGTACGGGAAAAAAAAATACAGGATCGGAATCGACCCATTAATGTTACTAATTAAAAATAAAAAACATATTATAATGTTAAATACATATCACACATACCTACAGATATTATATTAAATAAAATATAAAAATATTTTCCAAACAAACAAATATTTTTTGTCAGAAATTATTTATAAACAAAAACATTACTACAGGCATATATTTTATTTACACCCTACTCTATAACACTACACAATTCACAACCCACATCTAAATTAAAAAAAAATGTACTTCCATAATTAAAATAATTAATTATCAATTAAATCAATATCATTAATCAAAAAAACTAATTAAAGTACATAAAATTAACTAACTTCCCACCCTTCACCCAAAAGCCCCACAACCCACATCTAATATTAATTAAACAATTTCCATATGTAATTTTCACTTAATGAAATAATATTAAATAACAACGAATTGTTAATTAATTAAAAGCAAGTTACTTCCCACCCTTTGCCCCTATAAACCCTAAAATCTGCACCTACAATTATTTTTTACAATTTCCATATTTAATTTTCAGTTAATTAATTAATTAATTAAAATTCACAACTACTTATTAATTAATTACAAATAAATTACTTCCCACCCTTTACCTCTTTAAATCACTCAACCCGCAGCTAAAATTTATTATAAAATTTCCATATGTAATTTTCAATTAATTAATCAATATTAATTAACAACAAATTAGTAATTCATTAAAAATAAATTACTTCTCACAATTAACACTATACAATCTCAATGAAATATTAGTACATTAAAAAAATCATTAATTTATTATAATAAAATTTCTTCCCACCCTATTCCCCTATAAACCCACATCCGCAATGGACCTAATAAAGTTAACATTTAATTAAAAGAAAATTGATAACTACTAAAAACGTAACACATATATTATTAAACATAAACAATATTTATACAAAAAAAATACATCAAATGCTTTTAAAATATATACTAAAATACATAACACTAATTAAAAAATGGAGTTTTTGAACAACCATATTTTTCCAAACCATACTATTGACTTCTATATTTTTAAAAGTGATATTTCTTACCTTCAAATCGATATTCTTGACCACGATATTCTTGCTGTAGATATTTCTCACTAACGATATTTAGGACTCGATATTTCTGTAGTTCAAAATGTCCAACTCAATATTTCTTGTCTGCACACCCTCGATACAAAGTCTTACATCACCTCTGGATTTGAGCACTATAACAACATGAGTCAACCAATCTGTCTCTTCCACCTTCTCTATTATTTCCTCTGGTTTAAACATACTCAGATCTTTCTGCATTGCTTCATTTACCATGTTGGGCACTGTCCTAACTTTACAGACCAGTGGTTGGGTGTTTCCCCTAAAATAGGATTTGAAACACCTAGCCCTTTGACATCCAAGGTGTTTTGAAAATATCTCAGGAAATTCTCTTAACCCCTTCCATGCTGCGCAGATTCCGCCGCTGTGCTGACGGAATCTTGCGCGGGCGTGGTCATGACGGAACGGTTCCGTCATGAGCACAGCTCAACCGTGGCTCATGACGGAACCGTTCCGTCATGAGCACCGAAGGGGTTAATGGGGTTTCTACACATCCTCTGTTTCTTCTACAGTTCTACAATATCATTTCCTATTTTTTGAGAGATAAAGTATTGGGATCTAGAATTATTTCCTTCTCCCTTTAATGAATCCAACCAATTTTCCTTTTCCTTTTTGGGGATGCATACATTTTACAAGCAGTGACTCTTCCTCTGCATTCAATATTTCCGATAAAGTACCCTTCTAATATTAACATGTCCCCCATATGCAAAAGGTCTTTTAAATGACTGAAACAATATTGTGCTCTTTCTGACCTGTATTTTATAGCCCCAGTGTAACTTGCGTTTGAGTTAACCAACATACACATCCCCATGCCTTCCACTTTCAAAACAAGGAGGAGACTCTCCACCCTATTCACTAGGACAATTTTTCTTCTTCATTCAGATCACTTCCCTTTTCCTTTCATTACCCTACAGTTTTTTTGTCAAGTGTCCCTTGCAGCCACATGCTTTTCAAACCACCTTCGATGCTGGGCATGCCTTGTCATTGGCCATGGCCATAATTCTCACTTCTATATCATCGCTGTTTGTTTTCTGTGATATGTTCTTATCTAATATATTTTGTTTCACCATCAACATATTTCTTTCAGGTGTTTTTGAATTACTACTTTTATGATATCGTCACCCATTTTCCTGTCTAAACATCTCCACATATGCAATAGAATGTTCAATCTTTTTTTACTATCCCAATGACCTCATCTAAACCAGAGTCTTTTCTCTGCCCCGCTCATCTCTAACATTTTCCATGTTCCAGTCTAACAGCCTTTCTTCCAATGCAATTCCAAACCTACATGAAAATTACATTACTCAGTGATGTAGCACTCCCAAGACTCATTCTGCCTCCTCTTCCTAAAATGACGCTGCTCTAAAGTGTGCTCACCTTGAGAAGATAATGCAGACCCAGTTTCTTGATACAAATTTTGTATTAATTGAATTCTAATCCATCCTCGTGACTATGGGGCCTGTTAGGATGGCGGGCGGACCTGAGTCCGCCCACCATCCTGCCGGTGTTGGGACTGGCAGCCAGAAATGCGGTGGTCCTGCACCGCGAATTAGGAAGCGACAGCCACCCTGGCGGTTACATTCCGCAGTTTGACATTGCGGCCGGTGCTGCTTACAGCAGCACCCACTGCGATGTCAAACTCACATTCTTGCCATTTCCCTACACCACGTGGCAGCTTGGTGAAGAGAACTGCAGGGAGGCATCGTGGGTACCCCCCTGTGCACCTCCCCACACCTCCCACCCTCCTGGGGGCCCACAAAGCCAATCTCCGCCAGCCCTTCCATCGCGGCATTGCCGCCATGGAAGGGCCTGTTTCAAACCAACATCATAATATGGCTGGTGGTGCCTGCTAGGCACCGCCACCATATTTCTGGCCCAGCACCGACCGGCAGGCAATCAGAACAATTGCTGCCGGACGGAAAAGCAGCGGACAGACTTGGCGTCCCCCGCGATCATTATGCCATCGTAAAGAGCCCCTTAGTTCAGGTAAGTGATTGAACACTTTCTGACCTTCAGAGCCAAGATAATAAACAAGTCTTCTGCCACTTTATGTTTGGTTCCCCTGGTGGAATTAAGGAAAGTGATGGGGATGGTACATTTCGCATTTGACAATTGCATTGAGTACAATTAAACTCTATAAAGAAAGAAAAGATCACCTGTCCTCCTCTCTGCAGGACACACACATTTGTACCAAGACACCATGTTCTGGACTCAATATAATAACCTGTGAAAGTAAATTGCGAAACATCCCACAAGATGCCAGTAATGTGAGTTAATGTAGTAACTTCTCTTGGACTAAAATGTCTTTCAAAGAGAAGCCAGAGGCACCCAGAAGAGGCTGGTTGTTTGGGTATTTGGCACATTCCTTTTAGCCAACGTTCCTCACTATCTCAAAAGCCTCTAAATGTCTTAAATATTTCACTGCAACACAGACACAATTATCATTTTTTTTGGGCACTAGGCCTGTAGGAGCAATGGCTATCCCAAAGTTTTAGACACCCCAAAATGTACCACACTCAGGTCCTGATTCGGATGCGGTTAGGAAATCATTCTGACCGAATTGGTGTGGGATTGGTTTCCAACTAACTCGACCAACCAAGTACGATATCCGGATGCTTCCAGATACGATTTGGTGGGACTCCAGTTGACTTCAATGGGAGCCTATGTTCTGACCGAATGCATAGGCTCCCATTGAAGAAAGGGGTGGCTGGGGAAAATCAGGCACCCTCTGGCGGCCACCCCCCTGTGCATGGATGGTAAGGGAGGACCCATGAGTACCCCCACAGGCCTGATTGGGAAGGCTCCGGGTGCTGGAGGGCTAGCTTTAGGCCCCCAAATTCTAATTCCGACTGCTGATTAGAGTCGGAAGGTACGATTCGGAAAGGCTGTCTGAATCCAGCGTCGTACTTGGTCATTTGGAAACAAGGCCTGCAGAGCTGTATGATTCTACTCTGTACGGCTCGGTCATTCCAAAATGCCTTCGGGTTTGGATTGGGATGTATCTAACACTTAACTCGCATCGTACTCGAGCAGTCGGAATCATTTCAGATTTGGGGACCGAATCTGGTGTCGTTCGGAAGGCCTCCGAATCGGAATTGGCTTTCTCGGATCTGATTTCCGAGCAAATCGTACACTGGTATGAACAACCAAGTACGATGCCAAGATCGGGTATGCCTCAACCCAATTGTTTCCCAACCTGATCCTGTCTGTACAACTCGTTTGGAGCCGAATTGTGTCACGCACTGAAGTCAGATTCCGACCGAGCAAGTACGATGCACGATTTGGACAGCCACATCGACTTGGTCTCAGTGAGATGAAACAGCTGTTGGAATCGGTTCGGTTTACCCGGGGGCCTCCCAATCGGTCACAGGGGTTGCCCATGGGTTCACCCCAAACTAAGCATGCACAGTTTTGCGGGTACCATGGGGTGTATGGTTTTCCCCACCCACCCCTTTTTGCTATGGGAGCCTGTGTACGAGTATGGTATATAGGCTCCCATTGACTTCAATGGGAGTTCGAGCGAACCGAGTCCGTAAGCATACGAATGCATCGGAATCGGTTGCTCGGACTCCCGGAGCACGATTCGCTTGGAATGCCCTCCGGATCCAAGTCATAGGGAGGGCTTTCCTAGTGAGATCGTAATTGGCCCCTCATCGGAAAGATACATTCCCGATCCAATTTGGAAGGAGCAAAAGCCGTTAGGAGACCTTCCTAATCGCATCGGAATCGGGCCCCCAGAGTTAACACATTTTACTGTATCAGATACATTTGATGAGGTAATGTGACCCCATGGTAAGGCACCTCCAAAAGCATCAAAAACTAGAAAGTACTATTTTAAGTAAATCGGGCCCCTCAATAACTGAGTTCTACAGCAAAAAAAGTTACAGGATTTTATTACAGAATTAAAAAATAAAGCAGTACAGAGTCAACGTCATGAAGGCTTTCAATGCAAATTATGGAGAAAATGCAAACAATCTGAAATTATCCTTTGTCCCTACTGGGCAGAAAAATAAAGAGTGTAACAGATAGCATCCCAATAGTAGAACAGGAAAGTCTTCTCTGGCTCATCCCCAAAATCAAGGGGTTTTATACATAGGGTCCGATTCCGATCCGGGTCGGAGGGGCACCGAATGTGATCTGGCCGGAAAAACTATGAGCCGTACGCGTGTTTTCTGGCTGACTCGTACAGCTGTACGAGCGAGCAAGTACGATGCGAGCTACGTGAGATTCACCGACCGTGTCGTTTCTGGGTCTGAACCGCTCTGTACGTTTCGGTCGGAAGCTAACCATGGCATGCAATGGATGCGATTTACAACCGAGCTAGTACGATGCATGCGTCGGACAGCCTGTGCGAGCCGCAGTGTCCGGCTCGCAAAAGCTCCCGGAGTCGGACTTCGGGGGTCCGCGTCAGACCCCCTGACACCTGCAGCCCTATGACTCGGACACAGGGGGGGACCTATGGGTCTCCCCAACACAGGCATGTACGGTGTGGATGGCACCGACGCGTACCCACTGTAGGGTGCGCACTTGTTCGAGACGTACCCATTCAGTCAATGGGAGCACTTGTACGCGTCATCCAACTGGCTCCCATTGACTTCTATTGGAGTCCGACCGAACCAAGTCTGACAGCATACGTGCGCATCGTACTCGCTCGGTCGGACTTTAGGGGTCCGGCTCGGTCGGAAAACACTCTGGATCTGACTCGGTCGGAGTGCTTTCCGACCCGGATCGGAATCGGCCCCATAATGTTTACATATGAAATTACAAAATCTGCAATCCCACTGTTGTATGAGCAAGTGTAACGTTTCATCAACAAATCAGAGAATATAAATTAAAATTCACATTATCTTAGCACCTAAGCACTTTCCCACTAAATGAATAATCATTCAGCACCCTCTATGCCATTGTTGTCCAGAGATGCTAGAACAAAACTACATACATGAACAATAATATGTTATATGAATGATTAACCACAGTGAACCAGTGGAAGGACCCTGGAATCTTTTTTGAGTTGGGACTAAATGTTCATCAAAAGCAGAATAGCAATAAAAGTGGAAATAAATCATTGCATCTCAGTGGTACTGTGTGCTGCAGAGTTTGCAATGAGAGAAGTGGGTAGGTAGGTGAAAGAGACATGAGTTTCTCATTCAGTGACTTACATTTTGGAAAAGATGGTGCTTGTTTCTGACTTGTGGCCTATTTAACATATATCAGGAACAAAACTTCTACACATAGGAAAATTGTTTCAAAAGTAACAGTACTGTATCAGTGTATACAGGTGAAATCAAGTGGGAAAATCCACTTTACAGGTTGTTAATGATGCACAAAAATATAAACGCACAAATATCTTCTACAAATCCCCCTTTGATTTTTTATAATCACTAAAACACACAGTTGATAAGGGTTTTCCGTACAGAAATTATAAAACATTCCACGTCACTTTCTGCTTCTTTCTGGGTGACTACTCCATAAACTTTAATTGGTTGTAAAAAACAATCCTTGATATTTTCCATCTCAAACTCATCTTCTCTCCTTAACTGGAGTGACTTTCTTTTATCGTTTCACCCACAATTTAAAAAAGGACATTCACAAAATTTGAACAAGATAAATAGAACAATTGTAAAAATCATTATAATTGTTACAGGAGTTAAGATTCATTTTAACATCCCCCCTCACAAACTATCAAACCATTCATCAACTTTGCTAAAACCCTTCCCTATCTCATGAGCTTAGGAATCTACTGTTTCACACATTGCCATGTTCTCCTAAAGCTTGAACTTCATGAGAAATGTTGAAAATGTTTGTGCCTATGCAATAATAACCCTACAGCACTCCTTTACGTTCAGTAACCTTCAAACACTTCCTCCCTTCACAAGAAGGATATCTAGTTCTAAACGGTTTGACATTATCATTGCCCACATTACAATCAACTCAGAATTATTGTAAGTTAATGTTCAAGTTGTTTATAAGTAATCCGATCCCCAAGTGTAGATAAACGCATATATCTAATACTATTTGTCCACATCTACGCTTCACTCTCTTCAAGCCAACTGCATCATTCACTCCACTCATGCAATAAGCTCTAGGTAACACTAAGGGCCCTGTAACGGAAAACGGGACCGACCGCCAGAGGTGCGGCGGTCCCGCGGAGCCAATTAAGATGCGTCCGCCACCCTGGCAGTCGCATCTTGCATTTTTTACATTGCCGCGGGCGGTGCTGTAAGCAGCACCCGCCGCAATGTAAAAGTTGCATGTAGTGCATTGACATGCACAACGTGACAGGCACCGCGCGGTGCCTGCCACCTTGTGCATGCACCCCCCAACACCGCGGGGGCCCGCAACAGGCCCCTAAAGCCAAAGAACGCATGCCTTTCCATGCTGGAAAGGCCCAAATCTGCACACATCATAATATGGCGGGTGTTGCTTGCTAGGCACCGCCACCATATTATGGCCCAGGACCGCACAGCAGGAAATCGTAACAATTGCCTGTCTGCGGTAATACGGTGGACGGTCTTTCCGTCCGCCACTGTACCCCCGCCATTGTAATATGGTGGGGGTAAATGGAGGGCGGGGGGAAAGATGTCGGGCGGATCGCCAACGCCGGTTGGGCGGTGGCGATCCGCCCGACATCATAATAAAGCAAGACGGCATGATCCAATCAATTACCTCGCAGATTAATGGATTCCTCTCAGAAATGTCTCTTCACCAGTCAGTAAATCACGATTTATAACATAACTCCTTTCATACTCACTTTCTCCCACATTCTCAATTTTACCAACTCTTATAGGTTCAGGATGCACAATACAGATTTTGCCTTTTCTATCATGTTCCATTCGCAATCTTGGATGCAAGATGCGAGATGCAGAGCCGCTGAGGCTCTGGGGGACACAGGTGCCAGTATCACTATGGGAAGGATTCAGCTACTGTCCCTTGAGCAGATTTTATGCAATACATTCTACCAGGTTCTTATAGCAGACTACCCAGAGGCCCTTGTTCAATTTGAGTGGGTGGCGGTCTTAGGTCTTCTGCCTGTTGATTATTTGCCAGGGAATGGCCTAGAGCCCACTACCAGGAAGTAAGTGGAGCTTAGGTCACACCTGGAAAACTTGGGAATCTATGGGGCATATTTACAAGCCCCTTTCATGCCAGAACATCACTTGTTACATTGTTCCTGTGGCGATAGATGCTTCGCCTTATTTACAAGGCGGCATTAAGCCAGTTAGTGTGGCTTAACGCCGTTTTGTAAATAAGGCACCCTTTAATACTATACTTAGCGTGAAAGGGGTGGGCATTGGGTGTTGCGGTGGGTGTTCTGCCGAAACACCCACTGATTTTGACGCTGCCCAATATTTTCAAGGGTGGTGTAAATATGGGGCACCGCCAAAATTAAGACCAGGGAAAACCTGGTCTTAACATGGAGAAACAAGGAGAAATGCTTGATTTCTCCTTGTTTTTGCTGTTTAAACTCATTAGATACTTAAAAATACTCACATTAAGTATTTTTAATATTCTGCCTAATTGGTGTGATTGTACTCAAAAACGTACCATAGGTCAGACACTTATTAGAATTTTAATTAGACAAAAAATCAGTTTTGTTAAAAATATTACCAAACATATTACAGGGCAATCCGTAAGCTATTGGTAGTTTTAAGTAAGTATCACCTTCACCTGCAGAAGAAGAAAGAAAGGTAAACACAAAGCAATCTGTGACTCCCATGATTTCATCACACTCATTTAACATTTTAGTATAAATATTATAATAAAATCCACTACCTAAACTTTCTCTACATGTCAGTGTGTTATGTTTAACTTCACAATGTACTATACAAAGTGGCATAAATATACTGTAGTTAATTCAATCTTTGTGGAGTCAAATCTCATCTAAGAAAAGAGGCACAACAACAGGCCGTCTAACATCATTAATAACTTTAGTACGGTAGTGAGACTAATAATTTTGTAGCATTGGCTATATGCCATTTTCGATTGAGACTAAATATGTAACATGAAGCTCCAAAAGTTAACAACAATTTTCCTTAAAATAATAATTATCTTCTTTTCTTCCTATTTCTATGAAAACAATATTCAGAAATCAAAATAAAACTTCAAAAGAGATCCTTTTTTCTGTTCATTCACTTCATGCTCTCAACATTTTTTTTTCCTGTCTAGATTTTATTGAAAATCCTCACCATTTGGATTAGTGTTTGACAGTATTTTAAGAATTCTCAAAGAGATTCTCATTCTTCTGGTTTGCTATCAAAAGTGTATTGGCAACAGTTTATTAGACTGCATGCTTTGGCTCATCTTCTTCTTTAGATACCAATGCAAGAGATGTCCATTCATGTGAAGCATACTTTCGGTTTGCAGTTCTCTTTCTCATTGATCTTTTAGCAACCAGTGTTTCACTTTCACTACTCTCCAAGTCAACTTCAATTACTTCAGATTCCTCATTGATTGGCTTTAGTCTTTCATTCTGCCCGTACTTTATTTTGCAGGTTCTGTTAAGTGACTTGGTTGATTCAGCCCTTGTTTCTTCACTTGTGACCACTACAGAATCTTCTTCAGTGTCTGATGGACTTGAACTCTGATCAGCATACATAGCACGATTCAATGTAAAGTGCTTTCTTCCTCTGGGGTTTCATGTGACTTGACTTTTCACCTAGAGTCTTTCACTGTTTAGATCAGTGACTACTTCTTGTTGCTACTCAATGCCTTTGACTTTGACATTGAAACAGCTCTTCACTCTGACCCTCGCTTTAGAACTGGAGACCACTACTAGTACCTTCACCAGGATCTTCAATTTGATCAACAATAACTTGTATAACATTGTTGTGTTCATGGGTTTTACCAGTTTCAAATCTTTCACCTCCTCACACCACTGGGTCCGCACTGCAAACTTCAGGGACTTGACACTGAATCAGTGGTTGTTTCCACGTCTTCATCCACCATCTTACTCTTTTCGTGTGAATGGCGTAGATCTACTGCTGTATTTCAGCACACCTCACACTTCACAACAGTGTTCGTCACCAGTATAATTTGATAAGGATCACACCATCTTTCTTCAAGGCAGTTATTCTGAACATGTCTTGTTACAACCACCCAATGACCTGGGTCCTATATGTGACACAGAATTTCTTTTGCTGTTTTGTTGTCAAGTTCACCCGGTGAGAAACACATTTTCACCATATCAGCAAGACCTTTGCAGTACTCTAGACTATATCATCAGTAACAGAAAAATGTGTAGATAGAGAAGTAGAAGTTGATCTTATTGTTCTACTCATTAATACTTTTTGGGATGAGAGGCCAGTCTTTTTGATAGGAGAACTCCTAATTCTTATCAAAACAAGAGGAAGAGCATCTAGCCATTTTAAAGCAGTGAGAGTACATACTTTGGCTAGTTTGTTTTTTCATTGTTTCATTCCTTCCCTCAAATACTCCAGAAGACTGAAGACAATAACTACAATGGAACCTCTGTTCAATTTGGAGAGCTGTAAAAAACATTGTAAATTCTCATTTTTAAAATGTGAGCTATGATCTGTCACAATAGAGGTTAGCAGGTCAAATCTTAGTATTAATCCTCTCAACAAGAGTTTGCTAACTGTCAGGCTGTCTGATCTCTGGGTGAGATAGGCCTAGTTCCATTTAGACAACAGGCAGACAATCACAAGAATATATTTAAGGCCATTGTAAACTGCCATTTCAACACAATCTGCCTGAAGTAAATGGGCCCTCTGTTTTGTGAATAATGTTCATAGAGGCAATAGTTATTTTACCTTGCTTATTCTTTTGACATGTAAAACAACAATTTCACAAACCTTTTGCTGCATTTGTAAATTTTGTATTCATTCAAAAATTAGTAAACGTCCTCAACATGGACTCTCTCCCTTAATGTGATTGATTATGCATAAACCTGGCCATGGGATATACCACTGTGCTAGGAAATACATATTTATATTGAGGAGTGATGTATAAGTCCTGGTAATTTTTCATATAACCTAACATTTCTCATTTATTTTTCTCACCTTGTGGAACTTTGTCCAGGAGATCTCTAAATTTACTTAAAGAAGTCTGACTTGGGCGTAACAAGAACCAACATACATCCTCTGTGTTTACCATGGAATTTACACTTGTTTCATCTTGTTCTGTTCCTTGAATCACCATTTCAATTTCAAGTGCACAATATCTGGCCACCTGATCAGCATATTTATTTCCAAAAGTGACCATATCTTTTCTAGCTTATGGGAAGAACACTACACTACAGAAATGTCTGTTGGTTGTTGTATTGCTTTCAATAAATGTAAAAATAAATAAAAGTAAATAGAGACTATTCCTGATGGGAGCTCTAGAAGGCATCATAAATAACTTTTGTGACCACAGTTGCCCAAAATAATTGGTCCAGTCCAAAACCATACCGGCTTCCTGTATAAATTGTCATATTAAAATTTTCTGACAAGCAACAAACTCATCATTTAAATCAACTCAGCCACTAGTGCTGAAATTACATTCCACAGATGTGATGCTTCAAGAATTTAAGAAATGAAACATACTGCATAAGAAGCCTTTAGTGCTTCAAAATAATCTTTTAAAAAGGAACCATCAAGAAACAAAGTCCGATAAGCCATTTCAAGAGGAAATTCTTCAATATGGGTCTTGGTTTGGTTCATAATTCTCTAACACTGATGCAGTCATGCTCAGGTTCATCATCAACATCTATAACACATCAGAAGTATTGGGAAGTCCCAATGACTAAGGGGGTAAGAGAGGCAGGATTGTGTAGAGTATATCCTCCCATAGAAATTATATGCACAAAAAATACTCTAGCAGATCTATGGAGATCTAGTAAAATAAAGGAATAGGGGGAGAGAAATGAGAATTCATAACACGAGGTTGTGCCTAATACAACCGTGGTCGTGGGGAAACTAAGTGTTTCTTTAAGTTACCCTCACACACCCTAGTGGTGTCATGCTTCATCATCGGGTCACCCAGACCCCTAGAAGTCTGGGTGGGCTCGACCACAGTGTTGGGAGTGCTTTTAATAGGTTCTACGGCAGAGGGAGTTAACTAGATAAAATACCTCAGACAGATCCCCAGTATCCCTTTATTCTTGGGTCTGTCCGGGTAATTAAAATACTTAAAAAATGGGTGTTTTTGGAGTGTTATGGTCCTAGGACCCTAGTGCCGACATGTTTCAGTCCGAAAGAGGGGCCAAAAAATGGTCCAGGACTTTCTTCAGGGCAAAAAAGTAACTCCCCTATGTGAGTGCAATTACTCGTTATGGGGTGTCCCTATTCTGTCAGTATAGTGAGGGCAGAGTAGCTGTTCCACGTGGTTTAATTAACAGTGGATGTGTGTCAACTGCCAGGCTCCATCTGTAAAGGAAGAAGTAGAGACAAACAACATATAAAAATTACCAGCGGTCGGGTTGCCGCTTGTGTCATTTCTCTTAGAGCGGTACAGTGTTTACCGCCCGTGAACATGCGTGGATCCTTGTGCGCATGCTCACGTGAGGAGGAGTGTCCTCCTATCATGCCACTCATAATGACTGCAACATATCGTAGAAATTGTGACAGACATACTGTGAGCGTGGCGAGATGATTCGCATTCTAGCGATAACAGAGTGATGTCTGTTCTTTTGAAAATAGCGTGCACACAGTGTCTCCAGGTACTAGTGCACATTAAAAACCGTGTATGTTCCTGGTGATACCAAGAACTATGCTACGGGTGGGCAGATAAATAAGTGACTGAAACGTTACATACTACACATGCATACAACACATTCATACGTGATATATCTACAGTTATACTTTACCCAAATCGGGAAGGTAGACTGAATCTCTCAGGACCAGGGGGCCAGATAGGGCGGTCCTGGGGGAACCGTGAATGAACAGTGTGTCACGGGGCAGAATGGGAAAAATGACAGCAGGTCGTTCCGTATTGGTGGGGTCATGAAACGGAGGTTGACACACAGTGAGTGGGACATCGTGCTGGTAAAAGTACTTACTTCGTTAAGATCAAACGCCCTGCCCGCTACCTGTTTGGTTCTGGTCCTCGGCTTTCGCAAGGATGTAAAGCCTGGGACGAGTATAAATAACGGAGAAGGCGCGCCGGAATCTTAGGCTGATTGAAAAACACGCCCCTCAGATACAGGAAGTGACGTAAGATGTCACGGCGTGTGGGGTAGATGGGAGTTGTGGTTTGTTGTTGATTAGATGGCTGAAATGAAAGTAGTCGATCTACGCTGGGTTTTGTAAGGATGTGCCCCAGAGAGGGTCAAAAAGAATACGAGTGCCAGTCTGAGCGCTCAAATGATGGTAGTCGATCTACGCTGGGTGTATAACCAAGAGAGTGTTAAACAAGATACGAGTGCAAGTCTAGGCGCTCGTGTGTGGTGAGCAGCGGATGGGACATGAGATGAATAGAACATAATATTAAAAAACGCCGCTGATAAAACGTAAATAGCCAGTGATGCCCAGATGTGAAGACTAAAAAATGGTATTAGTCATTAGTTCATTGTCGATAGAAGTCTACAGATGGTTAGACATTGGTGTATAAATAGAAATAGAAAACAGAGGTTGAGAGGCGGGGGTTGAATAGTTGGTTCAATAATGATCATTAGTAACCTAGCGAAAGACATCTTGCTTGAGTACTATAGTGACTCTTTGATGGAATATGTTGTCGCACTGGTAACAATCAAAACCCGTCCAGCATCTAAGTGGATTAAAAGCGGGGATGTGCAATATCAGTAGTGTTAATTAGTAGTTCAGACAGGGTGTCTGTAGCTCAATGTCAACAGGTGGAGGATCCATGGGGTGATTATTTATTAAGTTGACTCCACGGTATAGAGTCATTTAATCCTGTTTCATGTGTTCCCAAACGATACACCCAACGTTGTTCTCTCTCTAGGAGTCTTTTCTGTAGGTTTCTGGTACCCTTGATCTTCTCAATGACTGTCCATCGTATATCAGTGTCTTTATGATGTTTCTCGACAAAGTGTGTGGTGAGTCTGGTAGCTGTGATCATGCGTCTGATGGTACTTCTATGCTCGCTTATCCGAATTTTTATTTTGCGGCTAGTCATGCCTATGTAGGTCAAGTCACATGGACATTTTATGAGGTAGATGACTCCTTCAGAATTGCAGTTGGTATGAGATCGTTGCTCCCAGGGGGTGTTGAGGCCGAGTTCAAGTGTTTTGCTAGCTCTAGTGAATTCACAAGCTACACAGGACCCGCAAGGGTAATGTCCAGTCACTGGGGGCGTATCCCATAATGTTGTCTGAACGTGACCCACATTTCCATAAGAGTCTGTATGGATCAGGGTATCTCTCAGACTACGGTTCTTTTTAAAGGAGAACATGGGTTTGTTAAATGAAAGTTTGTTGGAGGTGAGAATGGACCACCTTTTATTTATGATCTTTTTAACATCGTTAGAGGACGAGTTGAAAGTGGTAACACAGATCATATTTTGAGGTTGTTGTCTTTCTTGAGTCTCGAGCAGGGCCTCTCTGGGAGTATTCCGTGCTCTTTTATTAGCCTGTTCGATTATTTTAGTTGGATAGTTTCTTTGTTTCAGTTTGTTAGTGAGTGTCTTTGCCTCTTTTTTGTAGTCTCGAATTTCAGAACAATTTCTACGTATGCGTAGGAATTGTCCTACCGGGAGATTTTCCCTGAGAGATCGCGGATGGGCACTGTCGAATCTCAACAGGCTGTTCCTGTCAGTCGGTTTTGTGTATAGCGAGCTACTCAGTGTGCCATCTTTAGCAAGGATGTTGATGTCCAAAAACGGGATGGTTTCTCTGTCTTTGTTGATGGTGAATCGTAAATGAGGGTTAAGATCATTGATCCACAGAGTGAAGTTAGAAAGGCTCTGGGTATCGCCTCGCCATACCATAAGGATGTCATCGATGTAGCGATAGCACTTGCAGATGTTAATAGTGTATGGGTTAGCATTCCAAATATGTTGGTTTTCAAAATGGCTCATGTATAGGCATGCTATACTAGGAGCAAAGGTGCTCCCCATAGAAGTTCCATGGATTTGCCAGTACAACTGAGATTCGAACCTGAAGAAATTTTCCGTTAATGCTAGTCTCATTAATGTGATGATCCATTCTTTTGGTGCAGTCCATTGCCATTCCTCATTCTCCAAGAGTTGTTCAATGACTCCAATGCTTTCGGTCTGGGGTATACTTGTATAAAGTGCTTCCACATCTAGACTTACTAGGAAGCAATTTGTTGGGTCATACTCGATGTTGGTCAGAAGATTCAAGAGATGTTTTGTGTCCTGTACATATGACGTTATCTGTTTGACCAGAGGGCGTAGGAACCAGTCGGTATATTGGGATAGAGGTTCCAAAATCGAGCCAATTCCTGACACTATGGGTCTCCCTGGGGGAGGTACCTTACCCTTGTGGATCTTAGGGATGGTGTAAAATAGCGGAATTCTGGGTTCCTCTTGGTTCAAAAACGCGTGTTCTTTTTTAGTGATCCATCCCTTCCCAAGTGCATCTGATGTCAGAGCCGATATAGTTGTCTTTAGTCTGTTTGTGGGATCTCTGTTGATTTTTTTGTAGAATTTAGTGTCAGCCAGCAAGGTGAGTTGTATATAACAACAGGAGTATAACCCATATACCACGTTGAGAGGTGGGTAGGTATGTAAGAAAGAGCAACAATTCTCAACAGGTATTATTACGCTAGACAATTAAAATTGTATGTCCAAGACATTAGACCGAGGGGAAAAAAGGAAGACTCTTTGAAGAATTTTTGAAGAATGTATTTAAATCAAAACATCATTTGAGCGTCATTCGTGGGAACACGAGAAAGTAATTTTTACAGTTGTATCAGCACTGTAGAAATACATTTTTGAGAAAATAATAAATAGTAACAACCCAAATTGTACTTGGTGCCGGATGTGAAAGTGAAAGTGGCGACACAAGTGACAATTGTGAAAAACAGCGACGGCGGCGCAAGAGAAGTGACAAATAATGTACAGTGAGAACAATTTCATATAAAATATACTGTGGTCGAGGAAATAAATTGATTATTTATGGTAATTCAAGACAATCGTTTTGAAACGAGAAAACCATAAGAGAAATGTTGCGCGATTAATGGCGCTGAACGGTCGACGGCGTTTCGATCCTTCAGGTTAGGATCATCTTCAGGACCGGGTTGTTTGATTTACAAACGGTGCTGTACAGGGGGTAAGAACAGAAGGGCGTAAGGACAGAGAGGGGGAAGGTATGAGGAGAGGGAAAGGACCACAGTGGGCCCGAGTGCAAGGCGAGTTGTATTTGAAAAAGGCAAGGAAAAGGGGAGAAAAAGGGAGAAAGGACGTGGTGGAGTAAGGAAGAAATGAATTAACCTGAGGGTTCGTCGGACAGTCACGAAGGAGGGTCCGCGTCTGAAGGAGAGCGTTGTGTGCTGCAGTAAGGGGGGGGAACAGAGGACAAGGTTTAGGGTGAGAGAAGGACGAAGGGGGGACGAGGTTTCAGGCGAACCGGAGTGCGGGTTACCTGGTGATGTTCGTCAAATTAGTCTAGAGACGCGGGGCGCGTCTGAGGTAGAACGTCGCCGGGCGGTGAAAGGATCTTCGGGGCTTAGCCAGGTCCCGTCAGAGGTACTCCTAAAAACAAAGGCCAATGAGAAGCGATCCAGGGACATGAAGTGGTGAACTAAATGGGAGGCCATCCACAAGTAGTGAGGTACTTACCGGGAGTGCGGAATGAATCCGGAGCAGATCGGGGGTGCAGCTTGACTTCGTGTGGCAATTCGAGTGGGGAGGCCTTGGCGGGGAAGTGTTGAAGTCAAAGCCGATGGGATCACGTGAGCGCGACTAGGGGGCGGGGCTAGCTGGCTAATTGGGCCCGGGGAAAGACTAGAAAGCGGAAAAGGGAAGAGGTGCGCGCGGGAAGAAGGGTACAACTCAGAGAAGACAGACTAAGGTAGAAGGATAGGTCATGTGTGAAAAGCATTAGAAGATGATAATACATTTGGAGACAACGATTTATAACACAATGCACTACAATAATGAGAGTGATTATACATTGTGATTGGTACAGGGAGGGGACAAAGGAAAAAGGGAGGGAAGAGGGGAAGAAAAAGGGGAATAAGGGGGGGAGGGGGGAATAAAGGCGAAAACACAACAATGAACACATTATCTCAGTTATGGAAGTAAGTCACAAGGGTGCGAAGGGTCAGGACAAGGTTCAGAGTAGAATGGTGCTATTCCATTCATCAAGTGTGTTCAGGCCCGCATGGACTGAGTTACAAGTGGAAATCCATTTACATTCGCATTTATTGAGGAGTGCTTTGATGTCGCCCCCTCTCAGCGGTAGTGTAGGTTGCTCTATTACTTGCCAAATCATATCAGTCTCGCAGTGGTTTTTGAGAATGTAATGAGAAACCAGGGGCGCAGTAAGGACCTTGCAGTGGATTCTACTTTTGTGTTGGATAATCCTTTGCTTGACCATTTGGGTGGTTTGTCCGATATAAATGAGGTTGCAAGGGCAGCGGACAGCATAAATCACATTTTGAGATTTGCAGTTGGTGAATGTTTTGAGTTTGTAGGTAAGATTGTCGGTTTTAAATTCTTTAGTATTGACTGTAAGGTCGCAGACACTGCAAGACGAACATTTATAGTGTCCGATGGCAGGAGGTAGGCCCCACATGGACGTGATAGTGTTTATTTTGGGGTCTGTGGTGGGCCATGTAATGGCATGTACCAGATGGGTAGCCAAATTACTCCCTCGTTGGTATGAAAACAGTGGAGGTTGGTCGAAGGTTTCAAAGGGTTGAAGTAGCTTCCAGTTACGCTTGATGATTTTGTTGACTTCGTTGCTGCAGGGACTGAACTTAGAGACAAAAGGAATCCTTGTCATAGATTTTTTGGGTTGTGGCATGAGTAAATGTTCACGGTGGCAGTACCAGGCTCTCTTGCGGGCTCTGGTAACTAGGCGTTTAGGGTAGCCCCTATCAAGAAGTTTCTGGATGAGAATGTCTGATTCTCTGAAGTAATCTTTGCGCCACTTACAGTTCCGGCGGATCCGTAGAAATTGCCCATATGGGAGACCATCTCGGAGACTGCGTGGATGATAGCTGGAATATTGAAGTAAAGTATTTCTTTCAGTCGGTTTCCTGTATAAACTTGTGCCAATTTTGTCATCTTCCGCGTGTATTAGGACATCCAGGAAGGGCAGGTCATTGGATTTGGACTCATGGGTAAATGTGAGATGGGCCTGAGAATGATTCAGCCATTGAACAAAGTTCTCTAGAGTCTGTGTTGAACCTTTCCAGAGGAGGAGGACATCATCAATGTAGCGACGCCATAGGGTAATTTGGGTGATAAATGGGTTTTTATTGTGTTGAGAATGAGGGTCATTTCCAGATTGTGGACGAACAGGATGGCAAAATTGGGAGCAAAGCAAGCGCCCATAGAAACTCCCTTAATTTGGAGGTAGAATGTATCGCGATACAGAAAATAGTTGTTTTCTAACGCCACTTGAAGTAGATCCATGATGAATTCCGTGGGAATTAAGGTGCTGCTCCGGATTCATTCCGCACTCCCAGTAAGTACCTCACTACTTGTGGATGGCCTCCCATTTAGTTCACCACTTCATGTCCCTGGATCGCTTCTCATTGGCCTTTGTTTTTAGGAGTACCTCTGACGGGACCTGGCTAAGCCCCGAAGATCCTTTCACCGCCCGGCGACGTTCTACCTCAGACGCGCCCCGCGTCTCTAGACTAATTTGACGAACATCACCAGGTAACCCGCACTCCGGTTCGCCTGAAACCTCGTCCCCCCTTCGTCCTTCTCTCACCCTAAACCTTGTCCTCTGTTCCCCCCCCTTACTGCAGCACACAACGCTCTCCTTCAGACGCGGACCCTCCTTCGTGACTGTCCGACGAACCCTCAGGTTAATTCATTTCTTCCTTACTCCACCACGTCCTTTCTCCCTTTTTCTCCCCTTTTCCTTGCCTTTTTCAAATACAACTCGCCTTGCACTCGGGCCCACTGTGGTCCTTTCCCTCTCCTCATACCTTCCCCCTCTCTGTCCTTACGCCCTTCTGTTCTTACCCCCTGTACAGCACCGTTTGTAAATCAAACAACCCGGTCCTGAAGATGATCCTAACCTGAAGGATCGAAACGCCGTCGACCGTTCAGCGCCATTAATCGCGCAACATTTCTCTTATGGTTTTCTCGTTTCAAAACGATTGTCTTGAATTACCATAAATAATCAATTTATTTCCTCGACCACAGTATATTTTATATGAAATTGTTCTCACTGTACATTATTTGTCACTTCTCTTGCGCCGCCGTCGCTGTTTTTCACAATTGTCACTTGTGTCGCCACTTTCACTTTCACATCCGGCACCAAGTACAATTTGGGTTGTTACTATTTATTATTTTCTCAAAAATGTATTTCTACAGTGCTGATACAACTGTAAAAATTACTTTCTCGTGTTCCCACGAATGACGCTCAAATGATGTTTTGATTTAAATACATTCTTCAAAAATTCTTCAAAGAGTCTTCCTTTTTTCCCCTCGGTCTAATGTCTTGGACATACAATTTTAATTGTCTAGCGTAATAATACCTGTTGAGAATTGTTGCTCTTTCTTACATACCTACCCACCTCTCAACGTGGTATATGGGTTATACTCCTGTTGTTATATACAAGATTGTGAGCAGCTGCATAGCTGCGAGAGTTGATTCCTACTTGGATCTTACTTTCGGACAAATTCATTTTGTCTTTTCTCTTCTGCCAATTTTTTGGCATCTAGAATGTCAAGGGAGACTCTGACATACACAGAAGACTACATCGAGCGTCTACTTGGGGGCCCCTCTCTCCTCTCTGGCCCTCCAGTGAACACTACCTCAGCCACAACCACCCCTCCCAATTCCTCCCGTATCCTGCTAGACAAACTTGAAAAACTTAAGAAAAAACAAATCAGAACTGATCTTCACGCCCGTATGCTCACGGAATACCTTAAAACAGGTGTGATCCCAGTTGGTCTGCAAATCAGAAATATCCCAGCCATATTTGTAAATGACCCAAAATTCCGTACTGGCTTCAGCCATCTAGCTACCACCTGCTCATGCCACTGGATGGTGCTAGGCATCGATACCGCCATTGAACATAGCCGCAAAGAATTAGAAGAAATTGCAGAATTGGAACAATTAATACTAGCTGACTCATCTCTCACAGATGCAAAAAGTCTCCTAGAAAAAATCAACCTTACTATCGCGACTTTCAACACCTTTGAACTCAACAAAAAAGTTACTAAGATTGAGAAAGATATAAAATTCTACAACGTTGATAAAACATACCCATATCTACGCGACGAATTCTTCAACACTCCTTACATCCCTCCCAGGACTCGCAATTGGGGTCGATACCGTAATAACCAACAGATTACCTTTTCTAACTCCTCCAATAGTTCACTAGAAGAATCAGACCCGGGTGAGGGCACCAGTTCTTCAACAACTACCAACAGACCCCCACCACTTTTACCACAAGGTTTTTTAGGACGCGGCCGCAGTCAGGGTCGCCCTCCTTCCCGACCACGGGGCAACCGTCGATACCAACCTCCATTCTCAGGAGAAAGACAAACACGCAACAGATACTACCAATGGTGAACAACCAAGTTACTGTACAAACACCTACCCAGGCCTCCTTGGACCCCACATCCATACCCATCTTCAATCTCTCTAATCACATCCTGTCGCATGAAGAGACCACCCTTCTAAGTCGCGGCCTGAGTTTCGTGCCTACCGAACGCACCAATTTCTTGGATCTACAATCCAGTCTATTACTATTCTTCAGAAGAATCAGACTTAAACAATTTTTCTCTGATAAACCACAAACTCCTACTCCCACCGCACCCCGCTTTCACCCTCCTTCCTCCTTCAATCCCCCTTCCTCCTGCATGCCTCCAGAAATCCTGACATTTGAACGAGCTGTTCTACGTGAAATCATGACCCTCCAACGTAGCTTCGAATTTGTTCCCTACAACCTACCATTGGCAGAAAAACAAGCTCTTCTCAACTTAAAGAAACAAACCGACCTTATAATCAAACCAGCAGACAAAGGTGGAGGTATCGTTGTCATGAACACTGAAAAATATGACACTGAAATCAAAAGACAACTTTCAAATACCCTCCATTACCGACCCCTCACCAAGGACCCCTTACCGGACCTGCGCAACAAAATCAATGTCCTCACGGAACAAGCCAAATCACAGAACATTATCTCCCAGAAAGAGTACCTGTTTCTCAACAATCCCAACCCCAGGACGCCAGTCCTGTACATCCTTCCCAAGATCCACAAAGACAATATCAACCCACCAGGCCGTCCCATCGTCTCAGGGTGTGGCTCCATTCTCGAACCCTTGGGTAAATACATTGACGCCATTATAAAAGAATTTGTTCCATCCACTGAAACATACATTAAAGACACCATGGACCTCATTTGTACTATAGAGGACCGGCCTTTTGACACCAAAACTGATCTGATGGTGGGATTAGACATTGAATCTCTCTATACTAACATTCCCCACAAAGAGGGACTACAGGTCATCAAAACTTTACTCGAATCCAGACCGAGACCCACCTTAATTCCCACGGAATTCATCATGGATCTACTTCAAGTGGCGTTAGAAAACAACTATTTTCTGTATCGCGATACATTCTACCTCCAAATTAAGGGAGTTTCTATGGGCGCTTGCTTTGCTCCCAATTTTGCCATCCTGTTCGTCCACAATCTGGAAATGACCCTCATTCTCAACACAATAAAAACCCATTTATCACCCAAATTACCCTATGGCGTCGCTACATTGATGATGTCCTCCTCCTCTGGAAAGGTTCAACACAGACTCTAGAGAACTTTGTTCAATGGCTGAATCATTCTCAGGCCCATCTCACATTTACCCATGAGTCCAAATCCAATGACCTGCCCTTCCTGGATGTCCTAATACACGCGGAAGATGACAAAATTGGCACAAGTTTATACAGGAAACCGACTGAAAGAAATACTTTACTTCAATATTCCAGCTATCATCCACGCAGTCTCCGAGATGGTCTCCCATATGGGCAATTTCTACGGATCCGCCGGAACTGTAAGTGGCGCAAAGATTACTTCAGAGAATCAGACATTCTCATCCAGAAACTTCTTGATAGGGGCTACCCTAAACGCCTAGTTACCAGAGCCCGCAAGAGAGCCTGGTACTGCCACCGTGAACATTTACTCATGCCACAACCCAAAAAATCTATGACAAGGATTCCTTTTGTCTCTAAGTTCAGTCCCTGCAGCAACGAAGTCAACAAAATCATCAAGCGTAACTGGAAGCTACTTCAACCCTTTGAAACCTTCGACCAACCTCCACTGTTTTCATACCAACGAGGGAGTAATTTGGCTACCCATCTGGTACATGCCATTACATGGCCCACCACAGACCCCAAAATAAACACTATCACGTCCATGTGGGGCCTACCTCCTGCCATCGGACACTATAAATGTTCGTCTTGCAGTGTCTGCGACCTTACAGTCAATACTAAAGAATTTAAAACCGACAATCTTACCTACAAACTCAAAACATTCACCAACTGCAAATCTCAAAATGTGATTTATGCTGTCCGCTGCCCTTGCAACCTCATTTATATCGGACAAACCACCCAAATGGTCAAGCAAAGGATTATCCAACACAAAAGTAGAATCCACTGCAAGGTCCTTACTGCGCCCCTGGTTTCTCATTACATTCTCAAAAACCACTGCGAGACTGATATGATTTGGCAAGTAATAGAGCAACCTACACTACCGCTGAGAGGGGGCGACATCAAAGCACTCCTCAATAAATGCGAATGTAAATGGATTTCCACTTGTAACTCAGTCCATGCGGGCCTGAACACACTTGATGAATGGAATAGCACCATTCTACTCTGAACCTTGTCCTGACCCTTCGCACCCTTGTGACTTACTTCCATAACTGAGATAATGTGTTCATTGTTGTGTTTTCGCCTTTATTCCCCCCTCCCCCCCTTATTCCCCTTTTTCTTCCCCTCTTCCCTCCCTTTTTCCTTTGTCCCCTCCCTGTACCAATCACAATGTATAATCACTCTCATTATTGTAGTGCATTGTGTTATAAATCGTTGTCTCCAAATGTATTATCATCTTCTAATGCTTTTCACACATGACCTATCCTTCTACCTTAGTCTGTCTTCTCTGAGTTGTACCCTTCTTCCCGCGCGCACCTCTTCCCTTTTCCGCTTTCTAGTCTTTCCCCGGGCCCAATTAGCCAGCTAGCCCCGCCCCCTAGTCGCGCTCACGTGATCCCATCGGCTTTGACTTCAACACTTCCCCGCCAAGGCCTCCCCACTCGAATTGCCACACGAAGTCAAGCTGCACCCCCGATCTGCTCCGGATTCATTCCGCACTCCCGGTAAGTACCTCACTACTTGTGGATGGCCTCCCATTTAGTTCACCACTTCATGTCCCTGGATCGCTTCTCATTGGCCTTTGTTTTTAGGAGTACCTCTGACGGGACCTGGCTAAGCCCCGAAGATCCTTTCACCGCCCGGCGACGTTCTACCTCAGACGCGCCCCGCGTCTCTAGACTAATTTGACGAACATCACCAGGTAACCCGCACTCCGGTTCGCCTGAAACCTCGTCCCCCCTTCGTCCTTCTCTCACCCTAAACCTTGTCCTCTGTTCCCCCCCCTTACTGCAGCACACAACGCTCTCCTTCAGACGCGGACCCTCCTTCGTGACTGTCCGACGAACCCTCAGGTTAATTCATTTCTTCCTTACTCCACCACGTCCTTTCTCCCTTTTTCTCCCCTTTTCCTTGCCTTTTTCAAATACAACTCGCCTTGCACTCGGGCCCACTGTGGTCCTTTCCCTCTCCTCATACCTTCCCCCTCTCTGTCCTTACGCCCTTCTGTTCTTACCCCCTGTACAGCACCGTTTGTAAATCAAACAACCCGGTCCTGAAGATGATCCTAACCTGAAGGATCGAAACGCCGTCGACCGTTCAGCGCCATTAATCGCGCAACATTTCTCTTATGGTTTTCTCGTTTCAAAACGATTGTCTTGAATTACCATAAATAATCAATTTATTTCCTCGACCACAGTATATTTTATATGAAATTGTTCTCACTGTACATTATTTGTCACTTCTCTTGCGCCGCCGTCGCTGTTTTTCACAATTGTCACTTGTGTCGCCACTTTCACTTTCACATCCGGCACCAAGTACAATTTGGGTTGTTACTATTTATTATTTTCTCAAAAATGTATTTCTACAGTGCTGATACAACTGTAAAAATTACTTTCTCGTGTTCCCACGAATGACGCTCAAATGATGTTTTGATTTAAATACATTCTTCAAAAATTCTTCAAAGAGTCTTCCTTTTTTCCCCTCGGTCTAATGTCTTGGACATACAATTTTAATTGTCTAGCGTAATAATACCTGTTGAGAATTGTTGCTCTTTCTTAGCCAGCAAGGTGAGGCATGCGGTCTTGTATGCCATCGAACTTTGGATGACTGTGGCACCCCCTTTGTCTGCGGGTTTGATTATTATTTCTGTGCGATTTTTCAATTTAGTCAAAGCCAAACGTTCTTTGTTGCTCAGGTTATTGAAAGAATCAGCTCTGGGTTGTAGTTCCTCTACTTCTTTGGCAACTGCTTCTTCAAAGGCCAGTACTTCTGGTGGCATCATGTTTGAAGGTGGGTAAAAGGTTGATTTGGGTCTTAGATCAGTGTATTCCCCATCGCTAGTGACTTCTTCCTTGTCTTGGAAGAATACCTTGAGTCTAATTTTTCTAAACAATTCCCCAAGTTCACAGCGTAACTGGAATTTGTCTAGGTGGGTAGTTGGAACAAATCCGAGGCCTTTTTCCAAGACTGACATCTCATCTGCGGTGAGGGTTATGTCTGTTAAGTTAACTACTAATCCCTCATTGTGCTTGTCCCCGGTTGTGGTTGGTCTCTGGAGTTGCTCCTTGTGTTCGGTCCTGGCCTGTCCTCCTCCCACTGCACTCTTCTGTTGCCACGTCTTCCTCGTTTCCCCCTCCTTCCACCCTGTCCTAAAAAAGAAGATCAAGGGTACCAGAAACCTACAGAAAAGACTCCTAGAGAGAGAACAACGTTGGGTGTATCGTTTGGGAACACATGAAACAGGATTAAATGACTCTATACCGTGGAGTCAACTTAATAAATAATCACCCCATGGATCCTCCACCTGTTGACATTGAGCTACAGACACCCTGTCTGAACTACTAATTAACACTACTGATATTGCACATCCCCGCTTTTAATCCACTTAGATGCTGGACGGGTTTTGATTGTTACCAGTGCGACAACATATTCCATCAAAGAGTCACTATAGTACTCAAGCAAGATGTCTTTCGCTAGGTTACTAATGATCATTATTGAACCAACTATTCAACCCCCGCCTCTCAACCTCTGTTTTCTATTTCTATTTATACACCAATGTCTAACCATCTGTAGACTTCTATCGACAATGAACTAATGACTAATACCATTTTTTAGTCTTCACATCTGGGCATCACTGGCTATTTACGTTTTATCAGCGGCGTTTTTTAATATTATGTTCTATTCATCTCATGTCCCATCCGCTGCTCACCACACACGAGCGCCTAGACTTGCACTCGTATCTTGTTTAACACTCTCTTGGTTATACACCCAGCGTAGATCGACTACCATCATTTGAGCGCTCAGACTGGCACTCGTATTCTTTTTGACCCTCTCTGGGGCACATCCTTACAAAACCCAGCGTAGATCGACTACTTTCATTTCAGCCATCTAATCAACAACAAACCACAACTCCCATCTACCCCACACGCCGTGACGTCTTACGTCACTTCCTGTATCTGAGGGGCGTGTTTTTCAATCAGCCTAAGATTCCGGCGCGCCTTCTCCGTTATTTATACTCGTCCCAGGCTTTACATCCTTGCGAAAGCCGAGGACCAGAACCAAACAGGTAGCGGGCAGGGCGTTTGATCTTAACGAAGTAAGTACTTTTACCAGCACGATGTCCCACTCCCTGTGTGTCAACCTCCGTTTCATGACCCCACCAATACGGAACGACCTGCTGTCATTTTTCCCATTCTGCCCCGTGACACACTGTTCATTCACGGTTCCCCCAGGACCGCCCTATCTGGCCCCCTGGTCCTGAGAGATTCAGTCTACCTTCCCGATTTGGGTAAAGTATAACTGTAGATATATCACGTATGAATGTGTTGTATGCATGTGTAGTATGTAACGTTTCAGTCACTTATTTATCTGCCCACCCGTAGCATAGTTCTTGGTATCACCAGGAACATACACGGTTTTTAATGTGCACTAGTACCTGGAGACACTGTGTGCACGCTATTTTCAAAAGAACAGACATCACTCTGTTATCGCTAGAATGCGAATCATCTCGCCACGCTCACAGTATGTCTGTCACAATTTCTACGATATGTTGCAGTCATTATGAGTGGCATGATAGGAGGACACTCCTCCTCACGTGAGCATGCGCACAAGGATCCACGCATGTTCACGGGCGGTAAACACTGTACCGCTCTAAGAGAAATGACACAAGCGGCAACCCGACCGCTGGTAATTTTTATATGTTGTTTGTCTCTACTTCTTCTTTTACAGATGGAGCCTGGCAGTTGACACACATCCACTGTTAATTAAACCACGTGGAGCAGCTACTCTGCCCTCACTATACTGACAGAATAGGGACACCCCATAACGAGTAATTGCACTCACATAGGGGAGTTACTTTTTTGCCCTGAAGAAAGTCCTGGACCATTTTTTGGCCCCTCTTTCGGACTGAAACATGTCGGCACTAGGGTCCTAGGACCATAACACTCCTAAAAGACCCATTTTTTAAGTATTTTAATTACCCGGACAGACCCAAGAATAAAGGGATACTGGGGATCTGTCTGAGGTATTTTATCTAGTTAACTCCCTCTGCCGTAGAACCTATTAAAAGCACTCCCAACACTGTGGTCGAGCCCACCCAGACTTCTAGGGGTCTGGGTGACCCGATGATGAAGCATGACACCACTAGGGTGTGTGAGGGTAACTTAAAGAAACACTTAGTTTCCCCACGACCACGGTTGTATTAGGCACAACCTCGTGTTATGAATTCTCATTTCTCTCCCCCTATTCCTTTATTTTACTAGATCTCCATAGATCTGCTAGAGTATTTTTTGTGCATATAATTTCTATGGGAGGATATACTCTACACAATCCTGCCTCTCTTACCCCCTTAGTCATTGGGACTTCCCAATACTTCTGATGTGTTATAGATTATTGAGCAGCGCACAGCTGTGGGTTTAATATCCATTCTCCTGAGATCACAACCGGTTTTCTCAGTGATTTGAAAAAGGAAATAGCACAGCACCTCCGTCTCCTTCACTAGTTTTTATACCACCACTTTAATACTCACACTGTAAATCAACATACATACACCACACTCCTGCCATGGCTGAACAACTAGGGATTGGTTATACTGACGAGATGGCGTCTGCCATTCTAGCAGGACCATCATTACTTCCAGATACCAACATTGGTCAGAGTCTCTCCCAAGCACAGAATTGGGACGAATTAAAAGAACTAAAACGCTGTCAAATGAGGACCCTCCTGCACGGAGCGATCATGACAGAATATCTCCGTGGGAATATAGCGCCAACACGCTTGTTGGTCACGAATGCACCCAGGATCTTCCTGGATGACCCCCTTTTTCAAAAAGAGTGGTCACTCATTGCATGGCGCTGTTCGAGGGATTGGCTTATCCTGATAATTAACACTGCCAAGCGCCTATCGGATGCAATACTAATAAAGATCAAAACCAGCGAAGATCACCTCATTACAGAAATTAAACTATCACTGTACAAAAAGAAGCTTGAAGAAGTGAACAAAGAGATCATTGAACACAAGGAATATCTCATGCAAAAAAAGATTTCCAAATTACAAAAAGACCTTAAAAAATTTAGCCATGAGAAGGTATACCCTTACATAAAGGATGATTACAAAGGAGAGGACAATTCAGACTCAGGTTCCTCACGCAATGACCGGTCGGGATCTTCTGATTCCGAACAGGACAGTTGGTCTAATGATGGCTCGTACAAAAATTGGCAAAACAAACCAAGAAGACCGCGACGCGGGAACTTCAATCAAAGATTTGGACACCCACAAATGTACCCATGGTCTGGCCCATTTGGTCCAGTCCCATTTCAAGGACCGCCACAGTTTCCAATGGGTCCTTACTTCCAGCCTGAATTTAACCAGCATTTTTTAGGACAGGGTGGAAGGAGGGGGAAACGAGGAAGACGTGGCAACAGAAGAGTGCAGTGGGAGGAGGACAGGCCAGGACCGAACACAAGGAGCAACTCCAGAGACCAACCACAACCGGGGACAAGCACAATGAGGGATTAGTAGTTAACTTAACAGACATAACCCTCACCGCAGATGAGATGTCAGTCTTGGAAAAAGGCCTCGGATTTGTTCCAACTACCCACCTAGACAAATTCCAGTTACGCTGTGAACTTGGGGAATTTTTTAGAAAAATTAGACTCAAGGTTTTCTTCCAAGACAAGGAAGAAGTCACTAGCGATGGGGAATACACTGATCTAAGACCCAAATCAACCTTTTACCCACCTTCAAACATGATGCCACCAGAAGTACTGGCCTTTGAAGAAGCAGTTGCCAAAGAAGTAGAGGAACTACAACCCAGAGCTGATTCTTTCAATAACCTGAGCAACAAAGAACGTTTGGCTTTGACTAAATTGAAAAATCGCACAGAAATAATAATCAAACCCGCAGACAAAGGGGGTGCCACAGTCATCCAAAGTTCGATGGCATACAAGACCGCATGCCTCACCTTGCTGGCTGACACTAAATTCTACAAAAAAATCAACAGAGATCCCACAAACAGACTAAAGACAACTATATCGGCTCTGACATCAGATGCACTTGGGAAGGGATGGATCACTAAAAAAGAACACGCGTTTTTGAACCAAGAGGAACCCAGAATTCCGCTATTTTACACCATCCCTAAGATCCACAAGGGTAAGGTACCTCCCCCAGGGAGACCCATAGTGTCAGGAATTGGCTCGATTTTGGAACCTCTATCCCAATATACCGACTGGTTCCTACGCCCTCTGGTCAAACAGATAACGTCATATGTACAGGACACAAAACATCTCTTGAATCTTCTGACCAACATCGAGTATGACCCAACAAATTGCTTCCTAGTAAGTCTAGATGTGGAAGCACTTTATACAAGTATACCCCAGACCGAAAGCATTGGAGTCATTGAACAACTCTTGGAGAATGAGGAATGGCAATGGACTGCACCAAAAGAATGGATCATCACATTAATGAGACTAGCATTAACGGAAAATTTCTTCAGGTTCGAATCTCAGTTGTACTGGCAAATCCATGGAACTTCTATGGGGAGCACCTTTGCTCCTAGTATAGCATGCCTATACATGAGCCATTTTGAAAACCAACATATTTGGAATGCTAACCCATACACTATTAACATCTGCAAGTGGTATCGCTACATCGATGACATCCTTATGGTATGGCGAGGCGATACCCAGAGCCTTTCTAACTTCACTCTGTGGATCAATGATCTTAACCCTCATTTACGATTCACCATCAACAAAGACAGAGAAACCATCCCGTTTTTGGACATCAACATCCTTGCTAAAGATGGCACACTGAGTAGCTCGCTATACACGAAACCGACTGACAGGAACAGCCTGTTGAGATTCGACAGTGCCCATCCGCGATCTCTCAGGGAAAATCTCCCGGTAGGACAATTCCTACGCATACGTAGAAATTGTTCTGAAATTCGAGACTACAAAAAAGAGGCAAAGACACTCACTAACAAACTGAAACAAAGAAACTATCCAACTAAAATAATCGAACAGGCTAATAAAAGAGCACGGAATACTCCCAGAGAGGCCCTGCTCGAGACTCAAGAAAGACAACAACCTCAAAATATGATCTGTGTTACCACTTTCAACTCGTCCTCTAACGATGTTAAAAAGATCATAAATAAAAGGTGGTCCATTCTCACCTCCAACAAACTTTCATTTAACAAACCCATGTTCTCCTTTAAAAAGAACCGTAGTCTGAGAGATACCCTGATCCATACAGACTCTTATGGAAATGTGGGTCACGTTCAGACAACATTATGGGATACGCCCCCAGTGACTGGACATTACCCTTGCGGGTCCTGTGTAGCTTGTGAATTCACTAGAGCTAGCAAAACACTTGAACTCGGCCTCAACACCCCCTGGGAGCAACGATCTCATACCAACTGCAATTCTGAAGGAGTCATCTACCTCATAAAATGTCCATGTGACTTGACCTACATAGGCATGACTAGCCGCAAAATAAAAATTCGGATAAGCGAGCATAGAAGTACCATCAGACGCATGATCACATCTACCAGACTCACCACACACTTTGTCGAGAAACATCATAAAGACACTGATATATGATGGACAGTCATTGAGAAGATCAAGGGTACCAGAAACCTACAGAAAAGACTCCTAGAGAGAGAACAACGTTGGGTGTATCGTTTGGGAACACATGAAACAGGATTAAATGACTCTATACCGTGGAGTCAACTTAATAAATAATCACCCCATGGATCCTCCACCTGTTGACATTGAGCTACAGACACCCTGTCTGAACTACTAATTAACACTACTGATATTGCACATCCCCGCTTTTAATCCACTTAGATGCTGGACGGGTTTTGATTGTTACCAGTGCGACAACATATTCCATCAAAGAGTCACTATAGTACTCAAGCAAGATGTCTTTCGCTAGGTTACTAATGATCATTATTGAACCAACTATTCAACCCCCGCCTCTCAACCTCTGTTTTCTATTTCTATTTATACACCAATGTCTAACCATCTGTAGACTTCTATCGACAATGAACTAATGACTAATACCATTTTTTAGTCTTCACATCTGGGCATCACTGGCTATTTACGTTTTATCAGCGGCGTTTTTTAATATTATGTTCTATTCATCTCATGTCCCATCCGCTGCTCACCACACACGAGCGCCTAGATTTGCACTCGTATCTTGTTTAACACTCTCTTGGTTATACACCCAGCGTAGATCGACTACCATCATTTGAGCGCTCAGACTGGCACTCGTATTCTTTTTGACCCTCTCTGGGGCACATCCTTACAAAACCCAGCGTAGATCGACTACTTTCATTTCAGCCATCTAATCAACAACAAACCACAACTCCCATCTACCCCACACGCCGTGACGTCTTACGTCACTTCCTGTATCTGAGGGGCGTGTTTTTCAATCAGCCTAAGATTCCGGCGCGCCTTCTCCGTTATTTATACTCGTCCCAGGCTTTACATCCTTGCGAAAGCCGAGGACCAGAACCAAACAGGTAGCGGGCAGGGCGTTTGATCTTAACGAAGTAAGTACTTTTACCAGCACGATGTCCCACTCACTGTGTGTCAACCTCCGTTTCATGACCCCACCAATACGGAACGACCTGCTGTCATTTTTCCCATTCTGCCCCGTGACACACTGTTCATTCACGGTTCCCCCAGGACCGCCCTATCTGGCCCCCTGGTCCTGAGAGATTCAGTCTACCTTCCCGATTTGGGTAAAGTATAACTGTAGATATATCACGTATGAATGTGTTGTATGCATGTGTAGTATGTAACGTTTCAGTCACTTATTTATCTGCCCACCCGTAGCATAGTTCTTGGTATCACCAGGAACATACACGGTTTTTAATGTGCACTAGTACCTGGAGACACTGTGTGCACGCTATTTTCAAAAGAACAGACATCACTCTGTTATCGCTAGAATGCGAATCATCTCGCCACGCTCACAGTATGTCTGTCACAATTTCTACGATATGTTGCAGTCATTATGAGTGGCATGATAGGAGGACACTCCTCCTCACGTGAGCATGCGCACAAGGATCCACGCATGTTCACGGGCGGTAAACACTGTACCGCTCTAAGAGAAATGACACAAGCGGCAACCCGACCGCTGGTAATTTTTATATGTTGTTTGTCTCTACTTCTTCCTTTACAGATGGAGCCTGGCAGTTGACACACATCCACTGTTAATTAAACCACGTGGAGCAGCTACTCTGCCCTCACTATACTGACAGAATAGGGACACCCCATAACGAGTAATTGCACTCACATAGGGGAGTTACTTTTTTGCCCTGAAGAAAGTCCTGGACCATTTTTTGGCCCCTGTTTCGGACTGAAACATGTCGGCACTAGGGTCCTAGGACCATAACACTCCTAAAAGACCCATTTTTTAAGTATTTTAATTACCCGGACAGACCCAAGAATAAAGGGATACTGGGGATCTGTCTGAGGTATTTTATCTAGTTAACTCCCTCTGCCGTAGAACCTATTAAAAGCACTCCCAACACTGTGGTCGAGCCCACCCAGACTTCTAGGGGTCTGGGTGACCCGATGATGAAGCATGACACCACTAGGGTGTGTGAGGGTAACTTAAAGAAACACTTAGTTTCCCCACGACCACGGTTGTATTAGGCACAACCTCGTGTTATGAATTCTCATTTCTCTCCCCCTATTCCTTTATTTTACTAGATCTCCATAGATCTGCTAGAGTATTTTTTGTGCATATCATCATCAACATCATCATCATCTCTCCTGTTTTCGTCTTCACAGCTTTTGTTTGGAACAGAAAGCAACATTGCAGAGTTAAAAAAATTACATCTTGTGATTGAGATGTTGTCAGATGCCAGTATAACTTGTTCTGGACTATGAGGGTCATTAGGATGGCGGGCAGACTTTGTCCGCCTGCCATCCTGTCGTGGAATGGGACCGCCCGCATTCCTTGCATTGCGGCGGACGGTGCTCTCAGCACCGCCCGCTGATCGGCGGCTGTGTCGGGCCGTGGCAGTAAGGTGAGGGGTGTGCACGCAGCGGGGTCGGCAGGTTGCCGGTCCCTGGCCGCGTCCCTGGCTTCGCTGGTGCTGGCGGTCCTGCTGGGTCCCGACTGACGGGTGTGTTTTCCCTCTCGCCCAGTGGCCTCCTCATCTTGGTGGCTGGCCGGGATGTGTACGCACCGTCGGGCCCTCTGAGAGTGGGGCCTACCATCTACAGGTGTCCCTCCTGCCCATTGGGCGCTTCTGCATTTCTCCTTCCCCTCTGCACACATAGGAAAGGGGGTTCGGCGGTCTTATCGGGCCACGGGGGACTCCATTGGGGCCGCCGTAAGGTAGGCGTGTGTGGCCTGCGGGTGACAGGAGTGTTTGCCTACCTATCCCTCCTGCTGGGTGAGGTACAGACGCCCTCCGATTCATGAGGAGCTTGAATCAGCGGTCAGTCAGGCCGTGCGGGGCAGGCTGCACATCCATATATTCAGTGCCTGCTGAGTGAACCGCACTGAACGGCTGCAGTGTGGGGCAGTGGGGGAGAGGTACCGGGAGTGAGGACAGTGGGGTCGGTAACCCCAGTGAGTGCCGGTGTGTGTATGCCTTCCCCTTGGCCTGGCAGTACTCTTGCACCAGAGGCTAATTGGGCCGCACAAGCACCATCAGTGTCCTTGAAGGTCAGGGCCTGGCTCTTGGCAGCACCCATCCTTCTATTTGGGTGCCTCGGCTCCCCCTTCCTCCTGCAGGACACAAATTAAGGAATTTGGCAGCTTTGTCAGGCCGCGCGGGTGCCTTCTGGGGTGCTGTGAGGGGGGCACACGAGGCTCGGGACGGCTGGACGTGCCCCTCGCCGTATCCTGCTGCCCGGCACAAGACTGACCTAGCGCTAAATTCTCCCCTCCCACTACCCGGAGCGCCTCCATCGGCAGTCTATCGGGCTGCACTGACATCCTCGAGGGCTCCTGGTGGTGGAACTGAGCCGCTGCGCTCCCTGGGGTGCATATAGATCTTTGGTGCTTCTTGGTGGGAGGCCCTCAGCTCCCCTCTTGGATTGTGGTGCATTTTCCTGGTGCTGGTGACCGGTGGGACTCCTGGTGCCGTGCTCCCCCATTACTGTTGCTCCTGACTAGTTTAGACGGCCTCCCATACCCGAACAGTGATACGCTGATCGCAGGCAGGCCCTTGTCCGGGGTGGGAGGAGGTATGCGGTCCACCATGATGAGAGATAAACCGGGGGGGATCAGCCAAGCAGAGCACGATCGACAAATTAACAGACCTAGGGGCCTCTGCTTTGGCATCCGGGGGAGACACAGGCCTTGACTGGGTAGACCCTTGGCGCAGGCTACATGGCACAACACAGGATTACACTTATCTCTCAGCAGCACATGAATAATATTCCCGCCTTGACTATTTATTTGTCCCCCGGGCGGTTGATAGCAGGGTAGTGGCGGCTGACATTCTTCTGCGGGGGCTTTCGCATCATTCACCGGTGGCCATCACTATACGGGCAGGAGGGGCTCATGGGCATTTTAGGGGGTGCCTCTCGGCCTGGAACCTCCAGAAGAAGAACTATAGGGAAAGGATGGAGGATGCCATTGATCAATATTTGGCATTCAATGTTTTTTATTCTATATATTAACAATCTTCACAATTTCCTATCTGTACTTACCAAGGATGTCCCAAGAATTAATGGCCAGATACTTCCAGCCCTGCTAAACGCTGACGACACGGTCCTAATGGGCGGCACACCTAATGCTCTGCATCCCCTCCCATTACCCGGAGCGCCTCCATCGGCAGTCTATCGGGCTGCACTGACATCCTCGAGGATGGTAATTCCTGCAGTTGGGTCCCCACTATCGTAAAGTGGTGGAGGAGTCCAGGGAACAGGGTCGCCTGTCCAGCGATTGGAGACATGTGGAAGTTGTGGTGTTCCACAAACCTGGTAGACCTCCTGATTACCATGTATCATATCGCCCTATCTCCCTCCTGAACGTTGAGGCCAAGATTTTGGCCAAGGCATTAGCAAATCGTCTCCGACCAAATATTACCTCATTAGTCCATTCTGATCAGGCTGGGTTTATGCCCCAACGGGCCACTCGACACAATATTCGGCGGGCGCATGTTGCTGTTGTGACTGTTCAGGGATTGGGGGAACGGGCGGCGTTATTGCACGCGGATATGGACAGGGCATTTGATTCTTTAAGCTGGGTGTACCTATTCGCACTGCTATGCAGGTTGAACATAGGGCCTCGTTTCCTGTCATATCTAACCCTGCTGTATACAGATCTAACTGCATCTGTGCACGTGGCGGGCTCCGTCTTCTCTACGTTCCCTGTTGGGCGGGGCACCAGACAGTGGTGTCCGCTGTTCCCCTATTTGTTCGCGATAGCGATGGAGCCCCTTGCTGCCTGGGTGCGGATTCATGCTCAGGTGACCGGTCTTGAATGGGCACATGGACTGTCGGACCATATTGCCCTGTACACCGATGATGTGCTGTTCTTCCTCACTAATCTGGATAGGACGGGACCGCGGCTGCTACGCATAATGCAGATTTTTGGGGAATCCTCGGCCCTAAAAATGATTCCTCGGAAGTCCACCCTCTGGGTCTTTGGCTTTAGGGGCGAGCTCGGCTCCTGGGCATCTTCCGTGCAGGTGGTGTATGAGGGGATGAAGTACCTGGGAGTGTTCCTATCGGATTCTCCTACTACGTGCTGGAATAGGAATATGGCGCCTGTATGGGATCGTGTACGGGAGGACATTAAAAGCTGGTCTCACATGCCGCTGTCTATGTATGGCCGATCGGCCATATTCAAGATAGTTTCGCACCAGCGCCTGCTGTACCAACTGCAAAAACATCCGTATCCGATTCCCCCTAGGTGGCTTTGTCAGGTTAATGCGGCCCTGGGTCCGTTTTTCTGGGATGGTGGAGTGGCAAGGGTGGCCCTGTGGACTTGCTTTCAGTCTACGTACTGTGGGGGGTTGGCGACCTCCGATATCTTGTCATACTATATGGCCTTGCTCTTACTAGTCCTGAACAAATGGTGGTATGGGGATAGGATGGATCAGGCGTACGCTGTTGAACAACAGTGTATGGGGGAACACACTTGCATACAATTCTCGAATCTGCATAGAATCTGCCAGGTGGACTGTTTTCCAGATCTGGAGGCAGGCACTATGGAGGATAGGTTGGTGGAACAGGTTAACCCGGGAGACCCCTCTTTGGCACAATGGGCGCTTACCAAACTTGGTGGCTCTGTCTGGATTCAGTGACTGGGACAACATTGGGATCTCCACCCTGGGCGACGTTATGCGGGGACCTGTTTTGAAATCCTATCAGGATATACAAAAAGACTTCCAGATAACCCAATTCTTCAAATATTTACAGTTCCGACATGCCATTTCCCCTAGTTTGTAAGGGTTAGAGACGCTGGCTGAGTTCAAGTCCGGATCGAGGCCAAGGTGTTTATGGGAGACCTCCAAGATCACAAGATCTCTAAAATATACCAGTCTAGGAGACATGGGAGAGCGATGTCGGTCTGATGGAGGAGGAAGATTGGACAGAGGCTTTGGCCTCTCCACGAGGGGCGGCCATTGCAATGAGCCTACGGCTTATCCAGTTCAAATACCTCTATCAGGTATATTATACCAGGGTTAGGTTGTGCAGGGCGGGCTTGGTGACTTCCCCTGTGTATCTCCCATGTGAACATGAGGAGGGTACCCTGCTACATACTGTCTGGCACTGCTCCACATTGGCGCGAATCTGGAAGGGAGTGATGGCCTGTCTCTCTGAAGTATTGGGGTGGGACCTCCCCTGTTCTCCGAAGCTGGTTCTCCTGCATGTCATGGAGGGGATTGGGTCAACATCTACAAGCGCCATCTCATGCTTCTGGGATTTACCCTAGCTAAAAGGGATATTGCTAGGGCCTGGAAGGCGGCAGTGGCACCCTCCATCTCTGCCTGGAAAAATGGTCTGGACTTCTGTCTTGAGACCCCAATCTATCGTGACCTGGAGCTAGAACCGGCACTGGTGGACCGCCACCAAGACCCGGTATGATCTCCCTATGCAGATGTGCGGCAGAAAAGCTGCTCCATAGGTGATGACATGTTATAACTGTATAAATGTGGTTATTGATATGATTTGTTGCTCTTGAATGGACGACAGTGCGATGGGGGGTGGGTTACTGTTTTAGGGTTAATGTTTCATTTGTATTGCTTTTCATTTTCTCCGGAACACTCATGAAAATGGTCAAATTCAATTGGTGTATATTGATGCTGCAGAAGCTTCTGGGACACAGAGCTCTGCGTTATATGTGATGTTTTGACAAATAAAATTTGTTTAATAAAAAAAAATATGGACTGATGAGAATTCTATTCTACATCCTTCTCAACTTGGTTTTAGGAATAAGATTGGCACTATTGAACAATGCCTTAATCTCAACCTAATAATCGGAAAATATACAATTGCAAAGGGGTCACCCATATATTTAGCTTTTAGGGTCCTGACCTCTGCTTTTGATTATGTTAATCGGTCCCGTTTATGGTCCATTTTACTAGAATACAGGATGGATGAGGTTCTAGTGTATTTTTAGCATATTTGCACATGGACCTAAAAGGATCAGGATTAACATGGGTGGGGAGTTTTCTAATAATATTAGTGTCTGCAGAGGGGTTAGACAGGGCTGCTTTCTGCCCCATTACTTTTTATTTTATATATTAACAATCTTCACAATTTCCTATCTGTACTTACCAAGGATGTCCCAAGAATTAATGGCCAGATACTTCCAGCCCTGCTATACCCTGACGACGCGGTCCTAATGGGCGGCACACCTAATGCTCTGCATCTGTTAGTGTGGGGTTTTGTTGATTTTATGGCTAATTTAGAGTTATGTACTAATTTTAAAAATTCTTTTATAATGGCTTGTGACCCAAAAAAGCGTGCTTTAATTATTATTTCTGTGGACAATCAGAGCTTATATTGCACAAGCACTTTTCCATATTTGGGGCTGGTTTTTGCTACCAATGGATCGTGGACTGATCACCTGGATTATTGTAGGAACAAGTTTTCCAAAGCAATTAACTGGGTTATTAATCTCCCCCAACCCAGGAGGTCGGGGGCTGTTTCAGCTATCTTAAATTTTGTTCAATTCTAGTGTATACCTGTGGCAACTTACGGCGCTGAGATATGGGGCTTCTCAAAGATCAGTACCATTCAGAATGAGAATAGGTTTTGCCGTAAACTCTTGGGAGTTCCTATATCTACGTCCCAATATATATCCTACAGTGATTTAAACTTGCATTTTATTGAGGACTACAAGAAGGCCCGCCCGCGCTTTTTTGGCTTTCCATATAGAAAAACACAGCGGTTTCCCTCACAAGAGAATTCATAAGAGGTTGTCTCAAATGTGATAGGGGTATGGATATCCCACGGCTAGCCGAGGTATCTTCCAGCCTAAGCAGGATCAACTATGAACATATCTTTGACAGCCCCAATGAGATAGATGCTGTAAATAAAAAAGAGTTACAGATGGCCCTATATACATAATATAGAATTAATAGACTTTATATGGAGTATAGGAAGCCATTCGTAGCTACTTTTATGTCCATCGAGAATGTTTAACTTCAGTTGACTAGCTATCTCACTAAATCCCTGGGCTGCTGGGAAAAGGGATTGCTCTTTCGTCTAGGAGCTGGTACAGTGAAGTTTTTATTATGTTTCCCCCTTGGCTATCATACTAATCTTGACTCTCTGGCATGCCCGTGTAACGGACAGTCAGGGCATACTATTTGACATTTCTTATTTTTCTGTAAGTTTTATATACAATATGCCAAATTGTTTTTAATACGTTTTTTAGAAAAACATAATTCTGCTCATTACAAAGATGCATTCAGGATTATCGTTAATTTGGAAGATGATGAATTGGTATTTCGCGTGGGTGCCTTTCAGTCACTGCTGTCCGTTCATGCAAAACGATGCTCACTGTATAACTGGCATTTCTATTTGCACGGGTTTTATTATGTTTGTATGATCATTATGAACTTGTGCGTTTTATGTATTATTGTGTGACTTGCCCTTTTATGGACATGTTTTATTCAAATAAAGTAATTCAATTGAATTGAATGACAGAGTCATCGTTGGGGCTGCTATCACGGCTGGCTGCTCGTTTCACCCTGGTGGGTCTCTCGGTCCCAGGGTGCACTAAAGGCCTTAACCCAGTCTCAGCTGTTAGGGTGAGGTGTGGCCAACCTTCACTGCCTCAACCTCCACACCCTTCATGCCTGCCGGAGCCAGGAGGAGGCTGGGCGGGGCCATTTCCCTAACATCTGACTTTTGAGAAGTACCACAGTAAGACTTTGCCCTTATCTGCCTTCTTATTGTTAGAACTAATCTTAAATCAATTGACCAGGACACTGAGATTTAACCCCTTCAGTGCCACGCCCTTTCCCCCTCCTGTGACGGGCGTTGCACTAGTGGGTGGGGTTCATGACGAGATAGTCTTGCCATGGGCACAGCGCAACCGTGCTCCATGACGAGACTATCTCGTCATGGGCACTGAAGAGGTTAACCAGAGGAACCATTGCTTTTACATCCTTGGTAAAAGCAGAGATTTCCTTTAATTTTTAGTAATAGGGTTTTTAAGATTCGGGTACTTTTTTGGCTTATCTTAAACTTGCTTTTCCTACGATACTCCTAAACTATGGGAAAAAGGAAGGCAAGTGAGGGGTCCAATGGTATTTTAAAAACAAAAAAATCAAAAAGAACACTTAATTCTGCTGGAGGGAATTGTGTTATCGATCAAATTGATAATCTCCTAGTTGAATGTGAAGATTTGTTACAAACTGACGCACCTGTGTTGTGGGATGCCTGGCCTGTTCTAGATCCTTCTCTTCCAGGCACTACTATTTTGCATACACAGGCCTAGGTCTCAGAAGGTAAAATTACCATGAGCTGTGGTTCAAATCCTATCACTTTAGGTATATTGTACTCCCCGTATTTCTGAGTTTGAGGTAGTCACCGACAGCTAGCCACCTTCAATTTTTAATTAATAAGAGTTTTACTTCAGGCAATCCCCCTAATGAACCTTGCGGTGTAAGAACTCATGTAAAATACACCGGGTCTTTTTTCTGAAACAAATATGAAACAACTATGAAAAAAATGTGAGAAAAACGAGATGGCACCTCACGTGCGCAACACCAATTGAGTCTGCTGATTGGTACTCATCAGCTCTGCCCACTTTTATCATCATCGGTTGCCATCACGCTCCAAAAATAAACAAAGTGTCCACAGAAATAAACCCAAAAAAGTGTAGGTAAATGGTGAGAAAACCACATACCAAAGTGCGACTGGATAGTGAAGATAAAAAATGAAGAAGATGCACCCTCTATAGGTCTAAACTTTATTCTTCCTTAGATGTGCACCCAAATCAAAACTTAAAAAGGTTGCTTAATATGCATACCATTATGTTGTGCCAACATGTTTCATCGCCAAATGTATTTGTAGCGATTTCGTCAGGGCAACTACAGTCGCTTGGCACTAGTAGAGGACACTTCTTAAAATTTCATTCGGGGACTGCCAAAAGTAAAAAGCACACAACACTCAACTCTTTCAGTATCCCATTATACATAGATGGATATATATCTCTTATTTAAATCCATTAATTACCCTTATTGAGCCTTGGCCTCGTGTACCAGCTCGTTTTTACAGGTCCCACACGGGCTCCAAGTGTGAGTCCTCGTGATGGTTCCGCATTCGGCTGTAATGCGTATCTACAGGTAATGCAATTTCGAGATAGTCAAATTTCTCTTCCTTACATAATCTTTTCAGCAACATAAGATCTCACACGGCTACATCGAGCCCCTTGTTTCTATAAAGCCCTTTCCTTTTGTGGGTGTTTTTCTACATACTCATCCACACTGGGGTTCAAGAAACCCGGTATGCATTCATACATATCGATGTATTATCACTTGTATTCTACACCACCCCCACAGCTGGGAAAATAGAGACCCTACTTTTCACATCACCTGGTCAACCTGTGAATATCTCAGGGTTCCAAAATGTAAACGGAACGTCATAGACCGGTGGGTCTACCCATATCACCCATGGCTAACGGCCTCGATTCGGTGGTACTTCTGCCAAAGTTTCAAAGGGTTTTATGAAAGTTTTCACCCAGGGGAGACTATTTACACACGGGATCGTGGACATTCTCAAACAAAATGCCCTAGACAGGGGGGTCTACCCATATTACCCATGGCTAACGGCCTCGATTCGGTGGTACTTATGCCAAAGTTTCAAAGGGTTTGATGAATGTTTTCACCCAGGGGAGACTATTTACACACGGGGTCGTAAACATTCACAGATGGAGTAGTCAGCATCACACACAGCCCCCTCCTTCTCAATCACGCCTCCTTACCACCCAAAGCCTCACGGAGCTCCTTATCTCCGCCGGTCAAGTGTATTCTGTTCCCGTGTCCGTTTATATTCTTATGCGGGTAACACCCACATCCCAGCGTAAAAATTTTATTCGCGCCATTTTAGATTGGGGAGGTTGAATATGGGGGATCTAGAATTTACTGCTCCTCGTGACAGTCTCTAATTAGATTTTATTATATGCAGTTATCCCCTGGTATTCCTCAACGGAGAACTAGTTAGTGATTCTTAATGGGCTACTCCATGTGGATTATGCTCTGTATGTGGATTGACAAAGAAAACCCAGAGTGTCACTCTAAATTCAGGAAAGATCTGGTACTTGAACTGTTTCAGCAATTGCAACACCGCGAATGTGGTTTACAGACTGACCTGCCAATGTAACCTTCAATATATAGGGCTTACAACGAGGAAGGTTAAGGTCAGAGTGCAGGAACACCTCAGTACGATTAGAGCAGGCAAGCTTACGACCAAATTGGTACAACATTGTCATGATACCAAACATACCTTCACGTGGGTGGTCCTTGAGAGAATAACAGGTACACCCCAAAATGTCGAAGACCTACTGGCCTCTAAAGAAGCCAGATGGATTTTCCAGGAGAGGTCCGACCAACTTGGGTTAAATGACCAAATTGATTGGGGGAGGGCAAGATACTGAATGGTTAAAGAATGGCTAAAAAATGGTTAACAAAGAATCAACAAGAGAGGAAGGGATCTACACGGCTAGTCCCCTCAATGGTTTATTCAAAATCAACAAAGCCAGTGTAAATTAAATCCATAAAGGGGGCACTGTTAATCGAAGGAGCACTGGTCCACAGATTCCAGACAAACCGATATGTTGTTGAAAAGAGTGTAGACCTCAATGAAAAATACCCATTTGGTATTAAAAGCCCTCACTCGCCAACCTGGTTGGTGACATGCTTCATCATCGGGCTCCACTGGGATGACCGAATGTCATCCCAGTGTGCTGCAACGCCTGGTTACTGCGGAGCGGGGTTCTTGTGTGGGGATAGTGAATTTAAAATATCCAATTAAGTCAAAAAATAAAACTTTAATAATTTTGCTAATTGGAAAAGACTAAAGGGGAGTGAGGGTCAAAAAAATAGAAGACCTGGTTCACTCCGCGGCGGTCAACATGTTTCTGCCTCTGAGTGTTCGTCAGGCATTCTTCAGGACCAGAGTGGATGTGCGGAGCCCCGGTGGTATGAACGCGCTAAGGTTCACCCTACCGTGGACTGCTGTGTGAAAAATTATTATTTACAGTGAAAAATCCGCCAAAATATATTTATTTCTTATGGGGAGAGGAACGAGTTTATTCTGACATTGAAAAAGACAAACAAACAAAAAGACAAAACAAGAGAAGAATCATCAGTGTTTGTCGCAAACTCGTACTCTAAAAACTCAAGAGTTAAGAACAGTAGTGCTCAGAGGACAAATGAGTGCCACTAGATCTACCTCAGGTGCAAAAAGGTGAAGATATGTGCACCTAGGTGTATCCAAGTATCAGTGTTTGATAAAGCCAATGGCTCGATTTCATATCGGATGTGACTAATAGTCATATATCGGAACGCACGTGAAATGTATGCGGCGTGCCACTCAAAATACGGAGAAATGCGGAGGGCTAGGGAATGACTAAGCTGCCCCCGATGCTCAATATGCAAGAATTTGGGTAAAATCTTACAAAGAGGCCAATCCGTTTGATGCCTCAAGGATCCCGGGAGGGGGGTGGGAGCAAAATGGCACACCCTGCATCATGGAAAAGGGGAGACAAAGAAAAAAGAGAGGACGGGTCACTATCTCGAATGGAGAAAAGCGATCCCGCTTACCTTCTAGGGCGGGGAGCAGTATGAATAACTTACGCCCTTGCTGCTCAGCACCCGTGTTCCACCTAAACAGCCTCTTGCTGCCGGGTCCGGATGGTGGGGATCCGGGACCGGAGGTGCGTATAAGAAGGCAGTCGGAGAGTCCCCGGTTAGGCTGACAGAGAGAGCCTAGACGTGATTGGGTAGAATCACCCAACTCCGTTGCTGATTGGATGTAAGGATATCCAATGGAAATAAAGAAAATCCATTGGATATCCTTACATCCAATACACCTAGGTGCACATATCTTCACCTTTTTGCACCTGAGGTAGATCTAGTGGCACTCATTTGTCCTCTGAGCACTACTGTTCTTAACTCTTGAGTTTTTAGAGTACGAGTTTGCGACAAACACTGATGATTCTTCTCTTGTTTTGTCTTTTTGTTTGTTTTTCTTTTTCAATGTCAGAATAAACTCGTTCCTCTCCCCATAAGAAATAAATATATTTTGGCGGATTTTTCACTGTAAATAATAATTTTTCACACAGCAGTCCACGGTAGGGTGAACCTTAGCGCGTTCATACCACCGGGGCTCCGCACATCCACTCTGGTCCTGAAGAATGCCTGACGAACACTCATAGAGGCAGAAACATGTTGACCGCCGCGGAGTGAACCAGGTCTTCTATTTTTTTGACCCTCACTCCCCTTTAGTCTTTTCCAATTAGCAAAATTATTAAAGTTTTATTTTTTGACTTAATTGGATATTTTAAATTCACTATCCCCACACAAGAACCCCGCTCCGCAGTAACCTGGCGTTGCAGCACACTGGGATGACATTCGGTCATCCCAGTGGAGCCCGATGATGAAGCATGTCACCAACCAGGTTGGCGAGTGAGGGCTTTTAATACCAAATGGGTATTTTTCATTGAGGTCTACACTCTTTTCAACAACATATCGGTTTGTCTGGAATCTGTGGACCAGTGCTCCTTCGATTAAAAAATGGTTAAGACATAGAACTTAATTCACTATTGGACGATTTTTCTTCCTATTTGTCCCGGCCTGACCAACCCTTCCGGTCTATCTTTTGCCTAACCTACCAGGTCTGTGGGGGTGTAACTATGAGACAGAACTTATTATCTTTTGACCATATTTCACTACCTCTTCATAATAAGAAGAGCAGTTCAATAGATGAACAAGGCATCTATCCTGTAACGATGGGGTTCTTTTAGATCAGAACCATAGATCGATATGTATACAAAACATAAAGGATAAGATCAGATGACATAAGAAACATGTCAGAGTTGCTTCCAAAAGTGATTTAACATAGCACTATTAGACAGGATCCCTTTGAGAACGACAAAGGAGATGTGATAGGGACCCTAAACTGGTATCCTATTGGTTAGCAGTAAGTTATGTGACTCATTTTCCCAATTTAAGATGGCGCCCACAGTGGTAAAAGACAGGTAGGCATACCTGTAGGGAGGCGTACACGTAGTAGCCCATTAAGAATCACTAACTAGTTCTCCGTTGAGGAATACCAGGGGATAACTGCATATAATAAAATCTAATTAGAGACTGTCACGAGGAGCAGTAAATTCTAGATCCCCCAATTTAAGATGGCGCCCACAGTGGTAAAAGACAGGTAGGCATACCTGTAGGGAGGCGTACACGTAGTAGCCCATTAAGAATCACTATTTAGTTCTCCGTTGAGGAATACCAGGGGATAACTGCATATAATAAAATCTAATTAGAGACTGTCACGAGGAGCAGTAAATTCTAGATCCCCCATATTCAACCTCCCCAATCCAAAATGGTGCGTATAAAATTTTTACGCTGGGATGTGGGCGTTACCCGCATAAGAATATAAACGGACACGGGAACAGAATACACTTGACCGGCGGAGATAAGGAGCTCCGTGAGGCTTTGGGTGGTAAGGAGGCGTGATTGAGAAGGAGGGGGCTGTGTGTGATGCTGACTACTCCATCTGTGAATGTTTACGACCCCGTGTGTAAATAGTCTCTCCTGGGTGAAAACCTTCATCAAACCCTTTGAAACTTTGGCATAAGTACCACCGAATCGAGGCCGTTAGCCATGGGTGACATGGGTAGACCCCCCTGTCTAGGGCATTTTGTTTGAGAATGTCCACGATCCCGTGTGTAAATAGTCTCCCCTGGGTGAAAACTTTCATAAAACCCTTTGAAACTTTGGCAGAAGTACCACCGAATCGAGGCCGTTAGCCATGGGTGATATGGGTAGACCCACCGGTCTATGACGTTCCGTTTACATTTTGGAACCTTGAGATATTCACAGGTTGACCAGGTGATGTGAAAAGAAGGGTCTCTATTTTCCCAGCTGTGGGGGTGGTGTAGAATACAAGTGATAATACATCGATATGTATGAATGCATACCGGGTTTCTTGAACCCCAGTGTGGATGAGTATGTAGAAAAACACCCACAAAAGGAAAGGGCTTTATAGAAACAAGGGACTCGATGTAGCCGTGTGAGATCTTATGTTGCTGAAAAGATTATGTAAGAAAGAGAAATTTGACTTTCTCTAAATTGCATTACCTGTAGATACGCATTACAGCCGAATGCGGAACCATCACGAGGACTCACACTTGGAGCCCGTATGGGACCTGTAAAAACGAGCTGGTACACGAGGCCAAGGCTCAATAAGGGTAATTAATGGATTTAAATAAGAGATATATATCCATCTATGTATAATGGGATACTGAAAGAGTCGAGTGTTGTGTGCTTTTTACTTTTGGCAGTCCCCGAATGAAATTTTAAGAAGTGTCCTCTACTAGTGCCAAGCGACTGTAGTTGCCCTGACGAAATCGCTACAAATACATTTGGCGATGAAACATGTTGGCACAACATAATGGTATGCATATTAAGCAACCTTTTTAAGTTTTGATTTGGGTGCACATCTAAGGAAGAATAAAGTTTAGACCTATAGAGGGTGCATCTTCTTCATTTTTTATCTTCACTATCCAGTCGCACTTTGGTATGTGATTTTCTCACCATTTACCTACATTTTTTTGGGCTTATTTCTGTGGACACTTTGTTTATTTTTGGAGCGTGATGGCAACCGATGATGATAAAAGTGGGCAGAGCTGATGAGTACCAATCAGCAGGCTCAATTGGTGTTGCGCACGTGAGGTGCCATCTCGTTTTTCTCAAATTTTTTTCATAGTTGTTTCATATTTGTTTCAGAAAAAAGACCCGGTGTATTTTACATGAGTTCTTACACCGCGAGGTTCATTAGGGGGATTGCCTGAAGTAAAACTCTTATTAATTAAAAATTGAAGGTGGCTAGCTGTCGGTGACTACCTCAAACTCAGAAATACGGGGAGTACAATATACCTAAAGTGATAGGATTTGAACCACAGCTCATGGTAATTTTACCTTCTGAGACCTAGGCCTGTGTAGATAAATATCGATTGAGAGGAGGGCGACCTGGGTCTTTTTCCCTCTGTAGCTCCTTATTGTGTGCATGCACTACTATTTTGCAACCTCGAATACCCAGTATGTTTGGAAGAATGGTGAAACAACTTGCAACTGCACCTGCTGCTCACAGTGGGCTTTTTGTTCGGCTGCACCTGTTCCATCCTGTCCGTCTCCCCTAGTAGATATTATACATTGCAGTAATGAGTTTCTACCATTATCTGGACTAGCTGATGAATCCACTATCCCCATCATCTCCAACAAATCCGTCCCTGATGTCACCTCATTAGAGTCTCCTATTTATTTAAGTATGGACTGTGGGAGAGGAAAAATCCATCATTCTAAATTAGTTTCTACGATAAACAAGCTCAAATATGTTAGAGATACTGATATGCTCACTACCCAGACCACTCAGCAGTTATCCTCTGCCAAACCAGAAGTACAGCCACCTATACCTTTATCTATTATCTCTTGGTCTCAAGAGGTGATACATAATGGCTGCGGGCCTTTAAGACACCAGACTCACTCTCAGTATAACTCTGGAATTAACCCGAAGCCAAGATGGAGTAACAACTCGAATGACCACTGCTATGCACAGTTACTAAACTTTTCTGGAATTACCAACTCCCTTTATGGTAGAACTGTCAGAGGGTGACGTCAAAGGCCCACTTTCCATCCTGGTAGTGGGAATAACATGCTAAAAAAATAAAGTTGCAGTGGTAAAGGTATCAAAGCTGCAGCCTTATATAAAATCTGAATCCGAAGATTCTCTCATAAATTAAGTCACCCACTGGATCAGGCATGTTAGGGGCTGCCGCTCAATCATTCGAGAAGATATCCTTAGTGCCCGTATGAGGTCCGCAAAAAATGTAATCCATGATATGATTGAACTAACCCTAAAAGATGTGAGGTTGGTAGATGATTTTGTGGCCCTAGACATTAGGACAAACCCTTCAAATAATTCATCCATCCAGTTTAAGTACTGCCGACAAGGAACTCATTTACAGCTATACTCTAGGTGCAGAAAAGGGTCTCCTTCATCGATACCAAAGGTAGATTGACTTAGTATTCCTACTAATCTTCCCTCTTCTACTTTTTGCTCTGCCATATGCGAACTGCAGTAATATATGTATACTAGGATGGGATAAAGTCATCTCCATGCAGCCACATACTAGTCGTCCAGGGGATGAAATTCATTTGAATTGTAGTGTATGCAGCCAAAGGAAAAAATGGGTATTGTTCCAGCTTCACCACTAAGTTCTACAGCTATCAGTAGAAGTACTATTAATATTCCCTCAGGAAACATTCACAACTATGAGGCATCTATTCCCATAAGGCAAAAGTCAACCAACATTATTGCACCATCTAACTGCGGTTTTGCTGTACCCAATATTTCTCCTACAATGGCTAGTTCTGAATCAATAGCTCAAAATTGCTACTCTAGTGTTGGCAATATGTCCTCTTATGAGGTTGAAATCCCCATAGGTTCATCTACGCCGAACAATGGAGTACACAAAGGATTGTCCCTGATTTCATGGAATTTGACTGGGATTCACTCTAAACTTTTAGATCCAGGTTTGCATGCTTTTTCATAGAAAGTAATGATATCAGTATTTTTCAGGAGACATGGGCTGTGGACAGGGTGTTACATTTTACTGTATTTGGTTCACTCCGTTCCTCCCCTCTCCCTTTCCTTGGTTCCTTCCCTCCGGGAGTGGACATTAGAATGTTGGTGTTGCGATGATTCTATGACTGCTGTGGTGGAGTGCGGAGGCTGGAAGAAAGACTCCTGTACTTATATATATATGCCCTGTGGGGACTTTTTTCACAGGGTATATATAAATAGTTACACAACTTATAGAGCTGAAGCAATTGCTCCTAAAAAATCAGGTAGAGCTAGCAGAGGACAAGTACCTTTGGTGAAGAACACTTTAGCGTGTAAATACATAGAGTTACCAATTAACTCAGGCGATATATTGGGGATCCAGCACACCTTTCCAACAAGATTAATCCTGACTGTGCTTAAAGTTTATGCCAGGTCAGAATCCCATTGTAAAGAGTCCTTGGTGCTATCCCTGCTAGATGATCTAGTTGGAGTATACCAAACCAACACTAAAGTTTTAGTGGCTGGGAATTTCAATACTTCTTTTGAACCATCCCTTTCATTAAACACTCTGCTCGAGGAAGAGGATGAGATTTGAGGCGTACCAAACTTGGTATTGACCACTGGTAACCATCACTCCACAGCTGTATCCCTCCAGCTTGCATCTTTGGTTATGGGATGGAGACTGAGGACTTGCAACGGAAGGACCACCTCAGATACAAATAGGCAACCTACTTTCTAATGGGGCCCCGGCTCTAGTGCCATTGATTACATCTTAGTAGACATCAGTATTTGGTCACTAAATGAGGATATGGTGATCGTCCAGAGGTCTGATAGCGATCATAATCTCCTGCTTTTAAATATGGAGGGTGCCCCTCTTGAAAGGAAACCACCTAACCGTATTTTAATGGCAAAGGAACCTCTTATACCTAACAGCCGTAGAGAAGTAACCAGGCCTAGGGTTCTCGCCAATAGGGGTTTGCACTCAAAGATTTACCATCTATTTGTTTATTATCTGTCTGGCCTGGATAGTGTCCATTTTTTAGGGAAAACATCATTACTATCAAGTCATTGGGATTTTATGAGGCCCTGGAAGGGTTTTTTTCCAAACATGTGGCTCATAAGAAGCCTATTGGCGGAACGAATATTAAATGGTACAACTCAGAGTGTAATTCAGAAAAAGGGGCCCTAAATTTAGCAATTACTGTGTGCAACCAACATGGAATAGCTCTGGCATGACACAGACATAAGGCTGCGATTGCTAGTGTCAAGCAATATTTTGCCGATCAGCAGCAAGGTGCAATGATAACCGCACCTTGGCACATCATTACACATGAAGGCTTGGAAAGTATTACGACCATTAGCTACCACATCCAGCCGGAGAAACGGGTTGGCCACTTCGCTATACTATACGCCAGGGATGAGGATATTAGCATGCCTAGCGACCACTAGTGTTAAATTTAATACTCTAGACATTCCTTCTCCTCCGAACACCATTAGCACTGAGTTGGTCTTTAGCCTGGATGACACTGTATCAGCAATCAACAGACTAAAAGCAGGAAAAGCTCCTGGGCCTGACTGTATACCAGGCGATTTATATAAATCTGAACCTATGGTATGGGCTCCTTACATGAATCTTTTGTCAAATTGTATATTAACTGGAGGGGACAACAACCTGGAAAGGGGGTGAGATACTTACTATATATAAAAAGGAAGATGCCTCAGTCCCCTTCAACTATAGACCGATCAGCTTGATCGATAATTGCTAGATTTAGGTGCTCCGACTATTCTGGTAAACCTGATAGCAAGATTGCACGAAGATAATTATGCCTAGGAACGATGGGGGGAAAATGGCAAACTAACAAACAAGATTTCAATACAGCCTGGGGTGCGTCAGGGGTGCGTACTCTTCTCACTTTGTTTTCCCTGTTCATTAACGAACTGGCCAATAGGCTTATGGACTGCAGGAATGTTTCTCCCATCTTGAATTGTAGGAAAGGGCCAATCCTGCTCTTTGCAGATGATTTCCTACTCATCTCCACAACACCAATGGGCCTACAAAATTTAGTAGATGCATTTTTTGTTTTCTCGAAGGAAAGGGGTTTGGAACTCAATGTTGCGAAAGCAATATTTATGGTCTTTGGAAAGGGGAAGGGAAAAACACGAATGGTCAGGATCGTAGCCAAACCACTTGAGAGGGTAAGAAACTTTGACTGCCTGGGGATAAGGTTAACTGACTCATTTGGATGGGAGCAACATTTAGTCAAAAGTTACCTTACCCTATGTCATACGTCAAAGTCAATATTGAGGTTCTTCAGACAGTCACAAATTCAGTTACTGACCCCAGCATTAGAGGTCTACCGTGCAAAAGTCCAAACTGGCACATTGTATGGAGCTGAGGTATGGGGTTACAGGAACACCCATAAATTGATGGTATGTGAAAACATCTTTGTCAGGTCACTGGTTTAAGTACCTGTTACCACCCCTCTGACCCCATTATTCCTCAATTTAAGGATGAAAAGAATTGAGGATGTGGCATCGTTTAAACCCTTATTGTACTGGCTGCACTTGTAGACAACACCCCCATCTAATTAATTACTGCAATTTACTACGGGAGATCCTGATGATTAGTGGTTCAAAAAAACTTACTGTGGTTCAAACACATTGCAAATTGGTGTAGACTATTGGAAATGCCGAACTTGTGGGATCGTCCAGAGGGGGTGAGCAAAGATGAATTACCTAGAGTAAAGGTGAAGTACTGGCCATACGTAGCAGAGCAATATGCAGTGAGAACGACAAATTGTCACATAACATCACAGTTCTTAAGCTTTAAGCTCTGTTCTAGGTTTGACTCCTATTTGGATTTAATTTCTCCACCACTCGTCAAACCTTTATTTGTTAGGTTTTGGCTGGGTAGCTCATTTTTAAAGATTTTTAGCAACCAGGTTGTTGACCTAATATCAGAATTATGTCATGCATGTGGTCGAACACAAGAATCAGCGGAACAGATTTTGTTTTTCTGTACTAAACATCACCAGATCCGTAGGAGGTGGAAATGACCAATTTGCTTAAATCTAGGAGTTAGACAATATTGGGTTGCTTATAGAATTCTGAAGAGCGATACGTCTGATCCAATACTTTTTGCAGTAAGCTGATTTTTACTTTACTTCTAGATCAGGTGACAGAAGTTTGTAACCCAGGTCGTTTAGGCAGGCCATGTGCTTGATGTACTAAAACCTGCCATCATAATTATGGAATCAAAGGATACTGTGGAAGTTATGTCCAGGAAAAAAAAGTGAATTGTGTTTTGTATTTTAGGATCGCATTTCTTACTATTTTACCATGATGCAAACTTATTAATCGGACGTTTGGCTGTTTTATTATTTTAATTCTTTGATCTCAAGAATATTTTTTATGCTAATTACATGGATTTTATCTTTTTTTGTAAAAAATGTAAGACTGTACAAATGATGGATTGTGTATGCTTTGAGGGTTTGAAAAACAAAGTTTATTATTGATTGATTGATACTGGACCTCTGACCCTACCAACTCAGTACACTTCCCAACCTAAGGCAAAATCTCTCAAGAAGAGGTATTGCTGTGCTAAGGACTGCCACTCTTCTAGACTGCTGTTCTGGAAGACCTCTGTCCTGGAAGACTGCTGCCTTGCTACCTGCTGCTCTCTCTGACTGGACCTTCATAACCTAAACCCAGAGTGACTCAAGGACATAAACGTTTTTTACCCAACTCCTGTGCCTGGTCCATTGGAAATGAACTCAGGTGCTTGCTCCAGCAGAACCGACGCATCCTCTACTGAGAGAACAGAATCAACGCATCAGTGCTGTTGCGGGAATAGAACTGGTGCACCACACTTGAAACCAGCGCATCTCCATCAGAACTGCTGCATTGAAACCGTGACGGCAAAAGACGATTGAGGCATCCCCTCTACTGCATGGAGAAACCCAGCGCTTCGTCTTCGGAACCAGCGTATTGCTATTGTTGCATGAAGAAAATCAACATATCACCTCGACTGCACAATCATCACCAAAGCATGTCTCAGCTACACCCGCATCTCGTGTTTACGACCGGAATTGGGGTACTTTTGCTCAACGGGCCTGCTTGGGTCCTGTATCCAGCCTGCACTCCATTATGGTCGGCCTGAACTCCTGACTTTGTCTCAGTCCATCGCAGCCAGTTAACTCTTTAAGTGTTTACTGCTTCTAAAGAGCTATTATTGCATTTACTGTTTTAAAATTCATATCTTGCCTTCTACTTATTGGATTTCTCTGATTTTGGTCTTGTTTTCTTTGGTCTGGCTTCTTTATGAGTGGTGTTTTCACTATTTACTGTTTGATATGTTGCACAAATGCTTTACACATTGCCTCTTAAGTTAAGCCTGACTGTTCAGTGACAAGCTACCAGAGGGTGAGCACAGGATACTTTAGTGTGTATTGTGACCTGACTAGGATTGTGGTTCCTGCTTGGACAGGGTACATACCTCTGCCAAACAGAAAACCAATTTCTAACACTGTCTAACAAGTTTATAGGACTTGAATCTCACTGAATGAACTCATTATTATTTTCCATTAACCCCATTTTAACAGGGAGATTTGCCATGACTTGGTTAACAATCTATTTATTAGTCATTCTTACAACTTGGACTTTTCTTCCTGAGTGGGGTAGGTTTGAAACCTCCACAGACGCACTGTAGAGTAGATAGCTTCCTTATCTATCAACAGTGGACATTGACTTTACCATCAAAATATGAGCCAATCCAATCTACCTCAGAGTAAGCAATCCTCCTCTCTCAGGTACCGTCACTGGGAAAAATGTTCTGGTAAAAACTGAAGAAATCATTATTCATAATCAGTTAATTTTGTTGATACTCTGGATTGTATGGCATTTTGTTTTTCAGATTTTGCTACAACACTGGGGCAGTAGGCATATTCATACAAAACTGTCTCTGATCATGAATATTCTGTATAGAAACTCATTGGGCTGGGGCGATTGTTGTATGAATGTCTGATTTAAATTTCTTTGCATCTGAGTAACAAAAGTATACTGGATTCAATATGGATTTTATCAACTGTCAAGTTTCAAGTGTCCGATTTTGCAATAGAAATAACAAACAGTGCTCGTCTTCTGCAGGTCAACATTTGCATCAAGTCCAGAATTATTAACAATCCCTGTTCCATGACCCTGCATTTGCATCATACAATTTCCTATTATAACACCTTGCATTGATGACATCACATGGGCTGATGGCATATATCCAACTCAGAACCCATCAATTGAATCCTACCATTCCTCTCACACTGCATTGTTTGGGAAACCATCAGTTTCTCTTAGATTCTTTTCTGCATCACATCAAACCAATCATTGCTGCATGCATCAAATTTCAATATTTCATCTATATACATTGTCTGTCAGCACATCACACAATGCTGACTATGAGAACTAAGCTGAGGACACAAACCCACAACAAAGCCTAAATGAAACCACTGGCACCATCTTTTTCTGGAACTTCAACTCTACTGTGCCTCTAAAAAGTCGGCATAAGTCTCTTATATAGGCATGCACTGACTCTTTTTTTTTTCAAATGCTCTATCACCGCCTTGTATTTCTCAGCAACCACATCAGAAGGAGCATTATTAGGCACAATCCTTGTTGGTTCTTCAGTCGGTCAAGCAACTGCAACTTTATACTTGAATCGCAAATCATAAGGAACTACAATCTCAAACAGTACATTCAAATTTGTCTAGAGAATTTTTAAAATGGTAGTTAATTTATAAATCTCCTTCTACCACCTTTAAGGTTCCTCTTGCAATTTTGTAAATATTGTCATAAAAGCATAAAGATGATCTCTTGTTCAAGGCACAAGGGCTGCCTTAGGGCAGCAGTCGCGCTTTATAAATCCCCTTTCATTTCATTTCATTTCATTTCATTTCTTGTACTTCTCTTAGTAGAAATTCCGAAACTGTTCCTATTTTTTTTTTAACACAATTTTTTATAATTTCCACTGTATATTCTATGCCATACCCCTGCATATGCATAGTGAAGACAAAAAAATGTCGGGTGTACCAAGGATGTATACGGTATTAATTGCAAAATATGTATACATTTCAACAAAAACAATTTGGCACAGACTGATCCAAAACCCATGCAACTTAGGAAGTACAGCGGAGTGCGTGCGTGCATAAGCAGTGATGAGGTGCAATGTACATGATGTTATCTGGGGAGCGCGGACAGGATCTCCTATCAGGGGGTCTGAGAGGAAAGGGTGGTAAGTCTATTCCCCAGTATATTGCCCATCGGGACCAAATTTTCCTATGTTTTTGGTGGCAAACACGTGCCTGGAATACCGCAATCTCTGCTCCCATGCAACTATCTAGGTCTTTCCTCCATTTCCCTAATGTCGGGGAAAAGGCCCCATTCCATAACTGGGCTATATGACACTTGGCAATAGTGAGGGCCAGAAAGAGAAGGTGCTGTTTATACCGGTTCCCTCCTATCCCATCAGTGCTGTGTAGTAGAAATTTTTTGGGATCAACCAGGAGATCCCAGGATAATACCCTGCCCAAGCAGGCTGAGTCTTTGCTCCAGAAGGGCTGTAACGCGGTGCAGCTCCACTCTGTGTGTATGAATGACCCCTCTTCCCTACAGCAACGTAAGCACTGGGGAGATTGGATGACACCCATCTGTCAGAGACGAAGTTGTGTATAGTACAAACAATGTATGTATTTAAATTGGATGAGGCGGTATCGACAAGACACAGATGCTCCCCTGGGGCTAGCTAAAGCTTCAGCCCAATCGTCATCTGTCAAGTCTGGTATATCATCTTGCCACGCCTTTCTAGTCTTGTGTAACATGGTTCTGGTGTGTGTCATTAGGGTCCGATAGATCTGACGGATTTTATTGGCACCGAGGTCTCCCATGAGAAGGTGGCCCTCGAGGGGATGGAATACAGGCAGGGTGTCCAAAGAGAGGATCAAGGGGGTAGGAGCGTGACGTAATTGAAGATATTTATAGAATTGCTTCTTGTTCAGATGAAATTCAACCTGTAGCTGGTGGAAGAACTTTAGAGTAGTGCTCTGCATAACATCCCCCAATGTAGATATGCCCACTATGTTCCACTTACGGAATCCCGCTAGGGCTGTCACCTTTTGTAGGTAGGTACCATTCCAAAGGGAAGTCGCTTGGGTCAGACGGCCGCACCAGCCGATTCGCCCAACTGTGTTTCTCTAAAGCCGGACCACTGTTTTCCTGGCATGAGGTAAGAAGTCTAGGTTTTGTGTACTATATAATAGCTGAAGAAGGGGGACACCCTCCATTGCCGCATGCTCAAGCGCAAATGCCGGGTCCACTGGTGAGTTATACCACTATTCATTTATGATCAATACATGTGAGGCTGTTAAATAGGAATATACATCGGCTGCTAAACTGTTCCTCTTTTTAAATTACTCCTATTTTACTCTTTTGCTTTTTTTCCTGTTTCTGAAGCTTTTTTTTTATTGGTATATACACTCTTTCATCTCTCTGTATTTCTTTAAGTCACTCCATTCTCGTGTCTTTTCAACTAAATCCCTAATGTTAGCTTTTAAGGTTATTAAACCTAATTATTTTATTTAATCATCTGTCAGATTCATTTTGTAATTTCTCCTCACAGTCTTTATTTTACGGAGGTCTACCTCACACTCATCAGCCAACTCTTCAATTTTATCATGTGCCTCATTTCCACATTTTGTTGCCTCATTGATAACATATCTAATTTCATCAACATATGTCAAACAATCTGTTCAGGTCAATTGTTCTTTGTACAACTTCCCCATATTCTTTGTTTTTGTGTTTAAACATCTTTATTGATTTTGTGGTTAATGGCGTTTCATAGAAAGTGCAGCAAACTTTACTTAAGGTGACAAACATGCATCTGACAAAAACAAATAAAATGAAAGAGTAGGCCATCACCCACATCCCAACCACCCCAAACCATCACAGAAGGGCAATTGCACCACATCCTCACATATCAAAAAGATCAGTTATTATTACAATGGTGCCCTTGAACCTTTCACAATGTCAGTCAATGCCAGGGAGTCGCATCCGCCTACAAAAGAGGAATATCATAGTGCCTCAACCATCTACCCAACACCTTGTGGAACTTGCTTGGGCATTCCCATCTCAGGTGTTTGACCCTCTCGGCTGCCATGTACAGATCCATCTCTCTATTCCACTCTGTCAACAATGGCCTCAGGAACCCCCCAGTATCTTTCCTCATGGTGATTGGCTACCACAAATCCCAAATTGCAAAGCAAGAGCTAGGAATGTCAACAGCACCTGGTATTCCCAACAGGCCATGCCCTGTCATAATATACCCAATGTAGGATTTTCAATTATATTAGGCGTAGGTGACATTTTATTTCCACCTCCCTCGGGTGCATCAACGCCACCCCCCAATCTTCCAGGTCTCGCACCTCCAAACCCCCCCTTTCCCTCAACTAGAGCAACCTATCCAGCATGTGGTTATTGAGTGTTCTTTATGTAGGGGATATGGCTTTGGAAGACAACTCCTCCTGTAGAAGTCACCCCTTGAGTGGGGAGGACTCTGTAAGATCATGTGGCACTATGTTCTCTGCCCTCCAGGCATGGCGCAGCTGGGAGTATTTCAGAAATTGGTTAGTGTGCATGGAGTATCCCCATCAGAGTGATGCAAACAGTGCCAGCTCACCACTTTCAAGCAGGTTCCCCACTCTGGAGATCCCCAAGTTATCCCAAGCTCCAAACCTTCCAAGTTTTCCAATCTCTTTCAACCACACTCTCTACCAGATTGGCGTCTCTCTGGTCAACTTGCTTACCCACCCTATTCATCCAGTATCTTTCCACCAAGCCTCTATCCCCACTTGAGTTGCCGGCAGCATTCACTGCATTCCCTTTCCCATGTAGAGGTAGTAAAGACAAAACCAAGTAGTGAATTGGCTATTTTTCAGCTTATAAAAGGAGTGATCCTAGGGTGTGAACAGCCAATCATTCACCTCCACCAAATGAGTCGCCCAGTAGTCGGACCGGACGTCCAGAAGAGCAATACCCCTGTTGTATGGATTGCATTGAAATGTGGAGAGGGCTGTTCGCTTGGGCTTGCCACACCACAACAGGGAGCGGATGTCACTGTCCAACTCAGTGAACACTGCCTCGGGAGTGAATAATAGGTGTCTTGCATGGTGCACAGGAGTTTAGGGAGGGTGATCATCTTAAATATGGTTGCTATCACCATCAGTGTGAGGGGGATTGTGAACCACTGCTCCACCTCTTCCCGTAAAGTACTGATCACTCGTCCAAGGTTTTTAGTGAAACATGCCTCTCGGTGCGGTGTCATGTAGACCCCAAGGTATTGAATGCCATAAGGCACTGCCTGCAGTTCTCGAGGGAGATCAGTGGGATCCAAGGGGGTATAGGAGTGGCAATGAATAGATTTATTCCAATTTAAACAATAGCCAGAATGGTACCCCTAAGACTCAAAAGTGGAGAGGATTAGTGGTATGGTGGTCACCGGTTCGTTATCATAGAACAGGATATTGTCGGCATAGAGCAAAAGCTTCTCCTCTGTGCTATTCGTCTATGAAATTTTAAACCTGCGAATGCTCTGGTGGGAAAAAACCATTGCTGCCAGCAGTTCAATCGTGAGGGCGAACAACAGGGGCGACAAGGTGATACCCCTGTCGGATGCCAAGCTGTATAGGGAAAACCGAGGAGAAGATCCCATTCACTCTTGCTGCTGCCGTAGGGGCCTGATATAGCAAGGCGATCCACTGCTGAAAACTGGATCCAAAGCCAAACTTACTACGTGTCTGATGTAGAAAGGGCCAATGGATGGCATTAAATGCTTTTTCCACTTCTAGTCCCAGGAAAACATGGGGATCTGTTCTTGAGGCAACCACCAACATCCAATTCTGGAGGTGCCCTAAATTACGCTGCTTGGACCGAGCCGACATGAATCCGGACTGCTCTAAGTGTTAAAGCGGGATAATAACCAACAGGAGTCAGGTGGCAAGGATGGTGGCTAACACCTTCACTTTAATACTCAGTAGAGATATGGGGCGGTATGAGCCATAATCTGTTTCTGGCTTCCTCTGTTTCGGGATCACAACAATTGTTGTGCGCTGGAGGCCCTGCAGTAGCGCATCCTGATCTCGTGATTCTTTGAAAAGATCAAGCACAGGGGGGCTAATAGGTAAGTACCTCTTAAAGAACTCTATCAGGAGGCCATTGGGCCTGGCGTCAGACCCGATTTCAATTTCACATTTACTGCCACAACTTCTTCCAGGGTAATATCACTGTCAAGCTCTTCCCTATCTTTAAAAGTCAACACCGGCAGGTCTACTCTGGCCAAGTATTTTGATATCCGGGAAGCATCAGCCAGAGGACAGGCCTGGTAAAATGAGGCAGAGAAGCCAGCAAAATCTTCCGCCATGGCCATGTCTGACAAATTGAGAGCACCGGTCCCACCCACAATGCTGTGGATCCAGCGAGTTTCCGCCTCCCACCTACTAAGCCAGGCCAACAACTTGCCTACCTTATCTCCAGCATTGTAGAGGCAATGCTGCTTTTCCAGTCACTGACTGTGGTGTGGACTCTCCCGTGGTCAGGTCTCAATATATGTGCTGGAGCACCTCAAGGGACGCATGGTTTTGGGATCAGTGCGGGCCCCAGGGAGTTCTCAAGGGCCATGATTTGCTACTCCCGGACCTCAATCTCCGCCACCTCCCTCTTTTTCTTCCAGGCAAGGGTGTTCCTGTCTCTCAGTACTAGTTTGTATGTCTCCCATAAGACCACTGCCAAGTAAACTATCCCTGATCCTGCTGAATATACACCTTCAGATCTACTTTAATATTGTTTGCAGCTTCCATGTCATTCTGGTCCCACGTGTTCAGTCTCCAACCCACTCTTCGCGGATGGCCCTCACCTTCCAATGTTATCCAAAGTGGGGAGTGATCCGACAGGCCCCTGGCCAGGTAGTGTGCCCGCAGTACCTTGGCCGCCTCTCCCACAGGAACAAAGAGGTAATCAAGCCAGGAGAACACCATATGTACTCCAGATAATTAGGAGTAGTGCCTATGTGAGGGATGGTGGTGTCACCACAGGTCACTGAGGTCCATTGAGCACACAAACCTCTCCAGTGGGGTGGCCCTGTCAATGCCCCAGCCACTTTCGAGCAATCCAAAGTCAGGAGAATGACATCATTGAAATCACCACCACAACATGAGTGACCAAGGTGGTTTCTAAAAGGATCACTATCACTTGATTGTAAACCAACTGCTGAAGGTGAGGCGGTGCATAGCCACTGATTAATGTAATGGATGTCCTGCCCCAGACACCCTGGACTTACATGTATCTTCCTTGTTGATCGATCCAAGTTCTGAAGATTCCGAAAGGGGAATGTTTTTGGACAAGTACTGCCACTCCACTCGAGCCAAAGGTATACCCTGCATGTGCTAGGACCTTCAGATTCATCTCCTGAAGTAAAACGACATTGGGTCACTGGCACTGTAGATACTGCAGAGCCAGCTCCTGCTTCACCTTACTTCCCAGCCCACTAACATTCCATGACATGATATTGAGGAGCTGGGTGTCATGTGGCCTATTCTGCACCGTGTGGTATTGACCATGGGGCTGAAACTGTCCCTTTCAACTTCAGCTTGTCTGTTGTGGTGATGTATAATCCTCCCCGTAACTAAACTGGAACTAATGAACTCTCCCCAACTGAGACACCAGTCTGACATCCCTTCCAACCCCCTCCGTACCCTCCGCCACCCCTAACGAATATAAACAAACATCAACTGAACAATCATTTGTGGATAAGGCAAGAGAGGTCTGTCGCACTTCACAACCCCTTCACACCCAATCAGTATCTAGACCACTACAGGATGAAATTAATTAGTGGAAACAAACACCCACCCACACCAAAAGGAAAGGAAAAATATAAATAGAGAGAGCAGGATAGGTGAGAGCTCCTCCTTACACAGATGCAAGCGGACAGAAGTGAAAATGTGGGGGGTAGAAGAGAAGCACAGCCACCAAGCCCACAGTGCAGCTCTCTGACCCCGCATCTAAACCTGAAAGCCCCCAACACAATGTACAGAAAAACTGATATCCCCTCATACATTTAGACCCATTTACCAGAGCAGGCATCACAAACAGAGCAGGCAGCAGTCACCGGAGGTCGTCTCTCCTGCCCACTCGAAGACAGCCAAGCATGGTCATCTTGGGTGTCACCCAGTTGGAAAGGGTGAGTGGATCATAGTTGGTGCCGTGCTAGTCGGCACACTATAGGGTAAGCAAAGTGGGCACACTATAGGGTAAGCAGAGTGGGAAGATCAATACAATTTTTAGGTCCAGTGTGTCCTCTATCACTTCTGATCCACTATCTGCCAACGTAGATGAGGTGACTGCCTCCACAAGAGCTCTGGCCTCCTCACTTTCTTGCCTCTGGGGCCCAACATCCAGAGTTCCATCTTCTCACACCCCCATCTGGGCCTCCAAGGCTGATCTTCTCTGTCCTCTAGAGGGTGTCTGCCCTGCGACCCAGTCAGTTCCACACATCTACGGGAGTCGCAAACAAGTGGGTGCACTCATCATGAAGCACCTTCAGCTTTGCAAGGTAAAGCAACATGTACGTTAGGCTCATATTTTTCAGTTTTTGCTTAGCCCCAGCAAATGACTGCCACTGTCTCTAGACCAACTGGGTGTAATCAGGAAAAATATGAATACCATGATTTTTGTATCCTGGTTCTCTGTGCAGACTAACTTCGCAGAGGATGGCATCCCTGTTCCTATAGATAAGGAATTGCAAGGCGAAGCCATGGAGCAATTAGCCATTTCCACTACAAGCACTGAGGACAGGACAGTATCTGTGACTTTATCGCCAAGCCATTGTTCCAAGAATAGCTCGGTGTGGATCACTCTGCCCCTTGTGGAATCCAACAAATTGTAGATGGCACTTCCTGGAACGACCCTCAGCGTCCTCCACACGTGCCTCTAGTTTCTGCGTTCACGCCCTGAGGGTCTTCACTGTAGCTCTAAGGGAGGACAGTTCCTTTGGTATCTAGGCTACCTGTTGCTTCGTGGCATGGAATCTGTCACCTACCTTATGGAGATCTGCCCGCAGGAAATTCACATTTGGTGCAACAGAATCAATCTTGGCCTTGACGTTGGAACTGGATGTCTCAATGGCCACCAGTATTTGAGCTCCTCTTGGGCCCTGAGGTATATGAACATCTTCCCCCACTTCTTCAGGCTGCTTCCCAGTCTAGCCATTGGCTGTAAAATGGTCCATTTTAGTTTGCTGGGGTCCACACGTTGTTCTGTTCCATCCCATGTTGGTGCTTCCCTACAGGACAAGTGAGAAGGGGTGAAAAGACTTTGGCCCCTTCTGCAATTGCAAGGAGTCCCAGGCTAGGCACACTTCCAGGCACCATTTCCCAGCCCCAGAGAGTCCCCATTGAGGGGGCATTCTCTGCGGATGAAGGAGTTCTGGCTATGTCTTCTCGGTCCCCTCCCATATTACTGGTTCCAGGCCTCACTATCTGCTTAGGCTCCAGGTTCAATGCCATATAGGGTAGACCAATCTCTCGCCGGATAGCCGTTTCCACCCAGGAATAGGATATATGAGGGGGAGAGGCCACCACTGATCAGTAGACCTCCAAGCAGCGGAAGGCCCTCCAGCCCTCTGGCAAAGATCGGGCCAGTGAGTGGTCCCTGGCGAGCCTCAAGTAAGAAGTCAGCATATGCACCGAGAGAGGTACCGCATGCACCCACAGAGCGCTTCAGCCTAAGCGGCCACTGCCAATGAGATGTTCCACGCTCCGGCACTTCCACAGTCATCTCTTTTTTCCGCTCAAGAAAGGGCACAAACAGGGGCCTCTCTGAGGCACCCAGTCTCCAAAGCCACCGGGGTCCGCAGAGGCCGCAGCTGCCCAAGCCTCAAGGGAGCTACTGACACTGTTTTTATCAAGGCTTGCCACGACCATCAATGTAGCACAAAGGGAGAAGTCAGACGCAGGTGATTTTTGTCAAGTGAGCTATCTGACAATAATTGTGAAACAAAAGGCTGTAAAATGTCAGTTTTTTTTCTCGAACACAACATTTAAGCAGCTTGTAAAGAATAGTACAAGTATTTCAAAATATATCAGTAATTACAAACAAACTTTTTTTTAAATTCAGAAGTGTGATGCAAACATAGATTCAAATAGGAGCAAAACAAATCAGAACACATTACTTGGTGATGTGCAAATGACAAATATTTGCAGAAACTTTATATATTTTAAAGGTACCCTCTCTAAAGGAAACTGTAAGTTTTTGTCAGAAGCATCATATTCATTTTATTCAGAAATCCAGTACAGGTTTGAAACCCAATGTCCATCATCATCTCTTATGCAGACGTTCTCTCAACAGGTAATTTCCCACCCTCAGTAGAAGGTGCTTCAGGGCTCTTGGTTTTTTTCAACACAGCAGACATTATATTTGTTCAAAAGAATCCAAACATCACACAGAATAAACTCAGCAGATTACAACCAATCCCAGCGTGGCGCTGTCAAAGTTCAACCAATCATAGTGCAGCTCTGTCAGCAACCAAACAATCACAGTGCGATGTCTCACCAATCCCTATTATGACAGCTACAGTGGTTCAAGGAAATACTTAATATGAAACAACATACCACAACATTTATACATAAATAAAGCAATATAGAAACAGAGAGAAGGAAAGAAAATAATGAAAAGATACACATACCAGTTATTCAAAAAGCGATTGTTATTACAAATTTGTTTTAAAAAAAACATTAATGCAATACACAAATTGCGCCCACAAAGTTACACACAACAGATAACTAAAGAATACAATTTACAGTTCAGACAAGGAAACAATGGCTGTGGGAAGGGTTAAACAAAACAGGTCCCACAGATAACAGGAACAAAAATGCAATGTATGCTTCCTTGTTTCTTTTTGCCAAAGGAAATCATCGACAGCATTTCAACCTTATTAATTCATTAGGACATAATCAGGACAGGGGACACAAGTTGAGAGCAACCAGCAAAATGATTTTTTTAAATTTGAATAAACAGTATACCTGACGAGGGTTCCTCAGGGCCAGTGGTACAAAACACTGACCCCCAACAATCGAATTGTGACTACATGCAATATGTTGTGGTATCAGGAAGACCTATGCCAAATTACTTCAGGTATTTAACCTTCTGGATAATTCCAACAGAAGCTTAGGTCACTCTCCGAATGAGTCTAACGAATCCCAGCACGACTCCCTGGCTGACTAACCAATTATAGGACAACCTTTTCTTGATTGACGAAAACAATTGCAAAGCCTTTCTCAATAAAATCACACTAAATTTATTAAAATAAACCTTGTCTGCTCACCCTAAACAGGGGAAAAATAAGCAAGACGAATCTCAAAAACAACTACAAACTAGAAGAGTACTTTCATGGCACTGGTAAGCCCAATTCATACTAAGCAGACCCTCGTCCAGTCGTAGTGCATACTCAATTGATGTACCTACTCCTGTGCACTTAAAAGCAGGATACCCCAAATTATATTAGACACACAAACTCCTAGAAAGGGAATTTTTGTCAAAACATTGAGCATGCAGCGTCTAGCAAAAACACTACCTTATGCAGACAAGTAAAACCACATTTTCTCAAGATCTTGGATTTTGATGAATCGTATAACCAAGCCAACCAGTAATAACCAAAAACCCTTCCAACAAACATCACAAATAAGAATGATACATCACAAAAACAGTGATCAAACCACCAATTGACCCCGGAATCAACATTGCATATCCAAATGGTTCACATACATCGAAACAATACATCTTTCAGCACAAGACGGAACAATCCTACAGCACACTAAACACATTCATAAACACCACAATCATTCAGCCCCATTCATAATTACAATCCAATCATTCAGGAACAGCTACAAGACAGGTTCTCTGCAATTTCCTCCAATATATCCACACTGAAAAATCCACTATCACCAAAGACTGGGCAAAAAGAACAATTTAAATGCATTGAGGTGTTCTTTAACCTGCAACTATCCTCTGCTACCACAATTATGGGAGTAAGGGGTGCCCCAAAATATTAGAAACAACCAAAATTTACCACAGAGTTCACACATTTTACTGGATTGGAGACGGTGTTATGCTTCAATTTAATGGGGCAATGTGTCCCTGTATTAAGGCACCGCCCAGAGCATCAAAAGTCAGAAAATACAATTTTAAGTAAATTGAGCCCACTCATTAACTGAGTTTTTGAGCGACATAAAAGTTAAAGGATTAGATTACAGAATCAAAAAATAAAGCACTAAAGAGTCAGTGCCATGAAGGCTCTCGGTGAAAATTAAACAGAGAATGCAAAAAATCTGAAATTATTCCAAGTCCCAAGTAGGTAGCAAAATAGACAGAGTAACAGAGAAAAATAACAGAAGTCTTCTTTGGCTCACCCCCAAAATCAAGGGTTTTATGCACTATTTTTGCATACAATATTATAAAATCTGCAGACTCACTGTAGTATGAGCAAATGTTGCATTTCATCAGAAAACCAGAGCACATGTCGGGTAGTTAGGAGGAGGTTCTTTTAAATATTTTTAATTGTTTATTGAGTTTTTAGAATGTTTTATGGCCAATTTTCTAAATAAACTTGTTTCCTACCTACCAGAGCACATGAAAAAAAGCGCCATATCACCTTAACACCTAAGCACTATCCCACTACATGAATAATTATCAGCACCCCCTATACTAATGCCATCTGGAGATGCTATAATAAAACTAGATACTTGAACAATAATGTGTTATATGAATGAATAGTCACAGTGAACCAACAGGAAAATGATTTGAGTTGTGATTGAAAGTTCATCGAGAGCAGAATAACAATAACAGTGGAAATAAACCATTATATTTCAGAATGACTGTGTGCTGCAGGGTTTGCGAGGAGCGAAGTGTATCAGGGTAAAAGAAACATGAGTGACCGGGGTTATCTCATATTTCAGTACTTGACATACTACTTAAATCAAACTGTGAAAGTAAAATGCAAGGCATCCCACAAGGTGCTAGTAGTGTGAGTTAATGTGATAGCTTCCCCTGAGCTATAGTTCCTTTCAAAGAGAAGTCAGAGACACTTACAAGAGGCTGGTTGTTTGAATATGTGTCACATTCCTTTCAGGCAAAGTTCCTCTCTATCGCAAAAGCCTCTTGGGGGTATATTCACAAGAATGTGTGATAACTACCGCAAGAGTAGCGTAACGCAACTTTCAATATTGCAGCCCATCGCAGGAAAATAACCCTATGTCAACGTGGAATTCACAACACGGCGGTACCATGCGATAGTCTGCCGAAAACTCAGAGAATGTCCGCGATACAACCACACCGACGGAAAAAAAAACACAAACCACAACACTAGAAAACCTGCAATGAGCCCTTCCGCGATGAGGAAAGCAGGGATAAGCAGCACGGGGCAGCAAACTCACGTGCAATGCGGGAACAAGCACAAGAACAGCATGCAGAAAATGCCACTGAACAAAATACAGCAACAGCGTACCACGGATGCACCCTGGCCAACTGCAGAAGACAACATGCACACCACTACATCCAAGCACTGTGGAAGGACAGAACCAACAGGCACACCGCATGAAAGAGACCAGTGGCAGACAAATCCGAGCTGCAGGAGCGACACACCCACCATGCAGCATATGCACAGAAGCAGAAGTGCCCCTCGACATTGGCAACATCCCGGTACAAACAGAAACCCCTCCACAACTGGATCGGCTAATGTGCACAACCAGGCAAATCACATCTGTAACCTAAGGGATACGTAACATGACAATGCACAATTCCAACCTGTAACCTGCAAATATGTTTTATTCACACATGCAGTGCAATTGTTCATCTACTACTGTCCCATGTGTGCCACGGAAGGACACAATTTGACATGCTCATGAGAAGTAGGTGTCAATGATGTAGTTCCTACAGGCCATTCCTGCGGCAGGTGCAGTGGGATGTGGGCCACCAGCTCCATCACCATCATCATTGTCCCGTACCTTTGAGACTGGGATCCATGGGGCCCTGGTGCGTACACAGATGTTGTGCAACACACAACATGCAACGATCATCTTGCATGCGACGTCCGGGTTGTACAGGAGCTTCCCACCTGTGCAGTCCAGGCACCTTAAACGTGACTTCAACACGCCAAATGTGCATTCAACGATGCCCCTGGTGCATATGTGGGCCGCATTGTACTGCCTCTGGGTGGGTGTGTTCGGGTCCCGGAGGGGTGTCATCATCCAAGGGCAGAGTGCATATCATTGATCACCTGTGACAGTGCAGGGAGGAAAGAGTCACTACTTGGTTCGGCAGGATGTGATGGCAGGCCCACCAATTCAGTAACGCCTGTGCTGGCTATGTGTGAGGTGAGTGTAAGCCAGCCCTCAGGGAGTAACTGGTGCTGGCAATAACTCCAACAGTCATCAGGCACGCAGACATGCAATGCCATGACCACAAGGGGGGGTGACTCGAGTCGCACAGGGCCATTGGCCCCGGATGCACAGCGGGCGACATAAGCCTACTGCCACGGGACACTGACCTGCGGGAGAAGGGGCAGGGTCATGTGGGCAGAACAGTGCCTCACATGTGTCATGGTTGCATTCCGCATCTCCACACGTAAAGCCGTTGTGTGTGTAATGTCTGTATTGGGTGAGGGGTAGCCCAGGATGACCATGGAGAGGCGTAGTCATGTCTGGTAGGTGGCGGTGTAGTCTGACTTATCGAATGTGGCTTGGTCACGTATGCATCCCCACAGATGTGCTTTGTATGTTGGTTGCTGTGGGATGTGTGGTGTGTTGATTTGGTACTTACCAGCGAGCAGTCCCGTTCCATATGTGCCATCCTGGAAGCACTGGTTGATGATGGACTGTCGTAAGATGAAGGAATCGTGCACACTGCCTGGGTAGTTGGCGACGACATTGGTGAAGAGTCCCCGGTGGTCCACTATTGCCTGCACATTGATGGAATGCGTGGGCTTTCTGTTGCGATAGTGGTGTGCAGTATCTGCAGGGGGCACAAGTGGAACATGTGTGCAGTCAATTGCCCCCAACATGGCCAGGAATCCGGCTATGGCGTAAAAGCCTTGCTTTGTCTCCAGCTGTTCCTGAGCAGTGTTGGGGAAGTGAAGGTACTGAGGTATGAAGCTGAGGATGGCATCCAGGACAGGTGTGATGAACTTTGATAGGGCTGACTGTGAGACTCCTCCGACTCTGGCAATTGTTGGTTGGAATTTCCCAGAGGCCAACAGGTGCAGCACAGCCAGCAGCTTTGTCTGAGGTGGGATGTTGGGTCTCCGCTGTGTTGGGGTTGTCAGCCTGTGGGCGATGTGGGTCATGATGCGGAGAATGGTTTTCCGTTTGAGTCTGTTGTGGGCAATGACTTCCGCGGGCATTAAGTCTGTGAGAGTGGTGCGTTTTCGGTAGGTCCGCTGTCTTACTCTACGCTGCCTCTGTAGTGGTCTGGGGGGGCGGGTCCAGGTCCTGGGAGTGGTGGCAGTCCTGGGGTGGTGACAGTGGGTGTTGTGGCCTTGTTGGAGCTCAGAGCTGCTTGATTAGTAGCTCCATGGCGTTGTTTGTTCTTCGGGTATGGCTGTCTGTGGGTCTCCGTTGCTTACTGCAGGTAGGCGTCCGTCTTTACACCTGCTTGAGGCAGGTGTTAAATACCTGCAACCACCACGGCTTATCACCTGTTTTTGCTTCGCTTCACAGTTCTGTCAGTTCCTTGTGAAAGTGGTGTTGTTGTTTTTTCATGTGTTTTTGCACGGGAACGCCTACTCTGCATCTCATTAGAGTTAGTTGGTGGTGTCCGCCATGGTGTTAGATTTTGAGGCAGTTATCGCGGGAATGCTGGCGATGTCTGCAGTTTGCACCTGCTTGTGAATGGGGTGTTAAATCTATCTCCACTTTTGTTGCGTTAAGGTGGAGATAAATCGGAGATAAGTCCTTGTGAATATGCCCCTAAATGTCTTAAATATTTCACTGCAGCACAGAAACATTATGAAGTTTTATGTCATTGAGCAAAATAAAATTCCATAAAAGATATTGCTATTCTTTCAGGAATACAGTCGAATGCCCGCGCCAGTCTCCAAAACACCACAATTATGGCTAGTAGAGGTAAATGCAATGAGTAAAGTCATCACTCATTCACCATATTGGAACAGTAAATTAAGAACAAAATAAAATGACAGCTGTGTCATGCTGAATGCACTCTCATGCGTAGTGATACATTTACATGTAAATGTGCACTGTTTTATCATGACTCATGTTCATTTACACATCATTATATATTTATTTTTTTGCCGATGCTCTGAAGTCTCAGCAAAAGAAAAAGTGGGCTGGATAAATCCACACGCTGAACAAACCTCCCAGGGAGTGGAGTCGGAAAGGAGTCCTAAATATACTGCAGCTTGTCTTTGCCCCTACTGCTAATATATACTGGGGGAAATATCCAGTAAGTCCTGAGACAAGTGGATTTTGGTGATAATTATCACATTGATATAAACCAAACTCTGTGGTATATTATTTTTTCAGGTGCAATAATTATCTCCAACCCCTCTGGGACATTTGTAATAATGGCTAATAAAGGACTGATTTGCGTGCATGAAGGCTTGTAATCTTTGACATTGACTCGCTTAAACCTCAGCTCAGAGCCTATTGTGACTTAGCAATGTCAGTAGCATAGAGGCTGACTAAACATTTGTTTCAGGTATAACAGCTCAGCACGTCATGATTTTATTTCTTCCTCCTCTGACACTTACTGAGAGTGTTATTAATACAAAAGGGTACAAAGTTCCTCTAATAAAGGAAAAAAGGGAGGGGGAAAGGAGACAAAGAGATGTGTTGTCATGTATCTCAGAAAATGGAGCCTGGTCAAGAGTAGCACAGGTTGAGAAAGGAAGGGGGGAAATCCCTTATTAGAATTAGGGCTCTCACACACCCAGCAAGCTAGGTGTCATGCTTCATCATATGAGCCTGCCCCTCGTCAGGTCGGCGCTGCAATTCCTGACGGGCTCCCAATATTGGGGCTCTTTGGCGGGGATCTTTTGTTCCAGCCGAAGGGTGCCGTGGGGGTAAGAGGCCCTAGAATGTGTAGATGTGAGTGAATGTATAAAATAGGTACTGTTAGTCCACACGTGAATTTAATGAAGTGGTAAACAGCCTAATTAAAAACAATAGAAATTGAGGTGGGTATAGGCACTAGTGGTTTATGAGTCTAGTTATGCATGCCCTACTCTCAACAAGATCAACATGTTTCGTGCCTTGGTAGCCAAAAAATTGGTCACGGCACTTCCTCAGGATCAAATAATAAGAACTATCTACACCAAAAGGTAAGTGACTAGTCTACATACCCAAGAGGTTCAATAAGATAACCTACAAAGAAAGACAAAAAAGTTACAATAGACAACACATCAAAATGCACTCACATGATGAGATAAACTCGAGTTTACAGGAGGCAATAGTCTCATGATGGACACATGGAAACATCAAAGGTGCGTGGAAGTAACAATCACCCAGAAGAATGGTGTACAGTTGTATACAGCGAGGTGATAAAAACAATGCAGTAACCGGAACACTCACCTATACTGCTATCAAGGCAATCTTGCAGCAGAGACCGGCGGATAAAAAGGACTCCAAATTGGGTCCTAGAGATTAATGCCGGAAAGGTGAGAAAATTAAATAAAATCTCTGTCATTGCGGCAAAAATGGGGGTTATGGTAAATCCATGAAGCCCTATAGGGTGAGAGAGCCAAGGGAGGGTCAGGGCGTCCCAACACCCAGTTGTACACTCACACGGACGGTGTGGTGTGCAGCCATGGTAACCCAACAAACAGAAGGCGGACGGCGCGGGAGCCAGGTGCACGGAAGGAGAAGTCAAAACAACCCGTGCTGGCCTCCTGGTATGTATGACCCGCGCCGTCCCCCCAGAGTAAACGCGGGCCAAGTCATGGACGGTGACACCCATGGAGTCCTGAACATGGAGTAGGTGCCAAGCCGCTCCGCTATAAAAATTCTCACCTCAGTAGGGATCTGGAAGAGTGGGTGGAAGACGCGTGTAGTTCTCACCCGCGTCGTGGGACGCGCGGAATTCCTGAACCTACCCCTACCGCCGGACCTGGGATGGTTGGTGGTAGGACAGGGTACACGCCTATTATGCTGCGTGGGGATGACGTATAGTGCGTCATGTGACCAAGGACGCGTGTCACCAACGGTGGTGATGTTGCGTCTGTGGCGGCCATGATGGAACGGGAAGGGCGCCAAAATAAACAGCAATTGCTGAGGTCTATAACGCTGACGTGTATAACGTCACATGACTGAGAGTGACCAGTGCCTGATGTGACATGGTTAGGCAGGGTCCCAACCAGCTGGATGACTGTCCCCGGAGATCTATTTTTGCCTGCCCTATGAATTACCAACTAGTGTCTAAGTAATCAAAATGTCACAAATTAACATGTTGAAAATCCTGATGACATTTACATTTTTTGACTGTCAGCTCCACACTTTATCTGCAAAATCCACAAGCTTTGAACTATTTCACTTCGCCAAGTGCGTGAGTACTCTCCATAAATACTGTACTAACCGCGTAATATAAGGTACAGAATGATGTCAGTGGAGCGGGATAGAGACCAGAGGTAGTTGGTGAACTTGGGTGCAGGGACTGTGCCCCCTGTAACGAGGATGGAAATCTCAATTATCATCCATAAATATTAATTTAAGATAATTAAAGCATTGTTGCACAAAACCAGACAGTATTATGTATCAAAGGGAGAGAGAGGAAATAGTGTACTAGTTCCCTTCCCCTGTTAATATATGTAAAAGATCAATGGGAAATAGCTAAGAGGTAGAAGCTCTATGTTTATGTCTTCGGGAAAAAACATTTGTTTTTTAGGAAGACCCTCACCCACCAACCTAGTTGGTGGCATGCTTCATCATCGGGTCCCACCCAAGGCCCCGAGTGCGCCTTGGGTGTGCTTCAACGCCTGATTACAGCGGAGCGGGTTGTGTGCAGTGAGTGTGCAGTGACAGTGGAAAGTGTGTGGGATAAGAACTGTCCGAAGAGTCCCTGGTATGTGGAAATGAAATGGTTGGGCCCTTGGCAGTATTAAAACAAGGTGGATATTAGTGGAGATAGACTATGTCTCCTATATCCAGCTCTTCCCTCAGCCCCACGCTCTTCAATGCATATATGATCATGTTGGTCAACATTGCCAGATCCCGACACCCAACTCATACTCTCACTTACTGACGACCCCACCACCACCAGAACCAACTTACACAGATGCATGACAAATGTTGCAGACTGGATGAAGAAGAATTCCCTGCAGCTGAACATAGACAAGATGAAAGTTTCTGAACTTTGGCAACAGCAGCAAAACATGACTCATGGTGGCCATTAGACCTAGGTCCCGCACCGACTTCCTCCAACCATGCCAGAAACCTCAGAATCATCATTGACAACAAGCTCACCATGAAATCACAGATCAACACTGTCTCCTTCGCCTGCTTCCTCACTCTGCACATGCTGCGTATGCGTCACATGGCTACCCCTACACACGAAACGCACTGTGACAAAAGCCCTCATCACCAGCCGACTGGACTAAGGCATTGCCCTCTCTGTAGGAATCGCCACACACCTTCTTCAGAGACCTCAGACCATACAGAACACAGCATCCAAACGCATCCTCAGCCTTCCCCAACCAACCCACATCACACCCCACCTCAGGAAACTCCACTGGCTCCACATACAAAAGAGATGCCAATTCAAGCTGCTGACCCACGCACACAAGGCTCTACACAACCAAGGACCCTCCTACATTAACCACCGCCCAAACTTCCACCAACCATCGAGGAGGCTATACTCTGGCTCCCTTTCACTTGCCCATACTCCCAACATCCACCGAAGTAGAAGTGGATGATGCTCCTTCTCCCACATCACAGCAAACATCTGGAACAGCCTCCTCACACCTCCGGACCATCACTTCATTCCGGAATTCCAAGTGGCCCTCAAGAAATGGCTGTTTAAATAAGCTTCCGGGGCCTGCAAATGCGTGGATACCCTATTAGGTGATTAGTTGCCCTTTATAAATCTTGATTGTTTGATGTCTCTAGTTTGGGTGACATAATTCCACACCCTGTGTATGATAGCTGCAAGAGTCAATGCCTCTCCTTCACACATTCTGTACCCCTCTTTTATCACTGCTTCGCATACCCTGCATCCCTCTCTTCCCAGTTCTCAACTCACCTCAGGCTAAAACACCATGAACTCCTTTCTTCATTTTTGAACTCTACCTCACACACTGTCTCTTCTCTCAGTTCTGCTTTATAGACCCTGCAACCCTCTATCCTCAGCTATTATCTAACCTCAGGCTCAGACATTCTGCATCCCTCTCTTCATCTCTTAACCTCATGTTACGCAACCTAAGCTCTTTTCTTAACCTCTTAACTCTATCTCACACACTCTGCACCCCTCTATTAACTGCTTGTCTCTGCCTGGTGCACCATGAGCCTGTCTCCTCAGCTCTACATCACCTCAGGCTCACTCTGCCAGCACCTATCTCTGCCCACAAACCTTTCTTCTCTCAGCTATACGTGACACATGCTACACCTCACTCTTTATCTCCTAATACCCCTACCTCATGCCGCACCCTCTATTTATCTGATTATTCTACCTCATATATATGGCACCCGTCCCTGTTCGTCTCTTAACTGGACACCATCTACTTAGCATCTTTTACTTTTAACTTAACTTCTCCTCAATCAACCTGCACAGCTTGTTATCTTTTATCTCTACCTCACCCGATCTGTAATTTCACTCATCATCCCCTGATCCTACTTCCCAATCTTGAACCCCTCTCTTAACTACCTCAAACCCTATTCTCGCTCTCTCTTTATCTCTCAATATCCACCTGCTCACTCTGCACCTTCTCTTCTGCTCATTATACTACCTCACACAGAGCGCACCACCCACTCTTCAACTCCTAATGCTACATCACAACCTTGAATCCCTCTCTTAACTATACCTCACATACTCTGCACCTTCTCTATTCATCTCTTAAGTTTATATCACACACTATGCCCGCATAGGTGTGCCACCCATAAATAATCCAATGCCACCCTATCAAAAGCCTTTTCGGTATTCAACAATGTCATGGCCATGGGATACTTCAGTGTCCTTGATACATTGAGCAAAGCAATACCCGTAGAACATGGTCAGTGGTCTCGCTGCCTGGGATAAAGTCATGCTGCCAGGGACATACCAACTTGGCTTTAAACATGCTCTACCATGCCACACATATCTTAGCATAAATCTTTGCTTTACTATTAAACAGTTGAATAGGCCTGTATGAGCCTGGGTTTAAAAGGGGCTTCCTCTTCTTCTTAAATACCACAATGTTAGTTACTGTCCAAGATGCTGGAGCTTCAAGAAACATATGACCATATCACCCTCCAATAGTGATTAAAACAACTCTAGACATTTATAGCTGCATCCTATGTGGACCTTGGGCCTTGGCCAATGCTAGAGAACATAATGCAGTTTTAATCTCCTTCGAAGTGACAGAGGCATCCAGGGCATCCTTCTCCTGTGCCTCAATCTCCCCTCCTGCCTCTGAGTCTAGATATTGTTGAATATCCAACCCAGGAAAAGGCTCCTCTGCCTGGTTCAGATTTTCATAAACTTCTTAAACCCCCTAACTACCTGTCGTTGCTTGTCCATTAATACCTGGATGCTACTACTTACCTCTTTCTGTCATGTTTGCAGTGCCAGTGCCTCCCCACACTCTCACTATATTCATAGCTCCCCACCCTCCGGGCCTGATACTTTTCTGATGCACTTTTTAAGTGAAAGTTATTAATACTCGCCTTGATCACAGTGATCGTTTCGAGCATCCCCTATTCTCCTTGCCCTTCTGTAATAGCTGTGACAAGCCAAACTTCCAATGCACTTAATTCATCGTAAAGAACCCTAAATCTAAGAGCCAAAGCCCTCTCATTATATAGACTAAAGCCTTGGGTCTCCCCCCTGATTCCGGCTTTCGGTGAATCCCAAACAACACCTAAAGAGGTGCTCCCTCTATTGCACTCCATAAAATGTGCCAATCATCTCTTCATATGTTCTATGTAGTCTATATTAAATAGTAGCACAGTATCAAAAGACCACATTTGTGTCTGTCCTACAGCCGCCGCTACCTGGAGCCCTACGATCAAGGGATTATGATCGGAAAATATCATGCAATGCTTCTGACTAGCTCAGCCGACACTAAAAAGTAGCCCAGTCTAGTGAATTTCTTATGAGAGTGTGAAAAAAAAGTGTGGTCTCGATTAGGCACATTTAGGGTAGTCCACAAGTCCATGAGATTATGTTCCCTCATAAGTTGCTGAACTGCCCTGAAAACCCTAAGCTTTCTGACCGCATATATCCTGGACAACAATGGTCCCTGAGTACAGTCCATGTGGATATTTAAATCATACACAATATATGGGAGAGGCCACAAAGACAACTCCACATCTAAATGCCCAATTATTGCCGGCTCATCCTGGATGGGGCCATATATTGAACACATAGTAAAATATGATCCGGTCCACCTGACATTCCACCAATGCCCATCTCCCAAAATTGTCAGAGAGTATACATTTAATGAGACAAAAAACCCTTAATGCTAGGATTGTCACTCTCCCGTCATACTGGTTCCATGCATAGTGAGCATCAAGAGAACATAGCCCAAAGTTTTAAGTAAGGCCCTCCTTGAACCATTTATATGTGACTCTTACATACACACAATATCTGGCCCATGGTTCTCCATCCAGCTGCAGCCATGACCCTTTTAAATTATACTTTCAACCCACAAACATTAACTGTACATATGCACAATTTCCGGAGCCGTGCCATTCAGTTATCTGATGGCTTCCTGACCGCCTGCTTCATAACCATGATTACTTCATCATCCACAAATTTTATAATGTCTCCAAATGTCAGTAGTTGGAAAAAACTTTCGACCAATAATTTATCTCCAATAAAATAGACTCATATGCTCTATTTTTCTTAACTTTTCTGCACCCACTTCTGCTCTGCTCCTTATACTGCCCTCTGCTGTCCCCATCCTCCTCCCTCCCTTCCCGTCAACCCTTACCTCCCACGTGAAGCAGTCAGACCCATGTGGGCTTTGTGATGGGTTGTGTGTCCCCTTTCACACCAAGACCAGCCAGGCAGACCTGTAGTACAACACATGTATAACCTCATGAATGTAAATTTGACCCATTAAAGAGCCCGCACCCTTCCAACAACACATTTGTTTACCATGTCTCCTAGTTAGAGTCACCCACTTATTGACCCAGTTGACAACGTAACATCACAGACTCTCCAGATACTCTTTAGACTTAATCTCTGAAAGGAACATATGCTATTCAAAACTGCCTTACACCTTGCAGGATTCAATAGATAGACGCTCTCCCATTTGTCTTGAAAGAGCTTTATCAGCTACCTCAGCCTCCAATGCCTCTCCCCAATGTCAAATGGCAGAAGTCAGGACTAGTGAAGAAAGAATGCCCCCCTGCCATGCTTTTTCAAAGACTGATTGTCTTAGGAGGTAGTTGCCAAAAAAACAATATAGCTCAAGGCTTTGTGCTAGATAAGGCCAATCCCTGATCCATGTACCTTAACGTTAGAGGGAACCTGTGGGCACTCTTAACTTTGTGCTCCCAGTTCCATCATTCAAGATCAGGGAATACACTGCAAAATAACTTGTTGATAAATGCTCTGTGATCGCTGCTCTCTACACCTTCTTCGATTTCCCTAGATCCTTAGATTATTAGGGCAATGTGGGTTCTCAAAATCCTCTAGTTTCCACTTTGTGTCAAAAAGCTGTGCCTCATGCACTACAGATTGAGCCTTGACTTTAGTGAGATCTGATTCCAGAGCTGCCGCTTAATTCTCGTCAGTCGATATACTCTCAGTGATCTCTGAGCAAGTTTTTGAGATTCTTCCATCTGTGACCTGGAGTTTCCTAGCTGTGGCTCTCGCTCTCCTGTTGTCTGCTTGGGTATCTTCCCTGTGAAACAGAATACCCTGATATGAGACGTCCAAGGTAGGTAGCTCATTCTGCTTTAGCTGTGTTTGCACTGCATTATTTTGAGGGGCAATAGCACCCTCGAAGGCATGTTTTGTGTTGGCTCATTCCCATTTCAAACCCTCAGGCCCAAGTCTCCAACCTCCTTTGTCAGGGAGCTTTTGCCCAGTTGACCATACAAAACAACCTTCCACTCCTACCTGAGCAGTCTCACTAGCTTCTGTTGAAGAGCTATTCAGGGAGCGCTCCTCGGAAAAATCTGACTCGTTGCACAAGGCCTCTGACCCCTCAGACAATGAGAAAAAACACTCTGCAGCTTTAATGTTTTCTGCAGCTGACCCTGCCCCAGCAGTGGCTTCCACCTCTTTGTGACTAGCATTTATATTTTTGGTTCGATGGGCAAGTTGGTTACCAGAGACAGCCTGATCATTAAGGCCCAAATTACCTTGCTCTTTGTCTGTTAAAGTTTTGTGGGGTGTACTTATGCCACTCTGTACCCTGGCTTAATTACACTTGCTAACTGAGCATTTTGCCATGCCTACATCAGAGTTCAACACTGACTGTGTTGCATTAACTAAGCTCAGGGGCCGGGTCAGCATTGGAGTTTTGGCCATCTCGGATGCCACCAAACTGCCCTCATTATGGCTAGTGGCGTCCACCATTTGCCCCTTTAATAATTGCACTCCACTGCAGGTACCACACATGCCATGACTAAATTATTGCTGTAACTGACCTGGTCTCCCTTGTCTCTGAAATCCATTGAGGAGGATGGCTCTAGAGTTTCCATCGAGGGCTAAGCAGGCTCCTCAAACAGCTGCTCTCCTGGGCCTGCAACCAGAGAGGCCTTCACTAATACTAAACCAGCATCCAAATGTGTAGCTGGTGACTTTCATACCTCCTCAGAGGCTGCTGGTACTGTAAGTATATCCATGTCTGGCGGTTGTATTGCCGCCCGTCCTTTCTCCCCACAGGGCAGTTTTTAAAAAACAGATAGGCAGTGATTGATGTTCTCGCCCCTACTAAGCCGTCAGCTGTGCTGTTCAATCCTCCCGGCTTCTGCACTTTAGCCGTAGCTATCTTTGCCAGTGATGAGAGCACCTGTGTAATTCTTCCAGCTTTGAACCCCAGTAGCCACTCGACAGGCTCATACTTTCCAGGCTGACACTGCCACTTACTACGGTGCTACCTTGCACCCTCATTGTCCTGCTGCTCTTGGGATTCATTCTGCTTCTGGTTCTTGTCCATCTGGCACTTCCGACAACACAGTTGTCCCTGCGCCTTCCACTTCATGTCACTTCCTGTAAATGTAAAAATGCTGCAGCAGGTGGGCAGAACAAAAATAGCTTACTGGCTTCCTCTAGTAAGCCGAATAGCCTCCTAATGTTGCAACGGCACCCCTAGCCCATACCATACTGTGACATTTGTCTAGAGGTCTCTTTAGACTCCCTGTCTGCTGGGTTGGCTTGGAGAAAGAGAGAGGGCTTATGTTCTGCCGATCACACAGCCGCCATCTGGATCCCTGAGGCACTTATAAACTCATAATTGTCATTACAGAAATCAAATAGAATAGTGATATTATAGGAGAGCATGCGGTGCATGGAGATGTTAACTCTCATGAATATTGATTTACCCTTATTACTACAATGCTGCATGCACGATTCACCGTTAAAGTGCATGATACATTAGTTTACAGACAAGTGCATTCATTTCAAATAACCGCATACGTAAATAATTGTTTTGAATGCAAACAGATTGAGCCAGCTCATAAAATCGTAAAGCAAGTAGAAATTATGATAAATGACAGAGCAAAAATACAATTCAACACCATAGGACAGAAAGGGTACTATACAGTAGGGGTGGAAGGCAAACCCTGCTCCGTTGTTGGAGTTCTCAAAGTTTGACCCACTCTACTCTCCCTGAAATGCAGAGGTCTGGAAAAACCACCAACTGTTGCGTGGCAGCGTTTTTCTCACACACAACTTGCCAACGTTAACTTGGTGAACAAGAGCAAGTAAACCGAGTAACAGAAAGAAGTAGCGCCCTCTAGCACACCACATGGTGCCATTCGTGCTGACTTTACAGTGCAGGACAGGCTTCCGATGCTAAAAATCAGCAGGAGCAGTGCGACGTGCAGAAACTCAGCCGAGCTCGCGGAATCTAGTGGAGTCTGAATGGATGTCTGTTGAATATAATTTTGTGAAATTCCGCAAGTTCCACCCACCCCTACTATACATTTCTTCTCACACTAATCAGAAGACCTAGAAGACTGCATCTATAAATCATTCTTCTAACAGTAGAAAATGAAGCTTGTTCATAAATTCGTTAAGCAAAAAGAATTATAATAAAAGATGATTAATAACATTGGGCACAAACACATTTCACCAGCATAGGATAAAGAACAAACCATACAATTCATCTAACACTAATCAAGAAAATAAATGATAATATCTGTGAATCATAAAAAAAGTTGATAGAAGGGATTGTAACACAGAAATACTGAATGAACCTAGTTTACAATGTGGCTAGTGTCTGCCATTCTCCAGATATGTTCAGACCACAATAACACTGTTTGTTCTCCAAATCCATCTGTTTTCATATCTAGTTAACAGAGTTTCATTATTAGCGGTTTTGGCATTTGGTTTAATCACTTCAAGGGACCTGCCATGATATGTCCCCAGCTGAATGATTGAACTTGGTGAAATGCACAAGGGGATTGTTCAATTTGGCTTCTGATGCATGATTGATGCTGAGAAATTCTTTTACTTATAGGTTGTATGGTCTTATCAGTGTATGGAAGATCGCAAGGACACTTAGGGCATCATTAGGATGGCGGGCAGAGTTTGTCTGCCTGCCATCCCGACATGGAGGGACTGCCTGCCATAAGGGCGGGGGTCCCATGGGGGCAATTAGGATGCGCCCGCCACAGTGGCGGGCGCATCCCGCATATTTAACATGCTAAAAATGCATGTCGCACATTCCAATGCACAACGTGACAGGCACCGCACGGTGCCTGCCACGTCGTCTATTGAAATGCAGGGGGGTACCATAGGTACCCCCCATGTGCACCCCCACCCCCCAGAGTCCCTGGGGGCCTGCAACAGACCCCAGCAAGCAATTCCCGCATGCCTTTCCGTGGTGGCAATGCCGCCACGGCAAGGCATGTTTCTGCGCCCATAGTCATATGGCTGGTGGTGTCTCACAGACACGCCACCCTATTAAACTCTTTTTCGCCCGGTCGACTTGTTGACCGGGCGGAAAAGCAGTGGACGGTCTTTCCGTCCGCTGCGGTCCCCCCACCATAGTAATATGGCAGGGGGGAAATGGGTGGTGGGCGTGGACGGATCTCGGGCGGATCGCTACCACCATGCGGGCAGTGGCGATCCGCCCGAGATCCTTATGGGCCCCTAAATACAATAAATGACATTGAAAGTATTCCAGTTTGAAAAGTCTTTAACTGTAAAGTTCAATCCATTCACGTGCTGTCACGTGCTGTGCAACTTCCACATCTGACGTGTCTAACCATTGGAGGCAGATACAGACTTTAGTGGAGAGTGTTTTTCTAGAGTTTGATGTACACCTTATCTAATCTGTCCTTCAAATTGGAACTTATTTTGAACGCAAACATAGGTCTTTCATGAAAAATTGTTTCATTTACCAGGTTCCAATGGTATTGGACTATTTTCTTGATTTTATTTGAAAAAGTGCCAAAGGTGGAAATGCACACAGTCTCAAATCTTTGGGTCTTTTTTTAATCTGTAAGAGCATTTCTCTGCACGCTTCAATGATCTTCTTAATAGTCTAAATGGGTGACCTCTCACTCTTAGGGGCATATTTATAATGCCTTTGCGTCACTTTTACGCCACCGGTGTGTCACTTTTATGACGCTCCGGAGGTGCAGTGTGCTGGCCCATATTTACATGGCCATGCAAAGCCACCCTGCGTAGCTTTTCATGGCCTTGTAAATATGGAGCAAGACGATGCCTTACTCCATGTGGAAGGGACGTTCTGGGGTGTTGCTGTGGGTGTTTCAATGCAACACCCAGGGTAATTGACACTGCCCCAGATTTACAACATACCATAAATCTAGGGCAGCGCCAAAACTAATGCCTTCCAAAAGCAGGTGTAACAAGGAGAAATATTGATATTTCTCCTCTATTCACATGTGCTTCATTCTGCTGCACACATAAAACAAAGAAAATGCCTCCTTTGATTGTTTTTGTGCAGAAAGGTGTCGCTTCCTGCACAAAAACATTCATGACAACAACACAGCCACCCTTGCACCACGGTGCAAGGGTGGCTGTGTTGGCACTCAGCTGCAGTTTGTGTACCGCACTGGCAGAAAGAACAGGAATGCGCCGTATATTGTAGATATGGCTCATTCATGCCCTTTTCTTTTGTCATAGGGCAGCACAGCTAGAAGGGTTGCGCTGCTGCCATATGCCAAAATATTGTAAATATGCCCTTTAGTTTCTCAGAACGTTTTGTAGCTTCAAGAAGGTAGTCTTCTATCCTTGTACAATTCCGACGTAAATGTAGAAACGCCTGAAGGGGGGATTATCTTTAAGGACTTGTGGATGATGAGTCTTGTATCTTAACATTGTGTTTTTAGCTGTAGGTTTAGATATTAAGGTGCCGATTCCGATCCTGGAAAAACCGGGTACGAATCGTCGGACGGAGCGTTTTCTCCGTCCGACCCGTACCCGGGAAAAACACCTTACAAACCCGCAAGTACGATTCGTACAGAAACACCGTTTCCGTACGATTCGTACAAAACACCGACCGGCAAAAAAAAACATACAAATCGGATCCGGGACACCGCGGACGCGACGTCCGGACGGAGTCAGGCATCGTTTCACGAACCAGCAAGTAAGATCCGTGCCGATGTCACTCCGCACAGATAATATTTTACGGCAGCCAAAAACTGCCGGGAAATCAGGATGACGCGCAGAAGGAGCACCTGTACGCGTCGGACAGTCATGGACCCCAGCCTACGTGTCATCCTGGCCCTCATAGCAGTCCACCTGGTGTACAGGAACCGACGCAGATGCCGCAGAAGGTCAGAACAACACCCAGGGGCAAAGGGGGGGGGGGCAGGGGCAGGAAACATAACCCCCACCCAAGTCAAAATTCATACATGCCCTGTACATACCTGACCCCCAGGGCATGGTCACTTCGGGGGGCGGGGGCGTCTCCACCAAGGTCTGCGTCCGCCACAACGGAAGTCGACATGGACACGAACCGGCAACACAACAATTGTGGTACGCACCGTACCCACGCCTTAAAAGAGCGTGGGTACGGGTCGTACCACGCCCACCCCTACGTCACCCCAACAATGGCAGTACGGCCCGTACCCATGTCCCAAAGGCAAGGGTACGAGCCGTACCGCCATTGTTGGGGTGACGTAGGGGTGGGCGTGGTACGACCTGTACCCACGCTCTTAAGGCGTGGGTACGGGCCGTACCCCTACGGCACCCCAACAATGGCGGTACGGCTCATACCCATGCCTTTGGGACGTGGGTACGGGCCGTACCGCCATTCTTGGGGTGACGTAGGGGTGTGCGTGGTACGACCCGTACCCACGCACTAAAGGCATGGGTACGGGCCGTACCCCTACGTCACCCCAACAATGGCGGTATGGCCCGTACCCATGCCTTCGGGACGTGGGTACGGGCCGTACCGCCATTGTTGGGGTGATGTAGGGGTGGGCGTGGTACGACTCGTACCCATGCCTTTTGGACGTGGGTACGGGCCGTACCGCCATTGTTGGGGTGACGTAGGGGTGGGCGTGGTATGACCCGTACCCATGCCTTTGGGACATGGGTACGGGCCGTACCGCCATTGTTGGGGTGATGTAGGGGTGGGCGTGGTACGACCCGTACACACGCTCGTAAGGCGTGGGTACGGGCCGTACCCCTACGTCACCCCAACAATGGCGATACAGCCCGTACCCATGCCTTCGGGACATGGGTACGGGCCATACCGCCATTGTTGGGGTGACGTAGGGGTGGACGTGGTACGACCCGCACCCACGCTCTTAAGGCGTGGGTACGGGCCGTACCCCTAGCGCTCCCCAACAATGGTGGTACGGCCCGTACCCATGCCTGTGGGACGTGGGTACGGGCCGTACCGCCATTGTTGGGGTGCCGTAGGGGTACGGCCCGTACCCACGCCTCAAGACCGTGGGTACGGGTCGTACCACGCCAGTGGACAGACACATAGGGGTGTGTGGCCATCAGCCCCAGCAGTGCCCAGACACAGGAGGGGTGGGTGCAGAGTCCTCCCAGCAGTGCCCAGACACAGGAGGGGTGGGTTCAGAGTCCTCCCAGCAGTGCCCAGACACAGGAGGGGTGGGTGCAGAGTCCTCCCAGCAGTGCCCAGACATATGAGGGGTGGGTGCCTACCACTCCCAGCAGTGCCCAGACACTGGAGGGGTGGGTGCAGAGTCCTCCCAGCAGTGCCCAGACACAGGAGGGGTGGGTGCAGAGTCCTCCCAGCAGTGCTGGGTGCAGAGTCCTCCCAGCAGTGCCCAGACACAGGAGAGGTGGGTGCAGAGTCCTCCCAGCAGTGCCCAGACACAGGAGGGGTGGGTGCAGAGTCCTCCCAGCAGTGCCCAGACATATGAGGGGTGGGTGCCTATCACTCCCAGCAGTGCCCAGACACAGGAGGGGTGGGTGCAGAGTCCTCCCAGCAGTGCCCAGACACAGGAGGGGTGGGTGCAGAGTCCTCCCAGCAGTGCCCAGACATATGAGGGGTGGGTGCCTATCACTCCCAGCAGTGCCCAGACACAGGAGGGGTGGGTGCAGAGTCCTCCCAGCAGTGCCCAGACATATGAGGGGTGGGTGCCTATCACTCCCAGCAGTGCCCAGACACAGGAGGGGTGGGTGCAGAGTCCTCCCAGCAGTGCCCAGACATATGAGGGGTGAGTGCCTATCACTCCCAGCAGTGCCCAGACACAGGAGGGGTGGGTGCAGAGTCCTCCCAGCAGTGCCCAGACACAGGAGGGGTGGGTGCAGAGTCCTCCCAGCTCCCAGCAGTGCCCAGACACAGGAGGGGTGGGTGCAGAGTCCTCCCAGCAGTGCCCAGACATATGAGGGGTGGGTGCCTATCACTCCCAGCAGTGCCCAGACACAGGAGGGGTGGGTGCAGAGTCCTCCCAGCAGTGCCCAGACACAGGAGGGGTGGGTGCAGAGTCCTCCCAGCAGTGCCCAGACATAGGAGGGGTGGGTACAGAGTCCTCCCAGCAGTGCCCAGACACAGGACGGGTGGGTGCAGAGTCCTCCCAGCAGTGCCCAGACACAGGAGGGGTGGGTGCAGAGTCCTCCCAGCAGTGCCCAGACACAGGAGGGGTGGGTGCAGAGTCCTCCCAGCAGTGCCCAGACAAAGGAGAGGTGGGTGCAGAGTCCTCCCAGCAGTGCCCAGACATATGAGGGGTGGGTGCCTATCACTCCCAGCAGTGCCCAGACACAGGAGGGGTGGGTGCAGAGTCCTCCCAGCAGTGCCCAGACACAGGAGGGGTGGGTACAGAGTCCTCCCAGCAGTGCCCAGACACAGGACGGGTGGGTGCAGAGTCCTCCCAGCAGTGCCCAGACACAGGAGGGGTGGGTGCAGAGTCCTCCCAGCAGTGCCCAGACACAGGAGGGGTGGGCGCAGAGTCCTCCCAGCAGTGCCCAGACACAGGAGGGGTGGGTGCCGAGTCCTCCCAGCAGTGCCCAGACACAGGAGGGGTGGGTGCAGAGTCCTCCCAGCAGTGCCCAGACACAGGAGGGGTGGGTGCAGAGTCCTCCCAGCAGTGCCCAGACATATGAGGGGTGGGTGCCTATCACTCCCAGCAGTGCCCAGACACAGGAGGGGTGGGTGCAGAGTCCTCCCAGCAGTGCCCAGACACAGGAGGGGTGGGTGCAGAGTCCTCCCAGCAGTGCCCAGACACAGGAGGGGTGGGTGCAGAGTCCTCCCAGCAGTGGACAGAGACATGGTGGTGTGTACACCATCCTACAAGTAGTAAAACTCCATGGGTGCATGAAGGCATACACAAAGTGCGACTATATTGAGAGTGGCATGCCAACACATCACTGACAGCAGTGTCCTACTCCCATGAGGGTGGATGTCCATCTCCCACTGCATGACACACCACATGTGGGTGTGATGACATATGACACATGCTTACCCACCCCTGGCACTGGCAGCACAATACACACACTGAGAGCATGCAACAAGACCGTATATTCATGTGCCACCCTACTAAACTAAGAGACCCAAAGGGAACACACACTGTCGCGCACATTCCAGGACTGATAGGAATGTACAGGTGCTGGGGCAGCCAACAAGTTGGTGCCTCCCATGGAAGGAAAAGGGTGCAGTACCCACAGATACAATGCCCACAATTGTCAGACAGGTGCCCAATGACCCTGCAGAACACGTAACACATTTGTGCGAGGCTGGGAGTACACACATGCCTAGTGCGTAAAGGGAACATGTCCACATGAAGTCATGTCAATATACTCCATACACAAGTACAGTGACCACCAAGGATGCCACAAATGATGCAGGTGGAGACATTGCCGAGAGTGCATGTCCAAAGTTGAAGTGATCTGTCACACACCCAGGCAATGTAGACAGAGCTCAGCACAACAATTGGGAAACACCCTGCAGGGAAGATATCAGGGTCCACACAGGAAGGAACACACCTTGGGACAATGTCACCATACAGTAAGAGCTTACATGACCAAAGATTTTTTGCAGATACCTTGTGATGGCACACAGATACCAGGGTACACCCCATGAGCAGCACACTACAACATTTCCCAGACACCTAACACATTATCACCACCCCAAATCATGGAGCAGCACCACCAACAGCAAAACCAGTAAAGCATTCGTGTGCAAATGAAAAACAAAATGCTTTATTCAGCATGAAAAATCATAGCTAAAGAAATGTCAACTATATACAGGGCCCATAGGCCAGGCCATGTGCCAAGTCCTGGTCTGGGACACTTGGGGACGCGTCTCCCCTAGCTTGCCTGCACAGTTCACACTTCCATATCATCCACAGAAGTGGGGGCATCATGTGGGGGGGAAGGACCAGGCACCGCAGGGACAGGAGGGGCAAGGGTAGGTGTCGTGGGTGCAGGGACGGACGACTCCACCACAGGGGGTGGGGCAGAGCCAAAGGTGGTGGTTAGCAGGGCGCTGCTCATGGTTGCGAGCTCTTCCAGCGTCTCCCCTGCACCCGAATGAACCACAGGCCCCAAGGAGGGGGGGGCGGAGGGATGGGTTGCAGCGCTACTGGGGGAGGGTGTGGACAGGGGGGGGACTCAACTACCCTGGCCGGGCACTGCCTCCACTGCTTGCGGGGTGGTGCCACACTGGGGCTGAGGGACACACTGGCCACGAAGGACTCCTTATCTGACAGTTGGCCAGGAGAGCTAAGGGGAGTGGATTTGGAGGAAGTGGGCTGTGAGGACTGTGCACTCCCACTGTGGCTGTGTGGCTGCCGTTTGCCCCCCGACCCAGTGGCTGTGCTTACTTCCCCCTGTGTGTGCGTGACAGGAGGTGTGCGCTTGGCCTACCCTAGTGGTGTGCTGCCTGTGTTTGGTGGGGTGCGTGCATGGGGATGTCTGGGTGTGCGTGGGACAGGCATGGGAGTGGGAAGTGTGGATGGTGCAGGGGTAGGGGGGACGGAGCGCTGCTGGAGATCCACTGCTGCAGTCAGTGACGAGTCTATGGACCTCAGCAACATCCGTTGGTCCGACATCGCTGCTGAAACGCCCTCCTTGTACGACACCATCTGTGTCAGCAGTGTGGTGTGGCCATGGAGGACATTAAGCAGCGATGTCTGACCAACTTGCAACTGCCGCAGAATGTCCACAGACTCGGCATTGACGGCAGCAGGGGAGACAGGGGCAGGGGGTGCGGTGCCTGGGACGAAGGAGACATGTTGTCGCCTAGCACGGAGGGAAGGGACCTGAGCAAGTGGGAGGCCGGTGATGGGAATGGAGGGGGCGGCGAGAGATGGAGTGCTGCTTTCAGCTCTGGGAGCAGCCTCCGCCCCCTCTGGGAGCTCAGCCTCGGACCCGTCAGCGTCATAGTCGGTGGTGGGACTGGACAGGTCCTCCGCCTCACTCCCCTCGGCCTCCGTGCCACTCGCTGCACCAGACTCGCCAGCACTGGTGGCACAAGTGCTGGATCCCTCCTTAAGGTCCGTGCCAGTGTCTCCCTCAGTTTCCCCAGACGATGCTGTGGGCAAGGTGAAGAGACAGGAATAATCAGGCACCCATATACATATGACACATGATTCAAAACTACATAGGTCACAGTGCATAGCATGAAAAACAACATGAGTAACATCTACAATACTACGCACATATGTAGGCCCTGCACCACACAGTTGGTTGACCCACCATGCCACTGGGAAACAATGGAGAGCATGACACAACAGCAAATGACTTGATATCAAATTAGACAGAGGAGCCAGTCTCTGGGGACAGTCGAGCACAGCATCTGGACCACACACCGTTGCCAAAAAAGGGATGAGCAGGAACCATGTCTCCTAACTTTTGGCACATGCTGCTTAGCAAATACATGAAACCATGCCCAACATGACTGGGTCACTGCATGTTGAGTGTATGTTCAGACAATCATCACACACAGGCCAGACCTGGCAAGGAGACATAAGGTATGGACATGTAGGCCTTCCCTGCACAAACCCCACCCTATCTGAGACAATGTGATTGAGACAGAGGAAGTACTTACACCTCCTACTCGGGGATTACAAACATGCCCTTCAATAAATCCTGAGTGTACACAAAGTACCCCTTGTGCGCCTGTCCACACATATAATTGACAAACAACCATCATCAGATAGTTGTACCAAGACACACAGGCACTGGCCACTGTGAGTATGCACAAGCCAAATTGGGTCACCCTGTACAGTGGACACATGTAGCACACTTTACGTAAATACAAATTAGGCCAGGGTACAATGCCACAGAGCCCAACCTATGCTGAAGACACAGAGAAAGTCCACAGTGTTGGATGACACACATGATACCTAGGAAAAGGTGCCCCAGGGGACTGTAGTGGCCACACTCCTCCATGGTCCTGTAAGGATATGACTGCAACAGATGCGACCGTCCCTGCACAATGCATATCTCACACTCATGCACATCATGTCTGAGGGCACAACATTGGTCATGCATGCTGTAAGGCAGTACACTTTAAAGACACACTCCTATGTCGGGACTCAGCAGCAGTGCCAACTAACATGGACCCCACAATGACTGAACTGGCCAGGGCACAGGCAAGCTCACAACACATGAAACACACGACCCCCACACATGATGTAGCAAGCATTGGGCACTTGGATTAACTGCCAGCCTAGATAACCTTGTGCAAGAGTGACTACCCACTGCCCCGAGAGCACATGTCAAGGAGGGGAAGGGAGGAAGAACAGCACGGGTTGACTTTGTGGAACAGGATATGCACTGCACATTTAAACCCTGGCAGTGTATCCATGCGACTGCGCACTTCCAAAAGCTGGTGACACACAACAAACACACATGTACCTACCCCCTTCCTGCTGCTGCTTCTCCAGTAAGCGCCTATCCATCTCTGGGAAGACCACCACCAGGACACGCTTCATTAGGTGGGTCAATCGGCGACGCCCGCCGTGGGGGCATGGTGGTGAGTCCCCCAGCAGGACCCGGGCGATCCTCCTGGTCCAGCACCGAATATCCTGCCAGCGTTTCCTCACCTGGGCCAGGCGCCGCTTCCGACCCTCCACCGACCTCACGGCCCTGACGGCTGCCTTCCAGATCTCCCCCTTGGCATAGGTGCCTACCTGTGAGGATGACAAAGTGAGACAACATCAATACACCTGCTACATGTCACAGAGACACACATTTTAACAATTTGGCAGGTGTGAACAGGGCATAGTATGCAGCCAACTCATTGCACCTTTGTCATAGGGACATTATCCTCTGGGGAAGGCAAAATGCACTACGTGGCTTTTAAAGTACACAGGTGGCATGAGGGGTGCGAGAGAATCAATGATCATGGCTCACACTGTGCATCACAAGCTACACCAGGATTATGTGCAGCACCTCAAAGCAGTCACATGCCCCAGGCCACTGACGCAACCTAAGCAGAGTACACAGACACACACAGACACAGGACAATCACCTGCCATTGGCAACTGCGGGTACAAACCTCACTCTGCACATGTGCCACTTGACTGGGGGGTGTCACAGGTGTTGGGCTAGCCCAGCAGGTCAGACACACACAGCACTGCTCCCTGTGCACATCACATGGGTAGGGTATATGCATCCCTCATGCATCTGGGCGGTAACACTCCACATGGACACTCACCCACATGACAGGGGACTTACACACTGTTGGACCCGGCCTCGTAACATGGCTCTACTGGTCCCCACACCACCTAACCTGGTACCGGCAGCCCCAATCCCCCGGCCTAACCGATCCTTTCCACCAGAACACACGCACCCGACCCGGACCTCCTGTTTCATGGCCTCTCTCCCTTCGGCCACCCCGGGCCCGCGTGCCCACTTCATGCACCAAGATGGCCGCCCGGCCCCAGCGCGACCCGGGCCTAGAGGCGCCACTCCGGCTGGAGGACATCACGCTTCCAGGGGATGAGAGAGGGAGGAGCAGTTTCTATCGCACCTCCGAACCCCCCTGGGGCGATGGGTTTCGATCGGCCCTCCTGCCTCCCTGAGGGCTGGCTCCACGCCTGCTGGGTGTCTGGGACTCCTCCCGACCCGGTCCTGAAAAGATCACAAGACAATGGCAGGAAACCCCGACAAGCGACCCCCAGGTGACAAGACCCCTGCCTGCACAGACTCCGGACATCAAAGAGGGGTCGACCTATAACAAGGGGTGATCTGGGACTGTCCGCAGATTCAACGCTGGAACAACGAGAGCCTGCTGACGCGGTCGCGGCTCCTGGAACTTAGAACCACCTGAGCCCTGCTGAGTGACTCGCGGCTCCCTGAAGATCGTAACACCTCCGAACTGTACCTGAGCCCTGCTGAGTGACTCGCGGCTCCCTGAAGATCGTAAGACCTCCGAACTTGTACCTGAGCCCTGCTGAGTGACTCGCGGCTCCACGAAGATCGTAAGACCTCCGAACTGTATCTGTGCCCTGCTGAGTGACTCGCGGCTCCCTGAAGATCGTAAGACCTCCGAACTTGTACCTGAGCCTGCTGAGTGACTCGCGGCTCCCTGAAGATCGTAAGACCTCCGAACTTGTACCTGAGCCCGCTGAGTGACTCGCGGCTTCCACAGACTCCACCGGTCCCGCCGGACCCCACGACAACCAGCCTACCCCCCAGCTCGAGGATTGTGAGCTGTGCGCCGGGTACGCCCTTGCCTTGAACCTTTTACCAGAGACTGTCCCGCTACCCCCTATCCCTTCCGAGACTCATTGAGCCCGTGCTCTCCTTGTACATATTTGCAGTGCTAACCTGTTTGATAAAGATTGGTTCCTAAGAACGCACGGTGTGGTGTTTCTGTGTCGTGTGGTGCCAGAAGTACGATCCTCGATACGAGATTTCTCCTCCTGAGGAGTCTCCCGCCAGTGCCCGGCTACGATACTTTGAGGGTGGGTCTCAGGGTAGTCAGGACCCCCTTTCCGGGCTCCTTTGAGGTCGCCGTCTAACATTGGTGGCAAGCGACGGGATTCGGGCCCATCACCGAGAGATCGTACCGTGAACAACGGACGCACTACCGACAAAGATGGCAGAAGGAAACGCCATGATCCCCGCAGAAATCAACGCCAACAGGGTGTTCCAGGTGGAACAACTAGAAGAATACACACACAAAGAACTAAAGCAATTCTGCAAAGAACTTAGAATCGCTACCACCGGTCTCAACACCAAGGAAGATTTGCAGAAAGCACTGAAAGCCTGGGTGGATGCCGGGGCCTCCCGCCCGGAAGACACGGGGGAGCGCCCCGACGAGGCCGAACCCCCCCAAGGCGAAAGCAGCAGCAATCAGGTGCGAGGCATCGTACCAGACGGGGGTCTATCCCCGGAAGAACTCGCGGACAGAGAGAGAAGCCGCAATCACGAACTCGAGTTAGCTAAACTCAAAATTGAAGGCGAATTAAAGTTAGCGGAGAAAAAGCTAGCAGTAGAGCAAATGCGCGTGCAAGGCGAGCTAGAAGAGAAGAAGCTCCAACGGGAACACGAAGGAAGAAAGCTCCAACTAGAGCACGAACGCAGCTTGAAAGAAATCGAGCTCAAGGCCAGAAGTGAGGAAGGGAGGCCCCCGGGAAACCGAGAGGCGACCTCCCCAGCGGAGCAGAAGGTCCACATCCCCAAGGACGTGGTCAAGGAATATTATAAAAACGATGACATTCAACAATGGTTCAGGGCCTACGAGGTCGCCATGACCTCCCATCGGGTCCCGCAGAAGGACTGGGGGGCAGGGTTGTGGGGACGGTTTCTGAGCGAAGGAAGAGACACCCTGCTCGACCTACCCCTCTCTCTGCAGACCTCCTACAGCCACATGAAAGAGGCTCTACTCACAAGGTACGGTCTCACCCCCGAGATGTACCGTCAGCGATTCCGGGACTGCAGGAAAATCCCGGGCACCACCTGGGTGGAATATGTAAACTTTTTTAGTCGGGCCTTCGATGGGTGGGTCAAGGGCAGCAAAGTCACCACCCTTGAGGAACTCACCGACCTCCTGTTGTGGGAACACCTGGCTGCGAACTGCTTTGTGGAACTACGCCAGCATCTGCTTGACAGCAAACTCACCGATCCCAGGAAGCTGGCGGTGGAAGCAGACCGCTGGACCAACACCCGGGTCACCCGGGGCATGGTAGGAGAATACCCCCGAGCCAGTCAGGGACCACCCCGCCAGAGAGGAGGGGGGAACCAGGGAGGCCAGAGAGAGTCCCAGCCGAGTCCCCCAAAAACCCAACCTCCACCTTTCCCAGCGCCCCCCCCCACCAGTAACCGGACCCCCCGGGAGACGGGGACACAGGGTAACCGTCACTTGTTTCCGTTGCCAGAAGCCCGGCCACTACGCCAATGACCCAGAATGCCCCATGGCCACCCAAAACACCCCTGCAAGACAGATAGCCAACATAGCTCTGGGGGAGGAGGTTGAGGAAACCGGGGAGTGGGATCCCACAGCCATGGCCCTAGTATCCTTGGGAGATAGGGAGCTGGTCCCTGGTAGCCTCCTGCCCTCCAACACGAAGAAATACGGGCAGCTCGTCAAGATCAATGGCCACCAAATAGAGGCCCTGCGGGACACCGGGGCCAGCATCACCGGTGTCCTCAGGCACTTAGTCCCCGAGGAGCAGATCCTCCCCAACGTCTTTTGCCCAGTAATTTCCGCCGATAATAGAGAGAGCATGTGTCTGGTAGCTCTGGTGCCGTTTGAGTGGGGTGGGGTGATAGGTAAGCTGAGGGTTGCCGTAAGAACCTCCCAGCCGGTCGACTGCCTCTTAGGGAACGACCTGGAGAGCTCTCCCTGGAAGCACGTCGAGCGCAAGGCCCACCTAGAGATGATGGGGCTCCCCGAGTGGGTGTGCGCCACCACCCGATCCATGTCAGCTCGCCTTCCCCCCCTGGGAGAAGTCGAAGACGCCCCGACCGAAGAAGTCAGAGCAGTAACCCCCGAGGGTCCTCCCGTCCCCCCACAGGAAGGGCCCGTCGCCAGCGACGAGCCCTCCCTGTCCGACACCGTCCCGGTCCCCGAGTTAGGTGATCTACCCGAGTTGGCCCAATGGCGCCACGAGGGCGGGCCCACCCGGGGGGAGTTTTGCCGGGAGCAAGCCACTTGTCCTTCCCTGGTCGGACTACGGCGCCAGGCCGAGGGCCAAGCCGCAGGCGACCAAACTGGAACGCATCGAATTTATTGGGAAAATAGCATTTTGTACAGTGAGCAGAAGTCGGTGGAGCTGGGATCTGGACGGGTGCTGGTGGTACCCCTCCGCTTCGGAGACTTCCTCCTGGGCTTAGCCCACGACGTCCCCCTCGCCGGCCACCTGGGTCAAGACAAGACCTACAGCCGTCTCGTGACCCATTTTTACTGGCCTAGAATGAGAGCAGCTGTAGAAGCCCACTGCAAGTCCTGTCCCACGTGCCAAGCTAGTGGGAAGAGTGGGGGGAAGCGCAAGGCTCCCCTCCAACCCTTCCCGGTCGTCAGTACCCCCTTTGAACGAGTCGGGATCAACATCGTGGGGCCCCTGGACCCCCCCACCTCCCAAGGTCACCGTTTCATCCTGGTCCTGGTGGATCACGCCACCCGATACCCTGAGGCGATCCCCCTACGCACCGTCACGGCCCCCGTAGTGGGCCGGGCCCTGATGGGGATCTTTTCCTGGGTAGGTTTCCCCCGCGAGGTCGTGAGCGATCGCGGCACTAATTTTATCTCGAAGTACATGACGTCCCTGTGGCAACAATGTGGAGTGTCCTACAAATTCACCACCCCGTACCATCCCCAAGGGAACGGCCTAGTAGAGAGGTTTAACAGGGCTCTGAAAGGGATGATCACCGGCGTAGAAGAGCCCCTCCGGCGTAAGTGGGACGTCCTGCTCCCCTGCCTCTTATTCGCTTACCGAGAGGTCCCCCAGAAGTCCCTAGGGTTCAGCCCGTTTGAGTTGCTCTATGGACACCCCGTCCGAGGCCCCCTCAGCTTGGTTAAGGAAGGGTGGGAGGCGGCACCCCAGACCACCCCACGAGATGTGTTCCACTATGTTCTGACCCTCCGGAACCAGACCAGGAAGTTCCGAGCACTGGACGAGGCCAACCTAGAGACAAGCCAAGAAGAGATGAAGCGCTGGTACGACCAGAATGCCACTCTGGTCGAGTTCCAGCCGGGCCAACAAGTATGGGTCATGGCCCCCGTAAAGCCAGGCGCCCTCCAGGACAGGTGGACCGGGCCCTACAAAGTGATTGAGCGGAAGAGTCAAGTCACATACTTGGTGGACGTCCAGTCGCCTCGGGATCCCCTCCGGGTCCTTCACGTGAACCGCCTCAAGCCTCACTTCGTGCGGACAGAACTGAGCCTCCTGCTGGCCACCGATGACGGGGCCGAAGATGAGTCCGATCCCCTCCCGGACCTCCTGTGTGTCAAGGAGCAGGATGGCTCCGTGGAGGGAGTAAACCTCTCCCCAGCTCTCACTGCCCAGCAACAAGAGGACTGCCGCCAGCTACTAGGACAATTTGCCGACCTCTTCTCCCTGATCCCCCGAGTCACCGACTGGTGTGTCCATGACGTGGACACCGGGGACCGCCCGCCGGTGAGACACCGAGCATACCGGGTCCCAGACTGGGTCCGGTCCTGCATTCAAGCTGAAGTCTCAAAGATGTTGACCATGGGGGTGATCGAGCCATCTGACAGCCCCTGGGCCAGCCCAGTGGTCCTGGTCCCGAAGGCAGCGGCCCCCGGTGTCGCCCCCGAGCTCCGGTTCTGTGTGGACTACCGGGGGCTCAATGACGTCACCCGAGCCGATGCCCACCCCATTCCACGAGCCGACGAACTCATTGACCGACTCGGGGCAGCCCGGTTCCTCAGCACCTTCGACCTCACCTGCGGATACTGGCAGATTGCGCTCACCGAGGGGGCCAAGGAGCGGTCCGCCTTCTCCACCCCAGATGGGCATTACCGCTTCCGCGTAATGCCCTTCGGAATGAAAAATGCCCCGGCCACCTTCCAGCGACTGGTGAATAGAGTCCTGGCCGGGCTGGAACAGTTCAGCGCGGCCTATCTAGACGACATCGCCGTGTTCAGTTCCGAATGGAGTGAGCACCTCCAGCACCTCCGGAGGGTGCTAACCGCCCTGCGCCAGGCAGGCCTCACAGTAAAAGCCAGCAAGTGCCAAATTGGGCAAGGATCAGTAGTCTACCTGGGGCACCAGGTCGGGAGTGGCCAGGTCACCCCTCTACAGCCAAAGATCGACGCCATCGTGGCCTGGGAACCCCCCACCACCCAAACGGAGGTCCGAGCCTTTCTGGGCCTCACTGGCTACTACCGAAGATTCATCAAGGGGTATGGCAGCCTTGTCGGCCCCCTCACAGAACTCACCTCCAAAAACAGCCAAAGAAGGTGCACTGGACGACTGCCTGCCAGGAGGCGTTCGAGGCTCTAAAGAAGGCCATGTGTACTGCCCCCGTCCTCCAGGCTCCCGACTACTCCAAGGAGTTTGTAGTCCAAACCGATGCCTCCGAGCATGGCATTGGGGCCGTCCTGTCCCAGGTGAATGACCAAGGCCTAGACCAGCCCATCGCCTTCCTCAGCCGGCGGCTGTTGCCCAGAGAACAGAGATGGAGCACCATTGAGCGCGAAGCCTTTGCCGTGGTCTGGGCGCTCAAGAAACTACGCCCTTACCTGTTCGGCACCCATTTCAAATTCCAAACCGACCATCGGCCCTTGCGATGGCTTATGCAGATGCGAGGAGAAAACCCCAAGCTACTGCGGTGGTCAATCTCCCTCCAGGGGATGGATTTCACCGTAGAACATCGCCCTGGTACGGACCACGCCAACGCTGACGGCCTCTCCCGGTTCTTCCGCCTCAGCGAAGAGAAACCCCCAAGATGATGGGCAGTTCTCTCCGGCTTTCAGCTGGGGGGGACCCGTGTTGGACCCGGCCTCGTAACATGGCTCTACTGGTCCCCACACCACCTAACCTGGTACCGGCAGCCCCAATCCCCCGGCCTAACCGATCCTTTCCACCAGAACACACGCACCCGACCCGGACCTCCTCGTCCATGGCCTCTCTCCCTTCGGCCACCCCGGGCCCGCGTGCCCACTTCATGCACCAAGATGGCCGCCCGGCCCCAGCGCGACCCGGGCCTAGAGGCGCCACTCCGGCTGGAGGACCTCACGCTTCCAGGGGATGAGAGAGGGAGGAGCAGTTTCTATCGCACCTCTGAACCCCCCTGGGGCGATGGGTTTCAATCGGCCCTCCGGCCTCCCCGAGGGCTGGCTCCACGCCTGCTGGGTGTCTGGGACTCCTCCCGACCCGGTCCTGAAAAGATCACAAGACAATGGCAGGAAACCCCGACAAGCGACCCCCAGGTGACAAGACCCCTGCCTGCACAGACTCCGGACATCAAAGAGGGGTCGACCTATAACAAGGGGTGATCTGGGACTGTCCGCAGATTCGACGCTGGAACAACGAGAGCCTGCTGACGCGGTCGCGGCTCCTGGAACTTAGAACTACCTGAGCCCTGCTGAGTGACTCGCGGCTCCCTGAAGATCGTAACACCTCCGAACTGTACCTGAGCCCTGCTGAGTGACTCGCGGCTCCCTGAAGATCGTAAGACCTCCGAACTTGTACCTGAGCCCTGCTGAGTGACTCGCGGCTCCACGAAGATCGTAAGACCTCCGAACTGTATCTGAGCCCTGCTGAGTGACTCGCGGCTCCCTGAAGATCGTAAGACCTCCGAACTTGTACCTGAGCCTGCTGAGTGACTCGCGGCTCCCTGAAGATCGTAAGACCTCCGAACTTGTACCTGAGCCCGCTAAGTGACTCGCGGCTTCCACAGACTCCACCGGTCCCGCCGGACCCCACGACAACCAGCCTACCCCCCAGCTCGAGGATTGTGAGCTGTGCGCCGGGTACGCCCTTGCCTTGAACCTTTTAGCAGAGACTGTCCCGCTACCCCCTATCCCTTCCGAGACTCATTGAGCCCGTGCTCTCCTTGTACATATTTGCAGTGCTAACCTGTTTGATAAAGATTGGTTCCTAAGAACGCACGGTGTGGTGTTTCTGTGTCGTGTGGTGCCAGAAGTACGATCCTCGATACGAGATTTCTCCTCCTGAGGAGTCTCCCGCCAGTGCCCGGCTACGATACTTTGAGGGTGGGTCTCAGGGTAGTCAGGACCCCCTTTCCGGGCTCCTCTGAGGTCGCCGTCTAACACACACACACCAATGTCCAGGGGACGAACACATAATTTGGACACTCTAACCACAGGTACACTCAACTCACACACATCTGTGGGTACAGTCACCTGTCACACTGGGGGGAACACAGAATCACATCAGGGCTGTAGAAACAACATTCCCAAGTGGATTAGCCAGGCTGAATGTGGCATGCACCATGCAGTGATTGTCACAGTAAGCACTATGCAAGTGAGGAGTGCAGACATGCACTACAGCATGCTCTGCATGGGAGACATGAGGCATTCCCCCCCTGGGACCCACTCTAAACAACATTGCATGTCTGTCACACTTGGACACAATGCCAGAAGTGACGGTCACAAAAAAGGGGCACAGTCTAAGCTAGTGGAGTCAGCACTCACCTGCTCCCCTGGTCTCCCATACAGGCTGGGGTACTGTGGGAGGATCACATCCAGCAATGCCACATTCTCCTCCAGGGTGAATGGCTGGGCCCTCTCCACAGACCTGGACATGGTGCCAGAGGAATCACGAGCAGCAGCAGTGGTGTGGAATGAAAGGTTGTGCAGGCAAGTGCTCTCTCATGGGACCTGGCTGCCTTATATTTGCCTTGCTGGCCTGTTTCATTTACAGGAGTACAGAGTGATTGGTCAATCTCATTTGCATCCTATGTTTCCTCAAATCCTTTTAAACCTACCCCAGTGAGGGGCTTTGCATGGTTTAAGAATTGAGCATGATGTCAAGTCAACAACCACTTTGCAACATAGTATATTGTCTCCAACCGACTCTTGCTGGCCACCTGATGAAAAAATTTGAAATTGAAACTCGGTCTCCATGACAACCAGCGTGCATTTAGGCCCTTATACTTGTCCCTCATGTGTCCCCTATGTAATTTCACTATACACACACAGGTACGGTGCGTTCCACGCCCCTAGGGCACCAACACTCCAGTGATACGGTCCGTACACGCGTGTGTAGGGTCCGCATCACTATGGTTGTGCTGCCGTAGGCGTACGCCATAGGGATACGGTCCGTGCACGCATGATACAGACTCTACACACGCCTGTACGGACCGTATCCCTATGGCGTACGCCTACGGCAACACAACCATAGTGATGCGGACCCTACACACGCCTGTACAGACCGTATCCCTATGGCGTACGCCTACGGCAACACAACCATAGTGATGCGGACCCTACACACGCATGTACGGACCGTATCCCTATGGCGTACGCCTACGGCAGCACAACCATAGTGATGCGGACCCTACACACGCCTGTACGGACCGTATCACTATGGCGTACGCCTACGGCAACACAACCATAGTGATGCGGACCCTACACACGCGTGTACGGACCGTATCCCTATGGCGTACGCCTACGGCAACACAACCATAGTGATGCGGACCCTACACACGCCTGTACGGACTGTATCCCTATGGCGTACGCCTACGGCAACACAACCATAGTGATGCGGACCCTACACACGCCTGTACGGACCGTATCCCTATGGCTTACGCCTACGGCAACACAACCATAGTGATACGGACCCTACACACACCCTCAGAGCGTGTGTACGGTGCGTTTCACACCTTACACTGGTGACAGGCGGCACACAGAAAGGAATTGAGCTGTCATACTTGGCCAAGGCTGGACATCAAGTCATTGTCAGTTCAGTCCTACATGTCTCGGGCCTAGGTGTGTCAGGCTGTGATGTGGCATAAATATCCTCATGTTTGAACCCAATAGATGTGTGATGAGCTGTGTACACATGTCATGTGTCAAGGTGCACTATGTGCCACACATCTCTTTCACACCTTTGACATGTGTGCATGTAGTACAGACTTGTTGAGCACTGCGTCACTGGCATGGCACAGTCGCCAACACCCGCAACTGTCCCCTGATGCCAGGTACACGGATAATGACACCTGACATGTGACTACCGACGTTGCACGATGTGAGTATGTCATGTGTGTGTCATGTGTTCCCATAAGCTTGCTGTTGGTGTTCCGTCAAATGCATCTGCAGTTGCTGCATCCAACATGTGCATGTGTGTGGATGGGCATGGCACACTATTATGCACACCAGGACACATGTGGAATCAGACGTAATGTGTGTATGTATGCATCGAACATGGACTTGCGAGACAAGGACATATCTGCGTAGTATCAATGTATGTGTGATCAGTTTTGACATGTACCCCTTCATGGCAAGGTGTGTGGTCTGTCCTTTTTTCAGGGACATGTGACCTGTGCCTCTAGTGTTCCGCAACCTGTCTGTATGATAAACATCCTTCTTCTGCACACATGTGGATGTCTGTCACTCCTGTAATGCGTCTGCCTGTTCACTTACGCTGGCCCACAGCTAGTTTCATGCCATGTCATGTTGAGCTTGTGAATCCACGTTTGTAGCTGGCTCTTGGTAGGAGTGTCACCTGCCTGGCATACGTGTCCAGGATATATTGCACAGACCTGACTCTGCATGTAGCATATGTGTATTGGCTGTTCAACATGTGTTCAGTACATTGAGAGTGTTGTTGTACTGTACTCACTCTTCGTTGTCCCTTCCAAATTACTGCAGGGCTCCGCCTCTCCCCCAACCAATCCCAGACTTGGCTGCCCTGAGGGAACGTGACTGTATACGCCGCTACCGCTTCACCCAACGGTTGATTCTGAACTTGACAGCAAGGCTGGCACCACACCTCCAACCGCTACACAGGTATCCTACTCCACTGACACCCAAGATGAAGGTGATGGCAGCCCTACATTTCTTTGCCACGGGTACGTTTCAAGAGACCATAGCTCATGTTGGTGGCATATCCCAGACCATGTTCAGCCGTGTCCTGCATGATTTTTTAGAGGCCATTTTGGTTCACCTGGATGAGTTTATTCATTTCCCAACTCAGCAGTTGACAGGTGTCAAGGGTGACTTCTATGCCCTGGGAGGATGCCCCATGTCATTGGGTCTATTGATGGGACACATGTGGCTTTGGTACCACCACAGGCACAGGAGGTAGCCTATAGAAACAGGAAACATTACCACTCCATTAATGCCCTTGTGGTGTGTCTTGCTAACATGGTGTTTCCCCATGTCTGTGCTCGTTTTCCAGGATCAGCACACGATGCCTACATCATGAGGTGTAGCAGGGTGCCTGAAAGGATGCTGCAGCTGCGCAACGAACGAGCATGTCTTGTTGGTGGGTATACTCTGTTACTCCTGTATTTAGCGTCATCTTTCTGTCTTACTGCTTCTCCTGACCCACTTCTGTCCATGATGTTTCCATGTAGGGGACTCTGGCTATCCCAACATGCCATGGCTGATCACGCCTCTCCGCAACCCCAGAACGGCTGCCGATCACCGGTACAACAACGCCCATGGGCAGACCAGGCGAGTGATAGGGAGGACCTTTGGCCTCCTGAAGAGCCGATTCCGGTGCCTCCACAAGACCGGCGGCGCACTCCCATATGCACCGGTGAAGGTCTGCAAAATCTTCCTCGTGTGCTGCATGCTGCACAACATGGCAGTGGAGAAAGCTGTGCCACTCATCCTGGATCCGGATGAGCAGGAACATCCACCCGTGGAGGACGAGGGGCTTGGTGACGAGGCAAGTGATGTTGAGGAGGAGGAAGAGGACATCCGGAGTCAGCTCATACGCAACTTCTTTGCTTAGTGGTGAGTTGCAGTGTCTGAGTGTGCACGCATTGAGCCTTGTGTGGCATGTGTTGCAATGTGTGGGTCCATCTGCATGTATGGCAAGTGAGTCAGAGGTGTGTTTGGATGTGTCACTCGAGTGATGGTGTAATAAAAGAATGTCTTTCCTGAGACACTATTTTCACCTAGCATGTTGACAACCTTATACGTGTCGAGTACATGCCCATGCATGCGGATGTGCTTCTTTTGGCTCACTTCCTGTGTGTCTCTCATCCCCAGGTATTTGCGCATGGTGTCTGCTGGTGGCATTGTTGTGCTCCTGCTATTCCTCATGAATACAGCAACGTGTGCTGAATCAGCGTAACAGGCACGGACATGTCGAGAAATCTCCTTAGGGTAAGGGATGCAGCACGGCTTTTTGGGTGTGCTATTTCTTTGGAATGTGTGTGCACTGCTCCTGTTCATGTTTGGTTACTTTGCATACATGTAGAATCACCATGGGGCACATGACCTGGGGCAGAATTCACCTGAATTGATGATCAGACTAGGTGACAGTCATCTGTAATGGGATTGTGATGGAGCCATCAATGTGTGTAACACTGGCCTCGGAAACATACGGGTTGCACCGGGTTGACATGGTGTGTGAATTTCCCATTAGGGGCTCAATGGTGTGTAGCAGGCTCTCCGTGAGCAGCAGGGGGTGTTTAGCTGTCACCCGTCACTTGTGTGCCAGTGCTATGGATTTCCAGCATCTGTGGTGCTAAGGGGGGTGCCAGTGTTGGTCCCACGTGTTCATCCACATGACCTGTGTATGTGTTGACAGAGTTGCATTAGCATTCCGACACACATGAGTAATAAAGGTGTCCCTCTGCCTCCAAGGTGCCTCATCTCTGTCAATGGTGGTCTGTTGCCACTGTGCATGCGGCATGTCTGGCATTGTTCTCAGAGATGGTGCATATGAGTCTATGTGTAGAGTAGCAAGATGCAAGCTGTTTGTCAGGGATTAGATTCTGTATTGTGCATGATGTCCATGGCTGTGTAGGTTTTGTGGCCTGTCAGTCTCCACGACGGCCACTGTGCCGCATGTGAATCCATTGTGTGTGTGTGTGCCATGTTGAACCAGACATTCCTTCCTTGACATGCACCTTTTGCATGGTTCCTTCCTGAGATCCTTGTCTTTGTGTGCTACTTGTGGCATTGTTTCCTTGACATGGCGCATGCTGCTGCAGGCCCTGCTGCAAGGGCACCCAGTGTCCACGCAAACGAGCTGGTGTCCATCATGGATTGCTTGCTGACATGTGCTATGCTGATCAGCAGCATCTGTGCCTCATGCGGCAGCACACTCTGCATTATGCACAAGATCCCCAGTTCCATCCACCTCAAGGCAAGAGGGAGACCATCCCCCAGGTCAACTATGACATCCGTGTCTACTCCTACCCTGCACTCTACGGACATGTGCGTTAGAAATCCCATGATACTTGTCCACATCCAGGGTGCATCTGCACAGCTCTGCTACTACATCCGGCGACCAGGCCACATCAACGTCCAACAGAGATGGGAGGAGTGGATCACTGCCAGCTGCAGGATGACCTTCTCAATCCACGCACACCCTCAGGATGCAGCCCACACCCACAATACAACCTTGTGGCACTGTGATCCAACACCCAATTGTGCCATCTCCATGCATCCAACCTTGGCTGGCCCACCATTCTCCACATCCACCTGACTCAAGCATGCAGGACATGGTTCTGCCACATGTCTACACATATCTGGGACTCCCACCCCAGGACACTCCACATGATCCCTGACCTCTGCGCATGACTGTTGCTCTTCTAAATAGGTCTGTGGGCACAGTTGTGCGGGCACCCCCTCAGCTGGTTGGGCCCATCACGGGTGAGTATGGTGCTCCATATCTGTCTTGGATGGTACGTTGTGACCCATGTGTGTCCTGTGCCAGACTCAGACCCCAGGGTATGGTGGTTCGGAGTTAATTCAGAAATCAGGCATGGTTTGACTTTACAACAAACACATGTAGTGGAATAATGCAAAATGATGGCATCATCTTGTGATTGTGATGAATTTTATTAGTGCTGGGGTACGTGTTTGGGGGGGTGACAAGAGGTGCTTGGCGGGAGTGTAGAATCCAAAGTTCAGAGGGGGAGTTGGTGTCCTTGCCATTGACAGTCATCACAGTCTGTGCCACAGTCTTTGTCAACATTGGTCAGACAGTGACCAGCAAGGCCATGTGGCAGGGAATGTCCTTTGCTGCTGTGCTGCTGTTGGGCCATAGGGCCAGGTGCCAGGCCAGGTGACCTGGGAGATGGTGATGTTCCGCTGACTCTCACGGTCTTTTGCGTGGACGACCCACCTTCCTGCGGGGACCCTCAGACGCCTGGCTTGACGGTGCAAGGGACGCTCCGTCAGATGATTCCTCCTCCTCCTCCCTCCCTGGGGCTGGTGCTGCTGTACGCCTGGTGGCACAGGGAGGGTTTGCCACGCTTTGGGCAATCTGACGGAGGGATTGGCTCATGTCCCTGTGCACCGCCTAGTGCTCTGCATGTCTTGCCTCCATCCTGGCATGATGCTCAACCTGCAGGGCCTTCATCTCATTGAGGGTCCTGGGCGATGCCTCTGGAGTCACGCCGGTATGCGTCCAGGATGGTTCTGACGTGTGTCCTGAGCCAACTGGGCAGGTTCGGGCATCCGCCGTCCTCCACTCCCACCACCCCTGCCCACTTGCGCCTGGCCTGCCGTTGTGGGCACATTGAGTCTCCAGGACCCCTGAGGGATGGCATTTGCGGTGTCGCCTGCCTCCTCCTGGGTGCCCGGAGAACCTTGTCCCTCCTGGACAGACTGGCTGCGTTGTTGTGTGCGGGCAGGGCTCCTGGGTGTCTCCTGGGATGTGGCAGGAATGGAGGTGGTGGTTGGCACAGTTGTACCTGACGCAGGTGCTGCAGGTGGTTGGACACCAGAGGTGCCAGGTTGGTCTGGGTCATCCACGGAGTGGTGAGAGTCGTCGCTGGCGGTGGGGTCCTCTTCACGCAGAGCCTGGTCCTGTGAGTCTTCCCCCCCAGTGTTGGGGGGAGATCGATGACGTTGACCTGTGTGTGAGAGAGACAGTGTTAATTGTGTTACATGCGACATCCATGTTTCATTTTTTTTGATTTGGCACAGTTCCTCTGGGTGGTTGGATTTGGCTAGCATTGCTCACACAGTGCACTTGTGCATGGGTATGTCCCTTGGCCACAGCTTTCGACACTTTACCTATGTGTGACACAATCTTAGTTGATGCATGTTTTGGGAACGCAGTCAGCAGTGTAGTGAGCGGGCGTAGCAAGCCATGCAGAGCCGCCTTACGTGTTGCACTGTACGTGGCCAAATGGTGTTTTTTCCGTGCTAGTTGAGAATGCAGGTAGGTAACTTAACAATTTGTGACAGGGTTCTGATGAACACAGTGGGTAGGTATACTGGGTGTAAGGTTCTGTTTGTGCCTGCAGCACGGATGTACTCGTGCACAGATTGACACATGGCCTAGTGTTTATCAAAGTTTGAAGGGGGGGTTAAGGCACTGCCAAACCATGTCTACATGCACACAGTCCACCTGCTGACGAGCGGACATGGCCACACCACCCAAGGGTGATTTGGTCTCCCTCTGTCTCCCTTTCTCCCTCCCTCTGTCAGCCTCCTCCCTCTCTCCATCTCCCTTTCTCCCTCCCTCTGTCAGCCTCCTCCCTCTCTCCGTCTCCCTTTCTCCCTCCCTCTGTCAGCCTCCTCCCACTGTCCGTCTCCCTCTGTCTCCCTTTCTCCCTCCCTCTGTCAGCCTCCTCCCTCTGTCCGTCTCCCTTTCTCCCTCCCTCTGTCAGCCTCCTCCCACTGTCCGTCTCCCTCTGTCTCCCTTTCTCCCTCCCTCTGTCAGCCTCCTCCCTCTGTCCGTCTCCCTTTCTCCCTCCCTCTGTCAGCCTCCTCCCTCTGTCCGTCTCCCTTTCTCCCTCCCTCTGTCAGCCTCCTCCCACTGTCCGTCTCCCTCTGTCTCCCTTTCTCCCTCCCTCTGTCAGCCTCCTCCCTCTGTCCGTCTCCCTTTCTACCTCCCTCTGTCAGCCTCCTCCCTCTGTCCGTCTCCCTTTCTCCCTCCCTCTGTCAGCCTCCTCCCACTGTCCGTCTCCCTCTGTCTCCCTTTCTCCCTCCCTCTGTCAGCCTCCTCCCTCTGTCCGTCTCCCTTTCTCCCTCCCTCTGTCAGCCTCCTCCCTCTGTCCGTCTCCCTTTCTCCCTCCCTCTGTCAGCCTCCTCCCTCTGTCCATCTCCCTTTCTCCCTCCCTCTGTCAGCCTCCTCCCACTGTCCGTCTCCCTCTGTCTCCCTTTCTCCCTCCCTCTGTCAGCCTCCTCCCTCTGTCCGTCTCCCTTTCTCCCTCCCTCTGTCAGCCTCCTCCCTCTGTCCGTCTCCCTTTCTCCCTCCCTCTGTCAGCCTCCTCCCACTGTCCATCTCCCTCTGTCTCCCTTTCTCCCTCCCTCTGTTAGCCTCCTCCCTCTGTCCTTCTCCCTTTCTCCCTCCCTCTGTCAGCCTCCTCCCTCTGTCCGTCTCCCTTTCTCCCTCCCTCTGTCAGCCTCCTCCCACTGTCCGTCTCCCTCTGTCTCCCTTTCTCCCTCCCTCTGTCAGCCTCCTCCCTCTGTCCGTCTCCCTTTCTCCCTCCCTCTGTCAGCCTCCTCCCACTGTCCGTCTCCCTCTGTCGTCTTTTCTCCCTCCCTCTGTCAGCCTCCTCCCTCTGTCCGTCTCCCTTTCTCCCTCCCTCTGTCAGCCTCCTCCCTCTGTCCGTCTCCCTTTCTCCCTCCCTCTGTCAGCCTCCTCCCTTTGTCCGTCTCCCTTTCTCCCTCCCTCTGTCAGCCTCCTCCCACTGTCCGTCTCCCTCTGTCTCCCTTTCTCCCTCCCTCTGTCAGCCTCCTCCCTCTGTCCGTCTCCCTTTCTCCCTCCCTCTGTCAGCCTCCTCCCTCTGTCCGTCTCCCTTTCTCCCTCCCTCTGTCAGCCTCCTCCCACTGTCCGTCTCCCTCTGTCTCCCTTTCTCCCTCCCTCTGTCAGCCTCCTCCCTCTGTCCGTCTCCCTTTCTCCCTCCCTCTGTCAGCCTCCTCCCTCTGTCCGTCTCCCTTTCTCCCTCCCTCCGTCAGCCTCCTCCCTCTGGTCGTCTCCCTTTCTCCCTCCCTCTGTCAGCCTCCTCCCTCTGTCCGTCTCCCTTTCTCCCTCCCTCTGTCAGCCTCCTCCCTCCCTATGTCTGTCTCCCTGTGTCCACCTCTGTCTCTGTCCCTCTCTCTGCCCCTCTTCCTCCCTCTGTGTGTTACCCTCTGTCACCTCAGCCCAGCTTCCTGGGCACACACAGTTTGCAGGTCTTGCAAAGGCCATTGGCTTGTTCATGTGGGTTTGTTTCTTCTCTGCGGGCACCCATTGGGCGGAGTGTGTGAGTCTGCGCTGCTGCTGTGGTGGTGTGTGCTGACACTCTTTCAGTGTGCTGCGTCTTCATTGGCTGCGTGTTATGTGCAAATTGTGCCTTCATACCCATGTCTTCCTGTAACGCGGCCACCATTAGCAGGCAAAACAGTACTGTGTGGGGACACACTGTTGGTATGGCTGTGCCCTAAGCCGTATGGGCTGAGGGCATTGTTTTGTGCTTCAGACTTGCTCTATGTTAGTTTTGAGGCCCACCCTCCCGGCATCGGGGACATCCTGTCTTGTGTTGGTGTTTTGTGTGGCCTGTGACTTGGCATGGCCTTGCTTGGGGCATGGGGCATGGAGGCGCTAGTGGCATGTGTGTGTCTTTGGAGTGTGGTTGTGTCCGGTGCTGGCTTTGTGGGGGTTGCGTGCATGATTGGTATTTGGGTTGTATATGGCGTTCCCCCCATGTGAGGTGAGTTGTTTGTGTACTCACCAGGCTCTCGGAGTCCTTCTAGTCCGTCTACTGCCAACGGCTCCAGCGTGGTCATCACCTTCTCCTCCCAGGGATGGTAGTGTACCGGTCTGCGGGATGGCCCTCCTCCAGTGATGTTGGCCTGGTTGTGCTCGTCCGTCATTTTGCGGCGGACCGTCCTCCGCAGATCGTACCACCTGGCTTGGCACTCATGCCTGGTCCTTCTGGTGGCCCCAACAGCATTCACGGAATTGACTATCCTCTCCCACATGGCAGTTTTTTCTGATATGCCGGTCCGTCTGACCAATGTTCCAAAGAGCTGTGGCTCGACTCTGATGATTTCGTCGAAAAGGGACTCCAGCTCGACCTTTGTGAACTTTTGATTCTTGTTGGTGGGCATGGTGTGGGGTGTGGGTGTGGATGGTGGTTGTGGGGGTGTGGGTGTGGATGGTTGTGGGGGTGGGGGTGTGGATGGGTGTGGGTGTGGATGGTTGTGGGTGTGCAGGTGTGTGTGTGTGAATGTATTGAGGGTGTGTTTGTGATGGTGGTTGTGTGAAGGAGTGCAAGTGTAAGGTGTATTGATGGTTGAAGTATGGTGCAGTGCGTTGTCTCTGGGGTCTGGCAGCAGTGGATCTGTTGCAAAGGATCATGGTTTGTGTTTGTTGGGCCTTTTTATTGGTCCATTTGCTGGTGTGGCTGTGTTTGATCATTGGGTGGGTGTGTTATAAGGAGTGGTAGTGGTTTCGGCCTCTATTTATCTGTTTGTCAGTTGCAGGTCAGTGTATAGGATGTATTTGGCCTTGTTGGATATGTTTTGTGGTGTTGTGTGCCTCGGTTTGACTGTCCTTGTGTTTTTTTGGTTAGTTCTGGTTCAGTAGGAGTGTGTTTAGCCTCTGTACGGTGCGTACATGGGCCATGTTGTTGTACAGTGCTGTCCTTTGCTATGGCTTAGTACGACTCGTACATGCCCGATGTTGGGTGAGTGTGCTGGTGTGTGGGCCTGGGGTAGGGTGCGTACGAACATGGGAAGGGTGTTGGTCCGCACCGTCCATCGGTGGTGGTGTTTTGCACGGTACATACAAGGGGGGCTGGGTGTAGGGTCCGTACATACACGGGTGGGGGTACAGTCCGTACATACACTGGTGGGGTGGAGGTACGCTCCATTCATACACGGGTGGGGGTTCAGTCCGTACATACACTGGTGGGGTGGGGGTTCGGCCCGTACATACACTGGTGGGGTGGGGGTACGGTCCGTACATACACTGGTGGGGTGGGGGTACGGTCCGTACATACACGGGTGGGGTGGCGGTTCGGCCCGAACATACACGGGTGGGGTGGGGGTACGGTCCGTACATACACTGGTGGGGTGGGGGTAAGGTCCGTACATACACGGGTGGGGTGTTGGTACGCTCCATTCATACACGGGTGGGGGTACGGTCCGTACATACACGGTGGGGTGTTGGTACGCTCCATTCATACACGGGTGGGGGTACGGTCCGTACATACACTGGTGGGGTGGGGGTTCGGCCCATACATACATGGGTGGGGTGGGGGTACGGTCCGTACATACACTGGTGGGGTGGGGGTACGGTCCGTACATATACTGGTGGGGTGGGGGTACAGTCCGTACATACACTGGTGGGGTGGGGGTACGGTCCGTACATACACGGGTGGGGTGTTGGTACGCTCCATTCATACACGGGTGGGGGTTCGGTCCGTACATACACTGGTGGGGTGGGGGTACGGTCCATACATACACGGGTGGGGTGGGGGTACGGTGTGTACATACACGGGTGGGGGTGCGCTCCTTTCATACACGGGTGGGGGTTCGGTCCGTACATACACGGGTGGGGTGGGGGTACGGTCCGTAAATACACTGGTGGGGTGGGGGTTCGGCCCGTACATACACGGGTGGGGTGGGGGTACGGTCTGTACATACACTGGTGGGGTGGGGGTACGGTCCGTATATACACGGGTGGGGTGGGGGTACGGTCCGTACATACACTGGTGGGGTGGGGGTACGGTCCGTACATAAACGGGTGGGGTGTTGGTACGCTCCATTCATACATGGGTGGGGGTTCGGTCCGTACATACACTGGTGGGGTGGGGGTTCGGCCCGTACATACACGGGTGGGGTGGGGGTACGGTCCGTACATACACTGGTGGGGTGGGGGTATGGTCCGTACATACACGGGTGGGGTGTTGGTACGCTCCATTCATACACGGGTGGGGGTTCGGTCCGTACATACACTGGTGGGGTGGGGGTACGGTCCGTACATACACGGGTGGGGTGGGGGTACGGTCTGTACATACACGGGTGGGGGTACACTCCATTCATACATGGGTGGGGGTTCAGTCCGTACATACACGGGTGGGGTGGGGGTATGCTCCATTCATACACGGGTGGGGGTTCGGTCCGTACATACACTGGTGGGGTGGGGGTACGGTCCGTACATACACTGGTGGGGTGGGGGTATGGTCCGTACATACACGGGTGGGGTGTTGGTACACTCCATTCATACACGGGTGGGGGTTCGGTCCGTACATACACTGGTGGGGTGGGGGTTCGGCCCGTACATACACGGGTGGGGTGGGGGTACGGTCCGTACATACACTGGTGGGGTGGGGGTACGGTCCGTACATACACGGGTGGGGTGTTGGTACGCTCCATTCATACACGGGTGGGGGTTCGGTCCGTACATACACTGGTGGGGTGGGGGTATGGTCCGTACATACACTGGTGGGGTTGGGGGTACGGTCCGTACATACACGGGTGGTGGTACGGTCCGTACATACACGGGTGGGGGTACGCTCCATTCATACACGGGTGGGGGTTCGGTCCGTACATACACGGGTAGGGTGGGGGTACGCTCCATTCATACACGGGTGGGGGTTCGGTCCGTACATACACGGGTGGGGTGGGGGTATGGTCCGAACATACACGGGTGGGGTGGGGGTACGCTCCATTCATACACGGTGGGGGTTCGGTCCGTAGATACACGGGTGGGGTGGGGGTACGGTCTGTACATACACGGGTGGGGTGTTGGTACGCTCCATTCATACACAGGTGGGGGTACGGTCCGTACATACACTGGTGGGGTGGGGGTTAACCCATACATACACGGGTGGGGTGGGGGTACGGTCCGTACATACACTGGTGGGGTGGGGGTACGGTCCGTACATATACTGGTGGGGTGGGGGTACAGTCCGTACATACACTGGTGGTGTGGGGGTACGGTCCGTACATACACTGGTGGGGTGGGGGTACGGTCCATACATACACTGGTAGGGTGGGGGTACGGTCCGTACATACACGGGTAGGGTGTTGGTACGCTCCATTCATACACGGGTGGGGGTTCGGTCCGTACATACACTGATGGGGTGGGGGTACGGTCCGTACATACACGGGTTGGGTGGGGGTCCGGTCTGTACATACACGGGTGGGGGTGCGCTCCTTTCATACACGGGTGGGGGTTCGGTCCGTACATACACGGGTGGGGTGGGGGTACGGTCCGTACATACACTGGTGGGGTGGGGGTTCGGCCCGTACATACACGGGTGGGGTGGGGGTACGGTCTGTACATACACAGGTGGGTTGGGGGTTCGGTCCGTACATACACGGGTGGGGTGGGGGTACGGTCTGCACATACACTGGTGGGGTGGGGGTACGGTCCGTACATACACGGGTGGGGTGTTGGTACGCTCCATTCATACATGGGTGGGGGTTCGGTCCGTACATACACTGGTGGGGTGGGGGTTCGGCCCGTACATACACGGGTGGGGTGGGGGTACGGTCCGTACATACACTGGTGGGGTGGGGGTACGGTCCGTACATACATGGGTGGGGTGGGGGTACGGTCCGTACATACACGGGTGGGGTGTTGGTACGCTCCATTCATACACAGGTGGGGGCTCGGTCCGTACATATACTGGTGGGGTGGGGGTACGGTCCGTACATACACGGGTGGGGTGGGGGTACGGTCCGTACATACTCGGGTGGGGGTACACTCCATTCATACATGGGTCGGGGTTCAGTCCGTACATACACGGGTGGGGTGGGGGTATGCTCCATTCATACACGGGTGGGGGTTCGGTCCGTACATACACTGGTGGGGTGGGGGTACGGTCCATACATACACTGGTGGGGTGGGGGTACGGTCCGTACATACATAGGTGGGGTGTTGGTACGCTCCATTCATACACGGGTGGGGGTTCGGTCCGTACATACACTGGTGGGGTGGGGGTTCGGCCCGGACCTACACGGGTGGGGTGGGGGTACGGTCCGTACATACACTGGTGGGGTGGGGGTACGGTCCGTACTTACACGGGTGGGGTGGGGGTACGGTCCGTACATACACGGGTGGGGTGTTGGTATGCTCCATTCATACACGGGTGGGGGTTCGGTCCGTACATACACTGGTGGGGTGGGGGTATGGTCCGTACATACACTGGTGGGGTTGGGGGTACGGTCCGTACATACACGGGTGGGGGTACGGTCCGTACATACACGGGTGGGGGTATGCTCCATTCATACACGGGTGGGGGTTCGGTCCGTACATACACGGGTGGGGTGGGGGTACGCTCCATTCATACACGGGTGGGGGTTCGGTCCGTACATACACGGGTGGGGTGGGGTGGGGGTATGGTCCGAACATACACGGGTGGGGTGGGGGTACGCTCCATTCATACACGGTGGGGGTTCGGTCCGTAGATACACGGGTGGGGTGGGGGTACGGTCCGTACATACACGTGTGGGGTGTTCGTTAGCTCCATTCATACACGGGTGGGGGTACGGTCTGTAGATACACGGGTGGGGTGGGGGTACGGTCCGTACATACACGGGTGGGGGTTCGGCGCGTACATCCGCGGCCGGGGGGCATTTTGCGCGTACATGCGGGGTCTGTGGTGGGGTGTTCGGCGCGTATGTGGGCACGTATCTCAATGCTTGCTGTGGGAGTTCGGTCCGTACGGTGTTTTTTGCATACAGTTGTGAAATCGAAAGGACGGGAGTGATCGTACTAGCATGGTCGGACTTCATTTTTCCGTACATATACGGGTGGGGTGGGGGTACGGTCCGTACATACACGGGTGGGGGTACACTCCATTCATACACGGGTGGGGATTCGGTCCGTACATACACGGGTCGGGTGGGGGTTCGGCCCGTACATACACGGGTGGGGTGGGGGTACGGTCCATACATACACTGGTGGGGTGGGGGTATGGTCTGTACATACACGGGTGGGGTGGGGGTACGGTCCGTACATACACGGGTGGGGTGTTGGTATGCTCCATTCATACATGGGTGGGGGTTCGGTCCGTACATACACTGGTGGGGTGGGGGTACGGTCCGTACATACACTGGTGGGGTAGGGGCATGGTCCGTACATACACGGGTGGGGTGGGGGTACGGTCCGTACATACACAGGTGGGGGTACGCTCCATTCATACACGGGTGGGGGTTCGGTCCGTACATACACGGGTGGGGTGGGGGTACGCTCCATTCATACACAGATGGGGGTTCGGTCCGTACATACACGGGTGGGGTGGGGGTACGGTCCGAACATACACGAATGGGGTGGGGGTACGCTCCATTCATACACGGTGGGGGCTCGGTCCGTAGATACACGGGTGGGGTGGGGGTACGGTCCGTACATACACGGGTGGGGTGTTGGTTAGCTCCATTCATACACGGGTGGGGGTACGGTCCGTACATACACGGGTGGGGGTACGCTCCATTCATACACGGGTGGGGGTTGGGTCCGTACATACACGGGTGGGTGGGGGTACGCTCCATTCATACACGGGTGGGGGTTCGGTCCGTACATACACGGGTGGAATGGGGGTATGGTCCGAACATACACGGGTGGGGTGGGGTTACGCTCCATTCATACACGGTGGGGGTTCGGTCCGTAGATACATGGGTGGGGTGGGGGTACGGTCCGTACATACACGGGTGGGGTGTTAGTTAGCTCCATTCATACACGGGTGGGGGTACGGTCTCTAGATACACAAGTGGGGTGGGGGTATGGTCCGTACATACACGGGTGGGGGTTTGGCGCGTACATCCGCGGCCGGGGGGCATTTTGCGCGTACATGCGGGGTCTGTGGTGGGTTGTTCGGCGCGTATGTGGGCACGTGTCTCCATGCTTGCTGTGGGAGTTCGGTCCGTACGGTGTTTTTTGCATACAGTTGTGAAATCGAAAGGACGGGAGTGATCGTACTAGCGTGGTCGGACTTCATTTTTCTGTACATACACAGGTGGGGTGGGGGTACGGTCCGTACATACACGGGTGGGGTACACTCCATTCATACATGGGTGGGGGTTCGGTCCGTACATACACAGGTGGGGTGGGGGTACGCTCCATTCATACACGGGTGGGGGTTCGGTCCGTACATACACTGGTGGGGTGGGGGTTCGGCCCGTACATACACGGGTGGGGTGGGGGTACAGTCCGTACATACACTGGTGGGGTGGGGGTATGGTCCGTACATACACGGGTGGGGTGGGGGTACGGTCCGTACATACACGGGTGGGGTGTTGGTATGCTCCATTCATACATGGGTAGGGGTTCAGTCCGTACATACACTGGTGGGGTGGGGGTACGGTCCGTACATACACGGGTGGGATGGGGGTACGGTCCGTACATACACGGGTGGGGGTACGCTCCATTCATACACGGGTGGGGGTCGGTCCGTACATACACGGGTGGGATGGGGGTATGCTCCATTCATACACGGGTGGGGGTTCGGTCCGTACATACACAGGTGGGGTGGGGGTACGGTCCGAACATACATGGGTGGGGTGGGGGTACGCTCCATTCATACACGTTGGGGGTTCGGTCCGTAGATACACGGGTGGGGTGGGGGTACGGTCCGTACATACACGGGTGGGGTGTTGGTTAGCTCCATTCATACACGGGTGGGGGTACGGTCCGTAGATACACGGGTGGGGTGGGGGTACGGTCCGTACATACACAGGTGGGGGTTCGGCGCGTACATCCGCGGCCGGGGGGCATTTTGCGCGTACATGCGGGGTCTGTGGTGGGGTGTTTGGCGCGTATGCGGGCACGTGTCTCCATGCTTGCTGTGGGAGTTCGGTCCGTACGGTGTTTTTTGCATACAGTTGTGAAATCGAAAGGACGGGAGTGATCGTACTAGCGCGGTCGGACTTCATTTTTCCGATTCGTACGGTAAATCGTCCGGGGATGTGTCGGACACAATTTCCGACCCGAGGACGTGTGGGCAAATGTTCCGGATCTGATTCGTATGGAGTTTTTCCCATGCGAATCCTACTTGGCAGTTTGTACGCTACTTGAACAATTCGGACGGTAAAAACTCCAGATTCAATTCGGACGGGGGAAATTTTTCCAGGATCGGAATCGGCACCAAATATCCCATAAGTTCCTGAGGGAAAAATATGCAATAGTAGTCTCTGATTCCACATATAATGGACATCAAGAAATAGAGGTTTCTCTTTCTCGACTGTTCAGCAGCCAGTTAAGTGTTTTTTCCTTGATGTTGTTTTTGTGGAGTATAATGTGAGTTTTGATGTTTACTTTATTTTATTTCAATGACAATCTTGTTGCTGATTCTTCCGTCCCCCTCTCCAAAATAAACCACCACCTGCTTTGGTGTCAGGTTGCTGCAGAGAAGGGGCTTAGATCTATTATTGAATTTGCACAATCCGCACATAGACACCGGCATGTCACAACCTTTCATCAGTGCACAGAGCTCAACTTGCACTTAGTGTGTGGTGCACCAATCTGGCCCCCCAGAAAGGGCAACCTTCGATGCCGTCTCGCATCTCAGTCTGACCGATGACTCCTTTCTACGCTCTTGTCCAAGAGAAAATGTAGGCTTCAGGCAGGTATTTTAAATGCAGAGGCACAATTTGGCTAGTAATTTCCTAATTACAACTAGTGCATGTTCTAATTTTGGAACTTTCTCACTGTGTTGCATCTCTCTTAGCCCTCTTTATCTCAGGCTGATTTCTGTTTTGACTGCAGTCTGGGTGTCTTTTTTCACTAACTTTAACAAGAATGGTCACTAGTGTGCCTTAGTTCAATTGGTTGCCATCTCCCCTGTGCTTGTTGCCAGGTTAGCGTACAATTCAACCAGATTATGATGACAAGATCATAAGACTCCAGTTGCTTGGAAGATGTTTCAGGGGGGCAATATTTTCTTCCCATCGATGGTAGTTTGGTGGTGGCAATCAATCATTTGTTAAAAAAGGTGATGTCCTCTGCCCTGAAGCCTTTGAGAAGGCCAACTATTTTGCTTGCCTTTGTACAGAGTATTCTACCCCCGGTACGGGAAGACCCAAGGCCTTTTAGGGCCCTTGAAACCTAGAATGTCCTTAAAATTCCCAACAAGATATCCAAAAAGATCCTTTTTTTAGTCTCCTTCAGGTGCTTTTGAGCGCCGTAGGCAGGCATTCTGAAAATGCAAATTGATGACTAAAGGCCTTCCCTTCAGGATGATCAGTCTGCATGTGCTCTGCAGAGAGAGATTCCTTCTCTCCTTCCAGAGACATAGGAAACGCTGAAGATGTGGATGGTCTGGACCATGGAGAAGATTTAGAAGACAAACCAGATCTAAGCAGACCCTGGTGCCTGGAGGCTGGTACTAAATGGCTCAGACTGGATGACAAAAGCACCTGGGGTGACAAAACCCCGTCCAACATGCTGAATTCAGAAGATATTTACCATCCCCGCTATGCTCGCTAGACTCGGGCTGAGAAGGTAGCCCAATATGTTGGTAAAAGATTGTGGAAACCTTTTGACAAAGAGGGTCAGGGTCACCTCAAACTGTAGTGGCCCAGACCTTCTGTAGAGGTTAAGGTGCAAGTGACACCAGAGATCGACAGAAAGATGTCAATATTCATCACTAAGGGGTCGATTGCGATGGCGGACGGACAAAGTAAAGGGACCGCCCGCCATAGTCCTGCAGTTGGCATTGGGATGCACCCGCCACACTGGCGGGCGCATCCCAGATTCTTTATATTGCGGCAGGCGGTGCTGCAAGCAGCACCCGCAGCAAGGTAAAAAATGCATGTTGTGCATTTGAATGCACAACATGACAGGCACCACGCGGTGCCTGCCACCTTGTGCATGTAAATGCTGGGGGGTACCATAGGTACCCCCCATGTGCACCCCCTACCCCCTCAACACCGTGTGGGCCCGCTACAGGCCCCCAACAGCAAAGACCGCTCGCCTTTCAATGGCGGCCATGGAAAGGTGATTCACCGCCTGCTACATAATATGGACGGCGGTGTCTTGCAGACCCCACCTCCATGTTATGGGCTTTTTCCGCCCGGTCGAAGAGTCGACCGGCGAAAACTGGTGGACGGTCTCCGTCCACCGGGGTTCCCCCGCCATCGTAATGTGGGGGAAGGGCGGATGGGAGGCAGGCGGTGTATTCTGGTGGGCAGATCGCCACCGCCATGCGGGTGGTGGCGATCCGCCCACTAATTTAATCGACCCCTAAATTTGTTTATTATCCCAAGAAAGTGATTGAAAGATCTTGGAGATCTTGTCAAGACAAATTGTTGGATATCATGTGCCTTCTTCCACAAATCCTGAATATGGCTGAGGAGACTGCCAATTTAATTTCCCTGAAGTCCCTCTCAGTCTAGGCACAGAGGCAATTAGTTTCATCGGAAACACCAATTGCGACCTTTCTACACAAAGATGTTGATCTCTCCTACTTAAAATGGTCCCTACGCTCGGGAACTTGGCTATCCTGAATAGAAGCCTCTTTGGAGATCCTCCAAATAAGGAATTCTGTAAATGTGTAACGACCTTCTTCTCACTGGATAGCACCCAACAATCTATTAAGAAGATCTTTGGATAAAATAGTTTGGGATGGCCTGGTAGGGGGAGGAGTCACTGATCTGACAGTGTATATTTTCCAGCCTCCCGACAAGACAAACCTTCAGAAGAAACTTTGAGTAAAAGGGCCAGAACACATTTGGTGAATTCTTCCCCTTTCAGGACAGCAGAAACTGGGGAGGTTACAGCTATATCATTAAAGTTCTTGAAGGTGTAACAGGTAAAAGTTACCCTTTCTTCCCAAACAAATGTGGCAGGCAGGTTAACATTGTCTTTTCTAAAGTGTTGGGAGATCACAAAGTTCTTAGATGCTTGGATTCTGGAAACTGTCCAAGGTTTCCATATAGAGTTTCAGGATTCCCCAAATGAGATGAGGAAGCTCACTGCCCTGTCTTCGACTCAGACTGAGTTTGTTCATAGAGCAAGAGGTCCAATCCCAATTTTTAAGAGGGGTGATCATTCCATCCTTCCTTTACAATAGAGGTTTTTTAAGCAATTTCGTTCATGGGTCATATTATAGAAGTGCCCCGGGGTACCACGGGTGTTTGCACCCGCTTTGCGCCCCCCGGACCACTTTGGTATTACAGAAGGGGACGCAGATGCTTGTGCGTCTTCTTCTGTAATACCGATAGCGCGGGCACACATAAAGCACCGACTCTTTCTTCAGAGGATGTTCCCTCATTTACATGGTTGTATAACCCCATGCAAATAAGGGAATCCCTTTGCCTCTGCACCCGTGCTGTATTTCAGATTAGGCGCAGAGGCAAAGAAGCTGTCAGGAGGCACACTGACTGTGCGCCACCTAATAGGTGGTGTACTGTTTGTGTGCCCCTGATAGCAGCCCGCTGTAGGGCAGAAAGGGGGTCCCATGGGCCCCCCAGACATCTTCTTGCTGGCAGGTGCAGTCATTCACTGCACCCCCCTTCAAGGGGATCTCTAATCCCTTTAAAAGTACAGACAGGCTGTCGCCTGCACTGTGAAAACACAGAGCTGGTTCAAAGTACGAGTTTGTACCATAATGCGGCTCATTTTTTGGTTAGTGCTGGGCACACCTTTTGAAAGTTGCACCCAGCACTAACCCGGAAAATGCGCCGCATACATAATACAGCCCCTGGTAGCCAAGAAAGACAAGGGTCACTGCCCGGCTATAAACCTTCTCATTGAACTCAGTGGGTGGCTGATCAACCACCACTTGAAGATGGAGCGAATCCATCTTTTCAGAGATATCTTGTTATCCTATGACTGGATGAGGGTTGACCTAAAGGATGCATATTTTTCAATACCCATCTCCCTCCACACAGGAGATTTCTGCAATTGAGGTGGTTTTAATTCGATGTATGAGTTCACTGCACTCATGTTCCACCTGGTGCTTCACAAAGGTTTGGAGAACAGTCATTGGATGGTTAAGAGACAGAGAGGTTTGTCTAATAGCATATTTGGATGATATCCTTCTTATGAATCAGAGTGCGATTCAACTCCTAAAAGAGCAAAGGGTGGCAACTTCACTCCTGGATTGTTAGGGATTCATCATCAACGGAGAAAAACCAGAGACAGTGCTATCTCAGAAAATCTCATTTGTAGGCTTTGTTGTGGATACAGCTCAACAGATTCTGGAGCTTCCCCAGAAAAAAATGAAATCCATTAAGACGTAACTGAGGTTGGCACTGGAGAGTTGCACTGAAGAGGCACACACTCTCTCTGAGATTGCTAGCCAGACTGGTGGAACCTCTGGCATTATCGATCCAGGCAATTGGTTTACTGTGCCACATGGTCTGTGTGGCACTTCAACATGGTCAATGTTTGGGCTCACTTGCTCTCTTTTTTTCAGGGGTGACAGGGGCTTCAGTTCTTCTTGGCCCAGATACTTGTGGTGGCAATGGTGTCAATTTCGAATGTTTAGCAGTAGTCATTTACTTGATTAGTTCATGTTTGCTCTATTGTACACATGTGAGGTTGGGGGGCACTGCCAGCACAGGGTGGGTTTCTGCACACAGTATTTCAGGCAGGCTGTCGAGGGTCATCATGTGTGTGTTCTTCCTATATGTGTGCCCAGTGGTGTATGTGTGTGGTCATCTTGTAATGGCCAGTCATCCTGGTCCCATGGCTTACTTTCCATGTGTGCTCTTGGATGGCCAGGTATTGTGCAGTGTGAAGGGGGTGAGTTTGTGGGGAGTGTTGATGTGTGCATGCCTCTGCAATGTCAACTACACACGTGTGCCACCCAGGAGTTGTGTGCCTGTTGTTTTGATTGTTCATCCCTGTGGATGTGGTTGTATGCCCATGTGTGAGTTGTATGCTGTGCACTGTGCAGTGTGTTGGTGTGTCCTAGCAGTTCTGTCTGACTCCTACTTGTTGTTTTTGTCACTTGTGAGTATGCAGAGGGTGTTACTGACAATTCAGTGTTGCGTTTTGTTGCACATCCTTGTGGCTGGTGGCTGTTTGTGGGGTCTGTGCAGACCTGCTGCTCCACACTGCCATTGTGGTTGTGTTTTCTCATGCCTTGCTGTCCCATGGTGCCTTCTTGCTTCCAGTGTGGCATGTTGTGTGTGTTGCAATGCCATCCCCTATCTGTGCTTCAGCTGCCCAGTGTGGGTCTGCACTCCCTCTCTTTGTGTATGGTACACTCATGCCATTTCCCCTACTGACATGCAGTACACTTCACTTTGGTGTGAGCTGTCCCCTTGGTTTGTATGTGTGTGTGCCTCCCCATGACTTCATTTGTGCCACTGTGCTTTGTGGTGCAGTTCTTTGTCCAGGTTCAATGTGTCACTCAGTGCATTTCCCCAATGGGTCATGTGTGATGTACTGGTGCTCTTTGTCAGTCATGGTTGCTGCTATGCAGTTCAACTGTATGTGCTGCCCAGTCCTGTGGTCAAGTTGTTTCCACCTTTGTGTCCCAGACTTGTGCATCTATTGGGTGTTGTGTTGGATGTATGTGTGTTGCTTGTGTTATTGCTTCACTTCCTGGGTGTGCTGTTGTCTTTGTGCTGTGCTGTATGGTGTTGTGTGGGTTGCTGTTCTGTCACTGATGTCTGTGTGTATCTGGTATGCTTGGTGTGCACACACAGCTTGCTGTGCTTGCTGTGCTGTGTGTATGTTGCCTTGTGATTGCCTGTTGTGCATCCCCTGATGTCATGCTATGTTTGCTATGGGATTGTTCTGCCTGTGCATCTGTTGTTTGTTTGCTGTGGCTGTGTTGTTCTGTGATGGTGCACTTCTTGTGTGTGTTGTGGAATGTTGTCTGTGCATTGTTCCTGAGTGATGAGGTTGTGCACTCCTGTTGTGTCTGTGCTCCCATTGCCTTTCCCCAGTTTATCTGCACAGGGCATGGCTGTTGTTGTTGTTGTGGCTCTGTATGTGTTTCAGTTGGGTTATGTGTTTGTCTGTTGTATTTGTTTCCACATTTGTGGTGGCATCCCTGTGTGTGTGTGTGATGTTTGTGGCTGAGCCCAGGGTGTGTGGTTGTTTGTGTGTGTATTGCCTGTCAAGTATTGGCAGCCTTCAATGTGTTTGGCACTGGTGTTGTGTGCTGCTGTTGTGAGGGGGTATGTGTGTAGATTCTTACTGATATTTGTGAGTCCTGAGGTGTGTAGATGATCCCTGTGTGTAGTGCTGATGATGTACTCCTGTGAAGTAGTTATATGTATGTGTGGTTGGTCCCAGTTTGAGTTCAGGGCCTTCCTTTCATCCTTTCATCCTTGTGCCTATACATGGTTTGCCTTGCTGTCTCTCTGTGTGGCTGCACTGAGCTGTCTGTGGTTTGATTTCACTGACTGTGCCAGCATGTGTGCTTTGATGGTGTGAGGGTGTTGTGCTCTGTTCTTTGTGTTGATGTGATGTTCACATGCTTGTTGTGTGTCTCCATGGCCTTCCATTTGTGTGCAGCCCACTTTAGTTTCCCTATTTGTTGTGCTCCATTGCTGGTGGCATGTAGGGTGTGTATGTGTGTGTGTGTCAGTCTGTGATATGTATGTGTGACTGTGCAGGCTGTGTGTCCATTTGGATGTTGCTTCCTTGCATGTGTTCATTTGTTGCTTGTCCTCATTGCTTTTTCCCTGAGTGTGGTGTAGTGTGTGTTTCCCTGGCCCTGTGCTGCTGTGCTGTGTGTTGTGTGTTCCTGTGTAGCCACTCCTGCATTGTGGGTCTCCATGATTGTTGGTTGTGTGGTGCAGGGTATGTATTGCCCTGGCTTGTTGTTGTGCATGGGGTGTACAGGGGGGCACATAGCATGTGCCTTCATGGAGTGTGCTAGTGTGTGGGTGTGGCCCCGTGGTCTTTGTGCCCTGCCCATGCCTGGCACTGGTCCTGCCTTCTGCATTGCACAAGTATTTGTTTGTGTTCGCTGCTGCGGTGATGTGACCGGGACGTGGCTGCATGGTGGAGGTAGATGTGTGTCCAGGATGCAGCGGGTGAATTTGTGGCAGGTGGGTGATGTGTGGGTGCCCTTGGGGATGTGTCCCTATCCCCCCTAGAGTGTCTGATGCGGCTTTAGACCCTGTGTCAGGCCGTGGGTTGTGTGTTGTGTTATTGTGTTCCTGCGGTCCATGAGTTCCTGGTGATGTAGCAGGTACAGCACCGGAAAGACGTGTAGAGCTGGGTCCATTGCAGTCGTGTCCGGGTGGTGTGGACCGGGACTCTGGTTTCGCACTCCGCTGTCGAGTTTCCGCTGTCTCTGGTTGGGCGGTGTCTCCGCTGCGGTGCGTCTGCTTGCTTGAGCCATCCTAATTTGTGGAATGGGGCGGACGTCATTCCGCATGGCAGAGGGTCTCCATTGGCTCCCACTGTCGCGGTGACGGGCGCACTTTGATGGCAGTGCGCGTCACACCGTGGCGGTCGGGAATTGGCCTATTTTTGACCATACTAATATGGCGGACGTGATGTCCGCTGCTAGTGGGTGGAAAAGGGCATTTTTCCGCACTGCCAGCGCAGTGGTGGTCCCACCGCCCTACATCCTAATGGACCCCTTAATCTTCAAAGAAAAAATGAAATGAAGTAAATAAACAATTGGAGAAAAACCAAATAAAGGGTGAATATCAGACCTATGAAAATCAGCGTCCATGGAGCTTACGTTCCGCCGTATCGTGAGTCATGGAGAGTAAAGGCATCTGTTGTAAATATAAATATAAATATATATATAATATATATATTATATATATATATTAACAAAACCTCCTTTTACAGAGAATCAGCCGCACTCCACAATGATGATTGTATCCAGTTTATTTCAAATGCAGTTGGCATTCCTGACATGTTTCGTTCGCCTTGAACTTTCTTAAAGGTGCGCCGCTGACATCGTTTTGAGGACAGTGAAACCAACAAGTTTATCCACTCATTTATAAAGTCTTCACCCCCTAGTGGACGCCCATAGTGAGTACAGTGTATTGTGGTCCTTGCAGTTCAACCTTCCCATAATTTTTACCCTCCAGTGGGTGATGTCAGTAATTTTACTTCATTTACTTGCATTTAAGAGTTCATTGCATCTCAGAAACAGCCCATTTTAAAGGCTTCCGTGATCCATACCAAAGTTTGTCTTTGACGGCGCCTGTTTACCCTTGTCGCTTTCACGTTCACCAAAGACGGTTCTCTTTCATGCAAACTATGGCGCTCTTGCTGGTGGTGCGTCGCTGCGGCAGAACCAAGCTGTAACATACTAACAAAACCTCCTTTTACAGAGAATCAGCCGCACTCCACAATGATGATTTTATCCATTTTATTTCAAATGCAGTCGGCATTCCTGACATGTTTCGTTCGCCTTGAACTTTCTCAAAGGTGCGCCGCTGACATCGTTTGTATGTATGTATATACATATATTCAATGAAAAAAACACAGTTTTCAGGGACGTTATAGTTAGTTGGACATTCCACTCATACAAAACCAGAGAAATTAGGCTGTTATAGTTAGATCAACTAACTATAACTCGCGCCCCTGCAATGCATTGCTGATGATGTCACATATTACATCATTCATGACATGGTCAGTGACATCACTGATGACATCTCAAATGACATCACTGATGACATCATCCAGTGACTGTGTGTTTCGTTTAAATATGTTTTATATATATATATATAGGCCAAGGTGTATTGAAGAATGAGTGTCTGAATGGATGATTTAGTAGGTGCGTGATTGACTGTATAAGTGAGTGATTAAAAGTGTCTTACTGAATGCATGGGTAGTGACTGATGCAGACATTCATACAGTTTAGTTTGTCAGTTGGTGTGTAAGCGGTTTCATGGGTTGGTGAGTAGCTAATTGAGGGTCTATATGGGTTATTGATTGGTTGACTGAGTATCTGTATGGGTGCCTTAGTGTCTGTGTGGGTGGGTGGGGAGTGTGAGTCTGCATAGATGTGTGAGTGGGTAAATCACTGGGTGCATGAGTTCAAGAGTGCATCTGTGAAGGGCTGTATGGGTGAGTGAGTATGCGTGGGTATGTTGGTGCGTGAATGGATGCCTCAGTAGTACATATGTGAGTAAATGCATATGTGAAAAGCAGTATATGTGAGTGTTGGAGTATGTAAATAACTATATGTGAAAGTAAGTGAGTGATTGTGAGAGTGGCTGTATGGATGAGTGTGTGCTTGTATTAGTTATTGTATAAGAATGTAAGTATGTGTTAGTATATGTTTGAATAAGTGAGGTGGAGTGTGTATAACTGTATAGGTGAGTAAATGGGAGTGTGATTGATTATTTGCATGACTGACTAGGTGTGCGAGTAACTGTATGGATGAGTGGCGGTGTGTGAGTGTCTGTATAGATATGTGAGTGCATATTATAGTGCCGTATTGATGGTTGACTGCATGTATGACTGACTGTATGGGTGAATGAGTGGATGTGTGTGTAGACCTAGGAATTAGTGAGTGGGTATGTACTAACTGGTATTGGTGTGTCTATGGTTTCGAAAATGGTAGTCTGTATTTTAGAGTGGGTGTATCAATGTTTTATTAGGGTATGAGGAGGTGCATCAGATTATCAGGTGGATGATGTCATTGAATGATGTAATATGTGACGTCATCAGCAGTGCATTGCAGGGGTGCGAGTTATAGTTAGCTGAACTAACTATAACGGCCAAATTTCTCTGGTTTTTAAATATAACGTCACTGAATACTGTGTTTTTTTAGTGAACTGGAAAGGTTTTTTAAATGCTAATTTCTAACTATGCCTACAAAGGTAGGACATGTGCAGAAAGAGGAAGAAATGCGCAGAAAGAAGCAAGAGAAATGCAGAAAGAGGCAACATAAGTCCAGAAAGACCAAGAAAGGTGTAGAAAGAAGCAAGAGATGTGCATAAAGAACCACCAGAGGAGCAGAAAGAGACCTTGTTGCAAAGTCATCCTCTGCCCCCAACATTTTGCTGATGGGTACTGGTGGTAACTAACTCTGACTAAACAGGCCTGGAGCCAGTGCTATGCTGAAAGACACTTAGAATGCAGTGAAAACACCTACATACACTTAGGTACACTATGGGTTGCGGTACCCCTGTGATTGCAATGACCTTCCCTATATGGCCCTAGTACCTAATAGGGAAGGGGGATTAAAACTAAGAGGAGCAGAAGGAGGCAAGAGAAGTGCAGAAAGAAGCTACACAGGTGCCAAAAGAGGCAAGGGAGGTGCAGAAAAAAAGCAAGTGAAGTGCAGAAAGAGGCAAGGGAGGTGCAGAAAGAAGCAAGAGCAGTGCAGAAAGAACCAACAGAGGTGTAAACAGAGGCAAAAGGGGTGCAGAACGGGGTAGGAGAGATGCAGAAAGAGGCAAGAGAGGTACAGAAAGAGGCAGGAGGTGTGCAGAAAGAAGGAAGAGAAGTGCCGAAGGAGGCAAGAGAATTGTTGAAATAAGCAACAGAGGTGTAGAAAGAAGCAAGAGAAGTGCAGAAAGAGGCATGAGCAGTGCAGAAAGAACCAACAGAGATGCAGAAAGAGGGAAGAGGGGTGGTGAGAGAGGCAAGAGGGGTGTAGAAAAAGGTAGGATGGGTGCACAAAGAGGCAAGAGAAGTGCAGAAACAGCCAAGAAAAGTGCAGAAAGAGGCAAAAGAGGTACATAAAGAGACAACAGGGGTGCAGTAAGAAGCAAGACAGGTGCAGAAAGAAGCATGGAAAGTGCAGAATGAAGCAACAGGGGTGCAGAAAGAGGCAAGAGAAGTGTTTAAACAGGCAAGGGAAGTGCACAAAGAAGCAAGAGAATTATTGAAAGAAGCAACAGAGGTGTAGAAAGAAGCAAGAAAAGTGCAGAAAGAGGCAAGTGAGGAGCAAAAACAGGCAGGAAAAGTACAAAAAGAGGGAAGACGAGTGCAGAAAGAGACAACAGGGGTGCAGAAAGAAGCAAATGAGGTGCAGAAAGAGGCAACAGACATGCAGAAAGAGGGAAGAGAGGTGCAGAAAAAGCCAAGAAAAGTACAGAAATAGGCAAAAGCAAAAGAGGTACATAAAGAAACAATAGGGATGCAGGAAGAAGCAAGACAGGTGCAGAAAGATGCATGGACAGTGCAGAATGAAGCAACAGGGGTACAGAAAGAGGCAAGAGAAGTGCAGAAACAGGCAAGAGAAATGCACAAGGAGGCAAGAGAATTGCTGAAAGAAGCAACAGAGGTTTAGAAAGAAGCTAGAACAGTGCAAAAAGAGGCAAGTGAGGACTAAAAATAGGCAGGATATGTACAGAAAGAGGGGAGACAAGTGCAGAAAGAGACAACAGGGGTGCAGAAAGAAGCAAATGAGGTGCAGAAAGAGGCAACAGACGTGCAGAAAGAGGGAAGAGAGGTGCAGGTGAAAAAAGAGCATGACATTGGTTAAGTTTAGAAATGTGGGCGCAGAATTCACTGCAGTCCCAGAAAATAAGCACATATTGAAAGAGCTGAATATGCATAATGTGGCACTGGGCGAGGCTCGCAGCCGAGGTTTTGTATCTGTGCTCCGACTGAGAGAGAGAGGGAGGCCTGCTAAGCAGTTATTGTGAAAGTAGCCCATTGTGCACATATTTTACATTATTATTGGGCATGTACGAAAATTATACCGCGTGGATGTGGTTATTAAATATATAGCGAGTGCTCTTCTTTGGTTTACTTTGCTCTGTGTTACATGGCACCATGACGCTGCAATAGGACAGCTCCAGCACATGATTGCATGTCGTTGAGCTTGAAATATGCCCCGTATCGTGCTCTTGGTACAGCCTGAAGATGAGAAAATCACTCATACCACAATTTAAAATTGTGCATTTTTTTGTGATATAATTAGGGCCTAATTTGAGCCGTGGTAAATGTAATAGACAGAATGCAGTCGGCAATGTAACAATAAAGTACATGTCCTAGTACATGTCCTAGTGCGTGTACTGAATATGTGCTTTTTCACTGAGGCTGCAAATAATGATCACGTCATATGTGCATTTGGCTCTTGGCTTCGTGGTGTGGTTGGCACCTGCTCTGGTTGTAGTTTGTTGGTGTTGATCTTGTGTAAATCAGTGAGTTGGCTTGTGTTCATGATACTCAGTCAGGTCTCGCTCTGCATGGGCCGTGAAGCAGGCAAGCGCTTGGTTCCGGAGTGTCACTAGTGCATCAGGAGGGTGAAACGCAGGTGCGCGTGGGTGCAGGGGCTTTTTCCACACACCTCCACAGTAGCTCCGAAAAGTAGGAAAGGACGTGGAGCCTCCTACTTTCTTAGTTGCGCAAAAAGCTGCAGGCCTGGCTAAACGAGTAGTCTCACTAGGCCCTGGAGTTCCTAGACTCCCACCTACTCAGCACCAGGATTCCCTTGGCTGGTAGTGCGCTACAAGTTTGCATGACATATCGCTACAGAAAGTCCCTCTCGTGTCTCACAGGCTCTCTGACACAGGGCCACAGTCCCTCTTGGGCTTCCAGAGGCTTTCTCCAGACACAGGTCACAGTTCTTCTCGGTTCTTAGAGGCTCTCTCCTGACACAGGGCCACAGTCCCTCTGGGAGGGGGGAGGTGGGGGCAGAGTCTCTCTCCAGACAGAGGCACAGAGGCCCTTTTGGCTCTAGAGTCTCCCTCCAGACACAGGTCAAGTCACTCTGGGTCTCCCAGGGGCTCTTTTTAGACACGGTCACAGTCCCTCTTGTGTCTCACAGGCTCTGTCCTGACACAGGGCCACAGTCCCTCTTGAGCTCTCTGTGGCTCTCTCTAGACACAGGTAACAGTCCTTCTAGTTTCTCAGAGGCTCTCTCCTGACACAGGACCACGGGCCCTGATGGGGTCTCAGAGGCTCTTTCCAGACACAGGGCCACAATCCCTCTCAGGCTCACAGAGCCTCTTTTCAGACACAGGGCCACAGTCCCTTTTGGGCTTTCAGAGGCTCTCTTCTGACAGAGGGCCACAGTCCCTCCCCGGTTACCCATAGGCTCTCCTCAGTCCCTTTTGGGGTCTCCAGAGACCTCTCCTGACATAGGGCCATTGAGTGCTGCTACTTCCCAGCTGGGGAGAGGCAGGTGTGCGTTGGTGCAGCTGCCGGCAGAGTCCATGGGTCCCTGCCCGAGGCATAACACAGGCCCCCGCAGCCCCCGTGTTGTGGGGGGCCCTGAGCTTTATGGGGCCCCCTTGGCACACAGTACATTCGCTGACAGTAGGGTCCGTCTGGGATGTAGTTTTAAAGCTACGCTTGCTGCTTTGCCACATAAATTAAATGGTGCTTATGTGCTGCTTATAGGCAGAGTGGATATGCAGGGGCTTTAAGAAGGGGTGAAAACACAACAAAGCCTCATTAACAATTAAATGGTCTTTTAAAGACCTGTGAAGTACTTGGGTGCGGCTGTGTGTGTGCCCGGGAAGCTGGGTATCCGGAGGGTGGCAGTGTGTTTAGGAAGGAAGGAGGGATCGCCATCTGTCTAAGGAAAGAAGGGGCAGTGGCCATCGAATGTTTAAAGGACGCACAGGGCATAGTCTCCTTTTGAGATTCTAGCGGTTAGTTACTGTGCCTAGCGGTCAGTTACTGTGCAAAGGTAGCATGGGGTAGGGACCGCCTGTTGGCAACTGAGGAGTGCGGTTGAATAAAAGCCAGAGGTACTGACATTGCTGATCCCTGGGCCCTCTTTTAGGAGGTAACTTCGAGTCAGAGGAAAAGGATGTGAACTGTGGGCCTAGGAGAGAGAAGCATCAGTGAGGAATAAAGTGAGACAAAAGGCAGGAAGCCACAATATTTTGAATAAAGAAGGGTGGGTGAGGCAAGGGAAGACGAGGCAAGCTGAATGAAGAGGAAATGTCCTTAAGACTAGCCAAGCTGGAGCAGGCAGTAGCGCCTCGAAGGCAGGGCTAGCTGAGTATGTTAGAAACATAGAGGGCGGAGCTGAAAAAAGAGGGCAGGAAGGGGTGCTGACAGAACTACCAGAGCAAGGCTGGCAGTTGCAAAGATGTAGAGTCTGTCAGATGTCACTGGGCGGGAGGCCTGGAGGATTAAAGGCCTTGAAAGCTATCTTTTGATGAGACCGGTGGAAGTGCATGTGTCTTCCAGCCTTTGGGCAATAGCAGCAGCTTTGTGAGTGCTGTGCCACAGAACAGCTAGGGTGCTAGCACAGCTATGCCAACGTAGAGCCTTGGACAGGGAAGCAGGGCCTTCGAGGCTGTAGGATTATGATTTGTGAAGCCAAACCTGGCACTTGCTGTTTTAGCATATTTACCCCCTTTATTCTGGGAACTGTAGTTTTTGGGAACAAGAATAGAAAATGTGATCCTTATAGGCAGTTAGAAAAAGTAGATACAGAGATAGTTGAACGGCGACTTATGGTGAACTTTGTCTGCAGCAGGATTTAGAAACATGAAATGAACGTTTATAGTTATTTGTTAATCCTGGGGAAAATCAAATGAGGACTCCTTCCTTGTGTTGAAAATGTATTGTTTCACGGTTTATGCAAATTACTGTTTACCTCACATGCGCTGTTCTCAAAGCTGCAGTTATTTTACTGACACTGTTCTCAAAGCTGCTTCCCAGAGTTTTCAGTTGAGTCAAATGCAAAACACTTTGCATCTTGTTTTAAGGCCCCATATACTGAACCTTAAATGCTGTTTGAAGGAGACATGTGAAACATAAATATGAATTGTATAGAGTTACTTTGCTTCGTAGTCTTATATAGCGCGAATTTGACCCGAAGGTATCAGAGCACTTTACATGAGCATCTGTTGCACTATAGAAGGACACATTAATTTTTGTTAGGCACGGGGAGATTAAGTGATTTGCCTAGAATCACAGTATGTTAAGCATCATTGTTGAGACTTGAACTCGGTTCCCCAGATTTGAGATCGACCGCTTAGCCGTTAGGCTACATCATACATACATAAATACATATATACTATATATACACACATCTACATGTATTATATATACACACATATATATACACACACACATACATTATATATGCACATTCTTGAATATCAGGCCTGGCTAGACCGGAATAGATAGATATTTTGTACCGGCATGTTGCTGCACAGTGTGTAGATTAGTGAAAGGTATTCTTTTTGACCTTCAACTGTTTGAAACAATGTGTTCTATTGCAAGCACTTTTACCGCATGCTACAATATTACCTCTTCCACCTTTATACTGTTGACCTGATACATTTATATTCATATATTACAATACAATACATAGTTATATGTGGAGTCTGCAACTAGCCCACAAGAGCAGCCCCTGGGCTGTATGACAGGGCTACGTAAACAAATAAAATTAGAGACAGGATCGAGTTTAAGCAAAATAGAGAAGCAATAATCCGCAGCAACAAGTAGAGGAGGCAACGTTGAGCACAATTCCCTACAGTTCTCAGTGTGCGCTTCCTGGAACTAGGCCCAGCTCTTGCTGCAAAAGGTGCACCAACATACCAATCAGGACATAGACCAACAAATGCATATAATGTTCCACGACTCCAATCTCTACAGGATCAGCTAAATCCCCATGAAATCTAATGCAAGACCAATCAATTTGACATACACCCCAGAAAAGCGAAATTGGCAAATCTGGGGTAGAAATGGTCATTTATCCTGGGTCAAGGATTACTAAATTAGAATGAGTGACCTATTAATTGTGAAGTGCAAGCATCCTTCCGAACCGTCTCTAGAATAGAACCATCTGTAAAATGAAGGCCCATCTATCTATCTGGCACATATTTTTTTTTAATATACTGCCAATCAGTTTCAGAGACCATAGATGGAGCAAATGACTTGCACTTTTGTTGATTGCCCCACCTACCATTCATCCTGCAGTGAAGTCTAACAACAAGAGTATACCTTGTGCCTGCTTACGTATAGAATGGCTACAGATGAGGGTGACCCCAAGTGCTGTTTCCCCACCACTGTTTCATTTTAAAGAGGGGTAAAAAATCCTCATCTTGCCAGGCACAATGTTCCTACTGGCAAAGCAACATTGTGTTACTTGACCTAGAGGGGCACAGAGATGACACCTACGCCTGACTGAGATAGGTTTGCTGTAGAAGCGAAAGAACTCCTTCTGCAGAGAAACTATGAAACAGGATACCACACTACCAGTTCCTGGGTACACCCTTGACTGACTGTCCACAGGATCACAGGTAACTCCTGTAATGTTTGAAATTCAAGCGGCTTCCATCATTACCAACCCTGTAACTCTTGGAGATGTTCTAACTTGTTGACCACTGTGAAAGGTTCCCATGTGCAGGATCGTATCACACAAAATAACAGCAGGTGCAAAGCAGTATGCACCACAGAGAAAATTGAGTAAGCAAAAGTGTAGAGCATCTTGAGTCACACCCATAAGCCACATTTAAGGCTTAGCAAATCCAGACTGCCCACACACTTAACAACCCGGCTAATCCGGCTTGGAAATAGAAACAAAAACCAAAAAGGCCACGTTTATGTCCGACAAGCTACCTATTTTGAACAATTAAGTTGTCACTGTGACAAACAAAACTCTAAGCTGCTGCCCCATTGTCCCACAATAACTTCTGAAAACAACTCTCACACACTTGCGCTCTAACACTACATTTACGCAGCAGCGCTGGCCCTGCATCCTTATAGACCACTCACAATTAGGTTTCCATTAACAACAGAAAACCAACAGGCAATGAAAATGAGCACTGGCAAAGCCAACTGGTCCGGCTTTGCAAGCTGATGTGATTATTTTATTGCAAGCATATGCTACAAAAAAAAGAAAAGAAAACTGCATCCACTAAGGCAGGCAGGCCATTTGATTGTAATAATACAATTTCAAACAGTTTTAATAAAGTACAGGTGCTTCCTAGAATGCAGGTACACTTGGAACAGTTTGAAGAAAACCGTTTTAGTTTTAATGCACATTGGAGGATAATATGATTATTGGGGGCACAAAGAAAATACACTATTGTATTTCAGTTACTGTGACCTTAAGATATAGATTGACTGAGCAAATTATTGGCCCCAATAGCCCAGGCACTTAAGAGCAATTTTTTGGGTAAATTTCTATATGATTGGGCAAAATGCCATTGCTGTCAGAACAAGTGAGTCAAGGCCTTGAGAGTTGTTGCCCCTTTGCCCCATGCTGTGGTTTGTGGCGGCCAGAAGCAAAAGATGAACAGACCAATGCAGTGTTTAAAATAGAAACATAGAAGTGTGGGCACTGACTAACCCAGAGTACCTGTTTACTACTTAGCGGTGCCGGTACTCTTCTATTAAATGTTTTGAACGTCTGATAAGAAGTGCAGGTACTTTCCCTTTAAATTTAAAGAAGTACAGGTACTCAGTACCTGCCCATCTAAAGCATTGGCAATGAATGATGAGGCCTGGCCCAAAGCTCCTCCATGTATGTATTTATCATTTTCAAATGACAGGAGGAACGCAAGATTGCTAAAGCTGTCTAAGCCAGACCTAAAACAAACAAGGTCTTGATGCTCCAGCCAAACGCCTGACGCATCTGTCAAAGCGCCTGATGTCGAAAGTGTGACATTCGACCTGCGGGACGCTGCATGCCGGAACTTGTAGAAGGAAGAACACAAATGTCCTACAAGACTCCAAAGCGTTGTTAATGAAGAGCTGACAAACATCTCAAGTGGCCAGCCAGCAACTGTGCACTTCCAACTACTTGCCACTCCCTCTTCCAACTACTTGCCAAACCCTTCTCCCTTTCCTGCGGTGTCCCTCAGGGATCATCCATTAGCCCAACACTTTTTAATATCTATGTAAAACAACTGGCCCCTTTGTTAGAATCCTTTGGGTTCTACCTCACCTCCTAAGCGGACAATACCCAGATTGTAGTCTCTACTCCCTGGGGAACGTGAGAGTACAGCATCCGGGTTCAAGGATTGTATGACTGCGGTTGGTAACTGGATGGCTCAGAACTGCCTCAAATTAAATTCCAACAAAACGGAGGTGGTTCTTTTTGGAAATGACTTAAACTTCTGGACCCCAGAATTGTGGCCAGACTCACTGGGACCCCTCCCAACTCCTAGTAGAAAAGTAAAAAACCCTAGGAGTCAATATTGATAATAAGCTGTCCTTTAAAGATCAAGTTAACGCGGTAGTCTCTGCTACTTTGTATAAACTGAGGTCATGTAAAAAGATCCTGCCTCTACTACCCAAAGAGAGTCAAAGAATAGTTGTCTCAGCCCTTGCCTTATCGAGACTGGACTATTGTAATAACCTATACCTAAATATCCAGGAGGGGCTTTTAAAAAAACTCCAACTTTTGCAAAATGCAGCTGCTAGATTGATCTCTTGGATTGCAAAATACGCTGCAATCTCGGCTGAGATCAAAAGACTTCATTGGCTTCAAGTAAAAAAACGAATTCTGTTTAAGGCCATGTGTGTTATGCACAGGTCCCGTCATGGAAGTGGACCCACCCATTTGATAAGGCACATTCGATGGTATACTCCCAGAAGAATGTTGGGTCTTCAGAGGCAAAATTAGTTTCAGTCCCTATGGCAAAAAAAGCTAATTGGGGTGGACAAAGCTTTTTAGTGGGAGCAGCCAAAGCATGGAATACTCTCCCACGACACCTTAGAGACACCACTAATCACCTGAATTTTAGGAAGGCCCTGAAAACATGGTTATTCACGCTCTAAAGATCTTTATATCCATCCAGCTCGGTCCATGGATGGACATCCTAAAATAGCGCCAGGACACCTCCAGGTAACAGTCGCGCTCTACAAATTTCAATAACATAACACTCTGCAGGGTAGGTTCACAGACAGGATAAGGGCCACTCTAAAAGCAGAACCTACGTTAAGAAAACTTGGGGCCAGGCGCCGACCAGGGTGACGGGATGAGAGAAAATATTAACTCGGGCCCTACTGTGGCAAGCTGTTCTCAAACAGACCCGCCAAAACGTGAGAATGGATGGGAAAGGGGAGTCCAGCGCTATGAAATGTGACCAAAATATCACGAGTTGTTGTCATGGAAAAGGAGCCATCAGCGTACCAAAACGCATTCAAGGGCGCACGTGGTCACACAAGGTATGACACACCCGGACAGCATTAAACACTTGAAACAGAAGAGCGGACATTTGTGATGACAGTGCAATGAGAAAACTCGGTTTGTACTGATTCAAGACCCTAACATGGGAAGTGCAGTGACAAGTGTTCAAACCTAATAGAAGTTTGTCTCCACTTTTAAGCATTTTAAGGAGCGGCACTTTTCAAAGTAAGTGGGTGGTCTGCAAAGACAACATGGCTTTGAATCAGACTGAATACACTCCAATGAATGTTGCATTCAGTGTCAGCCCACAGTCAAGGAAAGGAAATCGGCTTCTCCCGGTGTCACGTCAACATTTCGAAAAGTGGTAAGGACATTCCTAAAAATGATGTTCATTTTCAGTTCTAACCTTAGACTTTGATTGCAGATTTCTAGGTAATCCTAATGGGAAAACGCACCAGGAAGCCGAAATAATCTAAGAAGTGGTGCAGATGGCAGAAGAGGAGCTCCTACTCCGAAGTAAAGCCTTGTGGAATATGACTGTACTCAAAGTTCAAGCTGCTTTTCTTAACCGGTTTCTTTCTGTTTACCTAACTCTCTCAGCCCAAGGACTACTCAAACCTGTATACAAAGGGCTTGGCTCAGCACGCACCGCCCACACATTGAAGTAAATGGTGGCATGTGCTACTACTGAAAGGGCCCAATGTAGCTAGGCTGACCACCAACTGACCGCCATACTGCCTTAGAGCATCATGAGTAATCACTATGTACTCCACTACTGCGCTGGGTATGTTTAGCGCATTCAACCTATTCCAGCCAGCGCTGCCAACCAGGCTAGGGGGCCCACGCTTATGAAAGCCGCTATTGGACACATAGGGGCCTATTAGGTTTGCGGGTGGACTTTAGTCCGCCCGCCACCCTAGCGGTGTAGGGACCGTCTGCCAGTGATGCGGCGGTCCCGCATCAGCAATTAGGATGCCACCGCGGCGGTGGCATCCTCCATTCCCAGCATTGTGGCGGGCGGTGCTCACAGCACCGCTCGTTACAATGCTGGGAATGTATGTTGTGCATTGTCATGCACAAGGTGACAGGCACCACACAGTACCTGCCACCCTGTCCATGACAATGTAGGGGGGTACCATAAGTACCCCCATGTGCAGCCCCCCCAATACCCTGGGAGCCCGCAACGGGCCCCCCTAAGTAAACTCCGGATGGCTTTCCATGGCGGGGTCTCCGCCATTGAAACCCCTGCACCGCTGCCCTTGCTAATATGGATGGCGGTGTCTAGGAGACACCGCCACCATATCCAGCCCCTTTTCTGCCCGGTCGACTGGTCGACCGGCGGAAAAACGACAGACAGTCTTTCTGTCTGGCGGGGTCCCCCCCGCCATACTAATATGGCGGGGGAAATGGGTGGTGGGCAGGGTGTGTTGTAGGGCGTATTGCCACTGCCATGCGGGCAGTGGCGATCCGCCCTATATCCTAATAGACCCCTTAATGTAGAGAAAAAAATGAGTCCTTGTTACGTATGAACACAAGTTCCCTACTCACTGCACCATCAGATGAAAAAACAGACCAAATGAAAGGCATAACTGCTCAGTGCACCCCCCCATGCCACGTGTGACATGTCATTAATTTGTAAACAATAGCTCTGTGCATTCTGGAAGTAGTAGCTTCGCTTTTGCCCCATTGTAAATATAGTCTTGGTTTCCTCGGGGGACTAACTGAAGCTATGATAGCTATGAATGGGATGGCAATGATGGCCAAACAATATAACTGCAAAGCGAAAAAGCCAACTTTAGTTATAGCCAAAACATGACATAGCCAAAGCCTTACTGCATCATTTTTCAAGCACAGCTCTAAACTACAGATTATATTCCAACACTAAGGGGTCGATTCCGATCCGGGTCGGACAGCTCTCCGAGAGCTGTTCGTAGCCTTACCTTGCGACCGACACATACCCGTAGCCGGTCCATCCTGTTGATGAAGTACGATGCGCATAACTGACAAAAACCCGACCGACACATAGGCTGTGATTCAAGCTCCATTCTTCGTCCGAGCCGTAACTCCTAACGCCGAACCGAGTCGCCCGGAAGCAGTATCCATAGCAGATTCCGCCCTGACAAGAACGATGCGTACTCCTACGCGCCGGACGGGTCACCACATACGGCACGTCACAGCATCCGGAAAAGAAGCATATCAGCTACGATTCGCGCCACAACTCAATCCACTGTTACGAGACGGACCAGCTTGCAATGGGTACGAGACAGAGCAACAAGCAGCGTGTATGAGATGAACACATCATGAATCCGATCGCGCAGGTCATACCAGTACTCTACATCTATGACCGGATCAGGAACAGACGTGGACTGTGCAGACGGTAAGACAGACACCTACCACACAAATGACACGTACCCACAAAATGGCACACACACACAGGGGATCCACATCCTGGTCACTAACAACAGGCCACCATAGGGGTTGTATGGCCAGCACCACTACCCCCACACCCATAGGGGACCTGTTGCTCATCACTACTGCCACCCCCACCCATAGGGCTTATGTTGCCCATCACCCCTGCCACCCCCACTCACAGGGGACCTGTTGCCCATCACTACTGCAACCCCCACTCATAGGGCTAATGTTGCTCAGCACTACTGCCACCCCCACCTATAGGGGACCTGTTACCCATCACCCCTGCCACCCCCACTCATAGGGAACTTGTTGCCTATCACTACTGTCACCCCCACTCACAGGGGACCTGTTGCCCATCACTACAGCCACCCCCACCCATAGGGGACCTGTTGCCCATCACTACTGCCATCCCCACCCATAGGAGACCTGTTGCCCATCACCCCTGCCACCCTGACTCATAGGGCTTATGATGCCCATCCCTACTGCCACCCCCACCCATAGGGGACTTGTTGCCTATCACTACTGTCACCCCCACTCACAGGGGACCTGTTGCTCATCACTACTGCCACCCCCACCCATAGGGGACCTGATGCCCATCACTACTGCCACCCCCACCCATAGGGTACCTGTTGCCTATCACCCCTGCCACCCCCACTCATAGGGCTTATGTTGCCCAGCACTGCTGCCACCCCACCCATAGGGGACATGTTGCCCATCACCCCTGCCACCCCCACTCATAGGGGACTTGTTGCCTATCACTACTGTCACCCCCACTCACTGGGAACCTGTTGCCCATCACTACTGCCACCCCCACCCATAGGGGACCTGTTGCCCATCGCCCCTGCCACCCCCACTCATAGGGCTTATGTTGCCCATCACCACTGCCACCCCCACTCATAGGGGACCTGTTGCCCATCACTACTGCCACCCCCACCCATAGGGGACCTGTTGCCCATCACCTCTGCCACCCCCACTCATAGGGCTTATGTTGCCCATCACCCCTGCCACCCCCACTCATAGGGCTTATGTTTCCCATCACCCTTGCCACCCCCACTCATAGGGGACCTGTTGCCCATCACCCCTGCGACCCCCTCTCATAGGGCTTATGTTGCCCATCACCCCTGCCACCCCCACTCATAGGGCTTATGTTGCCCAGCACTACTGCCACTCCCACCCATAGGGGACCTGTTGCCCATCACCCCTGCCACCCCCACTCACAGGGGACCTGTTGCCCATCACTACTGCCACCACACCCATAGGGGACCTGTTGCCCATCACTACTGCCACCCCCACCCATAGGGGAGCTGTTGCCCATCACCCCTGCCACCCCCACTCATAGGGCTTATGTTGCCCATCACCCCTGCCACCCCCACTCATAGGGGATCTGTTGCCCATCACTACTGCTACCCCCACCCATAGGGGACCTGTTGCTCATTACTACTGCCGCCCCCACCCATAGGGGACCTGTTGTTCATCACCCCTGCCACCCCCACTCATAGGGCTTATGTTGCCCATCACCCCTGCCACCCCCACTCATAGGGCTTATGTTGCCCATCACCCCTGCCACCCCCACTCATAGGGGACCTGTTGTCCATCACCCCTGCCACCCCCACTCATAGGGCTTATGTTGCCCATCACCCCTGCCACCCCCACTCATAGGGCTTATATTTCCTAGCACTACTGCCACCCCTACCCATAGGGGACCTGTTGCTCATCACCGTTGCCACCACCACCCATAGGATGGGTGATGTGCCACGCATCCATCATACTCCAACATTAGGTATTTCAGCAAAATACATCCTCCCTAACATCATGACAACAGTGTGTAGTCTGTGACAAATGCCAACAACAGTGATTATGACTTCGAACATACAATGTAACTACCAGCACATGTGTGACCAAAAAATTAGTGTGGCCTACACAAGGCAAGCATCACTATAGCACTGTGTCAATGTAAAAATAACACCCCTTCACTGTGTAGAACAAAAGTTAAGTGTGGGGTTCCAAACTGTAGCAAATGTCGAGCATTGTGGTGATGGGGTCTAAACCCCCCCTCATCACAGTGACCAAAAGGTAAGTGTCATCATGGTCAAAGCTGCAAATGCCAAACAGCATGTATGATTCCCGGTCCCAACACATTAAACACTTTTGGGGTAAACTAGTGGTTGTGTCCCATACCTACAGAGATGTGGTTAGGCTAACAGTGCTGTGAAAATAAAACATACTCTCGGCCATGTGCAGACAAGCACCACACATGGGGGCTGACAATGCATACAGTGTACAATGACACAAGAGCAGAAGTGACCATCACGAAGCATACACACATCTCAAAAATAGACACACTAATCAAAACAACCTGTGTAGACTGAAGGTGTCAGGTCACAAACTCCCATTCCATGCCAGCAATGGTACCTAACTACCAGGATGAATGTGCAGAATGATATGATATGACTCACAGAGACAGCAGGGAAAATCACAGAAACAGCATCCAGACAATGGCCCACAACAGCAATACCAATGCACTGATGCAGATGCACAAACAGGCAACCTCACACTGCACATCTGACACAACATGTGTGTGTGTGTGTGTGTGTGTCTCAGTATCCCCAAGCAACTACACAACACATGAGGGGGGCTGAACCACAGTGACACAGATGTGGACACAGTGCCATACAAAAGTAAACTTTCATTGGGACCCCCTTAGTGGGCAATCAGGCATTGTGAGATGAGAGGGAGCACAAAAGACACATGTGACACAAGCTGGAATGAACACAAATTAACACAGCAAGAGACTGAAACACAACAGCACTACCCCCAGGGACCAGACATTGGGGTGACACAAGCATGCATGACACCTCCACAGTGATGACAAAGGTAGATGTCTTACAAACTGTTCAAACCAGACATGTGTCTTGTGCCACAAATGTACATTACATCTACACAAACACAAATCACTCAGCATGGCCCATCATCCATGGACAAACGGGAGCTAAGGGCCCATCCATTCAAACATTTACATCAGTCCACCCTCAACACCACACACCCTGAACTGCAACAATGTTCATCTGTGAAGCCCACATGGACAGGTGACATTGCACATGCACCCATGACAAACACAGGAATGTTGGGAGGAACTAAGGTACGCAGACTCATCACACAAGGACAGTTTACAACCCTGGTGAATGACAGACATACTGCACAGTATGCGGTACCGGGCCATGATGTCAAAGATCACGTAACCTTCAGAATACCTCCCACAGTCCCAGGACAATGCAGAAGCCAAGGAAAACCATAAAGCACACATGCTGACACCTGCAAACATTGCAGCCCTGAACCGGACAAGTGGGAGCAGTTACACACACATACACATGTCTCAATCACTGAAAGGTATCCCCTAGGGACAACTACATGATATTGCGAACTAACATGTGCCTTGGGGACACCTGACTGTGTCCCATCTGCGTCTGACAACATCATCACAACTCAGAACTGACAAATCCCAATGATGAAACACCAATTAACAGTAGTATGTCAAGCACCCACACATCTGGTAGCCCATGGCAAAGTTGTGGGATGAACACAGTACCACTCAGCAAGCATAAACAACAGGAACATATCAAGAGAACACTGCCTGTGTATGAAAAGTAATGTGTACATACATACACATGCTCACACAACACACACCATTGGCCCAGGCTATGTCACGGAACAGCACACTTACTTGAGGGGACCCAACTCCTGTGGAAGCCCAGCTGTGCCAAACATATTCACAACACGTCTCACTCATGTCAGCAGAGCACTTGGTCAGTCAGCCATCAGTTACCACACAATGAAGGCTCTGGTAACAACAGCCTGGGTACGTGAGTCTCCCCTAAGTCATCTGCACATACTCAACACATGTACAGCAAGTTGCACAGAGGACACAGTTGCTCCTATACCAATGATGCCCACACCTATAGGTCCAGTGATGTTGCGCACAAAGTCATGGAAATACACAAATGGAAGCACATCATATGTGCATGGGTGCAAGCCACAGATGTGACCATGCAATGAAATGTTCACAGAGATGTCCACAAATTGTTGATCATGACACACCCAGTTAGCTGCAAAGGATGACATGGATACCGACCGACCTGGTTCTCTGGCTCTAGAGCAGCTCTGCTGACCTGGTTCTCTGGCTCTAAAGCAGCTCTGCTGACCTGGTTCTCTCCCTCTAAAGAACTCTGCTGACCTGGTTCTCGGCCTCTAGAGCAGCTCTGCTGACCTTGGTCTCTGGCTCTAGAGCAGCTTTGCTGACCTGGGTGTCTGGTTCTAGAGTAGCTCTGCTGACCTGCTTCTTAGGCTCTAGCTCTGCTGACATGGTTCTCTGGCTCTACAACGGCTCTGCTGACCTGGTTTCTCTGGCTCTACAGCAGCTCTGCTTCCTGGTTCTCTGGCTCTAGAGCAGCTCTGCTGACCTGGTTCTCTGGCTCTAAAGCAGCTCTGCTGACCTGGTTCTCTGGCTCTAAAGCAGCTCTGCTGACCCAGTTCTATGGCTCCAAAGCAGTTCTGCTGACCTGGTTCTATTGCTCTAGAGCAGCTCTGCTGACCTGGTTCTATGGCTCTAAAGCAGACCTGCTGACCTGGTTCTCTCCCTCTAAAGCAGCTCTGCTGACCTGGTTTGCTTGCTCTAAAGCAGCTATACTGACCTTGTTTCTCTGGCTCTACAGCAGCTCTGCTGACCTGGGCCTCTGGCTCTAAAGCAGCTCTGCTGACCTGGTTCTCGGCCTCTAGAGCAGCTCTGCTGACCTGGGTCTGTGGCTCTAAAGCAGATCTGCTGACCTGGTTCTCTGGCTGTAGAGCAGCTCTGCTGACCTGGTTCTCCGGCTCTAAATCAGATCTGCTGACCTGGTTCTCTCCCTCTAAATCAGCTCTGCTGACCTGGTTCTCAAGCTCTAGAGCAGCTCTGCTGACCTGGTTCTCTGCCTCTAGAGCAGCTCTGCTGACCTGGGTCTCTGGCTCTAGAGCAGCTCTGCTGACCTAGTTCTCTGGCTCTAAAGCGCTCTGCTGACCTGGTTCTATGGCTCTAAAGCAGCTCTGCTTCCTGGTTCTCTGGCTCTAGAGCAGCTCTGCTGATCTGGTTCTCTGGCTCTAAAGCAGCTCATATGACCTGGTTCTCTCCCTCTAAAGAGCTCTGCTGACCTGGTTCTCTGGCTCTAAAGCAGTTCTGCTGACCTGGTTCTCTGCCTCTAGAGCAGCTCTGCTGACCTGGTTATATGGCTCTAAAGCAGCTCTGCTGAGCTGGTTCTCTGGCTCTAGAGCAGCTCTGCTGACCTGGTTGTCTGGCTCTAAAGCAGCTCTGCTGACCTGGTTCTCACCCTCTAAAGAGCTCTGCTGACATGGTTCTCTGGCTCTAAACTAGTTCTGCTGATCTGGTTCTCTGCCTCTCGAGCAGCTCTGCTGACCTGGTTCTATGGCTCTAAAGCAGCTCTGCTGACCTGGTTTCTCTGGCTCTACAGCAGTTCTGCTGACCTGGTTCTCGGCCTCTAGAGCAGCTCTGCTGACCTGGGTCTCTGGCTCTAGAGCAGCTTTGCTGACCTGGGTCTCTGGTTCTAGAGAAGCTCTGCTGACCTGCTTCTTAGGCTCTAGAGCAGCTCTGCTGACCTGGTTCTCTGGCTCTACAACGGCTCTGCTGACCTGGTTTCTCTGGCTCTACAGCACCTCTGCTGACCTCGTTCTCTGCACTCACGGTGCACGCACCCGACTTCACGAAAATATATTTAAAAATAATATAAGTTTATTATAAGTACAAATATGTTATGTTTATGACTATCTTAGATAATCTCTTGCCCTAATATGTATATTACAGACACGTACATATCATTTTGGAAAATAAAAATTTTTTGCGGGAGTTGCGCACCCAGCGTGCCCTAGCACGTATATGAAATCATGCGGGACACGCCACCGTGCAAGCATCTCTTACCGTAATGCGCATGTGTTGCAAATGCACGGGGGCAGGAGTCACGGACTGGTCGCATACCAATCGCGCACATCACGTAATATTAAATGTATATGATGTAACTGAAAAACACACAGCCGTCGCACACCGTACACGGATCCTTCACGACTTTTCTAAAATAGCGGCTAGAATCCACACACGCACCGTGATGTGTATGCTTTGAGTGCGCGGCTCCGAAAAACATTTGGAAAAAACATTTTTTTTAAAGAAAATTATATAAATATATTAAAATAATTTTTTCATGGTTTTTTTTGCAATTTTCAGAAAAATATATAATGTTATTTAATGAATAAAATATTTATCCTTAGTTGGATATATAACTTAAAATATTTATAAATGAACAGTTAAAAACTAGAAAATCAGTACAAAAAATAGGTATAATTACTATCACACTTAAAAATTAGCATTTAAAAAACCTTTGAAATTCACGGAAAAAAACCATAGGTTTCAGAGACGTTATAGATAGAAATTAGCATTTTAAAAAGCTTTGAAATTCACTGAAAAACCATAGGTTTTAGAGACGTTATAGTTAGAAATTAGCATTTAAAAAACCTTAGAAATTCACAGAAAAAACAATAGGTTTCAGGGGTGTTATAGTTAGCTGGCCATTTCACTTGTACAAAACCATAGAAATTCCGCCGTTATAGTTAGTTCTGCTAACTATAACTCGCGTGCCCGCAATGCACTGCTGATGATGTCACATATTGCATCATACATGACATGGTCAGTGACATCACTGATGACATCACTGATGACAGCTCAAATGACATCACTGATGACATCACTGATGACATCATCTACATGACAATCTGATACACCTCATCGTACACTAGTATAACCTTTCATCACTCACTGTAAAATACAGAGTACCATATTTGAAACCATTGACACACCAATACCAGTTACTACATACCCACTCACTGATTCCTAAGTCTACACACAACTACCGATTCAACAACAGAATCATTTATACATGCAGTCACTAATTAAGAGAACACTATCAAATGCACTTATACACATATATAGACATTTACATATCAGCAGTCATCTTAGTCGGTTATGCAGTCATCCTACTCACTCATGAAAAAAAGTTATTCACACTTACATTTACTCACTTACACAATTATCCAACAACACCTCATTTATTCAATCACATAGTAACTCATAGTTAATATGTTAAAAAATCACCATTACAATTATACACTCATTCATATAGTTACTCTCACAATCACTGACTCTTACACATACTTATTTATATACACTGACTCTCACATACAATGGCTTTTATTTTTTTACTTTGTTAAAGATATATAACTAAAAAATATATTCACTCACCAACACACAAATAAATACACTCAGTCACCCAAACAACTGTTTTCACATGCACTCTTAAACCTATGCACATAGTCAATCAACCATTCACACATCTATGCATAGAGTTACACACACCCCATCCAACCACACACAAACTCAGTGTCCCATACAAATACTCACCCAACTAATCAATAACTAATATACGCACTCATGTAGTTAGTGACCAACTGATGCAGCATGTTATACAACAACAGAGACAGTGATGCACACATTCATATAGTTTAGTTACTAATCCATGTATTAAGTGAGACACTTTTAATTACTCACTTAAACAAACAGTCAGACAGCTACTAAATCCTCCATCTAGACAGTTATATATCCATTTAATCTTCAATACAGGTTGGTATGTATATATATGATACATATTTAAATTTCAAACTAAACTACACTCACTGGATGATGTCATCAGCGATGTCATCAGTGATGTCATTTGAGATGTCATCAGTGATGTCATTAGTGATGTCACTGACCATGCCATGAATGATGCAATATGTGACATCAGCAGCAGTGCATTGTGGGCGCTAGAGTTATAGTTAGCAGAACTAACTATAATGGAGGAATTTCTATGGTTTTGTACGAGTGAAATGGCCAGCTAACTATAACATCCCTGAAACCTATGTTTTTTTCTGTGAATATATATATATATATATCCTGGTATTTGTTTGGCTGCTGAGTCTGAAATAACAAAGAAAGTTAAGCAAACCCTTGCCTCCCTGTCATTTATGAAATTGAAACTTTCTTTGACAATAGCTAGGAAATGTTATGCATAATGTTTTGTCTAATAGCATTTTTTATTACATTATGGTATTGTGTACTGCATTGAATAAATATGAGTTTTAGGTTGTATAACAATTAACTTGTGCGCTTGTCTAGGATGGGTGTATAGCTCCCTAACAATGAAAGAAAGATAATTTATAGGTTTGGCAAAACTGTAAATGGTTGCAATAATCAACAACAATGGGAATTTGGTCTTACCAGATTTTGGATATGTGATTAGAAATACATCAGTGTCCCTGATTTGAAAGTGCTCTAGAGAATCTATTTCGTCTGGCGTAATCACCCCTTCCACAAAATAGGTTCCTCTGTGTAGAAATACTTTGTCCATAGATGGCCTAGCTGTGCCCTCATCCATAATTCAAGGAGCTGAAATAGAAACACAAAGTAAATTTAACTGAGTTTTAACATGCTGAAGACTTTGTTGTACAGATATTCAAAGCGTGCATCATGTAAATAGGATAATTTTAAATAGAGAGCTGGCATTATATCAGCTAAGTTGTGTGCAACGATAAGCACAAGCACTTCTGTTTACCATTTAAGCCTTTTAATGGCACACAAAATGCATTTAGTTTTAAACTAGGCAGTGGTATTAGTAATAGAGAATAGGCGCTTGTAGTGAGTACACCTAATATTAGTGATGCAATCAATTAGAGGCGGTGCTCAAGGGTAAGGGAGAACCACTAGCCTCCCAAAAATGATTGTGACCAGAGCCACAAAAGTCAACAAAAAAAGGGGGTACCTAAGCACACGCAGAAGTAATTTTTGCAAATATTAATGCGTTAATTAAAACATGTAATACAACAAGTGAGTCTCCGTTTCTTTCTTCAGTTTAATATTCAAGTTTTCATAGTGAGTTTGTAGTCTTCACAGTAGTTCCCAAGCCAACACGTGTTTCGTCGCCTCTAGTATTATTGTACATGCGACTTGTTCACGGCTAGGTACAAATTGATATAATAAGTTGACATTAGTTCAGCTGTTATCTCAAGATGTTTGCATACATTTGTTGATAATACAAACAAATGTGCTCCCAGGGTTGGTGATGAATTTACGATTTCTCTACGTGGGAGGTGCTATCACAGGCTATGGTGTATAGCATGCACCGTGAGTTCAGGTGAGAACCATTCTCTTTATATCAATAAGTGATCAACCAGAATCTTATAGCTCTAGCGTGAGGGCAAAATAATGTGAGATCTTCCATATGTGACTATTGTCCTTTCGTTATGTGCTGAAAAATTCAGAGAGTCATGCGGTATGCAGGATGCAGATCTGTAAAAAGTGGTGCGTGGGTGAGTGTCTAGTTCTAAAGTGATGTGAGAGTATCTAAGTATTGATGTTGATAATTCCGTGTGGAAAAAACTGACCTGAACACTGTATTTAAATAATCACTGTAGAGAGGGGGTACAGAGGAGAAAAATTGTACAAGTATTTGTTAGTGACCAAGAGGTGGAATATAAAAGTAACGCTGTAATTATGCTCATTGCGGGCAATATGCCGAAAAGGACATACTTTATGTATGACGAAAATTCCGGGTCATACAGTCACTCGACGGCGGGGGGGGGCCCAGTCCTAGTTAGGAAGGCGTATTCCAATCGTTGCGGTCCTCAATATTTATGAAGGTTGCCAATCTAAATATCAACAAGAAAAGGTGAAAGGTTCCGAATGAGGAACTCTTATTCTAAAAGGTAGTGAGCAAAAGCCCCACGAAGGGGACGGTGGATCGGAACAAATATATTTTCCCTCAGCATTCTAGGTATCTATCTTACCTCCGAGTAGAGGAGAAAGTGTCCGTAGTCTGCAAGTACCCCCAACCGCGTCTGGCTCCAATTCGAGTTGCCGGTACTGTTCGCGCGGTTTGTTTATAACTCGTGATTAAAGGTCACGTGACCATCTGTCATGTGTAGTCAATGCCTTAACTTGGCTAAAATGGGTGCCATCTTTGAGGCTGTTACTTAGCATAATACCCCCCATATATTATGGGGTGCCAGGTGATACAAAACCCTCCCCTCGCTAATTACAAATTAAAAGTTGCGTGTGTAAGCTCACAATGATCCCGGGAGATTACGCACGGCGTTCGGTCAGCTGTGTGTAAGTTTATCGTATTCTGGTTAATTATATATATCTTATAATAAGAGCTTAAAATAATGCACAGGTAATATCCAAAAAACAGGCGCCAGACAAATTAGTTATTTGTGAGGACCCTAACGTATTGGGGTCTCTCGATACTAAGAAGTGGCGGCCATTTTCGAACGGGTAGGGTTGAGTGAGCACCGAGAGCATACTCGGTGAGAATCGGTGAGGACAGTTACGTATAAAGTATTGATTATACGTCGTAGATGGTCAGAATAAAAAATTTTTGATAAGAGCTGACAGAAATAGTTTCGTTGTCGTATTGCAGGTTAAGTCAGTTAAAGTTAAGAAATGAACCTAAGCTTGCTGCTAATGATGAGAAAACAACGGTCTTGTGAGATTTTTTTCCTTCTATCTAGGAAGTTGAGAATTAATACGTATGTTTGGAGATCATGCATACCGCTTGTGAAAGGAGGGTGGTGATTTAAAAATTATATTCATCCGTAGTTGGGGTGCAAGGGTGAGTGACATCTTAAAACAGTGTAGAGTTGCATTTATACATATAAAACAGAGTACATACATGACTTGCATAATCGTCATATAAGCTGGACAATTGTATATACATGACAGGTAATGATGCGTCGCTCTGTTGACATATGCGATCATATTCTTGTTTTCATTATCATTTACCAAGGAAGTAATGCATTTCATCATCGACATTCATCCCTATATCAGTCGTACGCAATTTCAAAATCCAGGCTGCTTCATTCCTGCGGAGTGTCAGTTCTCTGTTACCCCCTCTGGGGTTCCTCATTGTTTGTTCTATACCATAGAATACGAAGTCTTTATGTGTGCCCTGAGACTGACAGTCAAGAATGTGCGTGGCTATGGGGTATCTGCGGTCTCCCTGCTTGACAGCCCTCATGTGTTCACCTATTCTGACACGTAAGGGACGTATCGTGCTCCCCACATATTTTCTGTTACATCTACATTCGATGATGTAAACAACAAAACTGGTGTTGCAGTTAATATTTGTGAGGGCTGTCAAGCAGGGAGACCGCAGATACCCCATAGCCACGCACATTCTTGACTGTCAGTCTCAGGGCACACATAAAGACTTCGTATTCTATGGTATAGAACAAACAATGAGGAACCCCAGAGGGGGTAACAGAGAACTGACACTCCGCAGGAATGAAGCAGCCTGGATTTTGAAATTGCGTACGACTGATATAGGGATGAATGTCGATGATGAAATGCATTACTTCCTTGGTAAATGATAATGAAAACAAGAATATGATCGCATATGTCAACAGAGCGACGCATCATTACCTGTCATGTATATACAATTGTCCAGCTTATATGACGATTATGCAAGTCATGTATGTACTCTGTTTTATATGTATAAATGCAACTCTACACTGTTTTAAGATGTCACTCACCCTTGCACCCCAACTACGGATGAATATAATTTTTAAATCACCACCCTCCTTTCACAAGCGGTATGCATGATCTCCAAACATACGTATTAATTCTCAACTTCCTAGATAGAAGGAAAAAAATCTCACAAGACCGTTGTTTTCTCATCATTAGCAGCAAGCTTAGGTTCATTTCTTAACTTTAACTGACTTAACCTGCAATACGACAACGAAACTATTTCTGTCAGCTCTTATCAAAAATTTTTTATTCTGACCATCTACGACGTATAATCAATACTTTATACGTAACTGTCCTCACCGATTCTCACCGAGTATGCTCTCGGTGCTCACTCAACCCTACCCGTTCGAAAATGGCCGCCACTTCTTAGTATCGAGAGACCCCAATACGTTAGGGTCCTCACAAATAACTAATTTGTCTGGCGCCTGTTTTTTGGATATTACCTGTGCATTATTTTAAGCTCTTATTATAAGATATATATAATTAACCAGAATACGATAAACTTACACACAGCTGACCGAACGCCGTGCGTAATCTCCCGGGATCATTGTGAGCTTACACACGCAACTTTTAATTTGTAATTAGCGAGGGGAGGGTTTTGTATCACCTGGCACCCCATAATATATGGGGGGTATTATGCTAAGTAACAGCCTCAAAGATGGCACCCATTTTAGCCAAGTTAAGGCATTGACTACACATGACAGATGGTCACGTGACCTTTAATCACGAGTTATAAACAAACCGCGCGAACAGTACCGGCAACTCGAATTGGAGCCAGACGCGGTTGGGGGTACTTGCAGACTACGGACACTTTCTCCTCTACTCGGAGGTAAGATAGATACCTAGAATGCTGAGGGAAAATATATTTGTTCCGATCCACCGTCCCCTTCGTGGGGCTTTTGCTCACTACCTTTTAGAATAAGAGTTCCTCATTCGGAACCTTTCACCTTTTCTTGTTGATATTTAGATTGGCAACCTTCATAAATATTGAGGACCGCAACGATTGGAATACGCCTTCCTAACTAGGACTGGGCCCCCCCCCGCCGTCGAGTGACTGTATGACCCGGAATTTTCGTCATACATAAAGTATGTCCTTTTCGGCATATTGCCCGCAATGAGCATAATTACAGCGTTACTTTTATATTCCACCTCTTGGTCACTAACAAATACTTGTACAATTTTTCTCCTCTGTACCCCCTCTCTACAGTGATTATTTAAATACAGTGTTCAGGTCAGTTTTTTCCACACGGAATTATCAACATCAATACTTAGATACTCTCACATCACTTTAGAACTAGACACTCACCCACGCACCACTTTTTACAGATCTGCATCCTGCATACCGCATGACTCTCTGAATTTTTCAGCACATAACGAAAGGACAATAGTCACATATGGAAGATCTCACATTATTTTGCCCTCACGCTAGAGCTATAAGATTCTGGTTGATCACTTATTGATATAAAGAGAATGGTTCTCACCTGAACTCACGGTGCATGCTATACACCATAGCCTGTGATAGCACCTCCCACGTAGAGAAATCGTAAATTCATCACCAACCCTGGGAGCACATTTGTTTGTATTATCAACAAATGTATGCAAACATCTTGAGATAACAGCTGAACTAATGTCAACTTATTATATCAATTTGTACCTAGCCGTGAACAAGTCGCATGTACAATAATACTAGAGGCGACGAAACACGTGTTGGCTTGGGAACTACTGTGAAGACTACAAACTCACTATGAAAACTTGAATATTAAACTGAAGAAAGAAACGGAGACTCACTTGTTGTATTACATGTTTTAATTAACGCATTAATATTTGCAAAAATTACTTCTGCGTGTGCTTAGGTACCCCCACAAAATGCATTTAGTTTTCCAGCATAAATATCAATTTTCTAAATTGGTTCGTCCTGAAAACAGCCATAGCCATAGGTGATCAGAACTCTGGTATATTTATAGGGGTGGGCAAAGAATTCCGCTCTGTGGCAGAGTTCGCAGAGTTTTGCCCACTCCGCACAGAGTTCCACAAAACTCTGTGAAGTGACGCGAAGCTGAGTTTTCTCTCTTGCACGGCTCACCAATGTTGAGTTGGCAAGCACGTGTGAGAAGAAATGCATGCTAGACCTCCTCCCAACGAGATTTCTCAACGCGGGTGCTCACGGCAGGTCGCGACCCCTCACACTGGGAAATCTGCTGCTCGCATTGAGGAAGCTGCTGCTTGAGTAGAATATCTACTTGAGCGGCAGAAAGACGCAGCGCCCTATGGTGTGACACATAGTACTGTTTGCAGTTATTTTACAGGGCAGGACAAACTTCCGGCGGTAAAAATAAATGCGAGCAGTGCTACTTACCACACTCTGTGGAGTTTTTTCATCATTTCGTGGAGTTTTGCAGAGCAGAACTCAGCAAACTCTGCCCAGGCCTATATATTTACTGTGTATGATGCCTTTTCCACTGCCCTTCTAGAAACTTTAAGGCCTTCATTAGGAGGTGCTAGCTATTGGATGTGATGACTGTCACGTTTGATTAAAACTGACACTATTTAAATGGTGCAAGCACTATTGCCTTTCACAAGTTTTGGGGGACTAATGTGGATGTTGATATTTACTGCAATAAAATCTACCTGTTCTGGCAAATACTGCCCATTTCCTCCCAATAAATATCAGCGGGTCTGACATGCTGATATTTATCTCAAACTCATAACTGCGACAGCAGGACTGTGTTGTAGCAAGACTTACTGCACAAATCCCATTTACCAGGGCGCTCGTAATGAGGGACTAGGAGGTCTGTTCACAATAATGCGCAATCATGTAGGCACAAATGGAATCAGCAAAATTGATATTCTGGGCAACAAGCAGAAAAATACCGCCTATTCAAGGTTGGACAGGCATTCTGTCTTTTCTAGCATTTTCCCACTGTGCCGGAAGCGGTAGTGGAGACGGGGTTCTATGTGCACACATTGCTATGCTAGCATAAGTGCGTTAGATGTAAAATGCCATCTTGCCAATTTGCTGCTTTTGCACACGACACTGCAGGTAGCTGTTATTACAAGAAAAACTGCTTGCTTTCTTTTTCTTCACATGAGAACGGTCTGTTGTTCACATCCCTAGATGTGCACTGCAACCTTAGTCTGAACACTGTGTGCAGAAGCTGTCAATGTCAAATAACAATGTATGCTTTTGAATTTAGGTTGATCGGCCCATGCTCTAGACATAACACGCACACAGCTGCAAATATCTGAAACTCGGGTGCCTTTAATATTGCATTTGCATGCATGATTCAGGCACTTGGAGAAAACCTTTCCAGACACAGAGAGCAGAGCTGATCTTGTGATGTGATTCACCTAAGCTGATATTTACGATATGGGGTTCCCCAATTAAGCCTAGAGACCTTCTATTAGTTTCATAAAACTAGTTTACTAGCGAAGGGAGGGTGGTTGTTTTCCACTATCATTTGTAATATGATTTCTTCTTCATTTTCTATGGTATTGTAACAATGTTGATGGTTTTGTTTTTAATCATTTATCTGCTTATGTTAGCCAAAGTATTGCACCTTAGAGCACGTAGTTAAAAATAAACATTTTAAACTTTATCGTGTCTCTGATTACTCTTGTTGTGGACTGATATGAGAATAATAACGAAAAGGTGTTTCTGATTCCCACCATTCCTGAGAGTACTCTAAGTTGCTTGTTCTGGGTTGTCTAATCATTGGTAGCTTCGAGATGATACGGAGAATGAATGAGACACTGATGCTAGTCGGATAGGGGTTCTGGGTACTGAGGTGAGTTTTTTATAATAAATAATAATATTAATCCACATTTGTAAAGCGTGAACAATCACCCGTAAGGGTCTCTGGGCGCTGGGGGCCGTCGGGAAGATTAAGCAAGCTATTGCCCAGAGTCACATGGTGCTGGGCTAATCTGCCGCCGGCGCTGGGGATCGAACCGTGATGCCCAGATTCCGGAGTCAGTCGCCCTGGCCGTGACGCCACATCTCTTCCACTTTTTGGTACACCGCAATTCACTGAGGTCTTGGTTTCCTGCGCATAGTTCTGTGCATGAGCAGAATCCCTGCAACATGGCGCACCTAACATTTTGGTCTTATGATTGAGACGCCTTAGTAGTGCTTATATTAGTCCACAATACCCTCACTGTTGTTTCCGGTTAATGGGAGTGACGGTTTAAACCTACCTAAATAGTTAATATATAGGTTCTCTCAAGCTTGACGATTAAAAAGGTTTCAATTTAGATTATACCCTTTTTGTGCTACTGTTTATATAGATTGTTTTTCTTTTCTGTGTCCTTATGGCTGAAGTCGCTATTGAAGCGCATAGTCGCACACCTCTCTGGCGTCATTTGGCGCAGTTCAGGGTGCCTGACGATGGAATGTCTATTATCTTTGTAGTGATTGTCGATGCATCGCATCCCTATGAGCTATTTTACTCTTTGGTTACTTTGCTGGAGGTGAATGCGGATGATAATACGTTTCACTCATACACTCCTACTGCAGTCTCGGCTAATTACATGCCATATAGGATGGCGGAAATTCCCATTTCTGCTTGGCAGCATCGTATTTGTTCAATGGCGCCCTCCTCCACATGGTTACATCGGTTTGTTTGGGTCCCTTGTCCATTCCAGGGGCCACTTGTCCAGTCTTGGCTGGGTTTACACCACATCCACGTTATTTGCAAGCCCCGGTGGATGACTTACATCAACTCCATACCGCCCTGATTATGGTATATAGGGCTTTAGTGCAATACGTCTCACGCAATGTCCAGGTGGGGGCACCTGGGGTTGCGGCGCAAACAGCTGGCCCAGCCGCGATTACTATTAGTCCCATCATGGTTAATTCAGTAATGGGCAAGCACCCCCAGAATAAGGACGATATGCCTTATTGGCTTGCTGAGAAATTTGACCAGCTGGAAGCAGTTTTTCCGAATTCTACTCCTGTGGAAAAACACAGGATCCTCACCATTAGTTTGCAGAAAGACTTCATCCCAGAGGTAGCTGATTGTGATAACTGGGGTAAAGTGTTTGCGGTAGTCTACTCAAAGAGCTTCGGCACCCGGTCTATGGCTGTACTGCCTTCCGTGATCAAGCATGTTCAGGATCAACACGGTCCAGAGGCGGCGGTCGAGTTAGGGATAGGCTTGGCGGCGTATTCGACGTAGTTGCCATGCTCATCCTTGCTAACGTCAAGGGAGATGCGGTTAACTTTCAAGTGTCGAATCAGCTGCGCCTCGTCTTAGACGTCGATAAACCCCGGCAGTTACCAAGGATTATTGCGGAGGCTTATAAGACCATTGGCCGCAATAGTTTGGGGGTTAAGCCTTTTGTTCAAACAACAACTATGCAACCGTAAACTAGGACAGGAACGTCTTCTAAAGACGACCGTCCAGCTCTTCCTAAACAAAATTGGAAAGCTAAAAAACAGGGGAAGCAGCAACAGAAACAGGGGTCTCGTCCAGCGTCGCCGGTTCAAGTGACTACTGAACGCACATATGATTTGCGCAATCGCACTAGGATTAGGTCTCCTGATAGATTTCAGGTTCCTGAACAATGTTCTCCTCGTTCTTCACAGGAAACATCGGTCTCATGGTGGAGAAGAGCGTGGCAAAGGTCGGGGTGCCCAACAAGGACGTGAGCAGGGAAACATCGTTTACAACGCGGGGATTACATCGCGATGCCATTACATCGCGGTTTTTACAACGCAAGTCGTTACAACGACTTGCGCTACATGGCGCTCTAGGACAAGGAATAGTATAATTTACTATCCAACACCTTCCCTAGACTGGAGTTGGAATAGTAAATTATACTACTCCTAAGTCCAGCGCCATCCAATGCAAGTCGTTGTAATGACTTGCGTTGTCAAAACCGCGATGTAATGTACCCCGATGTTAATGTATGCGTTGTAACGTCATACATCCACGTGAGCAGCGCCACCAGGCTGACGGTAAAAGCAAGCAGGACAAATTTGCACGGCAATAACCCCCGTTTCAAAATAAGAAAGTTGCTGCACTAACAGCGAGGTATGCCACAGATAGTGAGAACGCAGCTTCGGAACCTGACATGGGCACTAACGCTGCTAGACAGCGCAGCAGAGGTTACAGTAGTGCGGCAAGCACTGCGTCCATATCTGAAGGTGACAGCAACTGACACATTCATTACTGTAGAAAACTGCTGATACTAGAGTGGCTCCCCCTGACAGACTATAATAGAAGGTGACATACAACGTACCATAAAAGGGATTTTTTGGGAAACCTCTACATATGACATCCTGTTAGCAGAGGCGGACTGGCCCCCAGCTTTCGTTTTGGCCACTCCTAGAGGGGAGGAGGTAATCCTCTCTTCTTTTGCACACACTGTGCCAAAGGATCAGGCTGAGAATTTGCAGAAGAGTGGGCTCAGGTACTTGCACCAGCGTTGTACCGTACTCAGGTTTGGTGGGATAAGTTGTCGCCAAGCCATGAGATTCCATTACGGTGTATGCCCCAGCCACAAACCCCAATATCCCATGCACCGCGACGCTAGATCTCACGTCGCAGAAATCCTTGAACAATTGTAATATCAAGGTGTTATTGAAATATGTGTGTCACCCATGAATAATCCTTTATTCACTGTAACCAAACCTGATGGGTCGTACCGCCTAGTTTTGGATTACCGGCATTTGAACTCTCATTGTCGGACAAGTGCGGTACAGAATAGCCACAGTTCTGCACTCGTTGATAGTCTGGTGAGAAAAAGGTTTAAAACCACACTTGACATCTCCATTGGCTTCTATAGCCATAATCTGTCCTCTATTAGTAGTCAATGGACAGCCTTTACTTCTGGCGGCAAACAGAAACAGTTTAAAAGATTAGCCATGGGCTATAAAAACAGTCCAGGTGTCTTTGCCGCTCGTGTAGTCTCTCTGTTAAAGAGCATTGACCCTGATGCGTAGTCATATGTTGATGATATCTATCTCACCGACGACGAATTATGGCAGCATCTGTGTCGCGTTGACCGCATCATTGTCATGTTTGCGGACTTCGGTTACAAATTCAACTTTGCAAAGTCGCACATTGCAGAGTATACAGTGTTTTTTTTGGGCTATGAACTCAACAACGAAGGACGAGGTTTAGCACCTCACTTCCTGGAGAAGTGCGCATGTTTGTGTGCTCCGACAACACTGAAGAAATTAAAATCTTTGCTGGGTTTTTTTCATTTCGGACGTACCTACATTCCCGATTATGCCCAGCGTATCAAGCCGCTATATGCCTTGGTACAACCTACTTTTTCCAAATCGAGCTGGCTGCCAGAACATTCAGCTATCCTGCAATCTTTGCAGGCTGATCTTCTTGCTTCGAAATACTTAATGACGCGTGATAACCACACTAACCTGGTGATAAGAATTGTGCCTGGCACAGTGGGTTTCACATACTTAACGTTCAATGAGGGCGACACAGTCCCCATTGCTTACAAATCGCACTTGTACACTTTGGCTGAAATGCGCTTTTCCACTGTCGAAAAGGTTTTGACTGCAGTGCAGATGGAGATTCTGAAAGAGAGAGCGCTGTCGCAAGGGAAACGCATGTTGGTTGTTACACCATATCCTGCCCTAGAGGCAGTAACGAAAGCCAGCGTACCAAATTCTAAAGCTTTGCATCCACGTTGGATACAATGAGCCACTTCTTTGACATCACCGGATGTCACTTACATCTTTGATGCCTCATTGCAGACTCAGGAGTACTTGCAGTAAGAATTTGTTCATACGGCTCCTCTGTCCTTGCGCCGTCTTCAGGATTACCATTGTATCATTTATACTGACGGTTCGGCAATACCGGCGACGGATTCTAAGCATGCTTATTCAGCGGCCCGCGCAATAGTGGCTGGTACGTTCGTGAATGGTGAATTCAAATCTGATGTCATGCACACACAGACGTTTGGTGATTGTACCGCCCAGTTGGCAGAGCTTCGTGCTCTGGTGCTTGCACTGGAGTTTGCTGATCCTCGAGTTACTACTCTTATAGTGAGTGACTCTTTTTACTGTGTTCAGTCTTTCAATGACAATTTATTCTTTTGGTCTCAAAATGAGTATCGGGATTCCAAAGGTAGCACAATCAAACATAAAATGGTTTGGGTTCGAGTAGCAGACCTTAAACAACGTCTGCCACTCGTGAATGTAATTCATACTCTAGGACACCAGCGAGTAGGTGTCCACGCTGTTGGAAACAGCTTAGCTGACAAAGCAGCGAAAACAGCAGTGGCAACATATCTAGTAGCAGCAGCTACAAGATCCAAAAGTAAGATTGATGATGACATCTTAGCAGCTATTGCTGCAACAGAGAAGGGTAATAATTACCCTTGGGTTTCCCTTCTAAATACTCTTATCATTTAAGTCCTGATAAAGTTCCCTATGTGAGAATTAATGACGTTGGTGACAGATTGATTCCCAACGCGGACTGCAGACTTTCCTTGATAACAGCAGCGCACGAAGGTATGGCTTTTGCCCATGCCGGCGATTCGGCGACTGTTACTCTCTTACAACAACGTTACTGTTGGCGCGGATTGTATAAACAGACTTGTGCTTATGTTCTTAAATGTGATCTTTGTCAGCAGATAAAACCTTCGAATGTTGCTCGCCCACCTCAAACACAGTTGTACATATCTAATAAACCACTCGGTGCATTTATGTACATCACTGCGTTCCTTTCTCCTCTGATACTGCGTATAAGTAAATCTTAGTTGCAGTGGATTCGTGCACACGTTTTCTTTGGGTCTGGCCATAACGGAGTGCTGATGCTCGAACTGTCATCAGGGATTTGCGTGTCTTTGTGGGGATTTTTGCAAGTGGTACCCTTAATTCTGAACAAGGTCCTGCATTCGCCTCCAAGACATACAAAGATGCCATGAGATCTTTGGGGGTCCAAGTCAAATTTTTGTCTCTATACCGGCCTGAGGGCAATAGAGTTGTGGAGCGAATGAACCGTGACTTAAAGCAATCCCTGACAGCTAGGGTTTTAGGTACTGGCAGGAACTGGTTGGCCCATCTGTATAGCATTCAACGTGCACTTAATAATCTCCCTAGAAGGTCTCTGGGTGGGCGGACCCCATACAAAATGCTCTTTGGCATAAAGATGTTTGTCCCGGACCTTGATGGTCTAGACATGGCGGCGTCAGCCGCACCCTTTGACGTAGATTATCACTGTGCTGTATTACAGAGTCTACAAGAGACCAGAGACAGTCTTGCAAAGGAACACTTGCCCTCCACAACTGATGCTGTGCTTCAGATTCCGGTAGTTGGCTGGCTACCTTGAGTTGATGACCTGGTCCGTGAGAAGGTGTAGAACAAGAAGGAGTTTGGCCCCTCTTATCGTGTTCCAGTATCAAGGCTTGGCGTGCAGGGTACAAGAACAGTCATTTTACCTCCACTTCCTGGTCACAAGGATAACAGGTACATCTCCATTGACAATGTCAAACTACGAGTGGCCGATTCTTCTTAGTATGACTCCAGTGGTCTCTTGTCCAGCAATGCTGAAAAATTCTGTTTTGGCTCCAGCAACTACCAACGGGCCTGACATTTTGTCATCAAGATGCATACCGTTACTAATCCTTTATTGCCTCCACCGGCCGATTGAAGATACTGAGTATACTTATCCCACAGATGTGTCGTTGCCAGGTTTACATTCAAGTGCAGTTGACCAGCCACGTTTTTCATTTGACACTAACTCTGTGACTTCCAATACCCCAACGAAAATTTCTATTTTTGCTGTTTGGTTTAAAATACATTTTTTAATTGCCCCTTGGACTTACATTTGGCTGGTGCTCATAACTATTTTTTTGTTTATGTCCATTGGATTTGTGGTTGGGTTTTTTCGTCTAGTAAATGGACACTAGCTCACCGAAAGATCTACAATTAGTTTAATTGATGGAACTTTGGCACCCCACTCCTCATCACACATCATAAAGAGGGACCGGACTTTTGTAAATATTACTGCCTGGCCTGTGTTAGATGGAATTATATGGGATGCTGTTAAATTTCAAATTCATGGTCCCACAGAGGTGATTAATGTCCCCAATGTACTGCTGCCTTGTGGTGCTGTAATATCCTATTCAACACTAAGTTTGTACTTAATCTGTCTATATGCAACTTTCTTTGAGTATGTGTATGTGCCTATGTCCTTGGCTAACTCAATAAAATTTGTTTTAAAAAAAAAAATTAATGTCCCCAATGTACTTCGTGTTTCTATGGAGGATGTTGTGAAACAAAACATCCGCTCTGATGATTAGGATGTCCAAGCCGTAGAGGCTCTTTTTTCTGATTTGAAATATTATGCTGCTTTTGATGCTGAAGATTTAAATTTAGACAAAGCAAACTACAGAGAGTTGTTTTTCTACCAACACTATGGCAATAATTTCCTGCATAAAGCAAATACATTTAGAAATGTTGTCAATTATACACAATTGGAACATAGTCCAGCACCAGTTGAAGGCAGCTCCAAAACTCTACTGGACAAATTTACATATTTTACTGACTTCAGTGCATCTAACCCTGAAGCCTTTTATTAAAAATGGGTTCCTGAGTCAGCTTCCAAAGTTAGACCCACTCACACTAAATTATTGTATTCCAAATCCGTTATGGATGAATTAGCTATAGGGAGCTATGAGCTCTGGAAATATACCGTTGATCTTAAATCTGTTTGGGGTTCAAAAGCATGGCAGGTACAAGGTACAGAAGCACTGAATCATGCATGCCTTATACCTAACCACCTGTTGTTTTTGAATTCTACCATTTTTCAAACCACCTGCCTTGGATTGGCTACTTCAAAAAAGATGAATTCCCCTACTATTCCTGATCTGGGCGCTTATCCAAGATGGTATAATCAAACAGATCTGTCCCTTGATGCATTGCAGTCTTTTATTACTAATACATCCTTCAACATTTCCAACCTAGACCCTGAAGGGTGGTTAATATGGCAGAAAAACTCAGATTCCTGTCAACATCGTTTTCTGGGTCTGTACCCTGGCTATACACAGGTTAGGGTGGACCCCCGATTTGAATCTTCCCATTCTGTTACTACCTATTCTGTAGGAAAATTATGTCAGAACTGGCTGCAACATTCCACCTTGGCATCTGTTAAACTTCATTTATCAAAATTGAATGACAAAGTGGATTTGAATGATTTTGTTAAGGGTCCTGTGGGTGACAGGTCCAAAAGATGGGTGTATGCTGTTTACAACGAAGTTTGGAAATTATCTCAAATTGAAGCTGCTTCCAGATTACAGGCTATTGATCAAGCCAATTTAGAAAAAGTGCTAGCTGTCATAGATAATAGCATTAACACCCTTTCTTCCAGAATTTACACATTAGATAATATTGTTTAATCTGTTGTGGATAATGTACAGGATGATATGTCTGTTTTATACCATGGTCAAAATCAATTGCGTTCTATAATGCAGTTTGCATGGACTTTACAAAGATTGAAGGCAGTACCCTGGGACTAGATGAACACATCATCTTTATTTCCACCGATTAATCTGACTGATAAACAACAGTTCATGTCCATGAAGGATGCAACATACTCATTACTGCATATTGAAAAGTTGGAAACTTTACCTTTCTCTGTGGCCGAATCAAACTCAGCTGTGTGGCTTATCCACGGTTTAATCACCTTACCATTTCCATTGTTTAAGTTCAGTTCATGTATGAAACATTATGCCCTAGGCAGATACGAACCATTGAGTACTGCTTTCCTGCATGAAGTTTGGTCACTCACATTTACATACAGGTGCCTTAGAGAGGGTAAAGAAGTTTATTTAAAAGGAGAGGAATGCACTTCCACACCTGATCAATCAGTAGTCTGTAGGAACATCCAATTCCATGGCGCCTGCAACGTTCAGGCACCGAATTTGGCTTGCATTCTGAAGGGAAATCCTGTGCCAGCAATTACACCCACTTTTACATTATTAGCTAACGGTAGTTATTTGCTTTTAAATAATGAGGCATGCTGCGGGAAGCTAATGGGGATTCCGTACATTGTAACTGTCTCACAACACGTAGTCTGTTGGAAAAAGGTCCTTTTTCCGCCCCTGCATGGGAGACTGGTGTATCCATCTGGCCTTCAATCACAACCTTGAAAGCAGAGTTCGACAAGATGAGCAGAATAAGAGCTCTATTGTCTCAAAAAGAAGTCGCTCTGACTTCCTCCGGTGAAACATTCACCCTTCACGTGGCAAACACCCTCACCGAGGTGCATGCGCTGTTAAATACTGATCTCCCCCTTCATTTCGGTGCTCTGATTCATACTATATTCAATGCCTCGTCAACAACTGGCTTGGTGCATTTTTTCAAAGTTGTGGGCTCCGGCCTCGTGACCTCCTTCCAAACAATATTTGGTGTGATACCGGCATTTTTCCATTCTATTTTCTCCAGCGTCTTCGGCGGGCTACCGTTGATTCTTGCCCTGACTGCTGGTGTGCTCCTGTTGGTTTGTTTGCTCCGCAATGGCTGCACGATCTGTATTACACGCCAACCCGCCCCGGCTGCTTCAAATGCGCAACCGGATGCTTGAATACTATGGAACATTACCACTGGCCACTTTAAGTGTTGCCTATGGATTATCCTTCCGGTTCTCTTACTTTACTTGCGTGCAACCTGTTTTCCATTGCCTAGATTTTCCATTTGAATGGGCTCTGGATTTGTGTCTCTCGAACACGGTGTCTCCTGCCCCGGATTATGATCGACTAATGAGTCCCTTGGTGGCTCATGAGTTGGACTGTTCTGGCATCGGGATTATGGCCTGTGGAGCAGCACATGGAGTCCTAGGGAATTGGGATATATATGTGGCAGCATATGACTTCTTGGCGAGAAGTTATCTTGAAGAGCACGCGAGTTGTCCTCTGATTGTGCTAGAGGCTCCAGTTATTGAAGAACATGTGTGCTCATTTACTTTACTTGACTGGATGGCGGACTCTTTTACTGAACATTATAATGACTTCCTCTTGGAGGCAGTTGCTACTTATTGTGAATACACGTTGATGGATTAACTTGGAATTTGTCGATCTTCCGCACGTCCAAACACAGATTTTTACATGTTTTCTTTTTTACTCTGCATTAGGCTGTGTCACGCCCCTGCGAGATGTTTTAATTTTTTACTTTTTCCAACATGTTTTTCGAACTGTCACTACCAATTATATGGATTGGCAACACATGAACTTGGTTCTGTCTCAATCGAACTTGAACTCTGCGGGCCCGATTCACAGAACTAACTTAAGTCGAAATCCTAAACTTACTACCATTTTGATATTCACAGAAGGCACTTACTCATTTTGGTATTCACAGAAGACACTTACTCATTTCGGTATTCACAGAAGTTAGGACTCCTAACTTTAGGACTCATAAATGCCTTCTGTGAATACCGAAAGCCTTAAAATTAGGATTTTTCTTAGTTTAGTAGTAGTAAAGTTAGGACTCCTAACTTTAGGACTCCTAAATGCCTTCTGTGAATACCGAAAGCCTTAAAATTAGGATTTTTCTCAGTTTAGTAGTAAAGTTAGGAGTCCTAGCTTTAGGACTCCTAAACTGAGAAAAATCCTAATTTTAAGACTTTCGGTATTCACAGAAGGCATTTAGGAGTCCTAAAGTTAGGACTCCTAACTTCTGTGAATACCGAAGTGAGTAAGTGTCTTCTGTGAATACCAAAATGAGTAAGTGCCTTCTGTGAATACGAAAATGGTAGTAAGTTTAGGATTTTGTCTTAAGTTAGTTCTATGAATCGGGCCCTGCGTTCCTACATTGCTTCCCTATTTTGTTCGTGGTCCGATCAAGGGAGGGTGTCGTGGATACGGGGTTCTATGTGCACACATTGCTATTTGAGCATAAGCGCGTTAGATGTAAAAAGCCATCTTGCCACTTTGCTGCTTTTGCACACGACACTGCAGGTAGCTGTTATTACAAGAAAAACTGCTTGCTTGCTTTTTCTTCACATGAGAACGGTCTGTTGTTCACATCCCTAGACATGCACCGCGACCTTCGTCTGAACACTGTGTGCAGAAGCCGTCAAAGTCAAATAACAATGTATGCTTTTGAATTCAGGTTGATCGCCCACGCTCTAGGCATAACACGCACACAGCTGCAAATATCTTAAACTCGGGTGCCTTTAATATTGCATGTGCATGCATGATTCAGGCATTTGGAGAAAACCTTTCCAGACACAGAAAGCAGAGCTGATCCTGTGATGTGATTCACCTAAGATGATATTTACGGTATGGGGTTCCACATTCAAGCCTAGAGACCTTCTATTAGTTTCATAAAACTAGTTTACTAGCGAAGGGAGGGTGGTTGTTTTCCACTATCATTTGTAATATGATTTCTCCCTTCATTTTCTATGGTATTGTAACAATGTTGATGGTTTTGTTTTTAATCATTTGTCTGCTTATGTTAGCCAAAGTACTGCACCTTAGAGCACGTAGTTAAAAATAAACATTTTAAACTTTATCGTCTCTCTGATTACTCTTGTTGTGGACTGATATGAGAATAATAACGAAAAGGTGTTTCTGATTCCCACCATTCCTGAGAGTACTCTAAGTTGCTTGTTCTGGGTTGTCTAATCATTGGTAGCTTCGAGATGATACGGAGAATGAATGAGACACTGATGCTAGTCGGATAGGGGTTCTGGGTACTGAGGTGAGTTTTTATAATAAATAATAATATTAATCCACATTTGTAAAGCGTGAACAATCACCCGTAAGGGTCTCTAGGCGCTGGGGGCCGTCGGGAAGATTAAGCAAGCTATTGCCCAGAGTCACATGGTGCTGGGCTAATCTGCCGCCAGCGGTGGGGATCGAACCGTGATGCCCAGATTCCGGAGTCAGTCGCCCTGGCCGTGACGCCACATCTCTTCCGCTTTTTGGTACACCGCAATTCACTGAGGTCTTGGTTTCCTGCGCATAGTTCTGTGCATGAGCAGAATCCCTGCAACATGGCGCACCTAACGTTTTGGTCTTATGATTGAGATGCCTTAGTAGTGCTTATATTAGTCCACAATACCCTCACTGTTGTTTCCGGTTAATGGGAGTGACGGTTTAAACCTACCTAAATAGTTAATATATAGGTTCTCTCAAGCTTGACGATTAAAAAGGTTTCAATTTAGATTATACCCTTTTTGTGCTACTGTTTATATAGATTGTTTTTCTTTTCTGTGTCCTTATGGCTGAAGTCGCTATTGTAGCGCATAGTCGCACACCTCTCCGGCGTCATTTGACGCAGTTCAGGGTGCCTGACGATGGAATGTCTATTATCTTTGTAGTGATTGCCGATGCATCACATCCCTATGAGCTATTTTACTCTTGGGTTACTTTGCTGGAGGTGAATGCGGATGATAATACGTTTCACTCATACACTCCTACTGCAGTCTCGGCTAATTACATGCCATATAGGATGGCGGAAATTCCCATTTCTGCTTGGCAGCATCGTATTTGTTCAATGGCGCCCTCCTCCACATGGTTACATCGGTTTGTTTGGGTCCCTTGTCCATTCCAGGGGCCACTTGTCCAGTCTTGGCCGGGTTTACACCACATCCACGTTATTTGCAAGCCCCGGTGGATGACTTACATCAACTCCATACCGCCCTGATTATGGTATATAGGGCTTTAGTGCAATACGTCTCACGCAATGTCCAGGTGGGGGCACCTGGGGTTGCGGCGCAAACAGCTGGCCCAGCCGCGATTACTATTAGTCCCATCATGGTTAATTCGGTAATGGGCAAGCACCCCCAGAATAAGGACGATATGCCTTATTGGCTTGCTGAGAAATTTGACCAGCTGGAAGCAGTTTTTCCGAATTCTACTCCTGTGGAAAAACACAGGATCCTCACCATTAGTTTGCAGAAAGACTTCATCCCAGAGGTAGCTGATTGTGATAACTGGGGTAAAGTGTTTGCGGTAGTCTACTCAACGAGCTTTGGCACCCGGTCTATGGCTGTACTGCCTTCCGTGATCAAGCGTGTTCAGGATCAACACGGTCCAGAGGCGGCGGTCGAGTTAGGGATGAGGCTTGGCGGCGTATTCGACGTAGTTGCCATGCTCATCCTTGCTAACGTCAAGGGAGATGCGGTTAACTTTCAAGTGTCGAATGAGCTGCGCCTCGTCTTCGACGTCGATAAACCCCGGCAGTTACCAAGGATTATTGCGGAGGCTTATAAGACCATTGGCCGTAATAGTTTGGGGGTTAAGCCTTTTGTTCAAACAACAACTATGCAACCGGAAACTAGGACAGGAACGTCTTCTAAAGACGACCGTCCAGCTCTTCCTAAACAAAATTGGAAAGCTAAAAAACAGGGGAAGCAGCAACAGAAACAGGGGTCTCGTCCAGCGTCGCCGGTTCAAGTGACTACTGAACGCACATATGATTTGCTCAATCGCACTAGGATTAGGTCTCCTGATAGATTTCAGGTTCCTGAACAACGTTCTCCTCGTTCTTCACAGGAAACATCGGTCTCATGGTGGAGAAGAACGTGGAAAAGGTCGGGGTGCCCAACAAGGACGTGAGCAGGGAAACATCGTTTACAACGCGGGGATTACATCGCGATGCCATTACATCGCGGTTTTTACAACGCAAGTCGTTACAACGACTTGCGCTACATGGCGCTCTAGGACAAGGAATAGTATAATTTACTATCCAACACCTTCCCTACTGTACGTAGACTGGAGTTGGAATAGTAAATTATACTACTCCTAAGTCCAGCGCCATCCAACGCAAGTCGTTGTAATGACTTGCGTTGTCAAAACCGCGATGTAATGTACCGTGATGTTAATGTATGCGTTGTAACGTCATACATCCACGTGAGCAGCGCCACCAGGCTGACGGTAAAGGCAAGCAGGACAAATTTGCACGGCAATAACCCCCGTTTCAAAATAAGAAAGTTGCTGCACTAACAGCGAGGTATGCCACAGATAGTGAGAACGCAGCTTTGGAACCTGACATGGGCACTAACGCTGCTAGACAGCGCAGCGGAGGTTACAGTAGTGCGGCAAGCACTGCGTCCATATCTGAAGGTGACAGCAACTGACACATTCATTACTGTAGAAAACTGCTGATACTAGAGTGGCTCCCCCTGACAGACTATAATAGAAGGTGACATACAACGTACCATAAAAGGGATTTTTTGGGAAACCTCTACATATGACATCCTGTTAGCAGAGGCAGACTGGCCCCCAGCTTTCGTTTTGGCCGCTCCTAGAGGGGAGGAGGTAATCCTCTCATCTTTTGCACACACTGTGCCAAAGGATCAGGCTCAGAATTTGCAGAAGAGTGGGCTCAGGTACTTGCACCGGCGTTGTACCGTACTCAGGTTTGGTGGGATAAGTTGTCGCCAAGCCATGAGATTCCATTACGGTGTATGCCCCAGCCACAACCCCAATATCCCATGCACCGCGAAGCTAGATCTCACGTCGCAGAAATCCTTGAACAATTGTAATATCAAGGTGTTATTGAAACATGTGTTTCACCCATGAATAATCCTTTATTCACTGTAACCAAACCTGATGGGTCGTACCACCTAGTTTTGGATTACCGGCATTTGAACTCTCATTGTCGGACCTGTGCGGTACAGAATAGCCACAGTTCTGCACTCGTTCATAGTCTGGTGAGAAAAAGGTTTAAAACCACACTTGACATCTCGATCGGCTTTTATAGCCATAATCTGTCCTCTATTAGTAGTCAATGGGCAGCCTTTACTTCTGGCGGCAAACAGAAACAGTTTAAAAGATTAGCCATGGGCTATAAAAACAGTCCAGGTGTCTTTGCCGCTCGTGTAGTCTCTCTGTTAGAGAGCATTGACCCTGATGCGTAGTCATATGTTGATGATATCTATCTCACAGACGACGAATTATGGCAGCATCTGTGTCGCGTTGACCGCATCATTGTCATGTTTGCGGACTTCGGTTACAAATTCAACTTTGCAAAGTCGCACATTGCAGAGTATACAGTGTTTTTTTTGGGCTATGAACTCAACAACGAAGGACGAGGTTTAGCACCTCACTTCCTGGAGAAGTGCGCTTGTTTGTGTGCTCCAACAACACTGAAGAAATTAAAATCTTTGCTGGGTTTTTTTCATTTCGGACGTACCTACATTCCCGATTATGCCCAGCGTATCAAGCCGCTATATGCCTTGGTACAACCTACTTTTTCCAAATCGAGCTGGCTGCCAGAACATTTAGCTATCCTGCAATCTTTGCAGGCTGATCTTCTTGCTTCGAAATACTTACTGACGCGTGATAACCACACTAACCTGGTGATAAGAATTGTGCCTAGCACAGTGGGTTTCACATACTTAACGTTCAATGAGGGCGACACAGTCCCCATTGCTTACAAATCGCACTTGTACACTTTGGCTGAAATGCGCTTTTCCACTGTCGAAAAGGTTTTGACTGCAGTGCAGATGGAGATTCTGAAAGAGAGAGCGCTGTCGCAAGGGAAACGCATTTTGGTTGTTACACCATATCCTGCCCTAGAGGCAGTAACGAAAGCCAGCGTACCAAATTCTAAACCTTTGCATCCACGTTGGATACAATGAGCCACTTCTTTGACATCACCGGATGTCACTTACATCTTTGATGCCTCATTGCAGACTCAGGAGTACTTGCAGTAAGAATTTGTTCATCCGGCTCCTCTGTCCTTGCGCCGTCTTGAGGATTACCATTGTATCATTTATACTGACGGTTCGGCACAACCGGCCACGGATTCTAAGCATGCTTATTCAGCGGCCCGCGCAATAGTGGCTGGTACGTTTGTGAATGGTGAATTCAAATCTGATGTCATGCACACACAGACGTTTGGTGATTGTACCGCCCAGTTGGCAGAGCTTCGTGCTCTGGTGCTTGCACTGGAGTTTGCTGATCCTCGAGTTACTACTCTTATAGTGAGTGACTCTTTTTACTGTGTTCAGTCTTTCAACGACAATTTATTCTTTTGGTCTCAAAATGAGTATCGGGATTCCAAAGGTAGCACAATCATGCATAAAATGGTTTGGGTTCGAGTAGCAGACCTTAAACAACGTCTGCCGCTCGTGAATGTAATTCATACTCTAGGACACCAGCGAGTAGGTGTCCACGCTGTTGGAAACAGCTTAGCTGACAAAGCAGCGAAAACAGCAGTGGCAACATATCTAGTAGCAGCAGCTACAAGATCCAAAAGTAAGATTGATGATGACATCTTAGCAGCTATTGCTGCAACAGAGAAGGGTAATAATTACCCTTGGGTTTCCCTTCTAAATACTCTTATCATTTAAGTCCTGATAAAGTTCCCTATGTGAGAATTAATGACGTTGGTGACAGATTGATTCCCAACGCGGACTGCAGACTTTCCTTGATAACAGCAGCGCACGAAGGTATGGCTTTTGCCATGCCGGCGATTCGGCGACTGTTACTCTCTTACAACAACGTTACTGTTGGCGCGGATTGTATAAACAGACTCGTGCTTATGTTCTTAAATATGATATTTGTCAGCAGATAAAACTTTCGACTGTTGCTTGCCCACCTCAAACACAGTTGTACATATCTAATAAACCACTCGGGTGCATTTATGTAGATCACTGCGTTCCTTTCTCCTCTGATACTGCGTATAAGTAAATCTTAGTTGCAGTGGATTCGTGCACACGTTTTCTTTGGGTCTGGCCATAACGGAGTGCTGATGCTCGAACTGTCATCAGGGATTTGCGTGTCTTTGTGGGGATTTTTGCATGTGGTACCCTTAATTCTGACCAAGGTCCTGCATTCGCCTCCAAGACATACAAAGATGCCATGAGATCTTTGGGGGTCCAAGTCAAATTTTTGTCTCTATACCGGCCTGAGGGCAATAGAGTTGTGGAGCGAATGAACCGTGACTTAAAGCAATCCCTGACAGCTAGGGTTTTAGGTACTGGCAGGAACTGGTTGGCCCATCTGTATAGCATTCAACGTGCACTTAATAATCTCCCTAGAAGGTCTCTGGGTGGGCGGACCCCATACAAAATGCTCTTTGGCATAAAGATGTTTGTCCCGGACCTTGATGGTCTAGACATGGCGGCGTCAGCCGCACCCTTTGACGTAGTTTATCACTGTGCTGTATTACAGAGTCTACAAGAGACCAGAGACAGTCTTGCAAAGGAACACTTGCCCTCCACAACTGATGCTGTGCTTCAGATTCCGGTAGTTGGCTGGCTACCTTGAGTTGATGACCTGGTCCATGAGAAGGTGTAGAACAAGAAGGAGTTTGGCCCCTCTTATCATGTTCCAGTATCAGTGCTTGGCGTGCAGGGTACAAGAACAGTCATTTTACCTCCACTTCCTGGTCACAAGGATAACAGGTACATCTCCATTGACAATGTCAAACTACGAGTGGCCGATTCTTCTTAGTATGACTCCAGTGTTCTCTTGTCCAGCAATGCTGAGAAATTCTGTTTTGGCTCCAGCAACTACCAACAGGCCTGACATTTTGTCATCAAGATGCATACCGTTACTAATCCTTTATTGCCTCCACCGGCCGGTGGTCCAATTGAAGATACTGAGTATACTTATCCCACAGATGTGTCGTTGCCAGGTTTACATTCAAGTGCAGTTGACCAGCCACGTTTTTCATTTGACACTAACTCTGTGACTTCCAATACCCCATCGAAAATTTCTGTTTTTGCTGTTTGGTTTAAAAGACATTTTTTAATTGCCCCTTGGACTTACATTTGGCTGGTGCTCATAACTATTTTTTTGTTTATGTCCATTGGATTTGTGGTTGGGTTTTTTCGTCTAGTAAATGGACACTAGCTCACCGAAAGATCTACAATTAGTTTAATTGATGGAACTTTGGCACCCCACTCCTCATCACACATCATAAAGAGGGACCAGACTTTTGTAAATATTACTGCCTGGCCTGTGTTAGATGGAATTATATGGGATGCTGTTAAATTTCAAATTCATGGTCCCACAGAGGTGATTAATGTCCCCAATGTACTGCTGCCTTGTGGTGCTGTAATATCCTATTCAACACTAAGTTTGTACTTAATCTGTCTATATGCAACTTTCTTTGAGTATGTGTATGTGCCTATGTCCTTGGCTAACTCAATAAAATTTGTTTTAAAAAAAACAAATTTTTGTCCCCAATGTACTTCGTGTTTCTATGGAGGATGTTGTGAAACAAAACATCCGCTCTGATGATTGGGATGTCCAAGCCATAGAGGCTCTTTTTTCTGATTTGAAATATTATGCTGCTTTTGATGCTGAAGATTTAAATTTAGACGCAGCAAACTACGGAGAGTTGTTTTTCTACCAACACTATGGCAATAATTTCCTGCATAAAGCAAATACATTTAGAAATGTTGTCAATTATACACAATTGGAACATAGTCCAGCACCAGTTGAAGGCAGCTCCAAAACTCTACTGGACAAATTTACATATTTTACTGACTTCAGTGCATCTAAACCTGAAGCCTTTTATTAAAAATGGGTTCCTGAGTCAGCTTCCAAAGTTAGACCCACCCACTCTAAATTATTGTATTCCAAATCCGTTATGGATGAATTAGCTATAGGGAGCTATGAGCTGTGGAAAGATACCGTTGATCTTAAATCTGTTTGGGGTTCAAAAGCATGGCAGGTACAAGGTACAGAAGCACTGAATCATGCATGCCTTATACCTAACCACCTGTTGTTTTTGAATTCTACCATTTTTCAAACCACCTGCCTTGGATTGGCTACTTCAAAAAAGATGAATTCCCGTACTATTCCTGATCTGGGCGCTTATCCAAGATGGGATAATCAAACAGATCTGTCCCTTGATGCATTGCAGTCTTTTATTACTAATACATCCTTCAACATTTCCAACCTAGACCCTGAAGGGTGGGTAATATGGCAGAAAAACTCAGATTCCTGTCAACATCGTTTTCTGGGTCTGTACCCTGGCTATACACAGGTTAGGGTGGACCCCCGATTTGAATCTTCCCATTCAGTTACTACCTATTCTGTAGGAAAATTATGTCAGAACTGGCTGCAACATTCCACCTTGGCATCTGTTAAACTTCATTTATCAAAATTGAATGACAAAGTGGATTTGAATGATTTTGTTAAGGGTCCTGTGGGTGACAGGTCCAAAAGATGGGTGTATGCTGTTTACAACGAAGTTTGGAAATTATCTCAAATTGAAGCTGCTTCCAGATTACGGGCTATTGATCAAGCCAATTTAGATAAAGTGCTAGCTGTCATAGATAATAGCATTAACACCCTTTCTTCCAGAATTTACACATTAGATAATATTGTTTAATCTGTTGTGGATAATGTACAGGATGATATGTCTGTTTTATACCATGTTCAAAATCAATTGCGTTCTATAATGCAGTTTGCATGGACTTTACAAAGATTGAAGGCAGTTCCCTGGGACTAGATGAACACATCATCTTTATTCCCACCGATTAATCTGACTGATAAACAACAGTTCATGTCATAGCGAAGGGAGGGTGGTTGTTTTCCACTATCATTTGTAATATGATTTTTCCCTTCATTTTCTATGGTATTGTAACAATGTTGATGGTTTTGTTCTTAATCATTTGTCTGCTTATGTTAGCCAAAGTACTGCACCTTAGAGCACGTAGTTAAAAATAAACATTTTAAACTTTATCGTGTCTCTGATTACTCTTGTTGTGGACTGATATGAGAATAATAACGAAAAGGTGTTTCTGATTCCCACCATTCCTGAGAGTACTCTAAGTTGCTTGTTCTGGGTTGTCTAATCATTGGTAGCTTTGCGATGATACGGAGAACGAATGAGACACTGATGCTAGTCGGATAGGGGTTCTGGGTACTGAGGTGAGTTTTTGGTACACCGCAATTCACTGAGGTCCTGGTTTCCTGCGCATAGTTCTGTGCATGAGCAGAATCCCTACAACAAAGGTAGGTGGCTGCTTTCAGAATTGTTGACATGTCTCAACCAAGGGAGTCCCCAAAAGCTCTTTATAGTTGTAGCATCCTGGAGTGTGAGGATAGTTTAAACATATTTATATAAGGGCTGGTTTTTTAAACCCACCATCGTTTTAGAAACACATATTAACATCAATGAGTGCCATTAGAAGAACAGCACCATCTGAAACTGATGTTAACCACAACAGAAATTAACACCAGCTGTAGACTATTCTCAAAAGGCTTATCACATACCTGTCTTCTGCAACTTGTCACAATCATCAAGTTAACAGCCCAAAATACTCCACGATTACAAGTGAATGTTTCCCGATACAGGGCCTGGCTATGGTCATAAAACAGAATCTACAGAAATAAGGTGTAGAACAAGAAGGAGTTTGGCCCCTCTTATCGTGTTCCAGTATCAGTGCTTGGCGTGCAGGGTACAAGAACAGTCATTTTATCTCCACTTCCTGGTCACAAGGATAACAGGTACATCTCCATTGCCAATGTCAAACTACGAGTGGCCGATTCTTCTTAGTATGACTCCAGTGGTCTCTTGTCCAGCAATGCTGAGAAATTCTGTTTTGGCTGGGAGGAATTTATTTGCTATATGTAGATAGCAAAATGTACACCTTATCCTACATCATCTAGAAGTCGCCATAAAAATGATTGATCCCATAAAAGATGACAAAACACCAATTGTGCACAGCAGACAGACCATGACACCCTTAAGGAAAGCAGCTATATTTTGTATATTAACTCTTAGCTGCTTTCAAAATACAACAGGCTAATAAGCTGGCATCTCCCAATCACCTGTGAGCATGCTCTTGCAGCATTTGATGCAGACTAGTATGGTTTTGCTTGTCATACTACACGGACATGCTAGTTAAAACAAAGGTACCCATAGCACGAATACTAAACAAAGTATATAAAGTTGAAAAACTTTCTTTTTTTATGTGTAGTAAACATGTGTTTAACCAAAATATAACACAAAGGGTACAAGTGGACTTATGGTTAAGGGTTGGAGGTTACTTAGTCATAGTGTCAGGTGGCTATGGATAGTTCTAAGGTTTGAATTAGGCTTAGGGTCATATCTAGATTACTCAGTGGGGTCAGTGTTGGCCTTAGACCAATGTTTCCCAAACTGGTGGGTTGAGATCCGATTTTTGGTGAGGTGTAAACGTCCAAGCAAATAATAAAGATGCCTTTAAATTCTGTATTTATCTTGTCAAATACCAGGCTATGTCTTCTTACAAATTACTTCTTCTTTTTTTAACATGAGGGTTGGTGTTTGCAGACTCCTCTCACTTTGCAGTCAGAGAAAGAAAATTAAAGTGAATTCACAATTTCTGTCCAGATGATGACCTCAGAAAGTGAGTATTGATGTTGAAAGATCATCGCCATTGCAACTAACAGACCAGGACTATTCTGAGAATTATAAATCTCTAATCCATCTGACCTGCTAGACCTTTGTCGTTTGTTGATCTTCGCCCATACACCCTTGCAATATCATTGTTGTTATCTGTTTTATGTGTGATCACTGGGGACACGAAGCATCTTTGCTCTTTTATCCTGTTTTGGGTGATGATCATAAATTCTAGGAATTGTTCAATACAGTTCTAAAGTCATGGAGGATAGCTGATGATTTTTTAATCCATTAGCTGTTGCAGTAATTACATCGTTTTTGAAAATGTTGAATGCTCTGCATTGATTGCATGTAGTAATGCTACCTAATATATTTCGAGCATGACTTGGTGACCAATCGTTTCTTATAATCATATTTACCAACATTCCCTTTAGCATATTGGTGTCTCTTGTACTTGTTTACAGTTGTACTTCAAGTCTCAATTTAGTGCTCACATTGATAGTATGGAATGCATAAATCATGTGCCATAGAGCAAGCGCTAACAAACTGATTTTCTGTGATGGATTATGTAGTATCCACAAAGAAATGCGTCTCTTGTCACTTAATATATCCCCACAATGGCAGCAATTTTATGGAATAACAAAATGATGAGCCCATCACGTCAGAATTAGAACACATAATCTGATGGTCACTAAAATATCTGGAGCAGGTGTTCAACCCACTGAGTTATCCTTCTGCCACAGTATACAGTAATGTAAATTAGGTCTTTAGAGGTTATTTTACATGCCTCTTGGCCTCTCTGCTGACATCAATTTCTTGTCACTTAATATCTCTCCACAATGGCAGCAATTTTATGGATTAACAAAATAATGAGCCCATCATGTCAGAATTAGAACACATAATCTGACAATCACTAAAACATCTGGAGCAGGTGTTCAACCCACTGAGCTATCCGTCCGCCACAGTATATAGAAATGTAAATTAGGTCTTTAGAGGTTATTTTAAATGCCTCTTGGCCTCTCTGCTGAGACTCAATTAGCACCTTACTGTGTGGTTTAGTACACCCTCTGTCCTCAAGTATTCTTAGGACTTGTTCACTGGCCTCTCTTCTTTCCCCTTATGCATGCAGTCCCTCCCTTCAGTGTTAAAGCTTGTGGACAGTAAAGAGGCAAACTACTGTTGACTGGTCTGGGAACAGGTTAAAGGACATCCTTGGGTGCTTCTGGCATAGAAGGCCTAGTAGAAATCCCTACCTTTTCTTCAACAGCAACACCCCCATGGGACGTTGAAAGTCTGGGACATTCAGCTTGGAGTAAAACTTCTGTCATGATTAGTGCTCACAGACATCAGCACTATACATACAGACCTTCCTAAACTCTTGCACTGACACACCTAAGTAAAATACCTGAGTTCTATGATGAATAGTAGTGTTTGAGTTTGGTGATTGTAGATCCTGGTTAGATCGATGCCATCAAAGCTTCTCTACTAGACCAGAAGGGTGAGATCCTTGGCAAATTAAGGGATATGATTTTCGGTCATTGGTGCCAAAGGGCACCACAACTGCTATATGTCGTAACATATGTGGAGGTCCTCTGTCACCTCTAATGATCATGTTTTCATGATATTTATACTGCTGATGAGTTCTGTCCAGGTGCAGTCTATCTGCTATCGGACCCAGTGCTCTCTACATAATTGAGTAGCAGCACTTCTCTCTGAACCTATAGATTTGTCAAGCTCTGGTGTCTGCGACCTGTGCTTTTTATAACCTTTGATGGCCCATGTTAGCTTGCATCAACCTATTTGTAAACAGCTCTGATAGTTGTAGTTTTTTAGCCAACTCTTCGAGGAGAGTATGTTCAAAGAAAATCAACATTTATTTTTAAAAGTATACTTGAGAAGGGGTGGGCGGGTGAGTATCAGTACCCCTGTGGAAAGTAAAGTTTGTGTAACACACAACACAAGTACCGGAATATTTCATTGCATTAAAGTACAGAGTCTGTTTCCCGCCTTTAATTACGATATAACTATAATATAATCTTAACTTCTGTGAAAAGGCATTCCATTCTGTTCACCAACCGAACTTTACTTTGGACTTTTCGACATTGTTAGGATCACAAAGGCATCCTCAAGGCAGCTGACAGAGCAAACTACCCTTAATAAACTGTAATAAATCTATGAGAGTTATGTTTCATCCTTTCAGCTTGAGCACTGTTTTTTCTCTCCACGAGCTTTTCTCGACCCACAGTGCTTTCCAATAAGCCCCAGCTCACTCCCTCCAGTTAGATCACCCTATGACCTCGCGTCTCGTCTCGTGTGTACTGTTAAATCAGTCGTTTTAAAGATAATATTGCCTTACCGTGGTAAACTGGTCCAGCAGGTACAGATTCCCCGTGCAGGCGCTGGTGGCTTCGTACCGAACGGAGACCAAAGCACAGAATGTCGATTCACAGCGCTACTTGAGCAACACGGTTTGTATGCAAGCGAGCCGCTCTTCACTTATCACAGAAACTGACCTCAGAAAGGGTTAGCCAGATGTGCGCACTTGACTTTCTACTGCTATCTTTGGACTACCTTTGGCCAGGCCTCCCTTGCGATAGTCAGTATCTGCAATATTCCCTCATTTGTTGATAGTCACCTTTGGCCGCAGCGTAGTTGTCCATAGCGTAGGAGGCCATGTGCAATGGTAACAGGTAGAGGAACCAGAGCCGAGTGAAGTGTCTGTCTTGGCTCGAAGAGCCTCTGCACAACCGAGTTGTAAACATTTTCCATGCGGTATGAACACAATATCGAGTTGTAAATATCAAGAGAACGAAAGAACTGAAAATGAATATCGTGATGCAAAAATATCCTGGTGCACAAATATCGTTGTCAAGAATTTTATTTTTGTAAATATCGTTTTCAATAATATAATTGCTAAGCATATTGTTTTTACTTAATTTAATGAGTTTTAGTTTATTTATTATTTTATGTGTTAGTATTGTTTGTCTATAAAAATTGTTATTCATTTTTTTTTTAAATATAGTTTGTAATTTTACTTGGTTTTATTTTTTTTTATTTCGTTGTTAATAGTAATTTCTAGTGTTTTGGCAGCTTGCCGGGTTTGTAGGGGGATAGGGCAAAAAAATAATTTAGTAATAGCAAATTACTAATTAATAATTTTTAAATAAGTATGAGGTTGATAGTCATTATGTTTGCTATGCAATATTGAGTTAATATACTTATATTTTAGGGGTGTGTTGCTATGTTTGTAGGGGTTTAGGGTGGGAAGTTATGTAGGTAATATTTAATTCAATATTCATTATTTAACTGATCATTAATTATTTAAATTATGTAACAATGATATATTTTTGTTACATTTTAGGTGCGGTCTACTAGGTTTGTACAGATATAGGGTGGAAAGTTAATTAGGTAATAATTAATTAACAATTAATTCGTAATCTATTACTAATTATTTAATTGAACTATGTACATTATGTAATACTTATTAATTTTTGTTGCAGGTTGTTATGTTTTTTGGAATATACGGTGGGAAGTGCATTAAATAATAATTTAAAAAGTCATCATCATTAATGCATAATTAAATGTTAAATTGATTAATGATTATGTACATTGTGTAGTAATGATATATTTTTGCTATATTTTTGGTGTGCACTCCTGGGTTTGTAGGGTTGTACGATGGGAGGTTAATCAAATATTAATTAATTAATAATCAATTGCTAATTAATTATGTAATTGTTTATTAATTATTTAAATTGTGATATTCCTATTTATTTTCATTATTTTTTATTTAAGATGTGATTTTAGGAGTAGATTGCTAGGTTTATAGGGGTACAGGGTGGAAAGTTAAGTAATAATTTACAAAAATTAATTATTACATTGTTTATGAATTTTGTAAACTGGGTAATTGTTGTTTATTTTTTATATATTTTATGCTAAATAATAATATTTATATTTAGAGTTTATATTTTTTCTAAATTAATATGGTTATTCAAGTATCTAATGTTTGAAGTGAAATAGTTTACCTACTGTTGCTTAGACTGGAGTGGGAATAGTAAATCTTGCTGCTCCGAAGTCCAATGCTTTTCATACTTTTGCACAACCTGGAGAGGGAATATTACATTTTACCCTCCAAAGTCCAACGCTTTCCCTATTACCGCACAAACTGGAGTGGAAATAGTACATTTCATCCCTCCAAAGTCCAAATCTTCCCCTACTGTTGCTTAGAATGGAGTGGAAATAGTAAATGTAACCCCTTTGAAGTCAGACGTTTACCCTACTGTTGCCAGATGGGAGAGGGAATACTAAATTTAACCCCACTGAAGTCCAATGATTTTCTTACTGTTGCACAGACTTGAATGGGAATAGTAAATCATTTCCCTTCAAAGTCCAACGCTTTCCCTATGGTTGGGCAGACTGGAGTGGAAATAGTAAATACAGTCGTTTTTTGCCATTGGGGGCCCATAGCGGGCCCCCAGGGATCCTGGAGGGTGGGGGTGCACATGGGGGGTACCTATGGTACCCCCTGCAGTTCCATGCACAACAAGGCAGGCACCGCGCGGTGCCTGCCATGTTGTCCATGGAAGTGCACGACATGCCTTCTTGGCATTGTGGCGGGCGGTGCTTTCTGCACCGCCCGCCTTAATGTTAACTATGCGGGATGCGCCCGCTAGTGTGGCGGGCGCATCCTAATTGTAACTGCGGGACTGCCGCATGCATTGTGGGTGGTCCCATTTCCCGGGGCTATGGCGGGCAGACAAAGTCCACCCACCATGCTAATGGTACCCATAAGGTGGTCAGAAGGAGTCTTGTAAACAAAGTGCTCCAGGACTGACCAGAACTGGTTTGGACTAGGTAAAGGCCTCTCTGCCTTCAGAGAATAAAGAGAAAAGTAGTATAAATATGGGGACCCAGACCCCAAGACTTTAGATCACTTCTGGAACAACAAGATGAACCTCTGCCAAGGAGAAGAACCAAAGGAAGCTGTAGGAGTTGTACTGCCCCCCTGCCAGTTTGCTGTGTTGCTGGGTTGGCCTACAGTGGTGTCTTCAGTGCCAAGGAGAGGAGAAGGAACTTTCAAAGGACTTTCATCATCTTGCAGAATACTACTCTAAGGGCTTGAACTTGTGCTTGCCTCCTGCTGAAGTCTCAGGGACAAAAGACTTCACCACCAGCTCCCCCTCAGAATTTCCTTGCTGGGAATTCTATCTGCAGAAGCCTGCGTGTTGCTGGCAGCTGGAAGCACGATGCAACAAGAAGAAGTGTGACGCCGTCGCAGCTGTAGTCGTCGCATCGCCTGAGAAGCGTGCCGCCACCGCATCTCCCCAGAAGTGTGTCTTCGTCGCAGCTGTCTGCTGTTGCATCACCGGAGAAGTGTGTCACCGCCGTGAGGGCCGCCGTCGCATCACCGGAGAAGCGTGTCGCAGGGCCTGTCGTGCCACAAGGCTGCCAGTGCGTGTACGCATCATCTTCACATCGTCACATCAAGGGCACCATCATATCGCATCGCACCGGATTGTCGCATCGCATCGAGGCGCCATCTTGCTGCATCGCAACCGAGCTGCAGCACGAGAATCCACGCATCACCTCCTCTCCGGTAATGATCAAGACGCATCCCCTACCCTGAGCAAGCATTGAGGCGTGACGTATAATCTCCCCCGAAGCAAAGGAACCAACGCATCTCCAACGCTGCAAGCCTTTTTTTTATTTTGCGTTACGCATCCAGGTACTTTTGTGAGAACTGTGTCACAGTTACCATCAACTTGAACTACCATCTTTAAGTCAATTTTGAGTACAGTATTGTGGATTTTTGTCGTTTGTAGTCTTGTGTTAAGTCTATATAAAGAATACTTATATTTTTAAAACCTGTGTGGCGTCCATCTGAAGTGTTTTCACTGTATTACTATATGTGTTCACAAATGCTTAACACACTGCCTCTGAGATAAGCCTGTCTACTTGTGCCAAGCTACCAAGGGCGTGAGTATGGGTTATCCAGTATTGTAATCCCCTTTCCCTTACTTAGAAGCAAGGGTGCCTGTTTGGTCAAAGATACCTACCTCTGCCAACTAGACACCCCCAGTTCTAACAAGCATCTTCCATTTACTTCCCCCAAATAGGCACACACCTTATGCCAACAATTTCTGTTTGTTCTCCACCAAGAGTCAGAGGCAGGTAATGCCATCAGAACTCACTTGTTCAATTCCACTCTTGACTAGGTGAGGGATGAAAAATGACATACAATTTAACACAATTGCAAACAGCACCAGGGAACCGCTTAATGACCCTTGCTGCCAGTGTGCCTGGTGGCCTGACCATCCTCCAAGTCCCCATCAATAATGAATACTAGGCAAACAAGGGTGGGACTGAAAGGTGCTGGACCACCAGCAGATTGGTTTCCCCTCCAGCCAGCCTGTTCCAAGATATTCATTACCCCTTCAATAGGCCAAACCAGCAAAGTAGCCACATTTGTAGACTATCCCCCTTCTTTTCCGTGAAAAGTTCTCCTCATGCCACAGGTGAGGGTTAGGGGTGTTTCACAAAGCAGCTCCCAGCCTTCAGATAGGTGTGTCTGGATCCTCCATCTGTTGAGTCACATGGCCGAAGAACAAAAAGGCTGCTCCACGATCATGTGGTGTTTTTAAGACAAGCCAAAACACCACCCTGATGACGTTCTGCCTCATACCTGTATGGAGCTGTTTGGTGGAGCATCCAGTCTTGCTTCCTGCAAGACCTGGATGACTGGCAGGATGATCCCCTCAGCTCCTTGCACACACATTTGATGGCCTCACTGCTCCGGCCCGTAGAGCGACTAAAGGCTGCCCTTTCCTAGCTGCAGGGGTCACCATCTCATAGCATGTGGAAACTTTGACATTGATATGTTACATTATATTACTGAACTGGGAGGCACTTATGAAAGAGATATTTTTAAGCATGAACTTAGAACCGTTCCTGAACATACCCTGGCAATGATGCATTTAGTGAACTAAGAGTCAAGTCAGTCATCATGTGCACCCTGTATGTGACCCAAATTCATATTGATAGAGCAAGATTACAGTCTTAAATATTTTCGGACAGCTCGTATTCTGAACATTCATATTTGAAGGTGCTTTCTTATGTTGTAATGATGAAAAAGGAGGATAGAGGAGTATAAAATAGTTTCCTAAGAACACAATTCGGTTAAGTGGGGAAGCCGGGATTAATCACATGTTTTCTGGTTTCACTTTGTACAAACCAGCTACTAAATGGGTGTTTGTTTGTTCCTCCTTTTTAACTAAAAAATTAATGCTTTGCTTTTAACTCTTTTCCCAAGAGAGTAGAACGAGCGAGGAAGGCAGAAGCCATATTAAAGCTCAGCTTGTTTTGGGATTGAGGTTCCAGGAGGACTTTGAGCTGACCCAGAGCTTGTGAATATAGCTTGAGTCTGGTTCAAGTTTCCAGTGGCTTGCTCACCTCTAGAACAGAGCCCAAGTGTGTGAGGGGCCCTCTGCATGCCAATTATTGTCCTTTTTCAAATTCCTCTTGTATTAAACAGGGATCACTGTACTTTTTGCCTCTGCTACATTTTTGGTTGTAATAAATGGAGTAAGCCCTTTAGCCAGTGCTTACTTTGTAAAAAAACAATACATGCCAGGGCCTTTGTCAAGAGACCAATGCAATTTGCGCCAACCATTGCCCCTGCTAGCACTGCCAATGTCAGTAAAGCTATTAGAATGGCTTAGGTGGCAGATACTAGCCATTTTAAATGTATATTGAATCTATAGACAACTGTGATTGTGGTCATTCCTAAATTAGACAAACAGTGCTACCATGTACCAAGCCTCGCACTCAACCCACCGACCAACCCCACCCACCCCGACGATGGTGCACTCACCCTCAGACACTGGATGGACAACTGCGCCAACACCTTAGCCCCGCTGAAAAAACCCACCAACAGAGACACCAGCAAAAGAGCCAGCTGGTTCACCCCGGAACTCCTCGCTTCAAAGCGCACCTGCCGGAAATTGGAGATCATATGGCACAGCGACAAGACGCCGGACAGCCGCGCTGCCCACAAAGACGCCATCCGCAACCACCACCACCTCAGGACCGCCAAAAGGACCTCCTTCACAGACCGCCTTGACAACAATGCACACAACAGCAAGGAGCTCTTCAACATCATGAAGGAACTCTCCAACCCCAGCTCCAGCGCCAACGACATCCCGCCATCGCAAGCCCTGTGCGACTCCCTCGCCACCTTCTTTCACCAAAAAATCACCGACATCCATGACAGTTTCAACCCCCGGACGACCCCTACAGGCCTCGACACGCCGGACCCACCACACCCCACCGACCATAACTCCCTGACAACCTGGGCCAACGTGAGCATCAAGGACACAATCAAGATCATGGGCACAATCCACTCCGGATCCCTGTCCGACACTCTCCCACACCACATTTTCAACAAAGCTGGCAGTTCCATCGCACCCCACCTGCGCAACATCATCAACCTCTCCTTCGAGACCGCTACCTTCCCTGAGAGCTGGAAGCATGCAGAGATCAACGCCCTACTGAAGAAACCCAAGGCGGATCCGAGCGACCTTAGAACTTCCGGCCCATCTCCCTGCTTCCGTTCCCAGCAAAGGTCATCGAGAAGATAGTTAACATCCAGCTCACCCGTCACCTCGAAGACAACAGCATCCTGGACCCCTCCCAATCAGGATTCCGCAGCAACCACAGCACCGAGACCGCCCTCATCGCCGCCACAGACAACATCAGGATCCTGCTAGACAACGGCGAGACGGCGGCCCTCATCCTCCTGGATCTCTCCGCCGCCTTCGACACCGTCTGCCACCGCACAGTACGCACGCGCCTCCATGAAGCAGGAATCCGAGACAAGGCCTTGGACTGGACCACCTCCTTCCTCACCGGCAGAACTCAGAGAGTCCGCCTCCCCCGTTCCGATCCAAAGCCTCCGAGATCATCTGCGGCGTCCCACAGGGATCCTTCCTCAGCCCGACGCTGTTCAACGTCTACATGGCACCACTAGCACGCATCGCCCGACAGCGCGACCTCAACATAATCTCCGACGACACGCAGCTGATCCTCTTCCTCACCAAGGACCCTCTCACCGCCAAATCCAAGCTCCACCAGGGAATGAAGGCCATCGCCGACTGGATGAAGGAAAGCCGACTTAAGCCGAACTCAGACAAGATAGAGATCCTCATCCTCAGGCCCAACCCCTCAGCATGGGAAGACTTCTGGTGGCCCACATCACTGGGGACACCCCCGGCCCCTACCAACCACGTACGCAACCTGGGAGTCATCCTCGACTCAAAACTCACCATGACCAAACAAGTCAACGCAGTCTCCTGCACCTGCTTCAACACCCTCCGCATGCTCCGCAAGATCTACAGATGGATCCCGACAAACACAAGGAAAACAGTCACTCAGGCACGAGTCAGCAGCAGACTCAACTACGGAAACGCCCTCTACGCCGGAGACTCGTCCAAGCTCATCAACAGACTGCAAAGAATCCAGAACACCTCTGCACGCCTAATCCTCGATGCCGCACGCCACGACCACATCACCCCCCACCTGAGGAACCTGCACTGGCTCCCCGTCGACAAAAGAATCTCCTTTAAGCTCCTGGTCCACGCACACAAGGGACTCCACAAAACCGGCCCAGCCTATATCAACAGTCGACTCTCCTTCTACGTACCCAACAGGAAACTCCGCTCCGCTGTCCACGCCCTGGCCGCTGTCCCGCGCATCCGTAGAACCACATCCGGAGGCAGGTCCTTCTCCCACTGCGCCGCCAAGACCTGGAACACCCTCCCCCTCAACCTACGACAAACCGAAGACCTGCTGACCTTCAGGAGACGACTCAAGACCTGCCTCTTTGACCAGTAGCAGCAGCACCCCCCCTCCACACCCCACCTCAGCGCCTTGAAACCCTCACGGGTAAGTAGTGCGCTTTACAAATGATTGATTGATTGATGTGGCAGACTGTCAGGAGTGCCAATGTACATATTTAAGTGCCTTTGCCACGCACTGGAGACCACAGGCTAAAAATTAAGCACTGCCTTTGGCAGAACATATCTTAAACAGGGGCTGCACTTACATAATTGCCTTCTGGGCTTTAAATAATGTATTACTTCAGTTATTAAGTCCAAATGCACTCATATTTCTTGTCAGTAATGTTGGTAGCAATTCTAAGAAATATATTTGGGATCTATCAATATGTTCGCAATGAGAAACAGTGTTTTCTACTGTTGGATAGCAAGAAGATCCAACCAGGGAAAAAGTTGTGGTTAAAAAGTGTATTATTTCTGAGGGGCGGAGTTTACTGGCTCCAAGATGGCCGCTACCTAGCACGGCTCCGCTGTTACGGTTTCATTATCCTCAACAAATCCCTGCAATATATAGTGTCCTCACCATCACTGCCATAATATCTGAAGGGGAGCCGATGCTGGCCTGTTTGGTGGCAGGCTGAGCCTGCGGATGCCTGGAGGGCCGGACTTTCTGCTGCCAGATAGTTTCGAGGCCTAGACTAGGGCTGCACGCTAGCCTAGCTGGTGAGATGGCTGGCTGTGGCTCGCGAGCACTGGAGCTCCAGGTGCTGGGAATCTGTGGCAAGGGGTGTCCCCTATTCCCTGGGTTTGCTGAGGAGGTGTGCCCTGGTCCTGCCGACTTGGGTTCATTCCAGTAAGTGCCGAGCTCAATGCAGAAGTTGGAGGTGGTGCGGCATGGCTGTGGCTGGTCTTGTGCTGAAGCTGTAGGGACTGTTGAACATGCTCGCAGGGGCCGTATTGGCGGGGCATCGCTCCTGGGTTGGCATGGACCCGGCAGCGGCTGGGAATGCAAAACGAGGTGCGGCACAGGGTTGGATCTGCATTATTTTGGCTGTGCAACCTGACCTGAGGTACTCCCTGGAGGGCATAGAATTGCTATCGTCTGGGGTGATAAGAGGTGGCCCGGCGGAATGGGGAAGCCAGAGAAGTTGCAGTCCAAACTGCCGTTTCAGCCACAGAAATCGCAAAGGCAGCAAGAGCTAGATAAATCTCCATCAGAAACAGGCTCCAAAGCTGGAGAAGCTACTACAGACCCTGACATTAAGCACATCCTTGCCGCATTGCAACGCAGTTTAAATGAAATTGATGGCAAGATAGATGCCCTTACCTTCCGCATGGGCAGGATGTCAGACAGGCTACATAAACATGCGGATCATCTTGACGATGTTGAAAAGAGAGTATCAGACGTGGAGGATGCTTCACAATCGGTTTCCAGTTCTCAGGCAGGCATGGAAAAACAACCATAAATGGTGCAGACCAGGGCTGAAGACTTGGAAGTGCGTTCTCGGTGCAACAACTTCAGGATCATTGGGGTTGCAGAATCCACAAACATTCCTAACATGGAGCAATTTGTTGAGCACCTGCATACCACGCTACTGGGCTCAGACACCTTCTCGGCAATGTTTGTGGTTGAAAGAGCGTACTGCTCTCTTGCTCCCTTGCTGGTCCCTAGTGCGCCGCCATGCCCAATAATAGCAAGGCTCTTCAACTACAGGGACCGAGACAATGCTCTTCGGAAGGCTAGAGAAATACGGGAGCTATGCTACGAAGGGACAGCGTTGTACCTGTACCCTGATTTCACACCCCAAGTGCAAGAGGCACGGAGACTATTCATGCCTGTCAAGAGGAAATTATGCAAATTACAACTAGCCTATAGCATGCTGTATCCAATCAAACTTTGAGTTGCTGTAGATGGCAGGATGCATATCCTCGCAGATGATGCAGTTCATCAAACGCAGGAACAACAATGGGTCAAAAAAGTCTTCAGACCGAAGAAGTGAGGATGACGAGAACTCTTTAACTACGGCATATTGTCAGCAAGGGAGCACCCAACAAACTAGACACTGACATTGCCAGGACTGCATCCCATGACTGGGTGATGTTTAATGAAGAGCTGGTAAACTATAAGTTGGGTCAGTCTGATGAAGACCTGCCTACCCAGACTCAGGTACTAGCCTGTGTCTGATTGGGCCGGTGCAACAGCATTGTTCCCAATTTGAGTCCTGGTTGGGTGAGATACCCTTAGATCCTCCTGACTAACCTACTATTAGATTTAAGTTCTTGTTTGCATATAAGGTATGCGCTGCACCACGGGGCACACTGGGTGAGGACATTAACATCAGATTTACGGACATGTTTTCTAAAGATCCAGCCCATTGGCTCACACTTTATCTGGAGCTTAGCGACATCTGCCCTGCAGTGTGTACCACAAAGGGGAGGTTTTGTTACTGGTGCAACCTGGCCTTGTTTGGGCTTTTATGTTTGTTTCTAGGACGGCATGGGGGGACCTGCTTATGCATAGTTGGGGTCTGCATAGCATAGGAGGTGCTGGGGTGGTGTGGGGAGGGTGAGACACATGTACAAGGATGAATATAGCGCAAGGCGAACGCGACAAAGTTGGGGTCAAAGCTTACTTCTGCAGCATGGGAGGGAGACTAGCATTTAGTATAACTCCTGTATCTGTTGACCAGCGGTAGCACAGTTTGTCTTCTGATGTGGAATGTAAGGGGGCTTAACAATCAAAGGAAAATAAGGAAGGTGGTGGCATATTTGAAACAACATCAGATCGATGTTGCGTTGTTGCAGGAATCGCAGCTGCCGATACACAGCAACCTGTTAGCGCACAAATTACTTCAAGGGAAGGCTAGTGCAGCGAGTTTCACAACGCATGCTAGGGGGTCATAACATGGGTGAACCCAGGTTCAGGGATCTCCGTACATACCGTTGATACAGATCCCTATGGTGTATGGGCCCAATCATGATGATAGGCAGTTCTATAACTGCCTTGCTGCCTCTTTGCTTTGAGACCAGGATATTCATATAATAATAGGAGGGGACTTTAACTGCACTTTGGACCCGCAGAAAGACCGCTCCGGGGGTCCTCCTCATCGCCACTCTGCGGCGGCAGGGCCAATCCTGGAGTTGATGGATGGTCTAGACTTGTTGGATGTATGGAGGTTCCTTGTCACTGACACCGCATGGTACACCCACTACTCTGCACTAACCCTGGGTGGAATTCACGGGGTTCCGCTATGCGGAACTCTGGGTAGTGGAAAAAAATCTCCGCTGTGCTACGCGGAGCTCCCCAAGCGGCGGAGTGCGATAGCAAAATGCCCTTCGTGGTGATTTGCGGTGCAGGATGCTTGTCTGCACTGTGCAATCATCGTGAACAGCACCATGCACAGCGCAAGCGGGCACTGCTTTTCTTTCTGCCGCTTGAGTCAATTTTTACTCAAGCTGCAGCTTTCTCAACTCGATTGGACAGTTTCTCAACGCAAGCGGTCGCTAGCATACGCGACCACTCGCAATGAGAAATCTGGCCCCCCCCGCATTGAGAAATCTTGCCGGGAGGTTGATTTTCCAAACTCGTGCTCTCCAACTTGATGTTGACAATCGCGAACAAGGAAATATATCGCCAGGAGGTGGATTTTCCTCACTTACCAACATGACGTTGACGAACGCGAGTGAGGAAAAATCTCTGCTCCGCAACGCGGAAATTGTGTTTTTGGGAACTCCGCGATCTCCGCGAAGTGCGTAAAACTCTGAAAACTCCGCGAGCGGAGTGGAGTTCATGCCCAGTGTTATTCTGCACAACATGACACCCATACGAGGATAAACTGCTGGCTTATGTCTAAAGGCCTGGCCAGGCAACTTAAGGGAAGTACCTTACACTTGCGCACTTTCTCTGATCACTCCCCAGTTCAACTGGATCTGAACTTCCCGGTAAGGCAGATACCAGCATTTCTCTGGAGATTTCCCCCATACTCTCTAATGGATCCAGTATTCACAACCGAAATTTCAGTAGATTTAGAGTTGTACTTTGAAAAAACATAGGGTCTGTTGACAACTTTGCTACCATCTGGGAAGCCTTCATGGTTTACATTTGAGGCATGGTTATAGCCAAGCACTCTGGAGTCCTAAGATCACTAATGGATAGATTATCTAAATTAGAAAAAGATATTCATGGTCTTGAGCAAAAGTTCCAGGCGACTGGTGATGTCAAGTTACTGGGTGAAATTAAGGCAGCCCTTGAGGACTTTCAAGATTCAGCTGACAGGGAGGTAAAGCACATGGGGAAATACTCCGCAGCCAAGGTTTATGGTGAGAGAGATCGTCCAGGAGCTACCTTGGCAACACAGCTGCACCCCAGGTGAGAAGTAGACACTATCACAGAAATAATTGACAAGCAGGGACAGATGTTACGGTGTAGTCAAGAAATAGCGGGTGGATTCTAAAGGTACTTCACACAATTATATACCTCCCAGATTCCCCCAGACGTAGGCGCTATTCAGGACTACCTTGAGCACATTCAGATGTCCTGGCTGACGAACGCGCATAGAGAATACCTCATGTCCCCTCTTACTTCAGATGAGGTCAAGGGAGCAATTAAATCAATGCAAATAGGCAGGACACCAGGCATGGACGGGCTCACAGTCTTATTTTATAAACCATTCCAGGACCAGCAGGTCCCCCATGTCATGACCCTCTTTGAACACATGGCCCAAGTGGAAAGCATGCCTCCCTCCATGAGGGAAGGATTGATAATCATGCTACTGAAGTTCAGAAAGCCACCGGAGGCTTGTTCCTCATACAGGACTCTATCCCTGATTAATGTTGATACGAAGATTCATGCTAAAATACTAGCAAACCAACTAGCCTCATTGCTGCCTCTGGTGGTGCGACCGGAGCAGATGGGATTTGTACCTGGTTACTGTCTCACCACAAACCTGTGTACCATATTTGACACTATTCAGAGGCTTGATCCCGGGATAAAAACAGCAGCAATTTTTTTAGACGCCGAGAAGGCATTTGATTCCATAGAATGGTCCTTCATGAAAGGAGTCTTCCAAAGGATAGGAGCTGGGGATATTTTTATTCAATTAGTAATGACCCTTTTTGCTCAACCTTCAGCTCAGGTTAGACTAGGCAGGTAGGTTACTGCACCAATTGACATTTCCAGAGGGAATCATCAGGGCTGCCCTTTGTCCCCTCTTCTTTATGCCTTAGTTACAGAACCACTCGCCTGTGCACTGCGGGAGCATCATGGGCATAGGGGTTTGGGCTTCCCGGGATATCACTTGTTAATCTATTCATATGCAGACGACACTTTGTTGTATGTCCGTGACCCAGAGAGCAACATTAGCCCAGTTCTCGCTGAGGGGTCCAGTTTGGGGGTCTGTCCAGACTCCGAATTAACTGGAGACTCTGCAGTTGGGATAGCAGATAACTATGAGAGAGCCCTCTCCAAATTAGAGGAGGATATCAATAGGTAGATCAAATTGCCCCTTGCCTTAGTAGGGCGCATCTCCTTGATGAAGATGCTAGTATTACCCCAGCTTCTCATTTTATTCCTGAAGATCCTAATACTATTGCACCGCTCCATTTTTGACACCTTGCGCACACTGATGATAAAGTTGGCATGGGTGGGGAAACAGTCCAGAGTCCAGTGGGATATATTGAATCTCCCGTATGCAGCTTGGGTATTAGGTGCCCCAGACGTAGAACTTTATTACAGGGTCGCACAGGCCTCCCATGCAGATCACTAGGCTACATGGACCTCCTGACTTGCCTTACCTCTTTCTCGAGCAGAACGCCACTTCCCCCCTCACTCTACCTCAGTTCCTATCCACTCCTCCAGTCTGCAGTCATGGGATCGTGGACTCCTTAAATTCCACAGTCCATGCCTGGGGCAGGCTACACAACATAAGTACGGGCGAACTTATTTATTCTCCACTCATGCAGCTTGATTGGTGTGTCTGGCTTCCGACGTTTAGGGACAGGGCTGTCCTTCGCTCAATGAAGCACATGGGTTTCGATTCTCTGGGGGACTTTTATCATGACGGCTCTTTACGAAACTGGGAATACTGCACTGCAGGCATGCAGGTATATTTGCCACTGGACAGATTCCAGTATCTCAGGGTCTGGCATGCATGGAGACAGTTGCTGGGGATGACCTGCAGGAAATTAGAAGAGTTTCCTGCGCTTGTTTACATTGTCAAAGCCAAGACACCAGCCAAACTTATCACAGTCCTATATTCCATGGCTCAAGCATCATGGAAACTCCAGCTAAGCAAGGCGAAGGTGGAATGGCAAAGAGACCTAGACATGATTATCAATGAAAAATGCTGGAAGTACTGTTGCAAGGCCACGAAAAAGGTGTGCCTGAACGGCAGGCATTATATAGTTCACTTTAAATACATCAACAGAGTTTATTACACACATAGCAGGCTGGCGAGGTATGGGCTGAGAGAAACGACACAGTGCTACAGTTGTACAGAGCCAGAGGCTAGGTTTTATCATGTAGCATGGTCCAGCCCAAGATCCTGATATTCTGGGAGACAGTGTTCGGGCATAGTCTTATGCCTTATACTTTGGTTGCGCTTTTGGAATATGATCAGGAGATTCAGCCCAACTGCAGGAAGCTGGCGGCAATAGGGCTGCTATTAGCTAAAGGTAGGATTGCAATGTGTTGGGAAAAAGGGCCTACCCCGCTCATGAAAGACTTGAACTCAGACATGCTATATTGTAATACACAATATGATGCATACAACTAACTCCTACCCCTGCAATGTCGACCCAAGGCGAATCTCGGATTTGTAATAGCAATATTTAACAAGACTGGGTTCGGGAGGGACCAAGAGTGCGTTGGAGTGAAAGTGCCATGACTGATCAATATCAGTAGGTAATCTAGGGCGTAATAAGATTGTGGGCCTTACTATGCTGGAGGAAAGCCGTTAGTACTGATCTTCCGGGACTGCCCTTGCGTCAACATGGAACTGAACAAATGTAGCTATTCAAGCAAGGTCCTCCAGCATGTATGGGATGCATAAGGCAACAACATGTCTTGTATAATGACGAGTTGTCTTGACGGGAGGGAGAGTCAGGATGGTAAATATTTATTGTATTTCCTTTGCACTGGTAATAACAATATGGTATAACATTTGCAAGTTGTGTTTCCAATCCATATTCTATCTGCCAAGAATAGCAAGAAGATCCAATCAGGGAAAAAGTTAAGAGGGGGTTAAAACGTGTATTATTTCCCTTTTTTAGGTCTGGTAGGCTATTTCGTCGAAAGACTGAGCAAAACCGCTGGAGCAAATTTACACCAAACCTGTCATGAATGCAGAACAGAATTGTTTTTTCAAAATGTCCAGCAGTTTTATTTGTGTTTAAAAAAGGTGCCAGGTGGAGTTTAAAGGGTTAGTACTTTTTTATATAGATATTAAAACTCATTGTTAATCACATTTAAAAAAATGTACACAATATGATTGGCAGGAAGCAGTCAGGTCCACAACCGGGAAGAGCACTCCAATGGCAGCAACAGTATAATGAGGTGGAGGGTGACAAGCGCAGGACCAGGTTTACACACACACACCCCACCCACACATTCAGACCTCAGGGTCACTATTGGGGATTTGAGGAAGTGCTTCAGTGACAGCATAATTACACTAAGGTGGGGAGTGTCCAACAAATATTCAGGTGTACATACACCCCACTCACCCATATTACCACTCAAAGCCACAACTGGGGATTTGTGGGGGGACTCCAACGGCAGTATCAGTAGAATGAGCTGGAGTGTGTCTACTGCAAGTTCAGTTGTACACATCCTTCCACTCAACAATATCAGTACTCAGGGATGCAGTCAAAGATGTTAGGGGGCACTATAAGGGCAGCAACAGAACAATGAAACAGAGGGTGTCCACCACAGGTGCACATACCCCACTCTCAAATTTCAGCTCTTAAAACCACAAGCAGGGATATAGGGGGACACGCTAATGAAAATAAAAGTATGCAAAAGTACAGTGAGGAATTGAACTAAGCCCATAGGTTTGATGACAATGAAGGAGGGAAAGGACCAATGAGAATAGTGTGTGTCCCACATGTTCAAAACATAAACACAAACAAAATGATCACTCTGAAGAAAGGAATGGCAATGTACAAAAAGGAGCCAAGAACACAAACAGATATACTCACTAACACACAAACTCAGGATTAATCACAATTAATTGAATTCTCTGATGGCTGGTAAGGGTTGATGGGAATCATGATCAAGATTGTGTATTTCTGAAACTGATTTCTTTAGAAACAAGGTACAATATAAACAGTTCTATCACTTATATAATTTTATAAAAAATCAATTCACTTGTCACACATTTTTTTAATGAAACTTAATATGAGATCATAGTGAAAAAAAGATTATTCTTCATATCAATGGGACTCGGACTAACCAACCCTGCAAATTACAAACAAATCAATCTACTATACGTAATGAAGGCACTACCCACTCAAAAATGCATAATATTTCTTGTTAGCATTTAACACCAAAGTTCCCAACTCTAATTGTATAAAATTTGCTCAAAATAAATAATCAAATAAACCTTAAAATGAAAAAAGCATGAGCTAAACAATATACAAAGTGATTCCCTTTCTGTGTGTAATTAAACACAGTGTGCAGCATTTAAAATTCCCAATTAGTTTATCCTCCCTTGCTAAGAAGATAGTTGGTAGTGGTACCCATCACTTAGAGTCAGTTAAGGCTGTACAAATTCAAGTGAAAGTGCATTTTTTTAAACCTTTAAAATGTGTCTATGCAATCTTAAGATCTAGGTTGTTTTTAGAATAAATATGACACATAGCAAATAGTACAGCTGAATAATCTTATTTTCAATATCACCTTCAGGAAAGTAGTTTAAAAATCCAAACCCCTGTGCCTAGACAAAAGCACTACTGCAAATAAATAACTGCCTGGGATAAATACTATGTGAATGGATGTGTCTCTTATTAAGCCCCTTACAGCTTGTAAGTATGCTTCAGCCCAATATTGAGATGTAGTGGGCGTTACCGCTTATTTCCAGGCCTCGCATATGCTGGGCAGAAGAACAATACATGTGCCACATTTTCTTTAGTGGAAGAGTGGCACAAGGTACAAATACAGTCTACAGGTTCACCATTACCATCTTTCCATTTCATTGTGCAGGATCTAATTTCTAAGGTGACACAGAGAAATGTTTAAAAAATTTCTTATCCAACTGAGGTCGTAAAGCAGCCAAAAACATTTCAAAACAAGGTATAGGTTTAACATCCAAGGACTGTACAGATAATCTGCCCAACCTAGAGCTTTGGTGAAGTTTAGCAGTAACATATTCCCAATAGGATCAGTCCAGAAAGATCTCAAATCTAACTTGGTAAACCAGCTTTCAGCGTACCGGAACCATGGAAAGCTGGTAAAGTTATCAATCTCCAGCAATTCCTTCATACTCTCTAATATGGAGTAAGTTTCTGTTCTGTCCAAATCCTTACCCAATATAGTAAGGATCTTAAGGCTTCCGCCTGCTCTACTCTTTTGAGAGCCACATCATGAAACAGGGAAATTGACAGAATTCGTCTGGGGAGTTGTAATAAGGAGCATATAAAATTGTTTTCACCTAGTATCAACATTTAAGCATTATCTACTTGTCATCGTTCAGCACCATATAAAGCAGCTACCTGTGCTTTAGTTTTATAAACGTCAAGGGCCATGGAAATTGCTCTAGATATCATTGGCTGATGCTTCTTAGATATTACCACGGAGCTGTATTGAAGAATAGCTCTACAGTTTTGTATAGATGGGGCCCAAGTCAACTTACTATCAAGCATTATGCCCACTTACTCAAATGTTGAAACATGTTCTAGACTCTTCTGGAACTCATATTCCCTCAGAATGTCTTCTGGGATCTAATCACTGTATATTTGGCCTTAATTATACTGATTTATAACTCCTTCTTTTCACTGTATTGGTGAATATTTGGGTGAAGCTGATCTTAGCTCCATAGAAATCAATCCGCCCACCAGTTCTTGGGCTCTCAAAGAAAGTCTGATATAACCATAATCTCCAGTGTCACTTTAGAACCGCTTGGCCTTCAGTGGGCCCGATTCACAGAATTACTGTGGGAGAGCCTCATAAATTGGGACTCACCCACAGTGAACTCATGATGAAAGAGAATGCATTTGATTTATACTGGTGTCCCCCTGGTGAGAGTAGGCTGCTGCGCTGCCGCCGGAGTAAGGGGTCACAGGCTGGTTACATGCAGACACGTGTGTACCTGCGTGTGCACACATGTAGGGGCTGCGCAGGGGAGATTCCTGGCTTGCACAGCCCAGGAGCAGTTGCAGATTGAATGGTGTGGGAGGAATTTTGCAAAGCTGGGTGGTGACATGGAATAGGCTTTATACAATGGGAAGAAACATGTAAGGGAAAGTCAGTGTGCTTTACTGGTTTCACTGAAGGACTATTCCATTATTCTCCTATGAGGGTGGGGATCACATGGGATAGTTTCACTTCCCTAGGGTCTACAAATTCCAGACATGCACTAAAGTCCACTGTAACTTAGGTGAGAAGAAGTATTCTGCTGAGTTAAAAACCATATTTGTACTGCTTAGGGGTCATCCAGAAATGTCATATTCCTCTGACTCAGCTCATAAGCAGAGCCTGGCTGGGGCTGCCCCTGCCAGCCTGGATTAATGACCTTCCTTCCCAAGCTGTAGCATCAGACACTTAGCCCTTAATGACGAGCATTCCAAGAGTGAAGGTCTCTTCTCCAAAAAGGAGAAAAAATGGGTGAAGCTACACCGTTATCCATCAGCAGCTGTCACCTGGTGACAGGCACCAAGCTGCTCTGGAGAGAAGGCAGCAAGGGGCTTTTCAGAGACCATGTGGCATGAGACCCCTGGACGACGCCATTTTGAATTATCCCAGAGGCCTGGGCAGGAAGGAGGGAGCAGGGGCAGAGAGGTGAGGTGTCGCTGCTTGATAGGGCAAGCAGTGACTCCCTGCCAGCCCCCTCCAAATGCTTTTAAAAAGAGCTTGCACAGGAAGAGGAGCTCTCTTTGGGGTGTGGTCTGCTGAGGAAGACTAGTGCTGGAGACTGGCACCATGGGCAGTTGGATGGAAGAACCCCTTGATTGTCCCAGGATCCTGAATTGCACCAGGAGTGGAGTCCACGACCAGTGAGCAGAAGCCTGGGCCTCTGCGCAAGGAGAAGAGAGGCCCAGGAGGAAAGCCATGTGAAAGGCTGGTGCAGGGAGCCAGTGAAGACAGCTCCCTGCTGAATTCACCCTCCTTCAGACCAGGGGAGTGAAGGAAAGTGCTCCCAGTAGACGGGGCGCGCCACCAGGAGCAAGAAGATGCCAAAATGGTGATAATCGGCCACCTGAGGGCCGAGATACACCCCTGGAAGGTAGGCGACCTTTGACCTCTGTGAGAACTGACAACGAAGTGCTTGGGGCTCCGCCGCCGGTCCTAGATGTGCCCCAGGGGTGGGTCAGGTCCCATGGGCTGCCCCCAGAGGCCCAAAAAGGGGTGCCAGGAGTCCACTCTGGCTCCAGCATATCTGGGGACAATGGAGTGCCATCACGCCCCCCCTGGGACGAAGCTAAGCTGTCCAAGCAGGGTGCCGGGAGCCCACCCCAGCCCCCGAAGAGAACAGAGGCAGGGGGCCTGTCCCAACCCCCTGGGAACAGTGGAAGGGGTCTGGGACCCCCAACGCCGGACCCCGAAGGCAGTGGAAGTTGGGGAGTGCCATCGCGCTCCTAGTGAAGGATTGCTCAGAGGCCTTGGACCCCATCTCTGGGCCCCAAAATGACAGAGGAAGATGGTGGAGTTCCACCGCACTCACCCGAGGCTTCGGGAAGGTGGAGAGAGTGCCGGTGCACTCCCCCGTCCTCCTCTGTCACTTCATGACCCAGAGATGGGGCTCCCCCATGTCCGCAAGGGCGCTGGCCAGTCGGGGAGCGGGTGTGGGCAGCTGAGGGTTGGCTCCTCAAGCTGCCCTTCATAGGCGGCCAGTCCTACTACCCCAATGATGGCGGTCGGACAATAGTCCGGGCGCCATCGTAATGACCCCCTAAGTTTTGGCCATATTGCAAATAGTTGTCTTTGTGTGTGTCTTTGCTTACAGCTCTACACCAGATAGTGGGGTGTTGTGTCAATGAACTAAGATTGGGATGCCTACAGCAATGCATCTGTATGACTTTACAGTGGGAATATATATATACAAGCATTTTGTAGGCTATTTATTATGTCTTTTTTGCGCCACAATAAAGAATTACAAAAATCTGAAGATCCCATACTACAGATAAACTACAAAGCATAAAAAAGTACTGAATGTTAAAAGACTTCAAATATTTAAATAAAAAAAAACTAGATAATATGAATTACAACTGCAAATTAAAAATAAAAGACAAAAATCAAAAATACGCACACTACATTTCACAATAGTATAAGTCCTTACACGATAAAACCACAGTAGGCACAGTAACCAAATCAAGTTCTATAAAATGTATTTCATCACCCTTCAAAATTAAGCAGGTTATCAGATCTAAGATATAACAATGACATTAAAAACAATTATAGCAAATAAAATGTAACAAAAAGCAATCAGGTCCCTAGTGATGTCACTGATGAAGCAACTTACGATGCCCTCAATGATGTCACTTACGATATTGTCAATTATTTCATGTGTGATGTCATTTCACTCACAAAGGGGAGGTGATAGTTATGGTGTCCACAACGGACCATAACTGGGGAATTTCAGTTTGTTAACAAATTAGAGTTAGAACAATATTTCAGGTGATAGCTCTATTTGTTCAGTGATTATATATGGGGTACAAGGTCAAAGGCAAAAAAAAGACACTGTCAACACGTGATTGGAGGGGCAGCTGCTTTATAAGAGATAAAGGGCAAGATTTTTCTTTTTTTTCAAAACGAAAATCCTGTTTTGTGATTCTGTTTTTGAAACAAAACAGAATTGTAAGTTTGATGTGCAGTTCCAACATGTTAAAAGAGATGTCCATTCCAATTTACAATGCATTTCCAGGAACCACCTTGATGGCAGTTCCTGGAAATGCTAGATATGTCTCTAGGCTCAGCGGAAATCTCTAAACACAGTGGGCTGAGTGTACTTGCCTTGGCGGGAGCAGAGTACAACTATTGCACCCTCCAACTTTTAAAGCAAGCTCCAAAGTAAAGAATCACCACATTATGATGTAGTGTTCTTAAAAGAGGTGTGCATTTAGCTCATCCTAAGCAGAGGCAGCGAATGCTGCCCCACAACCTGGATGCCTAGATGGAGAAGGCCTGTTGCCTTGTTTTTTACTTTGTTGCATTTCCTTCTCCCTAGAGGGATGTTGCCCTGGCTGCAAGTGTCACAAGAGCCATGGGAGATGGTGTGCTTGTGAGACAGATAGGCAGGCATGATGGCTTTACGGATGATGAAGCTGGTTTCTGGGAGGCACAGTTTCCTATCAGAGAAATTCATGGTGATTTCAAGAATGGCTGGAAATATATCTTTAGAGGATTCTATTTTAATATCATTTTTATCCTGCCAGATTAAATTCTTCTAGTTTGGGTCCAACACCAGGGTTGCAGCAAAACATGCTGTTGCAGCCTGAAAAGTTTAAATCTCTCTTTTTTAGATTTCCTCTTGTGAGCACTTACATTGAAAGCCTTAGCCTAGACACGTCCAAATAAAGTAAACAGAGAATTCTTCAGCACTAAACTCCTGTGATTCTGGTCCTTAGTCTCGGGTGTAATTCCGTCCCGAGAGGTATCTGAGTGGTGTTGTCTCAACGTGTAGAGACCAATCTTGTATTCCTAATGTCTCAATAGTAACAATCCCTGTCCAAATATAGAGCTCATTGCCAATCGCTGCCATGTAAGGGTTCTCTATCTATTGCAATTGTCACCACAAGTGAGCGTGTATGTTTCTTCAATAACAACTGTTCCCCTTCTTAAAAGGCCAACAAAAATACTGCAACCCGATCCGGTAACCTGCTTTGTGATTCCTCCTGCGTGTGAATGGCCATCCCAAGACATTAGGAATACAAGATTGGTTTCTACACGTGGAGACAACAGCATTGAGACACCCTTCGGGATTGAAAAAGACCCGAGACTAAGGAGCAGAATCACCAGAGTTTAGCCCTGAAGAAGTCGCTGTTTACTTTTTTGGATGCAATGAAACACGTGTTGGCTAGGCTAAGGCTTTGAACGAAATTGCTCACGAGAGGAACAATAAACCCTGGATACAAATCGTGCAATGGATGAAGAGCGTTTTTAATTTGTCATTAATTTGTTTGTAAACTACAGGCATGTGCAGGGGGATTTTTGTGTTTTCTGTTAGTGGTTTTACCACAGTTTAGGTAGAGGGGTGGTTCTCTCTACCCGTTTGCACCGCTCTCACACTAAACTACATGCAAATAATACCTGCATACTGCCTAGGAGCGCCATCACCCTTTAGAACAGCCATCGGATGTGCCGCAATGGTTTATTTAATGCTAAAAATATTATAGCATGTTTTATCGAGTTTGGATCCATGTGCCCAATGTTGAGAAACTATTTTTGGTTATTTTGGTCGTTAATGTTAGAACTAGGATGTTTAAGGCATTAAGTTAACTAACACATTTACTCCCTGTTTGGGGGCTTAAGACTGCAAAAGGAGAGAATGAAGAAAGGGTTGGTGGTGGTGGAGTGGGTGGGGTGGAAAAACATGAAGAATACAGCATTACCTTCATATTCACTCATATTCCAGTTAAAAACCTCAGGATCATAATCTCAAATAATTATATCACATTTTTGCATTGTTGATTAGAGACTATCAGGGAGCTCTCCTTTAACACTTGACACAAATGTTGATGGAGTTGGAGTCAGCGTGGGGAGAGGCATACAAGCATCATTTTAAAACAACTATAGTTTGCAGCTGTAAACTCCATGTAGTGATTTACAAAATAGCATGTAAATATTATCATGATCCTGGAATAGTGTGTCAAAAATGTCATCAGCTCAGTACACAACACACCAGGATCTGCCACAATGGGTCACACAGAATTGCAGATGGAGCATGACCGTGACGAACGGAGCTCCTACAAGACTTGCCCGGCAGTCATGCTGCCCTGAAAAAGGAATATATTTTTTGAAACAAGGGAACCTTAATACTTTGGTCAGGGACCTTGGCTATCAACACATTATAAACACAGTGGTCCCTAACAAGGACAATGAGAGCAAGGTAATGAATAGAGACTTAGAATCAGTTCTATATTGTACTGTCCAGCTGGACAAGATACCTTTTAATATTTCAAATGCGTAGAAACCAATAGAGGGGGAACACAATCTTGCATCCGGCAAGATATGAACAAAACAAACCAAAGGGCTAAGGCAAAGCTTAATGCTTGGGCATAACGCATTGTTTTGGCGATCATAAATGTAGAGAGACACCATTACATATGAGCAATAATGGGTACCATTGCATTAAGGTGTCAAAGAGTCGACGACGTTTCCATGCGGTGGCAACTGCCTGTGGGTTGCCTGTGACAATGCGCAGTTTGTGAATCGGAGGTAATGCAGGGCATGTTATGTTATGTTATGTTAAAATCATTTATAAAGCGCACAGCTGCCCCAACGAAGGGGCGCCCCGGCGCTACTAGCAGTCTCCAAAGGAAGAATGATTAAGCCATAGGGAAGAGAAAGGTCTTAATAGCTTTTCGGAAAGAGGCCAGACAGTCCAGGCTGCGGATCTTCAGCGGCAGGGAGTTCCATAGCTTGGCCGCCAAAAGAAGGAAAGACTTGCCCCCAGCTCTCGATCTCTTGACTCTGGGAACAGAAGCTAGCATCAATTCACAAGAGCGCAGCGTACGGCTAGGGATGTACGGGGTGATCAAGTCAGACAGGATCTCGGGGGTGGAGAGTTTAAGAATTTTGAAGGTGAGACAGAGGGATTTGTAGTCAACTCTTTTGGAAATCGGCAACCAATGAAGGCGTTGGACAGCCCCTGCTCCTGAGCACGATCTCGAGAGACCAAGGATGGCGCGAGCTGCTGAGTTCTGAGTACGCTGACGACGATTCAGTTCTGCCTTATTGGCGCCTAGCAGCAGAGAGTTGGCGTAGTCTAGTCTCGAGAGAATAGTGGCCTGGACTATAAGTTGGCGTGTAGCCGGGTCGAAGAACCGGAGCGTGGGTCTTAAGGCACGTAAGAGACCAAAGCAAGTGCCAGCTATTTTTTTGGTGTGTTCTTGAAAGCTCAGGGTCGACTCGAACAGAAGCCCAAGGTTCTTTACCACCAATTTGGGGGAGGGGGCAGACCCCAGGGACGGAGGCCATCAATGGGAGTTCCAAAGCTCCCTGTACCTGCCTACCAGAAGAACCTCGGATTTACTGGCATTAAGCTGGAGACAATTCTCTGTCAGCCAGCCCGCGATAGCCTCAAGGCCTATCCGGAAATGAGAGGCATCGTGAACATGGTCGTCCGAGAGAGCTACCATAAGCTGGGTGTCATCCGCGTAAGAGACCATGGAAAGACCATGGTGATGGGCGACTGCAGCTAAGGGTTGTACGTAGAGGTTAAACAGGGCCGGACTTAACGCCGAGCCCTGTGGAACCCCCTGCTCAATGGGTTTGATGGAGGAAGAGAAAGGGGGGGAAACATTTGAAAAGATCTGTCTGTCAGGAAGGAGTGGAACCATTCAAGGGCAAGATCTTTTATTCCAGCTTCTTCTAGCCAGCGCAGGAGGATCCGATGGGAGACCGTGTCGAACGCGGCACTCAGGTCGAGCAATACGAGTGCCACTGTTTGGCCTTTGTCAAGGATGGAACGTAGGTTTTCGCTCACAGCTAGAAGGGCGGTTTCGGTGCTGCAGCCCACACGGAATCCATTCTGGGATTGGTCTAGAATCTTATTTTTGGTTATATGTTCAGAAAGAACTTTATTGGCATGCGCCTCCGCTACTTTGGCCACCCACGGTAGAAGAGAGATCGGTCGGAAATTCTCGGGCTTGGTGGGGTCCAGAAGAGGTTTTTTCAGCAGTGGAAGCACCTTGGCCTGTTTCCAAGCCAGGGGAACCAGAGCCTTGCTGAATGAGGAATTGATGGTCGAGAGTATAGGCAAAAGGAGAACCGAAAGGCACTCTCGGTATAAAGCTGGTCTCATAGGGTCGAGAGGAGACCCTGATTTGACTTTGGTGCTGAGAGCAAGGAACTCTTCTTGTGAGATAGGAGGGATGCTCTCCAGGGAGGAATAGGATGTAGGGATTGAGAGATGCTCTGGCATCCCGAGGCAGTTGGAGAAAGATTTGTAGATATTTGCAACTTTTTGAACGAAATAGGTTGCCAGTTCTGCGCATTGTTTTCCGGAAGTAATATGCGAAGTGAGTGGATCTTTCCTCTTTTTCAGATCATTGAGGATCTTGAATATACATTTTGAGGGATTATTGCTGGATGCAATCTGATTAGTGAAGAAGGCAGTACGGGCTAGCCGTATGGCTTTGTGGTAGCTTTTGATAGCGGCCTGATATTGTTTCTTCATAGAGGGACAATAGTCCTTGCGCCAAGCTCGTTCGCTATGTTTACAAGCGCTCCGCATAGCGGCAAGAGAGTCCGTGTACCAGGGATTGGAGCAAGAGTCACGTTCCTTAGACCATTTAGTCGGAATAAGGGAGTCAAGTGCAGCATAAATCCACTCACGGATAGCATTGTAGGCTTGTTCAGGGTCGAGGTTGTCAAGGGTGGGAGGGCTGGAAGACAGGAAGGCCAGAAAATCCTAGGCATAGGAATGTAGATGCCTCTGTGTAGACAGTTTCAGCGTGACCATGTGGGAGCCAGTTTGCTAAAAAAAACTGGCTCCCACATGGACACAACGTTGACTATTTGACACCTTAACACGATTGTACTCATTATTGCTCCTGTGTAATGGTGTGTCTCTACATTTATGGTTGCCAAACCAATGTATTATGCCTAAGCGTTAAGTTTTGTGAGCCCTTTTGCTTTGTTTTGTTCAAGATTGTGTTCCCACTTTATTGGTTTCTACGCATTTGAAATATTAAAATAGATCCTGTCCGACTGGACAGTACAATACAGATCTAATTCAAAGTCTATATTCAATACCTTTCTCTCATTGTCCTTGTTAGGGACCACTGTGCTTAAAAGGAAGAGAGGCACGGTCTCCATTGATGTCAACCTGGTGTGGGTGGACCTGTGTAAAGTAGTTGAGAGAGTGCAAACAGTGGAGGTCTTGGTGACAGAATTGAAGGCTGAGGTAACCATGCTGAGGGTACAGGTAGGATGCCTTGCCATGTCCCCCGCCATCCTGGAGGACAGCGAAGAGGACTCTAAAAACCACTCCCACTGGAATAACCTTCCCTTCTTGAGGTTCCTGCACCATGCAAAGGGGATCAACGTGGAAGTCTTCCTTGAAGATTAGAGATGTGCAACAAGGCAGGGACTGGCAAGCCTGGAACATGTGGTTCATGCTGCACTGATTCTGTCTGGATTGTGGTGAGCAGATGGAGGAGGAGATTTGGCAGATGCCACTAAATTTCCTTCCTCCACCCCACCGGATTATGATTGGGGATGAAGGGGCAATAGTGAGAGCAGGGGCATCCTCATCGGATGACTCGGAGATGCCACCCATGGGATCAGCCCCGCTCCAGAGTGACAATATGGCCCTTGCTGAGATGGGGATGCTCCGGTGCCCTGTAGGGACATTTTGGGTAGCTGCTGATTGGTCTCTGTTGGCTGGACCCACAAGGATGAAGGACATTATAATCTGACATGTCAGAGCCTGGACGGTACTGTATGTACTGTTACGAATGAGGGCCACCCACTAGAGACAACCTAGGCCGACTTTCGTAAAGGCTTCATACCAAGTCTCCAGGTGCCACTGTGACAGTTGCGGCCTACAGACTACAACTGGCCTCTTGGAAAAGCTGGCAGACCTAACCTGCTGGAGGGTCTTTGCTGGACCACATGTGGCTTAGGTACTGCCTCATTTTCTGGTTTTTGTGATATCCTTTTGTTTGAGATTGAATTGTAGAAGGGAGCATGTTGCTCACAGATGAAATTGGAACTAAATGGGTTGGTGGGGGGGATGGTATGTGGTGTCCCAACAATCCATCTGGGTGAGCCATCAGTAGGGGAAGAGATGTGTTTGCTCAATTGGAGGAAGGGACAGGAATGGACCGGTTGTCCTGACCTAGGAGTTTGGGATGGAATGTTGGACAGCTTTAGTGCATTCCAACCTGAAGGGTGGGTGGGGTGGGAGGCATTTTCAGTGAGCCAGGTAGGAGACACACATAAGCTGATCAAACCCTTGACCTGAAATTTTTGGGGCATGAAAAGTTGTCAAAAGCGTTACAGGGTACATTAATTTCTTCAGCGATAGAATGTTCAGATTGCCAAGCTGTAGGAAACTGTTAGATTTTTCAGATGGTTTACCCCCAGAAATTTTGCTTTTAGGCCTCCTGTTGTTGACCCTGTTTTGTTGGTTTTAGGACTCTGGGCACTTCACCACTGCTATTCAGTGATAAAGTGCATATGCGCTCCATGTAAATTGTGTTTATGGATTGGTGTTTCCATGAATGGCTTATTTGATTTACCTTTAGGTCTCTAGTACAGTACACTGTGTGTGCCCAGGGAATGTAAATCAAATGTTGCTAGTGGGCCTGTAGCAAAGGTTGTGCCACCCACACAAGCAGCCCTTCGAAGGGTCCTCAGACCTGCCACTGCTGTGTCTGTGCTCAGTTGTGGCTGTCATGTCGACTTGGCAAGTGCACCCACTTGCTAGGCCCACACCTTTTCCGCTCCTACATGTGAGGCACCCCTAAAGTAGGCCCAATGTACCCTTGTGGGCAGGGTGCAGTGTATGTGAAAGGTAGCACACATGCTATTGAAAGGCTGTCTGTCCAATAGGATAGAATGGGTAATACTTTGAAACATCTTACAAGTATAACTTCCCATTGGGACAAGATAGAAAATGGATTTTAGTATGCTATCCTGTGTGCCTCTGCTGGTTAGTGGATTGACTGTCCAGCTTTGGAGTGACAGGGGCTGGGGATGTGCATTCTCTCAGACAGCCACGGGTTGATGTGTATCCTGCCTTTGCTTAATGAGTCAGGGCTGGGCTGAAAAGACCTGGGCTGCATTTAGAGTAGGGGGAGGAGATTTCCTTACACCTGAATAGGCCTGGCCTGCATTCAAAGTGGTGGGAGGAGTTTTTCCTTGCACCTCAATTAGCTCTGTCTCCCTTGCACAATGCTGTTTCCACCTCCTGCCGGGAAGCAGGGCCAGAGAGGACAGAACAGGTTTGGACTGAGTTGAGAGACCTTTGCCACAAGAGAACCAAGGAAAATGTGGTATAAATATTAGAGCCCAGACCCCAGAACGTTTGATTACTGCTGAACTAAGGAACCTTCCAGGAAGAAGACCTGGAAAAGCTGTCAGGAGGAACTGTCACTTTGCTGTGTGCTTGATGCTTCTGTCTTGGGCAGAGAAAGGACTGGATTGTACTTACCTCATCCTGCAGTTAGAGTTTTCTCAAAGGGATTTGTAGAACTTGCCTCCTGTTGGAAGTCTCAGGGAGATAAAAGAAAACAGAGAACTCGCTGAAATCAAGGAATCTGCAAAGACGAAGAGCTGGAAGAACTGCCAGGATGAGTACTGCCCCTTTGCTGTGTTGTTGCTTTGTTGGGTTGGCCTGCAGTTGCTGCTTCTGTCTTGGGCAGTGAAAGGACTGGACTGAACTTTCTCAACTTGTTGTCGAGTATCTCCAAGGGCTCGAAGTAGAGCTTGTCTCCTGTTCTGAAGTCTCAGAGCCTGCAAAGACTTCATTGACCGCTGGCAACCGCCTTTTGAAACATGGTTTCAGTTGCCACAGAGGGGGAAATCAACTGACTCTGTCGCTGGCTCCATGTCCTGCTGGTACCGCAGAGTGCACTGCCACATCTCACACCACAACCCTGGACTCACCAATGATGACGACCGCCGCCACCGCACTCTGCACCCCCACGCTTCACTTCGCTGCCCTGGTCTCACCGAACCCGTTGCTGCTCGCTGACTTTGACACCCGCTACCACACCGGGGTTTGGGGGAACTGCCTCGTCCCACACCACAGTCTTGCCAACCGCCACCAGTTCCCCGCAACCACTCTGTCGCCTGCACCATGTTCTGTCAGCACTGCATTTACTCCCCACCTACTTGGACAAAGGAGCAAACCATTGCCAACTAGAGACCCCCATTTCTAACATAAACACACCTGCTGGGTGCAGAAGTGAATAATGTTAGGTAAAAATGGAAGGGCTTGTTGTATGCTGCTCTTTACTCCAATTATGCCAGGGGAGTGCTGAAATGGATTGCTGCTGGGGTCCCCTTCGTGGAGAGGGAGGTGGTCAAAGGCCCAGGAGGGCTGTATCTTTTTATGGAAGGGGTATTTGGATGGTGCAGAGATGTGTTTGGTCAACATGTATGCCCCGAACATAGACCTTGGGGTCTTATACCCAGAACTGACAAGACTCATGGCTCTCTTCTTAGAAATCTGACTTATTTGGGTTGGAGACTTTAATTGTGTGGTGGATTAGAGATTAGATCAGCACCCCCCCAGACCAGGCCCAAAGGCACACACAATGGTAACCCCACAGAAAGGGACCAAAGACTTACACCTCTTAGATGTTTGGGGATTCCACCACCCTGGAGACCTCACTTACTCATACTGCTCTCCAGTACTTGGAGGCTATAGCAGGCTAGACTATGTGTTGAGGTGAGGGAGAAGAAATGAAGTTGTACTAACATTCAGCATACCTAAACCGATACCTCTCAGATCACTCACCACTGCTGGTCACATTGCTTCACATAGGGCCTAGTTCTTATATTGCTCTATTGACACTTGTGTCTGAGACATTGGCATATGTTTTTTTTTATCTCAAATCTGGGAATTCACTGTTTTTCCAGGAAAACCAGAGAACTGCTGCAAGCTGGGTTGCGGAGTGGGAGGCTTACAAAGAGATGTTGCACGGAGAATGTATTACAAATGTTTTTGGGGTGCAGAGGGAGCTAGAACGTGAACTGCTAGCTCTGGAGATAGAGCAGGTGGACATGCCAGAGGAAAGACCCCAGTTAGCAGTCCTTAAACAACACACAGGAGTAGTCTGGAGCAAATTAGAAACATACACGTACGCAACCAACTGGAAGCATTGTTCCATGAGGGTGACAAAGTGGGGAGGATATTGGAGCGCAGGTAAACACATAACCTTAGTCTGAGAAGGGGACACAGGAGATAAAATTATTGACCGCTATACAATAAATAGTGCTTGTGCCCATTACCTAGTGACCACGTTTGCAGGGACACCTGTAGTGGGGTAGGAAACACTTGAAGAGTATTTTATGGAAGCAGGATTGCACGGCTTGACTGCAGATGAGGGGCAACAACTTGATGCACTGCTGGATCCAGCAGAACTCAGGGAAGCGCTAGAGGCCCTGCTGCAGGGGAAAACAGATGTCTGCCCAGCAGGAATACAATAATTTATGGCATCTCAGCTCCTTGAATGCCTGCTGGAGCTTCATCTTGAGGCTTAGGAGATGGGGTTACTGTCACAAAGCATGCAGTAGCCAATAATGGTGTTGATCCCAAAGGCAGGGCAAGATCTTGCAAACCTGACCTCCTACACACCACTGTCTATGCTAAATATGGATGTTAAATTGCTCTGTAAAGTAATGGCAAACAGACTGCACAAGGTAGGCGGCTTTCTCATACATCCAAGTGAGACAGGGTTCATACCTGGACAAAGCACATTGTACAATATCCAGAGATTCAGCCAAGTGATGCACTCACTGGCAGGCTCCCCTAGCTGCACCATTGCAGCTGTGTTAGACCTTGACAGGTCATTTGGCACGGTGGGATAGCAATATCTTTGGGTAGTCATCAGACACATGGGATTTGGCCCCTACTACATTAAATGAGTGCAAATGGTATACACGAACATGGTGGCTAAGGGCCCCATGAGCTGCATGGTACTAGATGTGTGGACCAGGTAAGGGTGCCCGTTATCCCTGGTACTATGCTCACTGGCAGTGGAACCACTCACTTGTAAATTGTGGGACTGGGGCCCTGGGACATTGACCTAGGTGTAAAATAGCACATCATGTCTCTCTACAAAGACATGATCTTCTGGTCTACGGTAGGGACCTGGTAAGGGCGTTGTCTGTGCTACTGATGTAGCTGGACAAGTTTGCAACAGTGTCGGGTCTGCTTACAAGCAAAATCAAAAGTCACCCGTTCCCCTGGGATGACTAGACCTGCATGAAGAGACTGCCCCACAGGCTGTAGGACTGAGATGGGATTCTGACTGGTTCCGATACCTCATCATATGAATTACACGAACAACGACAGCTCATTACAAACTTAATGCAGAAGCAATGCTGAGAGAGCTTGAGGACTCGGCAGAGTTCTGAGTTAGGCCTCCAGTGTCACTTATGGGCGACATGTTGTTTGCAAAAATTGTGTTCCCTCCTAGATGCCTATACATAATGCAGAATCTGCTATGCCTGATCCCAATTGCAACATGTTGGCGTCTTGACCAAATTGCTCAGTCAACTGGTTTGTGGTAGGAAAAAGAAGCGAGTGAAGCTGGAGATTCTTAAGCTCCCCTTAACAGAGGGAGGACTGGGACTTCCAGATTTGTTCCTAAACTATGCTGCAACGTAGCTGCAGCATGCAGTCAGCTGGTTTGAGGATGCAACCAACTGGGAGCGGAATTTACTGGTCAGTGCCAACAGGCCGTACTACAGGAGCTCTTCCTAATGGGTGAGTGTGTTCCTCAGGACCTCCCCTATCTGATACAGCAGCTGGCAGAAAGATGGCACAAAGTGGTCTATAAAACCCAGCAAAGAGCCCCCTTTTTGAACTCCCTGCTGCTGTGGGAATTGAGGCCTTTCTTTGCCTTGCAGAATGCGATGTCATATGCCTGGTAGCAAGACGGAGGCTGCGCTACTGCCGGGGGGGGGGACCTCTTTTGCAATGATAGATTTATCATGTTCAAGTAAGTGCAGGCACAGTTCGGGGTGGGATGAGGACAAGTCCTACAATACACAAGTATGACCCATGTAGTCCGCAAGATCTAGTACGCATTCCAGGACAAGCAACGGGCACATGCAGTGGTGCAGCATTTGTATATCTAGAGTGTGTGATACCTGTGCATAGTTTGCAACTTTTAATGTGTATTTTCAATGTTTTACATTTAATTAGCATTTTTTTTATTCTGTTGGGTTTGAAGGGGATATGGATCGGAAATTATTTATATATAAATTATTGTTTTTTTTAATTATTTTAATTAAATAATACATTGGTAATTAGTTGGGTGGTTTGTGTAATTGATTCATTGAATTATTTTAGTATAGTTTGTAATTTTTGTTTTTATTTATGATATGTGTTAAATACAATTATAATTGCTAACTAAATATGTAAAATATTTAGTTGATTAATTATTATGTTAATTTTGTGTTATTTTTAATCAATTGTTAATTCATGGAGCTGTGAATGTAATAAAGACGTTTTTAAAAGTAGTTTTATATTTATTATTTGCTTTCATTATATTTTTTTATTTAATGATTAATTTAATCTTAGTAATGTTTTTTTATAACTGGTTTAAGTTTTGTATATTGGTGGTTTTATTGGATAGTATGGGTGGATGTGTTTTTATTATCAATTGTTTTCATTTTCCTTATATTTCTAAAGTAATTTTGTGATTGGAAATTTAGAATTACCATATTTTCCATTTTGAATATGTTGAATATTTTTGATTCGTTATGCATTTTCATGTTTTTTAAAAAGGTTAGGTATTGTAATGCTTTTAGCTCACTGCTCCAAATCCAAGACTTGCCCTGCTTTTGCTTATAATAGAGTTAGAATAGTAATTCTAAGCTGTGCAAAGTCCAATACTTTCCCTAATGTTGTTTAGAGTGAAGTGGAAATAGTGATATTATTAAAAATGCCTCTTGTAGCTTGTTGTGTCCCTGGAGCTTGACCAGGAGGTCAGCCTTATGACCCTTGGTATCTACTTCTCTGCCCTGAGTACAAGGCAGAGTAGGTCCAGTAGTGGGTTCATCTTAGGTAAGAGACCGATCTTCCTCAGAGTGTATTCTGAGAAGGCTACTGGAGGATGTTACTTCTATTCCTGGCACTAGTCCTGTGGGTAGAGGTAACTGCTGGAACCATCAACCAATGGTGTTAAAGTCCCCAGGGTAACCATACCCACTTTTTCAGCAGTTCCTGCCTGCCCAACTGCAATCACATTGTATTGATTTCTCAAAGAATCAAAAATGTTAAAATTCTGCTCCCCTTCTGCAGAGTCTGTGTGCCCACCCAGATATGTGACCAGGGTAATGATAAGTCCCTCCTGTGTTGTCAAATCAGTCCTATGGGAATCTCTCCCCTAAATGTGTTTGTATGCCTGCCTGACTGTGAGGACAAAGGAAGGGGCCTGTCCAGGAGGACAGTAAATTGAAGCAAATTAAGTTCCTGAGTATAGACCTAAAGAGATCATTCTGCCAGAGGAACATACACACTATCCCACATCCAAGCCTTTGTTTTTGCTTTGGAAATAGTTGTCACACCTCATTTGTGGCCAAGCACTCAGAGGGCTGCAGACGAGGGTAATACAAAGCACCATCCAGTAGCTTTGGGCAGAATTAATTTTTTTCTAAAAGTTCCCTTTCCATAATATTTATCAAAAATGTGACTTTACCATTGAGTTAGGCCTTCAAAAAATATTAAAATGCATTATTGAATCATATATCTTGCTGTTCCCTAACTGGAGCTAGAAACATCAATGTTTAATATGTCTTCCAAGTGTTTCTCATTGAACCAGCCAGCGTTCCTACAGTGAAAATAGCTTTTGGGTATGTTAAGGACATATTAAGATAACATTTATACATGTCATACTTGTGAATACCATGAACCATGCCTTGTGGAGAACTAGTGAAGTACTGGGTTTTTCAGAACCCAGCTGTGCCAGGGAACACACCCTAAGACTTCGAGTCCTTCCTGTTTCAGACTACAGAAACACAGAGTCTTCTTGGTGAAGTCAAAGATCGTATTTATTGGCTGCAGCCAGTAACAGGTTTCCTAGAAGTACAACACGGTGTATATTCTCAGGAGACTGCTCAACCTTACAAAGCCAGCCTTCTCTTTTTATACAAAATATTATGCTTTAGTGTTAGACCTGGCACCTTGGCGTGAGTCTCCCTTCCTCTTTTTGTCGCTGTGCCTCATGTGTTTTTATGGTGTTGGCCGCTCAGCGCGCTGTGCCACTGCCAACCAGTGTCACGGTGCGAGTGCTCCCTATGTAAATTGTATAAGTTGGTTGGATTCCATGATTGGATTGTTTGGTTTACTATCAGACCCCAGTACAGTGCGCCAGGAGCGCCAGGGCATGTAAATCCGAACACCGCTGGTGGGCTTGCAGCACGGGTTGTGCCACCCACAGAAGCGGCCGGTAAAATATATCTGAGGTCTGCCATCGCAGAACCTGCGCGCAGTCTGGTACTGACATGCTGACCGGCAAGGGCCCACACTTGCCAGTCCCTAAACCCTTCCCTTAGCTGCATGTTAGTCACCCCTCTGGTAGGCCCACGGGCAGGGTGCATTGTACGCCTAAGGTAGGACAAGCCTGGATGCGTGGCATGTCCTAGTAGTGAATTACCGCCATCTTGTTGTTCACTACTGCAAGGCTACCCTGTTCTCATAGGCCAGTATGGGCGGCCGGGATTATTACACCCTATGATCCTAACCGACCCAGGGAACATGGTAGGAGATCGAGTTTAGTATGCCTGAACTCGGAATAATAAGGTACATCTTTTCGCAAGGTTTATTTTAATATTCCGGGTTTGCAAATGCCGCTTTTAGAAAGTTGGCCTTTGCTTGCCTAAACCTTTCAGCCGCCTCTGCGTGTTGTGTATCTGCTGTCTGGCTGGTATGAGTGACAGGGCTGGGGGAACCCAGATGGGCAGGGCTAGGTAGCCTGGTAATGAATAGGACGATCGACAGGTAGATGGGTGGGAGGAGTGCTCCTAGGCTCTGAATAGGACAGTGCTCTGCTACCTCAATGCCGGCTCCGCCCCCTGTGGAGCGTCTGATGACTCTGCCCTGCACTCTGAAAGGAGAAGCCTGCATCACGTAAACAAAGTGCTCAGAAACCGGACTGAACTAGGCAAGGGCCCCCCTGGCCTGGGAGAACAAAAGATTTGTGGTATAAATGGAGGAGCCCTGCTCCTAAGAAACTAGATCCGTTTTTGACCAAGAAGAATCTCTGCCTGAGGAGGAGGCACCGGGAAAGCTGTAGGAGGAAGACTGTCCCTATCCTGGGGGATTGGCCTGCAGTGGTGACCTTGCTGCCAAAGGAGAGAAGAGAAACTGTTGCTGAAGACTTTTACTTTACTTTTACTTTCAAGACTTGTGCTTTTCCAAAACGATCTCCAAGGGCTTGGAACTGAGCTTGCCCCCTGAACTGAGCCCCAGGACCATTGGGCTCTACCTGATCTTCACTCGCCTGCTGCTGGACTGTGGTGTCCTTTCCCTCGCCGGAGCTGTGACCCTCGTGCCCAGTCCCTCCCTGAGCCGTGACCAGGACTGCTTAGCCGCCCCCGCCTTGGGAAGAGCCTCGCTCGATCGGAGCCGCTCCCCCTACGCTGTGCTGGGCTGCCCCGTCACCTCGCTCGTTGGAGACTCGCTGTGCACCTTCACCCTCCCGCCGGAATCGGCGTTTGTGAGCATCTCCAAGCCTCGGACGGCCCGGACGCATCTGCGTGCCCGGCTGCCCCGCTTTGTTCACACGCCACCTGCAACACCCGCTCTTGCCGTGAGCCTGAAGATCAGACCCCCATCGTGAAGTGTGGGAGCCCCGGACGCCGCCTCGCTCTTCTGTCGAAGAGCCGCTGAAATCCCGCACCCGCCTTTGCGTCAAGAAACAAGGTACTGTACTTACGAACTCGACCGCGAGCTCGCATCGGATCCAGGGTCCGCAACGTTCTTATTTCCCTGTCATCTGCTGTGTGCTCCCTGGGCGCTGCCTCAGCACGAAGTGCGCTGAGGCCTACAGTTACCTTGTGCCCGCCTAAAGAACTTTCCGTAAAACCAAGAGAACTTGACCGTATTTCCAAGAATTGTGGCCCCATCAGTTCAACGTTACTGGGCCTTGTATTTGAATCTGCTGAAACTACATAAAAGCTTATTTTTATATACTTCCTGATTGGTGTCCGTTTGTGGTGCATGCAAGGGGTTTACTGTACGTGTAATTGCATTTGCTTAACCGTGTACGCCTGAGACTTAGCCTAGACTGCTCGCGCCACGCACCTAGAGGGTGAGCAGGGGTTATTCTGGGGAGTCATCCTTCGCCCTGACAAGAAGTAAAGGGTCCCTGCTTGTTGTGGGTTCACACCTGCGTCAACCAGAGCCCCCTCATTTCTAACATTGGTGGCAGCGGTGAGGATTTACGGATTTGCATTTGTGGTTTGCGTATAGTGAATCACTGATCACCACGTAGTGAGAGCAGACCAGTAACACAGCCACAAGGCTAGCATTTGTTTTTGTTTTGCCAAGAGTCTCCGTTGTTAGAGCCATGCCTGGTTCACTTTCCGCCGGAAGGGCGGCTTCCATAATCTCTGGATTTGAAGACGTAGATTGGGAAGAAGACGCACTTCTGAATCGTACCAATGAAGACTTGAAAGGTCTTTGCTCCAAGTTCAGGATTGCCCAAACTGGATTGAAAAAGAAGGAACAATTTGTGAAGGCGCTGAGGGCCTGGTATGAGTCAAAGGCACCAGAGAATCAGGTGGAAGTGGTTCCACCAGAAAGTGTCCATGAGTTTGGCAGATGCCTGTCGCCAGAAGAGTTGGCGGACAGGGCAGCAACCCGGGCACAGGAGGTGGAAATGGCAAAACTTCATGGGCAGATGGATATGGAAAAACAAAGATTAGCCATGGAAGAAAAGAAACTACAATTAGAGCATGACATGAAGCTGAGGGAGCTGGAGCTGAAAGCAAAAAGTTTGGAGCTTAATCCCTCTGGTGGCAGCACACCGCCAGTACCGGCGGAACCAAGAGTTTATATTCCCAAGGATGTAGTGAAGGAGTTCTTCAGGAATGACGACATCGGGCAGTGGTTCAGAGCCTACGAGGTAGCCATGTCTTCCCACCGGGTCCCTGAGAAAGATTGGGGAGCGGGGTTGTGGGGAAGGTTCCTGAGTGAAGGGCGGGACACACTGTTAGATTTACCTGTTGATGTTCGTAATTCTTATGCCCATATGAAGGAAACATTGATGGCTAGGTATGGGTTGACCCCTGAGTTATATAGACAGAGGTTTAGGGGTTGCACTAAGATTCCCAATAGTACGTATGTGGAGTATGTGACTTTCTTTTGCAGAGCGCTGGATGGTTGGGTAAAGGGTAGTAAGGTGAATGATTATCAAGGGCTTCTTGATTTAATGGCATGGGAGCACTTGTCCAGTAATTGTTTTCCTGAGCTACGCCAGCACCTGATAGATAGTAAGCTGACTAACCCGAGGAAGCTTGCTGAGGAGGCGGACCGCTGGGTCAGTACCAGGGTCCACAAGGGTACCGTGGGAGATTCCGCCAAAGGTGGGCAGGGTCCCCAGCAGAAGAGTGGGGGGGACAGGGGTAAACAGAAGCAGTTCCAAAAAGGGCCCCAAAATAGTCCCCAAGGGAACCAAGGGAAGGGTTCTCAGCCTCCCCCACCCCAGAAACCGACCGGGGCCCCGACAGGTGCTCCTGTTCAAAAGGGGCCCGTAAGATGTTACCGGTGTAACAATTTGGGGCATTTTGCCTCTGATGTAAAGTGTCCATTGTTTGGTAAACCAGCACCCACTGGTGCTCCACCCCGGCAGGTGACTAGTGTAGCCTTGGGGGAGGAGAGGGATGTCCAAGGTGGGTGGGGTCCCGCAGAGATGTCCCTGGTCTCGCTAGGAGACCGTGAAGTGGTCCCTCCAACCCAGGTGCCTGAGAACACTAAGAAGTACAGGCAGTGGGTGACCATAAATGGCCATAGAGTGGAAGCTCTTAGAGATACAGGAGCCAGTGTGACAGCTGTTAGGTGTCACCTGGTGTCTCAGGAGCAGGTGGTCCCCAATGCATTCTATCCCGTTGTTGCCGCTGACAACACAGAGAGACACTGCAAGGTGGCTCAGGTTCCCTTTGAGTGGGGGGGGGTCTCTGGTACTCTTCAGGTAGCTGTGAGGCCCGCCATGCCTGTAGACTGTTTGTTAGGGAACGATTTGGAGAGCTCACCTTGGGCTAAGGTGGAGCGGAGTGCTCACCTGGAGATGTTGGGTATGCCGGATTGGGCGTGTGTCACCACACGGTCCATGGCAGCCAGTAGAGGTACTCAAGAGGTCCTGGAGCCTGAGAGGGAGGCCCAGGAACCGGCCTCAGAGAGAAGGAGCAAGGGGCGCGGGAAGCCGGCCCCTGAAGTTCCCACGGTCCAGGAGGAAGCAGACCTTGAGGGGGATGCCCTGGAGCCTACAGGGGAGCAGATAGCTGAACTGGGAGACCTGCCGGAGCTGACCCATTGGCAGCAGGAAGGGGGTCCCACCAGGGAGGACTTTTGCAAGGCACAGAAGGAGTGCCCTTCTATCGTGGGTATGCGGCAGCAGGCTGCAGACCAGGCCGCAGGTGATCAGTCAGGATCGCATTTCGTTTACTGGGAGAACGACCTCCTATATACAGAGCCTAAGGTTGCTGAGCCTGGGTCAGCCCGTGCGCTGGTGGTACCCCAGGACTTCAGAGCCTTCCTACTGGGGCTGGCTCACGATGTGCCGTTGGCAGGGCATTTGGGGCAGGACAAGACCTTTGAAAGGCTTGTCACCCACTTTTATTGGCCTCAAATGCGCAGGAGTTCAGATACTCACTGCAGGACATGCCAGACTTGCCAGGCAAGTGGAAAGAGTGGAAGGAAGCAGAAGGCTCCACTCCAGCCATTCCCTGTGGTCGGTACCCCATTCCAGCGAGTGGGGATTGACATTGTAGGGCCACTGGACCCCAGGACAGCGATGGGCAATAGGTTCATCCTGGTCCTGGTGGACCATGCCACCCGGTACCCGGAAGCCATTCCTCTAAGGACAGTGACGGCCCCCGTGGTGGGACGGGCACTGATGGGAATTTTCTCCCGAGTGGGATTCCCTCTAGAAGTGGTGTCTGACCGGGGTACCAATTTCATGTCCAAGTACATGAAATCTCTTTGGCAAGAGTGTGGTGTAACCTATAAGTTCACCACCCCTTACCACCCCCAAGGAAACGGGTTGGTTGAGAGATTCAACCGAACCCTCAAAGGCATGATAATGGGCCTAGAAGGAGCCATGAGGCGTAAGTGGGACGTCCTCTTACCATGCCTTCTCTTCGCTTACCGTGAGGTGCCACAGAAGTCTCTGGGGTTCAGTCCCTTTGAGCTTCTGTATGGTCACCCAGTCAGAGGACCTCTAAGTCTGGTCAAAGAAGGCTGGGAGCAATCTCCCTGGAAGCCTCCCCAGAATGTATATAGTTACATGCTGGCCTTCAGGAATCAGACTAGGCGATTCAGGCAACTTGCTGAGGCAAATCTGGAAGCCAGCCAGGAGGAGATGAAGCGGTGGTACGACCAGAATGCCACTCTGGTAGAGCTTCAGCCTGGACAGAAAGTATGGGTCTTGGCCCCCGTGGAGCCGTGTGCGCTCCAGGATAAGTGGACCGGTCCCTTTGAGGTGGTGGAGCGCAAGAGTCCTGTTACCTACGTGGTGGACCTGAAGTCTCCTAGGAACCCCTTAAGGGTCCTACATGTCAACCGCCTCAAGCCCCACTTGGAGAGGTCCCAAGTGGGCATGCTCTCGGCAACAGATGCTGGAATGGAAGAGGAGACAGAACCTCTTCCTGACCTCCTGTCAGCCAAGGAGCAAGATGGGTCAGTGGATGGTGTCATCCTCTCTTCCACCCTGACCCCTGAGCAACAGAATGATTGTCGCCAGTTGCTGGGACAGTTTTCTGACCTGTTTTCCCTGGTCCCTGGTGTCACTGATTGGTGCGTCCATGATGTGGACACTGGGGATAGTCCACCTGTGCGGCACAAGGCCTACAGGGTGACTGACAGGGTGAGGACCTGCATCAAGGAGGAGGTCTCCAAGATGTTTGCCCTCGGGGTAATTGAGTCTTCTAGCAGTCCTTGGGCCAGCCCCGTGGTCTTGGTCCCAAAGGCTGCAGCGCCGGGAGCCACACCCGAACTCCGGTTCTGTGTGGACTACAGAGGACTCAATTCGGTCACTAGGACCGACGCACACCCCATCCCCAGAGCTGATGAGCTCATCGATCGGCTAGGGGCTGCCAACTACCTCAGCACGTTTGATTTAACGTCTGGGTATTGGCAGATCGCCTTGACCGAAGGGGCCAAAGAGAGGTCAGCATTTTCCACCCCAGATGGGCACTACCAGTTCCGGGTTATGCCATTTCGGATGAAGAATGCCCCTGCCACCTTCCAGAGATTGGTCAACCAGGTGTTGGCTGGGCTGGATTCGTTCAGTGCAGCCTACCTGGATGACATCGCAGTGTTCAGCTCCACTTGGGAGGAACACTTGCGTCACCTCTGGGAAGTGTTGATGGCGCTGCGCAAGGCAGGCCTCACGATCAAGGCGAGTAAGTGCCAGATCGGGCAGGGTTCCGTGGTGTACTTGGGACACCAAGTTGGGAGTGGCCAGGTGGCACCCCTTCAGCCCAAGATAGAAACCATCCTGAATTGGGAGGCGCCCAAAACCCAGACGGAGGTGAGAGCCTTCCTAGGTCTCACCGGGTACTACAGGAGGTTTGTCAAGGGGTATGGCAACATGGTTGCCCCCTTGACAGCGCTGACTTCGAAGAAGCAGCCCAGGAAAGTGATCTGGACTGACACCTGTCAGAAAGCTTTTGAGGCCTTGAAAACTGCTATGTGCACGGCGCCCGTGCTCTTGGCTCCCAACTTCTCCAAAGAGTTTATCGTTCAGACAGACGCTTCAGAGCATGGTGTGGGGGCTGTTCTTTCACAGATTAATGAGGAGGGCCTAGATCAACCCGTAGCCTTTCTTAGCAGGAGGTTACTCCCACGGGAACAAAGGTGGAGTGCTATTGAGCGTGAGGCATTTGCTGTGGTCTGGGCGCTGAAGAAGCTAAGACCCTACTTGTTTGGGTCTCACTTCCGGGTTCAGACGGACCACAGGCCCCTCAGATGGTTGATGCATATGAGGGGTGAGAATCCAAAGCTGTTGAGGTGGTCCATTTCCCTACAGGGTATGGATTTCACGGTGGAACATCGCCCTGGCACAGATCACGCCAATGCTGACGGTCTGTCCAGATTTTTCCGCCTTAGTGATGAGGAACTCCCTGGGGTAGGGTAGTTCTCCCCACTTTTCAGCTGGAGGGGACACGTGTTAGACCTGGCACCTTGGCGTGAGTCTCCCTTCCTCTTTTTGTCGCTGTGCCTCATGTGTTTTTATGGTGTTGGCCGCTCAGCGCGCTGTGCCACTGCCAACCAGTGTCACGGTGCGAGTGCTCCCTATGTAAATTGTATAAGTTGGTTGGATTCCATGATTGGATTGTTTGGTTTACTATCAGACCCCAGTACAGTGCGCCAGGGGCGCCAGGGCATGTAAATCCGAACACCGCTGGTGGGCTTGCAGCACGGGTTGTGCCACCCACAGAAGCGGCCGGTAAAATATATCTGAGGTCTGCCATCGCAGAACCTGCGCGCAGTCTGGTACTGACATGCTGACCGGCAAGGGCCCACACTTGCCAGTCCCTAAACCCTTCCCTTAGCTGCATGTTAGTCACCCCTCTGGTAGGCCCACGGGCAGGGTGCATTGTACGCCTAAGGTAGGACAAGCCTGGATGCGTGGCATGTCCTAGTAGTGAATTACCGCCATCTTGTTGTTCACTACTGCAAGGCTACCCTGTTCTCATAGGCCAGTATGGGCGGCCGGGATTATTACACCCTATGATCCTAACCGACCCAGGGAACATGGTAGGAGATCGAGTTTAGTATGCCTGAACTCGGAATAATAAGGTACATCTTTTCGCAAGGTTTATTTTAATATTCCGGGTTTGCAAATGCCGCTTTTAGAAAGTTGGCCTTTGCTTGCCTAAACCTTTCAGCCGCCTCTGCGTGTTGTGTATCTGATGTCTGGCTGGTATGAGTGACAGGGCTGGGGGAACCCAGATGGGCAGGGCTAGGTAGCCTGGTAATGAATAGGACGATCGACAGGTAGATGGGTGGGAGGAGTGCTCCTAGGCTCTGAATAGGACAGTGCTCTGCTACCTCAATGCCGGCTCCGCCCCCTGTGGAGCGTCTGATGACTCTGCCCTGCACTCTGAAAGGAGAAGCCTGCATCACGTAAACAAAGTGCTCAGAAACCGGACTGATCTAGGCAAGGGCCCCCCTGGCCTGGGAGAACAAAAGATTTGTGGTATAAATGGAGGAGCCCTGCTCCTAAGAAACTAGATCCGTTTTTGACCAAGAAGAATCTCTGCCTGAGGAGGAGGCACCGGGAAAGCTGTAGGAGGAAGACTGTCCCTATCCTGGGGGATTGGCCTGCAGTGGTGACCTTGCTGCCAAAGGAGAGAAGAGAAACTGTTGCTGAAGACTTTTACTTTACTTTTACTTTCAAGACTTGTGCTTTTCCAAAACGATCTCCAAGGGCTTGGAACTGAGCTTGCCCCCTGAACTGAGCCCCAGGACCATTGGGCTCTACCTGATCTTCACTCGCCTGCTGCTGGACTGTGGTGTCCTTTCCCTCGCCGGAGCTGTGACCCTCGTGCCCAGTCCCTCCCTGAGCCGTGACCAGGACTGCTTAGCCGCCCCCGCCTTGGGAAGAGCCTCGCTCGATCGGAGCCGCTCCCCCTACGCTGTGCTGGGCTGCCCCGTCACCTCGCTCGTTGGAGACTCGCTGTGCACCTTCACCCTCCCGCCGGAATCGGCGTTTGTGAGCATCTCCAAGCCTCGGACGGCCTGGACGCATCTGCGTGCCCGGCTGCCCCGCTTTGTTCACACGCCACCTGCAACACCCGCTCTTGCCGTGAGCCTGAAGATCAGACCCCCATCGTGAAGTGTGGGAGCCCCGGACGCCGCCTCGCTCTTCTGTCGAAGAGCCGCTGAAATCCCGCACCCGCCTTTGCGTCAAGAAACAAGGTACTGTACTTACGAACTCGACCGCGAGCTCGCATCGGATCCAGGGTCCGCAACGTTCTTATTTCCCTGTCATCTGCTGTGTGCTCCCTGGGCGCTGCCTCAGCACGAAGTGCGCTGAGGCCTACAGTTACCTTGTGCCCGCCTAAAGAACTTTCCGTAAAACCAAGAGAACTTGACCGTATTTCCAAGAATTGTGGCCCCATCAGTTCAACGTTACTGGGCCTTGTATTTGAATCTGCTGAAACTACATAAAAGCTTATTTTTATATACTTCCTGATTGGTGTCCGTTTGTGGTGCATGCAAGGGGTTTACTGTACGTGTAATTGCATTTGCTTAACCGTGTACGCCTGAGACTTAGCCTAGACTGCTCGCGCCACGCACCTAGAGGGTGAGCAGGGGTTATTCTGGGGAGTCATCCTTCGCCCTGACAAGAAGTAAAGGGTCCCTGCTTGTTGTGGGTTCACACCTGCGTCAACCAGAGCCCCCTCATTTCTAACATTTAGGCAAACAGTTTTTATTTTACAGTTGACTATTCACATATTTTCACTACAAAGAAAAAGCAGAGTCATGATGACAAGCCCATATTTCAGTTTGTCCAGCCCTCAATCAATTACCCGGCAAGGCTCAGTACTTTCATCAGATATCGACGGACCCCCAATAAAAACGGGCACCTCCTCCTCGTAAAGCAAGTCATAAGAAAAGAAACAGGGACAGGTGTGTGTGTGTGTAAGATTAGGCATGGTTTGTGTGTGATGAAAGGTTTTATGATATGTTGTGCCTTGATACTAATCTCATTCGGCTACTGGGAAAGGAACTGGCCGAACAGGTTTGGCTTCAGGCAGTGGAGTCAGCTTGCCCAGGTCACAGAGGAGTCAGCAAAGGTGCATGTGTCCTTCAGACTCGTTTTTGGCCTTAGTCATTGGCCTATGTGAGGGCAATCACAAAATGGCTGCCGTTCAAATGGAAACCGAGGGGTCAGGACGGAAACTCTGATTTCAGGGTGTTTTCGTCACCCGAATATGACGAAAATGCTTGTGCATAGTATTCTAATCATTCTCGGTCTTCTGATACCAAAATCGTCATGATGCGACAATGTTTATAACACGGGTCGAGAATTTTCAGTACCACAGACCCTCCTTTTGCCCTTACATAGGCAATAACCTATACTCACGCTAATCTGAGTCTAGGTCTATATTCATAAAGTCGTTGAGATGTTGCTGTAGCATCATCCTATTACTTAGCTCGTCTCTTGATACAGGTTTCCTTACACACGATGTAGCACAGAGGCCACATATTGCAGGAGCACACTGTACACACAGACAGGACAGGAAAAGAATGGCTAAGATCATCCCAACGACTATCAGAATCTTCCATCCCCAAGCGGATATCAGTTCCCAGAACCACCCCATCAATGACCAATCTCCTTTATCCACGTGAATAGATTCGGAGATCTTATGCAATTTGGAAATGGCCTGGTAGACTGTCGGAGCGTTATTTGGAATGAAAACACAGCAACTTGATTGGATCACTTTACATACCCCACCTCGGTCTGCAAGTATGACGTCTAATGCGACCCTGTTCTGAAGAGTTATAAGGCGATCCGACTGGAGCTCAGCAGTCAAATTACTAAGGGCACCGGCGGTTTCATCTACCGTGGATTCAACCACCCTTGTCAATTGCCTTATGTTCCTGCTGTTAACCATAGGCCCCCAAAACGGCAGAAAACCCTTTACGAAATCTCCAAGTTCTTGTCCTGTAGTGTCTTCTTTACTGATGACACCTCTAACTATCCTTGTCTTATGGTAATCTGCCGCGGCTGTGTAGGTGGGAGGCAACAGGAACGAAACAAAACATGTGCCTGAGAAGTCAGGGGGCAACCATGTATAGGCTCTATTATGGCAGATGAAATAGGTACCCTTAGCTGCTAAGAACGAAGGGGAAGTCTGAGACGCAAAAACATATGTTTCAGTGCAGATACTTTTCCCTAACTGAGCTCTGGGATTCTTGCCATTACCTTGCAGACATAGGTGACCCTGATGGGGTACAATCTAAATCGGGGAGGATCTCTTTGCTCGCTGGTTCTCGCTCAGAGTAACTCCATATCCTGTTATGTTCCATCCAATATATGCTAGTGTCTCATCTCTCGGGATAGTCTCATAGGAAATATCTTCCCTAATCATATCTACTATACCCTTAACTAGAGCACTATTCTTAGGATTATCTTTCACAGAACGTAGGGGGTTGGCTTCATGAGCGTATATGAATATCGTTCTATATGGAATACAGAGAATTCTCACAAAGTGTGAAAGTGGAGGAGGGTCCAAGGGACAGTTTAAAGACCTGCTGCAGTATAAATCCCCTAATCCATATATACTTTACAAAAAATACTGAGGGTCTAATGTTCCGTATACACACAACACTAACAAACTAGGCAAATGAGACCTCCAAACCAACTACAGTGAATGACATAACAAAAGTATAATTCCCATCACCCACCAAAGGTGGCTTATCATCATCTGGGAATTCAGGACTGAGCTGAGAGGACCAACCACTCTGATGGTAATGGTGTTCATTCAGTTGTCCCAGTAGTGAGAACAAACGGTGGGGTGATGGTTGCAGTGCAAGAAATAAACAAAAAGTGCTATTAAAAATGGCTATCCAGATACTATAAATTTTATTCTGGCGCTATTGTGATGCCATTAATAAAACCTGTGCGTAAACAGCTTAACAGATAACTGTCGGATCGATGGTCTACATGTTTCGGCTACTGGACCTTAAGTCCAAGCTCTCATCAGGACCCAAATACGCTACTGCAAAAAGTGATAAACAATACAAACAAGAAAAATAAAGATTTCCACCAATCAGGTATACCATACAACCTGGTCTGCTCTGTATGTCCCAATGGAACTGTTACAGGTTAGGAACCCAGATGATTATGGGCATGCACCTCACCTCGCCTGGCATCTGCTCAGGATATTGAGGCACCGCTCTGTCCGTCGGTACCCCGCTCTGTCTTCCGAGCTAAGCTTTAGCTCAGAAGACAGAGCGGGGTACCGTCAGGCCATTTAAGACCAGAGCTCGCTTGTATCTTTGCCAATTTAAGTTTTAGCGTGCCATTATAGCACTCTACTAGTCCAGCTGATTGGGGGTGATTTGCAGCGTGGAATTTTTGCTGGATACCTAGCCCCTCACATACTTTTTTCATCACTCGACCCACAAATTCACTCCCATTATCACTCCAGACCATTCTCGGCATTCCAAACCTAGGGAAGAATTCTTTGGCAAGGGCTTTAGCTGTGGATAAGGCAGTGTTGTCTTTTAAGGGATATGCTTCTATCCATCTTGAAAAGGCACAAACAACAACGAGTACGTATTTCAAATTGTTGCACCTTTTCATGTGGATGAAATCTAGCTGCAAAACCTCGAACGGATACGTTGGAGGCGCAAAATGACCAGCTGGAGTTGGGGTTCCCCTACCAGGATTGTATTTCAGACACACCATGCAATTCTTGACCACATTCTCTGCACATTTAGGAATTCCAGCATTTTGCCATACTGGAGCCAACAACTTACAAATCCCTTTCACACTGATATGGGCCATTCCATGAGCCATTGTCACCACTGCAAGCACATACGCATCGGGTAACAATCATCGCTGATGTTCTGACAAGTCAACCCAACAACCATTTTCATCCAATTTACCCGTACTTTCTCTCCACACACTCAACTCTTTCTCTGAAGCTTCAGCTTGAAGAGACTTCACACTCTCTATCGTATCTTCACACATTCCAACGTTACCAACCCATCTTGCAGGGCCTGCAACATACATTCGATTAATCACATCTTTTGCTGTTTCTTTTGCGATTTTGTCAGCAAATGCATTGCCACGACCAACATCATCAGTAACCTTCTTGTGTGCACTGCATTTCACAATCGCAACTTGTAACGGTAAGGTCAGTGACTCAAGAAGCTCATTCACCAACTGACCATGCTGAATCTTAGCTCCATGCGAAGTCAGGAACCCACGTTCTTTCCACAATCCTCCAAAACTATGAGCCACACCAAACGCATACTGGCTGTCAGTATATATGGTCACTTTCATTCCTTTCGATAACACACACGCTCTCGTAAGTGCAATCAACTCTGCTGCTTGAGCTGAATTATGTGGTATACGTGCAGCTTCAACAATCGTATGCAAAGTCGTGACAGCATATGCTGCAGTCGTATCACCATTCGGAAGCTTGAAGCATGAACCATCCACCCATAAGGTACCATCACACTTTACAAGAGGGGTATCTTTAAGATCTACTCTCCCTTTCGTTTCTTCTTCTGGCCTAAGAAAACAATCATGCTGTTCAACATCATCTGTCTCTACTGAAATCGGCAATAACGCGGCTGGATTCAACGTATTGCACCTCATTATGTGCACATGACTCGCTAACAGTGTCAACTCGTAACCTGACAATCGAGCACTAGTTAAGTGCTGTGTCTTGGTCCTGTTTAACAACGTGTCCACTGCATGTGGAACCATCACAATCAACATATTATTCATCACTAATCCAGCAGACTGTCGAATAGAAACAGCTGCTGCCGCTGTGGCTCTCAAGCAACTCGGCAATGCTTTAGCTACCGGATCCAAGGTCGACGAAAAATACGCGCATGGACGCTGCTTGTCTCCAAAAGACTGTGTCAGCACTGACAATGCACAACCCTCTTTCTCATGGACATACAGTGTAAAGGGCTTACTGTAGTCGGGGGTACCCAACACAGGAGCCGAACACAATGCATTACGCAATTCGGAGAAACTTTTCTGACAATCTTCAGACCACGGAATGGGATTCGGTGTATCTTTACAGGTCAATGCTACCAAAGAAAAATTTGGTATCCATTGTCTGCAGTATGATGTAATGCCCAAGAAAGCACGTACTTCTCTCTGTGTCCTTGGCACACTCAATTTTGCAATTGTCTGAATTCTTTCTGGGGTCAGTTTCCTTCCCTCCTTCGATAAGAGATGACCTAAGTAGGTCACTTCTTGTCGACAATATTGCAGTTTTGAAAGAGACACTTTGTGATGTAAATCAGACAAATGGCGCAACAACGACAAGGTGGCTTCTTTACAAATCTCCTCAGTATTTGCAGCTATTAGCAAATCATCGACGTACTGAATAAAGGTAGCGCCATCAGGTAAAACAATTGCATCAAGCTGTGTTTTTAAAGCCTGACTATATATTGATGGACTTTCACAGTAGCCTTGAGGAGCGCGTTTGAAGCGGAAGCTTCGGCCTCCTAAACTGAAGCCAAAAATATCCCTGCTCTCCTCGGCAATCGGGATGCTGAAGAAAGCATTCTTCAAGTCAATCACCGAGAACCAGGTGGCGGAAGCTGGAATCATAGTCAATAGGGCAGTGATATCAGGAACGACTGGAAACTGTGGCACAACTATTTTATTGACCTCTCTAAGATCAATCACGAACCTGTAAACAGGTGGCTGAGAAGGGTCAGTACGTTTCAAAACAGGCAGAACAGGACTATTACAAACGTTGCCTCTTGTCTCTTCAATTACATCTTTTTCAATCAAATCATAAATGATCGCTAGCAACGCCTTTTCACCTTCACTAGAGATCTTGTATTGGGGAATGCGTGGCAATTTAACATTGGCTTTCAATGTCACAACATATGGTGGTATTTCCAAAAGACCCACATCATTAGGACCAGTAGCCCAAAGAATATCAGGAAGAAACGACAATTCGGTCGGAAGTTTATCCTTCGACAAATACATTGGAGAGATCACTTTCCTACCCAGTGTAAGGTGTACTCCCGAAGGAGAACAATATAATGTTGCATACAATCTTTTCAACAAATCCAATCCTAACAAGTTTTCACCACAACCTGTCGTCAGAATAAGGGGTGCTTCCAATTCACAAGTTCCAACAGAAAGGGACATAGGACTGGAAATCGGGTTCCTAACCGGGGTGCCAGAAAAACCTACTGAAACATTCATCTTGCCAGACAAAGGTGCGCCAGGGAGTTTTGAGTGCATAATAGAACTCTTTGTAGCACCAGTATCCAACAGAAAAGGCTCTGACACACCTGATGTAATCACCTCAACATAAGGTCCACTCTGATCTACTGGAACTGAAACAACTCCCTCTCTTTGTCTATGGCTGTCCTAGCAATCATTACCTTCCATATTCTCATCTTCTGCATAGTAGTCGTCAGCATGGTACTGAGCCGTTCTACCAGACGCGGTATTTTGCTGGTCAAAACTATTCATTGAATTCTGAGATGGAAGGGAACGCGCGTTCTGGGGAAAATTTCCACGTCCTCTACCTCTAGGAGCTTGTTGAACACCTCGACCTCTTGCGCCATAAGCACCATTCGTACGCTGTAACAAAATAGGACAACTATACTTGAAATGACCCTCTTCTTTACAATATGAACACTGATTGGGACCTACAGGAACACGTGGTTGAGAAAACTAGAACCTTTGCGAGTTTCTCTGAAACTGTTGAGGTTGCTGATAGTTACTCTGACCACCACGTGGCGGATACGCCTGTTGTAAAAGAACTTTCGTCTTTAATTCTTTAGTTTTCTTGTCTGCTCTATCCTTCTCATCTTTATCCCTATTTTCGTAGTACTGTGCAGTAGCCAATATTTGTGCAACCAATATTTGTGCTGAAGAGGAAACGGCCCAAGAACTCTCTGAATCTTTCAATTTCTTACACAGCTCGGGAAGCAAATTGTGCACAAACTTGTCAACGAACAACCGTTGACCACCTTCTGTACTCATATCTTGACCACTGTGGTTGATAAACGTTTCCTCAAACCTGGTGAAGAAATCAGACACTGTTTCATCTTTCTTCTGCTTACACGCAGACAAGTTATCCCAATTCACACGCATCACAGGCATTTAAGTTTTCATGTAAGTAATGATCCTAGCAGGAAGTTCTGCTACCAAGGGCTCAGGCTTGGCACCACCAACTTGTCTATCATTTGCAGTACTAATATTAGCCCATGAGTCACCTAACTCTTGCGCATGATCTGTATGGCGAATCAATCCCCACAAAGGCTGTGGAACAACATTCCCAAATAACATGTCTATGTCGGCTAAATTCATAATGCATGAGTCTGCAGTCTGTGATAAGACTGCAGGGTTTTTACGGGGGTCAGGCAAAGTCTGCTTAAGGGCTAAAACTTCAGCTCGCTTCCAAGGAACATGTACCCAAACACGCTGAAAATGAGCTGGAACAGCATCAATTTGATTAGCGGCATCAGCCGCAACGGCGTCCTTCCATACCGGAGGGACTTCTCTCATTGGGTACTGTCGCACTTTTTTCCTAACTGAGGAGTCATGTTCAAACAGTGACTGAGAAGGATCCTTATTCCTAAAGGACAACAACGTCGCAACTGCTTTCTCAACATCGGAACCCACAATCGTGCCCTTTGAAAACTCAAACCGTACACGGCACAAATCAGGCGGATTTGTTTCCAAATCATTATCCTCCAATTCCTCACAAAGGAAAGCACACATTTTCTCAAAAACGTATCTTTGTTTCGGTGCTTCCCATTGACGGAAGACATCCATAACAGACTCCACATCATATCTTAAAGGGTAAGTAACCCATTTACGCGCCATATGGTCAAACGCTTCTCTCTCTCGAGAATCAGGCAGTTGACTACGCGACTGCTTACGCTCCGAATTAGGGGTCACACCAGATGACCCAAAAAGAGGAAATATAAGGCTAGCAACAGTATCAGTCATTCTCTGTCGGACAGAAGGAGAAGTTGACGAAAGAACAGGAGGAAAAACAGAGGGAGACAAGGCAGACGCAGATGCAGACGCAGAGGCAGTATCAGGAAGATCACCAGAGGAGGCAGTCGATATAGTAGACAAAGTCGTAGGAAATACAAATGGAGCAGGTAGCAAAGTCGACGGCCCTTGAGGGGGCTGCGCCATAGGAGTAGGAGCCAACTGAAGAGGAGCTGGCGGCTGTGGAAGAACCTGAGGCACAATACCCGGAGGTTGCACAACTAAAGGTTGCGGAGGTCCTGTAGCACTCTGCGCATAAGGGGGTGGCGAACTCAACAAGTGTGACATTAAAGGATCTTTCTCAAGTTCTTTTGCTGCATCTTGCTGAAGAAGCGGCAAAACAGGATAACATTTATCGATCACCATTTTACGTTGCCTGTGCAACTGCTCACTCATCTGTTCTTCTTCATTATCTTTAAACTGCATAGCAGCTTGCATTATCGAGATACCCTTTTCTCTCTTATTTCTCTTTGCTAATTTAATTTCCTTCTGTTTGGCTTCCTTACGCCATAGGCGGAAAGAGTCAAACATCGCTGGCCGGGCTTTCTTCTTAAAAAGTTTAACCTCCAGATTATCCAGAATCTCTGTGTCAAAACTACCATATTGGGGCCATTTTAAAACACCATCTTTCCTGGTGTATCGGATCCATACTTCATTATATGTGATGGGGAGTTCCAATCGGAGGAACCGGACACGAGTCCTCCAATCGGGAATCCCTATTACAACTAAGACAAAACAAATTTCCAAGTCTGCTAAGACCAGGCATCTTCGCTCTCTAGTCTAGCTTCAAACTTCAAAGGATTATCGAATACGATAGTCTCGTGAATACACGAGTCCCTCGGCTTTGGTACTTGCAAGTTCCAAATCAAATATCCCAAGGCGATACCAAACTAAGAACCAAACTAAGGACTGGGAGACGCTCCACTTATACTTAACTGAGGTATCGATGATGTCACCAGAAGACTCGTCTATCGTTTCGCTCTACCAATCATCAAGGGTCCAAAACAGGGCGAAAGTCAGGGCAGCAGTCCTTCGTAGCCGCCGGGAAGCGGGGAACCTCGCAGCAAAGACTTTCGGACCACGTCGACATACAGGGGTCGATGAAGTGGCGGCCTTCCTCCAGAATGTTCACACGAAGCTCCTCACGAACCTCTGGCTTGGACCGGTACCGCTGAAATCGCACCACGTAGGGCGCCAACTGAAGTACTGGGTTTTTCAGAACCCAGCGGTGCCAGGGAACACACCCTAAGACTTCGAGTCTTTCCTGTTTCAGACTACAGAAACACAGAGTCTTCTTGGTGAAGTCAAAGATCGTATTTTTTGGCTGCAGCCAGTAACAGGTATCCTAGAAGTACAACACGGTGTATATTCTCAGGAGACTGCTCAACCTTACAAAGCCAGCCTTCTCTTTTTGTACAAAATATTATGCTTTAGGCAAACATTCCTTATTTTACAGTTGACTATTCACATATTTTCACTACAAAGAAAAAGCAGAGTCATGATGACAAGCCCATATTTCAGTTTGTCCAGCCCTCAATCAATTACCCGGCAAGGCTCAGTACTTTCATCAGATATCGACGGACCCCCAATAAAAACGGGCACCTCCTCCTCGTAAAGCAAGTCATAAGAAAAGAAACAGGGACAGGTGTGTGTGTAAGATTAGGCATGGTTTGTGTGTGATGAAAGGTTTTATGATATGTTGTGCCTTGATACTAATCTCATTTGGCCACTGGGAAAGGAACTGTCCGAACAGGTTTGGCTTCAGGCAGTGGAGTCAGCTTGCCCAGGTCACAGAGGAGTCAGCAAAGGTGCAGGTGTCCTTCAGACTCGTTTTTGGCCTTAGTCATTGGCCTATGTGAGGGCAATCACAAAATGGCTGCCATTCAAATGGAAACCGAGGGTTCAGGACGGAAACTCTGATTTCAGGGTGTTTTCGTCACCCGAATATGACGAAAATGCTTGTGCATAGTATTCTAATCATTCTCGGTCTGCTGATACCAAAATCGTCATGATGCGACGATGTTTATAACACGGGTCCAGAATTTTCAGTACCACACTAGACCTATTTATAGGAAGGTTTAGACCTGTCAAAGGGTTAATTTTGACAGGTGAAAGTTCAGTTAGTTTTTACGCTGTTTTAGTCAGACTGCAATGGGAGACTTGAAGCCATGTTTGCACTGCCACTCTAGTAGATGGCAGGTTAGGCATGGCAGTCCACTGTAGCATTTACTTTCCAGGCCATCGATACACTTTGTTCAATATACCAGGGATGTATAGGCAAGTTATAAATGTGTCTAATTCAACCACTTTACTACTGGTTAGCAGGGGTGTGCACAGTGTTTTTCTCTAAACAGAAGAATTGGCGTGGTACCCTTTGGGCTCTGCTATCTGCCTACTTGGCTAATAAGCAAGTCATTTATCAAGGACCTGAAAAGGTCTCTGTCTGCTGCTACCTGTGCTATGACTAATCTCTAGGCAATTCCAAGAATTGGACGGATATGGCTCACTCATGTAATGCGTATATTGAACTGAGAGCGACCCCTCATGTAATGAAGGGAAAGGGGTACCAATTACAAGTATCAACAAGGCAATCCCAATGCGACTACACAATGGTACATTCCTATTACAAAGTATCACACACATATGATTAAATTCCAAAGTTATATCACATTTATTAAACAGGTTTACATATATCACAATAAAAGTTACTCCTCAGTTATTACAATGCATTTTTTAAAAAACCGCTTCATTTAAACATTTATGCAATACATTTACAAATAAAAATTACAAAACACAAACTGTTATGAGCCCGCATAACAGAAAACAAAAACAGACAATAAACTTTGTCATTAGTGGCACATCCTAAATGACCATAAATTTAACTCCGTAGTTTGGGATATGTACAACCCACTTCTATCTCCAATTCTCTACGGCGGTCCCTTGGATTGTGTGTATCACTTGCGTCGACGCGTTTCGATGGTTTTTACTTTATACAGCCATCTTTATCAAGACAATTAATAGGCTTTTATTGATTCCGGCTCGGTTTGAACCTATAAAGACATAAGTGCTATTAGTGAACTTAGTGAAAGTTCTACTAGCAGAGACATAAGATACTCCCACAGTATTAGCAGGTATTTAACTGATTGTCTTATATTACTAAATATCCTTTCCCGCATCACATTGAACACATAGTTACATAATATTGTCGAAGGTGCTCCCCACAGTATTGGTTACCTCATGGACAGCTCTCTGATATATCTATCCAATCTATTTAAATACCCATTGGACACTCTGCATGATCCCAACATGTTAGGTAAATGTCTGGGTTATTCATGTTACTCAATCTACATAATGCCTTATGTGGGGCATATCGGCTGAAAATTGTTTTATGTGTCTACTCCGCCTTCACCTATTTCCAAAGCGGCTGTCCCCCATATTGTGTACTGCTAGAGATATCTACTCCTCACCTTCATGAGTCTTTCCCTCGGCTTAGAGCACACTTCGTGTGATAGTTGTTAAAATTGGTCTTGTACGGACTCAATATATTTATTTGAATTCGCCGAGGTGCACGAACACTCGTTGCTGCGAAATAACATAACGGCATGACGTTATTGTTATAGTGGCTCATATTAGTATTACCAAGCTGCATTGAAAAAATGCTTACCGTTACGTTCGACACGCTAGTGAAGCTGTAGCCGAAAAGCGCGTGTTCCTTGATAAATAAAGTCAAAGGAGACGGGGGTCCATTCACATCACCCTTGTATGGCGTCACCTATTGCATCCCTCTATAAATGAAAAGGAGCCAGTTTTTAGCGCGGAACCGAACTGTTCTCGCTAGTAACTACTCGTATCGCTATTGCATTATGGCAGTATCGCCTCGCTAAATCCCTATGTCTAGCGTGTTGCCAAATCTCACCTTACGACTTGTTGATTAGTCCGCCGGTATGGTAGTCTTCCTGCTACGTCTGTTCTATAACTGTCTGACTTATTCGCCTATTTGTTGAAATGACTCGACTCTCGTAATTGGCTCAATTAATCACGTGTCGCCCCCCACGTGTGATTACTCTATCGCATATTCAAGTATGTGGGTTCTGATTGGGTTCTACCTACGATCTCTATTAAATTAACTTTTTAGTTGTTTTAATTAATCACAATTATATATATGGGAGAGGCGTATGTTTACCGCGTATTATAAAAAACTATGTAAGCTCGCAGGCGTATACTTTATATGTATTACAATATTACTATTTGTGGAATACTTTCCTAATGAACCCCATGTTTATCATTATGGTCTAAATGCAAGTGAAATACAACTTTATTGTTCACATCTCCAACTTACACATTGTCCTAACAGCTCTTAATTCAATTTCATAACATATTTAGAATGGTACATCAATGCAAGAGTGTATTACAATGTCAGATTGATAACACATCAAGTGGGGAAAACACTGTTGTCAGCAACATTGTCATTAAAATACATATATAACATCGTCTGGTACATATGCCGAATTAGAACCGTACGGACATATCTCTTCAAATCCCCCACAATTTCCAAAAATGTCAAATCCATCAGATATATACAATAAGAATCGTCTTACAGCAAACTTCATCTAAGGGAAATACAATCATGGTACAACCAAAGATAATAATCTCCACAGGTTTTATACATCTCATCATAATATTTATGTGGAAATTATGCTCATCCAGTCTTCTTTGGAATTAAGTCCCCTATCTACTGTATTTAAATAGCAAATATGCCACTGCTCCCTCTTTTTCCTGATGGTATTGGGATCGCCCCCTCTTCTGTTAACAAATATTCTCTCCAAAATAAACCATTGAAACTGATCACAAGTATGGTTCATTTGATTAAAATGGTCAGTCAACGGGGCGTTTTCTTTTTTGGTTTTAATTGCCGATTTGTGTTCTAAAATGCGGATACGTAGCTCCCTACTCGTTTCACCTACGTACCCGAGACCACACGGACAAATCAACAAATAAACAACATTCTTACTACGGCAGTTATTTAGGCCTTTAGCCCAGATTTTTTGGTTGTTGTACGTCACACTTTTGGCTTCTAGACATAGGGGACAAATGGAGCATGTCCCGCATCTGTAGTTGCCCTTAGCTTTATCTCCAGTAAGTGTAGTTTGTATCTCATGTTTCCCTTCATAGGTTCTAACCAATGCATTACGTATGGTTTTATTGCGTCTGAACGAGAACAATGGCTTCTCCAACGTCGTCTCAGACCCATAGTTCAAAATCTTCCAGTTTTTGTTGACTATATTCTTTATCCGATTGCTCAGATTTGAGAATTGAGACACAAAAACTATACGTCCTGTTGATTTGTCCTTTGTTTTAACTTTGTTGACCTCGAGCAAGTGATCTCGATTATAAAATCTCGCTCTTTTAAATGAATGTTTAATGAGTTTGCCTGGATAGCCTCTGGCCTTAAGTTTTTTCTTAAGGATTTCAGAATGATGATAAAAGTCAGGAAGGGTGGTGCAGTTGCGTCTTAGTCTTAAAAATTCCCCGAAGGGGATATTGTCCTTCTGTGAACGCGGATGATTACTTCCATATTGCAGGAGAGTGTTTTTATCTGTAGGTTTGGAAAATAATTCAACCTGAAGGACATCATTAGCGTTCTTGATTTTAATGTCCAGAAACTCTACTTCAGAATCACTGTAATGAGCCGTAAATTTTAGGTTGGGATCCCCTAGGTTGATCCATTCCAAAAAGACTTCTAGTTCCTGACTGGCACCGTTCCAAATGAAGATGATATCATCGATGTAACGGTGCCAGCAGGCAACATTTTCAAAATAGGGGGCCATCTCGTTGTACACATGTCTGGATTCGAAGTTACCCACATACAGGCATGCCAGACTGGGAGCACAGGTGGCCCCCATGCTGGTACCTTTCACTTGGATGTACGCTTCGTTTTTAAATAGAAAGATATTGTTTTTGAGTACCATTTCTATACAAGACATGATGAACCCCTTATTAGCCCCATTAAGATCCTCATCATCCAGAATGTTAGAGATGACTTCAATCGTATCATCTTGAGGGATGTTTGTATATAGGGCTTCTATATCCATGGTGACAAGAATTTGAGTCGCCCTATTAAAACTCTGGCCCTCGAATATGGATATAGCATGTGCTGTGTCATGTAATGCGACATGCTTCATCATTTGCCACCTCGTCCCACCCTGGTAAGTTGGTACTACCAGGGTGGACTTGATATCAGATTGGGGCTTATCTGAGGGGGTTCTTAGATATTTCTTCTCTTTTCAGGACAATGATTAGGTCCAATATGTAAGTTAAAAAACATTAGGATAAACCACTTATGATAAACCACTAAAGTATCCTTTATTTTGCTGGTATTCTAAGTTTTTTATAAAAAATACCAACGGGTAAATACAGGAGGCATAACTAGTTATGATAACCTGGGTATGATGACCTGTTTGCGTCACTTTATATGACTAAGGTTCAAGCCAACATGTTTCTGCCTATTATTAGCCATAGGTCTAAGGCATTCATCAGGACTGTGTCTTTGTATCTATGTATACCTACACTGCAATAGTAAGTACCGAGTATGCATAGATATCACAAATGAAGAGAGGACCTAAATTTCCACTGGTATCATTGGATGAGAACAACCTATAGATCAACGAAAGTAGCAACACAGTATTGTTTATGTATTAATAAAAAAGGGGTGAGAGCTGTCTTAACATTACACAGTTGGAAGCCAGAGTATGGTCAACCCGGGATAATCATTAAAAGCATATATAGTTAAGAGATTTCTTTGTGTTAGAAGAGGTGACAGGGAGTAAAGCATACCAACAAAAACACTACGAGAAAGATCAGCAAAAGAGCGCCCAAATAATAAATCAGCTGAATGATCCAATTTCGGACCAATTAGTAGAAGATAATCATAATATCGTGGATATTTTCTCACGCATTTAAAACAAAATTATACGGAAATGCGAATAATAGCAGAACAGGAGCTTTTCTCATATTTTTAATCTTTAGATCTGCCTCAGTTATCGGGAAGCAGGTTGAGCAGCTTAATAACATTATAGAAACAATAGAAATTGTGGAAGTACTGAAAAATAGGGCTAATGCTAAGGCTAGGGGGTGTGCAGGGATTCAGTTAGAGGTGTATTAGAGGTTTCAAGATGAACTACTCCCTTTTTTAAGTAATCTTTTTAACAAAATAAAAGACAGGGCTGTTGTTCCTAAAAGATTTAAGGAGTCGATGGTGATTATTTTTCTTAAAAAAGATAAAGATCGGTGGGATCCCAATTCTTATCATCCAATCAGTCTGTTAAATACAGACTACAAGACTTTTATGAAAATGTGGGCACGGGGAATTGCTCCATCTGCCCAGCAAGTGGTACACACAGATCAGAATGGTTTCCTTGTGGAGAGACTATTGGCCACCAATACTTATTTTTTAATACAAGGGATTGATTACTTCTCAGCCAATCAGATTAAAGCTGCAATACTTATGTTTGCCGAGAAGGCTTTTGATGTGGTAGACTGGCATGCTTTAATTTTTATTTTATATAAGTTTGGTTTCCCATACCAGTTGATAGGTATGTTAAAAGAGCTATATAGTCAAGCTGAAGTCAAAATTATTATTAATGGAGCAGAAGTAGGGAGGGGAAATATTAATTGGGGCACTCGGTAGGGATGCCCATTGTCTCCCCTGTTGTTTTCTCTGTTCAATGAGCCGCACGTAGCAAAAATACAAGGCAATCCGCAGATAATACACCCAAAGGCAGGGATGTCAAAAATTAAATTATACGCAGATTATATAATTTAATATCTTAACACAGAGGGATCATATATAAAGAATGCATTGGACAAAATTGATACATTTACACAAATTGGGGAATATGGAGTAAATCATGCAAAAACAGAAATTCTTACATTTAATTTGAGCCCCGCAGAGACTCTGGCATGCTTACCACGTATATCGTCGGGCCCTATTAGATATCTTGGGACTTTAGTTACGAAAAAATATGCTGATCTGTTCTCATTAAATTATGGAAATATGCTGGGAAGGGTAAAAAGATTACAAAATAAATGAACACTACCATTTATTGGAGGGGTTTCCATGGTCAAAATGTCAGTACTCCTACTGTTCTTATTACTTTTTAATAATCTCCTTTTGTAAATTCCTAACTCCTATTTTAAAGAGCTGGACGCAATGATTCGGAAGTTTGTCTGGAATAATATATTGCATTGGGTTTTGCACTATTACACTTTGCAACATACTAGCAGGCCTCCCTGGTTAATCTAATAACTGAAATAGGTGAGCCAAACTCAGTTTAAGATAATTTTCTTTTGGATCATGGGCCAGATGTAAGACCATTCATTTTTGAGAGTCGCAAATTGTGACTTACAATTTGCGACTCGCAAAAATAAATTTACAACAGTGTCTCAGACACTGTTTGCGATTCCCAATGCTGTTGCAAATTGCATGCCTCATTAATATTCTTGAGGCTGTCGCAATTTGCAACCCCATTGGGAATAGCTCGCACTCAAAGGGATGGTGGCCTGCTGGGGTCAGCAGACCACCATGTCAGTGAATGCTTTTTGAAGAAAGCATTTATCTTTTTATTGCAACCTGTTTTCCTTAAAGAAAAATATGATGCATTAAAAAAAAAGAAAGAAACTTTTCAGCTTCATTTTTTAAGGGCAGGCAGTGGTCCCTGGGACCACTGCATGCTCTTAAACAATATTTTTGCACCTATTCACAAAGGGGAAGGTGTGGTAAAATGCAAATATTTGCGACCGCAAATTCGGTCGCAAAATAATGTACATGCAATTTGCACTCGTTATTAGGAAGGGGCGTTCTTGGCATGACCCTTCCTAGTAGAGAGTCGCTAACCATATTTTGTGAGTTGATAATAGGTTAGCTGCTTGCAAAATAGGGTTACTACATTGGGCAGACCTTTTTTGCGGTCGCAAAGGGGCAGATTTCCTCTTTGCGACCGTAAAGAATGGTTGTACATCTGGCCCTTATATGATAAATGAGAGTGCAACTAAATTACCAACTTTACTACGAGTGCCAAAACCTCCCAAGAAAACCAGATATAAGGTTCCATTGGCATTATTAGGGAGAATCCAGTTGTTTTAAAATCTCAAGATATTCCTGCTTATCATGCCTATATCCGTATTCAAGATTGTGCAGCAGGTGGCTTAATGCTGTCTAAAGGGCTTTTACAACTATGGCAAGAATTGGGGTTTGTCCGACTTGGGAATTTCTTTCATCTGGATAGATTCATTACATGGGAAACAGTACAGGTGGAACCAGGTAGCCAAAGCACGGCTTTGTGTTTAAGCTTTTATCAGATTATGAGCTTTTTAAAAATTAATTACAGCACTCTGGGCGAAGCAGCACATCAGATCGCCAGACATATGGCAATCAGGATGCTAGGTGTAGGTATATGGTACTGCCTGCTGCACCAGAGCACAAGAGGGGAAAATGTCATCTTGGGTAGACTTCAGAAAATTCATTCCGTGATAGGCTGTAAATTTAATATAAAAGACTGGTCACTGCTTAGCGAGATGAGTCACAAAGTGTTACAGGGTGCCAATTTTAGGAGAATTAATTTTTTGTTAAGATGGCTGCTGTATTATACACCATTGAGATTGCATAAAATGTATACTACGATGGGTAACCAATGTTTTAGATGTAACAAGCAGGAAACAGGTGATTGGATACATACCATTTTTGAGTGCAGGTACTTACAGCAATTTTGGAAAGAAGTGGTTATAAGTATTTCTCGATGTATGTCCATCTCAATTATTCCATCGTGCATATTGGCTCTTCTGGGAGGTTAAATGTTTTAGGAAATGCCGGCAGTATTTTATGCTGATATCGATAACCGTGGCAAGTTCACTTATTTTACAGAATTGAAGATCAACTATTCAACCAACGATTGGTCACTGGATTAGTAAAATGTGTAGAACATACAGATTTGAGGAAGTTAATGCGAAGAGGAGTAGTGCCACTGACTCAGTGCACCCAAAGTCACTGTCCCATGGTGGTGTGCCTGTGCCGGCCGCAATGCTCTGGGTGCCACTAACCCTATGCAATGCCAGTCAGCGCCACGTGGTGGTAGGCCCATGACGGCCGCAAGGCCTCGGGTGCCACTAACCCTGTGCGCATCAACTCATGTGGCCTTTATGATTGAGAACCGTGGAGCGTCCGTCATCCAGTCACCACCGTCAGAGGGGAATGTGACGTCGTCAGCCCCTTATGTTGGTGGAGTTACATGGCCTGGGATGCCTGTGCCGTGTGGGTGTGGTGTGCGTGCAAACCTGCCCTCAGGGATTGGCTGTGACATGCGGACAACTAGACCAGTGACCTGCACACCACCAGCGAGTACATCTGCGATGGGCAGCAATGAAGGCCCCCCTCGGAGCGTAAGTGGAGTGGTCTGGCCTGCCATACGCCGGACCAGCGTAGGGCCTGCAAAAAGGACTCGTGGGCTCTGGGCGTGGTTCAGTCCATGTCCGGACATGGGAGTGACTGATGCGTGTGTCCCTGTTGTAGTGTTCACAGGACCCAGTACACAATATACAATGTAGCACCCTCTGACTGGAATCCCACAGGATGAGCATCATTGACGCCAGGGAAATCACTGTCCCTACATCCATCCACACATTCATACATGAATGATGAAAGACATGACACAGCAGTGCGTCACTGGATGTTTATTGCACATCTACTGCAGTTCTGCAGCTGGAGCGGTACAGGGCAATGCCGAGCACACTACATAATATGGGTGGCCCTGCAATGTGAAGGGGAGATGGTGTATTGCAATGTGTCCACATGTATGTAGCCGCATGGAACATGTTGACAATCAGACAGCACGGCATTGTACATTGTGACAGTCTATATATCTGGGCGATGACCCAGAGTCATTGAGGGTGTGCACTGTGTTCTGCTTGATTGTGCATCTGTGCCATCGTGGCCATCTCCACCCGTCCCCCCAGTACCTGGTGGTCACTCACCCTCTTGCGGTTGTATTGTGTCCTGTCGAGCAGTGTCCGGTCCCCCGACTCCGACCACAGTATCAACACTGATGACTGTCAACACCAGCTACTCATGTCATCCAGCACTAGCTGTGTCGCTGGGCTCCCACCTCCAGTCTGCATTGCTGCCTTCTGATTGTCTGCAAGTTTATCCTTGGTATTTCTCCTTGTCCACGAATATCCCATTTTTGATGCCCAATGACACGTTGGAGGCGACGAACAGTTGTTGATGGTGTTCCATCACCTCCGTGACTATGATCCTGTTCACCTGTGGACTGAACTTTGTCTTCCTCTTCTTCTTGTCCTTGCCCTTCCCTGTCCCCGAAGTCCCGGGCTGGCCGTCTGGGGTGCTTGTGGGGTTGCGCTCATCCTCTGCGCCTGCTCTGGCTGCCTCCATGGTGCTTGGGTGTTGGTCAGTTTGTGTTTGGGTGTTTTTTCTACTTTTATGGTGATTTTTCCCACCTGCCAGGTGTGTGTTGCAGGTCTGGCGCTGCTTACCGCTGATTTCCTCATCGTGCTTTGGCCCATCGCAGGTTTGTTTGTGTTGTGGTTTGTGTTTTTATCTCCATCAAGGTGGTTGTATCGCGGACATTATCCGCGGTTTAGGCAGACTATCGCATGGGACCGCCTTGTTGTGAATTCCACGTTGTCACGATGGGCTGCGAAGTTGAGAGTTGCGTTAAGCTACTCTTGCGGTAGCTATCACATGTTCTTGTGAATATACCCCAGAGTGTTCTACGTTTGATAAATGCATGTTCATTACCTTTTTTATCCCCGGTAAAAAGTCTCAAGGGCATCTATGTATTTAAGATTTGCGTACACAGGAGGGAAAATCCCTTCACAACAAAAATGCCTGTTTATGTAGTTATGAGACAATGGCTAATTCCCATTGCTTCAGAAATATGGAAAAAGCAATCAGAAGCACACTTCATCACTTAGAATGATATATGTGTCTTGCCGCTAGCAATGGACTATTAGCAATATACTTCAACTGTCGTGTGCGTAGCTCCTTTGGATTCTTTGGGGGATATATGATGGTAATCGCAGACTGCGGTCTCACATATTGCTATTTTCTATTCAGTGATCCCTATGGAATCTCATCATTGCGTCCCTGAGAGTCAGTATGAAGGCGGAACACCCATCATTATTCAAACCAGAAGAGTGCTATGGTTATATTTGTTTTATTTCTTATCCCAAATTCTAAATGCACCTGCACTTGTGATGTAGACAGAGGTAGCTCAAACACCCATTTATAGGGTTGTGGCCTGCAACTTGTTCACAAGTGCAGAGTCTTTTCCATGTATGACGATACTGGCATACGATATTGTTGGTAACATTTTAGATGCTATTACAGATCGCAGTGTTTTGTAGGATGGGCCCTCCAGTTTTCTGCCTAGTGTGCTAAAAGCAAAGGATAGTGCGCTGGTCCTTTGTGACACATGGGGGCATATCAGCAAGGCGAGGCGATAGAATTATCGCTGCTTTTGCGGCCGTTTTCGGCCGAAAAGCGGTGATAATTATATCGCCTAATTAGCAAGCTCACGGTAACGCGTGAAAACTTGCGTTAGCGTAGGAGTTCCTAACGCCCAGCTTTGCATCTCTAATGAGATGCAAAGTGGGCCTTCCTGACCTGACATGACAGGAGAAATGTCACTAAGCGACATTTCTCCTATCATCAAGCCCCACGCTATAAAGCATAGCGGCAAGAAAAGTAGCGATAACCCCTGTTATCGCTACTTTCCTTTCGCCTGCTTCAGGACTGACTTAGCGATGATATCCTATAGCAGGTGGATATCATGGCTAAGTTTGTGAGTCCCTATCATCAAGCTAATGCCACATTGCGTGAGATTATCGCTGGGTTTCCAGCGATAATCTCACACTAGGCAGTTAGCGTGAGGATTATTATCGCTTTTGAGATAAGCGTTGCTAATAGCACGCTATCTCAGCGATAAAAATCCACGCTAGCCGGCGATAATTATCCAAGCGCTAAGTGCGCTTAGCGATAATTAACGCCGGTTGTTGCTGATATGCTCCATAATTCTTATGTTCTTGGTGATTAAATGTGTTGTCAATATAAGCTCCTAAGAACTTGTAACTGGTTACTTCTTCCAGCAGTTTTCCATCTAACCAGATTTTATGTGGAGGGCTTGGTCGATTACTGATCTGCATGGTTTTGGGTTTTAATGTATTTCTTTCAAGTTTCTTAGCAATAACATATTCATACATTTCAGTAAGTAACCTCTGGAGACCAAATTTAGTTAAGCTCATTAGTGCCAGATTGTCTGCGTATGAAAGGTGGGATAAGACAAGCTTTCCCAAATGTGGCGGGTGGGAGTTGATCTGGTTTAGCTGAGGTGTTAGGTCAGACATGAACAGTTTGAATTGGTGTGGTGCCAGCATGCATCCCTGTTTCAGGCCCAGAAAGTACTCTCTCCCTGCAAAACTGAAGGTCAGCCCACCTCATTTAGAGATGGACGCAACGGCGGCACAAATGTGACGCACGAGGCTCGTAAATCTGCCCCCATATTGTTATGTGGAGTCACAGCAGGAATGTGATGTCTCATTTATTTCTTCATATAGTGCGTGTATTTCTAACAAGAACGACTAGTTTTATGTGTACGAAAGTGGCTGTCCATTTCAAAATAACTTTTGCAGAGATTTCTTTTGTGAGATCCCCATTCAAACCATGTTTTTAGGAGTTTAAATGAACTCATTTGGCTTTAGTTTTCCACTGTCTACTATTCTGTCTGTCTTGCATCATATGCACACACGTGCAAAATGCTTCTGCTATACTATTTCAAAATATGTCCACTCACTTTCTGAAAGTTGTGGGGTGAACTTTGCTTGTGTATTGCATGTGGCTCTAGAAAACATCACGGGGCAGAATTATTAAGCAACACAGTACTGCAGCCAAAGTTTCTGCATCAAAGGTTGAGATAAAAACAGCACCATATCTGCTAAGATATGGTGTTGTTTTTCATTCCCTGAGTACAGGTGCACTTTAAGCTGCCATGTGCCCACGCACACATCCTTGCACTATAAGGCAACTGTGTTTTCTGTCAAGCATAGATTTTATCCTGAATGGGGACTCTTCCAGTACACCAAATATAGGGGCATATATACAAGCACCTATCGCCAAAGGAACGTCACTTTTTGCAACATTCTTGTGTCGATAGGGGCTTTGCCTTATTTACAAGGCAGCATTAAGCCACTTAACGAGACTTAACGCTGCCTTGTAAATAAGGCCCTCTTTCACGCTATGCTTTGCGTGAAAGGGGAGGGCAATGGGTGTTGCAGCGGACGTTCCACCGCAACACCCATTGATTCTGCCGCTGCCTCCTACTTACAAGGGAGGTGTAAATAGGAGGCAGCGCCAGAATTAAGACCAGGGAAAACCTGGACTTACCCTGGTGCAAGGAGGAGAAATGTTTAATTTTTCCTTGTTTTTACTATTTTCGTGTGTGCTGCCTTGTGTACTACACATGAAAACAGCAAAAGGCCAATGATTGTTTAAGTACAGGAAGGTCCCGCTTCCTGTATGTAAACAGTCATCTTTTAAAAATGCTGTTTTGCAACTTCTGTGTGTGCTGCATTAAGCAGCACACATAGAAGTTACAAAACTGCATTTAAAGATTGTTTATGCGCACAAAGGGGACATTCCTACACATAAACAATCATCCCCAGCACGAAGACACCCTTGCACTATGGTGCAAAAGTTCCTGCGTTGGTGCTAGGCTGCTGAGTGTAGCACCAGCGCAGGGGAAAATGCAGGTCTGTACCATATTCTTGTACCTATGGTGCAGCCCTGTGTCTCTGAAGTGGCGGAGAGAGACATTAAGCCATGAAGGCTAACACCTCTCTCCGCCACTTCCCTTGTACATATGCCTCAAAGTTTAATACATTTCCCACTGTGCATAGATTCTGTACACTGTAGCACACATGAAATGTTGCAAAAACATAGAGACTTTTAAAATTTGCTCCAAAGTTAAGCCTGCCATATGGAGGTGTAATGTTTTTGCCACAAATATTTGTAGGTAGGGATTTGCATCAAAACCCATTGGTGATTTTATGGATAAGACCATTTTATGATATGTTATGTCATTAAGGAAGAATGGGAAAACACAGGGAAAGCATTGGTGTCAAATACATGGGACTGTTCCTCTATATATAGACAAAAAATGAATTCCTCCATGTTCATTTCACAAATCATAGTAAAGCCAACGCGTTTTGAGTCTCTGATATTAAATATGCGGACTTTCATCAGGGCTCTTTTTGGCAGCACTGTGGGTTTCTGGACAATAGTGTGTTTTTTATCCGTTCAGTTTTCTTTATCTTTCCTTCCAGTCGGGATTGTTTAACTGAGAACTTCACTGCCTTTAGTCATTTCGTGTGCCGGCGATGAAAGCCATGGTAAATACTTAGCACGGTGGATCCTTCGTGCTACTTGGGCTCACGGGGTCTTTTTAATGAGCTGGAATCCGTGTTTGCTACTTAGTGCGATGGATCTTTCGTGCTCCTTAAGCTCACAAGGGATTTTAAACAAGCTTTGATTGTTTCACATCACGAAAACGAGAATGAAATGCGTTGGCTTCACTATGATTTGTGATATGAACATGGAGGAATTATGAGTTCATTTTTTGTCTATATATATAGGAACAGTCCCATGTATTTGACACCAATGCTTTCCCTGTGTTTTCCCATTCTTCCTTAATTGAAACATTGATACATATAACATTTGTAGAATGTTCATGAAATAATGTCTATATATGAAATAGGATTTTGACTTAGAGGCTAAAGACAACATAACACTTCTAAGATATTAGGATGTTTTGTTTACGATCTTTTCTCCAATAATTTTTCACATTAATGTTTATTCACATTGTGGATTCAAAACACAATTTTGTTGTTTAATGTGTTGTCATTCATGTGTACACAAGTATTTTCTGTATATAGACTTTATAGTCTTTCTGTTTTGAATAAATACCAAAGATTTTAAAAAAAACATTAAAAAAAAGGTATAAATAAAGTACCAGATCATATAAATGGACATAGTTTGTTCTAGCGCTAATTCAAAGACGCCAAAACAATACAGGTCCTGGCATACTTCCCTGTTACATATTTATATACGGCCCAGCCAGAACCTGGTCCATTGGGCGTAACTCCCCTTGTTACCACTTTTAGAAAGTGGACATTTCTCTGCTCATACTGCTCGGTGTGCCTTGCAGCCTGTCTCCAATCAATCAATCAATCAATCAATCAACCAATCAATCAATCAATCAACCAATCAATCAATCAATCAATCAATCAATCAGACATGTATATAGCACTGCAGATAAACTGTTAGGGTCTCCAATGCACTGAAAAAGCTGGCGATTGTGCTGTTGTATGTTCTTTTGACCATCCAGGTTTTGAGCTCTTTTCTGAATTGCTGGATTGAAGCAATTTCGTCCTGGTGCTAAAGGGTGAGCCTGTTCCAAGACTTGGTTGCCAGGTGAGGGACAGATGGTCCTCCCCTGTTAGTTCAGCAGATCGGGGGCGGTCTGTGAGAGAAAACGATGTGGATTGTAGGTGTCTGGTAGGGAGGTGTAATGTCAGATGTTTGTTGATGTGTGCAGGTTCTTCGTTTTGTAGGGCTTTGTATGTGTGGGTCAGCTTTTTGAACTGGCATTTATTCTGGATCAGGAGCCAGTGTAGCTTCTTGAGGTGGGGTGTGGTGTGTGTTCTGGAGAGGTCGAGGATGAGTTTTGCTTCTGAGTTTTATATTATCTGTAGGTCCTTCAGGAGGCGTGAGCAACCTCTACCTCAAGTTTGTTTCAGTTTTCCAGTCTGCTGGTGACTAGAGATTGGGTGACAGTCCTTCTGGTGGCGACTGTGAGCAACCTGAAGATCTTGTGGAGCATGCAAAGGGTGTGGTAGAAGGAGGATGAGACTGGGTTGACCTGTTTTTTCATAGAAAGCTTGCTGTTCAGGATGATGCTGAAACTGCAGGCAACGTCTGCAGGAGCAGGGGCTGGCCTGAGTTTTGTGAGACACCATGTGTTGTTGCATGGAGACGTGTTGCTTCCAAAGATGAGGACTTCCATCTTGTCCGTGTTGAGTTTGAAACAGCTGTCCTTTATTCAGTTTGCGACATTCCTCAGATATATGTGGAAATTGGCTATGGTGGAGGAGGGGTGTTCTGACAGTGAGAGGATGAGCTGAGTGTCGTCAGTGAAGGAGATTATGTTGAGTCTGTGTGATCTGACAGGGCTTGTGAGGGGGTTCATATAGGTGTTGAAGAGGGTGGGGCTGAGGAACGATCCTTGATGGAAGCCACAGATGGTCTTCTTAGGCTCCGAGGAGAGCGGTGGGTGCTGGATTCTCTGAGTCCTTCCGGTGAGGTATGAGACGGTCCATTTGAGGGCAACTCCGATGTGGTGGCGTCTGTTGATTAGGATGTGTGGGGACATGGTGTCAAAGGTGGCAGATAGGTCCAGGAGAATGAGGGCTGTTGTTTCATCATGTTCCAGGAGGGCCATAATGTTGTTGGTGTGATTTGTCTTGGTGATGTGGTTGGTTCCAAAATCAGATTGAGATTGGCCCAGAAGGTTGTTGTGTTCCAGGTGTATGGTGAGTTGCTGGTTGATCGCTTTCTCAAGGACCTTTGTTGGAAAGGTGGGTAGTGAGATGGACAAGTAGTTCTTTGCTTCTGCTGGATCAGCGGATGGTTTCTCCAGGAGGGGCCTCACTTCTGTGTGTTTCCAGTCATCAGGAAATGAGGCTGAGGTGATGGAGGTGTTCAGGGCTTTCCTGAGTTTGTTGTCAATTGTCTTGTTTTTGAGGTTGAAGAGGTAATGGGGCTAAGGGTCCGTGGGTGCTCCTGAGTGTACTGAGTTCATGGTTCAGATAGTAGCTTGAGGGGGGAGAAGATCCCAGTGGGTGAGGCGGTGTTCGAGGTTTTTGTTTGTGGATGTGAGCAGTTTGATACTGTCGGTGGCAGGAGGTTTGGCTTCAATGTTTTCGTGGATGCATGAGGTATTGTCATGGAAGAAGTCTGCCAGGGTGTCACACAGTTCTTGTAAGGGTGTAATGTCATTCTCGATGGCTAAAGGATTGGAGACTTCCTTCACGATAGTGAAGACATCCTTGCTGTGGTTTGTGCTAGCTTCAATGCAGTCTGCAAGGGTGTTCTTCTTTGTTTCTTTCAGGAGGCAGTGGTACCAGTCAATACACATCTGGGCTGGGTGACAGCTACACTTTGCACATTCCCTCTCGGGATCAACAAACACAGCAGGGGTAGGTGTGACAGAGGACTCATCTGCATTCATATGCAGTCTGATAGCATTCCTGGGAATTAAGGAGGAGTGGGAGCTGACACTTACATCTGAATAGGCTGTGTCCTGTCCCCACATAAAGGGCTGATCACCCCAACAGACAGCCTGTAAGACAGGGCTGGGATGAGAGGGGCTTGTACACTTCAAAGAGCATTAGGGTATAACAACTGGGGCTCTGACCCTACCAAAACAATAAACTGCTGGAGCTATGAAGAACTCTGTCTGGAATAATGACTGCTGTGCTACAAGGATTAGCACTCTGCTTGACGGACTGTTCGAAGGAACTGTTTCATTGCTGTGCTGAGCTGTCCCTGCTGCCTGCCGATCTCTTTCCTGCTGAGGACAGGGACCGGACCCATTTCACTTGTACCCAGAATGACTACAAGGGCTTGCTGTCTTGCCTTCTGTTTTCTGAACAAAGGGTTATAAAAGACTTCTTGCAACTCTGCTGGTGCTACTGGACTCTGCCAACTGTGAGTCCTACCCTTGCCTGAGGTGACCCCTCCCATCCCGGGACTCAGAAGTGGGTTCTTGCAGCTTTTCAGACATAGACATTGATGCAGTTGTAGCTTAGCACCGATAGGATCCGACACATCACCTTCAATGGCCAAGCAGCGGCTGCTCGACAACAGCAGTTCTGCAGCTGACACAGCTCTATACAGATGGATAGAGCAGCTCAGCTTCGACGCAGTGAACAACAAACAAGGGGTATGGGGTAATTATAAATGCACCTATCTCAATATCAAAGATTAATATTTTTGTAGCATCTATGGGTGCAAGGAATCAGAGGCTCAATACCCCTTAAACCTCCTAGGAAATAAATCCTATAAGTATACAACCAAAACAGTGATTCAGTACTCCAATGAGTAAATACATTAGTGTAATTTGCAGACATAAGCAACGTAAATAGAGGCACATGACTTCAGCAGCTTCTTTTGTCTTGGTTTCTTCATTGAAAGTTCTTCTTTAAAAACGACCATAGCCAACGCGTTTTGACCCAGAAGGTCAGAAGGCTACTGTCGTTTTTAAAGAAGAATTTTCAATAAAGAAACTAACACAAAAGAAGTCATGTGCCTCTGTTAACGTTGCTTATGTCTGCAAATTACATTAATGTCTTAACTCATTGGAGTGCTGAATCACTGTTTTGGTTCAACATCAACGCAGTACCTGCATCGCAAAGGGTTCGACACCGAAGCTTCCATCGATGGCATGGATCAGTGGTGACATTCACCTCTATCCACAGATTGATGACGATACAGGGCCTCTCGAACTCCTTGCCTCGAGTTCTCGACGTGAACGATTTGCTCCATCCAACGTACTTTGTCACCACGACCTGTCTGTGTCCTGCAGATGTCCTGTAGTTGTCCTACCATTGATTGCGGTTGGCCTGAGCTTTAGGTTTACCCCAGTCTAACACAACCTCAAGTTACTTTTAGCGCTATTGACTTCTATGCTCTATTTTTGGTTAATTCTTAGAAAATTAAAACTCCGGTTCCACTTATTGGATTTTTGTTGGTTTTGGTCTTGATTTTCCCATAAAAATATTCTCTATTCATCCAAACCTTTTTGGAGTCTTTTTATGGTGTTTTCACTGAGGTACTGAGTGTGTTGCCCAAATACTTTACACAGTGCCTCACAAGTTAAGCCTGCCTGCTTTGTGCCAAGGGTGAGCACAGATTAATTTAAAGGGTGTATCTAGCTTACCTTGACTAGGATTGCGGTCCCTACTTGGACAGGATGCATACCTGTGCCAACTATAGACTCAAGTTCTAATAGTGCCTAGTTTGTAAAAGAGTAGTGTTACAACCTCTGTCAGACAGTTATGCTGTAAAGCTAGACTTAAGAATCATGTAGTTGTATATGTAAAAAAAAAATCTGTTTACGTGATAGTGAAAACAGCAAACAATACTTGTACCAGTAATGTTCATTTTGCTGTGTCTACATAATAAGTATTAACGAAGATATAATTTCTCCACTTTTCAAAGGTGGACCTATGTTAATATTCTCAACGCAAGCACTGAAGCAAATATTGCCATTACTACTTTTTGTGTAGAACAAATAACAGACTTTACAGGTAAGGCAAACGGCCCGCCATCCCAACAGTGTGGCAGACAGCCATGTTACCACCTAGCCCATCTATCCAATCTAGAGATCCCTTCTGGCTCTGAGCGGATTATTTTGGCAAAAGATCTGGTGAGGTGCTATAGTCACAACTGTAAAACGGCATGGGCCACCATGTCACTGCAATTCTTTCGTTATTGTTTTTGTTTTTGAGAGACACACTCCCAAATGGCATTTGTTTATGGGAAACAAATACTAATGGCTATGGCAAGTAGGGAATTGTCTTCCTGAATGCTGGTAATCATGGTTGTGTGTTTGCTTACAATATTGCATTTTGAGCTACTTCCTATGTGGAGTCATGGTGGGCACTAGGCATGGGCAGTGTGGGCAGCTGCCCAGGGCCCCGCGCCTGTTAACATGCAAGAGGGCCTCTCAGCAGTGCCTTTTAAGAGACTCTGTTATGATGGTGATGCAGTGCTGAGAGGCCTTTGTTCGAAAGGGCCTCAGTAATCTAATTCCTGCATCTGCATGAGATCAGTGATTTGATGGATATTTGAAGTGCCCTTAGGTGTGAAGTGAGTCCTGCATGTATGAGAAGCAGGGCTCACATTAAAAGACGGAAACACATTGCATCACAATGAAAATTGCTCAACTCAGGGTTGCCAGGTTTCCAAGAGAAAGTACCAGTCATTTGTTTAAAAAAAAAAAATTCTGTTAAGGCCCAGATGTTATACTAAACAAGACATTAAAAAATAGTATTCATTAATTTATAATATGACTTTTCTATCTTTCTTCAGTATAACTATTAGTCAGGTATGGTTAATGGATCTCTAGAAAACATTTACAATTATTTTGTATTTATGCCTGCTGTTGAGGTATTTACAGGTAAGGGTTATAAATACCGGCTTTGGGAAATTTTGCTTCTTTTTTCCGGCCATGACATTAAAATACCGGTGGTGCCGGTGGAAAACCAGCCAGGTGGCAACCCTATTCACCTAGGGTGAAGGAAGAGGGTAAATGAAGCACAGAGAATGGAGGTGCAGTGCATATAAAGGGGGCATCACAAAGGGAATAACTAAGAGGTGCGGGAGTGATGGCAGAGAAAAAGTACAGCAGAGAGGTGACAGGTGAACGTAATGGGAGCAGAAGAGCAACAAAGAGCAACAGGCTTTAGGAAACAGAAAGGGGAAGAGGAGCAGTGTATGTGATTGCAAAATCAGCAGAGAAGGGTAGAGTCTGTGCAGGGCTGGTGCTATGCACGGGACTGTGGGCAGCTGCCCAGGGACCTGCGCTCAGGTTGAAAACATGGTGCCCTGCTTCTGTGTGAAAAGCCTCACTATTATTCAGTCCACCTGCTCCTCCAGTACCCCCCCCCCCCCCAATCCAACACATCACAAATTATTTTTTCAAGGGAGATATCTTGACCTGAGAGTCAAAGGAAGGGAAAAACTGACTATTATTTATCCAGGTCCAGCATACAGGTCCGTTGATAGAACTATAACAAGGATGGTATGCAGTTCCTAATGTGAATGCAGGCGAACGTGTGTTGAGAAATGGGCTCTACTTAAGAGTAAGTAGTTGCACAAGAAGGGGAGAACAAACTTCTCCTTGTTGGAAAAAGACCCTCACACACCCAGCCAGCTAGATGTCTTGCTTCATCATCGGGTCTGCTTCTTATCGGGGTGGCGCTGCAATCCCCGATTGGCACCCAAGATGGGGCCTTCCTGGCGGAGAACTTTTTTCCAAAAGCCGGTGGGTGAAGTGCGTGTGAAGACCCTAAATTGTGTAGATGATAATGATGTGTAGGAAAAAGTAAAATAGGGGAGAAGGTCCACTCAGAAAATTTTAATGAACGTGGCCCCTTCCCTAATTAAAAATGAGACAAAAAACGCTAATCCCAACTCTAAGGATGTGGGTTTTATGCGTCTGTCAAGTGGTCAACATGTTTCTTGCCTTTAAGTCTATTTGATGGCAATTCTTCAGGACCAAAAGATCTAACTACACTTAAATGGTGGTGGTCTATAGTACAGTATACAGGTGACCACCCTTACAGCACCCAAAGAAAGTGTGGTACCTGTAATTCTAAAAACACAGCCCCATTAGGGTCATGGATGTGTGGTATCAGATCCGGCTACTGGAGACACTAAGGTGTAGTGTCGGTTTCCAAGGAAGAGGGTGGCGGTAGACCAACCCCCACGTCGCCGGTCCGGGAAATACTTTTTCCTACACAACATTATCACCTACACAATTTAGGGCCCTCACACGCACTTCACCCACCGGCTTTTGGAAAAAAGATCTCCGCCAGGAAGGCCCCATCTTGGGTGCCGATCGGGGATTGCAGCGCCGCCCCGATAAGGAGCAGACCCGATGGTGAAGCAAGACATCTAGCTGGCTGGGTGTGTGAGGGTCTTTTTCCAACAAGGAGAAGTTTCTTCTCCCCTTCTTGCGCAACTACTTGCTCTTAAGTAGAGCCCATTTCTCAACACACGTTCGCCTACATTCACATTAGGAACTGCATACCATCCTTGTTATAGATATCTTGACCTCCCTCGTCCAAAGATGTGGTGGCATTCCTGGGGGTTTTAGGGTGGGGAAAAACAGTGGGTTTGGAAGTGGGCAGCAGTAAAGCAAACAATTGTGTTGACTCACAACATCAGGAGAAGGGCAGCACCTCCCTTAAAAACCTGACCTGAAGCCTTGCATGCCTTTTCTGTTTTGTGTTGCCAGGCAATAAAATGGTCCCTTTGTTCCAACCACCAGCCAGATATTATTACGTAAGGAGAGTTGGGTTGGGGGAGGAGAGAGGAGCCAGAAAAGACTGACATAGCAGGGTTTCGCAAAGCTCAGTCTCTTTGCCTTGAAGCACTGCATTAGGCTGCAAGGTCCAGATATGGGAACCCTGACCAGGGGCCTTGCCGCCATTATCCAGTACTGCGTGGCCCAAGTTCGGACACCCCCAATCCTTGGCCCCACTGTTGCGAAGCCCACAAGATGAAAGTCCATCACCTGGGCCTAGAAGCACATGGAGTAGTTTAATGGAAGTGGGGAACCAGGCATAGGTCCTGGCATCGGATCTAAATCCTGGGGTTCTGGGCAAATCATTAAACCTCCCCATGCCTAAAAAACCTCTGACCTTTTGTAATGGGGCTGGTACTTTTGTGTAGCACTCCAAAGACCTTGGGCTGCATTTGTGCACATCCTGGCACTATGCATCATGCATGACTCGTGAACTTCCTGCTGAGTGGATGTGTGTCAGGGTGAGTGGATGTAAGAGTGAAAGGGATGATGAATGGATGGAGTGAAAGGGTGGATGAATGGATGAGTGAAAGGATCGATAAATGTGCGATAGGATAAATGGATGAGTGAAAGGGTGGACCTGAGAAAGAATGGATAGATGAGTGAAAGTGAGGGTGGAGGGATGGAAGAACAGATGGATAGTAGAGTGAGAGTGTCAATGGATGATGATAATGATACAAGATTTTTATAGCGCACAGCTACTCAAAAGAGTGTCCCAGCGCTGAAATCAAGGCTACATGCACAACACCAATCATCTTGTTAAGCTTGTTGAAAGAGCCATGTTTCTAATTTTTTCTTAAAGATAGAAAGTTCAGTTGTGATGCTAGCTCCGGAGAGAGTTTAATCCAGGCGACTGGCATGAGGTAAAAAAAGGGCCTGCTGCCAGTTCTGGCCAGATACATTTAAGGAACCCAAGTCAATTGCTTGGAGGAGGAATGTGGGTTTCTAGAAGGGACACAATCAAACAAAGTGGGTAGTGAGATGGACCAGTAGTTCTATGCTTCTGCTGGATCAGCGGATGGTTTCTCCAGGAGGGGCCTCACTTCTGTGTGTTTCCAGTCATCAGGAAATGAGGCTGAGGTGATGGAGGTGTTCAGGGCTTTCCTGAGTTTGTTGTCAATTGTCTTGTTTCTGAGGTTGAAGAGGTAATGGGGCTAAGGGTCCGTGGGTGCTCCTGAGTGTACTGAGTTCATGGTTCAGATAGTAGCTTGAGGGGGGAGAAGATCCCAGTGGGTGAGGCGGTGTTCGAGGTTTTTGTTTGTGGATGTGAGCAGTTTGATACTGTCGGCGGCAGGAGATTTGGCTTCAATGTTTTCGTGGATGCCTGAGGTATTGTCATGGAAGAAGTCTGCCAGGGTGTCACACAGTTCTTGTAAGGGTGTAATGTCATTCTCGATGGCTACAGGATTGGAGAGTTCCTTCACGATAGTGAAGACATCCTTGCTGTGGTTTGTGCTAGCTTCAATGCAGTCTGCAAGGGTGTTCTTCTTTGTTTCTTTCAGGAGGCAGTGGTACCAGTCAATACACATCTGGGCTGGGTGACAGCTACACTTTGCACATTCCCTCTCGGGAGCCACAAACACAGCAGGGGTAGGTGTGACAGAGGACTCATCTGCATTCATATGCATTCTGATAGCATTCCTGGGAATTAAGGAGGAGTGGGAGCTGACACTTACATCTGAATAGGCTGTGTCCTGTCCCCACATAAAGGGCTGACCACCCCAACAGACAGCCTGTAAGACAGGGCTGGGATGAGAGGGGCTTGTACACTTCAAAGAGCATTAGGGTATAACAACTGGGGCTCTGACCCTACCAAAACAATAAACTGCTGGAGCTATGAAGAACTCTGTCTGGAATAATGACTGCTGTGCTACAAGGATTAGCACTCTGCTTGACGGACTATTCGAAGGAACTGTTTCATTGCTGTGCTGAGCTGTCCCTACTGCCTGCCGATCTCTTTCCTGCTGAGGACAGGGACCGGACCCATTTCACTTGCACCCAGAATGACTACAAGGGCTTGCTGTCTTGCCTTCTGTTTTCTGAAAAAAGGGTTATATAAGACTTCTTGCAACTCTGCTGGTGCTACTGGACTCTGCCATCTGTGAGTCCTACCCTTGTCTGAGGTGACCCCTCCCATCCCGGGACTCAGAAGTGGGATCTTGCAGCTTTTCAGACATAGACATTGATGCAGTTGTAGCTTAGCACCGATAGGAACCGACACATCGCCTTCAATGGCCAAGCAGCGGCTGCTCGACAACAGCAGTTCTGCAGCCGACACAGCTCTATACAGATGGATAGAGCAGCTCAGCTTCGACGCAGTGAACAACAAACAAGGGGTATGGGGTAATTATAAATGCACCTATCTCAACATCAAAGATTAATATTTTTGTAGCATCTATGGGTGCAAGGAATCAGAGGCTCAATACCCCTTAAACCTCCTAGGAAATAAATCCTATAAATATACAACCAAAACAGTGATTCAGTACTCCAATGAGTAAATACATTAGTGTAATTTGCAGACATAAGCAACGTAAATAGAGGCACATGACTTCAGCAGCTTCTTTTGTCTTGGTTTCTTTATTGAAAATTCTTCTTTAAAAACGACCGTAGCCAACGCGTTTTGACCCAGAAGGTCAGAAGGCTACTGTCGTTTTTAAAGAAGAATTTTCAATAAAGAAACTAACACAAAAGAAGTCATGTGCCTCTGTTAACGTTGCTTATGTCTGCAAATGATATTAATGTCTTAACTCATTGGAGCGCTGAATCACTGTTTTGGTTCAACATCAACGCAGTACCTGCATCGCAAAGGGTTCAACACCAAAGCTTCCATCGATGGCATGGATCAGTGGTGACATTCACCTCTATCCACGGAGTGATGACGATACAGCGCCTCTCGAACTCCTTGCCTTGAGTTCTCGACGTGAACGATTTGCTCCATCCAACGTACTTTGTCACCACGACCTGTCTGTGTCCTGCAGTTGTCCTGTAGTTGTCCTACCATTGATTGCGGTTGGCCTGAGCTTTAGGTTTACCCCAGTCTAACACAACCTCAAGTAACTTTTAGCGCTATTGACTTCTATGCTCTATTTTTGCTTTATTCTTAGAAAATTAAAACTCCGGTTCCACTTATTGGATTTTTGTTGGTTTTGGTCTTGATTTTCCCATTAAAATATTCTCTATTCATCCAAACCTTTTTATGGTGTTTTCACTGAGGTACTGAGTGTGTTGCCCACATACTTTACACAGTGCCTCACAAGTTAAGCCTGCCTGCTTTGTGCCAAGGGTGAGCACAGATTAATTTAAAGGGTGTATCTAGCTTACCTTGACTAGGATTGCGGTCCCTACTTGGACAGGATGCATACCTGTGCTAACTATAGACTCAAGTTCTAATAGTGCCTATTTTGTAAAAGAGTAGTGTTACAACCTCTGTCAGACAGTTATGCTGTAAAGCTAGACTTAAGAATCATGTAGTTGTATATGTAAAAAAATAAATCTGTTCACGTGATAGTGAAAACAGCAAACAATACTTGTACCAGTAATGTTCATTTTGCTGTGTCTACATAATAAGTATTAACGAAGATATAATTTCTCCACTTTTCAAAGGTGGACCTATGTAAATATTCTCAACGCAAGCACTGAAGCAAGTATTGCCATTACCACATTACCACTTTTTGTGTAGAACAAATAACAGACTTTACAGGTAAGGCAAACGGCCCGCCATCCCAACAGTGTGGCAGACAGCCTCGTTACCACCCAGCCCATCTACCCACTCTAGAGATCCCTTCTGGCTCTGAGCGGATTATTTTGGCAAAAGATCTGGTGGGGTGCTATAGTCACAACTGTAAAACGGCATGGGCCACCATGTCACTGCAATTCTTTCGTTATTGTTTTTGTTTTTGAGAGACACACTCCCAAATGGCGTTTGTTTATGGGAAACAAATACTAATGGCTATGGCAAGTAGGGAATTGTCTTCCTGAATGCTGGTAATCATGGTTGTGTGTTTGCTTACCATATTGCATTTTGAGCTACTTCCTATGTGGAGTCATGGTGGGCTAGGCATGGGCAGTGTGGGCAGCTGCCCAGGGCCCCCCGCCTGTTAACATGCAAGAGGGCCTCTCAGCAGTGCCTTTTAAGAGACTCTGTTATGATGGTGATGCAGTGCTGAGTGGCCTTTGTTCGACAGGGCCTCAGTAATCTAATTCCTGCATCTGCATGAGATCAGCGATTAGATGGATATTTGAAGTGCCCTTAGGTGTGAAGTGAGTCCTGCATGTATGAGAAGCAGGGCTCACATTAAAAGACGGAAAAACATTGCATCACAATGAAAATTGCTCAACTTAGGGTTGCCAGGTTTCCAAGAGAAAATACCAGTCATTTGTTTTTTTAAAAAAAATTCTGTTAAGGCCCAGATGTTATACTAAACAAGACATTAAAAAATAGTATTCATTCATTTATAATATGACTTTTCTATCTTTCTTCACTATAACTATTAGTCAGGTATGGTTAATGGATCTCTAGAAAACATTTAAAATTATTTTGTATTTATGCCTGCTGTTGAGGTATTTACAGGTAAGGGTTATAAATACCGGCTTTAGGAAATTTTGCTTCTTTTTTTCCGGCCATGACATTAAAATACCGGTGGTGCCGGTGGAAAACCAGCCAGGTGGCAACCCTATTCACCTAGGGTGAAGGAAGAGGGTAAATGAAGCACAGAGAATGGAGGTGCAGTGCATATAAAGGGGGCATCACAAAGGGAATAACTAAGAGGTGCGGGAGTAATGGCAGAGAAAAAGTACAGCAGAGAGGTGACAGGTGAACGTAATGGGAGCAGAAGAGCAACAAAGAGCAACAGGCTTTAGGAAACAGAAAGGGGAAGAGGAGCAGTGTATGTGATTGCAGAATCAGCAGAGAAGGGTAGAGTCTGTGCAGGGCTGGTGCTATGCACGGGACTGTGGGCAGCTGCCCAGGGACCTGCGCTCAGGTTGAAAACATGGTGCCCTGCTTCTGTGTGAAAAGCCTCACTATTATTCAGTCCACCTGCTCCTCCAGTACCTCCCCCCCCCCCAATCCAACACATCACAAATTATTTTTTCAAGGGAGATATCTTGACCTGAGAGTCAAAGGAAGGGAAAAACTGACTATTATTTATCCAGGTCCAGCATACAGGTCCGTTGATAGAACTATAACAAGGATGGTATGCAGTTCCTAATGTGAATGCAGGCGAACGTGTGTTGAGAAATGGGCTCTACTTAAGAGTAAGTAGTTGCACAAGAAGGGGAGAACAAACTTCTCCTTGTTGGAAAAAGACTCTCACACACCCAGCCAGCTAGATGTCTTGCTTCATCATCGGGTCTGCTTCTTATCGGGGCGGCGCTGCAATCCCCGATTGGCACCCAAGATGGGGCCTTCCTGGCGGAGATCTTTTTTCCAAAAGCCGGTGGGTGAAGTGCGTGTGAAGACCCTAAATTGTGTTGTGTAGCACTCCAAAGACCTTGGGCTGCATTTGTGCACATCCTGGCACTATGCATCATGCATGACTCGTGAACTTCCTGCTGAGTGGATGTGTGTCAGGGTGAGTGGATGTAAGAGTGAAAGGGATGATGAATGGATGGAGTGAAAGGGTGGATGAGTGAAAGGATCGATAAATGTGCGATAGGATAAATGAATGAGTGAAAGGGTGGACCTGAGAAAGAATGGATAGATGAGTGAAAGTGAGGGTGGAGGGATGGAAGAACAGATGGATAGTAGAGTGAGAGTGTCAATGGATGATGATAATGATACAAGATTTTTATAGCGCACAGCTACTCAAAAGAGTGTCCCAGCGCTGAAATCAAGGCTACATGCACAACACCAATCATCTTGTTAAGCTTGTTGAAAGAGCCATGTTTCTAATTTTTTCTTAAAGATAGAAAGTTCAGTTGTGATGCTAGCTCCGGAGAGAGTTTAATCCAGGCGACTGGCATGAGGTAAAAAAAGGGCCTGCTGCCAGTTCTGGCCAGACACATTTTAGGAACCCAAGTCAATTGCTTGGAGGAGGAATGTAGGTTTCTAGAAGGGACACAATCACAAATACTCTCTATCAAATAACCGGGTCCAGAAGCATGCAATGAAGTGCCTTCAACTGCGAAGACATATGTGTTCTCGGAGGAAGGTTGAGATTAATTTGGCCTGCCGAATTCTGCACCAAATGAAGTCTGCCAAGAAGATAGTCTGGGAGACCCAAGTATAATGCATTTCTATATTCCAATCTGGAAGTTATCAATGCTTGGATCACCATTCTCTTAGCTTCCTCAGACAGTAAAGGAAGGAATTGTTTCAGCATACGTAACAGCTCAAAACAGGAACCAGCCAGTGCATGGATTTGTGGTTGAAACGAAATGGCACTGTCAAATGTAATTCCTAAGTTGTTTACAATATCTTGTTGTGGGCCAGGGAGAGAAGAGTCCTTTGGACAGAAGATCCTCCATGAATCTGGTGATGAAGAATCAAAATCCACAATCCCAGTTTTATCAGGATTACACTTTAATTGATTGTCAATAGCCAGTGAAACACATTTGAGTGGCAATTTCTGTTGACTTTACCAGTGAGCACTTCACCCTTACCACAAGAGGAAAGAAGCTGGGTATTGTCAGCATATGAGATTACCGTAGCCCCTAAAGTCTCAGATAACACAACTAAGGGCATGAGATATATGAGATATACATTAAACAGAGAAGGGGTGAGTGATGAGCCCAGAGGCACTCCAACAGTTAACTCATGTGCTGGGGAAGATAAAGGGAGTATCCAAACTTCTTGACTTATTTCATCCAAGTAGGAAGTGAGCCACTTCAGGGTTGGCTGTCAATCCCAATCTCTTGGTGGTAGTTTAGGAGTATACAGTGGGGGGCAGTATCGAAGGCCCCGATAAGTCCAAAGTGATCAGGGAGACCTTCAGCCTTTGTCTAGGGAGCCCTTTATAAGCTGAGAGACATCTAACAGGGCCGTCTTGTTGCTAAAGTGAAGTCTGAATCCTGAGTGTCTTGGGTGCAGCAGATTAATTACATCAAAATATTGTAAGAGTTGCACATTAAAAAAAAACATCCAATACATTTAAAAAAGCAGGAAGAAGGGAAATGGATTGATGAGTGAATGGATGGGTGGATGAGTAAGTGAAAGTATGGGTGAAAGTGTAAATGGATAGGCAAGGAAAAGTATAGAGTGAATGTCAATCAATCAAGCATTTGTATAGCGCGCTACTCACCCGGAGGGTCTCAAGGCGCTTGTGGAGGGGGGGCCTGCTACTGCTCGAACAGCCAGGTCTTGAGTTGCTTCTGAAGGCGAGATGGTCTTGGGTCAGGCGGAGGTGGGTGGGGAGGGAGTTCCACGTCTTGGCGGCCAGGTAGGAGAAGGATCTTCCTCCCGTTGTGGCTCTTCAGATGCGGGGGACGGCGGCGAGGGCATGGCTGGTCGATCGAAGCTGGCGGGTGGGAGTGTAGAAGTTGAGGCGGTCGTTGAGGTATCTTGGTCCTTGGTTGTGGAGAGCTTTGTGTGCGTGGGTGAGGATTCGGAACCTGATTCTTTTGTTGACGGGGAGCCAGTGCAGGTTTCTTAGGTGTGAGGAGATGTGGCTGTGTCGGGGGATGTCCAGGATGAGTCGTGCTGAGGCGTTCTGAATCCGCTGAAGTCTTTTCTGGAGTTTGGCGGTGGTTCAGGCGTACAGGGAGTTGCCGTATTCCAGTCGGCGGGTGACGAGGGCCTGGGTGACCGTCTTCCTGGTTTCGGTGGGGATCCACCGGAAGATCTTCCGTAGCATGCGTAGGATGTTGAAGCATGACGAGGAGACGGCGTTGACTTGTCTGGTCATGGAGAGGGAGGAGTCCAGGATGAAGCCCAGGTTGCGTGCGTGGTCCGTTGGTTTGGGTGCGCTGCCCAGGGCAGGGGGCCACCAGGAGTCGTCCCAGGCGGATGGCGACGATCCCAGGATGAGGACTTCCGTCTTATCCGAATTCAGTTTCATGCGGCTGTTCCTCATTCACTCGGCTACGTCTTTCATCCCTTCGTGAAGGTTGGTTCTGGCGGTGGCGGGGTCGTTGGTGAGGGAGAGGATCAACTGGGTGTCGTCGGTGTAGGAGATGATGTTGAGGTTGTGTTGGCGTGCGATGTCTGCAAGGGAGCTCATGTAGATGTTGAACAGCATGGGGCTGAGTGAAGATCCTTGTGGTACTCCGCAGATGACTTCGGTGGCTTCTGATCTGAACGGGGGGAGGCGGACTCTCTGTGTCCTTCCGGCGAGGAAGGAGACGATCCATTCCAGTTCCTTCTCTTGGATTCCGACGTTGCTGAGGCGTTGCAATAGGGTGCGGTGGCAGACAGTGTTGAACGCCGCGGAGAGGTCCAGGAGGATGAGGGCCGCTGTTTCGCCGTTGTCGAGCAGGGCTCGGATGTCGTCAGTGGCTGCGATGAGGGCGGTCTCGGTACTGTGGTTCGCCCGGAAGCCGGACTGCGAGGGGTCGAGGGATCCATTTGTCTCGAGGAAGGCGGCCAGCTGTCTGTTGACGGTCTTCTCGATGACTTTGGCAAGAAACGGAAGCAGCGAGATGGGGCGGTAGTTCTTGAGGTCGGTGGGGTCGGCTGATGGTTTCTTTAGGAGGGCGCTGAGTTCGGCATGCTTCCAGCTCTGCGGGAAGGTTGCGGTGTCGAAGGAGGCGTTGATGATGTCCCAGAGATGGGGTGCGATGATGGAGTCGGCCTTGTTGAAGACGTGATGAGGGCAGGGGTCGGTTGGAGATCCGGAGTGGATGGAGTTCATCGTGCGTATGGTCTCTTTGGTGTTGATCGAGGTCCAGGCGCGGAGGGTGGTGGTGGGGGGCACTGGTGTGGTCGTAGGGTGCGTCGGCTGTGTGCTGAAGCTTTTGTGTATGTCTGCGATCTTGTTGTGGAAGTACGAGGCGAGTGAGTTGCAGAGGTCTTGCGATGGGGTGATGTCGTTGTTTCCGGCGCTGGGGTTGGAGAGCTCTTTGACGATGTTGAAGAGTTCCTCGCTGTTGTGGGCGTTGTTGTCCAGTCGTTCCTTGAATGCTGTTTTCTTGGTGGTGTGGATCAGGTGGTGGTGTTTTCGAGTGGCGAGCTTGAGGGTGGTCATGTTGTCTGGTGTCGGGTCTCTGCGCCAGGCTTTCTCGAGGGCTCAGCAGTACTTCTTGGAGCTCTTGAGTTCGTCGGTGAACCAGGATGCTTTCTTGCTGCCGGGTCTGCTGGGAGGGGTCCTCAGTGGGGCGAGGTCGTCTGCGCAGTTGTTGATCCACCTCGAGAGGTTGATGGTGGCATGGTTGGGGTTCACTGAGCTGGCGGGAGGGTTCTTGCTCAGGGATGCTGCGAGCTGGTCGGCTGTGATCTTGTTCCAGCTTCTGCGTGGAGCCTGTTGCTGGTGGTGGTGGATCGTGTTCCTTTTGAAGCTGAAGTGGACGCAGCTGTGGTCCGTCCAGTGGAGTCCGGTGGCGTGGCTGAAGGAGATGTCCTTGCTGGAGGAGAAGACGGGGTCAAGCATGTGGCCGGCGTAGTGGGTGGGGGTGGTCACCAGCTGCTTGAGTCCGAGGTTGGCGAGGTTGTCCAGCAGGGTGGTGGTGTTGCGGTCGTTGTTGTTCTCCGGGTGGAAGTTGAGGTCCCCGAGGAGGATGTAGTCGGCGGAGGGGAGGGCGTGCGGGCTGATGAAGTCGGCGATGTCTTCGCTGAATTGTGTGCACGGTCCCGGGGGTCAGTAGATGAGGGTGCCTCTGAGGGTGGTCTTGGGGTCGGTGTGGATCTGGAAGTGCAGGTGTTCGGCTGTGAGGGTGTCGTCGGTGTTGGTTGTGATGCGGATGGTGTTCTTGTGGGCGATGGCGATGCCTCCCCCCGTCTGGTTGACGCGGTCCCTCCGGGTGATCTTGTAGCCGTCCGGGATGTCGATGGCGATGTCGGGCGCTGAGGAGGCGTTCATCCAGGTTTCCGTGATGAAGGCGACGTCTGGAGCTGTCGAGTCGAGGAGGTTCCAGAGCTCCACGGCGTGTCTGTGGACGGAGCGGGTGTTGAGCAGGATGCACTTGAGGTGGTTGCTGCTGGGTGTCGGCTTGGCGGGTGCAGTGCAGGTCTGGATGCCGGAGAACTTGCAGGAGTGGCAGGTGAAGAGTCCGTGGGTGCGTCTCGGGGTGGCTCTGTAGCAGGCAGGGTTCCGGCCGGTGTTGAGTGCGTAGAGGGTGGCGGCGTCGTAGGTCCGTCGGGTAGTCTTGCATCGGCAGGGGCCAGGGGTCCTGGCGCTGGGCGCAGTCCAGGCGCGGACAGGCGCAGACGGGCTTGCCTTTGGCGCACCTTCGGCGCACAATCGGCGCGCCCTCTGCGCGTCAACGCTGCGCGTGCGTTGGGGCATCATAATAAGGGAGCCGGGAGGGAGGGTCCGCTGGGTGGTGGGAGCGTGGGAGCCAATCGGCTGGCGGGGGGGCGGGGCCGCAGGGAGGCAGCGGCGGGAAAATCGAGTGTGGGCTGGCGGGCGGCTCGGCGGCGGCTGGGGCGCCTGCAGAAAGATGAAGTCGGCGTGGGAGAAGTCAGCGGCAAAACCAGGTAGCAGGAGGCAAGAGGAGCGTGGGGGCGACCAGGCCTAGGAAGGCGCAGTGGTCGCTCCAGAGATGGTGGCAGGGTCCCCTTAAGAAGGGAGCCGGGAGGGAGGGTCCGCTGGGTGGCGGGAGCGTGGGAGCCAATCGGCTGGTGGGGGGGTGGGGCTGCAGGGAGGCAGCGGCGGGAAAATCGAGTGCGGGCTGGCGGGTGGCTCAGCAGCGGCTGGGGCGCCTGCAGGAAAATGAAGTCGGCGTAGGAGAAGTCAGCGGCAAAACCAGGTAGCAGGAGGCAAGAGGAGCGTGGGGGCGACCAGGCCTAGGAAGGCGCTGTGGTCGCTCCAGAGATGGTGGCAGGGTCCCCTTAAGAAGGGAGCCGGGAGGGAGGGTCTGCTGGGTGGCGGGAGCGTGGGAGCCAATCGGTTGGCGGGGGGCGGGGCCGCAGGGAGGCAGCGGCGGGAAAACCGAGTGCGGGCTGGCGGGCGGCTCAGCGGCGGCTGGGGCGCCTGCAGGAAGATGAAGTCGGCGTGGGAGAAGTCAGCGGCAAAACCAGGTAGCAGGAGGCAAGAGGAGCGTGGGGGCGACCAGGCCTAGGAAGGTGCAGTGTGTATGAATGGATGAGCAGTAGGATGGATGGATGATCAAAAGGATGGGTGGATGGATGAGTAAAAGGCTGGATAGATGGATGGATACGTAAAAGGGTGGATAGAGGCATGGATGATTGAAATGATGGATGGATGGCTAGGTTTGGCGATAGATGGATATGTTTGCATATGTTTTGGAACATGGATGGACAGACATACAGAATGGTGAAAGACTTAATGTTGTATAAATGAATGCATGAGTGACAGAATGTAAAGGTGAAATGTTGGATATCAGTAAGTGAATGAGAGGATGATACGATGAATGGATAGATGCTTTGATGGAAGAGACAAGAAAGCTCTTTGGGGAGGGTTGTAATGGCTTTCTTGGTGCCATAAAAGTTTTGCTTTAAAGTGGGTGGTATTTTAATTTTCTGACTATCCCTTGCGTAGGTGTGACATATCTGTATTTGCTGTGTATTTACTTAGGACATATCTACATTATATATATGACATTTTGAATGACACCCAATTGCTAATTGAATGTTACACTAATAATTGTACATTGTAGCATGTTTTGTTTTAAGTGTATGGTTCTAAGGAGAGCCTTACAGTGCCATGAGCTGTGTGTGAGGTGTATATTGTGCTTGTAGCTATAGGCAAGGTGCACAAAATTAACTGTGTAATAGTGTACTCTCTGTGCCTTCTTCAAGAGAACGGCACAGAAAAGCCCCTTTATGGCCCCTGCCGGCAGTGCCAGCCTCCTGGTATGGTAAACTTATTGCTGCTCTATGCAATGCCACCATAAACAACATCTGATCTTTATTTTAAGTTCCACTTGTTAATACACTTATAATGCACTCCCTATAGACGGTCTGCCACAGCAATCTCCCCTTAGTTCACCGCCACAGCAAGAGCTCTTCAGTAACATCCCCTCGGCAAGGCAATGCAAGAACTTCTTTTTGGACTCTAATAGTATATGAGACCAATTCTCCAGATATTAATCAGGCGTCAGCTTCCAGTTTCTAGCTCAGAAATGGAGCTGTTCTGCAGTATTCTTGAGGCAAAACCTAATTCCTGATATTGATTCTCTGTCCAGATAATACTCAAGCCGGAAAGTGCCACAATATCGCCTACTTTGGGAAGTTTCCGAGAGGGAACAATTTTCTATAAAGAAAAGTCGAACATACAATTATCGTTCTGCTAACTCATGCCTAATTCCTTTCATAGTGCCTTTTTACTACATCCTCTAAATCTCCGCACCAGTTAACATATCGTGTCTTCAAAAGCAGAGAGGCCAGCCTCTATATTGTAATAGTATTACCCTCACCCAGTGCTCACACTTAAGACAGCACCACACATCTGTGATCTATATTACAGGACTCTCTTATGCTCCATATTAGACTGAACAAGCCAGAATTCAGAGCCCCAGTCACCTGCCCACTATTCGACTCCAAGAGCTACCTGACACTCTCACCCAAATGTGTTCCGCGAACTTACAAGGGTTTACTAGCAATTCTCTAAACCCGGGACCTTGGCTGAACCGTGGTCTTGTAGTCACACTCTGAAATTCACAAATAAGGAAGGAAGAAAACATAAGTGTATATTAATTGGATTATATTAATTGAAACTGAAAAGAGACCCTTGGCTCAGCCATTCTCATTATATCAGAGAGGGATCAATAAGCTTCGCCAATGCTCCTTCCACGTCTCTGCCCACAAGCATTGTGGACATAACTACATTCATGTAGTATCACATACAACAAGGTCTTCCTCTCAACTGTCAATCTTCATCTGATCGATATCTAGGTAAAATGTACTCTCAATTGCTTAAGTCAGAGAGTATCGAATATCAGTCTGCCAGTTGGTGTTTAACTATGAGGTAAAATATTCACTCTTAGACCCCGGGCAGTACTCACAACATGCAGACTCCCCTCAGTGATGCATTTACTACTCCAAAGAACCACACGTAACCAGTTCCTTATGCCGGTCCACCGTCGTTAGCATAGGAACGCCATTGCCTTGTTTTGAAAGGAACAGGGATGTCAATTGGCCGTCGGATATAAGTCAAGCCCCTCATTTTCAACGCGCCTTCTTCATCACGCCACGGAATCTCAAGGCTCACCCAACAACATCGAGAGAGGACACACTCGTCACCTTTGATCACATGCGGCAGCCATTTTAGAGATACAAATAACATCTATTAATTCCACCAAAACGTATGCACAAGTGAAAGGCTATTATAGTTGTGCAAAACATCAGTTGTATTGCACATCCTCATGGCGTCTATCTTAACCTCGGTTTTCTAGTTGATCTGCTCCAGTCGGTGATGTCCACAAGAACGAGCCCAACATCCAAGATTAATTAAGTTATGTACAAGTAAAAAGTTTTTCCTTTTTGTAATCCTACTGGTTGTACCTTCAAAAATGCCATAAAAAATGTCTTAGTTGGTATCGGTCATATACCTTTTCTATTTATTTATATTAGGCGCTCAACCCATATCGTCACCATTCAGAGTTTTTCGCCTTCCAACACGCCTTGCAAATGTCTCTGATGATATCAGGCACATACTTTTTCTTGTTCATTTTCATTTGGTGCTCAACCCCTATAGTTGGAACCAGGGTATACAATCATTCGGACCCTGAGTGCTGTTTTTTAACCTGTCCACCCAGCGTTCTTCCGGAACCAAAAGAAAACTGAAAATATCCTCAGTATTAGGTGGAATAAAAGGTTTGTCTAATACTGTCCACCTCAGGTCTTTTTCACTATGTACACCTTAATGTACTCATATGTTTAAGAATGCGGGTTTTAACTCGCTGGGTAGTCATCCCAATATACAACATGTTACACGGACACCTTATAAGATAGATGACATTCTCTGTATTGCATGTATTGTGTTTCCTCTGCTCCCAGAGGTGACTAATCCCAATATCCACATTTTTCCCATTTAATGAAAGAGGACATGCCCTACAATAACCACACGCATAGTGTCCTATCACAGGAGGTAGAAAATGCTCATGATTCTGTTCATTAGGGTGGTTCATCATTATCCTGGGATGTGTGTTAACATTCATGTCTTTGATACTCGCACTTTTTGTTAACAAGAAAAGAGGGATAGGTTTATCTAACCCATTGGAATTGAGAATTTGCCAATTCTTTTGTATTATCTTTTTAAGATGTTTCGATGCCGTGTTGAATGTAGTAACACAGATGCTGCTCTCAATTGTTTCTTTCTCATTTGTTTCCAATAAGGCCTCCCTATTACAGTTTCTTGCTCTTTTCTGGGCCTTTTTGATAGCATGTTCTAGGTAGTCTCTGTTACTCAGTTTGTCACTCAGATTTTCCGCCTCTTTTTTGTAGTCTTTAATTGAGGAACAGTTCCTACGAAGTCGTAGGAACTGTCCATAGGGAAGATTTTCCCTAAGAGAACGCGGATGGAAACTCTATAAGCATAAAAGATTATTCCTATCAGTTGGTATATAATAGACGCTACTAACTAACACTCCATTCTCTGCTCTTATATTCAGGTCCAGAAAAGGAAGTGAAACATTTGTCATCATGCTCATAAAAAACAAAAAAGGATTTTCTGGTTAAGCCAGCCAAGAAAGGTCTCTGCCGAGCTTCTGCTTCCTCTCCAGATGATGAAAACATCATCAATATACCTGCGCCAAACCCTAATCTGGTTGTGATAAGGGTTGGCAGGTGAGAACACAGTTTCCTCTTCAAATTTAGAGACATATAGGCAGGCCAGACTAGGGGCACAAGAACTCCTCATGGAAGTTCCATGGGTTTGAAGATAGAACTGATCTTTAAATTTGAAGAAGTTCTTGGTCAGCGCTACCTCCAAAAGGCTACGAATAAAAGCACAAGGTGTCTAGAGATCCCATTCTTCAGCAAAAAGCGTGTTTTCAATCACCCTCAAGGTTTCTTGTTGGGGAATATTTGTATAGAGTGACTCTATGCCGAGCCCGATCATCAGGTCACTGTTGGGATCAAAATCCAAATCTTTGATAAGGTTTAAAACCTCAAGAGTATCTTTAAGATATGCTGGCATCTTCTGAACATGGGGGCGCAAAAAGACATCACAAAATTTGGACAAGGGTTCTAGGGTAGAATTGGTCCCAGAAACTATAGGGCGCCCTGGTGGTGGTAGAGTTGGTTTATGCACTTTCGGCAAAGTGTAAAAATATGGGACAGTGGGATGTTGTTTGCAAAGGAAGGATGCCTCCTTCTGACTGATCCAGTCATTTCTGACTGCCTCTTCAACATAGGTACCAATCAAAACTCTCAGTTCTTCTGTAGGATCGCCGATCAGGATTGTATAATTCCTTCCGTCATTTAATAGATGAAGGCATTCAATGCTATAGATGTTCTTGTTCTGAATCACGATTGCCCCGCCTTTGTCGGTGGGTTTTATAATTAATGTTGGATCATCCCTCAGTTCATTCAGGGCCTGCCTTTCAATTTTAGATAAGTTGAAAAACGGCTTTACTGGTAGACCTGGGAATGCGTCAAAATGCTACGCCTTCCTAGGGGAGGTGTATTGAGGAGAAATATATTTATTTCTTCCTCCTTTTTTCCTCTACATTCTACATATAAAGAGGTAAATATCTCTGAGGATTGTGTTTGTGCAGGAAGGTGTCCATTTCTGCATAAAAACAACCCTGCCTGCAATGCAGGCACCCTTGTACCATGGCACAAGGGTGCCTGCATTGATGCTAGGCAGCTCATTATGTGCCAGTGCAGGAAAAGGACAGAAATGTGCCCTATGATGTTAAATACGGCACATTCCTGCCCTTTCCCTTTTATGCATCACATTATTTGGGGACTAATCACAAAAAAACTCAGCTGGATTCCATGAAGTTCCACCAATGGGTGGAAAATTGAATGTCACTCAGCTTGTGCTGTGATTTAGCAACGGGATCTCATTCCGCACTGAAAAAACTGTGCTAATGTCACCTTGTGGTATGCCAGCAGGCGCTGCTAGCTAAGTTGATTTTCCTGCTGCTGAAGTAGGTTTTCTACTCGAGTGGCTGCCTTCTTACCATAAACAGGGTATGCCCAGACGTGGGTCCCTTGCTCACTTTGCCACTGGATTCAAGATAGCCTGGCTGATGAGGGTTATGAACCTGAAACCGGTCCCAGGATGCTTGTTTCCGGTCCAGGGAAGACATGGCTTGGCAGTTCGGGCTGGACTGTTCCAATGAGGCACAGGGTCAGACTGATTTGCATATGGCCATGTCTGAACTGGGGTGGTGGAGTGAGCTAAAGAATGATGATGGATTAAACCCAGATCAGTTGACTGGGGGTGAGTGTTTGATTTGCTCAAACGCTCCGTCCATCATCCCCTTTGGTATCACTTCTTACCATAAACGGCAGCAACAGCCCGCGACCTACCATGTTTGAAAAATTTCAACGAATGTCCTCCTAGCGACTAGAAATCACACTAGGGGATACCAAGTCTTGTTCGCCATCCTACATTTCTGGAGCTATGCATAGGAAAAAAACTGCCTCACAGTGACCGGAGGAATTTTGATGGAACTCCATGTTAGAAGAGTAACAAGGAGTCGCAAAATCTCTGCCAATTTTGAAAGGTGGAGTGGAATATTCCCCACACTCCTACCGGGGGCTTTTCCTTGCTTTCTTGAGTTTAGAAAAAAAGGTATATGGAGGCAGGGTAGGGATAACTGACCCTGATCCCCAGGACTTGTGTCAGGGTCCCAGAGGGGGCCAGTGTGGTCAAAATATTTTGTTTGTGCTGCAGGACTTGCAAGGGACCCTTCTTGACCATCCCATGTAGTATTGCTGTATTTCGCCCTCTGGCGACTTTCGGGTTTTCCTCGTTGGCTCCCCATCAGAGCTGGTGATGCGGGTGTTGAGGGAAAGGAAGATGGCAGTGTGATGCCGCGAATGCGCTGACGCTCTCCCCGCTCTCTCCACCCCTCCGTTAGCGCCTCAGTGTTTCCCCTATCTGTGCCCTCCTGCTGACAATATGCAAGACTTCGTCAACGGCTAAAAAAAGCGGAGAAAATAAAGAAGACCGAGCTGGCCGCGATTTAACTACCTGGCATGGCATCTAATGACAGGTTGCCTTCATCGAGGACCGCTCCAACATTGCTTTGTTTTTGCCCGTTTGTTTCTTACGGTGAAGCTGCGCGTGCCGTTTGAACTACGGGAACTACGGGAACCACTTAGGACACAAGCTGCAGTATGCCACACGCTTTCATCCCCGCTGGCTCCGCTGGTGTTGGTCTGTCTTGCGGATGCTTTGCGGCTGATTCCCTTGCTCCTCTCATTGTTTTCCTTTGACTGTGGATTACCGGAGTATTGAAAGTCGCGGGATCCTCTCTTCGTGGTTTCCTCCCTCCCTACAGCTGGCTGCCTGTTCTTTGCCTCGCCACCTAATTTTCTGATTTTCAAGGCAGCTTTGTGGATCTTCTGTTTATCGGCGCGACCTGACCTCGGTGGAAGTAGTAAGTGTGAGGCACTGTACACCTAAGGACTGCTTTGTTTTTTAATTAACTTTTTTCTTTTTTGATATCTGCCCACTGTTCAGACCTCGGGGGGCACATTCAAGCAATAGGAATTTTTTTTATATTTCTCTTTTGTTCTCTCTGCACGGCTGGGATTTAGTCGGGTCTCTTCCGAAATCTTCTAGTGTTTGACATTTCGTTTTTTTCTTTACCACAAGATCAGCGGATGTGTCGCATTTCGACTCTTAACCGAAGGGTTTCCCAAAGCCGCCGCGCTCAGTGCTTCTCTTCATCAGGTCTGCTCCAGTTCTCTCATATCTCTTAAACCTCCTTAATTGCTTCTACAGTTCATCCTGCTTCCGCTTTCTTCTCAGGGAAAGCATCTGTGCAGGAAATGGGCCCACCACGTAATGTTAAAACTAGGCGCAATGAAATTCCTGCACAGGCTGAAACAATGAAGCACTTCGAGCGGGGGGGAGAGACAAGGAGAAGGCTACTGGGACAAGCGTGCATATCGGGGCAAGCAATATCGCCCCCTCTGCAATCGGAGAGCCACAAACCATTGTAAACATTCTGCAAACAGCCACTGGAAGTAATGGTAGGCCTAAAGCAGAGGCTCAGTCCGGGCCTGGGCCTGGGTCACAAATAGGGAAGTCTATTTTGAATTTATTGCAGTCCGGTCAAGCTAATGAAATCCTTCGCTCATGTGGCTCTGAAAATTCCATCCCTGGTCTTGTAATGGCCGAGGTGCTAATCACCGCAGTGCAGGGAAATAGGAGTAACGTCAGCCTCGTCTTTGACAGCAATAATAGCAATAACACCTTAAGCAGCAGTGTCTCCCCTGCAAATATCCTGCTCACTGATGCTATGCCCACCATAAGATCTCTTCCAACTGATCAGACTTATGGAATAAACAGCGTAAATATAGGGAAAGTGGACGGGTTAGAGAAAGATAAACGTACTAATCAGGCTGATACGGCTGAGCACGATATTGCTATAGAATCTGCTACAACTGCTACAGCTGTCAGCCATGGGATTCATGGGAGCCTCATCAATCTGGAGTCGGAGGCTCTTACTCTACACACAGAGACTCATAGAGAATCTAACAGTTATATCTCGGACCAAAATTCAAATGCTCAGACTTTGATAGAGTCAGCGCCAGATTTGGAACAAAGTGACTTGGTCCGGGACTCGACATCCATTACAAAGAACGGAGGCAATACCCCTAATGGGGTGAAGGCCCAGAATTTTTTTTATTCCAGTACGCTTAAAAAACATAAAGGAGGCAAAGGTCGCGGACGAGGGGTTAAACAGCAGGTAGCCGAGACAATGGGGCGATTAAAGGATGTAACTATTAACGCTTCTAAAGCTGGGACTAGGGTCAGCCCTCTCCGCAAGTGGGTGTCATCTAAGGGCGAGGTCAAAACTATCATCTCCAGGCTTTCAAACGTCAACCAATCTGTGGCCTCTCTGACCGAAGCATCTGATGGAGATTGGGCACACCTCTGGGGCAATGGAAGGAGCCAGAGTCAACTTTCATCGGTCCCTTTGGAGAAGCCAGACCCTCTACCCAGTAACACCTCACTGATATCTTCAACTTCTTCAGTTTTCTCCCCTGTCCTCCATCCTCCAGTGTCACCTTCAAATCAGTCAGAATCAGGTGTTAAGAACTTTAACGGTACAGGAGTAGATGCTCCTCTCTCAAGCATTCTGTCAGCATTGAATATGCAGCAAGCAAAAGCCCAGGAATATTATCAGCAGGCCAAAATCAATAGCTCAGAAATAAAGCAAGCATTGGCGGAGGTCACAGCCAAGGTTTTGTTAAAACGCAGAGCGTTCAATTGTCAGGAAAACAGTCCAGGATTGAAGATCTGGAAAATCGTCATAGGCGGCAGAATCTGCGAATTTTTGGAATTCGAGAGGGTAGTGAAGGTAGCGAACCGCGCGCTTTCATCGTCAGTCTCTTTCAAAAGGCCTTCCCTGATCTCGCAGACTGGGATATGGATACCCAAGTCCAAAGAGCACATCGATTACCACTGTCAATCTCAGCTTCCCAGGGTAATCAATCTAAAGCCAATTTCGCTCTACCAATTTTGGTATTCCTGGGTAATCTTCTCTTGTGCCAAGCAATATATTTTAAGGCCCACCCTGCTGCCCCAGTCAAGATAGACACAATGACTATTTTTGTGCGATCTGATCTATGCAAGACGACTATGGACAAACGACGGAGGCTTCGTCAACTTATTGACCCTTTTAAGTCTGACTCAATGCAGGTTTTTTTGCAAGAGCCTGCACGCCTAAAAGTGGTTAAGGAGGGCAGACAATATTTTTTCTTCAACGAGCAAGAAGCCAAGCAAGCTCTGAGCAACTGGCAATCGGTTAGCAACTAGTATTTAAAGTCTTAAGCTTGTTGCAGTAACTTTAAGAGAGGATGTCCTTGTGAAAAGAGGCTTTTTCATTACAACGGATATTATAATAGCTTCTCCCAAGAGACTAAGAGACTTCCTCTCTCTCTCACTGTACCTTTTTATTTTCTCTGTTTTCCTTCTTTCTTATTGGCAAACACAGATTGTGTTCTTTTTTATTAATGGTACGGTTTACTTACAGGTTGGGGCAGGGGGGATCACTGGGTTTGGGGGGATTGGGACCGGGGGCGGGGACGTCACCGCAATGCTGTCTTCATATGACAGCAGGGAAAGGGGAGATTCCTTCTTCTAGTAACTGGGAGGGGGGGCGGGAGGAAGGTCAGGCAGGGTCGGGTGCCTGGGGAAGGGGAGGGGGGTAAAAGCCACAGCTTTGAAAAGCTAAACAATGTTATTTGCGCAGAGCAACAGATAGAGGAGCTTGTTATATTGAGCATTTATATTATGATTCGGCTCTCGATAGTTTACAATGCCTGAACTTAAGTATATGTGTTGGAATGTAGCAGGATTGAATTTACAGGGGAAACGGCGTTTAGTAACGGAAGAGCTACGTACTTTTAAACTTTTAAACCTCATGTAATAGGATTGGCAGAGACACATATTGCCTATAAAGATAAAGCACTTTTCAAACATCTGGGATACGATCTTATGGTGTGCACATCACAGTCAGTATCTATACGAGGGGTGGCTTTGTTAAAATCCAGATTTTGTCAGGCTACCGTCATTCGCTCACTAGGGGGAGGTGGGCAATCTCACAAATTTTGATCCATGGGCATACGCTAACAATATGTATGGTTTATGGCCCTAATACAGACTGCCCAGACGTCATATACCAAGTGAGCTCTGAGCTGCTGGAATGGCCTGGTGATAAGATAGTGATGGGCGATTTTAATTGCATAATGGATAGGAAGATTGATACCACTAATGTTTCTGCTCGTGCTAGAAATGCTATACATCAGCTTATATAGCTGCATCAGCTAGAAGATTCGTGGAGGAGGCTATTCCCCAATATCCCAGGCTATACTTTTTTTTCATTTGCCTATAAGCACTACTGATTTTTGCCAAATATTCTATCTTGGAAAACGCATTGGTGGTAGTTTGCCCTAAAATTACTTCCGACCACAATCCTGTTATGCTAACAGCTCAGTTACAGTCGAATACGCAAACACCAATCCGGGATTTTACTTTCACTAGACACCTTTTTAGTAATCAGGAGTACATTGAAGCGGTGCGCAAAGCACTCGGCGAGTATATCGACTCTAACATAGGTTCGGCATCAATAGCAATTGTATGGGACTGCTTAAAGGCTTATGCTAGAGGAGTTACACTCCAGTTCATTATAAGGCAAAATAGCTTGGGCTTTCAACAGTGGGACCAGGAGCAAAAACGGTGCATAGATTTGGAGTACCAGCATGCTGCGGCTATTATCACAAAGAGTGAGACTGAGCATTCATTGTATCAAAAGATCATAGAATCACGGGCAAAAGCTCAAAAGAAGGTTAAAAGATAAAGTTGCTCATAACTACCATAAGCTTCGGACTAAACAATATGAGTATGGTGAAAGAGTCGGCCGGCTACCAGCCAATCAAATTGCAGACCGAAATGCTAAAACTCATATAAAAACGATAAAAGGGGTGGACGGCCTAATATACACTAGGTCTGCTCACATTGTCGAACAATTCTGATTATTTTATGCTAACTTATACAGTGGCTCAGAAAAGCTCGAGAGAACAGATCATCTCGGAATACGCACAGGAAAGTCAGTTGCTAACTCTGTGTCCGATGGCTTCCGAGCCATTGAATGCAGACATTGATACACATGAAATCGAGGAAGCTATTAAGGCCTTACCGGCGGGCAAGGCCATCGGCGAAGATAAGATTCCACTAGAGTTTTTCAATACCTTTAATGATATATTGGTCCCCGTCTTTCTTAAGGTATGTAACTCTATTCTTCAAGGAGGAGAGATTCCTCTCTCGTGGAACACATCTAACATCGTTGTTTTCCTAAAAAAGGGGAAGCCTATTGACGATATGAGTTCATATCGACCAATAGCGCTGATCAATGCCGACGAATAAGCTCTTTTCTAAACTTCTTGCTGCTCGCCTAGCCCCAGTAATCCATTTAATAGTCTCAGAGCATCAGCACGGCTTCATCCCCGGAAGAGACACCTCTGCCCATATTAACACTGCAATAGCTGCCTTCGATGTCTCGGGTCAGCTGGGCCAGCAGATGGGCATGCTGATGTTAGACGTCGAGAAGGCCTTCGACCGGGTGACTTGGGAAACACTATGGGTATTTATGTCTTGTATGGGCTTTGATCAAAGGTTCATCTCGGCAATACAGAAAATATATAACCACCCAACAGCTACAATTAAACTTAACGGGCTTTCTTCTTTATCTTTTCCGGTTCAGAGGGGAACCCGGCAGGGCTGTCCTCTATCCCCCTTATTATTTGCTATCTACATCGAGCCTTTATTCAACACTTACTGATTAATGGCAATATCGATCCAGTTGTCTTGAACGGGATAAGTCTAAAATGAAGTGCTTACACGGACGATATCGCGATTTTTTCAGCCGACCCTGTTAAAGCTATGGCTGCAATCATCTATGAAGCACAAAGGTTCGGCTCCTTCTCCGGCTACAGGTTAAATCTGCATAAAACACAGACGACCCTAAACTTTCAAATAGCCCCCCGCCAATAAATCTTGGAGTTACAAAGACAGCTATCTATTTGGGGGTTATGTCTTAGCAGTCAAGTGAATTAAATTATCCCACTAAACTACAATACACTATTATAGAAAACAGCTGAGAAGTTACGATGCTGGCATCATCTCCCTCTTAGTATTTACGGACGGTGCAATGTGGTCAAAATGAATATTTTGCCAACATTTCTATATTTTTTTCGTACCATCCCACTAATTATACCATCTTCTTTTTTCAAACGTCTAGATAGTATTTTAGGTAGATTTATTTGGGGAAATCGACGGGCCAGAAGAGCTATCCGATTTCTAAAACTGTCATACTTAAAAAGGTGGTTTTAAACTCCCTGATTTTAAGTTATACTTTTGGGCTGCGTTTATGGGACGGATACAGAGGAATTGATACAAATCCCAATTGGTTTTTATATGAGCTGGCGTGTGGGCCTAATACGGGGTTTTTACTGTATCAAACATCCAAACCTAACAATTTCAAAGTGTCCGCTTTAAAGTTGTTAGAGACATTACTAAAATATGGCGTGAAATTTGCAAAACCTACGCAATATCCGACTTGCACCAATATACGTTGCTATGGGGGAACCCTCTGTTTCCTAATATATTTCACGATCATATCGGGAAAGAATGGCAAATCAAGTGTATAACGCGGTTGGGCCAGCTGTATTATGATCAGGGTTTTCGAACTTTCTCATCACTAAAAGAAGAATTTGATCTTTCATATACCCACTTTTTCAAATATTTGCAAGTTTGGGACTATTTTACTCGCGGTCTGGGGCTATTAGAGTTGTCCAGCTCATGTAAGATCTTGTCTATACTTGTCCGTACTAAGGGACCAGAATCTATTGGTAACATTTATCAGAAACTCATTGGGGCAGTCGGTGATGATGGTTTACAGATTGCGGCTAAACTTAGCCAGGTTTTCGGCTCTGATATCTCTAGGGAGGAAATACAAGAGTCTCTTCAAACTATTGATTCGGCTATAACATCTGTCAATCTAAAACTTCAACAGCATAGAATTATTTTTATGCTATATTACACTCCCGAGAGTATTTCCAAATGGGCTAATAACTAAATTGCTGCTAAGACCAACTGCCCTAAATGTCAGGAATATGCTGCCGATTTAAACCATATGTTCTTTACCTGCCCTCGGTTGAAGGATTTCTGGTCTAATATCACTTTGGTTCTTTCAACTTGGGTCGGCTATGATAGTCCACTCTCGGGGAAAGAGCTGCTACTGGGATTATTTATGGAATCTGGGTCTCCCACAAAATCCTTAGCTTCTATCATCGCCTCTTGTGCCCGTCTGTGTATAGCTCATCGCCGGATACATGCCACACCTCCCAGTATTAACCAATTTTGGTCTATGATGAGGGAGGTCTTCGAAATGGAAACTGCATTGGCAAAAGCTAGAGGCCCCCGTTCCTTGCTAAAACTGTATAGGGTTTGGTCTTGTCTTCATTGGGACTAATGATCGTATGTATCTCCTCTTTCCTTTGTCTTTTTTTCTTTTTTCTTTTTTCTTCTTCTCTTCCTTCTCTCTTTCAACCTGCTTTTTATTTTTTTCTTGTCTTTTTTTCTTCCTCTCTATAAATGCTGCTCTATACCCTGCACTTGTATATTGATGTATTGGTACTTGAAGATGTTGTTCTCATGCTCATTTTTCTTTTTGTCTTTGTGGCAATAAATAAAAAAAAAAGGGAGTATTGCTGTATTTCAATGGGAATCATATCACTGGACCAGGCAAGCTTCACAGGCTGAAGTTTGCATGGGTTGCAGTATCATAGAGGAGATGCTTTTTTGCAGTACTGCTGGAGTAACACAGTACCATGGAAAATGATTAAACAAATAAAAACAGTAGCAAAGAAATGGATTTGGGGGTCTAATGGCCGTGGTGGTGGGGGTTTGCCACCCACACAGGCAGGGTCTCGATGTAGCCTAGGCCCTGTGACCAATCGTCTGGTAAGCACAGTTAAAGGTGGGGGTTGGCCACCCACTGGAGGGTTGGCAGAGGGCTTGCCAGTAAGCATGGTCACGTGGGCAACCCCTCACCACTCATGGCCAAAGGGTATGCATGGCAGTGGTGTCCTCCACTCAGGGGTTTGGCACAGGGCCTAAACACAGCTAAGGCTCTGTGGCCAATCGCACGTCACGGTAGGGTGTTTGGCTGTCAGCAGTGGTTTGGGGCAGGGCCTGCCCATGTGGACATCCTGCACATTGCACAGCCCAGAGCTGTGTTCTCTAGACTAGCTTCATGAATATGATCCAAAAACCGCATAATTTTACTGGACAAATCAATGGTTAAAATGAGGTTGTTGCTTAGGTATGGTAATAAGGCCTTACTTTATGTAAAAAAAAAAATTGAACATCACTAGTGCTAGCATACACTGCTTATGACAACAGATATTACATCACTCGTGACATGTGTGATTGACATCACTGATGACATCCCTGACAACTCAATAGTCATTTACACTATAGAAATACTGAGTGTGTATCTGTGGATCAATAGTATGGAGATGACAAAAGCTTTGAAGGCAATAGTAATTGTGCACATTGAATGTTTTAGGGTGCACTATGTAGAAATCACTAGTTTGGGGTGGAAGTAGTGCTCTAAGATAAACAATGCAAAGGCCGAGTGCACCTCATGTGGGTTGTAGAGTTATGAAAGTAGGTTGTGGTCTAAAGCCAAAGCCTGTTCCAAAAAACAGTAAGGCCAAAACCTTTGCTAACAATACTTTATCAATTAGTGGATATTTAGGAATGTGCCCATATTAAATAGCTGTGACTCAATGCTAAAGACAGTAGTGACTCTGTAGTTATAGTTAGGATTCCAAGAGATAGGATTCCCTTAGATTATTGATTGGTAATAGCTTTGCCACAGTTTCATAAATCTCCACTTATTTGACAGACCTATTCATTTTTTTGCATTGGCTGACTGAGCAAAGTTTTCTGGTGATTACTTAAGGGGGTGTGAAGAAACAACGAGGGTCCTAAAACATGTTTTCCACAATATATTTTCCATAGATTTTTTTGTAGCAACAAAATGGCTGAACAGATTCACATGAAATTCAGCAAGAATATAGATTTTGGGATGGAAGGGTCATATTTGTTATTTGATGTGAATTGGTTTAGTGGTTTTTAAGTAATAAGGGACAAAAACATATTGATATATTGCACAATATTATTGACTACTGACAGCCATTACAGAATAAAAAGGCAACCATATTGTTTAGCACCACACTTTGGGGCCTATTGCAATGTCAGTTGTAAGGCCTCCGACCTCAGGCCTTATGACCGACATCGTCAGTTTCAATTACGACCAGCTGATTTTGATTCAACCGGTCGGAATTGAAACCGGCCAGTCATTCTGGCTAGCTGCCAACATGCTCAAGGAACCCGTTGGCTAGTCATACCCCTTCCGTAATCCAAATGGATGTCGATTTACGCCATCCATATTACGATGCACAGTTTCCGTTAAGGTTTCCATGCTGGTGTTTCCGATGAAGAAACCTTGTCTGAAAGCCTGTTTGGAGGCCCCTAGCAGGGCCCCCTGTCATTTGTGCCCCCCTGTTAATTCCTACACCCCGTGGCAGGAACCTTGAGGAGCCTTCCATGGGGTGCAGGGATTAACACCACCTCACATTACCCTATGTGAGCATGTACTACGGCCGGTTTACTGCCGCAACACATGCTCCTGTAGGGAAATGTCTCATCATAATGAGGCAGTCGGGACCCGTGGGCAGTCGATCCTGTTTTTGAGACGGTGTCCGCCCGACATCGTATTAGGCCCCTTAGCGTTTGTTCTGGGATTCCACCGGAAATACTGTTTTTCGAAATGTATACAAATTAATGAGGCACTTTACAAAGAGTTACAGAATTGTTCTATTGTTTTATTGGTTCTTTATTCCTCTAAACTATCTAGCAAGTACTGTGGCACCTACTGAAATCAAAAAAGAAAAAAGTACATATGACAAAAGAGACTCCATGACACACCACTCCAGGCCATTGTATGACATGTCACTACATTCTACAACACCCCACTTCACTCAATGACATGTCACTCAACTCTACGACACCTCACTCCACACTCTTTCACTTGCACGCCACACCACTCTACAACATGTTACTACAGTCTATGACCCACCACTCTACGAAGCACCACTCCACTCTACGGCACACCACTCCAGGACACGCTGCTCCTCTCCATGGCACTCCATGCCACTCCTTTAAATGACACTCCATACTACATCACTCCACTCCACTCTGGTCACTTCACTCACACTGTGACCAGCCACTGCACTATACGAAATGTCACCGCACTATCCTCCACTCTTTGACATGCAACTCCACTCTACTCCACTCCACTCCACTGTATGTTACTCCATTTTAAAACTCTATAATACACCAATCTATGACATACCACTCCACTGTACTCTGCAACACACCACTTCACCCTACAACACTCCACCCTACAACATTCTACTCCACTCTATGACTCTCCACTCTACGCCACTTTAAGACAGTCTATGACATTCCACACTTCTGTATGACATGCAACTCTACTGTATGACACTTTACTCCACTCTACTCTATGCCATGCCATACTACTCAATTCCGCACCACTTCATCCTACAACACTCTACTTCACTAAATGCCACTCTACTCCACAAATCTCTGCTCCACCCTGTGCCGCTCTACAGCACTCTGCTCCACTCTACAGAACTCCCTCTATGCCACTCCATGCCAGTGTACTCCACTCTACTCTATAACACTCTACTGCACTATATTCCACTAAATAACTCTAAGCACTCAGCTCTACACCACTCAACTCTAACACACTATACCACATGACTCTGTATGGCATACCACTCGACTCCACTTCATGACATGCCTCGCAATTCTACACTGCTCTACTCTACAACAATCCAATCCACACTATGCTCCTCCGCTCTACTCCACGGCACTGTACAACACGCCACTCTATAACACAGCACGCCATAAAAAAATGCAATGCCACTCCATTCTGTGACATATGACTTTACTCTACAACATGCCACTCCACTCTATAACACTCCCATCTGCTCTTTGACAATCCACACCACTCAACTCTATGAAATGCCACTCCACTGTACTCCATGACATGCCACTCTACTCTCAGCCACTAAACCCTACTCTATGAAACTCCACTGCATGACACACCACTCTAGGCCCCTCCATTCTAACACACTCCACTCTATGACACGCCACTCAACTCTACTCAACAACATGCCACTGCACTTTGTGCCACTCCACTCTACAACATTCTACTCCATTTTCTGACACTCTCTGACATGCCAGTCCACTCCCCTCTATGACAAGCACTTCACTCTATGAGATTTCACTCTACTCCATGCTTCACTACTCCACTCTACTCTACTCCAAGCCACTTTAGTGCATTTCACATAACTTCACTTTAGGACACACCACACCACTGTCCAATGTATGACACTTTACTCAACTATAGTTTACGCCACTCCATTCTACTCCACTCCACTGCAGTCCACTGTACAAAACTTTACTGCAGTCTAAGTAAGCCTGGGCGGAGTTCGCAGAGTTTTTCTCCGCGGAACTCCACGAAGTGGCAGAAAAACTCAGCCGCGCTCCGTGGAGTTCAGCCAGCAGTGGAGTCTATTAAGTTGCGTTGCTCACACTGATTGTTAGCGCCAGGAGTTTGTCCCATGCTCTAAAATCAACGCGAACGGCACTACACATCACACCAGAAGGTGCTGATGTTTTCTGCCAGCAGCTTCCTCAACGCGAGTGGCAGACTTCTCAACGTGAGCGGTCGTGACCTTCCGCCACTGCCTGCGATAAGAAATATCGCTAAGAGAAGGTCTAGTGCGTTATTTTTTCTCGCAAGCACTCGCCGACTTACTGTTGAGAAAAAACTCTGCCCGCGTCACTTCGCTGAGTTTTTTTAACTCTGCACTCCACACAGAGCGCAAAGTGGGCAATACTCCCTAAATTCGCTAGTGGAGCAGAATTCTGCACCCACCCTTAAGTCTAAGCCACTCTACGATACTCCATTCTATTTCACTCCACTCTACAACACTGTACTCCACTCTATGACATTCTACTCCACTCTATGCCACTTCATGACACGTTACTCCATTCTATGCCTCTCTACACAACTCCCTCTGAACCACTCCAACCACTTTACTCCACTCTACTCTACTACTCTACTCTATGCCATTAGACTCTTCACCACTTCACTCTAAGACACTGTACAAAACACCACTCTATGGCATGCCACTCCACTGTTGTCCAAGACACACCACTTCTCTCTACACCTCTTTATGCCCCTCAACTCTATGCCTTTCTACTCCATTCAATGACAGTGTATGAGATGCCACTCTATGACATGCCACTGCACTCCGCTGTACAACATGCAGCTCCACTCTACTACACTACACACCACTCCACTCTCTGCCACTCACCTATACAACACTCTACGCCACTCTTTGCCCCTCCACTCTATGCCTCTCTCCTCCGTCCTACGACAGTGTACAACACATCACTCTGTGACATGCCACTGGACTCTGATATACAACATACCACTCCACTCTATGCCACTGCAATGTACAAAACTGTACTCTACTTTATGCACCTGTACTCCAAGGCACACTTCCCAACTCTATGACACTATGTGACAAGCCCCTCCACTCTACGACACACCACTCCACTCTATGACATGCCATTCTACTCTGGAACACTCTATCACATGCCACACCCCTGCATACCACTCCACTCTACGCCCTCCACTCTAAAACACTGTACCACATGTCATCTGTAACACACCACTTCACTCTATGATGTTCCACTTCACTCTATGTCACTCTAACATGTTAATCCACTCTACTCTACACCACCCTACTCCACTTTACTACATGCCCCTCCACTCCACTTTTTGACATGCCACTGCACTCCACTTCAACTCTACAACACTCTACAGTACTCTTTATGCCAATCCATGCTTCTTTACTCCACTCTACTCTGTGACACAGGACTCCCCTCTCCTCTACTCCTTTACCCCACCATATGCCATTGCACTCCACTTTACGCCACACAACTCCACTCTACACCACAAAACTCTATGACACAACACTATGACATAACACTCAATGATGCTCCACTCTACATCACTCTACTCCACTCTGTGACCCTGTACAACATGCCATTCACAACACACCACTCCACTTTATGACAGGCCACTCCACTCTACAATATGCCACTCCACTCTATGACACTCCATGCCACTCCACTCTGACATGCCACTCCACTCTATACCCATCCCCTCTAACACACTCTATGATACGCCTCTCTATGACACACCACTCCACTCAAATTTAGGACATACCACTCCACTCTAAGCTATTTTACTCTAAGACATGCCAGTCTACTGTATGACATGAAACCATAACTCTACGAGATGCCATTTAAATCTATGACATGCCACTCTATTGTACGCCACTTCACTCTATGCCCCTCCACTGTAAGACACCGTACAGCATGCCACTTTATGACATTCCATTCCACTCTCCTCTAACACACGCTATTACACTCTGCCACTTCACTCTACAACATTCTACTCTACTTTCTAACACTCTATGACCTATCACTCACACTTCATTCTGTTACACCACTTCACTCTATGACACCTAACTCCACTTTACTCTGTGCTCCTCCACTCTACTCCACTCCATACCACTCTATTGTACGACACATCACTCCCCATTATGAAACCCCACCGCACCCCACTGTATGACACTTTACACCACTCTACTCTACACTGCTCCATTTTGCTCTACTCGACTCCACTGTACAACACTCCACTCTGTGCTGCTCCACTCTACAACCCTCTACAACACTCTACATCACTCCAAACAACTTTAATCTACACCACTCCACCATACAACACTCTACTCAACTCTATGCCCCTCCAATCTATGCCTTTCTACTCCACTATACAACACTGTGCGACATGCCCTTGCTTCTTAATCCACCTGAAAACTATTGACTTTTTGCATGGTTCCTAGGAAAATGGGACTCATCGCTAGCTTATCATTTGCTTTTCCTATTCTCGCCTTGCTCAGTTAGACCAAGACCTGGAGCGGCGTCTAGTGGATGCATACACGCAATGCCTAATTTGTATAAAGATATGCAGTGACATTTTTCGGAGAGATCACCGTAGAAGAAGGCAGCAGTTTCTGTAATCCATTACTGTCTCGACTGCTCGTCCTACTTCTGTTTCGTCCTGTCTCTTTCTTCTACCACCCTATTCTTCCTATTTCGCTATTTCACTTCACTAAGATCTTTTTAGTCAATACACTCTCTCTTTGTTATTTTTGTCCAAGCTTTCTTTTTTTCTACCTCTTTCTCTCATTTCAGCCTTTCTCTATTTTTTCTGGGTCAAAGTTTACTGACAAAAAATAAGTCCTGGTCCCTAAAATGAGTGTCAAGGTCCTGCACCCATGGCACACCACCTAAGGCACCAACAAGAATCAAACACAGTTTCAATTAGCCTTAGAATCTTTCTTACACATGCATCAACCATCTACGTGGTAATTGTGGAACGGCCTTTACGGAGATGTTGATCTGAGCATGCTAAGAGGAGAAAGGGCACCCCATTTTTTAAGCAGATTACACAAAAGAAAAACAAACCATTTTTTGCCTAAGCCAGACTTTATTTTCAGTTTAAACCAATTTTTCACATTTTTCCCTCATTTTACCAACAAGGTCACATTATCTATATTTCTTGGATACATCAATCAAATCGAAAAACAATTTCAGGGGTGTAGATTGCGAATCAAACATCCAATTCAAACAATGTACTTTAATAATACGGCCAGTGGTCTCCTTAGTTTTCATTAATGTCCCAGATAAATTTGATTGGCACATCTTTCATCTTTTCTTGAAATATTTTGTCAAACTTTTCATTTTGAGCCACAGTCATGACGTTTTTCCAGTCTCCAATGGTGCCTGTTGAGACAAGGTGAAGAGAGTGGGATTTTCAGGGCTTGTGAGAACCTGATAAGAGACATTGATGACTGCTCTGGAACAAGTAACAGATCTTGAAGGTTACCACTGTGTCACATTGTCATTCACTGCATTACAATCAACTGTGACCTTTACATACACCTTTTGATCCGTGGAACAATATGACGCAAAACATTGAGCTCATTGATTGATGAGTGATAAATCCAAAGTAACGTTGTAGATGAGCCACTAGTGGTAGTAGTGATAAACTTTATTCAGTAGCCAAGTACAATCAGAATATACAAACACAAAACGTTGCAAGAAATACATCAAGGTGCATTTTAAAATATCTTTCAGCACAGTTCCTTTTCCTTTTTTTAAATGGACACTATTCAGAGTTCCTTCCCTCTATTATTGCTAGCTTGTAAACCAAAAGCTGTGAAAAGGCAAGGCTATGTACAATTCAAGCAAACACTTAAAACATGTAAAATGTATCTTTCTACTTAATATATGAAATTGACATGATTAAAATCAGACAATGATTAAAAGAAGAATTGACCTAAGCACTAGTAATCAAATTCATAAGCCTACTATGTTTGTGCCAGACTGCCTGTAGGAATTTTATCACAGCAATGACATTAACAGGAGTAGTGTCACTTTTTAAAATGTTAAAAGCCACTAAATATTTAATCACCTTCAGGTTATCACATTAGGGGATAATCTATTTCCGGCGTGGGTCAAGATAGCTAGGACAGAAAAATAATATATGTACCTCATCCTCGTCTTCCAAGCCACACGCTTGGCAAATACTGGGGCTTGGGACCTTATGCCATTTGTTAGTTAGAAATCTCATGGGTAAAGTACCCAATAGAAAGCGGATATAAAGGCTTTTAGCTAAGGAGTGGATACAAAATCTAAAAATTCTTCAAAAAGAGAAAACAGTTTAATGGCTAAAAATCTGTTTGTCAATGTACCTACTTGCTGGTTATTAGAATAACTATCTTGGATGTAAACCCAGTAGCTTGATTTCATGATGTTAAGATCAATTTTGCTCATTTTTTCCGGGTTAGTCCATAATCTTGTTAGTCCACGTTTATTTAACCAATTGAAAACGTGTTTGACCCAGGATACCAACTTGGCACCTCTAGTAGAGAGCACATCAGCGAGACTATCTCTAAATTTCCTTAGCTCAGGGGTGACCCATAGTCGAATCCAGTAGACAAGTGGTCTAAGAGCAGCTAGATCTGCAATTCTTTTAAGTCCTAAATCAAAGAACAGGGCAGTTAGCGGTGTGCTGTAGGGACAGAGACCAACCATCTTACAAATCTATTTTCTGCAGCAGTAAGTAAGGAGACATTAGCAAATCGCCATATCTTAGCTCCGTATAGAGCAGCCCCTTGTGCCTTGCCGGGGTAAACTACTAAGGCCGGCAAGACAGTACAAGAGCATGTTTGTCTATACAGCCTGCTGATAGCATTTGCTCTATGCTTGAGTAGTAATGTGCTTTTCCTAAGCTGGTCTTTCCACTTCACCTGCATTTTTTCACATCATCCAGTTGTAGACCCTTTCATCAATTGTTTTTAAGTGCTTCCACATGGAACGTGTCCCATGTGAATCCTTCTGTGCAGTGCCCCTGGAGAATGGCTTGCCACAAATATCACACTGCTTATATTTAGCTATAACCCTCTTTTCCATTAAAAGTATTTTTAAAATGCTTCCAGACATCACTTTGTTTTCTTGAAGGCGGGGTATCTTCCTCCCCATCATCAACAGGTTCTGGATGTTCATCATGGACAGAGGATAAAGCTTCAGCCCTTCTATGGAAGCAGAGCACCACTGCCTCTCAAACTTTACAGAGTTCAGTAGAGAACTAACAATTTTTGGGTGTGGTTTTACATGTACATGGGTGGTGCCCTAGTGCATCCAATCAAAAGGCAAGGTTTGGTCGTGTCATCAAGGGAATTCCTGAATAAGGTCTTTGGATTCACGGATTAGAGAAACTTGTAAAATGAGTAACTATCTTGGAAAATGGATAAAGGGGGCCATATATATACTTGTAAATATGGTCACACTGTTGTCATTTATGAAAATGGAGGGAGGTACTTTTGTGAAATAATCTTTAACATTTTCAATGGCTCCGTGGATCTGACTTCGCGGATCATTCTGATCATGTGATTGGAATTTTAAACCATAGAGTAGCTGTAGTCCTGTCTTTATTTACAGACCTAATGAGATGCAGCGGAACCCCCTCAAACAAATCACAAAATATCTCTAACTTGTATAATTACATTTACAAACACATTACATATTATACATTAACCCCTTCGCTGCTGCGGACATTCCGCTGCAGCGCTGGGGGGGGCAGGGGGGCAGCGCGGCGGGCCTGTGCTCATGACGGAGCCGCTCCGTCATGAGCCACAGTTGAGCTGTGCTCATGACGGAACGGTTCCGTCATGACTCCGCCCATTTGCGTTGTCGCCCCGCACAGGCGGGGAAACAGTGCCGCGCAGGCGGAGCGGCCGCCGGCAGGATTGTCATGACGGAACTGTTCCGTCATGAGCACACGACAACCGTGGCTCATGACGGAACGGTTCCGTCATGAGCAGGGAAGGGGTTAAGTATGTATGTCATGTTTACCTTTTCATACATATATAAAGTATATTTATATAAAAGAAGGATCTCTGCAGTCCAAAAGAATACTAAATTAAAAATCAAGATAAACTGTAGTATACTAACAAAACTCCCTAGAAACTCAAAAAATTAAACATTACTGGGACATATTACTTCAGAAATAGAATTTGAAAAACCTTTAATATTTGCTGAAAAAAAAATGTTACAGGGGCATCATAGTCAGGAAATAGAATTTAAAAAACCTTTGAAATTCACTGAAAAATCAAAGGTTACTGGGACATTATAGTTAGAAAATAGAATTAAAATAACCATAGGGTACCAGAATGTTATAGCTTGGCTCAGATTTCACATGTACAAAACAATAGATATTCAGCAGATATAGTTACCTGAACTAACTATAACTTACTCCCCCCAATGCACTGCTTTTGACCTCACATAATACATCACTCATTACTAAGTCAGTGACATCACTGATGACATCACTGATTTCTCTCTGGAGACAGTCTAGGCACCACAGTTCTGTTGCATGATTCCCTTTCCTTCAAAAGAAAGAGTATTAAAGTTAAAATCTCATATTATAAGGATAGAAAACAATGTAAGGAGCAGGACGAAGAGAAGAACACTTACTACAAAATTTTCAAATCAATCTATGCAGCAATATACTGTCTAGAAAAACTTTGAGGAAGTGTTCACACTGCACATCATCCGTTTCAAGACACCTGGAAACCATACATGCAACGATGTATCAGAGAATGGTAAGAGAGACATAAGGTGGTGCATCACCATCAGCAGTTGGACCATCTGTGGGAGTCTTTCCACTTGACCAGGGGCCAGATGTATGACCTGCAAAATAGCGCCTCGCAAATTGTGACTCATTTGCGAGGCGCTATTTGGCATGTACAACAGTGTGTTTAACACTGTTTGCGATTCCCAATGGGGTTACAAATTGCGAGGCTCATGAATAATAATGATACAACAAACAAATGATGGACGGAATGCTGACAATGCAGACATTCTCCCCCAGTCAAGAGATCTGGGTTAAATCCATCGTTCTTTTGCCCACTACGCCACCCCAGTTCAGACATGGCCACATGCAAATCAGTCTTGACCCTGTGCCTCATGGGAACAGTCCAGCCCGAACTGCCAAGCCATGTCTTCCCTGGACCGGAATCAAGCATCCTAGGACCGGTTTCTGGCTATCAGCCGTCATCAGCCAGGATAGCTTGACTCCAGTGGCGTAGTGAGCACGGGTCCCACGTCTGGGAATACCCATCCCACTTAGGGCGAAAAGCGTTACAACAAACAAATGATGGACGGAATACTGACAATGCAGACATTCTCCCCCAGTCAAGAGATCTGGGTTAAATCCATCGTTCTTTTGCCCACTACGCCACCCCAGTTCAGACATGGCCATATGCAAATCAGTCTTTACCCTGTGCCTCATGGGAACAGTCCAGCCCGAACTGCCAAGCCATGTCTTCCCTGGACCGGAATCAAGCATCCTAGGACCGGTTTCTGGCTATCAGCCGTCATCAGCCAGGATAGCTTGACTCCAGTGGCGTAGTGAGCACGGGTCCCACGTCTGGGAATACCCATCCCACTTAGGGCGAAAAGTGTTACACAAACAAATGATGGACGGAATGCTGACAATGCAGACATTCTCCCCCAGTCAAGAGATCTGGGTTAAATCCATCGTTCTTTTGCCCACTACGCCACCCCAGTTCAGACATGGCCATATGCAAATCAGTCTTGACCCTGTGCCTCATGGGAACAGTCCTGCCCGAACTGCCAAGCCATGTCTTCCCTGGACCAGAATCAAGCATCCTAGGAACGGTTTCTGGCTATCAGCCGTCATCAGCCAGAATAGCTTGACTCCAGTGGCGTAGTGAGCACGGGTCCCACGTCTGGGAATACCCATCCCACTTAGGGCGAAAACCGTTACAACAAACAAATGATGGACGGAATGCTGACAATGCAGACATTCTCCCCCAGTCAAGAGATCTGGGTTAAATCCATCGTTCTTTTGCCCACTACGCCACCCCAGTTCAGACATGGCCATATGCAAATCAGTCTTGACCCTGTGCCTCATGGGAACAGTCCAGCCTGAACTGCCAAGCCATGTCTTCCCTGGACCGGAATCAAGCATCCTAGGACCGGTTTCTGGCTATCAGCCGTCATCAGCCAGGATAGCTTGACTCCAGTGGCGTAGTGAGCACGGGTCCCACGTCTGGGAATACCCATCCCACTTAGGGCGAAAAGCGTTACAACAAACAAATGATGGACGGAATGCTGACAATGCAGACATTCTCCCCCAGTCAAAAGATCTGGGTTAAATCCATCGTTCTTTTGCCCACTACGCCACCCCAGTTCAGACATGGCCATATGCAAATCAGTCTTGACCCTGTGCCTCATGGGAACAGTCCAGCCCGAACTGCCAAGCCATGTCTTCCCTGGACCGGAATCAAGCATCCTAGGACCGGTTTCTGGCTATCAGCCGTCATCAGCCAGGATAGCTTGACTCCAGTGGCGTAGTGAGCACGGGTCCCACGTCTGGGAATACCCATCCACTTAGGGCGAAAAGCGTTACAACAAACAAATGATGGACGGAATGCTGACAATGCAGACATTCTCCCCCAGTCAAGAGATCTGGGTTAAATCCATCGTTCTTTTATCCACTACGCCACCCCAGTTCAGACATGGCCATATGCAAATCAGTCTTTACCCTGTGCCTCATGGGAACAGTCCAGCCCGAACTGCCAAGCCATGTCTTCCCTGGACCGGAATCAAGCATCCTAGGACCGGTTTCTGGCTATCAGCCGTCATCAGCCAGGATAGCTTGACTCCAGTGGCGTAGTGAGCACGGGTCCCACGTCTGGGAATACCCATTCCACTTAGGGCGAAAAGCGTTACAACAAACAAATGATGGACGGAATGCTGACAATGCAGACATTTTTGTTGTAACGCATGAATAATAATGAGTCTCTCGCAATTTGCTAGCCCACTGGGAATGACAGGCCCTCCCAGGGATGGTGGCCTGCTGGGCTCAGCAGACCACCATGTTTGGGACTACTTTTAAATAAAGCATTTCTGTTTTTTTAGATGCAGCCCATTTTCCTTAAAGGAAAACAGGATGTATTTTTTAAAAATAATTAAATGTTTTCGTTTCATTTTTTAAGGGCAGATAGTGGTCATTGGGACCACTGCCTGCCCTTAAAAAATATTTTTAGAGACAGTCACAAGTTGCGACCGCATTGCCACCCTCTTGAAGAAAGTAGTAATTTGTGGGTGTTCTGCAACTGCAATTGCGGTCGCAAAACCTTCATACATGGGGTTGCGGTCGCTATTAGGAAGTGAACGCCCCTTCCTAATAGCAACTCGCAATTCCTAAACAGCGAGTCGCAAATAAACTGTGACTCGCTATTTAGGAATTGTACATTGCCCTTTCACATTTTGCATGCACAAACGGTTCGCAAACCCGTTTGCGCATGCAAAATTAGGGTCGTACATCTGGCCCATAATTCTTACCATTCAAGCTATTTCACCAAAACTGCAAGACATGGTGACTCATCGTGCAAAACTTTATATGCCAGTGGATCTAAATATATCTGCTGTTTAGTAATGCTGTCAAGAAGCATAATTCTTTTTTTGTTTTACATCATCCTTCCTCCTTTCTTTACTCTTTAAACACAAGTAGATATCTGAAAAGTAAGTATAGAATACTTCAGATTACATACTATTAGATTACATGCTATAAGCAAGTGAATTAGTGGTTATATCAGTGTGTAACAGGCTGTGCAAATGTCTAAGTATAGTGTCTAAATGGGTATGTAAGCGGTTGTATCGATTGATGACTGACTATGATAGTGAGTGTTTGGGTGTGTATCTCTGTGTGTAAGTGGCCCATTAGTTGTGGATATACAAGTGCTGTGTGGGTGTGTGAATGTATGTGTAAGTGCCTCCGTTGCTGTCTGACTGGGTGTGTTAGTGGCTGTATGGTTTTGTAAACAGGCATGTGAGCGACTGTGTGAGTGGGAGACAGTGCCTTATGAGTGTGAATGACAATGTAATTGTGTGTATAGAAGAGTAAATGGTTATGTGACTGGTTTTATGGGTGTGTGACTGTGTGTGTCAGTCACTCTCTGCCTATATCAGTGGTGGGTACATAAGTACATATGTGCTTTCTTGGGAGTGTAAATAGGTGTGTATGTGTATGCCTGACTGTGTGAGTGGGTACAAATTACATACTAATAAACTACATACTATAAGCAAGCAGCCAAAACTAATAATCATTCATGCTGGCGTAATAAAATACCTATGTTTTTAGTTTAGAAATTGATTTGACTACTTTGCTGGACAATTTATTTTTATTTGTCAAAATTCTCATCTAAGCTCATTTCTATTTTGCCTTTTACTATAGCATCTAGAAGCTACAGTTTTTCTTTCATCTAATCTACACCTCCACTTTTTTCAAATATACATTTTTAAACTACGGCCTAATTAACATACCTGTAAAATCTCTTTGTTGTTGTCCAACTTTCACTGTAATATCTATTAACATCTGTTTCCACTGCAAATCTCAAATAAGAACTATGGCAATCTTCCTACACTATAAGGGCCCGATTAAAATGCGGATAGGAAGGCCTCCTCATGGCATTTGCTCCATCTGAATCAGATTGGGAACGTGTCTTTCCGACCGAGGGGCCTATTCCAATCTCGTTTGGAATGGGTCAGAATAAGATTTGGAATTGCCTAAACAGGCCCGAAGCCCTTATTCCTGACCGATTTGTTCCCAGTTCTGAACAACGAGGTAGGATGCCTAGAAGGCCCTAGCGCTGACCAAATTGGTTCCGGAAGGCATACGGAGAGATAGAGCCCTCCGGAACTGAATTACACAGCTCAATGGAGTAGGTTTTCCAAGTGAGCAAGTACGATGAACGTTTTGGACAGCCCTTATAATTTGGTTTGCCCGGATCAAAAGGGCTGCCTGAATCAGTCTTTGGGTGCCTGTAGCAGGCCCCTTTCACCCAGGGCCATTGGAAGCATGCCCGTGGGGGTACCCATGGGGCACCCCTTTCCAACCATGCACAGTGTGGCAGGCACCAAGGGGTGCCCGCCACAGGGTGCACGACTATCCTCAACCACCCCTTTTGTAATTGGGAGCCTGTGTACGCGTTCAGTACACAGGCTCTCTTTGAAGTCAATGGGAGTGTGACCGAATCATATCTGGATACATTCAAATGCATTGTACTTGTTCAGTTGGAGTCCCCTGACATGAGTCATACTGAAAGCTTTCCGGATACAAATTGTTCTGTTTGCTTTCCACACAAGGTCAGAATTGGCCCACGAATGGGGAAGGTTTCTGACCGAACGAGTATGATGCGAGTTAGGCGTTAGGAATATCCTAATCTGAACCTAACTGCATTTGGAATGACCGAGCCATACAGAGCAAAGTCATACATCTCCACGTGCTTCATTTCCGAATGACAGAGTATGATGCTGGATTCGGACAGCCTTTCCGAATTGTGCAGTCTGACCCGAATTGGCAGTCGGAATCAGCCTTGGGGAGCCTGTGATGGGCCCCCCTGTCCCCGGAGCCTTCCCATTCGGGCAGGGGGGGTACCCATGGGTCCACCTTTACCAGCCATGCACAGTGTGCCCGGCACCAGCGGGTGCCTGATTTTCCCCACCCACTCCTTTCGTCAAGTTATTTATTTATATAAAGTTTTATATAGCGCAAACATGATCCTGAAGGATGTGAGAGCGCTTTACAAATTGAGGGAGAGGAAGGCAATTGTTGCAGTACAATCATCAGAAGGAATACCAATGAAAACAAATCAAATATGCATTCCAAACAAAAAGGTTACAATCGAAAGGGACAACAAAGGGTAAGATAATAACTGGAACATAGCGAACTGGGATGGGAGCAAGTGACCAGTAAAGCAGAATAACCCCAAACGCAGGACTTAGGGGGTAAGTCCAAAGCATTAGAGCAGACGATCCAAGACCCTTTTAAGGTAGGAACTTCTTCATGAAGAATCTTTTTACCTCCAAATTGAAGGCAACCTTGGAGGAGATTCTGTATTTTTCCGGTGGGAAAGAGTTCAAGATCTTCGGCTCAGAGCAGGAGAAAGTTCAGTGACATGTTCTCTTTTTGCGAAAGATCTGTGGTTTCAGGAGGAGGGAGTTAGCCCTCCGAGAAGGTCTACCCCCTCCGGATAATTCTATCTTTTGAGCTAGATAACTGGGGGTTTTGAAATGGAGGACTTTGTGAGACAGACAGGCAATCTTTAGCTGAATTCTTGCTTCACAGGGCAACCAATTTAGGGATTTTAAGACTGGGGAGATGTGCTTGTTTCTTTTGGTACCCGTGACCAATCTGGCGGCCGCATTCAGTGAAGCCGTTAGTGGGGCCAAGGTATATTTGGGGAGGCCACAGAGCGTAGAACTGCCATAGTCTAGCCTCAGCAAAACAAGCGCTTGGACCACTTGCTTGAAGTCAGCTTGTGGGAGAAAAGGTTTGAGATTCCTGAGTATCCTCACTAGGTGATTAGCTCCAATGCACACATTGCTGATAGGAGTTTTCATGTTCAGATGCTTGTCTAGGGTGAGTCCGAGAAATTTGGCTGAGTCAACAATGAGGGGGGAGCAGTTGAAGGCCGTGAGGTGGTTTTTCCAGAGGTCTATCTTGGGGATGTGATTCGGGGGATAAATGAGAAGGATTTCTGTTTTGGAGGTGTTGAGCAAGAGGTGGCTCTCCATTAACCAGTTTTGAGTAATTATTAGGGTAGAGTTGAGTGACATGAGGTTATTCAGGGAGGAGATTTTCAGATAGAGTTGCATATCATTCGCATACAAATGGAAGGGAATGTCCGCAGCATTTAGTGCATTAGCTAAAGGTTCCAAAGACATATTCAAGAGGATGGGGGATAGGGCGGACCCTTGGGGGACCCCCATGGATACTTGTGATGGCTGGGAGAGAGAGTGGTTCGCCTTAACTCTTTGGGATCTATGGTGGAGGACGGACGAGAACCATTGCAGAAACCAACCAGAAAGGCCCATCCTGTGCTTCAAAATGGATATGAGGTTGTCGTGATTAACAGTGTCAAATATTGAGGAAAGGTTAAGGAGGATAAGGAGGCACGATTCATTTTGGTAGAGCATTTAAAAAAAATCGGTGCTGTGCCCAATCCGGAAGCCAGATTGTTGTTGGACCAGGAGATGGAAATTCTCGATGTGGGCACAGAGTTGAGATTGGACTCATTTTTCTAGGAGTTTGGCTAGGGTCAGTATTTTAGAGATAGGGTGGAAGTTGTTAAGGTCCGTACAATCTGCTGAAGGCTTTTTTAGGATAGGTGTTACCTGAGCAGCTTTTAGGCAATCTGGGTTTGTACCTTGTGAGAGAGACGCATTGACAATCTTTGTCAAGATGGGGGTGACAACCTCCTTAATTTCTTTGAAGATGGACGGTGGTAACGGGTCGCTAAAATGATTCGATGGGTTGATACGCTGAAGAATATTGTAAGTGTCTCTTTCACTGAGGGGAGTGAAGGTCCCCATGAGGCATTGTTCTAGGTACTCAGGCTAGTCGGTTCGATCTTCTCTGATAAGGCCGGGGGGGCGCAGACTCCCCAGATAGCAATAGCGCCTTCCTGGAGTCAAGATCAATATTGATGAGTCTGGATTTCTTAGTAAAGAAGGCAGCCAGTTTATCGCATGAAGGTGGGCTGACTCCAGAGGTCGAGTGGTTTGGTGTTTCCACCGATTGTTGTTTCACCAACTCAAAAAGTTTCTTGGGGTGATTAGCAGCTTGATTAAGTTGGGATCTGAAGTTAGGAGCCTGTGCATTTGGTAGGAACATAGCTCCCATTGAAGTCAATGGGAGTCTAACCAAATCGCATCTGGAAGCATCCAGATGCATCGTACTCGGTCGGTCAGACTCTCCCGATACCAGTCGGTCAGAAACCATTCCCAAACTGACTCGGTGGGAATGCTTTCCTAACTGCATCGTAATCGGGCCCTAATTAGAAAAGGAGCTAAAATGGCTACCCAGTGGAAGCTGGTGAAGCTTCAAAGTGGTGGGCTGGAGGGAAGGGGTAGGGGTCCACAGAGTCGTGGGCACAAACACATTACACAAATCAGCACAACCGCACATAAACTCACGAAAGCACACTAACCACAGCCTCTCTAACCTCAGAGCACTGCTTCTCCAGCTCCTTGCTGTCTGCTCTGCTTAGCCCCGTCCATGCTACCATCATATGCCCCTTCTATTTAGTACTCGTCCACCACATACTGCTCCTTGCAGTGCACAGCACCCCAGGCAATCACCCAAAGCCCTCATCCTTCTTGCTTCTCTCAATCATGCTCTCCTAATGGGCCTGGAAGGCAGCAGCAGGGTTTGGTGGGGCTGAGGTGCCCTGCCACCTGTATTCAAGCTATGCCTGTGAAGTGTATGGGCCGGCAGTTGGGAACTTCTCGCTGCTGGGAACAGACTTGAGGAGGTCGATGTGAAGGTCACCAGGAAAAGATTGAATGAAGCACAGGAAGCAGACACCTTGAATCGAGTCTGTGCAGTGTGTTGTTCAAAAATCGAGATGATCCACCTGCAGCATCTACCCCACCCTTTGACAGCTTGTCACAGGGTTGGGCCAATTACTGTGCATCACTGACCCCACCTCACCCAGTGACGAGCTGTCAAAGTGTGGGGTGACAGTGGTCTCCACTCCCTGATTGATGTGAAGCCCCGGCCCTACAGGGATTGAGCCTGAAGTCCCTGAGGCTAACTTTACCACTACATCATCAGGGGTTGGAGATTAGACATGAGGCTGTGTCTTTACTGAGCTGATGACCTCGCTGGTCTCAGGGTTTTCAGATAATCAGCCCAGCAAATAGTAGTCTTAACAGGCAGATTTTGGGCTTGCGGAAGTCTGCAGTGTACACTGAAAGTACGATTGATGAGTGCAGCAACCCACACAGGCCAGCCAGTGTGATTGAGTGAGTGTGAGTGTATTTGTTTTGTAAAAGAAAGAGCACTCTCTAGCTGCTGCATGTCTTCTACTAATGTGAATTTAGTTTTACCACTGCCCCTGGAAAAATAAAGGGAAGCAGCCACTGAGCCCATGCCTAGAAGCTGCCCCTGTGGCTACCCTTCATCATGTGCTTCTATTCATAACCCTGTACATAGAAAATCACAGACTTCCTTACATTTTTTATTTTTGGTCTACCACCCCTAAATGTTCTCTCTTTTTTTTTAACTCTTTCCATATTTTTTGTAAAGAAACCCAATTAGGTAGGTTTTTCAGGGATCCGGGATCCACCACGGTGCTCAGTGCGGCCCCCATGTAACTTCGCAGAGGATCAGAGGATCTACATGGAAGTCCTGAAAAGCATTCAACAATATGCTGTTAATGATTTGTATTTAGGTTGCTTTTTGTTAAATATTGTCAATTACAAGACATACACTCCCAACTGAGCAATTATATACAGTACTCTGCTTTTCAGTTTCTCACTGCAGTCTTTTTTCTTTCCTTCTTCTACACTCATTTAGCTCTATTTCCATAGGAACCATGCTTCCATTAGTTTCTACCTAACAGTAGGAGAAAAGTTCACAAGACTTTTACTGAATAACACACTAGCTTCACATTAACTGTGGCAGGTGTGTTTGACTGTTAGCAATTCTAATCATATCACAAACAACATAACTTTTTTTCCAAACCCAATCCAGAGATAGTTACCTATTTAGTTATACTCACTACCTAACTTTAGTTCCCTGCACAACTCCACCATCCAATCAAATGTTTTATTTTATATTTTACATTCTGTGCTCCATTTTAGCTTCCTTTCATCTCAAAAACTGCCTCATTCTGCTGCAGCCTTTTCCCATTTACTGCTTCTGCTTGTCTCCAAAATAGTCAGAGTCTGGATTGTGGGCTATAGTTTTGTTTTTTGTGTCAGAGAGAGTGATAGAAAGAGTGGCATTGACAGAGACCTCAGTTTACCTAATGTAGACATCACTTGGGTCTGCCAGACAGCGTTAAAGTGGCATCAATTGCTGCCTTTGGTAGAAAGCATTGGAGATGGTCAACATCCAGACCGTAAGATTGTGCAGTGTGGTGGCAATGACCTAGGCATAATTGCTGGGGTAGGATTAGAAGTCCTAATGAAGGATTCCTTTGGTAAGTAAATGTTACTTTTCCCACATACTGCCTTGGTGTTGTCCAACATTTGCCAACGAGAAATGGCAGTGGTCAGCCCAATTGTGTATGCAGTTAGAGAAATCCAGGAAACATGTCAATAAAACTGTTTCTGCATTTCTCCAAGACCATAACATGGGCTCGATATACCATAACAACTAGCAATTTGACATTAATGGAATACACCCAAAAAACTGAGTCTGTTTCACAGGCAACTGGATGACCCTCAACAGCTTAAATGGTTGTGTGGCTGTGTGAGATAGTGTGTGAGTGTTTGTGTGGGTGTTTCAGTGGCTTTGTGGGTCTATGAGTGTGTGTGTGTATAGTTTTGTGTATCTGAGTTGATGTGTAAGTCTGTGAATGGGTGTGTGAGTGAGTGTGTGGTTATGAGTGTGGGTGTCTGGGGTATTGTGTGGGTGAGTGAGAAAGTATATAAGCAGCTGTGTGGGTCTGTGAGTGACTGTGTATGGTTCTGTAGGTCTGTGAATATGTGAGTGAGTGATTGTATAGGTGTGTGAGTGGGTGTGTGAGTGTTTGTGTGGGTATGTAAGTGGGTACATATATGAATGGGTGTGTAAGTGAGTGTGTGAGTGGGTGTGTAAACTTGAATGGATTTGTGTGAATATCTATGTGAATAGGTGTGTGTGTGAATGGGGGTGAGTGGCTGTGTAAGTAGTTTTGTGGGTCTGTGAGTGTATATGTTAGTGGCTCGATCGGTATGTAATTGGATGTGTGAGTTGCAGTCGGTCTTATGTGGTATGTCAGTGCCTGAACGGATGTGTGAGTAGATGTATGAGTAGCTGTGTGGGTCTGTAAGTGGGTGTGTGAGTGATTTTGAGGGACTATCAGTGGGTGTTTGAGTGATTGTGAATGGGTCTGATGACTAGTTAAGTGGTGCAATAAAAAGGGGGTCCCAAAACACAGTTTTCTATAGACATTTCAGACAGACATAGCTAAAAAATGGCTGAACAGATTTACATGAAAGTTGGCAGGAATATAGGATATGGTATGCTATCATTCCTTCATGGCATACCGTTCTACATGCCATTGATGAAATACAATATTATTGGTTAATGAAAACCTTTGCGAAATAGAAAGGCAGCTATATTGTTTGGACCACACTTTGTCTTTGTTCTGAGTTTACATGTGAAATACAACTTATTACTCTTTTTGTAATGTATGTAAGAAATTAGGTAGTTTAACAAAGACTGTAGAGTTAGAGAAATGCTTTTTTATTGATTTACATATTTTTTTATTAAGTTTGTGATGTAACAGGGTACTTTTGTGAAATTATCTAAAAAGTACTACAGTACCTATTGAAATCTAAAAAAATAATAATCTATGGAAAAATTCAATTTGAGATAATATAGACTGGCTCTTAAAAGAGCCTTAGTTTTGTATTATTTTTCAAATAATCATATTTACAACTGTTCGGCAAGTCACATTTCAGGTCTGAAATAAAAACATTATTTTCATAGGGTCAACAATATTCAAAGAGGGTATGGCATACTTGCTCTATACCGAGTTAAAAATATTACTGAACTGCAAATTACTGATTTTGATCAGATAAGAATGAATGTAAACAGTAGCTGTGTGACAGAATATAATTGTTTGAGAAACAGATATGCTCCTCATCTTGGTCAATATCCCATTTTGTTAAAGTCTAAAATGACTTTCAAAAGAACACTAAAAAAAAAACTACAATTACAAAGAAGAATTAGAAGTACTTAAAACAAACTGAAAACCAGACACACTGAAATGAGTGAACAGTAAAACACACAAGATGATGGATGCAATGTGGCACATTGGCAAAACATTCACCCCCAGTCACAGATCTGGGTTTAATCCATCGTTATTTTGCTCACCACGCCACCTCAGTTCAGACATGGCCATATGCAAATCAGTCTTGACCCTGTGCCTCATGGGAACAGTCCAGCCCGAACTGCCAAGCCATGTCTTCCCTGGACGGGCGTGGTGAGCAAAATAACGATGGATTAAACCCAGATCTGTGACTGGGGGTGAATGTTTTGCCAATGTGCAACATTCCGTCCATCATCTTGTGTGTGTTACACTGAAATGAGTCACAACAGGACATCAGTTTCAAAATCAGAGTGGTATAAGTAACTACAGCCATTCATGGCCAGAAGTACGATGTGATTGTGCATGTGCAAACAGGTTTGCTACATGCTTGCGCATGCAAAATCACTGTGGACTATGTACAAACACTAATTTGAGAGTCACAAAAATTGAGACTCGCAAAATAGTTTTTAGCGACTCGCAATTAGGAAGGGGCATTCCAAGGGCATCCCTTCCTAATTGTGTCTCGCAGCCCTATGTGTGAATGTTTTGCGAACGTAATTACGGTGGCAAAACACTCGCAAATGCAGGGGAAAATGTTTTTTAGGGGCAGGCAGTGATCCCAGGGAACACTACCTGCCCTTAAAAAATGAAATGAAAACGTTTTATTTAAAAAAAAAAAATGCATCTCATTTTCCGTTAAGGAAAACAGGCTAAATTTAAAAAAAATACTGCTTTTTTTAAAAGCAGTCCCAGACATGGAGGTCTGCTGAGCCCAGCAGGCCACCATCCCTGGGAAGGCCAACCATTTCCAATGGGGTCGCAAATTGCGAGTGCCTCATTAATATTTATGAGTCTCGCATTTTGCGACCCCATTGGGAATCGCAATAAGTGCCTCTGACGCTATTGTTCATTGTAAATTGCGAATCGCAATTTGCGATTTGCAATCGAGCACAAATTGCGAGTCGCAATTTACACTGGTCATACATCTGGCCCATAATTGCTAATCTTCTTTTTTATCTACCTTCTATCAAAAAGAATATCCACCAGCATGTAGATCAATGTTTCTGCAAAGTGTTGATTGGAATGCAGCTTTTTATGCAGTCTTCCAAAAAGAAGTATACTATGTAGAAAGATCAGATGATCCTAATTGGCTGACAGGGTTTAAATTAATAATCCTACATGCTCTCTTTTGTGGCATTGTGGGCGAGCAGTTTAGGGTTATCAGAGGGTAGTGTTAAAGAATTTGTTAAACACACACACAGTCAATAAATGAGACACACACTCAAGAAGAAACTTGAGACCAATTTAGAAAAATAACGTTTATTTCTATATATATATTTTAATGCCAAGAACTTCAATCTTCGGTAAGAACTTTTCTGAAAATAGTGATTTGACCAGAAATAGAAAATGCACTGTATCTGCAGAGTAACACAGTAATGTAAACCTATGGAGAAAAACATATACTGCATACGGGCTATTGTCAATTACTTACAGGATTGTTCTTGTGGACCTAAGGTAAGTAGGGGTCTAAGTCGTAGACAGACCCAACAGGTCACCTCAGTGGACTCTGGGGCGTCCGTCTGCAAAGGTGCTTTTGGGTGTTTGGAAAACTGTTGAAGTCAATGAGTAAAAAATCTTGTAAAAAGAAACTGCAGGTGGGGCCTGGTAGAGCAGTCCCATCTGATCGGATTTGCAGAAAGAGGCTGCAAGCAGGGCCCGCAGGACCAGTCCAGTGGAACTCACAGGCAAGCTCAGATCTTGGGGGTCTCTGGGTGCTAGAGACTCTATTGGTCATGCTGGACTCAGGCAGTAGGGCTCGGGTTCAGTTGTCTTTTGTTTGACAGGTCATAACGGTCAGAGGTACTTGATTCAGGTGACGACCTGAAGATGGGGACGCAAATGGACAGCTGGGCCACTCTCAGGGTTGGCATATGTGGTGCTGATGTCCCCCATCAACTGGTCAGTCACTGCAGGGTCTGTGCACGTTTTGGACCACCAACAAGTCTTAGATGCTGCAAGGGGTCTGGTAACCCAGGTATTGGAGAGTCTGGCTCCCTATTACCCATTAGGGCGAGGGGGCTGACCTCTGGAAGCATGGAACAACTCCTCATGGGTAGCTGCTGCTCAGACGAGTCTGGTGGTCAGCAGCTCGGAGAACCCGAGCTTGCTTTCGGTACCTGCATGATCCCAGGGGCGATACTGGCTTGGATTATGAATTCCTTTCAGCTCTCTCAGGGTCTTAGAGGCTGCACAGCTTCAAGTCATTGTCTTGCAATTATTGGGACAGCATGCAGGCAGGCAGGGTTTGGCGTCAAGTCTGGTTCTAGTTCACAGTTCTTGCTTTTCCAGCTCTTTTTGGTCCTTCTTCTTTTGGAGTCAGTTAAATCTGAGTTCCTGGTGTCACCAAAATCAAGATGGTGGTATTCTTCTTTTATGGTTCACATCAGGCAGCCCACCTTAGGGGTGTGACTGATCTAGGTGTGCACCACACCTTCCTGTATATCTAATTTCCCATCTGTTCTTGTGCCAAATGGGCCCCAGGTCAGAGGGTGGCATCAACCAGGTCTGGGGGATGCTGGGGTCACATTTCGAAAAGAGGGCAGGGACTTTGAAGTCCCTGGCCCGGATATGCTAAATCACTAGCTGTCCTGCTGGAGTAGGTGTGAACCCCTTCCTCCACTGCTGGCATAGTTTCTGGCCTGAGAAAGCGTGGTCTCAAACCTGTCTGTGGTGGCAGACCAGACTACCCCAGCACACTAAAGGCTGGTAGTTTTCTCTGGGTGCATGTCTTAATAAATCCTCTACCAGCATCAGTATGGATTTATTAAAACAAGGTGTTTGATACCAAACACCACAGGTTTTAGTTAAGTCTTTAAGTAGCTCGAAAACCATAATGACCAGTGTCCAGTACATATACTTAAGATGGCTTCCCTGTTCACTTGTAGTATCTAGCAATTGAACTAGGCAGAACAGGGGCATATCTGCTCATGCAGACATGTCCACATATGTAAGATAATTAGGGGTGGGCGGAATTTGCGAAAGTGACTTTCGCGAATTATCGCGAAAATGTTAAAAATCTTCGCAAACATGCGGAAATATCGCGAAGATGCAGAAGTTTTTTTCCCACCCGTTCGCGGTATTTGCTGCATGGTCGCGGCTCGCCAACTTACCCATGCGGTTGCTCGTGGGCGCGGCCATCTTGTTTTCACTCTTCTCGCGGTGAACGATCACGAGAAGAAAGACGTGATCGCGCGACCAATGACATTAATGCGGGCGCAAACTGTCGCGAGACAGCGCAAATGGCTACCAACAATCCAACATCTCGTGGAGAACGCGACCGGATCAGGAAAACTTGTCGGCAAACGCGGGGATTCAGGTAAGCCGATCGCGTGCGCGTGAGAATGTATTATTTTACAGCGCGAGCAAGAAACAAATTATCGCTAAGATGGGGAATGCGGAAATTTTGACATTTTTGCGCTCTCCGCGGAACGCAAAAATGTCAAATTATCGCAATTTCCGCGAGCGGAACGGAAATTTAGCCCAGGCCTAAAGATAATGTACCCTGCCTCAGGGCTGTAAGGCCTGCTGTAGGGGCTGGCTTACATATATTTCATGCAGTGTCTGCGAACATGGTACGAAAGGTGTGTGCCATGTCATGTTTTCACTTTTGTCTGCACCACTTCACACAGCCTTCATTGGCAGTCTGAATGAGTTTGATTGTGAATCCCTTAGGGTGGAGCAATACATGCTGCAACCCTTGGCTAACCCCTTTAGTACCAATGCCCTAGGTACCAGGGCTACCATTTAAAATTGGCTTGAAGGGGTGCTAAAGCTCTTGCCAATTGTAGAACAATTGCACAGTTACTTTGTTTTTAAGGACAAAACACTGGCACTGGGGACCTGGTTAGCAGAAACCCAAGGCACTTCAGTCAAAATTGCATCAGATACCAGGCATAAAGTGGGGTAGACAATGTCACAAAAGGGCACTTTCCTACAATGCTGATAAATTCTCATGAACTGATTTGCTCAGACAGCCACATATGCCGGTCTACAAGTGCCTTAAGAGATGTGGCATATATGTGTAGAAGTGGTATACAAAGATGTTCAAGAATTCTGCATGGTTCTTCTAGGAATAGGAGCTATCAAAACTCACCTGAGTTGTGACCTGTTCAGTATAAGCTATTCTTAGGAACACAAATCCTTAAATTGGCTACATTCAACCACCACTGTTACAAACTGAAAGATTTGTATATCTACCAAAACCTGATTGCAAATGTATTCCATTTACAATTTAATATCTAAGCACTACAAAACAACTTATGTCCAAACTGTAAATCAGAACTTGTCTCCACACTTAGGTGCCGATTCCGATCCATTAAAAAAAATTTCCGTCCGACTCGTATCCGTATTTTTTTACATACGAGTCGTACAAGTACCGTACAAACGGTCATGTACGATTCGTACGTGAAAAATAACTACGAATAGCGTTGGGAAAAGTGTACAAGAGTGCGTCGGAAAGTTTTTACGTCCGATTATCGTCGGGAAAAGTGTACGAGAGTGAGCCGGACATTTTTATATGCAAATCGTAAAACACAATTCTGAGCGCGCAAGTACGATTCCGACCATCCGTCCGAATACACAATCGCACGTAAAATGGCCCGTACGGAGCCAACGCAGTGGCACATATGTACACGGGTAAACTTATGCCCGTGTACGAGCCGTACAGCCCCCTCCTCCCCCAATATGTCATCACCATGCACCACCCTGTCCGCACTGTACCCCAGCCCCGCAACTGTACGCGCCGTACCCCCCCATGTACGCGCCGTACCCCCCATGTACGTGCCGTACCTCCGCATGTACGCGCCGTACCCCCGCATGTATGCGCCGTACCCCCATGTACGCGCCTTACCCCCCCAGTCCGCACTGTACCCCAGCCCTGCAACTGCATGCGCCGTACCCCCATGTACGTGCCGTACCCCCCATGTACGCGCCGTACCTCCACATGTACGCGCCGTACCCCCACATGTATGTGCCGTACCCCCCATTTACGCGCCTTACCCCCAGTTCGCACTGTACCCCAGCCCCGCAATTGTACGCACCTTACCCCCCCATGTACGCGCCGTACCCCCACATATACGCGCTGTACCTCCGCATGTACACGCCGTACCCCTGCATGTACGCACCATACCCCCATGTACACGCCTTCCCCCCATGTACGCGCCGTACCCCCGCATGTACGTGCAGTACCTCCGCATGTACGCGCCGTACCCCAGGCCTGCACGTGTACGCACCGTACCCCCACCGCATGTGCGTGCCGCACTCCAACACCGTACCCCAGCACCCTCACCCAGCATCGCGTGAGTACGGGCCGTATCACTAGGGCCTACGGTACCCCAACTATAGTGATAGGCACGTACTCACGCGGGTAGGGGCCGTACACGCGTGAGTACGTGCCGTATCACTAGGGCCAACGGTACCCCAACTATAGTGATAGGCACGTACTCACGCGTGTTCGGCCCGTACACGCGTGAGTACGTGCTGTATCACTCGGACCTACAGTAACACAACTATAGTGATAGGCATGTACTCACGCGTGTACGGGCCATACACGTGTGAGTACGTGCCGTATCACTAGGGCAAACGGTACCCCAACTATAGTGATAGGCACGTACTCACGCGTGTACGGGCCGTACATGCGTGAGTACATGCCTATCACTATAGTTGTGTTACTGTAGGTCCGAGTGATACGGCACGTACTCACGCGTGTACGGGCCGTACACGCATGGGTATGGGCCGTACCACCATAGTGGCGGTGACGTAGGGGTACGCGTGGTACGGCCCGTACCCACGCTCTGGGGGGCGTGGGTACGGGCCGTACCACCATTGTGGCGGTGACATAGGGGTACGCGTGGTACGGCCCGTACCCACGCCCCCCCAGAGCGTGGGTACGGGCTGTACCACCATTGTGGCGGTGATGTAGGGGTACACGTGGTACGGCCCATACCCACGCCCCCCAGAGCATGGGTACAGGCCGTACCACAATTGTGGCGGTGACATAGGTGTACGCGTGGTATGGCCCGTGCCCTCGCTCTGGGGGGCGTGGGTACGGGCTGTACCACCATTGTGGCAGTTACGTAGTGGTACGGCCCGTACCCACGCCCCCCAGAGCGTGGGTACGGGCTGTACCACCATTGTGGCGGTGACGTAGGGGTACGCGTGGTACGGCCCGTACCCACGCCCCCCAGAGCGTGGGTACGGGCCGGAGGTCATTTCAGGGCAGGACATTTGTATATTTGTACTTAGGTGGGGGTAATGTTTCCTGCCCCAGCCCCCCTAACCCCTTTGCCCCTGGGTGTTGTTCTGACCTTCTGCGGCATCTGCGTCGGTTTCTGAACACGAGGTTGTAGGCTATGAGGGCCAGGATGACGCGTAGGTGGGGTCTATCGCTGTCCGTCGCGTACCGGTGCTCCTTCTTCGCGTCATCCTCAATTTCCCGGCAGTTTTTGGCTCCCATAAAAAATGCTACGTGCGGAGTGACGTAGGCACGAATCGTACTTGCTGGTACGTAAAACGCTGCCTGACTCCGTCCGGACGTCGCGTACGCGCTGTCCAGATTCAGATTTGTATGTATTTTTTTGCCGGTCGGTGTTTTGTACGAATCGTACGGAAATGGTATTTCTGTACAAATCGTACTTGCGGGTTTGTAAGGTGGTTTTCCCAGGTACGAGTCGGACGGAGAATACGCTCCGTACGACGGTTCGTACCCGGGTTTTACAGGATCGGAATCGGCACCTTAGTTTAACAATGGGAACCAAATATTTAATTTTTATGATTCAAAGATGTGCTGAAAAATAAAGACTAATATTTCTAACTTTACTGCTCCATAAACTTCTATTTCGGGATGTAGTTATACCACTAATGCCATAATTTTCCACCATTGAGAGACTGCTGCATTGGGAGACCACACAAGTTAATTTAAAGAACAACACACGTTTGACAGAATTTAATGATAATATTCTTACTTTTAAGCACAGGCTGAATAACATTTACAAGACAGTTAACTTCTTATTTTACATCAAAGTTAAAATTTATGAGGTTACCATTTTTATAACACAAAACTGATACTTATGAGTTTTACTTAGATAATTCAGGTGTGATGTCATTATGTGGCTTGACATGAGTGATGACATTTGCAAACATTGCCTTCACATATATCAAAGTACTTAGTTAGATATATTAACAGTTTGACATATAGAACATTAAAGTGTTTTTTCACAGTCCAATTGATTTGTTTTCCCTCAATGTTTCATAATAACCGCTACCATATGATCGCGGTGTCCCGATGATGAAGCATGACACCACTAGGGTGTGTGAGGGAAAATAAATAAAAACAAAGGGTTTTCCCACTTTATTTCCATCAATAATAGCTTCACACTGTAATCTTCCAATATTTGTCTCTAGTATCATGATAAAAATAAACAGTGGAGTACTATGAATTGTAATTCATAATAACCGCTACCATATGATCATCCGGAACTGTGAAAATTCTAAATAAAGACATATTAGTGTGACAAAACTGGTAGGTTAATCTGAAATCATATAAAAATGAAAATAATTATTGATTGACTTGTGTTATGTTTTAGAAGTATTATCAAATTATCACTATAATAGCCTATTATTATCTTACCATCTTGTATGAAGGCACCATACGACAGATGTTTAACTTACCATACACCTATCAAGTATATCTATATTAATTACAATTTAGAATTTGTAATACCTGAAATGATATGCTTTATATTTGTACAAACACTTTATCATTTGAGATATTTGATTAGTTCTTTTTCTTTTTCTTTTTGTTTTTTAAGATTCTTTCTGGAAGACATTTTTTTTTTTTAGGGTCAATATGACCAACCAACAAAAAAGACCTAATAGTAAATAGGAGGACAACAAAGGAAAGAAACCTAAGACTGTTGGGGAGGACATTAGTAAGCTATGACAAGCTCATGATGGATGGCCATATCGCACTCTCCGGCAACAATGACAGTATAGCAGAGGAGACAAAATGTTGCAGTAGTGCCATATTGCTCTATAATTTATATATTATGCCTCAATCGATGTACTGGCACTGTGGTACCAGAAACAGGTTCTGAGGAAGGGACATGTGCACCAGGTGGTGGTGGAGGTCCTAATGGAGCAGATTTAATCAAAAATCTGAAAAAACATTTTTAGAGCGCACAACTACTCAATAGAGTGTCCTGGCACTAACAGACAAGTGAGACAAGAGGATCTACAGGGGAGAGTTAGAAAACTTAATTAAAAAGCCAAGTCTTCAACTGATGTCTAAAAGACTCAGGGGTCCTAATGGCTATGAGAGACAAAGGCAAAGTAGTCCAGCCTCTGGTAGCCATAGAAGAAAAAGAAGAATCACCTCTTCTTTGTTCTGGGCACTACTGCCATCAAAGCCTCCATAGAGCACAGTGTACTTGTAGGCTGGCAGTGTGGTAGCTTCTTGGACAAATATTTAATTCCCTGTCCATAATAAGCTTTGTGGGCTAAGGTCAGTCCCTTAAATTTCACTCTTGGCTTGACCGGCAAGCAATGCAAATATTTAAGATATCTACCGTGTTTGCTGTGTTCTGTGGTTGGTCTGCTTGATCCAGCGCCAGGGGAGAGGAGACGACTTTACCACCATCCTCCCCAGCTCTGCAGTTACTGCCGCTGCACCTGGAGGCACATAAATTACCACTGCGGCTCCTGCAGGCGCGAAACCTGCCATGTTTCATGTGTTTTGTGGTTGGTCTGCTCGATCCAGCACCAGCGGTAGAGGTGAAGACTTCACTAACCAGCCTTCCCAGCTCAGCTGTTACTGCCGCTGCGCCTGGAGGCACATAAATCACCAGCCCAGCTCCCGTGGGCAGGAAACCTGCCATGTTTGCTGTGTTTTGTGGTTGTCTGCTTGATCCAGCACCAGGGGGAGAGGAGAAGACTTCACTACCCAGCCTCCCCAGCTCCGCTGTTACTGCCGCTGTGCCTGGAAGCTCATAAATTACCAGCGTGCCTCTCGTGGTGTGGGAGGCGTACTGGCCCCACCCGGGGAATTGGTCCGTCCGGCGCCAGTCAGCGACAGGAAGAAGCAGGGCAGGGCCACCCCCCTTGGCTTGCTAGAAAGGACTCTGCATTTTCTGTAACCTGCACGTTTTCAGTCAACACCAGAGATCTGTACTTATGTGTTTATTCCTTTGTTTGGAAACTGGTTCCAGTTATTGACTCTATAGAGCTTACTGACTTTGGATTTTGACTGGTTATGGGGAATTACCCTGAGCCTTGATTTTATCCCTAAGTTGCAGCACCCATTGTATTCGTAAGGCCTAGGTATACATTTATACAGTATATGAATATTGAAAGTTTTTGCGATGGTAAAAAGGAAACAACTGGAGGGGGCTGCTAAATCACCGAATAAATCAACTTCCCTCCTCCTCTATATTGAGTTACATTACAGGCGCTATGGGGGCACTAGAAAAATAAATAATGAGTGTGGATGAGTCTTTAACCAACTGCACTATTAGTAACTCTGGTTTGACTTCAAACGAAACAGGTTTAAGTCCCATTACCATTCAGGAAAACTTATCAGACAGAAGGCAGTCGGAAGACAAGGAGCTGGATGGGAGTGTCCCTCAATCCTCACTTTCTACTCAACCAGTCACTCAACCAAAGAGAAAACGTCCGAAAATACCACCCGCTACCATGAAATAGATTTCCTCAGCACCTCGGGGAAGGGGAGGGCGGCGTCCTAAGAAAACTTCTCTTAAGAAAACTCCTCCCCAGAATCAAACCCTAAATAAAGAGCCAAATAAAGAAATGAACAACCATTTTTCAGCTTCTTCTGCTTTCCAAGCATCTCTAAAGGCTTTGGTACAGTCTCTCACAGACATGGTTCAGCTTGCTTTTAGTACTCTTTCAGAGCAATTAAAAGGTATTGATAGGAGTGTCTCAACTCATTTGGATACAATAGCAAATGGCCATGTCACATCTGCATGTTGTTCTCAAGTTAAGGAAAAGAAATCTTCCACCCAATTATTGTCATTGCTCAGCAATTCCCAAACCATCCAACATGATCACCAACACGATCACCTCCAGCCATCCTTAGCCACAGATGGGGAAGGGGCTATAGCTGCTCATCCTCCGAGTATTATTCAACCAGGTCGTAGACCTAATTTTTTCTCCTTGCTGCAACAATCGCCACCTGTTCTTACGAATCCACCCTCCTCAACACATAATGTTTTTCTTACTTAACTTTACCTAATTATGCTACTACTGACACATCATGTTTTTTTCTCATTTCAAAATTGGAACGTCTGGAGCTTCTGCCAGCTGCTACACCTTATGTGGTAATTCTAGCCGATGTACCCTACATTTCCATCTCTGCTCACGAATCATAGGAATTAGTGAGGAATAAATCTCTAAATTGGTTGAATGCGAGGGTAGGGCTGGTGGGGCACTTTTCACAGATCTGAAAATGATCAGGAGAACTAAATGTGTGGGCTTGGGAAGCAAAACATTGGAGGGAGATTGTGTGGTGCTTTCTTTCACATCTCCCAATTTAGTCAAACTTATTTTAGAGGGAGCTAGCTTCCCATCCTTTACCATAAAATAGATCGCAGTTCTACCTCTTGGCTTTTTTTACCAGCCCCTTCCTTAACTTTCCATCAACCGGTACATCCTTATCGGGTGCAACTGCTGGTACCGCCATTTCCAACTGAAACTTATAATAGATGTGACTGCCTCTCCACATTAAGTGGTGTGGATTGACTGAAGGCTTTTACCAATCCAAATGAGGGTACACAGTGTGGATTTCCCATTTCCTCGGAGTGTGAGTTGAATGCATGTTGTTTAGCTACAGTGGAGGAATGTTTGCTCCCAAGCCTTGCATGGATGAGGCATCTATAGTTATGCTGCCACCCCTTGCTCGGGTCACTCTTCCTGCCATAGTTAATAGAGTATTATCTTGGAATGTTGCTGGTCTGCGTCATAAATGCTTAATGAGTGAGTAGATTGACTTTGTGTCCAAGTTCCACATTCTTTGCTTGCAGGAAATCTGATCTGTGGACCCAATCCATTGCAATGGTTTTAAAAAATATAATTTCCCAGCAATTCCATCTGTTTGTGGGAGACCCAAAGGGGGCCTGTGTATTTACATGTCAAACATGTTGGACCCCTTGAATATCTCAGTGGCCGCAATCAGAGTGTTTAACATATCATCACTCTTCGGGTTACTCAGCATTCTACTTTGGCCATTGTAAACTTCTACAATAATGCGTGAGCATGGGATATTGTTACTGATCTTCATCAATTAGACTCTGATTTAGAGTCAGCTTCCCCCATCGAATGTAGGGATCCAATTATTTTATGGGGCAGTGACTTCAACATATGTTTAAGCCCACAGCGATCCATCAAGATTTATGGGATGTCTGCCTCTGATAATAGTGATATTACACATTTCTCCCGCTCAGCTATGAAGATCATCTAAATGATCTACTTTTTAAGTATAACCTGTGTTTCCGCAATGAACTTACCAGTACTCCATTTGAATTTAGGAGTATTTATAATGGCAGGGGAGAGAATAGTGTCATTAATTTTTTCCCCAGAGTTATGCATAGATGGTTTTAGAATTGTTTATCCATGATAATGTAATCAGTGATCACTTTCAACAAAGCGTTGCTCTGAACATTAATATCCTCACACAAAGGGGGGATAACAGTAGAGTTTCGGCTGTAGAGAACATAAATATCTCCCGCCGGAATGGGTACGCCTTGAGATGGTCTTTGGTGAATCCAGTCACCTTTTCAGAAAAACTAATTGCCAAACAGAGGGAGGCTTTTGATACATGCTTAGATGAGACCAAAGAGGCCCACGATTTCATAATGGCCTCTAATTTGATGTAAAAAAAGCATTAGAGAAGGGCTTACTGCCGCTCGGATGAGAGTGGGGTCAGGGCACAGCGGTTGGTTTGATTCTGCCTGCACAAAAGCTCTTAGAAGCTTGAAATCAGCACTAGCTAAACAACCAAGGAATATTCAGGAGGATTGAGAGTGTAGAAGCATTTCCAACTTTGCTATTAAACAATGGAAAAAAAGTATAAAGGAAGGGCATTGGAATCAATTACTTGAGACTAGCTTGACAAATGATAATATTACTTTTTGACGTATTGTAAATTCCCCTTTTTCTATTACTCCTGATAATCCCCGAATAGAGATTGCCATCACTGAGGCTGATTCGCTAATCCATTTTACTAATTTGTATACATCTCAGGAAGCCACTGTTTCCCCCCTTCCCGTTAAGGCTACACAATATAAATGAATAGCCTGTTCTGTAGTCCCCAGACCTGGCCTAAACATAAAGAATAAAAATACAGACTGAGAACAAACATAAGTAACAACCTGAGTCCCTGTCATGATTAATACCATATCTACAGCTGCTTCCTACAGTTAATCAAAGCCAATAAACCTGAGACAATACAGTTCAAATATACAAATCCAGAAGCAATTACAAATACATAAAAGCTAGTCGACATTGTACGAAACCTAGTTGTAATAACAAGGGTTTAATAAAGTATTTTCTCAGGCCAAAATAGTATTTACAGAAAAAAACATTATGCATGGTACTCTGTGGAAATGTCGTCACATGAGCATTTCACAAGATAAGACAACCAGTAAATAATAGTGGGATAGCTGATTAGATGATGGAAAATACAAACATAGCCCCTTGAAAAACACAAGACAGTGTGGAAGAATGATGATTTTCACCAACGAAAGCTTGATCATCAAGGACAATTGGATGGTATTCCAAAACCTCACTGTGAGACCTAGCCCCCCAAGGACCCATTCTAAGTTTAAAGCCTCAAATTATATTGCCTCGTGAGAAAAGCTGATCCCCAGATAATGGTCCCAAGTCACCTGCCAAGGAAGCCCAGGTGCTACAAATCCTGCACCTACCTCCATGCCAAAGTCCCCAACTGGAAAAGTTTTAATTTGGTAAGGCTGAATTACAGCCCAGACACATCGCCAAATTTGGACAGTGCAGCCAGCATGACAAGGGACTGAGTATGTCTATCAAGTCGCTCAGTTAGGCCTGCTAAGAAACACTGCCCTTGTAACATACACATGTTTGCCTTCTCTTTCACAAAATAACTTTTAACACACGTTTGCCTACATAACAGTGCAAGGTTAGTTTCTACGAAACTATATTACTAACAAAACCACTTCACAAGAACACTATCAAGACACCTTGAACATTTTGTACAAGGCCCTGACACACATTGTATAAATGTTGTTTGTTAATTCATCCATAAGGTGACTTTCCTATAACTGAAACAGTAAACAATGTTTACTCAGCTGGGGAATCAACACGGAGGCATGGATGCCATTGCTATAAATACACGTGCTCTTCTGAACTTGGGAGGGAAGCACTTGGATGTCACATGCGAGGTCATCTCTGTTTTGACGTTTTAGCTTAGCTGTTTCCTGTTGATCCCTCTGCAAGGAGGGATGTCCAACCAGTGACCAAGATGGGGACCTAGATACCTTGCCTTCAGGTAAAGGAAAGTTAAATGATCCTGTAACTGATTCTAGGCAGAGCACACGCACACATTTTTCGGCTCGGTTAGGGAACACATAGGAGGAGTAGACTATACTCAGTACTGACATGCCAGCATATGTACACTGCTTTAGCAAGATCGTGTAATTGTTCATTCTCTTCACCGTCCTTATACTTCTAATCACTTTTATCTGCTTCTGTCTATCAATCATTGCAGCTCAACTATTGTATACAAGAATCATGATGGTTCAATAAATATAGAAAGCGCCCACTTGTCTCTTTCTTGTATATCTTGTGAGAGCACACAAGTGACTGAGCGAAAAGGTTCTAGATCTGTTACCAAGATTCCAGGGAGGGATCTGGGTTGTGATGTTCTGATGTTGCCCAAGCCATTCACCATCAATTTAGGTTAGGGGGTCTTATGGTGGCACTGTGAGCTTGCTGGTCTCTGGGACAACATATCCTGAGGGGGTCCATGCAATCAGTCTGCCACAAATCTCAACATTTATGTTGCCCAACAAATGCACAGTTCCTACAGTTCCTACAGGAAAAGTGGAAAATGTGTGACATGTCGGCTGCCGTAGATATACTAAGGCATCATCAGCGTATACCCAGACCAATTGTGTGGTCTCCCTAATCGTTACACCCCACCCCCTCAGTAGAGATTGTAACTGTTGCACCAGAGAATCTATTGCCAGTGAAAAAATATGGGTGACAAAGGGAAGCCCTGTCTGATCCACATCCACCTATACAAAGATAAGTGTCGTTACACTGTCTCATCCACTCGCACCCGCACCAGTGGGGTGCTGTATAACAGCTGCACCCATTTTATGTACCGTTCCCTTATGGTCACTCAGCCAGATAAGTCCCGACAGTGAGTCAAAAGCTTGCTCAATATCGAGCAGCGCCAGAGCATAGTGGTCGTCTTCCAATAGAGGAGCATGCATAATAAGTGGCAGCATCCGCAAGTTACAGATAGTGTTCCTACAGGGACTGAAGCCACACTGGTCGTCATGCACCAACTGTGGCAAGTGATCCAGCAATCTAGACACCAAGATGTTACCGAGGACTTTAACATTCACATTAGCATTGATATGATGCTACCTCGTTAATGTCCTTAACTAGTTTTGGTAGCATAACAATGAGTGCCTTACTCATGGATTCAGGCAGCATACCCTGCCCGTAAGTCTCATTCGGGCATGTTCTAACAGGCGTTCCACAAGGGCAGCAGCTCCACATTAGTACAAGCTGGCTGGCAGGCCACACCCACCCAGGGCCTTAGCTGCCTTTAGTGCTCAAATTGCTACCACCATCTCCTCCTTGGATAATAGATGTGTCCAGCCTATCACAATCCGTATCCAAAAGGGAGACCATTGGAAATACGGTAAGGTAGCACTTTCCTGTGTTTAGCTGGGGGGCATCCAGCACGGCATATACCTTTTGGAGATGAGAAGCAAAGGCATCTGTTATATCCTGGTGAGTGAATACCTCCTGCCCCAGCCCACTCCGAACTCCTACCATAGTAGGCAGTATACCTCGCTGCGGAAAAGCATGGAAAGCATCCTGTCAGCCTCATCCCTTCCACATATAGGCACTGCTTATAGCTAGTATGGACTCATTTGTCAAAGAGATCCCACGTTTCCATCAAATCACGGCTTCACTCCTTCCAATCTGAAAACTGCTGTGGTTGCATAATCACATTCTACTCCAGGACCCCAAGTTTATTTTCCAGATCATTTAGTGACCTAGAGAGCTGCTGCTCCAGTGGCAAAGTGAGCAAGGGACTCACATCTGAGCATACCATGCCAACTTATGGCTAACAAAGCAAAAACCAAAGGAAATGATGGACGGAGTGTTGAACATTGCAAGCACTCACCCCCAGTCAACTGATCTGGGTTTAATCCATCACCGTTCTTTAGCCCACTCTGCCACCCCAGTTGGCAGGGTATGCTCAGACGTGAGTCCCTTGCTCACTTTGCCACTGGATTCAAGCAAGCCTGGCTGAAGACGGCTGAAATGCCAGAAACCGGTCCTAGGAAGCTTGTTTCCGGTCCAGGGAAGATATGGCTTGGCAGTTCGGGTTGGACTGTTCCCATGAGGCACAGGGTCAGACTGATTTGCATACGGCCATGTCTGAACTGGGGTGGCAGAGTGGGCTAAAGAACGGTGATGGATTAAACCCAGATCAGTTGACTGGGGGTGAGTGCTTGCAATGTTCAACACTCCGTCCATCATTCCCTTTGGTTTTTGCTTTGTTCGCCATAAGTTGGCAGCGTATGCTCAGAAGTGAGTCCCTTGCTCCCTTTGCCACTGGATTCAAGCAAGCCTGGCTGAAGACGGCTGAAATGCCAGAAACCGGTCCTATGAAGCTTGTTTACAGTCCAGGGAAGACATGGCTTGGCAGTTCGGGCTGGACTGTTCCCATGAGGCACAGGGTCAGACTGATTTGCATATGGCCATGTCTGAACTGGGGTGGCAGAGTGGGCTAAAGATTGGTGATGGATTAAACCCAGATTAGTTGACTGGGGGTGAGTGCTTGCAATGTTCAACACTCCGTCCATCATTCCCTTTGGTTTTGCTCTAAAATTGAATAGTCAGGCCATGATGGCACGTGGTGGTGCTCCAAGTCTGGGCACAGATACCAATGCACGGTGGCCATGCTTTATAGTGACAAACTTAGAAAGTCTTTGTAGTTTCAGCATAGCTGTGATCCATTTTTCCATTAGAAGCTGCGCCAACTTTCCCTCAGCTTGTTCGGGGAAGCTCACAAAATGAAGGTTGTTCCTCATGGAACATCCTTTCCCATTTTTAAGTCTGTCCTCCATATGTGTTTTGAGAGTGAGCTGAGCATGGCTGCAGTCTTTTTGATAGCCACCACCTCCTACTGTAGCTTGGCAACATGCCCTTCAGCTTCAGATACCCTTTCTGAAATATCCCAAAACTCTGCCTGGAGCAGGCCTGCCTCCATGGCCACTGTATCTTTTTTGACAAGCATGACCTCATGTGAGTCTTTTATTTATACTAGAAGGTAAGCTACAGTGGGGGCCCCGGCTTCACAGAGGGAACCTGCTTGACTTGCTCTCCCACAGTGCCCTCTGGTGGCAACAGGGGGGCATAGTTATCTATTTTGTTGGTCTTTACTGCCTTGCCTGTTTGTGTTTCGTCATGGTGAGCCCACAACACTGGTACACCAACAGAGCCTAACGCAGGTCCAGTAACTCACCCATAATGGAGCGCCCCAACCCAAGTCCCTCTGAGTGCTATCTGGGGCCTCTGGGTACCTTACTTTTCAGGTCAGGCAAACACCCTCAGCCAGCATGCCAGCACTAGAGTTATCTCAGCACACCAAGAAGGCCCAGTTGTCAAGGAAAAGTGACAGGACTTTAAAACCCCTTCCAATCAGGATCATCTACAAACTGTCCAAGTGATGTGCGTCCCCATCCAAGGCTGGTTCAAATATAGGGTACCCCCAGGGTCTCAGGCATCAGCCATCAGCAAGCAACAAAAGCTACTTTGCCCCAAAGAAGTTAGCAGAGCAACAGTTTCCGCATGGGCTCCAGCCCCAGAAATTGACAGAGGCTGTTTCAGGATCTGGTTTCCAGGAACATTTTGGGGCATATTCTCAAGAACTTATCGCCAAGTTATCAGCACAATAGCGCAGCAAAAGTGGCAAAAAAATGATTGCCCCTTTCTCAAGCTGGTGCAAACTGCCCATATCGCCAGTTTTCCAGCGATAGCTACCGCAAAAAACATCGCCATGGATGAGAGCGACAACTAATGCTAATGATATGCACAGTAAGCGTTCCGGTGCAAAAACACACGAAAACACCACTTCGCAAGATTCTCAACGACCAGCAAGGTCTACGATGCGATCCAAAAACAGGTGATAAGGAGCGTTGGCAGCACAGATTTAACACCTGCCTTTTACTGGTGTTAAGCACGACGACTACCTGCAGTATGAAAGGGAGCCCAGCCCAGAGCCACATCTGAAGACCAACACATTGCATGGAGACACTGATCATGCAGCTCGGAGACGCGAGAATTCCATAACACCCACCACCACCACCCCCATGCCCCCCCGGACCTCCCCCCAGAGTACCACCGAGGCAGCGCAGTACAGGACAGCGGATGTTCCGAAAACGGCATGGCCCCTCGGCCACACAATAGCAGAATGTGGGGAGAGGTGGGAACCAAGTATGTGTGAAGGAGGCAAGTCACCCATGAATAAGAATACACACAATGCCAAGTGTGGTGGTGATGTGCTGGACAGACCTCAGTATGCAGAGCACAGACCTGTCCATTTGGACATATACTGCTGGTGTTTTTTAGTGTAGTGGACAGTGGACGCAACCATGTTACCTCAGGCAGTGGGGAAGACCTCAGTCATGTAGCTGTGTCGTCCCTCCCTGTAAGTGTAAGCAGAGTGGGCTGGACTGGCGTACACCAGTCCAACGTAGGAGTGTGAATAAATAGTCCGGGCTCTGGGTGTGGTTCACTTCCGGAATGGTCAACTCGTCTACCAGGGCGACACCGTTCATCCTGCCATGAGGCCGCCATCTGCCTCAGCCAATCGCTGGCATCCGCGATATAGGCCCCCAGCGAACCCAGCGGCAAAGCACCGCGGAGTTATGTCTGTGCTGACTACTACCTTCAACCTACACTGCGGTCAGCAGTGCTCACAATTCAGTTCGAGTTGCGATTGCAGATGACGCAGTCCAGTAGGCAACAGTCATTGCTACCAGTGCAGCCCGCCCGGACCACGCATCATTACAGGCTGCGCACCCCCTGAGCGCTTCAGGTGCCACTAACTCTGTGCACCACAAGCCAACGCCACATGGCCATATTGAGGCAGAATTTAGTATGCAAAAGACATTGCTCGCAGAGCAGCCCACCCGGCTGACACATCATAGCTGCCTGGGCACCCCCTGAGCGCTTCAGGTGCCACTAACTCTGTGCACCACAAGCATACGCCATGTGGCTGTGGGCCCCTGCTGACCTCTGCCTCTGGCCTACCCTGCAGTCAGCAGGGCTCACATACATCAATCGATTCCTGACCTTCATTGACAACGCATCATCGAAGGCTGCACACCCACTGAGCGCCACAGGTGTCACTGACTCAGTGCCCCACAACTCATGGACCCTTTATGATTGAGTTCCGTGCTGTGGACTGCGGATGCAACAATGTCACCTCAGGCAGTGTGGGAGACCTGGGACGATGATGCTGAAAATGAGGCAGGTGTAACACACCCCACTGCAGCTGCAGCAGGAATATCCCGAATGGTCACAGTCATTTACAATTTCTTCACATGAGCACACTCAGCTTTGGTGCCCCCATCTCAGTGCACCACAAGTCATGGCCCCTTCTAATTGAATATTGGGTGACATCTGTACTTGCTCCAGGTACCTCCATGATGCTTTGCAGTTGTTTGTGTTATGTTGGTGTTTTCTGTTTACGCTTTAATATTACTGTTCAAGTTGTTGCCAGCACCAACCACTCCCTAAGGGCTGGCTCACACTCACTCCACACCCATCTAGCACAGGCGTCACTGGATATGTGATCCTGGTAATAAAAAGGGTCCGGGCGCACGTACCGGTAACCAGTGTCATTATCTAGCCCAGTGTGTCCGTGTGGTCAATATGTATGAATGATGGCCCCTGGTCCTACCACATTACATTGTGCTGTGGACAGCGGATGCAACCATGTCACCTCAGGCAGTGGGTAAGAGCTTGGACATGTAGCTTAGTCGTCCCCCACTGTAAGCACCAATGGTGCAATGTAGCATGCACCCGGAGGGCGGGCTTGCACGAACGGAGTAATGAAGGAGCGCAAGACTACTGGGGTCAAGAATCATACATGCCAAGTGTTGTGTGTATCTGTATTGCCGCAGCATGAGCCAAATGCCTAACTACATTAGCTGCGCCAGTTCAGCCAGCATGTACTCTACATCTGTGTCAGCCCTACCCTTAGTTATATCAAAAAATTGTGGGGGTTTACCCAAATTACCCTCCTTTGCCTGGGTAAGGAATACAATACTTATAAGTACAAAAAATGGAAAGGAAGGATCGATATCTATAATCTTTTATAATGGGGGACTTGATAGTCCCCTATTATAAAAGATTATAGATATCGAACCCTCCTTTCCATTTTTTGCACTTATAACTATCCTTACCGTAGGCCTACACTCACGTAGCCCACCACCTTCAACGGCCAACATCAGAGTGTTGTTGTCAGGCTTGTGGACATGAGCAGACAAGCATGACAATACAGTGCTGTAGGAGTGAGACTGATGCAATCGCGCAGCGCACATAGGTAAATAGGTTCAGAGGAGGGAGCAGCAGCTATGAGGCAACGTAACACACAGTGATGCCGCTCATATCCCACATGCAAGACATGTCAAAAATGAATCCCAAAGTCGCACTCATCCCACCCCACCCCCAACAAGCCAGTCACATTTCATGAATGCAAGCAGATTACAAACTTACACTACTTGGGATGAAAGCTCCTTTGTCTGAACTATCAGGCGGAAGCACATCTGCACCTCTGACCTCGGAATTGCATGTGCCCGGCAACCCCTGACAGATATTGTAGCAGTTGATGCCGACTCCCACACTACGCACAGCCTGATGAGAGACCAACGTATACACACCCCACACACAGGAGTCCTTGCTCGAAGTTATCTTGCATGGAATAGCCTTCACACTTACTCCCAGGCGTACAACCGGTGCACACTAAAACAACTCATTGATCCGAGATGTGGCATTTCATCCACAGAACTGGTGCAGGTCAGAATAGTGCTGTTTCAACAAGAGCCACTAATGCAATGGCCGAACATCCGAGACACATGCACAACCCCTGTCACGTGGAACTGTACCGTGCACAACTGCTGCATTTACTGGGGGCGCTGCCATTGGCAGTGCTGGGGATCAGTTACCGGCTAAGCCTTCGCCTTGCCAACGTCACCTGCGTTCAGCCTGTGTTGTATTGTCGATCGTGCATATTCGAGTGGTCCATGGGTGTCTGCCTGTCCAACAGGACGGTAGCTGAACTGGATTTTGACATGTGTGCGAGCCCCCTGTTGGCCCACGACCAGGAGTGTCACAGTGATACCCATTTATGGGTTGCCTTGATACTTGGCATACATGCTGGCAGCTGGACCTGGGAGAGTCCACAAATCCTCGTGTGCAGTGACCACATTGAACCGCTCCCCTATTGGGTTGTAGTGCTAAGGGATCACCTTGCCGTCCTGTTTGAGGAAGTCGACAACGACCTCATGTTGGAGATGTTAGCCTATGAAGATGCAATCGCTTTCATCTACGAGTAACTACGTACTTGCAGCCACAACAGATTGGAACACATTGCACATGTCCCGACACCTAGTTGCATCTTGGAGATCTGTTCACATATCCCACAACAACAGTGGACATTGCTGCATTCTCCTGGGCTCCAAATACATGAGTGGACAACAGCGCAGCTTAACAAACACATGTGAAAGATGAGGCACTTCCCCGGAGTGGACAGCGGCACTTGGCAACGTTCCTCATTCTGACATACTGCTGCATTGGTCTGCATGTTGTGGCACTTATCTTGCCCTTACTGACACGCATATGCTAATAAAGTCTACGCACCTTCACTTGTATTCAACTGTGATGAGTGTTGATTTGAACGAGAAATGTGTGTCTCAATGCCTATCTGGGTCACGGCCATACATGCGCATTGATATCATTACCCATGGAGTATCTTTTTATGGAATCACGGTCCTTGATTTCATCCATACTTTCATTCTTGATTAATCATGGCCATGATACATCTGTGTGAATTGGAATGTTTTATTCACATTCATTGGAGTGTTGAAGCTGGACCAGTACAGGGCCATGCAAACACCACTTTATATTGTTGGCCCGTGGAGGGCCAGCCTGAGTCCTTTCGGGATTGACAAGTTCATAGGGAGTGGAAGACTACAGTCCGCAGTGTCATTGGTAACCAAACCAAATATGGCAGTCCACGTCGAGGTCCAAGGTGAATGTCGCTCAGTAAATAGGGGGACAGTGTGAGATGTTAATCCAGGGCATGATGCAGAGGGCAGAACCAAGCTGAACCCTGCCAAATGGCGGGGATGAATGCTACCACTTCATTCTAGCCACAAAGCCAGATTCATCATCATCATCATCTTCGTCCTCTGATGTGCCAGGTGCCTCACATGCGGGTGGTGGTGTTTTGTCTGCATCACTGTGTGGCACTGACACTTCAGTGGGAGGAGATGTGGATGTAGTAGTAGCACCAACATGCATCCGCGCCAGGCCTTGTGGTGGCAATGCCATGACGAGGATCTGCAGGGCATGGAAGATCACAGCTACATCTCGCTGGTGTGCAGCCGTGGCAAACATTCTTTCCACCTGCATCCGCTCCAAGCTCTCCATCATTCTCCTCATGTGTCCCTAATCACGGATGACATCGCTGGGGCCACTCTGACTAGACAGTTGTTCTTGGCTCAGAGTCTTGACTTCAGCAATGTCAGCCATGGCTTGTTGTAGAGCAAGGAGCAGACAGTCGGTTTCCGTTATGGACTGTGAGTGGTCCCTGATGGGACTCAGACACCCACGTATGGCATCTAGTTTGGTTGCCATGAGGTCAAACCCCACCCGCAGCTGGTCAGACATCTCCTCCTAGCACCCTAACACACAGCGTTGGAAGGCCATGTGTTGGTCGTGGGGACCCTGGAAGACAGCTGTGGTGGTGGCTGCTTCCTGATGTGTGGTCTGTGCAGGGGGTGGGGTCTCATGGATGCATCTGGGCTTCCCTGCTTCTGGAGGTGGGGTGCCGGAGCTGACCCTGGGCTGTTGGAGTGCATCAGTGTAGATGTTGGGGAGGTCCTCTTCATCATCAGTGCTGAGTTGTTGGGTCTGTTCTGCAGGAGGTGTTGATTCTCCCTCTGCAATGTGAAGGGGAAATGCATATTGACATTGTGTTCACATGTATGTTCACGCATTGTACAAGTTTACTATCAGACTGCATGGCAATGTACATTGTGACTGTTTATGAGGAGGCGCCTATTTAAAGCAGGACACTTGGCATTTGTACACCATCAGGGATGTGAGGTTGTACTTGTACATTGTCATCTCACAGTTTCCTGCTATGCTAAATGCGAATAGCCATTTTCTACACACAAGCGGCAGCATTTGTGTCCTCTGGTCTGTTGTGAAAGTGTTGCAGTTTGTACCACAATGTTGTCAATGTTGGGGTGCTCTGCATCTTATGTGTGTGTGCTGCATTGTGGGTGAGTTGCCCCTTCGGCTATGATTTGGCTGGCCCTTATCCCTTTCAGGCGGTGTGCCTTTCACTTCTGTGCTTATTCAGTGCTGAGATGTTGCAGACTTGCGTAAATTGGGCTCTTGGTCAGAGTTGTGACTCTTGGGCATGACTTGTCTGCAGATGTGCTATACTTACTTGTGCATGTGTGCCATTGTTCCCATCTCCCCCGTTCCCCCAGTCCCTGGTCGTTACTCACCCTGTTGCTGTTGGCTCAGGTCATGTGCAGTGTCCAGTCCCCGAACTCCTGCCACCGTCTCCCCAATTATGGTCCCGGGCTGGTTCCCCGAGGGGCTTGTTGGGTTCTGATTGTCCTCTGTACTAGCTCCGGCTACCTTCATGGTGCTTCGCAGTAGTTTGTGTCTTGTTTGTGTTTTTGGTTGCTGCTTTTATAGTGATTTTGGCCGCCTGACTTGTGGGACTTGCAGGCTGGAGCTGCTTCTCGCTGGATTTTTTATTGCAGTTGTGCCCATCACAATTCTTTTCACGTGGGGGTTCAGATTTTTATCACCGTCCAGGGACTTTTATTGCGGGCATTTGACGTGTTTTAGGGACACTATCGCATGTTACCGCCATGTTGAGGATACAACGTTAACACAGACCCCTGTGCCCCCACAGCCGGTCGCTCCTCTCCACTGCTCTGCCTACCTGTCGCTGCCTGGCACCTGCCCACCCTGTAACTTCCGCCTGACGCCACTTACCTGGTTTCACGCCGCCGCCGCCTCCTGCCTGCTGCTTCTCAGGTTCCGCCTGTCGCTTTCCTGCCGCTGCTGCCCCTCCTCGCCCGCTGACCTCCGACGCTGCCCCGGTCACTTCAGCTCCGTTTTTCCCGCCGTTTCCGCCACCGCTGACCCGCTCTCCTCCTTCCTGCTCCCGCCTCCGCCTGCAGTCCCGCCTCCCCCCACTGCCCATTGGACAACCCGCTCCCGCCTCCCAGCTGACCCTCCCTCCCGGCTCCTTATTTAAGGGGACAGTAGCGGGCTGGTCAGTGTGACCCCTGTGCCCCCACAGCCGGTCGATCCTCTCCACTGCTCTGCCTACCTGTCGCTGCCTGGCACCTGCCCACCCTGTATCTTCCGCCTGACGCCACTTACCTGGTTTCACGCCGCCGCCGCCTCCTGCCTGCTGCCTGCTGCTTCTCAGGTTCCGCCTGTCGCTTTCCTGCCGCTGCTGCCCCTCCTCGCCCGCTGACCTCCGACGCTGCCCCGGTCACTTCAGCTCCGTTTTTCCCGCCGTTTCCGCCACCGCTGACCCGCTCTCCTCCTTCCTGCTCCCGCCTCCGCCTGCAGTCCCGCCTCCCCCCACTGCCCATTGGACAACCCGCTCCCGCCTCCCAGCTGACCCTCCCTCCCGGCTCCTTATTTAAGGGGACAGTAGCGGGCTGGTCAGTGTGACCCCTGTGCCCCCACAGCCGGTCGCTCCACTCCACTGCTCTGCCTACCTGTCGCTGCCTGGCACCTGCCCACCCTGTAACTTCCGCCTGACGCCACTTACCTGGTTTCACGCCGCCGCCGCCTCCTGCCTGCTGCCTGCTGCTTCTCAGGTTCCGCCTGTCGCTTTCCTGCCGCTGCTGCCCCTCCTCGCCTGCTGACCTCCGACGCTGCCCCGGTCACTTCAGCTCCGTTTTTCCCGCCGTTTCCGCCACCACTGACCCGCTCTCCTCCTTCCTGCTCCCGCCTCCGCCTGCAGTCCCGCCTCCCCCCACTGCCCATTGGACAACCCACTCCCGCCTCCCAGCTGACCCTCCCTCCCGGCTCCTTATTTATGACGCCCCCTGAGCGACCGCGCAGCGGACGCGCGCAGCGGGAGCGCCGATTGAGCGCCGAAGGTGCGCCAAAGGTAAGCCCGTCTGCGCCCGTCCGCACCTGGACCGCGCCCAGCGCCAGACCCCCTGGCCCCCGCGCCCGCCAGCCCCCCCCGCAGGACCTACGACTTCGCTACGCTCATCGCACTCAAAACCGCCCGAGCCCCCGGATGCTACCGAGCGTCCCCGCGACGCACCCATGGACCCTTCGTCTGCCGATCCTGCAACTTCTCCTGCCTCCAAACAAGCACCACGCCCACCAAGACGGACAACAGCAACCACCTCAAGTGCATCCTGATCAACACCCGCTCCATCCACAGACACGCCGTGGAACTCTGGAACCTCCTCGACACCGCATCTCCAGACGTCGCCTTCCTAACGGAAACCTGGATGAACGACTCCTCAGCCCCCGACATCGCCATAGCCATCCCGGACGGCTACAAGATCATCAGGAGGGATCGCAACAACCAGACCGGAGGGGGCATCGCAATCGCTCACAAAAGCACCATTCGCATCTCGACTGACTCCACCGACGCATTCAACACCGCCGAATACCTGCACTTCCAGATCCACACCGACCCCAAGACTACCCTCAGAGGCACCCTCATCTACAGACCCCCGGGACCACGTGCACAGTTCTGCGAAGACATCACGGACTTCATCAGCCCTCACGCCCTCCCCTCCGCCGACTACATCCTCCTCGGGGACCTCAACTTCCACCTGGAGAACAACAACGACCGCAACACGACCACCCTGCTGGACAACCTCGCCAACCTCGGACTCCAGCAGCTGGTCAACACCCCCACTCCCTACGCCGGCCACACGCTCGACCCCCTCTTCTCATCCAGCAAGCACGTCACCTTCAGCCACTGCACCGGACTCCACTGGACTGACCACAGCTGCGTCCACTTCAGCTTCACGAAGAACACGGTCCACCACCACCCGAAGCAGGTTCCCCACAGAAACTGGAGCAAGATCACCGTCGACCAGCTCACCACCTCCCTCAGCCAGAACCCACCGGTCAGGACAACGGACCCTAACACAGCAGTCCTCGACCTCACGCAATGGCTGACCTCCTGTGCCAACGACCTCGCCCCACTGAAGAACCCACTCACCAGGCCCAGAAGCAAGAAGGCCCCCTGGTTCACCGACGAACTCAAGGACTCCAAGAAGGCCTGCCGCACCCTCGAGAAGGCCTGGCTCCTCGACAAGACCACCGACAACATGACCGCCCTCAAACTCGCCACCCGCAGACATCACCAGCTCATCCGCACCACCAAGAAGAAATCTTTGAAGGAACGACTGGACAAGAACGCCCATGACAGCAAGGAGCTCTTCAACATCGTCAAGGAGTTCTCCAACCCCAGCACCGGCAACAACGACATCACTCCCTTGCAGGACCTCTGCGACTCCCTCGCCTCGTACTTCCACCGCAAGATCGCCGACATCCACAACAGTTTCGGCGCTCCACCCCGCACCCATCGACCGAACCTACGCACCCCGCCGCTATCCTCCAGACATGGACCAAAGTGACCCCCGAAGACACGACACGCATGATGAACACCATCCACTCCGGATCTCCGACCGACCCATGCCCCCACCATGTCTTCAACAAGGCCGCCTCTACCATCGCACCCCACCTCCGAGACATCATCAACGCCTCCTTCGACACAGCCACCTTCCCGGAGAGCTGGAAGCACGCCGAGCTCAGCGCACTACTGAAAAAACAACAGCGGACCCGACCGACCTCAAGAACTTCCGCCCAATCTCGCTCCTTCCATTCCCTGCCAAAGTCATCGAGAAGGTCGTCAACAAGCAGCTGGCCGCCTTCCTCGAGACAAACGGATCCCTCGACCCATCGCAATCCGGATTCAGAGCCAACCACAGCACCGAGACCGCCCTCATTGCAGCCACCGACGACATCCGAGCCCTGCTCGACAAAGGTGAAACAGCGGCACTCATCCTCCTTGACCTCTCCGCAGCATTTGACACTGTCTGCCACCGCACCCTAGTCCAACGCCTCAACGACACCGGCATCCAGGGGATTGCTCTGGAATGGATCATCTCATTCCTCTCCGGCAGAACACAGAGAGTACGCCTCCCTCCGTTCCGCTCTGAGGCCACCGAAGTCATCTGCGGCGTCCCGCAAGGATCGTCGCTCAGCCCCACTCTCTTCAACATCTACATGAAACCCCTCACTGCCATCGCACGCCAACACAACCTCAACATCATTTCCTACGCCGATGACACCCAGCTGATTCTCTCCCTCACCAGAGACCCCGACACCGCCAAAGCCGACCTACACGAAGGGATGAAAGATGTCGCCGAATGGATGAACATCAGCCGCCTGAAGTTGAACACGGACAAGACAGAAGTCCTCATCCTGGGACCGTCGCCCTCCGCATGGGACGACTCCTGGTGGCCCCCGGCCCTGGGCACCGCACCCAAGCCAACGGACCACGCACGCAACCTGGGCGTCATCCTGGACTCCTCCCTATCGATGACCAGACAAGTCAACGCCGTCTCCTCATCTTGCTTCCACAACCTCCGCATGCTCCGCAAGATCTTCAGATGGATCCCGACCGAGACCAGGAAGACTGTCACCCAGGCCCTCGTCACCAGCAGACTAGACTACGGAAACACCCTCTACGCCGGTACAACAGCCAAGCTTCTGCAAAGACTTCAGCGTATCCAGAACGCCTCCGCCCGTCTCATCCTGGACGCCCCCCGACGCAGCCACATCTCGAGCCACCTGAGAGACCTGCACTGGCTCCCTGTCAACAAGAGGATCACGTTCAGACTCCTCACCCACGCACACAAATCCCTCCACGACCTGGGCCCAAGGTACCTCAACGACCGCCTGACCTTCTACACGCCCACCCGACAGCTACGATCCGCGAACCTCGCCCTCGCCGTCGTCCCTCGCATCCAGAGAGCCACCGCCGGAGGAAGATCCTTCTCCTACCTGGCGGCCAAGACATGGAACTCCCTGCCCGTCCACCTGCGGCTGACCCAGGACCACTTCGCCTTCAGGAAACAGCTCAAGACCTGGCTGTTCGAGCAGTAGCAGACCCCCTCCCCCAAGCGCCTTGAGACCCTTCCGGGTGAGTAGTGCGTGATATAAATTCCATGATTGATTGATTGATAGAGTTATTTTCCCACGATAGACGGCGAGATTTAAAGATTGCGTTAACCGATTTTGAAGATGATTATCGCACGTTCTTGAGAATATTTCCCTGATTTTTTTCTAAATACTTCTTTGGGGGTTTTATGGTAGTGCAATACTTTGGATTGTTTTGAGGGATCTCTATTGGATTAATTTTATTTTTGCATTTTTGAGGGGGGCTTTTTGGAAATTATTTTTTCAGTTTTTGGTGAATTATTCTTTTGAGTGCATAGATGCAAAGGATGATCTGCAGCTAAAGAACAGTAAGTTATATTTCATTTCAGTTTTTTTGGGTGGGAAGAGTCAGCAAGTGTTATGTGATTGCTACTTTTTATTTTATATTGTGTTCTGTATTTTTTTTGTATTATATTTTGTATTGTTTATATTGTATTGTATTTTGTAGTGTGTATTTGTTATGTGTTGTTATTATTTTACACAATGCATTGAGTTTGCTGTTTGAGGTTTAATTTTGGATATACATAATATATATATAATATTTTATTATATCAGTCTTACTTACAATTTGAGTTTTATTTAATTTTTTGACTGTTGTCAGACAATATTATGTTTATTATTTATGTAAAACAATTGGTCAGAGTTAAGATTATGGTATACTTTTTTGAGAGTTTTGTAGGTTACAATTTATTTTATGATATGCTTTTGGCTATTATTTCTAAGTAAAATACATCTTTGTTGTTGAGTTGTACTTCAAGTTGTAGCAGGCTGAACATTCTTTTGGTTTCTTCGCTAACTGTAAGTGCAATTTGGGTTACGGATTGCTCCATTTATAAATGTTGGTAGCTTTGCTCTTTTTTTAGGGCTTCTTTAAATGTATGGAGTTCTAGTTTGGTTCTGCTTAGTATGGGTTGGAAGGCATTGTGCCATCTTTGCACTGTGTTATTTGTTGTGGCTTTCTGTGCCAAGATTTTTTTAAATGATCTTTATTAAGGTTTTAAATGAAATAAGTAGTTGGAATATTGTACATTAAAGACTGTGCTTGGACAAATGTAATATCCCATCAAGAAGATCAAAAACTTGTACAACATCCCTCACCCAGCTCTTGTGCAAATTATCCAATTAACTTAAGGCAGTATGGTGCTACGGGTCAAAACAGGCCATAAAAATACAGTAATGTATCTTGTCTCTCAGTTGGGTTCATCTTGAGATGATTGATTAGTGGCCATGTTTGGTATTTCAACTCGTATAACATAGCTGCCGAGGCTCTGAGATCATCTGCCCGTTTTTCATTAGTAGCTTTTGGTGACAAGATGATGTCATAGACATTCAGCCATAGTATTTGGAATCTTGGGTTGGCGTCTGTGCCAGGAGCGATGTTGTCTGCCAACCCAAGTATCTTCAAAAGAATACTTCAGGGGGCTTAGTTTGTGTTCGTTTTGTTGGGCTTTCTAATAGTCTATTGTAATGGTTAGATACCTCAGTGACAGGGACATAGGCTTCTGCTATCAGTTTTAGGTTGTATTTCAAAGGCAAATTTATTTTTTGTAGCATAATCCACACTTAGGGGCTCATTAGGATGGCGGACCAACTGGAGTTTGACCGCCATCCTGGTGTAAACCAGGACCGTCCGCCATGCATGCGGCGGTCCCGCACAATGGATCAGGATGCGACCGCCACTATGGTGGTCGGATCCTGCATTTTAAAATTGTGGCAGTTGCTGCTGACAGCAGCACCCGCCGCAATGCTAAATTGTCATGTCACACGGTGCCTGCCATATAGTGCTGTGAAATGTAGAGGGCTACCATGGGTATCCCCCATGTGCACCCTCACCTCCCCCCCACAAGGGGGGCCCGCAACTGGTCTCCATCACTAATCCTCACCAGCCTTGCTGCCATGGAATGGCCTGCACTGGCCAGCATCATAATTTGGTGGATGGTGCCTGCTAGGCACCGCCACCCTTTTAGGCTATGTGGTCCCTCTGCCAAGCAATCTGTGAGATTGCTTTAGGTGGTCCCAAGGTGGACGGACTTCGCGCCCGCCACAGGCAGTGCGCGATTTCCTCCGCCATAGTAATGCAGCGGAAGGAATATGGCGGTCCTATTGCAGAAGGACCACCACCGCATGGCTGACGGTGATGGGCCTTCCGCAATCATAATCGGGCCCTTAGTTAAGATTGTTGGAGATGTCTCCATTTGATTGAAATGGTAGTAACAGCCTTTTATGGCTGTGTGGGTAAACATTTAAAATGGTTTGAATTATGGCGTGTTCAAAGTCAATGATTATGTAATGTGGGTAGTACTTATTTGTTTTGAGTTTAATGCTTTTTAAGAGGTTGTAGTAAGTGCTACTTTGGTTATTTGGTAGTGGGGCATATATAAAATGCATTTCTCAGTTGTAATATTCACCATGTATGATGTTTATCTGAGTGAATGGTTTGAGGCACATTTTGAAGGTCCCATCCATTATCCCGGTTTGGCAATGGCTTAGTTTTAGTAAGTTATCTGCTGTACAAGATGTTAATATTCATCTATTATTGCTTAGATTCTCCAATAACAGGATGGGATCCCACATTTTAGGGGATTTTGAAGTGTTCAGGTATTTGTATATCTTGGTATCCTTAAGTTTGCTTTTTTAATTCATGCATTTAAAGATTTTAAAGTGGGCATAGGTGGTAGTTGGCCTGTGATGTGTTTTGGGAAATTAAGGAGTATATCAATTAGGATATTTGTTGTGGGATCCTGGGAGCTGGGGTTTGCCACTCCTATATCGTGCAACACCTCTCTTACTTCTATAGCTGACCACTCCATCCAGTCATTCATTCCCCTTTAGTGTGCCTTTGCCTCTTCCCTCCTGCCTTCTGTGATCAGATGTCTGCCCCCTCCCCTCCCATTCCTTCTGCTTCAGCATGTCCCAGCCTCCTTCCTCCTGTTCACTCTGGTTAGCTTTCTGACCCTGCCTACACTGGCCTGCCCTGAGTAGTCAGCTTGTGGCCCCTGGCCCCTGTAGCCCTCCTCTCTGCCCTCTTTTCTCTGTCTGCATGCCTCAGTCCCTTCTTTCCCACCCTTCATGGTCAGCTTTCTGCCCCTGCCAGCTTGTCCTTGGCGGTCAGTTTGCTGATCTTGTCCACTAGCGCTACCCTATGTTCTGTATGAGTGTGCCCTTACCCCCTCTCTCCTTCCCTCCATTGTCCATTGTGCTTCCCTTTCCCATGGTGCCTGCTGTGAATGGCCAGCTTGATGCCCCTGTCTCTGCCACCTCTCTACATTCTTCTGTGGTCACCTTCCTGCTCCTGTCCCTACCACCCTCCCAGCTGCATTCTGTTTTCTATCTGTGTGTACCTTCCCTCTGCATGACCTCTGTGTGCAGCTTGCTGTTTCTGACAATGCCGTCCTGACCTCTGTGATTGAAATGCTGCTCTGTTTGTCTGGTCCTATTCCTTCCTCCTGATCTCTCTGGTCAATGGTGCTGCCCCTGTCCATGCTAACTGGCCCTTTGTGGTCATCTTGCTGCCCTCCTTCCTAACCTCTGCCCTCTATCATCCATGTGTGTGTCATTGCCCATTTCCTCTGCCCTTCATGGTACATTGTACTGCTCCTGCTCTTAACAGCCTGCCTGTGTGGTGAGCATGCTACCTCTGCCTCCTCTCTCCTTCTCTTGGTTTACCATCTACGTGCCCCTGCCTCCTCCCATCTGCTTTTGATGGTCAGCTTGCTGACTCTGCAACTTCCCTCTGACTTATATTTTCTATGTGCATGCCCCTGCCCCCTCCCTCATGCCCTCTGTAGTCCACTGTGCTGCCACTGCCAATTTTGGCCTGGCTTCTGTGGTCAACTTGCTGTCCCTGTCACCCATCCCTCTGCTCTCCGTTTTCCTTGTGCGTGGGATTGTATCTTCCCTCCTGCCCTCTCAAGACCTTTGTACTGCCACTGCCCCTGCCACCTGCTTGTCCTAATTTTAGCATAAATTATCATTTCTATGACTAAAAGAAATCCTCCATTTTATTTGTTCCTTTCTGAAGGAAATGGTTTCGACTTTACAGCTTTAAATCTATCAAGATGTATTCAGGCAAGCTATCCTTCTGTCATAAATACAGAATGACAGCTCTCTAGTTGTTCATTAGTATACTGTGGCAAACTGCAGTAGAACACTGAGAAGTTAACTAACACACTGCTGCTGTTGTTAAAATGTAGCCTTACGGCTAGAGCGGTCAACCTCGAAGCTGGGGAACTGGGTTCGAGTCTCAGCAACGATGCTCAACATCCTGTGATTCTGGGCAAATCACTTGATCTCCCCGTGCCTAACAAAAAAAAATGAATGTGTTAGTTTGTAACGAAATAGGTGCTCATGTAAAGCGCTCTGATATCCGATGACTCCGGTTTAGTTCACGCTATATCAAACTCTAATAATATAAATGAAAATGACTTGCGACTGTTTTTAGGTCAGAATGTTTTACTGACACAGATGAGAAATACATTTCGGAAAAAGTGTCCTCATTTTAGTTTTCTAGGGCACAAATCATAATTGGGAATCATCTGAAATGCTGCTGCTTCTGGTGGAAGTACATGTTCTACTCAGAATGATAGACTTTATTTTAATAAAGTTAAGGAAGGTGGTATCATCTTAAATTTCCGGAGGACCTTCCATACCTTTGTGAGAAAATCATGTCAGAGACTACAGGCAGTCAACTCCTCTGTACATGGCCTATTTAGTGTATAATGGCCACATGCTCTGATATGTGACCAGACCATTGTAATTTCTTTAATGCTTTTTTTTGGTAATGAAGTACCGGTACAGCAGTACTGTGCTGGGTATCTCTGTCCCTGGTGCTGATACTGCAGTACCACTCACACAAAATAATTCATATATTTTAATTTAATTAAGGGAATGTGCCTTTGAAACTACCCATATAGACCCCTCGGGGTCAGGGCACTCCCAACTAGCTCCTTTATTTGGTCATTTCTTTTTTTTTTTATCAGTCCCTGCGTTCTGTAATGGTAGCTGCAACATTATCTTCAATGTTGGTGCAAGCCAATCAAATCATTTAATACTGTGAAACCGGCTCAGGTACCAAATACAGAAAAGTCAGACAGGAAATAAAAACCCTTGGCCAATCAGAATTGCCTGTTTTTAAAATTGCTGGCATTGCAGGATTCCCGCGCGAGCAACTGTTCAGATATATCTATTTTTCTCACTGACAATCCCTTCATGTCCAACTTGAGCCTCTCTGTAAACATTAATTTAGCAAAAACGACTGAATGGATTCACACCAAACCAGAAGCAAGCTTTCTTACTACAGTTCTAAGTCTTGGCCAAATTTGGTGTAATTCCATTGAGACGAACTGTAAAGTGTAAAGGTTCTTGTGGGAATTAACATGTGAAATTGCAATGTTTGGACCCCAACCTTTTTAATAGGCACATAACTTTCCATGAAGGATTTGATGCACTTGTTTTGGAACATTTCATGCAGCACCAAAATTATTAAGTTAATAAAAAAACAAAAATATGCCTTTTCTGTGGTAACTGTGACCTCACTTTAACTACACAGTGCACAATTTGTATTGAAATCTGCAAATTATGCAGCAAATTATTAGGCCTGGGTAGAGCTCGTGGAGTTCTGCTACCTGGAATTCCGTGGGGCGGCCCAAAAACTCGGCGAGATTGTACGCAATTCTGCAGGCGGGTGGAGCTGCTTGATGCATCCATTTGCACTATGTTTTGATGTTCAGTAGTGCGATGCACATTCTCGCGCTGCAAACTGCCCGTGAATGGCACCACACGTTTGGCATGGACATGGCCATCTTTTATGTTCTGTGCATGGTGTTAGGGCCTGTTTTTCAATACACCCTTATTTTTTCGATTCTCCCCCTTCTGATGCATCCACCCCTTATTTTCCTTTATTGTATCAGCATATGTCTATTTGTTTGTGCATTTAACATTTTTGTAATTTTTCGTGACTTTTGTGTTCTTTTTTTGGTTTTCATTTTACTTCTTTAGTTTTTCCTTTCTTCCTTCCTTTTCCTATTTCTTCTCTTTCTTTTTTTGACCATTCAGCACCATGGCAGAGAAGAGCAAGAGGGACAAAAGAGGGAGGGGCAGCACCAGTGCGGCTGCTAGGTGAACACCTTGCGGTCATCGGCGTTGCCAAGGGGTGCAGCCCTGCTCCATTTTTTCAGATGCAGTGGTGGCAGCACTTGCTTTTTATGTGCAGCACCACCTACCCTCCATGCTGGCAGCAGGCCTGGAAGCGGGTACACCGTGTCAGAGCATTACCTGCATTGGGGGAGGGTGCGCAACAACACTTGAGTCCAGAGCACCCAACAGCAGCTGAGCTGCGCGGGCATTTTAGACCTCAAGCAGGACTTGCTCGACCTGCAAGGCATTGAGATTGCAGGGCTCGGTGAGTAATTATTTGTTGTGTTTATGTTCTACAATGCTAATATTTTTCTCAAATAGCATGCTGCTCACACTCAGAGGCAAGTTAAATTTATATTATGAATATTATGTGATCTATTTGCTAGCCAGTTGATCGATTCTACCTAATTGTACTAGTCCTCGCTCGCTTGGACTGAATATTTAAGAAGCCTTGCTAGTTCCTCTGTCCTGTCACTAAGATATTAATATCGGTGAGTTAGCGTTCTCTGTGACTTATTTTGCGTAGCTTGTACAGTCCCAAGTAATCTCACAGTGATGTGTAGTATGCTTCTATGATTTGGAAAAAGGGGGACTGAGTTGGCCTAGTCGTAAAGTTAGGATGTTGTCTTAGTTAAACTTAAGTTTGTCTTAAGTTTAACTTAAGACCAAAACTTAAGATTGACTTAGACAAAATCCTCACTTTAATACTCCTAAATGCCTTCTCTCTCTCTCTCTCTCTCTCTTCTCTCTCTACTCTCTCTCTCTCTCTCTCTCTTCTCTCTCTACTCTCTCTCTCTCTCTATATATATATATATATATATATATATATATATATATATACACACACACAAAATGCACACAATGTCCTCTTATATCGAGTTCTAGTAACAGAAAAAAGGTTAAAAAAAACACAAAAATTGTGTAGAGCCTTATGGTATTTCTCAATATTTATTTCTTAGAAATGAAAGAAATAAGAAATTAGTATTCCTTGCTGAATTTTGTCTTTCATAAAAGTCACCACTTTGACACGATGGCAGATTCCAGTAGGTAACGGAACATTTCGGATAAGTATAGCACATATGGTAGTAATTATCCCATAGACACAGTTCGCGTTACCACCATTTATCTTGTAGACGAAGAGTCTTCAAATATTCTTCTTGTCATGTTTTACAGGTAGCAGAGTGGGAGCAGGTCACAGAAATCATCGGATGCCTTGGACACTTAAGAGAATTCTGATGAACAGCTGCACAGCCGAAGATGGTGGAACACGACATGGATTTGCCCCAGGAAGGGGAGGTAAGTGATCCTATGGTAAAAGATTGGAGACATGAAGGCTAGAATTTTAAGCAATCTTCCACTGTCACTTCACTCCACTGTAAGACAACCTACTCCACTCTAAGCCACTCTACATCACTGTACTCCACTGTACAGAAAACCCTCTATGCCACTCCACATTAATTTACTTCAATCTATGCCACTCTACTCTTTTTTTTATGCCACTCCACTCTACAACACTCTATGCTACTCCACTCTACTCCTCTCTATGCCCTTCCACTCTACGGCACTCTACTCCAACCGCGCAATCCATAACATTCTATTCCACTCTACACCACTCTAGGCACTCCACGACACTACATGCCGCTCTACAACGCTCTATGCCACGCCACTCTATGAAACCCTCTGCCAGCCAATTTTATGACTCTCCCCACGCCACTCTACAACTCTCTACATCATGCCACTCTTCGACACTCCACTGAATGCCACACCACTTTATGTCACCAACTTTTAGCCTTTGCTGAACATCAGCCACACTGGTGTACAACACGGCTAAAACACATTGCTAAAGCCAATAGCTCTTGCATATGCGAGAGCTGTTGGCTTTGCCAATGCTTGTCATATATATGCTAGAACTCTTAGTTTCAACTCTAAATAAATTATAAATGCATGCATTTAAACCTTAGCGAGCTGTGGAAGAGCAATTGATATTTGATACATGTAAAAATTAAGTAAATCTTCAAGTGTCAACCTGAATTTCTTTTAACAGTCTATCATTCTGCATAAAGGCAGAAGGAGCACCGACTAACCTGCTCAACATCCAGCGGTGTGTCTCTTGAAGTCTCTGGATCAGGCTGACAGCATAGCTTCATTAGCATCTGCACAGATACAGCTTGTGGCTTATGGTCACTAATATTGGTAAAGACAAAGTCCAAGGCCATGATCTTTCTGCCACCAGGCACTGTGTTTAGCAGTTTTCAAAAGTACACACTTTTTTAGTCCCATGTTGTAAATGTTGCAATATGGGACTGGGTAGTGGAAAACTAGATTTATTCCTGGGGTATATGTACAGCTGGGAAGGAGAAGAACTCTCTTATTATACTACAGATAGCATCTTCTTTGGGCCGCACCAGTAAATTCCATCCTGGTTGAACTTGTGACCTCTGTCATTTCACTGCTTTTGTAATATTGGCTGAACAAAACTGATGGCAAGGACAGATGGCCTGGATTAGCAAAGCCATAAAGCTATGTTGTCTGACAAATGAGAGGCAGAGAAAAAAACACACGTTTTTATTAAGTTAGTATTTTAAGCTATTAAAGGCAATCTCACCTGCATTTATTTTGTTTTCAAAAAGCAAACACAAATCAGTGAGCCCAATTTTATTGTGGCCTGTTGAAACCAGGGGTCGCAAGAGTCCTGGCAAGGGTTGCAAAGAGCAAGCCAGGGGTAGCAGTTGCTACCGCCGGCGACCTCTATTGACTTCCATGATCCCAGTAAGTCCTATTATTACTATTATTTCCCTAACTTTTACCTCTGCCCACTATTAGAATAATTTTCATTTTGTCTTGTTTTTTATATACTGTCTCCTTTTTTTCAACTCCTCTATTGAACGTTTGTTAAATTCGTGTTATCCCTGCATTATACTTTTTTTTTATAAATTCATGTTTTTGTAGCTGACTTCCTCCTGGCTGTACTACTCTGTAGTTTCTTCTGTTTTGTTAGTAAGTTTTCCCTCTCCCCTATATATCTTGTTGTACTGTAAGACTAAGAGAACACATTTTTGGTACTTACTATGAAGATTGCAGGTCCAAGAAAGCTAGTGTTATTCACCACATATGTTTGTTGAGAAGGCTTTCTTTTTCTTGTTCATGCTAAAACAGTTCAAACGAGAGCGTGGCCAAGGTCATCATTGACCCCCCAATGTTGTGTTATAAATTATTAATTTATAAAGCATACTATCAGTTTCCATGAAAGTCCAGCATTGCAGGAAAGTATGAGGTCCCATTGCATTTGCCAACCAACACCAAATATCCTTCATTGACCATTATTTCACCCCTTTATTGCACTTCATTGACTCAGAGTCATCATAGCGATGCCCCTCCATTATGGAAAGTTTTTGGTTGGCATGACTACTTGGCTTCTCTAACATTGTCAACCAACAAAATGACCAAAGTGATATTTTTGAAGGAAGATAGTGCTAACCAAACTGTAGTGATGCATTGCGGTTGTATTTTGTTAAGACAAAATAAGGGGAGGCGCATCTGGCATCTAACAATGTGCAATGTTTTTTCTAACTGCCCTGGCCAGAGCCTGTGCTGCAGATGCTGAGGTGATTGGAGGGGGAAACACTGTGGTGGCAGGGATTGGCATTGGTATGTCATATTTATTGCTTATTGACAGTTACTATTATACTCACTGCAAGGGTGTCGCGACGGGAACTACTACTGCATGCCTCTGAATGCCTTTAAAAGTTTCATCAGCACCAAGACCTGCAGATAGCTGTTTCCTAACCACCACAAAAGAGATCCAGTGTGCAGTAATACAAGTGTTATCACTGGCTTGATAACTGGTCCACGTCTGTTGTCCGATGGATAGTGTGAACAGCATGCTGCTGCAAAGCTTCTCCAACCAATTTCAGCATATTTGATGGAGAGCTGGAAGCAACTCTGGCAAAATGGGTCTAGCTGGGAACATTTCCATTTCGGGCAGATGGCAGCCACAAATTCTAAAAGCCTACTCCTTCCACAAAAGAAAAAGGGGGGAGGTCAAGTGCTAACATTTGACCAACTTCCCATTATATAAACATGCCATTGGGTGGTTGTGTTTGTACAACCCCTCCTGACCATACATGACCGTAATAGAATCCTGGGGGACGATTCACAGAACTAACTTAAGACAAAATCCTAAACTTACTACTTTTGGTATTCACAGAAGTTAGGATTTTGTCTTAAGTTTGTCTTAAGACAAACTTAAGACAGACTTAAGACAGTCTTAAGACAGACTTAAGACAGTCTTAAGACAGACTTAAGACAAACTTAAGACAGACTTAAGACAGACTTAAGACAGACTTAAGACAAACTTAAGACAAAATCCTAACTTAAGTCTGTCATAAGTCTGTCTTAAGTTTGTCTTAAGTCTGTCTTAAGACTGTCTTAAGTCTGTCTTAAGACAGTCTTAAGTCTGTCTTAAGTTTGTCTTAAGACAAACTTAAGACAAAATCCTAACTTCTGTGAATACCAAAAGTAGTCAGTTTAGGATATTGTCTTAAGTTAGTTCTGTGAATCGGGCCCCAGGATTTGTTTTGTTTTCCAGTGCCATTGATGCAGGAGGAGAGAGAAGATGAACCAGCAGGTGGTAGACTCAATGAGAGTCTTGTTGAGAAAGTCACTTTATGCTGCTATGGTGTTTCCATTTGACTCTTGTGCCATTGTGAGGTTGATGAGACAGGTGATACTGGCACACTGCTGGGGACATAGCTGATTTGCATAAAGATGTCACCCTCTCCTTTCTCATCACCTTCACCTCCCACCATGATCAGAGATGATTCCCCTCTTTCACCACCTTTACCACCACCACTAACCGAAACTGGGGAGGTTTACTTTTTGAGTGGGCCACTGGTGCCAATGGCAAAATAAGTGGAGGTAGGTAGTTGTGCCACTGATTGCCTATTTGCAGTGTTTACTACTGAGGTAGTGGCGGATGCAGGTGTCATTGGGGGCCTTACAAATATGGAAGCTGGTGGTAGTGACATATCCCTCGGAGCAGGTTCAATAGGAGAGGTAATGTGGGTCTCCGATGGGCCATCTATAATGACAATGACTGGTTTAGGAGCATTCCTTTTCCTGAGCCTCTCCTGGCATGTCTCAGACAGGATCCAATCCATGTCCAGATCATCAGAAAGGGGGTTTGGAGAAGATGATGGCATAGCCTTCCTTTTTTTGCTAAAGATCTGGAAGCCAACGGTTGTAAAAGAGGAGGTTCTTGCTCAACAGGAAGCTCAACCTTCTGTTCTGCTTCTACTTCATGACGATCTATTGCTTGCTGTGGCTGTTGTCCACTTTCCTGCAATGATTAGGTACTACTTTGCAAAATAAACAAATCGAATTCAACGTCATTGCTCGTCAGCGTAGACATAATTGCAGTGTCTTCCTTGGTGAGAGACATAGCCTGGGCCTTAGGTTGGAGTTGTGCTGTTGATGCAGGAATGCTGTTCCCAGCTTGCTCCCGGAGGCTGGCGCGGTAAGCACACAACCCACAAACCAGTAGTGGAAATTTGCTTCTGCTTCTCCTCCCCACCGGTCACTTTCTCGGCGCACCTTTCTTTGGTGCCATCTTGAAGCTGTCAGTTGGTAGTGGCACATAGCTGCACAAGCAGAAAAGACTGGAGGACTCACGTGACGGTCTGGTAGTACTGTGGGTGTTGTCTCTTGAGCACCTAAAACCAAACTAGCAAGAAAAGTGAAATTGTTGCAGTTTGAATTAGTACAAAGACAATATATATAGGGTGGTTACTTAGATTATCATGTTATCCAAAATAAGTAGCAACAATAGTGTATCCATTCCAAAGTCAAACCACACCACCAGAACATAATATTTTATTTCCAATCAGGATAACAACATACAGATGTAAAATGTTGCATTGTGTGCGTCTAAGGAGATACCTGTGGCAGTCGGGGTGCAGGGGAAAGTTGAATAATGCTTAAACATGAATGCTGGTATGTGCCTATGGCAGGCAGGGGGTCCAGTGGGAAATGGAATAATCCTTAAGAAATTACTACTGGTGTGTGTGCACCTATGGCAGGCAGGTTGTCCAGAAGAAAATGGATAATAATACTTAAAAAACAAATGTTGTGCGGCTGTGTTACTATGGCATGCAGGTGTTCGATGGATGGATGTTGGGAAAATGTCCCAAAAATAATAATAATAAATTAAAAAAATTAAAAAGAAAAAGAAATTGACAAAATATAAATTGATTATTTAAAAAAATTAAAGAAAACAGAGAAAAAACAAATGTTGTGCGGCTGTGTTACTATGGCATGCAGGTGTTCGATGGATGGATGTTGGGAAAATGTCCCAAAAATAATAATAATAAATTAAAAAAATTAAAAAGAAAAAGAAATTGACAAAATATAAATTGATTATTTAAAAAAATTAAAGAAAACAGAAAAAAATCTCATAAATGACAAAACAATTGATTGTTGGTGTGCTAGGAGATACTAGGGGACCATAAGAAACCCAATGGAAATCAAGGAGGTGCAAATGAAAATGAAAAAAATGCATTTAATATAAAACATTGTTAATATGCAAATACTAAAATGCCCCTCAAGCATAATATTAAACTGATATCAGGGGAAAGTAAAACAATTAACAAATACAAAAAAGGCATAGCCCTCTCCTATCAATCTCCCTTTGAAAAAAGGGTGACTGCACCAAATGGCCAACAGCCACATGGTCAAACAACAACAGCAAGCAAGGAGACACAGTCACAACAAAGAACACATGCAGACATATGGCAAAGTCACACTGTTTGGCTTCACAAAATGGCCATCGGCCACATGGTCAGCCAACAATTCAAAGCAACTAGACATGTCTATAACAAAGAACACATGAAGGCCTATGACAAAAACACATTGACTGGCTACACAAAATGGCCACCGACCACATGGTCAGACAAAAACAACGAGCAAGGACGGATGGCCACAACAAAGAACACATTCAGGCCTCTGCCAAAAGCACACAGGCTGGCTACACCAAATGACCCCCTGCCACATGGTCAAACAACAACAGCAACAAGGAGGCATGGCCACAACAAAGAACACATGCAGGCCTATGGCAAAAGCACACTGGCTGACTACACAAAATGGTCACTGGCCCCATGGTCAAACAACAAGCAAGGAGGCTTGGGCAACAAAGAACACATGCAGACCTCTGGACACTGACTAAACAAAATGGCCAGAGGGCATGGAGTACAAAGAAAAATGGTTGTCAAAGGCAGACACACAGACACACTGGCCAGACAAATGAGGCATGGTCACACTAAAAAAACACTACAATTAATTCAGCAATGCCAAAAATTAAAAGTAATTGAGCTATAAAAATGTTGTAACAATACACATCCTCCCAAGGCATCAAATACTACCTCACCAAAATACACTTTTTGCCAAAATAAACCTGAAATACAAAAAAATCCTCATGTTTAATATAATTTGATGTTCAACCGTTGTTTCATGTACCCATGACTAGTATTGGACCTACTGCCTTAAAGGACCTTGGGCAGACTAGGTCACACAATAAAATAAATGAACAGTGCACATTTAACCAACATGGAGAAAATGTTCTTTACCATACAATCTTTTTCCCTCACAAAATATACAATTTAAATGTAACAAAATAACTAGGCCTCTGCTGAAACTGCAGACCACCCACTACATTGAAGTTTAAAAATCAAATAAAAGTACAAATAAATATTGGTGCATGGACTCTATCAAACAAACAACACCCTTAATCAAAAGTTTGTCAAATTACTTGTGATATCACAGAAAGAAAAGTCCTGAAATCCAATGGTCTATGTGCAGCAGACAAAGAGCGTGATCCTTCCAGCTCCAAATCCAAATGAATAGTGTCCTAGAGCTGGGCAAAGCTTTGGGAGGAGCCTGCTGGGCAGTAACAGGAAGTTGGAGTCTCTGGGGCACTTCCTTCTTGTTGAAAAAAAAAGTTTAGTAAAAAGAGAGAAGCTGCTCAAGGTGCAGCTGTGGGCACTCATGTTTGCCCACATCATGGAAAGATGCCGTCACAGCTGGAAGCAGGCGCCAAAATCTTTCACGTGTTTGCCAGCAGCCGGCAATTCTCATAATGATCACCAGCATGTGCCAAAACAAGTCTTGTGCACATCAACAACAAAAAAAATCTGCTCAGCGCCGTATGGTACAATTAAGCAGGAACTCTGTTTTACATGTGGAGCGTGACGTTCCCAAATTCCATAAACTCCACGAGTGGAGTAAATTGCTCTACCCAGGCCTACAAATTAGTGAAAGTATGGTATATTTAAACTTCTTCTGGAACTGTCTCAGGCACAGAACTGCCGAATTTCAGTGTTAATGACCATTTTATCTCAATATTCTATTCATGAAAAGTAACCAAAACCTAAACATTTTAATTCCCTACAGTTCCCATTGTAAGCTGCAGCTTGAGACAATAGCTTCTACGTCCCTCCATTTTACATATAGAGGGGCCGATTCCGATCCGGGTCGGAAAGCACTCCGACCGAGCCGGATCCGCCAAAGGCAACCACGCGGACAATTTGCGAGCCGGACATTCCGGCTCACACAGGCTGTCCGATGCGTGCATCGGACTGGCTCGATCGTGAATTACATCCATTGCACGCCATGGTTAGCTTACGACCGAGACGTACGGAGCGGTTCGGACCCGGAAACGACTCGGTCGGTGAATTTCATGTAGCTCACATCGTACTTGCTCGCTAGTACAGCTGTACGAGTCGGACGGAAAACACACGTACGGCTTGTAGTTTTTCCGGTCGGATATCGTTTGGTGCCCTTCCGACCCGGATCGGAATCGGCCCCAGAGTGTGATTTTTAACTTCCCAATCCAGCCAAAATATGCTTAATAGGCAAGATAATGATCAAGATCCAGATGCAATAGCAATATTGAAGGAAATAGCAACAAACACGCAAGATACAACTTCGAAATGGACATTGATGCCTAATAGGCAGAAATATCAGCATACAAGTTCAAGGCCCAAGGTAAACATTTGCAAAGGTAAAGAGGTGTAGTAATGGGTACTTTAAATATTAGCCCAGTGCTACTCATTGTGATTGAATTAGGTTAATTACTTTGAAAATGATACCATCCTGATGGACTTAGAAACATAACTAAATCAGAGTGGCCAATTTCATTTCAGAATTTAAAATGTGTGTTGGGGTTTCTGCATATCGAATGAGAGTTTGCCAGGCAAGAGAGACTGCTTCTGTAACAGTCATCTCAGAGCGCAAATGAAGAGGATGGGCAAGTGGCCTGAACCACCAGGACTGGTGAATCACAGATTTCTGTTACAGAACCCTCTGTGATGCAGATAGCATTCCTGGCATCAGCTGCCTAAAAGTAGGATTGTCCTAAGCTATCCACTGTATGTGTGTACTGCGCTAAATATTTAGCTTTTCTTATCTTAAACAAGCAAAGCTGAGTGCTACTTGGCATGTTTAAGGGAGACTTACCTAATAAACATAAGAAGATTTTCCTACATGTTCAAGCACTTTCCTTTACCATGTGCAATTGCAGGGTTTTAATCTGCAGAACCAATGTTCAACCTTATGCCATGTTTTTCAGTCACTGATGTGTGTGTTGTAAATCTAAACCACAGTCCATATGTGACATTCAATATTTATACTACTAGTGTACTTTCTGTGGCAGCTTATGTCACCTTAATAAAAGTTAAATTAGCCAATTGTGTATAACCAATTTACTTGCTTTTTGCTTTTATTGGCAGAGCACACATATTGTGAAAATAATTGACAGTCTCAGAGTGGAAAGAATCAATTTTCCAGCAAGACAAGTAACCAAAAAAAAGGGAAAAGACCTGTAGAGACTTTGCTACTCAAACAAAGTATGCATTAGAGGCTTTTTTATTTTTAACTTTATCAATATTTCAGAAAGCTGTACATCCAGCTTGCCACCTGCCTGTGACCTCCTGTTCCTCCCTGATCCATTGACACCACTGCTGCACAGATTTTCCCACCCAGGGTTTCCTGACTGGGTTTTCCCACCCTGTTTTTGCCACCCAGGTTTTCCCAATCAGGTTTTCCCACTCACAGTTCTTCATGCCATCAGAAGCCCTGCCCACCCAGTACCTACCTAATGAGGCCACAGCGGGTGGGCATGAGCAGTGGGCATGTCGTTGGGGTGCTGAAAGCGCACTAAAGTCAGGCCCATTTGTGCTCATCCACACCTAGATGTGCCCAGCTCTATGACTCCTAGCCCTCCTACCCGGCAGATACATCATCGCCGAGCTCTACACCCTTGACCATGGATGCCACAACAAACACTGCCACCACACCAATCCCTGCTCCACGGTGGGACCTATCACCTGCACCCACTGCAATTTCACCTGCCACAGCACACACAGCAGTTTACCGACCAGCCCCACCCTAGGCACATAACAGACACCACCTGAACAAACCACCAGCTCACATGTGCTCTTCTCAGCACACACCCACTATACAAACACATTAATGAGATTTTGGACCTTATCTCCACCCTCACGCTCAACGTCCTCCTCACTGAGACCTAGCTTAACCACACTTTCACACCTGACATCGCCAGCACAATACCTGAAGGATGCAAGATCACCCACTGCGACCTCATCAACAAGCCTGGTGGGGGGTCACCATAATACACAAGAAATCCATCCAATGCACCACCACAAATGACAACATCACCCGAGCCATGGAACACCTCATCTTTCGACTCCAAACAGACAGTAAAACCACCATTTGGAGCACCCTCACTTCCTGTCCTCCAGGACCACGTCCAGCCTTCTGCAACTTCATCACTGACTTCATCAACTCAGTCGCCATAGACTCCAACAACAACATTTTCCTTGGCAACCTCAACTTCCATCTTGACGACCATAATGACATCAGCACTACCAACCTCCTTGACAGCATGAAGAACATCAGACACACCCAACTCATCTGCGACCCCTAGCGCATCACAGGCCACAGGCTTGTCCCCATATTCACCTCCAGCGACCACATTAGGTATAGCCACACCACAGGACTCACTTGGACTGGCCACTCCATTGTCCACTTCAACAGGACCAGCTCATGGACCTCTGCCTTAGTGTGTCCAACACATCCCACCACAGCTGGAGCAAATTCTCAAAGGACACTTGGATCAATGCTCTCAATACCACCACTCCATCTACTCTGACAATCTAGACCAGAATGTCAGAAACTTCAGCAACTGGATCACCAACTGCACCAACAGTGTAGCTCCCATAGGCAACAAAACCCACAGAAAGTCTACCAAGCAGACTAGCTTCTACACTGAAAATCTCAGAACCACTAAATGACATTGTAAACAACTGGAAAGGAGATGGCGCACCAGCAAGGACACAATCAACAAGACCGTTTACAAACAGCCCTCAACTTCTTCCACAGACAGTTGAGAGAATCAAATAAAACGGCCTTAGCCTCACGCATCAAATCAAGCTCCAACAACTGCAAAGAACTCTTTAGCATCATCAAAGAATTCTACAACTCCTTAGATGCAACAAACAACATTACTCCCTTCCAGGAACTCTGCAACAACTTTGTAAACTTCTTCTAGAGCAAAATCGCCAACATCTACAAATACTTCAAAACCCAGGCCAAGGCCACCGACTTCTTCAAGCAACACACCAACCCTGCTACCACCACAGACATCCAACTAACTGAATGGAGCCAGCTCGCCCCACAGGACAACGCCTCCATCATGAACTTGATCCACTCAATGGCCCCAACCAACCTATGCCCTAACCACATCTTCAACCTAGAGACAGCCAGAATCAGCCATGTACTCACCACGTTGTTCAACACCTTAATTGCCACGGCCACGTTGAGCGTGGACTGGAAACACACAGAAGTCAACACCCTACTAAAGAAACCATTGACAGACCCCAGCAAACTCAAAAACTATCAACTGATCTCCTTGCTCCTGGCCAAAGTATTAGAAAAACCATCAACCAACAACTCTTCTCACATCAGGAACCTCCTACTTGACTCCCTCCACTTTGGATCCCGCAGCAACAACAGCACCAAGACAGCCCTTATCACAGCCACCAACGACATCTGAGCCCTACTCGCCCATGGGGAGACTGCAGCTCGGATGCTCCTAGACCTCTCTGCAGCTTTCAATATGATCTCCTACCACACACTCATCACAAGATTGCACAACAAAGGCATCCACAGAGCCGCTTTCAGATGGATCGCCTTCTCATCAGGAGAACGAAAAAAGTCCCACTTTGCCCTTCACCTCCGAACCCAAGGAAATAATCTGTTGAGTACCCAAGGATCCTTGCTCGGCCCCACCCACTTCAACGGTAAAGAGTCAGAATATCGAGTTGGAAATGCCTACTTGCACTAATATCGAGGGCTAAATATCAAGATACATAAATATCAACTGCAAGAATGTCATGGTCAAGAATATTGAGTTTAAGGTAAGAAATATTGTTTTCTAAATATCGAAGTCATTAATATCGTTTGTAAAAATATAGTTGTAAAAAATAAAAAAAATTTAGTTAGTGTTATGTATGTTAATATGTATTTTAAATGTATGTGCTCTATTTTTTTGTCTAAGTATTGCATTTTGTTTTTGAATATATGTTTTTTAATATATGTGTTAAATCTTTGGAAGTTATTAATGTTATTTTAGTTAAATTTTGCGTTTTAGTTCTGTAGCGGGTTGTGGGTTTATAGGGGAATGGGGTGTGAAGTAATTTAGGGGCTCATTACGATGGCGGGTGGACATCAGTCCGCCTGACATCGCTGCAGTCCTGGGACCGGCCGCCGCTAAGGCGGCAGTCCCGCTGAGTGTATTAGGATGTGCCCGTCACTACGGCGGGCGCATCCAGGGCTCTTATCATTGCGGGCGGTGCTGCTGGCTGCAGCAACGTTTGCAATGCCAAAATGCCACGATGTGCATTGCCATGCGGTGCCTGCCACCTTGTGCATGGAAATGTAGAGGGGTACCATGGGTTCCCGCTAGTGCACATACACCCTCCCCCCAAACAGAGGGGGCCCGCAAGGGGCTCCCAAACCCAATCCCCACCAGCCTTTCCATGGCGCCATGGAAAGGCTTCTTCCAGGACACATCCTAATACGGTGCCTGCTAGGCACCGCCACCATATTAGTGGCCCTTTTCTATCCACCAGGCAATTTTTGCAATTGCCTCCGGCGGAAAAGCGGCGGACGGACTTTGCGTCTGCCGCGATACCCACCGCCATCCGAATTTTGCGGTGGGTAAAATGCTCAGTGATGGTGGAAGGACCGCCACCGCCGGCCATAACAACCCACTTTATTAAAAAATGTGTGACTTAATTATAATTAATGTATTAATATTTTGTATTAATTAATATGTATTTATTTAATATTTTATATTGCTAATTGTGGGAATTAATTTAATATTAATTATTTATGAATTGGTTGTTAATTATTATTAATTAATTGTTAAGCATATCAATTGTGTCTTTTTTTTAGGAGTGGGTTGTGGGTTGATAGGGTGTAGGGTGGGAAGAAATTTAATTATAATGAATGTATTCATTTTGAAATAATTAATATTTATTTATGTAATATTTTATAGTGTTAATTGTGGGAATTAATTTATTATTAACTATTTATTTATTGGTTGTTAATTATTATTAATTAATTGGTAATTATGTTAATTGACTTATTTTTTTAGGAGCGGGTTGTGGCTGATAGGGGAGTAGGGTGGGAAGTAATTTAATTTTAATATATGTATTAATATTTCTAATATAATATTTAATTAATTGTATTTTATAGTTTTACATGTGTGAATTATTTCATTAATTATTATTTATATTTTGCTTGCTAATTGTTATTAATTAATTCATTGATAATTAATTATGTTAATTGTGACGTGTTTTTCGAAATTTGTGGTGGCATTTATAGGGGAATATGGTGGGAGGTAATTTATTTATAATTAATTAATTATTTGTTACTTAATGCTAATTAATTAATTAAAATTAAAATTTGACAATTGTGTAATAATTTTGATGTGTGAGTTGTGGGGTTTGTAGCGGTAAATGGTGGAAAGTAATTTTTTTTAAATTAATCAATGATTTGTTGTTAATTGATATTAATTTATTAATGTAAAATTAGGTATGGAAATTGTGTAAATATTGTTAGGTGTGTGTTTTGGTGCTTATTGGGGTAGAAGGTGGAAAGTAGTTTAGTTTAAAATAATTAATCATTACTTGAAAATTAATATTCATGTATTAATTGATAAATATTTTTGGCAATTTTTCATTTTTTATTTTATTTGGGGATTGAGGTTCTATAGCTGTAACGTTTGGTTAGAACATTCATTTTTACCTTGTTAAATGTGTTTTTTAATTATTAATATTTGTTTAATTGATAATTAATTGTGTTAATTATGGAGGTAATATTTTTTTTAATTTAGATGGGAAAATAAATATTACATTTAAGTAATTTTTATTTTTTGATTAAAATTAATTTCTATTACAAAATATTTATTTGTTTGTGAATTTTTTGTTATATTAAAAAATGACTTTTACCCCTCCGCTATCCAACACTTTCCCTACTGTTGCATTCGCAGGAGTGGGATTAGTAATTTATACCCCAACGCTATCCAACACTTTCTCCACTGTTGCACTTGCTGGAGTGGGAATAGTAATTTTTACTCCTCCACTATCCAACACTATCCCTACTGTTGCACTTGAAGGAGTGGGAATAGTACCTTTCTACCCTCTGCTATCCAACACTTTCCCTACTGTTGCACTCATTGGAGTGGGAATAGTAAATTAATACCCTCCGCTATCCAACACTTTCCCTACTGTTGCACTCATTGGAGTGGGAATAGTAAATTATTCCCCTCCTCTATCCAACACTTTCTCTACTGTTGCACTCCTTGGAGTGAGAATAGTAATTGTTATCACTCTGCTATCCAACACTATCCCTACTTTTGCACTTGCTGGAGTGAGAAAAGTAAATTATTTCCCTCCGCTATCCAACGCTTTACCTACTGTTGCACGCACTGAAGTGGGAATAGTAATTTTTACCCCTATGCTGTCCAACACTTCCCCTACTGTTGCAATCACTGGAGTGGGAATAGTAAATTATCCCCGTCCGCTATCCAACACTTTCCCTACCGTTGTACTCGCAAGATTAGGAATAGTAATTTTTTACCATACGCTATCCAACATTTTCCCTACTGTTGCACTCATTGAAGTGGGAATAGTAAATTATTCTCCTCCGCTATTAAACACTTTCCCTACTGTTGCATTCACTGGAGTGGGAAGAGTAAATTATTCCCCACCGCTATCCAACACTTTCCCTACTGCTGCACTCCCTGTAGTGGGAATAATAATATTTTACCCTCCGCTATCCAACACTTTCACTACTGTTGCACTAAGGTGCCGATTCCGATCCGTTAAAACCCGGGTACGAATGGTCGTACGGAGCGTTTTCTCCGTACGACCCGTACCCGGGAAATCCCCCTTACAAATCAGCAAGTACGATTCGTACAGAAATACCATTTCCGTACGATTCGTACAAAACTATGTGCGGCTAAAAAATACCCACAATTCCGATCCGGGACATCGTGTACGTGACGTCCGGACAGTCAGCCAGCGTTTTACGGACCAGCAAGTACGATTCGTGCCTAAGTCACTCCGCGCGGCTAATATTTTACGGCAGCCAAAAACTCCCGGGAAATTGAGGACGAAGCGAAGAAGGAGCACCTGTACGCGACGGACAGCCATGGACCCCATCCTACGTGTAATCCCGGCCCTCCTAGCCTACGACCTGGTGCACAGAAACCGACGCAGATGCCGCAGAAAGTCAGAACAACACCCAGGGGCAAAGGGAGGGGGGGCGAGGGGCAGGAAACATAACCCGTACCCAAATTATACCACATATATCATGTACATACAGTACCTCCAGGGTCTGGTCACTTCGGGGGCATGTCTACCAAGGCCTGCATCCCGCCACAACGGAAGTGGACGTGGACGAGTCCCGTCACCACAACAATGGTGATACGGGCCGTACACACGCCCTCAGAGAGTGGGTACGGGTCGTACCACGCATACCCCTACGTCACCCCAACAATGGTGGTATGGCCCGTATCCACGCTCTGGGGGCGTGGGTACGGCCCGTACCACCATTGTTGGGGTGAGGTAGGGGTACACGTGGTACGACCCGTACCCACGCCCTCAGAGCGTGGGTACGGGCCGCACCCCTACATCACCCCAACAATGGTGGTACGGCCGTACCCACGCCCTCAGAGCGTGGGTACGGGCCGTACCCCTATGTCACCCCAACAATGATGGTACGGCCCGTACCCATGCTCTGGGGACGTGGGTACGGACTGTACCACCATTGTTGGGGTGACGTAGGGGTACGAATGATACGACCCATACCGACGCCCTCAGAGCGTGGGTACGGGCCATACCCCTACGTCACCCCAACAATGGTGGTACGGGCCGTACCCACGCCCTCAGAGCGTGGGTACGGGCCGAACCCCTACGTCACCCCAACAATGGTGGTACGGGCCGTACCCACACCCCCAGAGCGTGGGTACGGGCCGTACCACCATTGTTGGGGTGACGTAGGGGTACGCGTGGTACGACCCGTATCCACGCCCTCAGAGCATGTGTACGGGCCGTACCCCTACGTCACCCCAACAATGGTGGTACGGCCCGTACCCACGCCCTCAGAGCATGGGTACGGGCCGTACCCCTACGTCATCCCAACAATAGTGGTACGGGCCATACACAGGCTCTCAGAGCGTGGGTATGGACCGCATCACGCGTACCCCTAGGGCACCAGTACATCAGTGATACAAGGCATACACACGCCACGAATGTTGTCATAGGGCCTGGTGCAGCATCTAACCAGTATATTGGGGGGTGTGTATGCCCAGGAGAGCAGTGTACTGCACCAAGGGTGCAGGCGGGTGGGTGGGTGTCTGCCTAGGATTCACATCAGTAGACAGAGACATGGGGTGGGTGCAGAGGAACACCTGCAGTGGACAGAGACATATGAGGGGTGGGTGCATATCACTCCCAGCAGTGCCCAGACATATGAGGGGTGGGTGCCTATCACTCCCAGCAGTGCCCAGACATAAGAGGTGTGGGTGCCTATCACTCCCAGCAGTGCCCAGACATATGAGGGGTGGGTGCATATCACTCCCAGCAGTGCCCACACATATGAGGGGTGGGTGCCTATAACTCCCAGCAGTGCCCAGACATATGAGGGGTGGGTGCCTGTCACTCCCAGCAGTGCCCAAGACATATGAGGGGTGGGTGCCTATCACTCCCAGCAGTGCCCAGACATATGAGGGGTGGGTGCATATCACTCCCAGCAGTGCCCAGACATATGAGGGGAGGGTGCATATCACTCCCAGCAGTGGACAGAGACATGGGGGGTGTACATCATCCTCAGATGACCACAACTCCATGGGTGTATGAAGGCATCCACAATATGCGACTATGTTGAGAGTGCCATAACAACACATCACTGACAGCAGTGTCCCACTCCCATGAGGATGGATGTCCTTCCCCCACTGCATGACACACCACATGTGTGTGTGATGACAAATGACACATGCATACCCACCCCTTGCGGATGCAGCACAATACACACACTGAGATCATGCCACAAGACTGTATAGTCATGTTAAAGCCAACTAAACTAAGAGAGCCAAAGGGATCACACACTGTCACGCACATTCCAGGACTGATAGGAATGTACAGGTGCTGGGACAGCCACCAAGTTCTTGTCTCCCATGGAAGGAATAGGGCGGAGTTCCCACAGATACAATGCCCACAATTGTGAGTCAGGTGCCCAAATCCCCTGCAGAACAAGTAACATATGTGTGCTAGACTGGGAGTACACACATGCATAGTGCGTAAAAGGGACCATTTCTACATGAAGGCATGGCAACATACTCCATACACAAGTACAGTGACTACCAAGGATGGCACAGACGATGCAGGCGGAGACATTACTGAGCAGGCATGGCCATAGTTGAAGGGATCCGTCACCCACCAAGGACATGTAGACACAGGTCAGCACAACAATTGTGCAACTCCCTGCAGGGAAGATGTCAGGTGCCACAGAGGAAGGAACACTCCTTGGGACAATTTCTCCAAACACAAAGAGCATACATGACCAAAGATTATTTGCAGAGACCTTGTGATGGCACGCAGATACCAGTTGTCCACCCCATGAGCAGCACACTAAAACATTTCCCAGACACCTAACACATTATTACCACTCCAACTCAGGGAGCATCAGCACCAACATCAATACCAGAAAAGCAATAGTGTGCAAAGGAAAAACAAAATGCTTTATTCAGCATTAAATTAAATCGTATAAAAGGACACTATTTACAAAGGCCATAGGCCAGTCCAGATGCCAAGTCCTGGGGGGGACACATGGCCACGTGTCTCCCCTACCTTGCCTGCACATTTGACACTTCCTGTTCATCCACTGGGGGGGGGCATCATGTGGGGAAGGACCAGGCACCGCAGGGACAGGAGGGGGAAGGGTAGGTGTTGTGGGTGCAGGGACGGACGACTCTACCACAGGGGGTGGGGCAGCGCCAAAGGTGGTGGTTAGCAGGGTGCTGCACATGTCCGCAAGCTCGGCCAGTGTTTCCCTGCACCCGAAGAACCCACAGGCCCCATGGAGGGGGGTCGGAGGGATGGGTTGCAGTGCTACTGGGGGAGGTGTTGGACAGGGGGGGGCTCAACTCCCCTACCCGTGGAGTGCCTTGCCCGTTTGCGGGCTGGTGAACCAGTGGGGCTGAGGCCCAGAACAGCCAAGTAGGTCTCCTTATCAGATTGTGGGGCAGGGGAGCCGAGGGGAGTGACATTGGAGGGACTGGGGAGTGAGGAATGCGGACTCCGACTGTGGCTGCGTGTCTGCCTGTGTGCCCCAGAGCCAGTGGGTGTGCCTTTATCCCCCTGAGTGTACATGACAGGAGGTGTGCGCTTGCCCTTCCGTGTTGGTGTGCTGCCTGTATCTGGTGGGGTGCATGCCTGGGAACGTCTGGGTGTGCTTGGGACAGGCATGGGAGTGGGAAGTGTGGATGGTGCAGGGGTAGGGGGGACGAAGCACTGCAGGAGACTCACTGCTGCCATCAGTGATGAGCCCATGGACCTCAGCAACATCCGTTGGTCAGACATCGCTGATGACATGCCCGCCATGTACGACACCATCTGTGTCAGCAGTCTGGTGTGGCCATGGAGGACACTCAGCAGCGATGTCTGGCCAACCTGCAACTGCCGCTGAATGTCCACAGACTCGGCAGTGAGGGCAGCAGGGGAGACAGGGGCAGGGGTTGCGATGCCTGGCACGAAGGAGACATGTTGTTGCCCTACATGGACAGAAGGGACCAGAGCAACTGGGAGGGCGGTGATGGGAATGGAGGGGGCGGCGATAGATGTAGTGCTACTGCCAGCTGTTGGAGCAGCCTCCGCCTCCTCTGGGAGCTCAGCCTCGGACCCGTCAGCGTCGTAGTCGGTGTTGGTACTAGACAGGTCCTCCGCCTGACTCCCCTCGCCCTCCGTGCCACTTGCTGCGCCAGACTCGCCAGCACTGGTGGCACCGGTGCTGGATCCCTCCTCCACGTCCATGCAGCTCTCTCCCTCGGTGTCCCCCGACGATGCTGTGGGCAAGGTGAAGAGACAGGAAATAATCAGACACCTGTATACATATAACACATGAGTCCAAACAAAATAGGTCACAGTGCATATCATGAAAAGCATCATGAGTAACATCTACAATACTACGCACATATGTAAGCCCTGCACTCCCCAGTTGGTTGACCCATCATGCCCCTTGGAAACAATGAAAATCCGGACACAACAGCTAATAACTCGATATCCAATTAGACAGAGGACATGGTGTCTGGGAATTGTTGAGCACAGCCAGACTATGAAGGCATAACACCTCTTGTTCACTGTGAAAGAAACAGTAGTGGTGCCCCCAAGGTCAAATAACTGACGCCAATGCTGAAGGTGTCCCCACACTCAGAGACCTGTGAGTAATTATGAAAGCCAAAATAAATACATTGTGGACCCTTGGGAATCACAACACTTTACACAATCAACGTGTTTGGAATGTGTGAATGCGCCACTTTTTGATCAGAACACACATGTGCCTGTATAACAGAAGTCACACAAGGAGGTGCACAGAAAACTACTTTTACACAGTCATTGTATGAGCTGGCAGCCCAAATCAAGTAAGCCACAGTAAAGGAGAAATGGGGTATCAGTAAGTACATATACATGGCACCATGGTGGTCTGGATGACTTGGCACTCGTAAGTTGGTATCAGCAACAACCAAAGACTTACCCAAATGCAACCACACAGTGGGAACATGTATATGTATAATCTCTAAAGAAATATTTTTCAAAACTGTGCCTTCGTTTCTAATGTGCCAGCGTGTCCAAGAAAAGTGTAATGGTGGTGTCTTGTGCACTTCCTTGGGAGACATCTGTCATGCAGGCACATTATTGTCATACACCACAAAACATCAAAGTCATGCATATCAACTATTGAGACATGTTGACAAGTGTAGTGAGTGCCAACGTCCAAGACTGCTTGACTAACAACTTGGCAACACATCTGACCCACTACCTGTCATGTGGAGTGGCACACATGTCCAAACACAGGACAATGCATTAGCTAATGGCCCTGCAATTGTGTCGGAACAAGGAGCACCTGCACTGAGGAGACACCCTCATGGGAACCAAGATTGTCCACACAGATGTCAGCACACAAAGACCAAACTACGTAGCATCTGGACCACACACCGTTGCCAAAAATGGATGAGCAGGAACCATGTCTTTTAACTTTTGACACATGCTGCAAAGCACAAACATTAAACCCTGCACAACATGACTGGGTCACTGCATGTTGAGTGTCTGTCCAGACAATTATCACACACAGGTCAGACCTGGCAAGGAGACATAAGGTTTGGACATGTTGGCCTTGCCCGCACAAACCCCCGCTACCTGAGACAATGTGATTGAGACAGAGCAAGTACTTACACCTCTTAATCTGGGTTTACTAAAATGTGCATCAAGAACTCCTAAATGTACTCAACATCACCTCGTGCGGCTGACCACACATATTAGTGACAAACAACCATTATCAGATAGTTGTACAGAGACACACAGGCACTGGCCAGTGTGAGTATGCACAAGCCAAATGGGGTCACCCTGTACAGCGGACACATGTAGCACACTTTACGTAAATACAAATGAGTCCAGGGAACAATGCCACAGAGGCCAACCTATGCTGAACACACAGAGAATGTCCACAGTGTTGGATGACACACATGATTCCTAGGAAAAGGTGTCTCAGGGGACTGTAGTGGCCACACTGCTCCATGGTCCTGGATAGATCTGACTGCAACAGGAGCAACCGTCCCCGCACTACGCATATCTCCCACTCATGCACATCATTTCTGAGGCCACAACATCGGTCAAGCATGCTGCAAGTCTGTTCATTTTAAGCCTCACACTCCTATGTTGAGACTCAGCATCAGTGCCAACAATTATGGACCCCCAAATGACTGAAAAGGACAGGGCACAGGCAAGGTACCAAAACATGTCACAGACCACCCCCACACATGGTGCTGCAAGCATTGTGCACTTGGATTAACTGGCAGCCTAGATGACCATGTGCAAGAGTGACTACACACAGACCAGGGAACACATGTCATGGAGGAGAAGGGAGGAAGAACAGCACCGGTTGACTTGGTGGAACAAGATATGCACTGCACATATAAACCCTGGCAGTGTATCCAGGCGACTGAGCACTTCCAAAAGCTGGTGACACACAACAAACACACATGTACCTACCCCCTCCTTGCTGCTGTTTCTCCTGTAACCGCCTATCCATGTCAGGGAAGACCACCGCCAGGACACGCTTCATTTGGTGGGTCAGTCGTCGACGCCCGCCGTGCTTTCGTGGAGGTGAGTCCTCCAGCAGGACCCGGGCGATCCTCCTGGTCCAGCACCAGATGTCCTGCCAGCATTTCCTCACTTGGGGTAGGCGCCGACACCGACCCTCGACCGACATCATGGCCCTGACGGCCCGCTTCCAAATTCTCCCCTTCTCGTAGGCGGTTACCTGTGAGGATGACAAAGTGAGACAACATCACTACACCTGCTCCATGTCACAGAGACACACATTTGAACATCTTTGCTTTTTTGAACAGGGCATAGTATGCAGCCAACTCATAGCACCTTTGTCATAGGGACATTAGCCTCTGGGGAAGCCCAAATGCACTACATGGCATTGAAAGTACACAGGTGGCATGAGGGGTGCGACACAATCACTGATCATGGCTCACACTGTGCATCACAAGCAACATGTTAGAAGGCGACCTCAGAGGAGCCCGGAGTGGGCCCTAACACCCTGAGACACACCCTCGAGGTATCGTAGCCGGGCACTGGCGGGAGACTCCTCAGGGGAGGAATCTCGTTTCTAGGATCGTACACTTGGCACCACACGACAAAGAGACACCACACCGTGAGTTCTCAGGTATAAATCTTTATCAAATCGGATTCGTAGGATCTTTATGATCAGCACAGCAAATATGTACAAGTAGAGCACGGGCTCACAGAGTCTCAGAAGGGGTAGGAGGTAGTGGGACAGTCTGTGAGGATATGGATCAAATGCAGGGGCGTACCCGGCGCGCAGCTCGCAATCCTCGAGCCGGGGGATACGCCTGTCGTCGTTGGGGTCCGGCGGGACCTGGAGAGTCTGTAGGAGCCGCGAGTCACTCAGCAGGGCTCAAGCACAAGTTCGGAGGTCTTACGATTTTCAGGTAGCCGCGAGTCGCTCAGCAGGGCTCAAGCACAAGTTCGGAAGTCTTACGATCTTCAGGGAGCCGCGAGTCACTCAGCAGGGCTCAACCACAAGTTCGGAGGTCTTACGATCTTCAGGGAGCTGCGAGTCACTCAGCAGGGCTCAAGCACAAGTTCGGAGGTCTTACGATCTTCAGGGAGCCGCGAGTCACTCAGCAGGGCTCAGGTGTTTCCAAGGTCCAGGGGAGCCGCGACCGCGTCAGCAAGGCTCTCGTTGTTCCAGAGTCGAATCTGCCAGATAGTCCCAGAGCACCCCTTGTTATAGGTCGACTCCCCTTTGATGTCCGGAGTCTGTGCAGGCAGGGGTCTTGTCACCTGGGGGTCGCTTGTCGGCGTTTCCTGCCATATTGTCTTTTGATCCCTTTCAGGGCCGGGTCGGGAGGAGTCCCAGACACCCAGCAGGCGTAGAGCCAGCCCTCAGGGAGGCCGGAGGGCCGGTCGAAACCCATCTTCCCAGGGGAGCTCAGAGGTCCGATGGAAACTGCTCCTCCCTCTCTCGTCCCATGGGAGCGTGATGTCCTCCAGCCGGAGTGACGCCTCTAGGCCAGGGTCGCGCTGGGGCCGTGCGGCCCTCTTGGTGCATGAAGTGGGCACGCGGGCCCGGTGCGGTCGAAAGGAGGGAGGCCGCGGACGGGGAAGTCCGGGTCGGGTGTGTGTGTGTTCTGGAGGGGAGGATCGGCTAGGCTGTGTACTCGGGGACTGAATGAGGTGCACGGGTCAGGGTGTGTGGCTGGGGGTCAGGGATGGCCATGTCACAAGGCCGGGTCTAACACAACACAAGGATGATGGACAGCACCTCAGAGCAGTCACATGCCCCAGGCAACTGACGCAACCTCAGCAGAGTAGACAGACACACACAGGCACAGAACAATCACCTGCCATTGGCAACAGCGGATACAAACCTCACTCTGCACATGTGCCACTTGACTGGGGTTTGTCACAGGTGTGGGGCTAGCTCAGCACGTCAGACACACAGCACTGCTTCCTTCTCACATCAGATGGGCAGAGCATATGCCTCCTCCATGCAGCTGTGGTGCAACACTCCACAGAGACACTCACCCACATGACAGGGAACATTCACACACATCAATGTCCAGGGGGCGTACACATCATTTGGACACTCTCACCACAACTACACTCAACTCACACACATCTGTGGGTACAGTCACCTGTCACACCGGGGGGACCACAGAATCACATCAGGACTATAGAACTAAAATGCCCAAGAGGATTAGCCAGGCTGCATGTGCCATGCACCATGCAGTGATTGTCACAGTCAGCACAATGCAAGTGAGGAGTGCAGACATGAACTACATCATGCTCTGCATGGGAGACATAAGGCATTCCCCCCCCCCCCCTGGGACCCACTCTAAACAACATTGCATGTCTGTCACACCTGAACACAATGCCAGAAGTGACAGTCACAAAAAAGGGGCACAGTCAAAGCTAGTGGAGTCAGCACTCACCTGCTCCCCTGGTTGCTCCCATACAGGCTGGGGTACTGTGGGAGGATGACGTCTAGCAACGCCTCATTCTCCTCCTGGGTGAATGGCTGGGCCCTCTCCACAGCCCTGGACATGGTGACAGAGGAAGCAATGACAGCAGCAGTGGTGTGGAATGAAAGGTTGTGCAGGCAAGTGCCCTCTCATGGATCCTGGCTGACTTATATCTGCCTTGCTGGGCTGTTTCATTTACAGGAGTACAGAGTGATTGGTCAGACTCATTAGCATCCTACGTTTCCTCCAATCCCTTTAAACATACACCAGTGAGTGCCTTTGCATGGTTCAACATTTGAGCATCATGTCAAGTCAACAACCACTTTGCAACATTGTATATTGTCTCCAACCGACTTTTGCTGGCCACCTGATGAAAATGTTTGAACTGGAAACTCGGTCTCCATGACAACCAGCATGCATTTACGCCATTATACTTGTCCCTCATGTGTCCCCTATGTAATTTGACAATCCACACACAGGTACGGTGCGTTTGACACGTACCCCTATGCACCAGTTGCACCTTGCATTTGACACGTCAGTGTACACACTGGTACAAAAGGGGGTGGTGATGGACGGAGCATCAGAACCAATCAAACACTCACACCCAGTCAACAGATCTGGGTTTGATCCATCACCGTTCTTTAGCCCACTCTGCCACCCCAGTTCAGACATGGCCATATGCAAATCAGTCTGACCCTGTGCCTCATGGGAACAGTCCAGCCCGAACTGCCAAGCCATGCCTTCCCTGGACCGGAAACAAGCTTCCTAGGACCGGTTTCTGGCATTTCAGCCGTCTTCAGCCAGGCTTGCTTAGATCCAGTGGCAAAGTGAGCAAGGGACTCACGTCTGAGCATACCCTGCCAACTTAGGGCGAACGAAGCGGTACAAAAGGGGGTGGTGATGGACGGAGCATCAGAACCAATCAAACACTCACACCCAGTCAACAGATCTGGGTTTGATCCATCACCGTTCTTTAGCCCACTCTGCCACCCCAGTTCAGACATGGCCATATGCAAATCAGTCTGACCCTGTGCCTCATGGGAACAGTCCAGCCCGAACTGCCAAGCCATGCCTTCCCTGGACCGGAAACAAGCTTCCTAGGACCGGTTTCTGGCATTTCAGCCGTCTTCAGCCAGGCTTGCTTAGATCCAGTGGCAAAGTGAGCAAGGGACTCACGTCTGAGCATACCCTGCCAACTTAGGGCGAACGAAGCGGTACAAAAGGGGGTGGTGATGGACGGAGCATCAGAACCAATCAAACACTCACACCCAGTCAACAGATCTGGGTTTGATCCATCACCGTTCTTTAGCCCACTCTGCCACCCCAGTTCAGACATGGCCATATGCAAATCAGTCTGACCCTGTGCCTCATGGGAACAGTCCAGCCCGAACTGCCAAGCCATGCCTTCCCTGGACCGGAAACAAGCTTCCTAGGACCGGTTTCTGGCATTTCAGCCGTCTTCAGCCAGGCTTGCTTAGATCCAGTGGCAAAGTGAGCAAGGGACTCACGTCTGAGCATACCCTGCCAACTTAGGGCGAACGAAGCGGTACAAAAGGGGGTGGTGATGGACGGAGCATCAGAACCAATCAAACACTCACACCCAGTCAACAGATCTGGGTTTGATCCATCACCGTTCTTTAGCCCACTCTGCCACCCCAGTTCAGACATGGCCATATGCAAATCAGTCTGACCCTGTGCCTCATGGGAACAGTCCAGCCCGAACTGCCAAGCCATGCCTTCCCTGGACCGGAAACAAGCTTCCTAGGACCGGTTTCTGGCATTTCAGCCGTCTTCAGCCAGGCTTGCTTAGATCCAGTGGCAAAGTGAGCAAGGGACTCACGTCTGAGCATACCCTGCCAACTTAGGGCGAACGAAGCGGTACAAAAGGGGGTGGTGATGGACGGAGCATCAGAACCAATCAAACACTCACACCCAGTCAACAGATCTGGGTTTGATCCATCACCGTTCTTTAGCCCACTCTGCCACCCCAGTTCAGACATGGCCATATGCAAATCAGTCTGACCCTGTGCCTCATGGGAACAGTCCAGCCCGAACTGCCAAGCCATGCCTTCCCTGGACCGGAAACAAGCTTCCTAGGACCGGTTTCTGGCATTTCAGCCGTCTTCAGCCAGGCTTGCTTAGATCCAGTGGCAAAGTGAGCAAGGGACTCACGTCTGAGCATACCCTGCCAACTTAGGGCGAACGAAGCGGTACAAAAGGGGGTGGTGATGGACGGAGCATCAGAACCAATCAAACACTCACACCCAGTCAACAGATCTGGGTTTGATCCATCACCGTTCTTTAGCCCACTCTGCCACCCCAGTTCAGACATGGCCATATGCAAATCAGTCTGACCCTGTGCCTCATGGGAACAGTCCAGCCCGAACTGCCAAGCCATGCCTTCCCTGGACCGGAAACAAGCTTCCTAGGACCGGTTTCTGGCATTTCAGCCGTTTTCAGCCAGGCTTGCTTAGATCCAGTGGCAAAGTGAGCAAGGGACTCACGTCTGAGCATACCCTGCCAACTTAGGGCGAACGAAGCGGTACAAAAGGGGGTGGTGATGGACGGAGCATCAGAACCAATCAAACACTCACACCCAGTCAACAGATCTGGGTTTGATCCATCACCGTTCTTTAGCCCACTCTGCCACCCCAGTTCAGACATGGCCATATGCAAATCAGTCTGACCCTGTGCCTCATGGGAACAGTCCAGCCCGAACTGCCAAGCCATGCCTTCCCTGGACCGGAAACAAGCTTCCTAGGACCGGTTTCTGGCATTTCAGCCGTCGTCAGCCAGGCTTGCTTAGATCCAGTGGCAAAGTGAGCAAGGGACTCACGTCTGAGCATACCCTGCCAACTTAGGGCGAACGAAGCGGTACAAAAGGGGGTGGTGATGGACGGAGCATCAGAACCAATCAAACACTCACACCCAGTCAACAGATCTGGGTTTGATCCATCACCGTTCTTTAGCCCACTCTGCCACCCCAGTTCAGACATGGCCATATGCAAATCAGTCTGACCCTGTGCCTCATGGGAACAGTCCAGCCCGAACTGCCAAGCCATGCCTTCCCTGGACCGGAAACAAGCTTCCTAGGACCGGTTTCTGGCATTTCAGCCGTCTTCAGCCAGGCTTGCTTAGATCCAGTGGCAAAGTGAGCAAGGGACTCACGTCTGAGCATACCCTGCCAACTTAGGGCGAACGAAGCGGTACAAAAGGGGGTGGTGATGGACGGAGCATCAGAACCAATCAAACACTCACACCCAGTCAACAGATCTGGGTTTGATCCATCACCGTTCTTTAGCCCACTCTGCCACCCCAGTTCAGACATGGCCATATGCAAATCAGTCTGACCCTGTGCCTCATGGGAACAGTCCAGCCCGAACTGCCAAGCCATGCCTTCCCTGGACCGGAAACAAGCTTCCTAGGACCGGTTTCTGGCATTTCAGCCGTCATCAGCCAGGCTTGCTTAGATCCAGTGGCAAAGTGAGCAAGGGACTCACGTCTGAGCATACCCTGCCAACTTAGGGCGAACGAAGCGGTACAAAAGGGGGTGGTGATGGACGGAGCATCAGAACCAATCAAACACTCACACCCAGTCAACAGATCTGGGTTTGATCCATCACCGTTCTTTAGCCCACTCTGCCACCCCAGTTCAGACATGGCCATATGCAAATCAGTCTGACCCTGTGCCTCATGGGAACAGTCCAGCCCGAACTGCCAAGCCATGCCTTCCCTGGACCGGAAACAAGCTTCCTAGGACCGGTTTCTGGCATTTCAGCCGTCTTCAGCCAGGCTTGCTTAGATCCAGTGGCAAAGTGAGCAAGGGACTCACGTCTGAGCATACCCTGCCAACTTAGGGCGAACGAAGCGGTACAAAAGGGGGTGGTGATGGACGGAGCATCAGAACCAATCAAACACTCACACCCAGTCAACAGATCTGGGTTTGATCCATCACCGTTCTTTAGCCCACTCTGCCACCCCAGTTCAGACATGGCCATATGCAAATCAGTCTGACCCTGTGCCTCATGGGAACAGTCCAGCCCGAACTGCCAAGCCATGCCTTCCCTGGACCGGAAACAAGCTTCCTAGGACCGGTTTCTGGCATTTCAGCCGTCTTCAGCCAGGCTTGCTTAGATCCAGTGGCAAAGTGAGCAAGGGACTCACGTCTGAGCATACCCTGCCAACTTAGGGCGAACGAAGCGGTACAAAAGGGGGTGGTGATGGACGGAGCATCAGAACCAATCAAACACTCACACCCAGTCAACAGATCTGGGTTTGATCCATCACCGTTCTTTAGCCCACTCTGCCACCCCAGTTCAGACATGGCCATATGCAAATCAGTCTGACCCTGTGCCTCATGGGAACAGTCCAGCCCGAACTGCCAAGCCATGCCTTCCCTGGACCGGAAACAAGCTTCCTAGGACCGGTTTCTGGCATTTCAGCCGTCTTCAGCCAGGCTTGCTTAGATCCAGTGGATTCAAGCAAGCCTGGCTGAAGACGGCTGAAATGCCAGAAACCGGTCCTAGGAAGCTTGTTTCCGGTCCAGGGAAGGCATGGCTTGGCAGTTCGGGCTGGACTGTTCCCATGAGGCACAGGGTCAGACTGATTTGCATATGGCCATGTCTGAACTGGGGTGGCAGAGTGGGCTAAAGAACGGTGATGGATTAAACCCAGATCTGTTGACTGGGTGTGAGTGTTTGATTGGTTCTGATGCTCCGTCCATCACCACCTCCTTTTGTACCGCTTTGTTCGCCATAAGTTGGCAGGGTATGCTCAGACGTGAGTCCCTTGCTCACTTTGCCACTGGATTCAAGCAAGCCTGGCTGAAGACGGCTGAAATGCCAGAAACCGGTCCTAGGAAGCTTGTTTCCGGTCCAGGGAAGGCATGGCTTGGCAGTTCGGGCTGGACTGTTCCCATGAGGCACAGGGTCAGACTGATTTGCATATGGCCATGTCTGAACTGGGGTGGCAGAGTGGGCTAAAGAACGGTGATGGATTAAACCCAGATCTGTTGACTGGGTGTGAGTGTTTGATTGGTTCTGATGCTCCGTCCATCACCACCTCCTTTTGTACCGCTTTGTTCGCCATAAGTTGGCAGGGTATGCTCAGACGTGAGTCCCTTGCTCACTTTGCCACTGGATTCAAGCAAGCCTGGCTGAAGACGGCTGAAATGCCAGAAACCGGTCCTAGGAAGCTTGTTTCCGGTCCAGGGAAGGCATGGCTTGGCAGTTCGGGCTGGACTGTTCCCATGAGGCACAGGGTCAGACTGATTTGCATATGGCCATGTCTGAACTGGGGTGGCAGAGTGGGCTAAAGAACGGTGATGGATTAAACCCAGATCTGTTGACTGGGTGTGAGTGTTTGATTGGTTCTGATGCTCCGTCCATCACCACCTCCTTTTGTACCGCTTTGTTCGCCATAAGTTGGCAGGGTATGCTCAGACGTGAGTCCCTTGCTCACTTTGCCACTGGATTCAAGCAAGCCTGGCTGAAGACGGCTGAAATGCCAGAAACCGGTCCTAGGAAGCTTGTTTCCGGTCCAGGGAAGGCATGGCTTGGCAGTTCGGGCTGGACTGTTCCCATGAGGCACAGGGTCAGACTGATTTGCATATGGCCATGTCTGAACTGGGGTGGCAGAGTGGGCTAAAGAACGGTGATGGATTAAACCCAGATCTGTTGACTGGGTGTGAGTGTTTGATTGGTTCTGATGCTCCGTCCATCACCACCTCCTTTTGTACCGCTTTGTTCGCCATAAGTTGGCAGGGTATGCTCAGACGTGAGTCCCTTGCTCACTTTGCCACTGGATTCAAGCAAGCCTGGCTGAAGACGGCTGAAATGCCAGAAACCGGTCCTAGGAAGCTTGTTTCCGGTCCAGGGAAGGCATGGCTTGGCAGTTCGGGCTGGACTGTTCCCATGAGGCACAGGGTCAGACTGATTTGCATATGGCCATGTCTGAACTGGGGTGGCAGAGTGGGCTAAAGAACGGTGATGGATTAAACCCAGATCTGTTGACTGGGTGTGAGTGTTTGATTGGTTCTGATGCTCCGTCCATCACCACCTCCTAGTGTACACACTGGTCGTACACGTACGTGTACGACCAGTGTGTACACGTACGTGTACGAACAGTGTGTACACGTACATGTACTTCGGTAGTACACGTCCGTGTACACACTGGTCGTACACGTACGTGTACACACTGGTCGTACACGTACGTGTATGACCAGTGTGTACATGGACGTGTACGACCAGTGTGTACACGTACGTGTACGACCAGTGTGTACACGGACGTGTACTACCATAGTACATGTACGTGTGCACACTGGTCGTACACGTACATGTGTACGGTCCTTACACACATGCGTACTCCTATGCCAACACCAATATAGTGATACGTAGCGTACACACGCCCTCAGAGCGTGTGTATGGTACGTTTCACATCTTCCACTGGTGATAGGAGGTGCACAGGACAGGAATGGAGGTCTCACACTCACACAAGGCTGAACATCAAGTCATTGTCAGTGCAGTTCTTCTTGTGCAGGGCCTATGTGTGTCAGGCAGTGATATGGCACTTTTCTCCTCATGTTTTTGCACAATAGATGTGTGATGACCTCTGGACAGATGGCATGTGTGATGGGGCACTATGTGGCACACTTCCCCTTCACATTTTGAACATGTGTGCATGTGTACAAACGCGTCAGAAACTGCATTACTGGTATGGCACAGTCACCAACACCCGCAACTGTCCCCTGATGCCAGGGACAGGGACGCTGACACCTGACATCTCACTACCAGCGTGGCCCGATGTGACTATGTCATGTGTTCCCATGAGCTTGCTGTTGGTGTTCCGTCAACTGCATCTGCTGTTGCTGCATCCAACATGTGTCTGTGCGTAGATGGCCATGGCACACATATACGCACGACATGCCACATGTGGATTCACACGTTACGTGTGTCTGGATGCTTCGAACATGTTCTTTTGACATGAGGACATATCTGCGTCATCTCCATGTCTGTGTTTTCTTTTTTCACGTGTACCCCTTCATCGCAATGTGTGTGAGCTGCTAATTTTTTATGACATGTGCCCTGTGCGTCTAGCTTGCCGCCAGGTGTCGGTATGAGATGACATCCTTCAAAAGCTGATATGTTGATGTATGTCACTCCTGTGATGTCTCTGGCTGTTCACTTACACTGGCCCACAGCTTGTTTCAGGGCATGTAATGTCGAACTTGACAATCAACGGTTGTAGCTGGCTCTTCGTAGGAGTCGCATCTGGCTGGCATACGTGTCCTGGATGTATTGCACAGACCAGACTCTGTATTTTGCAGATGTGTATTAGCAGTTGAACATGTGCTCAGTTTATTGACATTGGTGTTGTGATGTACTCACTCTTCGTTATTCCTTCAAAATTTCTGCAGGGCACCGCCTCTCCCCCGACCAATGCCAGACTTGGGTGCCATGAGGGAACGTGACTGCATACGCCGTTACAGATTCACCCAACAGTTAATTGGGGACCTGACAAACAGGCTGGCACCACACCTCCAACTGCCACACAGTTATCATACTGCGCTGACCCCCAAGATGAAGGTGATGGCAGCCCTGCATTTTTTTGCCACTGGTACTTTTCAATTCACCATAGCTGATGTGGATGGCATGTCCCAGACCATGTTCAGCCGTGTCCTGCATGATGTTTTAGAAGGCATGTTGGAGCACCTGGATGAATTCATCCATTTTCCGACTCGTGAGCAGTTGACGGGTGTCAAGGATGAGTTCTATGCCCTGGGAGGGATGCCCCATGTAATTGGGTCCATTGATGGGACACATGTGGCTTTGGTGCCACCACAGGCACAGGAGGTAGCCTATCGAAACCGAAAACATTATCACTCCATTAATGCCCTTGTGGTGTGTCTTGCTAACATGCTGATTTCCCATGTCTGTGCACGTTTTCCAGGGTCAGCACACGATGCCTACATCATGAGGCGTAGCAGGGTGCCAGAAATGATGCTGCGGCTGCACAACGAATGAGCATGTCTTGTTGGTGGGTATACTCTGTTTGTCCTGTATTTAGCGGTATCTTTGTATCTTACAGCTTCTCCTGACCCACTTCTGTACATGATGTTTCCATGTAGGACACTCTGGCTATCCCAACATGCCATGGCTGATGACGCCTCTCCGCAACCCCAGAACAGCTGCAGATCACCGTTACAACAACACCCATGGGCAGACCAGGCGAGTGATTGAGAGGACGTTTGGCCTCCTGAAGAGCAGATTCCGGTGCCTTCATAGGACAGGCGGATCCCTCCCATATGCACCGGTCAAGGTCTGCAAAATCTTCATCATGTGCTGCATGCTGCACAACATGGCAGTGGAGAAAGCTGTGCCACTCATCCTGGATCCGGATGAGCAGGAACATCCACCCGTGGAGGATGAAGGGCTTGGTCACGAGGCAAGTGAGGAGGAGGAGGATGAGCAGGAGGACATCCGGAGTCAGCTCATACGCAATTTCCTCTCATAATGGTGAGTCCCTGGGTCTGAGTGTGTACGCTTTTAGCCTTGTGCGGCATGTGTTGCAATGTGTGTGTCCACCTGACTGTATGCTAAGTTACTTAGAGGTGTGTTCTGATGTGACACTCGAGTGATGATGTAATTCCCCACATTGTGGATGAGACAGTATATTTAAAACTAGCATGGTGACAACCTTATTCCTGTAGAGTCAATGACCATGCATGCGGTTGAGTATCTTTTCAGTGACTTCTTGTGTGTCTGTCATCCCCAGGTATTTGCGCATGCTGTCTGCTCATGGCATCGTTGGTCTCCTGCTATTCCTCATGAGTATTGCAACGTGTGCTGAATCAGCGTTACATGCACGGACATGGTGAAATTTCTCCTTTGTGTAGGATTGCAACAAGGCATTTTGGGTGTGGTAGTTGTTTGGATTGTGTGGGCACTGCTCCTGTGCATGTTTTCTTACTATGCATACATGTCGACTCACCATGGGGCACCTGACATGTAGCATGACTCCCATGACTTGATAGTCACCCTACGTGGCAGTCATCTGTAATGGGATTATGGATTGTGAGGAAGGAATCAATGTGTGTGAAACTTCCCTCTGAAACATACGGGAGGCTACGGGTGGACATAGTGTGGGACATCCCCATAAGAGGCTCAATGGGGAATTGCAGCCTCTCCGTGTGCAGCAGGGGTTGTTTGGCTCACACCCTTCACTTTTGTGCCAGTTCAATGGATTTACAGCATCTGTGGTGTGAAGGGGGTGTCCAGTGTAGGTCCCACATGTTCAGCCAAATGACCTTTGAGTCTGTTCATATTGATGCATTTCCCTTACTGTTGGCCTGAGTAATAAAGGTGTTACTCAGCCTCCAAGATGCCTCATCTCTGTCAATGCAGGTCTCTTGCCACTGTGCATGCGGCATCTCTGGCATAGTTGTCAAAGATTGTGCATATGAGTCTATGTGTAGATGAGCAACATGCATGGTGTTCTTCATGGATTTGATTCTCTGTTGTACATGAAGTCCATGGTTGTGTATGTATTTGGCCATGTTGGTCCCCACAACGGGCCCTCAACACCTGCTGAGGGTGTGTTTCCTGTGCGCAGCTCAGCCTTCAGTTTCATGATCCGGTATCAGTCATCTTTGGTGATTGTGCATCCATTGTCTCTTGGTGTGCCATTGAAAACCGGACACTCCTTCCTTTACATACGCCTGTTGCAGTTGGCCTTTCTGACATCCTTGTCTTTGTGTGCAACTTGTGGCATATTTTCCAGACATGCCGCCTGCTGCTGCAGCCCCTGCAGCAAGGGCACACAGAGTTTCCGGATGTGGCAACACACACGCCTCAAAGATGCTCCTCCCTTCCTCCCTCCACCCATTCATTTGGCTGGCATCAGCTTGGCTGTGCCACTGTTGCCGCCACGCGTTGCCAAAGGCTGGACCGTCTGCACATGCAACGTGCACATTGCACGACCCTCATGGCGTTGCATGATCCACATCACACTACAGTCTGATGTTGCAGCCACCCTCCATGCAATGTCCATCTGCATATCTACCGGCTGCTCTGAGGCATACACTAAGCGCACACACAACACCTTTGCATGATGAGTGTGCAACTCCGACTGCCTACACAGCGCTGCCACGCCTTCCAGGCCCTGTTACACCAACCAGGTTATGTCCCTCCTACTCCCCACCAGCTTTGTACCCCAGCAAGGCAATGTACGTGAGAGTCAAGGCTTCTGCATGTAGTATGGTGTCGTCATCTGGCACATGGCCCAGGTATCATCTCTCAGCGTGTCAATCTACAATGTGTCCAGGACCCCCCTCACCATCATCACATGCGCACAGCACCTCATCATCAGCTCGTATGCCATTGACAGCCAGGTGCTCCTCACCCTCACCAAAGACGCCAACATTGCCAGTTCAAATAATCAAGAATGCATGAGATCCATTGATGGATGGCTGAACATCAGCCACCTGAGGCTGGACTTGTACAGGACTGAGGTAATCATCTGCGGATTGTCCCCTTACAGCTGGGTCAACTGTTTGTGTCCCACCCGCAAGAGCCCTGCACAGGCTCCCAGTGGGCACGCACACATGATGGTGTGCATCATGTATTGCTCGCTCACATTTGCCATGGTAATCACCAGTATCTGTACCTCAGGCTGCAACACCCTCTGCATTATGCACATGATCCACAGATAGATCCACTACAAGGAAAGACAGACCATCCCCCAGGTCCACGACAACATCCGTGTCAAATACTGCCCTGTCCTCTACGGAGCTAGTACATCCACACTCCCTGGAAACTAGTACACATCCAGGGTGCATCTGCACACCTCAGCTTCAACATCACGCGCCCCAGCCACATCACCGTCCAGCAGAGATAGCTGCAATGGATCACTGTGTGCTGCAGGATGACCTTCAGACTCCCCACCAACACTCAGGAGGCAGGCCACAACCCCGACCCAACACCAACCTTGTACCACTGTCATCTGAGACCCCGTTGGGCCATCTCCATGCATCCAACCTTGCCCTGGCCACCATTCTTCACATCCACCATACTCCAGCATGCAGGACATAGTTCTCCCACCTGGGAAAACATACCTGGGACTCGCTCCCTGGGAACCTCCAAATGAGGCATGACCTCTACGCCTTAATGATACTCTTCCAAATAGGTCTGTCCGCACAGTATTGCAAGCCCCCCCTCAGCAGCTTGAGGCCATCACAGGTGAGTATTGTGCTCCATGTCTGCATTGAATGACACATTGTGACCCATGTGTGTCCTGTACCAGACTCAGATCCAAGGTTACGGATGGGTGGAGTTAGTTCAACACTGAGGCATAGTTTGACATTTACACACACATATGTTGGGGACTAATGCTAAATGACTGAAACATCTCATGATACCAAATATTTTTTTTTATTTGCGGTGGGGTACGTGTTTTGGTAGATGAAATGAGGTGCTCTACCGGGTGCATGGAATCCAAAGTTCACAGGGGGAGATGGTATCCTTGGCATTAGGAGTCATCAGAGTCCAGACCACAGTGTTGGTCATCATTGGTCAGACTGTGACCAGCAAGTCCATGTGGCAGAGAATGTCATTGGATGTGGTGCTGCTGTTGCGCCAGAGGGCCAGGTGCCAGGCCAGGTGACCTGGGAGATGTGGATGGTCCGCTGCCTCTCACGGTCTTTTCCGTGGACGACCCACCTTCCTCCGGGGACCCTCAGATGCAGGCCTTGACGATGTTTGGGACGCTCCGTCGGACGAATCCTCTTCCTCCTCCTCCCTCCCTGTGGTTGGTGCTGGTCTGCGCCTGGTGTCACAGGGAGGGTTGCCCATGTTGTCAGTGATCCGACGGAATGAATGGCTTATGTCCCTTTGCACCGCCAGGAGCTCACCCAGTCTTGCCTCCACCCGTCCTTGGTGTTGTTGTTGACTGGCGTGTTGCTCGGCCTGCAGGTTCTTCATCTCGTCGAGGGTCCCCTTCATCTCTGTGAGGCTCCCCACTACCTGGCTGATGCCCCTGGTGTCACGCCGGTATGTGTCCAGTATGTGGCGTATGTGTGACATACCGGTTCCCTCAGCTGGCTGGTCAGGTTCGCGCCTCCGCCTGCCTCCACTCCCACCACCCCTGCCCACACGAGCCTGGCCTGCCGTTGTGGGCACATCGGGTCTACGGGACCCCTGAGGGATGGCATTTGCGGGGTTGCCTGCCTCCTCCTGGGTGCCCGGAGAACCTTGTCCCTCCTGGTCAGACTGGCTGTGTTGTTCAGTGCGAGCAGGGCTCCTGGGTGTCTCCTGGGATGTGGCAGGAATGGGGGTGGTGGTTGGCACAGATGTACCTGAATCAGGTGCTGCAGGGGCTTGGGCACCAGAGGGGCCAGGTTGGTAGGGGTCATCCACGGAGTGGTGAGAGTCGTCACTGCCGGTGGGATCATCTTCACGCCGAGCCTGGGACTGTGATTGTTCCCCCCCATTGTTGGGGGGAGATCCATGACGTTGCCCTGTGTGTGAGAGAGAGACAATGTCAATGCTGTTTCATGCGACATCCATGTTTCAGACATATTCAAGTTAGCACAGTTCCTCCAGGTAGTTGTATGTGCCTAGCATTCCTCTCAATGTCCACTTGTGGATGGGTATGTTGCAGGGGACAGATTGATATGTTCTCCTGAGTGTTTGACCTGTAGAATTGTGGCTAGAATGCTTATTTGTCTATGGATTGATCTTGTTGTGTCACATGTCCATTGTGAGAGTGGATGAATCCGTTGCCTGCCCCAGTGGTGTGTGCTTGTGTAAGGGGGGGGTTGTGACCGGGCCTGCTGTTGTGTGTAGTGTGATTTGTCATTGGGTCTCCCAGGTGATGTGTCTGTCCCCTCATGGTGCATGCTGGCATGCCAGTGAGTGCGAGTTCCTGTGCTAGATATCTGAGCTTATTGTGTTTGTGTTAGAGTGTACAGTGGTCACAGGAGGGCCTTGTGCTGCATACAGCGGGGCCAAGTGTCAGCTACCTTGTCAGTACTTTGCCAGTCCCTGTGCCTTGGGAATGGTGCATGGGTATGTACCTAGGCCATATGGGCTGAGGGCATTGGTGTCTGCTTCTGAGTGTCACGATGTGTTTTGTGAGGCCCACCCTCCCAGCATCCCAGACATCCAGTCTTGGGTTTGTGGTTTGTGTAGCCTGGGACATGGCATGGCCTTGCTTAGTGAATGGGGCATGGACATGTTAGTGGCATGAGCGTTGTTTTTGAGTGTGGTTGTGTCCGGTGAGGGCTTGGGGGTAGTTGCGTGTATTTGGTGTATTTGGGGTGTGGAGGCCATTGCCCCCATGTAACGTAAGTAGTTTGTGTACTCACCAGGCTCTGCGACTCCTTCTACTCCGTGTACTCCCACCGGCAGAAGCAGGGCCATCACCTTCTCCTCCCAGGGATGGTAATGTACGGGTCTGCGGGGCAGCCCACCTCCAGTGATGTTGCTCTGGGCGTATTCCTCGTTCATTATCCGCTTGACTGCCCTGCGCAGATCGTACCACCTGGCTTGGCATTCATGCCTGGTCCTTCGGATGGGCGCAACAGCATTCTCCTTATCGACGATCCTCTGACAAAGGCTAGTTTTTTGGGCTATGCTGGTCTGTCTGACCAATGTTCCAAAGAGCTGTGGCTCGACTCTGATGGCTTCGTTGACAAGGAGGTCCAGCTCCACCCTTGTGAACATTTTTATTCTTGTCTGTGGGCATGGTGTGGAGTGTGGGTGTGGATGGTTGTGGGTGTGTGGGTGTGTATGTGACGGTGTGTGTGTGAATGTGAAGAGGGGGTGTTTGTGAAGGAGGTTGTGTGAAGGTGTGTAAGTTAAGGTGTAGTTAAGGTGTGAGTAAGGTGCAGTTGTTTGTCTGTGGGTTCTGGCAGCAGTGGGTCTGTTGCTGAGGCTCATGGGTTCTGTGTGTGGGCCCTTTTTATTGGTCCATTTGTGGGTGTGGCTGGGTTTGAATTTGTGGTGGGTGTGTTATAAGAGGTGGTTGTGATTTAGGGCCTCTGTTTGCCTGTTTGGATGTGCCAGGTCAGTCATTGAGATGTAGTTTGTCATGTAGACGTGTTTTGTGGTGTTGTGCGAGTCAAATTGACCCTCCTTGTGCTTTTTTACAGTGTACTGGTTCTGTTTGAGTATTTTTCGCGTAGGTAAGGTCCTTACATACGCGATGCTGGGTGGGGGCGCTGGGGTACGGTGTTGGGGTACGGTGCCTTGGGCATGGTGCACGGGTATGTACCTAGGCCATATGGGCTGCGGGCATTGGTGTCTGCTTCTGAGTGTCACGATGTGTTTTGTGAGGCCCACCCTCCCAGCATCCCAGACATCCAGTCTTGGGTTTGTGGTTTGTGTAGCCTGGGACATGGCATGGCCTTGCTTAGTGAATGGGGCATGGACATGTTAGTGGCATGAGCGTTGTTTTTGAGAGTGGTTGTGTCCGGTGAGGGCTTGGGGGTAGTTGCGTGTATTTGGTGTATTTGGGGTGTGGAGGCCATTGCCCCCATGTAACGTAAGTAGTTTGTGTACTCACCAGGCTCTGCGACTCCTTCGACTCCGTGTACTCCCACCGGCAGAAGCAGGGCCATCACCTTCTCCTCCCAGGGATGGTAATGTACGGGTCTGCGGGGCAGCCCACCTCCAATGATGTTGCTCTGGGCGTATTCCTCGTTCATTTTCCGCTTGACTGCCCTGCGCAGATCGTACCACCTGGCTTGGCATTCATGCCTGGTCCTTCGGATGGGCGCAACAGCATTCTCCTTATCGACGATCCTCTGACAAAGGCTAGTTTTTTGGGCTATGCTGGTCTGTCTGACCAATGTTCCAAAGAGCTGTGGCTCGACTCTGATGACTTAGTTGACAAGGAGGTCCAGCTCCACCCTTGTGAACATTTTTATTCTTGTCTGTGGGCATGGTGTGGGGTGTGGGTGTGGATGGTTGTGGGTGTGTGGGTGTGTATATGACGGTGTGTGTGTGAATGTGAAGAGGGGGTGTTTGTGAAGGAGGTTGTGTGAAGGTGTGTAAGTTAAGGTGTAGTTAAGGTGTGAGTAAGGTGCAGTTGTTTGTCTGTGGGTTCTGGCAGCAGTGGGTCTGTTGCTGAGGCTCATGGGTTGTGTGTGTGGGCCCTTTTTATTGGTCCATTTGTGGGTGTGGCTGGGTTTGAATTTGTGGTGGGTGTGTTATAAGAGGTGGTTGTGATTTAGGGCCTCTGTTTGCCTGTTTGGATGTGCCAGGTCAGTCATTGAGATGTATTTTGTCATGTAGACGTGTTTTGTGGTGTTGTGCGAGTCAAATTGACCCTCCTTGTGCTTTTTTACAGTGTACTGGTTCTGTACGAGTATTTTTCGCGTAGGTAAGGTCCGTACATACGCGATGCTGGGTGGGGATGCTGGGGTACGGTGTTGGGGTACGGTGCGTACAGGTACGGGGCTGGGGTACGGTCCTGGGGTGCGGCGCGTACAGGTGGAGGGCTGGGGTACGGTGTTGTGGTACGGTGCGTACAGGTACGGGGCTGGGGTACTGTACTGGGGTGCGGCGCGTACAGGTGGGGGGCTGGGGTACGGTGTTGGGGTATGGTGCATACAGGTGTGGGGCTGGGGTACGGTGTTGGGGTACGGTGCGTACAGGTGTGGGGCTGGGGTACGGTGTTGGGGTATGGTGCGTACAGGTACGGGGCTAGGATAGGGGCCTGGGGTGCGGCACGTACAGGTGGGGGGCTGGGGTACGGGCCTGGGGTGCGGCGCGTACAGGCACTATGGTCCTGGGGTACGGTGCGTACAGGTGCGGGGGTGGGGTACGGTGTTGGTGTACGGTGCATACAGGTATGGGGCTGGGGTACGGGCCTGGGGTGCGGCGGGTGCGGCGCATACAGGTGGGGGGCTGGGTTACGGTGTTGGGGTACGGTGCGTACAGGTACGGGGCTGGGGTACGGTGTTGGGGTACGGCACGTACAGGTGCGGGGCTGGGGTACAGTGTTGGGGTATGGTGCGTACAGGTACGGGGCTGGGGTATGGGACTGGGGTGCGGCGCGTACAGGCAGTACGGTCCTGGGGTACGGTGCGTACAGGTACGGGGCTGGGATAGGGGCCTGGGGTACGGTGCGGAGGGGGGTACAGTGCTGACATATGCGGGGGGTGGGGGGGCTGTACAACTTGTATCCGGGCACAAGTTTACCCGTGTACATGTGTGCTACAGCGTTCGCTCCGTACGGGGCCTTTTACATGCGGTCGTTTATTCGGACGGGCGGTACGGATCGTACTTGCGCGCTCGGACTTCTGTTTTACGATTTGCACGTAAAAATGTCCGGCTCCCTCTCGTACACTTTTCCCGACGCTATTCGTATGTATTTTTCACGTACGAATCGTACTTCGCCGTTTGTACAGGACTTGTACGATTCGTACGTAAAAAAATATGGATATGAGTCGGACGGTAAATTTGTTTAAAGGATTGGAATTGGCACCTAAATGTAAAATGTAGGTTTAAAAAATATTACATATATTAATATTTTATTTTATATTATATTTTTATTTTTTTTATTTTTATGTTACAGGTGTATGTATGTATATATATATATATATATCTTTATTTTTTAATATATTTCTAACGTTTTATAATTAATTAAAATATTATTTATTAATTATTTTTAAGGAAATATATATATTACATTTGATAAATGTATGTTTAATTTATCTTAAATTTACATGTATTACTTATAATTGTTAAAATTTACAAATACATCTATTTTTTTTAAGTTAAATGTATTATTTAATTTATTTTACATTGTTTTTTATACATATAAAAAAAACTATATTTTCTACATCGATATTTTTAAGAACAATACTTTTTGTACTTACCATTATGATGATAGGAGGTCGACATTTTTGACAACGATATTTATGACCCAATATTTCTGTTGGTCGATATTAGTGTTGTCGATATTCTGTCAGTGATCCCACCTCAACACTTATATGACACCTCTGGCCAGAATCACCAAAACCCACAAACTCAGCACCATATTTTATGCCAACGTCACACAGCTCATCCTATCCCTCTCTGAAGGCACCACCAACACCAAAACCAACTTTCACATCTGCATGATAGATTTCACCAACTGGATGAAGGACAACTGCCTGTAGCTCAACTCTGACAAGACAGAGGTACTGATTTTTGGAAACAAAAGCTTCCCATGATTAGGTATCCTGGTGACCCTCAGAACCCAGACCTACTCCTACCCCCACATGCTAGAAACCTAGGCATCATTCTGGACAACAAACTAAACATGATGGCTCATGACAACTTTGTCCAATCCTCCTGCTTCTTCATCCTCTGTATACTACATAAGATATTCAAATGGCTACCTTAAAGCTCAAGACATACCATCATCCAGGCCCTCATCTCCTGCCGACTGCACTACTGCAACACTCTCTATGCAGGGATCGCAGCTCACCTCCTCTGACAACTACAGACCATAAGGAAAGCCACAGCCAGACTCGTCCTGGATCGCCTAGATGAACTCACATCACCCCCTGCCTTGGAGAACTCCACTGGCTCCCTGTGCAGAAAAGATGCAAGTTCAAGCTCCTGACCCATGCATACAAGGCCCTACATAAATGAGGACACGCCTACTTGAACCACTGCCTGAACTTCCATCAGTCCACCAGACACCTCCTCTCTGCATCCCTTTCTCTAACCCTCACCACCCGCATCCAACATAGCAGATGCAGAGGGCGCTCATTTAGCTACCTAGCAGAGAAGACATGGAATGAGCTACTGTTTCATCTAAGGACCTCCCCATCTCTTTCAGGGTTCTGTTAGTACCTGAAGACCTGGCTATTCGAATAATCAACTGGATCTTGCCAACACTTGGATACCCTCACGGGTGACCAATAGTGCTCTACAAATCCATTGATTGAAAGCTAAGAAGACTTATGTTTGATTCAGACTTCTCGCCGGGGTCATCCCAAAAATAACTTGCCTTCCTTCTCCTGTTTTCTGAAATCATTTTTGTTGGCTCTAGTACTCTATGAACTTTACTGCTAACCAGTGATAAAGTGATTGTGCTCACCCCCTCGAACATGGGAAAACTGGCTTACACCCAAGTGCCACATTTAATTTACTTTTAAGTACTAAGTAAAGTGATGCTATATATACCGAGGGCCTGTAAATTACATTTTACTAGTGGCCCTGTACCACTTGTTGTGCCATCCACTAAAGTAGGACTTTATTATGTCTCAGGCCTGCCATTGCGGCCTGTAGTGCAGTTTTAAAATGGGAGTTCAACATAGCAAAATAAAGCTATTGCCAGGCCTAAACCATCATTTTAATGCATATAAGCCTCCCTACGCTAGTCTCTAAAAGCCCAGAGGGTAGGGTGTATTGTGCTTAGATGTTTGGACATCTGTTTTAAAGTTTTACATGGCCTGGTAGTGAAAAAGTCCTAAAGTTGTTTTTCATTACTGCAAGGCCTATCTTTCCCATAGGATAAATTTGGGTTACCTTATTAAATTTAATAAGGGCTAATCTTTGATTGGGAACAGGAGGAATGTCATGTTTGGACAAAAAGAAAATTGTAATTTAAAATCCTCTTTAATGGCAAAGTCGTAATTCAAAATTCTCTTTAATGTCAAGGTCAAATTTTAAGCCATAATTCAAAAAATACCACTTTAGAAAGTTAGCATTTTTTAACTTTCCTTGCCATTTGGTGACTACTGCCAGTGTCCTTGGCCACATCACTGTGAAAGGCTTATGTATTGGACTTTGCGTGTTCATTCCAGACAGTGTGTCAATGGGTATTAGATGTTGGCAGGATAGGCCATACTGCCAGGTTAGCTGGGGGCGGAGCTTTTCCCTTCCATACTTACACATCAAAGGGCTGCCTCCAGTACACACACAAATGAATCAGTCACTAGCCTTTTGTCATCCTAGACTTCCTGGAGCCTTAGCAGGGAAAGAAGGAACTTTCCAGAACTAGATGTGGAGGTAGCCTAGAAAGTTCTCCCACTTTAAAGGCTAGGAACATATATAACTATTGGACCCTCAGAGCAACTCTCCAGTACCCTCTTGAACCTGTGGAAGCCTTAAGAAAAACTGCCAGGATCCCCAGAGGACTGCTCGGCTGCTTGAGGCCTACCTTACTGAGGGATCCAAGGACTACCAGAGTGACTCCAAGGGCTAGTTTCCATAAGAAGCTCCACAGACCTTGAATACTGCACCTGGCCTCTGTTATATTGAGTCCTGACTCTCCAAATGGTGCTCACCAAGTCCTGGACCCTTGGAAGTGGTGTTGAAGGTGCTTCTACTGCCTAACCCTAAAAGTCGTGACTTAGAACATTTTACTCCAAAATTGGCCCAAGAACCTATGGAAGATCAGGACCTACCTACCTGCTGATCCTCCCAAGGTTCATCACTGGTTGCCATGACTCCTAGTTAGTTCCCCCTACGTTCTCCTCCACAACCGCAAATCCTGTTCAGCAGGACCTATCAGCAAAGGTATCCAGCCTCTTGGATCCCTCCTCAGCTACAGCCTGCAGCTTTGTCCCACTGAAGATTTTGACTTCCAAAAAATTGACAAAGTCCAAAGGTAGAAATCTTCACCCGACTCCTTTCAGTGGTTCTCTGATGATGACACCTTCTCAGACACCGCTAGCTGCCTTGCCCCAGTGAGCTTTACCTTAGCTGAACTTTGTTTCAGAATGTCTTTCAAGTCCGAAGGTAAGCCAAGACGAGACCCATTCCACCTTGTGCATCTAACCTACGTTCTATTGCATTCAGCCTTAAGTTTTGACTTTGCCCCATTCTCTTGAAACCAGATACCCATGGTTAGAGCTTTGATCTTTTGGGTGCTACATTCCACTAAAACACATTCAAATTCCTAGCTTTGTTTCTACTAATGGGATGTAATTCGTTTTGGTGTCATTTTATTTATGAACATTTATCCAATGTTTCTAAATTCGTTTGAGATTTTTTTTAATTGGTTTGAGATTTTTCTTTTGTTGTGCTTTATCACTGTTTATGTGCTGCACAAATACTTTACACCATGCCTGTAAATTAAGCCTGACTGCTTTTGTGCCGAACTACAAGAGGGTTAAGCACAGGTGAATATAGCGACTTTCGTGTTCACCCTGACAAGGATTGTGATTGTTGCTTGAGAAGGGTTTCACTCCCCTCAATCAATAATCTCATTTCTTACAATCTCCAAGTAAGAAATGTAAATCACTTGCTGGTGGCATTTACCACAGTAAATGATTTATCTCATGTTTGTATTGCATTCTGTTTTATAAGTGGACTCATATTTATATGTTGTGTAACTTTTGGAAACAGGAAAACTGTAGGTACAATTAATATTTTTTGCATATATCCCCAAAATAGGACGGGCAGTTGGAAATAATATTGCATGTATGTTTATATTAGCCCCTTAATAGAGCCACCACAGCTAGAGAGCATCACAGCACTATAGAAGCTCATAAGGAAAAAATAAGATTAGAATAGGGATTCAGTTCTCTTCACGTCTTGTTATCAGGTATGTTCAGGCAATTCTTCTAGCAAACTAAAATTACCACCAATTGCAAAAACCTTGGGGCTCATTTATGGCATGTAGGGTAGCACAGCAAGACACCTTACTGAGCTGCCCTACGCCAAACTGAAAGGGCATGACTAAACCGTATTGAAAGAATTACAAAAACCTACTCTTTTTTAGCATTACCTTTGCGAAGATAATTTGTTTTCGTCTTCGTTTTTGCAGTCTGCGGACCAACATTCTCATAATTTGCCAGAGGATCATTTTTCATGTTCTTAAAAGTCGCTCGTTCCACAATGGCATCCACTGTTTGGTCATCCAAGTCCTTTCCAACGAAACTGCATATCTTCAGTACAGCCCCTCTCAGATCCTATAATTAACACAATCTCGTTACTGTGGTTTGAGGGGTTTTAATCCGGTGAAAGAGAATTAACTGTATTTATAGAGTATTGCCCACCAGAAGCCCTCAAAGATCAAATACTTCCGTGTTGATGTCAGGTTATCTGACATCAAGCTTTTTCACCAAAACAGAGAGAAGACATTGTATTAATTTGACATCTTCGACTCATATGACAAGCAGCGAAACTGAAACCAGTCATATGCAGAAACGTAATAATACTTTTGAAACATGGTACATGTGTCTACATGTATCAGTTCTGAAATGGAATTTTTTGGTGTCTGCATTTTTTTTGCAGCTGCTGCTTTTGAATGTAGTGCCCCTCTCGTTCTTTGCATCAGAGGGACAATTTGCTCAGAATTTTTTCAACGTACTTTACAAAATTCTGGGCATATCAGCAAGGGCCGGCGATAATTATCGCTAAGTGCACTTAGCGCTTGGATAATTATCGCCGGCTATCGCTGCTTTCTATCATGGAGATAGCGTGCTATCAGCAACGCATATCTCCAAAGCGATAGAAATGCAGGCGTTAGCTGGAAAACAGTGTGATTATCGCTGGAAATCCAGCGATAATCGCACTGTGACCAGCGATACCTTGCTGATAGGGCAGGGTGGTCTTAGCCATGTAATCCACCTCCCATTGGATTACATGGCTAAGTCAGAACTAAAGCAGGCGTAAGGAAAGTAGCGATAACCATGGTTAGTGCTACTTTTCTTATCGCTATGGGGCATATCAACAACAACCGGCGATAATTATCGTTGAGCGCACTTAGCGCTCGCATAATTATCGCCGGCTAGCGCCGATTTTTATCGTTGAGATAGCGTGGTATTAGCAACGCTTATCTCATCAGCGATAAAAATCCTAGCGCTAACTGGCTAACGTGAGATCATCGCTGGAAACCCAGCGATAATCTCACGTTAGCTAGTTGATAGGAACTCACAAACTTAGCCATGATATCCACCTTCCATAGGATATCATGGCTAAGTCAGTCCTGAAGCAGGCGTAAGGAAAGTCGCGATAACAGGGGTTATCGCTACTTTTCCTGACGCTATGCTTCATAGCGTGTGGCTTGATGATAGGAGAAATGTCGCTTAGCAACATTTCTCCTGTCATGCCAGGTCAGGAACGCCCACTTTGCATCTCATTAGAGATGCAAAGCTGGGCGTTAGGAATCCTGACGCTAAAGCAAGGTTTCACGCGTTAGCGTGACCTTGCTGATTAGGCGATAAAATTATCGCCGCTTTTCGGCCGAAAACGGCCGCAAAAGCGGCGATAATTTTTTATCGCCTGCTTGTTGATATGCCCCTATGTTTGTTAGTGATTCCCTTGATAATTGTAGAAATGTCGGTTAGCGAAATTTCTCCAGTTATTTCGGGAAGGAACGCCCGCTTTGCATCTCCTTAGAGATGCAAAGCTGGGCGTTCAGTAAACAGGCGCTAAGGCATGGATTCACGCATTAGCGTGTTCATGCTGATAGGGCGATAAAATTATCGCCACTCTTCGTCCAAAAACGGATGCTAAAGCGGCGATAATTTTATCGCCTCGCCTTGCTGATATGCACCTAAGTTTGTGTATTGGGATGGTCTGACCCTGGCTGGTGGAGTGTTTTTTTTTGTTCGTATACAGCGCCAAGATACATCTTCAGGTGACGTTGTGCTTTATAAAAGAAAATAATTGCAATTTCCTCTCAGACAGCTCCACAAATAATCTTTTAAGGGTTTTAAGTCTATACTTTCCTACTAAGGTTCGCATAAATTTCTGACTCGTAAACAGCCCATGGAAAAAGATTTTATGCAAATCTTAGACTTCGTTGTATACTCCTGCTTAACTTTAGTTACTTTAGTAGTACCGATGAGAATCCCTCTTCAGCTAAACCTCCATGTCATGTGGGTGGGAGAGTTCCATAGCCTTCCTTCTTCAGAAAAAACATATATTCTTATCTTTTACAAACAGATTTACACAAGTCATGTCAAGTTTATTTTGATACGGAACTCCTACGGAGGTCCACATAATTATCCACTACAGGTGAGAAAAAAGTGCATTTCCTTCAATAAATAGTTTTCCTTATTACAAAGCTGCTTCCTTAAAATACATACTATGCCAATGCAGAGGCGAATAAAACAGTCATGTAAGACAGCAAAGTGTAAAGTGCAATATACAAAGAACAGGGAGGGACAGAACATTCCTAAAAAGCAAAAGTAAAAATATTACAACGCATATAAACCAGGATGAGACAAAGAAAAAAATATAACAACCTAAGAAATAACATTAAAAATTCCCAATACATAGCCCAAAATTTTTTTTAAAAATGAAGAATCCTATTACAAACCATTTCTTTTGGCGGGGACTAAATAAATGAGCGGGCCTTCTGGGAGGAATGAATGTTAAATTTGAGGTATGATGGACATAGGACGATGCACCTAGCCTTTTGCAACACACAAATAACATGTGATTAGGATCTTGAACTTGTTAACAACACATTTCATAGATTCTCTCTTTTTTCTGTATTTTGTCCCAAATACCGGTAATTTCTTTTAAGGGCAACAAATAAAGTTAGATAGGGTTGTGGTTTGTTCCACAAAGCACTCCCACTAACCACCTTGTTACGTGACTTGGGCTGGCTTAAAACAATATTTCTGGCCAAGCTAATGGAGGACACAGACTTCTTTATGAACAGCTTCAATGTGGACTTTCGTATGGGGGAAGTCAACATTCCAGCTAGGCTCGAATGAGTCATTTGCTCGCTCAAAAGACCTAAAAAATGACGACTGTTCTTTCAGCTTTCCACTCTCAGGGTAGCCCTAAGTGTACCCTCTTACTCCTAAAGGAGGGAATTGCCCCACCTCAAAACCGCTGCCAGGGAGGGGATATATGAGGAGATATAGCCAAATTCTAGACGTAAAGCATGGGGGGGCAGCCGGAGAGTTTAAGTTACAGATTTGGTGCAAGATTCGACCTTCAGCCTTATCGAAGGAGAGCCAATGGTTCATATACAGCACCTCAGAAGCATAGAACAAAGAAGGAAGAATTGTTACCCTTAACACAAACAAAACATGACCAAAGTTGCTTCTCCCACAGATTCCACAAAATCTGTGCTGTGTATTAGCCTGGGAAAATGCCCTACTTACACAGAGTTTAATATGCTTTATATCCCACCTGGTTTTTTAAAAGACTTTTCCAAGATATACATAGGAATCAACCAGTTTCAGTTTTTCAGACCCCAACCTCCACTGGTAGCACCTCTTCATTCAAAGCCCTTTCTTCTGCATATTTGGTCAAGGCTTCCAAATGACATTGCAAGCCAATAGGTGTAAAAATCGATGATAGCCACATCATCAGCATATAACAGGGAACCAACAGACACTGTACCATTTCTGGGGACGTCTCCCCTCACCGAATGTAGGATGCCGAAAGATCAGATATGTATAAAGAAAACAAAAGAGGGGCCAGCAGACAGCCCTACTTGAGCCCATTATGTGTTCTAATGCTACAAAATAATCCCTGCAATCCTCCCATCAAGTCTTGACACCAGGTGTCTGAGTGTAATTCTATAATGAGACCCAAAAGATGATTTGGGACACCCAGTTGAAGGAGCTTTCTCCACAGCATTTGGCAGTCCAAATGATCAAACGTTGTGGAGAAATCAATAAATGGCGTATAGATTGGCATGCCCGTAAGAAGACGTATATCTCTACGATAGTCTGGAGGACCACAATGTTTTCAAGAGTACTATGCTTCTTTCTGAAACTGGCTTGTTCTGGAGGTATAACATTCTGGTCAAGGGCCCAATGTTGCAAATGACAGAGGCTGCTCTCAGCAAATAATTTGCCTGAGGCATCCAGCAGAGTAATCTGTCTGAAGCTGGATGGGGAGGTTGTGGGACCCTTCTTGTACAGCTGGACTACCACATACCCCTTCCAAGAAAGGGGAATGTTCCCAGTTCTAAAGCAATGATTAAACAGCCGGGCAAGAAGGGCTCCCCAGGCAACAGCCTCCTTTTTAACTAACGCAATGGGAATTCTGTCAGGTCCCTGTGCGCCAGATGTTCTAGAATTTTTTATAAACCCCACTAAATCCTCCCCTGAAGGAGAACTATATTCTGACAAAGAGGACTCATCAACTTCAATCGTCACAGGAACGACTAATCTATTGTTCATATATATTAGGGAGATATAATCCACCTAGTCCTTCTCTGCGATAGGGATAGGCAGTGCCTTCTGTCTTGAGTTGCAGTAGTCCGCTATCAGGCGCCAGTACTTCCTGGAATCTATGGCCCTTGCAACTTCTCTCAAGCTGATCCACTTAGAATCACAATCCCTTCTTCTTTCACTAAGTTTGCGGTGACTTCTTACTCATTTAAGGTTATTCGTTTCCAGCTGTGACCCATGGGAAACTGCAAATGCTGTTTTTGAATTAATCAATTTATTTCTTTATTTAAAATTTTCCAAGAGAATGTTCCAACAGTGCTCGAGCTTAAATTACAAATCTCTCCCATTTGGACCTCAAAACACTGAATGGTTTTGTCGGGAATACACCCTGACTCCCCTGCATAAACTCTTTTAATTGTCTAACGGACCGCTGCCATATTTATTGATGTCCAAACAAAAAGATCATTCTCTTTATTAAAAGCAGGCCTTACCCAGGCTAAAGTCCCCCAGATCAAATGCTGGTAAATTAAAAGCCGCTGTCATGCTCACAATGCTATGGTCACTCATTGCCGACAGGAGAAGAAGGAAATGTTCCCAAACCCCGAACATTTGGTAAAAGACATCCACATAGTCTATAACACTCTGGGTAGAGGGGTAATGAAACGCAAAGAGCTGCTTCACCTGGAGGCACTCTCCCATTTAAAATAATCAAATCCATACTTCTAAGGGTCTCGAGGAAGGAGAACTCTAGTTTATCCGGTCTTATATTTTCCAGTAATAACATCTCAGTGCTTCATTTGGAAAAGAATAAGTGCTATTTCCCAAAGTTTTGTTTAGAAGCCTGCAACCTGAGTTTTCGAAAGTTGGGGTGTCGAATTCCAAGGCTGAATAGTCTTAATTCTCCCTGTGCCATCTTCTTCAACTACCAGACACTCTCTGCCCCTTTATCTCACTGTTGCTTGGTCCTGCTTTTTCCATTGTTACTTTTTTTTCCCTTCTTTTTGTTCCTTCATCTTTAGTCTTTGTCTGTTTTCCTTCAATTGATCTGGGTCAATGTCTGATGAGGGAAAATAAGTATGGGTCCCCAAACAGGAGGAAAAGTTGGCCTGACCGGCAACCACCAGTTCAAAATAAGTAATGAAAATTTTACCAGTAAACTAATCTTTTTTTCCGAGAACCAGGATTTGAAAATCAACTTTAAATACATCTAAGTTAAACATTTGTTTGCAAAAGTGATTATCTCTGGGGATATTTGTAGTTATGTTGCTTCTCTTTTCTATCTAAGTGCTTTAATTACTGCTTTTGTAAAGCAGTAAATTGGGCAGTCAGTTTCTTGACACAGTTCTTGTGAGTCACATTTCTTGTGAGTAGCAAACGATGGAGACAAAGCAATTTGACATTTACATCATTGCGTTTTTTTATAAATGATATATTATGCAAACTTTGCACACAATTGTAGATGTTCCAATAAAAAACGCACACCCAAGAAAACATTTAGTGGCCGATTACGATGTCGTCAGGAAAGCATTCCCACCGAATCACGTTAGGAATGCTTTCCAAACGATTGATATTTGGAGAGTCCTTATTACGAATTACGATGTGTCCAGATGCTTACACACTCGGTTAGGTCAGACTCCCATTGACTTCAATGAGAGCCTGTGTCTGGACGAGAACACAGGCTCCCATTGAAAAAATGGGAGGTTGGGGAAAACCTTGCACCCTGTGGCGGGCACCCCATTGTGCCTGCCACACTGTGCATGGTTGGGAGGGGGGGTCCCTTGAGTACCCCACAGGCCCCATCCGGAGGCCAACAGGTGACGGGGGCCTGCTATGGGCCTCCAAAGTCCAATTCCCATAGCTGTTTTGTCTCAGCCAGACCGATTCGGAACAGCTGTCTGAATCGATCATCGTACTCGCTCGTTCTGAAAACATCTCCATTGGGCTGCACGAATTGGTTCCGAATGACTCAGACTGCCTGAATCCCATTCAGAACCAAATCGGACAGCCCGGATGGCTTCCCTACATCGTACTCAGTCATCTGAAAGGTGACCGATCCGGTCGCGAACAGAGGTCCCGAAATTGATTCGTAGAATCCGGATCCCGTTTGAACCTTTCCTGACGACATCGTAATCAGCCCCTTAATAGTAATGAAATACATCCTAAGGTGTATGCTTACAAAACATTTGTATTTGTAACTTGTGTAATTACACAGCTGTCATTGAATTATAGACTCAGAAGACTTACCTAGCTTTCGACCATCACATACTCTCTTATGCCAGGTTCCCTGCGTTTCAAGGATGCACCGTCCACGAACCGCGCCCTCGTCAATCAAAACTGGACCCACCCCCTCCCCATAAGGGCCTGCCTGATTAACTGCAGAGCCCTCCCTAGACAGTCTGATGATATCTGGCTCTCCTTGAAGGCACACTCGTGGGATTTAATGTTCCTCACCCAACCTGGCTCAGAGAAAGCTCCAACCCTGACCTCACTCTAGCCATTCCGACTGTATATCAGATGATTGGGGTTAATAAGGCTGGTAACAAAACTGGGGGGTGTCTGTGATTCTGAGAGAGGGCTGGGAAATTTCACACAATAAGATTGAAAACACGGGGCCCCTAGAAGCTATGTTCTTCTGCGTTAAGATCGCAGCAGGCCTCTCGATGGCTAGCATCTTAGTTTATAGACCCCCAAACTCCCCAGCTTGCCACCTGACAGAACTATACATTATAGCAGCTGACCCCTTGACCATGCACACCAGGTTCACGATTTTAGGTGATATTTACGTCAATATGGACAACAATTGCACAAAAGCTAGTCAAATGGCTGCAACATTGGCTGAACTCAACCTGACACAGCTGGTCAATGGCTCTACACATGCTGCAGACCTCATTTTTCTAATGATCCTAACTTGAGAGTAGTGTCCCTCTTACCCCCCACTTGGTCAGACCACTTTTTAATACCTTTCAGCCTGGAGTTGAACTACCTCATTTCCAGACCACATCAAGTCCTAGAGAAAAGGAGAATGTGGCGCAATGTCACCAGAAATAGTATGACACCTGCACTCTCAACAGCACCACTCCAATTGTCTGGTAACCCTGACGAAGACTCAGAAAACTTTAACAGCTGGATGTCTAAGGCCTTAGACATTGTTTCCCTCCTCAGATTAGTCACTTCCACTAGGAAGAGATCATCAGCCCCATAGTTCTCCCCTGAACTCCGTGTTGGGAAAAGTTGCTGTAATAAATTGAAGCGCTTCTGGAGACAATCCTATGACCCCGCTGCCCAGCTGGCTTAAAGAAAAGCCTTAAAAAATGTTCAAAAATTTAGGTGCAACACTGTGAGGGACTACTTCTCCAATAAGTTCAGATTAGCTGGAAATTCAGTGGAAACACTATTTAAAATTGTCCAAGATTTTACTAAACCTGTTGCCATTGCCAGCACAGTACTCACCACCGCCTCCCTTTGTACAGGACTGTCTGACTTTTTTCAAGATAAAATTCAAGCTGTCTATACCACCTTCTCTTCCACCCAGACTACCTCAAAGCCGACTGTCTCGCTCGACAATAAAGATGTGCTAACCAAATTCCGCCCTCTCTTGTGCTTCCTTGCGAAAACTATTAACTTGCAAATCTGTCTCGCTGGGAGATCCCTGCCCGGCCCAGTTTTCTTAACTCTTGGCACCATGTATTAACGCCCCACTAAATTAGATCTGGAATACCTCCTTGAGCTCAGGAATTTTCCCAGCAGTGTGGAAACAGGCTTACCTCATGCCGATCCTCAAATAAGCGGATGCCGACCCCGCAGAATACAAAACTTCAAACCCCTCTCACTGCTTCCGGCACCGGTGAAAATTCTTGAACAAATAGTCCAAGAGCAACTTTCCGATCATTTAGAATCGAGGAATCAATTCCATGACTCCCAATCCAGCTTCAGAGCTGGCTATTGCATGGAGACCGCCCTCCTTGAAGTATCCGAGAGTGTCCGCGAGACTGTTGATCAGAACAAAACAACTATGCTTGTGCTACTCGACCAGTCCTCGGCCTTCGACACGGTTACCCACTCCATTCTCCTGGAAAGATTAAGTTGCCTAGGCATTCAGGGCACGGCCTTGTCCTGGATCCAGTCCTTTCTGGAAAACCGGTTACAACAAGTCTTTCTCCACCCTTTCTTCCCTTCCAAGAAACCCCTGCCATGTGGGGTTCCCCAGGGTTTCTCATTGAGTCCTCTACTCCTTAACGCCTACCTCTCACCACTGGCGGCGCTTGTGGAATCCTGTGGGGTGAGGGTATTTCCTACGTGGATAACACCCAACTGATGTTCTCCTTTAAAGATCAATCAGAAGCAGCCTTTGCCAACTTCAGAAGGTGTCTGAGTAACATCTCAGCCTGGGTGACACTGAACTGTCTCAAGCTGAACTCAGATAAAACTGAGGTAATTTTCTTCAACCAGAAGTCCCCTCACCCCTATGCGCTCAAGTGGCCACAGGAGCTGAATCCTCCCCCTGAGCCTGTGGACACGGTGAGTAACCTGGGGTTCAGATTTGACAATGAACTCTCCTGTAAATCCCACATTAGGCAAGTCTCTTCCTCATGCTTTGGAAAGTTACATACTATGCGGAAATTCCTCCACTTCTTGCCTTTGGAGTGTTAAAGAACAGTAGTCCATGCACTAATTACATTAAACTTGGACTATTCTAACAGTCTCTATCTGGGTCTCTCCGCTTATCTGACTCGTAGACTGCAAATAATCCAGAACGGCGATGCCAGATTGATTTGCAAGATACCTTTCTGCCACTCCCCACCTGAGAAACCTTCCTTGGCTACCATTGATCCGGTGCATAGAATTCAAGGCACTTACTTTGGCATTCAGAGCCACCAGGGGACTGGGCCTGGCATACCTGAGATATAGACTCCAGCATTACCATCACGACCGGGCCCTGAGATCCAACCAACTGTGTCTCCTCGTCATTCCTCGATTTCCTAAGGCGAGGACAGGTGGCAGAGCCTTCGTGGTTAGGACCGCCAAACTCTGGAATGCCCTTCCACCCTCCATCCGCATATCGGAGACTAAATTGACTTTCCGTTGCGCCCTTAAACCTAGTTCTTCACCAACACCTAGTTCCCCAAGCACCTGTTATTCAGTCGACACCTAATCAAATATGAAAGGAGCTCTAGCTTGAGGAGGCCTTACAGATTTGATGAAGTGGATTTGGGAGTACCTGGTGGTAGCCCCTTTAGTTGTTTGAAAAATGAGACCCCACTGGTGGTAAAGAGGGATATGTGTGTGTGTAGCCGCAACCCATATATTACTAATGTAGGCAACACCACTCACCTGCACATCATAGTAGCAAGTGGCTCGTGGTAGTAATGTTTTTTCTTATGTGCAAATTTGGGTAAAAACGTATTTGTTTGGATTGGTTATTTTAATGACACATATAGACATAACTGATGAATTAATAAAGGTGCACTTGAAATTATTTAATAAGGTGGGTTAGAAGTGTGATTAATAATGCAATATACGTATACCACATTTTCATGCATGACATTTTTGTTGTTCTGCTCATCTCACTTGTGCTCATTACCCTTCCCAAACAGAGACCCACTGCAAGTCTTCTATCCTTGCAGTTTTTGTGGATCAAGGGCTGATGTGGCGTATATGCTGATTGTCTTAGAAAGCGTGAATTGTGCCATTGTGTAGCCGATGTTTCATTTTGAAGGATTTCTGCTAGAAGTTCTAATGAGGGTCTGCAACAGACCGTAATTCTATGAGCTTTTATTTGCAAAAGATTTCATATTAAATTGTACATGTCCAGAATGCAGTTGCTGAGGAAGCAAGCTGAAGATTTTCTTTTACTTTGAGAAATGGGATAGTGCTAAGTGTTTTAATTATGGGGTTGCTTTTCATTTGCCAGTGTAATCTAACCATGATCATGTCCTGCTGAATATGCAGTTTTGCTAATTATTTATACATATAAAGTGCATAAAAACCTCTAGTTTTAAAAGTTCGAGGGTCACTTCTCATTTTTCTCCTGAGACTCTGTACGATTATTTTGAGACTTTCTCCTTCTCCCTTAGAATGCTGTCAGTACAGTGATGAGTTTAACACTTTGAATCTTTGAATTGGGGAGTTTAATGTTTGAGAGGGTGGTGTTTCCTGCCCTTAGATCAAGAAGAATCATGGAGATAATCTATCCTAAGTAAAACTCGGTGTGTAAACCTATTGGGGTTCAGTAAATTATCGAGGTTTGGCTCCCACAGTGGCACCAGCATGCTGAATCCATAAGCTCTTTCTCTTCAAAATTTGTTTTTTTCCATCCAATATCAGATGTTCTAAGCCGGGCACCATCTTCAGGGGAGATCCACCCAGCACTAACTTAGTTTTAAATTGTTACGTGGCTTAAAGACCATTAATTGTGTCTTTGAGGTATTCACTGGAAGCTCTTTCTGCACTACTCTTCAAATTTATGTAACTCATTTCAATTCTGGTACGTGTCTTAGACAACAACAAGGTTTCATCTGCAAATAACAAAGTCGCAATTTTGGTAACTCTATCCAAGGTGCATCATTCATGTGATGGCTGAGAAATTCTACCACCTGGCTGATGTACAGGGAAAACCATAGCGACGTTAGTGAACAAACCTGTTGGATTCTTTTATTAGCTGGGACAGATTTTGTTTTCTTCGCATTGAGCCCCATTCTTACAGGGGCAATGCTTTCTTCAAGTAGGCTTATTGATATACACAGTGGATCCATTGAAATACCCATTTCAGCTAAGCCGCTCCATAACAAATACTTTGGATTATTATCAAAAACTGACCTCATATTCACAAATATCACATACATGGACATGGACTACAGGCTACTAGTCTTGAAAGAATGACTGTGCATTGTTAGGCTGATAGGATAATAGTTTGCAGGGTAATTTTGCAGCCTTTTTTCGGACCTTACCATTGTATGTGCATTAAGCCAACATTGAGGGATTGGCATTCCTTATAATATTGCATTGCCCAAAAGCAAAATGTGCCCGACCTGTAGAATAGGTCCAGTTTTATACAAAAAAAACAGATATTTTATGAGATCCATGCGCCTTCCATTTTTGGTGTACATCACAATAAAAAGCTCATTCTGACTAAATAAGCCAGTGTACTAAACTTAAATTAATGTCACACTTGTGGGATATGCATCCGCTACTGTAATACTACTGTATAGGGAAGAAAAATAGTCATACCAGAGGTCCTTATTTAAATACACCTTGGCAAATAAATAGTTGCCACAATTGGCTACTGAGTACCATTAATTTCTTGTGTCATTAATCCCAGGTGTCTCTAGGAGTTAGGTCCACTAGATATTTTCCAAGTCACCCTTTTTTGTCTTTCAACAGGGTTTTGTAAATATTTCTACAGGACTGCACTTTCTCATTCTTCTTTTTTTATGGTGCCAAGCAGAACTTTTTCAATGTCATGCCTTCCCTGTGACACTGGCGCTGTGGGTTCCTATACGCTGTGTGTGTTCTTGTGCTAAATTCAGTCATTACCAATTGAAATTCTACCATATATAGCTTGATGGGTCTGAACGTACTGGCAGGCTTCTTTCCGTACAATACACTAGCATTCTGAAATCAATCTAATTAGGATGTTAATGATGGTAAGGGCATTCCCCATTCATCTGATGGGCCATTTCAATCTTGTAAAAGCATTTGCTATAACCATGCTGGATTTGACACACCTTTATATTGCACTTCAATTGTGGGCCATATCTATTCTTGCTCTTTAATGCCAGGCAGTCTTGTCCCTTTTTCCAGTAACTTGACACTTAACTCTCCATCAGGAAGTCATCCATCTGCTTATAATTGCATGTCTCTCTCCATTGCCTATCCCACAATAGGTGGTCTTCTCCTGATTTCCTGCCATCCTTCCCTAGCCTTCCACAACATTTCCAGGAAGGTATTGATAGTTCTGGTCATTCTAAACTACTAGTATGGCTGTACGGATATTCTACAGTGGAGCACGCCCGCACTCATTCATGAATTGTGCTCTCTTATAGGCCACCCTACAACACTATTGCCAATTGTTCAATGTCTAGTGCTTCATCATACTCTAATGTGTAGCTTTCCTACTCTCCAAAGAGTAATCTTCCTTTCATACACTGCTATTACATTGCTCTTTTTTGCTATTGTGATGCCTAGCATGTTGTTGTGGGATGTAGTCTTTCACCCTCTTAACTTTTCTCCTCGGGGCTCACCATTATTTTATACAACCTCAATACAATTGTGCACTTCTCTTTCTTTCCTTCATGTTTATACCTATGGTTCCATAGCCCCTCCTTGGCCTTCTTCTTACAGGACTCTAGATTAGCGTATTCAGTCCACGGTTACGGTTGTTGAATACAGCTGCCTTTTACGTAATCGTGGCAAATGACCCTTGTTTTGTGTCCGTCAGTGACTTTTTCTCCTTGTCTTCTCTTACATCTTTTTTTTGCCTGTTGCCTGTTTCTGTTTTGCGGAGATTTCTTGTCCTGTGGCTATGTACTCTGGATTGGTGTCCTGCACATGCTTCATAGTGTTCTTGGACTGGATACCACTGATTGATGTTCTCTGGCAAGAATGCCAGTTGCGTGTTGCCGATTGCCATTTGCTATCTCAATTTGATGCTGGCTTGTGTGACATAATGCGCTAATGTGACAATATTTTTGCATTTTCTTTATTGCTGCTGAGAGTATAGTATTAAAGGGATCTGTTCAATATATCCACATCTTTGACTTTAATATGTGTAATTTTCCTCATCTGTAAAGCATGTAAATTATCTACTTTTATTGAAAACAGATATGCTGTCTTTATATCATTTTAATCCACTTTCTTTTTTCCAAGCTTATAGTGATGAGTAATAAACTTATTTTTACTCTTTGTTTTATCTTAATTATCTGATATTTTAACTGTATTGCATTTCGAATTGTTGATACATTGTAAACCTCTCTTAGCTTGAACAATGCTACTACGCTGTGAGAAGGCTTAGGGCTTACATCTGTGGAAACATTTCCCAAGGGTAATGTGGTGTTGAGATAGAGGGCCTCATTAACTATATTTTGAGGCATGGCAGAGCAGCAAGCCTTCCTCTAATGCTGCTGTGCGTCAAAATAAAAGGTCAGGAATGTGCCATATGTGCAAGGTATGGTGTATTCCTGTCCTTCTCCCTACCGCAAAAAAAGCAGCCGTGCAGCAACACAGACAGCCTTGCACCATGGGGCAGGGGTGCCTGCATTGCAGTGATAATTGTTTATGTGCAGGAAGGAACACCTTCCTGCACATAAGCAATAATTAAAGGCACTTTGCTCCTTAAATCAGCACACATAGAGCAAAAACCAAGGAGCAATAAAAGTATTTCTCCTTGTTGCACCACTCCTACGCCTCCCAGGTAGGATTCTGATCCCAGGTTTACAACACTTTGTAAATGTGGGAATGTGCCAGGTACCATGGATGTTGCGTGGGAACACCCATTGCAAAACCCATAGAACGCCCCTTTCATTAGAGTAATGCGTGAAATGGAGCCATATTTACACAGGGTGACTTTAAGTGGCCTTCTAAATATGGGCAGACACACTGCGCTGCAGGAGCGTCTAAAAGTGACGCACTGTCGGCTCAATGGGCTTGTACATGAGGCCCAGAGTGTGCACATATCCTCTTCCCACTCTCACAAAACTTCCAGCTGTGCAGATTCGTTCTCCTTTGTTTTATTGTGTAACGTGTTGTGTACTGTAACATCTGTAAGGCATAGGCGGAATTTGGCATTTGTGGTACTACTGGCTTACTCCTAGAATTCAGATAATGAGACTGGGTTACCGCTCAAATTCTTGGGATTCAAGAGTAATCCAGAAGTACTTGAAGAGTAAACAATCTGTGTTCACAACAAAATTAATATCCTTTAGGGCCACACTATTAACCAAATCACGCTAAATAGCATAACTCTGGACAATGAACTTTAGCACAAATCACTTTTTGACAAAACTGTGTATTTTCAAGAATACATTTTTAAGAGATTAAGATAACTAACCTTCACCATATCTTCATATTGGAGGAAAAGTATATTATAGTCACCCATGTGAGTATGCCAGCCTTTAACATGGTCAAACCAAGAGCCGCCGACCACTGTTGAAAAAAAATGTAGTATTGGAAAAACAAAGCAAAGTATTAGCACTGCATAGCATCAGACACACAATCAGCAGAGGAGGTTTAAAAAGTAAACAGAGATTATATGTCTCTATTATCTAGTTATATTGAATTCCTGATCATGTATATTTTTTTTTCTTTTGAAAATATGCCTTATATTGCCCCAGCTCATTATAACAGAGCTTGACATTGGATACAATTTCTCTGCCATTTTTGTATTTAAAACTAAAAATGTTGCCTCTGCTCAGCATGTCCAAATCACAGAAATAAAAAAAGAAGCTGAATAATGACCTGGCCAAACTTTATAGAAAATAGAGGGTTAGCATGAATATTAAAATGTCACTATTTTGATGCCTTTAAATTATTTCATGTCCAACGTCTTGGCAGGGTGGACGGCATCCACCATGTGAAAATAATGGTTGAATGCCATCTACCTGCATGAACCCTCGTCTTGTGCCATGTAAGCGTCTATTGTTGCAGTATAATGTCCTAAAGTTTCCAACAATTGAATTTGTATGTCAGGTTTATTCGACTGGAATTCGAGAGATTTAGCTGTGTTTTCCAATGTGAAAAAAAGTCTGGAAGCTCTTCCATGCTTTATGAAGAGTACCTGGTTGCACTAGAACGAGTGGTAATACATTTTGTCATAGCATTTTCTTTTTGATTGCTTTACTGCTTTCCGAGGTTGAAGAAAAAATTGGTGAGCGGATTATGCTTGTCAACGAATCAAGGCGCCTACTGGCATTACCGCGCATTTAGATTTTTTCTCAATTGCTCCGCCTTTGTGGTTCTCATGCTTCAGTGTTGAGAGTACCTAGTTGTAGTCTTGGGGTCATATTACTGTTGTGCCCCAACGGCGCATCAGGCATTTGTGCCTGTTTTGGGTGCACCCTGGACATTTTGGTTTTAAAGAAGGGGCCAAAGATGCTTGTGCAGCCCCTTCTGTAATACAGATAGCGCTGCCGCACATGCAGCACCGGTCCTTGACCAATTATTAATACATCTGAGCCAATTGCTTCGCTTAGTTAAATAATTGTCTAATCCTGAGCTCAAAACCAAAATTCTTTCTAAAGGAAGGAGCTCACAATATTCAATATGCAATTTAATCTAACGAAGAACAACATCCAAACCATTTGTAAATTATTATACATACGTTTATTATTTTGCCATTTGAAAAAGTTAATTAATAAAGCAGTACGAGGTTGCTCCAAAGGGAACGTGCATCAAGAAAGAGTGAATAAAGGGTGAATGAGTGAAACAAGGAATGGAGACATAGTAATAGAGACATTAAATTGGTTTCAACAATAAGGATCGGTTATAATTCACCGTCCAAAAACCTGGTCACATTTATCAATTGTAGAAACGTATTCTTATATTTCAAAAACGACCCAATGGGTGGTCTAGCACGAAGGACTGTTGTGTGTCCCAGGTAGTGAGGAGTGGGCGTCGACGTTTCGACCCGTCTTGATGGCCTTAGGGGATTTTTAAGCCTTGGCCGTGCGGATCTTCATCAGGACCAGAGAGGGGCAACCTGACTGGGTGATGATATTAATCAAAACACCTGATCGGATTAAAGAATTTAATTCAATGGAGGTAGCCAGACTTCCAATGGATGGAGGACTGCGTGTCACAGGGTAGTTATTCCAGGCTGTTGGGGGTCACAGGGTAGTTATTCCAAGCGCATCAGGCGCTAATGTGCACTTCTTCTACATCGGATATGCCACTAATTGGATGGATACACCGAGACGTATAGTTCAATCGGGGCAAGAGGCACCCTGTATGTGCTTGCTCGAGGAGCGTTCGTCTCCGTAAAAGCTCCCGCTCAGTGTGAGCTCGGCCGCGTGTCACCTTCACTTGTGCTGTTTTGTGCTGTTTCTGTTTTCTTCAATGTCGTATAGTTCTTGCTTTTATGATGTGTCTGTGATTGTGTTCTTATGATGTAAAGCTTCGAAGCACCTCATGCATACAACTTAGCTGCTGGGCAGTGGTGGCTGGTGACATTTGAAAGTGGTGGGGGTGTAAAAGTTAGTCATGACTTTTATGTAGCGAGGGAAGCAAGCTAGTTTAATGGACCAACTTGGGTCTGGGGGAGTTCTGTTCCTGAGAAAAATTGAAAAAAGATTGGCAAATTCTGAATTTTAGAGCAAAAGATTTTATCGAGAAAACATGGTTTACAAAGCAGTGCGAACGCAGAGTCTTGAAATATTAAACCCATTAAAAACTGCCTCATATCTTACTCCATTAATATGTTTAACAGTTACTGTAATGTGCAAATGGTATGGGGCAACAACGTCAGGCCCTTTAAAGTGTGTGCTTGCCCAGTGTCTTGCACTGCATGCTGCATCAACTTTGGAATAAAATGCTCTAACCAGGCTTCAGTATGCACCCACAGCTGCTGGTTGCAATTAGTCATATAGAAATAAGTGCAGAAAGGTCTTTAAGTGGAATGAAAAAAGTGGAGGCTTGCTAAAAGTGAACATGCAAAATAAAAGTCTGCGATTCCCATAGTGTGCCACCCAACTGGTATTTAAATATTATTGAGGCTTGTGGAAGGAATATCGGCCTTCAGTTATTTGTGCTTTATGTTAGATATGTATGCCCTTTTTCTCTGCATATCTCATCCATCTGCACATTATTAACCTTATCTCTTTCCTCTTCACCACCCTCTTTTCACTCTCTCCGGAATGCACTTCCTCACATCTCCCTCACTTCATGACCCCGAAAAACACATTGCACTCATTCACATTTGAGCACTTTTTTCTTTTACTTTTGCCTTGTAAATATGTTGACATCTATATACCTCATTAACACACATTTGAACAGAATTTCAATGGCAACTAGAATACGTGACCATTGTTCTGTGTGCTCTGCATAGGGGCACACCCACTAGCAGGCACTTTGCTTTGCCCTCTTCAGCATCAGTGCCAGTGGTGGCTCGCCGAGGAAGTGCTACGGGGCAGTGGGGCGGGGCAGGGGAGGGGCAGGGTGGGGGGTAGTAAACTCCGGCATACGGCAGAACAGAGTTAAGTAAATAAATAAATAAATAAAACAATTTACATTGCGTGCGCTGCATCGCCGGGGCTGGGTGGGGGGTAGTAAACTCTGGCATACGGCGGAATAGATCAGTGCCAGAGCTCTCAATAAAAGCCCCTCAGAAACACACATGATGAACTAGCTAACATTGTTGAGGAATGCAAGATTAGGTAAAACATGAAATAAAAGTGAAACTAAATTGCGGGTATGAACTATCTTAAATTTTTAACATTCATTGTTCGCAATTCAATCGATATTTTTGGCATTAATATTTACGCCATGAAGATGCCATGCAGCATGTAACTATTTTATTTACTATAAGCACATATTTCTCCCTTTGCGGTTGACTACGATATTTGGATTAACAGCAAGGGAACGAAAACCCTGCTAGTTTTTTGGATCAATTTCGTATGGGAACAAATACATCAGCTTCACTTCTATAGGGACCAGCGACTTACAGCCAGATTCTGGGGAGTCACAGTGGGGGATGCAAGCATGACTAGGGGTCTCAGCACAATATAAATAACACAAGATTGGTATTATAATATTACTATTACAGAGGACAAGGCACCAAATCACATGTGCTTGCATCCAGTACTACCATGTGATGAATGGGAAAGGTTGTGGGATCTATGCCTGTGAATGCTCGATGTCTGGCCTCACACAAGGGTGAAGAAAGACCAAGAGACCCAAAACCGTGATGTTGACAGCGTCTTTAGTTACAGTGGGTACCACCATAGACTACAATGGCAATGAAGGGCTTTAGGAAGGTAAGCCCTTTGTTGTGCACCACAGTGCAGAAAGTGGATTTACTACCTGACTTCTGTGTCCTGCTTCAGAGCAAGGTGGGGCAGGCAGCCTGGTACATATAGCCCAGAATTAAATACATTGATTTGTTTAGAGATATGATTGTGTAGGAATTTCAGAGGAGTGCAGCCCCAGAGTCCTAATGGAGAAACCATCCCTGCTGTTGAGTGCTAGCTGGTCTTTGCTGCTTTACGCCTTTGCCTCTTTTCCCTTGTTCATGCCTCATTAATGTTTTGATTTCCCAGGTTAGGTGTGATACTCTGCTTTGTGCCACGGCATGGGATTGCCAGCCATCTATCCCCCATCTTTGGTGTGCACTCGCATTGGCAAGCAACTCAGCTTGCTGCTTACCCGCATGCTTGCAGCCTCCTCCATCCCCAGGATTCACCAGTAACCATCACCAGGATTCAACGGAGACCTAGCAACATGGTAGATGAAGGGTAAAAGCTGTTGTCAGCACGGATACCAAGCAGGCCTCAGATGCAGCAGGATCATCCCAACTGCCTCTGTGGTGTTCTGCAGATTTGTAGCCATTGCTGTGCTCCTCTGGCACCAAATTGCTTGGTGAGGCTTGGAACATCGCTGAAGACACCTAAGAGTATTGTGCACCATGCATCGTGCATCAAATACTGGGTGGGAAACAGTAGAATCGTTTGTGAATTCAGCCTAAGGTCCTGTATGTATCTGTTATTAAACATCACCAGAATCTGTGGATTGCTGGTCCTAGAGGATCTTTGAAGATTGTTTCAGTGAGATGTCCGAAGACTTGAAGCAGGACTTGGCTTCTTCTTGTTCTCCCCATGGCTCCACTCCTCTTGTGACCACAGCCAATAAACAGATGTTCCCAACATCAATGCTGTATTGCCAAATAGAGGAGCAAACAATCAAGCTGCTAGGGATATAATAAAGCAGAAGAGCACACTGATGAATAAGTCACTGAACGCAGCCTCAACAATTTATCTCTACTCAAGAAGGATGGATGAGGTAAGAGTTTGCGCAGGAAGATGATTCCAGGATGAGTGACAGGGATTGCTGTGATTCAGTTTGATTTTATGAATGTATGCAAGAATGCATGCAGTTTCTGAAGCTTCCAGAGAGAGTTAGTCCTCACATTGCCTATAGAGAAACAAATGACTGTGGAAATGCGTTTGTGGGTTTGGCCATGCCATGGCATGGGTGATTGGCAAGAAGAAAGATCTCCATTTGAAGGGACTCTGAAGAGGAGCATAGCCCCCTCGAAGAACCATATTAGGTCACAATGCCTAGATGGTATTTCCTTGGACCTGGTCCAAGGCACCAGTGGTTCAATTCCTCTGGGCCATCCTAAGTTGGTTCAAGGCACAGAAAATGAGTATGAGTTGGCTGAACCGGGGCCAACTAATTCCTGTGTAGGCAGAACGTGGATGATGAGCTACGAGTAAGCATTGTAGGGCTATCACATTGGGTGCCCCCGTAAATTTCTCATTCTTACTTTCCATTGACCAAAATATCCAAAATGAGTTTTTCCATATAAAGTCCATGTAAAAATATAATTTTCAAACTTTCATCAATGGTTAAGGCTTCAGATAATCACTTGCTTTGTACTATTGAGAGTGGACTACGGCAATGGTATATACTATCACAATAATACCTATATTACTAAAATATTGCAGTGCCTGAAAAGTGTCTGGAAGAGTAATCACAAGAATTCAACAGAAATACACATTATCACGTTCAGCTCGCATGACTTGTTTTGGGGAAACATACTAATCTTAACTCCTTGTCCAGACTCCATCTAAGGGGCCGACTACGATCTTGTTAGAAAACTCTTCCAACCAAATCAGTTTCAGAATGGTTTCCGAACGAATCGAATTCTGCGAGCCCGAATGACCGATGATGATGCTTCCCAACATCGTTCCTGTCAGAGAACACAGTCTCCCATTGACAGAAGGGGTTGTTGTGGAAAACCTTGCACCCTGTGGTGGGCACCCCATGGTTCTTGCCACACTGCGCATGCATGGGAAGAGGGGACCCATGGGTACCCACACGGGCCCGATTCGGAGCACCCCAGTTGAAGGAGGGCCTGTTACGGGCCCCCAAAGTCAGATTCCGACTGCCAATCCGTCTCGGAACAACTGATTTGGAAAGGCTGTCCGAATTTGACATCCTAATTTCTCGCTGGAAACACGCAGACCACTACGATTCGGCTACGACCGACTCGGTTACTCCCAATGCCTTTCAGAACCGAGTCGGACAGTCCGAATGCTTTCCAGCCATCATAATCGCTTTTTGGAAAAAGTGTCCGAGTAGGTCAGAAAGGCGGGTTTCAAATCGGATTTGAACGAATCGAATGCCGTTCTGAGCCTTTCTGGACGACATTGTAATCAACCCGTAAGTGTCCATAACGTGAGTACTCACTTTGTTTTTAAAAAAATCTAAATTTACACACCCAAACTCATAGTCTAATCTGACAGCATAAGATATTTATTGTAGGTGAATAAGGGGCTGGTATTTTTCCTACCTTACTGCACACCTCTGGAAATATCTTTCCCAGAAACTGAAAGCCATCTTTATTCTCTAATATCAATAACAATAGAGCACTATACATTCATGTCTTCTTTGGTAACCACTAGCTCAGCAGGCTTGTGGCAATAGATCATTTTGGTGAGTGTTGCACTGTACATGCACTAACAGCATCCAAAAGACATCATTGAACAAAAGAGCGGGAGGCAAGGCATTCCTGGGTAGTAGCACAACCTTAACATGAAGCAAGCATTCCCTATATCCAAGTGAAACACGTCTGCCCTGATTACAAGTTGTGCGGTTAAACCTATTCCTGTACCTAAATCTCTGTTTACGCACTGGTCAGAATTATGAGTTTGGTTTTATTTATCGCATCCAATATTTATTGGATGCATTAAATTACCCAACATTTTTTCAATTTGGTAGGTCAAAACTGTTGAAATTGAATAGAGGAAATGAGTACGGTATTTACTGTGTAATGCAGACTTTTGTGTTAAACACCAAAATCTGCACATTATGCCCCAATAACTTGTAATAGCTGCTATTTATGCACCCGATAAATAAATATTCCCAATGTATCATTGTTTACCAGGTGCGATAAATAGCACCTTTACTTGTAATCAGGCCTATACAATGCAGTGGACTAGATGATGGATTATCCTTGTTAATTCTTTTTCAGAAGACCCCCAGTAAAGGCACTGGAAGTCATAATAACTTCAGCCACAACACAACTGATGACTGACCAACCCTTTCTATCAAAACCCCCAACTTCAAAAAACAATTATGATCATCAATGATTTCCTTTTGTCTTCAGTCTTTGTTGGTTTATTTTTATTGATATATTTTATTTGCTACATCTGCCTGTCGCCCTTATTTAGGTGATTGTGTTTCCTTCTTTATTTGTACTTGTTTTCCAGCAATAGCAAATCAAGTTGACGCTGATTCACAGGTCTGGCATCTCTACACCATGTTGTACAATATTTTAGCATGGAAACACCTCTACCATATGTTGGAAGCAGGCCCTCTCAAAGAGGCGTGTCTGCAGGACTGTGTTCACAGGGGCATGCACCATTTAGCCAGCCAGGCATACTTCGAGTACCATGTGCAAAACTGCTGGGCAAGTATGGTCAGATGAGAAAGGGTCATGGCGGTCAGCGGCAGGAAGATATCGCAATAGGAACTTTAAGAGCCAATGATCTTAAGTCATTTTTTTGTACTTGTTTTTACAGCGTGAGATCCACTGGTGTGGCAGATGACCAATCATGTCTCCAATGTTAATTCTGTACAGCATTCAAATGCTTTCATTTTCATTCCTCACTGAATAATTTAAAATACTATAATATATGGGATTCTGTAATTCTTGTGTAAAGGGCGTTCACAAATTTCTTTATAATCTGTGACTGGTGAAGCAGCAAGTCTCTGAATATAAAGAAAAGACATCTGGACTCAACTTTTAGAATGTTATTACTTTCAAGTTCTTACTTCACAATTCCTGCTGTCACAGCCTGCATCCAAGGTGAAAGGAAGGTCAGGTCACGGAGCATAATTAATGCAGCTGTTTAAAGCAACAATCAGAAGTTGCTTTTCTTTCTTCTGATCCACTTTAGTGAATTACAACGAAAAGCAGAGAGAATATGTATATTTTTTGAACTTCTTAAATAGAAAAAAGCTAGAATCTTTTTGCATGTTTCTACACATTGCGAGCTATTGCAGCTTTATTTTTACCTGACTTGTATTGCATTGTTTCTAACATCTGTTTGAACAAAATATCAAACAGGTTTCTGAAGTGTTTCATTTTGCACTATAGGTTTTATTTTTATTCTTCATGTTTGAAAACCTGCTCACTCTTTTCTATGAAAGAGCTACACACCAGTGCTTTAAGAGGTTTGTGTGAAAGGTGCTTGCGTGACTATGTATTATATAGGATAAAGTACCCCCTGACATACATGATAAGGATATTGCAAGTATCCTCGGAGTTCTATAGCCTTACAAAGGAACTAAGCCTTCAGCCCTGTTCCTATAGATGGTTATGGAACTCCTCAGTGACTGACTTGAAATATCTCATAAAGTGAGTCAGGGGGTACTTTATATTTTATAAATCCAAGGTCAATAGGATGTTCTATAGCATTATTACACATCCGCCTTGGGCAATAGTGGTGGTTCTAGGATTTTCCACTGTGAGAAAGTCACATATGAGTGGTAGGTTGTGGCAACTGCCCCATGGGACAGTCCCTGGCTGACTCCTTTTTATGTTAATATGATGTCATTAAGGCACTCCCGTCTTCCTAATGAACCTTTTAGCTTTTCAAAGTTGCAGTCTTGATGTGGTGTGCCATACATATTGGTCTGCAGAGGATGAAGCATAACCAACAACACCAAGGTCTGCACAGAGTAGAAGATTATCAAACATCTGCTTCAGCAGATACGCAAAGCAACTGCAGCAGCCTCCCATTTGCTGAAGGCAATGGAGGTGGAGGAAGAAAAGGCTATGAGGCTACTATGCCATCCATCGACACCCCATCCAGCCACAAGTTGGAAGTCCCTACTGCTGTAGCCAAAGCGTAAACCCAAAGACCACCATTGTCAGGCTTTTGAAGGAGACAACATGAAAACACTTTACGTCTTAGCGTAAACATGTTCACATTTTTTTACAATAAAAACGGTCTGAATTGAAAGCCATACAAGCAAAATTTCTTGCAAAAGTGGCTTACATATATAATAAACTTACAGCCTTGGAACAACAGTGAACCACCATTCTCATATGTATTTGCTTTTTGTTAGGGCTATGGAGAGTGAGCAGAAGTTTTTGTTGTGGTCGGATTTTTAGGTGTATGGAGTGGATAGGCATGTTGTAGTTGGGATAGTGGAGGATGAGCCAGGGAGTTTTGCAGGTGGGATATTTGACATTTAGAGAGAGGCTAGGATTATAATTGTAGATTGATTTGTTTGGCTTTAAATAAAAGGTAGGAGTGTGGTTTTCAGTGAGATATTTGGAATTTATGGAGTGGTGAGGGTATTATGGGTTTTATTGTGTGGATTTAGTGACAAGGTGTGAGTGTTCTAGTGAGATAAATTTTCTGTTTATTAACTTTTTTATTTGAGTTTTATATAGCGCAAACCCGACCCAAAGCTATCAGAGCCCTTTACATGAGCATCAGTTATGTTACAGACGGACACCTTCATTTTTGGTAGGCATGGGGCGATCAAGTGATTTGCCCATAATCACAGGATGTGGAGTGTCCCAGTTCACCTGCTTCGAGGTGGACCGCTCTAGCCATTAGGCCATTTCCTCTCCCTAATAAATCCTTAATGAATATAGTTTGAAACAAATATTTGCAATAATTTTTTCTTGCTTGGAAAATGTTTCCTATTGTATCATACTATGCAATTTGTTTAGTACTTTCGTACCCTTTTTGAAAAATCTAAGTAATTACTGTGAGGACATGTAACTAGGTACTTGTAATACCCGAATTGTAGCATGTAGAATAGGAAAACGTAAGCACTATTTACAATATTGTAAGAAATTGGGTTGCTGATGGGAGGGGGACCCTACTCAAGCATCAAACACAACACTTTGTCAGGGAGAGGCACAAGCAAACCCCAAATTAACTTGTGCTCAACCTTCTGGTAGCTAGACACAAAAAAAGGTCAGAGTTAACTTTGAGAAAATGTGGCAGGTATTCATGCAGCACTTCAAATAGTAATAAATTGCAACACAACACAAGAATAATCCCACACCAATTTGGAAAATATAGTACCCTTTATAATAAGCAATTTAAGATCAAATTGACAAACATAAAATACATAGAACTGGAGATAAGTAATTTAATTTTTAAGTGTAAATAGCACCAAAAAGCACAAGCCACCAACTGTGGTCATCTGGTCATGCTGGACCGAGACAACGTCATAGGTTCAGGCCACCCCAATGGAGCACGGGCTGGCATCAAGGAGCAGGTTAGGCCTGTTGAACAAATGTACTTTAAATCCTGGTTGCAGAGCATTGTGAGATCCTGTGTCTAGGACGCACTGCTGGAGCGGGTTACAGAAAAATGTTGTACAACCTCCCCATTTGCATGTTTATATACTAATTAGATTAATTAATTAATTATAATAGAACTAATAGTTTGCAGTGGAAAATGAATAACCAACCTTAATATTAACTGAAATACACGTGGGATTGCATTTGCATGGCCTAATTAATATGTAAACTAATTATGTACGCATACTAATAATAGACAATTAGAATATTGCATGTTATAGGGTGCTTTTGTGATGTATTTGTGATTTGTGCTTTATTATGTAAGTATAAACCGCACTGAGTGTTGCTTTCTGCTAGATTAATACACACACATATGGGTATTAGCGAGGGAATAACATTTTATTAATCATTTCTATGTATTAAATACGTTTTGTGTTTCTTTTGCTTAAGTTGACCATTTGGGCCTGCCATAAAATGGCTGCCTCCTGTGATTGACCTAACCGACGACGTACCATGAGGTTCTGGGTGAAGTGCGCCTGCGCGAATGCCAGCAACAGTGGCCTCTTCCTGACCCTAACCAGACTGTACCTACCAAGGACATCCCGGGAAGTCTGCCAATTTCCGGGGAACAATGGTTTACTTCTGAAAACCGGAACCAGCAGAGTGACGTTTAATAGACTATCTTCATGAGAACCATCCTTGTCGATTTCTGATTACCCAATCAGAGGAGTTGGAACTATAAATCTGTTACTTTTGGAATGTGATTTAACTATAAATTATGGTAGAATAGAGAGGTAAAAAAGTTGATCCTATTTCCTGACGTTATGCTGACGGAGAGGACGGTGACACTGCAGGACAGCTGTTTCCCTGAATCTTTGACATACTGAACTGATGGCCAAACTTTGACTTAGAGGACGACAATTAGCCAGAATAGGTAAATATGATGATTGACAGTTTGCATGACAAATGATTTTAACTGGCATTAATTAGATAAAGGATATATTGACAAAATTACCAAGTGAGTTGGGTTGTTTTTTCGAAGACAATGTATTATACTAAAATGATTAAGAATTAGAAAGTCATTTAACCACATCCCTGCTCATGACGGAACCAGTCCGTCATGAGCCACGGGTGCCGTGTGCTCATGACGGAGTGGTTCCATCTTGCTGCGGCCGTTGGCGGCCGCTCCGCCCACGCGGCGGTTTCCCCGCCTGTGCGGGCGAACAATGCAAGTGGGCGGAGTCGTGACGGAACCACTCCGTCATGAGCACAGCGCGCCTGTGGCTCATGACGGAGTGGTTCCATCACGAGCATGGCGGCGCCGCGCTGCCCCCAAACCCCCCTCAGCGCCGCGGCAAAATTCGTGCCGCGGCGAAGGGGTTAAACCAGCAACTAGCAGATCCACCGACAAATATTATGAGAGGAATACCAAAAGTGGAATTTAGGGCCTAATGAGTAACGGAAGGTACTGTAGATGTGTTTCTCATTAGGGTAAAAGGCATTTCCTTTCATATCAGCGTCTGGAAGATAATCACCTCCTGGAAAAAATACAGATCGATGGTGAGTGAATGTTGGTGTTATGGGCCCCACCTGCGAATGTATTGAATATGTGTGTTTGTGAGATCTTTAGTCTGTAACGGAGGGAGGGATTTTGCATTCCACGCTGGAGCAGTTTTTCTGGTAGCAGCATGATGGTTGTTATAGTTTTGGTTTTGTGATTATTGCCTGTACATAGCTTATTGATTAATGGTTATTGATTGGTATTGATTTATCTACTAACACTCTGGGGTCAATTCCGATCCTGTAAAACCCGGGTACGAATGGTCGTACGGAGCGTATTCTCCGTACGACTCGTACCCGGGAAATCCACCTTACAAACCAGCAAGTACGAATCGTACCGAAATACCATTTCCGTACAATTCGTAAAAAACTACGTGCGGCTAAAAAATACCCACAATTTTGATCCAGGACATCGCGTACGTGACGTCCGTACGGAGTCAGGCAGCGTTTTACGGACCAGCAAGTACGATTCGTGCCGACGTCACTCCGCACGGCTAATCTTTTACGGCAGCCAAAAAGTCCCAGGAAACTGAGTACGACGCGATTAAGGAGCACCGGTAGGCGACGGACAGCCATGGACCCCATCCTACGTGTCATCCCGGCCCTCCTAGCCTTCAACCTGGTGCACCGAACCCGACGCACACGCCGCATAAGGTGAGAACAACACCCATGGGTCAAGGGGGGGTGAGGGGCATGAAACATACCCCCTACACAAATTAAAACATACAATATGGAGGACATACATTACCTCCAGGGACTGGTCACTTCGGGGGCGTGTCCACCAATCCCTGCGTACTGCAACAACGGAAGTGTACGTGTACGCGTACCCGTCACCACTACAATGGTGGGACGGACCGTACCCACGCCCTCAGAGCGTGGGTACGGTCCGTACCACCATTGTAGTGGTGCCATAGGGGTACTGCGTGGTACGGACCGTACCCGCGCTGTGAGGCCGTGGGTACGGTCCATACCACCATTGTAGTGGTGCCGTAGGGGTACTGCGTGGTACGGACTGTACCCACGCCCTCAGAGCGTGAGTACGGTCCGTACCACCATTGTTGTGGTGCCGTAGGGGTACTGCGTGGTACGGACCGTACCCACGCTGTGAGGCCGTGGGTACGGTCCGTACCACCATTGTAGTGGTGCCGTAGGGGTACTGCGTGGTACGGACCGTACCCATGCTCTGCGGGCGTGGGTACGGTCCATACTATGCAGTACCACTACGGCACCACTACAATGGTGGTACGGACCGTACCCACGGCCTCTCAGCGTGGGTACGGTCCGTACCACCATTGTAGTGGTGACGTAGGGGTACGCGTGGTAAGGACCGTACCCACCCTATGAATGCGGGGGTACGGACCGCATCACCCGTACCCCTAGGGCACCAGTACATTTGTGATACAAGGCGTACACACGCCACAAATGTTTGCTTAGGGCTTGGTGCAGCATATAACCAGTATATTGGGGTGTGTGTATGCCCAGGACAGCAGTGTACTGCACCAAGGGTGCGGGTGGGTGGCTGCCTAGGATTCCCAGCAGTGGACAGAGACATGTGAGGGGTGGGTGCTTATCACTCCCATCAGTGGACAGAGACATGTGAGGGGTGGGTGCAGAGGAATACCAGCAGTGGACAGAGACATGGGGGTGGGTGCAGAGGACTCCCAGCAGTGGACAGAGACATGTGAGGGGTGGGTGCCCATCACTCCCAGCAGTGGACAGAGACATGTGAGGGGTGGGTGCCTATCACTCCCATCAGTGGACAGAGACATGTGAGGGGTGGGTGCAGAGGAATACCAGCAGTGGACAGAGACATGTAAGTGGTGGGTGCCTATCACTCCCATCAGTGGACAGAGACATGTGAGGGGTGGGTGCCTATCACTCCCAGCAGTGGACAGAGACATGGGGGTGGGTGCCTATCACTCCCAGCAGTGGACAGAGACATGTGAGGGGTGGGTGCAGAGGAATACCAGCAGTGGACAGAGACATGGGGGTGGGTGCAGAGGACTCCCAGCAGTGGACAGAGACATGGGGGTGGGTGCAGAGGAATACCAGCAGTGGACAGAGACATGTGAGGGGTGGGTGCCCATCACTCCCAGCTGTGGACAGAGACATGTGAGGGGTGGGTGCAGAGGAATACCAGCAGTGGACAGAGACATGTAAGTGGTGGGTGCCTATCACTCCCATCAGTGGACAGAGACATGTGAGGGGTGGGTGCCCATCACTCCCAGCAGTGGACAGAGACATGTGAGGGGTTGGTGCCTATCACTCCCATCAGTGGACAGAGACATGTGAGGGGTGGGTGCTGAGGAGTCCCAGCAGTGTACAGAGACATGTAAGTGGTGGGTGCCTATCACTCCCATCAGTTGACAGAGACATTTGAGGGGTGGGTGCCTATCACTCCCAGCAGTGGACAGAGACATGTGAGGGGTGGGTGTAGAGGAACACCAGCAGTGGACAGAGACATGTAAGTGGTGGGTGCCTATCACTCTCAGCAGTGGACAGACATGCGAGGGGTGGGTGCAGAGGACTCCCAGCAGTGGACAGACATGTGAGGGGTGGGTGCAGAGGACTACCAGCAGTGGACAGAGACATGGGGGTGGGTGCAGAGGACTCCCAGCAGTGGACAGAGACATGGGGGTGGGTGCAGAGGACTCCCAGCAGTGGACAGAGACATGTGAGGGGTGGGTGCCGATCACTACCAGCAGTGGACAGACATGTGAGGGGTGGGTGCAGAGGACTCCCAGCAGTGGACAGGCATGTGAGGGGTGGGTGCAGAGGACTCCCAGCAGCGGACAGAGACATGTGGGGGTGGGTGCCTATCACTCCCAGCAGTGGACAGAGACATGTGAGGGGTGGGTGCAGAGGAATACCAGCAGTGGACAGAGACATGGGGGTGGGTGCAGAGGACTCCCAGCAGTGGACAGACATGTGAGGGGTGGGTACAGAGGACTTTCAGCAGTGGACAGAGACATGGGGTGGGTGCAGAGGACTCCCAGCAGTGGACAGAGACATGGGGGTGGGTGCAGAGGACTCCCGGCAGTTTACAGAGACATGGGGGTGTGTACATCATTATCAGATGACCACAACTCCATGGGTGTATGTACGCATCCCTAATTTTCGACTATGTTGATAGTGCCATAACAACACATCACTGACAGCAGTGTCCCACTCCCATGAGGATGGATGTATCTCCCCCACTGCATGACACACCACATGTGGGTGTGAGGACAAATGACACATGCATACCCACCCCTGGTGGATGCAGCACAATACACACACAGAGATCATGCCACAAGACTGTATAGTCATGTCAATGCCTACTAAACTAAGAGAGCCAAAGGGAACACACACTGTCACGCACATCCCAGGATTGAGAGGAATGTACAGGTGCTGGGACAGCCACCAAGATGTTGTCTCTCATGGAAGGAATAGGGTGGAGTCCCCACAGATACAATGCCCACAATTGTGAGTCAGGTGCCCAAATACCCTGCAGAACAAGTACCATATGTGTGCTAGGCCTGGATGACACACATGCATAGTGCGGAAAAGGGAGAATTTCTCCATGAAGGCATGGAAACATACTCAAAACACAAGTACAGTGACTAGCAAGGATGGCACAGACGATGCAGCCGGAGACATTGCTGAGCAGGCATGGCCATAGTTGAATGGATTCAGCACCAACAAAGGGAATGTATACACAGGTCAGCACAACAATTGTGCAACTCTCAGCAGGGAAGATGTCAGGTGCCACAGAGGAAGGAACACTCCTTGGTACAATGTATCAAAAAACAAATAACACACACGAACAAAGATCCCTTGCAGAGACCTTGTGATGGAACGCAGATCCCATGGTCCACCTCATGACCATCAGACTCGAACCTTTGCCAGAAACATAACACATTACCACAACCCCAACTCCTGGAGCATCAGCACCAACATCAATACCTGAAATGCAATAGTGTGCAAAGTAAAAAGAAAATGCTTTAATCAGCATAAAATATTTTTTGTTTCAAGAACACTATATACAAAGGCCAATGGGAAGCCCAGAATAGAAGTCCTTGGGGGGACACATGGGCACGCGTCCCCCCTAGCTTGCCTGCATATTTGAACACTCAGGTTCGTCGACTGGGGGGGCGCATCATGTGGGGAAGGATCAGGCACCGCAGGGACAGGAGGTGTAAGGGTAGGTATGGTGGGTGCAGGGCTGGACGCCTCCACCACAGGGGGTGGGGCAGCGCCAAAGGAGGAGGTAAGCTCGGCGCTGCACACTTCTGCCAGGGCATCTAGAGTATCCCCTGCACCGGACGAAACCACAGGCACAAAGGAGGGAGGGGGTCGGAGGGATGGGGTGCAGCGCTACTGGGGGAGGGGGTGGACATGGGGGGGATTCCACTCCCCTACCCGGGGAGTGCCTTGCCCGTTTGCGTGCTGGTGACCCAGTGGGGCTGAGGCCCAGCACAGACATGTAGCTCTCCTTGTCTGACTGTGTGGCAGGGGAGCCAAGGGGAGTGCTTTTGGAGGGACTGGGTGGTGAGGCATGCGGACTCAGACTGTGGCTGCGTGTATGTCTGTGTGCCCCAGACCCAGTGGGTGTGCCTTTATCCCCCTGAGTGTGCGTGCCAGGAGGTGTGTGCTTGCCCTTACGTGTTGGTGTGCTGCCTGTGTCTCGTGGGGTGCGTGCTTGGGAATGTCTGGGTGTGCATGGGACAGGCATGGGAGTGGGAAGTGTGGATGGGGCTGGGGTGGGGGGGTACGAAGCGCTGCAGAAGACTCACTGCTGCCGTCAGTGAAGAGTCCATGGACCTCAGCAACATCTGTTGGTCAGACATCGCTGCTGACATGCCCTCCATGAATGACACCATCTGTGTCAGCAGTCTGGTGTGGCCATGGAGGACATTCGATGTGATTAAACAAAGAAGACTAGCTTAAGTTGACCAAAGTGATGCAGTACTCAAAGTAGTTCTGTCACAGACACCTTGTAGGTGTATTCATGAAGCCCTCACCCACCAACCTAGTTGGTGGCATGCTTCATCATCGGGCCCACCCAGTGACACCTAGTATGTCCCGGGTGTGCTACGACGCCTGATTACAGCGGAGCTGGTATATTGCTGAGAGTGCAGTGAGGTTGGGTGAATTGTGATTTAAAACGGCTTGGTGGTGGTCCCAGTACCCAAGGGTAAATTAAATTTTAATAACTGGGCCGACACCAGCGGTTAAAAGTAAGGCTACAGGACGTGTAAGGGTGGAGAGTTACTGTCTATAGACGATCAAAATAAAGAAATTAACGAGTACAAGGAGTACCTGACTCAAGCTAAAATCAAGAAATTTGAGAAAGACCTCAAAAAATTCAGTTATGCCAAAGTCTTTCCATACTCTGAAGAAGACTTCACCCCACCAGCCAATAATTCCAGTGCCTCAGACTCCTCAGCAGATGACAGTTCCGCATCTAGTGACTCTAGCAATAGCTCACACAAACGGGGTGGCAGAGGCCGCCGCGGACAACGCTGGCAAAACAACTGGCAGGGAGGACCACCTGGATATTACTTCGGGCCTCCAACTAACTTTGGCCCAATGCAAAACCCCTACTTCGGATACCAACAAGCGTATACACCTGGCCCCATGCCCCTATTCCCAGGAAACCATGGACCCCACAGGCCTCCTTTTTTAGGACAGGGCAGAAGAACACGCGGAAGGAGAAGACACAACCCACAACCACAAGTACACTGGGCCGAAGACAGCAACCCAGTGAGCGCGAACACTCGCCAGAAGGCACCCAGCCAACCGGGAACCAGCAAACCATGAATCAAGCAACCCATGAGTCCATGGTGTTTAACCTTTCAAGCATCTCACTGACACCTAAACAGGTCTCAGTACTAGAAAAGGGACTATCCTTCGTACCCACGACTAGATTGGACAAATTTAAATTGCACGTGGAACTGGCGGAGTTCATGAGGAAACTAAAACTCAAGGCCTTCTTCGAGAAATCCTCGAGGAATGACTCAATCCCCACGGAAAACCCTAACATCACAGGCCTGAGGACCAAATCCACCTTCACCCCGCCACCATCCACAGTGCCCCCTGAGATCACCACTTTTGAACTGGCTGTTTACAATGATGTCGAGAATCTAGAACCAACCAACCATTTCAACAACCTGTCGAAGGAAGACAGAGAAACCATCCAGGAACTCAAAAACAATCCCTCTATCATAATAAAACCTGCCGACAAGGGAGGAGGCATTGTGCTCTTAGACAAGCAGGACTATGACACCGAATGCCGCCGACTACTGAGCGACCAAAGAAACTACAAGAAACTAGAACATGACCCAACCAACTCACTACAAGGCACTATTCAGGCCCTAGTGAATACCGCCCACCAGGCGGAACATATCTCCAAACAAGAAGCAGAGTACCTCTGCCCTCAAAAGATAAAAGTACCATACTTTTACACTGTACCAAAAATACACAAAGGCATTCTTCCCCCCCCGGGCAGACCTATCATCAACTCCCTTTTGGAACCTCTCTCTCGCTACTGCGATTTCTTTCTTAACCCACTGGTCCAGCAAACACCTAGTTACATCCAGGACACGAAACACTTACTACAAGTCATCAACAACATCGAATTCAACCCTGAAACCCAACTCCTGGTGGGCCTGGACATCGAAAGTCTTTACACCAGTATCCCCCAGGACGCCACCATCCAAGTCCTGAGACAGGTACTTATGGAGTCCCCATGGCCGCACCGCACACCTAGAGACTTCATCCTCCAATGTGCCACAATAGCACTAAAGGAAAACTATTTCGAGTATGAGGGAAGCCTGTACCTCCAAACCAACAGAACATCTATGGGCAGCGTTTTCGCTCCTAGCGTGGCAGGACTCTATGTCCACCTCTTTGAGCAGACCCACATCACTCCCAATACCAATCCCTATACCAGGAATATTCTCACCTGGCGTCGATATATAGACGACATCCTTATGATCTGGCAGGGATCAGAAACAGCTCTACAACTTTTCCTCACTTGGCTCAATGAAAGAGACCCATACCTGAAATTCACAAGCACCTCGAGTGCAAGCCACCTGGCATTCCTTGATCTGAACATATGGCCCAAAGATGGCCAACTGATCACTACGACCTATTACAAGCCTACCTCAAGGAACTCACTCCTTCATTACACAAGTTTCCATCCCCGCCCTCTAAGGGAAAACCTACCATTTGGGCAATTCCTGCGTATACGCAGAAATTGCACTCAAGTAACTGACTACAAAAATCAGTCGGCAGACTTGTCTAAGAAACTGGAGGAAAGAGGCTACCCCCGTGCCATCATCAACAAAACCAAGAAAAGAGCCAGGAACCAAAATAGGGAGGCTCTCCTGGAAACGGTACCCAAGGACAAAAGTGACCAACCCATCACGTGTGTCACCACATTCAACACAGCTTCCAATGAGGTGGCGAAACTCATACGCAAAAACTGGAAAATTCTAAACTCTGGACAACGACAATGGGAAACCCCCAGGTTTGCCTACAAAAGGTGCAACAACCTGAAAGACCAACTTGTGAGCACCCGCCCCAGACCCCTGACCAACAGAGAACCCAATACTATCCTGAATGCGTGGGGCCTACCTAAGATCTCTGGACACTACCCATGCAATGATTGTAGCGTGTGCCATCTCACCAGCCATACGAAAACACTGATATTAGAACCAGACAAAGTGTGGACTCAACGCAGCCACACAAACTGTAATTCACGTAACGTGATCTACCTACTTACATGCAGCTGCAGCCTCCGATACATTGGGATGACCGCCCGAAAAATAAGAACTAGAATAACAGAACACAGGAGCACAATCAGGTGCAAGAAGAACATTAGCAAACTGACCAGTCATTTCATCACCCAGGGACACACTCCCAATGACCTGACCTGGACCATAATTGAACAACTACCGGAACTGGCAGTGGATAATGAGAAGAAATTACTCAGCAAGGAACAACGTTGGATATATCGTCTTTCCACCCAAACCAATGGCCTCAACGATGCCATACCGTGGAACTCAGTCACACCCTAGACCCACACATCACCTGGCCTGTGCGCAGTTGCCCCCCATGCCATAGTCCCCCTGGACACAATTATTGATCATGCTCCCTCTTGTGTGTACCACCAAACTGCCAACATCTTGGGCACATGCTTCAACCCCACCCATTCTGCCATGTCAACCTTAGCGCGCTGCGCGCACTTAACAGTAATTCATGGGCCGAACCACTCTGGGAGGCGGCGCGTCCCGCAGGCATGTTTTCCCAGCATTAACGCACACATAACCAACACTGAACCCTTAGCGCCTGCGCATATAAGACCACGCCACACCTAACACTGGTGTTGCCCCCTACCCCATATCATTGGCGGCATATTGTAGTTTTTTCATAATCTAGTTTTTACATATACCTTCACGCAATCGCGCTATCAAACTGAGCGTATGCCAAAGGCAGGAGTACAAATCTCCTACATTGTAAATCATGCACTCACACTGAGCATGTGCGAGAAACTAGTGTGCAATTCATGAGCATGAGCAACAACCCGCTGATACACTGAGCATGCATGAGAGACTAGTGTGCAAATCTCCTACATTGTAAATCAAGCACTCACACTGAGCATGTGCGAGGAACTAGTGTGCAATTCATGAGCATGAGCAATAACCCGCTGATACACTGAGCATGCACGAGAGACTAGTGTGCAAACTACGAGCATGAGCAGCAACTACATCTAGGGGCGGTGCTACCTCGTTAACCTCAGTATAAAAAGCCCACACGCCGAGAGGCTCTTTCTACCGGAGGACGACGGCGGGACAACAGGTACAAGGCAGGCACTGACCAGAAAGACTGTGAGTATGACAATCCTGACAAGCCTCCAAACAACAAACTGGGTAAGCGCTTTTTCCCTCACAGGTCCCTAACTCCCACAGCCTATCTCTTTTTCTCTCATAGGGTCATCCCCTTACCGCTTCCCTCCAGGAAGCCTTGGCTAATAACCCAAAGCGTAAGAACATTTTCCTTGCGCCCTGCTACACTAAGTCACCTGCCTTCAGTGTGATTTCCGTGTTTTAGCCACACCACGCTCTTAATTAGTTGCGTACTTTCACTCTGATGGCACCACCAGTACCATCACACCTAGCCGACTATAGTCCTCTCACCATGCACTATAGTGCCGGCCACCTAAGCATTGTTGACCGGATGTCTAAATTGACTACTGACTCTCTCTACAAATGTTTTGTCCTTGTTTTTAATGTTTGTTTGTACAGGTATGCATGAGAAGGGAATCCCCCTCTCACACATAGAAAAACGCCTTAGTGAGTGTATCACATAGTCTGTACCACAACACTACGTCTGTTTTATTTTCACCACACCCTTTTAAAAACGGTCCTGAGGAAAGCCAGAATACTCTAAGGCACTGGCTGAAACATGTCGACCATCTGAAGGACGCAGGGGGCAGTAACTCTCCACCCTTACACGTCCTGTAGCCTTACTTTTAACCGCTGGTGTCGGCCCAGTTATTAAAATTTAATTTACCCTTGGGTACTGGGACCACCACCAAGCCGTTTTAAATCACAATTCACCCAACCTCACTGCACTCTCAGCAATATACCAGCTCCGCTGTAATCAGGCGTCGTAGCACACCCGGGACATACTAGGTGTCACTGGGTGGGCCCGATGATGAAGCATGCCACCAACTAGGTTGGTGGGTGAGGGCTTCATGAATACACCTACAAGGTGTCTGTGACAGAACTTCTTTGAGTACTGCATCACTTTGGTCAACTTAAGCTAGTCTTCTTTGTTTAATCACATATAAATCCCTCGGGGACATGGACTAGCTTTCTAGTCCTCTCTCTCCCTCTTGTTACATGCACATGGAGGACATTCAGCATCGATGTCTGGCCAACCTGCAACTGCCGCTGAATGTCCACAGACTCTGCAGTGAGGGCAGCAGGGGGGATAGGGGCAGGGGGTGCGGTGCCTGGCACGAAGGAGACATGGTGGTGCCCTGCACGGACAGAAGGGACCGTAGCAACTGGGAGGGCGGTGGTGGGAATGGAGGAGGCGGGGACAGATGTTGTGCTGCTGCCAGGTGTTGTAGCAGCCTCCGCCCCCTCGATGAGTTCAGCCTCGGACCCGTCAGCGTCGTATTCGGTGTCGCCACCAGCACGGTCCTCTGCCTGACTCCCCTCGCCCTCCGTGCATCTTGCTCCCGCAGACTCGCCAGCACTGGTGGCACCGGTGCTGGATCCCCCCTCCAGGTCCGTGCAGGTGTCTACCTCGGTTTCCTCTGATGATGCTGTGGGCAAGGTGAAGATACAGAAAATCATCAGTCACCTGTATACATCTGACACATGAGTCCAAACAAAATAGGTCACAGTGCATATCAGGCAATGCATCATGAGTAACATCTAGATTACTCCGCACATATGTAAGCCCTGTACTCCCCAGTTGGTTGACCCACCATGCCACTTGGAAACAAGGAAAAATAGGACAAAACAGCCAAAAACTAGATTTAGAAATATACTGAGAAGCTAGTGTCTGGGAACAGTTGAGCACAGCAATACTATGAAGGCATGCCACCTCTTGTTAACTGCGAAAGAAACAGTATTGGTGCATCCAAGGCTAAATAACAGACCTCAAGGCTGAAGGTGTCCCCACACTCAGAGACCTGTAAGTACTTTGGTAACCCACATGAAATACATTATGATCCCTTGGGAATCACACCACTTTACACAATCTACATGTTTAGAATATGTGAATGTGCCACTTTGTGAACAGAACACACATGTGCCTGTATAAAAGAAGTCACACAAGGAGGTGCACACAAAACTACATTTACACAGTCATTGTATGAGCTGCCAGCCGCATTCAAAGAAGCCACTGTTAGAACGAAATTGGGTTTCAGTGAGTACATATACATGGCCCCATGGCGGTCTGGCTGACTTGACACTCGTAAGGTGGTATCAGCAACAACCAAGGACTTACCCAAATGCCACCACACTGTGGGAACATAGATATGTATAATCTGAAAAACAGTCTTATTCGAACTGTGCCTTTCTTTAAAATGTGCCAGTGTGTCCCCTGAAAGTGTAAAGGTTGTTTCTTGTGCACCTCCTTGGGAGACATCTGTCATGCAGGCACATTATTGTCCTTCACAACAAAACATCAAAGTCAAGCATTGAAAACATGAAGACATGTTGACAAGTGTAGTGAGTGCCAAGGTACAAGACTTCTTGACTAACAACTTGAATCATGCCACCTGTCACATGGCCATCCGTACCATGATGACACAGTTGGCAACACATCTGACCCACTGCCTGTCATGTGGAGTGACACACATGTCCAAACACAGGACAATGCATAAGCTAATGGGCCTGCAATTGTGTCGGAATGAGGCACACCTGCACTGAGGAGACACCCTCATGGCAAGCAAGAATGTCCACACAGATGTCAGCACACACAGACCAAACTACGTAGCATCACGACCACACACTGGTGGCAAAAATGGATGAGCATGAACCATGTATTTTAACTTTTGACACATGCTGCAAAGCACAAACATTAAACCCTGCACAACACGACTGGGTCACTGCATGTTGAGTGTCTGTCCAGACAATTATCACACACAGGTCAGACCTGGCAAGGAGACATAAGGTTTGGACATGTAGGCCTTGCCCGTACTAACCCCCCATACCTGAGACAATGTGATTGAGACAGATCAAGAAGTTACACCTATTAATCTGGGTTTACTAAAATGTGCATCAGGAATTCCTAAATGTACTCCACATCACCTTGTGAGGCTGCCAACACATATTTGTGACAAACAACCATCAACAGATAGTTGTACATAGACACACAGGCACTGCCCAGTGTGAGGATGCACAAGCCAAATGGGGTCAGCCTGTACAATGGGCACATGTAGCACACTTTACATAAATACAAATGAGGCCAGGGAACAATGCCACAGAGGCCAACCTATGCTGAACACACAGAGAATGGGCACAGTGTTGGATGACACACATGATTCCGAGGCAAGGGTGTCTTAGGGGACTGTAGTGGGCACACTGCTCCATGGTCCTGGAATGATCTGACTGTAACATGAGCAACCGTCCCGGCACTATGCATATCTCCCACTCATGCACATCATGTCTGTGGCCACAACATCGGTCATGCATGCTGCAAGTCTGTTCATTTGAAACCTCACACTCCTATGTTGAGACTCAGCATCAGTGCCAATTAATATGAACCCCCAAATGACTGAACAGGACAGGGCACAGGCAAGGTAACAACACATGTCTCAGACCCCCCCCCACATGATGCAGAAAGCAATGTGCACTTGGATTAACTGCCAGCCTAGATGACCATGTGCAATAGTGATTACACACAGACCAGGGAACACATGTCAAGGAGGGGAAGGGAGGAAGAACAGCACCGGTTGACTTGGGGAACAGGATATGCACTGCACATATAAACCCTGACAGTGTATCCAGTAGGGGTGGGCGGAATTTGCGTGGTTGCGTTACGCAAATCTCCGCGAAATGGTTTAAAATCTCCGCGAACACGCAGAAATTCCGTGAACACGCGGAATTGCTTGTTCGCGATGCTTTTTTCCTGTTCGCGACCGCTGTTTGCGTGCTCGGGGGGAAATATCCCGCGAACACGCATTTTGAGATCGCGAACAAGCACAAATTCCGCGAAGCCGCGGAAAGCAGAATTTTGGGCAATTCCGCATTCTCTGCGAAACGAGAAATTACCTAAATTCCGCGAATGGAACGAAATTTACCGCCCAGGCCTAGTATCCAGGCGACTGAGCACTTCCAAAACCTGGTGACACACAACAAACACACATGTACCTACCCCCTCCTTGCTGCTGTCCCTCCTGTAAACGCCTATCCATGTCAGGGAAGACCACTGCCAGGACCCGCCTCATCTGGTGGGTCAGGCGTCGGCACCCGCCGTGGGGGCGTGGAGGTGAGTCCCCCAGCTGGACCCGGGCGATACGCCGGGTCCAGCACCGGATGTCCTGCCACCTTTTTCTGACTTGAGCTAGGCGACGACTGCGACCCTCCACCGATCTCACGGCCCTGACGGCCCGCTTCCAGATCTCCCCCTTCGCATAGGCAGTTACCTGTGAGGATGACAAAGTGAGACAACATCACTACACCTGCTCCATGTCAGAGAGACACACATTTGAACATCTTTGATATGTTGAACAGGGCATAGGATGCTGCCAAGGAATAGCATCTTTGTCATATGGACATTGGCCTCTGTGGAAGCCCCAATGCACTACATGGCATTGAAAGTACACAGGTGGCATGAGGGGTGTGACACACTCCATGATCATGGCACACACTGTGCATCACAAGCAACACCAGGCTGATGGACAGCACCTCCAAGCAGTTACATGCCCCAGGCCCCTGATGCAACCTCAGCAGGGTACACAGACACACACAGGCACAGATCAATCACATGCCATTGCAATCGCGGATACAAACCTCACTCTGCACATGTGCCACTTTCCTGTGGGGTGTCACAGGTGTGTGGCGAGCTCAGCAAGTCAGACACACAGCACGGCTTACTTCTTACATCAGATGGGTAGAGCTGTTGCCTCCTCCATGCAGCTGTGGTGCAACACTTCACATAGACACTCACCCACATGACAAGGAACATTCACACACATCAATGTCCAGGGGGCGTAAACATCACTTGGACACTCTCACCACAGCTCCACTCAACTCACTCACATCTGTGGGTACAGTCACCTGTCACACCGGGGGGACCACCGAATCACCTCAGGACTATAGACAAAAAATGCCACAAAGGATTAGCCAGGCTGAATGTGCACACATGAACTACATCATGCTCTGCATGGGAGAAAAAGCCATTCCCCCCCCTGGGACCCACTCTAAACAACATTGCATGTCTGTCACACCTGGACACAATGCCAGAAGTGACAGTCGCAAAAAAGGTGCACAGTCAAAGGTAGTGGAGTCAGCACTCACCTGCTCCCCTGGTCTGCCTTACAGGCTGGGGTACTGTGGGAGGATGACATCCAGCAATACCTCATTCTCCTCCTGGGTGAATGGCTGGGCCCTCTCCACAGACCTTGACATGGTGCCAGAGGAAGCACAGACAGCAGCAGTGTTGTCAACAGGAAACTTGTGCAGGCAAGTGCCCTCTCATGGGTCCTGGCTGACTTATATCTGTCTTGCTGAGGGGCATTCATTTGGAGGAGTACATAGTGATTGGTCAGATTCATTCGCATCCTTCGTTTACTCCAATCCCTTTCCACATACACCAGTGACAGCATTTGCATTGTTCAAATTTTGAGCATCATGTCAAGTCAACAACCACTTTGCAACATTGTATTTTGTTGCCAACTGACTTTTGCAGGACACCTGAAGGAAAGATTTGAACCGAAAACTCGGTATCCATGTCAACCAGCATGCATTTAGTGCCTAATACTTGTCCCTTATGTGTCCCCTATGTAATTTTCAAATCCACACACAGGTACGGTGCGTTTCACACGTACCCCTACGGCACCAGTTGCACAGTGCATGTGACACGTACGTGTAGGCACTGGTAGTACACGTACCTGTACGTGTACTACCCATGCCTACACGTACGGGTAGGCACTGGTAGTACACGAACGTGTAGGCACTGGTAGTACACGTACGGGTATGTGTACTACCAGTGCCTACACGTACGGGTAGGCACTGGTAGTATACGTACATGTAGGCACTGGTAGTACACGTACCCGTACGTGTACTACCCGTGCCTACACGTACGGGTAGGCACTGGTAGTACACGTACGTGTAGGCTCTGGTAGTACACGTACCCGTACGTGTACTACCCATGCCTACACGTACGGGTAGGCACTGGTAGTACACGAACGTGTAGGCACTGGTAGTACACGTACGGGTATGTGTACTACCAGTGCCTACACGTACGGGTAGGCACTGGTAGTATACGTACATGTAGGCACTGGTAGTACACGTACCCGTACGTGTACTACCCGTGCCTACACGTACGGGTAGGCACTGGTAGTACACGTACGTGTAGGCACTGGTAGTACACGTACACGTACGTGTACTACCAGTGCCTACACGTACGGGTATCACAAATATCAAATAGAGAGTGGATCACTAGTCCCAAAAGAACCAGAGTGTGCAAGGACAGTATTCCGTACTGTTAAGAAACCCTCAATCACGTTTTTGGAAAAAGGCGGTATATTTTCGTTCTCCGCTCTGTTGTTATCAACGTGACAGCATCATCATTGGGTTAATGCAATGCTTCCTCCACCCGGAGGTCGTCCCACTGGTTGTTTTAGTAGTGATCGTAGAAAAAAATTGTGAATTAATAGTGAGGTGACGTGTAGTGAACAGATAATATTAGTGGTTAAAAATCTCGTAGAGCCAGTAAAATGTCTTTAATTGCACTGGATGCGAGAAAGTTTTAAAAGTTCTTCGGTGTGCACTTCAAGACTAATTATGGTCTAGTGCACTAAAAAAAGGTGTCCATAAAAAGGTCGACATGTTTCAGCCCTTTTAAATGCCCCGAGGGGTCAAGTGGGCTTTCTTCAGGACCTAAACAAAGTGAGGGCGACCCTAGTATTCAAGGGGTCTCCAGTGAAAAAGAAAAAGAGGGGATGAAATGTTTTTAATCCCACGTATGTGTGTTCAATTTGAACCTGTCCTTCCGTATTGTGGGCAACAGCGGGTGCTTAAGGAGGTCGCTCACGCTCTCTTTGGCGTGGGTACGTTTACCAGTGCTGACTCTGCCTTCTTTGACCTGGATATACTACACGTACGGGTAGGCACTGGTAGTATACGTACATGTAGGCACTGGTAGTACACGTACCCGTACGTGTACTAACAGTGCCTACACATACGTGTAGGCACTGGTAGTACACGTACCCGTACGTGTACTAACAGTGCCTACACATACGTGTAGGCACTGGTAGTACACGTACCCATACGTGTACTACCAGTGCCTACACGTACGTGTAGGCACTGGTAGTACATGTACCCGTACGTGTACTACCCGTGCCTACACATACGGGTAGGCACTGGTAGTACACGTACATGTAGGCACTGGTAGTACACGTACCCGTATGTGTACTACCTGTGCCTACATGTACGTGTAGGCACTGGTAGTACACGTACCCGTATGTGTACTACCACTGCCTACACGTACAGGAAGGCACTGGTAGTACGGGTACGTGTATTACAAGTGCCTACACGTATGTGTAGGCACTGGTAGTACACATACCTGTACGTGTACTACCCGTGCTTACACGTACGGGTAGGCACTGATAGAACACGTACGTGTAGGCACTGGTAGTACACGTACGTGGACTACCAGTGCCTACACGTACGTGTACTACCAGTGCCTACCTGTACGTGTAGGCACTGGTAGTACACGTACGGGTACGTGTACTACCAGTGCCTACACGTATGTGTAGGTACGGGTAGTACACATACGTGTACTACCAGTGCCTACATGTACGTGTGCTACCAGTGCCTACCCATACGTGTAGGCACTGGTAGTACACGTACCCGTACGTGTACTACCAGTGCCTACACGTACGGGTAGGCACTGGTAGTACACGTACGTGTAGGCACTGGTAGTACATGTACCCGTACGTGTACTACCAGTGCCTGCACATACGGGTAGACACTGGTAGTACACATACGTGTAGGCACTGGTAGTACACGTACCCGTACTTGTACTACCCGTGCCTGCACGTACGTGTAGGCACGGGTAGTACATGTACGGGTATGCGTACTACCAGTGCCTACACGTACGTGTACTACCAGTGGCTACCCGTACGTGTAGGCACTGGTAGTACACGTACGGGTACGTGTACTACCAGTTCCTACACGTACGTGTAGGCACGGGTAGTACACGTACGTGTGTACAGTCCGTACCACGCATGCTCCTACGGCACCACTACTATAGTGATACGGACCGGTCCGTACCACGCGTGCTCCTACGGCACCACTACTATAGTGATACGGACCGTACTTGTACGGTCCGTACCACGCGTACTCCTACGGCCACACAACTCTAGTGATACAGACCGTACACACGCCCTCAGAGCGTGTGTACGGTGTGTTTCACACGCTTACACTGTTGATAGGATGCGCACACAAAAGGAATGGAGGTCTCAGACTCGCACAAGGATGTACATCAAGTCATTGTCATTGCTGTCCTACATGTGCAGGGCCTAGGTGTGTCAGGCAGTGATAATGCACATGTCTCCTCATGTATTTGCACAATTGATGTGTGATGACCTGTGTACACATGTCATGTGTGATGGGGCACTATGTGGCACACTTCCCCTTCACACTTTGCACATGTGTGCATGTAGTACAAACGTGTCAAGCACAGCATCACTGGTATGGCACAGTCACCACCACCCGCAACTGTCCCCTGATGCCATGGACAGGGACACTAACAACTGACATTTAACGACCAGCGTGCACCGATGTGACTATGTCATGTGTTCCCATGAGCTTGCTGTTGGTGTCCTGTCAACTGCATCTGCTGTTGCTGCATCCAACATGTGTCTGTGTGTAGATGGCCATGGCACACATCCACGCACACCATGCCACATGTGGATTTCCATGTAACATGTGTCTGTATGCATCGAACATGATATTTTGACATGAGGACATATCTGCGTCGTCTCAATGTCTGTGTTTTCTGTTTTCACGTGTACCCCTTCATCGCAATGTGTGTGATCTGTACATTTGACATTCAATGTGATCTGTGCGTCTAGCTTGCCATCAGCTGTCTGTATGAGATGACATCCTTCAAATGCTGCTATGTGGATGTATGTCACTCTTGTGATGTCTCTGGCTGTTCACTGACACTGTCCCACAGCTCGTTTCAGGGCACGTCATGTACACTTGACAATCAACGGGTGTAGCTGGCTTTTGGTAGGAGTATCACCTGGCTGGCATACGTGTCCTGGATGTATTGCACAGACCAGACTCTGTATTTAGCAGATGTGTATTAGCAGTTGAGCATGTGCTCAGTTCATTGACATTGATGTTGTCATGTTCTCACTGTTCGTTATTCATTCCAATTTTCTGCAGGGCACCGCCTGTCCCCAGACCAATGCCAGACTTCGGTGCCATGAGGGAACGTGACTGCATATGCCGTTACAGATTCACCCAACAGTTGATTGAGGACTTGACCGCCAAGCTGGCACCACACCTCCAACCACGACACAGGTATCCTACTGTGCTGACCCCCAAGATGAAGGTGATGGCAGCCCTACATTTTTTTGCCACAGGTACGTTTCAATTCACCATAGCTGATGTTGGTGGCATGTCACAGACGATGTTCAGCCGTGTCCTGCATGATGTTTTACAACAAACAAATGATGGACGGAATGCTGACAATGCAGACATTCTCCCCCAGTCAAGAGATCTGGGTTAAATCCATCGTTCTTTTGCCCACTACGCCACCCCAGTTTAGACATGGCCATATGCAAATCAGTCTTGACCCTGTGCCTCATGGGAACAGTCCAGCCCGAACTGCCAAGCCATGTCTTCCCTGGACCGGAATCAAGCATCCTAGGACCGGTTTCTGGCTATCAGCCGTCATCAGCCAGGATAGCTTGACTCCAGTGGCGTAGTGAGCACGGGTCCCACGTCTGGGAATACCCATCCCACTTAGGGCGAAAAGCGTTACAACAAACAAATGATGGACGGAATGCTGACAATGCAGACATTCTCCCCCAGTCAAGAGATCTGGGTTAAATCCATCGTTCTTTTGCCCACTACGCCACCCCAGTTTAGACATGGCCATATGCAAATCAGTCTTGACCCTGTGCCTCATGGGAACAGTCCAGCCCGAACTGCCAAGCCATGTCTTCCCTGGACCGGAATCAAGCATCCTAGGACCGGTTTCTGGCTATCAGCCGTCATCAGCCAGGATAGCTTGACTCCAGTGGCGTAGTGAGCACAGGTCCCACGTCTGGGAATACCCATCCCACTTAGGGCGAAAAGCGTTATAACAAACAAATGATGGACGGAATGCTGACAATGCAGACATTCTCCCCTACTCAAGAGATCTGGGTTAAATCCATCGTTCTTTTGCCCACTACGCCACCCCAGTTTAGACATGGCCATATGCAAATCAGTCTTGACCCTGTGCCTCATGGGAACAGTCCAGCCCGAACTGCCAAGCCATGTCTTCCCTGGACCGGAATCAAGCATCCCATGAGGCACAAAATTTCAAATTAAATTTTACAAAATATTACAAAATAAATAAATATTTTTAAAACACTCCCCACCCTTATCCCCTATAACCCAACATCCCGCCCCTAAAACAATATAAATATTTTTAATTTTATATACATTTCAAAAATTTATACAAACAAACAAGTTAAAAATATTAACTAAACATAAAATTACGATATTTTGACATGTCGATATTCTTACTAACGATATCACTTACATCGACATATAATTAAAAAATACAAAAACGATATTTTTAACATCGATATTATTAATTTCGATAATTTTTACATTAGATATTTTTAACTCGATATTTAGGTCCATCGATGTTAAAAAGTCGATATTTAGACTGCTCACCGTGTTGTGAAGGGGGTGTCCAGTGTAGGTCCCACATGTTCAGCCAAATGACCTGTGATTCTGTTCATATTGATGCATTTCCGTTAGTGTGAGCCTGAGTAATAAAGGGGTTCCTCACCCTCCAAGGTGCCTCATCTCTGTCAATGCAGGTCTCTTTCCACTTTGCATGTGGCATCTCTAGCATAGTTGTCAAAGATTGTGCATATGAGTCTATGTGTAGTTTGGCTACATGCATGCAGTTCTTCATGGATTCGAATCTGTATTGTGCATGAAGTTCATGGTTGTGTATGTATTTGGGCATGTTAGTCCCCACAACGGGCCGTCAACGCCTGCTGAGGGTGTGTCTCCTGTGCGCGGCTAGGCCTTCTGTTTCCTGATCCTGTGTCAGTCATCTTTGGTGATTGTGCATCCATTTTCTCTGGGTGTGCCATGGGTAACCGGACACTCCTTCCTTTACATACGCCTGTTGCAGTTGTCCTTTCTGACATCCTTGTCTTTGTGTGCTACTTTTGGCATAGTTTCCAGGACATGCTGCCTGCTGCTGCGGCCCCTGCAGCAAGGGCACACAAAGTAGCGGGATTCGGCAACACACACGCCTCAAAGATGCTCCTCCCTGCCTCCCTCCACCCATTCATTTGGCTCTCATCATCTTGTCTGTGCCACTGTTGCGGCCACGGGGTGCCAAAGGGAGGACTGTCAGCACATGCAACGTGCACATTGCACGACCCTCATGTCCTTGCATGACCCACATCACACTACAGTCTGATGTTGCAGCCACCCTCCAAGCAATGTCTATCCGAAAATCAACCACCTGCTCTCAGGCATACCCTAAGCGCACACACGACACCTTTGCATGCTGAGTGTGCAACTCCAACTGCCTACACAGCGCTGCCCCGCCTTCCAGGCCCTGTCACACCAACCAGATCATGTCCCTCCTCCTCCACACCGGCTCCGTCCACCAGCAAGGCCATAGGAGTGGGACTCAAGCCTTCAGCATGTAGTATAGTGATGTCATCTGGAACATGGCCCAGGGATCATCTCACAGCGTGTCAATCTTCAATGTGTCCAGGACCCCCCTCTCCACCATCACAAGCGCCCACAACCTCATCATCATGTCATATGCCATTGACACCCAGGTGCTCCTCAGCCTCACCAAAGACGCAGCCATTGCCAGTTCCAACATTCAAGAAGGCATGAGGTCCATGGGTGAATGGCTGAACATCAGCCACCTGAGGCTGGACTTGTACTGGACTGAGGTAATCATCTGAGGACTGTCCCCTTACAGCTGGCTCTACTCCTTGTGTCCCACTCGCAGGGGCCTTACACAAGCACCCAGTGGCCACGCACACAAGATGGTGTGCATCATGGATTTGTCACTCACATTTGCCATGCAAATCACCAGTATCTGTACCTCATGCTGCAACACCCTCTGCATGATGCACATGATCCACAGATAGATCCACTCCAAGGAAAGACAGACCATCCCCCAGGTCCATGACATCAGCCGTGTCAACTACTGCCCCGCCCTCTACGGAGCAAGTACATCCAAACTCACGGCAAACTTGTCCACATCCAGAGTGCATCTGCACAACTCAGCTTCAACATCCTGCACCCGATCCACATCACCGTCCACCTGAGATAGCTGCAAGGGATCACTGTGTGCTGCAGGATGACCTTCACACTCCTCACACACACTCAGGAGGCAGTCAACAACCCCAGACCCCAAAATCAACATTGTATGTCTGTCATCCAAGACCCTGTTGGCCCAACTCTATGCATCTGAACTTGGCCTGGCCACCGTTCTTCACATCCACAACACTCCAGCATGAAGGAGATGGTTCTCCCACCTGGACAAACATACCTGCGACTCCCTCCCCGGGAAGCTCCACATGAGCCATGACCTCTAGGCCTTTATGATCCGCTTCCTGATTGGTGTGTCCGCACAGTATTTCAAGCCCCCCCTCAGCAGCTTGAGGCCATCACGGGTGAGTATTGGGCTCCCAGGCTGTCTCGGATGATACATTGTGACCCATGTGTGTCCTGTACCGGACTCAGATCCCAGGGTATGGATGGCTGGAGTTAGTTCAACACTCAGGCATAGTTTGACATTTACCCACACGTACGTTGTGGACTAATGCAAAATGACTGCAACATCGAATGACAAATAAATAGTTTTATTCTCGGTGGGGTGCGTGTTTTGTTAGAAAAAATAAGGTGCTCTACCGGGTGCATAGAATCCAAAGTTCACAGGGGTAGATGGGATCCTTGGCATCTGAAGTCATCAGAGTCCAGACCACAGTGTTGCAATGTGGCAGAGAATGTCAGTGAATGATGTGCTGCTGTTGCGCATGAAGGCCAGGTGCCAGGCCAGGTGACCTAGGAGATGTGGATGGTCTGCTGCCTCTCATGGTCTTTTCCGTGGACAACCCACCTTCCTCCGGGGACCCTCAGATGCAGGCCTTGACGATACTTGAGACGCTCCGTCGGACGAATCCTCCTCCTCCTCCTCCTCCTCCTCCCTCCCTGTTGCTGGTGCTGGTCTGCGCCTGGTGTCACAGGGAGGGTTGCCCATGTTGTCGGCGATCCAACTGAGTGAATGGCATATGTCCCTTTGCACCGCCAGGAGCTCAGCCAGTCTTGCCACCATCCGTCCTTGGTGTTGTTGTTGACTGGCGTGTTGCTCGGCCTGCTGATTCTTAATGTCTGTGAGGGTCGCCACTACCTGACTGATGGCCCTGGTGTCACGCCGGTATGCTTCCATGATGTTGCGTACGTGTGACATACCGGTCCCTTCAGCTGTCTCGTCAGGTTCTTTCCTCCGCTTGCCTCCACTCCCACCACCCCTGCCCACACGAGCATGGCCTGCCGTTGTGGGCACATTGGGTCTACGGGACCCCTGAGGGATGGCAGTGTCGGTGTTGGCTGCCTCCTCCTGGGTGCCCGGCGAACCTTGTCTCTCCAGGTCAGACTGGCTCAGTTGTTCAGTGTGGGCAGGGCTCCTGGGTGTCTCCTGGGATGTGGCAGTAATGGGGGTGATGGTTGGCACAGATGTACCTGACGCAGGTGCTGCAGGGGCTTGGGCACCAGAGGGGCCAGGTGGGTTGGGGTCATCCGCGGAGTGTTGTGAGGTGTCGCTGCCAGTGGGATCAGGGTCCTCCCGAGCCTGGGACTGTGGTACTTCCCCCCCCCCATTGTTGGGGGGAGATCCATGACGTTGCCCTGTGTGTGAGAGAGAGACAATGTTAATGCTGTTTAATGCGACATCCATGTTTCATACATATTCTAGTTGCCACAGTTCCTCCAGGTAGTTGTATGTGCCTAGCATTCACATCAATGTTCACTTGTGGATGGGTATGTTGCAGGGGACTGACTGAAATGTTCTCCAGGGTGTTTGACATGTCAATTTTGGCCTTGGATGCTTCTTTGGCTGTGGCTTGATCTTGTTGTGTCACATGTCCATTGTGAGAGTGTGTAACTCCATTGGCTGCCCCGGGGGTGTGTGCTTGTATAAGGGGTGAGTGATCATCCCTCAGCCCAACGCTGTTCAACATCCACATGGCCCCCCTCACACAAGTGGCCCGCCACCACAACATCAAAAACATCTTCTACGCCGACGACACCCAGCTCATCCTCTCCCTCACCAAGGACCCTCACACCGCCAAAACAAACATCCACGAGGGTCTGAGGGCCATCGCGGACTGGATGAGGAGCGGGCATCTGAAACTGAACTCGGACAAGACGGAGGTCCTCATCCTCGGACCCACACCCTCAGCCTTGGACGACTCCTGGTGGCCGATCGCTCTGGGGACAGCACCGACACCCACCGACCACGCACGCAACCTAGGATTGATCCTCGCATCCTTCCTTTCCATGTCCGAGCAGGTCAACGCCGTCTCCTCCTCCTGCTACGACACCCTACGCTCGCTCCGCCGGATCTACAGGTGGATCCCGACCGAAACAAGTAGAACAGTGACACAGGCCCTCGTCAGCGGCAGACTGGACTACGGCAACGCACTCTACGCAGGAGTCCCATCCAAACACCAACGGCGGCTACAACGCTTCCAAAATGCCTCCGCACGACTGATCGTCAACGGCCCCCGCCACTGCCACATCACCCCCCTCCTGAGTGACCTGCACTGGCTCGACAAGAGGATCACCTTCAAGCTCCTTACCCACGCACACAAGGCACTCCACTACGCCGGACAAGCCTACCTGAACATCAGACTCATCTTCTACACCCCCACCCGCCAGCTCCGCTCCGGCAGCCTCGCCCTCGCAGCTGTCCCCCGCATCCAACGTGCGACCGCCTGCGGCAGATCCTTCTCCTACCTCGCCGCCAAGACCTGGAACACCCTCCCAATCCACCTACAACTGACCCAAGATCTACTTGCTTTAGTAGACTCCTCAAGACCTGGCTCTTTGAGCAGTAGTGTTACCCCCCCTCAGCGCCTTGAGACCCTCACAGGTAAGTAGCACGCCTTACAAGTACCCTGATCAATTGTTGATTGATTGACGGGGCCTGCTGGTGGGTGTAGTGTGATTTGGCAGTGGGTCTCCCAGGTGATATATCTGTCCCCCCATGGAGCATGCTGCGATATCAGTGAGTGTGAGTTCCTGTCCTAGATATCTGAGCTTATTGTGTTTGTGTTAGAGTTTGCAGTGGTCACAGGAGGGCCTTGTGCTGCCTACAGCGGGGTCAAGTGTCCTCTACCTTGTCAGTACTTTGCCAGTCCCTGTGCATTGAGCATGGTGCATGGGTATGTACCTGGGCCATATGGGCTGAGGACAATGGTGTCTGTTTCTGAGTTGTAAAATATGTTTAGTGATCCCCACCCTCCCAGCATCCCGGACATCCAGTCTTGGGTTTGTGGTTTGTGTAGGCTGGGACATGGCATGGCCTTGCTTTGTGAATGGGGCATACACATGTTAGTGGCATGAGCGTTGTTTTTGAGTGTGGTTGTGTCCGGTGAGGGCTTGGGGGTTGGTGAGTGCATTTGTTGTGGTTGGGGTGTGGATGCCATTACCCCCATGTTACGTAAGTTGTTTGTGTACTCACCAGGCTCTGGAACTCCTTCGACTCCGTGTACTCCCACCGGCGGAAACAGGGCTATCACCTTCTCCTCCCAGGGATGGTAATGTACCGGTCTGCGGGGCAGCCCACCTCCAGTGATGTTACTCTGGGCGTAGTCCTCATTCATTTTGCGCTTGACTGCCCTCTGCAGATCGTATCACCTGGCTTGGCATTCATTCCTGGTCCTTCTGATGGGCGCAACCTTTTATCTTTGGCACATCTACACATTCCACAATGACCACACTTGTAAAAGCCCTTAGAATGTTGAGTCAGCTAGGACTCTGGTTGTTTATACACTGGATAAGTGGGGCTTAATAGAGAACCAAGAGTTTTACCCCTTCGATAAGTAATTTGTGGTCGTTCAGTTAAGCAATCTGCAAAAGTTCTATCTAATTTCAGAATGCGCCAAGGTTTACACATACTTTTCCTAAGTGAAGCACTTATAGGTGTGAAATCAGTTATTAATCTGATAGGTTGTACTGTTGGTGTAGTATCTTTCACAGATTTCAGCGTGGACATGCGTTTAATTTTTGAGGCCCTAGTTTTGGCCACATGTTTATCATGTTGGTCATAACCCCTCTGAAGGAATCTTTTCTCCATATCAGATATACATGATTTAAAATGTGAGGGCCCGATTCACAGAACTAACTTAAGACAAAATCCTAAACTTACTACCATTTTGGTATTCACAGAAGGCACTTACTCATTTTGGTATTCACAGAAGGCACTTACTCATTTTGGTATTCACAGAAGTTAGGAGTCCTAACTTTAGGACTCCTAAATGCCTTCTGTGAATACCGAAAGTCTTAAAATTAGGATTTTTCTCAGTTTAGTAGTAGTATAGTTAGGACTCCTAACTTTAGGACTCCTGAATGCCTTCTGTGAATACCGAAAGTCTTAAAATTAGGTTTTTTCTCAATTTAGTAGTCCTAAGTTTAGGACTCCTAACTTTAGGACTCCTAAATGCCTTCTGTGAATACCGAAAGCCTTAAAATTAGGATTTTTCTCAGTTTAGTAGTAGTATAGTTAGGACTCCTAACTTTAGGACTCCTAAATGCCTTCTGTGAATACCGAAAGTCTTAAAATTAGGATTTTTCTCAATTTAGTAGTCCTAAATTTAGACTTGCTGGCATTTTCCTAATGCTATGTTCCAAGTCTCTAATCACCAAATTGTGAAAGATTTCTATATTGTTTCCACTGGTTAAATTGGGGGACCACTTAGATTTACTCTTTAATCCACTAGATATGGTCAGATCTGGTCTGATGTCTAAGTAGAGACTTAGACATCAGACCAGATCTGACCATATCTAGTGGATACCTTAGCAATAGTCACAGGATCCTCTTCTAGCTCTGTTATTGAAAGTAGTGTAACCGTATCTTGAATATCCTCAATTGTTAAATTAGACACTGAACTGGAATTTTGGTATACTGTCTCTTTATTAGGTTTAGGATTGAATGCAAAGTATTTTTTCAATTTAAGGCGTCTAATAAACCTAAATAAATAAATCTTTGTTTCACAAACGTCCCCTTTGTAAATGGGACAAAATCCCAAGCCCTTTTTTAAGTAAAGAAATCATATCTCCAGAAAGTACAATATCAGATAGGTTCACTACCTCTACCTCTTCTGTATCAATTACATTAGTCATTTCTTGTTCCATGATCGCGTTTTCATGCCCGCTCTGTCTCCTCCTGTTGCCTCCTTTCTTTCCCCTTCTCGTGTATTTACCGTACCTGTTCTTGTTGCTAGTTCTCTGTTCCCCCTCTTTATACGGTTCACTTCTTGTAAAAAAGAGGAATTTCCCAATGGGTGTAATTGTCTAAGAAGCGAGCCAGGTGCATTTTCTGCATCACTACCACTGGTCAGAACTGAATTTAAAGAAGCATTACTAGAGCTAATAGATACAGGCTCCGTTAATGACTTGTTTTTATCTGCTTGCATAAGGTAATCATATTTTTTAACAAAAGTAAAAACTTTCCCGCTATTAAAGTCAACCTCATCCCATTTTAGTTTTCGGGCTTTTCTCTGTTTTATTTCATTTTGATGGTTTGATAAAACACCCTTCAGGATTTCATAATTTTTTTAAGTAGGTTCTGGTAAATTAAGGCCTGAAATCTCAATCTCTAGCTGTGCAATCTCCATCTGTAACTTCTTAACTTTACGATCCGCATTCTCTATCAAAATCTCCATCAATTTCATTGAGCTTGACATTAATTCCTTTTCCCAGATCTCCGATAGATCCTCGTCCAGATCATCATATGTAGGTATTATTTGTGATCGGAGACCTCTAGGAATTCTATTTAATTTAACATACTGCTTTAAGGTTGCTCCGTCCCACCATTTGGACATCTCAGAACGTTTTAATCTTTCTAACCTGATAAATTTATCACGTAGTCCTTCATTTTTTTGTTAGTTACTACTTTTGACTGCCTCCGTAATAGTACTCCCTTTGCTTAGGTCATCAAATAGCTGTGCTGCGAGCCTATCTCTATCCAGATTATCACTCATCTTGATAACTATGATTATTTAGTGCCTATAGTGCTGCCTACCCTAATTACAATCAAAATAGTTGGGGTGTAGGAGGTTTTAGAAGCGCACATATAGTTTTCACACTAAGATTAAACAAGAGACAAAATAATACGGTGGGATTGTACTTTGACTATCACGAAATCACTATAATAAGAAATACTATACATGAAGGAGTTTGAGATTTAACTCCATATTTTGAAATTGGATGCCAATGTATTTAATGAGTTATTACTTTACTTATTCTTTAATAATATCTTTTCAATTTAACTCTGTATACCCTATACTGTCACAAATCAATTTATTTGAATAGCCCTTTGCACTGGGTGCAAAAGTTTTGGGTTATCTCGATTTGTATGTTAATTGTATTTTATTTTACTATTACAATATTAATTCTACGTTACTTCCAGCTTTGAGAAAGTCGTAGGCTTAATGCTGTTAACGACAAAACGCGTTGGCACAGGCAAAGGAATGGGAAGATTTATGAATATTAAACAAGATAGGTCCAGTAATGCCTATATTTGACAAGCAGAAAGATAGTGAACATTGTTTGACAATCCCGTATACAGGTAACAAACCAGTTGAACAACCAAGAGTGAGTCAGAATGAGAATCCATGGAGACAGACTATAAGTATAATGGAACCAAATTTTTCAAATAACCCGTTTGTAGGACAGAACTGTGCTGAGAAATGTATGACAATGATAGAGACAATGCCAGAAACACAAAAAGATTTTGGACAAGGAAATGTAAAGAAGCCAGTAGGACCATCTACAGAGGAGCTAAGTGAGTGGTTAAGTATCTTGCAGAGAAAAGACAAAGAATCCCAATCAATTGATGTGGCCAAATTACGAACAGTATTAGAAGAATTAATAGTAGGAACTATCCCCACAGAAAAGTTAAAAACTTACCAGGATGAGGAATTGCTGTTTTTATGCAAAAGTGTGACATGGAGAGCGAAAAGTCTACATGAAAGGTTAGAATAAGTGGCAAATGAGATAGGAATAGACATTGAAAAGGTAAAAGCCTTACAGAAACCCTATCGAGTAGATTTCACCGAAAAAGATATTGAAAACATGAATACCACAGGACGAAATGGGACAGATTAAGGAAATAATTTTATAGAGAAAGTGGGGAGATGTGGATAAATGGAGAAGCAGGTGGTATAGGAAACGGGATGATGCCTCAGATAAGACATTTTCAGCATTCCCTGTAAGAGAAAAGGAAAGGGTAGTGACAGAATGCCCTATGAGAGAGATTCCTGGAGGAGGATATGTACATGTCCCATGGACCAAACAGGATATTTTGTCTTTCACGAATGATTTCCGTCGACTGCGCGAGAAGCCTGTTGAGTGGTATAGGCAGGTAGACAGATTTGTAAAATTGTCTAAAGTACTATGGATTGATTTCAATAGTCTATTTGACATAATACTGCCTGCAGATTTATGGACAGAGTGTAAACTCATGCTAAATTGGCCAACTCAAGAATACCCTAGGGATCCTAAAACAGGGGCTCCAGACCCTGAGGTAATGAAGAAATATAAACAGGTTATGGTATTTTTGAAAAACAAGGTACCCCCTAAGGAGACAGATTGGGTAAAGATTGACCGAACACATCAAGAAAGTAAAGAGTCAGTGCATGCATATTATGAGAGACTAATACTAGCTTTTAAGCAGTTTAGTGGAGATGAGAATCTGAGTGAGAAGGATTTGAGTCACTTTGTATACAGATTTGTATATGGTTTACGCCCAGAAATTGGTGAGATGATTAAACAACATACTGTTGATTGGCAAAATAAGAAGATAGATGAAGTACTGAGACATGCAAAATATGTTAGTGATGAGATTGAGGCAAAACAGCGAAAACTGAAAGAAAAAGCTATGTGGGCACAGGTAAAGGTAGCAGAAAGACAGGAAGCCCAATTAGTAGAACAAGCGAAGGACACAGGAACGAGACAGAGCTTTGGTCCTGGGAAAGGAAAGGGCAATATAGAAGAGGCTAAAAAGAAGTTCCCATGCCCTAATTGCGGTAGGATAGGGCATTGGAAATCCGAGTGTAAATTTCCCCCAAATACTAACAATGAAAATCCATCATTGAATCAACAGATGCAGCATGAGGTGAGTGGTCAACTGCAGCAACAGCAGCAGGTTGTTACCCCAGAGAATCAGGTGCCAAAACTGCCTTTTCCACAGAGCAGAAACTCTCAGAAGTATAGTAATGAATCGGGATTCTACAATGAAGAACAGGTAAATAAGCTGCCACGCACTAGCACTGTTTCGCAGTATTGCCTGCAACGCGATGAAAGTGATTCAGAAGATAGATATTGACGGTACCGAAGGGAGGAGGAAGAGTGCGTACTTGGCGCAACTCTAGAAGTAGACCAGACAGGACCATTGGTAGATGGGAAGGTTAATAATGAAAATATTACTTTCTTAGTCGATACTGGTGCTACTCGATCAACTGCTAGATCAGCTGATGTTAAGAATCTTCCTCTCTCGGATGAAACGATCCAAGTAGTTGGTGTGTCCAACAGACAGATTAAGACGTACCTTACAGAACCAGTGAAAGTTAGCATAGGGAAATTTTCAGAGATGCACCGCTTTGTTGTGTGCGACACCAGTCCTGTGAATTTATTAGGTAGGGACCTGTTGTGCAAGATGATTTGCACTATAATCTGTACTCCGGATGGAATAGCCTTTGAAACACCAGATGATGATGTATTGTATAAAATTACCCTAGCTAACAGAGAAAAGGAGGTCACTGAAACGTATGCTGTATTCAACCCTGATGAATTACCTAAAGAATTGAAAAAGTCTGTAAAAGTGGAAGTTTGGGATTTCACTGGAGAAGATGTAGGACTAATAAGAAATGTAGACTCAATAAAAATAACCGTAAAAGAAGGAGTAACCTATCCAAACATCCCACAATATAAATTGACACCAGAAATAATTAAATGAGTAACTCCTGTGATAGAGAAGATGATCAAACAAGGAATTTTGAGAGAAATAATGAGTAGTCCATGTAATTCACCAATAATGGGACTGAAAAAGCCTAATGGGAAATTCAGAATAGTGCAAGATCTGAGAAAGGTAAATAAAATTGTTGCATCATGTTGTCCCATTGTACCAAATCCATCAGTGATTTTGTATCAGATTCCCCATGATGCAGAATGGTATACAGTGATTGATTTGTGCCATGCTTTCTTTTCAATTCCATTGCACCACGACAGTCAGCAGATTTTTGCGTTTCGTTTTGGCGAACGTATTTTGGCATGTTGCCGAATCCCACAGTGGTATACAGAAAGCCCCTCAATATTTAATCAACTATTGAAGAAGTCTTTAGAGAGTCTAGAAATGCCCGAAAGTTCTGTACTAGTCCAGTACATCGGCGACCTACTGGTGGCGTCGAACACGTGAAGCTTGTGAGGTAGATACAATAGCCTTACTGAATCATCTGGCAGATGGAGGACTTAAAGTGCCACCATCGAAATTGCAATTTTGCAAGAAAGAAGTACAGTATTTAGGACATAACATTGAGAAAGGACTAAGGAAAATAACAATAGACAGGATCAAGGTCATAAAAGGAATGAGAGCACCCATGACACAAAGAGAGGTGAGAATGTTTTTGGGAATGGTTGGATATTGTCGTCAGTGGATTAGTAACTTTTCCCTGATTGCAAAACCTTTGGTACGACTGACGAGAAGTGATGTGAAAGACCCCATTGATTTAAGCAAAGAAGAATTGGCAGCATTTAAACGATTGCGAGATGGTCTGTGTGAAGCACCTGCATTAGGTATGCCTGACTATGAGAAAGAGTTTGAATTGTATTGCAGCGAAAGAAATGGATGTGCACTTTCTGTGTTAATACAGAAGCATGGAAGGATGAGGAGACCAATTGCATATTTTTCATCAATGCTTGACCCAGTGGCTGTAGCTTTACCTGGATGTTTAAAAGCGGTGGCTGCAACATGCCGAAGTTTGGAGCAGAGTGAAGGAATTGTAATGGGATATCCATTAAAAGTATTTGTACCTCATGATGTGGCGATCCTGTTAACAAGGAGTCATACTCAGTATATGACACATAGTCGACTGACTAAGTATGAGAAGGTCATATTAGGTGCAACTAATGTGAGTCTTGCGAGGTGTTTGAATGTGAATCCTGCAACATTGTTGCCTGATGCTGAGAATGTGGAGGTAAGAGATGAAGCAGCTCATGATTGTTTGGATGTACTTGATTTCTGTACAAAGCCAAGACCAGATATAAAAGATCTACCTCTGCCAGAAAGTGATTATGTGATGTTTGTTGATGGTTCTTGCCTGAGAACAGATGAAGGAGTGCTGAGTGCAGCATATGCAGTGTGCACAGTCACAGCAGTAATGGAAGCATCCTATCTGAAAGGAGTAAAATCAGCTCAAGTAGCAGAACTAGTTGCCTTGACTAGAGCATGTAAAATTGGGAAAAGTGTGAGAGTGACTGTGATAACTGACAGCCAGTATGGCTTCGGAGTTGTCCGTGACTTTGGCCAACTATGGCTATAAAGAGGTTTCCTAACCTCGAGTGGAACTCCTATTAAGAATGCTGAAGTGGTTGGAAAGTTGCTTGAGGCGATACAGTTGCCTAGACAATTGGCTGTTGTAAAATGTACTGCTCGTAGTCAAGGTGGTGATTACATCGCCACGGGTAATCATTACGCTAACAACATGGCACAGTATTGTGCACGAAATCAGAATTCAGTCAATCGGGCTAAGGAAAAAGAAATGTCTTCTTGCTCATTGATGTTTACTAACATTGTGGGAACTTGGGAAGAAGTAAGACAGTTGCAAGAAGAGGCAGGAGATGAGGAAATGAAACAGTGGGTAAAAGCAGGATGTGCACCAAGAGAGAAGGATCATGTGTGGGTTTATCGAGATGGAAGACCAGTTATGCCTGATAGCATGATGTCTACCATGGCACGGATGTATCATGGCCAGGGACACATAGGGAGAGACGCTATGATCACGTCATTTAAGCAGACCTGGTACAATGCAAAGTTCAGACTTGTAAAAGAAAGTCTTTGTCAGAGATGTCTGATATGTCAGCAGTACAATCCTGGAAGAAAGACAGTAGTGAGTCTAGGAACAATAGGCCGAGAAGGAGGACCTTTTACCAGAATACAAGTGGATTTCATTGAAATGCCTCCCTGTAACAGACTGAGGTATATTTTGGTTATGGTCTGTCTATTCTCTAGATGGGTGGAAGCATTCCCAACAAGAAGAAATGATGGGATGACGGTAGCAAAGCTATTGTTGAGGGAGTTCATCCCTAGGTTTGGGTTCCCAGTGACAATTGAATCAGACCGAGGAGGGCATTTTCATAATGAAATTATGAAATTGATTTGTGAAGCATTGAATGTACAACAAAAACTGCATTGTGCCTACCGACCAGAGGCTTCTGGTGTGGTCGAACAAATGAATGGTACTATCAAAAATAGAATAGGCGAAATGTGTTTAGCCACGGGTATGAAATGGCCTGATGTCTTGCCTCTAGTACTTATGACTATTAGATCAACTCCAGACAGAACTACAGGGTTGAGTCCACATGAAATAATCATGGGACGTGCCATGAGACAAGTGTTTGTACCAGTCAACAAGTTAATGACTATAACTGATGACATGGTGTTGGAATACTGTAAAGGCCTGGCTGACGCAGTCCATTCTGTGTTTCATCAGGTTGGAGCGGATGCCACCACTCTTGAAAAGAAGCCAGCTCATGATCTGAGCCCAGGGGACTGGGTGAGGATAAAGGTCCACAGAAGAAGAAATTGTTTGGACCCAAGGTGGGGAAAGCCAAGACCAGTCATTCTGACCCCAACAACAGCAGTGAAGTGTGCTGGACTGAAAAACTGGGTCCATGCAAGCCATACATTGAGGATTCCAAATCCAGTGGACAGCACACAAAAAGAATACTTTGATGAATCAGAATCAAGTACTGAGTCGGATGAAAGAGAGTCAAAAACAAAAGAAAATGCTGAAAGGGGGGAAACAGAACCACGTCTAACTCTGGTCCCCAGAAGTGGCTCTCTGAGAAGAAGATTGCAGATTTCTGATACTAGTTCAGATTCTGAAAACGAACAAAGAACACGACGTTCCAGGAAAGAGCATAAAAAGAACAAAGGAAAAGACAATGAAGAAACAGTAAAAGAAATTGGTAAAAAAGAAGTACAAGATGAAAGATTGAGAGAAATTCCACCTGAAATAGCAAATTCAAGTGAACAAGGGACAGGTACAGAGAGAGAGGGACAGATTTCTGCGAAAGACCCCCGAGGAGGTGTAGGGAACTCCAACATCCAGTTAGGAGAAGGGACAAGTAGTCAGCAGGAAGATTGCGTGTCGGAGATCCGAGGAGGGACAGAAGTAGGGAAAACAAAACAGGTGATTGAAAAGGAAATTGTCGAAGAGAAAAAGCAAGTTGAGACAGAGTCTGAAGAAAGCGAAAACGAGATACCTGAAGGTCGAGTTCTGAGAAAGAGAGCTTGGAGAAATGAGAAGAATGACAAAGGAGGTTAACTGAAAAGAGTTGCAAAAGACGATGTTTGGCCAAATAAAATAAAGAGATTAAGATATCGATTAACACGAGTAAATTCATCAAGAGCTGAACAAGTGAATGAAGTGACAAGTCAGGAAAAATCAAAAGAAGAAGAGACAAGTACAAATAAAGAAAGCAAGAGAACAAGGAAACCTAACTAGAAGTATAAGTCACCGGAATGGACGTTACTGGCCCTGCCTGAAAAGGGAGAAGAGGCAGATAGTCAAGGAAATCCAGAGGAGACTGAACTGAAAGTGGTTGAAGAAGAAGAAGAGTCAGAAATCCTGAGTCATCTTGTCCGACATCGGGGAAGAAGAAACAGAAGTTCAGGAGATTCTGTACTTGGATGACGAGAGGAAAGTGAAAAACGATGAGATGCCAAACTGAATAGATTGGGAAAACTGTTGGTGAAGAAACAATCAATAAAGTAAACAATAGAAACTGGTAGAACCAAGTAGGTGCTTAGAGCCTTGGGATAGAAAACTAGTTGTGAAGTAGAAGAGGCTAAGTCAAAAGACACGGTCCAATTTAACGAGATGGCTAACATAGATAGTAGCAAAGGTAGATTTACATTCATGAAAAGATGGTGTAAAATGTCTTGTTGTTGTACAGGATTATTAATGCTTCTTTGGAGTATATTAGCTTTACTAATTTCTTTTAAGGTTACTATAGACACATTAGAAGGACATCATGAAAACATCTCTAATATAGGGAAAGTTCAAAAGGTAGTTCCGACTAGAATAGATAGTAATTATTTACATAAAGATAGGTCTATAACTGATTTTTCTAATAATGTGTTTTCAAAATTATTGTATGAATATGTAAAGACAATGGATGTAAGGGACTGCTATGTATGCATGCAGTTACCTGCCTCTGTATCAGAAGGAGTGACTTATCACCACCTTCCAGCAACATATGGAATAACATGTAGTGTAGTAGCTAGCTTATTTTATCAGACAGGTTAATTAGAGTATTATTTTTCAGATGTAGATAACATTTTTGCGCAAGTACCTGCTATTAACAAACTAAACAAGGTGAAACCTGCAAAAGTATTAGGTGAATTTTTCTTAGAAACTAAGGAACTAACATTAGAGTATATTTTTAAAAACAATTTGACTTGCAGTTTGAAGAAGGAGGAAAAGACATTCTTAGACATGGTTGAAGAAAGGAGATTGAATATGCAAAGAAAGGCAGCAGAAGGAAAAGTGGAGAAAACAGTTTGGGATGTGGGAATGGAAAAACACTTGAAAGGAGAAGCTAGTCCAACTATAGCTTTAGATTGGCCTCAGAAAGGGAAATTTTGCATTAGAAGGAATCAAACCGTGTATGATAATTATTTCTTAGGTAATAGTGAGTACCATGATACATACCGAATCATGGGTGGATGGGGATTTAAAGGTGGAAGAGATCCAGTCTTTCCAGGACTGTATTTCATTTGTGGGAACAAGGCATATTATCATTTGCCAGACCATTGGTATGGCACATGTTATGTTGGCCTGGTTTTTCCAAAGATTTTTCATATGGATAGAGGAGAAGATGGTGTACATAATTTAGCTAATCATTTAACACGTAGTAAGAGAGAGTCTTGGACAGAAATTGTAGGTGACATTTTTGGAGCATTGATACCAGCAGTGGGAATATCTCTGAATGCAAACAAAATTAGAAAATTATCAACAGTAGTGGATCGCTTGTCAACAAGCACCGCTGGAGGATTTTTATTGGTAGACACTGAAATGGTTGCCATGCGTGCTATGGTAATGCAAAATCGACTTGCCCTTGATATATTATTGGCAAAAGAGGGTGGAGTCTGTGGAATGCTGAAAGTTCAACATTGTTGTACTTACATTCCTGATGAAAGTAAAGATTTGAAAATTTATATTAAGAATATTACTGAATTGCATGACGAAATTTTACCACTGGAGGTTGAAGGTGTTTGGGAGAAGATTGGAAAGAAAATAGCTGCTATTAAAAACTTCTAATTAAAATAGGTAGTACATTTATAGGTAAAATATTGTTTCCAATAACATGTGTGATTTTCATAACATTAGTAATAAGATTAGGTTGTATGTGTTGTAGACATAATAAAAATAAGAAAAAACTGAAAAGAGAAAAATTAGGTAGAAAAGACATAAAACAAGAAAGAGAATTGGAGGAGATTGAATTGGAAGAGTGGAAGGACAGTATGTATGAATCAGCAAAAAGAGAGGAAACTGAATTATGATTAAGAGCAAGAAAACATTTAAAATTCCGTAAAAGAAAGAACAACATTTTTGGTTGTATGGTGATAAAATCACCAAAGGGGGGATTGCTGGAGCGGGTTACAGAAACATTTTGTATACCCTTCTCATTTGCAAGTTTATATACTAATTAGATTAAATAATTAATTATAATAGAACTAATAGTTTGCAGTGGAAAATGAATAACCAACCTTAATATTAACTGAAATACACGTGGGATTGCATTTGCATGGCCTAATTAATATGTAAACTAATTATGTACGCATACTAATAATAGACAATTAGAATATTGCATGTTATATGGTGCTTTTGTGATGTATTTGTGATGTGTGCTTTATTATGTAAGTATAAACCGCACTGAGTGTTGCTTTCTGCTAGATAAATACACACACATATGGTTATTAGCGAGGGAATAACATTTTATTAATCATTTCTATGTATTAATTACGTTTTGTGTTTCTTTTGCTTAAGTTGACCATTTGGGCCTGCCATAAAATAGCTGCCTCCTGTGATTGACCTAACCGACGACGTACCATGAGTTTCTGGGCAAAGTGCGCCTGCGCGAATGCCAGCAACAGTGGCCTCTTCCTGACCCTAACCAGACTGTACCTACCAAGGACATCCCGGGAATTCTGCCAATTTCCGGGGAACAATGGTTTACTTCTGAAAACCGGAACCAGCCAGAGTGACGTTTAATAGATTATCTTCATGAGAACCATCCTTGTCGATTTCTGATTACCCAATCAGAGGAGTTGGAACTATAAATCTGTTACTTTTGGAATGTGATTTTACTATAAATTATGGTAGAATAGAGAGGTAAAAAAGTTGTTTCCTATTTCCTGACGTTATGCTGACGGAGAGGACGGTGACACTGCAGGACAGCTGTTTCCCTGAATCTTTGACAGACTGAACTGATGGCCAAACTTTGACTTAGAGGACGACAATTAGCCAGAATAGGTAAATATGATGATTGACAGTTTGCATGACAAATGATTTTAACTTGCATTAATTAGATAAAGGATATATTGACAAAATTACCAAGTGAGTTGGGTTGTTTATTCGAAGACAATGTATTATACTAAAATGATTAAGAATTAGAAAGTCATTTAAACCAGCAACTAGCAGATCCACCGACAAATATTATGAGAGGAATACCAAGAAGTGGAATTTAGAGCCTAATGAGTAACGGAAGGTACTGTAGATGTGTTTCTCATTAGGGTAAAAGGCATTTCCTTTCATATCAGCGTCTGGAAGATAATCATCTCCTGGAAAAATACAGATCGATGGTGAGTGAATGTTGGTGTTATGGGCTCCACCTGCGAATGTATTGAATATGTGTGTTTGTGAGATCGCTAGTCTGTAACGGAGGGAGGGATTTTGCATTCCACGCTGGAGCAGTTTTTCTGGTAGCAGCATGATGGTTGTTATTGTTTTGGTTTTGTGATTATTGCTTGTACATAGCTTATTGATGAGGCGATGTGAGGTCCTGGTATCGACATGCGTCATGGAGCGTTGGTTCTGGCAAGCTGCAAGGTTGCAATGTGAGGTCCTTCATCATTGTCGAGGATTCCATCATGGAGGTCTTAAGATGTGAAGTCCTGCATCGAAAATGAATCGTGAACTGACTAGTTCTGAAGAAGGTGTGGGGCTTGTGATGTGAATTCTTGAGTCGTTGCCGAGGATGTTGCTGACTAGGAGCTTGAAATGTGAAGACCTGCATCGAGGATGCTTAGCACAATGAGGTTTCTAGGAGGCTTTGGGCTGTGAGGTAAAGTCCTGTGTTGGGGATGTGTAGCACAGAGGTTCTGATGTGGAGTTTGGTGAGGTGATGTCCCATGTAGTGGCTCCTATGCTGAGTTTCTGGAAGAAGATGTGTCGGTTCCGCTGCCACCACAGTTGAGCTGGTAAAGCACCTTCAAGCCCACGTCCAAGGGTCCAGGACTGAGGTGACACCAGTTGGGAGGGTAGGACACACAGTTGGCATGGTCCAGATGCTGGGTTAAAGATGAAAGAAGCTTGTTCCATCCTTGAGGCTTCTGATCAGGAGGCCAGACAACTAGCCCTTGAAGTCACTCTGATGGTTGTGGGTTCAAGATTCAGATCCAGTACTTCTCACTCAGGCAGGAAGGCAGCAGGGCAGTAGAGTAGCAGTCCTTCTTGCAGCAAAGCAGCACAGCAGTCATTATTCTGAGTCTTCTACAAGTCCAGATGTGTACTGAAGAGTTGGGTCTGAGGGCCCATATTTATACCTGATGCCCATTTTAAAGTAGCAGAAGGTTCCGGAGGTTTCCACCCCCAGCAGTGTTTGGTATTTCCTGCCTCCGTGCCCTTACCCTAGTTTTCTGGGGGTCACAAAAGACTAGTGACAGATCCTTTGTGATTTGTAAGTGTGGTAGGTGACAGCTCGTTTCCCTTATTAAGATAGAGTGACTCATCCTGCCAACAGATATCTTCCCTTTGTTTCACTGTCTGGGAGCAATCCACAAAGACAAACTGCCAGCTACAGCTAGTCATTTGACCCAAGGACAGGCTGCAGGTGCCAAATAGTTGGGACAAGAAAATGGCAACTTTCTAAATGTGGCATTTTTTTTATTTACACTACATCTTTACAATTAAACTGCAATTCTTTAGACACCAAACTTGACCTGTTTACCTTCTGTCAATTGAAAGTCATCACTTATTAAATTTACTATGGTAACCCACTGTTATCATATGGAAGTAGTAGGCCTTGCAGTATTCAGGAATGTTTCACTACCAGGCAATGTAAAACTTAAAAGTACATGCCATCCTTTTAAATAAAATTCACCCTGCCCTCTGGGCTTTTCAGGGCCTACTGTAGTGCTGAGGTATATGCATTAAAAAGGAAGGTTTAGGCCTGGCCTAAGATGTATTATGTCAGGTCAAAATAACAATTCAAAACTACACACACGGGCTATAATTGCAGGCCTAGGACACCATTTACAGGGTGACTTAATTGGTTGGCACAATCAGTGCTGCAGGCACACTAGTATAATTTAATTTACAGGCCCTGGGTACATGCAGAACCACTTTATTAGGGATTTACAAGTAAATTAACTGTGCCAATTGTGTATAAGCCAATTCTACCATTTTTATTGGAGGATGCACAAGCAATTTATCACTGATTAGCAGTGTGCAGAATCCTAAGGCCAACAAAAAAGATGAGCTAAAAATACCAGGCATGAAGGCAAAAAGGTTGAGGAAAGGCCACCCTAAGGTTGACAGGACTAATAAATATACTTTATATAACCTAGAGGTGGGCAAAACGCATATCAGGCCACATACTCATTTGATGAAGCAGATACATTATGGTCATCATGAACTCAGCCAAAGCTTTCCAACACTCACCATATTTGCTCTTAGGGATATAAAAAGAAATACAGAGAGGCAAGCTGATTTGTGCTGGTTTCCTTCTTAGGGGTGCAAATGTTAGGAGTGGAATGTAGCATGCATGGGGACAACCATGTCCCCTGCTTGCCCAGCTGTGACTATATTGTCTACTGGGTTTTGGATATTTGGCCCACAGCCTCAAGATAATCTAGCATGTGTGCAAAGGCCAGGACTAACTTTGAGAAGAGTCTGGTCCTGGAATTGTCCAGAATCTGGAGGGATGCACCAAGCTATCACTCAATAGTGATAGAGGACAACTATTTATGTCACAGGTTCATGCATGTAGCATGTTGGTGGCAGCCTACTGTATTTTGTAGTGATCCTAGTGTGAACAGTCCTTATTACATGCATCAGAAGAGTAAGAGCCTACTGACTCAATTGTGTACATTTTTGTTGCTAACAATGGACCCAGAATCCTAGCACAAAGATGCTAAGTGCCAGAGTGTATGCATTTTGCATGTGGTAAGAGTGTTACAGTCAGTATGAACCTATGAATGAACGAGAGTAGACCACGTCTCTGGGTTTCATTTTGGAAACAATAGTCTGAAATATGGAATGCCCGGAGGATGGTTACTCCCATAAAAAGACAGAGTGACTGCCACATGAATCTTATAAACATTCATCTGGCCTGTCTTTAGGAAACACATCTCACAGGGCCAAAGTTTGACAAGGTGGCTAAAAGGTGGAGCAGGCAGGTGCTCTCATTTGTGGCGCACTGCACCATCGTTGATCCAGAAGCCAGATTTGTGGTGGTGGAAGGACTATTGGACAGAGAGATCCTGGCAATGCTGGGTATTATGCACCATACACAAATCAGATTATGATACTGTTCACACCGCTTCTGGCTGTAGTTCATGATTAGCAGTGATTTAAGTGATTTAAACCTTTCTAGCCTGCCCCTGCCCAATACTGCAGGAGATAAATTAACATAACATTTTCGGAAATCAGTAGAATGTAGGTGACTCCATGAGATGTGGAGGCTTCAGCAACCCTAGTCCAGGGAATATGCATTCTATTCTCCAGTGCACCAAAGATATTCTAGAATTTACTTGATACTATGTAATGAAGAAATGTGGCTGAAAGTAGCTGTTGTCGCATATTTGGGCCTCACTCTATCCATCCACAAGCTGCTTAAAATTGGCATATCCTGGGAGTCGAACTTGAGTGCAAACATGGAATTTGAAGACCGAGGTATTACTTGACACCCCATTTAAGGAAAAGGGTAGCATAGTGTATGAAATGTTCCTTTTCTGCAAAGTCATCTCATGTTTTTTGCCTTTTAAAGGACCTTAATTGTTGCTGGTGTTAGAACTTTGCTCACTTTAAATAACTCTGCTAACCGTTGGTGAAGTGTCTGTGCTATCAATTTCAAAATTAAGAAATGTGTATACTCCTAATTGGTATATTTAACTTACATATAAGTCCTAGCTTATGGTACAAAATGTACCCAAGGACTGTAAGTTAAATGTCACTAGTGGATTGCAGCACCTACTTCACCATCCATTACAGTGAAAGTATAAGACACAGCTTCAGGCCTACCATTGTAACCTGACTCTGGCAGTTTAAACACTACAGTCACCATGCCAAAATAAACCCTTTGGACAGGTCAACACCTTCCCCTTTAAATATTAATAAGTCACCTTTATGTAGGCCTTAAAGTTTCCAAGGCAGGGTGCATAGGATTTAAAAGTAGGACACTTAAAAATGTAATGCTAACATGTCCTTTTAATGACTTGAACCCAAATGATATTTTTCAGTGTGGTGAGCCTAACTGTCCTATATAGAAAACCAGAGTAAATATAAAAAATCATAACACAGTGTATCAGGATTGGGACGAGTTCGAAAATGATATGGAAAAGTAACTTTTAGAAAGTTGCCTTTTTCTTGCCTGAAGTTCCTGGTGGCCAATTTGCTTGTTATCTCAAACTTCTCCCAGCAAGGGATTAGCATTTGAAAAAGGTGTGATGATGCACACTACCTGATTTCTACTTTTCTGGCATTCAAATTCTAGCATTTTACTTTCATGTGCTGGCACTCTTCACATGCTGTACCTTCTTAATTTATTGATGGTGTTCACTAAAAATTGAATAAAATAAGACAGCTCACTTGCATTGTGTGAGTCCAGAATAGTGCAAAAGAAACAATTAATGGGCGGAATGCTGAACAATGCTAGAATAGTGACACACGTATACTCCATAGAATCCACTAAATGTGTTCAGACCTTGAATTGTCTTTAAATGCAGGAGTAGACAGTCAACCACCATTGTCCCTCCTATTTGTGTGACAATCTCAAGGTATTCAATAATTTCCATTATGCAGTCTTTTAACCCACACAGGCGACTACCAATTCCATGGCTAAGAGCAATAAATTGCCTTGTTGGTAGGAAAATGCTTTTATTGCATTGTACTGCTAAAATTGACATTGAAGCATGTATAAGGTGGAGTTCTAAAATGTGGGTGCCTACTATATTAGGGAGTGAATCAGAAAGCCAGAATTTCTCTTAAGCAATCTCAACTGCTTCCAGGCTTCAAAAGATTTATCTAAAGGGGGTTGCCAGTGGATTAGACTATTTGCAACCATTCCTTGCATCAGCTTTGGTGTGTTTGATGTAACACCTTAAGTGGCCAAGGGTATGACCAGATGTAGGCCTCTTTCTCATTGTCCCACAGAATCCAGGTTGTTCCCCTCTGACGAGGTCTGCTAGGGTTGAAAACCCCATTACAGTTCCCATTAGATGCAGGGTTAGTACTGACTTGCATACAGTAAGCTTCTCTCTTGACTGAGTTAATGACGACAATTTCAATATTACCCAGATCAACTACCACTGTTTTAGACTTTTTGCAAGCATTTGGCTAATTACCTTTATTTGTCTCATCCTTTAATGCAAGCACTATGCTGCCTACTTTGTTTTGTGGCAGACTGTTCACAAACTTATTTTTATTTATAAACCTGGGCATTTATGACTGCAGGTGTTCTACCATACACCCTCTGCTAGGAAATAGGCAGTCAATTATGTGAATGTCCACTGTAGATGAAGACTGCCCATATGATAGCAATTGTTTTAAACGCTGCAGCTGGCACTAAGTGCTGCGCAGCTGTAGAAGGCTAATAGTATCCAAGAATGTTGGAGCCACCTAGGCTCTACACCCACCATGTCCCCTGGAGCACACTGGCTCTTGAAAGTTATATGCGCCAACCGTTGGAGCCATCTAGGCTCAGAGAACAAACTGGCACACGTGCTGGAGCCACTCAGGGCTCTGAAAACATACACATCGACCAAGTTGGAGCCTCTCCTGGCTCTAGAAACAATTAATTTGCCTCAGGTACTTTGGAGCGCACTAGCGCTCTTAAAACAAACAATGCGGGGGACGTTGGAGCCCTCTAGGCTCTATAAACAATTTTGCCCATCTCGTTGGAGCCTCACTGGGCTCTAAACAAATATGTGCCCTTCGTTGGAGCCACGCCGGCTCAGAAACAATCGGGCCCAAGCGTTGGAGCGGCCCACTGCACACACGGGGCCGCTCTGACTCGGTGCCTCGCACCGAACACCAAGGAAATGCCCCCGAAGCTGGAGCGCAGTAGCGCTCTAGAAACAAATACTGCCCCAACCGTTGGAGCGGCCCACTGCCATGTGGGGCCGCTCAGGCAGTATGCAACGGTACTGGTGCCTAGGTCCCCTCTTCCCCACAGGCAGCACCACTCACCGGCTCTCTCTTCGCCCGGTCCCTCTTTTGGGACCGGGACTTCCTGCACTTGCGGTCATGGCGGGGCTCTCTCACCTCATGAGAGCCCCGTCCCTCGATGCGCCGGTCTTTGCCCGGTCCCCCATCTCGGGACCGGGACTTCTCTGGTGGAGCCTGCGAGGCTCTGGGACCTCCTCCTATCAAAATGGCGGCACTTCCGCTTCCGTCCCGCGGCCCCGCCCACAACAAGGCGGGCCGCGGACGGCAGCAGAGATCTCGGCTCTCGGGGGCAATTAAAATAAAATATAGAGCGGGGTGGGCACCCGCGAGCTCACCAGAATGCGGGGTGGGCACCCGCCGTCGAAATGCGAAATAAGCGGGTTGGGCACCCGCAAGGCTCAGAAGGAGGGGGGGAATCCCTACGCTGGGGATTCCCCCAGCCAGGGCTGCAGCGCCGCGCTGCTCAGCCCTCAGGCTCTTCTCTCGGGGGGAATTAAGTTAAAGCGCTCCTAGTGCGCAGAAAAGGCTGCATGAAGTCTTTGGCAAAGTCAAAGGGGAGAAAACGGTCCCAGATGTCCTGGCATAAAGAAATGGAGCAGCAAAGCTCCCAGCAAAGAAAAAGTCCTCCAGTATCCAGGGCATCCAGGGGCTGGGCAGGGCCCAGGGAGGCAAGCCTTCCCCTGGGCCCCAGCAGCAGCACGCCCCTGGTAGATTCAAGACAGAACGCAGGAACATTTTGTAAGGGAACGCAGCCCCTTTTTATACACAGGTTCCTTTGTTTCCAAAGGTGCAGGGGAGGGGCGAACCAGATGCAACTGGTTCTTGAGCACTTTGCTTTACTCAGCCCCTCTCCCTATTCACAGGGCAGGCCAGGGTCATCAGTCGCACCACAGGGGGTGGAGCCAGCATTGTGTGGGGAAAGCCCAGCCCTATTCAGGTCTTAGGTGTACTCCTCCCACTCATCCACATGCAGCTCTCTCCATTCACCACCGGGGCAGACCCATCCTGACTCTGGGGATTCCCTAGCCCGTCACATGACCTCAGCCAGCCAATCACGCGACAGGCAGTCACTGCACATTTATGCCAGCGTCTAGAAGTGGCACTTCCACCCTAGCTACATGGACACCGCACACATCATCACGCAGCATTTAATCACACGAGTCCGCACATACCAAACTCGAGCCTGCACACCCCACGCATCAGGAACTACCAGGGACACATACATTCCCCATGCATTCCTATAGGAGGGCAGGCCTATCTCACCACATGCACTCAGAGTGCGCACGCACTTTACTCTGGGACACAGGGAAAGTGCGCAGAAACCAAAAATCACTACCACCAGGTCACCAGTAAAAGCAAAAAGTTCAGGGGTGAACCTGCCAGAAGGGCCAAGTCCAACACAACCCCCTTCCAGCCAAAACACAGGGCAGACCAATCACCACAGTGATGGTCTTCCCTGCTTGGGGCGATAGAACACGGACGCAGGCCCGCACTGCAGGGACACTCTCCGGTTCTACGCCATTCTCAATCAACATGGTTCCATCTGAAAAAGAAAAAAACAACCGAAATTAACTCAGGCCCAACTAGGCTACCCCACTGGTACTACCTAGTTGTCCACGGCCAGGACCAGGCCCTAGGCCACCCAGATACCACTGGTCCTTGCCAAACCAAGAGTGGGGGGGTAGTAACCCCTGGCATACAAGCCAGTCTCCGCTCTCCCTCTCAGTGTAGTTCCCAACTACCACTGATCCTTGAACCTAGGGTCCGCACCCTCAGGCTGACCAGAGGTCACGGGCAAGAATGCTTCACCCTACCTCTACTTCTGGGGTTCCGCACCCTCCCAGGGAAGCACCCACCAGAACACAACTCTCACACCAGTTCAGGACCTCTCTCCACCAACTGGTCTACCACCTGGGATCCACGGGGTCAGAGGCGAGGACTCCCTCCCTCTGCACCCCCTTCCACTGTAGAGCAGGGTCTCTTCACCTAAGATGAGCCCCACCTGCCCTCAGGACTACAGCTGCCCTTACGTCCAGATCCGGAAACACCGACTACTGGCTCCTCAACCGAGGGACGTACCCTTTGGTCAGATGCCTGACGAACCAGGACTTAACGAGGGTGACACATAACTAATGGGTCATGTGACAGTCTGCCTGGCGCTGATCTCACGACCTCCTGTCCATCTGACAGTGCGTGCAGACCCCCCAGGACAGAAGTGGCGACACCACGGTCACTCAGTGGCGACTCACTCATCCCGGCTGGTCCCTGACCTACTGGTTCCCACTGGGGAATCCCTCCCCCTCTCACCCCTCCCTCTGGACTTCCGCACCCTCCCAACTGGAGTGGTACCGCCAGACACCAGGACTACTGGAGCTCTGATTACAGACACTCCACGTCCTCTAGACACGGGGAGATCCTCCTTAAATGACCTATTGGTACAGCCTAGGCCCCCGACCTGATGTTCCCTAAAGAAACCATCCAGGCCCTGAGACTGGGTTTCGGGCACCTGGAGACACGCAGTCCCACCCACTCCTTCTCCGCAGAGACAGGACGTGAGCCCCTACACCGAGACCTAGCTGGGCTACTCTGAACCTCTTCCACCACGCTGGGCTGGAAGACACCTCAGCCACTCCTTTTGGAATCACTCCCCAATGCAAGTTCCCTATCCCAGAGAACTCACACCCAATCAACTAGCAAGTTCCTTATTTCAGAGAACTCACACCAAAGAATTCAGCAAGCTCCTTATTTCAGAGAACTCACACCATTCATCCACACACACACCCCCCAGACTAGTAAGACAGTTTCTACCGCCCCTGATTTCTCAACCTGACCATCACGTGACACAGGTACTATTACTCCGGGAACTGGGAATGGGACGTTCACGTTCATCCAGCGCATTACACATTCATCCCCACCCCTCCCAAGACTGGTAAGACAGTTTCTACCGCCCCTGATTTCTCAACCTGACCACCACGTGACACAGGTACCACTACCCCGGGAACTGGGAATGGGAATACATGCACTGGACACACATCTGCTGCCACCACTGGATCCCACCCTTACTGGTGAATCCAGAAACACATTTCCACAGAAATGACACTAAAAAACAAACTTAGAACAATAATCCCTATACCATGTGATTATCTAAATGCAGAGTTTTGCAGTGCGGCCAGTTGCTGCTGCGGTACAGCGCAAACGCAAGTCCAAATCCCACCGCTGCTCACCAATGTTAGAAATGGCGATTTCTGGTTGGCTAGGGCATGCACCAAAGCCAGGCAGAAACCACCACTCTAGTCAGGGCAAGGAAGTTACACGCCAAAGATAACCCCTGCTCACCCCCTGGGTAGCTTGGCACGAGCAGTCAGGCTTATCCCGGAGGCAATGTGTAAAGCGTTTGCGCGCGCACCCAGCAACAACACCCAAGGCCCACCACAAAGGAAACTCCACACAAGGTATTATATAAAAATAGCCTTTGTATTATACCAAAACACATTAGATAATAATCACACAATTTACACTGTGCCAACTGGCACTGGGCAGAATTTTACAAGGGACTATATGTACAGGGGACAGGGCCACAGGGACCACTGTCAGGAATTAGCACTTTTAGAACTTAGCATAAATCACCAATAGTAAATGTATACATATACCACAAATTAGCACTGCAGAACACAACCAGTAACTACTGGCGCAATAATGACCTCAGCGTCATCACACTAGCATCAGGTATAAAACCTATCCTGCATCTATCACAGGGGCATGAATACATTTATGCAATTTCTCATCAGTCTAACGCATTAGACCTAACCACCTAAGTAGAACTACTCTAGGGGCGTACATAACACAGGGAAGTACAATCTCCCTAACATCAACCTAAACAGGTAAAACAACCTCCTAGGCAGAAATCCTATCTAGAGGTATAAAATACAGGGTGCGCAAAACATGCTATACACAGTATATTTCCTAGCACCAAAAGCATGAACACAGGGTGCGCAAAACATACTACACAGTACATTTCCTAACACCCAATCACATTAGCATGAATCGCAATAACACCTCAATCACATTAGGGTCCAGGTCGCACCAGAACCTAAACGTGGCAGCTGCCCACTACTTGCTGGGCAGCTGGGGACAAGAACAGGGCCTAAACGCTGCAGCTGGCACTAAGTGCTGCGCAGCTGTGGAAGGCTAATAGTATCCAAGAATGTTGGAGCCACCTAGGCTCCACACCCACCATGTCCCCTGGAGCACACTGGCTCTTGAAAGTTATATGCGCCAACCGTTGGAGCCATCTAGGCTCAGAGAACAAACTGGCACACGTGCTGGAGCCACTCAGGGCTCTGAAAACATACACATCGACCAAGTTGGAGCCTCTCCTGGCTCTAGAAACAATTAATTTGCCTCAGTCACTTTGGAGCGCACTAGCGCTCTTAAAACAAACAATGCGGGGGACGTTGGAGCCCTCTAGGCTCTATAAACAATTTTGCCCGTCTCGTTGGAGCCTCACTGGGCTCTAAACAAATATGTGCCCTTCGTTGGAGCCACGCCGGCTCAGAAACAATCGGGTCCAAGCGTTGGAGCGGCCCACTGCACACACGGGGCCGCTCTGACTCGGTGCCTCGCACCGAACACCAAGGAAATGCCCCCGAAGCTGGAGCGCAGTAGCGCTCTAGAAACAAATACTGCACCAACCGTTGGAGCGGCCCACTGCCATGTGGGGCCGCTCAGGCAGTATGCACGGGTACTGGTGCCTAGGTCCCCTCTTCCCCACAGGCAGCACCACTCACCGGCTCTCTCTTCGCCCGGTCCCTCTTCTGGGACCGGGACTTCCTGCACTTGCGGTCATGGCGGGGCTCTCTCACCTCATGAGAGCCCCGTCCCTCGATGCGCCGGTCTTCGCCCGGTCCCCCACCTCGGGACCGGGACTTCTCTGGTGGAGCCTGCGAGGCTCCGGGACCTCCTCCTATCAAAATGGCGGCACTTCCGCTTCGGTCCCGCGGCCCCGCCCACAACCAGGCGGGCCGCGGACGGCAGCAGAGATCTCGGCTCTCGGGGGCAATTAAAATAAAATATAGAGCGGGGTGGGCACCCGCGAGCTCACCAGAATGCGGGGTGGGCACCCACCGTCGAAATGCGAAATAAGCGGGGTGGGCACCCGCAAGGCTCAGAAGGAGGGGGGGAATCCCTACGCCGGGGATTCCCCCAGCCAGGGCTGCAGCGCCGCGCTGCTCAGCCCTCAGGCTCTTCTCTCGGGGGGAATTAAGTTAAAGCGCTCCTAGTGCGCAGAAAAGGCTGCATGAAGTCTTTGGCAAAGTCAAAGGGGAGAAAACGGTCCAAGATGTCCTGGCATAAAGAAATGGAGCAGCTAAGCTCCCAGCAAAGAAAAAGTCCTCCAGTATCCAGGGCATCCAGGGGCTGGGCAGGGCCCAGGGAGGCAAGCCTTCCCCTGGGCCTCAGCAGCAGCACGCCCCTGGTAGATTCAAGACAGAACGCAAGAACATTCTGTAAGGGAACACAGCCCCTTTTTATACACAGGTTCCTTTGTTTCCAAAGGTGCAGGGGAGGGGCGAACCAGATGCAACTGGTTCTTGAGCACTTTGCTTTGCTCAGCCCCTCTCCCTATTCACAGGGCAGGCCAGGGTCATCAGTCGCACCACAGGGGGCGGAGCCAGCATTGTGTGGGGAAAGCCCAGCCCTATTCAGGTCTTAGGTGTACTCCTCCCACTCATCCACGTGCAGCTCTCTCCATTCACCACCGGGGCAGACCCATCCTGACTCTGGGGATTCCCTAGCCCATCACATGACCTCAGCCAGCCAATCACGCGACAGGCAGTCACTGCACATTTATGCCAGCGTCTAGAAGTGGCACTTCCACCCTAGCTACATGGACACCGCACACATCATCGCGCAGCATTTAATCACACGCGTCCGCACATACCAAACTCGAGCCTGCCCACCCCACGCATCAGGAACTACCAGGGACACATACATTCCCCATGCATTCCTATAGGAGGGCAGGCCTATCTCACCACATGCACTCACAGTGCGCACGCACTTTACTCTGGGACACAGGGAAAGTGCGCAGAAACCAAAAATCACTACCACCAGGTCACCAGTAAAAGCAAAAAGTTCAGGGGTGAACCTGCCAGATGGGCCAAGTGCAACAGAAAGGAATGCCCTTTGCCTATATTTGCCTACATTTTTATATGTTGTTACACATTCACCACTACACTCTATCGGATGTTATTTTCCTATAATCCTGGATTTATTATAAGGCATTTTCTTTTAGCAAAATCAATAATTTTAGACCAGTAGCAATCAATTTTAAAGGTTAGGAAATGTTGACTAGAAAATATGCAGGGGTGGGTTTATATTTTTGATTCTTAGGCAAGGGTAAAATGTGCTAAAGCTGCTGTGTGCCTATAAAATGTGTAGCTTGTACAAGTGTGTTACCTTGTAAGCTGTCGAAAGGTATGACTACATAGTCTACATATTGAATCTGCAACATATGTAGGCTTATTATGCTCAGAAGAGTGACCACCAATGACATCAGCACAGATTGTTAATCAGCAACAATACTCCACTTTTGCACCTTTGTTCTCTTCCCTCACTGGTACATGTGAAGATAGGATATGTTAGTGGATGTCACAAAATATGTTACCAGTATTCTTATAGTTATGCAGTACAGCAGGTCTTGCGGTGATCAGGGTAGTGCATGTGATCAGTAGACAATAATACACAAGGCAGCAGCATCTTAGAAGCAAAAATATAATTGTTGACAATCTACATGGTGACAGTTTACGAAGGGAGAAAATTCTAGCTATCAGTTGTTTCGCCATGCTGTACATTGCCATGTAAGTACATTGATTAGAATAAAACATGAATATTGTCTTAATGAAACCTCAGAGGCTCTTATGTTTGTCTAGGGCTGCCCATTGTTGAATGCCACCATGAGGTCTAGAAATGCTACAAATAGCTGTTCTACCCTTAATTCATGGAGAAGAAATAATAATGCAAAATAAATGAAAACCATGCTCAACCATTCCTGACACTCAGTTATTTCATATTTGGAGAAAAACACTTGAAACCTGGAAGCCAAAATTAGTCCAAAGATTTTCCCAATCCCACCTAAAGGGAAGCTAGGTCGTAAGTCTCCTTCCCATTGAGCAAATGCCAATTCTCTCCCTGATCCCTTACAAAATGCAAAACAGAATCCATAGTCGATCAAGCAAATCTTGAGTAGGAAACTATCAAGTTCTAGTTGTACTATCCCCCCCCCCCCCCCCCCCATTCAAGATCACATGCCATAAAACAAATGGAAGGCTCTTAATTGTGCTGGACTAAAGCAAGCATGTTCCATTTGCAAAAAGTAGGATGTTAGTGGGGTCTGTATTTTGATACATTTTGACACCCATTCTGTAAAGTTTAGTGTGAGTTTGATGCCATCTTGTGCCAGAGTCTGTGGAACTAAAGGGGTATCGCAGGAACTGTCTTCGACTTCCAGTTGATTGAAAATAGCATTTTTACAGCACACAACATCTGCTTCAACAGTTCCCTTTGGCCTATAAACAGGTAATAATGTTGAGGCGGTATAATCCTCAATAAGCAAAGGGACTGGTGATCAGATGCCCCACTGATAATTTGGGGATGCACACATGTCTTTTAGATGAGTAGGGAAAAACCCACATAAGTATCACGTTTCTCACCTGCCCACTATAGAGGGGAAAATGTGATGTGATATAGGGTTAGGTACCATTGATGCATGGGGGCATACTTACAAGGCAATGGAGAAGCATGGTGTTAAGCAAACATTGCTAACGCCAAGCTCCGCCATTCTGAAAACACAATGATGCGCCGTATTCACAGAATGCGGATCACCCCAGCGTTTCCCCTAGCACTGGTGCTAAATCTAGCTGCCTAACGCCAATATAGGCAACCTTGCACCAAAGTGCAAGGGTGTTTGCGTGGGGAAAATGATTGTTTATGTGCAGGAAGGCATCCCTTCCTCCACATAAACAATCCAGAATGGCGAATTGTAACTTTTACGTGTGCTGCATTGTGCAGCACACATAGCTGTTGCAAATCGTCATTTTTTTAAATTACTCTTTATGTGCAGGAAGGGACACCTTCCTGCAAATGAACAATCATTCATGGTGATTTGATGTTTCTATGTGTGCTGCACAATTCAGCACACATAGAAACAGGTTATCGCTGGTCTTAATTTTGGCACTGCCTCCTATTTATGCCACCCTTGTAAATAGGGGGAAACATCAGCATCAATTGGTGTTGCGGCGGAATGTCCAACGCAACACCCATTGCACGCCCCTTTCATGCTAAGGGACCCAATACGATGTCGGGAGGAAAGCATCTGCCCAACAATTGGAATCTTTCCCACCGCGTCGGAGCCCTTCTGACTGACTCGGTCCGTTTACAGTCCAATCACCCGATTAAGATGTTCGCGGTCGGAAAATGAACCAGCATGTCATTCCGACTCGGTTCCGACCGACTCACGGTATTCCTGTTGGTCGGAACAGCACCGTAACCCCCTATGGACTGCGTTTCTGCCGTCTGGATTATGATGTTTGTTTCCAACAGCCTTTTCGTGCCTGCCTTTCCGACATGGTAAGGCTGTCAGAAAGTGACTCTGGGGGCCCCTGGCAGGGCCTCTTAGCCAACGTGGCCTATGGCTGAGGGTGTACCTAAGATACCCACCTGTAAAACCCTACACTGTGTGGCTTGCACCATGGGGTGCCTGCGACAGGGTGCAAGGTTTTACACACAAACCCCATTTCCCCCTAGGAGCCTGTGTTACACCCAGTTCTCAGGCGTAACACAAGCTCCTATAGGAAACAATGGGAATCCGACCACACAGTGTTCGGTCACATCGTAATCTGGTGGTCCGAACCACTGGACGTAAGTCAGTCGGTCCCGAATCCGAGACGGTGTCAGTCGGAGGCTTTCCGACCGACATCGTAATGAGCCCTTCAGTGTAGCATGAAAGGGGGCCTTATGTACAAGGCGGTGTTAAGTCACGTTAAGTGGCTTAACGTCACCTTGTTAATAAGGCAAAGGGTTTATCACCACAGGAACATCATAAAAAGCGACGTTCCTATGGCGATAGGGGCTTGTCAATATGCCCCATGGTCTTATAAGCGGCTTCCCGGTAAGGTGAGCTTCAAAATGTCTGTGGGATAGAGTCCCACTGTTTGGCCTATCCTTTCTCACCTAGCTAGTCAGCCAGTTCTGCCCACTTACCTTTTCTGGTAGACCCATGTATGTACTTGCTGACTACCCTGAAGAGTTCTAGATATATATTAGATATTAGACCCGGAGAACCATCATACTTCCCAATAAATGCTCCGACTGGGTTATTTTCATTGGGTTTGCTTCTCCATTAGGTGGGTGGAGTCCCCAAAGCTGCAATTGTAATTACTGCAGCTTGTTGCTCTTTTAAACTCTAAAGACTGCCCTGCTGTGCTCAAAGGACTTGGGTCGCCTCTCTTGAGAAAAATCAGACAACAACCTCATTTCCTCCATCCTCCAATTTTTGAAGGTGTCGCTTATCAATGCTGGTAAGAACTCAGAATTACTGTGTATGACAGTATAAGACAATGAAAAGGATGTAAAATGTCCCCTAACCGCTAAACTATCCCACACTTCCACCACCTTCTTCTCCGGAGTTGACAACTAAGCCTTACATAATATAAGACTCTAGCCAGCACATGCCAGGTCCCAGTGTGATCTACCTACTGCTGCCCTCTCCAGTAACAGCTACTTCTTATCTGTCTCATAGATGGCCCATTCGGATGTTACCTGAAAATGTGCCACCTGATAGTACTGTCTTTAACCTGTCTGTGAAAGCCTAGCCGCTTCATTTCCTAGGGGCCATTAGTATGCATTAGTTCATGTTCGCTTAACCACCTTCCCACACAATTTGATTAACTGTGCAGTGTTGCAAAGATTTGCACATTTTGCGAACTTCACAGTGCGTGCGAAGCTTTAAAAGGGACAATTGGTGGAAATAGCAACACAATTACACTTTGTGTAAGAAAGTATTACAAAAAAATCAATTGTTTGCCTGATAATATTCCCAGAAGAATGTCTGGCAAGAACCTTCACCCATGTGCAAAGTTGTAGGATTTGAAAAAAATCACCAATTTAACAAAGTGCCAAAGTGTATTGGCCACTGCCCAATAAATAGCAGAGAAACACCACTAATTACTCAGGCAACATTTCAGTAATGGAGATTATGTATTATTTGACTAGAGGTCCGGAAAGAAAATACACTATTTATCTGGTAAGTGACTAAAGAGTAAACAGTATAGAAGAATCTCTGCCATTTAACTGCTTGTCAGGTACATAATTACTAAGGGTGGGCGTAGTTCGCGAAGTAGCACTTCGCGAAGCTACGCAAAGTGAAGTTCGCACTACGCGAGCTACGCGTAGCACTTCGCGAACTGCGAAGTAACATGTTCGCACTGTGCAAGATGTTGTTTTCAATGATTGCACAGTGCGGACAAGCAACCGGCACTGTGCAATCATTGAAAATGGCATCTTGCACAGTGCGAGCTGTAGTTTTCTGCTGCTCGAGTAGATTTTTACTCGAGCTGCAGCTTTCTCAACGCGAACTGGTAGTTTCTCATCGCGAGCGGTCGCGAGCATACGCGACCCCTCGCAATGAGAAACCTGACCTTCTCGCGTTGGGAATCTCGCCGGGAGGTTTATTTTCCATGCTCGCGATCGCGAACAAGGAAAAAGTCTCGCCAGGATGTCATTTTGCTTGCTCGCGGTCGCCAACTTGACGTTGAGGACCGCGAGCAAGCAAAAAATGACCGCAGCACTACGCAACACTACGCTACGCGTGTTCGCACTGTGCTACGTGCAGTTCGCGTAGCGCGAAGTAGCGCGAACTTCGCAAACTACGCGAGCGTAGCGTAGTGCTTCGCCCAGGCCTAATAATTACATTACTTCCTACTTATGCGACTACTAGCCAGATAGCACATAATCAGCTATTGATTCCAGGTAACAGCAAACAGTATACCAACTCACCTATTTAGGCTGTCTCCATATATTGTTTTTGAGTTGTAACTAGAGCGAACTTGGCCCAAAGGCATTAGAGTGCTTGATTTTCTTTGGCCTACAGGGAGAATAAGTAACTTCCTCAAAATTACAAGATTTTAAGTCGAAGCCTGGAAACATAAATTTCAACATGGGCATTTCTGGCTGTCACACCACGTGTGGATAAACAGCATTATGTCCCTATGGTACAACTGAACAGTTAACAATCAAGTAAGGAGCAAAAGAGGGAAAGTAGCCAGGTTGCCCTCCACTCGCGTACTTCACAAAATAACAAAACCTTGTTATAGACAACACATTGCTATATTAGAATAAATTCTACCATACGGGTATTCTGTATTACTCCTAGGTAAGGCTCTGCTTACTTATCCAGTCATGCGAACCTATAAGTGTTCCTCATGGTTAATAAATCATCAACAGCCCATAATCCTTCACACACCCATCAACTAATGATGTCAATGAAAAATGTTGAAATTAGTCAGAAAGTGTCTCAACATAAGCAACCTTCATGGAGCTACTGGTTGGTACTCACCAGTTTGCTCTTTCTGTTATCATCAGCACTTTCTTGACAAAAACAAAAGTGGGACCTAACTCCTAGACTAATGAGAAGAGGTGAAAAGTAAAGTATGAACGATGGTGTCATCTATCAACCCTCTAAGCCTGTAATGTGAAAAGATATGAAAGAATTGTTTCTAATATCGCAATGTGTTCTCTATAACCAGCTTTTGTTTTTGTGTGAAGTACAACAGAACACTTGCCAATATTTTTTGAATACACATATTGCAATATGTGGCTAACAGTGTGTAGGAAAGTGGGTTATTAGTAGGTGCAGGCAGGTACCTACAGCTCGTAATAATACCACAATCAATAATAAGGTCCAGTCATGTCTGAAAAAATTAATCGTTCCTCAACCCCTGGTAGCTTTTTTTTCATTAAAATGTCTTTTTAATAATTTAAGTAACATCGAGGGACAAGTGTAGTAGAAATGCATTCCGATTATTCATGTTCACATTCAGAGACATTAACCCCTGGTAGCTTGGCAACAAGCAGTCAGTCTTAACTTAGGAGACAGGTATGTGTAAAACATTTAGGTGCCGATTCTGATCCTGGAAAAATTTTCCCCGTACGAATCGTATCCGGATTTTTTTCCGTACGAATCGTACAAGCGCCGTACAAACTGCCAAGTACGATTCGTATGGGAAAAAGTCCATACGAATCGCATTGGGAAAATTCCCCAACACGTCCTCGGGTCGGAAAAAGTGTCCGACACGTCCCCGGACGTTTTTCCGTATGAATCGGAAAAGTGAAGTCCGAGCGCACAAGTACGATCCGTCCCGTGCGTCCGATTGCACAACCGTATGGAAAAAAGACCGTACAGAGCGAACTTCAATAGCAACCATGGAGACATGTGGCCGCATACGCGCCGAACCCCCCCAGCCCCCCCGCGGATGTACGGTGCGAACCCCCACCCCACCAGAGTAGGTATGGAGCGTACCCCCACCAGTGTAGGTACGGAGCGTACCCCCACCCGTGTAGGTATGGAGCTTACCCCCACCAGTGTAGGTACAGAGCGTACCCCCACCCGTGTATGTACGGAGCGTACCCCCACCAGTGTAGGTACGGAGCGTACCCCCACCCGTGTAGGTACGGAGCGTACCCCCACCAGTGTAGATATGGAGCGTATCCCCACCCGTGTATGTACGGAGCGTACCCCCACCCATGTATGTACGGAGCGTACCCCCACCCGTGTATGTACATAGCGTACCCCCACCCGTGTATGTACGGAGCATACCCCCACCCGTGTACGCGCTGGGGGTCCGCACCGTACATACACTGGTGGGGGTACGCACCGTACCTACACTGGTGGGGGTACGCTCCGTACCTACACTGGTGGGGCTACGCTCCGTACCTACACTGGTGGGGTGGGGGTTCGCACCGTACATCCGCGGGGGGCTGGGGGTTCGGTGCGGACATCCGCGGGGGGATAGGGGGGGTTCGGCGCATACTTACGGGGGCTGGGGGGGGTACGGCACGTACCGGGCCCCTAATCTGCTCATTTCGCGGCGTACTTCGCTTTCCCGGCAATTTTTGGGTGCCGTAAAAATATTGCCGTCCGGACTGCTGTGGGTACGAATCGTACTTCCTGGTTCGTGAAACGCAGCCTGAGTGCGTATCGACGTCACGTCGGAGGTGTTCCGGATCACATTGGTATGTACTTTTTCCCTCGGTCGGTGTTTTTTCTGATTCGTACGGAAATGGTGTTTCCGTACGAATTGTACTTGCAAATTCGTAGGGTGTTTTTACCGGGTACGAGTCGGACGGAGAAAACGCTCCGACCGACGGTTCGTACCCGGTTTTTCCAGGATCGGAATCGGCACCTTAATGTCACCAAAACAGTAAATAAGTAAAATACACAAAACAATAAAATCCCAGCACCAATTTATAAAAATAGGAAATATGTTTATCCTTAAAATGTCACCAAAATGACCAAAATCCAATGTAGGGAACCGGCGATATTAATTAAATTTTTTTTAATAGAATAAATTTGCTTTTTTGAGTGCAAAAAATCCATCCACGGCTATCTGGTTGTGCAGGACCGAGACAAAGTCAAAGTTGTGGGTCAAACGTGATGGAGCACGGGTTGGATATGATGAGAGGATGGGCCTTATCAAGTTTTTACCTTCTGACGTAGTCACTTTTTTGGAGCTTTTTCGCTCAATGTCGATTGATAGGGCCTTCAGATCCGGATTTCGAATCAAGGACAATGGCCTGCTGCAGTGTGATGCCTCAGTGAGCCTTGGACTTCTTTGTCTTAGTCGTCAATGGCAAGGAACTCTGGATCTCTCAATGAGACAAACCTCTGCGGTCAGGCCGAGACACGGTTTGACGTTGCCAACTGGACTCTTGTCATCGATGCTAGTCTACCTCTGGAGCTTTTTCACAAAACTTGGTAAAAAGATCCCAAACTTTCAGAAGTTCTTCTCTGAAGGTTCCTTGATGCAGGAAGGGTTCCACGGTACCAGCCAAGTGTTCAGTAGCTCTGGTTTGCCTCTTAGGGTCTAGGATCCCAGCTTAGACAATCAACCTGATCAGTCCAGGAAAATCCAGATGAAGCTGGTAAGCTGAAGTTGTCCTTATAGTGGATGTTGCAGGTGGCTTCTTCCAGCACTTTTCTACCTGACTGCTCAGGGAGTCCACTCCTTATCATTAAAGACAGGCAAAGTCCTTCATGTGTGGAGCTTTTAGAATGCTGCAGGTGCAGTCCTTCTGAGTGCAGTCCTTTGTTGTGCATTCTAAGGGTCCGGCAGTACAGTCCTTCTTCTCCAGATGTTTCAGGCAGGGATCGTAGGGGCTCCTGCAGATATCCTATATTTATTTCTAGTTCTGGGCTGACAAGAGGAGGGGCACCCCAGCCAATGGGGTTCACTTTGTCACCCTCTGCCATAACAAATTCTTGAGAAGTGTGGCATATTTTTGTCCCGGAATGCAAAATGTCCCCAAAAAACTAAATGCAGAAATTCTCTCCTTGAAGTGCAGGTATGACTAACTCAACCCACCTTTCTCCTCACTCCCCTTCCAGTTCCTCTCCTAATCTAATTAGGGGGGCTGGCCTGGCTCCTGTGACACCTGTTCTTCTACCTTTGAAGACCTGTTTATCTCTCCCACCCCCTTTCTGATCCTGAATTCTCCAGGAAGTAATCTCCTCCCACCAAATGGCTATATTGTTTTATGGCAGGCCTCTTCATACCTAATGAGGGAGCAGCTTGGTTCAGTCTGTCAAAGGCCAATCAGAAGAGGCTGCTACAGGGCTGTTTCTAGTAACTTCAGGATAGTAAGTTCTAAAACTACTCTCCTGCAGCAGTTATAAAAGATCTAACCTTGGCAAGCTGTTGAATTTATTGTAACACATATTTTGATACTTTGAATAGGATTGCTAGTTTACTTCAATCCAATGTTGGACTTCAGTAAAGTTTCAAAAAAACCTTTTCATGGTCGCCTATGGAGCTAGCAGCACTACGTTGGGGAAAAACATCTTGGGCTGTTTTTCCCCACAGGGCATATAAAACATATTTTATAATGTCCCTGCTTTTTATAACAATACACCCTAAACCTTGTGGCACCTAGGGCAGACCTTATGGGTGCCTTATGTGTAATAGAAAGCAGGCCTGTGCGTAGTTCGCAGAGTTCTGCTATCTGGAACTCCGCCAAGTGACAAAAAATCTCTGTGGAGTTCCGCATGTGGCAGAGTGCAGTACGAACTGCTGTTCACGCTGGTCTTCCTGCCACTCGGGTACAAATTCTACCCGAGTGGTAGTTTGTGCTCGCGAACGCCGCGAACGAGTAAAAAACTCTACAGCACTACGTGAAGCGGAGTTTTCTGCACTCCATGATCTCCGCAGAGCGCGGAGTGCAGAAAACTACACAAACTACGCGAATGGAGCGGAGTTCACTGCCCAGGCCTAATAAAAAGGTAGTTTTAGACTTTAGAAGAACTTTTTATTTCAAAGTAAAATTTGGACACAGTTTTGTTTTAAACCAGCCTGCAAGACACAGATGGCTTTAAAATGACACCAATTTGGGAAAAAGGGGGTGGTGATGGACAGAGTTTCTGAATGATGCAGAATACCCTTACCAAGTCAAGAGATCATGGTTTTAATCCATCACCGTTTTTTAGCTCACTGCACCATCCCAGCTCAGAACCAGGCTACATGCAAATTAGTCTGTACCTGTCCCAGCGCATGATGGGAACAGGGCAAACCAAACTACCAAGCCAATTCTTATACTGGGAAGGAAACAAGCTTCCGGGGACCGGTTTCTGGCATCACAGCCTTCGTCGGCCCGGCTTGCCTGAATCCTGATGGTGCAATGAGCAAGGGACTCACGTCTGAGCATACCCTCCCACACTGAGTGTGGATAAAATCGATTTGGGAAAAAGGGGGTGGTGATGGACAGAGTTTCTGAATGATGCAGAATACCCTTACCAAGTCAAGAGATCATGGTTTTAATCCATCACCGTTTTTTAGCTCACTGCACCATCCCAGCTCAGAACCAGGCTACATGCAAATTAGTCTGTACCTGTCCCAGCGCATGATGGGAACAGGGCAAACCAAACTACCAAGCCAATTCTTATACTGGGAAGGAAACAAGCTTCCGGGGACCGGTTTCTGGCATCACAGCCTTCGTCGGCCCGGCTTGCCTGAATCCTGATGGTGCAATGAGCAAGGGACTCACGTCTGAGCATACCCTCCCACACTGAGTGTGGATAAAATCGATTTGGGAAAAAGGGGGTGGTGATGGACAGAGTTTCTGAATGATGCAGAATACCCTTACCAAGTCAAGAGATCATGGTTTTAATCCATCACCGTTTATCTGTCACTTGCTGGCCCTGATAGTCAGGCCTGCTTGTTGCAAACCTGAAGCACCTCCTGAAGGTGAAAGAGGTGGTCCTTCCAACTGCTACTGAAGACAGCTATGTCATTCAGATAAGCAGCACTGAAGGCCTGCATCCCAAATAAGACCTGCTTCACCAACCTTTGGAAGGTGGAAGGGACATTCTTCATCCTAGGCCAATAAAGGTGGGGGACAAACCTTGCAAATGGCTTGTATTGGCCTAGATGTCCCGCCAAGGGTATTTTGTGAGCCAACTTCAGTGTGAAGGCATTGTAGTACTGGGGGGAAACCAAGGACCTTGATGTCCCATGCACAGCTGGCTTAGGCTCATTGTAAAGGAGGGTGCCTTCCAAGTAAATGTTCTGATTTACAATTTGGCAAGTTTTTGCCCGTGCTCCAATTTAGCATGCTCCGGATTTAAATGTCTCTCCTCCCTCCTGTCCTTTGGCTCTTCTGGGGACAGGTGCCTGGATGATACACTGCTCCCTGACCTGGGGAGAGCCACTGCTCTTGGCAAGATGTTGCCCCCCTTTTCCACAGATAGTCCCAGATTATCCTCTGAATCCAGGATCAGCTCCTCACCCTCACTTTCTTACCCATCCTCTTCTGGGGTCACAAACCCTGCATTGCGATCTTTTGCCCAGGCTGTAGTGCCTTTTGCAGCTCCACATTCCTGGTGAAGCCTTTAGTAGACAGGCCAACAAAAAGAATCAGCAAAAAGAGGAGAAAATCAGGCAGAACGTCTGGGGTAAGACCACCCTGAGGATGCCAGGGATAACACTAATAAACTCAGGAGAAGATGGAATATTCTTTTTCCATGCCTATTGTTTGCTTACAGGGAGGTTGCTCAGAATGGATAGGATTCTGTCGTTTTGAACTGCTTTTTGGACACCCTGTCAAGGGTCTTTTAAGCTTGGTCAGAGAAGGTTGGGAGAGGCCTTTCAAGGAACCCAAACAGGACATCACAGTTTATGTACTAGCCCTTTGCTCCAGAATGGCAGAGTACATGAAAAAGGCAAAAAAAAACTTGGAAGCCAGCAAGCAGCTTGTAAAGCACTGGTATAACCAAATGACTTCCCTGGTGGAATGCCAGGCTGGGTAATTGGTTTGGGTGTTGGAGATTGTAGCACCCAGAGCACTCCAAGATAAAGAGATTGGGCCTTACCCTATCTTGGAAAGGAAGGGAGTAGTCACATACTTGGTGAACCTAGGTACTCCAAGCCACCCCCACTGGCTGATCCATGTGAACAGGCTCAAGTTACATTATGAAGGCAATGACATAAGTATGCTCATGGTGACAGATGGTGGAGAATAGGAATAAAGTGAACCTCTCCCAGACCTGATGTCAACCAATGTCAAAGATGGTTCAGTGGAGGGAGTAGTTGTCTCTACCACTCTGAGTAGATCAGCAACAGATAGACAGTTTGCTGACTTGTTCTCCTTGACCCCAGGTCTGACAACATGGTGCACACATGATGTGGACACACGTGACAGTTTACCTGTCAAACGTAAAATGTACTAACTGTCAGGACTAGTATTAAATCAGAGGTTGCAAGAATGCAAGAGTTAGGGGTGATTGAGCCCTCTAGTAGCCCTTGGGCCAGCCCGGTAGTTCTGGTGCCCAGACCTAATCCAAAAGGAGGAAACCTTGAGTTAGGATACTGTGTGGACTACAGAGGCCTAAATACAGTCAAAAAGAATGATGCTTACCCCATCCCCAGAGCTGATGACCTAGTTAATAGGCTGGGGGATGCCAAATATCTGAGCACCTTAACCCTAACATCAGGTTATTGGCAGATATCCCTCACACCTGGAGCAAGGGAGAGGTCTGCCTTTTCAACCCCTGGATGCACCTTTCAGTTTAGAATAGAAAATTACTTTATTCGGCTTCTGTCAATTTAAAAACCATAAAAGCAGTTACATAAAAAGAAACAGATACATCTCATATTGTACATTAATATCCGCTACTAGTTTTAAAATATTTCAGAGGTATTAAAAAACATAAAAAATCATTATAAAGTGCTGTTATCTTGCTTTAAAGTGTCTCTGTAATATTACAGATCATTAGTTTCGGAGAGACAAGTTTATCTGATCAAGTTCAAATTTTGGAGTGTCAATTCCCAGAATCTATAGCCATGTAATTTTTATAGGTTCAATCGGTGTCGAAAAATACATTTCAAAAACTTAACAATAAGCCTTGCTATCCATTCCTCACCCAATCGTTGTAGGGCCAATAATGCCGGACGGCACCTTCTGATGCCCATGAGTTTTAAAAGCGGTATTAGCCATAATTTTCTGTGGTCCCTATGGAATTGACAAAAAAAGAGTGTATGAATTGTTGCCTGTCTAGAGATATTATCACAGGGACAGCAAGGTAGAACCTTATCCCCGTTGGTGCTTGTTGGAAAAGCTACCAGACGGTGGAACATATTCAACCTGAATCTAACCAGGAGAAATCTCTCAAAGGTGGTAAAATCATAGGTTAGATATGGCTGAATGCTAAGGGTAATTTGCACGGCCATACTTTGTTGTACAGTTGATTTTGACACTTCGTTAACAGTCCGTAATTCTTCAAGATGGCTAAGGGACGCCATTTTCCTAGATACCGATCGAATAGAGGTTGGAACCAGATAATACTTTTCCATACCTAGATCAGTTAGGAAAGATTTTATATGGGTTAACCAGCCAATCTTTGTTACAAAATCCAGCTCCATACAGTCTCGGATAATTTGCTGTGTGAATATATTCTTATCCGAGGACCATATACGGTGCCAGAGCAAGAGTGGTTGAATTCTGGCTAGATCTGATATATGAGCAATCCACAATTTCATGTGACATGAGAAAGTTGATGCGCTCCTAGGGAGGGATAGGAGGTATCTCAAAAAGGCGTTCTCTATCACTTGCAGGGAGTTTGTATTTACATGCCCCCACACTCCAGCCCCATATAGCGCTACAGATTGACATTTGGCTATATAGATTTTTAGGAGTTCTACAGGGGGTCTCTTTCCCAATTTTGTAGCGAAATTAACAAGAGCCCTAGTAGTTCTTACAAGCTGGAACTTACTAGATTCAATAGCTGCATTCCAATTTAGTTTACGATCGATGATAATTCCCAGGTATGGGTATTGAGCTGTAATGGCAAGTTTCTCCTGATTCAGATGTATTTCCTTTGTCCTTTTTTTACCGGGCCAGAAGTCATAACGAAGGTTTTTTTTTATATTACTTCGTAGATCTAGCTTACCCATAAAATCGGAGTATCTATTCAGTGCCCTTTGTAGCTCAATAGGGGTTCTGGCCAATATCACTGCGTCATCCGCATAGAGTAGGGCCGGGATCTGGCGATCTTTTACGCATGGGAGGTCCTGACTCCCTTTCAACATGGCTCTCTCCAAGCCATTAGTAAAGAGCGTAAAAAGAAAGGGGGCCAGGACACAGCCCTGTCTGACTCCTCTCTCCACCTTGAACAACGCGGTTAAATCTCCATTCACCCCAAACCTTATCCTAGCTGAGGCATTGGAATACAGTTCACGTAGGAAATTTAGAAGTGAAATGTCTACTCCCATATCCCGTAGTATGGACCACAGTTTTGCGTGGCTAACACAATCGAAGGCCGCAGACAGGTCCACATATACCATGTAGATTCTGCCTCCCTTTGCAGATACGTATTTTCCCAACAACAATGTCAGGTTTAGGGCCTGATCGGCTGTCCCTAGGCCCTCCCGGAACCCAAACTGGATATCCGATAGGATCTGTTCATCATCAGCCCAGCCCTGGAGGCGTTCTAGGATAATCCTCCCCACCATTTTACCCACAGAATCCAATAGTGAGATTGGTTGATAGCATGTTACATCTTGACGATCCCCTTTCTTGAAGATGGGGACCATGATTGTTTTGGACCACGAGTCTATTAGTCCCACCCCACATGCCGCTTTAAGTACCCTTGTAAGAATTAGGGTCCAAAGTTCTGGGTTTGATTTTAATAGATCTATTGGGACCCCATCCGGGCCAGGAGCCTTTCCATTTTTACTGGCTTTTAATGCTGGTAATACCTCTTCCATGGTTATACCAATATTTAGGGGATAAGATGTTCCTCAAAGTGGTAGAACTATAGGATCTTGGCTATCCCCTTCCCCAAGATAGTTCGCAAAGATCCTTGAGAAATGCTCTACCCAAGCCGCCTTATCAATTGCCACCTCAATAGTAGGAGAGTCTTTAGAATTCAAGAAAAAGGGGGATTTAACTACGGTCCAAAAAGCGGAGCTATTTTTATTTTTACTGCTTTTCTGGAGTTGCGCCCATAGATCCAGTTTAAGTTCGGCTTTCCTATCTTTTAAGGCTATGTTATATTCTCTCCTGAAAGTTGTTATTTCCTGCGACGCCCTGTCTATTTTTTGCAATGCTTTTTTTAATTTGGAGTGTGCTGCTGTACATCTATGGTTAAACCATCCTACTTTTTTCGGCTGGGTTTTTTTTGATTTCACAAACAAGGCATTGTTAATTGCTTTCAGAATCTCCCCAAAGTGGCCCAGGAGTTCAACATCCGTAGTGTGCAAATCTAGGCATTTTACAATGGCATGAGGGACCTCTTTCATTATTCTACCAATAATTTCTACCGGATCCACTTTTTCCCATTTCAAAGAGTATCCATTAAGTTTATCCAAGTAGAAAGAATTTTGTCTTAATGCGCTGGATATAGTTTGGATTCGATATTCATAAAGTGGAGTGAATGTTACGGTCAGGGCACAATGATCGCTTAATACGGTGATATGCGTATCAAATTCCTTTGCCCGATAACCCGCCATATTCGATATTAAAATAAAGTCAATGATGGAATGACTATCTCTACCTATGAATGTTGCGTCCGGCCACTGAGTTTCAGGGTTCTTTTTATTAGCAATTACGAGATCCATATCAATTAATATTTCATTTAACATGGCGCCCGCGCCTGAATGGGAAAAATGAAAGATCGGTTCCTCACGTTCGTCAGTTAACCCACACAGAATCCCGTCGTTTATTTTACAGGGATGTAGGTTAAAGTCCCCTCCCCAAATGATGGTAGCACCCATAGAGGATGCCTTTGTCAGTGTTGTTAGTTGGAGGCAGATCTGTCGCATAACCACCAATAGGTCGGGTTCCTTTAACTTGTTATAAAAATTAACCAAAAGTACCATCTCCCCTTTACCAAAGCGAATACTCAATATTTGGAAGTAGACCTCAAGAGTGACTATAGTTATTTGAAGGTTTCCTAATAAGTTTGTGATATAAGTGGTTAAACCGCCCTTCGCTCTGCCAGAAACTGTAGGAACCGCAGGTGAAAAGTAGGTTTTATAACCTACCAGGTGTATTACATTAGTAGTCCATGTCTCTTGGAGACAGATTATATTTGATTGATGAAAAAGTGTTGGGCCAGTACCATTTTCTACTTTAGGGCGTAAGCCTGCTATATTCCAAAAAAGTAACGTTATTAGTGGTCCTGGTTTGGGAGGTTTTTTCCTGTCTGAGTTTTGAGCTGTCTTGTTGGTGGAGCTTCCGTGGGTCCAGGTAAAATAGGATTTTTACCTACAATACTTGATGATGTAATTCCTGATGATCCTGAACTTTTATGGGACGGATCAAAACAGACTATCGGGTCTTTCGTGGATGTTAATACTGCTGGCTGATTGCCGCCAAACTCAACTGTAGAAAATTTACCATTAGGGAGACCTGTTTCAATTATTAAGAATGGTTGTTTTCCATCCTGGCTTGTCCCAGAAACCTGGTTAGGGCGTCAGTCCACACCTTCCAATCCGGAGAGTGCGGAGTAACGGTTCGAGATAGAAACATTAAAGCCAGATAATTCACTAATACGCCCAGATCGAGGACAGGCTCTAGGGGGGTTTGACAGCATGGAGTGAGGATAGAAATATGTTAAATCCCGGGTGGAAATTGCGTCTCCTCCATTCTCACTATACCAATCACCCATATGTCTAATCACTCTTCTGTCTCTAAAGGTAATGATAATAAGATCACCTCTTATATCTTTAGGCCTGCGTCCCAACCACCATAATCTCCTGACATGGAGAATTTCACCATCAATATGCGCCGGCAAAGGCCTATTGCAGCTTAGCCAGTGAATCACTTTGTTCTTAAGTTCCTGATGTCCTTCAATCCTTCCGTCTTTTCATTCCGGTACTCCCGTCAGTACCACCACGTAAGGGGCCGCTTCCGGGGGGAGGTCTATGATTTGCTGCTTACCCCTTATCCTATCTCTAGGTAGGGGAAGCCTAGATACAGGTTTATGTATGTTCTCCTGTTCAGTGGAAATACTAGTTTTACCGGCCTCTCTCTCTTCTCCCAAGGTTGTACGGGGCTTATTCTGGTGCTGGGGAATCATTTGGACAGCTTCTTTCGCTACTCAAGAGTGTTGGTTTAATAATTTCTCACCTAGTAATTCTTGGGGCGGTTTGCCGTCCGTAGATTTTGGGTTTCTAGTTTGAGTAAAGGCCCTAATCGTGTCTGTATTGGTTATAAGAGTTTGTTCCATAGTCCCCAGTTGAGCTGACAATCTTTTGACTCTCTCTAGCAGGTTCAATATCAGAGATTTCACTAGTAGTTCCATCGAACCTATTAGTTCTTTCATAGACTTGGGTGAAATAGAAAGACTTTCTAGTGTGGTCTTCCCTGTCCTATGTTTAAAAGTGGGTAAGGGAGTCTCGTTTGTTTTTGGTATTTTAGCAATCCGCCCGTTATGGGTATTCCCCTTTCGCTTCCTTTTATTATTTTTCTGTGGGGAGTCCACCCGTATTTTATTTGATTTAAGGCTGCGGGACTCATCAGAGGATATAATTGATGTTTGCTCAACAGAGATAACTTCAAGTGGTGGATTTAAATATGAATCATCTGCATTCCGTTGAGTTAAGGAAATTTGATCCTGCAGCTGTAGGGGAAAGCTAATATCACCTATTTGATCTATTTCATTACTTTTATTGGAGGATGGAGTGATTGCCCTCTGAATGTTACCCAGTGAAGAGCGTTTATTATAGAGATGTTCCGAGGAAAGACGCCGTTCTGTTATGGCTATCTCACGCTAGAGAGCTGATGCTGCTCTAGTTATAAAAAGATCCAGCGTCCCCCTCACTGAACCACCCACCGTTGATTTCCTGCCTCTAGTTGACCGGGAACTCATGTTCCTATACACAATAACAGTTTCAAAAATGCACCGAGCACGGCACAAAAATTAGGGATGTTTGAACAGAAGAGATAGAAACGGTAAATGAGCAGTAGTATCCAATCATATATGAATAGTCTGTGACCAGGTCAGTACAATGAACATACAAGGGACCGATCTTACGTTGCAGTTTCCTGAAAGTTCAGAAAAGAAAGCGTTAGTAGGATTGCCCAGCCCAGCCTCGGCCAGCCCCGGACGGCCACAGACGGCCCGCCCTTTGCCCGGGCTTAGCCCGGCGCAGCAAGCACGCGATCCCGCGACGCGAGGGCTGCAGTGAGTATTAAAGCGCCTCCAGGCGCGGATGAGGCAGTGACGGCTTCCGGTGCAAGGGAACCTGGGAGTTGTAGTCTCCCTCCACACGGCGGCCGCAAGATCACAAAGTGCGACGGCGGGAGGGAGACGAGGGCAGGAACAGGCAGTAACAGGTAGCGGAAAGCAGTCCTCCACTAGATAGGCACGGAGTCCATCAGCACAATAGCCCAGGTGTACTTGCAACGCCTGCTCCACCGGGGCTACAGTAAGTTTTAAAGCGCCTCCAGGCGCGGATGAGGCAGTGATGGCTTCCGGTGCAAGGGAACCTGGGAGTTGTAGTCTCCCTCCACACGGCGGCGGCAAGATCACAAAGTGCGGTGGCGGAAGGGAGACGAGGGCAGGAACAGGCGGGAACAGGTAGCGGAAAGCCGTCCTCCACTAGATAGGCACGGAGTCCATCAGCACAATAGCCCAGGTGTACTTTAAAGTGATACAGTCTGGATTGAAAAATGCACCTCCACCTTCCAGAGGTTGATGAATAAAGTACTTTCAGGCCTGGAAAACTTTAGTGCAGCGTATCTAGATAATATAGCTGTCTTTAGTTTCACCTTGGAGAACCAGCTGGTCCATCTCAAGAAAAGCTTCAACCCTTCAATAGACTTGGCTGGCTATCAAGGTAAGAAAGTGTCATGTAGCACAACCTCTTCAACCCACAATTCGGATAATTCTGGCTTGGGAAGCATCAAAGACTCAGACCCAAGTCAGAGCCTTTTTAGGCCTGACTTGGTACTATAGGAGATTTGTTATGGTACCATAGTGGCACCTTTAACAGCGCTTACCTACTAGAAACAGCCAAGGTAAGTCATATGGACTGACATGTCAAAAGGACTTTGACACCTTGAAGGAGCCTATGTGTTCAGCACCTGTCCCTAAAACACCTGCCTTTAGTATAGAGTTTGTTGTCCAAACTGATGCTTCACAACATGTGATTGGGGCAGTACTGTCACAGCTGAATGACCAGTGTCAAGATTAACCAGGTGCCTTTATTAGCAGGTGACTCCTTCCCAGAGAGAAGCGTTGGAAAGCCATTGAGAGGGAAGCCTTTGCTGCTGTATGGTCCCTGAAGAAGCTAAGATCCTACTTGTTTGGGACTCACTTCACAGTTCAAACTTACCACAGACCTCTCAGATGGTTGTTGCAGATTAAAGGAGAGAACCTAACATTGTTGAGGTGGTCCTATTTCCATACAGTGTAAGGACTTTACAGTGAAAAACAGACCTGGGACTGGCGATGCCAGTGCAGATGGTCTTTCCAGGTTTTTCCGCTCAGATGATGAGAATCACAAGGATAACGGTTCGTGTAAGGAAATGCCTCTTTTTGCATGTTCACCATCAAAGTTTTGGACTGTTGCTGCTGGTGTTTTGACTGATTACACTGAGGCCTGCAAACCAGACCTCAGTGCCAGTGTTATAACCCAATATCAAGGTTATGTCAAATTGGATACACCAAATTGGCAAGTACTGACTTACTTATAAGTCCCTAGTAGATAGTACCCCAGGTACCTAAGGCATGTAATGCAGAGTGGTCACCCAGGGCTGCAGCACTGTTTGTGCCACCCTGCATGTGACTGAGACAAAATGAACACCAGCCTGCCACTGCAGATTGACAGGGTAATGTTTCACAATGCTGGTTCGACTTTGCCAATACATCTAATGGCAGTTCCACCAATTTCCTTAAGCATATATGTTAGACTCCCCTAAGGAAAGCCTATGGAGCCCTATGGCAGAGAGTTGTATACACTTAAGTAAGACACATAATGATATATATATATATCTCTAAATTGTCATTTTGCCGTGGAAAGGTTAGAAACCCCATTGGCCAACAGAGGGCTAAACGGTTGGCAACCCAACTCTTCCAACTCCTGAATGGGACCACCTAAGAGGGTCAAGTAAGGTAGCAAATTGATTGGGACATTAAATGCGACCTGATGCCCAGGCAAGATTTAAAGTCACTATTAAAGTTAAGCAACTTTTAGAAAGTTGCTTCCTTGCACTCCAGCTAGTACAGTGGCCTCACAAAGGCCATGAAATTTAAAAAGATTTCTGACTACCTGGGGAGACATGTGAACGGCTCCAAGGGCCAGAAACAAAGGCTGTTGCCACAGACCGAGGTGCTACCTCCTCTCCCAGGATGGCCATTCAGAGTGTTAGCCCACAAGGCAGGCTTCATAGGTGAAACCGCCTTTGAAGAGCCACTGGTAACAATATTCCTGAGCACGATGCCTTTTGTTCCTTCAGACAATTAGGAGACATGGCCAAAGAAGGGAAACCTGTTCCCAAACCAGTTTTCCCATGGGCATGTAGCCCTCTGTCAGCCACACCCCTAGGGTGGGCTACACTGCTCCTCACGACCAAGGAAGATTTGTGCCATCTTGGAAGGGGCAAGATGGGGTACTCTGGAATAGCCAGGTGCCACACATCACAGGAACTTTGTCACTAGAGAGGAGGGGACCCAGTAGCCCATTGGTTAGTGACTGCGTGGTTCCCCTTGGGCTCATTTCTGGGATAAATATGGCACCCCTGGCACCCTGCCCTTTAGTTCATGTTGGAGATGAAGTGAGGACGAAGAAGGGCTGCCCTGCTGCTATTGAACTGTGCAGAAAGAGGCTGTATCATCGAGAGTTCTGCACCTGCTGTACTTTTGGGCTAGTGAGATTGGAACTGTGCCTGCGAGTCCTCACCCCAGGAAAAGTTGATTTACCAGCTTCATCAAGAGCAGTACTCCAAGGATCAGTCGGCTGATCCCCTGGTGCCTGCTCCATGACCACAAGAGCCAAAAGAGCCCATACCAACAGAGTGATAGACCCTGCAGCAATTTTGCCGCTACCAGTCACCGGGCACAAGAAAGGCAAAATCTGAAATAGCCGAAAGCAGCACCCGAGACTGGCGGACCCAGCAGTGCTGTCCAAAGTCAGACTCATCTTACTTAAGCCCCCATGAAAGAGTGTGCATCCAATTGCGGAGCAGTGTGACCAGTATTGCAGCATTGGCTGTCCAACTACTGCAACGTAGAAGACTTCAAGGGACCCCCGATCTCTGTGGCCAAAGTCGCCCCTCATCACCCATTATCCGAGGAACCACTACAGAGACACCCCCATCACCACACCACAACCAGAGCATCCTTTTGAGCATCTTTGCCTGAATCCCTCAGCATCACTCCATTGACTTCTACGGTGGTTGTAATTTCGCTCTGGTGGCCAGGTAACTGTCCAAAGTATACTTTCTGGCCCCCTAGGTCTTTAGCCTGCTGGATTTGGTCACCAAGGCTTGGCTTGAGTACGCACACTAACTCTTTCAAACTTTTCAAACATTTTGAAACATTACGTTTGCCTATGCTTGCTTGTGGTTGTCTTTAAAAAGTGATAAAAAGTTCTAAAAGCTGTTTCCCTGGAACCCTCTGGTGGATTTTAATAATTACGGTTTCTAAAAATTCATTAAAATACGGTCTACTTTTATAAATTGTTATGTCTTCTTATTGGCGTATGTTTTCTTATTCTGTTGTTTGGTGCTGGGAAATATTTTTCACTAAGCTCCTTTGCCAAGCCTTATTGCTCGCAGCCACAGCTACCCAGGGTTGAGCTAAGATTAAATAAATAATACTGATTACACCCAGGGTGTTATCTGTTAGTGTCCTCCACGATAAGGCCCCAGAGCCATATCATATAGTAGACCCAGATCCTCATACAGGCAAAACATTTGGGGGAAGACCACCCTAAGACTGTCAGGTCTAACAAAACAGCTGGTGTTTTATAATCACTTGGATAAGTAGCATACAGAACAGTACCGTTTCCTGTGCAATACTTCTCAAAGTGTTCTTCCAGCATTACAGTAGGTTCTTCACTAGCCTCTCGCATCATATTTCCAAAGTAATAAAAGGAAACCATATTGTCTTTGGGGTTTCTGGTTACATAAATAATCTGTGTGAAAAAAACACAAATTGAACGCACATGTCAAAGAAGAATTAAATTGCAGTGTTATGCACTAGGAAAAACAGTGGTATCAGGTGCCATGCAAAAAACAAGTTACTGTTGATATGTTGAAGCATTCAGAAATTATCACCAGCATTGAAAGAAGGGCCACAAAAAGCATATATTTTAAAATGATATAAAATATTATTAACACCCTAGTCAAAAAACTAAGATATTGACTCTTACCCCTGAACCCTGAAGGCAATGCAAGTAATGCCATGCTAGTAAGCCTTAACCAACCAATACAGGCTCCACCAAACATAGGCACTGTGACTGCAGGACACAGGGAAGACTGCTCTCCACAAAATATTTCAGAACAGTACATTTCGCTAAATGAATGCCCAGTTTTGGAATGGTTAACCACAATATTAGTAATGGAAAGGCTTGTGGCCGGCTGACACATTTGCCTGTGGCGATCACTTTTGCTGCCCTACAGTTATCTTTTGGAATGATGAGTGAGTGCTGTAGAGGTAGTTAACTGCTATTGGTGGCTCAAAGCACTGGATATTACAATGAAGCTGCACCACTTGAGACCAACACCATTTTTATTGTGTGGCATTTGCTAGAGCGACTTCCAGTTGTTCTCACGTCTGAGCCAGTATTTCATGGTCCCCTTCTCTGATCTGCTGAGATTGGGTGCCCAAGGATGAGTTTCCAGGAAGCCTTCCCAATATGGTGAAGGCAGGGCGAGTTGTCTATTATGGAGTTGAAGCCAGGTATCAGCAGCCAAAAGCGGCATCTCATCTTGGAAAAACAGCTAAAAAGAAGGCCACATCATTGGTGCTCGTCCTAATGCCTAGAAGTCATATTTCAACCTGACAGATCATGAAAGAGAATTTCAGATCTAGTCTTGGGGACTAAATACAGAGAATAAACCCAGCAAGTACTGATAGAAAAAGTGATGTAAATGTGGATGACACAGGAATCCATAAGGGCTCATTGCTGTTCCAAGATGGATGCAAAACTTTAGTAATGCGTCAGGATAGTGCTGGAGTAAGGAGTAGGGTGATGGTGGTGGTGGTTTCTGGTATTTATCTCTTTCTATGCACTTCATTGCATGGATTTACTCACAAGAAAGAGTCACTCTAAGTGGCACACATCTGGCAGTTGAATGTCACTCATAAGTGCACTTGAACCATGAAATGTCAGACATAAGCAATCTGAAACCTTGGCCGCTATGGCATTATGGAACACAAGGCTCATTTGCAGGCAGTATGACCTCTTACATCCTGTTTGGTGCAGTCAGGTCCCACAGTGCCCTTCCATTTCTGGTGCTTTGCAGCAGTTTTAAGATCTTCTTAGAGTTTCTTGTTGCTCAAATGGGGGTAATTTTTTTTAATTTATATGTTTCTCTCATGTTTCTCTCATTGCTTGATTTTGCTCGCGCGAAAGTGTCACTTATAGTCATCGAATGTCACTCATAATTACACTTAAATTATAAAAATTTCATTCAGAAGCAATTGGTACCCTTGGCAGCTATGTTTCTCATCTGAATATTGCCAACAGAGCCAGGATGGGCTTGTTCTCAACACTCAAACCAAAATTAAACAGAATGCCCATCTGTTGTGAAAACCTTAGGCACACCAGTGCAAACCAAGGAGGCTAGGAGCGGGTTGAATCAAACGTTACTCCCAGGTATGAGAAATTAGTTACATTCCGACATTCCTTCCTTGATCTGGATGCATCTGGATTTTGTTTTCTTTGGACTGCAGGCCATATGATAGGTATTCGATAGATTTGTTTCTAGATCTAGGTTGTCCACAAAGAGGACAAACTTATCAATTAAATGCTTTGACTCACATAACGTCTGTGATAAAAGAACCACTTCACCTGAATACAATAATGCTGTTATGGGGTTGGTTGTACCTGGTGAATATCCGAATCATGCATTTTCGAAAATTGATTAAGGTTGTTGACAGTGGAAACATCATAGATGCAAGAACATTCCTCTGACGTACACCCCAGTCTAGTGAAAATGACTTACAACATTTCCCACCTTCATTGCATGATACAGAGGCTGGGACTTCTATGTGTAAGGCCTGAAGGAAAGCAACCAGGGCCTGGCATAGACCCATGCTGGTTACCAGACACCACAGCTTTGTTAGATTTACTCAATCAAAAGTGCTGCTGAGTTCCATGAAAGATAAATGCATGGAGCTCCCCTTCGATATAGTATATTTACTCATGAGTAAATGTAAGTTGAGACACTGCTCCATCAGCCCGAGCCCATCATTTAATCCATACTTTACACCAGAGACAATCTCAGATTTGAGGGACCAGACAGCAATCCCGTTTAGAGCTGTACATCCAACGATCTTGATTATGGAGTCTAGTAAAGAGATGGATCTGTAGGTTTTGGGGGCTTGGCGGTTACCTTTTTGAACACCAGAACAATAAGGTCAGAATACTATGTGGTAGGTAACCCACTACTACAAGCTGAATTTAGAGTGTTGGTGATGACCAGGGCCCAGGAGTTAGCATTTGATTAGCACAGGTCCATTGGTACACAACCAGGCTGGAGGCAATCCCTGATGGACAGAAACTACAAACTTGTAAACTGTTTTAAAGTGATTGACCCATTGGTCAGCCATCAAGTGTATGCCTGGGCCTATGGCCTTCGTGCTATTTGCATTATAGGAATTGATTATTTTACAGAATTACTTACTGTTTTTAGAGTGGCAGGATCCTACCAAGTTCTCCCATGTTACATACTTTAACTTTGTTTTCCTTTCTGCAGTGTAAGTTTGTTTGCACTACTTAATCAATGTTCATAGTGTATTTTTTTAAATGCAACTACATATTAAAACACACATTGAAAAAGCTAATAGGCCTCAGCTCTAAAAGGCCAGGCTATTGAATTTGCCAAAACGTTTTGCTGAGAATATGGAACCACATGCATCAAGATGCATGCACATGAACGGCTTGTTTTTTGTTTTTTTTTAAAGGAAAACACATTACAAGTTGCCGTTGAAGGTCATGCATCCAAACTTAGTGGCCATTTTCTAACACGGTACATCTCCATGTTACAATGGTAAATCAAAATTTAAAAAATGAACAATTGCATAAAGCACAAAAAGTATTGAGTGGCACAATTAGTATTTTGCAATTGCCCGGCCCCTGCAAAAAAAAATAATAATATGGTTGACAGGATGGATAATAGGATGAGGAGTGGGGCAGGGGACATTGGGGAGTGGCAAGGGGCGAGGCAAAAAGAGTGTGTAAGGAAAGAGGAAAAAGAAGGGGAGATCAAAGGACTCTGTTTACTCAGATGGATTTCTCAATAGACGTTTAAAATTGGCCCCTTAAGTATGAAGTCGAAGCACAATACTGATCCAATCAGAATACTGTGAGGCCAAAATCTTGGCCAAGCACAGGATTAGGGGAAAGCCATAGAATCAAGAGTACACAACTAAAATTGACAACAAAGAATCCAATCACAAGCATCGAGCTGTCACAAAGCCCACTCTAAGTATTGTATGTATTAGAAACAATAGCTCTGCCTATAGACAGATAAAACAGCATATAGTCGATAAGTAAAAAGGGAGGATAACTTCCTGCTCCTCGGATGGCCTGTTTGAAAACCTATGGCGAAGGCCCTTTTGATCTACCTTGATCTTAGTGCAGCATTCAGAATGGTCGTCTATCACATTCTTATTTGCTGTCTGTTTGAACCAGACATTCACGATTCATTCCAGGTCTCACTCGCATCCTTCTTTACTAACCACTGTTCCCCCTGTTTTGTTCTTCAGCTCACCAATTGACCTTTCTAGTTCCACAGCGCTCAGCACTGAGTTCTCCTCCCTTTAACCTATATGTGCTCCTCTGACCTTATTAATTTGATCCTTTCAGTTCTCATTCATGGCTTATGCAGATGACACCCACCTAACAGCCAAATGCAACCTTATTTAGAGCCAAACAATATTTCAAGACTGCATGAGAGCAGTATCTATCACAAGGACTGCTAATCCACTGAAGGTGAATGGTGAAAGACTCAAGTTCTTGTCCTTAACAATGACCACAGCATCTGGAGTGCTTCCTGCTGGTCTCCAGGATTGGACCCTACACCCACTCCCAATGCATCAACCTGTAATCTAGCATCATGCCAATATATTTGCACAAGTCTGTTTGACAATTCTGGCAGTACCAGACAGAAACAAGCATTTGCAATGCAATAGGCCTCACCTTTTGGACCTTAAAAGGATTTTAGGTATGTAGCACATTATCCTGGTTAAAGCGATTCTGGTATCTTACTGACCTCTGCTGGTCATTTTCTATCAAGACAGTTAAATAGAGACAGTTGTTAGAAAAATAAAAAAAGAAAGCCCCTCAGCAGAAAGCGATTCTGGTATTTTACTGACCTCTGCTGGTCGTTTTATTTGAAGACAGTTAAACAGAGGCAGTTATTAGGAAAAAAGTAGTCCCTAAGCAAAAGCGGAATCAGACAAGTCCTGGGAAAATTATCCAAAGCCCACACAACAGATCTTCCAGTCAGTGAAAGCGCTATCTAGGCATAGCCAATAGGTCTTGCCTTTGGGGCCTTATAAGTGTTTAGCCATGCAGCACATTATCCATTAGATTACATTAGCCATTAAAGACATCAAAGTTTGTGGTACATTATCCATGATATGCTGGCCCTACTTCTACCAGGCATTAATTAAAGCCCTTTGACAGTGTTGGCATTCTGATTCCTATGCAAATTTGAGCAGGGATTGGGAATTATGAGATGTGTGGCAATGAACTCTCTCCTAAAATGTGGTTGTAATATATAAAGACGTTGGTCACCTATGTTCAAAGCGGAAGAAACAAGTCAAACTATATTTGTTAAAAATACAAACTGTCTGGGATATACTTTAGTTAAACTGGAAATTGCGGGGAGATGGGAGGTGGCGGATAGACCTTCACTCAGATTGTGAGTCGGAGAGTATGACAAATGCATGATAGCAGAAAAAGAGGTGTTTAAAGCAAGAGGATGCCCCAAGAAATGGGACAAGAAGTGGGGCAAATGGAATGCATACCGGGGGGACTTGTAGGTTTCCCCTACAGTAGAAATGGAAATGCAATGCAATAGAGAGCGACGCATGAGTGACCCATGATTGTAAATGTAATTTCTTCCCTACTGACTTTGCTGTACTGTGTAAATTGCCATAATGTCGATTGGAATATATATGTGACATCTATTACTGTGAAATTATTAAAAACATCAAACAAAAAAAAAAGTACAAACTGTGTGGCTGCCATTTAAGCAGTTATTTACAAGACAGTTTAACCTCAGTCAAATGGCCTCATTTTAAAGCCCAAAAAATAAAGGAATGGCAAAGTGGATGTAGCCTGAAATATAGAGCTGTAGACTGCGGAACTGGTGTACATCCTGCGTATACAACTTTTGAGAAGGGAAACTGTTTGATTCTGGAGTACTCTCCCTGTACCAGCCCAATTCAAAACGAATGGCAACATCATTCTACATTTAAAGTTAATGTAATACATGTATTTAAGGACTGCAAGGCGTGGGATTAAATCAGTTTATTGGTGGCAATTGTAATGGTGAGAAAGTAGCCGTCTTTGGATGCAAAAATGTTAATTGTGTTTGAATGTGGATGTAATATAACATCCACATCTACCAACTTTGGATCTGTCAAACAACTTTCTAGTTTGGGCGTGCACATTGCTGACAAGTTAAAAACTTACAAATTGTAAACAAAAATGGTGGAAAAGAGAGTGTGTATGCGTAATCCCAGACTCTGTCTTCCTAAAGGGTAATCTGATGAACCCCATCTGGAGCTAGTTTATTGCTTGTTCTGGGCTGGGGGAATGCGGCCACCCTCAATGAAAACATCCAGATACACCAATATAACTCTTTTATAATGACAAACCGTCTGTTAACACAATCAAAGTCTTCCTGAAAATGAGCACACATGTTGAATTTACAGCTAAGCATTGAAGTAATTTCCAAATGCTGTTAGCTGAACACATTTATTTTTAAATGCACAAAAGTACAACATTAACAAGCAATGCATATTACATCACATCTACTGCTGTCGACAGGAGAGTGGAATTCAAGATTCGGCGTGCTCTTCCCATAAAAACAAACAAGCATTTGCAATGCAAATAGGTCTCGCATTTGTGAGTTAGAGCTATTGACATTGTAAATGGCAATGTTTTTTACCTACACATTTTATTTTTGGACTGAATGTATGTAGTGTGCAATATCCCATGGAAAGGTCCTGCACTTCGTAATATATATATTGAAAAAGACGTAAAGTGTGGATTGTTTCAACAATTGCTTGGCACGTACCTCATGGGTGAAGTGTCGCCACACATGCACACCGTGGTGCTTTACTAATGCGAAACTTGTTAATAAAAGTAGTGCTTACAGACTAACCAACGCAATCAAGATCGGAGCATGTGAATCCGAATCCCGGCTTCTCTTTCATTTTCTAGACTATTTGACTCACTTTCCTGCGTCTTGGTTATCACCCAAACACTGGGAGGCCATGAAATTTGCCAAGGGGGTGGGGGGCAGGGGGGCTTCGCGGGTACATGAAAATGTATTCATTGCCTAGTTCTCAAAGGTCGCCCGGTGCTGTTAGTTAAAAGTGTGCAGATTTCATTAAGATATTAAGAGTACTTTATTCGCATCAATGAGAAAGTCGACATTAACTAAACAAAATGCCAGAATGCGTGTCAGTTTTCACAGTGTTTTAGACAGTACTGGTTACTTAGTTTCATTGCATTAATTTTTGTATTTACTCTTTTACACAGCATCCAAAGTAGGTTACCTAACCCCAATGCCCTGAGTTGTTAACTGACCCATAGAAGGGGGTGTTTTGCAGTTGAGCAAATGTGTCCAAATGTAATTTTGGTAGTGCCATGGAATGATCAGCCAATGAGGTACTCGATGAGCAGGTATTTAACTACACGTTCAAAACGTACGGTATTGTGGCTGTTGTTTGTTTGTATACAACCACCTCTCTGAATGTGCTTATTAACACAGAGCTTCTATCAGACAGTGTTCACAGAGGGGCGACTAAAGCACAGAACAACATTTATTCATTTATCCTGAGTGGGAAGGCACCCTGAAGGCTTAGGTGCCCGCCCGGAGAGGCTAGGGATCCCAGCGCTTCTATATATTCTGCCGTGCTCCTCTGCACCAGCAGGGCACAGCTCAAAATCTGCCGCTTCTGCTAAGAATAGGAGAGGGGACTGAGGTTGGGGCATGCGGGAGTTGCCGGCAGATTTCCAGGTTATTGAAAGTAATGATTCTGACCTGAGGCACTGGAGACTGACATTGTCTGTTTGCCTGCACCAGTCTATTTCGCTACCATCTACCGGGCTCACTGTCATGTATCCATTCATCTCTCTTTGTTAGAGGTGCGCGAGCCAAAATATTAATTAACAGGTAGAGCCAGCCGGAGACGAGCCAAGCGTATACGAGCCTGTGGGCGAGCCGTGAAAATGATCGTCATGTTAATCATACAGTAAACATGATGTAACTGTGCGATAATGTCTCTTCAGAATTCAAAAAGTGCATTTCTTTAGTGCGTCTCCTCAGTACACAAGATTATAGCACTGAATTGAGAGGAAGTTATTAAAAGTGCTCGTTTTAAGCATGAGTTAAAACACTGCCGCTCCTCCCGCCTGACAACAATGCCATTTGTGAACTAAGAGGAGTCAGTTGCCATGCATACCCCGAATGTTGCCTAGAGTCTAATTATATTTAGAGTAACATTAAAATCTAGTTCATTAAACACGAGAAGTTTTTGTACAGCACGCATCTTGAACTCGCATATTTCAAGTTGGCAATAATAAAGATGAAAACAGAAGTGCCGGCAGGCAAGAAAACACGAACAGGAGTGGGGGGGCGGGGGAGGGGGAGGAGTCACAGACTGATGGAGGGGGCGATGGGGTGGGGAGACAGGGAAGAAAATAGTGTTAGGAGTAAAGGGGCCAATAGCCGTGGAAGGATACAAATGATGAATGAGGAGGGACTAACAAGCCTCAAAACAATCGGAAGGCAGCATTTAAGACAAAAGCCAATGGGCAGAGAGTGGGCGGAGCTTACACGAAGCTTCCACACTATAGTATATACTGCATGTCTTGCAAAGCGATTTCAGCGCATACGCGCTGCAATGCTAGGCGAGACCTAAAAGAAAATAGTGTCAGGAGTAAAGGGGCCAATAGCCATGGAAGGATACAAATGATGAATGAGGAGGTATTAACAAGCCTCAAACCAATCGGCAGGCAGCATTTAAGACAAAAGCCAATGGGCAGAGAGTGGGCGGAGCTTCCATGAAGCTTCCACACTACAGTTTATACAGCATGCCTCGCAAAGCGATGGCAGCGCGTTCGCGCTGCAACGCTAGGTGAGACCTAAAAAACTAAATTGAAGTTTTGAGACATGCCGTGACTGAGACAAGCCATTTACTCAACAACTTGAATACATTACCCAACAAGCATTTTCAAAGCAATAGGTCTCGCATTATTCAGAGTTGGAGATGTGGACCATGTAAATGACTGCCTTTTGCCCATGCAATTTTCTTTGTAGTGAAATTATGCGGCAGGATGTTTAGTGGAAAAGTATTATGGGAATAACTGATGCCGGGAGACACAGATACTACGAGTGGCTAAACTAAAGAGAGAGAGCATAAAAGGAATTGGGATATAGATCTACAAAGTTTGGGCACTTCAGAGGTTGAGAGAACACCTGGAAGCGAGACCAGTCGGAAAATAAAGGGGTTACTAGACAAGTGGATATAGTGACATTTTGAACATTTGTGAGGGAGAGAACATTGGTGCGGGGAGATGATGATTTTGTGAGTGTTAGAGTGAAGAGAAAGAGATAAAGATGAGAGTTCATTAAAAGTCACCATAAACACAACAGGAAAAGGTTTGTAAAATGAGAATGGGAAAAGCGTGTCACAGTGCACTTAGAGGTCATGGCGTTTGAAATCATTCCACTGAGCTATTAATAAAATATTTTATTATGTTAAGTTTGTTGCAAGTATGTTGCTTTAAAAATGAATGCAAACATAAAGCAAACTACATAAATTTAGGGAGAGATTTGATGGTGCAGTTACTCTGTGGGACACGCCACAAACAAAAATGCCATAGATTTGGGGAAGGGAGAGTGCCACTCCCTTACCGAGTATTATATTCTATGTGTTGTGATGGTGCAGTGAGAACCTATGGAGGGTGACAAGTGATCGCACATACCCTAATAAACTTAGAAATTACCTTAAGGTTGTGGAAGGTTATTGCTGTTATGGCTGCAACTACACAAATAATTTGAAAGGGAGCACTCTGATAGTGCAAAGTAATTTTACCTACATTAAGAGTAAAAATCCATGATGGTGGAGAAAACTGTGAGTTTGCCCAGACGGCCGGTGAAGAAGCAGACGTGGCGACGTCTGCCAGTCCCTGCAGCAGCAACCGTGCTCATGTGAGCAGTAAAGTGTACAGGCACATAGTAAGCAGCGCAACGGAATTCAACCAAAGAAACGACAAACGAACAATAATTAACGTACAGGCTCACTAATGGAAAAAAGCAAGAAAGGAACAATAAATAAAGTACAGGCTCACTAATTGAAAAAAGCAAGAAAAGAATAAGGACATGTATACCCTAAAAGAGGATGAAAAGCCGAACTGGAGTATACAGGAACCTGTAAAACGGAACAAACTGGAGGCACTCAATTTCCATTATAAACACAGTATTTTTTTGGGCGCGGTCTCGCCGGCGGCAAGATGGCTGCACCTTGAGTGAGCTCTGATGACCGGATGTGAAATATCTGTCAAGATCATGTTTTGAGGCCTGCCAAAGTGGCTTGAAACATTAGCCTCTGATGTGGGATACTCTGCTGCCTGCTCTGTTCCGCCTGTGAAATGTGGGGATGCCTGGTGAAATGACCGAGGGGCGAGGCCTGCTGCGAGGTGCCAGACCAGGTGAGCCACTAGGCCGTGGAGGCTGGAGTAGCGGCGTGTGGTGGCGACAACTGCGGTGCAATTCTCACTGACCGACACCGAATTTAGCAGCGCTGCCTGAGCTGGGAGAGGAGTGCGCCCCGGGGGGCCAAAGACGACGGTGACGCGATCTGCTAGGCAGCCTCTGCCTACGATGACACTAAATGAAGATGGCGGACCCCACCTGAGTGAATTGAGCTTGGCTATGGGCGGCTGGGTGAGCCCAGACTTGGCACCGCTGCGGCTGGCTGTGGTCCCTCAGCGGTAACCTACGGGCCCCTTCCCACTTGCAGGAGGGGTGTGGGCCGCCAGACTGAGTGACTCCCTCAGCCACCCTGCTCTGTGAATCTCTGCGGCCTACCCCGTGGCGTCATTGCTGAGCGGCCTGTCAGCAGACTCCCCAAGCCGGGGTGGCGGCGCTTTGCACCCCTAGGTAACTCCCTGTCATTTGCACCAGGGACATCTGCTGCTGTTATGACACCACTCACCTGAAAACCAGGTTGTTCCTGTTGAGAGATGAGATGCTATGTCCCGACACCCCCAAGGATCTACTCCTGCTATGGCGGCAAAGGACACTCACCAAACATGAGAAAACTCTTAGGGGAAAGGGGGAATGGACGGAGATATGAGAAAGAGAAACACACAGCTTTCTTTGGGTTGTAGCACTTTTTTCTGTTCTGGTATGTGCGACCATTAGCGGTCCTTTATACTGCAATTTAACGCCCTGTTTTCGTGTTTCTACAACAAAATAAACAGATAAGAATAAGTACACCAAAGATTCTTTGTTGCTTCTTAAGTAACATTCGTAGAAAAGCATGTTTTACTTTGGCCTTAATTAGTACCTTCATTCATACATGTGTATTCCTCATATAGAGAGTAATCTTCACTCTACGAACAATAAGGGGTACTCTTCTCTCTACGACCAAGGGTTGGATAAATACTATACACATGTGACTTTCAACTGTATTAGAGAAAGAAGAGACACCATATCAACATCTATAAGAATTCTCACTTATAGTTCAATATTCGTTTTGTATATATAACAATTCACTGAGTGGGGTAACACGTGGAGCTGCTCAGCCAACAGTCAACCGGCAGACGCGTGCAACACATGGCTAACTGTCAGCATGTTGCACGTGTAAGGAAGACTGAGGTTTCCTCATGCGTAATTATTCTATTATCACGTGACTTTACTTCCTTGAGCTGAGCACAGTTTTCAGAACAAATATACAACATCTAAGCACGTTACTACATAATGTTTTAATAAAAATAAACCTGCATCATCTAATGAGATAGCATGTATATAAAATAAAAGTGCAACATGTAGTATGGTATTATGTTTGAAAGTAAATGCTAAACATTGTATTTAATATACTGGCCATGCTCAGTGCACAATGTGAGTACTGGCCATGCTCAGTACACGACTCCTAACACAGGGGCATATCAACAACGAGGCGATAGAAAATTATCGCTGCTTTTGTGGCCGTTCTCGGCCGAAAAGCGGTGATAATTTTATCGCCTAATTAGCAAGGTCACGCTAACACGTGAAACCTTGCTTTAGCGTACGAAATCTTAATGCCCAGCTTTGCATCACTTTTTAGATGCAAAGTGGGCGTTCCTGACATGACAGGAGATTTGTCGCTAAGCGACTTTTCTCCTATCATCAAGCCCCACTCTATGAAGCATAGCAGCAGGAAAAGTAGCGATAACCCCTGTTATCGCTACTTTCCAAACGCCTGCTTCAGGACTGACTTAGCCATGATATCCTATGGAAGGAGGATATCATGGCTAAGTTTGTGAGTCCCTATCAACAAGCTAACGCCACATTTCGTGAGATTATCGCTGGGTTTCCAGAAATAATCTCACGTTAGGCAGTTAGCGCTAGGATTTTTATCGCTTTTGAGATAAGTGTTGCTAATAGCACGCAATCTCAGCGATAAAAATCCACGCTAGCCGGCGATAATTATCCTAGCGCTAAGTGCGCTTAGCGATAATTTTCGCCGGTTGTTGTTGATATGCCCCACAATTCCTAACAGTTACCTGCGTGCCGTGGATGGCTCTGCTTCCTGCGGTGCGGCCCTGAGTCGGGCTGCCCAGCCTGTTTGGTTCTCCCCGGGGGGCTGTGTGCTGGGCTGACGCCCCGGCTGCCGTGGAGGGGAACGCCTGAGACCCGTATACATAGAGGGGCTCTGCAACCTTTGCCCCCTTAATTTGGCACACAGTGGACTGCCCATTAACTCTCCGGCTCTTTTAAACCTTGACCCTATAAGCTACCAGGGCCTGTCCTGAGTGCCGCCGCAGCCCTGAAACATTTTCTTCCGGTCCTGCCCGTAGGCAGGGGACTTCCAAATATGCACTGGGGACATAGGAAGGAACCACGGAGACAAAACAAAAGCATAAACAAGCACAGCCAGCCGCCAGGTGGGCGGACCCCATGGACTGCGTGGCATGCTGGAACTCCCGACTGCATGAGAGCTCGCACACTGGGGGTCCCCATGATCTGAAGTAAAGACAGGGCCTGTGCAGAAGACCGCCCTTCAGCATACACAATAATTGACTGTTGGGAGAAGTTGGCCTGGCATATGCTGTCCACTAGTTATAGTGGGCACCTTGCACCAGTCGAATAAACCCTTATTGATGATAGGTTTAAAGAAAACCTTTATTGAAAGCTATCCTAGTGGTAGCTGTGGAAAGCAGCCTTCAGGATAAGTCTTGAATGAGTGTAAAGCAGCTTGGTTTACCAGATTATAACCTGTTGAATCACTAAATGAAAGGAGAACCACACACAGTATATTTAAAATATAGGTATTTATTTCTAAACACTCACTACTTATCTCTTTATGAGCTTAGAGTCCAAGATACACAATAATACAGTTCTAAAACGACAGTAAATAGCACAATATACAATGGGCCCTAGGGGCGGACCAAAGCATATATTAAGAAAGTGGTATAAGAACCACGACTTGACTAGACACCGTGCCTGGAGCACGTAGAATTGCTGGGACCCCAAGGAACCACCCAAGTTAGTGACACAGAAGACAGGGGACGCGTGCAGTGTGAGAATACAGGCACGAGCCCCGTACTATTCAATAGGAAAATCGCGGTTGGAATTTTAGAAGTTAAGGACACTTAGGAGAGGACTTTGAGCAAACTCTTTTAGACTTAGGGGGTTTTAGGGCCAGCACCCACTGGAGCACTGTAGTACTCGAGTTACCTCACCCAGGGAAGCAGAGTGCATAGGTGCCAAATGGTGTTGGGAATCGTAGTTGATTTCAATGGTGATCTGCTGCAAAGTGCTGCTGCCGGGAAGGAGAAAAGTGTCCGGTGTTATCCAAGCCTGGATCGAAGATCAGAAGAACCTGAAAGCAGAGGGGACAGAGTCTGGGTCACTTGCCAGTGACCAGGGGCACGATAGACGAATGCCCACCGATGTCGGGTGATTCAGGTGCGAAGAGGTGAAGCTTGACTCTGCAGGCACGAGGACCAGGAGGCGTTGACAACAACCAGGAGCTGGATTCGAGCTGTCCCATAAAGGATGTCGAGAGCTGCGGTGTCGGTGCCCGGAATGGACCCAACAAGCCTTGGCAACAGCAACCCATGCAGAAAGAGAAAAGATGCTTCGGTGCAGACCAGCAAGGTCCTGGGGACTCCCCAAGTGATGGAGAGTCAGGGAACGTCTGGAGCAACCGGGTAAGCCCAATTAAAGTTAAAGTTGCCTTCACAGGGACCCCCCAGTTGACGGACAAGGGATCGCAAAGGGACCTTGAGAGAAAAACCAAAGCTCACGGAACACTCGTGGAGTGTCGGCAGGCAATCTTCGGTGCAAATGCTGCTTGGGGTCAGGGCTAAAAGTAACCCAAAGCTCAGCTGCAGGAGTCGTTGGAGAGGTGATGCTTCTGCAAAGTGACGCGGTGTCCTGGGTTTGGGTTGCACGGTCGCCACGGGGGCTACGGGCCTCGGACATTCTGTGGGCACTGATTGACCTCTAAGACCACGGAAGCCCACCTCCTGTGTTGCAAAATTCTTCGAAGTCTGGCGGGAGATTCGGAGATGCAAACCGTTCAGATGTGTCTTTGGTGCCTGACTTGCAGGGTAGTAACTCCTTTACTTCAAGGGAGATTCTTCAGTCATCTAGTTCAATGTAGATCATCGAAGTTCCAGGATTCAGTATCAGAGTTTCATCCAGGTGTAATCTAAAGTCCTGAAGCCAGGGGTTCCTATCTTATACCCACGGAAGGGCTGGGACAAACTCTAGGGACCCTGAAGTACTGGGTATTTTAGACCCAGCGGTGCAGGGGCACACACCCTATGACTTCTGGGTTCACCCTGTTCCGGACCTACAGAAACACAGAGTCTTCTGGGTGAAGTCAAAGAATCGTTTATTGGCTGCAGACCAATTACAGGTATCCTAGAAGTACAACAGCGTGTATGTTCTCAGGAGACTGCTGAAAATCATAGGAACGGACTTCATCTTAAATACCCTTTTTCTTGCCTCAAGCATACATTCCTAGGTTTTATGATACGGCCATCACAAGTATACATTACAAACGAAAAAGCAGAGTCATGATGACCATCCCACATTCCAGTTCGGCCAGCCCACAATGATTTACACAGTAAGGTTCAGATCCCACATCGGATATCGATAGACCCCCCAATAAACATGAGCATCTCCTGTTTTGGGAAACAAGTCATAAAGCAGGAACAAGCAGGTGTGAAAGAGATTAGCCGGAGGTTTGTGTAGAATGAAAGGGTTTTATGACGGGTCAAGCCCTGATGCTAATCACAGGTGGAGAGAGGAAGGGGAGCTCGTGAGACCAGTTTGACCCGGGGCAGCAGAGCCAGCTGCCCAGGTCACCAAGAAGTCACGGGAAAGCACATGTACTGTGAGGCCCGTATTTGCTCCATTATAGCCTATGTGAGGGCAATGACAAGATGGCCACCGCTTCCAAAATGGAACCCGCGTAGTGAAGCAGAATAACGTGTACACAGTGCATTCATAGCTAGAACGATATATAAAGCACTCGTACATGCCGCATTTACCATTTGCGGTTTGCTAATACCAAGATAGACAGGGGTAGGGCCCTGTCCCCTACGCGGTGGCAGAGATTAAAGTACGACAGACCCTCCTTTTGCCCTTACATAGGCAATCACTATACTCATCTTAATCCGAGTCTAGGTCAATGTTCACGAAGTCATGGAGATGTTGCTGTAGCATCATCCTATTACTTAGCTCGTCCCTTGATACAGGTTTCCTTACACATAAGGTAGCACAGAGGCCACATATCGCAGGAGCACACTGTATGCACAGACAGAACAGGAAAAGAATGGCTAAGATCATTCCAATGACCATCAGAACTTTCCAACCCCAGGCAGATATCAATTCCCAGAACCACCCCACCAGTGACCAGTCTCCCTTATCCACGTGTATGGATTCAGATATTTTATGGAGTTTGGAGATGGCTTGATACACTGTTGGAGCGTTATCTGGTATGAAAATGCAACAACTGGATTGAATAACCTTACATACCCCACCGCGGTCTGCAAGAATAACGTCTAGAACCATGCGGTTCTGTAAAGTCATAAGGCGATCCGCTTGGAGCTCGGCGGTCAGATTACCAAGGGCACCAGCCGTTACATTAACAGTGGATTCAACCACACGTGTCAGTTGTCGCAGGTTCCTACTATTCACCATAGGTCCCCAAAACGGCAGGAAACCCAAGAAGAAGTCTCCCGCTTCCTGACCCGCAGTGTCCTCCTTACTAATCACGCCTCTCACAACCCTGGTCTTGTGATAATCAGAGGCAGCAGTAAATGTAGGTGGTAGCAAGTTCGCAATATAACATGTGCCCGAGAAATCAGGGGGCAACCATGTATATGCTCGGTCATTACAGATGAAATATGTACCCTTGGCAGTCAAAAACGCAGGGGAAAACTGTGACGGGAAAGTGTACGTTTCAGTACAGTCACTTCTTCCCAGTTGAGCTCTTGGATTCTGACCATTACCCTGTAAGCAGAACCGACCCATGTGGGGTACGACCCAGATTGGAGATGAGATTTTTCGCTGTCTTTCACCCAGACTAATACTATACCCCGTCGCGTTCCATCCTACATAAGGTCTCAATTCTTCTTTGGGAATGGATGAGTATGCATCAATATCCCTACTCATATCGGCAATTCCTTTCATCAAAGCCTTATTATTGGTGATAGGTCTGATGGAACGCGGTTGGCGAGGGGAGTACGTATCTAGAGCATAGAGAAACATGGTCTGGAATGCCCATGACGATCCATTGTAACTATACGGCAGCACCAGGTAGGGAATACCCTTATTAATGGTATGTGGCATTAACCCACACACCCAGCAATTGGTCGTATTCATTACTAGTTGGTGCTGGTGCAAGAGCTGGATAAACGAGTTATTTACAAACTCTGATCGTCTGGTCTGTTCGTGCTCAGGCAAAGGGTGAAAAGAGTGAGAGGAGGCAGTAGAAAGAGGTATAGGCTGTTCAGTGGGTGCAATGGGCTTTTGAGCGGAGAAAAACACAAATCCTACAATAAACATTACTATACTACACAGTGTAAATAGGCACAAAAATACAAAACATTTACTTTTCATAATTTTACATATCCTTGCTTTAAAGTTCATTTCCTCAATCGGTCTCTCCATCTTAAAAAACTCCATCCTCTACTCGGGCCGCTCGCGGCGGATGAGTTTCTTCTGCTAAGGAGTACGCCTGTTAGTCCAGGGAAACGCCCTAGACCAACCAGAACCGTTGACCTAACGTCTTCGGTCTGTACCCCAAAGTCTTGGCACCGCGACCCTGCGGCTGAACCCGGATGGTGGTTCGAAAAACAAAAATCAAGAAAGTCTTTCAGATGGGAGAGTTAAAAATGTCAAAAAGGAAATAGTGAGGAAATCTTTATTTGTCCATGGGCCTTGGTCTCAAATTATAACGGAGATGGCCAGGTGCTGTTTGGTCTTGGAACAAAAGTTCAGGCTCAGTGGTGTCCAGTCGATTTGATGGTGGCACAGCTTCCTGCAGAATATTGTCACTCTCTTGGTCTGAAACTGTGCCTCTTATGCGTGCGTCACTGAATGGTATAAAACGAGGTACAGTGTCTGCTTCAGAGTCGGCGATACCCTTTTGGACCCACTGGTCATATGGCAGAGGCAAGGGGACTACTTTGCAGTGGGTACCATGGATCCAGTGCTTCTTCCCTTTTACTCGCACCGCTGATCTTGTCGATAGAAGCACAAGGTGAGGGCCGATCCAGCGAGGCTCGTCGTTGCTCTTGCGCTGGAAATTTCGGATCAGGACCCACGAGCCAGGGTTGATAGGGTGTCCAGGAGTTTCGGAGGCTTGGGGAAGAGTATCATGTACCTGTTGGTGCAAAACACGCAGTTTAACAGTCAAATCATACAGGTAATCGAGTAGTACTGGATGCTCAATCTCACTAAACTTCGTAGGCCTCGGTACACCCCATACGTTGGCCGGACGGCCAAAAACCACTCCGTAAGGACTAAGTCCCACTCGTGAGTGTACGGTCATTCTGGTGGACAGGAGTGCTAAAGGCAGAGCGTCAGGCCATTTAAGACCGGTGCTCGCCTGGATTTTGGCCAGCTTGAGCTTTAAGGCTCCATTGTAGCGTTCTACTAGTCCAGCTGATTGGGGGTGATTTGCAGCGTGAAACTTTTGCCTTATACCTAGTCCCTCACACACATTCTTCATTACTTTACCCACAAACTCACTTCCATTATCACACCACACCATTCTTGGCATTCCAAACCTAGGGAAGAATTCTTTCACAAGGGCTTTGGCTGTGGATAGGGCAGTGTTATCTTTCAGAGGATAAGCCTCTATCCATTTCGAGAAAGCACAAACAACCACCAGTACATATTTCAGGTTGTTGCATCTTTCCATATGAATAAAGTCCAGCTGCAAAACTTCGAATGGACATGATGGGGGTGCAAAGTGACCAGCTGGAGTTGGGGTTCCCCTACCAGGGTTGTACTTTTAGCATACCATGCAATTCTTGACCACATTCTCTGCACACTTGGGAATCCCAGCATTCTGCCATACTGGAGCCAACAACTTGCAAATTCCTTTCGTACTGATATGTGCCATTCCATGTGCCATAGTAACTACTGGAAGCACATATGCGTCAGGTAACAACCATCGCCTATGTTCTGTCAGATCAATCCAACAACCATTCTCATCCAACTTACCCATACTTTCTCTCCACTTGCTTAACTCTTTCTCTGTGGCTTCAGCTTGAAGCGACTTCACACTCTCTATTGTGTTCTCACACATCCCAACATCATCAACCCATCTTGCGTGCCTGCAACATGCATTCTAGTCTTCACATTCTGTGCTGTTTCTTTCGCGGTCTCATCAGCAAACGCATTCCCACGTCCAACATCATCGGTAACTTTCCTGTGCGCACTGCATTTCATGATCGCAACTTGCAACGGTAGGGTCAGTGACTCAAGGAGATCATTCACCAACTTGCCATTCTGAATTTTAGCTCCATGCGACGTCAGGAACCCACGCTCTTTCCACAGTCGCCCAAAATTATGAGCCACGCCAAATGCGTACTGGCTATCTGTGTATATATTCACTCTCATTCCTTCAGACAACACGCATGCTCTCGTGAGGGCGATTAATTCTGCTGCTTGGGCCGAATTATGTGGCACTCGTGCAGTTTCCACAACTGTGTGTAAAGTCGTGATAGCATATGCAGCAGTCGTGTCACCATTGGGGAGCTTGAAACACGAACCATCCACCCATAAAGTACCATCACACTCAGTCAGGGGAGTATCTTTTAGATCTACTCTCCCTTTCGTCTCTTCTTCTGTTCTGAACAGACAGTCATGTTGCTCAATCTCATCTGAGTCTGCTGGAATTGGCAATAACGTAGCTGGATTCAGCGTATTGCATCTCTTTATGTGTATGTGATTTGCTAACAGTGTAAGCTCATAGCCTGATAATCGCGCACTAGTCAAGTGTTGTGTCTTGGTCCTATTTAATAATGTGTCTACAGCATGTGGAACCATAACGATCAATGTGTTGTCCATTACCAAACCAGCAGATTGTCGGATAGACATTGCTGCAGCAGCTGTCGCTCTCAGACAGCTTGGCAATGCCCTCGCTACAGGGTCCAAGGTTGATGAAAAATATGCGCATGGGCGCGGTCTGTCGCCAAAAGGCTGTGTTAATACTGACAACGCACACCCATCTTTCTCGTGAACATACAATGTAAAAGGCTTGCTGTAGTCAGGAGTACCCAACACAGGTGCCGAACACAATGCATTGCGCAATTCCACAAAACTTCTCTGGCACTCTTCAGACCATGGGATAGGATTCGGTGTGTCTTTGCATGTTAATGCTACCAAAGGTTTTGCCAACAAGGAAAAAATTAGGGATCCAATGCCTACAGTATGAAGTGATGCCCAAGAAAGCACGTACTTCTCTCTGTGTTTTTGGCACATTCAACTGTGCAATGGCTTGAATTCTCTCTGGGGTCAGTTTCCTTCCCTCCTTCAATAAGAGATGACCTAAGTAGGTCACTTCTTGTCGACAATATTGCAGCTTAGAGAGAGACACTTTGTGATGGAAAGCAGATAAATGGCGCAACAATGACAATGTAGCTTCTTTACAAATCTTTTCAGTATCTGCAGCGATTAGTAAATTGTCCACGTACTGAATCAGGATAGCGCCACTAGGTAAAACAAGTGCATCAAGCTGCGCTTTCAAAGCTTGACTGTATATGGATGGACTCTCACAGTAGCCCTGGGGAGCGCGTTTGAAGCGGAAGCTTCGGCCTCCCAGACTAAAGCCAAAAATGTCTCTGCTCTCTTCTGCAATTGGGATGCTAAAGAAAGCATTCTTTAAATCAATCACTGAAAACCATGCAGCAGAGGCTGGAATCATCGTTAACAAGGCAGTTATATCAGGGACAACCGGAAACTGTGGCAAAACAATCTTATTAACCTCTCTAAGATCAATCACAAATCTGTAAACAGGTGGCTGTGAAGGGTCCGTTCGTTTTAAGACAGGTAAAATCGGACTATTGCAAACGTTGCTTCTTGTCTCTTCAATTACACCCTTATTAATCAAGTCGCTGACAATGTCTAGCAATGCTTTCTGGCCTTCATTAGAGATCTTGTACTGGGGAATACGTGGCAGTCTGACATTAGCCTTTAAAGTCACCACGTATGGCGGTATCTCCAAGAGGCCCACATCATTGGGACCAGTAGCCCAAAGGGCATCCGGAAGGGATGACAGTTCAGGTGGCATTGTATTTTTAGACAAGTACATTGGGGAAATCACTTTCTTGCCTAATGTAAGTTGTACTCCTGAAGGCGAACAATACAGTGTAGCGTGCAATCTTTTCAACAAATCTAATCCCAACAAATTCTCACCACAACCTGTTGTCAGAATCAGGGGTGCTTTCAGCTCGCAAGGCCCAATAGAAAGTGACATGGGACTAGAAATCGGGTTCCTAACTGGGGCGCCAGAAAAACCTACTGAAACATTTATATCGCCAGACAAAGGTGCGCCAGGGAGTTTTGAATGCATAATTGAACTCTTTGCAGCACCAGTGTCTAGCAGAAAAGGCTCCGTTACATTTGCTGTAGTCACCTCAACATACGGTCCACTCTGATCCACTGGCACTGAAACAACTCCCTCTCTCTGTCTATGGCTGTCCTAGTAATCATTACCTTCTGCATCACCGTCCTCTGCATAATAATCATTATTATAATACTGAGCTGTATTACTAGTCGCGTTAGCTTGCTGATCAAAGCTATTAATGGCGCTTTGAGACAGAAGAGGACGCGCGTTCTGGGGAAGAGCTTCCACGCCCTCTGCCTCTAGGAGCTTGCTGACCACCTCTTCCTCTTGCGCCATACGCATTACCGTTCCGCTGCATTAGTTTAGGGCAACTATATTTAAAATGACCTTCCTCTTTGCAGTATGAACATTGGTTGGGACCTACAGGGACACGTGGTTGATAATACCCATTCATTTGCTGATTGCTCTGAAATTGTTGGGGTTGGTGATAGACACCTTGGGGTTGCCTATAATTATTCTGACCTCCACGTGGCGGGTAAGCCTGCTGTAAAAGGACCTTTGTCTTTAATTCCTTCGTTTTCTTTTCTGTCCTATCTTTCTCGTCTTTATCTCTATTTTCATAATACTGTGCAGTAGCCAGTATTTGCGCTGAAGAAGAAACAGCCCAAGAACTCTCTGAGTCTTTCAACTTTTTACACAGGTCAGGAAGTAAATTCTGCACAAACTTATCCACAAATAACCGTTGGCCACCCTCAGTACTCATATCCTGCCCACTGTGGTCAATAAACGTTTCTTCAAACCTAGTAAAGAAGTCTGACACTGTTTCATCTTTCTTCTGCTTGCATGCAGATAACTTGTCCCAGTTTACGTGCATCGCAGGCATTATTGTCTTCATATACGTGATGATTCTACCAGGCAGTTCAGCTATTAAAGGTTCTGGTTTCGCGCCACCAGTTTGTCTAGCATCAGCAGCAATGATGTTAGCCCATGTATTCCCTAGTTCTGCATCATGATCTGCATTACGAATTGACCCCCATAGAGGCTGTGGAACAACATTACCAAACAACATGTCTATGTCGGCCAGATTCATAACGCATGACCCTGCCATCTGTGACAACTCTTTATAATAACCTGCTGGGTTTTTACGGGGATCAGGTAATGACTGCTTAAGCGCTAACACCTCAGAGCGCTTCCATGGAACATGCACCCAAACACGCTGGAAATGCGCTGGCGCAGCGGCAATACCGGCACCAGCATCAGCTGCAACTGCTTCCTTCCATACCGGGGGAACTTCTCTCATGGGGTATTGTCGCGCTTTTACCTTTTTCCCCACAAGGACATCTTGTTCAAACAATGACTGTTGACAATCATCATTCCTGAAGGACAATACAACCGCAACTGCTTTATCTACTTCGCGATCCACAATTATACCAGTTCCAAAATCAAACCTCACTCTACACAACTCCTGCGGGCTCGGATTTTTACCACTATCCTCCAATTCTTCACAGAGAATCTCGCACATTTTCTCAAACACATATCTCTGTTTCGGGGCATCCCACTGATGGAAGACGTTGACCACTGATTCCACATCATACAGTGAAGGGAAAACAATCCATCTGCGCGCCATGCTATCTATTACCTTTTTCTCATCAGGGTTAGGCAACTGACTACGCAATTGCTTACGCTGTAAGCCAGGAGTCGTACCAGATGACTCAAAGAGAGGCGACATTAACGTAGTAACCACATTCGCTAAACGCTGTCGCGCTGAAGGAGAAGCTGAGGCGAAAACAGGGGGAAAAACAGAGGGAAGAAAAGAGGATGCAGAAACAGGTTCTGGAGTGGTGCAAAGAAGAGTGTCAGGGGAGGCAGCTGCTGAATTAGGCAAAGTCGCAGGAAGAGTGGGGGCAGTCGGGAACACAGCTGGCGGCCCTTGAAAGGGCTGCGCTATATGGATAAGAGCCGGCTGCGCAGCAGCTGGCGGTAGCGGCAAGGCTTGTAGTATATTCACTGGAGGGGGCATATTCACAAGCTGGGGAGGCGCCGTGGCATTTTGAGCATACGGGGGTGGCGAACTCAGCAAATGCGACATCAGGGGATCTTTCTCCTTTTCTTCTAACTCATTCTGCTTAGTGTGTGGTAAAGCTGGGTAACATTTGTCGATCCCTAACTTACGCTGCCTGTGCAATTGCTCATTCATCTGCTCCTCCTCATTATCTTTAAATTGTACAGCTGCTTGCATTACTGTCATACCTCTCTCCCTTTTATTCTTTTTCGCTAGCTTAATTTCCTTCTGTTTGGCTTCCTTTCGCCATAAGCGGAAAGAGTCAAACATCGCCGGCCGGGCTTTCTTTTTGAACAATTTAATTTCCAAATTATCTAAAATATCGGTATCGAAACTACCATTTTGGGGCCATTTTAAAACACCGTCTTTTCTAGTGTAGTGGATCCATACTTCATTATATGCAATGGGGCCTACGCCATGTTTTACATAGAGCTCATAAGTTGGAGTTCCAACCGGAGGAACCGGACATGATTCCTCTAGCTGGAAATCTTTTCCACAACCCAAACAGAATAATCTACCAAATATTCCAGAACCAGGCATCTTCGCTCACTAGTCTAGATCCAAACGTCAAAGGATTATCGATTACGATAGTTTCGTGAATACACGAGTCCTCTGGCTTAGGCGTTTGCAAACTCCAAATTACCAATTCAAACGATCCCGAGGGATACCAAAACAAATGGGAGACGCTCCACTTATACTTAACTGAATATTGCCGATCGATGGCGTCACCAGAAGACTCTCTCGATTGTTTCGCTCTCTCAAACTCGTCAAGGGTCCAAAACAGGTCGATTAATCAGGGCAGCAGTCCTTCGTAGCCGTCGGGACGCGGAGAACCTCGCAGAAAAGACTTTCGGACCACGTCGACATGCAGGGGTCGATGAAGTGGCGGCCTTCCTCCGGAATTTCCACACGAAGCTCCTCACGAACCTCTGGCTTGGACTGGTACCGCTGAAATCGTCCCGAGTTGGGCGCCAAACTGAAGTACTGGGTATTTTAGACCCAGCGGTGCAGGGGCACACACCCTATGACTTCTGGGTTCACCCTGTTCCGGACCTACAGAAACACAGAGTCTTCTGGGTGAAGTCAAAGAATCGTTTATTGGCTGCAGACCAATTACAGGTATCCTAGAAGTACAACAGCGTGTATGTTCTCAGGAGACTGCTGAAAATCATAGGAACGGACTTCATCTTAAATACCCTTTTTCTTGCCTCAAGCATACATTTCTAGGTTTTATGATACGGCCATCACAAGTATACATTACAAACGAAAAAGCAGAGTCATGATGACCATCCCACATTCCAGTTCGGCCAGCCCACAATGATTTACACAGTAAGGTTCAGATCCCACATCGGATATCGATAGACCCCCCAATAAACATGAGCATCTCCTGTTTTGGGAAACAAGTCATAAAGCAGGAACAAGCAGGTGTGAAAGAGATTAGCCGGAGGTTTGTGTAGAATGAAAGGGTTTTATGACGGGTCAAGCCCTGATGCTAATCACAGGTGGAGAGAGGAAGGGGAGCTCGTGAGACCAGTTTGACCCGGGGCAGCAGAGCCAGCTGCCCAGGTCACCAAGAAGTCACGGGAAAGCACATGTACTGTGAGGCCCGTATTTGCTCCATTATAGCCTATGTGAGGGCAATGACAAGATGGCCACCGCTTCCAAAATGGAACCCGCGTAGTGAAGCAGAATAACGTGTACACAGTGCATTCATAGCTAGAACGATATATAAAGCACTCGTACATGCCGCATTTACCATTTGCGGTTTGCTAATACCAAGATAGACAGGGGTAGGGCCCTGTCCCCTACGCGGTGGCAGAGATTAAAGTACGACAACCCACCTATGGGAGGGTCAGGAAAAAGGGGTGGCTACACCCATTTCCTTTGTCCAGTTTCGCGCCAGAGCAGGTGCTGGAAGCCCCTGCAACCTGTTTGAGCTGGACTATGCACAGGGACACCAAATGTGCCCCTAGTGCAGACTTCAAAGCACTCTTGGAGTGCACCAACCCAACCCCAATACACTAAAGCCTGTCTCGGAGGTGGTCACACCTCCCTGTGACAGGAAACCTATTGGCCAGGCCTCCCTGCCAGAGTTCCGTCCAGCAGCAGGAGGGCAGACTCGTGTCTGTGGCTGTCAGCATCCATTTTGTGATGCCAGGGCTCTGTTAGCTGGTACCGGGTATACTGGTGCTGTCATGTCTCTCCCTCTAGAAGGGTGGGATCATACTCCCACACCAGTTACTGGTGTGGGGGTATGATTCCAAGGTGTTTGACAACAAACACAACATGTTCCTGTGCAGCCATCCCAAAGTTAGCATTTACCGTTTGGTAATAATGCACTTAAGAATATATGGTTTGGCTGCATCACAAACAACCCCGGAATAAATGTTGCAAAGGCTGCAGAGGGGCTCTGCTCATGCATGGGCACCCTCTCACATAAAACCCAGCACCCTGCCTTCAGGATTAGTAAGGCCTGCCATAGGGGTGACTGATAGGTTTATATGTGCAGTGACATGGAGAGATATAGTGAACCTATATCTCAGTAAGGGGTGCATGCACCACCTTACACAGGCTGCAGTGCCAGTCGAGTGGTGTCATTTTGGAAGGCTTCCCAGGGGTGGCATAATACATGCTGCAGTCCCTGGTAGGCCTCTGGGGTACCTATGCCCTGGGTACATAGAATACCATATACTAGGGACTAATAAGGGTACCCCAGAATCCAATCTGGAGTGTACTTAAAGTACTTGTAATCAATTTAGAGAGGAAGCAGCTAGGCTGGGGTCCTGGTTAGCAGGGCCCCAGCCAGACTAAAGTCGAAAAACAGTGAAACATCAGCAAAAAGTGGGGGTAACTATAAGAAGCAGATCCTACTCTCCTACACAACTCCCCCCAAACGTAACGACATTAAACTAACATTGACCAGTTGATTCTTCTTGTTCTAAGTGGAAACATCTGGAGAGTCCATCTGCATTGGCATGGTTACTCCCAGGTCTATGTTCCACTGTATAGTCCATCCCCTGTAGGGAAATGGACCACCTCAACAGTTTGGGGTTTTCACCCTTCATCTGTTTTAGCCATAAGAGGGGCTTATGGTCTGTCTGAACAATGAAGTGAGTGTCGAACAAGTATGGCCTCAACTTCTTCAGAGCCCAATCCAGAGCAAAGGCCTCCCTCTCAATGGCTGACCAACGTTTTTCTCTGGGGCTCAGCCTTCTGCTAATAAAAGCTACTGGCTGATCCTGACCTTCATCATTCAATTGTGATAACACAGCCCCAACCCCCAACTCAGATGCATCTGTTTAAACAATGAATTCTTTGGAGTAGTTAGGACTTTGCAGAATGGGAGCAGTGCACATGGCCTGCTTTAGGTCATCAAATGCCTTTTGAAAGCTGACTGTCCACTGAACTTTCTTGGGCATTTTCTTAGAAGTTAGGTCATTCAAGGGGGTCACTATGGATCCATAACCTTTGACAAATCTTCTATAGTACCCAGTCAGGCCCAAGAAAGCTCTGACCTGAGTCTGGGTGGTTGGAGCAACCCAGTCCATTATAGTCTGGATTTTGCTCTGCAATGGTTGAACCTGGCCTCCACCCACAAGGTGGCCCAGGTACACAACCTGACTCTGCCCTATCTGGCACTTAGTGGCCTTGATAGTTAGGCCTGCTTTTTGCAGGGCCTCCAAAACATTCCTCATGTGGACCAGGTGATCCTCCCAGGTGGAGCTAAAGACAGCAATATCATCTAGATATGCTGCACTATAGGCTTCCAGGCCTGTAAGGACTTTATTCACCAACCTTTGGAAAGTGGCAGATGCATTCTTCAAACCAAAGGGCATCACCACAAAGTGTTAATGAACACTAGGGGTAGAAAATGCTGTCTTTGGCTTGGCATCATCAGCTAGTCTGATCTGCCAGAAAAATCCTAACTTTAAGACTTTCGGTATTCACAGAAGGCATTTAGGAGTCCTAAAGTTAGGACTCCTAACTTCTGTGAATACCGAAATGAGTAAGTGCCTTCTGTGAATACCAAAATGGTAGTAAGTTTAGGATTTTGTCTTAAGTTAGTTCTGTGAATCTGGCCCAATATATCTTATGGGTTCCACTAGCATTCCCAGCAGCCTCATCAGCAGCTTGCTTTCTGAGGGGTTCAAGAGAAGGGCAGCTTAGCTGATCCTGGCTCAGATATGCCCTGGAAGGGCCCCCTGTCCCAAATAACTCAACCTGTTCAGGTTCAAGCTTATCTGGGACAGTTCCTTCTTCAGGCCTGAGATCATCTACCTCAAGAGACTGATCTGCTTCCTGAGCCAGGAGGGAAGACACTGCCTTACCCCTGCTGCTCCTTTTCTTGGGAGGCGCCTGGTCCATACTTCCAGGATCCAGGGCCTGTTCAGCGTTTGACATTTTTGACTGTGACCTGGTCACAGCAAACATGTGCAGGGATTCCCAACATTTCTCAATTAGTCCTGAGCTCCACTTCAGCCCAAGCTGAAGTTTCCAAATCATTGCCAAGCAAGCATTCAACAAGGAGGTCTGCACTTACCACAATTTTCGTAAGGCCAGTTACCCCTACCCAGGAGAAATTACCAACTGCCAAGAAATGGTGTGTCCTGACACTGCTAGCATTGGTCACTTGGTACATTTCACTAAGTATGATCTGCTCAGGAGCCACAAGATCCTTTGTCACCATTGTGACACGTGCTCCTGTGTCCCTGAATGCCAATGCCTCTTTTCCATTGATTAAAGGCTGCTGTCTGTATTTGCCCAGATTACTGAGACTCAAAAAGGAGGACATATCCATGCCTCCATCACAGATCAGTGCAGCCTGAGTTGGAACTCTGACTAGGCCAGAGTCCACCTCAGAACCCAGTGTTAACCCTACTACACCCTTATTCTGAGTACCACCACTTGGAGCTAAACTAGGGGGAACAGTTGCCTTTGGGGCAATGGTGGCTGGAGTTGAGTCTTTGGACTTGGTACAATCACTTGTCCAATGGGTTTTCTGTTTACAGATTTTACACCATGGTTTCTTTTGGTCTTTTCTTTTATTAGATTGGGACTCCCCACCAGATGCAGATTTTTGGGGCCCTTGAGGAGATTTCTGGTCTTTACCCTTGTCCCCACCCTTGGCAGAGTTTTTGGAATCCTGTTTCTTGGAGTCACCACCTTGGTTCTGAACCTTCTGCCTCACCCTGGTTCTGGCCCATTTGTCTGCCTTCTGACCCATTTCCTGGGGAGAGGTCAGACCATAGCCCACCAGGTACTGATGCAACAGCTGATTTTGACAATTATTAAGGATCTGCTCCCTCATAATCAAATTGTATAATCCTTTAAAATCACACACTTTACTGCCAAGTGACCAGCCCTCCGGAGCCTTAGTAGCACAATCTACAAAGTCAACCCAGTCTTGAGTCTGTGCCTTTTGTGTCTCTCTGAACTTCAACCTGTACTGTTCAGTGGTTAGGCCAAACCCATCTAGCAGTGCACTCTTCAAGACTGTGTAATGGTCAGCATCCTCTTCTCTAACAGTGAGGAGCTTGTCTCTACCTTTGTCTGCAAAGGAGAGCCACAAGATTGCTGCCCACTGCTCCTGAGGGACCCTCTGTACTTTACAGGCCCTTTCCAGTGCAGTTACCCATTTGTGGATGTTATCCCCACTCTGGTAGGAAGGGACAATCTTGTTCAGGTTTCTATGGTCATGAGTATGTTCTCTACATCTAGGGACACTGTTGCTGCCACCACGGGGCACTAGCCTCCATCTATGTGAAGCTCTCTGGAGCTCCAGGGATTCCCTGTCCAATGCTATCTGTTCCCTCTTTATCCTAAGCTTAGCTTCCTCAAACTGGATCAGTCTGCATTTTCTCTCCTAAGAGGACTCCTTCTTCTGGGAGAGAATGGTCCTATGAGAGACAGAGGTCCCTCCAGATGCACCAGAATGATTAGACTCCAGTGAAGGAGATCTAGATCTTCTTGGCACACCACCAACCCTTCCAGGTGGGGTATAGAGAGGGCCACTGAGGCCTTCTCCCTCACCTTCAGGACGGATTGGATTTTCCAGGTTAGAATCATCTTGATCCTCCTGGTCAGCTTCAGAGTCCTGGTCATAGGTGTTGTCACCTCTTGGCCTTTGCTCTTCTGCTGCCCCACCCAACTTGCCTACCTCATCAGACCCTGGGGTCTTTCTGCTGAGGTCATTAACAGCAGTGCCTCCATGAGGCGTTGAGTGTTTGCACTCCTCCCTGTCTTCAACTTCTTAGCTGTACACATGTTTCTCAATTCCACAAATGTGAGATGGTCATACTTGGAAGTCAAGGAGCCACTGGCTTCAGGCCTTGAAGAAATACTAGTGTAGTGAGGTGCCTATCTTCAACTTCTTAGCTGTACACATGTTTCTCAATTCCACAAATGTGAGATGGTCATACTTGGAAGTCAAGGAGCCACTGGCTTCAGGCCTTGAAGACATACTAGTGTAGTGAGGTGTTGCACCTACCTAACCTAGTGGGAGCTAATAGACTCTTTTGAGTTGGGGAAAAGGGGTGTGCTGGTCCCTTTGCTAACCCAACTCCAAGTTCAGTAGAACTTACTTTATTCTAGACTTGGTTTATATGTACCTATGTACCTATATTGGTTTTCAGTTAGTCACTCAAAGAGATTATCTGGTAAAGCAATAGCAAGCTTGAATCCCACCTCTGCCACCAATATGAGAAGTTGGCCTGGAATTATGTTGTCCACTAGTTATAGTGGGCACCTTGTACCAGTCCAAACAACCCTTATTGATAGGTTTAAAGACAACCTTTATTGAAAGCTATCTTAGTGGTAGCTGTGGAGAGCAGCCTTCAGGCTAAGTCTTGAAGGAGTGTAAAGCAGCTTGGTTTACCAGATTATAACCTCTTGAATCACTAAATGAAAGGAGAACCACACAAGGTATATATAAAATATATGTATTTATTTCTAAACACTCACTACTAATCTCTTTATGAGATTAGAGTCCAAGATACACAATAATACAGTTCTAAAACGACAGTAAAAAGTACAATATACAATGGGCCCTAGGGGTGGACCAAACCATATATTAAGAAAGTGGTATAAGAACCACGACTTGACTAGACACAGTGCCTAGAACACGTAGAATCGCTGGGACCCCAAGGAACCACCCAAGGTAGTGACACAGGAGACCCACGGGGGACGCATGCAATGTGAGAACACAGGCGCGAGCCCCGTACTATTCTATAGGAAAGTCGCGGTCGAAATTTTCAAAGTTAAGGACACTTAGGAGAGGACTTTGAGCAAACCCCTTTAGACTTAGGGGTTTCTAGGGCCAGCACCCACGGGAGCACCATAGTACTCGAGTTGCTTCACCCAGGGAAGCCGGGTGCATAGGTGACAAATGGTGTTGGGAATCGTCGTTGAGTTCAATGGCGATCTGCTGCAAAGTGCTGCTGCCGGTAAGGAGAAGAGTGTCCGGTGTGATCCAAGCCTGGATCGAAGATCAGAAGAACCTGAAAGCAGAGGGGACAGAGTCTGGGTCTCTTGCCAGTGACCAGGGGCACGACAGACGAATGCCCACCGATGTCAGGTGATTCAATTGCGAAGAGGTGAAGCTTGACTCTGCAGCCACGAGGACCAGGAGGTGTCGAAGATGACTAGGAGCTGGATTCGAGCTGTCCCACAAAGGATGTTGAGTGCTGCGGTGTCGGTGTCCAGATTGGACCCAAGAATCCTTGGCAACAGCAACCTATGCAGAAAGAGAAAAGATGCTTCGGTGCAGAACAGCAAGGTCCTGGGGACTCCCCAAGGGATGGAGTGTCAGGGCACATCTGGAGCAACCAAGTAAGCCCAATTAAAGTTAAAGTTGCCTTCACAGGGACCCACCAGTCGACGGACTAGGGATCGTGAAGGGACCTCAGGAGAAAACACAAAGGGCCAGCTCACGGAACTCTCATGGAATGTAGGTGGGCAATCTTCGGTGCAAATGTTGCTCGGGGTCACGGCTACAAGTAACCCAAATCTCAGCTGCAGGAGTCGTTGGAGAGCTGATGCTTCTGCAAAGTGACGCGGTGTCCAGGGGTTCAGGTTGCACAGTCGCCACGAGGGAAACAGGCCTCAGACTTGCTGCGGGCACTGACCAACCTCTAAGACCACGGAAACCCACCTCCTGTGTTGCAAAATTCCTCAGAGTCCAGCGGGAGCTTCGGATATGCAAACTGGTCAGATGCGTCTTTGGTGCCTGCCTTGCAGGGGAGTATCTCCTGTAGCCAGGGGTGCCTATCTTATGCCCAAGGAAGGGGTGGGACAAACTCTAGGGACCACCTATGGGAGGGTCAGGAAAGAGGGGTGGCTACACCCATTTCCTTGGTCCAGTTTTGCACCAGAGCCGGGGCTGGTAGCCCCTGCAACCGGTTTGAGGTGGACTATGCACAGGGACACCAAATATGCCCCCAGTGCAGTCTTCAAAGCACTCTTGGAGTGCGCCCACCCAGCCCTAATACACTAAAGCCTGTCTGGGAGGTGGTCACACCTCCCTGTGACAGGAAACCTATTGTCCAGACCTCCCCTGCTGGAGTTTCGTCCAGCAGCAGGAGGGCACACTCGTCTGCGGCTGGCAGCATCCATTTGGTGATGCCAGGGCTCTGTTAGCTGGTACCGGGTATGCCAGTGCTGTTATGTCTCTCCCTCTAGAAGGGTGGGATCATACTCCCACACTGGTTACTGGTGTAGGGGTATAATTCCAAGGTGTTTGACTCCAAACACAACATGTTTCCGTGCAGCCATCCCAAAGTTAGCATTTACCGTTTGGTTATAATGCACTTAAGAATATATGGTTTGGCTGCATCAAAAACAACCCCGGAATAAAGGTTCCGAAGGCTGCAGAGGGGCTCTGCCCATGCATGGGCACCCTCTCACATTAAACCCAGCACCCTGCCTTCAGGATTAGTAAGGCCTGCCATAGGGGTGACTGATAGGTTTATATGTGCAGTGATCTGGTGAGATATAGTGAACCTATATCTCAGTAAGGGGTGCATGCACCACCTTAAACAGGCTACAGTAGCAGTCCTGTGGTGTCATTTTGGAAGGCTTCCCAGGGGTGGCATAATACATGCTACAGCCCCTGGTAGGCCTCTGGTGTACCTATGCCCTAGGTACATAGTATACCATATACTAGGGACATATAAGGGTACCCCAGAATCCAATCTGGAGTGTGCCTAAAGTACTGGTAATCAATTTAGAGAGGAAGCAGCTAGGCTGGGGGCCTGCTTAGCAGGGCCCCAGCCAGACTAAAGTCGAAAATCAGTGAAACATCAGCAAAAAGTGGGGGTAACTATAAGAAGCAGATCCTACTCTCCTACCACTGTCCCTACAGCCTTCGTGCGCAGTGCTGGGTCTGCTGGCGGACGTGCCTGGTGGTTCACTTGGCCTACTCGGCTGCTTGCTTGGCTGGACGCGCGGCGCTCTTTGCTTCTTCTTGGGCCCCCACTAGAATCTCGAGGTTGCGACCGCGATGAGGCACACCGCCTGAGCTGCCCCTTAAACAGGGCCTCGAAATGGGGAAAACTGACCAGAAACAGCCTAAATTGAACTTCGAGGGCAGACTCACTGGACGACACAGGCGATCAGGCTACTCAAACGGAGGCTCCTACTGTTCAGGACGATGATATTAAATCTTTACTCATAGAAGTCAAAAACAGCCTAAAAACCATCAACTCTAAAATTGATCACCTGGCGCTGCGCCTAGACCAGGTCAAACAACGCGTCGACTCCCAAGACAATCGAATCACGCACTTGGAAGCCCGAGTGTCAGACAGTGATGACTCCATTGCCAAAACACAACAGAAACTGCTCAAAATGGATAAGGTCCTGGACCTCATACGCGCAAAAAATGAAGATCTCGAAGCGCAATCCCGTAGGAACAACCTGCGCATCACCGGCATTCTGGAAACTATGGTGATGGGGAAGGTGGAGGATTACCTAGTAACACTGCTACGTGAACTCTTTGGCTCAGCATTAGCTGAATGCTTTTCAGTGGAGTGAGCCTACTGCTCCCTGGGACCTCAGCCTCCTCCTGGGGCTGCGGCAAGTCCAATCATAGGCCACGTCCTAAATTATTGCGATTGCGATGTCATCCTTCAGAGGGCGAGAGAGATGAAGAAAGTACGGCATCAGGGCAACACCCTAGCTTTCTATCCAGACTTCACCCTCAGCGTCCAAAATGCCAGATGATATTTCCTAGCAGCTAAGCGGCTGCTGCAGCAACTTAACATCACATATGCCCTGCTATACCCGGCTAAGTTGTGAATCGAGACAGATGGCAAACCCTGCTATTTCATGGAACCCCAGGTCGGCCACATCCTTTGCCAAACAACTGAACAAAGTACGCCCGCGCTCTTTACCACTGGTGGGTGAGAATTACCATCTAAATGACAATGATTAGCCTCCTTTCTTCTTCTTTTGCTGCTTTCTAGGGGACATGAATACTAGGGGGTTTCTTTCTGTCTGATGTTACTTGTTCTCTGTTATATTGATATTACACTGCATTCGCAGGTGAACTAGAATGTGTCTATTGGGCCTATAGCTATTATCGTACACTCTCGCCTGTTCACTCCATCCTCGGACGGGGGTTGGCCCGACTGAGCCCTCACTCCCACTCAGGATGAATCCCACTTGTAACCTGTTCCTCCTCCTTTTTGTTGCATGGGGGTGGTGGGGGAATGTTTCTCAACCTGATTGTGGGGTTGGAGTAGGAGGTGGGAGGGTGAGGGTAGCGGTAGACAGGGGCTTGGAATTCTCCCCTCTGTTATAGGTTTATGTTCCTTCTAACTGTTCAGCATGTTCAGCAGCTAACATTCATTGTCATAACCGACAACAACACAAAAGGCAGAGGAGACCTCTGCTTGGACGGCGGTCCACACAACACCAGTGGTACATTTACACTTACTGCAATCCATTAGTATGGCCGAGGTAATGTTTATTACCTGGAACATCAGAGGAATCAATGACCACCAGAAATCCAAGTTTGTCCACGCCTACTTGGCCTGACATAACACCGACATATGCTTCTTACAAGAAACACATCTTGCCTCCACCAACACGGCTAGGCTTATGGTCTGTCTTTGGGGGGAGTCCTACTCAGCTGCATATTCAAACCATGCCAGAGGGGTCAGTGTTGTAATCAGACATGCCTTACCATTGCATACTGAGCGAACCCACATCGACTCTGCTGGCAGATTTATCATTCTATCGGGAACGCTTTATTCCCAACCTCTAATACTAGCTGCTATTTATGGCCCCAATCTCGATGACACTGACTTCTTCCTGAACTTCTGGAGGCTGCTCTCCTCCTTCGGTTCACATTCCATTATTTGGGCGGCAACTTTAACATAGCACCACTCAGTGCTAGGGACAGATCAGGAGTGCGTACACAACACCCACTGGCTATGGCCACCCTACACACACTGACATAAGAAAATACCCTAGTAGATTTCTGGCGGCATATTCGCCCCACGAAAACCAAGGGCACATGCATATCCACCACGCACGGCGCTTGGTCACGTATTGATTTATGGCTCCAACTAGAGATGTCACCAGCTGGACACTATTGGTCTAGCACATGCCTGCACTTTATCTGACCACGTCCCAGTGCACCTTACACTAAGGATTCCACAAACCCGCCAGCGCATATTTTTGTAACACCTACCTCCTTATGCCCTGCAGGACATGGTCTTTAGGGAAGAACTGCGCAGTGCCATCACTGACTTCTTTGAGCTCCACACCGGCTCATTTGAGTCTCCCCCCGGTTCCCTGGGAATATTTCAAGGTGGTGATAAGAGGGATATGCATTGCAAAACAGACCTGAATCCTCCGAGCCATTTGGAACACTCTCAGGCGCTTGGAGTCTGAGCTCCAAGCTCTAGATCAGGCTTACTGTTCCAATCCCAACCCAGATATACTTGCAAATATTTGAGCTAAAACCACCACTCAGAAGCTGTACATGAGGTCAGCTGCCTGGGCCGTGAGGCGATGGCCTGCAGATTTGGCGAAGGCTAGCATCCGGGCAGAACTCTGGCTAATTTGCTACGGAAACCTCATGCATCCACTTATATGACAGAGCTGTGCTCTGATTTGAGAGATAGAATCACTGCTAAAACCACCACTCAGAAGCTGTACATGAGGTCAGCTGCCTGGGCCGCGAGGCGATGGCCTGCAGATTTGGCGAAGGCTAGCATCCGGGCAGAACTCTGGCTAATTTGCTACGGAAACCTCATGCATCCACTTATATGACAGAGCTGTGCTCTGATTTGAGAGATAGAATCACTGCACCAGATGAGATCATAAAAACAATCACTATTTTTTACTCTCAACTTTACACTGCGGGCTCCGAGCAGGACCCTGATTCCCTACAGCAATATATCGATTTGATTGAGCTCCTATGGCTCAGCCCGGCCCACCACGAATATCTTGATGTGCCATTCACAAATGAGGAAATTACCCTGCTCATTGCGGTATTCCCAGCGGACAAGGCAGCCGGCACGGATAGCCTTACGCCGGCGTTTTATACAGAGTATGCCCTAATTTTAATACCTTACCTAGTGGAGATGTACAATGAATCCATTGAAGTCGGCCGCCTTCCCCCATCGCTCCATGAGGCGCTCTTCACCCTAATACTGAAAACAGAAAAGCCGCCAACATCCTGCAACTGCTATCGCCCGCTTTCGCTCATCAACACGGTTAATAAAATACTGGCCAAAGTATAAGCAAATCGACTACTCCCCCTCATGCTGTTAATAATACGTCCAGACCAATCTAGCTTTATCCCAAGCCATGCCATCTCACATAACCTCAGACCATTTTTTCGGTAATGCATCAAATTAATCCCACCCTCCCCGCAGTAGCTGCGCTTCTCAACGAAACTAAAGCGTTTGATTCCCTCGAATGGCCCTTTCTGTTCTCTCTGTTGGCCCGCACGGGCTTTATTCGAAATATCAGATTGCTATACACCCTCCCAACTGAGTGCATAAAACTTAATGGACAGATCACAGATTCCATCACAATCACTAGAGTCGCATGGCAGGGTTGCCCACTCTCACCACTGCTCTTTGCCATCGCCATGGAGCCTCTCGCTGTGTGGCAACATCAACTCCACACCCACCGGGGCATCGGGTTCTCTGCCCGTGTGTTGGTCACCTCTATGTATGCGGACGATGTTGCCCTATTCATCCGTGAGCCACACAAGAACTTGGATCCAATGACCAGAGAAGTCATATGTTTTGGGGGATACTCAGGTGTCCACATTAATTGGAGCAAATCCATATTGTTCCCCCTTACGGATGCTACACAACCTTGCTCGACAGAGTTTTCGCTTAAATGGGCAACTGACCGATTAGATACCTGGGCATTTGGCTCAGCAGTAGCACAGACAAACTCTGGTCTGCGAACTATGGTAGGGCCATGGAGTGGCTAGAAGCCAAAATCCCATTCTGGAATAAACTTCCACTTTCCTTGTCAGGCCTCATCACTATTGCTAAAATTATTATTTTGCCAAAATTCCTTTACTTGTTTTGAAACATTCCCTCTCACGATGCAATTCTTCCATAGACTGCAATCCAATTTAATCTCTTTGGCATGGAAGGGACACCATCCGCAAATCGCCTATAATATATTGCCGCTCCCATTTACACGTGGCGGTCTTGGTGCGCCTAACCTGAAACTCTAAGCTTACTGTGCCCAGGCTAGTTTTCTACATTTGTGGCTCCACCCGACACCATTCCAACCGCATACTGCGTAGAGGCTTACCTGGCCTCGCCTTGGCCGCTTAGCACTGCGCTGTTTCTGCCCTACAAAAATCCCCGAAAAGAAATTAGTACGGTTGAATGCCTGTGTTGGGCATGGGAGGGACTTCGTAAATACACTGGCACAGACACCCTGTATGCCCCATCCATGCAACTTGTCGAAAATCCCGCTTTTTCCCCCGTTACAAAATAAAGGCATGGCGCACCACGCGAAGGCGCTAGGAATCAGCATAAATGCTGATCTATATCCAGATGGTCAGTTCCTTCAACCCCCTGAACGCACTGCAACATTAACACTACTGGATAGCCTACAATACCACCAGATGCGTGCAACATGCAAAAGGGCGAATAACTTATTTCTGGCGCCACCTCCCATTAACGCAGCACTGGAATATATACATACGACTACTTCACATTGAAAACTCGTCACTAGATTATTTTCGTTTTCCATGGCGGACGCACCTATTGATGCTGAGAGGGCGTGCAGCGCATGGTGGGCAGACTTGTTCGACAGCCCCACACTTGAGCAATGGCAATTCTGCTGCTGCAAAGCAGAAAAACTCCCCCCTAACTATAGGCTGAGACAGATACACTTTACATTTCTTCATAGGCTATACCGTACCCCACTCGTACTACACATGATGGGCCTCACTACAGACGCCCGCTGTGCGCGTTGTTAGGCGCATGAAGCCACTTTCACGCACCTGGCCTGGTCATGCCCTAAAGTGGCATCCTATTGGGTAGAGGTGTGTGAGACCATTAGCGCCATTACCTCAATCACCCTTGCATCGAATCCCCTTCTCTGCCTACTTGGTTACGTTAAAGAAATTCCTGATGCCTGCCGGCGCTTGGTGGCAATGCTACTGGTTCTAGCCAAGCGTACAGTAGCAATTCACTGGGGGTGGAAACCGGCACCAATACTCAAATCCTAGCTTGCTGATGCGGCACACTGTCAGACACAACTAAGAGAATTGTGGAATCTTATGCCGACAGCGAGCAGGCCACACAATATTTGGGGACGTTTAGTCACTCACCTACACGGCTTGGCTGAGGACGCCTCAGACAATAACCCCCTCATGGCCAGTCCGGTACGCACGCCTGCACGGGGACTGATGCCGGCCCAGAGATGCTCGTACCTCCATAATATATGACTATCATTGTGATGTAGCTTGCCTCTGTATGACTCCTTCCTTTCTTTTTTTAGGAAAAGCGTGTTGTGAATGTCTCACGAAGTTACACTCGTACACCTGTATAAGTATCTATGATCCACTGTAATTTGTTGATGCCGCTGCAGAACTGTATGTACTAACATGCTTCCATTGAAAATGTTCAATAAAAAAACGCAGGGGCAGATTTATGACGACTGGTGCATCCCTGCATATCAGCAGGGATGCGCCAGTTATTATGCGCCACAGCTGCGCCACCATGGATGCGCCACATTTATAATGCGGCGCACCATGGGGCAAAAACGGCACAGATGCGTGACGCATCTGTGCCGAAAAGTGGCGCATTGCTGGAGTTGCGTTGCAAGCGCGACGCAGCTCCAGCAATGATCTGGGGGGCCCTATCTATACAATGCTGCGTCAATCCTTACGCCTGCTTCAAGCAGGCGCAGGGTTTTGACGCAGCATGGGCCTAAAAGTGACTGAGTGAAATCTTGTAGATTTCACTCAGCCACTTTTAGGAGGCGTTCCTGCGCCGGAACGCCCCCACCTGCCCTGGAACGCCTACATGTGGCGCAGGGCTTTACAACGTGATGCATCTGGGAGATGCGTCACGTTTGTAAATACCCCGCACCATGGCGCAGGATTTGCGCCGCTGCTGCGTCACAAAAGTGACGCAACGGCGGCGTAAATGAGGCGCAAGTGCAACATAAATCTGCCCCGCAGTGTTTAATATTAGTTACAGAATCAAGCCACCTCTTCTTTCACCTGCTGCGCCGCAATGCCGCTTGTGGGCTCGGTAATGTCAATATTGCTATAGCTGAGGGTAAACATGTGTTAGTCCCAGAATCCGGTTACCTACAGCCCCCCTCCGTCATACACCCAAAAATGTACTCTGGTACAATGAGAAAGTTTTGCGCCACAACAGAGCAATAGCAAGATTGTTGGGCGAGTCCCTTGACTTAGTTTTGCAGGAGTTTTATCCAATCATGAGCGAGGCTGGCTAACACGAATACATGGAGGCGCATGCTCCAAAGTACAAGTTGTACTTTATGTCTATAGTTTCACATAGCTGCACGTGTGCACGTTCATTCCCGAAGTGCCATATTAAAATCAGGCAAAAGGTTTTCTTTGCATTTCATACTTTAAGGATAGTTAATGTTCATTGAGTGACATCAACCGTGCAAACTAAACACCATAACAAACAAGCACTGCTTAGGAATGGGTCACAGTTGTGATGAATCCATCTGAAAGAAAGGAGCATAGAAGGACACATGCATGCAGTATCCGCAAGGGAATTCCAAGCATTCCTGTTTTATTTGAGGGGATTGCGCCCCTGTGTTTTAGGGAGCAGTGGTAGCAGCAGTATGTTCACCTTCCCGGTTCATAGCTGCCAAGGTTTAAGATTGCTTATGTGTGACATTTCCATAGTTTCAGTGTACTTATGAGTGACATTCAACAGCCAACTGTGTGGCACTTAAGACTGACACTTTCTCACAAGTAAAATCAAGCAAAGAAGTCCATGGAAACAGATAAATACCAGAAGTTGCACCCATATGAGCAACGTAAAACTGTAAGATCTTCAAACTGCTACAAAGCACATGAAATGGAAGGGCACTAATCAGTCTCTTTTACATGTTTCATTTGTTTTATAGTGCTCTTCATACCACTGTAGGGTGTTAGAGCACTTTACATCATACACACATTATACTAGGCCTGGGCTAAAATTCCGTTCCGGTCGCGGAAATTGTGATAATTTGATACTTTCGCGTTCCGCGGAGAGCGCGAAAATGTCAAAATTTCCGCAATCCGCATTTTACCGGAAATTTTTTGCTTGCTCGCACTGTAAAATAATACATTCTCGCGTGCGCGCGATTGCCTTACCTGAATCCCCGCGTTCGCCGACAGGTTTTCCCGATCCGGTCGCGTTCTCCATGAGATGTTGGATTGTTGGTAGCCATTTGCGCTGTCTCGCGACAGTTCGTGCCCGCAGTGACGTCATTCGTCGCGCGTTCACGTCTTTCTTCTCTCGATCATGCACCGCGAGACAAGTGAAAACAAGATGGCCGCGCCCGTGAGCAACCACATGGGTAAGTTGGCGAGCCGCGACCATGCAGAAAATGCCGCGAACGGGCGGGAAATAAACTTCCGCATCTTCGTGATATTTCTGCGTGTTTGCGGAGATTTTTAACATTTTCGCGATAATTTGTGAAAGTGAATTTCGCAAATTCCGCCCACCCCAACATTATACAGAGACAACAAATCATACATGTGTGCATCAGTCTATAGGAGATGTTACGTAAGACAGTGAGGATTACAAGTTGTAGGAATAACACATCATCCTTACTAGCAGACAGTATATTTCAAGTGTGTGTGGTCCAGAGAAGCACAAACTCAGGATTTTAAACGTACCACAGTGGTGGGTTTTACTAAAAAGAATGTATTTCTACCCAAACTAACCCTTTTAGCAACATTGACATTATGAAAAACTGGGGGAAAAATAACTTTCTAACCTATATCACGCAGTTTAAATGCAGCTCCTTGATTGCAGTTCATATGTGTTATATTAGGATTGTAATTTATGAACTGCAAGTAACAAAAGGATCTCTGCGACAAGAGCAGTAACCCACTGAGCTAGCCACATAAAATGCAGTTTAGTGATCTATCTGGCACATGTTCTCTGCAGCAGGTCCATTAACCATCTGCGCTACTTCATGATGCGTGAAACTGCCACGGGACAAAACGCTTATCTGGTTCCAGCAGGAACATTATTCACAAGAGTTATCTTGATATTTTATTGCTTCCTGAAGACTCAAGCAACAAAAATCTATCGTGAAAAGGAGGCCTCTGCACTTGTAGACGAGGGAAGTCTGCAGCAACATTCCCAGAAAGCACAAAGTTTCACAACTCTGTGCTGCAGCTGACTGATGCCTAGGGCTGCCCTGAAATGTCCGTGTGTTGAGGTTAGGGGTCACAGCCAAACTCAGCTGGTGGTAGCCTTTCCTGGGGGCTAAGGTCTGTTGGCAGGAAACTGAAATCATCCTTCAAATGCAGCCTGCACTGCCTTCGGACCCTGCTGCGTAGTGAGACAGAGTCTGCCCCCGTGCACACTCCGACCTTATGGCGCTGATTCAGGAGAGAACAGTCAGGGCCCACTGTGATCCTCTGCAGATAATGCCGCCCTTGGCCACCAAAAGGTGTCAATGGCACTAACGGCGGTGGGTGGTGTGGCGCCAGTTGCTGAAATACAGCAACTCAGGGAAGGCGGCAACCCTGTATTTATTTGGCTGGCTCTACACTCACTGGTACGAGCAGGATGGCCAGATGAAATGGTTATCAGTACCACCTCTGAGGCAGCCACAGCGGGTCTCAGTTGTAAACAAATCAATGCAGTCAGCTGAGCCCAGATCGCTGCAGTAGTCGGTGCCCATGGTGAGACGAGATTACTATTTAAAGTCATGTTTTCAACACAGACTGACTGAATGAGGCAGTCCGATTCCTCTCCAGGCTTCCACACATGCGCAGAAGGATTAGGGTACGCACATCCTTCTAGCCATATGAACCACAAGCGGAAGCTATTGTTGAAACTGGCGTCCTGTGTGTGCTGTGAGAGGCTGAAAAATGTGCCTCCTCACATGCTAGAGTTTTTTTTAAATGGCTTAGAGTCTGAGGCGCTTCCTTTATACCCCTCCCTGGTGCTTTATTAAAAAGTCTGATCCTTCTTTTCTCAGCATGGTTCCCACTGAGCTTCATGAAACATGAAGCATGGCGGCCGTGAAACGGGCGCCGTGCTAATAAAAGGAGTGTGGCCGCGCATCCACAGATGTGCCCCTTGTAATTAATAACAAGCCGGTGGTCACAATTGCAGGAGAGACTCTCCTGCAGTAAGAGAAACTCATTAAAAAAAATAGTGCTTACAGAGTAAATAAGACGTAATGTGTAACAACTGAAGTAAAAGTTCAGTCCTTATGGGTGGTAACAAATGGCGAGGGACTAACAAGCCTCATAATGAACCGGAAGCCAGTGTTTACCAAGAACAATGACGCAAGCCAATGAAAAATATGGGAGGAGAGTTGGCGAGGCTTCCACAGCATACTCTAGTACAGCATGCCTTGCAGAGCGGCAGCGCATGCGCGCTGCACTGCTAGGCTTGACTTCAAAATACTAGTACACAGAAACATGATGTGACTTAGAAATGCTGTTTTGAAGAAAATGTATATGCCTCATTTGATTTGCATGTGTACCGTCAGCTGAGTGCATTAAGTACAGTATATAACGTCAGCAGAGCCCCTTTGTTAAAAAAAGGCACAGAATGTAGAACCGAGTAACAGGTTTATGCGGAATCTCCACGTGCCAAGCCAAACAAATTAAATTTACATAAGCGTGCTGAAATCCAAACTATCAATTCGGCTTCTTCCTTTAAGGGCTGCTAGTGGTGGATATACATTGAGTATTTAAAATTAGCCTTGTGTTATCAAAACATCTATACATATCGCATACCATCTATAGTAGGGGTTTGGGGAACCAAATTCACATTTTGGCGTGCTCTCCCTGTAATAACCAAAGCACAATAAAATTTGAGACATACCGTAACTAAAACATGACGTTTTTTAAAATGTAAAGGCCGTAAATGGTTGACAAATGTTAAAGCAAATGACATCAATCGCATGTTTTTTTAAATACACACAAACACAACATTCATAAGCAAAACATGCCCCATAACATCTGGTGTTGTCAACTGGATACCTGGATACAAGTTCTGTTTATAGTAGATGTCTGGGGAACTGAAAACAAGTTTCAGTGTGCTCTCCCCGTAATAACCAAAACAAAAATAAGTCGGTGATTTACTCTAACTAAAACATAACATTCTCTAAATAAAAAGCACCATACGTGGTTTACAAATAGTAACGCAAATACCATCCGGTGCATTTATTTGGAAATGCACACAAACACAACATTCTCAAGCAATACATGTCGGGTAACATCTATTGATGTCAGCTGAAGACCTGGCTTCAAGTTTAGTCGTGCTCTCATTGAGATACCAAAAAATACCAACGCACAGAGACATGCCATGACTAACACATGTTTCTTTGCAAAATAATAAAAACATTACCCCCAGGTCCCTCCTGTCCTCGTCCCATTCCTTAACAAAGTGGAGATGACCATCTCCACGACAGAAAAAAAGAAAAGTAGGATGCTGGGATGCCAAACCCACTCCCTCCCACTGGGTGTACATAAGCAGTACCATCCCAGCATGCAGCCTGTTCTTTTTTACTATCTTCCGACAGATTGGGACGTGTTTGGACTTACCTGATGGCTTCTTCACTGGACGTCTCGTGTTGGCTGCTGGGCTGTCCTCGCCGTCCTCTTCTGCGTTCTCCTGGCCTGCTGGGATTGCCAGGAGCCGCGTTGACTGCCGACCGGCCCTTTGCGGCTGGGGCGCCGTTCCTTCCGGTCTCTTCCGGGTTGCAGTGCGCATCTCCCTGTGGCTTGGCCGGTCTGGGGGATGCGCTGCTGCGGATGTTAGGTGGGTCCTGGGGCTCTGCTGGGCGATGCTCCTGGGTTCCCTGCCTGGCGTTTGTTGTCCTGACAGCCTCCTCTTCTTCCTGCTGCCCCTGCTGCTCGGTTGGTTCGGTGCAGGGGCAGGCCTTGCTGTGGCCTCGGAGGCCGTTTTCGACAGACTTCTCTGCCCGGCGCTGGTTTCCTGGTGCGCGCCTGGGCTGGCTATTAGGGGGCAGTGGGCTTGTGGTGCACCCTTTTTGCCCCCTTGGTGAGTACCGCGTAGCAGCCCCTTTTTTTCTCCTTGCTGTTTTGGGGATGTGTTGGCTGGCTCTCCTTCTGGGTGCTGCTTGGATTGGGGGTTGGGACTCCTGGAGATGTGGGGGTTTGTGCCCGGGGCCCCATGCATGCGGTTCAGGCGCTCTTCCGCTGGGCTTCTTCCCCGCTTCTGCACTCGCCTGCTTCTCCTCTGGCCGTCCTTCCTGTGTGCACCTATTCTTGTCAGTGGGCGAGGTTGTGGCATGAGGCTGGGGTTACCGACTTCCGTGCCTGCAGGTTTGCGCTTGGCATCCACTCCGCCTCCTGTGATTACGAACATGATCCCATGTGTACTGTACCTCATGTTTGTGTTGTTTGTATATGTCATATTGAGCTGGGATGCGTGTCCCCTTGCGGTGACTTCAATTGCGGTGATCAGTGCTACTGTTTGTGGTTTGGCAGGTTCGGGGCTTGGGCTGTTTGACAGGGACTGCGCTGCAGCCTACGTTCCTGTGACTTTGATGCACGCGCTTGTGGTTTCGCTACCTGCTGCAGCATCTCTGTTCATTTTCGCCTGGGTTTTCCGGGTTTGGTTGACTTCTGCTTTCCGTGGGATTCGCTTGCAGCCCTGGGTGGTGTCTCTTCCTCATGCCCTCTTAGGGTGTTTGGGTTGCTGCCTGCTTGGCCTTCTGGTCGCTGCCGCACTGTACGCCTGGGCCTCTGGGTGGTGCCGGGGTTTGAACCCGGGGCCTCCTGCTTGCGTTTCTTGCCCCCTCTTTCTTTGCACTAGCCTCTGCTGGTCTGCCTGGACCTTCCCGTCTGGGTTTCTTGCTTTCTTTCGGGTGCTGTTGGATCCGGTCGTCCTTGGGTCTCTTTCGGTGCTGGTGGATTCCTGTCTTGCTGTCTCGGTCCGGGGCCCTTGGTGTCTCCAGCCTGGTTCTCTGTCTCCTGTGCCCCCTGCTCCCGGGGTCCTGGCGGTCCTTCGGCTTCTTCTGCTGCCTGCGGTGTTGGCTCCCGTGCCTTCGCTGTCCTGTCTTGGGCCATGGTTTCCCCTGGGTCGCTTCCTTTTTTTGGGGGTTCTGCCTGGGGGGGGGGGTTCCTTTGGGACTTCCTCCGTGGGTTGTGTGTTCCCTAGCCTTTTCGTTTTTCGTTTGCTTGGCGCTTGTTGCTAGTTGGCGTCTGGGCTGGGGGTCGGTCCCTGTGGGTCTCCCATTGGCCTATCCCCTTGGTGCTTGCTGCCTGGTGGCTTGTCCGCCCTGTGGTTTGGCCGGGTCGGCTCTGGTTCCTCCCTGGAATGGTGTCTGCTTGCTGGGCTGTGGCTCGCTTTGGGCGGAGTCTCCCGGGGTTTGTTGGCTTCTTCTTGTGGCCTCTTTGATATGTCCTCTGGGCCTTCGGCTGTCCTGCCCTGCGGGCTTCTGTTGTCCCTAATCGGTCCTGGTGGGTGCCTGGTTTGGGGTGCGCCTGGGCTGGTGCCTTGCTGTTCTTGGGCTTCCTTTGGCTGCTTGTGGCCCTTCCTGCCCTTCTGTGGGTTTGAGCCTGGTGCGTGCCTGTCTGGGTGCCTGCCTGCCTGCCTGCATATTTTTGGTTTTGGGCACTTCTTGTGTCCTCTGGGTGCTTTTGCTTGCCCCTTGCCCGTCTCTTGGAGTGTCTGCCTTCTGTGAGTTCGCTGGGTCCTCCCCCTTGTTTTCCAGAGGGGGGCTGTTGTGTCCTTCCTCGATTCTGGTGGACCCTTGACCTTGTTGGGCTGTTGGCTCCGGGGCAGTGCTGGTCGGGGCCCTGGTGGCTTCTGGCTGATGTTGGGTGTTAGCTTGTTGGGCTTGCCTTCTCGCCTGCCGCTACTTTTGCCTCCTGTGGTGGCTGGGTGTCATTGGTCTTCCTTGGCCTCAGCCATGGGTGGCCCCTTGTTCTTTGGGTGCCCGGCTCCTGTGCCCTGCCCTGTCTGCTGTGCCCTTTCCCTGCTTGTGTTTGTTGGGTGTCAGCCTCCCCTGGTGCGTGGGCTGCTTTGTTGCTTCTCGCTCCTCTCGTTCCGCTTTCGGGTTGCAGTTGGCTTGCCTCGGGTCTGGGGCTCCGGTTTTTTCCCTTGGGAGCCTATCGTTGGGCCTGTACTCCCGCACAGGCTGTTTGCGGCCTGTGGCGTCTGTGACCCTTGCTCTCTTGTTGGCTCTGGGGTGTTCCTTGTCCCCTTGTTTGGGTCCGTTCCTGCTCCCCTGTTGGGTGGTGCGCCTTTGGCTTCTCCGGGCTCTTCTCCTTTTTGGTGCCGGGGTTGTTCCGGTGTGCTCTTGGGTCCTGGGCTCTGCTTCTGCTGCGTTTGCCCTTGCGGTCCCTGTGTTTGGACTCCCATTCGCTTGTGCGTTTGGGTTGCTGGTGCGCCTCTCAGCTTGGTTGTGTCAGGCTTTGTGCTGTAGGGCCCTTGTTTGCTTGTGGTCCTCTTTTGGTCCCTGATTGGGTCCATTCCTGGGCGATCCTTCTCTTGGGCTTTGTTGCGGTCCTGGGCTGGTCTTCTGTCCTTTCCTGTGCCATTCGTTTCGGCTGGCTGTGACCCTGGGTCCGTGGTGTGGGCTGCTGCTGGGCTCCCTCCCTCTGCTTCTGCGCTTTCTGGATGGCCTGGCTGTGGTTGGATGCTGTGCCTTTCCCTGTGCCCCTTCTTGGTTGGGGGTTCTTTTTGCCTCTCCTTACGGGTCCTGGTGGTGCTGTGTTGTGTGCCTCCTGGCTGGTTGGCCTGCTGATTCTCCGGCTGGCTTCTTGGGGGTTGGGCTGTTGGCCTCCTTGTTGGTCTTTCCTGTTTGCCCTTCTGCCTCTTGGGATTTGCCTTCGGTGGTTCCTTGGTGTCCTCCTTTCTCCTCCTGGCGTTTGGTCAGCTCTTGGTTGGTGTTGTTTCCTCCTTTCCGGTTCTGGGGTGTTGGTTTCCTCGGTTCCGTGTTGGGCCTCTGTTGTTGTCTTTATTGATGCCCTGGTTTTTTGCCGGGTCTGCTTCGGGTTGGGCTTCTTTGCTCTCCCTGGCCTCCGTTGGGTGTGTTGCTGGGCTTCTTGTCCCGGTGTCTCCTGCTTTGGGGGTGTGCCTCAGGGCCTAGCCTTTTCTTGTACCCCGGGTTCTTTTCCCGGTGGGTATAAGAATGTCGACTTGCAAAATGACAAGGCCTAGGACCTGGGGAATCGCTGGGGCTTCACTTCTGCAGTGTTAGCAGGTAAGTAACAGACCCACGGAAAACGCGTGCAGTGTGTGAACACAGCCGCGGGTTCCCTATTGATTACAATGGTGCAAGTTTTTAAAGTTCTAGGGTACTTCGAGGAAGTCTACTAGCAAGCCATTTACAAGGTAAGTACTTCGAGGGCCAACACACACTAGGGCACCGGAGTGCATGAGTTACCTCACCCAGGGAAGCCGGGTGCATAGGTGTCTTTTGGTGTTGGGTCGCTGTTTTCTATGGAGACCAAAGAAGACTTGCTGCTTGCGTCGTCTGAAGAAGTGTCCTGTGGAATCCAAGGGTGGATTCAAGATGGAGGCGACCTGAAAATTGAAGGGATAGTGTTCAAAGTCACTTACCAGTGACCGGTGGCCAGGAAGATGGATGACCACGGATGTCGGGTGATTTCAGGTCGTCAATGGTGTTTTGACTCTTCACTCACGAGTTCCAGGAGGGATCGACGATGACCAGCAGCTGGATTCGGAGTGTCCCACGACGTCTGCAGCTGACTGCGGTGTCGGCAACCGGATTGGAGCCAACAAGCCTTGGCACCTGCAAGTCTCATGTAAACTGAAGAAAGTCGATGGTGCAGACCAGCAAGGTCTGAGGGACTCACCCAGCGAGGATAAGTGAGGGCAGGCCTGGAGCAATTAGGGGAGCCCTTTGAGTTGATAGGAAAGTCTTCGGGGGACCCACTAGCCAACGAGCAAGTGATCATGAAGACACCTCTTCAGGAAATGCTTCACAGGAGCCGACGGTCACTCGGGATGGGGTAGGCCTCTGATTCTCACTACAAAACCTGCTGGAGAATTGGGCCACATATGGTCCAATGCACAAGTTCGTGGAACGTCGTGAAGGGTTTGCACTCGACAATAGTGCACGGTCCCCGGGTATTGCTGTTTCTCGTCACTCGTGGGGTCCACTCACCACAGCTTTGCTGGGGACTCACAATGGCCATCGAGAAGTCAGGAAATCTACTTCCAGGGCAGCAGGGACTTCGAACTCCGTCGGGAGTGGCAACGTTTGCAATCATTGTTTAAGGTATTTGGTGCCTGCCAAGCAGCCTGCCAAGCAGGGGAGTCACTCCTTGACTCCAAGGGAGATACTTCTGTCTTCCAAAGGTAGTGTAACATCGAAGGGCCAGGATTCTTCTTTGTAGAGCGTTGTCCAGGGTTATCTGATTTGCAATGGCAAAGCTTGCTATCTTATAGTGAAGATAGGGGAGGGACTAGCTCTATGACCACTCCTCTAGGAGGGTCAGGGGAGGGGGTGGTTACACCCACTTCCCTTTGTCCAGTTTCACGCCAGAGCAGGGGCAGGTAGCCCCTGAACCGTTTTGAGCTGGCATATGCACAGAGGAGCCTACTGCTCCCCCAGTGCAGGACTTCAAAGCACTCTAGGAGTGCACCCACCCAGCCCCAATACACTAAATCCTGTCTGGAAGGTGGTGACACCTCCCTCTGACAGGATGCCTTTTGTTGGGCTTCCTCCACTGCGAGTTTCAGTCAGCAGCAGGAGGGCAGCCCAGTGTCTGTGCTGGTGGCATCCATTTTGTGATGCCAGGGCTCTGTAGGATTTCTATCGTTTTACATGTCGTCCCCTCTAGAAGGGTGGAATCATGCTCCCACATCATGGACTGATGTGGGGGTAGGATTCCAAGTTGTTTGACACCAAACACGACATGTTTTGATGCAGTCATTCTAAAGTTAGCATTTTAATACACTTAAGGGTATATGGTTTAACTGCATCCACAAACAGCCATAGAGAATAGACTCTGGTAGCTGCTGAGGGGCCCAGCTCACGCAGAGGCACCCCCTCACATTGTAAACCACGCACCCTGCCCTCAGGATTGATAGGGCCTGCCATAGGGGGGGCTGATAGGTTTATATGTGTGTGTATGGTGAGATATAGAAACCTATATCTCAGTGAGGAGTGCTAACACTACCTCACACAGGCTGCAGTAGCAGGCCTGTGGTGTCAGATTGAGTCTGCTTCCCAGGGGTGGCATAATACATGCTGCAGCCCCTGGTCGGCCTGTGAAGTGCCTATGCCCTAGGTACCTAAGGTACCATATTCTAGGGGCTCATAAGGTACCACAGTATCCAATCACTAGTGCATCTAATATGCATACCAAGTCGTTTAGAGAGAACAGAGAGACTGGGGCCCTGATTAGCAGGGACTCACCCAGACTATTGCCAGAAACCAGTGTATACATCTGAAAAAAAAGTGGGGGCAACATACGTGCAGATCCTACACAACCCCCCCAAACTCAGGGACATTAAACTAACCTTGACCAGTTGAGTCTTCATGTTCTAAGTGGAAATACCTTGAGAGTCCATCTGCATTGGCTTGTTGGGTCCCAGGTCTATGTTCCACTGCATAGTCCATCCCCTGTAGGGAAATGGACCACCTGAGCAATTTAGGATTTTCACCTTTCATCTGTTTGAGCCATAGGAGGGGCTTGTGGTCAGTCTGAACTATGAAGTGAGTGGCAAACAAGTATGGCCTCAGCTTCTTCAGGGCCCACACCACAGCAAAGGCCTCTCTCTCTATAGCTGACCAACGTTTCTCTCTAGGGGCCAGTCTTCTGCTTATGAAAGCTACTGGCTGGTCTTGACCTTCATCATTAAGTTGAGACAGTACAGCTCCCACACCCAGCTCTGAAGCATCTGTTTGAACAATGAACTTCTTTTTGTAATCTGGACTCTGCAAGATGGGGGCAGTGCACATTGCCTGCTTGAGGTCATCAAATGCCTTTTGACAGCTAGCTGTCCACTGAAACTTTTTTGGCATTTTCTTAGAGGTCAGATCATTTAAGGGGGCCACTATATATCCATATCCCTTTACAAACCTCCTATAGTACCCAGTCAGGCCTAAAAAGGCTCTAACCTGTGTCTGGGTTGTTGGAGCTACCCATTCCATTATGGTTTGGATTTTGCTCTGCAATGGTTGAACCTGGCCTCCATCAACAAGGTGGCCCAGGTACACAACCTGACTCTGCCCTATCTGGCACTTTGTGGCCTTGATAGTGAGGCCTGCTTTTTGCAGGGCCTCCAAAACATTCCTAAGGTGGACCAGGTGATCCTGCCAGGTGGAACTAAAGACAGCAATATCATCAAGATAAGCTGAGCAATAGGTTTCCATACCAGTCAGAACTTTATTCACCAACCTATGAAAAGTGGTAGGTGCATTCTTCAAACCAAAGGGCATTACCACAAAGTGATAGTGCCCACCAGGGGTTGAAAATGCTGTTTTGGCCTTGGCATCATCAGCTAACTTGATTTGCCAGTAGCCAACTGTTAGGTCAAATGTACTAAGATACTTGGCTGAGGCCAAAGTGTCTATAAGTTCAGCTGCCCTGGGAATTGGATAGGCATCAGTCCTGGTGACTGCATTGAGGCCTCTGTTGTCAACACCAAACCTAATTTCTTTCTTACCACCCTGGGTATGAGGTTTAGGTACAAGGACTACTGGGCTAGCCCAAGGGCTATCTGAAGGCTCAATAACACCTAGTTGCAACATTTTCAGGACTTCAGTCCTGATACAATCCCTGACATGGTCAGGTTGCCTGTAGATTTTATTCTTGACAGGCAGACTGTCTCCAGGGTCCACCTCATGGGTGCATCAGGAAGTCTGACTTGGGGTCAGGCTAAACATATGTCTAAACTGTTGCAGAACTTGTCTGCATTCAGTTTGCTGATGATCAGTGAGGCTGCTTGCCAAATCAACACCATCAACTGACCCATCATCAGGGTTCTGTGAGAGAAGGTCAGGGAGAGGGTCACTCTCCTCCTCCTGGTCCTCATCAGTTGCCATGAGCAAGCCCATGTCAGCCCTGTCCACATATGGCTTAAGTCTGTTGACATGGAGCACCCTAAGGGGGCTCCTGGGAGTTCCAAGATCCACCAAGTAGGTGACTTCTCCCTTTTTCTCAACAATTGTATGGGGGCCACTCCATTTGTCCTGGAGAGTTGCTGGGGCCACAGGCTCCAACACCCACACGTTCTGGCCTGGCTGATAAACAGTCAGGACAGCCTTTTGATCATGCCAAGCTTTTTGTAATTCTTGGCTAGCCTCAAGGTTTTTAGTTGCCTTCTTCATGTACTCTGCCATCCGGGAGCGGAGACCAAGTACATAGTCCATCACATCCTGTTTGGGAGGTTTGAGAGGTAACTCCCATCCCTCCTTAACCAGACATAAGGGTCCTCTGACAGGGTGCCCAAACAGAAGTTCAAAAGGGCTGGAGCCAACCCCCTTCTGTGGAACCTCCCTGTATGCAAACAGAAGGCAGGTAAGTAAAAGGTCGCATTTTCGCCTAAGCTTTTCTGGGAGGCCTTTAATCATTCCCTTTAGGGTTTTGTTGAATCTCTCAACTAACCCATTGCATTGTGGGTGATGGGGAGTAGTGAGTTTATAATTGACACCACACTCCTTCCACATTGCTTTTAAATATCCTGACATAAAGGTTGTAACTCTGTCAGATATGACCTCCTTAGGGAAACCCACTCTGGAGAACACTCCAATGAGAGCTCTTGATACCACAGGGTCTGTGGTAATCCTGAGGGGTATAGCTTCTGGATACCTGGTGGCATGATCCACTACCACCAGTATAAATCTGTGCCCAGATGCAGTTGGAGGGTCAAGGGGACCAACAATGTCAATCCCTACCCTTTCAAAGGGAACCCCCACCACAGGTAGTGGTATCAGGGGGGCCTTTGTTGTGCCTCCTGACTTGCCACTGGCTTGGCAAGTGACACAGGAGCGACAAAACTCCTTGGTGTCCTCAGACAAGTGTGGCCAATGAAAATGGGGGACAAGCCTGTCCCAGGTCTTGTTTTGGCCCAAGTGTCCTGCCAATGGGATGTCATGTGCTAGGGTCAAGAGGAACCCCCTAAACTTCTGAGGTATTACCAACCTCCTGGTGGCTCCAGGGGTAGGATCACTAGCCTCAGAATATAGGAGTCCCTCATCCCAATAAACGTTATGGGACCCACTAGCACTCCCTGCAGCCTCAGCAGCAGCTTGCTGTCTGAGGGGTTCAAGAGAGGGGCAGCACTGCTGCTCTTTGCTCAGATCCTCCCTGGAAGGCCCCCCTGCCCCCAAGAACTCAACCTGACCAGGCTAAAGTTCATCTGGGGCAGTTCCTTCTTCAGGCTCTGCTTCTCCTCCCTCAGGAGGGGAATCTGAGATCTGAGACAGAGGGTAAGGCACAGCCTTAACCCTACTGCTCCTCCTCTTGGGTAGCATCTGGTCCATAGTTTCAGGATCCAGAGCTGGTTCAGCTTTATGCATTTTGGCCTGTGACCTGGTCACAGCAAACACCTCTGCAGGTATGCCCAACATCTCAGCATGAGTCCATAATTCTACTTCAGACCAGGCTGAAGTCACCAGATCATTGCCCAACAAACATTCGACAGGGAGGTCTGCACTGAGTGCTACCTTTTTGAGGCCAGTTACCCCTTCCCAGGAGAAGTTCACAAGTGCCAGACTATGGTTGGTCCTGACATTGCTTGCATTGGTCACCTGGTACATTTCACCCAGGATGATCTGTGCAGGGTCCACTAGATCCTCTGCCACCATGGTGACACTAGCACCTGTGTCCCTGAATGCCAAAGCCTGTTTTCCATTAATGATAGGCTGCTGTTTGTACTTGCCCAGATTACTGGGGCTCACTAGGAAGGACATATCAAGGTCTCCCTCACAAACTAGCAATGCCTGTGTTGGTACTCTGACTAGGCCAGAGTCCACATCAGAACCCAGGGTCAACCCTACTACACCCTTATTCTGGTTACCACCTCCACCAATGACTGCACTAGGGGGAACAGCTGCCTTAGGGGCTGGAGTGGTGGTGGTTTGGTCTTTGGACTTGGTACAATCAGAAGTCCAGTGCCCTTTCTGTTTACAGAATTTGCACCAGGGCTTCTTTTGGCCTTTTCCCTTTGTAGACTGTGAATCCCCACCAGTTGCAGATTTTTGGGACCCTTGTGAAGACTTCTGGCCTTTGGCCTTATCCCCACCTTTATCTGAGCCTTTAGGATCCTGCTTCTTAGTGTCACCCCATTGGTTCTGGGTTTTCTGCCTCACCCTGGTTCTGACCCATTTGTCTGCCTTCTTTCCCAATTCTTGGGGAGAGGTCAGATCAGAGTCCACCAGGTATTGATGCAACAACTGGTTTTGGCAATTATTAAGGATCTGTTCTCTCATGATAAGATTATACAATCCCTTAAAATCAGTAACTCTACTACCAGCCAGCCAACCTTCTAGAGCCTTGGTTGCACAATCAACAAAGTCAGTCCAATCTTGAGTCTGTGGTTTCTGGGTATCTCTGAACTTCAACCTGTACTGTTCAGTGGTTAAGCCAAACCCATCTATTAATGTACTCTTCAGGGCTTCATAGTCATTAGCATCCTCTTCTCTAACAGTGATGAGCTTGCCTCTACCTTTATCAGAAAAGGAGAGCCACAAGATTGCTGCCCACTGTTTCTGGGGGACCTGCTGAACTTTACAGGCTCTCTCCATAGCAGTTATCCATTTGTGGAAATCATCCCCACTCTGGTAGGGAGGAACAACCTTGGACAGGTTCCTATGGTCTGGAATATATTCTCTACCTTTAGGGACACTGTTGCTGTCACCAGGGGTATCTAACCCCTCTTTTCTAGAAGCTCTCTGGAGCTCAAAGGCTTCTCTATCTAAGGCCAATTGCTTGTTTCTGAGGGCAAGCCTAGCTTCCTCATACTGGAGCAACTTGTACCTTCTTTCAGAGGAGGTCTCTCTATGAAAGTATGAGTTCCTCTGTGGGACAGGTTCTCTGTTAGAGTGATATGAATGGTCAGATTCCCTTGAAGGGGACCTAGGCCTCTCTTCTACTCTCTCAGTCCTCTTAGGGAGGATTCCTCTGTCCTGTTCAGACATTTCTGGGTCTGGCCCTTCAGTCACAGAGTCCTGGTCATCCTGATTTTCATCTTCAGACCCAGACACTGTAATTGGCCCCTCCCCTGGTTCAGACCTGTCAGCTCCTAGAGCTCACCTAAGGTCATCTGCTATTAACAGATCTATCAGGTGTAGGGCTGAGGGACTCCGTCCTAGCTTCAGGTGTCTTTCAACACACATGGCCTTCAAGTCAGTGTAGGCCATGTCCTTGTACTGAGGCTGGGTGGACCCACTGGTTCCACCTTTTAAGGACATTCTAGTGTTGTGCAGTGTTGTACTACCTACACTAGTTTGTGGCCTACTAAACCTACCTTGAGCTGTAGCAAGGGTGTGCTATCCCTTCACAAACAGCTCTAAGTTCAGTAGAACTTATTGATACTAAGCTTGACTTTATATGTACCTTGAGTACCTTTAGTGGTTTTCAGTTAGTAATTCAAATAGAGATTTTCTGGTAAAACAATGGCAAGCTGGAATCCCACACGCTGCCCTCCAATGTGAGAAGTTGGCCTGGCATATGCTGGTCACTAGTTATAGTGGCCACCTTGCACCAGTCCAATTCGACTCTTATGGTAGATAGGTTTAAGACAACCTTTTAAAGAAAGCTATCCTAGTGGTAGCTGTGGAGAGCAGCCTTCAGGCTAAGTCTCAGAGGAATGTAAAGCAGCTTGTTTTACCTTATAATCTCTTGAATTACCAAATGAAAGGACACCACACAGGTGTATATATCAAATATATATGTATTTATTTCTAGACACACTCTACTAATCTCTTTATGAGATTAGAAGCCAGATACACATTCAAATGTCAACGTTTCACAATAAATTAAGCAAAAATATGGCTGGAGCCCTAGGGGCGTACCAGACCATATACTAAAAATATGGTATAAGAATGTCGACTTGCAAAATGACAAGGCCTAGGGCCTGGGGAATCGCCAGGGCTTCACTTCTGCAGTGTTAGCAGGTAAGTAACAGGCCCACGGGAGACGCGTGCAGTGTGTGAACACAGCCGCGGGTTCCCTATTGATTACAATGGAGCAAGTCGCGGTTTGATTTTTAAAGTTCTAGGGTACTTCGAGGAAGTCTACAAGCAAGCCACTTACAAGGTAAGTACTTCGAGGGCCAACACACACTAGGGCACCAGAGTGCACAAGTTACCTCACCCAGGGAAGCCGGGTGCATAGGTGTCTTTTGGTGTCGGGTTGCGTCGCTGTTTTCTATGGAGACCAAAGAAGACTTGCTGCTTGCGTCGACTGAAGAAGTGTCCGGTGGAATCCAAGGGTGGATTCAAGATGGAGGCGACCTGAAAATTGAAGGGACAGTGTTCAAAGTCACTTGCCAGTGACCGGTGGCCAGGAAGATGGATGACCACGGATGTCGGGTGATTTCAGGTCGTCGATGGTGTTTTGACGGATGTATGACGTTACAACGCATGCTTTTACAACGCATGCTGTTACAACGAAAGTTTTAAAACGCGAGTGCATTGACAACGCAGGACATTACAACGCAAGTCTTTACATCGACTTGCACTAGATGGCGTGCTAACATTAAAAAAGTGTAATTTACTATTCCAACTCCAGTCCACGTAACAGTAGGGAAGGTGTTGGGATAGTAAACTACACTATTTTTAATGTTAGCACGCCATCTAGTGCAAGTCGATGTAAAGACTTGCGTTGTAATGTCCTGCGATGTCAATGCACTCGCGTTGTAAAACTTTCGTTGTAACAGCATGCGTTGTTAAAGTTGCGTTGTAAAGGTTGTTCCCCTGTTTTGACTCTTCGCTCACGAGGTCCAGGAGGGATCAATGATGACTCGCAGCTGGATTCGGAGTGTCCCACGACGTCTGCAGCTGACTGCGGTGTCGGCAACCGGATTGGAGCCAACAAGCCTTGGCAACTGCAAGTCTCGTGTAAACTGAAGAAAGTCGATGGTGCAGACCAGCAAGGTCTGAGGGACTCACCCAGCAAGGGTAAGTGAGGGCAGGCATGGAGCAACCAGGAGAGCCCTTTGAGTTGATAGGAAAGTCTTCGGGGGATCCACTAGCCAATGGGCAAGTGATCGTGAAGACGCCTCTTCAAGAAATGCTTCACAGGAGCCCACGGTCACTCGGGACGGGGTAGGCCTTTGATTCTCGCTGCAAAACCTGCTGGAGGCTTGGGCCACAAATGGTCCAATGCACAAGTTTGTGGAATGTTGTGAAGGGTTTGCACTCGACAATAGTGCACGGTCCCTGGGTATTGCTGTTCCTCGTCACTCGTGGGGTCCACTCACCACAGCTTTGCTGGGGACTCACAATGGCCGTCGAAGTCAGGAAATCCACTTCCGGGGCAGCAGGGACTTCGAACTCCGTCGGAAGCTGGAAAGTTTGCAACCGTTGTTTAAGGTTTTTGTCGCCTGCCAAACAGGGGAGTCACTCCTTGACTCCAAGGGAGATTCTTTTGTCTTCCAAAGGTAGTGGAACATCGAAGGGCCAGGATTCTTCTTTGTAGAGCGTCGTCCAGGGTTATCTGATTTGCAATGGCAAAGCTTGCTATCTTATAGTGAAGATAGGGGAGGGACTAGCTCTATGACCACTCCTCTAGGAGGATCAGGGGAGGGGGTGATTACACCCACTTCCCTTTGTCCAGTTTCACGCCAGAGCAGGGGCAGGTAGCCCCTGAACCGTTTTGAGCTGGCATATGCACAGAGGAGCCTACTGCTCCCCCAGTGCAGGACTTCAAAGCACTCTAGGAGTGCACCCACCCAGCCCAATACACTAAATCCTGTCTGGAAGGGGGTGACACCTCCCTGTGACAGGATGCCTTTTGTTGGGCTTCCTCCACTGCGAGTTTCAGTCAGCAGCAGGAGGGCAGCCCAGTGTCTGTGCTGCTGGCATCCATTTTGTGGTGCTAGGGCTCTATAGGATTTCTATCATTTTACATGTCATCTCCTCTAGAAGGGTGGGATCATGCTCCCACATCATGGACTGATGTGGGGGTATGATTCCAAGTTGTTTGACACCAAACACGACATGTTTTGATGCAGTCATTCCAAAGTTAGCATTTTAATGCACTTAAGAGTATATGGTTTAACCGCATCCACAAACAGCCATAGAGAATAGACTCTGGTAGCTGCAGAGGGGCCCTGCTCATGCAGAGGCACCCCCTCACATTATAAACCACGCACCCTGCCCTCAGGATTGATAGGGCCTGCCATAGGGGTGGCTGATAGGTTTATATGTGTGTGTATGGTGAGATATAGAAACATATATCTCAGTGAGGAGTGCTAACACTACCTCACATAGGCTGCAGTAGCAGGCCTGTGGTGTCAGATTGAGTCTGCTTCCCAGGGGTGGCATAGTACATGCTGCAGCCCCTGGTAGGCCTGTGAAGTGCCTATGCTGTAAGTACCTAAGGTACCATATGCTAGGGGCTCATAAGGTACCACAGTATCCAATCACTAGTGCATCTAATATGCACACCAAGTCGTTTAGAGAGAACAGAGAGACTGGGGCCCTGATTAGCAGGGACCCAGCCAGACTATAGCCAGAAACCAGTGTATACATCAGAAAAAAAGTGGGGGCAACTCAAGTGCAGATCCTACTCTCCTACAGTCAGTCATCCATTAACTTACAGACTCTCACTTCAAATGATCCCTCAGTCGGATAAAAGCTAGGCCTGGGCCAAAATTCCGTTCCGTTCGCGGAAATTGCGATATTTTGGCATTTTCGCGTTCCGCGGAAAGCGCGAAAATGTCAAAATTTCCGCATTCCGCAGCTTAGCGATAATTTTTTTCTTGCTCGCGCTGTAAAACAATACATTCTCGCGCGCGCGCGATCGCCTTACCTGAATCCCTGCGTTCTCCGACAAGTTTTCTTGACCCGGTCGCGTTCTCCACGAGATGTTGGATTTTGGTAGCCATTTTGCGCTGTCTCGCGAGAGTTCGCGGCCGCATTCAAGTCATTTTTCACGCGATCACGTCATTTGTCGCGCGATCACGTCTTTCTTCTCGCGATCATGCACCGCGCGAGTATGAGAAGATTGAGATCTCGAACATGTCATTCTACATCGCGAGCCAGAGAATGAGGACGCGGGCACATGAAATCGAACGCGAACAGGAGAAAGAGACCGCGAACACGTCATATCCAACGCGACAGGGACAAAGAAGAGAACGCGATCATATCGTTTTCGACACGCCGGCGGAAGTAATGTGAAGCTGGAGAACTCAACAACGTAAAATTTACAATTTGGAGAGGAATATCGGCTCTAGCAGCATGAAACCATCTGCAAATACTGATTTTGGATGAAAAGAACTCCTTACATTCACATTTGGCTTTCCTTTTTTGTGCAAGGAGTCATTTTTTTTTTACAAGGTGGAGAGAGGGAGGAATTGACACAGATTCTCCAACTTCCTGTTCCTGTCCAGCAGGCTCCTCCCAGTGCTTTGTCCATCTCCTGCTCATTCTGCCTTTGGATTTGGAGCTGGAAAGATCACTCTTTTTGTCTGCTGCATCATTGCCATTGGATTTCAGGATTTTTGGAATAGGATATTTTACAAGTAAGTGGTTGTTGTGTTTGATTGTGGGCATTGCAGTTGTTGTGTAACTACAATTTATTTTTGATAATTAATTATCATCATTCCTTTTTTTTTTTTAATTTATTTTAATTTTGTGGGTTGTAGTAGTAGGCCCGAGCTAGCCATGGGCATGGCCTCATGGGTGTGTGTGTGCATGATGAAGCAACTGTTCCTTTTGTTTTTTGAATATATTTCATTTTCAATCACATTTAGGGCATGGATGGCATTGGATTGAGTTGGGGAAGTGTGTTTTTTGGGGTGGCCTTGCTGATGTTGTTGGGCCTGGACATGTGGCTGGTGGCCATTTTGAGGCCTAGGCCTGCAAGCTTGCCTGGCCTTGTCTGCCAACAGGCCTGCTTTCATCCACTGCTACCAGAGCAGGTAGCCACAGCTTTAGTAATCTACTGTTTTCTGTTTGCTCTGTTGAATTTAGACATCATTTAGGGCATGGATGGCATTGGATTGAGTTGGGGAAGTGTGTTTTTTGGGGTGGCCTTGCTGATGTTGTTGGGGCTCGCCATGTGGCTGGTGGCCATTTTGAGGCCTAGGCCTGCAAGCTTGCCTGGCCTTGTCTGCCAACAGGCCTGCTTTCATCCACTGCTACCAGAGCAGGTAGCCACAGCTTTAGTAATCTACTGTTTTCTGTGTGCTCTGTTGAATTTAGACATCATTTAGGGCATGGATGGCATTGGATTGAGTTGGGGAAGTGTGTTTTTTGGGGTGGCCTTGCTGATGTTGTTGGGGCTCGCCATGTGGCTGGTGGCCATTTTGAGGCCTAGGCCTGCAAGCTTGCCTGGCCTTGTCTGCCAACAGGCCTGCTTTCATCCACTGCTACCAGAGCAGGTAGCCACAGCTTTAGTAATCTACTGTTTTCTGTGTGCTCTGTTGAATTTAGACATCATTTAGGGCATGGATGGCATTGGATTGAGTTGGGGAAGTGTGTTTTTTGGGGTGGCCTTGCTGATGTTGTTGGGGCTCGCCATGTGGCTGGTGGCCATTTTGAGGCCTAGGCCTGCAAGCTTGCCTGGCCTTGTCTGCCAACAGGCCTGCTTTCATCCACTGCTACCAGAGCAGGTAGCCACAGCTTTAGTAATCTACTGTTTTCTGTGTGCTCTGTTGAATTTAGACATCATTTAGGGCATGGATGGCATTGGATTGAGTTGGGGAAGTGTGTTTTTTGGGGTGGCCTTGCTGATGTTGTTGGGGCTCGCCATGTGGCTGGTGGCCATTTTGAGGCCTAGGCCTGCAAGCTTGCCTGGCCTTGTCTGCCAACAGGCCTGCTTTCATCCACTGCTACCAGAGCAGGTAGCCACAGCTTTATTGATCAAGTGTTTTCTATGTGATCTGTTGAATTTTTAGACATCACCTTCCTGAGAGTGTAGTGTGGCTGTACACAGTACTAGTAGTATAACATAGCTCTAGTTAAAAAAAATTCATAAATGGCTAGACTATCTTTTGTTTGCACTAGTACAGTACTAAGTAACTGAACCACAAAAACAAATGCAACATTTCACTGATGTTCTTCTCCTGTCTTCTTTGCTTTTAGGTACACAAAAGACAGAGTAGGAGGTGTCATCGGCATCACCTGGCTACCCTTTGTACTGCCAGCCAGACAGAAGTCCTGCTGCGCATCACGCCCACGTGTGACCAGAACTTGTTGTGCATCTGCCTCCTGCCTGACGTCGGAATAAGATGGCCCCAAAGAAAGGTACCAGGTCCAGTACCAAGAAAGTTGCTGGTGAGAAGAAGGAACAGAAAAAGGAAGTGCCATTAACCACGACTGGTGGTGTGCCGGCCAAGGTTTTTTTTGGCACCAAAGCGTTGTCCGGGAACCAAGCTGGGAGCAGCACAGCGGTCCAGCAACCCCACCAACCTAGGCCCAAGGGCTTTACTGTCGCAGAGGTAGCCAGTCTACTAACGGGCAGCGATGTTGAAGAAATGTCATTACCGCAAAGTAGTACACAATCAAGTTCAACGCAGGCGCAAACTCAGCAGATCAGTGTGCAGCCGCCGCAACAAGAACAGCAGCAGCAGCCGCCGCAACAAGAACAGCAGCAGCAGCCGCCGCAACAAGAACAGCAGCAGCAGCCGCCGCAACCAGAACAGCAGCAGCAGCCGCCGCAACCAGAACAGCAGCAGCAGCCGCCGCAACCAGAGCAGCAGCCGCCGCAACCAGAGCAGCAGCCGCCGCAACCAGAACAGCAGCAGCAGCCGCCGCAACCAGAACAGCAGCAGCAGCCGCCGCAACCAGAACAGCAGCAGCAGCCGCCGCAACCAGAACAGCAGCAGCCGCCACAACAGCCCACCATAGTAGTTGTTGCTCCTGACGTAGGGGCATTTCAGGAAATCGAGCTTCCTGCAGACAAAGCGGAGCGAAGTCAAACCACTGTTTCAGAACATCTATTGTCTTCCAGACCACCAGCAAGGAAAAGGAGGCTTAGTCCATCATCTTCTTCTTCAAGCCCCGCTTCGGATGATCGTGATGACACTTGGGTCCCACCAGCTCGGTCTGAGAGTGAAGTACGCCACAAGACATTGCTTCTGAAAAGGAAGGTCCCAGAAAAACTTAGAGTTATGGAGGTAGATGTAGAAGAGGGGGGTGATGATGTTGATGAAGACGAGCCAGTCATCACGCACATTACTCCCGCCCCAAAGGGATTGGAGACCGACATTCTAACCCTATCCAGAAAGGCTGCTACTGAGCGGGATGTAGCACGGATCTCACCAACACAGGTTACACCACCACTACCTCCAGCTGCCATATTTTCCAAGGCCCGGCAGGGACCTACATCCAGCTCAACCACCTCAGTAGGAAGTGGTAGTAAAAGTCACAGTGTAGGTGGACAGGGTCACATATTTTCAAGCACCCCCTCAAGTTCATCTGGTGTTGAAAGTGGCACATCCAGCAGTGCCAGAAAGTTCTCCTCCCCAGTTTGGGACTTCTTTTCTGTTAGCGCCAAGGAGGAGAACGTTGCTATATGCGCAATTTGTCGGCAAGGTGTTCGGCGTGGTAAGCTTGGTACAAACTATGGTACCGGAGGACAAGCAAGTCATCTCAGAATACACCACACTATTGTGTGGGAGGATCACCTACTTAAGTTAAAAAAAAGTAGGAAAACTAAACCCTTTGAAGTTGGTCAGGAATCAGGGAGCGATATTATTGTGGTGGCAGGTGAAGAACAGGGAGGCATTTCTAGCCCTGTCTCCAGTAGTGCAGTCACTGCAGTGGTAACGCCCACATCCTCCTCAGTAACATCAGAGTGGCACCGCAGTAAGAGCCATACTCAGAGTGTGGGTGAGACACCAAGGCGACCGGCGGCGAGTACCTCAATGAGACAATCTGTGTCGTTGAGCCTTAGTGGGTTAATGGCACCACTAAGGAAAGTAAGCCAGCCTACCATTGACAGCATGTTTAGGTTGGAGGGGCAGTTCCAACGCAACCACCCAACGGCACGATTGTACAATGCGAAGCTGGCTAAAATGTTAGCGCTGGACCTTCTTCCTTTTTCATTTGTGGAAGGGGTGGGTTTCCTTGAATTTGTGTCTGCCATCTGCCCGAAATGGAAAGTTCCAAGCCGGTCCTATTTCGCAAGAATTGCTGTTCCGGCACTACATCATGATGTGCTGGAATTGGTTGGACAAGCTTTGCAGAAGAGTGCTGTGCACAATATCCACCTGACAACAGACATGTGGACCAGTTGCCAAGCCACAGATTACATGTGTATCACTGCACACTGGATCTCTTTTGTGGGGGTTAAAGATCAACTATCTGCACGAGGTGTTGTTGACACAGCTGCGATTTTTGAAGGTACTCGGAAACATGCAACTGTAGCCATGTTCGCCATGGAGAAATCTCATACGGCTGAAAACATTTTAGAAGAGTTTCGCACCAAGGTTTTGGAATGGCTGCAGCCCAGAGGGCTTGGTATTGGTTTTGTTGCCACAGACAATGGCAGTAATGTACTTAAGGCCATGGAACTTGGTTCCTATTTCAGGGTTCCGTGTTTGGCACACTGCATAAACATTATAGTGCAAGACTTTCTGAAAAAAGAACCCATAGTAAGCAATTTACTGTCCATCTGCCGAAGAATATGCACTCATTTCAGCCATTCTTTTAAAGCTCGGAAGCAGCTGAGGATCCTCCAATGTGAGCGTAGGGTGCCAGTCAAGGCACTCATCCAGGAGGTGGCAACACGTTGGAACTCAACGTATTACATGCTTGATCGTCTGTACGAACAGCACAGGTCACTCAATGATTATGTCTGGTACAGAAGCAGTGATGCTAGTGTTAAAGGCATGACCCTTCAGAGGGAGCAATGGACCCTAATTCAATGCCTGACTGAGATGCTGTCTCCTTTTGAGGTCTTCACACGTGAAGTCAGCAAGGAGGACTGTACAATGGGCCAAGCTATCCCATTGTTGCAAATGCTAGAGCATGAGCTGAATAATGTGTCTGAATCCTACAAAGGTGTAGAGGACAGAAGGCAAGCCCATGACTTGGTGGAGAGCTTATCCAGGCGCTTATCAGAAAATGTAAGGATACAAAATAAAATTTTGTCACAAGAACATTACATTTGTGCCACAATTCTGGATCCACGTGCAAAATTAGGACTATTCCGTTCTTTTTCCGACACTGATGTTGCCCGCTACAAAAGTTGTATAGCTGAAGCAGCCATCAAGTTTGAAAACGAAGGGCTGCTAATTAAAAGCCCGCCACATCAACCCACAACAAGTACTGATACTGAAGCAGGCCATGCAGAATCAAGTGCAACTTCGTCAGCTGAGGGCAGTGCGGTTGGCTCACAATCGCAACACTCACCATCACCATCGACTACAAAAACAATAACTGGATCATTCGGCCGAGTACAATCATTATCAGATTGGTATGTAAAGATGGGCCTTAAGCACAGTGCTGATGCACAGAAAAAACAGCACAAAAGCTTACCAGCAGCAACCCTGAACATTGAGCGGATGGTCCAGGCCTATCTGGACGACCCAACAGAGGTGTACGTTGATCAAAACCCAGTGCAGTATTGGCATAGGAAAAGGTCTGAATGGCCACAGCTCAGCAGGCTGGCGATAAGCTATCTGGCTTGCCCTGTCGCAAGTGTCTCTTCCGAACGTGTTTTCAGTGCTGCAGGTTCCATTGTAACCTTGAGAAGGACCAGTCTATCTCCCAAAAACGTGGAGAGGTTAACAATGATCAAAATGAATCAGCACTTCATACCACCGAATTACACAATGCATGAATCAACAGAGGAAGATGAGGACAGCGGCTCAGGTGAAGGAAGTATTGTGTCAGATGATTACCTACTACTGCAAGATCCCCCAGAGTTTGAGGACGAGCTATACTTCCCTGACAATTAGGCTCGCACTTACTGTCTTCCTCCCTTTTTTCCCCCTTTGTTTGTGTCTGTTGTTCCGGTTATAAACTTGTGAATCGCAACCAATGCATTATCACCGTCTTCTAATCTTCTAATTTAAGATACAAGTTTCAGGTGTCTGCCATTTGACACTACAGTCCTCAGAATCCAGCTCCTCCGCTCGATCATACTGCATCTCCTGGTCAATTCCATTTCCCTCATGAATGATGATTGGATGATGGTAACAACAAATTCAAACTTTCCTCGTCCTTCCAAAACAAGTGGACCATGAATCTGATGACTTCTATAGCTATCCTCCTTCAGAGCCGAGAGAGACTGGCCATTAACTGAAAATAAGATGCAACAGGTAATGATTGATGCCATGCATTGTCCGCAGAAAAGCAGACTGAGTGATGTAGATTTTGTTGTGTGTGTTGCGCATGAATGAATTGATGTAATTGACTGTGCACTGCCACTAATCAACATTCTACTGAACACACTAATTTTCCTCTTCTGGCAAACAAGAAATGTGTACTTCTCCTGCATCTTGGTGATACATTGCTTTTAATTCAATACAGGAAGGGGACTCACTCAATCTGCGCAATGCAAATGACTGTGACTTAACAGCACCGTCCATCATGATGATGGCGAAAGAGACGGCCTGCAGCGTTAACGAGATGAGATGCAACAGGTAATGATTGATGCCATGCATTGGCCGCAGAATAGCAGACTGAATGATGTAGATTTTGTGGTGTGTTGCGCATGAATTGATGTAATTGTGCACTGCCACTAATCAACTTTCTACAGAACACACTAGTAATTACTAATTTTCCTCTTCTGGCAAACAAGAAATGTGTACTTCTCCTGCATCTTGGTGATACATTGCTTTTAATTCAATACAGGAAGGGGACTCACTCAATCTGCGCAATGCAAATGACTGTGACTTAACAGCACCGTCCGTCATGATGATGGCGAAAGAGACGGCCTGCAGCGTTAACGAGATGAGATGCAAAAGGTAATGATTGATGCCATGCATTGGCCGCAGAATAGCAGACTGAATGATGTAGATTTTGTGGTGTGTTGCGCATGAATTGATGTAATTGTGCACTGCCACTAATCAACTTTCTACAGAACACACTAGTAATTACTAATTTTCCTCTTCTGGCAAACAAGAAATGTGTACTTCTCCTGCATCTTGGTGATACATTGCTTTTAATTCAATACAGGAAGGGGACTCACTCAATCTGCGCAATGCAAATGACTGTGACTTAACAGCACCGTCCGTCATGATGATGGCGAAAGAGACGGCCTGCAGCGTTAACGAGATGAGATGCAACAGGTAATGATTGATGCCATGCATTGGCCGCAGAATAGCAGACTGAATGATGTAGATTTTGTGGTGTGTTGCGCATGAATTGATGTAATTGTGCACTGCCACTAATCAACTTTCTACAGAACACACTAGTAATTACTCATTTTCCTCTTCTGGCAAACAAGAAATGTGTACTTCTCCTGCATCTTGGTGATACATTGCTTTTAATTCAATACAGGAAGGGGACTCACTCAATCTGCGCAATGCAAATGACTGTGACTTAACAGCACCGTCCGTCATGATGATGGCGAAAGAGACGGCCTGCAGCGTTAACGAGATGAGATGCAACAGGTAATGATTGATGCCATGCATTGGCCGCAGAATAGCAGACTGAATGATGTAGATTTTGTGGTGTGTTGCGCATGAATTGATGTAATTGTGCACTGCCACTAATCAACTTTCTACAGAACACACTAGTAATTACTAATTTTCCTCTTCTGGCAAACAAGAAATGTGTACTTCTCCTGCATCTTGGTGATACATTGCTTTTAATTCAATACAGGAAGGGGACTCACTCAATCTGCGCAATGCAAATGACTGTGACTTAACAGCACCGTCCGTCATGATGATGGCGAAAGAGACGGCCCGTTAACTTAAGATGAGAAGGAACAGGTAATAAATGATGATAATTAATGGCATGCATTGGACACCTGACTCTGAGCTATTGGTCTTTGTGTTTGCGTTGTTTGTTGTGCACAAAGTGATGTCAAAGTGTACTAGTGTTAATCTATCTTTCTGTACACAATAAAGAATGACTCAAGTCAGTAATATTTATATTTCTACTCTTGTTGTGTTATAAAAATTACACTTGTACTGCAGGCCGATCTTCAGTCAGTAGAAGTATCAGAGCTGATGATGAAGTCAGGAGGATGTTTCATGAGTGGCATAAAACGGAAAAGCCTAAAGGTAAACACGTGAACAACAACCACAGCACACCCAAATGTCTGTGTAGAAGTTGAATAGAGTGTAGCGGTGGGATGACTGCAGTGCATTGATTTTACTAACTTTAACTGTAAAATGCTATGTCTGGAATGGATAATGTGCTTTGCGTTTGTCCAACTCTTTGAGAGAAAAAAAAAAGGACTCTAAAGTGTTAACGTAGGATGTGCTAATGGTAAGCACTGTGGGCCTGATCTCTCCTGTTACTGTTGAAGGTCTATGCTGGAAACAGACTACAGTAGAGATGATGCATATGCATACATGCCACCTCGGAAAGTGTTCTTGTTGCACTACACCATCACTTGTGCATTTGTATTCACTTTCTTTCTGAATATCCCCTTTGGTTTTCAATCTAAAATTACAGGCCGGGCCTTGTCCAAAACTTTGTAAAACATTACAATGCATATTAATTACCTTACCAATCAATCACCTTTTTATTCCAGCCGGGCAGTGGCGAGTGGTGAGGCGACACACACAAGATTGATGGACGAGAGGAGCAAGAGGAATGCCGAGATGCAAAAAACCAGTCCACATTTTTGACCAGGATAAGACAGTAACAGTATCCACTTTTCACTTCTTTTAAATAATTTGATTAATATCTTGTATACATTCTTTACAACAGTGTGTTCTTGGAGTTGTTATTATCAATCATCATTACGTTTGCTCTGTGTTTAAGATTCTTCACTACCAATATTTAAAATTTCTATTTGCTATCTGTTAAAGTATTAAGGCCGGAACAGAACAAGAAATAGAAGTGTATGTAATCCGGGTCTCATCATGCATGCATTTCCTTTTTTATACCTTAACATATGGAATGGATATGGTATGGTAGTCTTCAATGATTGTCGTTTGTTTGTCTATGTATGCATACTGTTTTTCTATGTCAAACCTTTCCCAAAATCCCCCTTCCCATCCAATCAACGGACCCTAACCCTCTTCCCCCGGGCTGTGTGACTTATTGTCGAGGTGTAACTAAATTAAATGTACACCAATACTTAATCACACACTTGCTGGGGCGGATGTGGTGAAAGCAACACTACTTCAATTTCAATGCAGAGCGATGATCTTCTTCTGCTTGCCCACCCATGAGTAGGATATTTCACAGGTTATTTTATTTAACAAAGGAACATATACCTCAGCATGAATTGCCGGCATTGATTGGATTTGTTTGTTGTCATTCCTCATATACAGCACTAACTGTTAGACTGTAGGCATAGCCAAGTCGACAAAACTATAGTTTGTAACTCTGTCTAGTAGGCTATCCTCATAATAACCAGCATTCAGTTTTTTTGTCAAATATTTGAGCATATAATTGTTGCTCGGTAAATTCTGTGATGTACTTCATTCAACTACTCCTCTAACAGTCTCTCAAAGGCGATTGACTATCTCCTTTTCTTTTTTTGGAAATGCTGCCACCCTGCCAGTGTATACTACTACTACTATACTACCACCACCACCCCAATCATGGCATGTATGAAAAAGGAAACCATCTTCACCATGCAGCCAGTGCTGTGCCACAGTTGGACATAAACATCAAGCACCGGTAAGAGAGAAGTTTGGGGCAGGCAGAAGCAATAATGGACATGTTGTCAATGATGTCAGTTTCAAACACCACTCCAAAGAATGCATAGTAGGACCAGTCAATGAGTGAGGTGTGTCGCATCTATCTGTTTGTGTCTTATACAGTCAGCAAATTATTGAAATCAAACACACGCTATGGGCGGCCATGCACCAGCAAAGAAACAGTGTGATGTAAAACAGTTACCCCACCTACAAAACATTAACAACATTGCATGTAACATAGAAAAATATATTTAATTGACCCTAACAAATAAACTAAACCCACAAAAGCTAACCCACCCACCTCCCTAACCCCAACGACTGTCCATAGAAATAGAGAACGCCCAAACGAGTGAAGAACGAACAGGAATTAAAAAAGGGGCAGTGACAGGGACTAACTGGTGGGGCGGGACTGGAGGAGGACACGAATCTGGTCCTCTAAATGGGCGACGCGGCGTCTAAGGCCGCGGCAGTTGCAGCCACAGTGGGGGGGGGCACCGGAGATGGCACGGTGGCGGCGGGCAGCCGCCAGACGGTGGCGCCGTACCGCTGGAGGGCGGTGGCTGGGGCCCGGGGCACTGGAGGAGGCTTGAATTGCTGCTGCACTCTCCTCCTCCTCCTCGGCTAGGACCACCAGCCGCCGGTATTCCTGCTGGATTGCCTCCAGCTTCCGGCGCCGTGCCTTGGCGGCCAACTCCTTCCGGTTGATTTTCGGAGTAGCTGTGTATCAAAAAGAAAAAAACAAGACAATTGTAAAATATAGTCTTAATAAAACAGTAGGACAAGGTAATTATTTATACACATAGTGGCATGGTAGAGTAGCACTATAAAATAAAGCACAGTAGTACATAACATTTTAAATGTCGCCCGTCCTTCTTCCTTCCACCTGTCTTACACTTTTTAGTTGAACAGTGCACCAGGTGCTCTTCTCCATAAAACTTTCAAAGCGGAGTTGAAATCAGATAGATGAGGCCATTGGTTACTCAATAGTCTGGCTCCTAGTCCTATACCAATTAAAGGGAATTCTAGTCTTCTAGTTCACTCTTCAAACGTCCCCAAGAACTCATACTTACTTACGACATCGGATAGCGGGCGGACTTTGTCCGCCCGCCATCCGACTGCTAAAAAGGGTGGGGGTCCCGTGGGGACAATTAATTATGATGATGCGCCCGGCACAGTGGCGGGCGCACCCTGTTATTTTAAATTTAAATTCTGGTTGGCTTTGCTGAAAGCAATGCTAAAATGTTGTGCTGCTTTTCCAAGCACAACATGACGGGCCTCGCACGGAGCCTGTCACGTTTTGTTTTGAAAGTCGGGGGGGTACCATAGCATCGGTAGGTACCCTCCATGGGGGCCCCCAAGCATACTCTGCAATGTGTGCATGCCTTTCCGTGGCGGACGGTAATGCCGCCACGCAAAGGCATTCCAAAATGCAGATTATATGGCTGCCGGTGTGGTGAGAGAGACACCACCGCCATATTGAACCCTTTTCCACCTAGACATGTCTGAATATTTTCTACAGGGATGGCGGGAGGTTTGCCCCTGCTGTGACGGCAGTGAATTCCAGCCAGCCCGGCGGGGGCAATACGCCCACCATCCTAATGGGGCCCTAATTCACAACTTTACAGTATACATATACATACAGTACACCTTTGCAGTGAGTGTGCTGTCAAGTTCAACAATAGTTAAAGATTATGAATCTAACTTACCACCGCCTGCCACTGGTGCTGCCACTCCCCCTCCGTTGCTATCTGCAACTGCCGCATCCTCGCCCTCTGCGTCGCCTTCGCTGGCCCCAGCAATGGTGGTCGGTAGTGCGCCTAGAAAACATTACACATTTATTAGGCAACATATACACCTCCCCCCTATTGATCAGTAGCAAGGTTGAAAAATGAGTTAATACTAACATAAATCACTAGTACAAATCAGGTAGTAGTAGAGTAGACACTAAGTTATATGATCATTGTAGCATTTGCTTGATTAGCCCTAGCCATGCACATGTGACGTTACCTTTACCTTGCAGCTTCTTAAGACACCTTTGAGCCCACATGACCTGCCTCACACTGCTACTGTCTAGTCTACGCGCTGCGTACAGGCGGTCAACAAACATTAACAAGCCACTTTTTTAGGAAGAACTGGTGTACTACTGTTACTGTTAGTCCATATTGCTTATCCATAGATGCTACACTTTTTGGCACGGCTGAGAAATGCTTGCAAGTTGCAATATACTAACGCACACCATTTCTTTTTTCGCATTACAGACGCAAGATTCGCTTCTACGAACCAGAGCTTCTGAACGATGCACCAACTACCAGTACTAGGTTCTTCTGAGGTGAGGGGTCCCTTCACTCACATCTTCATTTATAAATGTATATAAACTAAATTGCTATGGGATGGTGGTGCTGCCTTCCACCACTTCAGTTATCATGATTTAATTCCCAACTGTATAAGTGTAACAATGTATATTGTTTTAATGTTATTGATTTGCCGGTTGGTGCTGCTAAGAAAACAGTGTACAGACCTTCTCAAATTGAAATAAAAATTTTAAACTTACATAGACTTTGTGGTATTTGGTGTGGAGTGGACTAACTTACACGATTGAGCAAATTAAAGTAAGGGTGTGCATGTGAATTGCTTCCACGACAGAGGTTGGGTGTGTTAATGTTCTGGGTTGTCTACTTGTTGGTTATCTTGGGGGGAGGGTTCCGAGACCTAATAGGTATGACAAGACAGTACTATAGTCAAGCAGTGGAATTGTGGTGGGTGCGGAATTTCTGATTGAGGTGTGCAAGGAAGGTCCAACCTACCATCACCAACATCCTATTTTCTGGTGCAAATGTATGTGCAAGATCCCTACAACAGTTGTATGTCCTATAGGGTATCATATCAAAATATTAAGAAATCTGGTAGGGCTGTTGCTGTGAATTTTCAAAGCCTAAACATCAACAAGAGTAAAAAGTAGTACAAGACAACGACCCAACGGATTGTACGAGCTACTGGTGAATATGAGTTTTATATTACAACCTTTCACAAAGAGTGGCACTGGGCAAGACTAGCTACTACAGTACAGACAGACAGACTGATAGTATGTAGTAGTACTCAGTCATCATAGCGGAGGCAGGGATAAGCTTTTTGAAACCGTACAGATCGAAGGATAATTGGTGGTAAAAAAATAGCATTTGGAAACACACTATAGTTCGGGAGAAATGGGGCAGTAAAAGTTATGGAATAAGAAATATTATTAAAAACAAGAAGACTTACTGGGGCCAGCAGAGGAGCCCTCAGCGGTGTCCTCCTCGTGGTGTTCCTGTCCCGCCGACTGCCCAGTCCCTGCCCGTCTGCCCCTGGGAGCTGATGAACAGGAAAGATATAAGAAAGAGACAAACATTGATGGATGGTGTCAACTTAAGCAAATACAATATTTTTCAACAACGGTCAAAAAACACTTATGTAAACAATTGCAATAACTACATTGACCGATCTCATCTGGTCAACATGTAATATCGGGGGATTCGCAGTTCGACTACTTAAGTTACTATTTATCAACAGTAATCCATTCTTCCATTCTGATTCCAGAAAACTAAGTTACAAGTAAGCCTAAGTATTAGTACAACGTACCACCCAACCTAGCCCACCTATTCCAGGCATGCCAATTGTACATTAAGTATGCATTTCGACTGTATTCCTCAACAATGTGTATGATCCAATCATGGAGGACACATGAACATGACTACATTTTTTGTATACACCAAATTTTGGTTTGATTGATGCTGATCTGCTACTGCTAAGTAACTGCAAAGCCTACCTCCACTCATTGAACAAACTAGAAAGGTTCTAAAGACTGGCGTACTAGCAGCACGTCACGTAACTGAGTGAGGGGGGCATCACGCATACCACTAACCAATTAGAAGCTCATACAAAGTACCTAAACCTATGTATCAATCCGCCCCTATCTATTAGTGACAGGACAAAGTAAGGAGTGGACGTGAGTCACTGTAGCATTACGTAACTTAATTTCTCTAAAATAAACTCGTAAAGAATCACGCTAAGCAAGCGCAAACGCAAAGCTGCAAACAAGTAAGATTAGTAGTAGCGCAGAAGAGCACCTGTGTCATAATCACAGAAGACTTTTAAACGTTATTAACCTGGAATGTATTGCAAGCAGCAACATTCTAGCTGGTTGGAAGGAAAAAAAGATATTCGCAATATATAACATAGAGCAGAAGAACAGACACAAAGTTGTAATAATTAAATAGGTACTCACCAAGCCCCGGGACCTCCACTCCTAGCAGGTCCAGCAGGTCCTGCTCACGGTCCAGGATGTCGGACCACCGGTGCGTCAGCTGTGCCTGGGTGCGCCGGACCCCAGAGATGCGCGACACTGCCCGGCGCACCTTCCCCCACCGCTGCCGACGCTCCCGGAGGCCGTACCCGGACCCAGGCCTGCCACCTGCTGCCAGGGTTGAGGGGAGGTGGCGCTGCACAAAGAAAATTAGTGCAGCCAACTCCGCCTCCCCAAATAAGGCCCGTGCATGCACCCCTTGTGGGCGCCGCCTTCCGCAAGGAAGGCGGTCGCGGCTCTGGCTGCGCCGGCGAACAGCCCTGCCCTTGGACATGGTTCTGGGGACGGGGCGGGAAAGAAAAGGTAAAATAAATAAAGGAGTAAAGGAAATAAATAGCGGGCAATACAAAGAGAAAAAGTAGCTAAAAAACAAAAAAAAAGTACACAAAAACCAAAAATATAGAGGCAGGAAAATAGTTAGAGAAATAATAAGTAATAAAGATCCAAAAAAAGTGGCTATAAACAAAGGATTGAAAAGATTTAGGGAGGATTGAAAATCAGGCCCCAGAACCATGCAATAGAGTGGAAAACAAGATGGCCGCGCCCGTTGCGACCACGTGCGCAAGTTCGCGCGATATTTTCTCCCTGAGCAAGCAAAAAGCAACGCGATCAAGTAAAAGCGATCGCGAACAGGAAATATCGACCGCGAACATGCATTGCGCGACCCGGAACAGGAAGTAAACAACGCCAGAGGGCGGGACAAGTGAAAACAAGATGGCCGCGCCCGTGAGCGACCGCATGGGTAAGTTGGCGACCCGCGAACACACAAAAAATACCGCGAACAGGCGGCAAAAAACTTCCGCATCTTCGCGATATTTCCGGCGTGTTTGCGGAGATTTTCTGCATTCTCGCGATAATTTGCGGAGGTTGATTCCGCAAATTCCGCCCACCCCTAATAAAAGCACGCTTAATAAATTATTACTTTGAAGTCTCTAACTATTCATGACCTTTTAGAGAACGAATGTATGTCTCTTCGAAGCCAGTTAGAGTCTGAAAAGATCCCTCTGAGGATTGTGAGTTCTCAATCAAATATTTGAGCAAATCAGTAGATATGAACTAATAGATGGAAGTAAACAGATTTGACCTAATTAAAAAGGCCTACTTGATGGATTTTGTTTGGGTTTTGGAGAGAGGGATGTGGTGACCAACCCAAATCGGAAATAAACTATTTTGGAGAGGTAGACATAAACATCCCTCCTTGTAATGAGGATGTAATCCATTATTTTTTAAATATATTTTTAGTTGCGAATGAATTTAGTGTAAAAATAGAAATCTTTATAAAGTAAGGTGCTAGCCAGTATTTGCATGTCTTCTAATTTCAAACCTTGAGCAAAACGAAATGTAAAGAAGTGTCTCTGGATCAATACAAGTTAAAATATGGGCCTATGCTGTGAAAATTGTTACGGCTCACTTCAAGGCTCAACATCACACTGCAATGTAAGGATTCCTTCAGTTTACTGGCTCCACTTGGGATGATTTTTTGACTCTTTTGAAATGAAGAACATCCAGATTTGTAAAACTGAAAGCCCCCCGAAGTTTGACAGAAGAGGTTGTATATAGTAATTTGTGAGGAGTATTAGAGCACAGATTTTGCTCGTACATTTGTAGGGTTGCATTCTAATCATGGGTAGTTTGCACATATATATAATGCTTTGTTGTACTAATTTAGGGCATGAGACATGAACTGTAATAACATGAAAAGAGATGCGATAGGATTGTTTCTAGAGTAAATGTGAAGCAATTGTCATTGCCACAACGTGTGTTTAGCTGAAAATATTAATGTGCAGAATTTGTGTGGGTTGCCGATAATCATCCATGTATCTGATATGCTTATGTAATGTGCTGACATAGAGATGCTCAGCAAAACGTATTCATTATATGGAATAATATAAGGCCCTGGTGCCATTTCTTACGTTGGCCTGTTTCTGTAGGCCTATATTGTACTATATTGTACTCTCCCCGGAAGCTCTTGCATTAGACTTAATAGCTGAATTCCATGTGGGTGTTGAATTTGTTCTTTCTCACGTTTCTGTTGAAGGTGGAGAATTCATCCTTGTTAGCTAGATTAATGGCTTTGTTTATGAGTTAGACTTAGGGAGAAGAGGATACATTGAGCGCTGATACTGATAAAGGAGACTGTTGTACTTTCTCAGCGGAGCAAGCCTGGGATTCAAGGTCATCTTGGCGAAGACTGGGATCATAGCTGCCTGGTGGAAATTTACCTATGAGGAGGTGTCCTGGACAGATGGTGTGATGTCACAATGCATTCTGGGATGCTCTTTGCGGAATGATGTATTGAAGTTAGTGAAAGTGTCCGGGGGTTTCTTGCCTTGCCTAGAGAGAGGGAACATCTTAGAACGAGCTCCGTAGATTATTGCTACTTGACTCATCCAAACGTGCACAGTCTTCTTAGGAAGACTTCACGCGCTGACACCTTAATGGATCTTGCCTTGGGGAAATGCTAAGTAGGGATCTCACATTAGTGATAGAGTAGAGTCAGACTAATGCTTTACACCTACGAACCTCCAATGAAGGGGAATCTTGGTATATGTGCTGTTATTTTCTGTATTGTGATACTCAAACTGGTTATGCTGTGCATGTTGCACCGTCTCAACTTTACCTGTAGGTTTGGCTTTGTATTAGTTCCAATGTATTTCTACACCCTCACCTTGAGGGTTTTGTATGTCCAACGGTTCTTGTCTGTATAATAAACTAATTAAAACTGATCAGGAGTTTGTGATCCTTAGGAGTCATAGTTCATTGAAACAGTATTAATTGATTTGCTAATTATTTCTTTCCTCCTTTCACTTCTATGATGAGAAAAAGAGATATCGACCAGGGGGGTCCAGAGCTAATCTAGAACGTGGAATCCGACTCCTTCAGTTGGTAGCAGTGGATGGTACTCGCATGGAGTAGGAGAGTCTAGAAAATCTCGTAAAGATCTAGACCCCTAGAGCCCCAAAATAAAGCCCAATGATCGAGAGCAGAGAACAACGGACTTGGGTGGAGACCAACGGATATTGATGGTGCGATAAGAACAGTGGTGAAAGGAGGAGTGCGTATTAATAGGGATGTGTCATGTGTTAAAGCGATTCACTCATGCAATGCTTTAGAGTGTTACAGGGCATGTGTAGAGGAGATCAGGGAGTGGTTACTAGAGTGGATGAGGAAGCACAGCCCAAGGATACTCCAGCACACTATATGGCAACAAATGTGTAGGAGAGTAGGATGTGCTTCGTATGGTTACCCCCACCGTTTGCTGCTGTAACACGGTTTTTCGACTTTAGTCTGGCTGGGGCCCTGCTATTCAGGTCCCCAGCCTAGCTGTTTCCTCTCTAAATTGATTCCATGTACTCTAGGTACATAACAGATTGGATTCTGATGTGCCCTTATAAGTCCATAGTATATGGTATACTATGTACCCATGGCATAGGTGCCCCAGAGGCCTACCAGGGGCTGAAGCATGTATTATGCCACCCCTGGAATGCCCTCCAAAATGACACCACAGGTCTGCTACTGCAGCCTGGGTAAAGGTGGTGCATGCACCCCTTACTGAGATATAGGTTCACTATATCTCACCTATCACTGCACATAGAAACCTGTCAGTCACCCCTATGGCAGGCCTTATCAATCCTGAAGGCAGGGTGCTTGGTCTTGTGTGAGAGGGTGCCCATGCATGAGCAGAGCCCCTCTGCAGCCTTCGGAATCTCTTGTCCTGGGTTGTCTGTGATGTAGCCTGACCATATATTCTTAAGTGCATTATAACCAAATGGTAAATGCTAACTTTGGACTGACTGTACGGAAACAAGTCGTGTTTGGTGTCAAACACATTGGAATCATACCCGTAACTGGTGTGGGAGTATGATCCCACCCTTCTAGAGGGAGAGACATGACAGCACCGGTATACCAGGTACCAACTTAAAAGAGCCCTGGCATCACAAAATGGATGCTGCAGCCACAGACACGAGTCTGGCCTCCTGCTGCTGACCGAAACTCCGGCAGGGGAGGCCTGGACAATAGGTTTCCTGTCACAGGGAGGTGTGACCACCTCCCAGACAGGCTTTAGTGTATTGGGGCTGGGTGGGTGCACTCTGAGAGTGCTTTGAAGTCCTGCACTGGGGGCACATTTGGTGTCCCGGGGGATTGTCCAGCTCAAACCAGTTCAGGGGCTACCAGCCCCTGCTCTGGTGCGAAACTGGACAAAGGAAATGGGTGTAGTCACCCGTCTTTCCAAATCCTCCATAGGTGGGTCCCCTGAGTCAGTGCAACCCCTTCCTTGGATATACAGAAGGAACCCCTGGCAACTGGACTTTAGATATCCCTGGATGAAACTCTGCAACTGAATCCTGGAACTTCGACGCTCTATTCAAGACTAGAGGACGAAGAAATCTCCCTTGGGGTCAAGGAGTGACTCCCCTGCTTGGCAGGCACCAACGAAGCAATTGTCGGTCTGCATCTCCGAAGCTCCCGAAGGACTCCGAAGTATATGAAGCCCAGGAAGAGAATTTCCAGACTTCGCAGAGGCCGACCCGAGTCCCCAGCAAAGCTGAGACCCACAGCCCTCATGAGTGGCATGGAACCAGAACTCCTGGACACCGTGTACCTTTGCAAGTGCATCGACTTCTCGACATCTCTTGAAGTTGTGTTTTGGGTTACATGTAGCCCAAGCCCCGAGCACCTTTTGCACTGAAGATTGTGGGCCTACACTGCACGAGTGTTCCGTGAGCCCACTTCTTGTATTTCCGCTTGAGGCTCCTTTGTGATCCCTGGTCCTTCAACTGGTGGGTCCCTGTGAAAGGAACTCTGATTTTCCTTAGGATTCCCTGGTTGCTCCAGATGTACCCTGACTCCCCACCAAGTGGTGAGTCCCTCAGACATTGCTGGCCTGCACCGAAGCATCTTTCTCCTTTCTACGTGGGTTGCTGTTGCCAAGGCTTGTTGTGTCCAATCCTGGCACCAACACTACAGCACTCGACATCCTTTGTGGGACAGCTGGAATCCAGCTCCTGGTCATCCTCAACACCTCCTGGTTCTTGTGGCTGAAGAGTCAAGCTTCACCTTCTTCACCTGAAACACCCGACATCGGTGGGCATTCATCTATCATGCCCCTGGTCACTGGCAAGTGACCCAGACTCTGTCCCCTCTGCAGGTTCTTCACATCTTCGATCCAGGCTTGGACACTTCGCATCTTCCCGGCAGCAGCACTTCTTCGCCAGCTTCCATTGAAAACGACTACGCGACTCGACACCTATGCACCCGGCTTCCCTGGGTGAGGTAACTCGAGTACTCCAGTGCTCCCGTGGGTGTTGACCCTAGAACTGTCTAGGTCCAAATGGGTTTGGTCCTACTCCATCTCTAAGTGTCATTAATCTTTAAAAATCTAACCCCTACTTTCCCCATGGAAGCTAACGGGAGCTCGTGGCTGTGTTCTCACACTGCACACGGCCCCCATGGGTCCCCTGTGTCACTAGCTTGGGTGGTTCCTTGGGGTTCCAGCGATTCTACAGGCTCTAGGCCTTGTGTCAAGTCAAGCCGTGGTTTTTATACCACTATTTTAGTATATGCTTTGGCTCGCCCCTAGGGCCTAACGTGTATTTGTGCTACTTTACTGTCTATTTTGAAATGTAACTTATGTGCCTTTGCCTCTAGCCTCATAAAGAGACTAGAGGGGAGTGTCTAGTAATAAATACATATATTTTATATATGTACCTGGTGTGGTTTCCTTTCATTTAACAATACAAGAGATTATAGACTGGTAAAACGAGCTGCTTTACATTCCTTCAAGACTTCATAGCTACCACTAGGATAGCTTTCAATAAAGGTTGTCTTTAACCTATCATCAATAAGCGGTTGTTTGGACTGGTGCAAGTTGCCCACTATAACTAGTGGACAGCATATACCAGGCCAACTTCTCACAAAATGTAGGACTTTGTACCATAGTTTGTCTTGAAAATTGGCACAAAATTACAGAAAAAGAGGGAGATTTGGCTTTCCCACATTATGGTTCATTTTGATTGGAGGTATTGTATCATTTGAGAGGAGTGATGTCCTCCTTACGTCCTCCACCTAGACCAACACAGTTTGAGGCTTTAGATGTGTGGATGCGAGCAGCTCAGGCAAAGAACAGGGAGAAATTTCAGGGAAGAATGAAGAAGGTAGTGAGGGCATATCAAGATGCGCAAGGGGATGCACAACTAAAGCGATGGAGAGTAGATATTATTGAGGGAGAGAGGGAAATACACAGGGTAGAAGTCGAGGGGAAAATGGAGATAAGAGCGACACCGACAGAAGCTTGTTGGACAGATTGCTGTCAGAATGTCCTCCACCTCACAATCCGCATTCAGAAGAAGGAAGTTGAGAGCTGGCGAAAGCAGCAAATCCGGAAAGAGCGGTAACAGCTCTGACGGGTTCTAGTGCTGGGGTAGTGGGAAGGGTTTCAGCAGGAGCAGAAGGAAGAGGGACGCTAGTGTTAGGAGGTGCAGAGTCAAGAGGAATCAACACTGCTTTGCGGTTTTGGAAGCCCTTACGGTACTGGTCACCATCGGACCTGTAGTCTCTGTGTATGACCCTATCTTGGTGGAAAACGCAGGTCAGCCACCGTCTGGGTTAGAAGAATGGGTCAGTTCAGGGGGAATTGTGACTATGAATGGGAACAGCCCATTTCTGGTGCCTATAGAATCTAGCACCCCGTTGCCAGCAACCGTGGATCCTTAGAGAGTATGTATTGGGTCTAGTACCATACGATCTGGGTCACTAGTGAACTTGAATTCAGATTTAAGGACGTGGGAAGCTCCAGTCAGGGGGCCCATGGAGGATACCAGAAATAGGCACAGGCCCAGGACCTTCTGGAAATCAGCATGTCTCACAGACCCCAAATTCAGAGAATTGGCAGAGAGGTCGAAGCAGTGATGGGGAAGGACAGAGCAGCCTGTTGAGTCATGAAACAATCAAAGCTGCAGACTTAGTAAGGTTGAAAACTGAGGTGGATGAAATAATTGATGGGAACTTGCCTTTAGAAAGAATAGAGATTATGAGAAAGACGAGTTGCTGTTTGTGGCAAAGGATGTCACTCGTAAAGCGAGACGAGCACATGGCTCAAAGATATGAGGTAGACTTGTCGAAGACATAAATGTTACAGGGAAATCACCGGTTGAATTACAGTGATCAGGAATTAGAAGAGAAAAGGGAAACAGGCTTGAAAATATACATCAGAGAGCTAATTGTAGGAATATGTGCATAGAGTATGCTTGATAAATGGGAGGAAAGGTGGTCAAAGAAAAAGAATGTCAGAAAGGTGACCGGTGAAATGCCGCCTCCAGGAGGGGGAACGTTAGGAGTCGAGGCTTATCCACTGCGAGAGATGCCTAGTGGAGGGTATGTACATATACCATGGAGCAGCGGTGATTTAGCAGCATTCACTAATATTTTCCTCGGCAGAGGGAAAAACCTGCTGAGTGGTATAAGCAAGTTGATCGCTAGGTAAGAATCTCGAAGGTGTTGTGGATTGACCTTAACACGTTGTTTGACATTGTGGTTCCTAGTGATCTGTGGTCTGCTTATAAAATTACTATTGGTTGGCCTTCTACTGAATCAGATAAATACCCCATAACTCATAGCCCTTCACCTTTGATTATGAAAATGTTCGAACAAGTAATTACATGGTTACAGTTCAAAATAACCCCATAAGATATCGATTGGGTTAAAATAGACAGCACGACACAGGAAATTAAGGAATCTGTACATGCTTACTATGAACAGCCCTTACAAGCCTTGAAGCAGTACAGTGGGTTAGATACTATAGATCCAAAGGATGTGGGACAGTTCATCTCCAAACTTGTATTAGGAGTGAGACCAGAGATTAGTGTCATGATACAGCAACATCTAATTTGCTGACAGAAACTGTTGGTCCAGATGAGGAACAGATCAGGTGCAGACAAATGGGGGAACCCTAGGACGCAATCAGGGAAACAACCAGGGGGGGGGGTGTTCAAGGTGCCCTGAACAACACTGGTCAAGGAAAAGAGAAAGGTATAGACCCCAAAACACGTATTGACATTGCTACACTGAAGAAAACTACTGCTTGTCATTATTTTCACAAAATTGGGCATTGGAAGCACAAGTGTCGATTAAATCCAGCAAATTAGCTGCAAGAAGGAGAGGTAGTGATGGTGCCTGTTGGAATCAATACTGTGACAAGACACCGATCTTTTAATGGGGGAAATCAGAATCATCTAGTGCAAGTGCCCCAACCTCAGAGTTCCGCAGGGCACTTGAGCGTACCATCAAATTTCCTTCATAGAATCTCTAGATGGATTTGAGCAGGACCTGTCACCATGACGGTGCCTGAGGGGGGAGGAAACTCTAGCCCTTGGAGCAGTCTTAGAGGTAGACAAGAGTGGACCGAATGTGGAGCAGATGCTGGCGGTCATCGCATTACGTTCTTGAATGTTACTGGTGCTACCCGTTCTACTGTGAATTAAAACATTTTTTTTTTTTTATTTGATTTATTACTGTGAGATCTGCAGTAGTTCCAAACCTACCCCTCTCTGGACAATCGATCCAAGTTGTGGGAGTTGCCAACAGAAGAATGACCAATCCGTTAACAAGATAAATACCTGTGAAAATAGGAACCCTCCAAGATCGACACCAATTTGTGGTGTGTGATTAGAGTCCAGTCTGTCTGCTAGGGCATGATCTTTTATGTAAACTGAACTGTACTATCTACTGTACGCCAAGGGGCGTAGAATTGCAGACTCATGATGATAATATTGCATTCAAATTGGCAAATCAGAACCACTGTGCAGAGATGTTTCCTGTGTTGACAGTGGAAGATATGCCTCTGGATTTAAGAGACACCATGTCTCCTGTGGTATGGGACTTTACCAGAAAAGGGATAGGACTGAGTTGAGCCAGTCTGGATACAAATAAAACCAAATGCAGAGTTTACGAGATTGCCCCAATACAACTTGAGCCCGGAAACAGTGGCAGGGATTACATCTGTGATTGACTCCATGATTTCACAGGGCATTCTAAAGGAGATCATAGGAAGTCCATGTAATTCACCTATAATGGTGGTGCAGAAGCTGAGTGGCAAATATCGCATTGTTCAGGATTTGAGAAAGGTCAATACAATTGTGATTCCATGTTGTACCGTGGTACCGAATCCATCTGTGATACTGTATCAGATTCCTTAGGAGACCGAGTGGTTTACTGTGATTGATCTATGTCAGGCATTTTTCTCCATCCCATTGCACGAGGAAAGCAAACTGTTGCTTTCCGGCTGGAGAATCATGATTTAACATGGTGTCATATCTCCCAGGGTGTGCTGAGAGTCCATCTATCTTTAACCAGATCTTGAAGAAGAACCTTGAGCGTTTGGTATTGCCCCAGTACCCAGTGCTGGTGCAATATATTAATGACCTCCTGATTGCATCAGAAACAGAGGAGGTTTGCAGGGATGACACCATCGCCTTGCTGAACCATTTGGCAGAAAATGGACATAAGGAGTCACCGAACAAGCTTTAGTATTGCCTGACAGAAGTTCAGTACTTGAGTCATCACATTCAGAAAGGCAAGAGAAAGATGTCACCAGACCACATTGAGGCGATAATGAAAATTAATGCGCCCTCTACACAGAAGGAAGTCAGGATGTTTTTGGGAATGGTTGGCTATTGCCAACAATGGATTCCAAACTTCTCATTGAAGGAGGAGCCCTTACAGAGGTTGACACACAAAGAAGTGAGAGATCTGGTACCCTGGGATAACAACTATTTGGTTGCCTTCTTGGAGCTCAGAGAGTGCCTTTGTCGCACTCCCGCTTTGGGAATGCCTGATTACAATAAGGCATTTTCATTATTTCGTTGTGATAAGGAGGGTTGTGCTCTGTCTGTACTCACATGGGATGTCCGTAAACCAGTGGCCTATTTTTCAGCTATATTAGATCCTGTAGCTTCAGCGTTGCCTGAATGTCTCAGATCCATTGCTGCAACAGGTGTCAGCATTAAGAGATGTAAAAGTATTGTGATGGTTCATCCCCTTACTGTCTATGTTCCACACTCAGTTGAGCTCCAGATGGCGTGAACCAAAACACAACATTTGACAAATATGTTACCTTGAAGCGGTGTTCTGTGCTAAATCCTGCTACTTTGATGCTTATTCCAAATGTTGATGGAGAAAATTGTGAGGACCATGACTGTCTGGATGTGACTGAACTTTGCATCAAACCGAGATCCAACATTGATTATGAGCCATTACCTGATTCTGACCGGAATCCTTTTTGTCGATGGTTCATGCTTCCGAGGCAATAAGAATTACCTGAGAGCAGCATTTGCTGTTTGCACCATTTCTGGAGTTGTGGAAGCTGCTTGTTTACTAGGACTATACTCTGCACTTGTAACTGAAATCATTGCTTTAACCCGTGCATGTCTTGCTTCTGAACAGATTCGAGTCACTATCTATTCCAATAGCCGGTACGGTTTTGGTGTGGTTCATGACTTTAAACAGCTGTGGTCACAGAGGGGGTTTTTAACATCATCAGGATCTCCCATTAGGAATGAAGAGTATGTAAGACAATTGTTGGAAGCCATGCAGAGGCCAAAGGAAGTGGCAGTCATGAAGTGCGCTGCACATGGGAAAGGGGAAGACTTTGTGACAGTGGGCAACAGGTACGTGGATGAAGTTGCCCATTTCTGTGCAACACATGCGTGTATTTTTAAGGGAGAATATTCAGGTGAGAGCACAGAGAGAACTGAGCTCAGCATGATGCAAGCCATAGCAGACACCTGGGACGAGGTCAGGCATCTGCAGGGAGAGGCATCAGATCAAGAACAGACTGGTTGGATCAAGGCAGAATATGAACAGATTGAAGATGGCATTTAGGTTTCAACTGATGGCAGAACAGTATTACCGGATTGTTTACTGAATCCTATGGTGAGACAGATTCATGGAGCAGTTCATATTGGGAGAGATGCAATGGTGAAAGTGTTCAGACAAGCGTGGTTTAACCCAAGATTTTGTGTGCTTGCTGATGCGGTGTGTGTTAGATGTGTCACGTGTCAACAGATGAATGTTGGTAAGAAAACTGTAGTTGCTTTGAGCCACATTGGAAGGTAAGAGGGCCCCTTCAATAGGATACAGCTGGATTTTGTAGTGATGCCTAGATGCAATGGCTTGAGGTACATTCTAGTTTTAGTGTGCATCTTTTCACGGTGTGTGGAAGCATACCTGACTAAAAGACGTGATAGCCTCACAGCAGCCAAGCTGTTGTTAAGGGGGCTTAGCCCGAGGTTCGGGTTTCCAACTACATTGGAATCAGATAGATGAACTCATTTTCACAGCGAGATCATGATACTGCTGTGTGTTGCCTTGAATGCCGATCAGAGATTGCATTGCAGCTACAGGCCAGAGGCGTCAGGAATGGTGGAGCAGATAAACCGGACGCTTAAGTGGAGAATGGCAAAGGTGTGCTCTTTGACATCTCTGAACGGGCCTGATGCATTTCCATTGGTATTGATAAGCTTGTAAAGCATTCTATACAGGAGGACTGGGATATACCCGCATGAGATTCTGATGGGTAGGGCAATGCACTTGCCTGCAGTGCCGTCCACTGCGTTAATTAACATCACCGATGATTTGGTTCTTTACTTCTGCAAGGGATTGGCTGAGGTGGTTCGTTCTGTGTCTCACCAGTTTAAAGCTGCAACTGCACCGACTTCGAAGGACCTTTGTTATGATTTGGGCCCGGGGGAACGGGTCCTGGTCCAAAAGCACATGAGCAAGAATTGTCTTGCTGCACGTTGGCAGATCCATACCAGGTGATTTTGGTGATGAACACGACTGTGAAGTGTGGAGTGTTGCTGAACTGGATACATGCCTCCAACAACTGCAGAGTTTCAGGACCCTCAGAAGAAACCTCTCCTCTCCCTGAAGTAATTCCAGCCTGGTTTCAAGGCCACCGGAGAGTGCAAGCCAAGCTGTGGGGGTTCCTGATGAGGCTGGTTACCTGCCAAGTCGAGCTGAGGGGTGTCATGCTGCACAAGAGCCAGGTAAAGACTCTGGAGAAGACGGTAATGTTGCGAGTGGTATAGAGTCAGACTCAGCTGAGGAAACTGGCGTGGGAAGTAATTGGGTGCTACAAAAGAAAACTGAAGTCGCAAGAGAATTGTGGCCTGTGAGATAGAGAAGGCAGAATCTGACACTTGCTCCAGATAGAGACCTTGCCTCCATAACCAAATCATATGAGCCTTATCAAAGTGAGACCGAACAAGCGCAGGGGAGCGCGAGGAGGTCGAGAAGAGTGAGAGGAATGTGTTGGAGGTATGCCTCTCCAGAGTGGACTTACCTTGTTACAAATGATGGGGAGAGTGAGATCCGGGAGAGTGAGGTCTGGAACATCAATGTTGATAATTGAAATTGAACTGTTATTCCTTGGAGTAGAAGCCAATGGAGTTTTTATATTGACTGTACCATATCCACTGAGACCGAGTGGCTTACGGAGCTTGATCCTAGAACTTTTCCACAATTTCAAGAAACTGCATGTGAACTTTATTGTGCCATAGTGAGAGGCAGAGAAAAAGACTTTGCATTGATCCACTTACAGTCACAATCCGAACTCAGTTAAAAATGGAGTCTGGAAATTCGAACCGTACACACTAATGAATAATAGGTATACTTATTGTAGGAGTAATCATAGTGATAGCTGTAGTCATCACTATAGCCATTATCAGTTCACACGAAGCTGAGGGTAGGGGAGTGGGAGTACATGGGACGTCCACACCTACCACCTCCAGCACAAAAGAGGGTAACTTAGGTGCTGACAGTTTTTTGATCGAACAGACTAGTTGCTTATTACATGTAGATTTGTCCAGAGGTGATTATACACTGAATGTTTATGGGAAATTATTCTATGAATAAGTGGAATACCATTGATGTGAGAGATTGCTATATAGGCATGCAATTGCCAGCATCAGTTGCTGTATTAGCTATCATCATCTGCCCTTGACATATGGCATTAGTTGTAGCTTGCTGCTTAGCATGTTTAATGGAAAGGGTCATTACGAGTACTATTTTTCAAATTATGACTTAGTGCTGTCTGAGGTTCCTGCTTACAAGCATCTGAACAAGTATGATTATTACAAGCAAGAAGAGAGAATGCGGAAGAACTTCATACCTACTGTTACATTAGATACAGCTTCTGCTTATAGACATAACCTGACTTGTATATTAATTGACATAGAAAGGAAATTCGTAGACCAAGTAGAGGATAGCCATATGTCACTAATGGTTAAGCTTAACAGTAGAGAGGGAAACATTGAATGGACCAAGGAAGAGTTAGCTCACAAGGCTAAGGGGAGTTATGATCCAATAGCTTTGGACTGGGAACAGCAAGGGAAGCTTTGCATCAAACGAGTACAGACATATTATGACACCATATTTGTGGGACAGAGTGTGTGTGATCATATCTTCACAATTGATTCTACTTAAAAAAAAATCCTACAAGACGCAGTGCAAGTGGTGCCGAATGTGTATTTCATGTGTGGGACAAATGCGTATGTGCATCTGCCGAACAATTGGTATGGCACATGCTATGTTGCTGTTGTGTTTCATAACATATACCATGTGGAAGATTTAAAGAATTTGGCAGGAGGGTTACTGCACAGAGAAAAGCATGGAGATGTGTTTGGAGCCATGATACCTAGCTTGGGAGGTGTTTTAAATGATGTCAAGATGAGAAGATTATCACCTATAGTTGATAAGTTGTCATTCAATACAGCTCAGTCATTGTTGCTTGTAGATGGAGAGGTGGTCTTGATACAAGCTATGGTGATGCAGAACCACCTTGCTTTAGACGTGTTGTTAGCAAAAGAGGGCGGAGTCTGTAAAATGTTGAGAGTTCAACAATGAGGTACTTATATCCCAGACCATAGTAAAGATCTGAGGAAGTATATAAGTAACATCACTGAGATACACCACGAGATACATGATTTGGCAACTGAGGGAATTTGGGACAAGGTTGGAAAGCGATTTGGGAAAGTTGCAAGTTAATTTGCAAGCCTTGGAAAAGGAATCATTGGTTATATCCTGAAGACAATAGTAATAGTTGAGGTTTGTGTCATTTTGCTGATGGCAATGGTGAAAGCTTGTAAGTGGCATCAGTCTAGAAGAGCTGAGAATTCTCAGGACAGTTATTATGACAATCTCAAGAGCCTAGAAAAGTTTTGACAGGGAAGTCTGGCTACAACTTCTGTTTAGGTCGATCCTTTCTACAGGGAGTGTAATGTGGGTGTGATGGCACTTGTCATCAGATGGGGGAATGTTGAGAGCACAGATTTTGTTCGTACGTTTGTAGGGGTGCATTATATTCATAGGTAGTTCGCACCTACACACAATCCTTTGTGGTACTGATTTATGGCATTAGACATGAACTGTAATAACATGAAAAGTGATGCGTTAGGGGTGTTTCTAGAGTAAATGTGAAGCAATTGACATTGCCAAAACGTGTGTTTAGCTGAAAACATTAATGTGAATAATTTGTACCGGTTGCCGATAATCATCCATGTATCTGATGTGCTTATGTAGCGTGTTAACATAGAGATGCTCAGAAAAAAGTATTCATTATATGTAATATTATGAGGCCCTTGTGCCATTTTTCATGGTGGACTGTTTCTGTAGACCTAGATTGTACTTTCCCTGGAAGCTCTTGCATTAGACTTAATAGCGGAATTCCATGTGCATGTTGAATTTGTTCTTTCTCACGTTTCTGTTGCAGGTTGGGAATTCATTCTTGTTAGCTAGAATAATGTCTTTGTTTAGGAGTTAGGCTTAGGGAGAAGAGGATACATTGAGCACTGATACTGATAATGAAGGCTGTTGTACTTTTTCAGCGGAGCAAGCCTTCGAATCAAGGTCTACTTGCCCAGGCTTTTGGTCATTGCTGCCTGGTGAAAATCTACCTATGAGGTGGTGTCCTGTACAGATGGTGTGATGTCCCAATGCATTCTTGGATGTTCTTTGAGGAATGATGTATTGAAGTTATGGACTGTGTTGGGGGATTCTTGCCTTGCCTTGAGGGAGAAAGGGCATCTTAGAACGAGCTCTGCAGATTAATGCTCCTTGACTCATCCAAACGTGAAGAGACTTCTTAGGAAGATTTCACACGCTGACACCTTTATGGATCTTGCCTTAGGGAAATGCTTAGTAGGGATGTCACATTAGAGATAGAGTAGGGTCAGACTAATGCTTTACACTTATGAACCTCCAATGAAGGGGAATCTTGATATTTGTTAGGTTATTTTCTGTATTTTGATCCTCAAACTGGTTATCCTGTGCATGTTGCACAGTCTCAACTTTACCTGTAGGTTTGGCTTTGTTTTACTTCCAATATATTTTACACCCTCATCTTGAGGTTTTTGTATTTCCAACTGTTCTTGGCTTTGTAACTAACAAATTAAAACTTATCAGGATTTTGTGATTCATAGGAGTCATAGTTCATTGGAACAGTATTAATTGATTAGCTAATGATTTCTCTCCTCCTTACATTTCTATGCTGAGAAAACGAGATATTGACTTGGGGGTTCCAGAGGTAATCTAGAACGTGGAATCCAGCTCCCTCAGGAATTTAACATTTTAAGATAAGTTAAAAGTAAATTCATCCAGAAAGCTGATCAACATAATGTTGCTCTTGGTGCCCACTAAGAAACAATTGAGAGAAACACTTACTTGATATAATAACTTAAATTCCAAAAATGCTGCCTCTCAGTCCTTAATTTGTAAAAATAAAAATGTAGGTGTTTAAAGGTTTTCTCAGGAGCACATTGCTGACTCAGCTGAATGACAAAGATGTCAAATAACAATGCTGTTTAGTCTTGGTTCTACCTCATATGTCATTCATCTTCCATCTTGCACTTTCTGTCAATACATCTCACAAATGCAGGTTCTTTATAATCCATGCTTTCTCTCTTTGTTACTGTTTTTCCATATCTCTTACTACTGCTACATCCTCATTGTGCTTTTCTTGCTCTTCTAAGTACAAAGCCTGATGATGAAAATTAAGGAGCGTTTTATAGTCTGGCAGTTCGAGGAACTCTGTGCATCAAACCCTCAGTCCACCTAGTGTATTTGGAGTCAGGCGGATTGATAGCACTGCCCCTGCTGGCTCCATCATCTGAAAGAATACTGACAGACCGCCACCACTACTTCCAGCGGAAGTTCCAATGTATTTTGGTTTCAAACCAAAATATCTGGAGATACTGGATGAAAAAACGTACAATGACTCCAACTCTCTAGCAGAAAACCTGCAGGGTGTAAGTGTTCAAGTTCAAGTCTATTTTATTTACCTAGTTACCTAAAATCATTGCAATAAAATGCAGCAGATAATAAAACCAAAGACATACAACAATATAAAAGAATATGACAAATTGCTATAGCAGAATTGAGTAGATTTAAGAATCGTCACCACCATTTAAAGCGCAAGTAGATCTATAAAGTGCGAGCAGGATTCCAGCGAGTTTAACCACCACTTTCCCCAGTAGATCATTTACAGCAAATCTTGATGTATAAAGTGTATAGTTAGTTAAAACCATTACACTACCAGCTAGTCATTACGAGCCTATGTCCCGTTTGTTCATATTATAAAAGGTATTAAAATGGTAATAACATACATTCATAAAAGGTGATGTTCGCTATGCGATTGTGCAAATTCATTCTTATTTAACCCCATTAGTCTGTGCTGTGGCTTCTAACTCCTTTTTGAAGATGTCAAAGAATTGACTATGCAGATGTTCAGCATGAGCTATCGTAGGTGCAGCGATTCCGTAAGTGCTTGCCTGCAATTCCAATTTCCCAGAGCTCTTAGGGGCATATTAACAAGCCAGGCGATAAAATTATCGCCGCTTTAGCGGCAGAAAACTGCCGCTAAAGCGGCGATAATGGGCTTGATAATATGCTCTATGGAATTCCAATTGAAGCCCAGGTTAGATGTCCTTCACATCTAACCTGGGCTTCAACTGGAATTCCATAGAGCATATTATCAAGCCCATTATCGCCGTTTTAGCGGCAGTTTTCTGCCGCTAAAGCGGCGATAATTTTATCGCCTGGCTTGATAATATGCCCCTTAGTTCTTTACATAGCAAGGCCCTTCAACAAGGGCGGACAAATGCAAAAAACATGTGTCATGGTTTCATCAAATGAGTTGCATTGTCAGGATTTTTTGCTCGTGCCAGTCCCCATTTCGGGGTATAATCCAAGGTCGGAAAGACCCTAGCCACAAAGTCATGAACTTTTTCTTGATGTGAATTGAGTGGCTGGCCCCCAAATACGGTTGCTCGAATTTAGGACCAACCACCCAGGTGACTGCTTTACAAGGTTGCTCTTATCCTCCAGTCGACTTATCATCTGGACACATTTTTTCTCAGTTTTCTTTTTTAATACAGCCTGGGTTGCCTGTCTGCAAAATAGTTTCAGCTCAAACGTGGGAGTCCAAGGATTCCCTTGCAGCAAACTGAGCTTTGTAACATCATTTTAAAAAAACGCCTCTCCTGGTCAAGGTTTGCGTTGCCAGGGCAAACTCGAGCCTTACTCTCAGAAGGTGGGAGATTAGCTCATATGGTCTGATCTGAAGGGAATCCGGAGGTTTTACATCACGTCTGAGCATCAGTTCACTGCCGTATTCTAGTGTTGGCAAACATTTGGCTTTAATCACAGTTAGATGTGGCATCAGAGAGTGACCCCACAGTTCTTTGAAAGGGTTACGAACGCAAAGTTCAAAGCTGAAGCTTTTTCCTTGATCATATCTTTCAGGGGGGCAAAGGAGGCCCATGAGTCTAGCCTAATTCCCAGATATTTATAGGAGGTTTTTTCTTCTATCGGCTGGCTGTTAAGCCACCACCAGCCCTGTCCGGTGATGCACTTCAAGTGACATCATTTTCTTTTTTTGAATATTGATTTCAAGGTAGTTATCCATTGTGTACCTGGAGAACTCGTCGATTAATCCTTGCAGCCCCACTTGTGTTTGACTTAACAAAAGTAGTCATAGAGAATGTTGGAAATGAGGTGGCCTCCCAGATTTAGGGCATGAAAAGGCACTTTATCAAGGATACTTGAAAGATTAGAGATATACAGATTAAAAAACAGGGGGGCAAGAACACACACCTGCTTCTATCCCATTGTTGTTGATACAGTCATTGAAAGATGCATTTTGTCCCCCACTTTGAGCTTTATTTGCATGTTGCTGCAGAGCATTTTAATGGTTCTTAAAAGGTTTGGAGGAACACCCCAAGCTGATAGCTTGGCCCACATGTTTCCACGGGGTACACCTTTGAAAGCCACCTTTACGTCAACGAAACACATACATATGGGTAGGCAAGAATTGCAAGCTCTCTCCATTAGCAGGCCCACTGTCATCAAATTTGTGAGAGTGCCTTGTTCTTTCATTAACCCTGTTTGTTATAAAAGGGATTCTTCCTAACATTGTTGCCCACTTGGAGAGGTCATGCAGCTATAGAGATGAGAAGTGTTTGAGTTCTACATCTAATAAGGCTATGAAGCAGTAGCTGCTTGGCGAGGATGCGTTACCGCCTTTAAAGACCGGGTAGATGATTGAGCCTCACCAGCTCACCGGCATGTTCCCTGAAAGCAGAATCTTCTTGTACATTATTGCTAAGTGCTTTACCCAGGTCTGCTTTAATATGGTTTGTGGGATGCTGTTGGGACTTGGTGCACAGTTGGAGAGAGACCCAACTATCATTTTAATGAGTGCATCAATTGAGTAGCTTAGTCCCTTGAGTTCAAGCAGAAAGTGGCTTTCCATAGGGATTTCCAGTTCTTCAGTTTCTGGGCTTACCTCACATACTGGGTGTGTTAAAATATGGGCTTTAAGGAACTCCACCCAGGCCACTGCACTGATATTAGCATTATTGGCAGCCTGCAAGCCTTTTTCTAGATCGATAATGATCCTTAAGAACCTATAAGCTTTGCCTAGAAGCTCTCATCAATCAATGAAGTCGTACTTGTAGAGCTCGGGCACAAGAGGGCATCCAGGAGCGTTTTTGGGACCCTACCTCTTTTTTAGGTCTTCTACGATCCTCCCTCCGTCTTGTGATTAACAGGTTGTTTCATGGGATGATCCTTATTTCCTTCAGAGGGTGACTAATTCTTTACTTTACAATGCAAATGTTTTTTGGTAGTTCAGTCTTTCTCCTGCTGCTGATGACCATACTTGTCTGTGAGCTTTTGGCAGGATACGTTGCCATTTTTTAGTCTGTGAAAGACGCCCAAGCTCTTACTGGCTTCAGTTTGTTCTTGACAGCAGTTTCCAATACTTCTAGTAACCTAGCGGCTAGGGCTTGGATATTATCCGATTTCCATTTTAGCCTCTTAAGGGTTACTGTATTGGCTTGTTCAATCAGAACTTGTGCGGGGAAGAGTCTAGAGGGCTTGGTTCTTAATCATACATTTTGGGGCTGGTGGTCACTTTCAGAGCAAATATCGATCCTGAAGTGCACAACCATCTTGAATATGTTGAAACTCACCATGGTGTAATCTATATATGATGCTGTATTGATTGAGGCCCAGGTCCATGCTGCTGGAATGGCTCCCTTAAATCTCCCGTTCAGGATTGCCAGCCCTGTGTGTTGACAAGCTCTTAGCATTATTCAACCTATTTTGTCTGGGTGTCTTGTCTGTGGGTAGATTTGCTGCTGTAATACACCAGGCAAGGCACTTCTTGCCTATTCTTCTGGAGAATCGTTGGGCTGCTGGAAGAGATTCATATTGAAATCTCCAGTTACTAGAAAGTTTGATGTCACATGCTCCCTTTTCGAGGCGGTTAGTTGGTCAATCTCTCAACCAAGGTTTCCTTGACTCTGAGATTGATGTAAACATTGAGTAGCATCAAGGGTATACCACCCGTTGGGACCACCCTTCCAGAACTAGTTCCTGTATTCATGAATCTTGCATAACCGATGTTTTTACCCTTATGGATATGTTTGAACTGATGTAGACTGATAGACCTACTTTGGGCCTGACATATTTGCTTGATTTCTGTGCTCAGACCAGGTGCTCCTCGAATCTGATGAGTTCAATGTTCGTTGTGGCCCATGTCGCCTGGAGAGCTATCACGTCAAGTTTTTCCACTCCTGTGTGGGGTCTGGGTCTTCTGTTTTAGCAGGTAAGACACCCACATTCCAAGAACAGATACGAGGATTGTCATTTGCGTTTGCTGGGTGTAAGTGTTATTACGTAATGTTTAGTAACAAATTACCACAAGGGTTTGTCTTTGAAAAACAAAAAAAGTTAGGTGTGTGGCCACCTAAGATGGCAACTGCACACCAAACGTGCAGTGTCTGCAAAGGATCTGCAATGACAGCGGTTCCTATGAAGCCACAAAAATTACTGCTGGGCCGGCAGTGATCTCGAGGTAATGGCAGGTTGCAGTCCACAATGGTGACAAAGGTAATAACCTCCACCACCCTGGCAGACAGATGGACTGATCGCTAAAACTATAAATCAGCCTCCAAGTCTTGACATCAAGCGTGAGTTCCATTACCCACCACCGGTAACCACTGGGGCAAATTAAGTAATGCACTCAACTCTGACTTCTGCTAGATTATGGTTGAATCAATTCTTTGATTAGGGAAGGAGCTGAGGACTCTCATCAGAGAGGAGTAACCAAAGATTTATGAGCTGTCAATAGCTGAAGCAATGGGTTAGGTCCTACTACAGAGATAGGTAAAATTAAAGAGGAAAGAAGGTCAAACGAGGGTAAGTTGGGATGCCAGTTTTAGAGCATTTGATATTCCACTATTAATGCAGAACTTTCTATAGGTGACTATTTTTATCATCTTCAGTCACTCTGTTAGTCATTGTATGAATGATAGTTCACTCTGTTGACTGCTGTGCCATTCTGTCATTTTATGATAGCATTCACCAAATTTAATATCTTCAAGGAATTGAGGTTCTTCAAAGAAAAATTGAATATCTGTGCAGTGCAGCACAAATCTGTTGAATGGGGAAAGCCCAAGGGCGTCATCCACCATAATGGTGTGTGCCTACTGCCAACTCACAAGGTTCTGGAGAGAGTGACGATTAGTGACAGCTGATTGTCAGGGTCATGGGCCTTTTTTATTCTACCCCAGGAAGAGGTATCTACTGACCCTTTCTTTGAAAATCCATAGCTTTTGTGTGTGTGTGTGTGTGTGTGTGTGTGTGTGAGTGGGGGGGTGTGGGTGCGGATGTGGCTGAAATATTTGTGGTTTATAATGAAGTTGTATCTGTGTGACTGGTGTTCATTTTGTGGACACAACACATATTACACAAGGTAGCTCCTTGCGTAATAGCTATGGCCTACGGAGCAGTCACCAGATTTCCCCTGTGACCTGCACCTTTGACACTTCATAATGACTTCTGCAATACCCGGTTTCAGGGTTGCAATTAACATGAGTCATATAACTAACCCTGGGCGGTAAAATCCGCTCAGATGGCGGAGTTTGCGGATTTTTGGCAACTTTGCATTCCGTAGAATGCGGAGTTATCAAAAACTCTGCGATCCACGGCGTAGCGGAGTTTTTCCCTTGTTCACGCTTTCAAAATGCTTTTTCAGGCAGCCAGCCGCGCGATACCGTGAGGGTGTGCAATCACAAACAAGTCATTCGGACACTCCATCGGACATCAGGCAGAAGTTTGGTGAAGCTCGCCATGCCGAATACGCAAAATTTGCAATCTGGAGAAGAATATCTCTCGAGCAGCATAAAACCTTCTCGAAAATGATGATTTGGCTGAAAAAAACTCCTCAGATTGACATTTGGCTGTACTTTTTTCGTGCAAGTAGTCTTTTTGTCTTTTTTTTACTTTTTTTTTGGAGAGGCAGGTAGTGCCCCATAGTCTCCATTTTCCTGTTCCTGTCCAGCAGGCTCCTCCCAGTGCTTTGTCCATGTCCTGTTCACTTTTCATTTGGATTTGGAGCTGGAAGGATCACTCTGTGTCTGCTGCATCATATATCATTGCATTTGAGGACAAGTAAACATGTCTGTGTAGTGGTGGAGTCGAGTCACAAGTGTAGTAGGGGTGGTGTGACTGACAGCTGTGCATGCCATTGATTTAGTTACTGTGGAAAATGCTATGTTGCTGTATATGTGACATGTGTGCTCTGTCCTGCTCAGTCAAACTCTAAGCTAAGTGGAGGTTGGGTGGGCGCCGTGGGCCTACTCTGTCCTGCTGCAGGTTAATGCTGGAAACAGACAACAGAGTAGACATGATTTAGCCATGCCGCTATGAAAGTGTTTGCACTCCTCTGTAATTTATGCTTTTTTTCTCCTTGATTTTTTTAATATCCCTTTTGGTTTTCCATCTACACTTACAGGCCGGCCTTTACCCTGTGCTAAACAGAGAAAAGCAACTCACCTCGCCTACCAATCTGCGTCCGCCAGGCAGGCAGTGGCACCCAAGATTGATGGATGCAGCGTCCATGGAAGGGACAACCAAGAGAAATGCCGAGATGCAACTCCCAAATTTGACCAGGATAACATACAGTAACACTTTAGTATCAACAATCATCATCTTTTAAGTAATTTTATTGATTTTTTCTCTTCAATCGTTACGACTGTGTGTTTTTATTGTTTGCTCTCTGCTTATAATTGATCCCTACAGCTATTTTTTTATTTTCTTTGCTAGCTTTTAAAAATAACCCCGGTACAACAGAAGTCAAAATGTATGTAATTTGGGTCTCTCTGAGGGCAGACAGGCATGGCAAATTGCACAATAATTAATAATATACTGCTGCTCTCTTCTGTCTACTAGTCTGGTTAGTAAGTAATACTTATCATTAACCATAAAGTCATCATCATCATCATCATCATGCATGAATTTCCTTTTTCTCCCTTAACAGATTTATGGATATGATGGTCGTCTGTAAGATTGTGTTTTGTTGTTTGTCCATGCATAGTGTTTTTCTTTGTCAAACCTTTCCCCAAACCCCCTTCCCAACCATTCATCAAATACTAACCATCTTCCCCCAGACTGTGTGATTTATATTGAGGTGTGACTAAATTAAATGTACACCAATAATTGATCACACGCTTGCTGGGGCGGATGTGGTGAAAGCAACACTGATTCAATTTCAAGGCAGGGCGAGGACTTTCTTCTGCTTGCCCACCCATGAGCAGTATATTTGCAAGTCAATTTTTTGTCCAAAGGAACCTAATCCATCATAATTAATTGCCGGCATCGATTGGATTCATCTTCCTCCTTTAACAGCACTAAAGGTTATGCTTGTGTCGAGTGACTCGACACAACTACAGTTTGTAACTTACTGTTGTACTAGGCTATCCACGCCACCATTATGTTTTATTTTACTTTAGCATTGCTAATCAGCATTATTATGGTTTATTGTTTGGCAGTATTCTTGTGTACTGTACTGTACTTCGTTCTACTTCTCCTTCCAGAGTCTTTTTCAGGCAACTGACTGTCTCATTTCTTTTTTTTTTTTTGCAAATGCTACTGCCAGTGTCTACTACTACCACTACACCCATGGCATCTTGGGAAATCAAACCATCATCACCATGCAGCCATCGCTGTGCCTAAGCTTAAACATCAATCACACGTAAGAGAAGAAGTTTCGGGGAGGCATAGTTAATAATGGAAATTAATTCACACACCCAAACCCGTGAGTCCTGTTGCAGAATGCATAGACTAGGAGGAGAGACTGACAGTACTAGTAGGACAAGTCACTCAGTGAGGGTACCGCATCTATATTTTCATATGTTACAAAAAATCGGCAGATTATTTAAATGAAACACTGGCTGTGGCCCTGACCAGCAAAGGAAACCGTGTGACGTAAAAGAGTAACCCCCCCACAAAACATTTACATCATATGTAAAGTTTAAGTATAAATATAATTTAATCCCCTAACAAAAATGAACTATGTAAAAAATTATCCCACAACACCTGACCCACCCCTCTACCTAACCCCAGCCAATGTCCAAAAAGAATAGTCCAACAAATGTCCGTTCAAAAATAAAATTGTCCCTATAACCCCAACTTTTCCCCAACGTGCACACAATACCCACCCACCAAAAAAAGAAATAAAAAAGGGGCAATCCAATGGGATCTCTCTATCGGCGGGCTCGCAGTCGCAGGCTAACCGTCAGGATCTCCTGCTTTAGTTCCTTTACCTGCTCCTCTAGGCACATTTGGAGGAGCATGCGGCGCTTAAAAGATCGACAATTGCATCCACAGGGGGGGGCAGCAATTTTCGAGGAAGTGAGGCACGTGGCTGCCAGACTGCGGTACCGTACCACTGGAGGGGCCTGGCTAGGGCCCGGGGCATTGGAGGAGGCGGAAGCTGCTGCCGCCTCCTCCTCCGCCAGAACCACCAGCCGCAGGTATTCTGTACGGATGGCCTACAGCTTCTGCCACCGGGCCATGGCTGCCAACTCCTTCCTGTCTGGTTTAGATGATTTTGGTTCTGAAGGAGTAGCTATATCAAGAAGAAAGAAGAATATTGTAACCAATGTACTCTTAGCAAAACAGTAAGACAAATTAATTCTGAACATAGTGGTACAGTAGCACTAACAAGCACAGTAAATAACATTTGTGGTATCTATCCTTCCACTTCCTCTGCCTCTAACATTTGTGGGAGTTTCAGGCATTATACTAGCACTATGGACTCACTCGAGTAGTACACCAGTCTTCTTCTTCTCTCTTGTTTAGCTAAATTAAGTAACCTTGTTGTAGCCGGCATGCCAGCTCAGTCAGCTTGCGCCCAAGACACATACTCGTTGTGACGCAAACTCAAATTAGTTTTATTTACTACTGTCTGCATGTGGGGAAGCAGACTACTACACAATCATCATATTTTTCTATTATGGGTGGCACTGACCATTCTCTGTTACATCAAGTGCAACTGCTCAATTTCACTTTCACCCTGCCCTGACTACTACTCTTCAACAAGACAGATGATATCTGATCCAAATGATCATTGCTTATATGTGGGACGACAATGACTTTAGGTACTTTGTTTTGATTGATTGTGTAACCATGCAGCCGATAGGCCACTCATGGCAGGCTGACACAGTCAAAAATAAATTACCATAGGTAGGGAGTGGGCCTCGGAGTCGGAGGGAGGTGCTTGATAACAACATACATACACAATATACATGCTGTGCTTGCAAACTACTGTGTGTCAAGGGAGTATTCTGAAAATACAACTTCTATTCTTCTTGGCTTTGCTACTCTGGCGCGGTTTCTTTTTCTTTTACGTTCTCTTCAAAGACTCTTCATCCAGTGACAGTCTCCACCTATGCTATCTATGATGAATACCACCCAAGCATCCGCCCATTCAAAGTAAACATGTCTACCATTCTTCTTAATCTCTCAACAAACCTTAGTTTGTTTCACCAACAACAACAAATTTTTTAAACCATCACCGATGCGTCCTTCCTTCCTTGCTTGCCTTTGAGTTTGACCCATTAAACACCCTTGAGGATTCTTGCTATCCACCCATACAGTTTCACCCACCCAGGCAGGCCTCTTTTCTTTCACCTTCCACCCATCCTTCAACCACCCATGCATCTGATTCCTATCAGCCACCTATGCATGCATCCCACACATCCTTCTCTGCCAGTCATATATATTACATCTTGCCTGTCATTCCTCCTTCCATCCTTCTTTCCCTTTTCGTTCAACCCATCCATCAAGGTAATCTGATCTGACTCTTAGTCTTCTCCATAAAACTTTCACAGCTGTGTTGAAGTCAGATAGAAGAGGCCATCAGTTACTCAACTACTCCCGCCGCTAATGCTATTGCTATAATGCTTAGTAAAGGGTGTCTTCTTCAACCGTTGTTCACAACAACTTAGTCTTTCTCAACTTACACAACACCCTTGCAGCGAGTGTGTAACTATTGTCAATAAGTCGGGAATATAAGTATAACTTACCACAACCCGCCACTGCTGCTGGCTCACCCACCCCTGTGGCAGCTGCCGCATCCACTGCTCCCTCCTGGCCCCGGCACTGGTGGTCATGGTCGGTACGCCTAGAAAAAACATTACACATTTTTTAGATGCCATATACACCTCCCCCTATTTTTCACTAGCAAGAAAAGTTAAAATACATACATATACCACACACAGCACTACAAATCGGGTAGTAGAGTAGAGTAGACACTACGGGCCCGATTCACAGAACTAACTTAGGACAAAATCCTGAACTTACTAACATTTTGGTATTCCCAGAAGGCACTTACTCATTTTGGTTTTCACAGAAGGCACATACTCATCAATGAGTAAGTGCCTTCTGTGAATACTAAAATGAGTAAGTGCCTTCTGTGAATACCAAAATGAGTAAATGGTAGTAAGTTTAGGATTTTGCCTTAAGTAAGTTCTGTGAATCGGGCCCTACTAGTAGTAGTATGTACTATCCTATCAAAAATAGTAAAATATCTAGTTGGACTTTTTGTTGGTGGGATTTTTCGAAAAGCCTCTCAAGATTAAGAAGACTAGAAGAGGCCAACCCAAAGGACTGGACTCGGTGGCTAGAGCTATTGGTGAATCTGAGTTTTAATAAAACCTTTTAAATAAAGAGTGGCCTACTGGGCAAGCTTAGCTACCGACAGACTAATAATAGTAGTTTTACAGAGAGTTTTAGCAGAGGCAGTTAGAGGCAGGGATAACAAGAATTTAGAAACAGATAGTATAGTTCGAAGATGATTTGGTCAAAAATAGAATTAGGAAACGGAAATGATAGTTCGGACAAAATAAGGTGCAGTAAAAGGTAGGGAAATATAATTATTAATATTGACACCAGGAAGACTTACTGGGGCCAACAGGGGAGCCCTCGTTAGAGGAGCTGTCCTGGCATTGGCGTTCTCCAGCTGCTCCCGCCAACTCCAACCCTGTTTTCTTGCCCCTGGGTGCCGATCATGTAAGATATAATAAAGAAAGAGACCAACATTGATGATTGGTATGAAACAAATAAAATATTTTAAAAAACGCTCAAAAAACATTTTTGGAAACAACAATTGGAATAAAATTGATCTATCTAATCTAATCGACTGGTAGTATCTTGGAATTAACGGACCGTCTAGTTATTATATTTATGAACACTAATCCAGTGTTCCATTCTGAGTCCAGAATACTATGCCTAAGTACCACCTGACCTACCCCACCTATTCAGACAGGCCAAATGTTACCTAAGTCTGCATTTCCATTTATTTTAGTCCTCAAAAATGCATAGATGGAGGACACATGCATACATTTTTGCATACACCAAATTGTTGGTTGGTTGCTTGCTGCTGATGTTCTGCTAAGCCTATTACTCCCTCACTAAACAAACTACAAAAGGTTCTATTAAGGACTGGAGTAAGCAGCACTCAACAGCACATAACGTGAGGGAGGATGCATCACGCAGACCACTTAAAAATTACCAACTAATACTAGTAACTAAACTACCTTTCCACCACTATCTTAGTGACAGGTGGACAAAGGAAGGACTAGAGTCTCTATAGCATTACCAAACTTAAGTTCTCTAAACTCTTACATAATCAGCCCAAGCGAGTGCAAAGTTGCAAACAACAAGTAAGATTAGAAGCGCCGAGCACCTGTGTCTAGATGAATAACAATCACAGAAGATGTTTAAACTTAATTTACCAACAATGTAAGCAGCAGCATTCTTACTATTAGGAAAAAAATTATATTCGTAATAACAGTAACACAGTCTTGAGAATACACAAAACTACTAGTATTAGCTACTCACCAAGCCCCACGACCTCTACACCTAGCAGGTCCAGCAGGTTCTGTTCCCGGTCCAAGACGTCTGACCCCCAATGGGTCAGCTGGAAATGGGTGTGCCGGACCCCAGAGCAGCAGAACACTGCCCGGCGCACCTTCGCCCACCGGCGTGACGCCTGCTGCCCAGGTCAAGGGGAGGTGGCGCTGCAAATAAAAAACAAGGGCAGACACCTCCGCCTCGTCGAAAAGGGACCGGGCCTGCACCCCTGGCGGGGTGAGTCTGCCACAAGGCAGGCGGCTCTTTGGCGCAGGCGCCTTGCCCTTGGCGCCGGTACACTTTCCCTTAGCCATGGTTCTGGGGTGGGCGTAAAAGAAAATTTAACAGGAAAAAATAAAGTTAGGGAAAGAAGTAGGAGAGTAAAGAAGGAAAATAAAACAGTAGAAAAGTAAAAAAAATGCAGTAAAAGTAGAAATAAAACACAAAATATAGACTTAGGGACAGAGATGGATAGATAATAAATAAAAAAGTTCAGAAAAACAGTGTAAAAAACAAAGGATTAAAAAGATTGAAAAGGGATTGAACAGCAGGCCACAGAACCATGCAAAAGATAGGAAAACAGGAGGGCCACGCCCCTTGACGACCGCGTGGTGAAGTTTGCGTGATATTTTCCCCGAACACGTCATCCGCGTTGCCGAACATCTAAAACATCTCGTGAGCATACGCGAGCGCACGCGGAAACAAGCAACTCCGCATGCTCGCGTAGCTACTCGTAGCGTCACAGAATTTTTGTGCATCTTCGCGTAGCGCGGCTACGCGAACTTTGCCCACGGTTACATATAAAAACCCCTAGCTCAAACAAGTTGATTGGTTTGGGCTTCTGAGTCCCCTGATATGTAGCGCAATGGCTCAACTTCATTTGGAATATTTAACATTTGACTTCCTAATCCACATCATAAAACCATTTAGGGCACCTAGCCCATACTGTGTAGGAAACATGGACAAGTGTATGTGACAGTGCTCTCAGCCATGTTCAGAAATATGACACCTAACAGAGTAACTCCTTTTTGATTGGGCTATGGCTAACTGACCTGTTCCCCCAGATTTGTTTAATTTCTGTCACTCTTGGAGAAAGATTCTAGGCTAGTGGCCCTTAACTGGATGAATGCTGAAGCAATGAATCAAGTGCCCATGGACTCTCGTAACTACTGGAGGAGGCGTTTGCAGAAAGCGAGGCAGTGCAGCACCGTAATGTTTTAAAGCACATTTTCAGTTCTGCATTGTGGGATGCTCTGTAACTGGATTAATGCTAGGGCCAGGACTCTAAGGCCAGGGACTCTCATGCATCTTGGAGAAGGTGTTGGCAGGAGGTTGGGCAGTCCACCATCTGCATGCTATATAGCATAGCAGTGCTAGTGGAATGTAGGATGTCCTGGACTGTGACCAGGTGAAAACCAGGCCAGGACCGGACTCGTCTGCACTAATCAGCAGCCGGAAGAGGATAGGCTGGGCCACCTCCCTTTCATTTAATTTTTCAGCAAGGATCCAAAAGCGCCAACTCGGGGGACCGGTTACAGCTAACCCTGACTGAAGGTTGTCACTACATACTCATTCCTGGAACAGGCACTATGAGTTATCTCAAAGGAGGTTGATTTAGTGGAGGGGTGGCTTTCCATTGAGGATAACAATGTTATGAGTTCCTCCCCAGATGCACACATTGTCAAAACCTAACGCAACCAGATAAGGAAGGGCAGTGCTCCCAGTAAAGCTCCAATGTTCAGTGAAGATCAACTTATTGAGACAGCTCCCTCGATTGTTTCAGCATGTGGCTAAACAGAATAAAAAGGGCCAACCAGCCGTCAAAAGCATTGGCCAATGCAGATATTAATTTGGCCTACATCCTCTCTTCTGTCTCCTTGGATCGTGGACGTATTAACCTTTCTGACTCTTTTTATGTACTAAATTTCAAAGTTTGTTACAAGTATGTGTCCTCTTCCTGATCAGCTAAGCAATGTTGAAATTTATGTATCAAAATTTTCAACATCAGTTTCTACTGCAACACCCATGACAACCATGCGTTTAATAGTTCCTTCCACTTTGGTGACTGAACCTACTGTTTCAGTTACAACCGTGCTCGCTCCTAATGAGAGCACCCTAACAGCGTTCTAGGTGGGCAGCAACAAATCACTTCTACAGTCACTCCGGGTCTCACAGAGGGGCACATGAAAACAGGAAGAGGGAGGGGAGTCATTGATCCATATCGGCCCAGGGGAAGAGGTGCACTCTCCGGTATTCCCTGGAAACATTCAATCAGTGCTAACAGCACTACCCTTCCAGGGAGCCCATATGCGTTCGTATTTGTGGGGGACCCCACCTGCTCTGGACACCAATTTCTCCATTACAGCACAGTAATCCATGCTCCTCTCTCACTCATGGGTAGGCGGGCAGATTCACCCCTCCAGTTTTGGATCAGATCCCTCTTGACAAAGGCCTATCCCACATATTGCGGTTTTGTTGGACTGGGAGGGGTGCCTAAAGACCTACTCTCATACTGATGGAAGGCTATCGCATTCACCAAGAGTTAGGCAGAACAAGTGCAATGATGGCAGCATACTGTGTAGTAAACATTAGTATTGAACAGCGCATTTTTAACCCATTTAACTGAAATAAGGCTGACAAGCTCACTCACCTTTTTAAAAGTTTAGCTGCTGTTTGCTTAACTCACCCTTGGCCTACATCAGATAGATGTGGAGGCCTGCATAGTACAGGAGTGGTGACTCTGCATTGGTTGTATGCATGCCTGCGAAGGGTACAGTACAAGGATGGTGCAGTACAGTGCAGTACATGTGTGGTTAGTACAAGTGCACAAGTACAATCAATGAGGGGTAAAGAGTTGAGCAATGCGCATATAGTGTGAGTGTGTTCTGGCTAATGGTTTCATTTTTTATAGTCCAGACCTGCCTGGTAAAGGCGTGGAGGAGGAGAGGAATCCCCCCTGACAATTTTGTGGATTGCTGCATTTCTATGAGCTGTATGGTGAAACACTGGAGGGAAAATGACAAGACTTCCTTTACATTTAGAAGACTGGTCTTTGATTCAGTGATAGATGACAAATGAAGGGCTGTGACACATCTCAGGACGGGAGATCAAGCTAATAAGAGAAGTAGTGCTGGTGGTCTGGGATTAACCTTTTGATGAACATTTCACTGTGGCTGACATCCAGGTATGAACTCTGATCACTCTCATCTGCTGTGGCAGACCTCTTTCATGAAGGAGCTCTGCCACAGGAGGCACACCTCTGGATGGAGGAACATTTTGCAATTGGACACAGTAACCATAACCCTCTTTTTGCAGTTCTGGATATTCCTGCTGTCACCTGAGATACTTAAGCCAAGACACAAGGAGTGTCACAAATATAACTATGAGAAATTAGGTTTTTGCTTGACTGGGGATAAGACCTGGTCAAGCAACAGCCTTCATCCCTGGTAGGGTAAACAACAAAAAGTCACTCAATTAACCTGGGTTTAACCCTGGGTAGATTGGCTCAAAAAGCAGTCAGGCTTTACAAACTGGGGAAAGTATCTATGCAACACTTTAGAAAAAGACAGTAATTTTTAATAAATTATTTGACACCAAAATGACAGAAATCCAATCAGTGGTACCGAATTTATCAATTTTGAAAGTTTTTAGTAAAAACTAGCACCTACAAGATCAAAGGGCCAACTGTGAAAATCTAGTCACAGGAGACAGGGTCAAAGTCGAAAAATATGGATGACCACGATAGAGCGCTCTTTGGAAACAATAGTGGATTGGTCCTGGTTAGCACTTACCTTTGGCCTGGCTGCAGGTGGTATTGGCGGGAGCATTATTGTGGGGTAGCCTCTGGATGAAGTTACAGTGAAGATTTTTACGTTCGGACATAATCGCGTTTTTAGAATTTGAAAATTTCAAGTGGGACGAGGCATTATGCTGTAGCCGAGGACAGTTCCAGGATGCCGGGTAACCCTTTGGCGAAGGGCCACTGAACAGGATTTGCAGCTACAGAGAAGAACGTGACAGGAGCAGCCATGAAGTCAGGCCTACTGGCGGGAATGCACCTTGGGTAGCCCGATGCGCAGGTTAGTCCAGGTCTTCATTTTGTTCTCAGAGCAGATTTCAGACAAAACTTTTCCAAGTCACAAGTTTTGGATGTTAGCTTTCTAAGTACTTTTAGCACTAAAGGCAAGGGTCCAAGACTGATGGGATACCACTTGGGGGTTTCACGACTCACTCTGACTGGGTCCAGGTGCGGGTTCAAGATAGTAAGAGCCTTTTATGTCCCTGTGGCTCTGAACAGGAGGCCATCAAACAAGCCCTCGGAGTCACTCTGGAAGTCCTGGGTTCAGGTGAAGATGTAGGGCTCAAATAGCAGGGCTGGTCTCTGAGGGATCAAGGCATGCTCCATGCAGGCTGCAGGCAGCAAAGCAGTTCTTCTAGGTGCATCCAAGCAGTCTTGTGGAGTACACAGCAGACCACAACAGCTAGCAGTCCTCTACAAGTCCTTCTGCTGCTCCACAAAGTGAACTGAAGAGTGGCACTGAGAGCGCTATTTTTATACCTGGTACCTTCTTTGAAGTTGGAAGAAGTCTCCAGAGATTTCTCTTTGAAATGCTGGGAATATCCTAACTCCCCTGTCTTCACTACAAAGCTGGCATCAGAGACAATGTGGAGTTGACAAGCTCTTTTTGTGAAGGCAGAGCGCAGTCTCTTCAATTGCAAGTGGGACTGTGACTTGCTCTGCCACCCCATCTTCCTACTAGATGGTCCATTCAGGCACACTTAATCCTTCTATTGTGTGACTGTCTGAGAGGAATTTACAAAGTCTAACTTTCACTTACATCCAGTCATGTGACCGAGGAGAGGATTTAGGCATCAAATGGCTAAGGGAAGGAAAACACCAACTTTCTAAAAGTGGCATTTTCAAAATTGTAATTTAAAATCCGACTTAACCTATTAAAGAGGATTTTTACTTATAATTTTAAAGCTACCGAACATAAAGTTAGTATCTTTCCTCAATTGAAAGGTAGCACTTATTTAGTGTAATAAACCAACCTATATTATCCTATGGAAGCGATAGGCCTCACAGTAGTGAAAAATTAGGACTTTTTCACTACCAGGACAAGTAGAACATAAAAGTTAAAGTCAACCTTTTAATTACAATGCACCTTTCAATATGGGTTACCTAGGGCCTGCCTTAGGAGTAAATTGTATGCAATAATAGGGGAGTTTAAGGCTTGGCAAGGGGATTAGATTGCTAAATTGAATTAGCAGTTTACAACTGCTTTCAGGCTGCAACGGAGGCCTGAGTCATGTTTTAGGAAGCAATTTAAGCATTAAGCGCTGTAGGCCCCCTGGTAGCATCTAATTTACAGTCCCTGGGTATATGGTATACCACTCTGTAATGGACTTAACGTAAATTAAATATGGCAATCAGGTGTAAACCAATTTACCATGTTTAGGGGTGTGAGAACAAGCACTTTAGCACTTTAATTTGCCTGAGTAAAGTATACAGAGTCTTCAGGGCAATAAAAACTAATTCAGCAAAAAATGGAGGGAAAAAGGCAACAATGTTTAGGGATGACCCTGCAGAGAGGGCCAGGTTCAACAATGACTATCAAAGATAATATGTTAAGATTATGTTGGCATCCAGGCAACCTCCCACCATTATTAATTGACATGATTAGGAATAATTCTAAATACATTTTTTTTTGTCTTTTCTTTGATGACCACCCAGACGATCTTATAGATGTTTTGTTAATTTGTGAAGTTTCATTAGGAATTTGCTCCTGAAGCCATTAATGGCTCTGAAGGCAATCACCCCTTGATGGCTCCATGCTGCATATTCATAGGCCAACAAATGTTCACAGAGGGCTTTTAATAGAGGCCCTAGAGATAGGGACGAAATTGCAAGGTAAAGAGCTAAACATAAATGTATTCTTAAAAAGAGAAAAGCATATCTAAGGGAAGAGACATGGGAAATCTTGGTTGCTTCTTGCTATTTTGGAATATCATTAATTATAATCAATTGCTTAATGGTCAAACTCCATCATTGGGAGTGCACATTACAGCCGACCAATGGATATCACATTTTCACATTTTGAAAGGATTTATTGTTACCTGGATGATGAGAAGTGGTCTCATACGCCTCCGCGTAGCCCCACTACGCCCACTGCGCCCAGGGCTAGTCCAGTCATGTTTTGACCTATGAATAGGTCTAAGCTCTGGGGTCTATTCATAGGTATGGGCCTAGTGCAGAGCCATTGGAATTATGTGATTCTGAATTCGCAGCAATTTTTCGCATAGTTATAGATTTGTTGCATTTGCTACATATTTCATCATCTGTTGAATAATCTGCACATTTTGACTAAAAAGTAAATTGCTTTTAGCTCAAAAGGTTATAATGTAACTAAAACTGCAGCAGCACGTGTTGCCATGCATTGAAATGCCCTTTGCAAAGGATGATTGGCCACCATACTGTTGTTTATTCCTATATTTGGGTATTAAACTGGAACGAATGCTGTGCAACCACACCCAGATAGTACAGTGTTACAAGTATAAAACTTCCAAAACAATGAAATATTACTATCACAAAATGTGTTGCATTACGCCACACAATTTGTCTTTTCTTACCACATTATTTGCTCAGCCGTAATACATAATTTGACCCTCCCTGATGCATAATTCCAGTGGACCTGGTCTAGATCTATCTTTGGTTGATTTTCTTAGGGCATTGCATACAGAAATTTCAGCCTATGTTAAGAATGGTGAATGTATGAAGGGCCAGATTTATTAGGCGCTTGTGTTGCTCCTGTGTCAGACAAGGCAAAACAAGGCAACAAAAGCCCTTAGCTGGGATTTACTAACTCATGCAAAGAAACCTTGAATGCCTCTGCATGGTTTAGTAAAACCAAGGTAATGCAAGACACTACATTTCGCTGCCTTGTATTACCTTGCAGAACTAAAGAAAATACCAATGCTGACAAATATCTGTGCTATTTGACTGTAGAAGAAAAATGTAACAACTACGTCCGTACTAATTAATAGTATTTTATTCAGACTTGATCTGTTTTTTTTCATACAAAATGAATTGTTTTAAGAAGATATTCTGATCTGAACACACAATGATAATTCAAAATAATGAACAACAGGGAGAAAAAGTATTCACATACGGCAATTAATACATTCACTACAAAAGAAAAATAAACACTGGGACTCAACTGCCCAAATGGCCGAGGAACGAATCTGACAATCAATCATACACCACTCCTCATTCATACAAAACACTCACACAAACAACTAAACTCACTATGCCTTTGGTAGTAAATGGGAACAACCAAAGGGATCTCCACACACGCACACTTTGGAAAAAAGTACCGTTGTAGGGGTATACAAAAAGTATATTCAATTTGTCATCAATTTGTAACAACATAAAGCAAAGCACCCCAACGGACTACAAATACACATGGCTGGAGAAAACAGAGAAAAGGTCTACGCGTTTCGAACCCCGTTGATTTTAGATGCTGGGGTTCTCTTCAGGACCATAACACCAGAGGGTAGTGTTTGAAAAGTGCCCTTTTTAGAATTTCAAAGAGGGATACACTTGCAAGTTAATGAGACCCAGGAGCCGAGCAGGGAAGTACGGCTGAAGAGGAGGAATCAATCCGTCGTAATAAAATCCAGTCAGAGCGGGACAATCCGCGCTTGATGCAGAGTAAGCATCAAGAACACATCCGGGGAAGGAAGCTTCCTTCCCCGGATGTGTTCGAAGACGCCGGTGTTCAGCCACGAATTAGTTTCGTCACTCGAGGCCTGTTACATAGATTGCTGCTCGCCCACCCCGCAGACTGTGTGTGGAAGACTAGCTTACTCTGCATCAAGCGCGGATTGTCCCGCTCTGACTGGATTTTATGCAAGAAAATGTATTATAGTATTAAGTGGTGTTATTTGAAATTACTTTTAATACTTTTGGTGCTACTCGGTGCGCACTGGAAAACCCAGGCTAAAATTAAGGACTAATTTAAATACAATTAATTTCACTGTGAAATGTGTCCTAGGGAGAGGAGTGTAAGAGAGGGAGGGGTAAAACAGATGAAAGGGAAGAGGAGGAGAATGGGAGAAGGAGAGAAAGTGTGGAGAGAGTGGCTAAGAGGCAGATGAAATAGGAGTAAGGGAAGGCGAGAGTGGGGAGAAATTAGAAAAGGATTGGAAGAGAGAAGCAGAAAATGTTAAAAGGTAAAAAGTGTGAAGGGGTAACAGAAGAAAAGAAGGAAGGGATCAGGTGAGAAAGGTAAATGAATGTGCTGAAAAGAAGGAACAGAATGTGTGAGGAAAAGGTCAATTCAATTAAAATCAATAGAAACTTTATTCAGCCACGTTCTGGCCTTAAAAGTACACTTCACATAAAAGAACAGATACAGTTTGGATTTAAAACTACACTACGAATGTGATTAAAAGCACAGGTAAAATTCACTCATATTATTAAAAAAAGTTTCCAGATAGGCCCAAGCCATTGCTGTTATCAACCCATACTTTTTTCTTTTACGTATTGCCCCTGATAAAAAGCTTGCAGCCCTATAACAAATGAGTGGGGAGGAAAGCATTTGTAGATAAATCATTGCTGGTCTTACTTGTGCAAAATAGCAATCTCTAAAAAGTGATAAAATATGTTTTGCTCGCAGCTCAGTATAAAAACCACAGAAAAACAAAGTGCAACAAATCTTGGTCAGAGAAATTATCGCATGCACAAGGTTGTAGGGTTCCTAACTGTGAGAAACCTTTAGGTACAGTAAGGGACTGGTGGATACAATTAAATCTAAATCTGGATTAAAGAAAACAATGTTGCAAATTATTAACAAAAGACCAAAAAGGTTGATTTAAAATCCCAGGACTTACAATCATAAAATGTCTGCATGTAGGTTTCTTAAGTTCATTTAATTCCCTATCCAGATTTCTCCTTGTTAAGAATTGAGTTTTTATACATCCTCGGGGTGCAGCTTTCTTGGTTGATTAAATAGCTCTGGTTGCCCGAGAGCTGAAAGCTGCCAAGAAACATACTTTAACCAGGGAATATCTGCAACTCTGTCTAACATCATGCAGTCATCAAAAATAATTTGGTTTAGATCTAGCTTATCTCTAGACCAAATGTTTAGCCACCATATCAAGGGTGCTGCAGCAATGTTATCTGTAATGCATCCCTGCCTTAGTTCCTCATATACCATGAAAGCTGGAATGCTGAAAGGAGCAGCTAAGAGTTTACATAAGTGTTTGTTTAATACTCCTTGTAGTTCATTACACTCCTTGTAGCCCCATACCACACTACCATACACTGTCATGGGGATGCTTTTCTCATTAGAAATCTGCAGCAGTGGTGGTATGGGTTTACTCCATAATCTTCTAGCGAAATCCAGTGAGGCTCCAGCTGCTCTTGCCAAAGTGATTTTCTTTAGTGCACGCTGTGCCACCCAAGTGCCATTTTCATCGAATAACACACCCAAGTATGGGTATGTTGGTACATTGGTTAGTACTCCACCTTTACATGTAAGGGATTACATCTGCATATAAAAGAGCAGAAATTAATTCAGAAGCTACTCTTGGGATGTCTAAACATGAGTCTGATAGCACTGTCCCAACTTATTTATGTAAAGTGTAAATAAAACCGGTGCAAGAATGCACCCCTGCCTCACTCCTGTTTTTACCTTCCAGGCTTTAGTTAGGGAGCCATTCTCATTATATCTTACAGAGACAGTCAAATTAAGATCGGACCAATGCTGGAAACATACTAAGTTACTGTCTACCCCTATTTCAAGCAGCAATTGCCATAGCTTAGACTTGTTTACCCTATCAAAAGCAGACGTTAAATCCATAAAAGCCAAAAACATAAACCCTTTTTTGGCTAGGGTATATTTGTTGGTGATCATGAGTAGGTTCATTGATTGCTCCACTGTACCCCTGCCCTTGCGAAAACCAAATTGCAGTTCAGACAACACATCTTTTTTTTTTCCAACCAAATGCTTAAATGATCTAAAATTAGTTTGCCCATTATTTTTGCTGCGGAATCCAGGAAGGAGATCGGGCGATAACAGGCAGGATCTTCCCTGGCACCTTTTTTTATAAATTGGCAAAATCACCTCCGTTGACCATGAGTGGGGTAGACCTACCCTTGTAGGCGCATTGAACACCTCTGTTAAAATGTTCGCCCATGTACCAGAGTCTGATTTATATAGGTCCACAGGTACCCATCGGGGCCAGGGGCTTTCTGTGCAGACATACCCTCAATCACTTTCTGTACCTCTTTTACCTCAAATCCTAAAGCGAGTGGTATAGCAATCGGTACCCAGGAGGAGTTTGTTTGTTTTATAGCAACCTCTGCATAGATCTGCTCAAAGTGAATAGCCCACCGATCGGCAGGAAAAACGCACTCAGTTCTTGTCGTATTATTATCTTTAAAAAAGGGGCTATTTACTACCTTTCAGAATTTGGGACTATCTGCTTGTGTACTCGCCTGTGTTAGTTCCTACCATGTCTGTTCCCTTAAAGCAGCCTTCCTTAGTTTTAGAGCCAAATCATATGCTTTCCTTCGGCTTTTAATCAGCTCAGGATCTCTAGGTAAACCTTTTAGTGCGACCATTAGGGCTTTGTGAGCTTTAGAGCAATCGGCATTAAACCACTTAGCCACCTTAATACCCTCCAAGCTCTTTTTACCTGTTAGCTTTTTACCAATTTGCTGTGTCAGTTTGTCAATAGCCTCTAGTACTGTGGGTTTGTTATGTACAGTAAGGCACTGCTCAATATCCTCTTTGCCCTCAGTGTATAACTCTGCCTAAAAGAGCTCGGGGACAATTTTCTCCCATCTTATTTTCCGATCCGTGGGCTGAAAATCCCTGTTTGCGAAGGTCCTTAGCTCAGCACCCCAGAAGACCATTAAACCTTTAGATTCAGCAATGATGGGATTGTGATCACAAACCGATCCAGGCCGCCCTGACTTCCCGCATATGTTGCTAAAGAGGGGCTGATATTACAACATAATCTATAGTTGAGCTGCACCCTCTCAAAAAAAAAACAAAGGTATCACCTTTGCTTCATCCCCAGACTCTAGACAGAATAAAATATTACTAGCTAATAAACTTTCTAGCCGGGTGCCTTGAATGGAATGTTCGAAATGGGTCACAGCTGGTAAGACTTTAGAAATGTTCCCTTCTAATAAATTAAGCGATATTAGGGTAAGCAAGCCACCCTTTGCACGTCCTATAGCTGATGGGGATTTAGATTTAAAATATGGGGCAAAACCATCCATTACAAAGGAGTCAGACGTATCCCACGTTTCTTGGAGTGCAATAATGTGACCCGCCTTTATTATCGCTAACTACTGCTCCTCGCCCTTTTTCTCCTTCATCCCTCCAATGTTCCATGTCATAAAGGGGCACACAAAAGGATCTGTAACTTTGTGGTCACAGGGTAGTGGAAGCAAACTAATTGGTTGCACTTTTAAAGGAGGGTTGATACTGACCATAATATCAACAGGGGTTGGCTGTCAAATGACACTATCCAGATCCCTTAATTGTGCAAATCTATTTGTGAGAGGAATTAATGTATTCCTAGTAATGCTCACTTGTTTTGTTTGCAACAACCTCCCTGGGGGCCGAGTGTATCTGTTTCCCTCATTACTAGGGTGTAGTGGCCCTTCTGGGTAGAAAAAATAAGTGGACGAACCTGAATTCCCGTGTACGAGTCTGCTATCAACTGGCCTTGTATCATGGCACTTACATGTAAAGTATGGTTTACATTGACCACAATACAATCCCTGCTCCTATCTTTCCTTGTGGCTTTCCCCACCCAACCAACTCTTCTGGCCATGATAATATGGGGGGGCAAAAGATTGACCATGTGTCTGTGATTTGTCCAGCCAGTGTATTACCTTGTGTATTAAATCCATTGTTGTCTCTTTGGAGTTCTCCTGGAAGGGAGGAACTCCTACTAGGACAGTCACAAGTGGGGCTTATTCAGGGGGCAGGTGTAAAACGTCAGTTCTCTGTCTCAGCAGACTACTTTTATTAAGGGGTTTTGGGCCGGTGGGCTCATTCCTGTGGATCAATCGGGTTTCCTTAGGCACAGCCCCAAGTGATTCGCGCAGGGCTGCATCTGGAGCAGTTCCTTGAGTCCTTCCATTTTCGGGATGGCCAGTCATTTCCTGTGGGCCTGTCCTATCTAGGATCTGTATACTATCTCTAGGTCACTGCTGAGACCCCTGTGTGCCCTTGGTGTACTTTTACTAGTCGGCAACCCCCTATTGTATGAGTGACTTTAATATCATTCCCCTCTGCCACTGAAGGACGCTTCTGCCCCATCGGTTCTGTCCCCATGCTATCCGAGGTGCTGACAATGCTACGTTTGTTTGCCTGACACAGTAGTAATTACAGTTTATCCAGCATAGCAATAATAGAGGTTAAGTATGACTTTAAGATTGCTTCTACTTTTGAAGAGACCCACATTAGTTTGATCAACAATGGGTGGCGCTGCTTGTTTTTTTGGCTGCCGAGCCATTTTCTGGCTCCACCTCTCTTCTTTTTTACTGGTGGCTCAAATAAGGAGGGGCCCTCGTCTTGGTTGCCATCAACCTCATCCCGTAAAGTTGGTGACAACCAATGGCGACGGCACAGGCTCGCTTTGCACTGTTTGGGGTGGGGTATTCTATGGTACCGGAATCAGGGGCAAACTATTCAGTTCCATCGAGAGTGTCCGCTCGGTGGAGGTGATTTCATTGGACAAAACATTTGCAGCCCTCATCAGAAATAAATCAAGGTTTGTCAATGCCGCCCCCCCACTGGACCCTTGCGTGGGCTGCTTACTCTTGACCATGTCTACCTAAACAGCCGACAAGCCAATTTTCCAAGCTGTTCAGGATAAATACAACAAAATACAGGCAAAAAATACCAAAATGCCAGATACTGTGTTTGGAGCAAGGTTCCACGTTATCATTTAGAGCCCACTACAGTTTTTCTAAGGCCTCCTGATTCTATGGACTAAGAACAGTCTGCTGTGACCACTAGTTGTTTGGGGGCCCTCTGCTCCTAATCCTAATTGACCACTGAAGGTAGACAAATAAGCGGGTAGAGATTATGCACAGGCTGAGGTTTTACCCTACATACCAAATCTATTCGTTAAAAGGTATTCAGTTCCCTCGAAATTACACTCAATTGCGAGCTCTATGTATAGTGCGGCGAGACAGTACACCAGTATTCACTAAGTGAGTGCCTCCAGTAGAGGTAAATACACAACTAGCAATCACCCGAGCACCGAGGGTTCATAAAGTATGATATTGTTCAGTTAGTTCTCTGGACACTCCATGTCACACCCTGCAACCATGAAGTTTGTTTACCCTCTCAATGCGGTAAATAAATAACTCACTTATTTAAGGCTCTGACAGTTTTCCGCGGAAGGTGTTCAACAATGCAAACTCAAGGACCAAAAGAAAGAGGGGTGGCCCAGCCTCGCCTCTTCCTGGCAATGACGGGCAAGGACGGGCGCGCACTTGGCCCGGCCTTCACCCGGGCGTGGCCCGTGCAGAGGATGCTCTCCTTTGGTTTTAAGCGCCACCGGGTGTGTCTGGCAGTGTCAACAGTGCAGGGGAGCCTGGGATTCCAAGTCGTTAGGTGTGCTCACCCCCTGTTGTGCCTCAGATTCATCTCGCACGTGCCCTCGTTTGGATTTAAGTGCCACCTGGCGAGTCTGTCAGCATCAACAGTGCAGGTGAGCCTGGGATTTCGAGTTTTTAGGCGTGCTCACCCCCTGTTGTGCCTCTGTTTCGTCCCGCGCAGCGGGTGCTCTCCTTTGGATTTAAGCACCACCAGGTTCATCTGGCAGCATCATCGGTGCAGGGGAGCCTCATATTTTGAGTCCTTAGGTGTGCTCACCCCCTGTTGTGCCTTCGATTCGTCCCGAACAGCGTCCCGAGCAGCGGGTGCCCTCGTTTGGATTTAAGCGCCACTGGGCGCGTCTGGCAGCGTCAACGGTGCAGGGGAGCCTGAGATTTCGAGTCCTTAGGTGTGCTCACTCCCTATTGTGCCTCCGATTCGTCTCGCACAGCGAAAGGTCATTGTGGCGTGGATGTGGCGTAAGGGAGTAAGGTGTCGAATTTGAGGTTGGTGATTACAGTTTATATTTTGCTGTGGCCCCAATATCCTTTGATCCTGGGCAAACATTTCATTTACTTTTTGTGTACGTAAATGTATTATGGATTTAAGTGGTGTGATTTAAAAACACTTCAATCAATACTTTCGGATGACTTTTGCATTATAAGAGAATGTGTTACTTATTAAGTGCCGTGGTGTTTACAAGAAAACCCCAGTTGAAATTAAGCGGTAGTTTTAAGTCTAAAATTGTTTATGTAAATAAGTGAGCACACATTTCCACCAAGTACGTAGTTTAAAGAAAAAAACGTAAGGCATATATACAGTGTGGATGGCAATAAATACATGCAACACAAATTTGTTTAAGTTATTAACCCCTTGTGTGCCACGCCCTTTCCCCCTCCTGTGCCGGCCGTTACATTAGCGGGCGGGGTTCATGACGAGATAGACTATCTCGTCATGGGCACAGAAGGGGTTAAAGTGTAAAAATAATGTAACTGCATTTTTATGACACTGCGAAGAAAAGCAATATAGTGGAACCTAAATAGTGAGTATAACACAGATGACTTTTAGTACTAGATGTTATAAAAGATAAACCGCATATTACAGAACACGCACCTTATACAGCACGCACAAAACCAACATTGCGCAGAAGAATATATATGTGGAGTGAAGTAAAGCCCAGTAGAGTGGAGTAAACAGAGTGGCATTGAGTGGCGTGGAGTAAAACAGAGTGGCGTGGAGTAAAGCAGAGTAGCATGGAGTAAAGCAAAATGGTGTGATGTAAAGCAGAGTGGGGTGGAGTAAAGTAGAGTGGATTGGAGTGGATTAAAGCAGTGAGGATTTGAGCAAAGCTAAGTGGCATAAAGCAGAGTTGAGCAAAGCAGAGTGGCGTAAAGCAGAGCTGAGCAAAGGAGAGTTTTATAAAGCAGAGTTGCACAAAGGAGAGTCGCGTAAAGCAAAGTTGCACAAAGCAGAGTTGCGTAAAGCAGAGTGGCGTTGAGCATTAGTAGAGTAGAGTAGAGTAAAGCAGAGTTGAGTTACGTTCAGTGGTGTTCAGTGTAGTGGAATAATGCAGAGTGGCATGGAGTAAAGGAGAGCAGTGTGGAGTACAGCAGAGTAGAGATAAGTGGAGTAGTGTAGAGTCTCGTAAAGACCAGTGGCATGGAGCAAAGCACAGTGGCGTGGAGCAGAGTAGAGTGGCATTGAGAGGAGTGGAGTAAAGAAGAGTGGCATGGAGTAAAGTATTGTATTGTAATTACATTTATATAGTGCATACTGCCCCTGACGAGGCGGTAAAACGCTTTTTCAGCGCGTTGCACACTACTCTAGAACCCATAAATGATTAGTGGTGAATTTGTATAGTGAAATATGAAAGTAATTGAGTGGAGGATATGGTAGTCACTTATTTGGATTGAGAAAGGATAGTGGAGGAATAGAAGAGGAAAAAGGTTTATATATATATATATATATATATATATATATATATATATATATATATATATATATATATATATATATATATATATATATATATATATATATATATATATATATATATATATATATATATCGCTTGTGACCCATGATGAGGTGTTGAAGCACGCTACTCCTGAATCCATAAAGCAGATGTGGCGTGGAGTAAAGCGGAGTGGAATAAAGCAGAGTGGAGTAGAGTAAAGTAGAGTGGCATGGAGTAAAGCGAAGTGGAGTGAAATAAAGTGGAGTGAGTAAAGCGAAGTGGAGTAAAATAAAGTGGAGTGAAGAAAAGGAGAGTAGAGTAAAGTAGAGTTGATTGAAGCAAAGCAGAGTGTCGTTGAAAGGAGTGGTGTAAATTAGATTGGCATCGAGTGGAGTAAAGCAAAGTGGAGTAAAGTGGAGTGGAGTTGAGAAGATTTGCGTTGAGTGAAGAGGAGTAAAGCAGAGTAGTGTTGAGAAGAGTGGATTAAAACAGAGGGGGATTGAGCAGAGCGGAGTAAAGGAGAGTAGAGTAAAGCAGAGTGGAGAGTGGTAAAGGAGAGTAGTGTGGAGTAAAGCAAAGTGGAGTGGAGTAAAGTAGAGTGGCGTTGAGTGGAGTTGTGTAAAGTAGAGTGGTGTTGAACAGACTGGATTGGAATGGAATGCAGTAAAGAAGAGTACTGTCGATTGTAGAGGAGTAAATTACAGTGGCTTGGAATGAAGTAAAGCTGAGTGGAGTAAAACAGAGTACCGTGGTGTAAAGCAGAGTGGTGTGGAGTAAAGCGGAGTAAAGCAGAATGAAGTAAAGCAGAGTGGAGTATAGTAAGGCAGAATGGAGTAAAGCAGAGTAGACTCGAGTGGATTAGAGTAACCAGAGTGGAGTTGATAGGACTGGAGTAAGCAGACTGGAGTTGAGTGGATTGGAGTAAAGCAGAGTGGTGTTGAGTGGAGTAAAGCAGTGTGGAGTGGAATAAAGCAGAGTGGTGTGGAGTAAAGCTGACTGGCATGGAGTGGAGCAAAGCAGTGTTGTGTTGCTTGGCGTGGCGCTGCATATAATGGAGTTGCACTACGTATAATGGAGTTGTGTTGCATAGAGTGGAGTGGCGTTGCATTGAGCGGTTTGGCGTTGCGTTTGGTGTGGCGTTGTATCAGAGAAGGGTGGGTGTAAAGCAGATGCTAAGAGGAGGAGAATGGGAGAAGGAGAGAAAGTGTGGCGAGAGTGGCTAAGAGACAGAATAGGAGTAAGTGAGGGTGAGTGTGGAGAGAAATTAGGACAGAAGTTTAAGAGAGAAGGAGAAAATGTTAAAAGGAAAAAAGTGTGAGGGGGCAAGAGAAGAAAAGAAGGAAGGGATCGTGTGAGAAAGGTAAATGAATGTGCTGTAAAGAATGAACAGAATGTGTGAGAGAAAGGTCATTGTGGAGTGGATGTGGCATAAGGGAGAAAGGTGCTGAATATCAGGTTGAGGATTAAAGAATAAGTTTTGCTGTGGCCTCAATATCCTGTGATCCTTGGCAAATATTTTATTTACTTTGTGTGTATGTAAATGTATTATGGATTTAAGTGGTGTTATTCAAAAGCACTTCAATCAATACTTTTGGATGATTTTTGCGTTATGAAAGCATGTGTTACTTATTAAGTGCTGTGGTGTGTACAAGAAAACCCCAGCTGAAAGCAGTAGTTTAAGTCTAAATGTGTTTATATAAATAAGTGAGCGCACATTTTCACCCAGTACGTAGTTAAAATAAAAAGTAAGGCAGATACACAGTGTGGATGGCAAAAAATACATGCAACACAAATTTGTTTTAGGTATTAAAGTGTAAAGATGTTGGGCCCGATTCACAGAACAAACTTAAGACTAAATCCTAAACTTAGTACCATTCTGGTATTCACAGAATGCACCTAGTACTTCTGGTATTCACAGAATGAACTTACTACTTTTGCTATTCACAGAATGAACTTAGTACTTTTGCTATTCACAGAATGGATTTACGACTACTAAACTTACGTCCGCACTCGGGCCGGAAATTCCGGCCTGGAGGCGGAGCTTCCGGCCCGGAGGCGGGGCTTCCGGCCCGGAGGCGGAGCTTCCGGCCCGGAGGTGGGGATTCCGGCCGATTTAGCTATGGCCGAAATCTCCACCTCTGGCCCGGAAGCTCCGCCTCCGGGCCAGAAGCTCCGCCTCCGGGCCGGAAGCCCCGCCTCCGGGCCGGAAGCTCCGCCTCCGGGCCGGAATTTCCGGCCCGAGTGCGGACGTAAGTTTAGTAGTCGTAAATCCATTCTGTGAATAGCAAAAGTACTAAGTTCATTCTGTGAATAGCAAAAGTAGTAAGTTCATTCTGTGAATACCAGAAGTACTAGGTGCATTCTGTGAATACCAGAATGGTACTAAGTTTAGGATTTAGTCTTAAGTTTGTTCTGTGAATCGGGCCCAATGTAACTGCATATTTATGACACCGTGAGGAAAAGCAATATACTGTAACCTAAATAGTAAGTATAACACAGATGACTTTTAGTACTGGATGTTATAAAAGATAAACCGCATATTACAGAACACGCACCTTATACAGCATGCACAAAACCAACATTGTGCAGATGAACACGCACATATATATATATATATTTATATTATCTACTGGCGGTCGCCAGTAGATAGTTATAGTTAGGACCTATTTTCCATAGGAAATCCGCAACATTCTATTGGGAATATCTTTGGCGCCGATTGACGAATCTTTGCGAAATTCTCCAAACTTTTGCCCAGCTCCGCTCCACTCCTACCCTGAAAGTTTCGTGGTGATTCGTCAAGCGGGGGCCGGGAAAAAAGGGGGGTCCCAAAACACGTTTTTCCCATGCAATTTCCCATAGGATCTGTTGTCGCAGCTACAGCCCGAACCGCTGAACGGAATGACACCAAATTTGGGAAAGAGGTAGTCCTCAGTTCGGACTCGTGCCTTTTGCATATTTGGTGTGAATCTGTTCAGTAGTTCCTGAGAAAATGAGGGTAATAAAGTTAGTGATACCTATGGCCGCGGAGGATCCGCGGACCCTACCCGCACCGTAAGCGCACCCTTCCCGAACCGAGCGCGCACCCTCCCGATCGCGCGCTGAATGCTAATTGGCTGACGAGCGTCTCTCTACTTTCGAAACCAGTAACTGTTGGTGGCCATTTTCTGCCTCGGTAGAAGCGAGGCTGAAGAAGCAAGGGGAATAAGTGTGTAAAAGATATAAAGGGGGCAGAGTGGAAATACTCTGACCCTCTAGAGGTGCTTAGGGGGTCCCAGAAGCACCCCCTTGGGCCCCCCTTTTTTTTTTAATAAAGCGGCGAAATGCGCGCACGGTGCACGCATCCTATCACGTTGGATGCACGGATCCTCTTGTGTTGGGTTCGCGGATCCACGGCAACGTTTTTTGAAAAACGACAAGAAATCATTGGTTGTATAACAACTTTCTACACTGAAAGGTAGGGTGTATATTTCTGTTTTTGAAAGGTATGATTGTTATTGGTTAACAAAAACAGATTGTAAGGAACATTATTATATGATAAGCTGATATGTTGAAAAGACAAGCACACTTCCTGTCTTGTGTAGGAACATTGTGTGCTGAACTTGTGACCTGTGAGCTCAGTGCAGTGTTCCATGACCTGTTTCTATGGTAACAGAAAGAAGGCAGATTGGGGGAAGGGTTGAAATGTATTTCAGTTGGAAAGGGTTGAAATGTTTAACCAATAGAAATGTGTGTTTGCTTTTGAGTTTATGTGCGAAGGATTGTGATTTGATGTTTACATGTATATGTGTGGAAAATGAAGGGGGCGTGGCTTGGACTCCACCAAGCATGGACGCGTGAGCTCTGAGCTCCGTGTCGGCCGCTTGATTTATCCTGTTGAACATCCTCCTGGCGGCGTCGGAGTCTCAGGGGTGAACCCCCCCTGAAGTGGAGGCACTTGTGGCGAGTTGAGCCTCGCGCTGGCCCGGCGGGGGCTGCCCGGATTGCTGGTGATTACGGGCTCGGCTTGCGGGGCTCGGCCATCTTGCTTGGGGCCTGAGGACAGCCCTGCATCCCCGGTGTGGCGTGGGAGGTGGCTCGGCCGGAAGTAGACGTGGGCCCGGCTAGAGCGGACTGGCGGCAGCGCTGTGGGCCTCTGAGCCGGAGGTGCGCGAGGTGAGCGATGCGGGCCTGAACGGTGCCTTGGAGTCCGTGGCTGGAGGACAGCATCGGCGGACCCGCCTGGACGGCGGGGACGCAGCGGCGGCGACGGCAGCGCCGGTGGAGGCAGCGCGGACCCGGAGTCGACGCCCTGAGGCCGGTAGGAGGAGCGGCCTGCAGCCTACGACAGGGCCGGCGGATGTGTAGCGGAGTGGGCTCCAGGGGGTCCCGGGGGCGCTGGACAATTTTTTTCCCCCTTCCATAACGGGCTCTCTTCTCCCCCCCTGCATTCTGGAGTGGGGGCGCATTGGCCCTTGGGAGTGCTGGCGAGATATACGAACTTTGTGACAGCAGGGGCGCCACCTTCGTGCACCCCGTGAAGGAGCATAACTGTTGATGTCAAGCTGCGGTGCAAACTAGTACAGCTCGGGGGCAGAGCTGAACGTGCATCTACGGCTACCCCTCGGCCGCTCGCCCCGTGTTCCGCCCACCACGTTTAGGGCGCGGAGCGCAGAACACTCATCCACGTGAATCCACGGCAGAGGCACCCATACAGTCTTCGGTACTAACTGTCGCTATCTGAGGTCCTGGTGGTGACCGGCGTGCCCTGTGGGCCAGAGTGCCTTTGGACGACAGTGGGGGCCGGCGGCTTCTTCCTGGTGCTGGCGACAGGGCAGATGAGCCTGCGCGTCCACGGCTGCTGAGGGGGTCCACTGGCAACGGGAGCAGCGGACGACGTAGCTGAGCCTAGGGGCACGGACCTGGGGGCAGACCTGCCCCTGACGGTGTCTGCCTGCCACCCCTGTAGAGATACCGATCGCCCGGAACGGGTGCAGCGGAGTGGGGAGAACGGAGCCCAGTATTCGCTTTCTATTGAGCACGGCAGAGGATTGTAACCCTTTGAACTGGCCGGTTGTGGTTGGGACCTGGTCATGGGGAAGCCGCGGCGCGGCCCGGGAGCGGCGCAGTCCGAGCACAGGGGGGACCCGCCTGACGCTCAGGTCCGGGACCAGGAGGGAACCTTGGCGACAGGGCTACAGCAGCAGCAGATGGACCAAATCCTCAAGGCCATATCGGACACGAGGGACATTCTGTGCCGCGACATAGCGCAGGTATACACGAGCCTCGGATTGCTGCGCGCAGATCACGGCAAATTGGCTGACCGCATCAAGGACACAGAGAACAAACTTGAGGCGCTGGCACCTGCTCAGAAGGCGGCGGAGGCGTCACTGGGTGACTTGGCTTGCAGGGTGCGGATGCTGGAGAGGCGAGCTGAGGAGGCAGAAGGGCATAATAGACGCAACAATGTCCAGGTGGTGAGCCTTCCCGAGAGACTGGTAGGAGATGATATGGTGGCGTTCCTGGAGAAATGGCTGCGGGAGGTAGTGGCCCCGGAGGGCTTATCGCAGTTCTACACCCTTGAGAGGGCCCACCGGGTGCTGTCTCGCCCTCCGGCTCAGGGCCGTCCCCCTCGGCCGGTGGTCGCGCGCTTGCTGCACTTCAGGGACCGCGACCTCATACTGCGGAATGCCCGGTCGTCGGGCCCATACAGAGTGGAAAATGCCTCGGTCTCCCTCTACCCTGATTACTCCCGGGAGGTCCAGAGGAGTCGCTTCTCCTTCATGGCTATCAAGAAAGCGCTGCGAGCGGAGGGGATTCAGTATGCTCTGTTCTTCCCGGCACGGCTGAAGGTGATGGCGGATGGGGTTTCTACCTTCTTCGATGCGCCGGAGGACACAGAGCACTGGCTGGAGCAGCGGCAGGCGAGCGGCGGTGGCGCAGGACACCGGGAGTCGGAGGCTGGGCCCCCGCAGGGGCGTCGACGGGGCCGCCGCGGTAGGACGCACGTGGCGAGTGCCCGCTCGCCGTCGGCTTCCCAGACGGAGATGGAGAGACAGGCGGCATTGCAGGCAGTTTCCGCCATATCTGGGGCGACGGCTGTGGCTTCGCCGACGGCGTCGGGATCTCACAGGACATCTACAGAGGAGGACTCGGCTGAGGGGGAGGCCTCTGGGGAGGACATTGAACGATTGCCGGTGGTCACGCCGGACACGGCGGACGGTATGCTGGATGAGTGACACTGCTGGACTACAACTGATTGCATTAAGGGATGGTGTTCCGCGGCCTACTCGGCGGATCGGCGGGGAGTGGTTGTGGCTCTGCCGGCAAGGATGGGGGATCTAGCTCCTGGTGGGGTGGGGGGCGGGGGGGGTGGAAGTGGGGGTTGCTTGCATGGGGGGGACCTCCGGGGACGGGGCGCCGCCGGGTGGTGGGGAACTGTGCTGATAGTGGCCTGACATACTGGCTGACTTGGTTGGATCGCTGAATGGCTTGTGCTGGTGCTGGGTCACCCCCTCTACCTCACACTTATTGTGAGTCTCTGGTAGCTACCAGGGTATTTTACTTTGTTGGCTTTGTGTTTGGATGGGTAACTATGGTTTAGAGCCTGTTCTGGGGGAGGGAAGGAGGGGGGTTAGTTGGGGATGTTTTGCAAAGGAAGGGGTTGTCAGTGTGCCTGCTAGGCCGTTCTGGATTGTGCTATGTGCTATCCTTCTCTATGGGGACCCGACTTGAGTTAAGATGTGTCACTTGGAATGTGCGGGGGCTGAACTCCATGAGAAAGCGTTATAAGGTACATGCCTATTTGGTTCGTAGGGGGATTCAGGTGGCCTTCCTGCAGGAGACGCACATTGATCGGGCGGAGGGGCAGGCGTTACAGAAGCGATGGAGGGGACAGTTGTTTTACACTACATATTCGGCCTTTGCCAGAGGGACCTTGATTTGGGTTAGAGCCGGGATCCCTTTCCAACCCTTGACCACACTCATAGACCCAGGGGGGAGGTATGTGCTGGTGTTTGGCCGTTTGGACGGCAGAGATGTGACCTTCTGCAGTGTGTATGCCCCGAACTCCGAGCAATCCGCATTTTTTGCGCGGCTTTCTGGGAAGTTGGCGTCGTACTTGGCTGACATGGTGTTCCTCGGGGGGGACTTTAATTTGGTTGCTGATGTGGAGCTGGATCGCTCGCATCCACCGCTGGCCCAATCGGTGGTGCGCAGGGTGGCCAAGGTGAGGCGGGACTGGCAGGAAGCTTGAGGCCTTCTGGATGCCTGGCGGGTGCACCACCTGGTAGACAATGATTACTCCTTTTATTCAGCCCGCATGATTTGCATGTCCGGCTTGACGGCTTTCTGTGTACTCTGGGGGCCCTGGAGCTTACGCGGCATAGTGAGTATCTGGCGAGGACAATCTCGGACCACAACCCCTGCTTGATCACGATTCAATGGTCGCAGCAGCGGCAAGCGATCCCGACATGGCGTTTGAATCCAGCGACGCTGGAGGACCCTGTGTTCAATGCGGAGTTGGGGGAGGGCGTAGAGCGCTATTTCCTAGGTAACTCGGGGACGGCGGCGAGTAGAGCTCAGGAGTGGGATGCGCTTAAGGCGGTGGTGAGAGGGATCTGTATCTCATCTGTAGTGGGGACGCGTAGGGTGCTGCTGCGGGATGTTGACCGGGCTGAGGCACGGCTACGCCAGGCGGAGTTAGCGGGTCATGTGGCTGGGGGCGGGCGGGAAGTGGTGCTGGCGGCGCGCGAGGAGTTGGCCTCTCAGGTTGAACGGCTTCGTTGCTACGACTACAAAGAATACCTGGTGCGGGCCCATGCTGCACGGGACAAAGTGGGGACCCTCTTGGCCTGGCCTGGCTGGCTAACCCAGCGGCGCGGGGGTCTCAGGTGGTGGCTTTGACGGCGACGACGGGGAACCTGGTTTATTCACAGAGGGAGATTAATGACCAGTTTCTGGGTTATTATTCGTCGCTGTACCAGAGCAGAATGAGGGGCCTCCCTGACGGCCTGGACGCCTATTTAGAGGCTGCGGGGTTGCCACACCTGGACCCAGAACAGGGCTCTGCACTGGGAGCAGCTATATCTTTGGGGGAAATCAAGACAGTGGTTAAGCACATGGCCAGGAAAAAGACCCCGGGGGCTGATGGCCTCCCGGTTGAGTTTTACGCCGCTTATCTAGATGTGCTTGCGCCACAGTTGCAGGCAGTGTATAGCGAGGCGTGGGGGTTGGGCAGGTTGCCGGCCTCCATGAGGGAGGCGATCATAGTACCGTTGTTGAAAAAGGGCGGGGACCCCACCTCTCGGACGGCGTATCGGCCACTCTCCATGCTTTCGGTGGACTATAAGAACCTTAGCAAAATTCTGGCCACGCGACTCCTGGGTCACATGTGTTCTCTGGTGCATCCGGACCAGTCGGGGTTTGTCCCCACTAGGAATACCGCGACGTGCATCCGGCGGCTGGTGCGGATCATGGGGGTAGACAGGGAGGATATGCCGGAGGCAGTGGGGTTATCAGTGGACATTGAAAAAGCATTCAATGGCGTGGAGTGGCCGTATCTGTTCCGGGTGCTGAAGTAGTTTGGGCTGGGCGATAACTTTGTGCGGTGGACCAAACTGCTATATAGTTCCGCCACGGCTAGGGTTCGTACGGGGCACACTATTTCGGCGGCCTGCCAGGTGACGAGGGGCACTCGTCAGGGCTGTTCTTTATCCCCGTTGTTGTTCGCGCTGGCGATTGAGCCCCTGGCGGCTCATGCCCGACTGGGGCAGGGTTACGGGGGCGTCCAGCTGCGGGACGAGCTGCATCACATATCGCTATATGAGGATGACCTATTGCTGTATCTGGCCGATGCCGAGGGCTCTTTGCTGGGAGCCAGAACCCTACATCGGGAGTTTGGGAGATTGTCGGGGTTGCAGGTAAATTGGGCTAATACTTGCCTGTTTCCTCTGTTCCCGGGCACCCGGCTGCCTCTGGAGCTTACAGATTTGAGATGGGAGCCGGCCTGCTTGCCATACCTGGGCGTCTGAATATTCCATACCCCAGCTGACCTTTTCGAGGGGAATGTGGGTGCTGCGCTGAGGGGGCTCAAGGGTAGCATGGCGTTCTGGCGCACCCTTCCCCTGTCGGTGGCTGGGCGGGTCGCGCTGCTGAAGATGATAGCCCTGCCGCGACTACTATACTTTTTCCGCACTTTGCCGGTATGGATCCCGGTCACCTTTTTTAAGATGCTTCGGACGTTGCTGGTAGGATTCATATGGGGAACTGGGAGGCGGCGGGTGGCCCTGTCCACTTTGATGAGGCAGAGGGAGGAGGGGGGACTGGCGGTCTCGGACTTTGAATGGTACTATCTGGCGGCACAGCTACAGTGGCTGACACAGGCCGTGGCGCGCGAGTTTCGGGGTCCAGAGGGCCGCGGGGTAGGGTCATTCCACGGCATGTGCTGTCCTTTATTGTGCTGCGGCAGAGCCTCCGGCTGGATCAGCTTACCCTCGAGGAGCGTACGCTCCGCTTGTGCTGGAATCGGAGTCAGAAGCGAGCAGGCTTTGTAGCCCCGTATGCCCCGGAGATTCCGCTGGGCATGTGCACGGCCCTCCCTCATGGCGGGGATTGGTTGGCGTTGGCTGGCTGAGAAGAGCGGGGGGTCCACATGATAGGGGATTTATATAGGGATGGCGTATTGTTGCCGTTCCAGGAATTGCAAGGGGCGTATGACTTACCGAGGGGGGATTATCTGCTGCACACCGCATTGGTGGCGGCGATCCAGAAACAGTGGAAGAAGGGGCATTCGGAGCCCCCGATCTCTTTAGGGTGTCAGTATATTACCATGGCGGCGGGTACGTTCAAGGCTATCACCTGTCTGTACAGGCGGCTATCCACGGAGACGGTGCCACCTATGGATGCCCTGAGGGGTAAATGGGAAGGGGATCTGGGCAGGCCCATTCCGGAGACGACGTGGGCGCAGATAGTGCGACGGGCATGGAAGGGCACGCGCAATGCCAGATTCCAACTGGTCCAATTCTATATCTTACACAGGGCTTACTTAACCCCGGTCAAACTCCTTCAGTACTTTGGAGGCTCCCAGTCACCGTGCCCTCGGTGTGGAGTGGAGGGGGCTGATTTTGGCCATATGTTTTGGTCTTGTGTGGGACTGAGCTCTTATTGGGCGGATGTGGTGGAGTGCCTGAACTAAGTGACGGAGCGAGAGCTAGAGGTGGAGATGGGGACTTGCCTGTTGTTGTGGTTTCCGCACACATCCAAAACCAAGATTACAAGCAAGTTTTGCGATCTAGGATTGATAATGGCGAAGAGGGAGCTCACTATGCATTGGAAAGCTAGATCTGGGCCGAGTTTTAGGAGATGGAAGGCGAGCTTCCTGTCCTGGGCGGGGAGTGAGGGGACGCTGCGCTTGCAGATGGCCAGACGCGCGTCTAATGACAAAGCGCTGGAGGCAGCACGAGCTTGGGGGGCTCTGGTGGAAGGGCTTAAATCCTCGGAGGAGTCACGTGTGGAGGATAGGGATCCTGGGGACGGGGATAGGCATGGGGCGCCCGGGGTGGGGCCCTCTGGGACGACTGGGGAGCCCGCACTGAATGGAGCCACTTAGGTACGCTTGGGGAGGTCTCAGCGTTTGCACAATGTATTGGCAACTGTTGAATAGTCGTGGTGGCTGGATGGGGTCTGGATGGGTGGCGGGGAGGGGGGGTTTCCAGTATCTTGAGAATAGTGGCCATGCCCTCTGGGTTACCTTGGGCTCGGACTTCCCGGACCCCGGTCCCTCCCAGCAGAAGAGAAGAAGGGGTTGATGCGGGCACACTGGCAGGGGGGGGTGGGGGTAGAGAGGGTGGAGGGTTGGGGGTTTAGGGGGGAAGCGAGGGAAGAACGGATTTCTCCTGATGTGTACACTGAGGATTGGATCCTTTTGTTTTTCTCTGTAGCTGGCTTCGTTGCGCTGTTTGAAAAACTTTAATAAAAAAGGTTAAAAAAAAAAATGTGTGGAAAATGAAAGGGAAACTTTTTCATTCTTTGCTTTTGCTGAGAGGTGCACAGTGCAAAGATTCTGTAAAAGAAAATATGGTGAGTGATCGATATACTCCTTAATCTACAAAAGAACTTGAAAGATGAGGTATTTAATTGTGAGGGGATGTATGTAGACTATTTTGATTTTAATCAGACTAATGTATTTTTCCTGCTAAAGTGTAGGGAGTACTTTTTTTCTCTACAATGTGTGTGCATGTAGAAACCATTCTGTGATAGGCATTTGTCTACAATGTGTGTGCATGTAGAAACCATTCTGTGATAGGCACTTACCCAACCGCCCGCCCCCCATCTTGGAAGTAGCGCGGGGAGCAGTCTAGCGTCTGCTTCCCACACGCTACAAAGCGGGTATTGGTGCAAGCGCGCAGCGTCGACATCTCCTGAGGCTTGAGCCGGGAGATCGAGGCTGCTGCGTTTGAGTGAGGGGTTGGAGCGATCTTATCTCTGTTTTTAAAAGGTAGCCTTTATCTTTGAGGCTTTTTAATTGAGTTTTTAATTAAGTGCTCTCCTACTGTAATTTTAACTTGTATTTCATTTTATTGTGGCACACTTAAATCACGTTCCTCAAAAACGCTGAAATATTTAATTCTTGCCCGCCCGCCATCTTGGAAGTAGCGCGGGGAGCAGTCTAGCGTCTGCTTCCCGGACGCTACAAAGCGGATAATGGTGCAAGCGCACAGCGTCGACATCTCCTGAGGCTTGAGCCGGGAGATCGAGGCTGCTGCGTTTGTGTGAGGGGTTGGAGCGATCTTATCTCTGTTTTTAAAAGGTAGCCTTTATCTTTGAGGCTTTTTAATTGAGTTTTTAATTAAGTGCTCTCCTACTGTAATTTTAATTTGTATTTCATTTTATTGTGGCACACTTAAATCACGTTCCTCAAAAACGCTGAAATATTTAATTGTTGCCGGCCGGCCGGCCGGCCATCTTGGAAGTAGCGCGGGGAGCAGTCTAGCGTCTGCTTCCCACACGCTACAAAGCGGGTAATGGTGCAAGCGCGCGCAGCGGGCGCGCGCAGCGGGCGCGCTGGTGGAGCGCCGAAGGCGCGCCAAAGGCAAGCCCGTCTGCGCCCGTCCGCGGCCGACCGGGGCTAGGGGCCATGACCCCTGCTCTGCTGTCCCTCACCATAAGGAGATACAGTTCCCTGGTCCTTCATCAACTTAGAACAAAGGCCTTCCCTCTATGCCTCCCTTCCTGCAATCCAGTAGATCAAGGATCAGCCTGTCCACACTGTGGTTTCCAACTTCTCAGTGATCTCACGGATAAAAGTACTCTAGTTCGCATGTATCTACTGAACTGTAGATCACTCCCCAAACATAGCACAGAGGTCTCTCTGTTTTTAGAGGAAACTAAACCAGATGCCCTATTTTTAACAGAAACCTGGCTCCACTCTGAGTCAGATCCTGATATTATTCACGCACTACCCAAGGGATATCAGATCTTATGGGCAGACCGCCCCATCAGGAGAGGGGGTGGACTTGCAATTATTTTTAAGGATTGGTATAATTGTAGGAGCCTGCCCAACTCTCTACCCAACTGTGAAAGCTTAGCTTTCTCTCTTGATTTCTCTGCCACCAATACTTTTTCAGGGACGCTTATATACCGCCCACTGGGGCCTATGGGGCAATTTCTCTATGCCCTATCCCCTTCATTAGCTAGCTTTGTATGTAGCTCAGCAAACTACACCCTTTTAGGAGATTTCAACATTCACCTTGATAACATCACCGACCGTAATGCTTTAGATTTATCCGAGAACCTTGGTGCGCAACAACTCCAGCAATTAGTATTGAAACCCACCCATTGCAAGGGTCACCTGTTGGATCCCATTTTCAGTAACTGCACTGACCTTCTGGTGGAAAACCCCGCCCGATACCCTGGACAGATCACCTTTTGATCCCCTTTCGCTTGACTATCGCACACAGCCCTTCTCCTTCATCTAAAGTCATTCGGAAAGAACAAAATTGGTCTAAACTTCCACGGGCAGATTGGGCTCTGGCCCTTGAGTCATCCAGACCGTCTTTCAGTTCTGACCCCACCCTAGCCAGTCGAAAATTTAATAATTGGATTTTAAACTCTTTAGATGCTATACTCTCCTTAGACTACACCAAACCCAAGCGCAGTACCAAAACTGACCCTTGGTATTCCCAAGACATGCGAGAAAGCAAGCGCCATTGCAAAAAACTAGAGAGGAAGTGGCATTTGGACTTTTCACTCTCCGGGAAGATCGCATATAGAGCTGCGATAAAATCTTATAAGAACAAAATTATAACCGCACAAGCTGCTTTTTTTTAAACTAAGATTAATGCAGCAGCCTCTAAGCCTAGGGAAATCTACCACATTGGAAAAACTCTTCTTAAACTTCCAGAAAAAATCCCTAACCCTGTTAATGCTCAACTCCGTTGCAATGATTTGGCAGAGTTCTTTCATAATAAAATCCAAGCTATTTACACCGCATTTCCTCTCATTCAGACCTCCTCGAAGATATTGAGACAGAGCATCCCCCCCTGGAAACACTCGAAACACTCCTCCCTCTGGATCAGCCCACTTTACAGTCCTTGATGCTTCAGATTAAATCCGGATCCCCCAACGACCCTGCACCCCCGCGATCTCTGATGTTAGTCAGTCCACTTATCTTGCCTACTATCATGGATCTGCTTAATGCCTCCTTAGCCACCGGCATAGTCCCGCTCCCTTGGAAACAGGCTATGGTGAAAGCTCTTCTTAAAAAACCTAACCTAGATAGCAATAACCCGGCGAACTATCGCCCAATTTGTCTTTTACCCTGGCTCAGCAAGATTCTAGAGAAACATGTCAATAAGATACTGACGGAGTTTCTCGAGACCCACCATCTGCTGGGCCCTTCCCAGACTGGGTTTCGGCCCTTGAGTGGGATTGAGACCGCTCTGGTTGCAGTGACGGAAGAGGCCAGGAGGATCATTGATCAAGGAGGCACTGTCGCCATCTTCCTCCTCGATCTGAGTGCTGCTTTTGACACTGTTAACCACAGCATCCTTCTCCAGAGACTTTCCAATCTGGGAGTTTCAACTCATGTTCTCAGATGTTTTAAATATTTCCTGTCTGATCGCTCCTTCCAGGTCTTTGAGAGTAACGCCACCTCTCCCTGTAAATCTCTAGAATGTGGAGTGCCGCAGGGCTCTTCATTGAGTCCCACGCTCTTCAACATTTATATAACCCCCCTGGCTGCGATCGTCGGCCCTTTTGGGATAAAAATTGTAACCTACGCGGACGATACCCAGCTAGTTGTTGCTCTGAATCAAACTCATATACAGACTAATAATAACTTGAGAGACTGCCTAGAAGCAGTGGCTTCTTGGATGACCTCATCCTGCCTTAAACTAAATGGGGACAAGACAGAGCTGATGCTCTTGGGCAACTCTCCCAACACCATCAATAACTCTCTCTGGCCATCATGCCTTGGTCCAACTCCTATCCCCAAGGACTCAATTAAGAGTCTGGGAATCTGGCTGGACAAGTCTCTCAACTTCACCCACCAGGCAGCTAAACTTTCAGCCACTTGTGTTGGTATACTCAGGCTCATCAGAAAAATCCTTTCTCGACTTCCCTTTAAAGCCAGACAAATCATGACCCAAGGCCACATACTCTCTCGTTTAGACTATGGAAATGCCCTCTATCTGGGGGCTCCCCAGGCCACGATCAATAAGCTTCAGGTCATTCAGAACTGTGCTGCACGAATGTTCATGCAGGTCCCCCGCCATGTATCAGTAAAATCTGATCTAAGGAAACTTCACTGGCTCCCAATCAGGGAAAGAATTTCCTTCAAGAGCCTATGTATTGCTCATCGCGCATTTTGGAAAACGGGCGCCACCATAAATCATTCCCTGATCTCTCCCCACCTTCCCACTAGACATCTCAGATCAGCTTCCTTGTTTTTGACCACGGTGCCTAAAATTAAGAGAGCCAGATCTGGCGGCCGATTGTTCTCTTACAACTCATCAAAACTCTGGAACCCTCTTCCTCTCCATCTACGATCAGAATCTAACCATCTTTCTTTTCGAAAGGGGCTAAAAACGCTGCTGTTCACCACTACAGACTAGGTTCCTCTATCCTTTACGCGCACGCAGGTCTATATAGCGCTGGGACGCCTTAGGGTAGCCATCGCGCTTTATAAAAACTCTCTTCATTCATTCATTGTGTTTTTCATGTGTTTGTAGACAGATAACTGTGCAGTTTTTATATTTTGGTAGAATTAGAAACCAGTCATTGTTTTTGAATTTGTGAAATGAGTTATGTTATGTTTCTATACTAAAATGTAGTACTACTTCTAGATGAAGAAATGTGTTTTGATATAGTGCAAGGGATAGTGTTGTTTGTCTAGAATCACACAGTGAGTCTGTGTGCATTTGGGAACTACTGTGAGAGAAGCATTTGGTAACATCGTGTATTTGCTGACAGATAACTGTTTTAAAACCAGTCAGGTTGTCAAATTTTAGGAGCATTAGAAGACAGTTATGGCTTATGCTTTCATTAAATGAGTCAGGCTTTGACACAAAAGTGCAGTCCTGAAATATGTAGATTGTGTGCAGTTCCCTTACCACTTGCACTGTAGTGAATGAGTTTTGGTAAACTCAGAGGGATAGTGGTGCTTATCTAGAATCACACTGTGAGTTAGTGTGTATTTGGGATCAGTGTGAGAGAATCATTTGGTAACATCATGTATTTGCTGACAGATAACTGTTTTAAAATCTGTCATGTTGTGAAGTTTTAGTAGCATTAGAATGCAGTCTTTGCTTTTATGTTGATTAAATGAGTCATGCCTTGACACTGATGTGCTGTACTTAAATATGTAGATTGTGTGTAGTCCCCTTACCCCTTCCACAGTAGTGAATGAGTTTTGGTAAAGTCCTAGGATAGTGTTGAATGTCTAAAATCACACTGTGAGTCTGTGTGCATTTGGGTAAGAATTGTGAGAGAAGCATTTGGTAACATCGTGTATTTACTGACAGATAACTGTTTTAAAACCTGTCATGTTGTCAAGTTTTAGTAGCATTAGAAGACAGTCTTTGCTTATGCGTTGATTAAATTAGTCAGGCATTGATATTAAAGTGTAGTCATGAAATATGCAGATTGTGTGCAGTTCCTTTACCACTTCCACTGTAGTGAATGAGTTTTGATAAACTCCTAGGGATAGTATTGTTTGTCTAGAATCACACTGTGAGTCTGTGTGCATTTGGGGACCACTGTGAGAGAAGTGTTTGGTAACATCGTGTATTTGCTGACAGATAAGTGTTGTAAAACATGTCATGTTGTCAAGTTTTAGTAGCATTAGAAGCCAGTCTTTGCTTATGCGTTGATTAAATGAGTCAGGCATTGACACTAAAGTGCAGACGTGAAATATGTAGATTGTGTGCAGTCCCCTTACCCCTTCCACAGTAGTGAATGAGTTTTGGTAAAGTCCTAGGATAGTGTTGATTGTCTAAAATCACACTGTGAGTCTGTGTGCATTTGGGTAAGGATTGTGAGAGAAGCATTTGGTAACATCGTGTATTTACTGACAGATAACTGTTTTAAAACCTGTCATGTTGTCAAGTTTTAGTAGCATTAGAAGCCAGTCTTTGCTTATGCGTTGATTAAATTAGTCAGGCATTGATATTAAAGTGTAGTCATGAAATATGTAGATTGTGTGCAGTTCCTTTACCACTTCCACTGTAGTGAATGAGTTTTGGTAAACTCCTAGGGATAGTATTGTTTGTCTAGAATCACACTGTGAGTCTGTGTGCATTTGGGGACCACTGTGAAAGAAGTGTTTGGTAACATCGTGTACTTGCTGACAGATAAGTGTTGTAAAACATGTCATGTTGTCAAGTTTTAGTAGCATTAGAAGCCAGTCTTTGCTTATGCGTTGATTAAATGAGTCAGGCATTGACACTAAAGTGCAGACGTGAAATATGTAGATTGTGTGCAGTCCCCTTACCCCTTCCACAGTAGTGAATGAGTTTTGGTAAAGTCCTAGGATAGTGTTGATTGTCTAAAATCACACTGTGAGTCTGTGTGCATTTGGGTAAGGATTGTGAGAGAAGCATTTGGTAACATCGTTTATTTACTGACAGATAACTGTTTTAACCCCTTCGCTGCTAGGCCTTTTCCCCTCCTGTGCTAAGCCCTTTTTGGGCTATTTGAGGTAGTGCGCGCTTAGGCCCCTGTAACTTTTTGACCACATTAGGTATCCACGCCAAATTTGCGTCCTTTTCTTCCAACATCTTGGGGATTCTAAAGGTACCCAGGGTTTGTGGATTCTCCTAGAGGGGTCACAGAAATTAGTCAAAATACAGCAATTTTTTTTTTTTTTGTGAAAAATGTGAAAAACGGGCTGCAAATGAAAGCTTCTGGGTTTTTCTCTGCAAATGGTATCAAAAAAGGGTTTGTGGGGCTGAAATCACAATTTCTCCAGCTTTTAGGGAATGACAGACTTTTGTTAGAAAACCAACATTTTTTACACAGTTTTGGCATTTTTCTGGGACATACCCTATTTTTGCTATTTTTTGTGCTTTCAACCTCCTTCCAGTTAACGGTAGAAAAGGGTAACAAAACAATAATGGATCCTGGAAAGCTATACATTTTTGAAAAGTAGACAAAATTCTGAATTCAGCAAGGGGTCATTTGCGTAGATCCATCAAGGTTTCTTTATAGAAATTTACAGGCAAATATATGAGAAATTAAAAATTTGTTGAAAAAAGCAGCCTCTTGAGTCAACGTTTTTACCTGTAACTTCTTCGAATTATGACATCTCTTTGAAAGCAATGTACCGTTACATCCGGTAGACCTTCCTGGTTGTGTGGACATATAGGACTTGTAGGTTCATCAAGAGCCCAACGAACCCAGAGTAGAAAAATGAGCAGCATTTTGTAATGTTTTTTTTTTTTGGTCCGGGTATATAGCAATTATTGTGGGAAAATGTATACTTGGAAAAATCGGTATGAAAGTCACCTATGTATTTCTGAAATGGGAACAAATTACAGAGTTCAGAAACAGTGCATATTTGCACATTTTCGAAATTGGGAATACTCATATTTGCATGACAATTATTGGTCATTTTTCAAAATGACTTTTTTTTTACACAATGTCTTTCATTTGGAAGGGAGAAATGCATCAAAAATCAACAGGTAATAACAGTAGCTTTACAAATTTGAACTACCCTAAGTCTCCCGAGAAAAATGGTACCTCACTTGTGTGGGTAGGCATAGTGCCCACGACAGGAAGTGGCTCAAAACCTAAGGTGAACACACCACATTTTCACACTGAAAATTTACACTTTTTTTGCAAAGAGTCTAGCTGTAGTTTTTGAACCCTAGCCCTGCCGGCACCTAGGGAAACCTAGCAAACCTATACATTTTTGAAAACTAGACACCCAGGGGAATCCAGGATGGGGTGACTTGACTGCCTCCCACCATGGTCTGTTACCCAGAATCCCTTGCAAACGTAAAAAATTGAAAAAAAAACCACATTTTCCCCACATTTCTGTGATGCAAAGTTCTGGAATCTGCGTGGATCCACAAATTTCCACCCACCCCGCGTTCCCCAAAGTCCTACGAGAAAAATGGTACCTCACTTGTGCGGGTCGGCCTAGTGCCCGCGACAGGAAACGGCGCAAAACGCAACGTGGTTTTGGAGTGAAAAATGACCCTTTTTTTGGCAAAGTGACTAGCTGTAGATTTTGTACCCTAGCCCTGCCGGCACCTAGGGAAACCTAGCAAACCTATACATTTCTGAAAACTAGACACCCAGGGGAATCCAGGATGGGGTGACTTGACTGCCTCCCACCATGGTCTGTTACCCAGAATCCCTTGCAAACGTAAAAAATTGAAAAAAAAACCACATTTTCCCCACATTTCTGTGATGCAAAGTTCTGGAATCTGCGTGGATCCACAAATTTCCACCCACCCCGCGTTCCCCAAAGTCCTACGAGAAAAATGGTACCTCACTTGTGCGGGTCGGCCTAGTGCCCGCGACAGGAAACGGCGCAAAACGCAACGTGGTTTTGGAGTGAAAAATGACCCTTTTTTTGGCAAAGTGACTAGCTGTAGATTTTGTACCCTAGCCCTGCCGGCACCTAGGGAAACCTAGCAAACCTATACATTTCTGAAAACTAGACACCCAGGGGAATCCAGGATGGGGTGACTTGACTGCCTCCCACCATGGTCTGTTACCCAGAATCCCTTGCAAACGTAAAAAATTGAAAAAAAAACCACATTTTCCCCACATTTCTGTGATGCAAAGTTCTGGAATCTGCGTGGATCCACAAATTTCCACCCACCCCGCGTTCCCCAAAGTCCTACGAGAAAAATGGTACCTCACTTGTGCGGGTCGGCCTAGTGCCCGCGACAGGAAACGGCGCAAAACGCAACGTGGTTTTGGAGTGAAAAATGACCCTTTTTTTGGCAAAGTGACTAGCTGTAGATTTTGTACCCTAGCCCTGCCGGCACCTAGGGAAACCTAGCAAACCTATACATTTCTGAAAACTAGACACCCAGGGGAATCCAGGATGGGGTGACTTGACTGCCTCCCACCATGGTCTGTTACCCAGAATCCCTTGCAAACGTAAAAAATTGAAAAAAAAACCACATTTTCCCCACATTTCTGTGATGCAAAGTTCTGGAATCTGCGTGGATCCACAAATTTCCACCCACCCCGCGTTCCCCAAAGTCCTACGAGAAAAATGGTACCTCACTTGTGCGGGTCGGCCTAGTGCCCGCGACAGGAAACGGCGCAAAACGCAACGTGGTTTTGGAGTGAAAAATGACCCTTTTTTTGGCAAAGTGACTAGCTGTAGATTTTGTACCCTAGCCCTGCCGGCACCTAGGGAAACCTAGCAAACCTATACATTTCTGAAAACTAGACACCCAGGGGAATCCAGGATGGGGTGACTTGACTGCCTCCCACCATGGTCTGTTACCCAGAATCCCTTGCAAACGTAAAAAATTGACAAAAAAAACACATTTTCCCCACATTTCTGTGATGGAAAGTTCTGGAATCTGCGTGGATCCACAAATTTCCACCCACCCCGCGTTCCCCAAAGTCCTACGAGAAAAATGGTACCTCACTTGTGCGGGTCGGCCTAGTGCCCGCGACAGGAAACGGCGCAAAACGCAACATGGTTTTGGAGTGAAAAATGACCCTTTTTTTGGCAAAGTGACTAGCTGTAGATTTTGTACCCTAGCCCTGCCGGCACCTAGGGAAACCTAGCAAACCTATACATTTCTGAAAACTAGACACCCAGGGGAATCCAGGATGGGGTGACTTGACTGCCTCCCACCATGGTCTGTTACCCAGAATCCCTTGCAAACGTAAAAAATTGACAAAAAAAACACATTTTCCCCACATTTCTGTGATGGAAAGTTCTGGAATCTGTGTGGATCCACAAATTTCCACCCACCCCGCGTTCCCCAAAGTCCTACGAGAAAAATGGTACCTCACTTGTGCGGGTCGGCCTAGTGCCCGCGACAGGAAACGGCGCAAAACGCAACATGGTTTTGGAGTGAAAAATGACCCTTTTTTTGGCAAAGTGACTAGCTGTAGATTTTGTACCCTAGCCCTGCCGGCACCTAGGGAAACCTAGCAAACCTATACATTTCTGAAAACTAGACACCCAGGGGAATCCAGGATGGGGTGACTTGACTGCCTCCCACCATGGTCTGTTACCCAGAATCCCTTGCAAACGTAAAAAATTGACAAAAAAAACACATTTTCCCCACATTTCTGTGATGGAAAGTTCTGGAATCTGCGTGGATCCACAAATTTCCACCCACCCCGCGTTCCCCAAAGTCCTACGAGAAAAATGGTACCTCACTTGTGCGGGTCGGCCTAGTGCCCGCGACAGGAAACGGCGCAAAACGCAACGTGGTTTTGGAGTGAAAAATGACCCTTTTTTTGGCAAAGTGACTAGCTGTAGATTTTGTACCCTAGCCCTGCCGGCACCTAGGGAAACCTAGCAAACCTATACATTTCTGAAAACTAGACACCCAGGGGAATCCAGGATGGGGTGACTTGACTGCCTCCCACCATGGTCTGTTACCCAGAATCCCTTGCAAACGTAAAAAATTGACAAAAAAAACACATTTTCCCCACATTTCTGTGATGGAAAGTTCTGGAATCTGCGTGGATCCACAAATTTCCACCCACCCCGCGTTCCCCAAAGTCCTACGAGAAAAATGGTACCTCACTTGTGCGGGTCGGCCTAGTGCCCGCGACAGGAAACGGCGCAAAACGCAACGTGGTTTTGGAGTGAAAAATGACCCTTTTTTTGGCAAAGTGACTAGCTGTAGATTTTGTACCCTAGCCCTGCCGGCACCTAGGGAAACCTAGCAAACCTATACATTTCTGAAAACTAGACACCCAGGGGAATCCAGGATGGGGTGACTTGACTGCCTCCCACCATGGTCTGTTACCCAGAATCCCTTGCAAACGTAAAAAATTGACAAAAAAAACACATTTTCCCCACATTTCTGTGATGGAAAGTTCTGGAATCTGCGTGGATCCACAAATTTCCACCCACCCCGCGTTCCCCAAAGTCCTACGAGAAAAATGGTACCTCACTTGTGCGGGTCGGCCTAGTGCCCGCGACAGGAAACGGCGCAAAACGCAACATGGTTTTGGAGTGAAAAATGACCCTTTTTTTGGCAAAGTGACTAGCTGTAGATTTTGTACCCTAGCCCTGCCGGCACCTAGGGAAACCTAGCAAACCTATACATTTCTGAAAACTAGACACCCAGGGGAATCCAGGATGGGGTGACTTGACTGCCTCCCACCATGGTCTGTTACCCAGAATCCCTTGCAAACATAAAAAATTGACAAAAAAAACACATTTTCCCCACATTTCTGTGATGGAAAGTTCTGGAATCTGCGTGGATCCACAAATTTCCACCCACCCCGCGTTCCCCAAAGTCCTACGAGAAAAATGGTACCTCACTTGTGCGGGTCGGCCTAGTGCCCGCGACAGGAAACGGCGCAAAACGCAACATGGTTTTGGAGTGAAAAATGACCCTTTTTTTGGCAAAGTGACTAGCTGTAGATTTTGTACCCTAGCCCTGCCGGCACCTAGGGAAACCTAGCAAACCTATACATTTCTGAAAACTAGACACCCAGGGGAATCCAGGATGGGGTGACTTGACTGCCTCCCACCATGGTCTGTTACCCAGAATCCCTTGCAAACGTAAAAAATTGACAAAAAAAACACATTTTCCCCACATTTCTGTGATGGAAAGTTCTGGAATCTGCGTGGATCCACAAATTTCCACCCACCCCGCGTTCCCCAAAGTCCTACGAGAAAAATGGTACCTCACTTGTGCGGGTCGGCCTAGTGCCCGCGACAGGAAACGGCGCAAAACGCAACGTGGTTTTGGAGTGAAAAATGACCCTTTTTTTGGCAAAGTGACTAGCTGTAGATTTTGTACCCTAGCCCTGCCGGCACCTAGGGAAACCTAGCAAACCTATACATTTCTGAAAACTAGACACCCAGGGGAATCCAGGATGGGGTGACTTGACTGCCTCCCACCATGGTCTGTTACCCAGAATCCCTTGCAAACGTAAAAAATTGACAAAAAAAACACATTTTCCCCACATTTCTGTGATGGAAAGTTCTGGAATCTGCGTGGATCCACAAATTTCCACCCACCCCGCGTTCCCCAAAGTCCTACGAGAAAAATGGTACCTCACTTGTGCGGGTCGGCCTAGTGCCCGCGACAGGAAACGGCGCAAAACGCAACGTGGTTTTGGAGTGAAAAATGACCCTTTTTTTGGCAAAGTGACTAGCTGTAGATTTTGTACCCTAGCCCTGCCGGCACCTAGGGAAACCTAGCAAACCTATACATTTCTGAAAACTAGACACCCAGGGGAATCCAGGATGGGGTGACTTGACTGCCTCCCACCATGGTCTGTTACCCAGAATCCCTTGCAAACGTAAAAAATTGACAAAAAAAACACATTTTCCCCACATTTCTGTGATGGAAAGTTCTGGAATCTGCGTGGATCCACAAATTTCCACCCACCCCGCGTTCCCCAAAGTCCTACGAGAAAAATGGTACCTCACTTGTGCGGGTCGGCCTAGTGCCCGCGACAGGAAACGGCGCAAAACGCAACGTGGTTTTGGAGTGAAAAATGACCCTTTTTTTGGCAAAGTGACTAGCTGTAGATTTTGTACCCTAGCCCTGCCGGCACCTAGGGAAACCTAGCAAACCTATACATTTCTGAAAACTAGACACCCAGGGGAATCCAGGATGGGGTGACTTGACTGCCTCCCACCATGGTCTGTTACCCAGAATCCCTTGCAAACGTAAAAAATTGACAAAAAAAACACATTTTCCCCACATTTCTGTGATGGAAAGTTCTGGAATCTGCGTGGATCCACAAATTTCCACCCACCCCGCGTTCCCCAAAGTCCTACGAGAAAAATGGTACCTCACTTGTGCGGGTCGGCCTAGTGCCCGCGACAGGAAACGGCGCAAAACGCAACGTGGTTTTGGAGTGAAAAATGACCCTTTTTTTTGGCAAAGTGACTAGCTGTAGATTTTGTACCCTAGCCCTGCCGGCACCTAGGGAAACCTAGCAAACCTATACATTTCTGAAAACTAGACACCCAGGGGTATCCAGGATGGGGTGACTTGACTGCCTCCCACCATGGTCTGTTACCCAGAATCCCTTGCAAACGTAAAAAATTGACAAAAAAAACACATTTTCCCCACATTTCTGTGATGGAAAGTTCTGGAATCTGCGTGGATCCACAAATTTCCACCCACCCCGCGTTCCCCAAAGTCCTACGAGAAAAATGGTACCTCACTTGTGCGGGTCGGCCTAGTGCCCGCGACAGGAAACGGCGCAAAACGCAACGTGGTTTTGGAGTGAAAAATGACCCTTTTTTTGGCAAAGTGACTAGCTGTAGATTTTGTACCCTAGCCCTGCCGGCACCTAGGGAAACCTACCAAACCTATACATTTCTGAAAACTAGACACCCGGCGGTTTCCAGGGAGGTATGGCTTGCGTGGATCCCCCAACGTTTCCTTACCCAGAATCCCCTGCAAACCTCAATTTTTGCTCAAAAAATCACTTTTTTAACACATTTTGGGGTGGGAAAGTAGTGGCATCACCGGGCTCACACAAATTTACCACCACCCAGCGTTCCCCCAGGTCTCCCGGTAAAAATGGTGCCTCACTTGTGTGGGAGGCCCAAGTACCCGCGGCAGGCAAGGGCCCCAAAGGTAGTGAGGCCACCTCAAGATGGCCTATCGCCAAACCACCTGGTTTTGCAAGGGGGGTCACTTTGGTTTTTGGCCCGGTGCGCGGCGGCCATCTAGGGAAACCTACCAAACCCAGGCATTTTTGAAAACTAGACACCCGGCGGCTTCCAGGGAGGTATGGCTTGCGTGGATCCCCCAACGTTTCCTTACCCAGAATCCCCTGCAAACCTCAATTTTTGCTCAAAAAATCACTTTTTTCACACATTTTGGGGTGGGAAAGTAGTGGCATCACCGGGCTCACACAAATTTACCACCACCCAGCGTTCCCCCAGGTCTCCCGGTAAAAATGGTGCCTCACTTGTGTGGGAGGCCCAAGTACCCGCGGCAGGCAAGGGCCCCAAACGTAGTGAGGCCACCTCAAGATGGCCTATCGCCAAACCACCTGGTTTTGCAAGGGGGGTCACTTTGGTTTTTGGCCCGGTGTGCGGCGGCCATCTAGGGAAACCTACCAAACCCAGGCATTTTTGAAAACTAGACACCCGGCGGCTTCCAGGGAGGTATGGCTTGCGTGGATCCCCCAACGTTTCCTTACCCAGAATCCCCTGCAAACCTCAATTTTTGCTCAAAAAATCACTTTTTTCACACATTTTGGGGTGGGAAAGTAGTGGCATCACCGGGCTCACACAAATTTACCACCACCCAGCGTTCCCCCAGGTCTCCCGGTAAAAATGGTGCCTCACTTGTGTGGGAGGCCCAAGTACCCGCGGCAGGCAAGGGCCCCAAACGTAGTGAGGCGACCTCAAGATGGCCTATCGCCAAACCACCTGGTTTTGCAAGGGGGGTCACTTTGGTTTTTGGCCCGGTGCGCGGCGGCCATCTAGGGAAACCTACCAAACCCAGGCATTTTTGAAAACTAGACACCCGGCGGCTTCCAGGGAGGTATGGCTTGCGTGGATCCCCCAACGTTTCCTTACCCAGAATCCCCTGCAAACCTCAATTTTTGCCCAAAAAATCACTTTTTTCACACATTTTGGGGTGGGAAAGTAGTGGCATCACCGGGCTCACACAAATTTACCACCACCCAGCGTTCCCCCAGGTCTCCCGGTAAAAATGGTGCCTCACTTGTGTGGGAGGCCCAAGTACCCGCGGCAGGCAAGGGCCCCAAACGTAGTGAGGCGACCTCAAGATGGCCTATCGCCAAACCACCTGGTTTTGCAAGGGGGGTCACTTTGGTTTTTGGCCCGGTGCGCGGCGGCCATCTAGGGAAACCTACCAAACCCAGGCATTTTTGAAAACTAGACACCCGGCGGCTTCCAGGGAGGTATGGCTTGCGTGGATCCCCCAACGTTTCCTTACCCAGAATCCCCTGCAAACCTCAATTTTTGCTCAAAAAATCACTTTTTTCACACATTTTGGGGTGGGAAAGTAGTGGCATCACCGGGCTCACACAAATTTACCACCACCCAGCGTTCCCCCAGGTCTCCCGGTAAAAATGGTGCCTCACTTGTGTGGGAGGCCCAAGTACCCGCGGCAGGCAAGGGCCCCAAACGTAGTGAGGCCACCTCAAGATGGCCTATCGCCAAACCACCTGGTTTTGCAAGGGGGGTCACTTTGGTTTTTGGCCCGGTGCGCGGCGGCCATCTAGGGAAACCTACCAAACCCAGGCATTTTTGAAAACTAGACACCCGGCGGCTTCCAGGGAGGTATGGCTTGCGTGGATCCCCCAACGTTTCCTTACCCAGAATCCCCTGCAAACCTCAATTTTTGCTCAAAAAATCACTTTTTTCACACATTTTGGGGTGGGAAAGTAGTGGCATCACCGGGCTCACACAAATTTACCACCACCCAGCGTTCCCCCAGGTCTCCCGGTAAAAATGGTGCCTCACTTGTGTGGGAGGCCCAAGTACCCGCGGCAGGCAAGGGCCCCAAACGTAGTGAGGCCACCTCAAGATGGCCTATCGCCAAACCACCTGGTTTTGCAAGGGGGGTCACTTTGGTTTTTGGCCCGGTGCGCGGCGGCCATCTAGGGAAACCTACCAAACCCAGGCATTTTTGAAAACTAGACACCCGGCGGCTTCCAGGGAGGTATGGCTTGCGTGGATCCCCCAACGTTTCCTTACCCAGAATCCCCTGCAAACCTCAATTTTTGCTCAAAAAATCACTTTTTTCACACATTTTGGGGTGGGAAAGTAGTGGCATCACCGGGCTCACACAAATTTACCACCACCCAGCGTTCCCCCAGGTCTCCCGGTAAAAATGGTGCCTCACTTGTGTGGGAGGCCCAAGTACCCGCGGCAGGCAAGGGCCCCAAACGTAGTGAGGCGACCTCAAGATGGCCTATCGCCAAACCACCTGGTTTTGCAAGGGGGGTCACTTTGGTTTTTGGCCCGGTGCGCGGCGGCCATCTAGGGAAACCTACCAAACCCAGGCATTTTTGAAAACTAGACACCCGGCGGCTTCCAGGGAGGTATGGCTTGCGTGGATCCCCCAACGTTTCCTTACCCAGAATCCCCTGCAAACCTCAATTTTTGCTCAAAAAATCACTTTTTTCACACATTTTGGGGTGGGAAAGTAGTGGCATCACCGGGCTCACACAAATTTACCACCACCCAGCGTTCCCCCAGGTCTCCCGGTAAAAATGGTGCCTCACTTGTGTGGGAGGCCCAAGTACCCGCGGCAGGCAAGGGCCCCAAACGTAGTGAGGCGACCTTTGGGATAGGCAATGTTGATGTTGCCTCACTACGTTTGGGGCCCTTGCCTGCCGCGGGTACTTGGGCCTCCCACACAAGTGAGGCACCATTTTTACCGGGAGACCTGGGGGAACGCTGGGTGGTGGTAAATTTGTGTGAGCCCGGTGATGCCACTACTTTCCCACCCCAAAATGTGTGAAAAAAGTGATTTTTTGAGCAAAAATTGAGGTTTGCAGGGGATTCTGGGTAAGGAAACGTTGGGGGATCCACGCAAGCCATACCTCCCTGGAAGCCGCCGGGTGTCTAGTTTTCAAAAATGCCTGGGTTTGGTAGGTTTCCCTAGATGGCCGCCGCGCACCGGGCCAAAAACCAAAGTGACCCCCCTTGCAAAACCAGGTGGTTTGGCGATAGGCCATCTTGAGGTGGCCTCACTACGTTTGGGGCCCTTGCCTGCCGCGGGTACTTGGGCCTCCCACACAAGTGAGGCACCATTTTTACCGGGAGACCTGGGGGAACGCTGGGTGGTGGTAAATTTGTGTGAGCCCGGTGATGCCACTACTTTCCCACCCCAAAATGTGTGAAAAAAGTGATTTTTTGAGCAAAAATTGAGGTTTGCAGGGGATTCTGGGTAAGGAAACGTTGGGGGATCCACGCAAGCCATACCTCCCTGGAAGCCGCCGGGTGTCTAGTTTTCAAAAATGCCTGGGTTTGGTAGGTTTCCCTAGATGGCCGCCGCGCACCGGGCCAAAAACCAAAGTGACCCCCCTTGCAAAACCAGGTGGTTTGGCGATAGGCCATCTTGAGGTGGCCTCACTACGTTTGGGGCCCTTGCCTGCCGCGGGTACTTGGGCCTCCCACACAAGTGAGGCACCATTTTTACCGGGAGACCTGGGGGAACGCTGGGTGGTGGTAAATTTGTGTGAGCCCGGTGATGCCACTACTTTCCCACCCCAAAATGTGTGAAAAAAGTGATTTTTTGAGCAAAAATTGAGGTTTGCAGGGGATTCTGGGTAAGGAAACGTTGGGGGATCCACGCAAGCCATACCTCCCTGGAAGCCGCCGGGTGTCTAGTTTTCAAAAATGCCTGGGTTTGGTAGGTTTCCCTAGATGGCCGCCGCGCACCGGGCCAAAAACCAAAGTGACCCCCCTTGCAAAACCAGGTGGTTTGGCGATAGGCCATCTTGAGGTGGCCTCACTACGTTTGGGGCCCTTGCCTGCCGCGGGTACTTGGGCCTCCCACACAAGTGAGGCACCATTTTTACCGGGAGACCTGGGGGAACGCTGGGTGGTGGTAAATTTGTGTGAGCCCGGTGATGCCACTACTTTCCCACCCCAAAATGTGTGAAAAAAGTGATTTTTTGAGCAAAAATTGAGGTTTGCAGGGGATTCTGGGTAAGGAAACGTTGGGGGATCCACGCAAGCCATACCTCCCTGGAAGCCGCCGGGTGTCTAGTTTTCAAAAATGCCTGGGTTTGGTAGGTTTCCCTAGATGGCCGCCGCGCACCGGGCCAAAAACCAAAGTGACCCCCCTTGCAAAACCAGGTGGTTTGGCGATAGGCCATCTTGAGGTGGCCTCACTACGTTTGGGGCCCTTGCCTGCCGCGGGTACTTGGGCCTCCCACACAAGTGAGGCACCATTTTTACCGGGAGACCTGGGGGAACGCTGGGTGGTGGTAAATTTGTGTGAGCCCGGTGATGCCACTACTTTCCCACCCCAAAATGTGTGAAAAAAGTGATTTTTTGAGCAAAAATTGAGGTTTGCAGGGGATTCTGGGTAAGGAAACGTTGGGGGATCCACGCAAGCCATACCTCCCTGGAAGCCGCCGGGTGTCTAGTTTTCAAAAATGCCTGGGTTTGGTAGGTTTCCCTAGATGGCCGCCGCGCACCGGGCCAAAAACCAAAGTGACCCCCCTTGCAAAACCAGGTGGTTTGGCGATAGGCCATCTTGAGGTGGCCTCACTACCTTTGGGGCCCTTGCCTGCCGCGGGTACTTGGGCCTCCCACACAAGTGAGGCACCATTTTTACCGGGAGACCTGGGGGAACGCTGGGTGGTGGTAAATTTGTGTGAGCCCGGTGATGCCACTACTTTCCCACCCCAAAATGTGTGAAAAAAGTGATTTTTTGAGCAAAAATTGAGGTTTGCAGGGGATTCTGGGTAAGGAAACGTTGGGGGATCCACGCAAGCCATACCTCCCTGGAAGCCGCCGGGTGTCTAGTTTTCAAAAATGCCTGGGTTTGGTAGGTTTCCCTAGATGGCCGCCGCGCACCGGGCCAAAAACCAAAGTGACCCCCCTTGCAAAACCAGGTGGTTTGGCGATAGGCCATCTTGAGGTGGCCTCACTACCTTTGGGGCCCTTGCCTGCCGCGGGTACTTGGGCCTCCCACACAAGTGAGGCACCATTTTTACCGGGAGACCTGGGGGAACGCTGGGTGGTGGTAAATTTGTGTGAGCCCGGTGATGCCACTACTTTCCCACCCCAAAATGTGTGAAAAAAGTGATTTTTTGGGCAAAAATTGAGGTTTGCAGGGGATTCTGGGTAAGGAAACGTTGGGGGATCCACGCAAGCCATACCTCCCTGGAAGCCGCCGGGTGTCTAGTTTTCAAAAATGCCTGGGTTTGGTAGGTTTCCCTAGATGGCCGCCGAGCCCTGGGCAAAAAACAAAAGTAACCCCCCTTGCATAACCAGATTACCTATTGTTACTACAGCGTGAGAATTTAGGAATAATACTGCAAAGAAAATGTGGCAGACAATTTGAGGTTTACAGGACAATGGGGATAAAAAATATTTTTCAAATCACTAGAGAGACATCACCATGAACTCCCAAAGGTTTTCGACAATATCTACAGTTGGTGGGTTATTCTTACATGGAAAGTGTACCTTGGCAGAGAAACAAAAAAAAAAGATTCCTGCACAACCATCTATTCCTCAAACACACACACATACTGGTTGGATTTGGCACGAGGGCAAGTCATGGTTCAGTGTATTAAATTTTATTAACAAGAGATTTCACAAATATGAAATGCACTGTCAATAATTAAATTCACAAAAATCCAAACCAATGACTTGCAGCTCGTGAGCTGTAAAGCCACGTCAAGGCACCAACCGCTTTACAGGCCATTCACACACCTTTCATACGTGATACAAACAAGACCATTCGCACCACCAGGTACAAAAGCAACACAGTACAAAAATCACCAAAAAGGGACAAGGTACACCCTGCTTCAAAAAAACAAATATTACTGCACAGTCATCTAACCCGCAAGCACACGCACATACTGGTTGGATTTGGCACGAGGGTGAGTGATGGTTCAGTAGATAAAATTGTATTACCAAGTGATTTCACAAAAAATGAAATGCACTGGTAATAATTGAAAGGGCAAGAAACTGAACCATTGACTCACAGCTCGTGAGCTGTAAAGCCACGACAAGGCACCAACCTCTTTACAGGCCATTCATACACCTTTCATACGTGTGAGACATACAAAACCATTCACACCGCCAGCCGCGGGCCCATCACATAACAAAACTCACACCGGCACACAGCGCCATTCAAGGGCCCATCACTTTCACACGCCCACAATCCAGACACAGCAACTACACAGGCAGAAGGATTGCGTGGAGTGGCACTCAGCTAGCAGTGTGTGTAGTGACCAGCAGAAAGTCACTACTCACACACAGCCAGCCAAGCACCGGTCGACACACACCGCTAGCCAAACGCCAGTCCACGCACACCGCTAGCCAAGCGCCAGTCCAGGCACACCACCATCCAATCGCCAGTCCAGGCACACCGGCAGCCAATCGCCAATCCACCTACACCGCCAGCCAAGCTCCAGTCCACGGACACCACCAGACAAGCACCATTCCACACACACCGCCAGCCAAGCTCCAGTCCACACACACCACCAGACAAGCTCCAGTCCACGGACACCACCAGCCAAGCTCCAGTCCACGGACACCACCAGCCAAACACCAGTCCGCACACACCACCAGTCCACACACACTGCCAGCCAAGAACCAGTCCACGCACAGCGCCAGCCAAGCACCATTCCACGCACACCACCAGCCAAGCACCATTCCACGCACACCGCCAGCCAAGCACCATTCCACGCACACCACCAGCCACGCACACCACCAGCCACGCACCAGTCCACGCACACCGCCAGTCCATGCACACCGCCAGTCCACGCACACCGTCAGCCAAGCACCATTCCACGCACACCACCAACCAAGTGCCAGTCCACACACACCAACAGCCAAGCGCAAGCCTACACACACCGCCATCACATTTTGGATTTTTTTAGAAAAAAATAAAAACACAAACAAATCGCAAATAGATACAAATTTTCTAACAGAAAATCAGCAACTAAATACATTGCACTAACACCAACCTTGAAACAGAATCAAATTATCCAAAGAATACAGACCAGCCAGTTCACTTTACCACTCAAGAATCCTCCCAAAAAATTTTTCGCGTGTGGTACGCTCTAAAACAAGCAGAGAGACACAGTGCAGGATGAGAGGGACAATCGGGGCAGTACATACGACACTCCTTCCGCGTACCTCTTCGCCAACAGACTCTACATCTCCTACTGGGAAAATCTTTTGCGGGTGTGGGAGGAATGTGATCTGGAAAGTGGCGTTCTTTCAATCTAGCAACATCCTCCACCAGTCCAACTCTAGGAACACTTGCCTGTTCCACTACAACAAGGCTGCCTATTACAGACTCCTGAAACTTAACAAAAGTCATCGTTGACTCAGGGCAAGAATCCTGGAACACAACAAAAGCATTAAACATTGCAAAGTGGAAAAGATGGATAGCCAACTTCTTGTACCAAATGTAAGCCTTACGAAGAGCAGTGTAAGGTTCCAACCTCTGATCTACTCTGTCAACACCACCCATGTACCTATTATAGTCTAAAACACATACAGGTTTGCGCGCTTCAGCGACCTGACCCCAAACAGTCACAGGTGCAGTGCTTTCATCATGGATGGAAGTCAGCATGTAGACATCTCTCCTGTCTGTAAACTTCACAGCAAGAAGCTCCTGGCAACGCAACGCACTGCACTGTCCCCGCACAAGCTTTTGACAAACAAGTTCTTTCGGAAAACCTTTACGGTTACAGCGGACTGTGCCACAAGCAAAAGTGTCCACTTTGGCCAATTCCCTGAACAACCGTACACCAGTGTAGAAGTTATCTACATATAAATGGTGGCCTTTGTTAAAAAATCCTCTTCCAAGTTCCCAAACAATTTTCTCAGTCACTCCAAAAGTGGACGGACAACCAGGGAGGTTAAACCTAGATTCCTTACCGGTGTACACCCTGAAATTAGAGACATATCCAGTCCTACTGTCACACAGCATATACAGCTTTATTCCATAGCGTGCCCTCTTACTAGGAATGTATTGCCTAAAAACCAAGCGGCCCTTGAACAACACCAAAGACTCATCCACTGCAATTTCTCTACCAGGGGCATAAATCTCAGAAAATCGATCAACAAAGTGATCAAGGACAGGCCTAATCTTAAAAAGACGGTCACAATCAGGGTGATCTCGTGGCAACGCTAAACCATTATCTACAAAGTGCATCATCCGAAGCAGAAGCAAATACCTGTCACGACTCATGACTGCCGGAAAAATAGACGTTGCCATCAAGGGACTGCTAGACCAATATGAAGCCAATGATGGCTTCCTTAGCAAGCCCATCAAAAAAGTTAAACCCAAGAACTTCTTCATCTCTTCAACATTTGTGGGAGTCCACCGGGTAGCTCTAGAGTGTGGCTTAAGACTGGCACTGTTGTCCCTCAAAAACTGTTCGGCATACAAATTAGTCTGCTCAACAATCTCTGCCAAAAACACATCGTCCATAAACAACTGAAAAAAATTTACAGGCAAAAAGTTCTCGGTATTCACTCTAGACCCTGGAACACCAGTAAACTCAGGAAATTCCGGCTGCACCATGCCAGGGGCAACCCAGAGGTCATCACTTTCAACGGGAAGACTTGCAGCCCCAGCCTGCAGCCCAGATGTCTCTTGCCGCACTACACCAACGGAAAGGCTTGCAGCCCCAGCCTGCAGCCCAGATGCCTCTTGCCGCACTACACCAACGGGAAGCCTTGCAGTCCCAGCCTGCAGCCCAGATGTCTCTTGCCGCACTACACCAACGGGAAGCCTTGCAGGCGCAGGCTGCAGCCCAGATGCCTCTTGCCGCACTATCGGCACATCAGTCTCCTCCTCTAACACAGGCACTTCATCCGCGCTAAGAGTATCTTCATCATCCGATGACCCCATACGGAGAGAAAACTCACTGCCAGAATCGTCCCCTGCCCCCTCTCCCTCAGAAGCAGAGTCAGTCTCTGACCCAATATCAGAGGAAGACTCAAACAGCAAACCAACAACCTGCTGAGCAGTCATCCTGCGGCTAGCCATTATACCTACTAAGATGGAAGACTGCACAAACAAGTCAACAACAACCAACAATGTGCAAACCAAGTAAGTAAAGAAATGTGTACCTTATATCAATAAGATCAATGTACTCAAAAACTATACAATCCAAAATCAAAAGAGACAGCTACACTCACCAGAAACAAACTCTGCAGTGACACAGCAAAGACCAACGATATCAAACTAGAAAGAAGAAAAAAAAACAAATTACTCACAAGACAACAAAATACACATCATGCACCAATGCAAAAAGTTTTTGAAACTCAAAAACCAAACATACTGCTATTATTACACCATTTGCAAAAAAAAACAGGCAGAGAAATCAAACACATTTGCATTGTACAAAAAAACAGTCTCTTACCAAACTACACAAACAGCAAAACCACCAGAACCAAAATGTCACCGTGAACAGAAGAAAAGCCTTCACCTAGAACAAAAAAGTAAACAAAAAAAACATTACAATTGGAAATCACAAAACATATAACAATAAACATTATAACATGCCATGTCACTACCCAAATGGTCAATCGGTTTGTGTGCCAGGTCAGGCAGAAAACAGCAGGAAAAAAAAGGCTATTCAGTCCCGGGGCAGGTGACCCAAATACATATAACAAATTGCACCCTGGAAGCGAGGGGTCACTTCTATTTCTAATTGAACTAATTCCCTGGTGTCTAGTGGGCTTTTCTGCCTCCAATGGGAGCAGAAACGGCAAAAAAATAAAACCGATCTGCCCACAGAGGGGGCAGAAAAGTCTTCAAAACATTTAGGGGCCCAAGGAAGCGACCCTTGCCCAAGGGGTCGCTTCCTACAATAATATTTATATCCCTGGTGTCTAGTGGGCTTTTCTGCCCCCCCCCAAAGAGCAGAAACGGACAGAAAGACGACCAATCTGCCCCCAGGGGGGGGCAGAAAAGTATTCTAAAAAATTAGGCCGCAAAGGAAGCGACCCTTGCCCAAGGGGTCGCTTCCTACATAAAGAAAAAGACATCCCTGGTGTCTAGTGGGCTTTTCTGCCCCCCCTGGGGGCAGAAACGGGCAGAAAGACGACCGATCTGCCCCCAGGGGGGGCAGAAAAGTCTCCTAATCACTTTACCACCCTAGGAAGCGACCCTTGCCCAAGGGGTCGCTTCCTACATAACGAAATAGACATCCCTGGTGTCTAGTGGGCTTTTCTGCCCCCCCTAGGGGGAGAAACGGGCAGAAAGAAGACCGATCTGCCCCCAGGGGGGGCAGAAAAGACTTCAAATTATTTGGCCCCCAAAGGAAGCGACCCTTGCCTAAGGGGTCGCTTCCTACATAGCATAACCAATATCCCTGGTGTCTAGTGGGCTTTTCTGCCCCCCCCGGGGGCAGAAACGCGCAGAAAGCGGACCGATCTGCCCCCAGGGGGGGCAGAAAAGACTTCAACAAAATTTGCCCCCAAGGAAGCGACCCTTGCCCAAGGGGTCGCTTCCTACATAGTAGGAACAGCATCCCTGGTGACTAGTGGGCTTTTCTGCCCCCCCCGGGGGCAGAAACGCGCAGAAAGCGGGCCGATCTGCCCCCAGGGGGGGCAGAAAAGACTTTGCAAAATTTTCGTCCCCAAGGAAGCGACCCTTGCCTAAGGGGTCGCTTCCCAAATCCAAATAAACAAATCCCTGGTGTCTAGTGGGGCATCCCTACTCCACGATCGCGACGCTGTGCGCGATCGTGGAGCAGGAATGCCCTGTATTGAGACATCGGGGGAGAGGAAATACTCTTTCCTCTCCCCCGATGCCTCAATACAAAAGAAATCACCCCCGCGGCCCCCACCGGACAACGGAACCTACCTCTTGCTGCCTTGGACGCGCTGGAAGAAATGGATTCCAGCGCGTCCAACGCTTCCTGATGACGCCGGCGCGCGCTGTGCGCGCTGACGTCATCAGAAAGCGTGGGGGGGCTCGGGGGGGGTCGGGGGTGGCAGCGGAAGCTCTTCCGCTGCCACCCCCGTAAAGGGGGGCAAGATCGAGGCAAAAGGGGGGGAGCGCCAGCGCTTCCCCCGGGGGCTGTCCTCATGACGGAACGGTTCCGTCATGAGCACAGCCCAACCGATGCTCATGACGGAACCGTTCCGTCATGAGCATCGAAGGGGTTAAAACCTGTCATGTTGTCAAGTTTTAGTAGCATTAGAAGCCAGTCTTTGCTTATGCGTTGATTAAATTAGTCAGGCATTGACATTAAAGTGTAGTCGTGAAATATGTAGATTGTGTGCAGTTCCTTTACCACTTCCACTGTAGTGAATGAGTTTTGGTACACTCCTAGGGATAGTGATGTTTGTCTAGAATCACACTGTGAGTCTGTGTGCATTTGGGAACCACTGTGAGAGAAGTGTTTGGTAACATCGTGTATTTGCTGACAGATAAGTGTTGTAAAACATGTTATGTTGTCAAGTTTTAGTAGCATTAGAAGACAGTTATGGCTTATGCTTTCATTATATGAGTCAGGCATTGACAGTAAATTGCAGTTGTGAAATATGTAGATTGTGTGCAGTTCGCTTACCACTTCCACAGTAGTGAATGATTTTTGGTAAACTTCTAGGTATAGTGGTTGTTGTGTAGAATCACACTGTGAGTCTGTGTGCATTTGAGAACCACTGTGAGAGAGGCATTTGGTAACATCGTGTATTTGCTGTCAGATAACTAATTTAAAACCTCTCATGTTGTCAAGTTTTAGTAGCATTAGAAGCTAGTCTTTGCTTATGCATTGATAAAATGAGTCAGGGTTTGACACTAAGGTGCAGTACCATGTACTATTCTGTTCACTGTGGCAGCACTGAAAATGTAAATGTTTTACCTAAGCACTGTCCTAGAAGTAGTCTGATTATTTAGTCAGTTTCTAAGTACCAAATAGACTGCTTTAAATGTCTATGCAGTATACATGTAGTGTTCTAACATACTATACACTTGTCTTTTACACCTTCAATTCCCTAGTCAATATCCATACACTTCCAGGAAATATCCTGTCACTTCCTTTGCAGTCCTCTAGAGACCCATTCAACAGCATGTACTAATCCATTCACTGTGCCAAAACCCAAACACTTATAAATTCACCAAGACACTCTCTTTCCAGTACTCTAATGATTCAGTCACTGCCTAAGTATTCATGCACAGAGCCAGGTCTTAGCATTTGGACTTCTTCAAACCCCTATCCACTATGCATGCAGTCCTCTAAGCACCTACACACTTGTCTTTCACTCCTTCAATTCCCCAGTCAGTATCCGTTCACTTCCAGCAAACACCCTGTCACTCCATTTGCACTCCTCTAGTGACCCATTCAGCATAATGTACTAATCCATTCACAGCGCCAAACCCTAATAAATTCACCCAGGCACTCTCCTTGCAGTACTCTAATCATTCAGTCAGTACCCAAGTACTCATCGAGTGACCCAGGCCTTAGTATATGGACTGCTTCAAACCCTTATCCACTATGCATGCAGTCCTCTAATGACCTACACAATTGTCTTTCTCACCTTCAATTCCCTAGTCAGTATCCATACACTTCCAGGAAATACCCTGTCACTCCCTTTGCAGTCCTCTAGTGACCCATTCAGCACCATGTACTACTCCATTCACTGTGCTAAAACCCAAACACTTATAAATTCACCAAGATACTATCTTTGCAGTACTCTAATCATTCAGTCAGTGCCTGAGTATTCATACACTGAGCCAGGCCTTAGCACATGGACTGCTTCAAACCCCTATGCACTATGCATGCAGTCTTCTAACCACCTAGACACTTGTCTTTCACACTTTCAATTTCCTAGTCAGTATCCATACAGTCCAGCACTTGTGACTGCCTTTGCACTCCTCTAGTGACCCATTCAGTACCAAGTACTAATCCATTCCCTGTGTGAAAAGCCTAGCACTAATAAATTCACCTAGGCACTCTCCTTGCTGTACTCTAATCATTCAGTCAGTACCCAAGTAGTCATGCAGTGAGCCAGGCCTTAGCACATGGACTGCTTTAAATGCCTATGCAGTATTGATGCAGTCCTCTAATCACCTACACAGTTGTGTTTCACACTTTCAATTCCCTAGTTAGTATTCATACTCTTCTAGCAAACACCCTGTCACTCACCCAGTGTGTCTCCTTATAGTACTGTAATCATTTAGTCAGTTAGCATGTAGTATTTTAGTGAGGTAGGCTTTAGGACATGAACTGCTTCAAAGTAGTATGCACTATGCATGTAGTGTTTTAACGATCGTCACACTTGTGGTTCAGGGCTATCGTTTCTTAGTCAGTTTTTATATAAAATGTGTTTGTACAGTAATGGAATAGTATAAATTTGAAAGTTATTAATATACATTTATTTGTGATTCTTTTTTACAGATACAGAACAGGAGTGTTTCTCATCTGTTTGCACTCTTCTCGTGCAAGATTGTTTGGATGAAGGGTCCTTAGGTGTTTCATCATACTTGCTGTGCCGCACAAGTATTTTTTGTTAGGATCCCCTCGTAACAGAACTCTTTGGAAAATCTTGCGAATGAAGAAGGTTGCATTGGTCTTTGTTTGCCCCTTGGAAAAAGTAAAAAATGTCTTCACCACTGAAGAAAAACGTTGTGGGTGTGGTGCCTTCTGCAAAAAAAATTCCTCAGATTCGGTAAATATTTTAACGCGGCAACATTTACAGTTTTTGTAAGTTAAACTTATAAAATTTTGTTAGCTGTATACATTTTATATATCTGTGATTTGCTTCTTGTGGTATTTTGTTAAGAATACCATGTTGGGTTTTTTTTAACAATCTTTTTGATTTTCCAGGTCTGTCGTCGACATCCGTGGTTCCCACAGGAGTGTTCCGCTTTGTTGTTTTGTATTATTGTTGTTACATTTTGTTTATTAGTTCATTGTTTATATTTATGTTAATAAAAATATAAAGTTTGAAAATTGTTTATCGTTTATATATTTATTATTATAAAAAATAAAGTTTGAAAAAAAAATTAATAATGTTTTTGGTTGTTCTCTTAACTGCTGTGTGACTCTTTCTTGTTCTTATTACTGTTATTTGATGGAGTCCACCATGGTGTTAAATTTTGGGGCACTTATCACTGGAATACTAGTGAGATCTGCAGTTTGCACCAACTTCTGAATAGTGTGTTAGATTTATCTCAACTTTACTTCCGTTAAAGTGCTGATAATGAAATGGAGAGTAGCCGTTCCCGTGCAAAAAGATAAGTGGTGCACCTTTGCGATTTATTCTAAATACTAAAATCCTGTATTGTATTGCACTGAGGTATTTGTACACACGAAATCTATTAAGAAATCTCATTGTATTTATATTGATTGGGAATAGTGCGTCAGGTGCTGGATCTTGACGAGATACACTGCTCAGTTCGTATATTGTTCTGCACACGAAAAAAATCACATCACAACTTTCACACCAATTGCAATGCGAAACAAATTCCGGCGATAAGACACGTTAGCACCAGGGATTTTACACCTGCTTTCTGCTGGTGTTAAGCAGGACAACTACATGCACCATGAAAGGGAACACAGCCAAGAGCCACACCAGAACACCCACAGGTGCCATAGAGTCAATGAGCATGATACAGGGATACCCATGAGGGCCAGAAGACTCATCTCAACAACTCCAGGACCGCCAATGCCCCCAAACCCATATCTTAGTAAGTGTGTCCCTGTGGTCATTGTCTTAGCATGATAGGTACGAGCCCTGCAACATCATAGTGTGCTGTCACCTCAGCGTTGGCAGTGAGCCTGGATGTGTAGCTACGTACGCATCCTCCTGCATGCACAACTGGCATGTGCTGGTCTGGGGTTCACAGGTCAGTGCAGGGGTGTGCCTTTCCGGCAAGGGGAACGGGGTGTCTCGGACATGTCCGTGTACAGGAAGTGCGGTAAGTGTGTCTCTGTGTTCTGGTGTGGCCTGTTGCAAGATGTCGATGTTGTAAAGTGGCATGCACCACCTCCAACCGGCACTGTGATGTTGTAGTTGGAATGTAGCAGGACATGCGCAAATAGGCATTACAATGGCGTGCCGTACGAGTGCACGAGATACAACAGCTCACCGTACAAAAGTGTGGGGGCTCGTGGGAGGGATGTGCAGCCGTTTGGCAACATAACACACAGTGAACTCGACCATGTGCCACATGCTGGGCATCTCATCCATGATGACCACGGTCGCAGACATCCCACAACACCAACGACTGGCCTCTGTACACATCCTGTATGAATGCAGCGTGGTTTTCACTTCTATGCTCGTTCAGTAGTGTGATGTTGGCAGGTTGTGTGACTTGTGCTCCTTGTTGGTGTGTTTCATTTTGGCCATTGTTAGTCTATGTGTGTGTTGTACCTAATTGTGCATGTGTGCCATTCTGCCCATCTCCACCCCTCCCCCCACTCCCTGCTTCTTCCTCTTCCTAGTGCTGTTGTGTCTATAATTTTGTTGCTGCACACATAAATACATGTAAAGAATAAATTAGAATAGTTCCTTGATTCTTTTAGGTTTCAAAACTTCTCTATTGGTTTCTTTTTAATTTTCCATATGAACCGTTTTTTTTAATATTCAACAACACATAGAAGTCAGAAGTGCAACGTATTCTATCAACAGACTTTCTAGAACATTCTACAATACGTGCAGGTTAAAAGTTCATCAATTTTTTAAAACTTTACGATATTTTTTTGTAACATTTTCTTGAACATTTAACGACACATGCAGGTTAAAAGTTGACGATTGTTTTAAGTTCGAACAGTGCCTTACAAATGCAAGTAGCAGGTGTGGTTGAGCTCAGCAAATTTTATCTTATGATATGTAATCCACGTTGAAACTGCTTTTTCTTAACCAATCACAAAGATGCTTTTCCACCCTATTTTTAAAAAAGAATGCTTTTCATGGTATCTTCAGAGATAAGTTATAGATAGGAATTAGCATTTAAAAAACCTTTGAAATTCACTGAAAAAACCATAGGTTTCATGCACGTTATAGTTAGGAATTGGCATTTAAAAAACCTTTGAAATTCACTGAAAAAAACAAAGGTTTCAGGGGAGTTATAGTTAGGAATTGGCATTTAAAAAACCTTAGAAATTCACTGAAAAAACCATAGGTTTCAGGGGTGTTATAGTTAGCTGGACATTTCCCTCGTACAAAACCCCAGAAAGTCCCCTGTTATAGTTATAACTCGCGCCCCCGCAATGCACTGCTGATGACGTCACATATTACATCACTCATGACATAGTCAGTGACATCACTGATGACATCACTGATGACATCTGAAATGACATCACTGATGACATCACTGATGACGTCATCCAGTGAGTGTGTGTTTCTGTAAATTTTAAAAATGTTTAATATATATATATATAGGGGAAAACCTATGGAAGAATGAGTGGGTGTATAAGTGTGTGAATGGATGATTCAGTAGGTGCGTGACTGACTCTATAAGTGAGTCATTAAACGTATCTTACTCCAGACTAGTGACTAAACTGTGTGAATGTCTGTATCTGTCTGTCTGTTGGTGTATAAGCAGCTGCATGGTTTTGTGAATAGCTATATGAGAGTTTCTATGGGTTATTAATTGGTTGTCTGAGTATCCGTTTGGGTGTCTGAGTGTTTGTGTGGGTGGGGTGTGGGTGACTCTGTGCATACATGTGTGAGTGGGTGATTCTATGGGTGCATGGTTTTAACCCCTTCTGTGCCCATGACGAGATGGTCTCGTCATGGAGCACAGTCGCGCTGTGCCCATGACGAGACCATCTCGTCATGACACCCACCCACGGGGGAAGCGCTGGCGCTCCCCCCGTGAGTGGTCGATCTCTTTTTTTTTTTACTGGGAAGGCAGAAGAAGACCTTCCCCTGCCTCCCCCCGCCCCCCGCGTCATCAATGACGTCAGCGCGCGAGCCGCGCTGACGTCATTGGAGCTTTCCCATTTGCTCTCCGTGGCGCAGGAAGCAATTGCTTCCTGCGCCACGGAGAGTAAAGGTGAGTTTTGGGGCTGGGGAGGGTTTTTTTTTGCATCGGTGGGTTTGGGTTAGGGTGGGGGTACTTTGGTATGCCCAGGCATGCCACGAGGCTCGGCTTCGTTCCTGTGTGCCTGTTGTTGCTTCCCTGTGAAATGGATCCAAATTTGAAAAACGCTCGTCTTTCTAGTTGCTTCCCTGTGAAATGGATCCAAAAATGCCGAGAAATGCCCTTCTTTGTAATTTTTCAAATCCAAAGTGCAGCAGCATGATTTTTGCATCGGTGGGTTTGGGTTAGGGTGGGGGCACTTTGGTATGCCCTGGCATGCCACGAGGCTCGGCTTCGTTCCTGTGTGCCTGTTGTTGCTTCCCTGTGAAATGGATCTAAATTTGAAAAACGCTCGTCTTTCTAGTTGCTTCCCTGTGAAATGGATCCAAAAATGCCGAGGAATGCCCTTCTTTGTAATTTTTCAAATCCAAAGTGCAGCAGCATGATTTTTGCATCGGTGAGTTTGGGTTAGGGTGGGGGCACTTAGGTATGTAGATGGAATGATATGATGAACAGGGGAACTTATAACTTCACCACTAGGTGAGCAAGGAAGCAATTCCTTTTAATTTAGGTACCCTCACACACCCTAGTGGTGTCATGCTTCATCATCGGGTCACCCCGACGCCTAAAAGTCGGGGTGGGCTCGACCACAGTGTTGGGAGCGCTTTGAAGAAATTGCAGACCAGGGAGGCTATAAGATAAAAAAAATCTTTTTTCTCAACAGCCTTTGTATACATAAGATTAGCGCAGCGTACAGCTGTAGGGTTCATACACAGAAAATATCTGCAAAAGGAATCACTTCAGTGGATTTTTACTCTCTTCCTCTCCCACTAGATACATTCTCTCACCGTATTTTAATCACCCTATACACCATATCCATAAGATGGCCGAACTATTCGGTATTGGATATTCTGATGAAGAGGCCTCCGCAATCTTAGCGGGTCCATCACTTTTGTCAGACACTAATATTAACCAGACCCTTACCCAAGCCCAAAATTGGGATGAACTAAAGGAGTTGAAACGCTGTCAGATGAAAATACTATTACACGGGGCAATAATGACAGAATATCTTCGCGGCAATGTGGCACCCACAGGCTTACTGGTGACAAATGCTCCAAGAATCTTCCTTGATGATCCACAATTTAAGAAAGAATGGTCGCTTATCGCTTGGAGATGCTCACGTGATTGGCTTATTTTGATAATCAATACAGCCAAACGATTGTCAGAGGCCCTACTGATAAAAATAAAGATCAGTGAGGACTCATTATTGACAGAGATCAAACTAACTCTGTACAAAAAGAAACTTGAAGAGGTGAATAAAGAAGTAAATGAACATAAAGAGTACCTGATGCAAAATAAGATCAACAAACTGCAGAAAGATCTGAAGAAATTCAGCCATGAAAAGGTTTATCCTTATATTAAAGATGACTACAAAAGCCAAGTCCCATCTGATTCAGGATCCACACGAAGCGAACAGACAGGATCATCTGACTCAGAGTATGATGACTGGTCGAGTGATGGATCAAATAAGAGTTGGCGTGGAAGGGCAAGGAGACCACGTAGGGGGAATTACAATCAAAGATACGGACACCAACAGATGTTTCCTTGGCCAGCCCCTTTTGGACCAGTCCAATACCATGGCCCCCCTCAATTCCCAACAGGACCATACTATCAGCCGGACTTCAACCAACATTTTTTAGGTCAGGGCGGAAGAAGAGGGAGACGAGGAAGAAGGGGAAAATGAATACAGTGGGAAGAAGAGCGGAGCTCAGTGAACACCAGGAGCAACACCAGGGAACAACAGCCGAGCACAAGCAACACGAGGGATTAATTGTAAACCTCACAGATGTCATCCTTACCACAGACGAACAAACAATTCTGGATAAGGGTTTGGGATTCGTCCCTACAACCTACCTGGACAAATTCCGCCTCCGATGTGAATTAGGCGAATTCTTCAGAAAAATACGATTGAAAACTTTTTTTCAGGACAAAGAGAGACCCGTTGAAGATAATACCTACACGGGGTTGAGACCAAAATCCTTTTTTCTCCCCCCTACCAACATGATGCCTCCAGAAGTATTATCTTTCGAAGAAGCAGTCAGCAAGGAAGTTGAACTACTCCAACCCAAGAGAAACGGCTTCAATAATTTAAGCAAGAAAAAACGTGCGGCTCTAACCACCCTACAATCCAGAACGGATATAATTATCAAACCAGCGGATAAAGGTGGAGCGACCGTGATACAAAGTACCAACGCTTACAGAACAGCATGTCTGAATCTACTGGCAGACACAAAATACTACAGAAAGATCAATAGGGATCCTACACAACGGATAAAAACAACCATCATGACATTAACAGCAGATGCCTTGACCAAAGAATGGATTACGAAGAAAGAATATGAATTTCTGAATCAGGAGAACCCCAGAATTCCTCTGTTCTACACCATCCCTAAAATACACAAAGGGAAGACCCCTCCTCCTGGGAGACCCATTGTCTCAGGGATTGGTTCTATTTTGGAACCACTGTCAAAATATACCGACTGGTTCTTACGCCCCCTGGTAAAGAAGATTAAATCATATGTCCAAGATACCAAACACCTCTTCAATCTTCTGACACAAGTAGAATACAATCCAGTAGATAATTTTTTGGTATGTTTGGACGTAGAAGCTTTATACACAAACATACCTCAGGCGGAAAGTATCAGAGTAATCCAAGAGATCCTCAGACAAGAAGATTGGCTGTGGGCAGCACCTATCGAGTGGGTGATCACCCTTATACATTTGGCATTGACAGAAAACTTTTTTACCTTTGAAGATCAATTATATCTACAAATACATGGGACATCAATGGGGAGTACATTCGCCCCAAGTCTGGCTTGCCTGTACGTCAGTTATTTTGAAGACCTACATATATGGACTCAAAATCCTTTCAGTAGGAATATCTGCAAATGGTACAGGTATATCGATGATGTCCTGATGATCTGGAGAGGTGATCTAACTAGTCTTGAGAATTTCAAAACATGGATCAACTCACTGAACCCACACCTTCATTTCACTATGAATGTGAATAAAGAAAGCATCTCATTTCTGGATGTCACTCTCACAGCTAAAGATGGCACTCTTGAAAGCTCGCTGTATACAAAACCTACGGACAGGAACAGTTTATTAAGATTTGATAGTGCCCACCCACGATCCTTAAGAGAGAATTTGCCAGTAGGCCAATTCTTGAGGATTCGTAGAAACTGTTCAAACATTCAAACATACAAAAAAGAGGCAGCTATTCTTAGTAACAAACTCCAACAGAAGATGTACCCTAACAAGATTATACAAAGAGCAAACAAAAGAGCGCGCAATACACCAAGGGAAGCGCTGTTAGAAACATACACAAAAGAGCAACCAGATCAACTTATATGTGTGACAACATATAACTCCTCATCCAATGACCTGAAAAAAATAATTAACAAAATATGGTCAATATTGACATCTAACAGACTATCATTTGAGAAACCTATGTTCTCCTTTAGAAAAAATTCTAACTTGAGGAATGCCCTGGTACACACCAACTCCTTTACTCCTAAACCAACTGATCAGCAGACATTATGGGGTTTATCACCTGTTGTAGGACACTACCCGTGTGGGTCATGTGTGGCCTGCCCCTTTACAGAACACACCAAAACATTGGATTTGGGCTTAAATTCTCCATGGGAACAGAGGTCACATACAAATTGTAACTCCGAATCCGTGATCTATATGATAAAATGCCCCTGTGGACTGTTATATATTGGTATGACTAGTCGTAAGATCAAAGTTCGCATCAGCGAACATAGAAGCACCATACGTAGATCAGTCACAGCAACTAGGCTTACTGCCCATTACCAGGAGAAAAAACATAAGGACACAGAGCTGAAGTGGACAGTACTAGAAAAGGTCACAACTATGGGGAACAACTTGCAGCAAAAACTCTTAGAGCGTGAACAACGATGGGTCTATCGTTTAAAGACCCATGAGAAGGGGCTCAATGATTGTATACCCTGGAACCAATTGAACAAGTAGATGTAGCACATCCCTCGTCATGACTATTGTATGTACCTTGAATGGGTGATCTATAAACTTGTGAGAATCTTCCATACGTCACTATCCCCTTTTTTGAGATTGGGTTTCACTATCATCGTACATAAACCTTAAGACTCATGTAATACATATACTACACTCCTTTAAGCGTCCACTATCTTCCAATTGTGAAATGCCCATATGTAAATACTACACCTGTGTAGTGTCTCTTGTGACATTTCTGTCACCCAGTGTAATATACCTTTTTCAATACCTAAAAACACTCAACTATTGATGGGATCAAGAATAATGAATAGCGTTGGCTATGATTCTTACCGGGTATTAGTTATATTACCATCAGTAGACACATAAACTACATCTCCCATCAGCCGTTTGAACTGGCTACCAAGATCGCCTTTCTGCACGGACGAAGCCCACACACTGTGTAATCCCGTGTCCGTCAGTAATTGCACGCTAAGTAAGAATATGAGCCCCAAGTATGCATACTACATTCCTTTGGTTTATTAAAATAAGGTCGCTAATATGAATAAACTGATTTAAATCCATATCTGTTTATTTTACGTTCTTCGTGTTTACGCACTCGCGCCTATTTGCTGACGCTTTGGGTCACAGATCGTGTCTGACCTATCCCGTTGGTTCGGGAGACGTCACCGATCACATGCACGCACTGACCAATCTAACCTTCCGCTTTAAACAATACGGAAGTATAAACTTCCCGATCACCGTAACATGACGCGAAACGCCGGGGATCGGGTCCAAGTAGGTGGTGAAGCGGAGCAGGACTCTTGACGAAGTAAGTCTGTTACTCTAGGACTATTAGCGTAGTATTTGGTCCCCCACCGGAGAAGGAATCATCTATAAATACGTTTGGTCTTGGATGCCCTAACTTGATGATTCTCAAACCCCTCCTCTTCATATTTCCCCTGGGGCAAACGTTAGGGTTTGACTACAGAGCTACTCCATTAGCCCTTCCATCCCCTGAGAAACGACTACCATTCGAAGTCCGGGTAAGCAAGTATGCAGGAGTGAGAGATACTTTCACAATTACCCATAGGTTTTAACAGTCACGCATGCTTTTTAATGCTGTGTTGAATCACAGATACGGTGTGAATGAGATGTGTGTGGGATGATTTTATGAGAGTTTCTTTTCATTGATAGCATCCACTTTTTTGGCGACTGGTTCCAGATAGAATGCGAGCATAATCGCCACCGCACAATATATCTGACACGCCGATTAACTGTACACAGATACAATTTTTGAGTGACACATATATGGATATAGCTGCACACTATTATGCCTCTATGACCACCTGGCACATATAGGTGTGGCTCTGGATTCCAAACACGAATTTGAAACACGTCATTTTGGAAACACCATGATGCAAACCGATTTGTATAAGTTGGATATGTGTTTCTTTGTGTTTTCTCTTTCAGATGGATGTACAACGCAAGACAGATTAATAGATCAGTCTTTCACACAAGGAGTAGCTACTCTACCCTTGTCCATAATAAAACAGAATAGGGAATTCCCCCTTCTGAATCCCAGGGTGGCCTCGTTTGCCCTGAAGAAAGTCCTGGACCTTTACGGCCACTGTGGACTGAAACATGTTGGCACTAGGGTCATAGGACCATAATACTCCTATATATACCCCTACTCTTATTATTTTTAATCAACCCAGACAGACCCAAGAATAAAGGGAAACTGGGGATCTGCCTGAGGTTTTTTATCTTATAGCCTCCCTGGTCTGCAATTTCTTCAAAGCGCTCCCAACACTGTGGTCGAGCCCACCCCGACTTTTAGGCGTCGGGGTGACCCGATGATGAAGCATGGCACCACTAGGGTGTGTGAGGGTACCTAAATTAAAAGGAATTGCTTCCTTGCTCACCTAGTGGTGAAGTTATAAGTTCCCCTGTTCATCATATCATTCCATCTACATGTAACAATAATGACCATTGTATGGTTAGTTGGAGTAAAATTATTTGTGTAACTATTTATACTGGGAGGTGTTACTCTGACCTATATCCTCTCTACCCTTTGGGCACGAGAAATCATTTTTCTCAACAGCCTTTGTATACATAAGGCACTTAGGTATGCCCAGGCATGCCACGAGGCTCGGCTTCGTTCCTGTGTGCCTGTTGTTGCTTCCCTGTGAAATCGATCCAAATTTGAAAAACGCTCGTCTTTCTTGTTGCTTCCCTGTGAAATGGATCCAAAAATGCCGAGAAATGCCCTTCTTTTTTTCAAATCCAAAGTGCAGCAGCATGTAGAGAAATAGAATTTCTTATATGAGAATAATAGCAAGACAGAGGGGTTGCAAAGTGGCCAGATTGTTTTTTTTTACATCCAAATACACCAGCATCACTTTACAGAGTTTGCCAGTGAAGTGCTACTTTCATTTTCTCGTCTTTCTTTGAAGAGCATTGTTGTTTACAGGTTGGGAGAGAGTACCATTCCTGGAGGTACTGCAATACCTGGTTGATGGGTGGATTGGAAAACACAATGTGTACCATGGCTCTGTGTTTATGGATGTGGCCTTTTTATACCATACTGCTTACGTTTTGTAAGGATGTAAGCAATGGACAGTGAAACGGTTACCTTCAGGGCCCTCTAGTCATGTCCATAACTTTTCAGGTGAAACCACTCGCTGATTTCTGAATAGTTAGTGAGAGATCGTTTAGGTAACCATGTTGTTTCTGCTTACATTTCACATGCTTTGCATTCCCTACGAGTGGTTGTTTTTTTCTTTTTTTTTTTAGGCAGCATATTACTCTTATCAAGTGCATAATTTGAATTGAGCCACATCCAAGTGTTTATAGCGGGCACAATTAGGTTACAGCTGAAGGCAGTGCGAGTTTCAGTGGGCAAGTATGGTGTTCAGTGGGGATGTGGCACTATGGCCAGAGCTGTGGAATTTGGAACTGGGGAACCGGGTTCCGCATTCATGACCAGTCCACCACACCACTGTACTGAGGGAGCACATTCCCATGCTAGACCATAGAAGGCCCCACTAGACCTTAGAAGGCTTGGGGCCATATGTAGATAATTTTTATTTACCGATTCATAAATACCGATAAAATTCGGTAAACATGAATCGGAATTTACCGAATCGGTAAATACCGAATCGGTAGTTCAAAAACACATGACTTGAATCAGCCAATCCTGTGCTACCTAAACCCCACCCAACCAGGAAGTGGCCACACCCAGGCAGGTGCACACAATCAGCAGACTCTGGTGAGGCTGGGAGTGCTGAGGAGAGGAACAGAGCAACTGCCTGATTCAGCCCTGGAAAGTGCAACAATGGCCAGCCAGGACACAGAGAGGGAAGGAGGGGAGAGGAAGCGAAAGCTGAAATTCAGCCAAAAGGAGCTGCAAGTACTGGTGGAGGAGGTCGTGAAGCAGCACCAGAAGCTTTTTGGCAAACAGTCACAGCAAGTGCCTGAGTCAGAGAAACGTAAGATCTGGCTTGGAATCCAGGCACAGGTGAATGCCATGGGAGTGACACCCCGGGACATCGATGTCCTCAAGAAGCGGTGGTACGACATCCGTATCATCACGAAGAGGAAGGTGGCAGAATTAAAAAAAGAGGCCAGCCAGACAGGAGGTGGACGCAACAGGGCACCAGCCCTGACAGAACTGGAGGAGCTAGTGGAGACCACCATTGAGCCAGAAAGCATCGTTGGGATTGGGGACGCTGACAGCTCCGGCAGAGGCACCTCCAAACAAGGTAAGACGCTTGCACAGCAATGTGCCCCCCCCCCACCCCTATCCCAACTCCCCAAATGTGCAATGAGAATCCCATTCCAGTACAGGTGTCAGTGCATGCTAGCAATGCATCATGGGAGATGTAGTCCCTGCAAGCCCAAACATGATACGATTAGCACAGAATAACAGGGCATGTGACACACAGTAGCGAGAAGCTGGCAGAGGACATTGAGATACTGTTTAGAAAATGTTCTGTCATGTCAGCAAATCAATGCTTCAGGTACACTTAGCTGATGTCGCTTTTCTGTCCACAGGCACTACTGCGCACAGAACAGCCCATGACAAGGGAGAGAGGGCACACCACAAACACAGCGCGGAGAAGGCCACCACCAGCACTGGCCAGGGAACGGCACCACAGGCAGTCACACCACCCCAGCCAGCATCGCCGCTCCAGCCAGCATCCCCACTCCTGCAGGTGTCACCACCATCTTCACCACCTGCATTGCACAGGTTGAGGAGGCGTCCTGCTGCCAGGTTGGATGTGACAGACTCATCGTCTGAAGACTCGAGGGGGGCGGAAACGTCCACTGTACCCCAGGATGTAACCCATGCCAGTGTGCCTTCCGACTCTGAGGGAGCACACACAGTTGGCAGACGGCGCCGCAGGGCTCGGCCGCAGAGTCCACCTCCCCTAGGGCTGGGCCATGGAGTGTCCTCAGGGCTTGAGGCCACCATGGTGAAAATCCAACGCATCCAGGCAAGGGCAATGGTGTCTGTACAGCGACAAATGCGTAGCCTCAATGAGACTTTTGGAAACATTGACAAGGGCATCAGCGCCATGGCAGGGGGCATGGCTGAGATGGCAGCGGGCATGCGGGACATGTCCCAGTCCATCATGCTGCTGTGCTCAAAGTATGATGAGGACAGGGCAGCACGGCGCAGGGGACATCAGAGAAAGGATCTGACCTCAAGGGCAGTGAACCGGCTGGCGACTGCCACATCGCTGCTCTGCAGGCGCTCTGTGGCGATGCAGGAGGGCCTTGCGCACTGCAGCACAGATGTGTCCAGGGGGATGGTGAGGGTCGCGAGTGCACTAGAAGTGCTGCTCACCAACCAGTCTGCAACAACTGGCGCTTTGGATTCTGGTGACACAGAAGACACGACCAGCAGGAGCAGCATAACCCCCCCTGTCCCAGACACTCGTCGGAGCAGCAGGCGGCAAGGTGGTGCCACTGGTACCCCAGCCAGTGAGGACGCTCCCTCAATGCCATCCCGCACTGGTGCGCGTGGGCGCAAACATTAAAGCGTCAGGAAAAACAATGACACCATTGGGTGAAGTAACCCTTAACTGACATTATTTTATTTCTTATTGTTGTTGGAATAGGTTTCCCTTTGTGTCGTGGCGTAGTGCTGCCTGATTAAACTACGTTATGGCATCCGACTACCGGCTGTGTCCCCTTACTCATTCAGAAATAGTTGCATGTGATCTCTGCCCGTCTCACTCTCCCATCTGTTGCTGTTGGCACTCCTGCTGCGTTGGCCTCTGGCTGTGCAGACTCATCATCAATGTCCTCAATATATGTCATTTCGACCTCTGTGCCTCTCTTCGTGGCAAGGTTGTGCAGCATTGCACAAGTGGCAATTATCTTGCAGCAGAGGATGGGTGTGTACTGGCATGCACCTCCGCTTTTATGGAGGCAGCGGAACCTGCTTTTCAATAGTCCGAATGCGCGCTCCACCACATTGCGTGTAGATTTGTGTGCCACATTATATCGTCTCTCACTCTGGGTTGATGGGTGTAGGTAGGGAGTGAGGATGAATGACCGCACGGCATATGCACTGTCCCCTAGGTGAGTAAAAGGGAGACATCAGTCACATGCCTCAATACACTATGATTTGCACTGAGTACTATGGAGCGTCACTGTTACTTACCTAGCAGGTATCCTTCTCCAAATTCTCCCCCAAGCAGTCGTGTGTAGATCCCACTGTTCTGGAAGATGTAGGAGTCATGGGTGCTCCCAGGGAACTTGGCAACAATATCAGTGATGATGTTCCCTGCATCGCAGATTACCTGCACATTGATGGAGTGGGTGGACTTTCTGTTTCTGTAGATGTGCTCAGTGGCAGCTGGTGGGCAGATTGGGATGTGTGTGCCATCAATACAGCCAATGACATGGGGGAACTGTGCCATGTGATAAAAGTCAGTTTTAGTTTTCTGCAGTTCAGCCTGTGTGTTTGGGAAGCTGATGTAGTGGTGCATTCTCTGCATCATGGCATCCAGGAACTTCCTGAAGAAACGGGACAGGCAACTCTGGGATACACCGCCCACCGCAGCTATCACCCCCTGGTAACTGCCAGATGCGAGTAGGTGTAGGCTGCAGAGAACCTGCACATGTGGTGGTATGGCATGCGCCCTTCTTGTTGGCTGGTCCAGGAGTGGGTGCAGGTCCCTTATCAGGTCCATGATGGTTTGGGGGTGTAGCCTGTACCTTTCATGTATCTCAGCGTCAGTCAGTTGAAAGAGTGTGATTCGCTGTCTGTAAATGCGTTCCTCCCGTCTCCATATCCTCAGTCCTGCTGCCTGTAGACGTAGGCGCCTTGCAATGACATACAGAGCGGCCATGTTGTCCACGCTGTTGCATTTTGGGATTGCTTATATGCACTGTTGATGCTTACCACCTGCTTTCAATCTGTGTTAATTACCGACTCTTAATTACCGAATTTCATGGATTATTTAATTACCGAATTTACCTACATATCTTTTCCCGTTTTACCACTTCATATTTACCACTTCATATTTACCGAATCGGAAAATATGTATTCGGTAAATATGAAGCGGTATTTTAGAATTCGGTAAATATGAATCGGTATTTACCGATCCATATTTACCGAAAATGGTTTTTGGCCTCCTACATCTCAAAAGCCTAAATACCGGTCGGTAATGGGATATTTACCGAATTTCGGCCATTACCGACCAGTATTTAGCTACCTACATGAGGCCCTTGATGTCTTAGCACAAGCAGGTGTACCCTAGTGGTGTCAATTGTGGGTTAACCTTGAAGGCCTGTCCACCACAATCCATACTGAAGTCCATCTCAAATTTCCCACCTCCCAGCGTTTCCCTGGGTCTCCCAGTAAAAATGGTGCCTCACTTGTGTGGGAGGCCCAAGTACCCGCGACAGGCAAGGGCCCAAAACGTAGTGAGGCGACATCAAAATTGCCTATCTCAAAACCACCTGGTTTTGCAAGGGGGGTCACCTGGGTTTTTGGCCCGGTGCTCGGCGGCCATCTAGGGAAACCTACCAAACCCATACATTTCTGAAAACTAGACACCCGGGGGCTTCCAGGGAGGTATGGCTTGCGTGGATCCCCCAACGTTTCCTTACCCAGAATCCCCTGCAAACCTCAATTTTAGCTGAAAAAATTACTTTTTTCACACATTTTTGTGTGGGAAAGTTGTGGCATCACCGGGCTCACTCAAATTTCCCACCTCCCAGCGTTCCCCTGGGTCTCCCGGTAAAAATGGTGCCTCACTTGTGTGGGAGGCCCGGGTACCCGCGACAGGCAAGGGCCCAAAACGTAGTGAGGTGACATCAAAATTGCCTATCTCAAAACCACCTGGTTTTGCAAGGGGGGTCACCTGGGTTTTTGGCCCGGTGCCCGGCGGCCATCTAGGGAAATGTTAGAAATGGGATTTCTGGTTGGCTAAGGCTTGCGCCAAAGTCAGGCAGAAACCACCACTCTAGTCAGGGCAAGGAAGTTACACGCCAAAGATAACCCCTGCTCACCCCCTTGGTAGCTTGGCACGAGCAGTCAGGCTTATCCCGGAGGCAATGTGTAAAGCGTTTGCGCGCGCACCCAGCAACAACATCCAAGGCCCACCACAAAGGAAACTCCACACACCATTTTTACCGGGAGACCCAGGGGAATGCTGGGAGGTGGGAAATTTGAGTGAGCCCGGTGATACCACAACTTTCCCACACAAAAATGTGTGAAAAAAGTGATTTTTTCAGCTAAAATTGAGGTTTGCAGGGGATTCTGGGTAAGGAAACGTTGGGGGATCCACGCAAGCCATACCTCCCTGGAAGTCCCCGGGTGTCTAGTTTTCAGAAATGTATGGGTTTGGTAGGTTTCCCTAGATGGCCGACGAGCACCGGGCCAAAAACCCAGGAGACCCCCCTTGCAAAACCAGGTGGTTTTGAGATAGGCAATTTTGATGTCACCTCAGTACGTTTTGGGCCCTTGCCTGTCACGGGTACTTGGGCCTCCCACACAAGTGAGGCACCATTTTTACCGGGAGACCCAGGGGAACGCTGGGAGGTGGGAAATTTGAGTGAGCCCGGTGATGCCACAACATTCCCACCGAAAAATGTCTGAAAAAAGTGATTTTTTTCAGCTAAAATTGAGGTTTGCAGGGGAAGCCCCCGGGTGTCTAGTTTTCAGAAATGTATGGGTTTGGTAGGTTTCCCTAACTCGCCGCCGAGCACCGGGCCAAAAACCCAAGTGACCCCCTTGCAAAACCAGGTGGTTTTGAGATAGGCAATTTTGATGTCACCTCACTACGTTTTGGGCCCTTGCCTGTCGTGGGCACTAGGCCAACCCACACAAGTAAGGTACCGTTTTTCTCGTAAGACTTTGGGGAACGCGGGGTGGGTGGAAATTTGTGGATCCACGCAGATTCCAAAACTTTCCACTACAGATATGTGGGGAAAATGTGTTTTTTTGGACAATTTTTTAGGTTTGCAAGGGATTCTGGATAACAGACCCTGGTGGGAGGCAGTCAAGTCACCCCATCCTGGATTCCCCTGGGTGTCTACTTTTAAAAAATGTATAGGTTTGCTAGGTTTCCCAAGGTGCCCGCAGAGCTAGGGATCAAAAACTACAGCTAGTCATTTTGCCAAAATAGGGTCATTTTTCACTGCGAAATTTAGATGTGACCACGTTGTGTTTTGCGCCGTTTCCTGTCACGGGCACTAGGCTGACCCACACAAGTGAGGTACCATTTTTCTCGTAAGACTTTGGGGAACGCGGGGTGGGTGGAAATTTGTGGATCCACACAGATTCCGGAACTTTCCACCAGAGAAATGTGGGGAAAATGTGTTTTTTTGACAATTTTTTAGGTTTGCAAGGGATTCTGGGTAACAGACCCTGGTGGGAGGCAGTCAAGTCACCCCATCTTGGATTCCCCTGGGTGTCTAGTTTTCAAAAATGTATAGGTTTGCTAGGATTCCCAAGGTACCCGCAGAGCTAGGGTTCAAAAACTACAGCTAGACATTTTGCCAAAAAAGGGTCATTTTTCACTGCGAAATTGAGGTGTGACCATGTTGCGTTTTGCACCGTTTCCTGTCGCGGGCACTAGGCCGACCCACACAAGTGAGGTACCATTTTTCTTGTAAGACTTTGGGGAACGCAAGGTGGGTGGAAATGTGTGGATCCACGCAGATTCCGGAACTTTCCACGACAGAAATGTGGGGAAAATGTGTTTTTTTGACAATGTTTTAGGTTTGCAAGGGATTCTGGGTAACAGACCCTGGTGGGAAGCAGTCAAGTCACCCCATCCTGGATTCCCCTGGGTGTCTAGTTTTCAAAAATGTATAGGTTTGCTAGGTTTCCCAAGGTGCCCGCAGAGCTAGGGTTAAAAAACGAGAGCTACGCACTTTGCCAAAAAAGGGTAAATTTCCACTGAGATATTGAGTTGTGACCACGTTGCGTTTTGCGCCGTTTCCTGTCGCGGGCACTATGCCTACACACACAAGTGAGGTACCATTTTTATCGGGAGACTTAGGGTAATTCAGGTTTGTAAAGGAATTGTTATTATCTATTGACTTTCGATGCATTTCTGCCTTCCAAATGAAAGACATTGTGTAAAAAATAAGTCATTCTAAAAAATGACTGATAATTCTCATGCTAGTATGAGTATTCCCAATTTCAGAAATGTGCAAATATCTACTGTTTCTAAACTCTATATTTTGTTCCCATTTCAGAAATACATAGGTGTCTTTCATACCAATTTTTCCATGTACACATTTTTACAGAATAATTACTATATACCCGGTACATAATTAAAAACCATTGCAAGTTGCTGCTCAGTTTTTGGCTCTGGACTCGTTGGGTTCTTGGTGAACCTACAAGTCCTATATATCCCCACAACCAGTAATGTCCAGCGGATGCAACGGTATATTGCTTTTAAAGAGCTGTCATAATTAGAAGAAGTTACACGTGAAAACGTTCACACAAAAGACTGTTTTTTTCAACTAATTTTCAATTCATCCTATATTTAACTGTTTGTTTCTATAAAAAAACCTTGATGGATCTACACAAATAACCCCTTGCTAAATTCAGAATTTTGTCTTCTTCTCGAAAATGTATAGCTTTCCAGGATCCATTATTGCTTTTGTACCCATTTCTGCCATTAACTGGAAGGAGGTCAAAAGCACAAAAAATAGCAAAAATAGGCTATGTCCCAGAAAAATGCCAAAAATGTGTAAAAAATGTTGGGTTTCTGACAAAAGTCTGGTATCCCCGAAAAGCTGGGAAAATGGTGATTTCCACCCCACAAACCCTTTTTTGATAACATTTGCAGGGAAAAACCCAGATGCTTTCATTTGCAGCCCGTTTTTCCCATGTTTCCGAAAAAAAACAAAAATTTGCTGTATTTTGGCTTATTTCTGTGACCCCTCTAGGAGAATCCCCAAATCCTGAGTACCTTTAGAATCCCCATGATGTTGGAAGAAAAGGGCGCAAATTTGGCGTGGATACCTAATGTGGTCAAAAAGTTACAGGGGCCTAAGCGCGCACTACCCTAAATAGCCAAAAAAAGACTTGGCACAGGAGGGGGAAAAGGCCTGGCAGCGAAGGGGTTAAGAGTGCATCTGTGATGGAGTGTATGGTTGGGTGAGTGTATGTATGGGTATGTTATTGATTGAATGTATGTCTAAGTGGTACATGTGTGAGTAACTACATATGTGAAAGGCAGTATACATGTTTGTAAGAGTATATAAGTGGCTATATGTGAGAGTGTGTGATTGTTAGAGTGGCTGTATGGATGAGTGTGTGCTTGTATCAGTGATTGTATAAGAGCGTAAGAATGTGGTGCTATTTTTATGAGTAACTGAACTTGTGTGTGTATAACTGCATAGGTGAGTAAATGGGAGTGTGATTAATTATTTACATGACCGACTAGGTGTGAGAGTACCTCTATGGATGATTGGTGGTGTGTGAGTGTCTATGTAGGTGTATAAATGCATATGATAGTCCTGTACTGAGTGACTGTAAGTATGAGTGACTGTACAGGTGAGTGAGTGGATGTGTGTGTAGATCTAAGAGTCAATGAGTGGGTATGTAGTTATTGGTATTGGAGTATCTATGATTTTGAGAATGGACAAAGGGTGTGAGAAGATGCACTAATTTATCACATGGATGACGTCATCAGTGATGTCATTAGTGATGTCATTTCAGATGTCATCAGTGATGTCATCAGTGATGTCACTGACCATGTCATGAGTGATGTAATATGTGACGTCATCAGCAGTGCATTGCGGGGGCGCGAGTTATAGTTAGCTAAACTAACTATAACAGGGGAATTTCTAGGGTTTTGTACAAGGGAAATGTCCAGCTAACAATGACACCCCTGAAACCTATGGTTTTTTTCAGTGAATTTCTAAGGTTTTTTTAAATGCCAATTCCTAACTATAACGCCCCTGAAATCTTTGGTTTTTTCAGTGAATATTATATATATATCCACACAACAGGAACCCCAAAGAGGCGAAGCCATGAAGAAATTTGTAAAGCTCACTGGTTTTATTGACAGCTTGCCTGCAGAGACCTTGTCTTGGAACGTGCATCGAAGTTGATACGCCAGACGCGTTTCAGGAGTGAAAAATCCCTTCTTCAGTGGCGTGTTCATGACAGAATGAAAGCGCTGTTCTGTGCGCACAGTTCAAATACACACACCTGCCCCAGTGGGCGTGGCCATCCTCATGGCCTTCTGGATGCTGTAGTGCGCACGCCGCAGTCCTCAGTGGGTGCGCCATCACAGTCAAAATCAAAAAAGTACAGTCCGAGTGGATTGATGCATCTGTCCAAGTAGGGACCTGGCCTGCATTGTAGGTGCCAATAGGAGCCACGAGTTTGCACCACCCTGTAATGGCGCCAACCCCCTTTCTTCCCATATGATGCAGCACCAGCTTGGTGCCGTCACGACCCCGCAACCGCGGGTGGACTTCTCCTCATGGCCGGGTCAAGCCAAATTAATTCCACACAACAGGAACCACAAAGAGGCGAAGCAACTAAGAAATTTGTAAAGCTCACTGGAGTCCATATGATAGGATGAAATGTGCTCAGCTCAACCACACGTGCAACTTGCATTTGGAAGGTACATTTGGAACTTAAAACAATGGTGAACTTTTAACCTGGAGTCGCTGTTAAATGTTCGAGAATATGCTGGAAAAAAAAACTTTACGTTTTAAAAAATCACGATCTTTTAACCTGCAGGTGTCGTAGAATATTTTAGAAAGTGTGGTGATAAAATAGGTTGAACTTCTGACCTGTATGTGGCGCGGAAAATTAAGTAGCTTTTCAGATGGAAAATTCAAAAATAACCAATGGAGATAAGTTTTGGAATGTCGATGAAGGAATGAAGTATTTTGATTTGTTCTTTACATGTATTTATATGTGGCGCGACAGAGAAATTGTGCCATTACTGGTTCCATTCTTGATGAAAACAGTGCATTACATGTACTGTGTGACAAAGAAAGAATTGCATGCGTGTGTCACATTTGAAATCTGCATACTAACTTCAAAGGTGAGGTAGAAATTAGGAACGTGTGTTATGTGTTCTGTCGTAGTGATTGAGTATTTCAGGTGATATTTTTAAGTTTGAAAGTATTTTTTATTTCAAAATAATATACTGTTAGTAAAGTTTGGTGTTTCATTATGGTTATAAAATATGCATAAAGTTTGACCTGTTGTTAAATAAGTACTTTATATATGTTTAGGAATTTTTCACAAAGAAGAAATGTAGTTTTTCATCTTTAAAGGACTCTATGGTTTTGAAAATGAGGTACACCATTAATTTGGGTTTGCTAATGTATTCAGGTGAGATAAAATGTCCCACGCTTGCAAATTATACTTTTTGGGGAAGTAGTGGGGAAGGGGGGGTAGGAGATGTATGTGTTAAGTTAAAAGCGATACAACCAAACCCAGAAATGTTATGTGGACAGGTTGTGGTCTCATTTTTGACAGTGAGAGGTAGATTTGAATATAAGTCTAGGTAGGTTGTTGTACTGTGAGGCCGTCTACAGTGTTTGGAGATTACATGGAGAGGAGATGGAGATAGTAAAAGTTATACGTTCCTTTCATATGTACGCATAGTTTGAATCATTTAAATATAGGTTGAGTTATAATATGAACATGGTTTCTGGTTTGCATTTGGGTATAGTTAATAGCTTTAGTAGTTTGTGACTAGTGAATAATAAAAAGGTAGATATACTAAAATATATGTAGATATACTAAAATATATGGTCGTAAACGTATTAATGATTGTCTCTTCTTATGAAAAAGAAGTGGTTGGGGAGTGTTTCTTTACAAGAGATGTTTTATAAATGTGTGAGAGATAGAAAATAATTGAAAATGTTCAGTATATTTTCTGTATGAATTTCTTGACATTAGTAAAATACAAGTGATTATAAATTATACAAATTGTCAGGCTGTGTCCCTGTGCTGAATATACGTAGGTGTTTAAGTGGTCCGGGTTTTACCGGTGCTCAGCTTCACTATCCCTTTTGAGACACTCGTCAATTTTTTAATTCCATTTAATGTCCTTAATATACACACAGTAAAGGGACGGTATATCAAAAGTTTGGGAATTAGAACTCTGTTTACTCTCCCCATCCTCTGCTATACACTCTAAAGAGTGTTTAAATGACTTTATTAACATACAGATGTCTAGCTAGTAAAGGTGGTGTAGTGCCACTGGGCCCATTTATAAACCATGCTATGGGATGGTTTATGTTTTACCCGCCAATTTGCATGTTTGAATACTTTTTGCTGAAAAGCGTTCCAGAAGACACCTGATAAAATTAGGCCCGTGTATGGGTATAGTGGTGCTACTAGGAATGGTGGGGGTTTCTGTTTGATTTTGTACTGTTAAGCAAGGGTAGGGGTGGGGAAGGTGGATATGTTGGTGATTATAACACAGACTTAAGTAATGTGCAGATGTCTAGCTACTAAAAGTGATGTAGTACCACTGGGACCATTTATAAAGCGCCCTATGGCATGGTATATGTTTTACCCGCAAATTTGCATGTTTTAATATGTTTTGCTGATGAGTGTTTCGGGAGACATCTGTTGAAATTAAGCCTCTGTATGGCTATAGTGGCGCTTCCAGGTTTGCTGGGGCTCTTTGTTTTATTGCGTAAAGTTAAGCAAGGGCAGGTGTGGAGGTGGTGTAGTGGTACTGGGACTATTTATAAACCGCCTTATTGTGTGGTGTATGTTTTACTTGCAAAATTGCAGGTTTCAATACCTTTTGCTGATGAGCGCTCCGGTAGACACCTGTTGAAATTAAGTCTATGTATGGCTATAGTGGCGCTAACGGGAGTGCTGGGGTTCGTTGTTTGATTTTGTACGGTTAAGCAAGGGCAGGGGTGGGAGTGGGAGAGGTGGGTATGTTGCTGATTATTACACGGACATTTGTAAAGTGCACAAGTATAGTCCCTGTATTGCTATAGTGGCTCTACCAGCTTTGCTGGGGCTCTTTCTTTGATTTCGTAAGTTTAAGCAGGAATGGGGATAAGGGTGGTGTAGTGGCACTGGGCCAATTTATGAACCGCTTTATGGTATGGCATATGTTTTACTCGCAAATTTGCATGTTTTAATACCTTTTGGTGATGAGTGTTCCAGCAGACAGCTACGCAAATCACACAACATTTCTGTGGATAACAAATCTTTGTGCTGATAGACACTCTTGCACTGTGGTAGAAGGCCGCCAGCGTTGATGGCAAATTATGAAACTTGGTGCCATTGTACATTTAAATGGAAGCTTGTACCATTTATTTGCTACTATGGTGCAGTCAGGGCTTTAAGTGGGAAGAAAATGGGGGTGCTCTAAAAGGGGCGGGGCAAACCTGTTTAAGGGGTGTTGGCTATCAAAGTAGGGGCATGATCTACATCAAGATAACTAGCATTGTGTGCTTAAGAAAATCCCCTCCAATTATCCTACGTTTGGAAAACACGCTCTTTAAAGGATTTCCCTTCCTCCTACAACGTGGCTCACCTAGCATGATGTCTCCACTTCTCAGTAGTGAGCAAAATGAGCATGCGCACATTGATGTGCATGCTCTCACTGCAGTCCCAAAAAAAAAAGAAAACTGACTACCTTTGCGAGGGCCGAAAATAGAGCCCGATAGAGACCCGTTTTGAAGCCTTCTGAAAATAACTGCCGGTGCTCAGAGCCGGCCCACTTAAACCACTGCATCTATCCATCCTAAGCACTGCGCCATCCAACCATCTTTCAATTCTTTCATACATTCCTACCTACATACATACATACATCTGTCCCTGCACTTATCCTAAGCATCTATCAGCCCACTTGCCAATGGTAAGGACTGTGCCATCCATCCAGTCACACGCCCATATATCCATACATACATCTGTCCCAGAACCAATTCTACGCATCTATCAGCCCACCCATCTATCCTAAATACTGGTCCATGCATCCATTCATCCTTACATCCATTCATCCATCCATCCATCCATCCATCTAGCTATCCATTCATCCATCTGGCCATCCATCCACTCGCACTTTATTCAACTATCCGTCCTTATTTCCGTGCACCCTCCGCCTGCGATCCTAAATACCGCGTATTATACTCATCCACCCAATCTCTTAAGGGGCCGAAAAGGCTGACGTTAATCAAGAACGGCGTTACGATTATTGCCGCTTTAGCGGCACGAAACTGCCGCTAAAGCAGCGATAATGGGCTTGATAATGTGCCGTTGTGAATTCCCATAGCAGCACAGGTTCTGGTGTGAAGCTGGGCTTCTATGGGAATTCACAAGGGCATATTATCAAGCTCATTATCGCCGCTTTAGCAGCAGTTTCCTGCTGCTAAAGCGGCGATATTTTTAATGCCGTTCTTGATAATATGCCCCTAAGTGAGCCAGGCAAAGCGTGTGTTTTCGTAGCACTACAACAAGACACTGTGAAGGATGAGAGCAGGGTTGTGCTGGAGTCGGCTGCGTGTGGTCGTTTCCAAAAGCGCAACCAGAGGGAAATTTCGGGGGAGGCTAATTCTTTCAGCGATAGGCAGAGTGGGGATGTAGGAGCTCTAAAAAGGGGTGAAAAAGAACAGAGCATAACCTACAAGCAAATGGTCTTTTGAAGACCTGTGAAGTACTCGGGTGTGGCTCTGTGTGTGCGATTGGGAAGCTGTCTCAGGGAGTCCGGGGCAATGGGCGTTGTGCGCCTGGTGGTCTCTCTGCTAATCACGCCACGATGATGTTGCTCCTGCGCTGCAAAAAGAGAAGGGAAATCGTGAGAGAAAATGGCTCTCTTTAAAGGATTTCTTTTCTCCTACAACGCGACTCACCTGGCATGATGTCTCTACTTCTCACTAGTGAGCAATGTGCATGCTCTCACTGTCTTACTACAGTCCAATAAAAAGAAAAATAAACAACGGACTACCTTTGCGAGGCCTGAAAATAGAGCCCCATAGAGTTCCGTTTCGAGGCCCCCAAAAATAAACTGCCGGTGCTCAAACCCCCCCCCTGCCTAAAGCTTTGGGTGCAGTGATATGTTTGCGAAGTTGTAGATAAAATTGTTAGGCTAATAATGGTTATTTTTCTGTGTGCCGTTTGGTTGATAATATCATAGATTACAACTTTTAAAAATACTATCTATAAAGTTGTCTGCGGTGGTTTGCAGAGGAAATGCTGGGGGTGGTGGGGTGCCATGGAGAGGTGAAAAGTACGAGGTAGTGAGGTTACATGTAACTTGTAAAGGTGTATGCAAATAATTAAATAAATACTTGCTGTATGTTCTATGGCACTACTCGTCATCCTACTGCTCCCCTACCCTGCTCCATCACGTTGCAGCACTGCCTCTGGAAGCCGTCAGTAGAACTTATGTAATTGTATGTTATTATTTTAATATATTTAACTGATGTAAAAAATAATTGAATCTATTTTTTTTCTGAAAATTATTTCGTTTGGATTAAAATTTGATAATGCCTAGAAGAACTGAAAAAAAAGACAAGAGAAAATATTATATATTTAAAGAAAAGGAAAGATTTTCAATTGGAAAAAAATGAGTACTGCACAAACAGTTTCTTCTGGTAAAATCACTAGACCATTTCTGAAATAAATATTACAAACATTTAATGAAAATAACATCGCTCAAAGGAAAAAGAAGAATTTTTCAAGTAAGGAGAAGGAGACTTCAATTTCAAATACCAGGAAAAGAAAACATGATAAAGAAACTGTATCTGTTACCCGGAGACAAAAACAACTTCAAGAAATTCGTCAGGGACTTTTTCGAACTAGAGTGATTCAGAATGTAATGAAAACATGCTGCAAATATGAAAAGAAAGTGCTGCAATTCAAACAGAAGCAGCGTATTGAAAGTATAGTGGATACTGCTTTCACTTTAGAACAGAAGTTATTAATTGTGATTTTGAAGAGGATCAAAGTGTTGGATAAAGTAATCAAAGTGTTAAAAGAGAAAAGTAGAAGAAAAATACTTGTGAACAGAACCAACTTTTGCAAAATCTTTAGTAGACATTGGAAACATACTTCTACTAGTGAGCCTTTTTTTATGAGGAAAGTTACTTCCAGGAAAATAGCTTACCATTTGCAGTTGATACTGGAGGTCGTTGCTATGAAGTTCAGTATGGTTGTCCCCTTCCAAAAGAGGAATTGGTTGGTAAAAATGCAGAAGAGTTAATAGCTGAAGAAGTGCAAGGGAAACGTACACAAGCTCCTGTTTATAAGTGGGGTTGTAGCAGTATTTGTAGTATTCAACAGTAATCTATTGATATAATGCGAAATTTGCTACGAGAATATACACAGAAAAGTATTAAACAGAAGATTAAGTTGTTGGCAGGACTAGATCCATGTAATATAAGAAAATATACTGAGAAGCATGGGCATTCTCTGGCTTGTCTTTCAAGAAAAGTGTGTAAAAGTGTTTTTCATCACTTGAGGATGTTAGCAGTACACCATTCAGAAATGCGGAAGTTTGTAAGGAAACTGTATTATGTAAACAAGTCCTGCATTATGTTTAAGTGAACTGAATGCAAGTCTTTTACATGGTTCTTTATCAGATGTTCAAAAAAAGTGTGGTGATATTGAAATGCGAAAGTGAAAGTTTGACAATTACAGATGTTGAAGGAGATGGGAAAGTGATTAGCACTGATCAGTTTGAAGAAGAAATTGGAAAATGTAATGTAGTGTGCTCTGAAATACCAAATTACGTTTGTGTTTGTTGTCAACATACTTATTATAAAAGTCAAAGTAGGAATGTTGATTTGTATTTGAAAAGTGAGAAGGAGAACAATAGTGAGTGGGAAGAATTTGCAACTTACTTGTTGGTGGAAGGTCGATTTGAGTTAGGTAGTGATCAACATATATGTAAATATTGTTACAACAAATTAGAAGAGAACAAAATGCCTGCTAGAGCAGTACATAATAACTTAGAATTAGTAGCTATTCCGGAGGAACTGGCAGAATCGCATACATATGAGTCGGTTCTAATTCAATCTGTTCATCCTTTTCAAACTATAATTCGGATGGAGCCTAAAGCAGGTAAACTGCCACCAACATACTTGCAAAGAGGGCTGAAAGGAAGAATGGTGTACTTACCTTTGGATTTTAAGAATAATATTGAAACTATTGCTGGAGAGAGAGGGGAAAATAAGGCAGTAGTCATTCTAGTAAATGGTGTACCAACAAAGAGTCGGAAAATATGGCAAGAATTTGTGGATGTTAAAAAAGTTGAAAAGGCTACCTTATATCTTGTAGAGAACAATATTTATTACAAAACTGTAAACGTGGATGAACAGGTGATAAGTTTAGAAGATGAATGTGAAATTTCAAGTGGTCAAATAGAGAAAGTGGACAAGTCAAGGACTGAAGAGATAGGAAGCAGCATTGAGTTATTTCAAATGAAAAAAGCACAGGGAACTCCAATGAGTGTATGGGAGAAGAGCTTGGAAGCTCGTTGTTTTCAACAGCTGCTTCCTCTTTGGAAAGGTGGACAATATGATGACCGACCATACGGATTCCAGCTTCAGAATATCGGTCAACAAGATTATATTCTGAAGATCCTAGATTTCGACAGTGCATTCCATACATATTTCACCTTTTGTTTGAAAGTGATCTATCTTCTCTGTCGTATGCAGTGAACCACATACTTAAAACTTGAGTTCATCAATCACTTCTTTCTGCGAAAGAATTTGTGGAGAAAGTTCAAGAAACAGATGAAAATTTAGAAGCACAGTTAATCAATTTGATGGAATGTCAATGTGGAGCAAATGAGTATTGGTATCGTCGTCATGTAGAACTCAAGTGTATGTTACTGAACTTAGGTACAACAACATGGTTTGCCACACTTAGCTGTGCAGAGTATGCATGGGAAGATTTGCTTGAGATTCTAAGAGAAGTGAATTCCAATATAAAAAAATTTGAAATAAAGACTCCTGGTGAACTGTGTTCATTGGATCCTGTAAATGTGTGCAGATATTTTAATCATAGGTTTCAAGCTATGATGTATTTTACCTGCAATAAAAAGAATCCACCTCTTGGAGAAGTTACCGATTTCTTTTGGAGAAAGGAGTACCAAGCAAGAGGTGCACCTCATATACATATGCTACTATGGGTCAAGGATGCACCTAAATTTGGAACTGATTCTGATGAAACAGTATTGTCTTTCATTGAACAGTATGTGACATGTGAGATTCTGAGAGAAAAAGGAGATAGAAGCTTGAGACAGCAAGTTTTACGTTTCCAAAGTCACCGTTGTGGAAGGTACTGCAGAAGAAAATACAAGTCTAAAGGAACATTTTGCACCAAATGTCAGTTTGGTTTTCCACGTCCAGTCATTTGTAAAGGAAGAGTGAATTCTTTTTTATCTTCTGTAAGGCACACAATAACTCGGAAATCTCCAAAGAATACCAACAACTTAAAAAGAACAGAAGTGTCAAAGTATATCAAAGACTACAATCCAGTCATTTTAAAAATGTGGAATGCGAACATGGACATCCAGTATGTTGCAGATAACTCAATTGCTTTTGCACGTTATGGTACATCGTACATAACAAAATCAGAAAAAACAGATGAAACAAATGTGGAAAGAAATTGCACAAGAGAAAAGCCTTAGCAAAAAATTGTGCAGCTTTACTTTGAAAATGCTTTCCCACCGAGAAATTGGATCCTATGAATGTTCAGACCGCTTGGGCTCTTCAAGTTTATATTTAAAGTCACGAGGAATCATTTGGGTAAGTTTAGGTCTTGCCTGCTCACGGAATAGAGTGTTGACATCATTAGAAGAAATTGAATACTTAGCAGCAAATGAACCAGACAGTACAGACGTTCTTAAAACTAATATATTGGACACATACTATCCGAAAAGGAGTCGACATCTGGAACAGCTATGTCTGTATGAAGTACTTCAACATTACAGCTTCAAAAGAAATGTTAAACAGAATTTAAAAGCAGGAAAATACTTAGTAGTTGGATGTCATGGTTGTTTAGTAAAACATGCAAAGGGTAATCTTATAAACCACCAGAAACTCAGTTGTGAAACTCCAGATAAGCGAGAATTTTACTATTTAGCACTTATCCAACTCTTTAAACCAAGGTGTAGCGAAAGTGAATCACTTGGAGACTTTGACTGCTACGGAGATGCTTTTAATGCATGTAAAGATAGCATTGCATGTACAATTTTCCCTACATATTTAAAAATGTTGAATGATGAAGTTGAACAGGAAAAGACTATTACAGCTGAAATAGCTAATGAAAGTTCTCAAGATAGTCAAAGTAGTGGTCAATGTAGTCAAGATCCTCTTGGACAACCAATACTGGAAAATAAAGCAGCGATTGCTATGCATGAAGTCGAAATTGCAATGCAACAAGCACACAAGGAAAATATTAATTTGGAAAAGTTAGAAGAACTACTAAATGTTGAACAGAAAGAAATATAAGTACAAGTGAGAGAACAGGTAGAACATGGTTTGTTGCATGAAAAAACAGAATGTGTGTGTTCATCTTTTAAACCTCTTCTGATGTACATCAGTAGTCAAGCTGGGCCAGGTAAAAAAAATGTAATTAAAGTTTTGTCCAGTTATCTTAAAAAACTACTAGTTCACATTATGTTCTGTGGTAACAGCTCCAACTGGATTAGCTGCACACAATGTTAAAGGAGTTACTTTGCGTAGATTACAGATGTTACCAGTTGAGCATGATAATAACTTACAATATCAGAAGTTGTCTGGAGAAGCTTCTCATGAAGTGTCAAGAGTGCTGAAGAAAATGAAACTATTAATTATTGATGAGGTGAGCATGGTCTCAAACTTAATGCTTGCTTTTGTACACTTAAGATGGCAACAGGTATTAAAAACAGATTATGACGTTCTCTTTGGAAGAAAACATTTAATTGTATTTGGAGATATGCTACAACTAACCACTGTAAAAGGAGAACCAGTGTTTAAAACTCTTCTACATGAAGACACAAAGAAATCTCTGGGAAATATTGGAAATGTGAATCTGTGGTTAATTTTTGAATATAAAGAACTCACTCAGAATATGCGACAAGCAAGAGATGAAGGTTATGCAAATATTCTAAAGGATGTAAGAATTGGTGTTCTCAGCAAACATGGTAAAGAAGCTTTTCAAAGTCATTTACTAAAGAACTTGTTAGCAAATGAAAACACACCAGCAGAAGTAATGTACAAGAAAATGGAAGAAAAAAAGTCTGTAGTTTGCTTAATGCCTTCAGTGGAAGAGTGTTATACATTTAATAGAGAGCTTATGAAATTAGAAAATCAAGAAATATTTCACATTGAAGCTATTGATCAAATCGAGCATCAAGGAATAACGATTCTTCTTTCAGAAAAACTACAGACTAAATTGGATTCTCTGGAAAAGTCTGTATCAAAATCTGCTGGCTTAGAATTTGTTTTTTAGATGTATGTTTAAACTGTCGGGTAATTTTGAGGCGTAATCTGAATGTAGAAGAAGGTTTAGTGAGTGGAGCAATGGGGAAAGTTGTTGATTTTGTGAAATCTCAAAATAGAAATGAAATTGAATTCTTGAAAGTTAAAGTTGATCAGATTACAGAGGTAAGACAGATTGCGCGTTGTGCTGTACGTTTTTTGCTTGTAAAAGACTTGTAGGTTCGTAGAAAACAGTTTCCCTTCTGTTTAGCATATGCAATAACTATTCATAAATCTCAAGGTTTAAGTGTAGATAATGCTTTGGTAAATGTAGAAAGAACTGTTTAAAGAAGGAATGGTATATGTTGCATTATCTCGAGTTAGAGCATTGTCTGGTTTGTATTTAATTGATTTTGATGAGAACAAGGTTAGTTCTGATGTTAATTGTGTAAGAGAATATAATCGTTTGAGAAGGCTTTATGCTCCAAGTTTAGGTGAATATTCTATTTATGAGAAACATGTTGTGTGTTCAAAACGTAAACATGTTGAAGAATCAACTATGGTTGAAAAGCAGAAACAAAATCAAGAGAAAAGAAAAGATGTAAAGAAGCAGAAAATACAAACAAGTGATGGTGTTGTCGGATACCAATTATTAAATGCTTCTGGTGTTAACTGCTATGGTAATGTTATTCTAAACGTTATATTTTATCTTGAAGATGTTTATGGTGAAATTATGGAAAGTCAGGAAAATGATTATGTTCAGCACTTCATACTTTATTTCAAGAATTGAGAACTGATAGAAGTAAGATCCATTCTGCTTCTGGTATACGCCAAATGTTGGATACATGTACTGGATCTTTAATGTTCAGTGCTAATATACAAAAAGATGCACAAGAATTGAGAGTTTATTTGGACTCAGTTACAAATGGGAACATAAATGTGAACAGTGTTCATTAACTTCAAGCACTATAGTTGACAGAGAACGATTTCTATATTTGACAATACCTGACTGCAAATCTGTACCATTTTCCAAATTAATAAAAGAAGCTGATCACGAGATGATCTGTTCTCGTTGTAAATCAACAATGCTATCTACATTATGCCTACAAAGATATGGAAAAAATTTGATTAAAATTCTGCAACGCTGTAGACCAAAAGGAAGAAAAGTGGAAACCAAAATTAAAAATGTTGTTGCTAGTCAAGTATCTATTTCTGGAAGAACTTCTGCAACAGTTGCTATTGTTTTCCATGCTGGACGTACTACCACAAGTGGACATTATACAGTTTTTTTAAAGTGTAATAATGGTTGGAGTCACTGCAAGGATACACACTTGGAAATGAAACCGAGATTGCCTTATGAATTACCCAACTCATACTTGATATTTCTGAAACAAAGATTTTAGATACATCATTCGGCCTAGTGGGAAGGGGTAAAGATACTTTAAGGAATTCATACTGGATGATTTCAAAGCAACATTTTTGATACAATATTTGGCGTATTGCAAAATGTGAAGAGAAACTACAAAGTAAAGGTAAGATTTGAAGATTGGAAATAGTATTGGAGGTGTTATTTGTGTTGTCACTGACCATGTCATGAGTGATGTAATATGTGACGTCATCACCAGTGCATTGCGAGCACGCGAGTTATAGTTAGCTCAACTAACTATAATGGGCGAATTTCTCTGGTTTTATATGAGTCAAATGTCCAACAAACTATAACGTCTCTGAAACCTGTGTTTTTTTAAGTGAATTTCTAAGGTTTTTTTAAATGCTAATTCCTAAATATAACGTCCCTGAAACCTATGGTTTTTTCAGTGAATATATATAGATATATATGAAAACAACCACCAAACTTAAACAGGAACTCCCATGAAGAAGGCACAGACATCCGGTAGTCGGTATACGGTTTCTTTTATTTTATCGGGTCACTCAACCCCGAGACACAAGACTATGAAGCCTTTCTCAATTTGTTTGGCTCCATTATTCCTTCAGTATATATAGCCACTCCCACTTCTGGCAGCAGAAAAAATTAAAATAATATTTTTAAAACGTATGCAATACTTCAAACCCCTCATTTTTTCAAATACAATGTGATGGTATAAATGGCAGCTGCGCAAAGCACATACTCAATCCTCATAATCACATCGATGTTTGCTCTACAGGTGAAGAGTAGGCCTGGGCTAAATTTCCATTCCGCTCGCGGAAATTGCGATAATTTGACATTTTTGCGTTCCGCGGAGAGTGCGAAAATGTTAAAATTTCTGCATTCCGCAGCTTAGCAATAATTTGTTTCTTGCTCGTGCTGTAAAATAATACATTCTCGCGCACGCGCGATAGCCTTACCTGAATCCCCGCGTTCGCCGACAAGTTTTCCCGATCCGGTCGCATTCTCCACGAGATGTTGGATTGTTGGTAGCCATTTGCGCTGTCTCACAACAGTTCGCGCCCGCAGTAATGTCATTGGTCGCCCGATCACGTCTTCCTTCTCGGGGATTCAGGTAAGGCGATCGCGCGCACGCGAGTATGTATTATTTTACTGCGCAAGCAAGAAAAAAATTTCCGGTAAGATGCGGATTGCGGAAATTTTGACATTTTCGCGCTCTCCGCGGAATGCGAAAATTTCAAATTATTGCAATTTCCGCGAGCGGAACAGAATTTTCGCCCAGGCCTAATTATCATTAGTTCACACGTCATTTTATTTTATTTTCGGTGTGAAAAAGTATGGATTTGTTAAATGTAGGCAGGTAGACTCGTCCGTTTTTGACAACTGTTATCTACCGGGGAAGGTTTCTTCTGTTGGGCAGTTTTTTAAAAGCTGCAGTTCGCAATTGCTATTCAACACCGTTTAAAATATATATTTACTTAAATCTTATAATCTCACTTCTGTGCCAATTTAATTAGCAATGCATGTAATGTGGACTTTTATGATTATTTTTATGTATCAAGAAATGTTTATTGACTTGCTGACTGACTTCAGTCTGGCATGTTTTAGTGGGAGCTGAGGGAGGTAAATATACAAGACTCTCAGTGATGCCGAAAAGAAAATTAGAACAGGGCAGGTGCCCCGCATCAAAGGTGACCAACTGAACTGCCCAGGTAGGAGACGACCTGTCCAGAATGACAGCATTTTATTGGGAGCTGGCAATGTACACATTCCTGTCCATTACAACAAATTGCCAATAAATACTCAATTCTGCAAAGATCCAGCGTTTTTCGATGGGCGGGCAACAGGTTTCATCTCAGGGGTGAAACTGACAAGTTGTCAAGTTCAAAAGCTTTATTCGGTTTGTTATAACAACCATATAAGAGACGAAAAAGAAAAAACATTATACATTATAACAACCTCTGCAACATTCACAAAGTAAAATACATAGTACAGTATCTACAGATTTTACAGAAAGTGACATGTGCTAACAATAAACATTATGTGCAAATCACGCTATAAAGTGTCATATGCCAACTATATTCCTATTTGGTTGATGTGCTAACAATGAACATTATGTGCAAATTACGCTATAAAGTATCATATGCCAACTATGTTCCTAATTTGGTTACTATAAAATGGCGCTTATCAACTGTATTCAGTTCTGTGCAAATTACTTAACCGCTATATGCCATGTACCAAATCATTTTATATACAAACTTAAAAAATGATGGATTTCCTAGCAGCAATACTCTTTAAGATGTACAACGCTACGTGAAAACAAACATCCGGGCTTTCCAGGGGAGAAACTAGCCTCATAGCATTTTTAGTGGTCCGGACATTATATTTTAAAAACAGGGGTTTTAAATAAAATTATCGCAAGGACACACAGAGCTAGTATTTTTTTCATAATCAGGAAAGCCACAAGATGGTGAACGATCCCTAACCTTAAGCGTGTCAGAACAAAGCGATGAGTGGATTTCGTTACATCAGTCAGATATGCCTGGCAACCAGCTTTAAGATTTAGTTGTTTGTAGTATATCAAAGTGGGTTGTTTCCCAACTAGTCTCTCTCGAGCCACCTTTTTATAATTTAAGAAGGTTTCTTTAATCTCCCTTTTTGCAATTAAAGTCACATGCTCTAGTTCTGAGTAGATATTGCAATTTAACAAAAGTCTATACCAATAATTAATAAAGCTCAGCCAGGGGATACGGGAACAATAGTCCAACTTCAGACAATCTTTAATAATACGTTGTGTAAATAGCGTTTCCTCTTTCGACCAGATAGAGTGCCATGATAGAAGAGGACGTAAGGCGGCTAAATCTGAAATATAATTTAGTCCCACTTCCTGATGTATCAAATCTGTAGAGGTCGAAGGGGGAACACTCAGCAAGCGTTTGAGGAAAGTGTTTTCGTCTTGCTGTAATGACTTATCAGAGTGATGCCCCCAGATGCCAGCTCCATAAAGAGCAGAAGATACACACCTGGCATTATAAATAGCAACCATATCTTTAATTCTTCTGGCTCCCACTTTGGTTGAAAATCTGAAAATACTATTGGCATTTCTACTCATTTTGTGTCGTATGTTATCATATTCGCGTAACCAATTCCCATCTTCTGTAAAGGTTACGCCGAGGTAACAGAAAGATTTAACCGAATACATTTAGTGCCCTCCAGAAAAAAAGCCTTACTTGACTTAGATGTTTTTTTCCCACATGTCATTACAACTGTCTTAGATTTGTTGATTAAACGTTTTCTGTCCTTAATAAACAATATAAAATTATTAATAAGGCACTGGAGGCCTATTGGGGTACGTGACAATAAAACCGCATCATCTGCATATAATAAAATTGGGACAGCCTGGCCTTCTATCAGGGGGGCATCTGCGGGTAACTCTTTTAAGGTTGCATCCACTTGGTTAATGAACAATGAGAACAAAAGTGGGGCCAGAACGCAAGCCTGACGGATGCCCCTTTTAACGTTAAAAAACGGGGTACATTCACCTGCGGTCCCATAGCGCACTCTACTGGATAGACGTTCGTACAGTCTTGCCAAGAAATAAACGATTTCTTTAGGGGCGCCAGTATCCAGTAGTATGCGCCACAGTATAGAATGATCCACAAGATCAAACGCCCTACTTAAATCGGCAAAACATAAGAACAGGTTACCCCCTTTCGCTAAAGTGTACTTGCTAATAAGCAAATCAAGGTTGACACACTGTTGCAGTGTACCTAAACCCTTCCTAAACCCATATTGGGCTTGTGAAAGGATTTTGTTGTCTAAGGCCCAGGAATCTAGCCTTTTCAACAGAATCCTACTCATTACCTTAATAGATGAGTCTAATAGCGATATTGGCCGGTAATTGCAAGCTTCTAATTTAGAACCTTTTTTAAAAAGGGGGATAATTAATGAATGTCACCAAGATGGCAGGACATGATCTTCTACAGCGGCATTAAAAATCCTAGTTAAAATCGGGGCCCATAGATTAATTTCATTCTTATACAAATCAATAGGAACCCCATCCGGCCCTGGGGCTTTGCCTCCTTTGCTATCCGCTAGTCCTTCATATACTTCATCAATATTTATCAGTAGTGGTAAAACGGGCCAGGTAGAATCAATGGAAAAGCTATTGTCAATCCTATCTGGGTTAAAAATGTTAGTAAAATGTTCAATCCGGGCATTACAGTTTACATACGAGGTTATTTCTGGTTGGCAATCATCTTTTAAAAAAGGACTATTTACTGTCTCCCAGAATAGTTTGCTATTATTAGTTGCTGCAGCTAAACTAAGTTTATCCCATGCTTCTCCTTGAATTTCTTTTTTACGGGCTTCAATAGTCCGTTTATATTTAGAACGTAATTCTTGTATGTTTATTTTATTACGTGGCTTAATTCCTAGTGCTAACTTCAGGCTATATAAGGCCTGGGTACAATTCCTATTGAACCATCCTATGTGTAATTTTTTTGTTGCACTGTAATTCTTGGTGAAAAGATCCTTTATAATCTTGGTTATTTTAAGGAAGCTAGGAATCAGGAGTGTTCGATTTAACTCTTCGCTAAGACAGTGATCTATTTCCTGTCTACATTTAACAATCACTTCCTTTTGTATTTTCTGGGGGTCAACGCCTGACCATTTGATCCTCATGCCATTTGCTCTTGTGGGGGTAATATTAATGTTAGTGTTATTTAGTTGTCTTTTCCCCCAGCATAGTAATGTTAATGAAATGCTGTTGTGATCGCTAACAGCCTGTTCTGTAATCCATAAATTGGCATAATCAGTATTACACGAAATCAAAACGTGGTCAATGCTAGTAGCGGCATTCCTGCCTGTAAATGTTGGGCATTTAATGTTATCCCTGGTCACGGTACAACTCAGAAGTTCGAGATCGAACTTAGCTATTAAAGAATTTAGAGCTGTACCATATTCACCGTGTGGGAAGTGCACATGGTCAGCACTATCCTCCACGTTATGGCCTTTCGAGAATCCACAAATTTTTGTTTGGGCCAACGGACACACTTGGATATTAAAATCGCCGACCCAAAGGATAATAGCTTGTGTATTTGGTTCTGACAATGCCCTCTCAATTTCTATTTCCATTTTGTAAATTACACTCCCCCTATCACCATTAAAAATGTTATTATAGTAATTAACTAGGAGCAGGTCTCTGCCCTTATGGAATTGAAGCCTCATAAGCTGGCAGTGGGAATCTATTGTTATACAGCTTTTAATTTTGCATTCCACAAGTTTATTGGAAACGAGAATCAACAGGCCACCCTTAGCCCTTCCTGACCTGGAATCAATAGCATTAATCCGATTTGAGGTGTATCCCTCTACAAAAATTGGATCTCTATGCCAGGTCTCTTGTAAACAAATTATATCATAATTAGAAGTAATAAAATCTTTCCAAAACGGCGTATCTAGTTTCCTTTTAAGACCTGCTACGTTCCATGTCACAATTGTATATCCTTCATTAACGCCTGCCGTAATAGGCTTACTCCTCAAGTGTAAATTATTTGAGCTGTCCTCAAGTAAAGGCTCTAATATTGCAGCACTTGCTGTCATCTCAAGTTTCAGACTGCCCCTCCCTAGTTATTTCTTGCAGTTCACTGCCTACATGTACAACCATATTACAATAGGACTTATTATAAACTTCTTGTACTATGGGCAGAGAGAATGACAGCCCAGCCTCTAATGCTGCTCCTTGTGCTATGGCATCGTCGGTCCCTATTAAATTGGATACCTGCCCTATTCCATCAGCTAACACAAGTCAGTCGTTATCTTCCAAAGAATTTAGTGCCTGATATCTGTAATATAAAGGAACATTTATACAGAATGATGATTGCGCTAATGATAATGCTTGGTTAGGGAAAGGGAGGTTGTGAGTTAAATTACCCTGATTCCTACTCAACATTAGGTGCCTATAAAAATAACCCAATGGCAAGAGAGTCATATTGTACTCTCGAGGGGACGGTGGTGGAGCATTCCCTAAGGTATTCTTCACCCAAACGGGGGACTTAAAATTAATAATAATATAATCTCCTTCAAATTTTTTATTCAGAGGGCCTATCCATCTTACCCGTTGCGTTAACAATATCTGGTTAGCCCCTGACAACGGGAAACCGCAGTTGTTAGACAACCAATGCAAGGTTTTATTTTAAAGTGCATCATAATTTTCCCGCTGGTCCTTTCTTAACTTAAGTACATTCACTAAGACTGCCACATATGCCCCACATTCAGGGGGTAAATCAATAGAGGACGGTGTTTTGTTTGTTTCAGAAAGTAAAAAATCCATGTTGTCTGTTCTATTGATATCTGTTGCCGGGGGGTTACTAACCCCTGCAGGTAATTTCTCCCTTTGATCTTTGCCACAATTTAAAAAAGTAGCATGTTTTGCTTTGCTCTGCATTAGATTTTCCTTCAACACTTGGCTATAAGTTTGATTCCCTACAGGAGTCTCTCTGTCTGATTAGTTACATTAACTGTTGGGGGATTGCTACTGCTATCGGTGGCCAAAATTAGATCCTCCCTGCAGATAGCTGTCCTCAAACTGCCCTTCTCCATACTTGCATATATTTTCTCAAAACTACCATGTAATTTATGAACTTCCTTAGCTATATTATCTATTCTATCATGAAGTGGCCTAAGTAGTTCAATTAGTTTATCAAAAATGACTTCTGCAGATATTATATTCGACACATTTTCAGGGGCTAAATCTTTAATTGTATTAGCTAGAACCCCCCGTGTAGGGTATCTCTTATCTTTCTTTACCTTAGAGTTCCCTTGGCCATTTATTTTCTTTTTCTGTGCAATAGTTTTTGGCAGAGGAGGTGAGGGAACGTTAGGGGAGACAATCAATACAATGGGTGTGTTAGAAATACGAGAAATACGAGAGTGCTCGTCTACAGTATCATTCACGTCCTCAGCATCAACAGACCCATCTCTTATAATTGAAGGAAATTCAGAGGTAGTTAATCTTTCTTCATTAGCCAAAATTAATTCATCACTAGACATGTCACCGAGCATTGTACTAAACCCTGTGGACAGGCGTCTCTCCGTACGATTGATCTCTTCTGATAAAGCACTAACAGCTTTAACTAAATATGTATCTATGGTATTACATGTTTTGTCCATCAGGGGTTTATTCGCCCGTCTCCTTGCCATTTTACAGTAAAGCCAATACTCTGTCTTTCACTCTGAATTGGAAGATAATGTCAATAACAGAGTTTATACACTTTAAGCAATTTTACTAAGTCGGTACCTTTCGGCAGTGTTACGTTGACATGTCCAATTGCATGCGGGCATCAGAGAGGTGGCCCAGCCCAGCCTTTTCTGGCCTTTGACTACCTAAGACTGTCCCGCCCTTGTCCCGGGCTTCTCCCGGTGCATCCTGCGTGCGTCCCGTGGGACGAGGTTCCAAACAGTCCTTTATGAGCCTCCTGGCGCTTACGGATGGCGTTTGCGCCGTCCTCGGCGCAGTCAGGGTTGATGGGAGATGTAGTCCCAGTATGGCGGAGCCAAGCCCGGCCAAAGAGAGCGGCGGAGCAAAGCCCGGCCCGAAATACACCCTCAAGCAGGAAACAGCCGCAGGTAGGCCAGGGATCACAGATGGAGACTCGGCGGAGTCAAACCCGGCCAAGCAGAACGGCGGAGCAGAGCCCGGCCAGCGGTTCAGCCCCCAGCAAGATGAAAGGATCACAAGGAACTCGGCCCCAAACAGTCCTTTATGCGCCTCCTGGCGCTTACGGATGGCGTTTGCGGCGTCCTCGGCGCAGTCAGGGTTGATGTAGTCCCAGTATGGCGGAGCCAAGCCCGGCCAAAGAGAGCGGCGGAGCAAATCCCGGCCCGAAATACACCCCCAAGCAGGAAGAAGCCACAGGTAGGCCAGGGATCGCAGATGGAGACTCGGCGGAGTCAAACCCGGCCAAGCAGAACGGCGGAGCAGAGCCCGGCCAGCGGTTCAGCCCCCCGCAAGATGAAAGGATCAAGTTGTCAAATTTGCCATCACTGTCATATAGTAGGTAATGGGAGGAGCACTCATACACACTTCACATGGTGTCTCTCTCTTAGACACACACGCAATGCATAAACGCGCACACACAAATCATCATTCACAGTTTTTTAAGTTCTTAACACAATCGTGGGGATGCTTCCTGATCGACCCTCCCTGGAGAAGTGAGGAGTAGACATGAACACCTCAATTCGAATGGGGGCTGGGGAAGTGGGAATACCCCGATAAAGGGGACAAACAGAAATCCCTCAGTGATGGGGGCAGATGAGAATGGCTCGCACAGCTGGATAAAGAGGCCAGCCAGCAATGATTCAATTGGCCTGCAGGAGGACGGACAGGAATGCTTTTGGATGATTGTCTGGGAGTTGCTTTAGGCCACGGGATGCAGGGGTAGGTTGGTGAGTGTGAGCTCCTTGGGGGCAGGTTGGTTCATTGGAGCCACTGGCAACAAGCTTCATTTTTCTCTCTTCGCGGTTGCAGTCCTGGGCTTTTTTGTTCTCCCACCCAATGCAGTTGGAATATTTTTTTTCTCTGAATAGCAACAGGTATTTTGATTCTGTGGTAACGCCACAGGCAGTCCGTTTCTGGGAACTCAACATATTTTAAGTTAATGTGCCGTTATTTTGAGTTAATGCAATTCTTTTACAGTGAAACCAAAAAAGCCCACTTTCAAAAGGAAACACAGCGCAGTAGATACTCAAGGAAGCATGATGATTTTTATAAGGGTAAAGGCATCCAAGGCAATAACAAGGAACATGCAGTAATTAATGCAATATTTCATACCTTAGCTTTTTTGTTTTTGAGCCCTTTCGGAGTCAAATAATGTGGCAGGTGCGTTGTCAAAAGGCGAGGCGACGGAATCTGCTCAATATCCACTTTTCTCATATTATATTCAATCCAAGGCATTCGATCAACTGTTTCGATGTTTTCAGTTTTGTTGAGATGCCCTTCATGATAAATCGAACTTAGAATCTGTTGTGTCCATGTGGTTCCTTCAATAGTATAATAAAACAGTATGTCATTATGGTATTTATTTATTTTTTGGGTATCACTTCTGGACATCTTTAGCTGTTCTATTGCCACTAACACATAACAATATCTACATATAGTGGGATTTGGATCAGTCCCTTGTTCTTGATTGGATGACTTTCTTGCTTAACTAATTTCTCTGCTCCTTATTTGATAGCGTTTCTCCCTATCAGGCACATGCATCAAACATGCCATTTGCGATTTCTTATTAGCGAAAAATAAGGATTCGCTAATAAGGAAGCGCAAATGCCTATGCATGTAGGAATCGCTGAGAAAATAGCTATTCCTACAAATTCCTTAATTGCGACTTGCAAATTGCGACTTGCAATTAAGGAATGGCTCCCCATTCATTCCTATGGGCATACAGGCCCATAGCAATGAATGAGAGATTGCATGCGCATTTTGCGAGTACCAAGAGGTTCCGCATGCAATTTCAAGGGTGTCAAAATGACACCCTGTTGCACCCCTGAAATAGTGAAATAGTGATGTGCACCCATGTTGCACACACACATGCCCCAAGGGCATGTGTGTGTGCAACATGAAACTAAAGTTCCTTTTTTCTTAAAGTTTTTGCAAATTACCATCAAGTTCGACTTCATGGTAATTTGCGCACCCTATTAGCGAAATCGCTATTCGAAAGTGGTTCTTGCATTACATTTAAGGAATCGCAAATTGCTAATCCTGAAATGCTATCTCAATTTGAGAAATCGCAAATAATTGTGAATCCTCAAATTGCGAGTGCCTTGAACCTTGATGCATCGCAAATGTCCTTTTTGCAGGCGCAAATGGTGGATTTTTGCGAATCGCACAGTTTGCGCTTGCGAAAATGGTTGATGCATGTGCCTGTATTTGTTTTTGACTTGACATTAGAGTATATCTTCCTACCTGTTTTCTGATTGGATGGCTTGTGCCTTTCTACTGCTTGCATTCAGGGAGTTACATTTTAGGTTTTGCGCTGTGCTTGTGAAAACTAATATATTTAATGTACATTTTAAAAGGGCTTACATCCTGTACTTTCTTTTCATTGGTTGGTGTGCTTGCCACTTAATTTTCCTCCATTTCTATTTGCTGTAGCCTACTATTTCCTGTTATTTCTTTTGTGTGATTTTTTTATCAGTGTCCCATGGCTCAAGTACTGTTTCATACGCTCTTGTGGAATTACGTTTTTTAGGTTTTGCCTGCACAGCGCTTGTGCTGTGCTTGTTTTTCAAGTGCTGGCATTTCAGTTAGAAAGATTAATTGGTTAGTCAAAAGTTTTTGTTTGCTATCTGAATAGGTGTCTTTCATTTGTTTGACTTGTTCTCTTGTTTCAGTTTCACTCAGCGCCATAGGCCGCATGCATGTCTTTCTGCAACTTTCATTTCATCCACGAGGCTTGGAGCTCATCGTTTCCAAGCCTCTCTTTTAGCCCTGAGTCGCACCCCCAGTTTTCACTACAAAAACGTGGGTGCAGTGCTCTAAAACCATACAGACTTCTGCTACCTGTGTTTAGGAGTTTCCACTCAGTAGATTGTCTTGCAGCTCACAGTGAAATGTATTTGTACTGACCAAGAACTTCAGACCTAAGACTTACTGGTCTTAGGTGTGTCTTTTGGGTCAATTGCTGACTGATATTAGGTGTGTCTGTAACTTTCATTTCTTCCACGAGGCATGAAACTCATCTTTCTCCAAGCCTCTCTTTCAGCCCTGAGTCCAACCCCTGGTTTTTCATAACAAAAACATAGGTGCAGAGCTCAACCTCATACGGACTTCTGCTACACACATTAATGACTTTCCACTCAGCAGACTGTTTTGCAGCTCACAGTGAAATGTATTTTTACTGACCAGGAACCACAGACCTAAGACTTACTGGCCTTAGGTGTGTCTTCTGGGATAATTGCTGACATCACATTGGTCTCTGTGTCTACCCCTACCTAAAGACACTATAACCCTTCACTTCTTCTTTAGATTGGTGCTAGCTTTTAAATTAATGTGCATCCATTACCTTGCTGGTCACTCTTGGGAAGACCATCCAAATACTGACAGGTCTAAAAGGTAGCCATTGGTGTAAACTAATCAGGCCTCTCCTTGGCAGTATGGTCCCAGGTTAGGACAAACTTTCAGTAGCCTGTAGGGACCCTCAGATGATTTTTTAATTATGCTACAAACTTAAAGATCACTTTGTGGAGAAACTGCAGCACATTTCTTCTATTTGAAGGACAGAGAAGCAGCCATGAGTTCGGCCAGTAGGGATGATGAGCTCAGCTTCAACAGGAGAGGTGCCTCTCCTATGGCTTTCAGCCTTTAATGCTCTACCCTGCTTCAGGGCCCTGATGGGTTCATCGTCAAAGGTGTTGCTGGGGGCACTGGTGAGCACACAAAGGTGGAAAGAGGTGTTGCATTGCTCCATGAGATTAGCCCCAGTGCCACCTAAACTGCATGGACAGGAGACACTTATTTAGAGACACTGGATAAAACATCTCACACTACTGTTGTGGTCTCCTGACTCGAATCTGCAGGGCAGGTACGTTCAGACAAACGTATAACATGCTTCCTATATTATACGAGCATACGATTGTTTACTTGTTCTTTGCACTTCACCTAATCTCCCTCTGTTTGCATGCCTTCAATCTATATTAGGTAATAAGTTCACAGATGGTGTAGATATTTAATTGGGACTGCCTATGATTTGCATGCTTTTTGACTGCCTTTTTGGGTTAGGCTGATGCTTTTAATTTAATCTCTTTTTTAAAAAACTTTTATTGAGCAGAGCATTCGGTTCGAAAATTACATGGTATACTAGAAAAAGCATTTTCATTAAAACCAATTTCTACAGAGAATCTAAATGACAGCCGGACAATACATAAACACAGCAGCAGCATTAAGGAAAATTCCTAATACATCTTAAGTGCAATGCCAATAAAGTGCTAGTGCCATCTTATCGCCTAAAGCCGACATAAATACAACGAGGATCTGTGGCTATAGCAGTTCCTCACAACATTGACAACAGTGCAAAATGCATTCTATTAAGTGCTAAAACTATTAAAGTGCTAGTGCTGCTAAAGTGCGATTAGAAAAAGTGCTGATGCATTTTAGTAACAAGCTGCTACATTAATTTACCAACCCTGGTGCTATGATCTCTCTTTAAATGTTTCCAGTTCATTGAAAAACTTCCAATTTTATTCAAATGTTTTAATAGCTCCTACCCTCCTAGCATAGGCTTCCTCAAATTTTTGGGTTCTTTTCATTTTGTTGAACCATTTCAGATGAGAAAATGCTTCCCTAGATTTCCAATTCTGCAAAATTAGAGAGCGAGCCACCATACAAGAAATAAAGTCTTTTTCGGGTTCGGATAGTATCTTTTCATCTCTACTGATACCAAACAAGGCAGCTTCAGCTTCGAGCAAAATACTCTTACGGACTGCTTGCCCAATATCTGAAAAAACTGCCTCCCAAAAAAGTCCTGAACATGCAAAAAAAGTATGGTGCCACCCGCCCTCCCCATCTATTTGGCAGCGAAAGCACCTATTTTCTGTGCCTGGAAATCTTTTTTTTTTAAGCGGCCGGAGTTAAATAAGAAAGCCATCATGATAAAAAGGCCATCCTTTTAAAATTTGCGGCACACAAAGATTTACTTCCTAGAAGGCACATAGACTACCATTCCTTCCCATCCAGCCTACATCCGGTCTCCCGAGTTATTTTATCCAAGTGTGTCTCTATCACGGAAGCCTGTCCCTGCTTGTGTAACAGCCTATACCAGTTTCCCACTCCTTTAACATTGGCCCCATAGAGGGCTACCACAAATTGGTTAGGGGTGCCCAAAATACCACTGGTATTTGTTAGCAGATGAACAACGTGTAAATACTCAAGAAAGGTCGTCTTCTGATGGCCTTCCGCCTGTGCCGCTATTTCTTGCCAGGAGATCGGCCTATTTTGAATTATAAAATGCCTTAACTCTGAGAGTCCACAGCCTTCCCAAATACTTATATGTCTACATTGCAACTGGGGGCCGAGACTCGTACATTCTCTTAATTTTAAATACTGAAGACCAGATGAGCCCATCTTTTTAAAAAAGGACTGGAGTCTAAAAAAATAATCTTTTAAAGTCTTATAACATGTCTTTTTTGGAAGTTTAGAAGTTTTTAAAAATACTGGGGTTAGTGATCCAATATCTTGTGTCATTTTGTCCATAAAAAAGCTGTCGCTAGTAAAATTGGATCCCATTAATTCAGACACTAAATCTAAAAAGGCGGCCTCATAATAAGTTCTCAGGTGAGGCAGCGCTAAGCTCCCTTGTACTATGGGTAATTGGACCACGTTCAATTTAACCCTCAAAGCTTTCCTACCCCAAATGAATTCCCTGAGTAAAGTATCAATTTCATTAAAGTAGGACTGATTTTTTTTTAATCGGGACATTAGAAAATAAAAAAATGTGCAGCGGGAGTATGGACATTTCAATCAATGAAACTCTACCCTCTATCGATAGGGGGAGTAATGTCCATTGTTCCAGCAGCTTTGTGATCTTGCCCTTCATTTTTAGATAATTCAATTCAAATCACTGATGATACTGATTAGATACATATATCCCAAGATATCTTATAGGATCAATTTTTGTTGCTTGTATCTTTAGACAAGGTGGAAAAAAGTTCAAATCAGCATTAAGAGCGAGAACCTCCTTTTTATTGGCATTTAGTTTGTACCCGCCTATTTGCTCAAACTCTGAAAATTCCCTCAGAGCTGTTTCGAGGTTCTCTCTATCGGGAGTCAGATATAAAATAATGTCATCAGCAAAGAGTTTTAGTTTAGTCATACCAGGTATCGGGGGTTGGATAGCAGCATTAGTTCGTATTTTTAAAACCAGAGGTTCTATAAAAAAAGTAAAAAGTAATGGCGAAAGCGGGCAGCCCTGCCTGGTTCCGCGGTTTATATTTATGGTTCCTGCACAGTTTAAGTTAATTATGATCTGGGCAGTGGCCCCCTGGTAGATGTTGCATAACATATTAACTACTTGTGCAGGAAACCCAAACCGACCCAAGGTGAAAACCAAGGTTTTCCAATTCACAAGGTCAAAGGCTTTCTCCGCGTCAACCATTACTATACTGGCCGGGATTGAATTTGTATTGAAATGATCCAACGCATGAATTAAAAACTGGGTGTTGGTCGCCATTGATCTACCGGCAATGAAGCCGGTGTGATCTCTATGGATTTTTACTTGCCGCCCAAGAAATAAACGTTCTGCCCATACCTTCATCAAGAGTTTATAGTCAGAATTCAACAGACTGATAGGCCTATATGAATTTACCTCTTCAGTCGGTTTATCTTCTTTAACAAAAGAAACAATTATTGCTTCTTTAAAAACATCTTGGACTTCGCCACCCTGTTTAACAAAATTAAATACATTTTTCAACGTGGTAGCAAGTTCTTTTAAAAATACTTTATAAAACTCGATACGGAAGCCGTCCTGCCCACAAGCTTTTGCCCCGGCTGTTGATTTAATAGCTGCTAAGATTTCGGCAACCTCTACTTCCCTTCCTAGTTCTCCAATCCGGCTATCTGATAGCTTGGGGACATTCATATTTATGAAGTATTCCTGGATTTGCTCCTCCTCCGCTAAATACTCAGAGTACAGCTGATGAAAATGGTCCACGAAAGTCTGTGAAGTATCTCTACTGTTAATTATTTCTTGACCAGTACGAGGATCTAAAATTCTGGTTATTGTGGCTGATTCTTGTTTTTTCCTAGTGGAATTTGCCAACAATTTACCGATTAACTGACTTTCTTCGTAGAACCTCTGTTGGAATATTCGTGTGTTGCAAACCTCTTCTAAAGTGAAAAAGTCCCTCAGCGCTGTTCTTGCCTGCACATATAGATTTGGAAGAAGCTGAAGTTGGAGAGCATATTCCCGATCTACTTCAGTTTGCAATTGAGTTATCTTAGTCCTCCGGGTATTGGACTGGGCGGCCATATAGGCTATTATCTGTCAACGGGCTGCTGCCTTAAACCCCTCCATACTGAAAAGGGGGCAGCCGTACTCTCATTAATCTGGAAGTATTCCAAAATCCATTTTCTAAATCCCTGAACCCAATCCTCATTTTTGCAGAAAGAGACAATCCAGCTGCCACCTGGGACGTTCCCTACTTCTTCCCTCAAGCACCATTTCTATCCCAACATAAGCATGGTCTGAAAAAGAGTTACAGCCTATGCCAGCATCTTGAATCTGAAGGGATCCGGAGGTGAGAATTTTTTTTATTCAAGATGCCGTCCGAAAACGGTGTGAATAGCAGGTGTAGAATTCCTTGTCTAAATTGACTTCCCGCCATGGGTCCACCAATTGATATTCTTGTATAATAGTTCCCATTATTTTTTTTGTATTTGGTTTTAGTTGTTTTTTGTTTTTATTCGAGGTATCTTTCCTTATATCCTGTATGTAATTAAAATCCCCACCAAATACCACCTGTCCGGGGGATCCTATCAGTAGATCATTAATTTGAGTTAAGGGTACAATGTCATCGGACCATAATAATTTATAAAATCTAACGTTTTACCCTGTAACTTAGCTACTACCAATAACCACCTCCCATGAATGTCCCTATGTACTGCATGAATTCCCAGGGAAGTTTACTAGAAAAGTATATTGCTACCCCTCTAACCGAAAAACCCGAAGATGCAAAAAAAAACTTTCGAAAAAATCTTAGGTATAAAAAGTTTTGGAGAATTAGATTTCAAGTGTGTCTCCTGTAAAAACAAAACTTGGGGATTTAATGAGGATAACCATCTAATAAGAGCGCCATATTTCATTTTATTTAGTATGCCATTAGTATTGACTGATAGGATCCTACATTTACTGGTTTCCATAATTGACCCTTTCTTGTGTCTTACTTATACCTATACCTTCAGAACCTTCTGCTCGTGCTTTTTTTCATGCTGTGCCTCCCTTCCCACCCCTGAAAAAAATTACCCACCCCTTGAAATGTGGGAAAGGCCCGTCTGTGCATGCTTCCCACATTTCACCCCTCCCATCTGGGTGTCATGACATTACACCCTGAGTGACCCTGCTAACCCCATGCCTCCCAACAATACGAAAAAGAAAAAATAATCTAAATTTGTACCATAGTCTACACGCTAAGTATAGGGGACCCCTTTTTTCATTTACCGAAAGGTTAATCTAAATAAAAACCGATTGCAACAATATTCTTAATTACAATTGACAGTGGTCTATCAGTAGATACATTTCCTAACCAACCCAGCAGTATCTCTAAAGAGGTCACCCTTAATATTGCCATTACTACTGGTAGCTCTATATATATCCCAATATTCAATATTCAACCGCTCGACCCTGCTGAAATCTTTTAGCAAAGCCTGGGCCTCTTCACGGTCAGAAAACATAAAGAACTTATCTTTGACTAAAACTCTCAGTTTTGACTGCTGGGCGATTGATGCTTGCGCGCCATGAGCTTTAAACAAATGCAAAATTTCAACAAATTATTTTCTCCTGTGAGCAGCAGCAGCAGTCATATCGGAGAATATGTGACACTTATTAGTCTCGTTCACAAAAAACTGTCTCTGCTGGATAGCTTTTGTCAAAATCCTCTCCTTTATACGGAAATCTGCAAAGTTCAGCAAGATAGTTCTTGGTATCGTGGAGCTTGGAAAAGGTTGCACTGGGACTCGGCGGGCTCTTGTAATGGTGAGGTCGCCTTCAAACTCAGGCAGTACATGCTGTTTGATAAATGAATTTACCCATGGGAGGGGATGGCAGCCTTCTATCCCTTCCGGAACCCCGACAATCCGGAGGTTGGACCTCCGAGAGTGATTTTCAAGCTCCTCCAGTTTATTCTCGAGGTAGTTCTTCCTTTTGGCTGCCTCTTTTGCCTCTCCCATAGCCATATTCATTTGATCCTCCAATACAGATATTCTAGCTTCCGCTTCCTGCAATCTAATGGGAAGTCCGGTCATTGCTTCTTCAATTTTTCCCAGTCTCTGATGCAAAGGAGCGATTTCCATTTGCTATGTTTTTTTCATTTCACGGACCTCTTCCAGGATTAAATTAAGCATGTCCCTGATGTCTAACTGGAAAGCCCCCCTGGTCTCCATATTCTGACAGGAATTGCTTAGCAGACCATCAGTTCCAATACTCGTACGGAGCCGGCGCAGCTTCTGGCAGTGCTTGTCCTTGAGCTCTCAATTGAGGTTGAAGCTGAGATTGTGGCTGAGGCTGGGATAACATCCGGCTCACCGAGGTATCCATCACAATCCTTCTGTCTTTATCTGTCACTTCTTGAGTCAAGGAATTTAACCTGGGCATAGTTTTTCCCACTACATTCAAAGAGCTTACAAGTATAGAGGGCGCCGTCGAAACTTGTGCTTGAATTGGATCTTGCTGTTGATGCTGAGCTTCTAAAAAATCGCTTTCAAAATTTCGTTGAGTTACAGCCTGATCCTTAGGAATCAACCGAAGCCGCCGTCGTATCAACAATGTTTTCACAAGGCAACCCAGTACAGGTCGGTTCAAGGAAAGGTGGAAAGGGAACGAAGGATTTTCCATTGTTTACAAAGAAAACCACTCTACAACTGTCACAGTCCTCTTCATCAACCTCAAATTGAGTTTCTAAACCATCGAGTGCTTCACCACCGGGGTTAGGATTGGTCCCACTAGGATCTCTAGAAGAACTGATTCCTAAGGATCAGGCTGTAACTCACCGAAATTTTGAAAGCGATTTTTTAGAAGCTCAGCATCAACAGCAAGATCCAATTCAAGCACAAGTTTCGACGGCGCCCTCTATACTTGTAAGCTCTATGAATGTAGTGGGAAAAACTATGCCCAGGTTAAATTCCTTGACTCAAGAAGTGGCAGATAAAGACAGAAGGATTGTGATGGATACCTAGGTATTTCAAGATCTTGAGTTTCCTGACGTTAAATCTCAAAACACCCCCACGGCGATCCCAGCCATCATCTGGGAAAGTGCTCCTCCCCATCACAGGCGTTGCTCGGCTCCCCCAGTGGCCGCCGGAAAAGCGCTGTCCCCTCCACACCTTTTCAAGCGCTACTCGCATCGCAGGTGCTGCTCGCGACTGCCAGATATTCGCAGTCATGGGCGCCCAGCAGATAGAGCCTCGGAGGGTTCACTCCATACCCTGCTTGAGCCTGACGCCTGACACCTGGGACGCCTGAAGCCTGCTTCGCCGTTCATAAGAAAATCGCGGCAGGGATCACTCGGGACGCCAGCCGACTGCAACGTCCCGGGTGCGAATCGCCATGTTGGGGGTGGGGCAGCAGTTACCTACGGCTATCTGGAGGCGTGGTTCTCTGGCATGCTGCTCCACGCTTTTAATTTAATCTCCTTGTGCAACCACGCATTTCAAGCGTGCTTGTGAGTTGTATGATTTTTTTGTTTCTCCAAAGCCTTTAAACTAATCTTCTCATAGTTTCTACAATGCCTCTTTCCACCTCCTAAATCACAACCGTACTAAAATATGTTTCTCACATTTATATTTGAGAGCGTTGTGAACTGCATTTCATTTTAGTCAAATCCTCTGCCCTTCACCTAATATCCCCACTTTATATTATTACCACCAGTTACTGCACAATTTTTGCCTTTCTTAATAAACAAGTCATAACACTTATACGAAGTTTCATTAACTTATATTGCACAACTGCTCACCAAGCTAAGACGTACAACAAAAAATGACTTATTAATCAAATAGAAGACACTTATTGCATTTACCGATGCTTGCTTCTTTTAGCACCACATGGCAATACAGGTGTGTAGGAAGCATGGATGAAATAGAGAACCATCTGTAGCATTTGGTAGATCAAAATGTATACTTATTTAATCAGCAAATGGCTATTTTACCATTACCTCAGCACTTCACCTCTCCAAATGTTTTGAAAGATTCATAACTGTACATTCCAAGGTTGGTAAACACTGAGTGCACCACAAGAGTTACAGAACACCAATACATAACACATTCCACAATATCAAGATACTGCACACAGCCTCTCTAATACATTACCAAAAGCTATCCCTGTTAAAGCAAAGCCTGGGCTTAGTCTACCTAATATCTATTGGCTAATGAAAGTTACAATACATATTAAAAAAAAAATGGAATTCTCTCAGGTGTCCTGCTTTTAATCTTTCTCTTCCTCGTGCTTTGATTCTCACATTTTATTCTCTTCCGAGAGGATATGACCAACCACTCTCTCTGGTCCTCCCTTGGAGCATGTCCAACCTGGACAGCCTAGTCTCACCTCTCATCACCACAACCACCTGCTCATATTCCACATCTTGGAAGTCACTATACTCATTGGACTGGAATATTAGAAACAACCTTCTTTGTGCATAGTGCTCTTGATCTTTACTGTATCACCAACCTTTACATGAGTACACCTGGTTGTTCACACAACTTTTCCTCTCTCTCACTTTGTTCTCTTCCATTTCTCTCCATTTACAATGTTCTGTATTTAAGTCACCACTTCATTTATTTGCCAACTTGGGTTTATTTGGGTGTTAGGCTTCGTTTGCCTGAAAATACCAATAGAACATTATCAGTGGTAGAGTGTGGAGTTAACCTATACATTTCCACTCCAAACTTTACTTCTTCTCTCCAATCTTTCCCATTAGAATGGGAAACATTCTATGGTTTCAGCATCCTAATATTATACCTAGTACAGAGGCACTGTTAAGTAACTCAATCATCCTGTTGATTTCTGTATGGTGTAGGGAACTCTTTTTTTATGTCAGATTGCTCTTTTATCTAAGAACTCCTCCATTTCCCTAGACATAAGTTGAACACCTATCAGTTAACATTGTGCCAGGAGTGCTTTCTCTGCTGAACTTCCTACATAGAAATCTAATCACGGCCTGTGTTTCCACGCTCATAGCATACTACCGGAAATCTGGTGCATATATCAACCAATCAAGTATATACTGTTAACTGTTTGTTGCATATAATCGCCCCAAAACGTCTAATACCACATCCTCCCACAGTTGACTTGGTGACCTCTTTGCCATCACTGATTGTTCCCTGGGCTTGTGATTTTATTGCTACTCGCACATTCTTGCACTCCCTGACAGCTCTTTGCATCTGCGCATCAATACCTGGCTACCAGTGGCTGCGCCGGCCTCTCTTTGGTTTTGGAGATAGTTTACTTCAAAACACTCTGTGGTATTAGCCTGGTCCCTTAAACAGTAGCCAATCAGCTTCATATAATTGATATTTGGCTCCCAAAGTTTATTTCACTCAGTACTTATGCTGTCCATTTTTCACCATCCACACCTTATATTTCTCAACAATTCTTACACACATCGCCTTTGTAAAATTTATTTTTAATTGTTTTTCTTAAATTGTTCCTTCCATTATCACACATACATTGAACGTCTCTTTTCCTCTTTCATCTTCATGAATGATCTTCTCACCATGTGACGTAACCAGACTTGAGAGACACCCAGCCACACTATTCTTTGATCCAGAAAAGTACATGACCTCAAATGAAATTCCTAGAGATCGACAATCCACTTACAGATCCTAGGGGCTCATTACGATGGCGGGGGGACTGCCACCACCGAGCCAGTGGTGGGAGTCCCTCCGCTGTCTGACTCCCATTTCCCCCGCCACAATAGGATGGCGGGGGGAATCACTTAGTGAACGCGGCAGTCACAAAGACCACCCTCCATGCTTCCGCCATGTCAATCGTCACAATTGCCTGGGGGAGCGGTCAGCGTGTGTGAAATGGCGGCGGTGCCTAGCAGGCACATCCCGCCAGTTAACAATGCTGGAGTCAACCAGCCTTTCCATGGCGGTTCCACCGCCAAGGAAAGGCTGGTGGAGGCTGGGTTATTGGGCCCATCGTGGGCCACCTCTCTGTGAGGGTAGGGTCTATGTGCACTGGGGGGGTACCCGTGGTACCCCCCTACATTTCCATGCACAAGGTGGCAGGCACCGCTTGGCATTTGTGCATTGTGAATGGTGCTGCAGCCAGCAGCACTGTGCGGAATGATCAGGGGCCTGGATGCGCCCGCCATAGTGGCGGGCACATCCTAATACACTCAGCGGGACCGCTGCCTTACCAGCAGGCTGATGTCCACCCGCCATCGTAATGAACCCCCCAGTTCTTAAACAGTAAATTTCTTTCTTTGTAAACACCTCTTTTAGCATCTTGTGGTCTGTCTTCACTATAAATTTGTAATCCCCGAACGTTTTAAACTTTCTCTGACAGAGTACCTTCCATATGATCCCTTTAACAAACCCTGGGCGTAGTTTGCGAAGTAGCACTACGCCTAGCTACGTGAAGTGCACTTCGCACTACGCGAAGCTTCGCAAACTGCATAGTGCACTGTGCAAGATGCTGTTTGCACTGAATGCACAGTGCCGGATGCTTCTCCGCACTGTGCAATCAGTGCAAACTGCATCTTGCACAGTGCAAGCGGTCGTTTTCTGCCGCTCAAGTAGATTTCTACTCGAGCGGCAGCTTTCTCAACGCGGACTGGTAGTTTCTCAACGCTAGGGGTCGCGAGCATACGCGACCACTCGCAATGAGAAACCTGACCTCCCCGCGTTGTGAAGCTCGCTGGGAGGTTTATTTTCCACGCTCGAGATCGGCAACTTCATGTTGCTGATCGCGAATGAGGAAAAAGTCTCGCCGGGATGTAATTTTGCTTGCTCGCGGTCGCCAACTTGGCGTTGAGGACCGCGAGCAAGCAAAAAATGACCGCTGCACTACGCTACGCGTGTTTGCACTGTGCTACGTGCAATTCGCGTAGTGCAAAGTAGCACAAACGTCGCAAACTACGCAAGCGTAGCGTAGTGCTTTGCCCAGGCTTACCTTTAACACAAAAAAGCATAACAGCTTTTTTATTTTCAACATAAGTTGCACACAATCTTTTCACACTTGCATTAGGTATTATCATTGATAAGCCTTGGGATCAGACCCATGAAGACTAAGAGCATGCAGCAAATACTTTTTTATGCCTGAAAAGTCTTTACACTCTCCAGAATCCATATGACCATCACATCTTTCTTCAGATCTTTCTCATGTCTTTATTCCTATCAGCAAAATTATGAATACATTTTTTAAAATATTCTGACTTGTCTTAAAAAAACACTAATTCTTCTCCTTGTTGAAATCTTCAGTTTCTGTGTGGTCCTCACTAATTAGGGATTCAATTTTTTTCCTTGACTGGTGACATTGTGACCCAAATAAGACATTTTGTCACAATGAAACGTGTACATTTCCCGCTTCAACAAGTGTCTATTATTAATCTGTTTAATACTATACTGCAGCAAAATTTGCATGACATAAGCATAATGTTACTTAATTTTGGTCATTTTAGTTGTGATTTCCATACTTTCACTGGTATGCCACATAATTACATGCCATTCATCATAAAAATGTATTGTTAGCACACATGTACAATGAATATTACAAAACGCAAGCAGTTGTTATTCGTTATGCTTGTGTTTTTTCAGCAATTTTGTTATGTGGAAGGTAACCCGGGCGGAGACCTCCAATCTGCCCGCGGAGTGTGCGGAGATTTGCCTACTCCCCGTTCCATGGAGAATGCGGAGTAGGCAAATCACTGCACACTCCACGGCAGAGCGGAGTTGGCCAGCCATCGTCTCAAACCCCCCTATTAACGATTGATTAAAACTTAAATAAAAAGTAAAGAAAAACCACTTACCTTGGCTGCGGCGTCCCCGGGCTGCCCTCCTCTTCATCGCTGTCTCTGGGGAAAAATGCGCATGCGCGCACGCCCGCACTTGTCCGCACATGCCATTTCTTGTGAGAAGAGATTTACCTACTTATGGCGGACATGTCCCCAGTGCTCCTGGCCTAGGGGGGGGTACGTACGGGTGCAAAACCTGCTGCAGAGGCATCTGTAGAGGGGGCCACACTACTGCAGCTGCTGTTTGTGTCAATAGTAACACAGAAAAACAGACACTGCAACTTGCAGAGTACATTCAGTCACCCATCCTATACAGGAGCCTACATGTTTGCTGAAAATGTTTAAATCCGACGTTCTAAATACATACGTAGTATACATGTGTCTATATATGCATATATAGATAAAGATATATACACATCCATTCAAAGTCAGATTTAAACATTCTATATATGTGCGCACACTCTTTACAACTGACTTTTGCAGGTGGCCTCACCCATTGTATCTGTGGCCTCGAGTGTGCCTCCGTCTCCCTAAAAATCACTTTGTAGATGCCACTGACAGTTGGTGGTGGGAATGCCAATAGAACTGCATGCTAGGAAAGACTTTTAAGGGGATGTTTGATGTATTCTGTATCTGCTGGGCCCTGACGAAGGAACTGTTGTCAAAGGTCCCACTCTCAAACGCGCGTCAGCGCTGTTTTTAGTCTTGAAATCATTCTTGTATTTTGTGTATTGTAACTGTTTTTTGTAATACAGTGTGTTGTCGTGTACAATCTATGTTTTTCTCATTTGGGTTATGTATGGTATGATTGATGTCTGTGTGGTTTGTGGTGTCATATTGTTGTTGTATATTTTTTGTATAGCTTTGTTTTGGAGTTGCTGTATTTGAATTCTGTACAGCCAAGTTTTTTATATAAATGAATTTACATATAAATTTTTAAAAAACGAGACTTTTTGATACAATACGAATTTATAAACAGTTGTTTTGTGGGACAATGTTGCTGTCTCTTATTTAGGATGTATTACCTATGTATTAATTAATCGTTAGGGAGAGGTTTTCGTTATTGTTACTGGTTTGTTCCCTGCCCTCCTCTCCCTATATTAAGTACCCCAGGGACCCTCTTTAGTTTTTCGAGTATTCTGTGCAGGAGGCAGGGTATTTGCTGTGGGTGTGAGGAGCCATGTTCCCACAGCAGGAGGTGTGTGAGGGCTTTGTGGCTGAGAACGCCCACGTTAGCCAGTCCCTGTCAGAGGGCTTGTAATGGGGCTGCAGCTGCCACGGAGCTATCTGGCCCGTGCCACTGCCCCCTTTGCTGGCTCAGCACTTCTATAAAAGCAGTAGATGCCCCACGAGACAGTGTTCTGTCCCAGCACCCAGGTTCCGCCTACTCCAGGTCTCATCCTGATAGCACCCGCTAACATCTTCCATCATACCCACCCCTCCCATCTAGCACAATCACCGTGCACAACCAGGTCGTACTCTCCAGACCAACTGCACCCCAAACCACCCCTGGACCCACAGCTCGCAGCCTGCACATGTATCCAGCCTTGTAGCACACCAGCACAGGACCACACCTCAGCATCCCTGCATCATGGCTACGTGACAGCCGGCACCCCCACGACTGACCTTTGGACATGCCCCGCACACACCTATCACCTAATATCGCACCCTCAGCAGAGTTTATCACAGCCTCCATCACCCCTACACACCCCGTCTGCACTCACTCACCCACTCTCACAGATAGGCACGCGCTGCACGACAAAAAAAAATCCAGCACACCCTTTTCTCCCAGCACCTACATACCGCACCTTATTCCCTCATACACCCAACATCTCTGTACCACAGCCTTATCACAGTTCAATAACCCTCTTCAAACGATTTAGCACTCACCACCATAACACCGATCAGACCTCAAAGGACTATTGTGCTAGGTTTGTTGGGCACCTCACGACATGTAGTTTTGCAGGACAACCGAACTTCTGACTACCTAAGACTAAGAGTTCGCGAAACAGCAGAAGTTATTTTTAAAAGCATAGTTGTCTCACAGGGATTGGCCCAAGTACCAAGCGATCACGAAGCCTTCCCTCAGGCTAGCATAAGGCCAATCAAAGAGACAGTCAGTAGCAATCATTGTGTTTCAGGCTTTAGCAGTTTAAGTAAAAGATTTTCAGTGATGACTTTGAAACCATTAGAGCTAGCTTCTTTTTTTTCTTTTTTCTCGTGAGAAATGCGCATGCGCTGGTGCGCGCGCATGCGCAGTTTTCCAATGAAGAGGAGGAGGACAGACCGGGGACACTGCAGCCAAGGTAAGTGGTTTTTCTTTACTTTTATTCAAGTTTCAACTAATTGTTAATAGGGGGTGTGGGAGGCGGGTGGTGGAGTGGAGTTACACAGAGTTTGTACTCAACTCCGTGCCTTTCCGCGTAGCCCCGCTATGCCCATTATGCTCGGGGTTAGTGGAAGGTCTACTAGTGTTCACAATGAAGGCAAGGGCACATTTCACACAAAGATATAGCCTTAATTGCAGGTTTTCCATTTGGCATAATTATGGGTAATTTTGCATCATTCTTTCAAAACTTTTCTCAATTACAAAATTGCTAATTATGTGAATTTCACACATTCCATTCAATAAATGTCAAAAATTATATGACATCCTTCATGTTGTATATTAGTGGCATCAAAAACTAAGATGTCATCCTACTAACTCTTTACCCCACTTGATCCTCTTAGATTAGATTAGATAAGAAGTTTATAAAGTACCTGGTTACTCCAACGGAATGTCCCCGCGCTAAGAATTCTTCCTCCTCGTCAGTAAGCAAAGACTCCATCAGTTGCATCACCGTTAAGCGGCCTAGGATATCCTAAAAACAAGTTTTCAACTTCCTACGGAACATCACTTCTGAGGGCTGCATCCTGGGCTTCAGCTGCAGCTGGTTCCACATTTTTGCTGCAAGAAAGCCAAACAATCTTCCTCCCAACTGCGCTCTTCGCACTTTCGGATAATCAATCTTGCAGTACCCATAGACCTAAGATTCCTAATAGGCCTATTAGGTGTAATCAAGGGAAACAGGTAGGTAAGGCCTTTCTCATTTAAAATGCTTTGACAGAAGCATAACGCTTTAAAAGTCACTCTGTCCTGCACAGGGAACCAGTGTAATTCTACAAGAGCTGCCCCTAAAGGGGAGCGTCTTGGGATGTTAAGTAACATACGGGCTGTGGTATTCTGCACTCTCTACAACATTCTCATTCTACCTTTTGTAGCTCCAAGATTTAGAACATTGCAGTAGTCCAAGCGGGAAACAATCACCGCCTGGATGATGGTTTTTTTTGCTGCCCGTGGTAGCAAATCTAGAATTTTACGCAGAGTTTTCAGTATGCCAAAGCACGTGCCGGCAAGGGCTGAGATTTGTTCATCAAAAGACAGTGTAGTGTCAAACCACACCCCTAGGTTCTTTATGTTAGATTGAGGGACCGGGGTCAACCCTATTTCAGGTGGGCACCAAGCATGGGACCAGATAGAATGTTGTTTGCCTACTACCAAAATGTCAGTTTTACCTGCATTTATTTGCAAACAATTAGATTCCATCCAGTTTGCCAGATTTACTAGACATGCTCAGAGCTTAGGAGCGGCCTCAGCTTCATTCTGTTCCAAAATGATAATCAGTTGAGTATAATCGGCATAAGATACTAGCTTACTACATCTGCTAGAGGGCGCATGTAGACATTAAACAGGATTGGACTTAATGCTGAGCCCTGTGGAATCCCCTGCAACAGGGATTGGGTCTCTGACTTGAAAGGCAGCTAGAAAACTTGAAAGGGCCGGTCTTGAAGAAAATGAGTGATCCAATCCAAGGTACTACCCCTAACTCCAATGTCCCACAGTCATTCCAGGAGAAGGCCCTGGGTTACTGTATCAAAGTCAGCACTCAGCTCCAGCAGGATGAAGGCTGCCATCTTACCTTCATCTGTGGCAATTTTCATTGATTCTGAGGCTAAGAGCAAAGCAAATTCAGTGCTATACAACGGTCCAAAACCAGATTGAGTCTTGTGTATCACAATATTTTCTTCAACAAATTTAGTCAATTGGAGATTGAGAAATATTTCCGCTATGTTAGTGGAAAAGGAACCAAGGATACAAGTCTTAAATTTTCAGGGAGCGCGGGGTCCAGTGAAGGTTACTTCACAAGAGGAACCACCATGGCATGGTTCCAGTCCATTGGAACTAGCCGCGAACAGAAAGAAAGATTTGTATGTTTCAAAAGCACAGGAGCAATGGCTTCCTCCCCTCATAACAGCATGTTAGGGGGAATAATATCTGTGGGTGAACCAGATTTTACTGCTGAAAAAAGCTGAAGTGTGTCCCCTACAGTAGGCCCTTGTAAATTAAACAGCCCTTTATGCCCTTTATGCGATAATTCATCCGCTGGGGGAAGACATTTAAAGTTTCTACTGGCTTCTGGGAAAGTGGCATAGATTTCATCAATTTTACCAGCAAAATAACCGACCACTTGGTTACAGTATTCTTTGGAAGAAGACATTAATACCATAACACTGACAAGGGAAAAGAGATTTTTAACAATAGGAAAAATCACTTCTGCAGGGCCCCTAGAAGATTCCATTTTATGCGAGTGAAATTCCAGGTGTATTCTCCTAATCTGATTATAATAGTATTCTAGATAAACTATTTTGTCCTCGGTCTGATAATTTTTCCTCTAACGACGTTCAAGTCATTTGCAGTCTTTTTTTAAAGCTAGCAATTCCTCCACAAACCAGTCTGCTGAAGGATTGTGGCAAGTGCCATTACAAGATATCAAGGGTGCTAAGGTATCCAACAGTCCCGTAATTTCAGAATGCTATTTGTTTATTGCTCATTTGTTGGCCGTCTTAATTAGATCTATGGACTAGAGAGGCTCCAAAAATTAACTCAAATGGCATTCTTTAGTATCTGAAGATACCACATTAAGGGGCCGATTCGGATTTCCGCCGGAAGGGCACCGAACGACTCGGAACGTGTCGGCCGGATTCCTTTCCGACCGAGCCATTCCGATGGGCTCGGTCAGAAAAGAATCCGACTCGGATTTCCGGATGGCTGACAACAGGCTCGGAGAGCCCGTCCGCTGTCCGGAGATCCTTCAGTACTCCCCCGGCCGCCTCTTTACGACCGAGGGAGTACGATGGCAGTTTTTCAGTGCCTTTTCGTGCCGGAAAGGCAGTCGTAAACTGTCTTCAGGGGCCCCCATGGGTGCGAGGCTGCTGAATGGCAGCCTGGGGGCACCTATGGTGCCCCTCTGTGGATCCCTGCACCCGGTTGCAGGCACCCCTGCTTTTCACAATGCAAGCATGCATTCCGCTCGGAATGCATGCTTGCATTGTGAAGTATACGAGTGCGACCGAACCCTGTTCGGACGCATCGTACTTGCAGGGCCGTAACCGATGACAGCAGGTCAGTCAGTCTACACATGGCGGCCCGGCCGTGCCGAGAGACACCTTCGCCTGCAGGGAGCAAAACGTGACTTCCAGCGGGGCGAGGCTTGAGTCTCCAACTATGTGGGATTCTTTGGCACAGCGTTCCTTGTCAAAAAACCTGTTTGAGCGCAAAGCAACCTACTCAAGGTAATCAATTAATCAAGTACAATATAACAAAAGAATAATGGAGCTTACTTAAAGTCAGCAGTGTATGCGCATTGTGGACTTCAAGTCCCATAAAGCTTCAGATGGACTGTGCAGTAAGCAAAGGCCCACTGAGGGGCTTGAATTAAATAAAAGGAACCGGATATGAAAATAATGCGTACATCCATTTTCTTTTGTGCAGCCCAAGATGAAGGGGCATGGAAGCCTTGAAACGCGTCGGCACTTTTAAAGACTTGTGGAGTGTGAAGGCAGGCTACAAATCAGAGCCGGATGGCGGAACGTCTGTCGAGTGCTCTCGGGATGCTTCAGGGCAATTGTTTGTTCTTATATATATATATATATATATATATATATATATATATATATATATATATATATATATATATATATATATACCATATGCAACTGCTCCCAGTTGAAGACACCACACACAACGTTTTGCTTTCACCTTTTATTGTCTGGGAGGCAGCAGCAGGCTAAGAAACATCCATCACAGCATCGAATAACACCATGTCTGCCATACGCGTTTCGGATATGTTCCTTGTTCACTGGCTGGCGTATACGGGGGAAAGGGGCAGCTTTGCTGATTTTAAACAGATGGTTTCAAGTGGTGTTCCCGCCCCACTGGGCGTGTGCTTGCTAGGCACTCTGGGTGACGTAGTCCTTGGCATAGTGCTGTCCATAGTGGTTGTTGCTTTACCTTCACCTCCCCAAATATAATCCCGTTGGGTCGTTGTGCGGAAGAGTCCCGCTCGCTGCTTTAGTGACGCCTACTCCAAACAGGTACGTTGTTCCGTTGTCTGTGCTGTTGAGCACACGGACCTGCTTTGCATACAGTGGGGTGTCCTCGTGGTCAGAGCGGACCACAAATATTCCATATGCAACTGCTCCCAGTTGAAGACACCACACACAACGTTTTGCTTTCACCTTTTATTGTCTGGGAGGCAGCAGCAGGCTAAGAAACATCCATCACAGCATCGAATAACACCATGTCTGCCATACGCGTTTCGGATATGTTCCTTGTTCACTGGCTGGCGTATACGGGGGAAAGGGGCAGCTTTGCTGATTTTAAACAGATGGTTTCAAGTGGTGTTCCCGCCCCACTGGGCGTGTGCTTGCTAGGCACTCTGGGTGACGTAGTCCTTGGCATAGTGCTGTCCATAGTGGTTGTTGCTTTACCTTCACCTCCCCAAATATAATCCCGTTGGGTCGTTGTGCGGAAGAGTCCCGCTCGCTGCTTTAGTGACGCCTACTCCAAACAGGTACGTTGTTCCGTTGTCTGTGCTGTTGAGCACACGGACCTGCTTTGCATACAGTGGGGTGTCCTCGTGGTCAGAGCGGACCACAAATATTCCATATGCAACTGCTCCCAGTTGAAGACACCACACACAACGTTTTGCTTTCACCTTTTATTGTCTGGGAGGCAACAGCAGGCTAAGAAACATCCATCACAGCATCGAATAACACCATGTCTGCCATACGCGTTTCGGATATGTTTCTTGTTCACTGGCTGGCGTATACGGGGGAAAGGGGCAGCTTTGCTGATTTTAAACAGATGGTTTCAAGTGGTGTTCCCGCCCCACTGGGCATGTGCTTGCTAGGCACTCTGGGTGACGTAGTCCTTGGCATAGTGCTGTCCATAGTGGTTGTTGCTTTACCTTCACCTCCCCAAATATAATCCCGTTGGGTCGTTGTGCGGAAGAGTCCCGCTCGCTGCTTTAGTGGCGCCTACTCCAAACAGGTACGTTGTTCCGTTGTCTGTGCTGTTGAGCACACGGACCTGCTTTGCATACAGTGGGGTGTCCTCGTGGTCAGAGCGGACCACAAATATTCCATATGCAACTGCTCCCAGTTGAAGACACCACACACAACGTTTTGCTTTCACCTTTTATTGTTTGGGAGGCAGCAGCAGGCTAAGAAACATCCATAAAGCGATGTAAAGCAACAACCACTATGGACAGCACTATGCCAAGGACTACGTCACCCAGAGTGCCTAGCAAGCACACGCCCAGTGGGGCGGGAACACCACTTGAAACCATCTGTTTAAAATCAGCAAAGCTGCCCCTTTCCCCCGTATACGCCAGCCAGTGAACAAGGAACATATCCGAAACGCGTATGGCAGACATGGTGTTATTCGATGCTGTGATGGATGTTTCTTAGCCTGCTGCTGCCTCCCAGACAATAAAAGGTGAAAGCAAAACGTTGTGTGTGGTGTCTTCAACTGGGAGCAGTTGCATATGGAATATTTGTGGTCCGCTCTGACCACGAGGACACCCCACTGTATGCAAAGCAGGTCCGTGTGCTCAACAGCACAGACAACGGAACAACGTACCTGTTTGGAGTAGGCGTCACTAAAGCAGCGAGCGGGACTCTTCCGCACAACGACCCAACGTGATTATATTTGGGGAGGTGAAGGTAAAGCAACAACCACTATGGACAGCACTATGCCAAGGACTACGTCACCCAGAGTGCCTAGCAAGCACACGCCCAGTGGGGCGGGAACACCACTTGAAACCATCTGTTTAAAATCAGCAAAGCTGCCCCTTTCCCCCGTATACGCCAGCCAGTGAACAAGGAACATATCCGAAACGCGTATGGCAGACATGGTGTTATTCGATGCTGTGATGGATGTTTCTTAGCCTGCTGCTGCCTCCCAGACAATAAAAGGTGAAAGCAAAACGTTGTGTGTGGTGTCTTCAACTGGGAGCAGTTGCATATGGAATATTTGTGGTCCGCTCTGACCACGAGGACACCCCACTGTATGCAAAGCAGGTCCGTGTGCTCAACAGCACAGACAACGGAACAACGTACCTGTTTGGAGTAGGCGTCACTAAAGCAGCGAGCGGGACTCTTCCGCACAACGACCCAACGGGATTATATTTGGGGAGGTGAAGGTAAAGCAACAACCACTATGGACAGCACTATGCCAAGGACTACGTCACCCAGAGTGCCTAGCAAGCACACGCCCAGTGGGGCGGGAACACCACTTGAAACCATCTGTTTAAAATCAGCAAAGCTGCCCCTTTCCCCCGTATACGCCAGCCAGTGAACAAGGAACATATCCGAAACGCGTATGGCAGACATGGTGTTATTCGATGCTGTGATGGATGTTTCTTAGCCTGCTGCTGCCTCCCAGACAATAAAAGGTGAAAGCAAAACGTTGTGTGTGGTGTCTTCAACTGGGAGCAGTTGCATATGGAATATATATATATATATATATATATATATATATATATATATATATATATATATATATATATATATATATAAATATATATTATCTACTGGCGGTCGCCAGTAGATAGTTATAGTTAGGACCGTGTTTCCATAGGAAATCTCAAAATTCTATTTTGAATAACTTTGGCGCCGGTTGACGAATCCTCGCGAAATGTTCAAAACTATTGGGGCGCTCCGCTCAGCTCCTACTCTGAAAGTCTCGGGGGGATTCGTCAAGCGGGGGCCGAGAAAAAAGGGGGGTCCCAAAACGCGTTTTCCCCATGCATTTTCCCATAGGACCTTTAGTCGAAGGTACAGCCCGAACGGCTGAACAGAATTACTTGAAATTTGGCAAAGAGGTAGTCCTCAGGTCAGGGATGTGCCTTTTGCATATATGGAGTCAATATGTTCAGTAGTTCCTGAGAAAATTGCAGTTAAAGTACATAAATATCTATAGCCGCGCACCGTGCGTGCACCGTGCGCTCACCGTGCGCGCACCCTAACGTGCGCGAGCGTAATTCTGATTGGTGGTTACATGTCAGTCACCATTTGAATCGGTCGAAATCAGAAAGTGTCGGTCGCCATTTTGTTTGTTTTGAGTGTGAGAGTGAAAAAGGAAGGTGGCGAACGTGAAAAGGGGGCAGGGTAGAGTGTTCCTGACCCCCTAGCCTTTGTCAGGGGGTCTCTGAAGGACCCCGAAGGCAGAAAAAAACATAATTTTTTTTTTTTTTAAATCGCGGGGTGCGCGCACGGTGAAAAACCATTAACAAAAAAACAAAATTTATACGTAGTTTATTGTAAAATAAATATATAAAAAATATAATAATAAATACATAACTTAGCATTTAAAAAACCGTACAAATTCACTGAAAAAACCATAGGTTTCACACACGTTATAGTTAGGAATTAGCATTTATAAAACCTTGCAAATTCACTTAAAAAACCATAGGTTTCACACATGTTATAGTTAGGTGGACATTTCACTCGTAAAAAACACAATGAAATTCCCCCGTTATAGTTAGTTGAGATAACTATAACTCGCGCGACCGCCACTCTATCACAAGGATGATGTCAACAGTGATGTCATAAGTGATGCCACTAACCATGTCATGAGTGATGTAATATGTGACGTCATGAGCAGAGGATTGCGGGCGCGCGAGTTCTAGTTATCTCAACTAACTATAACAGGGGAATTTCATTGGTTTTTTACGAGTGAAATGTCCACCTAACTATAACATGTGTGAAACCTATGGTTTTTTAAGTGAATTTGCAAGGTTTTTTAAATGTTAATTCCTAACTATAACGTGTGTGAAACCTATGGTTTTTTCAGTGAATATATATATATATATATTTAAAATATAAAATACATATGAAATATATTAAATAATACACTTAATCAACAAATATATATTTTTTTTGATATACATTTTAACAAAATTAACAAATAAACTTAACTTAAAAAAGTTAAACACTCATATATAATAACTCTTATATATTTGTACTATAAAACAATTAATAAACTATTAATTTCAATATATTTTACCATTTTAAAAATTCATTAAAAAATAACAAATAGTTATATATATATACATATACCAATAACATAAAATGTATGTTGAAACACATTATATTTAAAAATATATATATATATATCAGGCAGAATTATTATAAAAAACCTTACATTGGTAAAGAGATGAATTCACATTAAATATAGTAACACAAAGCTCATGACATAAAAATACTTTTAAAAAAGGTACATCAAACATTCTAGAATTCCATTCTTAGAAAACATGATCATGTCCAAACTTCAAACTAGACAAAGTGCTATTAATAAAGTGCATTGCTTTAAAATAGCAAATCCCCTTACTCTAACTTATAGAATTTAAGATCTTGTCTTCTTTCAATATACATTTAATTATTATATCTAATCCCAAAAATGATAATCCATCTGGAAAAGCAAAATACAAAATCACTCTTCTAATTAAAGTGCAGAGCATGTTAAATAAGATGCCATGTAGTGCTTTTTAGGAATTCGACAATTATCATATTCATACCATCTAGGTTAAGTCAGCTACTTGACTTACTACTTAGGGGCCGATTCCGATCTAGGTCGGAAAGCTCTCCGACCGAGCCGGATACGGAGTTTTTTCCGAAAGAAGCCGGAGTCCTGCAGTCCGACCGAGCGAGTACGATGCAGCCGTATGCTGCCAGACTCGGTTCGGTAGGACTCCCACAGAAGTCAATGGGAGCCAGTCGTACGACACGTACATGGGCTCCAATTGACTGAATGCGGGAGATGCTAGAACAAAACAACATACATGAACAATAATACTAGCCACAGTGAGCCAGTGGTCAGACCCTGGAATTTTTTTGGAGTTGGGACTAAATGTTCATCAAAAGCAGAATAGCAATAAAAGTTGAAATAAATCATTGCATCTCAGTGGTACTGTGTGCTGCAGAGTTTGCGATGAGAGAAGTGGGTAGGTAGGTGAAAGAGACAAGAGTTTCTCATTCAGTGACTTACATTTTGGAAAAGATGGTGTTTGTATCTGACTTGTGGCCTATTTAACATATATCGGGACCAAAACATCTAAACATAGGAAAATTGTTTCAAAAGTAACAGTACTGTATCAGTGTATACATGTGAAATCCAGTGGGAAAATCCACTTTACAGGTTGTTAATGATTCACAAAATTATAAATGCACAAATATCTTCTACAAATCCCCCTTTGATTTTTTATAATCACTGAAACACACAGTTGATAAGGGTAATCCGTACAGAAATTATAAAACACTCTACGTCACTTTCTGGGTGACTACTCCATAAACTTTAACTGGTTTTTAAAGGCAATCCTTAATATTTCCCATCTCAAACTCATCTTCTCTCCCTAACTGGAGTGACTTTCTTTTATCGTTTCACCCACAATTTAAAAAAGGACATCCACAAAATTTGAACAAGATAAATAGAACAATTGCAAAAATCATTATAATTGTTACGGGAGTTAATTCATCTTAATATCCCCCTCACAAACTATCAAACCATTCATCAACTTTGCTGAACTGCAAACACTTCCTCCCCTCACAAGAAGGATATCTAGTTCTAAACGGTTTGACATTATCATTGCCTACATTACAAACAACTCAGAATTATTGTAAGTTAATGCTCAAGTGGTTTATAAGTAAGCCGATCCCCAAGTGTAGACAAACGCATATATCTAATACTATTTGTCCACATCTACGCTTCACTCTCTTCAAGCCTACTGCATCATTCATTCCACTCATGCAATCAGCTCTAGGTAACACTAAGGGCCCCATTACGATGGCAGGCGGACTTTGTCCGCCCGCCACCGTAACGGAAAACGGGGCCAATTAGGATGCATCTTTTACATTGCCGCAGGTGGTGCTGTAAGCAGCACCCGCCACAATGTAAAAGTTGAATGTTGTGCATTGATATGCACAACGTGACAGGCTCCGCGCGGTGCCTGCCACCTTGTACATGCACCCCCCAACACCCCGGGGGCCCGCAACAGGCTCCTAAAGCCAAAGAACCCATGCCTTTCCATGCTGGAAAGGCCCAAATCCACATCATAATATGGCGGGCGTTGCATGCTAGGCACCACCACCATATCATGACCCAGGACCGCATGGCAGGCAATCGTAACAATTGCCTGCCTGCGAGAATGCGGTGGACGGTCCTTCCGCTGTACCCCCTGCCATTGTATTATGGCGGGGCTAAATGGAGGGTGGGGGAAGATGTCGGGCGCATCACCACCGCCGGTCGGGCCGTGGCGATCCGCCCGACATCATAATGGCCCACCTAAAGCAAGACGGCATGATCCTACCAATTACCTCGCAGATTGAAGTAAACACTCTTATCACACACTTAATGGATTCCTCTTCACCAGTCAGTAAATCATGATTTATAACATAACTCCTTTCATACTCACTTTCGCTCACATTCTCAATTTTACCAACTCTTATAAGTACAGGATGCACAATTCACATTTCGCCTTTTCTCGCATGTTCTATTCGCAATCTTGGATGCAAGATGCGAGATGCAGAGCCGTTGAGGCTCTGGGGGACACAGGTGCCAGTATCACTATGGGAAGGATTCAGCTACTGTCCCTTGAGCAGATTTTATGCAATACATTCTACCAGGTTGTTATAGCAGACTACCCAGAGGCCCTTGTTCAATTTGAGTGGGTGGAGGTCTTAGGTCTTCTGCCTGTTGATTATTTGCTAGGGAATGGCCTATAGGCCACTACCAGGAAGTAAGTGGAGCTTAGGTCACACCTGGAAAACTTGTGAATCTATGGGGCATATTTACAAGCCCCTTTCGTGCCAGAACATCACTTGTTACATTGTTCCTGTGGCGATAGAGGCTTCGCCTTATTTACAAGGCGGCATTAAGCCAGTTAGTGTGGCTTAACGCCGTCTTGTAAATAAGGCACCCTTTCATTCTATACTTAGCGTGAAAGGTGTGGGCATTGGGTGTTGCGGTGGGTGTTCTGCTGAAACACCCACTGATTTTGACGCTGCCCAATATTTTCAAGGGTGGTGTAAATATGGGGCACCGTCAAAATTAAGACCAGGGAAAACCTGATCTTAACATGGAGAAACAAGGAGAAATGCTTCATTTCTCCTCATTTTTGCTGTTTAAACTAATTAAATACTTAGAAATACTCCCATTAAGTATTTTTAATACTCTGCCTAATTGGTGCAATTGTACTCAAAAACGTACCATAGGTCAGACCCTTATTAGAATTTTCATATTCAGAAATAGGTGAATTTTACAATAACTTTTTGAAATCTGACAAGAAATTAGACAAAAAACAGTTTTGTTAAAAATATTAACATACATATTACAGGGCAATCCGTAAGATATTGGTAGTTTTAAGTAAGTATCACCTTCATCTGCAGAAGATGAAAGAAAGGTAAAACACAAAGCAATCTGTGACTCCCATGATTTCAACACACTCATTTAACATTTTAGTATAAATATTATAATAAAATCCACTACCTAAATTTCTCTACATGTCAGTGTGTAATGTTTAACTTCACAATGTACTATACAAAGTGACATAAATATACTGTAGTTAATTCAATCTTTGTGGAGTCAAATCTCATCTAAGAAAAGAGGCACAACAACAGGCCGTCTAACATCATTAATATCTTTAGTACGGTAGTGAGGCTAATAATTTTGTAGCATCGGCTATATTCCATTTTCGATTGAGACTAAAAGCAAATATGTAACATGAAGCTCCAAAAGTTAACAACAATTTTCCTTAAAATAATAATTATCTTCTTTTCTTCCTATTTCTATGAAAACAATATTCAGAAATCAAAATAAAACTTCAAAAGAGATCCTTTTTTCTGTTCATTCACTTCATGCTCTCAACGTTTTTTTTTCCTGTCTAGATTTTATTGAAAATCCTCACCATTTGGATTAGTGTTTGACAGTATTTTAATAATTCTCAAAAAGATTCTCATTCTTCTGGTTTGCTATCAAAAGTGTATTGGCATCAGTTTATTAGACTGCATGCTTTGGCTCATCTTTTTCTTTATATACCAATGCAAGAAATGTCCATTCATGTGAAGCATACTTTAGGTTTGCAGTTCTCTTTCTCATTGATCTTTAAGCAACCGGTGATTCACTTTCACTACTCTCCAAGTCAACTTCAATTACTTCAGATTCCTCCTTGATTGGCTTTAGTCTTTCATTCTGCCCGTACTTTATTTTACAGGTTCTGTTTAGTGACTTGGTTGATTCAGCCCTTGTTTCTTCACTTGTGACCACTACAGAATCTTCTTCAGTTTCTAATGGACTTGAACTCTGATCAGCATACATAGCACGATTCAATGTAAAGTGTTTTCTTCCACTGGGATTTCATGTGACTTGACTTTTCACCTAGAGTCTTTAACTGTTTAGATCAGTGACTACTTCTTGCTGCTACTCAATGCCTTTGACTTTGACATTAAAACAGCTCTTCACTCTGAACTGGAGACCACTACTGGTACCTTCACAAGGATCTTCAATGTGATCAACAATAACTTGTATAACATTGTTGTGTTCGTTGGTTTTACCAGTTTCAAATCTTTCACCTCCCCACACCACTGGGTCCACACTGCAAACTTCAGGGACTTGACTCTGAATTAGTGAATGTTTCCACCACGTCTTCATCCACCACCTTACTCTTTTTGTGTGAATGGCATAGATCTACTGCCGCATTCCAGCACACTTCACACTTCACAACAGTGTTCGTCACCAGTATAATTTTATAAGGATCACACCATCTTTCTTCAAGGCAGTTATTCTGAACATGTCTTGTTACAACCACCCAATGACCTGGGTCCTCTATGTGATGCAGAGTTTCTTTTGCTGTTTTGTTGTCAAGTTCACCGGGTGGGAAACACATTTTCACCATATCAGCTAGACCTTTGCAGTACTCTAGACGATATCATCAGTAACTGAAAAATGTGTAGATAAAGGAGTAGAAGTTGATCTTATTGTTCTACTCATTAATACTTTTTGGGATGAGAGGCCAGTCTTTTTGATAGGAGGACTCCTAATTCTTATCAAAACAAGAGGAAGAGCATCTAGCCATTTTAAAGCAGTGAAAGTACCTACTTTGGCTAGTTTGTTTTTTCATTGTTTCATTCCTTTTCTCAAATACTCCAGAAGACTGAAGACAATAACTACAATGGAACCTCTGTTCAATTTGGAGAGCTATAAAAAACATTTTAAACTCTCATTTTTAAAATGTGAGTTATGATCTGTCACAATAGAGGTTTCCAGGTCAAATCTTGGTATTAATCAGGCTGTCTGATCTCTGGGTGGGATAGGCCTAGTTCCATTTAGACAACAGGCAGACAATCACAAGAATATATTGAAGGTCATTGTAAACTGCCATTTCAACACAATCTGCCTGAAGTAAATGGGCCTTCTGTTTTGTGAATAATGTTCATAGAAGCAATAGTTATTTTACCTTGCTTATTCTTTTGACATGTAAAACAACAATTTCACAAATCTTTTGCTTCATTTGTAAATTTTGTATTCGTTAAAAAATTAGTAAACGTCCTCACCATGGACTCTCTCCCTTAATGTGATTGATTATGCATAAACCTGGCCATGGGATATACCACTGTGCTAGGAAATATATATTTATATTGAGGAGTGATGTATAAGTCCTGGTAATTTTTCTTATAACCTAACATTTCCCATTTATTTTTCTCACCTTGTGGAACTTTGTCCAGGAGATCTCTAAATGTACTTAAAGAAGTCTGACTTGGGCGTAACAAGAACCAACACACATCCTCTGTGTTTACCATGGAATTTACACTTGTTTCATCTTGTTCTGTTCCTTGAATCACCATTTCATTGTCAAGTGCACAATATCTGGCCACCTGATCAGCATATTTATTTCCAAAAGTGACCATATCATTTCTAGCTTATGGGAAGAACACTACACTACAGAAATGTCTGTTGGTTGTTGTATTACTTTCAATAAATCAAGTAAATAGAGACTATTCCCGATGGGAGCTCTAGAGGGCATCATAAATACCTTTTGTGACCACAGTTGCCCAAAATAATTGGTCCAGTCCAAAACCATACCGGCTTCCTGTATAAATTGTCATATAAAAAATTTCTGACTGTCAACAAACTCTTCATTGAAATCAACTCAGCCACTAGTGCTGAAATTACATTCCACAGATGCGATGCTTCAAGAATTTCAGAAATGAAACATACTGCATAAGAAGCCTTTAGTGCTTCAAAATAATCTTTTAAAAAGGAACCATCAAGAAACAAAGTCCGATCAGCCATTTCAAGAGGAAATTCTTCAATATGGGTCTTGGTTTGGTACATAATTCTCTAACACTGATGCAGTCATGCTCAGGTTCATCATCAACATCATCATCATCATCCCTCCTGTTTTCGTCTTCACAGCTTTTGTTTGGAACAGAAAGCAACATTGCAGGGTTTAAAAAATTATATCTTGTGATTGAGATGTTTTCAGATGTCAGTATGACTTGTTCTTACCTGGTCTGTGGACTATGAGGGTCATTAAGATGGCGGGCGGACTTTGTCCGCCCGCCATCCTGTCGTGGAATGGGACCGCCTGCCATTGGTGAAATTAGGATGCGCCCGCTACACTGGCAGGCGCATCCTGCATTCCTTGCATTGCGGCGGACGGTGCTCTCAGCACCGCCTGCCGCAATGCCAAGAAGGCATGTCGTGCACTTCCATGCACAACATGGCAGGCACCGCGCGGTGCCTGCCATATTGTGCATGGAGCTGCAGGCTCCTATGTGCACCCACCAGAATCACTGGGGGCCAGCTACAGGCCCCCAATGTCAAAAGCTGCCTGCCTTTTAAAGCCAAAAAAGCAGAGATAAAGCCCTTGTTGATATGCCCCCTTATTCCTTTTTCAATGTGATAGTCAAGTCAAACCACTTCCTTTTCACAATGCTGCATTTTTGGGGGGGAAATCCTTATGACTATTGTCAGCTAAATGATTCTACAGGGCTATTGTGTCAAGTTTACAGTTTTCACGCGACAAGTAAGTCATCAATATAGTGCATCAAGACTGAGTTACGGGGCAACCTTAAATTTTCTAGAGCTTTCTTTAGGATTTAACTAAAAATTGAAGAATAATTGGAATATCCTTGTGGGACCTAGTACCAAAGAAGACATTTTGAAATAGAAGCACAAGTAAGTATTGTTTGACTTCATGGCGTGGAAGGAAGAAGAATACTTCAATGACTGTATACCGTTCTGCATCTGATAGAATCTAGAATAGGATTATTGCAGGATTCAGTAACATCTCAAATCTTTCACTATTCTCCATTTACCAATCTGTTTCTTAAATCCTATCATAGGAGAGTTGCAAAGGCACTTGTTCTGCTTCCCTTGCAAGTTTATTTTGTTTAGTTCTGGGGAAAATAGCATTAGCCTTGACATTTATCTTAATGGGCTTTGCACTTTTTAACAACCATAATAATTTTTCTTAACTAGAGACATCCCTTACCTCTTTTTTGACAGCATGTCTTAAATCCAGAGGTAAATCACATTTGGCTAAGACTGGGGTCAGTGGGAATCTTCAGTCAGATGATTTCATTTTAAAAATAGAATCTTCATCTTGTGTATAAATTGCAACACCATCTGGTTTGCAATAAATCACACAGTTCATCTTGCAAAACACGTCTTTGCCTGTTAGACCTGACAGCCTTGTTGTGGTCTTCCCCAAACGTTTTGCTTCCTTGCCTCATGTTTTTGCTGATTATTATTACATGTGCCCAGGGCCTGTAAATTAAATGCTAATAGTTGGACTGCAGCATTGCTTGTACCACCCACTCACGTAGCCCTTAAACAAATCTCAGGCCTGCCATCGCAGAGGCTGTGTGTGCAGTTTACAATGCCATGTCAACTTTGCACTTAAAACACTATGCCAAGCCTTAAACTCCCCTTGTATTACATATAATCACCCCTAAGGTAGGCCCTAGGTATCCCATAGGACAGGGGGCTATGTACTTAAAAGGAAGTGCATGTACTTTTAAGTTTTACATGTCCTGGTAGTGAAAAACTCCCAAAGTCATTTCCCACTACTGAGAGGCCTACCCCTCTCAATGGTTAACATTGGGGATTCCTTATTAAATATAATAAGCAGTAATTCCTAATTGCGATTGACCCACGGTGATATCAAAGATCCGGTGCGATTTGATGAAGAATCTGTACAGGGATTCCAGGTATTTAGAGAAGGTTTATGTAATGCACCTGCTCTCGGAATGCCTGATTATATTTTGGAGTTTTAACTTTCTTGTCATGAAAAAGGCAGGTGTGAACTTGCAATTTTGACAAAGAAAAATGGGGTAGTTTATCTATCAGCTGCGTTGGACCCAGTAGCTGTAAGTCTTCCTGGTTCCCTGATCGACACCACATTGAAAATCTTAGGATGGATATTATACAATAAGATAAAAATTTGGACCAATGGGGTGTGGCTTGGCAAGCCATCATGGCGTATGTGTACTAAGTGAGCTCCGTCCAGCCTAAAACTAATCCTGCATCATCCTGCTTCTCCGGTCGGGGTCTGTGCCCCAAAGCTGCCCCGCAGACATCGTGGACTGACGTCACTCACCTGGGCCGGATTCAGCTCTGTAGAGCGGTCTGTGGCGGCTGTGGGGAGTTGCTGAAAGGACAGGGCCTGCTGGAGGTGTGGCATTGCGACCCTGCATGAGGCCGGGACATTGCCTGGGTCCTCTGGCAGAGGGCGACGCTGCTGCAGCGGAGCTGGTGCGCTGTGTGACTGAGGCGTATCGAGTCCTAGTGAGTGCCTCCTGGACAGACGTCTCCCCTGGGGGTTGGCTGCCCCTCCGTAACCGTGACGAACAACAGTGAGAGCCGCCCTGATCGGCGGCAGTGTCAAGCCATGGCGGTAAGATGAGGGGTGTGCGCGCGGCTGGGTCGGCAGGTTGCTGGTCCCTGGCCGCGTCCCAGCTGTGCTGGGTCCCGACTGACGGGTCCGTTTTCCCTCCTGCCCAGTTCCCTCCTAGTCTTGGTGGCTGGCCGGGATGAGCACGCACTGTCGGGCCCTCTGAGAGCAGGGACTACCATCTACCGAGGTCCCTCCTGCCAATGGGGCGCTTCTGCATTTCTCCTCCCCCTCTGCACACATAGGAAAGGGGGTTCGTTGGTCTTATCGGGCCACGGGGGAGTCCATTGGGGCCGCCGTAAGGCAGGCGTGTGTGGCCTACCTATCCCTCCTGCTGGGTGAGGTACAGATGCTGCGCTTTCTCCCTCCGATTAATGGGGAGCTCGAATCAGCGGTCAGTCGGGCCGCGCGGGCGTCTCCCGCTGGGGGCAGGCTGCACATCCATATATTCAGTGCCTGCTGAGCGAACCGCACTGAACGGCTGCGGTGTGGGGCAGTGGGAGAGAGGTACCGTGAGTGAGGACAGTGGGTTGGTAACCCCAGTGAGTGCCGGCGTGTGTGTGCCTTTCCCTTGGCGGCTAATCGGGCCACGCAAGCACCATCAGTGTCCTTTGAAGATCAGGACCTGGCTTTAGGCAGCACCCATCCTTCTATTTGGGTGCCTCGGCTCCCCCCTCCCCCTGCGGGGCACCAATTAAGGAATTTGGCAGCTTTGCCGGGCCGCGGGGGTGCCTTCTGGGGTGCTGTTCGGTGGGCACACGAGGCTCGGGACGGCTGGACGTGCCCCTCGCCGTATCCTGCTGCCCGGTGCCAGACTGACCTAGCGCTCCATTCTCCCCTCCCATTACCCAGAGCGCCTCCATCGGCAGTCTATCGGGCTGCGCTGACATCCTCGAGGGCTCCTGGTGGTGGAACTGAGCCGCTGCGCTCCATGGGGTGCATATAGATCTTTGGTGCTTCTTGGTGGGGGGCCCTCAGCTCCCCTCTTGGATTGTGGTGCATTTTCCTGGTGCTGGTGACCGGTGGGACTTCTGGTGCCGTGCTCCCCATAACTGTTGACCTGACTAGATTAGACGGCCTCCCATACCCGGACGGTGATACGCTGATCGCAGGCAGGTCCTTGTCTGGGGTGGGAGGTGGTGTGCGGTCCACCATGTCGAGAGATAAACCGGGGGGGATCAGCCAAGCAGAGCGCGATTGACAAATTAACAGACCCAGGGGCCTCTGCTGTGGCATCCGGGGGGGACACAGGCCTTGACTATGTGGACCTTTGGCGCAGGCTACATGGCACAACACAGGATTACACTTATCTCTCGGCGGTACATGCCTCATATTCCCGCCTTGACTATTTATTTGTCTCCCGGGCGGTTGATAGCAGGGTAGTGGCGGCTGACATTCTTCCCCGGGGGCATTCGGATCATTCGCCGGTGGCCATCACTATACGGGCAGGAGGGGCTCATGGGCCTTTTAGGTGGCGCCTCTCGGGCTGGAACCTCCAGAAGGAGGACTATAGGGAAAGGATGGAGGAAGCCATTGATCAATATTTGGCATTCAATGTTGGCTCGGTACAGGGGGCTGCACCTCTGTGGGAAGCAATGAATCCCACAATTCGTGGGGTGGACATTTCCTTCTGTGCGGCGGCCTGCAGAACCCGAAGGGAGGCCCTCATATGAGCAGAAGCTGAAAGCCTTGGGCTAGAGGCGCGCAGCAGAGAGGAGGGGGGGGGGGGGTGACTGGCTTGCCGCCAACTGCTGCTAGCGCAACAGGACTATTCGCATCTTCTCCTGGATGAGACCCGTCAGGCATGGCAAACGACCCGTAGCAGGATCTACCAGTGGGGGGATGAATCTAGTAAGTTGCTGCATAGACTGTGTCAGGGGTCACTTCGGCCCCAGGCTCTCTCTGGCATTGTGGGACCGGACGGGACACTTATTTGCGATTCATCAGCTATTGCTGAGAGCTTTGCTATGTATTACGCTGATCTTTATGCCCCCAAGGAATGCTTATCGGCAGAGGTAATAGGTCGCTTCTTAGATGACCTTCTGCCTAAGGCCCTCTCCGATGAAATGAGGGTGGAGTTACATCGCCTGCTCAAGGAGAATGAACTGGAAGCTGCCCTAGGGAACCTGCATCCCGGTAAGGCCCCGGGACTGAACGGTTTCCCGAACTAATTCTTTAAATGGTAATTCCTGCAGTTGTGTCCCCACTAACGTAAAGTGGAGGAGGAGGCCAGGGAACAGGGTCACCTTCCCAGCGATTGGAGACATGCGGAAGTGGTGGTGTTCCACAAGCCTGGTAGACCGCCTGATCCATGCATCATATCGCCCTATCTCCCTCCTGAACGTTGAGGCCAAGATTTTGGTCAAGGCGTTAGCAAATCGTCTCCGACCACATATTACCACATTAGTCCATCCTGATCAGGCTGGGTTTATGTCCCAACGGGCGACTCAACACAATATTTGGCAGGCGCATGTTGCTGTTGTGACTGTTCAGGGATTGGGGGAATGGGCGGCGTTATTGCTCGCGGATATGGACATGGCATTTGATTCTTTAAGCTGGGTGTACCTATTCGCACTGCTGCGCAGGTTGAACATAGGGCCTCGTTTTCTGTCATATCTAACCCTGCTGTATACAGATCTAACTGCATCTGTGCAGTTGGCGGGCTCCGTCTCCTCTACGTTCCCTATTGGGCGGGGCACCAGACAGGGGTGTCCGCTATTCCCCTATTTGTTCACGATAGCGATGGAGCCCCTTGCTGCCTGGGTGCGGATTGATGCTCAGGTGACTGGTCTTGAATGGGCACATGGACTGTCGGACCATATTGCCCAGTACGCCGATGATGTGCTGTTCTTCCTCACTAATCTGGATAGGACGGGACCGCGGCTGCTACGCATAATGCAGATTTTTGGGGAAACCTCGGGCCTCTACATTAATCCTTGGAAGTCCACCCTCTGGGTCTTGGGCGGTAGGGGCGAGCTCGACTCCTGGGCATCTTCTGTGCTGGTGGTGTATGAGGAGATGAAGTACCTGGGAGTGTTCCTATCGGATTCTCCTACTATGTCCTGGGATAGGAATATGGTGCCTCTATGGGATCGTGTACAGGAGGACATTAAAAGCTGGTCTCACATGCCGCTGTCTATATATTTTTTTGAAATCTTTAATGCTTATCAGTTGTATGTTGAGAATTAATTATGGTATGATAAGTATGCACTGTTTCCTTATTTCAAATATTCAACCATTTTCTTGTAAGATTTAGTCTTCAACATTTAGGAATGGAATGTGTATGTATATAGGCATTATGATGATTCATTGATTTCTGTAATTGTATATGTCCACACAGAGAAACTAATTTATTGAAAAATAAGAAAACAAAATTAAAAGAAGTACTAAAACATACAAGTTTGTTTGTTCCATTATGTGTCTATAAATGTTCTTGTCATACATGTATGCAAGTCTTAAATTTAGTTGTAAGTAATTTAGTTTAATTGGGAGTCGACAAGCAACAAGCCTGTTATTCACACTGTGCCCGGTGTTTTCCCTTTTCCACATTAGACCTCCGATATCTTTGCATACTATATGGCCTCGCTCTTGCTAGTCCTGAACGAAAGGTAGTATGGGGATAGGACGGATCCGGCGTATGCTGTTGAACGATGGTGTATGGGGGAACACACCTTGCATACAATTCTTTAATCTGCACAGTTGAGACGCTTCCTGCCGTCTGCCAGGTGGACTGTTTTCCAGATCTGGAGGCAGGCGCAATGGAGGATGGGTTGGTGGAACAGAATAACCCGAGTGACCCCTCTTTGGCACAGTGGGCGCTTACCAAACTTGGCGGCTCTGTCTGGATTCAGTGACTGGGACAACATTGGGATCTCCACCCTGGGCGATGTTATGCGGGGACCTGTTTTGAAATCCTTTCAGGATATATAAAAAGACTTCCAGATGCTGAAAACTCAATTCTTCAAATATTTACAGTTCCGACATTCCATTTCCCCTAGTTTGGAAGGGATAGAGACGCTGACTGAGTTGAAGTCCGGATCGAGGCCAAAGTGTTTATGTGAGACCTCCAAGATCACAAGATCTCTAAAATATACCAGTCCCTAGTCATGCATAGTTCCCCTTCATTGCATCATCTGAGGGAGGCATGGGAGGGTGATGTCGGTCCGATGGAGGAGGAAGATTGGACCGAGGCTTTGACCACTCCGTGAGGGGCGGCCATTGCAATGAGCCTACGGCTTATCCAGTTCAAATACCTCCATCAGGTATATTATACCAGGGTTAGGTTGTGGAGGGCGGGCTTGGTGGCTTCCCCTGTGTGTCTCCCATGTGAACATGAGGGGGGTACCCTGCTACATACTGTCTGGCACTGCTCCGCATTGGCCCGATTCTGGAGGGGAGTGATGGCCTGTCTCTCTGAAGTGTTGGGATGGGACCTCCCCTGTTCTCCGAAGCTGGTTCTCCTGCATGTCATGGAGGGGATTGGGGCAACATCTACAAGCGCCATCTCATGCTTCTGGAATTTACCCTAGCTAAAAGGGATATTGCTAGGGCCTGGAAGGCGGCGGTGGCACCCTCCGTCTCTGCCTAGAAAAATGGTCTGGACTTCTGTATGGGTCTTGAGACCCGAATCTTTGTGGCCAGGGGGTGTCCCCAAAAGCACTTTAAAATCTGGAAGCGCTGGGCTGACTACCGTGACCTGGAGCTAGAGCCGGCACCCGTGGACCACCACCAAGAGCCGGTATGATCTCCCTTTGCAGATGTGTGGCAGAAAAGCTGCACCGTAGGTGATGACATCTTATAACTGTATAAATGTGGTTATTGAGATGATGTGTTGCTCTGGAATGGACGACAGTGCGATGGGGGTGGGTTGGGGGGTTACTGTTTTAGGGTTAATGTTTCATTTGTATTGCTTTTCATTTTCTCTTGAATACTCATGAAAATGGTCACATTCAATTGGTGTATATTGATGCTGCAGAAGCTTCTGGGACACAGAGCTCTGCGTTATATGTGATGTTTTGACAAATAAAATTTGTTTAAAAAAAAAAAAAATCGGGACTGATGAGAATTCTATTCTACATCCTTCTCAACTTGGTTTTAGGAATAAGATAGGCACTATTGAACAATGCCTTAATCTCAACCTAATAATCGGAAAATATGCAATTGCAAAGGGGGCACCCATATATTTAGCTTTTATGGTCCTGACCTCTGCTTTTGATTATGTTAATCGGTCCCGTTTGTGGTCCTTTTAACTAGAATACAGGAAGGATGAGGTTTTAGTGTATTTTTAGCATATTTGCACATGGACCTAAAAGCTAGGATCAGGATTAACATGGGCCGGAGTTTTCTAATGATATTAGTGCATGCAGAGGGGTTAGACAGGGCTGTGTTCTGGCCCCATTACTTGTTATTCTATATATTAACAATCTACACAATTTCCTATCTGTGCTTACCAAGGATGTCCCAAGAATTAATGGCCAGATACTTCCAGCCCTGCTATACGCTGACAACGCGGTCCTAATGGGCGGCACATCTAATGCTCTGCATCTTTTAGTGCGGGATTTTGTTGATTTTATGGCTAATTTAGAGTTATGTACTAATTTTAAAAATTCTTTTAAAATGGCTTGTGACCCAAAAAAGCGTGCTTTAAATATTATTTCTGTGGACAATCAGAGCTTATATTGCACAAGCACTTTTCCATATTTGGGGCTGGTTTTTGCTACCAATGGATCTTGGACTGATCACCTGGATTATTGTAGTAACAAGTTTTCCAAAGCAATTAACTTGGTTATTAGTCTCCCCCAACCCAGGAGGTCGGGGGCTGTTTCAGCTATCTTAAATTTTGTTCAATTCTAGTGTATACCTGTGGCAACTTACGGCGCTGAGACATGGGGCTTCTCAAAGATCAGTACCATTCAGAATGAGAATAGGTTTTGTCGAAAACTCTTGGGAGTCCCTATGTATACGTCCCAATATATATCCCACAGTGATTTAAACTTGCATTTTATTGAGGACTACAAGAAGGCCCGCCCGCTCTTTTTTGGCTTTCCATATAGAAAAACACAGCGGTTTCCCTCACAAGAGAAGTCATAAGAGGTTGTCTTAAATGTGATAGGGGTATGGATATCCCACGGCTAGCCGAGGTACGATCCAGTCTAAGCAGGACCAACTGTGAACATATCTTTGACAGCCCCAATAAGATAGATGCTGTAAATAAAAAAGAGTTACAGGTGGCCCTATATACATAATAAAGAATTAATAAACTTTATATGGAGTCTAGGAAGCCACCCGTAGCTACCTTTATGTCCATCGAGAATGTTTAACTTCCGTTGACTAGCTATCCCACTAAATCCCTGGACTGCTGGGAAAGGGGATTGCTCTTTCGTCTAGGAGCTGGTACAGTGAAGTTTTTATTATGTTTCCCCCTTGGCTATCATACTAATCTTGACTCTCTGCCATGCCCGTGTGACGGACAATCAGGGCATACTATTTAACATTTCTTATTTTTCTGTAACTTTTATATATAATATGCCAAATTGTTTTTGTTAGACGGACCGGGAGGGTCGGCCGAGGACAAGGGGAGAGGTCTCCGGGGAGAGCCGTCTCCAGTGATCGTACAGATGAATAACTTCCCCCCCCCACAGATATACACCACACAAGGATAAGATTTAGCGTTCTTTATAGGTGATTTCTTAAGGTACGATGAAATGGTACAAGGAGGTCTGGACTCAGGGGTCCCCTCGATTCGAGTCTCTTGGTTTGGGGAAAGGGGGTAGCGGGACAGTCTGGTTACCAGTCTGGTAGCTGAGATGGTATGGTGGATAGCTCACAATCCTCGAGCTCGGTGTTCTAGCTTGGACGGGCCGCGGCAGCGCCAGCAGGTCCCGGTGAAGATGGTCGGTACACGGTCCGCGGCAGCGCCAGCAGGTCCCGGTGAAGATGGTCGTTACACGGTCCGCGGCAGCGCCAGCAGGTCCCGATGAAGGTGGTCGTTACAACGGTCCGCGGCAGCGCCAGCAGGTCCCGACGAGGATGGTTGTTGCAGAAGGCCGCGGCAGCGCCAGCAGGCAGGACGATAGTTCACAAGGCAGGGCTACGGCAGCGCCAGTAGTCCGTCAAGGCTGAGTTCTCTCGTTGTCTCTCGACTCCAGGATACAACTGCCTTCCTGCTCTGGAGCTGCCCTAGTTATAGGTCTGGCGCCCTTTGATGTCCGGACCCTCGCACTTGGAGGTCGGGGGGTCCGGGATGAGGGAGTCCAGACACCCAGCAGGGGGTGGAGCCAGCGCCTGGGGGAGCTGGAGGGTGATCGGCACCTGGCGGGGGAGAGCCCTCGACGCTTCTTTCTCCCATTGACCTGCCAAGTGGTCCGTTCACCTCCTGGGTGGATGGTGGTGCCGGGATGTCGGGGCCGGCCAGGCCCAGGGTTAGGGTCGGGCTGAGGCCACGCGGCCTCGTGGCGCAGTGTCCAAGATGGCGGCTGATCCGGCCGGGGGAGCCGGTAGTGGTTCGGCCCCATGATATATGGATGTCCGGGGGCAGGAGTTCCGTTGGGAGACGGGGTGCGGGTTGCCCTTGGGGGTAACACCTGGGAGTCCGGGGTTTGGGCCCTGTCGTGCGGGGAGGGAGCAAGCCCTTCATGTGGCCTGTCCAACATGCGTCCCCCCCAGCTGAAGGCGGGGAGAGTCACCCATCCTCTTGGGGACTCTCCTCGTCGAGGCGGAAAAAGCGTGACAGGCCATCTGCGTTGGCGTGGTCTTGGCCCGGTCGATGTTCCACAGTGAAGTCCATTCCCTGCAGGGAGATGGACCAGCGCAATAGTTTTGGGTTTTCCCCCCGCATCTGCATTAGCCACTGCAGGGGTCGATGATCGGTTTGCACCCGGAAGTGGGTACCGAAGAGATAGGGCCGGAGCTTTTTGAGGGCCCACACCACTGCGAAGGCCTCCCTCTCGATTGTGCTCCAGCGCTGTTCTCGGGCCAGGAGGCGTCTGCTGATGAAGGCCACCGGCTGGTCAAGACCCTCGGGGTTCAGCTGGGAAAGAACCGCCCCGATGCCGTGGTCGGAGGCGTCTGTTTGTACAATGAATTCCCGACTGTAATCGGGGGCCTGGAGCACAGGGGCGGTGCACAGGGCGGCCTTCAGCTTCTCGAAGGCCGCTTGACAGTCGGGTGTCCAGTTAATCTTCTTCGGGTGGTTTTTGGACGTGAGACCCGTGAGGGGCCCCACAATGCTGCCATAGTCCCTCACGAACCGCCGGTAGTAGCCGGTGAGTCCCAAGAAGGCTCGGACCTCGGTCTGCGTGACGGGGGGTTGCCAGGACTGGATGGCAGCAATTTTGAGTTGCAGAGGGGCCACCAGACCGCTTCCCACCTGGTGTCCGAGGTAGGTCACGGACCCTTGACCAATTTGGCACTTGCCGGCCTTAATCGTGAGGCCGGCCCGCTGGAGGGCCTGCAGGACCTCTTGGAGGTGGTGGAGGTGGTCGGACCAGTGGCGGCTGTACACAGCGATATCGTCCAGGTAGGCGGCGCTGAACTCTTCGAGCCCCGCCAAGACCTGGTTCACTAGACGTTGAAAAGTAGCGGGGGCATTCTTCATGCCGAAGGGCATGACCTTGAAGTGGTAGTGGCCATCGGGGGTAGAAAAGGCGGACCGTTCCTGGGCCCGGGGTGTGAGACCGATCTGCCAGTAGCCCGCTGTCAGGTCGAAGATGCTGAGGTAGCGGGCGGCCCCCAGGCGGTCGATCAATTCATCCGCTCGGGGGATAGGATGAGCGTCGGTCCGGGTGACAGCGTTCAAGCCCCGATAGTCGACGCAGAATCGGAGTTCAGGAGTAGTGCCGGGGGCAGCGGCTTTGGGGACCAGTACGACCGGGCTGGCCCAGGGGCTGTCCGAGGGCTCGATGACCCCGAGCGTGAGCATCTTGGATACTTCCTCTTGGATGCAGGCCCGCACCCGATCTGGCACGCGGTAGGCCCGGTGTCGGATAGGGGGACTGTCCCCGGTGTCCACGTCGTGCAAGCACCAAGGGGTGATCCCTGGGGTGAGGGAAAACAGTGTAGCAAACTGCAGCAGGAGGTCCCGGCAGCCCTGGCGTTGCTCTGGGGTGAGGGCATCGGAGAGCCGGACCCCGTCCACGGAACCGTCGTTCTCCTGGGTCTTCAGGAGATCAGGGAGGGGCTCGGAGTCTTCTTCCGCCCCACTGTCGGTAGCCATCAGGAGGCTGAGCTCTGAGCGCACAAAGTGGGGTTTGAGTCTGTTGGTGTGGAGGACCCGGAGGGGGTTCCGGGGGGACCCCATGTCGATGAGGTAGGTGACGGGGCTCTTGCGTTCGACCACTTTGAAGGGCCCCGTCCACTTATCTTGCAAGGCACATGGTTCGGTGGGGGACATCACCCACACTTGTTGACCAGGTTCGAATTCGACGGAGGAGGCATTCTGATCGTACCATTTTTTCATGTCCTCCTGACTGGCCTCGAGGTTCGCTTTTGCCATCTCCCTGAAGCGCCGGGTCTGATTGCGTAGTGCCAGGAGGTACTTGAAGACGTCTGAAGGGGTCTTTAGGGGGGCCATCTCCCAACCTTCTTTGACTAGGCTGAGGGGCCCTCGCACAGGGTGCCCGTACAGGAGTTCGAAAGGGCTAAAGCCGAGGGACTTCTGGGGAACTTCTCGATAGGCGAAGAGGAGGCACGGGAGTAGTACATCCCACTGGCGACGGAGGGGCTCTTCCAATCCCCCAATCATTCCCTTGAGTGTGCGGTTGAATCGCTCAACTAGTCCGTTCCCTTGAGGGTGATAGGGGGTCGTGAATCGGTAGGTGACCCCGCACTGTTGCCAGAGGGACTTCATATATTTCGAGATAAAGTTTGTGCCTCGGTCGCTGATGACTTCTCGGGGGAAGCCCACCCGGGAGAAGATCCCCATTAGGGCTCGGCCGACCACCGGAGCTGTTACAGTTCGCAGGGGCACAGCCTCGGGGTAGCGGGTGGCGTGGTCCACCAGCACCAGGATGAACCGATGTCCTTGCGCCGTGCGGGGGTCCAGGGGCCCCACAATGTCTATTCCTACCCTCTCGAACGGGGTGGTGACCACTGGGAAGGGTTGCAGAGGGGCTTTGAGCTTACGGCCGCTCTTCCCACTGGCCTGGCACGTGGGGCAGGACCGGCAGTGGTTAAGGACGTCGTTCCGCATCTTCGGCCAGAAAAAGTGGGTCACTAGGGGACTGTAGGTTTTGTCCTGGCCCAGGTGTCCAGCCAGGGGAACATCGTGGGCCAAGGTTAGTAGGAAGTCTCTGAAACGGAGGGGCACCACCAGCACTCGACTGGCCCCTAACTCCGCGATTCTTTGTTCACTGTATAGCAGGTCGTTATCCCAATAGACCCAATGGGTTCCGGTGGAGTCCCCTGCGCTCTGGGCGCTGGCTTGCTGGCGGAGTCCCTCGAGGGAGGGGCAGGTCTTCTGTTCCTGGCGGAACTGTTCCTGGGTGGGCCCCCCTTCTTGACGCCACTGAGCCAGGCCGGGAAGGTCCTGGGGCTGGGCGACCCCTTCGGGCGTTGGCTCTGGGGGGTCGGTGTAGTCGTTGTCCTCTACTGGAGCGACCGGGGGAGGAGGTGCTGGCCATTCTGGTTCTTTTGGTCGGGGGACGGCACGGGCGGCCATGGACCGGGTGGTTACGTAGGCCCAGTCCGGGAGGCCCAGCATCCCCAGGTGCTCTCTTCTTTCGACGGCGGCCCACGGGGAACTCTCAAGGTCATTCCCCAGGAGGCAGTCCACGGGGGCATCATCCCGGACCGTCACCTTCAACATGCCGGAGACCCCTCCCCATTCGAAGGGGACGCAGGCCATCCGACACAGACTTTCGGAATTGTCGGCTGAGCGGACGGGGCAGAGAATGTTCGGCAGGATCTGCTCTGGTTTCACCAGGTGACAGCGGACGGCCGTCACACTGGCCCCTGTGTCACGTAGGGCTTCGGCCCGACGCCCATTAATGTTCACCCACTGGCCATATTTCCGGGTGTTGGCGGGTAGGGGAGCCCGCGGGACCATGTCTTTTCCCCCTAGGCAGGCTAGAACCATGGCGGCCGGTTCCCACTCTTGTTGTGCCTGCTCATATTCTTCCTGTTCCTCGTAGATTTGTTCTCCCCCCAGGGCGGCGGCAGCTACCTGGCGGGGCGTTGGCGTTTGGTTCTGCGGGCAGCTCAGGTCATTGGCGTAGTGGCCGACTCGCTGGCATCGGTGACACGTGACGTTGGCTCGGAACCCCGGGCGCATCGGGTGGTTGCCCCGGCCGGCCGGGGGCGGGGTGCTGGCCGCGGGAGTGGCCGGGATGGTGTCTCTCCCTCGCCCCTGGCCTCCTCCTCCTCCTCGGGGACGGTGCTGACCTTGGTTGTTTCGGTTTTGCTCGTGTGGCCCTCTCCGGCCCACTCGGGTGCTTTCCCATCGGTCAGCTTCGGCGGCGAGTTGCCGTGGGTCAGTCAATTTACTGTCGAGGAGGTGCTGCCTGAGCTCGACGAAGCAGTTGTTAGACAGGTGCTCCCACACCATAAGATTAAAGAGTTGCTCGTAGGTCGTTACGTGGCTTCCCTTGATCCAGCCCTCGAAGGCTCGGCTGAAATAGTTGACGTATTCCACCCAAGTTGTACCCGGGATCCGGGTGCAGTCTCGGAACCTCTGGCGGTACATTTCGGGTGTGAGCCCATATCGGGTGAGGAGGGCAGCCTTCATGTGGTCATAGGATGACATCTGATGATCTGGGAGCTGCAGTAGGGCATCGCGGCCTTCGTTGACGAACCTCCCCCATAGGCCGGCTCCCCAGTCACTCCGATCGATCCGGTGGGAGGTCATGGCGATCTCGTAGGCTTTGAACCACTGTTGTATGTCGTCCTCTCGGACATACTCTCGGACAACATCCTTGGGGATGTGGACTTTCTTCTCGGTTGCTCCCGGGGTGTGCGGTCGCTCAGGCACCCCCGGTTCTTTATTCTGTTTCCGAAGTTCTATTTCCGCCAGTTTGCGCTCGTGTTCGAATGTTAGTCTTTTTTCTACGAGCTCTCTCTGCCTCTGTTTTTCTTCCCGTTCTTCTCGGAGCCGCAGATGTTCTAGATTTAGTTTTTGCTCGGCTAACTTTAGTTCACCGTCCATCTTGAGTCGTGCCATTTCCAACTCATGTAATCTGGTTCTTTCTCTTTCCTGGATCTCTTCCTGCGAGAGGCCCGTTCCTCGCTCCTCGGGAGCTGTGGCGTTCCCCTCTGGTGCTACACCGTTTTGGTCGGGGGATCCGGCGACCCCGGTTTCCGCCCACGACTCAAGGGCGTGCTTCAAATCGTCTTTGGTACTCAGGCCGGTGGTAGCAATGCCTAGTTCCATGCAGAATTGTTTAAGTTCGCGATGGCTATACTCTTCCAATTTATCCATCTGGAATTTCTCGGTGGAACCGCTCTCTTTGGTTGACATCGTGGTTTGTCGTGGGGTGAGCTACTCTCTGTACGATTACGCGTTGATTCGGATCGCGCCGCTGGCCACCAATGTTAGACGGACCGGGAGGGTCGGCCGAGGACAAGGGGAGAGGTCTCCGGGGAGAGCCGTCTCCAGTGATCGTACAGATGAATAACTTCCCCCCCCCACAGATATACACCACACAAGGATAAGATTTAGCGTTCTTTATAGGTGATTTCTTAAGGTACGAGGAAATGGTACAAGGAGGTCTGGACTCAGGGGTCCCCTCGATTCGAGTCTCTTGGTTTGGGGAAAGGGGGTAGCGGGACAGTCTGGTTACCAGTCTGGTATCTGAGATGGTATAGTGGATAGCTCACAATCCTCGAGCTCGGTGTTCTAGCTTGGACGGGCCGCGGCAGCGCCAGCAGGTCCCGGTGAAGATGGTCGGTACACGGTCCGCGGCAGCGCCAGCAGGTCCCGGTGAAGATGGTCGTTACACGGTCCGCGGCAGCGCCAGCAGGTCCCGATGAAGGTGGTCGTTACAACGGTCCGCGGCAGCGCCAGCAGGTCCCGACGAGGATGGTTGTTGCAGAAGGCCGCGGCAGCGCCAGCAGGCAGGACGATAGTTCACAAGGCAGGGCTACTGCAGCGCCAGTAGTCCATCAAGGCTGAGTTCTTTCGGTGTCTCTCGACTCCAGGATACAACTGCCTTCCTGCTCTGGAGCTGCCCTAGTTATAGGTCTGGCGCCCTTTGATGTCCGGACCCTCGCACTTGGAGGTCGGGGGGTCCGGGATGAGGGAGTCCAGACACCCAGCAGGGGGTGGAGCCAGCGCCTGGGGGAGCTGGAGGGTGATCGGCACCTGGCGGGGGAGAGCCCTTGACGCTTCTTTCTCCCATTGACCTGCCAAGTGGTCCGTTCACCTCCTGGGTGGATGGTGGTGCCGGGATGTCGGGGCCGGCCAGGCCCAGGGTTAGGGTCGGGCTGAGGCCACGCGGCCTCGTGGTGCAGTGTCCAAGATGGCGGCTGATCCGGCCGGGGGAGCCGGTAGTGGTTCGGCCCCATGATATATGGATGTCCGGGGGCAGGAGTTCCGTTGGGAGACGGGGTGCGGGTTGCCCTTGGGGGTAACACCTGGGAGTCCGGGGTTTGGGCCCTGTCGTGCGGGGAGGGAGCAAGCCCTTCATGTGGCCTGTCCAACAGTTTTTAATACGTTTTTTAGAAAAACATAATTCTGCTCATTACAAAGATGCATTCAGGATTATCGTTAATTTGGAAGATAATTAATTGGTATTTCGCGTGGGTGCCTTTCAGTCACTGCTGTCCGTTCATGCAAAACGATGCTCACTGTATAACTGACATTTCTATTTGCACGTGTTTTATAATGTTTGTATGATCATTATAAACTTGTGTGTTTAATGTATTATTGTGTGACTTGCCCTTTTATAGATATGTTTTATCCGAATAAAGTAATTCAATTGAATTGAATGACACAGTCATCGTTGGGGCTGCTATCACGGCTGGCTGCTCGTTTCACCCTGGTGGGTCTCTCGGTCCCAGGGTGCACTAAAGGCCTTAACCCAGTCCCAGCTGTTAGGGGGAGGTGTGGCCAACCTTCACTGCCTCAACCTCCACACCCTTCATGCCTGCCGGAGCCAGGCGGAGGCTGGGCTGGGCCATTTCCCTAACATCTGACTTTTGAGAAGTACCACAGTAAGACTTTGCCCTTATCTGCCTTCTTATTGTTAGAACTAATCTTTAAATCGATTGACCAGGACACTGAGATTTAACCAGAGGAACCATTGCTTTTACATCCTTGGTAAAAGCAGAGATTTCCTTTAATTTTTAGTAATAGGGTTTTTAAGATTCAGGAACTTTTTTCGCTCATCTTAAACGTGCTTTTCCTACGATACTCCTAAACTATGGGAAAAAGGAAGGCAACTGAGGGGTCTAATGGTATTTTAAAAACAAAAAAATCTAAAAGAACACTTAATTCTGCTGGAGGGAATTGTGTTATCGATCAAATTGATATTGTCTTAGTTGAATGTGAAGATTTGTTACAAACTGACGCACCTGTGTTGTGGGATGCCTGGCCTGTTCTGGATCCTTCTCTTCCAGGCAGCACTATTGTGCAACCTCGAACACCCAGTATGTTTGGAAGAATGGTGAAACAACTTGCGACTGCACCTGCTGCTCACAGTGGGCTTTTCGTTCGGCTGCACCTGTTCCATCCTGTCCGTCTCCCTGGTAGATATTATACATTGCAGTAATCAGTTTCTACCGTTATCTGGACTAGCTGATGAATCCACCATCCCCATCATCTCCGACAAATCCGTCCCTGATGTCACCTCATTAGAGTCTCCTATTTATTCAAGTATGGACTGAATTACTCTAATTATTGAACTAAAAGCTGAGGTGGGAGAGGAAAAATCCATCATTCTAAATTAGTTTCTACGATAAACAAGCTCAAATATGTTAGAGATACTGATATGCTCACTACCCAGACCACTCAGCAGTTATCCTCTGCCAAACCAGAAGTACAGCCACCTATACCTTTATCTGGTATCTCTTGGTCTCAAGAGGCGATACATAATGGCTGCGGGCCTTTAAGACACCAGACTCACTCTCAGTATAACTCTGGAATTAACCTGCAGCCAAGATGGAGTAACAACTCGAATGACCACTGCTATGCACAGTTACTAAACTTTTCTGGAATTACCAACTCCCTTTATGGTAGAATTGTCAGAGGGTGACGTCCAAGGCCCGCTTTCCATCCTGGTAGTGGGACTAACATGCTAAAAAAATTAAGTTGCAGTGGTAAAGGTACCAAAGCTGCAGCCTTATATAAAATCTGAATCCGAAGATTCTCTCATAAATTAAGTCACCCACTGGATCAGGCATGTTAGGGGCTGCCGCTCAATCATCCGAGAATATATTCTTAGTGCCAGTATGAGGACCGCAAAAAATGTAATCCATGAAATGATTGAACTAACCCTAAAAGATGCGAGGTTGGTAGATGATTTGGTGGCCCTAGACATTAGGACAAACCCTTAAAATAATTCATCCATCCAGTTTAAGTACTGCAGACAAGGAACTAATTTACAACTATACTCTAGGTGCAGAAAAGGGTCTCCTTAATCGATACCAAAGGTATATTGACTTAGTATTCCTACTAATCTTCCCTCTTCTACTTTTTGCTCTGCCATATGCGAACTGCAGTAATATATGTATATATATAGGGATAGAATCATCTCCATCCAGCCACATACTAGTCGTCCAGGAGATGAAATTCATTTGCATTGTAGGGTATGCAGCCAAAGGGAAAACTGGGTATTGTTCCAGCTTCACCACTAAGTTCTACAGCTATCAGTAGAAGTACTATTAATATTCCCTCAGGAAACATTCACAACTATGAGGCATCTATTCCCATAAGGCAAACGTCAACCAACATTAATGCATCATCTAACTGCGGTTTTGCTGTACCCAATGTTTCTCCGACAATGGCTAGTCCTGAATCAATAGCTCGAAATTGCTACTCTAGTGTTGGCAATATGTCCTCTTACGAGGTTGAAATCCCCATAGGTTCAACTACGCCGAACAATGGAGTACACAAAGGATTGTCCCTGATTTCATGGAATTTGACAGGGATTCACTCCAAACTTTTAGATCCAGGTTTGCATGCTTTTTTATAGAAAGTAATGATATCAGTATTTTTCAGGAGACATGGGCTGTGGACAGGGTGTTACATTTTACTGTATTTGGTTCAGTCCGTTCCTCCCCTCTCCCCTTCCTTGGTTCCTTCCCTCCGGGAGTGGACATTAGAATGTTGGTGTTGCGATGATTCTATGACTGCTGTGGTGGAGAGCGGAGGCTGAAAGAAAGACTCCTGTACTTATATATATATATGCCCTGTGGGGACTTTTTTCACAGGGTATATATAAATAGTTACACAACTTATAGTGCTGAAGCAATTGCTCCTAAAAAATCAGGTAGAGCTAGCAGAGGACAAGTAACTTTTGTGAAGAACACTTTAGCATGTAAATACATAGAGTTACCAATTAACTCAGTTGATATATTGGGGATCCAGCACACCTTTCCAACAAGATTAATCCTGACTGTGCTTAACATGTATGCCTGGTCAGAATCCCAAAGTAATGAGTCCTTGGTGCTATCCCTGCTAGATGGTCTAGTTGGAGTATACCAAACCAACACCAAAGTGTTAGTGGCTGGGGATTTCAATACTTCTTTTGAACCATCCCTTTCATTAAACACTCTACTCGAGGAAGAGGATGAGATTTGGGGCATATCAAACTTGGTATCGACCACTGGTAACCATCACTCCACAGCTGTATCCCTCCAGCTTGCATCTTTGGTTATGGGATGGAGACTGAGGACTTGCAACGGAAGGACCACCTCAGATACGAATAGGCAACCTACTTTCTAATGGGGCCCCAGCTCTAGTGACATTGATTACATCATAGTAGACATCAGTATTTGGTCACTAAATGAGGATATGGTGATCATCCAGAGGTCTGATAGCGATCATAATCTCCTACTTTTAAATATGGAGGGTGCCCCTCTTGAAAGGAAACCACCTAACCATATTTTAATGGAAAAGGACCCTCTTATACCTAACAGCCGTAGAGAAGTAGCCTGGCCTAGGGTTCTTGACAATAGGGATTTGCACTCAAAGATTTACCATCTATTTGTTTATTATCGGTCTGGCCTGGATAGTGTCAATTTTTTAGGGGCAACATCATTACTATCAAGTCATTGGGATTTTTATGAGGCCCTAGAAGGGTTTTTTTCCAAACATGTGGCTCGTAAGAAGCCTATTGGCGGAACGAATAATAAATGGTACAACTCAGAGTGTAATTCAGAAAAAGGGGCCCTAAGTTTAGCAATTACTGTGTGCAACCAACCTGGGATAGCTCTGGCACGACACAGATATAAGGCTGCTATTGCTAGTGTCAAGCAAAATTTTGCCAATCAGCAGCAAGGTGCAATGATAACCACTCATGTTGGCACATCATTACACATGAAGGCTTGGAAAGTATTACGACCCTTAGCTACCACATCCAGCCGGAGAAACGGGTTGGCCACTTCGCTATACTATACGCCAGGGATGAGGATATTAGCTGCGTAGCGACCACTAGTGTTAAATTTAATACTCTAGACATTCCTTCTCCTCCGAACACCATTAGCACTGAGTTGGTCTTTAGCCTGGATGACACTGTATCAGCAATCAACAGACTGAAAGCAGGAAAAACCCCTGGGCCTGACTGTATACCAGGCGATTGATATAAATCTGAACCTATGGTATGGGCTCCTTACATAAATCTTTTGTCAAATTGTATATTAACTGGAGGGGACAACAACCTGGAAAGGGTCTGAGATAATTACTATATATAAAAAGGAAGATGCCTCAGTCCCCTTCAACTATAGACCGATCAGCTTGATCTATATTTTGCAAAAGATTTTTTGCGAGGCAAGTCCTAGATGAACTCCAAGTTTGGATAGATGACAAAAAGATCTTGTCTTCCAATCAAGCGGGCTTTTGATCGTAGATAAGTACATGTGACCAGGCCTTCAGATTCACTTTACTCACGTGGAAGCACATGTTGTTAAAGAAACAAAAATTATATGTAGCATTCGTTGATCTGAGGGCTGCATTTGACCTTGTGCCCGTGAAATGTTTTGGGAGAGTTATGCTAGATATAGGTGCTCCGACTAATCTGGTAAACCTGATAGCAAGATTGCACTAAGACAGTTATGCCTAGGAACGTTGGGGGAAAAATGGCAAACTAACAGACAAGATTTCAATACAGCCTGGGGTGCGTCAGGGGTGCGTACTCTTCTCACTTTGTTTTCCCTGTTCATTAACGAACTGGTCAATAGGCTTATGGACTGCAGGAATGTTTCTCCCATCTTGAATGGTAAGAAAGGGCCAATCCTGCTCTTTGCAGATGATTCCCTACTCATCTCCACAACACCAATGGGCCTACAAAATTTAGTAGATGCATTTGTTTTCTCGAAGGAAAGGGGTTTGGAACTTAATGTTGCGAAAGCAATATTTATGGTCTTTGGAAAGGGGAAGGGAAAAACACGAATGGTCAGGATCGCAGCTGAACCAATGGAGAGGGTAAGAAACTTTGACTACCTGGGGATAAGGTTAACTGACTCACTTGGATGGGAGCAACAATTAGTCAAAAGTTACCTTACCCTATGTTATAGGTCAAAGTCAATATTGAGGTTCTTCAGACAGTCACAAATACGGTCACTGACCCCAGCATTAGAGGTCTACCGCGCAAAAGTCCAAAGTGGCACATTGTATGGAGCTGAGGTATGGGGTTACAGGAACACCCATAAATTGATTGTATGTGAAAACATCTTTGTCAGGTCACTTGTTCAAGTACCGGTTACCACCCCTCTAACCCCATTATTCCTCAATTTAAGGATGAAAACAATTGAGGATGTGGCATCGTTTAAACCCTGGCTGCACTTGTAGACAACACCCCATCTAATTGATTACTGCAATTTACTACGGGCGATCCTGATGATTAGTGGTGCAAAAAAATTACTGTGGTTCAAACACATTGCAAATTGGTGTAGACTATTGGAAATGCCGAACTTGTGGGATCGTCCAGAGGGGGTGAGCAAAGATGAATTACCTAGAGTAAAGGTGAAGTACTAGCCATACGTGGCACAGCAATATGCAGTGAGAGCGACAAATGGTCACTTAACATCACAGTTCTTAAGCTTTAAGCTCTGTCCTAGGTTTGACTCCTATTTGGATTTGATTTCTCCACCACTCGCCAAACGTTTATTTGTTAGGTTTTGGCTGGGTAGCTCATTTTTAAAGATTTTTAGCAACCAGGTTGTTGACCTAATATCAGAATTATTTCCTGCATGTGGTCGAACACAAGAATCAGAGGAACACATTTTTTTTTTCTGTACTAAATATCACCAGATCCGTAGGAGGTGGATATGACCAATTTGCTTAAATCCAGGAGTTAGACAATATTGGGTTGCTTATAGAATTCTGAAGAGCGATACGTCTGATCCAATACTTTTTGCAGTAAGCCGATTTTTACTTTACTTCTAGATCAGGTGACAGAAGTTTGTAACCCAGGTCGTTTAGGCAGGCCATGTGCTTGATGTACTAAACCCTGCCATCTTAATTATGGAATCAAAGGATACTGTGGAAGTTATGTCCAGGAAAAAAAGGTGAATTGTGTTTTGTATTTTAGGATCGCATTTCTTACTATTTTACCATGATGTGAACTTATTAATCAGAAGTTTGGCTGTTTTATCATTTTAATTATTTGATCTCAAGTATATTTTTGATGCTAATTACATGGATTTAATCTTTTTCTGTAAAAAATGTAAGACTGTACAAATGATAGATTTTGTATCCTTTGAGGGTTTGAAAAAAAAAGTTTATTATTGATTGATTGATACTGGACCTCTGACCCTACCAACTCAGTACACTTCCCGACCTAAGGCAAAATCTCTCAATAAGAGGTATTGCTGTGCTAAGGACTGCCACTCTGCTAGACTGCTGTTCTGGAACACCTCTGTTCTGGAAGACTGCTGCCTTGCTGCCTGCTGCTCTCTCTGACTGGACCTTTATAACCTGAACCCAGAGTGACTCAAGGACATAAACGTTTTTTACCCTACTCCTGTGCCTGGTCCATTGGAAATGAACCCAGGTGCTTGCTCCGGCAGAACCGGCACATCCCCTTGCTGAGAGAACAGAATCGACGCATCAGTGCTGTTGCGGGAATAGAACTGGTGCACCACTCTTGAAACCAGGGCATCGCCATCAGAACTGCTGCATTGGAACCGTGACGGCAAAAGACGATTGAGTCATCCCCTCTACTGCATGGAGAAACCCAGCGCTTCGTCTTCGGAACCAGCGCATCGCTATTGTTGCATGAAGAAAATCAACATATCACCTCGACTGCACAATCAACACCAACGCATGTCTCAGCTACACACGCATCTCGTGTTTACGACCAAAATTAGGGTACTTTTGCTCAACGGGCATGCTTGGGTCCTGTATCCAGCCTGCACTCCATTATGGTGGGCCTGAACTCCTGACTTTGTCCCAATCCATCGCAGCCAGTTAACTCTTTAAGCGTTTACTGCTTCTAAAGAGCCATTTTTGCATTTAATGTTTTAAAATTCATATCTTGCCTTCTGCTTATTGGATTTTTGTGATTTTGGTCTTGTTTTCTGTGGTCTGGATTCTTTATGAGTGGTGTTTTCACTATTTACTGTTTGATATTTAGCACAAATGCTTTACACATTGCCTCTTAAGTTAAGCCTGACTGCTCAGTGACAAGCTACCAGAGGGTGAGCACAGGATACTTTAGGGTGTATTGTGACCTGACTAGGATTGTGGTTCCTGCTTGGACAGTGTGCATACCTCTGCCAAACAAAAAAACCCAATTTCTAACACTGTCTAACAAGTTTAGAGGACTTGAATCTCACTGACTGAACTCATTATTATTTTCCATTGACCCCATTTTAACAGGGAGATTTGCCGTGATCTGGTTAACAATCTATTTATTAGTCATTCTTACAACGTGGGGGCATATTATCAAGGACCGCGTTAAAAATTATCGCCGGTTTAGCGGCAGAAAACTGTCGCTAAAGCGGCGATAATGGGCTTGATAATATGCCCTGGAGAATTCCAATAGAAGCCCATTTCTGCTGCTAAATCGGTGATAATTTTAACGCCGTCCTTGATAATATGCCCCTTGGACTTTTCTTCCTGAGTGGGGTAGGTTTGAAACCTCCACAGATGCACTGTAGAGTAGATAGCTTCCCTATCTATCAACAGTGGACATTGAATTTACCATCAATATATGAGCCAATCCAATCTACCTCAGAGTAAGCAATCCTCCTCTCTCAGGTACTGTCACTGGGAAGAAGCTTCTGGCAAAAACTGAAGAAATCATTATTCATAATCAGTTCATTCTGTTGATACCTGGATTGTATGGCATTTTGTTTTTCAAAATTTGCTACAACACTGGGGCAGTAGGCATAGTCATACAAAACTGTCTCTGATCATGAATATTCTGTATAGAAACTCATTGGGCTGGGGCAGTTGTTATATGAATGTCTGATTCAAATTTCTTTGCATCTGAGTAACAAAATAATACTGGATTCAATATGGATTTTATCAACTGTCAGATTTCAAGTGTCCGATTTTGCAACACAAATAACAAACAGTGCTCTTCTTCTGCAGGTCAACATGTGCATTAAGTCCAGAATTATTAACAATCCCTGTTCCATGACCCTGCATTTGCATCATACCATTTCCTATTTTAACACCTTGCATTGATGACATCACATTCATTCCAGCATGGGCTGATGGCATATATCCAACTAATAACCCATCAATTGAATCCTACCATTCCTCTCAAACTGCATTGTTTGGGAAACCATCAGTTGCTCTTAGATTCTTTTCTGCATCACACCAAACCAATCATTGCTGCATGCATCAATTTTCAATATTTCATCTATATACTTTGTCTGCCAGCACATCACACAATGCTGACTATGAGAACTAAGCTGAGGACACAAACCCACAACAAAGCCTAAATGAAACCACTGGCACCATCTTTTTCTCGAACTTCAACTCTACTGTGCTTCTAAAAAGTCGGCATAGGTCTCTTATAGTAGGCATACACTGACTCTTTTGGCTCTTACGAGAATCTCAAAATCTTTGGCCAATTTAATGACTTTTTCTGACACCTTTTTTTTCAAATGCTCTATCACCTTGTATTTCTCAGCAACCACATCAGAAGGAGCATTATTAGGCACAACCCTTGTTGGTTCTTCAGTCGGTCAAGCAACTGCAACTTTATGCTTGACTCGCATATGATAAGGAACTACAATCTCAAACAATAAAATCAAATTTGTCCAGAGAATTTTCAAAATGGTAGTTAATTTATGTATCTCCTTCTACCACCTTTAAGGTTCCTCTTGCAATTGTGTAAATAGTGTCATAAAAGCATAAAGATGATCTCTTGTCCAAGACACAGGAACATAATTCCCTCTTGTACTTCTCTTAGTGGAAATTCTGAAACTGTTCCTATTTTTTTTTAAACACAATTTTTTTAATTTCCACTGTATATTCTATGCCGTAGCCCTGCATATGCATAGTGAAGACAAAACTTTTTCGAGTGTGCCAAGGATGTATATGGTATTCATTGCAAAACACGTATACATTTCAACAAAAACAATTTGGCACAGACTGATCCAAAACCCATGCAACTTAGGAAGTACAGCGGGGTACGTGCATAAGCAGTGATGAAGTGCAATGTACATGATGTTGTCTGGGGAGCGTGGACAGGATTTCCTATCAGGGGGTCTGAGAGGAAAGGGTGGTAAGTCTATTCCCCGGTATATTGCCCATCGGGACCATATTTTCCTATGTTTTTGGGGTCAACCACATTCTTGGAATACCGCAATCTCTGCTCCCATGCAACTATCTAGGTCTTTCCTCCATTTCCCTAATGTCGGGGGAGAGGCCCCATTCCATAACTGAGCTATATGACGCTTGGCAATAGTGAAGGCCAGAAAGTGAAGGTGCTGTTTATACCGGTTCCCTCCTATGTCATCAGTGCTGTGTAGTAGAATTTTTTTGGGATCAACCAGGAGATCCCAGGATAATACACTGCCCAAGCGGCTGAGTCTTAGCTCCAGAAGCGCTGTAACGCAGTGCAGCTCCACGCTGTGTGTATGAATGACCCCTCTTCCCTACAGCAACGTAAGCACTGGGGAGACTGGACGACACACATCTGTCAGAGACGAAGTTGTGTATGGTACACACGATGTATGTATTTAAATTGGATGAGGTGGTATCGAGAAGACACAGACGCTCCCCTGGGGCTAGCTAAAGCTTCGGCCCAATCGTCATCTGTCAAGTCTGGTATATCATCTTGCCACGCCTTTCTAGTCTTGTGTAACGTGGTTCTGGTGTGTGTCATTAGGGTCTGATAGATCTGACGGATTTTATTGGCACCCAGGTCTCCCATGAGAAGGAGGCCCTCGAGGGGATTGAATACAGGCAGGATCAAGGGGGTAAGAGCGTGACGTAATTGAAGGTATTTATAGAATTGTGTCTTGTTCAAATGAAATTCAACCTGTAGATGGAAGAACTTTAGAGTAGTGCTCTGCATAACATCACCCAATGTAGATATGCCCACTATGTCCGACTTGCGGAATCCCGCTAGGGCTGTCACCTGGCGCAGGTAGGTACCATGCCAAAGGAGAGTTGCTTGGGTCAGGCGGCCGCACCAGCCCATTCGCCCAACTGGGTTTCTCTAAAGCCAGACCCCTGTTTTGCTGGCATGAGGTAAGAAGTCTAGGTTTTGTGTACTATATAATAGCTGAAGAAGGGGGACACCCTCCATTGCCGCATGCTCCAGCGCAAAAGCCGGGTCCGCTGGTGAGTTATACCACCATTCATTTATGATCAATAAATGTGATGCTGCTTAATAGGAATATACATCGGCTGCTAAACTGTTCCTCTTTTTAAATTACTCCTATTTTACCCTTTTGCTTTCTTTCCTGTTTCTGAAGCTTTCTTTTTATTGGTATATACACTCTTTCATCTCTCTGCATTTTTTTAAGTCACTCCATTCTCGTGTCTTTTCAACTAAATCCCTAATGTTAGCTTTTAAGGTTATTAAACCTAATTATTTTATTTAATCATTTGCCAGATGCATTTTGTAATTTCTCCTCACAGTCTTTATTTTACGGAGGTCTACCTCACACTCATCAGCCAACTCTTCAATTTTATCATGTACCTCATTTACACATTTTGTTGCCTCATTGATAAAGTAACAAATTTCATCAACATATGTCAACAATCTGTTCAGGTCAATTGTTCTTTGTACAACTTCCCCATATTCTTTACTTTTGTGTTGAAATATCTTTATTGATTTTGTGGTTAATGGCGTTTCATAGAAAGTGCAGCAAACTTTACTTAAGGTGGCAAACATGCACCTGACAAAAACAAATAAAATGAAAGAGTAGGCCCTCACCCACATCCCAACCACCCCAATCCATCCCAGAAGGGCAATTGCACCACATCCTTACATATCAAAAAGATTAGTTATTGTTACAATGGTGCCCTTGAACCTTTCACAATGTCAGTCAATGCCAGGTAGTCGCATCCACCTACAAAAAAGTAGTATCATAGTGCCTCAACCATCCACCCAACACTTTGTGGAACTTGCTAGGGCATTCCCATCTCATGTGTTTGACCCTCTCGGCTGCCATGTACAGATCCATCTCTCTTTTCCACTCTGTCAACAAAGGGCCTCAGGAACCCCCCAGTATCTTTCCTCATCGTGCTTGGCCACTACCAATCCCAAATTGCAAAGCAAGAGCTGGCCCCTAGGAATAACAACAGCACCTGGTATTCCCAACAGGCCATGCCCTGTCATAATATACCCAATTTAGGATTTTCAATTATATTAGACGTAGGTGACATTTTATTGCCACCTCCCTCGGGTGCATCAACGCCACCTCCCAATCTTCCAGGTCTCGCACCTCCATACCCCACCTTTCCCTCAACTAGAGCAACCTATCCAGCATGTGGTTATTCAGTGTTCTTTATGTAGGGGATATGGCTTTGGAAGACAACTCCTCCTGTAGAAGTCACCCCTTGAGTGGGGAGGACTCTGGAAGATCATGTGGCACTATGTTCTCTGCCCTCCAGGCATGGCGCAGCTGGGAGTATTTGGGAAATTGGTTAGTGTGCATGGAGTATCCCCATCAGAGTGATGCAAACTGTGCCAGCTCACCATTTTCAAGGAGGTTCCCCACTCTGGAGATCCCCAAGATATCCCAAGCTCCAAACCTTCCAAGTTTTTGAATCTCTTTCAACCACACTCCCTACCAGATTGGTGCCTCTCTGGTCAACTTGTTTACCCACCCTGTTCATCCAGTAGCTTTCCACCAAGCCTCTATCCCCACTTGAGTTGCTGGCAGAAGTCGCTGCATTCCCTTTCCCATGTAGAGGTAGTAAAGACAAAACCAAGTAGTGAATTGGCTATTATTCAGCTTATAAAAGGAGTGATCCTGGGGTGTGAACAGCCATTTGTTCACCTCCACCAAATGAGTCGCCCAGTAGTCGGACCTGACGTCCGGAAGAGCAATACCCCTGTTGTATGGATTGCATTGAAGAGTGGAAAGGGCTGTTCGCTTGGGCTTGCCACACCACAACTGGGAGCGGATGTCACTGTCCATGTCCAGCTCAGTGAACACCGCCTCGGGAGTGAATAATAGGTGTCTTGCATGGCGCACAGGAGTTTAGGGAGTGTGATCATCTTAAAGATGGTTGCTATCCCCATCAGTGTTAGGGGGATTGTGAACCACTGCTCCACCTCTTCCCGTAAAGTACTGATCACTCGTCCAAGGTTTTTAGTGAAACATGTCTCTCGGTGCGGTGTCATGTAGACCCCAAGGTATTGAATGCCATCAGGCACTGCCTGCAGTTCTCGAGGGAGATCAGTGGGATTCAAGGGGGTATAGGAGTGGCAAAGTATAGATTTATTCCAATGTAAACAATAGCCTGAATGGTACCCCTAAGACTCAAAAGTGGAGAGGATTAGTGGTATGGTGGTCACCGGTTCGGTATCATAGAACAGGATATTGTCGGCATAGAGCAAAATCTTCTCCCCTGCGCTATCCGTCTGTGAAATTTTAAACCTGCGAATGCTCTGGTGGGAGAAAACCATTGCTGCCAGCAGTTCAATCGTGAGGGCGAACAACAGGGGCGACAAGGGATACCCCTGTCGCATGCCAAGCTGTATAGGGAAAACCGAGGGGAAGATCCCATTCACTCTTGCTGCTGCTGTAGGGGTCTCATATAGCAAGGCGATCCTCTGCTGAAAACTCTATCCAAAGCCAAACGTACTGAGTGTCTGGTGTAGAAAGGGCCAATGGATGGCATTAAATGCTTTTTCCACTTCTAGTCCCAGGAAAACATGGGGATCTGTTCTCGAGGCATCCACCGACATCAAGTTCTGGAGGTGCCCTAAATTAAGCTGCGTAGACAGAGCCGACATGAATCCGGACTGCCCTCAGTGTTAAGCGAGATAATGACCATCAGGAGTCAGGTGGCAAGGATGGTGGCTAACACCTTCACTTTAATACTCAGTAGGGATATGGGGAGGTATGAGCCACAATCTGTTTCTGGCTTCCCCTGTTTCGGGATCACAACAATTGTGGTGCGCTGGAGTCCCTGCAGTAGCGCATCCTGATCTTGTGATTCTTTGAAAAGATCAAGCATATGGGGGCTAATAGGACAAAGTACCTCTTAAAGAACTCCGCCGGGCCTGGCATCAGACCCGACTTCAATTTTACATTTGCTGCCACAACTTCTTCTAGAGTAATATCACTGTCAAGCTCTTCCCGATCTTCAGAAGTCAACAGCGACAGGTCTACTCTGGCCAAGTATTTTGCTATCCGGGAAGCATCTGCCAGAGGACAGGCCTGGTAAAATGAGGCAGAGTAGCCAGCAAAATCTTTCGCTATGGCCATGTCTGACGCATTGAGAGCACCGGTCCCACCCACAATGCTGTGGATCCAGCAAGATTCCGCTCCCACCTACTAAGCCAGGCCGACAACTCGCCTGCCTTATCTCCAGCATTGTAGAGGTGATGCTGCTTTTCCAGCCACTGACTGGTGTGGACTCTCCCGTGGCCAGGTCTCAATATGTGTGCTGGAGCACCTGAAGGGAATGCAAGGTTTTGGGATCAGTGCGGGCCCCAGGGAGTTCTCAAGGGCCATGATTTGCTACTCCCGGACCTCAATCTCCGACACCTCCCTCTTTTTCTTCCAGGCAAGGGTGTTCCTGTCTCTCAGTACTCGATTGTATGTCTCCCATAAGACCACTGCCAAGTCAACCTTACCGTGATCCTGCTGAATATACACCTCTGCATCTACTTTAATATTGTTTGCAGCTTCGATGTCATTCAGGTCCCACATGTTCAGTCTCCAACCCACTCTTCGTGGATGGCCCTCACCTTCCAATGTAATCCAAAGTGGGGAGTGATCCGACAGGTCCCGGGCCAGGTAGTGGGCCTGCAGTACCTTGGCCACCTCTCCTACAGGAACAAAGAGGTAATCAAGCCAGGAGAACACCATATGTACTCCAGATAATTAGGAGTAGTCCCTGTGTGAGGGATGGTGGTATAACCACAGGTCACTGAGGTCCAGTGAGCACAAAAACCTCTCCACTGGGGTGGCCCTGTCAATGCCCCAGCCACTTTTGAGAAATCCAAAGTCAGGAGAATGACATCATTGAAATCACCACCACAACATGAGTGACCAAGGTGGTTTCTAAAAGGATCGCTGTCACTTGATTGTAAACTGACTGCTGAAGGTGAGGCGGTGCATAGACACTGATTAATGTAATGGATGTCCTGCCCCAGACACCCTGGACTTCCATATATCTTCCTTGTTGATCGATCCAAGTTCTGGAGATTCTGAATGGGGAATGTTTTTGGACAAGTACTGCCACTCCACTCGAACCAAAGGTATACCCCGCATGTGCTAGGACCTTCAGATTCATCTCCTGAAGTAAAACAGCATTGGGTCACTGGCACTTTAGATACTGCAGAGCCAGCTCCTGCTTCACCTTACTTCCCAGCCCATTGACATTCCATGACATGATATTGAGGAGCTGGGTGTCGTGTGGCCTATTCTGCACCGTGTGGTATTGACCATGGGGCTGAAACAGTCCCTTTCAACTTTTCAGCTGGTGTGTTGTGGTGATGCATAATCCTCCCCGTAACTAAACTGGAGCTAATGAACTCTCCCCAACCGAGACACCAGTCTGACATCCCTTCCAACCCCCTCCCTACCCTCTGCCACCCCTAACGAATATAAACAAACATCAACTGAACAATCATTTGTGTATAAGGCAAGAGAGGTCTGTCGCACTCCACTACCCCGTAACACCCAATCAGTATCTAGACCACTACAGGATGAAATTAATTAGTGGAAACAAACACCCACCCACACCAAAAGGAAAGGAACAATAGAAATAGAGAGAGCAAGATAGGTGAGAGCTCCTTACACAGATGCAAGCGGACAGAAGTGAAAATGTGGGGGAGAAGAGAAGCACAGCCACCAAGCCCACAGTGCAGCTCTCTGACCCTGCATCTGAACCTGAAAGCCCTCAACACAATGTATAGAAAAAATGATATCCCCTCAAACATTTATACCCATTTACCAGAGCAGGCATCACAAACAGTCCAGGCAGCAGTCACAGGAGGTCGTCTCTCCTGCCCACTCGAAGACAGCTAAGCAGGGTCATCTCGGGTGTCACCGAGTTGGAAAGAGTGAGGGGATCATAGTTGGTGCCGTGCTAGTGGGCACACTATAGGGTAAGCAAAGTGGGCACACTATAGGGTAAGCAAAGTGGGCACACTATAGGGTAAGCAAAGTGGGAAGATCAATACAATTTTTAGGTCCAGTGTGTCCTCTATCACTTCTGATCCACTATCTGCCAATGTAGCTGAGGAGACTGCCTCCACAAGAGCTCTGGCCTCCTCACTTTCTTGCCTCTGGGCCACAAAATCCAGAGTTCCATCTTCTCACACCCCCATCTGGGCTTCCAAGGCTGATCTTCTCTGTTCTCTAGAGGGCATCCGAGCAGCGTTCCTCGACTGTGTCTGCCCTGCGACCCAGTCAGTTCCACACCTCTACAGGAGTCGCAAACAAATGGGTGCACCCATCATGAAGCACCTTCAGCTTTGCAAGGTAAAGCAACATGTATGTTAGGCTCATATTTTTCAGTTTTTGCTTAGCCCCAGCAAATGACTGCTGCGGTCTCTAGACCAACTGGGTGTAATCAGGAAAAATATGAATACCATGATTTTCGTATCCTGGTTCTCTGTGCAGACTAACTTCACAGAGGATGACATCCCTGTCCCTATAGTTAAGGAGTTGCAAGGCGGAGCGAGGGAGCAATAAGCCCTTTCCACTACAAGCACTGAGGACAGGACAGTATCTGTGATTTTATCGCCAAGCCATTGTCCCAAGAATAGCTCATTGTGGATCACTCTGCCCCTCGTGGAATCCAACTAATTGTAGATGGCACTTCCTGGAACGACCCTCAGCATCCTCCACACGTGCCTCTAGTTTCTGCGTTCACGCCCTGAGAGTCTTCACTGTAGCTCTAAGGGAGGACAGTTCCTTTGGTATCTGGGCTACCTGTTGCTTTGTGGCATGGAATCTGTCAGCTACCTTATGGAGATCTACCCGCTGGAAATTCACATTTAGTGCAATAGAATCAATATTGGTCTTGACATTGGAACTGGATGTCTCAATGGCCGCCAGTATTTGAGCTCCTCTGGGGCCCTGAGGCATATGAACATCTTCCCCCACTTCTTCAGGCTGCTTCCCAGTCTAGCCATCGGCTGTAAAATGGTCCATTTTAGTTTGCTGGGGGCCACACGTTGTTCTGTTCCATCCCATGTTGGTGCCTCGCTAGAGGACAAGTGAGAAGGGGTGGCAAGACTTTGGCCCCTACTGCAGTTGCAAGGAGTCCCAGGTTAGGCACACTTCCAGGCACCATTTCCCAGCCCCAAAGAGTCCCCATTGAGGGGGCATTTTCTGCGGATAAAGGAGTTCTGGCTATGTCTTCTCGGTCCCCTCCCTTATTACAGGTTCCAGGTCCCACTATCTGCTTAGGCTCCAGGTTTAATGCCATATAGGGTAGACCAATCTCCTCCCGGATAGCCGTTTCCACCCAGGAATAGAATATATGAGGGGGAGAGGCCACCACTGATCAGCAGGCCTCCAAGCAGCGGAAGGCCCTCCGGCAAAGATCGGGCCGGTGAGTGGTCCCTGAAGAAGTCAGCATATGCACCGAGAGAGGTACCGCATGCACCCACAGAGCGCCTCAGCCTAAGCGCCCACTGCCGATAAGATGTTCCACGCTCCGGCACTTCCACAGTCATCTCTTTTTTCCACCCAAGAAAGGATACAAACAGGGGCCTCTCTGAGGCATCCCGCCCCCGAAGCCACCGGGGTCCGCAGAGGCTGCAGCTGCCTAAGCCTCACGGGAGCTACTGGCACTCTTTTTATCAAGGCTTGCCCACGATCATCAATGTAGCACAAAGGGAGAAGTCAGGGTCAGGCCTCACCTCAAAGCTCAGGCTGACTGCACTGCTGTGCCGCAGCCAAAACCCTCAGTAGAACCAGGATCAGTCAGTGGCTCTGATTGGTTCTCGCAGCCTCTTCAGCTGCACTTCGTCCTCACTCTCGGGAAGCACTCGGAGGGGCAGGGCCTTTCACAACACAATGGCCCGGGCCGGCACAGCCACTGCACTGCACAAAGGTGGGTTTGGAGGTGATCTCTCCTTCTCCAGGGCTAGTTTACGTGGGCAAGTCATCCGTGTATCAGGCTCCTAATCAGTTTAGGGTTATTTGGCAACATTGGGGCATCAGTGAGCAGGAGGATGGTGCAGGATAATTTAGACGGGTTGGCAGCTCAGAACTAGCACACCCAGTCGGCCCTCTTGTCAGTCCACCCAACTTCCCCATATTCAGTTTTTAAAAGCCCAACATTAATAACACTCTCTTTAAGGGGTTTTTCAATGACAGCAATTGTAAGAGGCAAATCAAGTGGAACTAAAGAAGCAATTTTTCAGTATCTCTGAAGTACTTGGCGATGCTGTCATTGCAATCTCAGTTGGGGAACAGGCTGTTATAGTTAGTCCTGTAGATGTAGTTGCTCAATGTGTTTGTACACCACCATTATCTCCCACTGCTCCAGTATCTTGCACTACAGAAAGACCAGGTCCCTGTCTATGTACTCCACAGACCTTGAAAAATCCACGCGCCCACTCACAATGTCGAGTGAGATTTTATCAGGTCAATCTATTTTTAGCACTTACTCGTCCATGCTGGCAAGTGAACTTAAGCTGGAAGAAACAGGTATTCTGTTCATTCAGAAAGTGAATGAGCAATTAAGACACCTATAAATTATATTTTCATCTTGACACATTTGCTTTCTGTTTAAGAACAGAGGTCAAATGTCAGTTTGTCTTTTTACTGATTCTTGTTTATCTGCCTGGAAAATGATGTTTATTTTTCTTTCTCTTATTATATTTGGTGTTTTTTGTCAAGTGAGCTATCTGACAATAATTCTCAAACAAAAGGCTGTAAAATGTCAGTGTTTTTTTCTCAAACACAACATTTAAACAGCTTGTAAATGAATAGTACAAGTATTTCAAAATATATCAGTAATTACAAACGAACATTTTTTTAAAATTCAGAAGTGCGATGCAAACATAGATTCAAATAGGAGCAAAACAAATCAGAACACTTTACTTGGTGATGTGCAAATGACAAATATTTGCAGAAACTTTATTTCCAAACATTGTACACTAAATTGTTTTAAAACCACGTCAGTGACAAATTCTGTGACATTTTCAATGTAAAATCTGCTGATTGCAAATGACAGTGTGCTACTACGTTATTCTTTAGTTATGAATTTATTAAAAGTGGTAGTTTTTAAACATGATTTGAGAAACATTCCTGCCACCGTCCTGATGACATTGAGGTAAATGAACTAAGAGTCAAGTCAGTGGTCATGTATCTTAAATGTTGCTAGATTTTGATTATATATGGAGCTAATGTTTAGTCTATTAAATCAAACAAAAGAGTTTTCTGTACAGCAGACATGCAGAATTTGCGTATTTAAAGGTGCTCTTATACATGACAAAAAAGAAAACTGTGTCTCAGTGAATTAAAATACTTGCCCAGGATTACATAATTTGGAACCACTTTATGGGTCAAGAGCATTATAGTTAGGATGCATAGATTATTTAAGTCACTAGACCTGCAGGTCTAGTAACATTTTCAGGATTTGTCAAGGCGTGCTCCATCAGAATATAGAGGAGGTCAGGAATTTTAAAAACTGTTTAAAAAGTTATCCTCCTTATCTTAATCTTGATATTTTTACTGGCTCCGTTTTCTTTTTATCTGTTGTCTCATTGACTACTGCATGAAAAACTCTGCTTCCCTCCATCATACCATCACTTCAGCATATTTCCTGTTGATGCCTCTTGCTTTCAAGCCATTGTCAAAATGAACCTTTGAGCCACTTCAACATTTTATTTCTCTCCTCTTTAGTCAACACATCCCATTTGTTAAATGCCTCAATCTGTGCAGGTCTAAATATCAGCTTTCTATCATTCATAGTTTGTCTCCCAAAATCTAGCTTTCTATATTTTAAAGGTACCCTCTCTAAAGGAAACTGTAAGTTTTTGTCAGAAGCAGCATATTCATTTTATTCAGAAATCCAGCACAGGTTTGAAACCCAATGTCCATCATCATCTCATATGCAGACGTTCTCTCAACAGGTAATTTCCCACCCTCAGTAGAAGGTGCTTCAGGGCCTTTCGTTTTTTTCAACACAGCAGGCATTATATTTGTTCAAAAGAATCCAAACATCACACAGAATAAACTGAGCAGATAACAACCAATCCCAGCGTGGCGATGTTAAAGTTCCACCAATCATAGTGCGACTCTGTCAGCAACCAAACAATCACAGTGCGATGTCTCACCAATCCCTATTATAACAGCTACAGTGGTTCAAGGAAATACTTAACATGAAACAACATACCACAAAATTTATACATAAATAAAGCAATATAGAAACAGAGAGAAGGGATGAAAATAATGAAAAGATACACATTCCAGTTATTCAAAAAGCGTTTGTTATTACAAATTAGTTAAAAAAAAAAACATTAATGCAGTACACAAATGGCGCCCACAAAGTTTGACAAAACAGATAACTAAAGAATACAATTTACAGTTCAGACAAGGAAACAATGGCAGTGGGAAGGGTTAAACAAAACAGGTCCCACAGATAACAGGAACAAAAATGCAATGTATGCTTCCTCCTTTCTTTTTGCCAAAGGAAGTCAACGACAGCGTTTCAACCTAGGACATCATCAGGACAGGGGACACAAGTTGAGAGCAACCAGCAAAATGATTTTTTTTTATTTGAATAAACAGTATACCCGACGAGAGTTACTCAAGGCCAGTGGTTCAAAACTCTGATCCCCAGCAAACGAATTATGACCACATGCAATATGTTGTGGTATCAGGGAGACCTATGCCAAACTTGTAGGCCCCCTACAAGCTCAAATTACTTCAGTTATTCAACCTTCTGGATAATTCCAACAGAAGCTTAGGTCACTCTCCGAATGAGTCTCACGAATCCCAGCACGACTCCCTGGCTGACTAACCAATTAAAGGGCAACCTTTTCTTGAATGACGAAAACAATTGCAAAGCCTTTCTCAATAAAATCAGACTAAATTAACTAAAATAAACCTTGTCTGCTCACCCTAAACGGGAAAAATAAGCTAGACGAATCTCACAAACAACTACATACTGGAAGAGTACTTTCATGGCACTGGTAAGCCCAATTCATACTAAGCAGACCCTCGTTCAGTCGTAGTGCATACTCAATTGATGTACCTACTCCTGTGCACTTAAAAACAGGAGACCCCAAATTATATTAGACACACAAACTCCTAGAAAGGGAATGTTGTCAAAACAGTGCATGCAGCGTCTAGCAAAAACACTACCTTATGCAGACAAGTAAAACCACAATTTCTCAAGATCTTGGATTTTGACGAATCGATAACCAAACCAACCAGTAATAACCAAAAATCTTTTTAACAAACATCACAAATAAGAATGATTCATCACAAAAACAGTGATCAAACCACCAAATGACCCCGGAATCAACATTGCATATCCAAATGGTTCACGTACATCGGAACAATCCATCTTTCAGCACAAGACGCAACAATCCTACAGCACACTAAACACATTCATAAACATCACAATCATTCAGCCTCATTCATAATTACAATCCAGTCATTCAGGAACAGCTACAAGACAGGTTCTCTGCAATTTCCTCCAAGATATCCACACTGAAAAATCCACTATCACCAAGGACTGGGCAAAAAGAACAATTTAAAAGCATTGAGGTGCTCTTTAACATGCAACTATCCTCTGCTACCCCAATTATGGGAGTAAGGGGTACCCCAAAATTTTAGACACAGCCAAAATTGACCACAGAGTTCACACATTTTACTGGATTGGAGACAGTGTTATGCTTCAATTTAATCGGGCAATGTGTCCCTGTATTAAGGTCCCGCCCAAAGCATCAAAAGTCAGAAAATACAATTTTAAGTAAATTGAGCCCCCTCAATAACTGAGTTTTTGAGCGAAATAAAAGTTAAAGGATTAGATTACAGAATCAAAAAAAAAAGCACTGAAGAGTCAGTGCCATGAAGGCTCTCTGTGAAAATTAAACAGAGGATGCAAAAAATCTGAAATTATTCTAAGTCCCAAGTAGGTAGCAAAATAAACAGAGTAACAGAGAAAAAAAACAGACGTCTTCTTTGGCTCACCCCCAAAATCAAGAGTTTTATGCACTATTTTTGCATACAAAATTACAGAATCTGCAGACTCACTGTAGTATGAGCAAATGTTGCATTTTATCAGAAAACCAGAGCACATGTCGGGTAGTTAGTAGGAGCTTCTTTTAAATGTTTTTAATTGTTAATTGAGTTTTTAGAATGTTTTATGGACAATTTTCTAAATAAACTTGTTTCCTACCTACCAGAGCACATGAAAAAAAAGTGCCATGTCACCTTAACGCATAGGTCTTCAAAGTGTGGGGCGCCCCCTCCCCCCCTGGGGGGGCGCAGCTTCACCTCAGGGGGGGCGCGCACTCCACTTCACCATTTCACCTTCCATTGTTGCTTCCCACGTTGGAAGTATGTTTCCTGCCTGTGTTGCAGGCCCCCATCTCGAGTTAAGGCTCTCTCTGATTGGAGCATTCAGAACAGCCAATCAGCATGTAGTTCCTGCAACACTGACGTCAACACTGACGTCCTCCATAGAAATGGACAGCAGTACAGATGCCAGGGAGTGCCGCGAATTTTACATAAAAAAGCTGCAAAATAATTTAACTTTGCTGATAAAGCAGCGCTTCACCACTGCTGCCTTTTGCCTTAACTTCATATCGGGTTGCTGACCTGCGCCTCGCTTTTGAAACCTTCCCATGCGAGGTTGTCATAGTTTGTAACCTCGCTGCTACTGCCTTTTGCTCCAAGGGTTTGAAAATGGGTGCATTCTTTCTGAGGATTACATTCACCAGCAGGTAAGTATGAAGAGTTTTTTTTAATTTTTTAAGGTCTCCTACCTTTGATTAAAGTCTCTGGTGCTCATTTAAAATGTTCAAATACTTTAGAGCTGAGTACACAAGCCTGAAATAGCACATATGAAATATGCCATCTGTCTTTCATAGGGCAAATATAAATGCTTTTTTATGACATGTTTCTGCATCTTTGGAAGCCTATCTTCTTTATAAGACAACTATGTTAACAACTGAATGGCTCTTGATGCTGCTAGAGAAGAAAGGTATATATCCCCCTGAATCACTTATATCGCATATGTGTCTGATGTAGATGTTCCCTAGGCCTCCTTGAAAAACTGTGGATGACCTTCTACTGGCGACACCTGGCGATACTCCACATAATCACAGATTTTCCAATTGTGTCAGAAAGCATGTTTTTCGGACCCGCTCATCCTGATATCTTATCTAGGGGCAATGATGTGGCACAACAGCCAGAGCTGCTGACTTTGGAGCTGGGGAACCAGATTCAGTTTTCAGCATCTGCTCAACGTCCTGTGATTCTGGGCAAATCACTTAATCTCCCTATGCTTACAAAAAATGAATGTGTCCTTGTGTAATGTGAAAGATGATCCTGTAAAGCGCGCCAATCCCTTTGGGTCATGTTTGTGCTATATAAAATTGTAAACAATATATTACAAATGTTTGTGAGCGCTCCAGTTTCTAAGTACCACTCAAAACTGGGGTCCTCATTTACAAGCAAGTGCTGCAGCGTGGCACCGCAATCCCTTTGGCTGTGCCGTGCTGCAGCACTTTGAAAGCACAGGGATGTGTCATATCTACAAGGATATGGTGGATCCCTTTGCTCTCCCCTGCCCTTGCGCACAATTTACTGACATGTGCCAATGCAGGCACCCTAGTACCATGGTGCAAGTATGCCTGCGTCACGGGAACGATAGTTTATGTGCAGGTGTCCCTTCTTGCACATAAACAATCTGAAATGGCATCTTTCAACTTCTATGTGTGCTGCATTAGCACACATAGAACTTGCAAACCGTCATTTTTTTAATGATTGTTTATGTGAAGGAGGGGACACCTTCCGGCACATAAACAATCACCGGAGGTGATTTCCTCTTTCTATGTGTGCTACAAAATGCAGCATGTATGGAAAGAGATAAAAAACTAGGAGATTTTTTTTGTTGCCCATCCCTACGCCTCCCATGAGGAGGAGTAGCATTCAGATGCATTTCCAGGTTTACGTTTTTTTTGTAAATCGGGAAATGTGTCAGGTTCCATGGTTGTTGCGTGGGAACACCCACAGCAACACCCGTGCAATGCCCCTTTCCCTCAAAGTGCTGTGTGTAAAGGGGCCATTTTTACAAGGACAGGAAAAGCCACTCAGGGTGGCTTTTCCAATCCTTGTAAATATGGAGCAGCAAAATGTGCCGCCGGTGCATCACAAACAGGGATGCGCTGGTGGCGCAAGGGGCTTGCAAATAATCCCCTGGAAGTGGAGTAGAACCTCAGGATTGTAGTAGCAAGAATCCATCGACACATTGGCTGTCTGTTTGGTATACCTGTCTCATTAGTTTTGAAATTGTTTTTATTGATCTATGCAAAATGTTGTTTTATGTGTAAAAGAATGCACCATTGTAATTTTTTTGTGCGCATCTATTCTTGTAGACTTTTCATTTGAAGTTTGTAATAAGCATCTGTCACCTAACCACAGGCAGTATAAAAACTGCAGCTTACTAAATACTCTTACTTTCATATTATTTGCCATATACGACCTGGACTCTGCAGGTGGGAATGACTAGCAATGATGCAGAGTACCAGCTTCCAGAATTTGTTGTCAAGTGGTGATGGTAGAGGGGGGGCTCGAAGTCTAAAAAAGTTTAGATGGGGGGGCTCAGCCTAAAAAAGTTTGAAGACCTCTGCCTTAACTCCTAAGCACTATGCCACTAAATGAATAATTATCAGCACCCCCTATACTAATGCCATCTGGAGATGCTATAATAAAACTAGATACTTGAGCAATAATGTGTTATATGAATGAATAGTCACAGTGAACCAACTGGAAAATGATTTGAGTTGTGATTGAAAGTTCATCAAGAGCAGAATAACAATAACAGTGGAAATAAACCATTGTGGGCCATATGTAGGTAATTTATTTTTACTGATTCATAAATACCGAATTTTACCGAATCGGTATATATGAATCGGTAAGTTCTATGTAGGTAAACATTCGGTAATCATTACCGAATCGGTAATATTCGGCAATCATGAATCGGAATTTACCGAATCGGTAAATACCGAAGTGGTATTTACCGATTCGGTATTTACCGAATCGGTATTTACCGAATCGGGAATTCAAATACACATGACTTGATGAATCAGCCAATCCTGTGCAACCTAAACCCCACCCAACCAGGAAGTGGCCACACCCAGGCAGGTGCACACAATCCACAGACTCTGGAGAGGCTGGGAGTGCAGAGGAGAGGAACAGAGCAACTGCCTGATTCAGCCCTGGAAACTGCAACAATGGCCAGCCAGGACACAGAGAGGGATGGAGGGGAGAGGAAGAGAAAGCTGAAATTCAGCCAAAAGGAGCTGCAGGTACTGGTGGAGGAGGTTGTGAAGCAGCACCAGAAGCTTTTTGGCAAACAGTCACTGCAAGTGGCTGAGTCAGAGAAACGGAAGATCTGGCTTGGAATCCAGGCACAGGTGAATGCCATGGGAGTGACCCCCCGGGACATTGATGTCCTCAAGAAGCGGTGGTACGACATCCGTATCATCACGAAGAGGAAGGTGTCAGAATTGAAAAAAGAGGCCAGCCCGACAGGAGGTGGACGCAACAGGGCACCAGCCCTGACAGAACTGGAGGAGCTTGTGGAGACCACTATTGAGCCAGAAAGCATCGTGGGGATTGGGGACGCTGACAGCTCCGGCAGAGGTACCTCCAAACAAGGTAAGACGCTTGCACAGCAATGTGTCCCCCCCTACCCCTATCCCAACTCCCCAAATGTGCAATGAGAATCCCACTCCAGTACAGGTGTTAGTGCATGCTAGCAATGCATCATGGGAGATGTAGTCCCTGAAAGCCCAAACATGATACGATTAGCACAGATTAACAAGGCATGTAACACACAGTAGCGAGAAGCAGGCAGAGGACATTGAGATACTGTTTAAAAAATGTATCATCATGGCAGCAAATCTATGCTTCAGGTACACTTAGCTGATGTTGCATTTCTGTCCACAGGCACTACTGCACACAGAACTGCCCATGACAAGGTAGAGAGGGCACACCACAAAGACAGCGCGGAGAAGGCCACCACCAGTTCTGGCCAGCGAACGGCACCACAGGCAGTCTCACCACCACAGCCAGCATCACCACCCCAGCCAGCATCGCCACTCCAGCCAGCATCCCCACTCCTGCAGGTGTCACCGCCATCTTCACCACCTGCATTGCACAGGTCGAGGAGGCGTGCTGCTGCCAGGTTGTATGTAACAGACTCATCCTCTGAAGACTCAAGGGGGGCGGAAACGTCCACTGTACCCCTGGATGTAACCCATGCCAGTGTGCCTTCCGACTCTGAGGGAGCACACACAGGTGGCAAACGGCGCCGCAGGGCTCGGCCGCAAAGTCCACCTCCCCTAGGGGTTGGCCATGGAGTCTCCTCAGGGCTTGAGGCCACCATGGTGAAAATTCAATGCATACAGGCAAGGGCAATGGTGTCCATACAGCGCCAAATGCGTGGCCTCAATGAGACATTTGTTAACATTGACAAGGGCATCAGCGCCATGGCAGGGGGAATGGCTGAGATGGCAGCGGGCATGCGGGACATATCCCAGTCCATCATGCTGCTGTGCTCAAAGTATGATGAGGACAGGGCAGCACGGCGCAGGGGACATCAGAAAAAGGATCAGAACACAAGGGCAGTGAACCGGCTGGCAACTGCCACTTCGCTGCTCTGCAGGCGCTCTGTGGCGATGCAGGAGGGCCTTGCGCACTGCAGCACAGATGTGTCAAGGGGGATGGTGAGGGTCACGAGTGCACTAGAAGTGCTGCTCACCAGCCAGTCTGCCACAACTGGCGCTGTGGATGCTGGGGACACCGAAAACACGACCAGCAGGAGCAGCATAACCCCCCCTGTCCCAGACACACGTCGGAGCAGCAGGCGGCAAGGTGGTGCCACTGGTCCCACAGCCAGTGAGGACGCTCACTCAATGCCATCCCGCACTGGTGCGCGTGGGCGCAAACACTAATGCGTCACGAAAAACAAAGACACTATTGGGTGAAGTAACCCTTGACTGACATGTTTATTACACAATGTTGATGGAACAGGTTTCCCTTTGTGTTGTGGCGTAGTGCTGCCTGATTAAACTACGTTATGGCATCCAACTACTGGCTGTGTCCCCTTACTCACTCAGAAATAGTTGCATGTGATCTCTGCCCGTCTCACTCTCCCATCTGTTGCTGTTGCCACTCCTGCTGCGTTGGCCTCTGGCTGTGCAGACTCATCATCATTTTCCTCAATATATGTCATTTCGACCTCTGTACCTCTCTTCGTGGCAAGGTTGTGCAGCATTGCACAAGTGGCAATTATCTTGCAGCAGAGGATGGGTGTGTACTGGCATGCACCTCCGCTTTTATGGAGGCAGCGGAACCTGCTTTTCAATAGTCCGAATGCGCGCTCCACCACATTGCGTGTAGATTTGTGTGCCACATTATATCGTCTCTCACTCTGGGTTGATGGGTGTAGGTAGGGAGTGAGGATGAATGACCGCACGGCATATGCACTGTCGCCTAGGTGAGTAAAAGGGAACCATCAGTCACATGCCTCAATACACTATGATTTGCACTAAGTATTATGGAGCGTCACTGTTACTTACCTAGCAGGTATCCTTCTCCAAATTCTCCGGCAAGCAGTCGTGTGTAGATCCCACTGTTCTGGAAGATGTAGGAGTCGTGGGTGCTCCCAGGAAACTTCGCAACAATATCAGTGATGATGTTCCCTGCATCGCAGATTACCTGCACATTGATGGAGTGGGTGGACTTTCTGTTCCTGTAGATGTGCTCAGTGGCAGCTGGTGGGCAGATTGGAATGTGTGTGCCATCAATACAGCCAATGACATGGGGGAACTGTGCCATGTGATAAAAGTCAGTTTTAGTTTTCTGCAGTTCAGCCTGTGTGTTTGGGAAGCTGATGTAGTGGTGCATTCTCTGCATCATGGCATCCAGGAACTTCCTGAAGAAACGGGACAGGCAACTCTGGGAAACACCGCCCACCGCAGCTATCACCCCCTGGTAACTGCCAGATGCGAGTAGATGTAGGCTGCAGAGAACCTGCACATGTGGTGGTATGGCATGCGCCCTTCTTGTTGGCTGGTCCAGGAGTGGGTGCAGGTCCCTTATCAGGTCCATGATGGTTTGTGGGTGTAGCCTGTACCTTTCATGTATCTCTGCGTCAGTCTGTTGAAAGAGTGTGATGCGCTGTCTGTAAATGCGTTCCTCCCGTCTCCAAATCCTCAGACCTGCTGCCTGTAGACGTAGGCGCCTTGCAATGACATACAGAGCGGCCATGTTGTCCACGCTGTTGCATTTTGGGATTGCTTATATGCACTGTTGATGCTTACCACCTGCTTTCAATCTGTGTTAATTACCGACTCTTAATTACCGAATTTCATGGATTTCTTAATTACCGAATTTACCTACATATCTTTTCCCGTTTTACCACTTCATATTTACCACTTCATATTTACCGATTCGGGAAATATGTATTCGGTAAATATGAATCGGTATTTTAGAATTCGGTAAATATGAATCGGTATTTACTGATTCATATTTACCGAAAACTGGTTTTTGGCCTCCTACATCTCACTTGACTAAATACCGGTCGGTAACGGGATATTTACCGAATTTCGGCCGTTACCGACCGGTATTTGGCTACCTACATATGGCCCTATATTTCAGAATGACTGTGTGCTGCAGGGTTTGCGAGGAGCGAAGTGTATCAGGGGAAAAGAGACATGAGTGACAGGGGTTATCTCATATTTCAGTATTTGATATACTACTTAAATCAACCTGTGAAAGTAAAATGCAAGGCATCCCACAAGGTGTTAGTAGTGTGAGTTAATGTTATAGCTTCCCCTGGGCTATAGTTCCTCTCAAAGAGAAGTCAGAGACACTCACAAGAGGCTGGTTGTCTGTCCCCGGAGATCTATTTTTGCCTGCCCTATGAATTACCAACTAGTGTCTAAATAATCAAAATGTCACAAGTGAACATGTTGAAAATCCTGATGACATTTACATTTATTGACTGTCAGCTCCACACTTTATCTGCAAAATCCACAAGCTTTGAACTATTGCACTTCGTCAAGTGCGTGAGTACTCTCTATAAATACTGTACTAACCGCGTAATACAAGGTACAGAATGATGTCACTGGAGCAGGATAGAGACCAGAGGTGGTTGGTGAACTTGGGTGCAGGGACTGTGCCCCCTGTAACGAGGATGGAAATCTCAATTAATCATCCATAAATATTCATTTAAGATGATTAAAGCATCACTGCACAAAACCAGACAGTAATATGTATCAAAGGGAGCGAGAGGAAACAGTGTACTTGTTCACTTCCCCTGTTAATATATGTAAAAGATCATAGCTACCCCCACACACGAGACGCACTGTGATACAAGCCCTTATCACCAGCCGACTGGACTAAGGCATTGCCCTCTCCGTAGGAATCGCCACACACTTTCTACAGAGACCTCAGACCATACAGAGCTCAGCAGTCAAACGCATCCTCAGCCTTCCCCAACCAACCCACATCACACCCCACCTCAGGAAACTCCACTGGCTCCCCATACAAAAGAGATGCCAATTCAAGCTGCTGACCCACGCACACAAGGCGTTACACAACCAAGGACCCTCCTACATTAACCACCGCCTAAACTTCCACCAACCATCGAGGAGGCTATACTCTGGCTGGCTTTCACTTGCCCATACTCCCAGCATCCACCGAAGCAGAAGTGGATGATGCTCCTTCTCCCACATCACAGTAAACATCTGGAACAACCTCCTCACACCTCCGGACCATCCCCTCATTCGGAATTCCAAGTGGCCCTCCAGAAATGGCTGTTCGAATAAGCTTCCGGGGGCCTGCAAATGCCTGGATACCCTGGGCCCGATTCACAGAACTAACTTAAGACAAAATCCTAAACTTACTACCATTTTGGTATTCACAGAAGGCACTTACTCATTTCGGTATTCACTGAAGTTAGGAGTCCTAACATTACGACTCCTAAATGCCTTCTGTGAATACCGAAAGTCTAAAAGTTAGGATTTTTCTCAGTTTACGAGTAGTAAAGTTAGGACTCCTATCTTTAGGACACAGTCTCGAATCTTTGGGTCTTTTTTTAATCTGTAAGAGCATTTCTCTGCACACTTCAATGATCTTCTTAATAGTCTAAATGGGTGACCTCTCACTCCTAGGGGCATATGTATAATGCCACTGCGTCACTTTTACGCCGCCGGTGTGTCACTTTTATGATGCTCCGGAGGAGCAGTGTGCTGGCCCATATTTACATGGCCATGCAAAGCCACCCTGCGTGGCTTTTCATGGCCTTGTGAATATGGAGCAAGACAATGCCTTACTCCATGTGGAAGGGGCGTTCCAGGGGCGTTGCTGTGGGTGTTTCAATGCAACACCCAGGGTAATTGACACTGCCCCAGATTTACAACATACCGTAAATCTAGGGCAGCGCCAAAACTAATGCCTTCCAAAAGCAGGTGTAACGAGGAGAAATGTTTATATTTCTCCTCTTTTCACATGTGCTTCATTCTGCTGCACACATAGAACAAAGAAAATGCCTCTTTTGATTGTTTTTGTGCAGAAAGGTGTTGCTTCCTGCACAAAAACATTCAGACAACAACACAGACACCCTTGCACCATGGTGCAAGGGTGGCTGTGTTGGCACTCAGCTGCAATTTGTGTACCGGCAGTGGCAGAAAGAACAGGAATGTGCCGTATATTGTAGATACGACTCATTCATGCCCTTTTCTTTTGTCGTAGGGCAGCACAGCGAGAAGGGTTGCGGCGCTGCCCTATGTCAAAATATTGTAAACATGCCCCTTAGTTTCTCAGAAAGTTTTTTTAGCTTCAGAAAGTAGTCTTCTCTTCTTGTACAATTCCGACATAAATGTAGAAACTGCCTGAAGGGGAGATTATATTTAAGGACTTGTGGATGATGACTCTTGAATCTTAACATTGTGTTTTTAGCTGTAGGTTTAGATATAAAGTTGTGTAAAGTTTATTTGCCTCAGCTTTGTTCTGTCCAAAACAATTGGTTTCTGTACAATGTAAATTGCAGATTAGGGTTTAGTGTATTTAGTCAAGAATTAAATTGGGTCATTGAGTCAATGTCACCACACCAAATCATCAATATGTCATCTATGTATCTCACAACTCACACTATGTATAGTGTAGCAAAATGTTAAAGAGAATTTGGGCACAACAAGGTTGTGGATGAAAACCCTCACTCACCCGAGGGTGACATGCTTCATCATTGGGTTCCTCCAACACATGGGGACCGCAAGGTACCCCATGTGGGCTATGACTTAACCCCAGGGGGAAGGAGCAGGAGTGCAAAGCACGTGTTGGATCTACCAACTCAAAATGGTAAGGAGGAGCAGAGTGCAAAAGTGAAACGTGAATAAAAACTACCTACTTAGGGGCAACAACTTTATTCTTTCTCCCAAAAAGTGGTAGTGATTAAAAAGCAAGTGAAGAAGGGTTAAATATATATACCCTCTGCCATAGTGACAGTTAAGTTCTGGGCATTCGTTAGGACGTCACTCTGCTAGTAAAGGTGCAAAAATAATAATAAGTGAATTATTTCAATTACTAAAGCCTCTATACTTGACCAATAATATAAGTCATCGTTGATTGTTGGTCAGAGGGCTCTGTAAAATGAAAAACACAAATGTATTTATTATAAGTGACTATTTATAATAGACAACATTAAAAAAGCTTCTTGTGTGCCCAAAAATTAAAATGATTGCTCTTACCTAAACGTCAGTATTTGTGTTACCACTCAACCGTCCACAGAGTCACTCACCTCTGTTGGTTTCCGTCGTTGGGATACAAAATGAATAGGTCTGAGCAAAAATAGCCAATTATATGGTCCAGCATACACTACAAACACCACCCTAGTGTATAAAAAGGACATCTAAAAAGGGGTAAAAACCTAACAGTATGTTTGTTCTCTATATCATGTATCCCCTGTCTTAATTAAATACTGCTAGTAGAAAGGTAAACATTGTACAATGGGTGCAATAACCATAGGTTTAGTAGTGGTATTAAACACGTGGACAAATATCCATCATTATTGCCAATTCTTATTATTAGGGCAACAAAGTGAGAGACAAGTGCATCAAACTCTGCATTCCATCATGCCCAGTGTCTTATGGCGTGCCTGTCTTAATCGTTAGTTTTCTATACCGGAGAATCCGGAACTTAAAGAAAGTGAAAAGCAGCACGTTCGTAAGTATAGTAGCAAAGTGCTAGCTCTCAAATTAAAACTAGTAAGGCATTCAAGAACCGAGTTCCCGCGTATAGCTCAAACGCCATCACGAAGTGTGTGGGGACACGTTAGTGCTGAGCCAAAAGCGCTTACCTAGGTTACCTAGGTTCCCGATCAATATAGAGAAAAGTCATGCTACCCATCCTTTTTTTAATATGACGAAAGCTGAAGAACGATGTGCATTTGAACTGGGCTCTGACCCACAGATTGTGATTAAACAAGCGGATAAAGGTGGAGCGACGGTAATCATGGATGCATTTGCTTATCGAACAGAATGTCTACGTCAACTAGAGAACACCAAATACTACAAACCTCTCAAACGAGATCCTACACCTAGATTGCAGAATATCGTTACCATTCTAGTCAGAAAGGGACTAGAGGCCGGATGGATTACAAAAAATGAGGCAGTATTCTTGTCACCAAAATATACGAAAATTCCGGCATTTTATATCTTGCCAAAGATACATAAGACACAAAGACCTCCCCCTGGATGGCCTATAGTCTATGGCATTGTTGCTCTTCTAGAACCATTGTCTCAATTCGTTGATTGGTTCCTCCGCCCGCTGGTAGCAAAAATGCCATTGTCTCTTCAAGATACAAAACATGTCTTATCCTTCTTGACTACCATCACTTTTGACCCTACAAAACATCTTATGGCTTCATATGATGTGGAAGCCTTATATACCAATATTCCTCAAGAAGATACTCTACAGACTATACAACACCTGTTAGAAGATAACCCACAAACTGATCAAACACCTACAGCTTTTGTCATGGACTGTGACACTTTAGCTATGCGGGAAAACTTCTTTTGTTATGAAGACCAATTGTATTGGCAAGTTACGGCACTTCCATGGGCAGCACTTGTGCCCCCAGTATGGCCAATCTCTTTATGCATTGGTTTGAGACTACCTATATTTACTCAGAGCTGAACCCGTTTCAACAGAAGTTGATACTATGGAAACGGTACATTGACGATATCCTGGTCATCTGGGAAGGTGACCAGGATTCCTTACAAGAATTTTCAGTATGGATCAATTCTTTGAATTTCACTGGAGAATCAAGTAATGATACCTTATCATTCCTGGATCTGAGACTTTATCCTAAAAATTGAATGATATATACTGAATTATATCAGAAACCCATGTCTCGCAATGCCCTGTTAAAATGCAAGAGTTTCCATCCTCGGGCCCTTTGAGATAATCTCCCGGTAGGACAATTCCTACGTCTTAGGAGAAATTGTACTGAAATAGAGACATTTCAGAAACATGCTAACAACTTGGCTACGAATTTAGCAACTCAACAATATCCCACACATTTGATTCGTAATGCCAAGAAAAGAGCCCGTAATAATAATCGTGAGTCATTGCTAGAGACATATTCTAAACCATCTTCTGATCGCTTGGTATGTGTCAGTACATTTAGCCACCTTACAACTACAGTTAAAAAAGCCATCAATTTTTATTGGCATATTCTCAACAAAGGCAATAAGGTTTGTGAGAGACAGACCCCTTTTTGCGTTTAAACGTAGTCAAAATCTTGGTAACATTTTGATACATACCAGACCAAAAGTTCGTACTAACACAACTCAATTCCATACTATACATACGAGGATACCAGTCAGAGGCCATTTTCCATGTGGTAGTTGTGTTGTGTGTTCATTGACGACACACACTACACAACTGGATATAGGCCTGAAATCACCATCGATTCTAAATAACCACACAAATTGTAACACTGAAGGAGTTATTTACCAATGTCCTTGCAAACTGAACTATATTGGTATGACGACACGCGAAGTTAAAACTAGAATGATTGAACACAAGAGGGCCATTAAATGTAAGAAATCTAATACCAAATTGACTAGACATTTTCTACATGCAGGACACACTGAATTGGATTTCAGGTGGGTGGTTCTCGATAAACCCCATTATCATAAACAGATGGGTTCTCTTGAGTCCGTCTTATTCCAGAGAGAACAATGATGGGTTTTTCGACTCCGGAGTGACAGCCATGGCTTGAACGATGAAATACCGTGGTGTACATTAGAGGGGCCGATTCCGATGGCCGGTCGGACAGCTGTCCCTAGCTTTACCGTGCGACCGACACGTACCCGGAGCCGGTCCGTCCTGTCGAGTAAGTACGATGCGCATAACTGCCAAAAACACGACCGACATGTAGGCTGTGAATCAAGCCCCATTATCTGTCAGAGCCGTAACTCCTAAAGAGGAACCGAGTCGCCCCGGAAGTAGTATCCATAGCAGTTTCCGGCATGACAAGCACGATGCGTACTTCCTATGCGCCGGACGGGTCGTCACATATGGCACGTCACAGCATCCGGAAAACAAGCATATCAGCTATGATTCGCGCCACAAATCAATACACGGCTACGAGACAGAACAGCTTGCAGCGGCTACGAGACGGGCAACAAGCAGCGTGTACGACACGAACATATCATGAATCTCATCGCGCAGATAATACTAGTACACTACATCTATGACCGGATCAGGAACTGACGATGACGGAGCAGGCGGTAAGTCAGACACCTACCACATAAACAAACAACACGTACCCGCAAAATGGCACAAACACACAGGAGATACATATCCTGGCCACTAACAACAGCCCACTATAGGGGTTGCATGGCCAGCACCACTAACACCCCCACCCATGGGGGGCCTGTTGCCTATCACCCCTGCCACCCCCACTCACAGGGGACCTGTTGCCCATCACCCCTGCCACTCCCACTCACAGGGGTCCTGTTGCCCATCACCCCTGCCACCTCACTCTCAGGGGTCCTGTTGCCCATCACCCCTGCCACCCCCACTCACAGGGCTTATGTTGCCCATCACCCCTGCCACCCCCAGCCATAGGGCTTATGTTGCCCATCACCCCTGCCACCACCACTCAAAGGGGACCTGTTGCCCATCACCCCTGCCACCCCCACTCACAGGGGACCTGTTGCCCATCACCCCTGCCGCCCCCAGCCATAGGATGGGTGATGTGCAACACATCCAGCACACACAAACATCAGGTATGTCCGCAAAATACATCCCCCATGACATCATGACAACTGTGTGTAGTCTGTGACAAATGCCCACAACAGTGATTATGGCTACGAGCATACAATGTAAGTAACAGCACATGTGTGACCAACACATGAGTGTGACATACACAAGGCAAGCATCACCATAGCACTGTGGCAATGTAAAAAGAACACCCCCTCACTGTGTAGAGCAGAAGTTAACTGGGGGCTCACAACATGCAGCAGATGTGGAGCATTGTGGTGATGTAGACCAAACCCCCCTCATCACAGTGACCAAAAGGTAAGTGTCATCATGGTCAAAGCTGCAAATACCAAACAGCATGTATGATCCCTGCTCCCAACACATCAAACACTTCTGGGGCAAACTAGTGGTTGTGTCCCATACACACAGACATGTGGTGAGGCTAACAGTGCTGTGAAAACATAACACTCTTGGCCATGTGCAGACAAGCACCTCACATGGGGGCACACAGCGTACAATGACACAACTGCAGAAGTGAGCATCACCAGGCATGCACACATCTCGAAAATAGACACACCAATCAAAACAACATGTGTAGACTGTAGGTGTTAGCTCACAAACTCATATTCCATGCCAGCAATGGCACCCAACAACCAGGATGAATGTGCACAATGATGTGAAATGACTCACAGGGACAGCTTGCAAGATCACAGAAATAGCATCCAGACAAAGGCCCACAACAGCAATACCAATGCACTGGTGCAGATGCACAAACAGGCAAACTCACACTGCACATCGGACACAACATGTGTATGTGTGTGTCACAGTATCCCCAGGCAACTACACAACAGATGAGGGGGCTGAACCACAGTGACACAGATGTGTACTCAGTGCCATACAAAAGTAAACCATCATTGGGACACCCTCAGTGGGCAATCAGGCGTTGGGAGATGAGAGGAAGCACAACAGACACATGTGACACAAGCTGGAATGAACACCAACTAACACAGCAAGAGACTGACACACAACACCACTTCCCCCAGGGACCAGACAGTGGGGTGACACAAGCATGCATGACACCTCCACTGTGATGCCAAAGGCAGATGTCGTACAAACTGGGAAACCCAGACATGTGTACTGTGCCACAAACGTACATCACACATACACAAACACAAATCACTCAGCATGGCCCCTCATCCATGGACAAATGGGAGCTAGGGGACCATCCATGCAAACATTCACATCAGTCCACCCTCAACACCACACACCTGAACTGCAACAATGTGTATCTGTTAAGTCCACATGGACAGGTGACATTGCACATGCACCCATGACAAACACAGGAATGTTGGCAGGAACTAAGGTGCACACACACATCACACAAGGACTGTTTAAACCCTGGGGAATGACAGACACACTGCACAGTATGCGGTACATGGCCATGACCTCAAAGGTCATGTAACCTTCAGAATCCCTGCCACAGTCCCAGGACTATGCAGATGCCAAAGAGAAACACAAGGCACACATGCTGACACCTGCCAGCATCGCAGCCGTGAACCCGACAAGTGGGAGCAGTCACACACACATACAAATGTCTCTATCACTGAAACCTACCACCTAGGGACATCTACATGATATTGTGAACAAACAAGTGCCTTGAGGAACCCTGACTGTGTCCCATCTGTGTCTGACAACATTATCACCACTCTGACAAATCCCAATGATGAAACACCAATTAACAGTAGTGTGTCATGCACCCACACATCTGGTAGCCCATTGGAAAAGTAGTGGGATGAACCCAGTACCACTCAGCAAGCATCAACAACAGTAACATATCAAGAGAACACTGTCTGTGTAGGAACAGGGATGTGGACACACACACATGCACATACAACACACACCTTGGGCCCAGGCCATGTCACTGGACAACACACTAACTTGAGGGGACGCAACTCCTGTGGGAGCCCAGCTGTACCAAACATATTCACCGCAAGTCCCACTCATGTCTGCAGAACGCTTGGTCAGTCAGCCATCAGTTACCACACAATGAAGGCTCTAGTCACAACAGCCTGGGTACATGAGTCTCCCCTAAGTCATCTGCACATACCCAAAACATATGTCTAGCAAGTTGCACAGAGGCCCCGGTTGCTCCTATTACAATGATGCCCACACCTGTCGGTCCAGTATTGATGAGCACGAAGTATGTGGAAGTGACAATTTGGACAATGGGAAGCACATCATATGTGCAGGGGTGCAAGTCACAGATGTGACCATGCCAATGAAATGCTCACAGAGAGATGTACACAAATAGTTGATCCTGACACACCCAGGTAGCTGCAAAGGATGACATGGATACCCACCAGAATAGGATACATTTCTCATGGACCACAGGGAGTACCTCACATCAACACATCAGTATGCAACATTGTAAACCAAGCATTACAGGTGCAAGGGCATGTAAAACAACAACAACATGATGTACAGCTAAATCAAGTTCACAGGGACAAAGAAAAAAGCTTTATTCAGCATATTAAAATTGAAACGTCTATTCCAACAAAAGACCAATGGCCAGTCCATGTCCAAATGCCAAGGAGTGAACTAGAGTGACAAATTCAGTATATGAAATGCTAAACGTCTGTGCAAACAAAAGGCCAATGGCCAGTCCATGTCAAAATGCCAAGGAGTGAACTAGAGGGACAACTGTCACACCTTGCTTGCCTGCACTGCTAAGGACCGGGGTCATCCCCTTGGAGGGGCATACATGGGGGCAGGCCAGGCACCGCAGGGACAGGATCATGGCGCTGTAGAAGGAGGCAGTGAAGAGGTGGGGGATGCAGGCGAGACACTTGCAATTGCAGTGGAGATGACTGAAATGGTGGGTGCTGTCACAACTGTAGGGCACAAGTCAGATGGGGTGGGTACCGGCACAACTCCAGTGGGCAGGTCAGATGGAGTGGATTGGCTCACCACTGCAGTGCCCAAGTCAAACGGGGTGGTCGTGGACTCCAAAGCAGTGCCTACATCCGTGGGAGCGGAATGGGGACAGGTGAGGTCAGCAGGGCGGGGGGGGACACGGTCCCCACATCAGTGGCACCAACTGTCTGACCAGGTGTGGAGGAGCAAGTGCTAGGGGGGATGGCCATAGCATTTTTGGGATGGTGTATCTGTGTGTGGGGGAACCCGGGGCAGGGAGTGGCAGGGGAACCTCTAGAGTGGTTGCCTGGGGGAAGGAGGATGGAGACTTTGCCTTGGAGCTGTGTGGTGGCATGGGGGTCTTGCTCTTCTTGCGCCGGGGGTGCTTGCGGGTGGGTGTCTCGGTCTGACAGCGCATGGGGGAGGGTGTCTGGGTTTGAGGGGCACTCCCTTCTGTGTGTGGGGACTTCCTCTTCCCCTTGTAATCAGGATCTGCTGGGTCGGTGGGGAAGAGGCCAAGATCACAGAGGAAGAGCTTCTGGGGGGATGGAGTTGCAGGTGAGGCAAGGGAAGGGGGCTGGGAGGGAGAGGTCTCGGAGGACTGTGGAGTGGTTGTGGATGACTGTGTGTGTGTCAGCAAACCAGCCCCTGTGAGTGTGGAATCAGTCCCCTGCGCTTGCTTGTGTGCACGTCTAGCCCTTGTTTGGGGGGTTTCTGTGCTTGGGACAGGTAGGGGGCTGGGAATCGTGGGTGGTGCAGGGGTAGGAGGGGTGCGGGACTGTTGGAGGAGGGACACTGCTGCCATCAGGGAGGAGGCCACGGGCTGGTTGGTCCTCTGTAGGGCAGACATGCCTGAGGAAATGCCCTCCATGAATGACACCAGTTGTGTCAACAGACCTGTGTGTGCATGGAGGACCTTCAGCATCGACGTCTGCCCTACATGGATCTGTCGAAGTAAGTCCACATACTCCTCCCTCAGAGCAGCAGGGGACACAGGAGCAGGGGGTGCGGTGCCTGGCACAAAGGAGACATGCTAACGAACACGGGAGCCCACAGGGACCTCTGGGAGGGGAGCCGATGGGAGGGGGGTGGTGGTGGTGGTGGTGGCGGTGGTGGCGGAGACAGCCTCACTAGCTGGGGTTTGGTGGCTGCTGACACCCACCTCCACAAGGGAGTCATCCTCAGAGCTGCTGTGGCCTTCAGCTGGGGGGGATGGTGCTGATGACTCCTCTGTGTGGCTCAACTCGCCCTCCGTGCCACTGGCTCCACCTGATTCCTCTCCTTCTGTCCCTGTAAGGCTCTGTGGCTCCTCCTGGTCCGTGGAGCTGTCTCCTCCTGTGGCCATGGATGTATCTGTATAGGAATAGGAAGTAACAGAACTACATCAGTCACCTGCACCGACTGCACACACCACAGTGAGTACATCACATCACAGGGCAAGCCCTGGCATCATCAGCTGAACACAGCTCAAAGTACCAACACTGTTTAGGATGAGACAATTGTCATTCTCAACCTCAACCATGGCACACTTATCCCTCCTTGACTTTCACACATATGTCCGTTGCATGTTGCATGCTAACACACCAATGTGCCAACATGCACCACCCACACATTAGTTGTACATGCAAGTGAACATGTAGGAGTATGTCACTATACACACAGCACATCTCTTGCGACTGACTCAGTACAGGTGTCCGGATGAAGGGATGGGCAGAGACTCATTTCACATGTTTGGGATGCATGCCAGCAACACACACTATGATGTACTCATGTCCTGATGGGCAAGGCCACAATGGGGTGCATGGTGCACACTTGAACATAACGCAGGCTCACTCATGGCAAGTTAAATGCCATGGAACTGGGATGCCCTGAAAGTCAGTCAACACTGTCTCCTGTTACAGGGGCATGGCATCCAGACAACAACAATGAGCACTGACTCACAATCCTTGCTCAGGGGTAAAGCTGACTCTGCAGATGACCGGCGCACTTGCCCGTCCCATGCAAACAACATATCCAGGACCCAGAAGACCCCACATCATGCAAATCATTCATATGAGTCTCAGCAAACACAAATCCCTGTACATTAACACATCACAGTCTGCCATGCATGTAACCCAGCTGCATGAGGGACACAGTTGCATACACCATTGTGCGCTGTCAGATGATCACACACCTATATGTCACACAGGTCTTGTCTCCCACAGTCACATTGCAGATGTCATGCTGACCCTCTGAATCATGGACACCCCAGTTGTACGTAGCAACAAGCCGCCCCCTAATGACACAGAGGCAGACACCTGAGGGCACATGTCACTAAGCACGACCTGCAATTTCATACACAGGATTGGGATTACAGAGTTTTTCTGAATGCCCTTGAGGGGGCATGACTGGGCAGGACTAAGTGAAACAGTGTTTTGCCCCAGACAGTAGTCAGGTGGCTAAGCAATTGTGACATACTAGATATACATACTCCTGAGGCACAAAAATGGGAGTCCCCTGCTGCATGGTTTTGTTTGGAATACCCCAGACACATGTTGCGAGTCAGACCAGCAACTGGTACACATCTCAAGGGCACACACAGTTCACATGTCAGATCTCAGGCATTGTGTAAACAATTGACCCAACCATGAAACACAGAACAGAGTCACGGGAACTGATGCTGGCCGGTACCTGAAACATAGCTGACTGCAGGGACACAGTGCCCTAGTCACACAAGCAACATACTGTAGGGGCCACACCTGTGGAACAGATGAGGAGGGTGCATCACACAAATGAGGGACCTGAGTTTGGGACTACAAGACCTACATAATGTGAAAGTGTGACCAGGACAAAAGACTTCTATTTGCATGTCAGACATAGTACACAGATCAGGCATGGACTTACCCCCTTCCTGCTGCTGTCTGGCCTTCAGCTGCCTATCCAGGTCCGGGAAGACCACCACCAGTATCTGGAGCATGTGGGGAGTGAGGGTCCGGTGTCCGCCCCTCCTGCGTGGAGGTGACAGCTTCAGCTGGACTCTAGCTATCCTCCGGGTCCAGCCCCGAAGGTCCTGCCACCTCTTCTGGCAGTTGCGGAGCTTGTAGACCCCTACTGAACGAACAGCCCGGGCGATGGTCAGTCAGATCTCCTGCTTCTGGTGGGCATCAACAAGTGAGGAGGATAAAGTGAAAAGTATATTAACACACATGCCCCAGATTTGTGCAGCACACAATTGGATATACATGTCATCATCACAAAGGGAAATAAATTACACAGGTAGTGCAACCATGGGGGATGAAAACTCACATGCATGTCTGACATGTACCTACACACTTTGGTGGATGAAAGTAGTCAGTGAGAATGCTTGCCACTGGTGTACACACTGCTAGTACTGCTAGTCAGACAACATGCATAATTAGGAAGGCAGTGGAAAGCACACTCACCTGCTCCCCTGGTGTCCCATAGAGCTTTCTGTACTCTGCTAGGAGCCCGTCCAGTAGGGCCTGGTTCTCCTCCTCAGCCATAGCAGGAGCCAGAGGATGCAGAGACAGTACAGTGGTAGCAGGGATGTGGTCCAGTAGCATGTAGTGCAGGCAAGTGAGCTCCCTGGGGGCCAGCCAGCCTTATATCTGTGCTGCAGAGGCAGAGTCTGTGCCATGTGTCCCAAGTGATAGGTCCAACACGGTTGCATTCTATGAATCTGGCCAATCCATTCAAAAGTATGACTCGTACACGCCTTCCGCATCGTTCAAATCTTCACCTTCATGGAACACTTGAAATTGCAACATTGTTGTAGGCATCCAACTGAATTTGCTGTGCACAACTCGTACAAGTTTTGAATCCGCATCCGTCTCCATGGCAGTCCTGAGCCAATGGGTGCGCCCGGCTCGTTCAACTAACTGTACAGCGCGTATTTTGAATATACACATGCACCCGTCTCCATATGATTCAATGGCGAAGGCATACGCCTGTCTCGGACCATGCCTGTCCGACGCGTATGCATGATAGTCACCCTTGTTGGAACTCATAGGATTCAATGACAAGGCGTACGCACGGCTCGGTCATGAACCGTGAAATGCGTACGCATTGTCACCCGCGTCGTTCCTAATTGGATTCAATGACAAGGGGCATACCCATGGCTCGGTCATGAACCGTGCAATGCGTACTCATTGTCACCCGCGTCGGACCTCATTAGTGTGACTATTATATGGATGCAACACACATATACTGGCTATGGACACCTGCACACACCTGCCACACTATAGCATTGGCCACACAGTGCATGTAAGGCTGCATTCCCTGGGTGTTTGAGGGGGCCACAGCTGTTTTTTTTGTCTGGCACTTTGTGCAGCCACTCCCAGGCTGTTATCTTGCACATGGGGGCAGAATCCTTTGTGTGTTGTGCACATTACCACTGTGATGTGCAATTGGACAGTAATGGGCATGAGTGAAGGCCACAGTGTCAGGTTGGATATGTTTAAGACATGTCACATACACCCTGAGTCCTGGGGGTGATGGCATGTGCGTCACAGTGAGACCTGTAGCTCCAATACTGATGTGCACCCACAGTCTGTGTGCATGTTTTGTCTCAGATGTGTCTGATCACATGTTACCAATGGGTGACTGTCTCCACATCCATGTGGTATATGCATCAACCTTGATGGGGTGTGTGTCTAAGAGATGCACATGTAGGGCCGGCATGAACAACAGTTGCCACTACCTGTGGGACTTACGCTTGCCTTGTGGTGTGTACGTGCTACGCCATGTCCATTGCTGTGTTGATGTGGCAATACAGGGAGCCTGGGTTTCTGCATGGCAAAGATCTGTGATGCCTGGGAGACATGAGTCCTCATTAGTCACTGGGGTGGGTTTTTTGAACGTTGCAGCAGCACATAGGTTGGGTGACACAGCCAGATGATTGGCCCATTGCACTACATGGCACTCATGTGGACATGTGCAATTGAGATGTGAGGTGGTGGTCTTGTAGGTGACATATGTGTCCATGACCAACAGCACACACCTCAGTACATTGTGTAATGTCATGACCTAGCATGTCATAGTGATCTTGGTCATGGCCACATGGGTGGATGTACTGACAATCTTCCTTTGTGACCTGTAACACGTTTATTCCACACTAGTTGCACGGTAATTCTACGTAACAGTGGAAAAAAAGCTCACAGTGTGTGGGAGAATGGAAGTCCAGGGATGTGTGGTACGTCAGTTGATGAGAATTGTCAACTTCCACACTGGTGTTGGCTTCTGGGTGTTGGGGGTCAGTGTTGACCACACAACAGGTAAAGGACCCTGGGAAGGACAGACAAGATACAGTCAAAAGCACAGACGAACAGGAGAGAAATGCAATACACATGCACAAAACATGTTGCAAAACACCTACACAAACACTAGTTAGCAGTACTACCCTATTGTGGAGTACACACCACCTGAATGGACACATCACAGCACGCATCCAGTCAAGTGGCACACAGACACACTCAGACAGCAACAGAGCTGGCTTAACACATTCCTGGCTACCTCCATACATTCACATAACAACCCTGGAAACTCACATTCAGGTGAAGAAGTTGTTGATGAGCTGGGAGCGGACGTCACCATCATCTTCATCATCACTGGCATCTTGACCCAGGCCGGGATCCTCCACACGTGCCGGACGTTGGTTGTCGTCATCCTCATCCTGGATGAGAGGCACCTCCTTCGGCACCGCCATGTTGTTTAGCATGCAGCAGACCAGTATTATTTTGCACACCTTTGCAGGCTCATATGCGAGGGCCCCTCCGGTCTTGTCCAGGCAGCGAAAGCGGCTTTTCAGGAGGTCGAATGTCCGCTCAATCACCCTCCTGCTCCAACCATGTGCCTCACTGTAGCGGAGCTCGTCTGGTGTCACAGGGTTCCTGAGGGGTGTCAGCAACCACGGCATGTTGAAGTATCCGGAGTCACCTACATACACAAAAATGAACAAGTAGATGAGTTTTGTAGGAGTGCGGAATACAACACTGACAAACACACACAATGAGAAACAGTCAGTACACACCGACAAGCCAGGCACGCTGAGCTGGCATCTATGACATCAGCGTTGCAATGTGACTACTCCTCTTAATGTAGGCATTGTGCGCCGAACCAGGGAACCATGCACACACATGTGTGATCAACATGTCAGCAAGACAGACCACCAGAGCATTGATCGAATGGTAGTGCTTCCTGTTACGGTATGCCTGCTCATGTGCCTGTGGTGGTATCAGGGCAACATGTGTCCCATCAATGGATCCAATGACGTTCGGCATCCTCCCCAGTGTATAAAAGGCATCCTTAATTTCAGGGAGTTCATCTTGGCTCGGGAACTTGATATACAGGTCGAGGAATTGCAACATCCCCTCCAAGACATCACGTAGCACCCGACTAAACATCGTTTGAGACATACCACCAGCAGTAGCCACAGTGTACTGGAAGGTACCAGTAGCAAAGAAGTGCAGGGCTGCCTTCACCTTCACCTCTGGGGTCAGTGCTGTAGGGTATGTCCAGCCAGTTAGCAGATGTGGCGCCAACTGCTCCGCAAACTCCTCAATCAGTGGCCTGGTGAAGCGGTACCGTCTGATGTTGTCGCGTTCCTTCATGGTTGCAAGGTCTGGGAACGATGGACAGCTGGTGCCCTGCAGTACAGAGATGCACAAAGGAAGATTGTCAGTACATCCCCCATGTGGCCATGACCACAATCACTATCACATGCTAGTTCATGACATTACACAATGTACTGAGGTATGTGCAGTTGGGCATGGACACATATGTCACCTACAAGACCACCACCTCACATCTCAATTCCACATGTCCACATGCGTGCCATGTAGTGCAATGGGCTAATCATCTGGCTGTGTCACCCAACCTATGTGGTGCTGCAACGTTCAAAAAACCCACCCCAGTGACTAATGAGGACTCATGTCTCCCAGGCATCACAGATCTTTGCCATGCAGAAACCCAGGCTCCCTGTATTGCCACATCAACACAGCAATGGACATGGCATAGCACGTACACACCCCAAGGCACGCGTAAGTCCCACAGGTAGTGGCCACTGTTGTTCATGCCAGCCCTACATGTACGTCTCTTAGACACACAACCCATCAAGGTTGATGCATATACCACATGGATGTGGAGACTGTCACCTATTGGTAACATGTGATCAGACACATCTGAGACACAACATGCACACAGACTGTGGGTGCACATCAGTATTGGGGCTACATGTCTCACTGTGACGTACATGCCATCACCCCCAGGACTCAGGGTGTATGTGACATGCCCCAAACATATCCAACCTGACACTGTGGCCTTCAGTCATGCAAATTACTGTCCAATTGCACATCACAGTGCAAATGTGCACAACACACAAAGGACTCTCCCCCCATGTACAAGATAACAGCCTGGGAGTGGCTGCACAAAGTGCCAGACAAAAAAACTGCTGTGGCCCCCTCAAACACCCAGGGAATGCAGCCTCACATGCCATGGGACACTGTGTGGCCAATGCTATAATGTGGCAGGTGTGTGCAGGTGTTCATGGCCAGTATATGTGTGTTGCATCTGTCTAATAGTCACACTAACGCGGTCCGACACGGGTGACAATGCGTACGCATTGCACGGGTCATGTCTGAGCCGTGCGTACACCTTGTCATTGAATCTAATGAGGTCCGACGCGGGTGACAATGCGTACGCATTGCACGGGTCATGTCCGAGCCGTGCGTACGCCTTGTCATTGAATCCAATGAGGTCCGACACGGGTGACAATGCGTACACATTGCACGGGTCATGTCCGAGCCGTGCGTACACCTAGTCATTGAATCCAATGAGGTCCGACGTGGGTGACAATGCGTACGCATTGCACGGGTCGTGTCCGAGCCGTGCGTACGCCTTGTCATTGAATCCAATGAGGTCCGACGCAGGTGACAATGCGTACGCATTGCACGGGTTGTGTCCGAGCCGTGCGTAGGCCTTGTCATTGAATCCAATGAGGTCAGACGCGGGTGACAATGCGTACGCATTGCACGGGTCATGTCCGAGCCGTGCGTACGCCTTTTCATTGAATCCAATGAGGTCCGACGCGGGTGACAATACGTACGCATTGCACGGGTCATGTCTGAGCCGTGCGTACGCCTTGTCATTGAATCCAATGAGGTCCGACGCGGGTGACTATCATGCATACGCGTCGGACAGGCATGGTCCGAGACAGGCATACGCCTTGGCCATTGAATCGTATGGTGATGGGTGCATGTGTACATTCAAAATACGCGTTGTACAGTCAGTTGAACGAGCCGGGTGCACCCATTGGCTCAGGACTGTCATGGAGACGGATGCAGATTCAAAACTTGTACGAGTTGTGCACTGGAAATTCAGTTGGATGCCTACAACAATGTTGCAATTTCAAGTGTTCCATGAAGGTGAAGATTTGAACGATGCGGAAGGCGTGTACAAGTCGTACTTTTGAATGGATTGGCCAGATTCATAGAATGCAACCGTGTTGGACCTATCACGTTGGACACATGGCACAGAGTCTGCCTCTGCATCACAGATATAAGGCTGGCTGGACCCCAGGGAGCTCATTTGCCTGCACTACATGCTACTGGACCACATCCCTGCTACCACTGCTGCTGTCTATGTGTCCTCTGGCTCCTGCTATGGCACGTACACTGGAGAGGGCCCCAGCCTTCACTGAGGAGGAGAACCAGGCCCTGCTGGACAGGCTCCTTCCAGAGTACAGAAAGCTCTATGGGACACCAGGGGAGCAGTTGAGTGTGCTGTCCACTGCCTTCCTAATTATGCATGTTGTCTGACTAGCAGTACTAGCAGTGTGTACAGCAGTGGCAAGCATTCTCACTGACTACTTTCATTCCCCAAAGTGTGTAGGTACATGTACTGAATATTTTCCTGCTGCTAAAGTGCATTTTTGCCAGCTTAAACTATCCAGGCATTGTTAACACGTCAGTCATGCATGTGAGTTTTCATTCCCCAGGGTTGCACTACCTCTGTAATTAATTTCCCTTTGTGATGATGACATGTATATCTGATTGTGTGCTGCACAAATCTGGGGCATGTGTGTTAATGTACTTTTCACTTTGTCCTCCTCACAGGTTGATGCCCACCAGAAGCAGGAGATCTGGCTGACCATCGCCCGGGCTGTTCGTTCTGAGCGGGTCTACAAGCGCCGCATCCGCAACTGCCAGAAGAGGTGGCAGGACCTTCGGGGCTGGACCCGGAGGATAGCTAGAGTCCAGCTGAAGCTGTCACCTCCATGCAAGAGGGGCGGACACTGGACCCTGATTTCCCACATGCTCCGGATACTGGCGATGGTCTTCCCGACCTGGATAGGCAGCTAAAGGCCAGACAGCAGCAGGAAGGGGGTAAGTCCATGCCTGGTCTGTGTACTATGTCTGACATGCAAATAGCAGTCTTTTGTCCAGGTCACACTTCCACATTACGTAGGTCTTGTAGTCCCAAAATCAGGTCCCTCATCTGTGTGATGCTCCCTCCTCATCTGTTCCACAGGTGTGGCCCCTACAGTCTTTTGCTTGTGTCACTAGGGCACTGTGTCCCTGCAGTCAGCCATGTATCAGATACTAGTCAGCATCAGTTCCTGTGACTCTGTTGTGTGTTTCAAGGGTGGGTCAATTGTTTACATAATGCCTGAGATCTGACATGTGAACTGTGTGTGCCCTTGAGATGTGTACCAATTGCTGGTCTGACTCGCAACAAGTTTCTAGGGTATTCAATACAAAACCATGCAGCTGGGTACTCCAAATTTTGGCCATCAGGAGTAGGTATAGCAAGTATGCCACAATTGCTTAGCCACCTGACTACTGTCCGGGGCAAAACACTGGTTCACTTAGTCCTGCCCAGTCCTGCGCCCTCAAGGGCATTCAGAAACACTCTGTAATCCCACTCCTGTGTGTGAAATTGCAGGTTGTGCTTCGTGACATGTGCCCTCAGGTGTGTGCCTCTGTGTCATTAGGGTGTGGCTTGTTGCTGCCTACAACTGGAGTGTCCATGATTCAGAGGGTCAGCATGACATCTGCAATGTGACTGTGGGAGACAAGACCTGTGTGACATATAGGTGTGTGATCATCTGACAGCGGACAATGGTGTATGCAGACTGTGATGTTTTAATGTACATGGATTTGTGTTTGCTGAGACTCATATATCTGATTTTCATGATGTGGGGCCTTCTAGGTCCTGGATATGTTGTTTGCATGGGATGGGCAAGTGCGCCGGTCATCTGCAGAGTCAGATTTGCCCCTGAGCTAGGATTGTGAGTCAGTGCATATTGTTGTTGTCTGGATGCCCTGCCCCTGTGACAGGAGACAGTGTTGACTGACTTTCAGGGCATCCCAGTGCCATGGAATTGAACTTGCTATGATTGAGCCTGCATTGTGTTCAAGTGTGCACCATGCACCCCATTGTGGCCTTGCCCATCAGGACATGAGTACATCATAGTGTGTGTTGCTGGCATGCATCCCAAGCATGTGAAATGAGTCTCTGCCCATCCCTTCATCCGGACACCTGTGCTGAGTCAGTCGCAAGAGATGTGCTATGGGTCTAGTGACATACTCCTACATGTTCACTTGCATGTACAACTAATGTGTGGGTATTGCATGTTGGCACATTGGGATATTAGCATCCAACATGCAACGGCCATATGTGTGCAAGTCAAGGAGGGATATGTGTGCCATGGTTGATGTTGAAAATGACAATTGGCTTATTCTAAACAGTGTTGGCACTTTGAGCTGTGTTCAGCTGATGATGCCAGGGCTTGCCCTGTGATGTGATGTACTCACTGTGGTGTGTGCAGTCAGTGCAGGTGACTGATGTTGTTCTCTTACTTCCTATTCCTATCCAGATACATCCACTGCCACAGGAGGGGACAGCTCCACGACCAGGAGGAGCCACAGAGCTTTACAGGGACAGAAGGAGAGGAGTCAGGTGGACCCAGTGGCATGGAGGGCAATTTGAGCCACACAGAGGAGTCGTCAGCACCATCCCCACCAGCTGAAGGGCACAGCAGCTCTGAGGATGACTCCCCTGTGGAGGCGGGTGTCAGCAGCCACCAAACCCCAGCTAGTGAGGCTGTCTCCGCCACCGCCACCACCACCACCACCACCCCCCTCCCATCGGCTCCCATCCCAGAGGTCTCTGTGGGCTCCTGTGTTCATGAGTATGTCTCCTTTGAGCCAGGCACCGCACCCCCTGCCCCTGTGTCCCCTGCTGCCCTGAGTGAGGAGTCTGTGGCCTTACTTAGACAGATGCATGTAGGGCAGACGTCAATGCTGAAGGTCCTCCATGCACACACAGGTCTGTTGGCACAACTGGTGTCATTCGTGGAGGGCATTTCCTCGGGCATGTCTGCCCTACAGAGGACCAACCAGTCCATGGCCTCCTCCCTGACGGCAGCAGTGTCCCTCCTCCAACAGTCTCACACCCCTCCTATCCCTGCACCACCCACGATTCCTAGCACACTACCTGTCCAAAGCACAGAAACCCCCAAACCAAGGGCTAGACGTGCACAGAAGAAAGCCCAGGGGACTGATTCCACACTCACAGGGGAATCCATCTGACCTGCCCACTGGAGTTGTGCCGGCACCCATCCCATCTGACGTGTGCCCCACAGTTGTGACAGCACCCACCACTTCAGTCATCTCCACTGCAGTTGCAAGTGTCTCACCTGCATCCCTCACCTCTTCACTGCCTCCTTCTGCTGTGCCCTGATCCTGTCCCTGTGGTGCCTGGCCTGCCCCCATGTATGCCCCTCCGAGGGGATGACCCCGGTCCTTAGCAGTGCAGGCAAGCAAGGTGTGACAGTTGTCACTCTAGTTCACTCCTTGGCAATTTGACATGGACTGGCCATTGGCCTTTTGGTTGCACAGACGTTTCAAATTTCATATACTGAATTTGTCACTCTAGTTCACTCCTTGCCATTTGGACATGGACTGGCCATTGGCCTTTTGTTGGAACAGACGTTTCACTTTTCATATGCTAAATAAAGCTTTTTACTTTGTCCCTGCGAACTTGATTTAGCTGTACATCATGTTGAGGTTGTTTTAGATGCCCTTGCACCTGTAATGCTTGGTTTACAATGTTGCATACTGATGTGTTGATGTGAGGTACTCCCTGTGGTCCATGAGATATGTATCCTATTCTGGTGGGTATCCACATCATCCTTTGCAGCTACCTGGGTGTGTCTGGACCAACTATTTGTGTACATCTCTCTGTGAGCATTGAATTGCCATGGTCACATCTGTGGCTTGCACCCCTGCATATATGATGTGCTTCCCATTGTCCAAATTGCCACTTCCACTTACTTCGTGCTCATCACTACTGGCCCTACAGGTGTGGGCATCATTGTAATAGGAGAAACTGGGTCCTCTGTGCAACTTGCTAGACATATTTTTGGGGTATTTGCAGCTGACTTAGGGGTGACTCACGTACCCAGGTTGCTGTGACCTGAGACTTCATTGTGTGGTAACTGATGGCTGACTGACCAAGTGTTCTGCAGACATGAGTGGGACGTGCGGTGAATATGTTTGGCACAGCTGTGCTCCCACAGGAGTTGTGTCCCCTAAAGTTAGTTTGTTGTCTAGTGACATGGCCTGGGCCCATGGTGTGTGTTGTATGTGCATGTGTGTGTGTCCACATCCCTGTTCATACACAGACAGTGTTCCCTTGATATGTTCCTGTTGTTGATGCTTGCTGAGTGGTACTGGGTTAATCCCACTACTTTTCCAATGGGCTACCAGATGTGTGGGTGCATGACTCACTACTGTTAATTGGTGTATCATCATTGTGATTTGTCAGTTCTGAGTGTTGATGATGTTGTCAGACACAGATGGGACACAGTGAGGGTTCCTCAAGGCACTTGTTTGTTCGCAATATCATTTAGTTGTCCCTAGGTGGTAGTTTTAAGTGATTGAGACATTTGTATGTGTGTGTGACTGCTCCCACTTGTCGGGTTCATGGCAGCGATGCTGGCAGGTGTCAGCATGGGTGCCTTGTGTTCCTCTTTGGCATCTGCATAGTCCTGGGACTGTGGCAAGGATTGTGAAGGTCACATGAGCATTGAGGTCATGGCCATGTACCACATACTGTGCAGTGTGTCTGTCATTCCCCAGGGTTGTAAACAGTCCTTGTGTGATGTGTGTGTGCACCTTAGTTCCTGCCAACATTCCTCCGTTTGTCATGTGGGCATGTGCAATGTCACCTGTCCATGTGGGCTTCATAGATACACATTGTTGCAGTTCAGGTGTGTGGTGTTGATGGTGGACTGATGTGAATGTTTGCATGGATGGTCCCCTAGTTCCCGTTTGTCCATGGATGAGGGGCCATGCTGAGTGATTTGTGTTTGTGTATGTGTGATGTACGTTTGTGGTACAGGACACATGTCTGGGTTTCCCAGTTTGTATGACATCTGCCTTTGTCATCACAGTGGAGGTGTCATGCATGCTTTTGTCACCCCAATGTCTTGTCCCTGGGGATTGTGCTGTTGTGTGTCAGTCTCTTGCTGTGTTAGTTGGTGTTCATTCCAGCTAGTGTCACATGTGTCTGTTGTGCTTCCTCTCATCTCCCAACGCCTGATTGCCCACTGATGGTGTCCCAATGATGGTTTACTTTTGTATGGCACTGTGTCCACATCTGTGTCACTGTGGTTCAGCCCCTCTCATGTGTTGTGTAGTTGCCTGGGGATACTGTGACACACACACACACACATGTTGTGTCCGATGTGCAGTGTGAGTTTGCCTGTTTGTGTTTGTGCATCTGCACCAGTGCATTGGTATTGCTGTTGTCTGGATGCTGTTTCTGTGATTTTGCATGCTGTCCCTGTGAGTCATTTCACATCATTGTGCACATTCATCCTGGTTGTTGGGTGCCATTGGTGGCATGGAATGTGAGTTAGTGAGCTGACACCTACAGCCTACACATGTTGTTTTGATTGATGTGTCTATTTTCGAGATGTGTGCATACTTGGTGATGGTCACTTCTGCTGTTGTGTCATTGTACGCTGTGTGCATTGTCAGCCCCCATGTGTGGTGTTTGTCTGCACATAGCCGAGAGTGTTATGGTTTCACAGTACTGTTTGCCTCACCACATCTCTGTGTGTATGGGACACAACCACTAGTTTGCCCCAGAAGTGTTTGATGTGTTGGGATCAGGGATCATACATGCTGTTTGTTATTTGCAGCTTTGACCATGATGACACTTACCTTTTTGTCACTGTGTTGAGGGGGGTTTGGTCCCCATCACCACAATGCTCCACATCTGCTGCATTTTGTGAGCCCCCACTTGACTTCTGTTCTACACAGTGAGGGAGTGTTCTTTTTACATTGCCACAGTGCTATGGTGATGCTTGCCTTGTGTATGTCACACTAATGTGTTGGTCACACATGTGCTGTTACTTACATTGTATGCTTGTAGCCATATTCACTGTGTGGGCATTTGTCACAGACTACACACTGTTGTCGTGATGTCATGGGGGATGTATTTTGCAGACATACCTGATGTTTGCATATGCTGGATGTGTTGCGCATCACCCATTGTTAGACGGACCGGGAGGGTCGGCCGAGGACAAGGGGAGAGGTCTCCGGGGAGAGCCGTCTCCAGCGATCGTTCAGACAAGTAACTTCCCCCCCACAGAGGTACACCACACAAGGATAAGATTTAACTTCTTTATAAGCGATTTCTTGAGGTACGATGGAATGGTACAAGGAGGTCTGGACTCAGGGGTCCCCTCGATTATAGTCTCTTAGCTTGGGGAGAAGGGTAGCGGGACAGTCTGGTTACCAATCTGGTAGATGCGATGATGGATAGCTCACAATCCTCGAGCTCGGTGTTCGGGCTTGGACGGGCCGCGGCAGCGCCAGCAGGTCCCGGTGAAGGTGGTCGTTCCAACGGGCCGCGGCAGCGCCAGCAGGTCCCAGCGAAGGTGGTAGTTCCAACGGGCCGCGGCAGCCCCAGCAGGTCCCAGCGAGGATGGAGGTTGCAGAAGGCCGCGGCAGCGCCAGCAGGCAGGACGATAGTTCACAAGGCAGGGCTACGGCAGCGCCAGTAGTCCGTCAAGGATGAGTTCTTCTCGGTGTCTCTCGACTCCAGGATACAACTGCCGTCCTGCTCCGGAGCTGCCCTAGTTATAGGTCTGGCGCTCTTTGATGTCCGGACCCTCGCCCTTGGAGGTCGGAGGGTCCGGGATGAAGGTGTCCAGACACCCAGCAGGGGGTGGAGCCAGCGCCTGGGGGAGCTGGAGGCGATCGGCACCTGGCGGGGGAGAGCCCTTGACGCTTTGTTCTCCCATTGACCTGCCAAGTGGTCCGCTCACCTCCTGGGTGGATGGTGGTGCCGGGATGTCGGGGGCCGGCCAGGCCCAGGGTTAGGGTCGGGTGGAGGCCACGTGGCCTCGTGGCGCAGGGCCCAAGATGGCGGCTTGATCCGGCCGGGGGAGCCGGTGGTGGCTCGGTCCCGTGATACATGGAGGTCCGGGGGCAGGAGTTCCGTCGGGAGACGGGGTGCGGGTGATTCTTGTGGGTCACGCCTGGCGGGCCGGGGCTTGGGCCCTGTCATGCGGGGAGGGAGCAAGCCCTTCGTGTGGCCTGTCCAACATGCGTCCCCCCCAGCTGAAGGCGGGGAGAGTCACCCATCTTCCTGGGGACTCTCCTCGTCGAGGCGGAAAAAGCGTGACAGGCCATCTGCGTTGGCGTGGTCTTGGCCCGGTCGATGTTCCACGGTGAAGTCCATTCCCTGCAGGGAGATGGACCAGCGCAATAGTTTTGGGTTCTCCCCCCGCATCTGCATCAGCCACTGCAGGGGTCGATGGTCGGTTTGTACCCGGAAGTGGGTACCGAAGAGATAGGGCCGGAGCTTTTTGAGGGCCCACACCACTGCGAAGGCCTCCCTCTCGATTATGCTCCAGCGCTGTTCTCGGGCCAGGAGACGTCTGCTGATGAAGGCCACCGGCTGGTCATGACCCTCAGGGTTCAGTTGGGAAAGAACCGCTCCGATGCCGTGGTCGGAGGCGTCTGTCTGTACAATGAATTCCCGACTGTAATCGGGGGCCTGGAGCACAGGGGCGGTGCACAGTGCGGCCTTCAGCTTTTCGAAGGCCGCTTGACAGTCGGGGGTCCAGTTAATCCGCTTCGGCTGGTTTTTGGACGTGAGACCCGTGAGGGGCCCCACAATGCTGCCGTAGTCCCTCACGAACCGCCGGTAGTAGCCGGTGAGCCCCAAGAAGGCTCGGACCTCGGTCTGGGTGACGGGGGGCTGCCAGGACTGGATGGCAGCGATTTTAAGTTGCAGCGGGGCCACCAGCCCGCTTCCCACCTGGTGCCCGAGGTAGGTCACGGACCCTTGACCAATTTGGCATTTGCCGGCCTTAATCGTGAGGCCGGCCCGCTGGAGGGCCTGCAGGACCTCTTGGAGGTGGAGGAGGTGGTCGGACCAGTGGCGGCTGTACACAGCGATATCGTCCAGGTAGGCGGCGCTGAACTCTTCGAGCCCCGCCAAGACCTGGTTCACTAGACGTTGAAAAGTAGCGGGGGCATTCTTCATGCCGAAGGGCATGACCTTGAAGTGGTAGTGGCCATCGGGGGTAGAGAAGGCGGACCGTTCCTGAGCCCGGGGTGTGAGACCGATCTGCCAGTAGCCCGCTGTTAGGTCGAAGATGCTGAGGTAGCGGGCGGCCCCCAGCCGGTCGATCAATTCATCCGCTCGGGGGATAGGATGAGCGTCGGTCCGGGTGACAGCGTTCAAGCCCCGGTAGTCGACGCAGAATCTCAGTTCAGGTGTGGCACCGGGGGCAGCGGCTTTGGGGACCAGTACAACTGGGCTGGCCCAGGGACTGTCCGAGGGCTCGATGACCCCGATCGTGAGCATTTTGGCCACTTCCTCTTGGATGCAGGCCCGTACCCGATCTGGCACGCGGTAGGCCCGGTGTCGGATAGGGGGACTGTCCCCGGTATCCACGTCGTGCAAGCACCAAGGGGTGATCCTGGGGGTGAGGGAGAACAGGGTAGCGAACCGCAGCAGGAGGTCCCGGCAGCCCTGGCGTTGCTCTGGGGTGAGGGCATCGGAGAGCCGGACCCCGTCCACGGAACCGTCATTCTCCTGAGTCTTCAGGAGATCCGGGAGAGGTTCGGAGTCCTCCTCCGCCCCACTGTCTGTAGCCATCAGGAGGCTGAGTTCTGAGCGCACAAAGTGTGGTTTGAGTCGGTTGGTGTGGAGGACCCGAAGGGGGTTCCGGGGGGTCCCCATGTCGATGAGGTAAGTGACGGGGCTTTTGCGCTCGACCACTTTGAAGGGCCCCGTCCACTTATCTTGCAAGGCACATGGTTCGGTGGGGGACATCACCCACACTTGTTGACCAGGTTCGAACTCGACGGAGGAGGCATTGTGATCGTACCATTTTTTCATGTCCTCCTGACTGGCCTCGAGGTTCGCCTTGGCCATCTCCCTGAAGCGCCGGGTCTGATTGCGTAGGGCCAGGAGGTACTTGAAGACGTCTGGAGGGGTCTTTAGGGGGGCCATCTCCCAACCTTCTTTGACTAGGCTGAGGGGCCCTCGCACAGGGTGCCCGTACAGGAGTTCGAAAGGGCTAAAGCCGAGGGACTTCTGGGGAACTTCTCGATAGGCGAAGAGGAGGCACGGGAGTAGTACATCCCACTGGCGCCGGAGGGGCTCTTCCAATCCCCCAATCATCCCCTTGAGGGTGCGGTTGAATCGCTCCACTAGTCCGTTCCCTTGGGGGTGATAGGGGGTCGTGAATCGGTAGGTGACCCCGCACTGTTGCCAGAGGGACTTCATATATTTTGAGATAAAGTTCGTGCCTCGGTCGCTGACGACTTCTCGGGGGAAGCCCACCCGGGAGAAGATCCCCATTAGGGCCCGGCCAACCACTGGAGCTGTTACAGTTCGTAGGGGCACCGCCTCGGGGTAGCGGGTGGCGTGGTCCACCAGTACCAGGATGAACCTATGTCCTTGTGCCGTGCGGGGGTCCAGGGGCCCCACAATGTCTATTCCTACCCTCTCGAACGGGGTGGTGACCACTGGGAAGGGTTGCAGAGGGGCTTTCAGCTTACGGCCGCTCTTCCCACTGGCCTGGCACGTGGGGCAGGACCGGCAGTGGTTAAGGACGTCGTTCCGCATCTTCGGCCAGAAAAAGTGAGTCACTAGGCGACTGTAGGTTTTGTCCTGGCCCAGGTGTCCAGCCAGGGGGACATCGTGGGCCAGAGTTAGTAGGAAGTCTCTGAAGCGGAGAGGTACCACCAGCACTCGACTGGCCCCTCGCTCCGCGATTCTTTGTTCGCTGTATAGCAGGTCGTTATCCCAATAGACCCAATGAGTTCCGGTGGAGTCCCCTGCGCTCTGGGCGCTGGCTTGCTGGCGGAGTCCCTCGAGGGAGGGGCAGGTCTTTTGCTCCTGGCGGAACTGTTCTTGGGTGGGCCCCCCTTCTTGACGCCACTGAGCCAGGCCGGGAAGGTCCTGGGGTTGCGCGACCCCTTCGGCCGTTGGTTCTGGGGGGTTGGCCTCGTCGTTGTCCTCTACTGGGGCGACCGGGGGCGGAGGTGCTGGCCATTCTGGTTCTTCTGAGCGGGGGACGGCACGGGCGGCCATGGACCGGGTGGTTACGCAGGCCCAGTCCGGGAGGCCCAGCATCCCCAGGTGTTCTCTTCTTTCGACGGTGGCCCACGGGGAACTCTCAAGGTCATTCCCCAGGAGGCAGTCCACGGGGGCATCATCCCGGACCGTCACTTTCAACAGGCCGGAGACCCCTCCCCATTCGAAGGGGACGCAGGCCATTTGACACAGACTTTCGGAATTGTCGGCTGAGCGGACGGGGCAGAGAATGTTCGGCAGGATCTGCTCGGGCTTCACCAGGTGACAGCGGACGGCCGTCACACTGGCGCCTGTGTCACGTAAGGCCTCGGCCCGACGCCCATTAATGGTCACCCACTGGCTGTATTTCCGGGTGTTGGCGGGTAGGGGAGCCCGCGGGACCATGTCCTTTCCCCCTAGGCACGCTAGAACCATGGCGGCCGGTTCCCACTCTTGCTGGGCCGGCTCATATTCTTCCTGTTCCTTTGATAGTCGTTCTTCCCCCAGGGCGGCGGCAGCTACCTGGCGGGGCTTTGGTGTTTGGTTCTGCGGGCAGCTCGGGTCATTGGCGTAGTGGCCGACTCGCTGGCATCGGTGGCACGTGACGTTGGCTCGGAACCCCGGGCGCATCGGGGGGTTGCCCCGGCCGGCCGGGGGTGGGGTGCTGGCCACGGGTGTTGCCGGGATGGTGTCTCTCCCTCGCCCCTGGCCTCCTCCTCCTCCCCGGGGACGGTGCTGGCCTTGGTTGTTTCGGTTTTGCTCGTGTGGTCCTCTCCGGCCCACTCGGGTGCTTTCCCATCGGTCAGCTTCGGCGGCGAGTTGCCGGGGGTCAGTCAATTTACTGTCGAGGAGGTGCTGCCTGAGCTCGACGAAACAGTTGTTCGACAGGTGCTCCCATACCATAAGGTTAAAGAGTTGCTCGTAGGTCGTTACATGGCTCCCCTTGATCCAACCCTCGAAGGCTCGGCTGAAATAGTTGACGTACTCCACCCAAGTTGTACCCGGGATCCGGGTGCAGTCTCTGAACCTCTGGCGGTACATCTCGGGTGTGAGGCCGTAGCGGGTGAGGAGGGCAGCCTTCATGTGGTCGTAGGACGACATCTGGTGATCTGGGAGCTGCAATAGGGCATCGCGGCCTTCGTTGACGAACCTCCCCCATAGTCCGGCTCCCCAATCACTCCGGTCGATCCGGTGGGAGGTCATGACGATCCCGTAGGCTTTGAACCACTGTTGTATGTCGTCCTCTCGGACATACTCTCGGACAACATCCTTGGGGATGTGGACTTTTTTCTCGGTTGCTCCCGGGGTGTGCGGTCGCTCAGGCACCCCCGGTTCTTTATTCTGTTTCCGAAGTTCTATTTCCGCCAGTTTGCGCTCGTGTTCGAGTGTTATTCTTTTTTCCTCGAGCTCTCTCTGTCTCTGTTTTTCTTCTCGTTCTTCTCGGAGCCGCAGATGTTCTAGATTTAGTTTCTGCTCGGCTAACTTTAGTTCACCGTCCATCTTGAGTCGCGCCATTTCCAACTCATGTAATCTGGTTCTTTCTCTTTCTTGGATCTCTTCCTGCGAGAGGCCCGTTCCTCGCTCCTCGGGAGCTGTGGCGTTCCCCTCTGGTGCTACACCATTTTGGTCGGGGGATCGGGCGGCCCCGGTTTCCGCCCACGACTCAAGGGCGTGTTTCAAATCGTCTTTGGTACTCAGGCCGGTGGTAGCAATGCCTAGTTCCATGCAGAATTGTTTAAGTTCACGATGGCTATACTCTTCTAATTTATCCATCTGGAATTTCTCGGTGGAACCGCTCTCTTGGGTTGACATTGTGGTTTGTCGTGGGGTGAGCTACTCTCTGTACGATTACGCGTTGATTCGGATCGCGCCGCTGGCCACCAATGTTAGTCGGACCGGGAGGGTCGGCCGAGGACAAGGGGAGAGGTCTCCGGGGAGAGCCGTCTCCAGCGATCGTTCAGACAAGTAACTTCCCCCCCACAGAGGTACACCACACAAGGATAAGATTTAACTTCTTTATAAGCGATTTCTTGAGGTACGATGGAATGGTACAAGGAGGTCTGGACTCAGGGGTCCCCTCGATTATAGTCTCTTAGCTTGGGGAGAAGGGTAGCGGGACAGTCTGGTTACCAATCTGGTAGATGCGATGATGGATAGCTCACAATCCTCGAGCTCGGTGTTCGGGCTTGGATGGGCCGCGGCAGCGCCAGCAGGTCCCGGTGAAGGTGGTCTTCCAACGGGCCGCGGCAGCGCCAGCAGGTCCCAGCGAAGGTGGTAGTTCCAACGGGCCGCGGCAGTGCCAGCAGGTCCCAGCGAGGATGGAGGTTGCAGAAGGCCGCGGCAGCGCCAGCAGGCAGGACGATAGTTCACAAGGCAGGGCTACGGCAGCGCCAGTAGTCCGTCAAGGATGAGTTCTTCTCGGTGTCTCTCGACTCCAGGATACAACTGCCGTCCTGCTCCGGAGCTGCCCTAGTTATAGGTCTGGCGCTCTTTGATGTCCGGACCCTCGCCCTTGGAGGTCGGAGGGTCCGGGATGAAGGTGTCCAGACACCCAGCAGGGGGTGGAGCCAGCGCCTGGGGGAGCTGGAGGCGATCGGCACCTGGCGGGGGAGAGCCCTTGACGCTTCGTTCTCCCATTGACCTGCCAAGTGGTCCGCTCACCTCCTGGGTGGATGGTGGTGCCGGGATGTCGGGGGCCGGCCAGGCCCAGGGTTAGGGTCGGGTGGAGGCCACGCGGCCTCGTGGCGCAGGGCCCAAGATGGCGGCTTGATACGGCCGGGGGAGCCGGTGGTGGCTCGGTCCCGTGATACATGGAGGTCCGGGGGCAGGAGTTCCGTCGGGAGACGGGGTGCGGGTGATTCTTGTGGGTCACGCCTGGCGGGCCGGGGCTTGGGCCCTGTCATGCGGGGAGGGAGCAAGCCCTTCGTGTGGCCTGTCCAACACCCATCCTATGGCTGGGGGTGGCAGGGGTGATGGGCACCAGGTCTCCTGTGAGTGGGGGTGGCAGGGGTGATGGGCAACAGGTCTTCTATGGGTGTGGGTGGCAGGGGTGATGGGCAAAATAAGCCCTGTGAGTAGGGGTGGCAGGGGTGATGGGCAACAGGTTCCCTGTGAGTGGGGGTGGCAGGGGTGATGGGCAACATAAGCCCTGTGAGTGGGGGTGGCAGGGGTGATGGGAAACATAAGCCCTGTGAGTGGGGGTGGCAGGGGTGATGGGCACCAGGTCCCCTGTGAGTGGGGGTGGCAGGGGTGATGGGCAACAGGTCCACTATGGGTGTTGGTGGCAGGGGTGATGGGCAACATAAGCCCTGTGAGTGGGGGTGGCAGGGGTGATGGGAAACATAAGCCCTGCCTGTGAGTGGGGGTGGCAGGGGTGATGGGCACCAGGTCCCCTGTGAGTGGGGGTGGAAGGGGTGATGGGCAACAGGTCCACTATGGGTGTGGGTGGCAGGGGTGATGGGCAACATAAGCCCTGTGAGTGGGGGTGGCAGGGGTGATGGGAAACATAAGCCCTGTGAGTGGGGGTGGCAGGGGTGATGGGAAACATAAGCCCTGTGTGTGGGGGTGGCAGGGGTGATGGGCACCAGGTCCCCTGTGAGTGGGGGTGGCAGGGGTGATGGACAACAGGTCCACTATGGGTGGGGGTGGTAGGGGTGATGGGCAACATAAGCCTTGTGAGTGGGGGGTGGCAGGGGTAATGGGCATCAGGTCCCCTGTGAGTGGGGGTGGCAGCGGTGATGGGCAACATAAGCCATGTGAGTGGGAGTGGCAGGGGTAATGGGCACCAGGTCCCCTGTGAGTGGGGGTGGCAGGGGTGATGGGCAACATAAGCCCTGTGAGTGGGGGTGGCAGGGGTGATGGGAAACATAAGCCCTGTGAGTGGGGGTGGCAGGGGTGATGGGCACCAGGTCCCCTGTCAGTGGGTGTGGCAGGGGTGATGGGCAACAGGTCCACTATGGTTGGGGGTGGCAGGGGTGATGGGCAACATAAACCCTGTGAGTGGGGGTGGCAGGGGTAATGGGTAACAGGTCCCCTGTGGGTGGGGTTGGCAGGGGTGATGGGCAACAGGTCCACTATGGGTGTTGGTGGCAGGGGTGATGGGCAATATTAGCCCTGTGAGTGGGGGTGGCAGGGGTGATGGGCAACATAAGCCCTGCCTGTGAGTGGGCGTGGCAGGGGTGATGGGCACCAGGTCCCCTGTGAGTGGGGGTGGAAGGGGTGATGAGCAACAGGTCCACTATGGGAGTGGGTGGCAGGGGTGATGGGCAACATAAGCCCTGTGAGTGGGGGTGGCAGGGGTGATGGGAAACATAGGCCCTGTGAGTGGGGGTGGCAGGGGTGATGGGAAACATAAGCCCTGTGTGTGGGGGTGGCAGGGGTGATGGGCACCAGGTCCCCTGTGAGTGGGGGTGGCAGGGGTGATGGACAACAGGTCCACTATGGGTGGGGGTGGTAGGGGTGATGGGCAACATAAGCCTTGTGAGTGGGGGGTGGCAGGGGTAATGGGCATCAGGTCCCCTGTGAGTGGGGGTGGCAGCGGTGATGGGCAACATAAGCCATGTGAGTGGGAGTGGCAGGGGTAATGGGCACCAGGTCCCCTGTGAGTGGGGGTGGCAGGGGTGATGGGCAACATAAGCCCTGTGAGTGGGGGTGGCAGGGGTGATGGGAAACATAAGCCCTGTGAGTGGGGGTGGCAGGGGTGATGGGCACCAGGTCCCCTGTCAGTGGGGGTGGCAGGGGTGATGGGCAACAGGTCCACTATGGGTGGGGGTGGCAGGGGTGATGGGCAACATAAGCCCTGTGAGTGGGGGTGGCAGGGGTAATGGGTAACAGGTCCCCTGTGGGTGTGGGTGGCAGGGGTGATGGGCAACATAAGCCCTGTGAGTGGGGCTGGCAGGGGTGATGGGCAACAGGTCCCCTGTGAGTGGGGGTGGCAGGGGTGATGGGCAACATAAGCTCTGTGAGTGGGGGTGGCAGGGGTGATGGGAAACATAAGCCCTGTGAGTGGGGGTGGCAGGGGTGATGGGCAACAGGTCTACTATGGGTGTGGGTGGCAGGGGTGATGGGCAACATAAGCCCTGTGACTGGGGGTGGCAGGGGTGATGGGAAACATAAGCCCTGTGAGTGGGGGTGGCAGGGGTGATGGAAAACATAAGCCCTGTGTGTGGGGCTGGCAGGGGTGATGGGCACCAGGTCCCCTGTGAGTGGGGGTGGCAGGGGTGATGGACAACAGGTCCACTATGGGTGGGGGTGGTAGGGGTGATGGGCAATGTTGGAAGGCGGACCCCGAGGAGTCGGCGAGACCACCAAGGGGGGCCCTCACACTGTACGAAGTAGCCGAGCGCTGCCGAGAAGTCTCCTGAGAGATCCTTCTCCTATCACGTACTAGCACAGTAACACCACCACACAGGGCTCAAGGAGGTTGTCTCAAGACAAGCAATTCTTTATCAGCAATAAAAAGGTTACAAGGTCAATATTTACACGAAGGGATCGAGGGATCCACCAAAAGTCTCAGTGTCTCTTTGGAAGGGTAGGGGTAGCGGGACAGTCTTTGGCAGGAGTGCGATACGAGGGTACCTGGGGCCCAGTTCTTATCTTCAAGCTGGAGGACCTCCGGATCTCGGAGGGGTCGAGCCGCGACGGCGTCAGCAGGGCTCCGGCGTACAGTTCGTGGAGAGCCGCGATCCAATCAGCAGGGCTCTCAAGATGGTTTCTGCTCAGCTCGAGCCGCGACGTCGTCAGCAGGGCTCCGAGGGAGGTTTCAGCGAGGTTGGGCCGCGACAGCGTCAGCAGGGCTCCGATGTTCCAGGTGGCTTCAAAATGTTCACAAGAAGGAGCCGCGACGCAGTCAGCAGGGCTCGTGATGGTTCCGACAAGAGTTCTTCTCCGTAGGGTCAGCCGCGATTCAATCAGCAGGGCTCTCGACTCCGGGATACAACTGCCGATCTGTGGCGGGGTCGCCCCAGATATAGGTCTGGAGCCCTTTGATGTCCGGACCCAGGCGCCCGGGGGGGGCGGAGAGGCCGGGTGGAGGTGGCCAGACGCCCAGCAGGAGAGGCGCCAGGCCCAAGGGAGTTGCAGGGCGATCACACCTCGAGAGGGGAGGACAGTTGGGGGTCCCATTGATACTGTCCTCCGCCGGGGGCGATGAATGGTTCCTGCGGCACCCCCTGGCCAGTTCGTGGTGCCTCGATGTCGGGGCTTCGCTGGGGTCGAGGCCGGGTTGAGCGGGGTCGCGCTGGCTGGTGCACAGAGTCACGTGGATGCCAACAAGATGGCGGAGCCACGAGGGGTATGCGACCTCGTGCAGCTCAGGATGAAGGGCCTCGGTGCAGTTCAGAAGGGTGGCCCGTGAAGGCCGGGGCGGGGAACGGGCACAATCCACGGGGTTAAGGACCACGCCACGAGGCCGGGTCCAACAGGCGTCCCCCCCAGCCGAAGGCATGGAGAGTCACCCATCTCCTTGGGGATTCTCCTCGTCAAGGCGGAAGAAGCGGGACAGGCCGTCGGCTTTGGCGTGGTCATTGCCGGGCCGGTGTTCAACGTCAAAGTCCATCCCTTGTAGCGAGATGGACCACCGCAGCAGCTTGGGGTTCTCGCCCCGCATTTGCATTAACCACCGCAGGGGCCGGTGGTCGGTCTGGACCCGGAAGTGGGTACCTAAGAGGTAGGGCCAGAGCTTCTTGAGGGCCCACACTACAGCGAAGGCCTCACGCTCGATGGTGCTCCATCGTTGCTCCCGGGGCAGTAGCCGTCGGCTGATGAAGGCCACTGGTCGGTCGAGCCCCTTTTCATCGGCTTGGGACAGGACGGCCCCGATCCCATACTCGGAGGCGTCCGTCTGCACCACGAACTCCTTATTGTAGTCAGGGGCCTGCAGCACCGGGGCAGTACACATTGCTGTCTTTAGGGTGTTGAAGGCTGCTTGGCAGCGGGGTGTCCAGTGCACCTCCTTGGGCTGCTTTTTGGACGTTAGCTCTGTGAGGGGGCCAACAATGCTCCCATAGTCCCGGATAAACCGCCGGTAGTATCCGGTGAGACCCAGGAAGGCCCGGACAGCGGTCTGGGTAGTGGAGGGTTCCCAGGCCTGGATGGCATCTATTTTCGGTTGGAGAGGGGCCACCTGCCCGCTCCCCACTTGATGGCCCAGGTAGGTCACGGATCCGTGGCCGATCTGGCATTTGCTGGCCTTGATTGTGAGCCTGGCCCGCTGGAGGGCGGCCAGGACGGCTTTAATGTGAAGGAGGTGCTCTGCCCAGTGGTTGCTGTACACGGCAATGTCATCTAGGTAGGCCGCGCTGAAGGCCTCAAGCCCGGCCAAAACCTTGTTCACCAGTCTTTGGAAAGTGGCCGGGGCGTTCTTCATTCCGAAGGGCATCACCCGAAAGTGGTAATGCCCATCCGGGGTCGAAAAGGCGGATCTTTCTTGGGCGCCGGGGGTGAGCTGGATTTGCCAGTACCCGGCGGTGAGGTCCAGCGTGCTCAAGTAGCGAGCGGCCCCTAGGCGGTCGATGAGTTCGTCGGCCCGGGGTATAGGGTGGGCGTCCGTCTTGGTCACTGCATTCAGGGCTCGGTAGTCCACGCAGAATCGTAACTCTGGGGGGTGGCCGGGAGCTGCGGCCTTTGGCACCAGGACGACAGGGCTGGCCCACGGGCTGTCGGAGGGTTCGATGACCCCCAGGGCCAGCATCTTCGTTACTTCGGCCTGGATGCATGCCCGCACTCGGTCGGGTACCCGGTAGGCTCTGTGTCGCACGGGGGGGCTCTCCCCGGTGTCGACGTCGTGGACGCACCAGTGGGTCACCCCCGGGGTGAGGGAGAAGAGGGCTGCGTAGTCCCGCAGCAGTTGCTGGCAGTCGTTGCGCTGTTCCGGAGTCAGGGAAGAGGCGAGTTGGACACCTTCGATCGATCCATCATGGACGTTGGACTGCAAGAGGTCGGGCAGGGGCTCGGAGTCGTCCTCGCCCCCCTCGTCGGTCGCCAGTAGCAGGCTCAGTTCGGTCCGGGCAAAGTGGGGTTTTAGCCTGTTAACATGTAGGACCCGGAGGGGGTTCCGGGGGGACTCCAGGTCGACCAGGTAGGTGACAGGACTTTTCTTCTCCACTACCTTGAAGGGCCCGGTCCACTTGTCCTGGAGGGCGCCGGGTTCAACCGGGGCCATGACCCATACTTTCTGACCGGGTGTCCATACAATAGTTCAAACGGGCTGAACCCCAGGGACTTCTGCGGGACCTCCCGATAGGCAAACAGGAGGCACGGCAGCAGGACATCCCATCTCCGCCTGAGGGGCTCTTCCAGGCCCTGGATCATTCCCTTTAATGTTCTGTTGAACCGCTCAACCAGTCCGTTCCCCTGAGGGTGATAGGGGGTCGTGAACTTGTATGTGACCCCGCACTGCTGCCACAGGGACCGCATGTATCTGGAAATAAAGTTCGTGCCTCTGTCGCTCACCACTTCGCGGGGAAATCCCACTCGGGAGAAGATCCCCATTAAGGCCCGGCCTACCACGGGGGCCGTTATAGTTCTTAGCGGGACCGCCTCCGGGTACCTGGTGGCGTGGTCCACGAGGACCAGGATGAAGCGGGGAAGCCATCTCTTCGGGGGAGGATTCACTAGGTCCAGGGTCGGTGTCCGCCTCCTCCTCGCTGCTGGCGGGAGGGGGTGCGAGCCCCTTGGGCTGGGTGGCCCTGGAGGCCGAGGATGAGCGGGGGGCCCGGGCGGTCATGGACCGGGTGATGGCGCAGGCCCAGTCAGATAGTCCCAGCATTCGGAGGTGCTCTCGTCGCTCTACTTGAGCCCAGGGGGAACTCTCCAAGTCGTTCCCCAGGAGGCAGTCGACAGGGGCGTCGTCGCGTACCGTCACCTTCAGCAGGCCCGTCACCCCTCCCCACTCGAAGGGGACCAGGGCCATCTGGCACAGGCTTTCACTGTTGTCGGCCGTCCGGACGGGGCACAGCACATTCGGTAGAATCTGTTCAGGGGTCACCAGGTGGCAGCGGACAGCGGTGACACTGGCGCCGGTGTCACGAAGGGCTTCGGCCCGTTGTCCATTGACCGTGACCTGCTGCCGGTACTTCTGGGTGTTGCTTGGGATGGGGGTGCAGGGTACCATTTCTCGGCTACCCAGTGTTAGACGGGGACCTCAGAGGAGCCCGGAAAGGGGGTCCTGACTACCCTGAGACCCACCCTCAAAGTATCGTAGCCGGGCACTGGCGGGAGACGCCTCAGGAGGAGGGATCTCGTATCGAGGATCGTACTTCTGGCACCACACGACACAGAAACACCACACCGTGCGTTCTTAGGAACCAATCTTTATCAAACAGGTTAGCACTGCAAATATGTACAAGGAGAGCGCGGGCTCAATGAGTCTCGGAAGGGATAGGGGGTAGCGGGACAGTCTCTGGCAAAAAGGTTCAAGGCAAGGATGTACCCGGCGCACAGCTCACAATCCTCGAGCTGGGGGGTAGGCTGGTTGTCGTGGGGTCCGGCGGGACCGGTGGAGTCTGTGGAAGCCGCGAGTCACTCAGCGGGCTCAGGTACAAGTTCGGAGGTCTTACGATCTTCAGGGAGCCGCGAGTCACTCAGCAGGCTCAAGTACAAGTTCGGAGGTCTTACGATCTTCAGGGAGCCGCGAGTCACTCAGCAGGGCTCAGGTACAAGTTCGGAGGTCTTACGATCTTCAGGGAGCCGCGAGTCACTCAGCAGGGCTCAGGTACAGTTCGGAGGTCTTACGATCTTCAGGGAGCCGCGAGTCACTCAGCAGGGCTCAGGTGGTTCTAAGTTCCAGGAGCCGCGACCGCATCAGCAGGCTCTCGTTGTTCCAGCGTCGAATCTGCCGGACAGCCCCAGAGCACCCCTTGTTATAGGTCGACCCCTCTTTGATGTCCGGAGTCTGTGCAGGCAGGGGTCTTGTCACCTGGGGGTCGCTTGTCGGGGTTTCCTGCCATTGTCTTGTGATCTTTTCAGGGCCGGGTCGGGGAGGAGTCCCAGACACCCAGCAGGCGTGGAGCCAGCCCTCAGGGAGGCCGGAGGGTCGATCGAAACCCATCGTCCCAGGGGAGTTCAGAGGTGCGATAGAAACTGCTCCTCCCTCTCTCATCCCCTGGAAGCGTGATGTCCTCCAGCCGGAGTGGCGCCTCTAGGCCCGGGTCGCGCTGGGGCCGGGCGGCCATTTTGGTGCATGAAGTGGGCACGCGGACCCGGGGTGGCCGAAGGGAGAGAGGCCATGGACGAGGATGTCCGGGTCGGGTGCGTGTGTTCTGGTGGAAAGGATCGGTTAGGCCGGGGGGATTGGGGCTGCCGGCACCAGGTCAGGTGGTGTGGGGGCCAGTAGAGCCATGTTACGAGGCCGGGTCCAACACGCGTCCCCCCCAGCTGAAAGCCGGAGAGAACTGCCCATCATCTTGGGGGGTTCTCTTCGCTGAGGCGGAAGAACCGGGAGAGGCCATCGGCGTTGGCGTGGTCAGTCCCAGGGTGGTGTTCCACGGTGAAATCCATCCCCTGGAGGGAGATTGACCACCGCAATAGCTTGGGGTTTTCTCCCCGCATCTGCATGAGCCATCGCAAGGGCCGATGGTCGGTTTGGACTTTGAAATGGGTGCCGAACAGGTAAGGGCGTAGTTTCTTGAGTGCCCAGACCACGGCAAAGGCTTCGCGCTCAATGGTGCTCCATCGCTGTTCTCTGGGCAACAGCCGCCGGCTGAGGAAGGCGACGGGCTGGTCTAGGCCTTGGTCATTCATCTGGGACAGGACGGCCCCAATGCCATGCTCGGAGGCATCGGTTTGGACTACAAACTCCTTGGAGTAGTCGGGAGCCTGGAGGACGGGGGCCGTGCACATGGCCTTCTTTAGGGCATCGAACGCCTCCTGGCAGGCGGTCGTCCACTGAACCTTCTTTGGCTGTTTTTTGGATGTGAGTTCTGTGAGGGGGCCGTCAAGGCTGCCATACCCCTTGATGAATCTTCGGTAGTAGCCAGTGAGGCCCAGAAAGGCTCGGACCTCCGTTTGGGTGGTGGGGGGTTCCCAGGCCACAATGGCGTCGATCTTTGGCTGTAGAGGGGCGACCTGGCCACTCCCGACCTGGTGCCCCAGGTAGATTACTGATCCTTGCCCAATTTGGCACTTGCTGGCTTTTACTGTGAGGCCTGCCTGGCGCAGGGCGGTTAGCACCCTCCGGAGGTGCTCACTCCATTCGGAACTGAAAACGGCGATGTCGTCTAGATAGGCCGCGCTGAACTGTTCCAGCCCGGCCAGGACTCTATTCACCAGGCGCTGGAAGGTGGCCGGGGCATTTTTCATTCCGAAGGGCATTACGCAGAAGCGGTAATGCCCATCTGGGGTGGAGAAGGCGGACCGCTCCTTGGCCCCCTCGGTGAGCGCAATCTGCCAGTATCCGCAGGTGAGGTCGAAGGTGCTGAGGAACCGGGCTGCCCCGAGTCGGTCAATGAGCTCGTCGGCTCGTGGAATGGGGTGGGCATCGGCTCGGGTGACGTCATTGAGCCCCCGGTAGTCCACACAGAACCGGAGCTCGGGGGCGACACCGGGGGCCGCTGCCTTCGGGACCAGGACCACTGGGCTGGCCCAGGGACTGTCAGATGGCTCGATCACCCCCATGGTCAACATCTTTGAGACTTCAGCTTGAATGCAGGACCGGACCCGGTCTGGGACCCGGTATGCTCGGTGTCCCACCGGCGGGCTGTCCCCGGTGTCCACGTCATGGACACACCAGTCGGTGACTCGGGGGATCAGGGAGAAGAGGTCGGCAAATTGTCCTAGTAGCTGGTGGCAGTCCTTTTGTTGCTGGGCAGTGAGAGCTGGGGAGAGGTTCACTCCCTCCACGGAGCCATCCTGTTCCTTGACACACAGGAGGTCCGGGAGGGGATCGGACTCATCTTCGGCCCCGTCATCGGTGGCCAGCAGGAGGCTCAGTTCTGTCCGCACAAAGTGAGGCTTGAAGCGGTTCACGTGAAGGACCCGGAAGGGATCCCGAGGCGACTGGACGTCCACCAAGTATGTGACTTGACTCTTCCGCTCAATCACTTTGTAGGGCCCGGTCCACCTGTCCTGGAGGGCGCCTGGCTTCACGGGGGCCATGACCCATACTTGTTGGCCCGGCTGGAACTCGACCAGAGTGGCATTCTGGTCGTACCAGCGCTTCATCTCTTCTTGGCTTGTCTCTAGGTTGGCCTCGGCCAGTGCTCGGAACTTCCTGGTCTGGTTCCGGAGGGTCAGAACATAGTGGAACACATCTCGTGGGGTGGTCTGGGGTGCCGCCTCCCACCCTTCCTTAACCAAGCTGAGGGGACCTCGGACGGGGTGTCCATAGAGCAACTCAAACGGGCTGAACCCTAGGGACTTCTGGGGGACCTCTCGGTAAGCGAACAAGAGGAAGGGGAGCAGGACGTCCCACTTACGCCGGAGGGGCTCTTCTAGGCCGGTGATCATCCCTTTCAGAGTCCTGTTAAACCTCTCTACTAGGCCGTTCCCTTGGGGATGGTACGGGGTGGTGAATTTGTAGGACACTCCACATTGTTGCCACAGGGACGTCATGTACTTTGAGATAAAATTAGTGCCGCGGTCGCTCTCGACCTCGCGGGGAAAACCTACCCGGGAAAAGATCCCCATCAGGGCCCGGCCCACTACGGGGGCCGTGACGGTGCGTAGGGGGATCGCCTCAGGGTATCGGGTGGCGTGATCCACCAGGACCAGGATGAAACGGTGACCTTGGGAGGTGGGGGGGTCCAGGGGCCCCACGATGTCGATCCCGACTCGTTCAAAGGGGGTACTGATGACCGGGAAGGGTTGGAGGGAGCCTTGCGCTTCCCCCCACTCTTCCCACTAGCTTGGCACGTGGGACAGGACTTGCAGTGGGCTTCTACAGCTGCTCTCATTCTAGGCCAGTAAAAATGGGTCACGAGACGGCTGTAGGTCTTGTCTTGACCCAGGTGGCCGGCGAGGGGGACGTCGTGGGCTAAGCCCAGGAGGAAGTCTCGGAAGCGGAGGGGTACCACCAGCACCCGGCCGGATCCCAGCTCCACCGACTTCTGCTCACTGTACAAAATGCTATTCTCCCAATAAATTCGGTGCGTTCCAGTTTGGTCGCCTGCGGCTTGGCCCTCGGCCTAGCGCCGTAGTCCGACCAGGGAAGGACAAGTGGCTTGCTCCCGGCAAAACTCCTCCCGGGTGGGCCCGCCCTCGTGGCGCCATTGGGCCAACTCGGGTAGATCGCCTAACTCGGGGACCGGGGCGGTGTCGGACAGTGAGGGCTCGTCGCTGGCGGCGGGCTCTTCCGATGGGGGGACGGGAGGACCCTCGGGGGTTACTGCTCTGACTTCTTTGGTCGGGGCGTCTTCGACTCCTCCCAGGGGGGGAAGTCGAGCTGACATGGATCGGGTGGTGGCGCACACACACTCGGGGAGCCCCATCATCTCTAGGTGGGCCTTGCGCTCGACGTGCTTCCAGGGAGAACTCTCCAGGTCGTTCCCTAAGAGGCAGTCGACCGGCTGGGAGGTTCTTACGGCAACCCTCAGCTTACCTATCACTCCGCCCCACTCAAACGGCACCAGAGCTACCTGACACATACTCTCTCTATTATCGGCGGAAATTACTGGGCAAAAGACGTTGGGGAGGATCTGCTCCTCGGGGATTAAGTGTCTGAGGACACCGGTGATGCTGGCCCCGGTGTCCCGCAGGGCCTCTATTTGGTGGCCATTGATCTTGACGAGCTGCCCGTATTTCTTCGTGTTGGAGGGCAGGAGGCTACCAGGGACCATCTCCCTATCTCCCAGGGATACTAGGGCCATGGCTGCGGGTTCCCACTCCCCGGTTTCCTCAACCTCCTCCCCCAGAGCTATGTTGGCTATCTGTCTTGCAGGGGTGTTTTGGGTGGCCATGGGGCATTCTGGGTCATTGGCGTAGTGCCCGGGCTTCTGGCAACGGAAACAAGTGACGGTTACCCTGTGTCCCCGTCTCCCGGGGGGTCCGGTTACTGGTGGGGGGGGCGCTGGGAAAGGTGGAGATTGGGTCTTTGGGGGACTAGGCTGGGACTCTCTCTGGCCTCCCTGGTTCCCCCCTCCTCTCTGGCGGGGTGGTCCCTGACTGGCTCGGGGGTATTCTCCTACCATGCCCCGGGTGACCCGGGTGTTGGTCCAGCGGTCTGCTTCCACCGCCAGCTTCCTGGGATCGGTGAGTTTGCTGTCAAGCAGATGCTGGCGTAGTTCCACAAAGCAGTTCGCAGCCAGGTGTTCCCACAACAGGAGGTCGGTGAGTTCCTCAAGGGTGGTGACTTTGCTGCCCTTGACCCACCCATCGAAGGCCCGACTAAAAAAGTTTACATATTCCACCCAGGTGGTGCCCGGGATTTTCCTGCAGTCCCGGAATCGCTGACGGTACATCTCGGGGGTGAGACCGTACCTTGTGAGTAGAGCCTCTTTCATGTGGCTGTAGGAGGTCTGCAGAGAGAGGGGTAGGTCGAGCAGGGTGTCTCTTCCTTCGCTCAGAAACCGTCCCCACAACCCTGCCCCCCAGTCCTTCTGCGGGACCCGATGGGAGGTCATGGCGACCTCGTAGGCCCTGAACCATTGCTGAATGTCATCGTTTTTATAATATTCCTTGACCACGTCCTTGGGGATGTGGACCTTCTGCTCCGCTGGGGAGGTCGCCTCTCGGCTTCCCGGGGGCCTCCCTTCCTCACTTCTGGCCTTGAGCTCGATTTCTTTCAAGCTGCGTTCGTGCTCTAGTTGGAGCTTCCTTCCTTCGTGTTCCCGTTGGAGCTTCTTCTCTTCTAGCTCGCCTTGCACGCGCATTTGCTCTACTGCTAGCTTTTTCTCCGCTAACTTTAATTCGCCTTTGATTTTGAGTTTAGCTAACTCGAGTTCGTGATTGCGGCTTCTCTCTCTGTCCGCTAGTTCTTCCGGGGATAGACCCCCGTCTGGTACGATGCCTCGCACCTGATTGCTGCTGCTTTCGCCTTGGGGGGGTTCGGCCTCGTCGGGGCGCTCCCCCGTGTCTTCCGGGCGGGAGGCCCCGGCATCCACCCAGGCTTTCAGTGCTTTCTGCAAATCTTCCTTGGTGTTGAGACCGGTGGTAGCGATTCTAAGTTCTTTGCAGAATTGCTTTAGTTCTTTGTGTGTGTATTCTTCTAGTTGTTCCACCTGGAACACCCTGTTGGCATTGATTTCTGTGGGGATCATGGCGTTTCCTTCTGCCATCTTTGTTGGTAGTGCGTCCGTCGTTCACGGTACGATCTCTCGGTGATGGGCCCGAATCCCGTCGCTTGCCACCAATGTTAGACGGGGACCTCAGAGGAGCCCGGAAAGGGGGTCCTGACTACCCTGAGACCCACCCTCAAAGTACCGTAGCCGGGCACTGGCGGGAGACGCCTCAGGAGGAGGGATCTCGTATCGAGGATCGTACTTCTGGCACCACACGACACAGAAACACCACACCGTGCGTTCTTAGGAACCAATCTTTATCAAACAGGTTAGCACTGCAAATATGTACAAGGAGAGCGCGGGCTCAATGAGTCTCGGAAGGGATAGGGGGTAGCGGGACAGTCTCTGGCAAAAAGGTTCAAGGCAAGGATGTACCCGGCGCACAGCTCACAATCCTCGAGCTGGGGGGTAGGCTGGTTGTCGTGGGGTCCGGCGGGACCGGTGGAGTCTGTGGAAGCCGCGAGTCACTCAGCAAGCTCAGGTACAAGTTCGGAGGTCTTACGATCTTCAGGGAGCCGCGAGTCACTCAGCAGGCTCAAGTACAAGTTCGGAGGTCTTACGATCTTCAGGGAGCCGCGAGTCACTCAGCAGGGCTCAGGTACAAGTTCGGAGGTCTTACGATCTTCAGGGAGCCGCGAGTCACTCAGCAGGGCTCAGGTACAGTTCGGAGGTCTTACGATCTTCAGGGAGCCGCGAGTCACTCAGCAGGGCTCAGGTGGTTCTAAGTTCCAGGAGCCGCGACCGCGTCAGCAGGCTCTCGTTGTTCCAGCGTCGAATCTGCCGGACAGCCCCAGAGCACCCCTTGTTATAGGTCGACCCCTCTTTGATGTCCGGAGTCTGTGCAGGCAGGGGTCTTGTCACCTGGGGGTCGCTTGTCGGGGTTTCCTGCCATTGTCTTGTGATCTTTTCAGGGCCGGGTCGGGGAGGAGTCCCAGACACCCAGCAGGCGTGGAGCCAGCCCTCAGGGAGGCCGGAGGGTCGATCGAAACCCATCGTCCCAGGGGAGTTCAGAGGTGCGATAGAAACTGCTCCTCCCTCTCTCATCCCCTGGAAGCGTGATGTCCTCCAGCCGGAGTGGCGCCTCTAGGCCCGGGTCGCGCTGGGGCCGGGCGGCCATCTTGGTGCATGAAGTGGGCACGCGGACCCGGGGTGGCCGAAGGGAGAGAGGCCATGGACGAGGATGTCCGGGTCGGGTGCGTGTGTTCTGGTGGAAAGGATCGGTTAGGCCGGGGGGATTGGGGCTGCCGGCACCAGGTCAGGTGGTGTGGGGGCCAGTAGAGCCATGTTACGAGGCCGGGTCCAACACCCAGGCAGACCAGGGACATGGCTGCCGGCTCCCATTCAGTGATCCCTCGGTCGAGGGTCTCCTCTTCTCCTTCTCCCAGGGCGGCGGCCGCCAGCTGTCGGGGCGGGGGCCCGCCGGCCCCGTTTCTTCGGTTCAGGGGGCAGACCGGATCGCTGGCATAGTGTCCGGTTTGTTGGCAGCCGTAGCACGTTACTGGTGGCCGTGGTCCGGGTCTGGCCGGGGGTGCCCCCCTTCGGGCTAGGCTCGGGGAGAGTTGTTGCTGCGGTGGCCCTCGAGGGGGGCTCCTGGGGGCCCCGGCGGGAGGGTCTCGGTTCCTGTTCGGCCCTCCCCCTCCACCGCGTTGGCGGGGAGGTCCGGTGGGGTTCCTCTGGTACTCCCCCATTGAGTTCCGGGGGACCTGGGAGTTGACCCATCGATCGGCCTCGACGGCGAGTTTTCGCGGGTCAGTCATTTTGCTGTCGAGGTGCTGTCTCAGTTCCACGAAGCAATTGTTGGAGAGATGTTCCCACACGATGAGGTCGACCAGCTGCCCGTAGGTGGTTACTTTGCTACCTTTGATCCACCCTTCTAGGGCCCGACTGAAAAAGTCCACATATTCCACCCAGGTGGTACCCGGGATATTCTTGCAGTCTCTGAACCACTGACGGTACATTTCCGCGGTTAGCCCGTAGCGGGTGAGCAGGGCCTCCTTCATGTGATCGTAGGAGGTCATCACCTCCTCCGGCAGCTGGAGCAGTGTGTCTCGACCCTCACTCAGGAACCGCCCCCACAGGCCCGCGCCCCAGTCTTTTCGGGGCACCCGATGAGAGGCCATGGCCACCTCGTAGGCCTTGAACCATTGTTGGATGTCGTCATTCTTGTAGTACTCCTTGACGACCTCTTTCGGGATATGTACCTTGGTCTCGGAAGGCGGTAGAGTGTCTCTAGTACTGGGGGCGTCGGTCCCTCCGTTCTTGGCCTTGATTTCGAGCTCCTTGAGACTGCGCTCGTGCTCAAGGGTCAGTTTCTTTTCCTCCAACTCCCGGTGTCGTCTCTTCTCCTCTATCTCCTCTTGAAGCCGTAGCTGCTCTAGGGCCAGTTTCTTTTCCGCCAGCTGGAGTTCGCCGTCCAGCCGCAGTCGTGCGAGCTCTAGCTCGTGGTTCCGGACCTTCTCCCGCTCTCGTATTTCTTCTTCAGAGAGGCCGGTTTCTAGGCTCTTTCTTCCTCCGGTTGCCGGAGTCAGTGCGGTTGATGTGGTCTCAGTCAGGGGCAAGGGACCTTCTTCCTGGGAGGGGCCTGCCCCGGCCTCCAGCCATGACCTCAGAGCTTTCTGCATCTCCTCTTTGGTCCCTAGGCCGGTGGTTGCAATGCCTTTGTCTTTGCAGAACTGTTTTAACTCTTTGTGCGTATATTCTTCCAGCCGTTCGGGCTGCAACTCCATTGTCGCGTTGTTTTCCTGGCTGCTCATGATTACTGTTCGTTTGGATGGGTAGCTAGTGGGTACTGGCTGGTACGTATTGCGTTCGGCTCGGATCCTGTCGCTGGCCACCAAATGTTGGAAGGCGGACCCCGAGGAGTCGGCGAGACCACCAAGGGGGGCCCTCACACTGTACGAAGTAGCCGAGCGCTGCCGAGAAGTCTCCTGAGAGATCCTTCTCCTATCACGTACTAGCACAGTAACACCACCACACAGGGCTCAAGGAGGTTGTCTCAAGACAAGCAATTCTTTATCAGCAATAAAAAGGTTACGAGGTCAATATTTACACGAAGGGATCGAGGGATCCACCAAAAGTCTCAGTGTCTCTTTGGAAGGGTCGGGGTAGCGGGACAGTCTTTGGCAGGAGTGCGGTACGAGGGTACCTGGGGCCCAGTTCTTATCTTCAAGCTGGAGGACCTCCGGATCTCGGAGGGGTCGAGCCGCGACGGCGTCAGCAGGGCTCCGGCGTACAGTTCGTGGAGAGCCGCGATCCAATCAGCAGGGCTCTCAAGATGGTTTCTGCTCAGCTCGAGCCGCGACGTCGTCAGCAGGGCTCCGAGAGAGGTTTCAGCGAGGTTGGGCCGCGACAGCGTCAGCAGGGCTCCGATGTTCCAGGTGGCTTCAAAGTGTTCACAAGAAGGAGCCGCGACGCAGTCAGCAGGGCTCGTGATGGTTCCGACAAGAGTTCTTCTCCGTAGGGTCAGCCGCGATTCAATCAGCAGGGCTCTCGACTCCGGGATACAACTGCCGATCTGTGGCGGGGTCGCCCCAGATATAGGTCTGGAGCCCTTTGATGTCCGGACCCAGGCGCCCGGGGGGGGCGGAGAGGCCGGGTGGAGGTGGCCAGACGCCCAGCAGGAGAGGCGCCAGGCCCAAGGGAGTTGCAGGGCGATCACACCTCGAGAGGGGAGGACAGTTGGGGGTCCCATCGATACTGTCCTCCGCCGGGGGCGATGAATGGTTCCCGCGGCACCCCCTGGCCAGTTCGTGGTGCCTCGATGTCGGGGCTTCGCTGGGGTCGAGGCCGGGTTGAGCGGGGTCGCGCTGGCTGGTGCACAGAGTCACGTGGATGCCAACAAGATGGCGGAGCCACGAGGGGTATGCGACCTCGTGCAGCTCAGGATGAAGGGCCTCGGTGCAGTTCAGAAGGGTGGCCCGTGAAGGCCGGGGCGGGGAACTGGCACAATCCACGGGGTTAAGGACCACGCCACGAGGCCGGGTCCAACAGGCAACATAAGCCTTGTGAGTGGGCGGTGGCAGGGGTAATGGGCATCTGGTCCCCTGTGAGTGGGGGTGGCAGCAGTGATGGGCAACTTAAGCCATGTGAGTGGGAGTGGCAGGGGTAATGGGCACCAGGTCCCCCGTGAGTGGGGGTGGCAGGGGTGAGGGAAGGGGTGGGTGGAATTTGCGTAATCGCGTTACGCAAATCTCCGCGAAACGGTAAAAAATCTCCGCGAACACGCAGAAATTCCGCGAACACGCGGAATTGCTTGCTCGCGATACTTTTTTCCTGTTCGCGATCGCTGTTTGCGTGCTCGGGGTGAAATATCTCGCGAACACGCATATTGAGAACGCGAACAAGCAAAAAATGTCGCGAAGTCGCGGAACGCAGATTTTTGGACAATTTCGCGTTCTCCGCGGAATGCGAAATTACCCAAATTCCGCAAATTCCGCGAACGGAACGGAATTTACCGCCCAGGCCTAGTGATGGGCAACATAAGCCCTGTGAGTGGAGGTGGCAGGGGTGATGGGAAACATAAGCCCTGTGAGTGGGGGTGGCAGGGGTGATGGGAAACATAAGCCCTGTGAGTGGGGTGGCAGGGGTGATGGGCACCAGGTCCCCTGTCAGTGGGGGTGGCAGGGGTGATGGGCAACAGGTCCACTATGGGTGGGGGTGGCAGGGGTGATGGGCAACATAAGCCCTGTGAGTGGGGGTGGCAGGGGTAATGGGTAACAGGTCCCCTGTGGGTGTGGGTGGCAGGGGTGATGGGCAACATAAGCCCTGTGAGTGGGGCTGGCAGGGGTGATGGGCAACAGGTCCCCTGTGAGTGGGGGTGGCAGGGGTGATGGGCAACATAAGCTCTGTGAGTGGGGGTGGCAGGGGTGATGGGAAACATAAGCCCTGTGAGTGGGGGTGGCAGGGGTGATGGGTACCAGGTCCCCTGTGAGTGGGGGTGGCAGGGGTGATGGGCAACATAAGCCCTGTGAGTGGGGGTGGCAGGGCTAATGGGCAACAGGTCCCCTGTGAGTGGGGGTGGCAGGGGTGATGGGCAACAGGTCCACTATGGGTGTCGGTTGCAGGGGTGATGGGCAACATAAGCCCTGTGAGTGGGGGTGGCAGGGGTGATGGGAAACATAAGCCCTGTGACTGGGGGTGGCAGGGGTGATGGGAAACATAAGCCCTGTGAGTGGGGGTGGCAGGGGTGATGGGCACAAAGTCCCCTTTGAGTGGGGGTGGCAGGGGTGATGGGCAACAGGTCCACTATAGGTGGGGGTGGCAGGGGTGATGGGCAACATAAGCCCTGTGAGTGGGAGTGGCAGGGGTAATGGGTAACAGGTCCCCTGTGAGTGGGGGTGGCAGGGGCGATGGGCAACATAAGCCCTGTGAGTGGGAGTGGCAGGGGTAATGGGCACCAGGTCCCCTGTGAGTGGGGGTGGCAGGGGTGATGGGCAACAGGTCCACTATGGATGTGGTTGGCAGGGGTGATGGGCAACATAAGCCCTGTGAGTGGGGGTGGAAGGGGTGATGGGCAACAGGTCCCCTGTGAGTGGGCGTGGCAGGGGTGATGGGCAGCATAAGCCCTGTGAGTGGGGGTGGCAGGGGTGATGGGTACCAGGTCCCCTGTGAGTGGGGGTGGCAGGGCTGATGGGCAACAGGTCCACTATGGGTGGGGTGGCAGGGGTGATGGGCAACATAAGCCCTGTGAGTGGGGGTGGCAGGGGTAATGGGCAACAGGTCCCCTGTGAGTGGGGGTGGCAGGGGTGATGGGCAACAAGACCACTTTGGGTGTGGGTGGCAGGGGTGATGGGCAACATAAGCCCTGTGAGTGGGAGTGGCAGGGTTGATGGGAAACCTAAGCTCTGTGAGTGGGGGTGGCAGGGGTGATGGGAAACAAGCCCTGTGAGTGGGGGTGGCAGGGGTGATGGGCACCAGGTCCCCTGTGAGTGGGGGTGGCAGGGGTGATGGGCAACAGGTCCCCTGTGAGTGGGAGTGGCAGGGGTGATGGGCAACATAAGCCCTGTGAATGGGGGTGGCAGGGGTGATGGGAAACATAAGCCCTGTGAGTGGGGGTGGCAGGGGTGATGGGCACCAGGTCCCCTGTAAGTGGGGGTGGCAGGGGTGATGGGCAACATAAGCCCTATGAGTGGGGTTGGCAGGGGTGATGGGAAACATAAGCCCTGTGAGTGGGGGTGGCAGGGGTGATGGGCACCAGGTCCCCTGTGAGTGGGGGTGGCAGGGGTGATGGGAAACATAAGCCATGTGAGTGGGGGTGGCAGGGGTGATGGGAAACATAAGCCCTGTGAGTGGGGGTGGCAGGGGTGATGGGCACCAGGTCCCCTGTGAGTGGGGGTGGCAGGGGTGATGGGCAACAGGTCCCCTGTGAGTGGGGAGGGCAGGGGTGATGGGCAACATAAGCCCTGTGAGTGGGGGTGGCAGGGGCGATGGGCAACACAAGCCCTGTGAGTGGGGTGGCAGGGGTGATGGGCAACAGGTCCCCTGTAAGTGGGGGTGGCAGGGGTGATGGGCTACAGGTCCCCTGTGAGTGGGGAGGGCAGGGGTGATGGGCAACATAAGCCCTGTGAGTGGGGGTGGCAGGGGCGATGGGCAACATAAGCCCTGTGAGTGGGGGTGGCAGGGGTGATGGGCAACAGGTCCCCTGTGAGTGGGGGTGGCAGGGGTGATGGGCAACATAAGCCCTGTGAGTGGTGGTGGCAGGGGTGATGGGCACCAGGTCCCCTGTGAGTGGGGGTGGCAGGGGTGATGGGCAACAGGTCCACTATGGGTGGGGGTGGTAGGGGTGATGGGCAACATAAGCCTTGTGAGTGGGGGGTGGCAGGGGTAATGGGCATCAGGTCCCCTGTGAGTGGGGGTGGCAGCGGTGATGGGCAACATAAGCCATGTGAGTGGGAGTGGCAGGGGTAATGGGCACCAGGTCCCCTGTGAGTGGGGGTGGCAGGGGTGATGGGCAACATAAGCCCTGTGAGTGGGGGTGGCAGGGGTGATGGGAAACATAAGCCCTGTGAGTGGGGGTGGCAGGGGTGATGGGCACCAGGTCCCCTGTCAGTGGGGGTGGCAGGGGTGATGGGCAACAGGTCCACTATGGGTGGGGGTGGCAGGGGTGATGGGCAACATAAGCCCTGTGAGTGGGGGTGGCAGGGGTAATGGGTAACAGGTCCCCTGTGGGTGTGGGTGGCAGGGGTGATGGGCAACATAAGCCCTGTGAGTGGGGCTGGCAGGGGTGATGGGCAACAGGTCCCCTGTGAGTGGGGGTGGCAGGGGTGATGGGCAACATAAGCTCTGTGAGTGGGGGTGGCAGGGGTGATGGGAAACATAAGCCCTGTGAGTGGGGGTGGCAGGGGTGATGGGCAACAGGTCTACTATGGGTGTGGGTGGCAGGGGTGATGGGCAACATAAGCCCTGTGACTGGGGGTGGCAGGGGTGATGGGAAACATAAGCCCTGTGAGTGGGGGTGGCAGGGGTGATGGAAAACATAAGCCCTGTGTGTGGGGCTGGCAGGGGTGATGGGCACCAGGTCCCCTGTGAGTGGGGGTGGCAGGGGTGATGGACAACAGGTCCACTATGGGTGGGGGTGGTAGGGGTGATGGGCAATGTTGGAAGGCGGACCCCGAGGAGTCGGCGAGACCACCAAGGGGGGCCCTCACACTGTACGAAGTAGCCGAGCGCTGCCGAGAAGTCTCCTGAGAGATCCTTCTCCTATCACGTACTAGCACAGTAACACCACCACACAGGGCTCAAGGAGTTTGTCTCAAGACAAGCAATTCTTTATCAGCAATAAAAAGGTTACGAGGTCAATATTTACACGAAGGGATCGAGGGATCCACCAAAAGTCTCAGTGTCTCTTTGGAAGGGTAGGGGTAGCGGGACAGTCTTTGGCAGGAGTGCGATACGAGGGTACCTGGGGCCCAGTTCTTATCTTCAAGCTGGAGGACCTCCGGATCTCGGAGGGGTCGAGCCGCGACGGCGTCAGCAGGGCTCCGGCGTACAGTTCGTGGAGAGCCGCGATCCAATCAGCAGGGCTCTCAAGATGGTTTCTGCTCAGCTCGAGCCGCGACGTCGTCAGCAGGGCTCCGAGGGAGGTTTCAGCGAGGTTGGGCCGCGACAGCGTCAGCAGGGCTCCGATGTTCCAGGTGGCTTCAAAGTGTTCACAAGAAGGAGCCGCGACGCAGTCAGCAGGGCTCGTGATGGTTCCGACAAGAGTTCTTCTCCGTAGGGTCAGCCGCGATTCAATCAGCAGGGCTCTCGACTCCGGGATACAACTGCCGATCTGTGGCGGGGTCGCCCCAGATATAGGTCTGGAGCCCTTTGATGTCCGGACCCAGGCGCCCGGGGGGGGCGGAGAGGCCGGGTGGAGGTGGCCAGACGCCCAGCAGGAGAGGCGCCAGGCCCAAGGGAGTTGCAGGGCGATCACACCTCGAGAGGGGAGGACAGTTGGGGGTCCCATCGATACTGTCCTCCGCCGGGGGCGATGAATGGTTCCTGCGGCACCCCCTGGCCAGTTCGTGGTGCCTCGATGTCGGGGCTTCGCTGGGGTCGAGGCCGGGTTGAGCGGGGTCGCGCTGGCTGGTGCACAGAGTCACGTGGATGCCAACAAGATGGCGGAGCCACGAGGGGTATGCGACCTCGTGCAGCTCAGGATGAAGGGCCTCGGTGCAGTTCAGAAGGGTGGCCCGTGAAGGCCGGGGCGGGGAACGGGCACAATCCACGGGGTTAAGGACCACGCCACGAGGCCGGGTCCAACAGGCGTCCCCCCTAGCCGAAGGCATGGAGAGTCACCCATCTCCTTGGGGATTCTCCTCGTCAAGGCGGAAGAAGCGGGACAGGCCGTCGGCTTTGGCGTGGTCATTGCCGGGCCGGTGTTCAACGTCAAAGTCCATCCCTTGTAGCGAGATGGACCACCGCAGCAGCTTGGGGTTCTCGCCCCGCATTTGCATTAACCACCGCAGGGGCCGGTGGTCGGTCTGGACCCGGAAGTGGGTACCTAAGAGGTAGGGCCAGAGCTTCTTGAGGGCCCACACTACAGCGAAGGCCTCACGCTCGATGGTGCTCCATCGTTGCTCCCGGGGCAGTAGCCGTCGGCTGATGAAGGCCACTGGTCGGTCGAGCCCCTTTTCATCGGCTTGGGACAGGACGGCCCCGATCCCATACTCGGAGGCGTCCGTCTGCACCACGAACTCCTTATTGTAGTCAGGGGCCTGCAGCACCGGGGCAGTACACATTGCTGTCTTTAGGGTGTTGAAGGCTGCTTGGCAGCGGGGTGTCCAGTGCACCTCCTTGGGCTGCTTTTTGGACGTTAGCTCTGTGAGGGGGCCAACAATGCTCCCATAGTCCCGGATAAACCGCCGGTAGTATCCGGTGAGACCCAGGAAGGCCCGGACAGCGGTCTGGGTAGTGGAGGGTTCCCAGGCCTGGATGGCATCTATTTTCGGTTGGAGAGGGGCCACCTGCCCGCTCCCCACTTGATGGCCCAGGTAGGTCACGGATCCGTGGCCGATCTGGCATTTGCTGGCCTTGATTGTGAGCCTGGCCCGCTGGAGGGCGGCCAGGACGGCTTTAATGTGAAGGAGGTGCTCTGCCCAGTGGTTGCTGTACACGGCAATGTCATCTAGGTAGGCCGCGCTGAAGGCCTCAAGCCCGGCCAAAACCTTGTTCACCAGTCTTTGGAAAGTGGCCGGGGCGTTCTTCATTCCGAAGGGCATCACCCGAAAGTGGTAATGCCCATCCGGGGTCGAAAAGGCGGATCTTTCTTGGGCGCCGGGGGTGAGCTGGATTTGCCAGTACCCGGCGGTGAGGTCCAGCGTGCTCAAGTAGCGAGCGGCCCCTAGGCGGTCGATGAGTTCGTCGGCCCGGGGTATAGGGTGGGCGTCCGTCTTGGTCACTGCATTCAGGGCTCGGTAGTCCACGCAGAATCGTAACTCTGGGGGGTGGCCGGGAGCTGCGGCCTTTGGCACCAGGACGACAGGGCTGGCCCACGGGCTGTCGGAGGGTTCGATGACCCCCAGGGCCAGCATCTTCGTTACTTCGGCCTGGATGCATGCCCGCACTCGGTCGGGTACCCGGTAGGCTCTGTGTCGCACGGGGGGGGCTCTCCCCGGTGTCGACGTCGTGGACGCACCAGTGGGTCACCCCCGGGGTGAGGGAGAAGAGGGCTGCGTAGTCCCGCAGCAGTTGCTGGCAGTCGTTGCGCTGTTCCGGAGTCAGGGAAGAGGCGAGTTGGACACCTTCGATCGATCCATCATGGACGTTGGACTGCAAGAGGTCGGGCAGGGGCTCGGAGTCGTCCTCGCCCCCCTCGTCGGTCGCCAGTAGCAGGCTCAGTTCGGTCCGGGCAAAGTGGGGTTTTAGCCTGTTAACATGTAGGACCCGGAGGGGGTTCCGGGGGGACTCCAGGTCGACCAGGTAGGTGACAGGACTTTTCTTCTCCACTACCTTGAAGGGCCCGGTCCACTTGTCCTGGAGGGCGCAGGGTTCAACCGGGGCCATGACCCATACTTTCTGACCTGGCTCGAATTCTATGGTAGAGGAGTTCCGATCGTACCACCGCTTCATGTCCTCCTGGCTGGCCTCGAGGTTGGCTTCGGCCATGGCTCGGAACTTGCGGGTCTGGTTTCGGAGGGTCAGGAGGTATCGGTAGACGTCAGGAGGGGCGCCTTGGGGCTTCATTTCCCAGCCCTCCTTGACCAGGCTGAGCGGTCCACGGACCGGGTGTCCATACAATAGTTCAAACGGGCTGAACCCCAGGGACTTCTGCGGGACCTCCCGATAGGCAAACAGGAGGCACGGCAGCAGGACATCCCATCTCCGCCTGAGGGGCTCTTCCAGGCCCTGGATCATTCCCTTTAATGTTCTGTTGAACCGCTCAACCAGTCCGTTCCCCTGAGGGTGATAGGGGGTCGTGAACTTGTATGTGACCCCGCACTGCTGCCACAGGGACCGCATGTATCTGGAAATAAAGTTCGTGCCTCTGTCGCTCACCACTTCGCGGGGAAATCCCACTCGGGAGAAGATCCCCATTAAGGCCCGGCCTACCACGGGGGCCGTTATAGTTCTTAGCGGGACCGCCTCCGGGTACCTGGTGGCGTGGTCCACGAGGACCAGGATGAAGCGGGGAAGCCATCTCTTCGGGGGAGGATTCACTAGGTCCAGGGTCGGTGTCCGCCTCCTCCTCGCTGCTGGCGGGAGGGGGTGCGAGCCGCTTGGGCTGGGTGGCCCTGGAGGCCGAGGATGAGCGGGGGGCCCGGGCGGTCATGGACCGGGTGATGGCGCAGGCCCAGTCAGATAGTCCCAGCATTCGGAGGTGCTCTCGTCGCTCTACTTGAGCCCAGGGGGAACTCTCCAAGTCGTTCCCCAGGAGGCAGTCGACAGGGGCGTCGTCGCGTACCGTCACCTTCAGCAGGCCCGTCACCCCTCCCCACTCGAAGGGGACCAGGGCCATCTGGCACAGGCTTTCACTGTTGTCGGCCGTCCGGACGGGGCACAGCACATTCGGTAGAATCTGTTCAGGGGTCACCAGGTGGCAGCGGACAGCGGTGACACTGGCGCCGGTGTCACGAAGGGCTTCGGCCCGTTGTCCATTGACCGTGACCTGCTGCCGGTACTTCTGGGTGTTGCTTGGGATGGGGGTGCAGGGTACCATTTCTCGGCTACCCAGTGTTAGACGGGGACCTCAGAGGAGCCCGGAAAGGGGGTCCTGACTACCCTGAGACCCACCCTCAAAGTATCGTAGCCGGGCACTGGCGGGAGACGCCTCAGGAGGAGGGATCTCGTATCGAGGATCGTACTTCTGGCACCACACGACACAGAAACACCACACCGTGCGTTCTTAGGAACCAATCTTTATCAAACAGGTTAGCACTGCAAATATGTACAAGGAGAGCGCGGGCTCAATGAGTCTCGGAAGGGATAGGGGGTAGCGGGACAGTCTCTGGCAAAAAGGTTCAAGGCAAGGATGTACCCGGCGCACAGCTCACAATCCTCGAGCTGGGGGGTAGGCTGGTTGTCGTGGGGTCCGGCGGGACCGGTGGAGTCTGTGGAAGCCGCGAGTCACTCAGCGGGCTCAGGTACAAGTTCGGAGGTCTTACGATCTTCAGGGAGCCGCGAGTCACTCAGCAGGCTCAAGTACAAGTTCGGAGGTCTTACGATCTTCAGGGAGCCGCGAGTCACTCAGCAGGGCTCAGGTACAAGTTCGGAGGTCTTACGATCTTCAGGGAGCCGCGAGTCACTCAGCAGGGCTCAGGTACAGTTCGGAGGTCTTACGATCTTCAGGGAGCCGCGAGTCACTCAGCAGGGCTCAGGTGGTTCTAAGTTCCAGGAGCCGCGACCGCATCAGCAGGCTCTCGTTGTTCCAGCGTCGAATCTGCCGGACAGCCCCAGAGCACCCCTTGTTATAGGTCGACCCCTCTTTGATGTCCGGAGTCTGTGCAGGCAGGGGTCTTGTCACCTGGGGGTCGCTTGTCGGGGTTTCCTGCCATTGTCTTGTGATCTTTTCAGGGCCGGGTCGGGGAGGAGTCCCAGACACCCAGCAGGCGTGGAGCCAGCCCTCAGGGAGGCCGGAGGGTCGATCGAAACCCATCGTCCCAGGGGAGTTCAGAGGTGCGATAGAAACTGCTCCTCCCTCTCTCATCCCCTGGAAGCGTGATGTCCTCCAGCCGGAGTGGCGCCTCTAGGCCCGGGTCGCGCTGGGGCCGGGCGGCCATTTTGGTGCATGAAGTGGGCACGCGGACCCGGGGTGGCCGAAGGGAGAGAGGCCATGGACGAGGATGTCCGGGTCGGGTGCGTGTGTTCTGGTGGAAAGGATCGGTTAGGCCGGGGGGATTGGGGCTGCCGGCACCAGGTCAGGTGGTGTGGGGGCCAGTAGAGCCATGTTACGAGGCCGGGTCCAACACGCGTCCCCCCCAGCTGAAAGCCGGAGAGAACTGCCCATCATCTTGGGGGGTTCTCTTCGCTGAGGCGGAAGAACCGGGAGAGGCCATCGGCGTTGGCGTGGTCAGTCCCAGGGCGGTGTTCCACGGTGAAATCCATCCCCTGGAGGGAGATTGACCACCGCAATAGCTTGGGGTTTTCTCCCCGCATCTGCATGAGCCATCGCAAGGGCCGATGGTCGGTTTGGACTTTGAAATGGGTGCCGAACAGGTAAGGGCGTAGTTTCTTGAGTGCCCAGACCACGGCAAAGGCTTCGCGCTCAATGGTGCTCCATCGCTGTTCTCTGGGCAACAGCCGCCGGCTGAGGAAGGCGACGGGCTGGTCTAGGCCTTGGTCATTCATCTGGGACAGGACGGCCCCCAATGCCATGCTCGGAGGCATCGGTTTGGACTACAAACTCCTTGGAGTAGTCGGGAGCCTGGAGGACGGGGGCCGTGCACATGGCCTTCTTTAGGGCATCGAACGCCTCCTGGCAGGCGGTCGTCCACTGAACCTTCTTTGGCTGTTTTTTGGATGTGAGTTCTGTGAGGGGGCCGTCAAGGCTGCCATACCCCTTGATGAATCTTCGGTAGTAGCCAGTGAGGCCCAGAAAGGCTCGGACCTCCGTTTGGGTGGTGGGGGGTTCCCAGGCCACAATGGCGTCGATCTTTGGCTGTAGAGGGGCGACCTGGCCACTCCCGACCTGGTGCCCCAGGTAGATTACTGATCCTTGCCCAATTTGGCACTTGCTGGCTTTTACTGTGAGGCCTGCCTGGCGCAGGGCGGTTAGCACCCTCCGGAGGTGCTCACTCCATTCGGAACTGAAAACGGCGATGTCGTCTAGATAGGCCGCGCTGAACTGTTCCAGCCCGGCCAGGACTCTATTCACCAGGCGCTGGAAGGTGGCCGGGGCATTTTTCATTCCGAAGGGCATTACGCAGAAGCGGTAATGCCCATCTGGGGTGGAGAAGGCGGACCGCTCCTTGGCCCCCTCGGTGAGCGCAATCTGCCAGTATCCGCAGGTGAGGTCGAAGGTGCTGAGGAACCGGGCTGCCCCGAGTCGGTCAATGAGCTCGTCGGCTCGTGGAATGGGGTGGGCATCGGCTCGGGTGACGTCATTGAGCCCCCGGTAGTCCACACAGAACCGGAGCTCGGGGGCGACACCGGGGGCCGCTGCCTTCGGGACCAGGACCACTGGGCTGGCCCAGGGACTGTCAGATGGCTCGATCACCCCCATGGTCAACATCTTTGAGACTTCAGCTTGAATGCAGGACCGGACCCGGTCTGGGACCCGGTATGCTCGGTGTCCCACCGGCGGGCTGTCCCCGGTGTCCACGTCATGGACACACCAGTCGGTGACTCGGGGGATCAGGGAGAAGAGGTCGGCAAATTGTCCTAGTAGCTGGTGGCAGTCCTTTTGTTGCTGGGCAGTGAGAGCTGGGGAGAGGTTCACTCCCTCCACGGAGCCATCCTGTTCCTTGACACACAGGAGGTCCGGGAGGGGATCGGACTCATCTTCGGCCCCGTCATCGGTGGCCAGCAGGAGGCTCAGTTCTGTCCGCACGAAGTGAGGCTTGAAGCGGTTCACGTGAAGGACCCGGAAGGGATCCCGAGGCGACTGGACGTCCACCAAGTATGTGACTTGACTCTTCCGCTCAATCACTTTGTAGGGCCCGGTCCACCTGTCCTGGAGGGCGCCTGGCTTCACGGGGGCCATGACCCATACTTGTTGGCCCGGCTGGAACTCGACCAGAGTGGCATTCTGGTCGTACCAGCGCTTCATCTCTTCTTGGCTTGTCTCTAGGTTGGCCTCGGCCAGTGCTCGGAACTTCCTGGTCTGGTTCCGGAGGGTCAGAACATAGTGGAACACATCTCGTGGGGTGGTCTGGGGTGCCGCCTCCCACCCTTCCTTAACCAAGCTGAGGGGACCTCGGACGGGGTGTCCATAGAGCAACTCAAACGGGCTGAACCCTAGGGACTTCTGGGGGACCTCTCGGTAAGCGAACAAGAGGAAGGGGAGCAGGACGTCCCACTTACGCCGGAGGGGCTCTTCTAGGCCGGTGATCATCCCTTTCAGAGTCCTGTTAAACCTCTCTACTAGGCCGTTCCCTTGGGGATGGTACGGGGTGGTGAATTTGTAGGACACTCCACATTGTTGCCACAGGGACGTCATGTACTTTGAGATAAAATTAGTGCCGCGGTCGCTCTCGACCTCGCGGGGAAAACCTACCCGGGAAAAGATCCCCATCAGGGCCCGGCCCACTACGGGGGCCGTGACGGTGCGTAGGGGGATCGCCTCAGGGTATCGGGTGGCGTGATCCACCAGGACCAGGATGAAACGGTGACCTTGGGAGGTGGGGGGGTCCAGGGGCCCCACGATGTCGATCCCGACTCGTTCAAAGGGGGTACTGATGACCGGGAAGGGTTGGAGGGAGCCTTGCGCTTCCCCCCACTCTTCCCACTAGCTTGGCACGTGGGACAGGACTTGCAGTGGGCTTCTACAGCTGCTCTCATTCTAGGCCAGTAAAAATGGGTCACGAGACGGCTGTAGGTCTTGTCTTGACCCAGGTGGCCGGCGAGGGGGACGTCGTGGGCTAAGCCCAGGAGGAAGTCTCGGAAGCGGAGGGGTACCACCAGCACCCGGCCGGATCCCAGCTCCACCGACTTCTGCTCACTGTACAAAATGCTATTCTCCCAATAAATTCGGTGCGTTCCAGTTTGGTCGCCTGCGGCTTGGCCCTCGGCCTAGCGCCGTAGTCCGACCAGGGAAGGACAAGTGGCTTGCTCCCGGCAAAACTCCTCCCGGGTGGGCCCGCCCTCGTGGCGCCATTGGGCCAACTCGGGTAGATCGCCTAACTCGGGGACCGGGGCGGTGTCGGACAGTGAGGGCTCGTCGCTGGCGGCGGGCTCTTCCGATGGGGGGACGGGAGGACCCTCGGGGGTTACTGCTCTGACTTCTTTGGTCGGGGCGTCTTCGACTCCTCCCAGGGGGGGAAGTCGAGCTGACATGGATCGGGTGGTGGCGCACACACACTCGGGGAGCCCCATCATCTCTAGGTGGGCCTTGCGCTCGACGTGCTTCCAGGGAGAACTCTCCAGGTCGTTCCCTAAGAGGCAGTCGACCGGCTGGGAGGTTCTTACGGCAACCCTCAGCTTACCTATCACTCCGCCCCACTCAAACGGCACCAGAGCTACCTGACACATACTCTCTCTATTATCGGCGGAAATTACTGGGCAAAAGACGTTGGGGAGGATCTGCTCCTCGGGGATTAAGTGTCTGAGGACACCGGTGATGCTGGCCCCGGTGTCCCGCAGGGCCTCTATTTGGTGGCCATTGATCTTGACGAGCTGCCCGTATTTCTTCGTGTTGGAGGGCAGGAGGCTACCAGGGACCATCTCCCTATCTCCCAGGGATACTAGGGCCATGGCTGCGGGTTCCCACTCCCCGGTTTCCTCAACCTCCTCCCCCAGAGCTATGTTGGCTATCTGTCTTGCAGGGGTGTTTTGGGTGGCCATGGGGCATTCTGGGTCATTGGCGTAGTGCCCGGGCTTCTGGCAACGGAAACAAGTGACGGTTACCCTGTGTCCCCGTCTCCCGGGGGGTCCGGTTACTGGTGGGGGGGCGCTGGGAAAGGTGGAGATTGGGTCTTTGGGGGACTAGGCTGGGACTCTCTCTGGCCTCCCTGGTTCCCCCCTCCTCTCTGGCGGGGTGGTCCCTGACTGGCTCGGGGGTATTCTCCTACCATGCCCCGGGTGACCCGGGTGTTGGTCCAGCGGTCTGCTTCCACCGCCAGCTTCCTGGGATCGGTGAGTTTGCTGTCAAGCAGATGCTGGCGTAGTTCCACAAAGCAGTTCGCAGCCAGGTGTTCCCACAACAGGAGGTCGGTGAGTTCCTCAAGGGTGGTGACTTTGCTGCCCTTGACCCACCCATCGAAGGCCCGACTAAAAAAGTTTACATATTCCACCCAGGTGGTGCCCGGGATTTTCCTGCAGTCCCGGAATCGCTGACGGTACATCTCGGGGGTGAGACCGTACCTTGTGAGTAGAGCCTCTTTCATGTGGCTGTAGGAGGTCTGCAGAGAGAGGGGTAGGTCGAGCAGGGTGTCTCTTCCTTCGCTCAGAAACCGTCCCCACAACCCTGCCCCCCAGTCCTTCTGCGGGACCCGATGGGAGGTCATGGCGACCTCGTAGGCCCTGAACCATTGCTGAATGTCATCGTTTTTATAATATTCCTTGACCACGTCCTTGGGGATGTGGACCTTCTGCTCCGCTGGGGAGGTCGCCTCTCGGCTTCCCGGGGGCCTCCCTTCCTCACTTCTGGCCTTGAGCTCGATTTCTTTCAAGCTGCGTTCGTGCTCTAGTTGGAGCTTCCTTCCTTCGTGTTCCCGTTGGAGCTTCTTCTCTTCTAGCTCGCCTTGCACGCGCATTTGCTCTACTGCTAGCTTTTTCTCCGCTAACTTTAATTCGCCTTTGATTTTGAGTTTAGCTAACTCGAGTTCGTGATTGCGGCTTCTCTCTCTGTCCGCTAGTTCTTCCGGGGATAGACCCCCGTCTGGTACGATGCCTCGCACCTGATTGCTGCTGCTTTCGCCTTGGGGGGGTTCGGCCTCGTCGGGGCGCTCCCCCATGTCTTCCGGGCGGGAGGCCCCGGCATCCACCCAGGCTTTCAGTGCTTTCTGCAAATCTTCCTTGGTGTTGAGACCGGTGGTAGCGATTCTAAGTTCTTTGCAGAATTGCTTTAGTTCTTTGTGTGTGTATTCTTCTAGTTGTTCCACCTGGAACACCCTGTTGGCATTGATTTCTGCGGGGATCATGGCGTTTCCTTCTGCCATCTTTGTTGGTAGTGCGTCCGTCGTTCACGGTACGATCTCTCGGTGATGGGCCCGAATCCCGTCGCTTGCCACCAATGTTAGACGGGGACCTCAGAGGAGCCCGGAAAGGGGGTCCTGACTACCCTGAGACCCACCCTCAAAGTACCGTAGCCGGGCACTGGCGGGAGACGCCTCAGGAGGAGGGATCTCGTATCGAGGATCGTACTTCTGGCACCACACGACACAGAAACACCACACCGTGCGTTCTTAGGAACCAATCTTTATCAAACAGGTTAGCACTGCAAATATGTACAAGGAGAGCGCGGGCTCAATGAGTCTCGGAAGGGATAGGGGGTAGCGGGACAGTCTCTGGCAAAAAGGTTCAAGGCAAGGATGTACCCGGCGCACAGCTCACAATCCTCGAGCTGGGGGGTAGGCTGGTTGTCGTGGGGTCCGGCGGGACCGGTGGAGTCTGTGGAAGCCGCGAGTCACTCAGCAAGCTCAGGTACAAGTTCGGAGGTCTTACGATCTTCAGGGAGCCGCGAGTCACTCAGCAGGGCTCAGGTACAAGTTCGGAGGTCTTACGATCTTCAGGGAGCCGCGAGTCACTCAGCAGGGCTCAGGTACAGTTCGGAGGTCTTACGATCTTCAGGGAGCCGCGAGTCACTCAGCAGGGCTCAGGTGGTTCTAAGTTCCAGGAGCCGCGACCGCGTCAGCAGGCTCTCGTTGTTCCAGCGTCGAATCTGCCGGACAGCCCCAGAGCACCCCTTGTTATAGGTCGACCCCTCTTTGATGTCCGGAGTCTGTGCAGGCAGGGGTCTTGTCACCTGGGGGTCGCTTGTCGGGGTTTCCTGCCATTGTCTTGTGATCTTTTCAGGGCCGGGTCGGGGAGGAGTCCCAGACACCCAGCAGGCGTGGAGCCAGCCCTCAGGGAGGCCGGAGGGTCGATCGAAACCCATCGTCCCAGGGGAGTTCAGAGGTGCGATAGAAACTGCTCCTCCCTCTCTCATCCCCTGGAAGCGTGATGTCCTCCAGCCGGAGTGGCGCCTCTAGGCCCGGGTCGCGCTGGGGCCGGGCGGCCATCTTGGTGCATGAAGTGGGCACGCGGACCCGGGGTGGCCGAAGGGAGAGAGGCCATGGACGAGGATGTCCGGGTCGGGTGCGTGTGTTCTGGTGGAAAGGATCGGTTAGGCCGGGGGGATTGGGGCTGCCGGCACCAGGTCAGGTGGTGTGGGGGCCAGTAGAGCCATGTTACGAGGCCGGGTCCAACACCCAGGCAGACCAGGGACATGGCTGCCGGCTCCCATTCAGTGATCCCTCGGTCGAGGGTCTCCTCTTCTCCTTCTCCCAGGGCGGCGGCCGCCAGCTGTCGGGGCGGGGGCCCGCCGGCCCCGTTTCTTCAGTTCAGGGGGCAGACCGGATCGCTGGCATAGTGTCCGGTTTGTTGGCAGCCGTAGCACGTTACTGGTGGCCGTGGTCCGGGTCTGGCCGGGGGCGCCCCCCTTCGGGCTAGGCTCGGGGAGAGTTGTTGCTGCGGTGGCCCTCGAGGGGGGCTCCTGGGGGCCCCGGCGGGAGGGTCTCGGTTCCTGTTCGGCCCTCCCCCTCCACCGCGTTGGCGGGGAGGTCCGGTGGGGTTCCTCTGGTACTCCCCCATTGAGTTCCGGGGGACCTGGGAGTTGACCCATCGATCGGCCTCGACGGCGAGTTTTCGCGGGTCAGTCATTTTGCTGTCGAGGTGCTGTCTCAGTTCCACGAAGCAATTGTTGGAGAGATGTTCCCACACGATGAGGTCGACCAGCTGCCCGTAGGTGGTTACTTTGCTACCTTTGATCCACCCTTCTAGGGCCCGACTGAAAAAGTCCACATATTCCACCCAGGTGGTACCCGGGATATTCTTGCAGTCTCTGAACCACTGACGGTACATTTCCGCGGTTAGCCCGTAGCGGGTGAGCAGGGCCTCCTTCATGTGATCGTAGGAGGTCATCACCTCCTCCGGCAGCTGGAGCAGTGTGTCTCGACCCTCACTCAGGAACCGCCCCCACAGGCCCGCGCCCCAGTCTTTTCGGGGCACCCGATGAGAGGCCATGGCCACCTCGTAGGCCTTGAACCATTGTTGGATGTCGTCATTCTTGTAGTACTCCTTGACGACCTCTTTCGGGATATGTACCTTGGTCTCGGAAGGCGGTAGAGTGTCTCTAGTACTGGGGGCGTCGGTCCCTCCGTTCTTGGCCTTGATTTCGAGCTCCTTGAGACTGCGCTCGTGCTCAAGGGTCAGTTTCTTTTCCTCCAACTCCCGGTGTCGTCTCTTCTCCTCTATCTCCTCTTGAAGCCGTAGCTGCTCTAGGGCCAGTTTCTTTTCCGCCAGCTGGAGTTCACCGTCCAGCCGCAGTCGTGCGAGCTCTAGCTCGTGGTTCCGGACCTTCTCCCGCTCTCGTATTTCTTCTTCAGAGAGGCCGGTTTCTAGGCTCTTTCTTCCTCCGGTTGCCGGAGTCAGTGCGGTTGATGTGGTCTCAGTCAGGGGCAAGGGACCTTCTTCCTGGGAGGGGCCTGCCCCGGCCTCCAGCCATGACCTCAGAGCTTTCTGCATCTCCTCTTTGGTCCCTAGGCCGGTGGTTGCAATGCCTTTGTCTTTGCAGAACTGTTTTAACTCTTTGTGCGTATATTCTTCCAGCCGTTCGGGCTGCAACTCCATTGTCGCGTTGTTTTCCTGGCTGCTCATGATTACTGTTCGTTTGGATGGGTAGCTAGTGGGTACTGGCTGGTACGTATTGCGTTCGGCTCGGATCCTGTCGCTGGCCACCAAATGTTGGAAGGCGGACCCCGAGGAGTCGGCGAGACCACCAAGGGGGGCCCTCACACTGTACGAAGTAGCCGAGCGCTGCCGAGAAGTCTCCTGAGAGATCCTTCTCCTATCACGTACTAGCACAGTAACACCACCACACAGGGCTCAAGGAGGTTGTCTCAAGACAAGCAATTCTTTATCAGCAATAAAAAGGTTACGAGGTCAATATTTACACGAAGGGATCGAGGGATCCACCAAAAGTCTCAGTGTCTCTTTGGAAGGGTCGGGGTAGCGGGACAGTCTTTGGCAGGAGTGCGGTACGAGGGTACCTGGGGCCCAGTTCTTATCTTCAAGCTGGAGGACCTCCGGATCTCGGAGGGGTCGAGCCGCGACGGCGTCAGCAGGGCTCCGGCGTACAGTTCGTGGAGAGCCGCGATCCAATCAGCAGGGCTCTCAAGATGGTTTCTGCTCAGCTCGAGCCGCGACGTCGTCAGCAGGGCTCCGAGAGAGGTTTCAGCGAGGTTGGGCCGCGACAGCGTCAGCAGGGCTCCGATGTTCCAGGTGGCTTCAAAGTGTTCACAAGAAGGAGCCGCGACGCAGTCAGCAGGGCTCGTGATGGTTCCGACAAGAGTTCTTCTCCGTAGGGTCAGCCGCGATTCAATCAGCAGGGCTCTCGACTCCGGGATACAACTGCCGATCTGTGGCGGGGTCGCCCCAGATATAGGTCTGGAGCCCTTTGATGTCCGGACCCAGGCGCCCGGGGGGGGCGGAGAGGCCGGGTGGAGGTGGCCAGACGCCCAGCAGGAGAGGCGCCAGGCCCAAGGGAGTTGCAGGGCGATCACACCTCGAGAGGGGAGGACAGTTGGGGGTCCCATCGATACTGTCCTCCGCCGGGGGCGATGAATGGTTCCCGCGGCACCCCCTGGCCAGTTCGTGGTGCCTCGATGTCGGGGCTTCGCTGGGGTCGAGGCCGGGTTGAGCGGGGTCGCGCTGGCTGGTGCACAGAGTCACGTGGATGCCAACAAGATGGCGGAGCCACGAGGGGTATGCGACCTCGTGCAGCTCAGGATGAAGGGCCTCGGTGCAGTTCAGAAGGGTGGCCCGTGAAGGCCGGGGCGGGGAACGGGCACAATCCACGGGGTTAAGGACCACGCCACGAGGCCGGGTCCAACAGGCAACATAAGCCTTGTGAGTGGGCGGTGGCAGGGGTAATGGGCATCAGGTCCCCTGTGAGTGGGGGTGGCAGCAGTGATGGGCAACTTAAGCCATGTGAGTGGGAGTGGCAGGGGTAATGGGCACCAGGTCCCCTGTGAGTGGGGGTGGCAGGGGTGAGGGAAGGGGTGGGTGGAATTTGCGTAATCGCGTTACGCAAATCTCCGCGAAACGGTAAAAAATCTCCGCGAACACGCAGAAATTCCGCGAACACGCGGAATTGCTTGCTCGCGATACTTTTTTCCTGTTCGCGATCGCTGTTTGCGTGCTCGGGGTGAAATATCTCGCGAACACGCATATTGAGAACGCGAACAAGCAAAAAATGTCGCGAAGTCGCGGAACGCAGATTTTTGGACAATTTCGCGTTCTCCGCGGAACGCGAAATTACCCAAATTCCGCGAACGGAACGGAATTTACCGCCCAGGCCTAGTGATGGGCAACATAAGCCCTGTGAGTGGAGGTGGCAGGGGTGATGGGAAACATAAGCCCTGTGAGTGGGGGTGGCAGGGGTGATGGGAAACATAAGCCCTGTGAGTGGGGTGGCAGGGGTGATGGGCACCAGGTCCCCTGTCAGTGGGGGTGGCAGGGGTGATGGGCAACAGGTCCACTATGGGTGGGGGTGGCAGGGGTGATGGGCAACATAAGCCCTGTGAGTGGGGGTGGCAGGGGTAATGGGTAACAGGTCCCCTGTGGGTGTGGGTGGCAGGGGTGATGGGCAACATAAGCCCTGTGAGTGGGGCTGGCAGGGGTGATGGGCAACAGGTCCCCTGTGAGTGGAGGTGGCAGGGGTGATGGGCAACATAAGCTCTGTGAGTGGGGGTGGCAGGGGTGATGGGAAACATAAGCCCTGTGAGTGGGGGTGGCAGGGGTGATGGGTACCAGGTCCCCTGTGAGTGGGGGTGGCAGGGGTGATGGGCAACATAAGCCCTGTGAGTGGGGGTGGCAGGGCTAATGGGCAACAGGTCCCCTGTGAGTGGGGGTGGCAGGGGTGATGGGCAACAGGTCCACTATGGGTGTCGGTTGCAGGGGTGATGGGCAACATAAGCCCTGTGAGTGGGGGTGGCAGGGGTGATGGGAAACATAAGCCCTGTGACTGGGGGTGGCAGGGGTGATGGGAAACATAAGCCCTGTGAGTGGGGGTGGCAGGGGTGATGGGCACAAAGTCCCCTTTGAGTGGGGGTGGCAGGGGTGATGGGCAACAGGTCCACTATAGGTGGGGGTGGCAGGGGTGATGGGCAACATAAGCCCTGTGAGTGGGAGTGGCAGGGGTAATGGGTAACAGGTCCCCTGTGAGTGGGGGTGGCAGGGGCGATGGGCAACATAAGCCCTGTGAGTGGGAGTGGCAGGGGTAATGGGCACCAGGTCCCCTGTGAGTGGGGGTGGCAGGGGTGATGGGCAACAGGTCCACTATGGATGTGGTTGGCAGGGGTGATGGGCAACATAAGCCCTGTGAGTGGGGGTGGAAGGGGTGATGGGCAACAGGTCCCCTGTGAGTGGGCGTGGCAGGGGTGATGGGCAGCATAAGCCCTGTGAGTGGGGGTGGCAGGGGTGATGGGTACCAGGTCCCCTGTGAGTGGGGGTGGCAGGGCTGATGGGCAACAGGTCCACTATGGGTGGGGTGGCAGGGGTGATGGGCAACATAAGCCCTGTGAGTGGGGGTGGCAGGGGTAATGGGCAACAGGTCCCCTGTGAGAGGGGGTGGCAGGGGTGATGGGCAACAAGACCACTTTGGGTGTGGGTGGCAGGGGTGATGGGCAACATAAGCCCTGTGAGTGGGAGTGGCAGGGTTGATGGGAAACCTAAGCTCTGTGAGTGGGGGTGGCAGGGGTGATGGGAAACAAGCCCTGTGAGTGGGGGTGGCAGGGGTGATGGGCACCAGGTCCCCTGTGAGTGGGGGTGGCAGGGGTGATGGGCAACAGGTCCCCTGTGAGTGGGAGTGGCAGGGGTGATGGGCAACATAAGCCCTGTGAATGGGGGTGGCAGGGGTGATGGGAAACATAAGCCCTGTGAGTGGGGGTGGCAGGGGTGATGGGCACCAGGTCCCCTGTAAGTGGGGGTGGCAGGGGTGATGGGCAACATAAGCCCTATGAGTGGGGGTGGCAGGGGTGATGGGAAACATAAGCCCTGTGAGTGGGGGTGGCAGGGGTGATGGGCACCAGGTCCCCTGTGAGTGGGGGTGGCAGGGGTGATGGGAAACATAAGCCATGTGAGTGGGGGTGGCAGGGGTGATGGGAAACATAAGCCCTGTGAGTGGGGGTGGCAGGGGTGATGGGCACCAGGTCCCCTGTGAGTGGGGGTGGCAGGGGTGATGGGCAACAGGTCCCCTGTGAGTGGGGAGGGCAGGGGTGATGGGCAACATAAGCCCTGTGAGTGGGGGTGGCAGGGGCGATGGGCAACATAAGCCCTGTGAGTGGGGGTGGCAGGGGTGATGGGCAACAGGTCCCCTGTGAGTGGGGGTGGCAGGGGTGATGGGCAACATAAGCCCTGTGAGTGGTGGTGGCAGGGGTAATGGGCACCAGGTCCCCTGTGAGTGGGGGTGGCAGGGGTGATGGGCAACAGGTCCACTATGGGTGTGGGTGGCAGGGGTGATGGGGAACATAAGCCCTGTGAGTGGGGGTGGCAGGGGTGGTGGGCAACATAAGCCCTGTGAGTGGGCGTGGCAGGGGTGATGGGAAACATAAGCCCTGTGAGTGGGGGTGGCAGGGGTGATGGGCACCAGGTCCCCTGTGAGTGGGGGTGGCAGGGGTGATGGGCAACAGGTCCACTATGGGTGGGGTGGCAAGGGTGATGGGCAACATAAGCCCTGTGAGTGGGGGTGACAGGGGTAATGGGCAACAGGTCCCCTGAGAGTGTGGGTGGCAGGGGTGATGGGCAACAAGACCACTTTGGGTGTGGGTGGCAGGGGTGATGGGCAAAATAAGCCCTGTGAGTGGGAGTGGCAGGGTTGATGGGAAACATAAGCTCTGTGAGTGGGGGTGGCAGGGGTGATGGGAAACAAGCCCTGTGAGTGGGGGTGGCAGGGGTGATGGGCACCAGGTCCCCTGTGAGTGGGGGTGGCAGGGGTGATGGGCAACAGGTTCCCTGTGAGTGGGAGTGGCAGGGGTGATGGGCAACATAAGCCCTGTGATTGGGGGTGGCAGGGGTGATGGGAAACATAAGCCCTGTGAGTGGGGGTGGCAGGGGTGATGGAAAACATAAGCCCTGTGTGTGGGGGTGGCAGGGGTGATGGGCACCAGGTCCCCTGTGAGTGGGGGTGGCAGGGGTTATGGACAACAGGTCCACTATGGGTGTGGGTGGCAGGGGTGATGGGCAACATAAGCCCTGTGAGTGGGGGTGGCAGGGGTGATGGGAAACATAAGCCCTGTGAGTGGGGGTGGCAGGGGTGATGGGAAACATAAGCCCTGTGTGTGGGGGTGGCAGGGGTGATGGGCACCAGGTCCCCTGTGAGTGGGGAGGGCAGGGGTGATGGGCAACATAAGCCCTGTGAGTGGGGGTGGCAGGGGCGATGGGCAACATAAGCCCTGTGAGTGGGGGTGGCAGGGGTGATGGGCAACAGGTCCCCTGTGAGTGGGGGTGGCAGGGGTGATGGGCAACATAAGCCCTGTGAGTGGTGGTGGCAGGGGTAATGGGCACCAGGTCCCCTGTGAGTGGGGGTGGCAGGGGTGATGGGCAACAGGTCCACTATGGGTGTGGGTGGCAGGGGTGATGGGGAACATAAGCCCTGTGAGTGGGGGTGGCAGGGGTGGTGGGCAACATAAGCCCTGTGAGTGGGCGTGGCAGGGGTGATGGGAAACATAAGCCCTGTGAGTGGGGGTGGCAGGGGTGATGGGCACCAGGTCCCCTGTGAGTGGGGGTGGCAGGGGTGATGGGCAACAGGTCCACTATGGGTGGGGTGGCAAGGGTGATGGGCAACATAAGCCCTGTGAGTGGGGGTGACAGGGGTAATGGGCAACAGGTCCCCTGAGAGTGTGGGTGGCAGGGGTGATGGGCAACAAGACCACTTTGGGTGTGGGTGGCAGGGGTGATGGGCAAAATAAGCCCTGTGAGTGGGAGTGGCAGGGTTGATGGGAAACATAAGCTCTGTGAGTGGGGGTGGCAGGGGTGATGGGAAACAAGCCCTGTGAGTGGGGGTGGCAGGGGTGATGGGCACCAGGTCCCCTGTGAGTGGGGGTGGCAGAGGTGATGGGCAACAGGTTCCCTGTGAGTGGGAGTGGCAGGGGTGATGGGCAACATAAGCCCTGTGATTGGGGGTGGCAGGGGTGATGGGAAACATAAGCCCTGTGAGTGGGGGTGGCAGGGGTGATGGAAAACATAAGCCCTGTGTGTGGGGGTGGCAGGGGTGATGGGCACCAGGTCCCCTGTGAGTGGGGGTGGCAGGGGTTATGGACAACAGGTCCACTATGGGTGTGGGTGGCAGGGGTGATGGGCAACATAAGCCCTGTGAGTGGGGGTGGCAGGGGTGATGGGAAACATAAGCCCTGTGAGTGGGGGTGGCAGGGGTGATGGGAAACATAAGCCCTGTGTGTGGGGGTGGCAGGGGTGATGGGCACCAGGTCCCCTGTGAGTGGGGGTGGCAGGGGTGATGGACAACAGGTCCACTATGAGTGGGGGTGGCAGGGGTGATGGGCAACAGGTTCACTATGGGTGGGGGTTGTAGGGGTGATGGGCAACATAAGCCTTGTGAGTGGGGGGTGGCAGGGGTAATGGGCATCAGGTCCCCTGTGGGTGGGGGTGGCAGGGGTGATGGGCAACAGGTCCACTATGGGTGTTGGTGGCAGGGGTGATGGGCAACATAAGCCCTGTGAGTGGGGGTGGCAGGGGTGATGGGAAACATAAGCCCTGCCTGTGAGTGGGGGTGGCAGGGGTGATGGGCACCAGGTCCCCTGTGAGTGGGGGTGGAAGGGGTGATGGGCAACAGGTCCACTATGGGTGTGGGTGGCAGGGGTGATGGGCAACATAAGCCCTGTGAGTGGGGGTGGCAGGGGTGATGGGAAACATAAGCCCTGTGAGTGGGGGTGGCAGGGGTGATGGGAAACATAAGCCCTGTGAGTGGGGGTGGCAGGGGTGATGGGCACCAGGTCCCCTGTGAGTGGGGGTGGCAGGGGTGATGGGCAACAGGTCCACTATGGGTGGGGTGGCAAGGGTGATGGGCAACATAAGCCCTGTGAGTGGGGGTGGCAGGGGTAATGGGCAACAGGTCCCCTGAGAGTGTGGGTGGCAGGGGTGATGGGCAACAAGACCACTTTGGGTGTGGGTGGCAGGGGTGATGGGCAAAATAAGCCCTGTGAGTGGGAGTGGCAGGGTTGATGGGAAACATAAGCTCTGTGAGTGGGGGTGGCAGGGGTGAATGGAAACAAGCCCTGTGAGTGGGGGTGGCAGGGGTGATGGGCACCAGGTCCCCTGTGAGTGGGGGTGGCAGGGGTGATGGGCAACAGGTTCCCTGTGAGTGGGAGTGGCAGGGGTGATGGGCAACATAAGCCCTGTGATTGGGGGTGGCAGGGGTGATGGGAAACATAAGCCCTGTGAGTGGGGGTGGCAGGGATGATGGAAAACATAAGCCCTGTGTGTGGGGGTGGCAGGGGTGATGGGCACCAGGTCCCCTGTGAGTGGGGGTGGCAGGGGTTATGGACAACAGGTCCACTATGGGTGTGGGTGGCAGGGGTGATGGGCAACATAAGCCCTGTGAGTGGGGGTGGCAGGGGTGATGGGAAACATAAGCCCTGTGAGTGGGGGTGGCAGGGGTGATGGGAAACATAAGCCCTGTGTGTGGGGGTGGCAGGGGTGATGGGCACCAGGTCCCCTGTGAGTGGGGGTGGCAGGGGTGATGGACAACAGGTCCACTATGAGTGGGGGTGGCAGGGGTGATGGGCAACAGGTCCACTATGGGTGGGGGTTGTAGGGGTGATGGGCAACATAAGCCTTGTGAGTGGGGGGTGGCAGGGGTAATGGGCATCAGGTCCCCTGTGGGTGGGGGTGGCAGGGGTGATGGGCAACAGGTCCACTATGGGTGTTGGTGGCAGGGGTGATGGGCAACATAAGCCCTGTGAGTGGGGGTGGCAGGGGTGATGGGAAACATAAGCCCTGCCTGTGAGAGGGGGTGGCAGGGGTGATGGGCACCAGGTCCCCTGTGAGTGGGGGTGGAAGGGGTGATGGGCAACAGGTCCACTATGGGTGTGGGTGGCAGGGGTGATGGGCAACATAAGCCCTGTGAGTGGGGGTGGCAGGGGTGATGGGAAACATAAGCCCTGTGAGTGGGGGTGGCAGGGGTGATGGGAAACATAAGCCCTGTGTGTGGGGGTGGCAGGGGTGATGGGCACCAGGTCCCCTGTGAGTGGGGGTGGCAGGGGTGATGGGCAACAGGTCCACTATGGGTGGGGGTGGCAGGGGTGATGGGCAACATAAAGCCTGTGAGTGGGGGTGGCAGGGGTAATGGGTAACAGGTCCCCTGTGGGTGTGGGTGGCAGGGGTGATGGGCAACATAAGCCCTGTGAGTGGGGCTGGCAGGGGTGATGGGCAACAGGTCCCCTGTGAGTGGGGGTGGCAGGGGTGATGGGCAACATAAGCTCTGTGAGTGGGGGTGGCAGGGGTGATGGGAAACATAAGCCCTGTGAGTGGGGGTGGCAGGGGTGATGGGTACCAGGTCCCCTGTGAGTGGGGGTGGCAGGGGTGATGGGCAACATAAGCCCTGTGAGTGGGGGTGGCAGGGCTAATGGGCAACAGGTCCCCTGTGAGTGGGGGTGGCAGGGGTGATGGGCAACAGGTCCACTATGGGTGTCGGTTGCAGGGGTGATGGGCAACATAAGCCCAGTGAGTGGGGGTGGCAGGGGTGATGGGAAACATAAGCCCTGTGACTGGGGGTGGCAGGGGTGATGGGAAACATAAGCCCTGTGAGTGGGGGTGGCAGGGGTGATGGGCACCAGGTCCCCTGTGAGTGGGGGTGGCAGGGGTGATGGGCAACAGGTCCACTATAGGTGGGGGTGGCAGGGGTGATGGGCAACATATTCTGATCGAAGGGGGGAGAGAGAGACTGTTTAGATTGTTGCTCAGACCACCGCTTCTTAAAATCTTATACTTTTAAAACATTGATTGCTCCTGTTGAATTTGTACTGTGATTTTAACATATTTTTAACGAGGGGAATCTGTGTGCAATTACATTTCAGCGCGTAGCCCATTTCGGAGCAGCCCTCCCGAAGTGAGTCAGCGCTCTAGTTTCCGGGTCGCACACTATAAAGCACGCTATGACGCGACCACGCACCTGATCGAAGGGGGGAGAGAGAGACTGTTTAGATTGTTGCTCAGACCACCGCTTCTTAAAATCTTATACTTTTAAAACATTGATTGCTCCTGTTGAATTTGTACTGTGATTTTAACATATTTTTAACGAGGGGAATCTGTGTGCAATTACATTTCAGCGCGTAGCCCATTTCGGAGCAGCCCTCCCGAAGTGAGTCAGCGCTCTAGTTTCCGGGTCGCACACTATAAAGCACGCTATGACGCGACCGCGCAGCGGGCGCGCCGGCGGCGCGCCGAAGGCGCGCCAAAGGCAAGCCCGTCTGCGCCCGTCCGCGCCAAGACCGCGACCAGCGCCATGTGCCGTACGGCCGGTATCTGACTTGGGTACCAGCCGGATGAACTACGCGCCCTAAACACTGGTAAATGTCCGCGGCCGACTCTTTTGGTCGACCTTGATGCAATAGGCCCTAATTGCTGCTCAATGTGTGGCCTAAAGACGGCCTTCTTTGCGCCTTATGGTACCTCTGCCCCTCTGAATCACTCCGATCCTAGCCCTCCAATTCAATGTTCTGAACAAAAAGTCCCCCGTGATCGGAACGTTAGCTCGGCCAATACCGCAAAATCGTGTAAGGAGCTGCTCTGTATTCTCCTGAACACTAGGTCAATGGCAAAACATAAGTACGAACTGGAGGATCTCATCTCAGCCACCAGTTCTGACCTGATTTTTCTTACAGAAACCTGGTCATCGGTTACCTCTGCTCCAGACTGGAACATTGCGGTCCCCCCTGGATATTCATTGGCGCATATAGACCGGACAGGATCGGTTGGGGGGGGTATTGCGCTTATCTATCGCTCCCACCTCAAAGTTTCCTTTAAACAAGAATCCTTACTAGAGGCCGAAGCCATGTCATTTATTATAAAACTTAATAATGTGGAACTTCTATCCGGCCTCCTGGTCTATCGACCCCCTGGAGTAAGAGCCCCTTTCACAAAATCTCTACAGACCTTCCTTGAATCGTGTTATGATACCACAACTCTTACAGTCCTAGGTGATTTTAATTTCCACCTAGAAGATTCTACCAGCTCAGACTCCTCCAACCTTGTTGACATCATGGCAGGTTATGGACTCCGCCAAATCATAACTCAATCCACCCACTTGGCAGGCCATACTTTAGACGGAATCTTCACCAATAACGATAGGATTGCTGTTAAAAATATTCAACGGGTCCCTTGGACGGACCACGCAGTAATCCTTTTTAAGGTGGACCTCCATCTACTTATAACGGGACGAAAATCCCGCCCTCGGCTGGTCAACACTCGCCCTTGGAACAACATCCAAGGTACCGAACTAGCTCAAGCCTTGCTAGAGGGTATCCCTCACCCTAAAGATAGCAATGGCGGGGCTATCAAATTTGATTCCTGGATCAGCAAGGCAATTGACAACCTAGCCCCAGTGAAATCTACTCAGCCAAAAAAACGCCTATTGACTTCACCTTGGTACACACCAGAACTGAAACTTGCTAAAATCAAATGCAGACGGCAGGAACGTCTTTGGAGATCAGATTATAGTCCTGCATTAAAGAAGGAGTACAATCGTACTCTGGATATGTACAAGTCCTTAATAAAACAAGCCAAAGTCACTTACTTTACTAATAAAATCCAAGAGGCTAATAGTTCGTCGAAGGAACTCTTCAAAATAGTGACTCTGCTTTCTAGGAGTCCCAATGATTCCATTTTTTGTCCTGACCAAAAATTCATCGACAATCTTGCCCTTTTTTTTCAACGCAAGATTCAAGATGTCTATAAGGAACTCCAGGAACTACAATCTGCTCCTGGGAATAACATAGGTCAGCCTTTGGAGCTCCTTGCACCACTCCACAGCCTGTCCCAATTTTCTCCTCTCAGTGAGAAACAGGTCAGTGACATACTTCTCCAAATCAAATCTGGATCTCCTCTAGATCCCTGCCCTCCTCGCATTTATCATCTGGCCCCTACGGTGATAAGCGCATCTCTGACTCCCCTGCTAAATGAGATCATTAGCTCAGGTGTCTTTCCTTCAACCTGGAAAAAGGCGTGTATAAGGCCGATTCTTAAGAAGCCTGCACTTGACCCCCAGGTCACAAAACATTATCGCCCTATATCTTGTCTTCCTTTGCCTGCCAAAGTCTTAGAAAAAGTGATCAATCAGGAGCTAATGCAATTCATCGATACTAGCAGTGCCTTAGATACCACACAACACGGTTTCAGACCGCGCCACTCCACTGAATCTGCCTTAATTATGGCTACAGAGGAAATCCGAAGAGCCATGGACAGTGGGGGCAGGGCCACTCTTGTCTTACTGGACCTAACGGCGGCGTTTGACACCGTTAATCATGTAGTTCTACGTGACAGACTGATCCAGCTGGGCATAAAGGACTCTGCTCTGGCGCTCCTCCAATCCTTTCTCGAGTCCAGATGTCAGCAGATCCACTGGGATGGTCTCCAGTCTGAAGAACTTCCTCTTCCTTGTGGTGTGCCTCAGGGTTCAGCATTATCCCCCACATTGTTTAATCTTTATGTTACCCCACTGGCTAAATTAATAAAGGATCATGGGTTAAACTTGGTCTCTTACGCTGACGACACACAGCTAGTAGTGTCCTTGTCACAAAGTGTTGAAGCTACAGCGGAGAAATTTAAAACCTGTCTATCCAAAGTGATGAGCTGGATGAGCCGAAACTTTCTAAAACTTAACACTGAGAAGACGGAGGTGATAGAATTTGGCCACAAGCCGTCCATCTGGAACCATCTCTGGTGGCCATCTGAGGCGGGCATCTGTCCAGTCCCCGCACCAAAAGTAAAGAACTTGGGATTCCTGATGGACAAAGACCTTTCATTGACGTTCCAAGTCAATCAGGTGACCTCGGCCTGTTTCCTCATGATTAAAATACTTCGGAAGGTCCTCCCTTTCATCCCGTTTACCTTGCGGAAAACAGTAGTGGGGGCCCTAGTCCTCTCCCGTATTGACTACTGCAACGCATTGTATATCGGGACTGGGGAGCGTCAACTTGCTAAGCTTCAATCTTTGCAAAATGCGGCTGTTAGAGTTCTGCTTGATCTTCCGAAGCATCATCCCACATCTTCTTACATGAGGAAGCTCCATTGGCTTCCTGTTCGTAACAGGATCCAGTTTAAGACTTTATGTCTAGTGCATAAGGCTGTACATGGAGGAGGGGCTGATGACATGAAATCCTTATTTTCTACCTATGTCCCCCCTCGCACACTCAGATCTTCTACCATGGGCCTAGTTTGCCCTTCAAAATTTAAGAGGGCGCGATGGGGAGGCAGGGCCTTTTCGTTCCAAGCAGCAAAACTTTGGAACACTCTACCAACAGCACTTCGTTTGGGAACTAACATGACCCCGTTTAGAAAGGCCTTGAAGACCTGGCTGTTCACCAAATCTTAAGCTAGCCCCACCTCGTCCCTTCTATCACAGCGCCAAGACGCCTCGGCATAAGTGCGCTTAATAAATAACTCAGTCAGTCAGTCATAAGCCCTGTGAGTGGGGGTGGCAGGGGTAATGGGTAACAGGTCCCCTGTGAGTGGGGGTGGCAGGGGTGATGGGCAACATAATCCCTGTGAGTGGGAGTGGCAGGGGTAATGGGCACCAGGTCCCCTGTGAGTGGGGGTGGCAGGGGTGATGGGCAACAGGTCCACTATGGATGTGGTTGGCAGGGGTGATGGGCAACATAAGCCCTGTGAGTGGGGGTGGAAGGGGTGATGGGCAACAGGTCCCCTGTGAGTGGGAGTGGCAGGGGTGATGGGCAGCATAAGCCCTGTGAGTGGGGATGGCAGGGGTGATGGGTACCAGGTCCCCTGTGAGTGGGGGTGGCAGGGCTGATGGGCAACAGGTCCACTATGGGTGGGGTGGCAGGGGTGATGGGCAACATAAGCCCTGTGAGTGGGGGTGGCAGGGGTAATGGGCAACAGGTCCCCTGTGAGTGGGGGTGGCAGGGGTGATGGGCAACAAGACCACTTTGGGTGTGGGTGGCAGGGGTGATGGGCAACATAAGCCCTGTGAGTGGGAGTGGCAGGGTTGATGGGAAACCTAAGCTCTGTGAGTGGGGGTGGCAGGGGTGATGGGAAACAAGCCCTGTGAGTGGGGGTGGCAGGGGTGATGGGCACCAGGTCCCCTGTGAGTGGGGGTGGCAGGGGTGATGGGCAACAGGTCCCCTGTGAGTGGGAGTGGCAGGGGTGATGGGCAACATAAGCCCTGTGAATGGGGGTGGCAGGGGTGATGGGAAACATAAGCCCTGTGAGTGGGGGTGGCAGGGGTGATGGGCACCAGGTCCCCTGTAAGTGGGGGTGGCAGGGGTGATGGGCAACATAAGCCCTATGAGTGGGGGTGGCAGGGGTGATGGGAAACATAAGCCCTGTGAGTGGGGGTGGCAGGGGTGATGGGCACCAGGTCCCCTGTAAGTGGGGGTGGCAGGGGTGATGGGCAACAGGTCCACTATGGGTGTGGGTGGGTGGGGTGATGGGCAACATAAGCCCTGTGAGTGGGGGTGGCAGGGGTGATGGGAAACATAAGCCATGTGAGTGGGGGTGGCAGGGGTGATGGGAAACATAAGCCCTGTGAGTGGGGGTGGCAGGGGTGATGGGCACCAGGTCCCCTGTGAGTGGGGGTGGCAGGGGTGATGGGCAACAGGTCCCCTGTGAGTGGGGAGGGCAGGGGTGATGGGCAACATAAGCCCTGTGAGTGGGGGTGGCAGGGGCGATGGGCAACGTAAGCCCTGTGAGTGGGGGTGGCAGGGGTGATGGGCAACAGGTCCCCTGTAAGTGGGGGTGGCAGGGGTGATGGGCAACAGGTCCCCTGTGAGTGGGGAGGGCAGGGGTGATGGGCAACATAAGCCCTGTGAGTGGGGGTGGCAGGGGCGATGGGCAACATAAGCCCTGTGAGTGGGGGTGGCAGGGGTGATGGGCAACAGGTCCCCTGTGAGTGGGGGTGGCAGGGGTGATGGGCAACATAAGCCCTCTGAGTGGTGGTGGCAGGGGTAATGGGCACCAGGTCCCCTGTGAGTGGGGGTGGCAGGGGTGATGGGCAACAGGTCCACTATGGGTGTGGGTGGCAGGGGTGATGGGGAACATAAGCCCTGTGAATGGGGGTGGCAGGGGTGGTGGGCAACATAAGCCCTGTGAGTGGGCGTGGCAGGGGTGATGGGAAACATAAGCCCTGTGAGTCGGGGTGGCAGGGGTGATGGGCACCAGGTCCCCTGTGAGTGGGGGTGGCAGGGGTGATGGGCAACAGGTCCACTATGGGTGGGCTGGCAAGGGTGATGGGCAACATAAGCCCTGTGAGTGGGGGTGGCAGGGGTAATGGGCAACAGGTCCCCTGTGAGTGTGGGTGGCAGGGGTGATGGGCAATGTTAGACGGACCGGGAGGGTCGGCCGAGGACAAGGGGAGAGGTCTCCGGGGAGAGCCGTCTCCAGCGATCGTACAGACAAGTAACTTCCCCCCCACAGAGGTACACCACACAAGGATAAGATTTAACTTCTTTATAAGCGATTTCTTGAGGTACGATGGAATGGTACAAGGAGGTCTGGACTCCGGGGTCCCCTCGATTATAGTCTCTTAGCTTGGGGAGAAGGGTAGCGGGACAGTCTGGTTACCAATCTGGTAGATGCGATGATGGGTAGCTCACAATCCTCGAGCTCGGTGTTCGGGCTTGGACGGGCCGCGGCAGCGCCAGCAGGTCCCGGTGAAGGTGGTAGTTCCAACGGGCCGCGGCAGCGCCAGCAGGTCCCAGCGAAGATGGTAGTTCCAACGGGCCGCGGCAGCGCCAGCAGGTCCCAGCGAAGATGGTAGTTCCAACGGGCCGCGGCAGCGCCAGCAGGTCCCAGTGTAGATGGTAGTTCCAACGGGCCGCGGCAGCGCCAGCAGGTACCAGCGAAGATGGTAGTTCCAACGGGCCGCGGCAGCGCCAGCAGGTCCCAGCGAGGATGGAGGTTGCAGAAGGCCGCGGCAGCGCCAGCAGGCAGGACGATAGTTCACAAGGCAGGGCTACGGCAGGGCCAGTAGTCCGTCAAGGATGAGTTCTTCTCGGTGTCTCTCGACTCCAGGATACAACTGCCGTCCTGCTCTGGAGCTGCCCTAGTTATAGGTCTGGCGCTCTTTGATGTCCGGACCCTCGCACTTGGAGGTCGGAGGGTCCGGGATGAAGGTGTCCAGACACCCAGCAGGGGGTGGAGCCAGCGCCTGGGGGAGCTGGAGGCGATCGGCACCTGGCGGGGGAGAGCCCTTGACGCTTTGTTCTCCCATTGACCTGCCAAGTGGTCCGCTCACCCCCTGGGTGGATGGTGGTGCCGGGATGTCGGGGCCGGCCAGGCCCAGGGTTAGGGTCGGGTGGAGGCCACGCGGCCTCGTGGCGCAGGGCCCAAGATGGCGGCTTGATCCGGCCGGGGGAGCCGGTGGTGGCTCGGTCCCGTGGTACATGGAGGTCCGGGGGTAGGAGTTCCGTCGGGAGACGGGGTGCGGGTGATTCTTGTGGGTCACGCCTGGCGGGCCGGGGCTTGGGCCCTGTCATGCGGGGAGGGAGCAAGCCCTTCGTGTGGCCTGTCCAACAGGCAACAAGACCACTTTGGGTATGGGTGGCAGGGGTGATGGGCAACATAAGCCCTGTGAGTGGGAGTGGCAGGGTTGATGGGAAACATAAGCTCTGTGAGTGGGGGTGGCAGGGGTGATGGGAAACAAGCCCTGTGAGTGGGGGTGGCAGGGGTGATGGGCACCAGGTCCCCTGTGAGTGGGTTTGGCAGGGGTGATGGGCAACAGGTCCCCTGTGAGTGGGAGTGGCAGGGGTGATGGGCAACATAAGCCCTGTGAGTGGGGGTGGCAGGGGTGATGGGAAACATAAGCCCTGTGAGTGGGGGTGGCAGGGGTGATGGGCACCAGGTCCCCTGTAAGTGGGGGTGGCAGGGGTGATGGGCAACAGGTCCACTATGGGTGTGGGTGGGTGGGGTGATGGGCAACATAAGCCCTGTGAGTGGGGGTGGCAGGGGTGATGGGAAACATAAGCCATGTGAGTGGGGGTGGCAGGGGTGATGGGAAACATAAGCCCTGTGAGTGGGGGTGGCAGGGGTGATGGGCACCAGGTCCCCTGTGAGTGGGGGTGGCAGGGGTGATGGGCAACAGGTCCCCTGTGAGTGGGGAGGGCAGGGGTGATGGGCAACATAAGCCCTGTGAGTGGGGGTGGCAGGGGCGATGGGCAACGTAAGCCCTGTGAGTGGGGGTGGCAGGGGTGATGGGCAACAGGTCCCCTGTAAGTGGGGGTGGCAGGGGTGATGGGCAACAGGTCCCCTGTGAGTGGGGAGGGCAGGGGTGATGGGCAACATAAGCCCTGTGAGTGGGGGTGGCAGGGGCGATGGGCAACATAAGCCCTGTGAGTGGGGGTGGCAGGGGTGATGGGCAACAGGTCCCCTGTGAGTGGGGGTGGCAGGGGTGATGGGCAACATAAGCCCTGTGAGTGGTGGTGGCAGGGGTAATGGGCACCAGGTCCCCTGTGAGTGGGGGTGGCAGGGGTGATGGGCAACAGGTCCACTATGGGTGTGGGTGGCAGGGGTGATGGGGAACATAAGCCCTGTGAGTGGGGGTGGCAGGGGTGGTGGGCAACATAAGCCCTGTGAGTGGGCGTGGCAGGGGTGATGGGAAACATAAGCCCTGTGAGTCGGGGTGGCAGGGGTGATGGGCACCAGGTCCCCTGTGAGTGGGGGTGGCAGGGGTGATGGGCAACAGGTCCACTATGGGTGGGCTGGCAAGGGTGATGGGCAACATAAGCCCTGTGAGTGGGGGTGGCAGGGGTAATGGGCAACAGGTCCCCTGTGAGTGTGGGTGGCAGGGGTGATGGGCAACAAGACCACTTTGGGTATGGGTGGCAGGGGTGATGGGCAACATAAGCCCTGTGAGTGGGAGTGGCAGGGTTGATGGGAAACATAAGCTCTGTGAGTGGGGGTGGCAGGGGTGATGGGAAACAAGCCCTGTGAGTGGGGGTGGCAGGGGTGATGGGCACCGGGTCCCCTGTGAGTGGGTTTGGCAGGGGTGATGGGCAACAGGTCCCCTGTGAGTGGGAGTGGCAGGGGTGATGGGCAACATAAGCCCTGTGAGTGGGGGTGGCAGGGGTGATGGGAAACATAAGCCCTGTGAGTGGGGGTGGCAGGGATGATGGAAAACATAAGCCCTGTGTGTGGGGGTGGCAGGGGTGATGGGCACCAGGTCCCCTGTGAGTGGGGGTGGCAGGGGTGATGGACAACAGGTCCACTATGGGTGTGGGTGGCAGGGGTGATGGGCAACATAAGCCCTGTGAGTGGGGGTGGCAGGGGTGATGGGAAACATAAGCCCTGTGAGTGGGGGTGGCAGGGGTGATGGAAAACATAAGCCCTGTGTGTGGGGGTGGCAGGGGTGATGGGCACCAGGTCCCCTGTGAGTGGGGGTGGCAGGGGTGATGGACAACAGGTCCACTATGAGTGGGGGTGGCAGGGGTGATGGGCAACAGGTCCACTATGGGTGGGGGTGGTAGGGGTGATGGGCAACATAAGAATGTGAGTGGGGGGTGGCAGGGGTAATGGGCATCAGGTCCCCTGTGGGTGGGGGTGGCAGGGGTGATGGGCAACAGGTCCACTATGGGTGTTGGTGGCAGGGGTGATGGGCAACATAAGCCCTGTGAGTGGGGGTGGCAGGGGTGATGGGAAACATAAGCCCTGCCTGTGAGTGGGGGTGGCAGGGGTGATGGGCACCAGGTCCCCTGTGAGTGGGGGTGGAAGGGGTGATGGGCAACAGGTCCACTATGGGTGTGGGTGGCAGGGGTGATGGGCAACATAAGCCATGTGAGTGGGGGTGGCAGGGGTGATGGGAAACATAAGCCCTGTGAGTGGGGGTGGCAGGGGTGATGGGAAACATAAGCCCTGTGTGTGGGGGTGGCAGGGGTGATGGGCACCAGGTCCCCTGTGAGTGGGGGTGGCAGGGGTGATGGACAACAGGTCCACTATGGGTGGGGGTGGTAGGGGTGATGGGCAACATAAGCCTTGTGAGTGGGGGGTGGCAGGGGTAATGGGCATCAGGTCCCCTGTGAGTGGGGGTGGCAGCGGTGATGGGCAACATAAGCCATGTGAGTGGGAGTGGCAGGGGTAATGGGCACCAGGTCCCCTGTGAGTGGGGGTGGCAGGGGTGATGGGCAACATAAGCCCTGTGAGTGGGGGTGGCAGGGGTGATGGGAAACATAAGCCCTGTGAGTGGGGGTGGCAGGGGTGATGGGAAACATAAGCCCTGTGAGTGGGGGTGGCAGGGGTGATGGGCACCAGGTCCCCTGTCAGTGGGTGTGGCAGGGGTGATGGACAACAGGTCCACTATGGGTGGGGGTGGCAGGGGTGATGGGCAACATAAACCCTGTGAGTGGGGGTGGCAGGGCTAATGGGTAACAGGTCCCCTGTGGGTGTGGGTGGCAGGGGTGATGGGCAACATAAGCCCTGTGAGTGGGGCTGGCAGGGGTGATGGGCAACAGGTCTCCTGTGAGTGGGGGTGGCAGGGGTGATGGGCAACATAAGCTCGGTGAGTGGGGGTGGCAGGGGTGATGGGCAACAGGTCCACTATGGGTGTGGGTGGCAGGGGTGATGGGCAACATAAGCCCTGTGACTGGGGGTGGCAGGGGTGATGGGAAACATAAGCCCTGTGAGTGGGGGTGGCAGGGGTGATGGGAAACATAAGCCCTGTGTGTGGGGCTGGCAGGGGTGATGGGCACCAGGTCCCCTGTGAATGGGGGTGGCAGGGGTGATGGACAACAGGTCCACTATGGGTGGGGGTGGTAGGGGTGATGGGCAACATAAGCCTTGTGAGTGGGGGGTGGCAGGGGTAATGGGCATCAGGTCCCCTGTGAGTGGGGGTGGCAGCGGTGATGGGCAACATAAGCCATGTGAGTGGGAGTGGCAGGGGTAATGGGCACCAGGTCCCCTGTGAGTGGGGGTGGCAGGGGTGATGGGCAACATAAGCCCTGTGAGTGGGGGTGGCAGGGGTGATGGGAAACATAAGCCCTGTGAGTGGGGGTGGCAGGGGTGATAGGAAACATAAGCCCTGTGAGTGGGGGTGGCAGGGGTGATGGGCACCAGGTCCCCTGTCAGTGGGGGTGGCAGGGGTGATGGGCAACAGGTCCACTTTGGGTGGGGGTGGCAGGGGTGATGGGCAACATAAGCCTTGTGAGTGGGGGGTGGCAGGGGTATTGGGCATCAGGTCCCCTGTGGGTGTGGGTGGCAGGGGTGATGGGCAACATAAGCCCTGTGAGTGGGGCTGGCAGGGGTGATGGGCAACAGGTCCCCTGTGAGTGGGGGTGGCAGGGGTGATGGGCAACATAAGCTCTGTGAGTGGGGGTGGCAGGGGTGATGGGAAACATAAGCCCTGTGAGTGGGGGTGGCAGGGGTGATGGGTACCAGGTCCCCTGTGAGTGGGGGTGGCAGGGGTGATGGGCAACATAAGCCCTGTGAGTGGGGGTGGCAGGGCTAATGGGCAACAGGTCCCCTGTGAGTGGGGGTGGCAGGGGTGATGGGCAACAGGTCCACTATGGGTGTGGGTTGCAGGGGTGATGGGCAACATAAGCCCTGTGAGTGGGGGTGGCAGGGGTGATGGGAAACATAAGCCCTGTGACTGGGGGTGGCAAGGGTGATGGGAAACATAAGCCCTGTGAGTGGGGGTGGCAGGGGTGATGGACAACAGGTCCACTATGTGTGGGGGTGGCAGGGGTGATGGGCAACATAAGCCTTGTGAGTGGGGGGTGGCAGGGGTATTGGGCATCAGGTCCCCTGTGGGTGTGGGTGGCAGGGGTGATGGGCAACATAAGCCCTGTGAGTGGGGCTGGCAGGGGTGATGGGCAACAGGTCCCCTGTGAGTGGGGGTGGCAGGGGTGATGGGCAACATAAGCTCTGTGAGTGGGGGTGGCAGGGGTGATGGAAAACATAAGCCCTGTGAGTGGGGGTGGCAGGGGTGATGGGTACCAGGTCCCCTGTGAGTGGGGGTGGCAGGGGTGATGGGCAACATAAGCCCTGTGAGTGGGGGTGGCAGGGCTAATGGGCAACAGGTCCCCTGTGAGTGGGGGTGGCAGGGGTGATGGGCAACAGGTCCACTATGGGTGTGGGTTGCAGGGGTGATGGGCAACATAAGCCCTGTGAGTGGGGGTGGCAGGGGTGATGGGAAACATAAGCCCTGTGACTGGGGGTGGCAAGGGTGATGGGAAACATAAGCCCTGTGAGTGGGGGTGGCAGGGGTGATGGGCACCAGGTCCCCTGTGAGTGGGGGTGGCAGGGGTGATGGGCAACAGGTCCACTATGGGTGGGGGTGGCAGGGGTGATGGGCAACATAAGCCCTGTGACTGGGGGTGGCAAGGGTGATGGGAAACATAAGCCCTGTGAGTGGGGGTGGCAGGGGTGATGGACAACAGGTCCACTATGTGTGGGGGTGGCAGGGGTGATGGGCAACATAAGCCCTGTGGGTGGGGGTGGCAGGGGTGATGGGCAACAGGTCCCCTGTGAGTGGGCGTGGCAGGGGTGATGGGCAGCATAAGCCCTGTGAGTGGGGGTGGCAGGGGTGATGGGTACCAGGTCCCCTGTGAGTGGGGGTGGCAGGGGTGATGGGCAACAGGCCCACTATGGGTGGTGTGGCAGGGGTGATGGGCAACATAAGCCCTGTGAGTGGGGGTGGCAGGGGTAATGGGCAACATAAGCCCTGTGAGTGGGAGTGGCAGGGTTGATGGGAAACATAAGCTCTGTGAGTGGGGGTGGCAGGGGTGATGGGAAACAAGCCCTGTGAGTGGGGGTGGCAGGGGTGATGGGCACCAGGTCCCCTGTGAGTGGGGGTGGCAGGGGTGATGGGCAACAGGTCCCCTGTGAGTGGGAGTGGCAGGGGTGATGGGCAACATAAGCCCTGTGAGTGGGGGTGGCAGGGGTGATGGGAAACATAAGCCCTGTGAGTGGGGGTGGCAGGGGTGATGGGCACCAGGTCCCCTGTAAGTGGGGGTGGCAGGGGTGATGGGCAACATAAGCCCTGTGAGTGGGGGTGGCAGGGGTGATGGGAAACATAAGCCCTGTGAGTGGGGGTGGCAGGGGTGATGGGCACCAGGTCCCCTGTAAGTGGGGGTGGCAGGGGTGATGGACAACAGGTCCACTATGGGTGTGGGTGGGTGGGGTGATGGTCAACATAAGCCCTGTGAGTGGGGGTGGCAGGGGTGATGGGAAACATAAGCCATGTGAGTGGGGGTGGCAGGGGTGATGGGAAACATAAGCCCTGTGAGTGGGGGTGGCAGGGGTGATGGGCACCAGGTCCCCTGTGAGTGGGGGCCGCAGGGGTGATGGGCAACAGGTCCCCTGTGAGTGGGGAGGGCAGGGGTGATGGGCAACATAAGCCCTGTGAGTGGGGGTGGCAGGGGCGATGGGCAACATAAGCCCTGTGAGTGGGGGTGGCAGGGGTGATGGGCAACAGGTCCCCTGTGAGTGGGGGTGGCAGGGGTGATGGGCAACAGGTCCCCTGTGAGTGGGGAGGGCAGGGGTGATGGGCAACATAAGCCCTGTGAGTGGGGGTGGCAGGGGCGATGGGCAACATAAGCCCTGTGAGTGGGGGTGGCAGGGGTGATGGGCAACAGGTCCCCTGTGAGTGGGGGTGGCAGGGGTGATGGGCAACATAAGCCCTGTGAGTGGTGGTGGCAGGGGTAATGGGCACCAGGTCTCCTGTGAGTGGGGGTGGCAGGGGTGATGGGCAACAGGTCCACTATGGGTGTGGGTGGCAGGGGTGATGGGGAACATAAGCCCTGTGAGTGGGGGTGGCAGGGGTGGTGGGCAACATAAGCCCTGTGAGTGGGCGTGGCAGGGGTGATGGGAAACATAAGCCCTGTGAGGGGGGTGGCAGGGGTGATGGGCACCAGGTCCCCTGTGAGTGGGGGTGGCAGGGCTGATGGGCAACAGGTCCACTATGGGTGGGGTGGCAGAGGTGATGGGCAACATAAGCCCTGTGAGTGGGGGTGGCAGGGGTAATGGGCAACAGGTCCCCTGTGAGTGGGGGTGGCAGGGGTGATGGGCAACAAGACCACTTTGGGTGTGGGTGGCAGGGGTGATGGGCAACATAAGCCCTGTGAGTGGGAGTGGCAGGGTTGATGGGAAACCTAAGCTCTGTGAGTGGGGGTGGCAGGGGTGATGGGAAACAAGCCCTGTGAGTGGGGGTGGCAGGGGTGATGGGCACCAAAGTCCCCTGTGAGTGGGGGTGGCAGGGGTGATGGGCAACAGGTCCCCTGTGAGTGGGGTTGGCAGGGGTGATGGGCAACATAAGCCCTGTGAATGGGGGTGGCAGGGGTGATGGGAAACATAAGCCCTGTGAGTGGGGGTGGCAGGGGTGATGGGCACCAGGTCCCCTGTAAGTGGGGGTGGCAGGGGTGATGGGCAACATAAGCCCTATGAGTGGGGGTGGCAGGGGTGATGGGAAACATAAGCCCTGTGAGTGGGGGTTGCAGGGGTGATGGGCACCAGGTCCCCTGTAAGTGGGGGTGGCAGGGGTGATGGGCAACAGGTCCACTATGGGTGTGGGTGGGTGGGGTGATGGGCAACATAAGCCCTGTGAGTGGGGGTGGCAGGGGAGATGGGAAACATAAGCCATGTGAGTGGGGGTGGCAGGGGTGATGGGAAACATAAGCCCTGTGAGTGGGGGTGGCAGGGGTGATGGGCACCAGGTCCCCTGTGAGTGGGGGTGGCAGGGGTGATGGGCAACAGGTCCCCTGTGAGTGGGGAGGGCAGGGGTGATGGGCAACATAAGCCCTGTGAGTGGGGGTGGCAGGGGCGACGGGCAACATAAGCCCTGTGAGTGGGGGTGGCAGGGGTGATGGGCAACAGGTCCCCTGTAAGTGGGGGTGGTAGGGGTGATGGGCAACAGGTCCCCTGTGAGTGGGGAGGGCAGGGGTGATGGGCAACATAAGCCCTGTGAGTGGGGGTGGCAGGGGCGATGGGCAACATAAGCCCTGTGAGTGGGGGTGGCAGGGGTGATGGGCAACAGGTCCCCTGTGAGTGGGGGTGGCAGGGGTGATGGGCAACATAAGCCCTGTGAGTGGTGGTGGCAGGGGTAATGGGCACCAGGTCCCCTGTGAGTGGGGGTGGCAGGGGTGATGGGCAACAGGTCCACTATGGGTGTGGGTGGCAGGGGTGATGGGGAACATAAGCCCTGTGAGTGGGGGTGGCAGGGGTGGTGGGCAACATAAGCCCTGTGAGTGGGCGTGGCAGGGGTGATGGGAAACATAAGCCCTGTGAGTGGGGGTGGCAGGGGTGATGGGCACCAGGTCCCCTGTGAGTGAGGGTGGCAGGGGTGATGGGCAACAGGTCCACTATGGGTGGGCTGGCAAGGGTGATGGGCAACATAAGCCCTGTGAGTGGGGGTGGCAGGGGTAATGGGCAACAGGTCCCCTGTGAGTGTGGGTGGCAGGGGTGATGGGCAACAAGACCACTTTGGGTATGGGTGGCAGGGGTGATGGGCAACATAAGCCCTGTGAGTGGGAGTGGCAGGGTTGATGGGAAACATAAGCTCTGTGAGTGGGGGTGGCAGGGGTGATGGGAAACAAGCCCTGTGAGTGGGGGTGGCAGGGGTGATGGGCACCAGGTCCCCTGTGAGTGGGTTTGGCAGGGGTGATGGGCAACAGGTGCCCTGTGAGTGGGAGTGGCAGGGGTGATGGGCAACATAAGCCCTGTGAGTGGGGGTGGCAGGGGTGATGGGAAACATAAGCCCTGTGAGTGGGGGTGGCAGGGATGATGGAAAACATAAGCCCTGTGTGTGGGGGTGGCAGGGGTGATGGGCACCAGGTCCCCTGTGAGTGGGGGTGGCAGGGGTGATGGACAACAGGTCCACTATGGGTGTGGGTGGCAGGGGTGATGGGCAACATAAGCCCTGTGAGTGGGGGTGGCAGGGGTGATGGGAAACATAAGCCCTGTGAGTGGGGGTGGCAGGGGTGATGGAAAACATAAGCCCTGTGTGTGGGGGTGGCAGGGGTGATGGGCACCAGGTCCCCTGTGAGTGGGGGTGGCAGGGGTGATGGACAACAGGTCCACTATGAGTGGGGGTGGCAGGGGTGATGGGCAACAGGTCCACTATGGGTGGGGGTGGTAGGGGTGATGGGCAACATAAGCCTTGTGAGTGGGGGGTGGCAGGGGTAATGGGCATCAGGTCCCCTGTGGGTGGGGGTGGCAGGGGTGATGGGCAACAGGTCCACTATGGGTGTTGGTGGCAGGGGTGATGGGCAACATAAGCCCTGTGAGTGGGGGTGGCAGGGGTGATGGGAAACATAAGCCCTGCCTGTGAGTGGGGGTGGCAGGGGTGATGGGCACCAGGTCCCCTGTGAGTGGGGGTGGAAGGGGTGATGGGCAACAGGTCCACTATGGGTGTGGGTGGCAGGGGTGATGGGCAACATAAGCCCTGTGAGTGGGGGTGGCAGGGGTGATGGGAAACATAAGCCCTGTGAGTGGGGGTGGCAGGGGTGATGGGAAACATAAGCCCTGTGTGTGGGGGTGGCAGGGGTGATGGGCACCAGGTCCCCTGTGAGTGGGGGTGGCAGGGGTGATGGACAACAGGTCCACTATGGGTGGGGGTGGTAGGGGTGATGGGCAACATAAGCCTTGTGAGTGGGGGGTGGCAGGGGTAATGGGCATCAGGTCCCCTGTGAGTGGGGGTGGCAGCGGTGATGGGCAACATAAGCCATGTGAGTGGGAGTGGCAGGGGTAATGGGCACCAGGTCCCCTGTGAGTGGGGGTGGCAGGGGTGATGGGCAACATAAGCCCTGTGAGTGGGGGTGGCAGGGGTGATGGGAAACATAAGCCCTGTGAGTGGGGGTGGCAGGGGTGATGGGAAACATAAGCCCTGTGAGTGGGGGTGGCAGGGGTGATGGGCACCAGGTCCCCTGTCAGTGGGTGTGGCAGGGGTGATGGGCAACAGGTCCACTATGGGTGGGGGTGGCAGGGGTGATGGGCAACATAAACCCTGTGAGTGGGGGTGGCAGGGCTAATGGGTAACAGGTCCCCTGTGGGTGTGGGTGGCAGGGGTGATGGGCAACATAAGCCCTGTGAGTGGGGCTGGCAGGGGTGATGGGCAACAGGTCCCCTGTGAGTGGGGGTGGCAGGGGTGATGGGCAACATAAGCTCGGTGAGTGGGGGTGGCAGGGGTGATGGGCAACAGGTCCACTATGGGTGTGGGTGGCAGGGGTGATGGGCAACATAAGCCCTGTGACTGGGGGTGGCAGGGGTGATGGGAAACATAAGCCCTGTGAGTGGGGGTGGCAGGGGTGATGGGAAACATAAGCCCTGTGTGTGGGGCTGGCAGGGGTGATGGGCACCAGGTCCCCTGTGAATGGGGGTGGCAGGGGTGATGGACAACAGGTCCACTATGGGTGGGGGTGGTAGGGGTGATGGGCAACATAAGCCTTGTGAGTGGGGGTGGCAGGGGTAATGGGCATCAGGTCCCCTGTGAGTGGGGGTGGCAGCGGTGATGGGCAACATAAGCCATGTGAGTGGGAGTGGCAGGGGTAATGGGCACCAGGTCCCCTGTGAGTGGGGGTGGCAGGGGTGATGGGAAACATAAGCCCTGTGAGTGGGGGTGGCAGGGGTGATAGGAAACATAAGCCCTGTGTGTGGGGGTGGCAGGGGTGATGGGCACCAGGTCCCCTGTCAGTGGGGGTGGCAGGGGTGATGGGCAACAGGTCCACTATGGGTGGGGGTGGCAGGGGTGATGGGCAACATAAGCCTTGTGAGTGGGGGGTGGCAGGGGTATTGGGCATCAGGTCCCCTGTGGGTGTGGGTGGCAGGGGTGATGGGCAACATAAGCCCTGTGAGTGGGGCTGGCAGGGGTGATGGGCAACAGGTCCCCTGTGAGTGGGGGTGGCAGGGGTGATGGGCAACATAAGCTCTGTGAGTGGGGGTGGCAGGGGTGATGGGAAACATAAGCCCTGTGAGTGGGGGTGGCAGGGGTGATGGGTACCAGGTCCCCTGTGAGTGGGGGTGGCAGGGGTGATGGGCAACATAAGCCCTGTGAGTGGGGGTGGCAGGGCTAATGGGCAACAGGTCCCCTGTGAGTGGGGGTGGCAGGGGTGATGGGCAACAGGTCCACTATGGGTGTGGGTTGCAGGGGTGATGGGCAACATAAGCCCTGTGAGTGGGGGTGGCAGGGGTGATGGGAAACATAAGCCCTGTGACTGGGGGTGGCAAGGGTGATGGGAAACATAAGCCCTGTGAGTGGGGGTGGCAGGGGTGATGGACAACAGGTCCACTATGGGTGGGGGTGGCAGGGGTGATGGGCAACATAAGCCTTGTGAGTGGGGGGTGGCAGGGGTATTGGGCATCAGGTCCCCTGTGAGTGGGGGTGGCAGGGGTGATGGGAAACATAAGCCCTGCCTGTGAGTGGGGGTGGCAGGGGTGATGGGCACCAGGTCCCCTGTGAGTGGGGGTGGAAGGGGTGATGGGCAACAGGTCCACTATGGGTGTGGGTGGCAGGGGTGATGGGCAACATAAGCCCTGTGAGTGGGGGTGGCAGGGGTGATGTGAAACATAAGCCCTGTGAGTGGGGGTGGCAGGGGTGATGGGAAACATAAGCCCTGTGTGTGGGGGTGGCAGGGGTGATGGGAACCAGGTCCCCTGTGAGTGGGGGTGGCAGGGGTGATGGACAACAGGTCCACTATGGGTGGGGGTGGTAGGGGTGATGGGCAACATAAGCCTTGTGAGTGGGGGGTGGCAGGGGTAATGGGCATCAGGTCCCCTGTGAGTGGGGGTGGCAGCGGTGATGGGCAACATAAGCCATGTGAGTGGGAGTGGCAGGGGTAATGGGCACCAGGTCCCCTGTGAGTGGGGGTGGCAGGGGTGATGGGCAACATAAGCCCTGTGAGTGGGGGTGGCAGGGGTGATGGGAAACATAAGCCCTGTGAGTGGGGGTGGCAGGGGTGATGGGAAACATAAGCCCTGTGAGTGGGGGTGGCAGGGGTGATGGGCACCAGGTCCCCTGTCAGTGGGTGTGGCAGGGGTGATGGGCAACAGGTCCACTATGGGTGGGGGTGGCAGGGGTGATGGGCAACTTAAACCCTGTGAGTGGGGGTGGCGGGGCTAATGGGTAACAGGTCCCCTGTGGGTGTGGGTGGCAGGGGTGATGGGCAACATAAGCCCTGTGAGTGGGGCTGGCAGGGGTGATGGGCAACAGGTCCCCTGTGAGTGGGGGTGGCAGGGGTGATGGGCAACATAAGCTCGGTGAGTGGGGGTGGCAGGGGTGATGGGCAACAGGTCCACTATGGGTGTGGGTGGCAGGGGTGATGGGCAACATAAGCCCTGTGAGTGGGGGTGGCAGGGGTGATGGGAAACATAAGCCCTGTGAGTGGGGGTGGCAGGGGTGATGGGAAACATAAGCCCTGTGTGTGGGGCTGGCAGGGGTGATGGGCACCAGGTCCCCTGTGAATGGGGGTGGCAGGGGTGATGGACAACAGGTCCACTATGGGTGGGGGTGGTAGGGGTGATGGGCAACATAAGCCTTGTGAGTGGGGGTGGCAGGGGTAATGGGCATCAGGTCCCCTGTGAGTGGGGGTGGCAGCGGTGATGGGCAACATAAGCCATGTGAGTGGGAGTGGCAGGGGTAATGGGCACCAGGTCCCCTGTGAGTGGGGGTGGCAGGGGTGATGGGCAACATAAGCCCTGTGAGTGGGGGTGGCAGGGGTGATGGGAAACATAAGCCCTGTGAGTGGGGGTGGCAGGGGTGATAGGAAACATAAGCCCTGTGTGTGGGGGTGGCAGGGGTGATGGGCACCAGGTCCCCTGTCAGTGGGGGTGGCAGGGGTGATGGGCAACAGGTCCACTATGGGAGGGGGTGGCAGGGGTGATGGGCAACATAAGCCTTGTGAGTGGGGGGTGGCAGGGGTATTGGGCATCAGGTCCCCTGTGGGTGTGGGTGGCAGGGGTGATGGGCAACATAAGCCCTGTGAGTGGGGCTGGCAGGGGTGATGGGCAACAGGTCCCCTGTGAGTGGGGGTGGCAGGGGTGATGGGCAACATAAGCTCTGTGAGTGGGGGTGGCAGGGGTGATGGGAAACATAAGCCCTGTGAGTGGGGGTGGCAGGGGTGATGGGTACCAGGTCCCCTGTGAGTGGGGGTGGCAGGGGTGATGGGCAACATAAGCCCTGTGAGTGGGGGTGGCAGGGCTAATGGCAACAGGTCCCCTGTGAGTGGGGGTGGCAGGGGTGATGGGCAACAGGTCCACTATGGGTGTGGGTTGCAGGGGTGGCAGGGCTAATGGGCAACAGGTCCCCTGTGAGTGGGGGTGGCAGGGGTGATGGGCAACAGGTCCACTATGGGTGTGGGTTGCAGGGGTGATGGGCAACATGAGTGGGGGTGGCAGGGGTGATGGGAAACATAAGCCCTGTGACTGGGGGTGGCAAGGGTGATGGGAAACATAAGCCCTGTGAGTGGGGGTGGCAGGGGTGATGGACAACAGGTCCACTATGGGTGGGGGTGGCAGGGGTGATGGGCAACATAAGCCTTGTGAGTGGGGGGTGGCAGGGGTATTGGGCATCAGGTCCCCTGTGGGTGTGGGTGGCAGGGGTGATGGGCAACATAAGCCCTGTGAGTGGGGCTGGCAGGGGTGATGGGCAACAGGTCCCCTGTGAGTGGGGGTGGCAGGGGTGATGGGCAACATAAGCTCTGTGAGTGGGGGTAGCAGGGGTGATGGGAAACATAAGCCCTGTGAGTGGGGGTGGCAGGGGTGATGGGTACCAGGTCCCCTGTGAGTGGGGGTGGCAGAGGTGATGGGCAACATAAGCCCTGTGAGTGGGGGTGGCAGGGCTAATGGGCAACAGGTCCCCTGTGAGTGGGGGTGGCAGGGGTGATGGGCAACAGGTCCACTATGGGTGTGGGTTGCAGGGGTGATGGGCAACATAAGCCCTGTGAGTGGGGGTGGCAGGGGTGATGGGAAACATAAGCCCTGTGACTGGGGGTGGCAAGGGTGATGGGAAACATAAGCCCTGTGAGTGGGGGTGGCAGGGGTGATGGGCACCAGGTCCCCTGTGAGTGGGGGTGGCAGGGGTGATGGGCAACATAAGCCCTGTGAGTGGGGGTGGCAGGGGTAATGGGTAACAGGTCCCCTGTAAGTGGGGGTGGCAGGGGTGATGGGCAACATAAGCCCTGTGAGTGGGAGTGGCAGGGGTAATGGGCACCAGGTTCCCTGTGAGTGGGGGTGGCAGGGGTGATGGGCAACAGGTCCACTATGGGTGTGGTTGGCAGGGGTGATGGGCAACATAAGCCCTGTGGGTGGGGGTGGCAGGGGTGATGGGCAACAGGTCCCCTGTGAGTGGGCGTGGCAGAGGTGATGGGCAGCATAAGCCCTGTGAGTGGGGGTGGCAGGGGTGATGGGCAACAGGCCCACTATGGGTGGTGTGGCAGGGGTGATGGGCAACATAAGCCCTGTGAGTGGGGGTGGCAGGGGTAATGGGCAACAGGTCCCCTGTGAGTGGGGGTGGCAGGGGTGATGGGCAACAAGACCACTTTGGGTGTGGGTGGCAGGGGTGATGGGCAACATAAGCCCTGTGAGTGGGAGTGGCAGGGTTGATGGGAAACATAAGCTCTGTGAGTGGGGGTGGCAGGGGTGATGGGAAACAAGCCCTGTGAGTGGGGGTGGCAGGGGTGATGGGCACCAGGTCCCCTGTGAGTGGGGGTGGCAGGGGTGATGGGCAACAGGTCCCCTGTGAGTGGGAGTGGCAGGGGTGATGGGCAACATAAGCCCTGTGAGTGGGGGTGGCAGGGGTGATGGGAAACATAAGCCCTGTGAGTGGGGGTGGCAGGGGTGATGGGCACCAGGTCCCCTGTAAGTGGGGGTGGCAGGGGTGATGGGCAACATAAGCCCTGTGAGTGGGGGTGGCAGGGGTGATGGGAAACATAAGCCCTGTGAGTGGGGGTGGCAGGGGTGATGGGCACCAGGTCCCCTGTAAGTGGGGGTGGCAGGGGTGATGGGCAACAGGTCCACTATGGGTGTGGGTGGGTGGGGTGATGGTCAACATAAGCCCTGTGAGTGGGGGTGGCAGGGGTGATGGGAAACATAAGCCATGTGAGTGGGGGTGGCAGGGGTGATGGGAAACATAAGCCCTGTGAGTGGGGGTGGCAGGGGTGATGGGCACCAAGTCCCCTGTGAGTGGGGGTGGCAGGGGTGATGGGCAACAGGTCCCCTGTGAGTGGGGAGGGCAGGGGTGATGGGCAACATAAGCCCTGTGAGTGGGGGTGGCAGGGGCGATGGGCAACATAAGCCCTGTGAGTGGGGGTGGCAGGGGTGATGGGCAACAGGTCCCCTGTGAGTGGGGGTGGCAGGGGTGATGGGCAACAGGTCCCCTGTGAGTGGGGAGGGCAGGGGTGATGGGCAACATAAGCCCTGTGAGTGGGGGCGGCAGGGGCGATGGGCAACATAAGCCCTGTGAGTGGGGGTGGCAGGGGTGATGGGCAACAGGTCCCCTGTGAGTGGTCGTGGCAGGGGTGATGGGCAACATAAGCCCTGTGAGTGGTGGTGGCAGGGGTAATGGGCACCAGGTCCCCTGTGAGTGGGGGTGGCAGGGGTGATGGGCAACAGGTCCACTATGGGTGTGGGTGGCAGGGGTGATGGGGAACATAAGCCCTGTGAGTGGGGGTGGCAGGGGTGGTGGGCAACATAAGCCCTGTGAGTGGGCGTGGCAGGGGTGATGGGAAACATAAGCCCTGTGAGTGGGGGTGGCAGGGGTGATGGGCACCAGGTCCCCTGTGAGTGGGGGTGGCAGGGGTGATGGGCAACAGGTCCACTATGGGTGGGGTGGCAGGGGTGATGGGCAACATAAGCCCTGTGAGTGGGGGTGGCAGGGGTAATGGGCAACAGGTCCCCTGTGAGTGTGGGTGGCAGGGGTGATGTGCAACAAGACCACTTTGGGTGTGGGTGGCAGGGGTGATGGGCAACATAAGCCCTGTGAGTGGGAGTGGCAGGGTTGATGGGAAACATAAGCTCTGTGAGTGGGGGTGGCAGGGGTGATGGGAAACAAGCCCTGTGAGTGGGGGTGGCAGGGGTGATGGGCACCAGGTCCCCTGTGAGTGGGGGTGGCAGGGGTGATGGGCAACAGGTCCCCTGTGAGTGGGAGTGGCAGGGGTGATGGGCAACATAAGCCCTGTGAGTGGGTGTGGCAGGGGTGATGGGCAACATAAGCCCTGTGAGTGGTGGTGGCAGGGGTAATGGGCACCAGGTCCCCTGTGAGTGGGGGTGGCAGGGGTGATGGGGAACATAAGCCCTGTGAGTGGGGGTGGCAGGGGTGGTGGCCAACAGGTCCACTATGGGTTTGGGTAGCAAGGGTGATGGGCAACATAAGCCCTGTGAGTGGGGGTGGCAGGGGTGATGGGCAACAGGTCCCCTGTGAGTGGGGGTGGCAGGGGTGGTGGGCAACAGGTCCACTATGGGTTTGGGTAGCAAGGGTGATGGGCAACATAAGCCCTGTGAGTGGGGGTGGCAGGGGTGATGGGCAACAGGTCCCCTGTGAGTGGGGGTGGCAGGGGTGATGGGCAACATAAGCCCTGTGATTGGGGGTGGCAGGGGTGATGGGCAACAGGTCCCCTGTGAGTGGGGGTTACAGGGGTGATGGGCAACATAAGCCCTGTGAGTGGTGGCGGCAGGGGTAATGGGCACCAGGTCCCCTGTGAGTGGGGGTGGCAGGGGTGATGGGCAACAGGTCCACTATGGGTGTGGGTGGCAGGGTGATGGGCAACATAAGCCCTGTGAGTGGGGGTGGCAGGGGTGGTGGGCAACAGGTCCACTATGGGTGTGGGTGGCAGGGGTGATGGGCAACATAAGCCCTGTGAGTGGGGGTGGCAGGTGTGATGGGCAACAGGTCCCCTGTGAGCGGGGGTGGCAGGGGTGATGGGCAACATAAGCCCTGTGAGTGGGGGTGGCAGGGGTGATGGGCAACAGGTCCCCTGTGAGTAGGGGTGGCAGGGGTGATGGGCAACAGGCCCCCAATGGGTGGGGGTGTTAGTGGTTCTGGCCATGCAACCCCTATGGTGGGCTGTTGTTAGTGGCCAGGATATGTATCTCCTGTGTGTGTGTGCCATTTTGTGGGTACGTGTCGTTTGTTTATGTGGTAGGTGTCTGACTTACCGCCTGCTCCGTCGTCGTCGGTTCCTGATCTGTTCATAGATGTAGAGTACTGGTATGACCTGCGCGATGGGATTCATGATGTGTTTGTGTTGTACACGCTGCTTGTTGCTCCGTCTCATAGCCGCTGCAAGCTGTTCCGTCTCATAGCCGTGTATTGATTTGTCGCGCGAATCGTAGCTGATATGCTTGTTTTCCGGATGCTGTGACGTGCCGTACGTGACGACCCATCCGGTGCATAGGAAGTACGCATCGTACTTGTCATGCCGGAAACTGCTATGGATACTGCTTCCGGGTGACCGGGTTCCTCTTTGGGAATTACGGCTCGGACGGAGAATGGGGCTTGATTCACAGCCTACGTGTCGGTCGTGTTTTTGGCAGTTATGCTCATCGGACTTACTCTACAGGACGGACCGGCTCTGGGCACGTGTCGGTCGCAGGGTAAGGCTATGGACAGCTGTCCGACCGGCCATCGGAATCGGCCCCTAATTATTGGTTTTGATGTGGGTGCTTGGTTACTTCTAAATTCTCCCGTGCAACGATTGGTATTCATGGGAGACTTCTCAGTACATGACATAGTGTACCGCTTACATTACGATACATTTTGCCGTTCTCGAGGCTGTGCAAATTATAACAGTAGAAACGGTTGCCGTAACAACGATATAAACTACGTCCCTGTGCACGTGACGTTGATCACGTGGTTAGACGTTGCGCAGCCACGTCATACGTAGTATCGATCTCTTCCGGGTATGAATACACTCTGAGAGACGTGGATGGTACTCCCGCCAGAGTCAGATGGGCGGACCTGGTTGGGAACCTAGGTAAGCGCTTTTGCCTCAGCACTAACGTGTCCCCACACACTTCTTGATGGCGTTTGGTTACTTATGAGCTATACGCGGGAATTCGGTTCTTGAATGCCTTACTCGTTTTAATTTGAGAGCTAGCACTTTGCCACTATACTTACGAACGTGCTGCTTTTCACTTTCTTTAAGTTCCGCATTCTCCGGTATAGAAAACTAACGATTAAGACAGGCACTCCATAAGACACTGGGCATGATGGAATGCTGAGTTTGATGCATTTGTCTCTCACTTTGTTGCCCTAATAATAAGAATTGGCAATAATGATGGATATTTGTCCACGTGTTTAATACCACTACTAAACCTATGGTTATTGCACCCATTGTACAATGTTTATCCTTTCTACTAGCAGTATTTAATTAAGACAGGGGATACATGATATAGAACACACTCATACCGTTAGGGTTTTACCCCTTTTTAGATGTCCTTTTTATACACTAGGGTGGTGTTTGTAGTGTATGCTGGACCATATAGTTGGTGTTGGACCCGGCCTCGTAGAATGGCCCTCCGTGCCCCCGCACCACCGGAACTTGGTACCTGCAGCCCAAGCACACGGCCCAGCCGACCCTCTCCACCAGGACACCCGCACCGACCCCGGACATCCCCGTCCATGGCCTCTCCTTTCGGCCACCCCGGGCCCGCGTGCCCACTCCATGCACCAAGATGGCCGCCAGCCCCAGCGCGACCCGGGCCTAGAGGCGCCACTCCGGCTGGAGGACATCACGCTTCCAGGGGATGAGAGAGGGAGGAGCAGTTCTATCGCACCTCTGAACTCCCCTGGGACGATGGGTTTCGATCGGCCCTCCGGCCTCCCTGAGGGCTGGCTCCGTGCCTGCTGGGTGTCTGGGACTCCTCCCGACCCGGCCCTGAAAGGATCAAAAGACAATAGCAGGAAATCCCGACAAGCGACCCCCAGGTGACAAGACCCCTGCCTGCACAGACTCCGGACATCAAAGAGGGGTCGACCTATAACAAGGGGTGCTCTGGGTCTGGCCGGCAGATTCGACGCTGGAACAACGAGAGCCTGCTGACGTGGTCGCGGCTCCTGGAACTGAACCGACCTAAGCCTGCTGAGTGACTCGCGGCTCCTTGAAGATCGTAAAACCTCCGAACCTGTGCCTAAGCCTGCTGAGTGACTCGCGGCTCCTTGAAGATCATAAGCCCTCCGAACCTGTGCCTGAGCCTGCTGAGTGACTCGCGGCTCCTTGAAGATCGTAAGACCTCCGAACCTGTGCCTGAGCCTGCTGAGTGACTCGCGGCTCTGTGAAGATCGTAAGACCTCCGAACTTGTGCCTGAGCCTGCTGAGTGACTCGCGGCTCCCCCAGACTCTCACGGTCCCGCAGGACCCCGACTACGACCACGTATCCCCCAGCTCGAGGATTGTGAGCTGTGCGCCGGATACCTCCCTGCTTTGAACCTTGGCCAAAGACTGTCCCGCTACCCCCTACCTTTCCGAGACTCTCGAGCCCGTGCTCACCTTGTACATATTTGCAGTGATAATCTACTTGATAAAGCTTACTTTCTGAGAAAACCCAGTGTGGTCACTCTGTGTTGTGTGGTGCTACAAGTACGATCCTAGTTGCGAGATCCCCCCTCCTGGGGAGTCTCCCGCCAGTGCCCGGCTACGATACTACGAGGGTGGGTCTCAGGGTAGTCAGGACTCCCTCCCGGGCTCCTCTGAGGTCGCCGTCTAACATTGGTGGCAGCGACGGGATTCGGGCCCATCACCTAGAGATCGTACAGTGAACAACGGACGCACGACCGACAAAGATGGCAGAAGGAAGCGCCATGAGCCCCGCAGAAACCAACGCCAACAGAGTGTTCCAGGTGGAGCATCTAGAAGAATATACACACAAAGAGCTAAAGCAATTTTGCAAAGAACTTAAAATCGCTACCACTGGTCTCAACACTAAGGAAGATTTGCAGAAAGCACTGAAAACTTGGGTGGAAACCGAGGCCTCCCGCTCGGAAGGCACGGGGGAGCGCCCCGACGAAGCCGAACCCCCCCCAGGTGAAAGCAGCGGCAATCGGGGGCGAGGCATCGTACCAGACGGGGGCCTATCCCCGGAAGAACTCGCGGACAGAGAGAGAAGCCGCAATCATGAACTCGAGTTAGCCAAACTCAAAATCGAGGGCAAATTGAAGTTAGCGGAGAAAAAACTAGCGGTAGAGCAAATGCGCGTACAAGGCGAACTGGAAGAAAAGAAGCTCCAACGGGAGCACGAAGGAAGGAAGCTCCAACTGGAGCATGAACGCAGCTTAAAGGAACTCGAGCTCAAGGCCCGAAACGAGGAAGGGAGGCCCCCGGGAAACCAAGAGACGGCCTCCCCAGCGGAACAGAAAGTCCACATCCCCAAGGATGTGGTCAAAGAATATTATAAAAACGATGACATTCAGCAATGGTTTCGGGCCTACGAGGTCGCCATGACCTCCCATCGGATACCGCAGAAGGACTGGGGGGCGGGGTTGTGGGGGCGGTTTCTGAACGAAGGAAGGGACACCCTGCTCGACCTACCCCTCTCCCTGCAGACCTCCTACAGCCACATGAAAGAGGCTCACCTCACAAGATACGGCCTCACCCCAGAAATGTACCGCCAACGGTTCCGGGACTGCAGGAAGATCCCGGGCACCACCTGGGTGGAGTATGTAAACTTTTTCAGTCGGGCCTTCGATGGGTGGATCAAGGGCAGCAAAGTCACCACCCTTGCCGAACTCACTGATCTCATGTTGTGGGAACATCTGGCTGCGAACTGCTTCATAGAGCTACGTCAGCATCTGCTGGATAGCAAGCTCACAGATCCCCGGAAGCTGGCTGTAGAGGCCGACTGCTGGACCAACACCCGGGTCTCCCGGGGCATGGTAGGAGAGTACCCCCGAAACAGTCAGGGACCACCCCGCCAGAGGGGGGGAGGGAACCAGGGAGGGCCGAGAGAGTCCCAGCCTAGCCCCCCGAAGACACAACCTCCACCTTTCCCGGCGCCCCCCCCTCCAGTGACCGGGCCCCCTGGGAGACGGGGACACCGGGTGACCGTCACCTGTTTCCGTTGCCAGAAACCCGGGCACTACGCCAATGACCCCGAGTGCCCCATGACCACAGTCCCCCCTGCGAGACAGATAGCCAACGTAGCCCTGGGGGAGGAGGTAGAGGAAGCCGAGGAGTGGGAACCCGCAGCGATGGCCCTAGTATCCCTGGGAGATAGGGAGATGATCCCTGGTAGCCTCCTACCCTCCAACACACAGAAATATGGGCAGCTCGTCAAGATCCATGGCCACCAGGTAGAGGCCCTGCGGGACACCGGGGCCAGTATCACCGGTGTCCTCCGGCACCTAGTCCCCGAGGAGCAGATCCTCCCCAACGTCTTTTGCCCCGTAATATCCGCCGACAATAGAGAAAGTATGTGTCAGGTAGCCCTGGTGCCATTTGAGTGGGGAGGGGTGATAGGTAAACTCAGGGTGGCCGTAAGAACCTCCCAGCCGGTCGACTGCCTCCTAGGGAACGACCTGGAGAGTTCTCCCTGGAAGCACGTAGAGCGCAAGGCCCACCTAGGCATGATGGGACTCCCCGAGTGGGTGTGCGCCACCACCCGATCTATGTCAGCCCGACTCACTCCCCGGAGAGAAGTCGAGAGCACCCCGGTCGAAGAAACCAGTACAATCCCCGCCGAGGGTCCTCCCGTCCCCCCAGCAGAAGGGTCCGTCGCCCGCGACGAACCCGCCCTATCCGACCCCGCCCCGGTCCCCGAGTTGGGGGATCTACCCGAGTTAGCCCAGTGGCGCCACGAGGATGGGCCCACCCGGGAAGAATTTTGCCGGGAGCAAGCCACTTGTCCCTCCCTAGTCGGACTACGGCGCCAGGCCGAGGGCCAAGCCGCAGGTGACCAGACCGGGACACACCGAATCTATTGGGAGAATAACATCCTGTATAGTGAGCAGAAGTCGGTGGAGCTGGGATCCGGACGGGTGCTGGTGGTACCCCTCCGCTTCCGAGATCTCCTCCTGGGCTTAGCCCACGACGTTCCCCTCGCCGGCCACCTGGGTCAGGACAAGACCTACAGCCGTCTCGTGACCCATTTTTATTGGCCCAAGATGAGAGCAGCAGTAGAGGCCCACTGCAAGTCCTGCCCCACGTGCCAGGCTAGTGGGAAGAGTGGGGGGAAGCGCAAGGCTCCCCTCCAGCCCTTCCCGGTCGTCAGTACCCCCTTCGAACAAGTCGGAATCGACATCGTGGGACCACTGGACCCCCCCACCTCCCAAGGTCACCGTTTCATATTGGTCCTAGTAGACCACGCCACCCGCTATCCGGAGGCTATTCCCCTACGCACCATTACGGCCCCCGTGGTGGGCCGGGCCCTGATGGGGATCTTTTCCAGGGTGGGTTTTCCCCGCGAGGTCGTGAGCGATCGCGGCACTAATTTTATATCAAAGTATATGACGTCCCTGTGGCAACAATGTGGAGTGTCCTATAAGTTCACCACCCCGTACCATCCCCAAGGGAACGGCCTAGTAGAAAGGTTTAATAGGACTTTGAAAGGGATGATCGCGGGCCTAGAAGAGCCCCTCCGGCGTAAGTGGGACGTCCTACTCCCCTGCCTCTTGTTCGCTTACCGGGAGGTCCCCCAGAAGTCCCTAGGGTTCAGCCCGTTTGAATTACTCTATGGGCACCCCGTCCGAGGTCCCCTCAGTTTGGTTAAGGAAGAATGGGAGGCAGCGCCCCAGACCACCCCCTGAGATGTGTTCCAATACGTCCTGGCCCTCCGGAACCAGACCAGGAAGTTCAGGGAAATAGCCGAGGCCAACCTGGAGGCAAGTCAAGAAGAAATGAAGCGCTGGTACGACCAGAATGCCACTCTGGTCGAGTTCCAGCCGGGCCAGCAGGTGTGGGTCATGGCCCCCGTGAAACCTGGTGCCCTCCAGGACCGATGGACCGGGCCTTACAAAGTGGTTGAGCGGAAGAGTCAAGTCACATACTTGGTGGACGTCCAGTCGCCTCGGGACCCCCTCCGGGTCCTGCACGTGAACCGCCTCAAGCCTCACTTTGTGCGGACAGAACTGAGCCTCCTGCTGGCCACCGATGACGGGGCTGAAGATGAGTCGGATCCCCTCCCGGACCTCCTGTGTGTCAAGGAGCAGGATGGCTCCGTGGAGGGGGTGAACCTCTCCCCAGCCCTCACTGCCCAGCAACAAGCGGACTGCCGCCAGCTCCTAAGACAATTTGCCGACCTCTTCTCTCTGACCCCCCGGGTCACCAACTGGTGTGTTCATGACGTGGACACCGGGGACAGCCCGCCGGTGAGACACCGGGCCTACCGGGTTCCTGACCGGGTCCGGTCCTGCATTCAAGATGAAGTCTCGAAGATGTTGACCCTGGGGGTGATCGAGCCCTCTGACAGTCCCTGGGCCAGCCCCGTGGTCCTGGTCCCGAAGGCAGCGGCCCCCGGTGTCGCCCCCGAGCTCCGATTCTGCGTGGATTACCGGGGGCTCAATGACATTACCCGAGCCGATGCCCACCCCATTCCACGAGCCGACGAACTCATTGACCGACTAGGGGCAGCCCGGTTCCTCAGCACTTTCGACCTCACCTGCGGATACTGGCAGATTGCGCTCACCGAAGGGGCCAAGGAGCGGTCCGCTTTCTCCACCCCCGATGGGCACTACCGCTTCCGCGTGATGCCCTTCGGGATGAAAAATGCCCCGGCCACTTTCCAGCGACTGGTGAATAGGGTCCTGGCCGGGCTAGAACAGTTCAGCGCGGCATATCTGGACGACATCGCTGTCTTCAGTTCAGAGTGGAGTGGGCACCTCCAGCACCTTCGGAGAGTGCTAACCGCCCTGCGCCAGGCAGGCCTCACAGTAAAAGCCAGCAAGTGCCAGATCGGGCAAGGATCCGTAGTCTACCTGGGGCACCAGGTCGGGAGTGGCCAGGTCGCCCCTCTACAGCCAAAGATCGACGCCATCCTGGCCTGGGAACCACCCATCACCCAAACGGAGGTCCGAGCCTTTCTGGGACTCACGGGCTACTACCGCAGATTCATTCGGGGGTATGGCAGCCTTGTCGGCCCCCTCACTGAACTCACGTCTAAAAAACAGCCAAAGAAGGTGCAGTGGACGGCCGCCTGCCAGGAAGCTTTCGATGCTCTAAAAAAGGCCATGTGCACTGCCCCCGTCCTCCAGGCTCCCGACTACGCCAAGGAGTTCGTAGTCCAGACCGATGCCTCCGAGCATGGCATTGGGGCCGTCCTGTCCCAAGTGAATGACCAAGGCCTAGACCAGCCCGTCGCCTTCCTCAGTCGGCGGCTGTTGCCCCGAGAACAGAGGTGGAGCACCATAGAGCGCGAAGCCTTTGCCGTGGTCTGGGCACTCAAAAAACTACGACCCTACCTGTTCGGCACTCATTTCAGAGTCCAAACTGACCATCGGCCCTTGCGATGGCTCATGCAGATGCGAGGAGAAAACCCCAAGCTACTGCGGTGGTCAATCTCCCTCCAAGGAATGGATTTCACCGTAGAACACCGCCCAGGTACGGACCACGCCAACGCTGACGGCCTCTCCAGGTTCTTCCGCTTCAGCGAAGAGAACCCCCCAAGATGATGGGCAGTTCTCTCCGGCTTTCAGCTGGGGGGGACCCGTGTTGGACCCGGCCTCGTAGAATGGCCCTCCGTGCCCCCGCACCACCGGAACTTGGTACCTGCAGCCCAAGCACACGGCCCAGCCGACCCTCTCCACCAGGACACCCGCACCGACCCCGGACATCCCCGTCCATGGCCTCTCCTTTCGGCCACCCCGGGCCCGCGTGCCCACTCCATGCACCAAGATGGCCGCCAGCCCCAGCGCGACCCGGGCCTAGAGGCGCCACTCCGGCTGGAGGACATCACGCTTCCAGGGGATGAGAGAGGGAGGAGCAGTTCTATCGCACCTCTGAACTCCCCTGGGACGATGGGTTTCGATCGGCCCTCCGGCCTCCCTGAGGGCTGGCTCCGTGCCTGCTGGGTGTCTGGGACTCCTCCCGACCCGGCCCTGAAAGGATCAAAAGACAATAGCATGAAATCCCGACAAGCGACCCCCAGGTGACAAGACCCCTGCCTGCACAGACTCCGGACATCAAAGAGGGGTCGACCTATAACAAGGGGTGCTCTGGGTCTGGCCGGCAGATTCGACGCTGGAACAACGAGAGCCTGCTGACGTGGTCGCGGCTCCTGGAACTGAACCGACCTAAGCCTGCTGAGTGACTCGCGGCTCCTTGAAGATCGTAAAACCTCCGAACCTGTGCCTAAGCCTGCTGAGTGACTCGCGGCTCCTTGAAGATCGTAAGCCCTCCGAACCTGTGCCTGAGCCTGCTGAGTGACTCGCGGCTCCTTGAAGATCGTAAGACCTCCGAACCTGTGCCTGAGCCTGCTGAGTGACTCGCGGCTCCGTGAAGATCGTAAGACCTCCGAACTTGTGCCTGAGCCTGCTGAGTGACTCGCGGCTCCCCCAGACTCTCACGGTCCCGCAGGACCCCGACTATGACCACGTATCCCCCAGCTCGAGGATTGTGAGCTGTGCGCCGGATACCTCCCTGCTTTGAACCTTGGCCAAAGACTGTCCCGCTACCCCCTACCTTTCCGAGACTCTCGAGCCCGTGCTCACCTTGTACATATTTGCAGTGATAATCTACTTGATAAAGCTTACTTTCTGAGAAAACCCAGTGTGGTCACTCTGTGTTGTGTGGTGCTACAAGTACGATCCTAGTTGCGAGATCCCCCCTCCTGGGGAGTCTCCTGCCAGTGCCCGGCTACGATACTACGAGGGTGGGTCTCAGGGTAGTCAGGACTCCCTCCCGGGCTCCTCTGAGGTCGCCGTCTAACAGTTGGCTATTTTTGCTCAGACCTATTCATTTTGTATCCCAACGACAGAAACCGACAGAGGTGAGTGACTCTGTGGACGGTTGAGTGGGAACACAAATATTGATGTTTAGGTAAGAGCAATCATTTTAATTTTTGGGTACACAAGAAGCTTTTTTCATGTTGTCTATTATAAATAGTCATTTATAATAAATACATTTGTGTTTTTCATTTTACAGAGCCCTCTGACCAACAATCAATGATGACTTATATTATTGGTCAAGTATAGAGGATTTAGTAATTGAAATAATTCACTTATTATTATTATTATTTTTGCACCTTTACTAGCAGAGTGACATAGGTCTACAGGTCCTGACGAATGCCCAGAACTTAACTGTCACTATGACAGAAACATATTGACCTAATTCGAACGAGGGTATGTATATTTAACCCTTCTTCACTTGCTTTTTAATCACTACCACTTTTTGGGAGAAAGAATAAAGTTGTTGCCCCTAAGTAGGTACTTTTTATTCACATTTCACTTTTGCACTCTGCCCCTCCTTACCATTTTGAGTTGGTAGATCCAACACGTGCTTTGCACTCCTGGTCCTTCCCCCTGGGGTTAAGTCATAGCCCATATGGGGTACCTTGCGGTCCCCATGTGTTGGAGGAACCCAATGATGAAGCATGTCACCCTCGGGTGAGTGAGGGTTTTCGTCCACAACCTTGTTGTGCCCAAATTCTCTTTAACATTTTGCTTTCCTATACATAGTGTGAGTTGTGATTATATGGTAGTGGTATAGGATCTTGTAGCAATATTCTACCTTAGACCCTCTTGAGTGTGATACATCTATGTATCTCAGCCATTTAACGATTTGAAAATTAAAATGATTAGAGTTGACAAAAATACATTTGGATTTGAAATCTGCCCTATATATTCTAGCTATATTGAGAGCAAAAACTGCCCCCATCGCTACGCTATAGAGTCAGAATATCTAGTTTCAAATGTCGACTTCCACTAATATCGACTTTGAAATATTGAAGAACAGAAATATCGACAGCAGGAATATCGTGGTCCAGAATATCAAGTTTAAGGTAAGAATTATCATTTTTTTAAATATCGAAGTCATTAATATTGTTTGCAAAAATATAGTTGTTAAAAATATCGTTTTTTAGGTAATGTTATGTATTTTAATTGTATGCACTCTGTTTTCTTTTTTAAGTATTGCTTTTGTTTTTTTAATGTATGTGTTCATTTTTTAGTAGTTATTAATTTTATTTTAATAAAATTTTGCATTTTAGATCCGTAGCGGATTGTGGGTTTATAGGGTAATAGGGTGGGAAGTAATTTATTAATCATACATTGAATTTTTATTTTTATTTATTAGTATTTATTTATATTTGATTTTATAGTGTTATTTGTGGGAATTAAATTGTAATTAATTAATTAATAATTGGCTGTTAATTTCTATTGATTAATTAAGTGGTAAATATGTTTTAGGAGTGGGTTGTGAGTTTATAGGGGAATAGGCTTGGAATTCATTTAATTATCATTAATATTGTAATATTATTTATTAATTAATATGTATGTATTTTATATTGTTAATACTGGGAATTAATTTGTTATTAATTATTTATTAATTGGTTGTTAATTATTTTTAATTAATTGGTAATTGGGTTATTTTTTTACTAGCCAGTTGTGGGTTGATAGGGGAGTAGGGTGGAAAGTAATTTGATGTTAATACATTTCATAATATTGTTATTATAATATTTAATGAATATTTTTATAGTGTTAAATATTTTTTTCATAATTTTTTAGCATTTTGCTTGTTAATTGTTATTGATTAATTAATTAATTGTTAAATAATAATGTTAATTGTGTCATGTTTTACAAACTTTGTGGTGGCATTTATAGGGGAATATGGTGGGAGGTAATTTATTTATAATTAATTGATTGTTAATTAATGCTAATTTAATAATTAATATTTAAATATGCCAATTGTGTAATAATTTAGGTGTGTGAGTTGTGGGGTTTATAGTGAATTGCTGAAACTAGTTGGGACTGCAGGAACGCTGTGCTGAAAGCTCAAATTAAAGGCTCTCTGTTTTCTGAAGTGGGCCTCTTGTTTGTCTTTTCATATTGGCTGAATTGTCGTGCTTCTCCGTGCCCGTCTTGAAGAGGCCGCCCTGCAGGGTAGGTGGCCCCCTACTCGGAGGTTTTTCTGTGGATATATATATATATATATCTATATATATATATAAAAAAAAGAAATTCTTCATCAATATTTTTGACAACGATATGTTTTTCTCAATATTTTTGTACTTACCATTATGAAGATAGGAAGTCAATATAACTGACAACAATATTTATGTCCCAATATTTTGGTAACTCTATATTGTGGCCGGCGATATTCTGTCTGTGATCCCATCACTATGCCCTTAACCTGTTAAAAAAATTGGCCTTCATAGATGAAAAAACAATGGTTAATAGTTAAGTCAGCACATTTCAATATGAAGGAAGTAGGTACTGGATGTGGATGATCTTTAGTTTCCAGTAGCTTTCGGAGAATCATCAAGACTTCTGAATGAGGAATCTCAAATAAATGATGGGTTCACAGTTTGATAAAAAATATCTACGTATTGAGGAAGTGGTTTTAGGATTGAATTGCATCCAGACGCTATTGGTCTCCCTGGTGAGTGTGTCAGGTTTATATGAATCGTTGACAAAATGTATGTTGCTGGTATGGTGAAATCTGTTTTATTTAATAATGAGAATTCTTTAGTGCTTAACCAACCTTCATCCAGACCACTAGAACTGATATTTGTGATGGATTTTTTTATGTCTGAAGACAGATCCTTAAAGAGTTTTCTGTAAGGGGAAGATACATTCAGCTGTTTAGACACCTCTTTGGCATAGTCAGGACTATCCCTCCATCTTTATCAGTGGGCTTGTTCACCAAATCTTTGGTTATTTGTAAATTACATAGGGCAGATTGTTGATGTTTGATGAGATTACATTTGTAGTAGTGAGGTCGTCGAAAAAGCAAATCGATTTCAGTTACTATTGCATTTTTGAAAAGTAATGATATCTTTAGATCCGATGTGGCTAATAGGGTAAAAACATAAAGAATTGTGTAAACCTGTGATGTCAAATACAGACACTTTTTCAATTTTAGCAAAGTAATGTTTCAGCCGGGTTGACTGGAAGAATCAGTATAGTTCAATCTGTGTGTCAAACCAATCACTTTTTTTTGTGGGACTAAATGATAGCTCACTGCACATAACGGATAGGATGACAAAATAAATGCGCATAGATTGACGATTGGTTACCACTCATAATATTGATTGCGTGTGTCTGTCTCTGTCCCGGAGTGTACTGATTCTTGTATCAGCCTCTCCTAGAACCCCTTTGTCTTCGACAAGGTTCTGGACCTCTCTGAAACTGTCCTATAAACTTTACTGTGATTTGGATGGTGGGTCAATGAAATTGGATGCTTGTGGATTGAAAACTGGCTGATCACTGTCTGTATCAGAACCAATGTCTGAAAAGGTCACTCTCCTGGGTGGAGAAAAAATATAAACCAGTTGTGTGATAAAAATCTTTATTGAGGTAAGGGCATGTCCTTTCTTTATTGTATCTTATAATGTATTTTTGTAGCTTGTCTGTTTTTTTGCGGAAATAGTTTTTTCACAGTATATTATTGTTTGCTCCACTGTCTCTAAAAGTCCAACGTCAAACATATATAAATATGGAAGCACTTTTTTAATGCTCCTTTTATTTTGAACCACACATAGGATATGCCTCCTTAGTATATTGCTTTGTTTAGACTGCTGTTTCATAACATAGTAATGCAATGAGTAGTCACTGATTATATCCTTTCTTACATATTTTCAGTATGATCCATATGTTTACTGACTTAACATCTAACAACTGTTAAGGTCTAGGTGAGCTCTTTTTTAGTTTCAGTTTGTTTTGTGGCTTTTGAGTAATTTTTGGATGCTGATTTTGCATTTCTTGGTTCACAGAGTCGCTTAACTCCTTGTCAATGTCGACCATAACTATAGCTTTTTTTCTATGTAGTAATTTCATTTGATGCTCTTGGCTTATAACAATTTTCTTTAAATGTACATATTTAGAATTATAAGGGTGCACTTGAGCACTTTCACTGTCCCCCCTTTTAGCACTTAGCGCTCTCACAGTATAACATCACAGGTAATGGTAAATTTCGATTCTGGTACTATTTTTAACTTTGTATATATGGTTGAATACATTTGAGCACTTATGGGGTATTCATTACAATTCCTTTAATTTGATTGTCCTGAGGATGGTCTCTCAGACGCTGTAGATTTGAGACTGAATTATCAACGGCAAGTCTCACTGTATCCAAATACAATTTCTGGATTTACATCATCACATTGATTCATCGGGTGTGAAGGACTGACAATATTTTGAGTGGACCTTGCAGACATTATTCTTTGATGTGTGTAACTATTTAATCGTGCTTTGCAAGAGTAATGTTGATACAGTGGTCCCATTGGGAGTTGGGAGAATTCAAAGCAATGTAAATGCTCCCACTGTGGTTGGTTCTATGGGAGTAGGAGAAGAGCACCAACCAGCCTAATGTGAACCTTCCCCTTGCCTGCTGCCTCTATGTTGCTCTTTTGGCAAAGGTACCCCACTTCAGCTCATGTGAAAGATAATCTACCACTCAACTGAAAAATAAAGTTTTCCACTGGCTGCATAATAATACAATTTTAATCGCCACTGGTTATAATAACAATCTATTTGTTAGAAGGATTGGCTGGGTTGGTCCTTTGGTCCAAAATCTTTGTGGGGATTGTATAGTGATAAATTGCAGGTCACCAAATTTGGCCAAGCGATTAATTTATAGCTTTCATCCAAAGCACTTAAGTAATGTAGGAATTCATATTCTTCTGCTTGGCTTTTTTTATCGAAACCTGCAATTCAACTCTCCAGCTCTGGATAATATGAGACAACATGAACATAAGGAAACAAAGCTAGCGGTATCCCTCTGGGACAGCACCGGATTTAGGATTAACCCATCATATCTAATGGTGATATTTTCATTAACCTGACAGGGGTGACGTCTCTTCCTAAGATAGATGCGGAATCGGGCATCTTAGAGAGCGGTACTGCCACTCGCACCGTTGGATAATATTGAAATAGGACTAATGCTGGAAGGACATGACTCGTTTTAGCTACTTAGCAAATAATCTCTTCTTTTGAAATTGAAATCGAGGCACACACCCCTTGAATGACACTGTTTGATGTTTCCAGTTACATGACAATTGAAATAGAGAAAGATATAAAAAAATACTAGGAACAATACAGCAATCCTTTTGCCCTGAAGAAGTCCCGAGGTGGACGAAACGCGTCGGCTGCTTTGGCTGTTTTGGATGTTTTAATGTGTATATGACAAATAAAAATAAAGAAGATTGCTTTGAAAAGAAACATCATGGATATGGACTGATTTAAATTATATTGGACATTTTGAGTGGTGCAGCTTGTGCTGTTTTTTCAATATGAGACAACATGCTCTGCATCAGTATGCAGTACCTACTGCTAACAGATTTTTACCCCTAGCTGACGTAGATCAGAATGACTGACTTCACACTTTGGCCCCTCATATGAGTAGTCTTAGGGTTTGTACCCCAGTTCCCCGTCCATCACTGGTAATGCAAAATGGGTCTCCATCCAGAAATGATATAGGGACGGTTCTTAGGGTTCTCAGTTGGAATGTTGCAGATATTAGGGACAAGATTCAAGAATGGCTTAACTTTGCTACCCAGGTTGATGTCCTTATGTTGCACGAGACCTGGGCCTGTGAGCCAGTAGTATGGGATGGGTTTGAAAGCTATAATGTGGCAGCAACTCTTTCTCCCAGACATAGAGCGTGCGGAGGGCGGGCCATGAAGGTTATACCAATCTCCATTAGTCATATGAGGATTTCAATTTAATGGTTGGTTTCTTCCAGAGATTTAAACTTCTTTTTGGGTAAACTTTCATAATTCAGTTCGAGAATTTGGTTGTCAGATTGAGGCTTTATTTCAAGTGATATCAATTTTTGAGGCTAGATCGCTTGCTCATCTTAAGGCTTTTAAAGTAATATTGGCAAGGGATTTTAATGCTAAGCTGAGTGCAAACCAAATTGATAGTAATCCATTTACTGTTAAAGATTCTACCCCCATACATCCATTTTAGATCAAAAGGGGGCGTGAACTATTTGAAGCTCTTGGGCACGCAGGCCTTTGAAATGTGATGACCGGGTGGGTTGGCTGTCTGAGGACCTTCCTACATTTGTTGGAAGGGCTAAAAGGACAATTATCAATTGCATGTTTATATCCACAACACTTGTGAACCTGGGGTTGTGCATGATACCGGTTTTAGTGATCACAACCCAATTGAAATAAGGATGACAGCACTAGCTGGTGTTAGTCCGGACATTGTGCCTGGCTATACCGGCTTTGCATTTAAGGACAAGGGGTTAAGAGTTCAGTGGCGTAATCTTCCTATTACCTCCTTATTTGAGACCATAGTTAGAACAAATTTAAACCTCATTGTGGAATCTCTGTTAGCTCTTGACTAGCGAAGTACCCTTTTTAAAATAATAATTCCTAATTTTGGTATTTGGGTTTAATATAATTTATTTGACCTGGATTTTAATTGCGCCGTGATCGCGCACGCTGCCCTCCACTTGCATTTTAAAAAATCGCATTGGCGAACAACTCACCGCTTCTAGAGCGGGCCCCGGATCACCTAGGACGCCATATTCGTTGAGGAAGCGCCGTTTTTCGGCGCCATCTTCTTCAGTAGCGCTCTAGCGCTCACGCGCTTGGGAGGAGAGCCTTCATAAGCCGCAGACTCAGGTGGGTTTAGCCAGGAACAAGGTGCCCCCTAGGGTATTGCCGCGCTGCATAGTACTGCCGCAGGATAGTAGCGCGCTGCGATAGCGAAGTACACTTTTTAAAATAATAATTCCTAATTTTGGTATTTGGGTTTAATATAATTTATTTGACCTGGATTTTAATTGTGCCGTGATCGCGCACGCTCCCCCCCACTTGCATTTTAAAAAATCGCATTGGCGAACAACTCACCGCTTCTAGAGCGGGCCCCGGATCACCTAGGACGCCATATTCGTTGAGGAAGCGCCATTTTTTGGCGCCATCTTCTTCAGTAGCGCTCTAGCGCTCACGCACTTGGGAGGAGAGCCTACATAAACGGGTCATGAGGACGCGCAGCGGTAACGCGCAGCGGGAGCGCCTGATGAGCGCCGGAGGAAAGCCCGTTTGCGCCCGTTCGCGCACGATCGGGCCTCGGGCTCAGACACTCTGCTCAGGTAAGAGTCTATACTCGTGATGACCTTCTAGCTTACAAGGGAACAATCATTTCCCGGTGCTTACATACGCTAGACCTGACGAAAGGCCATCGAGCATGCAATCACTGCCCTTTTCAAGTATCGGAACAGGCTTTTGACGAGGCTAAACAGACTACAACCCTGAAGATGGCCTTACTTAACTGTCGATCCCTGCCTGGACATAAGGAGGACATTTTACTCTTAATCACCCTCGGAGATCTCGACGCCCTGTTTCTTGTGGAGACTTGGCTGGGGGCACATTCTGGCACAGATCTGGTCGAGGCACTACCCCCAGGATACATAGCACAGCATAAAGACCGTCCAGGGAGGGTAGGAGGAGGGATTGCAATTATCCATAGGGAGAATATAAGCTGCCGACTACAGGATACTAGGATTCAGGGATGTGAAAGTACACATTTCACCCTCCATCCCTCATGTGAGAGCTCGATAGCAGGGATGTTGATCTATCGACCACCAGGCCCCCTCGGCACATTTCACGAAAGCTTGCTGGAGGCGGTGATAGGAGGGGTATGCACGGTCACAAACTTCCTGCTATTAGGAGATTTCAACCTCCATTTTAACAAGCTAGGAGATAGGGCAGCTAAAGAATTAGAAAATTACCTAGAGAGCTCTAACCTTAATCTTAAGGTTCGGCGCCCCACGCACAAGTCAGGAAATACTCTTGACCCCATTTTTACTAACATTGCGACTATAACAGTCCTGGAGCCTTACCCTGTCCCCTGGTCGGATCACTCGGTGATTCCTTTTCACTGGAGAATTTCCAGGATGAGTACTACTACTTCCTCAGACAGAGGACTAATAAGATCTTGGACAAAACTTGACGTGGACGAATGGAAGGGACTGTTAGAAAGCAGTAAGCCACTGGATAATCCTAATGTGGAAGGGGCTGTCAATAATTTTAATCAGTGGAGTACCCAATCCCTAGATAAGCTTATACCGAAAAAACCCTCAACAATTAGGAAGGGAGAGCTGAAACATCCATGGTTTACTTCAGACTTAAGGTTACTAAAACAAGAATGTAAAAGGGCAGAACGACACTGGCGGAAGGATTTTAGCGTGGAAAGGAAGATCAGTTACAAAGTCACACTGAAGAAATACAAAACTACTCTTATTACCACTAAAACTGCATTCTTTGCGAACAAAATCGAATCCGCCGCCAATGCCCCCAGGGAAATGTTCAAGATTGTAAAGCTCCTGACAAAAATCCCACATCCCCCCGTAAAAGCAGACGAGCAGGACACAAGATATGATGACATGGCGAAACTACTTTCAGACTAAAATACATAAAATTCTTGAGACGATCCGGGTATCGGACCCGGCCTCACATCATAGTGTACCTCCCCCGGAGGAAAGAAGTGAATGCCCAACACTCTCCGAGTTTGCCCCCCTCACGGAAGAGCTTCTCCCCTCTCTGTTGAGGAGTATAAAAAGTGGATCACCACGAGACCCAGTCCCCATGAAAATACTTAACCAGGCACTTCCAACCATCAGCAAACCGGTAATTAAGATGGTTAACACCTCCCTGGAATCGGCTACGGTCCCAAAGGCATGGAAAGTGGCCATGGTCAGATCCCTGATTAAAAAGCCGAACCTCGACCCAGGAGACCCGGCTAACTATCGTCCGGTATCCTTGTTACCTGGGATGGGGAAATTAACCGAAAAATTGATAAACACCCAATTGGCGGCATTTCTGGAGAAGTACAATCTTCTCCATCCATCCCAGACGGGGTTCAGGAAGGGACAAGGCACCGAGACAGCACTGTTGAGGGTGGTAGAAGAGGCCAGAAGGATTTTGGATGCAGGTGGCAGCGCGGCCATTATCCTTCTGGACCTCAGCGCCGCCTTCGACACGGTAAGTCATCATCTGCTGCTGTCTCGACTCCGAAACATCGGGGTAACCGGGAAAGCCTTGGAGTGGTTGAGATCCTTTCTCGAGGAAAGATATTTTCAGGTGTTTGAGGGTAACAACTGCTCTCGCCTGTTAGCGTTACAGTGTGGGGTACCACAGGGGTCGTCCCTCAGCCCCACACTGTTTAATGTCTACATGGCCCCGTTGGCGGAACTAGTTGCTCCGTTTGGCATCCAGTTAATAAGCTACGCGGATGACACCCAGCTGGTGTTTTCCCTGCAACAAACTGATGCTCCCCCGAACAATCTGGCTAATTGTTTGGAGGTGGTAGTAAACTGGATGAATTCGTCTCAGCTCAGACTTAACGGAGGAAAAACCGAGCTGATGCTCTTAGGAAAGCAGGATATCCCCGACTGTCTAGCTTGGCCCGCTTGTATGTGTGCCATACCACCACCCAAGCCGGAAATAAAGAGTTTAGGCTTCTGGCTCGACAACACTTTGTCCTTCGAAACTCAAGCCAGAAAGACCTCTGCAGTTTGTCATGGGATACTCAAATCCCTGCGCAAAATCCTGCCCCAACTTCCTGAAAAAGCAAGGAAGACCATAGTTCAGTCCTTGGTTTTATCACAAATTGACTACGGGAATGCTATACACCTTGGGGCACCGGCATCCACTTTTAAAACCTTACAAGTGGCTCAGAACTATGCTGCCAGGATTTTGACTGGAACTAGTCGATATATGTCGGCGAAGCCAGCTCTAAGATTGCTTCATTGGCTCCCTGTGAGGGAACGGGTGCGATTTAAATCCCTATGCATCACATATAAGATCATGCATGGAGAAGGCCCTTCCATTTTGGAAAATATGATAAGTCCCTATAAGCCCCAGCCCCAGGATAAAGCGAGCCCGCTCGGGCGGCCGGCTCTTTTCTCTGCAAGCAGCAAGAGAATGGAAAGCCCTCCCATGTAATTTGAGGCAGGAACAGACCTTCCTTCAGTTTAGGAAGAAACTTAAAACCTTCCTATTCCCCAGAAATTAGCTTGTAGTAGGAATGTAGATCGGACTAGCCCAGGGGCACCGTTGCCAAGAGCGCTGGGATGCCTACGGGTAGCCATGCGCTATATAAGTGATTTTACAATTACAATTACAATCCCCTGTAGCGACCTTGGAGGCTTATGCCCAACTGAATGTTTCAATTAATGGCATTAGGAGGGAATTGTCGGGCAGGGACCAGTTGTACAACTTGGCTGGTTTGACAAAACCTGTAGGTTGGCCAATAAGCAACTCTGAATGACTCTTATTACTAGGTTGTGCAATCAGCAGTTTATTACTGAGTCGAGGAAGGTAAATAAACTAGCAATTAAGAAGCAGAAAGCTGAGCTCAAAGATGCCTCCTGGGAGCTGTTGCTGTCTACCTGGTACTCCTGGGATTCTAGGGGCTTCTGGGCTATTGTTAACGGCAGGCAGCCAGCCTTGTCTGCCCCAGATGACATTGGCTCCTTCATTAGATCCGAGCAGAGGGTGTCCCATTTTAAAAGTGTTTATGCCCTTGGTACTATTGCTACCCAGGCAGTGGACGAGGAAAGTCATTTGTACCCACTGGAGGTTAGGTTTGACCTTGAAGAGGTATACGCGGCAATCCAATCCAGTCCGTTTCCTGGTTCTGGGCTTTTTTCCTATAGGGCCTCTTCAGGCAGAAGGTTCAGGATTTTTGAAGCCAAACATGAGATCATATTTGGTGTCTCCCACCTACAATTGCCTGGGTTTCAACATAAGCTAATAAAGAAAATACATTCCCCCGTCTTTTTCTAAATATCCCATTTTCCAGTTGTGAAAATATGCTCTTTTTTACCTGTCCTGATATTCTCCCTTTCCTCTCTATCTCCCTGCGGATGGCTCGGCATCGATGCGGCCCTCAAGCAAATCCCAGACTGTACTTTGTGGCCCCTGAGAATATATTTATGAGTACCCATGGTCTAGACCATTAATTTTCCGTATGGGGTCATGACTGTACTTTATTTAATCACCTGGACAAAAAAACTCCTTTGGTCAACATGAAAAGATGGCACTGGAAGCGTCACAAATATATTATTGATGTGAAACGCATACGTATTGAGAAAGCTTCACATCTATGCAATTCACAAATGCATCCAGTATTAGATGACTCAGCTCTTTAATATTTCACAAAGTTCAGATGGTTGTGCATTAGCTTAACTTTCATCTTTACTTCAGACTCAGCAACAAACTTAATAGGTTATATAGCAACTTTATATCTTATGAGTCCCTGAGGAAAAAATATGCAATAGTAGTCTCCAAATCCACATATAATGGACATCAAGGATATAGATCTTTCGATTTCCCGACTGTTCAGCAGTGTTATTACCTTGATGTTGTTTTTGTGGAGTATAATGTGAGTTTTGATGTTTACTTTATTTTATTTCAGTGACAATCTTGTTGCTGATTGTTCTGTCCCCCTGTCCAACATAAACCACCACCTGCTTTGGTGTCAGGTTGCTGCAAAGAAGGAGCTCAACTTGCACTTAGTGTGTGGTGCACCAATCTTGCCCCCAGAAAGGGCAACCTTCAATGACATCTCGCATCTCAGTCTGACCGATGTCTCCTCTCTATGCTCTTGTCCAAGAGAAAATGTAGGCTTCAGGCAGGTATTTCAAATGCAGAGGGATAATTTGGCTGGTAATTTTCTAATTACAACTAGTGCATGTTCTAATTTTGGAATTTTCTCACTGTGTTGCATCTCTCTTAGCCCTGTTTATCTCAGGGCGATTTTTGTTTTGACTGCAGTCTAGGGGTCTTTTATCACTAACTTTAAAAAGAAGGGTCGATAGTGTGCCTTAGTTCAATTGGTTGCCATCTCCCCAGTACCTATTGCCAGGTTAACATACAAATCAACCAGATCATGATGACAAGATCATAAGATTCCAGTTACTTGGAAGATCTTTCAGGGGGCAATATTTTCTGCCCATCAATGGTAGTTTGATGGTGGCAATCAATCCTTTGTTAAAAAAGGTGGTGTCTTCCACCCTGGAGCCTCTGGAAGGCAAACTATTTTGCTTGCCCTGGTACAGAGTATTCTACCCCCGGTAGGGGAAGACCCAATGCCTTTTAGGCCCCATGAAACCTAGAATGACCTTAAAATTCTCAGCAAGATATCCAAAAAGATCCTTTTTTCAGTCTCCTTCAGGTGCTTTTGAGAGCCGTAGGCAGGCATTCTGAAAATGCAAATTGTTGACTAAAGGCCTTCCCTTGCAGGATGATCAGTCTGCTTATTCCTTGTCTCCTTCCAGAGACATAGAAAACCCTGAAGATGTGGATGGTCTGGACCATGGAGAAGATTCCTAAGACAAATCAGATCTAAGCAGACCCTGGTGCCTGAATGGTGGTACTAAATGGCTCAGACTGGATGACAAGAGCCCCTGGGGGGACAAAACCCCATCCAACATGCTGAATTCTGAAGATATTTACCATCCCCGCTATGCTCACTAGACTTCGGCTGACAAGGCAGTCCAATATGTTGGTAAAACCATTTGACAAAGAGGGTTAGGGTCACCTCAAACTCTAGTGCCCCAGACCTTCTGTATAGGTTAAGGTGCCAGTGACACAAGAGATAGACTGAAAGATGTCAATATTCATCACTAAATTTGGTAATTATTCCCAGAAAGTGATTGAAAGATCTTGGAGATAATGGCAGGACAAATTGTTGAATATCATGTGCCTTCTTTCACAAGTCCTGAATATGGCTGAGAAGACCAAAAAAACTGCCAATTTAATTTCCCTGTAGTCCCTCTCAGTCTAGGCACAGAGGCATTTAGTTTAATCAGAAACACCAATTGTGACCTTTCTACAGAAAGATGTTGATCTCTCCTAATTAAAATTGTCTGTACACTCGGGAACATGGCTATCCTGAATGGAAGCCTCTTTGGAGATCCTCCTAATAAGGAATTCTGTAAATGTGTAACGACCTCTTTCTCACTGGATAGCACCCAACAATCTATTCAGAAGATCTTTGGATAAAATAATTTTGGAGGGCCTCGTAGAGGGAGGAGTCACTGATCTGGCAGTGTATATTTTTCCAGCCTCCCGTCAAGACCAACCCTTCAGAAGAAACCTTGAGTAGAAGGACCAGAACACATTTGGTGAATTCTTCCCCTTTCAGGACAGCGGACACAGGGGAGGCTACAGCTATATCATTAAAGTTCCTGAAGGTGCAACAGGTAAAAGTTACCCTTTCTTCACAACCAAATGTGGGAGGCAGGTTAACATTGTTTTTCCTAAAGTGGTGGGAGATCACTAGGTTCTAAGAAGCTTGGATTCTACAAACTGTCCAAGGTTTCCATATAGAGTTTTAGAATTCCCCAAATGAGATGAGGAAGCTTACTGCCCTGTCTTTGACTCAGACAGAGTTTGTTAATAGAGCAAGAGGTCCAGTCCCTCCTTTTCAAAGGGGTGATCGTTCCATCTTCCCTTTACAAGAGGTTTTTTAAGCAATCTCTTTCATGGGCCATAATATAGAAGTGCCCAGGGTGGCCAAAGGTGTTTGCGCACCCCCGTAGCACTTTGGTATTACAGAAGTGGCCGCAGATGCTTGTACGTCTTCTGTAATACCGATAGCGCTGGCACACATAAAGCACCAGCGCTATCTTCAGAGGATGACCCCATGCAAATGAGGGAATCCCTTTGCCTCTGCACCCGTGCCGTATTTCAGCCTTGGGCGCAGAGGCAAAGAAGCTGTCAGGAGGCGCACTGACTATGCGCCACCTAATAGGTGGTGCACTGTTTGTGCTCTCCCTAATAGCAGCCCTCTGGAGGGCGGAAAGGGGGTCCCATGGGCCCCCCAGACATCCCCTTGCAGGCAGGTTCAGTCATTCTCTACACCCGCCTGCAAGGGGATCTCTAATCGCTTTAAAAGTGCAGACAGGCTACCGCCTGCACTGTGAAAACACTGAGCAGCTTCAAAGCAGCCACTCTGTTTTTCACAGGAATGAGCTGCCCCCAGGGAAGCACGAGTTTGCACCAAAATGCGGCTCATTTTTCTGGTTAGTGCTGGGCACACCTTTTGAAAGTTGCTCCCAGTGCTAACACGGAAAATGCGCCGCATACATAATACAGCCCCTGGTGGCTAAGAAAGACAAGGGTCACTGCCCGGTTAAAAACCTTCTCATTGAAATCAGTGGCTGGTCAACCACCACTTGAAGATGGCGAGAATCCATCTTCTCAGAGATATCTTGTTATCCTATGACTGGATGAGGTTTGACCTAAAGGATGCATATTTTTAATACCCACTTCCCTCTACACAGGAGATTTCAGCAGTTGAGGTGGTTTTAATTCGATGTATGAGTTCACCACACTCATGTTCAGCCTGGTGCTTCACAAAGGTTTGGAGAACAGTCATTGGATGGTTAAGAAACAGTGAGGTTTGTCTAATAGCATATTTGGATGATATCCTTCTTATGAATCAGCGTGCGACTCAACTCCTAAAAGAGCTAAGGGTGGCAACTTCACTCCTGGATTGTTAGGGATTCATCAACAGTGAAAAAGCAGAGGCAGTGCTATCTAAGAACATCTCATTTCTAGGCTTTGTTGTGGATTCAGCTCAATAGATTCTGGAGCTTCCCCAGAAGAAAATGAAATCCATCGAGAAGTAAATGAGGTTGGCACTGAAGAGTTGCACTGAAGAGGCACACACTCCCTCTGAGATTGCTAGCCAGACTGGTGGAACTTCTGGCATCATCGATCCAGGCAATTTTCCCATGTCCCTTGCACCACAGGGCTCTACAATGCCTTAAGATCTATCATCTAGGACTGTCCCACATAGAGGAAGTAAAACTTTCTGATGATTTGGAGATAGAGTGGTGGTTAAACCACATGGAGGCATGAAACAGCAAAGCCATCTATGAGATTGTTCTATTCTTTGTAATGGGATCAGATACAAACTGTTCAGAATGGGGAGCACACTGTGGGGAGGATACCACTGGTGGAGGCTGGTTTAAGAAGAATTGGCCAGGCACATCAACTGTTTGGAGCTTCTGGCAGGATCCTTCACCGACAGACAAAGAACAAGGTGTCCTTCTCTGTCCTTTTTAAAACTGACAATGTATCAGCAGTCGGATCTATCAACAGGTTCAGAGTTAAAACATTCATAGCTCTGGCTGAGTTGGCCATGGACTTTTGGCACTTCTGTATCAACAAGAACATATTGGGGAGAGCAGAATATCTGCCCAGCAAGCAAAATCTTGTGACAGATTGAAACTTCAGTTTTTTCAAAACCTTCAGTGCATGGAAGCTGGATACACATATTTCTCAACAGTTGATGTAGGGATGGGGACCTTCCAACATAGATCTATTTGCTTGGTGGCTGGATAATCAGCTTAAGAGATTATACTGTTGGCATCTGAACACCCGGGTACGAAGCCACAGATGGTTTCACTCAGGACTGGACCCTAACTCAGCATTATGGCTTTCAACCAATATCAATGATCACAAAATTGTCCGCTCAGGTAAGGAGATAGAAATATTCAGATGTAATACTGTTAACACCCTTTTGGAGGGTTCAAGTTTGGATTCCAGTTCTTCTGTACCTTTCTTGGAATTCTATGATCCTTCTCTCTCTTCATCTGAACACTCTGAAGGATTCTCATGTCAGATTCCATCAATCAACAAGCTCCATAATTCATGTGGAAATCATGGTCACAGTCTACTGTCAAACAGTACAACAGTACAGCTTAGCTTGCAGACGATGAAAACATTGGTTTGTGGGACACTGCTTGGGTCCTAAGGGGACAGATGTTTTCTATATTCTCAATTTCTTACAAGAGCTGACTTGTGACTAGTTGCAGACCAAATGCATTGATGATGGGATAGGCCATCCCATCATCAATGCATTTGGTCTGCAACTTCAGCAGGTTACACTGCTCTTATTAGGTCCCTTTGAGGACGCACCCTTTGGTTTGCAAATTACTCCAGGGTGTCAGGTTAACTTATCCCGAAAACACAGATACTCTGAGTTGTGGGACGTTAACATTGTCTTCAAGCTTTTGGAGTCCAAGCGAGACAGTCAGTAACTTTCTATGAAGGAACTTTCAGCTAAATTGGCTAATCTATTCTGTTTTATTTCTTGTAAACTAGTTTCCGACTCCTGAAAGAGTGTCTTTTACAGTTTCTAAAAGAACTAAAAATAACATCAAAGTAATATCCTACCTAGGTTTTCCTGACAACTACAAACATTGTTCATGTGTGGAAATGAAAGAGGAATTTACATCACTTAGTACCAAATAGCTCCTAGTATGCATTTGGAAACCGTTTGGCCTGGTATCCTCTTTTACCATCGCTAGATGGATCAAATGGCTCATGGCAGAGGCAAGCATTGACACTTCTCAAATTGGGGCACACTCTAACTGAGGGGATGTGGTGTCCAAGGCCTTCTCCCTCAGCTGTCTAATGGGAGAAATTTTACAGGCAGCGGAATGGTCTTCGCACTAAAGTTTTGAATGGTTTTACATTGAACTAGTGGTGAAAGTGGCATCACTGGTAGCCGGCAAGCTTTAAACTGTCATAATCTGAAGTCTCTGTTCCTGACAAACAATGTGAAGCCAGAAGAGGAGTGACATTCAACATAAAATCTAAGTATCCCGTTTATTTATCTAAATGTGCATTCTCTGGTTACTATGACAGTTATGGATTTATTACAGTATTGATGTATTGTATGACAATTTTGTAATGTTTGAAAATACTATTGCAGCATTTGCTTGGTCACTTGGGTCACACTTAGGTCAGACCAGAAACAGGATTTTGAATGCTGAAAATTGAATATTTATCGGCTATTCTTGCACAAAGAAAGAAAAAGTGCTATTTCCTTGATGTCTGTTATATGTGGATTGAGACAATACCGCTGCCTATTTTTTCGAAGGGACTTGTGTGATATAGAAGTTCATATATATATATCTCTCTCTCTCTCTCTCTATATATATATATATATATATATATATATCTTCAAATGTCAAATGTCCAACTAACTATAACGTCCCTGAAACCTGTGGTTTTTTCAGTGAATTTCTAAGGTTTTTTAAATGCTAATTTCTAACTATAATGTGCCTGAAACCTATGGTATTTGAGTGAATTTCAAAGGTTTTTTAAATGCTAATTTCTAACTATAGCGTGCCTGAAACCTATGGTTGTTTCAGTGAATTGAAAGGTTTTTTAAATGCTAATTTCTATTTATAACGTTCATTAAACCTATCTTTTTTTCTGTGTTTTTTAATTATCATCCCATTCTCAACTTGGTGAAAACTGCAAATCTCACCACTCTTCCATCAATACCTTCACCAACAAAATCGCCACAAACAAGAGCCACATCTAACGCTAATGAAATGCGTTCCTGTGCAAAAAAAAACGAAAACACAACTTCCCCATATTTTCAACAACCAGCCAAATCTGCAATGCGATCCAAAAAGCAGGCGATAAGCAGAGTTAGCAGTAACAAATTAACATCAACCTTTAACTGGTGTAAGGAGGTCGACTATCTACTTCGTTATTTCGACCCAACTCACAGCCACATCTAAAGACCAACACATGATACAGCTACTGATCATGCATCTTCAACACCCAACAACGCCACAACACCCAGCCCCACCACCACCAGAACCTCCCCCCAGACCAACCCCCTACAACCACCGAGGCAGCACAAAACAGAACAACGGACCTTCCCAAAACGCCATGCCCCTCAGCCACACAATAGCTGAATGTTGGGAGATGAGCAACCAACTATATATGAAGGAGGCAAGTCACCCATCAATGATAAAGCACACAATGCCAAGTGTAACGCTCATGTACTGCACAGACCTCACTATGCAAAGCACAAACCTCTCCATGTGGAGATATACTATTGATACTTGTAGTGTAGTGCACAGTGGAAGCAATCATGTTACCTCAGGCAGTGAGGAAGATCTCGGTCATGTAGCTGTGTTGTCGCCCCCTGGAAGCAGAAGCGGAGTGGGCTGCTCCAACGTACGCCACTCCAGTGTAGGAGTATGAATAAATAGACCAGGCCCTAGGCATGGTTCACTTGTGGGAAGCCCAACGAGTCTGTCAGAATGTGTCAGAACCAGCTCTTCTCTTTCGCTGGTGGGTGACACAGGGGCAGAACGACGTAAGCTCCCAATTCCTCCTCCGAACTCCCCAGCCATGCACAGTCTTAAATGCGTAGCCAGAAAAGCCCCAAGGGGGAAAGGGGAATTGGACAGAGAAGAGAATGCACACACGTGTAGTCTTCCTTTCTTCTTCTTCTTATGTTGTCTATTCTTTTCTTCTGTTTTACTGTTCTTGTATGCTGAAAAATAAATTACATGTAAATCACTCTCTGACTCCTCTTCTCCTTCTAACCTTATTCTCCTCATTCGCTTGATAACCCACCCAGGAGCTGTGTGCCTTTCCTTCTCTTCTTAGGCTACTTGTTCTTCTGTTCTTAGTATTATTCACTGTAATATAATGGGCCTGTGTTATTAGTTATTCTTTCTCTTATCTCTAATCTCAATTTCTCTTCACTGGTGCTCACTTACAGGACAGAGAACTGAAGCCTCGTTAAGTATACTCTTTCTTCTTCACCTATGTGAATGTATATCTTATTATGTAACTTCTGCTGCTTTGCTGTGGTATTATACTGTTCTTGTATGCCAGGAGCTGTGTGCCTTTGCTTCTCTTCTTAGGCTACTTGTTCTTCTGTTCTTAGTATTATTCACTGTAATATAATGGGCCTGTGTTATTGGTTATTCTTTCTCTTATCTCTAATCTCAATTTCTCTTCACTGGTGCTCACTTACAGGACAGAGAACTGAAGCCTCGTTAAGTATACTCTTTCTTCTTCACCTATGTGTATGTATATCTTATTATGTAACTTCTGCTGCTTCGCTGTGGTATTATATTCTCTCACTTTTCGTTGAAATGTGGATTCTACCTCATGCGTGTTTCCACTCTCTAGTTGTGTGAAAAACTGTTGGGAAACGGCATTTGCTTCAAACGAAAAAGCCGTCGCCTCTCAGAATTCACGTCGAATAACCTAGTACTATTTTTGTTCAAGACTTGTGCTGACTCTAGACTCGCACTTGAAATCTACTTCAGAAGAAAGTGCGCACTCGCCCTTAGGAAGCGGAGCTTCTGGCAAGCATGCGCTGTTACCAGTTTAACGGACCGCTTTTCGGGTAAATATGAATTGTCTTACTTAGGATTGCTGACTGCACACAAACTCAAATATTTCCTCAGGAGCTTCTGGCAAGCATGCGTTGTTACCAGTTTTAACGGACCGTTTCTCAGGTGAAATGGAATTGTCTTACTTAGGATAGCTGGCTGTACACGAACTCAAATATTTCCTCAGGACTCTCGCGACGCGTAGCTTGTTTTCCCTAAACTAACGCGACGCGTTGAAGACACCTCCTACTCCTCCTACAGTTCAGGTGAAGTGCGCAGCTCTCCGCGCACCTCACCGGCAACTCTCCAATCTGCCAATCTGACTAGAGCGCTGACCTGTTTCCTATTATGGAACACACAGCCGCCATGTTGCAATCGCCCTTGCGCCCAATGCTTTTTACACAGTTTGGACAACACGGCAACCATCATTCCTTTCCTGATGTGAGACCTCTTAGTTGGGGACCTGACAGAATGGCAGCCCTCACCCTGGCATGTGGCAGCCACCATAACTGCGGGCCTCCTCGACACAGGGCCCCTGCGAGCCCAGCGGCACAGCACCGCAGACTTATGTCTGTACCGACTACTGCCTTCGATCTACACTACGGACAGCACGGCTCACAATTCAGATACAATGGTAATTGCAGATGTCGCAGTCCAGTTCACAAAACACGTTGCTCCCAGTGCAGCCCGCCCAGACCACGCATCATCGCAGAGTGCGCCTATGCTGTGTGCTTCATGTGCTACTAGCTCACTGCACCATAAGTCATCACCACGTGGACTTATCAATGCAGAATTCATTAGACCAAACACATTGCTCCCAGTGCTGCCCGCCGGGACCACGTCTCATCGCAGGGTGCGCACACGCTGAGTTCTCCAGGTGCCACTAACTGTGCAGCTCAACTCAACGCCACGTGGCTGTGCGCCCATCCTGACCGCTGCCTCCGCCCTACACTGGAGTTACATGGTTCACAATTCAACATCAGTAGCGACGCAAATTGTGTAAGAGACTATAATGGGTTAAGAAGACCAAATGCTCCCAATCTGTGCACCTCAAGTCAACGTCACTTGCCTGTGGGCCTTTGCTGACCGCTGCTTCCGGCCTACAATGTGGAAGACCGGTGACATGTGGTGCCAACTAACCCTGTTCAACAAAAGCCGATCCCACATGTGTAACTGTGTCCTGAGTCCTCAATGGCAGCAACCACAGCACCCGACTCCCTTCAATCACCGAGGGGTATTTCCACATGGAAGACCAGTGACACGTGGTGCCACTGAACCTGCACTACGCAAGGTTTGTTTGGGTCACCAACGTATGCACGTGGCTGTGGACCCTAGCTCACCGCTACCTCTGCCCTACACTGTGGGCGACCGGCGACAAATGGTACCACTAACCGTCTTCAACACAAGCTGATCCCACATGTGGAACTGTGTTCTGAGTCCTGAATGGCAGTGACCCCAACTTCTTGCCAGCGACCACAGCACCAGACTCCCTTCGATTAGTGTGGCGTATTTGCATATCGAAATCATCAATGTGGAAAGTATTGCAGACGAAAAGAAAACGCAAAAGATAAATTTTACACAAACTGTCGAATTCCATTTCCAAGTCCAGTAATTTCCAAAGGAAGAGTGAACAGTTTTATGTCAGCAATGAGACATACCATCACTCGAAAATCACCCAAAAATACTTATAATTTAAAAAGAACAGAAGCATCGGAGTGCAATAATGATTACAATACGGAGATTTTGAAGATGTGAAAATCAAATATGAACATAGAATATGATTCACATAACTCAATTGCTGTTTCTCATTATGTCACGTCATATATTACCAACTCTGGGAAGACAGAATTGAAAGAAATGTAGGAAGAATTTCACAGGAGAAGACATTTAGAAAAAAAATGTACAGCTTCAGTTTGAAGATACTTTCACATCGAGAAATTGGATCCTACCAATGTTCGGATCGATAGACATCTGCAAGTTTATATTCAAAGTCAACAGGAACCATCTGGATAAGTCTAGGTTTTCCTGCGGCACGAAATCTAGTTTTAATATAAATGTTATAAAAAAATTTGTGGTGATATAGACTTACGTTTCTTTGCTAGTCAAGAGAACTGTACAGAAAATAACAGTTGGAAGATAATACTGTTGTGAAGTTTGAAAAAGAAATAACATAGTTTAAAGTAGTTTCTGGTGAAAATCCCAACTATGTTTATATTTATTGCCGACGTACTCATTATAAAATTCAAACTAGGAATGTAGATGTACTACCACTAACCTTTTCAACACAAGTCGATCCCACATGTGTAACTGTTTCCTGAGTCCTGAATGGCAGTCACCCCAAGTCTGTGGCAGCGACCACAGCACCACACTCCCTTTGATCACTGAGGCATATTTCGATATGCAAGGCCAGCGACACGTAGTCCCACTAACCCTCTTTAACACAAGCTGATCCCACATGTGTAACTGTGTCCTGAATGGCAGTGACCCCAAGTCCATGGCAGCAACCACAGCAGCATACTCTCTTTGATCAGTTAGACATATTTCCATATGCAACAGCGGCGACACGTGGTGACAATAATTCTGTTCAACACAAGCCTATCCCACATGTGTAACTGTGTCCTGAGTCCTGATTGGCAGTGACCCCAACTCCGTACCACCACACTCCCTTTGATCAGTGATGGATATTTCCATATGCAACTACAGACTCCAGTAAGCAAGTAAGTATCACAGTCCTACACCCTACATATTATCCTTTTAGTATCCTTGCTTCAAGAACTTTTTTTTATATCAGTTATAGCTTTACTACAATGACCAAATTAAACTTCAAATGAAAACTAAAATGGAATAGCAGTCTACACTGCAGGCAGTACAGCTCGCAATTCCATTTTTAAATGCTAATTTCTAACAACAAGATTGTACTCAGAAAATACAACACTTCATCAGTGTTTTCTATACTTATTTCATCTTTTCATCATAGGCCTACACTGCACTCACTATGGCTCCCAATGGAAATTATTTCTTCATTCATTAACTAGAGAGTCCACTAGGCAAGTAACTATTACAGGCCTCAAATCTATATAATATCCTTTTAGTATCCTTTCTTCTTGAACATTTTTTATATCAGTTATACCTTTAGTACAATCACCAAATTCATTTTCAAGTACAAACGAACACTCAGCAGTCTACACTGCGGGCAGCAGACCTCGAAATTTGAATTTTGGACACGTGGTGCCAACTAACACTGTCCAACACAAGCTGATCCCACATGTGTAACTGTGTCCTGAGTCCTGAATGGCAGTGACCCCAAGTACATGGCAGCCACCACAGCAGCAAACTCTCTTTGATCAGTTAGACATATTTCCATATGCAGTGACCCAAATCTTCATGGCAGCGACCACACCACCACACTCCCTTCGATTAGTGAGGAGTATTTTCATATTGAAGGCTGGCGACAAGTGGTGCCACTGAACCTGCAATATGCATGCCAGTGAGACCACCAACGTATGCACGTGGCTGTGGGCCCTTGCTCACCACTACCTCTGGCCTTGATCAGCAGGCCTCACAATTCAGATAGAGTCGTGATTCCACATGACGCAGTCCTATAGCCAAGACACATTGCTCTCAGTGCGGCCCGTCCACACCAAGCATCATCACAAGCTCATACACTCTCAATACTTCTGGTGCCACTAACCCTCTTTAACAGAAGCCGATCCCACATGTGTAACTGTGTCCTGAGTCCTGAATAGCAGTGACCCCAAGTCCGAGGCAGCAACCACACAACATACTTCCTTTGATTTGTGAGGCATATTTCGATATGCAAGACCGGCGACACGTAGTCCCACTAACCCTCTTTAACACAAACCGATCCTACATGTGTAACCGTGTCCTGAATCCTGAATGGCAGTCACCCCAACTTTGTGGCAGCGACCACAGCACCCGACTCCCTCTGATTAGTTAGGCATATTTCCATATGCAAGGCTGGCGACACGTGGTGCCACTAACCCTCTTTAACATAAGCCGATCCCACATGTGTAACTGTGTCCTGAGTCCTCAATGGCAGCGACCCCAGCACCAGACTCCCTTCAGTCTTATTTGTTGTTCTTTTCTTTAAATACATTTTTTGATATGTAAATCTATACATGTCTAAGACTCTTCTTTGTCCAACCGCACAGGGACACTTCCGGGCCCAAGAAGGTTGTTGGGGGTATGATGGTAATGTGGCAAGAGGGTACGTTACCTGCTGATGTGCGGAGAGGCAGCATCAAAGGGGTATCTATCACAGAAAGAACTCCGATATGTTTTCACAAATACCCCGGACAAATGCAAGCTGACGGACTGAATCACAAAATGATTTTTCAATACTTATGTAGTGTGAATTATGAACAGTTAGCACTCAGGCTTGCAGAGGGACAGCTGCGGCCCGTCCACTCTACTCACAGATGCAGTACTATGAGCCGCCCGTTCCATTGTAGCTATCCCTGCCCTGTTCCATCATACGCCACGCCACGCCACTCAGATTACGTTCCGACGATGGCCCCACATACCTACCTGTTGCAGGCGTACTCGCTGTTCCTGTGCAGGTCAGTGGTCTAGTTCTCCACATCTCCTGCCCACTCCCTGAGGGCAGCTTTACCCACACACCACACCCGTCCGGCACATGCGTCACAGGCCATGTGACCACGCAAATATAATAGATCGACAACGTCACATCCTTTATTGCCGGTGCTGACTAGATGCCGGACGCTCCACGTGTCTCAACCATAAAGAGTCTTTCAAAACTTGCACAGAAGGTTAGTCGCACCCTAATCTGTATAGCCCTCAGGGGCCTACCACCCCCTTGGCGCGGACTTCAGATGCACAGGGTTAGTGCCACCCGAAGCTCATATGGCCATCAGGGGCATTCCACCACGTGGCATGAACTTAACTTCCACAGGCTTAGCAGCCCAAAAGCTGATGTGGTCTCTGTCATTGATGACTCAGCGACATGTGTGAGATCTTCCGGGCCATGGAGAAGATGATGTGGTCTCCGCCATTCATGACTCTCTCTCCTTTGATATGCGTATTACACACGTCCTTATTTTGTGCTTTATTTTCCAGGCTCTGTCGTCCACATCCATGGTCCCCACAGCAGTGTTCCACCTTGTTATTTTGTATTTTTTTAATAAATTTTGTTTATTACTTAATCGTTGATATATGTTAATAAAAAAATAAAGTTTGAAAAAAAATTAATAACGTTTCTGGTTGTTTTCTTAACTGCTGTGTAACTCTTTCTTGTTCTTGATTTGATGAAGTCCACCATGGTCTTAAATTTTCGAGGACTTATCACGGGAATACTGGTGATGTCTGCAGTTTCCACCAACTTCTGAATAGTGTGTTAGATTTATCTCAACTTTACTTCCATTAAAGTGCTGATAATGAAATGCAGACTAGCCGTTCCCATGCCAAAAGACACGGGGTGCACCTTTGCGATTTATTCTAAATACTAAAATCCTGTATTGAATTGCACTGACGTAGTGGCTGCGCTCACACTGTACACACAAAATCATTTACGAAACCTCATTGTATGTATATTGATTTGGAATCGGGCGTCAGGTGCTGGATCTTGACGAGATACACTGCACAGTTCATATATTGTCCTGCACACGCAAAAAATCACATCACAACTTTCACACCAACTGCAATGTGAAACAAATTCCGGCGATAAGCCACGTTAGCATCAGGGATTTTACACCTGCTTTCTGATGGTGTTAAGCAGGACGACTACCTGTACGATGAATGAGAACACAGCCAAGAGCCACACCAGAACACCCACAGGTGCCATAGAATAAATGAGACAGGGATACCCATGAGGGCCACAAGACTCTTCGGAACAACTCCGGGACCTCCCATGCACCCCAAACCCGCATCTGAGCAAGTGTGTCCCTCTTGTCATTCTCTTAGCATGATAGGCACCAGCCCTGCAACATCACAGTGTGCTATCACCTCAGCGTTGGCAGTGAGCCTGGAAATGTAGCTACGCACGCATCCTCCTGCATGCACAACCGGCGTGTGCTGGTCCGGAGTACACAGGTCAGCTCAGGGGTGTGCCTATCCGACAATGGGAACGGGGTGTCTCGGACATCTCCATGTACAGGAAGTGCGGTAATTATGTCTCTGTGTTCTGGTGTGGCCTGCCTTAAGGGCCGCAGCAGTCGATGTTGTAAAGTGGCATGCACCACCTCCAAACAGCACTGTGATGGTGTAGTTGGGATGCAGCAGCACATGCGCAAATAGGCATTACAATGGTGTGCCGTACGAGTGCATGAGATACAACAGCGCACCGTACAAAAGTGTGGGAGCTTGTGGAAGGGAGGAGAAGCTGTTTGCAACATAACAGACAGTGAACTCGCCCATGTGCCACATGCTGGGCATCTCATCCATGATGACCACTGTCGCAGACATCCCACAACACCAATGACCCGCCTTTGTACACATCCTCTATGAATGCAGTGTGGTTTTCACTTCTATGCTCGTTCACTGGTGTGATGTTGGCGAGTTGTGTGATTTGTGCTCCTTGTTGGTGTGTTTCATTTTGGCCATTGTTTGTCTATACTTGTGCAATACTTAATTGTCCATGTCTGCCATTCTGCCCATCTCCCCCCGTCCCCCCACTCCCTACTTCTTCCTCTTCCTAGTGCTGTTCTGTCTATAATGTTGTTGCTCCACACATAAATACATGTAAAGAACAAATTGGAATAGTTCCTTGATTCTTTTAGGTTTCAAAACTTTTCTCTCTTGGTTTATTTGAACTTTTCCAGATAAACAGTTTTTTTTTATATTCAACAACACATAGAAGTCAGAAGTGCAACATATTCATCAACACACTTTCTAGAACTTTCTACAACATGTGCAGGTTAAAAGTTCATCAATCTTTTTAAACTTAACTATTTTTTTTGCAACATTTTCTCGAACATGTAATGGCACGTGCAGGTTAAAAGTTCACGATTGTTTTAAGTTCGAACATTTCCTTCCAAATGCAAGTGGCAGATGTGGTTGAGTTGACAACTTTTATCCTATGATGTGTACTCCACGTTGAAACAGCTTTTTCTTAACCAATCACAAAGATGCTTTTCCACAAAACGAATGTGCACCCTACTTTTAAAAAAGAATGCTTTTCGTCTCCCAATCACGTATCGTTTTGTATGGCAATAAAAAGTCGTTCCCCATCTTTAAACATATTTCTTATTCTACCAAGGAACTGCATGAGCTACAGACATCTTTCCATACCTTCCAGCCATACCTTCAAAATGCTAGTGTGGATCGTAGGGCATAGCTATATTTTCTGGTGCAAGAGGTATGCAGAACAGAGACGTATTGATTTAGACATAGGTTTTCAAAATGTGGACATTAAATGGTTTGCACTGAGAGGATTGAAGTGGCACCAATTGTTGCCTTTGGTTAAAACCTGTTTGCATCTCCAACACCCTGACCTCATGATTGTGCACTGTGGTGGAAACGACCTAGGCACATTTACTGGGGTAGGTTTGGAAATGCTTATGAAGGACACCTTTGGACAATTGATGTTACTTTACCCTCAAACTGTCTTTGTATATTCCAATATATGCTAAAGACAGAAGTGGAAAATGGTCAAACCAATTTTGTCCTCAGATTGAAAAATCTAGGAAGAATGTCAACAAAGCTGTGTCTGCATACCTCAGAGACCATAGAATGGGGTCGATCTACAACAACAACGTACGTTTTGATATGGCTGATATCTACAGAAGTGATGGAGTACACTTCACAGATCACGGAAATCGAGTTTTCCTGTATAACTTGAAGCTGTGCATCCGCACTTATATGTAGCTCCATCTAATCAACACAAGGGCTCTTTTTAGAGCCACCCTATAACTGACAACTTAGGCCCGCTATTTTAGGGGCAGGGAACGGCAACTCCCGGACCCTCGCCAAAATGTATTCTCCACATAGCTGTGACTCAGCGGCCAGACCATCTGACTTTGCATCACAGAGCTCTCGCTTTGATCACCACCTCTACTCCGCCATAGGAGTGAGTAGTTTGCATTTTACAAATACCGTATTGATTTACCTTCGCACTCTCTGTACAACACCACCAAAGCAAAATATACAAGTTGGACAGGTGTGGCACAGCGCCCAGAGCACATGACTTCACAACATAGCAAACACAGGCTCACGGTTTCATACCCAAGTCCAGCAGCAGCTCAATTTAGCAGCTTAACACTCCAGGCAATACCACACTTAATTTCCGTACCCAGCACTTTCAGGCTAGTAGGGGTCAGTAGTTTATTGGCTTTACCCCGAGCCCGTCAGCAGCTCAGCTAACACCCCCAACACCATCAGACCCGTAGGAGTGAGTAGTTTGCACTTTACAATTACCTTCGCACTCCCTGTATAACACCCCCTAAGCACCATATACAAGTTACAATGTTCGAAACAAAAGTTCCTCCGAGTAGGTATAACTACATACTGACACTATTTGGACAGATGTGGCACAGCGGCCAGAGCACATGACTTCATAGCATATGACAAACTGTTTGGACTCACGCTTTCATCCCCGAGTCTGGCAGCAGCTCAGCCTAGCACCATGAGACTGTACACAATACCTCACATATTTTCCGTACCCCAGGACTCGATCGGTACGGGTCAGTAGTTCGTCCTAATAGGTATAAACACATGCTGACACTACTTCTACAGGTGTAGTGCAGCAGTTACAGCACATGACTTCACAGTATAAGGCACACAATTTGGGCTCACACTTTAATCCCCGACTCCCGCACCAGCTAACCTTAGGAGCATCAGACTCTAGGCAATACCTCACTTAATTTCTGTAGCACAGCACTTTTACATCACTAGGGGTGAATACTTCGCTTCACACCCTAAACACCCCACAAAGGTTACAGTGCTCCTACCCTCCTCTTTCCCACTTTTTTCACCCTTTTTTCCCCTTACTCGCTTCGACGGAATAACAGAATGGCGGCCAACACTTCCTAGTTGCAACCGCTCGCAGCGCTCACAGCCAATAAGCAGCAAGCTCGTGCCCATAACGCCTCAACCAATCAAATGGCAGAATTCCCAAATATCGATATCTGTAAATTTCGATACTTTTCAAAAACTACTGAACAGATTTACACCAAATAAACAAGACCCGTCTCCCTGCCAAATTTGGGGTTATTCTGTTCACCCGTTTGACCTGTAGCCATGTCTAAAGTTTCCTATGTAAATTAACATGGAGAAAACACATTTTTGGACCCCCTTTTTTCTCAGGCTGCCTCGACAAATCACCCCCAAAACTTCTCTCATAGGAGCTGATATGAACAAAGAATTAGTTTGGAAAATTGAATGAAGATTCATCAAACGACGCTAAAGTTATAAGCAAAACAAAAAATGCTCTTCCTATGAAAACTTGGTCTTAACTATAACCACCTACTGGCAGCTGCCAGTAGGCAATATATCTATATATATGTATATATATATATATATATATATATATATATATATATATATTCATCACAAAGGTTGCCCATATGGAGTCACCACACACGAAGGGGTTACCGCTCAGGATGCCACAGGTAGCAAGGTGTCTGCATGCCCCCAGCCTTTTCAAGCAAGCCATACGCGTTTCGAGCAATGGAAATGCTCTTGTTCACTGGCATTAAAGATGAAAGAAGCAGGTGAGTTCGGAACAATTCATTTATTCAAATTTAAGTCCCGCCCATGTGGGCGTCATTCAAACCGGCATTCTGGATGTAGTAGTTCCCTGGTATGCCGGAAGACTTGACAGTTCCTTAACGCAAGTGCGCTGCTGCATTCATCCAAATTAAATATAAATCCCGGTTGGGCAAAAAGGTCTGTAATGGCAACGCTAACCACTTCCCAATATATGCCCGTGGCTCAGGCCCCATCCGTTCCAACGAGTGTCCATGTTAGCGAACACTCAGGATCCGCTCGTAAAGCAGCGGGGCAACTCCGCGACCGGACTGGCCGCATTTAATTCATCACAAAGGTTGCCCATATGGAGTCACCACACACGAAGGGGTTACCGCTCAGGATGCCACAGGTAGCAAGGTGTCTGCATGCCCCCAGCCTTTTCAAGCAAGCCATACGCGTTTCGAGCAATGGAAATGCTCTTGTTCACTGGCAGTCCGGTCGCGGAGTTGCCCCGCTGCTTTACGAGCGGATCCTGAGTGTTCGCTAACATGGACACTCATAGGATATCCGCAGCATTCAATTTGGAATAACATTGGCGCCCGTTGACGAATCTTCGTGAAATTTTTAAAACTTTTGGCCAGCTCCGGTCCGCTCCTATCCTGAAAGTATCGGGATGATTTGTGTAGCGGGGGCTCAGAAAAAAGGGGGGGCCCAAAACGTGTTTTCCCAATGCAATTTCCCATAGGACCTTTAGCCGCAGCTACAGCCCGAGCTACAGCCCGAACTGCTGAACAGAATTACACCAAATCTATCAGAAAGGTAGACATTGGTTCAGAGTCTTGCCTTTTGCTTAAATGGTGTAAATCCGTTCAGTAGTTCCTGAGAAAATCAAAATCAAAATAACATATATATCTGGGCGGAGCCTAACCACACATCTCATCGTGAGATCTGATTGGCTGTCAGTACTTCATCCAAGAAGTGTTGGGAGCCATCTTGGGACCAATATACATGATAGCACCTGGGGGGTGGGGGGTGCACATTGGGGTACCTATGGTACCCCCCTGCAGTTCCATGCACAAAATGGTAGGCACCGCGCGGTGCCTGCCATGTTGTGCATGGAAGTGCACGACATGCCTTCTTGGCATTGTGGTGGGTGGTGCTTTCTGCACCGCCCGCAGCAATGTTAAGATGAGTTGAGATGAGTTTGTAAAAAAGGATGATATTACTCACCAGAGAGTGTGATTTTCTAAAATATATACTGACTGACATATGAAAATTTTATGTATAAATCGTTTTGCCTCATGAAACTCTATAAGAAAACTTCAAAAAACTTTTTTCAAAACAATGTTTATTGAAAAATATTTTAATTCACAGCACAGCTTCGCACATATTTTCATCAATTTGATAAATTGAACTTCTATGCACAATTTCACTTTATGTATATATAAAAAATTAAATGCAATAAGACTGTATATACCAGCATGCTATCCGAGCCACAAACAGGAAATGCTTGTAAAAGTAGAAATAAATGATGCCTGTTTTGATTTTGAAAAAAACATCCAGTGAGCAAGGTTCAATTGGCGAACCGAAACGCGTTGGGCATGGCTATTGCCTTTTGCACTTAAATAAATAATCACCGATCCCGAGTGAGTGCGTTCGTCTCAAAAATCTCTGTTTCTACTCAGATACTTGGTGAAATATATATATATATTAGCTACTGGCAGTCGCCAGTATGTAGTTATAGTTAGGACCTATTTGGGTTGGGGAAATACTTCCCCTTCAATCCTGAGGGACCCTGGGGGCCAACTAGCCCACCAGGTGCTTCTAGTAAGCGCCACTGCACTGTGTTTTGCAGAGAGGTGGTCTAGGCCGTGCCCCTTTTTACATGTCTCTGAAACGCAGCTCTGTGGCGCTTACTGGAGGTGCCTAGTGGTCTAGTTGGACCCTAGGGACCCTCAGGATTCAAGGGGACTTAATCTCCCAACTTAAGACGGCCACAGGGAGTGTTTACACAGTGGGGAGGTGAGGGGACGGGGCCTGAGGTGACGTGTGCAAACACGCCCTGTGGTGCATTTTAAGAGGTAGTTTTAATCCCCTGCCCTATTATATACTAGGGGCTTACAGAGGAGGTCATGCTAATCACAGGGGGACCCCAACGCATAGTGTTCCCTACGGTATGTAGGTGTTTTCACTGTATTCTGAGTGTCTTTTAACATAGCACTGGCTCTAGGACTGGTTAGTCAGACTCAGTTACCACCAGTATCCGTCTGAAAAAGTTGAGGGTACAAGATGATTTTGCAACAAGGCTTCTTTCTGCTCTTCTGTTTGTTCTTTCTGCACGTTATCCTTCTTCCTGCACTTTTCTTTGAGGACTTCTGTTGCTTCTTTCTGCATTTCTTTTTTTTCTTTCTGTGTGTTTTTTCTTCTTTCTTCACATGTCCTATCTCTGTAGGCATAGTTAGAAATTAGCATTTAAAAAACCTTTGAAATTCACTGAAAAAACCATAGGTTTCAGGCACGTTATAGTTAGGAATTAGCATTTAAAAAACCTTAGAAATTCACTGAAAAAACCATAGGTTTCAGGGGCGTTATAGTTAGCTGGACTTTTCACTCGTACAAAACCATTGAAATTCCCCCGTTATAGTTAGTTCAGCTAACTATAACTCGCGCGCCCGCAATGCACTGCTGATGACGTCACATATTACATCACTCATGACATGGTCAGTGACATCACTCATGACATTACTGATGACATCTCAAATGACATCACTGATGACATCATCCTTTTGATAGAGTGGCAGACCTCCTCTCACCCTAATATAACCTTTGATACACACATTCAAAAATAGAAACTAACATTTTCAAAACAATGGACATACCAATATCAGTTACAACAACCTATTCAGTGTTTCTAAGATCCACATACACATCCACTCATTCACCAACAGTCCTATACAGTCACTCATACATTTACTCACTCATCATATTGAAAAAAAATAATTGGAAGGGGGCCACGTGGCCCCCCTCCCAAGGCCTTAATCGGCCCCGGGGACCCCAACTCCCGGGGCATGGCCTTTTAAAAAAAAGAAATTCTTTAGGAGGGGGACTGCGTTGCCCACCTCCTCAGGCCCCTTATGGCCCGGGGGACCCCATCCCCCGGGGCCTGGCTTTGTTTTTTATTATGTTTTTTAAAATATATCTATAGAAACACCTAGGACATACTGGAAAAACCGTATGTACCTATCACCATGACGATTTGCGTGATATTCATTAAAAGGCGATTATGCATACAATGAATCCACGTGGAATGTATTTACACCGCTAGTGAAGCTCTGACGTGTCTGACACCCTACCGTGCCTAATCCCGGCACCCCCGCCGGTGGGTACTCTCCAAGTATACACCCTTGATGTTTATTTATACAAAAATGGGTAGCTATTGACGGGCACATTTAATACACATGCACACCAAGCCATTCAAAGGGGATTCGACAAAAATTCGACCAAAACTATGGAAGAAACCCCCCTCATGGTTAATAAAACACACATCCACCGCCGGATGTGTAATACTTTTTATTTTACTCTCTGGAAAGGAGACGAACCTCACTTGAGAGTCACAGTGCGCTCCTTGCTGAGCCCAATGCTGTGTTACACCCACCAGTGCCCGCCGAGTGCCACACACCTCTGTGTTGTATTTCACCAGCTAATGCGTATGCTATGACACTCTCTAGCCCATGTGCATTGTAACACCACCCCGTGAATATGTCATGCCACACTTGCCTTTGCACGGGTTATATTGCCCCATCTAACGTGCCTTCCTCGATGCTTATGTTATAACGCACAGCGCTATGCAATACATATTACAATCTGGGATTCATATCTTTGTCACAGTGCATATGCAACGTTACACTCCCCAGCACATATTTTATATTACAACTTTAGAGACTAGTTAAGTTAACAACACTGCCCTGTGCATATTACACTCCAAGGCGCATATCGCATAGCACGCGCTAGTGCCTGTGCTATCTCATGCTATCCAATGAATCTGTCATTGCGCACAATGTATTATATATTATATTTCACGCCCCGGTTCATCTTATATCACACTTTTTGGTGCATAGTTTATACCATACACTATATCTAGTTTTAATTTTCAATCGTGCTCTCAGGACTATGTTCTATATAACACTGCGTTCACCTACCCTTTTCACGGACATTACATTTTGCGATGAGGGGTGGAGGGTCAGGGGGTGTTTCTGCCAAGTGAGCCCGGAGTCACAGTCACAAACGTCCTCATCTTCCTGAATAAAAGTGAGATTATGCAGCATACTTGTTCATATTTTAAGTAGTTTGCACAGACACACATTTTAAAAACAATAAAGTTCCTAATACCCACCTTCTCTGAACAGTTAGCTTGCTGCCCCATCCACCTCCTCCCTATTGTCTGTTGTCTGAATCCATGGACTAGCCTCCTCCCTCATGCCATGCATGGTCTGATGTGCTGCCACTGCCCTCCATTTAGCATGATGTACCAGTCCACTCCTCCAGCCCTCCATTGCCCAATTCTATGCCCCATCATTGACCTCCTGCTTAGCCTCTGTGCTTAGCTTGCTGCCCCTATTCTCCTTCCCCCTGCCCTCCGATGTCTTTGTACATGCCCCTGCTCCATCCGTTTTGCCCACCATGTTCCATGGACCTGCCACTCCTATCTACTCTGAGTGTTCTGTTGAGCTGCCACTCCCCTCCCACCTGCCAAGCATTTTCAGATGACTGTAACCTGTCCCTGCCACCTCCAACCTGCCTGTCCACATGCCATGCCCCTATGCCCTTCCTCCAGTCCTCCATGGTCCATTTTACTGCCACACCCTTCTGCCCTCCCTTGTCTGTTCTGCTGCAACTGCTCCTCCTGCCTGCCCTGCGTGGTCTGTTGTGAGGCCCCTTCCCCTGAACTCTCTTGTCTGTGCCCAGGTCCTGACCCTCCCTTCTATCCTCCATGGTCCTTTGTGCATGCACCTGCACCCTCCTTCTTGCCCATCATAGCCATTGTGCTACCACTAACCCTCCTGCTTGCCATGCATGGTCGTCTATGCTGCCACGGCCCCTCCCACCTTCCCTGTGTGGTCAGCTATCTGCCCCTGACCCCCTCCCACCTTCCTTCCATGGTCTGTGTGTATGCCATCATAGTCTCACTGTTGCTCTCCATGGTGTGTCTTGTTTCTATTGCCCATCCTGCCTGACCTCCATGGTCATCTTGCTGCTCCTGCTCTGCCCCCTTGCCCCCAGCCCTCTGTTTCCATGTGCAGACCCCATTTCCCTCCCTCCTGGCTTGTCTGTTCCATTGTAATGCCCTGATCCGTCCCTCCTGCCCTTTATGGTCTGTTATGCTGCAGCTTTCTCTCCTGTCTGTCCATTATGGTCGGCTAGCTACCATTGCCTCTTTCCCCTCTGTTCTCTGTTGTCCATGTGCATGGTCCTGTCCCCTCGCTATTGCTTTCTATGGATTGTTGTGCTGCACTTCCGTCCCGCATGCCCTGTATGGTGTATTGTGCTGCTGCAAACCCTGATGCCTGCCCTGTAGGGTCAGTTTGGTGCACCTCTCCATGTCCCACCTGTCCTCTGTTATCCGATTCCAGGTCCCTACCCTAATTCCTCCTGCCTACCATGATACTTGCGAACATTTTGAACTTGGTAAGAGGGAGATTTTGAAAAAAAACTGGGTTATTGATTTTCCCCTTTGAGTTACATTGAAAAAGAGGAGATTGTAGACAGGAGACAGATCAAATAAAGCCCATTTGAGCTTAAAAACATTGGACGTTTCCTGGCTGAAATGGGTCTGTTGGCATGTATGGTTGTACTACCACTGCCTCTTCCTTCTGCCCACAATGGTCTATTATATTGCCACAGCCACTCTTGCCAGTCCTGTATTGTTGGTTTGTTGCCCCTGCCCCCCTTTCCACTGCCCTCCATAGTCTGCTGTGCTGCCACTACCCTTCCTGCCTGCCCAGTGTGGTCAAATTATTGCCTCTGCACTCTCCTACCTGCCTTCAATTTTCAGAGTCCGTGCCCCTGGCCTCTGCCTCTCAACAGTATCCCAATGAACAACTAGATTGCTAACATTCTATATTTATTACAAAAGTGTGGAACGCCTGACGTCATCTTGATGTAATCAAAATTGTAATACCTCGAGCATTTCCTTTAGAAATTACATATATGAGTGGGCCTTATTTGCATCAAAATTATGGTTAGTGCTCTAAAAAACTAAAATTAGGACATATTTTCTGAGTTTTCAAATAGCGACAAAGAACTTTTAAATTATTTGTAATCTTTATGTTTTTTTATCCAGTTGACCACTTGATTAAATGTTGCACTTAGGGGAGAGGATATGGTGTTACTTCCAGAGCTGCAGACTTTGCAACTGGGGAAGCAGGGTGGAGTTTCTGCTTCAGCTCAACATTCCGTGATTCTGGTCAAATCACTTAATCTCCCCATGTCTACAACCAAAATGAATTTGATCTTGTGTGATGTAACCAATGCTCATGTAAAGCACTCCAATACCTGACAAGTCTGCACTATATAAAACTGCAAATACACAAAAAATAAGTGTTTTGCACACTTCTGTCATTGGGCTACATGTGGGCTACTTCTGGGTGATATTTGTGCTGCATTTGGGCTCTTTTGTCTCTGGTGGCCATCTTGGGAGATTTATTTGTTATGAAGTTTCCTAATTTCCTCATTTACTGCAGTCTCCTCGGTAGGAAATGCTTTCAGTTTTTTACTTTCGTTCCACGAAGAAGGCATTCAGATGTGTCACACATTTGCCATAAATTCTGAATGTTAGCACTTTAGTTGCTCATTAGATCACTGTAGTAAAGCTACTGCTCACCAGGGAAGTCTGCTGCTGGTATTAAAAGTGCATGTTTCAGTCTGCATATCAGAATATTTTACTGAAATAGACGAGGATTTGAGAAGTCACTCAAAATGTGCCCTAATTATTCTTTCTTCAGCACTAATCATAATTTCTACGGCAAAATGAACCCCCTCATTGTGTTCCTTTGTAAATTAAATGTTTTAAGTGTTACCACTTTATTCCAATCAAGATGGTTTCAGGTGTGCCATACTTTTGTCATAAGTAAGACTGTTAGCGCTCTAGTTGTTCGATAGAACACTCTGGGACATTCTGTCATTGGGCTATACTTGGGCTACATCTGGGTGATATTTGGGCTACATTTGGGCTCTTTTGTCTCTGGTGGCCATCTTGGGAGATTTATTTGTTATGAAGTTTCCTAATTTCCTCATTTAATGCAGTCTCCTCAGTAGGAAATACTTTCAGTTTTTTACTTTGGTTCCAAGAAGAAGGCATTCAGATGTGTCACACATTTGCCATAAATTCTGAATGTTAGCACTCTAGTTGCTCATTAGATCACTGTAGTAAAGCTACTGCTCACCAGGGAAGTCTGCTGCTGGTATTCAAAGTGCATGTTACAGTCTGCATGTCAGAAGTTTTTTTATGAAATAGAAGAGGATTTAAGAAGTCAAAATGTGCCCTCATTTTTCTTTCTGCAGCAATAATCATAATTTATATGGCAAAATGAACCCCCTCATTTAGTTCCTTTGTAAATTAAATGTTTTAAGTGTTACCACTTTATTCCAATCAAGATGGCTTCAGGTGTGCCATACTTTTGTCATAAGTAAGACTGTTAGCGCTCTAGTTGTTCGTTAGAACACTCTGGGACATTCTGTCATTGGGCTATACTTGGACTACATCTGGGTGATATTTGGGCTGCATTTGGACTCTTTTGTCCCTGGTGGCCATTTTGGGAGACTTATTTGTTATGAAGTTTCCTAATTTACTCATTTACTACAGTCTCCTCAGTAGGAAATACTTTCAGTTTTTTTACTTTGATTCCATCAAGAAGGCATTCAGATGCGTCACACATTTGCCATAAATTCGGAATGTTAGCACTCTAGTTGCTTCTTAGATCACTTTAGTAAAGCTACTGCTCACCAGGGAAGTCTGCTGCTGGTATTCAAAGTGCATGTTTCAGTCTGCATGTCAGAATTTTTTCATGAAATAGAAGAGGATTTGAGAAGTCACTCAAAATGTGCCCTAATTTTTCTTTCTGCAGCACTAATCATACTTTCAATGGCAAAATTAACCCTCTCATTTTGTTCCTTTTTAAATTAAATGTTTTAAGAGTTACCACTTTATTCCAATCAAGATGGCATCAGGTGTGCAATACGTTTGTCATAAGAAGGACTGTTAGCGCTCTAGTTGTTCTTTAGAACACTCTGGGAAGCTGCAGTAGAACACAAAGGAATCAACTGACAGTCTCTGCCCTTGTTGGATGTACATGTTTTACTGAGAATGTCAGACTTCATTCTCACATGACTGAGAAAGATAATGTGAATTTACAGAATATATGCTCTCAATTTAGCTTATAGATCCCCTTCCAAACCTCTGTGGGAAAAGCATGAGAAAATAGTTTTTCTCAAACATGATTCATGATATCACAGCAGAAGGCTTTTTCACATGGTAAAATCACCTTAGAACACACCACAATTCCTAAAATGAGTATGGTACCATCAACAAATGATTTATAATGTAACTAAAGTCTTAAAACCTTCTATTAACTGCAATGCTTTTTAATGAGGTGCTATCATGTAGATTGGTACCAAGATGGCTGCCAACACTTCTTGGATGAAGTGCTGACAGCCAATCAGATCTCACTATGAGATGTGTGGTTAGGCTCCGCCCAGATATATCTATCTTTTTAACTCTAATTTTCTCAGGAACTACTGAACGGATTTATACCATTTAAGCAAAAGGCACGTGTCTGAACTGAGGACTACCTCTTTGCCAAATTTGGTGTAATTCCGTTCAGCAGTTCGGGCTGTAGCTGCGTCAACAGGTCCTATGGGAAAAAGCATGGGGAAAACATGTTTTGGGACCCCCCTTTTTTCTCGGCCCCGGCTTGACGAATCACCGTGAAATTTTCAGGATAGGAGCGGACCGGAGCTGGCCAAAACTTTGGAAAATTTCGCGAAGATTCGTCAATCGGCGCCAATGTTATTCCAAATAGAATGTTGCGGATTTCCTATCAACAAATAGGTCCTAACTATAACTACATACTGGCGACTGCCAGTAGGTAATATATATATATATACTTCACCAAGTATCTCAGTAGAAACAGAGATTTTTTAGACAAACGCACTCACTCGGGATCGGTGATTGTAGTATTTATTTAAGTGCAAAAGGCAATAGCCATGCCCAACGCGTTTCGGTTCGCCAATTGAACCTTTCTCACTGGATGTTTTTTTCAAAATCAAAACAGGCATCATTTATTTCTACTTTTACAAGCATTTCCTGTTTGTGGCTCGCATAGCATGCTGGTATATGCAGTCTTATTGCATTTAATTTTTTATATATACATAAAGTGAAATTGTGCATAGAAGTTCAATTTATCAAAATGATGAAAAAATGTGCGAAGCTGTGCTGTGAATTAAAATATTTTTCAATAAACATTGTTCTGAAAAAAGTTTTTGGAAGTTTTCTTATAGAGTTTCATGAGGCAAAACGATTTATACATAATAATTTTCATATGTCAGTCAGTATATATTTTAGAAAATCACACTCTCTGGTGAGTAATATGATCCTTTTTTACAAACTTATCTCAACTCATCTTAACATTGCGGCGGGCGGTGCAGAAAGCACCACCCGCCACAATGCCAAGAAGGCATGTCGTGCACTTCTATGCACAACATGGCAGGCACAGCGCGGTGCCTGCCATTTTGTGCATGGAACTGCAGGGGGTACCATAGGTACCCCCCATGTGCACCCCCCACCCCCCAGGATCCCTGGGGTCCCGCTATGGGCCCCCAATGGCAAAAACCGCCTGCCTGTCGCCGCCACGGAAGGGCAGGTCCCCGCCTGCATAATAATATGGATGGCGGTGTCTACCAGACACCGCCACCACATAAAATGCTTTTCCGCCCGGTAGGCAGTCGGGCCGATTGCCTACCAGTGGAAAACTGGCGGACGGTCTTCCCATCCGCCGGGGTCCCCCCCGCCATGGTAATGTGGCGGAGGGCAAATCCTGAGCACGTGGGCGTTTTTGGCGGGCGGATCGTCACCGCCATATGGGCAGTGGCGATTCGCCCATTATCCTAATAGACCCCAAAGTACTTCTAAATCATTGCTATGAATAATTTCATTACGCATTATGTTTTGGAGGTTAAAAAGAACAGAGAAAGGGCACAAATGCCGATATGGACACATATATATAGATACATTCGTACTTTTTCCTCATTACTCAGATTTTTTGTACATGAATAAATATATACCATAAATAACCACATACATAAAGTACATGTATAAATATATTTTTCTTATAAAATCTGGGTTTAAGGTGCAAAATATAGATTGTGCAAATACTGCTGGTATACAAAAAGTCAACTATGTGTTTGTATTGTATGTATATGAACAACTTGTTTTGAAAAGCATCTGTTATATTGGTACATGTACCTGAAGTCTAGCACAGAGTTGATCTATATTAAAACCATATAAATAGAATAAATAAATAAATATGGATTCAAAAATATGATAAGGGTGCAAATACTGCTTGTGCAAACTACAGCTAGTGCAAAAAATCGTACCAATAGTAGTCAAATTGCTCAGTTTGAAAAAATGTCGAAAACCTCCTAAAGTGCCAAGCCACATTGAATAATATCTACTAAAGTGCATACAGTATTTAGATAGAAAGGTGTAAAAATATGTACATAAAAATCGAGACTATATACGGCGGATACATAAAACCTATTGCTATCTGTTGTTGAAAAAGTCATGACCTGCTGTGCTGGTGCTAATAATAGGGAGCCCCCTTAAAAACTCAATTGTATTTATAGTGTGGACAAAAACCAAACAAGCTAAAAAATAACTTTTATGGCATATCCATAAAAGTAATTTTGGGAACTAGACGTGAACAGTTGTGTTGTTGAAAGGCCTACAAACGGTATGACCAAATAGGAATATGAAACAAAGACACCATATAGGTTTTCCTAAAAAGTTTTTTTTTGCTTTCTTTATAGGAAGTTGTGCATATCTTCCCCTGTATTCAAACCCTGGGGGTACTTGGCATCAAGTTCAATTATGTAACGATATTCCAATTGTCATAATCGTTTTTCTCGATTACCTCCCCTTTTGCTGATAGGTACTGAATCTAGAATACAGTATTGGACACAACTCAAATTATTCGCATGCTCTAACTTAAAATGTCTAGCTACCGGGTACGTGGGGTCGGAATTGACAATAGCCCGTAGGTGTTGTAATATACGGGCATGCACTTGCAAATTAGTGCTGCCTATATACCGTAGTCCACATGTACTTGTAACATGTAGATCGCGTATTCAGTTTGGCAGGTATAATGACCCTTTATTTCAATACTCTCAGTTGAAAAGGCCATAGTATAGATAGTGGTATTGATGCCGAATTAACAGGCACAGCAAGAGCTGCACCTGTAAAATCCTCTTTTTGTCGATAACCAGTTGGTCTTATAATCTAACTCAGCACTGGTTTTGACCAAGTCGTTATACATAGAATATGCTCTACGGAAAGTAAAAGTGGGCCTTTCGGGAAGTACTTGTTTCAAAGTTGTCTCTCTCAAAATTATAGGCCACTGTTTGGTTATGATCGATTTGATCTCTTGCGTCTGCTTACTGTAAGTGGTAATAAGCCTGCAAGAGGCCCTGGTTTGTTCGTTGTTATCAGTCTCTTGTTCAGATATAATACTCGATGTATGGTCAGCACATCTCAACAGTTTCAGTCTATCTTTTTTGTTAGCTTTGTTCCTTGCTGTCTCCAATTTTCTGGGACTGTATCCCCTCTCGATGAACCACTGTGTGGCTGCACTCTGATGGAATGTAAGATCTGTTTCTGTACTACATGCTCTACGAATGCGCAAATATTCGCCGTAAGGGAGGCTAATGATGCTGTTGTTTTGGATGATGTAAATATAGGAGAGGAGGGAACAGGGAGCAGGAACTGAGAAGAGAAGAATCTAAATTAATAATCATGATGGGCACAGACATTTCAGCAGGACATAATACAGATGCGGAATTGCATGTACATCTTTAACCATCGAGGACAGCCCTTATGATCAGGAACATGAAAAGTCAAAAAGATGGAAGAGAAATACAAAAATAACATTCTTCCTTTGATTAAATGATTGAATCCAGGGATGATCATGACATACAGCTCCGGGGACACAGAACATCAAAGGGTTGTGTGTGCCCTCTACAACTGTGGCAGATAATGGCATTTTATGAAAATTAGACATTTTAGAGAACGTTTGTATGACAAGGACATAGGTGTACATTTTAATGAAAAAATTGAAAGGAGGTCCACCGTAGTTCCAAATATTTGGCAAGATTAGACACACTAATAGAAGAAATGGAAGACAGAGTCACACAGGACGAACAGTGCAACGAAAAACATTAAGCACTTTAATATAGCCCTTAGTAGAAGGTAGCGTGAGTCACTTCATTACTACAATGTAATAACACTAACACTTTAGGAGGTCGGTGCAATAAGGATACATGAAAAAGTATAAGATAGCATGAATCACTTTATCAATATAAAGGCAATAGCAAGGGACACATTAAGTGGTTTGTGCAATAAGGATACATAAAAAGTGTAAAAGCTTAGGCACATGTCACTTTAATTAGGGGAAGAAGTGCAATATCAGGAGACACTTTAGATCATATGTCACATTAATTGTTTTAATAAAATAGGTAGAAATTGTACATCTTAGTATGAGAGTATAATAAATTGACAAAAGGAAAAAAGAAAATGGAGAAAAAAATGTCAGTGATCTAAAAATGTAATGATATATTTGAAAAATGCTGGTGGGATTGAATTGTGCGATAAGGTTAGAAATGAGGATATGTGGTAAACTTAATAATATAGGTAAACACATGATATCCCGTTTCAAGAAATAACAGGACATTGCACTAGTCACTTTTAGCAACCAAGTAGAAATTAGAGATATTATTGCAAGATTGCAATGAGTCATGATAGAATATACACAAATTGGCGGTGAGGATTAACAAGCCTAAGAGAGTAAGCCACGCTCTAGTAGCCAACTGGGCATGAACATAGTGAAAGGACATGTTAATTAGGACTGGGGATGCACACTGTGGTGCAAATGGAGGCCCAGTAGAAGGGTAAGCTGAATCGTGTTGTGAATATTGAATGAAGACTTAGGGGTTTATTACGATGGCGGGCGGATCGCCACCGCCGGGCTGGTGGTTGCCTCCGCACCGCGATCGTAACCTTGAAAACTGCCAATCAGATTATGATGGCAGTGTTGACCGCGGCAGTGTGAAAATCCATCCGCCAGTTTTCCTCTGGTATTTATAACAAACAAGAGCCACCCATATGTCCCTCTGAACTGGGTATTACTGTTAAGTAAGGAAAATGTTCACAAGGAACTTATTCAAAATAATCCATTTACAATATGGAGTAGAGATATACTCCCAACTGATTTAATCAAACAACAAAAAAATATATTATATTATATTTTTCAGGCACATAAGAAAGATAGTGAAAAGAAGTTTCTTATGTGCCTGAAAAATATAATATGTTTGTGATACAATTTTGAATTGTGTAATAAATTGTTTTTACTTCGGCTGAAGTAAATAAGCTCTCCAGGCTAACTAAGTAATTGTTTTCTTTGGCAAAGTGAAATAATCTTTTGTAAAAATAATATATTTTTTTGTTGTTTGATTAAATCAGTTGGGAGTATATCTCTACTCCATATTGTAAATGGATTATTTTGAATAAGTTCCTTGTGAACATTTTCCTTACTTAACAATTTTCCTCTGGTAGCAATCCGCCCGCTGGCCTGGCGGAGGGAGCTGGACTGCTAAAATGGTGCCGGTGCCTAGCTTTTTCCGCCGTCCGGATTAGGATGCATGCGGAAGCCAGCTTTTCCGCGGTGATCTCTCCGTTATGGAAAGGCTGGCAGGGATTGTGTTTGGGGGCCAACTGCGGGCTCCCCTCGTGTTGGGCGGTGTGGGTGCACTGCGGGTACCCCTGGTACAGTGCAGTGCCTGCCACGTATTGCAGTGAAATGCACAACATGCTTGTTTTCGTGATGCAACGGTGCTGCTGCCAGCACCGCCTGCCACAATGTTAAAGCTGCGGGAACTGACCGCTGCGGCGGCGGTCACATCATAATAGTATGGGCGAGACCACCGCACGCATGGCGGTCGGACACAATCTCCGCTACGGTGGAGGCCGGAAAAAATCTGACTGCCATCGTAATGAGCTCCTTAATCTTCAAAGAAAAAATGAAATGAAGAAAATGAAAAATTTACGAAAAATCAAATAAAGCGTGAATATCAGACCTATGAAAACCGGCATCTGTGGAGCTTACGTTGTGCCGTATGGTGAGTCATGGAGAGTGAAGGCATCTGTTGTAAATATATAGATATATATACATACATAAATACATACAGGTTTGGAGACAACTGTAAATGCTTGCAATAATCAACAACAATGAGAATTTGGTCTTACCAGATTTTGGATATGTGATTAGAAATACATCAGTGTCCCTGATTGGAAAGTGCTCTAGAGAATCTATTTCTTCTGGCGTAATCACCCCTTCCAAAAAATAGGTTCCTCTGTGTAGAAATAGTTTGGCCATAGATGGCCTTGCTGTGCCCTCATCCATAATTCAAGGAGCTGAAATAGAAACAGAAAGTAATTTTAACTGAGTTTTAACATACCGAAGACTTTGTTGTACAGATATTCAAAGCGCGCATCATGTAAACAGGATAATTGTAAATAGAGAGCTGTCATTACATCAGTTAAGTTGTGTGCATAGATAAGCACAAGCACTTGTGTTTACCATATAAGCCTTTTTAAGACACAAAATGCATTTAGTTTTCCAGCACAAATTTAATTTTCAAAATTGGTGTGTCCTGGAAACAGCCGTAGCCATAGGTGATCAGAATTCTGGAATATTTATAGGGGTGGGCAAAGAATTCCGCTCTGCGGCGGAGTTCGCAATGTTTTGCCCACTCCCCGCTGAGTTCCGCAAACTCAGTGACTGAGTGACGCGGAGCTGAGTTTTTTCTCTTGCCCGGCTCGCCAATGTTAAGTTGGCAAGCACGTGTGAGAAAAATTGCATGCTAGACCTCCTCCCGGTGAGATTTCTCAACGCGGGCGTCCACGGCAGGTCGCGACCCCTCACACTGGGAAATCTGCTGCTCGCATTGAGGAAGCTGATGCTTGAGTAGAATATCTACTTCAGCAGCACAAAGATGCAGCACCCTATGGCGTGACACATAGTGCTGTTCGCAGTTATTTTACAGCGTGGGACAAACTCCCAGCGCTATAAAATAAATGCAAGCAGTGCTACTTACCACACTCTGTGGCTCTCAGAACTCCGCGGAGCATGGCAGAGTTTTTTTGGCATTTCGTGGAGTTCGGCAGAGCAGAACTCAGCAAACTCTGCCCAGGCCTATATATTTCCTGTGTATGACGCCTTTTCCACTGCTCTTCTAGAAACTTTAAGGCCTTCATTAGGAGGTGCTAGCTATTGGATGTGATGACTGTCACATTAGATTAAAAGTGACACTATTTAAATGGTGCAAAAACTGTTGCCTTTCACAAGTTTTGGGGGAATAATGTGGATGTTGATATTTACTGCAAAAAAATCTCCCTGGTCTGGCAAATACTGCCCATTTCCCCCCAATAAATATCAGCAGGTTTGACATGTTGATATTTATCACAAACTCATAATTGCGATAGCAGGACTGTGTTGTAGCAAGACTTACTGCACACATCCCATTTACCAGAACGCTCTAAATGAAGGCCTAGGAGGTCTGCTCACAAATGGAATCAGCACAAATGGGCAACAAGCAGAAAATTACGTCTATTCAAGGTTGGACAGGCCATTCTGTCTGTTCTAGCATTTTCCCACTGTGCCGCAAAGCTAGGTGGCTGCTTTCAGAGCAGAATTGTTGGTATATCTCAACTAAGGGAGTCCCCAAAAGCCCTTTCTAGTTGTAGCAACCTGGAATGTGAGGATAGTTTAAGCATATTTATATAAGGGCCGGTTTTTTAAACCCACCATCATTGAAGCAAAACATATTAACATCAATGAGTGCCATTAGAAGAACTGCACCATCTGAAACTGATGTTAACTATCCCAGAAATTAACACCAACTGTAGACTATTCTCAAAAGGGCTCATCACATACCTGTCTTCTGCAACTTGTGACAATCATGAAGTTAACAGCCCAAAATACTCCAGGATTACTAGTAAATGTTTCCCAATACAGGGCCTGGCTAGGGTAATAAAACAGTAGCTTTTATTTCAAATATGCTTTATTCCATCACTAGTATCATAAAAGCAGTGTACAGCAAACATACAAAAATGTTTAAAATTATGCAGTGGTTCACATCAAGTTAAAACATGATTAAACTAGATTTTTGAGTTGCTAAATTTATAGGAGGTTATGTGATAAAAGAAGGATACTAGTAAAGGAAAAAAGTCCTGGGTGGTGATTTAAAAAAAAAAAGAAAAATGTAATAACAAGTATGTATAAAATGGTGGAAGAAGAGGCATTAAAACATCACCGAGTAGTAATATGTAAAACGTGAGTATGTAAAAACTATAGAGGAATGCTCACAAACAAAGAGAATGTAACTCAAGATAGGACATTCCTCCCAGAGGTTCGAAGTTAGTTAACTCTTCAACATATTGCAATGAATGTAAAATGGGGGAGGAACTGCGATTATTACTTGTCACTCGGCATATGGGAGCCCTTCTAAGCTTTGTGTCTAATAATCCAGACGCGACTCAGAAACTTAGCTACCCCACAAATAAAAAGCGTACTTGAGTCAGTTTTAAGAATACGCAGGGCGACCTTATAGTCATGTGTGCCCATGGATGTACCAATTGGTTTTATCCATTTGGACCTGATGATAGAATAAGACGGGCAAGCAAACAAAACGTAGGACACGCTTTCCAGCAGAGCTAGAGCACAAGATGGCCGCCGAGTAGGAGCACTTCCGTGGAGCTCCGGGTTGGGGATTACCTTATCGGTAGATATCCCTTCGACAACCTGCCATCTGACCGTAACTGCATCAGATTATTCACAAAAGACTCTCATTACATCGATTCTGAGCTTGGACGACACTTAACTGGTGCGGAATTGCTTGAATCGTTCACTGGATCGGCTAAGCCTCGATGACTCGTCTGCACCGCCGCTCTTGGCATTCTCAGCCCACTGGCTTGAGACACTCTACCCCACACTGGAGAAGTCTCCCGGCTGTGATGACTGCTTCATAGACCCGACGCTCCCGGCAAGCTCTGCCCAACGGATCGACGACCCATCACGGGAGAAGGCCCAACAAGTCCGGTCTGAACGGAGCGGTTTTGTCCTCCAGGCCTGCCACCTAGCCTGCCCGACTCTCTGCACTGATCCTCGAACCGGTCCGGCACTGCACGCCTTTGTGCCCCCACTACGAGGGTCTCTAGTCATATTCGACCGGACGCCTGGATGCTGTGGTGCGCTGCCTGCTGGGTCATCATCGCTGGTCGTGAGGTCTAGCGCCACTCTACCCTCCCACCACTCCTTCTGATAATAGGTATGCTGCCAGCCTTGCTCCTTACCCGAACCTGACGCTCCCCTGGGCCCGATCTTTCTGGGAACATCCCGGCGTGACGGGACTTGTGGTTTTTGCCTTCTGTGCCCTCCCGATGCACTTGTTTCCCTCCTGGCACGTTTGGATCCGCCAGCCTGCTGCTTCCCGTCCCTGATGCTTCTCCGAACCCGTTCACTCCAGGCTCCGTTAGTGCAACTGTACGGGGGCTGCCTTGATGCTTCCGGGCATGGATGCTCTGGAGTCTCGCTGCTGGCGAATTTCACCGTTGTTGTTGGTGATCCCTCCTCCTCCTAGAAATGCTGGTGAGTTGAGACGGGGGGGTCGGCATGCTCTGGAACAGCCTCGGTGCTTGGGACTCGGCCGTTACAGGATCCACGCTGCCCTGGACTCGCGTCGGCGTTTGCTGTAACACCCCCCTCCTCGCAGAGCAGTGCTGGCGAGTCGAGGCAAGGCACATTAACACTGAGATACGCTCCCAAACTACCTGTGCGGTATCTCCAGGTTTGATTTTTGAATTTAAATTTTTGATTTCTGACTCGAATCCATTTTGAATTTTCCCGGAGGCTGACACCCATTTTGTGCTTCCTCTACCACCATCAGAAACTGAAGAGGTACACGCGCATGACAAAGTGGTCCATGGAAATAAAAAAGTAATGGTCTTCTCTAAAAACTAGTACGGCCATTTTGGATAGGGCAGCGTACAAAAATGTTTCCTACCTGAGAAATGTTATATGGAAATTGAAAGAGGATTGGTCTATCCACAATCTGTGACGGCCATCTTGGATAGGGCAACTCACCACATTTCCTTTCACACTAAGAGTAACTGAGACCTCCATTTATGACACTCGTAAAGTGACTACTTGATTCACCTAAAATATTCTGATGCTGCTTCTCCCCCACCACTCATGAGGGCACCTCTATTTGTCCCACTGCCGAGGACTGTTGTGCAGCCCCCACCCTCCTGAACTCTCCTGTCTGGAGACCATCGCTGTGCCACCTCTGCCCTCTCCAAATGCTTCACTTTAACTATGATGCGCTACTGTTGTTCTTTTTTTATAAATCTCCTACCTGCAATTTAATATGACCTATATGCACTTTACATTACCTATACTGTTCTTACTGATGCTAGACTGCTCTAACTATAACTATATTCTAGTTCTGCTGCTCTCTCTACTAGAACTAGTACTCATACTTCCACAAGCCCCCCTTAAGACTTCTCCCACCACTCCCCCCTGCGTCCAACCCCATCCATGTATTTAACCCCTGCCTAATACTATCTAATTTAAGCACTCCAATTTGTCAATCCCCCCCTGAATCTATTTCTTGCTCTTTCTTTATCTCACTCGCCCTGTCACTCCCCGTCACTTAATCTCTCCCTATTCTACTGCCTTCAGTACATACCTCACCATCCTACGTCAACCTCCTGGCCCCTCTCTCCTCACAGTTGCCTAAATCTCTTTAAATCACTCCACCCTCCCCTCTTTTCTCCTCCATTTCCTCCAACCAACTGATCTATCATGTCCAGCCACAATCATGCTCTTAGATCTCACCTCTGTCCCGCCCTCTCCTCCAAACACCCCTCCCTCACCAAACATGCCCCCAACTCCTGGACCACGTCTTACCCTCCTAATCTTTCCAAAAATGCCAAGAAATTTTTTAAACATAAATTACTAATCCGGCATCCCGAAACCCTAATTGTTGACAACTACCACAGCCTCACGTCCCCCAGAAAAACCAACAACATTTTCTACTCCAAATGCCCCTCCAAATGGAAGAGCACCTTCTTATGCCACCTTCGCTATCTAAATTGTGCAAAATACCTTACGGTTTTAAACTATCCACTACTCATTCCCCACTTTTCCCTGGCGAAATTTACATTTGCATTCTCAAAACAGGTAACATCCTGATAAAAGCCTCCGAACACCATCTCACCATCTTTGAACACCATTTCAACACCCTATCCCACCAGTTGTCCATACCTACTTCTTTTCCCACACCGACCCAACCCCAAGACTCCTCCTGGCTCTCCCCTGACTCCCCAACGGTAACTCCTCTCCATCTTGACATACCAAACCTTAATGACATAGCCCTTTCTTTGACCTCTATTCTATCACCCTCTCCTGAACCCACCCCCTCATCACTTCTAACTCACTCACCACCCCTCAAATTACCATGCCCCCTAATGACCTTCCCCCCTCAACCCCTAATCCCATCTCAATCCCCCTTCTTCCCCCAAGCTCTCCCCTAGCTCCAACCTCTAATCCCATCACAATCCCCCCTTCTTCCCACCAAGCTCTCCCCCTAGCTACTATACCCCTTCCTGCCCCTTCTCCTCCTTCTCAGAACTACACTTCAACCCCCAACTCTGATGCTGCGTCTCCTCGCACCCCATTCACCCTCTCCCCTCCACAGGCCTCCCCCACCCCCACAGTCTCAGTATCACGCCTGTCCCCCCAGGCCCCTTGCCCTCTCCGAACACCAAACCGCCCCCCCAGCCAACTCAAACCACACCTCCTCCCCTCCTCCTGCCCCAACCACATCCCCCCAGCCTCTCACCCTCTCCTAACTCCAAACTGCCCACCCCAGGCAACTCAGACCATACCTCCTCCCCTCCTCCTGGCCCAACCACATCCCACCTCACTCTTTTAACCCAGACACTTTGCAAAATTGACTGTAATATCTCTACCTTGGTTACAGAACTTGCCCAACGTAGAGAAGACTTAGGTGCCGATTACGATCCGGTAAAAAAATTCCCCGTACGACTCGTATCCGGTCTTTTTACCGTACGAATCGTATAAGTGCCGTACAAACTGCCAATTACGATTCGCATGGGAAAAAGTCCATACGAATCGCATTGGGAATTATTCCCCACACGTCCTCGGGTCGGAAAATGTGTCCGACACGTCCACGGACGATTTACCATACAAATGTGAAAAGTGAAGTCTGACCGCGGAATCACGATCCATCCTGTGCGTCCGATGTGACAACCGTATGGAAAAACACCGTCCGCACCGAACTCCCATAGCAACCATGGAGACATGTGCCCGCATACGCGCCCGACACTCCCCCCAGCCCCCGTACGTTCGAGTCGTACCCCCACCCGTGTATGTACACCCCTGTACGTTCGAGTCGTACCCCCACCCGTGTATGTACACCCCTGTACGTGTCGAACCCCCCGTGTATGTACACCCCTGTACGTGTCGAACCCCCCGTGTATGTACACCCCTGTACGTTCGAGTCGTACCCCCACCCGTGTATGTACGGTGCATACCCCCAGCGCATGGGGGGTACGACTCGAACGTACAGGGGTGTACATACACAGGGGTTCGACACGTACAGGGGTGTACATACACGGGGGTTCGACACGTACAGGAGAGTACATACACAGGTGGGGGTACGACTCGAACGTACAGGGGTGTACATACACGGGGGTTCGACACGTACAGGGGTGTACATACACGGGGGTTCCACACGTACAGGGGTGTACATACACGGGTGGGGGTACGACTCGAACGTACAGGGGTGTACATACACGGGGGTTCGACACGTACAGGGGTGTACATACACGGGGGGTTCGACACGTACAGGGGGGTACATACATGGGGGTTCGGCGCGTACTCACGGGGGCTGGGGGGGGTACGGCGCGTACTCACAGGGGCTGGGGGTGTACGGCACGTACTCACGGGGGCTGGGGGGGGTACAGCGCGTACTCACGGGGGCTGGGGGGGTATGGCGCGTACTCACGGGGGCGGGGGGGGGGGTACGGCGCGTACCGGGCCTCCTATTTTGGTCGTTTTGCGGCGTACTTCGCTTTTCCGGCACTTTTTGGGTGCCGTAAAAATATTCCCGTCCTGACTGCTGTCGGTTCGAATCGTACTTCCTGGGTCGTGAAACGCTGCCTGACAGCGTCCCGACGTCACTTTGGGGCATTCCCGGATCACATTCGTATGTATATTTTCGTCGGACGGTGTTTTTTACGATTCGTACGGAAATGGTGTTTCCGTGCGAATCGTACTTCCATGTTTGTAAAGTTTTACAACCGGGTACGAGTCGGACGGAGAAAACACTCCGACCGACGGTTCGTACCCGGTTTTTCCAGGATCGTAATCGGCACCTAAATAAATGTCAAATACCCCTACATATCAAAAAAATCAAACCTTTTATTCCAGCGGAAGATTTCAAATCGGTTGTCCAATCTCCCAAAGTTCACCTTGCCCCCCTCAAATCTGTTCTCAACCTAGCAGCAAGGCTTACAACGGACGGTAAACGCTTCGACCACATCTCACCTGCCCTCAAGGACCTTAAATGGCTTACTATCAAAGGCAGATCCTCCTACAAAATTGCCTGCATTACGCACAAAACCCTGCACCAAAAGACCCCGCATTACCTCTCAAACAAACTCAACAAAGTGGGCTGCGCTTGCCCGCTGAGAAGCACCAACTCTCTTCTCCTCATCCCCCCTCTTCTGAAAAGACAAGCCTCTCAATCCCGCTTCTTCTCTGGAAAGTCCCACAGCATTTTGGCATGCCCTACCTACGCGAAAAACCCTCTTATGGCAACTTCAAAAAAGACCTTAAAATACACCTGCTCAACAAACATTGGGGTACATAATACCTCTCTTACTGCACTTACTATACTCTCCCTTCTCCCAAATACCCTCCCCCTCTCCCCCTCTCACCATACATCCCCCTCCCACCCCCTCATTCCCGCTGCCTCCATCCTCTCCTCATCCTAACAGCCCCCATCACACCCTTCTCACGCTCCCTACCCGCCAGCTTGATTCTGACCACTGAGCCTACCATATGTATACAGTATTATAATTTGTTACGTCAACCTTTTGGATGCTATTTCTTCTTAAACTGCCCTGCCCTTTCTTTCTCTCTCTCACCAATTACTCTATAGCACTCAATATGCTATTTTTGTTTACCATATATGATTGCTGCATTTGAAACAATTGTTCTGTATTCTTCTGAACATCATCTTAACAAGGTTAAGCGCTCTGATACCCATGGGTGGAGCCAGCGCTATATAAAACTTATAAAATGAAAATAATTAAATAAGAGCTCTGCAACAAGGGCAAGCCTCATTTCGATTTTTGTGCGGGCTCCATTTAGATGTTGTTGCATGAACCAGGAGTGTGCCTAACCTAAATTGGGTGTATAGCAGCCTATCGCGTGGGACCTGGATAATATCCAGGTAGGGCTCCAAGCCTCTACTCTGCTTGTGACTGAAAAACTCATTTGTCAACATACCCAAATTTGGTTTGCTCAGCTCGTTGGAATCAACCCATTTCCAATAAATATATTTGATCTCTGGCTTGTTAGGTGGGACTTGATTGTCCCATGATTCCGAAAGACCCAGCTTTGTCAGTGTCTTTCTAACATGGGATATCCACTTGACCCTGTGCCCCACATCTAGATTAATCACCTCATTCAGGGTAGCAGCATACTTTGCGAGCTCAGAGGTGCGCATTACGCGTGCCCAAAAAAGCAATGGACGCAACTTAGCAATATCCCTGAGTGGCCGTCTGCCCATGTCGAACATTAAGTGTGTTAGTGGTAGTGGGGTATTACGAGGGAGCATCACCAGGTCCCTCAAGAACTTGTGCTCGGATCTGCAGATATCCTCAAGGTTGTCAAAGACTCATAGCTCCGCACCATACAGTGAGGTGCTAACTGCTTTGGCTTCGTAAATTGCGAGAGCTGGAGCAACGGGCCTGCTATACGAGGACCGGTGTTCTTTACTTAATGTCCCGACTACGCGCTTGTGGTTCATGAGCATCTTCGCTAAGTGGAGCTTCCAATGCATTATGTCAGAAAGCCGGATGCCCAGATAATCAAACATGCTTACTCTCTCCAATAAAGTGTCATTTAACGTTAAGTTATTTTTAAAAGACTTGTGAGAATTAAAAACCATGAATTTTGTTTTAGTGGTGTTTATAACTAAACCCAGAGAGTCACAAAATAGTTGATATCTATTAAGCAGATTTGCAACCCAGATGGGGTTTTTGACACCAGCAGGGTGTCATTGGCAAACATGAGGGTTGGGACCTTATCGTCTGCCAGGATTGGTGCTTCGGCCGAGACCTCCTGAAGAAATCTCACCACCCCATTGACGTATAAAGAATACAGGGTGGGGGCCAAGACGCAGCCATGACGGACTCCTCTGCTAACTGGTATCTTCTCCGTAACCTCCCCTTGGGGCCCCCATCTCACTTGGGCATAGTTTTCTTTGTGCAAGCGAATTAAAAATTAAGAACTGGGGGGGAATACCCAGGTCCCTCAACGTCTGCCACAATCCTATCCTGGGTACGAGGCCAAAAGCAGTTTTCAAATCGATTAATGCAAGGTAAAGGCTACCCTTGCCATAACAACAATCTTCCAATATATAAGTAATAATCTAAAAACTTGGTTGATCGTTTTTGTGGCCCTGAACCCAGCCTGGTATTGGGAAAGGACATCCTCCTCTTCAGCCCAAGTCTGTATTCTCTGGAGGAGGACCCTGCCTACCAACTTTTGCATAGCATCGATTAAGTTTATTGGCCTATAGTTTGATGGGTCTTCCCTGTCCCCCTTTTTAAATATCGGGACCACCATCGCACCTTTCCAGGAATCTAGAATTGGGCATCTATTAGCTATAGCGTTCATCAAGAGTTGGATATAATGCAACCAGTTTTTTTGGATCAGCCAGAAAAAGGTCACCAGGAAGACCATCCGGTCCAGGTGCTTTTTCTGGGACTATTTTGGTTATTGCCATTTCAATTTCGACCATAGAAAATGGTTCTCTAGTATTCCCTACCAGAGGAATGTCTGTGGTGTCGCCTAACTCCTCCAGACTTCCGTCAATAGGAGCGGAATACAGTTTCCTGAAATGGCCATGCCATTCTTGGCTTGTGATATGGTTAGATGGAGTGGAGGGATCTCTACTATTGGCCTTACTTACTAAGGACCAAAACTGATTATTATTTTTCTCCAAGCTTGTAATTTTCAAACTCTGCCAATGGGATTCATCCCACTCAATTTTAGCATGGTGAAGGGCAACCTTATACTCCTTTCTTGCTAATTTGACCAGATTAGGATTCTTTGTCCTGATCGCTGCTGCTAGGGCTTGTCTATTTTGCCTGCATTTCTTAGTAGACCACAAATGTTGTCTTTTTCGAAGGACCTTGGATTTGATGTGATTATGAGTGGCTAAGAAGAAAATGCTCAGCTGCTCTATGGTGCGAGAATGGACTAGGGAAGCTCCTGAACAAAATTAATTGGCCAGCATGGTTGCCTGTAGCGTTAGTGTACTAGTAATGACGACTTCCCTGATGCCAGCTAGTTTTATTTCTTGGGAAGAAACCTTATGCCATTTCAGATATCTTTTACAATTCGAAGGAACGGTATCTATGATGGAAGTTGGGGCCCTACTAATCTGAGAAGAGTTTAGTGGGGCCCAAGGAGATTTTAGTGTCATACAAAACAGTATCTACAGAAATAGATCACCCATTTTGCAGTGGGAGTAATTTATTTGCTATACGTAGATAGCAAAATGTACACCTTCTCCTACATCATCTAGAAGTCACCATAGAAATGATGGATCCCATAAAAGATGACAAAATACCAATTGTGCACAGCAGACATGCCATGACACCCTTAAGGAAAGGTGCTATATTTTGTATATTAACTCTGAGCTACTTCCAAAATACAACAGGCCAATAAGCAGGAATCTCCCAATTATCCGTGAGTGTGCTCTTGCAGCATTTGATGCAGACCAGTGAGGTTTCACTTGTCATACTACACAGTTATGCTAGATAAAACAAAGGTACCAATAGCACGAATAATAAACAAAGTATATAAAGTTGAAAAACTTTGGGGGATAGTCTCAAGCACGTGTGTTAATTATCGCAAAATTAGCTTAACACAACTTTGCATATCACAGTCTATCGCTGGAAATGAACACCGTGTTAACGTTGTATTCTCAACCCAGCGGCACCATGGGATAGTGTCACGATAACGTGTCAAAAGACCACGTAAAAACAAACGCGATGCCAAAAAAACGCGAAACACGAATGCAAGAAAAGTTGCGATGATAACCAGCGATAGGCCTGCAATTCCCACGCATCATGCGGGAAAATGCACTATAAAAGCAGAACAAAAAAAATGATTAAGAAAATATAAACTGCGTAGCACCATGGATGCACCCGGACCGAGTGCAGAGTACAAGGTGAACCCCACTAGCCCCACAGACGACCAGCAAGGAACCCCGCGCTCGGGGAAGACCAAGGAGAAGAGGAATAGGAAGAGGAAGATGGTGTTCAGTCCACAGGAAAACCGGATCATTGTCACTGAGGTGATAGAACACTACCAACAACTGTTCCTCACCTTCACTGTGTCATTGGCAACACAAATAGAAATATGGCAGTCCATTGTGAACAACGTGAATGCAGTTGGCGTGTCAAGGAGGTCAATGGAGGAGGTCAAGAGGTGCTGGCATGATGTGAAAAGCCAAACCAAGCAGAAACCTGGTGCCAACAGGAAGGCAGCAACGGTGACTGGAGATGGGAGTCCTGCGCCACAGGAGGAGCTGGAGGAAATGGTGGCCACAGTTATCAGTGTGGACACAGTGCAAGGAGTTGGGAGTATGGACACAGCTCGACATGAACTGACCCAACAGCAACAGGGTGAGTAATGACCAGGGACTGGAGGGACGGGGGGAGATGGGCAAAATGGCACACATGCACAATGATGTGTAGCACACTGCACACCCACAATGACTATGGATCATGCCCCCGATCCCCGTGGCACACTGCAGCACACATACAAACACAAAGTAGGACCTCGTCCACCATGTGCCCAAAGGGGTCCCACCCCACACATCACCAATTCCACAACCAACACATGCACACATACGAAACCCAGCAAAGATGCGCATTTGTGAGCCAAACTGACAATGCAAGTGACACTACATGACGATTACCATGGCTGCAGTCCAATCATCATGACATTGTACACCCCATGACACTGAGGTGGCTGAGTGTGGACCACATCCGGAAAGGAGCAGGTCACACTCTGACACATCCACGTGCACAAACAACCCCTGACTTCAACAAGACATCTGCAGACAAACAATGCACAAGAGTACAAAAACCGTCCAAGAGCAAAAATGACCCAAGTCGCCAACATCTCAGCACCGTAAAAGCACACAAGCCAAAGGCCCCCTGCCTCAATGGGATATGGGCCATCAAAATCACACCTGCAGGGGCGACTCTCCCACAATGCAAAACACACATAGCAATGACAGCACATCCACATTGACGACAATGTGGTACAAAGTTCAACACTTTCACCATGGAACAGAGGACAAAACTGGTTCCGCTGGGTGCGTAGAAACTGGCCAATCACATCTGACATAGCAGGAAACTGTGAGATGAAAATGAACGTGTACAACCTCACATCCGTGATGTAGTTCCAATGTCCACTGACCCGCATCAAATAGTTAGCGCCTCCCAAACAGTCAAAATGTACATTGTCATGCAGTCTGTATGTAAACTTGAACAATGCATTGAAATACATGTCAACACAATGTTAAAATGCATCTCCCCTTCACATTGCCGAGGGACAATCAACACCTTCTGCAGAGCAGACCAGACAACTCATCATTGATGATGAAGAGGACCACCACAACTTCGACACCGACACCCTAAAACAGCTCATGGGCATCTTAGGCAACCCACCTCCAGGAGCAGGGCAGCCCAGCTGCATTGAGGAGACCCCACCCCCTGCACAGACCACACAGCAGGAAGCACCCACACCCACGGCTGGCTCCCAGCACTTCACCGAAGAATACATTGCCTTCCAAGGCCAGGTGTTAGAATGCCAGAAGGAGGTGGCCGAACAGGTGCGGGTGGGGTTTGACCTCATGGCAGCCCAACTAGATCACATATGTAGGTGTGTAAGTCCCATCAGGGACCACGTATACACCCCAACGGAGACCCCCAATGCGACAGAGACACACGCATTTGCACATTTACAGGACTGAACTACACCCAGAGCCACGGGATAATCATTCACACCCCCACTCTGGACTTGCGTACGCCAGCCCAGTCCACTCCTCTTACGTATTGAGTGGGGAACGACAAAGCTACACGTCCAAGGTCTCACCCACTGCCTGCGGTGACATGGTTGCGTCCGCTGTACAAAGCACAATGTAATGTGATAGGGCCCAGGGCCCTCATGCATACATTATGACCACACAGACACACTGAGATAGTTTGTGGAACTGGCTATGGGCACATGCGCCCGGCCCCTTTTATTGCCAGGGCCACATGTCCAGTGACGCCTGTTCTGGATGGGTGTGTGGTGAGTGTAAGCCAGCCCTCATGGAGTGGTTGGTGCTGGCAACAACTTGAACAGTGATCACTTTTAAAGCGGAAACAGAAAACACCAACATAACACAAACAACTGTGAAGCATCATGGTGGTAGCCGGAGCAAGTACAGAGGTCACCCAACATGCAATCAGAAGGGTCCGTGAGTTGCAGTGCACTGAGGTTGGGGCACCAGAGCAGAGCGTGCTCATGTGAAGAAATTGTCTAGGATTGTGTCCCTTCGGGATATTCCTGCTGCAGCTGCAGTGGGGTGTGTTACACCTGCATCATCTTCCTCATCATCATCACAGGTCTTCCCCACCGCCTGAGGTGACATTGCTGCTTGAGCTGTCCACAGCACAAGACTCAATCAGAAAGGGTCCATGAGTTGTGGTGCACTGAGTTAGTGGCACCTGAAGAGCTGAGCAGGGTATCAAGCTGATGAGGGCATCCACGACAGGTGTGAGCAACTCTGATAATCTGGCTGTAAGACTCTTTTGACTCTGGCAGATGTTGGTTGGAGGTGGGCCTGGCGGGGGTGGCGTGTGCATCCTGCGGTGATGCATCGTCCGGGCAGGTCAGGACTCGATTTGATGTGTGAACTCTGGTGGACCGCAGTTGAGGCCGAGGCGGAGGTCGGCGCAGGGCCACAGACACATGTCGTTGATGACCCCCAGGCCAGCGACACAGAGGCCATCCAATATTCATTTCGAAATGGTTGATGACTTGAGCTGCACAGAGTTAGTGGCCCCGGATGCACTGTGGCCGGCACAGGCACACCGCCACGGGACGGTGACTTGCGGTGCACTGAGGTAGGGCCACGAGAGCTGAGGGGGTCCTCGTCGATGTCCAAGGTGAATGTCGCGGAGTGTTCCAGGGGAAAGTGGAAGGTGTTCTTCCAGGGCATGGTGCAGAGGGCAGAACCAAGCAGAAACAGGCAATATGGAGGAGATGAATGCTACAGACTCGTCATTAACACCATGTCAGTATCAGCTACATGATGATGAAGAGAACCCCCAGGCCATATACAGACACACCACCAAAGTTCAACCAGAGAGTGTCCATGAATTTCGGGGAACAGAGTTAGTGGCACCAGAGCTGGAAGGGGATGCAGTCTGCGATGAGGCCTGTACAATGATATAAACTCTGCCATAAATAAATCACGGCTCCTTTCCAAATGTGTGACCTACTCGAACGCAGTGTAGGCCGAAGGCAGCAGTCAGCAGAGCCCACAGTCACGTGTCGTTGGCTTGCGATGCACAGAGTTAGTGGCACCAGAGCAGTTGTTGGTAATGTTCGATCACCTACGTAACGATGATCCTTCTTTCCTCCGGAATGAACCGTGTCTTCCTCTTACTCCTCTCCTTGCAGACAATGATATGAACTCTGCCATGAAGAAATCAAGACTCAGTTCCAAATGTGTGACCTACTAGAGCGTAGTGTAGGCCGAAGGCAGTAGTCAGCAAGGGACCACAGACAGGTGTCATTGCCAAGGTCGCGGGCCTCGGGCTTGGAGCTTGCACCGGCACGTCGTGGACCCACTTTGACAAACACCCGTGTCGGCAGGTGAGAAGTGAGGCCTGGGTGCCCAGGGGTGGCCAAGACGGGTCTGGGGACCAGCGGCCTGGAGTGCAGCAGGTGCACAGGATCGCTGGCACCACCGCTCACGGTGTCAGCCTCGTGGTGAGGTGAGAGGCGCCTTCCTGGCAGACATGCTGGCCATTCCGGCAGAGAACCACGCCCAGAGCAACGTGCTTTTCATTCACACCCCAACGCAGGCCTGGCGTATGCCGGGCCAGCCCACTCCGCTCACACTTGCAAGGCGGGACGTAACAAGCTACATTTTGGCAATCTTCCCCACTGGCTGAGGTTACATGGTTGCGTCCACTGTCTACTACACTCCAAACATCCTCAGCATATGTCGACATGGACATGTCTGTGGTCTGCATAATGCAATCTGTCCAGCACATCCACGTCACACTTGGCATTGTGTACATTCTCATTCATGGGTCACTTGCCTCCTTCGGACATGCCTGGTTCCCACCTCTCTCCACATTCTGCTATTGTGTGGCTGAGGTGCTATGCCATTGATGGCTTGTGTACATGGCCACCCCAGGTTACCACAGTAAGTTGTGCTGTTGTGTATGGTAGGTGGGCATGTTATTGGGCATGTTGATTGTGAGTTTGTGATGTGTGCCTTCCCAGAGTAGTGAGTTGCATGATTGTGGAGTTGAGGTGTGTGGTGTGTTCAGTTGGTACTTACCAACGTGCAATGCATTCCCATAGGTGCCAGCCTCAAAGCGCTGGTTGATGATGGACTGTCGGAAGATGAAGGAATCATGCACACTGCCTGGGTAGTTGGCTACGACATTGGTGAAGAGTCCCAGGTGGTCCACTATTGCCTGCACATTGATGGAATGTGTGTGCTTCCTGTTGCGGTAATTGTGTGCAGTGGTGGCAGGGGGCACAAGGAGTTCATGTGTGCAGTCATTTGCCCTCAACACGTGCGGGAAGCCAGCTATGGGGTAGAAGCCTTGCTTGGTCTCCAGATGTTCCTGCACAGTGTGGGGGAAGTAAAGATGCTGGGGTACCAAGCTGATGATGGCATCCAAGACAAGTGTGATGAACTTGGATAGGGCTGGCTGTGTGACTCCTCCGACTCTGGCATTTGTTGGTTGGAAGGTACCAGAGGCCAGCAGGTGCAGCACAGCCAGCAGCTTTTTCTGCGGAGGGATGTTGGTTGTCCGCTGTGTTGGTCCGTCAGCCTGTGGGCAATGATGGTCATGATGCCAAGGATGGTTGTCCTTTTGAGCCTGTAGTGGGCAATGACATCCTCTGGTGTTAAGTCTGTGAGGCTGGTGCGTTTTCTGAAGGTCCGCGGCTGTCTTTGTCTGCGCTGCCTCTGTGGTAGTTCGGGGGGGGACGGGTGGTGGTTGTTGTGGCCCTCTTGGGTGTCCGAGCTGCATGATCAGTAGCTCCATTGCATCTGTTGTTCTTCAGGTGTGGCTCTGGGCTGGGCTCCCATTCATATTGCAGGTGGTCGCCCGACTCAACACCAGGTAGGAGCAGGTGTTACATCCCTGCTGCTAACACGCCTTAGCACATGCTTTGTAATCTTATCGTCGATCTGGCTAGTCGTTGAGAAGTTTGCGAAGTGGTGTTGCCACGGCTTTTTGCACAGGAACGCCTACTCTGCATCCCATTAGCGTTAGTTGCCAGTGTCATCTGTGGCAATGTTTTTGCGGCTGCTATGGCAGGAAAACTGGTGATATGGGCTGTTTGCACCTGCTTGTGAATAGGGCGATAAATGTATTGCCACTTTGGCTGCGATAAAGTGCCGCTAATTTGGCGATAAGTCCTTGAGAATATGCTCCTGAGTTTTTTCATGTGTAGCAAAAGTGTTTAACCAAAATATAACACAAAGGGAACAAGTGGACTTATGGTTAAGGGTTGGAGGTCACTTAGCCATAGTGTCAGGTGGCTATGGATAGTTCTAGGGTTTGAATTAGGCTTAGGGTCACATCTAGATTACTCAGTGGGGTCAGTGTTGGCATTAAACTAATGTTTTCCAAACTGGTGGGTTGTGATCCGATTTTTGGTGAGATGTGAAAGTCCAAGCAAATAATAAAGATGGCTTTAAATTCTGTATTTAATTTGTCACACTTGCTGAGCTTCAAAGACAGAGGTTAAATACCAGGCTATGTCTTCTGACAAATTGCTGCTTATTTTTTTAACATGAGGGTTGGTGTTTGCAGACTCCTCTCACCTTGCAGTCAGAGAAAGAATATTAAAGTGAATCCACAATTTCTGTCCAGATGATGACCTCAGAAAGTGAGTATTGATGTTGACCTCAGAAAGTGAGTATTGATGTTGAAACATCATTGACATTGCAACTAGCAGACTAGGACTATTCTGAGAATTATAAATCTCTAATCCAGCTGACCTGCTAGACCTTTGTCGTTTGTTGATCTTCGCCCATACGCCCTTGCAATATCATTGTTGTTATCTGTTTTATGTGTGATCACTGGGGACACGAAGCACCTTTGCTCTTTTGTCCTTTTTTGGGTGATGATCATAAATTCTAGGAATTATTAAATACAATGCTAAAGTCGTGGAGGATAGCTGATGATTTTTATTCCATTAGCTGTTGCAGTAATCACATTGTTTTTGAAAATGTTAAATGATCTGCATTGATTGCATGTAGTAATGCTACCTACTATATTTCGAGCATGATTTGGTGACCCAATGTTTCTTATAATCATATTTATCAACATTCCTTTTAGCATATTGATGTCTCTTGTACTTGTTTACAGTTGTACTTCAAGTCTCAATTTAGTGCTCATATTGATAGTATGGAATGCTTAAATCAAGTGCTATAGAGCAAGCTCTAACAAACTGTTTTTCTGTGATTGATTATGTAGTATCCACAAAGAAATGTGTGTCTTGTCACTTAATATATCCCCACAATGGCAGCAATTTTATGGATTAACAAAATGATGAGCCCATCACGTCAGAATTAGAACACATAATCTGATGGTCAATAAAACATCTGGAGCAGGTGTTCAACCCACTAAGTTATCCTTCTGCCACAGTATACAGTAATGTAACTTAGGTCTTTAGAGGTTATTTTACATGCCTCTTGGCCTCTCTGCTGACATAAATTCTCTTGTCACTTAATATCTCCCCACAATGGCAGCAATTTTATGTATTAACAAAATGATGAGCCCATCGTGTCAGATTTAGAACACATAATCTGACAATCACTAAAACATATGGAGCAGGTGTTCAACCCACTGAGCTATCTGTCCACCACAGTATACAGTAATGTAAATTAGGTCTTTAGAGGTTATTTTATATGCCTCTTGGCCTCTCTGCTGAGATTCAATTAGCACCATACTGTGTGGTTTAGTACACGCTCTGTACTCAAGTATTCTTAGGACTTGTTCACTGGCCTGTCTTCTTTGCCCTTGTGCATGCAGTCCTTCCCTTCAGTGTAAAAGCTTGTGGACAGTAAAGAGGCAAACTACTGTTTACTGGTCTCGGAACAGGTTAAAGGCCATCCCTGGATGCTCCTGACATAGACGGCCTAGTAGAAACCGCAGAGCCTCTCATCCCTGCCTTTTCTTCAACAGCAACACCCCCATGGGATCGTGGAAAGTCTGGGACATTCAGCTTGGAGTAAAACTTCTGTCATGATTAGTGCACACAGATATCAGCACTATACATACAGACCTTCCTAAACTCTTGCACTGACACACATAATCAAAATTCCTGAGTTCCAGGATGAATAGTAGTGTTTGAGTTTGGTGATTGTAGATCCTGGTTAGATCGATGCCATCAAAGCTTCTCTACTAGAACAGAAGGATGAGCTCCTTGACAAATTAAGGGATCTGCTTTTCGGTCCTTGGTGCCAAAGGGCACCATAACTACTATATGTCGTAACATATGTGGAGGTCCTCTGTCACCTATAATGATCATGTTTTCATGATATTTATACTGCTGCTCTCTGAGTACTGTCCAGGTGCAGTCTATCTGCCATTGGACCCAGTGCTCTCTACATAATTGAGTAGTAGCACTTCTGTCTGAACTTATAGATGTGTCAAGCTCTGGTGTCTGCGACCTGTGCTTTTTATAACCTTTGATGGCCCATGTTAGCTTGCATAAACCTATTTGTAAACAGCACTGATAGTTGTAGTGCTTTAGACAATTCTTTGAGGAGAATATGTTAAAAAAAAAATCAAAATGTATTTTTATAGTATACTTGGGAAGGGGTGGGCGGGTGAGTATCAGTACCCCTGTGGAAAGTAAAGCTTGTGTAACACACAGCAAAAGTACCGGAATATTTCATTGGTGACCATCCTTTCTTACTATATGAATATTACCTAAATTATGTCAAAATGGTGCTGAAATGCAATTTTTGCCAGTTTTTTAAAACTTTTCCTGGGAAAGCCCAACTGAACCATACAGGAAGGCGGGTTTGCTCCAGTTCAAGGAATGTATTTGTACAAGACCAATTTCAGAGTTGAACAACCACCACCGCTTAACATTGTGATGTAATGTTTGTAAACATTATTATTAATGTTCTTTGTTTCGCTCGTTTTCCAAATACTTTAAATAGTCTGTTCATGGAAACTGAGGCAGCTTAACAGTTTTTAATGACTAACATTTTGCTTGTGGTGGGCAAAGTCTCTTTCCAGGATGGCTTCTGAATTCACCAAATAGATCCTATCATAAGCCGAAGATAACACATTTCAACGAAAATACTCACTAGCGGACAGAACGATAAATCAAACAATAAAATGCATATAGTGAGAGATGTTTGCTCCTCTGAAACCACCTATTTGTATAATTATTAAAAGAGTAGTGTCAAAGCCGTGACTGCCATCTGGGCTGTTAAGCTGGACCTATGGTGGTGTAAATTAATACTTTTCCGAAGTCCTCTGAGTGCCTATTTCATTGAAGAGTGGGGTCACAAGCTCTGGCAGACACAAATGCTTCGAAGCCAGACTTAAGAACCGGACAATTGTATTTGCAATACTTTTTTCTGTACATGTGATAGAGAGTAGAGCATACAAAGCTTACACCTGGGCAAACATGGCACACAACAAGCAACGTTATTTTTCTGTATCTACATAATGAGAATTGGTGAATACAATGTATTCACTTCTCAAAGGTGGACCTATGAAAGTCAGCACTAGAGAAAGTATTGCCACTACAATGTTGTGTAGAAGTAATAACGGGCTTTACCGGTAGAGTGGGCTGCCCGTCAGTCCAACAGAGGGCCTTGCTGCCCCCTAGCTGCAGATGACTGCCTGCCAAATCTAGGGATCCCTTCTGGCTTCCAGGGGATTGTTCTGGCTAAAGATGTGGCGGGGGTACTTTCCGCAGAACTGTAATACTGGGTGGGCCACCATGTCACTGCTGTTCGTTATTATTTTTATTTATGAGAGACACACTCCCGAAACGCCGTTTGTTTGCAAGAAACAAATATCAATGGCTATAGCAAATGGGCAATTTTCTTCTCGAAGCGCGGGGTAATTGCGGTTGTGTTTGCTTACAATACTGCATTCTGAGCTATTTCTTACGTTGATTTAATTGCATTAAAGTACAGAGTCTGTTTCCCTCCTTAAATTACGAGGTAAATATAGTATAAACTTAATTCATTTTTAGGATCACAAAGGCATCCTCAACTAGGGAGCAGCCCACCCTCAATAAACCGCGAGAAATCTCTACCAGTTATGCTTTCTCCTTCCTTTCGGCTTGAGCACTAGTCTTACTCTCCTCGAGCTTTTCCTCACAAAGGGGCCCACAGTGCTTTCCAATTAGCTCCAGCTCGCTCCCTCCAGTGAGATCACCCTGTGACCTCGCGCCGCGTGTGTACTGTTAAATCAGTCGTTTTAAAGATAATATTGCCTTACCCTGGCCCAGCAGGTACAGATTCCTCGTGCAGGCGCTGGTGACTTCGTACCGAACGGAGACCAAAGCACAGAAAAGCGATTCACAGCGCTACCTGAGCAGCACGGTTTGTATGCCAGCGAGCCGCTCTTTACTTATCACAGAAACTGTCCTCACGAAAAGGTTAGCCAGATGTGCGCACGTGACTTTCTACTGCTATCTTTGGACTACCTTTGGCCAGGCCTCCCTTGCGATATCATTATGTGTAATATTCCCTCATCTGTGAGTCACCTTCGGCCGCAGCGTAGTTGTCGATAGCGTACCAGGCCATGTGCAATGGTAACTAGGGTGACATTGGTGCAAATTCAGGACGGTGTGTGTAAAAATTCAGGACAAAGGGTCAAAATTCAGGACACAAATTCAGGACAGGAGGTCAAAATTCAGGACAAAACTTCAGGACAATAGGTAAGTTTTACAGACACATCAGAGGAGGTCGCACAATAGTATATAAGTAAGCCCAGCCATATCCAAACATATTCAACCATTTTCAAACCTATCCATCATGTATCCTTCCATCTATCATTTCACTCATCCATACCTTCATCCATCCTTTCAGCCATCCATCCACCCTTTTACCCTATCCATCTGTACACTCATCCATCCACTCTTCCACCCATCCATCTATTCACTCATCCGTCCAGCCATTTACCCTTTCACCCATCCAGCCATTCTTTCACTTACTCATCCATCCACCCAGTCACTCATCCTTCCACCCATCCACCCTTTCAGTCATCCATCCATCCTCCCTTTCTCTCTCCATCAACACTTTCACTTAGCCATCCTTCCTTCCATCCACCCACACATCCATCTACTCATCCACTCATGAATCCATCCATTGACCCTATCACTCATCCATCCTTTCTCTCATCCATCTATCCTTTCAATTCAATTCAATAGAGACTTTATTCGGTTATATTTCACACCATAAAAGTGCACATATATACAATACGATTAAAAACATTATTCATACTATTACAATAATTCATAGTCACATACAAGAATCATATTACACGTAGCCCATTGCCAATAACTTGATCCAGATACAGGGTAAAGTGCAGATAGTAAGTACAACATCATTGGTCTAGGCAATTCCTTAATTTGACGGTTAATTTTAAAAATTCTTTAACCTGTAAGACACTATCGCTATAGAAAAGCTGCAAATAGAAAAAGGCAGGTTTGATTTGGTTAAAATTAAGTTTCCTTAAGAGTGCAACAAGATAACGTTTGTGGGGATATTCATAAAACCTACATAAAAACATAAAATGCAGCATATCCTGAGGAGACTTCCCGTCGCAGCCATAGGGTGCTGTAACCTTATTAAAAATGTCTGACTTTGGTCGAATTAAAAGATGATGGAAGATGTCAAATCTAAACCTAGTCAACAAGAATTTCTCATGAGAGGTGAGATTACTCATTAAATATGGCTCCTGGATCACACAATGGCTGGGGAACTATGCAATGCTCTCCTTGATAACCTGGACCTCTCCCTGGCCATGACACTCAGGGATCCATTTAAATGTTTTGATACCCCAACCTTTAAGGGACATGGGAGGGGCACCTTTATTGATCACATGCTGTTGTCAGCGACACTGCTACCTTTTTTAGATTTGTTTGATATTGTCCCAAGCGAATTCAGTGACCATAATCCTTTAACAATCCGTCTGAAGGGACCTTGGTTCACTAAGGAAAGACAGATATGTAATTCCGGGAGGCTGGGCACCATAGATGGGAGGCGGCGACTCAAATGGTCAATGGTGATTCCAGATTTACTGTATAAAAATATAGTAGACACATGTACGGAGGATATTGTGAACTGCACCCAGGTAGGGGCAGACCCACGACGGGTTCTCACTGCTTATCAAAATCTGTCAGAGAAGGTGTCAGAACTGATGTCGGCTCCTGCAAAGATGAGTGTGGAAAAATGTGGGCCAAGATGGTTCAATCATGATTGCTCCAAAGCTGCTCGTAACCTCAGGCTAGCACTGGCAGCTACTCCGAGAGTGCAGGAAAATGTCAAACTGTGCCGTTGAGAATATAAGTCCATTTTTAAATCCCATAAGGAGTCGCTAAGAGTAGAAGCGTGGAATGAGTTACTTGATCCCTCTACCTTAAAATCCAGCACCAGATTTTGGACAATAATTAAAAAAACATTTCTGGTAGAAGACCCGGGTAACGGTCTGGACTGTTGTATTACCAAGGAAGAGTGGGAATCTCACTTCAAACAATTATACTCTTCTGGGTTACCTGTTACAACTGAGAAATTGCTTGATGCTAGGGGAGGTGCTATTAGGTTTACTAATGGTGAAGTTATGGTGGCCATTGAAGGACTTACTGCTAGAAAAGCCCCAGGGCCTGATGGGATCCCCCCAGACTTGTATAAGTCTGATCCACACTTTTGGACGCCCATCCTGGCTGCAGTATTTAATGCAGCTGCCAAAGTGGGCTGTCCTATCTCCTGGGGACTATCAACGATTGTTCCTGTTTTTAAAAAAGGAGATAAGGGCAGTCCTCACTGCTACCGGCCAATCTCATTAATTGACTCCATGGTCAAAATTATGGGGAGAATTCTACTACAGAGAATAACATGCTGGGCGACTGAAAATAACATCATGTCGATTTCTCAATATGGTTTCTGTGGGGGGCGCTCCACCATAACCCAGTGCCTTAACCTCTTCCTTGTATTGAGCAAATATACCACTGTACAGAGGGGAACTGTCCATCTTGCCTTCATGGACCTTTCTTCAGCCTTCGACTGTGTTAACAGGGGGGGGGGGCTGTGGAGGTCCATGAGGGAGAAAGGTGTGGATCCTGGGATAGTCCACTTTCTGGTGGATATGCACAGTAATACCAGTGCTAACGTCAGATATTCTGTAAATGGGGACACCACTGGTAATTTCGACATAAAGAAGGGAGTGCGTCAGGGCTGCATTCTTGCCCCCTTCCTTTTTAATTTGTATATTAATGATTTAGATGATTATCTACAAAATGTACAGACAGACTGCCCTAGAGTCGGCAGGCGGGGTATTCCAGTTCTTTTATACGCAGATGATGCGGTTTTAATTTTGAGAACGGAGAAGGGACTCCAGGCGCTTTTAAATGCTTTTAACATTTTTATGTCTGATCGAAATCTATTGGTCAACAACTCCAAATCATACATAATGCATATTGGCCATAAACCCAAAAATAATTTTATTTTTAAATTGGATGATGTCCCAATACCAGTCACAGAAACATTCTCATATCTTGGTGTCCTGTTTGATACCAAGCTTAACTGGGGTCCACACCGGGTCAAAAAGAAAGGTGAACTGACAAGGGCTAATGTTTCTGTTTTTAACTTTGCGACAAAATTGGGTAAGAAGCCAATTAACGCAATGATTAAGCATCTGTCCTTTCACTTCTTCACTCATGTATTCATCCTTTTGTCCATCTACCCTCCCTTTCACTCACTCATCCATCCTTACATCCACCCTTTTACTCATCGTCAATCCATTCACCCTTGCACTTATCAATTCATCAATCCATCCATCATTTCACTCATCCATCCACCCACTCACTCATCATCCACCTTTTCACTCATCCATCCACCCTTTTACGGATCCAGCTACCCTTCCACCCATACATCCAGCTATTTATTTTTTCTCTCATCCATCCTTCCACTCACTCATCAATCCATCCATACTCTCTCATTATCCATCTATTCAATCGTTCATTCATCCGTTCACCCTTTCATTAATTCTTCCATCCATCCATCCATCCCTTCACTTACTCACTCGCCCACCTTTTCATATTAATTTTGAGCTGAGCCTTATTGAGAAGAGGCCCATCAAGAACTTCACCCATGCTGCAGGAGCTATTCCAGGGCTGGGACAGAAGCCACCCTGGATGGAGACAGGATCCACCACAGGGGGGGGGGGCAGGAGCCATCACAGGTGGGGAGGGACAGGAGCCACCACATGGGGGGACAGGAGCCATCGCGGGGGGGGGGGGCAGGAGCCATCACAGGAGGGGGAACAGGATCCACCAGGGTGGGCACAGGGGTGGGCATGCAGTATTCTAGTATCACCTTGGTCTCTTCCAGGGTGGGGTAGGGCTCCTCACCCCCTCCTGGACAAGACAACGAGAAGACAGGCTCTCTTTCCAAAATGTTAGTTTTGCCATCCCCCACTGTGATGTACAGTACTTAAAGGAGATACTCCAAGAGAACTGATTTAACTGATTGTCCTCCATACTTTGTTAATCAATGTGGGTGCGATTGTGCAATTTCTTTATTTTATTACATTATAGACTGCATGTTTGAAGAACGAGGTAAGCTTACAATTTAGTGACAGTAATTAAGCTCTGTGAAGAGAACCAAGTGCTGCCTCGGTGTAATCAGGGCCGGTTCTAAGATTTTTGGGGACCTGGGCAGAAAGGGAATGTGTGAGGCCCCTCTAAATTGCAGAGACATGAGGCATTCAGGGCTGTTTGCATCTGAATAGATGCCCCTGCTCCTGAAGCTGCAGCCCCTCCCTCTCAGTCACCTTCAAGCACCTCTTAACAGCTCATCAAGGGCAGAAGGTGTGAGGGTTGCCATCCCGCTGTGCCTCTCCAATGCTGCTGGGTATCTGAGCTTTGGTCCTGCATCGGAGTCTGTTACACCCGACCTCAACAGCAACGGAGTCAAGAAGGGAGGTGGGTGGAAGCTGTGCCGGCTTTAGGGTGGTGCGACCGGTGCCCGGTTAAAATTACGGACAAATAGCGTCCGTTAAAGAATCCTTCACGGACAACGGACAGACGGCCGAAATTACGGACTGTCCGTGAAATTTACGGACGGTTGGTCACCCTAATGGTAGCAGGTAGAGGTGGGCTAGCCATCAAATTAACAAGCAGAGCCGATTGAAGTGTCTGTCTTGGTACGAAGAGCCCCTCCACAACCGAGCCCTAAACCTTTTCCATGCAGTATAAACAAAATAGAGAGTTGTAAATATCAGGAGAACGAAATATCGTTTTCAATAACATAATTGTAAAGTATATTGTTTTTTAATTAATTTAATGAGTTTTAGTTTATATATTATTTTATTTGTTAGTATTGTTTGTCTATAATAATTGTTATTCATTTTTTTTAAATATAGTTAGTAATTTTATTTGGTTTTAATTTTTTTTATTTCGTTGTTAATAGTAATTTATAGTGTTGTGGCAGCTTGATGGGTTTGTAGGGGGATAGGGCAGAAAGTTAATTTAGTAATAGCAAATTACTAATTAATAATTTTTAAGTAAGTATGTGATTGATATTCATTATGTTTGCTATGCAATATTGATTTAATATACTTATATTTTAGGGGTGGGTTGCTATGTTTGTAGGGTTATAGGGTGGAAAGGTATGTAGGTGAGAATTAATTAAGAATGAATTTCTAATTCAATATTCATTATTTAACTGATGATTAATTATTTAAATTATGTAACAATCATTTATTTGTGTTATATTTTAGGTGCGGGCTATTAGGTTTGTAGAAATATGTAGGGTGGGAAGTTAATTAGGTAATAATTAATTAACAATTAATTTGTAATCTATTACCAATTATTTAATTTAACTATGTACATTATGTAATATTTATTTATTTTTGTTGCGGGTTGTTATGTTTTTAGGAATATATGGTGGGAAGTTCATTAAATAATAATTACAAAAACATCATCATTACTGTATAATTAAATATTTAATTGATTAATGACTATGTACATTGTGTAGTAATTATATATTTTTGCTATATTTTTGGTGTGCACTCCTGGGTTTGTAGGGTTGTAGGGTGGGAGGTTAATCAAATATTAATGAATTAATAATCAATTGAGAATTAATTATTTAATTGTTCATTAATTATTTAAATTGTGATATTCTTATTTATATTCATTATATTTTATTTAAGATGTGGTTTTAGGTGTGGGTTGCCAGGTTTGTAGGGGTATAGGGTGGAAAGTTAAGTAATAAATAAATAAGCATTCTTCTTATTAAAAAATTAATTATTACATTGTTTATGAATTTTGTAAACTGGATAATTGTTGTTTATTTTTTACATATTTTATGCTAAATGATAATATTTATATTTAGAGTTTATATTTTTACTAAATTAATATGATTATTCAAGTATCTAATTTGAAGTGAAATAGTTTACCTACTGTTGCTTAGACTGGAGTGGGAATAGTAAATCTTGCTGCTCTGAAGTCCAATGCTTTCCATATTTTTGCACAGCCTGGAGAGGGAATATTATATTTTACCCTCCAAAGTCCAACGCTTTCCCTATTACTGCACAAACTGGAGTGGAAATACTAAATTTCATCCCTCCAAAGTCCAACTCTTTACCCTACTGTTGCTTAGAATGGAGTGCAAATAGTAAATGTAACCCCTTCAAAGTCCAACGTTTTCCCTACTGTTGCGCAGCCGGGAGAGGGAATACTAAATTTAACCCCTCCGAAGTCCAATGATTTCCTTCTGTTGCACAGACTTGAATGGGAATAGTAAATCTTTTTCCTTCAAAGTCCAACGCTTTCCTTATGGTTGGGCAGACTGGAGTGGAAATAGTAAATCTTTCTCCTTCAAAGTCCAACGCTTTCCCTACTGTTGCACAGACCGGAGTCAGAATAGTACATTTAACCCCACCAGAGTTCAACACTTTAGCTACTGTTGCACAGACTGGAGTGGGAATAGTAAATTTAACCCTGCCAAAGTCCAATGCTTTCCCTTCTGTTGCACAGCCTGTAGTGGGAGTAGTAAATTGAATCCCTCTGAAGTGCAGCATTTTTCCTACTGTTGCACTATTTGGAGTGGTAATAATACATTTTACCCCCCCAAAGTCATACAATTTCTCTACTACTGCATGAACTGAAGTGGGAATAGCATATCTATTACTCCCAGACTCCAATACATTTCCGAATATTGGTTAAATATGATTTTTTTTATATTTGTTTATCATTTTAATTTCACAGTATTTATTTATATTTTTCTGTTTTAACATTTTTATAATATTTTTTGTAAATGTGTTGTTTAAATTGTATTTCTGTATTTTATTTGTTTGGTAAATTATTTAGGCCCTTCTTATGATGTTGGGCGGACTTGCATCCGCCCGACACCGTTGCGAGAAAACATCCGCCCAACCGTGGGCCAGCGGTTCCGCAATCCCAATTAGGATGAGTCCTCACATAGTGTGGTCAGAAACTTCCCATCTTTCAATGGGAGTTTGTGCGGTGTGCTGAAAACGTCAGCAGCACGAGCTCCCATTGAAAAATGGAAGTTTGTAAACATCCCTGCACACTGGGTGTGCCTCACGGTGCCTGCCACACGGTGCAGGGATGTTGAGGGCGGCACTAAAGGTGCCCCCAAGAGCAGTATGTGTAGGGCGGGGGGCAAAGGGAGCCCTGCTAGGGACCTCCAATGTCGCTTTCCGACAGCCTTTCCATGTCGGAAAGGCCGACATGGAATGGCTGTCACAAACCGACATCATAATTCCAAAGGCGGAAACACTGTCCTTAAGGGCTCATGCTACATTTCTAACTGACCGATGGGCTCTTTGAGCCCGTCAGAACCACGTCAGATTACCCAGTAGGTTTAAACTCCGACTGCCGTCATCCTAATATGGCGGTCGGACTTTAAATCTACCATGTTGGGCAAAAGCCTCTTATCGCTGGTCGGAGGCTTTCCACCCAACATCGTAATCGGGCCTCAATATTATTTAATTGAATTGTTAATTTTTTTTCTGTTTATATATACATATATATAATGTGCTCTTTATATTAGTAAATGTAAAGAATTAAACAAAAAAGAATATAAGGAAAATTATATATTTTTAATTATTGTGTTACATTACATATACGTATATTCTGCATTGCGCAAACTCCGCAAGCATAGCAGAGTTTTACGCCGGGGCTAAATATAAATATGCTTTATATTAATGGTAAATTAACATATTTAAGATTTACTACTTTAAACTATGTGTATATTAAGAAATTATATTTTTGTATGTTTTTTAACAACATTAGTGTGAAACAATATTTTATTTTCAATATTTTTGTACTAAACATCATGATAGGACATTTTTGACACAATATTTCTGTTACACAATATTGTTGACTTTGATATTATGCCAGTGATCCTTCCATGTAAATCATGCAATAAACCACACATAAAATATAATAGAGTAGCTTCAAAATTCTAAAAAATGCATTTCTATAGTGCAGTGGCAATCGCTATTTCTACACTACCGTCAGGAACACCATGCAGTTCACCCTTCCTTCGCATACCATAACAAGAAAGAGGAGTCAGACACCCAGGTGTATGTTCTACCATAAGGTAGCTATTTCATCTTTTAAAATTCAGTCAATGAATGGAAGGCAGTTACATACATCAGTGATATGAAAGCAAGTAAATGCTTCACACAGATTGTACAGTGAGTGGCACTTGAAACTATGTAAGATCAAAATATATTCCTCCATGACACAGCAGTGGTAAACAGTTTAATATTGAGAATCAGCATGTTCGTACCAATGGTTGCATTGCGGACAGTAAAGCATTGTTTGACCTGGTACCATTGGTGTGAGTCTCCCTTCCATTTTTTCTGATTGCCTCCTCTGTTTTTGATATGTTTTTGTGGTTTAGATGCTTTGGGCACTGTGTCACTGCTATTCAGTGCCACAGTGCAAGTGCTCCCTATGTTAAATTGATGTATTGATTAGTGACTCCATGATTGGGTTATTTGATTTACTTGTCAGACCCTAGTACAGTGCACCATGTGTGCTCAGGGCTTGTAAATCAAATGCTGCTAGTGGGCATGCAGCACTGGTTGTGCCACCCACAGAAGCAGCTTGTAAAGTGTGTCTCAGGCCTGCCATTGTAGAGCCTGTGTGCAGTCTGTGACTGCCATGTTGACTGACTAAGTGCACCCACTTGCCAGTCCCTAAACCTTCCCTTTTCTTCTTATCAGACACCCCTATGGTAGGCCCAAGGGCAGGGTGCATTGTATGAATAAGGTAGGACATGCCCTGGTGTGTGTGGCATGTCCTAGTAGTGAATTACAGCTATTTTCGTTTTTCACTATTGCAAGGCTACCTGTTCCCCATAGGCCAGAATGGGCAGTTTGATTATTACATCTTATAATCCTAACTGACTCAGGGAACATGGTAGAAATTCGAGTTTATTATGCCTGAACTCAAAATGATAAAATACATCTTTTAGTGAAGTTGGTTTTACATTCTGTGTTTGAAAATACCACTTTTAGAAAGTAGGTATTTTCTTGCTTAACTGTCCAAGCCTGCCTCTGCTAGGTTGTGTATTGTGTGGTTCTGTGAGTGACAGGGGCTGTGGGATTCCAGGAGAGAGGGTGAGTCAGCACAGGGCTGAATAGAAAGATCTGCATGTAGGTGGGTGGGAGGAGTTGCACCTGGGACCTAAATAGGGCTGGGCCTTCCCTCCACAATGCTGGCACCACCTCCTGTGGTGCGTCTGATGTCCCTGGCCTGCACTGTGAAAGGAAAGAAGGAGTCTTGTAAACAAAGTGCTCCAGGACTGACCAGAACTGGTTTGGACTAGGCAAAGGCCTCTCTGCCTTCAGAGAACAAAGAGAAAAGTAGTATAAATATGGGGACCGAGACCCCAAGACTTTAGATCACTTCTGAAACAACAAGACGAACCTCTGCCAAGGAGAAGAACCAAAGGAAGCTGTAAGAGTTGTACTGCCCCCCTGCCAGTGTGTTGTGTTGCTGTGTTGGCCTACAGTGGTGTCTTCAGTGGCAAGGAGAGGAGAAGGAACTTTCAAAGGACTTTCATCATCTTGCAGAATATTACTACAAGGGCTTGAACTTGTGCTTGCCTCCTGCTGAAGTCTCAGGATCAAAAGACTTCACCACCAGCTCCCCCTCTGAATTTCTCTGCTGGGAATTCTATCTGCAGAAGCCTGCGTGTCGCCGGGAGGTGGAAGTGTGATGCAACAAGAAGAAGCGTGTCGCCGCCCTAGCTGTAGTCGTCGCATCGCCAGAGAAGCGTGCCGCCAGCGCATCTCCCCAGAAGCCTGTCTTCGTCGCAGCTGTCTGCTGTTGCATCACCGGAGAAGTGTGTGGCCACCGTGAGGGTCACCGTCGCATCACCAGAGAAGCCTGTCGCAGGGCCTGACGTGGCTCCAAAGTACAGATTTGCCGCAAGGCTACCAGGGCGTGTACGCATCGTCGCATCAAGTGCGTCATCTTATCGCATTGCACCGGATTGTTGCATCGCATTGAGACACCATCTTGCCAGATCGCAACCGGGCTGCAGCACGAGAATCTACGCATCACCTCCTCTCCGGTGAGGATCAAGACGCATCCCGTACTCTGCGCAAGCATTGAGGCGCGACGCATCATCTCCCCCGAAGCAAGGAACCGACGCATCTCCAATGCTGCGAGCCTTTTGTTTATTTTGTGCTACGCATCCAGGTACTTTTGTGAGAACTGTGTCGCATTTACCATCAACTTGAACTAAGTTAATTCTACCATCTTTAAGTCGATTTTGAGTACAGTATTGGGGATATTTGTCGTTTGTGGTCTTGTGTTAAGTCTATATATAAGAAATACTTATTTTTATAAAAACCTGTGTGGTGTCCATCTGTAGTGTTTTCACTGTATTACTGTATGTGCTCACAAATGCTTAACACACTGCCTCTGAGAAAAGCCTGTCTACTCGTGCCAAGCTACCAAGGGGGTGAGCAGGGGTTATCCAGTAGTGTAATCCCCTTTCCCTGACTTAGAAGTTAGGGTCCCTATTTGGTCAAAGGTACCTACCTCTGCCAACTAGAGATCCCCAGTTCTAACAAGCATCTTCCATTTACATCCCCCAAATAGGCACGCACCTGGTGCCAACAATTTCTGTTTGTTCTCCACCAATAGTCAGAGGCTAGTAATGCCATCAGCATTCACTTGTTCAATTCCACCCTTGACTAGGTGAGGGATGAAAAGTGACATACAATTTAATATAAATGCAAACAGCACCAGGAAACCGCTTAATGACCCTTGCTGCCAGTGTGCCTGGTGGCCTGACCATCCTCCAAGTCCCCATCAATAATGAATACTAGGCAAACAAGGGAAGGAATGAAAGGTGCAGGACCACGAGCAGATTAGTTTCCCCTCCAGCCAGCCTGTTTCAAGCTATTCATTACCCCATCAATGGGGCAAACCAGCAAAGTAGCCACATTTGTAGAGTATTCCCCTTCTTTTCCATGAAAAGTTCTTCTCATTTCGCAAAGCAGCTCCCAGCCTTCAGATAGGTGTGTCTGGATCCTCCATCTGTTGAGTTACATGGCCGAAGAACAAAGAGGCTGCTCCACGATCATGTGGTGTTTGTAAGACAAGCCGGGACACCACCCTGATGATGTCATGCCTCATACCTGGATGGAGCTGTGGGGTGGAGCATCCAGTCTTGCTTCCTGCAAGAACTGGATGACTGGCAGGATGATCCCCTCAGTTCCTTGCACACAAATTTGATGGCCTCACTGCTCCGGCCCGTAGAGTGACTAAAGGCAGCCCTTTCCTAGCTGCATGGGTCACCAGCTCATAAAATGTGGAAACTATAACATTGATATGTTACATTATATTACTGCACTGGGAGGCACTTATGAAAGAGATATTTTTAAGCTTGAACTTAGAACCGTTCCTGCACATACCCTGGCAATGATGCAATTAGTGAACTAAGAGTCAAGTCAGTCATCATGTGCGCCCTGTATGTGACCCAAATTCTTATTGATAGAACAAGATTACAGTCTTAAATTAAACAAAATAAGTTTTCGGACAGCTCGTATTCTGAGCATGCATATTTGAAGGGGCTTTTTTATGCTGTAATGACGAAAAAGGAAGATAGAGGAAATAAAATATTTTCCTAAGAACTCAGATTCATATTATCAAGAAACGGCATTAAAATTATCGCCGCTTTAGCGGCAGAAAACTGCCGCTAAAGCGGCGATAATGGGCTTGATAATATGCCCTTGAGAATTCCAATAGAAGCTCATGTTCTGGTATCAACATGGGCTTCTATTGAAATTCTCCAGGGCATATTATCAAGCCCATTATCGCCGCTTTAGCGGCAGTTTTCTGCCGCTAAAGCGGCGATAATTTTAACGCTGTGCTTGATAATATGCCCCACAATTTGGTTAAGTGGGGAAGCCGAGATTAATCACATGTTTTCTGGTTTCACTTTGTACTAACCAGCCACTAAATGGGTGTTTGTTTGTTCCTCCCTTTTAACTCAAAAATGAATGCTTTGCTTTTAACTCTTTGCTCAAGAGAGTAGAACGAGAGAGGAAGGCAGAAGCCATATGAAAGCTCAGCTTGTTTTGGGATTGAGGATCCAGGAGGACTTTGAGCTGACCCAGAGCTAGGCATATAGCTCAAGTCTGGTTCAAATTTCCAGTGGCTTGCTCACCTCTAGAACCAGGGCCCAAGTGTGTGAGGGACCCTCTGCATGCCAATTATTGTCCTTTTTCAAATTCCTCTTGCATTAAACAGGGCTCACTGTACTTTTTGCCTCTGGTAAATGTTTGGTTGTAATAAATGGAGTAAGACATTTAGCCAGTGCTTACTTTGTAAAAAAAACAATACGTGCCGGGGCCTTTGTCAAGAGACCAATGCAATTTGCGCCAACCATTGCCCCTGCTAGCACTGCCAATGTCAGTAAAGCTATAAGAATGGCTTAGGTGGCAGATACTAGCCATTTTAAATGTATATTGAATCTATAAACAACTGTGATTGTGGTCATTCCTAAATTAGACGAACAGTGCTACCATGTGACAGACTGTCAGGAGTGCCAATGTACATATTTAAGTGCCTTTGCCAAGCACTGGACACCACAGGCTCAAATTAAGCACTGCCTTTGGCAGAACATATCTTAAACAGGGGCTGCACTTACAAAAATGCCTTCTGGGCTTTTATAATGTATTACTTCAGTTATTAAGTCCAAATGCACTACTATTTCTTGTCAGTAATGCTGGTAGAAATTCTGAGAAATATATTTGGGATCTATCGATATGTTTGCAATGAGGAAGGTATGACTATGGACTATGCGCAGACAAGAGCTTCAATTTAAATATATTTTTTTCCATTTATAAAATATCAAACTATGCCATGATTAAGTTTTTATAGGCTTGTGCTTGTGCTTTTTGTTTTCTACTGTTGGATAGCAAGAAGAGCCAACCAGGGAAAAAGTTAAGAGGTGGTTAAAAAGTGTATTATTTCTGAGGGGCAGAGCTAACTGGCTCTAAGATGGACGCTACCTAGCACGGCTCCGCTGTTACCGTTTCATTATCTTAAACAAATCCCTGCAATATATAGTGTCCTCATCATCACTGCCATAATATCAGAAAGGGAGCCGATGTTGGCCTGTTTGGCGGCAGCCTGAGCCTGAGGACGACTGGAGGGCCGGACTCTCTGCTGCCGGATAGTTTCGAGGCCTAGACTAGGCCTGCACGCTAGTCGACCTGGTGAGATGGCTGGCTGCGGCTCGCGAGCACTGGAGCTCCAGGTGCTGGGAATCTGTGGCAAGGGGTGTCCCCTATTCCCTGGGTTTGCTGAGGAGGTGTGCCCTGGTCCTGCCGACTTGGGTTCGCTCCAGTAAGTGCGTCTCATAGCAGGAGTTGGAAATGGTGCGGCCTGGCTGTGGCCAGTCTTGTGCTGAAGCTGCAGGGACTGCTGAACATAATCGCAGGGGCCGTATTGGCTGGGCATCGCCCCTGAGCTGGCATGGACCCGGCAGCGGCTGGGACTGCAAAACAAGGTGTGGCACAGGGTTGGATCTGCATTATTGTGGCTGTGCGACCTGACCTGAGGGACCCCTGGAGGGGATGGACTTGCTAACGTCTGGGGTGATAAGAGGTGGCCCGGCGGAATGTGGAAGCCGGAGAAGTTGCAGTCCAAACTGCCGTTTGAGCCACGGAAGTCGCAAAGGCTAGATAAATCGCCATCAGAAACAGGCTCCAAAGCTGGAGAAGCTACTACAGACCCTGACATTAAGCACATCCTTGCCGCATTGCAACGCAGTTTAAATAAAATTGATGGCAAGATAGATGTCCTTACCTTCCGCATGGACAGGATGTCAGACAGGCTATATAAACATGTGGAGCATCTTGACAATGTCGAAAAGAGAGTATCAGACGTGGAGGATTCTACACAATCGGCTTCCAGTTCTCAGGCAGGCATAGAAAAACAATTACAAATGGTGCAGGCCAGGGCTGAAGACTTGGAAGCACGCTCTCGGAGCAACAACTTCAGGATCGTTGGGGTTGCAGAATCCACAAATATTCCTAACATGGAGCTATTTGTTGAGCACCTACATACTACGCTACTGGGCTCAGACACCTTCTCGGCAATGTTCGTGGTTGAAAGAGCATATCGCTCTTTTGCTCCCTTGCTGATCCCTGGTGCGCCGCCATGCCCAATAATAGAAATGCTCCCCAACTACAGGGACCGTGACAGTGCTCTTCGGAAGGCTAGAGAAATACAGGAGCTACACTACGAAGGGACAGCGTTGTCCCTATATCCTGATTTCACACCCCAAGTGGGGTCTGCATAGCGTAGGAGGTACTGGGGTGGTGTGGGAAGGGCGAGACACGTACGAGAACAAATATAGCGCAAGGCAAACGCGACAAAGTTGGGGTCAAAGCTTACTTCTGCAGCATGGGAGGGAGACTAGCATTCAGTATAACTCCTGCATCTGTTGACCAGCGGTAGCATAGTTTCTCTTCTGATGTGGAATGTAAGGGGGCTTAATAATCAAAGGAAAATAAGGAAGGTGGTGGCATATTTGAAACAACATCAGATCGATGATGCGGTGTTGCAGGAATCGCATCTGCCGATACGCAGTAACCTGTTAGTGCACAAATTACTTCAAGGGAAGGGTAGTGCAGTGGGTTTCACGACGCATGCTAGGGGTCATAATATGGGTGAACCCAGGTTCAGGGATCTCCGTACATACCGTTGATACAGATCCCTATGGTAGGTTTGTGATAATAAAATGCCAGAAAGAAGGACTCAACATCAAGTTATTAATGTGTATGGGCCCAATCATGATAATAGGCAGTTCTATATATGCCTTGGTGCCTCTTTGCTTTGAGACCGGGATATTCCCATAATAATAGGAGGGAACTTTAACTGCACATTGAACCAGCAGAAAGACCGCTCTGGGGGTCCTCCTCATCACCACTCTGCGGCGGCAGGGCCTATCCTAGAGTTGATGGATGGTCTAGACTTTTTGGATGTATGGAGGTTCCTTGTCCCTGACACCGCAGGGTGCACCCACTACTCTGCACTAACCCTGGGTGGAATTCGCGGGGTTCCGCAATGCGGAACTCCGGGTAGTGTAAAAAAATCTCCGTCGTGCTACGCGGAGCTCCCCAAGCGGCAGAGTGCGATAGCAAAATGCCCTTCGTGGTGATTTGTGATACAGGATGCTTGTCCGCACTGTGCAATCATCCTGAACAGCACCATGCACAGCGCAAACGGGCACTGCTTTTCTTTCTGCCGCTTGAGTAGATTTTTACTCGAGCTACAACTTTTTCAACTCAATTGGACAGTTTCTCAACGCGAGCGGTAGCTAGCATACGCGACCACTCGCAATGACAAAACTGGCCCCCAGCGTTGAGAAATCTTGCCGGGAGGTAGATTTTCCACGCTTGTGCTCTCCAACTTGTTGTAGATAATCACAAACGAGGAAAAATCTCGCCAGGAGGTGGATTTTCCTCGCTTGCCAACATGACGTTGACGAACGCGAGTGAGGAAAAAAACTCCGCTCCGCAACGGTAATTGAGTTTTTGGGAACTCCGCGATCTCCGCGGAGTGCGTAAAACTCCGCAAACTCTGCGAGCGGAGTGGAGTTTATGCCTATGGTTACTCTGCACCACATGACACCCATACTGGCTTATGTCTAAAGGCCTGGCCAGGCAACTTAAGGGAGTACCTTACACTCGCACACTTTCTCTGATCACTCCCCAGTTCAACTGTATCTGAACTTCGTGGTAAGGAAGATACCAGCATTTCTCTGGAGATTTCCCCCATACTCTCTAATGGATCCAGTATTCACAACCGAAATTTCAGTAGACATAGGGTTGTACTTTGAAAAAACATAGGGTCTGTTGACAACTTTGCTACCATCTGGGAAGTCTTCAAGGTTTACATTTGAGGCATGGTTATAGCCAAGCACTCTGGAGTCCTAAGATCACTGAGGGATAGATTATCTAAATTAGAAAAAGATATTCATGGTCTTGAGCAAAAGTTCCAGGTGACTGGTTGTTAGACCTGTCAGCCCTTTGGGTGGTCCCTCCTCCTCATTATTTATTTTGTCCCACTTTTGCCTCAAACCCTGTTATAATTTTTCCTTTTTGGGAACCACCAGACTTTTTAGTGTTGATGCAGGGTCAGGGAGCCATTATCCCTACCCCTGGAACTTCTGTCTGAGGGCCTGAGCCACAAAATGGTGGCCATCCATTGTCACCTGTGACATAACCCGAACCCACTGGAGGTTTCTAGAACCTTCTGTAACATTCTAGAACCCTGTGACAGTGGGAGGCAGTTTAGAATGTTGGGAGGCCATCTCAGAGTGGCAGTTGGCAACTGACTGGAGAAGAGAGAGGACAGAGATAGCAGGAGGTCGGAGTAAGGCAGCAGGGGTGGAAACCAGTGCTTGGAGTGGGGTCCAGAAACCCACCCTTGATGCTAGTCTCTACTGACCAAGCCCGGCCTAAAGCCCTGTGTGGGACCAAGACCAGAAGAACCATCTTAAGGACCTGAATATTTGGAACAGGCCTTAAAGAGGAAGAACAGCAAGCTCCTGACCTGTTTAGCAGTGTCCTCCTGAAGTCCTGATGTCGAGAAGCCTGGAGACCTGGGGCCTGAGGTAGAGAAGCGGCGCTGACAGAAAACAGACGTCGTACCCGGAGCCGTCAGAGGTCGAGTGAGGGCGCCGACGGAGGTCGTGGAGAGGCACCGGAGGTCGAGTAGGGAGTCACCGGAGGTCGAGTGAGGGCGCCGACGGAGGTCGTGGAGAGGCGCCGGAGGTCGAGTAAGGAGTCACCTGAGGTCGAGGTGAGGCGTCGACGGGGGAGTGAAGTCCGCCCACCGGAGACGCCGGAAACTGAGGTGAAGCGCGCCGGAGGTCGGGAGTGGAGATCGCACTCCGGAGACACCCGGAAGCGGGGAGACCGTGTCCCTGCGACGCCGGAAGGCGACATCGAGTCGAGACCGTCCAGCGACATCGAGTCGAGACCGCCCAGCGACATCGAGTCGAGACCGCCCAGCGACATCGAGTCGAGACCATCCAGCGACATCGAGTCGAGACCGTCCAGCGACATCGAGACGAGACCGCCCAGCGACATCGAGTCGAGGCCGCCCAGCGACATCGATCCAGAGCCGCCTCCCGGCGTCGACACGGTGCCGAGCGGAGCCGATCATCGTGAAAAGGGCAGTAAGTGGTAGAGGGGGCGTCTGAGGCCCCGTGGAGCCCTAAAAGACCATTCTAGGGGCTAGAGGGGTGTTAGAACCAGCCTGGGAGTGCCAGGGGTGAACTAAGACTGGTGCAGTGACATCTGTGAGGGGCTGTGTAGTTTGGAGGGCCAGATCTTTAGGTTATCCTCATTCTGCCTCAGCTTAGGCCCCAGCCTTGACCAATCTAGGTGGGACACCCCCATGCCACCCAAATGACCACGAGCTGTGTATGGGCAAAGTAAGACCAAGTTACCTCATGAAAGTGATCTGATCTGTAACTGTCATTGATTGCTTTTCCTTATTTATTGAGGGTGCTTTATTTATTGTCTTCCACTAATTTATTCTTGCACTGTATTTATTGTCTGACTGTATTTATTTGCCGTCTGTATTTATTGCACATCTATTTATTCTTTGGTTAATGAGGACCTGAACCTATTTATTGAAATCCCAAAGTAGCATTGTTTATTTGACCTGCTCTTTTAAAGGAAAATCCTATTGTATTGTATTTATGTTATGAAACCTGCAACTAAGAGAAAATAAGATAAAGACATATATATTTTCATCTTGTCTTTCATAATTTTTACGGTGTAGTGTCGTTTTTGGAACGGATGAACGCATGGTTATTGTGAGGGTGTGACGTACGCTTAACACGGTGCCTGACCCCCAACCGCTCGAGCCAAGCTACCACTGTGCTGAGAACCTGGTGACTGCTAACCCGGTTGCCCGGTTTACAACATAAAATTGGTGTTCAGCGGTGGGATAGAGCTGTGCTTGCGTCTACTCGACAATAACTTTGGGTAGTCCATAGGCCTACACCGGGAGTTTTCTCCAAGCGGACTTCCTAATTTTGAGTTTTGTTTTTTCCAAATTTACTTCTGGTGGTGGGAGGAGGTATTACAAAAAGGTACCCCCCTGCATAGCTTCTGTAAGCAACTGTCTTCTATCCTGAGTGGGCAAAATGGAGTTTGTATTGGAGGATGTGGAAACTTACACTGTGGCCCAACTCAGAGAGTTTTGTCAGCGAGAGGGGGTGTTTTGTCCCCAAGGTGCAAAGAAGGGTGAGCTCCAGACCAGCTTGAGGGCTTGGGGGGAGGCACGACGAGAAAGTAAGGTTGAGAAGGAGGACAGGGATGGAGAGCCTGACAGTGAGGGGGCTGGTTTGTACCAAACTGAGGTGGGGAACCTATTAGCGGGGCCCAGAACACTTTCAAGGAAGGGCAGCAGTGTCTCTAGCAACGGCTTATTAGAAGCAGAATTAACTGACCGGAGGGAGAAAAGACAGCTCACATGGGAGTTGGCGAAGCTGGAGAAAGAAAAGGAGGAACGGAGGATGGCTCACGAGTTGAGGCTCAGGGAGATAGATCTCCAGATCCTACGGGTCGGGGCGCACACTGTTCCTAATGGTGGCAGCGAAGAAAGAGAAATCACCAGGGAACCCAAACCTTATTTGCCAAAAGACATAGTAGCCAGCTATAGTGCGGGAGATGACATCGCCAAGTGGCTAGCGGCCTATGAGGTCTCTTTAAGAGTCCATGGGGTTCCAGAGAAATATTGGGGAGGGGGATTGTACAAATACATGCCTCCAGCTGGCAGGGATACATTATTGGCCCTAGAGCAGGATGAGCAGACCCACTACCCCACCATGAAAGTGGCGCTCGTGAGGAAGTTTGGACTAACACCCGAGAAGTACAGACAGAAGTTCCGGGGTAGCCACAAACTGGGCACACAGAATTGGGTGGATTTCCTGGACTATGCAAAGAAGGCATTAGAGGGTTGGATACAGGGCAGCGAGGTGAGGGACTACGAGGGGTTGTTTGATTTGATGTTGAAGGAACACCTGCTCGAAAAATGTTTCCCCGAACTGCGTCAACACCTGGTGGATAGCAAGCTGACCAAACCCCGGAAGCTTGTTGAGGAGGCGGACATTTGGGCTAGTACCCGGGTGTCCACAAGGGGGACTGGAGGGGACTCTCAAAAGACTGGACAGGGCACCCCCCAGAAGAAAGAGGGAGGGGAAAAGAAAACGGAGTTCTCTAAAGGCCCCCAAAATAGTTTCCAAGGGAAGGGAACGGGATTCACCCCTAGGGCTAACCCACCCAGAAACCCTAATCCTGGCCAGAGTCAGCAGCCAAGGGTTGTCCATTGCTACGAGTGCGGTGGTGTCGGACACTATAAGGGAGATGTGAAGTGCCCGAAAAGACCACCCCCTCCCATCGGAGGAAAGGCCCCCGGAGTAGCTAGTGTAGTGCTCGGGGAGTAGATGCCTTTAGATAAGGGAAGGGAGTGGGCGGGTGTCACTTTAGTGTCCCTGGGAGAACGGGAGATGGTTCCTAAGATCCAGGTGCCCGCAAATACCACAAAGTATGGGCAGTGGGTCACCATCAACGGCCAAAGAGGGGAGGCTCTGAGAGACACAGGAGCCAGTATGACTATGGTACGTAGCCAACTGGTGTCTCCAGAGCAGGTGATTCCTGATGTGCTCCACCCTGCCGCGATGGCTGACGGCAGAATGGGCCACTATCCGGTGGCCGAGGTTCCATTTGAATGGGAAGGGGTTGCAGGTTTGCTTCGAGTTGCCGTAAGCCCTGCCGTGCCAGTCGATTGTCTGCTGGGGAATGACATGGAGCCTAATGCTTGGAAGGAGGTGGAATACCGGACTCATGCTGAGATGCTGGGTACACCTGACTGGGCCTGTGTCAGCACAGGGTCTGCAACTACCCGGAGGGGGAGTTCGTTTAGGCGGGAGCCTGGAATAAAGGCAACGCCGGCTGCTGACCAAGGGAAGAACCGAGGGCAGGAGGAGCCTGCCTCGGCATCCGCGCCCCGTGTGACGGATAGGCCACCGGAGGTGGTGGACCAGGAGTCCGCGGAGGGGGATGTTACCGAACTGGAGAACCTACCCATCCCGGCCGAGTGGCACGTGGAGGGAGGGCCGACCAGGGAGGAATTCTGCAAGGGCCAGAAGGAGTGTCCTACCCTTGAGGGACTGAGGCGACAGGCCGAAGCCCAGGCAGCAGGCAACGTTGAGGGGAACTACAACATTTACTGGGAGGATGGCCTCCTCTACAGTGAACCCAAGGCACCCATGCACGGATCGTCACGGGCCTTGGTTGTCCCTCAACGTTATCGAGCCTTCCTCCTGGAATTGGCCCATGAGATCCCCTTGGCAGGACACCCGGGGCAAGACAAGACCTTTGCCCGGCTTGTCCCACACTTTTATTGGCCTCAAATGAAAGTGTCGTCCGACACCTATTGCCGGACGTGTGTGTCTTGTCAAGCCAGTGGGAAAACAGGGGTGAAGCTGAAAGCTCCCCTGGAACCACTTCCTGTCGTTAGCACCCCTTTCGAAAGGGTGGGCATCGACATTGTGGGTCCGTTAGATCCGCCTACTACAGCTGGTCACAGGTTTATCCTGGTTTTGGTGGATCATGCCACACGGTACCCAGAGGCTATACCTCTGAGGACCATTACTGCACCTGTTGTGGCTAGGGCCCTGATGGGAATCTTTACCCGAGTGGGTTTTCCCAAGGAAGTTGTGTCTGACAGGGGGACCAACTTCATGTCAGCATACATGCGGGCCATGTGGAAGGAGTGTGGAGTGACCTACCGGTTCACACCTCCTTACCACCCCCAGACCAATGGTCTGGTGGAGAGGTTCAATAAAACCTTGAAAGGCATGATCAGAAGTCTGCCTGAAAGCCTGCGGAGGAAATGGGACGTCCTCCTACCCTGTCTATTGTTTTCTTACAGGGAAGTGCCACAGAAGGGAGTGGGTTTCAGCCCCTTCGAGCTTTTGTATGGGCACCCTGTGCGTGGACCTCTCAGCCTGGTGAGAGACGGATGGGAAAGAACTCCCAGAAAGCTTCCCCAGGATGTGGTGAGCTACATGCTGGCCTTCCGGAGCCAAATGGCTAAGTTGTGGAAGCAAGCTTCTGACAACTTGGAAGCCAGCCAAGCAGTAATGAAGGCGTGGTATGACCACAATGCTCTCCCGGTGGAATTGGAGCCTGGCCAGAAGGTGTGGGTGATCGAACCAGGAGAGCTTAGCGCCCTCCAGGATCGCTGGTCAGGACCCTTTGAGGTGTTGGAGAAGAAGGGTAGGGCTACCTACTTGGTGGATCTGAAGACCCCTCGCCAGCCCCTACGGGTGCTGCATGCCAACCGCCTCAAACCCCACCATGAGAGGCCCAAAGTCATGTTGCTGATGGTGACTGACGGAGCAGAGGACGTGGAAAGCGAGCCTCTCCCCGACTTATTTGCGTCTCAAGAGAAGGATGGGTTGGTGGAGGGAGTGATTCTCTCCCCGTCCCTAACTCCTGAACAGCAGGAGGACTGCCGCCAGGTCCTGGGGCAGTACTCTTCGTTGTTCTCCCTTGTTCCGGGTAGGACTCACCTGTGCGTCCATGACGTGGACACAGGAGACAGCCCACCTGTGAAGTCAAAGATCTACCGGATGACAGACAAGGTGAAGGCCAGCATTCACAGTGAAGTCACTAAGATGCTGGAGCTAGGAGTGATTGAACCTTCCAGCAGCCCCTGGTCCAGTCCGGTGGTATTAGTACCAAAAGCTGTACCACCGGGTGCCCAACCGGAACTGAGGTTCTGTGTGGACTACCGGGGACTGAATTCAGTAACCAAGACTGATGCTCATCCGATCCCGAGGGCGGATGAACTGATTGACCGGCTGGGAGCTGCCCAATATCTGAGTACCTTTGACCTTACTTCCGGGTACTGGCAGATCTCTCTGACTGATGGAGCTAAGGAAAGGTCAGCCTTCTCCACGCCCAAGGGCCACTACCAGTTCTGCGTGATGCCCTTTGGGCTCAAGAACGCACTTGCCACGTTTCAGCGTCTGGTGAACCAGATCCTCACTGGAATGGAGAGTTTCTCTGCTGCTTATCTGGACGACATTGCCGTCTTCAGTAACAGCTGGGAGGATCACTTGCGTCACCTGCAAACTGTTCTCCAGGCCCTGAAGCAAGCTGGGTTAACGATCAAGGCCAGTAAATGCCAGATCGGGCAGGGGTCGGTAGTGTACCTTGGACACTTGGTGGGTAGGGGAGCGGTGCAACCCCTCCAGGCGAAAATCGAGGCTATCATGGCCTGGGAACCCCCCAAGACTCAGACTGAGGTCCGAGCTTTTCTGGGCCTCACCGGATATTACCGCCGCTTCGTGAAGGGGTATGGGACCATTGTGGCCCCCCTCACGGAGCTTACGTCCAAGAAGCAACCTCGACGGGTAGTCTGGACGGAGGCTTGTCAGCAGGCCTTTGTGAAACTGAAGCAAGCCATGTGCGAGGCCCCGGTCTTAAGGGCCCCAGACTTTTCCAAGGAGTTCATTGTCCAGACGGATGCATCGGAACATGGCATTGGGGCAGTGTTATCGCAACTCAATGAAGAGGGTCTGGATCAACCCGTGGTCTTCCTATCCCGGAGACTACTTCCCAGGGAACAGAAGTGGAGTGCAATAGAGCGTGAAGCCTTTGCAGTGGTATGGGCTCTGAAGAAGTTGCGGCCATACCTGTTTGGCTCGCACTTCCTAGTTCAGACCGACCACAGACCCCTTCGGTGGCTGATGCAGATGAAGGGGGAGAATCCCAAGTTGCTAAGGTGGTCTATCTCCCTACAGGGAATGGGCTTTCAGGTGGAACATCGGCCTGGAGTGGACCACGCCAATGCAGACGGTCTCTCAAGGTATTTCCGCCTTAGTGATGAGAACTCCCAAGGGGTTGGGTAGCTCTCCCCACTTTCAGCTGGGGGGGATGCGTGTTAGACCTGTCAGCCCTTTGGGTGGTCCCTCCTCATCATTATTTATTTTGTCCCACTTTTGCCTCAAACCCTGTTATAATGTTTCCTTTTTGGGAACCACCAGACTTTTTAGTGTTGATGCAGGGTCAGGGAGCCATTTTCCCTACCCCTGGAACTTCTGTCTGAGGGCCTGAGCCACAAAATGGTGGCCATCCATTGTCACCTGTGACATAACCAGAACCCACTGGAGGTTTCTAGAACCTTCTGTAACATTCTAGAACCCTGTGACAGTGGGAGGCAGTTTAGAATGTTGGGAGGCCATCTCAGAGTGGCAGTTGGCAACTGACTGGAGAAGAGAGAGGACAGAGATAGCAGGAGGTTGGAGTAAGGCAGCAGGGGTGGAAACCAGTGCTTGGAGTGGGGTCCAGAAACCCACCCTTGATGCTAGTCCCTACTGACCAAGCCCAGCCTAAAGCCCTGTGTGGGACCAAGACCAGAAGAACCATCTTAAGGACCTGAATATTTGGAACAGGCCTTAAAGAGGAAGAACAGCAAGCTCCTGATCTGTTTAGCAGTGTCCTCCTGAAGTCCTGACGTCGAGAAGCCTGGAGACCTAGGGCCTGAGGTAGAGAAGCGGCGCTGACAGAAAGCAGACGTCGTACCCGGAGCCGCCAGAGGTCGAGTGAGGGCGCCGACGGAGGTCGTGGAGAGGCACCGAGGTCGAGTAGGGAGTCACCGGAGGTCGAGTGAGGGCGCCGACGGAGGTCGTGGAGAGGCGCCAGAGGTCGAGTAAGGAGTCACCTGAGGTCGAGGTGAGGCGTCGACGGGGGAGTGAAGTCTGCCCACCGGAGACGCCGGAAACTGAGGTGAAGCGCGCCGGAGGTCGGGAGTGGAGATCGCACTCCGGAGACACCCGGAAGCGGGGAGACCGTGTCCCTGCGACGCCGGAAGGCGACATCGAGTCGAGACCGTCCAGCGACATCGAGTCGAGACCGCCCAGCGACATCGAGTCGAGACCGCCCAGCGACATCGAGTCGAGACCGTCCAGCGACATCGAGTCGAGACCTTCCAGCGACATCGAGACGAGACCGCCCAGCGACATCGAGTCGAGGCCACCCAGCGACATCGATCCGGAGCCGCCTCACGGCGGCGACACGGTGCCGAGCGGAGCCGATCATCGTGAAAAGGGCAGTAAGTGGTAGAGGGGGCGTCTGAGGCCCCGTGGAGCCCTAAAAGACCATTCTAGGGGCTAGAGGGGTGTTAGAACCAGCCTGGGAGTGCCAGGGGTGAACTAAGACTGGTGCAGTGACATCTGTGAGGGGCTGTGTAGTTTGGAGGGCCAGATATTTAGGTTATCCTCATTCTGCCTCAGCTTAGGCCCCAGCCTTGACCAATCTAGGTGGGACACCCCCATGCCACCCAAATGACCACGAGCTGTGTATGGGCAAAGTAAGACCAAGTTACCTCATGGAAGTGATCTGATCTGTAACTGTCATTGATTGCTTTTCCTTATTTATTGAGGGTGCTTTATTTATTGCCTTCCACTAATTTATTCTTGCACTGTATTTATTGTCTGACTGTATTTATTTGCCGTCTGTATTTATTGCACATCTATTTATTCTTTGCTTAATGAGGACCTGAACCTATTTATTGAAATCCCAAAGTAGCATTGTTTATTTGACCTGCTCTTTTAAAGGAAAATCCTATTGTATTGTATTTATGTAATGAAAACTTCAACTAAGAGAAAATAAGATAAAGACATATATATTTTCATCTTGTCTTTCATAATTTTTACGGTGTAGTGTCGTTTTTGGAACGGATGAACGCATGGTTATTGTGAGGGTGTGACGTACGCTTAACACGGTGCCTGACCCCCAACCGCTCGAGCCAAGCTACCACTGTGCTGGGAACCTGGTGACTGCTAACCCGGTTGCCCGGTTTCCAACACTGGTGATGTCAAGTTACTGGGTGAAATTAAGGCGGCCCTCGAGGATTTTCAGGATTCAGCTGACAGGGAGGTAAAGCACATGGGGAAATACTCCCCAGCCAGGGTTTATGGTGAGAGAGATCGTCCAGGAGCTACCTTGGCAACACAGTTGCGCCCCAGGCAAGAAGTAGACACTATCACAGAAATAATTGACAAGTAGGGACAGATGTTACAGGGTAGTCAGGAAATAGCGGGTGGATTCTAAAGGTACTTCACACAATTATATACCTCCCAGACTCCCCAAGACGCAGGCGCTATTCAGGACTACCTTGAGCACATCCAGATGTCCTGGCTGATGAACGCACATAGAGAATACCTCATGTCCCCTCTTACTCCAGGTGAGGTCAAGGGAGCAATTAAATCAATGCAAATAGGCAGCGCACCAGGCATGGACGGGCTTACAGTCTTATTTTATAAACCATTCCAGGACCAGCAGGTCCCCCCATATCATGACCCTCTTTGAACTCATGGCCCAAGTGGGAAGCATGCCTCCCTCCATGAGGGAAGGATTGGTAATCATGCTATTAAAGTTCAGAAAGCTACCAGAGGCTTGTTTCACGTACAGGCCTCTATCCCTGATTAATGTCGATACGAAGATTTATGCTAAAATACTAGCGAACTGACTAGCCCCATTGCTGCCTCTGGTGGTGCGGCCGGAGCAGGTGGGATTTGTACCTGGGTACTGTCTCACCGCTAACCTGTGTACCATATTTGGCACTAGTCAGAGGCTTGATCCCAGGATAAAAACGGCAGCAATGTTTTTAGATGCCGAGAAGGCATTTGATTCCGCAGAATGGGCCTTCATAAAAGTAGGCTTACAAAGGATAGGAGCTGGGGATATTTGTATTCAATTAGTAATGACCCTTTTTGCTCAACCTTCAGCTCAGGTTAGACTAGGCAGGGAGGTTACTGCACCAATCGACATTTCCAGAGGGAATCGTCAGGGCTGCCCTTTGTCCCCTCTTCTTTACGCCTTAGTTACGGAACCACTCGCCTGTGCACCGTGGGAGCATCATGGGCATAGGGGTCTGGGCTTCCTGGGATATCACTTGTTATTCTATTCATATGGAGACAACACTTTGTTGTATGTCCATGATCCAGAGAGCAACATTAGCCCAGTTCTCACAGAGATGGTCTAGTTCGGGGGTCTGTCCAGACTCCGAATTAACTGGAACAAGTCGCTGGTGTTTTCACTCACCCTAGCAACTGCTCCTGTCGGGATGGACTACCCCCTACAGTGGACCGTAGATTACCTAGGGATTCAGATCCATACAGACTCCGCAGTTGGGATAGCAGATAACTATGGGAGAGCCATCTCATGATGAAAGAGACTGCATTTGGATTATACTGGTGTCCCCCTAGTGAAAGTAGGCTGCTGCACTGCTGCCGGAGTAAGGGGTGACGGGCTGGTTACATGCAGACACGTGTGTACCTGCGTGTGCACACATGTAGGGGCTGCGCAGGGGAGATTCCTGGCTTGCACAGCCCAGGAGCAGTTGCAGATTGAATGGTGTGGGAGGATTTATGCAAAGATGGGTGGTGACATGGAATAGGCTACTATGCTGGAGGAAAGACGTTAGTACTGACCTTCCGGGACTGCCCTTGCGTCAACATGGAACTGAACGAATGTAGCTATTCAAGCCAGTTCCTCCAGCATGTATGGGATGCATAAGGCAACAACATGTCTTGTAAAATGACGAGTTGTCTTGACGGGAGGGAGGTTAAGGACGGTAAATTGTTATTGTAATAACAATATGGTATAATATTTGCAAGTTTTGTATCCAATCCATATTCTATCTGCCAAGAATAGCAAGAAGATCCAACCAGGGAAAAAGTTAAGAGGGGGTTAAAAAGTGTATTATTTCCCTTTTTTATGTCTGGTAGGCTATTTCGTCGAAAGACTGAGCAAAACTGCTGGAGCAAATTTACACCAAACCTGTCATGAATGCAGAACAGAATTGTTTTTTCAAAACGTCCAGCAGTTTTATTTGTGTTTACAAAAGGTGCCAGGTGGGGTTTACAGGGTTATTACTTTTTTATATAGATATTAAAGCTCATTGTTAATCACATTTAAAAGAATTTACACAATATGATTGGCAGGAAGCAGTCAGGTCCACAACCAGGAAGAACACTCCAATGGCAGCAACAGTATAATGAGGTGGAGGGTGACAAGCGCAGGACCCGGTTTACACACACACACCCCACCCACACATTCAGACCTCAGGGTCACTATTGGGGATTTGAGGAAGTGCTTCAGTGACAGCATAATTACACAAAGGTGGGGAGTGTCCAACACATATTCAGGTGTACATACACCCCACTCACCCATATTACCACTCAAAGCCATAACTGGGGATTTGTGGGGGGACTCCAACGGCAGTATCAGTAGAATGAGCTGGAGTGTGTCTACTGCAAGTTCAGTTGTACACATCCTTCTACTCAACAATATCAGTACTCAGGGATGCAGTCAAAGATGTTAGGGGCACTATAATGGCAGCAACAGAACAATGAAACGGAGGCTGTCCACCACAGGTGCACATACCCCACTCTCAATTTTCAGCTCTTAAGTCCACAATCAGGGATATAGTGGGACACGCCAATGGAAACAAAAGTATGGAAAAGTACAGTGAGGAATTGAACTAAGCCCATCGGTTTGATGACAATGAAGGAAGGAAAGGACCAATGAGAATAGTGTGTGTTCCACATGTTCTAAAACATTAACACAAACAAAATGATCACTCTGAAGGAAGGAATGGCACTGTAGAACAAGGAGCCAAGAACAGAAACAGATATACTCACTAACACACAAATTCAGGATTAATCACAGTGAATTGAATTCTCTGATGGCCGGTAAGGGTTGATGGGAATCATGATCAAGATTGTGTATTTCTGAAAATGATTTCTTTAGAAACAAGGTACAATATAAACAGTTCTATCAATTATACAATTTTATTAAAAAAATCAATTCACTTGTCATACATTTTTTTAATGAAACTAAATACGAGATCATAGTAAAAAAAAAGAGTATTCTTCATATCAATAGGATTTGAACTAACCAACCCTGCAAATTACAAACAAATACATCTACTATACGTCATGAAGGCACTACCCACTCAAAAATGCATAATAATTCTTGTTAGCATTTAACACCAAAGTTCCCAACTCTAATTGTATAAAATGTGCTCAAAACAACTAATCAAATAAACCTTAGAATAAAAACAGCATGAGCTAAACAGTGTGCAAAGTGATTCCCTTTCCGTGTGTAATTAAAACACAGTGTGCAGCATTTAAAATTCCCAATTGGTTTATCCTCCCTTGCTAAGAAGCTAGTTGGTAGTGGTACCCATCACTTAGTGTCAGTTAAGGCTGTAAAAATTAAAGTGAAACTGCATTTTTTAAACCTTTAAAATGTGTCTATGCAATCTTAAGATCTAGGTTGTTTTTAGAATAAATATGACACATAGCAAATAGTACATCTTAATAATCTTATTTTCAATATCACCTTCAGGAAAGTAGTTTAAAAATCCAAACCCCTGTGCCTAGACAAAAGCACTACTGCAAATAAATAACTGCTTGGGATAAATACTATGTGAATGGATGTGTCTCTTATTAAGCCCCTTAGAGCTTGTAAGTATGCCTCAGCCCAAGATTGAGATGTAGTGGACCTTACCACTTATTTCCGGGCCTCGCATATGCTGAGCAGAAGAACAATACATGTGCCACATTGTCTTTAGTGGAAGAGTGGCAAAAGGTACAAATACAGTCTCCAGGTTCACCATTACCATCTTTCCATTTCATTGTGCAGGATCTAATTTCAAAGGTGATGCAGCGAAATTTTTATAAAAGTGTCTTATCCAACTGAGGTTGTAAAGCAGCCAAAAACATTTCAAAACAAGGTATAGGTTTAACATCCAAGAACTGTACAGATAATCTGCCCAACCTAGAGCTTTGCTGAAGTTTAGCAGTAACATATTCCCAATAAGTCAGTTTCAATTGATTTTTCATAAGTATAGACAAAGAGTGAGGATCAGTCCAGAAAGATCTCCAATCTCTGTTGGAAAACCAGCTTTCAGCGTACCGGAACCACAGAAAGCTGGTAAAGTTATCAATCTACAGCAATTCCTTCATACTCTCTAATATGGAGTAAGTTTCTGTACTGTCCAAATCCTTACCCAATATAGTAAGGATCTTAAGGCTTCCGCATGCTCTACTCTTTTGAGAGCCACATCATGAAACAGGGAAATTGACAGAATTCTTCTGGGGAGTTGTAATAAGGCACAAAAGGTAGTCAGAAGCTGCACAGCTGCAGGGTTCAAGTTTTCAAAACAAAGTTCAATAGTTCGGGTGCTCCCTCAGGAGGCGTGTCCGTCCAAACACGTCATCAAATCATTAATTGGTTGTGCATACATAAAGTATGAATGCATCCCTGCATGGGGCACACCATTGGTTCATCAAACAAAAGAAGACTCCTTATAAGTGTTCTTTGAATGTTACTTAGGTTTATTTTTAACAGTCTCTTGATATTATTATCATATCTGAGTAAAGCTTCAATTGCGATTAGCTGTATTCATCATCATATATGTATATACAGTCTCCTTACTGCTCCGATGCATTTCGGGCTTGCTAGCCCTTTCTCTAGGAGCTCTAAAAAAAACAAAAGGATATAGCTATAAACATTGCTATAATGTACTGGACATGTCATCAAATACACAGATTTCATGGCATAGTGAACCGTGAAGGTGTTAAACTGCATGCAAAACGGATCGGAACCGGTATGTGTGTGGTGGTTAAAGTGCTCAGTGTAAACGAAACGGTCGATAAACAAACAGAACGGACTACTTACAGGTCAGTGTAACTGATCTAATCAAGTTTCCATTGCTGTAAACGAAAATCAAAGTATCGTTAATGTCTAGGGATCACAAGCGTGGAATCACCTTACAAAATAACGAGGCGGTGGTATACCGACTTACTGCAAATCAGGAGTGAAGGCTTAAAGAAAATGACGGGTGTCCGCAAACACTGGTATCTGCGTTTTGATGGCCGCGGTGCGGGGTCAGGTGACGTGTGGGGTTAAATAAGAATCATGACTGGTTAAGACGATCAGGTGGGCTAAATAAACATAGATGACATACTAAAACGACGGACATATTAAGGTGGAAAAAAGTAAGCTTAATGGTGTTGTGTATAACGTACTACCAATGGTAAGTAACATATTCGCTTGTATAGGCCACATATTAAAGAGGGTACAGCATCAGTAAGCCACTAGAAACGTGATTAGAATAGATTATAAAAAGCAGCTAAATTCAATTCTATCATTCAGCCCAAAGGGCTTCATTGACTGTAATCGATAAATCCATGACATTTCTCGCTGCAGTAATTGCTTGTTATTGTCTCTTCCCTCTCGTTTTTGGATAATTTCAAGTACCATGTATTTTAATTGCACAATATTATGTTTTTGTTCGATAAAATGCACAGCAATGTTGGACTTCTCGTTTCTGGTTCTTATGTTGGACTTGTGTTCATTTATCCGCACTTTTATTTTCCTTTCAGTCTTCCCTATGTAGATTTTTCCACATGGGCATTTTAAGAAATATATCAGATTTGTCGAATCACAAGTTGCGTTAACCCTTAGTTTAATGTCATTCCCTTTCATAGGGTGGGTGATGGTGTTGCCTTTGATGACGCTATTACAATTGTTGCAGTTCAACTGTCTCAGACCCACTTAGAAAGTGGTTCTGACCATCTGAGCCGCCCGGATTTTTAACTTTTTGAACACCTCTTTGTTGAGCTTTTACTGTGGGAGAGCCTCATAAATTGGCTCTCACCCACAGTGAACTCATGATGAAAGAGACTGCATTTGGATTATACTGGTGTCCCCCTAGTGAAAGTAGGCTGCTGCACTGCTGCCGGAGTAAGGGGTGACGGGCTGGTTACATGCAGACACGTGTGTACCTGCGTGTGCACACACGTAGGGGCTGCGCAGGGGAGATTCCTGGCTTGCACAGCCCAGGAGCAGTTGCAGATTGAATGGTGTGGGAGGATTTATGCAAAGATGGGTGGTGACATGGAATAGGCTTTATACAATGGGAAGAAACATGTAAGGGAAAGTCAGTGTGCTTTACTGGTTTCACTGAAGGACCATTTCATTATTCTCCTATGAGGATGGGGATCACATGGGATAGTTTCACTTCCCTAGGGCCTACAAATTCCAGACACGCACTAAAGTCCACTGTAACTTAGGTGAGAAGAAGTATTCTGCTGAGTTCAAAACCATATTTGTACTGCTTAGGGGTAATCCAGAAATGTCATATTCCTCTGACTCAGCTCATAACCAGAGCCTGGCTGGGGCTGCCCCTGCCAGGCTGGATTAATGACCTTCCTTCCCAAGCTGTAGCATCCGAGACCTAGCCCTTAATGACGAGCATTCCAAGGGTGAAGGTCTCTTCTCCAAAAAGGAGAGCAGATGGGTGGAGTTACACAGTCATCCATCAGCAGCTGTCACCTGGTGACAGGCACCAAGCTGCTCTGGAGAGAAGGCAGCAAGGGGAGAAGGGGCTTTTCAGAGACCATGTGGCATGAGACCCCTGGACGATGCCATTTTGAACTATCCCAGAGGGCTGGGCTGGAAGGAGGGAGCAGGGGCAGAGAGGTGAGGTGTCCCTGCTTGATAGGGCAAGCAGCGACTCCCTGCCAGCCCCCTCCAAATGATTTTAAAAAGAGCTTGCACAGGAAGAGGAGCTCTCTCTGGGGTGTGGTCTGCTGAGGAAGACTAGTGCTGGAGACTGGCGCCATGGGCAGTTGGAAGGAAAACCCCCTGCTTGTCCCAGGATCCTGAATTGCACCAGGAGTGGAGTCCAGGACCAGTGAGCAGAAGCCTGGGCCTCTGCGCAAGGAGAAGAGAGGCCCAGGAGGAAAGCCTGGTGCAGGGAGCCAGTGAAGACAGCTCCCTGCTGAATTCACCCTCCTTGAGACCAAGGGGGTGAAGTGCTCCCAGTGGATGGGGTGCGTCACCAGGAGCAAGAAGAGGCCAAAATGGTGAACATCGGCCACCTGGGGGCTGAGATACTCTCCCGGAAGGTAGGCGACCTTTGACCTCTGCGAGGACTGACAACGAAGCTCGTGGGGCTCCGCTGCCGGTCCAAGATGTGCCCCAGGGGTGGGTCAGGTCCCAGGGGCTGCCCCCAGAGGCCCAAAAGGGGTGCCAGTAGTCCACTCTGGCTCCAGCGTATCTGGGGACAATGGAGCGCCATCACACCCCCCAGGGACGAAGCTAAGTCGAGCGCTCCCCATGAAGCTGTCCAAGCGGGATGCCGGGAACCTGCCCCGTCCCCCGAAGAGAACAGAGGCAGGGGAGCTCTGTCCAACCCCCCTGTGAACAGTGGAATGGGTCCGGGACCCCCAACGCCGGGCCCCCCGAAGAAAGTGGAAGTTGGGAAGTGCCATCGCGCTCCTAGTGAAGGATTGCTCAGGGGCCTGGGACCCCATCTCCGGGCCCCAAAATGACAGAGGAGGATGGTGGAGTGTCACCGCACTCCCCCGAGGTTACGGGAAGGCGGGGAGAGTGCCGGTGCACTCCCCCGTCCTCCTCTGTCACTTCGGGGCCCAGAGATGGGGCTCCCCCGAGGGCCATGTCCGCGAGGGGGCAGGCCAGTCGGGGAGCTGGTGAGGGCAGCTGGGGTTGGGCTCCCCAAGCTGCCCTTCATAGGCGGCCGGTCCCACTACCCTGATGGTTTCGTCCGACCGCCATCGTAATTACCTCCTAAGTTTTGGGCATATTGCAAATAGTTGTCTTTGTGTCTGTCTTTGCTTACAGCTTTGCACCAGATAGTGGGGTTTTTTTCACTGAACGATTGGGATGCCTACAGCAATGCATCTGTATGAGTTAACAGTGGGAATATATATATATATATATATATATATATATATATATATATATATATATAGATATCTATATATACAAGCATTTTGTAGGCTATTTATTATGTCTTTTTTGCGCCACAATAAAGAATTACAAAAATATGAAGATCCAAAACTACTGATAAACCACAAAGCAAAAAAAAGTACTGAATGTTAAAAGACGTCAATGAAATCATATATTTAAATTTAAAAAAACTAGATAAGTGAATATAAAACAATATTAATAGGAGCATATGAATTACAACTGCAAATTAAAAATAAAAGACAAAAATCAAAAATAAGCACACCACATTTCACAATAGTATAAGTCCTTACACGATAACACCAGACATTGTTAAGATTTTCAGACATTGTTCAGATTTTCTGTGTACTGTAAATGAAAACCATATTCTATCTGATCAAATATTGTTTTAAATAAAAAAAATACAAAACTTCAATAGAAATTGATAAACGAGGAAAACCACAGTAGGCACAGTAACCAAATCAAGTTATATAAAATGTATTTCATCACCCTTCAAAATTAAGCAGTTAATCAGATCTAATATATAACAATGACATTAAAAAAAGTTATAGCAAATAAATTGTAACAAAAAGCAATCAGGTCCCTAGTGATGTCACTGATGAAGCAACTTACGATGCCCTCAATGATTTCACTTACGATATTGTCAATTATTTCATGTGTGATGTCATTTGACTCACAAAGGGGAGGTGATAGTTATGGTTTCCACAACGGACCATAACTGGGGAATTTAAGTATGTTAACAAATTAGAGTTATAATAATATTTCAGTTGTTAGCCCTATTTGTTCAGGGATTATATATGGGGTACAAGTTTAAAGGCAAAGAAAAGACACTGTCAACACGTGATTGGAGGGGCAGCTGCGTTATAAGAGATAAAGGGCAAGATTTTTCTTTTTTTTCAAAACGAAAATCCTGTTTTGTGATTTTGTTTTTGAAACAAAACAAAATTGTAAGTTTGATGTGCAGTTCCAACATGTTAAAAGAGATGTCCATTCAAACTTACAATGCATTTCCAGGAACCACCTTGATGACAGTTCCTGGAAATGCTAGATATGTCTCCAGGCTCAGCGGAAATCTCTAAACACAGTGGGCTGAGTGTCCTTGCCTTTGGCAGGAGTAGAGTACAACTATTGCACCCTCCAACTTTTAAAGCAAGCCCCAAAGTAAAGAATCAACACATTATGATGTAGTGTTCTTAAAAGAGGTGTGAATTCAGCTCAATTCTAAGCAGAGGCAGCGAATGCTGCCCCACAACCTGGATGCCTAGATGGAGAAGGCCTGTTGCCTTGTTTTTTACTTTGTTGCATTTCCTTCTCCCTAGAGTGAAGTTGCCCTGGCTGCAAGTGTCACAAGAGCCATGGGAGATGGTGTGCTTGTGAACCAGATAGGCAGGCATGATGGCTTAACAGATGATGAAGCTGGTTTCTGGGAGGCACAGTTTCCTATCAGAGAAAGCGGAATTCCTGATGATTTCAAGAATGGCTGGAAACATAACTTTAGAGGATTCTATTTTAATATCATTTTTATCCTGCCAGATTAAATTATTCGAGTTTGGGTTGAGATCGGTCCAACACCGGGGTTGCAGCAAACACGCTGTTGCAGCCTGAAAAGTTTCAATCTCTCTTTTCTGGATTTCCTCTTGTGAGCACTTTCATTCAAAGCCTTAGCCTAGACGCGTCCTAAAAAAGTAAACGGCGAATTCTTCAGGACTAAACTCCTGTGATTCTGGTCCTTAGTCTCGGATGTAATTCCGTCCCATTGCATTAAGGTATCAAAGAGTCGACGACGTTTCCATGAGGTGGCAACTGCGGTGGGTTGCCTGTGACAATGCACAGTTTGTGAATCGGAGGTAATGCAGGGCATAGGAATGTAGATGCCTCTTTGTAGACCGTTTCAGTGTGTCCATGTGGGAGCCAGTTTGCTAAAAAAAACTGGCTCCCACATGGAAGCAACGTTGACTATTTGACACCTTAACGCAATTGTACTCATTATTGCTCCTGTGTAATGGTGTGTCTCTACATTTATGCTTGCCAAACCAATGTATTATGCCTAAGCGTTAAGTTTGCCTGAGCCCTTTTGCTTTGTTTTGTTCAAGATTGTGTTCCCACTTTATTGGTTTCTACGCATTTGAAATATTATAATAGATCCTGTCTGACTGAACAGTACAATACAGATCTAATTCAACGCCTATATTCAATACCTTTCTCTCATTGTCCTTGTTAGGGACCACTGTGCTTAAAAGGAAGAGAGGCACGGTCTCCATTGATGTCAACCTGGTGTGGGTGGACGTGTAAAGTAGTTGAGAGAGTGCAAACAGTGGAGGTCTTGGTGACAGAATTAAAGGCTGAGGTAACCATGCTGAGGAGACAGGTAGTACGCCTTGCCATGTCCACCGCCATCCTGGAGGACAGCGAAGAGGACTCTAAAAACCACTCCCACTGGAATAACCTTCCCTTCTTGAGGTTCCTGGACCATGCAAAGGGGATCAATGTGGAAGTCTTCCTTGAAGATTAGAGATGTGTGACAAGGCAGGGACTGGCAAGCCTGGAACATGTGGTTTGTGCGCCACTGATTCTGTCTGGATTGTGGTGAGCAGACGGAAGAGGAGATTTGGCAGATGCCACTGAAGTTCCTTCCTCCACCCCACCAGATTATATGATTGGGGATGAAGGGGCAATGGTGAGAGCAGCGGCATCCTCATCGGATGACTCGTAGATGCCACCCATGGGATCAGCCCCGCTCCAGAGTGACAATATGGCCCTTGCTGAGATGGGGATGCTCCGGTGCCCTGTAGGGACATTTTGGGTAGCTGCTGATTGGTCTCTGGTGGCTGGACTCGCAAGGGCGAAGAACATTATAATCTGACATGTCAGAGCCTGGACGGTACTGTATATACTGTTACGAATGAGGGCCACCCACTAGAGACAACTTAGGCAGACCTTCGCAAAGGCTTCATACCAAGCCTCCAGGTGCCACTTTGACAGTTGCGGCCTACAGACTACAACTGGCCTCTTGGGAAAGCTGGCAGACCAAACCTGCTGGAGGGTCTTTGCTGGACCACATGTGGCTTAGGTACTGCCTCCTTTTCTGGTTTCTGTGATACCCGTTTGTTTGAGATTGAATTGTAGAATGGAGCATGTTGCTCACAGTTGAATTTTGAACTAAATAGGTTGGTGGGAGGGGGATGGTTTGTGGTTTCCCTGTGCTATAGGGAACCAACAATCCATCTGGGTTAGCCATCAGTAGGGGAAGAGATATGTTTGCTCAATTGGAGGGAGGGACAGGAAAGGACCGGTTGTCCTGACCTAGGAGTTTGGGATGGAATGTTGGACAGCTATAGTGCATTCCAACCTGAAGGGCGGGTGGGAGGCATTTTCAGGGAGCCAGGTAGGAGACACGCATAAGCTGATCAAACCCTGCATGAAATGCACACCTATGACCTGAAATTTTTGGGGCATGACAAGTTGTCCAAAGCGTTATAAGGTACATTAATTTCTTCAGCGATAGAATGTTCAGATTGCCATGCTGTAGGAAATTGTTAGATTTTTCAGATGATTTACCCCCAGACATTTTGCTTTTAGGCCTCCTGTTGTTGACCCTGTTTTGTTGGTTTCAGGACTCTGGGCACTTCACCACCACCACGCGCTGCTGGAGCGGGTTATGCAAGATTTTGTATACCCACCCCATTTTGCATGTTGTTTTATTAATAAGATTAATTAATTAATTATAATCGAACTAATGGATTGGAGTGATGTGGAAAATATTTACCAACCTTACTAATATATGAATTACACGTGGGATTTGCATCTGCATGGCCTAATTAATTACGTAAACTAAACCCTGTACGCATATTAATGATAGACAATTGGATTGTTGCATGATATATGTCGCTTGTGATGTATTTGTGATTCGTGCTTTATTTAGTAAGTAGAAACCGCATTGAGTGTTGCTTTTGCTAGATAAATACATACACATATAGGTATTAGCGAGGGAATAACATTTAATTAGTCATCTCCATGTATTAATTACGTTTTTGTGTTTCTTTGCTTAAGTTGACTATTTTGGCCTATCGAAAGACGGTTGCCTTTGGTGCCTAACCCGACTGCCGACGCTGAACAAGGCTTGGGTGAAGTGCGCCTGCGCTGACAACAGATACACAGTGGCCTCGTCCTGACCCCTGATGAACATGTACCCTTCAAGGTTGCTCTGGGACGCAAGCCAGCTTTTCTGAATGAACAATAATGTGCTACTAAAAACCGGATAATTCAAGTACAATGACATCAGAGACTTTATGTTGATTAGAATCCTGTCAGACGATTTCAATGAACCAATCAGAACATTTGAAGACCCGTTTTCGATACAAATTGTCAATGATTTTTACTATAACTTATGATAGAATAGAGAGGTTGGTGCGGGTTCGATTCTGGCCTTTCTTGATTTCCTGACGTTATGCTGACGAAGAGGACGGTGACACTGCAGAATAGGAAAATATGGATGGCAACTTGATCAAATGAATGATTTAATTTGCGATATTAATATAAAATTTGAATTGATTATCTTCAGAAATGAGTTGGGTTGTTTTATTCATTGAAATGTGTTAATAAAAAGGTTAATTAGAGAATTAGAGGTTAAGCTAAACCTACAACTAACTGATCCGTCCCGTTTTATGAGAGGAATACTAAAGGTGAAGTTTAGGGCCTAATGAGTATCAGAAGGTTGTGTAGATTTGTCGCTCATTAGGGTAGAAGTGGTATTTCCCTCTCATTTCCAGCGCTTGGAAGATAATCGCCTCCCACACGGACTGATGGTGAGTGAATGTTGGTGTTATGGGCCCCACCAGCGAATGTATGGATAGTGTGTGTTTGTGAGATCTTTGGTCTGTGACTGTAGGGAGGGATTTTGCACTCCGCGCTGGAGCAGTTTTTCTGGTAGCAAGATGATGGTTGTTATTCGTTTGGTTTAGTGATTTTTGCTTGTACATTGCTTATTGATTTGGTTATTGATTGGTATTGATTTATGTATTAACACTCTATGTTGAGTTACGTTGAGTTATACGTTGTATGCACGGCTTCTGGGATGTAGGAAGTCGGAAGTTTGTAACGGTTCCGTAGAAGGGCAGAGGTAAGCGCTGCTCTCGGGAAAGACGGAATTGTTGTTGCCCTGTAGGTACACAGGGGAAACATGTGACAATTGAAATTGCACGGCGCATTGTCTGGGTTCGATTCGGTAGCATCGTCGTGTGTTGCCATTAGAGACATTTATAGTGTGAATGAAGTGTGTATGATAGCGAAGGTTACCTGTGAAATTCTGGTCTTAGGTACCAGGGATCCAATTGGCATTCCGATAACGCTTATCACTGGAAAGGTAATAGGTACTCTCTGAGCTTGTTAGAAGGACAAAGGAGAGGTAAGCGCTGCTTTGTTAACGTATGTTATAATTCTGTAGTAGGACAGACTGTTCGCTGTTCTCGGGAAAGACAGGATTCTGTGTGAATGTACTAAATTTTTCTTGTGTGAATGAGTGTAAATGTAAAGGCATTTGGGTTGATTGCGAAACTCTAGGTTTATTTCTCAGGAGCATTGGGTCTCCAACTATGGGGCCGATTCCGATCCTGGAAAAACCGGGTACAAACCCTCGGTCGGAGCGTTTTCTCCGTCCGACTCGTACCCGGTAAAAACACCATACAAACTTGCAAGTACGATTCGCACGGAAGCACCATTTCCGTACGAGTCGGAAAAAACACCGACCGACTGCAAAATACATACGAATGTTAGCAATGTTTTAACGTCCCAGCAAGTACGATTCGTACCAACAGCAGTCCGGACGGCAATATTTTTACAGCACCCAAAAAGTGCCGGAAAAGCGAAGTACGCCGCAATGCGAGTGGAATAGGGGGCCCGGTACGCGCCGTCCCCCCCAGCCCCCCCGCGGATGGGCACGCCGTACCCCCAGCCTCCCCGTGGAAGGACGCGCTGTCCCCCCCAGCCACCCCACGGATGGACGTGCCATACCCCCAGCCCCCCCGCGGAAGGACGCGCCGCCCCCCTGGCCCCCCGTGGATGGACGCGCCGTACCCCCAGCCCCCCGCGGAAGGACGCGCCGACCACCCCCAGCCCCCCGCGGATGGACTCGCCGTACCCCCAGCCCCCCCACGGAAGGACGCGCCGTCCCACCCAGCACCCCGTAGGTACGGTGCGGACCCCCACCCGTGTATGTACGGTGCGGACCCCCACCCGTGTATGTATGGCGCGTACCCCCACCCGTGTAGGTACGGTGCGTACCCCCACCCCCGTAGGTATGGCGCATTTCCCCACCCCCGTAGGTACGGTGCGGACCCCCACCCGTGTATGTACGGTGTGGACCCCCACCCGTGTATGTACGGTGCGGACCCCCACCCGTGTATGTATGGCATGTACCCCCACCCGTGTAGGTACGGTGCGTACCCCCACCCCCGTAGGTACAGCGCGTACCCCCACCCCCGTAGGTACGGTGCGACCCCCACCCGTGTATGTACAGTGTGGACCCTCACCCGTGTATGTAAGGTGTGGACCCCCACCCATGTATGTACGGCGCGTACCCCCACCCGTGTAGGTACGTCGCGTACCCCACCCCCGTAGGTACGGCGCGTACCCCCACCCCCGTAGGTACAGTGCAGACCCCCACCCGTGTATGTACGGCACGTACCCACACCCCCGTAGTACGGTGCGGACCCCAGCGCGTAGCACTGGGGGTCCGCACCATACCTACGGGGATGGGGGTACGTGCCGTACCTACACGGGTGGGGGTACACGCCGTACATACACGGATTGGGGTCCGCACCGTACATACACGGGTGGGGGTCCACACCGTACATACACGGGTGGGGGTCCGCACCGTACCTACAGGGGGCTGGGGGTATGGCGCGTCCATCCGCGGGGGGCTGGGGGGACGGCGCGTACATACGGGGGCTGCGGGGGATGGCGCGTACATACGGGGGGCTGGGTTGGGACGGCGCGTACATACGGGGGACTGGGGGGGGACGGTGCGTACATACGGGGGGCTGGGGGGACGGTGCGTACATACGGGGGGCTGGGGTGGGACGGTGCGTACCGGGCACCTGTTTGGACGTCTCCATGGTTGCTATGGGAGTTCGCTCCGGACGGTCTTTTTACCATACGGTTGTACAATCGGACGGACGATATGAATCGTACTTGCGCGCTCGGACTTCAGTTTTCAGATTAGTACGTAAAAATGTCCGGGGACGTGTCGGACACCTTTTCCGACCCGAGGACGTGTCGGGGAATTTACCCAATGCAATTCGTATGGACTTTTTAACATACGAATCGTACTTGCCAGTTTGTACGGGACTTGTACGATTTGTACGGTAAAAAATCCAGATACGGGTACGGGGAATATTTTTCCAGGATCGGAATCGGCCCCTATGTGTCTTAAATACTAGAGAAACAATTAGCTAAAGCTTGTTAGAAGGGTGAAGTAGAGGGATGTGCTACTTTATCAACGGAAAGACGGAATTCTCGTGAGAAAGTCTTTTGCTGTTCTTTGGTTAGCGAAGCGGACAATGGAGATGTTTCTATGTTGTTACTAACAGAAATTGAAACAAAAACTTACTGAGCGGATTTGTAAAGGAGGGGTAGACAGAAGCAGGAGCAGGAGCAAGACCTGCCGCAGCGGCTGCTGACGTCAGAACGACCGCGCTGGGATTGGACAGTCGGTCAGAACTGTGAAACGCTCCGGATTGGTGCGTTAGTGTACGCCGCGCTAGGATTGGAGGAAAACAGGGTGACGTAGACGCTCCTTATTGGTGCGTTAGTGTGAAGTCACGCTGGGATTGGATAGACTTGCGGTACGGTTAAAAGAGACTAGCGATACCAGAAAGGCAAGAAAATGTATTACAACCCACCAGAAAAGGAAAAGAAAACCTGGTTAGGGAGAATCAAGAAGTGGTTCAAAAAGGACAAACCAGTTAAGACTAGGGAAGGACAGTTACTTCCCCCACCGAAAACCCCTGCATCCTTTATGATTGCAAAATATGGGTATCATACTTGTATTTGGTCGGATAACTGGGTGAGATATACCGAGGATGATGGAGTATTAGCTTTTCCAGAGCATGGTTCATTTAATTTGGCTGTTTTGAGAAATTTGAGAGAAAAGATGATGAATAGAACCAAGAACTAGACCGACACAGTTTGAGGCCTTGACGGAATGGGAAGACGAAATGCATGAACGAGAAAGACAAAGAAGTGGTAGAGGATATAGGTACTGATTTGGAAGACCATACGGACATGAAGCACATAGTGATCGAATGAAAAGATGGTGAGATGCGAGTATGACTGAGGGTGTGTTCCCTGTAAGAACTGTAGGAGAGAATGAAGGACGAAGGTGTGTAGAAAAGAGGCATAATGTGGAGTCGAGAGGGTATGGAGCGAATGAGTCTGAGGATGATGTTCTTGATGATATGTTCTATAAAAATCCACCACCGTATCGACCAGAACCAGAAATGTTAACTCCAAGTGCCCCAATGAGAGAAACAATGCGAATTATAAAATCGGAACCAGAATCCCTAAGTTTGAGTAAAAACAGTGCTGCTAGGGAAGTAGAAAAGAGGTTGGAAGAAAGAACAGATGGAGAAAAATCTGCAGAATTAGCAAAAACAACCCTGGAATTAACTGAGAAAATAAGAGAATTGACTAAAAATCTAGAAGCGGTAACTGTTCCAGTAACGATAGTTCCAGTAATGCCTAAACAGAAGGACTGTGAGCATTGTTTGACAGTCCCTTATAGAAGTAATAAACCAGTAGAACAACCAAGAGTGAGTCAGAATGAAAATCCATGGAGGCAGACTATGAGTGTAATGGAACCGAACCTTACAAATAATCCATTTATAAATCAGAATTGTGCAGGGAGACGTACGACAATGATAGAGACAGTGTCAGAAACACAAAAAGATTTTGGACACGGAAGTATAGAAAAACCAGTAGGACCATCAACAGACGAGTTAAGTGAATGGTTAAGAAGCTTGCAGAGGAAAGACAAAGAATCCCAATCAATTGATGTGGCCAAATTACGAATGGTATTGGAAGAATTAATAGTAGGGACTATCCCGACAGAGAAATTGAAAACCTATCAGGATGAAGAACTATTATTTTTGTGCATAAGTGTGACCTGGAGAGTGAAAAACTTGCATGAAAGGTTAGAAGAAGTAGCAAATAAAATGGGCATTGATATTGAAAAGGTAAAAGCCTTACAGAAACCATATTGAGTAGAATTCACTGAAAAGGATATTGAGAATATGAACACCACAGGGACGAATAGGTCAAATTAAGGACATAATCATTTTGCTGAGAAAATGGGGAGACGTGGATAAATGGAGAAGCAGGTGGTATAGAAAATGAGATGATGCCTCAGATAAGACATTTTCAGCCTTTCCTGTAAGAGAAAAGGAGAAGGTAGTGACTAAGTGCCGTATGAGAGAGATTCCAGGAGGAGGATATGTACATGTCCCATGGACTAGACAGGATATTTTGTCTTTTACGAATGATTTCCCTCGACTAACGTGAAAAGCCCGTCGAGTGGTACAGGCAGGTAGACAGATTTGTGAAATTGTCTAAAGTATTATGGATTGATTTGAATAGTCTGTTTGACATAATCGTACCAGCAGATCTATGGTCAGAGTGTAAATTGATGATAAATTGGCCAACCAAAGAATATCCTAGGGATCCTAAAACAGGAGCTCCGGACCCCGAGGTGAAGAAATATGAGCAGGTTATGGTATTTCTGAAAAATAAAGTGCCCCCTAAAGAGACAGACTGGGTAAAAATTGATCGAACACACCAGGAAAGTAAAGAGTCAGTACATGCATATTACGAGAGGCTAATACAAGCTTTTAAGCAGTTTAGCGGAGATGAGAATCTGAGTGAAAAGGATTTGAGTCATTTTGTATACAGATTTGTATATGGTTTACGTCCAGAAATTGGTGAGATGATTAAACAGCATACGGTAGATTGGCAAAATAAGAAAATAGATGAAGTATTGAGACATGCTAAACACTTCAGTGATGAAATTGAAGCAAAACAGTGGAAGCTAAAAGATAAGGCAATGTGGGCACAGGTAAAGGTAGCGGAGAGACAGGAAGCACAATTGGTGGAACAAGCAGGGGCAAAGTCTAAATTTAATACTGGGAAGTATAAGGGAAATATTGAAGAAGCTAAAAACAAATTCCCGTGTCATAATTGCGGCAGGATAGGGCATTGGAAATCTGAGTGTAAGTTTCCCCCGAGTACTAACAATGAAAATCCATCATTGAACCCACAGGTGCAGCATGAGGTGAGTGGTCAACTGCAGCAACAGCAGCAAGTTGTTCCCCCACAGAATCAGGTGCCAAAACTGCCATTTCCACAGAGTAGAAACACACAGAAGTATAGTAGTGAATCGGGATTCTACAATGAAGAACAGGTAAATAAGCTGCCACGCGCTAGCGCTGTCTCGCAGTATTGGCTGCAATGCGATGAGAGTGACGCAGAAGAGAGCTATTGACGGTGCCAAAGGGAGGAAGAAGAGTGCGTACTTGGCGCAACTCTAGAAGTAGACCAGACAGGACCTATGTAGATGGGAGGGTTAATTATGAAAATATTACTTTCCTAGTGGATACTGGTGCTACACGATCAACTGTTAGGTCAGCTGATGTTAAGAATCTTCCTCTCTCGGATGAAACGATCCAAGTAGTTGGTGTGTCCAACAGACAGATTAAGACATACCTTACAGAACCAGTGAAAGTTAGCATAGGGAAATTTTCAGAAATGCACCGCTTTGTGGTGTGTGACTCCAGTCCTGTGAATTTATTAGGTAGGGACCTGTTGTGCAAAATGAATTGCACTATATTTTGTACTCCGGATGGAATAGCTTTTGAAACACCAGATGATGATGTATTGTACAAGATGACCATAGCTAACAGAGAAAATTAAGTTACTGAAACATATGCTGTATTCAACCCTGATGAATTACCTAAAGAATTGAGACAATCTGTAAAGGCAGAAGTTTGGGATTTCACTGGAGAAGATGTAGGACTAATGATAAATGCAGATCCAGTCAAAATAACTGTAAAGGAAGGAGTAACATATCCAAATGTTCCGCAGTATAAACTGACACCTGAAATAATTGAAGGTGTAACTCCTGTAATAGAGAAAATGATCAGGCAAGGAATTTTGAAAGAAATAATGAGTAGTCCATGTAATTCACCGATAATGGGACTGAAAAAGCCTAATGGGAAATTCAGGATAGTGCAAGATCTGAGAAAAGTGAACAAAAGCCTGATATCATGTTGTCCCATTGTACCAAATCCCTCAGTGATTTTATATCAGATTCCCCATGATGCAGAATGGTACACAGTGATTGATCTGTGTCATGCTTTCTTTTCCATCCCATTGCACCATGACAGTCAGCAAATTTTTGCATTTCGTTTTGGTGAGCGTATTTTGGCATGGTGCCGAATCCCACAGGGGTATACAAAAAGCCCCTCAATATTCAATCAGCTATTAAAGAAGTCTTTGGAGAGTCTAGAAATGCCCGAAAGCTCTGTTTTGGTTCAATATATTGATGACCTTTTAGTGGCGTCAAAAACACGTGAAGCCTGTGAGGTAGATACAATAGCCTTGCTGAATCATTTGTCAGATGGAGGACTTAAAGTGTCACCAGCGAAACTACAGTTTTGCAAAAAGGAAGTACAGTATCTGGGACACAACATTGAGAAAGGACTAAGGAAAATAACCATAGACAGAATTAGAATAATAAAATGAAGGAGAGCTCCCATGACTCAAAGAGAAGTGAGAATGTTTTTGGGAATGGTTGGATACTGTCGTCAGTGCATAGGTAATTTTTCCTTGATCGCAAAACCTTTGGTGCGATTAACGAGAAGTGATGTGAAAGATCCCCTCGAATTGAACAAGGAAGAATTGGCAGCCTTTAGACAATTGAGAGATGGTTTGTGTGAAGCACCTGCATTAGGTATGCCTGATTATGAAAAAGAATTTGAGTTGTATTGCAGTGAGAGAAATGGATGTGCACTTTCAGTGTTGACCCAGAAGCATGGAAAAATGAGAAGACCAATTGCATATTTTTCATCAATGCTAGATCCAGTAGCTGTAGGTTTACCTGGATGTTTTAAAGCGGTGGCTGCAACATGTCGAAGTTTGGAGCAGAGTGAAGGAATTGTGAGGGGATATCCATTGAAAGTGTTTGTACCCCATGATGTAGCAATTCTGTTGACAAGGAGTCGTACTCAGTATATGACACACAGTCGGCTGACCAAGTATGAAAAGGTCATATTGGGTGCCACTAACGTGAGTCTTGCAAGATGTGTGAATGTGAATCCTGCAACTTTGTTGCCTGATGCTGAGATTGTGGAAGTGAGAGATGAAGTTGATCATGATTGTTTGGATGTACTTGATTTTTGTACAAAACCACGACCAGACATAAAAGATGTACCTTTGCCAGAAAGTGATTTTGTGATGTTCGTTGATGGGTCATGTTTGAGAACAGATGAAGGAGTGCTGAGTGCAGCGTATGCAGTATGCACAGTTGCAGCAGTAATAGAAGCATCATATTTGAAAGGAGTAAAATCAGCCCAGGTAGCAGAACTTGTGGCTTTGACTAGAGCATGCAAGATTGGGAAGAGTGTGAGAGTGACAGTGATAACTGACAGCCAGTATGGCTTTGGTGTCGTTCACGACTTCGGCCAACTATGGCTACAAAGAGGTTTCCTGACCTTGAGTGGAACACCCATTAAGAATGCAGAAGTGGTTGGAAAGTTCCTTGAGGCGATACAGCTGCCTAAACAATTGGCTGTTGTAAAATGTGCTGCTCATAGTCAAGGTGGTGATTATATTACCACCGGGAATAGGTATGCTAACGACATGGCGCAGTATTGTGCACAAAATCAGAATTCGGTCAGTCAGGCTAAGGAAAGAGAAATGTCTTCTTGTTCATTGATGTTCACTAACATTGTGGGAACTTGGGAAGAGGTAAGACAATTGCAGGATGAGGCAGGAGATGAGGAAATGAGACAGTGGATAAAAGCAGGATGTGCCCCAAGGGAAAAGGATCATGTGTGGGTCTATCGAGATGGAAGACCAGTTATGCCTGATAGCATGATGTCTACCATGGCACGGATGTATCATGGCCAGGGACATATTGGGAGAGATGCCATGATCAGGTCATTTAAGCAGACCCGGTACAATGCAAAATTCAGACTTGTAGCAGAAAGTCCTTGTCAGAGATGCTTAATATGTCAGCAGTACAATCCTGGAAGGAAGACAGTAGTGAGTCTGGGAACAATAGGTCGAGAAGGAGGGCCTTTCACCAGAATGCAAGTAGATTTCATTGAGATGCCTCCCTGTAACAGACTGAGGTATGTTTTGGTTGTGGTGTGCCTATTCTCCAGGTGGGTGGAAGCATTCCCAACAAGAAGAAATGATGGGTTGACCGTAGCCAAGCTACTGCTGAGAGAGTTCATCTCCAGGTTCGGGTTCCCAGTGACAATTAAGTCAGACCGAGGAGGACATTTCCATAATGAGATTGTAGGATTAATTTGTGAAGCATTGAATGTACAACAAAACCTAAATTGTGCCTACCGACCAGAGGCTACAGGTGTGGTTGAACAGATGAATGGTACTATCAAAAATAGAATAGGGAAAATGTGTTTGGCCACAGGTATGAAATGACCTGATGTCTTGCCTCTAGTACTCATGACAATAAGGTCAATTCCAGACAGAACTACAGGATTGACTCATGGGACGTGCTATGAGACATGTGTTTATACCAGTCAACAAGCTGATGACAATAACTGATGACATGGTGTTGGAATACTGTAAAGGCCTGGCTGACGCAGCTCATTCTCTGTTTCATCAGGTTGGACCAGATGCCACCACACTTGAAAAGAAGCCAGCCCATGATCTGAGCCCAGGTGATTGGGTAAGGATAAAGGTCCACAGAAGAAGAAATTGTTTGGTTCCAAGGAGGGGAAAACCACGCCAAGTCATTTTGACCACGACCACAGCTGTGAAGTGTGCTGGACTGAAGAACTGGATCCATGCAAGTCATACATTGAGAATTCCGAATCCGGTGGACAGCACAGTAAAAGAATACTTTGATGAATCAGAATCAAGTACTGAGTCGGATGACGAAGGGCCAAAGACACGAGGAAACTCTGAAAGGGGGGAAACAGAACAAAGTTCAGCTTTAGTCCCCAGAAGTAGCTCTCTGAGAAGAAGATTGCAGATTTCTGAATCCAGCGATTCTGGAAACGAGCAAGAAGCGCAGGGTTCTAAAAGAGAACACAGAAAGAAAAGAGGAAAGAGTACTGAAGACACAACAAGAGAAATTCGTGAAAAGGAAGTACCAGATGAGAGACTGAGAGAAATTCCACCTGAAGTAACAAATTTAAGTGAACAAGGGACAAGTACAGAGAGAGAGGGACAGATTTCTGCGAAAGACACCCGAGGAGGTGTAGGGAACTGCAACATCCAGTTAGGTGAAGGGACAAGTAGCCAGCAGGAAGATTGCGTGTCGGAGATTCGAGGAGGGACAGAAGTAGGGAAAATAAAACAAGTGGTGTCAGAAGAAGTTGCTGAAAAGACAAAGCAAGTTGAGACAGAGTCTGAAGAGAGTGAAAATAAAATACCTGAAGGTCGAGTTATAAGAAAGAGAGCTTGGAGGAATGGAAAGAATGACAAAGGGAGCAAAGTAAAAAGAGCTGCAAGAGATGATGTTTGGCCCAATAAAATAAGGAAACTGAGATACCGACTGACACGAGTGAATTCACCGAGAGCTGAACAGGTAAATGAAGTGACAAGTCAAGAAAAATCAAAAGAGGACGAATTAATTGAAGACAAAGAGAGTAGAAGAACAAGGAAACCTAACCAGAAGTATAAGTCACCAGAATGGACGTACGTGGCTCTGCCTGAAAAGGGAGGAGGGGCAGATAATCAAGAAAATCCAGAGGAGGCTGTACTGAAAGTGGTTGAGGATGAAATAGAATCGGAAATCCTGAGAGTTCTCTTGTCCGACATTGGAGAAGAAGAAACGGAAGTTCAGGAAAATCCATATTTGGATGACGAGAGGAGAGTGAAGAACGATGAGATGCCAAACTGAATGAGTTAAGAAAACTACTGATGAAGAAAACAAAATATTGAATCAAAAGATAGAGACTGGTAGAACCAAATAGGTGTTAGAACCTTAGGTTAGAAAAACTAGTTGTGAAGTTAAAGAGGCTAAGTCAAAAGACACGGTCCATTTTAACAAAGATGGCTAACATAGAAAGTAGTAAAGGTAGATGTACATTCATGAAAAGATGGTGTAAAATGTGTTGTTATTAATGCTTTTATGGAGCATCCTTGCTCTTGTCATTTCTTTTAAGGCCACTATAGATACATTAGGAGGACATAGTGAGAACAAAACTAATATAGGGAAGATTCCAAAGATAGTTCCAACTAGAATAGATAATAACTATTTACATAAAGACAGGTCAATAACAGATTTTCTAATAATGTGTTTTCAAAATTATTGTATGAATATGTAAAGACAATGGACGTACGGGACTGCTACGTATGTATGCAGTTACCTGCATCTGTTTCTGAGGGAGTGACATATCATCACCTTCCGTCAACATATGGAATAACATGTAGTGTAATAGCTAGTTTATTTTATGAGACAGGGAAATTAGAATATTATTTTTCAGATGTAGATAACATTTTTGCGCAAGTGCCTGCTTATAATAAATTAAACAAAGTAAAACCTGCTAAGGTATTAGGTGAATTCTTCTTAGAAACTAAGGAACTAACACTAGAGTATATTTTTAGAAACAATCTGACATGCAGTTTGAAGAAGGAGGAAAAGACATTCCTAGACATGGTTGAGGAAAGAAGATTGAAAATGCAAAGAAAGGCAGCAGAAGGGAAAGTAGAGAAAACAGTCTGGGATATGGAGAAAGAAAAACATTTAAAAGGAGAAGCTAGTCCAACTATAGCTTTAGATTGGCCTCAGAAAGGGAAGTTTTGCATTCGAAGGAATCAAACTGTGTATGATAATTATTTCCTAGGTAATAGTGGGTGTCATGATACATATCGAATCATGGGTGGATGAGGATTCAAAGGTGGTAGAGATCCAGTCTTTCCTGGATTATATTTTATTTGTGGGAACAGGGCATATTATCGTTTGCCAGACCATTGGTATGGCACATGTTACGTAGGCCTGGTCTTTCCGAAAAATTTTCATATGGATAGAGGAGAAGATGGTCTACATAGCTTAAGTAATCATTTAGCCAGGACCAAGAGAGAATCTTGGGCAGAAATTGTAGGCAATATTTTTCAGGCATTGATACCAGCAGTGGGAATAACTCTGAATGCAAACAAAATTAGAAAATTATCAACAGTAGTGGATCGCTTGTCAACAAGCACCGCTGGAGGATTTTTTTGGTTAACACTGAAATGGTTGCCATACGTGCTATGGTAATGCAAAATCGACTTGCCCTTGATATACTATTGGCAAAAGAGGGTGGAGTCTGTGGAATGCTGAAAGTTCAACATTGTTGTACTTACATTCCTGACGAAAGCAAAGATCTGAAACCTTATATTAAGAATATTACTGAATTGCATGATGAACTTGCACCACTGGAGGTTGAAGGTGTTTGGGAAAGAATTGGAAAGAAAATAGCTGCTATTAAGAATTTCTTAGTAAAAATAGGTAGTACTCTTATAGGTAACATATTGTTTCCATTAACATGTGTAATCTGCATAATTTTAGTGATAAGATTAGGTTGTATGTGCTGTAGAAACAAGAAAAATAAGAAAAGAATAAAAAGAATAAAAAGCGAGAATTCAAAAAGAAAACATAAGAAACAAGAAAGAGAAATTGAGGAAATAGAATTGGAGGAGTGGAAGGAGAGTATGTACGAATCAGTAAAAAGAGAAGACGTAGGTGAAACTGAATTATGATTAAGAGCAAGAAAACATTTTAAAGATTCCGTAAGACGGAACAAAATTTTGGGTGGTGTGGTGATAAAATCACCAAAGGGGGGATTGCTGGAGCGGGTTATGCAAAATGTTGTATACTCACCCCATTTTGCATGTTGTTTTATTAATAAGATTAATTAATTAATTATAATCGAACTAATGGATTGGAGTGATGTGGAAAATATTTACCAACCTTACTAATATACGAATTACACGTGGGATTTGCATCTGCATGGCCTAATTAATTACGTAAACTAAACCCTGTACGCATATTAATGATGGACAATTAGAATATTGCATGATATATGTCGCTTCTGTGATGTATTTGTGATTCGTGCTTTATTTAGTAAGTATAAACCGCATTGAGTGTTGCTTTTGCTAGATAAATACATACACATATGGGTATTAGCGAGGGAATAACATTTAATTAGTCATTTCCATGTATTAATTATGTTTTTGTGTTTCTTTGCTTAAGTTGACTATTTTGGCCTATCGAAAGATGGTTGCCTTTGGTGCCTTACCCCACTGCCGATGCTGAACAAGGCTTGGGTGAAGTGCGCCTGCGCTGACAACAGATACACAGTGGCCTCGTCCTGACCCCTGATGAACATGTCCCCTTCAAGGTTGCTCTGGGACGCAAGCCAGCTTTTCGGAATGAACAATAATGTGCTACTAAAAACCGGATAATTCAAGTACAATGACATCAGAGACTTTATTTTGATGAGAATCCTGTCAGACGATTTCAATGGACCAATCAGAACATTTGAAGACCCGTTTTCGATACAAATTGTCAATGTTTTTTACTATAAATTATGGTAGAATAGAGAGGTTGGTGCGGGTTCGATTCTGGCCTTTCTCGATTTCCTGACGTTATGCTGACGGAGAGGACGGTGACACTGCAGGACAGCTGATTGCCTGAATCTTTGATGGACTGAATTAATGCCCAAACTCCTGATAAACTGAACCTACTAAATTGATGGGCATAGATTTGTGAGACTGCCAGATTTGACATAGAGGACGACATTTAGCCAGAATAGGTAAAAATGGATGGCAACTTGATCAAATGAATGATTTAATTTGCGATATTAATATAAAATTTGAATTGATTATCTTCAGAAATGAGTTGGGTTGTTTATTCATTGAAATGTGTTAATAAAAAGATTAATTAGAGAATTAGAGGTTAAGCTAAACCTACAACTAACTGATCCGTCCCGTTTTATGAGAGGAATACTAAAGGTGAAGTTTAGGGCCTAATGAGTATCAGAAGGTTGTGTAGATTCGTCGCTCATTAGGGTAGAAGTGGTATTTCCCTCTCATTTCCAGCGCTTGGTAGATAATCGCCTCCCACACTGACTGATGGTGAGTGAATGTTGGTGTTATGGGCCCCACCAGCGAATGTATGGATAGTGTGTGTATGTGAGATCTTTGGTCTGTGACGGTAGGGAGGGATTTTGCTCTCCGCGCTGGAGCAGTTTTTCTGGTAGCAAGATGATGGTTGTTATTGTTTTGGTTTAGTGATTTTTGCTTGTACATTGCTTATTGATTTGGTTATTGATTGGTATTGATTTATGTATTAACACTCTATGTTGAGTTACGTTGAGTTATACGTTGTATGCACGGCTTCTGGGATGTAGGAAGTCGGAAGTTTGTAACGGTTCCGTAGAAGGGCAGAGGTAAGCGCTGCTCTCGGGAAAGACGGAATTGTTGTTGCCCTGTAGGTACACAGGGGAAACGTGTGACAATTGAAGTTGCACGGCGCATTATCTGGGTTCGATTCGGTAGCATCGTCGTGTGTTGCCATTAGAGACATTTATAGTGTGAAAGAAGTGTGTATGATAGCGAAGGTTACCTGTGAAATTCTGGTCTTAGGTACCAGGGATCCAATTGGCATTCCGATAACGCTTATCACTGGAAAGGTAATATGTATTCTCTGAGCTTGTTAGAAGGACAAAGGAGAGGTAAGCGCTGCTTTGTTAACGTATGTTATAATTCTGTAGTAGGACAGACTGTTCGCTGTTCTCGGGAAAGACAGGATTCTGTGTGAATGTACTACATTTTTCTTGTGTGAATGAGTGTAAATGTAAAGGCATTTGGGTTGATTGCAAAACTCTAGGTTTATTTCTCAGGAGCATTGGGTCTCCAACTATGTGTCCTAAATACTAGAGAAACAATTAGCTAATGCTTGTTAGAAGGGTGAAGTAGAGGGATGTGCTACTTTATCAACAGGAGTAATGATTCCGTAGTAGGGCAGAGGTAAGCGCTGCTCTCGGGAAAGACGGAATTCTCGTGAGAAAGGTCTTTTGCTGTTCTTTGGTTAGCGAAGCAGACAATGGAGATGTTTCTATGTTGTTACTAACAGAAATTGAAACAAAAACTTACTGAGCGGATTTGTAAAGGAGGGGTAGACAGAAGCAGGAGCAGGAGCAAGAGCTGCCGCAGCGGCTGCTGATGTCAGAATGACCGCGCTGGGATTGGACAGTCAGTCAGAACTGTGAAACGCTCCGGATTGGTGCATTAGTGTACGCCGCGCTAGGATTGGAGGAAAACAGGGTGACGTAGACGCTCATTATTGGTGCGTTTGTGTGAGTCGCGCTAGGATTTTAGGACTGTGATAGTGACGTGGACGCTCTGAATTGGTGCGTTAGTGTGAAGTCGCGCTGGGATTAGATAGACTAGCGGTATGGTTAAAAGAGACTAGCGATACCAGAAAGGCAAGAAAATGTATTACAACCCACCAGAAAAGGAAAAGAAAACCTGGTTAGGGAGAATCAAGAAGTGGTTCAAAAAGGACAAACCAGTTAAGACTAGGGAAGGACAGTTACTTCCTCCACCGAAAACCCCTGCATCCTTTATGATTGCGAAATATGGGTATCATACTTGTATTTGGTCGGATAACTGGGTGAGATATACCAAGGATGATGGAGTATTAGCTTTTCCAGAGCATGGTTCATTTAATTTGGCTGTTTTGAGAAATTTGAGAGAAAAGATGATGAATTTAGAACCAAGACCTAGACCGACACAGTTTGATGCTTTGACGGAATGGGAAGACGAAATGCATGAACGAGAAAGACAAAGAAGTGGTAGAGGATATAGGTACTGGTTTGGAAGACCATACGGACATGAAACACATAGTGATCAAATGAAAAGATGGCGAGATGCGAGTATGACTGAGGGTGTGTTCCCTGTAAAAACTGTAGGAGAGAATGAAGGACGAAAGTGTGTAGAAAAGAGGCATAATGTGGAGTCGAGAGGGTATGGAGTGAATGAGTCTGAGGATGATGTTCTTGATGATATGTTCTATAAAAATCCACCACCGTATCGACCAGAACCAGAAATGTTAACTCCAAGTGCCCCAATGAGAGAAACGATGCAATTATAAAATCGGAACCAGAATCCCTAAGTTTGAGTAAAAACAGTGCTGCTAGGGAAGTAGAAAAGAGGTTGGAAGAAAGAACAGATGGAGTAAATTCTGCAGAATTAGCGAAAACAACCCTGGAATTAACTGAGAAAATAAGAGAATTGACTAAAAATCTAGAAGCGGTAACTGTTCCAGTGACGATAGGTCCAGTAATGCCTATTTTTGATAAACAGAAGGACAGTGAGCATTGTTTGACAGTCCCTTATAGAAGTAATAACATTTTGTATACCCACCCCATTTTGCATGTTGTTTTATTAATAAGATTAATTAATTAATTATAATCGAACTAATGGATTGGAGTGATGTGGAAAATATTTATCAACCTTACTAATATAATGTTCAGATTGCCATGCTTTAGGAAACTGTTAGATTTTTCAGATGGTTTACCCCCAGACATTTTGCTTTTTGGCCTCCTGTTGTTGACCCTGTTTTGTTGGTTTTAGGACTCTGGGCACTTCACCACCACCACGCGCCACCAAAACACTGCTGGCCTTTCCTCCCCTATCACGAGAAGAGACTGCAGTATTAATGTGCAAGGTTAAATCAGGTTCACCCCTGGATGTCCTGCCTGCTATAATCTCGGCCTCCCTTGCCACCCTGCTATCCGACCCAGTCTGCTCCCTATTAAACTCATCTCTGAAGGAGGGTCATGTACCTTCAACTTGTAAAGTGGCCCAGATCAACCCGCTGCGGAAAAACACCAAAGCCCCCATGGAAGATCTCCCGAATCTACGCCCCATCTCCCTCCTACCCTACCTGAGCAAGGTCCTGGAAAAATATGTCAATAAACACCTCTCTGACCATATCGAATCGGCTGGTTACCTGGATCCATCTCAATCAGGTTTCTGCGCTAACTACAGTACAGAAACTGCTTTGGTGGCCATTACAGACAACATCAGGCTTGCGCTAGATCACGGCCAATCTACCCTCCTGGTGCTTTTAGACCTCTCCGCCGCATTCGATACGGTTGACCACCAGACCTTGCTCGGAAGAATGAGGGAAGCAGGGTTGGGGGGAATGGCACTGCAATGGATAACCTGCTTCCTCTCCAATCGCACTCAAACTATCAATCTGGGTCCATATCGGTCCGCCACAGAAAAGTTGACCAAGGGTGTGCCACAGGGCTCATGTCTGAGCCCAACCATGTTCAACATCTACTTGGCCCCTTGACCACGCTGCTGAGAGATGCCATGGGTTCGTCCCAATATCCTATGCAGATGACACCCAACTCATCTTCTCCTTCGATAAGTCATCTCAAACAGCTCAAGCCTCCTTTTCCTCCGGCATGCTGGCCATCTCACAGTTGATGAGCAGTAACTTTCTGCAACTGAATGCCAGTAAAACGGAAATTATCCTCTTCGGAGAAGCTCCACTCCTATGGGCACCTTGTTGGTGGCCTAAAGAATTGGGTACTGCTCCCGACCCAAAAACCACAACAAAAAACTTAGGGGTGCGTCTCGATCAGGCTCTAACAATGAAAGAACATGTTACCCACACAGTCGGTGCATGTTTCCAGGTGCTGGGCCTTCTGAGAAGAGCCCTCCCCTATCTCCCGGACTCCTTTCGAAAGACTCTCGTACAAGCCCTGGTACTGAGCAAACTAGACTATTGCAACGCTCTACTGGTTGCAGCCAACGAGTCTGCCCTAAACCGCCTGCAAGTGGTACAAAATACCGCAGCTCGCTTAGTTGCTAACGCACCCTACAGGTCAGCCTCACTCCCGCTGCTACAACAACTATATTGGCTACCTGTATGGAAACGGGTGAAGTTCAAGCTCTGCTGCCTGACGCACAAGGCACTGTGGGGTAACGGTCCCCCCTACTTGGCGGAGAAGCTCCACCAATATATCCCTACAAGAGACCTGAGATCCCAGTCTAAATCTCTGCTCAAAATCCCCAGGATAAAAAAAACACGAACAGGAGGAAAAGCCTTCTCCTATCAGGCTCCCCTAATATGGAACCAGCTCCCCCTGCCCTTAAGACAATGCCCGGATTATTTGAAATTAAGAAAGGCCCTGAAATCCACTCTCTTCTTGGCATAACATACCACCACACTTTCTTTTGCAACTCCGCAAGCGCCGAGATACCCCTCCGGGGGTGATTCATGCGCTATATAAGCCAATTAACATAACATAACATAACCACTGCTATTCAGTGATAAAGTGCATATGCGCTCCATGTAAATTGTGTTTATGGATTGGTGTTTCCATGATTGACTTATTTGATTTACCTTTAGGTCTCTAGTACAGTGTACTGTGTGTGCCCAGGGCCTGTAAATAAAATGTTGCTAGTGGGCCTGCAGCACTGGTTGTGCCACCCACACAAGCAGACCTTCGAAGGGTTCTCAGACCTGCCACTAAAGTGTCTGTGCTCAGTTGTGACTGTCATGTCGACTTGGCAAGTGCACCCACTTGCTAGGCCCTCACCTTTGCCGTTCCTACATGTGAGGCAGCCCTAAAGTAGGCCCAATGTACCCTTGTGGGCAGGGTGCAGTGTATGTGAAAGGTAGGACACATACTATTGAAAGGCTATCTGTCCAATAGGATAGAATGGGGAATACTTTGAAACATCTTACAAGTATAACTTCACATTAGGACAAGATAGAAAGATGGATTTTAGTATGCCATCCTGTGTGCCTCTGCTGGTTAGTGGATTGACTGTCTGGCTTTGGAGTGACAGGGGCTGGGGATGTGCATTCTCTCAGACAGCCACTGGGGGGGTTGATGTGTGTTCTGCCTTTGCTTAATGAGTCAGGGCTGGGCTGAAAAGACCTGGGCTGCATTTAGAGTAGGGGGAGGAGATTTCCTTACACCTGAATAGGCCTGGTCTGCATTCAAAGTGGTGGGAGGAGATTTTCCTTCACCTGAAAAGGCCCTGTCTCCCTTGCACAATGCTGTCTCCACCTCCTGCCGGGAAGCAGGGCCAGAGAGGACAGAACAGGTTTGGACTGAGCTGAGAGACCTTTGTCACAAGGGAACCAAGGAAAATGTGGTATAAATATTGGAACCCAGACCCCAGAACGTTTGATTACTGCTGAACTAAGGAACCTTCCAGGAAGAAGACCTGGAAAAGCTGTCAGGAGGAACTGCCACTTTGCTGTGTGCTTGCTGCTTCTGTCTTGGGCAGGGAAAGGACTGGATTGTACTTACCTCATCCTGCTGTTAGAGTTTTCTCCAAGGGATTTGTAGAGCTTGCCTCCTGTTGGAAGTCTCAGGGAGATAAAAGAAAACAGAGAACTCGCTGGAATCAAGGAACCTGCCAAGACGAAGAGCTGGAAGAACTGCCAGGATGAGTAATGCCCCTTTTCTGTGTTATTGCTTTGTTGGGTTGGCCTGCAGTTGCTGCTTCTGTCTTGGGCAGTGAAAGGACTGGACTGAACTCTCTCAACTTGTTGTCGAGTATCTCCAAGGGCTAGAAGTAGAGCTTGTCTCCTGTTCTGAAGTCTCAGAGCCCGCAAAGACTTCATCGACCTCTGGCAACCGCCTTTTGAAACATGGTTTCAGTTGCAAAAGAGGGGGAAATCAACTGACTCTCTCGCAGGCTCCATGTCCTGAAGGCACCGCAGAGTGCACTGCTACATCTCACACCACAACCCTGGACTCACCAATGATGACGACCGCCGCCACCGAGCCTCTGCTTGTACCATGACTTGTGGGCACCGCACTCTGCACCGCCACGCTTCACTTTGCTGCCCTGGTTTCACCAAACCCGTTGCTGCTCGCTGACTTTGACACCCGTTACCACACCGTGGCTTGGGGGCACTGCCTTGTCCCACACCACAGTCTTGCCAACCGACACCAGCTCCCTGCAACCACTCTGTCGCCTGCACCATGATCTGTCAGCACCGCAACTAGCACTGCATTCAGTCCCCACCTACTTGGACAAAGGTGCAAACCATTGCCAACTAGAGACCCCCATTTCTAACATAAACACTGCTGGGTGCAGAAGTGAATAAGGTTAGGTAAAAATGGAAGGGCTCATTGTATGCTGCTCTTAACTCCAATTATGCCAGGGGAGTGCTGAAATGGATTGCTGCTGGGGTCCCCTTCGTGGAGAGGGAGGTGGTCAAAGGCCCAGGAGGGCTGTATCGTTTGATGGAAGGGGTATTTGGATGGTGTAGAGATGTGTTTGGTCAACATGTATGCCCCGAACATAGACCTTAGGGTCTTATACCCAGAACTGACAAGACTCATGGCTCTCTTCTTAGAAATCTGACTTATTTGGATCGGAGACTTTAATTGTGTGGTGGATTAGAGATTAGATCAGCACCCCCCCCCCCCAGACCAGGCCCAAAGGTACACACAATGGTAACCCTACAGAAAGGGACCAAAGACTTACACCTCTTAGATGTTTGGGGACTCCACCACCCTGGAGACCTCACTTACTCTCTCCAGTACTTGGAGGCTATAGCAGGCTAGATTATGTGTTGAGGTGAGGGAGAAGAAATGGAGTTGTACTAACATTCAGCATACCTAAATCGATACCTCTCAGATCACTCACTACTGTTGGTCACATTGCTTCAAAGGGGGCCTAGTTCTTATTTTGCTCTATTGACACTTGTGTCTGAGACATTGGCCTATGGGGGTTTTTAACTCAAATCTGGGAATTCACTGTTTTTCCAGGAAAACCTGAGAACTGCTGCAAGCTGGGTTGCGGAGTGGGAGGCTTACAAAGAGACGTTGCACGGAGAATGTATTACAAATGTTTTTGGGGTGCAGAGGGAACTAGAACGTGAACTGCTAGCTCTGGAGATAGCGAATACAGATCTGGAGCCAGATGGAAGACCCCAGTTAGCAGTCCTTGAACAACACACAGGAGTGGTCTGGAGCAAATTAGAAACATACATGTACGCAACCTACTGGTAGCATTGTTCCATGAGGGTGACAAAGCGGGGAGGATGTTGGAGCGCATGTAAACACATATCCTTAGTCTGAGAAGGGAACACAGGAGATAAAATTATTGACCGCTATACAATAAATAGTGCTTGATCCCATTACCTAATGACCAAGTTTGCAGGGACACCTGTAGTGGGGTAGGAAACACTTGAAGAGTATTTTATGGATGCGGGATTGCACGGCTTGACTGCAGATGAGGGGCAACATCTTGATGCACTGCTGGATCTAGCAGAATTCAGGGAAGCGCTAGAGGAACTGCTGCAGGGGAAAACAGATGTCTGCCCAGCAGGAATGCAATAATGTATGGCATCTCAGCTCCTTGAATGCCTGCTGGAGCTTTATCTTGAGGCTTGGGAGATGGGGCTACTGCCACAAAGCATGCAGTAATCTAACCAAGAAACAAGGAAACCCTACTCACAAAGAGCCAGGGTGAACGTTTATGAGAGGAAACAATGGCTCAAGTGGGTTGATACTCAATAATATGATTTACAACAAAAATCACAATAAATAAAAGGGTTAAATGTGGCGTCAGAAAGAGAAGTTGACCTCACACGTCAGACTTAAGGTAGAAAAACATTCTTTATATATTCCACAATAAACGAGCACTTTGAAAACTACAAAAACAATTTCACAATATACAAATTCACAATATACAAATAAATAACAATCTTACTAACAAAAACAAAACAAAATCTTAGTACACATTTGTGAAAAGTGTCCCATTAAAACCAGTGAATAAACATAAAAAAAGGGAAATACCAAAAAACTATACCACATACAACGGTTTCAATTTATCGTTATAAAGGCGATCAAAAAGAAAAAAATTAGAATGATCTAGGACACTTGTTCATTTCAAGTGTCCAAAAATATTTTTGATTCGCCTATCTCGTCAACGGCGTTTCGTCCCTGTCTGAAGTAAAGGGTCTCTTCAGGACAATCTAATGTGGGAACACCTAAAAATTAAATAAAAAACTGTCAGAATACAGTGCTCTCTAGTTTTAAGAATTTTTTTTTTTGTTTTAAGGTAAAGATGTTTTAAACTATCTACCTGGTCAGCAAGCGTTTCAGATGTTATTAATATATAGTGTCACCGTGTTTAAAGTGAAAGAAATAACTCACAGGGCGCCCAGGCTGGGTGCTGTAGAAGAAAGACATTGTTGTTAATGGATATAGAGTGAGGGAGTGCGCGTAAGTATCTATATATCCCATGATAACTTACCCCTATAAGGGACGACTCAACTAGAAGCCGGTAAATAATTCCAGTTCTGTTTAAATAAACAGACTCGATGTAGCGTTCAATCCGTGTATAGAATAAACACGTGGCTTCGCGGTAGGTACTGCGCAATGGCTGTCATTTAGTGTTGTAGATTGAAATAAACTATAACGAAATGAAACAAAAAGGGACAAAATGTCTCCAAAAAAATGGCCATCTAAAAACATATTGGAAATTTTGGAAAGGAATCTTGATAAGACCGTCCTTACCTATCTATATCTGTGAATAACGTGTAAATTCACCGCGTAACGCTTCGGCAGGGGAACAGTCTCCAGTCTGCATAGTACGATCACAGCGATTGGTGAAGAGTATGCTAGCTATAAAGGTGATTGGATGTGAAGTACCCAATAGGAACATCGCATGCTCATAGATGTCATGAAAAAAAGCTTAACGAATCAATAGACAGATAGAGTGGGCGCTGACAATTGAATGTAAACTTTATCAGTACATTCCAAAACCATAAATATTTGAGGCCAAGTCCTTGAACAAAACGATAAAAAGGAGAACCACACTTAATTAAAAAGAAGACAAAATCACGATGTGTGCCACGAATATAAAGGCGCTTCCATAATTACATTAAAGAAAGTAAGATGTTGCGTGCACAAAAACGAAATTAGAAATTGCTGTACAAATCAATGAACAGCTAAAATGAGCACGAACGGTTGGATAAAAACTTTATCAGTACACGAATAGAGTGGGCACGGACCATTGAATGTAAACTTTATCAATACATTCCAAACAATAAATGTATTATGCCAAGTCCCTAAACAAAACAATATAAAATAACAAAGAAAAAAATGAAAAAAATGAGAGACCCCCACTTGATAAAGAAAAAACCGAGTCGCAATGTGTGCCACGAATTTAAAGGCGCTTCCACAATTGCGTTTCAAAAAGAAAAATGTCGCGTACATATAAGTGACATTGGAAAAAACTTACCAAATCAATAAACAACTAAAGTAAGCACAAACGGTTGAATAAAAACTTTATCCGTACACTCCGAACAATAATCCACATATTTTTGGCCTGGTTAGTGAGCAAGGAAAAATGTAGTGAGAAATAAATCAAAAAGGAAAAAGTGAGACCCACAAACAGTCTTAAGAGAAACACAGTGTAAGCTACATGCACAATGTGGTAAAGAGGTTCAACAATGGCATTAAGGACAAGAAAATCAATGGCAGTAAAATTAATGAAGAGTAACCACAAGTGTTTTATATATTCTATGACAGATCTAATAGTATAAAGAGCTTAATCTACACAGAATAACCATAGTTTCTACCTAAAGACTGTCCGGATCTGTTTGAAGGAGATTGTAACAAAACAGCGATTATTGTCTATATGAAAGATCATCACAACGTATACATACTTTCATGTTGATCTGAATATAGCAGATCTATCATCACTTTTTCACAAACACTGTAACAGTGCAACACAACAAAAATCCAATGTTTGAAAACCTGATTGATTTATACATTCATCTATTAACAGCAGAAAATACTTGTTCAATCATTGCACTGCCCAATGTACATGGCCATTAAAACATCATATGTTAACAACTAAGAGTTATGTGAACAGCTGCAAAAAACCTGAACAAAGAGCGAGGAAAACATTAGATTAAAGTTGTAATAAAGCCTCGCCATTCTTCAGCCGAATTTAGGCCTTGTCTGATAGAATTAGTCCGTTCTATCCAACGACACTCCAATCTTTGAAGTGTCTGTGATATATCACCACCTCTACTTGAGGCTACCACTTTGTCTATCACTTGCCAGCGTATGTCACTTGCTGTATGACCTTTCTCCATAAAGTGGTTGACTAGTGGTGCATTAAGAACCGAGTTCCTGATTCTACTTCAATGTTGCCCCACTCGTGCTTTCACAGTCTGTTGTGTTTGGCCAATGTAAGGTAGTCCACATGGACAGAATATACAATACACTACATTTTTTGTGTTGCAATTTGAGAAGAAATTTAATTGCTGTTGTACTTTGCCGTGTTCGAACTTCTTTGTATTAACCGTGAATTCGCAAGCCACGCAATTCCCGCATTTGTGATGCCCATTCAAATTGGGGAGACCCCAGACTGATTCCAGTGACCCAGTCATTTGTACTGAATTTTCCATTGAGGATCTGACTAGATGGTCCCTGATGTTCTTGCCTCTTTTGAAGGCAAACATAGGAACATCCAGTACAGGATCAATACTTCTCACAATATGCCAATTTTTTGTGATAAGTTTGCGAATTGCATTGGTATGGATACCAAAAGTGGTAACACAAATAAGTTTATTAACTGAGGATTTGACCTTTGGAGTAAGTAATGTTTCTCTTGGGCAAAACCAAGCTCTTTTCAAAGAATTCTTTACCAACTTCTTTGGGTACCCCCTCAATAGCAATTTTTCTTTTAGAATATTTGCCTCTTTCATGTAATCCTCTTTTTTAGTGCAATTACGACGTAATCGCTAGAATTGTCCATGGGGTAGGCCATCTCTTAGTGCACGTGAGTGATGACTGTTATAGGCAAGTAAGGTGTTACGTTCTGTGGGTTTCCTGTGTAGTGTAGTGTACAGCTTTCCACCTTCATGCAGTATATTCAAATCTAAAAAGACAATACTGGAGTCATGTATGGTGGATGTAAACTTTACATGTGGTTGGACAGTGTTTAAGTATAAAACAAAATTATTAAACTCAGGAATCGTATCAGACCAAATCAAGAAAATATCATCTATATACCTCTTCCAATTGGTGATCTTGGACTGGTATATATTAGTTTCATTCAGGACAAATTTATGCTCCAAGTGGTCCATAAAGATGTTCGCCAGATTTGGAGCAAAAATTGCTCCCATACTGGTACCGGAACACTGTCTGTAATATTCACCATCTGATACAGGGGCAACATCTTGATGCACTGCTGGATCTAGCAGAATTCAGGGAAGCGCTAGAGGCCCTGCTGCAGGGGAAAACAGATGTCTGCCCAGCAGGAATGCAATAATTTATGGCATCTCAGCTCCTTGAATGCCTGCTGGAGCTTTATCTTGAGGCTTGGGAGATGGGGCTACTGCCACAAAGCATGCAGTAGCCAATAATGGTGTTGATCCCAAAGGCAGGGCAAGATCTTCCAAACCTGGGCTCCTACAAACCACTGTCTATGCTAAATATGGATGTTAAATTGCACTGTAAAGTAGTGGCAAACAGACTGCACAAGGTAGTGGGCTTTCTCATACATCCTAGCGAGACAGTGTTCATACCTGGACAAAGCACAATGTACAATATCCAGAGATTCAGCCAAGTGATGCACTCACTGGCAGGCTCCCCTAGCTGCACCATTGTGGCTGTGTTAGACCTTGACAGATCATTTGGCATGGTGGGATAGCAATATCTTTGGGTAGTCATCAGACACATGGGATTTGGCCCCTACTACATTAAATGGGTGCAACTAGTATACACGAACATGGTTGCCAAGGGCCCCATGAGCTGCATGGTACTAGATGTGTGGACCAGGTAAGGGTGTCCGTTATTCCTGGTACTATGCTCACTGGCAGTGGAACCACTCACTTGTAAATTGCAGGACTGGGGCCCTGGGACATTGACCTAGGTGTACAATAGCACATTGTGTCTCTCTACAAAGGCATGATCTTCTGGTCTACGGGAGGGACCTGGTACGGGCGTTGTCTGTGCTACTGATGTAGCTGGACAAGTTGCAACAGTGTCGAGTCTGCTTATAAGCAAAAAATCAAAAGTCACCTGTTCCCCCTGGGGTGACTAGACCTGCATGAAGAGACTGCCCCACAGGCTGTTGGACTGAGATGGGATTCTGACCGGTTCCAATACCTCATCATATGAATTACACGAACAACGACAGCTCATTACAAACTTAATGCAGGAGCAATGCTGATAGAGCTTGAGGACTCGGCAGAGTTCTGAGTTAGGCTTCCAGTGTCACTTATGGGCCAAATGTTGTTTACGAAAATTGTGTTCCCTCCTAGATGCCTATACATAATGCAGAATCTGCTATGCCCGATCCCAATTGCAACATTTTGTCATCTTGACCAAATTGCTCAGTCAACTGGTTTGTGGCAGGAAAAAGAAGCGAGTGAAGATGGAGATTCACAAGCTCCCCTTAACAGAGGGAGGACTGGGACTTCCAGATTTGTTCCTAAACTATGCTGCAATGTAGCTGCAGCATGCAGTCAGCTGGTTTGAGGATGCAACCAACTGGGAGGGGAATTTACTGGTCAGTGCCAGCAGGCCGTACTACAGGAGCGCTTCCTAATGGGTGAGTGTGTTTCTCAGGACCTCCCCTATCTGATACAACAGCTGGCAGAAATATGGCACAAAGTGGTCTATAAAACCCAGCCCCCTTTTCGATCTCCCTGCTGCTGTGGGAATTGAGGCCTTTCTTTGCCTTGCAGAATGCGATGTCATATGCCTGGGGGCAAGACGGAGGCTGCGCTACTGGGGGGTACCTCTTTTGCAATGATAGATTTATCATGTTCAAGTAGGCGCAGGCACAGTTCGGGGTAGGATGAGGACAAGTCCTACAATACACAAGTATGACCCATGTGGTCCGCCAGGTCTGGTATGCATTCCAGGACAAGCAACGGGCACATGCAGTGGTGCAGCATCTGTATATCTAGAGTGCGTGATACCTGTGTGTAGTTTGCAACTTTTAATGCGTACTTTCAATGTTTTACATTTAATTAGCATTTTGTTTTATTCTGTTGGGGTTGAAGGGGATATGGTTGGGAAATTATTTATATATAAATTATTATTATTTCTTTTTTAGTTAATTTTTAATTTTATTTAAATAATACATTGGTAATTAGTTGGGTGGATTGTGTAATTGATTCATTGAATTATTTTAGTATAGTTTATAATTTTTGTTTTCAATTTTGATAATGATATATGTTAAATACAATTATAATTGCTAACTAACTATGTAAAATATTTAGTTGATTAATTATTATGTTACTTTGGTGTAATTTTTAATCAATTGTTAATTCATGGAGCTGTGAATTTAATAAAGACGTTTTCAAAAGTAGTTTTATATTTATTATTTGCTTTGCTGGGCTCTGCTATCTGCCTACTTGGCTAATAAGCAAGTCGTTTATGAAGGACCTGAAAAGGTCTCTGTCTGCTGCTACCTGTGCTATGACCAATCTCTAGGCAATTCCAAGAATTGGACAAAGATGGCTCACTCATGTAATGCGACATGCTTCATCATTTGCCACCTCATCCCACCTGGTAAGTTGGTACTACCAGGTCGGACTCAATATCAGATTGGGGCTTACCTGAGGGAGTTCTTAGATATTTCTTCTCTTTTCAGGACAATGATTAGGTCCAGTTTGTAAGTTAAAAAACATTAGGATAAACCACTGAGGAAAACCACTAAAGTGTCCTTTATTTTGGTGGTATCCTAGGTTTATTAAAAAAATACCAACGGGTAAATACAGGAGGCATAACTAGGTATGATAACCTGGGTATGATGACCTGTTTGCGTCACTTTATATGACTAAGGTTCAAGCCAACATGTTTCTGCCTATTACTAGCCGTAGGTCTAAGGCATTCATCAGGACTGTGTCTTTGTATCTATGTATCCCAGCACTGCAATAGTAAGTACTGAGTATGCATAGATATAACAAAGGAAGAGAGGACCTACCTTTCCACTGGTATCATTAGATGGGAACAACCTATAGATCAATGAAAGTAGCAACACAGTATTGTTTATGCATTAATAAAAAAGGGGTGAGAGCTGTCTTAACATTACACAGTTGGAAGCCAGAGTATGGTCAACTCGGGATAATCATTAAAAGCATATATAGTTAAGAGATTTCTTTGTGTTAGAAGAGGTGACAGGGAGTAAAGCATACCAACAAAAACACTACGAGAAAAATCAGCAGAAGAACGCCCAAATAATAAATCAGATGAATGATCCAATTTCTGACCAATTAGTAGAAGATAATCATAATATCGCGGATATTTTCTCACGCATTTAAAACAAAATTATACGGAAATGTGGATAATAGCAGAACTGGAGCTTATCTCATATTTTTAATCTTTATATCTGCCTCAGTTATCGGGGAGCAGGTTAAGCAGCTTAATAACATTATAGAACCAATAAAAATTGTGGAAGTACTGAACAATAGGGCTAATGCTAAGGCTAAGCGGTGTGCAGGGATTCAGTTAGAGGTGTATAAGAGGTTTCAAGATGAACTACTCTCTTTTTTAACTAATCTTTTTAACCAAATAAAAGACAGGGCTGTTTTTCCTAAAAGATTTAAGGAGTCGATGGTGGTCATTTTTCTTAAAAAAGATAAAGATCCACGGGATCCCAATTTTTATCATCCAATCAGTCTGTTAAATACAGACTACAAGACTTTTATGAAAATTTGGGCACGGGGAATTGCTCCATCTGCCCAGCAAGTGGTACACACAGATCAGAATGGTTTCCTTTTGGGGAGACTATTGGCCACCAATACTTATTTTTCAATGCAAGTGATTGATTACTTCTCAGCCAATCAGATTAAAGCTGCAATACTTATGGCTGCCGAGAAGGCTTTTGATCTGGTAGACTGGCATGCTTTATTTTTTATTTTATATAAGTTTGGTTTCCCATACCAGTTGATAGGTATGTTAAAAGAACTATATAGTCAAGCTGAAGTCAACATTATTATTAATGGAGCAGAAGTAGGGAGGGGAAATATTAATTGGGGCACTCGGTAGGGATGCCCATTGTCTCCCCTGTTGTTTTCTCTGTTCAATGAGCCGCACGCAGCAAAAATACAAGGCAATCCGCAGATAATACCCCCAAAGGCAGGGATGTCAAAAATTAAATTATACGCAGATTATATAATTTAATATCTTAACACAGAGGGATCAAATATAAAGAATGCATTGGACAAAACTGATACATTAAAAAAAATTGGGGAATATGGAGTAAATCATGCAAAAACAGAAATTCTTACATTTAATTTGAGCCCCGCAGAGACTCTGGCATGCTTACCACGTATATCGTCGGGCCCTATTAGATATCTTGGGATTTTAGTTACGAAAAAATAAGCTGATCTGTTCTCATTAAATTATGGAAATATGCTGGGAAGGGTAAAAAGATTACAAAATAAATGAACCCTACCATTTATTGGAGGGGTTTCCATGGTCAAAATGTCAGTACTCCTACTGTTCTTATTTCTTTTTAATAATCTCCTTTTGAAAATTCCTAACTCCTATTTTAAAGAGCTGGACGCAATGATTCGGAAGTTTGTCTGGAATAATATATTGCATTGGGTTTTGCACTATTACACTTTGCAACATACTATCAGGGCTCCCTGGTTAATCTGATAACTGAAATAGGTGAGCCAAACTCAGTTTAAGATAATTTTCTTTTGAATCATGGGCCAGATGTAAGACCATTCATTTTTGAGAGTCGCAAATTGTGACTTACAATTTGCGACTCGCAAAAATGAATTTACAACAGTGTCTCAGACACTGTTTGCGATTCCCAATGCTGTTGCAAATTGCATGCCTCATTAATATTCTTGAGGCTGTCGCAATTTGCAACCCCATTGGGAATGGCTCGCACTCAAAGGGATGGTGGCCTGCTGGGGTCAGCAGACCACCATGTCAGTGAATGCTTTTTGAAAAAAGCATTTATCTTTTTATTGCAACCTGTTTTCCTTAAAGAAAAACATGATGCATTAAAAAAAAAAAATGAAACTTTTCAGCTTCATTTTTTAAGGGCAGGCAGTGGTCCCTGGGACCACTGCATGCTCTTAAACAATATTTTTGCACCTATTCACAAAGTGGAAGGTGTGGTAAAATGCAAATATTTGCGACCGGAAAATCGGTCGCAAAATGATGTACATGCAATTTGCACTCGTTATTAGGAAGGGAGGTTCTTGGCATGACCCTTCCTAGTAGAGAGTTGCTAACCATATTTTGTGAGTTGATAATAGGTTAGCTGCTTGCAAAATAGGGTTACTACATTGGGCAGACCTTTTTTGCGGTCGCAAAGGGGCAGAATTCTCCTTTGCGACCGTAAAAAATGGTTGTACATCTGGCCCTCATATGATAAATGAGAGTGCAACTAAATTACCAACTTTACTTCGAGTGCCAAAACCTCCCAAGAAAACCAGATACAAGGTTCCATTGGCATTATTAGGGAGAATCCAGTTGTTTTAAAATCTCAAGATATTCCTGCTTATCATGCCTATATCCATATTCAAGATTGTGCAGCAGGTGGCTTAATGCTGTCTAAAGGGCTTTTACAACTATGGCAAGAATTAGGGTTTGTCCGACTTGGGAATTTCTTTCATCTGGATAGATTCATTAAATGGGAAACAGTACAGGTGGAACCAGGTAGCCAAAGCACGGCTTTGTTTATAAGCTTTTATCAGATTATGAGCTTTTTAAAAATTAATTACAGCACTCTGAACGAAGCAGCACATCAGATCGCCAGACATATGGCAATCAGGATGCTGGGTGTAGGTATATGGTACTGCCTGCTGCACCAGAGCACATGAGGGGAAAAAGCCATCTTGGGTAGACTTCAGAAAATTCATTCCGAGACAGGCTGTAAATTTAATATGAAAGACTGGTCACTGCTTAGCGAGATGAGTCGCAAATTGTTACAGGGTGCCAATTTTAGGAGAATTAATTTTTTGTCAAGATGGCTGCTGTATTATACACCATTGAGATTTCATAAGATGTATACTACGATGGGTAACCAATGTTTTAGATGTAACAAGCAGGAAACAGGTGATTGGATACATACCATTTTTGAGTGCAGTTATTTACAGCAATTTTGGAAAGAAGTGGTTATAAGTATTTCTTGATGTATGTCCATCTCAATTATTCCATCGTGTATATTGGCTCTTCTGGGAGGTTAAATGTTTTAGGAAATGCCGGCAGTATTTTATACTGATATCGATAACCGTGGCAAGTTCACTTATTTTACAGAATTGAAGAACAACTATTCAACCAGCGATTGGTCACTGGATTAGTAAAATGTGTAGAACACACAGATTTGAGGAAGCTTATGCGACGAGGAGTAGTGCTACTCAAAGATGTAGGACAATATAGGCAAGTTTCTCCTCCCTTTTTATAAATTAATCAACTTTATTGTAACAGGATAAGTAATGTTTTTCATTAGTGCACTTTCTACCCTTTATTTCAAATTGTTTTAGGAATGCATATAATTCTGTTGCTATTCGTGTTGATCAATTCAAGATATGCATGTTTTTGTGCAAGATCAGCCAGAAATTCATGCGATGAATCAAGTACTGTTTTGCCGCAATAACACTTTTGCACTGTTGCACTATATTTTCGTGGTGCTACTTGTGTTGATTATTTCAAGATTTCTGAGGCCTCAAGTAAGAACATATACTTGATCAGATTGCTGTTATGCCCTCATCCACTTTTTGAGGGTTTTCTCTATCCTTGTATGATGTATGTTTATGCTGACTAGTTGTGACATGTATAGGCTCTTCCTCTATGTTTGTAATGTAGCTCTTGCTCTGTTCTAATAATAAAAAAGCATATATAGCAGTTCAACACAATAAACAAAGAGAGGGGGATATTCACAAGGATCTATCACCGAGTTAACGGCTCATTATCGCAGCCAAAGTCGCAATAAACTTATCGCCCCAATCACAAGCTGGTGTTAACAGCCCACAGCACCAATTTACCCGCGATAGCAGCCGCAAAAAACATTGCCACAGCTGACCCCCGCAACTATCGCTAATGAGATGTAGAGTAGGCATTACCATGCAAAAAGCCACAACAACACCACTACACAACATTCACAACGACCAGCCAGAACTGCGATAAGAACACAAAACAGGCGATAAGACGTGTTAGCAGCCGGAAAATAACAACTGCTCTGACCTGGTGGAAAGTGGGACCACAGCCTGCACCATAAAAAGGAGCCCAGCCCACAGCCGCATCGGAAGGGTAACAGATGCACCCGGGCAACTGTACATACAGCCTGGAGGGCCGAAAGGGCAACAACACCCGCCACCACCACCACCCCCAGGAACCCCCCTCCCCAGCACCCCCCGACCAAAGACATGCCACATAAGCTACACCTAAACACGTACAAAATAATCCGCTTGATGTCGCACAATCACAACTGGTGACATGCATGTGTCATCACAAAAATGAGCATCACACATTCACATTCGAAGCAACAAATGAAACTTAATTAACATGTACACTGAAATGAAATGAAGACACTTGGCGGCTCCCCTCGGGACAATCCGTAGGTCACAGCCTGCAAGACAAAAATCATGATGAGAAGGCTTGTTCTGCCCACATCAAGGGACAGAGACAGAGCGAAGGAGCGAGAGAGGAAAAGAGGGAGAGAGAGAGAGATAAGAAGAGAGGGGGAGAGAGAGAGAGAGAAGAAGAGAGAGGGAGAGAGAGAGAGAAGAAGTGAGGGGGGAGAGAGAGAGTGTGCCCCCCTGGGCACCCAGGCCACACTGCTCACCTGCTGCCACCGGTGTGTCTCCAACCACTTGCCGGTATGTATAGCAGTACACCAGGTCACAGATCTGAGACAGACCCGTCATCTGAAACAGAGTCCAGATACATGATTGGCACAGTGCACACAATTGCACAAGACAACATCGTCTGCCCGCCCATGCACACCCAGGCAGAGGCACCCCAGCCTCTCCCACTGCCCATTGGAGCATGCCCGTCCATGCACACCCAGGCCTCACTGCTCACCTTCGCCACCAGCATGTGGACAGGAGGTCCCACCATGTGCCGCTGCAAGCCACAAGCCCGGGGACCGCGGACATGGCACCCTCCACACAATGCAGTCCTCTCTGCAGGCCACCAGGTCTCACGTTTGGTGCTGGGTCTTGATTACTCTATGGCATAGGACATACCAGTGCACCCGGCATCATCGCAGGCTGCACACCCGCTCAGCCCAATGGGTGCCACTAACTCTGGGATCCCGGAAGCAAAACCACGTGGCGGTAGGCCCGCACTGCCCGCTGGCTCTGGCCTACACTACGGTCCAGCAGGGCCCAGAAAACCTGAGCTGTCCGGACCCCTGGGACGGGGCATCATCGCAGGCTGCACACCCGCTCAGCAGCTGAAGGTGCCACTGACTCAGTGCTCCCAAAGTCACTGTCCTGTGGTGGGGTGCCTGTGCCGGCCGCAATGCTCCGGGTGCCACTAACCCTGTGCAATGCTAGTCAGCGCCACGTGGTGGTAGGCCCATGACGGCCGCAAGGCCTCGGGTGCCACTAACCCTGTGCGCATCAACTCATGTGCCCTTTATGATTGAGAACCGTGGAGCGTCCGTCATACAGTCACCACCGTCAGAGGGGAATGTGACGTCGTCAGCCTCTTATGTTGGTGGAGTTACATGGTCTGTGATGCCTGTGCCGTGTGGGTGTGGTGTGTGTGCAAACCTGCCCTCTGGGAGTGGCTGTGACATGCGGACAACTAGACCAGTGACCTGCACACCACCAGCGAGTATGCCTGCGACGGGCAGCAATGAGGGCCCCCCTCGGAGCGTAAGTGGAGTGGTCTGACCTGCCATACGCCGGACCAGTGCAGGGCCTGCAAAAATGACTCGTGGGCTCTGGGCGTGGTTCAGTCCATGTCCGGACATGGAAGTGACTGATGCGTGTGTCCCTGTTGTAGTGTTCACAGGACCCAGTACACAATATACAATGCAGCACCCTCTGACTGGGATCCCACAGGAAGAGCATCATTGACGCCAGGGAAATCACTGTCCCTACATCCATCCACACATTCATACATGAATGATGAAAGACATGACACAGCAGTGTGTCACTGGATGTTTACTGCACATCCACTGCAGTTCTGCAGCTGGAGCGGTACAGGGCAATGCCGAGTACACTACATAATATGGGCCCGTGGTGGGCCAGCCAGAGTCCATCCGGGAATGGAAAGTACTGCGGAAGAGGAAGGGTACAGTCTGCAGTCTGGTCGCCGTGTCATTTAGTCATCAAACATGATATGGCAGTCCATGTCGCTGTTCAAGGTGAGTGCATTGGAGTGTATCGGGGGTCAGTGGAAGGTCATGAGGCCATGTGCCGCACCAAGCAGAAACAGGCCAGGTGGCGGAAATGAATGCTAGTGCCTCCTGATCACGAACCCATTCACGTCCTCGTCCCCGGATGTGTGATCTTCCCCACCTGTGGGTGTTGAAGTACCGGCTGAGGCACTGTGTGCCACTGACACATCAGGTGCCGGAGTGGATACGTCTGCTGCACTGTGAGGCAATGGCACACCAGGGGGCGGAGATGTAGATGGTGTGGGGGCAGCAGCATTCATCTGCTCCACGGCTTGCCATGATGATGATCTGCAGGGCATGGTAGATCCCAGCTACATTTCGCTGATGTACAGCGGTGGCTGCCATCCTTTCCGCCTCCATCCGCACCATGTCCTCCATGAGCCTCCACATGTGTGCCAGCTCACGGCTGGTATGTCTGGTGCCCCACTGAGCGGATAGGTGTTCTTCTCTCCACATCAGGACTCCAGCGATGTCAGTCAGGGCTCGTTGGAGACCATGGAGCGGGCCTAGACACCCATGGATTGCGTCCAGTTTGGTGGCCATGAGGTCGATCCCCACCCGCACTTGCTCAGCCATCTCCCTCGGGGCATCCAGTACACAGCGTTGGAAGGCCATTTGTTGTTCCTGGGGGTCTTGGGAGACAGCTGGGGCCATGGGTGCCTCCTGCTGGGTGGTTTGGGAGGTGGGTGGTGTCTACTCGATGCAGCTGGTCAGCCCTGATACTGGAAGTGAGTCGCGGATGATGTCAATAGTGACCAGGAGTGCTTGTGCGTCGATGCTGGGGTTGTCCTCCTCGTCATCAGTGAAGAGTGGCTGAGACTGCTCTGCAGGGGGTGTTGACAGTGGCCCTGCAATGTGAAGGGGAGATGGTGTATTGCAATGTGTCCACATGTATGTAGCCGCATGGAACATGTTGACAATCAGACAGCATGGCATTGTACATTGTGACAGTCTATAGATCTGGGCGATGACCCAGAGTCATTGAGGGTGTGCACTGTGCTCTGCTTGATTGTGCATCTGTGCCATTGTGGCCATCTCCACCCGTCCCCCCAGTACCTGGTGGTCACTCACCCTCTTGCGGTTGTGTTGTGTCCTGTCGAGCAGTGTCCGGTCCCCCGACTCCGACCACAGTATCCACACTGATGACTGTCAACACCAGCTCCTCATGTCATCCAGCACTAGCTGTGGCGCTGCGCTCCCACCTCCAGTCTGCATTGCTGCCTTCTGATTGGCTGCAAGTTTATCCTTGGTATTTCTCCTTGTCCACGATTATCCCATTTTTGATGCCCAATGACACGCTGGAGGTGACGAACAGTTGTTGATGGTGTTCCATCACCTCCGTGACTATGATCCTGTTCACCTGTGGACTGAATTTTGTCTTCCTCTTCTTCTTGTCCTTGCCCTTCCCTGTCCCCGAGGTCCCGGGCTGGTCGTCCGGGGTGCTTGTGGGGTTGCGCTCGTCCTCTGCGCCTGCTCCGGCTGCCTCCATGGTGCTTGGGTGTTGGTCAGTTTGTGTTTGGGTGTTTTTTCTACTTTTATGGTGATTTTTCCCACCTGCCAGGTGTGTGTTGCAGTTCTAGCGCTGCTTACCGCTGATTTCCTCATTGCGCTTTGGCCCATCGCAGGTTTGTTTGTGTTGTGGTTTGTGTTTTTATCTCCATCAAGGTGGTTGTATTGCGGACATTGTCTGCGGTTTAGGCAGACTGTCGCATGGGACCGCCTTGTTGTGAATTCCACGTTGTCACAGAGTTATTTTCCCACGATGGGCTGCGATGTTGAGAGTTGGGTTAAGCTACTCTCGCGGTAGCTATCACATGTTCTTGTGAATATACCCCAGAGTGTTCTACGTTTGTAAAATGCATGTTCATTACCTTTTTTATCCCCGGTAAAAAGTCTCAAGGGCATCTATGTATTTAAGATTTGCGTACACAGGAGGGAAAATCCCTTCACAATAAAAATGCCTGTTTATGTAGTTATGAGACAATGGCTAATTCCCATTGCTTCAGAAATATGGAAAAAGCAATCAGCAGCACACTTCATCACTTGGAATGATATATGTGTCTTGCCGCTAGCAATGGACTGTTAGCAATATACTTCAACTGTCGTGTGCGTAGCTCCTTTGGATTCTTTGGGGGATATATGATGGTAATCGCAGACTGCGGTCTCACATATTCCTATTTTCTATTCAGTGATCCCTATGGAATCTCATCATTGCGTCCCTGAGAGTCAGTATGAAGGCGGAACACCCATCATTATTCAAACCAGAAGAATGCTATAGTTATATTTGTTTTATTCATTATCCCAAATTCTAAATGCACCTGCACTTGTGATGTAGACAGAGGTAGCTCAAACACCCATTTATAGGGTTGTGGCCTGCAACTTGTTCACAAGTGCAGAGTCTTTTCCATGTATGACGATACTGGCATACGATATTGTTGGTAACATTTTTGATGCTATTACAGATAGCAGTGTTTTGTAGGATGGGCCCTCCAGCTTTCTGCCTAGTGTGCTAAAAGCAAAGGCTAGTGCGCTGGTTCTTTGTGACACGTGGGGGCATATCAGCAAGGCGAGGCGATAGAATTATTGCCGCTTTTGCGGCCGTTTTCCGGCCGAAAAGCGGCGATAATTTGATCGCCTAATTAGCAAGCTCAAGCTTATGCTTGAAAACTTGCGTTAGCGTAGGAATTCCTAACGCCCAGCTTTTGCAAAGTGGGCATTCCTGACCTGACATGAGAGGAGAAATGTAGCTAAGCGACATTTCTCCTATCATCAAGCCCCACGCTATAAAGCATAGCGGCAAGAAAAGTAGCGATAACTCCTGTTATCGCTACTTTCTTTATGCCTGCTTCAGGACTGACTTAGCCATGATATCCTATAGAAGGTGGATATCATGGCTAAGTTTGTGAGTCCCTATCATCAAGCTAACGCCACATTGCGTGAGATTATCGCATTAGGCAGTTAGCGTGAGGATTATTATCGCTTTTGAGATAAGCGTTGCTAATAGCACGCTATCTCAGCTGCTGAGTGTAGCGCCAGCGCAGGGGAAAATGCAGGTCTGTACCATATTCTTGTACCTATGGTGCAGCCCTGTGTCCCTGAAGTGGCGGAGAGAGACATTAATCCATGAAGGCTAACACCTCTCTCCGCCACTTCCCTTGTACATATGCCTCAAAGTTTAATACATTTCCCACTGTGCATAGATACTGTACACTGTAGCACACATGAAATGTTGCAAAAACATAGAGACTTTTAAAATTTGCTCCAAAGTTAAGCCTGCCATATGGAGGTGTAATGTTTTTGCCACAATATTTGTAGGTAGGGATTTGCATCAAAACCCATTGGTGATTTTATGGATAAGACCATTTTATGTTATGTTGTGTTATGTTATGTTACTATACGTTATGTTATGTTATGCTTTGTTATGTCATGTTATGTTATGTTATGTGTATTAGTGTAGCACAAAACTCACCCGAAAGGGTGTCCTGGAGCTGAAGCAGGAGATGTATGGGCCGAGCCAAGGTTATGGCTAGGTGAAGAGCCAGATCTTACGTTTCTTGTAGAGTTAAGAATGGAGGGGGAGGAGGCTCTGATATGCAGGGGCAGACCATTCCAGGCTTTATGAGCAAAGTAGGAGAAGGCACAATAACTGGATCTGGTTCTGCATATGCAGAGGATGTGTGATTAGGAGCCTGGCCAAGCGGAGGTGTCTAGTAGGTTTGTGGAAGTGTGTGTGGTCCTTGAGGTATTTGGGACCAATTTTGTGTAAAGTTATGTGTGCATGAGGAGTGTGAAGATTGCTCATTAGTGGATTGGGAGACAGTGGAGCTCTTTAAGGTGTGCATGTGATGTGAGTGCGGTGTAGGAGGTTGACTGTGAGACTGCCCGATGGGTTTTTTATGGTTTACAGTCCTGTGGGCCATTGATCATTGATTCCAGCATAGTGTGTTGCCATAATCTAGCTCGATAGTGATGAGGGCTTGGGAGACGGCTGTAAATGTTGGTAGGGAGCCATTGAACATCTTCTTAAGCATTTTGAATATGTGGAAGCAGGAGACTGCATTCACTAGACCAGTCATGGTGAGTTGGTTGTAAATTACTATTGCAAGCTTCTTTGTGAGGGTTGCTGGGAGGGGTGTGGGTCCGAGTTTGTCGGGTCACCAGGTGGAGTCCCAGAGTGAGATTTCTTTGCCGAAGATTACTACTTTTGTCTTGTCTGTGTTGAGATGAAGGCAGTTGGTTTTTATTCATCTTGTGACTTAAGTCATGTTAGTGTCTTGTCTAAGAGGGACAGTATGAGCTGGGTGTCATCAGCATAAAATGTGATGCTTACACCATGAGTGTGGATGATGCTAGTGAGTTTGGTCATGTAGGCATTGAACAGAGTGAGGCTGAGTGAGGCTCCTTATAGAACTCAACAGATGAGGTTGATAGCGTCCGAGGTGAAGGATGCAAGGCTAATTGACTGGGTACTTCCTTTCAGGTGGGAGCAAATAATCCAGCAAAGTGTGGGACCTTGGATTCCAGCTTTGTGCAGTCATTAGATAAGGATGGAGTGGGAGATGGTGTTGAAGGCTGCAGGAATTTCCAGTACGATGGTGGCCTCAGTGACACCTCTTTCCATGATCGTAGTCATGTCATCAGTGTGTTGATGAGGATAGTCTCTGTACTGTCGCTGGACCTGAATCCGGAATGAGTGGCGTCGATTAGGAGGTGGTTATTAGTGGTCAGGAGGCAAGGTGTTTGTTTATCATCTTTTCAATTACTTTTGCTGGGTAGGATAGCAAGGAGATAGGCAGGAAGTTATCTAGCACCTTAGGGTCTGCTGAGGGATTCTTAAGGGTGCGGACTACTGTGGCTTGTTTCCAGGCATACGGGTAGGTGGATGTAATGATTGAGTCATTCAGGATCAGGGTGAGGACTCCACTGATGGGGTTCAGTCCTTTGATGAAAGCATGGTGACAGCTGTGGTCAGAGGGTGTTCTAGAGTGTATGGAATTCCTCGTCCTTGCGGTTTCTTGAGCGGTGATGGTGGGCCAGGTGGGCAGGGTGGTCCTCTGGCTGTTGGTAAATATGGGCAGGAAAGCTGCGAGGGTGGGAGGGTCCAGATGGGGCTTGAAGTTTTCATAAATGCATGAGATATTGTTGCTGAAGAATAGTAACAGTGCTGTACAGTGGTCCTGAGATGCAGTTACACTGGGCGGGCTTGCTGCCAGAGAGGTGAAGGCTTTCACTATGGCACAGATTTCCTTGACACTGTTGGTGCTGTTTTCGAAGAAATCAGTGAGCGCGCAGCATTTGGTGGTTCTGATTTGTTGATGGTAGGGAATGAAGTAGGACTTGTCAGTGCTCTTGTTGGTGTTGTCTTGACTTTGTCTCCATCTGTTTTCAAGTTGTTTGCAGTGGTGTTTGGTAAGCCTGAGCCCTTCCATGTACCAGCTTGCATGCAAACTGGTTCTTATGGTTTTGTTGGCTTTGAGAGGAGCCAGAGCATTTGCACAGGCAGTGATCCAGGTGTTAAGGATAGAGATGGATTCAGGGAGGTTGCCATTTTGAGGCTGTTGATGTAGGAGTTCATGGAGTGTGGGATGGGTATGCTGAAGGTGATGACGTGTGGTTGACTAGGTGATTGGTGTTGTCTTGCCTACTCTGATAATGTTGATGCTGGTAAGGATAGGTGAGGCTAAGGTTGAACGAGGTCTCGAGGAGGTTGGCCGTGTTGGAATTGGTGAGGTACTTCAGGTGCTAGGTCACCAAGGAGGATGAAGACAGAGAAGTCAAGAATCAGGAGAGTGAAAAAGCCAGCAATGGTGCTGCTGAAGTTGGTACTTAGTCTGGGAGGGTGGTTGACGAGGGTGCCACTCAGGGTGTAGTTGTTGGTTATGAGATGTTTGAAGGTCAAGTGTTCAAAGTTGCTGGTGGTCGCTTCCTGGGTAATGGAGCATAACATGGTTTCTGTTTGTTCTGTCTTGCAATCTTGTATCAAGGGGGGTTGATGTGGCAATCATTAGGGGAATTGAGGGAGTCAGCCAGGTTTCAGTCAAGAAGAGCAGGTCCAGTTAGCAGTTGTGAAGCAGATCCCAAATTTCAGTGGTGTGTTCAGTAAGGGAGCGAGTGTTGAGCACTATGCAGGTCAGAGAGGGTAGGGTACATTTGGGGTTAGGTGTATGTTTGAGTGTTGAGTTTGTTGGGTAGTGAGGTGTGTGGGGAGAGAGTAGGCCTGGGCGAAAATTTCGTTCCGTTCGCGGAAATTGCGATAATTTGACATTTTCGCGTTCCCCGGAAAGCGCGAAAATGTCAAAATTTCCGCATTCCGCAGCTTAGCGATAATTTGGTTCTTGCTTGCGCTGTAAAATAATACATTCTCACGTGCGCGCGATCGCCTTACCTGAATCCCTGCGTTCGCCGACAAGTTTTCTTGATCCGGTCACGTTCTCCATGAGATGTTGTATTGTTTTTAACCATTTGCGCTGTCTCGCAACAGTTCGCGCCCGCACTGACGTCATGCGTCGCGCGATCACGTCTTTCTTCTCGCGATCATGCACCGCGAGACAACTGAAAACAAGATGGCCGCACCCGCGAGCAACCACATGGGTAAGTTGGCGAGCCGCAACCATGCAGAAAATCTCGCGAAAATGCGGGAAAAAAACGTCCGCATCTTCGCGATATTTCCGCGTGTTTGTGATAATTTTTAACATTTTCGCGATAATTTGCGAAAGTGGATTTCGCAAATTCCGCCCACCCCTAGGAGAGAGAGGTGGACGCAGAAGGGTGCACGTGAAATGGCAGATGCAGCAGGAGAATGCACCTACAGTGTTCATGCAATGCAGCAGCAGAGCTGGGAGATGGGAACAAGGGTTCAGGGTGTTGAGGGTCACGGTGGAGTTGCAGCAGGAGTTGGGTGGGAGGACGACCAGTAGCCCAGGTGCTGGGCTCAGGCATGAAAGGGCTTTTATGATGCAACCTCAGCACAAATTCGGGCCTTTGGTTTACATTTCCTGCAATATATTTCTACATGAGCCAAATCTCACCCAAGAGAAAGCTTCACAGCCAGTCAAGGACTAAAGAAAACAAGAAATTACAGAGCTACAATTAGCCCAAAAATCAGGATCTGCACAAAGTTATGCTCATGAAATAACACCTATGCACTGCCTAGGCTGTAATTGGTAAAATAATGCTTCAAGTACAAAAAGGTGTTTTTAGTAAAGAGTAATTACTCTCTTCACCAATGTGGTAACTATAGAAATAAAATGGCTGTGGCGTACAGGCCAGTTTATCTATGATAAAAGTTAAAATCCAATCCTATGGAAAACAGTGCCTTGTGTGTGCCTTCCAGATATTAAAGATCTTCTTGAAAGAAGTTTGGCTTTCTCCCAAATTTCATGCTGTATTTACATTTTGCAATACAAATTAGCACTTTCAAATGTATAACGTGGATTCTTACATGGAATCATTTTCTAAGCTCCTAACACATTTGCCAAACCAATGCCTGGTATGTCTACACTGCAATGTTGTATTTACCACGTTTTGTAGGTTAATACAATGATACAGATAAAGGCCCAGATTTACATGCATTGCGTCAGGATTGCGTTACTCTTTTAATGCAAATCCCATGCAAAGTGTTGTGGTCGGAAAACCAATCTAATGCAAATCACTATTTGCATTGGATCGTAACCCAAAAGTAACTCAACACTGTGCAATGCATGCCCTTGCACTTCTTTGTGCCAAGGGGGCCATTCAAAGAGTGGTGCATGGGCATTCTCATGCAACCACCCATGGGTATTTATGCAAATCCCCATCTACAAAGATTTGCTGAGAGGTATTTGTGCCAAAATCCTGCACCCCCCAGCCAAGTGCATTTTTGCCACATTTCATGTAAGCTGCATTGTGCAGCACACATGCAAAGTGGGATGCACAATACAGCATAGTCTTTGTACTGGAAGTAACCCCTTCCAGCACAAAATGTATGCTTAGCAAAATTAGCAAAACACAAACACCCTTGCACTATGGGACAAGGGTGTCTGCATTGGTGCATGGCCGACAAAAGTGCACCAGCGCAGGGAGAGAGCAGAACAGTGAATCTGAGCAGAGAAGATAATGTTCTACTTACTTCATTTCACACAATGCAGAGCAGCAAATGTACCTCCTGCGCTGTGTTTATGTATTTGACATAAATCTAGGACCAAGTATCAGAGCATTTATTTTTGGTGCTCTAAACTGACCATACATAACTCGATTCTTCAAGATATACAAGCAATATGCCTTATTCAGGTGTCTACTAGAGCTCCCATGGTGAAAACAAAAATATACAGACTGATGATGGTTTGACACATAACATAACCACGTTACTGCTGTAACCGGTCAGAATTCTTTGTGAAGGAGCTCTACAGATAGTAAACAAGCAGGGTGTCAGTTACATATTTAGTAAAAATGTTACAGCAACTGTTTGCCTTGTTAGGTTTGCCACCCGAGCATACCGAAAACTAACCCAACACCTTGGGGGCTCAATACTTATCCAGTATTGGGGTAATTTTCATAGATTCACATGCTTGAATCATGCTTGAATCATTTGCCATTGTCGAAGTGGGAGACCCACGGTAATATAAACAAAGCAGTAATTATTAACTCTCATAGGCTATCAAGGGCACAACCATGCATTTAATAGCCTATCTACCTCCTTTTCTAAAAAAGGACCAAACCTAAACACAACCAATCAATCAGTAACCAGTACCCTCTAGAACTTTCCCAAGAGAGGCTGAGTCCCTCAGATTTTCACCCCATGTCGTGTGTGAAGGGAGTCTCCCTGAGTTTTGCTCAGTTCTTCAACAATTTTCTCAGATAAGTCACATTCCTTGCTTTATAGACAATATCTTATAAGAAGGGACTATTTCGACCTTGTAAATCCTGTGGTAAGAAAAGGGTGCATATTGATGATGCCCACAAGGATTGCATCTATTGCCTCTATCACCATCATGAGGCAAAACAATGTAAAATCTGCTGAACCTTTTCAACTAAGACTCTTAGAGACAGAAAGGGCAGGCTTTTAATGTAGCTGAAAAAGAAACAAGGAGCGTCATCAGATGAGGAGAGCAACACTTCCTCTAAATCTCATAAAAGGCCCAGGTTGCCTGAGGGTCAGCCTGAGGAGGGCAGAAAACACCATAAGCCTCTCATTTGACCAGAGAACCTCGAAAAAAGGAGAAAGAGCCTAAGGTCTCCTCATTCTTCTGGGCCTTCTAAGGTAAATGTTTTAACAAAGGAGGGACGGGGAGGCGAGTTTATGAGGTCCTGCACACAGGCTCCCAGAGGCGAAGAGTTTGAAGGGAGTGAGCAATTCCTAGTTTGACATGGGGAAAGGAGGGAAAGACAGGTCTTTCTTCGTAATGCCCTCACACCCCCCAAGGGATGTCATGCTTCATCATTTGGGCATTTGCCCCTCATCAGGCCGGTGCTGCAATGCCTGATGGGCTACCGAAACCGGGGCTCTTTGTCGGAGATCTTTAGAAGAAGCCGTTTGGTGCGTGCGGGTGTGGGGGCTAGGTAGTGCATGAGAAGTGAAGTGGGATAAAATAGGTCTGGAGCAGTCCTGCTTAAGTCAAGTTTTAATTTTCAGGTAGCTCTAGCCTAGTTAAAAATAGTGTGTGTGCCCCTGTATTGGAATAATGTTCCTAAAGGGCTGGTAAAGTGTCGATGGTCAACATGTTTCGTGCCCAGACTGCCCCTAACGGGTCAATTGGCACTTCGTCAGGACCATGAAACTAAATGTGACAGGTGCACTACCGTCTGGTAATATGAGTCAATTATACCAGGGACGGTGAGAGTATCCTAGTAGACTTGTACTGGGGAATACTTTAGACCTGTGGAGAGGGGGAGAAAAAGGGGAACGGACAACCAAGGGAAATAAAACAAAATGAAACTAAATTAAAATAGAGGCAATTGTCAACGCTATGGCAACATGTTCAAATCAAGAGAACAGTAGTAACAAGTAAAATATTCAAAATAAATTGAGACACACTATTACGCGTCAAAGATAAATGTAGAAATACTTGTCATGAGGGTTCCTGGTCCAAAGTTGGTGTTTAAAAGTAAAAGACGCGGTGTATTAAAAGCGGCGCTAGTACTGTGACTAGGTGTCTAGCAATACAGTGGCTATGAAGTTGTCACGATTAGAGGGCGCAAGGGAAGTCATGCAAAGTGTGGTATGTGACATCGTGAGTATCACAGTTGCGTATGTTAGCTGCTGGTCTTTAGAAACATCTCTGGATTGTAATGCGGTACACAATAACTATACGGTAAAGGTACAATCAGACAAACGTCGGCACCATGAAAGCGCACTGTGATGAAGGACGTGCGTGGTCATGCGACAGAGGTGGGAAGGGAATCACGAGCCAAAGCTCTGTGTAGCTCGCAAAACATGGCGAAGCGATAGCTCCGAATTGCTCCCCGGTGGTGAAAAGGTGGCGTGAACTAATTATAAAAGCCGGATACCATAAGAACACATATAAACCGTCGTGACCCTAGCAAGACAGGTGCACAAGGATTACTGACAGCGCGGGAAAGTAGTGATGCCGATGGATGGAGAAGTGTGGCTCACTGGTTAGAGTAGGCAGACCTGGAAGCAGAGGTCAGCCCGGGACCAGGGTTCAATTCCCGGCTCGGTTGGGTCTTGAGTCCATAAATTGTCCATGGACTCGATAATTCTCGCTCCAGTGCATACTCGATTCATGGGTTCACACTCTGCGACTCTGGGCAATAGCTTGCTTAATCTCCACAATGGCCCCTCGCGGCGGAATGCCTGGCTTTCACCTTGTGGATGCCCTGCTGGGTTATCTCACAGGGGAATACCAGGACGGGTTCCCTAAGCAAGCGCTTAGAGACCGGTTGGTGATTTGCGCTATATAAATATCTGTACATTTACATTTACATTTACATAAAGAGTGAAGTGATCAGGAAGGCGCCGTATCACGTACTTTCTGGGTAACGTTGCAAGGATGGTAACTCTAAACAACAGAAACAATTACAAGGGGAAGGAACGGTAACACACTCACCCCTAGCTAAACAGTCTAAGGCTGGCGGGGATAGACCAGAGCACGCTGTTGCTCCAATCGCTGTGAAAACAAACAGAGCACTAAATATCTACCATCAAGCGGTGGTAACTTACTGGTCAAATGGGAAGTGCAGGCGTATACTCACAGGTGTAGGCGGGCAACTAGCAGTCATCCTACCCTTGCTCAGGGCCCCGTGAGGAAGACTTCTGGTATTCAGCCATAAATAGCGGTGTGTTGAGCGTGATTGAGCATGGCGGCCATGTTGTAAGGATGTTTTTGGGAAACTTTATTGAGAGGACATAAAAACGTTCATGTATCCAACTAGAGAGTGTGGGATCTTATTGGCACTCAAAGGAGTGTGGAGCGTGATTAAGCGTGGCGGCCATGTTGGAAGGATGATTTCTGGGAAACTTTATTGAGAGGAAAAACGTTTGTGTATCCAACTGGAGTGTGTGGGATCTTAATGGCACTCAAAGGAAAGGATTAAATTGAGTTGTTGCTATCTTGGAAAACCGGTATTCTGCTGAGAAAGGCCATGTTGGAGGGATGTGTAAAGGGAACTTTTGACATATGTTCGTGTTTGCTACTCGAGAAAGTGTGCTTCTATAGAGCGACACTCAAAAGAAAAATGATTCTTTTTCTCTGAGTTAAAGTAGAAAATGAAATAGATTGTTGCTATCGTAATTAGTGATATCATGTTGGAAGGTGTATGATACCATTGATTTGGTTGATACCTCACGTAGATAGATAATTGGAGGGAAGAATACTTAGTGGTGTCATCTCTATGTCTAGAAGGCATAGTTATAAGTATATTACATCAGTGACATATCCATGCCTGACTAAGGTGTCCTGTGCTTACTGGAGGTGGTCAAAGGAATGTCATGGTAGCAGCCAAATGGATGGTGAGCGGCAAGGTGGGGCAGCAAAGGAACAGTTAAGAGAGGTCCTAGTGGTGCAGTTCTGCCCAGGGTATGTCATTGTTGAGTCCCCTAGTGTGTCCTCCCATTTTAAATACCCAACATTGTTCTTTCCTGAATAAGGCTTCCTGTGTGATGGTGGGAAAGGCTTCTAGGACCGTCCATTGCAATTCGTTGGGGGTTTGATTTTGGTCATAGTGAGAACACATTTTTGTATTTGTTTTTTTGCAACGGAAATTACTCCTATGCTTAGTAATTCTTGTCTTCACTGCGTGGGTAGTCATCCCTATGTATTGGCGATGACAAGGACACGTAATGAGATACATACAATTGCATGTGTTGCAATTTGTGTGTTTTTTCTAGGTCCAGGTCCAGTTGTGGGTGAGTTGGATCGTTTTAGTCGCTCCTGTTAGCGGGCAGACTATACATTGGCCGCAAGGATAGTGTCTGGTAACCGGGGGCAGGTTCCACAATGTGGTGGGTGCTGTGGAAGCAGTTTTTTTTTTGGTCTGGTGTCGATCAATAGATCCTTGATGTTGGCTGTTCGTTTGAAGGCAAACCGAGGTTTGCTTAGGGACAGGTCACCCGTATCAAGTATTTTCCAGTGTTTGTTTATGACCCTTTTTAACATGTTTGACTCAGAGGTATAGGTCGTGACACATGTAATAAGGTCAGTTTCGGGTTTAGTCTGTGTTTCAAGGAGGCTTTTTGATGAACTTCAGATCAAGGAAAGCGAGTTCATGATCGGAGCAATTGGCTGTGAATATAAGGTAAGGGTTAAAGTCATTGATCCATGTTAGGAAGCTAGGGATCACATCTTTACTGCCCTTCCAGAAGATCAAAATATCGTCGATATAACGTCTCCAAAGGAGAACGTTATTCGAGAAAGGATTGGTGTCCGTGAGGACATATCTCGCCTCAAAGTCTGACATGTAAAGACATGCCAGACTAGGGGCGAAAGTGCTGCCATCCTTTTGCGAGGACTGCATCGCAGAGAGTGGACCTTCTCTACTAGACCCAGATGGAGGAGCCTCGACGAGCAATTCCTTTGGGGATTGGACAACCATTACCAACATAAAACGGCAACTAATGAAAATAATTATGCACGGTGCAATTATGACTGAATACTTACGTGCTAATATAGCGCCCAACGGATTGATCGTTACCAATACTCCTAGGATCTTCCTTGAGGACAAACAGTTTAAGGAAGAGTGGTCCCTGGTGGTGTGGAAATGCACCAGGGACCTATTGGTACTCATCATTAAGACCGCCAAAAGGCTGGCCAATGAACTCATATTAAAAATCACTATTGCTGAGGGTGCCTTGAAGGCCAACATTGCCAATGCCGTTTTCAAAGCCAAATTGGCAGAAATAACAAAAGAAATTAATGATAACAAAGATTATTTGATGAGACAAAAAGTAACCAAACTCCAGGAGGGTATCGCTCGATTCAGCAAGGAAAAAATATATCATTATCTTAAGGATGACGTCACACCTTTAGGAGACGACTACTCCTCAGATGACAGCACAAACTCACGTCGGAGAACCTACTCCTCAGGAAGCAATTCCAGCTCAGACAACCAAGGAAGTTACCAGCACAACCAGCAACATAGAAAACCACCGAACCCTATGTATGGCTATGGCCAACCACCCTACCAAGGACCCATGCCTTTCCAAGGACCCGTCCCATTCCAAGGACCACCAATGTGGCAATACCCATCCTACCAAAATGGACCACCATCACTCATCGCCCCTTTTCAACCACAAACTTTTTTAGGCAGAGGCTGTGGCAAATGGCGAGGCAGAAGAAGAAGGAGAGGTTCACAGAACCAACCCAAACAAATCCAATGGCAGGACCAGACGCAACAACAACCGCTACACATGGAACTGCAAAGTCACCAGGAGAAGAGAAATTAATTGTGAATCTTTTGGACCGACCCCTCACGGCCACAGAAACCAACATACTTAAAAAAGTCCTGGGTTTCGTTCCAACCCCAAAAGTGGACCATTTTCACAATAACTGTGAAATTCAAAATCTTTTTAGGAAGATACGCCTAAAGGTTTACTTTGGCAACCAACCGTATTTACCTTCAACAGACACCGGCTTGCGAAAACCTTCCACCTTCACACCCAATACTAGCATGGTGCCACCGGAAGTACTTACCTTCGAAAAAGCCGTCCTTAAAGAAATAACAGAGAAGCGCTCTGAAGCCAAGTTCTCCAACATCACTAATGCTGAAACTGAAGCCATAAAAGCATTATCAAACAACCCCACCATAACAATAAAGGAGGAGGACAAAGGGGGAGCCATTGTCATAATGGCCAGCATAGACTACTGGACGGAATGTCTACGCCAGTTGCAGAACAACAACTACTACAGTCCCCTCACCCTAGATCCAACCACACACCTCCAGACCAGAATTAGTTCGATGGTCACAGCAGCACTCAACCAGGGGTGGATCACCAAAAACGAAGCAGAGTTTCTGATAAATAACAATACCAGACTGCCCTACTTTTATACTTTGCCCACAATCCACAAAGGGGTCACCCCACCACCTGTGAGACCCATTGTCTCGGGCATAGGGTCAATCCTGGAACCTTTGTCCAAATTTTGCGACCACTTTTTCTGCCCACTGGTCCGCAGAAACCCTACCTTCCAAGACACTAGAGATGTCTTGAGACTTATTGAAACCACCAACATAGAGGGCCCTCTACCAGATGTACTTCTTACACTGGACGTGGAGGCCCTCTATACTAACATTCCCCAACTCAACACTCTTGAGGTAGTGGAGGAAATACTACATAACACTACTTGGTACTCTCCCACTCCCATTAGTTTTATCATGGAATGTGCCCACCTCGCACTCACTGAAAACTTTTTTCAGTTTGAAGAACAGTTGTTCCACCAGACACAAGGACTATGATGAGCAGCACTTTCGCCCCTTGTCTGGCATGTCTTTACATGTCAGACTTTGAGGCGAGATATGTCCTCATGGACACCAATCCCTTCTCAAATAACGTTCTTCTTTGGAGACGTTATATCGATGATATTTTGATCTTCTGGAAGGGCAATAAAGATGTAAACCCTAGCTTCCAAACATGGATCAATGACCTTAACCCTTACCTTAAATTCACAGCCAATTGCTCCGATCATGAACTCGCTTTCCTTGATCTGAAGTTCATCAAAAAAACAGACAGACTGGAAACGATCACCTATAAGAAACCTACCGATAGCCACTATCCCCTTCTGTATCAAAGATTCCATCCCAAGGCCCTGAGGCAGAATCTTCCATACGGCCAATTCTTACGCATACGTAGGAACTGTAGTAATGTTGAAGACTACAAAAGACAAGCATCAGAGCTTAGTACCCACCTGGCTAGGAGGCAATACCCCACACGCATTATCACCAATGCACAAAAACGAGCACGTAACACCAACAGGTTAAGCCTCCTTGAAACACAGACTAAACCCGAAACTGACCTTATTACATGTGTCACGACCTATACCTCTGAGTCAAACATGTTAAAAAGGGTCATAAACAAACACTGGAAAATACTTGATACTGGTGACCCGTCCCTAAGCAAACCTCGGTTTGCCTTCAAAGGAATAGCCAACATCAAGGATCTATTGATGAACACCAGGCAAAAAAAAATGCTTCCACAGCACCCACCACATTGTGGAACCTGCCCCCGGTAACCGGACACTATCCTTGCGGCCAATGTATAGCCTGCCCGCTAACACGAGCGACTAAAATGATTCAACTCACCCACAACTGGACCTGGACCCAGAAAGAACACATGAATTGCAACACATGCAATTGTATCTATCTCATTACGTGTCCTTGCCATCGCCAATACATAGGGATGACTACCCGCACAGTGAAGACAAGAATTACTGAGTATAGGAGTAATTTCTCTTGCAATAAAACAAATACAAAAATGTGTTCTCAATATGTAGAACAAAATCACACCCCCAACGAATTACAATGGACGGTCCTAGAAGCCTTTTCCACCATCACTAAGGAAGCCTTATTCAGGAAAGAACAATATTGAGTATTTAAATTGGGAGGACACACTAGGGGACTCAACGATGACATACCCTGGGCAGAACTGCACCACTAGGACCTCTCTTTCCTGTTCCTTTGCTGCTCCACTTTGCCGCTCACCATCCATTTGGCCGCTACCATGACATACCTTTGACCACCTCCAGTAAGCACAGGACACCTTAGCCAGGCATGGATATGTCACTGATGTAATATACTTATAACGATTCATTCTAGACATAGATATGACACCACTAAGTATTCTTCCCTTCAATTAACTGTCTTCGTGAGGTATCAACCAAATCAATGGTATCATACACCTTCTAACATGATATCACTAATTACAATAGCAACTACCTATTTCGTTTTCTACTTTGACTCAGAGAAAAAGAATCATTTTTCTTTTGAGTGTTGCTCTATAGAAGCACACTTTCTCGAGTAGCAAACACGAACATATGTCAAAAGTTCCCCTTACACATTCCTCCAACATGGCCTTTCTCAGCAGAATACCGGTTTTCCAAGATAGCAACTACTCAATTTAATTCTTTCCTTTGAGTGCCATTAAGATCCCACACACTCCAGTTGGATACACAAACGTTTTTCCTCTCAACAAAGTTTCCCAAAAATCATCCCTCCAACATGGTCGCCATGCTTAATCACACTCCATGCTCCTTTGAGTGCCAATAAGATTCCACACTCTCTAGTTGGATTCACGAACGTTTTATGTCCTCTCAATAAAGTTTCCCAAAAACATCCTTCCAACATGGCCGCCACTCTCAATCACGCTCCACACACCGCTATTTATAGCTGAATACCGGAAGTCTTCCTCACGGGGCCTTGAGCAAGGGTAGGACGACTGCTAGTTGCCCGCCTACACCTGTGAGTATGCACCTGCACTTCCCATTTGACCGGTAAGCTACCACCGCTTGATGCTAGATATTTAGTGTTCTGTTTGTTTTCACAGCGATCGGAGCAACAATGTGCTCTGGTCTATCCCCGCCAGCCTTAGACTGTTTAGCTAGGGGTTAGTGTGTTACCATTCCTTCCCCTTGTTGTTGTTTCTGTTGTTTAGAGTTAACATCCTTGCAACGTTACCCACGAAGTACATGATACCTCGCCTTCCTGATCACTTCACTCTTTATCTTGCCCAGCCATCGGCACCACCCCATCACTACTTTCCCGCGCTGTCAGTAATCCTTACGCACCCGTCTTGCTAGGGTCACGACCGTTTATATGTGTTCTTATGGTCTCCGGCTTTTACAATTAGTTCACGCCACCTTTTCACCACCGGCAAGCAATTCTGAGCTACCGCTTCGCCATGTCTTGCGAGCTACACGGAGCCTTGGCTCGTGATTCCCTTCCCACCTCTGTCGCATGACCACGCACGTCCTTCATCACACTGCGCTTTCATGGCGCCGACGTTCGTCTGATTGTACCTTTACCGTATAGTTATTGTGTACTGCATTACAATCCAGAGATGTTTCTAAAGACCAGCAGCTAACATACGCAACTGTGATACTCACGATGTCACATACCACACTTTGCATGAATTCCCTTGCGCCCTCTAATCGTGACAACTTCATAGCCACTGAATTGCTAGACACCTAGTCACAGTACTAGTGCAGCTTTTAATACACTGCGTCTTTTACTTTTAAACACCAACTTTGGACCAGGAACCCTCATGACAAGTATTTCTACATTTATCTTTGACGCATAATAGTGTGTCTCAATTTATTTTGAATATTTTACTTGTCACTACTGATCTCTTGATTTGAACATGTTGCCATAGAGTTGACAATTGCCTCTATTTTAATTTAGTTTCTTTTTGTTTTATTTCCCTTGGTTGTCCGTTCCTCTTTTTCTCCCCCTCTCCACAGGTCTAAAGTATTACCCAGTACCGGTCTACTAGGATACTCCCTACCGTCCCTGGTATAATTGACTCATATTACCAGACGGTAGTGCACCTGTCACATTTAGTTTCACGGTCCTGACGAAGTGCCAATTGACCCGTTAGGGGCAGTCTGGGCATGAAACATGTTGACCATCGACACTTTACAAGCCCTTTAGGAACATTATTCCAATACAGGGGTACACACACCATTTTTAACTAGGCTAGAGCTACCTGAAAATTAAAACTTGACTTAAGCAGGACTGCTCCAGACCTATTTTACCCACTTCACTTCTCGAGCACTACCTAGCCCCCACACCCACACACACCAAACGGCTTCTTTTAAAGATCCCCCACAAAGAGTCCCGGTTTCGGGAGCCCGTCTGGCATTGCAGCGCCGGCCTGACGAGGGGCAAATGCCCAAATGATGAAGCATGACATCCTTTGGGGTGTGTGAGGGCATTACGAAGAAAGACCTGTCTTTCCCTCCTTCCCCTATGTCCAACTAGGAACTGCTCACTCCCTTCAAACCCTTCTAAGGAAAAACCTGCATCTTCAGGACATTCAAGATGCAAATCCAGCCACAAATCCTCATTGGCGTCAGTCTCTTCGTCGAGGCCTATCACTTCAGCAACGCCGACGACGACTACTCTCTCATCGTCGAGACCATCGATCGCGCCGACGATGTGTATAAAAAGCCCAATACCGTCAGCATTGTCCTTGTCGTCGACAACCTCAGTGACAAAGTTGTCATCATCGACAACGCCGTCGATGAAAACTCCTCCGTCGACTAAGATTTCACCGTCGATGAAGACTTCACCGTCGATGAAGACTTCACCGTAGACAAGGGTTACACCATCGAAGACGGCTCCACCGTCGATGATGACTCCATCGTCGACGACAATTTAATCGTCGACGAAAGCTCCACCATCGTTGGCCTCGACGAAGACATCGCAGATAATTTTACAAGGGACAAGAGTTTCATTGATGGGCCCATCCACTCCGCTTCCATTCACAAAGCCAGTGCAAATGCAATCCACACCATCTAGATTGTACAGACCGTCACTGCAGCCTAATTTTCAAACACCAAAGATTTCACCTTTGCTTCCTAGTCATCTGCTAGATGCAAATGAAACTGATGATGATGGTCCCTTTGGGACTGCTCATAGTCCCTCTGAACCAAATGTCAAGTGTCAGGAGGAGGGTGAGGATTATTTTGATGAGGAACAGTGCTTCCAACATTGTCCAGCTCCTCCAACACAGTATCATCATTTCAGATATTATAAACAGCCAAGACAGGAACCTGCTCAACTGTCTTCATTTCTAATTCAAGACTTACAGGCCAAGCTAGCGGACTACAAAATGAGGTTCCCACCCCAAGAGGAGCACATTGCGGTGCCAATGACTCCATCTGTAGCACTACTGTCGCCACCACTGCCTCCTCCCACTACGCCTAGGATGACGCCCCGTCCCATAATCCCTATGCCGCCTAGAGAGGACCCAACCACTTCTGAAGAAGAGCCTGAGGAGGGAGAAATTCATGATCCTCCTCCACCCGCAGATGAATGGGATGACTATGTGGTACCCACACTGTCCCCTCATCCTCCTCATCCTTCGGACTCACCTCCGAAGGAAATGGGAGGATTTCATAACCTGATGGACAGGGCTACGTCTAGATTTCATCTGCCCACAATTGTCAAGCAATCGGATTGCTTTCTTTATGACTTTAAAGAACAATCAAGAAATCAATAAGATCGATACCCATTATAGATTATATCTGGCATGAAGGAATTAAGGTAATGAAGACACCGGCCTCTGCGGTGCTGGTACTGCCACGACCTGACTAGAAATACAGGGTACCCGAGGATACCCCTGCATGTCTTACAGGTCATCCCAAACCGGACTCTGTGATTTTCCAAGCAGCCCAAAGGAGATCAAAAATCCATCCACTCCCATCTCGTCTCCACCGGATAAAGAAGGTCATCGTTTGGACTCCATTGGGAAAGGATTCCCCTCAATGTCCGCAACCTCTATCAGAGTGTCTAATGCACTGGTCATTCTAGGCCGTTACGATCGGCAAATGTGGTCCGATATATGAGTCATGAGTCAGTTTATTCCAGAGGAAAACAAAGAGGAATTTAATAAGGTCCTGGCGGAGGGAGAGCGCACAGGGGCCAAAATTATTGACTGTGCTATGAAAATAGCCACTACAGGCTTTCGTCAACTGGCTGGTGCGGCTGTATTAAGACGCCAAGGATGGCTTAGGGCAACGTCCTTTCGCCCTAAAGTGCAGTCAAAAATACTCGACATGGCGTATGATGGAGATAGTCTATTCGGAAAACACATAGATGAAGCTCTCTTGGCAATAAAGACAGATACAGATACTGCCAAATTGTTAGGTACCCTACAGTACCGTAAAGTGCCCTTTCGGCCAGCACAAGGTTGTGGCTTTTCCGGCTATAGAGTAATTTTCCAGCGCACCCAGAATTATCAATCCTTCCAGCCACAATATCGTCAGAGGTACCAGTAGCAATTGTATAGACAGCCAACAACTGCTGGTTTCTCCAAGCAGGGCTCTCGCAGAAAACCAGTGTTGCAAGCACGCGACTCAGGTCGCAAACAGTGATCACAACAGTGTACCAGCTACATTTTACTCCCCATCAACCAGTGTGAACGTTTCCAACCATATCCATCAGTGGCGCAATATTACAACAGACAATTGGGTATTGGACCTCATATCTTATGGCCACACTCTAGAATTTACCAAGCGCCCACCAAACACTCCACCAAGGGAATCGCACCCCCCTCGTCTTCACTTACTCAAACAGGAAGTGCAGATCATGCTAGAGAAAGGGGCAATAGAAAAGGTTCCAGTACTTCAGTGAAGGAAAGGCTTCTACTCCTGCTTCTTCCTTATTCGCAAAAAATCGGGAGAGTGGAGACCTATCTTAGATGTTAGAAACCTTCAAAATGGTCACATTCTCTGACATTCTTCGACGCCTCAACAGCGGAGATTACATGACCTCATTGGATCTGGAGGATGCTTATTCCCATGTTCCTATACACCCCAAACACAGAAAACTCCTCTGATTCACAGTGGTTTGTACCCACTATCAGTTCCAAGTCCTACCTTTTGGCCTCAAATCGGCTTCACAAATGTTTACGAAGTTTCAGGCCCCAGTGGCAGCCCCCTTGCCGAACCAGGGCTATCAAGTATTTCCATACTTAGACAATTGGCTCATGAAAGCTCCATCGGCTCGTCTGGTGAAGGCTGCTGCAGAGGATTGTGAAGACCTATTTCACAAATTAGGCCTTTCAATAAACCAATGAAAGTCCTTGGTCTCTCCAAGTCAGACAATGACGTTTTTAGGGGCTGAATTGGACACCAGTCAGAACAAAGCTTTTCACACACAAGAAAGGCAAGATTGGTTGCAAACTTTGGCTCTCAGACTTTCCAAGTCTCTACTGGGCATGCTGTCCTCCGCAGTCGTACTAGTGCCACTAGCTCATCTGTATATGAGACCTCTGCAAGAAGAACTCCAATGTCAATGGATTCAAAATACGGGATCCTTCAATGACATGATAACTATCACCCCACGCATGAAAGAGGCATTCGAATGGTGGACACTGAAGTCAAATCTGTCTCAGGGGCTCTCCTTTCTGCCAGTGATCCCAAAATTCATAGTCACTACAGATGCTTCCATGGAAGGTTGGTGAAGTCATCTTCAAGACCTTCAGATTCAGGGAAGGTGGTCCTCGGCCCATCGTCAAATGCACATAAACAAGCTGGAGTTGAAAGCCATTTCTCTCTCCCTGCAGGCTTTTCTTCCTCGAATAACAGGTTCATCAGTGTTGATCGGTACAGACAACACCACAAGTAGGAGCACGGGCCAGGGAAGGCGAAGCCGGACTTTATGGAGGCCTGGGACAAACTCCGCCGGGGGGCGGGAAGCCCCCCCCACCAGGGCGAGAGCCCGCGAAAGGGGGGCGACTAGGATTGGTCACCCCAAGGGCGGTAGATGCCACCCGCAATCTGGGGGCACGATAGGAAGCTGTGAGGGGGTTTAAGAAAGGGCGAAAAGCCACCCTAGGCAATACTCCCCCCTTGATGCAAGAAAGGAAACGTGAATTCCATTGTGCTATCTCTGCGCAGGTTCGGATCCTGTGTGAGGAATCGCCGTTGGTTACCTGCGGGAGGAGAAGTCGACAAGGACATCAGGACGGCTGAAAGCAGGTGGGAGGTCCATCTCGCTCCAGAGGCTGCCAGGAACAAGCCAACTCTAGACAGAGAAACGACCTGCCGGGTAGCGGCGGGAACCGGCTACAAACCAGCGGGGGCAGATTCAGCCGGGGAAAGGTGTGCTGGTCAGTCAGGGAGCCCAGCGCCGGTGCCAGTCTGAGGAGAATGGCACGCCTACACTGTTATCAGACCAAATTTTTTTGATGAAACCCGTGATTTTATAACACAGCTTTTTAAAGAGAATGTGAACATGGCATCAGGTTTAATGGTATGGGAAGCTTTTAAGGCCACGTTTAGGGGATGGGTTGTGGCATATAGGGCTAATCGCAATAGATTAAGAAAACGTATGATTTCTGGACTCCAGGAGGCACTATTGCAGGCTAGGAGTGGTCTTTTGGGCAGGACATCAAGGGGACCTGTTGAAGGGACATTCCAGCAGTATTTTTTAAGGGCAAAGGAGGAGTTAAACAGTTTTTTGATACTTGAGGAAATTGCGGGAAGTAAGGCTTCTCGACAAAAAGTATATGAAGAAAGCGCGCATATTGGTAAATTCTTAACCTGGTCTACAAAGACGCAACGGAGCAGGCAGTCTATTTCACAAATCAGAGACCCTAATACTAGGTGCCTTGTAAATGATAGAGAGGGAATTGCTGATTTTTTTTGTCCCACTTCCGCAAGATCTACGTGAAGTCCAGTCAGTATCCAGCTACCTACAATCGGTGAGGAAGAATGCAGGCTGTTGAGTGAACCAATCACAATTGAACTAGGTGAAATTATAAACAAAATGCCAAATGAGAAGGCAAGTTGTAAAGACAGAATTCCTGTTGAAGTATATAAAGTGTTTTTTGTCAAACTCGCCCCGTTTTTGATATCATTATATAATCAAATTATGGCAGAAATGGCAGTCTCAGATAGGTTTAAAGAGTCAGTCGTGGTCTCAATTTTAAAGAAGGATAAGAACCCTGAAGACCCAGGTTTTTATCGCCCAATAAGTCTACTAAATGTAGACTATCAGCTCTTCATGAAAATGTGGGCAAATAGAATGATGGGCTGTGCACAACATCTGGTATATGCAGACCAAACTGGGTTCCTGCCTGGGAGATCTATCGCTGCAAATACTTTTTATCTGATTCAGGCCATTGACTACTTCTCTGCTGGAAAGGATGCTGCGGCCATCTTAATGATGGAAGCAGAAAAGGCATTCACCCTGGTTGATTGGCAGGCCCTCTTTTTTATTCTGGGCAAGTTTGGCTTTCCGCACCACTTGATCAAGATGCTAGAGTGAATGTATAAGGGAGCCACCGCAAAAATAATTATAAATTCTGAAGAGGCAGGAGAAGTGGTGAAAAGACGGGGTACTAGGCAGACGTGCCCCCTTTCCCCCTTTCACTCTTTATTGAGCCACTAGCAATATAAATTTACTCAAATGTACTAATTCAAGCTCCCTTAGAAGGAATGGCAAAATCAAGCTCTTTGCCGATGATTTGATCCTGTACCTAAATCTGGAGAAATCAAATATCCAGAGAGCGCTCAGAGAAATTCAGGCATTTACAGAATTAGGGGGCTACAGGGTTAATCAGTCGAAAATGGAATTTCTCCTATTTAATGCATCAGGAATAAGGATGCCAGAAGGACTAAAATAATTTCCTCACAGACCTCTTAGATATCTGGGATTGTATGTGATAGTGGACTTCCTGTAACTTTTTCATTTAAACTATGGTAGGACACTTGAGAAGATAAAAAGTCTGTTAGAAAGATGGGCACTTTTACCCTTGTCGATAATAGGACGAGTCTCTTTGATACAAATGTCTATCCTTCCCTTGTTGTTATTTTTATTTTTTAATCTTCCTTTAAAGATTCCAGGGAGTTTATCTGGGCTAAGAGAAAACCCAGGATCAAGTTATCCATTGTACACTTGGATGTAGAACATAGGGGCCATGCACTACCCCATTCAGCCACTTATTATCAAGCTGCGTTACTCAGTTTAACAACTCAGCTATTGGCTCCCATTTCGAAGTTTTATACTTTTTTATTTGATTGTATGTTAATGGAGAGTGCAATTAAGCTACCAGCATTCCTCTGTACTGTAAAGTTACCAAAACAGACAAGATACAAGGTTGTTAGTACATTTTTTCACCATATGCAGCAATTTAATAAAAAGTATAGTATTCCACTATGCCACGCATATTCCTCTAAATGACTGTGCGCTATGGGCCCTTGAGCTCTCCCAAAAGGGGGTACAGTCCTATATTACGCCGCATTTTTCCAAGCTTGGCGACTTCTACAATGCTGCAAACTTGATGACGCGGTATACTTTCGTAAGCCAATTTCAATTTCAGAGAGGGGATCTCTGGCTAAGATTTAGGCAGATTACATATTTTTTATGGATTAACTATAGAGAAATTAGTGAGAGAGCTAGATTGATTTTGAAGGCAGCTTTCAAGATTAATCTGACTGGTGTTGGTAACTGGTATAGGTTATTACGCCAGGAGACGATTAAGAACCCTATTGAAATAATGCTCCCTAGAATTGCACAGGAAACCAATTGCTGGTTCAGTATCCAGGAACAGCGACGAATCTGTGAGATTGGCCTCAGGACTTTTAGGGCAGCAAATTATCAAAGAATGTCTTTTCTCTGTAGATGGGCAGCCTATTAAACTCCTTCCAAGCTCCATAAATGGTTTCCTATGACACCGAATGTCTGTTTTAAATGTAATCTGTCAGAGGCAGAAGACTGGACACATATATTTTTTACTTGACCAAAACTATACTGCTTTTGGAAGGAGGTGTTAAAGTTTATTAGCAAATGTTTTCCAGTAGAGATCCTTCCAGATGCATTGCTGGCATTATTTGGTTTCTCCCATGAAGTGGGTCAGCTTTCTTTATGTAGACAATCTTTTGATTTTATAGCTATAGCAGTAGACAGATCACTAATATAACAGAATTGGAAATCTCAAAAAAGTCCCTATATTGGCTCAGTGTCTACTTAAGCTGGAAAGGACTCACAAGTTCGAAGGGACCTACGCGAAGAGTATAGGGGAAGTACGGAGGTTTGGGATGATATGGGAAAGTTATGCTAAGATTATGTATCCAAATAACAGGATGTAAAGGGGGCACATGGTATTACTAGGCAGCTATCTAGAATTCTGGTATTTTATATTAAGGAAAATGAGGGATGAAGTTGTGCTTTTTAATTATTAGTCTATAGTTAAAAAATGAGACCTAATAGTATACAGGTCTCTTTTTTTCTTGTATGTCTTTTTTATTGTGTGCAAATGGATTATGTAACTTGGTCTATTTAGTGGCTATTTATAATATGAGATGGGAGAGCTTTTGTGTTTATGTATCCTGATTATTATGTTTGCCATGTTTTTTCTTATGCTCACTAAATGAAAAAAAAGAGAATGGCATGCGCAAAGGTGGGAGAATATGCTTGGAACTGCTCCCCAACAAAGAGCGACCGTGAGGGCGGGCAAAAGGCACCGGAGTTCGGTGCGGGTGGCAGTGTCCCTGGGACCGGGTGTCTTCGACAGCAGAGCAAGAAGGTAAGCGTGGGGTATAGCAGAATATGCCCCGACATAGGGAAACACCGGGATTTAAGCAGTGCGGGTGAGGCAATGCGGGTAGAGATGAGAATTCCAGGGGCAACGACCCACGTCCTTTTCGCTAATGGGTTCGCCGTGATGCTGGCCACACTGCTTATGCTCTCCGTGCCTAACAAAAAAGGAGTGTGTCATCATGTAACGAACCGGGGCCTGGGAAAAGCGCTTGCAGTGTGAAATACAGTATTGCCCGGTTACGATGCAATTGTATCTGCGATGGTAGGTGGTGGTTTTGTGCTGAAAGGCACCTATCTGAGTTGTTCCAGGGCCAGGCATTTAAATTCCTGCCAGCAGCTGGAGACCTAATCAATAGAAACTTGAGACGCTTTTGAGGCGGACGAGGATTTGCTAAACTAGTATGGGAGATCAAGCTCCCTCTAAAATGGCACAGGCACGTGCCTGCGTGGTCTCTCTCTGAAAGGAGAAATCCGGTTTCAAGGGGGCCCACTGGAGAGTAGCTTGAGTGTGGCAGTTACTTGGAGGGCGCTAAGTAAGGAGGTTAGTTTGTTTGCGGACTGGCACATTCAGGCAAGAAAACTAAAAGCAAAGAGAAATGTGCCCACAGTGATCTGAGCCAGTAATTTAGTAGCTTTGTACGTGGAGGCTATATTAAATGAGCTTATTGGCCTCGGGGTGTTTTCCTTATAGTCAGAAGACAGAAGAGGTGAGGGGCAGGGGAATTAGCTGATAACACGCTGTACAAATAAGCCGTCAGTAGGAACCAGATAAGGACCTCTCAGCTGCGAACGGTTACGCTGGTCAGGCGGCAGGGGAGTTCCTCACACCTACAGCCAAAACTGGTTCACATGAAAGGAAGTTAACTGAAGGACTTCATGTTCCCCATAAAAATTGCGCAGGTGTCCCAAGAGCTAAATTAACTGCATATTCTTCACAAAATGTAAACTGCTTTGCAGCCAGGTGGGAACATTTACCGTCATTCTCACGTTGTCTCTGGTGTATCTATTTGATCCTCAGTAAGCTGCTGGGGGGCTGTCATTTCAGGTGGCAGAACCTGCTCTGCCTGGCAACACCAGTTTGTACCTGTTGTACTACGGTAAAGCAATCAGGAGAGTTTTGCTAGTTATTCTAGCATCACAAGTAATGTGGATGGTTAATATGTGATGTAGCGCTTAAAGGTTTTGAAAATTGTATGGGTGCATCATATTCACTGTTAGTTGGCACCCGCATATAATCAATGTATCTTTAGTTATGCCATGCGAGATGTATTAAGAAATGTATCAGCTATATCGCAATATAGAAGCGTTAGAAGATGTGAAAACATATTGTGAAATGTATTTAGCAAAATGCATAACGATTAGTTCCTGTTTAATGCAATGTATTAGGATAAACGTGTAACCTGAAAAATTACTCATGTAGGTCGCTTATTCATGTATATGAAAGTAAAAGCACTAATGCTTAGAATGTGATTTAATAGCGTGTTTAACCTAGTTGAGGCCCGAATCCACATATATCGTTGGGGAGAAAGGCCTGGTATTTCTTATGTTAGCCGAATGCGGTAGGCCTCAATGATTTATTCTAGTAGAGGTTTTGGGCTGCAGTAAATTGTAAAGTTAAAAGATGCGAAGTTTTTCTCCATCCCATGATCTCACCGCAGGTGCAAAGACAGTTGGTTCGTTAGTAGAAAAGGTCTTTGTCTAAGAGTTGAATTATGGGGAAAGCCAGACATGGGAGTGCATTGGAATGTGCCAATCGCAACTCCTAGTGCCGACGGTGTCTGGGACTCAAGGCCAAGCTGATGGACGACGGAAGATGGACAGAGCTGGATGGAAAATTACTGGAAAAAGACCTGGTCGAGGAGGTGTGCCGGAGGGCATGTTCGGTGATTTGGGGTTTTGTATTAGGGACAGCGCCCCGAGGGTTGTGCAGAGAAGGGGTAGGCGAGGAGCTAGAAGGAGCGTTTAGATCAAGCTCTCTAAGTGAAGACTTCTTAGGAAGTTCACTTCTGACACCTTTTCACGATTTCTTGGGTCTTAAGGGAATGGTAAGCAGGGATGTCATCTAGCATAGAGTAGGAAAAGAAATACTTTGGTTTAATGATTCCTAACTTCGACATTAGCTTGGTAGTTATCTACCTCATGCTTTTTTTTTAGAAGCTGTACTTTTGTTTATATTTAGTCAAATGCGGATTCTTCGTAGAGTGGCATTTGTATTAGTACCCATTTACCTGTTGTGCCTTGTGCTAAGGTGCCTATATCTGCAGATGTTTTTTCTGATAATAAAATCCCGAGAGAAATAGAAATTGAGTTTCGAGTCCTTAATTATGTCAAATTGCGGAAAGTATTCTCTGATAATTGTGTTTGCTCCCTCCACGCTATTGGGCAAGTTAAAAGGTTCAATTGACCAGAGTGGGTTCTTGGAGATAAATGGAAACAAGAAAATTGGGCCCCAGCAGTTGGTAGCAGAGTCGGATGGTTACTTCCGATAGCGAGGGACGATTAGATTGTGATAAGTGATCCTTGAGACCCATAGACGATAAGTGATGGTGAATCATCTGATGGCGAGCAGCAGACGACGGCAGATGATGAACATTGACGGCGAGTAGCAGTGCGGCAAGTTCATGGAGTGAGTATGAATAGGATGAGATGTTGTAGATTGCGGTGTTGATTTGTTGTGTGATGTCTTGCGGAGTTGGAGTGAATGTTGAGTGATTGTGTGATCAGGCTGTGAGCGCGCGCAGCCCGGGAATTGTGGTGTAGAAGACACCCGTGGTAGATTTTGTTGACCACCCAAAGGAGATCGTGAGGTACCATCGACCACCTGAACCGAGATAGGGGGAGTGAATGTGTGAATGCATGACAACTCGACGCTGGTCGTGGGTTGCTGTATGTGGATTTGAGTATTTGTAACCTATCAGAGGCGAACTTTCCGCCCAGACGGGGACAGACAGTTGCCAACCGAGGTCAACAATTTCGAGAGTCTGTGGACGAACAGTCAGAGGCTGTGGACGGACAGCCAGAGAAGTAACTTGTAAACGGTTATTTCAGTGTATGAATGGGACGAGTGCAGGCGTGAGACGTAAACAGTAAGGAAGGGGAACTGCTGCGAACGAAGGAAGGTGACGTCAGAGAGTGTCGCGCTGTGATAGGCTGGTTGGTGTTAGTCGCGCTGTTATTGGAGGGTTCGACATCAAGAGGTAAACAGTGTGTGAGATCGCATTTTGTCAATCATGAAGTGTTTTAAGGTTTTTCGAGAACTGTGTAGAGGTGATAAACATGTGGTTACTCGAGAGGGAGAAGAAGCCCCTCCCGAGGATACTCCAGCACATTACATGGCAAAGAATGTGGGATTGCATACGATAATTTGGCTTGAGAATTGGCATAAAATGACTCAAAGTGAGGGAGAATTAGCATTCCCGAGGTATGGCTCATTCAGGTTAGCAGTGTTGTACCAGTTGAAGTCTGTGATGGCGGGTTTACGACCTTTGCCAAGGCCAACGCAATTTGAAGCACTACATGCGTGGATTAGAGCAGCGCGTGATAGAGAAAGAGGAAGAAATCAGGAAAGGGTGAAAAAGTCGATCAGGGCTTTCCAGGATGACAGATGGGATGCAGCGGAGAAAAGGTGGAGAGTATAGGCGATAGAGGGAGATAGACTGTATCCCTTATTGATCACTTCGGAGGGGGTAAAGAACGTAAAGCCAGAAGATGAGGATGACAGTGATATAGATGATAGCCTATTGGAAAGGTTGTTGTCAGAGAGACCACCTCCGTATAACCCAGAGGTCCCAGAAGGGACATTGGTCCAGATAGAAGAGACTAGGGGAGTAACAATCCACCCAGAGATGACAGTAGAAGGAAGGATCTCGATAGGAACAGAGAGCACAAGGAGCTCATCCGAGGCTAGCGTAAAAGTCGAGAGAGACGTGAGGTTACCGGATGCTTTCAAGGTACCGGTCACTATTGGACCTATTGTTTCGATTTATCACCCAGATTCAGAGGAGGGTGCGAACCCAGAGCGGACAGCCGAGGGAGTAAGGAGAGAGGTCGCAGGAAGTGACCTAGTGGGTGCAAGGGCTCGAACTCCGGACCCTATAGAATGGAGTACCCCCTTGCCAGCCATGTCAGACTCATCTGGGGAACAGAGAGAGCAGAGACCAGAGAGGCCGAGGTCTCTGATGGAGTCGAGATCAGATTTACGATCATGGGTACCACCAGCGAGAAACCAAAGCCCAAGAGTGATGACAGCAGAGATAGAACGGGTCAGTTTCAGAGATCGGTCCGCTTCAAGGGGTATACCAGAAGAGAGTAGGTCACAGGACCAAGAATGTGAGGACAGCGGTAGGGAAGGGGCAGCCTGCCGAGAAATACTGAGAGGAGCCCTGAAAGGGGGGGTGATGATAGATGTGGTAAGGTTAAAAGCGGAAGTGGATGAGATAGTAGGGGGAAGCTTACCCCTTGAGAGAATATTAATATATGGACCAGACGAATTACTCTTCGTAGCGAAGGATGTGACTCGGAAGGCACGAGTTGCGCATGAGAGATTGTCAGAATTGGCTAGGCGATATGGGGTGGACTTATCCAAAACGAAAACATTGCAAGGAGGTCATAGGTTGCAGTACAGTGACCAGGAACTGGAGGAGAAAAGGGTTGCTGGATTGAGATCCCACATTAGAGATCTGATCACATCCATGCGTGCATGGATGATGCTTGATAAGTGGGAAGAAAGGTGGGCTAAAAAGAAAAGCTCTAGGGGAACGACAGGAGAGACCCCACCTCCGGGTGGAGGGGTGTTGGAGTTAAGGAATTTCCCTCTGAGGGAAGTGCAGAATGGAGGATACGTGCATGTGCCCTGGAGCAGGGGTGATTTGGCGGCATTTACCAATGATTTTCCCCGGCTTAGGGAGAAGCCCGCAGAGTGGTACAAGCAGGTTGACCGCATTGTAAAGATTTCGATGGTACTATGGATCGATCTGAATACCTTATTCGATATTGTGGTTCCGGGAGATTTGTGGGCAGCATGCAAGATTGCCGTTGATTGGCCAACTTACGAGCCTGATAGGAACGCGATCACGAATGGTCCGGCAATGATAGTGATGAGGAAGTACGAGCAAGTGATTGCTTGGCTGAAGTTGAAGGTTTCACCACAAGACATCGATTGGGTGAAGATAGACAGGACAGTGCAGGAACCAAAGGAGACGGTACATGAATTCTATGAGAGACTCTTGCAGGCTTTTAAGCAGTACAGTGGCCTAGATGCGTTGGAGACGAAAGATATGGGACAGTTTGTTTCAAAGTTTGTGTTGGGATTGAGGCCAGAGGTTAGCCTCATGATACAGCAGCATTTGATTTGTTGGCAAAACAAGCCTGTTGATGAGATTTTACGGTACGCCCGATATTGCACAGATGAGATTGAATCCAAACACAGGAAGTTGAAAGATAACTTGATGCTCGTTCAGATGCAAACTGCTCAGGGACAGCCTAATGGGGGAGCGTTGGTAAGGAGACAGGGAAATTATCAGGCGGGAAATCAGAATGTTCAGGGGCAGGGAAGGCCAAGACCAATAGATCCTAGAACAGGGATGGATGTGGCGACATTGAAAAAGACTACAGCATGTCATCAGTGTCACCAGGTTGGACACTGGAGACGCGAGTGTCCCCTGAACCCATGGAATCAGATACAGCCAGAAGAAGAAGTAGTTCAGGTCCCTGGGGCGGAGGCGGTACCGACAGTAACTAGACCCAGAACGATAAAAGGGGGGACTGGTGTTCCGCAGATGCAGGTTCCCCAGCCACCCAGAATACAGAATGTACAGCAGGGAGCTCGAACTTATTTGCAAATGCCAATGTTTGAAGTGAGTGAGGAAAACGATACAAGCCTGTTGGCACGATTAGGGTCAAAAAGAGATAAGGATTGCATGCTTAGAGCCATTCTAGAGGTAGATCAGAAAGGATCCTTCGTAGAAGCAGACCTTGACGGTCACCCTACAACCTTTTTGGTTGATACGAGGGCTACCAGATCGACTATAAGATCGGCAGTGGTTCCAGGTCTAGCTCTTTCTGGACAAAGTATCCAGGTTGTTGGTGTGGCAAATAAGAAACTGATTAGTCCACTGACGGAGCCAATTCCAATCAGGATAGGAAATTTCAGTGATCGACACCAGTTCGTGGTGTGCGACTCTAGTCCGGTTTGCCTGTTAGGAAGAGATCTATTGTGCAAGCTCAACTGCACAATTTACTGTACCCCGAAGGGAGTGGAGGTACAGACGAGAGACGATGACGCGACCTTTAAGGTTGCAAATCAGCGTGTGTGTGTGTAAATGTACCCAGCATTAACGGTGGAGGAGCTTCCACTTGATTTGAGGGGCTCAGTGTCTATTGACGTATGGGACCTTAGTGGTGAGGAGATTGGTTTAGTCAAGGGAGTAGAACCAGTGAAAATTCAGATTAAACCAAACGTAGAGTTTCCGAGGACACCCCAGTATAAATTATCTCCTGAAACTATTGCAGGGATTAAACCTGTGATTGAGTCTATGATCAAGCAGGGAATACTAATGGAGATTATGGGTAGCCCATGTAATTCGCCTATCATGGGACTGCAGAAACCAAGTGGGAAATTTAGGATTGTGCAAGATTTGCGAAAGATAAACAGAATAGTTGTTCCATGTTGTCCAGTGGTACCGAATCCATCTGTGATCCTATTTCAGATCCCATGTGAAGCTGAATGGTTCACAGTGATTGACTTGTGTCAAGCTTTTTTCTCGATTCCTCTGCATAAGGACAGCCGATTTCTTTTTGCATTTCGGCTGGAAAATCGTGTGTTAATGTGGTGTCGTATCCCACAGGGGTATACAGAGAGCCCGTCTATCTTCAATCAGATCTTGAAGAAAAATCTTGAAGGTCTTGTGTTGCCACAAAACTCTGTTTTAGTGCAATACATTGATGATCTGCTTGTTGTGTCGGAGACGGAAGACGCCTGCAGAATCGATACCGTTGCTCTGTTGAATTACCTGGGAGAGAATGGTCACAAGGTGTCTCCAAACAAGCTGCAATACTGTTTGAGCGAGGTACAGTATTTGGGGCACCGAATTGAGAAAGGCAAGAGAAAGGTGTCTCCAGATCGTATTGATGCGATTTTGAGAATGCCGGTTCCCTCGACTCAGAGGGAAGTCAGAATGTTTCTGGGAATGGTGGGCTATTGCCGCCAGTGGATCCCAAACTTTTCCTTTGAAGCGAAGCCTTTACAGCGGCTGACGCGTAAGGATGTGAGTGATCCGGTACCATGGGATGATGACTGCTTAAGGTCATTTTGAGGCTGAGAGATGCTTTATGCAGCGCGCCAGCTTTGGGAATGCCAGATTATAACAAGGCATTCGCCTTATTCTGTTGCGAAAAGGAAGGTTGCGCATTAGCAGTGTTGACTCAGAGTCACGGAGGTGTCCGTAGACCAGTTGCCTATTTTTCAGCTACTTTAGATCGAGTAGCTTCTGCGTTGCCCGGATGTCTTAGATCCATTGCTGCAACAGGTGTCAGTATCGAAAGATGTGAGAGCATTGTGATGGGTCATCCACTTACTGTTCATGTGCCACATTCTGTTGAATTGTTGATGACTAGGACTAAAACACAGCACCTCACAAATAATAGGTTGACTCGTTATGAGCAGGTCATCCTTGCTGCAGACAATGTGACGCTGAAGAGGTGTTCTGTTTTAAATCCTGCTACACTGTTGCCTATTCCAAAGGTAGACGATGATGAAGATTGTGAGGACCATGATGGTCTCGATGTGACGGAACTATGCACCAAACCGAGACCTGACATTGTCGATGAACCGCTCCCAGTTTCAGATTAGATTTTCTTTGTGGACAGTTCATGTTTAAGAGACAGCGTTGATCGATTGAGAGCAGCGTTTGCTGTGTGTACCATCACAGGGGTGGTAGAAGCCGCTTGTCTAGAAGGAGTACACTCCGCACAGGTGGCTGAGCTTATTGCCTTGACCCGTGCCTGTTTGGCCACTGATAAGATCCGTGTAACGATTTACACGGACAGTCAATATGGGTCTGGTGTAGTTCATGATTTCGGACAGCTATGGTCCCAGAGAGGGTTTATGACATCTTCTGGTTCACCCATCAGAAATGGGGATTATATACGACAATTGTTGGAAGCATTGCAAAGCCCAGATGAAATTGCTGTTGTTAAATGTTCTGCACACACTAAAGGAAACGATTTTGTGTCATTGGGTAATAATTACGCAGATGAAGTTGCTCGATTTTGTGCAGAGCAGGGATGTAATTATACTGAGAACCATGTTGTGGAAAGTGAAGAGAAAACAGATTACACTGTGATGTTAGCTATGGCAGACTCATGGGAGGAATTGAAGCAGTTGCAAGATGGAGTCTCTGATCAGGAGCGGGACTGCTGGATACGAGCGGGATGTGAGAAGGGAGATGTGGATATATGGGTTTCGAATGATGGACGCGCTGTGTTACCGGAATGTTTGCTGCGTCCCATGGCGAGACTGATACATGGTGCTGTACATCTTGGCAGAGATGCAATGATGCGAGTGTTTCGCCAGACGTGGTACAATCCGAAGTTTCGGATGGTAGCTGAGGCTGTGTGCCAGAGGTGTGTTACATGTCAACAGATGAATGTAGGAAAGAGAACCGCTGTGACGTTGAGTCACATAGGTAGGTCAGGTGGACCTTTCAATAGAATGCAGCTGGATTTTATTGAAATGCCGAAGTGTAATGGGTTGAGGTACATATTAGTCATAGTATGTGTCTTTTCCAGGTGGGTGGAGGCTTACCCGACACGTAGGTGTGACACACTCACTGTAGCTAAGTTATTATTGAGAGAACTAATCCCGAGGTACGGTTTTCCGACCTCTTTTGAATCAGATAGAGGAACGCATTTCCACAGTGAAATCATGAAGCTGCTTTGTGCTGCCTTAAATGTAGACCAAAGATTGCACTGCAGCTACCAACCAGAGGCTTCTGGGATTGTGGAACAAGTTAATGGAACTTTGAAAGCCCGAATGGCGAAAGTATGTTCTTCGACATCTTTGAAATGGCCAGATGCATTACCTTTAGTTCTCATGAGTCTCCGTAGTGTCCCTGATAGGAGGGCTGGATTGTCACCCCACGAGATCATTATGGGAAGGGCGATGCGCTTGCCAGTAATACCTGCCACTGCTTTGATTAACATCACTGATGATATGATTTTGGACTATTGTAAAGGCCTGGCTGACGTGGTCTGTTCTGTGTCTCAGCAGGTGCAGACAGCAACGGTTCCAGCCGCAAGCGACCTGTGCCACGACTTGTGCCCAGGGGACTGGGTATTGGTGCGCAAGCACGTGAGGAAGAGTTGCCTGGATGCTCGTTGGCGTGGGCCATATCAAATTATTTTAGTTACGAACACAGCAGTAAAGTGTGGAGGATTGCCGAACTGGATTCACGCCTCCCATACCCGTAGAGTTCCAGCACCCTTGGAAGAAACAGCCCCTCTCGAGAACGAGAACCCAGTTGAGGTGGCGGAGCCATCTGAGAGGGCAAGTCAAGCTGTAGGGGTTGCTGACGCAGCTGGTTGTGCACTAAACCAAGCCGAAAGGAAACGTGAAAGTAACACTGAAACGGACTCGGAAGAAGAAGAAAGAGCTGCAGTGGGCAGTACCGAGTCGAATTCTGCTGAAGAAGAAAGCGGTGCACAGGGTACCAGTAGGGAGCGTGGAGGTGCCACAGAAGCAGAAAGGGTTTGGCCCGTGAGTCAGAGATGGGTAAACTTGAGATCGGCACCAAGAACAGATCTCGCCCCAGTTTCCGAAGAATCAGAAGCAGAGCAAGGTGACGAAGATCGACCCCAAGGTGCACTGAGAAGATCGAGGAGAACAAGAGTGCGGTGCCAGAAGTACGCCTCACCGGAGTGGGCATACTCAGTGACTGATGCCAAGTTTACTGAACACGGGAAGGTTGAGATCGATCACACTGGTCAACAGTTTCCCGTTTCCAAGAGTGGAAGTGTTGTTGAAGATTCCAGGATTGGAAATCGAAGGAATATTGACCATCAATATTCCGAATCCGCCGCTGTTGAGCATCATCCGTGGTCTGATTCTGGAAACGCTGGACTTCCCAACCTTTGCAGTCATACCAGCTCCCCAAGAACTGACAACCCTTAAACTTGACATTTTGCAGGCGGTCCTAGAGCTGTTGGGACCGGCAGTTATTCTGGACTAATTGTAAAGTTGTTGTATATAAAGTTTGAAAAGAAGATAACCTAGGCCCGAGAGGAAGAAGAATAAATGTAGGGATTTTCCGTTGAAAGACGAAGAAGAGTTAGGGAAGTCTTCCTGATCAGAAGAAACGAGAAATTGAACTTTGCTAAAGGTTTCCCCGGTTCAAGAGAGCAGCTGAATTGAACTTGCTGGATGAGAAAGAGACTTGTGTCAGCAGAGACTGTACTGAACATTGATAACAATTCAGAGATGGCGGAACCTGGAAATACACATCGTAGAGCCAAAATAGTGATAGGCACACTGTTAGGGGTAGTGATAGCGGTTATATTTGCAGTAGTAGTGACTTCATACATGGTGGCCCATAGACAGGAGGGGGAGGTTCAGGGAGCACCCACACCTACCACTCTAGGACAGGGGGGGGGTCACTATTAGAGATCAGAGAGCTCAGAGCGCTTGAGGAAAGTCGTATTTTTCACATAGATTTGTCCAGAGCTGATTTTAAACTTAACGCTTATGCGAAGCTGTTGTATGAGTATGTGGATGCGATGGATGCGAAAGATTGTTATGTGTGCATGCAATTGCCTGCTTCAGTAGACGAGGGTATTAGGTACCATCATCTCCCACTGACATATGGGATTTCTTGCAGCCTATTGCTTAGTTTGTTTTATGAAAGGAAACAGTTTGAGTATTTCTTTTCAAATTATGATACAGTACTTCCTGAAGTTCCGGCATACAAGCATCTGAATAAGTATGATTATTACAAGTCAGAGGACAGACTTCGGAAGTATTTTAGACCGACTATGAAGCTAGATACAGCTTATGCTCACAGACATAATCTGACATGTTGGTTGTCCGAAACGGAAAAGAAGTTCATAGGGCAGATAGAGGATAGGTATAGAAAACTGACCCAGACACGGAATACAGGAGATAGTCCAGTGGACTGGATGGATGAGGAGAGACTGCACAAATCGAAGGGAAGTTATGGATCGATTGCATTAGATGAAGTACAGAAGGGGAAATTGTGTGTTGCCCGTCCTCAAACTCCTAAAGAGAAGGTTTTAGTGGGGCATAGTACGTGTGAACATACCTTTACTATGGAGGACTCTGCTAAGAATTTCTTGCAAGGTTCGGTACAGGTGATTACGACTGTGTATTATGTGTGTGGGAGAAACGCATATGTGATATTGCCTGCGAATTGGTATGGTACGTATTATTTGGCCATTATCTTCCGCAAGATTTATCATACTGAAGATTTGAAGCTATTAGAGACGGGACGTCATTCTAAAGTGCGTAGAGCTGCAAACGCAGGAATGGTGATTGGTGATATATTCGGAGTGACAATACCTAGTTTGGGTGTGGTCCTGAATGATGTGAAAATAAGAAGGTTGGCGACTGTGGTGGATGAATTGTCAATGAATTCTGCGAGGTCATTGCTGTTGGTGAATGGAGAAATGTTGTTGATACGGAATATGGTTTTGCAGAATCGACTTGCGTTAGACATATTATTGGCAAAAGAGGGTGGAGTCTGTAAATTGCTGAAGGTCCAAGAATGTTGCACGTATATTCCAGACAATAGTAAGGACCTGGAGAAATACATTGTCAACATTACCACGATCTATAAGGAAATAGTAGATTTGACGGAAGAGAATGTGTGGGAAAAGATTGGTCAAGGCTTTGGTCGAGTGGGCCGTAGTCAAAAAAGAAAGACCTCCCTTGGATCTGTATATGCCAACAATCATACAAACACACAAATCTTTAAAATAGCAGGGTAAGAATCGGCATCAACGAAGCAAACAAGATACTTGATCATAGGTTTATTAAAATTAATCACATAGGTCTCACAAAGAGCGAGCAGTTGTACACATCCGTTAAAAAACAATTGTTGGACAATTTATCAAAAAAACATGAAAAGATAAAAGATCAATAAAAATTATACATATGATTCAATAACATATAATGTAGCAACACACCAACAATAATAATCAATATCAGTATACAATAAAGAATTAATAAAGACGAGAAAATTCGGAAAAAAAGAGAAATGAACAGGAAAGTTATTCCTACTCAAAAAGGAAAATCGCTTAATCAAAGACTAATTGGTTGTGACCCCGATGACATTTGATTACATTCTACATATCGCACAACCCCTATTGTCACCTATTTTGTCCGATTTCCCTTTAATAGAGCATCGACGCGTTTCGGTAGGCCACAGGTTACGGCCAACACCTTCCTCAGGATTGTTTGCTGATCCCAATTTAATAATATAAAAATCTGAAAAACATGTACAACAAGACTAGCATTAGTAACTCCCCATATTATACACCTGAGACATTATTTGATATACTTCAGTGACCACGATTCAGCCCATGCTATAGAAAATATAAGAAAAACACACATACATTCTTTCACACAGCACTCTGTAGATACAAAATGCTTATTGACAGTAAATTAGATTAAAATAATTTTTTCACAAGAATGCATTCATAAAGCTAATCGTTCATAATATTGTGAACTGAGTAACTATAGGAGGATATCCTCTCTCACTAAGTGGGTCAGTGTGTCTGATATTATATACATAATGGCTTTCCCAAATTTAAATTTTGCCATTACGTAATCGTTGTACAACGATTCTTTTCATCAAACTTTTACCCCTGCTCAGCACAAAGGCTACAGCGACACTATAATTTTGATAAATGCCTAAGGGACTTCATTATACTAAGTACAAATATTTAAATAGAATATTCACTGCATATCATTTATAGGAATTTATATATGTCTCTAGATGTTACCTTAAAACTTCCTATGGCTTGCATAAGTCAAGGCACCACAAGGCTAGTGTTCCATCGGTGAACTCATGGACAATAATCTCATGAAAGTCTGTTACCTAGTATAAATAAAAAACAGATGTATGTTTTTCATTCATCCCCACCAAAAAGGCTTAGCTCCCTATCTATTTAGTACAACTACATTTGTAGCAAACATTAGGTCCTATATTTACCAATTATATCTTTAGTACAGCCAGATAATATATACACGCTTCCCTGGCTGTGGGTATTTTAATTATGAAAAAATCCTCGGTCGCTATCCAATGAGATATCTGAAACAGAGCAGAAACACCTATTACTAACCATAGTTCCACAAACATCTTAGGTTTTTATTACTAAATCTCTGTCATGATCAGCTAAAGCGCTAAATTTATTTGATAGACGGAGCTGTACTTACACGAAAATCGCTAATGCAAGCTTAACTTAACCCCATGAGACTGCATCCAGGCCCTGCTGTTCGTAACTGTATGTAAGAAAAAAATCCTACATTACTAATTACTCGACAAAGAGTAGCTTCTTGAGATTTCAATATAGCGCTACAGGCATTCAAATGGCTGCTCTAAATATCAGAGAGCCCTATTACACGGACAACCTCCAAAAATACCACTAATAAATTCCCTCGATATCAATAGGTACCTTAAAATTCGTTCTCTAGCACCCTTCCAGCGTGGTGAAGATAGAGAATCCCACACAAACTGAGATCCAGTACGTCCCTATGTCGGAGAGACAAGGAACAAGAATCGAGTTACAAGCCCCGAAATCAACGTAGACGCGATCTACTCTTTAACGCTATATATTTACATACCTTAATAGGGCTCGATACTGTCCGCAAATAGGATTCCTTCAAATATGTTGAACACGGAACCCAACAAATGACCGGCTTAAATATCACCTAGCAAGTGCCGACACCGGAACTAAAAATATCCTTCCGGGGCATGAAATAGACTAAAGATACAGCCTCATATGTCAAATCAACACAGTGGCCGCCATCTTAGCACTATTTCAATAGTACTGCAATCATACAGTTTAACTCGTTTTACCCTATATTCACGGAACACTGCTGTCTCACTATGATTGTGAAATATTGCCAAACATATATTTTTTAAAGGAATACGTTTTCAAGAAAGGGTCAATTATCACAACGGTTGTCGCGTGAATACATCTACATTACGGCCCAACAAAAAGGGAAATGACTAGGCAGAAAAAACGCCATGAATGTGGTTACAGGAAAAAATGAAACACATACCCTAATTTGATTAGTAGGTATCTCGTTGTTTTCATTATTTATTAACATTTCGTATTTCCTTATAGACCTAGACACAGTCCATGATAGTAATGAAGATAAAATAGATAATCGTCACGTGGGTGGTAATCACCGCCCATGTAGCTATTCTTTGCATTAATCTAATTGACCAATGCAAAAATATATTATCATGTACAAAGGGGTGATTGTCATTTAAAAAGGACTCTTCCTTAGTTTTTGACAACATTCAAGTCATCATTGAAGTTTATTTTCCAAAGGAAAGGCTATACTGAGTAGCCGATAGACCTTAGACACAAAATCTAGAGGAATAAGCAATGCCAGAGACCGGATGGTGACAAAATCAACCATTAAATACCAGACTCAAATATTGGAATTCACATTACTAACAAAGCTTCCCACTCCTCTCGTGAGTTCAGGCCTTTCCGTATGGTATTGAGGTGAGAGATAAACCATTGTTCACGGGCCTTACGTTTACAGGTAATGTTACCACCTCTCCTGTCTAGCTTAACTTTCTCTAAGATAAACCAAGAGAAATCATTTTCTCCATGTCCTGCTTCAAGGAAATGCGGTACAAGAGGTGCTGTCAATTTTTTCATTTTTATGGCTGACCTATGTTCTTGCATTCTCACTCGAATCTCTCTACCTGTTTCCCCTACGTATCCAAGATCACAGGGGCATCGTAGGAAGTAGATCACATTTTAACTTCTACAGTTATTGAGCTTTGTAGATCGAATATTAAAGCCATTATAGGAGATTTCTTTTGCTTGTATACATAAAGGGCACACATTGCATGTGCTACATCTCACATTACCAACTGCTGGAGTGTTAGTGATCGTTCTTTGTGTCCAATTATTTTCCTCACGGTATGTGTGCACAAGCATGTCCCTTAAATTGCTATTTCTCTTAAAGGCAAATAGCGGTCTCTCCAATTTCGCTTCTTCATCATGATTAATAATGGGCCAGTTTTTATTGACTACATTTTTGATCTGGTTACTAGGGTGAGAGATTTTACTAACAAAAACAACTTTGTTGGGAGGTTCTTTTCTACCTGCAGATTTTTCAACCAGTGCTTCGCGGTCATAAAACCTAGCACGTTTGAGGGAGTGTGAGAGGAGTTTATTCGGATAGCCTCTATCTTTGAACTTACGTTTCAGATCTTCCGCATGTCTATAGAAGTCCTGTAAGTCAGAACAATTCCTTCGAAGACGAAGGAATTGACTGAACGGAATGCTTTCTCTTTGGGACTTAGGATGGAAGCTGGAGAAATGGAGGAGAGTGTTCTTAGCCATGGGTTTAGTGAACAGCTCGACCTCCAAACTCCCATTTGAGTCTTTTATGGTAATATCAAGAAAATCTACCTTACTTTTACTGTGGTACGATGTATTCATTTAGTTTCTCAGTGTCACCCTCCCAAATGAAAAAAATATCGTCAATGTAGCGGTACCAGCCCGCTACATTTTTGAAAAAGGGGGCCACCTCGTTATAAATGTGTTTGGCCTCGAACTGGCCTACATAAAGACAGGCCAGACTCGGAGCACAGGTAGCCCCCATGCTGGTCCCTTTAAGCTGTTTAAAATATTCATCCTTAAACAAAAAAACATTATTTTTCAAAAATCATACTAACACAACTCACAATAAATTCTGCATTGGCTCCACCGAAGTCCTGATCTCTCAGAATATCACGAATGACTACAACCGTGTCATTTTGTGGGATATTCGTATAGAGAGACTCAATGTCGAGGGTGACCAGACACTGAGTCTCGCCACAGAAGGGAAGTCCCTCAACAAGAGAAATGATGTGGGCTGAATCTCTTACATATGATCTTAAATTGCAAACGATAGGACGTAGAAAGTGATCAACATACTTACTTATGGGTTCTAAAAGGGAGTTGATACTACTCACAATAGGTCTCATTGGTGGATCAGTGGCATTCTTATGGATTTTGGGTAAGCCATATATGGCAGGGGTCTTGGGTTCCATATTATTTAGAAACTTAAATTCATCTTCACAAATCCAGGACTTCTCTCTTGCCTCTCTCAAGAGCCCCAGACATTCTCTTGCCACAGGTTCTAGGCTCTGTACATTTGTACGCTTATAATGTTCCTCAACATTGAGCAGTTTAAGCATTCTATGCTCATAGTCTATGGTGTTGAAAACAACAACCCCACCACCCTTATCTGCAGGTTTGATAGTAAGACATCTATCTGCTTTTAGGGAATTGAGGGTTTGTCTCTCGTTCCTATTGATATTCTGTCCAGGACCCATTTTGTTCTGTCTACCAAGGATATTGCCAATACCGCTCTCAACTGCTTTTTCAAACACTTCAATGTTTTTACCAACCATGGCTAAAGTTGGAGTAAATGATGACTTTGGTTTAAAGCCAGACAGATTTACCCGTTCCTGACTTTCCCGATTCTCAAAGTCTATGCTGGTAGACGGAACAAGTTGATTACTGGTGCTCGGTCTGTCGCCATTAGCGTTGACTCCTTGTGCGCATATACTCCTGCTGTTGTGGAGGACCCCTGTTCATTTGACCCCTCCCCGAGTTCCCATTGTAGCGCTGTCCTCTCCTCGGGCAACTGCTCGCTCTTTGTGAGACCTATGTGATTAATTTTAATAAACCTATGATCAAGTATCTTGTTTGCTTCGTTGATGCCGATTCTTACCCTGCTATTATAAAGATTTGTGTGTTTGTATGATTGTTGGCATGTACAGATCCAAGGGAGGTCTTTCTTTTTTGACTACGGTCTTGCTTGGCACCCCTCTCCCTTGGTGTAGGGGTCCCTCTCTCTTTGTTAGAAACTTTGGGCGAGTGGGGACTTGGTTTGCGAATTTGGGAATGGGATTCCTGGGATCTGTGTTGAAGCCAATCATAACTGCAGTGGTATGTGTGATCTATTTGTGGGGACTCTTAAGAGCCTGGAAGTGGTACAGAGGGAATAGGGCCGAAAGAGCCCTTAGAGCAAATGAGCAGAGAATGGCGAGATTGCAGGACCGTCAATATCAGAATCTTAAAAGGATGGAAGGGATCCGACATGGTAGAATGGTAGCAACCGCAGTTTAGATCAGCTTTTATTCCAGGAGAAATGAGAATGATGGTGTGATGACAGTTGTCATCAAAGGGGGAAACTGATGTAGCGCTTAAAGGTTTTGAAAATTGTAGGGGTGCATCATATTCACTGTTAGTTGGCACCCGCATATAATCAATGTATCTTTAGTTATGCCGTGCGAGATGTATTAAGAAATGTATCAGCTATATCGCAATATAGAAGCGTTAGGAGATGTGAAAACATATTGTGAAATGTATTTAGCAAAATGCATAACGATTAGTTCCTGTTTAATGCAATGTATTAGGATAAAAGTGTAACCTGAAAAATTACTCATGTAGGTCGCTCATTCATGTATATGAAAGAAAAAGCACTAATGCTTAGAATGTGATTTAATAGCGTGTTTAACCTAGTAGAGGCCCGAATCCACATATATCGTTGGGGAGAAAGGCCTGGTATTTCTTATGTTAGCCGAATGCGGTAGGCCGCAATGATTTATTCTAGTAGAGGTTTTGGGCTGCAGTAAATTGTAAAGTTAAAAGATGCGAAGTATTTCTCCATCCCATGATCTCACCGCAGGTGCAAGGACAGTTGGTTCATTAGTAGAAAAGGTATTTGTCTAAGAGTTGAATTTTGGGGAAAGCCAGACATGGGAGTGCATTGGAATGTGCCAATCGCAACTCCTAGTGCCGACGGTGTCTGGGACTCAAGGCCAAGCTGATGGACGACGGAAGATGGACAGAGCTGGATGGAAAATTACTGGAAGAAGACCTTGTCGAGGAGGTGTGCCGGAGGGCGTGTTCGGTGATTTGGGGTTTTGTATTAGGGACAGCGCCCCGAGGGTTGTGCAGAGAAGGGGTAGGCGAGGAGCTAGAAGGAGCGTTTAGATCAAGCTCTCTAAGTGAAGACTTCTTAGGAAGTTCACTTCTGACACCTTTTCACGATTTCTTGGGTCTTAAGGGAATGGTAAGCAGGGATGTCATCTAGCATAGAGTAGGGAAAGAAATGCTTTGGTTTAATGATTCCTAACATCGACATTAGCTTGGTAGTTATCTACCTCATGCTTTTAGAAGCTGTACTTTTGTTTATATTTAGTTGAATGCGGATTCTTCGTAGAGTGGCATTTGTATTAGTACCCATTTACCTGTTGTGCCTTGTGCTAAGGTGCCTATATCTGCAGATGTTTTTTCTGATAATAAAATCCCGAGAGAAATAGAAATTGAGTTTCGAGTCCTTAATTATGTCAAATTGCGGAAAGTATTCTCTGATAATTGTGTTTGCTCCCTCCACGCTATTGGGCAAGTAAAAAGGTTCAATCGACCAGAGTGGGTTCTTGGAGATAAATGGAAACAAGAAAATTGGGCCCCAGCATATGCCTGCCGTAAAGAATGTGCACCAAGCAGTTTAAAGGATTAATAGGTCAGTGAGCTAACTTGTCAGACGGATGATTAGTGTGATTGACAGTCAACAGGTTCACATTGCAGAACAGTGAGCATTTGCCCGTCTCCAAAGAACTACAGGCAACTGCAAAGTATTGTGTAGAGCGCTTACTTACTTACTTACTTAGAGAAACAAGCCTGGCGGTCAAGATTTTCAGTTTGTCACTACGTGAATTGGCTCGGCATGGGTTTATAGTAAAACCTTATTGGTGAGGGAGCTACAGGGCCCTAACCACTATAACTAATGAAACGGGAATGCAAGTTGGAAAAGCATCAACATATGGACAAAACTATTACCTTAACCGCAGACAGTGCCCATACCATGATCCATAAGGTGGCACTGCAACTGGCAGCCAGAGGGTTTTGTGCGGCAGGGGGTTGGGCAAACTTGTCCCAAAGATAAAACACACATGAGAACCTGTTGCCCTGACCCCCAAACAATAGATACCGGGCATCGGGCTATAGGAATTCCACATCCCTGAGTGCAATAAATTCAGCCATGACAGTACCAGTCTAGAAGAGATGGAGTAAGGCAGTGGTTGAAGTGGAGGGAAAAAAGTAGGGGAACTGTAGGCGGAGATCAGGGGGCGGGAACAACCTGAGGATTGGGTCAGTGGGCGGAGTCAGAGGTGTGGCCAGAAAGAGCAAATCATTCAAATTTTTTGTGTTTGTTTGGCATTTTACTACCCAGCTACAGCTTATTAAGTTTTTTAATTCAGACAATGGATACATGTTTATTTAAGGTTTGATATGAGTTATTGACATTAAAATACATTCATGAAGTGGGATTTGTTTCCAATCACAGAATGTCCCAAATACGCTTAAAAGTGGAATCACAAGCCATTTGTCTCCGAGCCATGGAGTTTCTGTCATCAGCACTTCTCCCTTTTTCCACAAGAGCAGTTCAAACATGAATGGCAAAATATCCTAGTTTGCAAATGTTTTCTATACAATTATGGCTCTGCATTATTTGCAACATAATGCATAACCTGCTGCATAATTTAACGATTTTAACTAATTGCTTGTAGCTCAAACGGATCAAAAGTTACAAACAAACGTGACTTGTGTTTCTGCGAAGTGGACAGCCCTTTGCAAAGGTTGACTGATCACGCTTCTCAATGCTGCATTTGTATGATGCACTGCTACTAATAAGGCAAAATCTTTGCAGACTGTTAGCATGTGTAAAAATGTAAAAATAATAAAGTATCAGAAAATATAAAGCATTGCGCTGCATAATTTAGTCAACACTGCAGAATAGTTTTGTCCTCCATTGCTACATAATTCCACTGGTCCTAAAGCAGGCAGCACATGTTTAAAGTGCTTGTGCATGAAGCAGAGAGACCGTGAAGTTTGTGAACTAAGTTTGGTGTGCGTGCAAATCCTGCATCGCCGACCCCTGGTGAGTTGCACCTACTACTGCTGAAACAAGGCCAATGGAGGTACCAATGTATGCAGCGGACTGGTCTCAAGTGCAAGGCCAGCTTTAACGCTGGTGGAGCCCTGTGCGACAATCTTTGTTTGTTCCCCCCAATGACTCCCTCTGCCATGGATTCCCTCACTACCACCCTTCAACAGTGCCCCTCGAGCCTTCATAACCACTGTCTCTCTCAGATGCAGTTGATTTGATTTACAGCGCCACTGATACCAGTGTAGGTTGTCAGAGCACTTTACATCACACATTACAGAGAGACAATCAATCATATATGTGTAAATCACTCTATAGGAAATACATAAGAAAAAATACTACAAGGTGTCGGAGTCACATGACACTATACTAGTAAGCAGTATAGTTTAATAGTGATTGGTCTGGAGAAACACAAACTCTGAATTTAGAACTTAATACCATGGTTTGGGGTTCACTTTAATAGTCAGAATTGATTTTATTCATATGAACACCCTTTTCAACGTTAGGATAATCAAAGACTGGGGGAAATATCATAACTCACTAATTTATACCTTGCAGTTTGATTGCAGCCCATAGATGACAGTTAATAGCTCACTATTCTATGTTAGGATTTTGACTTATAAACTGCAAGTAAGAAAAGGATCTCTCTGACTAAAGCAGTAACCCACTGACCTGTTTACATTATGTGCACTTTGTGATCTACATGGTACATGCTCTTTGCAGCAGGCACATTAACCCTCTGCGCTAACTTTCCACGGGTCAAAACTTCCCCTTGACAAAACTCCATCTCTCTCTAGGAAGAACATTAATCACCGGAGTTATCATTCCATTTTTATTGTTTCTGAAATTGCTGGAGGCCTGGAAGGAGGCAGCAATTGATTTTAGAAACATAATATACTTGCAAACATAACGCACCCAACCCGAGTCAATACCTCCAGGAATGGTGCCCTTCCCCACCCAAGGAAAACAATGTTGTTCAAAGAAAGACGAGAAAACAAGTAGCGTTTCACTGGAAAACTTAGAGGTGCTGATATGTTTTAGTGAATAAAATCTATCTGGCCATTTTGAGACCACTCTATCTTTTATTGTATTTTAATTGCATTTTTTATAGCGCATACTACCACTGACGAGGCGTCTAAGCACTTTTTGTGCGAGTAGCAAGGTACTTCGGGACCCATAAAGGATTAACGGTGAATTAGTATAGTGAAATATGAAAGTAATTTGAGTGGTGGATATGTTAGTCAGTTATTTGGATTAAGAAGGATAGTGTAGGGATGGAAGAGGGGAAAAGGTTTGCATTTATATAGTGCTTGCTACCCCTGAATGGGGTTTTGATGCGCTTTTTCGGTGACTAGCACGCTACTCCGGAACCCATAAAAGATTAGTGGTGAATTAGTATAGTGAAATATGAAATTAATTTGAGTGGTGGAAATGTTAGTCTGTTACACAAACGGGAGTGGGCGGGCATTCAGTGATCTGACTGAAAGGAGCAGACATGTTTCTGAGGCTGAGTCTAGCTGGTGGCCCCACACTGCACAGCCCTGGGAAGGGTGTATCACCAACTTACTCCCTCTCGCCACCATAGGCAGATCCACCCCTTCTCCTGCTTGACCAGGTTGCCCAGCCCACAAGGGAGTAGTGCAGAAAGCTGTCCCAGCCCTCTCTGTAACCACTGACCCGAGGACACACAGTGCCAGTTTTATCTTAGGCACTTAATTATCCTGGGAGTTGGGGTGGGAGATCGGGGGGCTGCAGCACAAGAGCACACGTCAGCTAGGGCCCAACAGAGCTGTGTCTCCGTGCTTCAGCCCTCTGAACAGGCAAACATAGTATTTCTGCTGATTGACATACAAAAATAAAATGTGCTGCAGTTCACCTCTAGAGAAGGTACGGAAAACAGGTCTCCTGAATGGACAATATATTTCATATATTTGAAGTGTATGTGAACAGTCAGCCAATAATGTCCACATATACGGCATAGAACATAAAAGTAATTGTTAACTACCCTTTAATTAGCGTTAAATACTGCGTTAATTACGTCCCAAATGTACTCGTTTGATCGCCCTCGGAAGAATGAAAACACGAGTTGTCCCTGCAGGGATTCAAATGTATGCTACGGACACGACATGCAGATGTTTGCAGCATGTGCCTAACGCACTTCGCTTTCTTATCAGTAACAGAACCTATGCCCTACAGGTGGTCACTATATCTCTAACAAATGCGTGAGCCCACGGAGCACTCTGCTAGGATTCAACCATGTGACACACAGATCACGCACAGTGCATTGCATCAAACACACTGACCAACTGAGCTATTCCATTAGTTTGAAAGAAAGCAGTGACTTTGATAACACACCGATCGCTGCAGCAAGTCCCTTAACCCACTGAGATATCTCACTATCGGATGCATCTGGCCCGCATACAAACATTACAATAGCCAAGTGAGGTAAGGATTCTATTAAGGAAATCTGTAAAGCAGTTGAAACCCATGGACTCCAGTGCCACTGTGGCCAGCACAGTTTTTCATCCCTCTAAGGCTGATTAATTAAAACCACTGAGATTGGGAAAAAAGACACGGATTAATTACAGTGTTACATAACAAAAACGTCTGGTATAGCCAAATACGCTATGGGCTTATTTAAAGTTTGACGACGTGATACTCCCTCAAACAAGCATTTGTAATGGAATAGTCTCAATAAGTGAGGAGGCACAAGACATAAAGAGAGAGAGACAGAGTAAGAAAGTAGGTGGGGGCAGCTGCTGGGGGTGGTGGGCAGCTGCAGAGCAGCAGAAGTGGACACTGCATCTCTCTTTAGGAAGAAAATTAATCACCGGAGTTATCATTGCATCTTTATTGTTGCCTTCTCTGGGCAGCAGAGGCGCAACTAGAGCCAAATTTGGGGGGTGGGGGGGCTACGAAAAATTTCGGGGGGGCGCTGACCCTTCCAGCAATATGCTGAGTGGAGATGCAGAGCTCTAAGAAAGGGTGAAAAGGAACAAAGCCTTGTTAACACGTAATTGGTCTTTCAAAGACCTGTGAAGTACTCGGGGGCGGCTGTGTGTGTGCCAGGGAAGCTGTCTCAACCCGGGCGCACACACACGATGGGGGTGCAGGAAGAAAGAAAAAGGGTCCTTTTCCTTCTCTGGCAGTCCTGCCTTCCCGACCTGCCACGAACGGCAAGCCTCATTTGTAGGCCTTGACTATTTCTGGCCCCGGGACGCGTGTTTAACTAAAAAAGTAGGGGAACGGAATCAGTTAAATGAAAGAAGTAGGGGCACGCCATGCCCTGCCGATCCCGCCCACTTCGACCACTGAGTAAGGGTAAGGTCTTGTGCATGCACGCGGCTAAATGTTAGGACTTTCCCAGTCCTTCCATATACCAGTGCGTCAGAAGGGGGAACTGGGGTAGGGACCATGTTACAACGCCATACATCTGTTATCCTCATTTTGAATTTAACTTTGTCCTAGGCCGCTGGGAATAAATAACCAATCAGTAAGGATTCCCAGAGACATTTTTAACTTGCACCACTTTATTAGCACTTCCTTCACACACAACACCAATCCTGCTCCGCTGTAATCATGCATTGAAGCACAACCGGGTGGCATTCGGCTACCCGGTTGGAAACCCTATGATGAAGCATGCCACCATTTAGGTTGGTGGGTGAGGGTTCTTTTTACAAACCTAGTGGGTTTCTGGAACTCGAAAAACGAAACTGTGTCACCTTGACTAGTGGGTTCATCCACTTTGTTTATTAATATTATGTTGGGAACAGGGACGCACCCCAGAAGCAATCCTCGCTCTCTCCTTTTGTTTAGATATATGCCCCTAAATGATATCCAAGGCCCCATATTGAAATGTAAACAACCATGACTGAAGAAAAAGACACAAGCTATTTGATGACAAAGGGTGTTTCCGCCATTTTAGACCAGAGAACATTTGTTCAGTGTTAAAGGCACATTTCTATAGCACTGTTAAATGTCCTATTTTCAGGTTTCTTTTTTTCCCACATCCACCTTAACCTCGTGCTTCAACATGAACATACTCTTTGTGTGACCTTACTTCTTAATCCACCTGAAAACGATGGACGTTGTGCATGGTTCCTCATTGCCAGCTTGTCATTTGCTTTTTCTACTTTCACCTTGCTCAGTTAGACCAAAACGTGAAGCAACGTCTAGTGGATGCCCACAAGCAGTGCCTTTTATGAAAGGAAATGCAGGGGACTGACGTTTTTCGAAGAGACCACCGTCACAGTTGAAGAAGGCAGCAGTTTCGGCACACAATTACTGTCTCGACGGTTCGTCCTACCTCTTTCTCGTCTTGTCTCTTTCTTTCAACACCTTATACTTCCTATCCCACAATTTCACTTCATCGTGTTCTTTTTAGTCACTGCACTCTCTCTTTGTTATTTTTATCCTATCTTTCTCTTCCTACCTCTTTCTCTCTTTTATGCCTAGTGAAAAAAATAAGTCCTGGTCCCCAAAATGAGTGTCGAGGCCCTGCAACCACGGCACACCACCACAGCGCCAACAAGAATTAAACGCATTTTCAATTAGCCTTCGAATCTTTCTTAGACACGCATTGACCATCTCAGCGGTAATTGTGGAACAGCTTTTTCGGAGATGTTGTTCTGAGCAGGTTGAGTGGTAAAAGGGCACCCCGTTTTTAAGCAGATCACACAAAAGAAATATCAAACCATTTATTGTCTAAGCCACACTTTATTTTCAGTTTAAACCGATTGTTCACATTTCACCACACATTTTGCCATCAAGGCCACATTATCTATATTTCTTGGATACATCAATCAAATCACACAACGATTTCAGGGGTGCAGATTGCGATTCAAACATCCAGTTTGGACAATGTATTTTACTTATACTGTCAGTGGTCTCCTTAGTTGTCTTTAATTTCCCAGATAAATTTGATTGGCACATCTTTCATCTTTTCTTGAAATATTTTGTCAAACTTTTCGTTTTGAGCCACAGTCATGACGTTTTTCCAGTCTCCAACGGTGCCTGTTGAGACAAAGAGCAGAGTGGGATTTTCAGGGTTTGCAAGAACTCTGATGAGAGACATAGATGACTGCTCTGGAATGAGGAACATTTTTTGAAGGCTACCACTGTGCCTCATTGTCATTGACTGCACTGCAGTCAACAGTGGCCTTTACATACACCTTTTGATCTGTAGAACGATATGAAGCAAAACATTGAGGGGCATATTATCAAGACAGGCGATAAAATTAAAACGGCGATAATGGGCTTGATAATATGCTCTATGGAATTCCAATTGAAGCCCATGTTAGATGTCCTTCACATCTAACATGGACTTCAATTGGAATTCCATAGAGCATATTATCAAGCCAATTATCGCCGTTTTAGCGGCAGTTTTCTGCCACTAAAGCAGCGATAATTGTATCGCCTGTCTTGATAATATGCCCCTGAGCTCGCCGATTGACTGTGATAAATCCAGAGTAACGCTGTAGGCGAGCCACTGATTTGGTAGTAGCGCCTATACAAATATTCTAAACACATTCAAACCAGCTGGCAAACATGCCAGTAGCAGCCTACCACATCCCATCTTTCTTATGAATGGTATTTATCATAACATGCATTGTGACCTGTTCGTTAATAGATATTTGGGGCACTTGATGAATAATACTTGATATGACAGACATGTCCATTGGCAAATAACTGTTTTGTTGCTTAGTAATACCTCACATTTACACCATCGTCAGCTCTGCGATTGCTATTCATATGTTCATTGTTTGCTAGGGATTATTTTGTTGCTGGGTAATACCTCACATTTACACCATCATCAGCTCTGCGATTGCTATTCATATGTTCATTGTTTGCTAGGGATTATTTTGTTGCTGGGTAATACCTCACATTTACACCATCATCAGCTCTGCGATTGCTATTCATATGTTCATTGTTGCTAGGGGATATGTTCATTGTTTGCTAGGGATTATTTTGTTGCTGGGTAATAGCTCACATTTACACCATTATCAGCTCTGCGATTGCTATTCATATGTTCATTGTTTGCTAGGGATTATTTTGTTGCTGGGTAATACCTCACATTTACACCATCATCAGCTCTGCGATTGCTATTCATATGTTCATTGTTTGCTAGGGATTATTTTGTTGCTGGGTAATACCTCACATTTACACCATCATCAGCTCTGCGATTGCTATTCATATGTTCATTGTTTGCTAGGGATTATTTTGTTGCTGGGTAATACCTCACATTTACACCATCATCAGCTCTGCGATTGCTATTCATATGTTCATTGTTTGCTAGGGATTATTTTGTTGCTGGGTAATACCTCACATTTACACCATCATCAGCTCTGCGATTGCTATTCATATGTTCATTGTTTGCTAGGGATTATTTTGTTGCTGAGTAATACCTCACATTTACACCATCGTCAGCTCTGCGATTGCTATTCATATGTTCATTGTTTGCTAGGGATTATTTTGTTGCTGGGTAATACCTCACATTTACACCATCGTCAGCTCTGCGATTGCTATTCATATGTTCATTGTTTGCTAGGGATTATTTTGTTGCTGGGTAATACCTAACATTTACACCATCGTCAGCTCTGCGATTGCTATTCATATGTTCATTGTTTGCTAGGGATTATTTTGTTGCTGGGTAATACCTCACATTTACACCATCATCAGCTCTGCGATTGCTATTCATATGTTCATTGTTTGCTAGGGATTATTTTGTTGCTGGGTAATACCTCACATTTACACCATCGTCAGCTCTGTGATTGCTATTCATATGTTCATTGTTTGCTAGGGATTATTTAACTGTTTTGTTGCTGGGTAATACCTCACATTTACACCATCATCAGCTCTGCGTTTGCTATTCATATGTTCATTGTTTGCTAGGTATTATTTTGCATGACTATGTAGGAAAATCCGACTACATGTACAGCACAGATGACATAAAAATTATCCCCAGCCAACTCAATGTTAGTAATTATATCGACCTCAGAAAGATGACACGCTAGGCGTGCACACTATGGTAGATATCTGCGATATTCAGACCTTTGGTAGATGCTCTGTCAATGAGATACAATTTATTACATAGCAAGGATTCCTTGTATGGCTTTGTAGTATGAAATTATACAGCTTCTATTGTGAAATAATTCCTAAGAAATACTTGCTTTTCACGGTTGTTGATGTTATATAAATCGACTAGAGTTCGGCCACTATATCAATACTTGATTCATCAAAATACAGGTCATCAATCGTTTCAGTTCCACCAATTGGTTAAGGGTATACTATGGTCAACATCTAATTGTGCTCTTACTATATTAGACCAGGCAATAATCAGAATGGATTTTGAAATATCACCCCTTGGTTGTCAGTACCAATAAACTCAATATGCTTGTTTTCCACATTTTGAGGCACAATAGCCTGCACTTGCTTGAATGGTATGTGCTGGGAGAATGCAAAACATATTTTGTGCTGTTAGCAGTATTGTGTTGTGATCTTGTATTTCATTGGCAAATTAGTAAAATGCTTCCACCCTTATTTCAGTCATATCATTCTTCCAGCTTTTTAATGGCAGTGTTATTATCGTCGAAACTAAAATAAATATTGACCCAGCTAAACAGCAAAAAACATTTGGCCTAAGGCACACACATGCAGTAAACATGCAAGATATCCCCTGTGATTCTGTAGCAGGTAGGGCATTAAGATACAGTCTGAGTCTTATGAAGACTCCATGGTTTCCCTGGAAAACGTGTCTTTGCTGAGGAGGGTTAAAATGTACGATGGCAACTTTAGCATGGAGATTTATGTGTAATCGTATACTGAAAACTATACACTTGTGATTAGTAACTGGTTACTTTCACCAGTTTGCTAGCAGTTCAAAAAAGTGCACTCCATTGGGTGTTGCCTGGCCACTAAATATGAATACAAATTATTTGATTTGCCAAGGATAAAAAATAAATGAATATGTAGATGCTTGTTACACTATACACTACGATAGTGGTCGTCACAATCAATGTGTGTGCATTCTTTTTGAAGTTATACACCAGATATGCAAATTTTTAAGATCCACTACTGCATGATCATGGCATTATAGCCTTCAAATAAACTCAACTTAGTTTGTTATTTGAATAGTTGCAAAGTGTTGCTCCACTTTCCCTGCCATATGCCACTTTTGTGGCCTCAAAGACTGAACTAGTTCATTCAGAATGTTATATTGTTGAGCTTTTTTTGGATACTTTCCACCACTGCATGGCTTCATGTCCAATACCATACCTTCCAGATGTAAGTAAATCCAGACTATATCACAAGGACCTCTAGACACTGATGGTCAGAACTTAGTCATTATCGTAATAAAAAAGGTTAATTTACTACATTTTCATACAGGGGCATTGCTAAAGGCTAGGACTTATTTGCAAATACTTATATGTACTTGGGGCTATGACCTCAGTTAATTTGACGGCAACAATTTGCCTCAACTGGAAATGGAGGTATTTGTTTGTTCGACCAAATCATCGACATCTTTAACGGTACCTGATTTATCTCTCACATCTATACAAAAAGACCAAAATAAGATCTGTAATTTCCTGTTAAATACTTTTCTGTGTTGATAATGTAAGTGCTGCAAGAGGATATCCGAGCTTCGAAATAATTTATTAAAGAAACAATTAAGAAAATTGAAATCACATGGTCTTTCTCTTCAGCTGAGTTAATGGTGGTCATCTCAAAAGTGGTGCGATAATGGCTGCTGGGTGCACCATGATATATTGAAAATAAAGTTAGACCACAGAAAGAAGTTGCCTTCTGGTACTGGGAGATCATCAGCATAGAAGGACAACATCTGATAGAGCCATATTGAGTGTGGGACTTACTGGAGCTAGCGACAGAAGACTGGTGGCAAGTATCTCTAAGCTTAAGTTATTCCACAGTAAAGGGAGCTTCCCTAAAGAAGAATCATTTTTTCACTCTCCTCAGACTGTACTGGATGTTCCAAAGATTTGCCAGGTTGGCACAAGAGATACAGAGATATAAGAAATGCAATCAGTCCAAGGTAGATGACATGCGCATATTCGTGGGCTACCTGGGTCTTCTTGCTTACTGGGAGGCTGTAAGCAATACCCGAAGTGAAATCATGGGACAAAAAATTAAGGTAAGCCATGCTCTGATTTGAATGGGGATGTATCCATTTATCGGCATATTACTTAATAAGTGCCAGCAAAGGCTGGTGTTCTACCTGATTTTGTTGGCAAGCAGAGAAACTTTATAAAAAATGGACCTCTATAAATCCCTCGCTAGTCGTTGACTGGGTTAAATCAGTTGATCATGGAAGTCTAATGGATATTGTATGTGACCCTAAAAGTTTGAACAAAATACAGAATGACTTTAGGATGTGGCAACTTATGGTAAAATGCCCAATGATTACACCTTAATGTTGCAGCACTTGGAGCACAGCCTTTCCTTGCGTTGCACCCATGAGCTTCATTTGTAATATAATTCAGTCAGTCAATCCGAACCTGGGAAGGCACAGTATGCACAATCAGAATAGCCTTGATGTTGGAATTAGGATAATAAAGAATTAAAAAAATGTATCTGTGATAGAGAATAAGATATCTGATTTGGAGTAAAGAATATGTGATGTACACCATGTGAAAGGGGAAGTGGACACAACAGATACAGATGTGGCAACACTTAAAACGTGGAATATGTGGAGAATCATAACCACAGGAATAATCTACAAATTCATGGTTTGCATTAGGATTTAGAAGAGAATGACTTTGTAGACTTTTTTTTTATTAACCATACCAAATGTTATGGTCTAATCAGATTTAACTCTCTCTAACTTCAAATATTAAATCATCTTGTCTAGAGGCTGTTTTTGGGATATACCCCAACACTAAAATGCGTTAATATTTTATTCCTGAAATATACTGAGCGTATGAAAGTGGTAATGTCAGATAAACGTAAGCTGCCAATATCCTAGTTTGGCAGAAAACATTAGTTTTCACAACATGTTGCTAAAAATACAGCATCAAAAAGGAAAGTGTTCCATGAGACCTACACTGCAAATGATGAAGGGTAAATATGGGTTTCTGATTCCTTGTTTCTCTATAGTTCCTCATAAAATAATAACTACTACTAAAGATGGCCCAGTTAAACTCACATACCTTTATTTTAAAGTTACACTGGGGAAAATATGAAAGCATCATGATCTACTGTGTATTTAAACCCACATTATTGAATTATAGTTATAAAGTCGAGCAAGTACTGTAGGGTTGCATGCAATTACAAATTCTGATCATACATGGCCTACGACACGAACTGGAGGTGGTTGACACAATAATGTAAAAACAAGTAGTCTCATGATATATTTAACTACCAACAAACGACAACATTGTGAACTATTAACAAGCCCTGTGAAAGAGTAAGTAATGCTAGGGATAGAGTCATTGTTAGAGCGAGTGGAAAATGCTGAGTGGGGAGTCCATCAGGTCTCTCATGCTAGTTTCTCTAAAGCCATACCCCCCATATGTGGGATTAGTTCAGTGTGGCATGTGAGGTTGTTGCAAGGTTTTGTTCTTTGGGAGAGGGGCCTCAGGTGGGTATCTTCTGATCTGGTTTGCATGCCACAGCCTAGCCTTTACTCCCTATTTGTGGCAAATCATATCGAATTTTGCCCAGGGTTCCGCCCAGCCCTCCGGTCTCAGCCCTCTATCTGCTTCTCTTTTCAGTAGTCTACTCTTGCAGCAGCCCATTTTTGAAGCTACGTGAGCCACCTCCAAATCCTGGGTCCATCCGGGGACTTCCAGGCCATTGTTAATAGGCATTTAGGTAGGAGTAATGCTATATCTGCAAATCTAGTCCTGACTGCTGCTGCCTTAGGGCAAGGAATCTAACCCAAGAGGCAGGTCCCAGTTGTCTACTTCATGATCTACTAAGTTATGAAGTTCTTTCACTTATTATTGAGAGAGTTGCTGTTTGTTTGTTGTTCAGGTCACGTGGATTGGTAAGGAAAGATATCCTTTTGTTGCATAACTATTGCATTTAATACCGCCAGAGATATTTTTTCCAAATGAACTGGGATTCATCAAGGAATTAGGTAGAGATTGTGCAATGAATTTTGTCTAAGAAAGGAAAACATTAGTTGTGATAAAAGCTAGCACTGTTCTGGTTAACATTAAGAAATTAGAACATATGTGCTGCATCACAAATTCTAAAAGTGTATTGGAGCACTTGGTGGAAATTGAATTTATTTTAATTAAATTACACTCAGAAATGCTTATGATGAACAAGAGCAGCACATTATGGGGTAAAAAGGAGTAGCTAAATTACTTGCCAGCTATTTGAAAGTCAAGAAATCACACTTTAAAATGGAATGGGGAGCCGCCAACGCCAACACCGCCGCAGCAGAGGAGGGAGGACTGCAAGCCCCAGCATCCACAGCGCCGGGAGGCGCTGCTAGCAGTTTTCCTGCGCCTGGAGGTGCATTTAGCCAGCTCACGGCTCCCGTAGCGTGGGTGCTGCCAACACCAACACTGCCGCAGTAGAGGAGGGGGGAATGCAAGCCCCAGGTTCCACAGCGCCAGGAGGTGCTGCTAGCAGTTTTCCCGTGCCTGGAGGTGCATTTAGCCAGCTCTCAGCTCTTGCAGCATGGTAGTCGCCAACACCGCCACAGCAGAGGAGGAGGGACTGCAAGCCCCAGCATTCACAGCTCCAGGAGGGGCTGCTAGCCGTTTTCCTGCTCCCAGAGATGCATTTAGCCAGCTTGCGGCTCCCGCGGCACAGGACGCACGCAGGTGTGCCCGGGCCGTGCCCAGGCCTAGGGCGGGCCCATCTTGCGCCCGTCAGCAGCAGGAAGAGGCAGAGATGGGCAACCCCCCTGGCTTTGTGACAGGGTGACCCTTCCTGGCTCAACTGACCAAATCAGATACTAGTACTGTCCACCTTATTTTATGTGCAATCCCTTTTAATGGAACTGAAGCTGCTTAGCTAACCCCACCACAGCTTGGTGTCCAGTTACGTCGCTCTTCCTTGCTCAGATGGGAGCAAGGGTTGAGATAGTGCTACAATAGTGGTGTAGAGGTGGAGTGGAGGGTTACCATCAACATATTAAGTTACCAAGGGTATTCGAGGAAGATGGGAAAGAGGAAAAGTCATGATAAGGTTCAGGGCACGGACAACTCTATAAGGAAAAAGAAGTCTCTCGGAGCTATCTGTCATGAGACTATGGACCGAATTGAGTCAATATTAACTGAGTGCCAGAAAATAGCAGATACGGACCCTTTGAACTCTCCTACTCAGGCCAGCAACACTGCTAAGCCAGTTACAAGTATGGATGATGATTTTACAGCCCCCTTGGTAGCTTTGGCTAACATACCACAAGGGGGAAACCCCCCCCAAGTTAATTCCACATATGTTTCAAAAATGCACTAAACAGAATCAAAGGGGTTTGACAAATCGGTCTCCAGAACTGGAACCAGACCTGGATATATCTGTGCAATGTGCAGAGTCAAACGGGTCATCTAGCATAGCCCAAGCTATCCAAATCGAATGCCACAACAGAGTCAATGCCCTTGTTCATGAGGAGGTAGGATGCCCGGGAGTGGGTCCTACGAACCCCGAAGTGCCCTGCAATGCCGCTGAGATACTCGCATTGAAGTCATTGATTGAGTTACTGAGGGATGGGGTGGCTGCCCTTAGAAGAGAGGTCGCCACACTCACTGAGGGGGTACCATACAGGCAGGAGGTGTACCTCCGGTTGGCCTTAGTACCTCCATCAACATCACAATCCACAGTAGAGGATAGGGGCACAGAGCCTCATTCCCAGGGGATTGCTGAGTCACCTAATAAAGCCACCACTCATAGTACCCCCCACTGCACTCTATACCACCACAGAGACAGCTCTAGGAATCATCATCTAAATTTCACAGGTGCACAGGTATCTAAAAACACACAGCCAGGAGTTGTTCGTGCTAGGGCTCGCCCTAAGAATACAGACAGAGATGAGGTGACTGTAGATGAAGGCCCCACCCCTAGGCCGATGGGTTGGGAAAAGCAGGAGATAGGGTCAGTAAGGGATGGTATTTATATGAAGCAGAGTGATCAGGAGGCCCAAAACGTGATTTACCTCACTGAAGTGCCTAAACTCACCCGTGTTGGGTCCGAAGATCAAGAATCATTGAGAAATAAAGTCATCCATTGGCTGAGATCCACTTGCCATTGCTATTCGATAATCAGAGATGACATTAAATATGCAGGAAGACTCACCTTACCTGGGGTTAATAGGGACATGATCAAATTTAGGTTTTTTGACAAGGATATGGTCATTGGTCTGTTGGCAATAGATTCCCGTACAATTCACCCAGTTAACACCTCCATTTCTATCAGGTACAGGCGCCCATCAATGTTGGAGCGAGTGCCTCATAGATTTAATGGGTAAGGAGCCTCCACATGTTCTTGCGGACCAAGGAATGGCCTAAGGTGACTAAAATCAGGTGAAAGAACCTTAGGGAACCCAGGGTCCTAGTTGAAATTGCCCCCATCAGAAATGTTCACATCTAGAAGCTTAGTGCACAACATTGAGTATTATTCCGGGCCTCTGACAGACAATGGAACTAGTAGTTTAGTCCCCAACGGTGGCACAGCTATTGGCAGGGCATCAGTTTCTTTTGTTGACTAGCCCCTGATTGCCCATGAAATCGGTGGTATTGCCCCTAACACCACAACAGAAGGTGGGACTTCTGCCTCTTCTGTTCTAAGGATCATTTTATGGAATGTGGCTGGGATCTTTAAATTGAAATCAGACCCAGACTGGTGTAGTTTTGTGGACAACTTTGAAGTTATCCTGTTTCAGGAAACTTGGAGTTTGTTCACGCCTTTCAGAAATGTTTTTTTTTGCTTATAGCATTGAAGCTAACAGGAAAGATCAGGGTGGACCCTCAGGGGGCCTTGCGGTATGGATAAAAAATGCACTGGGGTTCAAAGCTAAGCTCCTTTATGTAGATTCACAGGACATTTTAGCCCTTGAGCTGATCCTGTTTGGTGGTTGGAGGGTCGGAATTTTTAATGTTTATAATAGAGTGGACCGTGCATTGGAGGAAAAAAACACGATCCAGATTCCAGACCTTTCCACCACAGAAATGTGGGTAAAATGAGTTTTTTTTACAATTGTTTAGGTTTGCAATGGATTCTGGGTAACAGAACCTGGTGGGAGGCAGTCAACCCACCACATCCTGGATTCCCCTGGGTGTCTAGTTTTCAAAAATGTATAGGTTTGCTAGGTTTCCCTAGGTGCCGGCAGAGCTAGGGTGCAAAAACTACAGCTAAGCACTTTGCCAAAAAAGGGTAAATTTTCACTGCGAAATTGAGGTGTGTCCACGTTGCGTTTTGCGCAGTTTCCTGTCGCGGGCACTAGGTCGACCCACACAAGTGAGGTACCATTTTTCTAGGGAGACTTTGGGTAACGTGGAGTCGGTGGAAAATTGTGGATCCACGTGGATTCTAGAACTTTCCACCACATAAATGTGGAGAAAATGTGTTTTTTTGACAATTTCTTTGATTTGCAAGGGATTCTGGGTAACAGAAACTGGTGGGAGGCAGTCAAGTCTCCCCATTCCTGTATTCCCCTGGGTGTCTAGTTTTCAAAAATGTATAGGTTTGCTAGTTTTCCCTAGGTGCCGGCAGAGCTAGGTTTGAAAACAACAGCTAGGCACTTTGCCAAAAAAGGGTCATTTTTCACTGCGAAAGTGAGGTGTGACCACGTTGCGTTTTGCGCCGGTCCCTGTCGCGGGCACTAGGCCGACCCACACAAATGAGGTACCATTTTTCTCGTAACACTTTGGGGTATGCAGAGTGGTTGGAAATTTGTGGACCCACGCAGATTCCAGAACTTTCCACCACAGAAGTGTGGGGAAAATGTGGTTTTTTGGACAATTTTATAGGTTTGCAAGGGATTCTGGGTAACAGAACCTGGTGGGAGGCAGTCAAGTCTCCCCATCCTGGATTCCCCTGGGTGTCTAGTTTTCAAAAAGATATAGGTTTGCTAGGATTCACCAGGTGCCGGCAGAGCTAAGGTATAAAAACTACAGCTAGGCACTTTGCCAAAAAAGCGTAATTTTTCCCTGCGAAATTGAGCTGTGACCACTTTGCATTTTCCGCCTTTTCCTGTCGCGGGCACTAGGGCGACACACACAAGTGAGGTACCATTTCTCTCGTAAGACTTTGTGGAACGCGTGGTGGGTGGAAATTTGTGGATGCACGCAGATTCCAGAACTTTCCACCACAGAAATGTGGGGAAAATGTGGTTTTTGGAAAATTTTTTAGGTTTGCAATGGATTCTGGGTAACAGAACCTGGTGGGAGGCAGTCAACCCACCACATCCTGGATTCCCCTGGGTGTCTAGTTTTCAAAAAGATATAGGTTTGCTAGGATTCACCAGGTGCCGGCAGAGCTAAGGTGTAAAAACTACAGCTAGGCACTTTGCCAAAAAAGTGTAATTTTTCCCTGCGAAATTGAGCTGTGACCACTTTGCATTTTCCGCCTTTTCCTGTCGCGGGCACTAGGGCGACACACACAAGTGAGGTACCATTTCTCTCGTAAGACTTTGTGGAACGCGTGGTGGGTGGAAATTTGTGGATGCACGCAGATTCCAGAACTTTCCACCACAGAAATGTGGGGAAAATGTGGTTTTTGGAAAATTTATTAGGTTTGCAATGGATTCTGGGTAACAGAACCTGGTGGGAGGCAGTCAACCCACCACATCCTGGATTCCCCTGGGTGTCTAGTTTTCAAAAATGTATAGGTTTGCTAGGTTTCCCTAGGTGCCGGCAGAGCTAGGGTGCAAAAACTACAGCTAAGAACTTTGCCAAAAAAGGGTAATTTTTCACTGCGAAATTGAGGTGTGTCCACGTTGAGTTTTGCGCAGTTTCCTGTCGCGGGCACTAGACCGACCCACACAAGTGAGGTACCATTTTTCTTGGAAGACTTTGGGGAACGCGGGGTGGGTGGAAATTTGTGGATCCACACAGATTCCAGACCTTTCCACCACGGAAATGTGGGTAAAATGAGTTTTTTTTACTATTGTTTAGGTTTGCAATGGATTCTGGGTAACAGAACCTGGTGGGAGGCAGTCAACCCACCACATCCTGGATTCCCCTGGGTGTCTATTTTTCAAAAATTTATAGTTTTGCTAGGTTTTCCTAGGTGCTGGCAGAGCTAGGGTGCAAAAATTACAGCTAAGCACTTTGCCAAAAAGGGGTAATTTTTCACTGCGAAATTGAGGTGTGTCCACGTTGCGTTTTGCGCAGTTTCCTGTCGCGGTCACTAGACCGACCCACACAAGTGAGGTACCATTTTTCTTGGAAGACTTTGGGGAACGCGGGGTGGGTGGAAATTTGTGGATCCACGCAGATTCCAGACCTTTCCACCACGGAAATGTGTGGAAATGATTTTTTTTACAATTGTTTAGGTTTGCAAGGGATTCTGGGTAACATAACCTGGTGGGAGGCAGTCAAGTCACCCCATCCTGGATTCCCCTGGGTGTCTAGTTTTTAAAAATGTATAGGATTGCTAGGTTTACCTACGTACCGGCAGAGCTAGGGTTAAAAAACTACAGCTAGGCACTTTGCCAACAAAGGGTCATTTTTCACTGCGAAATTGAGGTGTGACTACGTTGCGTTTTGCGCCATTTCCTGTCGTGGGCACTAGCTCGACACACACAAGTGAGGTGCTATTTTTCTCGGAAGACTTTGGGTAATGCGGGGTGGGTGGAAAATTGTGGATCCACGTGGATTCTAGAACTTTCCACCACATAAATGTGGGGAAAATGTGGTTTTTTTGACAATTTCTTTGATTTGCAAGGGATTTCGGTTAACAGAACCTGGTGGGAGGCAGTCAAGTCTCCCCATCCTGGATTCCCCTGGGTGTCTAGGTTTCAAAAATGTATAGGTTTGCTAGGTTTCCCTAGGTGCCGGCAGAGCTAGCGTTTGAAAACTACAGCTAGGCACTTTGCCAAAAAAGGGTCATTTTTCACTGCGAAAGTGAGGTGTGACCACGTTGCGTTTTGCGCCGGTCCCTGTCGCGGGCACTAGGCCGACCCACACAAATGAGGTACCATTTTTCTCATAACACTTTGGGGAACGCGGAGTGTTTGGAAATTTGTGGATCCACGCAGATTCCAGAACTTTCCACCGCAGAAGTGTGGGGAAAATGTGTTTTTTTGGACAATTTTTTAGGTTTGCAAGGGATTCTGGGTAACAGAACCTGGTGGGAAGCAGTCAAGTCTCCCCATCCTGGATTCCCCTGGGTGTCTAGTTTTCAAAAATGTATAGCTTTGCTAGGTTTCCCTAGGTACCGGCAGAGCTAGGTTTTGAAAACAACAGCTAGGCACTTTGCCAAAAAAGGGTCATTTTTTCCTGCGAAATTGAGCTGTGACCACTTTGCGTTTTCCGCCTTTTCCTGTCCCGGGCACTAGGCCTACACACACAAGTGAGGTACCATTTCTCTCGTAAGACTTTGGGGAACGCGGGGTGGGTGGAAATTTGTGGATGCACGCAGATTCCAGAACTTTCCACCACAGAAATATGGGGAAAATGTGTTTTTTGGACAATTCTTTAGGTTTGCAATGGATTCTTGGTAACAGAACCTGGTGGGAGGCAGTCAACCCACCACATCCTGGATTCCCCTGGGTGTCTAGTTTTCAAAAATGTATAGGTTTGCTAGGTTTCCCTAGGTGCCGGCAGAGCTAGGGTGCAAAAACTACAGCTAAGCACTTTGCCAAAAAAGGGTAATTTTTCACTGCGAAATTGAGGTGTGTCCACGTTGCGTTTTGCGCAGTTTCCTGTCGCGGGCACTAGACCGACCCACACAAGTGAGGTACCATTTTTCTTGGAAGACTTTGGGAAACACGGGGTGGGTGGAAATTTGTGGATCCATGCAGATTCCAGACCTTTCCACCACGGAAATGTGGGTAAAATTAGTTTTTTTTACAAATGTTTAGGTTTGCAAGGGATTTTGGGTAACATAACCTGGTGGGAGGCAGTCAAGTCACCCCATCCTGGATTCCACTGGGTGTCTAGTTTTTAAAAATGTATAGGATTGCTAGGTTTACCTAGGTGCCGGCAGAGCTAGGGTTAAAAAACTACAGCTAGGCACTTTGCCAAAAAATGGTCATTTTTCACTGCAAAATTGAGGTGTGACTATGTTGCGTTTTGCGCCGTTTCCTGTCGCGGGGACTAGGTCGACCCACACAAGTGAGGTACCATTTTTCTAGGGAGACTTTGGGTAACGGGGGGTCAGTGGAAAATTGTGGATCCACGTGGATTCTAGAACTTTCCACCACATAAATGTGGTGAAAATGTGTTTTTTTGACTATTTCTTTGATTTGCAAGGGATTCTGGGTAACAGAAACTGGTGGGAGGCAGTCAAGTCTCCCCATTCCTGGATTCCCCTGGGTGTCTAGTTTTCAAAAATGTATAGGTTTGCTAGTTTTCCCTAGGTGCCGGCAGAGCTAGGGTTTGAAAACAACAGCTAGGCACTTTGCCAAAAAAGGGTCATTTTTCTCTGCGAAAGTGAGGTGGGACCACGTTGCATTTTGCGCCGATCCCTGTCGCGGGCACTAGGCCGACCCACACAAATGAGGTACCATTTTTCTCGTAGCACTTCGGGGAACGCAGAGTGGTTGGAAATTTATGGATCCACGCAGATTCCAGAACTTTTCACCACAGAAGTGTGGGGAAAATGTGGTTTTTTGAACAATTTTTTAGGTTTGCAAGGGATTCTGGGTAACAGAACCTGGTGGGAGGCAGTCAATTCTCCCCATCCTGGATTCCTCGGGGCGTCTAGTTTTCAAAAAGATATAGGTTTGCTAGGATTACCTAGGTGCCGGCAGAGCTAAGGTAAAAAAACTACAGCTAGGCACTTTGCCAAAAAAGGCTCTTTTTTCCCTGCGAAATTGAGCTGTGACCACTTTGCGTTTTCCGCCTTTTCCTGTTGCGGGCACTAGGCCGACACACACAAATGAGGTACCATTTCTCTCGTAAGACTTTGTGGAACACGTGGTGGGTGGAAATTTGTGGATGCACGCAGATTCCATAACTTTCCACCACAGAAATGTGGGGAAAATGTGGTATTTGGACAATTGTTTAGGTTTGCAATGGATTCTGGGTAACAGAACCTGGTGGGAGGCAGTCAAGTCTCCCCATCCTGGATTTCCATGGGTGTCTAGTTTTCAAAAATGTATAGGTTTGCTAGGTTTCCCTAGGTGCCGGCAGAGCTAGGTTATGAAAACAACAGCTAGGCACTTTGCCAAAAAAGGGTCATTTTTCCATGCGAAATTGAGCTGTGACCACTTTGCGTTTTCTGCCTTTTCCTGTCGCGGGCACTAGGCCGACACACACAAGTGAGGTACCATTATTCTCGTAAGACTTTGGGGAACGCGGGGTGGGTGGAAATTTGTGGATGCACGCAGATTCCAGAACTTTCCACCACAGAAATGTGGGGAAAATGTGGTTTTTGGACAATTTTTTAGGTTTGCAATGGATTCTGGGTAACAGAACCTGGTGGGAGGCAATCAACCCACCACATCCTGGATTCCCCTAGGTGTCTAGTTTTCAAAAATGTATAGGTTTGCAAGGTTTCCCTAGGTGCCGGCAGAGCTAGGGTGCAAAAACTACAGCTAAGCACTTTGCCAAAAAAGGGTAATTTTTCACTGCGAAATTGAGGTGTGTCCACGTTGCGTTTTGCGCAGTTTCCTGTCGCGGGCACTAGACCGACCCACACAAGTGAGGTACCATTTTTCTTGGAAGACTTTGGGGAACGCGCGGTAGGTGGAAATTTGTGGATCCACGCAGATTCCAGACGTTTCCACAACGGAAATGTGGTTAAAATGAGTTTTTTTTACAATTGTTTAGGTTTGCAAGGGATTCTGGGTAACATAACCTGGTGGGAGGCAGTCAAGTCACCCCATCCTAGATTCCCCTGGGTGTCTAGTTTTTAAAAATGTATAGGATTCCTAGCTTTCCCTAGGTGCCAGCAGAGCTAGGGTTAAAAAACTACAGCTATCCACTTTGCCAAAAAAGGGTCATTTTTCACTGCAAAATTGAGGTGTGACTACGTTGCGTTTTGCGCCGTTTCCTGTCGCGGGCACTAGGTCGACCCACACAAGTGAGGTACCATTTTTCTAGGGAGACTTTGGGTAACGTGGAGTCGGTGGAAAATTGTGGATCCACGTGGATTCTAGAACTTTCCACCACATAAATGTGGAGAAAATGTGTTTTTTTGACAATTTCTTTGATTTGCAAGGGATTCTGGGTAACAGAAACTGGTGGGAGGCAGTCAAGTCTCCCCATTCCTGTATTCCCCTAGGTGTCTAGTTTTCAAAAATGTGTAGGTTTGCTAGTTTTCCCTAGGTGCCGGCAGAGCTAGGGTTTGAAAACAACAGCTAGGCACTTTGCCAAAAAAGGGTCATTTTTCACTGCGAAAGTGAGGTGGGACCACGTTGCATTTTGCGCCGATCCCTGTCGCGGGCACTAGGCCGACCCACACAAATGAGGTACCATTTTTCTCGTAGCACTTCAGGGAACGCAGAGTGGTTGGAAATTTATGGATCCACGCAGATTCCAGAACTTTTCACCACAGAAGTGTGGGGAAAATGTGTTTTTTTGCACAATTTTTTAGGTTTGCAAGGGATTCTGGGTAACAGAACCTGGTGGGAGGCAGTCAATTCTCCCCATCCTGGATTCCCCTGGGCGTCTAGTTTTCAAAAAGATATAGGTTTGCTAGGATTACCTAGGTGCCGGCAGAGCTAAGGTAAAAAAACTACAGCTAGGCACTTTGCCAAAAAAGGCTCCTTTTTCCCTGCGAAATTGAGCTGTGACCACTTTGCGTTTTCCGCCTTTTCCTGTTGCGGGCACTAGGCCGACACACACAAATGAGGTACCATTTCTCTCGTAAGACTTTGTGGAACGCGTGGTGGGTGGAAATTTGTGGATGCACGCAGATTCCAGAACTTTCCACCACAGAAATGTGGGGAAAATGTGGTTTTTGGACAATTTTTTAGGTTTGCAATGGATTCTGGGTAACAGAACCTGGTGGGAGGCAATCAACCCACCACATCCTGGATTCCCCTAGGTGTCTAGTTTTCAAAAATGTATAGGTTTGCTAGGTTTCCCTAGGTGCCGGCAGAGCTAGGGTGCAAAAACTACAGCTAAGCACTTTGCCAAAAAAGGGTAATTTTTCACTGCGAAATTGAGGTGTGTCCACGTTGCGTTTTGCGCAGTTTCCTGTCGCGGGCACTAGACCGACCCACACAAGTGAGGTACCATTTTTCTTGGAAGACTTTGGGGAACGCGGGGTGGGTGGAAATTTGTGGATCCACGCAGATTCCAGACGTTTCCACAACGGAAATGTGGTGAAAATGAGTTTTTTTTACAATTGTTTATGTTTGCAAGGGATTCTGGGTAACATAACCTGGTGGGAGGCAGTCAAGTCACCCCATCTTGGATTCCCCTGGGTGTCTAGTTTTTAAAAATGTATAGGATTGCTAGCTTTCCCTAGGTGCCGGCAGAGCTAGGGTTAAAAAACTACAGCTATCCACTTTGCCAAAAAAGGGTCATTTTTCACTGCAAAATTGAGGTGTGACTACGTTGCGTTTTGCGCCGTTTCCTGTCGCGGGCACTAGGTCGAGCCACACATGTGAGGTACCATTTTTCTAGGGAGACTTTGGGTAACGTGGAGTCAGTGGAAAATTGTGGATCCACGTGGATTCTAGAACTTTCCACCACATAAATGTGGGGAAAATGTGTTTTTTTGACAATTTCTTTGATTTGCAAGGGATTTTGGTTAACAGAACCTGGTGGGAGGCAGTCAAGTCTCCCCATCCCGGATTCCCCTGGGTGTCTAGTTTTCAAAAATGTATAGGTTTGCTAGGTTTCCCTAGGTGCCGGCAGAGCTAGCGTTTGAAAACTACAGCTAGGCACTTTACCAAAAAAGTGTAATTTTTCACTGCAAAAGTGAGGTGTGACCACGTTGCGTTTTGCGCTGGTCCCTGTCGCGGGCACTAGGCAGACCCACACAAATGAGGTACCATTTTTATCGTAACACTTTGGGGAACGCGGAGTGTTTGGAAATTTGTGGATCCACGCAGATTCCAGAACTTTCCACCACAGAAGTGTGGGGAAAATGTGTTTTTTTGGACAAATTTTTAGGTTTGCAAGGGATTCTGGGTAACAGAACCTGGTGGGAGGCAGTCAAGTCTCCCCATCCTGGATTCCCCTGGGTATCTAGTTTTCAAAAAGATATAGGTTTGCTAGGATTCACCAGGTGCCGGCAGAGCTAAGGTAAAAAAACTACAGCTAGGCACTTTGCCAAAAAAGTGTAATTTTTCCCTGCGAAATTGAGCTGTGACCACTTTGCGTTTTCCGCCTTTTCCTGTCGCGGGCACTAGGCTGACACACACAAGTGAGGTACCATTTCTCTCGTAAGACTTTGTGGAACGCGTGGTGGGTTGAAATTTGTGGATGCACGCAGATTCCAGAACTTTCCACCACAGAAATGTGGGGAAAATGTGGTTTTTGGACAATTTTTTAGGTTTGCAATGGATTCTGGGTAACAGAACCTGGTGGGAGGCAGTCAACCCACCACATCCTGGATTCCCCTGGGTGTCTAGTTTTCAAAAATGTATAGGTTTGCTAGGTTTCCCTAGGTGCCGGCAGAGCTAGGGTGCAAAAACTACAGCTAAGCACTTTGCCAAAAAAGGGTAAATTTTCACTGCGAAATTGAGGTGTGTCCAAGTTGCGTTTTGCGCCTTTTCCTGTCGCGGGCACTAGACCGACCCACACAAGTGAGGTACCATTTTTCTTGGAAGACTTTGGGGAACGCGGGGTGGGTGGAAATTTGTGGATCCACGTAGATTCCAGACATTTCCACCACGGAACTGTGGGTAAAATGTGTTTTTTTTTACAATTGTTTAGGTTTGCAAGGGATTCTGGGTAACATAACCTGGTGGGAGGCAGTCAAGTCACCCCCTCCTGGATTCCCCTGGGTGTCTAGTTTTAAAAAATGTATAGGATTGCTAGGTTTACCTAGGTGCCGGCAGAGCTAGGGTGCAAAAACTACAGCTAAGCACTTTGCCAACAAAGGGTCATTTTTCACTGCGAAAATGAGGTGTGACTACGTTGCGTTTTGCGCCGTTTCCTGTCGTGGGCACTAGGTCGACCCACACAAGTGAGGTACCATTTTTCTCGGAAGACTTTGGGTAACGTGGGGTGGGTGGAAAATTGTGGATCCACGTGGATTCTAGAACTTTCCACCACATAAATGTGGTGAAAATGTGTTTTTTTGACTATTTCTTTGATTTGCAAGGGATTCTGGGTAACAGAAACTGGTGGGAGGCAGTCAAGTCTCCCCATTCCTGGATTCCCCTGGGTGTCTAGTTTTCAAAAATATATAGGTTTGCTAGTTTTCCCTAGGTGCCGGCAGAGCTAGGGTTTGAAAACAACAGCTAGGCACTTTGCCAAAAAAGGGTCATTTTTCACTGCGAAAGTGAGGTGTGACCACGTTGCGTTTTGCGCCGATCCCTGTCGCGGGCACTAGGCCGACCCACACAAATGAGGTACCATTTTTCTCGTAGTACTTCGGGGAACGCAGAGTGGTTGGAAATTTATGGATCCACGCAGATTCCAGAACTTTTCACCACAGAAGTGTGGGGAAAATGTGTTTTTTTGGACAATTTTTTAGGTTTGCAAGGGATTCTGGGTAACAGAACCTGGTGGGAGGCAGTCAATTCTCCCCATCCTGGATTCCCCTGGGCGTCTAGTTTTCAAAAAGATATAGGTTTGTTAGGATTACCTAGGTGCCGGCAGAGCTAAGGTAAAAAAACTACAGCTAGGCACTTTGCCAAAAAAGGCTCCTTTTTCCCTGCGAAATTGAGCTGTGACCACTTTGCGTTTTCCGCCTTTTCCTGTTGCGGGCACTAGGCCGACACACACAAATGAGGTACCATTTCTCTCGTAAGACTTTGTGGAACGCGTGGTGGGTGGAAATTTGTGGATGCACGCAGATTCCAGAACTTTCCACCACAGAAATGTGGGGAAAATGTGGTTTTTGGACAATTTTTTAGGTTTGCAATGGATTCTGGGTAACAGAACCTGGTGGGAGGCAATCAACCCACCACATCCTGGATTCCCCTAGGTGTCTAGTTTTCAAAAATGTATAGGTTTGCTAGGTTTCCCTAGGTGCCGGCAGAGCTAGGGTGCAAAAACTACAGCTAAGCACTTTGCCAAAAAAGGGTAATTTTTCACTGCGAAATTGAGGTGTGTCCACGTTGCGTTTTGCGCAGTTTCCTGTCGCGGGCACTAGACCGACCCACACAAGTGAGGTACCATTTTTCTTGGAAGACTTTGGGGAACGCGGGGTGGGTGGAAATTTGTGGATCCACGCAGATTCCAGACGTTTCCACAACGGAAATGTGGTGAAAATGAGTTTTTTTTACAATTGTTTATGTTTGCAAGGGATTCTGGGTAACATAACCTGGTGGGAGGCAGTCAAGTCACCCCATCTTGGATTCCCCTGGGTGTCTAGTTTTTAAAAATGTATAGGATTGCTAGCTTTCCCTAGGTGCCGGCAGAGCTAGGGTTAAAAAACTACAGCTATCCACTTTGCCAAAAAAGGGTCATTTTTCACTGCAAAATTGAGGTGTGACTACGTTGCGTTTTGCGCCGTTTCCTGTCGCGGGCACTAGGTCGACCCACACATGTGAGGTACCATTTTTCTAGGGAGACTTTGGGTAACGTGGAGTCAGTGGAAAATTGTGGATCCACGTGGATTCTAGAACTTTCCACCACATAAATGTGGGGAAAATGTGTTTTTTTGACAATTTCTTTGATTTGCAAGGGATTTTGGTTAACAGAACCTGGTGGGAGGCAGTCAAGTCTCCCCATCCTGGATTCCCCTGGGTGTCTAGTTTTCAAAAATGTATAGGTTTGCTAGGTTTCCCTAGGTGCCGGCAGAGCTAGCGTTTGAAAACTACAGCTAGGCACTTTGCCAAAAAAGTGTAATTTTTCACTGCAAAAGTGAGGTGTGACCACGTTGCGTTTTGCGCTGGTCCCTGTCGCGGGCACTAGGCAGACCCACACAAATGAGGTACCATTTTTATCGTAACACTTTGGGGAACGCGGAGTGTTTGGAAATTTGTGGATCCACGCAGATTCCAGAACTTTCCACCACAGAAGTGTGGGGAAAATGTGTTTTTTTGGACAATTTTTTAGGTTTGCAAGGGATTCTGGGTAACAGAACCTGGTGGGAGACAGTCAAGTCTCCCCATCCTGGATTCCCCTGGGTATCTAGTTTTCAAAAAGATATAGGTTTGCTAGGATTCACCAGGTGCCGGCAGAGCTAAGGTAAAAAAACTACAGCTAGGCACTTTGCCAAAAAAGTGTAATTTTTCCCTGCGAAATTGAGCTGTGACCACTTTGCGTTTTCCGCCTTTTCCTGTCGCGGGCACTAGGCTGACACACACAAGTGAGGTACCATTTCTCTCGTAAGACTTTGTGGAACGCGTGGTGGGTTGAAATTTGTGGATGCACGCAGATTCCAGAACTTTCCACCACAGAAATGTGGGGAAAATGTGGTTTTTGGACAATTTTTTAGGTTTGCAATGGATTCTGGGTAACAGAACCTGGTGGGAGGCAGTCAACCCACCACATCCTGGATTCCCCTGGGTGTCTAGTTTTCAAAAATGTATAGGTTTGCTAGGTTTCCCTAGGTGCCGGCAGAGCTAGGGTGCAAAAACTACAGCTAAGCACTTTGCCAAAAAAGGGTAAATTTTCACTGCGAAATTGAGGTGTGTCCAAGTTGCGTTTTGCGCCTTTTCCTGTCGCGGGCACTAGACCGACCCACACAAGTGAGGTACCATTTTTCTTGGAAGACTTTGGGGAACGCGGGGTGGGTGGAAATTTGTGGATCCACGTAGATTCCAGACATTTCCACCACGGAACTGTGGGTAAAATGTGTTTTTTTTTACAATTGTTTAGGTTTGCAAGGGATTCTGGGTAACATAACCTGGTGGGAGGCAGTCAAGTCACCCCCTCCTGGATTCCCCTGGGTGTCTAGTTTTAAAAAATGTATAGGATTGCTAGGTTTACCTAGGTGCCGGCAGAGCTAGGGTGCAAAAACTACAGCTAAGCACTTTGCCAACAAAGGGTCATTTTTCACTGCGAAAATGAGGTGTGACTACGTTGCGTTTTGCGCCGTTTCCTGTCGTGGGCACTAGGTCGACCCACACAAGTGAGGTACCATTTTTCTCGGAAGACTTTGGGTAACGCGGGGTGGGTGGAAAATTGTGGATCCACGTGGATTCTAGAACTTTCCACCACATAAATGTGGTGAAAATGTGTTTTTTTGACTATTTCTTTGATTTGCAAGGGATTCTGGGTAACAGAAACTGGTGGGAGGCAGTCAAGTCTCCCCATTCCTGGATTCCCCTGGGTGTCTAGTTTTCAAAAATATATAGGTTTGCTAGTTTTCCCTAGGTGCCGGCAGAGCTAGGGTTTGAAAACAACAGCTAGGCACTTTGCCAAAAAAGGGTCATTTTTCACTGCGAAAGTGAGGTGTGACCACGTTGCGTTTTGCGCCGATCCCTGTCGCGGGCACTAGGCCGACCCACACAAATGAGGTACCATTTTTCTCGTAGTACTTCGGGGAACGCAGAGTGGTTGGAAATTTATGGATCCACGCAGATTCCAGAACTTTTCACCACAGAAGTGTGGGGAAAATGTGTTTTTTTGGACAATTTTTTAGGTTTGCAAGGGATTCTGGGTAACAGAACCTGGTGGGAGGCAGTCAATTCTCCCCATCCTGGATTCCCCTGGGCGTCTAGTTTTCAAAAAGATATAGGTTTGCTAGGATTACCTAGGTGCCGGCAGAGCTCAGGTAAAAAAACTACAGCTAGGCACTTTGCCAAAAAAGGCTCTTTTTTCCCTGCGAAATTGAGCTGTGACCACTTTGCGTTTTCCGCCTTTTCCTGTTGCGGGCACTAGGCCGACACACACAAATGTGGGTAAAATGAGGTTTTTTTACAATTGTTTAGGTTTGCAAGGGATTTTGGGTAACATAACCTGGTGGGAGGCAGTCAAGTCACCCCATCCTGGATTCCACTGGGTGTCTAGTTTTTAAAAATGTATAGGATTGCTAGGTTTACCTAGGTGCCGGCAGAGCTAGGGTTAAAAAACTACAGCTAGGCACTTTGCCAACAAAGGGTCATTTTTCACTGCGAAATTGAGGTGTGACTACGTTGCGTTTTGCGCCATTTCCTGTCGTGGGCACTAGCTCGACACACACAAGTGAGGTACCATTTTTCTCGGAAGACTTTGGGTAACGCGGGGTGGGTGGAAAATTGTGGATCCACGTGGATTCTAGAACTTTCCACCACATAAATGTGGGGAAAATGTGTTTTTTTGACAATTTCTTTGATTTGCAAGGGATTTTGGTTAACAGAACCTGGTGGGAGGCAGTCAAGTCTCCCCATCCTGGATTCCCCTGGGTGTCTAGTTTTCAAAAATGTATAGGTTTGCTAGGTTTCCCTAGGTGCCGGCAGAGCTAGCGTTTGAAAACTACAGCTAGGCACTTTGCCAAAAAAGGTTCATTTTTCACTGCGAAAGTGAGGTGTGACCACGTTGCATTTTGCGCCGGTCCCTGTCGCGGGCACTAGGCCGACCCACACAAATTAGGTACCATTTTTCTCATAACACTTTGGGGAATGCGGAGTGTTTGGAAATTTGTGGATCCACGCAGATTCCAGAACTTTCCACCACAGAAGTGTGAGGAAAATGTGGTTTTTTGGACAATTTTTTAGGTTTGCAAGGGATTCTGGGTAACAGAACAGGGTGGGAGGCAGTCAAGTCTCCCCATCCTGGATTCCCCTGGGTGTCTAGTATTCAAAAAGATATAGGTTTGCTCGGATTCACCAGGTGCCGGCAGAGCTAAGGTAAAAAAACTACAGCTAGGCACTTTGCCAAAAAAGTGTAATTTTTCCCTGCGAAATTGAGCTGTGACCACTTTGCGTTTTCCGCCTTTTCCTGTCGCGGGCACTAGGCTGACACACACAAGTGAGGTACCATTTCTCTCGTAAGACTTTGTGGAACGCGTGGTGGGTGGAAATTTGTGGATGCACGCAGATTCCAGAACTTTCCACCACAGAAATGTGGGGAAAATGTGGTTTTTGGACAATTTTTTAGGTTTGCAATGGATTCTGGGTAACAGAACCTGGTGGGAGGCAGTCAACCCACCACATCCTGGATTCCCCTGGGTGTCTAGTTTTCAAAAATGTATAGGTTTGCTAGGTTTCCCTAGGTGCCGGCAGAGCTAGGGTGCAAAAACTACAGCTAAGCACTTTGCCAAAAAAGGGTAAATTTTCACTGCGAAATTGAGGTGTGTCCAAGTTGCGTTTTGCGCCTTTTCCTGTCCCGGGCACTAGACCGACCCACACAAGTGAGGTACCATTTTTCTTGGAAGACTTTGGGGAACGCGGGGTGGGTGGAAATTTGTGGATCCACGTAGATTCCAGACATTTCCACCACGGAACTGTGGGTAAAATGTGTTTTTTTTACAATTGTTTAGGTTTGCAAGGGATTCTGGGTAACATAACCTGGTGGGAGGCAGTCAAGTCACCCCCTCCTGGATTCCCCTGGCTGTCTAGTTTTAAAAAATGTATAGGATTGCTAGGTTTACCTAGGTGCCGGCAGAGCTAGGGTGCAAAAACTACAGCTAAGCACTTTGCCAACAAAGGGTCATTTTTCACTGCGAAATTGAGGTGTGACTACGTTGCGTTTTGCGCCGTTTCCTGCCGTGGGCACTAGGTCGACCCACACAAGTGAGGTACCATTTTTCTCGGAAGACTTTGGGTAACGCGGGGTGGGTGGAAAATTGTGGATCCACGTGGATTCTAGAACTTTCCACCACATAAATGTGGGGAAAATGTGTTTTTTTTGACAATTTCTTTGATTTGCAAGGGATTCTGGTTAACAGAACCTGGTGGGAGGTAGTTAAGTCTCCCCATCCTGAATTCCCCTGGGTGTCTAGTTTTCAAAAATGTATAGGTTTGCTAGGTTTCCCTAGGTGCCGGCAGAGCTAGGGTTTGAAAACTACAGCTAAGCACTTTGCCAAAAAAGGGTCATTTTTCACTGCGAAAGTGAGGTGTGACCACGTTGCATTTTGCGCCGGTCCCTGTCGCGGGCACTAGGCCGACCTACACAAATGAGGTACCATTTTTCTCGTAACACTTTGGGGAACGCGGAGTGTTTGGAAATTTGTGGATCCACGCAGATTCCAGAACTTTCCACCACAGAAGTGTGGGGAAAATGTGTTTTTTTGGACAATTTCTTAGGTTTGCAAGGGATTCTGGGTAACAGAACCTGGTGGAAAGCAGTCAAGTCTCCCCATCCTGGATTCCCCTGGGTGTCTAGTTTTCAAAATGCATAGGTTTGCTAGGTTTCCCTAGGTACCGGCAGAGCTAGGTTTTGAAAACAACAGCTAGGCACTTTGCCAAAAAAGGGTCATTTTTCCCTGCGAAATTGAGCTGTGAGCACTTTGCGTTTTCCGCCTTTTCCTGTTGCGGGCACTAGGCCGACACACACAAATGAGGTACCATTTCTCTCGTAAGACTTTGGGGAACGCGGTGTGGGTGGAAATTTGTGGATGCACGCAGATTCCAGAACTTTCCACCACAGAAATGTGGGCAAAATGTGGTTTTTGGACTATTTTTTAGGTTTGCAATGGATTCTGGGTAACAGAACCTGGTGGGAGGCAGTCAACCCTCCACATCCTGGATTCCCCTGGGTGTCTAGTTTTCAAAAATGTATAGGTTTGCTAGGTTTCCCTAGGTGCCGGCAGAGCTAGGGTGTAAAAACTACAGCTAAGCACTTTGCCAAAAAAGGGTAATTTTTCACTGCGAAATTGAGGTGTGTCCACGTTGCGTTTTGCGCAGTTTCCTGTCGCGGGCACTAGACCGACCCACACAAGTGAGGTACCATTTTTCTTGGAAGACTTTGGGGAACGCGGGGTGGGTGGAAATTTGTGGATCCACGCAGATTCCAGACCTTTCCACCACAGAAATGTGGGTAAAATAAGTTTTTTTTACAATTGTTTAGGTTTGCAAGGGATTCTGGGTAACATAACCTGGTGGGAGGCAGTCAAGTCACCCCATCCTGGATTCCCCTGGGTGTCTAGTTTTTAAAATGTATAGGATTGCTAGGTTTACTCAGGTGCCGGCAGAGCTAGGGTTAAAAAACTACAGCTAGGCACTTTGCCAAAAAAGGGTCATTTTTCACTGCAAAATTGAGGTGTGACTACGTTGCGTTTTGCAGCGTTTCCTGTCGCGGGCACTAGGTCGACCCACACAAGTGAGGTACCATTTTTCTAGGGAGACTTTGGGTAATGCGGGGTGGGTGGAAAATTGTGGATCCACGTGGATTCTAGAACTTTCCACCACATAAATGTGGTGAAAATGTGTTTTTTTGACTATTTCTTTGATTTGCAAGGGATTCTGGGTAACAGAAACTGGTGGGAGGCAGTCAAGTCTCCCCATTCCTGGATTCCCCTGGGTGTCTAGTTTTCAAAAATTTATAGGTTTGCTAGTTTTCCCTAGGTGCCGGCAGAGCTAGGGTTTGAAAACAACAGCTAGGCACTTTGCCAAAAAAGGGTCATTTTTCACTGCGAAAGTGAGGTGTGACCACGTTGCGTTTTGCGCCGATCCCTGTCGCGGGCACTAGGCCGACCCACACAAATGAGGTACCATTTTTCTTGTAGTACTTCGGGGAACGCAGAGTGGTTGGAAATTTATGCATCCACACAGATTCCAGAACTTTTCACCACAGAAGTGGGGGGAAAATGTGGTTTTTTGGACAATTTTTTAGGTTTGCAAGGGATTCTGGGTAACAGAACCTGGTGGGAGGCAGTCAATTCTCCCCATCCTGGATTCCCCTGGGCGTCTAGTTTTCAAAAAGATATACGTTTGCTAGGATTACCTAGGTGCCGGCAGAGCTCAGGTAAAAAAACTACAGCTAGGCACTTTGCCAAAAAAGGCTCTTTTTTCCCTGCGAAATTGAGCTGTGACCACTTTGCGTTTTCCGCCTTTTCCTGTTGCGGGCACTAGGCCGACACACACAAATGTGGGTAAAATGAGTTTTTTTTACAATTGTTTAGGTTTGCAAGGGATTTTGGGTAACATAACCTGGTGGGAGGCAGTCAAGTCACCCCATCCTGGATTCCACTGGGTGTCTAGTTTTTAAAAATGTATAGGATTGCTAGGTTTACCTAGGTGCCGGCAGAGCTAGGGTTAAAAAACTACAGCTAGGCACTTTGCCAACAAAGGGTCATTTTTCACTCCGAAATTGAGGTGTGACTACGTTGCGTTTTGCGCCATTTCCTGTCGTGGGCACTAGCTCGACACACACAAGTGAGGTACCATTTTTCTCGGAAGACTTTGGGTAACGTGGGGTGGGTGGAAAATTGTGGATCCACGTGGATTCTAGAACTTTCCACCACATAAATGTGGGGAAAATGTGTTTTTTTGACAATTTCTTTGATTTGAAAGGGATTTTGGTTAACAGAACCTGGTGGGAGGCAGTCAAGTCTCCCCATCCTGGATTCCCCTGGGTGTCTAGTTTTCAAAAATGTATAGGTTTGCTAGGTTTCCCTAGGTGCCGGCAGAGCTAGCGTTTGAAAACTACAGCTAGGCACTTTGCCAAAAAAGGGTCATTTTTCACTGCGAAAGTGAGGTGTGACCACGTTGCGTTTTGCGCCGGTCCGTGTCGCGGCCACTAGGCCGACACACACAAGTGTGGTACCATTTCTCTCGTAAGACTTTGGGGAACGCGGGGTGGTTGGAAATTTGTGGATGCACGCAGATTCCAGAACTTTCCACCACAGAAATATGGGGAAAATGTGTTTTTTGGACAATTCTTTAGGTTTGCAATGGATTCTGGGTAACAGAACCTGGTGGGAGGCAGTCAACCCACCACATCCTGGATTCCCCTGGGTGTCTAGTTTTAAAAAATGTATAGGTTTTCTAGGTTTCCCTAGGTGCCGGCAGAGCTAGGATGCAAAAACTACAGCTAAGCACTTTGCCAAAAAAAGGTAATTTTTCACAGCGAAATTGAGGTGAGTCCACGTTGCACTAGACCGACCCACACAAGTGAGGTACCATTTTTCTTGGAAGACTTTGGGAAACGCGGGGTGGGAGGAAATGTGTGGATCCGCGCAGATTCCAGACCTTTCCACCACGGAAATGTGGGTAAAATGAGTTTTTTTTACAATTGTTTAGGTTTGCAAGGGATTTTGGGTAACATAACCTGGTGGGAGGCAGTCAAGTCACCCCATCCTGGATTCCACTGGGTGTCTAGTTTTTAAAAATGTATAGGATTGCTAGGTTTACCCAGGTGCCGGCAGAGCTAGGGTTAAAAAACTACAGCTAGGCACTTTGCCAAAAAATGGTCATTTTTCACTGCAAAATTGAGGTGTGACTATGTTGCGTTTTGCACCGTTTCCTGTCGCGGGCACTAGGTCGACCCACACAAGTGAGGTACCATATTTCTAGGGAGACTTTGGGTAACGCGGGGTCGGTGGAAAATTGTGGATCCACGTGGATTCTAGAACTTTCCACCACATAAATGTGGTGAAAATGTGTTTTTTTGACTATTTCTTTGATTTGCAAGGGATTCTGGGTAACAGAAACTGGTGGGAGGCAGTCAAGTCTCCCCATTCCTGGATTCCCCTGGGGTGTCTAGTTTTCAAAAATGTATAGGTTTGCTAGTTTTCCCTAGGTGTCGGCAGAGCTAGGGTTTGAAAACAACAGCTAGGCACTTTGCCAAAAAAGGGTCATTTTTCACTGCGAAAGTGAAGTGGGACCACGTTGCGTTTTGCGCCGATCCCTGTCGCGGGCACTAGGCCGACCCACACAAATGAGGTACCATTTTTCTCGTAGTACTTCGGGGAACGCAGAGTGGTTGGAAATTTATGGATCCACGCAGATTCCAGAACTTTTCACCACAGAAGTGTGGGGAAAATGTGTTTTTTTGGACAATTTTTTAGGTTTGCAAGGGATTCTGGGTAACAGAACCTGGTGGGAGGCAGTCAATTCTCCCCATCCTGGATTCCCCTGGGCGTCTAGTTTTCAAAAAGATATAGGTTTGCTAGGATTACCTAGGTGCCGGCAGAGCTCAGGTAAAAAAACTACAGCTAGGCACTTTGCCAAAAAAGGCTCTTTTTTACCTGCGAAATTGAGCTTTGACCACTTTGCGTTTTCCGCCTTTTCCTGTTGCGGGCACTAGGCCGACACACACAAATGAGGTACCATTTCTCTTGTAAGACTTTGTGGAACGCGTGGTGGGTGGAAATTTGTGGATGCACGCAGATTCCAGAACTTTCCACCACAGACATGTGGGGAAAATGTGGTATTTGGACAATTTTTTAGGTTTGCAATGGATTCTGGGTAACAGAACCTGGTGGGAGGCAGTCAAAAGTCTCCCCATCCTGGATTTCCATGGGTGTCTAGTTTTAAAAAATGTATAGGTTTGCTAGGTTTCCCTAGGTGCCGGCAGAGCTAGGTTATGAAAACAACAGCTAGGCACTTTGCCAAAAAAGGGTCATTTTTCCATGCGAAATTGAGCTGTGACCACTTTGCGTTTTCCGCCTTTTCCTGTCGCGAGCACTAGGCCGACACACACAAGTGAGGTACCATTATTCTCGTAAGACTTTGGGGAACGCGGGGTGGGTGGAAATTTGTGGATGCACGCAGATTCCAGAACTTTCCACCACAGAAATATGGGGAAAATGTGGTATTTGGACAATTTTTTAGGTTTGCAATGGATTCTGGGTAACAGAACCTGGTGGGAGGCAGTCAACCCTCCACATCCTGGATTACCCTGGGTGTCTAGTTTTCAAAAATGTATAGGTTTGCTAGGTTTCCCTAGGTGCCGGCAGAGCTAGGGTGCAAAAACTACAGCTAAGCACTTTGCCAAAAAAGGGTAATTTTTCACTGCGAAATTGAGGTGTGTCCACGTTGCGTTTTGCGCAGTTTCCTGTCGCGGGCACTAGACCAACACACACAAGTGAGGTACCATTTTTCTTGGACGACTTTGGGGAACGCGGGGTGCGTGGAAATTTGTGGATCCACGCAGATTCCAGACGTTTCCACAATGGAAATGTGGTTAAAATGAGTTTTTTTTACAATTGTTTAGGTTTGCAAGGGATTCTGGGTAACATAACCTGGTGGGAGGCAGTCAAGTCACCCCATCCTGGATTCCCCTGGGTGTCTAGTTTTTAAAAATGTATAGGATTGCTAGCTTTCCCTAGGTGCCGGCAGAGCTGGGGTTAAAAAACTACAGCTAGACACTTTGCCAAAAAAGGGTCATTTTTCACTGCAAAATTGAGGTGTGACTACGTTCGTTTTGCGCCGTTTCCTGTCGCGGGCACTAGGTCGACCCACACAAATGAGGTACCATTTTTCTAGGGAGACTTTGGGTAACGTGGAGTCGGTGGAAAATTGTGGATCCACGTGGATTCTAGAACTTTCCACCACATAAATGTGGAGAAAATGTGTTTTTTTGACAATTTCTTTGATTTGCAAGGGATTCTGGGTAACAGAAACTGGTGGGAGGCAGTCAAGTCTCCCCATTCCTGTATTCCCCTGGGTGTCTAGTTTTCAAAAATGTATAGGTTTGCTAGTTTTCCCTAGGTGCCGGCAGAGCTAGGTTTGAGAAACAACAGCTATGCACTTTGCCAAAAAAGGGTCATTTTTCACAGCGAAAGTGATGTGTGACCACGTTGCGTTTTGCGCCGGTCCCTGTCGCGGGCACTAGGCCGACCCACACAAATGAGGTACCATTTTTCTCGTAACACTTTGGGGAACGCAGAGTGGGTGGAAATTTGTGGATCCACGCAGATTCCAGAACTTTCCACCACAGAAGTGTGGGGAAAATGTGGTTTTTTGGACAATTTTTTAGGTTTGCAAGGGATTCTGGGTAACAGAACCTGGTGGGAGGCAGTCAAGTCTCCCCATCCTGGATTCCCCTGGGTGTCTAGTTTTCAAAAAGATATAGGTTTGCTAGGATTCACCAGGTGCCCGCAGAGCTAAGGTAAAAACACTACAGCTAGGCACTTTGCCAAAAAAGTGTAATTTTTCCCTGCGAAATTGAGCTGTGACCACTTTGCGTTTTCCGCCTTTTCCTGTCGCGGGCACTAGGCCGACACACACAAGTGAGGTACCATTTCTCTCGTAAGACTTTGTGGAACGCGTGGTGGGTGGAAATTTGTGGATGCACGCAGATTCCAGAACTTTCCACCACAGAAATATGGGGAAAATGTGGTTTTTGGACAATTTTTTAGGTTTGCAATGGATTCTGGGTAACAGAACCTGATGGGAGGCAGTCAACCCACCACATCCTGGATTCCCCTGGGTGTCTAGTTTTCAAAAATGTATAGGTTTGCTACGTTTCCCTAGGTGCCGGCAGAGCTAGGGTGCAAAAACTACAGCTAAGCACTTTGCTAAAAAAGGGTAAATTTTCGCTGCGAAATTGAGGTGTGTCCAAGTTGCGTTTTGTGCCTTTTCCTGTCGCGGGCACTAGAACGACCCACACAAGTGAGGTACCATTTTTCTTGGAAGACTTTGGAGAATGCGGGGTGGGTGGAAATTTGTGGATCCACGTAGATTCCAGACATTTCCACTAAGGAACTGTGGGTAAAATGTGTTTTTTTTACAATTGTTTATGTTTGCAAGGGATTCTGGGTAACATAACCTGGTGGGAGGCAGTCAAGTCACCCCCTACTGGATTCCCCTGGGTGTCTAGTTTTTAAAAATGTATAGGATTGCTAGGTTTACCTAGGTGCCGGCAGAGCTAGGGTGCAAAAACTACAGCTAAGCACTTTGCCAACAAAGGGTCATTTTTCACTGCGAAATTGAGGTGTGACTACGTTGTGTTTTGCGCCGTTTCCTGTCGTGGGCACTAGGTCGACCCACACAAGTGAGGTACCATTTTTCTCGGAAGACTTTGGGTAACGCGGGGTGGGTGGAAAATTGTGGATCCACGTGGATTCTAGAACTTTACACCACATAAATGTGGGGAAAATGTGTTTTTTTTGACAATTTCTTTGATTTGCAAGGGATTCTGGTTAACAGAACCTGGTGGGAGGCAGTTAAGTCTCCCCATCCTGAATTCCCCTGGGTGTCTAGTTTTAAAAAATGTATAGGTTTGCTAGGTTTCCCTAGGTGCCGGCAGAGCTAGGGTTTGAAAACTACAGCTAAGCACTTTGCCAAAAAAGGGTCATTTTTCACTGCGAAAGTGAGGTGGGACCACGTTGCGTTTTGCGCCGGTCCCTGTCGCGGGCACTAGGCCGACCCACACAAGTGAGGTACCATTTTTCTCCTAACACTTTGGGGAACGCGGAGTGTTTGGAAATTTGTGGATCCACGCAGATTCCAGAACTTTCCACCACAGAAGTGTGGGGAAAATGTGGTTTTTTGGACAATTTTTTAGGTTTGCAAGGGATTCTGGGTAACAGAACCTGGTGGGAAGCAGTCAAGTCTCCCCATCCTGGATTCCCCTGGGTGTCTAGTTTTCAAAATGCATAGGTTTGCTAGGTTTACCTAGGTACCGGCAGAGCTAGGTTTTGAAAACAACAGCTAGGCACTTTGCCAAAAAAGGGTCATTTTTCCCTGCGAAATTGAGCTGTGACCACTTTGCGTTTTCCGCCTTTTCCTGTCGCGGGCACTAGGCCGACACACACAAATGAGGTACCATTTATCTCGTAAGCCTTTGGGGAACGTGGGGTGGGTGGAAATTTGTGGATGCACGTAGATTCCAGAACTTTCCACCACAGAAATGTGGGGAAAATGTGGTTTTTGGACAATTTTTTAGGTTTGCAATGGATTCTGGGTAACAGAACCTGGTGGGAGGCAGTCAACCCTCCACATCCTGGATTCCCCTGGGTGTCTAGTTTTCAAAAATGTATAGGTTTGCTAGGTTTCCCTAGGTGCCGGCAGAGCTAGGGTGCAAAAACTACAGCTAAGCACTTTGCCAAAAAAGGGTAATTTTTCACTGCGAAATTGAGGTGTGTCCACGTTGCGTTTTGCGCAGTTTCCTGTCGCGGGCACTAGACCGACCCACACAAATGAGGTACCATTTTTAATGGAAGACTTTGGGGAACGCGGGGTGGGTAGAAATTAGTGGATCCACGCAGATTCCAGACCTTTCCACCACAGAAATGTGGGTAAAATGAGTTTTTTTTACAATTGTTTAGATTTGCAAGGGATTCTGGGTAACATAACCTGGTGGGAGGCAGTCAAGTCTCCCCATCCTGGATTCCCCTGGGTGTCTAGTTTTTAAAAATGTATAGGATTGCTAGGTTTACTCAGGTGCCGGTAGAGCTAGGGTTAAAAAACTACAGCTAGGCACTTTGCCAAAAAAGGGTCATTTTTCACTGCAAAATTGAGGTGTGACTACGTTGCGTTTTGCAGCGTTTCCTGTCGCGGGCACTAGGTCGACGCACACAAGTGAGGTACCATTTTTCTAGGGAGGCTTTGGGTAATGCGGGGTCGGTGGAAAATTGTGGATCCACGTGGATTCTAGAACTTTCCACCACATAAATGTGGTGAAAATGTGTTTTTTTGACTATTTCTTTGATTTGCAAGGGATTCTGGGTAACAGAAACTGGTGGGAGGTAGTCAAGTCTCCCCATTCCTGGATTCCCCTGGGTGTCTACTTTTCAAAAATGTATAGGTTTGCTAGTTTTCCCTAGGTGCCGGCAGAGCAAGGGTTTGAAAACAACAGCTAGGCACTTTGCCAAAAAAGGGTCATTTTTCACTGCGAAAGTGAGGTGTGACCACGTTGCGTTTTGCGCCGGTCCCTGTCGCGGGCACTAGGCCGGCCCACACAAATGAGGTACCATTTTTCTCGTAACACTTTGGGGAACGCAGAGTGGTTGGAAATTTGTGGATCCACGCAGATTCCAGAACTTTCCACCACAGAAGTGTGGGGAAAATGTGGTTTTTTGGACAATTTTTTAGGTTTGCAAGGGATTCTGGGTAACAGAACCTGGTGGGAGGCAGTCAAGTCTCCCCATCCTGGATTCCCCTGGGCGTCTAGTTTTCAAAAAGATATAGGTGTGCTAGGATTACTGTTAGAAATGGGATTTCTGGTTGGCTAAGGCTTGCGCCAAAGTCAGGCAGAAACCACCACTCTAGTCAGGGCAAGGAAGTTACACGCCAAAGATAACCCCTGCTCACCCCCTTGGTAGCTTGGCACGAGCAGACAGGCTTATCCCTGAGGCGATGTGTAAAGCGTTTGCGCGCGCACCCAGCAACAACACCCAAGGCCCACCACAAAGGAAACTCCACACAAGGTATTCTATAAAAATAACCTTTGTATTATACACAACACATTAGATAAAAACACACACTCTACAATGTGCCAACAGGCACGGGCAGAATTTACAAGGGATTATATATACAGGGGACAGGGCCACATGGACCACTGTCAGGAATTAGCACTTAGAACATAGCACAAATCACCAATAGTAAATGTAGAACATAACACAAAGTAACTGTAGAGCACAACCAGCCTCTACTGGCGCAATAATGACCTCAGCGTCATCACACTAGCATCAGGTATAAAACCTATCCTGCATCTATCACAGGGGCATAAATCACATTATGCAATTCTCATTGGTCTAACTCATTAGACCTAACCACCTAGGTATAACTATACTAGGGGCGCACATCGCACAGGGAAGTACATTCTCCCTACCATCAACCTAAGCAGGTAAAACAACCTCCTAGGCAGAAAAGACCACACTTAGAGGTACACAACACAGGGTGCGCAAAACATGCTATATACAGTACATTTCCTAGCACCAAAAGCATGAACACAGGGTGCGCAAAACATACTACACCGTACATTTCCTAGCACCACAATCACATCAGAGTCCAGGTTGCGCCAGAACCTAAACGTAGCAGCTGCCCACTACTTGCTGGGCAGCTGGGGACAAGCACAGGGCCTAAACGCTGCAGCTGGCACTAAGTGCTGCGCAGCTGGGGAAGGCACATAGTAGGCAGGGGCTCTCACTAGCCCCTGAAACGATATCCAGAATGTCGGAGCCACCTAGGCTCGAAAATGACATGTCCCCATGGAGCGCACGGGCTCCTAAAATAATGGTGCGCCAATATAGAAAAGGACCTTGCCCCAAAGTACTGTGGAGCGCACTGGCGGCGAAATGGAAGGTGTCCCCAAACGCTGGAGCCCTCGGGGCTCGGAAAACATACACATCGACCAAGTTGGAGCCTCTCCTGGCTCTAGAAACAACTAAGTTGCCTCAGTCACTTTGGAGCGCACTCGCGCTCTTAAAACAAACAATGCGGGGGACGTTGGAGCCCTCTAGGCTCTATAAACAATTGTGCCCGTCGTTGGAGCGGCGGAGGCTCTGAAACCAACATAGCCCTCGCAGGAGCGGCCCTCTGGCAGACGGGGCCGCTCGGACTAGGTGCCTCATCTGGCACACACAAACGGGAGAGGGCATCTTGGAGCGGCCCACTGGCAAGCGGGGCCGCTCTGCACTGGTACTAGTGCCTTCACCTCGTGCCCTCCCCCTCCCCACGGGCAGCACCACTCACCGGCTCTCTCTCTTCGCCCGGTCCCCCTTCTGGGACCGGGACTTCCTGCACTTGCGGTCGTGGCGGGGCTCTCTCACCTCATAAGAGCCCCGTCCCTCGATGCGCCGGTATTCGCCCGGTCCCCCATCTCGGGACCGGGACTTCTCTGGTGGAGCCTGCGAGGCTCCGGGACCTCCTCCCCTCCAAAATGGCGGTACTTCCGCTTCCGTCCCGCGGCCCCGCCCACAACCAGGCGGGCCGCGGGCCCAGCGGCAATTTCGAATGCGGCTCGGGCCGCGGCGGTGATTTCGAATGCGGGCAAGTTCGGGGTGGGCACCCGGAATTTTAAATAACTCAAATAAGCGGGGTAGGCACCCGTATCACTCCTGAATATGAAACGAAGACGCAGGGTGGGCACCTGCGCACCCCAGGCCACCAGATAAGCGGGGTGGGCACCCGCAAGGCACGCATCATGGGGGAATCCCTACGGTGGGGATTCCCTCTCTTGCTCGTAGCAGCGCAACACTGCACAACTCCAGCTCCTCTCCCTGGGGGAATAAAAGCGCTCTCCAGGCGCTATGTTCAGGACCAGAAAAGCACCTTGCTGCAAGAAAAATAAAGCGCTCCCAGGGCGCTAGGCCAGCATCAAGCCTTGGCAAGGTAAAAGGAAAGTCACAAGGGTCCAGAAGGTCCTGAAGGCATCCAGGGGGCAAGGTAGGGCCCAGGGGCCAGCGCACAGGGCCCTCCAGCAGGGAGGTAGCCCCCATGGCGGTCCCTCCTGGGCCCCACCAGCAGCACGCCCCTGGTAGATTCAAGACAGAGCAAGAACATTTTGTAAGGGGACACAGCCCCTTTTTATACCCCAAATCCCTTTGTTCTGGGTTCAGGGTGAGGGGGAAAACCAGTCGCAGCTGGTTGGGGAGCACCCTTGATGTGCTCAGCCCCTCACTCTATTCACTGGCAGGGCTAGGGTCGTCAGTCGCACCACAGGGGGCGGAGCCAGCAGTGTGTGGGGAAAACCCTGCCCTATTCAGGTCCAAGGTGCACTCCTCCCCAGCCATCAGCATGCTAATCTCACACTCACCACTGGGGCAGACCCAACCAGACTCCTGGAGCCAGGCTCACCAGCCAGCTCCAGCCAATCACACGCCAGACGCACTGCACACAGAAGTGCCCACTTCTAGAAGTGGCACTTCCACACTAGGTACATGCACGCCGCACACATCATCGCGCAGCATTCACTCCCACGAGTCCGCACATACCAAACTCGGGCCTGCACACCCCACACCTCAGGAACTACTAGGGACACATACATTCCCCATGCATTCCTATGGGAGGGCAGGCCTATCTCACCACATGCACTCAGAGGACGCACGCACTTTACCCTGGGACACAGGGAAAGTGCGCAGGAACCAAACAAATCACCAATAAAAAGCAAAAAGTTCAGGGGTGAACCTGCCAGAAGGGCCAAGTCCAACACAACCCCCTTCCAGCCAAAACGCAGGGCAGACCAATCACCACCGTGATGGTCTTCCCTGCTTGGGGCGATAGAACATGGACGCAGGCCCGCACTGCAGGGACACTCTCCGGTTCTACGCCATTCTCAATCAACATGGTTCCATCTGAAAAAAAAAAAAAACCAACTGTTGGACCTGGCCCTTTTTGAAGGGTCATCCCTAAACTTTTTGCCTTCCTCCTGTATTTTTTCTGACCTGGTGTTGGCTGATTTATGACTCTGGGCACCTTACCACTGCTGACCAGTGCTAAGGTGCATATGCTCTCCCTATGGTAAAATGTATACATTGATTGGTGTCCATGATTGGTTCATTTGGTTTACTGTCAGCCCCTAGTAGAGTGCACCAGGAGTGCCAGGGCTTGTAAATACAAATGCCGCTAGTGGGCTTGCAGCACTGGTTGTGCCACCCACAGAAGCGGCCTAGTAAAATGTGTCTAGGATCTGCCACTGCAGAACCTGCGTGCGGTCTGGTACCGTCGCGCTGACTGCGCAAGTGCACCCACTTGCCAGTCCCTAAACCTTCCCTTAACTACATATTAGTCACCCCTCTGGTAGGCCCAAGGGCAGGGTGCATTGTAGGCATAAGGTAGGACATGCCCTGATGTGTGTGGCATGTCTTAATAGTGAATTACAGCCATTTTCGTTTTTCACTATTGAAGGCTACCTGCTCCCCATAGGCCAGAATGGGCTGCTGGAGTCACTACACGCTGTGACCCCAGTGGACTCATAGAGCATGGTAGAAAGTCATGTTTAGTATGCCTGGACTCAGAATAATAAAATACTTCTTTTAGTAAAGTTTATTTTAATATCCTGTGTTTGTAAATACTACTTTTAGAAAGTTAGTATTTACTGATCTGGCCATTCAGTCCGCCTCTGCGCTGTGTGTGTGTTCTGCCTAGCAACAGTAAGGAGCAGGGTTGGGGAAACCCCAGAGACAGGTTGGCTGCCAGGTGGTGGGTAGAGAGATTACACCAGGATGGGTGGGAGGAGTACACCTTTGACTCTGAATAGACCTGTGCTCTGCCAGCACAAAGCCGGCACCGCCCCCTGTGGAGCGGCTGATGTCTCTGCCCTGCTGCTGAAAAGAAAGCGCAGAGTCACCACAACAAAGTGCTCCAAAAACTGGACTGAGCCAGGCCCAGGCCCCCTGGCGCTAAAGAACAAAAGAATTGGTGTATAAAAGTAGGAGCCTGGCTCCTAAGAAATCAGATCCTGTTTACACAACGACGAACCTCTGCCCGAAGAGAAGGACCTGGGAAAGCTGAAGGAGGACTACTGTCTCTGACCTGTGAGACTGGCCTGCAGTGGGTGCCTTGCTGCAAGAAGGAGAGGAAAAGACTTAAAGAAAAGACTTTGCATCAACTTGTGCTGAACTATCTCCAAGGGCTTGCTAGAGAACTGTGCCATTTTTACAACTGTGGACTGCCCGTAAAGCATTTTGAGAGTAACTGGATTATTTTACCAAGAGAACTGTATTTATGCAACCTGCCTGAAAGAAAACCTTTTATATAAAGAATTATATTTTGGACATAAATACAGCCTTGTGTCTTTGTGTGGTGGGGTGGTGATTATTGTGTGGGACAACTTGAACGCTTAACCTATATGCCCTCTGGAAATTTAGCCTGACTGCTCGCGCCACGTTACCTAGAGGGTGAGCAGGGGTTATTTTTAAAGAGGTGATCCTTTGCCCTGACTTAGATGAAAAGGGTCCCTGCTTGTCGCAAGTGCATACCTGCGCCAACCAGAGACCCCGGATTCTAACATTGGTGGCAGCGGTGCGGATTTACGGATTTGCGTTCTAATTGTCTGCGCAGTGATTGCTAACCATTGCACAGTAGGCGGTCCAGTAGCTTAAGCCACAGAACTTTGCCATTTAATTTCGCCTGCCAAGAAAAGATCCCTTGCGTTGAAGCCATGCCGGGCTCAAACAGCACAGCATCTGAAGCCTCTGAGATGGAATGGGAGTGGGATGCGTCAAAACTGGACGACTACACAAAAAAGCAACTCAGGTACTTTTGCAAGAAGTTCAAGGTTCCGCATGCAGGATGCAGGAACAAGAAAGATCTCTACAAGGCGCTGAAAGCCTGGATGGAGTCACAGAATGCAACTGATGAGATTGTGTTAGTGGAACCAGCAGAGAGCGTCCACAGCTTTGGTAGAAACCTGTCGCCAGGGGAGCTGGCAGACAGGCAGGCCGCAAGAGAACAGGAGGTCACTTTGGCAAAACTGGAACTGGCTCTGGAAGAGAAGAAGCTGGCTCTTGAAGAAAAGAAAATGCAAATGGAGCATGACTTTTTAATGAAGAAATATGATATGGAGCTCGAGAGGCTTGAGGCCATGAGTGTCTCAGCCCAGCAGCAAGAAAGGTGCGTAGCTCAGAGATTGAGCTTTTCTGAGTGGGAGGAGGAATCCAGCTCAGATGGTGGCAGCAATATTGAATTCTCTAGTGCTGAAAGAGTAGTACACACACCCAGAGATGTGGCGCCTGGCTTGAAGGAGGGGGTTAACACACACCAGGAGGTTCAAGGGCATGAGGTAGCTCCAGTAGTGCGCAGTATCCCTGAAGGGAATAGGGTAACTGGCGCAGGGGTTCATAGTCCTAGTGGCGGGAGGGACACTCTACTGGCTCTAGATGAGAGGCGCAGGGAGAGGGGTTCCCCCAACATTGAAGTCCTGGTAGGTGAGTGTGAAGACCGCCCAGAAGAGTGTGGGTTGTGTGACAGAGACAGTCAGATACTGTCTTGCCAGTCTCAGGAGAGTGGTGTGGAGTACGTGTGTGAGGCACTGGATGGTAAGGTGAAGGCTAGTTTGGTTAACCCTGCTAGGGGGCTGTGTGATCCAATTGTGGGAGAGCATATTTTAAGTCCCTGTTTTCCAGAGCTATGTCAACACCTGTTGGAGACCGAGTTCTCTGACCGCAGAGAGCTCACATTGGAGGTAGACCTTTTGGTGGATTCCAGAGGGTCTGGAGAGGCATTGGGGAATGACCCTGTGGGGAGTGGCTCAGGTATCTTCCAACCCAGAGTGGTGGAAGTGGTGCAGAGTAGCCCAGCTAGGTCCCATGGTAGTGGGAGGGGTGTAGGGGCTCACGTCCTGTCTCAGTGGAGAAGGAGTGAGTGTGGGGCTGCGTGCCCCCAGGTGCCCGAAACCCAGTCTCAGAGCCTGGATGGTTCTTTAAGGGAACACCAGGCGGGGAGCCTAGGCTGTCCTGATGGGCCACCCGTTGAGGGGGATCCCCTAGTGTCTGGTGAGCTGGGAGTGTCTGTAAGCAGGCCTCCATCAGTTCTGGTGTCTGGCAGTACCGCTCCAGTTGGGAGGGTGCAGAGGTCCAGATTGAGGGGTGAGAGGGGGAAAGAGTCCCCAGTGGAAGAACCAGTGGGTCAGGGGCCAGCCAGAAGGGCTGCGTCCCCCGTGAGTGACCATGGTGACACCACTTCTGTCCTGGGGGATCTTCAGGCACTGTCAGATGGACAGGGGTCTGGAGATCAGCGCCAGGCAGACTGTCACACGACACATGAGTTATGTGTCACCCTCAGGGGGGGCATGCGTGCTCCCCGGGAAGTCCTGGTGCGCCAGGCGAGCGTTCAACCGCATGGGTTGGACCCAGGGTTGGGAAGCCAGGTTCAGGTGTTGTCTGACCTGGAGGGTGGGACCACTGTAATCAGTGTCCTGACCCATGTTGCTTCTAGGGGTACCACGCCAGTTGGGAGTGGGCAGTACTCTGGAAGGGGGTGCAGAGGGAGGGAGTCCTCGCCTCTGACCCCGGCTCAACTGAAGGGTTTAGACCCTAGGTTGAAGGGCCAGGTTCAGGGTGTCCCCCCTGACCTGGGCACCCAGTTGCAGGATAGAACCCCTGAACTGGTGGGCGAATTGCGCAGGACACCTGCCACAGGTGCCGTGGCAATTCTGGAAGGGGGTGCCACTCCAGGTGGGAGGGTACAGAGCCCCAAGGAGGAGGACCGGGTGTGGGAGAGGCCACCCCAGTCTTTGGTCCAGCCGCTGGGTACAGTCCCGGGGCTGGTGGGTCAGTGCCAGGATGTCATACCTGACCTGACAAGGGGGAGAATGGACAAAGGGTGCCAAGCACCTGGGGCTACTGGCCCCTGCTCCCTGGCACCACAGAGGATTGAGAGCCCTGAGAGGCATACGGCCTGGGTCTCATCCCTGACTACTGTCAGTGGCCACTGTAGCATTTTGCTGTCTCTCTGGTGGGACACACCTGTGGGCCAGTTAAGGTTAGGTGCTGCACAGGTGGTGTCCACAGGCAAGGAGAAGGGTTCCCCATGGATTGGCTTGGTGGGCCCTGAGAGTATGGACAGAGGGAGTCCGATAGGTTCAGATTGGCGTAGAAATGGAGTCTGCCCCTGCAGTTGCGGGCCAGGTCCTTGTTCTATCGCCCCAAGCAGGGAAGACCATCACGGTGGTGATTGGTCTACCCTGCGTTTTGGCTGGAAGGGGGTTGTGTTGGACCTGGCCCTTTTTGAAGGGTCATCCCTAAACTTTTTGCCTTCCTCCTGTATTTTTTCTGACCTGGTGTTGGCTGATTTATGACTCTGGGCACCTTACCACTGCTGACCAGTGCTAAGGTGCATATGCTCTCCCTATGGTAAAATGTATACATTGATTGGTGTCCATGATTGGTTCATTTGGTTTACTGTCAGCCCCTAGTAGAGTGCACCAGGAGTGCCAGGGCTTGTAAATACAAATGCCGCTAGTGGGCTTGCAGCACTGGTTGTGCCACCCACAGAAGCGGCCTAGTAAAATGTGTCTAGGATCTGCCACTGCAGAACCTGCGTGCGGTCTGGTACCGTCGCGCTGACTGCGCAAGTGCACCCACTTGCCAGTCCCTAAACCTTCCCTTAACTACATATTAGTCACCCCTCTGGTAGGCCCAAGGGCAGGGTGCATTGTAGGCATAAGGTAGGACATGCCCTGATGTGTGTGGCATGTCTTAATAGTGAATTACAGCCATTTTCGTTTTTCACTATTGAAGGCTACCTGCTCCCCATAGGCCAGAATGGGCTGCTGGAGTCACTACACGCTGTGACCCCAGTGGACTCATAGAGCATGGTAGAAAGTCATGTTTAGTATGCCTGGACTCAGAATAATAAAATACTTCTTTTAGTAAAGTTTATTTTAATATCCTGTGTTTGTAAATACTACTTTTAGAAAGTTAGTATTTACTGATCTGGCCATTCAGTCCGCCTCTGCGCTGTGTGTGTGTTCTGCCTAGCAACAGTAAGGAGCAGGGTTGGGGAAACCCCAGAGACAGGTTGGCTGCCAGGTGGTGGGTAGAGAGATTACACCAGGATGGGTGGGAGGAGTACACCTTTGACTCTGAATAGACCTGTGCTCTGCCAGCACAAAGCCGGCACCGCCCCCTGTGGAGCGGCTGATGTCTCTGCCCTGCTGCTGAAAAGAAAGCGCAGAGTCACCACAACAAAGTGCTCCAAAAACTGGACTGAGCCAGGCCCAGGCCCCCTGGCGCTAAAGAACAAAAGAATTGGTGTATAAAAGTAGGAGCCTGGCTCCTAAGAAATCAGATCCTGTTTACACAACGACGAACCTCTGCCCGAAGAGAAGGACCTGGGAAAGCTGAAGAAGGACTACTGTCTCTGACCTGTGAGACTGGCCTGCAGTGGGTGCCTTGCTGCAAGAAGGAGAGGAAAAGACTTAAAGAAAAGACTTTGCATCAACTTGTGCTGAACTATCTCCAAGGGCTTGCTAGAGAACTGTGCCATTTTTACAACTGTGGACTGCCCGTAAAGCATTTTGAGAGTAACTGGATTATTTTACCAAGAGAACTGTATTTATGCAACCTGCCTGAAAGAAAACCTTTTATATAAAGAATTATATTTTGGACATAAATACAGCCTTGTGTCTTTGTGTGGTGGGGTGGTGATTATTGTGTGGGACAACTTGAACGCTTAACCTATATGCCCTCTGGAAATTTAGCCTGACTGCTCGCGCCACGTTACCTAGAGGGTGAGCAGGGGTTATTTTTAAAGAGGTGATCCTTTGCCCTGACTTAGATGAAAAGGGTCCCTGCTTGTCGCAAGTGCATACCTGCGCCAACCAGAGACCCCGGATTCTAACAACAACCGAAAAGAACTCAGGCCCAACTAGGCTACCCCACTGGTACTACCTAGTTGTCCACGGCCAGGACCAGGCCCTAGGCCACCCAGATACCACTGGTCCTTGCCAAACCCAGAGTGGGGGATAGTAACCCCTGGCATACAAGCCATTCTCCACTCTCCCTCTCAGTGTAGTTCCCAACTACCACTGATCCTTCAACCTAGGGTCCGCACCCTCAGGCTGACCAGAGGTCACGAGCAAGAATGCCCCACCCTACCTCTACTTCTGGGGTTCCGCACCCTCCCAGGGAAGCACCCACCAGAACACAACTCTCCCACCAGTTCAGGACCTCTCTCCACCAACTGGTCTACCACCTGGGATCCAAGGGGTCAGAGGCGAGGACTCCCTCCCTCTGCACCCCCTTCCACTGTAGAGCAGGGTCTCTTCACTTAAGATGAGCCCCACCTGCCCTCAGGACTACAGCCGCCCTTACGTCCAGATCCGGAAACACCGACTACTGGCTCCCCAACCGAGGGACGTACCCTTTGGTCAGATGCCTGGCGAACCAGGACTTAACGAGGGTGACCCATAACTAATGGGTCGTGTGACAGTCTGCCTGGCGCTGATCTCATGACCTCCTGTCCATCTGACAGTGCGTGCAGACCCCCCAGGACAGAAGTGGCGACACCACGGTCACTCAGTGGCGACACAGCCCTCCCGGCTGGTCCCTGACCTACTGGTTCCCACTGGGGAATCCCTCCCCCTCTCACCCCTCCCTCTGGACTTCTGCACCCTCCCAACTGGAGCAGTACCGCCAGACACCAGGACTACTGGAGCTCTGATTACAGACGCTCCACGCCCTCTAGACACTGGGAGATCCTCCTCAAATGACCTATTGGTACAGCCTAGGCCCCCGACCTGATGTTCCCTAAAGAAACCATCCAGGCCCTGACACTGGGTTTCGGGCACCTGGAGACACGCAGTCCCACCCACTCCTTCTCCGCAGAGACAGGCCGTGAGCCCCTACACCGAGACCTAGCTGGGCTACTCTGAACCTCTTCCGCCACGCTGGGCTGGAAGACACCTCAGCCACTACTTTTGGAATCACTCCCCAATGCAAGTTCCCTAACCCAGAGAACTCACACCCAATCAACCAGCAAGCTCCTTATTTCAGAGAACTCACATCATTCATCCACATACACACACCCCCCAGACTAGTAAGACAGTTTCTACCGCCCCTGATTTCTCAACCTGACCACCACGTGACACAGGTACTATTACTCTGGGAACTGGGAATGGGACATCCACATTCATCCAGCGCATTACACATTCATCCCCAAACCCCTCCCAAGACTGGTAAGACAGTTTCTACCGCCCCTGATTTCTCAACCTGACCACCACGTGACACAGGTACCACTACCCCTGGAACTGGGAATGGGAACACATGCACTGGACACACATCTGCTGCCACCACTGGATCCCACCCTCTGGTGAATCCAGAAAACACAATGCACTAAGGGGGATGATCTACCCTCCCGAGCTAGGGACACCTACCAATTAAGTCCCCACTGTAGGCCAACCCAAGAAATAGCAAACAGCACAGGGGCAGTTACCTCCTCCAGCTTCTACTGCAGGCCAACCCAAGAACCCGCTGTCTGCACAATGGCTGTTACCTCCTACTGTTTCTGGTTTCTGTCCTTGGCAGGACACTCAACTCAAAGTGCACCAGCAACACATTTCCACAGAAATGATATTTAAAAACAAACTTTAAAACAATAATCCCTATACCATGTGACTTATCTAAATGCAGAGTTTTGTAGTGCGGCCAGTTGCCGCTGCGGTACAGCGCAAACGCAAGTCCAAATCCCACCGCTGATCACCAATGTTAGAAATGGGATTTCTGGTTGGCTAAGGCTTGCGCCAAAGTCAGGCAGAAACCACCACTCTAGTCAGGGCAAGGAAGTTACACGCCAAAGATAACCCCTGCTCACCCCCTTGGTAGCTTGGCACGAGCAGACCGGCTTATCCCTGAGGCGATGTGTAAAGCGTTTGCGCGCGCACCCAGCAACAACACCCAAGGCCCACCACAAAGGAAACTCCACACAAGGTATTCTATAAAAATAACCTTTGTATTATACACAACACATTAGATAAAAACACACACTCTACAATGTGCCAACAGGCACGGGCAGAATTTACAAGGGATTATATATACAGGGGACAGGGCCACATGGACCACTGTCAGGAATTAGCACTTAGAACATAGCACAAATCACCAATAGTAAATGTAGAACATAACACAAAGTAACTGTAGAGCACAACCAGCCTCTACTGGCGCAATAATGACCTCAGCGTCATCACACTAGCATCAGGTATAAAACCTATCCTGCATCTATCACAGGGGCATAAATCACATTATGCAATTCTCATTGGTCTAACTCATTAGACCTAACCACCTAGGTATAACTATACTAGGGGCGCACATCGCACAGGGAAGTACATTCTCCCTACCATCAACCTAAGCAGGTAAAACAACCTCCTAGGCAGAAAAGACCACACTTAGAGGTACACAACACAGGGTGCGCAAAACATGCTATATACAGTACATTTCCTAGCACCAAAAGCATGAACACAGGGTGCGCAAAACATACTACACCGTACATTTCCTAGCACCACAATCACATCAGAGTCCAGGTTGCGCCAGAACCTAAACGTAGCAGCTGCCCACTACTTGCTGGGCAGCTGGGGACAAGCACAGGGCCTAAACGCTGCAGCTGGCACTAAGTGCTGCGCAGCTGGGGAAGGCACATAGTAGGCAGGGGCTCTCACTAGCCCCTGAAACGATATCCAGAATGTCGGAGCCACCTAGGCTCGAAAATGACATGTCCCCATGGAGCGCACGGGCTCCTAAAATAATGGTGCGCCAATATAGAAAAGGACCTTGCCCCAAAGTACTGTGGAGCGCACTGGCGGCGAAATGGAAGGTGTCCCCAAACGCTGGAGCCCTCGGGGCTCGGAAAACATACACATCGACCAAGTTGGAGCCTCTCCTGGCTCTAGAAACAACTAAGTTGCCTCAGTCACTTTGGAGCGCACTCGCGCTCTTAAAACAAACAATGCGGGGGACGTTGGAGCCCTCTAGGCTCTATAAACAATTGTGCCCGTCGTTGGAGCGGCGGAGGCTCTGAAACCAACATAGCCCTCGCAGGAGCGGCCCTCTGGCAGACGGGGCCGCTCGGACTAGGTGCCTCATCTGGCACACACAAACGGGAGAGGGCATCTTGGAGCGGCCCACTGGCAAGCGGGGCCGCTCTGCACTGGCACTAGTGCCTTCACCTCGTGCCCTTCCCCTCCCCACGGGCAGCACCACTCACCGGCTCTCTCTCTTCGCCCGGTCCCCCTTCTGGGACCGGGACTTCCTGCACTTGCGGTCGTGGCGGGGCTCTCTCACCTCATGAGAGCCCCGTCCCTCGATGCGCCGGTATTCGCCCGGTCCCCCATCTCGGGACCGGGACTTCTCTGGTGGAGCCTGCGAGGCTCCGGGACCTCCTCCCCTCCAAAATGGCGGTACTTCCGCTTCCGTCCCGCGGCCCCGCCCACAACCAGGCGGGCCGCGGGCCCAGCGGCAATTTCGAATGCGGCTCGGGCCGCGGCGGTGATTTCGAATGCGGGCAAGTTTGGGGTGGGCACCCGGAATTTTAAATAACTCAAATAAGCGGGGTAGGCACCCGTATCACTCCTGAATATGAAACGAAGACGCAGGGTGGGCACCTGCGCACCCCAGGCCACCAGATAAGCGGGGTGGGCACCCGCAAGGCACGCATCATGGGGGAATCCCTACGGTGGGGATTCCCTCTCTTGCTCGTAGCAGCGCAACACTGCACAACTCCAGCTCCTCTCCCTGGGGGAATAAAAGCGCTCTCCAGGCGCTATGTTCAGGACCAGAAAAGCACCTTGCTGCAAGAAAAATAAAGCGCTCCCAGGGCGCTAGGCCAGCATCAAGCCTTGGCAAGGTAAAAGGAAAGTCACAAGGGTCCAGAAGGTCCTGAAGGCATCCAGGGGGCAAGGTAGGGCCCAGGGGCCAGCGCACAGGGCCCTCCAGCAGGGAGGTAGCCCCCATGGCGGTCCCTCCTGGGCCCCACCAGCAGCACGCCCCTGGTAGATTCAAGACAGAGCAAGAACATTTTGTAAGGGGACACAGCCCCTTTTTATACCCCAAATCCCTTTGTTCTGGGTTCAGGGTGAGGGGGAAAACCAGTCGCAGCTGGTTGGGGAGCACCCTTGATGTGCTCAGCCCCTCACTCTATTCACTGGCAGGGCTAGGGTCGTCAGTCGCACCACAGGGGGCGGAGCCAGCAGTGTGTGGGGAAAACCCTGCCCTATTCAGGTCCAAGGTGCACTCCTCCCCAGCCATCAGCATGCTAATCTCACACTCACCACTGGGGCAGACCCAACCAGACTCCTGGAGCCAGGCTCACCAGCCAGCTCCAGCCAATCACACGCCAGACGCACTGCACACAGAAGTGCCCACTTCTAGAAGTGGCACTTCCACACTAGGTACATGCACGCCGCACACATCATCGCGCAGCATTCACTCCCACGAGTCCGCACATACCAAACTCGGGCCTGCACACCCCACACCTCAGGAACTACTAGGGACACATACATTCCCCATGCATTCCTATGGGAGGGCAGGCCTATCTCACCACATGCACTCAGAGGACGCACGCACTTTACCCTGGGACACAGGGAAAGTGCGCAGGAACCAAACAAATCACCAATAAAAAGCAAAAAGTTCAGGGGTGAACCTGCCAGAAGGGCCAAGTCCAACACAACCCCCTTCCAGCCAAAACGCAGGGCAGACCAATCACCACCGTGATGGTCTTCCCTGCTTGGGGCGATAGAACACGGACGCAGGCCCGCACTGCAGGGACACTCTCCGGTTCTACGCCATTCTCAATCAACATGGTTCCATCTGAAAAAAAAAAAAAAACAACCGAAAAGAACTCAGGCCCAACTAGGCTACCCCACTGGTACTACCTAGTTGTCCACGGCCAGGACCAGGCCCTAGGCCACCCAGATACCACTGGTCCTTGCCAAACCCAGAGTGGGGGGTAGTAACCCCTGGCATACAAGCCATTCTCCACTCTCCCTCTCAGTGTAGTTCCCAACTACCACTGATCCTTCAACCTAGGGTCCGCACCCTCAGGCTGACCAGAGGTCACGAGCAAGAATGCCCCACCCTACCTCTACTTCTGGGGTTCCGCACCCTCCCAGGGAAGCACCCACCAGAACACAACTCTCCCACCAGTTCAGGACCTCTCTCCACCAACTGGTCTACCACCTGGGATCCAAGGGGTCAGAGGCGAGGACTCCCTCCCTCTGCACCCCCTTCCACTGTAGAGCAGGGTCTCTTCACTTAAGATGAGCCCCACCTGCCCTCAGGACTACAGCCGCCCTTACGTCCAGATCCGGAAACACCGACTACTGGCTCCCCAACCGAGGGACGTACCCTTTGGTCAGATGCCTGGCGAACCAGGACTTAACGAGGGTGACCCATAACTAGTGGGTCGTGTGACAGTCTGCCTGGCGCTGATCTCATGACCTCCTGTCCATCTGACAGTGCGTGCAGACCCCCCAGGACAGAAGTGGCGACACCACGGTCACTCAGTGGCGACACAGCCCTCCCGGCTGGTCCCTGACCTACTGGTTCCCACTGGGGAATCCCTCCCCCTCTCACCCCTCCCTCTGGACTTCTGCACCCTCCCAACTGGAGCAGTACCGCCAGACACCAGGACTACTGGAGCTCTGATTACAGACGCTCCACGCCCTCTAGACACTGGGAGATCCTCCTCAAATGACCTATTGGTACAGCCTAGGCCCCCGACCTGATGTTCCCTAAAGAAACCATCCAGGCCCTGACACTGGGTTTCGGGCACCTGGAGACACGCAGTCCCACCCACTCCTTCTCCGCAGAGACAGGCCGTGAGCCCCTACACCGAGACCTAGCTGGGCTACTCTGAACCTCTTCCGCCACGCTGGGCTGGAAGACACCTCAGCCACTACTTTTGGAATCACTCCCCAATGCAAGTTCCCTAACCCAGAGAACTCACACCCAATCAACCAGCAAGCTCCTTATTTCAGAGAACTCACATCATTCATCCACATACACACACCCCCCAGACTAGTAAGACAGTTTCTACCGCCCCTGATTTCTCAACCTGACCACCACGTGACACAGGTACTATTACTCTGGGAACTGGGAATGGGACATCCACATTCATCCAGCGCATTACACATTCATCCCCAAACCCCTCCCAAGACTGGTAAGACAGTTTCTACCGCCCCTGATTTCTCAACCTGACCACCACGTGACACAGGTACCACTACCCCTGGAACTGGGAATGGGAACACATGCACTGGACACACATCTGCTGCCACCACTGGATCCCACCCTCTGGTGAATCCAGAAAACACAATGCACTAAGGGGGATGATCTACCCTCCCGAGCTAGGGACACCTACCAATTAAGTCCCCACTGTAGGCCAACCCAAGAAATAGCAAACAGCACAGGGGCAGTTACCTCCTCCAGCTTCTACTGCAGGCCAACCCAAGAACCCGCTGTCTGCACAATGGCTGTTACCTCCTACTGTTTCTGGTTTCTGTCCTTGGCAGGACACTCAACTCAAAGTGCACCAGCAACACATTTCCACAGAAATGATATTTAAAAACAAACTTTAAAACAATAATCCCTATACCATGTGACTTATCTAAATGCAGAGTTTTGTAGTGCGGCCAGTTGCCGCTGCGGTACAGCGCAAACGCAAGTCCAAATCCCACCGCTGATCACCAATGTTAGAAATGGGATTTCTGGTTGGCTAAGGCTTGCGCCAAAGTCAGGCAGAAACCACCACTCTAGTCAGGGCAAGGAAGTTACACGCCAAAGATAACCCCTGCTCACCCCCTTGGTAGCTTGGCACGAGCAGACCGGCTTATCCCTGAGGCGATGTGTAAAGCGTTTGCGCGCGCACCCAGCAACAACACCCAAGGCCCACCACAAAGGAAACTCCACACAAGGTATTCTATAAAAATAACCTTTGTATTATACACAACACATTAGATAAAAACACACACTCTACAATGTGCCAACAGGCACGGGCAGAATTTACAAGGGATTATATATACAGGGGACAGGGCCACATGGACCACTGTCAGGAATTAGCACTTAGAACATAGCACAAATCACCAATAGTAAATGTAGAACATAACACAAAGTAACTGTAGAGCACAACCAGCCTCTACTGGCGCAATAATGACCTCAGCGTCATCACACTAGCATCAGGTATAAAACCTATCCTGCATCTATCACAGGGGCATAAATCACATTATGCAATTCTCATTGGTCTAACTCATTAGACCTAACCACCTAGGTATAACTATACTAGGGGCGCACATCGCACAGGGAAGTACATTCTCCCTACCATCAACCTAAGCAGGTAAAACAACCTCCTAGGCAGAAAAGACCACACTTAGAGGTACACAACACAGGGTGCGCAAAACATGCTATATACAGTACATTTCCTAGCACCAAAAGCATGAACACAGGGTGCGCAAAACATACTACACCGTACATTTCCTAGCACCACAATCACATCAGAGTCCAGGTTGCGCCAGAACCTAAACGTAGCAGCTGCCCACTACTTGCTGGGCAGCTGGGGACAAGCACAGGGCCTAAACGCTGCAGCTGGCACTAAGTGCTGCGCAGCTGGGGAAGGCACATAGTAGGCAGGGGCTCTCACTAGCCCCTGAAACGATATCCAGAATGTCGGAGCCACCTAGGCTCGAAAATGACATGTCCCCATGGAGCGCACGGGCTCCTAAAATAATGGTGCGCCAATATAGAAAAGGACCTTGCCCCAAAGTACTGTGGAGCGCACTGGCGGCGAAATGGAAGGTGTCCCCAAACGCTGGAGCCCTCGGGGCTCGGAAAACATACACATCGACCAAGTTGGAGCCTCTCCTGGCTCTAGAAACAACTAAGTTGCCTCAGTCACTTTGGAGCGCACTCGCGCTCTTAAAACAAACAATGCGGGGGACGTTGGAGCCCTCTAGGCTCTATAAACAATTGTGCCCGTCGTTGGAGCGGCGGAGGCTCTGAAACCAACATAGCCCTCGCAGGAGCGGCCCTCTGGCAGACGGGGCCGCTCGGACTAGGTGCCTCATCTGGCACACACAAACGGGAGAGGGCATCTTGGAGCGGCCCACTGGCAAGCGGGGCCGCTCTGCACTGGCACTAGTGCCTTCACCTCGTGCCCTCCCCCTCCCCACGGGCAGCACCACTCACCGGCTCTCTCTCTTCGCCCGGTCCCCCTTCTGGGACCGGGACTTCCTGCACTTGCGGTCGTGGCGGGGCTCTCTCACCTCATGAGAGCCCCGTCCCTCGATGCGCCGGTATTCGCCCGGTCCCCCATCTCGGGACCGGGACTTCTCTAGTGGAGCCTGCGAGGCTCCGGGACCTCCTCCCCTCCAAAATGGCGGTACTTCCGCTTCCGTCCCGCGGCCCCGCCCACAACCAGGCGGGCCGCGGGCCCAGCGGCAATTTCGAATGCGGCTCGGGCCGCGGCGGTGATTTTGAATGCGGGCAAGTTCGGGGTGGGCACCCGGAATTTTAAATAACTCAAATAAGCGGGGTAGGCACCCGTATCACTCCTGAATATGAAACGAAGACGCAGGGTGGGCACCTGCGCACCCCAGGCCACCAGATAAGCGGGGTGGGCACCCGCAAGGCACGCATCATGGGGGAATCCCTACGGTGGGGATTCCCTCTCTTGCTCGTAGCAGCGCAACGCTGCACAACTCCAGCTCCTCTCCCTGGGGGAATAAAAGCGCTCTCCAGGCGCTATGTTCAGGACCAGAAAAGCACCTTGCTGTAAGAAAAATAAAGCGCTCCCAGGGCGCTAGGCCAGCATCAAGCCTTGGCAAGGTAAAAGGAAAGTCACAAGGGTCCAGAAGGTCCTGAAGGCATCCAGGGGGCAAGGTAGGGCCCAGGGGCCAGCGCACAGGGCCCTCCAGCAGGGAGGTAGCCCCCATGGCGGTCCCTCCTGGGCCCCACCAGCAGCACGCCCCTGGTAGATTCAAGACAGAGCAAGAACATTTTGTAAGGGGACACAGCCCCTTTTTATACCCCAAATCCCTTTGTTCTGGGTTCAGGGTGAGGGGGAAAACCAGTCGCAGCTGGTTGGGGAGCACCCTTGATGTGCTCAGCCCCTCACTCTATTCACTGGCAGGGCTAGGGTCGTCAGTCGCACCACAGGGGGCGGAGCCAGCAGTGTGTGGGGAAAACCCTGCCCTATTCAGGTCCAAGGTGCACTCCTCCCCAGCCATCAGCATGCTAATCTCACACTCACCACTGGGGCAGACCCAACCAGACTCCTGGAGCCAGGCTCACCAGCCAGCTCCAGCCAATCACACGCCAGACGCACTGCACACAGAAGTGCCCACTTCTAGAAGTGGCACTTCCACACTAGGTACATGCACGCCGCACACATCATCGCGCAGCATTCACTCCCACGAGTCCGCACATACCAAACTCGGGCCTGCACACCCCACACCTCAGGAACTACTAGGGACACATACATTCCCCATGCATTCCTATGGGAGGGCAGGCCTATCTCACCACATGCACTCAGAGCACGCACGCACTTTACCCTGGGACACAGGGAAAGTGCGCAGGAACCAAACAAATCACCAATAAAAAGCAAAAAGTTCAGGGGTGAACCTGCCAGAAGGGCCAAGTCCAACAATTACCTAGGTGCAGGCAGAGCTAAGGTAAAAAAACTACAGCTAGGCACTTTGCCAAAAAAGGCTCTTTTTTCCCTGCGAAATTGAGCTGTGACCACTTTGCGTTTTCCGCCTTTTCCTGTCGTGGGCACTAGGCCGACACACACAAGTGAGGTACCATTTCTCTCGTACGACTTTGTGGAACGCATGGTGGGTGGAAATCTGTGGATGCACGCAGATTCCAGAACTTTCCACAACAGAAATATGGGGAAAATGTGGTATTTGGACAATTTTTTAGGTTTGCAATGGATTCTGGGTAACAGAACCTGGTGGGAGGCAGTCAAGTCTCCCCATCCTGGATTCCCCTGGGTGTCTAGTTTTCAAAAATGTATAGGTTTGCTAGGTTTCCCTAGGTGCCGGCAGAGCTAGCGTTTGAAAACTACAGCTAGGCACTTTGCCAAAAAAGGGTCATTTTTCACTGCGAAAGTGAGGTGTGACCACGTTGCATTTTGCGCCGGTCCCTGTCGCGGGCACTAGGCCGACCCACACAAATTAGGTACCATTTTTCTCATAACACTTTGGGGAATGCGGAGTGTTTGGAAATTTGTGGATCCACGCAGATTCCAGAACTTTCCACCACAGAAGTGTGAGGAAAATGTGTTTTTTTGGACAATTTTTTAGGTTTGCAAGGGATTCTGGGTAACAGAACCTGGTGGGAGGCAGTCAAGTCTCCCCATCCTGGATTCCCATGGGTGTCTAGTATTCAAAAAGATATAGGTTTGCTAGGATTCACCAGGTGCCGGCAGAGCTAAGGTAAAAAAACTACAGCTAGGCACTTTGCCAAAAAAGTGTAATTCTTCCCTGCGAAATTGAGCTGTGACCACTTTGCGTTTTCCGCCTTTTCCTGTTGCGGGCACTAGGCCGACACACACAAATGAGGTACCATTTCTCTCTTAAGACTTTGTGGAACGCGTGGTGGGTGGAAATTTGTGGATGCACGCAGATTCCAGAACTTTCCACCACAGAAATGTGGGGAAAATGTGGTATTTGGACAATTTTTTAGGTTTGCAATGGATTCTGGGTAACAGAACCTGGTGGGAGGCAGTCAAGTCTCCGCATCCTGGATTTCCATGGGTGTCTAGTTTTCAAAAATGTATAGGTTTGCTAGGTTTTCCTAGGTGCCGGCAGAGCTAGGTTATGACAACAACAGCTAGGCACTTTGCCAAAAAAGGGTCATTTTTCCCTGCGAAATTGAGCTGTGACCACTTTGCGTTTTCCGCCTTTTCCTGTTGCGGGCACTAGGCCAACACACACAAATGAGGTACCATTTCTCTTGTAAGACTTTGTGGAACGCGTGGTGGGTGGAAATTTGTGGATGCACGCAGATTCCAGAACTTTCCACCACAGAAATGTGGGGAAAATGTGGTATTTGGACAATTTTTTAGGTTTGCAATGGATTCTGGGTAACAGAACCTGGTGGGAGGCAGTCAAAAGTCTCCCCATCCTGGATTTCCATGGGTGTCTAGTTTTCAAAAATGTATAGGATTGCTAGGTTTACCTAGGTGCCGGCAGAGCTAGGGTGCAAAAACTACAGCTAAGCACTTTGCCAAAAAAGGGTCATTTTTCACTGCGAAATTGAGGTGTGACTACGTTGCGTTTTGAGCCGTTTCCTGTGGTGGGCACTAGGTCGACCCACACAAGTGAGGTACCATTTTTCTCGGAAGACTTTGGGTAACGCGGGGTGGGTGGAAAATTGTGGATCCACGTGGATTCTAGAACTTTCCACCACATAAATGTGGGCAAAATGTGTTTTTTTTTACAATTTCTTTGATTTGCAAGGGATTCTGGTTAACAGAACCTGGTGGGAGGTAGTTAAGTCTCCCCATCCTGAATTCCCCTGGGTGTCTAGTTTTCAAAAATGTATAGGTTTGCTAGGTTTCCCTAGGTGCCGGCAGAGCTAGGGTTTGAAAACTACAGCTAAGCACTTTGCCAAAAAAGGGTCATTTTTCACTGCGAAAGTGAGGTGTAACCACGTTGCGTTTTGCGCCGGTCCCTGTCGCGGGCACTAGGCCGACCCACACAAATGAGGTACCATTTTTCTCGTAACACTTTGGGGAACGCGGAGTGTTTGGAAATTTGTGGATCCACGCAGATTCCAGAACTTTCCACCACAGAAGTGTGGGGAAAATGTGGGTTTTTTGGACAATTTTATAGGTTTGCAAGGGATTCTGGGTAACAGAACCTGGTGGGAAGCAGTCAAGTCTCCCCATCCTGGATTCCCCTGGGTGTCTAGTTTTAAAAATGCATAGGTTTGCTAGGTTTCCCTAGGTACCGGCAGAGCTAGGTTTTGAAAACAACAGCTAGGCACTTTGCCAAATAAGGGTCATTTTTCCCTGCGAAATTGAGCTGTGAGCACTTTGCGTTTTCCGCCTTTTCCTGTCGCGGGCACTAGGCCGACACACACAAATGAGGTACCATTTCTCTCGTAAGACTTTGGGGAACGCGGGGTGGGTGGAAATTTGTGGATCCACGCAGATTCCAGACCTTTCCACCACAGAAATGTGGGTAAAATGAGTTTTTTTTACAATTGTTTAGGTTTGCAAGGGATTCTGGGTAACATAACGTGGTGGGAGGCAGTCAGGTCACCCCATCCTGGATTCCCCTGGGTGTCTAGTTTTTAAAAATGTATAGGATTGCTAGGTTTACTCAGGTGCCGGCAGAGCTAGGGTTAAAAAACTACAGCTAGGCACTTTGCCAAAAAAAGGGTCATTTTTCACTGCAAAATTGAGGTGTGACTACGTTGCGTTTTGCAGCGTTTCCTGTCGCGGGCACTAGGTCGACCCACACAAGTGAGGTACCATTTTTCTAGGGAGACTTTGGGTAATGCGGGGTCGGTGGAAAATTGTGGATCCACGTGGATTCTAGAACTGTCCACCACATAAATGTGGTGAAAACGTGTTTTTTTGACTATTTCTTTGATTTGCAAGGGATTCTGGGTAACAGAAACTGGTGGGAGGCAGTCAAGTCTCCCCATTCCTGGATTCCCCTGGGTGTCTAGTTTTCAAAAATGTATAGGTTTGCTAGTTTTCCCTAGGTGCCGGCAGAGCTAGGGTTTGAAAACAACAGCTAGGCACTTTGCCAAAAAAGGGTCATTTTTCACTGCGAAAGTGAGGTGTGACCACGTTGCGTTTTGCGCCGATCCCTGTCGCGGGCACTAGGCCGACCCACACAAATGAGGTACCATTTTTCTCGTAGTACTTCGGGGAACGCAGAGTGGTTGGAAATGTATGGATCCACGCAGATTCCAGAACTTTTCACCACAGAAGTGTGGGGAAAATGTGGTTTTTTGAACAATTTTTTAGGTTTGCAAGGGATTCTGGGTAACAGAACCTGGTGGAAGGCAGTCAATTCTCCCCATCCTGGATTCCCCTGGGCGTCTAGTTTTCAAAAAGATATAGGTTTGCTAGGATTACCTAGGTGCCGGCAGAGCTCAGGTAAAAAAACTACAGCTAGGCACTTTGCCAAAAAAGGCTCTTTTTTCCCTGCGAAATTGAGCTGTGACCACTTTGCGTTTTCCGCCTTTTCCTGTTGCGGGCAGTAGGCCGGCACACACAAATGTGGGTAAAATGAGGTTTTTTTTACAATTGTTTAGGTTTGCAAGGGATTTTGGGTAACATAACCTGGTGGGAGGCAGTCAAGTCACCCCATCCTGGATTCCACTGGGTGTCTAGTTTTTAAAAATGTATAGGATTGCTAGGTTTACCTAGGTGCCGGCAGAGCTAGGGTTAAAAAACTACAGCTAGGCACTTTGCCAAAAAAGGGTCATTTTTCACTGCGAAAGTGAGGTGTGACCACGTTGCGTTTTGCGCCGGTCCCTGTCGCGGGCACTAGGCCGACCCACACAAATTAGGTACCATTTTTCTCATAACACTTTGGGGAATGCGGAGTGTTTGGAAATTTGTGGATCCACGCAGATTCCAGAACTTTCCACCACAGAAGTGTGGGGAAAATGTGGTTTTTTGGACAATTTTTTAGGTTTGCAAGGGATTCTGGGTAACAGAACCTGGTGGGAAGCAGTCAAGTCTCCCCATCCTGAATTCCCCTGGGTGTCTAGTTTTCAAAAATGTATAGCTTTGCTAGGTTTCCCTAGGTACCGGCAGAGCTAGGTTTTGAAAACAACAGCTAGGCACTTTGCCAAAAAAGGGTCATTTTTCCCTGCGAAATTGAGCTGTGACCACTTTGCGTTTTCCGCCTTTTCCTGTCCCGGGCACTAGGCCTACACACACAAGTGTGGTACCATTTCTCTCGTAAGACTTTGGGGAACGCGGGGTGGTTGGAAATTTGTGGATGCACGCAGATTCCAGAACTTTCCACCACAGAAATATGGGGAAAATGTGTTTTTTGGACAATTCTTTAGGTTTGCAATGGATTCTGGGTAACAGAACCTGGTGGGAGGCAGTCAACCCACCACATCCTGGATTCCCCTGGGTGTCTAGTTTTCAAAAATGTATAGGTTTGCTAGGTTTCCCTAGGTGCCGGCAGAGCTAGGATGCAAAAACTACAGCTAAGCACTTTGCCAAAAAAAGGTAATTTTTCACTGCGAAATTGAGGTGTGTCCACGTTGCACTAGACCGACCCACACAAGTGAGGTACCATTTTTCTTGGAAGACTTTGGGAAATGCGGGTGGGTGGAAGTTTGTGGATCCGCGCAGATTCCAGACCTTTCCACCACGGAAATGTGGGTAAAATGAGTTTTTTTTACAATTGTTTAGGTTTGCAAGGGATTTTGGGTAACATAACCTGGAGGGAGGCAGTCAAGTCACCCCATCCTGGATTCCACTGGGTGTCTAGTTTTTAAAAATGTATAGGATTGCTAGGTTTACCTAGGTGCCGGCAGAGCTAGGGTTAAAAAACTACAGCTAGGCACTTTGCCAAAAAATGGTCATTTTTCACTGCAAAATTGAGGTGTGACTATGTTGCGTTTTGCACCGTTTCCTGTCGCGGGCACTAGGTTGACCCACACAAGTGAGGTACCATATTTCTAGGGAGACTTTGGGTAACGCGGGGTCGGTGGAAAATTGTGGATCCACGTGGATTCTAGAACTTTCCACCACATAAATGTGGTGAAAATGTGTTTTTTTGACTATTTCTTTGATTTGCAAGGGATTCTGGGTAACAGAAACTGGTGGGAGGCAGTCAAGTCTCCCCATTCCTGGATTCCCCTGGGGTGTCTAGTTTTCAAAAATGTATAGGTTTGCTAGTTTTCCCTAGGTGTCGGCAGAGCTAGGGTTTGAAAACAACAGCTAGGCACTTTGCCAAAAAAGGGTCATTTTTCACTGCGAAAGTGAAGTGGGACCACGTTGCGTTTTGCGCCGATCCCTGTCGCGGGCACTAGGCCGACCCACACAAATGAGGTACCATTTTTCTCGTAGTACTTCGGGGAACGCAGAGTGGTTGGAAATTTATGGATCCACGCAGATTCCAGAACTTTTCACCACAGAAGTGTGGGGAAAATGTGGTTTTTTGGACAATTTTTTAGGTTTGCAAGGGATTCTGGGTAACAGAACCTGGTGGGACGCAGTCAATTCTCCCCATCCTGGATTCCCCTGGGCGTCTAGTTTTCAAAAAGATATAGGTTTGCTAGGATTACCTAGGTGCCGGCAAAGATCAGGTAAAAAAACTACAGCTAGGCACTTTGCCAAAAAAGGCTCTTTTTTCCCTGCGAAATTGAGCTGTGACCACTTTGCGTTTTCCGCCTTTTCCTGTTGCGGGCACTATGCCGACACACACAAATGAGGTACCATTTCTCTTGTAAGACTTTGTGGAACGCGTGGTGGGTGGAAATTTGTGGATGCACGCAGATTCCAGAACTTTCCACCACAGAAATGTGGGGAAAATGTGGTATTTGGACAATTTTTTAGGTTTGCAATGGATTCTGGGTAACAGAACCTGGTGGGAGGCAGTCAAGTCTCCCCATCCTGGATTTCCATGGGTGTCTAGTTTTCAAAAATGTATAGGTTTGCTAGGTTTCCCTAGGTGCCGGCAGAGCTAGGTTATGAAAACAACAGCTAGGCACTTTGCCAAAAAAGGGTCATTTTTCCATGCGAAATTGAGCTGTGACCACTTTGCGTTTTCCGCCTTTTCCTGTCGCGGGCACTAGGCCGACACACACAAGTGAGGTACCAATATTCTCGTAAGACTTTGGGGAACGCGGGGTGGGTGGAAATTTGTGGATGCACGCAGATTCCAGAACTTTCCACCACAGAAATATGGGGAAAATGTGGTATTTGGACAATTTTTTAAGTTTGCAATGGATTCTGGGTAACAGAACCTGGTGGGAGGCAGTCAACCCTCCACATCCTGGATTCCCCTGGGTGTCTAGTTTTCAAAAATGTATAGGTTTGCTAGGTTTCCCTAGGTGCCGGCAGAGCTAGGGTGCATAAACTACAGCTAAGCACTTTGCCAAAAAAGGGTAATTTTTCACTGCGAAATTGAGGTGTGTCCACGTTGCGTTTTGCGCAGTTTCCTGTCGCGGGCACTAGACCGACCCACACAAGTGAGGTACCATTTTTCTTGGACGACTTTGGGGAACGCGGGGTGGGTGGAAATTTGTGGATCCACGCAGATTCCAGACGTTTCCACAACAGAAATGTGGTTAAAATGAGTTTTTTTTACAATTGTTTAGGTTTGCAAGGGATTCTGGGTAACATAACCTGGTGGGAGGCAGTCAAGTCACCCCATCCTGGATTTCCCTGGGTGTCTAGTTTTAAAAAATGTATAGGATTGCTAGCTTTCCCTAGGTGCCGGCAGAGCTAGGGTTAAAAAACTACAGCTAGACACTTTGCCAAAAAAAAGTCATTTTTCACTGCAAAATTGAGGTGTGACTACGTTCGTTTTGCGCCGTTTCCTGTCGCGGGCACTAGGTCGACCCACACAAATGAGGTACCATTTTTCTAGGGAGACTTTGGGTAACGTGGAGTCGGTGGAAAATTGTGGATCCACGTGGATTCTAGAACTTTCCACCACATAATTGTGGAGAAAATGTGTTTTTTTGACAATTTCTTTGATTTGCAAGGGATTCTGGGTAACAGAAACTGGTGGTAGGCAGTCAAGTCTCCCCATTCCTGTATTCCCCTGGGTGTCTAGTTTTCAAAAATGTATAGGTTTGCTAGTTTTCCCTAGGTGCCGGCAGAGCTAGGTTTGAGAAACAACAGCTAGGCACTTTGCCAAAAAAGGGTCATTTTTCACAGCGAAAGTGAGGTGTGACCACGTTGCGTTTTGCGCCGGTCCCTGTCGCGGGCACTAGGCCGACCTACACAAATGAGGTACCATTTTTCTCGTAACACTTTGGGGAACGCAGAGTGGTTGGAAATTTGTGGATCCACGCAGATTCCAGAACTTTCCACAACAGAAGTGTGGGGAAAATGTGGTTTTTTGGACAATTTTTTAGGTTTGCAAGGGATTCTGGGTAACAGAACCTGGTGGGAGGCAGTCAAGTCACCCCATCCTGGATTCCACTGGGTGTCTAGTTTTTAAAAATGTATAGGATTGCTAGGTTTACCTAGGTGCCGGCAGAGCTAGGGTTAAAAAACTACAGCTAGGCACTTTGCCAAAAAAGGGTCATTTTTCCCTGCGAAATTGAGCTGTGACCACTTTGCGTTTTCCGCCTTTTCCTGTCACGGGCACTAGGCCGACACACACAAGTGAGTTACCATTTCTCTTGAAGACTTTGTGGAACGTGTGGTGGGTTGAAATTTGTGGATGCACACAGATTCCAGAACTTTCCACCACAGAAATGTGGGGAAAATGTGGTTTTTGGACAATTTTTTAGGTTTTCAATGGATTCTGAGTAACAGAACCTGGTGGGAGGCAGTCAACCCACCACATCCTGGATTCCCCTGGGTGTCTAGTTTTCAAAAATGCATAGGTTTGCTAGGGTTCCCTAGGTGCCGGCAGAGCTAGGGTGCAAAAACTACAGCTAAGCACCTTGCCAAAAAGGGTAATTTTACACTGCGAAATTGAGGTGTGTCTAAGTTGCGTTTTGCGCCGTTTCCTGTCGCGGGTACTAGACCGACCCACACAAGTGAGGTACCATTTTTCTTGGACGACTTTGGGGAACGCGGGGTGGGTGGAAATTTGTGGATCCACGTAGATTCCAGACATTTCCACCACGGAAATGTGGGTAAAATGTGTTTTTTTTACAATTGTTTAGGTTTGCAAGGAATTCTGGGTAACATAACCTGGTGGGAGGCAGTCAAGTTACCCCCTCCTGGATTCCCCTGGGTGTCTAGTTTTTAAATATGTATAGGATTGCTAGGTTTACCTATGTGCCGGCAGAGCTAGGGTGCAAAAACTACAGCTAAGCACTTTGCCAACAAAGGGTCATTTTTCAATGCGAAATTGAGGTGTGACTATGTTGCGTTTTGCGCCGTTTCCTGTCATGGGCAGTAGGGTGACCCACACAAGTGAGGTACCATTTTTCTCGGAAGACTTTGGGTAAAGGGGGGTCGGTGGAAATTTGTGGATCCACGCAGATTCCAGAACTTTCCACCACAGAAGTGTGGGGAAAATGTGGTTTTTTGGACAATTTTTTAGGTTTCCAAGGGATTCTGGGTAACAGAACCTGGTGGGAAGCAGTCGAGTCTCCCCATCCTGGATTCCCCTGGGTGTCTAGCTTTCAAAAATGTATAGGTTTGCTAGGTTTCCCTAGGTGCTGGCAGAGCTAGGTTTTGAAAACAACAGCTAGGCACTTTGCCAAAAAAGGGTAATTTTTCCCTGCGAAATTGAGCTGTGACCACTTTGCGTTTTCCTCCTTTTCCTGTCACGGGCACTAGGCCGACACACACAAGTGAGGTACCATTTCTCTTGTAAGACTTTGGGGAACGCGGGGTGGGTGGAAATTTGTGGATGCACGCAGATTCCAGAACTTTCCACCACAGAAATATGGGGAAAATGTGGCATTTGGACAGTTTTTTAGGTTTGCAATGGATTCTGGGTAACAGAACCTGGTGGGAGGCAGTCAACCCTCCACATCCTGGATTCCCCTGGGTGTCTAGTCTTCAAAAATGTATAGGTTTGCTAGGTTTCCCTAGGTGCCAGCAGAGCTAGGGTGCAAAAACTACAGCTAAGCACTTTGCCAAAAAAGGGTAATTTTGCACTGCGAAATTGAGGTGTGTCCACGTTGCGTTTTGCGCAGTTTCCTGGCGCGGGCACTAGACCGACCCACACAAGTGAGGTACCATTTTTCTTGGAAGACTTTGGGGAACGCGGGGTGGGTGGAAATTTGTGGATCCATGCAGATTCCAGACGTTTCCACAACGGAAATGTGGTTAAAATGAGTTTTTTTTACAATTGTTTAGGTTTGCAAGGGATTCTGGGTAACATAACCTGGTGGGAGGCAATCAAGTCACCCCATCCTGGATTCCCCTGGGTGTCTAGTTTTTAAAAATGTATAGGATTGCTAGCTTTCCCTAGGTGCCTGCAGAGCTAGGGTTAAAAAACTACAGCTAGACACTTTGCCAAAAAAGGGTCATTTTTCACTGCAAAATTGAGGTGTGACTACGTTGCGTTTTGTGCCATTTCCTGTCGCGGGCACTAGGTCGACCCACACAAGTGAGGTACCATTTTTCTAGGGAGACTTTGGGTAACGTGGAGTCGGTGGAAAATTTTGGATCCACGTGGATTCTAGAACTTTCCACCACATAATTGTGGAGAAAATGTGTTTTTTTGACAATTTCTTTGATTTGCAAGGGATTCTGGGTAACAGAAACTGGTGGTAGGCAGTCAAGTCTCCCCATTCCTGTATTCCCCTGGGTGTCTAGTTTTCAAAAATGTATAGGTTTGCTAGTTTTCCCTAGGTGCCGGCAGAGCTAGGTTTGAGAAACAACAGCTAGGCACTTTGCCAAAAAAGGGTCATTTTTCACAGCGAAAGTGAGGTGTGACCACGTTGCGTTTTGCGCCGGTCCCTGTCGCGGGCACTAGGCCGACCTACACAAATGAGGTACCATTTTTCTCGTAACACTTTGGGGAACGCAGAGTGGTTGGAAATTTGTGGATCCACGCAGATTCCAGAACTTTCCACAACAGAAGTGTGGGGAAAATGTGGTTTTTTGGACAATTTTTTAGGTTTGCAAGGGATTCTGGGTAACAGAACCTGGTGGGAGGCAGTCAAGTCACCCCATCCTGGATTCCACTGGGTGTCTAGTTTTTAAAAATGTATAGGATTGCTAGGTTTACCTAGGTGCCGGCAGAGCTAGGGTTAAAAAACTACAGCTAGGCACTTTGCCAAAAAAGGGTCATTTTTCCCTGCGAAATTGAGCTGTGACCACTTTGCGTTTTCCGCCTTTTCCTGTCACGGGCACTAGGCCGACACACACAAGTGAGTTACCATTTCTCTTGAAGACTTTGTGGAACGTGTGGTGGGTTGAAATTTGTGGATGCACACAGATTCCAGAACTTTCCACCACAGAAATGTGGGGAAAATGTGGTTTTTGGACAATTTTTTAGGTTTTCAATGGATTCTGAGTAACAGAACCTGGTGGGAGGCAGTCAACCCACCACATCCTGGATTCCCCTGGGTGTCTAGTTTTCAAAAATGCATAGGTTTGCTAGGGTTCCCTAGGTGCCGGCAGAGCTAGGGTGCAAAAACTACAGCTAAGCACCTTGCCAAAAAGGGTAATTTTACACTGCGAAATTGAGGTGTGTCTAAGTTGCGTTTTGCGCCGTTTCCTGTCGCGGGCACTAGACCGACCCACACAAGTGAGGTACCATTTTTCTTGGACGACTTTGGGGAACGCGGGGTGGGTGGAAATTTGTGGATCCACGTAGATTCCAGACATTTCCACCACGGAAATGTGGGTAAAATGTGTTTTTTTTACAATTGTTTAGGTTTGCAAGGAATTCTGGGTAACATAACCTGGTGGGAGGCAGTCAAGTTACCCCCTCCTGGATTCCCCTGGGTGTCTAGTTTTTAAATATGTATAGGATTGCTAGGTTTACCTATGTGCCGGCAGAGCTAGGGTGCAAAAACTACAGCTAAGCACTTTGCCAACAAAGGGTCCTTTTTCAATGCGAAATTGAGGTGTGACTATGTTGCGTTTTGCGCCGTTTCCTGTCGTGGGCAGTAGGGTGACCCACACAAGTGAGGTACCATTTTTCTCGGAAGACTTTGGGTAAAGGGGGGTCGGTGGAAATTTGTGGATCCACGCAGATTCCAGAACTTTCCACCACAGAAGTGTGGGGAAAATGTGGTTTTTTGGACAATTTTTTAGGTTTCCAAGGGATTCTGGGTAACAGAACCTGGTGGGAAGCAGTCGAGTCTCCCCATCCTGGATTCCCCTGGGTGTCTAGCTTTCAAAAATGTATAGGTTTGCTAGGTTTCCCTAGGTGCTGGCAGAGCTAGGTTTTGAAAACAACAGCTAGGCACTTTGCCAAAAAAGGGTAATTTTTCCCTGCGAAATTGAGCTGTGACCACTTTGCGTTTTCCTCCTTTTCCTGTCACGGGCACTAGGCCGACACACACAAGTGAGGTACCATTTCTCTTGTAAGACTTTGGGGAACGCGGGGTGGGTGGAAATTTGTGGATGCACGCAGATTCCAGAACTTTCCACCACAGAAATATGGGGAAAATGTGGCATTTGGACAGTTTTTTAGGTTTGCAATGGATTCTGGGTAACAGAACCTGGTGGGAGGCAGTCAACCCTCCACATCCTGGATTCCCCTGGGTGTCTAGTCTTCAAAAATGTATAGGTTTGCTAGGTTTCCCTAGGTGCCAGCAGAGCTAGGGTGCAAAAACTACAGCTAAGCACTTTGCCAAAAAAGGGTAATTTTGCACTGCGAAATTGAGGTGTGTCCACGTTGCGTTTTGCGCAGTTTCCTGTCGCGGGCACTAGACCGACCCACACAAGTGAGGTACCATTTTTCTTGGAAGACTTTGGGGAACGCGGGGTGGGTGGAAATTTGTGGATCCACGCAGATTCCAGACGTTTCCACAACGGAAATGTGGTTAAAATGAGTTTTTTTTACAATTGTTTAGGTGTGCAAGGGATTCTGGGTAACATAACCTGGTGGGAGGCAATCAAGTCACCCCATCCTGGATTCCCCTGGGTGTCTAGTTTTTAAAAATTTATAGGATTGCTAGCTTTCCCTAGGTGCCGGCAGAGCTAGGGTTAAAAAACTACAGCTAGACACTTTGCCAAAAAAGGGTCATTTTTCACTGCAAAATTGAGGTGTGACTACGTTGCGTTTTGCGCCGTTTCCTGTCGCGGGCACTAGGTCGACCCACACAAGTGAGGTACCATTTTTCTAGGGAGACTTTGGGTAACGTGGAGTCGGTGGAAAATTTTGGATCCACGTGGATTCTAGAACTTTCCACCACATAATTGTGGAGAAAATGTGTTTTTTTGACAATTTCTTTGATTTGCAAGGGATTCTGGGTAACAGAAACTGGTGGTAGGCAGTCAAGTCTCCCCATTCCTGTATTCCCCTGGGTGTCTAGTTTTCAAAAATGTATAGGTTTGCTAGTTTTCCCTAGGTGCCGGCAGAGCTAGGTTTGAGAAACAACAGCTAGGCACTTTGCCAAAAAAGGGTCATTTTTCACAGCGAAAGTGAGGTGTGACCACGTTGCGTTTTGCGCCGGTCCCTGTCGCGGGCACTAGGCCGACCTACACAAATGAGGTACCATTTTTCTCGTAACACTTTGGGGAACGCAGAGTGGTTGGAAATTTGTGGATCCACGCAGTTTCCAGAACTTTCCACAACAGAAGTGTGGGGAAAATGTGGTTTTTTGGACAATTTTTTAGGTTTGCAAGGGATTCTGGGTAACAGAACCTGGTGGGAGGCAGTCAAGTCTCCCCATCCTGGATTCCCCTGGGTGTCTATTTTTCAAAAAGATATAGGTTTGCTAGGATTCACCAGGTGCCGGCAGAGCTAAGGTAAAAAAACTACAGCTAGGCACTTTGCCAAAAAAGTGTAATTTTTCCCTGCGAAATTGAGCTGTGACCACTTTGCGTTTTCCGCCTTTTCCTGTCGCGGGCACTAGGCCGACACACACAAGTGAGGTACCATTTCTCTCGTAAGACTTTGTGGAACGCGTGGTGGGTGGAAATTTGTGGATGCACGCAGATTCCAGAACTTTCCACCACAGAAATGTGGGGAAAATGTGGTTTTTGGAAATTTTTTTAGGTTTGCAATGGATTCTGGGTAACAGAACCTGGTGGGAGGCAGTCAACCCACCACATCCTGGATTCCCCTGGGTGTCTAGTTTTCAAAAATGTATAGGTTTGCTAGGTTTCCCTAGGTGCCAGCAGAGCTAGGGTGCAAAAACTACAGCTAAGCACTTTGCCAAAAAAGGGTCATTTTTCACTGCGAAATTGAGGTGTGTCCAAGTTGCGTTTTGCGCCTTTTCCTGTCGCGGGCACTAGACCGACCCACACAAGTGAGGTACCATTTTTCTTGGAAGACTTTGGGGAATGCGGGGTGGGTGGAAATTTGTGGATCCACGTAGATTCCAGACATTTCCACCACGGAACTGTGGGTAAAATGTGTTTTTTTTATAATTGTTTAGGTTTGCAAGGGATTCTGGGTAACATAACCTGGTGGGAGGCAGTCAAGGCACCCCCTCCTGGATTCCCCTGGGTGTCTAGTTTTTAAAAATGTATAGAATTGCTAGGTTTACATAGGTGCCGGCAGAGCTAGGGTGCAAAAACTACAGCTAAGCACTTTGCCAACAAAGGGTCATTTTTCACTGCGAAATTGAGGTGTGACTACGTTGTGTTTTGCGTCGTTTCCTGTCATGGGCACTAGGTCGACCCACACAAGTGAGGTACCATTTTTCTCGGAAGACTTTGGGTAATGCGGGGTGGGTGGAAAATTGTGGATCCACGTGGATTCTAGAACTTTCCACCACATAAATGTGGGGAAAATGTGTTTTTTTGACAATTTCTTTGATTTGCAAGGGATTCTGGTTAACAGAACCTGGTGGGAGGCAGTTAAGTCTCCCCATCCTGAATTCCCCTGGGTGTCTAGTTTTAAAAAATGTATAGGTTTGCTAGGTTTCCCTAGGTGCCGGCAGAACTAGGGTTTGAAAACTACAGCTAAGCACTTTGCCAAAAATGGGTCATTTTTCACTGCGAAAGTGAGGTGTGACCACGTTGCGTTTTGCGCCGGTCCCTGTCGCGGGCACTAGGCCGACCCACACAAATGAGGTACCATTTTTCTCGTAACACTTTGGGGAACGCGGTGTGTTTGGAAATTTGTGGATCCACGCAGATTCCAGAACTTTCCACCACAGAAGTGTGGGGAAAATGTGGTTTTTTGGACAATTTTTTAGGTTTGCAAGGGATTCTGGGTAACAGAACCTGGTGGGAGGCAGTCAAGTCTCCCCATCCTGGATTCCCCTGGGTGTCTAGTTTTCAAAATGCATAGGTTTGCTAGGTTTCCCTAGGTACCGGCAGAGCTAGGGTGCAAAAACTACAGCTAAGCACTTTGCCAAAAACGGTAATTTTTCACTGCGAAATTGAGGTGTGTCCATGTTGCGCTTTGCGCAGTTTCCTGTCGCGGGCACTAGACCGACCCACACAAATGAGGTACCATTTTTCATGGAAGACTTTGGGGAACGCGGGGTGGGTGGAAATTTGTGGATCCACGCAGATTCCAGACCTTTCCACCACAGAAATGTGGGTAAAATGAGTTTTTTTTACAATTGTTTAGGTTTGCAAGGGATTCTGGGTAACAGAACCTAGTGGGAGGCAGTCAAGTCTCCCCATCCTGGATTCCCCTGGGCGTCTAGTTTTCAAAAAGATATAGGTGTGCTAGGATTACCTAGGTGCAGGCAGAGCTAAGGTAAAAAAACTACAGCTAGGCACTTTGCCAAAAAAGGCTCTTTTTTCCCTGCGAAATTGAGCTGTGACCACTTTGCTTTTTCCGCCTTTTCCTGTCGCGGGCACTAGGCCGACACACACAAGTGAGGTACCATTTCTCTCGTAAGACATTGTGGAACGCGTGGTGGGTGGAAATTTGTGGATGCACGCAGATTCCAGAACTTTCCACCACAGAAATATGGGGAAAATGTGGTATTTGGACAATTTTTTAGGTTTGCAATGGATTCTGGGTAACAGAACCTGGTGGGAGGCAGTCAAGTCTCCCCATCCTGGATTTCCATGGGTGTCTAGCTTTAAAAAATGTATAGGTTTGCTAGGTTTTCCTAGGTGCCGGCAGAGCTAGGTTATGAAAACAACAGCTAGGCACTTTGCCAAAAAAGGGTCATTTTTCGCTGCGAAATTGAGCTGTGACCACTTTGCGTTTTCTGCATTTTCCTGTCGCGGGCACTAGGCCGACACACACAAGTGAGGTACCATTATTCTCGCAAGACTTTGGGGAACGTGGGGTGGGTGGAAATTTTTGGATGCACGCAGATTCCAGAACTTTCCACCACAGAAATGTGGGGGAAAATGTGGTTTTTGGATAATTTTTTAGGTTTGCAATGGATTCTGGGTAACAGAACCTGGTGGGAGGCAGCCAACCCACCACATCCTGGATTCCCCTAGGTGTCTAGTTTTAAAAAATGTATAGGTTTGCTAGGTTTCCCTAGGTGCCGGCAGAGCTAGGGTGCAAAAACTACAGCTAAGCACTTTGCCAAAAAAGGGTAATATTTCACTGCGAAATTGAGGTGTGTCCACGTTGCGTTTTGCGCAGTTTCCTGTGGTGGGCACTAGACCGACCCACACAAGTGAGGTACCATTTTTCTCATAGCACTTTGGGGAACGCAGAGTGGTTGGAAATTTGTGGATCCACGCAGATTCCAGAACTTTCCACCACAGCAGTGTGGGGAAAATGTGTTTTTTTGGACAATTCTTTAGGTTTGCAATGGATTCTGGGTAACAGAACCTGGTGGGAGGCAGTCAACCCACCACATCCTGGATTCCCCTAGGTGTCTAGATTTAAAAAATGTATAGGTTTGCTAGGTTTCCCTAGGTGCCGGCAGAGCTAGGGTGCAAAAACTACAGCTAAGCACTTTGCCAAAAAAGGGTAATATTTCACTGCGAAATTGAGGTGTGTCCACGTTGCGTTTTGCGCAGTTTCCTGTGGTGGGCACTAGACCGACCCACACAAGTGAGGTACCATTTTTCTTGGAAGACTTTGGGGAACGCGGGGTGGGTGGAAATTTGTGGATCCACGCGGTTTCCAGACCTTTCCACCACGGAAATGTAGGTAAAACGATTTTTTTTTACAATTGTTTAGGTTTGCAAGGGATTCTGGGTAACATAACCTGGTGGGAGGCAGTCAAGTCACCCCATCCTGGATTCCCCTGCGTGTCTAGTTTTGAAAAATGTATAGGATTGCTAGGTTTACCATGTGCCGGCAGAGCTAGGGTTAAAAAACTACAGCTAGGCACTTTGCCAAAAAAGGGTCATTTGTCACTGCAAAATTGAGGTGTGACTACGTTGCGTTTTGCGCCGTTTCCTGTCGCGGGTACTAGGTCGACCCACACAAGTGAGGTACCATTTTTCTAGGGAGACTTTGGGTAACGCGGAGTCGTTGGAAAATTGCGGATCCACGTGGATTCTAGAACTTTCCACCACATAAATGTGGAGAAAATGTGTTTTTTTGACAATTTCTTTGATTTGCAAGGGATTCTGGATAACAGAAACTGGTGGGAGGCAGTCAAGTCTCCCCATTCCTGGATTCCCCTGGGTATCTAGTTTTCAAAAATGTATAGGTTTGCTAGTTTTCCCTAGGTGCCGGCAGAGCTAGGTTTGAAAACAACAGCTAGGCAGTTTGCCAAAAATCACTGCGAAAGTGAGGTGTGACCACGTTGTGTTTTGCGCCGGTCCCTGTCGCGGGCACTATGCCGACCCACACAAATGAGGTACCATTTTTCTCATAACACTTTGAGGAACGCAGAGTGGTTGGAAATTTGTGGATCCACGCAGATTCCAGAACTTTCCACCACAGAAGTGTGGGGAAAATGTGTTTTTTTGGACAATTTTTTAGGTTTGCAAGGGATTCTGGGTAACAGAACCTGCTGGGAGGCAGTCAAGTCTCCCCATCCTGGATTCCCCTGGGCGTCTAGTTTTCAAAAAGATATAGGTTTGCTAGGATTCACTAGGTGCCGGCAGAGCTAAGGTAAAAAAACTACAGCTAGGCACTTTGCCAAAAAAGGGTCATTTTTCCCTGCGAAATTGAGCTGTGACCACTTTGCGTTTTCCGCCTTTTCCTGTCGCGGGCACTAGGCCGACACACACAAGTGAGGTACCATTTTTCTAGGGAGACTTTGGGTAACGCGGGGTCGGTGGAAAATTGTGGATCCACGTGGATTCTAGAACTTTCCACCACATAAATGTGGTGAAAATGTGTTTTTTTGACTATTTCTTTGATTTGCAAGGGATTCTGGGTAACAGAAACTGGTGGGAGGCAGTCAAGTCTCCCCATTCCTGGATTCCCCTGGGTGGCTAGTTTTCAAAAATGTATAGGTTTGCTAGTTTTCCCTAGGTGCCGGCAGAGCTAGGGTTCGAAAACAACAGCTAGGCACTTTGCCAAAAAAGGGTCATTTTTCACTGCGAAAGTGAGGTGGGACCAAGTTGCGTTTTGCGCCGATCATTGTCGCGGGCACCAGGCCGACCCACACAAATGAGGTACCATTTTTCTCGTAGCACTTCGGGGAACGCAAAGTGGTTGGAAATTTATGGATCCACGCAGATTCCAGAACTTTTCACCACAGAAGTGTGGGGAAAATGTGGTTTTTTGGACAATTTTTTAGGTTTGCAAGGGATTCTGGGTAACAGAACCTGGTGGGGGGCAGTCAATTCTCCCCATCCTGGATTCCCCTGGGGGTCTAGTTTTCAAAAAGATATAGGTTTGCTGTGACCACTTTGCGTTTTCCGCCTTTTCCTGTCGCGGGCACTAGGCCGACACACACAAGTGAGGTACCATTTCTCTCGTAAGACTTTGTGGAACGCGTGGTGGGTGGAAATTTGTGGATGCACGCAGATTCCAGAACTTTCCACCACAGAAATGTGGGGAAAATGTGGTTTTTGGACAATTTTTTAGGTTTGCAAGGAATTCTGGGTAACAGAACCTGGTGGGAGGCAGTCAAGTCTCCCCATCCTGGATTTCCATGGGTGTCTAGTTTTCAAAAATGTATAGGTTTGCTAGGTTTCCCATATGCCGGCAGCGCTAGGTTATGAAAACAACAGCTAGGCACGTTGCCAAAAAAGGGTCATTTTTCGCTGCGAAATTGAGCTGTGACCACTTTGCTTTTTCCGCCTTTTCCTGTCGCGGGCACTAGGCCGACACACACAAGTGAGGTACCATTTCTCTCGTAAGACTTTGTGGAACGCGTGGTGGGTGGAAATTTGTGGATGCACGCAGATTCCAGAACTTTCCACCACAGAAATATGGGGAAAATGTGGTATTTGGACAATGTTTTAGGTTTGCAATGGATTCTGGGTAACAGAACCTGGTGGGAGGCAGTCAAGTCTCCCCATCCTGGATTTCCATGGGTGTCTAGTTTTCAAAAATGTATAGGTTTGCTAGGTTTCCCATGTGCCGGCAGCGCTAGGTTATGAAAACAACAGCTAGGCACGTTGCCAAAAAAGGGTCATTTTTCGCTGCGAAATTGAGCCGTGACCACTTTGCGTTTTCTGCATTTTCCTGTCGCGGGCACTAGGCCGACACACACAAGTGAGGTACCATTATTCTCGCAAGACTTTGGGGAACGTGGGGTGGGTGGAAATTTTTGGATGCACGCAGATTCCAGAACTTTCCACCACAGAAATGTGGGGGAAAATGTGGTTTTTGGATAATTTTTTAGGTTTGCAATGGATTCTGGGTAACAGAACCTGGTGGGAGGCAGTCAACCCACCACATCCTGGATTTCCCTAGGTGTCTAGTTTTCAAAAATGTATAGGTTTGCTAGGTTTCCCTAGGTGCCGGCAGAGCTAGGGTGCAAAAACTACAGCTAAGCACTTTGCCAAAAAAGGGTAATTTTTCACTGCGAAAGTGAGGTGTGACCACGTTGCGTTTTGCGCCGGTCCCTGTCGCGGGCACTAAGCCGACCCACACAAATGAGGTACCATTTTTCTCGTAGCACTTTGGGGAACGCAGAGTGTTTGGAAATTTGTGGATCCACGCAGATTCCAGAACTTTCCACCACAGCAGTGTGGGGAAAATGTGTTTTTTTGGACAATTCTTTAGGTTTGCAATGGATTCTGGGTAACAGAACCTGGTGGGAGGCAGTCAACCCACCACATCCTGGATTCCCCTAGGTGTCTAGTTTTAAAAAATGTATAGGTTTGCTAGGTTTCCCTAGGTGCCGGCAGAGCTAGGGTGCAAAAACTACAGCTAAGCACTTTGCCAAAAAAGGGTAATATTTCACTGCGAAATTGAGGTGTGTCCACGTTGCGTTTTGCGCAGTTTCCTGTCGTGGGCACTAGACCGACCCACACAAGTGAGGTACCATTTTTCTTGGAAGACTTTGGGGAACGCGGGGTGGGTGGAAATTTGTGGATCCACGCGGTTTCCAGACCTTTCCACCACGGAAATGTAGGTAAAATGATTTTGTTTTACAATTGTTTAGGTTTGCAAGGGATTCTGGGTAACATAACCTGGTGGGAGGCAGTCAAGTCACCCCATCCTGGATTCCCCTGCATGTCTAGTTTTGAAAAATGTATAGGATTGCTAGGTTTACCTAGGTGCCGGCAGAGCTAGGGTTAAAAAACTACAGCTAGGCACTTTGCCAAAAAAGGGTCATTTGTCACTGCAAAATTGAGGTGTGACCACGTTGCGTTTTGCGCCGGTCCCTGTCGCGGGCACTAGGCCGACCCACACAAGTGAGGTACCATTTTTCTAGGGAGACTTTGGGTAACGCGGGGTCGGTGGAAAATTGTGGATCCACGTGGATTCTAGAACTTTCCACAACATAAATGTGGAGAAAATGTGTTTTTTTGACTATTTCTTTGATTTGCAAGGGATTCTGGGTAACAGAAACTGGTGGGAGGCAGTCAAGTCTCCCCATTCCTGGATTCCCCTGGGTCTCTAGTTTTCAAAAATGTATAGGTTTGCTAGTTTTCCCTAGGTGCCGGCAGAGCTAGGTTTGAAAACAACAGCTAGGCAGTTTGCCAAAAAAGGGTCATTTTTCACAGCGAAAGTGAGGTGTGACCACGTTGCGTTTTGCGCCGGTCCCTGTCGCGGGCACTATGCCGACCCACACAAATGAGGTACCATTTTTCTCCCAACACTTTGAGGAACGCAGAGTGGTTGGAAATTTGTGGATCCACGCAGATTCCAGAACTTTCCACCACAGAAGTGTGGGGAAAATTTGTTTTTTTGGACAATTTTTTAGGTTTGCAAGGGATTCTGGGTAACAGAACCTGCTGGGAGGCAGTCAAGTCTCCCCATCCTGGATTCCCCTGGGCGTCTAGTTTTCAAAAAGATATAGGTTTGCTAGGATTCACTAGGTGCCGGCAGAGCTAAGGTAAAAAAACTACAGCTAGGCACTTTGCCAAAAAAGGGTCATTTTTCCCTGCGAAATTGAGCTGTGACCACTTTGCGTTTTCCGCTTTTTCCTGTCGCGGGCACTAGGCCGACACACACAAGTGAGTTACCATTTCCCTTGAAGACTTTGTGGAACGCGTGGTGGGTGGAAATTTGTGGATGCACACAGATTCCAGAACTTTCCACCACAGAAATGTGGGGAAAATGTGGTTTTTGGACAATTTTTTAGGTTTTCAATGGATTCTGGGTAACAGAACCTGGTGGGAGGCAGTCAACCCACAACATCCTGGATTCCCCTGGGTGTCTAGTTTTCAAAAATGTATAGGTTTGCTAGGTTTCCCTAGGTGCCGGCAGAGCTAGGGTGCAAAAACTACAGCTAAGCACCTTGCTAAAAAGGGTAATTTTACCCTGCGAAATTGAGGTGTGTCCAAGTTGCGTTTTGCGCCGTTTCCTGTCGCGGGCACTAGACCGACCCACACAAGTGAGGTACCATTTTTCTTGGACGACTTTGGGGAACGCGGGGTGGGTGGAAATTTGTGGATCTACGTAGATTCCAGACATTTCCACCACGGAAATGTGGGTAAAATGTGTTTTTTTTACAATTGTTTAGGTTTGCAAGGAATTCTGGGTAGCATAACCTGGTGGGAGGCAGTCAAGTTACCCCCTCCTGGATTCCCCTGGGTGTCTAGTTTTTAAATATGTATAGGATTGCTAGGTTTACCTATGTGCCGGCAGAGCTAGGGTGCAAAAACTACAGCTAAGCACTTTGCCAACAAAGGGTCATTTTTCAATGCGAAATTGAGGTGTGACTATGTTGCACTTTGCGCCGTTTCCTGTCATGGGCACTAGGTCGACCCACACAAGTGAGGTACCATTTTTCTCGGAAGACTTTGGGTAAAGGGGGGTTGGTGGAAATTTGTAGATCCACGCAGATTCCAGAACTTTCCACCACAGAAGTGTGGGGAAAATGTGGTTTTTTGGACAATTTTTTAGGTTTCCAAGGGATTCTGGGTAACAGAACCTGGTGGGAAGCAGTCGAGTCTCCCCATCCTGGATTCCCCTGGGTGTCTAGCTTTCAAAAATGTATAGGTTTGCTAGGTTTCCCTAGGTGCTGGCAGAGCTAGGTTTTGAAAACAACAGCTAGGCACTTTGCCAAAAAAGGGTCATTTTTCCCTGCGAAATTGAGCTGTGACCACTTTGCGTTTTCCGCCTTTTCCTGTCGCGGGCACTAGGCCGACACACACAAGTGAGGTACCATTTCTCTCGTAAGACTTTGGGGAACGCGGGGTGGGTGGAAATTTGTGGATGCACGCAGATTCCAGAACTTTCCACCACAGAAAGGTGGGGAAAATGTGGTTTTTGGACACTTTTTTAGGTTTGCAATGGATTCTGGGTAACAGAACCTGGTGGGAGGCAGTCAACCCACCACATCCTTGATTCCCCTGAGTGTCTAGTTTTCAAAAATGTATAGGTTTGCTAGGTTTCCCTAGGTGCTGGCAGAGCTAGGGTGCAAAAACTACAGCTAAGCACTTTGCCAAAAAAGGGTAATCTTTCACTGCGAAATTGAGGTGTGTCCACGTTGCGTTTTGCGCAGTTTCCTGTCGCGGGCACTAAACCGACCCACACAAGTGAGGTACCATTTTGTCTTGGAAGAGTTTGTGGAACGCGGGGTGGGTGGAAATTTGTGGATCCACGCAGATTCCAGACCTTTCCACCTCGGAAATGTGGGTAAAATGTGTTTTTTTTTGCACAATTGTTTAGGTTTGCAAGGGATTCTGGGTAACATAACCTGGTGGGAGGCAGTCAAGTCACCCCATCCTGGATTCCCCTGGGTGTCTAGTTTTTAAAAATGTATAGGATTGCTAGGTTTACCTAGGTGCCGGCAGAGCTAGGGTTAAAAAACTACAGCTAGGCACTTTGCCAAAAAAGGGTCATTTTTCACTGCAAAATTGAGATGTGACTATGTTGAGTTTTGCGCCGTTTCCTGTCGCGGGCACTAGGTCGACCCACACAAGTGAGGTACCATTTTTCTAGGGAGACTTTGGGTAACGCGGGGTCGGTGGAAAATTGTGGAGCCACGTGGATTCTAGAACTTTCCACCACATAAATGTGGTGAAAATGTGTTTTTTTGACTATTTCTTTGATTTGCAAGGGATTCTGGGTAACAGAAACTGGTGGGAGGCAGTCAAGTCTCCCCATTCCTGGATTCCCCTGGGTGTCTAGTTTTAAAAAATGTATAGGTTTGCTAGTTTTCCCTAGGTGCCGGCAGAGCTAGGGTTCGAAAACAACAGCTAGGCACTTTGCCAAAAAAGGGTCATTGTTCACTGCGAAAGTGAGGTGGGACCACGTTGTGTTTTGCACCGATCCCTGTCGCGGGCACTAGGCCGACCCACACAAATGAGGTACCATTTTTCTCGTAGCACTTCGGGGAACGCAGAGTGGTTGGAAATTTATGGATCCATGCAGATTCCAGAACTTTTCACCACAGAAGTGTGGGGAAAATGTGTTTTTTTGGACAATTTTTTAGGTTTGCAAGGGATTCTGGGTAACAGAACCTGGTGGGGGGCAGTCAATTCTCCCCATCCTGGATTCCCCTGGGCGTCTAGTTTTCAAAAAGATATAGGTTTGCTAGGATTACCTAGGTGCTGGCAGAGCTCAGGTAAAAAAACTACAGCTAGGCACTTTGCCAAAAAAGGCTCTTTTTTCCCTGCGAAATTGAGCTGTGACCACTTTGCTTTTTCCGCCTTTTCCTGTCGCGGGCACTAGGCCGACACACACAAGTGAGGTATCATTTCTCTCGTAAGACTTTGTGGAACGCGTGGTGGGTGGAAATTTGTGGATGCACGCAGATTCCAGAACTTTCCACCACAGAAATATGGGGAAAATGTGGTATTTGGACAATTTTTTAGGTTTGCAATGGATTCTGGGTAACAGAACCTGGTGGGAGGCAGTCAAGTCTCCCCATCCTGGATTTCCATGGGTGTCTAGTTTTCAAAAATGTATAGGTTTGCTAGGTTTCCCTAGGTGCCGGCAGAGCTAGGTTATGAAAACAACAGCTAGGCACTTTGCCAAAAAAGGGTCATTTTTCGCTGCGAAATTGAGCTGTGACCACTTTGCGTTTTCTGCATTTTCCTGTCGCGGGCACTAGGCCGACACACACAAGTGAGGTACCATTATTCTCGCAAGACTTTGGGGAACGTGGGGTGGGTGGAAATTTTTGGATGCACGCAGATTCCAGAACTTTCCACCACAGAAATGTGGGGGGAAATGTGGTTTTTGGATAATTTTTTAGGTTTGCAATGGATTCTGGGTAACATAACCTGGTGGGAGGCAGTCAACCCACCACATCCTGGATTCCCCTAGGTGTCTAGTTTTCAAAAATGTATAGGTTTGCTAGGTTTCCCTAGGTGCCGGCAGAGCTAGGGTGCAAAAACTACAGCTAAGCACTTTGCCAAAAAAGGGTAATTTTTCACTGCGAAAGTGAGGTGTGACCACGTTGCGTTTTGCGCCGGTCCCTGTGGCGGGCACTAGGCCGACCCACACAAATGAGGTACCATTTGTCTCGTAGCACTTTGGGGAACGCAGTGTGTTTGGAAATTTGTGGATCCACGCAGATTCCAGACCTTTCCACCTCGGAAATGTGGGTAAAATGTGTTTTTGTTTGCACAATCTTTTAGGTTTGCAAGGGATTCTGGGTAACATAACCTGGTGGGAGGCAGTCAAGTCACCCCATCCTGGATTCCCCTGGGTGTCTAGTTTTTAAAAATGTATAGGATTGCTAGATTTACCTAGGTGCCGGCAGAGCTAGGGTTAAAAAACTACAGCTAGGCACTTTGCCAAAAAAGGGTCATTTTTCACTGCAAAATTGAGGTGTGACTATGTTGCGTTTTGCGCCGTTTCCTGTCGCGGGCACTAGGTCGACCCACACAAGTGAGGTACCATTTTTCTAGGGAGACTTTGGGTAACGCGGGGTCGGTGGAAAATTGTGGATCCACGTGGATTCTAGAACTTTCCACCACATAAATGTGGTGAAAATGTGTTTTTTTGACTATTTCTTTGATTTGCAAGGGATTCTGGGTAACAGAAACTGGTGGGAGGCAGTCAAGTCTCCCCATTCCTGGATTCCCCTGGGTGTCTAGTTTTCAAAAATGTATAGGTTTGCTAGTTTTCCCTAGGTGCCGGCAGAGCTAGTGTTCGAAAACAACAGATAGGCACTTTGCCAAAAAAGGGTCATTTTTCACTGCGAAAGTGAGGTGGGACCACGTTGCGTTTTGCGCCGATCCCTGTCGCGGGCACTAGGCCGACCCACACAAATGAGGTACCATTTTTCTCATAGCACTTCGGGGAACGCAGAGTGGTTGGAAATTTATGGATCCACGCAGATTCCAGAACTTTTCACCACAGAAGTGTGGGGAAAATGTGTTTTTTTTGACAATTTTTTAGGTTTGCAAGGGATTCTGGGTAACAGAACCTGGTGGGGGGCAGTCAATTCTCCCCATCCTGGATTCCCCTGGGCGTCTAGTTTTCAAAAAGATATAGGTTTGTTAGGATTACCTAGGTGCCGGCAGAGCTCAGGTAAAAAAACTACAGCTAGGCACTTTGCCAAAAAAGGCTCTTTTTTCCCTACGAAATTGAGCTGTGACCACTTTGCGTTTTCCGCCTTTTCCTGTTGCGGGCACTAGGCCGACACACACAAATGAGGTACCATTTCTCTTGTAAGACTTTGTGGAACGCGTGGTGGGTGAAAATTTGTGGATGCACGCAGATTCCAGAACTTTCCACCACAGAAATGTGGGGAAAATGTGGTATTTGGACAATTTTTTAGGTTTGCAATGGATTCTGGGTAACAGAACCTGGTGGGAGGCAGTCAAGTCTCCCCATCCTGGATTTCCATGGGTGTCTAGTTTTCAAAAATGTATAGGTTTGCTAGGTTTCCCTAGGTGCCGGCAGAGCTAGGTTATGAAAACAACAGCTAGGCACTTTGCCAAAAAAGGGTCATTTTTCCATGCGAAATTGAGCTGTGACCACTTTGCGTTTTCCGCCTTTTCCTGTCGTGGGCACTAGGCCGACACACACAAGTGAGGTACCTTTATTCTCGTAAGACTTTGGGGAACGCGGGGTGGGTGGAAATTTGTGGATGCACGGAGATTCCAGAACTTTCCACCACAGAAATATGGGGAAAATGTGGTATTTGGACAATTTTTTAGGTTTGCAATGGATTCTGGGTAACAGAACCTGGTGGGAGGCAGTCAACCCTCCACATCCTGGATTCCCCTGGGTGTCTAGTTTTCAAAAATGTATAGGTTTGCTAGGTTTCCCTAGGTGCCGGCAGAGCTAGGGTGCAAAAACTACAGCTAAGCACTTTGCCAAAAAAGGGTAATTTTTCACTGCGAAATTGAGGTGTGTCCACGTTGCGTTTTGCGCAGTTTCCTGTCGCAGGCACTAGACCGACCCACACAAGTGAGGTACCATTTTTTTTGGAAGACTTTGGGGAACGCGGGGTGGGTGGAAATTTGTAGATCCACGCAGATTCCAGATGTTTCCACAACGGAAATGTGGTTAAAATGAGTTTTTTTTACAATTGTTTAGGTTTGCAAGGGATTCTGGGTAACATAACCTGGTGGGAGGCAGTCAAGTCACCCCATCCTGGATTCCCCTGGGTGTCTAGTTTTTAAAAATGTATAGGTTTGCTAGTTTTCCCTAGGTGCCGGCAGAGCTAGGTTTGAGAAACAACAGCTAGGCACTTTGCCAAAAAAGGGTCATTTTTCACAGCAAAAGTGAGGTGTGACCACGTTGCGTTTTGCGCCGGTCCCTGTCGCGGGCACTAGGCCGACCCACACAAATGAGGTACCATTTTTCTCGTAACACTTTGGGGAACGCAGAGTGGTTGGAAATTTGTGGATCCACGCAGATTCCAGAACTTTCCACAACAGAAGTGTGTGGAAAATGTGGTTTTTTGGACAATTTTTTAGGTTTGCAAGGGATTCTGGGTAACAGAACCTGGTGGGAGGCAGTCAAGTCTCCCCATCCTGGATTCCCCTGGGTGTCTAGTTTTCAAAATGCATAGGTTTGCTAGGTTTCCCTAGGTACCGGCAGAGCTAGGTTTTGAAAACAACAGCTAGGCACTTTGCCAAAAAAGGGTCATTTTTCCCTGCGAAATTGAGCTGTGACCACTTTGCGTTTTCCGCCTTTTCCTGTTGCGGGCACTAGGCCGACACACACAAATGAGGTACCATTTCTCTCATAAGACTTTGGGGAATGCGGGGTGGGTGGAAATTTGTGGATGCACGCAGATTCCAGAACTTTCCACCACAGAAATGTGGGGAAAATGTGGTTTTTGGACAATTTTTTGGGTTTGCAATGGATTCTGGGTAACAGAACCTGGTGGGAGGCAGTCAACCCTCCACATCCTGGATTCCCCTGCGTGTCTAGTTTTCAAAAATGTATAGGTTTGCTAGGTTTCCCTAGGTGCCGGCAGAGCTAGGGTGCAAAAACTACAACTAAGCACTTTGCCAAAAAAGGGTAATTTTTCACTGCGAAATTGAGGTGTGTCCATGTTGCGTTTTGCGCCGTTTTCTGTCACGGGCACTAGACCGACCCACACAAGTGATGTACCATTTTTCTTGGAAGACTTTGGGGAATGCGGGGTGGGTGGAAATTTGTGGATCCACGCAGATTCCAGACCTTTCCACCACAGAAATGTGGAGAAAATGTGTTTTTTTTGGACAATTTTTTAGGTTTGCAAGGGATTCTGGGTAACAGAATCTGGTGGGAGGCAGTCAAGTCACCCCATCCTGGATTCCCCTGGGTATCTAGTTTTCAAACATGTATAGGTTTGCTAGGTTTCCCTAGGTGCCGGCAGAGCTAGTGTTAAAAAACTACAGCTAGACACTTTGCCAAAAAAGGGTAAATTTTCATTGTGAAAATGTGGTGTGTTCACGTTGGGTTATGAGCCATTTCCTGTTGTGAACACTATGCCTACCCACACAAGTGAGGTACCATTTTTATCGGGAGACTTAGGGTAATTCAGATTTGTAAAGCAACTGTTATTACCTATTGCTTTTTGATGCATTTCTGCCTTCCAAATGAAAGACATTGTGTAAAAAAGAAGTCATTTTGAAAAATGACCGATAATTCTCATGCTAGTATGAGTATACCCAATTTCGAAAATGTGCAAATATGTACTGTTTCTAAACTCTATGATTTGTTCCCATTTCAGAAATACATAGGTGTCTTTCATACCGATTTTTCCATGTATACATTTTCCCACAATAATTGCTATATATCCGGAACATAATAAAAAACCATTGCAAATTGCTGCTCAGTTTTTGACTCTGGGTTCGTCGGGTTCTTGGTGAACCTACAAGTCCTATATATCCCACAACCAGGAAGGGCCAGCGGATGTAACAGTATATTGCTTTCAAAGAGCCTTCATAATTAGAAGAAGTTACAGGTGAAAACGTTGCCACAAAAGGCTCTTCTTTTTCAACTAATTTTCAATTTTTCCTATATTTAACTGTTAATTTCTATCAAGAAACCTTGATGGAGCTACACAAATGACACCTTGCTGAATTCAGAATTTTGTCTACTTTTCCAAAATGTATAGCTTTCCAGGATCCATTATTACTTTCACACCCATTTCTACCATTAACTGGAAGGAGGTTGAAAGCACAAACAATTGCAAAAATAGGCTTTGTCCCAGAAAACTGCCAAAACTGCTTAAAAAATTTTGGTTTTCTGACAAAAGTCTGTCATTCACTAAAAGCTGAGAAAATTATGATTTCAGCCCCACAAACCTTTTTTTGATAACATTTGCAGGGAAAATCTCAGACGCTTTCATTTGCAGCCCGTTTTTCCAATTTTTCCCAAAACAACATGTTTTGCTTATTTTGGCTAATTTCTGGGACCCCTCCAGGGGAATCCACAAACCCTGGGTATCTTTAGAATCCCCATGATGTTGGAAGAAAAGGACGCAAATTTGGCATGGATACCTTATGTGGTAAAAAATTTACAGGGGCCTAAGCGCGCACTACCCCAAATAGCCAAAAAAAGGTTTAGCACAGTAGGTGAAAAGGCCTAGCAGCGAAGGGGTTAGGTCAATACAAAATGGGTAAATACTCAATTCTAGTACAAGTAAAAGATAGCGGTACAGATAACACAAGGCACAAAGTACTGAATGAAATAATGACTTGGCACTCAACAGGAAATAAACTTATCTGGCAGCAAGATCAGAAAACGGGGCACATGGCTAAATAACAGCAAGCAGGCAGTAACATTCCACTAAAAGATGGCAAACTTGTACAGTAAAGACATTAAACAGATGTCAAAATAAACTGAATTAAACGTTCCAAATAGAAGCAATGTGACCCTGGTGAGCGGTGTCTCACCCAATATGAAACGGAGAAAGTGGGTCTAGAAACGCCTCAGCATGTGACCTAGAAAAAACAAAGCATTTTCAATGAGTTTTCTTGACCAGCGTGGGATGGAGTTGCGGTTGGCAGAGAAGGCTTGACACACGGTCCAAAGTTGGTGAAGCACACGTTATGCCAAAAGAAGACATTACCTGTGTTGCTACGATCCGATACATGTAGAGTGAAGAGCACTGATGGAGCATTACAAGAGACATGGTACTGGCAGAAAGTGCTACCTGCGGCAACAACATAAAAAAAAACGTGGTTGGCAAAAATCAAGCGGAAATGGAAGAGGATCACATGGCTCAGAACAAACCCAAGATGGCGGCACACTTCTTGAAGCGGCGCTGGGTGGTTCACTGTACGCCAGTGCAGCGAGACGTCCTTTCAGCAGTGCCCACAACGTCACTAAGAAAGCCACGAGCTATCAACGCGTCCTCGGGATGAAGGTAGGTACAAGCTGGGGGCTCGTGCCACGTCTTTTATTTTAAATTTGAAAGCGGCGGTTGGCAACAGGTGCAGACAACAGGTCTCAGCGTAGACCAAGCGTGGAAGTAAAAAAAAAAAATACATGTCTCACCTGACTTCGCCTAGTACCGGAACCAAGCACAACACAGCTAGCCACAGCCAGGGAAACACACCATAGGAAGTAGACTCTGTGAAGGGTCTAGAGCTTTCCGTCTTCCACAGCAGGCAGTCCTCTTTTGCGCAGGACCAACGTGGGAAGGTCTCTGCACATCTCTTGTAGTAGATGCACTTTCCACGTTGCACTTTCCATATTGTGCCCCCAAGTGGAAATATGCAGGTCAAAGTGATCTGTTCAGGTGTGGACACACACTTCAGGGGCACTCACCGATGTGAATAAGGGGTCCAAACATCCTTCAGTGCACAAAATTAAGTTAATAGTGCCGTTTGATGGTGTCACTGGCTCCGTTAAAGCACTGCCTCAAATACAGATACAGTTGGTGCCCGCTGCAGTATAAACACTGTTAGTCTCTGTTGAGGCGAATTCCAGCTCCAGATAGATCGGTAGTTTTCCAGTCTTTATTGTCGTTGTCAATGCTGGGTTGGCACCAGGCAGGTGTTTGAATATTCACAGCAAGCTGGTTAACTAAAATTCATGGAAGTAACGTGAAGCGCCCAGGGCAGGCTGTCCAGTTGGGGGAGGACACTGGTGGGGCTGGGATGGGCGTTCTTTCCCTTGATTTTGAAGTAGTTTCACTTGAAGAAGTTTCCAGTATACATAGTTTGTTTCCTGTTTGAAGTTTCCTCATCTCATGTAGATTTGTAGCCAGTCACGTAGGGTCTTTTCTTCCAGATCATCGCCAATGATGTAACGATAAAGTGTTGAATCCAAGGAAGACTAAAGGTAGCCATGAGGTAAACCAAAGTAGAGGTTTATTAATTTAGTTTCAGGTTGGTCACAGGATGGAAGATACAGATTGGTTGTTCAACAGTTCAGCTGTTAAGAGGCCCCACCAGGAGCAGCATCCTTGCTGCTCAGCCCACTCTCTCCAACTGTCATTCACATCAGTCCTCCAGGCACACCAACACTCTACTCAGTCAATAGGCATTCCAACATTCCACACACACTCATGCATACTGGCTGAGCAGCAGGGAATCTAGGTACAACAACTTTCTCCATGGCAAAATCGCCAACATCTACAACACTTCAGAACCCAGGCCAAGGCCACCAACTTCTTCAAGCAACACAACAATACCACTACCACCACAGACATCCGACTAACTGAATGGAGCCAGCTTGTCCCACAGGACACCACTTCCATCATGAACTTGATCCACTCAGGGGCCCCAACCGACCCATATCCTCATCATATTTTCAACCTAGGCACAGCCAGAAACAGCCACTTAGTCACCACCTTGTTTAACACCTCAATTGCCATGGCCACCTTCCCCGTGGACTGGAAACATGCAGAAGTCAGCACCCTACTACTGAAACCATTGGCCGACCCAGGTAAACTCAACAACAACCAACTGATCTCTTTGATCCTGTTCCTTGCCAAAGTATTAGAAAAACCATCAACCAGCAACTCTTCGCACATCGTGAACCTCCTACCTGCTGCTCCCCATCCGAATTCCGCAGCAACAACAGCACCAAGACAGCCCTCATCACGGCTACAGATGACATCCGAGCCCTACTCTCCCGTGGGGAGACTGCAGCTCTGATCCTCCTAGACCTCTCTGCAGCTTTCAATATGGTCTCCCACCACACACTCATTACAAGACTGCACAACATAGGCTTCCAAAGAGACGCTCTCAGATGGATTGCCTCTTTCCTCACCAGGAGAACGCAAAAAGTCTGCCTTCACCTCCAAACTTAAGGAAATTATCTGTGGAGTACCCCAAGGATCCTTGCTCAGTCTCCCCCTTTTCAACACTTATATGACACCTTTGGACAGAATCACCCAAACCCACAGACTCAACATAATATCCTATGCCAACGACTCACAGATCATCCTCTCCCTCTCTGAAGACACCACCAAGACCAACTTTCACAACTGCATAACAGATGTCGCCAACTGAATGAAGGATAACTGCTGGACAGGACAGAGGTACCGATTTTCAGAAACAAAAGCTCCCCATGGTTACACATCCTGGTGGCCCTCAGAACTCGGACCTACTCCTGACCCCACTGACCATGCTAGAAACCTAGGCATCATTCTGGTCAATAAACTAAACATGATGACTCAGGTCAACTCTGTCTTCTCCTCCTGCTTCATCATCTCCTGTATGCTTTATAATATATTCAAATGGATACCCCAACGCTCAAGACGCACCAGCATCCAAGCCCTCATCTCCAGTTGACTTGACTGCTGCAACACTCTCTATGCAGGGATCATAGCTCACCTCCTCTGACAACTACAGACCATACAGAAGGCTGCATATAGACTCGTCCTGGACCTCCCTAGATGACCTTACATAACCCCCGACCTCGGGGAGCTCCACTGGCTCCCTGTGCAGAAAAGATGCAAGTTCAAGCTCCTGACGCATGCATACAAGGCCCTATGCAAATGCGGACCAGCCTACTTGAACCACTGACTGAACTTCCATCAGTCCACCAGACACCACCGCTCCACATCTCTTTCTCTAACCCTCACCACCTGCATCCAACGTAGGAGATGCAGAGGTCATTCCTTCTCTCCTTCTCCTGCCTAGCAGCGAAGACCTGGAACTAGCCACTGTTTCATCTATGGACCTCCCCATCTCTTTCAGAGTTCTGTAAGTCCCTGAAGACCTGGCTATTCAAATAATCAACTGGATCTTGCCAGCGCCTGGATACCCTCATGGGTGACCAGTAGTGCTCTACAAATCTATTGATTGATTGATTGAAGTGTAAGAAGACTCATGTTTGATTGGACTTCTCAGCAGGCTCATCCCAAAAATAACTTGCCTTCACCTCTCCTGTTTTCTGAATTAATTTTATTGGCTTTAGTACTCTGTGAACTTTACTGCTAACCAGTGATAAAGGGATTGTGCTCACCCCTCGAACATGGTAAAACTGGCTTACACTCAAGTGCCACATTTAATTTACTTGTAAGTCCTTAGTAAAGTGCTGCTACATATACCCAGGGCCTGTAAATTAAATGCCACTAGTGGACCTGCACCACTCGTCGTGCCATGCACTAAAGTAGCGCTTTATTGTGTCTCAGGCCTGGCATTGCACCCTGTAGTGCAGTTCTAAAATGGGAGTTCAACATAGCAAAATAAAGCTTTTTTTAGACCAAAATCTTCCTTTTTAATGCATATAAGTCACCCCTACGGTAGACTCTAAAACCCCAGATGGCAGGGTGTATTGTGTTTAGAAGGTTGGACATCTGTTTTTAAGATTTACATGGTCTGGTAGTGAAAACCCCTACATTTATCTCTTATCACTGTAAGGCCTAGCTTTCCCAAAGGATAACATAATGCCAAGCTTTCCCATGGGATAACATTGGGTTACCTTATTACATTTATTAACAGCTAACCTTTGATTGGGAACAGGAGGAATATCACGTTTGAACTCAAAAAAGTTTAATTTAAAATCCTCTTTAATGGCAAAGTCATAATTTAAAATCTTCTTTAAATGGCAAAGGCCACATTTTAAGCCACACTTCTGAAAATACCACTTTAGAAAGCTAGCATTTTTTCACTTCCCTAACAATTTGGTGCCTACTGACAGTGTCCGTAGTCACATCACTGTAAATGGCTTATCTATTGGAGTTTGCGTGTTCCTTCCAGATAGTGTGTCACTTAGGGTAGATGTTGGCATGATGGGCCATACTGCCAGGATGGCTGAAGGTGGAACTCTTCCCTTTCATACTTACACATCAAAGGGCTGCTTCCAGCACACACAAAGGAACCTCTTACTAGCCTTTTGTCACCCTGGACTTCCTGGAGTCTTATCAGGAAAAGAAGAAACCTTCCAGAACCAGATGTGGAGGTAGCCTAAATGATTCCCCAACTTCAAAGGCTGGGAACAGATATAAATATTGGACTCTCAGAGCAACTCTCCAGTACTCTGTTGAACCTGTGGAAGCCTTTAAAAGAACTGCCTGGACTACCAGAGGATTGCCCGGCTGTTTGAGGCCTAGCTTACTGCGTGATCCCAGGACTACCAGAGTAACTCCAACACCTAGTGTCCTGGCCTCCTGTGTGAGCTAAAGAGATATAACAAGCTCCACAGACCTTGAACACTGCACCTGGTCTCTGTTGTAGTGAGTCCCGATGCCCCATATGGTGCTCACCAAGTCCTGGACCCTCGTAAGTGGTGTTGAAGATGCTGCTCCTGCCTAACCCTAAAAGTTGTAACTTAGAAAAATGTTCTCCAAAATTGGCCTGAGAACCTATATCCAACCTCTTGGATCCCTCATCAGCTCAAGCATGCTGCTTTGTCCCAGTGAAGATTTCAACTTCCAAAAAATTGACAAAGTCCAAAGGTAGAAATCTTCACCGACTCCTTTAAGTGGCTCCCCACCAACAACACCTCCTGCTTGAACACCGCTGGCTGCCTTGCCCCACCGAGCTTTACCTTCTCTGAACTTTTTTTCTGAAAGTCTGAAGGTAAGCCAAGACCAGATCCAATCCACCTCGTGCATCCGACCTAAACCGTATTGTGTTCAGCCTTAAGCTTTGATTTTGCTCCAGTCTCTTAAAACCAGATACCCATGGTTAGAGCTTTGATCTTTTGGGTGCTACATTCCAATAAAACAAATTAACATTCCTAGCTTTGTTTCTACTAATTGGATGTCATTTTTTGGGTTTAATTTTATTTATGAACATTTATCCAATGTTTCTAAATTGGTTTGAGAAGTTTCTTTTGTTCTGCTTTCACTTTATTACTGTTTATGTGCTTGCATAAATACTTTACAACATTCCTATAAGTTAAGCCTGACTACTTTTGTGCCGAACTACCAGAGGGTTAAGCACAGGTTAATTTAGCAACTTTTGTGGATCACTCTGACAAGGATTGTGGTTGTTGCTTGAGAAGTGTTTCACTCCACTCAAACAAATCTTACTATCTCCATTTAAGAAATTTAAATCAATTGCTGATGGCATCTACTACAGCAAGGGCCAGATGTATGAGCATACCATTTTGTAATTTCCTAATTGTGAATCACAAGGATTCACAATTAGGAAATCGCAAAATAGAATGTTTGAAAGTGTGTTGAACACTTTCTGCGATTAAAGGAAAACGGGTTGCATTCAAAAATGAAAAATGAAAAGTTTTCCTTTCATTTTTTAAGTGCAGGCAGTGGTCTGTGGGACCACTGTGTGATCTTGAAAAATGCTTTTACAAACATTCACAAAGGGTAAGGGGTTCCTTGGGGACCCCTTCTGATTTGCGATTTGGTTACCACCTACTTGAAGTAGGTTGTAAAATGTGTATGTTTTGCAGCCGCATTCACTGTCACAAAGCATTCATACATACCAATTTGATTCGGTATTAGGAAGGGATGCCCTAAACATGCCCCTTCTTAATACCGAATCGCAAACCCAAAGTGCGATTCGGTAAGAGGTTATCAAACCACAATTTGGCTTTGATACATTCGAAAAGCCTTTTTTCCGTTCTCAAATGGGCGGATTCATTTGCGAGCTAAAAAAAGGTACATTCATCTGGCACCAAATGATTTATTTCATGTTTGTATTACATTCTGTTTTATTGGTGGACACATATTTATATGTTGTGTCATTTTTTGAATCATGCCAACTGTAGCTACAATTCATATTGTTTGCATATATCCACAAAATAGGACAGGTAGTTGGAAAATCTATTATTGCATGTATGTTTATACTGGCACTTAGATAGAGCCACAACAGCTAGAGATAATCAAAGCACTATGGGCCATATTATCGAGCTCGGCGCTAAAATTATCGCCGCTTTAGCGGCAGAAAACTGCAGCTAAAGTGGCTATAATGGGCTTGATAATATGCACTCGAGAATTCCCATAGAAGCCCGTGTTGACACCAGAACATGGGCTTCTATGGGAATTCTCAAGGGCATATTATCAAGCCCATTATCGCCTCTTTAGCGGCAGTTTTCTGCCGCTAAAGCGGCGATAATTTTAACTCCTTTTCTTGATAATATGCCACCAAATAAGATAATAAGGCGAAAATAAGATTAGTACTGGGAATCAGTTCTCTTCACGTCCTGTAATCAGGTATGTTTCAAGCAATTCTTCTAGAAAACTAGAATTACCACCAATTGCAAAAACCTTGGGACTCATTTATGGCATTTTGGCATAGGGCAGCACAGCATGACACCTTACTGTGCTGTCCTATGCCAAACTGAAAGAGCAGGAATACACTGTATTTAAGCAATTACAAAACCCTACTTTTTTTAGAATTACCTTTGCGAAGGAAATTAATTGTTTTAGGCGGTTTTGTAGCCTGCGGACCAACATTCTCGTAATTTGCCAGTGGATCATTTTTCATGTTCTTAAAAGTTGCTCGTTCCACAATGGCATCCACTGTTTGGTCATCCAGGTCCTTTCCAACGAATCTGGCTATCTTCAGTACGGCCCCTCTCAGATCCTAAAATTAACACAATCTCATTAGTGTGTCTTCAGGTGTTTAATCCTGTGAAAGATAATTCACTTTACTTATAGAGTATTGCCCACAAGAAGCCCTCAAAGACAAAATACTTCTGAAGTTGATGTCAGGTTATCTGACATTAAGCTATTTCAACAAAACAGAGAGAAGAAATTATATTAATTTGACAGATATTCGACTCATATTACAAGCAGGGAAACTAAAACCAGTCATTAGCAGAAACTTAATAATACTTTTAAACATGGTACAGGTGTCTATTTGGCCAAACTACATGCTTTGACAGAGTAGGTGAACAAAAGGGCAACATTAGCTCCACAGGTCTAGCTAGTCACAGGATATCACCGGCTGATCAATTCTTTCTATCAGTTCTGAAATGGAAGTATTTAGTGTCTATACATCTTCTGCGCTGCAGCTTTTGAATTTAGTGCCTGCGCATGTTCTTTTCCTCAGCTGGACAATTTCCTCAGCATTTTTTCGACTTACTTATAAAATGTTTTTAAGTGTATTGGGATGGTCTGACCCTGGCTGGTGGAGTGGTTTTTTTTCCGTCTACAGCGCCAAGATACCTCTCCAGACAAATGTTGTGCTTTATAAATGAAAGAAATTGTATTTTCCTCTCAGACAGCTTCACAAATAATCTTTTAAGGGTTTAAGTCTATACTTTCCTACTAAGGTTCACATAGATTTCTCACTCGTAAACATCCCAAGGAAATAAAATGTATGCAAATCTTAGACTTCGTTGTATACTCCTGCTTAACTTTAGTTACTCTTAGTAGTACAGATGATAATTCCTTTTCAGCTAAACCTCCATGTCATGTGGGCGAGTTCCAAAGCCTTCTGTCTTAAAAAAACCTTATATTCTTATCTTTTTATAAACAGATTTATACAAGTCAAGTCAAATTTATTTTGATGCGGAACTCCTATAGAGGCCCACATAAGTATACACTTCAGGTGAGACAAAAAATGCATTTCCTTCAATAAATAGTTTTCCTTAGTACGAGGCTGCCTCCTTAAAATACATTATCATATACTATACAAATGCAGAGGTGAATAAAACAGTCATGTAGGACAGCAAAGTGTAAAGTGCAATATACAAAGAACAGGGAGGGACAGAACATTCCTAAAAAGCAAAAGTAAAAATATTACAACGCATATACACCAGGGTGAGAAAAGTAAAAATATAACAACATAACAAATAACATTAAAATTCCTAATGGATAGCCAAAAAAGTTTTGCAAACTTTGATAAATCCTATTGCAAACTATTTCATTAGGTGGGTACAAAATAAATGAGTGGGCCTCATGGGAGGAATGAATGTTATATTTGAGGAATGATGGTTGTAGGAAGATGCGCTTAGCATTTTGCATCACACAAATGGCACGTGATTAGGATCTTGAATTTGTAAACAACACATTTCGCAGATTCTCTCTTTTTCAGTATTTTGTCCCAAATACCAGTAATTTCTTTTAAGGGAAACAAAAAACAACTCAGCAAGAGCATCAACCTTCTGATCCTGTGAGGTAGGTTCCAACTAGATAGGACTGTGGTTTGTTCCCCAAAGCACTCCCACAAACCACCTTGTTACGTGACTTGGGCTGGCTTAAAACAATATCTCTGGCCAAGCTAATGAAGGACACAGACTTCTTTATAAACAGCTTCAATGCAGACTTTGGCATGGAGGAGTCAATATTCCAGCTAAGCCAAAATGAGTCACTTGCTCACTCAAAAGACCTAAAAAATGACGACTGTTCTTTTAGCTTAAGAAAACTTTTCACTCTCAGGGCAGCCCTAAGTGTACCCTCTTCCTCCCAAAGGAGGGAATTGCCCCACCTCAAAACTGCTGCCAGGGAAGAGATATATGAGGAGACTAAGTCAAATTCAAGACGTAAATCACAGGGGTGGCCAGAGAGTTTAAGTTACAGATTTGTCGCAAGATTTGACCTTCAGCCTTATCGAAGGAGAGCCAAGGGTTAATATCCAGCTTCTCTGCAGTATAGGACAAAGAAGGAGAAATTTTGACTCTGTACACTGACAAAACATGACCAAAGTGGCCTCTCCCACAGATTCTATAGAATCTGTGCAGTGCACTAGCCTGGGGAAAAGCCCTGCTTACACAGAGTTTAATATGTTCTATATCCCGCACAGTTTTTTAAAAGACCTTTCCAAGATATACATAGGAATTGACAAGTTCCAGTTTTTCAGACCCCAACCTCCACTAGTAGCACATCTTTATTCTAAGCCCTTTCTTCTGAAAGACCAAGATCTTGCTTTTTGCAATGTTGATTTTCAAGAAATGACTTCTGCATATTTTGTCAAGGCTTCCAAATGACGTTGCAAGTCAATAGGCATTAAATCGAGTATAGCCACATCATCAGCATATAATAGGGAACCAACAGACATTGTACCAATTCTGGGGATGTCCCCCTCACCAAATTTAGGGCGCTGGAAGATCAGCTATGTATAAAGAGAACAAAAGAGAGGCCAGCAGGCATCCCTGCTTGAGCCCATTATGTGTTCTAATCCTACAAGATAATCCCTGTGATCCTTCCATCAAGACTTGACACCAGATGTCTGAATGTAATTCTATAATGAGACCCAAAAGATGATATGGGACACCTAGATGAAGGAACTTTCTCCACAGTGTTTGGTGGTCCACTTTATCAAACGCTTGGAAAAATCAATAAATGCCGTATAGACTGGCATGCCCTGTAAAAAGACCTTTTTCTCTACGATAGTCTGGAGGGCCACAGTGTTCTCAAGAGTACTATGCTTCTTTCTGAAACTGGCTTGTTCTGGAGGTTCCTGTGAGTAGCAAAGAATGGACAGGAAGCAATTTTATATTTACATCATTACTTTTTTTTAGACTGTATATTAGACAAACTTCTTACACAATTGTAGATGTTCCAATAAAAAGGCACACCCAAGAAAACATTTAATTGTAATGAAAATGCAGCCTAAGGTGTATGCTTACAAACATTTGTACTTTTAACTGTGGAAATTACATGTGACATTGAATTCTAGACCCAGAAGACTTATCTAGCTTTTGACCATCACGAATAGCCTGACCAAAAGAGAGACAGCACTCAAATCTGAAATTCCTTTATGAAAACAATATATTTGCAGATCTAGAACCACGCTTTTCCTCGGGAAATGCATGTTCTATTCTCTATATGGAAACATCTAAACACCACTTTGAACAAGAATGGCGTTGCCACAAACGTTCTGGCTCTGTCTGCTGTATTTGACGCAGTCTACCACAACTCTTTTCTAGTGAGGATACAGCAACTCGGAATCAATGGAAGAAGGCTTGACTAAATCAGATCCAACCTCTCAAACAGATCCAACATCATAATGCAACCCCGTTCACATCACCTCCTTTCAGAATCAATCTAGGCAAAGCTAAAGACTCAATTATTGTTAAATTTCTCCTTCATCAGCCCACCAAAGGACATTTAATGACACCCTATAGTGCCACAAATACACCATCTGCACTCAGAGCATTATAAAGGAGAACATTCTAAATACCTTGACAGCTCAGGACTAGACCACTGCCTCTGAGTGGTGAACTAATGAATGCTCAGTAAATGCCTTAAGCTTAAAGCATCCTATATTAAAAACCTGACATGCAGAGGCTGGAAAAACTGCCATTCCATAGGAATCTGTGCCCCGGAACTAGTTGCACTGTCAAGAACATTGACGGAGGTGAGAAACTATGTAGTGATTTGAAGCTCACTCTTATTCTTTGTTTACCAATTCTGTAAAAAAAGCATCTTCTACACACAATGTATACTTTAGGGTGATTTTTTCCACAACCACAATTCCTGAAGAAATTGCAGGCTACGATTTTCCTTGTCGGGGCACACCTTTCACTATGTACACAAACATTCTATGCCAAGGTACTACTCTTTCTGCTTCTACAACATAGAATTCAAAACACTGCAGAAAAATCATTTATCCACCCATATCTCATCAGCACTCAAAGGACATTACTGTCTTCTCATTGCCAGATGTTCAACATCCAAATGACCATCCAAAACAAATGTCTAGTCTTCATCCAAGTATTGCGGAGGCTAGCGCTGGCTGAACCTGACTCACCATCCCTCTTTTTATAAACAACATGCACCATTAGAACTCCTTCTTTAAACAAACAGAAAGACTCTAGGAATCACTTCCTTCCAGCAAACAGTAGAAACATAGAAGACCATTTAGAATTCAGGAAGACAATAAAGACTTTGTTCTCCTCAAGATGATGCTTTAACAACTACACTACATCACTTGCAATGGCTAGAAGATGTGAGCAATACAGTTCTCAGGAAGATATCAGTCCTAAACTGCAACCAGTCAATGATGTGAGGCACAACAGGCATAACCATTCACTTTCTCTTTTCTCCCACTCCACAGCAGGTCACTGTAACAGAATATGATAATAGCATATTGCGCGTTTACAACATGAAAATACAACATGTAAATATTACTGACAGTGGCGATTGCAAACATACATTTCTTCCATCGAAGAATTCTCATCACATATTAAATGTAATTCTGATAACATTCAAAGCGTACAATGTTTTACCTGAACTCAGTTTGACCAGTTGCCTTCCTATTAGCCATTTCCAGAGAACAAACTAAAGCACATATACTAACCATAGTGTGAATTTCTCCTGTGCTCCATACCTAAGAGCTCAGAGAGCTCATAAATATGCACATACCTCCCTAAATCCACACCCTAAATCATGGCAAACAGCCTCACTAACGTTTTTTTTCAAACTCATAAGTGCTCCACAACCTAATCAAGTGAAAGTAGCTTTAGCTTGAGGAGGGCCGTGATGGCCTTGCAGATTTGATGAAGTGGCTTTGGGACTACTTGTTGGTAGCCCCTATTGTTGTTTGAAAAATGAGCCCCCACTGGTGGTCAAGAGGGATATGTGTGTGCCTAGCCCCAACCTATATATCACTAATGTAGGTAACACCACTCACCTGCACATCATAGTAGCAGGTGGCTCATGGTGGTAATGTTTTTTCTTATATACAAGTTTGGGTAACAACTTATTTGTATGGATTTGTGATTTAAATGATGAATTTGTCCACAGTATTTATTAAGTTAATGAGAAAAATAGAGATTCTCCATTTTGTGTCATCACCATTAATAGAGAGGATGTCAAGGTCATGGCTGGTGCTCGTCACACTTTAATGGTAATCAATGGTTAAAGAAGTTTCCTAAAGTTCAATTGATACCAGCAGACATAAAATGCGTGAGGAATGGGAATAAACCCACTGAAGTTTTAGGTTATTTTATTGCCAATGTAAGCTATAAGGGCCAGACCATTGTATTAAATGTGTATGTTGCCAAAGAAGTATCCTTCTTGTTGGGATGGCCGCAACAAAGGACTTGCTCATTACGCTAGATCCAAATCATCCTGAACAAGTCTTAGGCTACACTAACTTCATTTCTCAAGTTATTGAAGACAAATCTGTTGAATGGGAAACTTTATTTTCTAAGGTATTCTCATCTAATCTGGGAATATTGAAAGATTGTGTACATAAAATCATATTGAAACATAAAACTGTACCTAAGGTACAGAAGGTTAGAACCATTCCTGTGAGGCAAGCATTAAGGGAAGAACTGGATAGGCTATCCAGTCAAGACAATATTGAAGAGATTCAGTCGTCCGAATGGTTGTCACCCGTTGTCGTAGTTCATAAACCAAAAAGGAAAAAGTGACTGTGTTGATTTGAGTGATTTAAATGAGTGTGTGTGGGTGGATCGACATTCGTTGCCAAATAGTGGGGAAATGTTTTCCGCATTGAAGGGTGCCACTGTATTTTCAAGGTTAGATCTATCCAATGCCTATCCTCAGATTTTTTTAAACAAGGATAGCAAACACAATACTACATTTATACGCCTGAAGGAGCATTTACATACAAAATAATGCAGATTTTGAGTATTTTACAGAACTATGGTATGACTTTAACAAAAGAAAAATGCAAATTTGAAGTGGAATCCATGGACATTTTGGGGCATACCATTAGCAAACATGTTGTTTCACCGAAGCAAAATGTGTTAAAGGCTATTGAGGAGGCTCTGGATGCCCAGCTTAGACCATTTCTTGGCCTAGCTGAAAATTATGCTAAGTTCTTTCCACTGTTTGTTGACAAGACAAACCACGTGAGAAATCTCAATCAACAATTTACTTGGAAGGAAAACTGTGATACTGAATTATTCAATCTGAAAAAAGAGATTTCCTCTGTTCCCGCATTGGCAACTCTTGACATCCGAGATAATTCGATCATTGATACGGATGCAAGTAATGTGGACATTGGTGCAGTCTTGATGCATGACCATGAAGGCAAATTAGTCACCATTGCATTTGCATCAAGACCATTAAGAGATGCAGAATTTAAGTAATCTACGCTGGAAAAGGAAACACTAGCTTGTTGGTTAGGAATTGAGTATTTTCCCAAATAAGTATATGGCACACAATTTAAAATAAGATCAGGTCATCGTCCCTCACTGGAGCTATTCACTACAAAAGGATGTGGCAAGGCTATACCCAGAATTGCCAGATGGGAATATAAATGTCAGGACTTTAATTTCAGTGTTGAATATATTCTAGGTGCCAGAAACATCTTAGCAGATTGTTTATCTTGCCTACATATTAAAGAAGAAAGTGACTGATGTGTTATCGATGAGGACATGGAGAGAGTGGTGTCCAAATGTTAGCTGTCTAGTGGCTGCATTAAACAGGATGAATGGAAGTATGCATTCAATAATGATGAGAACATTCAGGAAGTCATTAAATATAATAGGTCACAATGACCAGATAAGAAGCTATTGAATAACAAATTGTTACCATACTTTAACATTGCAAATTAACTTTCTGTGATAGATGATGTTTTGTTCCGAGGGGAGCAACTGGTGGTACCCCAGGATTTAAGACAGCTTGTGCTGGATATGTCTCTTGAAGGCCATCCTGGCATGTCTAGCATGAAACAAAGAATTTGGTGCGAATTTTGGTGCCAGCCATTGATAGATGTATTGAGGCAAAAGTTAGATCATGTATTGAGTGTGCCGTCAGTGATAAATCTCAGAAAAAGCTCCCATTTCTCGCCCTGGAAGGGTATCTGAGAAGGATGTCTCTTGACATTGCTGGTCCCATGTGTTTGTCTATTAGCCCAGTTTATGCCATTGTCTTCATTGATAAACTATCACAATGGCCTGAGGTCAAATTGGTACATCAAGTGAATTCCCATGCAGTAACACAGTTTTTAATAAGGTCTTTGAAAAATAAGGTTTTCCTAAATGCTTAGTCATGGAAAATGGAGTGCAGTAAAGATCATCAGAAATGAGAGATTATTTGGATAAACATGGGATTAATCATTTATGAACTTCAATATATGATCCTCAAAGTAACGGCATAGTGGAAAGGTGGATGAGAGTTTTGAAGAAAGGACAAACACTTGCCTTTGGTCAACTGGAAAAGTTGTTCTCAGGCTCTCAAATAATTATTATGGAATTATAGAGTCACACCTAGAATGTTGGGAGAACTGTCTCCATTTGAGAAGATGAGAGGAAGGAAGACTGTGTGTTATCTTAACCAGATATGGATGATGGAAATGAAAAGTAAGTTTAATGGTACGATAGTGTAAAGATCAGATCAGAGATGGGTGTCAAATGATAAACATGAGCCTTATCAGGGACACATGATTCACACACATGAATTCAACAATGGTGATTGGGTGCATGTAAAAAAAGGAAGATTGGTTAAACTAGAGAATCTAAGTTTTCTATTCCCATGAAAATATTCAGAGTAGGACATCAAGTAGTAGAACTGACTGATGGAAATGTGTGGAGTATGAGCAAGGTTGTTAAATTACATAATTTTTGTGGCTAAAAGAAAGTAGCTGCATCGAGAGTTCTTCAGGTCACAGTAGTGATTCTGAGGGTCTTCAAGATGGAAATACGGTTAAACGGAATTTGACAACAAGAGTTAAAACAAAACCTGCTTGGTGCAAAGATTATCATATGTCAGGTTAGTTTGAGACAATGGGGGATATTCTCAAGAACATGTGATAACCACTGCAAAAGTAGCTTAACGCAACTCTTCACATCGCAGTCTATCGCGGGAAAATAACACCTTGGTATCGTGGTATTCTAAAGATAAAGTCTCAAATATCCGCACTAAAATCAACTCGACTCGGCAAAAATTCGAAACCCCAACGTGGCTCGTGGACAGCATCTGCACACCACCCTCAGGAGCAAGGTAGCCCAGCTACATCGCAGTGACCCCACACCCTACACAGACCACACAGCAGGAAGCACATACCACCACGGCTGGCTCACAGGACCCCCACGAGCAACACATGGAATTCCAACGCCATGTGTTAGGGTGCCAGGAGAAGATGGCTGATCATCTGCGGGTGAGGTTCGACCTCATGGCAGTCAAACTCGATGCAATACATGGGTGTCTGAGTCCCATCAGTGACCACTTCCAGTCCCTAACTGACACCCACTGTCCACACCATGCTCACCAACAATCCTTGGATGACCTCACTGGGGCCATTACTTGATACAAGAACTGTCCAGTCAGACAGGCTCCAGCGATGATGCACAGAGTTGGCACAGATGCAGAGGACAATGGAGACCATGGAGCCGATGCAGCCTGGAAGTAGGGCTGCCACGGCTGAACACCAGCGAGAATGTGCTGGGATTTTCCATTCGTTGCAGATCCTCATCTTGCCAGTGCTGCCACAGTGCCTGTCACAGATAACTGCTGCTGGAACTTTGACACACACATCTCTGCCCCCTGATGTGTCATTGGCACACAGTGATGCAGCCCTACCACCTCCGCCCCTGATGTGTCATTGGCACACAGTGATGCAGCCCTACCACCTCCACCCCTGATGTGTCTGTGGCACATGGTGATGCAGCACACCAGACACAGAAGACGTCTCAGAGGAGTAAGATGTGGCGGGTAATGACCTTGTGTGGAAGGAGGCAGTAGCATCCGTAGCCGCCATATGGCCTTTCACTGCCTGTTGCAGCCCTATGCATCATGCCATGGAACAACACCTCCCACTATCCACCGGAACACTCAGCGACATTCACCTGGACCCCGACATGGACTGCCATATCTGCTTGAGTACCAATGATACAGCAATCTGGCTGAGGACTGAACTCTTCCGCTCCAAATTAACTTTGCATACCCCCAAGGACTCTGGTTGGCCCACCACTCGGCAACCACATAATGTGTGCATGAAATGGCCATTTACCCCTCCAGCTCCAACACTCCCCAGAATATGAATAAAACATTCCAAATCACACAGATGTGTCCTGTCTATGTTCACTCAGGTGTACAAGAATGGATGAATGTAGGGACATTGATTGCACAAAAAAGGCAAACCCTGGTGAATGTCATCAATGCGCATGTCTGACCCTGACCCACATGAACCTTTAGATGATTGTGAAGGTATGAAGTAGCTGTGGCCTTATTGCACATGAACAACAATCTTGCAACCCACAACGTAGCACCACGTCCATGTATTATATGGGGCTGTGTGTGTAAATGTCAGAATCGGTAGCCCGCCGGCAGTAGTGTCCCCCATCGCATGTAGCTACAGAACATCTCCTCGCATGACCTACTCACACACATCAGTGTAGACACAGTCTGTTTCCAAGGATCATATTGATCCACATGGACACCATACTCACAGTGCTGAAGACACGTAAGAGCACAGGTCTACCAGCAACTAACCCAAACACAATGTCTGGCTCACAGAGGTGGAGCTGCCAATAGGGATTCACCATCTATGTACCAGGGGCAGTCTGTCCCTCCCTGTGTACGGGCATTGCTAATTTAGGCACAGGATTAGTCATACAAATCAACACTCATCACAGTTTTACACTGTTGCAGTTGCGTAGACTTTATTAGCATGTGCGTGTCAGTACGGGCAAGTAATGGGCCACGACAGGCCGACAAATGCTTAAGACACTTACAGGCAGAATGGGAAAAATGAACACATATCTATACGTTTGGCAATGGTCTCAGCCCATCTTGCCTTGCTGGTCGACTCATGTGATGTAAGGCATCTGCTCATATCCCCGTGTCAGGGGGCACGACTCACAGCTCATGGGATCTGCATGGAGCTGTACCACCAGACTGAGCCGACTGTGTGCTATGCTTACAGTGAGCAGGTGACAGGGACCAACAAGGTCACATGTTGTGCTACATTGCCATGTGTGTAGTCTCCCTACAGCAGTATGTCAGATTTAGGAACGTTGCCAAATGACGCTGTGCAGCTCCGCCCATGGGACTGCCTCACCTTGCACAGGTCTGTGACAGCACGCGTAGGTGCATTCACATGCATTCTGAGTCCGAGCGAATGCAGACATGTCCACTGTTGTTCTGGCTTATGGCAACATTACTCCACGATACAACATAGTGTTGTGACTTGTGCTCTGGGTGTCAATCAGTTGTGGCTGCTGGAAGGTAGTTACTCGTTCATGAACATGAGTGCTGCTTCATAGGCAATAAGTTCCAGAAGTACGTCATTCTTGAATTCAAGGAACATGAGGGAGAGCCAATCCATTAACTGGTCCGGACAGATGTGCTCTAACCACACAGTTTCACCAATCAGCAACACAGCCCAATAGGGGAAGTGCCTCGATGTGGTCACTGCACACGATGACTTGTGCAATCTCCCATCCGCTACTGCCAGCACTGACGCCACAGATCAGGGCATCCCATGCACGGCTATCCCGGTTGCACTCCTGTCCGTGGGACAACAGGGTGTGCGAACAAAAGTCATAATCCAGTTCAGCTAGCGTTGTGTTGGATAGGCAGACCACCATGGGCCACTCGAATGTGCATGATCGACAGTGGAACCAGGGCTGGACACATGTGACGTAAGCAAGCCGGAAACTCAGACGGTAACTGATTCGCAAAACTGCCATGGGCAGAGCTCCCAACAGATGCAGCATTTGTGCACAGCACAGTTCCACGTGACAGGGGTTGTGCATGTGCCTGGGATTGCCTGCCATTGCGTTTGTTGGTCTCGTACCACCGGCACTCTTCAGACCGGCGCCAGTTCTGTGGACGATATGCCACAGCTCGGAGAAATGAGTTGTATGTGTGTTCACAGTTTAGACGTATTGGTTGTTTTTTTGGCAATGTGTTGGGGGCATGCCATGCAGATGTACCTCGAGCAGGGACAAGTGTGTGTGGGGTGTGAACACGTTGCTCTTTTATTAGCGCAGTTCATGGAGTGGGAGTCGTAGGAGTCTGGTATGGTATCTCACTCAGGGGGTGCCGGGCGCAATGGAGACCAAGGTCAGAGGTTCAAATGTTCTTCCGCTTTGTGTATTGAGACAAAGGAGCTTTCATGCCTAATTTTAGTCTGACTAATGCTTGCATTTCTGAAATGTGAAGTGGCCTTTGCGCTGAAATCGTTGCCAGGCCTTCGATTTAGGGTGCACCAATTGCGAAACACACGCATCAGTTGGCATGTATGAGCCAAAGGCCCGATTGTCCTTGAGCTCCTTGTTCTGTCTCTCTCTCTCGCTCTCTCTCTCTCTCTTTCTCTCTCTGTCCTTTGATGAGTGCCTGACAAACCTTCTTATCTTGGATATTGCCTTATAGGCTGTCACTTACAGATTGTCCAGGGATGACCAGCCATGACTCTTCCAAATAGTTTTTGTGAGAGAAATTTGGTTGTGATATTTTGTTTGGCCTTTCATTGGTGAATGATTCATTCTGCTTTTTCTGTACTCACATGACTGTTAGTTGTTGTGATTCTGCTGCATCAGGCAGATGATTTTGTTCCTGTTTCGTGCCGTTGATGTGCTGTCTCTTGGTCTGGGGGAGATGGAGGGTGCCCGGGGTGGGGCCCGGGGGGGGGGCATGGTCCGAGGATGGGTGGCGGTGGGTGTTGTGGCCCTGTTGGGGGTCCGAGCTGCATGATGGTTGGCTCCATGGCATCTGTTGTTTTTCAGGTGTGGCTCTGGGCTGTGCTCCCTTGGCTGCTGCAGGTTGTCGTCCGACTTTACACCATGTCAGAGCAGGTGTTAATTTCCTACTGCTAACGTGCCTTATCGTTTGTTTTGTGTTCTTATCGCAGATCTGGCTGGTGGTTGGGAATGTTGCGGCATGGTGTTGTCGCGGCATTTTGCTCGGGAACACCTACTCTGCATTTCATTAGCGATAGTTGCCGGGGTCATCCGTGGCGATGTTTTTGAGGATGCTATCGCCGGAAAACTGGTGATATCGGATGTTTGCACCAGCTTGTGAATGGAGCGATATGTTTATCGCGACTTTGGCTGTGCTAAAGTGCCGATAACTCGGAGATAGATCCTTGATAATATGCCCCAATGTTGCATATATACAGATCTCTATGTGTAAGTTTAATTTATTGTATATCAATACAATTTTGTTGCACACATGTAACCGTGCAACTTTTATTGTGCTGAAATCAAACTAGCTTATAGGTACATATGTTTGTTTAACTTACCTTTTCTTCATGTTAATAACGATAGGGGATGTGTTGTATCCTGGCCAATCAGGTTGCATGGAATCTGGTGGCAGAACCATGGGGATCCAGATTCCATGCAACGATAGTTGGCCCAGGCTTTTCCTACACAGAGACACACTTCTTGTTTCTCCAATAAACTTACCTTAATTTCCTCCACACGTGATCTTCAATATTTACGTTGGAATACCACACCTTCCCTAGCCTTCCACAAAATTTCCAGGGAGGTATGGATAGCCCTGGCCATCCTAAACTACAAGTATTGCTGTACAGGTATTCTACAGTGGAGCACGCCTCACACTAATTCATGACTTTGTGCTCACTTATAGGCCACCCTACAACACTACTGCCAATTCTCCAATGTCTAGTGCTTCGTCATACTCTAATGCTTAGCTTTCCTGCTCTCCAAACAGTAATATTCCTTTCATACAATGCTATTACATTCATTTATTTTGCTACTTTGATGACTAGCATGTTGTTGTGGGATGTAGTTTATCACCCTCTTAAACTTTCTCCGCGGGCCTCACCATTATTTTATACAACCTCAATACAATTTTGCATTTCTCTTTCAGCCCTTCACGTTTATACCTATAATTTCAGGGCTCCTCCTTGGCCTTCTTCTTGCAGAAATCTAAGTAAGCTTATTTAGTCCACGGTTGCAGCTCTTGAGTGCAGCTGCCTTTTATGTAATCTTGGCAAATGACTCTTGTTTTGTGCCTGCCAGTGACCTTTTCTCTTTGTCTGCTCTTGCATCTCCTTTTTGCCTGTTGCCTGTTTAGGTCGAGCCTATGGCAGCGCATGCGCTGCCTAGGAAATTGACCTCTTGGAATCAGTTCAGCTTCAGGAGAAGCTCGTGCATGTGGTGCTCACACGCCATTGGCCTTTGCGTCTGGCTTTAACACGCAATTGGCCAAAGGCGTGTGGATATCCCAGCTTTTAGTAAAATGTTCACTCCCAGAGCGTTTTGCTCTCGGGAGCCGGGAGCGTGCACGCAGGGGCCATCTATTTTGTGTCACTTTTCACTTTCGCGGCCGTGGCTTTCATTGTGGTCCCATTTATTTTCTTCCTGCTTTGGCTTTCTCCGGCTAAGCTCTCTCTTGGTTTACTTGCAGTCTTTCTCCCCCATAAAGCCGTTGTATACTGTTAGACTTGGGGGTCTCTAGTTGGCACAGGTAGGCACTTGTGACAAATAGGGACCCTCGCCTCTAGTCAGGGTAAGGGGGTACACTCCTAAAATAACCTATGCTCACCCCCTTGGTAGCTTGGCATGAGCAGACAGGCTTATCTTAGAGGCAGTGTGTAAAGCATTTGTGAACACATACAGTAACCAAGTGTCAACACTACAAATGGACACCACACAGGTTTTATATAAAAAATAAGTATTCTTTATATAGATTTACTACAAGACCATTAAACGACATAAACACACAATATTGTTACTTTAGATGGTAGGATTTTGCTTAGTTCTCTTAAGTTCTTAAATGCGACACTTTAAGTCAATGTACCTTTTAGATGCGACACGCAGGGCAACGAAAGTGTTGCAACGATGTTGATGCGATGAAGATTTTGGTGCAACAAAATAAAGACATGAAGATCTTCCAGATGCGGCACGCTTCTCCGATGTTGCGAGAAGACTCGACTCGATGCTTCAGCTGCAGCGGCGACACACTTTACACGATGTGATGACAGCGGCCTTGGCAGCGACACTCCTCTCCGACGTTTGCGTGACGCTTCCGCTCGATGCGATGTTGCAGCGGCGACACCCCTTTACGCGATGCGACGACAGCAGCTCCGATGGCGGCACGCTTCTCCGTGGATGCGAGGCGCTATTCTTGATGCAGTGCAATGCGACAACTACGATGGCTGCGATGGCGACACACTTCTTCCTCGATGCGAGACTCTTCTCTTGATGCGGTGCAATGCGTCAGCTACAATGGCTGTAATGGTGACATGCTTCTTCGGCGCTGTGAGACACTTCCTGGATGATGCGAGACGCTTCCGCTCGATGCAATGCTGCAGCGGTGACACACTTTATGAGATGAGATGGCAACAGCTCCAACGGCGGCACGCTTCTCCTTCTTGAGTCGCGCTTCCAGCTCCTTGCGACACGCAGTCCCTCAGAAGGCCCAACAACACAAGCACATACTTCCAAAGAACTCTAGGGAGCTGGGGGGTGAAGTCTGTTGTTCCTGATACTTCAGCAGGAGGCAAGCTCTTTTCCAAGCCCCTGGAGATCCTTCACCAGTTGAGCAAATGTACACACAAAGTTCCTTTCTCCTCTCTTTGGCAGTAAGGCAACCACTGCAGGCCAATCCCCCAGGTTCAGGGATAGTTTCCTCCTCAGCTTCTTCTGGTTCCTCCCTCAGCAGTGGTTCTTCTTGTTTTCCCAAAGTGATCTAAATTCTTGGGATCAGGGTCCCAATATTTATATCCAGAAATCGTTTGTCCTCTGAAGGCAGAGGGGCCTTTGCCCAGTCCAAACCAGTTCCTGAGCACTCTGTTTACCAGACTTCTCCTTCCCTTTCACCTTGGAGGGCAGAAACATTAGACGCCCCACAGGAGGTGGAGCAAGCATTGTGGAAGGCAAGTACAGCCCTGGAGCACTTTGTTGACAGAATTCCTTCTCTTCATTCACTATGCAGGGCAGAGACATCAGCCGCTCCCCAGGAGGTGGAGCCAGCATTGTGGAAGGCAGGCACCGCCCTATTCAGGTCCCAGGTGCAACTCCTCCCACCCATCTGGATGCAGATCTCTCTATTCACCACTGGGACACCTCACCCTGTCTCCTGGAATTCCCCAGCCCTGTCACTCAAACTCCAGACAAAGGAATACACAGCCTAGCAGAGGCAGGTTTGAATGGTTAGACAAGAAAATGCCTACTTTCTAAAAGTGGCATTTTCAAACACAGAATGTTAAAACCAACTTCACTAAAAGAGGCATTTTATCATCCCAAGTTCAGGCGTACTAAATTCGAATTTCTACCATGTTCTCTGAATCAGTTAGGATTATAAAAATGTAATAACCAAACTGCCCATTCTGGCCTATGGAGAACAGGTAGCCTTGCAATAGTGAAATACGAAAATGGCTGTAATTCTCTATTAGGACATGCCACACGCACCAGGGCATGTCCTACCTTATCCTTACAATGCACCCTGCCCTTGGGCCTACCATGGGGGTGTCTGATATGAAGAAAAGGGAAGGTTTAGGGACTGGCAAGTGGGTGCACTTGCACAGTCAGCATGACAGTACCAGACTGCACGCAGGCTCTGCAATGGCAGACCTTAGACACATGTTTACAGGCTGCTTCTGTGGGTGGCACAACCAGTGCTGCAAGCCCACCAGCAGTATTTGGATTTACAAGCCCTGGGCACTCCTGGTGCACTGTACTAGGGTCTGACAAGTAAACCAAACCAACCAATCAGGGAATCACAAATTATATATTAATTTTCAATAGGGAGCAATTGCACTGGGGCACTGGACAGCAGTGGCACAATGCCCTGAGCAACTAACACCAGCAAAACATATGAGGCAACAGCGAAAAATGGAAGGGAGACCCACGCCAATGTGTCAGGTCTAACATGTACCATTTACTGAGCTGTCGAAAATCTGTCCTTGCGCCTGTCTGGGCATAATCAGGGGCTTTGTCAGAGCGCGCGCCTTGAAACAACAGGACTTAGAATTGCTGCTGTCAACGGCCACCTTCCCAGTGATACGTATGTTTCATCATTTCACTCGACTGACAGTCCCTGCTTAAATATTCATTTTGCATGAAATATTCATAGTTCCTTCGTGTCCGCGTGTACGAAAGCAATGTTTTTTTTTGCCAGTGATCGCATCAATGCGAATTTGTGAAAGCCGGTGTTTTTGGTTGCGTTATTTAGCAAGGCATGGGCGGGAGATACATTGTATATTCCTGTCGTCTGGTGTGGGTGGGAAAGGCGCACACAGGGCTCTCAGCAGCCAAGCATTTTTTCTAGGCCGTTGTACAGCCAAATACGTTAAAATGCCTGGGCGCGGGGCAAGATGGCGGCCGGTCATTTGGCTGACTGAGCTGGGTGGACGCTCTCTCCGTGCTGACCCTCCCGATCGCTGACTTCTTGCGACTCCTGGGGCTGGGAGACTCGGAAAAACATGGAAAAAAGACACTTACTTCAAGGCAGCAACCTGTGACACTGCTGGCTATGCTGTGGGGATTACCGTTGTTACGGAACCGTTTGACTAGCAGATTGCTCTGTCTGCGGGTCGGTTCCTCTGTATGCCGCTCCTATCACTCTTGGTTCTCGCTGCCTGGGTCTCTTAGCAACGTAATGCCTCCGAAGGCGCTGAAGAATTCCTCGGCGGCGGCGGTGAATCGAGTAGCCCGGGCGGCTGGATCTGCGAAGCTGGCAGGTGCTGGGGGTGAGTCTCCGATTTCTCAAGGGGGCACATCAGTTTTAACTTAGATGCGGCTCACACTCAGGCAGCGCCGCTGCAACCGCCCAAAACAAGACAGACTCTTCCTGCAATGTTCAAATTACAACCCAGCAAAGGAAAGACTCCTCAGCTGCTGGCATAGAACAAACGCGGGCAGCCGGCACCTGTACTCATGAAATCCCTGGAACCACTGACCAGTGAGAAGGTAGGCGCTGCTCCATTCTTTGAAGGGCCAGTTTTGTCCAGTATGGGGGTGACATCTGGTCAAGGAGCAGGTGACCGGTCTCACTTAGGGCTCCTGGAAGCAAGGACTGAGGGGAGAGAGAATGGCATTAATGGTGTTGAAATTGCCCAGTCCGACCCCAACAACGAAGCACAGCCAGTGGTATCAAATCCACCCAATGGAACTCTGGGATTTATAGTCCCAAATATATTGAATGTTGAAGATAGGGCTTTCCGGGTACAAAAGATTGACGAACTACCATCTCAAAATAAGGTTATTCTAGATGCAGGAATTCAAGAGGTTCAACAAAGTGCTCAAATTCATCTTAATGGAAGCACAAGAGACTTAGAAGGGGGAGATAAATTCTATTCCCTATCTGATCACTCTGCCTCATTGGAGGAGGAATGTTTTGACAAGGAGTGGACTGATGACGATGATGATAGTGAGTTCGGTGATCGTCAAATTAATGAAGTATCAAGGGCAGAGGCTTTGCCCCGTGGCCCCCATGCAGGCCGAAAAGCTGTCAGAGAGCAGGCGGCCCTCTTGTCAAGCACTAGTCCGGGCTCACTAGTCTGGGATTACTCCTTCTCCACAGAATCTGGTTTACTGGACAACCCTACTGATCTGGGGGGGGTAGGGGGGCTAGTCCTTCCCAGCTACCCCCTGGTGAGGTGACACTCTCAATTATCTATCAAACAATTATGACCCATCGTGAAGAGACCCGTCAGGAGAGTGCACGAACCCAGGGTCCATGTCGGAGGATGAAAAATTAAATTCGTAGAGTGGCCAAAACATGCTCTGACATAGCGTCCAGGATCATTGAGGCTGAGGAGAGGATTTCTACTCTAGAAGATGATCTAGCCACTCAGAAGGGCATTACAGATCTTATCAAAACGCAGAGGGAAGATATGCTCTGGAAGTTGACAGATCTTGAAAACAGAGCCAGGAGGAACAATCTTAGGATGTTGGGGGTTCCAAAAGGGTGTGAAGGATCAGACATTAGGCAGTTTGTTGTGGAACTATTTACCGAGGCGTTCCCTGATGTTACACAGTGGGATTGGCGATCTGAAATTCAGCGCGCACATCGTTTCCCATTTAAGCAAAGACAGTGGTCTGCTCAGACTGTGGAAAAGCCTTGTGCTATACTAATTTGTCTGAATAACTTTCTAGCCAGGGAGAAGATCTATGACCTGGCCAGACCGGACAGGAGGAGGGCAGGGAAAGGTTGCAAATTTTTTGTTAGGCCAGATTTTTGTCCAGCAACTGTAGAGCGGAGGTGGCAGCTCCGACAGTTAATAGCACCTTTTCAGTTGAAAGGGGCACAAGCATTTTTACTCTTTCCCTCTAAATTGAAAATTATTCCTCAGGGCCAGACTACATTTTTTGTGTCTGAAATTCAGGCTAAGGAGTTCTTAAATGCAATATAGCCACTTCCTGCCTCTTTTTTCAAAATGTTGTTCTGCTCTAGGAGTCTTAGGTTCTTAAAGCTAGGAGTTTGTGCCGTTTATATGAGAATATCTTCTTCTTCGAGAGTTCTTTTTTGGCGATTTTTTTTTTCCTCATAAGGCACATCCTTAAGTAATCCTTTTAGGATTGGGGGGGTCCCAGGTTAAGGCCGGGGAGAGCGGGGTCAACCAGCCTCTCCCATCACAAGGACTTCAGTCCTGTTGCCCATTAAGGGGGGTGAGGGGCTAGGGAGGTGTCGGGCGGGGGGTAGGGGTGTTGAAGGGTGGGGGATGTGTCAAAGGTGGCAGGAAGGGGGGGGTGGCAGGGTGGGGGAGTCTTTAAATGCTTGAATTTAAGTCTTAGTCGTGGCACTTACGGTGCTTTTTTCATTATTAGTCGTTGTACTTTTTTAGAATGTTGGATTAAAATGGTCATTATTTTATGCTGCGGATTAGGCTTGCTTATAAATTTAAATGGGGCTGGGTAAACTATGTTTATGTTCATGGAACATATGTGGTCTCAATGACGCAAAAAAAAGGGCTCTGTTTTTCAAAATTGTTCAAACCATGCAGATAGAGGTACTCTGTCTACAAGAGACACACACATCCTGGGATACACGGGATTATTTGAAAATCCCTGGTTATGATATAATTGGATGCTCCCGCCAGACCTTTATGATTAGAGGCATGGCCATTTTGCTGAAACGTGGGGTCGGAATCTGTAGTAAAACTAGTCAGGATAGTGCGGGTAGATGGGTAATAGTTGAATTGGTAATTAACAATAGATCATTAACTATCTGCCCTATTTATGGCTCATATCTGGATGATCCGGAGGTGATAAATTATCTAAATGTAGAATTAGCACTGTGGCCACATCCTATTTGTCTCTGTGGTGATATGAATATTAATTTGTCTGGGGATTTCAATTTAGCTGGGGTTCAAAAATATCCGGGTAGGAAACCCAGGGTGTTTAGGGCTCTCCAAGCTTTGATTCAAGAACATTCTCGGACTGACCTCTGGTACCGGCATAACAAAGATCAAGATGGCTATACATATTTCTCTGCCCCGCACAATAAAATGGTCCGTTTGGACTATTTCTTTATCTCAGATCAGCTAGCAGAAGTCGCTTCCATTTCTGCCCCCCCCCAAGAATTTTATCTGACCACAATCCTCTGATTGTACAATGTCCCTTTTTCCGTGCGGCTAGGGTCCCTAGGATCTGGACGTTTGAAAGGAAATAATTATTGGAACAGCCCTATCAGGATCATATGAGGAAGTGGTTAATTGAGTTCTTAAATTTAAATAGGGGGACTGCCTCTAATAGTATAGTCTGGGATACACTCAAGGCTGCAATACGTGGCGAGACCAAGAGTTTCGCTGCTTTTAGGCGGAAAACTATCCAGGAACAAATTAAGGGGCGCATCGAGGAGCTCAGGGTCACAGAGGTGGAATTAACACGAATGATCAAGACTAGTCTTGATATTAGTCAAAGTCAGCAATCAGTAGCCATAATCAAGTCCAAACTTCTGGATTTTTTTGGGCAGGACTTAGCTGTTAAGCATCTACAATATCGTACTATGACTTATGAATTTGGGGAAAAATTCGGCAAAATCTTAGCCAAACTGCTTCCACAGAAGAGCCTTGCTAACCGGATCATCAGAATTCAAGATGATCAGGGCTGTGTTCATGATACACAGGAGGGTGTCATGGGTGTTTTCCACGAGTTCTATACTACATTTTATACAGAGGAGAACTCTAGCTCTGATAGTCTGTCTGATGCCGGGGATTTTTTTCAGGATATCGATACCCTCCAAGTTACAATTCAGCAGAATGAAGATCTATCTGCCCCCATAGAGTGGGAGGAGGTTGAGCTGACAATCAAATCACTTGCTAATGGTAAGGCTGCAGGTCCTGATGCCATCCTGCTGGAAGTTTATAGAACGTTTTGTCAGGAGATTCTTCAGGACATTCTATTAGTTTTTAGGGCAGCACAGGGGAGTATCATGCCGGACTCTTGGCGTCAAACTACTATTGTTCTTTTCAAATCCCTCATCCTTTCGACCCATCTCCTTGATAAACACAGACAGTAAAATATATTCTAAAATCTTATCAACCAGATTGGCGCGGGTAATTACTCCATTGGTTTCATTACGTCAGCACGGTTTCATTCCGGGCAGGGAAACGGCAGATCATGTCCAGCGGGTTATTGCATTGTTGGATTTGGCTCAAATCACAGGCTCTCCCCTCGGAGTGATCCTGTTGGATGCTGAAAAGGCGTTCGATGGGGTCGCCTGGGGGTTTTTATGGACAGTTCTCCGCTGGAAGGTTTTCAGTGCCAAGTTTATCCAGGCTATTCAATCATTATATATTGCTCCAGTAGCAAATTTGGGTATCACTGGTCTGGTCTCAGCGTCTCTTAATATTAGTAGGGGCACTAGGCAGGGGTGTCCTTGTTCGCCCTTGCTATTTGCTCTGTACATTGACCCCTTTCTTAGTAAGATTGAAGGTGCATTTGATATCTTGCCTATTAGGGTCAATGATACAGAGTATAAGACGCTGGCGTACGCGGACGATATTGTGGTTCTAACCAGGGATATTGACCTTGCCTTTTCCGCCTTAAAAACCTTAGCGGAGCAGTTTGGCCAGCTATCAGGCTATAAGCTCAATGTTACAAAAACACAGGTTATTCAAACACATACTATGAGTTCCTCCCAAGCTCCTGTGGTTCCAGATGCAATATATCTTGGGGTCAAAATTACTGCCCAAGTTGATAATATTCCAGATCTAAATATTCTCCCGGTGATTAGCCTCGCAGCAATCTTTCACCATAATTTCCTGTTTGCCTCCGGTAAGTAGAAGTAAGAGGCCTGCAGCCTTTACTTAGCATGTACCATTCCCAGGAAAAACTTATTTTTAAGTGACGTCACGTTGACTTTGCTTTCTGCCAGATGTTTCGGGGGCTTTTGGAACCGTTCACGGCGGGGTTCAGATCAATTTATTAAGGAAAATGCGATACATTTTCTAAATAATTTCAAATTCTACCGAGAACACTGCAGCACTTTACACGCGCACCAGATTGCTTTTCATATTTTTGGGGGTGCTTTTGTTTTTTAAATCAATGTTAAAGGGTGCTTTGCTAACTTTTATCTGAAACAATGTAAGCACATGAATTGGTTATCTGGAGCTAAAGCGAGGGAGGAGGTTACAGTCGGCCTGTGCATCAGATCATTGTGACAAAGACAGTAGGAGATTAAGCGATTTGCCCAGAATCACAGGATGTTGCTCCGATGCCGAGACTCGGTTACAAATATGCTAATGCTGGGAAGATTAGAGACTTGTCTCCTGCATGCAAGCATGCTTCTACTTGGTCACTAAATGACAGGGATGCACTTGTTCATCTGTGTCTGTGATACATGGGGAATGTTTTAAGCCGCGGGGACGGATTCCAGCTCGGTAGGAATGCACCATACTTATTTGTTAAAACGTGATTTTCTTTTAATACACGTCAGGCCTAAGCAGTAGAGGCTGAAAGTAATAGTGATTGGCCCTCTATCCGAAAAATCGCACATTGAAGGGTGCCACCCCACCTCGGGGGCGTGGCGCCGTTAGTGGCAGCAAAGTGACATCAGAGTAGGGATCCCTTCCGGGTCGCATAACCCTGAAGTGGATAAGACGCTTGGTGGCAAAAAGCGGAAGTGCGTAGCGTAGGGAGGAAGGAAGGCAGGGTGACCCCGGAAGTGATTTGCGTTGGGCGCGAGGCTTGAAAAGCCAGCGAGCTTGAAGACACCCCCTCTTTGTCCACTCGCCTGCCGGAGTCGGAGGTCGCATTGCAAGTTCCCGCTAGGACCACGGGCGTCATCTTCGGAAATCGAGGAGTCCAAGCGGCTTAAGGGCAGGTGAGCGGGCCTCACAGTGTGCGCTTGTTAGGATTTAATGCTTTAATTTAAATTTAGCGCCGTACGCCGCAAGCTCCGAAGCTTAGCGCCGGGGGAATGCCTGAAGGTATGGTGTGCATAGGCCGAGGGACGGGCATGATCGGAGAAGCGGAGCATCCGTATTACGTTAATGCTATCCGCGCGAGAATGAAAGGGACATGTTCCGTATGCGAGTGAAGCGTTAATGTTGGCGTAGACCAGGAGCTATAGCTCAATGGTAAGTCGGGTGCCTTTGGTTATCAAGGCATCACAGGACAATGGTTCGAGTCCCGCAAACGCTGTAAAAATGTCATAAGTTTAAAAAATAAAACTCGGCTGCATCAGTCGCTTACCCGTTTTAACTTGGCTTAGCGCCATTTATAACTACCGCGAAGGGATCCCAGCACTATTTCCCTCCGCTATCCCTTTAGCCAACATATGGGGGGAAACACTTATTAAAGATGCGGTTCGGCGGCTCCGCTGCCGCCCCTGATGCAGGGAGCCAGGACTCAGGCCTCGGGGGTGCTTCCACATCCGGTAATACAGTCGGGTCTCTTAATCTCCCTGGGCATGAATGTTGGGCGTGAATGCGGTGCTATGCGAATGGTGCATTGTTCTCGCCGTTGTCTTGTGATCGGCAAACTGTTTCGTTTTGGGTCGGAATTGTTTTGAAGCGAGTTTAGGCTTACATTCGCTCTGCAAGGGCAGCCGCAGGCTCCATTACCTCCCGGTCGAAGTGGCACGCCGGATTGGCAGCTCAGCGAGGCCAGTCGCTATGTGGGAATTACTTAGGGGGAGCCTTAATGTCGAGTTTGGCGCGCCAAATTCTAGACGAAGGGAAGGGTGCGCGCGGCAGCTATGAAGGCACGTGTTCTTGCAATCGTTGTTTTGAACCTCATTAAGGAGCGCTGGGTCCATAGCAAATTGGGTGTGGTTTAAAGGGCGGAACTAACTTTTCTATTTCTCATTAAGTGCAGAATGCCGCCAAAAAGGCCAACGAAGGGCAAAGGGGCCCAGGCTAAAAGAGACGATTATCTGGCGTTGAAGGAGCTGCTGGAGTTCACGAAGGAAAAAGGAGTCGATTGGGCGCTTAAGACATTAAAGGAAGGGGCAGGTACGGATGCCCAGGAGGAAACAGGGCGAAGCAAGCGAGCCCGGCGCACACCCGAAAGATTTAAAGAGGCATCAGGGGGAAAGCGTTCCAGAGTCGGGGATTCTCAGGCGGTATCCTCAGGTGAGAAGGGAGCACTAGATTCAACAGACTTGGTTTCGAACACTGTGCAAGATACCTTGGCCCCTCTCACAGGTACAAGCGGGGGACCCAACACCCAGAATACTGTTTCACCGGCGGGTATGACACCCGTCCCAAATGCGGGAGCGCCTGGGGCTCAGATAGCTGCGCCACCAGTGGTCGCACATCCTGGCAGCGGCATCGCGCAGGTTTGGGTTCAGTCTGGGGGGGTAGCACAATCGCCAGGTGTACTGGCAACGACATCGCACGGCCAAGCCCTTCACAATTGCCCAGCGGGCGCAATGGGGCCTGCAGCGGCTTACCCAGGGGTGTTAGGGTCCGTGATTACGGGACAATTCCCAAGCGGGGTGATGCCAGCGCCACATGGGCAAACGGCCAGTAATGGCGCAACAGTCTCAGGGCCAACAAGTAACACGATTCAAGGGGCGGTGGGGCCGATGGTGATGGGGCAGCCTACGCTCTCTTACAGTCCTTTGATCTATGGATAAGCCTCCATGGCTCTATCGCCCTCAGCGGGCATCACATGGCATGTGCCCCTGGAGACCAAAGAGAAGATCCTGAAAGGAGAGTATATCGATGTGTTTGACCTCATTAATGCCGGGGTAATCCCGGGTAAAGCCAGGGTAGGTAAAGAAGGGGAATACAAGCAAAAGAAGGTATGGGTGGAGTGGTCGATAAAAAATTGGATCACAGGTTTTGATATCTATGCGGCCATCATGGCAGAAAGGTACCCCGCGTTAGCACCCCAGTTGATTAGTTATATTTCCTTGATTCATGGGGCAGCTTCTGAGTTCCCCGGGACGGGTTGGTTACAATATGACACCAAATTACCGTCAAATGAAGGCAGTACACCCTGAGATCGCATGGGACCAACGCGAAATTAATGTGTGGCATACGGTATTCTATTCCACGGTTCTCACGAACAAGGCTAGTTACCCGAGTCAGAATCAGTCCTTTCGGGGTGACAGGGGAGCAGGGGATAAGAAACAGGCCTGCTGGCAGTACAATAAGAACGAGTGCACCAGGGGCGCAGCATGCAGATACAAGCATTGTTGCTCCTTTTGCGGGGGACCGTCTCACCCAGAAATCAAATGTTTCAAGAAGTCAGGTAGGCCGAGAGAGCAGCCGGCTCAGAATGCGGCCAAAAATCGGCCTCCTCAAGCATCCGAGAAACCTGCCAACTCCCATTAAGATTCATGTACTGACACACCTCCTTAGCATGTATGGCAAATTGAAAGATGCGCTGTATTTACATGAAGGTTTTGTCTCTGGTTTCCGCATCCCTTCTTCGGCCACCCCCGCCAATGTTCCTCCTCGCAACCAAAACTCATTGCTGCAGAACATGGAGGCTGCGGAGCAAAAAATCAGGAAAGAAGTAGCCTTGGGGAGGGTGGCGGGACCCTTTAAACAGTTGCCGAAGCCAGACCTCGTATGCTCACCTCTAGGTTTAGTACCTAAAAAAGAGGCAGGGAAATATCGATTGATTCACAATTTGTCCAGTCCCCCTGGTCTATCTGTTAATGACAAGCTTAATCCAGATCTATGTACGGTGCGCTATACAACATTCGACACTGCAATACAGAAGCTGCAGGCGCTGGGTCAGGGAGCCTTAATGGCTAAGTCAGATATTGAAGCAGCTTTTCGACTGTTGCCTGTACATCCAGAAGATACAAAGTTCTTGGGTTTCACGTTCAAGGGCGAGTTTTTCATTGACCTCTGCATGCCCATGGGGTTCTCAATCGCCTGTGCAGTATTTGAGACTTTCGCCAGGTTCTTAGAGTGGGCAGTGCAGCATTTCCTAACTTCAGTTGCATCTTATGGAGTTGTACATTATCTAGATGACTTCTTGTTTATGGGCCCCCAGGGGTCGCAGTCTTGCAGAAAGGCCCTGCTGGCCTTCCAGCATTTGACTAAAGCACTGGGCGTGCCGCTGTGCGCAGAGAAGACGGAGGGGCCGACTACTTGTTTAACATTCCTGGGCATAGAAATAGATACTAGAGAAGGGGTGTGTAGGCTTCCAATGTCGAAAGTGACTGCATTCAAGGTGGCCATCGACTCCTGTCTGGGGGCCCGGAAGGTGACACTACACCAATTGCAAGTCCTGGTGGGTCAGCTGAACTTCGCCTTGAGAGTCATACCGATGGGCAGGGCCTTTTCTAGGAACATCGCAAGGGCTATGTCTGGGCTTCGCGCCAAGCACCATCACACTAGGTTGTCGGCAGAGGTAAGGAATGACTTGGCAATTTGGAAAGACTTCTTGGAGAACTTCAATGGGTCAGTGATATGGCAAATGCCGAGTAGTTCCAATGTCGAGTTAGAATTGTTCACCGATGCGGCAGGCAGTGTGGGTTTCGGCGCAGTGTTAGGTCCTAAATGGTGCATGCAGCATTGGCCAGAGGAATGGGTAAGGCAAGGTCTGACTCGGAATATCACCTTTTTAGAACTGTTTCCAATCATTGTAGCGTTTCATTTGTGGGGAGATATACTGACAAATAGGCGCATTGTGTTCTGGTCTGACAGCATGTCTGTGGTGATGGCAATCAATAATCAGAGAGCGAAATGTACCTGGGTGCTGCGCCTGTTAAAGGAGCTAGTGTTGCAATGTTTACGGCGCAATGTATTGTTTACTGCTAGACATGTACCGGGAGTAGACAACCTAGCCGCTGACGCCTTGTCCCGTTTTAAGTTGGCAGTGTTCCGCACTCAATGGCCGCAAGCAGACAGAGAGATGACGAACTTCCCGGCGGGGCTATGGAAGCTTGGTGCCCCACTGCCTCTGAATTGATAACAGCGTCTCTGGCACCCAAGACTAAGTGTATGTATGAGAGTTCGTGGCAGGTATATCAGGATTACCTAAAAGGGGTGGGGATAGAGGAGGTGTTCTCACCTACAAGCGTTTTGAGTTTCATAGTACATCAGAAATCCAGTGGGAAGTCAGTAGCAATGATGAAAAGACAATTATCGGCAATGGCTTTCTTTGCCGGTCTAGGGGGGGGCCGCAGACCCAACAAAGGATCCTAGGGTGAGGAGAGCTGTGAAGGGCTGGGAACGCCTAACCCCGGGGGTCAAGGACAGTAGGAGACCCATAGATGTAAGCAGGTTGGTAAATATCCTGGAGATACTGCCCAAGATCTGCTTCTCGCCATACGTGACGCAATTATTTAGAGTAGCTTATGCTTTAGCCTTTTTTGGGGCATTCAGGATCTCTGAACTGATCCCTGCCTCTAAGACAGACAGGGTAGGGGGCATATGGTGCGAGGACCTAATTCTGTCGGGGGAAACCCTGAGAGTCAGGGTCCGGAAATCAAAGACAGACCCGTTAGGTAAAGGCACATGGTCCCAGCTGTGGGCAGTGTACGGGGCCGCGTACTGCCCAGTAAGTCTGACGAGGGAATTTCTTCAAATTAGGCCACAGGAGGGAGATAGTAGGGTTCTGTTGCATGCTGACGGTATCCCCCTCACTAGATTCCAGTTCACCAGGGTATGTAAGCTTGCTCTGATTAGATTGGGCGTTGACGCAACTGATTTCACATCTCATTCGTTCCGCATTGGCGCGGCCACAACGGCGGCGGGGCTGGGGCTACCTGAAGAAACAATTAAGAGGGTATGCCGTTGGAAGTCTGCATGCTATGAGCGTTATGTTCGCCCTCAATTGGTTTGAGTCTTTCTGGTTGCCTCCTTTTGCCTCCCACTGTCCTGCTTGACTGCGTTCCATCTCTACTTACTCTAGGTTCTACGTCTCAGAAGCACCAAATATGTTGGTGCGGCCACTCTTTTATTCCCAGGGCGGGGCTTGCCTTCAAGAACTCACGCGAGGAAACAAGACAGGAGGTAAATGGATTCGAACACCATTGGGTGGGGATAGGCGGACAACATTTGGCTGAAGCACCGAACGACTTGCGGGGGGCCTTGAACAGAGGCATGCCTACCCCCGATCTATTAGTGCTACATTCAGGAGGTAACAATATGATCCCGGAGGGAAGGAGGGGCGTGAAAGAGTCCTTGTTTTCAGTCCTCGCTGTGGTCAGGAACATGCTCCCCAATACGTTATTGTTGTGGTCTGAAGTTATACCAAGGCAAGTTTGGGCGCGGGGAGCTCCCCCGAGGGCAGTGAATAAGTCAGTAAGGAGACTAAATCAGTCAGTGGCGGACATCTTAAAGAAATCAAGCATCCGGACCATAAGACATAAGTTGATACAAACATCAAGGCTAGAACTTTATGCGGCGGACGGGGTACATTTGTCCGACGCAGGTAATGACTTGTTCATACAGACAGTGCTGGGAGCCATTGCAGAGGCATTCAAGCGTGGAGGGGGAGGTCGAGTCCGCCAGTAAGCACCTCGCCCTGTGGCGGGGTCCTGGGCAAGAGGAATGACAGGGACTCCGTTAGTCGGTGCCATTTTTGACCCCAGAACAGGTTTTGAGATTCATCATGGGCTCCGGGCTGGCGAGAGATTTGGGGCTGACCTGCTGGTGGCTCTGGATTCTCTTGCTCTACCCTGATAGCCGTTGGCTGTCACAAGTGGTGGCAGATTATTTACCTGCGGCTCTGTTGACCGGAGGGCAGTCAACCTAAGGAGAGCAGGCTATCTTGGTTGTGGCCTGCTGGCACAGCCCGAAGGTAAAGCAAAGGCCCCTTTGAGGGCGGGATATAAATATAATGACAATGCGTGAATTTTGAGATTTATTTGAATGCTGTGGTGTTTTTAAGAAAAGTGTTTTAAAAGATTCAACAAATAAATAAGAAAGGCCAATGGAATAATTGGCCAGAAAGTTAATTTAATTAAACGTACACACTGTGAAGACCAAAGCTGACTCAGGTGTCTCTTTGAGAGAGTGGAGAAGACTGGTGATGTTGAGGGGGGGGGACAAGTGCGCTTTGTATGCCATCTATGAAGGGCGCCACCCCACCTCGGGGGCGTGGCGCCGTTAGTGGCAGCAAAGTGACGTCAGAGTAGGGATCCCTTTCGGGTCGCATAACCCGGAAGTGGATAAGATGCTTGGTGGCAAAAAGCGGAAGTGCGTAGCGTAGGGAGGAAGGAAGGCAGGGTGACCCCGGAAGTGATTTGCGTTGGGCGCGAGGCTTGAAAAGCCAGCGAGCTTGAAGACGCCCCCTCTTTGTCCACTCGCCTGCCGGAGTCGGAGGTCGCATTGCAAGTTCCCCACCCACCCATCCCTGAAGTTAAGGTATCGAGTTAAGCGGGGTCTCGGGGTACCGGCGGGGTCCTGGGCAAGAGGAATGACAGGGACTCCGTTAGTCGGTGCCATTTTTGACCCCAGAACAGGTTTTGAGATTCATCATGGGCTCCGGGCTGGCGAGAGATTTGGGACGACCTGCTGGTGGCTCTGGATTCTCTAGCTCTACCCTGGAAGCCGTTGGCTGTCACAAGTGGTGGCAGATTATTTACCTGCGGCTCTGTTGACCGGAATGCAGTCAACCTAAGGAGAGCAGGCTATCTTGGTTGTGGCCTGCTGGCACAGCCCGAAGGTAAAGCAAAGGCCCCTTTGAGGGCGGGATGTAAATATAATGACAATGCGTGAATTTTGAGATTTATTTGAATGCTGTGGTGTTTTTAAGAAAAGTGTTTTAAAAGATTCAACAAATAAATAAGAAAGGCCAATGGAATAATTGGCCAGAAAGTTAATTTAATAAAACGTACACACTGTGAAGACCAAAGCTGACTCAGGTGTCTCTTTGAGAGAGTGGAGAAGACTGGTGATGTTGAGGGGGGGGGGGGGGGACAAGTGCGCTTTGTATGCCATCTATGAAGGTGAGCATTGCATCTGTACACTCCACGGAATGCTGCGGTGTAAAGGGATTACTGTAGTTTAGCAATATCGGTTACAAGCGCACGCACAGTTCTGCTTTCACAGGCCACAACAAAAACGTGGTGGAAATATTTACACTAAGAGTTCTAAGCCATTGAGAGTGCGGCACACAGTATTGGGATGGTTTTAGTGAGTGCATCTACACACCTTTTCCAAACAGTCCACTCCACCTCAAAAATAGTAGTCTGGCCTGAACGGCGAATCGGTGTCGCCATGTCACCTGCACCCTAGACGGCAGGCAAACCGGCACCGGTCTTTAAGAGGGATACAGAGAGCAAGGGGTCTTTGTCTCTAAAAGGGGAGTTGCCTATGTAATTAATAGCATGATTTAAACATGTGAAGTTCATTTCTGTGATTCCCATACTGTGCCATTCAATCGGCAGTTTGGTGCGTCTGAGCTTTCTATTATTGCATCCGGATATATAACACACCAACAAGTGCCATACAAAAGCAATTACTAAACGGAAAAAAATGAAAATAAAAACATCCTGGAAATAGCTAACAATTTTAGGAAATGCAAGACTACGTAAATATATATATATATAAAAGAAGCAGGAAGTAAATCGCTGAAATCGCTGACTGAATTACTTTACCGTATATTACATTAATTTGAAATCGATCAGTGTTTTTACCAGTAAGGGTAACAGGAAATGATATGGGGCTTGATGGGAACCCGTTTTTAATTATTACTGAGTCTGAGATCCTGTGATATGGTACCTGATGGGAACCCGTTTTTAATTATTACTGGGTCTGAGATCCTGTGATGTGGGACCTGATAGGAACCCGTTTTTAATTATTACTGGGTCTGAGATTCTGGAACCACCAAATGTAATCCTTGACCCCGCACAATTTGTAATTTCAGTGGCCTAATTAGTGGCATGTCGCTTGAGTCTCTAGGCACATCGAAGAAGGCAAATATCACGATATCAACGAAAGGGGCTTGCGGTGTAAGCCTCTGCTCCAGTTGTCGTTTCTGCCAAGGTTGCCAGCCTGGAGTGCCCTTCCACCCACCTCTTCATTTGTGGGGTGTATTTATGCAGCAGTAGGCAGCATACCTCCCTTAAATACATTTTTTTTAAAACTAAAATAGCGCCAGGCTCTTGCTTATGTTAGCAAGTCCCTTTCTTGCCCTTTTCGTATCCTTTGACTCATTCAAAAGCATCTCCGCCTGGTGCATCATTGTGAAAAAGACAGTGGGAGATCAAGCGGTTTGCCCAGAATCACAGGATGTTGCTCCGATGCCGAGACTCGGTTACAAATATGGTAATGCTGGGAAGATTGGAGACTTCCTCTCCTGCATGCAAACATGCTTCTACTTGGTCACTAAATGGCAGTTTTTCAGTGCAAAGTAATTGTACAGTTATTCAATACCTAGCAACACAATACATAGGATAATGTGCTGCATACTTAAACGCTTATAAGGTTCCAAAGGCGAGACCTATTGGCTATGCCAATGCTTGTTTTGTTTGGCGGATGTTTCCTGCCCGGTGGCTATGTCCTCTGGATAGGTGCCCTGCGCATTCCTCATAGGCTTCTTGGACTGCATACTGTGCCGTGCTCTGAGAAGAATGTCAATTTTGTGTTGTTTATTGCCATTTGCTATCTCAATTTGATGGTGGCATGTGTGACATGATGCAGTAATGTGAAAATATTTTTGTATTTTCTTTATTGCTGCTGAGAGTATAGTATTAAAGGGATCTGTTTAACATATGCACAACTTTGACTTCAATATGTGTAATTGTCCTCATCTGTAAAGCATGTAATATATGTATTTGTATTGAAAACAGATACGCTGTCTTTATATCATTTTACACCACTTTGTTTTCTTCAAGCTTTAAGTGATAAGTAATTAACATATTTTTACTCTTTTTTCACATCTGGTTTGAATCTAATTATCTGAGATTTTAACTGTATAGCATTTCGAATTGATGATACATTATAAACCTCTCTAAACGTTATCACTGCTGCTATGTGTGAGAAGACCTGGGGCTTACCTCTGTGAAGGGTATTGTGATGCTGAGCTAAAGGGCCTCATTTAGTATATTTTGAAGCACGGTAGAGCAGCAAGCCTTTCTGCTATGCTGCCCAAACAGCAGCCGCGGGCCGAAGCAGACGGTGCCTATGTTGCAGGGATGATAGTTTATGTGCAGGAAGGGACACATTCATTGGCATAAACAATCATTAAAGGCACATAGACAGAGCAAAAAACGAGGAGAAATACAATTATTTCTCCTTGTTGCTCCACTCTTCTGCCTTCCCTGGGGAGGCGTAGGATTCTGATGCTATCTCAGGTTTACCACACTTTGTACATCTGTGACTGTATCAGGTTTCATGAATGTTGTGTGGGAACACCCACAGCAACACACATCGAACACCCCTTTCATGCAGAGTAATGCGGGAAAGAGAGCCATCTTTATAGGGCCACGAAAAGTCAATGACTTTAAGTGGCCTTGTAAATATGGACAGGCATACTTTGCTGCTAGTGTGTCTAAAAAAGTGATGCACCGGCTGCGCAATGGGCTTGCAAATGAGGCCCAGAGTGTGCACATGTCCTCTTGCCATTCTCCCAAGACTTCCTGCTATGCAGAATACTTTTCCTGTATTTTATTATGTAACATGTTGTGTGCAGTAACATCCGTAAGGCATAGGCAGAATTTGGCATTTGTTGTACTACTGGCTAGATAATGAGACTGGGTCACCTGTCTTAGTCTTTGGATTCAAGAGTAATCCAGAAGTACTTCAAGAGTTAGCACTATTTAATTACAAGCAAATCTTTGTGCATTAGGCCCACAATATTGACCAAATCACGCTAAACAGCAGCACTGAACTTTAGCACTAATCACTTTTTGACACGACTGTATATTTCCTGAATTAATTCTGAAGAGGTTCAGATAACTAACCTTCACCATATCTTCATAGTGGAGAAAGTGTATATTATAGTCATCCTTGTGAGTATACCAGCCTTTAACATGTTCAAACCAGGAGCCTCCGACCACTGTTGGAAAAAACAGATGTGCTATTAGAAAAACAAAGCAAAGTTTAAGCATTGCTAAGCATCAGGCACTCAATCAGCAGAGGAGGTTTGAAAAGTAAACAAAGAATATATATCTCTATTGTCAAGTTACATTGCATTCCTGATCATGTATATTATTTTTTATTTTGAATGTATGCCCTCTCTTGCCCCTGCTCATTATAACGGATCTTGCGCATGTACATTTGGAACTGCGCTATTTTCTACTATTTTTTTTCTTGACCTCTGAACTTCTACAAGAAATTATTCCTATTTTTTTTTAATCCAAGTTGGTGTGTGGATCTACACAGTCATCCAAACCGATGGGACACTCGGTCTCGGTTCTGATCGTGCTTACAGTCTGGCTGGACAAGTAAAGACTATTGTGGCTAAACGCTTGGAGATACAGCGACGTGCCAACCATATCACCGCATCACCGCATCACTGCAATGTTGACAAGCGCATCAGCTAAGCGCCGACTCGACTTATCGCTAGTATTGTCGTCGAGCGCACGGACGAGGTGTATGGTGATCGATGTTCCTGCGTGAGTGGCATGGTTGAAGTCTAACAGTGCATTAGCTGAAACTTGGTGATATATTTGTTTATGGTGATCAAAATTGGATCTTTCGGCAACATTTGTGAGTAACGTCAGTTACATCTGTTATATTTTGAAAGTGCTCGCGTACTCACCGCCGTTGCTCAGTCGCGCACGCCATTCACCTCCAAGGTTCCATGGTGTTTGTTCACTGCTGTTTGTTCCTTCACGCAGCAAAGCGAGAGCGTGCCTTGAGCCACACGGCACACTCTTAAGTGCGCGCTGACGTCTACGTTCGGATCTACGAAGCAATTCACCAAAGACTCCGTTTTTTTTTCTCTTCACGTCAAATTGCCACGGAAGCAATCAGATGCTTCGTTTCAAAAGTAAAGTGACATATGACAGTCTATTAGGTCAAGGTGCCTTTTACTCTACGTTGTGCAAGTTTTAGCACAGTCAACAGACAGGTTTATTATCATTATTTTTATGTGTTTTGGATTCAAATAGTGATAGCTCATTAATACTCTAGCACCATCTTGTGGATGCTCTTTGTTTGCAGTGTGTTATTCTTCATAACAATTTTGTCAAATACAAGCAACGGTTTCAAGTATTTAAAAAAAAAGGGAAAATAGCACATACATTCCATCACCCTGGAGCCCATAGAACATTCATGGTGCCATGGCAACACCACATAAGCTATTACAATTTCTCTGCCATTTCTTCTATTTAAAAACTAAAAATGCTACTCAGCTCAGCACGCCCAAATCATAGAAATAAAAAAAGAAGCGGAATAATAACATGGGAAAACGTTATAGAAATTAGTGAGTTAGAGTGAATATTAAAATGTCACTATTTTGATACCTTTAAATTATTTCACGCCCAACTTCTTGGCAGGGTGGATTGTGTACACTATGTGAAAATAGTGGTTGGACGCCATCTACCCACGTGTATCCCTGACTTGTGCCCTGTGTGGGTCTATTGTTGCAGTATAATGTCCTATTTCCCACAATGGAATTTGTATGTCAGGTTTAATCAACTGAAATTCGGGAGTCTTAGCGGTGTTTTCCAGCGTGAATCAAAAGTCGCCCAATATCCTCCTGTGAAGCGGGAAATCCTTCCAAGCTTTTTGAAGTTAGTTGCCGCCAGCATTCCTTTTCACTGTCATTTACTACAAGGCTGGTTGGTGCATCGCCGTTCGTCACATCACAATTGTTGCAGCAGAACGAGTGGCTATACATTTTGTGAGAGCATTTTCTTTTTATTTTATTTTCTGTTTTCCATGGTTGAATTAAAAATTGGTAAGCGGATTCGGGAAAGGAGACATAACATGACTGTTTGCTTATGCGTGCAGTCCTTGCCCTTTTACGAATACCTGTGCCTACTAGGGTGACCAACTGGCATTGGTGCAAATTCAGGATGGTGAGTGTAAAAATTCAGGACAAAAGGTCAAAATTCAGGACACAAATTCAGGACAGGAGGTCAAAATTCAGGACAAAGCTTCAGGACAATAGGTAAGTTTTACAGACACATCAGAGGAGGTCGCACAATAGTATATAAGTAAGCCCAAACATATTCAACCATTTGCAAACCTATTCATCATGTATCCTTCCATCTATCATTTCACTCATCCATCCCTTCAGCCATCCTTTCACTCATCAATCCATTATCCATCCACCCTTTCACCCTATCCATCTGTACACTCATCCATCCACTCTTCTACCCATCCATCCATTCACTCATCCATCCAGCCATTTACCCTTTCACCCATCCAGCCATCCTTTCACTTACTCATCCATCCACCCAGTCACTCATCCTTCCAGCCATCCACCCTTTCAGTCATCCATCCATCCTCCCTTTCTCTCTCCATCGACCATTTCACTTAGCCATCCTTCCTTCCATCCATCCACCCACCCATCTACTCATCCACTCATGAATCCATCCATTGGCCCTATCCCTCATCCTTCCTTTCTCTCATCCATTTATCCTTTCACTCCTTCACTCATCTATTCATCCTTTTGTCCACCTACCCTCCCTTTCACTCACTCATCCATCCTTACATCCACCCTTTCACTCATCCGTCCATCCATTCACCCTTGCACTTATCAATTTATCAATCCATCCATCATTTCACTCATCCATCCACCCACTCACTCATCATCCACCTTTTCACTCATCCATCCTTTCTCTCATCTATCCACCCTTTTACCCATCCAGCTACCCTTCCACCCATACATCCAGCTATTTACCTTTTCTCTCATCCATCCTTCCACTCACTCATCAATCCATCCATCCATCCTCTCTCATTATACATCTATTCAATCTCTCATTCATCCATTCACCCTTTCACTAATTCATCCAGCGATCCACCCAACCCTTCACTTACTCACTCGCTCACCTTTTCATATTAATTTTGAGCTGAGCCTTTTTGAGAAGAGGACCATCAAGAACTTCACCCTCGCTGCAGGAGCCATTCCAGGACTGGGACAGAAGCCACCAGGGCGGAGACAGGATCTACCACAGGGGGGGGACAGGAGCCATCACAGGTGGGGGGGGCGGGCAGGAGCCACCACATGGGGGGACAGGAGCCATCACGGGGGGGCAGGAGCCATCACAGGAGGGGGAACAGAATCCACCAGGGTGGGCACAGGGGTGGGCATGCAGTATTCTCGTATCGTCTTGGTCTCTTCCAGGGTGGGGTAGGCCTCCTCACCCCCTCCTGGACAAGACGACAGGCTCTCTTTCTAAAATGTTAGTTTTGCCATCCCCCTCTGTGATGCACAGTACTTAAAGGAGATACTCCAAGAGAACTGATTTAACTGATTGTCCTCCATACTTTGTTAATCAGTGTGGGTGCGATTGTGCCATTTCTTTATTTTATTACATTATAGACTGCATGTTTGAAGAACCGAGGTTTGCTTACAATTTAGTAACAGTAATTAAGCTCTGTGAAGAGAACCAGGTGCTGCTTCCGTGTAATCAGGGCTGGTTCTAGGATGTTTGGGGCCCTGGGCAGAAAGGGAATGTGTGAGGCCCCTCTAAATTGCAGAGACATGACGCATTCAGGGCTGTTTGCATCTGAATAGATGCCCCTGCTCCTGAAGCTGCAGCCCCTCCCTCTCAGTCACCTTCAAACACCTCTTAACAGCTCATCAAGGGCTAAAGGTGTGAGGGTTGCCATCCCGCTGTGCCTCTCCAATGCTGCTGGGTATCTGAGCTTTGGTACAGCATCGGAGTCAAGAAGGGAGGTGGGTGGAAGCTGTGCCGCTTTTAGGGTGGTGCGACCGGTGCCCGGTTAAAATTACTGACAAATGGCGTCCGTTAAAGAATCCTTCACGGACAACGGACAGACGGCCGAAATTACGGACTGTCCGTGAAATTTACGGACGGTTGGTCACCCTAGTGCCTACTACCATTACCGGGCGTTTACATTTTTTCCTAATTGCTCCTCCTTTGTGGCTTTCATGCTTTATGGTTGAGAAGGCCTAGTTGTAGTCCTGGGGCCGTATTACCGAAGTGCCCCAACGCAGCAGGCATTTGCGACTGTTTTGGGTGCGCCCTGGGCACTTTGGTTTTAAAGAAGAGGCCACAAATGCTTCTGCAGTCCCTTCTGTAATATAGATAGCGCTGGCGCACATGCAGCACCAGCACTTTCGAGAGAGGGCGTTCTCTCATTTGCATGAGGATGTGGCCCCCTACAAATGAGAGAATCAATTTGCCTCTGTGCCGGCGTCGTATTCCCGGCTTTAGCAGGTGCACTGAAACTGCGCCACAAAAAGGTGGCGCACTGTCAGTCTCACCCCTGAGGACTGCCCTCTCAAGGGCTGAAAGGGGGTCCAAAGGGCTCCTAGACATCCCTCTGCAGGCGGGTGCAGTCACTCACTGCACTCACATGCAAGGGGGTCTCTAATTCCTTTTGAAATTGCAGGCAGGTGCCCACTGCATAAGGAAACATGGAGCAGCTTTTAAACAGCTAATCCATAGCGCGAGTTAGCATCTATCCTGACGGCAGCGCATTCTTCCTAATAGGATGCACTTTCCATGTTTGCAACTGGCGCATCTTTTTTAAGCTGTACTGCAGCACAAGCATAAAAATGTACCCCCATCTGTAATAAATTAAAATTGTAACCGCTTTCAGCTGCTTGTTCCCTCCATAAGGCTTTCCATGTTTGCACCCAGCGCACCTCCTTTAAAGAGTGCTGCGGCACAAACATGAAAATTGAGCCCTATCTGTAATAAGTTAATATAGTAATCACTTTTCAGCCACTTTTCAGCTGCTTGTTGCCTCCATAAGGCTTTTGTCTGACTTAAGCTTAATTTAATCTATTGCCTAGTTGTAACTCTTTGTCACCTTCACTTGTGCTCTTTTGTTCTGTTTAAGCTGTTTCTGTTTTCTTTAACGTTATTTGGTTCTTGCTTTTATTTTGTTTATGTGATTGTGTTCTTATACTATTAAGCTCCGAAGCACCTCATGCATACAACTTAGCTGCTGGGCAGTGGTGGCTGGTGACATATGAAAGTGGCGAGGCGTAAAAGTTAGGTATAACTTTTATGTAGCGAGGGAAACAAGCTAACTTAATGGACACATTTGGGTTCGGGTGGGGGGTCCTCCTCCCCCCAAAAAAAGTACAAAATGATGCATTTTAGAGCAAATGAATTTAGCGAGGAAGCAAGGTTTATAAAAGTATGGGAACAAAGAGTCTTGAAATATTAAACCCATTAAAAACTGCCTCATACCTTACTGCATTATGTTCAACAGTTACTGTAATGTCCAAATTGTATAGCACAACAACTTTAGGCACTTAAAAGTGTGTGCTTGCCCAGTGTCTTGTCAACTTTGGAATAAAATGCTCTAACCAGGCATCAGGACGCACCCACAGCTGCTGGCTGCAACTAGTCATATAGAAATATGTGCAGATAGGTCTTTAAGTGGGACAAAAAAAGTGGGGGCTCACTAAAAGTGAACATGTAAAATGAAAGTCTGTGATTCCCATAGTGTGCCACCTGTGAGGCTTGTGAAGGAGTATTGGCCTTCAGTTATGTGCTCTTTATGTAACATATGTATGCCCTTCTCTGCACATCTCATCCATCTGCACATCATCAACCTCATCTCTTTCCTCTTCACCACCCTCTATTCACTCTCTCCCAAATGCACTTCCTTGCATCTCCCTCACTTCACCACCCCCAAACATACACTGCACTCATTCCCATTTAAGTACTTTATTTTCTTTTTGTTTTACCTTGTAAATGGTTTGACATCTATGTATCCCATTAACATACATTTGCACAGAATTTCAATGGCAGCTAGAATACGTGACTATTTTCCTGTGTACTCCACGGAGAGGAAAACCCACTGACAGGTACTTTGCTTCGCCCTCTTCAGTCTCAGTGCTAGCCAGAGCTCTCAATAAAAGCCCCTCATAAACACTTGGCACTACTAAAAGTATGCATTATATAAGAGTAATAGGATGCACAGAAAAATACAGAAACACACATGTTGAAATAACTAACACTCTTGGGAAATACAAGATTAGGTAAAGCATATGAAATAAAATAGAAACTTACTCACTGGTATACATTGCCTTAACATTTTTAACATTCATTTTTCGTAATTCAAGCAATATTTTTGGCATTAATATTAGGGCCATGACGATAGGCCCAGTTTTAACACAATGCAGCATGTAACTGTCTTTACTATAAGCACATATTTCTCCCTTTGCACTCGACTCTGATATTTGGAACAACAGCAAGGGAACAAAAACCCTGCTCATTTTTGGATCAATTTCATGGAGGAACGCATACATCAGCTCCACTTCTATAGGGACCACTGACTTACAGCCAGAGTCTGGGGTGTCACAGTGGGGGATGATAGCATGACTAGGGGTCTCAGCACAATATACATAACACAAAATACTTACTATTACAGAGGACAAGGTACCTAATCACATGTGGTTGCATCCAGTACTACAGTGTGATGAATGGGAAAGGGTGTGGGATCTATGCCTGTGAATGTTTGATGTCTGGCCTCACACAAGGGCAAATACTCTGACGCCTTAAACTGTAATGTTGACAGCATCATTGGCTACAGTGGAGCCCACCACAGTCAACAATGGCAATGAAAGGTAAGGCCTATGTCATGCGTCCCATTGCAGAAAGTTGATTTACTGCCTGGCTTCTCTGCCCTGCTTCAGAGCGAGGTGGGGCAGGCAGCCTGGGACATGTAGCCCAGACTTAAATACATTGATTTGTTTAGAGATATGAATGTGTAGGAATTTAAGAAGAGTGCACCCCTAGAGCCCTAATGGAGAAACCGCCACTGATGTTGGGTGCAAGCTGGTCTTTGCCACTTTATCCCTTTGCCTCTTTTCCCTTGTTCATTACTCATTGACTTCCCAGGTGAGGTGCCATACTCTGCTTTCTACCACACCATGAGATTGCCAGCCATCTGTCCCCAGCCTTGGGTGTGCTATCTCATGGTCCCCAACCCAGCTTGCTGCTTCCCCGCATGTTAGCAGCCTCCTCCATCATCGGGACTCAAAAGTAACTACCTCTGCTGAACAGGTCATCAACAGACACCAGGAATCAGCGGTGACATAGCAACATGGCAGATGAGGGGTAAAAGCTGCTGTCAGCATGTATACCAGACATGCCTCGTGTGCAGAAGGATCACCCCAACTTCCTCTGCGGTCTTTTGCGGCATTGTAGCCATTGCTGTGCTCCTCTGGCACCTTATTGCTTGGTGGGACTTGGAACATCGCTGATGGCACGAGCATTGTGGATCATGCATCAAACACTGGGTATGGAACAGTTGAATCATTTATGAATGCAGCCTAATGTACTGTATGTATGTGTTATCAAACATGAACAGAGTCTGTGGACTACTGGTCCTAGAGGAAGCTTGAAGATTGTTTTACTGAGATGTCCACAGACTTGCAGCAGGACTTGGCTTCTTCTTGTTTTCCCCAAAGCTCAACTCATATTGTGACCAAAGCCCATAAACAGACACCCCTTGTCCTGTTCCAAACATCAATGTTGTATTGCCCAATAGAGGAGCAAACAATCAGGCTGCTAGAGATATGAAAAAGCTGAAGAGCACCTGATGAATTAGTGACTAAAGGCAGCCTCAACAATGGATCTCTACTCAGGAAGGATGGATGAGGTAAGTGTTTGTGCAGGAAGATGATTCCAGAATGAGTGAAAGGGATTGCTGTGATCCAGTTTGATTTTTAGAATGTATGCAAGAATGCATGCAGTTTCTGAAGCTTCCAGAGAGAGTTGGTCCTCACATGCCTACAGAGAAAACAGACTGAGGCATTGTCTTTGTTGGTTTGGCCATGCCAAGCTATGGCATGGATGACTGGCAAGAAGAAATATCTCCATTTGAAGGAAATCTGAAGTGAAGCAGAACCCACTCGAAGACCCTTTAGGTCACAATGCCTAGATAGTCTTTCACTGGATTTAGTCCAAGGAACCAGTGGTTCAATTCCTCTGGGCCATCCTTAGTTGGTTTGAGGCACAGAAAATGAGTATGAGTTGGCTGAACCAGACCCAGCTAATTCTTGTGTAGGTAGTACCTGAATGATGAGCTACGAGGTAGCATTGTAGGGCTATCACGCTGGGGGCCCTCGTAAATTTCTCATTCTTACTTTCCATTGACCAAAATATAAAAAATGAGTTTCCCATATAAAGTCTATGTAAAAATATGATTTTCGAACTTTTATGAATGATTAAGGCTTCAGATAATTAATTGCCCGTACTGTTGAGAGTGGACTACGGCAATGGTATATATCATCGCATTAATACCCATATTACTGAAATATTGCTGTGCCTGAAAAGTGTTAGGTAGAGTAATCACAAGAATTCAACAGAAATACACATTATCTCGTTGAGCTTGCATGACCTGTTATGGAGAAACATACTAATCTGAATTACTTGTCCAGACTCCATCTAAATGTCCATAACGTGAGGACTCACTTTGTGTTAAAAGAAATCTAAGTTTACACACCCAACCTCATCGTCTAATCTGGCGTCACAAGACAGCAGAAGATATCTATTGTAGGTGAATAAGGTGCTGGTATTTTTCCTCCCTAACTGCACACCTCTGGAAATATCTTTCTCAGTAACTGCAAGCCATTGGCAATATCTTGCACCTTTGTAAAAAAGTAGATCTTTATTCTCTAATATCAATAACAATAGAGCACGAAACATTTATGTCGTCTTTGGTAACCACTAGGTGAGTAGGCTTGTAGCAACAGATCATTTCGGTGAGTGTTGCACTGTATATGCACTAACAGCATCCAAAAGACATCACCCAACAAAAGAGAGTAGGACAAGGCATTCCTGGGTAGTACCACAACTTTAATATGAAGCATTCCCTATATCCAAGTAAAACATGTAGGACCTGATTACAAGATGGGTGGTTAAATCCATCCTGTACGTAAATCTCTTTTTAAGCACTGATCGGAATTACGAGTTTGGTTTTATTTATTGCATCCAATAGCTATCAGATTTGTTAAATAACCCAACATTTTGTAAATTTTGGTAAGTCAAACCTGTCGGAAATTAACAGAGGAAATGTGTATGGTATTTAACACACCAAAATCTGCATGTAATTCCCCAATAACTTGTAATAGGTGTTATTTATTGCACCCCATAATTAACTAACACCACTGTACCATTGTTTACAAGGTGTGATAAATAGCACCTTTACTTGTAATCAGGCCTATACAATGCAGTGGACTAGATTATAGATTATCCTTGTTAATTCTTTTTCAGAAGACCCTCAGTAAAGGCACTGGAAGTCATAATAACTTTAGCCACAACACAACTGATGACTGACCGTCCCTTTCTATCAAAACCCCCAACTTCAAAAAACAATTCTGATCACCATTGATTTACTTTTGTCTTCAGTCCTTGTTGGTTTATTTTTATTGATATATTTTATTTGCTTCATCTGCCTGTGGCCGTTATTTAGGTGATTGTGTTATTTGTACTTGTTTTACAGCAACAGCGGAGCAAGTTGGCGCTGATTCATAGGCCTGGCACCACTACACCAGGTTGTACAATATCTTAGCATGCAGACACCTTTGCCATATGTTGGAACCAGGCCCTCTCAAAGAAGCGTGTCTGCAGGAGTGTGTTCACAGGGACATGCACCATTTAACCTGCCAGGCATACTTCAAGTATCATGCGCGACTACGCTGGGCAAGAATTGTCAGATGAAAAAGAGTCATGGCGTGCAGCGGCAGGAAGATATGGCAGTAGAAAATTTAAGAGCCAATAATCTTAAGGCATTTTTAGGTCTCGCCTGACCCAGCGCATGCGCTGGTCTGGCGAGACTTATTGAGAGGGCTCCAAAAAGTGCTACCAGGCCAGCCTAGAGCTACAGTTCATGTGCGCGGGCGCGCGCGCCGCTTTTACCGCGATTACTTTCACTTTCGCGGCCCCACGGCCGCTTTGATGTTTGATCGCGATCGCGATCGCGATCACGATCACTTTGGCGGCCGCACGGCCTCTTGGCATAGCCAACAGGTCTCGCTTTTGGGAACTTATAAGTATTTAGTTATGCAACTGTTGCATGGCTAAACACTTATAAGGTCCCAAAGGCGAGACCTATTGGCTATGCCAATGCTTGTTTTGTAGTTGTTTTGACAGCTTGAGCTCCACTGAACTGGCAGATGACCAATCATGTCTACAATGTTAATTCTGTACAGCATTCACATGTTTGCATTTTTATTTCTCCCTGAATAATTTAGAATATTATAATATATGGGATTCTGTAATCCTTTTTTAAAGGGCGTTCACAAATTTCTTTATGATCAGTGGCTTGTGAAGCACCAAGTCTCCGAATATAAATAAAAGAGGTCCGGATTCAACTATTAGAAGGTTATTACTTTCAAGTTCTTACTTCACAATTCCTTCTGCCAGGGCCTGCAGCCAAGGTGACAGGCAGGTTTGGTCATGGAGCATAATTAAGGCAGCTGTTTAAAGCAACAATCAGAAGTTGCTTTGCTTTCTTCTGATCTACTGCAACGAAAAGCAGAGAGAATAAGTATATTTTTTGCACTCCTTAGATAGAGAAAGGCTAGAATCTTTCTCCATGTTTTTACACATTACGAGCTATCGCAGTTTTATTTTTAACTTACTTATATTGAACTGTTTCTAATATCTGTTTGTACAAAATATCAAACAGGTTTTTGATGTGTTTCATTTAGCACTATAGGTTTTATTTTTATTCTTCATGTTTGAAAACATGCTCACTATTTTTTATGAAAGAGCTGCACAGCAGGGTTTTAAGTGGTTTGTGACAAAGGTACTGGAATGACTGTATTGTATGGGATAAAGTACCCCCTGATATACATGATAAGGATATTGCAAGTCACCTCAGAGATCTACAGCCTTTCAAAGGAACTCAGCCTTCAGCCCTGTTCTTGTAGATGTTTATGGAACTCCTCAGTGGCTCGAAATATCTTCATAATGTGTGTCAGGGGTATTTATCTCTTATAAATCCAAGGTGGATAGGATGTTTTATTGGCATTATAGCACATCCGCTGTGTGCAATAGTGATAGTTCTAGGATTTTTCACTGTGAGAATATCACATATAAGTGGTAGGTGGTGGCAACTGCCCCATGGGGCAGTCCTTGACTGACATTTTTTTTGTTAATATGATATCATTAGGCACATTCTTCCTACTGTACCTTTTAGTTTTTCAAAGTTGCCATCTTGATGTGGTGTGCCATACATATTGGCCTGCGGAAGTTGGGGCACAACCAACAACACTGGGGTCTGCACAGAGCAAAAGATTATCAAACATCTTCTTCAACAGATAAGCAAAGTAATTGCAGCAGCTTCCCATTTGCTGAAGGTAAAGGAGGTGGAGGAAGCATAGGCCTTGAGGTTATTATGCCATCCATCGACACAACCCACCAGCCAGTAGCTGGATATCCCAACCACTGAAGCCATAGCGTAAACCCAAAGACCACCATTGTTAGGCTTTTCAAGGAGGTAGCATGAAAACACTTTGGGGTTGATTACGATGTAGTTCGTAAAGCATTCCGACTGAATCAGCCTCTGAATGGTTTCCTACCGAATCAGATCCGGGGAGTCCAATCGACGGAATACGATTGTTCTGAATATGATTCGGTTGGACTCCCATTTACTTCAATGGGATCCTGTGTTCTGACTGAAGAAAGGGGTGGGTGGGAAAAATCGTACACCCTGCGGCAGGCACCCCATGGTGCCTGACACACTGTGCATGATTGCAAAGAGGGGTCCCTTTGGTATCCCATTGGGCCCAATTCGGAAGGCTATGGGTGCAGGGGGCCTGCTACGGGCCCCCAAAGTCAGATTACGACAGCTGATCTGTGTCGGAACAGCCAATTCGGAAAGGCTATCCCTATCTGACATCGTACTCGTTCGGTCAGTAACTGACCGGTCCAAGCCGGCTCCGAATGACTCGGTTCCTCTAAATGCCGTTTGACCTGACTTGGAAATTACGAATGCTTTCAGGGCATCGTAATCGGTCATTTTGGTTAAGCTTTCCAAATCAGTTGGAAAGCTTTCCAAATCGCTCGGAAAGACGGGTTCCAAATCGGATGCGGCAGATCCAAATTCAATTCGGAGCCTTTCCGACCAACATCGTAATTGACCCCTTTGTGCCTTAGCGTAAACATGTTTACATTTATCTACAATAAAATGGTCTAAATTTAAAGCCATACAAGTAGAATTCCTCACAAAAGTGGCTTACATATATAATAAACCAACAGCCCTGGAACAACAGTGAACCACCATTCTAATTTTTGTTTGCTTTATGTTAAGGGTATGGAGAGTAAGCAGAAGTTATTTGTTGTGGTTGGGTCTCTTAGGTGTATGGAGGGGAGATGCATGTTGTAGTTGGCATAGTGGAGGATTTGGAAGAGCCAGGTAGTTTTGCAGGAGGAATATTTGACATTTAGAGAGGGTCTGGGAGTTTAATTGTAGATCAAATTGTTTGGCTTTAGAGGAAAGATAGGAGTGTGGTTTTCTGTGAGATATTTGGAATTTACGGCATGGTGAGTGTGCTAAGGGTTTTATAGTTTGGATTTAGTGACAAGGTGTGAGTTTTGTAGTGAGATAACATTTCTGTTTATAATTAGTGTTTTTTTAATGTTTTATATAGCGCAAACTTTATCCAAAGGTTTCAGAGCATTTTACATGAGCCCAAGTTACGTTGCAGACGGACACCTTCATTTTTAGTAGGCCCAGGGATATTAAGTGATTTGCCTAGAAAAACAGGACGGGGAGTGTCCCTGCTGGGACTCGAACCCAGTTCACCAGCTTCGAGGTTGATCGCTTTAGCCGGTAGGCCATATCCTCTCCCTAATAAATGTTTAATGAATATAGTTAAAAATAAATAATTGTAATATTTTTTTCTTGCTTTAAAAATGTTTCCTATTGCTTTATACTGTGGAATTTGTTTAGTGCTTTTGTACCCTTTTAAAAAATCTAAGTAATTACTGTGAAGAAATGTAACTAGGTACTTGTTATACCCAAATTGTAGCATGTTGAATACGAAAATGTAAGTGCTACCTACAATATTGAAAGAAATTGGGTTGCTGTTTGGAGGGGGACCCTACTCAAGCAGAAACCACAACTCTTTGTCAGGGAGAGGCACAAGCAAACCCCAAATTAACTTGTGTTCAACCTTCTGGTAGCTTAACTTTGAGGAAATGCGTAAAGTATTTATGCAGCTCTTCAAACAATAATAAATTAAAACACAACACAAGAATAATCCCTCACCAATTTAGAAAATATAGTACCCTTTATAACAGACAACTTAAGATAAAATTGCCAAACTTATGATACATAAAACTGGAGATAAGCAATTTAATTTTTAAGTGTAAATTGCACCAGAAAAGCACAAACCACCAACTGTGGTCATCTGGTCGTGTTGGACAGAGACAATGTCACAAGTTCAGGCCACCCAGTGGAGCGCAGGCTGGCAACAAGGAGCACGTTAGGCCTGCTGAACAAATGTACATTAAATACTGATTGCATAGCATTGTGAGATCCTGTGTCAAGGACGCGCCACACAGAGGAGTCGATGTGAGGTCCTGGTGTAGACATGCTTCATGGAGCGTTGGTTCTGGGAAACTGCAAGGTTGGAATGTGAAGTCCTTCATCATTGTCAAGGATCCCATGAAGCAGGGCTTGTGATGTGAAGTCCTGCATCGAAGATGCATTGTGAACTGACTAGTCCTGAAGAAGCTGTGGGGCTTGAGATGCAAAGTCCTGAGTGGTTGTTGAGGATGTTGCTCACTAGGAGCTTGCAATGCGAAGACCCTATTGAGGATGCTTAGCGCAGCAGAGGTTCCTAGGAGGACTTGGGCCGTGAGGCGAAGTCCTGTGTTGAGGATGTGTAACACAGAGTTTATGATGTAGAGTTTGGTGAGGTGATACGTCATGTAGTGGCTCCTATGAAGAGTTTCTGGAAGACAATGTGTTGGTTCTACTGGCACCACAGTTGAGCTGGTAAAGCACCTTCAGGCCCCCTTCCAAGGGTCCAGGACTGAGGTGGCACCACTTGGGAGGGTAGGACACACAGTTGACAGAGTTCAGATGTCTGGTTAAAGATGAAAGAAGCCTGTTCGATCCCTGAGGCTTCTGACAAGGAGGCCAGACAACTAGCCCTTGAATCACTCTGGTGGTTCTGGGTTCAAGATGCAGATCCAGTACTTCTCACTCAGGCAGGGAGGCAGCAAGGCAGTGGAGTGGCAGTCCTTCTTTCAGCAAAGCAGCACAGCAGTCATTCTTCTGAGTCTTCTAGAAGTCCAGATGTGTACTAAAGGGTTGGGTCGAAGGTCCCATATTTATACGTGATGCCCATCTTAAAGTAGCAGAAGGTTCTGGAGGCTTCCACCCTCCAGCAGTGTTTGGTATTTCCTGCCTACATGCCCTTAACCTAGTTTGTTTAGGGTCACAAAAGACCAGTGGCAGACCCTTTGAGACTTGCAAGTGTGGTAGGTGACAGCTCCTTCTCCTCATTAAGCTGGAGTGACACCTCCTGCCAACACCTATCTTCCCTTTGTTTTACCATCTGGGAACAATCCACAAAGACCAACTGCCAGCTATACCTAGTCGTGTGACCCAGGGACAGGCTGCAGGTGCCAAATAGTTGGGAGAAGAAAATGCTTTGCACTGATGATTTACACTCCATCTTTACAATTAAAGAGGCCTTTAAATTGCAATTCTTTAGACACTAAACTTGACCTGTTTACCTGCTGTCCATTGAATGTCTTCACTTATTAAATGTAATACGGTAACCCACTGGTATCCTATGGAAGAAGTAGGCCTTGCAGTAGTGAAAGGTTTATTTAGGAGTTTTTCACTACCAGGCAATGTAAAACTTAAATGTACATGTCCAACTTAATTCCCCCTGCCCTCTGGGCTTTTCATGGCCTGCTATAGTGCTGACTTATATGAATTAATAAGGAAGGTCTGGGCCTGGCAAAAGGTTTATTATGTCATGTCAAAATAACAGTTCAAAACCATTTTATTAGGGATTTACAAGTACATTAACTGTGCCAATTGTGTACATGCCAATTCTACCATTTCTAGTGGAACACGCACAAGCAATTTATCGCTGAATACTATGGCCAACAAAACAAGATCAGCTAAAAATGGGAGTGATGAAGGCAAAAAGGTTGAGGAAAGACCACCCTAAGGTTGACAGGACTAATACATATACTTTATATAACCTAGAGGTGTGCAAAATGCATACTAGGCCACATACTTATTTGATGAAGCAGGTACATTGTGGGCATCATGAAGTCAGCCAAAGCTTTGCAACCCTCACTATATTTGTTCCTGGGGATATAAAAAGAAATACAATGAGTCAAGCTCATTTGCATCGGTTTCCTTCTCCAGGGTGCAAATGTTGGGAGTGGAATGTGGCCTGCATGGGGAAAATCTTTTCCCGTGCTTGCCCAGCTGTGAGTATCTTGTCTACTGGGTTTTGAAGTTTTGGCCACAGCCGCAAGGTAATCTATCATGTGTGCAAAGGCCTAGGACTAACTTTGAGAAGAGTCTGGTCCTGGACTCAATTGTGATAGAGGACAACTGCTTCTGTCACAGGTTCTTGCATGTAGCATGTTGGTGGCAGCCTACTGTATTTTGTAGTGATCCTAGTGTGACCAGTCCTTATGATGACATGTGTCATAAGAGTAAGAGCCTACTGACTCAATTCTAAATTTAAACGATTAAAACGAATTACATTGTGCGCACTGCAACGCCAAATCGGCGATGCAGCACACAATGTAATGCGTTTTATTTTTTTCTTTATTTATTTACTCAACTCAGTTTGGCCGTATTCCAGAGTTTACTACCCCCCACACTGCCCCTACCCCGCCCCACCTCACTGCCCCACAGCACTTCCTCGAGGAGCCGCCACTGGATCGGCTACCAGTGTTTTTTAGAAATATTTCAAGCCTTTGGCTAATCACCTTTATTAGGCTCATCCTTTAATGCAAGCACTACCCTGCCTGGTTTGTTTTGTGGGTGCACTGCTTTGTGGCAGACTGTTCACAAACGTATTATTTATTTATAAATCTGGCTGTTTATGGCTACAGGTGTTCTACCATACACCCTCTGCTAGGAAATCTTCAGTCAATAATGTGAATGTCCATTATAGATAAGGATGACTGTCCATATGATAACAATTGTTTTTTAAAGGTATTCGCTCTTAAAAATGCATACCTTTTATTCCATTGTGTTACACTCGATAGGAAATGTGTTGACATGCTGTTTAGATCTATTTCTGGCCTTAAAAAGGAATGCCTATATTTTGATATTTTGTTGCACATTCACCATTACAAACTATCTGATGGTAATGGATAAAAAATGTTGACTAGAAAATATGTTGGGGTGGGTTTATATTTTTGGTTCTTGGGCAAGGGTAAAATGTATTATAGCTGCTGGGTGCATATAAAATGTAGGGCTTGTACAAGTGTCATACCTTGCAAGCCATCAAAAGGTGTGACTACATAGTCTGCATATTGAATCTGAAACATCTGTAGGCTTATTATGTTCAGAAGAGTGACCACTAATGACATCAACACAGATTGTTACTCAGCAACAATGATCCACTTTTGCACCTTTGCCCTCTTCCTCAATGGTACATGTGATGATGGGATATGTTAGTGGATGGCACCAAAGATGCTACCGGTATTTTGTATAGTGATGCAGTACAGAAGGTCTCGGCAGCGATCAGGGTAGTGCATGTGATTATTAGACTATAATACACAAGGCAGCAGCATCTTAGAAGCAAAAATATAATAGTTGGCAATCTACATGGTGAGTTTACGAAGGGAGAAAATGCTAGGCATCAGTTTATTCGCCATGCTGTACATTGCCCTTGTAAGTACATAGATGCCGAATTATTAGAATAAAACATGAATATTGTCTCAATCAAACCTCAGGGGCTGCCCATTGCTTAATGCCACCTTGAGGTCTAGAAACGCTGCAAATAGCTTTTTTACCCTTAATTCATGGAGAAGCATTAAAATGCAAAGTAAATGAAAACCATGCTCAACCATTCCTGACACTCAGATATTTCATTTTCTGACAAAAACACCTGAAACCTGGAAGCAAAAATGAGTCCAAAGATTTCCCAATCCCACCTAAAAGGAAGCTGACTGGTAATTCCAAGTCTCCTTCCCATTGAGAAAATGCCAATTCTCTCCCTGATCCCTTACCAAGTGCAAAACAGAATCCATAGTCAATCAAACAGGCATATATCCTCAATAGTGCAAATAACTCCTGAGTAGGAAACTATCAAGTTCTAGTTGTACTACCCCCCCTCCATTCGAGATCACATGCCATAAAACAAATGGACGGCTCTTAATCATGCTGGACCAAAGCAAGCATGTGCCAATTGCAAGAAGTAGGATGTTAGTGGCGTCCAAATTTTGACACCCAGTCTGAGAACTTTCGTTTGAGTTTCTCCAGTGCAATCTTGTGCCAGAGTCTGTGGAACTAAAGGGCTTTCGCAGGAACTGTATTCGACTTCCAGTTGATTGCAATTAGCATTTTTACAGCACACGACATCTGCTTCAACAGTTCCTTTGGCCTCTAAACATGTAATTCTATTGAGGCGGTGCAATCTTAAATAGCAAAGGGCCTGGTGATCAGATGCCCCACTGATAATTTGGGTATGCGCACATGTCCTCAAGATGAGTAGGAAAGAACCCACATAAGTATCACGTCTCTAACACCTGTCCAAGATAGAGGGGAAAATGTGATGTGATATAGGGTAAGGTACCATTGATGCATGGGGGCATATTGACAAAGGAATGGCGAAGCGTGCTGTTAAGCAAACATTGCTAAAGCCACGCTCTGCCATTCTGAAAACGCAGGGATGTACCGTATTCACAAGAATGCGGCTCACCCCAGAGTGTCCCTTAGCGCTGGCTCTAAATCTAGCTGCCTAGCCCCAACGCAGGCACCCTTGCACCATAGGGAAGAATGATTGTTTATGTGTAGGAAGGTGTGCCTTCCTGGACATAAACAATGCAGAATGGCGAATTGTAACTTCTATGTGTGCTGCATTGTGCAGCACACATAGAAGTTGCAAATCGTCATTCTTTAAATAATTGTTTATGTGCAGAAAGGGACACCTTCCTGCACATGAACAGTCATTCATGGTCATTTGATGTTTCTTTGTGTGCTGCACAATTCAGCACACATAGAAACAGCAAAAATGAGAATTTCAGCATTTCTACTGTTTTTGCCATGTTAAGATCAGGTTATCACTGGTCTTAATTATGGCACTGCCTCCTATTTATGCCACCCTTGTAAATAGGGGCCAGCATCAAAATCAATGGGTGTTGTGGCGGAACGCCCACCGCAACACCCATTGCACGTCGCTTTCACACTAAGTGTAGCGTGGAAGCGGGCCTTATTTACAAGGCACTGTTAAGCCACATTAAGTAGCTTAACACCTCCTTATAAATTAGGCAAACGTTTTATCGCAACAGAAATGTCATAAAAAGTGATGTTCCTGTGGTGATAGGGGCTTGTAAATATGGCCCCTGGTTTTATAAGAAGCTTCCCAGTAAGGTAAGCTTCCAATTGCCTGTGGGATAGAGTCCCATGGATTGGCCTATCCTTTCTCACCTAGCTAGTCAGCCAGTTCTGCCCACTTACCTTTTCTGGTAGACCCATGTATGTAGTGCTGACTACCCTGGAGAGTTCTAGATACATATATTAGATATTAGACCATCATACTTCCCAATAAATTGTCAGACGGGGTTATTTGCATTGGGTTTGCTTGTCTGTTAGGTGGGTTGTGTCACAAAAGCTGCAATTGTAAGAACTGCAGCTTGTTCTTTTAAACTCTAAATGCTGCCCTGCTGTGCTAAAAGGACTTGGGTTGGGACTCTTGTGAAAAATAAGACAGCAGCCTAATTTCCTCCATCCTCCGTTTTTCGAAGGTGTCCCTTACCAATCCTGGTAAGAACTCAGGATTATCGTGTACAACAGTATTAGACAATAGGAAGGATGTAAAATGCCCCCTAATGTACCCCACACCTTCAGCACATTTTTCTCCAGAGCTGACAAATAAGCTTTACATATTATGAGACTCTATCCTGCACATGCCAGGTCCCAGTGTGATCTACCTACTACTGCCCTCTCCAGAAACAGCTACTTCCTATCTGTCTCATTCGGATGTTACCTGAAAACGTGCCACCTGATAGTACTGTCTTTAACCTGTCTGTGAAAGCCTATCTGCTTCATTTCCTTGGGCCATTAGTATTCATTAGTTCATGTTCGCTTAACCACCTGCCCACACAATTTGATTAACTGTCCAGTGTTGCAAAGATTTGCACATTTTGTGAACTTCACAGTGCGTGCGAAGCTTTAAAAGAGACAATTGGTGGAAATAGCAACACAATTACACTTTGTGTAAGAAAGTATTACACAAAAATCAACTGTGTGCCTGATAATATTCCTAGAAGTATGTTTGGAAGGAACCTTCACCCACATGTAAAGTTGTAGGATTTGACAAAATGTATTGGCCACTGCCCAATAAATAGCAGATAAACACCACTAATTACTCAGGCAACATTTCAGTAATGGACCTTCTGTATTATTTGACTAGAGGTCTGGAAAGAAACTACACTATTTATCTGGCAAGTGACTAAAGAGTAAACAGTATAGAAGAATATCTGCCTTTTAACTGGTAGTCAGGTAAACAATTACATTACTTGCTAGTTATGCCACTGCTAGCCAAATAGCACATAATCAGCGATTTATTTAAGTTAACGGCAAACAGTATATCATCTCACCTATTTAGGCTGTCTCCATATAGTTTTTTGAGTTTTAACTAGAGCAAACCTGGCCCAAACGTATAGAGTGCTTGATATGAGCACCAAATTACATTAAACTAGGTCAGATTGATTTCTTTGGCCTACAGGGAGAATAAGTAATTTGCCCCAAATCACAAGATTTTGATTAGACGCTGGGAAACCTAATTCCAACATAGGCATCTCTGGCTATGATGCCACATGCACATGAACAGCATTATTCCCCTATGGCACAACTAAACAGTTGCCAATATTTTTAGAAAACACATATTGCAATAAGTGGCTAAGGGTGAGTAGAAAGGTGGGTTATTAGTAGGTGCAGGTGGGTACCTACAGCTAGTAATACTACCACAATCACTAATAAGGTCCAGTCAAGTCTCAAAAAATTAATCGTTCCTCAATCCCTGGTAGCTTGGCAACGAACAGTCAGTCTTAACTTAAGAGACAGGTATGTGTAAAGCCTTTAATATCACCAAAACAGTAAATAAGTAAAATACACAGCACAATAAAAATCCAGCACCAATTTATAAAAATAGGGAATATGTTTATCTTTAAAATGTCACCAAAATGACCAAAATCCAACGTGGGGAACCGGAGATATTAATTTTGAGATTGTAAATAGACAGAATGTGCTTTCTAGTGCCAAAAAACCTAAAGGACCAACTGCGGCTATCTGGTTGTGCTGGACCGGGACAAAGTCAAAGTTTCAGGTTAAACGTGATGGAGCACGGGTCGGATATGATGAGCGGGTGGGCCCTGCCAAGTTTTTATTTTCTGACATAGTCACTTTTTTTTAGCTTTTTCTCTCAATGCAGAGTGATAGGGTCTTCGGATCCAGATTTCGAATCAGCGACAACGGCTTGACACTGCCCGATGCCTCAGTGAGCCCTGGAGGTCTTTGCGAGGATCTCCGAAGCTCTCAATGGGACAAACCTCTGTGGTCAGGCCAAGTCGCGGTTTGATGTCACCGGCTGGACTCTTGTCATTGATGCCAGTCTACCTCTGCAGCTTTTTAACAAAACTTGGTAAAAAGATCCCAAACTTTCAGAAGTTCTTCTCTGGGAGCTCCTTGCAGCAGGAAAGGGTTCCACAGGACCAGACAAGTGTTCAGGAGTTCTGGTTTGCCTCTTAGAGTCTGGGACTCCAACTGTAACAATCAACCAGATCAGTCCAGGAAAATCCAGATGAAGCAAGTCAGCTGAAGTTGTCCTTATAGTGGATGTTGCAGGTGGCTTCTTCCATCACTTTTGTACCTGGCTGCTCAGGGAGTAGAGTCCTTATCATTACAGACAGGCAACGTCCTTCTTGTGTGGAGCTTTTAGAGTGCACCAAGTGCAGTCCTTCTGAGTACAGTCCTTTGTTATGCAGTCCAAGGGCCCGGCAGTACAGTCCTTCTTCAACTGATATTTCACGCAGAGACCTGAGGGGCTCCTGCAGGTCTCCAATATTTATTTCCAATTGTGGGCTGGGAAGAGGAGGGGCACCACATTCAATGGGGTTCATGTTGCCACCCTCTGCCATGTCCAATTCCTGAGAAGTGTGGCATATTTTTGTCCCAGAATGCACATTTTCTCAAAAAACAAAATGGAGAAATTCTCTCCATGGAGTGCAGGTCTGACTAACCCAACCCACTTTTCCCTACACTCCCCTTCCAGTCCCTCTCCTAATCTAAATAGGGGGACTGGCCTGGCTCCTGTGACATCTGTGCTTTTACATTTGAAGACCAGTTTATCTCTCCTACCCCCTTTCTGTCCCTGGCTTCTCTAGGAAGCAAATCTCCTCCCACCAAATGGCTTTATTTTTTTCATTGCAGGTCTCTTCACACCTAATTAGTGAGCAGCGTGGCTCAGACTGTCAAAGGCCAATCAGAAGAGGCTGCTCCGGGGCTGTTTCAGGTAACTTCAGGATAGTACGTTCTAAAACTACTTTCCTGAAGCAGTTATAATAAATCTAACTTTGGCAAGCTGTTGGATTTATTGTAACTATCATTTTGATACTTTGAATCATGTTGTGAGATTACTCCAATCAAATGTTAGACTTCAGTAAGGTTTAATAAAGCCTTTTTATGGTCGCCTATGGAGCTAGAAGCACTACAAAGGGGAAAAACAGATTGTGCTGTTTTTCCCCACCAGGGCATATACAACATATTTTATAACCTCCCTGCTTTTTAAAAAAAATATACCCTAACTTTGAGGTACCTATGGCAGACTTTATGGGTGCCTTATATGTAATAAAAAGGTAGTTTGTGACTTTGGAAGTTATTTTTATTTCAAAGTTGAATTTGGATACACTTTTGTTTTAAAACCAGCCTACAAGACAGGGATGGCTTTAAAATGACACCAGACACCACAGTGCATCACGGCTACTGCGGTCTCTAAATGTGCATGCACTACCTTATACTAGGGACTTACAGGTAGGTTGTCTTAGCCAATTATAATTACACCAATGACCTATTACCTTTAAGGACAGAGCACTGGCCCTGGGTCTAGTTAGAAGAGCCCAGGGCACCTTCTGTCCTTTAGCACAGCCGTTCTTCCAACTGGCAGAGTTGTTACAGGTCCAGAAGAGTACTGCATTGGTGGTTTCAGGGGTCCTATATTTATACCCAGTTGGGTCTTTGGAGTGGGGGAGACATCACAGAAAACTTTCCTTTCCTGCCTGGGCTCCATATTCACTACAAGGGGGTATTCAGTCCTTTGTGTGTGGACAGGACACAGCCTATTCAGGTGTAAGTGGGAGACTGTGCTCAGCCCCTCCCTCCCATCCTCCCAGGACGCCCCATCAAGTCACACCTAAAATCCCTTTATGTGTGGCTGCCTAGAGTGAATGCACAAAGTGAACTGTCACTCAGCCCAGCCAGTGATCATAGACCGGCAGGAGACACCAAAGAGATAAGAGCAGGAAAATGTCTAGCTTTCTATAAGTGGCATTTTCAGAAGGGTAACCACAAATCTACTTTTACAGTTAAAGAGTATTTGTCATTGCATTTCCAGAGAAAATAAACATGACTTTTCTACCTTCTCTCAATTAGGAATTACAGCTTATTAAGTGTTAACCTATGAGGGGGTTGGCCTCTCAGCAGTGGAAAATGAGTTTGTCAGTTTTTCATTACTAGAATATGCAAAACGTAAAAGTACATGTCCTTCCTTTTAGTTACATAGTACTCTGTCCTTAGGGCTACTCAGGTCCTACCTTAGGGGTGACTTATATGTAATGAAATGGGCGTTTAAGGCCTGGCAGGGGTTTTTAAATACCAGGTCGAAGTGGCAGTGTGAACTGCACACACAGGCTCTGCAGTGGCAGGCCAGAGACATGTAGAAAGTGCTACTTGTGTGGGTGGCACAATCAGTGCTACAGACCTACTAGTAGCATTTAATTTACAGGCCCTGGGCACATGTAGTTCACTCTACTAGGGACTTACATGTGAATTAAATGAGCCAATTGTGGATACATCAATAACACCTTGTTTTAGGGGAGAAGCACATGCACGTTACCACTGATTGGCAGTGGTAAAGTGCTCACAGTTCTAAGGCCAACAAAAAGAATTAGCAAAAAGAGAAGGTAAGAAGACAAAGGGCCTCATGTAGGTAGCGAAATACCGGTCGGTAACGGCCGATTTTCGGTAAATATGCCGTTACCGACCGGTATTCAGACAAGTGAGATGTAGGAGTCCAAAAACCACTTTTCGGTAAATATGAGGCGGTAAATACCGATTCATAGTTACCGAATTCTAAAATACCGATTCATATTTACCGAATACATAATTAACGAATCGGTAAATATGAAGTGGTAAATATGAAGTGGTAAAAATTTAAAATGACATGTAGGAGCAGTCGGTAATTAAGAAATCCAGGAAAATCGGTAAATAAGAGTCGGTAATTAACACGGATGGAAAGCAGGTGGTAACCATCAACAATGCACATAAGCAATCCCAAAATGCAACAGCGTGGACAACATGGCCGCCATGTACGTCATTGCAAGGCGCCTACGTCTACAGGCAGCAGGACTGAGGGTGTGGCGACGGGAGGAACAAATCTACAGACAGCGCATCACACTATTCCAGCTGACTGATGCAGAGATACATGAGAGGTACAGGCTACACCCCGAAACCATCATGGACCTGATAAGGGACCTGCACCCACTCCTGGACCAGCCAACAAGAAGGGCGCACGCCATACCACCACATGTGCAGGTGCTCTGCAGCCTACATCTACAGGCATCCGGCAGTTATCAGGTGGTGACAGCTGCGGTGGGTGGTGTATCCCAGAGTTGCCTGTCCCGTTTCTTTAGGAAGTTCCTGGATGCCATGATGCAGAGAATGCACCACTACATAAGCTTCCCAAACACACAGGCTGCACTGCAGAAAACAAAAACAGACTTTTATCACATGGCACAGTTCCCCCATGTCATCGGCTGTATTGATGGTACACACATCCCAATCTGTCCACCAGCTGCTACAGAGCACATCTACAGGAACAGGAAGTCCACCCACTCCATCAATGTGCAGGTGATCTGTGATGCAGGGAACATCATCACAGATATTGTTGCAAAGTTTCCTGGGAGCACCCACGACTCTTACATCTTCCAGAACAGTGGGATCTACACACGACTGAGTGCCGGAGAATTCGGAGAGGGATACCTGCTAGGTAAGTAACAGTGACGCCCCTTGAAACCTGCAAATCAGAGTGTATAGAGGCATGTAACTGATGGTTCCCTTTTACTCATCCAGGCGACAGTGCATATGCATGCCGGTCATTCATCCTCACTCCCTACCTACACCCAGCAACCCAGAGTGAGAGACGATACAACGTGGCCCACAAATCTACACGCAATGTGGTGGAGCGCACGTTTGGACTACTGAAGAGCAGGTTCCGCTGCCTCCACAAGAGCGGAGGCGCACGCCAGTACAAACCCATCACCTGCTGCAAGATAATTGCCACTTGTGCAATGCTGCACAACCTTGCCACGAAAAAAGGTACAGATGTGGAACTAACATATTTTGAGGACAACGAGGATGAGTCAGGCCAGCCAGAGGGCAGCGCAGCTAGAGTGCCAACTGCAGTCGATGGGAGAGAGAGACGGGCAGAGATCACATGCAACTATTTCTGAGTAAGTGAGGGGACACAGCGAGTTGTGAGAAGTCATGACGTAGTTTAATGTGGCACCACGCCATGAACACATGAACAGGCCAATCTGGCAATATGCCATCTATACAATGAGTATGTCCAGGGTTACGTCACCCAATGGCAAGTGGATAAGCAGGGCCACATCAATGTTTGCGCATACGCGCTGCAGTGGTGGATTGCACGGCCTGTGCATCCTCACTAGAGCCAACCCCAAGCCGCCTGCTGCTCCTGCGTGCTTCGGGGACGGGGGGTGTGACGCTGCTGCTGGTGTCGATGCTCTCCGCAGCATCCCCTGCAGCAGTTGTCGACGCCTGACTACTCAATAGCACCCCTAGTGCACTTGTCACCTGCACCATCCCCCGAGACAGGTCGCTGCAGCACTGTGTTAGGCCCTCCTGCATCGTCACAGAGCGCCGGCAAAGTAGGGAAGTCGCAGTTGCCAGACGGTTGAGTGCCCTGCTGGTAGTGTCCCTTCGCTGGCGTTCCCGGCGCCGTGCTTCGATGTCAGCATCTAATTTGCTGCACAACTGCTGGATTGACTGGGACATGTCCCGAATGCCCGCAGCCATGCCGCCAATGTTTGTGTCCATGTTGACTAAGCTTGTCTTCATCACCCGCATGTGCCTCTGGACTGACATAACTGCCTTTGATTGCAGGCGCTGTTGCTTCAACATTTGGCCCTCGAGCCCCAAGAAGACACCATGGCCGTCAGTGGGTGCTGGTGGACTCTGGACACGCGACCTGCGGCGCCCTCTTGCTCCCGTCTGTGCTGCCTGTGAGGTGTGGGGCACAGTGGGATGGCTCCCTTCCTGGGGCCCGGTGCGGTCTTCTGGGCCCATGCTGTCGTCTGACGAGGTGTCTAAGGCTCGTAGCCTGGCTGCTGGACGCCTCCTCATTCTCACACCTGCAAGCGGAGATGTGGCCGGTGAATCGAACATGAGTGGCGATGCTGGCTCTGGTGGTGGTGATGCTGGCTCTCGGTGAGGTGATGCTGGCTCTGTGTGCGGCGAGGCTGGCTGCGTAGGTGGTGCGGCTGCAAGTGGGCCTGCTCCCTGGTCTGAACTTGTGCTGGCTAGAGGTGATTTTTGTGGGCGGTGTGCCGTCTCCCCTGCAGCATGCCCTGTACTGCATGATGTCACATCTGTGGACAGAAAAACAACATTGGCTCAGTGTCCCCGAAGGGCTGCATTGCAAGCGTCACAATAAATCATTTCACATTCCAATCTGTCCTCTGTCTCCTTGTGCCTCGAGTGCGTGACATGCCTTGTTGCCCTGTGACATTTACGTCATGGTTAGTGTTGCCCTGACTACATCTCCCGGAATGCATTGCCTGTCTGCACTGACACGTGTGGACTGCAGTGTGATTCTCGTTTCACAATGGGGGATGTGGGATAGGGGTAGGGGAGGCTACATTGCTGTGCTTTCGTCTTACCTTGGTGTGTTGCGGCTCTGGCAGAGCTGTCGGCGTCCCCAAGACCCACGACGCTCTCTTGCTCGAGTGTGGCCGCCACCAGCTCCTCCAGTTCGGTGAGGGCAGGTGCCCTGTTGGTTCCACCTCCGGTCTGGCTTGCCTCCTTCTGGATGTCGCCCATCTTCCTCTTGGTCACAATCCTCAGGTCATACCAGCGCTTTTTGAGGACCTCAATGTCCCTGTGGGTCACTCCCACAGCATTGACCTGCGCCTGGATGGCCAGCCATATGTTGCGCTTTTCGGCCTCAGGCACTTGCAGGGATTGCCTCCCAAACAGCTTCTGGTGCTGCTTCACCACCTCCTCCACCAGCACCTGGAGTTCCTTGGGGCTGAATTTGAGCTTCCTCCTCCTTTCCCCTCAGTCTTTCTGTGTTCTCTGGCTGGACATGCTGTTCGTTTCCCGCTCGCACATGCAACTGCTCCCTGCCTCTCCTCTGCACTCCAGGCCTCTCCAGGGTCGGCTAATTATGTACACCTGCCTGGGTGTGGCCACTTCGGCTAATTGTGTACACCTGCCTGGGTGTGGGCAGTTCCTGGTTGGGTGGGCTGTCGTTGCACAGGATTAGCTGTTTCGTCAAGTCATGTGATGTTATTTACCGAATCCGTACGTACCGATTCGGTATTTTCCGAATCGGTAGATACCACCTCGGTATTTTCCGATTCGGTAGATACCACCTCGGTATTTTCCGAATCGGTAATTATCACCTCGGTATTTACCGAATCGGTGAATTCCGATTCGTATTTACCGAATGTTACCAAATCGGTAACTGTTACCGAATTTTTACCTACATATAACTTACCGATTCTAATTTACCGATTCGGTACGGCTCGGTATTTAAGAACCGGTAAAATTTATTTACCTACATGAGGCCCAAAATGTCTGGGGAAAGACTACCCTAAGAATGCCTATTCTAACAAGTGTGTGTCCCCAGCTGAAAGTGGGGAGAGCTACCCAACGTGTTCGGAATTCTTATCACTAAGGCGGAAGAACCTGGAAAGTCAATTAGCATTGGTGTGGTAAACCCCAGGTAAAGTCCATTTCCTGTAGGGGGTTAGACCACCTCAACAATTTTGGATTCTCACCCCTCATTTGCATAAGCCACCTGAGAGCCTGTGGTTTGTCTGAACCAGGATGAGAGTCCCAAACAAGTATGGTCGCAACTTTTTTAGAGCCCAGACCACAGAAAGACTTCCCTTTCAATAGCACTCCACCTTTTTTCCCTGGGAAGTAACCTCCTAGAGATGAGATCTACAGGTTGGTCTAGGCCTTCTTCATTCAGCTGTGATAAAAGTGCCCCTTTGCCCTGTTCTGAGTCATCTGTTTGAACAATGAATTCCTTGAAGAAATCAGTGGCCTTGAGCTCAGGGGCTATACACTGGCCAGGATATGTTAGTCAAATGGTTTTTGGTATGCCACTGTCCAAATCACATTTCTGGGCTGCTTCTTTGAAGTCAGCTCTGTTGAGCGGGTAACAATGGTGCCATGTCCCTTAACAAACCTCCTTTAGTACCCAGTGAGGCCTAAGGATGCTTTTACCTCTCGGTTTGGGGGGGTACCTAGGCCATGAAAGTCTCTCTCTTGGCCTGGAGGGGCTGCACCTTACCCCTACCACCAGGCATCCCAAGTGCACCAAAGACCCCTGCCTTATCTGGCACTTAATGGCCTTGATAGTCAGCCCTACTTTTTGCAGAGCCTGAAGCATGTCCTGAAGGTGAAAGGGGTGGTTCTTCCAGCTGCTACTGAAGACAGCTATGTCATTCAGATAAGCAGCATCGAAGGCCTCCATCACAGATAACACATGGTTCACCAACCTTTGGAAGGTGGAAAGGACAGTCTTCATCCTAGGCAAATAAACAGGGGGGACGAGCCTTGCAAATGTCTTGTCTTGGCCCAGATGCCCTGCCAGGGGTATTTTGTGAGCCAACTACAGTAGGAAAGCCCTGTGGTACTGGGGGACCACCCACCAAGACCCTTGTTGCCCCAAGCATAGCTGGCTGTCTTAGGCTCACTGTAAACTAGGTTGTTTTCCCAGTAAACGTTGTGATTGCCAGAGGCATCACAGCTGCCTGTCTTTGGCCGGTTGCTTCATTCCCTCCAGGGCTGGGCACTCTCTCTGTGCCTTACAGAACTACTCCCTGGTGGGTGTTCCTTCTACTTACCATCCAGCACGTTCAGGCAGGTCTTCAAGGGAGACAATGTCCTCCACAGAGGGCTTCAGGGCATCCTCCTCAGATGCCTGGTCCACACTATGTGGTAGATATTTGGGGGCTGGTTTCCCACACACTCTGCCCCTCCCTCTTTTGGCAGCAGTCTAGGCCATTTATCCAGGCTCCAGAAATTCAAGACTGGTGGTACCACATATCCACTGATGCAACTTTAACATCTCCACGTGTGCCTTAACCTCCAATTCCTTCCAGGTAGTTTGCTCAAGGCCATTCCCTAACAGACAGTCCACATGCATGGCAGGGCTCACAGCAACTTTCACAAGACCTGCTAACCCCCTACTCAAATGGAAAAAGGGCCACCTGATAGTGACCCTCCCTGTTGTCAGCCACTACAACCTAGTGACATGCATGGGGTAAAATTTGCACTCGGACTAGCAGCTGACTCCTTACCATAGTCATATTGGGTACTGTGTCTCTCAGAACCTCAACACCTTGCCCATTGAGGGTAACCAATTGCTTATACTTTGCAGTGTTTGATTGCTCAAGGATTTTAGGAACCATCTCCACGTCACCCAGGGACACTAGGGTATACTTACTGGAACCAACTCCCCCCCAAGCACTAAACTTGCCACACATGGTGTTTTTCTTTAGTGGAAGGTGGTGCTGTTTTTGGGCAATTGGGATCTCCCTTGTAGTGCATATACTCAAAACACTCATAGCAGGTGAGAGATTTTGTCTGACGTTTGTCAGGGAAGTTTTTCTGGTGGACAGATTGGGAATGAGACCCTTTCCCATGGGAAACATTTTGGGGGCCTGAAGATAACTCCTTCTTTTTCTCCCCCCCTCCTTCTTCTTTTGGGACCCTGACCACCATTTTGGGAGCCCCCCCAGATACCTTCTTGGACACTATGGTGCTAACCCAGATGTCAGTCACCTCATCAAGTTTCCTGGGGTCAGTCAACTTGCTATCAACCAGGAGTTGGCACGGCTCTGGAAAATAAAATATCAAGCATGTGCTCCTTCAAAATCAAGTTGTACAGCCCTGAATCATCATCAACCTTACTGCCCCTCACACAGCCCTTCAGAGCCTTACTGTCATAATAAAGAAGATCCATCCATCTCTGTGATGAGAACTTGTGGCTGCACCCTGAATCTGAGCCTTTACCTCTTAGGGGTCAGACAAAACTTATTTACCAGAATGGCTTTCATAGCAGTGCAGCATGTTTGTTCCTCTACCTCCAGTGTTAAGAGATTGTCCATCCCTAGTGTAGGCAGGTACCTCCATAGACTACCCTCCAGGAATCCTCAGGGACCTTGTGCACTCTTAGAGCCACTACATGGGCTGCAAACTATTTGTCTATGTCATCCTCCATCACATAACATATGTGGATCCTTGCTCCATCAATGGACACTGTGGGTACACTGCCACCATAACAGTTGGACTCCACCTGTTGGGGAAACAGCATCTACTACGCATGCCATTACAACGCAGTTGTTACAAGGACCGCGTTGTTACATCGCGAACCATTACATCGCTAGTCATTATAACAACTTGCTGAAGGGGGCAGAAGGTGTTGGATTTACAATCAAAAACCTTCCCTGCTGTTGCACAAACTGGAGTAGGAATAGTAAATTATGCTATTCGTAAGTCCAGGGTTCCCCCTACAGCAAGTCGTTGTAACGACTTGTGATGTAATGGTTCGCGATGTAACAACACGGTAGTTGTAACGATCACGTTGTAATGGCATGCGATGTAAAGCATGCGTAGTAAAGACATATATTCCACTTGTAGCACTCTTATGTTCAGCTCTCGGAGGCTTAGCTCATGGGCCAACTTCCTTTCTCTATGGCTAACCTCCTCTGTGCTAGATCTTGATCTTTTTCCGATTTGGCAAGTTTTGCTCATGCTCCAGTTTTGCAAGCTCTAGTTTTAAATTTCTCTCCTCCTCGCTGTCCTTCACCTCCTCTGGAGACAGGTGCCTGGATAATACACTGCTCCCTGCCCCGGGGAGAGCCACTGCTCTTGGCATGGATGTTGCCCCCCTTCTCCACAGATAGTCCCAGATTATCCTCTGAATGCAGGATCAGCTCCTCACCCATCCTCCTCTGGGGTCAGAGACCCTGCATTATGAACTTTTGACCAGGGTCTGTCAGTGCCTTTTGCAGCTCCACCTTCCTGGCGAAGCGTTTAGTAGACAGGACAACAAAAAGAATCAGCAAAAAGAGAAGAAAAGCAGGCAAAACGTCTGGGGTTAAAACCACCCTATGGATGCCAGGGGTAACACTGATAAACTCAGGAGAATATGGAATATTCTGCTTCCATGCCTGGTTTCACAGAAGGGAGTAGGATTCAGTCCTTTTGAACTGGTTTTGGGACACCCTGTCAGGGGTCTTTTAAGTTTGGTCAGAGAAGGTTGGGAGAGACAACTCAAGGAGCCCAAACATGGCATCATAAATTGTGTACTAGGCCTTCGCTACAGAACGGCAGAGTATATGAAAAGGGCAAAAAAACTTGGAGGCCAGCCAGGAGCTTGTAAAGCACTGGTATAACCAAATGACTTACCTGGTGGAATACCACGCTGGGTCATTAGTTTGGGTGTTGGAGCCTGTAGCTCCCAGAGCACTCGAAGATAAATGGACTGGGCCTTACCCTGTCTTGGAAAAGAAGGGAGAAGTCACATACTTGGTGGACTTAGGTACTCCAAGCCACCCCCACTGGGTGATCCATGTGAATAGGCTCGAGTTACATTATGACAGAGCTGACATAAGTATGCTCATGGTGACAGATGGTGGAAAAGAGGAAGAAAATGATCCTCTCCCAGACCTGATGTTAACCAATGTAAAAGATGGTTCAGTGCAGGGAGTAGTTGTCTATACCTGTTTGAGTAGATCAGCAACAGAGAGACAGTTTGCTGACTTGTTCTCCTTGACCTCAGGTCTGACAACATGATGCACACATAATTTGGACACAAGTGACAGTTTACCTGTCAAAAGTAAAATGTACTAATCGTCATACCAGGTCAGGGCTAGCATTAAAGGAGAGGTTGCAAAAATGCTAGAGTTGGGGGTGATTAAGCCCTTTAGTAGTGTATGGGCCAGCCCTGTAGTACTGGCGCCCAAACCTAATCCAAAAGGAGGAAAACCTAAGTTAAGATTCTGTGTGGCCTACAGATGCCTAAATACAGTCACAAAGACTGATGCTCACCCCATCCCCCGAGCTGATGAGCTCATTGATAGGTTGGGGGCTGCCAAGTATCTGAGCATCTTTGACCTGACATCAGGTTACTGGCAGATAACCCTCACACCTTCAGCAAAGGAGAGGTCTGCTTTTTCATCATCAGAAGGACCTCTATCAGTTTAAAGGGATAACCTTTGGATTGAAAAATGCACCTCCACCTACCCGAGGTTGCTGAATAAAGTACTTTCAGGCCGGGAAAAGTATAGTGCAGCATATCTTGATGATATAGGTGTCTTTATTTACACCTGGGGGAATCACCTGGTCCACCTCAAGGAAAGCTTTAAGCACTTCAACAGACATGGCTGACTATTAAGGTAAGCAAGTGGCATATAGAGCAAAGGGTCTGCAGTGTACTTGTGCCACCAATAAGGGGAGGCCAAGTGCAACCTCTTCAACCCACAATTCAGTTCGTTCTGGCCTGGAAAGATCCAAAGACTCCGATCCAAGTCAGATAATTTTTAGGCATGACTTGGTACTATAGGAGATTTGTAAAAGGTTGGGGTACTATAGTGGCACCTTTAACTGAGCTAAACTACAAGAAACATCCAAGTATAGTCATATGGACTGACTTATGTCAAACGGCCTTTGACACGCTTAAGGAACCTATGTACTCAGCACCTGTCCTTAAAGCACCTGCCTTTAGTATATAGTTTGTTGTCCACACTGATGTTTCACAACATGTGATTGGGGCAGTACTGGCACAGCTGAATGACTAGGGCCAAGAGAAACCAGGTGCTTTTATTAGCAGGTGACTCCTTCCCACAGAGCAGCATTGAAAAGCCCTTGAGTGGGAAGCCTTTGCTGCTGGTTGGTCCCTGAAGATGATAAGACCCTACTTGTTTGGGACTCACTTCACAGTTCAAACTTACCATAGACCTCTCAGATGGTTGTTGCAGATGAAAGGAAAGAACCCAAAAGGTGGTCCTATTTCCATTCAGGGTAAGGGCATTACAGTGGGAAACAGACCTGGGAATTACCATGCCAATGCAGAAGGTATTTCCAGGCTTTTTCACTTAGATGATGAGAATCACCAGGATAAGGGTTAGGTTGCCCATCACCTTTCGCCTGGAGGAAGGGGTCATGTAAGGAAACGCCTCTTTTTGCATGTTCAACCCGCATATTTGGACTGATGCTGATGGTTTTTTAACTGATTGCACTGAGGCTTGCTAACCAGACCTCAGTGCCAGTGTTATAAACCAATATCAAGATTATGTCAAATTGGATACACCCAATTGGTGAGTACTGACTTACTTATAAGTCCCTAGTATATGGTAACCCAGGTACCTAGGGCATGTAATGCAGAGTGGTCACCCAGGGCTGCAGCAATGTTTGTGCCATCCTGCATGTGACAGAGAGAAAATGGACATCAGCCTGCCACTGCAGACTGACAGGGTAGTGTTTCACAATGCAAGTTTCGAATTTGCCAATACATCTAATGGCAAGTCCACCAATTTCCTAAGCAAATATGTTAGAGTCCCCTAAGGAATGCCTATGGAGCCCTAAGGCAGAGACTTGTATACGTTTACGTAAGACATATAATTTTGTATATCTCTTAGCAGAAACACTTCTAATTTTTTGTTTTGCTGTGGAAAGGTTAGGAATACCATTGGCCAAAAGAGGGTTAAACGGTTTGCAGCCCAACTCTTCCAACTCTTGAATGGGACCACCTAACAGGCTCGAGGAAGGTAGCAAATTAATGAGGACATTAAATCCGACCTGATGCCCAGGCCAGATTTAAAGTCACTAGTAAAAATTAAGCAACTTTTAGAAAGTTGCTTCCCTGCACTCCAGCTAATACAGTGGCCTAACAAAGGCCATGAGACTTAGACAGATTTCTGACCACCTGAGGAGACATGTGAATGGCTCCCAGGACCGAGAACAAAGGTTGTTGCCACAGACCGAGGTGCTACCTCTTGTCCCAGGATGGCCACTCAGAGTGTTAGCCCATAAGGCAGGCTTCAGAGGTAAAGCACCTTGGAAGGGCTGCTGGTAACAATATTCCTGAGCATGATGTCTTTTGTTCCTTCAGACAATTAGGAGACATGGCCAAGGGAGGGAAACCTGTGCCCTAATTGGTTTTCTAGTGGGCATGTAGCCCTCTGCCAGCCACATCCCTAGGGTGGACTACCCTGCTCCTCACGACCAAGAAAGATTTGTGCCATCTTGGAAGATGGGGTACACTGGGATAGCCAGGTGCCACATATCACAGGAACTATGTCACTAGAGAGGAGGGTACCCAGGTAGCCCATTGACTAGTTGTCATGGTCATCCAGCGTAGACTAGAGGTGGATAGTGCAAAAGCACTGATGCACTGGGTTTTTACCCTTTTTCTATCATTGTGTGACTGGGGAGAGACTGATGCCTGAAAACCAAATCACCAGGTCTAGAAAATGAAACTACAAGTCCAAGAAGCCATTGGAACGCATGGAGTACAAGAAAACCTGCAATTACATGTTTTATTGCCACGTATATAAGCCCCTCCACTTGAAGAGGTCCGGGCTTGACAATCTACTTCCTGTATATTTGGCCACCGTAGCTTTGTGCCTTTTCACGGATCATTTTGTTCCTGCTACTGGAAGGACCCGGAATTGTGTTTGTTTGCTCAATTATGGAGAACGGCGCTTCCGTTAATCTTATGGGTGCTTCCGCTAATCTTCTGGAGGATGCGGGATCATTTATGCAGGTCCTGGCACGCTTTCCTATTCTCCCCATGAGCACCTGGTGGCAGAGGGATCTTGCTTTAATGGAAGACGGGGGAGCAAAGGAGTGCGTCTCCTGTGTAACGTATGAGAGGAAATTTGTTTTGCTGTGATTATTCTACAGAGGGCAGGTACCAGAGTGTTGGAGTGTTCAACATTCTGCTAGTCTCTTGGTGCTGAGACAATCTATTTTCTTTTTGTTTATTTTGCAGGTTTGTTGACTTGATGATTTCAGACATTGGTATCGCATAAGGATTGCTCTGTAATTACCTTATTCTACCTATCTTTGGGCGGTCCTATTTTTGATGTCTTCAGGATTAATGCTTACTGCTGCTTACATGATTGTGAGTATGCATGCTGTGAAAAGTTGTTTTCTCTTACCTGTTGTGCATGAATAGGAAATTGACTTCTTCGCTTCTTTCTCTCATTTCTTGTATACAGAGCATTCCTTCTGGGTGGTGTTTTTCCCGAAGTGGTGCCTTTCTACTTGTGCAGAGACACAGTTAGAAGAAGACACCCAGTCCTAGTTGCACCTTTTCTTATTTTTCCCATTCCCCTTTTCCCCTATGTGTTTTCTAACAAAGCAGTGGTAGTTTCGCTCTTTGGGGGTTTACGCAGAGGGGAGTGGGGGATCAATCATCAAGCCATCGTCACCGCTGGTTAGTTCCGAAAGGTCAGTGGCGTTTTTACAGTCTGACACATTCTGACACTAGTGACCACGTGGTTCCCTCTGGGCTCATTTATGGGATAAATATGGCACCCCTGGCACCCTACCCTTTAGTTCATGTTGGAGAAGAACTGAGGACCAAAGAAGGACTGCCCTGCTGCTCTTGAACTACGCAAAAAAAGGCTGCATCGTCGAGTGGCCTGCATTTGTTGTACTTTTGGGCTAGTGAGTTTGGATCTGTGCCTGCGGCTCCTCACCCATGGAAAAGTTGATTGTCCAGCTTCACCAAGACCAATGACTCCAAGGATCTGTCAGCTGATCTCCTGGTGCCTGCTCCAGGACCATCAGAGTCAAAAGAGTCCATACTGACAGGTTGATAGCCCCGCAGCAATTTTGCAGCTACCAGTCACTGGGCACGAGAAAGACAAAATCTTAGATAGCCGAAACCAGCACCCGAGTCTGGGGGACCCAGGTGTGCTGTCCAAAGTCAGATTCATCTTACTCAAGCCCCATGAAAGAGTTTGCATCCAACAGCCAGAATTGCAGAATTGGCTGTCCAACTATTGCAACATAGAGGACTTCAAGGGACCCCCGAACTCTGTTGCCAAAGTTGCCCAACATCATCCATCGTCCAAGGAACCACCACTGAGACACCCCCTTCAACCGCACCACAACCGGAGCATCCTTTCAAACATCTTTGCCTGCATCCTTCAGCATCAATACTACTCAATTGACTTCTTTGGCAGTTGTTATTTCACTCTGGTGGCCAGGTAACTGTCCAAAGTATTCTTTCTAGCCAGAGTACGCACACTAACTCTTTCAAACTTTCAAAAGTTTTCAAACTTTATGTTTACCAATGCTTGTTTTTGGTTGTCTTTAAAAGTGTAAAAAGTTCTAAAATCTGTATCCCCGGAACCCTGTGGTGGATTTTAATATTTATGGTCTTTAAAAATTCATAAAATAATGGCCTATTTTTATAAATTTTAGTTGTGTCTTCTTAGTGGTGTATGATTTTCTTATTCTGTTGTTTGGTGCTTGTAAATCTTTTACACTAAGCTCCTTTGCCAAGCCTTATTGCTCGCAGCCACAGCTACCCAGGGTTGAGCTAAGATTAAATAAATAATACTGATTACACCCAGGGTGTTATCTGTTAGTGTCCTCCACGATAAGGCCCCAGAGTCATATCATATAATAGACCCAGATCCTCACACAGGCAAAACAGTTGGGGGAAGACCACCCTAAGACTGTCAGATCTAACAAAACAGCTGTTGTTTTATAATCACTCAGAAAATTAGCATGCAGAACAGTACCTTTTCCTGTGCAATACTTCTCAAAGTGCTCTTCCAACATTACAGTAGGTTCTTCAATAGACTCTCGGATCATATTTCCAAAGTGATAGTAAGAAACCATATTGTCTTTGGGGTTTCTGGTTACATAAATAATCTGTGTGAAAAAACCCAAATTGAAAACAAATATCAAAGAAGAATTAAATGACAGTGTTATGCAGTAGAACAAACCGTGGTATCAGGTGCCATGCAAAAAAAGTTACTTTTGATATTTTGAAGCATTCAGAAATTATCTCCAGCATTTAATAAAGGGCCACAAAACGCATATATTTTACAATTATATAAAATATTATTAACACCCTATTCAAAGAACTAATATATTCACTCTTACCCCTGAAACCTGAAGGAAAAGCAAGTAATGCAACGCAAGTAAGCCTTAACCAATCACTGCAGGCTTAACCAAACCTAGGCACTGTGACTGCAGGACAAAGGGAAGTGTACTCTCCCAAAAGTATTTCAGAACAATACAGTCTGCTAATGAATGCCAAGTTTTGGAATGGTTAACAACACTATTAGTATGGGAAAGACTTGTGGCCTACTGATACAGTTGCCTGAGGTGATCATTTTTGCTGCCCTACAGTTATATTTTGGAATGATGAGTGAGAGTTGTAGAGGTGGTTAAACTCTATTGGTTTAGCAAAGCACTGGATATTACAATCAAGCTTCACCATTGGGGACCAACACCATTGCTATTGTCTGGCACTTGCTACAGCTACTTCCAGTTGTTCTCATGTCCGAGCCAGTATTTCATGGTCCCCTTCTCTGATCTGCTTGATGCCGGCATCTGTTGCGATTAGGTGCCCTAGGCTGAGTTTCCAGGAACCATTCCCAATATGGTGTCTATTGTGGAGTTGAAGCCAGGTATCAGCAGCCCAAAGCGGCATCTTATTTTGGACAACCAGAAAAAAAGAAGGCTGCATCATTGGTGCTCCTCCTAATGCCCAGAAGTCATATTGCAACCTGATAGATCATGAAAGAGAATTTCAGATCTAATCTTGGGGACCTAATACAGAGATTCTACCCAACAAGTACTGATAGAAAAAGTGCTGTAAATATGGGTGACACCGGAATCCTAAAGGGCTTATTGCTGTTTCAAGATGCATGCAAAACTGCAGTAATGTGTTAGGATAGTGCTGGAGTAAGCAGTAGGTTGTTGGTGGTGGTGGTTTCTGAGATTTATCTCTTTCTATGCACTTCATTGCGACCCCTGACCCTCCAGGTAGGTCGCTCCCCCTCCGCACGGCTCCGCCTGTGTGCCCCTGCCCCAGCTGCCGCTGCTGAGGACTCACTCATAAGTGTGCTCATCCTCCATTTTTGTGCCCTGTTTTTTTGCCTCTGTGCCACTGTTTCCCCCTCTTTTGTGCCCCGTTTTTTGCTTCTGTGCCACTGTTTCCCCCTCTTTTGTGCCCCGTTTTTTGCCTCTGTGCCACTGTTTTCCCCCTCTTTTGTGGCCCGTTTTTTGCCTTCTGTGCCACTGTTTCCCCCTCTTTTGTGCCCCATTTTTTGCCTCTGTGCCACTGTTTCCCCCTCTTTTGTGGCCCGTTTTTTGCCTTCTGTGCCACTGTTTCCCCCTCTTTTGTGCCCCATTTTTTGCCTCTCTGCCACTGTTTTCCCCCTCTTTTGTGCCCCATTTTTTGCCTTTGTGCCACTTTTTTCCTCCTCTTTTGTGCCCCATTTTGCTTTCTGTGCCCCTCGTTTCCCCCGCCGCTGTGCACCCTGCGGCCCCGCCCCCCTGTCAGACCCACTGCCCATTTGCTGCTCCCACCTCCCGCCTCCCAGCTGCTCCTCCCTCCCACCTCCCCATATATGCCAGATGCTGCACAGTGAGGAGAGCGACCCCTGACCCTCCAGGTAGGTCGCTCCCCCTCTGCACAGCTCCGCCTGTGTGCCCCTGCCCCAGCTGCCGCTGCTAAGGACTCGCTCGTAAGTGTGCTCATCGTCCGTTTTTGTGCCCCTTTTTTGCCTCTGTGCCACTGTGTCCCTCTCTTTTGTGCCCCGTTTTTTGCCCCACTGTTTCCCCCTCTTTTGTACCCCGTTTTTGCCTCTGTGCCACTATTTTCCCCTCTTTTGTGCCCCGTTTTTTTGCCTTCTGTGCCACTGTTTTCCTCCTCTTTTGTGCCCCATTTTGCATTCTGTGCCACTCGTTTCCCCCGCCGCTGTGCACCCTATGGCCCTCCCCTCTGTCTGCCCACTGCCCATTCGCTGCTCCCACCTCCCGCCTCCCGCCTCCAGATGCTCCTCCCTCCCACCTCCACATATATGCCAGAAGCTGCGTGGCGGGTGAGCCGCTGGTGCACCGAAGGTGCACCTAAGGCAAGCCCGTCTGCGACTGGACCGCTCCCAGCATCAGGAACCCTGGCCCTGCACACACCACGACGCCCGCCTCCACTACGACCCGAGCACTCTCCACGCACTCAACATCAGACGTTCTCGCTCCTGCTGCCTGGCCGCTACAAAACGCACCCAAGGACACTCCTTCTGCCGGAACTGCAGCTTCACCAGCATCCAGCCCGCCAACCCGCCCAACATGGAAACCAACTTCCTCAGATGTATCCTGCTCAACACCTGCTCCGCCCGCAAATACGCCGTTGAATTCTGGGACCTACTCGACACCAACGCCCCAGACGTCGCCTTCCTGATGGAGACCTGGCTAACCCCCTCCTCGGCACCTGACATCGCCATAGCCATCCCGGAAGGCTACAAGATCACCCGCAAGGACCGCACCAACGGAATTGCCATCGTCCCACAGAAACATTCTCAAAATCTCGACACACGCCGACGACACCCTCAGCACCACCGAACGCCTGCACTTACAGATCCACACCGACCCCAACACCACCCTCAGAGGCACCCTCATCTACAGACCCCCCGGACCCCGACCGCAGTTCAGCGACTCCATCACTGACCTTGTCAGAACACACGCCCTCGCCTCCACGGACTACATCCTCCTCGGGGACCTAAACTTCCACCTCGATAACAACAACGACCCCAACTCCTCCACCCTGATCGACAACCTCGGACTCAGACAACTCGTCACAGCACCCACACACTCTGTCGGCCACACGCTTGACCCCATCTTCTCAGCGAGCACCCACGTCTTCTTCAACCGCACCACTGAACTCCACTGGACTGACCACCGCTGCATCCACTTCACCTTCCGGAAACCCACCACACACCACCGCACTCAGCAGATGCCTCGCCGCAGCTGGGGCAAGATCACCGAGGACCAGCTAACCGCTGCCCTCGCCCAGAGCCCACCCGCAGACCCAACCGACACCAACGCTGCAGCCCACAACTTCAAACAATTGATCAACGACTGCGCCAACACCCTCGCCCCGCTCAAGAAACCCCCCAACACCCACACCAGCAAGAGAGCCAGCTGGTTCACCGAAGACCTCCAGTCCTCCAAACGAACCTGCCAAAAACTAGAAAACAACTGGACCCACGAAAGAACACCGGAAAGCTACACAGCCCACAGGAACGCCACCCGCCGACACCACCAACTCATCAGATCCGCCAAAAGGACCACCTTCAGAGACCGCCTAAACAACCACGCACACAACAGCAAAGAGCTCTTCAGCATCATGAAGGAACTCTCCAACCCCAGCTCCAACACCAACGACATCCCACCGTCACAAGACCTGTGCGACTCTCTGGCCACTTTCTTCCATCACAAGATCGCAGACATCCACGACAGCTTCAACACCGTCACCACCCCAGCAACAGCCGACACCCCCACTCCCACGACCACCACCCGCACCAACTGCCTGCTCGCCTGGACCAACACCAACGACGACGACACCATCAAGATCATGAACACCGTCCACTCCAGATCCCCAAAAGACCCCTGACCACACCACATTTTCAACAAAGCCAGTAGGACCATCCACCCCACCTTCGGAAAACCATCGACAACTCCTCCTCGCCGCAGCTGGGGCAAGATCACCGAGGACCAGCTAACCGCTGCCCTCGCCCAGAGCCCACCTGCAGACCCAACCGACACCAACGCTGCAGCCCACAACTTCAAACAATTGATCAACGACTGCGCCAAAACCCTCGCCCCGCTCAAGAAACCCCCCAACACCCACACCAGCAAGAGAGCCAGCTGGTTCACCGAAGACCTCCAGGCCTCCAAACGAACCTGCCAAAAACTAGAAAACAACTGGACCCACGAAAGAACACCGGAAAGCTACACAGCCCACAGGAACGCCACCCACCGACACCACCAACTCATCAGATCCGCCAAAAGGACCACCTTCAGAGACCGACTAAACAACCACGCACACAACAGCAAATAGCTCTTCAGCATCATGAAGGAACTCTCCAACCCCAGCTCCAACACCAACGACATCCCACCGTCACAAGACCTGTGCGACTCTCTGGCCACTTTCTTCCATTGCAAGATCGCAGACATCCACGACAGCTTCGACACCGTCACCACCCCAGCAACAGCCACCACCCCCACTCCCACGACCACCACCCGCACCAACTGCCTGCTCGCCTGGACCAACACCAACGACGACGACACCATCAAGATCATGAACACCGTCCACTCCAGATCCCCAAAAGACCCCTGACCACACCACATTTTCAACAAAGCCAGTAGGACCATCCACCCCACCTTCGGAAAACCATCAACAACTCCTCCTCGCCGCAGCTGGGGCAAGATCACCGAGGACCAGCTAACCGCTGCCCTCGCCCAGAGCCCACCTGCAGACCCAACCGACACCAACGCTGCAGCCCACAACTTCAAACAATTGATCAACGACTGCGCCAACACCCTCGCCCCGCTCAAGAAACCCCCCAACACCCACACCAGCAAGAGAGCCAGCTGGTTCACCGAAGACCTCCAGTCCTCCAAACGAACCTGCCAAAAACTAGAAAACAACTGGACCCACGAAAGAACACCGGAAAGCTACACAGCCCACAGGAACGCCACCCGCCGACACCACCAACTCATCAGATCCACCAAAAGGACCACCTTCAGAGACCGCCTAAACAACCACGCACACAACAGCAAAGAGCTCTTCAGCATCATGAAGGAACTCTCCAACCCCAGCTCCAACACCAACGACATCCCACCATCACAAGACCTGTGCGACTCTCTGGCCACTTTCTTCCATCACAAGATCGCAGACATCCACGACAGCTTCAACACCGTCACCACCCCAGCAACAGCCGACACCCCCACTCCCACGACCACCACCCGCACCAACTGCCTGCTCGCCTGGACCAACACCAACGACGACGACACCATCAAGATCATGAACACCGTCCACTCCAGATCCCCAAAAGACCTCGACAACAGAGAAACCTCAGCCCTGATCCTCCTGGACCTGTCAGCTGCTTTCGACACAGTCTGCCACCGCACACTAAGAGCACACCTTCACGATGCCGGAACCTAAGAGAAGGCCCTGGACTGGACCACCTCCTTCCGCTCTGGGAGAACCCAGAGCGTCCACCTCCTCCCCTTCCGCTAAAAAAAGACACTGAGATCATCTGCGGCGTACCCCAAGGCTAATATCTCAGCCCAACGTTGTTCAACGTCTACATGGCACCACTCGCCCACGTCGCCCGACAGCATGACCTAAACACCATCTCCTACGCCGAAGACACCCAGCTGATCCTCTCGCTCACCAAGGACCCCCACACTGCCAAAACCAAACTCCACAAAGGAATGAAGGCTGTCGCCGACTGGATGAGGAACAGTCGACTGAAGCTGAACTCAGACAAGACGGAGGTCCTCATCCTCGGCTCCACCCCCTCAGCCTGGGACGACTCCTGGTGGCCAACGGCACTAGGAGCACCCCCTACACCCACAGAACCTAGGGGTCATCCTCGACTCCACACGCTCCATGACAAAGCAGGTCAACGCCATCTCCTCCTCCTGCTTCAACACCCTCCGCATGCTTCGCAGGATCTTCAAGTGGATCCCCACCGAAACTAGGAGGACGGTCACCCAGGCCCTCGTCAGCAGCAGACTGGACTACGGCAATGCACTCTACAGGAGGAGCCCCGGCCAAACTCTTGAAACGACTCCAACGCATCCAGAAAGCTTCCGCTCGCCTAATACTGGACATCCCCTGCCGCAGCCACTTCACACCCCACCTGAAAGACCTGCACTGGCTCCCCATCAACAAGAGGATAACCTTCAAGCTCCTCACCCATGCACACAAGGCACTCCATGACACCGGACCAGCGTACCTCAACAGACGACTCAGCCTCTACACCCCCGCCCGCCAGCTCTGCTCCGCAGACCATGCCCTCGCCACCATCCCCCACATCCGAAGAGTGACCGCTGGCGGCAGATCATTCTCCCACCTCGCCACCAAGACGTGGAACACCCTCCCCATCCGCCTACGGCAGACCGAAGACCTCCTAGCCTTCAGGAGACTCCTCAAGACCTGGCTCTTCGAACAGTAAACAGTAGCAGCAACCCCCCCTAGCGCCTTGAGACCCTCACGGGTATGTAGTGCACTTTACAAATGCTATGATTGATTGATTGGTCCCACAGTGCCCTTCTATTTGTGGTACTTTGCAGCAGTTTTAAGATCTTCTTAGAGTTTCTCGTTGCTCAAATGGGTGTAATTTCTGAAATGTATATGTTTCCCTCGTCTTCAATGCTTGATTTTGCTCATGAGAAAGTGTCACTCATAGTCATTGAATGTCACTCATAACTACACCGAAATTAAGAAAATGTCACACATAAGCAATTTGAAACCTTGACAGCTATGTTTTACATCTATATATTGCCAACAGAGCTAGGATGGGCTTGTTCTCAACACTCAAACCAAAATTAAACAGAATGCCCACCAATTATGAAAGCCTTAGGCACACCAGTGCAAGGCAGTGCTCACATCCAAGATAAAGCAGACCGTGTAACAAGACAAGTAAAAGGTCCAGTTGTTATGGGAGGTAACAAATGAGGACAAGACGATACCAATGAGGGACTAACAAGCCTAATAATGACTCGGAAGCCAGTGTTTTTGGAGGTCAATGACACAAGCCAATTAAAAATATGGGCAGAGAGGAGGTGGGGCTTCAAAGCCATACTCCAATACTGCATGCCTCGCAGCAGCGCATGCGCTGCCCAGGCTCGACTTAAAAATACGAAAACACAAATACATGCTGAGACTGAGACATGCTGTTTGATGAAAATTTAAATACTGTATGTGATTTGCAAATGTACCGTCAGCTGCGTGCGTTTCCTACAGTATATAATGTCAACAGAGCACCTTTGTTTGAAAAGGCACAACATTTAGAACCGAGGAATAGGTTTCAAATGTATGGGGAATCTCCATGGGCCAAGCCAAACAAACTAAATTTACATAGCGTGCTGAAATCCAAACTATCAATTCTGCTTCTCCTTTTAAGGGATGGTAGTGGTGGATTTACATTAAGTATTGGAAATTAGTCGCATGTTAGCAAAACATCAGTACATATCGCATACCATCTATGATAGACGTTTTGGCATTTCAGCATGCTCTTCCCATAATCACCAAAGCAAAATAAAATTTGAGACATGCAGTGACTAAAACATGAAGTTTAAAAAAAAGTAAAGGCCATTCATAGTTTACAAATATTAACGCAAATGACATCAAACACATATATTTTGAAATACACACAAACACAACATTCATGAGCAAAACATTCCCCTTCAAAATCAGTGTTGTCAACTGGATACCTGGATACAAGTTCTGTTTATAGTAGACATGTTGGAAACCGAAAACGAGTTCCATCTATTGTTGTCAACTGAAGACCTGGCTTCAAGTTTAGTCGTACTCTCATGGAGATACCCAAAAATACTAAAGCACGGAGACATGCCATGACAAACACATGTTTATTTGCAAAACAAATACGAATATTACTCAAAACTAGTAAAACACAGAGACATGCCATCTCTGAGACATGCTGTTTGTTGTTTGCAAATGTACCTTAGGCTGAGCGCTTTTACTTTGAAATGCACTACAACACTACATTCAGAAAACACGAGGAGAGACACCAAGAACTAGCCTGGAATTATGTTGCTGTGTGCTCTCTTGACCCTGTGAAGAGAACATACCATGCCTAAATCTTGCAGTAAATACCATATAGGCTTTGAAAAAGTTTCATTGTCTGAGCGGGATCACTGATACACCATCTACTCTCATAACATCGAATTACAGAATTATCGAGTCAACAATATTGGAAACAAAAATATAGACACACAAGACACAAAATAGAAATACCAATAATATTGATAAAAAAACTATTCTTTAAATAAATCTCGATGACAAAAATATTGATGACAAAAATATAGAACACAAAAATTTCGATAAAATTTAAATAAAATTAAACACTTCCAAAATATCTAAACAAACAATATGGACAACAAAAACATCGATAAAATACATATAAACTATATCAAAAATAACATTTAAACATACAAAATACAATTTGAGATAATACAATAAAATAATACAACAAAATAAAATACACCAAATATTTTAAATAAACAATAACATGAATTAAAAATTAACCACATTAATTTAAACAACTAAATTAAATATACAAAAGCAAATTAATAAACACAAAATATAATATGAAAAATATATCAAGAGTAACGAAAATAAACATAAATATATATAATATATAAAATATAGCACATTTATCTACTTATAAAATTAAATAACAACAATGAACAAAATAAAAACAAACAATAAATAAACATAATAAACATTAAATAAATTGCAAGGTAACAGCTAAAAAATTAAAAAAGCTATCTCAACCAATACATTTAAAACACACAAACACAAACCAATAGAAAACTCTAATTAATTAAACAAACACTATAAAAACAATCAAATAATTAACATAAAATATACCGTATAACCGAGAACCGAGGAGGAAGAGCAACTACACCAATACTATTCCAAACATCCTGCAATAAAGGTAAGCACAAAACTGTGTAAATAAATAAATTAAAATAACTTGTAAATTATTATAACATAATTTCCTTTATATATAACAGATTCAACATGACTAAAATTGCATCTAGAAAATTCAACACAAAGAATTACATAAACAGCAACAATAAAATATAACACAAAGTAAGTATATGACTTCACCAACAACTAACATAAATTATTCAAAAGGACTAAACTGAATAAATAGCAAAACTTAACTACCAAGGGGCCGATTCCGATCCGGGTCGGAAGGGCACCGAACGCGATCCGGCTGTAAAAACTACGAGCCGTATGCGTGTTTTTCGCCTGACTCGTACAGCTGTACGAGCGAGCGAGTATGATGCGAGCTACATGAAATTCAACGACCGAGTCGTTTCCGGGTCCGAACCGCTCTGTACGTCTCAGTCATAAGCTAACCGTGGCGTGCAATGGATGCGATTCACGACCGAGCCAGCACGATGCACGCGTCGGACAGCCTGTGCGAGCCGGAGTGTCTGGCTCGCAAAAGCCCCCAAAGTCGCACTTCGGGGGTCCACGTCAGACCCCCCGACACCCGCCGCCATATGGCTCTCACACAGGGGGAGACCCATGGGTCTCCCCCACACAGGCATGTATGGCACGGATGGCACCAACGCGTAGCCACTGTAGGGGGCGCACTTGTTCGAGACGTACCCATTTATGTAATGGGAGCACATGTACGTGTCGTACAACTGGCTCCCATTGACTTCTATGGGAGTCCGACCGAACCGAGTCCGACAGCATACGTGCACATTGTACTCGCTCGGTCGGACTGTAGGGGTCCAGCTTGGTCATAAAACACTCCGGATCTGACTCGGTCAGAGAGCTTTCCGATCCGGATCGGAATCGGCCCCCAAATGTTCTTTTTTTTTTACAGCTTCTACAAAAATCAACAACACCACAACATCTACCAAGTACACTCCATGAACTAAAAAGTATAGTATATTTATTTAATTACAAATAAAAAAAAGAAACACTTAATAATATAAATAATCAAATTAACTAAAATACAACATGGGGCTGATTACGATGTCGGTCGTAGGCACCTCCGCGGTGCTGGCAGTGGTTGAAAACATCCTTTTAGTTACTCCTGCGGCGATCCTCGCGATCGGCAATTTACAATGTGCGAAGATAGCCCTTTTTCTGTCTGCAGTGTTTCCGGATCCCTCAGAAGTGCCGTTCCAAATGGTGCCGAATGGAGTTAATAAAGAAAGCCCGCCATGCAGAATGACGTTTTGTCCCCCGGACAGATTACAATGCATCAACCAGCCCAACTGAACGCGGCGGAGAAAACAGCTCTTCTGAGATGGCGGAAGAACATCTGCGGAGATAGAAACTTGAGTCCGAGACACCTCCTCATGTTCCTGGATCCTGCTCTACAAACACTTTCGCTGCTGTACCTTATCCACTACCAGCAGATAGGACGCTGTCACAGTCAACACCGCAGGTAAGTCAAAAACATATCCCTGCATACATCCCCTGTACAATAAGAACACGCAACTGTCACGCTGAAATACGTATCCTGTCTACATCAGACACCCTGGTGGAGACAAGAACATATACCATAGTCTGAGTACACATGTCTTGCACATAGGAAAATTGTCACCTCAGCATCGGGGGCACCCAACTCCACAGAAATTATTGCATCTAGCCCAGTGGTGGCAGTCATGTCGCCGCAGCATTGAAGCCGCGGTAAAACTTGCCCACAATGTTGCAGGAGTCCAGCACATTTCCCAGGCAAGCAATAGTATCATTACAAGCTCCACACCACATATTAATAAGACAGGCACCACTCTGCACATTATATCTGCAGCAAGAAGTCATGTGCAGGGACACTGTCTATAGTGACGTCTCATAAGGATCATCAGCAATTGCATAGTAACATAAGTGAGGGATGAGGCTAGAGTCTTTCAAAAGGACAATAGTCATCATTGCCTCCAAATAAGGGTAAGTCCACATACAATGTGAAACAGAGGAGGGCAGAGCAACCAGGGTGTGTATGTGAATTTCACAGTAGTCCAACAAGGTGTTGGATGAGTCAGTGACCCAAGGTAGATGACATATGATTTGAAACACCACTGCCACATAATCACAGATCAGCACACACCCCAAGCAGACATTGGCAGGCTCATCGCATACAATGGCAGACCATACCACATAATGATAGCCCATACCATGCAACACGGTACAACATTTCTGAATCAAACAGCAAACTCAAAGTAAGCACCAGTGTGCATTTGACTCACTTGTGTACTGCTGCACCAAATACTACCATGTGAGTATGTCCTGTACATCAACAACACTGACTACACCGCCACTTCACAGAACACCTCCACACCATTACTCTACCTCAAAAAAGGATTGAAAGAGTCCATCTTGACAGCAGTAAACTCTGACCTGAGACTCATGATAACCCTCCTCTTCCTCACACCTGCCTTCCACTCGTGTGAATAAAAGTGAGAAATTAAAGAAATGAAGCGTCACTGTGCAGATTAACAACCTTGGAAATGTTCAGTCTGCATGTTATGTCCTTGACACAGCTCACACACTTTAACTCTGCCTCATACACAAACCATAAGTCAGCAGTACTGTATGATCACAAGTACACTATCCTGAAGTTGAGTGCACAGTGCAGGAAAAGCATGGAGAAATGACTGGTACCATATGTAGGTATCACATAGGACGCTACACTTAGGACATCAAATAATACATTGGTGGCACAGAGATTAAAATTGTATGATACAGCAATTCAAGTAATGCATTGGACCAGAATGAGATGAACTGCTATAAGCCATACAGTGACCAGCCCCTCATCTGTATCAACTATCTTGACATGTGTATGCCCCCAGCACAACACTCATGGCTCACGGTGACATTCCCTGACTGTCAAACTCAACTATGACTTTCACACATACCCCATATCTACCCATCTTCCATCTTCACTGCTCTACACCTGGGAGAAGCTCTGATAAAGGTGAAAATAAGGTCCTATGAGTTCCCTGATACCCAATGCTACACCCCAGTGCAGTGTTTCCCAAACTGGGGTCCGTGGACCCCCAGGGGTCCGTGACACATTCCCAGGGGGTCCGCAGGCAGCAGTTTTAAAAGCACTGCAAAGTTCCTTATAGAATTAGCAGTTTTCGAGCAACAATAAAAGTGTCAAGATAACACCAGTGATCAATGTACCTGCTGGAGAGAGATGGGAGTTTTGTCCAGTGGCAGGTTTGACTAATCTAATGTAGCACAGAGGGTTAATATACTTGCCGCAAAGGAAGCGTACCATGCATTTAATTTTTTTTTATTTTATGTGCATAGGTCAGTTGGGTACTGCTTTTGTCACATATATTCTTGTGTTACTCTGCAGCTCATAACAGACAATCATAATCTAGCACAGTGAGCTATAAACTGTCATCAAATAGCTGCTTACACACTGCATGGTACAAGTTAGTAACTTATGTTTTTTCCCAGTCTTTCCGTATCCCGATGCTGCTAAAGGGGTTTATTTGGGTGGAAATAGATTTTTATTGTGCAAGTCAATGCTAACCACTGTGTTATGTTCCGAATCATGAGTTTGTGCTTTTCCAGACCAAGCCCTCTTTAAAAATGCCTACCAGTATGAATGACATGTGAATCCTACACCTTGTAGTCCCCTTTGCCTTATGTAACATTTTCTCTACACTGATTTACACATATTATTCATTGTCTATATATATATGTGTGTGATGTAAAGTGCTCTGACATCCTACAATGGTATGAGAGATGCTATAAAACAAATGGAAAGCATGTGACAGATGTGCCATGGAGAAATGAGAGGCACTGTTGAAGGGTGATAATAAGGGAATCATTGAAGAACCCCAACAAAGATTGTTGTATCCTGGTGCATAGTAAGATCATCATTTACTATTCTTTAAAAGCTAATGCAATTCAATATATAATGATAAATGTGTTGTGGAATGCACCATTGTATCCTAAATTTTCTTGAGGGGAGAGCCTCCCAAAGCCCCCTTTGTGGTGATCAAGCTCACTCACTGCACTTGGTTTACACTGTTTGGGGACTGGTCTGAAACCATTTGCCAGGGCTGCTTTGGGTTTCCACTCTGGCCCTGGCAGGAGCAGGAGCCTTGTACTGCAAAATAAAACTAACCTTTCATAAGTTAATCACGGAGATGCAGCATCAACCTTCCCAATAAATGTTTCAGTTTTTTGCAAACTCTTTCAATATAAAATACTAAAATCCTTAGTAATTTAAGTATTTGTTTTGTGTGCGCATGCGTGTTTATTTTTTTCGAATAACTTTTTTAATGTCTGAAATTTAAATCATACAAATTGATGTGGTGAGTCAATAGGGGTCCTCAGGAGTCCTCAGGAGTCAAAAGTTTGGGAATCACTGCCCTAGTGTATATCTACAAATGTCTGAGTTCCACTCAGGGATGTCTGATCCAATGCTGAACTCATACCATGCCAAATATATGTATCACAAACCAAACCAAAAGAAGTCCAACAAGCATAGCCATGTGCAGCAAAAAAGTGGATTGGCTGTGTGATCCTAGACCACCCTGGAATAGATAACATTTCTCCTCTGGCCAACTTCACAGACAGCATCATCAAAACTAATCCAAAAATACATGAACATATGTCAAATATAACCACAAACTGTGTACAACCAGACAAATCTGCCAAGACAGATATAGACACTCCACTGGTTACAAAGTGAGCATGGTGTCAATGTGTTGCACAAGCATTCACATGCACAATCCTGACAAGTGCCTGTTAAAATATAGGAGGTCATAGCACAATTGTGCACACAAAACAAGCTAATAAACAAGACTCTGCATTGCTGCAAGTGACATGCGCACAGTAAATGCACAGTACAAATGCAACACACATCTCAATGCATTCAAATACACAAACTCCTCACACACAATGTCATGCTAAAAAAGACATTACACACATGGACCTGCCAGTAGAAAGAGCCAACACAGGAAAAATACTGCATCCCTCAACAACAAGTTCATAACATATGCACATCCAAACACATCGAATAGCAATCTCAGCTGGACATCAGGGTGACTCACACCTGGTAAGGACAATGCAACATCCACTGACAGCAGTGCATGCACAGTAAGCAGTGTGTGAACATCACTCAACCAGTATCACACATATCTGATTTTGCCACCATGAACTTTAACATCACAAATCATCACATCACATCATCACTTCACACTCAGGATGGGTAGGAGTACCTCAGGAAACAGATACACACTGCTATCACCTAATGCTGCACAACTCAGGCTAACACATATGCATGGAACCTGACTAGAGGACTGTGCTGGGAACTCATCTGTACTGTACATGAGCAACCATGAAATCAAGTTGAATAAAATAGCACATAACACATTTTGAAACAGTGCTGAGGGGCACAGATCATCCTCCCACAGTATAGTGTCACACTATGGAGTGGTGGGTAGGGTCAAACACTAGCAAGGCATGGAGTGGAGCGGAGCATATTAGACTAAAGTAGTGTATACATTAGTATTGTACAGGTGAGCAGTGTACAGAGCAAATACACATGGTCTTTTTGGGGCTGGTATGACTCTGAATACCACATAGTGGAGTAAATAAAGTGTAAATTGACATCAATGTAAGTGAAAAGTCACTTATAATGTTTATTTGCCTGAGCCATTCAGCACAGTGAGAACAAAGGTAAGCATGAGCCATGGCTGATCCCAAAACTCACAACACAGACATTGCAGTGACACACTCTGCATACTCAAAAATGATGTGGACAAAAAGTAGGTGTACCCTAGGACTGCAAGGTCACACCAACACACTGCAAATTGCTCCAGAAACAATTCATACATGTGTCTGATCATGTAAACAAACAGGCACTCATCAACTGGATCATACATGTGTGTAAGGGTCATGCTCAAGGGCACATAACCATCAATACTTCAGCTAATGACAGGACAATCACACTGTATGAGAACTCAAGTGCACATTCAAATATACCCATGTGACTATGAAGCCATACCTACACAAGATGACTACGCATCTACACTGGTGTGTACACATCAAGATAAATTCCACAGATATGACGAACCCTGTCCACACCTCAAGTCCTCATGTTTATAGAAGTTTCTGCAGTTGTGGTACAGCATCCAAATATAACATGTGTACAAAACTAGAGACCACACAATAGAATGATTAGGACAAGAGTAGACCATCACAGACAAGCATCATTTCACCCTTATGCCTCTGAGTCAATAAGCACAAAAGTTGCTGTAACCTCTGGCAACCTCTGCAAAAGTAAATCAAGTTGATGCAAATGTGAATGTGGCATACAGAGCATGTAACAGATGAACATATACACAATTATTGCACTGCATCAATAGCAAGGACAGTGACAAAATTCAGAACATAAATAACATTTTTATTACATGGACTCTATTTCGGTATTAAAAGTGCAAAACATTAAGCCTGACGGCCAGTCCAAATCTCAAGTCCGCACATGTGTGCATGAAAACTTGCTCAACAAACAAGTAACACAGTCCACTGCCATGGGAATAGTCCCAGGTTAGGGGTGTGAAATGGGCAGTCCAGGCACCGCTCAGGGAGGAATGGGGTGTGAAGGGGGACTTGGCTTCAAAATTGTGTGGAAGTTGAACTGGGAGGGGGCTGACTGCCTGGGCTCGTAGGAGGACTGGACCTAGGAGGGTGAGAACTGGCTGACGTACAGGGACCCATGCATGTGAGAGCTTGAGGGCTGGTTGGAGCCGGTTTAGTAATGACACAGGGAGGCAGAGACATGCTGTGTGGAGGCTCAGTGGCTGATGGTGAATGAGGAGGGCTGGGTCTCAATTATTTGAGGATCCGATATCCCCCAAGTGTCTTGCCACAAGTGAGCAGTGAGGTGGCCTCAACAGCCTCCCTCTGCCCTGAAAGTGTAGCAGGTGCTGGTGGTGTATCTTCCTGGTGGAATTTGCCAGACATGGTGGTACGCTGGGGTGGGGGTTGCCTTTTTCCCTGCCTTCCCTGTTAAGGAGGTACACTCTCCACTTTGCTCTCTTGTCCATGCTTCACAGAGATGTGGGTGGGAGTGGAAGCTTTGGGTGAAAAAGCCTTCTGAATGGGTTTAGGGGCAGTTGTGTCTGGCACCAAGTCCACGGCAGACAGGCTAAGTGTTTATGTGGCTTTGGGCTCAGGTGCGCGGATGGGAGGGCTCTTGGAGGGCAAGGAATCTGAGGAATGCAATGTGGATCCATGTTTTATGCCCTTATGTCTCTGGGTGTCCTGTGATGGGCTTCTTGTGGTGCTGTCATGTGTGCTCTTTGTGTGCTGTCGTGATTGTGGATGGTGTCTGGTTCGCTTGGAGTGCTGTTGTGTGATGTGTGTGGATGAAGAGGTGCCTGAGTGCTCTTGTGTGTGTGTGCTCTGGTCAGGAGGGGGCACTGGGATGGTGGTTACGAAAGGCACAGGAGCTGGACTGAGAGCTTGGGACTGCTGAATTTATTTTTATTTATTTTATTTGGTATTTTATATAGCCCGAACTTGACCCTAATAGGATATCAGAGCATGTACATAACTTACGACTTATAGCAACACGAACACCTTGCAGTTTCAGTAAACCTAATCAGTATACAGTAAGTTACTAGCAACGGTTATGCTACAAAGTCATAAATTAGTTGTATATTGAATTGTGAGAGAAACACTTGTGCATGACATTCAAATTTACAAAACCAAAATGACATTAGTGGTCGATGAGTGGTAGTGTGTGTATTAAACAAGAAGGACCTCTGATAACGTCAAGACTGCAGGAGTTATGGCAGGAATTTGCTCATAAAAAAGGTTTTGGCTGTTTTTTTAAAAGCCGCAATGGACAAGATTTTTTTAATGTTATAGGGAGAGCGTTCCAAATTCTTGGTCCTGTGCCAGAGAAAGCTCAGTCATAAGTTCTTTTGTTTCGGAAGAGGGTCGGTTTCAGTAATAGATCTCCATGACTCCGTGAAACCTGGCTTCCTCCGGATAGAGTGAGCTGGGTACATAGGTGTATTGTAATGTATCGCTTTGTGAGTGATACATGCCATTTTTAGTTGAATTCTTGTTTCGTAGGGCAGCCAGCTGAGCGCTTTCAGATGAGGGGTGATAGAGTCGAAGTTTCTGGATCCAGTTATAAGTCTTGTAGCCGCTTTAAGACAGGCTTTTAGTGGTGCTGTTGAAATCTTAGGAAGACTGGCGAATGTTGTGCAACCATACTCGATCCTTGATATGACTAGTGCCTGGACTGCAGTTTTAAGGTCTGACTTATTTATGAAAGGTTTCAGTTTTCTGAGGTAGCTTAAATGGAAGCGGGTGTTTTTTTGCCATCGTGTTGATCTGTGCACACATGTTCAGGTTTTTATCTAGCATAATGCCCAGGGATTCAGTTGAATCCACAATCAGTTTGGTCCACTCCACGATATTCGTAGTGCTTTTCTGGGAGGTAATCAAAATGAATTCAGTTCTCTGTGGGTTCAGCTTGAAGTGATTACTAGTTAGCCAATGGACGGTTTACTTTAATGCCTGGTTCATGATACCGATCTCTTCTATCGATGTGATCTTGATTTAAAGCTGTATATCGTCAGCGTACATGTGGAAGGAGATGTTTGCTTGCTGTAAGATTTCTGTGAGTGGCTCTACGTACACATTGAATAGAGCAGGGTATAGTGTTGAGCCCTGTGGTACTCCAATAAAATTTCTGGATGAAGCAGATAAAGTTTGGTTCACTATGAATTTTTGTGATCTGTTTTCTAAGAACAAACTAAATCACTTTCGGACTGTACCCTATAGGCCTATCCTTTCTTTCAGGAGATCTAGTATTGTTGTGTGGTTTACAGTGTCAAATGCCGCTGAAAGGTCAAGCCGAATTAAGAGACAGGTTTTGTTGCTGTCAAGGGCAAGGAGAGCATCATCCACGAAGTGCAGAATTGCTGTTTCAGTGCTATGGTTCGGTCTAAATCCTGATTGGAAGTCATTCAGCAGTTTGAATTCAGAGATGTGTTGGCTCAGTTGTTGTCGTACACATTTTGCCAGGACTTTGGCTAGCATGGGAATGTTTGTTACTGGTCAGAAGTTGTTCAGGTCTGCTGGGTTCTCTTGGCTTTTTTAACATTGGAGTGACTTGCCCTGTTTTTAGGCAGTCCGGTAGTGAGCCTTGCAATAGCGATGCATTAATAATCTTTGTCCATGTAGGGATGAGCAGGTGGTTATTTGTAGACCTACAATTTGCAGGCAGAGGATTGTTAAAGTGATTGTTTGGTTTTATGGTCGAGATAATCTTTGCGTTATCTGTGTCAGAGACAGGCTTGAATTCTGACCATAAAGCATTATTTATAGGCCATTCCAGCACTGGTTGAGATTGAGGCTTGGCTAGGGTGGTCTTTTTGATCGAAGGACAATCCGCTGCCTTTTTATCTACAGCTTTTTCTTTAGAGATGATCCAATCTAAGGTAGAGCCTTTTGAATGGGTTGGTAGATGGCATTCTTGAACCAGCCATTGATCTACAAGGAAGGTTTTGAGTAGATTGATCTGATTGTCAGTATGATCCTCCCAATGAAGATTGAAGTCTCCTAGGAAAATATCATTAGAATGAGGAGTAGTGTTTGCTGTGATGATTTCTATCAGCTGGTCTATGAACATGGTGTTTTTACCGGGAGGGTGGTAAAATGCATAACGTTTGCAAGTTTGATTATCTAAGGATCTTAATGACAGACAAAGATATTCACAAGACTCTAAAGGGTCTGATTGTACTTTTGTAATGGCTATGTCAGATCTCTGTATACAGGCCATGCCTCCGCCCTTTTTGTTTGGTCTGTCTAGTCTTACAATACAATAGTTCGGGGGGACAAATATATCTAGGCATGGGGAGGATGAATCAGAGAGCCATGATTCTGTTAGGATAGTGTGAATGGCTGTGTCACTGTGGAGGACAAAGACTGGACAGTTCTGTGTAGGCAAACCATGTGCTAAAGAATGCCCTCCATGAACACAACAACCTGGGACAACTTGTTGCTATGATCCTGGAGGGCATTCTGGAGCGCTGTCTGACCCACACACAGCTGCCGCAAAATGTCTATGGCCTCCACACTGTGGGCAGCAGTGAAGACAGGGGGCAGCAGTGCCTGTGGGGAAGTAGACTCTACCCTTCTTATGGCTGTGGGCACGGATAGCACTTTGGGGAGTATCAGGGAGAGTGGAAACAGGACGGGGTGTGGCGGACAAAGATGCAGATCTTCAACTTCCTGTGCCCACCAACACTGAGAAGTCACCGCTGGAGTTGGAAGATGTGGAGGTTGGTGTTTCCTGACAGGAATCCTCCAGGGCACTCCTGTCCCTCTCCGAGGCGCTAGTTCCCTCAGTGTTGCTGTACTCTCATGGACAGTTGTGCCAGTATCTTCCCCAACTGTGTCAGGCCCCCCTCCTTCCCTGCCCTCGGTGGATGCTGCAAAAGACAGAGACATAGGTTCAGTAAAATGGCATTTTCACAAACATTATAAGCAATACAAACAGAAATAGTTGGACTCAAACTCCCACATTTAACTACTCCATGTACTGTCTGCATATTCTAAATTCACGCAATCATCAGCTGATGCATGGAAACATGCTAGGTTGATAGTCATGCTCCATGTTGCGTTGACACAGCGAAACTGCTGCGCATGTATCTACATTTCAACATCACATACAATCATCTGTAGGCACACCTACATGCCTGCAAGTAAGAGTGCTACACATCCAAATATGTTGTGTTTCTCACACTTGAAGTATGAGTTAACTGAACCCCACAGATACAAAGTAAAACCTATCCTTTGTCAAGTGATATTACCTCCTTAAATCAACTATTTTGGGCACTGGGCACTGAAGCACAAATACAGTTGTATATTGGTGTCAACTTTGTAGATGTATCAATTATATGGCAGTGCACAGCACACATCTCTAAATGCACACTAACCTGATGCCCACTGCTGTTGATGTCTCTGAGACTCACACTGCTGCCTATGTCACATGGACACATATTTTTTGGTGATGAAGTCCAAATAAGCCCGATGTACCAATGTAGTCACATAGACAATGCACAATAGCATGATAAGGGCAATGTAATGCAAGGCCTTATTGTGTTGTACCAACATCTTTCCAATTGCCTGATAGGCTATCATTGATCCAAGGCATGAGAGTGCCTCCTGTAGATGAAGTTGTGAGTGGCCTCCATTAGGACAGCTAATGTGTGACAATACCTAAGGTCTGACATATGACATCCCTATGTTCTGCTGACTGATGACATCCATTACACATTACTGTGCTAATAATTCAATCACTGATTGTAAGCAGTAGCCACAACGTCACCATGCGCTGATGCATATTGGCACCCCCCCACAATGCAAACATACTGAAGAGTGACACAATATAAAATTACAGTCCAACACCTCAGTCACATCACAATTTGCCTTTCCCACTGATCACATCCAACCATGTTAAGCCCTAGTGCCAAACCAATCTAACATTAGCCAAATCTAGCTACATGGCATTAAAATTCCATAGTCTAACCATCCCAGTCATGTTGGCATGTGAACAATTGTCAAATGCACATGAGCTAATGCATCACTGCAGTCATCAACATCTACCCCATCAGCACCTGTGTGCACTTGCTGTCACTGTGGCAGGACATTACATCATGTGATGCCATGCTGTGATATTAGGCTAAATGTTTTGCAGTGATGCTGTCATCTGTATCATTTGGAAAAACACAACCCATGGAACAGGTGTAACCTCTTCCAATTTTCACTGCACTCTGAGTCCACATTTGTGCATGTCTCTAGCCACTTACACATCATCACATGTGCACACTATTGTGGTAGCCACACAGCACACACAAGTCTGACAAGTGTACTGGTACACAGTTCACACAACATATTTTTCTGTGGAGGAAGGTCTCAGTTCAGACAACATTCACAAAATTGTAGATGAAAACATGTCAAGATGACTTGCTATGATACCATTCATGATTTTGCCACCTTAGAATTTAAACATTGTACACATGCTGAACCTCTGCACTCGCCGCTGAGAGAACTTAGAATCAATGGCATCACACAAGAGACATCTCAGAGGTCCTGCCTTGCTCTGGCCCGGGATTCATTTAGTCACTCATACCCAAAGTCACACTTTGCACAATGCTCACCCCCAACTTGCTGCTGTTGTGCCCTCAAGCGTCCAACCAGCTCTGGCCATGTCACTGCCAGGATGCATGCCAAAAGTGGGGTCATGGTCCGGCATGCCGACGGGCCACTTCGAGGGACCAACCCCAGCATCATTTCTGCGTCATTTTTGCTGAGGTGGCAGATGTCATCCCACCTCTTGTTGCAGTGTGTATGGCGTTGGTTTGAGACCCCCAGGGACCGCACCTTGCGGGCATTGACCATCCACATGGCCTTACACTGATGGACCTTGAGCTGTAGGCATGGGAGACAAGAGGAATATTTGTACCACTGTGTGCCAGTCCAGGAGCATATAAACACATAGCACACAGATGCATCAATGGACAGTAGAGGCCATAGACCATGTCACATAGTACACTTGGAGCAAACCGTCTCATTGCAATGTAAACATATATGATGATGGACACACTACCTGCCCATCTCATACACATGCAGAATGCCAGCACCAAAATCAAGGTGAAACTGTGCTTCATCTGTGATGCACTCTGTGAGTGAGCATGACATACTGCTGTAATGCTGTAAATGCTGTATAGTGGCCAGATTTACTGTGTTTTACATTACTCCCCCCTTAATGTGCTTGACTATTGCATAGCTACACATGCAATGGAGGTCACAATTAGGTACCTGATTTTACACTCTCACACTCTTGTCACAAGGTGTAGGCCTGTCTTGTGTACTCCTCAGACTATAATAGATGTGCGAGAGGTGATTTGCCACCAATAGTGATAGATACAGACCTTGTGCTCCTGTGCAGAATGACCACATCTCAATAAGGTCAATATCAAAGCAGTACACAAATTATTCAGTACCCTCTGGCCATTCTACATTTTAAATCTCACTAATGATCATATGCACTCTTATTGAACTATGACATGACATGGCATAGGGAATTTGTGTTCGGAGTGAGAATTCCTCAAATAAGTATTGTAACTGTACAAATGCTAAACCATGTTATGTCCATATCATCCTTGCATGCAGTCAGGGATCTGGGGGATTAAGGCTATAAACCACATTGAGGTGAAGTTATTAGGCTAGGCAGTGTCTCACACATATACATGACCTATTTTCAGAACAACATGTGTGATGTTTGGCTTCAATAGAGATGCACCAGTGTCTATGTTGCCATCCTCCCTACATTCTCAAGTGCAAAATGTTCTAGGTCATGTATGGCTCATGCTGTTTGCAAAATCTGAATGCATTAACATTGGCTTGAACTCACAGGCACATACTAGTGTACAGTAACATAATGTGAGCATTCTGCGCACTCTAAAACTTTTACTCATACACTTACCAGTGCCTTTGAACCAAACTATAGCTGCCCGTACTGGCCAAGGACCTTGTCCACCAGGAACTCCAGCTCCTCGTCGGTGAAGGGACGAGCCCTGATGTTCTCTGTATGAGCCATGACTGGATCCAGAGTAGAGGTACAGCAACAGTTGGTGGTGATGAATGGCAGACAGCAGTGTCTGAATATAAGTGACAGGTGTGGCTCTCTCACAGACATTTAGGGCCCCTAGGGTTGTTACAGTGTTACTCTGCTGATGCAGTTGGTCCACCTGGTTTGCATCCTTCAATTGTGGCCAATGCCTGTGACTGCAGTGGTGGAGAACGCCTACCGCCATGTTCAAAACTGAAAGGCACTACCGCGATGGCGGTTCCCATTTCCTGCAATGACATTCGCAGATGCGGTGTCACACTGCGGGGGCCAGGTGGTCTCTACCTCAATCCTGCATCATTTAATTGTGGCCAATGTCTGTGACTGCAGTGGCGGAGCATGCCTACCGCGATGTTCAAAACTGAAAGGCACTACCGGGATGGCGGTTCCCATTGGCTGCAACGACATTTGCATATGCGGTGTCACACTGTGGGGGCCATGTGGCCTCTACCGCAATCCTGCATCATTCAATTGTGGCCAATGCCTGTCACCGCAGGGACAGAGCACACCTACCGCACCTGTAAACACATTGTGCATTAGCATTCTCGCTTTGCGAATTGCATCACTGATAACAATACATTTACCTAAATTAATTTCAGCTCGTTGTAAAATTAGTTGAGAGTGTGACATTTGACTTAGCTATGCCAACACATGTCATGTGAGTACACATGATTAAATGCATTGGTATGTCCTCACTCACATGTCAAATTTCATCCATTTGGGCATGTATACAGATTTCTTGTAGAATTGCTTATCATTTTTGTGAACATGCAAATGTGTGAAATGCAAACTCATCCCACAGTCATGATGAACTGACCACGTAATGTGCATATATCTCTGTAGACAGTGCTGTATTTCTATTGATAGTTGTCCAGCTTACACTCACTGGGCTCACTTTGTAATGATATTGTGCTTAGTGTGACTAAAGCTTGAGGTTGTGCAGTGACAGCAGCTACATCCAATTCAGCCTTGATGCTGTTATCCACATGTGCTGTGTCAGCTACACACAGGTCTGGAGACACATGATGTAGCAGAGTACCATATACCATACACATAGTCTGATTTAGATTTGACAGTAGTTAGTATGTACATCCTGGCTACATGAATGACTTCAGGAGATAAAGGTGTCTATACATGTCACTTGTGCATTAAGTTGTTTTTACAGTCCTGTCAATGTTGTGGTTAAGTAAGTATTTCATGTAAGATCTTACCCACGTCTCCTCTCTGACTCATTTTTACATCTGTCCCCTGACACAATACGTAGGAGAAGACCACCTGTGTATCAGCCTTTCCCAGAGCTTGAGACAATGGAGGATACCGACATCAGTAAGAAATTCCACCTGAACCGCCTTACCCTTCAGGAGCTACATGCTCAGTTGGAGCCCCATTTGAGGACTCACAGAACATAGCCAACAGCTTTGACACCAACAGTAAAGGTGATGGCCGCCTTGCATTTCTTTGCCACTGGTTTGTTTCAGTACACAGTGGCCATCGCAGGTGGGCTGTCTCAACCTATGTTCAGCATGATGTTGCGTGATGCCCTGTCCACATTGTTGACCTACAAGGACAGCTACATTCACTTTCCAAGTAGAAATGAATTGACAGATGTGAAGGGGGAATTTTATGACATTGGTCACATACCTGATGTTGTTGGAGCCATTGACTGCACACATGTTGGCCAAGTTCCACCACAGGCATGTGAGCACATCTACCGTAACGTGAAGCATTATCATTCAATTAATGTGCAAGTGGTATGCCAAGCGGATATGATTATCTCTCATGTATGTGCCAAATATCCTGGTTCTGCACAAGACTCCTGAATACTGCGTAACAGCATCATCCCTCAATTGATGGAAAATATGTATCTGGAGTGAGCGTGACTTGTTGGTGAATGAGCTGTGTCAAGTAGTGTGCTGTGTGTGTGACATGCTGTTCTTCTCAACTATTTCTATTACAAACTTGGTCTGTGTTTCTCACAACTCGGTGACTCTGCGTATCCCAACCGGCCTTGGTTGCTGAGCCCACTGAGAAATCCAAGGACATCGGGAAAGTGCGCTTCAGTGATGCCATGCTAGGATACGTCATGTAGTGGAGTGTGCTTTTGGACTTCTGAAGGCTAGATTTCAGTGTCTGGACAAGAGTGGTGCACTACTCTACTCTCCCCAAAAGGGGTGTCAGATCATAGTCACATGCTGCATGCTCCACAACCTGGCGTTGCACAAAGAGATCCCCCTGATTCTGGACGATTAAGAGAAGCAGATGCCCCCACTGCAAATCCACACATGCCCAGTGATGATGATAGTGGAGAAGAGGAAGGGCTTGACCTGCATCAACTGCTCATCGGCAATTACTTCCCTTGAGTGTAAGTTACCATTGAGCAACTATGACAGTGTCTGTTGACTTTGCTGTTAGTGATGAAGCATAAATGATGTGTTTGCATGCTGGCTCTTGTTGGCATACTGCTAAGGGCTAATGTGTGAGGCACCGTGTTTTGGTTTCCTCATGTCTATGCTGATGGTGTTGGTCAGCGTTATGTGGGATAAATCTAGTACGGTGTTGACTAGTAGTGCGTTGTTGCTGTAATGCCATCATATGACAACTCAATGTCATCCTCTTGTGTCTTTCTAGGTTCCTCCACCCCATCAATTTCCCATCAGGCATAGATGTGTAAATAGTGTTTATTTTCTATTAGATTGTGTTAAATTTAAAGTGACTGAAAAGTTATTTGTGCATAGTGAGTGTATGAGTTGTCTGTGATGGTAACAGAGACAAATAGAGTAGTCACCACAATAATGGAATTGCACAGTCCAACAAACTCCTGCCATCAACATGGCAATGCGGGATTGGATTATCAACAAACCATCATGGCTGGCTCAGTGACTTGGCTTTGGTTTGTGCTTTGCCAGGTGATCCTCCCGTGGTCTTTCTCAGATGTCCCCTTGTGCATTTGGCAGGGGGCCTCTGCTGCAGGCTCAGAGGTGTCTGAAGAGTCATTGTCTTGCAGCTCACCCCTCTCTGTGGCCGCAGCTGAGGTGGTGGAGTATCAGCTGGCTAGTCACTGGCGGAGGGGAGCTGTCATTTGAGCCGCATGTTTGTCCCTCAGAACACCCACAAGCTGGCCCATGAGATCCACAAGTTGTCCCATTCGTGTGTCCATGGACCTCTGCAGCAGGTGGAGCTCAAGCAGTTCTTCTACAACCTGGCCCATCTGTCCCTGGTTCTGTTGTTATTCACCAAGGACTCTTGCGACGGTGGCCAGGGCTTCTGTCTCAGTGTCCTCAAGTAATTGACCCCCAGTTGCCCTCCCACCTGCCCTGCTGACATGGACCTGTGGCGTTGGCTGTCTATGCACCAACACACTGTCACCGGCATCCTCGGCTTGTGTGGTGGTGATGGCAACGACTGAGCCAGGAAGAGTGTTGCAGGCAGCAGTGGTGATGGTGAAGGTGGCTGCACCATTGGTTGTTGTAGCAGGCATCAGCGTAGTTGTTGTCGCTGCTGTGTTGATAGTTGTGGTGGTGGTGGTGGTGAGGGCAACGAGGCCCTGAGACAGAGTGTGCCCTGGCAGTCCTGAGGGGCTAGGTTGTTGCTCCTCATCCGAGAAACATAGAGAATCAGCATCAGAGAGTTCACGTTCCAGGGGGAGACTGGCTCTGCTGGTTGGTGGTGTTTTCGCCAACTGTTGCTTGTGAATCTCCTGTTGAACAGAGGTTAGATTGTCAGTTAAGTACACTCCACAAACTTGGTGACCCAGTTTTGGATGTTTCAGTTGATATGTCAAACATTTTACATTGCAATCACGTGTAATCGGTAAAAGATTATCAGCATCATGACATGTACAGATAGTGTGTTTACAAGGACATGTTATCATCTACCAACTTTGTGCACATCCACTATTGTTTATGCTTGCCTTTGTTGACTTTTCTGAGAATCGGTTTCAGCTATGCCAAAACCTCATAATTTTGGATCACTGACAGAATATCGACAGACAGAATATCAAGCTACAGGAATATCGCGTCTTCAATATCGATGGACAGAATATCAACAGCCTATCTCTACAATGGTAAGTACAAAAATATCAAAACCAAAATATCGGTGTTTAAAATATCGTTGTTTAAAATATTGTTTTTTTTTTTAAATGGATTAAAAATAATATAAAAATAATTATATAATAAATATATTTAATAAAAACATAGTTAGTATTATTGAAAAATGTTAAATCTGATAAATGATAAATATAATATAAAAAAATTAAACATACATATTTTTATATACAGTAACTTAATATTACTAAATACATATTTTATATAATTATAAAATTTTAGAAACATAAGAAAAGTTATAAATATATATATATGTATATATATATATATATATATATATATATATATATATATATATATATATATATATATATATATATATATATATATATTAAATACAAATATTAAAATGAATATTTATTTAAAAAAACATTTTACACTACATTAACTATAAAAGTATGGAAATGTTAGAGAGCGTAGGGATATAATTACTATTCCCACTACAGAAAGTGCGACAGTAGGGAAAGTATTGGATAGCGGAGGGGAATAATTTACTATTCCCACTACAGCAAATGCAACAGTAGGGAAAGTGTTGGACAGCGGGTGGGTAAAAATTACTATTCCCACTCCAACGAGTGTAACAGTAGGGAAAGTGTTGGATAACGGGTATGTAAAAATTACTATTCCCACTCCAGTGAGTGCAACAGTAGGAAAAGTATTGGATAGTGGGTGGGTAAAAATTACTATTCCCATTCCAGTGAGTGCAACAGTAGGGAAAATGTTGGATAGCGGGTAGGTAAAATTTACTATTCCCACTCCAGCGAGTGCAACAGTAGGGAAAGTGTTGGATAGCGGGTGGGTGAAAATTACTATTCCCACTCCAGCAAGTGCAACAGTAGGGAAGTGTTGGATAGCAGAGGGGAATAATTTAGTATTCTCACTCCTTTAAAATAATTAACATTAATTAACAAATAATTAATTTTTCAAAAATAATTTACCTCCCACTATTTTCCCTATAAACGTCACCACCAATATAGTAAAATATTACACAATTAACATAATTATTTAACAAATGATTAAATAACTAATAACAATTAACCAGCAAATTTAAAACAATCAAAAAAAATTATTTCACACAATTAACACTATAATATAACTTTAAGTAAATATTGTCTTTAAAAAATAATAAAACATTTATTAAAATTAAACTACTTCCCACCTTACTTCCCTATCAACTCACAACCACCCCATAGATAATGTACACATTTAACATATTCACCAATTATTTATTAAAAATTAACATACAATTAAGAACTAATTAATAACATTTGTAACACAATTAACAATATAAAATATAAATTACATAAATCTTAATTGATACAAGTAATAATTATTAATTATAATTCAATTACTTCCCACCCTATTCCCCTATAAACCCACACCAAACTCATAAACAATTTACACAATAAACGTATTTACAAATTATTTATTAATAATGAATATTCAATTAATAACTAGTTGATAACATTTTGACACAATTATAATTAAATTACTTCCCACCCTATTCCCCTATATACCCACCACCCGCTACGGAACTAAAATACGCAAAAATTAATTAACATAAAATTAATTATTTGTACAACAGTGTTAAACACTGTTTAACACTGTTGTACAAACTGCGATTGGCTAAAATTGTAACAGAAATGCTAATGTCTTGTCTATGAAAAATTTATAAAATACTTTGAAATAAAAAAAATAATATTACTAACATCAATATTAATTAAAACGATATTTCTTACCTGCATGTCGATATTCTGGTCGTTGATATTCTTGATGGTCGATATTCTGTAATATCGATATTTAAATATCGATATAATGGTATATCGATATTTAAACATCAATATTATGTCTGCGTACCCCTAATTTCATTAGATGAAATTTATTTTAAATCTTGTGGTTTTGTTTGTTTGACAGATTGACCATGCATGTGTTGTGTTCATATGAGTCTTCATGCTTTGAAACAATGACACTTACAGATTGTATTGTGTGCTTTGCAGGATTGGGCCCTGAATTTATTTAGCATGTGACTTTGTGAATCAAAGTGTAATATATGTGACATTTACATGTGTTTAGCTGTGTGCGCACTGGATGTGACATTTGGATCTGTTCAGAATTGGCTAACAAGTGAGGGATGTGGTGGTCATATGGCTCCATGCCTTTTGAGAAGGATGACAGGGTACATGTGCTAACTACCTATCTGTTAGGTGGCACAGTGGAGGGAGATGGCTGCCATATGGTTCTGGGTGGGGGAGTGTTCCATCCTGTTCAGGGGTGATGCAAGTGATCATGAGAAGGCTATCGGGTCAGTTGTCTGTTGACGGCCTTCTCGATGACCTTCTCCAGGAATGGAAGCAGGGAGATGGGCCGGAAGTTCTTGAGGTCCCTCGGATCCGCCTTGGGTTTTTTGAGTAAGGCGTTGATCTTGGTGCGCTTCCAGCTCTCCGGGAAGGTCACGGTCGTGGAGGAGATGTTGATGGCCTTGCAGAGATTGGGTGCAATGGTGGCGCTGGGTTTGTTGAAGATTTGGTGTGGGCATAGGTTTGACGGAGAGTCGGAGTGGATGGTGTTCATGATTTTGATGGTGTTGTTGTCGTTTATGTTGGTTCAGGTGAGCAGGGGATTGATGTGGGTGGTGGCCGTGGGGTCAGAGGTCTCGGTGGCTGTTGGTACGGTCAGGTTGTTGAAGCTGTCGTGGATGTCTGCGATCTTGCGATGGAAGAAGGTGGCAAGGGAGTCGCACAGGTCTTTTGATGGTGAGATGTCGCTGGTGTTGGAGCTGGGGTTGGAGAGTTCCTTGACGATGTTGAAGAGCTCTTTGCTGTTGTGGGCATTGTCGTCTAGTCGGTCCTTGAAGGAGGGTCTTTTGGTGGATCTGATGAGGTGATGGTGTCTGCGGATGGCATTCTTGCGGGCTGCGTAGCTGTTCGGCGTCTGTTCACGGTGCCATTTCTTCTCTAGTTTTCGACAGGTTTGCTTGGAGGCCTGGAGGTTCACGGTGAACCAGCTGGCTTTCTTGTTGGTGCGACTGTTGGAGGGTTTCTTGATCAGGGCAAGAGTGTTGGTGCAGTCGTCGATCCACTGTCTAAGGTTGCGGGCGGCAGTGTTGGTGTCGGTGGGGTCGATGGGTGGGCTTCGGGCAAGGGTGGTGTTTAGTTGGTCTTCGGTGACTTTGCTCCAGCTGCGGCGGGGGATCTGTTGAGTGCGGTGGTGTGTGGTGGGTTTCCAGAAGGTGAAGTGGAAGCAGTGATGGTCGGTCCAGTGGAGTTTGGTGGTGTGGCTGAAGGTGACGTGGGAGCTTGCAGAGAAGATGGGGTCAAGCTTGTGGCCGGCAGAGTGAGTGGGTGTTGTGATGAGCTGTCTGAGTTTGAGGTTGGCGAGGTTGTCAATCAGGGTGGTGGAGTTGGTGTCATTGTTGTTCTCGAGTTGGAATTTGAGGTCCCCGAGGCGGATGTAGTCTGTGGAGGCAAGGGCGTGCGTGCTGATGAAGTTGGCGATGGAGTCGCTGAACTGTGGCCAGGGCCGGGGGGTCTGTAGACGAGGGTTCCTCTGAGGGTGGTGTTGGGATCAGTGTGGATCTGGAAATGTAGGTTTTCGGCGGTGCTGAGGGTGTCGTTGGTGCTGGTCGAGACTCTGAGGGTGTTTCTGTGGACGATGGAGATTCCTCCTTCTGTTCCGTTGGTGGGGTCCCTGCGGGTGATCTTGTAGCTGTCAGGGATGGCTATGGCGATGTCAGGTGCCGATAAGGGGTTCATCCAGGTCTTCGTCAGGAAGGCAACGTCTGGGGAGGTGGAATCGTATAGGTCCCAGAGTTCGATGGAGTGTTTATGGGCAGAACGGGTGTTGAGTAGGATGCATCTGAGGTGGTTGTGTCCTTTCTCGGTGGGAGGTGGGAGGGAGGAGCAGCTGGGAGGTGGGAGGACGAATTAGCAAGCAGGGGGACGCAGCGCCAGGAGAAACGGGCGAGAATAACGAGGGCAAGAGAGCAAGGGCACCAGTGGTGGCAAGGTGGCGGGCACAGAAGGCAAGAGGGACATAGAGGCCAAAAGGGGGCAACAGGAGACAACAGCAATCAACGGAGAAACAGTGAAACACAACTCAGGCAGAGGGGGCAGAGCAGCGGGACACAGAGGCCAAAGGGGGCAACAGGAGACAACAGCAATCAACGGGCATTGAGTGAACACAACTCAGGCAGAGGGGGCAGAGCAGAGGGACACGGAGGCCAAAGGGGGCAACCGGAGACAACAGAAAGGCCCGCAATGCAACTCCCACCATGCACCCCTGTCCCACCCCTGAGCAGGATGAAGCACTCCCGCCCCAACCAGAAGCATGTGGCAGCCATTGTATCTCATCAACCAAACTCCCAGGTAGGTAGCCATCTTCCCAGGGAGGGTTGTTTGGGGGTGGGAGGCCTGCACCACAACTCCCACCAGGCACCCCTGTCCTGCCCCTGAGCAGGATGGAGCACTCTCCCACCCAGAAACAGTTGGAAGCCATTGTAACACTACAAACAAACTAACAGGTAGGCAGCCATTTACCAAGGCTGTTCTGTCTGTGGGTGGGAGGCCGGCACAAAAACTCCCACCATGCCCCCTTGTTCCCCAGCTCATCAAGATGGAGCACTCCCTCCCACCCAGATACATGTTTCAGCCATTGCATTGTACACTTACAAATAACAGGTAGGTAGCCATCTTCACAGGTTGAGGTGTTTGGGGTGGTAAGACTGCACTCCAACTCCCACCAGGCCCCCTGTCCCACCCCTGAGCAGGATGGAGCACTCCCCCACCCAGAAGCAGTTGGAAGCCATTGTATCACCACAAACAAACTTACAGGTAGGTAGCCATCTCCACAGGGAGGGCTGTTTGGGGATAGGAGGTCTGCACAACAACTCTCACCAGGCCCCCTCTCTCACACCTGAGCATGATAGAGCACTAGCCCACCCAGAAGCAGTTGGAAGCCATTGTATCATTACAAAAAAACTAACAGGTAGGTAGCCATCTTCAGAGGGAGGGGGGTTTGGGGGTGGGAAGACTGAACTACTTCTCCCACCATGCCCCCTTGTTCCCCAGCTCATCAAGACGGAGAACTCCCTCCCACCCAGATGCATGTGTCAGTCATTGCACTGTCCACTTCAAACTAACAGGTAGGTAGACATATCATCCCACCCCTGAGCAGGATGGAAGCCTCCACCACACACACACACACAGATGTGTCACAAATCCAAGCCAAATTTGAAAACATAACAGGTAAGTAGCCAGTACATGCACCCAGCCATTTCTCTCAAAAAGCATGGTGCCATATGACAACACCAGCCCTCTCATTGCACAAATATACACACCGATCCTATTGCCACTCACAGTGTGCAGACAGCTAAGCAAATGAAACTGTCACAGCAACCAAAGTGTGACACACCAATTCACATGTCGAAGAAAGACTGTGCACAATCATGCACAGCACTGAATGCCATGTGTACGTGCCATGGGCCCACAGCAGCAAGGACCATATGAAAACAAAGAAAGCATGGTTGCGGTACAAATTCAGATATGCACATGACATGACAAAGGTATGCATGAGATGACAATGGTCAGTTCATGCTCAGTTGTAACGTCTGCCAGGTCAGAGTAATCAACAAAGAGGCTCCACGGAAAATGTTTGTTGCGCTAGTTCCTAGATGGCAACATGTCCCTGTAATCACAAAATATGCACGTGGCGCATGGTATGTTTTGACACCTCACACCATGGACAAGTAATGCATGTACCTCAACATCATCTCAGGAGGCACAGTAGTGCGCATACAAACAATGTGATGATTAGTCAACTTTGTGGAGTACAAACAGTGAATAATACACAGATAACACAAAGCTTGTGGGGTGCACTACAATGACCATTTCCCATCTGACCCATAGGTGACCAAGAACTGACTGCAGAGGACAACACCAGCAACCTGCAGAGCCAGTCTCCCTCCCGGAACATGGACTCTCGGATGTTGACTCCTGGTATTCAGAGGACCAGGAGCTCGGAGCCGGCCCATCTGGTGCACCAGGGCACAACAGGTCCCAGGACCACATCGTCCCCCCACCACATCTGCAGCAACACCAACCTCTCTGCAGACCCCTGCTGTTACGGCCTGCACGTCCTCCTCCACCACCACCATTGCTGCCTGCAACACTCTCCCTGTCCCAGAGGATGACCCACCACACCACCAACTGAGGAGGGCAGGGAGAGAATGTGGGGGCCCACTGTGGTGAGGCAACAGGTCTGTGGCAGCAGGGCAGGTGGGAGGGGCAGGGTTAGTCACAGACAACCAGAGCCTGGGACCGAAGCCCTGGACAATATAACAGACTCCTAGGGGCCCATGAACGTGCCCAGGGATGAACGGGCTGGTCAGAAGAAGATTCCCGCGAGCTCCTCCTACTGATGAGGTCCATGGACACCCGCATGGGCCAAATTGTGAACCTAATGGGCCAGCTAGAGGCGGTACTGAGGGACAGGCATGCGCCACAAACAACACCTCCACCTCCCCTGGTGGGCTGCAGGATGACAGTACATCATCCTTCCCTGCGGCCACAGAGAGGGATGAGTCCTCAGACCACACTGGCCCTACAGCAGAGGCCCCCCTGCCAAGCGACAAAGGGGCGTCCCAAGAAATCTCTGGAAGTATTGTGTGGCAAAGCACCTGCCAAACGTCAGTCACAGAGCCAGCCATGATGGTAACCCACTTCACTACTGCATTGACGTTTTGGACTATCCTTCCCCACACTACCTTGTGAATGGCATCTGTCTGTTAGACTGGGTCACCACATCAATGTGGTGACAACTCGTTTCTCTCATTTACAATAACTGTCAACTCACTGCTTCACTATTCACCACAATGTAAATGTTCACCCCCTCACATGTCACCATTGTAAATAAATACACCTTACACACATGTCGTTGTTTCTGCTCTGTGTTTAATCCAGGATGATCACAATGTCCCAGGAGTATGGAATGTATGTAGGCAAGAAAAGGCTGAAGGGACCTAGGAAAACACAACAGAACAATATTCACTAGTCTGGGTGGCATCACAGACATCACACAACACTTACCATCAAGCAAATCCATTATGCACACATCACAATGAGCAACAGTGCCAACATACACATCCGGTGGATGCTCCAAACTACCCTGCCCCAGAAATATTGTCAGCCACCACTGAGTCAACAATCGGCTGCAGTCACAAAGCTCACATACACCTTCACAACAACAGCAGCATCATCCGACAATGGGTCCGTTGTACATCGGCACTTACCTTCAAGTGAATTAGCGGTTGATGAGCTGTTCACGCAGGTCAACACCTTCCTCCTCTCCATTATCCTCGGCACTGGACATGGATTGGTTTGCAGGTGGGGGCCTTGGCTGCTCATCATCATCCAGGATCAGGGGGATCTCTTTGCGAATGGCCAGGTTGTGGAGCATGCAGCATACCACTACCATCTGACACACCTTCCTGGGCGAGTACATCAATGCACCTCCGTTCTTGTCCAGGCAGCGAAATCGTGATTTCAGGAGACCAAAAGTACGCTCCACCACACAATGTGTCCTCCCATGGGCATCATTGTAGTGGACATCAGCTGGTGTCCTGGGATTACGCAGTGGGCTCAGCAACCAAGAATGGTTGGGATATGCAGAGTCACCTAGGTGTGATAAATACAGAGATACCTTGTAATGTTGCTGTGGCAGAGGACAGCATGTCACACACACAGCACGCTAATTGACAATGCATACTCACCCACAATCCATGCACGCTCAGGAAGCAGATTAGCCATCAGCTGTGGTACAATGATGTTACGCATGATGTATGAGTCATGGGCTGAGCCTGGAAATATGGCACATACATGCAACATGTTCATATCTGCCTGGCACACCACTTGCACATTTATGGAATGGAAATGTTTACGATTCCTGTAGATTTGCTCTCGTGCCTGTGGTGGAGCAAGCCCAACATGGGTGCAATGAATGGCACCAACAACATGGGGGATGTGTCAAAGGGCATAAAAATCTCCCTTCACAGCCGCCAATTCACGCCCCCTGTGGAAATGGATATATCTGCCCTTGTAGATCATCATAGCAGACAGGACATCACGCCGCACCATGCTGAACATAGGTTGCGACATCCCACCTGTGCTGGACTCTGTGTGCTGGAATGATCTAGTGGCAAAAAAATGCAGGGCCGGCCTCACCTTAGACGTTGGAATGAAAGTTGTTGGATATGTTCTGCGAGGCTGCAGGTGGTACTCCAACATAGCACATAGGTTTTGTAGGGTGGCTCTATCCAGATGTAATTTCTGGATGACCTCCTCATTCTCCATGTCTGCCAGCACTGTGAAGGGACGATGCAGATTTGGTCTCCTCCTGGTTGAAATGAAAGAGGACACATATCAATGCAATACACCATGAGATGTGTACAACATCTTACGTTTTGACTGACACAACGCCAACAATGACTGTCATCACATTTGAGAGACAGAGCAGCTTACATATAGGGACACCCTCAGCTACACTACTCGTACACTTGTCCCCTTTCACACAGCAAGTACCTCCAAAACAACATCTGACTATGAGAATTCACAACAGGATATGGCCACATCTAGCATGAGCAGCCCTGAGAGTATTTCATACTGCATATGTGTGAAACTGCAACACTACTGTCTCATACCTAGCTGCTGTACCTGCCACACCTTCAGGCGTAATTTGAACAGGGCACACATCAACAACACAATGAGCACAGTCTGTGTGTAAACGACAAGTGTGTGCCTGAGCCAAGAAAAGTAGATGGTCATTGTTCATTAGGACATACATCACAGTGATTTTCTCAGCCCTTCCACACATTGACAAGTGTACCCATTGGAGAGTCCATCCAAACACTGTTCTGTGTCCATGCCCATCAATATCACAAGAGACATGTGAGGGAGTACATGCCAATGTTCAAAATCACATACACAAACATGGCATGTGTAGTCAGCAGTGGGCTCAATGTTACATTGGCATTGTGTGCACAATGATGTGCCATTAATCATGTGTAAATGTAAATGTACATGTGTTTGTACTTGTATAGCGCACTGCTACCCAATTTGGGTCTCCTGGTGCTGTAACTCATACCGCTGTGGAACCCTTCCTGGCTTTTTCCCTGTGAAATGTCCACTCCTGGGCACCCCCAAGGTGAAGCCAGGCATCCCAGCGCTGTTGGGGCCGTTGTGGAGATTAAGCAAGCTATTGCCCAGAGTTGCAGAGTGGGACCCATGATTAGAATAGGAACCGAGGCGAGAATTTACAGGCCCGAGGAAATTGAGCCCATGACCCGCCGAGGCGGGAATTGAACCCTGGTCCCGGGCCAGACCTCTGCATCAGGGTCTGCCGCTCTAACCATTGAGCCACACTTCTCCACTGTACTGTTGATGACTGCCAATGGGCCATTGACACAGCATGATGTGCCCATAGGTGCTGTCAAAGTGCTCTGCCAGCCAATTCATGGTCATTCATAGTAATGTATGGCACCCAAATCGCGGTAGCTACCGCCTGGCACCAGCAGAGTTTCACCACCAATCTCCAAAACGCAAGTGCGGTAGTAATAGGTGATAGTGATAGAAATTGTGTCAGCTACCGCCTGGCACCAGCGGTGTGTCACCGTCAATGCCAAAGCCACACTCGCTGTACTGATAGGCATATGAGTATTGCCAAATGGCGGCTGGCATGCTCCACCACCCAAATCACGGTCACTCATGTCAATGTATGGCACCCAAATCGCAGTAGCTACCACCTGGCACCAGCGGTGTGTCACCACCAATCCCCAAAATACAAGTGTGGTAGTGATAGGCATATACACATGCTCAAATGGCGGTTGGCATGCTCCGCCACCCAAATCACAGTCACTCATGTCAATGTATGGCACCCAAATCACTGTAGCTACCGCCTGGCACCAGCGGTGTGTCACCACCAATCCTCAAAACGCAAGTGCGGTAGGGATAGGCATATACACATGCTCAAATGGTGGTTGGCATGCTCCGCCACCCAAATCACAGTCACTCATGTCAATGTATGGCACCCAAATCGCGGTAGCTACCGCCTGGCACTAGCGGTGTGTCACAGCCAATGCCAAAGCCACACTCGCGGTTCTGATAGGCATAGGAGTATTACCAAAGGGCGGTTGGCATGCTCTGCCACTTAAATCACGGTCACTCATGTCAATGTATGGCACCCACATTGCGGTAGCTACCGCTTGGCCCCTGCGGTGTGTCACCGCCATGGACCATGCCCTTACAACCAATGGGAACGGCAATCGGAGTAGCCTAATGCAATTTTGAAAATCACGGTAGGCGTGCACCGCCACTGCGGGGCCGGTCATTGGATGCAATTGAAAGATGCACCACTGCGGTAGCGCACGCCTGGCCCCTGTGGTGTGTCACCGCCATGGATCATGCTCTTACAGCCAATGGGAACCGCAATTGCGGTAGCCTAATACAATTTTAAAACTCGCGGTAGGCGTGCTCTGCCACCGCGGAGCCGGTCATTGGATGCATTTGAAAAAGGCTGACCTGGAACACCAATTGCAGCAGCTTAGAACCACTGAAAGTAACCCAGAGGGCTATATATGTGTGGGGAAGAGCCTCACATTTCCACAGATCACAGAGCCTGCTGCCTGCCACCCCTCACCACCAACTGCTGCTGCTGCTGTATCCAGGGACTGCTGCCTGCCACCCCTCACCAGCACTGCTGCTGCTGCTGTATCCAGGGACTGCTGCCTGCCACCCCTCAACACCAACTGCTGCTGCTGCTGTATCCAGGGACTGCTGCCTGCCACCCCTCAACACCAACACCAACTGCTGCTGATGCTGTCTCCTGGCCACAGTGATGGCGGGGACTTGTAGTGTAGTTCCTATTTCCCTAATAGGCTCTGCGCATTGGAATATTATACCCTATAGATTTGGCATAGGACTGAGGTCGGCATGCCCCTACCGAGTATATTAAACTTAATTACTTTGTGCCGCTAACTCAGAGGCCACTCCTTGTAAACAAGAAGGGAGTAGTTTCTGGCAACTGCATAAACATGACAACTTTGTTTCCCTTTAGAATCGGAACACTCTCAGAATCGTGAAAACAACAGATAACAGTTTCACTCAGCTAATCGTGCATGCTTAGTTTCTTCTGAGTTACACAGAAAGAATAGATGGGCGTATCAATAAAAGGATTTATTGAACAGTCTTGTTTCTCTTGTAAGAGATATGAGCTGTTACAATCGTAAGACAGTATGCAAGATATATTATGCACAGCTTAAGAAGTAGAAAGAAATAATACTGCGCTAGCATTATATTTTAGCTATGACACATATATTCATATACATAAATAACATAAGCTAAAAATGCGAGCACTCATAAGATGCTTCTCTAATTAGTTCTACCCCAGTGTACCTAACCTAAGTGTAGTGCAAGGTAAGAAGTAGGTGATGTAGTCTATAGTATGATAGGCTATAGTATGGTATGCTATAGTCTGGTATGCCAAGTCTGGTATGCCAAGTGTGGTATGCCAAGAGTCCCTCTATGTTCTAGTCAGCTCCATACCTTGAGAATGAGAGAGGTGGGAATCTCTTTCTGGGTCTCGAACTCTAACACCCTGTGAAGGGAGTTAGAACACTAGAAGCTGGATTCTCTGCGAGCATGCATGACAGCATCTCTTGTCAGTGCTTCAGGCCGGGACACAGGCTCCTCTAAAGTTGAGATCTCCTCCTACTTGCTTGGGCAAGGGAAGGTATATTTATACCTGGTAGGTGCCTTGGAATGTTAGCATTGACGTAAAGTCGGGCAGAAGAAGACGTCAGGAATGAACCCTTAAGGAATAGCAGTTCATGCATAATAAAAGAGTTCTTGGAGAAATCAATAATCCTGTGCTAGAGGAACTCCCAAGAGCTTAAGGGTCTGGATTCTAAGAACTCGTTGTGACGTTGGGGTGGACGAATGTAGGTGACCATTCCTGTATATGGATAGCATGGCTAATGCCTAAATAAGGACTGGGATCTTATGCCTATATAAGGGCAATAAGAATTAATAATATGTTTCAGGAAAACCTATATACTGACACCTAAAGGGGAATCCAACACCCACTCCACTTTCGAATGAATGATAATACTAAATGCTATACATTAAATGCTAGCAATAAACACATCATTGATGGATGGAATGCAGAACAAATCAAAACATTCACCCCCAGTCAAGAGATCTGGGGTAAATCCATCATTCTTTTGCTCACCATGCCACCCCAGTTTAGACCTGGCCATATGCAAATCAGTCTTGACCCTGTGCCTCATGGGAAAAGTCCAGCCCGAACTGCCAAGCCAGGTCCTTCCTGGACCGGAAGCAAGCATCCTAGGACCGGTTTTGGGATTTCACCCCTCTTCAGCCAGGATAACTTGATTCCAGTGACACAGTGAGCCCAGTACCCACGTCTGGGCATACCTGGCGCACTTAGGGCGAGAAAGAAAAAGACACACAATTGATGGACGGAATGCAGAACAAATCAAAACATTCACCCCCAGTCAAGAGATCTGGGGTAAATCCATCACTCTTTTGCTCACCATGCCTCCCTGGTTTAGACCTGGCTATATGCAAATCAGTCTTGACTCTGTGCCTCATGGGAACAGTCCAGCCTGAACTGCCAGGCCAGGTCCTCCCTGGACCAGAAGCAAGCATCCTAGGACCGGTTTCAGGGTTTCACCCCTCTTCAGCCAGGATAGCTTGATTCCAGTGGCACAGGGAGCCCAGGACCCACGTCTGGGCATACCTGGCGCACTTAGGGCGAGAAAGCAAAAGACACACAATTGATGGATGGAATGCAGAACAAATCAAAACATTCACTCCCAGTCAAGAGATCTGGGGTAAATCCATCATTCATTTGCTCACCATGCCACCCCAGTTTAGACCTGGCCATATGCAAATCAGTCTTGACCCTGTGCCTCATGGGAACAGTCCAGCCCGAACTGCCAAGCCAGGTCCTTCCTGGACCAGAAGCAAGCATCCTAAGACCGGTTTCGGGGTTTCACCCCTCTTCAGCCAGGATAGCTTGATTCCAGTGGCATGGAGAGCACGGGACTCATGTCTGAGCATACCCGTCCCACTCGGGGCGACAAATGCAAAAAGAACTATTGAAGGACAGAATGCAGAAAAATGTCGTACATTCACCCCAGTACAGAGATCTAGGCCTAAATCCATCGTTTTTTTGCTCACCATGCCTTTCCAGTTTGGAAACTGTCCATCAATAGTTCTTTTTGAAACATTAAATGCTAAACATGTTGCAAAAAACATTTGTAAGAGCATACTAAAAGAAGTGTTTTAAAAAAACATTTGCTAAACATGTAATGAAAGGGTACTGTACATTTTAAAGCAGTTTTTCGTTCTAAGAATATATCGGAAAGAAATGCAATATGATTGAATAGAAAGATATACATATGATGAAATGGTTGACACTTATGCAAAAACCAAAGCCATTTCATAACACGGTACTAAATGAAATAGTGGTAAATAAGGTGACAATGTGTCCCTGGAAGTATTCAAAGAATTCCATTCTATATGAATAGTTCTACTGTAAGAAGATTGAATTGCCATGTATTTTCAAATTTAAAAAAAAAAAATCAATTTTAGGAAGAGTTCCAAGTTTTGCTCTGTTTTGAAAATGTGGAGGCCAAATCCATAGCTTCCCCCGGTACACTGTGAGCCGAATCAAAGTCAGTGTATGGGTCTGGTGTAAACATGAAATCAGACAAAAGATCGTCTACCGATGTCGGTGACAGTTGGAACACCTCGTTTAGAAGGTTAACTGCACAGACATGTGAAGCATCGCCTTCAGTATGGGATGCCGCAGCAATGTTCGTGTCCGTTGTTACCTGTGTGCCTGTTGATCCATCTCGTACCTCAGCAGCAGCAGGAAGCATCTGTGAGATCTCAACGAATGCCGTCATCAGGATTGGTAGCCTCTGGGGACAACTCAGAGCATGGGCCGTTATCGGGTCCAGCAGAGTATCGATATCTGTTGGCATGACTGATGGGAGTGTTAGACAGATGTCTAGCACGCATTCTTCACCACAAAGCAGGCAGCGAAGAACAGGTAAGATGCAATCATGCTAGATTGGCCTAAATGACAGAAACCATGTTGTATTATACTATTAAGTTCTCGTATATGAGGTATGCCCAAAAGTTGCACTATGCGCTCACGGCACTTCCATTCTAGGAGAGCTTTCTCCAAGTTGCTGGGAGTGACGCCGGTGGATAGGCTTGCCATAGCATAGTAGTAGGAATACAAACAGGATTCCTGCAATGAGTGCTAGAATTAATGGCAGACCACCAAACACTGAATGCACAAAGTTTGGAATGATTCCGAGGACTGCCTGAAAAGGTGTTAACAGTTCTGTACATATGGTCTTAAATACATGTACAATCCCGCTCGTATCAGACATGTTCAAGATATGTCCCATCAGTTCTACGAAAAGTATAGGGCAGTTTGTACATATTAGAGCCTGTATCTCAGCCGAAATCCTTGCAATTCGTAGAACATAGGTTTCTTTGGCCGAGGTCAAAGGCACGGTCTGTTGCAAAAGCATGGCTTTCATTCTGCTTAAAGTATCAAAACGTATAAAATAAACATTCAATGAAGGCCATAGAGGCGACTCCCTGACTGTCTACTTGGGGAAACAATACTTGCATTCAACAAGTAACCCTGGAGCTAACCATTACCAGATATGGGATTCCTGGCAACATGCCACAGCAACTTCGATCATTCAACATGAGGTAACTCCCGTTAGAAAGTTGGCCAAATGTTGGATTAATCACAGCAGCTGGTGTACCCTGCAGGTGGTAGGACAAGTTTGCCACAGAACCATTACAAGCCCCGTGTAAAGATATGTCCTGACATATGAGTGATCCTCTCAATGCATTTTCACAGTGTGTACCGCTCAGAAACACTTCACGACCCCCACTACAACATCTGTATTCATAAGGTAAATCCCAGGATGTCTTAATGTATTCGTTACCCAACCTTTCATATTTGTCTGCTTGCTTTTGTTTGAGGCAATACTGAAAATGAAAAGTAGCGACAGGCAGAGTTATTGTGCCATGGAAAAGTTATTCTTTAGCTGGTTTTTCTGCTACCGTAAATGGTAATTTTTCCAGTTTTCAATATTCAGCACTGTATACTTTGCTCCCCTTTGTGCCAACTCAATCTGTTTATCCGTGACATTGTATTCTGAAAACAGAGACGACGTGTTGATAAAACGCCAAGGCACATAGCCTGCACGCAAGGATTGCAGCGTCCAACCTAATAACACAATAGAACGTAACTGATATTGGCCTTGTTGTAACATGGCTAAATCTTGTTCCAGTATGTCAATAGCAGAGGATACAATGTTGTCCAGTGAATTTATTCCGGATGACAAAGTTGTTAACCCATTGTAGACCACAGTGAGTGATTTCTCTAAGTTAATACGATCAAGCTCACGTATTCTTTCTGCGGCCTCTGCCTGTGAAACCTTCCATATTTCATTGTAAGCAGCATAAATGCCGGCATATATGAAACATTTTTTAAGCGGTTTTCTTGGTTTTCCAAGGTCTGCGTCTTCTTTAAGAAAAGATAAGTGTTATTTCACATCCTCGAGTGTAGATTTTTGTAACCAGTCGAGGCACAATTTTCCTACACTGTATTTTGTTACTACCCCCGGGTGCTGTAGTTGAACATAACGTGGGTCTGGCCTATGGATAGTAAAGCTCTGTATTCTATTCAGGTTTGTGTCTGTGGGCCAGAGCAACCATTTTTTCCAATCAGGATCTGATCTGTTGTTTTGTAGTATTGTGTCTACTGTGACCGCTCCCTGTGTAGTGCTATTGCTTGCAGGTGTTGGTACAGAATGTGTGCTCATGTCTTTGATCTTGGCTAATCCAAGGCAAGACGTTTGTTGCACAGTGTCATTCAAAAACATTATTTGCTGTGGGATGATACAGGCTCAAAACAAAGCTTCCATCCCCTGCACTTGCCAATCTTTAGAACCCCAGACAGATTTTGTGTCGATTGTGTCTTTCCAAAAGTCAAACCCTTGTCTAGACAATTGGGCAATAAAGGCTGCAGAATAAATCTGTTTTGTATTAGTTCACATATTTTTCTGTCCTGTTTTGTTTATATTTCTATAGAAAAATGTTTCTGGACCAGATATATTGTACCCTGAAAAATATGGAAACTTTCTTGCAGATGTTTTTGAAGTGGTGGTGTAGGACAATGATCCCATTGGTTAAACATAAACACGTTTCTAGGTGTTGCAGATTTATGCAAGAAATGATGACCATAGTGGTGGTAACAATAAAGCTGTTCGTAGTCTGATGAACCTTTCAAGTTTTCATTGTTAGAGAACACAGCAGGCCTTTCTTGATCTGACATCATGTTATTAACAGTCTCAAAGTTCCAATCATCAGAATAGGTACTGGAGGTAATAAAGTCACTTAATGAAATTTTAAATAAATTTGGAATCTTCAAAAGTTCAGTCGGGCCAAATATGTCGAAATCGGTTTTGTCCCAAACTATACCATCCTGTATTGGAACGGCTGTGATGTTCACTGTTGACAAGTATCTTGCTTCATGATGGGAAGATTTGTGTGGCTTTAAAAGTAAGTTCACATTTTTACTTTCAGTGTCCAAACGAATGTATCTGCCATGCATAAGCACACTAAGAGTCATTTCCACAGCTAGCCAAAGCAGAAAGAAAAATATTCCAGAAATAATCCATAGTTCAATTCATGGTCAAACCAGATAAGTGTCTTTCAGAAAATGAAAAAAATCTTGTACTTGTTGTTTGAAAGTTTTTAGGGCTGGCGTTGTTTTAGGCTCACTTGGATCCTCAGAAAACATATCAAAGTTAATGAAGTAGCCAGAAGCAGTTCTGTCAATTGTTGGAATTGCATCAGGATTCATCAAAATCGCTGGAACCAGTTGATAACATGTTACGTTGTTGTAGACAGGTGTACCTGGACGAACTGTTACTTGAGTTTCAAGAGGGATGAGTTCTATAACATTGTTGCTTAGTCCTTCATCTCTTACTGCTGAATTATTGATGGTTATGAGTCTTCCAGTCTGAACCTCTTGGATAGTAGCGAGAGGAGGGCATCTGCTACTAGGTCGGAGTCCACGAGGCTTACTATTTAGTTTCGACCAATATCTCACTGTCTATTCTCGTTTTTGAACGAGTGATCACAGCTATGGAAGCCATCTGAACAGCCCCCTTTGCGGCTTTATCAGCCAATTAATTCCGTGCAACGTGAATGCCATCACGTTGATAACTCAGCTTGTGTATCACATGAGCATTTGGTAGTTCGTTTCTCAATTGAACTACTTGTTGCCAAAGCGTTGTATATTTTATTGTGCCACCTTTTGCATCTTTGAATCCGTTTTGAAGCCAATTCTGTAAATATTCATTATATGACTGAACACAGTAAAAGGAATCGCACACTATGAGTGTGGGGAATTTGTGATCTGTACTTTGAAGTGCCAGTTTGAATGCTTGTAGTTCAGTTCGCTGAGCTGTACAATCTCCTAGAGATTGAGTTCTAGTGACCATTGGTCGGAAGTTACCATGGCGCATGCAACCTTTAACAATTGCGCACGCTGCACTGTAAGCTTGCTTACTCCCTGTAGCGGGTTGTGCTGATCCGTCAGTATAAATTATAAACTCGTACTGATCGAGAGGCAGAATTTTAGTGAGCAGAGGACATTCATGTTCCTATTGCAGGAACGCTTGTGTTTTTCAAATCAGGATCAAAAACATATTCAACATCTGTTGCAGCAAGAGAATTAACCCATTGTATCCATCTAGTATGTAAAGCTTTTGCATTTGGAATGCTCGCTTTTGTAGCCACCTCTAAGGCTGGTACTGGAATCACGACAATAATGCGTTTCCCCTGAGCTAGTGCTCTTTCTTTTGCTACAGTGGTTTGAATTGCTGTCAGTATTTTTTCAGTTGAAGTGAAGCGCATTTCTGCTTGTGTATACAAATGTGATTTGTATGCTATTGGTACTTTTTCACCCTCATTATATGTTAAATAGGTGAATTCGTATTGACCCGAAATTATTCGGATCACTAAATTGTGTTTATTTACGCGTGTTTGTAAGTGATTTGTTGCTATCATGTTAGCTTGGAGTGAACGCAGCATGTCTGCGTGTTCCTGTGTCCAATGTTTTGTTGAAAAATCAGGTTTGATTAATTCGTAGAGAGGTTTAACTCTTTCTGAGTATTTTAGAATGTAAGTTCTTCCAAAATTTAGGAAACCCAAGATGGATTGTACATTTTTCAGCATTTTTGGAGGCTGGAGCAGCGCACACTTTTCTAAAAGGTCAGCTGCCAGTCTTTTGCCTTCACTTGAAAGCTCATATCCTAGGAAAAGGACATTGAGTGCCTATCTAGGTCATCGTCTTTCAGATAGATGTCATCGACATATGACAATGCCTCGTCATCATAAATTTGTAGCAACTCTGTTACCCTTGTTGAGAATAACCCTGGGCTGTTTTTGAACCCTTGTGGGAGTATACAAAATTGACGCTAGGTCCCCATTACTGAGAAAGCTGTTAAGTACCTGCTTTCAGGTGCTATATTTTGACAAAGGAAACCATTTGAAATGTCCAATGTGGTTTTATATTTTTTACGCACAATGTTATTCATTAATGCTGTACTATGTGCATTTTGCACAGCAAATGTTTTGGAACAAGTGTTCAAATGTCTGTAATCCAAAACTAGACGATATGTATTGTCTGGTTTGGATACAGGAAACAAAGGATTGTTCATTGAATGGTGCATGTTTCAATCACCCCTTGGTATTCAAGTTGATCTATGATCTCCCTGATCTGTTGTTTAGCTTTTTGCTTTATTGGGTACTACCTTTGTGCAGTAGGTTGATTTTTAAGCTGTATTTTGTGGTGAGGTGAGTCCTCATCCCATTCTACATGATTTTTGTATAATGCTGGGGCCTGGGCAACTGCCCATTTCCTGGCTTAAGTATATTTTAGGTGAATTGGAATATGGTTGGGGAAAGCTGGCATAATGATGTCCTCGCCACGTAGGCACTCCCTGACACATTTTGGTGGGCAGTCCTGTTCTGCTAGAAGTATATCATAACCCCTTGAAAGTTTTTCCCGAAAGAGTGCTTTCACTTTTCTTGGTATGTCCCCCTCCATCCGGAGTGCTATTTCATATAACTGTTGTGGAGTACTAACCCTGGTGTCTACAGTCTCTACTGTGATGTACACATTCAAGTCCACTATCTCCAGACGTTCCTCCAGGTTCTGGCGAGCTATTGTTACTTCTGCTGCACTATCCAGCATTGTCTGAGCCCATTCTCGGTTCTTGAGCTGAGTTCTCAGTATTCTCAGCATGTCTGACCTTCATGCCTGCTACCTTTTTTTTGGTGAATTGAGGTTTTGATTTATTATATAATATTATTGATGAGACCTGGTCGAAGTTTTTCAGTAATTTCATACCTAAATTCAGAGCAGGCTCTTCCCCATATTTGTTTTGAATTTGTTTCAGGACATCTGGTATTACTACAATTGACGGAACACCATGGTGCCAATTACGATCCTGTAAAAACCGGGTACGAACCGTCGGACGGAGCATATTCTCCGTCCGACGCGTACCCGGTCGTCAAAATTTACAAACATGGAATTACGATTCGCACGGGAACACCATTTCCGTACGAATCGTAAAAAACCCCGACCGAACAAAATAAACCTACAAATGCGATCCGGGAAAGCGCCGACCTGACGTCGGGACGCTCGCAGCCTGCCATTCACGAACCAGGAATTACGATTCGCACCGACTTCATCCCGCACGGTGAATATTTTCCGGCTGCCAAAAACTGCCGGGAAAGCAGGACGACGCGAACAAGGACTACCAGTACGCGACGGACAGACAGGACGACGCAAACAAGGAGGACCTGTACGCGACGGACAGACAGGACGACGCGAACAAGGAGGACCAGTACGCGACGGACAGACAGGACGACGCGAACAAGGAGGACCCGTACGCGATGGACAGACATGGACCCGAACCTACGTGTCATCCCGGCCCTCATAGCAGTCGACCTCCTCTACAGGTTCGGACGCAGACGCCGCAGATGGTCAGAACAACTAAGGGAGGGGGGAAAGTGGGGTGGGGTGGGGGTGGCAGGACCAGGGCAGGCCACAAACCCCACACCAAAGTCACACAGCACACATGCCCTGGACATGCCTGACTCCCATGCCCTGGTCACTACGAGGGGGTGGGGGCGTGTCCAGCTAAGCCAGCGACCGCCACAACGGAAGTCCGTCACGACGCGAACCGGCAACACAACCAGACAGGTACGTCCCGAACCCACGCCTGAAGAGCGTGGGTATGAGTCGTACCACGCCCACACCCACGTCACCCCAACAATGGCGGGACGGCTCGTACCCACGTGGCAAAGGCCTGGGTACAGCCCGCACAAGCATCACATAGCGTGGGGACGGATATGTACGGACCCTACCCCCACCCCGTATGCATGGAGCATACCCCCACCCCAACAGTGTAAGTACGACACGTACCCCCACCTGCGTACGTATGGAGCGTACCCCCACCCCAACAGTGTAAGTACGACCCGTACCCACACCCACGTACGTATGGAGCGTACCCCCACCCCAACAGTGTAAGTACGACCCGTACCCACACCCGCGTACGTATGGAGCGTACCCCCACCCCAACAGTGTAAGTACGACCCGTACCCACACCCGCGTACGTATGGAGCATACCCCCACCCCAACAGTGTAAGTACGACACGTACCCCCACCCGCGTACGTATGGAGCGTACCCCCACCCCAACAGTGTAAGTACGACCCGTACCCCCACCCACGTACGTATGGAGCGTACCCCCACCCCAACAGTGTAAGTACGACCCGTACCCCCACCCGTGTACGTATGGAGCGTACCCCCACCCCAACAGTGTAAGTACGACCCGTACCCACACCCGCGTACGTATGGAGCGTACCCCCACCCCAACAGTGTAAGTACGACCCGTACCCACACCCGCGTACGTATGGAGCGTACCCCCACCCCAACAGTGTAAGTACGACACGTACCCCTACCTCGAATGCATGGAGCGTACCCACATCCGTGTATGTCATGAGCGTACATATTGTGAAATTGGAGAGGTGGGTGCAGAGTCCTCCCAGCAGTGCCCTGAGACAGGAGGGGTGTGTGCAGAGTCCTCCCAGCAGTGCCCAGAGGCAGGAGGGGTGGGTGCAGAGTCCTCCCAGCAGTGCCCTGAGACAGGAGGGGTGGGGGCCTATCACTAACAGCAGTGCCCTGAGACAGGAGGGGTGGGTGCCTATCACTCCCAGCAGTGCCCTGAGACAGTAGGGGTGGGGGCTTATCACTCCCAGCAGTGCCCAGAGACAGGAGGGGTGTGTGCAGAGTCCTCCCAGCAGTGCCCAGAGGCAGGAGGGGTGTGTGCAGAGTCCTCCCAGCAGTGCCCAGACACAGGAGGGGTGTGTGCAGAGTCCTCCCAGCAGTGCCCAGAGACAGGAGGGGTGGGTGCAAAGTCCTCCCAGCAGTGCCCTGAGACAGTAGGGGTGGGGGCCTATCACTCCCAGCAGTGCCCAGAGACAGGAGGGGTGTGTGCAGAGTCCTCCCAGCAGTGCCCAGAGGCAGGAGGGATGTGTGCAGAGTCCTCCCAGCAGTGCCCAGAGGCAGGAGGGGTGGGTGCAGAGTCCTCCCAGCAGTGCCCTGAGACAGGAGGGGTGGGGGCCTATCACTCCCAGCAGTGCCCTGAGACAGGAGGGGAGGGTGCCTATCACTCCCAGCAGTGCCCTGAGACAGTAGGGGTGGGGGCCTATCACTCCCAGCAGTGCCCTGAGAAAGGAGGGGTGGGTGCCTATCACTCCCAGCAGTGCCCTGAGACAGTAGGGGTGGGGGCCTATCACTCCCAGCAGTGCCCAGAGACAGGAGGGGTGGGTGCCAATCACTCCCAGCAGTGCCCTGAGACAGTAGGGGTGGGGGCCTATCACTCCCAGCAGTGCCCAGAGACAGGAGGGGTGTGTGCAGAGTCCTCCCAGCAGTGCCCAGAGGCAGGAGGGGTGTGTGCAGAGTCCTCCCAGCAGTGCCCGGACACAGGAGGGGTGTGTGCAGAGTCCTCCCAGCAGTGCCCAGAGACAGGAGGGGTGGGTGCAGAGTCCTCCCAGCAGTGCCCTGAGACAGTAGGGGTGGGGGCCTATCACTCCCAGCAGTGCCCAGAGACAGGAGGGGTGTGTGCAGAGTCCTCCCAGCAGTGCCCAGAGGCAGGAGGGGTGTGTGCAGAGTTCTCCCAGCAGTGCCCAGAGGCAGGAGGGGTGGGTGCAGAGTCCTCCCAGCAGTGCCCTGAGACAGGAGGGGTGGGGGCCTATCACTCCCAGCAGTGCCCTGAGACAGGAGGGGTGGGTGCCTATCACTCCCAGCAGTGCCCTGAGACAGTAGGGGTGGGGGCCTATCACTCCCAGCAGTGCCCTGAGACAGGAGGGGTGGGTGCCTATCACTCCCAGCAGTGCCCTGAGACAGTAGGGGTGGGGGCCTATCACTCCCAGCAGTGCCCAGACACAGGAGGGGTGTGTGCAGAGTCCTCCCAGCAGTGCCCAGAGACAGGAAGGGTGGGTGCAGAGTCCTCCCAGCAGTGCCCTGAGACAGTAGGGGTGGGGGCCTATCACTCCCAGCAGTGCCCAGAGACAGGAGAGGTGTGTGCAGAGTCCTCCCAGCAGTGCCCAGAGGCAGGAGGGGTGTGTGCAGAGTCCTCCCAGCAGTGCCCAGAGGCAGGAGGGGTGTGTGCAGAGTCCTCCCAGCAGTGCCCAGACACAGGAGGGTGTGTGCAGAGTCCTCCCTGCAGTGCCCAGAGACAGGAGGGGTGGGTGCAGAGCCCTCCCAGCAGTGCCCTGAGACAGTAGGGGTGGGGGCCTATCACTCCCAGCAGTGCCCAGAGACAGGAGGGGTGGGGGCCTATCACTCCCAGCAGTGCCCAGAGACAGGAGGGGTGGGGGCCTATCACTCCCAGCAGTGCCCAGAGACAGGAGGGGTGTGTGCAGAGTCCTCCCAGCAGTGCCCTGAGACAGGAGGGGTGGGTGCCTATCACACCCAGCAGTGCCCAGAGACAGGAGGGGTGTGTGCAGAGTCCTCCCAGCAGTGCCCAGACACAGGAGGGGTGTGTGCAGAGTCCTCCCAGCAGTGCCCAGAGACAGGAGGGGTGGGTGCAGAGTCCTCCCAGCAGTGCCCTGAGACAGTAGGGGTGGGGGCCTATCACTCCCAGCAGTGCCCAGAGACAGGAGGGGTGTGTGCAGTGTCCTCCCAGCAGTGCCCAGAGGCAGGAGGGGTGTGTGCAGAGTCCTCCCAGCAGTGCCCAGACACAGGAGGGGTGTGTGCAGAGTCCTCCAAGCAGTGCCCAGAGACAGGAGGGGTGGGTGCAGAGTCCTCCCAGCAGTGCCCTGAGACAGTAGGGGTGGGGGCCTATCACTCCCAGCAGTGCCCAGAGACAGGAGGGGTGTGTGCAGAGTCCTCCCAGCAGTGCCCAGAGGCAGGAGGGATGTGTGCAGAGTCCTCCCAGCAGTGCCCAGAGGCAGGAGGGGTGGGTGCAGAGTCCTCCCAGCAGTGCCCTGAGACAGGAGGGGTGGGGGCCTATCACTCCCAGCAGTGCCCTGAGACAGGAGGGGTGGGTGCCTATCACTCCCAGCAGTGCCCTGAGACAGTAGGGGTGGGGGCCTATCACTCCCAGCAGTGCCCTGAGACAGGAGGGGTGGGTGCCTATCACTCCCAGCAGTGCCCTGAGACAGTAGGGGTGGGGGCCTATCACTCCCAGCAGTGCCCAGACACAGGAGGGGTGTGTGCAGAGTCCTCCCAGCAGTGCCCAGAGACAGGAGGGGTGGGTGCAGAGTCCTCCCAGCAGTGCCCTGAGACAGTAAGGGTGGGGGCCTATCACTCCCAGCAGTGCCCAGAGACAGGAGGGGTGTGTGCAGAGTCCTCCCAGCAGTGCCCAGAGGCAGGAGGGGTGTGTGCAGAGTCCTCCAGCAGTGCCCAGAGGCAGGAGGGGTGTGTGCAGAGTCCTCCCAGCAGTGCCCTGAGACAGGAGGGGTGGGTGCAGAGTCCTCCCAGCAGTGCCCTGAGACAGGAGGGGTGGGTGCAGAGTCCTCCCAGCAGTGCCCTGACACAGGAGGGGTGGGTGCAGAGTCCTCCCATCAGTGCCCTGACACAGGAGGGGTGGGTGCCCATCACTCCCAGCAGTGCCCATGGAACGCAAAGGGTGGATTAGTCACAGATACCATGCCCACAAATGTCAGTCAGGTGCACAAAGACCCTGCAGTACATGTACCACATGTGTGCGAGGCTGGGAGTATACGCATGCATAGCGCAGAAAAGAAAACATGTACACATGAAGTCATGTCAATAGGCCACATACACAAGTACAATGACTACCAAGGATGCCACGAATGATGCAGGTGGAGACATCGCTCAGCATGCATGTGCAAAGGTGAAGGACTACGTCACACACCCAGCTAATGGACACACAGCTCTGTGCCAAAGTCAGGGGACACCCTGCAGGGAAGAAGTCAGGGTACACAGAGGAAGGAATACACCTTGGGACAATTGCAACATGCAGCAACTGCTTACATGAATGGAGAAAGCTAGCTAACACCGTGTGATGGCACACAGATCCCAGGGTCCCCCCTATGAGCAGCACACTACTACATTTCCCACACACCCAACACATGACCAACACCCACAACCATGTAGCAGCCCCACCAACAGCAATGCCAGCAATGCAGGAGTGTTCCAAGGGAAAAAAATAAATAGCTTTATTCAGCATGACCAAAAAACTAGTATGACGTAAGTCCAAGATTAACAAAGGCCATAGGGCAGTCCAGGAGTCCCAGCTGGATGGGGGACACAGTGGGATGCGTGTCCCCTAGCTTGCCTGCACAGTTACAATCCGTTGTCTTCCACAGGGGTGAGGGCATCATGTGGGGGGGAAGAAACAGGCACCGCAGGGACAGGAGGGTGAAGGGTAGGCGTTGTGGGTGCAGGGATGGAGGACTCCACCACAGGGGGTGGGGCAGGGCCAAAGGCGGAGGCCAGGATCTCGCTGCACACCTTAGCAAGGTCCTCCAGGGACTCCCCTGCACCCGAAGGAACCACAGGCCCCAAGGAGGGGGGGGTCAGAGGGATGGGTCGCAGCGCCACTGGGGGAGGGTGTGGACAGGGGGGGGACTCAACCACCCTGACCGAGGACTTCCTTGACCGCTTGCGTGGTGGCGTCACTGTGGGGCTCAGGGACAGAGCGGCCATGAAGGAGTCTTTGGGGGAGATGTGGCCAGGAGAGCTGAGGGGAGGGGATTTGGAGGGAGTGGATTGGGTGGAATGCGGACTCCCACTCTGGCTGCATGTCACACGTTTGCCCCCCGACCCAGTGGGTGTGCCTACTGCACCCTGTGTGTGCGTGTCAGGAGGTGTGCGGCGGACCTTCCCTGCTGGTGTGGTGCCTGTGTCTGTTGTGGTGGGTGCATGCTTACGTCTGGGTGTATGTGGGACAGGCATGGGAGTGGGAATTGTGGAAGGAGCAGGGGTAGGGGGTGGGACGTAGCGCTGCAGGAGACCCACTGCTGCAGTCAGTGTGGAGTCTATGGACCTCAGCAAGTTGCGTTGGTCAGCCTGCGATGAATGAATGCCCTCCAAGTATGCCTCCATGTTGTTGAGGACCTGGCTGTGGGCATGGAGGACATTAAGGATCGCAGTCTGACCAATCTGCAACTGCCGCTGGATGTCCACAGACTCAGCATTGGCGGCAGCAGTGGATACAGGGGCAGGGGGTGCGGTGCCTGGCAGGAAGGAGACATGTGGTGACCGGGCACGTTGGGAAGGGACACGAGCACGTGGGAGGCGGCTGATGCCAATGGAGGGGGCGGTGCCAGATGTAGGGCTGCTGTCAGATGGTGGTGCAGCCACCGCCCACTCGGAGAGATCATCCTCGGACCCGTCATATTCATACTCTGTTGTGCCAGTCGACAGGTCCCCGGGTTCACTCTCCTCCGCCTCAGTCCCACTCGAAGTGCCAGCCCCGATGTCACCGCTGGCACTGGTGCTCGGTCCCTCCGCGCCGTCTGTTTCCATGTCTCCCTCCGTGTCCCACGACGATGCTGTGGGCAGGGTGAAGAGACAGAAATTAATCATACACCTGTATACATATGTCACATGAGTCAAATCTACGTAGGTTACAGTGCATAGCCTGAAACAAAGGATGAGTTACAACTACAAAACAAGGTACATACGTAGGCCCTGCAAGACACAGTTGTGTGACCCACCATGCCATGGAAAAACTATGGAGAGCATGACACAATAGCAAATGAGATGACATGGTATTCTTACTGAGGAGCAAGGCCCTGGGGACAATACAGCACTGCATCTGCACCACACAGCGTGGCAGGAAATTGGGATGAGCAGGGACCAAAGCCAGGAACTAGAGGCACATGCAGCATAGGTAATACTGAGAACATGCCCACCCTGCCTGGCACGCTGCACCTTGAGTGTATGTCCAGACAAACATCACACACTGGCCAGTCCGAGCAAGGAGATGACAGTTCTTGACATGTAGGCCATGCCCGCCCCACCCACCCCCTACATGAGACAAATCTGTGGAGACACAGGAAGCACTTACATCTCTTAGTCTGGGTGAAATACACATGGGATGCAACAATTCAAGATTGCACACCAAATACCCAAGGTGCGCCTGTCCTAATAATAATCTACAAATGGGCATCATCAGATGATTGCAACAAGACACACAGGCAATGGCCACCGTGAGTATGTACTTTGAAAATCAGGTCAGGCTGGACAGTGGACACTTGTAATACATCTCACGTCAAGAAACATGGTGCCAGGGGACAATGGCACAGAGCACAACCTATGCTGTAGACACAGAGATTGTCGACATTCTCGGATTACACACATGATACCTAGGAAAAGATGCCCCTGGGGACAGTAGTGGCCACACAACTCCATGCTCCTGAATGGGAATGACTGCAACACACGCTAACATCCCTGCACTATGCCTAACGCACACTCATGCACATCATGTCACAGGCCACCACATGGGACATGCCTGCTGGAAGGCCTGGCACTCGAGAGATTAACTCCCATGTCTGGACTCAGCATTAGTGCCAACTGACATGGAACCCACAAGTCCAGAACTGGACAGTGCACAGGCAAGGTCACAAAACCTGTTACACACCACCCCCACACATGATGCTGCAGGCATTGTACACTTGGAGAAGGTGTCAGGCTACATAACCTTGTGATGGAGTGACTACACACAGACCAGGGAACACATTGCAAGGAGGGGAAGGGAGGCAGGAGAGCACTGCAATACTGTGGGGAACAGGATCTGCACAGCACCATAAACCCTGGAAGTGTATCCATGGAACAGTGAACTTACAAATGCTAGTGAAACACAACAAACACACACATGTACCTACCCCCTTCCGGCTGCTGCATGTCCTGTAGACGCCTGTCCAAGTCAGGAAAGACCACCGCCAGCACACGTTTATGGATGTGGGAGAGACGGCGGCGCCCGCGGTTCTTGTGGCTCTCAGGTGAGTCCCCCAGCAGGACCCGTGCGATCCTCCGCGTCCAGCACCGGATATCCTGCCAGCGTTTCCTCACCTGGGACAGGTGCCACCTCCGACCATCCGCACTCCTCACGGCGCTGACGGCGTCCAGCCATATCTGCTCCTTGGCAGAGGCGTCTACCTGTCAGGATGAACAAGTGACACTACATCAACACACCTTGCACATGTCACGGGGACACAGATTAGAACACATTTGCTGTTTACAACAAGGCATAGTGTGCATCCAACGCACTGCAACTTTGTAATAGGGACATGATCCTGTGGGGGAAGGCCAAAAGCAGTACGTGCCATTGAAAGGACACAGGTGGAATGAGGGCAACTACACAATCAATGAGCCAGGCTCACACTGTGCATCACACCCACCCCTCCTGTCTCAGGGCACTGCTGGGAGGACTCTGCACCCACCCCTCCTGTCTCAGGGCACTGCTGGGAGTGATAGGCCCCCACCCCTCCTGTCTCAGGGCACTGCTGGGAGTGATAGGCCCCCACCCCTACTGTCTCAGGGCACTGCTGGGTGTGATAGGCACCCACCCCTCCTGTCTCAGGGCACTGCTGAGGGGACTCTGCACACACCCCTCCTGTCTCTGGGCACTGCTGGGAGTGATAGGCCCCCACCCCTCCTGTCTCAGGGCACTGCTGAGAGTGATAGGCCCCCACCCCTCCTGTCTCAGGGCACTGCTGGGAGACATCAGGCATTCCCCCCCTGTGACCCCCCCTACAGTACATAGCATGTGTGTCACACCTGGACACAATGGCAGAAGTCACAGTCACTAAAAAGGGACACAGTCTGTGCCAGTGGACACTGCACTCACCTGATAACCTGGTCGCCCATACAGCATGGGGTACCGTGGGAGGATCACATCCACCAAAGCCATGTTCTCCTCCAGGGTGAATGGCTGTGACCTCTCCACAGCCCTTGACATGGTTCCAGGGAATCAGTAGCAGCAGCTGGGTCGTGGAATACAAAGATGTGCAGGCAAGTGCTCCCTCATGGGACCTGGCTGCCTTATATCTGCCTTGCTGGCCCATCTCATGTACAGTAAGGGTGGGCGTAGTGGGCGTAGTGGGGCTACGTGAAGCAGCACGTAGTGTGCCCAAATCTACGCACACTACGCGCTTCGCGTAGCCCCACTACGTGCCACCCACCTCCCGCCCACCCTTCTTTTAAATAATATCAGCAATATAAAATAAATTAAAGTAAAGCGACTTACCGTAAGCGCGGCGTCTCCGGGGCTCCCTCTTCTTCGTTTCTAATTTCTTCTGACAAATGCGCATGCGCGGACGCCCGCGCATGCGCATTTCTCGCGAGAAATGCGCATGTGCGGGTGTCCGCGCATGCGCATTTGCCAGAAGAAATTAGAAACAGAAAGAGGGAGCCCCGGAGACGCCGCGCTTACGGTAAGTCGACTTACTTTAATTTATTTTTCATTGCTTATATTATTAAAAGGAGGGCAGGCGGGAGGTGGGTGGCGGGTGGCAAGCAGCTACGCTTCGCCCTCGGCGTGTGCGTAGCGCTGCCCTGCTTCGCCTACTTCGGAAAGTGCGAAGCAGGCAGCGCTACGTACACTACGTGGGCGAAGCGTAGTGCTACGCCCGGGGTTAATGTACAGGAGTACAGAGTGATTGGTCACTCACATTTGCATCCTATGTTTCCTCCAATCCCTTCAAACCTAGCAGTCTGTGGGTTCTCTATCGGTTTTATTCTCCTGCATGATGTCAGCCCCACAAACACATTGCAACAAAGTAGATTAATTCCAACTGACTTCTGCTGTGCACCTTCCAGAACAAATTCAAAATTTGAACTTGGTCTCCATGACAACCAGCATGCATGTAGGCCTTAATACTTGTCCCTCATGTGTCCCCTATGTAATTTGGAGCTTCACACACAGGTACGGTGCGTTCCGGGGCCCTAGGGCTCCCCAAATGCATTGCAACGGCCCGTACACGCGTGCCTACGTTCACTATCACTATGGGTGTCCTCGCGTATGCGTACACGTAGTGATAGTGAGCGTACAGGCGTGTGTACGGCCCGTACCACTACGAGTACGCATACGCGAGGACACCCATAGTGATAGGGAGCGTACAGGCGTGTGTACGGCCCATACCACTACGAGTACGCATACGCGAGGACACCCATAGTGATAGGGAGCGTACAGGCGTGTATACGGCCCCTACCACTACGAGTACGCATACGCGAGGACACCCATAGTGATAGGGAGCGTACAGGCGTGTGTACGGCCCGTACCACTACGAGTACGCATACGCGAGGACACCCATAGTGATAGGGAGCGTACAGGCGTGCGTACGGCCCTACCACTATGGGTGTTCTTGCGTATGCGTACTCGTAGTGGTACGGGCCGTACACATGCCTGTACGCTCCCTATCACTATGGGTGTCCTCGCGTATGTGTACTCGTAGTGGTACGGGCCGTACACATGCCTGTACGCTCGCCATCACGATGGGTACACATATGGCAGCACTCCCATAGTGATATGGGAACGTACACAGGCCCTCTTAGCAGCAGTATGGCGGTTTTCACACATCACAGTGGTGACAGGCGGCACACAGGTAGGGATAGGGCGGACAAACTTGTCCATGGATGGACATACTTGTCCATGGATGGACATACTTGTCCATGGATGGACATACTTGTCCATGAATGGACATCAAGGCATCGTCTGTGCATTACTACATGTGTGGGGCACAGGTGTGACGGGCTGTGATGTGGAACATTACTCCTGAGTCGAGAAGGCACCAGATGTATGATGAGATGTGTACAGATGTACTGTGTGACGGTGCAATGTGTGCCACGCATGCCCTTGACTCCTTTGACATGTGTGCATGTCGTACTGCACACTTGGGGTGAGCGTCACTGGCATGGCACGGACACCAACACACGGAAGTGTCCCCTGATGCCCGGTACAGGGGTTACCACACCTGACTTGTCACTACCCACGGTGCACAATGTGACTATGTCATGTATGTGTGGGGGCTTCCCATCAGATTGATGTTGGAGCACCCTCAAAAGCTGCAGCTGTTGCAGCAACCAACATGTGTCTGTGTGTAGATTGACATTGCACACTGTTCCGCACACCATGCCACATGTGGTATCGGATGTGAGGTGCACATGTATGCATGGGACACGGAGTAGCGTGACAAGGACATGTCTGCATCCTCACAATGAATGTGTGGTGAGTCATGACATGTGCACCTTCATGGCAAGGTGTGTGGGCTGTCCTAGTGTAATGTCATGTGACCTGTGGCTCTAGTGTTCCGCTACCAGTCTCTGCAATCGGCATCCTACTTCTGCTGATGTGTGGGCGTATGTCACTCCTGTCTTGCGTCTGGCTGTTCACTTGCACTGGGACACAGCTATTCCCATGGCATGGCATGGGGAGGTTCTCAATCTCCGTGTGTAGCTGGGTCTTGGTAGGAGTGTCACCTTGCATCCATACGTGTCCTGGGCATGTAGCACATACCTGACTCCCTATGTAGCATATGTGTATTGACAGATTAACATGTGCTCAGTACATATGAATTGTTGTCGTAGTGCACTCACTCTTCCTTGTCACTTCCAAATTACTGCAGAGCGCCGCCTCTTGCCCGACCAATTCCGGACTTGGCTGCCATGCGGGAGAATGACAGCATCCGGTGCTACCGCTTCCCCCAACCATTGATTCTGAAGTTGACGGCGAGACTGGCACCACACCTGCAACCGCAGCACAGGTATCCTACGGCACTGACACCCCAGCTGAAGGTAATGGCTGCCCTACATTTTCTTGCCACGGGTACCTTTCAATATACCATAGCTCATGTTGGTGGCATGTCCCAGAGCATGTTCTGCCGTGTGCTGCATGATTTCTTAGAGGCCATGTTGATTCACCTGGATGACTTCATCAAGTTCCCAACCCCTGAACAGTTGACTGCGGTCAAGCGTGGATTCTATGCCCTGGGAGGGATGCCCCATGTCATTGGGTCCATAGATGGGACACATGTAGCTTTGGTACCACCACACGCACGGGAGGTGGCGTACCTCAATCGGAAGCACTACCACTCCATCAATGCCCTTGTGGTGTGTCAGTCCAACATGGTGATTTCACATGTCTGTGCTCGTTTTCCAGGATCAGCACACGATGTCTACATCATGAGGCGTAGCAGTATGCCTGAAATGATGATGCAGCTGCGCAACGAAAGAGCATGTGTTGTTGGTGGGTACAGTCTGTCTGTCCTGTATTTTGCATAGCCTACCAGCACGACCGCTTCACCACTTCTAACGATGTCCATGTGCTTCCCATGTAGGGGACGCTGGCTATCCCAACATGCCATGGCTGCTCACACCTCTCCGCAACCCCATCACACCGGCCCAGCTCCGCTACAACACCGCCCATGGCCGGACAAGGCGAGTGATAGAGAGGACGTTTGGCCTGCTGAAGAGCCGATTTCGGTGCCTCCACAAGACTGGCGGCGCGCTCCCATATGCCCCTGCGAAGGTCTGCAAAATCTTCATGGTCTGCTGCATGCTGCACAACATGGCAGTTGAGAAAGCTGTGCCACTCATCCTGACGAGGACCATCCACCCGTGGAGGACGAAGGGCTTGGCAATGGGGCTAGTGATGTGGAGGATGTGGAGCTGCAAGAGGACATCCGGACTCGGCTCATACGCGACTTCTTTGCTTAGTGGTGAGTACCAGTGTCTGAGTGTGCACGCATTGGTCCCCGTGTGGCATGTGTTGTGATGTGTGTCTCCACCTGCATGTATGGCACGTGAGTCAGAGGTGTGTGTGGGTGTGTCACTGGAGTGATGGTGGCAGTGATGGTTGTATTTCCCCAGTCATAATTGTGACCTAGCATGTTGTCATCCATACATGTGTCGAGTAAATGCACATGCAAGTGGCTGTGCTTTTTGTGGCTGACTTCTTGTGTGTCTCTCTTCCCCAGGTACTTGCGCATGCCGTCTGCTGGTTGCATTGTTGTGGCACTGCTATTCCTCATGGACACGTCATCGTGGGCTGACTCAGCGTTACAGGCACGGACACGTTTGGAAGTCTCCATAGGGTAAGGGATGCATCAGGGGTGTATTGGGTGTGGCAGTTGTTCACGATGTATGCACACTGCCCCTGTCGATGTTTGGTTCCTCTGCAGCCATGTAGCATCACCATGGGACACGACATGCAGCTGTGTACACCTGAATAGATGGTCTGCCTGGTTGACAGTCATCAGTGATGGGATAGTGGATTGTGATGATGGCATCAATGTGTGTGACACTGCCCTCGGACACATACGGTTAGCATTGGCTTGACATGGTGTGGGACTTCCACATCAGCGGATCAATGGTGTATGGCAGTCTCTCCGTGAGCAGCTGTGGGTGTTTAGCTGTTAGCCGACAATTGTGTGCCAGTTCCATGGCTAACACGCATTTGTGCTGCAGAAGGGGGGTGCCAGTGTTGGACCCACATGTTACTCCACAAGATGTGTTCATGTGTACTTCAAGTTGCCTCTGCAATCCCGAAAACATGACTAATAAAGGTGTCCCTATGCCTCCAAGGTGCCTCTTCTCAGTCAATGCTGGTGTGTTGCCACGGTGCATCCAGCATGTCTGGCATGGTTTTCCCTGATAGTGGCTATGTGTCGATGTGTCGAGTAGCAAGATGCAAGCTGTGTGTGTGGGCTCAGACTGTGTATTGGGCATGATGTCCATGACTGTGTGGGTATTGTGACATGTGCCATCCCCATGCATCCAACGTTGGCCAGGCCCCCATTCTCTGCATCCACCGGACTCAAGCTTGCAGGACATGGTTCTGCCACCTGTCTACACATACCTGGGTGCCCCCCAGGACACTGGACATGATCCCTGACCTCTGCGCATGACTGTTGCTGTACTCAATGTGTCTGTCAGCACGGTTGTGCGGCCACCCCCTCAGCTGGTTGTGCCCATCACGGGTGTGTATGGTGCTCCATGTCTGTCTTGCCTAATACACTGTGACCTGTGTGTCCTGTGCCAGACTCAGGCCCCAGGGTGTGGATGGTTGGAGTCAAAAGAGAGCTCAGGCATGTTTAGACTTTACTACACACATGTAAGGCAATAATGCAACCAGCAGGCATCTTCTCTTCATGGTGTGAATTTTTATTTTGGGAGGGGGGGGGATAAAGTGAGGGGCTTTCCGGGAGTTTGGAATCCAAAGTTCAGTAGGGGAGTTGGTGTCCTTGCCATTGGAAATCCTCATAGTCCATGCCACAGTCTTTGTCAACATTGGTCAGACAGTGACCAGCAGGGCCATGTGGCAGAGAATGTCTCTTGATGCTGTGATGCTGTTGCTCCAGTGGGCCAGGTGCCAGGCCAGGTGTCCTGGGAGATGGTGATGTAGCGCCGACCCTCACGGTCCTTTCCGTGGACGACCCGGCCTCCTGCGGGGACCCTCAGCAGCAGGCCGTGACGATGTTTGGGATGCTCCGTCGGATGTCTCCTCCTCCTCCTGATCCCTCCCTGTGGGTGGTGATGTTCTACGCCGTCTGGCACAGGGAGGGTTGCCCATGTTGTCGGCCATCCGACGGAGTGTATCGTGAATCCCCTGGAACACCGTCACTTGCTCAGCCTATCTGTCCTCCATCCTCCGTTGGTGTTGCAGTAGACAGGCATGTTGCTGGGCCTGCTGGGTCTTTATCTCATCGAGGCTCCCCTTGATCTCATTGAGGGTGGACACAACCTGGGCCATGCCCGTGGTGTCCTGCCGGTATGTGTCCAGGATGTTACGGACATGGGAATATACCGGTTCCCCAGCCAACTGGTCAGGCTCGCGCCTCCGCCGTCCTCCACTCCCACCACCCCTGCCCACTTGCACCTGGCCTGCCCTTGTGGGTACATCGGGTCTCCGGGACCCCTGAGGGGTGGCATTGGCGTTGTCGCCTGCCTCCTCCTGGGTGCCCGGGACACCGTGTCCCTCCTGGCCAGCCTGGCTGCATTGTGGTGGTGGGGCAGGGATCCTGGGTGTCTCCTGGGATGTGGCAGGAGTGGGGGTGGTGGTTGGCACAGTTGTACCTGACGCAGGTGCTGCAGGTGGTTGGACACCAGAGGGGCCAGGTCGGTCGGGGTCGTCCACAGAGTGGTGAGAGTCGTCGCTGCCGGTGGGATCGGGCTCCCGCAGATCCGGGTCCTGTAAGTCTTCCCCCCCAGTGTTGGGGGGTGAACCACGATGTTGACCTGTGTGTGAGAGAGACAATGTTAATTTTGGTCCATGCAACATCCATGTTTCATCAGTTTCAAAGTTGGCACTTTTCCTCTTGGAATTAGGATCTGTCTTGCATTCCACTCACAGTGCACTTGTGCATGGGTGTGTCCCTTGGGCACCACTTTGGCCCCTTTAACTATGTGTGGCACAGTCTTACTTGCTGCGTCAAGTGTGACTGCAGTCAGCAGTGGAGTGGGCAGGTGTGGCGAGCCATGCATTGGCGCCTTCCGTGTAGCACTGTACATGTGCACATGGAGTGGATCCACACACTTATATAATGCAGGTAGCTGTCGTTGTGCTCGTGAACAGGTTGTGACATGGCCCTGTGTTTTGCCATGGTGAAGAGGGGGGGTTCTGGCACTGGCCACCCTTGGCTACAAGCACGCAGTCTACCTGCTGACGAGCAGACATTCCCACACACCACACGGCTGATTTGCTCTCCCTGTGTCTCCCTCCCTCTCTGTCCCCCTCTCCCTCCCTCTCTGTCCCCCTCTCCCTCCCTCTCTGTCCCCCTCTCTCTCCCTCTGTGTGTCAGCCTCCTCCCTCTGTCCGTCTTCCTGTGTCTCCCTCCCTCTCTGTCCCCCTCTCCCTCCCTCCGTGTGTCAGCCTCCTCCCTCTGTCCGTGTCCCTGTGTCTCCCTCCCTCTCTGTCCCCCTCTCCCTCCCTCTCTGTCCCCCTCTCCCTCCCTCTGTGTGTCAGCCTCCTCCCTCTGTCCGTCTTCCTGTGTCTCCCACCCTCTCTGTCCCCCTCTCCCTCCCTCCGTGTGTCAGCCTCCTCCCTCTGTCCGTGTCCCTGTGTCTCCCTCCCTCTCTGTCCCCCTCTCCCTCCCTCTCTGTCCTCCTCTCCCTCCCTCTCTGTCCCCCTCTCCCTCCCTCTGTGTGTCAGCCTCCTCCCTCTGTCCGTGTCCCTGTGTCTCCTTCCCTCTCTGTCCCCCTCTCCCTCCCTCCGTGTGTCAGCCTCCTCCCTCTGTCCGTGCCCTGTGTCTCCCTCCCTCTCTGTCCCCCTCTCCCTCCCTCTCTGTCCCCCTCTCCCCTCCCTCTCTGTCCCCCTCTCCCTCCCTCTGTGTGTCACCCTCTGTCACCTCAGCCCAGCTTCCTAGACACACACTTTTTCCAGTCCTTTGAATGGCCCTTGGCTTGTTGCTGTGAGTTTGTTTCTGATCTCCAGGCACCCATTGGGTGTAGAGTCTGTGTGTGCGCTGCTGCTGTGGTTGTGTGTGCTGCCACTCTTTCACAGTGTTGGCTGTTCATTAGCTTCTGTCATGTGCAAAACAGTGCCTTCACCCCCATGTGTTGATGCAAGGCGTCCGCCATTTGCTGGAGAGTCTTTCCTGTGTGGGGACACACTGTTTGTCTGGCTGTGACCTGGGCCATATGGGCAGAGGGCATTGTTGTCTGCTTCTGAGTTGCACTATGTGATTTTTGGGGCCCACCCTCCCGCCATCCGGGTTACCGTGTCATGTGTTGGTGTCTTCTGTGGCCTGTGACTTAACATTGTCCAGCTGGGTGCATGGGGCATGGTGGCGGCAGTGGCATGTGCGTGTTCATGGAGTGTGGTTGAGTCATGCGATAGGTTGGGGTGGTTGCGTGCCTGTTAGTGATTTTGGTTGTGGATGAGGTCCCCCCCATGTGAGGTGCGTTGTTCGTGTACTCACCCGGGTCTCGGAGTCCTCCTAATCCTTCGACTGCCTCCACCGGCTGTATGGCCATCACCCTCTCCTCCCAGGGCTGGTAGTGTACGGGTCTGCGGGAGGGCCCTCCTCCAGTGGCGTTGGCCTGGTTGTGTTCCTCCAGCATCTTGGCTCGGACCCTCCTCCGCAGATCGTACCACCTGGCTTGGCATTCCTGCCTGGTCCTTCTGGTGTCCGCAACAGCATTCACAGCATCGACGATGGTCTGCCACATAGCTGTTTTTGCTGCAATGCTGGTCTGTCTGACCAATGTTCCAAAGAGCTGTGGCTCGACTCTGAGGATTTCATCAACAAGGACCTCCAACTCTCGGTTACTGAACTTTGGATTCTTGTTAGTGGGCATGGTGAGGGGTGTGGGTGTGGATGGTGGGGGGTGTGTGTGGATGGTTGTGGGTGTGTGGGTGTGGTTGTGCAGGTGTGTGTGTGTGAATGTGATGAGGGGGTGTTTGTGGAGGTGGTTGTGTGAAGGTGTGCAAGTGTAAGGTGTGGTGAGGCTTGTAGTATGGTTCTGTGGTATCTGGCAGCAGTGAGTCTGTTGCAAAGGCTCATGGTTTGTGTGTGTGGGCCCTTTTTATTGGTCCATGGGTGGGTGTGGCTGTGTTTGAAGTTTGGGTGGGTGTGTTATAAGGAGTGGTGGTGTTTTGGGCCTCTGTTTGTTTTTGGCAGTTGCAGGTCAGTGAATGTGTTTTTTTAGTGTTTGTTGGCCATGTTTAGTGGCTTTGTGCCATTCGAATAGTGTATTCTTGTGTTGTTTTGTTTTGTCCTGGTTGTGTACGTGCGTTTTGAGCGTGTGTACGGTGTGTACATGGGCCATTTGGTTGTACGGTGCTGTCCTTGTGTGTGGCTTGGTACGACTCGTACATGCGGTTGTGATGTTGGGGCCTGGGGTGCGCTCCGTACTTAGGAGGTTGTGTTGGGGATGCGACGGGAATGTACTGGGGTGTACATAGACGGTGGTACGACACATACAGGGGTGGGGGTACGAATCGAACGTACTGGGGTGTACATTGACGGTGGTACGACACGTACAGGGGTGGGGGTACGACTCGAACGTACTGGGGTGTACATTGACGGTGGTACGACACGTACAGGGGTGGGGGTACGACTCGAACGTACTGGGGTGTACATAGACGGTGGTACGACACGTACAGGGGTGGGGGTTCGACTCGAACGTACTGGGGTGTACATAGACGGTGGTACGACACGTACAGGGGTGGGGGTACGACTCGAACGTACTGGGGTGTACATAGACGGTGGTACGACACGTATAGGGGTGGGGGTACGACTCGAACGTACTGGGGTGTACATTGACGGTGGTACGACACGTACAGGGGTGGGGGTACGACTCGAACGTACTGGGGTGTACATAGACGGTGGTACGACACGTACAGGGGTGGGGGTTCGACTCGAACGTACTGGGGTGTACATACATGGGGGTCGGACACGTACAGGGGTGGGGGTACGACTCGAACGTACTGGGGTGTACATAGACGGTGGTACGACACGTACAGGGGTGGGGGTTCGACTCGAACGTACTGGGGTGTACATAGACGGTGGTACGACACGTACAGGGGTGGGGGTACGACTCGAACATACTGGGGTGTACATTGACGGTGGTACGACACGTACAGGGGTGGGGGTACGAGTCGAACGTACTGGGGTGTACATAGACGGTGGTACGACACGTACAGGGGTGGGGGTTCGACTCGAACGTACTGGGGTGTACATTGACGGTGGTACGACACGTACAGGGGTGGGGGTTCGACTCGAACGTACTGGGGTGTACATACATGGGGGTCGGACACGTACAGGGGTGGGGGTTCGACTCGAACATACTGGGGTGTACATAGACGGTGGTACGACACGTACAGGGGTGGGGGTTCGACTGGAACGTACTGGGGTGTACATAGACGGTGGTACGACACGTACAAGGGTGGGGGTTCGACTCGAACGTACTGGGGTGTACATACACGGGTGGGGGTGTACATACACGGGGGTACGTCTCGGACGTACGGGGGCGGGGGGGAGTGTTGGGCGCGTATGCGGGCACATGTCTCCATGGTTGCTATGGGAGTTCGGTGCGGACGGTGTTTTTTCCATACGGTTGTGACATCGGACGCACGGGATGGATCGTGATTCCTCGGTCGGACTTCACCTTTCACATTTGTACGGTAAATCGTCCGAGGATGTGTCGGACACATTTTAGACCCGAGGACGTGTGGGAAATCATTCCCGATGCGGTTCGTATAGACTTTTTACCATGCGAATCATGATTGCCAGTTCGTACGGCACTTGTACGATTCGTACGGTAAAAAGACCGGATACGAGTCGCACGGGGAATTTTTTTACCGGATCGTAATCGGCACCCATGTGTTTTAGTAAAGATGGCAGCAAAGACTGTGCCCCAAGTGGTGCAGTCTTCCAGTTGTGGTGTGATCCCCATTGGCAAACAGATTGTTAGGATTCTGTGTTTCTCATAAGGGCTAGTATTTGGAAATACAGCTTCGATTTAAGTGATTTTTTGAGCTATCCAGAATAGAATTTGTTCACCTTTTGTGGGCATTTTACGCATGACTGCGTGTAAAGTCTGCGGAGTAATTTTTAGTGTATACCCCTGTTGAGTTGTTTGATTTGGAATGGTCATTGGTGGTTGGACTGTGAAAGTCCGCATGACATATTGGACTAATTGTCTGTAAATTTTTATTAACTCTTGCAGTTGAGTAATTCCTCGTCTGATATCTCTTCGATGTCAGGATGAGGTGTGTTGCCGGCTCGAATCAGCCATGTTGCTCCTGGTCTGCCTAGTGAACCGAGCCTGGTAATATTTTTGTGATGTTTAAGGGTGCCTTTATTATAACAAGGGGGACCCCTGCGAGGTAAATGTAGATAGGAAGCCAGGGGAAAAATTAGAAATTAACAAAGAACAAAGTGCTTTCTCTACCTATATATTTCTGAAGATGTACACCGTATCATCTATTTAAATACTGACACTTTAGCTAAATCAACAAACAGAACATTTAACACATTAGGCATGGCATATTCATTGCTGTATTTTATTTTTCATTTTTATCAAAATCTAACAGATGAATTCTATGTAGTAGATATTTAACAATTTATGAGCAATGCATCAGACATGACAGCAGAGATTAATTTTTAAACATAAATATATATATACAAACACAAGTGTTGGTCAGACTTAACACAAGGCCCCAGACATAGTCATTCACAACATACTCTCAGACTAACACAAATATCAAGCAGCACCATAAATACATACGTCACACATATACAGACAAAAGACAAAATCAAACTGAACTGAAGGCCCTACAAACCAAGGGATGAATATTTGAAAATCAAAATATAAATATTCAATACTGTGCATGAATGTACAAATTCAAGTTATTATTCTATGTTAAGTAACAAGATTTGAGGTATTAGAGGTTAGAAAGGCCTCATTGATTGCGCCGACGGGCGTTTCGGTGATCGCACCCCGATGTGGGAGCCACCGTCTTCAGGGCGTACAAAAACCATATGACATAGGTTTAGAGATGTTCTGGGACCTAACAAATATAAGATAGAGCAAGATGGATTATAGACATAAATTTGTCCAATTAAGAATAAATAGCTCTATAATGTAATTAATTAGTGCGCATCGTACAATAGTCATCAGTCACAAGTGTCAGAAAGAAGGCACATTTTATCAAAATAGGGACAATGTTAAAAAACGCAAATACTAGAAACCTTAACAAAAACGGCACCATTAAAGTGGAATGATTGATGAAAGAGAAAACTGAAAAAAAGGAAATGCAGATGAATAGTTTGTAAATAAGAAATTAACAAAGATAGAAAGAAAGAATGATTAGTAAGTGAAAAAATAGACAAGAATAAACATGGAAATACAAATAAACATAAACATAAAAATGGATGTAAAAAAGGAAAGAAAACTTGAAGGAGAAGAATCAAAGGATGTGTTGATATTAGCTGATGCCGATAGATATACGACAGCATGAAACCATAGAAGTGTAATATGTAGGGTAGGAAGAAGAAAAAAGAAGAAAGAAAAAGATAAAGAGAAAAGAAAAGAAAAGGAAAGAAGGAGAATAGGATTCATGTATGATTGGTTGCCAAAATGGGTGACATTTCGACAAAAAAGTTACATACGAAACTTGATATCGCGCTCACCTGTACGAAAAATATAGCGTGCTGGTCAAGCTGAGGCTGGCTAAATTCGGTTGCGAGGGAGCGCAGGAAAGAAGGATCCCAAATTCAAACAATCGGTCCACGTTCTAAAAAGAATTTCACTGCACTAGATAAACAAGCAATGGAAAGACAGAAGAGGATGCCACGTGTATAATCCGTGACAAAAAGGAGAGCGACCTCGCAACAGTAGAAAAACACACGAAAAATGAATATCACGCTCATCTGTATAGCAAATATATATATGGCGTTCTAATCAAACTGAGGCAGTGTAAATTCAATTATATGAAGGCAACGGCAAAGAGGATTCTGGCCTCTTTGAAGGTGGCAACCACATCGGGGTGCGATCACCAAAACACGTGTCGGCGCATTCAATGAGGCCCTTCTAACCTCTAATACCTCAAATCGTGTTACTTAATCTAGAATAATAACTTGAATTTGTACATTCATGCACAGTATTGAATATTTATATTTTGATTTTCAAATATTCATCCCTTGGTTTGTAGGGCCTTCAGTTCAGTTTGATTTTGTCTTTTGTCTGTATATGTGTGACGTATGTATTTATGGTGCTGCATGATATTTGTGTTAGTCTGAGAGTATGTTGTGAATGACTATGTCTGGGGCCTTGTGTTAAGTCTGACCAACACTTGTGTTTGTATATATATATATTTATGTTTAAAAATTAATTTCTGCTGTCATGTCTGATGCATTGCTCATAAATTGTTAAATATCTACTACATAGAATTCATCTGTTAGATTTTGATAAAAATGAAAAATAAAATACAGCAATGAATATGCCATGCCTAATGTGTTAAATGTTCTGTTTGTTGATTCAGCTAAAGTGTAAGTATTCAAATAGATGATACGGTGTACATCTTCAGAAATATATAGGTAGAGAAAGCACTTTGTTCTTTGTTAAGGGTGCCTTTAAACCAGAGACTATGCTCCTGGTATGTGAGTGGAATTTAAATATCCTCGAAAGGAATATATTCCTCAGGTGATTCATCTTCTTTAAAGAAGTGAAATACTTTTGTGACTGGATTTGATTCTGGGAATACAATCCATGAATAGAATACCTCTGTCTGAAAGGATTCGTGTGCCTCTTTAATGAAACCTGGTCTACCACTTCTTGGTGTTAGGCCATGTTTTATATGTTTTAGAGTGATGGCTCTCCTTAAGTTTGGAGGGATGTTTATAACACCATCATCGGTTTCATTTAAACCTGTAAAATTAAAAGCTGTTACAACTGGCTCAGCCGCAGCTACACCGTTCTCGGTATTAGTATCCCTGTTAAGGGACATTGTTTTTGAAAAATGTAGAACAAGTTTCAAGGAAACAAAGATAAGGTGCACAATATCTCGGAACACTGTAACCTTCAACGTTTAACCAACCAAACAGCTAATATATAGGATTTTTGTCCTATTCAGCTTTGGCGGATACTTAACCCTACCCACTCCAGACGTCTTATGCAGTATGTGAGTAGGGGTCTCTGAGGAAAGCACGACTGAGTTACTCAGTATCTAGCGTTAAATTAGTGCCTTACCAAACGTTGTGCGCCATGTAGTGTAGTTCCTATTTCCCTAATAGGCTCTGCGCATGGGAATAATATACCCTATAGATTTGGCATAGGACTGAGGTCTGTATGCTCCTATCGAGTATATTAAACTTAATTACTTTGTGCCAGCTAACTCAGAGGTCACTAGAAACTCCTTGTAAACAAGAAGGGAGTAGTTTCTGGCAACCGCAAAGGCATGACAACTTTTTTTCCCTTTACAATCAGAACCCTCTCAGAATCGTGGAAACATCAGATAACAGTTTCACTCCGCTAAACGTGCATGCTTAGTTTCTTCAGAGTTACACAGAAAGAATAGACGGGCGTTTCAATAAAAGGATTTATTGAACTGTCTTGTTTCTCGTGAAAGAGATATGAGCTGTTACAATCGTAAAAAAGTATGAGAGATATATTATGTACAGCGTAAGCAGTAGAAAGAAATAATACTGCGCTAGCATTATCTTTTAGCTATGACACGTATATTCATATACATATTTTATTTTAAAGGTTTTATATAGCGCTGGCTAGACCCGGAGGTATCAGAGTGCTTTACATGAGTATAAGATCATAGTTGCAGGTTACATCGTTACAAAGGTTACACAGTTATTAGAGCATGGCAACATAGTTACTTGTAAGGTCGAGATAAACAATAAGCACATATACGCAAGGGAAAAAGCAGGCAAGGGGAGAGATTCAGGGGAGGGGGTAAGGAGCAGGGGAAGTAGACAGAGAATGAAGGAGGGAAAGAGGAGGGGAGGGGGAGAGACACAGCGTGGAAAGAGGGGGGGGCAATGGGGACACAAACCGGTAGACGAGTCAAAGCTGCGTCCAAAGTCCAGTAAGCTGTGATCATAGGGGAAGTGGTATCATTTCCCCATCTCTGTTGCGAGAGGCTCCCTTTACGCAGTGGACTCTCTCAGAGGGGTCTCTGAGACTCCAAGGCCTACATACTGGATCCTTCCCCAAAAAGGAGTGCTTTGGCAAGGGGGGCCATACCATACCTCAGTTGTGAGTGGCTCCCTTGGCGCTGTGGACTCTCTCAGCGGGTTCGCTGAGACTCCAGAGTATAAATATTGGATCTTTCCCCAACAAGGGGAGAAGGAGTGCTTAGTCAAAGGGCACAAAGGACAGGGGGCTAGGCGGTGTAGCAGGTAAGGGGAGAGATTCGGGGGAGAGGGGATAGGAGCGAGCGTTTTACTTGAGGAACACTAATGTTACAATTTTACAACAGTGACAAGTTACATAAGTATCAAGAAAAGCATTTAAAGAACATAGATGACAAGGTTGATGGAGCAAGGAAGGGTAAGGGGATAGGGTAAAGGGGTAGGAGGAAGAAAGGACGTAGAGACGAGCAGCGCAGGGCAGGACTGGCACCGCAGGCCGCACCCCTTGCTGCGCACCCAGCATCGTGCAGTGGGGGCTAGTTAAGTGTCAGCAGGAGTTTCCACATCCCAAGCAGCCGGCCAGACCTGCTAATTATGTGACCATACAGGAAGCCCCGAGCCGGGAAGGCGCGAGGGGCCGAGGCGGCCGGCAGCGCTCAGGCACGGGACAAAGCAATCAAGCTCGCGGGCAGGGAAGACAACCAGTAGTTTGTGCAGCACAGGGCAATGTCGACATCACAATTAGCGCTCACATAAATAACATAAGCTAAAAATTTGAGTACTCATAAGATGCTTCTCTAACTAGTTCTACCCTAGTGTACCTAACCTAAGTGTAGTACAAGGTAAGAAGTAGGTGATGTATTCTATAGTATGGTAGGCTACAGTATGGTATGCTATAGTCTGGTATGCCAAGAGTCCCTCTAGGTTCTAGTCAGCTCTAACCCTGGGTAAGGAACTTCTCTCCCGGATAACTGTAGCAGAGTCGGCATCTAAACTGCACTCACAAATGCATTGATGAAGCAATTTTACAGGTTAAAAAGCATATAACCAATTCACAAAAGTGAACTTTGAAAAATATCAGGCAATGAGAGAGGTGATGATTTTGGGGTCCCTCCTAACCTAGGGGAGGACCAAGCAGATGCCTTGAACACAAAGAGCATATCATGCTGAACAATTCAGTGGTGGTCCCATCCTCTTAGGACCACCCAAAGCACAGTTATTGTGGGCAAAAATACAATCCCAACCAAAGGCCCTGCAAAGCATTATGAGATGAGATTAGCAGAGGGCAGTGAATATTATAGTATCCAATATCAAAATAATTCTACAAAGAGCTGCAGTTCAACTCCTCATTACTAGGTGTCCCTCACGAGTCAAATGCAAAAGCATTGAAACCCTTTCATGAAGCTGCAGTTTAGCTCTTTGTAGAATTTATAGTATTAGCTCTCAGCTCAGGGTTTCAATGCTTTTGCATTTGACTCGTGAGGGACATCTAGTAACGACTAGTGGAACTGCAGCTTGATGTAATAATTTCAATGCTTTTGCATTTGACTTGTGAGGGACATCTAGTAACGACTAGTGGAACTGCATCTTGATTCAATGTTTTGCATTCAATGTTGAGCCTCTATAGCTCTAACTGGGTCCACAGAGAAAACAGCTATATCATCAGCATTAGCGATTATTTTCAATTATTCAGAACCTATTACAACTGGCGGAATAGATAGATTAACAAGCAATGATCTAATAAACGGCTCTATGTATAAAGTAAAAAGTATTGGTGATAGAGGACACCCTTGCCGAGTACCCCTCGGTATCACAAAAGGAACAGACTGATAATTTAGGTAGATTTACTCAGCTCTTGGGCATTTATATGGAGCCCTAATCCAATCATAGAAGCGACCATGGATGTTATAGTTCATAAGTATGGCCCAAAGACAATCCCACGTTACGCTGTCATAAGCTTTTTCCGCGTCAAGCATGACTATCCGTATGTCCAAATCTAGTTTAGAGGCAGCATAAAAAGCAACTAAAGCACAATTTACATGTGCAGTAGTATTCCTGCGGGGTATGAACCCATGTTGTTGATCAGAGACTAATTGTGTCATAAAAGGCGCAAGGCGCGTTGCCAGTATCTTTGCAAAGATTTTTACATCAGCATTTATTAATGAGATCGGGCGGTATGACCCACACTCTTCTTTCATTTTTTTTTGTTTTTTTTAAAAGACAACATTTGTCATATCTCAAGAACTGAGTACCATTCCTCTCACACTGATATAATTCATAGTTCTAGACATTATAGAAATCAGACTAGCCTTAAATATCTTATAAAATTCCACCGGTATTGTATCCTCACCTGCTGCTTTTCCAGAGGGGAGGGCGTCAATAGCATCAGATATTTCATCAGCCATAAGATCTGAATTAAGGAAATGTGCCTGTTCTGTTTCAAGTATGTGAATAGTTTCACAGAAGTTACACTTTTCTATATATTCAAATAATTTTCTTTTATCAAAAACATTAGGGTTACTGTAGAATGTCTGATAAAAACCTAAGAATTGTTCTACTATCTCTTCAGGCTGCTTATAAAGTAAGCCCCCAGTACCTCGTTTGCCTTTTATTTCACGTTCCGCCCTTTTATGAGATAGTTGATGAGCAAGCACTTTACCTACTTGTTCACCATACTCGTTGTAGAGATCGATTTTTATTATAACTAGCTGCCATCTTTTCTTTTAGGGACCGTCCTGCTGCAGCGCGTTTTTCGATTAGAAGTAAATATATTTGTAAATTTATTAAGGCTGCCATCTGTTGCGTAGCACCTCGTCTGATTTCATAACCATGTGCTATTTCTAATTGTTGAATTGCATCCCTAATAGCCTTACTTGCCAAATTCTTAGCCTGGTTTTGTCTGAGGACATATTGCTGAGTGGTTCCTCTTATGTAGGCTTTAAGTGAGTCCCAAATCAAAAAAAGGGAGGCAGACCCTTCATTATCAGAAATAAAATTTCTAACACTATTTGTCACAAAAGCTTGAAACTCTATATCCATCAGCAGATAACGAGGGAAGGAAAATTGACTTGCTAGTTTATTAGATCTAGGTGCAAACACCAACAATAAGGGATAATGACCTGATACTATCTTGGGGCACACTTCACACTTAGCTATGTTAAGAATAGCATTGTTGACTAAGAACATATCAATTCTTGAGTATTGCTGATGTGGTGCACTATAATAAGTATGACCAGGTTGGAGGGGGTGCAGTGACTGCCAGACATCTTTCAAACCATGTAGTCGAGCCATTTATATAATAGCAGTCCTGACTTTCCTCATTCTAGCTGAAGCGCCTCGATTAGTGGAGTCTAAGTGTAAATTCATAGTACAGTTGAAATCTCCCATAATAATCAAATCTCTCTGCCAGTCAAAGAGATCTAAAGATAATGTCTAAAAAATAAGTGGCTCATCCAAGTTTGGACCATAAAGAGTACATGATACGAATTTATGTCCAGCAATAAGTAGCTGTACAATTATCCATCTGCCTTGCTCATCATGAGAAGCTCTAAGCAATGTGTAGTCAAGACGCTTGTCGATTAATATAGCAACACCTCTATTAGAGACAGTCTCGGAAGTACCTTCAATTATCTTATAATCCAATTGTTTTAATAGCTGTTTTTCTTTATATGCCAGATGTGTCTCAACAAGAGCAACAACATGAGGTTTACAGTTTTGGAGCTCTGTCTGTACCATCTGACGTTTGCTCGCAGAGTTTAGCCCAGCATCATTTCAGCATAAACACTTTATTAGCCCCATTTGTTTTGTGTACAGGTCATATGAAGGCCTGGGTACCACAGACCATATCTCCGTCTATTTCGCTTTTCAACAGTTATGATCAGGCAAAATAGTATTACATCAAAAAATCTATGAGAGCCTAATCTACATGTGCTATTATAGATAACATAGCTCATATCAAAAATAATTCCTCTGTTTACACTTTTCGATATTTTGAACTTAACCCCCTCCACCAAACCAACCCAAAGCTACACCCAAACCCTCCTCACCCCTCCCTGAGAGGGTCCCTCTCACCCCATTTCCTAGAGAAGGAATCACCCCAAACAGGCTGTTCGATGGACCTCACAGTCATTAGAGAGTTTATGCACCCCCGGTTGCTACCCGCTAATCTCTAACTCCATCAGAACCTAAGTCATAGATGTAGGAAAAAGCCATATACAAAGTGCATCATCATATATTCATAAGGGTTATCATAAACATAATCATAGGTAATGTTGTACCTTTATCTGCTTATTCCTTATCTGCATGCATCCCACACAAAAAACAGGAGAAAAAAGGGGCATATTCAGGTAGAGTCAATATGGAATCAAATGCACAGAAGTCTATCTAGATATATATGCAGCTCTTAAGGAGCCATCTTCTGCAAAGGCTTCCAAGAGTTAAGAATATGCTGGGCCTCATTAGCTGTATGAAAAATCCAAGTATGTCCATGTCGTTTAACTTTAAGTCTTGCAGGCTCTTGAAGAAATGCTTGCACACCAGCAACCTTCATAGGGTCAATCAGTTGACGTAAATTCCAACGTCATTCCATTCTCTCCTTACAGAGATCTGACCTCCCAGAAAATTAATATGAATTGGCCATACCTGGGCAAGCGCGGAAGAAAACTGCTTGTCTGAGCAGAAAGTTGCCGAAATAGATAATTATTGGTCCAGGATGTTGTCTGTTAGCTCGTGCATTTTAATTTAAAAACAAAGGAAGTCTGTGGGCCTGTTATATCTGGGAATCCCAGTCCCAGTCAGAGAGATCTGGAAATTATTTCTGGAATAATTGAACTATATAGGCCCAAGGGTCAGCACCCTCCTATTCCTCCGGAATACCAAAAAGTCTTAGATTATTCCTACATTCTCTATTTTCAAGATCTTCAATTTTGTCTTTAAGAGATAGAAGCTGACCTTCATGCATCTCAGTTGATTTTGCTGTTGCTGCGCCAATATCTTCCGTATTCAACAGACGCTGCTGTAGCTCTGCTATTTCTTGTTTGAGACCAACTACTTTAGCCGAGACCTCTAACAAACCCTGTTGTATCAGACCACTATCTGCTCTGGCTTGATTAAAACCACTTTGCATCTCAGTTCTTTGTTCGTGGAGTGCTTGAAGGATAGTGGATAATGAAGGTTCTTTAGCAGTAGCAGTCCTATGCTCTCTATTCCTTATAGAGGTAAGTGAACCAAGAAAAGGTAATTCTGCCCCAATACCTTCTTTGCTACTGCCCAAGTAAGAATCATCAGGAGCTTCATTAATTGGACCAGCGGAGCCAGGGCTTACAATAGCAGGGGTTTGCGTATCGCTGCTAAATGATGAACCAGAAAGTCTTGATATAATAGCTTTGACTACCCCTTTAGCAGAAACCCATTTTCGAAGAGGGCTGCCTTTACTGGTATGTTCACCAATTTCTAGCAATTTCAGCGTATTAGAATGTGTTGTAGACTGCTCATTTGCCTTCTGTTTCTTTTTTGGTTTCGCCCCCTTGTTAAGCCCCTTATCTGCATCTGCTAGCTTATGCTTCTGGGCGTCATCTATTCTAATACTGCTAGTCGAATTGCTGCTCATAGTGTCCATAGTATCTGCTGTAGCAGGGACAGAGACAGAGGGGGAAGCAGTTGACAAAACCTTGTTAGCAATATCACATTCTGCCAAGTCAGTATCCTGATCAGAAGCCTGATAATCTGATATCAACATTGCTGTACAATGATCTTCCCAATACGCTATACTCACAAAATCCTCTTCCCTTAAATCATTGCCTCCTTCAGCTCCTTCAGCTCCTTTAACACTATCAGCACCATTGGCACCATTTCTCCCATGCAGTGATATAGCCACTGTTTGATTAACATCCATCGTCTTTTTAGCAGATCCCTCATCAACTTGTTGACTAGTAATCGTTCCTGGACCATTACAAGTATCACTGCCAGTACTAAAAGCCGTAATTATTTTTTCTGATTGAGGCACGGCTATATCTAATTCTGCAGGAAAATCAAACAAGTCAGTATCTTGTATGGCTTCATCAACCAAGCTCAATTCCAAGATGGAAGTGTTACCTTGTATCGTTGCGGAATCTGCCATACCGCTGTTATGATCTTTGGAGAGAGAGGAAGGTGCAACATTGTCTCGGTCTCGATCTTGATCCAGCTGCACACCTTCAACAAAGCTGCCACCATAGTCTATTCCAATGGAGGAGCGGCACACGTCTGAATAATGCCTGCCGCCTTAACAGTTTGGAAAAGCTTCAGAACAGGTTTTCCCAGTTGAGAAGTTCCTTTCTTGTCAGTGGCAGCGCGACGGCCAGTCATCTCAGCGGGTTGGTTTCCTTTATTTTCAGATTGAGCCGAGGAAGCGGGTGCCGACGAGGCTGCAGGAGTGCACTGGTTTTGGCCCCGTGGTGGAGCCATACTCGTCCACAGGTGTTGTAATCCTTCTGGTCTCCATGCTAGAGGGCATCCACTGTGCTGATTCCGGCATGCTGTGCTCGAGACCCACTACACCGCCCTGCACAATTAAAAAGGACGGCAAGCAGTTATTAGCATCTATTTCTCTCCCCAGATTTCTCGCACCCAGTGAAATCAAGAGTTCCTTTGTAGCATCAGTGGGAGCAGCCGAGGTAGCAAGCTCTCAGTGGCGATATCAGACTGTCATCTTCCTTCCCCACCTGTAGTCACATTTCTCAGAGTTTGTGTCCATGATTGTTTTGTGATGGTGCACTTCATGTCTGTGTTGTGGTATATTGTCTGTGCATTGTTCCTGACTGATGAGGTTGTGCACTCCTGTTCTGTCTGTGCTCCCATTGCCTTTCAACAGTTTTGCTGCACAGGTCATGTCTGGTCTTATTGTGGTTCTGTGTGTGTTTTTGTTGAGTTATGTGTTTGGCTGTTGTTTTTGTGCAATCATTGGTTCAGGCATCCCTGTGTGTGTGTGTGATGTTTGTGAATACCCCCCAGGGAGTGTCATTGTTTGTCAGTGTATTGACTGGACATTGTTGGCAGCCTTTTGTGTGTTTGACACTGGTGTTGTGTGCTGCAGGTGTGATGGGGGTATGTGTGATGATTCCTACTTGTGTTTGACAGTCATGGAGTGTTGCAATGGACCCTGTGTGTTGTGCTGCTGACATACTCCTATCAAGTAGTTGGATGCAGATATGTGGCTGTTCACTGTTTGACTTCATACCCTTCCTTTCATCCCAGTGCCTTTACATGGGTTGCCATGCTGTCTCACTGAGTTGTTGCACTGAGGTGACTGTGGTTGGACTTTACTCACTGTGCCAGCCATGTGTTATTTGATGGGCTGATGGTGTTGTTACATGTTCCTTGTCTTGCATGTGATGTACACTAACCCTGGGCGTAGTTCGCGAAGTAGCACTTCGCGAAGCTACGCAAAGTGCAGTTCGCACTACGCGAGCTACGCGTAGCACTTCGCGAACTGCGTAGTACCTTGTTCGCACTGTGCCAGATGTCGTTTTCAATGATTGCACAGTGCGGACAAGCAACCGGCACTGTGCAATCATTGAAAATGGCATCTTGCACAGTGCGAGCTGTAGTTTTCTGCTGCTCGAGTAGATTTTTACTCGAGCGGCAGCTTTCTCAACGCGAACTGGTAGTTTCTCATCACAAGCGGTCGCGAGCATACGCGACCACTCACAATGAGAAACCTGACCTCCTCGCGTTGGGAATCTCGCCGGGAGGTTTATTTTACATGCTCGCGATCGCCAACTTGATGTTGCTGATCGCGAACAAGGAAAAAGTCTCGCAGGGATGTCATTTTGCTTGCTCGCGGTAGCCAACTTGGCGTTGAGGACCGCGAGCAAGCAAAAAATGACCGCAGCACTACGCAACACTACGCTACACATGTTCGCACTGTGCTATGTGCAGTTCGCTTAGTGTGAAGTAGCGCGAACTTTGCAAACTACACGAGCGTAGCGTAGTGCTTTGCCCAGGCTTAATGTACACATGCTTGGTGGTTAGCTTCTTGCCCTTCCATTTGTGTGCACCTCACTTTACATTTCCTATATGTTGTGTTCTATTGCTGCTGGCATGTGGTCTGTGTATGTGACTGTGTGTCAGTGTGGGGTATGTCTGTGTGACCTGGCAGGTTGTGTGTCCAGGAGAGTGATTGTTCATTATCTGTGTGTGTTCATTTTGTGCTTGGACTAAGTTTTCTTGCCATGAGTGTGATGTTGTTGTGGTTTGTGGGTTGCACTGGTCCTGTGCTTCTGTACTGTGTGTTCCTCTGCAGCCACACCTGCTGTGGCTGTCTCCCTAGTTGTTTTGTGTGTGGTGCAGGGTGTGGGTTCACCTGGCTGGTTATTGTGCATGGGGGAGCACAGGAGGGGCACATGGCATGTCCCTTTATGTTGGTGGGCCTAGTGTGTGGAGGGAGGAGGTGTGACCCTATGGTCTTTGTGCACTGCCCATGCCTGATGCAGGCCCTACCTTATGCATTGTGCGCATGTTTTCACGTGTATTCACCGCTGCGGTGATGTGACCGGGACATTAATTCATGATCGCTGTAGATGGGTGACCTGGATGCAGAGGGGTGATTTTGTGACAGGTAGGACATGTGTGGATACACTTCTGGATGTGTTCCTGTCCCCATCAGCGTGTCTGGTGTGGACAGGAACCGTATATCAGCCCATGAGTTGTGTGTTGTGGTTGTGTGCGGGATTGTGTGTTTGCATACCTGCGGCATCATCCACGGTGGTCCATGATTTGCTGGTAATGTATCAGGTACAGCACTGGGAAGACGTGTAGAGCTGGATCCATTGCGGTCTGGACCAGGTGGAAGGGACCAGGACTCTGGTTTCATGCTCCGCTGTGGTGCTTCCGTCGTCTCTGGTTGGGCGCTTTCTCCCCTGTGGTGCGACTGGATGTTTGGGGCATCCTGATTTGTACAGCGGACGGGCAGTCATTCCACACGGCGGTGAGTCTCCATTGGCTCCCACAGCCACGGTGGCAAGCGCACTTTGATGGCAGTTCGCGTCGCACCTTGGCGGACGGGAAATGGGCTATGTTTGGCCATACTAATATGGCGGGCATGAGGACCCCTGCTGGCGTGCGGAAAAAAGCATTTTCCACCACCGCCAGCACCACGGTGGTGCCTCCGCCCTCCATACTAATAGACCCCTAAGAAACAATAAAAATGTACTATGCCTAACTCCAAAACCAACAAAACTCAGGGAAAGTGAGGATAATAAAGCAAATTAAATTACTATACCAACTCCAAAACAAACTAAACTCAGAGAACGTGCTGGATAATAAAACATAATAAATTACTATTCCAACTCCAAAACTAACTAAACTCAGGGAAAGTGCTTTACAATAAACCTAATTAAATAACTATTCCAACTCCAAAACTAACAAAACTCAAGGAAAGTGCTGGATAATAAACCTAATCAAATTACTATTCCAACTTTAAAAGAAAAAAAACTCTGGAAAGTGCTGGGTAATTAAACATAATAAATTACCATTCCCACTTCAAAACCAACAAAACTCAGGGAAAGTGTTAGATAATACACCTAATTAAATTACTATTCCAACTCCAAAACAAACTAAACTCAGGGAAAGTGCTGGATAATAAACCTAATTAAATTACTATTCCAACTCCAAAACTAACAAAACTCAAGGAAAGTGCTTCATAATAAACCTAATTAAATAAGTATTCCATCTCCAAAACAAAATAAACTCTGGGCAAGTGCTAGATAATAGAACATAATAAATTACTATTCCCCCTCCAAAACCAACAAAACTCAGGAAACGTGTTGGATAATAAACCTAATTAAGTTGCCGATCATGATGGCGGTCGGAAAAGCACTCCGACTCCGTGGTAGCGGAAAAAAAGGCCCGCATGTACCATGGTTAAACCGCCGGTCAGATCAGGAGGCACTGCCAGAAAAATCTGACCGCAGTGGACGGATCCCACGAAACTCCGCCGGGCACGTACGGAAAAGCAGAAAATCCGTCCGCGGCGGTCGGATTTGCTGTGGAAAAATCACAAACAGCCACTAGACCAACGGAATGACCGCGAGTGAAATTAGGATGCAACGGCAGTGCCAGCGGAACAATCACTTGCTTACGACCGCCGCGATCAGCACAAATGATGAATGGGAGAGCCGGTGGAAGGACCATTGCAGTCCAACTGCCGCAATTGTCATAAATGGTGAATGGGAGAGCCCGGGGAAGGACCATTGCAGTACGAACGCCGCGATCGTCTTAAATGATAAATGGGCCGTGGTCGCGTGGAAACAGTTATGGCGGACGAAAGCAACCACACAACAAGGCTACCAAGTGTGGCTGTGTATCTGGCTCAGCCACTAAAAATACCTAACACACCCCAATGACACATTCCCATGAAATCTTTAAACTACAAATCCCAGGTCACCCCAGACAACACACCTGACAAGAATACTCCATTTTGACCCAACCACATAACTGAGCATAAAACCAGCCCCTTTCCTGCCCACAATCCTCTGCACAACTCCAGAACTGAAGGGCCCAACCCCACAACACAAAGGAGAGGCAAATCCGCAGACATCACACCAGCAGAACCACACACACACCACACACATCACTACCACCTTCCCACCTGCACTCTTCACCCATTTGCACATCACACACCATGGCACAGAAGAAGATGCCCAGATTCACTGACAATGAGTTGTCAGTCATGGTAGATGAGATACTCAGAGTAGAACCACATTTATTTGGAAGCATGGTCCATCAGACACCAGTAGCCAGGAAAAAATAAATTTGGGCAAGGATAGTCAACAGAGTCAATGCAGGAGGGGCGCACCCTGAAGGAAATCATGAAGAGGTGGAATGACCTCAAGACCAAGGTGAAACAGTGACCCAACAAGAACCATGAGCTGGCTCAGAGGACTGGCGGTGGCCCTCCCATTCCACCATGAACATCAATCGAATAGGAGGAGAAGGTGCTTGCCATACTGCATCCAGTGATTCTCACAGGAATACCCGTAGGAGTGGAGGCTGGTAAGAACAAACAAATGTCTCGCATTACACTGCTATGCACTGTCTTGCACAACTACAAAGCTACACTTCCTAAACACAAATGCAGTTACCTAAAACACACTCTTCCCAACACATGTCGCAGAGATTTAACATTTCCTACCTCCGAATCCCCCCCCAAGGTAGCAATACTTCCAAGGGTCATGTGCACAGGCAGCCTGCACAACAACTCCCACCAGGCCCCTTTGTTCCACAGCTCAGCAGGATGAAGCACTCCCCCACCCACAACCATGGGGTAGACATTGTATTGCCTTACCCAAACTGACAGGTAGGTAGCTATCTTAAAAGGGAGGGGAGTTTGTAGGTGGGAAGCCTGCACTACAACTCACACCAGGCCCCCTCGTCCCTCAGCTCAGCAGGATGGAGTACCACCCCCCACCCACAACCATGTGGCAGCCATTGCATTGCTCTCATCAAAATCACAGGTAGGTAGCCATCTTAACAGGGAGAGGTGTTTGTGGGTGAGAAGCCTGCACTACAATTCCCACCAGGCCTCCTTGTCCCACAGCTCAGCAGGATGGAGCACTCCCCCCACTCACAACCATGGGGCAGACATTTCATTTTCTTACCCAAACTTACAGGTAGGTAACCATCTTAACAGAGAGAGATGTTTGTGGGCGGGAAGCCTGCATTACAACTCCCACCAGGCCCCCTTGTCCCACAGCTCAGCAGGATGGAGCACTCCCCCCACACACAACCACGTGGCAGCCATTGCATTGCTCTCATCAAACTCACAGGTAGGAAGCCATCTTAACAGGGATGGGTGTTTGTAGGTGGGAAGCCTGCACTACAACTCCCACCAGGCCCCCTTCTCCCACAGCTCAGCAGGATGGACCACTCCCCACACCCACAACCATGGGGCAGACATTTCATTGCCTTACCCACACTTACAGGTAGGTAGCCATCTTAACAGGGAGGGGTGTTTTTGGATAGGAAGCCTGCACTACAACTCCCACCAGGGCCCCTTGTCCCTCAGCTCAGCAGGATGGAGTGCACCCCCACCCACAACCATGTGGCAGCCATTGCATTGCTCTCATCAAACTCACAGGTAGGTAGCCATCTTAACAGGGAGGGGTTTTTTTAGGGGGGCAATGCCTGCACTACAACTCCCACCAGGCCCCTTTGTCCCACAGCTCAGCAGGATGGAGCACTCCCCCTACCCACAACTTGGGGCAGATATTTCATTGCCTTACCCATACTTACAGGTAGTTAGCCATCTTAACAGGGATGGGTGTTTGTGGGTGGAAAGCCTGCGCTACAACATGCACTCAGCCCCCTTGTCCCACAGCTCAGCAGAATGGAGCACACACCCCACCCACAACCATGTAGCAGCCATTGCATTGCTCTCATCAAACTCACAGGTAGGTAGCCTTCTTAACAGGGAGGGGTATATTTGGGTGGGAAGCCAACACTACAACTCCCACCAGGCCCCCTTGTCCTACAGCTCAGCAGGATGGAGCACTCCTCCCACCCACAACTATGGGGCTGACATTTCATTACCTTAGTGTAATATCTAAAGGTGTGATGTAATCACTCTCTGTGTGTTCTGTCATCTCCTGGGTGATGGAATGTCTATACTTGAATATGAGGGTTATTCCCTGGAAGCTGTTGTGATGAGCGGTAATAAACTTGACCTCTTCCTCTACATAACTGGTTTGTGGTCACTTCAATTGGCGACGAGATTGGGACGCAATGCTCATCTTTATTCCCACGTGTGCAGAGTTTAAACTGACAGCTGTTTTTTTTTCCAACGTTGTGATTGTTTTTTTTCTATCGATCAAAGACTTCTCCGTGTTGCCGATGGGACAGTCGGTCTCGGTTAGCAGCTATCTGGTGTAAAGACAGTTTACTATTTTATCAACATCCAATTCACAAGGAAAAACGAAGTTTTAAAAGTCTTTTGCCGAACAGATAAAAGGAGGAAAGCTGCAAGAAATACCAAAGTTCAAACCCTCAGATGTCACACGATTGTGGAAGCGAGCAAGACGTAAGGAAATTGATTTATTCCTACCTTTGTCTCTGCCGTGGATGTGATCGGCTCACTGTTGGGTCATTGGTTTCACCGTTGGATGTGCGCAGCTCTGGAGGAGACCGTTGATCTTCACCTGTTCGCGCCGAGCCAAGAAATGATGACGTGGTGTGCGTGTTTGCTGTGACGCGCCCACGTTCATCGTGCATTCTCCTGTTGGCTGAATTCTACAAGCGTCATAGAAATAGCTTGCTCCTCACGTTACTACGTTCGTTGCCTGCGAGATCGGCACGTTACTACGTTCGTTGCCTGCGAGATCGGCGCGCATTCGAACGCAGTAGTTACATCGGAGCACTACCTCACAAGACTACTTGAGGATATTTGAGCAGTTGTTTGACGAACATTTTCCCCGCGGAAAGACAGCTTCACAGGGGACAAGGTACTGCACGTTCTTCACGGAGTTTATTGTCTAATATTCAAGCGTTGGAGCTACAGTTTATTCTACATTGCTACGGATGACTTTACACTGACAGCGCACCACTGCCATCTTGTGGTTTTTTTGAAACGGAAAAGTGAAAATCTATTTCAATTGTTGGAACTTTATATCGTTTTTTTCACTGTGCTTATTTATTATTATTTTAAAAGAGGGTGAAAATTATGATATATATGCCAAATGTAGAGTCTGTTTTAAAAAAAAAAAATGTTTTTTTTAGCATTGCACTAGTTATCAGTAATATTCTCTAAGGAAAGAAGAATATTCACTGTGTGAGGGAGTACATTAGGTGTTTGTCTGCATAGTGTCCCCCATAGATTTTGGTTTCAATATACAGAACGCTGTGCTAGTTTTTTTTGAAAGTCAGTACAGTGTTATATTAGTTTTGTTCTCCTAGCAAAAGAAGAATACTCACTGCGCAAGGGAGTAATTCAAGTGTTTTTCTGTATAGTGGTCATTTACAGTATTTTGTCTTCAATATGCAGAATGTACAGGCACCTTCCCCTTTCCTACAGCTTCCGGGAGACCCACCAGTAGAGTGGAAAGTATGGTACAGGGCATTTACGAAGTATCTAGGAGCCATAGGGGGCCTTAGATTTAGTGCCGAACGTAAGAGATTTATTCTTGAACACAACTTGGGTTTTGAAGGTCAGGCGGTTTTGGAACATTTACCTTTACCTGAACAAGTTGAGGGAGTTGAACCATTAAATGATTTTGATCAGGCCATTCAAATGTTAGAAAAACAATTTGATGTAGAAAAGAGTTTAGTAGTAGCCAGGCACAAGTTTTTTACAAGAGAGCAACAAACATCGGAGAGTATTGTGTCATATGTTGCTTCTCTACGTATTTTGGCATCTGAATGTGAGTTTGAGAATTTTACGTCCCAACTCATCAGAGATCAAATCGTAGTACGATGTAGAGACAAAAAAGTGCAACAGAAATTACTGACTTTGAAAAATCCCTCACTTGAAGAAACTGTGTCCATTGTTAAGAGTATTGAGCTATCTCAAACCTCTTCAAATGAACTGAGGTCAGACAAATCTACGATTGGAGTCGTTAATGAAGGGAAAGTTGTGGGAGAAAAGAGTAGTGTCCCTGAGAAAAATAGTACTGATAACAAAGGAAAAGTGCCTGCAGCGAGACAAGATAAAAAACAAATGTATTCTCAAAAGAGGAATGTCTGTTCAAAGTGTGGTTATCCTTCCCATTTTCCCAATTCACGAGTTTGTCCAGCTCGTAATGCCTCCTGTAGGAATTGTGGTAAACAGGGTCATTTTTCAAAAGTGTGTATGGCCAGGAGGAACATCAGTGCTGTGTGGGAGGAGAGTAATACATTGGAGAATGACACATAAGTCATAAGTTCCATGACCGACTTAATGTTAGTAGTTAAGGATGACTGTGAGGAATGTCCATACCCGATTGTGGACATCATAGTGGACGGGAAAAGTTTGAAATTACTAGTTGATTCAGGAGCACGCATGACAATGATTACTGAAGAATTGTTTGAATCTGTGTGGGTTGACAAATTTCTTCAACCTCCTGATAGGAGTCCTGTATCCTATGAGGGAAGGAAGATTCAGCTGAAGGGTTTTTTCGAAAGCACATTAGAGTTTGAAGAGAAAACTATCACTGGGAAAATTGATGTCGCTATTGAAGGGTTAAACATCCTGGGGTGGTACCACCAAGGTCTATTCGGAATGACCCTTAGACCTGGTACAAAAGATCCAGTGTCTATTGTCAATGAATCAACATCTTGTGACAATCCTTCAATCTGGGGAAGTAAATTTCCAAATGTTTTCTGCGACTCTTTAGGTCTGATCAAAGGTTTTAAACATCTTATCAAGGTGAAAGAAGGAGCAATCCCTAGCAAACACAAACTGAGAAATGTTCCTTTGAGTGTTAGGGATGATTTAACAAAAGAGCTAGAAAAGATGCGTGAATCTGGTGTGATTGAGCCTATCGAATCATCTCTCTGGTTAAGTCCTTTGGTCGTCGCACGGAAAAAAAATGGAAATCTTAGAGTCTGCATTGACTTACGCAGTCTCAATAAGAACATATGGGTGGATTCTCACCCGTTACCCCGCATCGACGATATAGTTTCGTAGTTTCAGGGTTTTGAATGGTTTTCTAAGATAGATTTGTCTTCTGCTTATCATCAAGTTGAATTAGACATCTCCTCAAAACATTTGACAGCCTTTGTGCCACCGTCTGGAACTTTTCAATTTAAACGTATGCCGTTTGGTCTAGCTTCGGCGGCTTCAGTCTTTCAACGTGTGATGGAACAAGCTCTGATGGGAGTGCATAATACAGTTGTTTTCCAAGATGACATTTTAATTGCTGGAGTTTGCAGGTCGTCACATGACAAGAGTTTGATGGAAGTGTTAAATAGGCTACAAGAGAAAGGTATAGTGGCCAATTTGAGCAAATGTGTTTTTGGTGTTAAGTCTATCGATTATCTAGGACACCGCATATCCGGTGAGGGCATTCTTCCCAGAGTTGGGTTGATTGAGGCGATAGTTAAAGTTCCCTCTCCCAAAACCAAGGAGCAGGTTTCTTCTTTTCATGGCATGTGTGACTTTTATTCTAAATTTATATCCAATTTTGCGGCTAAGACTGTTCATTTACGTGAACTGTTGAAGAGAGGCACTGTTTTTATGTGGGACCACAGATGTCAAACAGATTTTGATCAAATCAAGGATGATCTTGGGCAGTGTAATATTTTGACTCCTTATGACCCTTCTTTAGATTCAGTTGTATCTGTCGACGCTAGTCTTGATGGTCTAGGTGGGATGTTGACCCAAATCAAAGCTGGAAAGGAACTCACTGTTGGATTCATCTCTAGATCATTACGTCCTAGTGAGAAAAAATATTCTGTTATAGAAAGGGAACTCTTAGCTTGTTGTTGGGCTGTTGAGAGGTTTAAGAGTTTTCTTTGGGGAAGATCTTTTAAATTATTGACTGATCACAAACCTCTGATTCCTATTCTCAATGGGGTTTTAGTGAAAGATCATACTCCTAGGATTGCGAGATTGAGCTCTAAACTTCTTCAACACAATTTTGTAGTGGAACATATTCCTGGAGGTAAAAACATCAGACCTGATTTTCTCTCCAGGTTGCCTTTGCCGGTGGTGCAGGGTGAGTGTTTACCAGAGGAGGATGAAGAATGCTTAATTGCGAGCATTGATGTATGCAAAGAGGGGTGTTTCAGGGAGGAAGAATGGTTTGATGCGTTAAAGTCTGATACTGTCCTCAGGGAGGTAAAAAAATGCATTATTCAGGGATGGCCAAAGCAAAAACACCTGGATAGTGAACTGCAACCTTTTTCAAAAGTGGCCGATGAACTCTCTCTAGAAGAGGGTGAGATGATCTTACGGGGTGATACATTTGTTCCCCCAGCTAGTTTGAGAGATCGTATAATTACAGCAGGGCATGAAGGTCATTTGGGGCAAACATGTACCAAGCGCAGAATTCGTGCTATTTATTGGTGGCCTTCAATGGATCGTCATATAGAGAACAAGGTTGAAAATTGTTTTACGTGCTGTTCCAGTGATAAAGTAATCAAGACTGTCACTCCTCCCAAGGTGAAGGTTGAGCTACCTTCGGGTCCTTGGATGAAACTAGCCTTAGATTTCATTGGACCATTCAATGCTTTACCAAACAAATATAGATTTGCTTTGGTAATTGCGGATTATTACAGCAAATGGTGGGAGGTTTGTTTTTTGACGGAACCTAACACAAATGAGGTTATCAAATTTTTGGAGAGCTTGTTTGCGAGGGAAGGTTTCCCTAAGGAATTAGTGTCGGACAATGGGGTACAGTTCGTTTCCAAAGAAATGTCTTCATTTTTGAACCAATCTGGCATCTTCCATCGGCGTGTAGCTCTTTATCACCCACAAGGAAATGGTTTTATTGAGCGCATGAATCGCATTTTGGTTGATTGTGTGTAATGGGCTGTTGCTGGTAACATAGATATTAGAGGAGCTGTGCAAAGTATGTTGTGGGCTCATCGCACTACTCCTGGTATTGAATTTGGGAAGAGTCCTTTTGAGTTACTGAGAGGGAGAGCTGCAACGTTTAACATGTGTCCAGCCTGGATGAAGGAGTGGGGTCTATTGTCAAGATCAGTTTCTCTTTCTTCTCCAGAGAAAGCTGAGGGAAAGGTGCATTCTCAACTACTCAACAAAATCAATGCCAATGATAACTCTACCAGTCTTTCAAGACAGAGCTATCATAAAGAAGAGTGGTCTCACAATATCAAGGTGGGTGATTGGGTCAAGATAAAGATTCCTCAGAATGTACCCAAGGGTTTATCTAAATTTAGTAAACCAATGTGTGTTGACCTGGTTTCGCGTTATGCTGTGAGAGTTGATGGTAAGAATTGGTGGAATGTAGCCAGGATTTATAAAATTCCTGACAAAGTTGTGCATCAAATGGGCCTGAATGATAATGCTGTTGCTTCTTCTAATAAATTTTCATGTGAGGTTTGGAAGAACGGATTGAGTGGAAGAAGTTCACCTTGTGATAATGCTTCACAAGATAAGTCTACCTCATTGTTGAGGAGGGGCACCTGGATGAGATATGTTCCCAAACGTATGGACTTATAGTATGTATTTGTTATCTTATTTCTATTCATAATGAAGGTTTATTTTCTTTATTTTTATGTTATTTACTGTATCTAGTTTTTATTTCTTTTTAAGGAAAATCTACTTTTTGTCTTTCTTCCATTTTCTATTTTTTGTGTTATTGTAAAGAAGGGAGATATTGTAATATCTAAAGGTGTGATGTAATCACTCTCTGTGTCTTCTGTCATCTCCTGGGTGATGGAATGTCTATACTTGAATATGAGGGTTATTCCCTGGAAGCTGTTGTGATGAGCGGTAATAAACTTGACCTCTTCCTCTACATAACTGGTTTGTGGTCACTTCACTTAGCCACACTTACAGGTGGGTAGCCATCTTACCAGGGAGGGGTGTTTGTGAGTGGGAAGCCTTCACTACAAATCCCACCAGCCCCCCTTGTCCCCCAGCTCAGCAGGATGGAGCACCCCCCACCCACAACCATGTGGCAGCCATTGCATTGCTATCATCATTCTCACAAGTAAGTAGCCATCTTAACAGGGAGGGGTGATCTGGGTGGGAAGCCTGCATGATAGCTTCAGCCAGACCCCCTTGTCCCACAGCTCAGCAGGATGGAGCACTCCCCACACTCACAACCATGGGGCAGACATTTCATCGCCTTACCCACACTTTCAGGTAGGTAGCCATCTTAACAAGGAGGGGTGCTTGTGGGTGGGAAGCCTGCACTACAACTCCCACCAGGCCCCCTTGTCCCACATCTCAGCAGGATGGAGCACACCCTCCTCCCTCAACCATGTGGCAGCCATTGCATTGCTCTCATCAAACTCACAGGTAGGTAGCCATCTTAACAGGGAGGGGTGTTTGTTGGTGGGAGGCCTGTACTACAACTCCCACCATGCCCACTTGTTCAACAGCTCAGCAGGATGGAGCACTGCCCCCACCCACAACCATGTGGCAGATATGTCATTACCTTACCCACTCTAACAGGTAGGTAGCCATCTTAACAGGGAGGGGTGTTTGTGGGTAGGAAGCCTGCACTACAACTCCCACCAGGCCCCCTTGTCCCAAACTCAGCAGGATAGGGCACTCCCCACACCCACAACCATGGGGCAGACATTTCATTGCCTTAGCCACACTTACAGGTAGGTAGCCATCTTAACAGGGAGGGTTGTTTTTGGGTGTGAAGCCTGCACTACAACTCTACCTGCCCCCCTTGTCCCACAGCTCAGCAGGATGGAGCATACCCACCACCCACCACTATGTGACAACCATTGCATTCCTCTCATCCAACTCACAGGTAAGTAGCCATCTTAATAGGCAGGGTTTTTTAGGGGGGACGTCACCTGCACAACAACTCCCACCAGGCCCCTTTGTCCCACAGCTCAGCAGGATCCAGCACTCCCCCTACCCACAACCATGGGGCAGACATTTCATTGCCTTACCCAAACTTACAGGTAGGTAGCCATTTTAACAGGGATGGGTGTTTGTGGTTGGGAAGCCAGTACTACAACTCCCACCAGGCCCCCATGTCCCACAGCTCAGCAGGATGGAGCACACACCCCTCCCACAACCATGTGACAGCCATTGCATAGCTCTCATCAAACTCACAGGTAGGTAGTCATCTTAACAGGGAGGGGTATTTGTAGGTGGAAAGCCTGCACTACAAATCTCACCAGGCACCCCTTCTCCCACAGCTCAGCAGGATGGAGTACTCCCCACACCCAAAACCATGAGGCAGACATTTCATTGCATTACCCACACTTACAGATAGGTAGCCATCTTAACAGGGAGGGGTGGTTTTGGGTGGGAAGCCTGCACTACAACTCCCACCAGGCCCCCTTGTCCCACAGCTCAGCAGGATGCAGAACTCCCCCACGCATAACCATGTGGCAGCCATTGAATTACTCTCATCAAACTCACAGGCAGGTAGCCATCTTAACAGGGAGGGCTGTTTGTGGGTGGGAAGCCTGCACTACAACTCCCACCAGGCCCCCTTGTCCCACAGCTCTGCAGGATGGAGCACTGCCCACACCCACAACCATGTAGCAGCCATTGCATTGCTCTCATCAAACTCACAGGTAGGTAGCCTTCTTAACAGGGAGGGGCTTATGTGGGTGGGAAGCCAGCACTACAACTCCCACCAAGCCCCCTTATCCCACAGCTCAGCAGGATGGAGTACTCCCCCACCCACAACCATGGGACAGACATTTCATTACCTTACCCACACTTACAGATAGGCAGCCATCTCAACAGGGATGAGTGTCTGTGGGTGGGAAGCCTGCACTACAACCCCCACCAGGCCCCCTTGTCCCGTAGCTCAGCAGGATTAAGCACTGCCCACACCCACAACCTTGGGGCAGACATTTCATTGCGTTAGCCACACTTACAGGTAGGAAGCCATCTTAACAAGGAGGGGTGTTTTTGGGTGGGAAGCCTGCACTACAACTCCCACCAGGCCCCCTTGTCCCACAGCTCAGCAGGATGGAGCACTCCATACACCCACAACCATGGGGCAGACATTTCATTGCCTTACCCACACTTACAGGTAGGTAACCATCTTAACAGGGAGGGGTGTTTTTGGATGGGAATCCTGCACTACAACTCCCACCAGACCCCCTTGTCCCACAGCTCAGCAGGATGGAGCACTCCCCACACCCACAACCATGGGGCAGACATTTCATTGACTTGCCCACACTTACAGGTCGGTAGCCATCTTAACAGGGAGGGGTGCTTTTGGATGGGAAGGCTGCACTACAACTCCTACCAGTCCCCCTTGTCCCACAGCTCAGCAGGATGGTGCATACCCCCCACCCACACCAATGTGGCAGCCATTGCATTGCTCTCATCAAACTCGCAGGTATGTAGCCATCTTAACAGGGAGGTTTTTTTAGGGGGGGCGATGCCTGCACTACAACTCCCACCAGGCCCCTTTGTCCCACAGCTCAGCAGGATGGAGCACCCCCCTACCCACAACATGGGCAGACATTTCATTGCCTTACTGTTGTAAATGAAACAGCGATATGATTAAGCATTCACTGAAGACATGTGCTCTTCATCTTCTGAATTACGTTTTCTGCTTTATATTGACTAATGTTCAGACTCCATTTTTACTTAGCCATCCGCCATCTTGTATGGCCACGAAACCATGTGCTCTGCATGAGAAGAGTCTTACCTCTTCATTAGCCACTCCCGAGATTTGCCTAGCAACAGTCTATAAATAACTCCTTTGTGCGTTCAGTGCATGTTCAGAACTGACCACATCTGTCACTAATTAGGCTTTACTCGAATGTGTTTTCGCGGGTCTCAGGAAACGTTAACTCCACCCATGTATTGATTATGCACTGAACATGTCCATATAAGACCATAAATCTTGCTTCATGTTGTATCCGCCTACTTATGAGCCCCCCTATTCTGTATAAAAGGGGACCATGTGCACAAGTTCTGTGTGCTACTCTGTGCAATACTGTAGAGTGTTGCGCAGGTTGTAGAACCACCTTTGAAGGTTAATAAACTTTGTCTTTGTATTTGCAGTTTCCGTGCCAATTTCCTTCTAGTACTTCGTACACAGAAGGGCGAACCCTTTGTACTTGTGGGCCTAGCTGGGGCCTGTACTCATCATTACCCATATTTAAAGGTAGGTAGCCAGCTTAACATGGATGGGTGTTTGTGGGTGGGAAGCCTGCACTACAACATGCACCCAGCCCCCTTGTCCCACAGCTCAGCAGGATGGAGCACACTCCCCACCCACAACCATGTAGCAGCCATTGCATTGCTTTCATCAAACTCACAGGTAGGTAGCCTTGTTAACAGGGAGGGGTTTATGTGGGTGGGAAGCCAGCACTACAACTCCCATCAAGCCCCCTTGTCCCACAGCTCAGCAGGATGGAGTACTCCCCCACCCACAACCATGGGGCAGACATTTCATTACCTTACCCACACTTACAGATACATAGCCATCTCAACAGGGAGGAGTGTCTGTGGGTGGGAAGCCTGCACTACAACCCCCACCAGGCCCCCTTGTCCCGAAGCTCAGCAGGATTAACCACTGCCCACACCCACAACCTTGGGGCAGACATTTCATTGCGTTAGCCACACTTACAGGTAGGTACCCATCTTAATAGGGAGGGGTGTTTGTGGGTGGGAAGCATTCACTACAACTCCCACCAGCCCCCCTCGTCCCACAGCTCAGCAGGATGGAGCATACCCCACACCCACAACCATGTGGCAGCCATTGCATTGGTCTCATCAAACTCACAGGTAGGTAGCCATCTTAACAGGGAGGGGTGTTTGTTGGTGGGAGGCCTGTACTACAACTCCCACCATGCCCACTTGTTCAACAGCTCAGCAGGATGGAGCACTCCCCCCACCCACAACCATGGGGCAGATAAGTCATTACCTTACCCACTCTAACAGGTAGGTAGCCATCTTAACAGGGAGGGGTGTTTGTTGGTGGGAAGCCTGCACTACAACCCCCACCAGGCCCCCTTGTCCCGAAGCTCAGCAGGATTAAGCACTGCCCACACCCACAACCTTGGGGCAGACATTTAATTGTGTTAGCCACACTTACAGGTAGGTACCCATCTTAATAGGGAGGGGTGTTTGTGGGTGGGAATCCTGCACTACAACTCCCACCAGACCCCTTGTCCCACAGCTCAGCAGGATGCAGCACTCCCCATACCCACAACCATGGGGCAGACATTTCATTACCTTACCCACACTTACAGGTAGGTAGCCATCTCAACAGGGAGGAGTGTATGTGGGTGGGAAGCCTGCACTGCAACTCCCACCAGGCCCCCTTGTCCCACAGCTCAGCAGGATGGAGCACTCCCCACACCCACAAACATGGGGCAGACTTTTCATTGCCTTAGCCACACTTACAGGTAGATTGGTACACATCTGAACAGGGAGGGGTGTTTGTGGGTGGGAAGCCTTCACTACAACTCCCACCAGCCTCCCTCGTCCCACAGCTCAGCAGGATGGAGCACACCCCACACCCACAACCATGTGGCAGCCATTGCATTGGTCTCATCAAACTCACAGGTAGGTAGCCATCTTAACTGAGAGGGGTGTATGTCGGTAGGAAGCCTGCACTACAACTCCCATGAGGCCCCCTTGTCCCACAGCTCAGCAGGATGGAGCAATCCGCCACCCACAACCTTGGGGCAGACATTTCATTGCCTTAGCCACACTTACGGGTAGGTAGCCATCGTAGCAGGGAGTGGTGTTTGTGGGTGGGAAGCCTGTACTACAGCTCCCACCAGGGCCCCTTGTCCTGCAGCTCAGCAGGATGGATCACACCCCACACCCACAACCATGTGGCAGCCATTGCATTACTCTCATCAAACTCACAGGTAGATAGCCATCTTAACAGGGAGGGGTGTGTGTGGGTGGGAAAACTGTACTACAACTCCCACCAGGCACCCTTGTCCCACAGCTCAGCAGGATGGAGCACACCCCACACCCACAACCATGTAGCAGCCATTGCATTGCTCTCATCAAACTCACAGGTAGGTAGCCATCTTAACAGGGAGGGGTGTTTGTGGATGGGAAGCCTGTACTACAGCTCCCATCAGAGCCCCTTGTCCTACAGCTCAGCAAGATGGAGCATTCCTCAACCCAAAACCATGGGGAAGACATATCATTGCCTTACCCTCACCTACAGGTAGGTAGCCATCTTAACAAAGAGGGGTGTTTGTGGGTGGGTAGCCTGCACAACAACTCCCACCAGGCCCTGTTGTCCCACAGCACAACAGGATGGAGCACACACCCCCACCCACAACCACGTGGCAGCCATTGCATTGCTCTCATCAAACTCACAGGTAGGTAGCCATCTTAACAGGGAGGGGTGTTTTGGGATGGGAATCCTGCACTACAACTCCCACCAGACCCCCTTGTCCCACAGCTCAGCAGGATGGAGCACTCCCCATACCCACAACCATGGGGAAGACATTTCATTGCCTTACCCTCACGTACAGGTAGGTAGCCATCTTAAAAGAGAGGGGTGTTTGTGGGTGGGAAGCCTGCACTATAACTCCCACCAGCCCCCCTTGTCCCACTGCTCAGGAGGATGGAGCACTCCCCACAGCTACAACCATGGGGCAGACAATTCATTGCCTTATCCACACGTATAGGTAGGTAGCCTTCTTAACAGGGAGGTGTGTATGTGGGTGGGAAGCCAGCACTACAACTCCCACCAGGCCCCCTTGTCCCACAGCTCAGCAGGATGGAGCACTCCTCCCACCCACAACAATGGGGCTGACATTTCATTGCCTTAGCCACACTTACAGGTAGGTAGCCTTCTTAACAGGGAGTGGTGTCTGTGGGTGGGAAGCCTGCACTACAACCCCCACCAGGCCCCCTTGTCACACAGCTCAGCAGGATGGAGCACGCCCCCCCACAACCATGTGGCAGCCATTGCATTACTCTCATCAAACTCACAGGTAGGTAGCCATCTTAACAGGGAGGGGTGTTTGAGGGTGGGTAGCCTGCCTAACATCACCCATTAGTTCCCGTTGTCCCACAGCTCAGAAGGATACCTCACACCCCACACCCACAACCATGTGGCAGCCATTGTATTGCTCTTATCACACTTACAGGTACGTAGCCATCTTAACAGGGAGGGGTGTTTGTGGGTGGGAAGCCTGCACTATAACTCCTACCAGGCCCCCGTGTCCCACAGCTCAGCAGGATGGAGCACTCCCCACATCCACAACCATGGGGCAGACATTTAATCGCCTTACCCACACTTACAGGTAGGTATACTTCTTTACAGGGAGGGGTATATGTGAGTGGGAAGCCAGCATTACAACTCCCACCAAGCCCCCTTGCCAAACACAGCTCAGCAGGATGGAGCACTCCTCCCACCCACAACAATGGGACTGACATTTCATTGCCTTACCCGCACCTACAGGTAGGTAGCCTTCTTAACAGGGAGGGGTGTCTGTGGGTGGGAAGCCTGCACTACAACCCCCACCAGGCCCCCTTGTCCCACAGCTCAGCAGGATGGAGCACACCCCACACCCACAACCATGTGGCCGCCATTGTATTGCTCTTATCACACTTACAGGTAAGTAGCCATCTTAACAGGGAGGGGTGATTGTGGGTGGGAAGCCTGTACTACAGCTCCCACCAGGGCCCCTTGTCCTACAGCTCAGCAGGATGGAGCACTCCTCCCACCCACAGCTATGGGGCTGACATTTCATTGCCTTAGCCACACTTGCAGGTAGGTAGCCATCTTACCAGGGAGGAGTGTCTGTGGGTGGGAAGCCTTTACTGCAACTCCCACAAGCCCCCCTTGTCCCACCGCTCAGCAGGATGGAGCACCCCCCTAATCACAACCATGTGGCAGCCATTGCATTGCTCTTATCATTCTCACAGGTAAGGAGCCATCTTAACAGGGAGGGGTGTTTTTGGGTGGGAAGCCTGCACTACAACTCCCACCAGGCCCCCTTGTCCCACATCTCAGCAGGAATGAGCACACCCCACACCCACAACCATGTGGCAGCCATTGCATTGCTCTCATCAAACTCACAGGTAGGTAGCCATCTTAACAGGGAGGGGTGTCTGTTGGGTGGGAAGCCTGTACTACAGCTCCCACCAGGGCCCCGTGTCCTACAGCTCAGCAGGATGGAGCATTCCCCCAACCCACAACCATGGGGAAGACATTTCATTGCCTTACCCTCATGTACAGGTAGGTAGCCATCTTAACAAAGAGGGGTGTTTGTGGGTGGGAAGCCTGCACAACAACTCCCACCAGGCCCCGTTGTCCCACAGCACAACAGGATGGAGCACACACCCCCACCCACATCCGTGTAGCAGCCATTGAAGTGCTCTTATCATACTCACAGGTGAGTAGCCATCTTAAAAGGGAGGGGTGTTTGTGGGTGGGAAGCCTGCACTATAACTCCCACCAGACCCCCTTGTCCCACAGCTCAGGAGGATGGAGCACTCCCCACACCTACAACCATGGGGCAGACAATTCATTGCCTTATCCACACGTATAGGTAGGTAGCCTTCTTAACAGGGAGGTGTGTATGTGGGTGGGAAGCCTGCACTACAACCCTACCAACAGGCCCCCTTGTCCCACAACTCAGCAGGATGAAGCACGCCCCCCACAACCATGTGGCAGCCATTGCATTACTCTCATCAAACTCACAGGTAGGTAGCCATCTTAACAGGAAGGGGTGTATGTCGGTAGGAAGCCTGCACTACAACTCCCACCAGGCACCCTTGTCCCACAGCTCAGAAGGATACAGCACACCCCACACCCACAACCATGTGGCAGCCATTGTATTGATCTTATCACACTTACAGGTAAGTAGCCATCTTAACAGGGAGGGGTGTTTGTGGGTGGGAAGCCTGCACTATAACTCCTACCAGGCCCCCGTGTCCCCCAGCTCAGCAGGATGGAGCACTCCCCACACCCACACCCATGGGGTAGACATTTCATTGCCTTACCCACACTTACAGGTAGGTAGCCTTCTTAACAGGGAGGTGTGTATGTGGGTGGGAAGCCTGCACTACAACTCTACCAGCCCACCTTGTCCCACAGCTCAGCAGGATGGAGCACTCCTCCCACCCACAACAATGGGGCTGACATTTCATTGCCTTAGCCACACTTACAGGTAGGTAGCCTTCTTAACAGGGAGGTGTGTATGTGGGTGGGAAGCCCACACTACAACCTCCAACAGGCCCCCTTGTCCTACAGCTCAGCAGGATGCAGCACGCACCCCACAACCATGTGGCAGCCATTGCATTACTCTCATAAAACTCACAGGTAGGTAGCCATCTTAACAGGGAGGGGTGTATGTCGGTAGGAAACCTGCACTACAACTCCCACCAGGCACCCTTGTCCCACAGCTCAGAAGGATACAGTACACCCCACACCCACAACCATGTGGCAGCCATTGTATTGCTCTTATCACACTTACAGGTAGGTATCCTTCTTAACAGAGAGGGGTATATGTGAGTGGGAGGCCAGCACTACAACTCCCACCAGCCCCCCTTGTCCCACAGCTCAGCAGGATAGAGCACTCCTCCCACCCACAACATTGGGGCTGACATTTCATTGCCTTAGCCGCACTTACAGGTAGGTAGCCTTCTTAACAGGGAGGGGTGTCTGTGGGTGGGAAGCCTGCACTACATTCCCCACCAGGCCCCCTTTTCCCACAGCTCAGCAGGATGGAGCACGCCCCCCCCCCACAACCATGTGGCAGCCATTGCATTACTCTCATCAAACTCACAGGTAGGTATTCATCTTAACAGGGAGGGGTGTATTTGGGTGGGAAGCCTGCACTACAACTCCCACCAGGCACCCTTTCCCACAGCTCAGCAGGATGGAGCACACCCCACACCCACAACCATGTGGCAGCCATTGTATTGCTCTTATCACACTTACAGGTAAGTAGCCATCTTAACAGGAAGGGGTGTTTGTGGGTGGGAAGCTTGCACTATAACTCCTACCATGCCCCTGTGTCGCACAGCTCAGCAGGATGGAGCACTCCCAACACCCACAACCGTGGGGCAGACATTTCATCACCTTACCCACACTTACAGGTAGGTATCCTTCTTAACAGGGAGGGTTATATATGGGTGGGAATCCAGCACTACAACTCCCATCAGGCCCCCTTGTCCCACAGCTCAGCAGGATGGAGCACTCCTCCCACCCACAACTATGGGGCTGACATTTCATTGCCTTAGCCACACGTACAGGTAGGTAGCCATCTTACCAGGGAGGAGTGTCTGTGGGTGAGAAGCCTTTACAACAACTCCCACCAGCCCCCCTTGTCCCACCGCTCAGCAGGATGGAGCACCCCCCAACCACAACCATGTGGCAGCCATTGCATTGCTCTTATCATTCTCACAGGTAAGTAGCCATCTTAACAGGGAGGGGTGTTTTTGAGTGGGAAGCCTGCACTACAACTCCCACCTGGCCCCTTTGTCCCACATATCAGCAGGATGGAGCACACCCTCCACCCTCAACCATGTGGCAGCCATTGAATTGCTCTCATCAAATTCACAGGTAGGTAGCCATCTTGTCAGGGAGGGGTGTTTGTAGGTGGGAAGCCTGTATCCTCTAAGAGAAGGGGTACCCCAATTTAAATGTAGGGAGAGCAGTAGGGGAAAAAAGTCAATAACTAAAACAATAATAAAGCTCTACCTTTTCATATATAGGTGGATCAAATAAATCTCACTAGTAATTCACCCATAATTGGTTGTCAACAGCCACACCATTGGGAAGAGAGCACACAAACAAATTGAATTTGTGATTAAAGATAATGTTTTTCTCTTTATTCTTTTTGTACAATAATTTTGTTAATAAATCTACAAAAAGCACATGTGCTCAGAATAAGCATAAAGACAGTTTTTTGGAAGGATATATACAAAAAATCAAGATGGGCCCCCATGGGGGGATTGGAGGAGTATATATACAATTAAATAACAGTCATTCTCATCAAACAACCCATACAGTCATACACAGTCAGCCAAAACATAAAACATACATTTGCTCTACATTAAAATGTTTGTAGATATACAGAGGAACAATCTCCTCACAGTATTGAAGTGTCTAAAGTGTTAGACACCACTAAATCGAATAGAGGGATACGCCAGATCGAACAAAAGGACACGCCGACGCGCGTTTCGGTGCATTCACCCAATCATCAGGGTGCCACCTTCTTCAGGGCGTTTTCTATAATCACAGGGGGCCTGCAAATAGGTAAGATTTGAAAAAATGAAAAATAAAAATAAAAATAATAATAAAAAAGGTGGGAAGCCTGCCCTACAACTTCCACCAGTCCCCCTTGTCCCAAACTCAGCAGGATGGGGCACTCCCCATACCCACAACCACGGGGCAGACATTTTATTGACTTAGCCACACTTACAGGTAGGTAGCCATCTTAACAGGGAGGGGTGTTTTGGGGTGTGAAGCCTGCGCTACAACTCTACCAGCCCACCTTGTCCCACAGCTCAGCAGGATGGAGCATACTCACCACCCATAACTATGTGGCAGCCATTGCATTGCTCTCATCAAACTCACAGCCATCTTAACAGGGAGGGTTTTTTAGGGGGGACGAATCCTGCACTACAACTCCCACCAGGCCCCTTTGTCCCACAGCTCAGCAGGATCCAGCACTCCCCCTACCCACATCCATGGGGCAGACATTTCATTGCCTTACCCAAACTTACAGGTAGGAAGCCATTTTAACAGGGAGGGGTGTTTGTGGGTGGGAAGCCTGCACAAGAACTCCCACCATGCCCCCTTGTCCCAGAGCTCAGCACGATGGAACACACTCCTCACCCACAACCATGTGGCATCCATTGCATTGCTCTCATCAAACTTACAGGTAGGTAGCCTTCTTAACAGGGAGGGGTGTATGTGTGTGGTAAGCCTGCAGTACAACTCCCACCAGGCCCCTTGTCCCAAAACTCAGCAGGATGGAGCACTCCCCTCACCCACAACCACGGGGCAGACATTTCATTGCCTTAGCCACACTTCCAGGTAGGTAGCCATCTCAACAAGGAGGGGTGTTTGTGGGTAGGAAGCCTTTACTACAACTCCCACCAGCCCCCCGTGTTCCACAGCTCAGCATGATGGAGCACACCCCATACCCACAACCATGTGGCAGCCATTGCATTGATCTCATCAAACTTACAGGTAGGTAGCCATCTTAACTGGGAGGGGTGTTTGTGGGTAGGAAGCCTGCACTACAACTCCTGACAGGCCTCCTTGTCCCACAGCTCAGCAGGATGGAGCACTCCCCACACACACAACTATGGGGCAGACATTTCCCTCTACTGTGTCACCTAACACAGAGCTGGTCAGTGCATGCCCTCTGCCATCCTTCTCTAAATGTATTGAGCCATATGATCACACCAGCACTCACATATCAGCCAATTTTGCATTGATCCAAATGCCACATCCAGTGTGCAGACAGATAAGCGCACGTAACTTTCACAGAAATTAAACTTTGACTCACCAAGTCACATGTGAAACTAATTCATGGCACAGTCATGCACAGCATTGAATGCAATGTGTAAGTGCCATGGTTTCAGAGCATGAAGGGCCATATGAACACAGAACATGCATGGTCAAAAAGATAAACAAAGTCAAGCACATGTTATGGAAAAGCTATGTACAACATTCCATTGGCTGGTTCTTGTTAAGCTGAGTTAGATTCCATGAAGAGCAAACAAAAAAGAAGAATTACATTAATTTGATGTAGATGAAGACATGTCCTTGTAATCACACAATCTGTACGTGGGACATGGTCTCAATTTACATGTCACAACATGGACAAGTAATGTATGTACATCAACATCATGTCATGATGCACAGTATCTTGCACCCATAACAAGTGATTACAATGTAAAGTGTTTGGTGTATCAAATGTAACATCCAAAAGTCTAACAACAAGCTTGTGGAGTGCACTTCAATGACCATTTAACCTCTGTTCAACAGGAGATCCCTAAGCAACTGCAGCAGATGACACCAGCCACATGCAGAGTGTTGGACCCGGCCTCGTGGCGTGGTCCCGAACCCTCATACCTGACCAAACGGGGGCAGCCACAACCCTTCGGGGCCCCCCTGGATTGTACCCCGCTACCCGCACCAGCCTTCACGACGCGGCCCGCACCGGCCTCGGTCCCAGTGAAGCCCGACATCGATGCGCCAAGATCCGACCAAGGGGGGGTTGAGTGGCCACTCCACAGATCCCGGAGGAGGAGAGTTTCGATGGGGCCTCCAGCCGTCCCCCGACGCCTGGCTCCGATCGCCCTCCGGCCTCCCTGGGTGCTGGCTCCCCCTCCCGCTGGGTGTCTGGACTCTATCATCCCGGCCCCTCCGACCCCCCAGGCGCGAGGGTCCGGACATCAAAGGGCTCCAGCCATATATCTGGGGCAGCCCAAAACCAGGACAGCAGTTGTATCCTGGAGTCGAGAGCCCTGCTGATCGGATCGCGGCTGATCCTACGGAGAGAGACTCATTGCCTGGAACTTGGAACGCGAGGCCTGCTGACTACGACGCGGCTCCCCCTTGCTGAGAAGAAGACCCTCACGGAACATCGGAGCCCTGCTGATATCGTCGCGGCCCGACCTCGCTGAACTAACCATCGGAGCCCTGCTGACCTCGTCGCGGCTCGACCTCGCTGAAGTAACCATCGGAGCCCTACTGACCTCGTCGCGGCTCGACCTCGCTGAAGTAACCCCCGGAGCCCTGCTGACCTCGTCGCGGCTCGGCCTCATCGAAGCAACCCCCCTGAGCCCTGCAGGACGATGTCCCGGCTCCCGGAACCTCCCCCAGCTCGAGGATTGAGAGCTGGGCGCAGGGTGTTCCCGTACCCGGCTGGTACTGAGACTGTCCCGCTACCCCGTCCCTAAAAGACCCTGAGACTCTTTTGGATCCCTCGATCCGCCTGTAAATATTGCCACGGAAATCTGCCTTTAATACCGATAAAGACTTGCGAGAATTGATACCCTTGTTGTGTCCCTTTGTGGTGGTGGGATTGCTTGGCTGGTACGATCATAGGAGGAGGACCTCGCCCAGGAGTCTTCTCAGCGGAGCTCGGCTACTTCCCTACAGAACGGTGGCTCTCGGGGTGGTCAGTCCGACACCATCTGACCCCCCGGAGATCCCCTTCTAACACAGAGCCAGTCTCCCCCCCCCCGGAACATGAACTCCTGGATACAGACTCCTTATGGTTCTCGGATGAGGAGCAACACCCCGGCCCCTCCGGACTGCCAGGGCGCACCACTTCTCAGGCCCTCATTGTCACCACCACAGCAACAACAACAGGGCTGACACCTGCTACATCAACCTGTGTGGTCTCCACCACCACCATCACAACAGCAACAACAACAGCACTGACTACTGCCACAACGACCTGTGAAGCCTCAACCACCACCATCACCACTGCTGCCGGCAACGCTCTCCATGCCTCAGTGGTTACCAACACCACACGAAACCCAGAGGATGCCACGGACTGTGTGCGGGTGTGTCGAGTGCCAATGCCACAGGTCCGTATCAGCAGGGCAGGTGGGAGGGCAACTGGGAGACAGATACAGGAGGAGACTGAGACTGAAGCCCTGGCCACTATCGCAAGAGTCCTTGGGGCATACGAACAGACCCAGGGACAGATGGGCCAGCTCGTGGAAGTAGCGCATGAGCTCCGCCTGCTGCAGAGGTCCATGGATACACGGATGGGCCAAATTGTGAACCTCTTGGGCCAGCTAGTGGGTGTTCAGAGGGACAGACATTCAGCCCCAAGTACAGCTCAACCCCCATCCAGTGGCCCGCATGTGGATCAGTCTACAACCTCAGGTACGGCCACAGAGAGGGGTGGGCTGCAACAAAGTTACTTCTCAGACACCGCTTGAACCCACATTAGAGGCCCCCCCCCTGCCAAATGCGGGTCGGGCATCTGATAGCCAACAGAGGAGGATCACGTGGCAGGGCACCATACAAATGCCAGTCGCAGAGCCAGCCTTGATGGCACCGGTGTTCCCCTTTCCATTGTCTTTGTTGACTGTCCTTACCCACATTGCCATGTTGATGGCAGGAGTCTGTTGGACTGTGTGGCTACAAAAATGTGGTGACTACTCCATTTGTCTCATCTACCATCACTGGCAACACATAAATTCACTAGGCACAAATCTGTAAATAATCAAAATACTTCTTGCAAAAAAACACTCTTTACACACCTCTGTCTTTGTGTCAGCTCCATGTTTATTACAATATGTACAAAGGCAACTCAGATTCAAATGCACCACAAGCTCTGATTGTGACAAGGCATCCAGAGGGTGAAGGAACCTAGAAAGACACAAGAGAATGACATTTACTTGCCAGCTGATGCCATTACAGCTAAAACACACCACTTGTCATCAAGGTTCAAAAAGCAGCACACATAACAATGAGCAACAACATCAACATAGACATGAGGTACCTGGATAAAAATACCCTGTGCCACACACATCAGCCATTAGCCCAGAGCCAACAACAGCCAGCAGTCAAAAAGATCATCTATGCTTTGCCACTACTATCACACCCAACTGACAATGTCCCTGTTGTACAATGTCACTTACATTCAATGGAAGTAGTTGTCAATGAACTGTTGAAACAGGTCACCACCTTCCTCTTCTCCACTATTGTCCTAACTGGGCACGTGTGGGTTTGCAGGGGGGGCATCTGCTGATCATCGTCATTCAGAAGCAGGGGGCAGCTTTGTGCAAGGCCAGGTTGTGTAGCATGCAGCATGCAACAATTATCTAGCACACCTTTAGGGAAGTGTACATCAGTGCACCTCCGGTCCTTTCTAGGCATCGAAATCGAGACATCAGAAGCCCAAAAGTACGCTCCACCACACGGCGTGTTTCCCATGTGCCTCATTGTAGCTGACTTCACCCGGGGTCCTTGGATTCCGCAGTGGGCTCAACAACCAAGGCCGGTTGGGATACGCAGAGTCACCTAGGTGTGAGATACAGAGAGAAATTTACTAATAAAAACAGTAGCTGAGAACAGCATGTCACACATTCAGCACAATACTTGACTCAGCTTACTCACCTACAGGCCACACACGCTGCGGATGCAGATTTGCCATCATTTGTGGTACGATGCTGTTACACAGGGTGTAGGAGTCATGAGCTGACCCGGGAAATCTGGCACAGACATGGGAGATGATCGTATCCACTTGGCATACCACCTGCACATTCATGGAATGAAAATACTTCCTGTTCTTGTAGATGTGCTCACGTGCCTGTGGTGGAACCAGGCCAAAGTGTTTGCAGTCAATGGCATCTACCCCATTAGGTGTGTGGCCAAGGGCATAGAAACCAGCCTACACAGGTGCCAATTCAGGTCTCTTTGGCAAATGGATGTAGCGGTCCTTGTATGCCATCATTGCAGACAGGACATCCCATAGCACCATGCTGAACATCTCTTGAGACATCCCACCGGCGCTGGCCACCGTGTATTGAAATGAGCCTGTTAGAAAAGGTAGATGGACCGGGAGGGTCGGCCGGGGTCAGGAGGAGAGGTCTCCGGGGAGAGCCGTCTCCAGCGATCGTACAGACAAGTAACTTCCCCCCCACAGACAGATATCACACACGGATAAGGTTCAGTGTTCTTTATAAGCACTTATTTAAGGTACGGTTAAATGGTACAAGGAGGTCTGGACTCAGGGGTCCCCTCGATTAGAGTCTCGCAAGGTAGGGAAGGGGGTAGCGGGACAGTCTATTTACCAATCAGGTAGTTCGGATGAGATGATGATGAGCTCACAATCCTCGAGCTTGGTGATTAGGTGGTATGGGCCGCGGCAGCGCCAGCAGGTCCCGGTGTGGATGGGCGATACAACGGGCCGCGGCAGCGCCAGCAGGTCCCCGGAAGATATACGGTCCGCGGCAGCGCCAGCAGGTCCCGGTGAGGATGGTCGTTACAACGGGCCGCGGCAGCGCCAGCAGGTCCCAGGAAGATGACTGTTGCAGAAGGCCGCGGCAGCGCCAGCAGGTCCCGGTGAGGATGGTCGTTACGACGGGCCGCGGCAGCGCCAGCAGGTCCCAGGAAGGTGAAGGTTGCAGAAAGCCGCGGCAGCGCCAGCAGGCAGGACGATGGTTCACAAGAGCGGGCTACGGCAGCGCCAGTAGACCGTCAGGGTTGAGTTCACTCGGTGTCTCTCGACTCCAGGATACAACTGCCTTCCTGCTCCGGAGCTGCCCCAGTTATAGGGCTGGTGCCCTTTGATGTCCGGACCCTCGCACTTGGAGGTCGGAGGGTCCGGGATGAAGGTGTCCAGACACCCAGCAGGGGGTGGAGCCAGTGCCTGGGGGAGCTGGGGGCGATCGGCACCTGGCGGGGGAGAGCCCTTGACACTTTGTTCTCCCATTGACCTGCCAAGTGGTCCGCTCACCTCCTGGGTGGATGGTGGTGCCGGGATGTCGGGGCCGGCCAGGCCCGGGGTTAGGGTCGAGGGGAGGCCATGCGGCCGCGTGGTGCAGGGCCCAAGATGGCGGCTTGACCCGGCCGGGAAAGCCGGTGGGGCTGGACCCCGTGATGAGTAGGGGTCCGAGGGCAGAGGGTCCGTCGGGAGACGGAGTACAGGTGCTTGTTGCGGGGATATGCCAGGTGGGCCGGGGTTCGGGCCCCGTCGAGCGGGGAGGGAGCCAGCCGTTTGTGAGGCCTGTCCAACATGCGTCCCCCCCAGCTGAAGGCGGGGAGAGTCACCCATCTCCTTGGGGACTCTCTTCGTCGAGGCGGAAAAAGCGGGACAGGCCATCTGCGTTGGCGTGATCTTGGCCTGGTCGGTGCTCCACGGTGAAGTCCATTCCCTGCAGGGAAATGGACCAGCGCAAGAGTTTTGGGTTCTCCCCCCGCATCTGCATCAGCCATTGCAGGGGTCGATGGTCGGTTTGTACCCGGAAGTGGGTACCGAAGAGATAGGGTCGGAGCTTTTTGAGGGCCCACACTACTGCAAAGGCCTCCCTCTCGATGGTGCTCCAACGCTGTTCTCGGGCCAGGAGACGTCGGCTGATGAAGGCCACCGGCTGGTCATGACCTTCGGTGTTCAGCTGAGAGAGGACGGCCCCGATGCCGTGGTCGGAGGCGTCGGTCTGCACCACAAATTCCCGACTGTAATCGGGGGCCTGGAGCACCGGGGCGGTGCACAGGGCGGCCTTCAGCTCCTCGAAGGCCGCTTGACAATCAGGAGTCCAGTTGACCCGCTTCGGCTGGTTCTTGGATGTGAGACCCGTGAGGGGCCCCACGATGCTGCCGTAGTCCTTCACGAACCGCCGGTAGTAGCCGGTGAGCCCCAAGAAGGCTCGGACCTCGGTCTGGGTGACGGGGGGCTGCCAGGACTGGATGGCAGCAATCTTAAGTTGTAGTGGGGCCACCAGCCCGCTCCCCACTTGGTGCCCAAGGTAGGTCACAGACCCTTGGCCAATCTGGCACTTGCCGGCCTTAATGGTGAGGCCGGCCCGCTGGAGGGCTTGCAGGACCTCTTGGAGGTGGCGGAGGTGGTCGGACCAGTGGCGGCTGTATACAGCGATATCGTCCAGGTAGGCAGCGCTGAATTCTTCAAGCCCTGCCAAGACCTGGTTCACAAGGCGTTGGAACGTGGCGGGGGCATTCTTCATGCCAAAGGGCATGACCTTAAATTGATAGTGGCCATCGGGGGTAGAGAAGGCCGACCGTTCTTGAGCCCTGGGTGTGAGGCCGATCTGCCAGTAGCCCGCCGTTAGGTCGAAGATACTAAGGTAGCGGGCGGCCCCCAGCCGGTCGATCAGCTCGTCTGCTCGGGGGATGGGATGAGCGTCGGTCCGGGTGACAGCGTTCAAGCCCCGGTAGTCGACGCAGAATCTCAGTTCAGGGGCGGAGCCGGGGGCAGCGGCCTTGGGAACTAATACGACCGGACTGGCCCAGGGACTGTCCGAGGGCTCGATGACCCCGATCGTGAGCATCTTGGCCACTTCCTCCTGGATGCAGGCCCGTACCCGATCTGGTACGCGGTAGGCCCGGTGCCGGACAGGGGGACTGTCCCCGGTGTCTACGTCGTGCAAACACCAGGGGGTGACCCCGGGGGTGAGGGAGAACAGGGCAGCGAACTGCAGCAGGAGGTTCCGGCAGTCCTGGCGTTGCTCTGAAGTGAGGGCGTCCGAGAGCCGGACCCCGTCCACGGAGCCGTCCTTCTCCTGAGTCTTCAGGAGGTCCGGGAGGGGCTCGGAGTCTTCTTCTGTGCCACTGTCTGTAGCCATCAAGAGGCTTAGTTCGGAGCGCACAAAGTGCGGTTTGAGCCGGTTGGTGTGGAGGACCCGAAGGGGGTTCCGGGAGGACCCCATGTCGATGAGGTAAGTGACGGGGCTTTTGCGCTCGACCACTTTGAAGGGCCCCGTCCACTTATCTTGCAGGGCACATGGTTCGGTGGGGGACATCACCCATACTTGCTGCCCAGGCTCGAATTCAACGGAGGAGGCATTGTGATCATACCACCTCTTCATGTCCTCCTGGCTGGCCTCGAGGTTCGCCTTGGCCATCTCCCTGAAGCGCCGGGTCTGGTTTCGTAAGGCCAGGATGTATTTGAAGACGTCTGGAGGGGTCGTTAGGGGGGCCATCTCCCAACCTTCCTTGACTAGGCTGAGGGGCCCTCGCACAGGGTGTCCGTATAGGAGTTCAAAGGGGCTAAAACCGAGGGACTTCTGGGGCACTTCCCGGTAGGCGAAGAGGAGGCACGGGAGCAGTACATCCCACTGGCGACGGAGAGGTTCTTCCAATCCCCCAATCATCCCTTTGAGAGTGCGGTTAAAACGCTCCACTAGTCCGTTCCCTTGGGGGTGATAGGGGGTCGTGAATCTGTAGGTGACCCCGCATTGTTGCCAGAGGGACTTCATGTACTTTGATATGAAATTCGTGCCTCGGTCGCTGACGACTTCTCGGGGGAAGCCTACCCGGGAGAAGATCCCCATCAGGGCCCGGCCAACCACTGGAGCGGTCACTGTCCGTAGAGGCACCGCCTCGGGGTAGCGGGTGGCATGGTCCACTAGCACCAAGATGAACCTGTGTCCTTGTGCCGTGCGGGGGTCCAGAGGTCCCACAATGTCTATCCCCACCCTCTCGAACGGGGTGGTGACCACCGGGAAGGGTTGTAGAGGGGCCTTCAGCTTCCGGCCACTCTTCCCGCTGGCTTGGCATGTGGGGCACGATCGGCAGTGGTTCAGGACGTCATTCCTCATTTTCGGCCAAAAAAAGTGGGTCATCAGGCGACTGTACGTTTTGTCCTGGCCCAGGTGTCCAGCCAGGGGGACATCGTGGGCTAGGTTGAGCAGAAAGTCTCGGAAGCGGAGCGGTACCACCAGAACTCGACCGGCCCCCAGTTCGGCGATTCTTTGCTCGCTGTAGAGCAGGTCGTTATCCCAGTAGACCCAGTGGGTTCCTGTGGTGTCCCCGGCGGTTTGGGTGCTGGCTTGTTGGCGGAGTCCCTCGAGGGAGGGACAGGTCTTTTGTTCCTGGCGGAACTGTTCTTGGGTGGGCCCCCCTTCTTGCCGCCACTGAGCCAGATCCGGGAGGTCCTGGTGTTGCGCGTCTTCCTCGGTGGTCGGGTCCGGGAGGTCGGACTCGCCGTTGTCCTCTACGGGGGCAACCGGGGGCGGAGGTGCTGGCCATTCGGTTTCTTCTGATCGGGGGGCGGCACGGGCGGCCATGGATCGGGTGGTTATGCAGGCCCAGTCCGGGAGGCCCAGCATCCCCAAGTGCTCTCTTCTCTCGACGGTGGCCCACGGGGAACTCTCGAGGTCATTCCCCAGGAGGCAGTCCACGGGGGCATCGTCCCGGACCGTCACCTTCAGTAGGCCGGAGACCCCTCCCCATTCAAACGGGACGCAGGCCATCTTACACATGCTCTCAGAGTTATCTGCCGAGCGGACGGGGCAGAGAATGTTCGGCAGGATCTGCTCGGGCTTCACCAGGTGACAGCGGACGGCCGTCACGCTGGCGCCGGTGTCACGCAAGGCCTCGGCTCTCTGTCCATTAATGGTCACCCACTGACCATATTTTCTGGTGTTGGCGGGTAGGGGAGCCCGCGGAACCATGTCCCTTCCCCCTAAGCATGCCAGGACCATGGCGGCCGGTTCCCACCCTTGCTGGTCCGGCTCATACTCCTCGGGTCCCTCCGATGATTGCTCTTCCCCCAGGGCAGCGGCAGCTACCTGGCGGGGCTTGGGTGGTTGGTTTAGCGGGCAGTTCGGATCGTTGGCGTAGTGGCCTAGTCGCTGGCACCGGTGGCACGTGACGTGGGCTCGGTACCCAGGCCGCAATGGGGGGTTGCCCCGGCCGGCCGGAGGTGGGGTGCTGGCCACGGGGGTTGCTGGTAAGGCGTCTCTCCCTCGCCCCTGGCCCCCTCCTCCTCCCCGAGGACGGTGCTGGCCTTGGTTGCTTCTGTTCTGGTCGTGTGGTCCTTTCCGGCCCACTCGGGTGCTTTCCCACCGGTCAGCTTCGGCGGCGAGCTGCCGTGGGTCAGTCAGCTTACTGTCGAGTAGGTGCTGCCTGAGCTCGACGAAACAGTTGTTTGATAGGTGCTCCCATACCATAAGGTTGAAGAGTTGTTCGTAGGTGGTGACCTGATTTCCCTTGATCCAACCCTCGAAGGCCCGGCTGAAATAGTTCACGTATTCCACCCAAGTTGTACCTGGGATCCGGGTGCAATCTCTGAACCTCTGGCGGTACATCTCGGGCGTGAGGCCGTAGCGGGTGAGGAGGGCAGCCTTCATGTGGTCGTAGGACGACATTTGGTGATCGGGGAGCTGCAGCAGGGCATCGCGACCCTCGTTGATGAATCTCCCCCAAAGTCCGGCTCCCCAATCACTCCGGTCGATCCGGTGGGAGGTCATTGCGATCTCATAGGCTTTAAACCACTGTTGTATGTCGTCTTCTCGGACATACTCGCGGACCACATCCTTGGGGATGTGAACTTTTTTCTCAATAGGCCCCGGGGTGTGTGGTCGCTCAGGCACCCCCAGTTCCTTATTCTGTTTGCGCAGTTCTATTTCCGCCAGTCGGCGCTCGTGCTCGAGCGTTATTTTTTTCTCTTCCAGCTCTCTTTGTCTCTGCTTTTCTTCTCGTTCCTCTCGAAGCCGCATATGCTCGAGGTTGATTTTCTGTTCAGCCAACTTAAGTTCCCCATCCATCTTGAGTCGTGCCATCTCTAATTCGTGTAATCTGACTCTGTCTCTTTCTCGTATCTCCTCCTGTGAGAGGCCCGTTCCCCGCTCCTCGGGAGCCGTGGCGTTCCCCTCTGGTGTGATGCTGGTTTGGTCTGGTGTGACGCTGTTTTGGTCGGAGGGTCCTGTGACCCCAGTTTCTGTCCATGACTCAAGAGCGCGCTTTAGATCATCCTTGGTACTCAGGCCGGTGGTAGCAATGCCAAGTTCTATGCAAAATTGTCTCAGTTCGCGGTGGTTGTATTCTTCTAATTTCTCCATTTGGAACTTCTCGGTGGAGCTGCTATCTTTGGTCGACATCGTGCTTTGTCGTGGGGTGAGCTACTCTCTGTACGATTACGCGTTGATTCGGATCGCGCCGCTGGCCACCAATGTTAGAAAAGGTAGATGGACCGGGAGGGTCGGCCGGGGTCAGGAGGAGAGGTCTCCGGGGAGAGCCGTCTCCAGCGATCGTACAGACAAGTAACTTCCCCCCCACAGACAGATATCACACACGGATAAGGTTCAGTGTTCTTTATAAGCACTTATTTAAGGTACGGTTAAATGGTACAAGGAGGTCTGGACTCAGGGGTCCCCTCGATTAGAGTCTCGCAAGGTAGGGAAGGGGGTAGCGGGACAGTCTATTTACCAATCAGGTAGTTCGGATGAGATGATGATGAGCTCACAATCCTCGAGCTTGGTGATTAGGTGGTATGGGCCGCGGCAGCGCCAGCAGGTCCCGGTGTGGATGGGCGATACAACGGGCCGCGGCAGCGCCAGCAGGTCCCCGGAAGATATACGGTCCGCGGCAGCGCCAGCAGGTCCCGGTGAGGATGGTCGTTACAACGGGCCGCGGCAGCGCCAGCAGGTCCCAGGAAGATGACTGTTGCAGAAGGCCGCGGCAGCGCCAGCAGGTCCCGGTGAGGATGGTCGTTACGACGGGCCGCGGCAGCGCCAGCAGGTCCCAGGAAGGTGAAGGTTGCAGAAAGCCGCGGCAGCGCCAGCAGGCAGGACGATGGTTCACAAGAGCGGGCTACGGCAGCGCCAGTAGACCGTCAGGGTTGAGTTCACTCGGTGTCTCTCGACTCCAGGATACAACTGCCTTCCTGCTCCGGAGCTGCCCCAGTTATAGGGCTGGTGCCCTTTGATGTCCGGACCCTCGCACTTGGAGGTCGGAGGGTCCGGGATGAAGGTGTCCAGACACCCAGCAGGGGGTGAAGCCAGTGCCTGGGGGAGCTGGGGGCGATCGGCACCTGGCGGGGGAGAGCCCTTGACACTTTGTTCTCCCATTGACCTGCCAAGTGGTCCGCTCACCTCCTGGGTGGATGGTGGTGCCGGGATGTCGGGGCCGGCCAGGCCCGGGGTTAGGGTCGAGGGGAGGCCATGCGGCCGCGTGGTGCAGGGCCCAAGATGGCGGCTTGACCCGGCCGGGAAAGCCGGTGGGGCTGGACCCCGTGATGAGTAGGGGTCCGAGGGCAGAGGGTCCGTCGGGAGACGGAGTACAGGTGCTTGTTGCGGGGATATGCCAGGTGGGCCGGGGTTCGGGCCCCGTCGAGCGGGGAGGGAGCCAGCCGTTTGTGAGGCCTGTCCAACAGAGCCATTTACAAAGAAATGCAGGGCCGCCATCACCTTAACTGTCGGCATCAGGGCAGTTGGTTAGGGTCTGTGAGGCCTCAGATGGGGCTCCAACTGAGCACATAGGGGCAGGTTTACATGCCCCTTGTGCCACCGCTGCATCACGTTGCGTGATGCACCGGTGGTGCAGCCTGCTAAGTGATATTTACAAGAACAGGTAAAGTCACCCTGCGTGACTTAACCTGTGCTTGTAAATATCGCCCCTGCTCACACAACACTTTGCGTGTTAGCGGTGTGACATGGGTGTTGCTGTGGGTGTTCCCATGCAACACTCATGCCCACTGATGCATTTCAGATTTACAAGAAATCGTAAATCTGGAAATGCGCCAGAATGTTTTCAGTTCTCCTCGTTTATTTCCTCTTTTAATGCGTGCTGCATTCTACAGCACACATTGGAAGAGGAAATCACCTCAATTGATTGCTTTTGTGCAGGAAGGTGCTCCTTCTTGCACAAACACAATCTCCCCACGACGCAGGCATCCTTGCACCATGGTGCAAGGGTGCCTGCACCGGCGCATGACAACAATTTTTGTGCGTCAGTGCACGGGGAAGCCCAGAGATGCGACATATTTTTGTAAATATGTCGTATCCCTGTGCTTCTAAACTAACGCATTGTGGCACAGCAAAATGACTTGCGGCACCGCGCTGCGTCAGTTTCTTGTAGATCTGTCCCTAAGTTCCTGAAGGGTAGCGCAATCAAGACGGAATTTCCATATGATTTCCTCATCCTCCATGTTCGCCAGCACTGGGAAAGGACGATGCACATTTGGTTGTCGCCTACATGAAATGAAAGAGGACACATGTTACTTCAATTCCCCAATGAGATGTGTCAACCATCTTGACTGATGCAGCACCAACAATGACTTGACTTTAACAACAGCTTAATGCACAAGTCGCATGCAGAGACATCTTGATCTCATGTAGTCATACATGTGGTCAGTATGTACATACTGACTGACTACCCCAAAACAGAATCTGACTATGTGAATGGTAAATGGTGCACTCCTACATCTTGTGTCCCCAGCCCTGGGAGTAGTTGACACAGCACATGTAGGAAACAGTAACACTGCTGACTGCTGTGAAGCTGCTGTACCTTCCACCCCTTCTTGCTTAAGTTGCACAGTGCACAACTTTACTACATAATGAGCACAGTTTGTGAAAGCTGATCAACCATCAAAATCAGTACAGCAATGGGCACAGTGAAATAGGCACATTATGTGGTATGTCCATCATTACTGTGGGTTGGTTAGCCATCTCACACGTTGAGATGTTCACAAATATGAGATCTCCATTACACACCAAATCTGTGTACATGCACACAAATATCATAGGTGACATGTGATAAGGTACATGCCAATGCATGTCATCATGTGCAGTGACATGGCATGTGTAGGCATCAGTGAGTTGTATGTTACTTTAGCATTCAATTTAGTAAACAGGTGCTGTAACAAATTGTGAAGGTAGAGAGTTCAATGATTAAAATTGGCTTTTGCCATAGCTAGAGCATATTGTGTCCATAGGTGCAGTATGCGTGCACAGCTACCGCGATCACAGGTATTGGACACAATTGAAAGATGCAGCATAGCGGTGGCGACTGCCTGGCCCCCACGGTGTGATGCCGCCAATGCCATTGCAGCCAATGGGAACCACATTACGGTAGTGCAATGCAATTTTGAAACCTGCGGTAGGCATGCACCGCTACCGCAATCACAGGTATTGGACACAATTGAAATATGCAGCATAGCAGTAGCAACCACCTGGCCCCCGCGGTGTGACACCGCCAATGCCAATGCCATTGGAGCCAATGGGAACCACGATTGCGGTAGAGCAATACAATTTTGAAACCCACGGTAGGCGTGCACCGCTACTGCTAACGCAGGTATTGGACACAATTGAAAGATGCAGCATAGCGGTAGCGACCGCCTGGACCCCGTGGTGTGACACCGCCAATGCCAATGCGATTGCAGCCAATAGGAACCGCGATCGCGGTAGTGCAATACAATTTTGAAACCCGAGGAAGGCGTGCACCACTACCGCGATCACGGGTATTGGACACAATTGAAAGATTCAGCATAACGGTAGTGACCGCCTGGCCCCCACAGTGTGACACCGCCATTGCCAATGCCATTGCAGCCAATGGAAACCACGTTCGTGGTAGTGCAATACAATTTTCAAACCCAAGGTAGCCGTGCATCGCTACCGCGATCCCGGGTATTGGACACAATTGAAAGATGCAGCATAGTGGTAGCGACCGCCTGGCCCCAGCTGTTTGACACTGCCAATGCCATTGCAGCCAAAGGGAACCACGATCACAGTAGTGCAATACAATTTTGAAACCCGCGGTAGGCGTGCACCGCTACTGCGGTCAAGGTCATTGGACACAATTGAAAGATGCTAACCAGGGAGACCAATTGCAGCAACTGAGTACCACTGAAACAACCCCAGGGCCCTATAAATCTCTGTGGGAGAGCCACACATTTCACTTGCATTCAGACACTGCTGCCTGCCATTCATCACCACCAACTGCTGCTGTACCTCTACTCTGGACCCAGTGATGGCGAGAAATGAGAACATCAGGGCCCATCCCTTCACAACAGAGGAGCTGGAGGTCCTGGTGGACGAGGTCCTTGCGCAGTATGGGAGGCTGTTTGGTGCACCAGATGTACTGATAAGTGTTTCAGAGTAAAAGTTTGAGAGTGCTCAGTGTGAGAAGTTGGCCTGATATATGCTGTCCAGTAATTATAGTGGGCACCTTTTATCAGTCTAAACAACCCCTTATGGTGAATAGCTTAAAGACAACCTTTATTGAAAGCTATCCTAGTGGTAGCTATGGAGTGCAGCCTTCAGGCCAATTCTTGAAGGAATGTAAAGCAGCTTGTTTTACCAGTCTATAATCTCTTGAATGACCAAATGAAAGGACAACCACACCAGGTATATATATAAAATATATGTATTTAAGATAAAACACACCCCTCTAGTCTCTTTATCAGACTGGAGTTCGAAGTACTTAATTTATAAGTTAGTTATCAACAGTATTAGCACAAATACACGTTTGGGCCCTAGGGGCGTACCAAACCATATACCAAAAAAGTGGTATAAGAACCTTGACTGAACTAGACACAAGGCCTAGAGCCTGTAGAATTGATGGGACCCCAAGGAACCACCCAAGGCAGTGACACAGGGGACCCAAGGGGGCTGTGTGCAGTGTGTAAACACAACCACGGGTTCCCAATAGCTTCTATGGGCAATGTCGCGGATGGAAATTTAAAGGTTAGGGACACTTAGAATCGAGTCAGGACCAAACCCTTTTGGACTTAGGAAGTTCTAGGGTTAGCACCCACGGGAGCACTGGAGTACTCGTGTTACCTTACCCAGGGAAGCCAGGTGCATAGGTGTCTTTTGGTGTCGGGTCGCGTAGTCGATTTCAATGGAAGCTGGTGAAGAAGTGCTGCTGCCGTGAAGAGGAGAAGTGTCAGAAGCGATCCAAGCCTGGATCTAGGATGGCAGGAACCTGAAAGCAGAGGGGACAGAGTCTGAGTCACTTGCCAGTGACCAAGGGCACAATTGACCAATGTCCACCGATGTTGGGTGCTTCAGGTGAGTTGATGGGTGTCTTTACTCTTCAGCCACGAGGTCCAGGAGATGCCGACGATAACCAGGAGCTGGATTCGAGCTGTGCCACAAAGTTTGTCGAGTGCTGCCATGTCGGCAACCAGATTGGACCCAACAAGCCTTGGCAACGGCAAATCTCTTGGAATCAGAGAAAGGATGGTGGTGCAGACCAGCAAGGTCTAGGGGACTCACCCAGTGAGGGTAAGTTGGGGCATGTCTGGAGCAACCAGGAAAGCCCAATCTGAAGAGGAGTTGCCTTTGTGGGGACCCACTAGTCAATGGGCTAGCGATCGTGAAGGAGCCTCATGCGGTCGCACTGGAAACTGGCCCAAAGTTCACTCGTGGAGTGGAGGTCAGAAATCTTCGGTATAGGAGATGCTCACGGACGGGACTACTCGGCACCCAAAGCACAACTTCAAGGAAGACCAGGAAGATGATGGTGCTGCAAAAGATCATGGTGTCCAGGGGTCACAGCTCCACATCACCCACGATAGCCACGGGACTTAGCTTTGCTGTGGACTCAGTGTAGCCTGGGGGAAGTCTGGAAATCCACCTCTGGTGATGCAAAGACTTCAGTGTCCGGTGGGAGCTTCAGCGATGCAGACTGGTCAGTTGCTTCTTTGGTGCCTGCCAAACAGGGGAGTCACTCCTTGACCTCAAGGGAGATTTCTTCAGTCTTCTAGTTAAAGTAGAACATTGAAGGTCCAGGATATATGTTGCAGAGTTTCATCCAGGGTAATCTAAAGTTGCAAGGACTGGGTTCCCATACTTATACACTCTAGGGACCCACCTATGAGATGGTTTGGAAAGAGGGGTGGTTACACCCATTTCTTTTGTCCAGTTTTACGCCAGAGCACGGGCAGGTATCCCCTGCAACCGGTTTGAACTGGACTATGCACAGGGACACCAAGTGTGCCCCTCGTGCAGGACTTCAAAGCACCAGAGAGTGCTCCCGCCCAGCCTCAATACACATCTGCCTGTCTGGGGAGGTGGTTACACCTCCCTGGGACAGGAAACCTATTGTCCAGGCCTCCCCTGCTGGAGTTTCAGTCAGCAGCAGGAGGCCAGACCTGTGTCTGTGGCAGAGGCATTCATTTTGTGTTGCCAGGGCTGTAGAAAGTCCTACCGGGTTAGACCAGTGTGAACATGTCTATCCCTCTAGAAGGGTGAAATGCTACCCCCACCTCCAGAACTGGCGGGGGTGGTATTCCAAAGCGTTTGACACCAAACACGACATGTTTCCGTGCAGCCATTCCAAAGTTGGCATTTACCGCGAGGTTATAATGCACTAAAGAGTATATGGTCAGGCTGCACCACAAACAGCATCAGAGAAGGTACTCCAAACGCTGCAGAGAGGCTCTGCTCATGAAGGGGCACCCTCTCACATAAAAACCAAGCACTCTGCCTTCAGGATTGTCAAGGCCTGCCATAGGAGTGACTTATAGGTTTTATATGTGTGTGCAATGGTAGTGATATAGGTAGCCTATACCACTGTAAGGGGTGCAAGCACCACCTTACCCAGGCTGCAGTAGCAGACCTGTGGTGTCATTTTGGAGTGCTTCCCAGGGGGGGCATAATACATGCTTCAGCCCCTGGTAGGCCTCTGAAGTACCTATGCCCTAGGTACGTAGTATACCATATACTAGGGGCTTATAAGGCACTCCAGAATCCAATTAGAAATGTACCTAATGTACATGGAAACCATTTAACAGAGAAAGCAGATAGACTGGGGCCCTGAATAGCAGAATCCCAGTCCAACTAAGTCATAAACCAGCAAAACACCAGGCAAAAAGTTGGGGCAACCATATAGTCAGATTCCACCTTCCTACACTCAGAATGCTCACATGATGTTGCTCTGGAGTAGTATGTGCCTGGGAGTGCAAATCAATGTGCATGCATCCATATTGTTCCTATTGCATGCTCCATACATGGCCTGTTAAGAATTGCATTTGAGTATGTGGAGGATGGCAACATGGACACTTCTACAGCCCTTCTTGCGCAAAAATAAACAAACGTTGCTCTGAGACGAGGTAATGTAAATGTGTGATACACTGCCTAGCATGCTGACTCCATGCCAATGGGGTGTGTAGCCTTATTTCCACAGATCCATGACTGCATTGAAGGATGGGCATGACATGCAGTGTTTTTGCAGCCACACAGTTACACTGCTGGTTTGAGACAGTCTAAGTCAGAACAAACATTGGTTATGCTGTGAAGTCATAGTCCATTCAGTCTTCACATGCCCATTTGTGACTTCACAAATGTATTTTGTTTAGTAGGTACAGATTGATGTGTCTACATTTCTTAATTTGCCCCTATGGTGATGTGTGCATTATGCACAGAAGTTCAATGCCTGAGTGTAACACTTGGTGGTAATGCACCGATGACACATCAGATAAATGTAAGTTGGAGATGTCATCCTACTATTGATTACATTATGTGTTCAGTCTCGCATGTGTAGGCACTTTTTGCTCTCTCATATTGTGCATGCATGTAATTTCTCTGAAGGCCCACGTTTATCCTCCGCATGAGTCCCTCTGGCCTGCACAGACACTGCCCAATGTTTTAAGGAGCCATCACTGAATGGGCGGAGTCAAACATATGTGTTGTCCACCACCCTATTTCTCAATGAGCTCTCTTAGGCCTGAGGATTGCACAATACAGGACTACACCTTGTGAGAAGACTGTGAGAATATAAGATCATGGCCCTAAATATGACCACCATGACACATGTGGCCATTCACTGGTCAATGACATTGAGGGGTGTGTAGTGTTGGACACAGTGACTCTGCCCCAAAACCTCATTTCAAATGTATTGTATGTCATGCTCACTCACATACTGCATCACAGATGGGAGTATTTTCACATTGGTTGTTGCTGTGCTGGCACTCTGCATGTGTATGAGATGGCCATGTATTGTGTCAATCATCATACATGTATACATTTCTATGAGATTATGTGAAGCAAGTGTACATGCTGTCTGGCCTCTGCTCAAGATGTATGTATTAGTGTGCTATGTCTGTTCATGCTCCTGTACTGATACACAGTGGTATATAACTCAGGGTATCTGATACTTCCTCTTTTTGTCTCCCATGCCTGCAGGTGAAGGTCCACCAGCGTTTGGCCATATGGAGGGCCATTGCATGCAAGGTTCGGGCTCTGGGTGTCTCCAACTGATGGCACACACACTGTCACAAGAGGTGGGATGACATCTGCTGGCTGAGCAAAAACATGGTAGAGATGACGCTTGGGGTGCTCCCTCGGAGTGGCAGGTAGGCGCGCCGGAGCATGCCACCACTCATGGCCCGCATCTTGGCAGTGACACAGCCAGAGCAGGATGGACGTTTGAGGGCCCATCAGCAGCAAGTTGGCGTGAGTATTCAGCTAAGTGTGCATTTGGGTGCGAGTGACTGCATGAATCCCAACCGTGAACCAGTGGGAAGCTCTGTGAGGTCTCTAGTGTGATGCAGTGGCTTCTAAGTGACCCCAGTGTTAAGTGCAGCTGTTCTGCATTTGTACAAGAAGTGGTTTCTCATGTGTTTAAAACCCCGACCCTTGTCATTGACAGATGAGATGTGGCCTTGTGACATATGCTTCATTATGAATGTCATAGACATCACCTGGCACTGAACAGCAGTGAGCATCATGTTAGTGTTCATTCATAGATGTGTGCTGTGCACAACAGATAATTTTTGACATCTACACAGCTGATATGTAGAGCTGTAGTTGTGCTTCGAAGCACATGGTGGATATAAGGAGCTTGTAGCCATTGTTAAAGGACACTTTTCAGTTTGTATCTGTGTTGTTCCCTTTAAGTGACTCCATATGTGACAGGGACAACATGTTTGGATGTATAGCTATCTCAACTACAGGCACGTAGGTATGCTTACAGAGAATGGTATGTGTGGTCACAGGGAGGCACAGGGCCAGCTATTTGTGTGTTAATGCCACATGGAGCATTACTATTAACTATGCATGTTTCCATGCTTCTTCTGATGATTGCATAGAGGTAGCACATGCTGAATGTACATGGGGGAGTCCAACATGGGAGTATCATTTAAAAGTTTTGTGCTTTGCTTGCATATGATGTTTGTGAGTGTAGCACTAGACTGAACCGATGTCTCTGTCTCTTGCAACATCTACCAAGGGCAGGGAAGGACAGGGGACGGACACCAGTGGTGAAGCTTCTGGCACAACTGCTTCACGTGACTCCAGTGACACTGATGGGACCAGCACCTCAGAGGGGGATAGGAGTGCCCTGGATGACTCACGCCCAGAAACACCAACCTCAACATATTCTGACTCCAGCAGGTACTCCTCGATGTTGTCTGGCACAGGACGTTCCAGATCTGCCTCTTCTTCCGCCACATCTCGTCCAGTGTCCACCCTCCCGGATGCTCCCACAAGTGCTGTCTGTGCACGCAGCCCTAGAAAGGGTAGAGTCACCTTCACCTCAGACACTTCTGCCCCTGCCTCCCCTGCTGCCCTCAGCATGGAGGCAGTAGACCTATTGCACCAGCTGGATGTGGGTCAGACTGGTCTCCTGAATGCCTTCCAGGATCATGACAAAAAGTTGGCACAGGTTATTGCATTCATGGAGGGCATTCATTCAGACGTGGTTAGCATACACCAAACTATCCAGTCTTTGTCCCCCACAGTGACGCAGCCATTCAGCTGCCACAGGCTCCCAGTTCAGCTCCTGGCCCTTCAGCAACCACGCTGCCAGTGCCACCACCGGACGAGAGTGCCCACACACCAGAGCCCTCAGTCACCAAGTGCTCCACAAGCAGCACAACCAAGCAGCACTCAAAGTGTCTCAGAAACAGACACCTTCACCACCACACAAAGCAGGTACATATGAGTGCAGAACCAAAAGCCCATCCCATGACACTCAGGGGCATCAGCCTAAGAAGCAGGCATCAACATCCCAGTCTTCAACATCACCTGCATCCAAGGGCACTTCCATGCCCACACCTGCTCCCAAGGACCCACAAACATTTGCCCTGTTTGCTGTGAACCTGGTGCCTGCCACAACTAAGTCCAAAGACCTTCGGAAAGCAGATTCACACAAGAGTTCAACTCCCACCCACACCCCTGGGAAGCAGGGACATGAGAGGAAAGTGGGGGGTTTACCTCATAAACAGCGGATGCATGGGAAAAGGCAAGGCCACCCCAGCGTACCGCCAGGTCCAGCAAAACCCCACGGGGAGTGCCACCTGCACCTGCTACTCCTTTGGTGGAGAGTGAGGCTGTTGTGCCCACCTCACTTCCCACTCCGGCCAAGGCACTTGTGGGCTATCGAATACCAAAACAGTTGAGGCCCTGCACTGCACATTCACCCTCAGCCACTGTGACTCCACGCAGCATGTCTCCACCTCCCAGTTCCACCACTTCACCCAGTCCAAGCAGCCCTCAGGCTCCCACTGCCACAGATGCCACAACCTCAGCCGGTTCTCTCTCTCCCAGGTCCAGTCCTCCAACTGTACCCGACAATCAGCCCCTTCCTAGTTCAAGTTAAAACCAAATCTTCGGGGCAAGTCCTCCTCCCCACACCATTTCTCCAACAGCGGTGCCTGGAATGCCCATATGTGGCCCTGAGCTTGGGTGATTCCCATGGCATTTCCCATGCAGTTTCTCATGCACACAGGTGCGGACTAGAATATGGACTGGCCAATGTCCTTGCTGTTTTGCCCTTTTGATGCCTATCTGTATATTATGTAATACAGACTGTTACTCCTGTTGTCTGCTTTGTCGCTGCCCTTGTTAAATTAAACATTTTTATGTCTGGTATAGGTTCATGTGACACATGCTCTGTATCCCACTTTCCCATCGGCATTTACTTGATCAACTTTTTCATAGGTTGCCAGAAGTAACAGGCACTTTTGTTCTTCTTGACTCTGAGGCTTGAGGGTGCAATGATGGTTGTTTGTGATGATCTACTCTTAGTCTAATCATTCTATGGTGAGGTTTTCTAAATTGTACACATGTCATGTTAAGATGAAATACCACAACCAAGGTGAATTCTATTCACAGGTTAACTTGCGGGGTGGGCAGGCTAGTCATATCTGTCTGATGTATCTTGATGTGTGAACAGCAGTGTTGATATGTAGTCATCTTGTGTAGGCCTGTCATCATAGTCACATGGTATATTGGAATGTGTGCACTTGAGTTGTCATACAGTGTGATTGCCCTGTCCTTGTCAGTGGTGTTGAGGTGTATGTACCCCTGCACATGTAAACTACACATATGTATGATCCAGGTAATGAGTACCTGTTTGTTATATTGTCAGACATGTGCTTCAGATTGTGGGCACATGGAGGAGTTGGAGGTTAAGCAGTGTGCAGTGTGTCAGTGTGCCCTTGCACTCCTGGGGGACACCTACTTGTTGTTGCTGTCAGTTGTGAGTATGCAGAGTGTGTGACTGCAAAGTCTGTGTTGTGTTTTGTTGATAGGTCTTGTTTGATTTTGTGCTCACTGTGATGACCTGCTCAGCCACACTGACATTATTTGTGAGTTTTCTCATGCATTGCTGTCACTTGGCACATTTTGGGGAGAAGTATAGTATGTGGTAGGAGGAGTCAAACCATCCCCTATGGGTGCTCCTGATGGCTACACATTGTGAGTTACTCCCCTATGTGTTTGGGCACTGTACACTCCTCACCTGTCCAATACTGATGTACACACCACTTCAGTCTCATGTTTTCCACCCCATGCCTTGTCAGTATGTAACCCTCCCCACCACTTCATAGTGTGACATTATACTGTGGGAGGCTGATCTGTGTAGAGGACCAATGTGCCACTAAGGACCGTTTCACAAATATTTGTGTGTTATTTTCTTCTACTTGTTTGCAGACATGGTTGCTCATGTGTAGTGCATGTGTTTGAGCAGCCCAGTCCTCTAGTCATGTTGTTTGCATCTGCGTTTTCCTGAGTTGTGCAGCTGTATGTGATGGCTGAGCTGTATGTGTGTTTGCTGAGGTACTGCTACCCTTCCTGAGTGCAGTGTGATCTGTGTGCTGTGATGACTTGTGGTGTGCAAGTTCATGGTGGAGCACTCAGATATGTGTGATACTGGTGACTTGTGGTGTGTAAGTTCATGGTGGAGCCCTCAGATATGTGTGATACCGGTTTTGTTGTTGTTGACACACTGCTTACTGTACATGCAGTGCAGTCAGTGTAAGTTTCCTTGTACATGCTTCGTGTGCATCCCCCTGATGTCCAGCTGAGTTGACAATGTGATGACTTGTTTTTGCACATGTTGTGTTTTTGTTGATGATGGATGCAGTGTTTGGCCTGTGTTGGGTTGGCTCTTTCTACTGACAGGTGCTTGTGTGTGTGAAGTTCTCTTTGCATGCCATTGTGTGAGAGTAGTGTGTGTATTCTTATACATTCAGATGTGTGTTGAGTGTGTAGTGTGCATTTCTTGTGTGAATGTCACATGTAGCAATGTGGAGTAGAGTTCATGACCTTGTTTTGAGGGCACAATAGTGCTATGTCCTCCCATGTTTGAGCTGTCACTTGTTAGGATTGTGCATCTCCAGGCTTATGTTAAACATTGTGCCCATGCTCACTTGATAACTGGTGTGGTGTCTGTGTCTGTGTAAGCTGATTTGTCCCATTGAACCCAGTTATTGTGCATGATTGTAATTTGATGATGCAATTTTTGATTTGGTTGGGGTATGGTGTCTGTGCATTTGTCCAGAGTGAAAATGTTGTGTTTGCCTGTTCTGTTTAGGGTCACATTGCCTATCCACTGTATGCCTGCACATGGCTGAGCTTGTTGGACTTCTTTGGATGTTGTTTTTGAGATTTGTGTTTGGCTGTTGTTTTTTGATCAGCATTGTTTCAGACATCCCTGAGTGTGATTCTGACATTTGTAGATACACACCAGGGTGTGTGAATGGTAGTCAGGAAAGTCACAGGTCCTTATTTACACCTTTAGGTGTGTTTCTCACATGTGTTGAGTAGTGCAGGTGTGAGATGGTTAGATGAGGGGTATGCTTGCTCTATGGTTTTCCAGCACTTTGCACTCCACTTTGGGCTAGTCCATTTATTGTTATCCATTGCTGCTCACCTATGGTATGTATATGTGGCAGAGTGTCAGTGTGGGACCTGTCTGTGGTACTTGACATTCAGTGTCAACAGTTTAGTGGTTGTTGATATGCAAAGTGAGTCTTTTCTTCTTAATTTACTCAGTGTGCCTCACATGAGTGGAATACAGGTGTGAGGAGGAGGGTTGTCCAGCCCCTGACCTTCTGTGCAGGGTGTTCATCTTCACCCCCACCTTCCCAGTCAATCTACCTTGCCCTGTGATGTGTGAGGTGTGAGGTCTAGCCACACCTGGCTGCTCAATAGTACATTGGGTGGGCACACGAGAGCCACACATCATGTGCATGAATGGATGTAGGAAGTGTGCTGTGGGCTGTGGCCAACTGATGCGGCACACCATGTGGGTAGGGTGTAAATGGAGCCCTGAGAAGCTGCCCAGACTGCCCATGCCTGGCGCTGGCCCTGCTTACTACATTGTACGCAGGTTTTCCAGCGCCTTCACTGCTGCAGTGACGTGACTGGGACATTGCCTGGATATCGTTGTTGATGGGTGACCCCGATGTGGAGGTATGGATCACTACCTAGCAGGACATGTGTGAGTACACTGCGGGACATATTCCTGTCTCCACCAGAGTGTCTGATGTGGAAAGGAACCAGATTTCTGCTGAGGAGTTGTGTGTTGTGGTTGTATGCGGAGGTGTGTCATTTACGTACCTGCGGTGTTGAGCGCGGTGGCATCTTCTTTGCTGGTAGCAGATCAGGTACAGCAGCGGTAGGGCTTAAATAGCTGGATCCATAGCGGTCAGGAACGCGTGGAGGTGTACAGGATTTGTGTTTCACTCTCCGCACTATTGCTTCCGTCATCTACGAGTAGGTGGATTCTCCGCTGCGGTACGATGGGCTATTTGAGGCATCGTCGTTCGTACGGCGATCTTCACATCATTCCGCACGGCGGTCTTTGACTATTGGCTCCCTCCTTCATTATCGCGGAACGAAAATACTGGCGGTTCCAGAAATTCGTCGGCGGACGGAAAATGGGCTATGTTTGCCCATCGTAATATGGCGGATGCAATGCCTGCCGCTAGAGTGAGGAAAAGGATGTTTTCCGCCACCGTTGGCACTGCGGAGGTGCCTACGACCGCCATCGTAATCAGCCCCTGATTTACTATTCCAACTTCAAAACCAACTGAACTCAGGGAATGTGCTGGATAATAAAACATAATAAATTACTATTCCAACTCCAAAACTAACTAAAGTCAGGGAAAGCGCTGGAGGATAAAATATAAGAAATAACTATTACAACTCCAAATTTATAATCAATAAAATAAATGATTTTTTCCAATTTATCTTTATAATAATCTTTTAATTTAAAAATGTAATCATATTTTTCAACAAAATATATTTTTGTAAATAGATTACAAAAAATATAGAATACTGTACTCAAACATAAATATAACCTCAATAGTTTTTAAAAAAATTATTGAAATAGAAATTGTAATTTATTTTTTGTTTTTTTAATTTAAAAATTATACTTTTAACAAAAAAATATTTTCAAAAAATAATAATAAAGTACCCCATACCCTTATCCCCTACAAAATCAACATCACACTACTAAATTCTCTGAAATAATTCTAAAACTTTTTTAAAATTTCAAATAATATTTTCAAATTACTCTCCACCCTAATTCACTATAAACACATCTCACTACAAAAACTTTACAAATTATTAAAATTATATCTTTTTTAGGGGGGTGCTAGAGGGTCGACGAACAAGATGGACGCACCCTAGGGAGGCTCCGTTAGCATGGGAGCAACATCCGTAAGCATCCGCTGCTAACAGGCAGTAATCCATCCTAAAACTACAGAGTATGTGTGGACAGACGACAATCCCCTTTCATGATTATCAGCGGTGGCCATCACAAAGGATGCGGCGCCCAGGCTGCAAGGATGTGGCCTGGCTAACATGACGGCTTGAGCGGCCCCTCCTCGCTCAAGTGATCCTGCGACTGCTGAGAGGAACAAACAAGCTCACTGGCCCCTACCAATGAGTGAACCGTGGTCTCCGAAACCAAGGTGAGGCATAGCCGTGTGCCGGGGGCGCGGCTGGCCCTGGGATATGGCTCTCGCCTTCTGCATCGAAAGAAGCACTGAGCGGGGCCTGGCCGCGGCCCGGGTCAGCTACCACTATCCCGTCACTGCAATCACCTGACGGCCGGGTGCTGGAGCTGGCATGGAGGCGTGAGCAGAACTGCACTACTCCAAGAGGCCTGAGGCTGCGGTGAGTATTGTGTGAGCTCACCGATCCCCTCTTTGTAGAGGCGCTAAGACTTCTGAAGCTGCGACTGGAACGAAAGTCCGGCTCCCACATCCCTACGCTGCTGAGGCACTGCGTGAGGCCCGACTGCGGCCCAGACTGACTTTTGGCATCCCGCCCCCACAGTCTTCCAAGGGCGGATGGCCTGAGCCTGTCCGGCGCAGTGAGCGGCACCGGTTACTGTGCTGCACCCACTGGCATACACACACTATTCTCTAAGAAAGTGCAAATACTGAAGGCAAATGCTTAGGAGGTGAGCAGACAGCCATTATTAGGGTCTGGGAGTGGAACGCCATTTCTACCACAAGCCTGTGCCGTAGCGTGCCATAGGCCCCTGCCTTACCAGAATATTTTCATTGGCCTATGCCTGCCACTAGCTGCGAAGGGAAGCTGCAGAAGAGAGGAAGCATCCTTACAAGAGGAATTGGAGGTGGAACACTGATTTAGCTGCAGACCAGCACTAAACTGTGACACATGTGCCCATCCCGAGTCCCCACCTTTTAATACAGGTGAAGAACAAAGCAGCGTGCCACATCACAGCTGACATCTAAGACTTGAGGCCTAGCAAAGACTGATTCTGTCCTGAGGAATCTGCGGCGATAATAGGCGAAAGAGCTGACACGCTGGACCTCTGAACATACAGCCAGTACAACTGCCTGGGCCAATCAAGATAGAAGAGGCCTAACCAAATTGCGCAGACCGGCTAGGAGCTAGCTACCGAGTGACGAGCGACCTAAGTGGATCAAGGTGGGCACTACATAGAAGCACAGAGGTAAAGGTCCATATCCCCTGAATCCATGATGAGACAGCGCAGCACACCTGCCCTAGACATCGGAGCACACCATGGACCGCACGGAGGGCAGGCAGTCCAAGCTACCCTTCTCTGTCCAGAAAAACGCTGCGGAGGAGCAAGATGAGATGACACCCTAAGAGGAACCGGATGCACCCGCCGCAACCTCCTCCCAAGACACAGACATCAAGGAACTACTGCTGACTATGCGTCAAAGCCTTCCGTCAATTGAAACTAAGATGGATGCTATGAACCTATGCTATGGACTTTATCACCCAAAAACTTGACAAGCCTGATGGCTGTATTGTAGAAGTGGAACAACAAATTTCTGCCATTGAGGACTCCTCTGCAGACAGCAGCGAAAAGATTCTAGGAATTGAGAAACTGTTGAAGCTCATAGCGGCCAAAAATGAAGACCTAGAGGCGAGGTCACGGAGGAATAATTTGCGAATCGTGTGAATTGCAGAGTCCACCTCCACAGGATACATGGAGGGCTATGTGGGGAAAATGTTACTTAGCCTCTTTGGTGCTGAAGCATTCTCCTGAGTCCTGATTGTGCAGAGGGCTCACCAAACTCTAGCCCTGAGACCACCTCCGGGGGCACCACCTCGTCCCATCCTGGCGCAGCTATTGAATTACAAAGACCGGGACACGGCACTGAGACTCGCCAGGAAAAAAACAGATTTAAGCTTTGACGTCATCAGAATCTCAATCTATCCAGACTTTCCCCTACCCTACTGGTGCAGGAGGCAAGGAAAATGTTCCTCCCCATCAAAAAGAAGCTGCAATAGGCAGGATTTCAATACTCTGTGATGTATCCCACCAGGCTGCGAGTCCAACATCGAGGCAAAGCTCATGTCTTCACTAATCCGCAGCAGGTCCAAGACTTCCTTAAAACCACTACGCGACACTCACCCACGCCCGAGATGAGGGGCAGGGATCGGAGCGGGCCAGACCCTGCTGAGGAATGAAGCTGACAGGTCACAACGCAATAAGAGATCCAGGGGCTGGTAAGGCAGTGACTACTGCGGAACTACAAGATGGTGTGAACTGGTGATCAAAACCTACTGACTCATTTACATCTTAAATTGTTATTACTTACCCAATCCCCCAACCAATTGCTAACTTCTGCAATCTAATAACTATCTCCCAGACTCCCTCGCTACCGCAAGGTGCGCTGACGGCTCCTCTTGCGCACATCTCCAGCGGGAAACCCCCAAAAGATTTTTTTTTCTCTATGACACTTATAGATCTACTGTTATTGCTAAACACTGTTTCAAAATGAGGACTTGAATTAGGCTGGTTTGTAGTGGGAAGGGTGGGAGTTTATTCGCCTGTGGGGTAAGGTTACAGGTGTGGGAGTAGGGACTAGTTGGGTAAGGTTTCATGGGAAGGAATTGCACAGCATAGCTTTGAATGTACAATGTAGCAAATTCCCAATTCACATGCATGACTACAAATACTATGCAAACGCTAGGCACCTATATAGGACATGCACAGCACATGCGGGATGATGGGTACTAGAGATCAAGCTACGAGCCCTACTATTCAATCTATGCCATGGAATGTATGGGGGCTTGGTGACCTACACAAGAGAAGGTCAGTCTTGGGATATCTAGATCAGCACAAGGTCCAAGTGGCCATGATACAGGAAACGCACCTCAACCCGCGGACACTCACTACATTGGGGAGGAGATGGGCGGCACATAGCTGCTTTTCATCTTATTCTACCTACTCTCAAGGCAAGAGCATAATGATAAAGACATGAGTGGACAACCGTCCAATAGGGCAACACCGAGATATGGGCGGCAGATATAGCATGATGTGGGGAAGACTCGCAGGTCATATGGTCACTTTGGTATGCTGCTATGCCCCTAACACAGACGATAACGAGTTCTTTGCCACCCTATGGGCTCGCATTCTTGAAATAGGCTCTGGGTTCATAATATGGGGAGGTGATTTTAACTTGCCGCTTGAACCAACATTAGATGGGCATCCCATACACATTCACTCACACCCCCAAGCATCCAAGATACTCTCAGATATAATGACGGAGCATCAATTATTCGATGATTGGAGATTCCATAATCCAGGAAAAAAGGGGAGGGCCCGTTTGTCTCTAGCGTACATGATAGCTGGTAGAGACTAGACTTTTGGCTTCTCTCATCTGGGCTTAACACATGGCTTAAAGGGGTATCACACCTGGCTCGGATGTTATCCGACCACTCCCCGGTACGGATGCAGCTAGCCCCACCAGGCAACCCAACCCCATATTTGTCATGGAGATTACTACCCATGACACTGTTAGATACAGCATTCTGCGAAGAAATACGCCAAGAGATTGAGGAATATTTCCCAAGCAACATCAATAGTGTAGCAGAGATGGCAATGGTATGGGAAAGCTTCAAAGTTACGCTGAAAGGGAATTTGCATTGCAAAAATCTGGGGGACTCTGAAATGTATCAGAAGCACCCTCAACAAGCTGGAAAAAGATATCAAACAGATGGAAGAGACTATTGCACACATTACTGATTCGCACCTCACTGCAAAACTGAAGGAACTTCTCCTAGAGTACAATGAAGAGGCGAAGCGCGAATTCAAATTCCGATCGAAGTACAATGTGGCGAGCGTGTTCGGGGTCGGAGAGCAGCCGAGAAAGGCACTAGCAGAAGTGATGGAGATAGTTACAAAGAAGGTATCAGACATACCGACACCAAAGATTTGGGAATTATTCTCCAATCACTATTCGTCGCTCTACCGCTCTTGTTAAAATGACACATTAGATGTGGCCTCTTACTTTGAGGACACAGCGCTAGGCTAGATAAATGACTCTCGGTGAAAATTCCTGTCAGCAGACATCGAGGAAGACGAAATCAGTGAGGCCATAATGGGGTTACGGTCAGGCAGGTCGCCCGGACCGGATGGACTGCCTGTTGATTTTTACAAAATCTACATCGACCTGCTGGTTCCAATTCCTAAGCAGGTTTTGAGGAGGCTTTGGAGAAGGGCATCCTCCCTTCATCGATGCGCCAGGCTAAGATAATATCACTTCTCAAGCCTGGTAAAGAGGCAGACAAATGCGACGCCTATCGACCACTGTCGCTTATCAATTCCTCCCACCTCCTCTTAATGCCACTGTTGTCTTACTGCTGCCTCCCCCTCCTGCTCTGTTGCTTGTATTTTTTTAGGCTTTTTGCTCTTTTTGATGTTCACTGTCAGTTGGACTTTTTCTGGTTTGGGCTTTCTTTTAAGGGGGATTGGACTTGTTTTTTTAGGGATTGCCTGCATGGGGTTTACATCCCACCCCCACTCTTTCCTGGCTTTTCATTGGTTCCTACGTGGGCGACTTACTTTTCCTACAGTTCTATTGGCTGTAGCATATTTTCCCGCATTATCATTGCTTGTGTTGTTTTTATTTTCAGCACGCCATACGAACTTTCTGTTTCATTTTTTATTTCAGTGTATTACGCCAATTTAAATCTGTGTCCTAAAATGGTTATCATTTCACCTTGGGTCCCAATCTCACATGCATCCAGGAATTTTCCAGAGAGGCATGGTTCTTCTCGAGCAAGGCCTGGGAGTGATTTAAAAGAGCTGCAAAGAATGCTCATAACCCTGGTAAGTGTCTGAATCCCTAGCTCACATTGCTAACCTGCCGCTGCTCATCACATGTTTTGCTTTGGCCCAAGGAGGGGAAGTAAGCCTCGAGCACATCCTGTTCTACAAACACAACCTTTCTCGCCAGGATGTAAGACGGTGGTTAAATCGCACCATAGATGTGCATGTTGCAGGAAGTGCATTGAAAGCCTATGTAGTGTGGATTTTAACAGAGTGGTTTAGGACAGGAAAATGCAAGTAACGGACATAGCAATATTTAGACATGACATTCTTTTTTTACAGCAAGTCAAACATTGTCATAAACGGGCATGCATATTTCTTGCCACTTCTTAGTGCATTGCTTCCATTGCTGAAGTTAGGCTAACAACATGGCCGAATAAACAATATCTGTGTATTTCTTTCGAAGATCTGCGTGGCCCGATGCAGCACGTGGATGGAGATTCCAAAGTTAACAAGCATTTGCAATGCAATAGGTCTTGCATTTACGTGAGTTTAAGCTATTGGCATTGTAAATAACAATGCCTTTTATTTATGTTTTAAAAATGGAAACAAAAATAAAAGGCATTGTCATTTACAATGTCAATAGCTCAAACTCACTCATGCTTGTTTCGATTGTGTCGTGAAGCGTCGACGCATTTAGACGGAAAAGATTACTACACCATCTTTTTCAAGACCGTATCTGTGGCGCTCTTAGTTAAATATTTTTCTGAAGAAACTCGTATTTACTCTAGACAGAGACCAGCCAGAAGCGAAGCAGTCTTGATCCTGCTTCCAAAGGAACAGCCCTTTTGAACTGCCACACCAGTGCCCCTGGTGTGGCAATTTCACATTTTTGGACTAAATAATAGGACACACTATGCATGAACTGATACATTTTAAGAATCTGTAAAATGCAGCCACAGATGGCTTGAACTGTGTGCACCAAATGGATATAATGCTCGTACATACCATTAAATATACTAACTTGGGTCTCAGTTATACAACATTTTTAACAAATATGAACGTCAAATACCACAAAACAAATTAAAAAATTGTTGTGCTCAGCACCGTAAAACACCGGCTCAAATTAGGCACTGGTGGAGGGTAAATAGTTAACGTGTCTTACTGGAAGTCTAAAATGGATACATGCTTTCAACATATCCATGTGTGCAAGTGTAAAAGGTGGGTATATGTCATGCTGAAGAAAGAGCTACAGCTATATTTAAAAGAACAAGACCTGTGCCTCTTAAAACTGTCTCAACTGTGAAATCACGTAATGAACACTAAAAAGGGTCTGTCAGCTGGAATAAACACTTAGCACAGTCAGCCGTTTTATCCCAGACCCTATTATGGCAAGAGCATAAGTTTTTTTTTTCTTTCTCTCCGCTGTTCATCTCAACAAATAAACTGACTTGACCTCGACCTGTTACTTCGTGCAGTTTGCCTGTCACCTCAGACTGGACCCCTATTTCTCTCCCTCCGAGTCGGCTTTCCGGAGCAGGGATATATAGCGCTGCCCTGGACCGGGAGGTTGCCGCTTTATTATGGCGTGACATTTCCTCGCACAATAAAGAGGGCGCGGACACATTTAGTGCTAATGGACAGTGGAAGGGCACCATTTTTCAGCATTTGAGTATTGATAAATTTCACATCTGAGAGTGGCCCTTTGTGCGGCATGAATCAGTCCTATGCGCCAGAAAAAAAAACAGGCATTGGCAAATACAAAACCAGGTGCGGCTACACTGGCCGCACCGCCTTAGAGCAGGCCTTACAAACAAATACATCTACTACAACCTCAAAGTTAGAAGAGGCGCCATAATGCAGTATTTGAGCTGAGCAGGGTCCGATGCTGTGCGTGTGGGAGCGGTTTGGTTCAGGTGTAGGGAACTGGAAGCCTTAAGTACTGTGGGGGCTGGTGCCACAACGGACGCTGTGATATAAAACGCCGGGTTTGCTCAACTCTGCAGTTCCTGTCTCCATCTCCGAGATCTCGCAAGCCTCCCGGAGCTCAGCAGAGAAAGGTACCGGTTATAACTACGTTTCTAGATTTCCGTTCAAGCACTTGCCAAGGGACTCATTAGCCTTAAGGATTACCGGGGCTGTCTGTACGCCGAGCCGACACACAGCCAGTGGCGTGCTCTGGTCGCATTGCGCGCTCCAAGCCAAGGTACTCGCTCTAAGTCCACACACTGCCCACTTCTACTACGTTACTTCCTTCGGCCCCTCGTGTGAAATGTCCAGACACACAAAGATATTCACAGCGTCTCCAAAGCTCTCGAGTTCTCCCATGACGAATTTGACCAGCTCGTCCAGTCCTTGTGGTTTTTATGTTTTTGATCTCTGGTTTGTTTAGTCGTGTTGTTAAATGACAAAAAACACAATGTGCTGTATATTTTAATCAGTAAAAGCAGCGGCCGAATGCATTTTAAAAAAACGCCTGCGAGTGGTGCGTGCGCGCCACTGCGAGGCATATGTTTTCAATTATCGCGCAAGTGTCTGGGCACGATAATTGAAAACTTATGGGCTTTGGTGCGCGTAACAGACACCAATAGGCAGTGGGCGGAGTAATGCGCCCGCCTTTGGCCTATTGCGTGCTCTGTTAACAAAATACACGCATTCAAACCCAATCACAGAAGAGCAGACAAAAAAAACACGCACAAGCGTGAGGGATTCCAGGGTCCATTTCTGAACCCCGGACAAAAGGACTCTCGCCTGCGTGAGCACTGCTACGCAGTGCAGCGCAGGTCGCGAGACCTAAATATAGGCCAGAGAAAACAGTTGCAGGAACAACCCTTGTGTCTGAACACAAGTTATTTAAAGTCTACTCTAGTAGAATGAAATCAAACGAGTTTGATTTCCAGGGAAATCTGCCCAAGTTGATGGCAGGATGCACTCCCTGCACAGGGCAAACTAGGAGGAATCGATGCTAATTGCAATTCAAGTCTATTTGCATTTCAATTTATCCAGCGCCAAGTCTTATTTAAAAACTTTCGCATTTCAATGAATATCTCTTTCTAGTCCGCCTCAGGCCTGCAAACACTGCACCAGCAGATGTGATGATCTAATGTGTTCATTGCAACGATCCTCTAGTGCAGAGCTCTTGGTGACTGCAAGCCTTTGTTTATGCCATTATCGGACCACAAGGGTACAAAAACACGCTGGCAGACAGACCGTACGTACACCACTGTTATTAAGAATTGTTTTTATCTTCGAGCTAATTCAAGATTTTGCATGTATGTCAATATTGGTCTGAAAATTGTTTCACTTTGGAATAGTATTGGTGATCGAGGCATTTTATTCCCGATTTCTTGTGGGGGCTATCCAAAATGTAAAACAGCTTTTAGTCAGGAACAAGATCCACAGCAACAAGGAGCTGTGTTACTAAGTACATGTATTTGTATAGGGCTGACCTGGTGGATCACTTGTTTCTGTGCATTCCAAGTGTTTGCAGACAGTGAAATAGCGGTGCCCAGACTGAGGGGTCGATTCCGATCCGGGTCGGACAGCTCTTCGAGAGCTGTCCGTAGCCTTACCTTGCGACCGACACATACCCGTAGCCGGTCCGTCCTGTTGATGAAGTACGATGCGCCTAACTGCCAAAAACCCGACCGACTCGTGGGCTGTGAATCAAGCTCCATTCTCCGTCCAAGCCGTAACTTCTAACGCCGAACCGAGTCGCCCGGAAGCAGTATCCATAGCAGTTTCCGCCCTGATAAGTACGATGCGTACTTACTGCGCGCCGGACGGGTCGCCACGTACGGCACGTCACAGCATCCGGAAAAGAAGCATATCAGCTATGATTCGCACCAGAACTCAATCCACGGCTACGAGATGGACCAGCTTGCAATGGGTACGAGACGGAGCAACAAGCAGCATGTACGAGACGAACACATCATGAATCCCATCGCGCAGGTCATACCAGCACTCTACATCTATGACTGGATCAGGAACAGACGCAGACGGCACACACACAGGGGATCCATATCCTGGCCACTAACAACAGGCCACCATAGGGGTTTTATGGCCAGCACCACTATCACCCTCACTCATAGGGGAGCTGTTGCCCATCACCCCTGGCACCCCCACTCATAGGGCTTATGTTGCCCATCACCCCTGCCACCCCCACTCATAGGGGACCTGTTGCCCATCACCCCTGCCCCCCCCACTCATAGGGGACCTGTTGCCCATCACCCCTGCCACCCCCACTCATAGGGGACCTGCTGCCCATCACCCCTGCCACCCCCGTCACCCCTGCCACCCCCACTCATAGGGCTTATGTTGCACATCACCCCTGCCACCCCCACTCATAGGGCTTATGTTGCCTTCACCCCTGCCACCCCCACTCATAGGGGACCTGTTGCCCATCACCCCTTCCACCCCCACTCATAGGACGTATGTTGCACATCACCCCTGCAACCCCCACTCATAGGGGACCTGTTGCCCATCACCTCTGCCACCCCCACTCATAGGGCTCATGTTGCCCAGCACTACTGCAACCCCCACTCACAGTGCTAATGTTGCCTATCACCCCTGCCACCCCCACTCATAGGGGACCTGTTGGTCATCACCCGTGCCACCCCCACTCATAGGGCTTATGTTACCCATCACCCCTGCCACCCCCACTCATAGGGGACCTGTTGCCCATCACCCCTGCCACCCCCACTCATAGGGCTCATGTTGCCCAGCACTACTGCCACCCCCACTCATAGGGCTTATGTTGCCCATCACCCCTGCAACCCCCACTCATAGGGGAACTGTTGCCCATCACCCCTGCCACCCCCACTCATAGGGGACCTGTTGCCCATCACCCCTGCCACCCCCACTCATAGGGGACCTGCTGCCCATCACCCCTGCCACCCCCATCACCCCTGCCACCCCCACTCATAGGGCTTATGTTGCACATCACCCCTGCCACCCCCACTCATAGCGGACCTGTTGCCCATCACCCCTGCCACCCCCACTCATTGGGGACCTGTTGCCCATCACCCCTGCCACCCCCACTCATAGGGGACATGTTGCCCATCACCCCTGCCACCCCCACTCATAGAGGATCTGCTGCCCATCACCCCTGCCACCCCCATCACCCCTGCCACCCCCACTCATAGGGGACCTGTTACCCATCACCCCTGCCACCCCCACTCATAGGGGACCTGTTGCCCATCACCCCTGCCACCCCCACTCATAGGACTTATGTTGCACATCACCCCTGCCACCCCCACTCATAGGGGACCTGTTGCCCATCACCCCTGCCACCCCCACTCATAGGGCTTATGTTGCACATCACCCCTGCCACCCCCACTCATAGCGGACCTGTTGCCCATCACCCCTGCCACCCCCACTCATTGGGGACCTGTTGCCCATCACCCCTGCCACCCCCACTCATAGGGGACATGTTGCCCTTCACCCCTGCCACCCCCACTCATAGAGGACCTGCTGCCCATCACCCCTGCCACCCCCATCACCCCTGCCACCCCCACTCATAGGGGACCTGTTACCCATCACCCCTGCCACCCCCACTCATAGGGGACCTGTTGCCCATCACCCCTGCCACCCCCACTCATAGGACTTATGTTGCACATCACCCCTGCCACCCCCACTCATAGGGGACCTGTTGCCCATCACCCCTGCCACCCCCACTCATAGGGGTCATGTTGCCCAGCACTACTGCCACCCCCACTCATAGGGCTTATGTTGCCTATCACCCCTGCCACCCCCACTCATGGGGGACCTGTTGCCCATCACCTCTGCCACCCCCACTCATAGGGCTCATGTTGCCCAGCACTACTGCAACCCCCACTCACAGGGCTTATGTTGCCCATCACCCCTGCCACCCCCACTCATAGGGGACCTGCTGCCCATCACCCGTGCCACCCCCAATCATAGGGCTTATGTTGCCCATCACCCCTGCCACCCCCACTCATAAGGGGACCTGTTGCCCATCACCCCTGCCACCCCCACTCATAGGGCTTATGTTTCCCATCACCCCTGCCACCCCCACTCATTGGGGACCTGTTGCCTATCACCCCTGCCACCCCCACTCAGAGGGGTTATGTTGCCCATCACCCCTTCCACCCCCACTCATAGGGGACCTGTTGCCCATCACCCCTGCCACCCCCACTCTTAGGGGACCTGTTGCCCATCACCCCTGCCACCCCCACTCATAGGGCTCATGTTGCTGAGCACTACTGCCACCCCCACTCATAGGGCTTATGTTGCCTATCACCCCTGCCACCCCCACTCATAGGGGACCTGTTGCCCATCACCCCTACCGCCCCCACTCATAGGGCTCATGTTTCCCAGCACTACTGCAACCCCCACTCATACGGCTTATGTTGCCCATCACCCCTACCACCCCTACTCATAGGGGACCTGTTGCCCATCACCCCTGCCACCCCCACTCATAGTGGACATGTTGCCCAGCACTACTGCCACCCCCACTCATAGGGGTTATGTTGCCCATCACCTCTGCCACCCCCACTCATAGGGCTCATGTTGCCCAGCACTACTGCCACCCCCACTCACAGGGCTTATGTTGCCCATCACCCCTGCCACCCCCACTCATAGGGGACCTGTTGCCCATCACCCCTGCCACCCCCACTCATAGGGGACCTGTTGGTCATCACCCGTGCCACCCCCACTCATAGGGCTTATGTTACCCATCACCCCTGCCACCCCCACTCATAGGGGACCTGTTGCCCATCACCCCTGCCACCCCCACTCATAGGGCTCATGTTGCCCAGCACTACTGCCACCCCCACTCATAGGGCTTATGTTGCCCATCACCCCTGCAACCCCCACTCATAGGGGAACTGTTGCCCATCACCCCTGCCACCCCCACTCATAGGGGACCTTTTGCCCATCACCCCTGCCACCCCCACTCATAGGGGACCTGCTGCCCATCACCCCTGCCACCCCCATCACCCCTGCCACCCCCACTCATAGGGCTTATGTTGCACATCACCCCTGCCACCCCCACTCATAGCGGACCTGTTGCCCATCACCCCTGCCACCCCCACTCATTGGGGACCTGTTGCCCATCACCCCTGCCACCCCCACTCATAGGGGACATGTTGCCCATCACCCCTGCCACCCCCACTCATAGAGGACCTGCTGCCCATCACCCCTGCCACCCCCATCACTCCTGCCACCCCCACTCATAGGGGACCTGTTACCCATCACCCCTGCCACCCCCACTCATAGGGGACCTGTTGCCCATCACCCCTGCCACCCCCACTCATAGGACTTATGTTGCACATCACCCCTGCCACCCCCACTCATAGGGGACCTGTTGCCCATCACCCCTGCCACCCCCACTCATAGGGGTCATGTTGCCTATCACCCCTGCCACCCCCACTCATAGGGGACCTGTTGCCCATCACCCCTACCACCCCCACTCATAGGGCTCATGTTTCCCAGCACTACTGCAACCCCCACTCATACGGCTTATGTTGCCCATCACCCCTACCACCCCTACTCATAGGGGACCTGTTGCCCATCACCCCTGCCACCCCCACTCATAGTGGACATGTTGCCCAGCACTACTGCCACCCCCACTCATAGGGGTTATGTTGCCCATCACCCCTTCCACTCCCACTCATAGGGGACCTGTTGCCCATCACCCCTGCCACCCCCACTCTTAGGGGACCTGTTGCCCATCACCCCTGCCACCCCCACTCATAGGGCTCATGTTGCCCAGCACTACTGCAACCCCCACTCATAGGGCTTATGTTGCCCCTCACCCCTGCCACCCCCACTCATAGGGGACCTGTTGCCCATCACCCCTGCCACCCCACTCATAGGGCTTATGTTGCACATCACCCCTGCCACCCCCACTCATAGGGGACCTGTTGCCCATCACCTCTGCCACCCCCACTCATAGGGCTCATGTTGCCCAGCACTACTGCCACCCCCACTCACAGGGCTTATGTTGCCCATCACCCCTGCCACCCCCACTCATAGGGGACCTGTTGCCCATCACCCCTGCCACCCCCACTCATAGGGGACCTGTTGGTCATCACCCGTGCCACCCCCACTCATAGGGCTTATGTTACCCATCACCCCTGCCACCCCCACTCATAGGGGACCTGTTGCCCATCACCCCTGCCACCCCCACTCATAGGGCTCATGTTGCCCAGCACTACTGCCACCCCCACTCATAGGGCTTATGTTGCCCATCACCCCTGCAACCCCCACTCATAGGGGAACTGTTGCCCATCACCCCTGCCACCCCCACTCATAGGGGACCTGTTGCCCATCACCCCTGCCACCCCCACTCATAGGGGACCTGCTGCCCATCACCCCTGCCACCCCCATCACCCCTGCCACCCCCACTCATAGGGCTTATGTTGCACATCACCCCTGCCACCCCCACTCATAGCGGACCTGTTGCCCATCACCCCTGCCACCCACACTCATTGGGGACCTGTTGCCCATCACCCCTGCCACCCCCACTCATAGGGGACATGTTGCCCATCACCCCTGCCACCCCCACTCATAGAGGATCTGCTGCCCATCACCCCTGCCACCCCCATCACCCCTGCCACCCCCACTCATAGGGGACCTGTTACCCATCACCCCTGCCACCCCCACTCATAGGGGACCTGTTGCCCATCACCCCTGCCACCCCCACTCATAGGACTTATGTTGCACATCACCCCTGCCACCCCCACTCATAGGGGACCTGTTGCCCATCACCCCTGCCACCCCCACTCATAGGGGTCATGTTGGCCAGCACTACTGCCACCCCCACTCATAGGGCTTATGTTGTCTATCACCCCTGCCACCCCCACTCATGGGGGACCTGTTGCCCATCACCTCTGCCACCCCCACTCATAGGGCTCATGTTGCCCAGCACTACTGCAACCCCCACTCACAGGGCTTATGTTGCCCATCACCCCTGCCACCCCCACTCATAGGGGACCTGTTGCCCATCACCCGTGCCACCCCCAATCATAGGGCTTATGTTGCCCATCACCCCTGCCACCCCCACTCATAAGGGGACCTGTTGCCCATCACCCCTGCCACCCCCACTCATAGGGCTTATGTTTCCCATCACCCCTGCCACCCCCACTCATTGGGGACCTGTTGCCTATCACCCCTGCCACCCCCACTCAGAGGGGTTATGTTGCCCATCACCCCTTCCACCCCCACTCATAGGGGACCTGTTGCCCATCACCCCTGCCACCCCCACTCTTAGGGGACCTGTTGCCCATCACCCCTGCCACCACCACTCATAGGGCTCATGTTGCTGAGCACTACTGCCACCCCCACTCATAGGGCTTATGTTGCCTATCACCCCTGCCACCCCCACTCATAGGGGACCTGTTGCCCATCACCCCTACCACCCCCACTCATAGGGCTCATGTTTCCCAGCACTACTGCAACCCCCACTCATACGGCTTATGTTGCCCATCACCCCTACCACCCCTACTCATAGGGGACCTGTTGCCCATCACCCCTGCCACCCCCACTCATAGTGGACATGTTGCCCAGCACTACTGCCACCCCCACTCATAGGGGTTATGTTGCCCATCACCCCTTCCACTCCCACTCATAGGGGACCTGTTGCCCATCACCCCTGCCACCCCCACTCTTAGGGGACCTGTTTCCCATCACCCCTGCCACCCCCACTCATAGGGCTCATGTTGCCCAGCACTACTGCAACCCCCACTCATAGGGCTTATGTTGCCCCTCACCCCTGCCACCCCCACTCATAGGGGACCTGTTGCCCATCACCCCTGCCACCCCACTCATAGGGCTTATGTTGCACATCACCCCTGCCACCCCCACTCATAGGGGACCTGTTGCCCATCACCTCTGCCACCCCCACTCATAGGGCTCATGTTGCCCAGCACTACTGCCACCCCCACTCACAGGGCTTATGTTGCCCATCACCCCTGCCACCCCCACTCATAGGGGACCTGTTGCCCATCACCCCTGCCACCCCCACTCATAGGGGACCTGTTGGTCATCACCCGTGCCACCCCCACTCATAGGGCTTATGTTACCCATCACCCCTGCCACCCCCACTCATAGGGGACCTGTTGCCCATCACCCCTGCCACCCCCACTCATAGGGCTCATGTTGCCCAGCACTACTGCCACCCCCACTCATAGGGCTTATGTTGCCCATCACCCCTGCAACCCCCACTCATAGGGGAACTGTTGCCCATCACCCCTGCCACCCCCACTCATAGGGGACCTGTTGCCCATCACCCCTGCCACCCCCACTCATAGGGGACCTGCTGCCCATCACCCCTGCCACCCCCATCACCCCTGCCACCCCCACTCATAGGGCTTATGTTGCACATCACCCCTGCCACCCCCACTCATAGCGGACCTGTTGCCCATCACCCCTGCCACCCCCACTCATTGGGGACCTGTTGCCCATCACCCCTGCCACCCCCACTCATAGGGGACATGTTGCCCATCACCCCTGCCACCCCCACTCATAGAGGATCTGCTGCCCATCACCCCTGCCACCCCCATCACCCCTGCCACCCCCACTCATAGGGGACCTGTTACCCATCACCCCTGCCACCCCCACTCATAGGGGACCTGTTGCCCATCACCCCTGCCACCCCCACTCATAGGACTTATGTTGCACATCACCCCTGCCACCCCCACTCATAGGGGACCTGTTGCCCATCACCCCTGCCACCCCCACTCATAGGGGTCATGTTGGACAGCACTACTGCCACCCCCACTCATAGGGCTTATGTTGTCTATCACCCCTGCCACCCCCACTCATGGGGGACCTGTTGCCCATCACCTCTGCCACCCCCACTCATAGGGCTCATGTTGCCCAGCACTACTGCAACCCCCACTCACAGGGCTTATGTTGCCCATCACCCCTGCCACCCCCACTCATAGGGGACCTGTTGCCCATCACCCGTGCCACCCCCAATCATAGGGCTTATGTTGCCCATCACCCCTGCCACCCCCACTCATAAGGGGACCTGTTGCCCATCACCCCTGCCACCCCCACTCATAGGGCTTATGTTTCCCATCACCCCTGCCACCCCCACTCATTGGGGACCTGTTGCCTATCACCCCTGCCACCCCCACTCAGAGGGGTTATGTTGCCCATCACCCCTTCCACCCCCACTCATAGGGGACCTGTTGCCCATCACCCCTGCCACCCCCACTCTTAGGGGACCTGTTGCCCATCACCCCTGCCACCACCACTCATAGGGCTCATGTTGCTGAGCACTACTGCCACCCCCACTCATAGGGCTTATGTTGCCTATCACCCCTGCCACCCCCACTCATAGGGGACCTGTTGCCCATCACCCCTACCACCCCCACTCATAGGGCTCATGTTTCCCAGCACTACTGCAACCCCCACTCATACGGCTTATGTTGCCCATCACCCCTACCACCCCTACTCATAGGGGACCTGTTGCCCATCACCCCTGCCACCCCCACTCATAGTGGACATGTTGCCCAGCACTACTGCCACCCCCACTCATAGGGGTTATGTTGCCCATCACCCCTTCCACTCCCACTCATAGGGGACCTGTTGCCCATCACCCCTGCCACCCCCACTCTTAGGGGACCTGTTTCCCATCACCCCTGCCACCCCCACTCATAGGGCTCATGTTGCCCAGCACTACTGCAACCCCCACTCATAGGGCTTATGTTGCCCCTCACCCCTGCCACCCCCACTCATAGGGGACCTGTTGCCCATCACCCCTACCGCCCCCACTCATAGGGCTCATGTTTCCCAGCACTACTGCAACCCCCACTCATACGGCTTATGTTGCCCATCACCCCTACCACCCCTACTCATAGGGGACCTGTTGCCCATCACCCCTGCCACCCCACTCATAGGGCTTATGTTGCACATCACCCCTGCCACCCCCACTCATAGGGGACCTGTTGCCCATCACCTCTGCCACCCCCACTCATAGGGCTCATGTTGCCCAGCACTACTGCCACCCCCACTCACAGGGCTTATGTTGCCCATCACCCCTGCCACCCCCACTCATAGGGGACCTGTTGCCCATCACCCCTGCCACCCCCACTCATAGGGGACCTGTTGCCCATCACCCCTGCCACCCCCCTCATAGGGCTCATGTTGCCCAGCACTACTGCCACCCCCGCTCATAGGGCTTATGTTGCCCATCACCCCTGCCATTCCCACTCATAGGGGACCTGTTGCCCATCAACCCTGCCAGCCCCACTCATAGTGGACCTATTGCCCATCACCCCTGCCACCCCCACTCATAGAGCTCATGTTGCCCAGCACTACTGCCACCCCCACTCATAGGGGTTATGTTGCCCATCACCCCTTCCACCCCCACTCATAGGGGACCTGTTGCCCATCACCCCTGCCACCCCCACTCTTAGGGGACCTGTTGCCCATCACCCCTGCCATCCCCACTCATAGGGCTCATGTTGCCCAGCACTACTGCCACCCCCACTCATAGGGCTTATGTTGACCATCACCCCTGCCACCCCCACTCATAGGGGACCTGTTGGCCATCACCCCTTCCACCCCCACCCATAGGATGGGTGATGCGCCACACATCCATCATACTCCAACATTAGGTATGTCAGCAAAATACATCCCCCCTAACATCATGAAAACAGTGTGGAGTCGGTGACAAATGCAATGTAACTACCAGCACATGTGTGACCAAAAAATGAGTGTGGCCTACACAAGGCAAGCATCACTATAGCACTGTGTCAATGTAAAAATAACACCCCCTCACTGTGTAGAACAAAAGTTAAGTGTGGGGTTCCAAACTGCAGCAAATGTAGAGCATTGTGGTGATGGGGTCTAAACCCCCCCTCATCACAGTGACCAAAAGGTAAGTGTCATCATGGTCAAAGCTGCAAATGCCAAACAGCATGTATGATTCCCGGTCCCAACATATTAAACACTTTTGGGGCAAACTAGTGGTTGTGTCCCATCCCCACAGAGATGTGGTGAGGGTAACAGTGCTGTGAAAACAAAACATACTCTCGGCCATGTGCAGACAAGCACCACACATGGGGGCTGACAATGCATACAGTTTACAATGACACAAGAGCAGAAGTGACCATCACAAAGCATACACACATCTCGAAAATAGACACACTAATCAAAACAACCTGTGTAGACTGTAGGTGTCAGGTCACAAACTCCCATTCCATGCCAGCAATGGCAACTAACAACCAGGGTGAATGTGCAGAATGATGTGATATGACTCACAGGGACAGCAGGGAAAATCACAGTAACAGCAATACCAATGCACTGATGCAGATGCACAAACAGGCAACCTCACACTGCACATCTGACACAACATGTGTGTGTGTCTGAGTATCCCCAGGCAACTACACAACACATGAGGGGGGCTGAACCACAGTGACACAGATGTGGACACAGTACCATACAAAAGTAAACCATCATTGGGACCCCCTTAGTGGGCAATCAGGCATTGTGAGATGAGAGGGAGCACAAAAGACACATGTGACACAAGCTGGAATAAACACAAACTAACACAGCAAGAGACTGACACACAACAGCACTACCCCCAGGGACCCGACATAGGGGTGACAGAAGCATGCATGACACCTCCACTGTGATGACAAAGGTAGATGTCTTACAAACTGTGAAAATCAGACATGTGTCCTGTGCCACAAACGTACATCACATCTACACAAATACAAATCACTCAGCATGGCCCTTCATCCATGGACAAATGGGAGCTAGGGGCCCATCCATGCAAATATTTACATCAGTCCACCCTCAACACCACACACCCTAAACTGAAACAATGTGCATCTGTGAAGCCCACATGGACAGGTGACATTGCACATGCACCCATGACAAACACAGGAATGTTGGGAGGAACTAAGGTGCACAGACTCATCACACAAGGACAGTTTACAACCCTGGTAAATGACAGACATACTTCACAGTATGCGGTACCTGGCCATGATGTCAAAGCTCACGTAACCTTCAGAATACCTCCCACAGTCCCAGGACAATGCAGAAGCCAAGGAGAACCACAAGGCACACATGCTGACACCTGCTGACACTGCAAACATTGCAGCCCTGAACCGGACAAGTGGGAGCAGTCACACACACATACACATGTCTCAATCATTGAAAGGTATCACCTATGGACAACTAAATGATATTGCAAACTAACAAGTGCCTTGGGGACCCCTGAATGTGTCTCATCTGCGTCTGACAACATCACCACAACTCAGAACTGAAAAATCCCAATAATGAAGCACCAATTAACAGTAATGTGTCATGCTACACATCTGGAGGCCCATGGCAAAGTTGTGGGATGAACACAGTAGCACTTGGCTAGCATAAACAACAGGAACATATCAAGGGAACACTGCCTGTGTATGAAAAGGGATGTGGACACACATGCTCACACAACACACACCATGGGCCCAGGCTATGTCACGGAACAACACGCTTACTTGTGGGAAGCCAACTCCTGTGGAAGCCCAGCTGGGCCAAACATAGTCACAGCACGTCTCAGTCATGTCAGCAGAACACTTGGTCAGTCAGCCATCAGTTACCACACAATGAAGGCTCTGGTCACAACAGCTTGGGTACGTGAGTCTCCCCTAAGTCATCTGCACATACTCAACACATATGTACAGCAAGTTGCACAAAGGACCCAGTTGCTCCTATACCAATGATGCCCACACCTGTAGGTCCAGTGGTGATGCGCCCAAAGTCAGGGAAATAGACAAATTGGACAATGGGAAGCACATCATATGTGCATGGGTGAAAGCCACAGATGTGACCATGCAAATGAAATGTTCACAGAGATGTCCACAAATTGTTGATCACGACACACCCAGTTAGCTGCAAAGGATGACATGGATACCGACCAGAATAGGATACATATCTCATGGACCACATGGAGTACCTCACATCAACACCTCAGTATTCAATATTGGAAACCAAGCATTACAGGTGCAAGGGCATGCTAAACATCATCATCCTAATGTACAGCTAAATCAAGTTCACAAGGATAAAAAAAAAAGCTTTATTCAGCATTTGAAAATGTAAACGTCCTTTCAAACAAAAAGCCAATGGCCAGTCCATTATCAAATGACAAGAAGTGAACTTGAGTGACAACTGTCACACGTTGCTTGCCTGCACTGGTAAGGACAGGGGACATCCCCTCAGAGGGGCATACATGGGGGCAGGCCAGGCACCGCAGGGACAGGATCAGGGCGCAGCAGAAGGAGGCAGTGAAGGGGTGGTGGACCTGACCAACTGCAGTGGACCTGACTGAAGTGGTGGGTGCAGTCACAACTGTGAGGCACAAGTCAGATGGGGTGGGTCCCGGCACAACTTCAGTGGGCAGATCAGATGGAGTGGATTGGGTCCCCACTGCAGTGCCCAAGTCAGACGGGGTGGTCGTGGACTCCACTGCAGTGCCTAAATCCATGTGAGCGGAATGGGGTGCAGGTGAAATCAGCAGGACAGAGGGGGGGACACTGTCCCCACATCAGTGGCACTAACCGTCTGACCGGGTGTGGAGGAGCAAGTGGTAGGGGGGAGGGCCTCAGCATTTTGGTGATGGTGTATCTGTGGGTGGGGGAACCCGGGGCAGGGTGTGGCGGGGGAACCTCTGGAGTGGTGGCCTAGGGGATGGAGTATGGAGACTTCGCCTTGGAGCTGCATGGCGGCGGTGGGGTCTTGCTCTTCCAGCTCCGGGGAACTTGCGGGTGGGGGCCTCCGTCTGACTGCGCCTGGGGGAGGGTGTCTGGGTGTGAGGGGCTATCCCCTCTGTGTGTGGGGACTTCCTCTTCCCCTTGTAATATGGATCTGCTGGGTCGGTGGGGAAGAGGCCAAGGTCACAGAGGAAGAGTTTCTGTGGAGATGGGGTTGCAGGTGAGGTAAGGGAAGGGGGCTGGGAGGGAGAGGTTTCGGAGGACTGCGGAGTGGTTGTGGATGACTGTGTGTGTGTCTGCAAACCATCCCCTGTGAGTGTGGTATCAGTCCCCTGCGCTTGCTTGTGTGCATGTCTAGCCCTTGGTTTGGGTGTTTGTGTGCTGCTTATGTCTGTGGCTTTGTGAGAATGTGCAGGTGTGTGTGTGCTTGGGACAGGTAGGCTGCTAGGAATCGTGGGTGGTGCAGGGGTAGGAAGGGTGCGGGACTGTTGGAAGAGGGACACTGCCGCCGTCAGGGAGGAGGCCACGGACTGATTGGTCCTCTGTAGGGCAGACATGCCCGATGAAATGCCCTCCATGAACGACACCAGTTGCATCAACAGACTGGTGTGTGCATGGAGGACACTCAGCATCGATGTCTGCCCTACATGGATCTGTCTAAGTAAGTCCACAGACTCCTCACTCAGGGCAGCAGGGGACACAGGGGCAGGGGGTGCGGTGCCTGGCACAAAGGAGACATGCTCACGAACACGGGAGCCTCCACGGAGCTCTGGGATGGGAGCCGATGGGAGGGTGGTGATGGTGGTGGTGGGGGCGGTGGCAGGGACAGCCTCACTAGCTGGGGTTTGGTGGCTGCTGACATCTGCCTCCACAAGGGAGTCAACCTCAGAGCTGCTGTGGCCCTCAGCTGGGGTGGATGGTGCTGACGACTCCTCGGTGTGGCTCCACTCGCCCTCCGTGCCACTGGGTCCCCCGACTCCTCTCCTTCTGTCCCTGTCAGGCTCTGTGGCTCCTCCTGGTCCGTGGAGCTGTCCCCTCCAGTGGCCGTGGATGTATCTGGATAGGAATAGGAAGAAAGAGAACAACATCAGTCATCTGCACTGACTGCACACACCACAGTGAGTACATCACATCACAGGGCAAGCCCTGGCATCATCAGCTGAACACTGCTCAAAGTGCCAACACTGTTTCGAATAAGCCAATTGTCATTCTCACCCTCAACCATGGCACACATATCCCTCCTTGACTTGCACCCATATGTCTGTTGCATGTTGGATGCTAATACCCCAATGTCCCGACGTGCACCACCCACACATTAGTTGGACATGCAAGTGAACATATAGGAGTATCTCACTATACACACAGCACATCTCTTGCCACTGACTCAGTACAAGTGTCCGGATGAAGGGATGGGCAGAGACTCATTTCACATGCTTGTGATGCATGTCAGCAACACACACTATGATGTTATCATGTCCTGATAGTCAATGCCACAATGGGGTGCATGGTGCACACTTGAACACAATGCAGGATCTCTCATAGCAAGTTAAATGATATGGCACTGGCATTCCTAGAAAGTCAGTCACTGTCTCCTGTCACAGGGGCAGGGCATCCAGACAACAACAGTATGCACTGTGTCACAATCATAGCTAAGGGGTAAAGCTAACTCTGCAGATGACAAGTGCACTTGCCCATCCCCTGCAAACAACATATCCAGGACCCAGAAGACCCCACATCATGCAAATCAGACATATGAGTCTCTGCAAACACAACTCCCTGTACATTAGCACATAACAGTCTGCTGTGCATGTAACCCAGCTGCCTGAAGTACACAGTTGCATACACCATTGTGTGCTGTCAGATGATCACACACCTATATGTCACACAGGTCTTGTCTCTCACAGTCACATCTCAGATGTCCTGCTGACCCTCAAAATTATGGACACACCAGTTGTACGTAACAGGAAGCCACACCATAATGACACAGAGGCAGACACCTGAAGGTACATGTCAATAAGCACAACCTGTAAATTGGTACACAGGAGTGGGATTACAGAGTGTTTCTAAATGCCCTTGAGGAGGCAGGGCCGGCTTTAGTGCTGGTGGCGCCCTGTGCGACAATGTTTGTTGGTGCCCCCCCAATGACCTCCTCCACCACGGATTCTCTCACTAGCACCCTTTAACAGTGACCAAGTCTCCATAACCACACACACTCAATGCATTTAATTAGTCATATAGCGCCACTCATACCAGTGTAGGGTGTCCGAGCACTTTGCATCACACGCACATTACACAGAGACAATAAATCATACGTGTGTAAATCACTGTATAGGAAATGTTACATAAGCCAAAGGACTAAAAGTGTAGGAGTCACATGTCATCCATACTGGTAGGCAGTATAGTTTAAGAGTGCTTGGTGCGGAGAAGCACAAACTCAGAGTCGAAAAAGAAACAGCATAGTTGGGAGTTTTCTTTAATAATAATCGATTTCTAGCCAAATTAACCATTTTTGCAACATTAATCAATGTTCTAATAATGTATACTTTGCAGTGTGTATGCAGTTCTAGGATGAAAGTTAATAGCTCACTATTCTATATTAGGACTTTAAGTTATAAATTGCAAGTAACAAAAGGATGCCTCTTTTGAAAGCAGTAACCTGCTGATCTGTTTACCTCATACGCACTCTGTAATCTACTTGGTACACGTTCTTTGCAGCAGGCATATTAACCCTCTGCACTAACTTCACCTAAGTCAAAACCTCAACTATACAAAATGCTGATCTCTCTCCAGGAAGATAATTAATCACACAAGTTATCTTGACATTTATGTGAGGCCTGGTAATTACGGGGGAAAGAAACGCTGCAGCAGGTGCTTTAAAAGCATAATTAACTTTCAAACACGGCGCCCCCAGGAAGCCAGCCCCGGTGCGGTGGCACCGGTCGCACCGCCCTAAAGCCGGCCCTGTGAGGAGGCATGACTGCCCAGGTCTACGTGAAACAGTGTTTGTCCCTGGACAGTAGTCATGTGGCTAAGCAAGTGTGACATACTTTATATACATACTCCTGAGGCCCACAAATTGGAGTCCCCTGCTGCATGGCTTTTGTTTGAAATACCCCAGTCACATGTCGTGAGTCAGACCAGCAATTGGTACACATATCAAGGGCACACGCAGATCACATCTCAGATCCCAGGCATTGGGTAAACAATTGAACCACACATGAAACACACAACAGAGTCACGGGAACAGATGCTGTCCGGAAGCGGAAGCATAGTTGACTGCAGGGACACAGTGCCCTAGTGACACAAGCAACAGACTGTAGGGGCCACACCTGTGGAACAGATGAGGAGGGTGCATCACACAATTGAGGGACCTGAGTATTGGACTACAAGACCTACGTAATGTGGAAGTGTGACCAGGCCAAAAGACTGCAATTAGCATGTCAGATATAGTACACAGATTAGGCATGGACTTACCCCCTCCTTGCTGCTGTCTGGCCTTCAGCTGCCTATCCAGGTCCGGGAAGACCACCGCCAGGATCCGGAGCATATGGGGGGTCAGGGTCCGGTGCCCGCCCCTCCTGCGAGGAGCTGACAGCTTCAGCTGGACTCTTGCGATCATCCGGGTCCAGCCCCATAGGTCCTGCCACCTCTTCTGGCAGTTGCGGATCCAGCACGTGTAGACCCCCACCGAACGAACTGCCCGGGCTATTGTCAGCCATATCTCCTGCTTCTGGTGGGCATCAACCTGTGAGGATGACAAAGTTAAAAGTCCATTAACACACATGCCCCATATTTGTGCTGCACCCATTTGAATATAAATGTCATCATCACAAAGGAAAATGAGTTACACAGGTAGTGCAACCATGGGAAAGGACAAATAACCTGCATGTCTGACATGTTAACAATGCCTGGGAAGTTTAAGCTTGCTCTAATGCACTTTAGCAGCAGAACACCTGTTCATTACATGTACCTACACACTTTGGGGGATGAAAGTACTCAGTGAGTATGCTTGCCACTGGTGTACACACTGCTAGTACTGCTAGTCAGACAACATGCACAATAGGGAAGGCGGTGGACTGCACACTCACCTGCTCCCCTGGTTTCCCATACAGCTTGCTGTACTTTTGAAGGAGCCCGTCCAGCAGGGCCTGGTTCTCCTCCTCAGTGAAGGCTGGGGGCCTCTCCAGAGTACGTGCCATAGCAGGAGCCAGAGGATGCAGAGACAGCAGCAGTGGTAGCAGTGATCTGGTCCAGTAGCATGTAGTTCAGGCAAGTGAGCTCCCTGGGGGCCAGCCAGCCTTATATCTGTGCTGCAGAGGCAGACTCTGTGCCATGTGTCCCCAGTGATAGGTCCAACACAGTTGCATTCTATGAATCTGGCTAATCCATGGAAATGTAAGACTCGTACACGTCTTCCGCCTCGTTCAAATTTTCACCTTCATGAAACCCTAGGAATTGCAACATTGCTGTAGGCATCCAACTGAATTTCCAGCACACAACTCCTACAAGTTTTGAATCTGCATCTGTCTCCATGACAGTCCAGAGCCTATGGGTGTGCCCGGCTCGGTCAACTGACTGTACAATGAGTATTTTGAAAATACACATGCACCCGTCTCCATACGATTCAATGGCCAAGGCGTATACCTGTCTCGGACCATGCCTGCCCGACGCGCATGCATGATAGTCACCCGTGTCGGACCTCATTGCAGTCAATGGCAAAGCATACGCATGGCTCGGTCATGAACCGTGCAATGCGTATGCATTGTCACCGCGTCGGACCTCATTGCAGTCAATGACAAAGCGTACGCACGGCTCGGTCATGAACCGAGCAATGCGTACGCATTGTCACCCGCGTCGGACCTCATTGCAGTCAATGGCAAATTGTACGCACGGCTCGGTCATGACCCGTGCAATGCGTACGCATTGTCATCTGCGTCGGACCTCATTGGTGTGACTATTTCACGTATTCAACACACAATTACTTGCCAGGGACACATGTGCACACCTACCACACTACAGCATTTGCCACACAGTGTCCCATGGCATGTAAGGCTGCATTCCCTGTGTGTTGGGGGGGCAACATTTGGTTTGTTGTGTGTCACTTTTGTTCAGCCACTCCCAGGCTGTGCACGTGTTCATGGGGGCAGAATCCTTTGTGTGTTGTGCACATTACCACTGTGTTGTGCAAATGTACAGTAATGGGCATGAGTCACGGACACAGTTGCAGGTTGGATATGTTTAGGACATGTCACATACGCCCTGAGTCCTGGGGGTGATGGCATGTACATCACAGTGAGACCTGTAGCCACAATTCAGATGTGAACCCACAGTCTGTGTGCATGTTGTGTCTCAGATGTGGATGATCAAATGTTCCCAATGGGAGACAGTCTCCACATCCATGTGGTATATGCAGCAACCTTGATAGTGTGTGTGTGTGTCTAAGAAACGCCGAAACGCGCGTAGTAGGATTAAGTTTAGCCATTTTCTAAAAATGAGATCAAATATACTGCGATTAATTGACCAAATTGGACAGATAATGTGTCACTGATTTTTGGTTTTCTTGTTTTCCTCCCTATGTCGATTATGAATGTATAGATACATGATATGTAAAGAATCACAAATGTGTAAATATATGCACAACTGATGTGACAAAGACAACAAATAATTTAATGAAAAGGAAAAAGTAAAAGGAGATGTATCCACATATAGGGCGATGAGAAAAGATTACAGATAAATTGTTTATAGATGCATAAGAATATAGATTTGCATTAATAAATGAAAATACAGAATTGCACCTTTTTGGGTCTTGGTTGGTCATTGTGACTATGAAATGCACTTTTATTAGTCTACCACGTTTAGTATAGTTTCCTATAGGTTTATTCGCAAATAGTATATGTGTCTAAGAGATGTCCATGTAGGGCCTGCATGGACAACAGTGGCCACTACCTGTGGGACTCACGCTTGCCTTGTGGTGTGTACGTGATACGCCATATATATGCCAGTGTCGATGTGGCAATACAGGGACGCTGGGTATCTGCATGGCAAAGATCTGTGATGCCTGGGAGACATCAGGCCTCACTTTGCACTGTGGTGTGTGTTTGTAACGTCACAGCAGTAGATAGGTCGGGTGACACAGCCCAATGATTGGCCATTGCACTACATGGGACTTATGTGGACATGTGGAATTGAGATGTGAGGTGATGGTCATGTAGGTGACATATGAGTCCATGCCCAACAGCACACACCTCAGTACATTGTGTAATGTCATGATGTATCATGTGATATTGAGCCTGGTCATGGCCACATGGGTGGATGAACCGACAATCTTCCTTTGTTCATCTCTGTTCTGCAGGGCACCAGCTGTCCATCGACCGTTCCCAGACCTTCAAACCATCCAACTGCATCCGATGGTACCGTTTCACCAGGCCACTGATCGAGGAGTTGGTGGAGCAGTTGGCGCCACATCTGCTACCTGGCCGGACATACCCTACAGCACTGACCCCAGAGGTGAAGGTGATGGCAGCCCTGCACTTCTTTGCTACTGGTACCTTCCAGTACACTGTGGCTACAGCAGGTGGCATGTTGCAAACTATGTTTAGTCGTGTGCTACGCGATGTCTTGGAGGGGATGTTGCATTTCCTTGACCTGTACATCAAGATCCCTTGCCCAGCTGAACTATTGATGGGACACATATTGCCCTGATACCATCACAGGCACATGAGCAGGCATACCGGAACAGGAAACATTTCCACTCGATCAATGCTCAGGTTGCAGACATGTGTATCACACATGTGTGTGCACGGTTCCCTGGTTCTGCGCACGATGCCTACATAATGAGGAGTAGTCGCAACGCAACGCTGATGTCACAGATGCCAGATCAGCGTGCCTGGCTTGTGGGTGTGTAGTGACTGTTTATCATTGTGTGTGTTTGGCAATGTTGTATTCCGCACTCCAACAAAACTCAGCTACTTGTTCATTTTTTTGTGTGTAGGTGACTCCGGATACCCCAACATGCCATGGTTGCTGACACCCCTCAGGAACCCTGTGACACCAGCCGAGATGCACTACAATGAGGCACATGGTCGGAGCAGGAGGGTGATTGAGCGGACATTCGGCCTCCTGATAGGTCACTTTCGCTGCCTGGACAAGACCGGAGGGGCCCTCTCATATGAGCCTGCTAAGGTGTGCAAAATTATCCTTGTATGCTGCATGCTACACAACATCGCAGTGCGGAAGAAGGTGCCTCTCATCCAGGATGACGATGACCAACCTCCGCCACCTGTGGAGGATCCCGGCTTGGGCCACGATGCCAGTGATGATGAGGATGAGGGTGACATCCGCTCACAGCTCATCAACAACTTCTTCACCTGAATGTGAGTTTCCAGGGTTGTTATGTCAATGTATGGAGTTAACCTTGAATGTGTTGTGGCTGCTCTGTTGCTGTCAGAGTGTGTATGTGTGCCACTTGACTGGATGCGTGCAGTGATGGGTCCATTCAGGTGGTGTGTACTCCACAATAGGGTAGTACTGCTAACTTGTTTCTGTGTAGGTTTCTTGTGACATGTTTTGTGCATGTGTATTGCATTTCTCTCCTGTTCTGCTGTGCTTTTGACTGTGTCTTGTGTCTGTCCTTCACAGGGTAATTTGCCTGCTGTTTGGTCAACACTGACCCCCAACACCCAGAATCCGACAACAGTGTGGAAGTAGTTAGTCAATTGACATCAAGTGATGTGCCACACACCCCTGGACTACAATTCTCAGACACTTTGTGACTGTGTGTCCACCGTAACGTACAATTGCCTTGCAACTATTTTTGAATAAACATGTTGCTGATGTGTAATGAACCTGAGCTATGCTTTGCTAGGTGCCTTGTCTGTCTGCCCACATTTGAGTGACATTTGCTTACCTCACCTGTGGACTTGTTACTAATGACTGTGGATAGGTGTTGTGTTTGTGCATACCTATGTGTTTCAGGTCAACAATATTGTGTGGGCTGAGTAACATGGCCATGGTGACTATGTGTTGTGTTGCCATAGTGGTGTGTCTCCCTCACATGTGTCACATCACCATGACTCACCTAACGTTGGTCACATTGTTGCAGTATTTGGCATGCACTGTGTTGTGTAGCAGACCGACATCTCCATAACACATGACAAGTTGGAATCACAACAGAGGAAAGTATGGTGTACTGGTGAGTTTATTTTCGAACATGTGTGAGGAAAGTGCACAGGATGGTAGGTGCTGTACATTGGGTTTGGAATCCAAATTTCACATTAGAGTTTGAAGTGCTGGTAGATGAAATGTCCAGAGTAAAGTCCACAGTCATGTGCTACATTGGACCAACATGAACCCTCCATGTCATGTGGGCGAGTTGTGTGCGATTGAACAAGGTGAACGGGTTGCGCACAAAGAACATGGTCCAGAACAGGTTTAGAGGCCCTGGGGGATGTGCTGGGACAACTGCCTCTTACATGTCCTTCTTCGGATGACCCTTCTTCTTCTTGGGGGGGGGGATCCTCAGGTGCAGGCCTCTGCGGTGCAGGGGACTCTCCACCAGAGTCCTCCTCCCTCCCAGTGGCGCTGGCAGAGGGTGTTGCAACAGATGTTGTGGTCACACAGGGAGGTGTGGACAGGTTTGTGTTGATCTGGCGGAGGCATTGGAGTATGTCCCGATGCACCGCAGTAAGGGCATCCCACTTTGCCTCCATGCGGGCATGGTGGGCAGCCTGCTTCTGTTGTATGTCCTTGAGGATCCCCACTACCTGGCCAAATCCTCCGGTGCTATCCTGGTACGCATCTATGATGCATGCCAGTTGGGGGTCATCATGCAGTCCAGACCCCTCTAAAAGGCGTGCCCTCTGACTCCCACCCCTCCAGCACCCCTATCCACACGGGCAGGACCAGCGGCGGGATGCACAGGTGACACTGGGACCCCTTGGGTAGTGTTGCTGGTGATGTTTGCTGTAGCGTCCGGGGGGTCCTGTGTCCCTGTGTTGTGGGTGTTCAGTGGCCTTGGTCTGTCCGTATTGGCGGGGGTGCCCTGTCGGTTTCCAGATGCTGGAGGCATGGGTACAGGGGGTGCAGATGTTGATGCTGCTGATGCTGCATGATGACTCACACCGTAGGGGCCAGGTTGGTCGTCGTCATCTGAAGAGGACAGAGACAGAGTCAAACCAGAGAGCTCAGTGTCCACCAGAGTCTGGGACTGGGAATCCTCTTCTTTTGGTGCTGGGTCCCCAGCACCACCTGTGTTTGGAAGAGACACTCAATGTAAGTTATGTTTCTACAAGCATCAATGGTTCACAAACATGACATTTTCTACTGTACGAACGGATGCCTGCCTGTACACTGCTTTTTTCCAGCTTGTCACAGACAGAGTTTGATATTGTTGTTGCACATTGCCCAGCCATGAAGAAACATTTCAATGTGCATGTCGAAGTGTGTGCATGCCCAGCTCATGGATAGATTTGTCTGTACGTGACCATTGCTACTCTGGGGCCATCACGTTTCTGACACAGGTGTGTCATCCCTGTACACATGTGAGCTTCAACAAGGACATACGTGCTATTCCACTGGGGACATGTTGTACTATTGGGGCATGTGTGGTAGCAGTTTGCTAGTCTTTGTGTGCCACATTGGTGTATTGGTACGACATGGTCACAGTCCGGTATGCCTGTGATCTCTTTGGAGGAAGTGTTTTCTTCCAGTATTCCTAGTTCCCATCTCATTTCATACAAGTGATGATGTCACCATCGTTAATGATTCTGGTGCTGAGTTTTGTACATGCATATGTGATTTGACTTGTCAATGTTTCACATGTTGACATGGATTGGGCAAGGTAGCACTCTGGCTTTTCAATGTTCATGACAGTGAGGACCGTTGGTGTGTGTGTTGCAGTTTGGCTGCTGTGAGTAGCATGTCTCCTACAATGCTGTCCATGTTTGACCTTGTGTCTACAGTGTCTATGTCAGTGAGTGGTGTGTTGTGTGAAGGATGCCTATGTTTCAGCACGATGTAGGGGTGGAATGTAGCTCACAACAGCACCAAGTGTGAATGTGACCATGCTATTGTGTCGGCTATATTGGTGTGTCCATTCCATTCACTGTCAGATGTCCCATGATGTATATGTGAATTCCTGTGTGTTTTGTACAATGTACCATATATATGGTTCTCCACATTGGTCATCCGCAAGACACACCTCCCCTGCCCGGCCAGGGGGCACCCCTGGACACTGCATCCCCAGACAATGATTTTGAACATAATGTTGCAATGGCTGTGTGTGCGACCGGGTTTTGTTTGGTGAGTGCATATGTGCGATTGTCAGCCACATCATTTCTCAGGCCCAGTGTCAGACATCTTGATAGTCCCTTCCCACTCCCTCTGAGGCGAGCATGGTTCAGTGTGAGCTTGCTGGGCCATGTGGGTGGGTGTGGATTGTCTGTGACTGCAACTCCCATCATACTCTTGGCTACACCCCCTTCCCAGCATGCCCATACTTCCTCCCTCTTGACTCTGCTTCCCTGTGAGGGGGTGTGACAGCAATGGCAAGATGGCTGACTGTGAAGTCCTGGTGTTTGTTGTTGCCCAGTTCCCAGCAGGGCCTTGTGCTCCCCACAACAAAGCCCAGTGTCAGACATCTTGTCAGTCCCTTCCCACTCCCTGTGAGGCAAGCATGGTTCAGTGTGAGCTTGCTGGGCCATGTGGGTGGGTGTGGATTGTCTGTGACTGCAACTCCCATTATGCTCTTGGCTACACCCCCTTCCCAGCATGCCCATACTTCCTCCCTCTTGACTCTGCTTCCCTGTGAGGGGGTGTGACAGCAATGACAAGATGGCTGACTGTGAAGTCCTGGTATTGGTTGTTGCCCAGTTCCCAGCAGGGCCTTGTGCTCCCCACAACAGAGCCCAGTGTCAGACATCTTGTCAGTCCCTTCCCACTCCCTGTGAGGCGAGCATGGTTCAGTGTGAGCTTGCTGGGCCATGTGGGTGGGTATGGATTGTCTGTGACTGCAACTCCCATCATACTCTTGGCTACACCCCCCTTCTCAGCATGCCCATACTTCCTCCCGCTTGACTCTGCTTCCCTGTGATTTAATTTTTATAGTGTTAATTGTGAGGATTCATTTATTATTAATAAATTAGTTGTTTATTATTAATTAATCTGTAAATATGTTAATTGTGTTATTTTTGTAGGAGTGGGTTGTGGGTTTATAGGGCAATAGGGTGGGAAGTAATTTCATTTTAATAAATGTAATAATATTTGTATATATTAATATTTATTTAATTTTTCAATGTATAGTGTCAATTGTGGGGATTCATTTATTGATAATTATTTATCAATTGTTTGTTAATTAATATTAATTTATTAAATATTTTGTAATTCATTATGTTAATTGTGTTATTTTTTAGGAATGGGTGGTGGGTTTTATAGGGGAATTGGGTGTGAAATAATATATATATTTTTTTTATAATTAATTGATAATAAATGGTAATTAATTAATAAAACATAAGTCATGGAAATAGTTTAAATAATTTGAGATGAGAGTTGTGGGGTTTATAGTGGGAAAGGGTGTGAAGTAAATTATTTTCGAATAATAAGTTGTTGTTAATTGAAAAATTAAAAAATCTAAAATTAGTTATGGAAATTGTGTAATGACTTGTATGTGTGTCTTGTGGTGTTTATTGAAGTAGAGGGTGGAAAGTATTGTATGTTTTATTAATTAATAAATATTTTCTAATTATTATTCATTCTTTAATTGATACATTTCCAAGGTTATTGTTTACTTTTATTTTGTGTGTGGATTTTGGTTTTGTAGGGGTACTGTTTGATCAGCAAATTAATTTGTATATGTTTTAATTTGATTTTTAATTAATAATATATGTTTATTTGATAATTAAGTATGGTAATTCTGGAGGTACACATTTTTTAATTTAGATGTTTGTTTTGAAATTTGTGGTGTTATAGGATAGGAAATAAAGAATATTTATTTTATGTAACAATTCATGTTTTTGATTATAATACATTTATAATAAATATAGTTATTTTTTAATTTTTTTATTTTTATAAAAGACAATGTTTGTTTGATTTTTTTAACATTATAACATTTCTATATTTTGTTATTTTTCATATTTTAAATATTTATTATTTTTGTGTTCTTAACAATTTTTGTATTTAGTTGATATTTTGTTTATTTGTATTTTTTATTGACTTTATTGTGAATATTAATTTTAACCCTCTGCTATCCAACACTTTCCCTACTGTTGCACTCACTGAAGTAAGAATGTAATTTGTACCCCTCCGCTATCCAACACTTTCCCTACTGTTGCACTCACTGGAGTGGGAATAGTAATTTTTACCCTTATGCTATCCAACACTTGCCCTACTGTTGCACTCACTGGAGTGGGAATAGTAATTTTTACCCCTATGCTATTCAACACTTTCTCTACTGTTGCACTCACTGGAGTGGGAATAGTAATTTGTTCACCTGCGCTATCCAACACTTTCCCTACTGTTGCACTCACTGGAGTGGGTATAGTATTTTTTACCCCTACGCTATCCAACACTTTCCCTATGGTTGTACTCACTGGAGTGGGAATTGTAATTTTTACCCCTCCACTATGCAACACTTTCCCTGCTGTTGCACTCACTGGAGTGGGATTAGTAATTGTTGCTGATTCGCTATCCAACGTTTTCCCTACTGATGCATTCTCTGGAGTGGGAATAGTAATTCTTTCACCTCCCCTATCCAACACTTTCCCTACTGTTGCACTCACTGAAGTAGGAATAGTAATTTTTACCCCTACGCTATCCAACACTTTTCTTACTGTTGCACTTAAGGAGTGCAAAATGTAAGTTTAAAATTTGTTAATTATTTTAAGATTTTGGGGCCGATTCCGATCCGGGTCGGAAAGCACTCCGACCGAGTCGGATCTGGAGTGTTTTTCGACCGAGCCGGAACCCTACAGTCCGACCGAGCGAGTACTTGGTTCGCTCGGACTCCCATAGAAGTCAATGGGAGCCAGTTGTACAACACATACATGCGCTCCCATTGACTGAATGGGTACGTCTCGAACAAGTGCGCCCCCTACAGTGGGTATGCGTCAGTGCCGTACCGTACATGCCTGTGTTGGGGAGACCCATAGGTCTCTCCCTGTGTCCGAGTCATAGGGCTGTGGGTGTCAGGGGGTCCAACGCGGACCCCCGAAGTCCAACTCCAGGAGCTTTTGCGAGCCGGACACTCCGGCTCGCACAGGCTGTCCGACGCCTGCATCGTATTGGCTCGGTTGTAAATCGCATCCATTGCACGCCACGGTTAGCTTCCGACCGAGACGTACAGAGCGGTTCGGACCCGGGAACGACTCGGTTGGTGAATCTCATGTAGCTCACATCGTACTTGCTCGCTCATACAGCTGTACGAGTCGGCCGGAAAACATGCGTACGGCTTGTAGTTTTTTCGGCCGGATCGCGTTCGGTGCCCTTCCGACCTGGATCGGAATCGGCCCCTTTGGGGCCGATTCCGATCCGGGTCAGAAAGTACTCCGACCGAGTTGGATCCGGAGTGTTTTCCGACCGAGCCGGACCCCTACAGTCGGACCGAGCGAGTACAATGCGCACGTATGCTGTCGGACTCGGTTCAGTCGGACTCCCATGAAAGTCAATGGGAGCCAGTTGTACGAGGCGTACATGCGCTCCCATTGACTGAATGGGTACGTTTCGAACAAGTGCGCCCCCTACAGTGAGTACACGTCGGTGTCATCCACGCTCTACATGCCTGTGTGGGGGAGACCCATGGGTCTCACCCTGTGTGCGACTCGTACAGCTGCGTGTGTTGGGGGTCCGACGTGGACCCCCGAAGTCCGACTCCGGGAGCTTTTGCGAGCCGGACACTCCAGCTCGCACAGGCTGTCCGATGCGTGCATCGTACTGGCTCGGTCGTGAATCGCATCAATGGCTCACTCGTACAGCTGCATGAGTCGGGCGGAAAATACGTGTACGGCTCGTAGTTTTTCCGGCCGGATCGCGTTCGGTGCCCTTCCGACCCGGATCAGAATCGGCCCCTTCGTGTTATAGGCATATTTATATTTATGTATATTTATGTGTTAATTTATATATATTTATAACATTTTAAAATAAATTATTTATTAGTTTATTAATTGTTTTAAAGTAAATATACATTTATATATTACTTTTTATATATGTACATTTACATTTTTTACATTACATTTATTTATTATATTTGTTTAAATGTACATTACATCTAAATGTTTTTTTAAGTTAATTTTATTATTTAATGTATTAAACATTATTTTTTATATATTACAAAAATCAATATTTTGTACATCAATATTTTTTCCATCTATATTTGTTTCGATATTTTTGTATTTTACATTTTGAAGATAGGATGTCGATATTGTGGATGTCGATATTTGTGTATGGGGATATTTTTGTGGTCGATATTATGTCAGTGATCAGAAATAACGTGATATCTTTAGGATCACACAAACTGATAAAGTGTGCAAGCTAGGATTCGAATGTATGTCTTATAAACAAATTGCCATTGACTTACCCACTGAATCACATATCCTGATTCTTCCGAATGAAGAAGCTGTTTAATTATTTTTCTTATTTTGCATATGGTGAAGAACAAGATTTAATATTCTAACGAACAGCAGTTGGAAGTTAATGTGCGATGCTCCTAAAGCTTCTATGCTCTACCAGGGCCAGGCCCATCTGATTCCAGGAAGAGCATCTCTTAGGCATCTAAGAGGATTGCGCCAGGGTCACGGTGCTCCAAAGAAACAACCTGGGCCAGGGCTGCTGGGCAGTGGGCCACTGCACCAGGCACTGACTTGGGGTAGAGGCGCCATTTTTGCAAGCATATTATGATTTTAAAAGCACATCCTGCCGCGTTCCGGGCCTCCCAACAATTTTCAGGGAACAATAAAAATGTCAAAACAATTCCGGTGAATAATGTTCTTCCTGGAGGGATCGGAGATTTGTCTAGTGGAAGTAAGGTAGCTCAAAGGGTTAATATGCCTGCTGCAAAGAAGGTGTACCATTCAGATCACAGAGTGCATATAACATAAATAGGTCAGTGGGTTACTGCCTTTGTCAGAGAGATCCTTTTGTTACTTGCAGTTTATAAGTTAAAATACAAATATAGAACAGTGAACTATTAACTTTCATCAGAGAGCTGCATGAAAACTACAAGGTTAGATTAGAGCATTATCATGTTTTCCCCAGTTTTACCTAAAGGCCTAAAGGGTTCATTTGGGTAGAAATCAATTATTAGTAAAGACAAACCCATTTACCTTTTAAACTCTGAGTTTGTGCTTCTCCAGACCAAGCACTCTTAGACTATACTGCCTAGCAGTATGAGTGACATGTGACTACTACACCTGGTAGTCCTCTGGCTTATGTAACATTTCCTATACACTGATTTACTGACGTTTGATTGTTTGTCTCTGTGTAATATGTGTGATGTAAAGTGCTCTGACACACTAGACTGGTATGAGTAGCGCTATAACACAAAAGAAATGCATAAGAGAGAGAGTGGTTGTGGATACTTGAGGGGCACTGTTAAAGGGTGATAGTGAAAGAATCCATGGTGGAGGTGGTCATTGGGGCCACCAACAAACAGTGTCACAGCCGTCCCTGTAGGACTTGGCCCTTTTTGGCTAAAGTCCCTAAACTTTTTGCTTTCCCCCTAGACCTTTTTTCTGACATGGTGTTGCCAGCTTAGATGCTTTGGACACTTTGCCATTGCTGATCTGTGTGGACGTGCAAGTGCTCCCTGTATAAATTATAATGGTAATTGGTTGTCCATGATTGGTATGTTTGCCTTACTAGTAAAGTTCCTATTAAAGTGCACTATGTGTGCCAGGGTTGGTAATGCAAATGCTACAAGTGGGCCTGCAGCACTATTTGTGCCACCCACACAACTAGCTTTAAAAAGGGAATTCAGGCCTGCCATGGCAGGGCCTGTGCGCAGTTTGTAAAACTGCAATGTTGTTCTGTCAAGTGCACTTACTTGCCAGACCTTACCCTTCCCTTTCTATACACATCAGACACCCCTATGGTAGGTCTAGGTACCCCCTGGACAGGGTGCAGTACATGTGAAAGGTAGGACATGTACTGAGGTGTGTGCCATGTCCTGACAGTGAAATAATTTCCATTTCGTTTTCACTGTTGAAAGTCCAGTTTTTGTGCTCTAACATTTCTGTGTGTCTCTGCCCGGCTGTGGGTTGACTGTCTGAATTTGAAAGCAATAGGATCTGGGGAATGTCTTGACCCAGGGGAGGAGGTGAGACAACAACAGGCTGACCAGCATCTGGAGTGTAAGGGGAGGAGAAGCCCCTAGAGGTGAAGAGGCCTGGGTTGCTGCTATAACACAATTGGCTCATCTCCTGTTAAGTGATTGAAAATCCAGACCCCCACTAATTAAAGGAAGAGAGGTATCACTGGCAGAGAGGTACCCAGAACTGGTTTGAACAGGGGTCATTGCCCCCTAAAACACAAAGAAGTCCATTAGGATAACGGTTGGAAAAGCACCCGACCGCCATGGTAGCGCGAAAACACTGCCCGCCAGGACCACGGGAAAAACGCCGGTCCAATTATTATGCTCCACAGTGGAAATCCGACCGCGGCAGTCGGATAGTGGCGGTTAACATTGTAGCGGGCAGTGCTGTGATGTCCAAACAAGCATGTCCTGCATGTCCCTGCACTGTGTTGCAGGCACTGCACAGTGCCTGTCACCTGGTACAAGGACATGTAGGGTACCCCCAGTGCACCCACACACACCCCCAACACTTTGGGAGTCTGCAATGGACCCCCAGAGACATTCTCCGCATGCCTTTCCATGGCGGTTCCACCGTCGCGGAAAGCTGGCTACCGCCGGCATCATAATTGTGCCGGAGGTGCTTGGCCCTGATCCGCCACAATTGTAGCAATCCAGCTCTGCACGCCAGGCAAGCAGGCGGACTGCAACCGGCGGAAAAGTGGCGGGCGGGAAATCACACCGCTGCGGTCACGACATAGTCATTGTAATTCTCACTGTGTGTAGAATCATGTACTGGACAGGGCCAGTGAATTTAAAGTGTATCCTGTGCAATTTAATCTCATGCACTGTACTCATGTTGTTAAGGCAGCCAAGCGCACCGGAAAACTACCCCTGCTGATACTTGAACTTTCCTCATACATCTCCTGCCCTACTACCAATGACGTATATGTCCACGTGTGTGATGAACAAACATGTCGCATGTGTAGTAATGGTGTGTCACTATGTCATCCGTACAGGTCGACACCCATCAGAAGCAGGAAATTTGGTTGACCATCGTCCGGGCTGTGAGATCTGTGGGGGTCTTCAAACTCCGCATCTGCCACTGCCAGAAGAGGTGGCAGGACCTCTATGGCTTGACCCAGAGGATTTCTTGAGTCCAGCTGAAGCTGTCACCTCCTCACAAAAGGGGTGGACGACGGACCCTGACCTCCACATGATCCGGATCCTCATGGTGGTCTTCCCTGACCTGGATGGGCAGTTGACAGCCAGACAGTAGCAAGGAGGGGGTGAGTTTGAGCCCGTTAGCTATAATATGTCTGACATGCATGTTGCACTACCTCTGCCTGGTAATACTCTCACAAGTCGTGTGTCTGCTGAGACAACACTAGTGTGCCAAAATATAAAGATGCCCCATTGTCATTGGATGCCCAGGTCTAACCCTTTCCGTCTGTGACATGTGTCACTACACTCGTGTGTATTTGCTATAGTCCAAGGTCACTATGTCCAGCACCATGTACGACAGGCGCATTGAGTTGACCGTCATGAGTGATGTGTTTGTCTGATATGTGTCAGCAACTTGACAGAAATATGACCTGCACTCTGTGCGGTACATTCCTAAATTGACGCTGAGATGATCTGGGTAAACACAGGTTTGTGACATGCACACTGCACACATGTGCAGCAGGTAAGACCAATGTTGGTGTCTCAGACAAATAAACTGTATTTGCTGCAATAATGCATGGTAACCAGCCTCGTACTTCCACTAATCTCATGTTTCCTATAGTCCAAGGACAGGTATGCCAACTCAGGCCATCAGGGACACTGGCATACACCATTATTGTGTGTCAGGCAGCACTGTAACCATTGCTAATGAAGATTCCAGTGTCTGACTCTGTGTCAGTGTGTACAGGCCTGGCTACTTTGATGGCACATGTGGCCAATGTATCGATGTGGACAGAAATCTCATGCATGTCAATTGGCTCAGATACACAGGACTAATCCTGTGTGTGACATCCCTTGACTGTGCATGTTTGGAACTTAAACGTATATGTGCATGCTGCATTTCCTCTTTTTTGGGGTTTTTGCAAAATGTTCCTGTATTGAGATTTTGGAACATCATATACTCCAATGTCTCAGTTGAACAATGTGAGCTTGTCAATGTGTTTGAATTCTATGTCACACTTAGGGGCCATGTATACTTGTGCACTACAGATGTTACTTGCACAGTGTATACATGAGTGTGACCTGGTGCTGACTGATGGATCTTGATTCACTGCCCCGGTAACAAGAGTCAGTACAGACTGTTTAGGCAGACAGGACTGTGGCATAGGGTTGCTGTTGAAAACGTTTAGGATGCAGTTTTTTCCTTGTCAGTTGTCCTGTATGCAGGCCATTTTTGCATTTGAGTTCACGACTTGAGCCCATATTGGGTACTGTGGATGGGAGCATGTTCCACATGTAAACTTAGGCTTTTGGCCATCCCATTTGCGTGCCCACTTCCAGACTCCCTTGCATGAGATGGGACATGTTTGTGATGAGCCCTGACATTCATGACCATTACAGATCAGACAAAAGGCAAGACGGTGCCTGGTTGGCCATGTACATAGTTGATTCTGAGATGCATCTAACAGATATTTCCATTGCCATCATGTGTTTGGTCACCATGATTCACTGGCAGACTGAAAGGTGACCTATTTACATATGTGTTATGTAAAGGAATAGTGGCTTTGACATTATGCAAGGCCTTGCTCTGCGATGTGTTGTGAATAGATAGCTAGTGTCACGTACATGCAGATGACTGATGTTAATCAGTTTCCCCTCCTTGTTGACAACATCATCAACACCAACTGGAGGAGAGAGTTCCATGGACCAGGAGAAAGCAGCTAGCCAGACGGGGTCCACCGTGGAAGAAGATGAGGGACCCAGTGGCACAGAGGGTGAGGGGAGCCACACTGATGCCCGCTCAAACACATCAACATCAGCTGACGAACCATCCAGCTCCAGTGATGACTCCCATATGGTGGTGGGTGTTACCAGAGCGGAGGCCACACACACAGAATCTGTCCCTACCACTACCACCACCTCCACCCTCCCAGCTGCTCCCACTCCAATGGTCTGTGGATACTCCCGTGTGAGGGTACATGTCTCCTTTGGTCCAGGCACTGCACCCCCTGCATCTGTCACCCCTGCTGCCCTGAGTGTGGAGTCTGTGGACTTGCTGAAACAGTTACATGTGGGGCAGACATCCGTGCTGAGTGTCCTCGATGCACACACCAGTCTATTGACCCAATTGGTGTAATACATGGAGGGCATTTCATCAAGCATGTCTGCCCTACAGCGGAAAAATCAGGCCATGGCCTCCTCACTGAGGGCAGCAGTGTCCCTCCTATAACAGTCCCTCAACCCTCCTACCTCTGCCCCATCCACAGCCCACACTGACCTATCTGCCCAAAGCACAGTCACACAGGCCCATGCACACAAACCAACAGACAAAAGCAGCCCACAGCAAGCTAAAACAAAGGCCAAACAAACACGCATGCCCACTCAGGGGACTGACATCAAAAACACAGGCGATAGGGCAAAAAAACACACACACCCATCCACAATCAGTACGCATATGTCAGCTACCTCTCCCTCCAAATGCCCTACCCTTGACTCTCCGGAAATCCCCCCTTCCCAGAGGGTCTTCCTCTGTGACCTAGGCCTCTTCCCCACTGATACATCAGTTCCGAATCACAAGGGGAAGAGGAAGTCACCATGCACAGAGAGGAGATCCCCCACCATACGCAAGCCCTCCCCTAAGAGTAGGAACAGAGGCCCCCACCCGTACATCCCCCAGGACGAAGAAAGGGAAAACCCCACCACAATCTCATACTTCACCCCCAAAAGCTACATCCACCCAAGCCAAGACCACCCCTCCCAAAGTTCACACACCAAAGCCATCCCTGGTTCTTTCACACACCATTACACCATCCCCAAGATGTTAAGGCCATCACCCCCAACCACAGGCATGTTCACTCCCACAACACCACACACTCAGTCACTTCCAGACACTGCAGTGGAGACCCGGGCCCCCATCTGACCTGTACACTGCAGTGGAGCCCCCACCCCCACAATATGACATGGGCACTGCAGTGGAGTCCCCACCCCCACAATCTGACATGGGCACTGCAGTGGAGACCCCACCCCCTCAGTCCAACATATCCACTGCAGTAGCTCCAGATCCCCCTCAATCCGATTTGTCCACTGCAGTTGCTACAGACACTCCTGTTGCCCCCACTCCTCCCACTACCCATCCTGATACACCCTGATTCTGTCCCTGCGGTGCCTGGCCTGCTCCAGAAGATGTCCCTCCTTGGGGAGCTGTCCCCTAGTGATGTCAGTGCAGGCAAGCATGGGATTGAAAGTCATCCTACATAGCCCCTGAAGGACCCATTGACATGGACTGGCCATTGTTTGTGAGAATCGGCATTTCACATTTCAATGCTGAATAAAGCAATGTTCTGTTTTCTTGGCTAATTTGTTTGGGTGTACATAATTTTGCTGATTATTGTACTGCAAATGCTTTTGTAACATTGTTTTAGGCCAAATCATGGTAGAGGTATGACTGCCTGAGGGCGATGGGATATGTGTCCTATTACAGTATGTTGTGGACTCGTTGTAGGCTGAAATGGCTTGTTGTCACGAGCAACGTTGTTTTTGACAAGGAGTGTGACATTCTTTTCACAACCTCCCATCTTTGGCGTACACTTTAGCACATAGGTCGTTCTTGACCTTTGTACTCCTTTTCTTCTGTTCCTAATGGTATGCACCCCTCCAATGCACATGGATATTAGCGCATTGATGATAAACAAGTCATCTGTGTCATTGCTGCCACTTGGGAAACATGGATTCTGACTTTCTGCTGCCGACTTGTGAGACACACCTGTACACAGGCTGATGGCACCAAAGTATTCTGTGTGTTGTAATAGTCTAGTCAATGTTCTAGTCTCATTCTGACCAGGCAGACACATGCCAAGACCAAGCTTGACACAGCAGAACTTCAATAATTGTGTAATCACCTCTTGGCAATGTGTTACTCTGTGATCTTTCCTGAGCCCATGGTATGTGTTCTGTGATCATGAATTTCTGCCAACAGCCCTTTTTCTACCAAGACAGTAATCCCTGCAGATGCTCCTGTCTGCGAGTATTGCAAAATAGTCCACTGATTTGTCTGCCTATTTGACTGTGGGTGTCCGTAATGTGGGTGCATGGGACAAATTAAGTCAATCTGGTGACCGCCCTGGATTGGGTGCTATAAGTGTCTGCTCTGTGTGTAAACTCACATTAGACATGAATAGGATTCCACAAGTCACATCTTTGCTAGCCACATTAGCGTGTTTATTATCTTTCTTCTGTTTTCATTGCTTTGATACTTGTAAGTGTGTATGACTGCACACACTCAGCAGATTCTTCCTTTCCCTGTCACCTGATGTCTACATGTCTTATTCGTAGGTCTCCTTGAGCGTATCATAGCTCAAGGACAGTGTTGAATTTCCCTATGTGTCTGTTACATTGCACATTATGCACATGTAATCTGTCCTAAGTGGCGTGACAAATTCCATCATGTGTTATGCCTAGCTGTGTGTGTTTGTTTAACACTGTTCCAAACACCACCCCTGGGATTGTCATGGGTGCATGTGTAATCCAAAATAACTATTGATGGACAGAATGCAAAACAATGTCATACATTCACCCCAATACAGAGATCTGGGCCTAAATCCATTGTTTTTTTGCTCACCATTCCATTCCAGTTTGGACCCAGCCATATGAAAATCAGTCTTGACCCTGTGCCCAGTGGGAACAGTCCAGCCTGAACTGCCAGGCCAGGTCCTCCCTGGACTGGAAACAAGCATCCTAGGACCTGTTTTGGGGTTTCACCCCTCTTCAGCCAGGATAGCTTGATTCCAGTGGCATGGAGAGCACAGGACTCACGTCTGAGCATACCCGTCCCACTCGGGTTGACAAATGCAAAAATAACTATTGATGGACAGAATGCAGAACAATGTCATACTTTCACCCCAGTACAGACATCTGGGCCTAAATCCATTGTTTTTTTCCTCACCATGCCATTCCAGTTTGGACCCAGCCATATGCAAATCAGTCTTGACCCTGTGCCCAGTGGGAACAGTCCAGCCCAAACTGCCAGGCCAGGTCCTCCCTGGACTGGAAACAAGCATCCTAGGACCGGTTTCGGGGTTTCACCCCTCTTCAGCCAGGATAGCTTGATTCCAGTGGCATGGAGAGCACGGGACTCACATCTGAGCATGTGCAATGTCACCATTCAATGGAGGCTTAGCTGCAGCGCATTGGGTGTGATCAAGGTGTATGGTGTTTTGACTGGCCAAATGTGACTCGCCTTTTGGCATGGTGTCTAGCTCCATTGTGGCCTCACATTACAGACCATGCCCTGTGAGTAATCTTTGGGTATGTGCAGGGGAAGGTTTTCTGGCAAGACACGTGACACAGTGTACAAGAGTGAGTGTGCTCCTGAGTATGGTCCATTTCATGATTTGGCATCACAATGGGTCATCATACAGGATACTGTCACAACAGTGTAGTGGCATTGAGGTTACCAGGGATGGTCGGTCAGTCTCCTACAGTGTTGTTTGGAGTTCCACCAAGATTGTTCCACAGGTGACTGTTGTTGACCTGCACATCAAACAATGCCAAATTGCCAACAGTCTGTGACACAATGATGGAGATGCATCTCGGTTATACTCAGGACGCATGTGTGTCAGTGAAGTTTAGACCACCGGGGGGTAGCCTAGGGACACTTACACACACACACACGTGTTTGTTCTGCAGTGTGTGGTTGGCTGGTTGTATTAGCACATCTTGATCCACGTATTTCTACTGGCTTTGTGAGCAGTGTTTCGCTGTCTGGTTTTTTTGGGTTTATCTACTGTCTCTGGGACTCCAACATCTTCATTCTGGCCATTCATCATACTCTTGATTTGCCTTTGCGGCCACAGTGTGGAACAGGATCTTGTCTACACTTTAGTTTCTTTCTGATTTCCTTTGTATGCGTGTCTGTATGTGATCAAGTGCGTGTTTATGTATTTAGATGGTCACTTCTTCCATTGTCAAAGTGAACATTGGTGGCAGTGTTAGCCAACAATGGCAATGCTTCTCTCCCCATGGCAGGTTTTTCCTTGTAAGGCCCAACTATGTCTGCCTCAACTGATATGTGTTTGTTTGGCACCCACCCACAACTTTGTCACTACATTGCTGGTGGTTTTAGGCATCAGAGAGTCATACATGATTGTCTGCACATGCTGGGAGTCTGAAACCCACACTCACCCTTTTGTCACTACACTGATGGGTGTGTTGCACCCCTTGTACCCTATGTGCTTGCCTCTGCTGATGGTTTAGACCTCACACCGATCTTTTGTGCACCACACTGGGGGGGGGGGGGGGGTATACACCATCTTCCCTATGTGATTCACAATTCTGGGTGTTTGATCCCCCTATCACCTTATGGTGACAACACTGGGGGGGGGGGGTAATACCCCATATACCCTATGTGTTTGTCAAAGCTGGGATTTGAACCCCATGCTCATCTTTTGGGCACCAGACTGATGGGGGATGTACCCCATCTTCCCTATGTGATTCACAATGCTGGGTTTTTGATCCCCCATCACCTTATGGTGACAACACTGAGGGGGGGGACAATACTCCATGTCCCCTATGTGCATGTCAAAGCTCAGGTTTGAACCCCATGCTCATCTTTTGGGCACCAGACTGATGGGGGATATACCTCATCTTCCCTATGTCCTTTACAATGCTGGGTGGTTGTACCCCACAATCTTCCTTTGTTCACTAGAGTGATGGATGTAACTGCATTTCTTTGCAGAATGTGTCACTGAATCTATATGTTTGGGCACAATACAGAGACTTGGCAGGGGAGTAGGGGGGAGTGTTTGCCCACCACCTCCTCTGGGGTGGACTGCTCTTGGGGGGTACTCATACACCCCTTCTGGGGTGGACTGTGCTGGTGGAGTGGGCATCCACCCCTTCTGGGGTAGACTGTGCTGGTGGGGTGGGCATCCACCCCTTCTGGGGTGGACTGTGCTGTTGGGGTGGGTATTTGCCCCTTCTGGGGTGGACTGTGCTGGTGGGGTGGGCATTTGCCCCTTCTGGGGTGGACTCTGCTGGTGGGATGCTCATACCCCCCTTCTGGGGTGGACTGTGCTGGTGGGGTGGGCATCCACCCCTTCTGGGGTGGACTGTGATGTGGGGTGGGCATCTGCCCCTTCTGGGGTGGACTGTGCTGGTGGGGTGGGGTCGGTTTCCACCCTTTCTGGGGTGGACTGTGCTGGTGGGGTGGGAATCTGCCCCTTCTGGGGTGGACTGTGCAGGGGGGTGGGCATCTGCCCCTTCTGGGGTGGACTGTACTGGTGAGGTGGGCATCCATCCCTTCTGGGGTGGACTGTGCTGGTGGGGTGGGTATCCACCCCTTCTAGGCTGAACTGTGCTGGTGGAGTGGGTATCCACCCCTTCTGGGGTGGACTGTGCTGGGGGATGGTCTTCCACCCCTTCTGGGGTGGACTGTGCTGGGGGGCGGGCATCAACCCCTTCTGGGGTGGACTGTGCTAGTGGGTTGGGAATCCAGCCCTTCTGGGGTAGACTGTGCTGGGGGATGGTCTTCAACCCCTTCAGGGGTGGACTGTGCTAGTGGGGTGGGCATCCACCCTTTCTGGGGTGGACTGTGTCGGTGGGGTGGGCATCCACAACTTCTGGGGTGGACTATGCTGGTGAGGTGGACATCTACCCCTTCTGGGGTGGACTGTGCTGGTGGGGTGGGCATCCACCTCTTCTGGGGTTGACTGTGCTGGTGGGGTTGGCATCCACCCACTATGTGTGTTTTTGCTTTAGAAGGATCGACACGTATTAGTGGGTGGTGGGTGTCTGACTTACCATCTGCGACGTGAGCGTCGGTTCCGGTTGTTGATTCGGCCAGAGGCGTACAGTACAGGGATGACATGCGCGATCGGATACATGGCAGCTTCGTCTCGTATGTGGTGTCTGTTTTGTGGCACGAATCGAACCTGATGTACTGCTCCTCCGGATGCTGTGACATGCTGGAGGTGGCGACCTGTTCGGCGCAGAGGAAGTACGCATCGTACTTGCCTGGCCGTAAACAGTGATGGTAATGGTTCCGGATGAGTCCATTTAGAGTTTATGGAGCCGGTTCGTACAGGAAATGTGGCTCGATTTGGAGCATGCATGTCGCTCTGGAAATGCACACCTTTGCGCATCGTACTTTCTCGTTTGGACAGAATGGCTCCGGGAAAGAGTTGGTCGGAAGGTGAGGCTACGAATGGCTTTGGGAGGGCCGTACGACCGAGATCGGAATCGGCCCCTCAGTAGTTCGCAGGACTGCTTTTATTATGAGTGCTGTTGTAATCAATTTGAAACACAGCCTATTCCACAAAGCCTGTGGAGGGAGGTTCAAGTTAAAATGTTTACAAATGGCATTTTGCCACCAAAGTTGCAAAAAATAGCAAGATCAAAAAACGTCAAACATTTTTATTTTGAGGACAACAAAACACTCGAAAAAGAAGCTTGCCTTTGTAAATCCCTATTCTGTGCAAGGCTCCCCACAGTTTATCCAAGCTGCCCCCTTGTGGTTAATATAACACCCCACTTTGCAATCCCCGAATGATGACACAAAGAGCTTTATACAACTTGTACATGAATAAATCATCATGGTCAGAATCACCCTGTGCGTGCAATAGCAGGTCTTGTTCCTCAGGCCCAGTTACATCATCATGCAAAGGTCCAGCTTTTGCAATGTATAGGATATTTCTGTGCTAAGGGGCAGCCTGCGCCACTTATAGCATTTAATCATTATTTCAAGTTTCCTGTCAGTGGCAGCTGATACAGTGAGCTTCCTTTCCAGCGGTGCTTCGTGACTCGCTAAGTAATTAGCATGCTGTACAAAGTTATACAGAAAACGACACAAGATGGAGTTTTTTCTTTTATTAAGGTAGAGAGGGCATATCCTTACCAAGTACATTAATTTTTGGCCGTTTACATCATGTATAATGTCATTTTAAAAGTATTATTTATAGGTGCTTTTGTGCAGCCCTTAACAGCACACCACCTCATTAAACTCCACTACAGACTAGTCCACAACACAAAATACAGTTACACACAATTCCACTCTCAAACACACAATTCCACTCCATAAAATTCCAGTACACTCACAACCATAATTACTGTCCACATATTTCCACAGCACACCATGCCACAAAATTCAAATGCACAAATCCACTCCACATCACACACTTCCACGCCACACAAATACTCAACCAACTAATCCAAACCAACCCAATTAATTCCACAAGACATCACACACATGAACTCCATAACACAGAGGTAAAAAACATTGTCATTTACAGTGCCAATAGCTCCACCAAATACAAGACCTGTTCCATAGGTAAAAAATATTGTCGTTTACAATGCCAATAGATCCAACTCCAACAAATGCGAGGCCTATTGTATTTCCAATTTTTGTTTGAGTTGTTAATACAACTGTGTGGCTGCTTCCTGATGATAAACCCTACTGGAGAAGTGAGGAGTAGACATGAAGACCTTTCGAGTGAGGGCTGAGCAAGTGGGGATACACTGATAAAGGGGATAAGCAGAAGTTCCTCAGGGATAGGGGCAGATGGGAATTACTCCCATCTACCATCTGTGTGAGCTCCTGGATGGCAGGTTGGCTAATTGTAGCCACTGGCAAGGAGCTTCTTTTTTTTCTCTTGTCAGTTACAGACTTAGACTCTTTGTTTCTCCTACACAATGCTATTGGAATGTTTTTCTTCCCTCTGCATAGTAACAGGTATTTTGATTCTACGTGAAAGTCACAGTCAGTCCATTTTCGGGAATAACACATAATGTTTTGTGTTCATGTGCCACTATTATCAGTTACTGTGCAGCTATACAATGCTGTTACAGTGAAACCGCAAAAAGAAGCCCACCTTAGAAAGAAAACACGTTGTAGTGGATGCTCAAGGAAGCATGATGATTTTTATAAGGCAGTAACAAGAAACACGCAGTAAATAATGCAATATTTCATACCTTTGCTTTTTTGTTTTTGAGGCCATTCGGAACCAAATAATGTGGCAGGTGTGTTGTCAAAAAGCGAGGCGACGGAATCTGCTCAATATCCACTTTTCTGATATTATATTCAATCCAGGGCATTCGATCAACTGTTGCAATGTTTTCGGTTTTGTTGAGATGCCCTTCATAATAAATCGAACATAAAATCTGTTGTGTCCATGCGGTACCTGCAAAAGTAAAATAAAATGGTTTCCTCAATATGTCATTATGTTCTTTATTTATTTTTTGGGTATCACTTCTAGACATCTTTAGCTGTTCTATTGCCAATAATACATAAACATATCTAAATATAGTGGGATTGGGATAAGTCCCTTGTTCTTGATTGGATGAATGTCTTGCTTAACACATATCTCTGCTCCTTATCTGATAACGTTCCTCCCAATTTGTTTTTGTCTTGACTCTAGAGTATATCTTCCCAACTGTTTTCTGATTGGATGGTTTGTGACTTTCCACTGTTTGCTTTCAGGGAGCTACTTTTTAGGTTACGCCTGCACAGCGCAAGCACTGGGCTTTTGAAATCTATTGTATTTAATGTAATTTTAAAAGGGTCTTACATCATGCCCTTACTTTTCATTAGTTGTTGTGCTTGCCACTTACTTTTCCTCCATTTCTATTTGCTGTACCATACTATTTCCTGTTGTTTCTCTTGTGTGTTTCTCTTATCAGTGTCCCATTGCCCAAGTACTGTTTCATACTGGTAGGTGACAGCCTCCAAATGGAGTCACAGGCTAATAAAACAGTCAGCGTCTGTTTCTCCTTGCTGAGCGCTTCAACAGATTCTCCCGTTACTGTCTAGTGACACTAGACCCCTTGTGGTGAGGAGTACAATTCTGAGTAGACTGGACTACTACAACTCTCTGTATTTGGGAGCACCACAATTCATCCTACGGGGGTTGCAGAGAGTCCAGTCTATAGCAGCAAAGCTGATGCTAAATAGGCAGCGCAGATCCTCGTCACGTTGACCTTAAAGGATCTCCATTGGTTACCCATCAAGGAAAGAATCTATTTTAAGTCTCTCTGCATTGTATTCAGAGCAGTACATGGTCTGGTCCAGAAACCTTGCAGGAGAAATTCACCTGGTACAAGCCTGGGAGAAATCTTCGCTTGACCAGTGCAAACCTGCTAACGACCACCAGATTTAAGAAATCTAGGATGGGAGGCAGAGCATTCGGTATTGCAGCATCACGCCTTTGGAATGATCTGCCCCAGAGTATCAGACAATCTAATTCCCTGACATGCTTCAGAAAAAGCTTGAAAACCTGGCTGTTCCCAAGGAATGAGTATAATGAGCTTTCCACCTGCAATTAGGATTGATGCTTGCTGATGCCATCTGTTAAGTCGCAGCGCTAGGATACCCGTAGGGTGACAGATTGCGCTATATAAGTTCATATACAATACAATACACCTTTGTGGAAGTTTTTGTTTGCCATCCAACCAGGTGTCTTTCATTTGTTTGACTTTGTTCTCTTGTTTCTGTTTCACTCAGCGCCATAGGCCGCATGTCTTCCTGTAACTTTCATTTCTTCCATGTGGCTTGGAATTCATAATTTCTAAGTCTTTCTTTCAGCGCTGTATCCCCACCCCCAGTTTTCACTACAAAAACGTAACCGCAGTGCTCTACATCAAACAGACTTCTACTACCCATGTTAAAGAGTTTCTACTCAGTAGACTGTCTCTAGCTCACAGTGAAATTTATTTTTACTAACCAGGAACCACAGACCTGAGAGGTCCTGGTATTAGGTGTGTCTGTAACTTTCATTTCTTCCATGAGGCTTGGAACACATCGTTCTCCAAGCCATGCTTTCAGCCCTGAGCTCCACCCCTGGTTTTAATTACAAAAACATAGGTGCAGAGCTCAACCCCATACAGACTTCTGCTACACACTTTAAGGAATTTCCACTCAGCAGACTGTCTTGCAGCACACAGTGAAATTTATTTTTCACTGACCAGGAACCACAATTCTAAGGTGTGTCTTCTGGGATAATTGCTGACTCTGTTGTCTACCCCAACCTAAAGACACTATAATTGTTCACTTCTTCTTTAGATTGGTGCTTGCTTTTAAATTAATGTGCATCCATTACCTTGCTGGGTACCCTTGGGAAGACCATCCAAAGACTGACAGGTCCAACAGGCAGCCTTTGGAGTATTCAGGCCACTCCTCAGCATTATGATCCCATGTTAAGACAGACTTGCAGTAGTCTGCAGAGAACCTCAGATGCTTTTGTAATTACGCTCCTAAATTGCAGATCACTTTGTGGAGAAACTGGAGAACATTTCTTCTATTTGAAGGACAGGGATGTGGCCATGAGTTCTGCCAGCAAGGGATTGCAGGGATGAGGACCTCAGCTTCATCAAAAGAGGGGCCTCACTTGTGGCTTGACAGTCTTTAATGCTCTACCCTGCTTTAGGGCCCTGGTGGGTTCATCCTCAAATGTGGGAGGTGTGGCAAAGTTACTCCTTCAGTAGCACAGCTCCAGAAGAATGGTATACCTGAGGCACACTGCATCTAATGACTTCACTGGGCCATGACAGAAGAGCTGCAGTTAATGCAGCTTTCAAGGTTTCAGGTTTCCTTGAGGGTGAAGCAGTGGTGGGTGTTGCTGGGGCACTGGTGAGCACCCCAGTGCAAGGAGGTGTTGCATTGCTTTATATGATTAGCCTCAGTGCTACCTAAATTGCATGGACAGGAGACACTTATTGAGAGATACCCGATAAAGCATCTCACACTACTGTTGTGGTCTCCTGACGCGAATCTGCAGGGCAGTCACATTCAGACAAACATATAAAATGCTTCTTATATTATACGTGCACACAATTGTTAACTTGTTCTCTGCACTTCACCTAATCTCCCTCTGTTTGCATGCCTTCACTCTATATTAGGTAAGACGTTCACAGACGGTGTAGATGGTTCATTAGGACTGCCTATGATTTGCGTGCTTTTCGGCTGCATTTTTTTGTTTGTCTGATGCTTTTAATTTAATCTCCTTGTGTCAGCATGCATTTTACACATGCTTGTGAGCTGTATGAATGTTTTGTTTCTCCAACGCCTTTTAACTCATCTTCTCATAGTTTTTATGATGCCCCTTTCCACCTTCTACATCACAACTGTAGTAAAATATGTTTCCCACATTTTTATTTGGAGAATGCTGTGAACTGCATTTCATTTTAGTGAAATCCTCTGCCCTTCGCCTAATAGCCCTGCTTTATATTACCACCAGTTACTGCACAATATATTGCCTTTCTCAATAAAAAAATCATAAAACTTTTATGAAGTTTCAGTAACCTATATTGCACAACTGCTCACCAAGCTAAGACAACCAAAAATAACGTATTATTAATAAAATAGGTAAAACCTATTGAATTTACCAATGCTTGTTTATTTTTCTTCTAGCACGCAATGGCCATACATGTGTGTGTAGAAAGGACATATGAAACAGAGACCCATCTGCAGCGGTCCGGAGATTCAAATATATGTTTATTTCATCAGCAAATGCCTCTTCTACCATTACCTCAGCACTTCACCTCTCCAAATTCTTTGAAAGATTTATAACTGTATATTCCAAGGTTGGTAAACACTGAGTGCACCACATGAGTTACAAAACACCAATATATAACAAATTCCACAATATTAAGATACTGCACACAGCCTCTCTAATACATTAACAACACTTATCCCCACTAAAGCAAAGCCTGGGTTTAGTCTATCTCATTTTAATGGCTAATGAAAGTTAAAATACATCTCTCTCATTGTTCCTTGTCCCTTGATTCTCACATATTATTCTCTTCCAAGAGGATATGTCCAACTACTCTCTCTGTTCCTTCCTTTAAACATGTCCCCCTTGGAAAGTCTAGTCTCACTTCTCATCACCACAACCACCTTGCTCTTATTTCACATCCTGGAAATCACTACTCTCATTGGTCTGGAATATTACAAACAACCATCTTTGTGCAAAGTGTTCCTAATCTTTACTGTATCACCAACCTTTACATGCGTATACCTGGTTGCACACAACTTTTCCTTTCTCTTACTTTGTTCGCCTCCATTTCTCTCCATATACAATGTTCTGTATTTACATCACCACTCCTTTTGTTTATCTATGCTGGGCTTAATTGTATGTTAGGCCTCCTTTGCCTGAAAATGCCAATGAAAATATTCATGTGGTAGAGTGTGGAGTAAACCTATACATTTCCACTCCAAACTTTACTTCTTCTCTCCAATCTTTCCCATTAGAATTGGTACATTCTATGGTTTCAGCACCCTATTATTATAGCTAGTACAGAGGCACCATTAAGTCGCTCAATCATACTTTTCGCTTCTGGATAAGTTAACATTGTTGACTGGGGGTGAGTGCTTGCAATGTTCAACACTCCGTCCATCATTTCCTTTGGTTTTGCTTTGTTCGCCATAAGTTGGCAGGGTATGCTCAGACGTGAGTCCCTTGCTCACTTTGCCACTGGATTCAAGCAAGCCTGGTTGAAGACGGCTGAAATGCCAGAAACCGGTCCTAGGAAGCTTGTTTCCGGTCCAAGCAAGACATGGCTTGGCAGTTCGGGCTGGACTGTTCCCATGAGGCACCGGGTCAGACTGATTTGCATATGGCCATGTCTGAACTGGGGTGGCTAAAGAACGGTGGTGGATTAAACCCAGATCAGTTGACTGGGGGTGAGTGCTTGCAATGTTCAACACTCCGTCCATCATTTCCTTTGGTTTTGCTAAGTTAACATTGTGCCAGGGGTGCTTTCTCTGCTGAACATCTCACATAGAAATCCAATCATGGGCTTTGTGTTCACGCTCATAGCCAGTTAGGCATACTACCGTGAATATGGAGCATATATCAACCAAACAAATATTTACTGTTAACTGTTTGTTCCATAAAATGGCCCCACAATGTCTAATGCCACATCCTCCCACAGTTGACTTGGTAGCCTCTTTGCCATCACTGATTTTTCCCTGAGCTTGTGTATCTTATTGCTACTTGTACATTCTTGCACTCCATGGCAGCTCTTTCTAACTGCATATCAATGCCTGGCTACCAGTAGCTGTACCCCAGTCTCTCTTTGGCTTTGGAGATAGTTTACTTCAAAACACTCTGTGGTATTAGTCCTCAAAAAAAGTAGCCCATCAGCTTCAGATAATTGATCTTTGGCTCCCAAAGTTTCTTGCACTCAGTACTTATGCTGTCCATTTTCCCCCATCCACACCTTATATTTCTTAACAATTCTTACATACATAGCCCTTTCATTCTTTTTCTTTAATTGTTGCTTCCATTATCACACATACATTGGACGTCTTGTATCATCATGAATGCTCTTCTCACCACGTGACATAACCAGAGTTGAGAGACACTCAGCCACACTATTCTTTGACCCAGAAACGTACATGACGTCAAAATCTAATTCCAAGGCATTGCCAACCCACTTACATATCTAGTTCTTACACAGTCAATTCCTTCCTTTGTGAACACCTCTTTGAGCATCTTTTGGTCTGTCTTCAATATAAATTTGTAATCCCCTAATAAATGTTTTATGTTTATTTTTTTAATACATTTTTATTCAGTTTTTTACCCCCAGAGATCAGCACGAAATCACAGCCTAATTCACAATACACCAATATGAAGTTTTAGGAAGAAGGATACAAAATATTACATAAAATGATTGCAAAGCATCAAAAAGAAACATTTTAAGCGGAAAGAAACAATATATCTAACAAAAAACATTAGTCTGGGTTCATAATGAGACCATTTGAACTAAGACCACCGTAAATAGATCCACCCACCAACTCAGTTTATAAACCTAGATTATTACAATTTCCATGGATCTTTCCATCTTGCTAAGGGACCCATATTCCCCGCCCTAACAATTTTGATTTTTTCCCCTTCCTCTCATAGATAGCTCTTTCCATTGTATATATTGAGAGTAAGCACGACAGCCATTGATAAAAGGTGGGAGGTGAAGAGTCGAGCCAGGCAGAAGCGATACTCATCCGTAAAACAGCCATAGCCATAAAAAGAAATTGATAAGCCATATCGTTCCGCTCCCTACTGCTTACTCCCAGCAAAACCAAAGCGGGGGTAAATGTAATTTTTAGCCCCAGTGACAGATCTAAAAATCTCATAATGGATTCTAACAAACACTGAAGGCGAGGGAAGGATGCAAGCATATGCACGAGCTCTGCTGCCAACACACCACACCGCAGACATGTAATAACCTAATGGTGCCCTTAGTACCACCCCATATAATATCTATCATTTTATTTCTACTAAACCCACTACACCCCCCAGCTTTTTACCAAAAAAACTACGCAACTGCAAGTATTTAAAAAAAGTTGCCACTTTCCAGCCCGAACTTCAGCTGAATATCGTCAAACTGACGAAACTCTTCATTCAATATTAGGTCCCCAGCCATCCGAACTCCCTTCATTGCCCAGACTGCCATAACATCATCTGAAAAGATTTCTGGGAGGGCGGGAGGGTGGGATTTTTGTAAAGCAAGGTGTAATGATTTAGTCTCCCCAAACCAATCTTTCTTTTTAATGCCCCCCAGATCTTAAAGGCGGCTACAAGAGGCTTAAATTTCGTCCTTTTATAGTAACTTTGCTCAGTAAATTTCCAAAAACAATTCTCCTCATGCTCCCCTAGTAACAGCTTATAAACATCAGGGAGCTCTGTTTCCCCTTCCGGATCCCCGGAAGATGAACCCAACAATATACCCATGTATTGGAGAGCAGCAGCCCAAAAATAACTTCGAAAATCGGGAACTGAGAACTCCCCTTTCTCCCGTGGTAAGGACATAAACCAGAGAGCCGTCCTGGTGTTCCCATGTGCCCAAATAAATCGATTAATTATACCTTCTAAAATAACAAACCAATGTTTTTGAAATTCCAACAGAATTGCCCTAAACAAATAAAGAATCTTTGGCAAAAACATCATCTTCACCACATTACATCGTCCAACAAGTGATAAATGAAGATTATTTAGTCTATCAAAATCAGCTCTCGCCTTCCTGATTACTGGCTCGATGTTCTTGACTACCAAGTTCTCTAAATCAGGTATGATCATAATTCCCAAGTATACTGGTAAATCTGTAACATGAGGATCTTCAATATTATCAAACTGATTCTTTATAACTTGAGTGTTTGTTCTATTTAGAGCATACCCTGAATATGTGCCAAAATCTTGTGCTAGTGACTCCACCACCATCAACGCCGAAAACGGATCGGCGGTAACGATTGGCCACATCGTCAGCATAAGCTAAAACTTTAGATTCAATTCCCTGACAAACAATTGGGGGAATTCCATTGTTAGCCTCAAATAGACATAATAAAGGGTCCATATATATATAGCAAATAGCAGGAGTGAAGATAGACACTCCTGCCGGGTCCCCCGCTGAATAATAAAAGGCAAAGTATGGCCACCGTTTAGCCTTAGGCGAGCTGTGGGTGCTGAAAAAAAGATTCCCATAGAAAATACCAGGAGACCCTATTCAATGCTTTCTCAGCATCTAATAACAAAGCCGCCATAGGGTCTCCTGAGATCTCTGTTGTCACTCGCCGTTCATGCTGCGTGGTCCCACGGCCCATTATAAACCCATGTTGACAGGGGTGAATAGTTTTCCTTAAAATGTTGTTTAGCCTGGTGGCCATGGCTTTCGAAAAGATTTTAATATCGCTATTCAATAATGTTATGGGGTGGTATGAACCTGGCTCCCTCGGTGGGTTATCTTTTTTAAAGAAAACTATAACATCCACACCGGCCCAGGACTCAGGTGCGGGCCCCCCCTTTGAGCCATCAGGATAACCTCAGTCAAGTCCGGTCCAATAATATCTGAACGGAATCTGGTCAGGGCCAGCCGCCTTGCCAGATGACAAATCTTGCAGAGCCCCCATTATTTCTTCATGAGTCAACACCCTCTCGAGTTTTTCCCTATCCACGGGATCAACCTTATGTACAAATATTCTATCTAAATACTTTCGTATATCCAACGACGCTGCTAATGATTCTTTACTGTATAAGTGTTGATAAAAAAGCCTAAACGTCTCTCGGATCCCTAGAGAGTCTGTTATAACCTTCTTATTAACATCATAAATTTCAGAGATCTCGCCAGCCGGCGTTTTTTGCGTTACTCTTACGGCCAGAGTATGCCCACCCGCTCATTATATTCATAACAATGCTCTCTTTTTGCCAAATAAATTTCTGCTGCTTTCTCAGCGATATATCCACTAACCTCAGCCTTGTTTATAGCTAGCTGAAGTATTATTTCTTCAGTCGGCCCTCCCATACTAATAGCAATAGTCAATGCCTCTTCCAATTTAGTTAACTTATCTTTAATCGCCTCCTCCCACTGTAGCTCCTTCTTCTGGCGATGCATACTATAACTAGTGGTTTCTCCTCTGACCCCCACATTAAAAGCATCCCAGACTATTCCCGCATTTGTACTCCCACGATTAACATCCCAAATTCTTTAATCCACCCCTTCATGTGTAAAACATAATCTGGATCATACAACAACCTCCGTTAGAAAGTCCATCCCCGGAATAGCTTGTCCCCCCCAGAAAAGCCAACTGTAAGAACTAATGGATTGTGGTCCGAAAGTATCCGAGGGTGCCTCTCAATACGAGAGTTGGAGATAAACTGGTGAGAAACAAAAAAATAGTATAATCGGGAAATAGCCTTATGCGGTGCAGAAAAAAAGGTACTACCTAAATCTGTAGGTTTCATGTATGCCCATACGTCTGTTAAGCCATTGTTAATGGCTAAGTTAGATAAAGCAGCACCAACCCTTTTTTTCCTACCAGAATATTTGCTTCCTAGAGTGCCCCACTGAACCCCTAAACCATTAATATTGAAGTCCTCACATATAATCATTGGGGTGGGCCACATTGCTAAATTAGAATCTAGAGATTCTAGCATTTCCGGGTCATCACATGTTGATCCACAAAGAGTACATAGTGTAAATATATTGCCATTTAACGAGCATTCAACCAACACCCAGCGACCCCATTGGTCAGCGGACTTTCTTACAACCTTTACATCGTTCCTCCAGGTAAGAATTGCCACCCCCCTTGTAGGTGAGCCCTGTGTCGTATGCACCATGAGTTTATATCCCAATTGTTCCAAAATGCGAGCTCTGCTACCTTCCATATGTGTCTCTTGAACACAAAGAAAGTCTACGCGTAAAGATTTGAGCCAAATTGCCACCTTATGCCACTTATTTTAATCGTTTAATCCACAGATATTAACTGTCGCAATCCGTAAAGTCATGGTTTGAAATTACCCCTTTCCTTGTAATGAACCTACATCCTCCTGCCCTCATTAAATCTCTCAATGATACTCGTCACCCTCATTCGACCATCGTCTTGTCTCAACTCCTTCTTAACCCTCACAAATCGCGCTAGTTCATAGTGTGCTATGAACCAAACCCCACCATAGAGCCAACACCCACCCCCTCACCCCCCCTACCCCCCTTATAGGCAACTAGGTCAGTCATGACCTAAGTATGGCAGCTGAACTTCCATCTCAGGCAGCGCCAACCACCCCCCCCCACGGAGATCCCCCCATACCAATTAATAAATAGCCTCAGTAGACTGATCCTTGATATTAATCAAACCCAGTGGACCCCGACCCCAGAGATTTCAGCAAATAGCAAACCATGGTGGCTAGAGAAATTATACTTCATATCAAGGAATTCCTTATGGAGTTAAATGAAATATGGGGGCAGAGGGCCACAGTAGGCACAGGAATTCCTTACAGAGTTAAATGAAATGTGGGGGCAGAGGGCCACAGTTTAAATACTGTAGTGGGGGGGGCAACAGTTGATGATTAATGCTCTATGGGGTTATGATATATTCTTTGTGTGAAGAAGCTTGATATGAAGTATAATGTCTCTAGCTGCCATGGTTTGCTATTTGCCTAATGAATGTTTTCATTTTTTTCTATGACAGAGTACCTTCAATATGATTCCTTTAAGCAACACAAAATAAGCACAACAGCTTTTTAATTTTCAACAGAACTTGCACCCAATCTTTTCATACTTTCATCGAGTATTATCATTGATAAGTCTTAGGGTCAGATCCACGAAGACCAGGAGCATGTAGCAAATTTTTTGTTTTTTGTGTCTGAAAAGTCTTTATAACATTCTAGAGTTCATATGACCTTCACATCTTTCTTCAGAACTTTCTCATGTCTTTATTATTGTCATTAAAATCATCACTGATCCCCACCAGCCTTTCAATGGGGGCATAGCCACCATGGAAAGGCCTGCAATACCAGGCATCATGATTTGGTGGACAGTGCCTGCTAGGAACCACCACCATTTCGGGCCATCGGACCCGTCCACCATGCAATTTGTAAAATTGCTTTTGGAGGACCCGTGGCGGACGATCTTTGCGTCCGCCACGGTCCAAGCGTGTTTCCCTCCGCCATCGTAATATCATGGAGGAAATTGTGGTACGATTGCGGAAGGACCGCCGCCGAATGGCTGGCAGTGATGGGCCTTCCGCAATTGTAATCGGCCCCTTAGATCAAGTAACTGATTGAATACTTTCTGATCTTCAGAGCCAAGATAATAAATAAATAAACAAGTCTTTTTTCAGCGCTCAATGAAAATAACATACTCTGGTCTAGTGCCCAAATTTCTTTTCCCATTTCTGCCACTTTGGGGGCGATTCCGATAGCCGGTCGGACAGCTGTCCATAGCCGTACCATGCGACCGACACATACCTGGAACCGGTCCGTCCTGTAGAGTAAGTACGATGCGCATAACTGCCAAAAACACGACCGACACGTAGGCTGTGATTCAAGCTCCATTCTCCGTCCGAGCCGTAACCCCAAACGCTGAACCGAGTCGCCCGGAAGCAGTATCCATAGCAGTTTCCAGCATGACAAGTACGATGCATACTTCCTACGCGCCGGACGGGCCGCCACGTACAGGATGTCACAGCATCTGGAAAACAAGCAGATCAGCTACGATTCGCGCCACAAATCAATACACGGCTACGAGACGGACCAGCTTGCAGCGGGTACGAGACGCAGCAATAAGCAGCGTGTACAACACAAACACATCATGAATCCCATCACATCTCATCAGGTCATACCAGTACTCTACATCTATGACCTGCTCAGGAACTGACGCCGACGGCGCAGGCGGTAATTCAGACACCTACCACATAAACAAACGACACGTACCTGCAAAATAGCACACCCACACAGGGGAACCACATCCTGGTCACTAACAACAGCCCACCATAGGGGTTGCATGGCCAGCACCACTAACACCCCCACCCATAGGGCTTATGTTGCCCATTACTACTGCCACCCCCACCCATAGGGCTTATGTTGCCCATCACCCCTGCCACCCCCACCCATAGGGGACCTATTGCCCATCACCCCTGCCACCCCACCCATAGGGCTTATGTTGCCCATCACTACTGCCACCCCCACCCATAGGGGACCTGTTGCCCATCACCCCTGCCACCCCCACCCATAGGGCTTATGTTACCCATCACTACTGCCACCCCAAGCCATAGGGCGTATGTTGCCCATTACTACTGCCACCCCCACCCATTGGGCTTATGTTACCCGTCACTACTGCCACCCCCAGCCATAGGGCTTATGTTGCCCAGCACTACTGCCACCCCCACCCACAGGGGATCTGTTTCCCATCACCCCTGCCACCCCCACCCATAGGACCTATGTTGCCCATCACCCCTGCCACCCACACTCACAGGGGACCTGTTGCCCATCACCCCTGCCACCCCCACCCATAGGGCTTATGTTGCCCATCACTACTGCCACCCCCACTCACAGGGAACCTGTTGCCCATCACCCCTGCCACCCCCACCCATATGGCTTATGTTGCCCATCACCCCTGCCACCCCCAGCCATAGGGCTTATGTTTCCCATTAATACTGCCACCCCCACCCATAGGGCTCATGTTGCCCATCACTACTGCCACCCCCAGCCATAGGGCTTATGTTGCCCATCACCCCTGCCACCCCCACCCATAGGGGACCTGTTACCCATCACCCCAGCCACCCCCACCCATAGGGACTATGCTGCGCCTCTCCCCTGCCACCCCCACTCACAGGGGACTTGTTGCCCATCACTACTGCCACCCCCAGCCATAGGGCTCATGTTGCCCTGCACTACTGCCACCCCCACTCACAGGGGACCTGTTGCCCATCACCCCTGCCACCCCCACTCACAGGGGACCTGTTGCCTATCACCCCTGCCACATCCACCCATAGGGACTATGTTGTGCCTCACCCCTGCCACCTCCACTCACAGGGGACCTGTTGCCCATCACTACTGCCACCCCCAGCCATAGGGACTATGTTGCCCATCACTACTGCCACCCCCACTCACAGGGGACCTGTTGCCCATCACCCCTGCCACCCCCACTCACAGGGGACCTGTTGCCTATCACCCCTGCCACATCCACCCATAGGGACTATGTTGTGCCTCACCCCTGCCACCTCCACTCACAGGGGACCTGTTGCCCATCACTACTGCCACCCCCAGCCATAGGGACTATGTTGCCCATCACTACTGCCACCCCCGCCCATAGGGGACCAGTTGCCCATCACTACTGCCACCCCCACCCATAGGGGACCTGTTGCCCATCACCCCTGCCACCCCCAGCCATAGGATGGGTGATGTGCAACACATCCAGCATACTCCAACATCAGGTATGTTCGCAAAATACATCCCCCCTAACATCATGTCAACAGTGTCTAGTCTGTGACAAATGCCCACAACAGCGATTATGGCTACGAACATACAATGTAAGTAACAGCACATGTGTGACCAACACATGAGAGTGACATACACAAGGCAAACATCACCAAAGCACTGTGGCAATGTCAAAAGAACACCCCCTGACTGTGTAGAACAAAAGTTAAGTGTGGGCTTCCACAATGCAGCAGATGTTGAGCATTGTGGTGATGGGGACTAAACCCCCCCTCATCACAGTGACCAAAAGGTGTCATCATGGTCAAAGCTGCAAATAACAAACAGCATGTATGATCCCTGCTCCCCACACATTAAACACTTCTGGGGCAAACTAGTGGTTGTGTCCCATACACACAGAGATGTGGTGAGGCTAACAGTGCTGTGAAAACATAACACACTCCCGGCCATGTGCAGACAAGCAACAAACATGCGGGCTGACAATGCATACAGTGTACAATGACACAAGAGCAGAAGAGACCATCAACAAGCATGCACACATCTCGAAAATAGACACACCAATCAAAAAAACATGTGTAGACTGTAGGTGTCAGCTCACAAACTCACATGCAATGGCACCTAACAACCAGGATGAATGTGCACAATGATGTGATATGACTCACAGGGACAGCAGGCAAAATCACAGAAACAGCATCCAGACAAAGGCCCACAACAGCAATACCAATGCACTGGTGCAGATGCACAAACACAAACAGGCAAACTCACACTGCACATCTGACACAGCATGTGTGTGTGTGTGTCACAGTATCCACAGGTAACTACACAACACATGAGGGGGGCAGAACCACAGTGACGCAGATGTGGACACAGTGCCATACAAAAGTAAACCATCATTGGGACACCCTCAGTGGGCAATCAGGCATTGGGAGATGAGAGGGAGCACAACAGACACATGTGTCACAAGCTGGAATGAACACCAACTAACACAGCAAGAGACTGATACACAACAGCACTACCCCCAGGGACCAGACGTTGGGGTGACACAAGCATGCATGACACCTCCACTGTGATGACAACGGCAGATGTCGTACAAACTGGGAAACCCAGACATGTGTCCTGTTCCACAAACGTACATGACACATACACAAACACAAATTACTCAGCATGGCACCTCATCCATGGACAAACAGGAGCTAGGGGACCATCCATGCATACATTCACATCAGTCCACCCCAACACCACACACCCTGAACTGCAACAATGTGCATCTGTGAAGCCCACATGCACAGGTGACATTGCACATGCACCCATGACAAACACAGAAATGTTGTGAGGAACTAAGGTGCACAGACACATCACACATGGACAGTTTACAACCCTGGGGAATGACAGACATACTGCACAGTATGTGGTACATGGCCATGGCCTCAAAGCTCACGTAACCTCCAGAATCCCTGCCACAGTCCCAGGACAATGCAGAAGCCGAGGAGACCCACAAGGCACACATGCTGACACCTGCCAGCATCGCAGCCATGAACCCGACAAGTGAGAGCAGTCACACACACTTACAAATGTCTCAATCACTGAAAACTACCACCTAGGGACAACTACATGATTTAGCAAATAAACAGGTGCCTTGAGGAACCCTGACTGTGTCCCATCTGTGTCTGACAACATCATCACCACTCAGAACTGACAAATCCCAATGATGATACACCAATTAACAGTAGTGTGTCATGCACCCACACATCTGGTAGCCCATTGGAAAAGTAGTGGGATGAACCCAGTACCACTCAGCAAGCATCAACAACAGGAACATATCAAGGGAACACTGTCTGTGTATGAACATGGATGTGGACACACACACATGCTCATACAACACACACCATGGGCCCAGACCATGTCACTGGACAACACACTTACTTGAGGGGACCCAACTCCTGTGGAAGCCCAGATGTGCCAAACATATTCACCGCAAGTCTCACTAATGTCTGCAGAACACTTGGTCAGTCAGCCATCAGTTACCATACAATGAAGGCTCTGGTCACAACAGCCTGGGTACGTGAGTCTTCCCTATGTCATCTGCACATACCCAAAACATATGTCTAGCAAGTTGCACAGAGGACCCAGTTGCTCCTATTTCAATGATGCCCACACCTGTAAGTCCAGTGTTGATGAGCACAAAGTATGTGGAAGTGACAAATTGGACAATGGGAAGCACATGATTTGTGCATGGGTGCAAGCCAGAGATGTGACCATGCAAATGAAAAGCTCACAGAGAGATGTCCACAAATAGTTGATCCTGACACACCCAGGTAACTGCAAAGGATGACAAGGATACCCACCAGAATAGGATACATATCTCATGGACCACAGGGAGTACCTCACAGCAACACATCAGTATTCAACATTGTAAACAAAGCATCACAGGTGCAAGGGCATGTTAAACATCATCAACATAATGTACAGCTAAATCTAGTTCACAGGGAGAAAGAAAAAAAAGTGAATTAGAGTGACAACTGTCACACCTTGCTTGCCTGCACTGCTAAGTACCGGGGTCATGCCCTTGGAGGGGCATACATGGGGGCAGGCCAGGCACCGCAGGGACAGGATCAGGGCGCAGCAGAAGGAGGCAGTGAAGAGGTGGGGGATGCAGGCGAGACACTTGCAACTGCAGTGGAGCTGACTGAATTGGTGGGTGCTGTCACAACTGTGGGGCACAAGTCAGATGGGGTGGGTGCCGGCACAACTCCAGTGGGCAGGTCAGATGGAGTGGATTGGCTCACCGCTGCAGTGCCTAAGTCAGACGGGGTGGTCGTGGACTCCAAAGCAGTGCCTACATCCATGGGAGAGGAATGGGGGACAGGTGAGGCCGGCAGGGCAGGGGGGGACACGGTCCCCACATCAGTGGCACTAACTGTCTGACCAGGTGTGGAGGAGCAAGTGCTAGGGGGGATAGCCTTAGGATTTTGGCGATGGTGTATCTGTGGGTAGGGGAACCCAGGGCAGGGAGTGGCGAGGGAACCTCTGGAGTGGTGGCATGGGGGATGGAGGATGGAGACTTCGCCTTGGAGCTGCGTGGTGGCGGGGGTCTTGCTCTTCTGGCGCCGGGGGGACTTGCAGGTGGGGGTCTCTGTCTGAATGCGCCTGGGGGAGGGTGTCCGGGTGTGAGGGGCACTCCCCTCTGTGTGTGGGGACTTCCTCTTCCCCTTGTAATCAGGATCTGCATGGTTGGTGGGGAAGAGGCCAAGGTCACAGAGGAAGAGCTTCTGGGGGGATGGGGTTGCAGGTGAGGCAAGGGAAGGGGGCTGGGAGGGAGAGGTCACGGAAGAGTGGTTGTAGATGACTGTGTGTGTCTGCAAACCAGCCCCTGTGAGTGTGGAATCAGTCCCCTGCGCTTGCTTGTGTGCATGTCTAGACCTTGGTTTGAGGGTTTCTGTGCTTGGGACAGGTAGGGTGCTAGGAATCGTGGATGGTGCAGGGGTAGGAGGGGTGCGGGACTGTTGGAGGAGGGACACTGCTGCCGTTAGGGAGGAGGCCACGGACTGATTGGTCCTCTGTAGGGCAGACATGCCAGAGGAAATGCCCTCCATGAATGACACCAGTTGTGTCAACAGACCCGTGTGTGCATGGAGGACCTTCAGCATTGACGTCTGCCCTACATGGATCTGTCGAAGTAAGTCCACAGACTCCTCACTCAGGGCAGCAGGGGACACAGGGGCAGTGGGTGCAGTGCTGGTGGTGGCGGTGGCGGGGACAGCCTCACTAGCTGGGGTTTGGTGGCTGCTGATACTCGCCTCCACAAGGGAGTCATCCTCAGAGCTGCACTGGCCCTCATCTGAGGTGATGGTGCTGATGACTCCTCTGTGTGGCTCCACTCGCACTCCGTGCCACTGGGTCCACCCGACTCCTCTCCTTCTGTCCCTGTAAGGCTCTGTGGCTCCTCCTGGTCCGTGGAGCTGTCCCCTCCTGTGGCTGTGGATGTATCTGGATAGGAATAGGAAGTAAGAGAACAACATCAGTCCCCTGCACCGACTGCACACACCACAGTGAGTACATCACATCACAGGGCAAGCACTGGCATCATCAGTTGAATACAGCTCAAAGTGCCAACACTGTTTAGGATAAGACAATTGTCATTCTCAACATCAACCATGGCATACATATCCCTCCTTGACTTTCACACATATGTCCGTTGCATGTTGGATGCTAACACTCCAATGTGCCAACATGCACCACCCACACATTAGTTGTACATGCAAGTGAACATGTAGGAGTATGTCAGTACAGGTGTCCGGATGAAGGGATGGGCAGAGACTAATTTCAAATGCTTGGGATGCATGCCAGCAACACACACTATAATGTACTCATGTCCTGGTGGGCAATGCCACAATGGGGTGCATGGTGCACACTTGAACACAATGCAGGATCACCCATAGCAAGTTAAATGCCATGGCACTGGGATGCCCTGAAAGTCAGTCAACACTGTCTCCTGTCACAGGGGCAGGGCATCCTGGCAACAACAATATGCACTGACTCACAATCCTAGCTCAGGTGTAAAGCTAACTCTGCAGATGAACGGCGCACTTGCCCATCCCATGCAAACAACATATCCAGGACCCAGAAGACCCCACATCATGCAAATCATACATATGAGTCTGTGCAAACACAAATCCCTGTACATTAACACATCACAGTCAGCCATGCATGTAACCCAGTTGCATGAAGGACACAGTTGCATACACCATTGTGCGCTGTCAGATGATCACACACCTATATGTCACACAGGTCTTGTCTCTCACAGTCGCATTGCAGATGTCATGCCTACCCTCTGAATCATGGACACCCCAGTTGTACGTGACAACAAGCCACACCCTAATAACACAGAGGCAGACACCTGAGGGCACATGTCCCTAAGCACAACCTCCAATTTCACACGCATGAGTGGGATTACAGAGTGTTTCTAAATGCCCTTGAGGATGCATGACTGCCCAGGTCTACGTGAAACAGTGTTTGGCCCTGGACAGTTGTCAGGTGGCTAAGCAAGTGTAACATACTTGATATACATACTCCTGAGGCCCAAAAAGTGGAGTCCCCTGCTCCATGGGTTTGTTTGGAATACCCCAGCCACATGTTGCGAGTCAGACCAGCTATTGGTACACATCTCAAGGGCACACACAGATCACATATCAGATCTCAGGCATTGTGCAAACAATTGACCCACCCATGAAACACACAACAGAGTCACGGGAACAGATGCTGACCTGTAGCTGAAGCATAGCTGACTGCAGGGACACAGTGCCCTAGTGACACAAGCAACAGACTGTAGGGGCCACACCTGTGGAACAGATGAGGAGGGTGCATCACACAATTGAGGGACCGGAGTATTGGACTACAAGACCTACGTAATGTGGAAGTGTGACAAGGCCAAAAGACTGCTATTAGCATGTCAGACATAGTACACAGATCAGGCATGGACTTACCCCCTTCCTGCTGCTGGCTGGCCTTCAGCTGCCTATTCAGGTCCGGGAAGACCACCGCCAGGATATGTAGCATGTGGGGAGTCAGGGTCCGGTGTCCGCCCCTCCTGCGTGGAGGTGACAGCTTCAGCTGGACTCTAGCTATCCTCCAGGTCCAGCCCCGAAGGTCCTGCCACCTCTTATGGCAGTTGCGGATCCGGCGCTTGTAGACCCCCACAGAACGAACAGCCCGGGCGATGGTCAGCCAGATCTCCTGCTTCTGGTGAGCATCAACCTGTGAGGATGACAAAGTGAAAAGTACATTAACACAAATGCCCCAGATTTGTGCAGCACACATTTGGATATATATGTCATCATCACAAAGGGAAATGAATTACACAGGTAGTGCAACCATGGGGAAGGAAAAATCACCTGCATGTCTGACATGTCAACAATGCCTGGATAGTTTAAGCTTGCAATAATGCACTTTAGCAGCAGAACACCTGTTCATTACATGTACCTACACACTTTGGGGGATGAAAGTACTCAGTGAGAATGCTTGCCACTGGTGTACACACCGCTAGTACTGCTAGTTAGACAACATGCATAATTAGGAAGGCAGGGGACTGCACACTCACCTGCTCCCCTGGTTTCCCATAGAGCTTGCTGTACTCTGGAGGGAGCCCGTCCAGCAGGGCCTGGTTCTCCTCCTCAGTGAAGGCTGGGGCCCTCTCCAGATTACGTGCCATAGCAGGAGCCAGGGGATGCAGAGACAGCAGCAGTGGTAGCAGGGATGTGGTCCAGTAGAATGTAGTGCAGGCAAGTGAGCTCCCTGGGGACCAGCCAGCCTTATATCTGGGTTGCAGAGGCAGAATCTGTGTCATATGTCCCAAGTGATAGGTCCAACACGGTTGCATTCTATGAATCTGGCCAATCCATTTAAAAGTACGACTCGTACACACCTTCCGCATCGTTCAAATCTTAACCTTCATGGAACACTTGAAATTGCAACATTGTTGTAGGCATCCAACTGAATTTCCAGTGCACAACTCGTACACGTTTTGAATCCGCATCCGTCTCCATGACAGTCCGGAGCCAATGGGTGCTCCCGGCTCGTTCAACTGACTGTACAACGCGTATTTTGAATATACACATGCACCTGTCTCCATACGATTCAATGGCCAAGGCGTACGCCTGTCTCAGACCATGCCTGTCCGATGCGTATGCATGATAGTCACCCGCGTCGGACCTCATTGCATTCACTGACAAAGCGTACTCACGGCTCGGACATGACCCTTGCAAAACGTTCGCATTGTCACCCGCGTCAGACCTCATTGCACTCAATGACAAAGAGTATGCACGGCTCGGACATGACCTGTGCAATGCGTACGCATTGTCACCCGCGTTGGACCTCATTGCATTCAATGACAAAGCGCACGCACGGCTCAGACATGACCCGTGCAATGCGTACGCATTGTCACCCGTGTCGGACCTCATTGCATTCAATGACAAAGCGTACGCTCAGCTCGGACATGACCCGTGCAATGCGTACGCATTGTCACCCGCGTCGGACCTCATTGCATTCAATGACAAAGCGTACGCACGGCTCAGACATGGCCCGTGCAATGCGTACGCATTGTCACCCGAGTCGGACCTCATTAGTGTGACTATTATGCGGATGCAACACACATATACTGGCCAGGGACACCTGTGCACACCTACCACACTACAGCATTGGCCACACAGTGTCCCATGGCATGTAATGCTGCATTCCCTGGGTGTTGGGGGGGCCACATCTGTTTTTTTGGCTGGCACTTTAAGCAGCCACTCCCAGGCTGTGCACGTGTACATGGGGGCAGAATCCTCTGTGTGTTGTACACATTACCACTGTGATGTCCAATTGGATAGTAATGGGCATGAGTCACGGACACAGTGTCAGGTTGGATATGTTTAGGACAGGTCACATACACCCTGAGTCCTGGGGGTGATGGCATGTACGTCACAGTAATACCTGTAGCCACAATACTGATGTACACCCACAGTCTGTGTGCATGTTGTGTCTCAGATTTGTCTGATCACATGTTCCCAATGGGTGAGAGTCTCCACATCCATGTGGTATATGCATCAACCTTGATGGGGTGTGTGTCTAAGAGACGTACATGTAGGGTCGGCAGGAACAACAGTGGCCTCTACCTGTGGGACTTACGCTTGCCTTGTGGTGTATACGTGCTATGCCATGTCCATTGCTGTGTTGATGTGGCAATACAGGGAGACTGAGTTTCTGCATGGCAAAGATCTGTGATGCCTGGGAGACATGAGGCCTCAATTGTCACTGTGGTGTGTGTCTGGAAGGTTGCAGCAGCACATAGGTTGGGTGACACAGCCAGATGATTGGCCATTGCACTACATGTGACTCATGTCGACATGTGGAATTGAGATGTGAGGTGGTGGTCTAGTAGGTGACATATGTGTCCATGAACAACAGCACACACCTCAGTACATTGTGTAATGTCAATGTCATGAACTAGCATGTGATATTGATCGTGGTCATGGCCACATGGGTGGATGAACTGACAATCTTCCTTTGTGCATCTCTGTACTGCAGGGCACCAGCTGTCCATCGGCCGTTCCCAGACCTTGCAACCATGCAGGAACGTGACTGCATCAGACGGTACCGATTCACCAGGCCACTGATTGCGGAGTTGGCGAAGCAGTTGGCGCCACATCTGCTACCTGGCCGGACATACCCTACAGCACTGACCCCAGAGGTGAAGGTGATGGCAGCCCTGTACTTCTTTGCTACTCGTACCTTCCAGTACACTGTGGCTACGGCTGGTGGGATGTCGCAAACGATGTTTAGTCGGGTGCTACGTGATGTCTTGGAGGGGATGTTGCAATTCCTCGACCTGTGTATCAAGTTCCCGAGCCCAGCTGAACTTCCTGAAATAAAGGATGCCTTTTATACTCTGGGGAGGATGCCGAACTTCATCGGATCTATTGATGGGACACATGTTGCCCTGATACCACCACAGGCAGATGAGCAGGCATACCGTAACAGGAAGCACTACCATTCGATTAATGCTCTAGTGGTCTGTCTTGCTAACATGTCAAACACAAATGTGTGTGCACGGTTCCCTGGTTCTGCGCACGATGCCTACATTATGAGGAGTAGTCGCATTGCAGCGCTGATGTCACAGATGCCAGCTCAGCATGCTTGGCTTGTCGGTGTGTACTGACTGTTACTCATTGTGTGTGTTTGTCAATGTTGTATTCCGCACTCCTACAAAACTCAGCTACTTGTTCATTTTTGTGTGTGTAGGTGACTCTGGATACCCCAACCCTGTGACACCAGCTAGCTGCGCTACAATGAGGCATATGGTCGGAGTAGGAGGGTGATTGAGCGGACATTTGGCCTCCTGAAAAGCCGCTTTCGATGCCTGGACAAGACCGGAGGGACCCTCCCATATGAGCCTGCAAAGGTGTGCAAAATATTCCTTGTCTGCTGCATGCTACACAACATGGCGGTGCAGAAGGAGGTGCCTCTCATCCAGGATGACGATGATGATGACCAACGTCCGGCACCTGTGGAGGATCTCGGCCTGGGCCAAGATGCCAGTGATGATGAAGATGATGGTAACGTCCGCTCACATCTCATCAACAACTTCTTCACCTGAATGTGAGTTTCCATGGTTTTTATGTGAATGTATGGAGGTAGCCTGGAATGTGTTGTGCCAGCTCTGTTGCTGTCTGAGTGTGGCTGTGTGCCACTTGACTGGATGCGTGCTGTGATGTGTCCATTCAGGTGGTGTGTACTCCACAATAGGGTAGTACTGCTGACTAGTGTTTGTGTGGGTGTCTTGCAACATGTTTTGTGCATGTGTATTGCATTTCTCTCCTGTTCTTCTGTGCTTTTGACTGTATTTTTTCTGTCCCTGTCCCCCAACACCCAGAAGCCAACACCAGTGTGGAAGTTGACAATTCCCATCAACTGATGTACCACACATCCCTGGACTTCCATTCTACAACACATCGAGAGCGTGTGTCCACTGTTACGTAGAATTACTGTGCAACTGGTGTGGAATAAACGTGTTGCTGATGTGTAATGAACCTGTGATATGCTTTGTTTTGTGCGTTGTCTGTCTTCCCACATCTGAGTGACATCTGCTTACCTCACCTGTGGACTTGTTACCACTGACTGGGGTTGGTGTTGTGTCTGTGCATGCCAATGCATTTCAGGTCAACATCATTGTGTGTGATGAGTAACATGGCCATGGTGAGTATGTTTTGTGTTGCCATAGTGGTGTATCTCCCTCATATGTGTCACATCCCTATGACTCACCTTACGTTGGTCACATTGTTGCAGTATTTGGCATGCACTGTGTTGTGTAGCAGATCGACATCTCCCTGAACATGACCAGCTGGAATCACAACAGAGGCAAGTATGGTGTACTGGTGAGTTTGTTTACAAACATGTGTGAGGGAAGTGCACAGGATGGTGGGTGCTGTACAGTGGTTTGGGAATCCAAAGTTCACATTGGAGTTGGAAGTGCTGGTAGATGTAATGTCCAGAGTAAAGTTCACAGTCATCTGATACATTGGCCCAACATAAACCCTCCATGTCATGTGGGCGACTTGTGTGCGATTGGACAAGGTGAACGTTTTGCGCACAAAGAACATTGTCCAGAACAGGTTTAGAGGCCCTGTGGGATGTGCTGGAACATCTGCCTCTCACATGTCGTTCTTCGGACGACCCCTCTTCTTCCGGGGGGGGGGATACTCTTGTGCAGGCCTCTGAGGTGCAGGGGACTCTCCGCCAGCGTCCTCCTCCCTCCCTGTGGCGCTGGCAGATGGTGTTGCGACAGATGTTGTGGGCACACAGGGGGGTGTGGAGAGGTTGGTGTTGATCTGGCAGAGGTACTGTAGTATGTCACGATGCACCGCAGTAATGTCATCCCACTTGGCCTCCATGCGGGCATGGTGGGCGACCTGCTCGTGTTGCATGTCCTTGAGGATCCCCACTACCTAGCCAAATCCTCCGGTGCTATCCTGGTATGCATCTAAGATGCGTGCCAGGTGGGGGTCATCATGCAGTACAGACCCTCTGCAAGGCATGCCCTGTGCCTCCCACCCCTCCCAGCACCCCTCTTCACACGGGCAGGACCAGCAGCGGGACACTGAGACCCCTTGGGTGGTGTTGCTGGTGGTGTTTGCTGTAGCCTCCGGGGAGTCCTGTGTCCCTGTGCTGTGGGTGTTGATTGGCCTTGGTCTGTCCGTGTTGGCGGTAGTGCCCTGTTGGTGTCCAGATGCTGGAGGCGTGGGTACAGGGGGGGCAGATGTTGATGCTGCTGGTGCTGCATGATGGCTCACACCGGAGGAGCCAGGTTGATCATCGTCATTCGAAGAGGGCAGTGAGAGAGTCAGACCAGAGAGCTCAGTTTCCACCAGAGTCTGGGACTGGGTATCCTCATCATTTGGTGCTGGGTGCCCAGCACCACCTGTGTTTGGAATAGACACACAATGTGATTTATGTTTCTACATGCATTGTTGGTTCACAAACATGACATTTTCTACTTTTCGAACAGATGCCTTCCTGTGCACTGCTTTTTCTCAGCTTGTCACGGACAGCGTTTGATATTGTTGTTGGCCACTTCCCAACATGGCCTTGTGCTCCCCACAACAGAGCCCAGTGTCAGACATCTTGTCGGTCCTTTCCCACTCCCTGTGAGGCAAGTATGGTTCAGTTTGATCTTGCTGGGCCATGTGGGTGTGTGTAGGTTGTCTGTGACTGCGAGTCCCATCATACTCTTGGCTACAACCCATTCCCAGCATGCCCATACTTCCTCCCTCCTGACTCTGCTTCCCTGTGAGGGGGTGTGACAGCAATGGCAAGATGGCTGACTGTGAAGTCCTGATGTTTGTTGTTGGCCATTTCCCAGCATGGACTTGTGCTCCCCACAGCAGAGCCCAGTGTCAGACATCTTGTCAGTCCCTTCCCACTCCCTGTGAGGCGAGTATGGTTTAGTTTGATCTTGCTGGGCCATGTGGGTGGGTGTAGGTTGTCTGTGACTGCGAGTCCCATCATACTCTTGGCTACACCCCCCTTCCCAGTATGCCCATACTTCCTCCCTCTTGACTCTGCTTCCCTGTGAGGGGGTGTGACAGCAATGGCAAGATGGCTGACTGTGAAGTCCTGATGTTTGTTGTTGGCCATTTCCCAGCATGGCCTTGTGCTCCCCACAGCAGAGCCCACTGTCAGACATCTTGTCAGTCCCTTCCCACTCCCTGTGAGGCGAGTATGGTTCAGTTTGATCTTGCTGGGCCATGTGGATGGGTGTAGGTTGTCTGTGACTGCGAGTCCCATCATACTCTTGGCTACACCCCCCTTCCCAGCATGCCCATACTTCCTCCCTCTTGACTCTGCTTCCCTGTGAGGGGGTGTGACAGCAATGGCAAGATGGCTGACTGTGACATCCTGTTGTTTGTTTGGCCACAAGTCCAAAGTGAGCACCTGTGCTTCACACAGCAGCACCCAGTGCGAGGTATCTTTTGCTGATATTTCAATGAGGTGTGTGTCAATGCATTGTACCCAGTGAGTTGTGTGGAGTTTGTGTTGAGGGGGGGTCTCCTTATGCTGTTTAGTATGGTCAGGGCTGTCAGTCCTCCTTCCCATCATGAAACGTTCTTCCATTGTAGGGCGTGCAAGTTGTCTTTCAGGATGTCAGTCAGTGGTGTCCTGCTTCTGGTTTGCACATAAGCCCTAGCAGGGCCTTGTGCTCCCCACAGCAGGAGCCAGTGTCAGCCATCTTGTCAGTCATTTTGCACTCCCTGTGGTGTGGGCATGTTTCTGAGAGGTCTTGATGGGCCAATCAGGAGGGGGAGCATTACCTGTGACTACATGTCCCATAATGCATTTGGCTACACTCACTTCACCTGCATCCCCACTATTCCTTCCTGACAGTCAGCTGCACTGTGAGGTGCTGTGTTTGTGGTGTCAAAGTGTCTGTCAGGGTCTATTTGGCTTTTTGCCACTGGCTTGCTCTATTTGTTTGTAGGTTGGTGCATGTCATGACACAGTTCCCAGTCACTCTGAGATGGCAGGTATTGTGATTGTCTGACTGGCATACACATCTTGGGCTGATTATCTATTGGTTAGTGTAGCTTTGCTTGCGGTGCATGGTTTCACTGTCCCCTTGCCACAGAATCTTGGGTATGTTGTTTGTGTACTCACCAGGCTCTGGGGTGTCTGTTAGGCCATGGACGCTCTCTGGTGGTAGGATGTCCCGCACCTTCTCCTCCCAGGTCCTGAAGTAGAGTGGTTTGGCAGGAGGGCCACCGCCTGTGCACTGACTCAGGGCGTGATCTTTTTCAATGAGTTTCTTGACCCTCCTGCGCACGTCATACCACCTGTTCTGGATATTGTCCTTTGTGCGCCTTGCTGGTGCTTGGGCGTTCACCTTCTCCATAATCCTCGCCCACATCTTGGTTTTCTTTGAGATGGGGGTCCTTTGGACCAATGTACCAAACAAATGTGGCTCTACTCTGATGATCTCGTCTACCAGCACTTCTAATTCACTATCTGTGTGAACTTTGGATTCTTCTTTGGAGGCATGACGATGGGTGGTGGTGTTGAGGGATGTGTGTGTGAGGGTTCCAGTGAAGGTGGGTTGGTGTTGGTTTTGCTGGGTGTATGTGCTTTTGTATGAGGTGTTGATTGTGTGTGAGTTGAGTGATGGGTGAGCTGTGAGTGTGTCTGTGGTTGCTGTGTACTGGGGTTTGCTGCTGGCTGTGTTTCCTGTTTGCAAGGGATGATGGTAGTGATTGTAATCCTTTATATAGTTGGAGTGGTGGGTGTGTCTTTGTCCCATGTTTTTTTGGGGGGGATTTATTGACTTTGTCATTGCTTGTTTGGTCCTTTTTTGTCTTTTTTCCTTTGGGTTTTGTAGGCATGAAGGAGACGTTCATGTGACGGAAACAGACGCTGCTGTTGTCTAGTGCGGGCTTCTCCGCCTCGTTCACGCTGCCTATCTTCTGTGTTTGGTACGCGTCGTTCACGGCGGTCTCTATTGCTTGTGTGCCGGGTTGTCTGTGCGTGTCGGTCGTGCGGCTTGTTCGCCGTGCGAGTCGGTCTGGTTTTACACGCATTGCATCGTACTGCGCAAATCGAACATCGCGAGTACGGGTCGGTCGGCTTCATTCCGGGTTCGTGTCGGTCGGTGATATATTTTCTGGCCGGATCACTATTTTCCCTATGGCTCGGTCGTATGGCTTGTATTACGTACGTGTCGTTTGTATTTCACACGTGTTGCATCGTACTGCACAGGTGGTACGGCGCTGGTCTGTGTCGGTCAGTGTTCGGTCCGGGTCCGTGTCGGTTGGTTCGTTTTGCGGCCGGAATCGGAATCGGCCCCTTTATGTTTGGTTCCCCTGGTGGAGTGAAGTAAAAGGAAATTGATGGGGATGGCACATTTTGCATATGACTGAGTACTCTCTATAAAGAAAGAACAGATCACCACTCCTCCTCTCTGCCGGACACATACATTTGTACCAAGACCCCATTTTCTGGAATCAATATAATTCACAAATCAACATGTAAAAGTAAATTGCAATATATCCCACAAGATGCCAGTATTGTGAGTTAATGTAGCAACTTCCCTTGGACTAGAGTTTCTTTCAAAGAGAAGTCAGTAATACCCACTAGAGGCTGTTTTTTTGGGTATTTGGCACACTCCTTTCAGCCAAAGTTTCGCACTATCTCAAAAGCCTCTAAATGTCTTAAACATTTCACTGCAACACAGAAACAATTCTCCCATTTTTCTGGCATTGAGTCTGCAGGAGCAATGGCTATCCCAACATTTTTGACAATACCAAATATACCACAGTCAGAGTTCACACATTTTAGATACAGTGTTAAGCCTCAATTTGATGAGGCAATGTTACCCCGCATTAAGGCACCTCCAGAAGCATAAAAAACTAGAAAATGCTATTTTCAGTGAAATGGGCTCACTCAAACACTGAATTATAGAGCAAAAAATAAGTTTAAGGATTTTATTACAGAATTAAAAAAATAAAGCGTTACAGAGTCAATGTCATGAAGGCTCTCAAGGAAATTTATAGAGAAAATGCAAACAATCTGAAATGATCATTTCTCCAAAGTGGGCAGAAAAATTGAGAGTGTAACAGATCCCAGTAGTAGAACAGGAACGTCTTCTGGGGCTCACCCCAAAATCAAGGATTTTTTTACATAATTTTTTTCACATTAAAAATTAGAGATTCTGCAGACCCACTGTTGGATGAGCATATGTAACTTTTCATCAACAAATCAGAGCATATAAAAATAAAATCATATTATATTAGTACCTATGGGGCCCATTAGGATGTCGGTCAGAAAACCTCCCAAACCGCCATGGTAGCGGGAAAAGACCACCCGCAAGGACCGCGGCATAACCGCTGGTCCAATTAGGATGCTCCGCAGTCAAAATAGGACCGCCGTGGTCGGATTCTGGTGATAAACATTGCGGCGGTTGCTGCTGACAGCAGCACCACCGCAATGTCAAAAAGAGCATGTTCTGCATATCCCTGCCCTCCTGCCACCTGGTACAGGTACATGTAGGTGGTGGTACCCCCAGTGTACCCACACCCCCCAACACATTGGGGGCAAGCAATGCGCTCCCGGAACATGTCTCTGCATGCCTTTCCATGGCACTTCCACCGCGGCGGAAAGGCTGGCTATCGCCGGCATCATAATCATGCCGGTGGTGCTTGGCCCTGATCTGCATCAATTGTAGCGGTCCAGCCCCGCCCACCATGCAAGCAGGTGTACTGCAACCGGCGGAAAATTGGCGGGCGGAAAATCACACTGCAGCGAACCGGACAGGCGGTTTTCTGGGTTTCGATGGCGGACGGACGGCCGCCGGCGGTCCCACGGTTGCACCGCCGGACCGGTGGCCGCCATCCGCCCGCCATCCTAATAGACCCCATGCTCTTTTCCTCTAAATTAATAATTATTCAGCTCCCTCTATGCTATTGTTATATGGAGATGCTAGAACAAAACTACACACAAGAACAACAATATGTTAGATGAATAATTAGCCACAGTGAACCAGTGAAAGAACTCTGGAAAACATTTTGGGGCAGATTTATAAGCCTCTGCACCACCAGTACGTCACTTTTTGTGGCGCATGTAACTGCTCCATATTTACAAGGACAGGAAAAGCCACCCTGCGTGGGTTTTCCTGTCCTTGTAAATATGGCCCCTTTACACGCAGCACTTTGCGTGAAAGGGGTGTTCCATGAGTGTTGCTGTAGGTGCTCCCACACAACACCCAGAAATATTTTAATATTTTAATTTTTATCATATATTTTTTTATTTGAATTTTTATGTTACAAGTGTATGTTTGTATATATATATATATATATATATATATATATATAGTTTTTAAATTATTTTTTATATATTTCTAACATTTTATAATTAATTAAGATTATTATTTATTAATTATTTTTAAGTAAATATATATATATGATATTTGTAAATTAAATGTATTACTTGTTAAAATTTACACATAAATCTAAATATGTTTTTAAGTTAAATGTATTATTTAATTTATTTTTCATAATTTTTTATACGTATAAAAAACCTGATATTTTGTACTTCAATATTTTTAACAATGATATTTTTTTCCGATATTTTTGTAGTTACCATTATAAAGTTAGGAGGTCGATATTTTTGACAACAATATTTATGTCCCGATATTTGTGTACCTCGATATTCTGGTACTCGATATTCTGTTGGCTTCCCACGAGGGGTCAGATAGGGATGTGTGCTAGCACCAATATTTTTTATTGTACATTAAATGGTTGAACACTTTCTTGGCTGCACATGGGAAAGATCTACCCACGGTAAAGACAGTTCTTGTGCCCTCCCTACTCTATGCGGATGGTGTTATGTTGATGGCCTGAATGGCCAATGGGCTCAAAATAGTTGTTGACCTTTTTGTCAACTTCATGGATGAGCTGGAGCTGTATGTGAATAGTAGCAAAACACATTATATGGTGTGTGGGAGGAAATCCAGAACAATTGGTTCTCATGTATATCAAAGTGGTGCCCCCACTTTTCCCTAGCTTGTAGGTTCCTTTTTAGTTTCTCATAATTAATAAGCAATAGACCTTTCTTACCTCTATTGCAGATATACACAATGAAATGTCTTCCAGTACTTCTGTATGGTGCATCCATTTGGGGTTATTAGAATCTTAAGGTAATTCAGCAAGAGGAGGATCATTTTTGTAGGCAACAGTTGGGCTTTGCCCCTAATACCTCATCATTATTTAGTCATGAGGCGCTGGGCCTTGACTGTGTGGAGGACTGTGCAAAATCAGCCCCAGCGTGCAGTGGCAAACATACAGGATTCAACAGGGATGTGATCGAGGACTGCCTTGGTTGTGCTAAGAAACATCAAGTCCGCTGCCCAGCCTTTAGACTGCCTCGACTTGTTTCATAACCGCATGTTCCTAGCAAGGGGGATAGGAGAACAGTTAAGGAGGTGATTTCTAAAGCACCTAAAGGAAGCTAGGGAATCTGAGGTGCTCCTGAGGTGAACCACTAAATTGCTTTTATTTTAGCAAACTGTTGCAGGTCCTGAGCCTTGGGATCTCTCTTGACGAAATTCCAATTGGGGTCTAAAGCTCACTTATTTGCTTTCCACCTGATCAGTTCGACCATGAAAGGATTGAGGTATGCCCTTGTGATGTCTGGAACACTGAAACACCAGGTACTGGTTTACAAAATGTATGAATTTTTACGACAAAACTATTTAATATTATTTTTAAAGTTTAGGATTTTTTGTGAGTTTTCGGCCGCTTTTTTATATTTACAGTTACTATCTGATCATTCATTAATGATGGCTATTTCCTCTTTTCTTAAGGATTCACAACACTGGAACAAGATTATGAATTTATAATATTTTACTGAAAACTTGTGGGTTGCTCCCTGGAGTGCAAAATGCTATAGTGTTTTAGAATGTTTAAGGGGCTGCTTAGGATGGCGGACGGAAAAAACCACCCCGACCGCCATGGAAGCGGAAAACAAACGCCCGCCGGTGCCGTGGAAAAATCGGCAGCCAAATTAGGATCATCCGCCAAAAAATACCGACCGCGGTGGAATGGGGCCAAGAAAAACCACCCGTAGCGGGTGGAGATGGCCAAAATCCATCCGCGGGGGTCGGATCTGCAGCGGAAAAACACCAACCCGCCGCAAGTATAGCGGAGACACCGCACAGGAAATTAGGATATCCCCGGTGGTCCCACGGTACGTTCCCCTGTTTCCGACTGCCGCGGTCACACACTGGGATGAATGGGAGAGCCAGTGGAAGAGCTGCAGCATAGCCACCGCTGTGGACAATCCATGAAATATATGGCGGACGAAGCAAAAAATCCACAATAAGGCCAAAAAGTGCACACAGCAAACTAGCCATGCCCCCCAAAAACACAAAACACACCCCATTGACACAACAACATGGCAAATACAAAAATACAATTCCCAGGACAACACACACAATACACCTGACAGCAATATCCCATTTGGACACACCCACATAACTGAGTATAAAACCAGCCCCTTCCATAACCACAATCCTTTGCAACACTCCAGAAGAGAAGGGCATTCACCAGATAAGAGAGGAGAGGCAAAAGAATACAGCACACACATATCACCACCACCACCACCATCACCTTCACTACCACACCTACACCACTAACACCCGGCACTCACAACCAGAGTGAGTTGACAGTCATGGTAAATAAGATAGTCAGAGTGGAACCACAACTGTTTGGTAGCCTTGTCCAACAGACACCATTAGCCACAAGGACACAATTGTGGGCAAGGATAGTTGAAAGGATCAATGCAGGAGGGACTGCCCCGCGATTCAAAAAGGAGACCATGAAGCTGTGGCATGATCTGAAGAGGGTTGTCAAAGAGAGGAGAGGCAAGAACCGTGAGCTGGCTCAGAGGACTGGCGGTGGCCCTCTCATTCCACCAAAACCATTCACACCATGGGAGGAGAAGGTGCTTGCCATACTGCATCCAGAGAGTCTCACAAGAGTACCCGGGGGAGTGGAGGCTGGTAAGTACAAACAAATGACTACCAACACACTGTCTTGCACAACTACAAAGCTACACCACCTAGGACAAATTCCATTCATCTGCACCGCACACCCACAAAAGCATGTCTCACAGATCCAACATTCACTCACTCCCATTCACCCCAAACATAGGTAGCACCATTAAAATGGGGGCATGTGCACAGGCAGCCAGCACAACAACTCCCACCAGGACCCCTTGTCCCACTGCATCAGCAAGACGGAGCCCTGTGTGTGTGTGTGGGAGACCTATACACCTCCCCCACCATGCCCCTTGTCCCTCACCTCAGCAGGATGGGGCACTGCCCCACCCAGAAGCAGTTGGAAGCCATTGCAGTATACCAAACAAACTTACAGGTAGGTAGCCATCATCCCGGGAGGGTGTGTTGGTGGGAGGCCTGAACCACCACCCCCACCATGCTCCCTGTCCCACACCTGAGCAGGATGGAGCACACCCACACCCAGAAGCAGTTGGAAGTCATTGCAGTACACCAAACAAACTTACAGATAGGTGGCCATCTTCCCTGGGAGGTTGTGTGTGGGTGGGAGGCCTCTACCACTACCCCCACCATGCCCCCTGTCCCACACCTGAGCAGGATGGAGCACACCCTCACCCAGAAGCAGTTGGAAGCCATTGCAGTACACCAAACAAACTTACAGGTAGGTAGCCATCTTCCATGTGAGGGGTTTTGTGGATAGGAGGCCTGCACCACTACTCCCACCATGCCCTCTGTACCACACCTGAGCAGGATGAAGCACTCCCCCACCCAGAAACAGTTAGACACCATTGCAGTACACCAAACAAACTTACAGGTAGGTAGCCATTTTCCCTGGGTGGGTGTTTGGGGGTGGTAGGCCTGTACCTCTACTCCCACCATGCCCCCTGGCCCACACCTGCACTGGATGGAGCCCTCCCCCCACCCCACCCAGAAGCATGTGTCAGCCATTACATAACCCACATCAAATTTACAGGTAGGTAGCAATCTTCCCTGGGAGGGTGTTTGGGGGTGGAAAGCCAGCACTACAACTCCCACCATGCCCCTTGTCCCACACCTCAGCAGGATGGAGCACTCCCCCACCTAGAAGCAGTTGGAAGCTATTGCAGTACACCAAACAAACTTACAGGTAGATAGTCATCTTCCCTGGGAGGGTGTGTGGGGGTGGGAGGCCTGTACGTACCACTGCTCCCACCATGCACCCTTGTCCCCCATTACAGCAAGATGGAGCTCTCCATAACACCAAGATGCATGTGGCATCTAATGGCCCTCCTCAAACAAACTAACAGGTAGGTAGACATATTATTCTGTCTTGTGACCCCACTGAGCAGGATGTAAGCCTCCACCATGCACACACAGATGTGTCACATAACAAAGCCAAATGTGAGCACATAACAGGTAAGTAGCCAGTACGTGCACCCACCCATTCGTCACAAAAGAAATGGTGTCATATGACAACACCAGCCGTCTCATTGCACAAATATGAACACCGACCCCATTGCCACGTATAGTGTGCACACAGGTAAGCAATGGAAACTGTCACAGCTACAAAAGGGTGACACACCAATGCACATGTAGAAGAAAGTCTGGGCACAATCATGCACAGCACCTATTGACATGTGCAGTGCCATGGGGCCAGAGCAACAAGGACCATATGAAAAATAAGAAAGCATGTGTGGTGGTATCAATCAAGATATGCATATGACAGGACAAAGGTATGCAGCAGATGACAATGGCCAGTCCATGGCAAGATGTGACGTCTGCCAGTTCAGACAAATCAACAAAGAGTACTCAATGAAATAACATTTTGCGCCAGTCCCTAGATGTCAACAGGTCCCTGTAATCATAAAAATTGCACGTGGCGCATGGTATGTACTGTCACCTCATAGCATGGACAAGTAATGCATGTACCACGGCATCATGTCAGGAGGCACAGTAGTGCTCAGAGGAAACAATGTGATGATCAGTCAATTGTGTAGTGTACAAACAGTGAATGACACACAGCTAACACAAAGCTTGCGGGGTGCATTACAATGACCATTTCCCATCTAACTAACAGGTGACCAAGCACTCACTGCAGAGGACAACACCAGCAACCTGCAGAGCCAGTCTCCCCCCCCCCCGGTACATGGACTCTCGGATGTTGACTCCTGGGATTCTCTGGACGATGAGCTCAAAGCCGGCTCATCTGGTGTGCCAGGGAGCAACAGGTCGCAGGACCCCATCGTCCCCCCACCACATCTGCTGCAATAACGTCACTGCAGACCCCTGCTGTTACGGCCTGTGCATCCACCACCACCAGTGCTGCCTGCAACATCCTCCCTGTCCCAGAGGATGACCACCCCACACCACCGACTGAGGGGGGCAGGGAGAGGATGCATGTGCCCACAGTGGTGACGCAACAGGTTCGTGGCAGCAGGGTAGGTGGGAGGGGCAGGGTCACCCACAGACACCAAGAGGCTGTGACCCAATCCCTGGAACACATCAGTAGAGTCCTTGGGGCATGTGAACAGGCCCAGGGACGAACGGGCCAGTCGGACGAACTGTTACGCGAGCTCATCCTGCTGATGAGGTCCATTGACACACTCATGGGACAAAATGTGGACCTCTTGTGCCCGAAAGTGGCGGTACTGAGGGACAGGCCTGCGCCACAAACAGCACCTCCACCTCCCTCTGGTGGGCCGCAGGATGATAGCTCACCATCCTCCCCTGCGGCCACAGAGAGGGGTGAGTTCTCAGACCCCACTGGCCCTGCAGCAGGGCGCCCCCTGCCAAGCGAAAAAGGGGCCGTCGTAAGAAAACCCTGGGAGTATCTGGAGGCAAAGCACCTGCCAAACGCCAGTCACGGAGCCAGCCCTGATGGCAACCATCTTCACCACTGCATTGACTTTTTGGACTGTCCTTATCCACACTGCCTTGCGAATGGCATCTGTCTGTTGGATGGGTCACCACATCAATGTGGTGACTACTCCATTATCTCATTTCCCATAACTGACAACTCACTGCTCCACCACCACTTCAATGTAAATGTACACCCCCCTCACATGTCACCATTGTAAATAAAAAATCCTTACACACATGTTGTTGTGTTATGTTATGTTATGTTATAATAATTTTATAAAGCGCACAGCTACCCAACAAGGGCTTCCCAGTGCTGAGACTAACAGAGAACTAGAGCAGTCAGACAATAAATGGAATTACGGAAACTGATTATTGGTCAAATAACCAGGTCTTGAGGAATTTTCGGAAGACTAGAAAAGACGGCTCAATGCGGAGTGCTATTGGGAGGGAATTCCAAAGCACTGGTCCAAGATAGGCAAAAGAGCGGCCGCCCATTGTTCTAAGTTTGATGATGGGCACCATATATTTACCTTGGGTAGCTGAGCGAAGCATACGAGAGGGTAAATAGGGGTACACCAAAGTTTGAAGATACTTAGGGGTAGAACCCGATTTAATTTTGTGCATATAGCACAAGGCTCTAAACTTCACTCTGTTTCCAATCGTAAACCAGTGCAGATTATGCAAAGCGCTTGAAGTAGAGGAATGTTTAGAAAGCAGGAAAAGCAGCCTGGCAGCTGAATTTTGCACCACTTGTAATTTCCGGGTGACCTCCTTATAAACACCTAGATACAGAACATTACAATAATCCAGTCTCGAAGTCACGAGAGCCTGGACTACGGTTTTTTGGGTGGACACAGGGAGCATCCAAATGATTTTTTTTAACCATTTTAGGATGGTAAAACAAGTGGCGGCTACTTTTACCACCTGTTGTTTCATAGATAAATCAACATCGATCAAAACTCCCAAATTACGGACACAGTCAGAGGGCTGAGGCGGGGCTCCCATCTCACATGGCCAATGTTGAGGGCCCCAAAGATCTTTGTTGTTCCCTAAGATGAGGAGCTCGGTCTTATCGCCATTGAGCTTAAGGAGATTACTCTGCATCCACGATGCAATATTCCTCAAGCCTGTCTGAAGCGCAGATGATCTACAACGCTGTCCGGAGGACAGGGAGAAGATGATCTGAGTATCATCAGCGTAGGAAAACAGGCAAAGTCCTGCTTCTTCTGCTATAATTGCCAAAGGTTTGATATAAAGATTGAAAAGAATGGGACTCAAAATAGAGCCCTGGGGCACTCCATAAGGAGAAGGATAGGTTTTTGAAATAGCTTTGGAAGAAAAAACTTGAAAGGTCCGCTTAGTAAGAAAAGATGCGAGCCAATCAAGGGCTGTGCCGGTGATACCATAGGCCTGTAATATTTTTAGGAGCACAGTGTGGGACACCGTATCAAAATGCAGCGCTCAGATCGAGCAAGATGAGAGCTATGGTGTCCCCAACATCCAAATGCTGCCACAACAACTCTGAGACTCCGAGTAGAGTAGATTCCGTAGAGAAACCTGTTCGAAAGCCCGATTTAGAAGAGTGAAGATTAAATGAGTCTACAAAGTGTGTAAGTTGTTGATTAATGTGTTTTTCCAAGACTTTGGAATAAATGGGAAGCAGGGAGATAGGCCTAAAATTAGACAACTGAGAAGGATCAGCACCGGCCTTTTTCAAAAGAGGAAGCACCATTGCATGCTTCCAATCAGAAGGCACAACAGCCTCCTGAATTGAAGCATTCAGCAGTTGCATGATGAGAAACAAAGAAGAGGAATCCAGATGCTGCAACACAGATACCGGCATCAAATCACGGGGAGAACCTGATTTGATACCATTTAAGATTTTTTTAAAAGAGGTAGTATCAAGAAGTGACCAGGCTTCCAAATTCATAGGACTGCAAGCTTTATGATCAGGTTCAATCCGGTGAGGAATTGAACTAGGTGCTACTGTCAGGGTATTTTGTAGAGAAGAGTAGATTTGTTCGACTTTGTCCACAAAATAGCTGGCAAGATTATCGCACTGTTGTTCGTTGAGGATAGGTGGCAGTGACTGCGTATCAGAGCCCGCAAGTTTTTTTACTGTGCTAAACAATGTGCGAGAGCAATTTCCAGTATTAGAAATGGTCTGAGATACATAGACCTTTCTAGCCAAGTTACAATGGGCATGATATTGTTTTAAGGCTAATTTATAGTTTAACTTGGAATCCTGCGAATAATTCCTCCTCCAATTCCTTTCCAGAGCCTTACATTTAGTTTTCTCTATTCTCAATTGCTCTGTAAACCAAGGGGCAGGAGAACGGTGATTAAATGTCTTTTTTGTAGTTAGCGGAAGACAATGTTCGACTGTATCTGAAATCCATTCATGTATCAGATTAGAAGACTGAATTGAGACATGTGAAATGGCAGGAGCATTCTCGTTAAGAGTCCTATTAAAAAGTTCAAGGTCCAGTTTACTCCAGTTCCGAGTTCCATAAGGCTCACTCATAGGGGCTGCAAAAGAGGACTTTGAGAAAGTACACTGAAATTTAAGAGCAAAATGATCAGACCAGCACAGGGGGAGGACAGGGTCACAATGAATATTAGGTAGATTAGAAAAAATGGGGTCCAGTAGATGTCCTGCAACATGCGTGGGGCCACTATTACTAAGTAAAAGATTTAAGGCGGCTAAATCCGTAATTAGAGTACCACTAGTCATACAATTCAGGTTTTCAAGGTGTAAATTAAAATCACCCAGTATAGTAAAATTCGATGCTTTGAGAAGATGAGGTGCAATTAGTTCAGGGAGAAGCTGAGCCCAGGAGTTGGGGGGGCCTGGTGGACGATAAACAAGAATACCGGAAAAGGTAATTTTGGGAGACAGCAACATTTTAAATGATGCTGCTTCCGAATTAGAAATAGCTAAGTCCTCCAATTTACATTGGTAGGACTTATCATAAATTATAGCGATTCCACCTCCCCTTCCGTTAACCCTGTCTCTTCTGGCTATAGCATAGTTAGCTGGTAGCGCCACCGCTACGTCAGGGCCTGAGCTGGAGTGCAACCAGGTTTCAGTGAGGAAGATCGCGTCAGGACGCTCATTTGTAAGAAAGTCAAAGATGTCCAGTATGTGGTTAGGCAATGACCGGCAATTCATATTACAAAATGTAAAAGCCTTTATGCCAGTGTCATTACCCAATGACAACATAGACCTTTTAGAACCTAAACAGTAAGAATTGGATGGATTTCCATCACAGATGCCAACCAAGAGTGGCTTGTCGAACGAAAAGCTACAGCCAGGGCAACAAAAGTCCTTATTAAAATCAAGACAAACGTTGGAGCTCAGGTCTGAGAGAGGGCGGTATTTTAATAATTGTTCAAATGAATACCCCAAAAGATCAGGCTTCTTAGAAGAAAAATGACCAGGGGGCATGGCCCCTGGTCCTGAAACGGCGCGGACGGGTGCAGACAGGCTTGCCTTTGGCGCTCCGTCTTTATTGCAGGATGTACTGTCTTCAACATGATCACAATGTACCAGGAGTATGGACTGTATGTCGGCAAGGAGAAGTTGAATGCACCTAGGGAAACACAACAGAACAACATTCACTGGTCTGGGTGTGGCATCACATACATCACACAACACCTACCATCAAGATAACCCAACATGCACACGTCACAATGGGCAACAAGTGTCAACATACACATCCTGTAGATGTTCCTAAATGACCTGTCTCAGAAACATTGCCAACCACCACTGAGTCTACAACTGGCTGATTTTACAATTCTCACATACCCCTTCACGACAACAGCAACATCATCAGACAATGGGTATGTTGTACATTGTCACCCACCTTCAAGTGAAGTAGCGGGTGATGAGCTGTTGACGCAGGTCAACAACTTCCTCCCCTCCACTGTCCTCATCACTGGACAAGGGTTGGTTTGCAGGCAGGGGCCTTGGGTCCTCATCATCATCATCCAGGAGGGAATGGCTCGGCTGTGGAGCATGTAGCATGCCACTGCAATCTGACACACCTTCCCGGGTGAGTATGCCAGTGCACCTCCGGTCTTGTCCAGGCAGCGGAAACGTGACTTGAGCAGACCAAAAGTATGCAGAGTCACCTAGGTATGACAAACACAAATAGACATTGCAATGTCGCTGAGGCAGAGGGCAGCAGGTCACACACACAGCACGCCATACGACTAGGCATACTCACCCACAATCCATGCATGCTCGGGAAGCAGATTAGCCATCAGCTGGGGCACAATGCTGTTCTTCAGGATGTAGGAGTCATGGGCTGAGCCTTGGAATTTGGCACACATGTGGGAGATGATCATATCTCTTATGAAAGAAGAGGAACCAAGAGCATTTTTACGAGGTCCTGCACAATGCTCCAAAGGTATGTAAAGGCAGTGGGTATGCAGTTCCTCAAGGGGGAGGAAGGGACAGGGAGGGAACAAGTCTCTCATTGAATGCCCTCACACACCTAGCAAGGTGTCATGCTTCATCATTGGGCTGTGCTCCTCGTCGGGCCGGCACTGCAATGCCCGAAGGGCTCCCACACAGGGGCTCTTTATCGGAGATCTTTAAAGAGACAGCCGTATGGGTGCGTGGGGGTAAGTGAACAGTGTAGTGAGTGGGTGTGATTGTGGTCTAAAATAGGTCTGGTGCCACCACTAGGGATTGCATTTATTCAGGTGGGGTACCAACCTAATTAAAATATGTGAGCCCTGTCTGGAAAATAATGATCCACAGGGACAAATGTTTAGGTTTGGTCGACATGTTTCTTGCCTTCTGCCCCTAACGGGTCGCTTGGCAATTCTTCAGGACCGTGGTGGTGAGAAAGTGCTCAGAAATATCTCTACTACAAATGCCAGTGAAAGTAAAATTAGTACGTCACTAGCAAGGGTCTATGCGGTCCCAGGAGGGTAAAGGAACCTGCGAGTGCAAGACCTGAAAAGGGAAAAAAGAAAAAAAGAAGACAACAACACACACAAATGTATCGTTATAATATAATTCACGATAATAATGCAAGACAGCAATTCCAGGAAGGTGCCATGGTGTGCATGCATAGGGATCGATATCAGGAGCTCCGCGGTAGGCGGGCGCTTCTATTTAGCGTGCAGGTGAAAAGTTCATAACAACATACAAACAACACAAGGTGTCCTAAGGCTGGGAGACTAGCTGGATAGCGAGACCCAAGTGGTGCACATGTAACTCGCTGTGGATGTAAAACTATTAAAAAATCGCGAGTGCAGTGCTAGGACCTTCGAGATGGCTAAACTGATCATGTACCAACAGTGTGGTAGCTGGCACCCCCAGTTATAGGGTGGCGGTAAGCTTCCGTGGTTAAATTTGATTACCGAAGTGAAAGGGTGCCGTGCTTAGACTGTGGACACAAACACCAATGTGTAAGAGACGAAAACGAGAAACAGAACGCACGGAGCAACGTGCGTGTTGTCAACTCACCCCCAGTTGTGGGGTCGTGGCTGTACGGGTTTGCCGAATGAGCAGTTTGTTGCTCACCCTGTAAAAATGGGAAGGAACAGGAGAGAGGGGTTGTTTTTCATCTCCCCAGACCAGCGTACTTTGTACTGAGCAATCTTACCGGTGGTTTGATGGTCGCTCGAAAGGTAAACTCACATAAGGGGGGCGTGCAACTAGCAGTGCTCCTACCCTTGCTCTGGCTCCCGTGTGGAAGCAGAGCTGCCTTGCGATTAAATTAACGGAAGTGTTTGTCAGAGGCACGATGGGAGACTAGACCGCATTGGAGGTCGGCCATGTTGAGAGTACTGACTGCCCAAGTCAAAACGATGGGGGCCAATTGAAAAAACATAGAAAAACTTTATTGATGTATCACCGGCAATGGGAACCGAAGATATGTGGAGGAGGCTCACGCGCTGAAGTCCCAGGCATGGCTCTGTGTTGCCTGGCTGGTCGGTGGTATGAGCGTGCACCATGCTGAACATCGGTTGTGACATCCCACCAGCGCTGGCCACTGCCTGCTGGAATGATCCAGTGACCATCAAATTCATAAGTGACATGTGAGGGAGTACAGGCCAATCAACAAAATCACATACACAAACATGGCATGTGTAGTCACCAGTGGAGTAAATGGAACATCGGCATCGTGTGCACAATGATGTGCCATTGACCATGTGGACACTGTGCACTTCTGATGTTTGCCAGATGGCCATTGCCATTTGTATGGCACTCATATCGCGGTAGCTACCGCCTGGTCCCAGTGGTGTGTCACCAGCACCCCCCTTCACACAAGTGCGGTAGTGATAGGCATGGAGACATGCCCAAATGTTGGTTGGCATGCTCTGCAGCCAAAATCTCAGTGCCTCATGTCAATGTATGACACCCATATCGTGGTAGCTACCGCCTGGCCCCAGTGGTGTGTCACCAGCACCCCCTTCACCCAAGTGCGGTAGTGATAGGCATGGAGACATGCCCTAATGGTGGTGGGCATGCTCCGCCACCCAAATCGCGGTAGCTACCGCCTGGCCCCAGCAGTGTGTCACCAGCACCCCCCTTCACACAAGTGCGGTAGTGATAGGCATGGAGAAATGTCCAAATAGCGGTGGGCATGCTCTGCCACCTAAATTGCGGTAGTTACCGCCTGGCCCCAGTGGTTTGTCACAGCACCCTCCCTTCACACAAGTGCGGTAGTGATAGACATGGACACATGACCAAACGGTGGTGGGCATGCTCTGCCGCCAAAATCGCGGTGCCTTGTGTCAATGTATGGCACCCATATTGTGGTAGCTACCGCCTGGCCACAGAGGTGTGTCACCAGAACCCCTTCACACAAGTGTGGTAGTGATAGGCATGGAGACATGCCCAAGTGGCGGTTGGCATTCTCTGCCGTCAAATCGTGGTAGCGCACACCAGGCCCCTGCGGTGTGTCACCGCCATGGAGCATGCCCTTACAGACAATTGGAACCTTGATTGCGGTGGCATGATGCAATTTTGAAAAGCGTGGTATGTGTGCTCCGCCACTGTGGAGGCGGTCATTGGATGCCTTTGAAAAATGCACCATCGCGGTAGCACACACCGGGCTCCAGCGGTGTGTCAGTGCCATGGAGCATGCCCTTACAGCCATTGGGAACCTTGATTGCAGTGGCATGATGCAATTTTTAAAATTGCAGTAGGCGTGCTCTGCCACCGCGGAGGAGGTCATTGGATGCATTTGAAAGAGGCAGACCTGGACCACCAATTGCTGCAGTTTGGCACCTTCGAAACGACCCCAGGGGGCTATATATGTGTGGGAGGGAGCCTCACATTTCCACTGCTCCCAGAGCCTGCTGCCAGAGACCCCTCACCTGCTGCTGCCTCCAGGGACTGCTGCCAGAGACCCCTCACCTGCTGCTGCCTCCAGGGACTGCTGCCAGAGACCACCCACCTGCTTCTGCCTCCAGGGACTGCTGCCAGAGACCCGTCACCTGCTGTTGACTCCAGGGACTGCTGCCAGAGACCCTTCGCCTGCTGCTGCCTCCAGGGACTTCTGCCAGAGACCCCCCACTTGCTGCTGCCTCCAGGGACTGCTGCCAGAGACCCCTCGCCTGCTGCTGCCTCCAGGGACTGCTGCCAGAGACCCCTCACCACCGAATTCCGCCACTGTTGTCTCATGTCCACAGTGATGGCAAGGACAGAGAAGATCCGTGCCAGTCCCTTCACGAGCGAGGAGCTGGAGGTCCCGGTGGACGAGTTGCTCACACAGTACCCAAGGCTATATGGTGCCCCAAATGTAGTGGTAGGTCCTCAACAGTGGGGTGGTAGGGCAGGGGGGGGCAAACATGTCATTGGACTGATGCAGTATGTGCCTGAGAGTGTGGGGTTGTGTAATGATACTGCATAACATGCTGTCTCCAGGGGGAAGGTGTGTGTACCCAATGCTACAGGTTTCCCTGCCTGCACATGTATGTTTGAGTGACCTGTGTTGTGTTGTCAGCCATACAGTGATGCAGAAGGTTGTTCACGCAGGAGTTAGGACAGTGATTGCTTGGCTGAATGGCTGCGCGAGCCCCTGTTGTCCATCTCAGTGTGAGCCCAGCTGGCCTGCACAGTCCCCACCCACAAAGACATGGGCACATCACTTCACTTACAGATTATTACTTCAGTCTTTTCTCATTTTACTCCAGCTATGGGCCATCTCAGAACTGTAGATTGCACACGACCGGCCTCGTGATGAGGATTTTGGATTTGTGAGATCATGTCCCTCAATGTGACATACATGACACAGTTATCTATTCACAGGGCAGGGATATTGAGGCCTGCGCAGTCTTGAACACAGTGAGTCCACCACTAGACACAGGTTGATATGTGATGTATATGTTGCTCAACCCAACAATGGACTGCAGATGTGGGCAGGCTACACAGGGGTTTCAGTGCTTGCATCCTGCATGTGTGTGAGATGTGCAGGGACTGTGTTCCCCCTCACACCTGCATGCATTCACATCAGCTTTTCCCATGCAGATGTACCATGTGAGATGTACTCTAGTCTCTGTTAGACATATCGTTGGATTTGTGATGAGTTTGTATCTTGCTGCCATACGGATAGATGCTGATGCATAACACTGTGTCACTGATCGTTTCCCCCTCTTATCTCCCATGCCTCCAGCTCAAGGTACACCAGCGTAAGGCCGTGTGGAGGGCCATTGCGGCCAAGATGCGAGCTCTGGGGGTCTCAAACTGACAGCGCACCCACTGCCACAAGAGGTGGGACAACATCAGACGGCCGGTCAAAGAACGTGGCGGAGATGAGCTTGGGGCTGCTTCCTCGCACTGGGCGTTTGGCACGGCGCAGCATGACACCACTAATGGGCCACATCTTGGCAGTGACACAGCCTGAGCTGGATGCACGTTTGAAGTAGCATCAGCAGCAAGCCAGGGGTGGGCATTTGGGGAGGGTGACTTTGGCTGGGAGTGGCTGCATGTGTACAGAGCCTGTGCCAGCTCTGGCCTATGTGATGTTGGTAGTGTGATGCTGTGGCATGTAAGTGTCTGCTGGGCTGGGTGCCAGTGTTACACATTTGCCGTACCTGTACTTACAAAGGTAATTTGAATGCTGTGCATTCCCATTGCATTCTGAGTTGTGCTCTTCAGGTTTCTTCTACATTGGGGCAGTCTAGGGAATCCCATGGGAGGGAACGGCAGTGTGCCCGATCTGAGTGTGCCTTCATCAATGCGTCCATTGCATGCACTCAGATTTGGGAGGCCTAGACATCTGACAACAATGGGCACCAGTCTTTGGGCTCCTAAGTACAACATGGTGGGTGGCATGGGCTCATGGCCATTGTGGAATGTCATGTTGTAGTCTGTGTCTGTGTTGTCCCCTTCTGTTCCATCCAGATCTGTCAGTGGCAACAAGTAGTGTGCCCCCATCATGTCCCTAGGTGTGCTCAGAGCTAGTTGGGTGTCTGGTTGAACGGAGCCACAAGCAGGGTGGTGTGCTGTGTGGTCATCATATGGCTCACTCATGCCTGGTTTTCCAGTTTCCACGCACTGTTTGAGTCTATATAGTGTGTTGGCACGATGTGTTTGCACAGGGTGGTGTGCAACACGTAGATTTGGTCATCTTTTGTTATGCATTGCTTTGATATGTTTGTTCTGTTGCTGCCACTGACCTGACCCTACATCTCTCTCTCTCTCATGCAGCATCTCCTGGGGTCACGGAGGGACAGGAGACGGACACCAGTGGGGGTGAAACTAGCACAACAGCTTCACAGAAGCCCAGTGACACAGATATCACCAGCACCTCCGAGGGGGACAGGAGTCTGCTGGGGGAATACCAGCCTGAGACGCAAAGTACCACATCATCTGATGCCAGTGGGGATGCATCCATGTTGGCGGGCACAGGAAACAGGGACTCTGCATCATCTTCAACCACACAGTGGCCAGTGCCCACCCTCCCAGCCACTACCTCTGGTGCTGCCCGTGTCTGCCGATAGTGACCACGGTCCACATACATCAAAGTCACGATACGGCACAAGAAGCACACAGCAGCAGCAACCCAAGCAGTCCCGGGCGCTGACACCATCCCCACAGAAGACCAAAGCCACCCCAGAGCGCAAAGAAAAAAGCCCGTCAGGCGATACCAGGGGACAAAAAGCAAAGCAGCAGACCTCAGACACACATGCCTCAGAGGCATCCCCATCCAAGGACTCTCCTGTCCCTACAGCATCTCGCAAAGAGAAGCATACAATTTCTGTGCCCACCGAGGAGGTGGTGCATGCCAAGGGTACACCTAGGAAAGGCTCCAAGGCAGATTCACCCACCACCTCAACTCCCATTCCAAGCCCAGTGAAGCAGGGGAAGGAGGGCACTGTAGGGGTGACACCTAGTAAACAGGGGAAGGGGGCTAGAGGCGAAGCCAGGCAAAGCATTCCGCTGGGTCCAGCACATCACCAGAGGGGGTGCCAGCGTCTGCACCTGATGCAGCTTTGGTGGCGAGTGTTCCTGCTGTGTCCACACCACTTCCCATTGATCCAAAGTCAGGCAAGCCATTTAGGATCCCCAAGAAGTGTAAAGGCACCCCTCCACAATCTCCCAGCCACACCGTGTCTCCCGTCTGCATGACTCTGCCTCCACGTGTCACTACTACCTTGTCCAAGGAGCCCTCTGACTTGCCAAGACACTGATAGCTCTACCTTAGCTGATCCACTCTCTCCCCGGTCAATTGCCCCGACAGTCCCCGAGACACGGCCAGCTCCCAGTCCACCTGACAGCCAAGTCTGAGTGGTAGTCACCCTCACACACCTGTGTCTCACACAGGTGGGCCTGTACTAAACATTGTTACCCCTGACTGTGTTGCTGACCATGGAAATGTACAGTTGCACATATTCCCTGTGCAGCTTCTCATGGACATTCCCTGCACTTCGTTTTTGCCACTGGCCTTGTTGTTCTTTGCTGTGTTCAAGTATTCCCTGTGCAGCTTCTCATGGACATACTCTGCACTTAGCCCTGGCCACTGGCCTTGTTGTTCACTGCTGTTTTGCCCTTGCCTGTGCAGCTTCTTATGGACCTACTCTGCACTTCGTTTTTGCCACTGGCCTTGTTGCTCTTTGCTGTGTTCAAGTATCCCCTGCGCAGCTTCTCATGGCCATACTCTGCACTTAGCCCTGCCCACTGGCCTTGTTGTTCACTTCTGTTTTGCCCTTGCCTGTGCAGCTTCTCATGGACCTACTCTTCACTTAGCCCTGGCCACTGGCCTCGTTGTTCACTGCTGTTTTGGTCTTGCCTGTGCAGCTTCTCATGGACATACCCTGCACTTCGTTGTTGCCACTGGCCTTGTTGCTCTTTGCTGTGGTCAAGTATCCCCTGTGCAGCTTCTCATGGCCATACTCTGCACTTAGCCCTGCCCACTAGCCTTGTTATTCACTTCTGTTTTGCCCTTGCCTGTGCAGCTTCTCATGGACCTACTCTGCACTTAGCCCTGGCCACTGGCCTTGTTGTTCACTGCTGTTTTGCCCTTGCCTGTGCAGCTTTTCATGGACATGCTCTGCATTTTGTGCCTTGCTCTTCTATTCTCATGGTGCCTATCTGTGCAATATGTAAATAAAGACAGTTGCCCCTGTTGTCTATTTTGTCGGTGTCCTTACTGAATAAAGTTATTTTGCTGTGTGTATATGGTTTACTGTGCCACATGGTCTGTGTGCCACTTCAACATAGTCAATGTTTTAGCTCACTTACTCTATTTTTTACAGGGGTGACAGGGACTTCAGTGCTTCATGACCCAGATACTTGTGGGGGCAATGATGTCAATTTTGAATGGAAAGCAGTTGTAATTTTCTTAATTTGTTCATGTTGGCTATATTGTACACATGTCAGGTTGGGGGGCACTGCTGCACATAATGGGATTCTATCCACAGTATTGCAGGCAGGCTGGCCAGGGTCATCATGTATGTGTATTCTTCCTTTATGTATGCCCAGTGGTGTATGTGTGTGGTCGTCTTGTGATGGCCAGTCATCCTAGTCCCATGGCTTGCTTTCCATGTGTGCTCTTGGATGATCAGGGAGTGTGCAGTGTGAAGGGGTGAGTTTGTCGGGAGTGTTGATGTGTGCATGCCCCTTGTCAACTACACACATGTGTCACCCAGGAGTTGTATGCCAGTTGTTTTGATTGTTCAGCCCTGTGATTGTGGTTGTATGCACATGTTTGAGTTGTATGTTGTGCACTGTGCAGTGTGTTGGTGTGTCCTTGCAGTTCTGTCTGACTCCTACTTGTTGTTTTTGTCACTTTTGAGTATGCAGAGTGTGTGACTGGCAGGTCAGTGTTGTGTTTTGTTGGTGCATAACACTCTGTCACTGATCGTTTCCCCCTCTGGGCTATGTTTGGCCATACTAATAAGGCAGACGTGAGGACCGCTGCTCGCGTGTGGTGGTGTGGTGGTGGTGGTGTGGTGTCACCGCCCGACTCCTAATAGACCCCTTAGTATTGTAATATTGTCAATATGATGATTTTTGTATTTTAAATTTATGTATTGTGATTTTATATGTTTTTTACCCTTTTTTTTTTTGATTATGTTGTATAATCGAATGGAGATTTATTCATTGATTTATTCACTGTCAGTTTGGAGCCTTAACCTCTTGAGTGCCCATGACGAGCTGGTCTCGTCATGGGCCGCGGTTGCGCTGTGCCCATGACGAGACCAGCTCGTCATGAACCCCGCCCGCTAATGCAACGGCCGGCACAGGGCGGGGAAAGGGGCGGGCACTCAAGGGGTTAAGACTTGTACCCTTGACAAACTTTCTTTATTGAATACAATCCTTTTTTTCCCCAAATCCAATAGGCACTTATTTTCTTGTCTCTATTTTTTTTTAACAACATTATTTTGTTATGAATTACGAATTAAACTAACTAAAGTTTGATTCAATACTATCACCTGTTGGGACAGATAACTGAACTTGAATACATAGATTATTGTCTCTGCACAACTGAATCCCTTGTCAGCTTGTTACCTTTCAACATAGTTTATACCCATGCTTGCAAGTGTTTATCAAAATACGATCACCAAAGTACTGTTTCCATCCGCTTTTGAGGCACTTTTAAAAATGTTTTACCTGAACAGCGCTCGCGCTCTGCTTGTTTCCACAATCTCCCCTCCAATGCACTTGAACTGTGCTTGTCTACCAGATCCTTCTCCCCCTTGCTACATGCATTTCAAGCATGCGTGTTGGCTCTGTTTTGCGGCCGCATCTACTGCTCCGTTGCTTGTTGCCCCGGTTACTTGTTACCCATGTCCCTCATCCCTCCCGCCATGCTACTTGTTTTAGTAATTCTACCTTCAAACAAGTGGAAAGAGTTATCAGAACGCAGGTCCTGACATACACCTTGTGACCACCTCGCAGGCTCCATTCCCTCACTTTGGACGTCCTCCTCACTTTGAATCCAGTTACCACCTTACACAAACATGGCAGCACACTTGCAGGTTAGTACGTCCAGCAATCAGGACAACAATAGCACATGCACATGTTGCGCTAGTTTGCTGACCTCACTGCTACAGTGTTACTTGTTTTAGTAATCTTACCTCCAAACAAGTGGAGAGAGCTCTTGGGATGCAGGTTCTGACAGCCACCTTGTGCCTGCCTCACAGGTTTCACCTCTGACCTCCTCCTCACTGCAACTCAGGCTCTCACCCTGACACCAACATGGCGGCACACTTGCAGGTCAGTACGGCTAGCCATCAAGACAACAATAACACATGCACATGTTGCACCAATTCGCTGCATTGTCTGCACTGCAGACAGCTGGGGAAGGTGGCAGATGGAATCCCCTTTTCCCGCTCACGAGGTGGGAGTTGCGCTCCTGATTTGCATATGGCTGAGTCTAAAGTTGAATGGCGTGGCGTGCACTTGCCCATCATATGTTCTTTTTGCACTCCTTTTGCACAGTGATTAGCAGAAATTGCAAGTAAGGTGATTTTTAGATGTGGCCTTTGAGAAGACCTTTAATTTTTAAGACAAAATATATACTAGGCAGGTTTATTTATAGGGCTTTGGGTCAGCTCTCTTCATCCACTGGTATGTAGTATTGTTACTCATATTTTGCTTCTGCCCACCACAGCACACAGCATAGGTCACAGCTGGCATCTCACTTCAGCCATTGGCTTACCTGACTGTAAGTGACAGCATCCGGCTCTTGCACAACATGCACATCCACATAATAATTAGCCCCATGCATCCATCTGTCTGTCTGTCTGTCCCAATGCTTGCTTTACTTAGGCAGTGGGTGACAGCTCCCCCACAATACTTCTACTGATCCCCTTGTGTAAAAAACATTCACAAACAAAGTAAGCAAAGGCAAAATGTTGGCAACTGTGGCCATTCCAATTGCCTTCGGCAATGTTTGCTTTAGTTGTCCAGATTCTTAAATGCTTTGAGATTGCAGTCTGCTTGTGTAGCTACATGATATCTAATGCTTGTTTCCCTTCCTTCTGGGTATTCATGGGGAGAGGCTAAAAAACAAAAGGACTCCTATTGTCCCTGTGCTGTCTTAAGAACTGTCCTTGAGTGTGTGAAGTTCTGTAGCTTTGAAAAGGGACACATTGTCGCTACTTAACTTAATTGCTTACAGTGCTTTCCTTTCTGATTAGCGCAGCCATTATAAAGTACCAAACTTCCTAAAGCACTACGGTAGGACTTATTGACCTGTTTGACACATTGTATTATGGGCATTGCTGAGGACTTTCAGAAAACATTAAGGTATGAGAAGGTACTGTTTAGTAGTGTTTGTTTTTGCTTATGCAGAAGCAATGCTGGATGGCGTACTGCTAGTGCGGGTGAGACAGAGAGGGAGCCAGACATGGGGAAGACTGCACTAATTTATTTTTGAATATCAGCAACAACAAAAAAAATATCAGTCATTTTCTGCTGTTTTTAGTGTAGAATAACATACACATTTCTTTAGATTTTCTCTGAGCAGAGACATGTCTGTCCAACTCGGTCAGTGAGTGTGATGCCTGATATGTGACCCTCTCTGGGTCAAGTGTTGGCATCTTTCCACAGGATTGCAGTGCTTTGTAAATACCCATGGTGTACACAAGTAGAAGAATGTGTATTATCATTCTACTGTTCTATATACTACAGTGAAAATGGTACAATAAAAAACAGCTTATTATTAATCACATAGGTGAAACCTAAAGCATTTACTAATGCTTGTTTCTATTGTACCTAATAGAGTGAATCACTATTTGAAATCTACATAAATATTCATGATGCAGCTTGGATTACGACCGCCTCAAAACTGGAATTTTATGAACCAAACATTTATTACATACTTTGGTTCTAAAAATTCTATGTTGATCACAAAAATACTAGTCACAAATTTGCAGCCAGACTTTTGCAAACAATATTTAGTAAAATGGATCTATGTGTTATCCATGGTATACTCTTACACTTCCTGTGCTACCCATCCTCTATTAATCCCTGTTGCAACTTCCATCAGCAAACAGAGGGCTGTCCAGTGAACAGCTAACTCCTTGGTAAGACTTGAAGTAAAGAGTTCTCAATTCCATGTTGACAATCAGTTTTATAATAGGCTACTTACTTGGTTGATATATATTATGGATCTTTGGAATGGAAAAAACCCTTGTATGGTGATAGACATGCACCCCTGCCCTGAGTGCCCCAAATGTAATGATGTCTGATCCCTGATGCTGATTTTTGATGTTGTAGGCCAACACAGATCATGGATGTGCGCCATGACACTGGCCTGTCTCATGGATTGCAGTCATTATGGCTTGGGGTGACTCCTTTTGCGAGCAGCTAAGCAGCAAGAGTACATGGTGGCAGCATACCATTTAGGGATCAGTAGAAATAAACAAGCCATTTTACCTGCGTCACTGGTGTGAGGTCTACAGGCTCACTCATTTAAAATTCTGCTGCAGTGTGATGAATTCATTGTTTGCCTACATCAGTTTGGTGTGGAGTACTGTACAGTGCATGTGTGCTATACATGTTCTGGTTGTATGTGTGCCTGTGAATGGTACAATACAGAGATAGTGTATTGCTGTGCAATGAGTATATGTTATATGTATTTGCTAGGTGTAGATGTGCCTGTGAATGGTACAGTACATGAAGATTGCAGTGCTGTGCAGTGCATGCATGTTATATGCATGTGCTGGGTGTATATGTTCCTGTGTGTGGCACAATACGTGAAAGATTCTAGGTTTCATTTTTGGAGACCCTGGACTATCTGGAGGAACATGAGGAGGTAGAAGAATCCTACAGGCAGATTTGAGGATTGCTGCATTCCTGTGAGATGGGTGGAACACACTGGAGGAAAGGAGAGCCAGACTCTTCAGTATATCACAAAGGATGCTCTTTGATTCAGAGTAAGGTCACTGGGAAGGGGCCTGAGGAAGGAGATGGTGCTACCAATAGAATAATAAAGAATAGGGCAAAGGTCCTGGGGTAATTGTTTGATAAACATATAACTGTGGCTGACATCCAGGTGTTAACCTCCAGTCACTCCCATGGCTTGTTTTGTGGGGCTATCAGTTCTGGAGTTACTCCTGTTGTGACAAGCCATTTTCTGGAAGAGAAGGGCAGAGAAGAGGGCATTTAAAAATAAATAGACTCTCAACATAAACTTTTATGACACATACTCTCAATCACATTTTGTGGATGGAAATGAACAATAAGAAGGAGAGCTTGAGGCCTCCAAAAATGCAAACTGTCAAGCAGTGAGGCGGGCAGTGCAAGGAGCAGAAGCTCTGCACGACATCTGCCTCTGTCCAGAACTGGGGGTCAAAGCCTGCCATACTTCTAACTGGGTGAGAAGACATCACGCAGGGACTTCAAGACTACATGCCCCTGGAGCATCAGTGCCTGCATGCTTTCCAAGACCTGTGTGCCTTGTGTGGAAGAGGAGAGTACTGAAGTGAGTGAGGTCCAGTGAGGTATCCTGTCAATTGGATCCCTGTAGAAAGGTGTAAAATGCTCATCATTTGCATATGGGAGACCACATCTTTTACATCTTGGTATCAGGGCTCGCACAAATCTTGCTATTTTCTGAGGAGTCCAGTATAGTCTATTAATAGTAAGGTAGATTGGCTGGCTTAACTGAAGAATATGAAAAAATTAAAAGAGCGTTGCCAAACCTGAGGGAGCACAGCATCCAGGGTCATTCGATTCCTCATAGGGTTCCTCCAAGCTTTCATCCTCAGCTTCCAATACCATAACAAGACCTCCTTCCTTATGGGCTGCATACCTTGCAGAAGTGCTTCAACCTCCCAAGCACCATCTGTCACGCTTGCTGGATATGCGCGATCAGCGTACTACAAAATCGACGTTTCTGCTGCACACGCATGCATGGGTGGCAGCAAGCTGGTTTATAAGCCTGCTGATCATGAAGGGGAAGACGTTTTGCATTCCAGCCCTGGGCTAGGTATTCCTCTTCCGGGTCCCTGCCTGACAGCTTCCATGTTCAAGCTCCGTCTATCCAGAGTTGGTCGTCCTTCGTCTGGCTTCCTTCTTAGATGAGCCGTCGTCTCCTGGTCTCTGGTTTCCCTTCTCTGCACTCCGGGAAGTCTCCCTGTGTTCATCTTACTGTGACAAGACATATGGTACCAGCGCTTCTGCGCTGGTTTGATTTCCTACTGTCAAAACGTACCTTATGGAAACTCTGCATCTGTGGAGATCTCGTTTTTTCTAGTTTTGTTTTGCTCTGGGAATTCCTGAGAGTAAGGAGTTTCCCAGTAGGTCTGCCTGAAGAAAGGTAGATTTTCTACAGTTGTATATTTTACATATAGCACTTTCCCAGATGTTTCTGAGGACAACATTTATATTAATTCAGTTCACCATTTATTCTTAGGTGAGTTAAGTTGTAGTTAATCCTATATGTTCCTTCACTTGAATATTCCTCTGACCTCTTGTATTTACCCCATACCTTTATCCTGTCACAGCCCTGAACACCCCTTCTCACACACCAGACTCCAGAGTTAACGGAAGAAGGGAATCATTCAGATAGCCTATACTGAAGTACTAAAAATATTGTAGACCGTGGGACTAGCAGCTCCTTGTGTACTTATCGTGTTCTGTTCTTTTATTGACAGGTCTTTCTCCTGGCTGACTGGTTCAATCCTTGAGTGGGGTGCATCATAGGATCCTTTTCCTTCCTTTGTTTTTTTCCTTCTTCCCTCGGTTACTGCTGGTACTTTGACTCTGTAAGGTGCTACTGGTGATCCTGGGAAGTTGGGGACCTTTTCATCCTTTGCATGGCGTTCCTGCAGAAACGTGAGTAGAATCTAACTCCATCAACCTCCAAATTAGCACTCCCATATCAGGATAAAAGCTGTACATATTTGAATCTAGAGAGGGAACCCCTAGTCTTTGCCTAAAGTACCTCTTCAGATAAAAGCCCTTGCACTGCAAAAAGATCCCCACAGTATGTGATCCCAGCCTCCCTCAGAGGGTGACTCAACCCATCCATCAAACACTCTGGAATTCCTGGAGAATCCACCACTGGAGAAAAATCTGAATAATACCGGATACCCAACGTCTTCCTGACTCTGTACCAAAGGCTGAGTGCAGCTTTCAAAACCTTCAGGTGGACCTTTTTCAAAAGCTTGGGGGCCCTGAATTTGTAAAGGAAGACCATGGGTCCCAGTCCTACCGCCATTTCTGATCAATTACGACCCTAGGTTGAGCCATCAGGTGCCCCAAGCAAATCCTGCAGTTCTTAAACTGGAAAGCCATACATTAAAGATTTAAATCGGGTAATGCCAGTCCCCCTTTCATTAACCTCTTCCTCAATTCTTTCCATGAAAGCCAGTCTCTTCTAGAAGCTCAGATGAAACTAGTGCTTTTCCCCTGTAACTTTCCCAGCTCCTTTTTAGGAAACGTAAGGGGAATAGAATTAAAAAGATAAGTCAGCTTAGGTGAAATCGTAGTCAAATTCACTTGACCATAAATTGACAATGGCAGGTGTCTCCAATCTAATGAGGAGCAAATCTATCTCCGTACACCTGCCTTAAATTAAGCAATGGAACCAGCTTCAACGAATGCACTATTGAGATAACCAGGTACGTAAACCTGGCCACCACCCGACACCAGTTAGTAATATTCCAACACATAATTTCCCACTTGGATGTTATCACAGAGTAACCTGGTGATAATGCCCCAAACACTTCTGCTAGCTTTTCTACCTTCGGAATAGTTTCAAAGGGATATAAAGTATGTATAATAATATCATCTGTATATAGCGCTATCTTGTTCCTGAATTGTCGCAAAGTGAAAGGTACCAGCAGGGGGTCTCCTCTGAGTAGCTGAGCAAATGGTTCAGTAATAAATATCAAACCTAAGAGGAGAAAGCAGGCAGTCCTTCCCAAAACTCTTCATCAAGATTCCATTGAGCAAGATATGGGCGGATTCATTTGCATGTATTCTCTGAAGAGTCAAGATGAAATATGAACTAAACCCTATTACTGCCAAGACCTCTCAGAAATATGCCCAACAGACCCTGTCGAAGGCCTTGGTAGAGTCTATTGTGGCAACAGCCAATAGGATCTTATGGGTTATAGCCAAATTGATACATCCAATTAATTGCTGGGTGAGATCATGTATCTGGCATTTAGGAAGAAATCGTTTCTGATCATGGTAAATTACCTGGGGAGCCAGCTTAGCAAGTCTTCTGTCAAAATGCTGGCGAAAATCTTATAGTCAGCATTTAAGAGCAAAATCTGCCCTATTAGGATTCTTAGCCAGTTTCAAAATCAGCACTATTGCAGCTTCCAACCATGCCGGCAGGATATGTGCGCTCTCAAGATAGATGGAATGAAACAATTTTCCCCAAAATAGTACTATCACCTTTTTTAGCATTTTATATAACCCTGTGGAAATATTGGGCCCACAGCCTTCCCATTCTTGGCCTGACTCAAATGCTTCCAGACTTCAGTCTCCATGATTTGTGCTTCAAGGGACTCTTCCTGTTTCTGAAAGCCTTGTAAGGTCCCTGTCCCTCAACCACCTCCTGAGACCATCAAGGTCTGGAGTTATCTCCTCCGTATATAGTGCAGCAAAAAGGGAGACCAAATGCCCCTGAATCTCCCCTGCATTAGTAAAGGTATCTCCCTGCGAGTTAATTATTAACTCCTTAATATTGTTCCTTGACCTCTCTGATCTTCCTTTCCAAGCCAAGTATGCTCCTTTTCTCTCCCCGTACTCAAAAGGATTCATGCTTTTGGCCTGCCACCTATCATGACACTTCTTTTCTAGCTTAACCCCTTCGTTGCTCATGATGGAATGGTTCCCTAGCTTCCCTAGCTCCCGAGGCCCCGTCCCTGGATTTTGTGCCATGAGGATCAGCGCGCACATCGCGCTGTCCTCATTGCACAGAAACCGAAACTGAAATGGGCCTTTAGGCTCATTTCAGTTTCACTTTCTATGTGTTCAGGGGGCTATCTCAGCCCCCTGGGCACGTAGAAAGACGGGAGAGGTATCATTGGAAAGGGGATAATCTCCCCTTTCCAATTGTACCCCTTCCCAGTGGATGCCCCACCCCTCCCCCACAAAAATTACAGCTTTTCTGCCCCCCCGGGGGCAGATGGGGCAGTAGCCCCCAATCTGCCCCCCGGGGCGTGCAAAAAGCCCACAAGGCGCCAGGGATTTTTTGGGGCAAAGTTTTATTAGGGTGGGGCTACCCAAAATAGGCATGCTCATGCCCGCACCCCCTACCCCACACAAATTACAGCCTTCCTGCCCCCCCTGGGGTGCAGATGGATGCATTAGCCTCCAATCTGCCCCCGGGGGGGCAAAAAGCCAGGGATTTTTTTGGGCAAGTTTTTATTAGGGTGGGGGTTGCCAAAATCGTGCATGCCAATACCCCCACCCTAATTAAAATTTGCTAAAAAAAATCCCTGGTGTCAAGTAGGCTTTCTGCCCCCCCCTGGGGCCAGATGGGGGCACTAGCCCCCAATATGCACCCCCGGGGGGTCAAGGAGCCCACTAGTCATCAGGGATTTTCTTTGGGCAAATTTGAATTAGGGTGGGGGCTGCCTAAAACAGGCATGCCCATGCCCCCACCCCTCCCCCGCAAAAATTACAGCCTTCCTGCCCCCCCTTGGGGGCAGATGGGGGCATTAGCCCACATCTTCCCCCGATGGGGCAAAAAGCCCATTAGACGCCAGGGATTTTTAGGGCAAATTTTAATGAGGATGGGGGCATTGGCATGCCCATTTTGGGCAGGCCCCACCCTAATTAAAATTTGCACAAAAAATCCAGACAGACTAATGTAAGCAAAGGTAGCTAAAATAACATAAACAACTCTAGCATTTCATGCAAAGCCAGAGCTACTAAAGTGACACAACTTGGTTTTTCGTGAAATCCTTGCGCCAAACGAAGTCTTGATAAATGATGGGTAAGTGGAATATTTCTCATGGATTGATGGCCAAACAAGTCTATCATGCAAGACCCCACTAGTCCACCTTAACAGCTCTGCGCAACGTTTAGCATCATTCTACAACAGGCAAGTGTGGCCGATGACATCATTGGCTCTCCAGTCTTTGTAAATATGGTGCGTCACCATTTTTTGCCGTTTATGCTACACACGGCTGCAGATTTTGACGCATATCTGTGCTGCCCGGCTTTTGGTACATCTGGCCCTTACTGCACAGAGTGCCACGGCTTCTCTGATGAAGACAAGAAATATATGCGCGTCTGTGTGTTGAGGACTGGTGAATGGGTCGGTAAACAATAAACTGGGGGTGATGCAGGCGTGAGACATTCGAGCACTCTGTGATAGCACCTCACTGAACGCTCTAATCAGATGGTGCGGAGCAGGCTTCCAGTGGAGGAGATGTATGTTTATCCACTACAGAAACTATAATGGGAAAAACAAAACTACAAGTACCAGAATGCAAAGGGACCCCTGAGTCACTTACCCACACCTGACATCTAGACCCCTCTGGGGCCAGCAAGCCACCCTGAGCCTGCATGTAGGTCCTGCAGAGGGAGGGAGTGCCCACCACGTATCTGTTATAACACCTTCCAGACTTGAGACACCTCGCGGGTGATGTATTCCTATTCCCTCCCTCTCTCTGCGCGTTGTTGCTGTCTTTGGTTGAGGCGCTGTAACCCACGAAGCTCCCAGCCAAGTAACATGAAACCCACCTGTCAGAGATCGGGAGCGACCCTTGGCAGTGTTCAAAGCCACCGCCACGATAAAAAACCCCTGACATCTTCATACTGGGCCCCTCCAGTACACACAGCAGCGTGTGCTGAGAGGCTCGTCTGCAGGAGCTGCCGAGGACTGTCGGGGATGCGCTTCAAGGAGCTGGACCGGCGCACTTTGTCCCCTCCTGGGAAAGGAATGGAAGCACGAGCTGCCCGCTCCGGGTGTAGGAGGTCGCGGCCCGCAGGATGTCACTCACCTGCTGGGAGAGCTCACCTTCTTCCTGCCATAGGGACTCTGCTCGCGCTGCTTCACACGGCCGCTGGCTTTGAGACCCGGAGGACACAGGTAAGGCGCACAGCAGTATAGTGGCCGCATGTGATAAGCTTCACTGCCTGCCTATCGTAATTCTTTAATTAACCACGCTGCATGCTGGGACTTGTAGTCCCCCCACCTATACTAGAAAATATCAAAACTTCAAGCATCAGAATCACTATGAGCTCTCAGGAATAAATGGGTGCATTGCTGAGGTTGCATGTACATGAAGGGCTGAGCCTGCACTCCAAGGGTGGCGCACACACAGGCTTGTGCGGTGGGCACCCCTTACATACAGAGGGCAGGGTAAAGCAAACGCTGCCATGTAGTGCAGGTGCACAGAAGCCTGGCGTTTTCTTACCCATCTAATCTCCTTTTTTAAGCTATCTGCATGAACCCTCTGCTGTCAGTTAGTGACTTAGTAGCCCATCGGTGGCCCAATGGGGAAGGTGGGGCACACTCGGAACGAAAGGCAAAGGGGCAGCTCCCTGTGCCCACAAACCAAAGCAAATTGGCTCAAAAGCAAGATCCACAAATTTCCACTCACCCAGCGTTTCCCCAGGTCTCCCGATAACAATTATACCTACTCGCGTGGGTGGGTCAAGTACCCGCAACAGGCAAGGGCTTAAAACCTATTGAGGTGACATCAAAATTACCTATCATGAAACAACCTGGTTTTGCAAGGGGGGTCCCATGAGTTTTTGGCACCTGTTTTTTTGGCCCCGGGTTCACCGCCATCTAGGGAAACCTACCAAATCCACACGTTTCTGAAAACTAGACACCCTGGGGAGTCCAATGAGGTATGGCTTGCATGGATCCCCCAACGTTTGCCTACCCAGAATCACCTGCAAACCTCAAATTTAGCTGAAAAAAACATATTTTCCACATATTTTTGCATAGAATCACCATACTGGCACAAGTGTCCTACCACCCAGCATTCTCCTTGTTCTCCCGAGTAAAATGACACCTCATTTGTGTGGGTGTCCAAAGCAGAATTGCCTAAAAACATATTTTTGAAAAAATGTAGAGCTTAGTATTCTCAGTGCTATACTCTAAATCCCTATGTTTTGGGCTCTTCCTAGTCACTGGTCTTTGGCCCACCCACACAAGTGAGGTGCCATTTTACTCGGGAGAACAAGGGGAACGCTGGGCGGTAGGACATTTGTGCCGGCACGGAGATCCTGTGCAAAAATGTATGGAAAAAGTGATTTTTTTAGCTAAATGTGAGGTTTGCAGGAGATCCTGGGTAGGAAAACATTGGGGGACCCACGCAAGCCATACCTCACTGGACTCCCCTGGGTGTCTAGTTTGAAGAAATGTGTGGGTTTGGTAGGTTTCCCTAGATGGCCACCGATCCCGGGGCCAAAAACTCATGCGACCCCCCTTGCAAAACCAGGTTGTTTTTTGATAGGTAATTTTGATGTCGCCTCAATAGGTTTTGGGCCCTTGCCTGTTGCGGGCACTAAGCCTACCCACACAAGTGAGGTACCATTTTTCTCAGAAAGCTTTGGGGAACGTGGGGTGGGTGGAATTTTGAGGATCCACCCAGATTCCAGAAGTTGCCACCAGTTTTCTGCCGCTAAACTGGAGATAATTTTAATGCCGTCCTTGATAATATGCCCACTAGTTTTTAAAAATGTATAGGTTTGCTAGGTTTCTATAGGTGCCGGCAGACCTAGGGTTAAAAAACTACAGCTAGGCACTTTTCCAAAAAAGGGTCATTTGTCACTGTGAAATTGTGGCGTGTCCACATTGCATTTAGCGCCATTTCCTGTCGCAGGCATTAGGCCTAACCACACAAGTGAGGTACCGTTTTTCTTGGAAGACTGTGGGGAACGCGGGGTTGGGTGGAAATTTGTGGATCCACGCATATTCCAGAACTTTACACCATAGAAATATGAGGAAAATGTGTTTTTTTGTTACCATTTTTTATGTTTGCAAGAGATTTTGGGTAACAGAACCTGGCGAGAGGCAGTCAAGTCACCCCATCCTGGATTCCCCTGGGTGTCTAGTTTTACAAAATGTATAGATTTGCTAGGTTTCCCTGGGTGCCGGCAGTGCTAGGGTTCAAAAACTACAGCTAGGCACTTTGCCAAAAAAGGGTAATTTTTCACTGTGAAATTATGGTGTGTCCACGCTGCATTTTGCGCCGTTTACTGTCGCTGGCACTCGGCTTACCCACACAAGTGAGGTACCATTTTTCTAGGAAGACTGTGGGGAACGCGGGGTGGGAGCACATTTGTGGATCCACGCAGATTCCAGAACTTATCACCACAGAAATGTGAGGAAAATGTGTTTTTTTGACAAATTTTTCGGTTTGTAAGGGATTTTGGGTAACAGAACCTGGTGAGAGCCAGTCAATTCACCCCATCCTTGATTCCCCTGGGTGTCTAGTATTAAAAAATGTATAGGTTTGTTAGGTTTCCTTAGGTGCCGGCAGAGCTAGGGTTCAAAAACCACAGCTAGGCACTTTGCAAAAATAGGGTAAATTTTCATTGTGAAATTGTGGTGTGTTCACGTTGCGTTTTGAGCCGTTTCCTGTCGTGGGCACTATGCCTACCCACACAAGTGAGGTACCATTTTTATCTGGAGACTTAGGATAATTCAGATTTGTAAAGCAAACTTTGACTTTGACTTTGACTTTTGATGCATTTCTGCCTTCCAAATAAAAGACAATGTGTAAAAAAGAAGTCCTTTTGAAAAATGACCGATAATTCTCATGCTAGTATGAGTATTCCCAATTTCGGAAATGTGCAAATATCTACTGTTTCGAAACTCTATATTTTGTTCCCATTTCAGAAATACAAAGGTGTCTTTCATACCGATTTTTCCATGTATACATTTTTCCAGAATAATTGCTATATACCCGGTCCATAATAAAAAACCATTGCAAGTCGCTGCTCAGTTTTTGGCTCTCGGTTCGTCGGGTTCTTGGTGAACCTACAAGTCCTAGATATCTCCACAACAAGTAATGTTCAGTGGATGTAAGGGGATATTGCTTTTAAAGAGCTGTCATAATTATAAGGAGTTACAGGTGAAAACGTTGACACAAAACGCTGTTTTTTTCAACGAATTTTCAATTTTTCCTATATTCAACTGTTAGTTTCTATAAAGTAAACTTGAAGGATCTACACAAATGTCCCTTTGGTGAATTCATAATGTTGTCTACTTTTTAAAAATGTATAGCTTTCCAGGATCCATTATTGCTTTCATACCCATTTCTACCATTAACTGGAAGGAGGTTTAAAGCACAAAAACTAGCAAAAATAGGCCATGTACCAGAAAAATGCCAAAACTGTGTACAAAATGTTGGTTTTCAGACAAAAGTTTTAAATTCCCTAAAAGCTGGGAAAATGGTGATTTCAGCTCCACAAACCCTTTTTTGATACCATTTGCAGGGAAAAAAACAGACGCTTTTATTTGCAGCAGTTTTTTTCAATTTTCCCCCAAAAAACAACATTTTGCTGGATTTGTCTAATTTCTGGGTCGCCTCCAGGGGAATCCACAAACCCTGGATACCTTTAGAATCCCCATGATGTTGGAAGAAAAGGACGCAAATTTGGCGTGGATACCTTTTGTGGTCAAAAAGTTACAGGGGCCTAAGCGCGAACTCCCTGAAATAGCCTAAAAAGGCTTAGCACAGGGGGGTGGAAAAGGCCTAGCAGCAATGAGGTTAACCCCTTCGAATTCTGCTGGGGGGGTTTGGGGGCAGAGCGGCGCCGCCATGCTCATGACGGAACCATGCCGTCATGAGGCACGGGCGAGCTGTGCTCATGACGGAGTGGTTCCGTCACAACTCCGCCCACTCGCGCTACTCGCCCGCTCAGGAGGGGAATCAGCGCCGCGTGGGCGGAGCGGCCGCCAACGGCCGCAGCATGACGGAACCACTCCGTCATGAGCACACGGCGCCCGTGGCTCATGACGGAGTGGTTCCGTCATGAGCAGCGATGCGGTTAAGCTTGAAATTTAACTGAGCTTCTTGTAATTTCTTCTGCATTTGTTCCTTACCTTGAGATGAGTTTTGCACTTGAATGGTGGCCTCCAGTACCCCTATTTCCTGTTCTAGGACATTGCACTCCGCTTTCTCTGCTCTACTTTTAACATACGCCAGGTTTCGTAAGACCCTTCGAATATAATCTTCAAATGTGTCCCACACTATTGTGAGAGGGGGGCAGACCCTTATATTACCAGAAAGAAAAATCAGTACTAGATTTTTCCAGGACCAAGATCGTATCTTCGTCAGAGAGGAGAGCATGGTTCCCCGCCCACCTAGCGATCTGCCAACGAGAGGGGCATTTCAATGCCATATCAACCACTGAATGGTCAAAGATATGTCCTGGCAGATGGTTAATTCTTTTAACCTTATCTAATATTGTATTGTCAACAAAAAAATTATCAAGCCTAGAAAAATGGCTTTATTTCTTACTATACAATGTGAATCTCTTTGTCTGGCCCATCTGATGACGTCACATATCTGCCAATCCCAGGTCTTGAAGCATACTCCTCAATGGCTGTCTGGTTTTAGATGTAGAGTTACAATCCCTCCTAGTGGATGTATTGAGAATAGAATCCAGGAGAGTATTAAAGTCCCTCCCCTCAAGACATTGAGTGATACAGCCCCCATCAAATTACATTCCAAAGTGGAGAGATGGGAGCATCAGCATTCAGGCCGTAAAAGCCTCCACAAGTAAATTCATAGGGCCTCATTTATGAAAAGTGACACATCGCTGCATGAAAACAGTGATGCGTCACTTTCCATTGCGCCCTCCTTGCGACACCAACGATGCGTTATATTTACTGTATGATGCATCATGTCGCAAGGAGTTACAGATACGTCAGTATTTCTAACGTATCTGTAGGCGCAAAAATGACGCATTGCTGGAGTGTGTCACAAAAGTGACGCTACTCCAGCAATGGGTCTTTTCACATGGGCAAGTACCATTTCAAATGTGCCTGCGTCAGTCTTATGCCTGCTGTGAGGCAGGCATAAGATATTGACGCATTTGTGTCCTAGAAGTGACCCAGTGAAATCTTATAGATTTCACTGCGTCACTTCTACTAGGCTTACTTGTGTCGGAACGCCCACCCTGCATACATTATACCTGGCGCAGGGGTTTACAAAGTGACACATCTACCTAGATGCATCACTATGAAAATATGACGCAACATGCCGCATTTTTTGCCCTGCTGGTGCATCACAAAAAGTGACGCACTGGCAGCGCAAAAGTGACGCAAGGGCTCATAAATAAGCCCCATAGTTGGAACGTCACACACCCGCCAAGACCCATCTACCTGTACTATCCAATTTCGATGACAACATATCATTCCCACTCCATTCCTCAGAAGGATAGCTACTCCCTTACAAAGCTCTGTCTGATCAGTGACCGCAAAGCTCTCGATACACCTGCATTTGGAAAAAAGTGCTCTAATCTCTTCTCTATTACTGTGGGATGAGTCTCCTGCAAAATCATTGCATAGGCCCTTCTCTTTTCAAGGTACCAAAATATCGATCTCTGCCTCCCTCTACATCTGAGGCCATTTACATTCCAAGCTAGGACACAAATCTCTCTACCTTCCCCCATTTTTGTTTTTTCGTTTTTGAGACTGGACCCCTTTTTTTAAAAATATGCAGTGAATATGAAATACGTGAACAATTATAACAGCTGCCTGGTGAACTTGAGGACTTATGTTTTTGTTTTTCTACCGCTGCTCCTCACCCAGTGCCCTTACCCAGACCCACCCATGAGGAACTCTCCCTCTACTATATGGAATTTTGAATGCCAATGGACTTTCTCCAGAGAGGGGATACAACTCACAAAAACCCAGTGCTCTGATTCCTCAAGTGACCCCCTCCCTGACAGGAGCCTCAGGGGTTCATGTATTTGAGTGCTTCTTAATTGATACCAATCAGACCATCTACATCTTGGAGGTTACAGTAGTTGTACATTTCATTATTCCACATTATACACATGGTGGCCGGAAACTTTAACTGTGCTTCAGCTCCCAATTTAAGAAGCTCTTCCATCCTCCTGCCATGGTCCCACTGCCGCTGGTCAGTGGCCTTTCAAATGTCCAACCTAATAATGAAAGAATAACTTCTAGCTGTGCATGACCCACTTTTGAAAGCGGTGCCCAAAATATCCTCCTTTACTGTGTAGGTAAGAAAATTTACCAGGATTTTCCTAGGTTTTTGATGGTTCCGAATCCTTTTAAATAACTCCCTTTGCACCCTCTAAATCTTAAGCTCTAAATTGATGTCGGGTCTGTCTTTGAGTGCTGTATCCCGGAGCAGAACATCAATGAATGACTCAATGTCAGTCCCTTCTTCCGTCTCTGGATCATTCAGGATCCAGAGGTTATTCCTCCTAGAATGGTTCTCCATCCTCTCTAGATCCTCCCTCAGGCCTTTATTGTGTTTGATCAACAGAGAAATTTCACTAGCATTCTTTCGTACATCTGGTTTGACCAGTACAACTTCCTCCTCCAACACTTTAGCCCCTGTGGCCACTTCTTCAAGTTTCTTATTCAGACCTAGACAAGAAGATTGAATCCCTGATTGCTTGTCCTTAGAAACCTCAGATCTGTTTTTAATCTCAATACTGAGACTCAGTAATATGACCACTATTTAATTATCCTCATGTGCTTCCTCCTGAACTTCTATTGCCTCAGCACCAGCTGCTCCACCGATCTCACCATGTAGCTCCTCGGAGCATGGCAATATTGATCTAAGGCCCGATGGGCATCTTGCCCCCCTGCTCTGAAGCCTCTGGAGGGGCTAGCACCTCAAACCTAATTTGAGTAGAGGTCTGTGCAAAAAGCTGGGTATCACTATTCACGCTTAAGCTAGTGCTGACTCTAATTGCTACACTGAGTGAATCTGGGTTATTAAAACATTCCCCTTGGGTGCCTTACTTTGTTACTGTTGCAGCCATTATTCTGAAAAAGGAGTTAAGGAACAGAGTTACTTTTCTTTGTGCTGTGGAGATTTTCCTCCCTTTTTCTCAAGCCGACTTATTAGGCTGCTTGGGGTGCTTTGGGGGGCCTTGGTTCTGGCCCCCCAAAGCACCCCAACAATATTCTGCTGTGATTTAAGAGTAACATTGGGAGTCACTAACAAAGGATCTGGTCTAGGGCTTATCTCTTCAGTATTGACAAAATGGACAGAATGTGCATGCAGCGCATCCATGATTTTCCACCTGGTCAATTAGTACTCTTATCCATAGAAACAGGAGGAAGTTGCTGGTGTTTATGCTGGTGGTGGTGCTCTTCCTGGCCAGCCTTGGACTGGTACTGACTCTTCCCCTGGGGACCCGGGAAAGAGCCATTCTGCCTTGCTGGAGCCCCCAAGCAGTAAGCTCCAAGCAGGATATTGTACCATGAATCACAGTCACGGGGGTGATAAAGAAACCCCCAACATCAGGGAGAAAAGGTAAAAGCCTGAATAAACCATAGGGCAAAAAGTTTCCACCCCGTCAAATCACGAGGCAGCAGAGTGCCATGGACACACTGCAACCAAGGCAGGCTTTACTCTCCCCTGCCTGTGCTGACCCCTCAAAGCCGATAAGGGTGAGTGCAAAAGCATATGGTGATAGTGTGGTGGCAGGAGGGGACCCCCCCAGAGCAAATTCTAACTTCCCCTCTCAGGGAGCCCTTAGCCGTCTAGCGCACTGCCGCCATGTTGCTCTATACCTCTTGTCCCTTGGCCAGAGCATTGTGATAGAATGTGTAGTGTCTGATCTGTGGCACATGCTGATTACAATGAATGCTGTAGGTGGCTGAGGCATTGTTCTAATTAAATTAAGTAAAGAAACCTCAACTAAGGAACAAGCAATCTGGAGTCCTCATTCTTGTTGGACCTGGCCCTTTCTGCAGGGTCACCCCAGATTCTCGCTTTCCTTTTTTTGGCCTATTTTATTTGCCTTTTAGCACTCTGCGCAATTGTTTCCTGCTTATCAGTGGTGAAGTGCTTGTGCTTTCCTTTTAAACATGGTAGCATTAGTTAAACACAGTGATTGGTACATTTTATTTAATTGTAGGTCCCAAGTATATGGTACTACATGAATCCAGGGCATGTAAATTAAATGCTACTGCTGAGCAGCAGCACTCCCTGTGCCACCCAGTGAAGTAGCCTTTAGAAACATCAGGCCTGCCACGGAAGCCTGTAGTGCCGTTTTAAATTGCAATTTCAATCTGGCAAATTAAACCTCTTGCCAGGCGTGAACATTCCTTTTTTCATTCTTGGAAACTAATCCTAATGTAGGTCCTAATCCCTCGTAGGGTATGGTGCATGGTATTTAATAGGTAGGAGTTGTGTATTTCAGTTTTCCATATCCTGGCAGTGAAAAACCTTTTTTACTGCTCTAAGGCTCTCTGTCCCATAGATTAACACTGGGTTACCTCATTACACTTAATATGTGATAACATCAGTTTGGGGCCTGATAAAGAAATTATGCTTCCAATCAAATTAATTGTAACGTAAAATCCCATTTACTTGTAAAATTCAGATTTTAAGTTACTATTCAGAAAATGCCACTTTGTTGAAAGTTGGCATTTTTCTGCATAAACCAAATGTGCCTTTCTGCCAGTATCCATGATCACACGACTGTTAATGACTTTCCTATGGTGTTTTATGTATTCTTTGAAGACATTGGGACAAAATGGCATTGAGTTTTGGGCAGAGTGTTGCTTTCATGAGCAGAATGTTCTGGGGGAATCTATGTAGCCCTTCCTGAGCTTCAAATAGTGGCCTTAGGGCTTACCCACCCCTTCCTGACTTCTAAGGGCTGCCTAGTATGCCACTGAAAAAGGCAACTCACACCTAGGTCTGCCTGCCTTTTATTACCCTAGACAGTTTGGACACACACCCAGGAAAGGAGGAAGATGAGACAAAGGGGGCATCTCCCACTCACAGGCTGGCACTGGGCAGAAAAACTTCAACTTCAGAACCTCTCATCAGAACACTCCTGGACCTGTGGAAGATTCCGAAGAAGGACTGTCCTGCTGTTTGAAGAAGGAACTGGACCTACTTGCCTTGAAACCAGGCTCCCTAGAAGTGACTCCAAGGGTCAGTTGACTGACCTCCTGTTTGAACTACAGGGATACAACAAGCTTTCAGACGCCTCCTTACAACTTCCCAATCGACCAGCACCAACTATACCTGCCTGAGCCCTGGTGCTGGCCTCTCCTGGAGCAAGCCCTGACTCCTAAGAGTTGCCTCTCAGGTCCTGGACCCTTGGCTGGAATCAGAGTGTACTTCTCCTAAAGGAGATGCGAAGATATAAAGGTTTTGGGCACCTTGCAACTTCAAAGTGACCTCTTTGTGCTGAGAACATCCACTGTTTGAAATGAACACCAATGTGAAGCTCTTGCTGGACCTGGTCTTCGCACCAACAGAACCTGTCCACAACAGCTGCCAATGCATGGCTCCATCAAGAGCTGCACTTCCCGTAGATAGTTTCAGTCCACAACGACTGCCAATGAGAAGCTCCAGCAGCTTATCCTGTTTCCCTCTGTGTCTTTCTGTTTTGTTTCTAGACAAGTTCCAGCGAGATTGTATCCGCAAGAGCATAAACTGGTTTGGTTCCTTTTTTCCAACTTTTGTGCACGTTTTTTACACTTAGCAGCAGCTTTGTTTTTGGTCCTGACGAAAGCCACACATACTTTTGAGATGATTATTGGCTGAAACATGTTGACCTTTTGTCATCAAGCAGTTTTCAATAGTTACTGCTTTGCACTGTTTTTTAATTCTGGCAGGGCTAATGAGCTAATAAAAATAGTTTTTCACTAGCACTAGCCAGTTTTAGATCACTTTCACCTATCTTCTAAATTCTTTTGCGCTGCGCCCTCACATCACTAAAGTGCTTTTCTTTGGGATTTTAGTATCCTTATTCTCCATACAATTGTAAAACATCCCTGAGCTCCCACCTCTCAGTGCGGTGGTTGTAGCCCTCAGTGGGACTAGGTTTTCCCTCTGAGAGGAGAAAGCCCAAATGATGAAGCATGTCACCTTTTGGTGAGTGAGGGCATTCATCCTTAAAAGGGATTCCTTTCCTTATTAGGGCACTATCATTTAAGACACAGTTTAATCACAATATTTTTCCTGTCCATGCCTATGGTTCAAGGTTGCTCAGACCCGAGAGGTTATTTGTGTGTTTTGTGACTATTAATTGGGGAAAAACTTCTTGCAGGTCTCTAAACTCATTCCCTTGGACCCCCCTTTTCTCTTTTTGTGTGTTATCAAGCTCCAGCAGCGACCAGCTCTTTCTGCTACAGCAACGACCATCTACGACAGCGAACCTGCTCCTCGCACCAACAACGGCCTCCTTGCTCCTCATGTGGCCTTTGTGAGAAGGTGGCCTGATATCTGCTGTCCACTAGTTCTAGTGGGCACCTTGTATCAGTCCAAACAACCCCTTATGGTGAATGGTTAAAGACAACCTTTATTGAAAGCTATCCTAGTGGTAGCTATGGAGAGCCGCCTTCAGGCTAAGTCTTGACGGAATGTAAATCAGCTTGTTTTACCAGTCTATAATCTCTTGAATGATCAAATGAAAAGACAACCACACCAGGTATATATTCACAATATATGTATTTAGGATAAAACACACTCCTCTAGTCTCTTTATGAGACTGGAGTTCGAAGTACTTTGTTTACAAGTTAGCAATTATCAGTATAGCACAAATACACATTTGGGCCCTAGGGGCATACCAAACCATATGCCAAAAAAGTGGTATAAGAGCCACGACTGGGATAGACACAAGGCCTAGAGCCTGTAGAATCGCTGGGACCCCAAGGAACCACCCAAGGTAGTGACACAGGGGACCCACGGGGACTGTATGCAGTGTGTAAACACAACCGCGGGTTCCAGTTATCTTCAATGGGCAATGTAAAGATTAGGGACACTTCTAATCGAGTCAGGACCAAACCCTTTCGGACCTAAGAAGTTCTAGGGCTAGCACCCACGGGGGCACCGGAGTACTCGAGTTACCTCACCCATGGAAGCCGGGTGCATAGGTGTCTTTTGGTGTCGGGTCGCGTCGTCGATTTCAATGGAAGCCTGCAAAGAACTGCTGCTGCCGTGAAGAGAAGAAGTGTCTGAAGAGATCCAAGCCTGGATCTAGGATGGATGGAACCTGAAAGCAGAGGGGACAGAGTCTGGGTCACTAGCCAGTGACCAAGGGCAGGATAGACCAATGCCCATCTTTGTTGGGTGCTTCAGGTGAGTTGATGGGTGTCTTGACTCTTCAGCCACGAGGTCCAGGAGGCGTCGACGAAGTCCACGAGCCGGATTCAAGCTGTCCCACAAAGTCTGTCGAGAGCTGCAGTGTTGGCGACCAGAATGGAGCCACCAAGCCTTGACAACGGCAAGTCACTGGAATTCAGAGAAAGGACTGCGGTGCAGACCAGCAAGGTCTGAGGGACTCACCCAGTGAGGGTAAGTCAGGGCACGTCTGGAGCAACCAGGAACGCCAAATCAGAAAAGGAGTTGCCTTCGTGGGGACCTGCTAGCCAACAGGCTAATGATCGCAAAGGAGCCTCAAGCGGTCACACTTGAAGCTGGCCCACGGGTCACTCGTGGAGTGGAGGCCAACAATCCTTGGTGCAGGAGGTGCTCAAGGCTGGGGCTACTTGGAGCCCAAAGCACAACTTCAAGGAGGACCAGGAAGATAGTGTTGCTGCAAAAGTTCACAGTGTCCAGGGGTCATGGTTCCACATCACCCACCATAGCCACAGGCCTCAGCTTTGCTGTGGACTCAGGGTAGCCTCGGAGAAGTCTGGAAATCCACCTCTGGTGATACAAAGACTTCGGCGTCCGGCGGGAGCTTCAGCGATGCAGACCAGTCAGTTGCTTCTTTGGTGCCTGCCAAGCAGGGAAGTCACTCCTTGACCCCAAGGGAGATTTCTTCAGTCTTCTAGTCAGGATAGAACATCGAAGGTTCAGGATAAATGTTGCAGAGTTTCATCCAGGGTAATCTAAAGTCCTAGGAACTTGAGTCCTATACTTATAGTAAGTTTAGGGGATGGACTAACTCTAAGGCCCCACCTATGGGTGGGCTCGGAAAGAGGGGTGGTTACACCCATTTCCTTTGTCCAGTTTCGTGCCAGAGTAGGGGCAGGTAGCCCCTGCAACCGGTTTGACCTGGGCTATGCACAGGGACAGCAAACGTGCCCCCAGTGCAGTACTTCAAAGCACCAGAGAGTGCTCCCGCCCCGCCCCAATGCACATCTGCCTATCTGGGGAGGTGGTCACACCTCCCTTCGACAGGAAACCTATTGTCCAGGCCTCCCCTGCCAGAGTTTCGGTCAGCAGCAGGAGGCCAGACCTGTGTTTGTGGCAGAGGCATCCATTTTGTGATGCCAGGGCTCAGGAAAGTCCTACCGAGTTTAGCCAGTGTGAACATGTCTCTCCCTAAAGAAGGGTGGAATGCTACCCCCGCCACCAGAACTGGCGGTGGGGGTAGCATTCCAAAGCATTTGACAACAAACACAACATGTTTTGATGCAGCCATCCCAAAGTTAGCATTTATCGCAAGGTTATAATGCACTTAAGAGTATCTGGTATCACAGAACAGCTATAAGGAAGGATTTCTGAAAGCTGCAGAGGGTCTCAGCTCATGCTTGGGCACCCTCTCACATAAAACCAAGCACTCTGCCTTCAGGATTGTCAAGACCTGCCATAGGAGTGACTTATAGGTTTATATGTGTCTGTATATGGGTAGTGATATAGGTAGCCTATACCACTGTAAGGGGTGCAAGCACACCCTTACCCAGGCTGCAGTAGCAGACCTGTGGTGCCATTTTGGAGTGCTTCCCAGGGGTGGCATAATATATGCTGCAGCCCCTGGTAGGCCTCTGAGGTACCTATGCCCTAGTTACATAGTATACCATATACTAAGGGCTTAAAAGGCACTCCAGAATCCAATTAGATATGTACCTAATGTACATGCAAACCATTTTAGAGAGGAAGCAGCTAGGCTGTGGTCCTGATTAGCAGGGTGACAGCCAGACTAAGGTCGAAAAACAGTGAAACACCAGCAAAAAGTGGGGGTACCCATGTGAAGCAGATCCTACTCTCCTACAGATTTGAGAAGGTAACACTTCAGTGGGAGAAGGCAGGTCTCTATATGTGATACGTATTTGATCGCAATCACCCTGAACTTGTGATATTCTCTCAGGCCGGTGCGACCACATAACTACGAGTGGCGCTTTGTGCTTTTTGGTGCTATTTGCATTCAAAATTTTAAAAGCTTATATCTCTAGTTTTATTGATTAGATTTTTGTCATTTTGGTGTCATTTTATTAATTATGTTTTACTATAGTATTCTAAATTAGTCTGGGATTTTTCTAAGGGGGGGCGTAATGTGCGTAAGCGACCTACGTGGAGAGGCACAGAGATGAAACCAATCTCCGCACTCTCCGCATAGTTCCCTTACGCACATCCCGCCTCCCGCCTGCCACCCGCACGCCTCCTGCCCGCAGTCTTAAATACATTAGAAAAACAATTATTAAGTAACCTTACCTTATCGGCGGCGTCCAGGGGCTTCGATCCTTCTCCAGCGCGTCTTCTTCTGGGAACTGCACATGCGCAGGAGCCCGCGCATGCAGATTCCTGCCGAGGAATGCGCATGCGCGGTCTCCCCTCGCAGTGGGAGCAAGATGGCGGCCCCGTAACGGAGGCCGACGCAGCAGGGTAGTGAGGGCTATGTTCTGGCCCCGAGGAGTTTAAACCTGCGGTGGTGGTGGCGGCGGCCCGGTTTCATCAGTGCAGTATTCACCGATTTTTGTAAATGCCGACTGCACTCACCGGTTGTCGGCTCTCTGGGCGAGTCCTTCGCTTTGCTCTGGCCGCGCTCGCTGCTTTCTCCTCCGCCTGCGGGATCCACCGGCTCCGCGGTGTTGTGAGGGGGCGGAGTCGGCTGCCGAGGCTGCTGGGGCTCCGAGGAGAGACAGCGCGCAGCTTCTGGTCAGAGAGATTCCACGGCAGCTGTCAGTGGCGGGACGCACGCAGCAGGATCACGCCGGCGTGCAGCTTTTGGCCGGAGAGATCCTACGGTAGCTGTCAGGCGAGTCAGTGGTGGGACATAAAAGGGGCTTATTGATTTTGTTTCTTAAGTGAACGTCCTCACATACCCATACTGCAGCACCATCACATGCTCAGACTTATTCTGAGCGCTTCACTTAGGAGGGTTCTGGGGAGGGTCGGCAGAAGGGGTGGGATCTTCTTTGGAAGGGAGGGAGATTTGGGAGGGTTGAAGGGTGTTGGGGGTACGGTGGGTAATGAGGGGGAGAATAAGGGTTTAAAATGCAGTTTGTTTCATCATGTTTATTTTTGTGGACAGATTCTGGCATCAACGATTTGGAAGCACAAGCAGTATGAAAGGCAGGATAATTATGTTGTTCTAATATTGGGTCAAGATGGTTTGCGTTAGAGTTTGCTCTCTAAATATAGGTGGGCTGAATGACTGGAGGAAGCGTACAAGGCTGGCTCATTTTGTAAAGAGTAATAGAATTGATATCCTCTGTCTCCAGGAGACCCACCTTCCATGGTCAAAGAGGAACTTGCTGTTTCTCAGTGGATTCGAGTTAGCAGCCTGCTCTTCTCAAACATCAAATAATAGGGGGGTCGCGATCTTAACCAAAAGACATTTGGGAGGGGTTAGAAGGGCCAAGTCGGATGGCTGTGGTAGATGGGTTTTGGTCGAATTAGTATGTGGTCCAACCTTCTGTGTAGTTTATGGGCCAAATGAAGATGATCCGGATCTCTTTGACTCAATGGAATTAGAACTAGCCTCCTGGCCTACCCCCATAATCATGTGTGGTGATTTTAATATATCAGCTGATTGGAGTGATTCGGGGTTGTACCAGGGTCGAAAACCAAAAGTTTATAGGTCAATAAAAGCCCTTATTAATTCCCATGGCTTGATAGATGTCTGGGATACAAAGGAACCTCTAAACCCGGGCTACACCTACTTTTCAAATCCTTATCAGAAGTACACCAAGTTAGATTATTTCTTCATCTCAGCTAGTGAAATTAGTAGGGTTGGAATAATAAAATTACCGAAAATATTGTCAGATCATAACCCGCTGATACTGTCATATGAAATGCCCGGCTTTGAACGGGTCAGGACCAGGTGGACCTTTGAGAGACAATTACTGGGTGACTTGAGATATACAGAGCACATTTTGAATTGGGCAGATGGGTTTTTCGCTGCCAATAGATTTAGCGCATCCAGGAATATTGTCTGGGAGTCATTTAAAGCGGCCCTAAGGGGGGAAACTATAAGTTTTGGAGCAAGGATAAGGAAGGAGGATAAGAAGGAAGAAGAAAGATTAGTGGGTATTTTGTTTGACACAGAAGAACAGCATATGAGAGAGATAGCTGGGGGAGGGGACAGTAGGAAGAGCCAGTGTGAACTGTTAAAAAATAGAGCAGAAATACACAAGCTGATCTCCCAGAAAGCCTCAGGAGAGTACTTGACTACCAAGGCCAAGCGCTATGAGACAGGTGAGCTAGCTGGCAGAGTTCTGGCCTTACAAATAAGGCAGGGGAGGGCTAGGAATATCATCTCTAGGATTGAAGTAAATGGTCAGGAACTCACGCAGACGGAGGAGATCCTACAGGCTTTTAAAAATTTTTACCAACACCTGTATGATGAGGAAACACGGGATGGTAATCAGAGGGGTGAGGTTGTTGATATTGGCCCTCGTCTTAATTCCCTAGAAAAGGAGGAACTGGACAGAGATATCAGTGGGGGAGAGATTATAGAGGCTTTGCATGAGCTAGCCTCCGGTAAAGCCGCTGGCCCTGATGGGATCCCCCTGGAGGCTTATAAATGTCTGGAATCAGTGGTTATACCATTATTAGTCGATTTGTTCAATGGAATAATGCTTACTGGAGTGGTCCCAGCCTCATGGCAGGAAACCAATATTGTGGTTTTTCATAAGAAGGGGAAACCCCTGGAGAAACTTGGCTCCTATCGCCCAATATCGCTTATCAACGCGGACGCCAAGCTCTATTCGAAGGTTTGGGCTAAGAGGCTCGGCAGGATCATTGGCGGTCTCGTCTCCCCCTGGCAACATGGATTTATTCCGGGTCGTAGTACTACCGATCATATTAGAAGAGCTATAGCGTTATTTGACGCTCAGGTTGCAGGGGGAGGGGAGATGGCCATGATCCTGCTAGATGCGGAAAAAGCCTTTGATAGGGTTGTATGGAACTTCCTTTGGGGTCTTTTGGAAGGTAGAGGATTTGGGGAGATAGTTATTAGAGCTCTCAAAGCAATGTATGTGAATCCGGTTGCAAGGGTGGTAGTTATGGGTGAGAGCTCGGAGAGGATAGATATCAGGAGAGGTACTCGGCAAGGCTGCCCCTGCTCCCCGATTCTCTTTGCCTTATACATCGACCCTCTAATCCAAAAAATTTTGGGGTCTTCCAGGATCAGTCCAGTGGTTTGTAATGGCCATACCAGTAAAATTTTGGCCTATGCCGATGATCTGGCAATTATTACAGTTAATCCCCAGCAAGCACTCATGGTCCTGATCGAAATAGCAGAAGAATTTGGTAAGCGGTCGGGCTATCTTTTAAATGAGTCCAAAACTCAAATAATTTGTACTAGGAATATAGTTAAAAGTGACTCGAGATACGTTGATTCCGCAATTTATCTGGGGATCAAGATCAATGCATCAGTTAAGGAAATAATAGTCGAAAATTACCCTCCCCTTATGAAATCTATAGTGAAAGAGTTAAAAAGGATAGATGTCCTGCACCTCTCCTTGATTGGGAGGGTAAACGTTTTAAAAATGTCTTTTTTTCCTCGAGTCCTTTACCTGTTTAGAGCTATACCATTATTCTTGGATGAATCTACAATTAAAGGATTGGAATCTATCTTTATAAAATTTATCTGGCAATATGGTAGGATTAGACGATCTACTAACCTTATGTCACTGCCTAGGGAAAGGGGAGGTTTGGCTCTCCCTAATTTGAGATTATATCATTGGTCATGTCTCATGACACAAATGTCTATTTTGTTTCAACAAGAGAGTGATTCTGGCGTCATCACTTCACCAGCTCAGGATTTACCGTCCATTTTTGAGGTGTTAATTGGGGAAAAGGCAAGGGGGTTGATGTGGCGGGAAGTGGACCGTAGGTATTATAAAAGGCCCCGCTTGAAGATTCTGGAAGGGGTCTGGGAGGTCTGGAAGGCTGCCTCGAAATTTTGCAAAATTCCAAAAGTCAACCGTTATCTCCACCTGTATAACTCAAGTTTACTCCCGTATGTCGGAGCCGATAGGAATTTATTGCTCTGGAAGAATTATGGCATTAGGACCCTCGGGGATATATGGGGTGTTCAAGAACCATTGAGTTTTGAAGAAATCCGACAAAGGTTTGGCATCCCGGTCACGCATTGGTTTTTGTATGGCCAAGTTGCTCGGTGCTTAAAGGCATTGAGACCAAAGCCTTTGTTAATGGAGGAGGCCCCATTATTAGAACTGCTATTGGTCGGGTGTAAAAAAATTAAAGGGGTTTATAAGCAATTCGTATTGGAACTACAAGACGATCTAGAAAAAATGGAGGTAAGCTTAGCTCGGAAATTGGGAGATCCGGATGTTGATCTAGACTTAGCCTTATCCCTGAATAAAGAAGTTTTTAGATCCACCAATTTGAGGGCCCAACATTATAAAACAGTATTCAATCTTTATTATTCCCCTGCAAAACTATTCGCATGGGGGGTTAGGGGGGACGACAGATGCCCCAGATGTAATGCTGGGCAAGCTGACCTTCTGCATATGTTTTTCTATTGCAGCTCACTGTCTCTAATACAGAGAGAAATCTGTAAGTTTTGGGAGGGGCTGCTAGGTCATAAGATCGATCTATCTCCTACCTTGATGTTATTGGGCTGTGATCACAAGCAGAAATTGGTTCAAAGTGAGGAAGCGCTGGTTTTTATGTCGGTGGCGGTCTTACGGATTTTAATTTCGTCAGGCTGGAAAGATACTCTGGCCCCCTCCTTCCAAATGTGGCTCGCTAGACTGCTGAGTATCCATAATATAGAGAGTCGTTTATATGAGCAGAAAGGCAAGAGAAAGAGAGATTTTGGTAGGAAATTGTGGGCCCCGATTACAACATGGAGGGAGGTGACGGGTAGCTCTTCGAATTAGACTCATAAAAAAAAAAAAAAAAAAATCTGTTTTTATAAGTCTTACTGGTTGGTATTTTATCCTTTTGTACTCTGTGCTGATTTCTTCATGTATTTTTTTCACGTATATATGCTGATGCCTTTTCTATTGATGTATTCAAACTGCAAACAATAAAAATTAATTAATAAAAAAAAAAAAAAAGAAAAACAATTATTAAGTAACCTTACCTTATCGGCGGCGTCCAGGGGCTTCGATCCTTCTCCAGCGCGTCTTCTTCTGGGAACTGCACATGCGCAGGAGCCCGCGCATGCAGATTCCTGCCGAGGAATGCGCATGCGCGGTCTCCCCTCGCATGCGCAGTTCCCAGAAGAAGATGCGCTGGAGAAGCATCGAAGCCCGGGGACGCCACCGATAAGGTAAGGTTACTTAACAATTGTTTTTCTAATGTGTTTAAGACAGGCGGGAGGCGGGCGGACAACTTCCGTTATGCCCCGACTGTGGGGAGATCTGCCCTGTTTCTCTGCCTATTATCGCGGAAGGTGGAAGGGCAAATCTCTGCACATTCTGTGGGCGGAACGGAGTTGTCCGCCCACCCTTAGATTTTTCTTGTGATGTGTTTTCACATTAATGCTGTTTGAGTGCTGCATAAATACTTTACACATTGTTCCAAATTTAAACCTTACTGCTTTTGTGCCAATGTACCAGAGTTTTAAGCAAACGTTTATTAAGTGACTTTTGTGGTTCACCCTGACAAGTATTGTGTTTAATATTTGAGTGTGGCCTCCACCCTTCTAAATAATAAATAATATCTAATAGTTGTCTACACATCCAAACTTGAATTTCAGAAATCTTTCTGGAAGTCAAAATTGCAAGTTGAATCTGACCTGTGATTTGACATTTTGCAGCTAGAGCTTCGACTTCGGTCTCCACTGGTTCTCTGGAGAAAAAGTTCTGAAAACGTTTCTAAGTGTCCCATTTTGCAGATTTTAGGGTCAAAGGAGTAAACTCTAACAACAGCCAAAGATCCAGGATTTTGTGGACACCACTCGACGGTTAAAACTCACTCTCCCAGAAGCCACCATCAGGGTCCAGGGCAAATCCAGTAGCAACTGGACAGCTGTGTTCTTGGAAAACGAGTTTTCTTGCAGTTTTTGTGGCCTGCAGATTAACTGGAAATCATCCAAGTGACCCTTAGGGTCCACTTTCCTGTCCTGGGAATACGTGGGAGCAGGTCCCACCTTTTGGGTTTTTCTCCAGAGGTTCAACAGCAGGTACAGCCCTTTATATCGAGCCTGGGCAGCGCATGCGCTGCTCTGCGAGGCATGCTGTTTTGAGGTATGGCATAAGCTTCGCCCATTTCCCACCCATCTTTTCAGTTGGCTCATGTTACTGTCCTTGCAAAATTGTTGCTTTTCATTTGTGAATAGGCTTAATAGTCCCTTCTTGGTACCGCCTTGTCTGCATTTGTAATCTCCCATAACGACTGGCCTTTTTACTTTTGTTGTTACATGTCCGCTTTATAATTCGGAGAACACTATTTTGTTTAATGATCTTCCCCTATTCCACCCACGACATTGCAGCACGCTGCACGCTTTTAGTACTGTATTTAGTTAAATTACAGTGCGGTCTGCTTAAGCTATAGCAGCTGCGCTTATCTAATTATTTAATTTACAGCGCGGTCCGCTTTTACTTTAGAGGCCACACTTATTTAATTATTTATTTTTCAGCACAGGCCCCTTTCACATTAGCCCCCGCGCTACACAACCTTTCTAAATTAATTAATTTTTTTCACTTTGTCTGAAAGCGCTTCATACACGCTTTCACTTTAATGTTGGCGGCGCCCCTTTCTTTAGACTCTGCTCACTGTAGAAAGGGCTGTGGACACCATTAAAGTGCTCTCACTTTTGAGAGTTTGAGCTATTGGCATTAAAAATAACAATGCCTTTTATATATGTGTTGTTTTTAAAACACATAAATAAAAGGCATTGTCATTTACAATACGAATAGCTTATATGCTCGCAAATGCGAGACCTATTGCACTGAAAATGCTTGTTGTACAGGTCCAGATGTATTCTGAAGAAGGTATCCAAGAATGCCAAATATATGGCTTACAATCAGATTGTGGGTGGGGAAAAACTCCCTGATCAGTAGGGAAAGCTTTCACAGGGGCCACCTCATCCACTTTGACATCACTTCCTACAGGTTTGGCCCTAAACAATCCCAGAATGCTCTGTTCTGCCAAAATCCAACAAGGCAGAACCTTTCTTCCCAGGGGCAGAGCTCTAGGCACACCCCTGAGATGTGTCTAGGAAAATTATAAACTTCTGCTGCAAACTAGGCCTGGCCGAAAATTTTGTTCCGTTCGCGGAAATTGCGATAATTTGACATTTTCACGTTCCGCGGAGAGCGCGAAAATGTCAAAAATTCCGGTTTCCGCAGCTTGGCGATAATTTGTTTCTTGCTCGCGCTGTAAAATAATACATTCTCGCGCGCACGCGATCGCCTTACCTGAATCCCTGCGTTCGCCGACAAGTTTTCTTGATCCGGTCGCGTTCTCCATGAGATGTTGTATTGTTTTTAGCCATTTGCACTGTCTCGCGACAGTTCGCGCCCGCAGTGACGTCATGCGTCGCGCGATCACGTCTTTCTTCTCACGATCATGCACCGCGAGACAACTCGAAACAAGATGGCCACGCCCGCAAGCAACCACATGGGTAAGTTGGCGACCCGCAACCATGCAGAAAATCTCGCGAACATGCCGGGAAAAAACTTCCGCATCTTCGCGATATTTCCGCTTGTTTGCGATAATTTTAAACATTTTCGCGATAATTTGCGAAAGTTAATTTCGCAAATTCCGCCCACCCCTACTGCAAACCAGTACCTGTGGGTATAGATGCCCCCTTTGATGCTTATGCAATCGGTGTCCCCCAGCTTATCCTGTCAGTATGATGACACACATACTTCCACAGATGGCCGTTTTGTTCCCTTTCCTTGGATCCATTCACCCCTCCTTGCTGGGGGCTGTCAGGCCTGTTGAGGATTAGCTCTGAAAATGCTAGGCAGAAAAAAGTGTCTTTCTAAAGTTACTATTTCTGAAACAGACAAACGCCAACTTTAGCATTGAATTGGATTTTATTTAACTATGAAAATGAGTTTTTGAAGTATTTTCCAGGCTAGTGTTAATTTTCAGTTAGCTTTATTAAGTGTGATAAAGTAACACAATGTTTTCTGTGGTACAGCCCTCATTGCTACAGTAAAAAAGACCAGTGTGGAGTCTTTCCCTAATCTGAGGGCCTGTAAAAACATGAAATACATATGTTCTACTTTTAGTTGCTATGCACACTGTCTTAGGGCTGGTAAGACCCTCTTTAGGGGTGACTTAATCTTATTCAAAAGGAAGGTTTAGGTTTAGAAAAAGGATGATTTCCACAGGTTGAAATGTCAGTTTTAAAAGTGGCCTACTAAGCTGCTGTGGTAGGCCTAGAGTCATGTTTTACATGGTCACTTTATTTGTGAAAAATAAGTGCTGCAGTTCACTAGTGCGTTTAATTTACAGCCCTGGGCACATGGGATACGGTATAAGAGGGAATATTTGGTAAGCTAGATGTGCCAATCTGGAATATAAACCATTCATGGTACTGCATGTATCGAGGGACTTTTAAATTAAATTCTACTGGTGAGTAGCAGCACTCCCCATGCCACCCACTGAAGTAGCACTTAAAATCATGTCGCAGGCCAATATATCGCGTTTTTAGGGGGTCAGCACACATGCACTTGGAGCCTCGTGACCAGGTTCTCAGTATACAGAGTCCAAAAAGGAATAGTATCAGTTCAAAAACAATTGGGATGATCATGCAAAAAGAGGCCTTTCCGTACAGCATGCATATGCACTTCATGACTGTTGAAGTTGTTTTAACACTGTCTCTAGACCATTAATTTACCATAAGAGTTACCTTCTCAAGTCCACATGACTATACTTCATTTAATCACCTGATGAAACTCCTTTGGTCAACATGAAAAGATGGCACTCAAAGCGTCACAAATATATCATTGATGTGAAACACATACGTATGGAGAAAGCTTCACATCTATGCCATTCACAAGAGCATCCAGTATGAGAAGACTCAGTTCTTTAACATTTCAGATGGTTGTGCATTAGCTTAACCTTCATATTTACTTCGGACTCAGCAACAAACTTAATAGGATATATAGCATCTTTGTATCCCATGGGTCCCTGAGGAAAAAATATTCAATAGCAGTCTCTAACTCCACATATAATGGACATAAAGGAAATATCACTTTCTCTTTCTCTACTGTTCAGCAGCCAGTTAAGTGTTATTTCCTTGATGTTGTTTTTGTGGAGTATAATGTGAGTTTTGATATTTACTTTTATTTTATTTCAGTGATGATCTTGCTGCTGATTCTTCTGTCCCCCTCTCCAACATAAACCAACACCTGCTTTGGTGTCAGGTTGCTGCAGAGGAGGGGCTTTGGCCTATTACTGAGTTTGCACAATCCACACATAGACTCCTGCATGTCACAACCTTTCATCAGTGCACAAAGCTCAACTTGCACTTATTGTGTGGTGCACCAATCTTGGCCCCAGAAAGGGAACCTTCAATGCCATCTCACGTCTCAGTCTGCCCGATGACTCCTCTCTATGCTCCTGTATCCAAGAGAAAATATAGGCATCAGGCAGGTATTTCAAACGCACAGGCACGATTTGGCTAGTATTTCCTAAGTACAAATAGTCTATGTTCTAAGTTTGGAATTTTCTGACTGTGTTGCATCTCTCTTAGCCCTGTTTATCTCAGGGTGATTTCTGTTTTGACTGCAGTCTAGGTGTCTTTTTTCACTAACTTTAAAAAGAAGGGACGCTAGTGTGCCTTAGTTCAATTGATTGACATCTCCCCAGTCCTGTTGCCAGGTTAACAAACAATTACACCAGATCAGGACCATAAAGAAGATTCAGAAGACAAATCAGATCTTAGCAGACCCTGGTGCCTGGAGGCTATTACTTAATGGTTCAGACTGGATGACAATAGCCCCTGGATGGACAAACTTGAAAGATATGTACTATCCCCGCTATGCTCGCTAGACCCTGGCTGACAAGGCTGCCCACTATGTAGGTAAAAGGTTGTGGAAACCTATTGTGAAAGAGGCTCAGGGTCCCCTCAAACTGGAGTGTTCCAGACCTTCTGTAGAGGTTAAGGTGCCAGTGACACCAGAGATCGACAGGAAGATGTTAATATTCATCACTTAATTTGTTAAGGATCCTAAGATAATGATTGCAAGATCTTGGAGATCATGACAGGACAAACTGTTGGATATCACGTGCCTTCTTCCACAAATCCTGAATATGGCTGAGGAGGCCAAAGAAACTGGCAATTTGTATCCTCAGAAACACCAATTGTGATCTTTCTACAGAAAGACGTTGATCTCTCCTACTTAAGATTATCCCTACACTTGGGAACTTGGCTATCCTTTGGAGATCCTCCTAATAAGGAACTCTGTAAATATGTAACAATCTTCTTCTGACTAGATAGCACCCAACAATCTATTAAGAAACTCTGTGGATAAAATAATTTTGGAGGGCCTAGTAGAGGGAGGAGCCACTCATCTGACAATGTATATTTTCCAGCCTCCCAACAAGACCAACCCTGCAGAAGAAACCTTGAGTAGATGGACCAAAAGACATTTGGTGGATTATTTTCCTTTCAGGACAGTGGACACAGGGGAGGCTTCAGCTATATCATCAAAGCTCCTGGAGGTGTAACAGGTAAAAGTTACCCTTTCTTCCCAACCAAAGGTGGGAGTCAGGTTATCATTCCTAAATGATGATCTCCCAGTACTCCTAAAGTGATGGGAGATCACACGGTTCTTAGATGCTTGGATTCTGCAAACTGTCCAAGGTTTCCATATAGAGTTTTAGGATTCCCCAAATCAGATGAGGAAGCTCACTGCCCTGTCTTTGTCTCAGACAGAAAGTGCGTTCATAGAGCAAGAGGTCCAGTCTCGCCTTTTCAAAGGGTTGATCATTCTATCCTCCCTATACAATGGAGTTTTTAAAGCAATCTCTTTCAGGGGCTGTGTTATAGAAGTGCCCTGGGGCCACAACAGGTGTTTGCACCCGCTTTGTGCACCCTCGGGGCACTTTGGTATTACAGAAGGGGACCACATATGCTTGTGTGTCTTCTTCTGTAATACCGATAGTGCTGGCACACATCAAGCGCCAGCGCTATCTTCAGAGGGTGTTTCTTCATTTGCATGGTGGCATGGCCCCGTGCAAATGAGGGAATCCATTTGCCTCAGCGCCTGCACCGTATTACAGACATGAGCGCAGAGCCAAAGAAGCTGTCAGGAGGTGCACTGACAGTGCGCCACCTAATAGGTGGTGTACTGTCAGTGCGCCCCTTGAAAGCAGCCCTCTGGAGGGTGGAAAAGGGGTCCCAATGCCATCCAGACATCCCCTTGCAGGCTGATGCAGTTATTCACTGCACCCACCTGCAAGGGGGTCTCTAATCCCCTTTGACAGTGCAGGCAGGTTGCCGCTTGCACTGTGAAAACATGGACTGGCTTCAAAGCAGCTGCTTATTTTCTCCCAGGAATGAGCTGCCCCTGTGGCAGCACGAGTTTGCGCCATAATGTGGCTCATTTTCCTGGTTAGTGCTAGGCGCACCTAGTGCCACTGCCCAGTCTTCTCACTGAATTCAGTGGTGGCTGACCAACCACGACTTCAAGATGGCAAGAATCCATCTTCTCAGGAATAGCTTGGTATCCTATGACTGGATGAGGTTTGACCTAAAGGATGCATATTTTTTGATACCCATTTTCCCTCCACACAGGAGATTTCTGTAGTTGAGGTGCTTTTAATTCGATGTATGAGTTCACCACACTTCGGTCTGGTGCTTCACAAAGGTTCAGAGAACAGTCATTGGATGGGTAAGAGACAGAGAGGTTTGCCTAATAGCATATTTGGATGATATCTTTCTTATTAATCAGAGTGCAAATTACCTCTTAAAAGAGCTACAGGTAGCAACTTCACTCCTGTTGATTTAAGGATTCATCATCAACGAAGAAAAAACAGAGACAGTGCTAGCTTAGAACATCTCATTTCTAGGCTTTGTGGTGGATTCAGCACTACAGACTTTGAAGCTTCCTTTGAAGCTTCCCCAGAAGAAAATGAAATCCATCAAGAAGGTACAGAGGGTGGCACCGAAGAGTTGCACTGAAGAGGGACACAATCTCTCTGAGATTGCAACCAGAATGGTGGAACCGCTGGCATCATCAATCCAGGCACTTTTCCCATGCCCCTTGCACCACAGGGCTCTAAAATGCCTGAAGATCTCTCATCTAGGACTGTACCACATAGAGGAAGTAAAACTTTCTGATGATTTGGAGAGAGAGTGGTGATTAAACCACATGGAGGCGTGAAACAGAAAAACCATCTACGAGATTTTTCCATACTTTGTAATGAAATCAGATGTAAACCGTTCAGAATGGGGAGCGCACTGTGGGCAGGATACCATCAGTAGACACTGGTTGAGAATGAATTGGCCAGGCACATAAACTGTTTGGAACTTCTGGCAGGATCCTTCACAGTCAAATGTCTGACAAAGAACAAGGTGTCCTGCTCTGTACTTTTGAATACTGACAATGTATCGGCAGTCGGATATATCATCAGGTTCAGAGGTAAAACGTCCATAGCTGTTGGTGAGTTGGCCATGGACTTCTGGCACTTCTGTCTTAATAGGAACATATCGGTGGCAGCAGAATATCTGCCCAGCTAGCAAAATCTTGTGGCAAAATGAAACTTCAGCTTTTTCAAAGCCTTCAGTCCATGGAAGCTAGATACACATATTTCCCAACAGTTGATGTAGAGATGGGGACCTTCCAACATAGATCTATTTGTATCGTGGCTGGATAACCAGCGCACTAGATTCTACCGTTGGCATTCGAACTCCCTGGTGGAAGCCATGGTTGCCTTTACTCAGGACTGGTCCCTAACTCAGCATTATGGCTTTCAACCAATATCAATGATCACAAAGGTGTCTGCTCTGGTAAGGAGGCAGGTATCAGATGTCATACTGTGACACCTTTTTGGAGGGTTCAAGTTTGCAGCCGCGTTCTGTGCAGGTAACTGCGGTGGGGCCTGGTAAGGGGGGATTTCGAGGGATGATGCCGAGGGAAAATTAATAATTTATTGATTTTTCCCTCCGCTTCATCCCTCGAAATCCCTCCTTTCCCGGTCCCACTTCCCCAGCGCCGTTACTTGCATAGACCGCGGCTGCAAGTTTGGCTTCCAATTCTTCTGTACCTTTCTTGCAATTCTTTGATCCTTCTCTCTCTTCATCTGAACATTCTGAAGGATTCTCATGTCAGATTCCATCAATTTAAGATAAAAGGCTTGTAGCAATGAGGATTACAGGACACACTAGGAACTCTCAGATCTTTCTCAACAAACTCCATAATTCATGTAGAAATCATGATCACTGTGGTAAATATTTCGTTACCGGTACTATTTTTTATGCGGTAAAGTCTATTAAGAACAACTCAGTAAAATGAGAGGCAGAATCCGTGGTATTAGAGGTTTAAAAAGGCGTTATTCCTATACAAAGGAATACAATTCGAATTGTAGGCGTTCTATTCCATCACCACGAAAGTTCAGGAAGGAAGGGCATATATTATTGACAGGCAATCATTTTTATAGAAAAGGCATTACAGTGAAACAGATGTAGTAGGCGTAACAACTGATAAGACAAAATAAAATATGCATGCGTAACTAGAATAGGCGTAACTAGAAAACGTCATTATACATGATGTCACAAATGGGTGGATCCATAAGAGAATCCTGCAATGTCAGCAGAAATATTTAGCAGAGATGCGCGCGCAGCCGCATGACGTGTGATTGACGTGCAACGAGAGGGTGAAGGGGACTTGACATTTAGCTCTACATGTGGAGACAGAAGTCTGGGGTTATGTCAACCTAATCCCAAATCATATCTAATATCCTATGTTTGAAGAACTGTGTTATCCAAAAAGAGAGGTCTCTTAGGATAGAATCTTATTCTATACTGACTATACTGACTGTTAGTGCGTGTACAAGCGTCTAAGTGTCTACACTAGATGCGAGGGGGTAGGAATATTCCATGGTAACAGGGCTATGAATTACTTGTATGAGGACAGCGAGGCCTGGCCCCTTTGCACGGTAGCTGGAGGAATGTTTACCTAAACTGCTAGACAGGAATGCATCGGATGAGGGGCGGAGAAGATAATCTTGAAGGTGAAATACAGTTTTTGGCAGGCGACGGGCTGGATCAGGCACCGTTAGCCGCGCAGGGAGTAAGACAAAGTTCATGGTCACAGATGCAGGCTCAGACTGGAGCTTTCAGAGGCAGAAGGCAGGAAAAGGCTTGATGACAGAATTCGGGCCTACTCGCCTGAATCTGTAAAATGTGGAAAGTAAACCACATAAAGTCGGTGGCCTTTCATACTTAGAAAAGGAATATCTGACCCATTCATGGTGGATCTGAAAGAGGACATATTGACGGTGGACGCACATATATTTGCGTCTTCAAAACTGGAGCAGGAGGGAACATACATGTACTTATAGCATGTACATGGAGCCGTTGGGGTCTACGATAGGGGACATAACTGATCACAAAATTCATATTTCCTCATTCCCTCCTTGTCCCCTTCGGACCCTTAGGAGATATCGATCTTCATCAATCCATCGATCTGTTCATATAACATCATTTGTTCTTCTTTCTTCTTCCGGGATCTCGAACGAAAACTTGGATGTGGGATACACGAGGTGGCACACAGACCACAAATCGCTGGCCCACATTGTAGACATAAGCAGCAACTGAATAGTATGAGAAAGCCAATACCTAGGAAGGAGAGCATTCTCCATCCCCAGGCTGACAACACGCCCCAGAACCAACCGGACCAAGTCCAGGTGCCTGGATTCTGGTGTATCTGGCTTACAATCTTATGAAGGCGAGTTATGGCTTTATATACTGACGGCGAATTTTCTGGTATGAAAATGCAACAACTTGATCCGATGACCCTACAAGCTCCGCCCCTATCGGCCAGGATGACGTCAAGGACAAGACGATTTTGAAGCACAACAATCCGCATAGCAGACTGCTCTTCTGTTAAATTGCCTAAGGCGGAAATAGTTTCGTTCACTACTGCTTCAAGGGTTCTAGTTAATCTACGTATCAGCTTACTATTAGTGACTGTACCTATATAGGGAAAGAAACCTTTATTGAAATCTGTGTATTTTTCCCATGCTGTTTCAGTGTAATCGACAATTGGGAGATCTCTCTGCTGTCTATTGTGTACTAAATGGGTATTTCTGTGATAATCAGGAGGGGCTAGGAAAACAGGTGGTAGAAGGAATGCTATGTAACAGGTACCATCCCAATCTAAGGGTAGACGTATATATGCGGTCTGGCCACATATAAAGTAGGAATGACGGGAAGCTCTAAATGTAGACTTGCCTTGATCACTGAATATTATTACAGTGGTGCATTTACTATGGCCCATGTGTATGGAACCATTCTTTCTTATACATAATTCCCCTTTTACTGGGAATACTGACATGGCGGGCAAGATTGGTGTAGCTTCAGATTCAACATTCAAAATCATGAGGTTAAGTGTAAAATTACCAAATCCATATACTTCATTTTCTAGATCAGTTCCTGTTCTTTTGGGAAGTCCCTCCTTGTTAGGGTAGCAGACTTTAAGCAAAACTAAGTTCAGGTTTCCCCATACCCAGTTGTCTTGATAAACTGCGGAATTTGAATCTAGGGAATTAATCAAACTAAACCATGCTCCACAGGAGCCATTGTGTGTGAACGGATAGGGAAAGAGGGGCAAAACTCCCTTATAGTTCTGATAGGGAGGGAGTCGGCCACATATCCAACAATTTGTGGCATTGCTGGTTTGATGGGAATGATGTAGCATACTAATGAAAGTGTTATTGCGCAGCGCAAATCTATAAGACAATTCATGTGGAGGTAATTCACTAAAGGAATGTTCTGCAGTTATATTATAAGCACGCTTAGGAATAGGGTAATACATGTGCAATAGGATGCTGACAATGATGATCAGAAGACTTAGAAAAAACTAAATTAATAATGTTACTGTGCAGTGACTACGAAATGATTTACAATACGCATGCTTTTTGAGCAGCATTTGATAATTTCTTTCTCTATTTCGGTCTAGAGGATACATGTCAGAGACAAATTCAACCGATTCACCTTGGAGAGGACTTAAACAATCAAATTGTCTGACTTACTAGACCTCAATTTTAGTTTATACAGTTCTGGTTGTGTTAATTCAGCCAAGGGAAGCTTTGAGTCTGTCTGTGAGGGAATACAGGGTGGAGTATCTACGCTAGATGGTAGTCCATAAAATTTCTTGATATGACTCGAGTGCAACCACCCTTTCCTTCCCTCGATTTTCACAGCTGTCCTTGTGGTGAGTAGAACCAACTTCGGTGACTTCCACCTAGGATCCAGTTGGGTCTTCCGGTCGAAATTCCTGACCAAAACCAGGTCACCAGGAACCACGTCATGGGGCTTCACCTCAGTATTGTCGGGAAAAGCTGCGGATACCTGTGAACGACAAGATTGTAGTGCAGACATCAAGGAAGCCAGGTAATCTGTCAGCATATTACAGTCAACGTCAGTTATTTTACGAGGTATAGGCGTCCCCCACATATTTGGTGGTCTACCGAAGATCACCTCATACGGGGATAGCCCTGTTCGAGAATGTGCTACCATTCTCATGTAAAAGAGCGCAACTGGTAAGGCTACTATCCAATCGACTCCTTTCTCTCTACATATTTTGGACAATCTAATTTTCAGAGTTTGATTATGGCGTTCCACGAGACCTGCCGCCTCGGGATGTCGGACACAATGGAATTTCCACTGGTAGCCTAATAGAAGGGAAACGTGTTTCATTAGTTCGGATGAGAACGGCTGGCCGTTATCTGAGTAGACAACACGTGGTAAACCGTACCGTGGGAAGAATTCTCGAACTAACTGTTTGGCAGTAGTCGGGGCAGTGTAATCTGAAACCGGGTATGCTTCTGTCCAACGGGAAAGAGCACAGACAACTACGAGAACATATTTGAATCCTCGACATCGTTCCATCTGGATATAATCCATCTGGAGGACTTCAAAAGCATGATCGGGAGTTTGGAATCCACCCTGTTCTACGGGGATGCTTTTACCTGGGTTAAACTGACAACATATCATACAGGTACGAACTTTTTGTTTCGCTGCGGCTCGCAAGTGTTTGTTGAACCAAATGTGTTGAATGCTGTCTAGCATAGCTTTTTCTCCTAGGTGCGCTGGACTATGTATAGTGTTAATGATGACTTGGACCATTGAGTCGGGAAGAAACCATATAGATTTTTCCTTCGTCATCCATCCTTGATCTGTTTGGATCCCTCCTAATTCAGTCCATTTCTTTATTTCTTCTGGTGTAGCATGTGTCTGTATGTCAATTACATCAAGGGCGGGATCCTTAACTGTCATGCAATGTGTTGGTGTCAGGACTATTGTCTTTGTCATGTCAGTTGTGTGAGTCTGATTCTGAACAGTCTGTTTAGCTGTTCTGTCAGCTAGGTCATTACCCTGAGAAATGATATCGGTAACCTTTGTGTGGGCTTTGCATTTCATAATCGATATTGCAGTAGGTAGATGAATTGCGTCTAATAGGGCTTGAATGAGGGGTCCGTGTTGGATGTGGGCACCGTGAGACGTTAAATAACCTCTCTCTCGCCACAGTACGCCGAAGTCATGGACGACTCCGAATGCATAACGTGAATCTGTGTATATGTTGACTTTTTTATTTGTGGCTTGAATACAGGCTTGTGTCAGAGCGATGAGCTCTGCTGCTTGAGCTGACAAAGTGTTAATACAATTTGTTTCAATGACTTCAGTGTCTGTTGTGACTGCGTAAGCGGCCACTAACTCTCCTGTACTTGTTCTCATACATGACCCATCTACATACAATGTCAAGTCTGGATCTGACAAAGGGATGTCTGTCAAGTCTTGTCTGGGTTTCGTCGTGATAGTAATGACTTCGACACAATCATGTGCCAATGGATCTGTTCCGCCTACTGGTAACAGTGTGGCAGGATTTAACGTATTACAACGTCTGATTTCTATGTGTGGCTGAAACAATGTTAATTCGTAACCGGTGAGTCTTGCTATAGTCAAGTGTTGTGTTTGTGTGCGGTTCAAGAGAACCTCTACTGCGTGTGGTACTTGTACTGTCAATTGATGTCCTAACACTATTGCATCGCTTTGTCTGATTGCTAAAGCTGTTGCTGCCACTGATTTCAGGCACGCTGGAAGAGCCTGAGCTACTGGATCTAATGTACTAGAGAAATAAGCACATGGTTTGTGTGATCCTGCTTGTTCCTGAGTGAGTACTGACAAAGCAGTACCTTCGCGTTCTGTAACAAAGAGTGTAAACTGTTTACTGTAACATGGTGTTGCTAGGACAGGTGCTTGGCATAAAGCTTTCTTTAAGCTTTCAAAGGCGTGTGTATGTTCTTGAGTCCAAGGGAGGACAGTCGATGTGGCTGCCTCCTGTGTTGTCAACTGGATGAGTGGTTTTGCTATAAATGCATATTGAGGGATCCACTGCCTACAGTATGAAGTGAGGCCTATAAAAGCCCGCACCTCCTTTTGTGTCTTGGGTGGTGGCATGTTAGCAATTAACTGGATGCGATCGGGTGTAAGCTGCCTTCCCTCCTTGGACAGCGAGTGCCCAAGGTAAACAACTCGCGGGACACAGAATTGCAGCTTAGAAGGGGACACCTTGTGCCCCTTGTCGGCCAGAAATTTTAAAACCGTCAGTGACGCTTTTTCACATTCAGGTTCGCTTCGGGCGGTGATCAGCAGATCATCGACATATTGAAGCAAGGCAGTGTTAACTGGCATGTGGATACTGTCAAGTTCTCGTTTCAGTGCTTGGCTATAGATGCTGGGGCTTTCTGTAAATCCTTGAGGTGCGCGTGTGAATTTAAAACTTCGTCCATTTAAACTAAAACCGAAAAGATATTGACTTTCCGGATCAATTGGGACACTAAAGAAAGCATTCTTGAGATCAATTACAGTGAAAAACGTTGCTTCTGAGTCAATAGCTGTGAGTAATGAAGAGATATCTGGGACCACAGGGTATTGTGGTACAATACACTTATTTAATTCGCGCAGATCAATAACCAATCGATATACTGGTGGTGCTTTTGGATCCGTTCTTTTAAGGATCGGAATTATCGGGGAATTACATACATTGGAGTCAGTTTCCACAACCACTCCTTGGGCAATAAGCTCGTCAATGATTTGCAGTAAAGCCACTACAGCATCTGGAGGTAACTTGTATTGTCGCATTCGTGGTAGTACCACTCCTGTCTTTAGTGTGACTCGATATGGTGTAATGTTCATGCAACCAACATCAGTGGGGCCTTGTGCCCATAACTGTGTAGGTAAATTCTGCAGTCGGTGATCCATGTCTCTGGATACGTAGTGACCTTTAAAGTCACGTAAAAATAGTCGTACTCCTTCCGGAGAGCAACATATTATGGCTCCTAGAGCTTTCAATGTTTTTATACCTAACAAGTTTTCTGGACATGATTTAGTAAGCAATAAATCTGTAGTACGTGTTAATGGACCGACTGTAAGTGGAAGAGGTTGTGTTACGTCATTTATTATAGGTTTTCCTGAGAATCCAAGGGAAATATTTTGTGAGCCTGAGAGGGGTGCCCCTGGAACTTCACTGCGTCTTATAGTTGTTCTGCTTGCCCCTGTATCAAGTAAAAACTTTCTGTCTTCCCCTAATAGTTCACTATGTACATAAGGTCCCTCTTGATCTACAGGAACCTCTATAAGGGGTAAGCCAACTTCCCTCTCTAGGCTATCTCATGAGTATCGCTGATAATCGGGATAATCTGTTTGTGCATACTGATACATTTGTTGTGTTGTTGCTTGAGTTGCAGCAATAGGCTGCGCTTGTGGTGGTGCTACGATCTGTTGTGGAGCTGCCTGTTGCGGAGCTAACTGTTGCGGAGCTAACCTAGGTTGCGTATTCTGAGGGATTTGTTGTTGATTCTGATCCTGTCTAGGTGGACGTGGTCTCTCATGCGTTCTACCTGTGGCAATATTATGTTTCAGGACTGGACAATCGTGTATATAATGACCTAGTTGTTTACAATAGTTGCATGTCCCTTTCGCAGGACTTGCGGAATCACCCTTTTGATGACTATCGGCTGGAACTGATTGTGCAACAAGCATTTTCATTTTCGTATCTTTCATACGTCTTTGTTCGTGTTCTTGTTCTTCTCTAATTCTATTGTGGTGATATTGTAACATCTGTAGCATCTGTGATGGGGTATTACCTTGCCAGGTACTTTCGAATTTCAATACTCTATTCTTGACTTGTAGCAGAGAATTTTCAACTAATTTTGTCACAAACAGATGTGGATATGACTCACTACTGGCTTTTATGCCACTATTTATACTAAAACATTTTTCAAATCGGGAATAGAAATCACTAGTGTCTTCATCTGATTTTTGTTTACAGGCTGAGATTGCACCCCAGTCTTCCTTTTTCGTAGTTAATAAACGTGGCAGTACCTGTATTAGTAATCCTGCTAGTGCTGTAGTCTTTTCCCCAAGCCCTGCTCCTGCAGCTCGGGCCTTTTCTTCGTTTTCCAACGCTGTCCAATCTATCTTTTGGTCTCCCACCTCCCATTCTTTTTCTTTGAGTTTCTCATAAACACCGGCGGGTAATAGGACTTTTAATATTTTCATAATGTCGGGGTAGGTATACTCTCCCATGAGTAACATGTCTTTTATCTCACGGTGGAAACCTGCTGGGTCCTTGTCATGGCTGGGTACTACTTTCTTCATTTCTAATAATTCCAGTTTAGTTATAGGCGTGTACACAAACACGCGTGTGAAATTATCACCGGCACCTCTAATTGGGTGTACTTCGCGTAACGGGTTCTGTCTATCTATGTGATACATTTTTCTTCCCATGATGGGAACTGGAACGTGTTCTGGGCATACGAAATTTAAATATTGGTTTCGGGATTCTAGAATTTCCTTAATCAAATCAGTGCCTGACCCTCTCCATATATTCGTGAGCAGTTCTGTCAATATGTCAGGTAAGGGTCCTGGATCGGAGTGTTGGCCTTTATATAATATAAGGAGGTGTTGAATCATGTATATACTAGCTAAACGCTGTTCATATGGGTCTAGATTCAGAAACGTGTGTGCAAGTACATCGTCATTGTATTCGCCGGGACTGTCAGCCCATTGTACTGCTGACCTGGCTAATTCTTGTTCGTCCATGGAATCAAGCACGTGGTATCCCCTTCGATCTCGGAGTAATTTGTCAGCGGCTTGGAATAAGTGTTCAGGGGATTTTGTATTTAGCATAGGGTTTGGAAGATGTCTATTATATTCTGGACGTATTGGACGTATTTGGTCGTTAAAACCTCTGATATTATTATGGGGTCTTCCTTTACCTACATAAGCTATTGTATCTAATTGCTCTGATTCTTGCTCCTCCTCCTCTCTGTTTAAGTCAGCGGCGTCTACCTCTAATCTTTCTTCGTGTATTCGTTCTACTTCTTTGCGGATCTTTCGGTACATAGCTACTATACATAACTGTTTATCATGTCTCCCTTCTGATATATTCTGGCCCCAGGTGACAAGTTTTTGCATTTCTTCCGGATTTACCCCAGGCCGGTCTTGATTTCTGATTACACAGTTTATGAGGAAACGTAACAGTTGTCCCTGTACCTCCGCTTTCTGGTACTCCATGGCTCTGCTAATACTTTCAGGACCTCGTCCTGACTGGACAAAATGATATATATTTTCTAAATGTGTAGCCATTCCTGGTAGCTTCGTTAAATATATTGCGGCTCGTCGAATACGTAATGATGACAGCAGCATTTCGTCCCGTTTACCGGGTACAGGATCATATCTACAATCTACTAGAAGTTCCTTGAGCATGTCGGGAGTTGCTAGTTTGGGCGTACGTTGGTGTGCTAATTCTCTAAGGGAAAATTTATTTCCTCTCGGTGGCGTAGAAAAAATGTCTGTCGTACCTCCTGTAGCACCATCTGGGGTGCTGGACGTGAAAGGATTTGTTGAAGGGGAGACAGCAACCGTCGTTGCGGGAAAAGCTGTAGAAACAGATGTGTTTGTCGGAATGTGTGTCGGAACTTGTTGTTGTGGAGGTACAGACGGAGAGTCTTGGCGATGAGCATCATCGGCAAGCGGTCTATGTGATGCGGTATTTGCATACTCGGGAGCTGCGTCATCTAAATAAGAGGAAAGGAAAACATCTTCTGCGGTTCTGGGATGCCCCTTGGGATGTGCTTTTATCGGAAACAATGGAGGTGGCAAGTCTTTTGGTATTTCCGGAGTAGCCTTAGGTAACCCTTCGGCCAGAAGTGGATACATACCATTCATAAGGGCGTTTCTTTGTCTGTCTACTTGTTCTGATTTTACTCGGGTACCTTCCTCAAGTAATAGATTTTCTCGGTTTTTATTGGAATTCTCTCTACCTTTCTCTTCCTGTCTGAGTGCTTTTTCCGTGCGTCTATATGATTCTTTACGCCATAATTCAATGGCATCTTTCTGTGACTGTCTGGCTTTCTTTTTCCATAATTCTTCTTCTACTCTCATGATGCAATCTGCATCCCAGGTCCCCGCTGCGGGCCACCTCTGACTCTCTGGTAATTCATTGGTGTAGTCCACCCATAAATCAAGAAATAATACGGCATCTAGGCCATGCTTATGATACATAAAGTACCCTGGAGTGTCCCTTGGTGGGATGGGAACAGCTTCTTCGAGTACCCCTTTTCTAGTTTTGATCTGTCTTAGTTTCGAGAAGAGCGGCATTTTTAGACCTTATTACTAGAACACACTTTATAAAAACACAATAATGAACAGTCATTCACACCACAGTATATAGAACGTATTTCAAAAACATTTAACACTTAACAGTTTTACGAACAATGATAACTAATAGAAAACTAGTTACTGACATAATACTGACACTAGATAATACTTATTTATATTTATTTATATGCAAAACATACTATATATACTGCTAAACAGTACAGATACACTGCTAAAACAGTGCAGACCGGATTTGTGTACCCAAACCCGTCTTGACCGGCACAGACTATGTGCACGTTAAATGCCTCCCCGGTAATGGTACTCACCGGGTAGCTCGGAACGGAAGGCCTCGGAACGGGACTGAAACTGGACTGGACTGGACTCGACTCGACTGGACTCGGAACTTCGGAACCTGGCGGGTCTCTGTATACCTCGGATCTTGCTCTCTCGGATAGGCTCTGGTCGGGATACTTCGCACTTCTCACCGCCTCGTCTGGGTGTTGATCGCAGCCTCAGTCGTCCCCGCTTGGCCGGAGGGAGATACAGGAAATCCTGCAGATACGCGTTTTTGTCCGTTCAGCTGTGGCAGGAGACCGGGCCTGCAACGCACCGCCGGCGAGTGAGATGAGAAAGTGTCCCTGTTCGGGCGCCAATTTATGTGGTAAATATTTCGGTACCGGTACTATTTTTTATGCGGTAAAGTCTATTAAGAACAACTCAGTAAAATGAGAGGCAGAATCCGTGGTATTAGAGGTTTAAAAAGGCTTTATTCCTATACAAAGGAATACAATTCGAATTGTAGGCGTTCTATTCCATCACCACGAAAGTTCAGGAAGGAAGGGCATATATTATTGACAGGCAATCATTTTTATAGAAAAGGCATTACAGTGAAACAGATGTAGTAGGCGTAACAACTGATAAGACAAAATAAAATATGCATGCGTAACTAGAATAGGCGTAACTAGAAAACGTCATTATACATGATGTCACAAATGGGTGGATCCATAAGAGAATCCTGCAATGTCAGCAGAAATATTTGGCAGAGATGCGCGCGCAGCCGCATGACGTGTGATTGACGTGCAACGAGAGGGTGAAGGGGACTTGACATTTAGCTCTACATGTGGAGACAGAAGTCTGGGGTTATGTCAACCTAATCCCAAATCATATCTAATATCCTATGTTTGAAGAACTGTGTTATCCAAAAAGAGAGGTCTCTTAGGATAGAATCTTATTCTATACTGACTATACTGACTGTTAGTGCGTGTACAAGCGTCTAAGTGTCTACCCTAGATGCGAGGGGGTAGGAATATTCCATGGTAACAGGGCTATGAATTACTTGTATGAGGACAGCGAGGCCTGGCCCCTTTGCACGGTAGCTGGAGGAATGTTTACCTAAACTGCTAGACAGGAATGCATCGGATGAGGGGCGGAGAAGATAATCTTGAAGGTGAAATACAGTTTTTGGCAGGCGACGGGCTGGATCAGGCACCGTTAGCCGCGCAGGGAGTAAGACAAAGTTCATGGTCACAGATGCAGGCTCAGACTGGAGCTTTCAGAGGCAGAAGGCAGGAAAAGGCTTGATGACAGAATTCGGGCCTACTCGCCTGAATCTGTAAAATGTGGAAAGTAAACCACATAAAGTCGGTGGCCTTTCATACTTAGAAAAGGAATATCTGACCCATTCATGGTGGATCTGAAAGAGGACATATTGACGGTGGACGCACATATATTTGCGTCTTCAAAACTGGAGCAGGAGGGAACATACATGTACTTATAGCATGTACATGGAGCCGTTGGGGTCTACGATAGGGGACATAACTGATCACAAAATTCATATTTCCTCATTCCCTCCTTGTCCCCTTCGGACCCTTAGGAGATATCGATCTTCATCAATCCATCGATCTGTTCATATAACATCATTTGTTCTTCTTTCTTCTTCCGGGATCTCGAACGAAAACTTGGATGTGGGATACACGAGGTGGCACACAGACCACAAATCGCTGGCCCACATTGTAGACATAAGCAGCAACTGAATAGTATGAGAAAGCCAATACCTAGGAAGGAGAGCATTCTCCATCCCCAGGCTGACAACACCCCCCAGAACCAACCAGACCAAGTCCAGGTGCCTGGATTCTGGTGTATCTGGCTTACAATCTTATGAAGGCGAGTTATGGCTTTATATACTGACGGCGAATTTTCTGGTATGAAAATGCAACAACTTGATCCGATGACCCTACAAGCTCCGCCCCTATCGGCCAGGATGACGTCAAGGACAAGACGATTTTGAAGCACAACAATCCGCATAGCAGACTGCTCTTCTGTTAAATTGCCTAAGGCGGAAATAGTTTCGTTCACTTCTGCTTCAAGGGTTCTAGTTAATCTACGTATCAGCTTACTATTAGTGACTGTACCTATATAGGGAAAGAAACCTTTATTGAAATCTGTGTATTTTTCCCATGCTGTTTCAGTGTAATCGACAATTGGGAGATCTCTCTGCTGTCTATTGTGTACTAAATGGGTATTTCTGTGATAATCAGGAGGGGCTAGGAAAACAGGTGGTAGAAGGAATGCTATGTAACAGGTACCATCCCAATCTAAGGGTAGACGTATATATGCGGTCTGGCCACATATAAAGTAGGAATGACGGGAAGCTCTAAATGTAGACTTGCCTTGATCACTGAATATTATTACAGTGGTGCATTTACTATGGACCATGTGTATGGAACCATTCTTTCTTATACATAATTCCCCTTTTACTGGGAATACTGACATGGCGGGCAAGATTGGTGTAGCTTCAGATTCAACATTCAAAATCATGAGGTTAAGTGTAAAATTACCTAATCCATATACTTCATTTTCTAGATCAGTTCCTGTTCTTTTGGGAAGTCCCTCCTTGTTAGGGTAGCAGACTTTAAGCAAAACTAAGTTCAGGTTTCCCCATACCCAGTTGTCTTGATAAACTGCGGAATTTGAATCTAGGGAATTAATCAAACTAAACCATGCTCCACAGGAGCCATTGTGTGTGAACGGATAGGGAAAGAGGGGCAAAACTCCCTTATAGTTCTGATAGGGAGGGAGTCGGCCACATATCCAACAATTTGTGGCATTGCTGGTTTGATGGGAATGATGTAGCATACTAATGAAAGTGTTATTGCGCAGCGCAAATCTATAAGACAATTCATGTGGAGGTAATTCACTAAAGGAATGTTCTGCAGTTATATTATAAGCACGCTTAGGAATAGGGTAATACATGTGCAATAGGATGCTGACATTGATGATCAGAAGACTTAGAAAAAACTAAATTAATAATGTTACTGTGCAGTGACTACGAAATGATTTACAATACGCATGCTTTTTGAGCAGCATTTGATAATTTCTTTCTCTATTTCGGTCTAGAGGATACATGTCAGAGACAAATTCAACCGATTCACCTTGGAGAGGACTTAAACAATCAAATTGTCTGACTTACTAGACCTCAATTTTAGTTTATACAGTTCTGGTTGTGTTAATTCAGCCAAGGGAAGCTTTGAGTCTGTCTGTGAGGGAATACAGGGTGGAGTATCTACGCTAGATGGTAGTCCATAAAATTTCTTGATATGACTCGAGTGCAACCACCCTTTCCTTCCCTCGATTTTCACAGCTGTCCTTGTGGTGAGTAGAACCAACTTCGGTGACTTCCACCTAGGATCCAGTTGGGTCTTCCGGTCGAAATTCCTGCTGGCATCATCAATCCAGGCACTTTTCCCATGCCCCTTGCACCACAGGGCTCTAAAATGCCTGAATATCTCTCATCTAGGACTGTACCACATAGAGGAAGTAAAACTTTCTGATGATTTGGAGAGAGAGTGGTGATTAAACCACATGGAGGCGTGAAACAGAAAAACCATCTACGAGATTTTTCCATACTTTGTAATGAAATCAGATGTAAACCGTTCAGAATGGGGAGCGCACTGTGGGCAGGATACTATCAGTAGACACTGGTTGAGAATGAATTGGCCAGGCACATAAACTGTTTGGAACTTCTGGCAGGATCCTTCACAGTCAAATGTCTGACAAAGAACAAGGTGTCCTGCTCTGTACTTTTGAATACTGACAATGTATCGGCAGTCGGATATATCATCAGGTTCAGAGGTAAAACGTCCATAGCTGTTGGTGAGTTGGCCATGGACTTCTGGCACTTCTGTCTTAATAGGAACATATCGGTGGCAGCAGAATATCTGCCCAGCTAGCAAAATCTTGTGGCAAAATGAAACTTCAGCTTTTTCAAAGCCTTCAGTCCATGGAAGCTAGATACACATATTTCCCAACAGTTGATGTAGAGATGGGGACCTTCCAACATAGATCTATTTGTATCGTGGCTGGATAACCAGCGCACTAGATTCTACCGTTGGCATTCGAACTCCCTGGTGGAAGCCATGGTTGCCTTTACTCAGGACTGGTCCCTAACTCAGCATTATGGCTTTCAACCAATATCAATGATCACAAAGGTGTCTGCTCTGGTAAGGAGGCAGGTATCAGATGTCATACTGTGACACCTTTTTGGAGGGTTCAAGTTTGCAGCCGCGTTCTGTGCAGGTAACTGCGGTGGGGCCTGGTAAGGGGGGATTTCGAGGGATGATGCCGAGGGAAAATTAATAATTTATTGATTTTTCCCTCCGCTTCATCCCTCGAAATCCCTCCTTTCCCGGTCCCACTTCCCCAGCGCCGTTACTTGCATAGACCGCGGCTGCAAGTTTGGCTTCCAATTCTTCTGTACCTTTCTTGCAATTCTTTGATCCTTCTCTCTCTTCATCTGAACATTCTGAAGGATTCTCATGTCAGATTCCATCAATTTAAGATAAAAGGCTTGTAGCAATGAGGATTACAGGACACACTAGGAACTCTCAGATCTTTCTCAACAAACTCCATAATTCATGTAGATATCATGATCACAGTCAACTGTCAAACAGTACAACAGTACAGCTTCGCTTGGTGACAATGGAAACATTGGTGTCTGGGACACTGCTTTGATCCTGTGGGGGCAGTTGTTTTCCATATCCTGCATTTCTTCCCAGAGATTACTTGTGACTGATAGGCCATCCCATCATCAATGCATTTGGTCTGCAATTTCGGCTGGTTACACTGCTCTTATTGGGTACCTTTGGGGGAGCAACCTTTGGTTTGCAAATTACTCTAGGGTATCAGGTCAACTTGTCCCCCAGAACAAAGATACTCTGAGTTGTGGGACATTTACATCGTTTTAAAGCTTTTGGAGTTCTAGCAAGACAGTAAGCAACTTTCTAGGAAGGAAAGTTCAGATAAATTAGCTAAGCGATTATGTTTTATTTCTTGTAAAATAGTTTCTGACTCCTGAAGGAGTGTCTTTTACAGTTTCTAAAAGAGCTAAAAAAATCAAAGTGATATCCTACATATGTTTTCCTGACAACCACAAACAATGTTTATATGAGGCAATGGAAGGGAAATATACATCACCAAATAGCTCCTAGTATGCTTTTAGAAACTGTTTGGCCTTATATTCTCTTTCACCATTGCTTGATGGATCAGATGGCTCATGGTGGAGGCAAGCATTGACACTTCTCAATTTTGGGCTCCCTCTAACTGAGAGGATATGGTGTCCAAGGCCTTCTCCCTCGGCTGTTGCCTGGGAGAAATTTTACAGGAATCGGATTGGTCTTCGCACTCAAGTTTTAAATGGTTTTATTTTAAACCAGTGGTGGGAGTGGCATCACTGGTAGTCGGCAAGCTTTAAACTAGCATTTAAACTATCAGTTTGAATCTTTTAGGATCATCACACACATCTACTTATGTTGAAGGCCCCCGGCCAGAAGAGGAGGGACATTTATCATTAAATCTAAGTATATAGGGCCCAATTCACAGAACTAACTTAAGACAAAATCCTAAACTTCCTGCCATTTTTGTATTCACAGAAGGCACTTACTCATTTTTGTATTCACAAAAGGCACTTACTCATTGATGAGTAAGTGCCTTCTGTGAATACCAAAATGAGTAAGTGCACTTACTCATTTTGGTATTTACAGAAGGCACTTACTCATCAATGAGTAAGTACCTCTTGTGAATACCAAACTGAGTAAGTGCCTTCTGTGAATACCAAAATGAGTAAATGGTAGTAAGTTTAGGATTTTGTCTTAAGTTAGATCTGTGAATCGGGCCCATAGTTTATTTATATAAATGTTCATACTCTGGTTACCATGACAGTTATGGATTTATTACAATTTTTATGTATTGTATAGCAATTTTGTATTGTTTAAAAATACTATTAAAGCATTTGTTTAGTCACTTGGGTCAAACTCAGGTCAGGCCAGAAACAGGATTTTGAATGCAGAAATGGGAAAACTTATTAGCTACTCTTGCACAAAGAAAAAAAAGTGTGACTTCCTTGATGTCTATTGTATGTGGATTGAGACAATACTGCTGGATGTATTTTTCTTAGGGGCTCGTGTGATATGTAGTCCATATATATATCCTTGTATTTTGTTTGGCTGCTGGATCTGAAATAACAAAGTAATTTAGGCAAACCCTTGCCTCCCTGTCATTAATAAAATGTAAACTTTTCTTCACAATAGCTAGGAGATTCTGGTCTGTGGGAGACAAGATGGCGGTCGTCTGAGACCGTAGCTGCGCACAGGAACAGAGAGCCCGGCTTTTTTCAAACTATGCTGTGAGTTAGAGGGAGGAGAACAGCCAGCGATAACGGCCAGCGATGGTTCCGGAGGCTCAGGCAGAGTCACTACAGACCGCCCTAAATTTACAAGGACGCTATGTACAGTTGGTTGGAGCATTTATTGGTCTAGCAGTGCTAAGGTATTTTAAATACCTTAAAAACACTATTGCGACCGTACCTGTCAGCTGCATTGGCGGTGGAGCGACATTGCGGTCGACATCAGCGGCAGTTACTGCGTTGTCCGTGGAGAACGCAAGGATGGGTCCGAAGTCGGCGGCGGCTGTGGTCAGAGCGAGGGCGCGCCTTATGTCGAAAAACTCTGCTGGGGCCGCAGAGGCAGGAGCAGACACGGATATGGCGGGGGAGTGCGCTTCTCCGGATCAGACTTAATCAGAATTAAACAAAAGGCAGCCGATGCCCTAGGGAGGTGGACAATAGCTGAGCCAGGGTTGGGGCTTACTATTTGCTCTGTTTATGGATCGAACTATGACGACCCCCAGATCTTTGAAGATCTGGAGCTAGAACTTGCGACTTGGCCTTTTCCATTAATTGTATGCGGAGATTTTAATATTGCCTTGGATCCGCAACAGGGCCAAGCGAACCAAGGGACATTTCAGGGGCGGAAATCTCGAGTATATAGGACATTAATGTCACTCAATAGGAGCTATGGTTTGGTTGATCTATGGACAGCCTAAAAAAAAAAATATTAATGTAGGTTATGCGTATTATTCGTGTCCACATAAAAAATACATTAGAATTGACTATTTTTTTGAAACAACAGACTTACTAAGTCAGGTTAGTATTAAAATTCTACCTAAGGTTATCTCTGACCATAACCCATTAATTTTAGGGGTAGACATTCCAGGCTTTCGAAAAGAAAGTGGCAATTGGTCATTTGATAAGAAGCTTTTAGTCAATATTAGATACATCAAGCATATAAGAAATTGGGCATGTGAATACTTTGATATCAATAGGTATAGTGCCTCTAGAACAATCGTCTGGGATTCTTATAAAGCGGGCCTGAGAGGAGAAACTATTAGACAATAGCTAGGAAATGTTATGATTTATGTTTTTCTAATAGTATTTTTTATTACATTTTGGTTGTGTGACTGCATTAAAAACATGTGAGTTTTAGATTGTTTAACAAATAACTTGTGTTGCAGTCTAGGACAAGTGTATATCTCCCTAAAAATAAAAGAAAGATAATTTAGAGTTTTAGAGACAACTGTAAATGAGTGCATTAATCAACAACAGAGGGAATTTGATCTTACCAGATTTTGGATATGTGATTAGAAATACATCAGTGTCCCTGATTGGAAAGTGCTCTAGAGAATCTATTTCTTCTGGCGTAATCGCCTCTTCCATAAAATAGATTCCTCTGTGTAGAAGTAGTTTGGTCAAAGATGGCCTAGCTGTGCCCTCATCCATAATTCAAGGAGCTGAAATAGAAACAGAAAGTAAATCTAACTGAGTTTTAACATACTGAAGACTTTATTGTGATAAATTCAAAGAGGGTATCACTTAAAGAGGATAATTTTCAATAGAGAGCTGGCAAAATACCTGCTAAGTTTTGTGCATAGATAAGCACAAGCACTTCTGTTTACCATATGACACACAAAAAGCATTTAATTTTCCAGATCAAATTTTTATTTAATAATTGGTACATCCTGAAAACAGCCAAAGCCAATAAAATTATGGTAAAATTATAGGGGTGTGCGAAGAATTCTACTCTGTGGTGGAGGTCGCAGAGTTTTGCCCACTCCCGGTGGAGGTCTGCAAAACTTCACAAAGTGACTTGGAGCAGAGTTCTTTCTCTCACGTGGCTCGCAAATGTTAAGTTGGCAAGCATGAGTGAGAAAAATTGTGAACTAGACCTCCTCCCGGTGAGATTTCTCAATGCGGGTGGTTGCGACAAGTTGCGACCACTCACATTGGGAAATCTGCCATTTGCATTGATGAAGCTGCCACTTGAGCAGAATATCTACTTGAGTGACAGACACTTAGTGTTGTTCGCAGTGATTTTACAGCATGGGACAAACTCCCGGCACTAAAAATCAATGCGAGCAGCAATACTTACTAGACTCTGCCACTCGCGGAACGCCGTGGACGTGGAGGAGTTGTTCTGCAGAACGCCGCAAACTCTGCCCAGGCCAATATATTTTCTGTGTATGACACCTTTTCCACTGCCCTTCTATAAACTTTAAGACCTTCATTACGAGGTGCTCCCTATTGGATGTAATGACTGTCACATTTAAATAGAACTGACACTATTTAAACAGTGCAATAGTGTTAGAAAAACCCACTCCCACACTAGAAGGGGTGGTGGTGGTCTTCCGAACACACTGTGGTAGCTTGGCTCGAGTGGTCAGGAATCAGGCTCCGTGCTAAGCATACAACATACCCAAACAATAACCATGCGTGCATCCGTTCCAAAAACGACTCTACACCGTAAAAATTATGAAAATAACTTTCTTTATCTGCTTTTTCTCTTAGTTGCTGATTGGAGAAAATAAATAACAATCACAATATAGAAACTTTTTAGAAAGTGCAGGACTAATAAATACTGGCTTAATGATTCAATAAATAGGGGTGATCATAAATACTGAAGGCATAAATAAAAGTGCAATACAGACAGGCAATTAAATATTCTGAGGCAATAAATACTGTAACCAATAAATATTGTGCATCAATAAATACTGTGGACCAATAAATACAGTGGAACAATAAATAGGTTAAATACAATAAATACAGTGCCCCTAATAAATACTTAAAAGCTGACAGTGACACTCATGGAATCAGATCACTTTTGAATTCCTAAGGGCTGATTTGGCCCAGGCACAGCTTGTGGGGATGTGGAAGGCTTGGGGGTGTCTACTCCCTGGCTTGGTCAAGGCTGAGGCCTAAACTGAGGTAGATAAAAGGGGAAAATACCAGAGACCTGGCTCTCTCTCTCCACACAACTTCTCTAGATTAGTCCCAGTTCACCCCTGGCACAGTCAGGTTGGTTCCAGCACCTCCCTAGCCCCTTAGAGCAGTCTCTCAGGTCTCCACAGGGCCTTAGGCGCCCTCTACTCCACTTACTGCCCTTTTTCTGATGCTTCGACGCCGCTGGAGTCGTATCGATGCCGTGAGGCGGTTCCGGTTCGATGTCGGCGGCCTCGGCACAATGCCAGTTCTTTGACGACGCCGGCAGGCGGATCCGGTCTCGATGTCAGCGGCCTCGGTTCGATCTCGACCTCCGATTCGATGGCGTCGGGCAGTCTTACTCGATGTCGACTTCGGGCGGCTCCGGTCCGATGGCGACCTCGGCTTCGATGACGTCGGCCGGCCTTGCCTCGATATCGACTTCCGGCGGCTCCGGAGTGCGATCCTCACTCCCGACCTCCGGTGCTCCTCACAGGTTTCCGGCGACTCCGGAGTGCGACCTCCACTCCCGACCTCCGGCACGATTCTCACAGGTTCCGGCGACTCCGGAGTGCGATCCTCACTCCCGACCTCCGTTACCCTTCACCTCGGTCTCCGACGACTCCGGAGGGCGGACTCCACTCCTCCGATGACGCCGCTCACTCGACCTCGGGTGACTTCCTCCTCGACCTCTGGTATTCCTCACGACCTCTGACGGCGCCCTCTCTCGACCTCTGGCGGCTCCGGGTACGACGTCTGCTTTTCCAGTCAGCGCCGCTTCTCCACCTCGGGCTCCAGGTCTTAGGCTACTCGACGTCGGACTTCAGGGAAACCAGCTTCCAGGTCAGGATCTTGCTGTTCTCTTGTCTCTAAGGCCTGTTCCTGCTGTCCAGGTCCTCAGGATGGTTTTTCTGACTTCTTCCCACACAGGGCTCTAGGCTGGGCTCCGTCAGTAGGGACTAGTATCAAGGGTGGGTTTATGGACCCCACTCCAGGCACAAGTTTCCACCCCTGCTGCTTCACTCCTTCCTCCTTCACGTTTTTGCTGCTCACTCCTCACCAGTCAGGTGCCAACTGCCAGCTCCAACTGCCAACTCTCTCTCTTAGCTTCCCAACATTCTAAACCGCCTCCAACTGTCACAGGGTTCTGGAATGTTCTGGAAGGTGCTGGTAGGTTCCAGTGGATGCTGGTGATGTCACAGGTGGCCACCATTTTGTGCTCCAGGCCCTCAGACAGAAGTTTCAGGGGTAGCTAAAATGGCTCCCTGAATCTGCAGCAACACGAAAAAGTCTGGTGGTTCCCAAAAAGGAAAAATTCAAACAGGGTTTGAGGCAAAAGTGGGACAAAATAAATAATGATGAGGAGGGACCACCCAAAGGGCTGACAGGTCTAACACGCGTCCCCCCCAGCTGAAAGTGGGGAGAGCTACCCAACCCCTTGGGAGTTCTCATCACTAAGGCGGAAATACCTTGAGAGACCGTCCGCATTGGCGTGGTCCACTCCAGGCCGATGTTCCACCTGAAAGTCCATCCCCTGTAGGGAAATAGACCACCTCAACAACTTGGGATTCTCCCCCTTCATTTGCATCAGCCAACGAAGGGGTCTGTGGTCGGTCTGAACTAGGAAGTGCGAGCCAAACAGGTATGGCCGCAACTTCTTCAGAGCCCATACCACTGCAAAGGCTTCACGCTCTATTGCACTCCACTTCTGTTCCCTGGGAAGTAGTCTCCGGGATAGGAAGACCACGGGTTGATCCAGACCCTCTTCGTTGAGTTGCGATAACACTGCCCCAATGCCATGTTCTGATGCATCTGTCTGGACAATGAACTCCTTGGAAAAGTCTGGGGCCCTTAAGACCGGGGCCTCGCACATGGCTTTCTTCAATCTCTCAAAGGCTTGCTGACAAGCCTCCGTCCAGACTACCCGTCGAGGTTGTTTCTTGGACATGAGCTCCGTGAGGGGGGCTACGATGGTACCGTACCCCTTCACGAAGCGGCGGTAGTATCCCGTGAGGCCCAAAAATGCTCGGACCTCAGTCTGTGTCTTGGGGGGTTCCCAGGCCATGATGGCCTCGATCTTCGCCTGGAGGGGTTGCACCGCTCCCCTACCCACCAAGTGTCCAAGGTACACTACCGTCCCCTGCCCGATCTGGCACTTGCTGGCCTTGATCGTCAATCCAGCTTGTCTCAGGGCCTGGAGAACAGCTTGCAGGTGACGCAAGTGATCCTCCCAGCTGTTACTGAAGACGGCTATGTCATCCAGATAAGCAGCAGAGAAACTCTCCATTCCGGTGAGGATCTGGTTTACCAGGCGCTGAAACGTGGCAGGTGCGTTCTTGAGCCCAAAGGGCATCACACAGAACTGGTAGTGGCCATTAGGCGTGGAGAAGGCTGACCTTTCCCTTGCTCCATCAGTCAAAGAGAACTGCCAGTACCCTGAAGTAAGGTCAAAGGTACTTAGATATTGGGCAGCTCCCAGCCGGTCAATCAATTCATCCGCCCTAGGGATCGGATGAGCATCAGTTTTGGTCACTGAATTCAGTCCCCGATAGTCCACACAGAACCTCAGTTCTGGTTGGGCACCCGGTGGTGCAGCTTTTGGTACTAACACCACCGGACTGGACCAGGGGCTGCTAGAAGGTTTGATCACTCCTAGCTCCAGCATCTTAGTGACTTCACTATGAATGCTGGCCTTCACCTTGTCTGACATCCGGTAGATCTTGGACTTCACAGGTGGGCTGTCTCCTGTGTCCACGTCATGGACGCACAGGTGAGTCCTACCCGGGACAAGGGAGAACAACGAGGAGTACTGCCCCAGGACCTGGCGACAGTCCTCCTGCTGTTCAGGAGTTAGAGATGGGGAGAGAATCACTCCCTCCACCGACCCATCCTTCTCTTGAGACGCAAACAGATCAGGGAGAGGCTCGCTTTCCACGTCCTCTCCTCCGTCAGTCACCATCATCAAGATGACTTCGGGCCTCTCGTGGTGGGGTTTGAGGCGGTTGGCATGCAGCACCCGCAGGGGCTGACGAGGGGTCTTCAGGTCCACCAAGTAGGTAGCCTTACCCTTCTTCTCCAACACCTCAAAGGGTCCTGACCAGCGATCCTGGAGGGCACTAAGCTCTCCTGGTTCGATCACCCACACCTTCTGGCCAGGCTCCAACTCCACCGGGTGAGCATTGTGGTCGTACCACGCCTTCATCACTGCTTGGCTGGCTTCCAAGTTGTCAGAAGCTTGCTTCCACAACTTAGCCATTTGGCTCCGGAAGGCCAGCATGTAGCTCACCACATCCTGGGGAAGCTTTCTGGGAGTTCTTTCCCATCCGTCTCTCACCAGGTTGAGAGGTCCACGTACAGGGTGCCCATACAGAAGCTCGAAGGGGCTGAAGCCCACTCCCTTCTGTGGCACTTCCCTGTAGGAAAAAAGTAAACAGGGTAGGAGGACGTCCCATTTCCTCCGCAGGCTTTCAGGCAGACTTCTGATCATGCCCTTCAAGGTTTTGTTAAACCTTTCCACCAGACCATTTGTCTGGGGGTGGTAAGGAGTGGTGAACCGGTATGTCACTCCACACTCCTTCCACATTGCCCGCATATACGCTGACATGAAGTTGGTCCCCCTGTCGGACACAACTTCCTTGGGAAAACCCACTCGGGTAAAGATTCCCATCAGGGCCCTTGCCACAACAGGTGCTGTTATGGTCCTCAGAGGTATTGCCTCTGGGTACCGTGTGGCATGATCCACCAGAACCAGGATAAACCTGTGACCAGCTGTAGTTGGCGGATCTAATGGACCCACAATGTCGATGCCCACCCTTTCAAAGGGGGTGCTAACGACAGGAAGTGGTTCCAGGGGAGCTTTCAGCTTCACCCATGTTTTCCCACTGGCTTGGCAAGACACACATGTCCGGCAGTAGGTATCGGACGACACTTTCATCTGAGGCCAATAAAAGTGTGGGACAAGACGGGCGAAGGTCTTGTCCTGCCCCAAGTGTCCTGCCAATGGTATCTCGTGAGCCAACTCCAGAAGGAAGGCTCGATAACGTTGAGGAACTACCAAGGCTCGTGACGATCCGTGTAGGGGTGCCTTGGGTTCACTGTAGAGGAGGCCATCCTCCCAGTAAACACTGTAGTTCCCTTCAACGTTCCCTGCTGCCTGGGCTTCGGCCTGTCGCCTCAGCCCCTCAAGGGTAGGGCACTCCCTCTGGCCCTGGCAGAATTCCTCCCTGGACGGGCCTCCCTCCACGTGCCACTCGGCCGGGATGGGTAGGTCCTCCAGGTTGGTAACGTCCCCCACCGCAGACTCCCGGTCCACCACCTCCGGTGGCCTATCCGTCCTACGGGGTGGGGACGCCGAGGCAGGCTCCTCCTGTCCTCGGTTCTTCCCTTGACTGGCAGCTGGCTGGGCCTTTGTTCCAGGCTCCAGCCGAAATGAACTCCCTCTTCGGGTAGTCGTGGACCTTGTGCTAACACAGGCCCAGTCAGGTGTACCCATCATCTCGGTGTGAGTCCGGTATTCCACCTCCTTCCAAGCGTTGTGCTCCATGTCATTCCCCAGCAGACAATCGACTGGCACGGCAGGGCTTACGGCAACTCGAAGTGAACCTGCAACCCCCCCCATTCAAAGGGAACCTCGGCCACTGGATAGTGGCCTGTTCTGCCGTCAGCCATCGCGGCTGGGTGGAGTACATCGGGAATTACCTGCTCTGGAGACACCAGTTGGCTACGCACCATAGTCATACTGGCTCCTGTGTCTCTCAGAGCCTCCCCTCTTTGGCCGTTGATGGTGACCCACTGCCCATACTTTGCGGTATTTGCGGGCACCTGGATCTTAGGAACCATCTCCCGTTCTCCCAGGGACACTAAAGTGACACCCGCCCACTCCCTTCCCTTAGTTAAGGGCATCTCCTCCCCGAGCACTACACTAGCTACTCCGGGGGTCTTTCCTCCAATGGGAGGGGGTGGTCGTTTCAAGCACTTCGGATCTCCTTTATAGTGTCCAACGCCACCGCACTCATAGCAATGGACAACCCTTGGCTGCTGACTCTGGCCAGGATTAGGGTTTCTGGGCGGGTTAGCCTTAGGGGTGAATCCTGTTCCCTTCCCTTGGAAGTTATTTTGGGGGCCTTTGGAGAACTCCTTTTTCTTTTCCCCTCCCTCTTTCTTCTGGGGGGCGCCCTGTCCGGCCTTTTGAGTATCCCCTCCAGTCCCCCTTGTGGACACCCGGGTACTAGCCCAAATGTCCGCCTCCTCAGCAAGCTTCCGGGGACTGGTTAGCTTGCTATCCACCAGGTGTTGCCGCAGTTCAGGGAAACATTTCTCGAGCAGGTGTTCCTTCAGTACCAGGTCAAACAACCCCTCGTAGTTCCTCACTTCACTGCCCTGAATCCAACCTTCCATTGCCTTCTTCGCATAGTCCAGGAAGTCCACCCAATTCTGCGTGCCCAGTTTGTGACTACCCCTGAACTTCTGTCTGTACTTTTCAGGTGTTAGTCCAAACTTTCTGATGAGCGCCAGTTTCATGGTGGGGTAGTGGGTCTGCTCATCCTCCTCGAGGGCCAATAAAGCATCCCTACCAGCTGGAGGCATGTACTTGTACAATCCCCCTCCCCAGTACTTCTCTGGAACCCCATGGGCCCTCAACGAGACCTCATAGGCCGCTAGCCACTTGGCGATATCGTCGCCCACTCCATAGCTAGCTACTATGTCCTTTGGCAGGTATGGTTTAGGTTCCCTGGTGATCTCTTGGGTTTGGCTGCCACCATTAGGAACAGGTTGTGCCCCGATTCTCAAGATCTGAAGATCTATTTCTTTCAGTCGTAATTCATGGGCCATCCTCTGCTCCTCCTTCTCCTTTTCCAGCCTTGCTAAGTCCCATGTGAGCTGTCTTTTCTCCCTCCGGTCTGTTAGCTCCACTTCAGACAAGCCACCGCTAGAGGCACTGCTGCCCTTCCTAGAAATGGTTCTGGGCCCTGCTGACAGGTTCCCCACCTCAGGTTGGTATATCTCAGCCCCCTCGGGGTCAGGCTCTCCATCCCTGTCTTCCTCCTCAGCCTTGCTTTCCCGTCGTGCCTCCCCCCAAGCCCTTAAGCTGGTTTGGAGTGCACCCTTCTTTGCTCCTGGGGGACAGTACACCCCCTCCCGCTGGCAAAACTCCCTGAGTTGGGCCACAGTGTACGTTTCTAGATTTTCTAGTACAAACTCCATCTCGCCCACTCAGGTTAGAGGACAGGTTTTGTGCAGTAACTATGCAGGGGGGTACCTTTAATAATACCTCCTCCCACCACCAGAGTAAATTTGGAAAAAACAAAACCCACAATTAGGAAGGCCGCTCTTGAGAAAACTCCCGGTGTAGGCCTATGGACTACCCACAGTTATTGTTGAGTATGCGTAGGCACAGCTCTATCCCACCACTGAACACCAATTATGTTAGAAAAACCCACTCCCACACTAGAAGGGGTGGTGGTGGTCTTCCGAACACACTGTGGTAGCTTGGCTCGAGTGGTCAGGAATCAGGCTCCGTGCTAAGCATACAACATACCCAAACAATAACCATGCGTGCATCCGTTCCAAAAACGACTCTACACCGTAAAAATTATGCTTTTTCTCTTAGTTGCTGATTGGAGAAAATAAATAACAATCACAATATACAAACTTTTTAGAAAGTGCAGGACTAATAAATACTGGCTTAATGATTCAATAAATAGGGGTGATCATAAATACTGAAGGCATAAATAAAAGTGCAATACAGACAGGCAATTAAATATTCTGAGGCAATAAATACTGTAACCAATAAATATTGTGCATCAATAAATACTGTGGACCAATAAATACAGTGGAACAATAAATAGGTTAAATACAATAAATACAGTGCCCCTAATAAATACTTAAAAGCTGACAGTGACACTCATGGAATCAGATCACTTTTGAATTCCTAAGGGCTGATTTGGCCCAGGCACAGCTTGTGGGGATGTGGAAGGCTTGGGGGTGTCTACTCCCTGGCTTGGTCAAGGCTGAGGCCTAAACTGAGGTAGATAAAAGGGGAAAATACCAGAGACCTGGCTCTCTCTCTCCACACAACTTCTCTAGATTAGTCCCAGTTCACCCCTGGCACAGTCAGGTTGGTTCCAGCACCTCCCTAGCCCCTTAGAGCAGTCTCTCAGGTCTCCACAGGGCCTTAGGCGCCCTCTACTCCACTTACTGCCCTTTTTCTGATGCTCCGACGCCGCTGGAGTGGTGTCGATGCCGTGAGGCGGTTCCAGCTCGATGTCGGCGGCCTCGGCACAATGTCAGTTCTTTGACGACGCCGGCAGGCGGCTCCGGTCTCGATGTCGGCGGCCTCGGCTCGATCTCGACCTCCGATTCGATGGCGTCGGGCAGTCTTTACTCGGTGTCGACTTCGGGCGGCTCCGGTCCGATGGCGACCTCGGATTCGATGACGTCGGCCGGCCTTGCCTCGATGTCGACTTCCGGCGGCTCCGGAGTGCGATCCTCACTCCCGACCTCCGGTGCTCCTCACAGGTTTCCGGCGACTCCGGAGTGCGACCTCCACTCCCGACCTCCGGCACGATTCTCACAGGTTCCAGCGACTCCGGAGTGCGATCCTCACTCCCGACCTCCGTTACCCTTCACCTCGGTCTCCGACGACTCCGGAGGGCGGACTTCACTCCTCCGATGACGCCGCTCACTCGACCTCGGGTGACTTCCTCCTCGACCTCTGGTATTCCTCACGACCTCTGACGGCGCCCTCTCTCGACCTCTGGCGGCTCCGGGTACGACGTCTGCTTTTCCAGTCAGCGCCGCTTCTCCACCTCGGGCTCCAGGTCTTAGGCTACTCGACGTCGGACTTCAGGGAAACCAGCTTCCAGGTCAGGATCTTGCTGTTCTCTTGTCTCTAAGGCCTGTTCCTGCTGTCCAGGTCCTCAGGATGGTTTTTCTGACTTCTTCCCACACAGGGCTCTAGGCTGGGCTCCGTCAGTAGGGACTAGTATCAAGGGTGGGTTTATGGACCCCACTCCAGGCACAAGTTTCCACCCCTGCTGCTTCACTCCTTCCTCCTTCACGTTTTTGCTGCTCACTCCTCACCAGTCAGGTGCCAACTGCCAGCTCCAACTGCCAACTCTCTCTCTTAGCTTCCCAACATTCTAAACCGCCTCCAACTGTCACAGGGTTCTGGAATGTTCTGGAAGGTGCTGGTAGGTTCCAGTGGATGCTGGTGATGTCACAGGTGGCCACCATTTTGTGCTCCAGGCCCTCAGACAGAAGTTTCAGGGGTAGCTAAAATGGCTCCCTGAATCTGCAGCAACACGAAAAAGTCTGGTGGTTCCCAAAAAGGAAAAATTCAAACAGGGTTTGAGGCAAAAGTGGGACAAAATAAATAATGATGAGGAGGGACCACCCAAAGGGCTGACAGGTCTAACACGCGTCCCCCCCAGCTGAAAGTGGGGAGAGCTACCCAACCCCTTGGGAGTTCTCATCACTAAGGCGGAAATACCTTGAGAGACCGTCCGCATTGGCGTGGTCCACTCCAGGCCGATGTTCCACCTGAAAGTCCATTCCCTGTAGGGAAATAGACCACCTCAACAACTTGGGATTCTCCCCCTTCATTTGCATCAGCCAACGAAGGGGTCTGTGGTCGGTCTGAACCAGGAAGTGCGAGCCAAACAGGTATGGCCGCAACTTCTTCAGAGCCCATACCACTGCAAAGGCTTCACGCTCTATTGCACTCCACTTCTGTTCCCTGGGAAGTAGTCTCCGGGATAGGAAGACCACGGGTTGATCCAGACCCTCTTCGTTGAGTTGCGATAACACTGCCCCAATGCCATGTTCTGATGCATCTGTCTGGACAATGAACTCCTTGGAAAAGTCTGGGGCCCTTAAGACCGGGGCCTCGCACATGGCTTTCTTCAATCTCTCAAAGGCTTGCTGACAAGCCCCCGTCCAGACTACCCGTCGAGGTTGTTTCTTGGACGTGAGCTCCGTGAGGGGGGCTACGATGGTACCGTACCCCTTCACGAAGCGGCGGTAGTATCCCGTGAGGCCCAAAAATGCTCGGACCTCAGTCTGTGTCTTGGGGGGTTCCCAGGCCATGATGGCCTCGATCTTCGCCTGGAGGGGTTGCACCGCTCCCCTACCCACCAAGTGTCCAAGGTACACTACCGACCCCTGCCCGATCTGGCACTTGCTGGCCTTGATCGTCAATCCAGCTTGTCTCAGGGCCTGGAGAACAGCTTGCAGGTGACGCAAGTGATCCTCCCAGCTGTTACTGAAGACGGCTATGTCATCCAGATAAGCAGCAGAGAAACTCTCCATTCCGGTGAGGATCTGGTTTACCAGGCGCTGAAACGTGGCAGGTGCGTTCTTGAGCCCAAAGGGCATCACACAGAACTGGTAGTGGCCATTGGGCGTGGAGAAGGCTGACCTTTCCCTTGCTCCATCAGTCAAAGAGATCTGCCAGTACCCTGAAGTAAGGTCAAAGGTACTTAGATATTGGGCAGCTCCCAGCCGGTCAATCAATTCATCCGCCCTAGGGATCGGATGAGCATCAGTTTTGGTCACTGAATTCAGTCCCCGATAGTCCACACAGAACCTCAGTTCTGGTTGGGCACCCGGTGGTGCAGCTTTTGGTACTAACACCACCGGACTGGACCAGGGGCTGCTAGAAGGTTCGATCACTCCTAGCTCCAGCATCTTAGTGACTTCACTATGAATGCTGGCCTTCACCTTGTCTGACATCCGGTAGATCTTGGACTTCACAGGTGGGCTGTCTCCTGTGTCCACGTCATGGACGCACAGGTGAGTCCTACCCGGGACAAGGGAGAACAACGAAGAGTACTGCCCCAGGACCTGGCGACAGTCCTCCTGCTGTTCAGGAGTTAGAGATGGGGAGAGAATCACTCCCTCCACCGACCCATCCTTCTCTTGAGACGCAAACAGATCAGGGAGAGGCTCGCTTTCCACGTCCTCTCCTCCGTCAGTCACCATCATCAAGATGACTTCGGGCCTCTCGTGGTGGGGTTTGAGGCGGTTGGCATGCAGCACCCGCAGGGGCTGACGAGGGGTCTTCAGGTCCACCAAGTAGGTAGCCTTACCCTTCTTCTCCAACACCTCAAAGGGTCCTGACCAGCGATCCTGGAGGGCACTAAGCTCTCCTGGTTTGATCACCCACACCTTCTGGCCAGGCTCCAACTCCACCGGGTGAGCATTGTGGTCGTACCACGCCTTCATCACTGCTTGGCTGGCTTCCAAGTTGTCAGAAGCTTGCTTCCACAACTTAGCCATTTGGCTCCGGAAGGCCAGCATGTAGCTCACCACATCCTGGGGAAGCTTTCTGGGAGTTCTTTCCCATCCGTCTCTCACCAGGTTGAGAGGTCCACGTACAGGGTGCCCATACAGAAGCTCGAAGGGGCTGAAGCCCACTCCCTTCTGTGGCACTTCCCTGTAGGAAAAAAGTAAACAGGGTAGGAGGACGTCCCATTTCCTCCGCAGGCTTTCAGGCAGACTTCTGATCATGCCCTTCAAGGTTTTGTTAAACCTTTCCACCAGACCATTTGTCTGGGGGTGGTAAGGAGTGGTGAACCGGTATGTCACTCCACACTCCTTCCACATTGCCCGCATATACGCTGACATGAAGTTGGTCCCCCTGTCGGACACAACTTCCTTGGGAAAACCCACTCGGGTAAAGATTCCCATCAGGGCCCTTACCACAACAGGTGCTGTTATGGTCCTCAGAGGTATTGCCTCTGGGTACCGTGTGGCATGATCCACCAGAACCAGGATAAACCTGTGACCAGCTGTAGTTGGCGGATCTAATGGACCCACAATGTCGATGCCCACCCTTTCAAAGGGGGTGCTAACGACAGGAAGTGGTTCCAGGGGAGCTTTCAGCTTCACCCCTGTTTTCCCACTGGCTTGGCAAGACACACATGTCCGGCAGTAGGTATCGGACGACACTTTCATCTGAGGCCAATAAAAGTGTGGGACAAGACGGGCGAAGGTCTTGTCCTGCCCCAAGTGTCCTGCCAATGGTATCTCGTGAGCCAACTCCAGAAGGAAGGCTCGATAACGTTGAGGAACTACCAAGGCTTGTGACGATCCGTGTAGGGGTGCCTTGGGTTCACTGTAGAGGAGGCCATCCTCCCAGTAAACACTGTAGTTCCCTTCAACGTTCCCTGCTGCCTGGGCTTCGGCCTGTCGCCTCAGCCCCTCAAGGGTAGGGCACTCCCTCTGGCCCTGGCAGAATTCCTCCCTGGACGGGCCTCCCTCCACGTGCCACTCGGCCGGGATGGGTAGGTCCTCCAGGTTGGTAACGTCCCCCACCGCAGACTCCTGGTCCACCACCTCCGGTGGCCTATCCGTCCTACGGGGTGGGGACGCCGAGGCAGGCTCCTCCTGTCCTCGGTTCTTCCCTTGACTGGCAGCTGGCTGGGCCTTTGTTCCAGGCTCCAGCCGAAATGAACTCCCTCTTCGGGTAGTCGTGGACCTTGTGCTAACACAGGCCCAGTCAGGTGTACCCAGCATCTCGGTGTGAGTCCGGTATTCCACCTCCTTCCAAGCGTTGTGCTCCATGTCATTCCCCAGCAGACAATCGACTGGCACGGCAGGGCTTACGGCAACTCGAAGTGAACCTGCAACCCCCCCCCATTCAAAGGGAACCTCGGCCACTGGATAGTGGCCTGTTCTGCCGTCAGCCATCGCAGCTGGGTGGAGTACATCGGGAATTACCTGCTCTGGAGACACCAGTTGGCTACGCACCATAGTCATACTGGCTCCTGTGTCTCTCAGAGCCTCCCCTCTTTGGCCGTTGATGGTGACCCACTGCCCATACTTTGCGGTATTTGCGGGCACCTGGATCTTAGGAACCATCTCCCGTTCTCCCAGGGACACTAAAGTGACACCCGCCCACTCCCTTCCCTTAGTTAAGGGCATCTCCTCCCCGAGCACTACACTAGCTACTCCGGGGGTCTTTCCTCCAATGGGAGGGGGTGGTCGTTTCAAGCACTTCGGATCTCCTTTATAGTGTCCAACGCCACCGCACTCATAGCAATGGACAACCCTTGGCTGCTGACTCTGGCCAGGATTAGGGTTTCTGGGCGGGTTAGCCTTAGGGGTGAATCCTGTTCCCTTCCCTTGGAAGTTATTTTGGGGGCCTTTGGAGAACTCCTTTTTCTTTTCCCCTCCCTCTTTCTTCTGGGGGGCGCCCTGTCCGGCCTTTTGAGTATCCCCTCCAGTCCCCCTTGTGGACACCCGGGTACTAGCCCAAATGTCCGCCTCCTCAGCAAGCTTCCGGGGACTGGTTAGCTTGCTATCCACCAGGTGTTGCCGCAGTTCAGGGAAACATTTCTCGAGCAGGTGTTCCTTCAGTACCAGGTCAAACAACCCCTCGTAGTTCCTCACTTCACTGCCCTGAATCCAACCTTCCATTGCCTTCTTCGCATAGTCCAGGAAGTCCACCCAATTCTGCGTGCCCAGTTTGTGACTACCCCTGAACTTCTGTCTGTACTTTTCAGGTGTTAGTCCAAACTTTCTGATGAGCGCCAGTTTCATGGTGGGGTAGTGGGTCTGCTCATCCTCCTCGAGGGCCAATAAAGCATCCCTACCAGCTGGAGGCATGTACTTGTACAATCCCCCTCCCCAGTACTTCTCTGGAACCCCATGGGCCCTCAATACTTACTAGACTCTGCCACTCGCGGAACGCCGTGGACGTGGAGGAGTTGTTCTGCAGAACGCCGCAAACTCTGCCCAGGCCAATATATTTTCTGTGTATGACACCTTTTCCACTGCCCTTCTATAAACTTTAAGACCTTCATTACGAGGTGCTCCCTATTGGATGTAATGACTGTCACATTTAAATAGAACTGACACTATTTAAACAGTGCAATAGTTATTGCCTTTCACATGTTTTTGAGGAATAATGTGGATGTTGATATTTACTGCAACAAAATCTCCCTGTTACGGCAAATACTGCCCATTTCTCCCCAAATAAATAGCAGCAGGTTTGACATCCTGATATTTATCACAAAACTCATAATTGCGATAGCAGGACTGTGTTGTAGCCGGATTACTGCACACATCCCATTTACCATTTTAGGATACTTGTGATGAGGGCCTATGAGATCTGGTTCACAATAATGCGTAATCATATAGGTCCAAATGGAAATGGCAAAATTGATACTCTGGGCAGCAAGCAGAAAATACCACCTATTTAAGACTGGACAGGCCATTCTGTCTGTTCTTCCTTTTCCCCACTGTGCGGTGGCATAGCTGACTACTTTCAAAAGCAGAATTGTTGGCATGTCTCAACCAAGGGAGTCCCTAGAAGCCCCTTCTAGTTTGTAGCATCCTGGAGTGTGGGGATGGTTTAAACATACTTATATAAGGGCTGGTGTTTGAAACGCACCATCATTGGAGCAAACATATTAACATTCATGAGTGCCATAGAAGAACTGCACCATATGAAACTGATCCTAACTACAACAGAAATTAACACCAGCTGTAGACTATTCTCAAAAGGGCCCATCACATACCTGTCTTCTTCCACGTGTAACAATTATCATGTTACCAGCCCAAAATACTCCAAGATTGCTAGTGAATATTTCCTGACGCTGGGCCTGGTTATGGTCATAAAACAGTGTCTAAAAAAATAGATCACCCATTTTGCAGTGGGGGGAATTTGTTTGCAATGTGTAGATAGAAAAATTTACACCCTTTCTTACATCATATAGAAGTCACCATAGAAATTATGGATCCCATAAAAGATGAGAGTACATCAAGCGAGCAGAGCACGAGAGACCACACCACTCTTATGGAAATCTGCTTTACTTTATATATTAACTCTGAGCTCCTTCCAAAAATACAACAGGCCAACAAGCAGGTATCTCCCAATCATGTATGAGTGTGCTCTTGCAGCACATGATGCAGGCTAGCAAGGTTTTGCCTGTCATACTACACAGACAAGCTAGATAAAACAAAGGGACCCATAGCACGAATACCGAACAAAGTATATAAAGTTGAAAATGTTTATTGTTTAATGTGTAGCAAACAGGTTTATCCAAAATATAACACAAGGGCTACAAGTGGACTTATGTTTAAGGGTTGGAGGTTACTTAGCCATAGTGTCAGGTGGCTATGGATAGTTTTAGGTTTAGAATTAGGCTTAGGGTCATATCTAGATTACCCAGTGGAGTCAGTGTTGACCTTAGTCCGATGTCCCAAACTGGTGGGCTGTGATCCGATTTTTGATAAGATGTGAAAGTCCAAGCAACTAACAAAGATGTCTTTAAATTCTGTATTTATATTGTCACACTTCCTGATGTTCAAGGACAGAGGTCAAATACCAAGCTATGTCGTCTGACAAATTGCTGCTTCTTTTTTTAACATGAGGATTGGTGTTTGCAGACTCCTCTCGCTTTGTAGCCAGAGAAAGATAATTAAAGTGATTTATGTCCAGATGATGACCTCAGAAAGTGAGTATTAAGGTTTGAACATCATCAGCATTGCAACTAACAGAATAGGACTATTCTGAGAATAATAAATCTCAAATCCAGCTGACCTTATTGGACCTTTGTCGTTTGTTGATCTTCGCACATACGCCCTTGCAATATCATTGTTGTTATCTGTTTTATGTCTGATCTCATTACACGGAGCACATTTGCTCTTTTGGATGATGATCATAAATTCTAGAAATGATTAAATACAATACTAAAGTCATGAAGGAGAGATGATTTTTTTTTATTCCATTAGCTGTTGCAGTAATTACATTGTTGTTGGAAATATTGAAATACTCTGCACTGATAGCAAATAGTAATGCTACCAGCATGTAGAGCATGATTTGGTGATCCATTGTTTCATATAATCATATTTTCCCAACATTCCCTATGACATATTGGTGTCTCTTGCACTTGTTTACAGTTTTACTTCAAATCTGAATTTAGTGCTCACATTGATAGTATGGAAGGCTTAAATCATGTGCCATAGAGTAAGCTCTAACACACTAACTTTCTGCGATGGATTATGCAGTATACACAAAGGAACCTGCGGTCGGAGGCTTTCTGACCTGCATCTCCGGTTTCATTTCTGACCACCTAATAATAATGTAAGCGGTCAGAATTGAAACCGGCAATTTATTCCAGGTGGATTCCGATGGTAAAGCAAACACAAGGAGATGATGGATGGAGTACTGAAACTTTTCAGACACTCACCCTCAGTCACAGATCATCGTTCTTTAGCTCACTTTGCCACCCCAGTTCAGACCCAGCCATATGCAAATCAGTCTTGACCCTGTGCCTCATGGGAATAGTCCAGACCAAACTGCCAAGACAGGTCTTCCCTTGACTGGAAACAAGCATACTGGGACCGGTTTCAGCGTAACACCGCTCATCAGCCAGGCTAGCTTGAATCCAGTGGCAAAGTGAGCAAAGGGCACACATCTGGGCCTACCCTGCCAACTTAGGGCGAACAAAGCAAACACAAGGAGATGATGGATGGAGCATTGAAACTTTTCAGACACTCACTCTCACCCCCAGTCACAGATCTGGGTGGAATCCATCATCATTCTTTAGCTCACTTCGCACCCCAGTTCAGACCCAGCCATATGCAAACCAGTCTTGACCCTGTGCCTCATGGGAACAGTCAGGACCGAACTACCAAGCCAGGTCTTCCCTGGACCGGAAGTCTGAATTTAGTGCTCACATTGATAATATGGAATGTTTAAATCATGTGCCATAGACTAAGCTCTAACACACTGATTTTCTGCATTGGATTATGCAGTATAAACAAAGGGACCTGCGGATGGAGGCTTTCTGTCCGACAACTCTGGTTTAATTTCTGACCACTTTATAACAATGTAGGCATTTGGAAATGAAACCGGCCGGTCATTCTAGGTGGATTTCAACAGGCTCCTTGAACCCCCTGGCTTATCGGAGGCCCCAACTTAATCCCTTAGGACATTTTATCCACCGTCTGGATTACGATGTTGGTTTCCAACAGGTTTTACATGTTGACCTTTCTGACATGGAATTCCTGTCGGAAAGCGACTTTGGGGCCATTCCTCCATGGCCTCTGGTTAGGGGGCCTAGGGGGTACCTATGGTGTACCATAATCCCTGCACCATGTGGCAGGCAACACGGTAGGCACCGTGAGGTGCCTGCCTCGCGAGGCAGCGATTAACTGAATCTCCAGTTTCTCCATGAGAGCCTGTGCTATGGTGGGTTTATGACAGCGATGGTGTCGGGCAGACCTGAGTCCACCTGACAACTTAATGAGGCCCAAAGTGATTTGTCCCTTGTCATTTAATGTCTCCCCACAATGGCAGCAACTTTATGGATTAACAAAAGGATGAGCCCGTCATGCCAGAATTAGAACACATAATCTGATGGTCACTAAAAGATGTAGATCAGGTTTTCAACCCACTGAGTTATCCGTCCGCCACAGGACACAGTAATGTAAATTAGGTTTTTAGAGATTATTTTACATGCCTCTCTACTGAGATTCAATCAGCACCTTACGTAATGGTTTAGTACTCCCTCTGCACTCAAGAATTCTTAGGACTTGTTCGCCGGCCTCTGTTCTTTCCCGTACAGTCCTTCCCTTCAGTGTTAAAGCTTGTGGACAGTAAAGAGGCAAACTACTGTTGACTGGTCTGTGAACAGGTTAAAGGACATCCCTGTGTGCTTCTGGCATAGAAGGCCTAATAGAAACTGCAGAGCCTCTCATCCCTAACTTCTCTACAAGAGCAACACCCCCATGGGACGTTGAAAGTCTGCAAAATTCAGCTTGGAGTAAAACTTGTGCCATGCTTACTGCACACAGATATCAGAATTGTATATACAGACCTTCCTAAACTCTTGCACAAACACACCTAAGCAAAATACCTGAGTTCTAGGATGTATGGTAGTGTTTGAGTTTGATGATTGTAGATCCTGGTTAGATAGATGCTATCCCACCTTCTCCACTAAGCCAGAAGGGTGAGCTCCTTGGCAAATTAAGGGATCTGATTTCGGTCATTGGTGCCAAAGGGCACTACAACTGCTATATGTCGTAACATATGTGGAGGTACTCTGTCACCTCTAATGGTCATGTTTTCATGCTATTTATACTGCTGCTCTCTGAGTCCTGTCCAGGTGCAGTCTATCTGCTATCTGACCCCCTGATCTCTATATAATTTAGTAGTAGCACTTCTGTCTGAACCTATAGATTTGTCAAGCTCTCGTGTCTGCGACCTGTGTTTTTTATAACCTTTGATGTCCCATGTTAGTTTGCATAAACGGATTTTGTAAACAGCTCTGAGAGTAGTAATTATTTAAGGAGAGTATGTTAGAAAAAATCTACATTCATTTTTCAAAGTATACTTGGGAAGGGGTGGGGGAGTGAGCACCGGTACCCCTGTGGAATGCAAGGTCTGTGTAACAGACCACAAACGTATCAGGAATATTTCGTTCGTGACCATTCTTTGCGACTCTATGAATTATACCTAAATTTGTGGAAATACAGTTTTGGTCTATTTTTTCAAACTTTTCTTAGGAAAGCCCAACTGCAAGATGCTAAAGGTAGGCGGGTTTGCTCCGGTTCAAGGAATGTATTTGCACCAGACCAATTTCAAAGTTGTTCAGCCACCACTGTTTAACACTATTATGTCATTTTTTAAACATCATTATTAATGTTCTTTGTTTCACTTGTTTACAAAATACTTTAAATAGTCTGTTCATGGAAACTGAGCGGTAGCTTAACAGTTTTTAATGACTAACATTTTGCTTGTGGTGGGCAAAGCTTCTTTCCAGGATGGCTTCTGAATTCCCCAAATAGATCCTATCATAAGCCGAAGATAACACATTTCAACGAAAATACTCACTAGCGGACAGATTGATAAATCAAACAATCAATTGCATGTAGTGATAGATGTTTACTCCTTGTTAGACTTGGGGGTCTCTGGTTGGCGCAAGGTTGCCCTTGGGTCAAGCAGGAACCCTCTCCTCTACGTCAGGGCGCAAGATAACCCCTTGTGAATGACCCTTGCTCACCCTCTAGGTGCGTGGCGTGAGCAGCCAAGGCGATTCCTCAGGCGTTGTTGGTTAAGCACTTACAATCATACACACAGTAAATACATCAATCCCCCCAGAAACGGACACCAGACTTGGATATGTAGAAAAATACGCTTCTTTATGTAAAAATAGGTATATATATCTCAGCAGACTTATCACAAGACCAATAACGTTTTCGCTATGCCACCAGGTTGTAAAGCAGGCAAATGTTCTCTGTTCGTAGCTTCAAATGGATACTTTGTAGTCTCTTGCAAATGTTACTTTTGGTTCCAGTACTCACAGAGATCGGCTCCTGCGAACGGGGAAATAAGGCGTTGCGGGCCCGAGCCCGATACTGGAACTTCTTTAGTGATGTGGAGAGTCGGCACAGGTCGGTGCGACTCTCAGCTTGGGAAGTGGTCTTGGGTCCTCGATCAGCGGGTGTGGGCAGGTAGGCAGGCGCGGCCAGCGACCCTCAGCACGGCGGTGCAGGGGGGGTCTCCACAACGGGGGCGGCGCGGCCTGAGATGTCCGGGGATAGCGAAGCGGGGTCACAGGGCACGGTCGGTGCAGCTGGATGACCCGGCGTAGATCACAGTCGTCGGACGGTTTCCGGCCGGAGGGGTGATAGCGCGTTCAGCGCGCTCCAGTGGCAGGCGGTGACAGGGGTGCAGGCAACCTAGCCCGGGAACAGAGAGCGGCTCCGGACGGAGCGAGGCTCTCACGGAGTTGAGGCAGGCAAGCTCCTGAGTGTCACGGCCCTAGGAGGGGCGATGAGGGGCGCAGTCTCTTTCCAGCGGGATGCACACACGGCTCGAATCGGAGGACGAGCAAAAGCACAGAGAACCCACTGGTCCTGGGGTTCAGTTCAGGGGGCAAGCTCAGATCAAGCCCTTCGAGAATGTTCAAGCACAAAGTAGCAAAGTCTTTTCAGTAGTCTCTTCCTCTCCTTTCTCAGCAAGGCAAGCAGCAGGCCAGCTCCTCCAGCGTCTTCTTCTCCTTCTAGTCGGGCAGAGGTTCTTTGTGGTAAAACAGGATTCTGATTTCTTAGGAGCCAGGCTCCTTCTTTTATACCGTGATTCTTTTGTTCTTTAGCGCCAGGGGGCCTGGGCCTGGCTCAGTCCAGTTCTGGAGCACTTTGTTATGGTGACTCTGCTCTTTCCTTTCAGCAGCAGGGCAGAGACATCAGCCGCTCCACAGGGGGCGGCGCCGGCTTTGTGGTGGCAGAGCACAGGTCTATTCAAGAGTCAAGGTGTACTCCTCCCACCCATCCTGGTGTCCTCTCCCTACCCACCACCTGGCAGCCAACCTGTCTCTGGGGATTCCCCAACCCTGCTCCTTACTGTTGCTAGGCAGAACACACACACGCAGCAGAGGCGGAATGAAATGGCCAGGTCAGTAAATACTAACTTTCTAAAAGTAGTATTTACAAACCCAGGATATTAAAATAAACTTGACTACAAGAAGTATTTTATTATTCTGAGTTCAGGCATACTAAACTTGACATTCTACCATGCTCTCTGAGTCCACTGGGGTCACAGCGTGTAGTGACTCCAGCAGCCCATTCTGGCCTATGGAGAGCAGGTAGCCTTCAATAGTGAAAAACGAAAATGGCTGTAATTCACTACTAAGACATGCCACACACATCCGGGCATGTCCTACCTTATGCCTACAATGCACCCTGCCCTTGGGCCTACCAGAGGGGTGGCTAATATGTAGGTAAGGGAAGGTTTAGGGACTGGCAAGTGGGGGCACTTGCGCAGTCAGCGCGACGGTCCCAGACCGCGCACAGGGTCTGCGGTGGCAGACCCTAGGCACATTTTACACGGCCGCTTTCTGTGGGTGGCGCAACCAGCACTGCAAGCCCACCAGCAGCATTGGCATTCACAAGCCCTGGCACCCCTGGTGCACTTTACTGGGGACTGACAGTGAATCCAATAAACCAATCAGGAACATCAATTACAGGTACACTTTACCTAGGGAGCACTTGCACTGCGGCACGGATTAGCCGTGGCGCAGTGCCCTGAGCGGACAACACCAGCAAAACAATCGAGTCACACCATCAAAAAGTGGAAGGGAAACTCACGCCAAGGTGCCAGGTCTAACACGTGTCCCCTCCAGCTGAAATGTGGGGAGAACTACCCTTGCCCAGGGGGTTCCTCGTCACTAAGGCGGAAATACCTGGACAGACCGTCAGCGTTGGCGTGATCTGTACCAGGACGGTGTTCCACCGTAAAGTCCATACCCTGTAGGGAGATGGACCACCTCAACAGCTTCGGGTTCTCACCCCTCATTTGCATCAACCATCTGAGGGGCCTGTGGTCCGTCTGAACCCGGAAGTGAGACCCAAACAAGTAGGGTCTTAGCTTCTTCAGCGCCCAGACCACAGCAAATGCTTCTCGCTCAATTGCACTCCACCTACTTTCCCGTGGAAGTAACCTCCTACTGATGAAGGCTACGGGTTGGTCCCAGCCCTCCTCAGTCATCTGTGAGAGAACAGCCCCTACACCATGCTCTGAAGCGTCTGTCTGCACTAGGAATTCCTTGGAGAAGTCAGGGGCCAAGAGCACGGGCGCCGTGCACATGGCAGTCTTCAGGGTGTCGAAAGCTTTCTGACAGGTGTCAGTCCAGATCACGTTCCTGGGCTGCTTCTTGGAAGTCAGCTCTGTCAAGGGGGCAACAATCGTTCCATAGCCCTTGACAAACCTGCTATAGTACCCAGTGAGCCCCAGGAAGGCCCTCACTGCGGTCTGCGTCTTGGGGGGTTCCCAAGCCAGGATGGTCTCAATTTTGGGTTGCAAGGGTGCCACCTTGCCACTCCCCACTTAGTGTCCCAAGTACACCACGGAACCCTGCCCGATCTGGCACTTGCTTGCCTTGATCGTGAGGCCTGCTCGGCGCAGAGCCATCAACACTTCCCAGAGGTGGCGCAGGTGTTCGGGCCAGGTGGCACTGAACACTGCGATGTCATCCAGGTAGGCGGCACTGAACGCATCCAGCCCAACCAGTACCTGGTTGACCAACCTCTGAAAGGTGGCAGGGGCATTCTTCATTCCAAATGGCATGACTCGGAACTGGAAGTGCCCATCTGGTGTAGAGAATGCTGACCTCTCTTTGGCCCCATCGGTCAAGGCGATCTGCCAGTACCCAGACGTTAAATCAAACGTGCTGAGGAACCGGGCAGCCCCCAGCCGATCAATGAGCTCATCAGCTCTGGGGATGGGGTGCGCGTCAGTCTTCGTTACTGAATTGAGTCCTCTGTAGTCCACACAGAACCGGAGTTCAGGTGTGGCTCCCGGCGCAGCAGCTTTGGGGACCAAGACCACGGGGCTGGACCAAGGACTGCTGGAGGACTCAACCACCCCTAGCGCAAGCATCTTGGAGACCTCCTCCTTGATGCAAGCTCTGACCCTGTCAGTTACCCTGTAAGCCTTGTGCTTCACAGGTAAGCTGTCTCCTGTGTCCACATCATGGACGCACCAATCTGTGACACCAGGAACCAGGGAGAACCTATCTGGAAACTGCCCCAGCAAGTGGCAGCAATCTTCCTGTTGTTCGGGCGTCAGGGTGGGTGAGAGGTTAACTCCATCCACTGACCCATCTTTCTCAGCGGCTACTAAGAGGTCAGGAAGAGGCTCGGTCTCCTCTTCCATTCCATCATCAGTGGCCAGCAGCATGACCACTTCGGTCCTCTCTAAGTGGGGCTTAAGGCGGTTAACATGTAGGACCCTCAAAGGGTTCCTGGGAGACTGCATGTCCACCAAGTAGGTGATAGGACTCTTGCGCTCCACAACCTCAAATGGACCTGTCCACTTATCCTGAAGTGCACAAGGCTCCACTGGGGCCAAGACCCACACCTTTTGTCCAGGTTGAAGCTCTACCAGAGTGGCATTCTGGTCGTACCACCGCTTCATCTCCTCTGGCTGGCTTCCAGATTTGCCTCAGCAAGTTGCCTGAAACGCCGTGTCTGGTTTCGGAAGGCCAGCATGTAACTGTATACATTCTGGGGAGGTTTCCTGGGAGATTGCTCCCAGCCTTCCTTTACCAAACTCAGAGGTCCTCTTACCGGGTGACCATACAGAAGCTCAAAGGGGCTGAACCCTAGAGACTTCTGTGGCACCTCTCGGTAAGCGAAGAGCAGGCATGGCAAGAGGACGTCCCACTTACGCCTCATTGGACCGCCCAGGCCCATGATCATGCCTTTGAGGGTTCGGTTGAATTTCTCAACCAACCCATTTCCTTGGGGGTGGTAAGGAGTGGTGAACTTGTAAGTTACCCCACACTCCTTCCACAGTGATTTCATATATGTGGATATGAAATTGGTCCCCCTGTCGCTCACCACCTCTAGAGGGAATCCCACTCGGGAGAAAATTCCCATCAGTGCTCGTCCCACCACGGGGGCCGTCACTGTCCTCAGAGGGATGGCTTCAGGGTACCGGGTGGCATGGTCCACCAAGACCAGGATGAACCTGTTGCTCAGGGCTGTCTTGGGGTCCAGGGGCCCCACAATATCAATACCCACTCGCTGGAATGGCGTACCGACCACGGGGAAGGGCTGCAGAGGAGCCTTGTGCTTCCCTCCGCTCTTACCACTTGCCTGGCAAGTCTGACAGGTTCTGCAGTAGGAATCTGAATTCTTGTGCATTTGGGGCCAGTAAAAGTGGGTGACAAGCCTGTCATAGGTCTTGTCCATCCCCAAATGTCCTGCTAAAGGCACATCATGAGCCAGCCCCAGTAGGAAGGTTCTGAACTTCTGGGGTACCACCAGCACACGGGCTGACCCAGGTTCAACAGCCTTAGGCTCGGAATACAGGAGGTCACTCTCCCAGTACACGTAGTGTGTTTTGGCCTGAACACCATTGGCCTGGTCTGCAGCCTGCTGCCGCATACCCACGAGAGAAGGGCATTCTTTCTGCTCCCTGCAGAATTCCTCCCTGGAGAGACCTCCTTCTTGCTGCCAATGGGTCAGCTCAGGCAGGTCTCCCAGTTCGGCAATCTGTTCCCCGGTAGGCTCCAGAGCATCCCCCTCAGGGTCTACTTCCTCCTGGGCCGTGGGAACTTCGGGGGCCGGTTTCCCGCGCCTCCTGCGCCTTCTCCCTAAGGCCGGTTCCTGGACCTCTCCCTCAGGCTCCAGGACCCTCTCAACACCCCTACTGGCTGCCATGGACCGGGTGGTCACGCACGCCCAGTCGGGCAGACCCACCATCCTCAGATGCGTGGTCTTCTCCACCTTTTCCCAAGGGGAGCTCTCCAGGTCGTTCCCTAGCAGACAGTCTACAGGCATGTCAGTTCTCACAGCGACTTGTAGAGTACCAGAGACCTCCCCCCACTCAAAGGGAACTTGAGCCATTGGACAACGACTCTCTATGTTGTCAGCATTGACAACCCTACAGTAGGCATTGGGTACAATCTGCTCTTGAGACACCAGGTGTTGCCTCACCGAGGTCACGCTGGCTCCTGTATCTCTAAGAGCCTCAACCTTCTTTCCATTGATGGTCACTACTTGCCCATATTTCTTAGTGTTAGAGGGTAAGTAGGTTTCAGGGACCATCTCACTGTCTCCTAGCGAGACTAGGGTCATCTGCCCGGGACCCCCACCCCCCTGGACTGCTACCTCCTCCCCAAAGTTAATATTAGCTACTTGCCGGGGTGGAGCACCAGTGGGTGCGGTCTTACCAAACAGGTGACACTTAGGATCAGAGGCAATGTGACCCGGGTCACCACACCTGTAACAATTGAAGGGCCCCTTTGGAACAGGTCTACCTGTCGGGGCCCCGTTCTGCTGCGGGGGTGGGGGAGGCTGAGAACCCTTCTGCTGGTTCCCTTGGGGATTACTTTGGGGGCCTTTTTGGAACCCCTTCTGTTTACCCCTGTCCCCCCCACTCTTCTGCTGGGGACCCTGCCCATCTTTGGCGGAGTCTCCCACTTGACCCTTGTGGACCCTGGTGCTGAGCCAGCGGTCCGCCTCCTCAGCAAGCTTCCTCGGGTTGGACAGCTTGCTATCAATCAGGTGCTGGCGTAGCTCAGGAAAACATTGACTGGACAAGTGCTCCCATGCAATTAAATCAAGCAGCCCTTGATAATCATTCACTTTGCTACCCTTCACCCAACCATCCAGTGCTCTGCAGAAAAAAGTTACATACTCCACATACGTACTCTCAGGGATCTTCTTAGTCTCCCTGAACCTCTGTCTATATTGCTCAGGAGTTAACCCATACCTGGTCATTAAAGCTTCCTTCATATGGGGGTATGAGGCTTGGAGATCTAAGGGTAAATCTAACAGTGTGTCACGCCCTTCCGCAAGGAACCTTCCCCACAACCCCGCTCCCCAGTCTTTCTCAGGGACCCGGTGTGAAGACATGGCCACCTCGTAGGCTCTAAACCACTGCCCTATGTCATCCTTTCTAAAATACTCCTTTACTACATCTTTGGGGATGTACACCTTGGACTCTACCTGCACCGGTGGAGTGCTGCCACCAGAAGGAGCGGTGTCCAAACTTTTCGCCTTCAGCTCCAACTCCTTCAATCTTATATCATGATCCATTTGGCGTTGTTGTGCCTCCAGGGCCAACTTCTGCTTTTCCATTTCCATTTGTCCTGCCAACTTTGCCATCTCCATTGCATGCGCCCTGTCTGCTGCCCTGTCTGCCAGCTCCTCTGGCGACCGGACTCTGCTGGGCGCCTCCAGGTTGTCGGGTGGAACGATGTCCCCCGCATTCTGTGGGTCTTTTGACTCCTTCCAGGCTCTCAACGCCTTGGTGTACTGGACCCTCCTCTTGAATCCAGCATGGGGAACTCTGAATTTTACACTGTAGCCTCTCAATTGCTCTACCGTGTAGCCTTCCAGTCCCTCCCAATCCACCTCATCCATTCCAGAAATCACAGAGTGTGCTCTTCCAGCAGAGAGTGAGCCAGGCATGGTTGCAAAAATGGCAGATGTCTCAACAAAGTTCAAAAATGAAAACCTGTGGCTGCGTTACTTGGTCTGCTCTCACTATCTGGTGATTAATAATTCACTGTATGCAAATTATAAATGCAAATCCGAAATCCCAGCCGCTGCCAACAATGTTAGACTTGGGGGTCTCTGGTTGGCGCAAGGTTGCCCTTGGGTCAAGCAGGAACCCTCTCCTCTACGTCAGGGCGCAAGATAACCCCTTGTGAATGACCCTTGCTCACCCTCTAGGTGCGTGGCGTGAGCAGCCAAGGCGATTCCTCAGGCGTTGTTGGTTAAGCACTTACAATCATACACACAGTAAATACATCAATCCCCCCAGAAACGGACACCAGACTTGGATATGTAGAAAAATACGCTTCTTTATGTAAAAATAGGTATATATATCTCAGCAGACTTATCACAAGACCAATAACGTTTTCGCTATGCCACCAGGTTGTAAAGCAGGCAAATGTTCTCTGTTCGTAGCTTCAAATGGATACTTTGTAGTCTCTTGCAAATGTTACTTTTGGTTCCAGTACTCACAGAGATCGGCTCCTGCGAACGGGGAAATAAGGCGTTGCGGGCCCCGAGCCCAATACTGGAACTTCTTTAGTGATGTGGAGAGTCGGCACAGGTCGGTGCGACTCTCAGCTTGGGAAGTGGTCTTGGGTCCTCGATCAGCGGGTGTGGGCAGGTAGGCAGGCGCGGCCAGCGACCCTCAGCACGGCGGTGCAGGGGGGGTCTCCACAACGGGGGCGGCGCGGCCTGAGATGTCCGGGGATAGCGAAGCGGGGTCACAGGGCACGGTCGGTGCAGCTGGATGACCCGGCGTAGATCACAGTCGTCGGACGGTTTCCGGCCGGAGGGGTGATAGCGCGTTCAGCGCGCTCCAGTGGCAGGCGGTGACAGGGGTGCAGGCAACCTAGCCCGGGAACAGAGAGCGGATCCGGACGGAGCGAGGCTCTCACGGGGTTGAGGCAGGCAAGCTCCTGAGTGTCACGGCCCTAGGAGGGGCGATGAGGGGCGCAGTCTTTTTCCAGCGGGATGCACACACGGCTCGAATCGGAGGACGAGCAAAAGCACAGAGAACCCACTGGTCCTGGGGTTCAGTTCAGGGGGCAAGCTCAGATCAAGCCCTTGGAGAATGTTCAAGCACAAAGTAGCAAAGTCTTTTCAGTAGTCTCTTCCTCTCCTTTCTCAGCAAGGCAAGCAGCAGGCCAGCTCCTCCAGCGTCTTCTTCTCCTTCTAGTCGGGCAGAGGTTCTTTGTGGTAAAACAGGATTCTGATTTCTTAGGAGCCAGGCTCCTTCTTTTATACCGTGATTCTTTTGTTCTTTAGCGCCAGGGGGCCTGGGCCTGGCTCAGTCCAGTTCTGGAGCACTTTGTTATGGTGACTCTGCTCTTTCCTTTCAGCAGCAGGGCAGAGACATCAGCCGCTCCACAGGGGGCGGCGCCGGCTTTGTGGTGGCAGAGCACAGGTCTATTCAAGAGTCAAGGTGTACTCCTCCCACCCATCCTGGTGTCATCTCCCTACCCACCACCTGGCAGCCAACCTGTCTCTGGGGATTCCCCAACCCTGCTCCTTACTGTTGCTAGGCAGAACACACACACGCAGCAGAGGCGGACTGAAATGGCCAGGTCAGTAAATACTAACTTTCTAAAAGTAGTATTTACAAACCCAGGATATTAAAATAAACTTGACTACAAGAAGTATTTTATTATTCTGAGTTCAGGCATACTAAACTTGACATTCTACCATGCTCTCTGAGTCCACTGGGGTCACAGCGTGTAGTGACTCCAGCAGCCCATTCTGGCCTATGGAGAGCAGGTAGCCTTCAATAGTGAAAAACGAAAATGGCTGTAATTCACTACTAAGACATGCCACACACATCCGGGCATGTCCTACCTTATGCCTACAATGCACCCTGCCCTTGGGCCTACCAGAGGGGTGGCTAATATGTAGGTAAGGGAAGGTTTAGGGACTGGCAAGTGGGGGCACTTGCGCAGTCAGCGCGACGGTCCCAGACCGCGCACAGGGTCTGCGGTGGCAGACCCTAGGCACATTTTACACGGCCGCTTTCTGTGGGTGGCGCAACCAGCACTGCAAGCCCACCAGCAGCATTGGCATTCACAAGCCCTGGCACCCCTGGTGCACTTTACTGGGGACTGACAGTGAATCCAATAAACCAATCAGGAACATCAATTACAGGTACACTTTACCTAGGGAGCACTTGCACTGCGGCACGGATTAGCCGTGGCGCAGTGCCCTGAGCGGACAACACCAGCAAAACAATCGAGGCACACCATCAAAAAGTGGAAGGGAAACTCACGCCAAGGTGCCAGGTCTAACACTCCTCTGAAACCACCTATTTGTATAATTATTGAAAGAGTAGTGTCAAAGCCGTGACTGCCATCTGGGCTGTTAAGCTGGACCTATGGTGGTGTAAATGAATACTTTTCTGAAGCCCCCTGAGTGTCTATTTTATAGAGGAGTAAGGTCACAAGCTCTGGCAGACAACTAACCTGTGAAGCCAGGCTTAAGATTCGGACAACTGTATTTGCAATATTTACTTCTGTACATGTGATAGAGAGTAAAGCATACAATGCTTGCACCTGGGCAAACATGGCACACAGCAAGCAATGTTATTTATGCTGTGTCTATATAATAGGTGTTGGTGAACACAATGTATCCACTTCTCAAAGGTGGACCTATGAAGGTCAGCACTAGAGCAAGTATTGCCACTACAATTTTGTGTTGAAGTAATAACGGACTTTGGGGGTAGGGTGGACTGCCCATCATCCAAACAGAGGGCCTTGCTGCCCCCTAGCTGCAGTTGACTGCCTGCCAAATCTAGGGATCCCTTCTGGCTGCCAGGGGTTTGTTCTGGCAAAAGTTGTGGCGGGGGTGCTTTCCGCAGAACTGCAATGCTGGGTGGGCCACCATGTCACTGCTGGGGCATATCTACAAGGCCAGGCGATAATTATCGCTCAGTGCTCTTAGCGCGAGGATAATTATCGTCGGCCAACGCTGAATTTTATCGCGGAGATAGATTGCTATCAGCAACGTTTATCTCCAAAGCAATAAAATTCAACGCGCAAGCTGCCAACTGTGCGATTATCGCTGGAAATCCAGCGATAATCTCACAACGGGGTATATTAAGAAGGCCGCTTTTGCAGCTGTTTTCGGCCGAAAAGCGGCAATAAATTTATCGCCATATCAGCAAAGACAAGCTATTGCGTGTTTTGCTGACTTAGCGCCAGTTTCCAACATGCCTAACTTTGCATCGCTAATGAGATGCAAAGTAGGCGTGGCTGTGAAACCAACCATGGAAAATATCGCGAAGGCAGCTTCGCGATAATAACAGGGAACCTTAACGCAGGAATTTAACGTCTGTTAAATTCCTGACTAAGGCATACTTAACATGGGGGGTGGATTATGTGGCTAAAACCACAGTCCCTATCATCTAGGATATCGCTGTTTTCCACCATGGAAAACGGCGATATCCACAATATCTCTGGAATTCTTAGCGCCTCGGCAATGCGCGTTGTTGATAACGTGCTAACCAGGTGATAAATTCCAGAGATAGCCGGCGATAAATATGCAAGCGCTAAGCACGCTTTGCGATATTTATCGCCGGCCCTTGTTAATATGTCCCAACGTTTGGCGATAGCTTGCTGATAGGGCAAGGCAGACTTAGCCATGATATCCACCTTCCATAGGATATCATGGCTAAGTCAGTTTCAAAGCAGGCGTAAGGAAAGTAGCGATAACCATGGTTAGCGCTACTTTTCTTATCGCTATGCTTGTTAGCGATTCCCTTGATAATTGGAGAAATGTCGGTTAGCGACATTTCTCCAGTTATTTCAGGAAGTAACGCCCACTTTGCATCTCATTAAAGATGCAAAGCTGGGCGTTCAGAAAACAGGCGCTAAAGCAAGGATTCACGCGATAGCGTGACCTTCCTGAAAATAGAGATAAAATTATCACCGCTTTTTGACCGAAAACAGCCGCAAAAGCGGCGATAATTTTTTATCGCCGCCTTGTAGATATGCCCCTGCTGTTCGTTATTATTTTTATTCATGAGAGACACACTCCCGAAACGGCGTTTGTCTGCAAGAAACAAATATCAATGGCTATAGCAAATGGGCAATTTTCTTCCTCAGCGCGGGCTAATTGCGGTTGTGTTTGCTTACAATACTGCCGCTGCCCGCGTTCCACGCAGTGGGACATCAGCAGGGCAGCTTTCTAGTGGCCGCCCGTCGCAGCCTTCCCCCTCCCCCTTGTTCTGCCTCGCGAGCGAGGCCGCGCCCAGGGAGGAGATCTCCCAATGAGTGTGCAGGTAGGAGGCGGGCCCATAGGGGGGCGAGGCTAGCCCCCCCCTACTTAGGCGTCCCTCTCGCCCAGTTCCTCCTCTGCATCCTGCGCGCCGCTCCTGCCCAGACACGCGATTTTGTTTGTTTCCCGCCTTAAATTACGATTAACTATAGTATAATCTTAACTTCTGCGAAAAGTCATTCAATCTGTTTACCAACCGAACTTTACTTTGTATTTTTCGATATTGTTAGGATCACAAAGGCATCCTCAAGGTAGCGGACAGAGCAACCTACCCTTAATAAACCGTAATAAATCTCTGACAGCTATGTTACCTCCTTTCGGCTTGAGCACTGTTCTTTCTCCCCACAAGCGTTTTCCTCACAAAGCGGCCCATAGGGCCTTTCCAATTAGCTCCACCTCGCTCCCTCCAGTGAGATCACCCTGTGACCTCGCGCCGCGTGTGTACTGTTAAGTCAGTCGTTTTAAAGATAATATTGCCTTACCCTGGTCCAGCAGGTACAGATTCCCCATGCAGGCGCTGGTGACTTCGTACCGAACAGAGACCAAAGCACAGAATGTCGATTCACAGCGCTACTTGAGCAACAAGGTTTGTATGCAAGCGAGCCGCTCTTCTCTTATCACAGAAACTGTCCTCACGAAAAGGTTAGCCAGAAGTGCGCACGTGACTTTCTACTGCTATCTTTGAACTACCTTTGGCCAGGCCTCCCTTGCGATATCATTATGTGTAATATTCCCTCATCTGTGAGTCACCTTCGGCCGCAGCGTAGTTGTCGATAGCGTACCAGGCCATGTGCAATGGTAACAGGTAGAGGTGGGGCTAGCCAACAAATTAACAAGGAGAGCCGAGATAGAGCAGAGTGATGTGTGTGTCTTGTCTCGAAGAGCCCCTGCACAACCGAGCCCTGGAAAATGTCCATGTGGTGTATGAACAAAATATCTAGTTGTAAATATCAGGAGAACGAAATAACGGAAAATAAATATCGTGCTGCAAAAATATCCTGTGATAAAATTGTAAAGCATCTTTTTTTTTACCTAATTTAATGTGTTTTAGTTTATATATGTATTTATGTGTTAGTATTGTTTGTATAGTAATTGTTATTATTTTTTTAAATTAAGGGGCAGATTTATGTTGCCTGGCGCATCTCTGCAAATCAGCAGGAAAGATGGAGCATGCAAGATTACCCTTGCGCCACCCGTGATGCGCTGCATTTACAATGCGGCGCATCATGGCGTAGGAATAAACAGATGTGTGTCGCATCTGGGGCGTAAAGTTGGCGCAGTGCTGAAGTAGTGTTGCGTGCGACACGGAACTCCAGCACTCTTCCAACTTGCCCTATCTGTAACGTGGTGCGTGAAGCCTTACGCCTGCTTCAAGCAGGTGCAGGGTTTTGACGCATCAGCGTTGGAAAAGTGACTCAGTGAAATCTTGTAGATTTCACCGAGTCACTTTTCAGGGGCGTTCCTGCGACGGAACGCCCCCCCCCCCCCCGCGTAGAAACGCCCACATGAAACCTGATGCAGGTTTTATGTGGCGCAGGGCTTTACACTGTGACACATCTCCATAGATGCGTCACGATGTAAATAGGGCGCAACGTGGTGCAGGGTTTACACCGCCGCTGTGTCGCAAAAGTGACGCAACGGAGGCGTAAAAGTGGCACAAGTCCAACATAAATCTGCCCCATAGCTTGTAATTTTATTTGGTTTTAATTGTTTTAATTTAATTGGTAATAATAATAGCAGGTTGTTGGGTTTGTAGGGGATAGGGTAGGATGTTAATTTTGTAACAAATGACTAATTAATATATTTTAATTAAGTATGTGATTGAGATTCATTATGTATGCTATGTAATATTGATTTAATATACTTATATTTTAAGAGAAGCTTCCGCCATTTGTTGGGGTATAGGGTGGGAAGTTATGTAGGTAATAATTAATTAAGAATTAATTTATAATGTATCATTTATTATTTAACTGGTTATTAATTATGTAAATAATGTAAATATCATATATTTTTGTTATATTTTAGGTGCGGGCTAATAGGTTTGTAGAGCTATAGGGTGGAAAGTTAATTAAGTAATAATGTACAATTAATTATTAATCTAATACAAATTATGTATTATATTATTAATTATATACATTATGTAATATTGAATATAAGAATATAAGGTGGGAAGTTAATTAAAAAAAAGTTAATTAAAAAATAAATAAAACATTATCATCATTAATGTATAATTAAATATTTAATTGATTAATGATTATGTACATTGTGTAATAATTATATATTTTAGTTATATTTTTGGTTTGCTCTCCTGGGTTTATAGGGTTGTAGGGTGGAAAGGATATTCAAGTAATAATTAATTAATGATTACTTGCTAATTAATCAAATTAATTATGTAATTATTTATTAGTTATTTTAATTGTGCTATGCTTATTTATTTTCATTATTTTTTATTTAAGATGTGGTTTTAGGTGTGGGTTGCTAGGTTTGTAGGAGTATAGGGTACGAAGTTAAGTAATTAATAAATAAGCATCCTTCTTTCATTAAAATTAATTATTACATTGTGTATGAATTTTGTGAACTGGATAATTGTTGTTTATTTTTTATATATTTTATTGTAAACAATAATATTAATATTTAGAGTTTATATGTATGTTTTAATTAATATGGTTATTCAAGTGTGTAATGCTTTTGAAGCGAAACAATTTACCCACTGTTGCTTAGACTGGAGTGGGAAAAGTAAATATTGCTCCTCCAAAGTCCAATGCTTTCCCTACTGTTGCACAGCCTGGAGATGGAATATAAAATGTCACCCTCTGAAGTCCAAATCTTTCCGTATTACTGCACAAACTGGAGTGGAAATAGTAAATGTTACCCCTCCGATGTCCAACGTTCTCCCTACTGTTGCGCAGACTTGGAGAGGGAATAGTACATCTTTTTCCTTCAAACTCCAAAGCCTTCCCTACAGTTAGGCTAGGTGGTGTCAAAATAGTAAATTTTACTCCTCTGAAGTCCAACGCTTTCCCTACTGTTGCAGAGACAGGAGTCAGAATAGTATATTTAACCCCTCCAAAGTCCAACACTTTCCCTTCTGTTGCACAGCCTTGTGTGGGAATAGTAAATTGAATCCCTCTGAAGTCCAGCATTTTCCCTAGTGTTGCACTGTTTGGAGTGGTAATAATACATTTAACCCCTCTGAAGTCATACGATTTCTGTACTACTGCATAAACTGAAGGGGGAATAGCATATCTATTACTCCCAGACTCCAACACATTTCCTAGTATTGGTAAAATATGATTTTTTTCATATCGGTTTATAATTTTCATTTTACAGTATTTCTTTATATTTTTCTATGTTTTAAAAGTTATATTATTGTAAATGATTTTATTTTATTTGTTTGGTAAATTATTTTGGCCCTGATTATGATGCTGGGTGGATGCCTGACACCAATGCGGGAAAGGATCCACCCAAACAATGGGTCAGCGGTTCCGCAGTCCCAATTAGGAAAATGGAAGTTTGTAAACATCACTGCACACTGGGTGTGCTTTACGGTGCCTGACACACAGAGCAGGGATGTTGAGGGGGCACCAACTGTGCCGCCCAAGGCAGTATGCATAGGCCCGGGGGCAAGGCGGCCCTGCTAGGGGCCTACAATGTGGCTTTCCGACAGCCTTTCCATGTCAAAAATGCCGACAAGGAATGGCTGTCGCAAACCGACATCATAATCCTAAAGGCCGAAACACCGTCCTTAAGGGATCATGCTGCCATTCTAACTGACTGATGGGCTCACTCATCGGAACCACGCCGGATTCCCCTTAAAGTCTAAACTCCGACTGCCGTCATGCTCATACGGGGTCAGACTTTAAGCCCACAATGTCGGGCAGAAAGCCTCTTAATGCTGGTCGGAGGCTTTGCGCCCAAGATTGTCACTGGGCCTTCAGTATTTTAGAATTGAATAGTTAATATTTTTTTCTGTTTCTGTATATATAAAATTCGCTCTTTATATTAGTAAATGTAAAGAATTAAACAAAAAAAGAAAATAATGAAAAACATATATTTTTAATAATTGTGTTACATTACATATACGTACATTCTGCATTCTGCAAACTCCGTGAACGGAGCAGAGTTTTATGCCTGGGCTAAATTATATATTTATACATAGATGTAAATATATACACATATATATATAGATCCTCGAAATCCAACTAATTCGGAAGAATCGTGCTGCTGGACCTTCCGAAAGCAGGAAACGGACACCAACTTGTGCTTAATTACTTTTATTACCCGCAGTAGATGCCGCCATGACGCGTTTCGGGCCCGTAAGCCCTTGATCACATGACATGCCTGTGGCTTTTTTTCTTTTTTTATACAGTGTTAGTGAACCATAGAGCATGAAGACAGACTATGCGATGATGTTGCCACCAAAATCATGACATAAGCATAATGCTTGCAAAACATGCGAACAAAAGGGCCAGTTATATGTTTAAATTCCAACACAATACTGCATGTCCGACATACTTGTTGAGTATAACATGATCCATTATTTGATGCTCAATACGTGCACATAATCAAACGTGACTTTACAAAGAATGCCTAATATGCATCTTGAATGTACCCAACTACCGACTTAAATGCCGTAGGACAGCCTGGGTCACTATTGTGTTACGTATATTAGTCAACTTAATGGTGATCAGTTCCTATATATATATAGATATAAATATACTCCACTGGTTCCCAGTTACCGGGTAATTGCAGCGCTCCTCGTGGGTGCAAATCCCTGCGGTTGAACCACACCGCTTTAAATCCACCAAAAATCCCTCCAGCCGGAAAGAAAACGGGATGCACTCTTTACAACCTTTTATGCGCTTTTATTTCTTTATAAATTCACTGCATGGGGTACAGGCAATGGCTGATCTACGCGTTTCGGTATTCCTGATACCTTGCTCACGATCAACTGTTTGTTTGATCCCGCCCTCTTTAAGTTCAATTTGAAATTACATCATTTCCGGGCGGTTTTCAAACACCCCTTTGCATTCTGGAGAATGTAGTTTTGAAAACCATTGTATTCTTTGTGTTGTGTCCGTCTTTCTTATTTATTTACACTCTAATGTTTTGTTATTAGTAAGAAAAGTTCAATCGACATTATCCTTCATGAACGCTTGTCTTTTCTCTTTATCTCCTCTGGTGGAGTTTCATCTTATGCACAATGAGTCTTTTTGAATCATTAGTTTCCATTTTTTCAATTTTCTCTTCGATGTTATCATCCCTTGACTGTATTTTCTTACATTTTACAGTTTTCATGTTTATTCCTTTTTTTTTATAGATGTATGTAGAGCTCTTCTGACTGATTAAGGCCGTGCGGATGTAATGTGCGTAATTTTAAAATATACCGTGACTCCTTCTGTCGCAATTGCCTTTCTCGATCTCCCCCACGTTCTTTCTTTGGAATGGTCTCAATTCCATAGTATTTCAATTTTTTCCAGTCTCCTTGATGGGCTTGTTCCATGTGTTTTGCCACCGCATTTAATTTGTCCTTATGTATTGTGGCTCTTATGTGTTCCAGTATTCTTTTTTTCAATTCAAAGATGGTACTCCCCACATACTTCAATGGGCATGGACATTCCAACACATAAATCACATATTGTGTTTTGCACGTTATTAATTGGCGAATCTCCCAGATCTTATTGTTTGCCATCTTAATATTTTTTGTCTGTTGGGCAATCTGACAGGCTTTACACATGTGACATTTTATGAAACCCTTTGTCTTCAGCCATGTGGATTCCTTTTCTTTTCCTTTGAAATGGCTATGAATTAGATGGTCCTTCAAATTCTTCGCTCTCCTGTATGTTACCGTCGGATGCTTTCCCACTATTTCCTTAACAGTAGGATCCAACTGTAGTATCTTCCAGTTTTTTCTCAAGATACTCACTATTTGTTTACTTTCCAATGAGTAATCCATTATTAACCAGATGGTCTCAGATTCTGTATTCTTTGATTTCCTGGATAGACAATCCTCTCTCGTTTTGCTGTTTGCTGTTTCCCAACATTTTTTTACTGTATTGGTGTTATATTTTCTTTTTTTGAATCTTTCCATTGTATTTTGACCGTGTATCCGCCATTCCTCTTCTTCACTGCATATCCGCCGAATTCGCAAGAACTCCCCATAAGGGATACTTGAGATTAGGGTTTTTTGGTGGAAGCTTGTCGCCTCCAGGGTGGCATTGGTTGCTGTACTTTTTCTGTGTAAAGTTGTTTGTATATGGCCATTTTTGATGTATATTTCCGTATCAAGGAATACCACTCTTTCATTACTGATCTCATATGTGAATTTTATGTTTGTTTTGCTGTTGTTTAATAACTCGAAGTATTCCTTGAATTCCATTTCCGTGCCATCCCAGATGATGAATAGGTCATCAATGAACCGTTTCCAACTTACGACCTTATTCACCATTCTGTCATTACTTTCACACCCTGCAACCTCTTTCTCCCAATATCCCATCGCTAAATAGGCATAACTGGGACTAAAAGAAAATCCCATTGCAGTCCCATTGCTCTGGCGATACACCTCATCTCCGAAAACAAAGATATTTTTGTTCAAGCATATTGATAACATCTCAAGGAGCATTTTGTTATGTTCACTGTATTTGATGTTCCGTTCCTTCAAAAAATAGTCACATGCCTCAAGGCCCATTTCATTTTCAATGTTTGTATATAAGGATATGACATCCATTGTGACTAGCTGGTATGTGTCCTGCCAGGGAGTGTTTTGCAGTAGTCTTAACAAGTCTGTTGTGTCCTGTATATAGGAGCTGAGTTGGGTTACGTAGGGGTTTAAGAAGAAGTCAATGTAGTTTGCCATTGGTTCTAACAATGAACCTTTCGCTGACAGGATAGGTCTGCCCGGTGGTTTTTTATGATCCTTATGGAGTTTTGGCAAGAAATAAATTGTGGCTGTGATTGGATGGGGTACTGTTAGATATTTGCATTCTTCTTCATTTATTAATTCTCGTCCCGCCCATTCTTGAAGCTTTTTATCAACTTTTTCTTTTATTTCTAAGGTAGGATTCTTTTTCAATTTTTCATAGTAATTTGTGTTTCTTAGTTGGCGGTGTGCTTCCGCTACATATGCTGTTTTGTCCATTATTACTATGTTTCCCCCCTTGTCTGCCATTTTGATTTCAATCTGATCATCCATTGTCAAATTCCGTTGGGCTTCCCGTTCCATCTTGGTTAAATTATCGGTAAATGCTGGTCTCTTTATTTTGTATAGGTCTTGAATAACCGCTTCTTGAAATACATCTATTTTGTTTCCTGGTGTTAATTGAGGATAAAATTTGGACTTTGATTTCATCCCACTTAGACCTGCTCCTCCTTGTGTAACTGCCATGCTTAATGGGATTTCTTCTCCCTCCATTACATCCAAATTTAATAGTGTCAAGAAACCTTCTGTATCCTTTACTTGTACACTAGTTGTTTTTTCTTCCGATGTTTTAATTTTTCCATAATGTTTTTTTTCTCCAAAAAATTTGGCCAGTTTGATCTTACGAATGTATAGGTACAAATCGATTCTTACTTGTGCTAAGTCCATTTTACTTGTAGGGCAGAAATTTATCCCCCTTTTTAGTAACAGAGTCTCTGTATCTGAAATGGGTCTTTTGGATAAGTTCACTACTTGTAATTCATTCTTTACTTGTTCTTCCTGCACATGCTCCTCGTTTCTGTTCCCATTTTTTCCACGGTAACACTTGCTTCTGTTGCCCCTTCTTTTGGGTTTCTTTGTGACCATTTCCGTCCTCTTCCTCTTCCTCTTCCCCTTTGTTGCTGGAATGTGGGTCGATTTTGTTCCCATTGTCTCTGTTGCAATATTAGGCGCATGTCCCCTAAAAAAGATAACTTGCTCCTGTTTGATTCAGATTGTTGTTCCCCATCACTGGGCTCATTGGAGATTAGGGAGGAGGCACTACTTGAGAAGCTTGTTGCGATGTTCCAGGTTGCTTGTTCCTTCATTGCATCAAACTTTCGAGAAAAAGTAAAGATACGCCCCTCAGCGTAATCATTTGCATCCCTGATGAATTTGGAATGTTTTCGTTCTCTTACCGAGTCCTCATGTTGATCGATTTGCACTTCCAACTCTTCCTTAAACTTTACCATTTCAGTGGTCATCTTTAGTAAAGATAATTCCTTCTCTGTTTCACACAGTTGTTCCTTTATTTTGATAAGGCCAATTTCTATGTGCTTTACCAATATTTCAATTAGGCCTAACGATGATTTCAAGACGAAATCCCCCCATTCCTGCAATAATTCATTTGATGCGTCTTGATGATTTGGCATCAACATTATTCTCAGCCCTCTAGGGATTCGTTGTACTTCCAAATACTTTTTCAAAGTGATTAACTCCCAGGATTTATTTATCTCTTTGCGGCTTAATTTTTCCCATGCATGTATTTTACTTTTAATGTCCGTTTTTCCTGACATGCCCGATGTTCCCGGGTCTTGGTCTGCACTGCCCTTTTCAAACATCGAGCCCAACATCTCATTCCTTTTGGCTTCACGTTTCTCCATTTCTGCCTGCCCGTCTGTTTTCCCCAATTGCTCGCAATAATGGCTTCGCGCAGTTGTAAATCGGAGTTTGCTGTAACTGTTAAAACGCTCACTTAACCGCGTGTTTTCCTGTTGAAACCTGTGATGCGGATTTATAGCGCAGTTACAGTTCCGACACTAAGCTGAAGTATCACCGGTGTGAAACAATGTGGCAACTTTTCTCTTCAACACACTCTCTTACCTCGGTTCTTTCTTCCCGAGCGGTGTGTCCTTTTTCCACTTGCTGCTTCTTCTTTCAGCGGTCACTGCTCCCGGTGTCATAAATACACTCCACTGGTTCCCAGTTACCGGGTAATTGCAGCGCTCCTCGTGGGTGCAAATCCCTGCGGTTGAACCACACCGCTTTAAATCCACCAAAAATCCCTCCAGCCGGAAAGAAAACGGGATGCACTCTTTACAACCTTTTATGCGCTTTTATTTCTTTATAAATTCACTGCATGGGGTACAGGCAATGGCTGATCTACGCGTTTCGGTATTCCTGATACCTTGCTCACGATCAACTGTTTGTTTGATCCCGCCCTCTTTAAGTTCAATTTGAAATTACATCATTTCCTGGCGGTTTTCAAACACCCCTTTGCATTCTGGAGAATGTAGTTTTGAAAACCATTGTATTCTTTGTGTTGTGTCCGTCTTTCTTATTTATTTACACTCTAATGTTTTGTTATTAGTAAGAAAAGTTCAATCGACATTATCCTTCATGAACGCTTGTCTTTTCTCTTTATCTCCTCTGGTGGAGTTTCATCTTATGCACGATGAGTCTTTTTGAATCATTAGTTTCCATTTTTTCAATTTTCTCTTCGATGTTATCATCCCTTGACTGTATTTTCTTACATTTTGCAGTTTTCATGTTTATTCCTTCTTTTTTATAGATGGATGTAGAGCTCTTCTGACTGATTAAGGCCGCGCGGATGTAATGTGCGTAATTTTAAAATATACCGTGACTCCTTCTGTCGCAATTGCCTTTCTCGATCTCCCCCACGTTCTTTCTTTGGAATGGTCTCAATTCCATAGTATTTCAATTTTTTCCAGTCTCCTTGATGGGCTTGTTCCATGTGTTTTGCCACCGCATTTGATTTGTCCTTATGTATTGTGGCTCTTATGTGTTCCAGTATTCTTTTTTTCAATTCAAAGATGGTACTCCCCACATACTTCAATGGGCATGGACATTCCAACACATAAATCACATATTGGGCCTCATGTAGGTAGCCAAATACCGGTCGGTAACGGCCGATTTTCGGTAATTATACCGTTACCGACCGGTATTTTGGCTATTGGTATGTAGGGGGACAAGTTTTGGCTTCGGAATTTACCGAATCGGTAAAATTACCGATTCGGTAATAATACCGAATCGGTAATGTTACCGAATCGGTAACTTTTCCGAATCGGTAATTTTACCGATTCGGTAAATTCCGAAACCAAAATCGAGATGTAGGGGGAGTGTGTGTGTGTGTTTAAGAGTCGGTATTTACCACCAACTTATAGTTGGTGGTAAATAATTAATGTATGTGTTTAAGCATTTTTACGCGCGTAGCAGTGTGCAATGTGGCATACATACATGCCCTTAGGGCATGTATGTGTGCCACATGTGTACACATGGCCGAATCAGGGGTGCAACAGGGTGTCAATGTGACACCCTGCCACCCTTTCATGTGTTCCCCCCATTACCGAATCGGTATTTACCGATTCGGTAATGAGGCATACCTTCCCATCAATGGGAAGGTATGCCTCATTACCGAATCGGTAAATACCGATTCGGTAATTACCGAATTGTAACGAATCGGTAAAAAATACCGACTCATTACCTACATACGAGTTACCACTTCTAAAATACCGATTCGGTATCGTTCGGTATTTTAGAAGTGGTAACTGGTATGCTACCTACATGAGGCCCATTGTGTTTTGCACGTTATTAATTGGCGAATCTCCCAGATCTTATTGTTTGCCATCTTAATATTTTTTGTCTGTTGGGCAATCTGACAGGCTTTACACATGTGACATTTTATGAAACCCTTTGTCTTCAGCCATGTGGATTCCTTTTCTTTTCCTTTGAAATGGCTATGAATTAGATGGTCCTTCAAATTCTTCGCTCTCCTGTATGTTACCGTCGGATGCTTTCCCACTATTTCCTTAACAGTAGGATCCAACTGTAGTATCTTCCAGTTTTTTCTCAAGATACTCACTATTTGTTTACTTTCCAATGAGTAATCCATTATTAACCGGATGGTCTCAGATTCTGTATTCTTTGATTTCCTGGATAGACAATCCTCTCTCGTTTTGCTGTTTGCTGTTTCCCAACATTTTTTTACTGTATTGGTGTTATATTTTCTTTTTTTGAATCTTTCCATTGTATTTTGACCGTGTATCCGCCATTCCTCTTCTTCACTGCATATCCGCCGAATTCGCAAGAACTCCCCATAAGGGATACTTGAGATTAGGGTTTTTTGGTGGAAGCTTGTCGCCTCCAGGGTGGCATTGGTTGCTGTACTTTTTCTGTGTAAAGTTGTTTGTATATGGCCATTTTTGATGTATATTTCCGTATCAAGGAATACCACTCTTTCATTACTGATCTCATATGTGAATTTTATGTTTGTTTTGCTGTTGTTTAATAACTCGAAGTATTCCTTGAATTCCATTTCCGTGCCATCCCAGATGATGAATAGGTCATCAATGAACCGTTTCCAACTTACGACCTTATTCACCATTCTGTCATTACTTTCACACCATGCAACCTCTTTCTCCCAATATCCCATCGCTAAACAGGCATAACTGGGACTAAAAGAAAATCCCATTGCAGTCCCATTGCTCTGGCGATACACCTCATCTCCGAAAACAAAGATATTTTTGTTCAAGCATATTGATAACATCTCAAGGAGCATTTTGTTATGTTCACTGTATTTGATGTTCCGTTCCTTCAAAAAATAGTCACATGCCTCAAGGCCCATTTCATTTTCAATGTTTGTATATAAGGATATGACATCCATTGTGACTAGCTGGTATGTGTCCTGACAAAACAGCATATGTAGCGGAAGCACACCGCCAACTAAGAAACACAAATTACTATGAAAAATTGAAAAAGAATCCTACCTTAGAAATAAAAGAAAAAGTTGATAAAAAGCTTCAAGAATGGGCGGGACGAGAATTAATAAATGAAGAAGAATGCAAATATCTAACAGTACCCCATCCAATCACAGCCACAATTTATTTCTTGCCAAAACTCCATAAGGATCATAAAAAACCACCGGGCAGACCTATCCTGTCAGCGAAAGGTTCATTGTTAGAACCAATGGCAAACTACATTGACTTCTTCTTAAACCCCTACGTAACCCAACTCAGCTCCTATATACAGGACACAACAGACTTGTTAAGACTACTGCAAAACACTCCCTGGCAGGACACATACCAGCTAGTCACAATGGATGTCATATCCTTATATACAAACATTGAAAATGAAATGGGCCTTGAGGCATGTGACTATTTTTTGAAGGAACGGAACATCAAATACAGTGAACATAACAAAATGCTCCTTGAGATGTTATCAATATGCTTGAACAAAAATATCTTTGTTTTCGGAGATGAGGTGTATCGCCAGAGCAATGGGACTGCAATGGGATTTTCTTTTAGTCCCAGTTATGCCTGTTTAGCGATGGGATATTGGGAGAAAGAGGTTGCATGGTGTGAAAGTAATGACAGAATGGTGAATAAGGTCGTAAGTTGGAAACGGTTCATTGATGACCTATTCATCATCTGGGATGGCACGGAAATGGAATTCAAGGAATACTTCGAGTTATTAAACAACAGCAAAACAAACATAAAATTCACATATGAGATCAGTAATGAAAGAGTGGTATTCCTTGATACGGAAATATACATCAAAAATGGCCATATACAAACAACTTTACACAGAAAAAGTACAGCAACCAATGCCACCCTGGAGGCGACAAGCTTCCACCAAAAAACCCTAATCTCAAGTATCCCTTATGGGGAGTTCTTGCGAATTCGGCGGATATGCAGTGAAGAAGAGGAATGGCGGATACACGGTCAAAATACAATGGAAAGATTCAAAAAAAGAAAATATAACACCAATACAGTAAAAAAATGTTGGGAAACAGCAAACAGCAAAACGAGAGAGGATTGTCTATCCAGGAAATCAAAGAATACAGAATCTGAGACCATCCGGTTAATAATGGATTACTCATTGGAAAGTAAACAAATAGTGAGTATCTTGAGAAAAAACTGGAAGATACTACATTTGGATCCTACTGTTAAGGAAATAGTGGGAAAGCATCCGACGGTAACATACAGGAGAGCGAAGAATTTGAAGGACCATCTAATTCATAGCCATTTCAAAGGAAAAGAAAAGGAATCCACATGGCTGAAGACAAAGGGTTTCATAAAATGTCACATGTGTAAATCCTGTCAGATTGCCCAACAGACAAAAAATATTAAGATGGCAAACAATAAGATCTGGGAGATTCGCCAATTAATAACGTGCAAAACACAATATGTGATTTATGTGTTGGAATGTCCATGCCCATTGAAGTATGTGGGGAGTACCATCTTTGAATTGAAAAAAAGAATACTGGAACACATAAGAGCCACAATACATAAGGACAAATCAAATGCGGTGGCAAAACACATGGAACAAGACCATCAAGGAGACTGGAAAAAATTGAAATACTATGGAATTGAGACCATTCCAAAGAAAGAACGTGGGGGAGATCGAGAAAGGCAATTGCGACAGAAGGAGTCACGGTATATTTTAAAATTACGCACATTACATCCGCACGGCCTTAATCAGTCAGAAGAGCTCTACATACATCTATAAAAAAGAAGGAATAAACATGAAAACTGTAAAATGTAAGAAAATACAGTCAAGGGATGATAACATCGAAGAGAAAATTGAAAAAATGGAAACTAATGATTCAAAAAGACCCATCGTGCATAAGATGAAACTCCACCAGAGGAGATAAAGAGAAAAGACAAGCGTTCATGAAGGATAATGTCGATTGAACTTTTCTTACTAATAACAAAACATTAGAGTGTAAATAAATAAGAAAGACGGACACAACACAAAGAATACAATGGTTTTCAAAACTACATTCTCCAGAATGCAAAGGGGTGTTTGAAAACCGCCAGGAAATGATGTAATTTCAAATTGAACTTAAAGAGGGCGGGATCAAACAAACAGTTGATCGTGAGCAAGGTATCAGGAATACCGAAACGCGTAGATCAGCCATTGCCTGTACCCCATGCAGTGAATTTATAAAGAAATAAAAGCGCATAAAAGGTTGTAAAGAGTGCATCCCGTTTTCTTTCCGGCTGGAGGGATTTTTGGTGGATAGATATAAATATATAAACATTCACACATATGTGTGTTTGAATGAGGATATATTTATTTATATTATTAAATATTAGCTAGATGTTTTAAATTTGCATTATATTAATGGTATATTAAAATATTTACTACTTTAAACTAGACATATAAAGAAATATTATTTTTGGATGTTTTTGAACAATATTAGTGTGAAAAAATATTTTATTTTCAATGTTTTTGTACTAAACATTATAATGATAGGAAATTGATATTGATATAAAGCCGACTATGAAAATGGACACATTTTACCTTTTCAAAAAAATACGACTCCCTAAGAAACCCTAAAGCTAGCGGCAGAAGTGGCAACCTACTGGATCAACCAGCATTAAGGATCCTTGGTTGCAACATCAGCTTCGGATCTAAGCTCCGCCTTGGGGAGCGAATAGGAGCCAGAGACCAATCGAGATGGAGCGAGTCAATATAAACAGAAATTATCCTTAGCAGAGGAACTTGATTTTTTTGCGCCAGGACAGGAGACAAACTCTACGCCCCAGAAACAGCAAAATCGGCAGAGGTGTAATAAAAGACGACGAGAAAGAGGTAAAGCAAGCAGAAAATGCAAAAGGCAAGAAATCAACAATGGGAAGGTTGGAACGTAAATAAATGTAAACCATTCAGATACTAAAACAATAATCAATCTAGCAAAAGTCGACTTGAAAGAGGCTGAGGCACAATTACTCTCATTGGGTTTGTCATTTTGCCCGGAATTCAGTTTTAAGTATGCGCAGATGAGAAAGGACATCTTTAAATTTTTACGCTGCTAAAGCTGAACAAATATCACATGCCAAAGAAAGCTAGTAGCAATATAAATATTAGGCAGGTTGGAGATACATCATCCAAAATAATGGATTTGATAATGCTGTTATTTAGAGATCTGACTGACTTGCAGGAGGAGAACTCAAGTCAAGGCCACCTCAATGAGGAAAGCATAGAGTCGACAAATGCAACTGCATTATCCTCCGCAGACACTTTCTTAAGACCATCTAAACCTTTTAAGTGCAAATACACCTTCAATCTGATTATGCCCTGCGACTCCTTTAGTCAAGAGTGGCAATATCGCCAATTGATTTAAAAATTTCAAATGAACAAGCAAATTGTGATTAGGAATTCGGACAAGGGGGGCAACATTGTCTTTTGGCATAAAAAAAGACTATATGGCGGAGGCATTATCCCAACTAAATAATAATGAGTGTTACAAACGAAGTTCCACACAAGCAGCAAGATTTGTTTTTTTTTTTGTTTTTTTTTTGTTCCTCATTTACTGCCATGGTTCCAGACTACTGAGAGCCAACTGTATGGGTGGTGAGAGTTGCGAGTGTACTGTTGCGCTGTCACAGCCGATGCTGGAAGGGCAGTAGATGACAAGTCAAATACAGGAGCCCTACAGCTGCCGCGGCCACCTCAGCAGCTCAACCCTTACTAGTCAACCGACAGAAGTTAACCAACTTTAAGGTTATATATGCCGTTGCCGTTAAAACCTGCGAACCTGGACGATAGAAAAATGAACCATCGGAAAAGTAAAAAACAGCAAGATAGTACTATGGCAGAATAATCATCGGAGTTGGGAAAAAAAAAAAAAAGAAAAAAAACCCCAGCTAGCTCAACAAGTTCAAACCAGGCCATCCAGCAACTTCCAAAAGTTTCTCCTGTCACGATTACCAGCCCTGGCTATGTCTAATATAGAGAACTGGAGCAGGGATCTACGCCACTCATAGAAAGATGGTACAGTGGGTTCTTTCCAGCGTTTGCAGATTTCTCTACGAGCCACCAGCATTGCGTAGAATAGAAGATTACCAGCCATTGATCGTGTGCAGTCTGCTGTTCCAAAAATTACTAGCTTCAGATCTATTAATATCAGACGCCCCAGCCAGGCCGAGAGTTTGCTACTAATTGCGTCCCAAAATGGAGTTAAGTGAGGACATTCGAAAAACATGTGTGCATCAGTAGCCACCATAAGTCCACATCTCGGACAAGCCACCGGACCACCAGCCGCAAATTTCGAAAGTCTTTGTGGGGAATAGTAAGCCCTATGTAGTGTAAACAAGTGATTCCTGCGTAACCTAGCTGGTTTCACTAATTCCCACAGCAGTTTACAGGAAAACAACCAAAGATCTACGAGATTGGGGGTCGGTACCAAGGAACTCCACAGCTGTTCCGGGAGAAGAAAATCGCCATCCATTTCATCCATTATTAGGGAATACCATAGCGAGACCTCCTTTTTTACAACAGGCTGATCAACTAAGAGGGTTTCCAAGTGACTTCCTCCCCCTAGAATGAACTTATTAGATCGTGTGGGTCGCATTGTTACTGCTTGGGCCCAACTTACTATTTGTACATATTTAAATCTTGATAGATTGGGCCCTACTTTACGAACTAAGTCCTCCCAGGGGAGCAAAGTCCCTTCCACAAAAAGATCCCCCCAAACAGCCAACCCAGATTCCCTGAGTGGTGAAGCCAGTGCGTCATTTAGCCAGGTTGGCGCCTCTGGAAGGTCCCATAAAGGAGCTCTGCTAGAGTAATACCCTAATTTAGTGCAGGATTTTATTTTTGCCCAAGTTCTTGCCAGGCCCTGTAGGATCTTCAACTTGACCTTTTTGAAGAATTTGGGGTCTCCGAATTTAAACAGAAAACCAGACTGCCCAGCTCCTTCGCACTTCAACAGAGTGGCAAACAAATTGCCAATCCCGACGCCAGAGGGTGTTTTTAAGAGCATACGTGAGTGGGAAAGCTGGAATGCCCAGAGATAAGCCTGTAGGGCGGGCCCTGCCAAGCCCCCCTTCTCTCTCCGACACCTTATCTTTTTCCAGGCTATCCTTGGGTTTTTGTTACACCAAATAAAAGAGCTTATCTCGCTCTGGAGTTTAGCCAATAAAACGGGTTCAAAGTAAAGAGGAATTGTATTAAACAAGAAAGAAACCCTAGGGAGAATAGACATTTTCACCAGGTTAACTCTACCAATTACAGTAAGGGGAAGGTGTAGCCAAGCTCTCATCAATTTGCGGCATTCATTTGCAATTCTAGCAAAATTAGTAGGGGCGATCAGAGAGATATCTTTAGTAATGTTTAAGCCCAAATAACGAAGACTCTTATTTGAGCCATTACTAAAGCTGCTGCCGACATCGTTCCACACCAATGTTTCTGTTTTAGCTGCGTTTACCTCATATCCAGAAACATTTCCAAATTCCACAGCCAGCCCAATGACAGCCGGGAAGGCAGAGTCGATGTCAGAGGTCATAACCATGAGATCATCCGCATATAACGCAACCTTCTTCTCCCATCCCCTACATACGAAGGGTATGATGGAGTGTTCTTCGCGTATTTTTTGAGCCAAAGGCTCAATGTAGAGATCAAATAGGAGGGGGGAAAGAGGACAACCCTGACGGGTCCCTCTGGAGATAACAAATGCATCAGAAAGACCACCGTTAACAAGTATCAGAGCTGTGGGGCGATTATATAGCAGCCGTACAGCCCCTCGAAAATTTCCTCCCACACCAAACTTGGTCAAGGCCCCCGACAGGAACAACCAATTGACCCTGTCGAAGGCCTTGGTGGCATCGAGTGTTAAAATGGCCAACGGAGCTGCGTTCAAAGTAGCCATATCGATGGCCCCTATTAGATCGTATGTTAGCTCGAAGAGCTGGCGGCCTCCAATAAAACCCTTTTGGTTAGGATGTACTAATGTTGAGATGACTCGACCCAGACTTCTTGCCAGCAGAGAGGCAAAGATTTTGTAATCTGCATTTAATATAGATATAGGGCGGTAGGAGCCACAATCGGTAGGGGGTTTGCCAGGTTTTAATATAAGAGTAATGGAAGCGTCATTCCAAGTTGCTGGTGGTATGACCCCTCCTACTAAGATTTGATTAAACAACGATGTAAGAAAAGGAGAAATTTCTTCAACTAGGATCTTGTATAGCTCTGCCGGTAAACCATCCGGACCAGCAGCTTTCCCTGCCTTGGAGGCTCGCACAGCCCCCTCTACCTCTTCCCTAGTTACCTCCCTTTCCAAAATTTCAGATTGCAGATCCGACAATCTTGGAAGAGAAATACCCGTTAACCAACTCTCAATAGCTGATGAGTCAATGTTGTTGTCCTCCTGATAGATGTTCTGGAAGAAGTTTTTAAAAGTGGTTCTAATCTCCAAATCCGAGAAGACAGTACCCTGGGGAGATGATACAGCAGTAATTATATTACGCGCCCTATCAGATTTAGCCTTCCAGGCCAACAGCTTGCCTGCCCCTTCTCCATATTCAAAGTGCGATAATTTACTCGCTTCCCATTTTTGCAAAATTCGTTGATTTAATACGGAGGCCAGGTCCGCTTTGAGGGAAGCAAGTTTCTCTTGGAGAGCAAGATATCTATCCGTAGGGTCTTGACTACTAAGATTAATTTCCGCTTGCACTTGAAGAAGCGCAACTTCAATGGATGATATCTCCTGCGCGTATTGCCTCCTTCGATATACTACCTTATTTTTAATTAATCCACGAAGACAACACTTGAATGCGTCCCAAACGACCCGAGGGTCTGAGGATCCAATATTGATATGCATAAACTCAAGAGTGTCAGCTCTGATAGACAGGACATCTTGGGGACAAGAGAGTAAAGATCTATCAAATGACCAGGGGGTAGTAAGAGGATTAGTAACCCCGACTATCTCGAGAAGAACAGCAGAGTGGTCTGAAAGGTGTGGAGGATAGTAAGAAATATCTTTAACAGAATCGACCAAAGCGTGACTTATCAGGAAATAATCAATTCTGGATTGATGGTGATACTTATGATTGTAAAATGAAAAACCTGGTTTTGTACCTGCTCTTGCCCGCCAAATGTCAGTGAACCCATATTGCTTCATGGAACTCAATAAAAAGGCTCTAGCTTTAGACGGGGTCAACTGTCTACTGCGGGGGGTCTTATCTAATATTGGATCCAGCACTATATTAAAGTCCCCTGTAAGAATTATAGGGTCTGGAAAGTGCAACAGACTTGAGAAGAGAGACTCTAAGGGAGATGAGTCGTCCAGGTTAGGACCATAAAAATCTGCCAATGTTAGTTTTACCCCACCAATAACCACCAAGGTGATCGCCCACCTACCTCCCTGGTCGACCTGCTGAGTTATAATTCTTGTATTGATGGATTTTTTAAACAAGATAGAAACACCCCTCGTGTTGAGTGGCTGGGAGGTGGATACCGAGAGATCGATCCACCTATTCCTTTTCACCAAATCGAGCATCTCCTCCTCGATGAGATGTGTCTCCTGGAGTACAATGATCCGCGCATCAATATCACGAAGATACTGTAAAATTCTATTAGCCCTTGGTTTGGTGCGCAGACCATTGACATTCCAAGAGAGAATCCTAAGATTACTCATAGGTCAAATACACACTAGAGAGAGTAAAGTAAAATTTAAATTCAAAAACAAGGAACCTAAACATGCTCCTAAAGTAACCATGCTGCCAGACATAAAAAGAAAAAACGTGACTACATGTAAATTTACACCACTGAATCTGAGACCAGACTGAAAATGAGGACATTTTTCCAATAACACCAACCCGCGCCCCTAACCTTGCCCCTACACCCCTGTGACCTAACCTCACCCCCCCCCCACCCCCTGAGGAACCCTTGTAAAGACTAACCGGTAAGCGGTTTGTGGTACCCCTTACCCAACCCCACCCCCGGAGTGAGTGCACAATCGTGGTTCCGTACGTGTGATTTGTAATATAACTTTTATAAAGAAGAAACTTTTTTTATTTTAATTTAAACCCTTTATTTTCCCGCTTTTTCTTTTTTCCTTCCTTTTTTCCTTTTTTCTCTCACCTCCCTTCCGTTTTTTTTTTTTGCTCCCCTTTTTGTCCCTCACCTCGGGTTCAGAGAGGAACATGGCGGCAGCAGGCTAGCTGCCGCGGTACTCCGCCCCTAACCTCCGGAGTAAGGAGTGCAGCAGCGGCGTTTCCTTATGGTTCCTCCGTGGTAATAGTGTAGAGACTATATTTCGTGGAAAGTATAGTCTTACCTGATCTTTCTTTCCTAGTCGCGCTCTTTCTTCTCCCTCCATGTGTGTTCTGCTTGTGGGCGCCGAGGAATCTGAGCCGGCATTCTCAAGTTGGCAGAAGCGGAGCATCGTGCCTGGAGTGCGGCGCTGGAGTGAAGCGGCTCTGGAGCTGCGGCGTGGAAAGCGAAGTCAGTGGCGGGGAAGGCGAAGTCAGTGGCCGCCAGCCTTTCCAGCTGGCTCCAGTGTTGGATCGATCCTCTCCGGCGCGGAGGTGGCGGCTCCCGTAGCCCTTACAGCATCAGTGGGGGTGGCGGCTGACGGTGAAGTCAGCTCAACGGCAGCTTCAGGAGTTGCAACGAGATCAAAATCCGCGTTAGAGAAGCAGAGATCCCAGGTGAAGGGGGCAATTTGCCTGAGCGAGAGGAGCTGGGTGGAGTGCCGGGGAGTCAGCCTGGAGCCTCGGAGGTTTCGTTTTCGGAGAGTAGTCGCATAGCTGGGAATAGTGCCCTGCAGTCTCATCTTAGAGCGTGCACCTTCAAGTATCGAGAAAAGGAAGGCAGGGAGGACAAGTGTGTAAAGGGCCACCCGCTCCATGATAGTAAAGCGGTTAATAGGGGTGCGAAGATACAAAAGACCCCAAAGTCTTATCAGTCTACAAAAAGTTTGCCACTAAGGTCACAATCCACAATAAAAGCTTCATCTTTTTTAGCTAACGAGGTGAAGGGTAAGAGAGCTTACAAGGCTGATAGGGCTGTAAGGTCAGGAAAGTCTGTTTTAGACTCGAATTCTAAGATAACACCCTCTTTGTGCTCGTACTTCAAAGCTGTCCCCCAACTGCTTAACATTGGGAAAAGCCCTAATGCACTATTAGCCACTACCCTCCTATCTGATGGTGAGGACATCCATGAGGGTAGCCAAGATCCCTCTTCAGCACCGTCACCAGAGCCCATTTCCGTTTCTGTCTCCGACCTCTCTCCTCCGCCCTCCAATCACCAGACAAATTCTACTCCTGTCTCTCCTTCAAATCTCTTGCAATCTTCCTCCCCCCAGGCTATAATGGGCGATTTGGTCTATACTTCTTGCCCTGGTCCTTTGCCTTCTGTCCCTGTTCTCGCCCCTGCGCTTTACCCTGAGCTTATGAGGACCTTTGCCTCTGAATTGCAGACTCCGTCTGTTGATTCAATGAGCTTGTGAGTTCCCTCATCACTGTCTGTCACCTCATCTGGTAATATTGGATCCGTCTTAGTTCCCGTCCCCCCCTCACTGTCAGAGTACGGAGGACCAGACGGCGAGCTTCAAGTACCTCCTGGGGAAGTGGGCGATGGTCAGCCCCTGCGTCAAGTACATACAGTCCAACAGGCTCAGGTGCAGAGCCCGTCTCGGGGGGGGGGGCTAGAAGTGATACTGAATGGCAGCCACCAACAGACCTCGCATGTTTTGGGAGCCGGGCTACTGCAAGAGACCCCAGTTGTCCTTGCAGCATCTCTACCTCTTCCACCTGCTCCCTCTCTGGAGCAAATGTTTCGGTCTCTCTCAGCCGACATTAAACGTGGCTTTGAAGAATCAGCTGTAATTCAGAGAGGCATTGGCTAGTAAAGTTGATGGGCTCGCCACGAGAACCAATGCGTTAGAAGAAGCGGTTGGCGGATTATCTTTGCATCTAGATAATGCGGGGGATGAGATAGTGAATCTCAAGAAGGAAGACGTTTCAATCGCTGAGAGGATGGAGACTTTGGAAAACCATGCCAGGCGTAACAACATCCGGGTTTTGAATATTCCTGAGGGAATTGAGGGTTCTGACGTCAAAGGATTCATCGTTCCCTTGCTAGCTTCTTCTTTATCGTTGGGGCTATCTGAAGAAGAAATAGCTAACGAAATTCAACGGGTACACAGGGACCCTTTTAGATGAAATTCCCAAAGATCAAAACCGAGGAGGATCCTTGTGAATTTTCACACTTACACCATAAAGGAGAAGATTCTTAATGCAGCTTTAAAGCTGAAGTCCCTGGTCTATAAAGGCTTCACATTTCAGGTACGGTCTGACTTATCTAGAGTAACACTTGAAAAGCAGTGGGAGCTGGGTAAAAGGATGGATGCATTTCGGAAAATTGGTGCCACCGTCCAGTTAAGTTTTCCTGCATTACTGACGATCATGCTGAATAACAAAATGTACAATATCCGTACTGTGCAGGCTGCTGATGATTTGTTATCTACCCTCCAAAGTGACAGGGGCGCAACGGGTGGCCCTCCCTGAGCACTTACCTATAGTTGATCTCCTTCTCAAATTACTCTCCACCATTTGGTAATTTTTATTTATATATATCTTTGCATATGGATAGGCTAGGTACACGAGTATATGAGTAAAAGGGAACCACAAGTAAGGTGGTGAATGTAAATAAGTAATTCGTAATACAATATAACCTAGCATTAGAATGGAAAAGTTAGGAGAAATAAGCGGAGGATAGAAGGTGGAGGGAAAAAAAAAAAATATTTAAAAAAAAATAAAGAGATAAAAAGAGATAAATGGAAGGACAAGCAGCAAGATTGACATATAATGAATTTTATACAAAACTACTGGCCTGGAAAAGTGCCTGCCTGCTCAGTCTGGATGAATGCAAATATCTCAAAAACGAGCATCCAGTGATGCCGGTAATATATTTTATTCGCAGGTACACAAGAATTTAAAACGGCCTCCAGGCAGATCAATAATATCTGCATGTGATGGTCTATTGGAGAACACATCCCGCTATGTGGATTTTTTCTGAAGGAACATGTAAAAGGTCCCCCATCCTATGTTTAGGACACTAGTGACTTCCTGAGGAGAATACAGGACATAGAATGGAAGGAAGAATATGTTCTGATGTCACATCGCTCTATATGAGCATTAGACACAAGGATGGGATTCGGGCAATGGAACACTATTTAAACAGTAGACCAGCTTGTCTTGTACGACATAGCAGGATGTTGTGTAGCATGACTTTGTTTTGGCTGGAAAGCAATTTATTTATGTTTCAAAACAAGATCTACCAACAACTAAGGGGTGTACCATGGGGGCCAGCTTTTCTCTCAGCTATGCATGTTTACACATGGGTTGGTGAGAGGAGCTGGTCCTCAGTGCCACCCATGGTGACATACTAAAGGAACATGTAGTAACATGATGAAGATTTATAGATGATTTATTTTTAGTGTGGCCAAGCACAAAGAAAAGTGCTTTGGATTTTGTTACCATGATCAATGAGAATGATTTTAGTTTGAGATTTTCAGCCACAGTTAGCCCATATTCAGGCAACTTTCTAGATGTACATACCAGTTTCATAGAAAACGAACTAGTGACCTCCTTACATCTCAAAGAAACTGCAAGGAATTCCGTACAGCATGCCACTAGCTATCACCTCACCCACCTGATCCAAAGCATACCCTATGGGCAAATGTTGAGATTGAGGCATATCTGTAGGGACAAGGGAGATTTACTAATGAGGCAAAAATGAGAGTAGAACACGATTTCTAGCAAGGTGGTACTCTCCAGAAACAGGAGATGCAGCAATAGTTAAATCAAAACTGCGAAATAGCTCTGATTTATTGTTTGGTAACAGGGCGGGCCAGATAAAAAAGTTACCACCAACAATCACTCAGGGGACTGACCAAACAAGATTGATCCTCACATACAGTAAGTAGGAAAAACAACTGAGAAACATCATTAGGCCTACTTGGCCTATTGTTTTGGATGATCCCATTATAGGACACACTTTTCCTAAAACACCCTGTATGACCTACAGGAAGATGAGGTCCATGAGCAATGACTTACGAAAAAGCAGTCTAGAAATAGGCGAAGCAAGCACGTGGCTGTCATCAAGAAAGGTTTTTGTTTTTAATGTACAACGTGCAGGACATGCAAATTTGAACAGAACAAAGAGTCCCACTTAACCCCATTTTGCAATAGAGAAAAATCAATAAGTCAATATTTACCGTGCAAAACAGAATATTCAATTTAAGTATTAGAATGCATGGGTGGACTCCAATATATTGGGAGTACCAAATTACAAGCCCACAAACGAATACTACAACATCTTAGAGCCATCATCAACTGAGACCCCACCTTTCCAGTTGCACGCCATTTTAAGGAGCTTCATGAAAACAACCTAAATCATTTAAAATACTTTTTATTAGAAGCTGTCCCACACCTCAGGAGAGCAGGCAATAGAGAAGCCAAACTCAGGAAGTTGGAAACCTGCAATGTATTAGAATTAGATACCAAAGGTCCAGGGGGCCTCAACACCAGTAAAGATCTGTGCACCTGTCTATAGCAAGGGTTGTTGTTGGTAGGACATACTAAATCATATCATAAGTCTATTTCAAATGTATGCTATAAGGGGTTGTTCTAATGGATAATGTATCCAAGAATGTTCATTGCAACACAGTCTAGCATTGTTTAAGAATTTATTGTGATATGGGAACCTGTTGTAAGTTGGTATGGCGCTCCAAATGAGTTTTGTTTTTTAATAATATTAGTGTGAAATAATATTTTATTTTCAATATTTTTGTACTTAACATTATAATGATAGGAAATTGATATTTTTGACACAAAGTGATCTTGCCATGTAAATCATGCTATAAACCACACATAAAATATAATAAAGTATCTTCACAATTCTATAAAATGCATTTCTATAGTGCAGTGGCAATCGCTATTTCCACACTGCAGTCAGGAATACCATGGAGTTTACCCTTCCCTTCTCTCCCATACCATAACAAGAAAGAGGAGTCAGACACTCAGGTGTATGTTCTACCACAACATTGCTATTTATTCTCTTAAAAATGGAGTCAAGATATGTAAGGCAGTTACATACATCAGTGATATGAAAGCAAGTAAATGCTTTACACAGATTGTACAGCGAGTGGCACTTGAAACTATGTAAGATCAAAATACATTCATGACACAGCAGTGGTAAACAGTTTAATATTGAGGATCCACTCCCCCATTTGCATGTTCCTAACAATGGCCACAAAGCAGACAGCAAAGCATCTTCTATTTACATCCCTCACATAGCCATGCACCTTGTGCCAACAATTTTGGTTTTTCTCCACCAAGAGTCATAGGCAAATAACGTCATCAGCATTCACTTGTTCCACTCCACCCTTGACTAGGTAAGGGATGAAAAATGACATTCAAATTAATACAAATGCAAACAGCACCAGGAAACTGCTTAACGCATAACACCTGCTGCCAGTGTGCCTGGTGGCCAGACCAGCCTCCAAGCCAAGTTCCCTTCAATAATCAAACCCAGGCAAACAAGGGTAGGGCTGAAAGGTACAGGACCACCAGCAGATTAGTTTCCCCTCCAGACAGCCCTGCTCCCAGATATTCATTACCCAATCAAGGGGGCAAACCAGCAAAGTAGCCAAATTTGTAGGGTATCCACCTTCTTTTCTGTGAAAAGTTCCCCTCATGCTCCAGGTGTTTCGCAAAGCAGCTCCCAACCTTCAAATAGGTGTGTCTGGATCCTCCATCTGTTGAGTCATATGGCTGAAGAACAAAGAGGCTGCTCCATGATCATGTGGTGTTTTTAAGACAAGCTGTGACACCACCCTGATGATGTCAAGCCTCATACCTGTATGGAGCTGTGGGGTGGAACATCTAGTCTCGCTTCCTGCAAGACCTGGATGACTGGCAGGATGATCCCCTCAACTCCTCGCGCACAAATTTGAAGGCCTCTCTGTTCTGGCCCATAGAGCGACTAAAGGCAAGCCTTTCCTAGCTGCAGGGATCACCATCTCATAACATGTGGAAACTTTGACATTGATACGTTACATTATATTACGGCACTGAGAGGTACTTATGAAAGAGATATTTGAAAGCATGAACTTTGAAACATTCCTGCATATACCCTGGCGATGATGCAATTATTGAACTAAGAGGCAAGTCAGTCGTCATGTGCACCCTGTATGTGACCCAAATTATTATTGATAGAGCAATATTACATTCTTAAATTTAACAAAATAAATGTTTGTACAGCTCGTATTTTGCATATTTAAAGGTGCTTTCTTATGCTGTAATGATAGAAAAGGACGAAAGGTAAAATTAGACCTTTAGAAAGAGCTTAATTTGTGAAAAAACAATACATGCCAGGGCACTCTTCAGGAGGCCAATGCACTTTGCAGCAATCATTGCCCCTGCTAGCACTGCCAATGTCAGTACCCAAACAACTACTAACCATCACACTTCTACAAGAGTAACTTTGAGATTATTCCCTGTCCCCAAAACTATATTAATGGATTAGGTGACTGTGCTTATCCCTAAATTAGACAAACATTGCTACCATGTGGAAGACTGTCAGAAATGCCAATGTGGATAATTAAGTACCAGTTGCAAGCATTGGAAACTACAGGCTCAAATTAAGCACTGCCTTTGGCAGAACATATCTTAAACAGGGACTGCAGTTACATAAATGCATTCTGGGCTAATTTAATTCAGTTATAAAAGTCCAAATGCACTACTATTTCTTGTCAGTAATGTTGGTAGCAATTCTGAGAATTTTCTTTGGGATCTCTCAATATGTTTGCAATGAAGATGGTAGGACCATAGACTAAGCTCAGACTGAGAGCTTTACTATAAATATATTTTTCCATTCATAAAATATCAAACTATGCCATGAGTAAGTTTTCATGGGTTTGTGCTTCTGCTTCTTATTTTTACTGTTGGAAAGCAGAAGATCCAACCAGGGAAAAAGTTAAGAGGTGGTTAGAAAGTGTATTCTTTCCCTTTTTAGGTCTGATAGGGCATTTTGTCGAAAGATTGAGCAAAACACCTGAAGCAATTTACACCAAACTTGTCATGAATTTAGAATTGTATTTTCTTTTAAAACGTTCAGCAGTTTTATTTGTGTTTAAAAAAAAGTGCCAGGCGGGATTTCAAGATTTATTACTTTTTTATATAGCCATTAAAATTCATTGTTAATCACATTTAAAAAACATTTGTTGACAATATGATTTTCAGGAAGCAATCAGGTCCACAACCGGGAAGAGCACTCCAATGGAAGCAACAGTCTAATGAGGCGGAGGGTGACATGCGCAGGTCCAGGTTTACACACACACCCCACTCACACATGTCAGACCTCAGGGTCACTATTGGGAATTTGAGTAAGTGCTTCAGTGGCAGGATAATTACACTGAGGTGGAGAGTGTCCAACACATATTCAGGTGTACATACACCCCACGCACCCATATTACCACTCAAAACCACAACTACAGATTTGTGGGAGGACTCCAATGGCAGTATCAGTAGAATGAGCTGGAGTGGGTCTAATGCAGGTCCAGTTGTACACATACTTTCACTCACCAATATCAGTACTCATGGTCGCAGTCAAAGATGTTAGGGAGTGCTACAATGGCAACAATAGCAAGCAACCCTTGTCCCTGTCACCAGGCAGGTCGCTCCCCTCACCGCCACGCAGACCAACTGTGTGCCCTGAGACCGCTGCTGCTGCCGCTCGCATTGGTTGTGTCCCGCTTCGTTCGTCCGCATTCCGATCTGCTGTATAACTACTGTCATATTTCCTCTGTATTTTTGTGTGTCCCTGACCGTCTCCAGCACTGTTATCCTTCCCCCTTGTGCCCCCATTTTTCCCAGTGTCCCCTTTTGCCTTCTGTGACCCCCGTCCGCAACCCCTCCATATCTCCCGCCGCTGCGTCCCCTATGGCCACGCCCCCCTGCTTCCCATCCGCCACGCCGCTCCCGCCTCCCAGCTGCTCCTCCCTCCCTCAGCCCCACATATGGAGGCTGTGCAGCAGTAGAGAGAGCGACCCTTGACCCTGTCACCAGGCAGGTCACTCCCCTCACCGCCACGCAGACCCCCTGTGTACCCTGAGACCGCTGCTTCTTCCGCTCGCATTGGTTTTGTCCCACTTTGTTCGACTGCTGCTGTATTAACTACTGTCTGTATTTTTCTTTGTCCCTGACCGTCTCCAGCACTATTATCCTTCCCCCTTGTGCCCTCATTTTGCCCAGTGTCCCCTTTTGCCTTCTGTGACCCCCGCCCGCTCCCCCCTCCGTATCTCCCGCCGCTGCGTCCCCTGCGGCCCCGCTCCCTGCTTCCCATTCGCCACCCCACTCCTCCCTCCCAGCTGCTCCTCCCTCCCTCGGCCCCACATATTGAGGCCGTGCAGCGGCCGCACACCGGGCGTGTGCAGCAGCCGGACAACGGGCGCGCGCAGCAGCCTCACAGCAGCCGCGCGCAGTGGGCGCGCCGCTGGCATGCCCGTCTACGCCCATCTGTGCCTGGACCGGGCCCAGCGACAGGACCCCTGGCCCCTGCAAACACCACGACGCCCGCCTCCGCTATGACTCCAACACCCTCCACGCACTCAACGCCGGACGATCACGCACCTGCTGCACCCAAGGACCCTTCTCCTGCCTGTACTGCAGCTTCACCAGCATCCGGCCCTCCAACCCACCCACCGAAGAACCCAACTTCCTCAGATACATCCTGCTCAACAACCGCTCCACCCACAAACACGCTGTCGAACTCTGGGACCTAGTCGACACCAACGCCCCAGACGTCGCCTTCCTGACGGAGACCTGGCTAAACCCCTCCTCGGCACACGACATCGCCATAGCCATCCCGGAAGGCTATAAGATCACCCGCAAGGACCGCACCAATGGAGTAGAAGGAGGAATCGCCATCGTCCACAGGAACACTTTCAAAGTCTCAACCAACACCGACGACACCCTCCGCACCGCCGAACACCTGTACTTCCAGATCCACACCGACCCCAACACCACCCTCAGAGGCACCCTAGTCTACAGACCCCCTGGAACCCGACCGCAGTTCAGGGACTCCATCGCCGACTTCATCAGCACACACGCCCTCGCCTCCACGGACTACATCCTCCTCGGGGACCTGAACTTCCACCTCGAGAACAACAACGACTCCAACTCTTCCACCCTGATTGACAACCTCGCCAACCTCGGACTCAGACAACTCGACACAACAACCACCCACTCCACCGGCCACACGCTTGACCCCATCTTCTCAGCAAGCACCCACGTCTCCTTCAACCACACCACTGAACTCCACTGGACCGACCACCGCTGCATCCACTTCACCTTCCGGAAACCCACGACACACCACCACACCCAACAGATGCCTCACTGCAACTGGAGCAAGGTCACCGAGGACCAGCTAACCACCACGCTCGCCCAGAGCCCATCCGCAGACCCGACTGACCCGACGCCGCAGTCCGCAGCCTCAGACACTGGATCGACGACTGCGCCAACACCCTCGCCCCGCTCAAGAAACCCCCCAGCACCCACACCAGCAAGAGAGCCAGCTGGTTCACCGAAGACCTTCAGGCCTCCAAGCGAACCTGCTGAAAACTCAAAAAGAACTGGACCCGTGAACAAACACCGGAAAGCTACACAGCTCACAAGAACGCCACCCACAGACACCACCACCTCATCAGATCCACCAAAAGAACCTCCTTCAAAGACCGCCTAGACAACAACGCACACAACAGCAAAGAGCTCTTCAGCATCGTGAAGGAACTCTCCAACCCCAGTTCCAACACCAACGACATCCCACCGTCATAAGACCTGTGCGACTCGCTGGCCACCTACTTCCATCGCAAGATCGCAGGCATCCACGACAGCTTCAACGTCGTCACCATCCCAGCAACCGCTGAGACCCCCGCTCCCACGACCACCACCCGCACCAACCGCCTGCTGGCCTGGACCAACATCAACGACGACGACACCATAAAGATCATGAACACCATCCACTCTGGATCCCCGGAAGACCCCTGCCCACACCACATCTTCAACAAAGCCAGCAGCACCATCACACCCCACCTCCGGAAAACCATCAACATCTCCTTCGAGATAGCGACTTTCCCGGAGAGCAGGAAGCACGCAGAGATCAACGCCTTACTCAAGAAACCCAAGGCGGACTCCAAGGACCTCAAGAACTTCCGACCCATCTCCCTGCTCCCGTTCCCGGCGAAGGTCATCGAAAAGGCCGTCAACAAACAACTGACCAGCTTCCTCGAAGAAGACGACATCCTGGACCCGTCCCAGTCCGGGTTCCGCAGCAACCACAGCGCTGAAACTGCCCTCATCGCCGCCACCGATGACATCAAGACCCTGCTTGACAACGGAGAAACCACGGCCCTCATCCTCCTGAACCTGTCCGCCGCCTTCGACACGATTTGCCACCGCACACTAAGAACACACCTCCACAACGCCGGAATCCAAGAGAAGGCCTTGGACTGGACCACCTCCTTCCTCTCCGGCAGAACTCAGAGCTTCCACCTTTCCCCCTTCCACTCCGAAGCCACCGAGATCATCTGCGGCGTCCCCCAAGGCTCATCCCTCAGCCCAATGCTGTTCAATGTCTGCATTGTCAGCATTCCGTCCATCAATTGTTTGTTGTAACGCTTTTCGCCCTAAGTGGGATGGGTATTCCCAGACGTGGGACCCGTGCTCACTACGCCACTGGAGTCAAGCTATCCTGGCTGATGACGGCTGATAGCCAGAAACCGGTCCTAGGATGCTTGATTCCGGTCCAGGGAAGACATGGCTTGGCAGTTCGGGCTGGACTGTTCCCATGAGGCACAGGGTCAAGACTGATTTGCATATGGCCATGTCTAAACTGGGGTGGTGTAGTGGGCAAAAGAACGATGGATTTAACCCAGATCTCTTGACTGGGGGAGAATGTCTGCATTGTCAGCATTCCGTCTATCAATTGTTTGTTGTAACGCTTTTCGCCCTAAGTGGGATGGGTATTCCCAGACATGGGACCCGTGCTCACTACGCCACTGGAGTCAAGCTATCCTGGCTGATGACGGCTGATAGCCAGAAACCGGTCCTAGGATGCTTGATTCCGGTCCAGGGAAGACATGGCTTGGCAGTTCGGGCTGGACTGTTCCCATGAGGCACAGGGTCAAGACTGATTTGCATATGGCCATGTCTAAACTGGGGTGGTGTAGTGGGCAAAAGAACGATGGATTTAACCCAGATCTCTTGACTGGGGGAGAATGTCTGCATTGTCAGCATTCCGTCCATCAATTGTTTGTTGTAACGCTTTTCGCCCTAAGTGGGATGGGTATTCCCAGACGTGGGACCCGTGCTCACTACGCCACTGGAGTCAAGCTATCCTGGCTGATGACGGCTGATAGCCAGAAACCGGTCCTAGGATGCTTGATTCCGGTCCAGGGAAGACATGGCTTGGCAGTTCGGGCTGGACTGTTCCCATGAGGCACAGGGTCAAGACTGATTTGCATATGGCCATGTCTAAACTGGGGTGGTGTAGTGGGCAAAAGAATGATGGATTTAACCCAGATCTCTTGACTGGGGGAGAATATCTGCATTGTCAGCATTCCGTCCATCAATTGTTTGTTGTAACGCTTTTCGCCCTAAGTGGGATGGGTATTCCCAGACGTGGGACCCGTGCTCACTACGCCACTGGAGTCAAGCTATCCTGGCTGATGACGGCTGATAGCCAGAAACCGGTCCTAGGATGCTTGATTCCGGTCCAGGGAAGACATGGCTTGGCATTTCGGGCTGGACTGTTCCCATGAGGCACAGGGTCAAGACTGATTTGCATATGGCCATGTCTAAACTGGGGTGGTGTAGTGGGCAAAAGAACGATGGATTTAACCCAGATCTCTTGACTGGGGTAGAATGTCTGCATTGTCAGCATTCCGTCCATCAATTGTTTGTTGTAACGTTCAATGTCTACATGGCACCGCTCGCCCACGTAGCATGATGAGATGACCTCAACATCATCTCCTATGCCGACTACACCCAGATGATCCTCTCCCTCACCAAAGACCCTCACACCACCAAAACCAACCTCCACGAAGGAATGCAGGCCATCCCCAACTGGATGAGAAACAGCCGACTGAAGCTGAACTCGGACAAGATGGAAGTCCTCATCCTCTGACCCACCCCCTCGGCCTGGGACGACTCCTGGTGGCCGACTGCACTAGGACCACCCCCTACACCCACCGACCACGCACGCAACCTAGGGGTCATCCTCAACTCCACCCTCTCCATGACGAAGCAGGTCAACGCCGTCTCCTCCTCCTGCTTCAACACCCGCCGCATGCTTCGCAGGATCTTCAAGTGGATCACCACCGAAACGAGAAGGATGGTCACCCAGGCCGTCATCAGCAGTAGACTGGACTACGGCAACGCACTCTACGCAAGAGCCCCGGCCAAACTCCTGAAACGGCTTCAACGCATCCAGAACGCCTTCACCCGCCTGATCCTTGACATCCCTCGCCGCAGCCACATCGCACCCCACCTGAGAGATCTGCACTGGCTCCCCATCAACAAGAGGATAACCTTCAAGCTCCTCACCCACGCACACAAGGCACTCCACAACACCGGACCAGCGTACCTTAACAGCCGACTCAGCCTCTACACCCCCATCCGCCAGCTCCGCTCGCAGACCGTGCCCTCGCCACTGTCCCCCGCATCCGAAGAGTGACCGGCGGCGGCAGATCATTCTCCCACCTCGCCGCCAAGACATGGAACACCCTCCCCATCCACCTGAGGCAGACCGAAGACCTCCTAACCTTCAGGAGACTTCTCAAGACCTGGCTCTTCGAACAACAGCAGCGTCCCACCCCCTCCAGCGCCTTGAGACCCTCACGGGTATGTAGTGCGCTTTATAAATACTATGATTGATTGATTGAATGACACGTAGGGTGTTCACCACAGGTGCACATACCTCACTCTCAAATTTCATCTCTTAAGTCCACAATCAGGGATATAGGGGGACACGCCATTGGAAACAAAAGTATGCAAAAGTACAGTGAGGAATTGGCCTAAGCACATAGATTTGATGACAGTGAAGAAGAGAACGGACCAATGAGAATAGTGTGTGTCCCATATGTTCAAAAACATAAACAAAAACAAAATGATCACTCTGAAGGAATGAATGGCACTGTACAACAAAGGGCCAAGAACACAATTAGATTTGTTCACTAACGCACAAACTCAGGATTAATCAGTGAATTGAAGACTCTGATGGCCGGTAAGGGTTGATGAGGATCATCATCAAGATAGTGTATTTCTGAAAATGATTTCTTTAGAAACAAGATGCAATATAAACAGTTCCATCTATTATGCAATTTTATAAAAAAGCAATTCACTTGTCATACTTAAAAAAAAGAAATATTTGCATACCAATACTTAAGTGTATTCAAATTCATATCATAAATGAGATATACATCATAAAACCTCAATATTTCTTCCAGGAAGAATAATACAAATTCATTAGACATAGAACCGGATAAGGCCATCAGAAGCAAAATACAAAACCCTGATATTAAAATAAGTTCATATTAATCCTTCATGTGCTCAATCATAGGCCCCTAGGTTAATAACCCAAGTTTCAGTTTTCGTGTCCCCTTGAGAGCAGATAGAATATGTTCTAGATTAAAAATAGCATAAAATGTGGCTCTCCAAATTTTCCTTTTGCTACCACATTGAGGCTATACAGAGACGAGCAAATGCAATAAAAATCAAATATAGGAATTCAAAGGCTGGGTGTCCCTCTGTTATGTCATCCCTATACCCATCAGCATGGTTGATGGTGTGATATTTATTTCACTCCCAGTGATTTTTGAGAGAAACGTTTCTATATGGCCTAGAAGATGAGTTAATTTCCTACACATATAAAATATATGTATAATATCTTCCGAGTCTGCATTACACCAAAAGCATTTCCCATCATTAAGCCCCCCCATTTGTAATACATTTTTTTAATGAAACAAAATACAAGGTCATAGTAAAAAAAGGATTATTCTTCATATCAATAGGACTTGGTCTAACCAACCCAGCAAATTACTAATAAATCAATTTACTATATATAATTAAGACACTACCATCTCAAAAATGCATAATAATTCTTGTTAGCATTTAACACCAAAGTTTCCAATTTTAATTGTATAAAATATGCTCAAAACAAATAATAAAATAAACCTTAAAATGAAAAAAAGCGTGAGCTAAACAATAGGAAAAGTGATTTCTTTTATGGGTGTAATTAAAACACAGTATGCAGCATTCGAAATCCCCAATAGGTTTATCCTCCCTTGCTAAGAAGCCAGTTGGTACCCATCGCTTAGTGGCAGTTAAGTCTGTAAAAAATAAAGTGCAAGGGCATTTTTTAAACCTTTAAAATGTGTCTAGGCAATCTTAAGATCTAGGTTGTTTTTAGAATAAATATGACACATAGTAAATAGTACAGCTCAATAATCTTATTTTCAATATCACCTTCAGGAAAGTAGTGAGGTTTAAAAATGCAAACCCCTCTGCCTCCAAACAAGCCCTACTGCAAATAAATAACTGTTCAGGCTAAATACTATGTGAATGGATGTGTCACTTATTAAGCCCCTTAGAGCTTGTAAGTGTTGCCTGAGCATAATATTGAGACATAGTGAATGTAACCATTTATTTCTGGGCCTCGCATATGCTGGGCAGAAGAACAATACATTTGCCACATTTTATTTAGTGTAAGAGTGGCACAAGGTACAAATACAGTCTCCAGGTTCACCATTGCCATCTTACCCATTTCATTGTGCAGGATCTAATTTCTAAGGTGTCATAGCTAAATATTATACAAAGTGTCTTATCCAACTGAGGCTGTATAGCAGCCGAAAACATTTCAAAACAAAGTATAGGTTTAACATCGAAGAACTGCACAGACAATTTTCACAAACTAGACCTTTGGTGAAGGTTAGCAGAAACATATTCCCAATAGGTCAGTTTCAATCTCTTTTACAAAAGCATAGACAAAGAGTGTGGATCGGTCGAAAAAGATCTCAAATCTAACATGGCAAACCAGCTTTTAGCATGCTGGAACCACAGAAAGCTGGTAAAATTATCAATCTTCAGCAATTCCCTCATAATCTCCACTATGGAGCAGGATCCTGTACTGTCCAAATCCTTACCCAATATAGGGTCTTAAGGCTGCCACATGCTCTACTCTTTTGAGAGCTACATCATGAAACAGGGAAAGTGACTGAGTGCTTTTGGGGAGTTGTAATAAGGACCGGAAAAAATAGTTCTCACTCAATGTCAACATTAAAGAATTATCTACTCACCATCGTTCAGCAACATACATAGCAGCCGCCTGTGATTTTGATTTATAAACGTCAAGGGCCAGGGAAATGGCCCTAGATATCATTGCCTGATGCTTCTTAGATATTGCCATGGAGCTGTATTGAAGAATAGCTATACATCTTTCTATATATGGTGTCCAAGACAACTTGTTATCAAGCATTATGCCCCTTGACTCAAATTTAGATACATGTTCTAGCCTCTTCTGTTGCAAACATATATTTCCTCTGAATGTCTTATCAGGGTCTAATCACCATGTATTTGGTCCTAATTATGCTGATTTTTAATCCGTTCTTTTCACAGTATTGGTGAATGTTTGGGTGAAGCTGAGCTTAGCTCCATAGAAATCAATCTATATCCATCCACCATTTCTTAGGCTCTTAAACAAAGTCTGATATACCATTATCTCCTGTGTCACTTACGAACTTCTTGGCCTTTAGTATATCTGAAACCGCTTGACTTGTAGATGGCTGAACGCACAGACATTGTAGTTCTTGCCTAATTCAGACTATGATTTTATTTATCATGGATTCACCATCCCCCTTGAAATCAAATTTAGGGACATTTATCTTGTACACTGAATTTCCTGCATGTTTTTAGGTACTTTTTATAGTGTGTTCGTTAGATCGTTGGATAAAGCTAAAATGAGAATTCACTATGCGGTCACACTTATTGGGGAGTCCTCCCTATTATACCCATAGTGGGCAAAAAGTTAAAGAGATGTTGAGATGAAGCTATAGGAGAATACTTTATATTGTTGTTCGCCCTTAATACTATTTTAACACCGTGTTTAATATCTTTCTTGCCACTATTCTACGGGCCTCTCAAACTTGGCCCATAATCTTGGTTAATTTGATTACTAAAGAGACAAAAATGTGGGCTACTTTGGGGGGGTAAATACAGAATTGGCTCCTCTCCATGTCTGATCATTATCAGTGTGATTATTATGTGATATTATGGGTTAATGAGTCGGTGAGTGTCCATCACAGATCCAAGATCACAAAATGGTAATCACTGAGATTCTCAATCAGAGCAAAAAAATAAAATTAAGTGAAGATATTGTTTCTTTTTCCAACTAAACAGGTACAGGGAGATTTTGGTTCAAGATTACTAACAGATGAAAGGTACATTATAAGCTATCAGGAAAGAATTTGCAGATTTTGAAAAGTACTTTATACGTGAAAAAAAGCATGTTAATTCTTATTTTGAATACAAATCTAACTGGAAAAAAAACCATAGTAAAAAATGTTTATAGCTCTGGCTCAAATTTAGAAAACCACTGAATGTCATCACAAAGAACATAATTGATGACATCATATGTGAAAACATTGATAACATCAGTTATGACAGCACCATTGACAGGATTGCCTGAACCATAAGTTGTGACCCCCCCTTGAGCTGCCCATGATGTTATACATGACATCATTAATGATATGCTAAGTGACATCATTATCAACACTGCTCATGAGTTCATCAGTGACATCACTGATGGCATTACTGCATCTGAAAAACATAGACCTATAAACATACAGCAAAAACAAAATCAAAATCAACTCAAAAAAGTAAATAAAAAATTTGCATCATTAACTCAGACCCCTATTAGCTTTGACAAACTCTCTGAGACACACACACAGAAAAACATATTTGCAGTACAGCACTTTCTTAAATGCACATACAATAGGAATGAATTACATTATATTGCAAACACCATTTACACAAAACAACTACCTCAGTCCCTCTATGGCATAGCTACAGAAAAACACACACAGCTAAACATAGAAATAGGTATATGTACAGCACCACTCACAAATAGACTCAAAAGATATAGTGACAAAGTTAGAGGCACTTTCTGATACACTGCTGCCACAAGGCTGAGAACTCAGTCAAAGAGTAGCATTTATATGGAGATAAAATGTAAAGCGCACACATTTGCACACCACCACTCGGGGCCTGATTTCGATGCGGCCAGAAAGGGTTACAACCGTAGATCGGAGCACTCCTGCCCGCCTCGGAACGTGCCATTCAGATTCCTTTCCGACCGAGCCATGCTGATGGACTCGGTAGGTAAGGAATCCGGCTCGGTTTTCCGGATGGCTTACGACATGCTCAGAGAGCCCGTCCGCCATCTGGAAACCCTTAAGTACTCCCCAGATGCCTCTTTCCGGCTGAGGGAGTACAATGGCAGTTTCTCACTGCCTTTTTGTGCCAGTCTTTCCAGGACAAAAAGGCAGTGAGAAACTGTCTCTGGGGGTCCCCAGTAGGGCCCCCATGGGTGCGAGGCTGCCAAATGGTGGCGCGGGGGCACCTATGGTGCCCCACTGTTGATCCCTGCACCAGGTGGCAGGCACCTTGAGGTGCCTGCCACCGGGTGCAGGGATAACCTGCACCTCTGCAGTTAACAATGCGAGCATGCTTTCCGTTCAGAATGCATGCTCCCATTGTTAAGTATAGGAGCTCAACCGAATAGGGTTCGGTCGCATCCTACTTGCAGGTCTGTAACCGACGACAGGAAGTCGATCGGTTACAGTTCCTGACCGCAACCGGGCCCTCTGTTGGATATAAGAAAAATACAAACATTAAGACAAATACATTGAAAGGCGAACAAAACAGAGGGACAAGCACTCTAAAAATATGCTTAAAAACAAACAGTCATAAATTGAAGCAGGGCTATGACATAAAAGTATATTCTAAATTACCCTGATAGCCACAAAGGGACACATAAGTGTTACAGAACACTAACATATACACATGTATATTTCCATATGAACACACACACAGACGTAAAGGTTCACCATAACACACATCGAAATGTTATTTAAATATCAAAGATACACAGTGAGATAAACTAATTTTGTCCCTACCGCTAAGACCTGAAGAAGGTCACTAGCTGAAATGTACAGAGAGCATGAGTTTTCACAAATCTGACAAAACATAAGCCTCTAACTAGATCAAAATGCCTCATTTAGAGTTTGATGGTCGGGATATTCCATCACAAACTTGATGGCTGTCCCATCTGAAATATTTGAAGAGCATTAGATGCTATGGCACTTGCAATATGGCAGATGGCATATCAGTCACATTTGTGACCGAGTATCTCATCTGCCAAATTCTAAATCAGGTCCAAAGTTGGAAAAGGTACGAATCTGAAGTTATGGGCATACTGCAAATTGTTGTCTTTGTGTGTGTCTTTGCTTCCAGCTCTGCACCAGATAGAGCGGTGTTGTATCACTAAACAAAAATTAGGATGCCTACAGCAGTGCATCTGTATGACTTAACAGTGGGAATATATATAAATGTATATATACATATATATATACTTCCGGACTGCAGTCGACCCATGGAGAGTGGCATGCAGGCCATCAGAGTAACCCGGCTGTACAAATCCTTTTGTCGCTTTCACTCGTAGCGCGCTCTCAGTAAGAAAGACACTCTGCAAATCAACGTACTGCGGTTTAATCACAGTGATTAACCAACAGTACGTTGATTTGCACAGTGTCTTCCTTACTGAGAGAGCGCTACGAGTGAAAGCGACGAAAGGATATCTATATATATAATTCACTGAAAAAACCATAGGTTTCAGGCACGTTATAGTTAGGAATTAGCATTTAACAAACCTTAGAAATTCCCTGAAAAAACAATAGGTTTCAGGGGCGTTATAGTTAGCTGGACTTTTCACTCGTACAAAACCATTGAAATTCCCCCGTTATAGTTAGTTCAGCTAACTATAACTCGCGCGCCTGCAATGCACTGCTGATGACGTCACATATTACATCACTCATGACATGGTCAGTGACATCACTCATGACATCACTGATGACATCTCAAGTAACATCACTGATGACATCACTGATGACATCATCCAGTGAATGTGTGTTTTTCTGAAAATTACATATGTTTTATATATGTATATCTCAAGGTTGATGGAAGAAGAAATGGGTATATAAGTGTCTAATAAAAATTGATTGCATAACTGACTGATTAAGTGTATCTTAGTGAATACATGGCTTAGTGAGTAATGTTTAAATATGTAAATATCTGTATCAGTCTCTCACTTTGTGTATAAGTGGCTGCATGGGTTGGTGAGTAGCTACATGAGTGTCTATATAGGTTATTAGTTGGTTTTTTGAGTATCAGTATGAGTGTCTGAGTGTCTGTATGGTTTGGTGGGGGGTATTACGTAGTGCATAGGTGCATGAATGAGTGACTCACTGTTTGTATGTGTTGAAGACAGCATGTGTGCAGGACTGTATGGGTGGATGAGTGTGTGCAGGGGTGTGTTAGTGAGTGAATGACTGTCTCAATAGTGTCTTTATGTGTAACTACATATGTTTTAAACTAGTATATGTGACTATTGGTGTATATAAGTGAGTATATGTGAGAGTGAGAGATTGAAAGAGTTCCTGTATGAATAAGTATGTGTTTCTATAAGTGATTGTTTAAAAGACTAAGTATGTGTAAGTTTCTGTAGAAGTGTGGTGGTGTGTGTATAACTGTATATGCAAGTAAATGGATGTTTGATTCTTTATTAGCATGAGTGACTATGTGTGTGAGTAACTCTATGGATGAGTGGCGTTGTGTAACAGGATGTATAGGTGTATGAGTACATATGATGAGTGAGTACATGTATGAGTGACTGTATAGGACTGTTGGTGAATGAGTGGATGTGTATGTGGATCTTAGAATTACTGAATAGGTTGTTGTAACTGATATTGGTATGTCCATTGTTTTGAAAATTGTAGTTTCTATTTTTGAATGTGTGTATCAAAGGTTATATTAGGGGGAGAGGAGGTCTGCCACTCTATCACAAGGATGATGTCATCAGTGATGTCATTTGAGATGTCATCAGTGATGTCATGAGTGATGTCACTGACCATGTCATGAGTGATGTAATATGTGACGTCATCAGCAGTGCATTGCGGGCGCGTGAGTTACAGTTAGCTGAACTAACTATAACGGGGGAATTTCAATGGTTTTGTACGAGTGAAAAGTCCAGCTAACTATAACGCTGCTAATTTCTAACTATCCCTACAGAGATAGGACATGTGAAGAAAGAAGAAAAAACGCACAGAAAGAAAAGAAAGAAATGCAGAAAGAAGCAACAGAAGTCCTCAAAGACGCAGAAAAGTGCAGGAAGAAGGATAACGTGCAGAAAGAACAAACAGAAGAGCAGAAAGAAGCCTTGTTGCAAAATCATACTGTACCCTCAACTTTTTCAGACGGATACTGGTGGTAACTGAGTCTGACTAACCAGTCCTAGAGCCAGTGCTATGTTAAAAGACACTCAGAATACAGTGAAAACACCTACATACACTAGGGAACACTATGCGTTGGGGTTCCCCTGTGATCAGCATGACCTCCTCTGTAAGCCCCTAGTATATAATAGGGCAGGGGATTAAAACTACCTCTTAAAATGCGCCACAGGGCGTGTTTGCACACGTCACCTCAGGCCCCGTCCCCTCACTTCCCCATTGTGTAAACACGCCCTGTGGCTGTTTTAAGTTGGGAGATTAAGTCCCCTTGAATCCTGAGGGTCCCTAGAGTCCAACTAGACCACTAGGTACCTCCAGTAAGCGCCACAGAGCTGCGTTGCAGAGAGATGTAAAAAGGGGCACGGCCTAGACCACCTCTCTGCAACGCAGCGCAGTGGCACTTACTGGAAGCACCTGGTGGGCTAGTTGGGCCCCAGGGTCCCTCAGGATTGAAGGGGAATTATCTCCCCAACTTAAAACGCGCCACAGGGCTTGTTTGCACACGTTAACTCTGGCCCCATCCCCTCCCTTCACCACTGTGTAAACACACCCTGTGGCCATTTTTAGTTGGGAGATTAAGTTCATTTGAATCCTGAGGGTCCCTAGGGTCCAACTAGCCCACTAAGTACCTCCAGTAAGCGCCACAGAGCTGCATTGCAGAGAGGTGTAAAAAGTGGCACGGCCTGGACCACCTCTCTGCAACGCAGCTCAGTGGCGCTTACTGGAAGCACCTGCTGGGCTAGTTAGCCCCCAGGGGCCCTCAGGATTGAAGGGGAATTATTTCCCCAACTTAAAACGCGCCATAGGGCGTGTTTGCACACGTCACCTCAGGCCCCGTCCCCTCCCTTCCCCACGGTGTAAACACGCCCTGTGGCCGTTTTTTAAGTTGGGAGATTAAGTCCCCTTGAATCCTGAGGATCCCTAGGGGAAAAATAGCCCACTAGGTACGTCCAGTAAGCGCCATTGCAGAGAGGTGTAAAAAGGGGCACGGCCTGCAACACCTCTCTGCAACACAGAGCAGTGGCGCTTACTGGAAGCACCTAGTGGGCTAGTTGGCCCCCAGGGTCCTTCAGGATTGAAAGGGAATTATTTCCCCAACTTAAAACGCGTCACAGGGCATGTTTGCACACGTCACCTCAGGCCCCGTCCCCTCCCTTCACCACTGTGTAAACGCGCCCTGTGGCCGTTCTAAGTTGAGAGATTAAGTCCCCTTGAATCCTAAGGGTCCCTAGGGTCAAACTAGCACACTAGGTACCTCCAGTAAGCGCCACAGAGCTGCGTTGCATAGAGGTGTAAAAAGGGGCGTGGCCTCAGAACACCTGTCTGCAACGCAGCTCCCTGGCACATACTGGAGATACTTGTTGGGCTAGTTGGCCCTCAGGGACCCTCAATATTGAAGGGTAATTAATTCCCCAACTTACAACTGGCCAGGGGGTGCGTTTGCAGAGTGGTGCAAGGAGGGGGCATGGCCTCCGGCGCGATGCCGGTCTTTTATTTCTTTTATTTTTTTAAGAAGGAGGGCTGTGTGGACCCCCTTCTTTTTCTAATATACTGGCCCTGGGGACCCCATCCCCCAGGGCCTGCACCCTAATTTTTTTTGTTGAAAAAAATTAATTTGGCCCTCCCAAGGCCTTAATCGGCCCCGTGGACCCCAACCCATGGGTCACGGCCTTTTTTGTGTTTTTTTATTCTTTAGGAGGGGGCTGCGTTGCCCCCCTCCTCAGGCCACTAATGGCCCCGGGGACCCCATCCCCCGGGACTGGCCTTTGTTTTTTATTATTTTAAAAAAATATATATATTTGTAGAAACACCTAGGACATGCTGGACAAACCGTACGTACCTATCACCATGACGATTTGCGTGATATTCATAAAAAGGCGACTATGCGTAGAATGAATCCACATGGAATGTATTTACACTGCTAGTGAAGCTCTGACGTGCCTGATGCCCTACCGTGCCTAATCCCGGCGCCCCCGCCGGTGGGTACTCTCCAAGTAGACACCCTTGTTGTTAATTTATACAAACATGGGTAGCTATTGACGGGCCCATTTAATATACATGCACACCAAGCCATTCAAAGGGGATTCGACAAAAATTCGACAAAACTATGCAAGAATCCCCCCTCACGGTTAATAAAATACACATCCACCGCCGGATGTGTAATACTTTTTATTTTACTCTCTGGAAAGGAGACAAACATCACTTGAGAGTCACAGCGTGCTCCTGGCTGAGCCCATTGCTGTGTTACACCCACCAGTGCCCGCCGAGTGCCTCACACCTCTGTGTTGTATTCCACTAGCTAGTGCATATGCTATGACACTCTCTAGCCCATGTGCACTGTAACACCACCCCATGAATAAGTCATGCCACACTTGCCTTCATACGGGTTATATTGCCCCATCTAACGTGCCTTCCTCGATGCCTATGTTATAACGCACAGCGCTATGCCATACATATTACAATCTGGGATCCATATCTTTGTCACAGTGCATATGCAACGTTACACTCCCCAGCACATATTTTATATTACAACTTTAGAGACTAGTTAGGTTACACAACACTGCCCTGTGCATATTACACTCCAAGGCGCATATCGCATAGCACGCGCTAGTGCCTGTGCTATCTCGCGCTCTCCAATTAATCTGTCATTGCGCACAATGTATTGCATATTATATTTCACGCCCAGGTTCATCTTATATCACACTTTTTGGTGCATAGTTTATACCATATACTATATCTAGTTTTCATTTTCAATCGTGCTCTCAGGACTATGTTCTATATAACACTGCGTCCACCTACCCTTTTCACGGGCATTACATTTTGCGATGGGGGTTGGAGGGTCAGGGGGTGTTTCTGCCAAGTGAGCCCGGAGTCACAGTCACAAACGTCCTCTTCTTCCTGAATAAAAGTGAGATTATGCTGCATACTTGTTCATATTTTAAGTAGTTCGCACAGACACACATTTTAAAAACAATAAAGTTCCTAATACCCACCTTCTTTGAACAGTTAGCTTGCTGCCCCATCCACCTCCTCCCTATCCTCTGTTGTCTGAATCCATGGACTAGCCACCTCCCTCCCGCCATGCATGGTCTGATGTGCTGCCACTGCCCTCCATTTAGCATGATGTACCAGTCCACTCCTCCTGCCCTCCATTGCCCAATTCTATGGCCCATCATTGACCTCCTGCTTAGCCTCTGTGCTTAGCTTGCTGCCCCTCTTCTCCTTCCCCCTGCCCTCTGATGTATTTGTGCATGCCCCTGATCCATCCTTTTTGCCCACCATGTTCCATGGACCTGCCACTTCTATCTACTCTGAGTGTTCTGTTGAGCTGCCACTCCCCTCCCACCTGCCTAGCATTGTCAGATGACTGTAACCTGTCCCTGCCACCTCCACCCTGCCTGTCCACATGCCATGCCCCTATCCTCTTCCTCCTGTCCTCCATGGTCCACTTTACTGCCACACCCTGCCCTCCCTGGTCTGTTGTGCTGCAACTGCTCCTCCTACCTGCCCCGCGCGGTCTGTTGTGAGGACCCTTCCCCTTAACTCTCTTGTCTGTGCCCAGGTCCTGACCCTCCCTTCTATCCTCCATGGTCCTTTGTGCATGCCCCTGCACCCTCCTTCTTGCCCATCATAGCCATTGTGCTGCCACTAACCCTCCCGCTTGCCATGCATGGTCTTCTGTGCTGCCATGGCCCCTCCCACCTTCCCTGTGTGGTCAGCTAGCTGCCCCTGACCCCCTCCCACCTTCCCTCCACGGTCTGTGTGTATGCCATCATAGTCTCATTGTTGCTCTCCATGGTGTGTCTTGTTTCTAGTGCCCAACCTGCCTGACCTCCATGGTCATCTTGCTGCTCCTACCCTGCCCCCTTGCCCCCAGCCCTCTGCTTCCATGTGCAGACCCCTATTCCCTCCCTCCTGGCTTGTCTGTTCCATTGTAATGCCCCTGATCCGTCCCACCTGCCCTTTATGGTCTGTTATGCTGCAGCTTTCTCTCCTGTCTGTCCATTATGGTCAGCTAGCTACCATTGCCTCTTCCCCTCTGTTCTCTGTTGTCCATGTGCATGGTCCTGTCCCCTCCCTATTGCTTTCTATGGATTGTTGTGCTGCACTCCCGTCCCGCATGCGCTGTGTGGTGTATTGTGCTGCTGCAACCCTGATGCCTGCCCTGTAGGGTCAGTTTGGTGCACCTCTCCATGTCCCTCCTGTGCTCCGTTATCCGAGTCAATGTCCCTACTCCAATTCCTCCTGCCTACCATGATCCAATGTACCATGCTTGCGAACATTTTGAACTTGGTAAGAGGGAGATTTTGAAAAAAACTGGGGTATTGATTTTCCCCTTTGAGTTACATTGAAAAAGAAGAGATTGTAGACAGGAGACGATCAAAAAAAGCCCATTTGAGCTTAAAAACATTGGACGTTTCCTGGCTGAAACGGGTCTGTTGGCATGTATGGTTGTACTACCATTGCCTCTTCCTTCTGCCCACAATGGTCTATTATATTGCCACAGCCTCTCTTGCCAGTCCTGTATTGTTGGTTTGTTGCCCCTGCCCCCCTTTCCACTGCCCTCCATAGTCTGTTGTGCTGCCACTGCCCTTCCTGCCTGCCCAGTGTTGTCAAATTGTTGCCTCTGCACTCTCCTACCTACCTTCAATTTTCAGAGTCCGTGCCCCTGGCCTTTGCCTCTCAACTGCATCCCAATGAACAACTAGATTGCTAACATTCTATATTTATTACAAAAGTGTGGAACGCCTGACGTCATCTTGATGTAATCAAAACTGTAATACCTAGAGTATATCCTTTAGAAATTACATATATGAGAGGGTCTTATTTGCATCAAAATTATGGTTAGTGCTCTAAAAAACTAAAATGAGGACATATTTTCTGAGTTTTCAAATAGTGACAAAGAACTTTAAAATTATTTGTAATCTTTATGTTTTTTTTATCCAGTTGACCACTTGATTAAATGTTGCACCTAGGGGAGAGGATGTGGTGTTACTTCCAGAGCTGCAGACTTTGCAACTGGGGAACCAGGTTGGAGTTTCTGCTTCAGCTCAACATTCTGTGATTCTGGTCAAATCACTTAATCTCCCCATGTCTACAACCAAAATGAATTTGATCTTGTGTGATGTAACCAATGCTCATGTAAAGCACTCCAATACCTGACAAGTCTGCACTATATAAAACTGCAAATACACAAGAAATAAGTGTTTTGCACACTTCTGTCATTGGGCTACATGTGGGCTACATCTGGGTGATATTTGTGCTGCATTTGGGCTCTTTTGTCTCTGGTGGTCGTCTTGGGATATTTATTTGTTATGAAGTTTCCTAATTTCCTCATTTACTGCAGTCTCCTCAGTAGGAAATGCTTTCAGTTTTTTACTTTGATTCCATCAAGGAGGTATTCAGATATGTCACACATTTGCCATAAATTCTGAATGTTAGCACTCTAGTTGCTCATTAGATCAATATAGTAAAGCTACTGCTCACCACGGAAGTCTGCTGCTGGTATTAAAAGTGCATGTTTCAGTCTGCATATCAGAATTTTTTAATGAAATAGAAGAGGATTTGAGAAGTCACTCAAAATGTGCCCTAATTTTTCTTTCTTCAGCACTAATCATAATTTCTATGGCAAAATGAACCCCCTCATTGTGTTCCTTTTTAAATTAAATGTTTTAAGTGTTACCAGTTTATTCCAATCAAGATGGCTTCAGGTGTGTCATACTTTTGTCATAAGTAAGACAGTAGGCGCTCTAGTTGTTCTTAAGAACACTCTGGGACATTCTGTCATTGGGCTATACTTGGGCTACATCTGGGTGATATTTGGGCTACATTTGAGCTCTTTTGTCTCTGGTGGCCATCTTGGGAGATTTATTTGTTATGAAGTTTCCTAATTTCCTCATTTACTGCAGTCTCCTCAGTAGGAAATACTTTCAGTTTTTTACTTTGGTTCCATCAAGAAGGCATTCAGATGTGTCACATATTTGCCATAAATTCTGAATGTTAGCACTCTAGTTGCTTATTAGATCACTGTAGTAAAGCTACTGCTCACCAGGGAAGTCTGCTGCTGGTATTCAAAGTGCATGTTTCAGTCTGCATGTCAGATTTCTTTTATGAAATAGAAGAGGATTTGAGAAGTCAAAATGTGCCCTAAGTTTTCTTTCTGCAGCACTAATCATAATTTCTATGGCAAAATGAACCCCCTCATTTTGTTCCTTTATAAATTAAATTTTTTGAGTGTTACCACTTTATTCCAATCAAGATGGCTTCAGGTGTGCCATACGTTTGTCATAAGTAAGACTGTTAGCGCTCTAGTTGTTCGTTAGAACACTCTGGGACATTCTGTCATTGCGCTATACTTGGGCGACATCTTGGTGATATTTGGGCTACATTTGGGCTCTTTTGTCTCTGGTGGCCATTTTGAGAGACTTATTTGTTATGATGTTTCCTAATTTTCTCATTTACTACAGTCCCCTCAGTAGGAAATACTTTCAGTTTTTTACTTTGATTCCATCAAGAAGGCATTCAGATGTGTCACACATTTGCCATAAATTCAGAATGTTAGCACTCTAGTTGATTATTAGATCACTGTAGTAAAGCTACTGCTCACCAGGGAAGTCTGCTGCTGGTATTGAAAGTGCATGTTTTAGTCTGCATGTCAGAATATTTTAATGAAATAGAAGAGTATTTGAGAAGTCACTCAAAATGTGCCCTAATTTTTCTTTCTGCAGCACTAATCATACTTTCTATGGCAAAATGAACCCCCTCATTTTGTTCCTTTTTAAATTAAATGTTTTAAGAGTTACCACTTTATTCCAACCAAGATGGCTTCAGGTGTGCCATACGTTTGTCATAAGTAGGACTGTTAGCGCTCTAGTTGTTCTTTAAAACACTCTGGGAAGCTGCAGTAGAACACAAAGGAATCAACTGACAGTCTCTGCCCTTGTCGCATTTCCCCCTCTTGAGGCGAAAAGCCGGGAGGTCCTTCTTTGCACTCCTGCCATGTTTAATTCATTTTCACTGTTTGATTTGCTTGTTTTATGAAGCTTTTACTCTGCTTGTTTTAAAATTGTGTTTTTATCAGCATTTTTGCTTTGTGTCTGAAACTTCCCCCAGAGACTGTAATTTGCCTTGTCACCTGCCAAGGTGCTTCCCCGACCAGTCGCTGCCCGGGCCGCTCTCAGCTGAGCATCGATGCTAAGAGCTCGGCCCCGGGGAGGCGAACCTGGTTTTGGCGGCCATATTGGGGGTATTCCAGCGCGCGGACGCGCTCTAGTCGTCTATATAAGGGGATGACCTCTCCCCCGAGCAGCGGACGCGCATGGCAGACGGGCCGGACTCAGGCCGGAGTCATGCCAGAGTCATGCCAGAGTCATGCCAGAGTCATGCCAGAGTCCTGCCCGTCTGTGCCTGTCAGCGCTAAGGAGGCGCAAGGGGCCAGGGATGCTGTCCGGTGTCTTAGCTCTCCGCCTATTAACCGGCTGTACTCAATCAGCACCCTTAAATCTCTCAGACCCCCCCTGTTAAAATGTCATCATAAACTTTCACCTGGGCAACTGCGCCGTAGTCTGACCTGTAGATGTCTGAAGGAGTCTGGGACAGAATTCCAGGCACCTGTTACTAACTCCGTCATGAAATTTGGGACACAGGAGCCCCCACCTCCCTTGAAAGAATTAGGCTTTCTCATCAATGCCCGTTCTCTGGTCAAAAATAATTTAGCCTTCAGAGACTTTGTATCTCAAAGGAAACCCTCCTGGGTTTTTGTAACTGAAACGTGGGGTTCGGACTCAGCAGGCCCTGATTTGATTAACGCTCTCCCTGACGGCTATGCCATGATAAGACAGGATAGAGAGGGCTGTAAAGGGGGGGGAATAGGTATTATTTATAAGAACGCCTTTACCTGTCGCATGGAGTCTCTTCCTTCTCCCTATAATTCCTTTCAGGCCATGTTCTTTTCCCTTAGCTCCTCTCCCATAGAAAATTTCTCTGGTATTCTTATTTACAGACCCCCAGGTTCCAGATCCTCATTTGGCTCCGACCTTCTGGAAGCTATAGAGCCTTTTCTAAATAGGCCCTCCCTTACTATTCTTGGGGATTTCAATTTCCACTTGGAAACTAGTAATTCTAGTGATACGCTATTCCTCGTGGATCTGCTGGCCTCCCTCAATCTTTTTCAAAAGGTATTATCTCCTACCCATACTGCCGGCCATACGCTAGATGGAGTCTTTACGAATGACCCTAGATTGGAGTTGGGTCCTTCCTTTCCCCTCTCTTGGTCCGATCATAACGCAGTTTCTATGGAATTCACTCCTTGTGCCTCTCTCGCCCCTAGAAAAGATATAAACTGTTGGGTGCAGAAGAGGAGCTTCCGGGGGTTGACTGATCAATCCCTGGGTCCCCTCATTGCCAATTTCAAGTCTCTTCCCTCTCAGGATATCGACTCTTCGGCACGGGAGCTTGGGAGCACTATCGCAAAGGCAGTGGACACTCTTGCCCCCCTCAAATCTCTATATAGCACCAGGAAACGCCTCTCAGCGCCCTGGTACTCCGACTCTCTCAGAGTTCAGAGGCAGGCATATAGGAGGCAAGAAAGGCTCTGGAGAGCACAGCCCGATGCGGAAGGTCAGACTAAGCATAGAAATCTCCTTAAGAGCTATAAAGCGGCAGTGCTGGTTGAAAAGCAATCTTATTTCTCTAACCTCACTTCCTCTCTTACTTCCCCTGGAGACCTGTTTAAAATTGTAGACACCTTATCCCTTGTCCATCACCCAGACCCCATAGTCCCTTCACAAGAACTCTGTGATCAGATTTCTTCCTTTTTCCACACCAACATTTTAGACATTTACACAGCCCTCCAGACGGACAATTTGACTCGGGCCTTCTCTCCTGATTCGGGGAATACTACTCTCCCTATCAAAACCTACCCCAGTTTCCCCATTCTCACGGACAAGGACCTCGATAAACTCTTGGATTCTCTTAGGTCAGGCTCCCCTCTTGACCCCTGTCTGCTCAAAGTCTTGAAAAACTGTAGGGCAACTCTAATCCCCCCCCCTGTTGGCAGTTATGAACAGGGCTATATCCAGTGGTGCTTTTCCAGCCTCCTGGAAAACAGCTATTGTAAAGACCCTCTTAAAAAAGGCCACTTTGGACCCTGGGACTTTAAAGAACTTCCGTCCCATCTCCCTTCTCCCTGCCCCGGCCAAGATGTTGGAGGCTCATCTGAATTTCCATCTCAGCGCCTTTCTTAATAAAACCTGCCTGCTTGATCGATCTCAGCACGGTTTTAGAAAGGCGAATAGTACTGAGTCAGCTCTTACAGTGGTGGTCAATAATATCCGCGCTAAGGTCGACAGGGGTCAGACCACCCTTCTGATCCTGCTCGACCTTACAGCTGCGTTTGACACCCTGTCCCCCACTATCTTGGCCTCTCGTCTCAGTGAGATGGGGTGGAGGGTCTGGCTCTTAGTCTCCTTACCTCCTTTCTTAACAACAGGGAGCAAAGGGTTAAATTGGGTGACTTCCTCTCCACCGCCAAGCCTTTGCAGTGCGGGATCCCTCAGGGCTCTTCTTTGAGTCCTACACTTTTCAACGTTTATGTGGCCCCACTCGCTAGGCTTGTCAGGTCCTTTGGACTGGAAGTACTCTCGTACGCCAATGACACCCAAATCATGGTCTCCCTGTCACAATCTGTTGGGTCCACGGCCCTAAACTTTAGGAACTGTATGGGGGCCGTGGCAGGTTGGATGACGTCAAACTTCCTAAAGTTGAATGGGGAGAAGACTGAGATCCTTGTGTTTGGTGGAAAAAAGGAGGTTTGGTCAGCCGATTGGTGGCCATCGACTTTGGGAGTATGCCCCCAGCCATCCCCCTTTGCCCGAAATCTGGGAGTCCTATTTGACACCTCACTTGCCTTTGATAAGCAAGTGAATAGGACCGTTTCCAACTGCTGTGGGGTCCTAAGGGTGCTGAGAAAGCTCACCCATTACCTCACCCCTGACGCCCGGAAACAAGTCTCGGTTGCCCTCCTATCTTCGCGCTTGGACTACTGCAACGCCCTTTATCTTGGGATGAGCAACAAACTGGTTCATCGGCTGCAAGTGGTCTGGAACGCGGCAGCAAGGTTTGTCGTTAATGCCCCTAGACGCTCCTCAGGAACTGCGATCAGGAAACATTTTCATTGGCCCACGGTGCATGCCAGAATAACATTTAAAACCCTGATTATCATCCACCGGGCTCTTCATGACACAGGGGCCGAGGGCATTAGGTCTCTGCTGTCGTACTACACCCCAGGTAGGGCCCTGCGATCCGCCAGTCAGAAGTTGCTAACCGTCCCACGCGTTGCGAAAGCAAGGTGGGGAGGCAGGGCCTTCTTTGCTCTTGCCCCCAGACTTTGGAACGAGCTTCCCCATGATCTCAGGAATCAGGAATCTCTTACTCTGTTTCGCAGAGGCCTTAAAACTTTGCTTTTCTCTGAAGCTTACCCTTAATGCTTCTTCCTCTCCTTATCTTGGATCTGGCTGATTGCTTTCCATCAGTTGCGCCTTCACGCCTTCGGGCAAAGTAGCGCATTATAAATTCCCTATCAATCAATCAATGTACATGTTTTACTGAGAATGTCAGACTTCATTCGCACATGACTGAGAAAGATAATGTGAATTTACAGAAAATATGCTCTCAGTTTAGCTTATAGATCACCTTCCAAATCTCTGTGGGAAAAGCATGAGAAAATAGTTTTCTCTCAAACATGATTCATGATATCACAGCAGAAGGCTTTTTCACATGGTAAAATCACCTTAGAACACACTACAATTCCTAAAATGAGTATGGTATCATCAACAAATGATTTATAATTGTCAGGATTGTCAGGTTGTCAGCAGCACACTTACATCTAGGACGCCACTAACCTTTATTCCAGTGCTCCAGCAGGGACGATGAATTATTCCTTGACTCCCTTGAACAGCGCCCCCGACAGAGGAATAGGAAAACCCTCCTGCGTGGAGCGCTATCTGGGGGAAAAAGGAAGGGTTGAACTCAAAGAAGGGCTGACAGCCGAGAATTCCTGGCCAATTTCTGAATGTGCCGTAGAAGGCGGAGGATAATAACGGTGCGAGGTTCACTCTACATATAACCTTTCTTCTGTACTTCGAATGCGTTGAGGTTACATGGAGAGTTAATGTTTGTCCTAGCAGGCAAAGGATAGTTTCTCACATCTGCTAGCGCTAGGATTTACATGTAACTGAAATAACAAAACAAGCTCTGCTTCTGAGCGCAATAACCTGCACAGGGTCTCTAATGGCTTTGATAGCAAAAGCAACAAGTATCACGTAGTAATTAAACAAACATAGAACTTTTGCCAGAGTACAAACAGTCTCGCTGAAATAACGCGCGTGAGAAACGTATGTCCCTATCTGGCCCTTTCCTACTCCTGATCCAACAATGTCATTTCACAAGAACTGTCTCGTACTTTACCCTCGAGGGAGGGGAGGGGGCTGCGCTCTTGATTAGACGCGCACTGGAGAAGACAATCGGTGTTTCTATTTTCTCCCGTAAGCAATGTTTACAAGGGAAAGTACTCGATGCCTAAGATACTTTCTCCATCCGTTAGATTATATCTTGGCACCACTGGAATTTCACGGAGCCTCTCCGTGTTAGCTGAGTCCTGGCGACGAAGCTCTCCGACTTCCTCCACGGTTCGAAAGGGTCACGATTCTTCTTCAAAAATACGGGACTCGGCCCGACTCGGGACTAATTGCGACAATGCTTCATGCTGAAGTCCGACGGGGAGCACCATCCGCCATTACAATCCTGGCTGATTTCCTGTTGTCAAGCACTTTCCTCCTCCAGAGGAAGTGCTTATGTACTGCAGTCGTGAACAAGCGCCCCATGGCCTGCTGGGAGTCGTAGTCTTTGGGGCATATACGTGGTATGCGGCGAAAAAAAGGTATGGGTGTGAAGCTAGGCCGGGTCTGTCTTCGGATTCTGCTATGGGTGATCGCTACAATAATGTAACTAAAGTCTTAAAACCTTCTATTAACTGCAATGCTTTTTAATGAGGTGCTATCATGTATATTGGTCCCAAGATGGCTGCCAACACTTCTTGGATGAAGTGCTGACAGCCAATTAGATCTCACGATGAGATGTGTGGTTAGGCTCCGCCCAGATATATATGTGATTTTACTTTTGATTTTCTCAGGAACTACTGAACGGATTTACACCATTTAAGCAAAAGGCATGAGTCTGAACTGATGACTACCTCTTTGCCAAATTTGGTGTAATTCCGTTCAGCACTTCGGGCTGTAGCTGCGTCAACAGGTCCTATGGGAAAATGCATGGGGAAAATGCGTTTTGGGACCCCCCTTTTTTCTCGGCCCCCGCTTGACGAATCACCGTGAAATTTTCAGGATAGGAGCGGACAGGAGCTGGCCAAAAGTCTGGAAACTTTCGCAAAGATTCATCAATCGACGCCAACGTTATGCCAAATAGAATGTTGCGGATTTCCTATGGAAAAAAGGTCCTAACTATAATATATATTCAGTGAAAAAACCATAGGTTTCACACATGTTATAGTTAGCTGGACATTTTACTCGTAAAAAACCAATGAAATTGCCCCGTTATAGTTAGTTCAGCTAACTATAACTCGCGCGCCCGCAATGCACTGCTGATGACGTCACATATTACATCACTCATGACATGGTCAGTGACATCACTGATGACATCACTGATGACATCTCAAATGACATCACTGATGACATCATCCAGTGAATGTGTGTTTTTCTGAAAATTAAATATGTTTTATATATGTATATCTCAAGGTCGATGGAAGAATAAATGGGTATATAAGTGTCTAAATGGATGATTTGTTTTTGAAAAATTGATTGTGTAACTGACTGATTAAGTGTATCATAGTGAATACATGGCTTAGTGAGTAATGTTTAAATATGTAAACATCTGTATCAGTCTCTCACTTTGTGTATAAGTGGCTGCATGGGTTGGTGAGTAGCTACATGGGTGTCTATATAGGTTATTAGTTGGTTTTCTGAGTATCAGTCTGAGTGTCTGCATGGTTCGGTGGGGGTATTACGTAGTGCATAGGTGCATGAATGAGTGACTCACTCTTTGTATGTGTTGAAGACAGCATGTGTGCAGGACTGTATGGGTGGATGAGTGTGTGTATGGGTGTGTTAGTGAGTGAATGACTGTCTCAATAGTGTCTTTATGAGTAACTACATATGTTTTAAACTAGTATATGTGACTATTGGTGTATATATGTGAGTATATGCAAGGGTGAGAGATTGGAAGAGTTCCTGTATGAATAAGTATGTGTTTCTATAAGTGATTGTTTAAAAGACTAAGTATGTGTAAGTTTCCGTAGAAGTAAGTATGGTGGTGTGTGTATAACTGTATATGCAAGTAAATGTATGTTTGATTCTTTATTAGCACGAGTGACTATGTGTGTGAGTAACTCTATGCATGAGTGGCATTGTGTAACAGGATGTATAGGTGTATGAGTACATATGATGAGTGAGTACATGTATGAGTGACTGTATTGGACTGTTGGTGAATGAGTGGATGTGTATGTGGATCTTAGAATTACTGAAGAGGTTGTTGTAACTGGTATTGGTATGTCCATTGTTTTGAAAATTTTAGTCTCTATTTTTGAATGTGTGTGTCAAAGGTTATATTAGGGTAAGAGGAGGTCTACCACTCTATCACAAGGATGATGTCATCAGTGATGTCATCAGTGATGTCATTTGAGATGTCATCAGTGATGTCATGAGTGATGTCACTGACCATGTCATGAGTGATGTAATATGTGACGTCATCAGCAGTGCATTGCGGGCGCGCGAGTTATAGTTAGCTGAACTAACTATAACGGGGCAATTTCATTGGTTTTTTACGAGTAAAATGTCCAGCTAACTATAACATGTGTGAAACCTATGGTTTTTTCACTGAATTTCTACGGTTTTTTAAATGCTAATTCCTAACTATAACGTGTGTGAAACCTATGGTTTTTTCACTGAATTTCTAAGGTTTTTTAAATGCTAATTCCTAACTATAACGTGTGTGAAACCCATGGTTTTTTCAGTGAATTTGCAAGGTTTTTTAAATGCTAATTTTTTTTTTTTTTTTTTTTTTTTCTAACATATTTTTAATTTAATTATCTTACCTTTTATAAAGACTATGATTAAATTTTTAAAATTCTATAATATGTTTTTTTAATATATTTTATAAACTAAACTTGTAAAATTTATTAGCAATAAATTTTTTCATTTTTTTTTATTTTTTTTTTTAGTACGCGTACCGTAAGCTTACGGTAAGCGTACGGTTTACGCAACGTCCGTAATTTTTCTACGCTGTTTGCGTATAGTTACGCAATTTGCGTAGCCGCGCGTCCTCCGCGTGGGACGCGTACGCGTGTACGCTACACGCGCACGTTACGCGGAAGTGTCGGGGAGTGACTGTTAAGCGCATGCGCGCAAGCGCGTGTCTTTTTTACGCGCATGCGCACTTTTGCCGTAAGCGCACCGTAAGCGTACCGTAAGCGTACGGTAGGTCATGTGATCATGAAACACAACTTTTGATTGGTTGAAACTACTTTCAGTTCTAGAACTCTCCTACACCACACCCATTCCCCTCATTTCTGCTTGTGATCCCTTGGGAGAAGGAGCTGGTTTGTCTTTGGGATACGATGGCAGAACAGCAGAGCTCTTCTGAGAGTGAGGCTAGCACTAGCAGCACTGTCTTGAGGCAGAGATCGAGGAAACAAAAGCCCTCTTATGTATGGGATTATTTTACTTTTCCTGAAGGCCAGCAAAAGGTAAATGCACCCTTAGTGACTTGTAAGCTGTGTAAGCGTGTACTTTCTAGAGGTAATCCTAACAGGAAGTATTCCTTTGGGAATCACACCATGAAGAGACACCTCCAGGATGTACACAGAAGGACACATGGTCATCTTTTTGGAGGTAACTCTTCAGAAAGACAAGCCAGTACATCCACAGTAGCTCAGCCTGAACCATCATCTGCAGGGCTGACTCCTTCTTCTGCAGGTCAGGTGAGCCCTTCATCTGTGGGGGGAGAATCTCCTTTTGCTGGCCCTCTGGAAATGAACCCTCGATTTCGGAAGGTTGATATTCATTGCACATTTTGTAAAGATCTAATTTGCCATAGGGAGACCAGTGTTTCCCTAGTGAACAACAAAATAGATCAGCACATTTGTCGCTTTGAATAATTTTCCCATGCTTCCTTTCCTCTGTCCCTGCATGAACACAACGGTTCTTTTAAGAGCCAACCTTATCTTTCATCTTTTTTTTACATATGTTTTTATAAACTTTTTTTTATTTTTTCTTTTACCGTACGCGTACGGTGCGCGTACTTTTTTTTTTTTTTTTTTTTAAATCACTAAAAATCATTTATCACATTACATTGTCCTTGAGAGACTACAATTATTATTATTGACTTACCATACTCACTGAAAAAATATTTATTCATTTGTTTTTTTAAAAAATAGTTTTAAAAATGTTTGTAGTTTTCGAAAATTTTCTATATCTATCTGGAAAAAAAGAAAAAAGTATTAATATTTTAAAAACATTTTATAATACAGTACACATATTTACATTTTTTTCCAAATAATATTTTTGCCTTATTTTTGCTGTTTTCAGAATATATTGCATTTCACTATAAATTGTGAAAGCAATTGCATTCATCATTTTACAGCGGGCAAAAAAAAATACCAATCACAAAGATTGTATTAAAAATGCCCTGATTCTTTTTTTACTTAAACTTAACATTATAGAAATGCATAATATTGTAAAAAAATATCATCTAATACCAATAGTTATTTCTTTAAAATACCGTCTGATATGTTTGTTTCAGAAGTATAATCACAATATTATATCTCAAATAACTCCAAAATACATCTGATTTCATTTCCTTTAGACCAAATAGTAATTTTAAATTTTTTTTGGGAATAAATTTCCAACGGTAATCCAATAAAATTCTAAAGTTTAATTTGTCCAGATCTCACCGATTCTCTGTAACATTTTGGTTCACGAAAATTTTTTGAATAATTTATTAAGTCCACAATAGAATTGGTTACTTTTCCACATGGCCAAATAGTAATTTTTTAAAACATTTTTGAAAAAATTTCCAATGGCAGTCCAATAACATTCCAAAATTTAAAATGTGCAGAAGTTACCGATAATCTCTAAATTATTGGTTTTTCTAAGTTTCCTTAAAAATTAAAAAAGTCCACATTACAATTGGTTATCTTTCCATTAGGCCAAATGATAATTTAAAAAATGTTTTTTTTACAAAATTGCAATGGTAATCCAGTAAAATGGTAAAATTGTTTTGTCCAGATCTTGCCAAGTCTCTCTAAAATTTAGGTTTCAGGAAGATTAGATAGGAATTTGCTAAATCAAAAGGCAAACGTTGTTTGAAAATTAATTGGGAATCATTACACAGTGTCCAGCCTTTTTCACATTTAAGATAAACTGTGTAATGTCCAGAAGTAACACTAGGTCCATCATGGAAAATTATTGCAACAGTTAAAAAAGTTTTTCCTGAAATTGATAATTGCTGTCCTGTAAACTTCTTTATTAAAGTATCCAATTTTGAACCATCAGCTCTACATCGTTGCATCATTAAAATTACATACTGTCCGTATTCCTTTAAAATTAATGTTGAAAACATGTCAGAATTACACTCACCACATTTCATGCTATGATTAGCATCTTTAACTAATTTTGCAAAAGTGACTGTTTTACTCTCTGGCAATGTCAAATAAATAAACCTTTCATTATCAACAATAGAGCCACATATATTATAACAATTATCACAACTATGTTCCCATTTATAAGAGAGACCAAAAAAAATGTCAATGGGAACTCCTTCTTCTTCCACTACCTGAAGAAAATACATCAAAAATTCATGTGCATCTTGCTGTTCATTTTGAGAAAACTGTGTTCGTCCTGAACATACATCTAAAAGTTTTCTAATGTCAGTAGCACTTTCTATTTGAGTTTTATCTTTACTCAGCTTTTGAAAAAGGAGACTCAGCTCTGAACAGAATCTTTTTCCCTGATTTACTATTATCTGCTCTTGCAAACTTTCCAGATAAAATGCAACATTCAGCACTACATTTGTGTAGCAGTTGACACCAGAGCTATTTTCAAAATGACATCCTACAACCTGTTCTTCATTTTCCTTTTTCTTTTTGCTTGCAATTACATCACTCCTCTTTTTTTTCCTCTTCTCTACATCTTCACTACAGATATTCTCATTTTTTCTTTTACGAGAAACTACACGTTTCTCCAACACAGGATACTGACCTAAATGAGGAGCATAGCTTCTTCTTAATCTATTATACTCTTTTACACAGTTTGTATCAGCACTAACTTTTGACTCATCAAAGTCTATCATGAATAAACCTGATAATGTTTTGACTCGTGACAAAGCAACATATGCCATACCTTCTTTGAACACAGTTGAACCAATGTTCACAAATGCACAATCTACAGTCAATCCTTGAGACTTGTGAATAGTTACAGCATATGCTAGAGAAAACGGAAACTGCTTCCTACGTACATATAAGTCTTTCACAAGCATAAAACGAACTGTACAACGACAAATATCTTTAACTTCATCTATCTGATCAAATTTTATTTTTAAACATTCAACTCCTTCTTTTTTCTGGTAATTAATAAAACCCACAACTCTTCCCATCGCTCCATTTACTAAACCTTTCTCAACATCCAAATTTCTCCTTAAAAACACTCTACAGTTCATGCAAACATATAGATTTTTTTCTAATCCAGCTGTTTTGGAGATGTTCTTCTCTAGTGAGTCCAATTTATTTTTCAGTTTGCCTGTTACTGTGACAGTAATTCTTCCATCCTCAATTTTGTCCACTGCTTCCAATTTCCCGATCTCTTCCTTTTCCAATTTCAAAAGCTCCTCATTGAATATTGAGCATTCACGTAGAGTTGGCATTAAGCAGATGACACTTTTGTTTTCTGTAATGTTCTTGTATATCTTCTCTGCAACTATTTCTTCCTTTGGAAATAAATTATGTAGCAGCCGACTCTGTAATGCTTTTTTGCCAACTTCTGTCAGTAGTCCAATCCTGATATCTTTCAGAATACTTCCATATTCTTCATCGTTTGCTTGCCTCATATTAGTAGTAAGTTCCTTGTACTCAAAGAAGGACCAAATATTTGTATTTCCGATGCTTCCCAATGACTTCTTCGTGTCTTCATGTGTCACAGTATTAAACACTGGTTGTCCTTTAACTGGAGTAAGTTGCAAAAGATCTCCAAAAACTATGACGTGTTTTCCACCAAATAACATGTCATAGTCTGTCTTCAAAATTTGCTGCATTCTTAAATGCACAAAGGCAAGCATTAGGTTTGATACCATGCTCACCTCATCAATAATGAGAACTTGCATCTTCTTCAATACTCTTGAAACTTCCAAGGATGCTTCTCCAGTTAGCTTGCTGAATTGTATTTTGTTCTCATGCTCCACTGGTAACATTAGCAAACGATGTAAGGTGATTCCTTTTATGTTATATGCTGCTAACCCAGTTGGAGCAGTAACCACACAAGACAAAGTAGAATCCGTTTTTTGCTGTAGGTAGCTTCTGATGACTTTTATTAGGAAACTTTTTCCAGTTCCAGCTTCTCCGCTTACATACATCCTGATTGGATGAAATGATGTGCATGAGCACTCTTTTTTTACATGTAGAAATCCGTGATCAATTTTGTTTTTGATCTCTTCATAAATTTGTTGCTGCTCTTGATTCAGTTGTCTTTCCAAATTTTCTAAGTCTATAAATTCTTCTTGAGCTTGATTCATAGCCGTTTCCACTTCATTCATGGCTATTGATGCTTCATTTTCAATGATTGGTTGTCCTAGGGGATCTTGACTGTGTGTTCCTGAACTTTGGCTGTCCTGAGAACTGTCTCTAGCTATTTCTGCTGCAATTGTAGTTTCCTGTTCAATTTCTTCATTTAACATTTGCAGATAAGTTGTGAATGTATTGCATTGTATGCTGTCTTTGCAAGCATTAAATGAATCTTCATAGCTTTGAAATTCTCCCAGTAGTTCATCCTCTGTACGCCATGGTTTAAACAACTGTAAAAGAGCCAAGTAGTAAAATTCTTTCTTGTCAGTAGTGTCGCAACTCAGCTTCCGGTGATTTATCAAACTTCCTTTTGTTTGCTTCACCAAACATCCTTCTTCACCAACGACTTTATATTTTCCATTATTGATGTCTTCTGCGGCTTTCCTTGAATAAATGTAGTTCTGCAGCACTTCATAGAGACACATGTTCTCCAGATGTTGACTTCTCTTGGGATAATATGTGTCCAACATGTTTGTTTTCAATATATCTGTACTTTCTGGGTCATTCTCGACCAAATATTCAATTTCTCCTACAGATTTCAGTACCCGATTTCTCATTGCTGCAAGGCCTAAACTTGCCCAAATTATTCTTCTTGACTTCGAGTAGAGACTTGCAGAAGATAACCTATCTGAACATTCGTAGGATCCAATTTCTCGATGCGATAACATCTTCAAACTGAAACTGTACAGCTTCTTACTGACAGTCTTCTCGTGAGAAATCTCTTCCCACATTTCCTTCAATTCTGTTTTTTCTGATTTCGTAATGTAAGACGTTACATATCGTGCAACAGCAATGGAATTGTCAGCTACATACTGTATATCCATGTTAGCATTCCACATGGATAAAATGACTGGGTTGTAGTCATTTATATTTTTTGATTCTTCTTTTCTTTTAAGGTTGTAGGTATTCTTAGGTGATTTTCTTGTGATAGTATGTCTCACAGCTGACATAAAACTGTTTACTCTTCCATTTGAAAGAACAGGTCTAGGAAATCCAAATCGACATTTAGTGTAGTATTTTTCTTTGCTCTTGTATTTCCGTCGACAGTATTTTCCACACCGATGACTTTGGAAACGTAAAACTTGCTCCTTTAACTTGTTCTCTTCTGTGCTTTTTGGTATAGCACATGTTGCATATTCTTGAATGTAAGATAACACTGCTTCATCAGCATCTGTTCCAAACTTTGGGGCATCCTTGATCCACAACAGCATATGAATATGAGGAGCACCTCTTGCCTGGTACTCTTTTCTCCAAAAGAAATCCACTACTTCTCCAAGGGGTGGATTTTTTTTTATTGCAGATGAAGGACATCATAGCCTCAAATCTATGATTGAAATATCTGCAAACATTAACCGGATCCAATGAGCACAGTTCTCCTGCTGTCTTGTATTCGATGTTTTTAATGTTTGAATTGGCCTCTCGTAGAAAATCCAGTAAATCATCCCAAGCGTACTCGGCACAGCTTAGGGTAAGGAACCATGTTGGTGTTCCTAAATTCCGTAACATGCATTTTAGTTCACCATGGCGTCGGTACCAATATTCATTTGTCCCACGCTGACAAGCCATCAGATTAATCAGTTGTGTTTCCAAATGATCATCTCGGTGCTGCACTTTCTCCATAAAATCCTTAGCAGACACATTTTGTAAATGTACGCCACTTTTTAAAATGTGATTTACTGCATAAGACAGTGCAGACAAGTCGCTTTCAAATAAAAGATGGAACAAATAAGGAATACTTTGTCGAAATCTGGGATCTTCAGCATATAGTCTTGTAGTCCGATACTCTGAAGCTGGAATCTGTTCTGGACGTTCATCGTATCGTCCTCCTTTTCCTTTAGGAAACAGCTGAGGAAAACATCGAGCTTCCAAGCTCTCCTCCCATACACTCACAGGAGTTCCTTTTGCTTTCTTCATCTGAAAGAGATCAATATTGTCTCCCATAACTTCTTTCGAATGAAGAGGATGTATGCTAAAATGTTCATAAATTTCTTCTTCCTTTGACTTTTTCAATTTGTCCAGTTGGTGTTTCTGTGTCTTCTTGAAAATCTTCTTCTTCTTCTTCTTCTTCTATATAAATTGATTCATACCATTTGTTATTTTTTTTCAAATACAAATTTGCTCTTTGTACTTTCCGCACATCTACCAGCTCCTGCCAAATCTTCTTATTCTTTGTAGGTACACCATTAACCAGAATAATTAATGGTTCAGTTTCCAAAGTATCCGCATCAATAGTTTCCATATTTTTTTTCAAATCCAAGGGCAAATACACCACTCTACCTTTTAAACCTCTCAGTAAATCTGAAGGAGGTAATTTACCAGTTTTGGGCTCCATACGTACTATGGTCTGGAACGGATGAACACATTGAATGAGTATAGACTCATATGTATTTAATTCAGAAAGTTCAGCAGGAATAGCATCCAATTCTAAATTATTATGTACAGCTCTGGTCGGCATTCTATTTTCCTCTAACTTGTTGTAACAGTATTTACAAATACGCTGATCTTCACCCAATTCAAAACAATTTTCTAGAAATATATATGTGGCAAAATCCTTCCACTTATAATTATCTTCATTTTCACTCTTTCTGTAGAGATCAACATTCCTAGTTTGTTTTCTATAATGAGTTCTGCGGCAACAAATACAAGTAACATTTGGTCTTTCACTAGAGACTATTGCAAATTTTGTTATGTGATCATTAAATGTCTTACTTACAGAAGGTTCTACATTCTCTTCCACTTCTTCCTCATTTACTGTGTCCTTCTCTGCACTGTTTTGTTCAGGACCAAAGTAACAAAACTGAATTTCATCAACAACCTTCTCTACATCTGATACCGTTCCTCGGAACAGAGCCCTATTCAATTCATTTAACTTTATTGCTGGACTTTTGGCAAAATACAACCGTCTCACAAACTTTCTCATTCCAGTATGATGAACAGCCAGCATCCTAAAATGATGGAAAACACTATTGCACACTTTTCTAGATAGACAAGCCAGAGAATGACCCTGCAAACCAGTATTCTCTCTCACTCTGCATGGATCCAGACTTTGAAGCACCTTAATCTTCTGTTTTACACTTTTTTTACTATATTCTCTTAGAAACTCTCGAAATTTGTCAATAGATTCCTGACGCACAGTGCAAATACTACTACAATTCCAAGTGTACACTGGGGCTTTAGGACGTCTCCCCATTGCCTCATCTGCCATCACTTGTACCTCATCTCTTGGAACCATTATCTCCTTCTCCATTATGCAACCATTTGTTACTTCGTATGAACGACCTCTGGGGTCAACTGCATGCAGCAAACTATTACTTTGAAAATAGCTCTCTTCATTAAAAAAAGGTTCACTACTTGAACTATGCATCCACTTTCCTAAAAACACTTTACAAAAGTTTGTTCTGTTCACTACTCTTTTCCTTTTGCTATGTGATTTCAGTACATTAACCATTTTGTCTAATGTACGCATCCTATTCAAAATTAATATGAATAGTTTCCTTTTTAATTCTAATGCCTTTGCTGCAATGGCTTCAATTTCTTTTTTTCTCTTGTAATATTTTGCCTTTTGCTTATATTTCTTCACATCCTTTATCAAATTGGACATAACTCTTCTCTGAAACATTTTTCTACGTATCTCTTTAAACGCTGTTTTTCTGTTTATGTAAATCTTTTCAGTTGCAGAAGGTATATTTGCATTAACTAAATTCTCAATTTTTTCCTGTTCTCTTCCTTTTGTAACATTCTTTCCAGTACAGACATTTTGTACATTTTTCTTTGTTTTGAATATATTTTTAAGAAATTGTTTTTTCTGCTTACCAGAAGATTTTTTCTTTTTCCCAACATGAGCATCTTCTACTAACTTTGGTCCTCCAGTTGTCTTCAAATATAGTTTTTTTTAAGCGTTTTTTGAACTCTGGATTTTGTAGGCATCTTAAATTTTGTTCACTGCTCTTCAGCAATACCTGAAAAAAACTAAAAAAAAAATCCTTTATTGTATTTAAATATATTACTACATTTCTTTTCACAATAGTCACAAAACGAAATTTCTTTGCCAATTTGAATGCACACAAACTGCTCTTTTTTTGGGGCAAGTGAAAATCACTTTTACAAACTGTCACATTATGAAACCACTTTTCAGATTTTTTAAAAAGCCCATGTCCAGAGTGCTACACTCCAGCAAGGGCAACCAGCCTTAGTGATGCTGAATGTATTTGCATTACAGACTGAAACCTGAAAACCCCACTCGCTTGTAAATACTGTGCATGACTATACATGGCAAGCACATGGGTGTGTGCTAAGACTCTGCTTCTTCCCCCAAAAATTCGCTCCCCCTTTCCATCTAATGCAACTGTGAAATCACCAGAGCAATACGCAATAAATCTCTGCCTATAATTCCTCTCTGCACACAGAGTCATGTTTTCACATTAGTCCCAAAACGAAATTTCTTTGCCAATTTGAAAGCACACTTACTGCTCTTTTTTTTTTTCGGGGCAAGTGAAAATCACTTTTTACAAGTGAAAATCACTTTTACAGACTGACACATTATGAAACCACTTTTTTTGATTTATTTAAATGCACATGTCCAAACTGTTTTTTCAGACCACCACCATGTGTATTCTCGGTGACTGCCTACACTCCAGCAAGGGCAACCAGCCTTAGTGATGCTGAATGTATTTGCATTACAGACTGAAACCTGAAAACCCCACTCGCTTGTAAATACTGTGCATGACTATACATGGCAAGCACATGGGTGTGTGCTAAGACTCTGCTTCTTCCCCCAAAAATTCGCTCCCCCTTTCCATCTAATGCAAATGTAAAATCACCAGAGCAATACGCAATAAATCTCTGCCTATAATTCCTCTCTGCACACAGAGTCATGTTTTCACATTAGTCCCAAAACGAAATTTCTTTGCCAATTTGAAAGCACACTTACTGCTCTTTTTTTTTTCGGGGCAAGTGAAAATCACTTTTTACAAGTGAAAATCACTTTTACAGACTGACACATTATGAAACCACTTTTTTTGATTTATTTAAATGCACATGTCCAAACTGTTTTTTCAGACCACTACCATGTGTATTCTCGGTGACTGCCTACACTCCAGCAAGGGCAACCAGCCTTAGTGATGCTGAATGTATTTGCATTACAGACTGAAACCTGAAAACCCCACTCGCTTGTAAATACTGTGCATGACTATACATGGCAAGCACATGGGTGTGTGCTAAGACTCTACTTCTTCCCCCAAAAATTCGCTCCCCCTTTCCATCTAATGCAACTGTGAAATCATTAGAGCAATACGCTTTAAATCTCTGCCTATAATTCCTCTCTGCACACAGAGTCATGTTTTCACATTAGTCCCAAAACTAAATTTCTTTGCCAATTTGAAAGCACACTTACTGCTCTTTTTTTTTTCGGGGCAAGTGAAAATCACTTTTTACAAGTGAAAATCACTTTTACAGACTGACACATTATGAAACCACTTTTTTTCATTTTTTTAAATGCACATGTCCAAACTGTTTTTTCAGACCACCACCATGTGTATTCTCGGTGACTGCCTACACTCCAGCAAGGGCAACCAGCCTTAGTGATGCTGAATGTATTTGCATTACAGACTGAAACCTGAAAACCCCACTCGCTTGTAAATACTGTGCATGACTATACATGGCAAGCACATGGGTGTGTGCTAAGACTCTGCTTCTTCCCCCAAAAATTCGCTCCCCCTTTCCATCTAATGCAACTGTGAAATCACCAGAGCAATACGCAATAAATCTCTGCCTATAATTCCTCTCTGCACACAGAGTCATGTTTTCACATTAGTCCCAAAACGAAATTTCTTTGCCAATTTGAAAGCACACTTACTGCTCTTTTTTTTTTTCGGGGCAAGTGAAAATCACTTTTTACAAGTGAAAATCACTTTTACAGACTGACACATTATGAAACCACTTTTTTTCATTTATTTAAATGCACATGTCCAAACTGTTTTTTCAGACCACCACCATGTGTATTCTCGGTGACTGCCTACACTCCAGCAAGGGCAACCAGCCTTAGTGATGCTGAATGTATTTGCATTACAGACTGAAACCTGAAAACCCCACTCGCTTGTAAATACTGTGCATGACTATACATGGCAAGCACATGGGTGTGTGCTAAGACTCTGCTTCTTCCCCCAAAAATTTGCTCCCCCTTTCCATCTAATGCAAATGTAAAATCACCAGAGCAATACGCAATAAATCTCTGCCTATAATTCCTCTCTGCACACAGAGTCATGTTTTCACATTAGTCCCAAAACGAAATTTCTTTGCCAATTTGAAAGCACACTTACTGCTCTTTTTTTTTTCGGGGCAAGTGAAAATCACTTTTTACAAGTGAAAATCACTTTTACAGACTGACACATTATGAAACCACTTTTTTTGATTTATTTAAATGCACATGTCCAAACTGTTTTTTCAGACCACCACCATGTGTATTCTCGGTGACTGCCTACACTCCAGCAAGGGCAACCAGCCTTAGTGATGCTGAATGTATTTGCATTACAGACTGAAACCTGAAAACCCCACTCGCTTGTAAATACTGTGCATGACTATACATGGCAAGCACATGGGTGTGTGCTAAGACTCTGCTTCTTCCCCCAAAAATTCGCTCCCCCTTTCCATCTAATGCAACTGTGAAATCACCAGAGCAATACGCAATAAATCTCTGCCTATAATTCCTCTCTGCACACAGAGTCATGTTTTCACATTAGTCCCAAAACGAAATTTCTTTGCCAATTTGAAAGCACACTTACTGCTCTTTTTTTTTTCGGGGCAAGTGAAAATCACTTTTTACAAGTGAAAATCACTTTTACAGACTGACACATTATGAAACCACTTTTTTTGATTTATTTAAATGCACATGTCCAAACTGTTTTTTCAGACCACTACCATGTGTATTCTCGGTGACTGCCTACACTCCAGCAAGGGCAACCAGCCTTAGTGATGCTGAATGTATTTGCATTACAGACTGAAACCTGAAAACCCCACTCGCTTGTAAATACTGTGCATGACTATACATGGCAAGCACATGGGTGTGTGCTAAGACTCTACTTCTTCCCCCAAAAATTCGCTCCCCCTTTCCATCTAATGCAACTGTGAAATCATTAGAGCAATACGCTTTAAATCTCTGCCTATAATTCCTCTCTGCACACAGAGTCATGTTTTCACATTAGTCCCAAAACTAAATTTCTTTGCCAATTTGAAAGCACACTTACTGCTCTTTTTTTTTTCGGGGCAAGTGAAAATCACTTTTTACAAGTGAAAATCACTTTTACAGACTGACACATTATGAAATCACTTTTTTTCATTTTTTTAAATGCACATGTCCAAACTGTTTTTTCAGACCACCACCATGTGTATTCTCGGTGACTGCCTACACTCCAGCAAGGGCAACCAGCCTTAGTGATGCTGAATGTATTTGCATTACAGACTGAAACCTGAAAACCCCACTCGCTTGTAAATACTGTGCATGACTATACATGGCAAGCACATGGGTGTGTGCTAAGACTCTGCTTCTTCCCCCAAAAATTCGCTCCCCCTTTCCATCTAATGCAACTGTGAAATCACCAGAGCAAGACGCAATAAATCTCTGCCTATAATTCCTCTCTGCACACAGAGTCATGTTTTCACATTAGTCCCAAAACGAAATTTCTTTGCCAATTTGAAAGCACACTTACTGCTCTTTTTTTTTTCGGGGCAAGTGAAAATCACTTTTTACAAGTGAAAATCACTTTTACAGACTGACACATTATGAAACCACTTTTTTTGATTTATTTAAATGCACATGTCCAAACTGTTTTTTCAGACCACCACCATGTGTATTCTCGGTGACTGCCTACACTCCAGCAAGGGCAACCAGCCTTAGTGATGCTGAATGTATTTGCATTACAGACTGAAACCTGAAAACCCCACTCGCTTGTAAATACTGTGCATGACTATACATGGCAAGCACATGGGTGTGTGCTAAGACTCTGCTTCTTCCCCCAAAAATTCGCTCCCCCTTTCCATCTAATGCAACTGTGAAATCACCAGAGCAAGACGCAATAAATCTCTGCCTATAATTCCTCTCTGCACACAGAGTCATGTTTTCACATTAGTCCCAAAACTAAATTTCTTTGCCAATTTGAAAGCACACTTACTGCTCTTTTTTTTTTCGGCGAATGTGAAAATCACTTTTACAGACTGACACATTATGAAACCACTTTTTTTGATTTATTTAAATGCACATGTCCAAACTGTTTTTTCAGACCACCACCATGTGTATTCTCGGTGACTGCCTACACTCCAGCAAGGGCAACCAGCCTTAGTGATGCTGAATGTATTTGCATTACAGACTGAAACCTGAAAACCCCACTCGCTTGTAAATACTGTGCATGACTATACATGGCAAGCACATGGGTGTGTGCTAAGACTCTGCTTCTTCCCCCAAAAATTTGCTCCCCCTTTCCATCTAATGCAACTGTGAAATCACCAGAGCAATACGCAATAAATCTCTGCCTATAATTCCTCTCTGCACACAGAGTCATGTTTTCACATTAGTCCCAAAACGAAATTTCTTTGCCAATTTGAAAGCACACTTACTGCTCTTTTTTTTTTCGGGGCAAGTGAAAATCACTTTTTACAAGTGAAAATCACTTTTACAGACTGACACATTATGAAACCACTTTTTTTGATTTATTTAAATGCACATGTCCAAACTGTTTTTTCAGACCACCACCATGTGTATTCTCGGTGACTGCCTACACTCCAGCAAGGGCAACCAGCCTTAGTGATGCTGAATGTATTTGCATTACAGACTGAAACCTGAAAACCCCACTCGCTTGTAAATACTGTGCATGACTATACATGGCAAGCACATGGGTGTGTGCTAAGACTCTACTTCTTCCCCCAAAAATTCGCTCCCCCTTTCCATCTAATGCAACTGTGAAATCATTAGAGCAATACGCTTTAAATCTCTGCCTATAATTCCTCTCTGCACACAGAGTCATGTTTTCACATTAGTCCCAAAACTAAATTTCTTTGCCAATTTGAAAGCACACTTACTGCTCTTTTTTTTTTCGGGGCAAGTGAAAATCACTTTTTACAAGTGAAAATCACTTTTACAGACTGACACATTATGAAACCACTTTTTTTCATTTTTTTAAATGCACATGTCCAAACTGTTTTTTCAGACCACCACCATGTGTATTCTCGGTGACTGCCTACACTCCAGCAAGGGCAACCAGCCTTAGTGATGCTGAATGTATTTGCATTACAGACTGAAACCTGAAAACCCCACTCGCTTGTAAATACTGTGCATGACTATACATGGCAAGCACATGGGTGTGTGCTAAGACTCTGCTTCTTCCCCCAAAAATGTGCTCCCCCTTTCCATCTAATGCAACTGTGAAATCACCAGAGCAAGACGCAATAAATCTCTGCCTATAATTCCTCTCTGCACACAGAGTCATGTTTTCACATTAGTCCCAAAACGAAATTTCTTTGCCAATTTGAAAGCACACTTACTGCTCTTTTTTTTCTTCGGGGCAAGTGAAAATCACTTTTACAGACTGACACATTATGAAACCACCATGTGTAACTACAACAAAAACAATTTCCATTTCTATTATTCATTTCTTAAGTTACCACATACATCCCCTCTCAAACTGTAAACTCACCTTTAAAATTAGTTAGTTGTGAAAGAAATGTGACACTCAAACAGCAGATTATCAGAGCCAGGATGTCTGTTCTGTTCACCTCTCTCCTCTCAGCAGAACCAGATAATGGCAAACTTTCCCTCTATTTTTCCACACATATACATGTAAGTTTCAAATCTCAGTGCTTCCCCCTTTTTTTCAAATGTAATCACACATTTCTATTGGTTGAAAACCAACCCTTTTCCAAAAGTACCCTTCCCCCAACTTGACTTCTGCCTAGTACCCTTCCCCCAACTTGACTTCTGCCTGCTACCATAGCAACAGCTCATGGAACACTGCTGTGTTGAGTTAGGTCAGAAGTTCGCCAAACAATGTTTCAATTCCACAGAGCAAGAGTGCTTGACTTTTCAAACCTAACAGCAAATCCATAGTACTGTTCTTTGGTTACACATTTTTTTGTACCAATACAAAACATGCTTCTATTAATTTACACATACAGCCTAGTTTTTATTCTAGAATGGTATGAAACAGCCAATCAGTTCTTTTTGTTTTGAAAAAAATATGTATGCCTCCATTTCCAAACTGTCTTTCTTTTCATATTGCCATTCTACTGAAAGACACCTCCTGAGTGCATCCAGTTCTCCTTTGAAGATGTTCACAGTGTGGATTGTAGGGCACAGCTATGTCTTCTGGAGTGAAAAGTTTGCAGAGAAAACAGGTATGGTGAGAGACCTTGCTTTGCCAAATGTAGACATTAAATGGATTGGTCAGAGAGGGTTAAAGTGGCACCAATTGATGCCATTGGTGAAATCCTTCATTCAAATCCAACACCCTGACCTCATAATAGTGCACTGTGGTGGCAATGACCTAGGCACTTTGACTGGGGTAGGTCTGGAAATGCTTATGAAGGACACCTTTGCACAACTGTTTACACTTTTCCCTAAAACTGCCTTTGTGTTTTCCAACATATGCCAAAGGCAAAAATGGAACTGGTCCAATCATTTCTGTCCACAGATTGACAAAGCAAGAAAGCACGTCAACAAATCTGTTTCTGCTTTCCTCCGTGACTATGGTATGGGTGCCATTTACCACAACAACTTGCGTTATGACATGCAAGACATTTATAGAGGAGATGGTGTGCACTTCAATGATGAAGGGAACAGAGTCTTCCTCTTGAACCTTAGACTCTGCATCGGTACTTACTTGTAGGTACCACTAAAAAAATGACTTCATAAACACAACAGCTCTTTTTAGAGCTCCCTAATATCTAAACTCTTAAATCTGCTTTTCTTTTTTTTATTTTTATTTTTTTTTACCGTACGCTTACCGTAAGCTTACCGTACGCGTACCCCGTGATTTTTTTTAAAATCAATAAATGTTTTTTTTGTACTTTTCTGTCCTTCTTTGACCCCCTTACAAATGTTAGGGGGTCTGTAACTCTCCTCATTGCCCCCTTTCTTTGTTTTCACTCTTTTTTTTCAGAGTGAAATACACAAAATGGCGGCCGCCGCTTCCTGGTTTCGACCGATTCGAATGTTTACTAAGATCTAAGAGCCAATCAGAATCGCGCTCGCGCACGCCAGCGTACGCTTACCGTAAGCGTACGGTAAGCGTACCGTGACTTCATAAACACAACAGCTCTTTTTAGAGCTCCCTAATATCTAAACTCTTAAATCTGCTTTTCTTTTTTTTATTTTTATTTTTTTTTACCGTACGCTTACCGTAAGCTTACCGTACGCGTACCCCGTGATTTTTTTAAAAATTAATAAATGTTTTTTTTGTACTTTTCTGTCCTTCTTTGACCCCCTTACAAATGTTAGGGGGTCTGTAACTCTCCTCATTGCCCCCTTTCCTTGTTTTCACTCTTTTTTTTCAGAGTGAAATACACAAAATGGCGGCCGCCGCTTCCTGGTTTCGACCGATTCGAATGTTTACTAAGATCTAAGAGCCAATCAGAATCGCGCTCGCGCACGCCACCATACGCTTACCGTAAGCGTACGGTAAGCGTACCGTAAGCGGGCTCAGATATATATATTGATTTAAAGGCTATTTTCTCAGAATCTACTGAACAGATTTACACCAAACCTACAAAAGGCACTTCCTTGACCTAGGGACTACCTCTCTGCCAAATTTTGAGTAATTCTGTTCAGCCGTTCGGGCTGTAGCTCGTTCTAAAGGTCCTATGGAAAAATGCATGGGAAAAACGCGTTTTGGGACCCCCCTTTTATCTCAGAACCCGCTTGACGAATCCCCACGAGACTTTTAGGGTAGGAGCGGAGCGTAGCGCCCCACCTATTTTGAAAAATTCACGAGGATTCGTCAACCGGCGCCAAAGTTATTCAAAATAGAATGTTGCGGATTTCCTATGGAAAAGGGGTCCTAACTATAACTACCTACTGGCGACCGCCAGTAGGTAATGTATATATATATATATATATAAAAACAAGAGTTGCCACCAGATGACGGAGCCGCTCCCAGCGTGTAAAACCATTTATTCCAAGAATTTCCAACAGCCTGGCTCAGCACACAAATGAAATGCCAGACGCGTTTCGGGCTGAGAACGCCCTTGATCACTGGCGCCGGGACTCGGAAGTACGAGCAGAGCACCTGAGCATTTGAAATACCCCGCCCCAGTGGGCGTATGCTCAAAAGTATTCTGGTACATGAAGTCAGCTCAAATTAAACCACAGTGGGCGCATTGAGCCCCGGAAAAATGTTAGTATTACCCCAGTGGGTATGTGCATACAGTCAGACTTTCGATAATAAATCCTCCTTAGAACGGACACGCTGTTTCATGTAGTGCCTCTTGATACTCCGCACTACGAACCCGCATGATGTGCAGTGGGGCTCCGTCGCGGCAGGGCCTGCCGCTAAACACAAAAACAAGAGTTGCCACCAAATGACGGAGCCGCTCCCAGCGTGTAAAACCATTTATTCCAAGAATTTCCAACAGCCTGGCTCAGCACACAAATGAAATGCCAGACGCGTTTCGGGCTGAGAACGCCCTTGATCACTGGCGCCGGGACTCGGAAGTACGAGCAGACCACCTGAGCATTTGAAATACCCCGCCCCAGTGGGCGTATGCTCAAAAGTATTCTGGTACATGAAGTCAGCTCAAATTAAACCACAGTGGGCGCATTGAGTCCCGGAAAAATGTTAGTATTACCCCAGTGGGTATGTGCATACAGTCAGACTTTCGATAATAAATCCTCCTTATAACGGACACGCTGTTTCATGTAGTGCCTCTTGATACTCCGCACTACGAACCCGCATGATGTGCAGTGGGGCTCCGTCGCGGCAGGGCCTGCCGCTAAACACAAAAACAAGAGTTGCCACCAAATGACAGAGCCGCTCCCAGCGTGTAAAACCATTTATTCCAAGAATTTCCAACAGCCTGGCTCAGCACACAAATGAAATGCCAGACGCGTTTCGGGCTGAGAACGCCCTTGATCACTGGCGCCGGGACTCGGAAGTACGAGCAGACCACCTGAGCATTTGAAATACCCCGCCCCAGTGGGCGTATGCTCAAAAGTATTCTGGTACATGAAGTCAGCTCAAATTAAACCACAGTGGGCGCATTGAGTCCCGGAAAAATGTTAGTATTACCCCAGTGGGTATGTGCATACAGTCAGACTTTCGATAATAAATCCTCCTTAGAACGGACACGCTGTTTCATGTAGTGCCTCTTGATACTCCGCACTACGAACCCGCATGATGTGCAGTGGGGCTCCGTCGCGGCAGGGCCTGCCGCTAAACACAAAAACAAGAGTTGCCACCAAATGACGGAGCCGCTCCCAGCGTGTAAAACCATTTATTCCAAGAATTTCCAACAGCCTGGCTCAGCACACAAATGAAATGCCAGACGCATTTCGGGCTGAGAACGCCCTTGATCACTGGCGCCGGGACTCGGAAGTACGAGCAGACCACCTGAGCATTTGAAATACCCCGCCCCAGTGGGCGTATGCTCAAAAGTATTCTGGTACATGAAGTCAGCTCAAATTAAACCACAGTGGGCGCATTGAGTCCCGGAAAAATGTTAGTATTACCCCAGTGGGTATGTGCATACAGTCAGACTTTCGATAATAAATCCTCCTTAGAACGGACACGCTGTTTCATGTAGTGCCTCTTGATACTCCGCACTACGAACCCGCATGATGTGCAGTGGGGCTCCGTCGCGGCAGGGCCTGCCGCTAAACACAAAAACAAGAGTTGCCACCAAATGACGGAGCCGCTCCCAGCGTGTAAAACCATTTATTCCAAGAATTTCCAACAGCCTGGCTCAGCACACAAATGAAATGCCAGACGCGTTTCGGGCTGAGAACGCCCTTGATCACTGGCGCCGGGACTCGGAAGTACGAGCAGACCACCTGAGCATTTGAAATACCCCGCCCCAGTGGGCGTATGCTCAAAAGTATTCTGGTACATGAAGTCAGCTCAAATTAAACCACAGTGGGCGCATTGAGTCCCGGAAAAATGTTAGTATTACCCCAGTGGGTATGTGCATACAGTCAGACTTTCGATAATAAATCCTCCTTATAACGGACACGCTGTTTCATGTAGTGCCTCTTGATACTCCGCACTACGAACCCGCATGATGTGCAGTGGGGCTCCGTCGCGGCAGGGCCTGCCGCTAAACACAAAAACAAGAGTTGCCACCAAATGACGGAGCCGCTCCCAGCGTGTAAAACCATTTATTCCAAGAATTTCCAACAGCCTGGCTCAGCACACAAATGAAATGCCAGACGCGTTTCGGGCTGAGAACGCCCTTGATCACTGGCGCCGGGACTCGGAAGTACGAGCAGACCACCTGAGCATTTGAAATACCCCGCCCCAGTGGGCGTATGCTCAAAAGAATTCTGGTACATAAAGTCAGCTCAAATTAAACCACAGTGGGCGCATTGAGTCCCGGAAAAATGTTAGTATTACCCCAGTGGGTATGTGCATACAGTCAGACTTTCGATAATAAATCCTCCTTAGAACGGACACGCTGTTTCATGTAGTGCCTCTTGATACTCCGCACTACGAACCCGCATGATGTGCAGTGGGGCTCCGTCGCGGCAGGGCCTGCCGCTAAACACAAAAACAAGAGTTGCCACCAAATGACGGAGCCGCTCCCAGCGTGTAAAACCATTTATTCCAAGAATTTCCAACAGCCTGGCTCAGCACACAAATGAAATGCCAGACACGTTTCGGGCTGAGAACGCCCTTGATCACTGGCGCCGGGACTCGGAAGTACGAGCAGACCACCTGAGCATTTGAAATACCCCGCCCCAGTGGGCGTATGCTCAAAAGTATTCTGGTACATGAAGTCAGCTCAAATTAAACCACAGTGGGCGCATTGAGTCCCGGAAAAATGTTAGTATTACCCCAGTGGGTATGTGCATACAGTCAGACTTTCGATAATAAATCCTCCTTAGAACGGACACGCTGTTTCATGTAGTGCCTCTTGATACTCCGCACTACGAACCCGCATGATGTGCAGTGGGGCTCCGTCGCGGCAGGGCCTTCCGCTAAACACAAAAACAAGAGTTGCCACCAAATGACGGAGCCGCTCCCAGCGTGTAAAACCATTTATTCCAAGAATTTCCAACAGCCTGGCTCAGCACACAAATGAAATGCCAGACGCGTTTCGGGCTGAGAACGCCCTTGATCACTGGCGCCGGGACTCGGAAGTACGAGCAGACCACCTGAGCATTTGAAATACCCCGCCCCAGTGGGCGTATGCTCAAAAGTATTCTGGTACATGAAGTCAGCTCAAATTAAACCACAGTGGGCGCATTTGGTGGCAACTGTTGTTTTTATATATATATATATATATATTTACTACAAGCATTTTGTAAGCTGTTATGTCTTTTTTGCGCCACAATAAAGAATCAAAAAAAATATGAAGATCCAAAACTACAGATAAACTACAAAGTAAAAAATACTAAGGTGCCGATTCCGATCCTGTAAAACCCGGGTACAAATGGTCGTACGGAGAGTTTTCTCCATCCGACTCGTACCCGGGAAAAACACCTTACAAACTGGCAAGTACGATTCACACAGAAATACCATTTCCGTACGAGTCGTAAAAAACACCGACCAGCAAAAAAATCCATACAAATCTGAATCTGGACGGCGCATATGCGACGTCCGGACGGAGTCAGGCAGCCTTTTAAGGACCAGCAAGTACGAATCGTGCCTACGTCACTCCGCACGTAGCATTTTTTACGGGAGCCAAAAACTGCCGGGAAATTGAGGACGACGCGAACAAGGAGCACCGGTACGCGACGGACAGCGATGGACCCCAACCTACGCGTCATCCCGGCCCTCATAGCCTACGACCTCGTGTTCAGAAACCGACGCAGACGCCGCAGAAGGTCAGATCAACCCCCAGGGGCAAAGGGGGGGTGCAAGGGGCATGAAACATAACCCACACCCCATAAATAACAAATATATCCTGCACATAAATTACCTCCACGGTCTGGCCACTTCGGGGGGCGTGTCCACCTATCCCACGTCCCGCCACAACGGAAGTGGACGTGGACGCGTACCCGTCACCACCACAATGGTGTTACGGGACGTACCCACACCCCTCAGAGCGTGGGTACGGTCCATACCACCATTGCAGTGGTGATGTAGGAGTATGCGTGTACGGACTGTACCCACGCCCCCAGAGCGTGGGTACGGTCCGTACACGCGTACCCCTACATCCCTACCACAATGGTGGTACGGACTGTACCCATGCCCCCCCAGAGCGTGGGTTCTGGCCGTACCACGCGTACCCCTACGTCACTGCCACAATGGTGGTACGGCCCGTACCCACGCTCTGGGGGGCGTGGGTACGGCCCGTACCCACACTCCCCAGAGAGTAGGCACGGGCTGTACCACGCGTACCTCTATGTCACCGCCACAATGGTGGTATGGCCCGTACCCACGCTCTGGGGGGCGTGGGTACGGGCCGTACATACGCAATGCTGGTTGAGGGTGCTGGGGTACGGTGTTGGAGTGCGGTGCGCACATGCGGTGGGGGTACGGTGCGTACACATGCAGCCCTGGGGTACGGCGCGTACATGCAGAGGTACGGCACGTACATGGGGGGTAAGGCACGTACATGCGGTGGGGGTACGGTGCGTACACGTGCGGCCCTGGGGTACGGCATGTACATGCGGAGTACGGCACGTACATGCGGGGGTGAGGCGCGTACATGGGGGGGAGGCACGTACATGGGGGTACGGCGCGTACAGGTGCGGGGCTGGGGTACAGTGCAGACAGGGGGTAAGGCGGGTACGGAGCGTACATGGGGGGGTACGGCGCGTACATGGGGGGTACGGCGCGTACAGTTGCAGGGCTGGGGCACAGTGCGGATGGGGGAAGGCACATACATGGGGGTACGGCACGTACATGCGGGGGTACGGCACGTACATGCGGAGGTACGGCGCGTACATGGGGGGTATGGCTCGTACATTGGGGGCTACGGCACGTCCAGTTGCGGGGCTGGGGTACAGTGCAGACAGGGTGGTGTACGGTGCTGACATATTTGGGGGTGTGGGGGCTGTACGGCTCGTACACAGGCATGAGTTTACCCGTGTACATGTGTGCTACTGTGTTGGCTCCGTACGGGCCATTTTACGTGCGATTGTGTATTCGGACGGACGGTCGGGATCGTACTTGCTCGCTCGGACTTGTGTTTTACTATTTGCACGTAAAAATATCCGGCTCACTCTCGTACACTTTTCCCGACGATATTCGGACGTAAAAACTTTCCGACGCACTCTCGTAGACTTTTCCCGATGCTCTTCGTAGATATTTTTCACGTACAATCGGACTTGGCCGTTTGTACGGTACTTGTACGACTCGTACGTAAAAAAAATACGGATACGGGTCGTACGCAAATTATTTTTAACGGATCGGAATCGGCACCTAAATGTTGAAAGACTTCAATAAAATAAAATATTTAAATCTAAAAAAATCAATCCAATCCAATCCAATCAAGCTTTATTCGACATATAGTCATAAAAGCACATTACAAAAAATATTCGATATATATACATAAAAAATGTTGTTCATAGGTTATAAAGCAATCCTGTTTGGGGAAAATTAGTTAAATATAGGTTGCATATAAACTTTCAATAGAGCAAAACGTTATCATAAAAAACTCCACATTTACAAATAATAAAACTTGTACAAAATTCTTGATCATAGGAACCCAGTAAGAACAGCTTCACCTTTGGTAGTTTAGGCATAGGCTGAAAGAAAGGCTGGATGAATTTGGGTGGGTGGGAGACAATACTAGTTCAAAAGACTGACTAATCACAATTTGCATAAGCATTTCACACAGATATTGATTTCAGCCTTCTTGCCCACATCCACCCAAGATATTTTGCAACTGCTATTGAGATAGTAGATGAAGTGCTAGTGTGTATAATCCTTTCAGCTTCAGCACTCCTTCTAGTACCTAGCAGTTTACATATACGACTCAACCAAACGCGATGAGGGGCCACATAGGCGGAACAGGCAAAAAGCATATGTGCGACTGATTCTGTGTAGGCCGCACAAGCAGGACACTTACTACCACTTGAGTTAGACCACCTACAAGTGAAAGATCTTAGGGGCAACAAACCCGCCCTCAACTGGAAATACAATTTCCTATCCAGTGGTTTGGTTATGATGTCCCAATATGATTCGAGGCTCGGAATATGTTTACATTCCAAAAAGATTCCTGTCAAGGAGGCTGACTTATTATATTTCAAAGTGTTATAAGTAACCATCTCCCAATACTTTTCTTTTAGGATCTTTTTTGAGGGAAATCAGGCCTTAGTTGGATCCTCCCAGAGCACTTTCATGCCATTATCTATTAAAACTTCTCTAACTCCCCGTAGCCAACTGATTTTATGAAAGTTAACGGATTTTATTACATCCATAAAGTCCGCTGCATATGGCATCAATTCTGGTGTAGTCCACAACCTGCGCCAGTATAACACTGGACGCAGTTTGGCAACATCAGATAAAAGCTTTCTACCAAGATCATATAGTAACGGACATAATGGTGTACTTTGGGGGAGGTTGGTGATGCTGCGTAGGAACTTATTTTCTGAAATACTCAGATTAGACATATTCTCAAACCCCCATAGTTCTACAGCATAGAGGGCTGAGCTGACCACTTTCATATCATAAACTTGGAGCACAGGTCTAATAGGTTTTGTAAGTGACTTTTTGTGCTCCATGCTTAATGCTCCTGAGAGCTGTTGGTCCTTTAATGTGGCCATGTCAATTCGGCGGTTCCACTTTAAGTATATTTACCCCCAAGTATGTAAACGCTGTAACTTGTTCCAGTGGTCGATTATTCATTAAAATACTACCTTTAAAAGCTTTATGTGGGTTAAAAGCCATAAATTCCGTTTTCTACACATTAACTTCAAGACCACGAGCGGAGAAAACTTCTTCAAAAATTAGCAGGGCTCACTGCAGCCCACTTGGGGTCTTTGAAATTAATAATGTGTCATCCGCAAACAATAAAATGGGGATTTTTACTCCTGCTAAAGAGGGGGAATCAGTATTCATGGGTGACATGCAATCAACTATTCCATTGATATACAAAGAAAATAACGTGGGTGCCATAGCACAGCCCTGGCACACCCCTCTTTCTACTGGAAATGGGCTGGTGACCATGCCCTAGGAGCCCCATCAAATTTTGGCATAATTATCCTCGTGCAGCCTCATTATGAGTGTGAGAAGTTCTATGGGCAGCCCTAATTCATTCAGTGTCGCCCACAAGCTCAAGCGGGGAACAAGATCGAACTCTGGCCTTAAGTCGACAAATGCAGCGTACAAACTGCCTTTGCCCAGAATCACTATCTTCCAGTGTAAGAGGATGAAACAAAACACCTGGTATACGCCCCAAAACCTGCCTGCAAAGTGGACAGTATACTACGATCTTCAATCCAATCTTGGATTTTGTTGAGGATCAGCCTGCCCACAATCTTTTGCATCGTGTCTATCAGGCTAATGGGTCTGTAATTCCCTGCTAATGATTTGTCACCTTTTTTGTATACAGGGATTATTTCTGCCACTTTCCAGGAATCCGGTATGGGGGCGCCTTGGGCAACTGCATTAGCCACTAACAGAATATATCTACCCCATCTTATGTGAATGGATTGGGGGACAGGATTAAACGTGGGGTAGTGCTGCAGTTTCTGAAATGACTTTCGCCAGATATTGTCTTTCTGCAGGAAACGCATCTAATTGGGAATTCTTGCCATGCTATGAATAGGCGGGGATATCGTCCCGCTGTCCACTCCGGTTTCACTTCTGGCTCGAGGGGGGTGGGCATCTTGGTTAGAGCCTCTCTCCCGTTGGAGGTGGATGATATGATTCATGATGACAGAGGGCGGTATGCTGCACTCGTGGGAAGATGGGAGGGCAGAACTGTCTCTCTAGTTTCTGTTTATGTCCCACCAGGATTGAAGTCTGTAACATTTGCTGATTTGGGGCGAATGGTCTTGGGACTCCCGGGGGGGGGTTCTGGTGATGGGGGGCGATTTTAATTCTGTCGTATCCGGTAGAGCGGATCGTCACCCTCCCAGGGATCTCCCTGGGGCACAGACCTGGCTGAGTGGGTTATAGATACCCTCGGACTGATAGACTGCTGGAGATTAATGCACCCGGGACAGGCGCAATACACTTTCCACTCCGGGGCTCATGGAAGTCTATCGCGACTTGATTATGTCCTTATGCCGGCGGCCCAAGCTGTGATGGTTAGGGAAGTAAGACATCTGGCCCGGGGTATTTCTGATCACTCCCCACCACTGTTGCACATGGAGGTCGCCCCCGGGGCTGGGGGGAGGGTAGCACCGATTAACCCTTGGTATCTGCGTAATCCTAAAATCCGGGCTGAACTGGTCAAGTCTCTCGAACACTATTTCAATGAAAATGTGGGGTCAATATCATCTGCTGTCTCGTTGTGGGAAGCCTTCAAAACAGTGATCCGTGGGCAAGCCCTTTCTCTAATTTCCCACACCAAGAAAAGCAAGATTGAGGAGGTGGTTCACCTTGAAAACGAAATAGCCGAGTTGGAGGGGGACCTGGAGCTGGGTGTTACGAATGATAAATTGCACGTTCTCAGTCTCAAGCAGCTTGATTATAGAGCGTTGGTCACTGATGCCGCCAAAGTGATGAGTAGAGAGCAACAAGGGCGCTTATACGATGTGGGGGATAAGACTGGAAAATTGATTGCATGGTTGGACAAGAAAGAGAGAGCGAGTCGAGTGGTACCGGTTATTAAGAGAGAGCGGATGGCGTGCGTGTGACTGACCCTGTGGAAATTGTTGAATGTTTCGCGGCTTATTTCCATGAAGTATATTCTCCAGCCTCGGACCGCCCTGAGGATGACTCTCATCTATTAAAAAAAAAAAAAAATATATCTACCCCATCTTGACTTATCATAAAGGAAAACGTCAGCAGGAACACCATCAGGACCTGGCGCTCTGCCCTCAACCACTGCTCCAAGAGCTAGCACAACATCATTAGATTTGAAAGCCTCTTCTGCATAAAACACATGGCTAGCATCATCCATGTATTTCTCAGTTAAACTATGGGCATATTGTGGTTTAAAATGTTTGACCCAACCTTCCTGCAAGACATGGTTTTGCGGTTGTTCGGGTTGGCCACCTCTGCCCCATAATATGATGTTCCAGAATAATTTACTTTTACTCTGGGCACTAGCCTCTTTGAGGTTCTGCCATTTTTGCTCATCCCAGCAGCGTTTGGCTTTGTACATAGATCTTTTGTATTCCTGCCTGGCTGTGCGTACCATAACCAGCTCTCCACCCTTAATTGCGTTCCCAAGAAAAACTCTTGCCTGCCTGCATTCCTTATTGTACCAGCGGCAGGACTTCTGATCTATTTGTTTCTTTGGTTTGCAGGGCTTAACAAAATGGGATCTCATATGCATAAACAATCTATTGTGAGACTGGGTGAAATGCTCCAATCTCCCATTAGAGGACAGAATATTCTCTAACTCTATTAGAGCGCTATTGACATCTTTGTTAATGCTGACCAAGGACTCAGGATTTTCAACGATTCGTGCCCATTTGAGCCGTCTCATATCATTGGTGGGGACTACATCCTGGGAATGCAATTCTGCCTCCCCGCCATGCGATGACTTGTGCTTCCACCATCCATGTGTTACACACAAAGGATTATGATCACTTTCAGGACGATCCCTTATAACCATATCATCGATTGTATGCCAAAATTTCGCACTCAAGAAAATATAATCGATCCCACTCTTGCTGTATCCATTATTAAATGTGTTTGCCCCTAGTCTATCTTGAGGCATCCTACCATTTAGTGCCCTTAACTTTTACTGGATCAAGTTCCAGTTTTGGAATACCCCACTGGGCATCTTCTTCATCAGTGAGGTGCCAATCTGGAGTGGCAAGTGGTTCAAAAGTTATGTTAAGATCACCCGCAATAATAACGTTGGTGTCCGTTGAGTATAGGTCAAGGAGGATGTCCAAAGCCGCTAGAATTTGGGACTTGCCCCCTCTAGTTCCCATCACATAGACGTTGTAAACATCAACGTTCGTTGAGGGGCCTCGTTTTAATCCTAGCACCTGGATGTCATTACTCTTGGATGGAAGTTCCCTAATGCTCACACCTATTTCTTGGAGAACCCATATAGTTAAACCACCTGAGGTCCGACCTTTTGCTCCTTTTACTGCTGGAACATAATAGTTTAAAAAACCTGCACAATATTGTGGTGTCAAGAGCCATGTCTCTTGGAAAAGACAAATATCAAAACCATTAATGAAAGCAAGCCATTCCAGAGACATAAGTTTTGAGCTCATTCCTGCGATGATATCAGTGAGCCCCTTGTGGGAGCGTAACAAGTATGCAGTGATTTATTTGTGTGTCCTGGGGGGTTATTACTGAACTCATGCTGGTGCTCTAGACGGGGAGTATGCGAAGCTCGCATTTGGGTAGACTTTACAAACCTATTAGTACAGTTGGAATTTGTGGCTAAGTGGCTACCCCTAGGGGATACTGAATCATCAACTCCACCAGGGTGTAGCCCAGGCTCTCCCACCAGTTAGTCATTGAATTCTAATGTGGAGCTACACATCCTGCCAGCCACGAGCTGACAGTGGCTAGACCGACTGGCAGGCGGAAGCCTCCCTAACTGGATAGAAGAAGAATCGGGGGAACATGTTCAGAACCCAGGGTGAATAGATTTTCAGCCAACTCCTCCCTCTGTAAGGTTAATTCAATACAATCTAAGCAGTTGGTGGAGGAGATAAGCCTACACGCCTTAATGATGTCTTCCCTGATCACAGAACAACATCCCCTTACATGACGTATCCAGTGGATCACCTTGTTGGTCAAAGAATCCACACTTTCTAAGCTTTTGCTAAGATCCAACTTTGGAACGTTCACCATATATATTCTATGGGTGTTATATGCTTTTACTATGTTCTGGTTCCCCCCTCCCTTCAAAGTTACTATACTGTTGGTTTGCAGGTATGCAAGTATTCTTGCTCCTATTGAGCAGTGGGTACTTTCTTGGTGCTTCCACATTTCGGGGCCTGGGAATGTTTGATGTAGCAAGGGGTATTTTATTTGTAGTGGAGAATGGTGATATAGATTTTTTCTGTTTGGTCACCTCGCTAAACAGAGGAGTGACAGTGTGCTGACCAACAAAATTTTGAGAAACAGGTGGATTTATCTGGACAGTAGATTGACTACATGGAACGGAATTCTTAACTCCAAGGATTACACAATCTTTACTTGGAGCCCCACTATGTGACAGAAGCCTGACCACGGAAGTTAAATTATCAATCAGTGTCCTCAGGGTTCCTTTTTTGTCCCAAAGTGAGTACAACACCTGAATTACATCCTGTAGAGCTGGTGTGTAATTTACAACTGGCTGCACAGTTTTATCTGGTGGTGAATTAGGTATCTGTGTGTTACTCTCCCCCTGGATGTTTGACAATATGGCATACCTATTTGAACAGGTTACTATGGGTTCGTAAATTTGGGGGTGGCTACCTTCAGTTGGAGGGAGACTAGCAATGCTGGCAGTCAAATCGCTCGCCCTCACTGTAATCATTCCTCTCCCTCCCGCAGTGGCCTTCAAACCTTTTTCATGCGTTAGAAACATTGCAGGAATAGCAGGACCCTTAAACGGGCTTTCCCGCAATGATTGTGCTGTGCTAGGGGGTGACTTATCCCTATCTAAATGCAAACTTGGCTCAGATACTAATATATCCTCACATTCCTCAATTAGTGTATCTATTCGATCAAGTACACAATTGCTGCCAGGATGCTTATTTAACTTTCTAGTCTTTTTCCCTTTACAGATTCTGCCCGAATTGCCAACATTCACCCCCCTCCTCCACCTTCCATGTTCTTTCTCTTTCTCATATCAATGAAATGCACCCTAATTTGCAAATGGACTTCACAGATTTACTCCGCTAAATTTCAGGCAAAGTCCAATTTTCCTCTGTGTGCAGATACAGTTATGGAGGGCAAGCAAACAGTACCTCTTATGTCCGAAATTAACTCTCACCAGGCGCCAGCTCCAGATGGTAAACGAAAGGGGGGTGGCCCTGCCCTGCCTTTTCCTGGTGATGACAGGCAAGGACGGGCCCTCCCTTGGCCTGAGCTTCGCCCGGGCGTGGTCCGCGTGCACCCCGGGCAGCCGACGGGAGGCCACGCTTTAAGCGCGATGGCAAATGCCTCCCCCTCACTAGCGACAGCTGTGGAAGGCGCTCTGCTCTCTGGGACTTTACTGGGACTTTACTGCTGGTTGGCGCTGCGGGGCAGAAGTGGAGAACGTCCGTCGTGCCCTGGGACTCCGGTCAGGAAGCAGGCAAAAGTAATCCCCGTGGACAATGGAGCACTGAGGTAGGAGAAAGCAGTGTAGAATGTTGTCACAAATAAGTGAATATTAATAGGAGCATATAAACTACAACTGCAAATTAGAAATAAAAGACAAAAATCAAAAATAAGCACTCTACATTTCCCAATAGTATACCTCCTTACTAGATAACACCAGACATTGTTCAGATTTCCCGTGCACTGTAAACAAAATCCATATTCTATCTGTTCAAATATTATTTTAAATAAAAATAAAAAAACTTCATTAGAATTTGATAAACGAGAAAAACCACTGTAAGCACAGTAACCAAATCAAATGCTATAAATTGTATTTTATTACCCTTCAAAATTAAGCAGGTTATTAGATCTAATATATAACAATGATATTTTTAAAAACTTATAGCAAAATATTGTAACAAAAAGCAATGAGGTCCCTAGTGATGTCACTGCTGAAGCGACTTATGATGCCCTCAAAGATGTCACTTAAGATGTCGTCAATAATGTCATGTATGATGTCAATTGACTCATAAAGGGTAGGTGATAGGTATGGTTTCCACCACAGACTACAACTGGGAAAATTTACAAATTAGAGTTAGAACAATAATTTTGTTTTTAAACCTGTTTTTTCAGTGATTATATATGGGGGACAAGGTCAAAGACAAAGAAAAGACACAGTCAACATGGGATTGGAGGGGCAGCTGGTTTCTGAGAGATAAAGGGCATGCTTTTTCTTGTTTACGAAAAGAAAATCCTGCTCAGGTATTTTGTTTTTGAAACAAAACAAATTGCAAGTTCCATCATGTTAAAAGAGGTGTCCGTGCAAACTTACAATGCATTTCCAGGAACCACCTTGATGGCAGTTCCTGGAAACGCCAGCGATGTCTCCAGGGTCAGCGGAAATCTTTAAACATAGCGGGCTGAGTATCATCGCCTTGGCAGGAGTAGAGTAATCCACCAAGGCGAATGCAATTACTCCACCCTCCAACTTTTAAATCAGACCCAAAGTGGCAATTACCACATTATGATGTAGTGTTCTTGAAAGAGGTGTGTCTGGGTGGGTCAGGGATCGTGTAAGGAGGTCTAACAATCATGTTAAATAAACGAGCAAGCATTCATTTGAAGGTTAATAAATGCTTGCCAGTTTATTTAACATTTTTTCTGAATATTAGTGCTCGGCAACTAAACAGCAGCTGGTGCTGCAGTTCACCAGGGAGGGCCTCATCTAAAGGTCAAGAGGGCCGCAAGTGGCCCCAAGCCGTACTTTGAGTATCACTGCCCTGGAGTGATGTTGCCCTGGCTGCAAGTGTCACAAGAGCCGTGAGATATAGTGAACATTTCAGCCAGAAAGGCAGGCATGATGGCTTCATAGATGATGACGCTAGTTTCTGGAAGGCGCAGTTTCTATTTGCAGAGAGTGGAATTCCTGATAGTTGCAAGGATTCCTGGAACCGTTTCTTTAGAGGATTCTATTTTAATATTATTTTTATTCTGCCAGATTAAATTCTTCTGGTTTGGGTTGAGATCGGTCCAACACCAGGGTTGTAGCAACCATGCTGTTGCAGCCTGAAAAGTTTTGATCTCTCTTTTTTGAATTTCTAGCATATACGGTATTGGAATAGCTCAATTGCAATAATAATATGGATTATATTATGTTATATTCGGCTACATTATATAAAGAGCACAAGGAACCAGCCCCTATGTAACACTATGGAGGAGCCAGGCCATGTTACCTATATATACAACTGTACATGTCCTACTCTATTACTGACAAAGATTGATCACTGAGACCAACATTTGAGACACGGTTGATGCCCCTTCAATCAGCAGGAATGCACTTAATGATCCCAAGTAATGGACACTCCAGTAACCAAAATGTTCTTACGGTGAAATAAGCATACATTACAATGAAGATGTATAGTTAGAGTGTTGCACTGCAAATGCATTAAATAAAACTGTCCAAGAATTTCATTACATTTTGTATATTTTTAAAGAATGTCAACCCATTTTTACTATTGCTAATTTCCGGCAAGGCACAGTCCACTGACAGCACTGCATGTGGTTCTCCAACTCAACAACTCTCCTGCATAGCTTCATCGATCCAAATTCCTTATTGTGGCATATAAAATCTCCACCTCCTCGATTGTCAGTGCTGCAAAAATGTTCAAATATGACTATGAGGTCCATTAGGATGGCGGGTGGAAAAACACCCCGACCGCCATGGAAGCGGAAAACAACCGCCCGCCGGCACCGTGGGAAAACCGGCTGCCAAATTAGGATTAACCGCCCCAAAAATCCAACCGTGACGGAATGAGGACAAGAAAAACTGCCCGTAGTGGGCAGAGATGGCCAAAATCCATCCGCGGTGGTTGGAGTTGTGGCGGAAAAACACCAACCCGCAGCAAGTATAGCAGAGACACCGCCCCGGAACTTAGGATATTCTCGTTGGTCCCGCGGTACGTACCGCTGTCTTCGACCGGTCGGAATCGCTGTGGAAAAACACCAACCCGTCGCAAGTATAGCGGAGACACCGCCCCGTAATTTCGGATATTCCCGACGGTCCTGCGGTACGTACCGCTGTCTCCGACCGCCGCAGTCGCACAATGGGATGAATGAAAGAGCCAGTGGAAGAGCTGAAGCACCGCCACCGCGGCGGACGAACCGTCAAAAATATGGCAGACGAAGCCAAAACCCCACAAGAAGGCCAAAAAGTGCACACAGAAAACTAGCCATGTCCCCCAAATACACAAAAAACACACCCCAATGACACAAGCACATGGCAAAACGAAAAATACAAATCCCAAGACAATACACTGTCAGCAACACCCCAATTGGACACACCCACATAGCTGAGTATGAAACCAGCCCCTTCCCTGACCACAATCCCTTGCAAAACTCCAGGAGAGAAGGGACACATAGCCCAGCTGACAGGAGAGGCAAAGGACACAACATCACTAGCCACACCACACACAGCACCACCACCACCTCCACACCAGTACAACCAACCCCCTTGCACAACACACACTATACACTGCACAACCACAACCACCACTCACACTCCTGCACCCACAATCACTTTGCACACCACACACCATGGCCACACAGAAAATGCCCAAATTCACTGAGAGTGAGTTGAAGGTCATGGTAGATGAGATAGTCGGAGTGGAACCACAGCTTTTTCGTAAACTGGTCCAACAGACAACATTAGCCACAAGGACACAAATGTGGGCAAGGATAGAGCAAAGGGTCAATGCAGTAGGGATCAAAAAAAGAGATCATGAAGCGTTGGCATGATCTGAAGAGGGTGGTCAAGGAGAGGAGGACCAAGAACCGTGAGCTGGCTCAGAGGACTGGCGGTGGCCCTCCCGTTCCACAAAAAACGTTCACACAATGGGAGGAGAAGGTGCTTGCCATACTGCATCCAGAGAGTCTCACAGGAATAGCCGGGGGAGTGGAGGCTGATAAGTACAAATAAATGACTACCGACACTCTGCCATGTACTTGTTTGCACAACTACAAAGCTACACCACCTAGGACACATACCATCCATCTGCACCACACACTCACAAAAACATGGCTCACAGATCCAACATTCACCCACTCCCATTCACTTGAAAACTTAGCTACCAACATAACCATGGGGGCATGTGTACACTACAACTCCCACCAGGCCCCCTGGCACACAGCATCAGCAAGATGGATCCTTCACCCCACCCCACCCAGAAGCATATGTCAGCCATTACACAACCCACATCAAACTCACAGGTAGGTGGCCATCTTCCCTGGGAGGGTGTCTGGGGGAGGGAGGCCTGCACTACTACTACCAAAATTCCTTCTGCCCCACAACTGAGCAGGATTGAGCCCTCCCCACTCCACCCAGGAGCAGTTGGAAGCCATTGCAGTAGACCAAACAAACTTACAGGTAGGTAGCCATCTTCACAATGAGGGTGTCTGGGGGTGGGGGACCTGCACCACTACTCCCACCATGCCCCCTGTCCCACAGCCTAGCAAGATGGATCCCTCCCACCACCCCACCCAGAAGCATGTGTCAGCCATTACATCACCCTCATTAAACTTACAGGTAGGTAGCCATCTTCACAATGAGGGTGTTTGGGGTGGGAGGCCTGTACCGCTACTCCCACCATGCCCCGTCTCCCACACCTGAGCAGGATGGAGCCCTCCCCCACCCCACCCAGGAGCATGTGTCAGCCATTACACAACACACATCAAACTCACTGGTAGGAAGCCATCTTCCCTGGGAGGGTGTCTGGGGGTGGGGGGCCTGCACCACTACTCCCACCAGGCCCCCTGTCTCGCAGCCTAGCAAGATGGATCCCTACCACCACCCCACCCCGAAGCATGTGTCAGCCATTACATCACCCTCATCAAACTTACAGGTAGGTAGCCATCTTCACAGTGAGGGTGTTTGTGGGTGAGAGGCCTGTACTACTACTCCCATCATTCCCTCTGTCCCACACCTGAGCAGGATGGAGCCCTCCCCCACCCCACTCAGGAGCAGTTGGAAGCCATTGTAGTACACCAGACAAACGTACAGGTAGGTAGCCATCTTCACAATGAGGGTGTCTGGGGGTGGGGGGCCTGCACCACTACTCCCAACATCCCATCTGTCCCACACCTGAGCAGGATGGACTACTCCCCAACCCCACCCAGGAGCAGTTGGAAGTCATTGCAGTACACCAAATAAACTTACAGGTAGGTAGCCATCTTCCCTGGTAGGGTGTTTGGGGGTGGGAGGCCTGTACCACTACTCCCACCATGCCCACTCTCCCACACCTGAGCAGGATGAAGCCCTCCCCCACCCCACCCAGGAGCAGTTGGAAGCCATTGCAGTACACCAAACAAACTCACAGGTAGGTAGCCATCTTCCCTGGGAGGGTGGTTGGGGGTGGGAGGCCTGTACCACTACTCCCACCATGCCCCCTCTCCCACAACTGAGCAGGATGGAGCCTTCCACCACCCCACCCAGGAGCAGTTGGAAGCCATTGCAGTACACCAAACAAACTTACTGGTAGGTAGCCATCTTCACAATCAGGGTGTCTGGGGGTGGGGGGCCTGCACCACTACTCCCAACATCCCCTCTGTCCCACACCTGAGCAGGATGGAGCCCTCCCCCACCCCACCCAGGAGCAGTTGTAAGCCATTGCAGTACACCAAACAAACTTACAGGTAGGTAGCCATCTTCCCTGGGAGGGTGTTTGGGGGTGGGAGGCCTGTACCACTACTCCCACCATGCCCACTCTCCCACACCTGAGCAGGATGGAGCCCTCCCCCACCCCACCCAGGAGCAGTTGTAAGCCATTGCAGTACACCACACAAACTCACAGGTAGGTAGCCATCTTCCCTGGGAGGGTGTTTGGGGGTGGGAGGCCTGTACCACTACTCCCACCATGCCCCCTCTCCCACAACTGAGCAGGATGGAGCCTTCCACCACCCCACCCAGGAGCAGTTGGAAGCCATTGCAGTACAGCAAACAAACTTACAGGTAGGTAGCCATCTTCACAATGAGGGTGTTTGGGGGTGGGAGGCCTGTACCACTACTCCCACCATGCTCCCTCTCTCACACCTGAGCAGGATGGAGCCCTCCCTCACCCCACCCAGGAGCATGTGGCAGCCATTACACAACGCACATCAAGATCACAGGTACGTAGCCATCTTCCCTGGGAGGGTGTTTTGGGGTGGGAGACCTGTACCACAACTCCCACCAGGCCCCCTGGCCCACAGCATCAGCAAGATGGATCCCTCCCCCCACCCCACCCAGAAGCATGTGTCAGCCATTACACAACCCACATCAAACTATCTTCCCTGGGAGGATGTTTGGTGGTGGGAGGCCTGTACCACTACTCCCACCATGCCCCCTCTCCCACACCTGAGCAGGATGGAGCCCTCCCCCACCCCACCCAGGAGCATGTGTCAGCCATTACACAACGCACATCAAAATCACAGGTACGTAGCCATCTTCCCTGGGGGGGTGTTTTGGGGTGGGAGACCTGTACCACAACTCCCACCAGGCCCCCTGGCCCACAGCATCAGCAAGATGGATCCCTCCCCCCACCCCACCCAGAAGCATGTGTCAGCCATTACACAACCCACATCAAACTCACAGGTAGGTAGCCATCTTCCTTGGCAGGGTGTCTAGGGGTGGGGGGCCTGCATTACTACTCCCACCATGCCCCCTATCTCACAGCCTAGCAAGATGGATCCCTCCCACCACCCACCCAGAAGCATGTGTCAGCCATTACATCACCCTCATCAAACTTACAGGTAGGTAGCCTTCTTCACAGTGAGGGTGTTTTATGGGTGGGAGGCCTGCACTACTACTTCCAACATTACCTCTGTCCCACACCTGAGCAGAATGGAGCCCTCCCCCACCCCACCCAGAAGCAGTTGGAAGCCATTGCATCACACCAAACAAACTTACAGGTAGTTCGCCATCTTCACAATGAGGGTGTCTGGGGGTGGGGGGCCTGCATCACTACTTCCATCATCCCCTCTGTCCCACACCTGAGCAGAAAGGTGCCCTCCCCCTACCAGGAGCATTTGGAAGCCTTGCAGTTCACCAAACAAACTTACAGGTAGGTAGCCAGTACGTGCACCCACCCAGTTTTAAAATAATCTAATGGTGCCATATGACAACACCAGCCCTCTCATTGCACAAAGAGGCATACCTACCCCATTGCCAAGCACAGTGTGCACACAGGTAATCTAAGGAAACTTTCACAGCTACCAAAGTGTGACACACCAATGCACAACTAGAAGAAAGTCAGGGCACAATCATGCACAGCACCTATTGACAGGTGCATCGCAATGGGGCCAGAGCAACAAGGATCATTCGAAAAATAAGACTGTATGTGTGGTGGTAGAAATCAAGATATGCACATGACAGGACAAAGGGATGCAGGAGATGACAACGGCCAGTCCATGGCCAGATGTGACGTCTGCCAGGTCAGACAAATAAACAATGAGTTCTCAATTAAACACATTTTGTGCCAGGCCCTAGATGGCAACAAGTCCCTGTAAACCTCAATTGTGCACGGGTTGCATGGTATGCCTTGACGCCTCACACCATGGACAAGTAATGCCTGTACCACTGCATCATGTCAGGAAGCACAGTACTGCACATAGTCAACAATGTGATGATATGTCAATTGTGCAGTGTACAAAAAGTGAATGACACACAGCTAACACAAAGCATACCGGGTGCACTGCATTGATCATTTCACATCTGACCCACAGGTGACCAAGAACTCACTGCAGAGGACAACACCAGCAACCTGCAGAGCCAGTCTCCACCCCCGGTACAAGGACTCTTGGATGTTGACTTCCATGATTCCATGGATGATGAGCTCGAGACCGGCCCATCTGGTGTGCCAGGGAGCAACAGGTCCCAGGACCCCATCGTCCCCCCACCACATCTGCAGCAACAACTCCACAGCAGACCCCTGCTGTCAAGGCCTGTGCGGCCACCGCCACCACCACCACCTCCACCACCACCACCACCAGTGCTGCCTGCAACACCCTCCCTGTCCCAGAGGAGGACCAGCACACACCACCAACGGAGGAGGGCAGGTAGAGGATGCGGGTGCCCATAGGACACCCAGGGACACCAGGAGGCTGGGATCCACTCCCTGGAACACATCACCAGAGTCCTGGGTGCATATGAACTAGGCCTGGGCAAAAATTTCGTTCCGTTCGCGGAAATTGCGATAATTTGACATTTTTGCGTTCCGCGGAGAGCGCGAAAATGTCAAAAATTCCGGTTTCCGCAGCTTGGCGATAATTTGTTTCTTGCTCGCGCTGTAAAATGATACATTCTCGCGCGCGCGCGATCGCCTTACCTGAATCCCTGCGTTCGCCGACAAGTTTTCTTGATCCGGTCGCGTTCTCCATGAGATGTTGTATTGTTTTTAGCCATTTGCGCTGTCTCGCGACAGTTCGCGCCCGCAGTGACGTCATGCGTCGCGCGATCACGTCTTTCTTCTCGCGATCATGCACCGCGAGAACAACTCAAAACAAGATGGCCGCGCCCGCAAGCAACCACATGGGTAAGTTGGCGACCCGCAACCATGCAGAAAATCTCGCGAACATGCCGGAAAAAAACTTCCGCATCTTTGCGATATTTCTGCTTGTTTGCGATAATTTTAAACATTCTCGCGATAATTTGCGAAGGTTAATTCCGCAAATTCCGCCCACCCCTAATATGAACAGGCCCAGAGACAAATCGGAGAGTCGGACCAACTGTTGCACAAGCTCATCCTGATGATGAGGTCCATCGACAGCCGCATGGGACAAATCGTGGACCTCTTGGGCCAGCAAGTGGCGGTACTGAGGGATAGGCATGCGCCAGAGACAGCACCTCCACCTCCCTCTGATGGGCCACATGATGACAGTTCACCATCCTCCCCTGCGCCCACAGAGAGGGGTGAGTCCTCAGACCCCACTGGCCCTGCCGCAGGTCTCCCCCGCCAAACGATGAAGGGACCGTCCTAAGAAGACCCTGGGAGTATCTGGAGGCCAAGCAGCTACCAGACGCCAGTCACGGAGCCAGCCATGATGGCAACCCTCTCCATCACTGCATTGACTTTTTGGACTGTCCTTCCCTACACTGCCTGGTGAAAGGCATCTGTCTGTTGGACTGGGTCACCACAGCAATGTGGTGACTACTCGACTATCTCATCTACCACAACTGTCAACTCACTGCTCCACCCCACCCACCAATGGAAAGGTACGCCCCCCTCGCATCTCACCATTGTAAATAAAATATCCTCACACACATGTTGGCATGTCCGCTCCGTCTTTATTTCAGGATGTACAGTCTTCAACATGATCACAATGTACCAGGAGCATGGGCTGTATGTAGGCAAGGATAAGTTGAAGTCCCCTAGGGAGACACAACAGAACAACTGTCACTGGTCTGGGTGTGGCATCACAAACATCACACAACACCTACCATCAGAATAACCCAACATGTTCATGTCACAATGGCCAACAAGTGTCAACATACACGTTCTGTAGATGTCCCCGAATGACATGTCCCAGAAACATTTCCAACCACCACTGAGTCTACAACTGGCTTATGCTACAATTCTCACATGCCCCTTCATGACAACAGCAAAATAATCGGACAATGGGTATGTTGCACATTGACACCCACCGTCAAGTGAAGTAGCGGGTGATGAGCTGTTCACGCAGGTCAACACCTTCCTCCTCTCCACTGTCCTCATCACTGGACACGGCTTGAATTGCAGTCTGGGCCCTTGGGTCCTCACCATCATCCAGGAGCAGGGGAATCTCCTTGCGAATGGCTAGGTTGTGGAGCATGCAGCATGCCACAACAATCTGACACACCTTACCGGGTGAGTATGCCAGTACACCTCCGGTCTTGTCCAGGCAGCGGAAACGTGACTTGAGCAGACCAAAAGTACGCTCCACCACACGACATGTCCTCCCATGGGCCTCATTGTAGCGGACTTCAACCGTGGACCTGGGATTCCGCAGTGGGCTCAGCAACCAGGGACGGTTGGGATATGCAGTCACCTGAGTATGACAAACACAAATAGACATTGCAACCTTGCTGAGGCTGAGGGCAGCAGATCATACACACAGCACACCACACAACTAGGCATACTCACCCACAATCCATGCACGCTCGGGAAAAAGATTAGCCATTGGCTGGTGCACTATGCTGTTCCGCAGGATGTAGGAGTCATGGGCCGAGCCTGGGAATTTGGTACACACCTGCGAGATGGTCAGATCTGCCAGACACACCACCTGCACATTGATGGAGTGGTAATGCATGCGATTGCGGTATATGTGCTCACTTGCCTCTGGTGGCACAAGTCTGACATGGGTGCAATCAATGGCCCCAACAACATTGGGGATGTGTCCAAGGGGATAGAAGTCTTTCACCTGCTGCTGCCTCCAGGGACTGCTGCCTGAGACACCTCACCACCAAAATCCCCTGTTGTTGTCTCACGTCCACAGTGATGGCAAGGACAGAGAAGATCCATGCCAGTCCCTTCACGAGCGAGGAGCTGGAGGTCCTGGTGGATGAGGTGCTCACACAGTACACAAGGCTCTATGGTGACCCAAATGTCGTGGTACACATGTAGTTGGACTGATGCAGTATGTGCCTGGGAGTGTGGGGTAGTGTCATGTACTGCCTGACATGCTGTCTCCAGTGGGAGGGTGTGTGCACCCAATGCCACAGCTTTCCCTCCCTGCATATGTTTGTATGAGTGACCTATGTTGTGTTGTCAGCCATACAGTGACACAGAAGGTTGCTCATGCTGTAGTCAGGACAGTGATTGCTTGGCTGGATGGCAGTGTGTGCCCCTGTAGTCCATCTCAGTGTGAGCCCAGCTGGCCTGCACAGTCCCCGCCTACAAAGACAAGGACAACTCACTTAACTTGCATAGTATGACATCAGTCTTTTCACATAGCACTCCAGCTATGGTCCATCTCAGCACTGTGGTTTGCACACAACTGCCCTTGCGAATGTCATTTTGTATTTGTGATATCATGTCCCTCTATGTGACCACCATGACACATTCAAATATTCACAGGACAGGGATATTGATGGCTGCGCAGTCTTGGACACAGTGAGTCCACCCCCAAACACAGGTTGACATGTGATGTATGTGTTGCTCAAGCCAACAATGGACTGGAGATGTGGGCAGGCTATATGGGTGTTTCAGTGCTGGCATCCTGCATGTGTGTGAGATGTGCAGGGACTGTGTTTCCCAGCACACCTGCATGCTTTAACATCAGCTTTTGCCATGCAGGGGTCCCATGTCGGCTGTACTATAGTCTCTGATTGACCTATCATTGGATATTTGATTATTTTGTATCTTGCTTCTATACTGATAGATGTCTGTACATGACACTGTGTCCCTGATCATTTCTCCCTCTTGTCTCCCATGCCTGCAGCTCAAGGTACACCAGCATAAGGCCGTGTGGAGAGCCATTGCAGCTAAGGTGCGAGCCCTGGGGGTCTCAAACCGAGGGTGCACCCACTACCATAAGAGATGGGACGACATCAGCCGGCTGGCAAAGAATGTGGCGGAGATGACCTTGGGGCTGCTTCCTCGCACTGGGCGTCTGGCACTGCGCAGTATGACACCACTAATGGGGTGCATCTTGGCGGTGACACAGCCTGAGCTGGATGCACGTTTGAAGGAGCATCAGCAGCAAGCCAGGGGTGAGCATTTGGGGAGTCTGACTTTGGCTGGGAGTGGCTGCATGTGTACAGAGCCTGTGCCAGCGCTGGCCTCTGTGATGTTGGTAGTGTGATGCTGTGGCATGTAAGTGGCTGCTGGCCTGGGTGCCTGTGGCAAGCATTTGCCCTACCTGTACTTACAACGGTGATTCGGATGCTGTGCCTTCACATTACATTCTGAGTTGTGCTCTTCTGGTTTCTTCTGCATTGGTGTAGCCTTGGGAATCCCATCGGAGGGAACGGCAGTGTGCCCAATCTGACTGTGCGTACATCAATGCGCCCATTGCATGCACCCATATTGGGGAGGCCTACACATCTTACAGCAATGTGCAGCATTATATTGTCCCCAAGGTTCAACATGGTGGGTGGCATTGGCTAATGTCCATTGTGGACTGTCATGCTGTAGTCTGGGTCTGTGTTTTCCCCTCCTGTTCCATCCAGTTTTGTCATTGGCAACAAGTAGTGTGCCCCCATCATGTCCCTAGGTGTGCTCAGAACTAGTTCTGTGTCTGTTTGAACAGAGCCACAAGCAGGGTGTTGTGCTGTGTGGTCATCACTTGGTTCACTCATGCCTGAGTATCCTGTTTCCACGCACTGCTTGAGTCTATGTAGTGAGTTGGCACGATGTGATTGCGCAGGGTGGTGTGCAACATGTAGATTTGGTCAACTTTTGTCATGCATTGCTTGCATATGTTTGTTCTGTTGCTGCCACTGACCTGACCCTACATCTCTCTCTCCCATGCAGCATCACCTGTGGTTACGGAGGGACAGGACACCAGTGGGGGTGAAACTAGCACCACAGCTGCCCAGTAGCCCAGTGACACAGATGTCACCAGCACCTCAGAGGGGGACAGGAGTCTGCTGGAGGAGTCCCAGCCTGAGACGCAAAGCGCCACATCATCCGATGCCAGCGGGGATGCATCCATGTTGGAGGGCACAGGGAACGGGGACTCTGCATCGACTTCCACCACACAGCATCCATTGCCCACCCTCCCAGCCACTTCCTCTGGTGCTGCCCTTGTCTGCCTCAGTAAGAGGGGTAGAGTGTCCTTCACCCCTGGCACCACTGCCCCTGCCCCTGTCCCCCCTGCTGCCATCAGTGCTGAGTCTGTGGAGCTTTTGCGCCAGCTGTGTGTAGGCCAGACAGCTATTCTCAATGCCTTCATTGACCATGACAAGAAATTGGCCCAGGTGGTTGCTTTCATGGAGGGCATACATTCCGACATGGGTGGGCTGCACGGACACTCCAGGCTTTGTCATCAACAGTGATGTCTGTCCAGCAACAGGCACATACTCACAGTCCAGCACCAGTCCCTTTGTCCACCCCCCTGGCCGTGGCCACGTCTGATGATAGTGACCATGGTCCACATACATCAAAGTCACGATACAGCACACGGAGCACACAGCAGCAGCAACCCAAGCGGTCCCAGGCGCAGACACCATCCCCACAGAAGACCAAAGGCACCCCAGAATGCAGGGAGAAAAGCCCATCAGGCGACACCAGTGGACAATTAGCAAAGCAGCAGACCTCAGGTACACATGCCTCAGTGGCATCACCATCCAAGGACTCTCCTGCCCCTAAAGCATCGCACAAAGATAATCGTACAGTGTCTGTGCCCACCAAGGAGGTTGTGCATGCCAAGGGTACACCTAGCAAGGGCTCCAAGGCAGTATCACCAACCACCTCGACTCCCATTCCAAGCCCAGTGAAGCAGGGGCCGGAGGGCACTGTAGGGGTATAACCTAGTACACAGGGGAAGGGGGGGTAGAAGAGGTGAAGCAAGGCAAAGCGTTCCGCTGGGTCCAGCACATCACCAGAGGGGCTGCCAGCGCCTGCACCTGCTGCAGCAGTGGTGGTGAGTGTGCCTGTTGTGCCCACACCACTTCCCATTGAATAACAGTCAGTCAAGCCATTTAGGATCTTCAAGAAGTGGAAGGGCACCCCTCCACAATCTCCCAGCCACACCGTGAATCCTGTCTTCATGACTCCAGCTCCATGTGCTACTACTCCACCTGGTCCAAGCAGCCCTCCAGCTTGACACGCCACTGATAGCTATACCTCAGCTGTTCCGCTCTCTCCCCCGTCAAGTGCCCCGACAGTACCCAAGACACAGCCAGCTCCCAGTCCGACTGACAGCCAAGTCTGAGTGGTAGTCACCCTCACACACCTGTGTCTCACACAGTGGGCCTGTACTGCACATTGTTGCCCCCGACTGTGTTGCTGACCATGGAAAGGTACAGTCGCACACATTCCCTGTGCAGCTTCTCATGGACTCACTCTGCACTTTGTCCTGTAATTGGCCTTGTCGTTCACTGCTGTTTTGCCCTTGCCTGTGCAGCTGCTCATGGATATACTCTGCACTCTGCCCTGGCCTTGTTGTTCACTGCTGTTTTGCCCTTGCCTGTGCAGCTTCTCATGGACATGCTTTGCACTCTGCCCTGGCCACTGGCCTTGTTGTTCACTGCTGTTTTGCCCTTGCCTGTGCAGCTTCTCATGGACATGCTCTGCACTCTGCCCTGGCCTTGTTGTTCACTGCTGTTTTGCCCTTGCCTGTGCAGCTTCATATGGACATACTCTGCACTCTGCCCTGGCCACTGGCCTTGCAGTTTTGCCCTTGCCCGTGCAGTTTCTCATGGACATGTTCTACACTCTGCCCTGGCTACTGGCCTTGTTGTTCACTGCTGTTTTGCCCTTGCCGGTGTAGCTTCTCATGGACATGCTCTGCACTCTACCCTGGCCTTGTTGGTCACTGCTGTTTTGCCCTTGCCTTTGCAGCTTTTCATGGACATGTTCTGCACTCTGCCCTGGCCACTAGCCTTGTTGTTCACTGCTGTTTTGCCCTTGCCTAAGCAGCTTCTCAAGGCCATGCTCTGCACTCTGCCCTGGACACTGGCCTTGCTGTTTTGCCCTTGCCTGTGCAGCTTCTCATGGACATGCTCTGCACTCTGCCCTAGCCACTGGCCTTGTTGCTCACTACTGTTTTGCCCTTGCCTGTGCAGCTTCTCATGGACATGCTCTGCACTCTGCCCTGGCCACTGGCCTTGTTGTTCACTGCTGTTTTGCCCTTGCCTGTGCAGCTTCTCATGGACATGCTCTGCACTCTGCCCTGGCCTTGTTGTTCACTGCTGTTTTGCCCTTGCCTGTGCAGCTTCTCATGGACATACTCTGCACTCTGCCCTGGCCACTGGCCTTGCTGTTTTGCCCTTGCCTATGCAGCTTCTCATAGACATGCTCTGCACTCTGCCCTGGCCTTGTTGTTCACTGCTGTTTTGCCCTTGCCTGTGCAGCTTCTCATGGTCATGCTCTGCACTCTGCCCTGGCCACTGGCCTTGTTGTTCACTGCTGGTGTACTCCTGTGAAGTAGTTGTATGGATGTGTGGCTGTTCCCTGTTTGACTTCAGGGCCTTCCTTTCATCCTTGTGCCTATACATGGTTTTCCTTGCTGTCTCCCTGTGTTGTTGCACTGAACTGTCTGTGGTTTGAGTTCACTGACTGTGCCAGCCATGTGTGCTTTGTTGGTGTGAGGGTGTTATGCTCTGATCCTTGTGTTGATGTGATGTACACATGCTTGTTGTGTGTCTCCATGGCCTCCCATTTGTGTGCAGCCCACTTTTGTTTCCCTATTTGTTGTGCTCCATTGCTGTTGGCATGTGGGGTGTGTATGTGTGTGTGTGTCAGTCTGTGATATGTATGTGTGATTGTGCAGACTGTGTGTCCATTTGGATGTTGATTCCTTGTGTGTGTTAATTTGTTGCTTGTCCTCATTGATATTTCCCTGAGTGTGGTGTTGTGTGTGTTTCCCTGGCCCTGTGCTACTGTGCTGTGTGTTGTGTGTTCCTGTGTAGCCACTCCTGCATTGGGTGTCTCCATGATTGTTTGTTGTGTGGTGCAGGGTGTGTATTGCCCTGGCTTGTTGTTGTGCATTGGGTGCACAGGAGGGGCATATGGCATGTGCCTTCATGGGGTGTGCTAGTGTGTGGTGGGAGTGGGTGTGGCCCTGTGGTCTTTGTGCCCTGCCCATGCCTGGCACTGGCCCTGCCTTCTGCATTGTGCGCATATATTTGCTTGTGTTCGCCGCTGCGGTGACGTGATCAGTACATTGCTGCATGGTGGCGGTAGCTGTGTGTCCAGGATCCAGCGGGATGACTTTGTGGCAGGTGGGTGATGTGTGGGTGCCCTTGTGGATGTGTCCCTGTCCCCCCTAGGGTGTCTGATGTGTATTTGGACCCTGTGTCAGGCCGTGTGTTGTGTGTTGTGTTGTTGCGTACCTGCAGCGGCGGCCGCGGCGGACCATGAGTTCCTGGTGATGTAGCAGGTACAGCACCTTAAAGACGTGTAGAGCTGGGTCCATGGCGGTCGTGACCGGGACTCTGGTTTCGCGCTCCGCTGTCGAGCTTCCGCTGTCTCTGGTTGGGCGGTGTCTCCGCTGCGGTGCGTCTGCTTGCTTGAGTCATCATAATTTGTGGAGTGGGGCGGACGTCATTCCGCACAACGGAGGGTCTCCATTGGCTCCCACCGCCGCGGTAGCGGGCGCACTTTGATGGCGGTGCGCGTCACACCGCGGCAGTCGGGAATTGGCCTATGTCTGACCATACTAATATGGTGGGCAGAAAAGGGTATTTTTCTGCACCGCCACCGCCGCGGTGGTCCCACCGCCCTACATCCTAATGGACCCCATAGTCGTTAGGGCAATATTTCTTTTTAATAATTATTTAACACTTATGTTGACCTATGTAGAGAAAACAATAAAACTATTTTGCATTGCTACAAAATAGCATTAACAACATCAGATACAACAATATTTATATTGTTATTATTATTATTAATAATAATAATAATAATAATAGTAATAACAATGATAATATTAACAAATAAAATAATAATAATAATAACAATAGTAATGAGTGGCTCATATCGTTTGTCTAGGGTAAAGAAGCTGTTGCAGCAGAAGGATCCTTTTCAACAACATGAGATGGAAGTTGATGTTTGTAATTTTCGCTATTGATGGCCTATGTTTTATACTGATTTGTTGGGATACAGTATTGTCTCTAGTTCCTCTATAAGTCAAAGTGAGAACTGTCACTGAAGTTCTCAGTTTTTGGCCCATTCACATATAGGTAGCTTTTCCTTACATATTGATGAACATGATTCATGACAGATCATATATTTCCTCGGTGTTCTTGTGTCTCCACTTGAATATGGAGTTGGATATCATCAGTGCATATTTATTTGTATTAGGAACTATAAAATCTATTGAGCGAGAAGTCTCATGAACATAGGTTACGGCAGGGGAAATATGTGAACCCCATGATATGCTATAAGTGAGGGGTTTCACATGTGATGATAAGAAACCATCTATGATTTACTTCCTGCAATATGACAATACAGACTGACCAAATGATACCTATTCAAGAGTTCCCTGTTAATTTTCCCAGAGATGCTTCAATAGTTTTTTGTGATGCACTGTACCATACTCTGTGGATAGGTTAAGATCCTAGACAGGAAAGTAGAACTTTACAAATGTCAACAATTGTGATCCTCTGTCATGGAAACTTGAGATGACTTCTATAAATTGTTGCAGTTGTCATGTTTCCTCATCTTTAATGATCTTACTCATCATAGGGAGGTTTGAGGTGAGCTCTAATGTCCTGAATCTTGAGCATTGGACTATGATTTATTTAATACTAAAAATATTATAGCATGTTTTATGGAGTTGGGATCTATGTACCCAATGTTGAGAAACTATTTTTAGTTAGATTGGTCTTGAGTGGAGTGTGTGGATGGGGAAATATGAAGAATACGGCATTACCTTTATATTCACTGATATTACAGTTAAAAACTTCAGAATCTTAATCTCAAATAATGATATCAAGTTGGAGTCAGCTTGGGAAGAGGCAAGCAAGCATAATTTTAAAAGAACTGTAGTTTGCACCTGTAAACTCCATGTAGTAACTTATGAAACAGCATGTAAAGAAAATCGAATAATAGTGTGTCAAAAATGTCAGCCTTTGCTGGTTTGTGGATTGACTGTCTGGCTTTAGAGTGACAGAAGTTAGGGATGCGCATTCTCTCAGACAGCCGCTGGAGGGGGTTGATGCGTGTCCTGCCTTTCCTCAAAGAGTCAGAGCTGGGCTGAATTGACCTGGGCTACAATAGAGTAGCAGGAGGAGAAATCCTCATACCTGAATAGTCCTGGTCTGCATTTAGAGTAGTGGGAGGAGATTTTCCTTGAATCTGAATTGGCCCTGTCTCCCTTGCATAATGCTGTCTCCACCTCCTGCCAGGAAGCTGGGCCAGAGAGCACAGAACTGGTTTGGACTGAGCTGAGAGACTTTTGCCACAAGAGAACCAAGGAAAATGTGGTATAAATATTGGGACTCAGGCTCCAGAACTTTAGATTACTGCTGAACTAAGGAACCTGCCAGGAAGAAGAGCTGAACAAGATGTCAAGAGGAACTGTCACTTTGCTGCATGTTCCACTGTGTTGGCCTGCTGCTTCCTGCTTCTGTCTTGGGCATGGAAAGGACTGGATTGTACTTTTATCATCCTGCTGTTAGAGTTTTTATCTCCAAGGGGGTTGTATAGCTTGCCTCCAGTTGGAAGTCTCCGGGAGATAAATGTCTTCTGAGAATGTGCTGGAATCAAGGAACCTGCTAAGAAGAGCTGGAAGAACTGCCAGGAGGAGTATTGCCCCTTTGCTGTGTTGTTGCTTTGCTGGGTTGGCCTGCAATTGCTGCTTCTGTCTTGGGCAGTGAAAGGACTGGACTGTACTTTATCAACTTGTTGCCAAATATCTCCAAGGGCTTCAAGTAGAGCTTGCCGCCTGTTCTGAAGTCTCAGGGATCGCAAAGACTTCACAAACCTGTTGATATCGCCTCTGGAACCGTGGTTTCATTGCTACCGAGGAGGGAAAGCAACCCACTCTGTTGCTAGCCCTGTGTCCTGAAGACACCGCAGAGGGCACAGATGCATCTTACATCCCAGCCCTGGTCTCACTGACGATAACGACCGCCACCACTGAGCCGATGAGTGCACCATGACATGTGGGCACTTCACTTTGCACTGCCTCACTTCACTTCGCCACCCTGGTCTCACCGAACCCGTTGCTGCCCCTTGACTTTGACACCCGCGACCGCACCGTGGCTTGGGGGAACTGCCTTGTCCCACACCGCAGACCAACTGATGCCAGACACATCGACTGATGAGGGTTTTTCAGCTCAAATCTGGGAATTCAGTGTCCGGTTTTTCCAGGCAAACTGGGGAACTGTTGCAAGCTGGGTAACGGAGTGGGAGGCTTACAAAGAGATGTTGCATGGAGAATGTATTACAAATGTTTTTGTGGTACAGAGGGAGCTAGAACGGGAACTGCTAGCTCTGTGGATGAAGCTGGTGGACACATAGGTAAATACAGATCTGGCGCCAGATGAAAGACTCCATTTAGCAGTCTTTAAACAACACACAGGAGAGGTCTGGAGCAAATTAGAGACATACATTCATACAACCTACTGGCAGCAGTTGTTCCATGAGGGCAACAAAGCGGGAGGATGCTGGAGAGCATGTAAACACATATCCTTAGTCTGAATAGGGGAAACAGGAGATGACATATTGACCGCTATAGAATAAACAGTGCTTGAGCCCAATACCTCATAACCAAGTATGTAGAGACACCTGTAGTGGCGGAGGAAACACTTGAAGAGTATTTTATGGATGCTAAATTGCACGGCTTAAGTACAGATGAGGGGCATCAACTTGATGCGCTGCTGGAACTAGCAGAATTCAGGGAAGTGCTGGAGGCCCTCCTGCTGCAATGGAAAACAGATGGCTTCCCAGCAGAAATGCAACAATTGATGGCATCTCAGCTCCTTGAATGCCTGCTGGAGCTTTATCTTGAGGCTTGGAAGATGGGGTTTCTGCCACGAAGCATGCAGGAGACAATGATGGTGTTGATCCCAAAGGCAGGGCAAGATCTTGCAAACCTGGCCTCCTACAAACCACTGTCTATGCTAAATATGAATGTTAAATTGCTCTGTAAAGTAGAGGCAAACAGACAGCACAAGGTAGTGGTCTCTCTTATATATCCAGGCTAGACAGGGTTCATACCTATTCAAAGCATAACTTACAATATCCAGAGATTCATCTAAGTGATGCACTCACCGGCAGGCTCCCCTAGCTCCACCATGGCTGCTGTGTTAGACCTCGAAAGGGCATTTGGCAATTGTGGAATAGCAATATCTCTGGGTAGTCATCAGATACATGGGATTTGGCCCCAGCTACATTAAATGGGTGCAACTGGTATACACAGACACAGTGGCCAAGGGCCGCATGAGATGTGTGCTATTAGATGTGTTGATCAGGTAAGGGTGTCTGTTAACCCTGGTACTATGCTCACTGGCAGTGGAACCATTTGCGAGTCAATTGCATGCAAGACTGGGGCCCTAGGACATTGACCTTGGTGGAGAGAGGCACATCATGTCTCTTTACGAAGACATGATCTTGTAGTCCACCAGAGGGACCTGGTAAGGGCGATGTCTGTGCTACTGAAGTAGTTAGACAAGTTTGTAACAGTGTCTGGTCTGCTTCCAAACAAAATAAAAAGTCACCTTTTACCCCTGGGGACACTATACCTGCATTAAATAACTGCCCCACAGGCTGTAGGACTGAGGTGGGATTCTGACCGGTTCCGAAACCTCATCATATGGATTACACAAACAATAACACCAAACTTAATACAGGAGCACTGTGAATGGGTCTTGAGAACTCGGTAGAGTTCTGAGTTAAGCTACAGGTATCACTTATGGGGCTTCTGTTGTTTGCAAAAATTGTGTTCCTTCCTAGATGCCTGTACATAATGGAGAATCTGCCATGCCCTATCCCAATGGCAACATTTTGTCGGCTCGACCAGATGCTCAGTCCACTAGTTTGTGGCAGAAAAAAAAGATGAGAGAAGCTGGAGATTCTTAAGCTCCCCTTCACAAAGGGGGTACTGGGACTCCCAGATTTGTTCCTAAACTATGCTGCATTGTAGCTGCAGCACACAGGCACCTGGTTTGAGGATGAATCCAACTAGGAGCAGAATATACTGCCAGCAGGCCGTACTACAGGAGGTCTTCCTAATGGGTGAGGGTGTTCCGCAGGACCTCCCCTATCTGATATAGCAGCTGGAAGCAACATGGCAAAAAGTGTTCTATAAGGCGCAGCAAAGAGCCCCCTTTGCGAGATCCCTGCCGCTGATAAATTTGAGGCCTTTCTTTGCCTTGCAGAATACAATGTCGTATGCATGGTGGCAAGACGGAGGCTGCGATACTGGGGGGGACCTCTTTTGCAAAGATAGATTTATCATGTTCGAGTAAGCGCAGGTACAGTTTGGGGTGGGATGAGGACAATTCTTACAATACAGAAGCCTGATTCATGTGGTCCGCCAGGTCTGGTCTGCATTCCAGGACAAGCGACAGGCACATGCAGTGGTGCAGCAGCTGTATATCTAGAGTGTGTGATACCTGTGTATAGTTTGTAACTTTTAATGTGTACTTTGAATGTTTTACATTTAATTAGAATAGTTTCATTCTGCTGGGTTTATAGAGGATGTGGATGGGAAATTATTTAAATATAAATTATTGTTTTTAATTTTTTTTAATTTTAATTAAATAATACATTGGTAATTAATTGGGTGGATCGTGTAATTGATTCAGTGAATTATTTTATTATAGTTTGTAATTATTGCTTTTAATTTTGATAATTATATATGTTAAATACAATTATAATTGCTAACTAACTATGTAAAATATTTGATTGACTAATTATTATGTTAATTTTGTGTTATTTTTAATTAATTGTTAATTCATGGATCAGTGAATTTAATAAAGAAACTTTGAAAAGTAGTTTTATATTTATTTGTTTTTATTGTATTTTCGTTTTAATGATTAATTTATTATTAGTAATGTATTATTTATAACTGGTTTATGTTTTGTATAGTGGTGGTTTTATTGGATATTATGGATGGATGTGTTTTTATTATCAATTGTTTTAATTTTTCTTATATTTCTAAAGTAATTTTGTCAATGGAAACTTAAAATGAATATATTTTCCATTTTGAATATTTTTAATTCGTATAGCATTTAAATGATTTTTAAAAAGGTTTTTATTGTAGTGCTTTAGCCAACTACTCCAAATCCAACACTTGCCCTACTTTTGCTTATGTTGGAGACAGAATAGTAAATCTAACCTGTGCAAAGTCAAACACTTTCTCCTCTGTTGCTTAGAGTGAAGTGACAATAGTGATATTATGAAAAATGCCTCTTGTAGCTTGTTGTGTTCCTCGAGCTTGACCAGGAGGTCAGCCTTATGGCCCTTGGAGTCCACTTCTTTGCCCTTGGCACAAGGCAGAACAGGTCTAGTCGTGGGTTCCTCTCAGGTCAGAGACTGATCTTCCTCAGAAAGTATCCTGAGAAGGCTACCGGTAGGATGTTACATTTATGCCTGGCACTATGGGTAGGGGTAACTACTGGCACCACCAAACAATGGAGTAAAAGTTCCCAGGGGCAACCATACCTACATTTTCAGCAGTTCCTGCATGCCCAACTGCAATCACACCGTGTTCCTCACTAAAAAAAATTCAAAATGTTAAATGTCTGTGTGTCCACCCAGAGATGGGACCAGAGTAATGATAAGTCCCTCTTCTGTGGTCAAAACATTCCTGGGGGGATCTCCCCCCTAAATGGGTTTTTATGCCTGCCTGACTGTGGGGACAAAGAAAGGGGCCTGTCCAGGTGGATAGTAAATTGAAGCAAATTAAGTTCCTGAGTATAGCCCTAAAGAGGTCATCCTGCCAGAGGAACATAAACACTTCCCACATCCAAGCCTTTGGCTTTGCTTTGGTAGCAGTTGTCACACCTCATTTGTGGCCAAGCACTCAGAGGGCTGCAGATGAGGGTAAAACAAAGCAGCCTCCAGTTCCTTTTGGCAGATTGTTTTTTCTAAAAGTTCCCTTTTCACAATATTTTCAAAGATTTAACTTTACCATTTAGTTAGGCCATCAAAAAATATTAAAATTCATTATTGAATCATATTTCGTGCTGTTCCCTAACTGGAGATAGAGACATCAATATTCAATATTGCTTCCAAGTGTTTCTCAATGAACCAGCCAGTGTTCCTACAGTGAAAATAGATTTTGGGAATGCTAAGGACATGTTGAGATTACATTTATACATGTCCTACTTGTAAATACCATGCACCATGCCTTGTGGGATACAAGACCTACTTATGGGGGTTTTTGTTAAGAGAAGTTTTAGACCTGTCAAAGTGAAACTGAAGTTTTTACACTGTTCTAGTCAGGCTGCAATGGGAGGCTTGAAGCCATGTTTCCTCTGCCACTCTATAAGATGGCAGAATAGGCATTTCAGTCCACTAGTAGCATTTAACTTCCAGGCCCTTGGTACACTTTGTACAATATACCAGGGACGTATAGGCAAGGTATATTAGACACAGAACAAGGGGTATGGGGTCTTTATAACACAATGTAATGCGTACAGTGACCACATCTATAACATTCTAAGGAAGAACTGGCACCTATTAACATTTTCCAAGCTTCCTACAGGTACTGTTCTAGACAAACCAAAAGTAGTTTACAAGAAAGGCAAAACACTTAAAAATATGCTATGCTCCAGCTAAGTAAAAGATCGGAAACTAAATGTGACGTCATGGCAGCCCAACAAGCCAATAGGTTTTCATGTATGTGCAACATCTGTAAATTTGGACTAAACAAGAAATGTAAGTTCAAATACAACACGGAGATGGAATTTAAAATCAATTCCTTCATTAACTGTAATACTACACATACAGTATATGTCATCGGCTGCCACTGCAATAAGATCTATGTAGGGAGCAGCATACGCAATTTAAAAATACGAATTCAAGAACATGTGAGAGCTATCAAGAATGAGGACGACAGGTACCCGTTCTCACTACACATACATGAAACACACCCAGGGGAACAAACAATCTGGTTTCATGCAATTGAGAGTGTAAAGACCCTTGAAAGGGGCGAGGATAGGGAGAGAGCCTTACGCTAGGCAGAAGCGGGTTGGATTTGCCACTTAATGCAAATCCCATGCAAAGTGTTTTGGTCGGAAAAACAATCTAATGCAAATCACTATTTGCATTGGATTGTAACCCATAAGTAACGCAAAGCTGTGCAATGCATGCCCTTGCACATCTTTGTGCCAAGGGGGCCGTTCAATGAGTGGTGCATGGGCATTTTCATGCAACCACCCATGGGTTTTGACAAAGATTTGCAGAGAGGTATATGTGCCAAAATCCTACACCTCCTCAAGCCTAGTGCATTTTTCCCACATTTCATGTGGGCTGCATTATGCAGCACACATGCAAAGTGGGAATCACAATACAGCATAGTTTGTGTACTGGAAGGGACCCCTTCCAGCATAAAATGTATGCTTACCAAAATACAAACAACCTTGCACTATGGCACAAGGGTGTCTGCATAGGTGCATGGCCGACAAAAGTGCACCAGTGCAGGGAGAGAGCAGACCAGTGATTCTGAGCAGAGAAGATGCTGTTCTGCTTTCTTCCTGTCACACAATGCAGATCAACAAATGTACCTCCTGCGCTGTATTCACCGTAAATCTAGGACCAAGTATCAGAGCACTTTTTTTGGTACTCAAAACTGACCATACATAGCTCGATGATTCTTCAAACTATTTAAGCAATATGCCAGATTCAGGTGTCTACTAGAGCTTCATTGGTGAAAACAAAAATATACAGACTGATGATGGTGTGACACATGACGTAACCAATTACTGCTATAATCATTCTGATTTGTATGTTAAGGAGCGCTACAGATAATAAACAAGCAGGGTGTCAGTTACATATTTAGTAAAAATGTTACTGGCACTGTTTGCCTTGTTAGGTTTTCCACCCGAGCATACCTAAAACGAACCCAACACCTTGTGGGCCCCATACTTTACCTTTCCGATAGATGTGCAATAGTGGTTCTTCCTAGTTGCTTATGCCTAAAATTTGAAAATTATCATGCCAAAAATAAGGCCCTATTCTACCACCAGCTAAAGTTTTTGCAAATGCAAGGGCTTTAGTGCTTTCTTCTGTATCCAGTGAAGTTCTTTTAATACCATGGTTGTGTAGATCTGTAGTCAGGCTTATCCCGGCTGTCTGATTCTGCAGTCTCTCGAAGGATAATTGTGTTTTTTCTGTTCAAATAATTTGATGAGGCTCCCATAAACAGGAGATTTGCGATTATAGTGAAAACAACAAATAATTATATTAGCATTTTCACAACTTCTTGTTTAACCAGTTGAGAGAGGCAACAACATAAATACAATCACTTCAGCAGGTGCGATTGGTGAAATAGTTAGGTAGTTGTAAGGCCACCTTTTTAATAACTCCCACCATGGCGACCGTCCATATTAAATAAAGATTACTCTATTGAACCATATCAAGTTACCGCCGCAGGCAACAGAAAATGTGCAGCGGGATCATACCAGTCATAGAATCAATCTTGCTCAAGTAAAACAGGGGACCAGGGCATTCGTCGAAAAAAGAACTAATTCATATTGACTTTGAAAACTGTGGGCATTCCAACAACTACAAACACTGCATGGCTTTTCACACTACTGCCCTTCAGGTACGACTGTGGGACTACAAGGATTCTCACACCATAGTTTGCTTTCTTTTTCATGACCCCTAAGGCCAAAGGAAGTGAGGTCATTGTTACTAAAGGGAAAGTGTTACCAAAAGGCAAATCTGGGGTAGAAGGTGTTACTCCTGGCTGCCTCTAAATGATATCCAAGGCCCCATATTGAAATGTACACAACCATGACTGAAGAAAAAGACACAAGCTATTTGATGACAAAGGGTGTTTCTGCCATTTTAGACCAGAGAACATTCGTTCAGTTTTAAAGACACATTTCTAGCACTGTTAAATGACCTATTTTAAGGATTCTTTTTTCCACATCCACCTTAACCACGTGCTTCAACATGAACATACTCTTTTTGTGACCTTGCTTCTTAATCCACCTGAAAACGATGGACTTCTTGCATGGTTTCTATGAAAACAGGACTCATTGCTAGCTTGTCATTTGCTTGTTCTACTCTCCCCTTCCTCAGTTAGACCAAAACTTGAAGCAATGTCCAATGGATACATATAAGCAGAGCCTAATTGTAAAAAGAAAGGCAGGGGTGTTTTTATAGGACCACACCTGTCACCTGTGAAGAAAGCAGAAGTTGCTGCATAACCTTTACTGTCTTGACGGCTCGTCCTACCTCTTTCTCGTCTTGTCTATTTCGTCCATCACCCTATACTTCCTATCTCACTATTTCACTTCACCAAGTTCTTTTTAGTCACTGCACTCTCTCTTTGATATTGTTGTCCTAGCTTTCTCTTCCTACCTCTTTCTTGTCTTGTCTCTTCCTTCCAACACCTTATACTTCCTTTCTCACAATTTCACTTCATCATGTTCTTTTTAGTCATTGCACTCTCTCTTTGCTATTTTTGTCCTATCTTTCTGTTCCTACCTTTTCTCTCTTTTCTGCCTTTCTCTCATTTTGTCTGTGTCAAAGTCTAATGACAAAAAACATAAGTCCTGGTCCCCAAAATGAGGGGCTGATTAGGATGTCCGCCCGTCACCCTAGCGGTGCTGGGACCAGCCGCCAGTGGTGCGGCGGTCTCGCACCTGCAATTCGGATGCCACCATGGCGGTGGCATCCTCCATACCCAGCATTGTGCCGCCACAATGCTGGGAAAACACTGTGTGTATTGTCATGCACAAGGTGACAGGCACCGCGAGGTGCCTGCCACCATGTCCATGGCAATGCAGGGGGTGTACCTTAGGTACCCCTCATGTGCACCCCCAACCCCCCAATACCCTGGGGGCCTGCAACAGACACCCAAAAGCAGACTCCGCATGGCTTTCCATGGCGGGGTCTCCACCATGGAAAGCCATGCTCTGCTGCCCATGCTGATATGGATGGCGGTGTCTAGCAGACACCGCCACCATATATAGCCCCTTTTCCGCCCGGTCGACTGGTCAACTGGCGGAAAACTGGCAGACGGTCTTTCCGTCCGCCTGGGTCCCCCCTGCCATACTAATATGGTGGGGGGAAATGGGTGGCGGACGGGGAAGGATATAGTGCGGTTCGCCACCGCCATGCAGGCGGTGGCAATCCGCCCTACATCCTAATCAACTCCTGAGTGTCGAGGCCCTGCAACCACGGCACACCACCCAAGGCGCCGACAAGAATTAAACGCAGATTCAATTAGCCTTCGAATCTTTCCTTTACACACATCAACCATCTCGGTGGTAATTGCAGAACGGCCTTTTCTGAGATGTTGATCTGAGCATGGAGAAAGGGTGCACCGTTTTAAGCAAATTACAAAAAACAAGAGTCAAACCATTTATTGTCTAAGCCACACATTATCGTTGGTTTAAACCGATTGTTCGTATGCAACCCACATTTTACCAACGAGGCCCAATTGTCTATTTTTATTCGATACATCAATCAAATCAGGAGACGATTTCATAGGTGAAGACTGAGCCTCAAACATCCAAATCGAACAATGTATTTCAGTAATGCTGTCAGCGGTCTCCTTAGTTTTCATTAATGTCCCAGATAAATTTTATTGGCACATCTTTCATCTTTTCCTGAAATATTTTGTCAAACTTTTCGTTTTGAGCCACAGTCATGACGTTTTTCCAGTCTCCAATGGTGCCTGTTGAGACAAAGAGCAGATATAAAAAGTGAGATTTTCAGGATTTGCGAGAACTCTGATGAGATGCATAGATGACTACTCTGGAACAAGGAACATATCTTGAAGGTTACCACTGTGCCTCATTGTCATTGACTGCACTACAATCAACAGTGGCCTTTACAGAGAGGTCTGGGGCAGCTGCCAGAGCAGCGCAATCCGGACCCTGCAATTCACGGTTCGATCACCAGCGACAGCACAGCTCAGCACTCTGTGACTCTGGGCAATAGCTCACTTGGGGGCATATTATCAAGAAACTGCGTTAAAATTATCGCTGCTTTAGCAGCAGAAAACTGCCGCTAAAGCAGCGATAATGGGCTTGATAATTTGCACTTGTGAATTCCCATAGAAGCCCATGTTCTGGTGTCAACATAGGCTTCTATTGGAATTCTCTGCGGCATATTATCAAGCCCATTATCGCCGCTTTAGCGGACGTTTTCTGCCGCTAAAGCAGCGATAATTTTAACGCCGTGCTTGATAATATGCCCCTTAATCTCCCCGATGGCCCTCATCGTCTTGAGACCCCTAGGCAGTAGCAGCTTGCACAGGTAAGAGCAGAGAGGTGGGACGGGGTTGGTGGAAGCCAACAGACGCTGGTATAAGTAATATTAAATAAATAAAACCACTTACCTCGCACTCGCTGCATCGGCGAGCGCAAGGTAAGTTTTAATTTTTTTTATATCTCTTATCCTGTTGTCTGTCGACTTCCAAAAAACCCCACCCTCTTACCTGTGCGAGCCGCAATATGAGGCAAAACATTGAGCTCGCCGATCGATGAGTGATATATCCAGAGTAACGTTGTAGGTGAGCCACTACTTTGGTAGTAGAGAGTACACAAATATTCTAAACATATTCAAACCATCTGGCAAACATGCCAGTAGCAGCCTAACATATCCTATCTTTCTTATTAATGATGTTTATCCAGATAAGCATTGTGTAGGGTGACCAGACATTCCAGATTTCCACGGACAGTCCCGGTTTTCAGAGGACTGTCCTGATGTCCAGACACTTTTGTTAATTTCTAATATATTCAGGGCCGGACTGGCCGTAGGGGGCACCGGGCATTTCCCCAGTAGGCGGCCAGGGTGGAGGGTGGTTTCGGGCCCCTGGGGGGTCGTTTTTGTTACTGGGGGTCAGCAATATCACCCCCGTAACAAAATCGACCAAAACTGGATCTAGCAAACAGCTCAACCGCACCCTCCCTTGTCCCCAGGGGGGCTGGCTGAGCAGTTTGCCAGGGCTGATTTCAGTTTCTAGTTCCAGCCCTGAATACATGTCCCGGTTTTTGGGACAAAGGTCAAGTCTTCCTGCGCAGCTGAATTTTCAGGTATGCTGTCCTTTCAGACGCCTCTAAGGTATGACAGAATGTATTTGTTTCTACCAGACATCACAAGAGTAGGTCACTGCCTACTCCCAGCAAAGGTACAGAGTGGAGAGAAGGGGGGGGGAGGGGGGAGCAAGGTGGAGGTCCTGAGATTGCTAAGGCTACATAAACATAGCCTTGTAAGTTTGTGTTTATACACACATTTATAATATTAACGGTCTAGCACACACACAAACACACACACACACACATATATATACATTTTTTTTGTTAATAATTTTTTTTAAGACTATGCAAAAAAATGTCCTGGTTGTTGCTTCTGAAATTCTGGTCACCCTAGCATTGTGGTGTGTTCGTTAATAGACATTTGTGGCATATGATGAATAATACTCGATGTGACAGGCATCTCCATGGGTAAATGACTCTTTTGTTGCTGGGTAATACCTCACATTTACACCATCATCAGCTCTGCACTTGCTATTCTTAAGTTCATTGTTTGCTAGTGATTAGTTTGCATGATGTAGTAAAATACGACTACATGTACAGTACAGATGACCAATGGAATCATCCCCAGCCAACTCAATGGAAGTAATTATATCAACCTCAGGATGAAAGGCCTAGGCGTGCCTACTATAATGGATATCTGCAATCTGCAGATCTTTGGTAGATGCTCTGTCAATGAGGTACAATCTTTTACAAATCAAGTTTCCCTGTATGTCATTGTAGGATGAAGTTGTATAACCTCTATTGTGAAATAATCACTAACAAATAATTGCTTTTTCAGGGTTGATGATGTTATATAAATCAACTAGAGTTGAGCGGGTATATCTCTAGTTTATTCAGCAAAATACATATGTCATCAATTGCTTCAGTTCCACCAATTTCCTGAGGGCATACTATGGCCGAGATCTGATTGTGTTCTTACTGTATTAGAACAGATAGCAATCAGAATGGATTTCGAAATATCACCATTTGGTTGTCAGTACCAATAAAGTCAATTTGATTATGTTTCACCTTTTAAAGTCGGAATAGTGTGCACTTGGTTGAACGGCATGTGCTTGAAGAATGCAACACATGTTTTGTGCTGATAGCAGTATTATAATGTGGTCTTGAATATCCGTCAAAACATTTTTTTTAGCTTCTTGATGTCAGTGTTATTATTGTTCAAACTTAAATAAATATTGACCTAACTAAATATAAAAAAACATTTGGCCTATGGCACACACATGCAGTAAATGTGCAATACATCTCCTGTGATTCTGTAGCAGATAATTCCCTAAGAGTCAGTATGGGCCTCATGCAGACCCACTGATTTACCTGGAAAACATGTCTTTGCTGAGGAGGGCTAAAATGTACGATGGCAACTTTGGCAGGGAGATTTATTTGTAATCATATACTCTTAACTATACACTTGTGATCAGTGATTGGTCACTAAAAGATCTGAAGATTAGTCTTATGGAATTGGTTAAGGTCGGTTGATGCAAACTCAAGACCACTGACCAAGGCATACTGTAATAGGACCCTTGGACAGGGATACAATATTATTTATTACAGGTCACAAACACAAAACATAGATTTTACCTTACAAGACTAAAAATGGGATTAGCCCACATTTTAATAGCTTTTCCAACGATGGACAAGTGGAATCATAATCTCCCAAAGTACCCTTGTGATGGAAAATCAGACCAGACAACATTGCATTTTAGTTTGTTCTGCAGTTTTTATAGAGATATCAGGAAGAGTCTTTTACGACCATTGTTTTTAAAGGAGAGACTGTTCACATATCAAACTGCCTTTGAGTATATCTGTGGCCTAGCAAATGATAGAGTTTGCAATGCAGTGGCGGTTTATATCCTGAAGGCATTCAGAATAAGATACAATAATTCACACCTTGAGGCCCTTGTATATAAAGAAAAAGGGTCACATATTGATAAATGATGTCCAGGGTTGTAGTTCTGTTTTTCAGATGATATATATTGCACATGGCACTTTAACGTATTATGCACTTTTGGCTATACTGATGAAATTCAAAACTTAATGCACTTTACTGTATATTCTGTGAAGAATAGCAAGGTTACTAGGGTCTTAGCCCCGCTATGATTTGGATATCCTGTATGTTGCACTTTATGCATATGGTTCTTTGGGGTTTGTTGCTGAGATTCTTTATCTTTTCTTTCATTTAAATGTATTTTATTGTATATTTTGTGATGTGAAGTTGTTTATTAATTTAAGGATGCTTTTATGGTTCTATATTTAACTGACTAAAGCCTGTTTTGATTTTATTTGATTGGTTACTTCTACCACTTTGCTAGCAGGTCAACAAAGTGCACTCCATAGGGTGTAGCCTGGCCAACAAATAAGAATAAAAATAATTTGGTTTCCCAAGAAGCAAAATAAATTCATATTCAGATGCCTGTTACACTACACACTGTAAAGATACAGAAAGTATGCTGTTCCGAATTACGAGAGAAAGGAAAACTTGGGAAACCGGTTTTGCATGGTCATGAGAAGTAGGAAAACGGGGATTCTTCCTCTTGTAATTTGGGGCCCTCACACAACCAGCTGGGTGTCATGCTTCTTCATAGGGCTGCTCCTCATCAGGTTGGCGCTGCAATACCTGACGGGCTCCCTATGAGGGGCTCTTTGGCAGAGATCTTTTATTCCAAATTGCTGTTTGGTGCCGTGGGGATGAGGGGCCTAACCAGCGTCGATGAGTAAGTGGAGGTGTGTAACCTGAAGGAAGTTTAAAACAGGTTTGGAAGTACCAACAAAAACAATTTTAATCAAAAAGGTCTCCCAACCTGATTGAAAGAAACAAAGGCACATGTCTGAGGTTATGTCTCAGTTAGAGCACTCTATTTTGTGGTCAGCATGATTCTCGCCTGGTAGTCAATCAATCTGGTGGCGATTCACCAGGACCTTCTAAAATCAAATCTATCTACACATGGGTGGTTATATGGTGTAATCTACCTCTTTAAACCAGCCTAAAACATACTAAGTGTAGTACCTGATAGAAAAAGACCAATCTGGCAAATGAATAAAAACAAATATTAAGATCTGAGCCTTCAGTATAAACAAAACTCTTGTGTTCCCTGTGTGACAAGCTCACAACACACAGTGGTGATGGCTTAAAAACATACACTTTGTGAGTGCCGTATGGGTGACTCTCACAGACCTTTTATCGTGAAAATTACACAGGCACGTATGGTGGAACACCACCATGGTTGCAGAAAGAAATGAGGAACCCACCGCAGTCGGGTTTCTGATTTTACTTCATCAATACGCGGCAGGTATCACACAAAGAATTTCCCTATGTTCTGTGTGGGTTGTAGGTTAAAAGAAATAGGAGATTAGAGCACAACACGTAAGATGTTGTAGGTATGTGATTAGGTATATGGAGCAGTGAGGGAGTTGTTAAAACTATCAACAGTTAACGAGAGGCAGCCGTTAATATTTGTTATGTAAACAGACTTGCCCAGATCATATGGTGGTCAAATAGACATGAGCTGGGGGTAAAACTTGTTTGTTAAAAGTTGTGTGTGTCATGTCAGGACAGATATTTGTGTAAATGCCACATGTTAGGTTACAATAGCCTAGAAACATTTGGTCTGTGGCAGGGGTACCAAAGATTGTTTGGTGTGGTACACTGTGACAGTGGTCGACACAATTTTTATGCACTTTTTTAAGTAATACACGAGAAATTTGCAATTGTTCAGTGTCACTACTGCAATATGATGGCATTTTAACCTGCAAATACATTTATCATACTTTGCTATTTGAATAGTTGCTAAGTTTTGCTCCACTTTACCTGCCATGTGTTTTGGTTATAATTTAATTAAGTTTTTGAAGAAACAATGTTTTTGCCACAAAGTATGGACTATTTCATTCGAAATGCTGTTTAGTTGAATGTATTTTGGATGTTTTCCACCACTATATAACTTCATAACTTTATGTTCATTACTGTGACATCAAGATGCAATTAAATCCAGATTGTATCGTAAACACTGATGGTCAGAACTTTATCCTCATCATATTAAAAAACTATTTCACCAGTGTTTCATAAATGGGCAAACCTAGAAAGCAAATACTTATTTACAAATACTAATATGTACTTGGTGCTCTGCCCTCAGTTAATTTGTGGGTAAAAACAGGAAATGGAGGTGCTTGTTAGCTGAACCCAAATCATCTACATCTTTGAAGATACCAAATTTATCTCTCACATCTGCAAAGAAATAACCAAAATAAATCTGCTATTTCATGTTAAATACTCATTTGTATTTACAATGGAAGTGCTGCAATCAGGAAATTCAGAGCTCCAAAACCATTTATTAATGAAACAAATAAAACGGTCGAAGACAAATGGTCTGTTTCTTCAGCTGAGATAATGGCGGTAATCTCAAAAGTGGTTGGATGGTGACTGCTGGATACACGATGATAGATTGACATATAAAGTTATACCTCAGAAAAAAGTTGCCTTCTGGTACTGGTAGATCATCAATATAAAAGGAAAACATCGTATTGAGCCATATTGAGCGTGGGGAGAAGACTCACTGGAGCTGGCGACAGAAGACTTATGGCAAGTATCTCTAAGCTTGCTTTATTCCACAGTAAAGGGCACTTCCCCAAGAAAAATCCTTTTTTCACTCTCTACAGGCTAAGAGATACAGAGACGCATGAAATTCAATCAGCCATAGGTTGATGACAGGCACATGTTTGTGGACTGTCTGGGGCTTCTTTCTTACTGGAAGGCTGTTAGCAAGTGCAAACATGGGGCAAAAATTTAAGATAAGCCATACTCCTATTTTAATGAGGACCTATTCATAGATCAGCACAATGCCGACTAACCCCAGCAAAGGATGGTGTTCCACCTAATTTCATTGACAAGAAGAGAAATTTGTAAAAAAAAAATGGACCTCTCTAGATCCCCCAGCAGTCGCTGACTAGATTAAATTGGCTGGTCATGTAAGCCAAATGGATATTGCATGTGACCATAAAAGTTTGAACAAAACATGGAGGGCCCGATTCACAGAACTAACTTAAGACAAAATCCTAAACTTACTACCATTTTAGTATTCACAGAAGGCACAGAGGGGCATATCAACAACAACCGGCGATAATTATCGCTCAGAGCTCTTAGCGTGAGGATAATTATCGCCGGCTAGCGTGAATTTTTATCGCTGAGATAGCGTGCTATTAGCAACGCTTATCTCAATAGCGATAAAAATCTACACGCTAACAGGCTAACGTGAGATTATCGCTGGAAACCCAGCGATAATCACACGTTACCTTGTTGATAGGGACAGGCAAACTTAGCCATGATATCCACCTTCCATAGGATATCATGGCTAAGTCTGAAAATTAGCAGACGTAAAAAAGCAGCGTTAACCGCGGTTAGCGCTGCTTTTTTTGTCTCTAACAGGGTTAGCGATATTCTTGATAATAGGAGAAATGTCGCTTAGCGACATTTCTCCTATTATTTTACTCGGGAACGCCCCCTTTGCATCTCATTAGAGATGCAAGGGGAAGCGTAGAGTAAAAGGGTGCTAACATGCAAATTTGCGTGTTAGCACCCTGTTGTTGATAGGGCGCTAGTTTTATCTCTGCTTTTTTGGCTTTTAAAGCCAAAAAAGCAGAGATAAAGCCCTTGTTGATATGCCCCTTAGTCATTTCGGAATTCACAGAAGTTAGGAGTCCTAACTTTAGGACTCCTAAATGCCTTCTGTGAATACCAAAAGTCTTAAAGTTAGGATTTCTCTCATTTTAGGAGTAGTAAAGTTAGGACTCCTAACTTTAGGACTCCTAAATGCCTTCTGTGAATACCGAAAGTATAAAAGTTAGGATTTTTCTCAGTTTAGGAGTCCTAAAGTTAGGAGTCCTAACTGTACTTTTACTAAACTCCTAACTTTAAGACTTTTGGTATTCACAGAAGACATTTAGGAGTCCTAAAGTTAGAACTCCTAACTTCTGTGAATACCGAAATGAGTAAGGGCCTTCTGTGAATACCAAAATGAGTAAGTGCCTTCTGTGAATACCAAAATGGTAGGAAGTTTAGGATTTCGTCTTAAGTTAGTTCTGCGAATCGGTCCCAGAATTACTTTAGGAAATGGCAACTTGAGGTTAAATGTCCAATGATTTCACCTATATGTTGCAGCGCTTGGAGGACAGTCTTTCCTTACTCTACACTCATGAGGTCCATTTGTAATATAATTCAGTCAGTCTCTCCAACACTGAGAAGGCATGGTATGCACAATTGAAACAGAGCTGATGGTGGAATGAGGATAAAAATATTTTTTTTAACGATCTTTCATGGAGAACAGGATCTCTGATTTGGGGCAAGGAGTATGCGATAAATACCATGTGACAGGGAAATTGGACACATCAGATACAGAAGTGACAGCACTTAAAAAGTGGAATATTTAGAGAATTATAACCACAGGAATAATCTACAAATTCATGGTGTGCTTCAGGATGTATTAGAGAATGACTTTGTAGACTTTTTTGTTTAATAAAGATTTCAAATGCTCTGGACTAATCAGATTAAACGCTCCTGAATTTCAAAGATCACATCATCTTAGCCAGGGGATACTTTTTGGATATACTTCTACACTCAAATGTGTTATTATTTTATTCCTGGAATATACTGTAGTCATGAAAGTGGGAATGCCAGATTAATGTAAGAAGCCAATATCCTAGTTTAGCAGAAAACTTTAGAGGCACATTTATCATTATGTGAGGCAGAGCTGCGTGACAGGGAAAGGGCAGAAACGTTCCATATTTAACAAAATATGACACATCCCAGTCTTTTGCCAGCGCTGGTTGAACAATGTGCTGCCTAGTGCAAATGCAGGCTCTCTTGCACCATGGTTCAAGGGTGATTGCTTTGAAAGCAGGATTGTTTTTGCACTGTAAGGGGCACTTCCTGCACAAAAATGATCACCTGTATCATTTCCCCCCTTCTATGTGTGCTGCAGGATGCTGCACACATAGAAAGAGAAAAAAAAAGGAGAAATAAACATATTTCTCCTCGTTACGCCACAGCTAGGGAGGCATAGCTGTTTTGGTGCAGTCCCAGGTCTATCACTTATGATGAATCTGGGAATGTGTCAAAATCCATGGATGCTGCGTGTGAGCACCCACGCACCACCCATGGAATGCCTTCCAGGGGCAGACTAATGCAATACAGGAATTTGCTCTGCGTTGAGTTACTCCTGATTTATCAAGCCACTCAGGGCCACACAAGGTGCCTTGAGTGGCTTGATAAATTGTACTTACTGGTTGCGTTGTGGTTGCATCAAGGGGACGTGGTGCAAGAGCAACACAACCCTTAGTTCTCACAAAATGTTGTTAAAAATACAGCATCAAAAAGGAAAGTATTGCTTAGTATGAGACCTATACTGCAAGTGATGAGGGTAAATATGAGTTTCTGAATCCTTGTTTCTTTATAGTTCCTCATAAAGAAAGAACTACTACTAATGACGGTCGAGTTAAATCCAGAGACTTTTGTAAAAAAAGTTGCACAGGTGAAAATGTAAAAACATCATGATCAACAGTTTTTCTTTTAAACAAACTTTTTTGAATTTTCACATTACAGATGTATCCAAAATTAATGCATATGCTGCACTGTCCTCCACATTAGCCAGGGACTAACTTATAAAGTCGAGCAAGAACTGTAAGTTCACAGTCCATTTGTAATTCTGATCATACATAGCCAACAACATAAACTGGAGGTGGTTGACACAATAATGTAAAACAAGTAGTCGCACAATGTATTTACAAGCCAACAAAACAACAACATTGTGAATTATGATCCATCTCTGTGAGAGAGTAAGTAATGCTAGGGATAGAGCAATAGTTATAGTGAGTGGAATATGTTGAGTGGGCAGTCATCCAAGTCTATCGTGTTAGTTTCTTCAAATCACACACCCACAGATGTGGAACTAGTCGAGTGTGGCATTTTCAGGTTGTTGCAATGTGTTGTTTCTTGGGAGAGGGGACTCAGGGGGTTTCTGAACGGTCTGGGTTGTGCCTCACCAGCTGGCCCTCAGTCCCTATTTGTGGCAAATCATCTAGGATTTGAGCCCAGGGTTCTTCCCAGCCTTTTGATATCAGCCCCCTATTGCTTCTCTTTTCAGCAGTGTACTCTCGCAGCTAGCCCATTTCTGAAGTTCAGTGAGCCATCTCTGAAATCTGGGTCCCTCCGGGGACTTCCAGGCCATTGTCAATTGGTGTTTAGCTAAGAGTAATGCCATCTCTTCAAGTCTAGTCATGACTGCTTCTGCCTTATGGGAAGGAAATCAACCCAAGAGGCTGGTGGCAGGAGTCAAAATCATGATTTCATAAGGCATGAAGTTCTTTCACTTCCTACTGCCAAATTTGTTGTTTGTTTGTTTGTTGTTCAGGTCAAGTGGATTGTTAAGCAAAGATATCCCTTTGTTGCATAAATATACTAAATCTCTTATTTTTTGCTTTCTTTTTATAGACTTGTCATGCTTTTTCATTCTAATATTAGGTGTGTTGTCTTTCCCTTCTGGCTTCCCCATCCCCACTGCTGATTGAATATTTTTAGGAAGGAGGTTCAGTCATTTCATTTTTCCCTTTTACACCCTCTCTTTCTTTTTACTGTTGAGCTCTTCGTAGACTTTCTTGCCATCATTCTCTCTTCTAGCGTGGTATCTATGTACTTTCTTTTTTTATACAGGTTGCCATTTACATTTGGTTAATATAATCACTTTTCCGGAATATCTGTGGGTTGGTAACTTTATATTATCATATTATATTTAGAGATTTGACGGAATTTCATGGATTGTTAAAGGGTTAGAAAATCCTGTCAAAATTAAAATAGTTGTGTCAAAGGTTTAAATTAGCATTTCTCTAATACAAGAATCCCATTTGCACACAAATGAAGCATTTAACTAGATTCTCAAATGATTTGCATCACCAGAATTAAACAGAAAACATATCACTATTATCTAATATATTAAATTGTTACGTAATAAGATGATTTTTCAAAAACATAATTCTGAGAAAAGGCAGATCAAGGAAGATATGAAGGTTAATAATATTCTTTTACCTAGTTCTAATGTTAATGGTCCAACTCATTCTGATACAAAATTTTGGGAAGTAAGTAGTACCAAATTAATGTAATGATCTGACGGTATCTTGCTTTTTGCAGAGATTGTAAAAGTGTTATGGATCCATTTCGAGACAGAAATTCCAAGTTTACTTTTATTAGGGATAAATGTGCATTTGGAATTCATGCAAAAGATCTCCAAGATAAATATTTCTCTTGGAGCCCTGGTTGATTCCTAGAGAATGTATAACCCAGAGACACAGGGGTATTGATTCGCCTGTTCATGTGCTATAAACAAGAGTTGATGCATTTTTTATTATCAAACAGTTGTCATTAATGTTATTAAATGCAGGGATTAATGTGACTGTAATATATAAATGATGGAAAACTTAAAATACTGACTTGGTTTGGGCCAAGAAAGCTGTTTATTTCTCCTCCAACTTCCAAAATGTTTGCAAGGAGTTTGTTGCATTTAATAAAGCCAGAGATATTTTTTTCCAAATAAAATGGGATTCATCAAGCAATTAGGAAGAAACTGTGAAATAAATGTTGTCTAAGTAATGAAAACATTAGTTGAGATAGAATCTAGCAATGTACTAGATACCATTAAGAAATTGGAACATATGTGCTACAACACAAATTCTAAAACTGCATCAGGAGCACTTGGTGCACACTGAATTTATTTCAATAAGATTACAATCGAAAATGCTTATGACTTGTATTTAGAACAAAGGCAGTACATTATGGGGTAAAATGGAGCAGCTAAAGCACTTGCTAGCTACTTGAAAGTCAAAAAATAATGCTTTCAAATAGGGTAATTTCTGCTACGGAGGATCTACATGTGCAAGAACATATACCTTGCTAGGAGATTAGAACATTGTTATCCACACTCATTTCTTGAAAACCTATTTACAAAAGGTTGATATATCTTCACTACAGCACAATGTACCCTTAGATGAAACTGCCAATTTAATATCTTTGTTGAAATAAAATCTCAGGCCATTTTAGAATTGAGTTGTATTTACAGTTTTTTAAAACTTTTTGAAATCCATTATTGTAAGATCCAAGTCATTATTTTAGTACAAGAAACGAAGAGGAAGGTACTTTTTGGAAAACAATGCTATATCTCTTCCAGAAGAAGGGTTGCAACCGTAAATTATGTAAGAATTATAATCTAATTTCAAAAAATAAAAGCAGATTGTAAGATTTTGTAAAGGTTTTAGGGAAGCATGTACGATTGTATTTGCCATAATCAATTGATCCAAAACAACCTGGTCATTAAAAACTGACTTGAGACAAAACAAGTACATATTTCAATGTTTTAAGCCAAGTTCCTAAGATTGGATATCAATTAGCTTGTTATTGTTTTGGATGGTGAGACTGCTTTTAATTGTTCGCTTTGGAGTTTAAGGTTACAGTCCTTGAAATCACATTGTTATGTTCCCAGATATTTGAACATGATCACTTTATTGTCTACTTTTCCCAAAGCTTCAAATTATGTTCAATAAATATTTTTTCTTCCTATTGTACACTTAAAAGAGGTCCTATATTAGGGTTGCGTCATACCTCCTTTGATATTATTCTATCACTAGGTCAAATTAGACAAAATTATGTTATGTTATGTTATGTTAAAAGGCATTTATAAAGCACAAGATGAATCATCCTAGAAAGGGTATCAGTGCTGTGGCAAATAAACAGGAATAAGGAACTAAAGAAAGTCAGAAAAGCCACGTTTTGGAAGTTTTGTAAAGTGGATGCAATCAGGGCAGGACAGAATGTGTAAGTGCAGCCTGTTCAGTGGTGGGGAGAAAGATACGCTAAAGATCTCCCACCATATCTAGCAGTGCGTATGTGGCAAAGCCATACGAGAGATTGCCCACTGAACCTGAGGTTAAGAGTTGGTAGGTAGGGCCTGCAGTTTTCCGTGTAAGTAGAGGAGGCTGTTGTGAGACAGAGACTTGTGAAAGTAATTATATCAACAGACTTAAAAGTGGAGATAATAAATTTAAATGTTTGTCTATGATGGCGAGAATATACTTTATGTTTTGAATCCAGATAAACCTATATCTAGTTTCTATTATGGAGTTAATTCTTTATTATTATTATTTTTTTTATTTTCCAACTGAACAATTAGCACAATACAGTCATTGCATGATACGTCTACAATAGTTGAACGTCTATGGTAAGAAACAATCTCTTTGGTAAAATAGCCACTTTCCCTTCACTCTTCTGAAACATATAATATTATAAACACCACCCTTATTTCCATTTGACCACCATGTGGGTGTTTTGGAGATCTGAAAGCGACCTCATATGTCCACTCATGATATTGCCTACGTAAGTCCTCATCTAGACCCAGCTATGGGAGTTCCTTGTGTTGTATGCGTTACGGACTGTTGTGTGTCGTCCCCAATGTCCAACCCAAAGGGGAGTTACATATTTTTTTGAAGAAAAATCAGGATATAAATTAAATCTACGTGGTACAGAAATATTACCACTTAATGCATTCTGCTTTAAATCTAGCTCTGAATATTATGGATTACCCAGGATAATGCAAAGACAATATATTTTGGTATTTGGTCCTCGCAACAAACAAGGGATATAATTAAAAATATCCTGAATAATGTGATACTGAAACCTAACTCTTCAATATCATGATGCAATTTGTGGACTTAGACTCAAAAAGGATGGTGTTGTGTTGAGCTCACAAACCACACACTGGAGTGCTTGAGGGAAGGTAAGTGATTTTATTGAAATAAAGTAGGCTGCATTGCAAGCCGCCATACAGTTATGCAGTATTAACTACCAAAGTTAGAATTATGAAAATTGTGACATCCCTAAGATTCAGTGAGCAGTTTCATCAGTCTTGACATAGGTAACATTCCACAACAAGAGGCTGACTTATACAAGTAGATAATTACATGGCTTTCCTCTTTGAGAAAACAATAGCATATCGACCCAATCCAGTTTCCACATAGCCCTCTGCATTTTTGGGTGGTCATTTGCGCTTTACGTATATCTCTCCACAAGTCCTCTTGTAGTTGCCTTAATGATTGAAATATAAAGTTCAATGTAGGCTCCCCATTTTCTACTTTAGCCTCGTCTGTGGAGACAACTCCTTTCTCAGTCCGCAGATCATCCTTCTTTCTGGCCTGGACATCCACCTTGGTAACGAGTTGCCTAGTGTTCGATTAATCACATTTGAATGCATGTACTCCTTAGGCATTAGCCTCCAGCCCCTCGCTATAGATGATTTGTCTTTTCGCTTCTTTTGTGTCTGTTTTTTTGGGCCACCTGGAATATTTCACCAGAAATGTCTTCCACCCCCAAGGAATCTGCATCTACATGTGTTTCTATATGACTACAAGAGGTCATCCGTAAAAGAGCAAAATGTTTCTGAGTGATCTGGTGCCCCATCATCTCTTCTTCATTCCGACTATCTGCTGAATCTACTTCTGCATTTTTAGATCCTCTCTGCACTGCCCCTCCTGGGGCCAGGCTGGCTGCAGCTTTAACATTATCATTCAAAAAACCTGTTAGAACCACATTTCTTGAATCAGCACTATTTGTCCTAACAATAACTCCGTCCTTAAGATCACCTCCTGACATAACATCTTTCTTTTGAGGCTCCCCTTGACTGACATTAATATTCATGGATAGCCAGGGAAAGGGTGCTCTGCATTAATTGAAACATATTCTACACCAAGTCCCTTGTCTTCATTCTCTTTGATCTCCTGCCATGTTAAATGTTTCCCTATATAATCCTCCATGACACCTGCGCTCAGGAAAACAGCATCCAGTTCAGTAAAGGGAAAGAAATTCACTAATGTGGACTGCAGCAGTTTCACTGAGATGCCCAGTCTATTCCGAGCCACTCCTTCATTGGCTCTGTTCCCAGATACAGCCTTCCCTACTAGGGGTTCCCACTACTTATGTAGCCTGCCATCGAGCCTCTTCGCCCCTGCTCACGAGCCTTTGGCCTGACCTGATCCGCTCGACTGTTGCACGGAGGACCTCAAGAATTTTCCACGGTCAGCGGGTGCCTTACTCCTTTCACCGGCATGCTTTGAGCCTTTCGCGTCCTCCACCAAAATGTGCTGCAGGCCGCCTCCACCATCTGCTGCATGATCCAAGATGAGACTGCGGCCTCCACCACCACCAAAACTTCAATCTTCAGCCTCTGCGTGCATTGCTGGACCGGTCGAGTCTTTTGGCACACCACAGATGGCATACCTAATTGCCTTGTTGCCACTGCAGTATGTCATGCAACATTGTATCCCAGTCAATTACTGCCCACCGAGAAGGGCTGCCAACTTGGCATCCTACTCAGTTGTCATCTTGCTTCCCTGCTCTTACATTGAGGAAAAAATAACCCCAGTAGAAGAGCGAGTCGTCACTCTTGAGGAAGACGTTGGGGCAGTGAAGGGGCAGGGAGAAACCTATGAATTTCAATTGATGCATATCATGTGGAAAGTGGAAGATTTCAAGAATAGGTAGTGGAGGAATAATTTGAGGCTCTTGGGAGTCATGGAGGGGGCAGAAGGCAAGGACATTGGATACTTCACGGTAAACGTGCTTATAGGTGCCTTCCCCAAACTGGCAATGTGGAACTTGGAGCTGGAGATACAGCGGGTGCATCGATTCCCGCTATGGATTAAGAAATCTAAGGAGGGTCAGACAGAGAGACTTAGAGCATTTTCTGATATACTTTGGACATTTTTAAATATGGGAGACAATCTTTGAAAAGGCCCTCCCAGATGCCAGATGGTTATTCTTTATTCGTAGACCCCGACTTTTGCCACATAACCGTAGAAAGAAGATGGCGATTGAGACAGTTAATCAAATCTTTTTAAAGTCATGGTTGTGAAGCATATTTGATGGCTTGGCTTAAAACCATAGTTAAAGGAAAGAGAATGACCTTCACTTCAGAGAGTATCTTCTTGAGCTGGTCCCCGACTCACTGGACTATGAGGGATACTGAAAGAACCTTGAGAACCCAAGGGGATATGAGTTTTTGAGTTTCTGTTGTTAGTTTCGTATGGGGTTCATGCTCTCTTCAAATAAGATGTCTTCTTTGCTCACAGAGTTGTTAATGTGAGGTATCAGGGGCAAGGTAGTGGGTTTTCTGTGTAAATTGAAAAAGATTAGGGAGTTGGTAGAAGTTGGATAATGGATACTGCCTATTATATATTGTATATGGTATTTATTGGATTTGAGCGTCTAGATCGAGCTGGTAGTATTTCTGATAATATGTTAGTGTGAGTGTCATTTGGGAGGGGGACACCTAGGGTGGTGGGCTCATGAACCATCAAACAGGCCTTGGTAGGCCTGAACACTTCATGGTGGAGGTGGGGAAGAGGGGGTGGTCAGGGTCTCAGGGGCTGGGGAGAAAGGAGAAGGGGAAGAGGGTGGGTCGTTGCACAGAGGAAGAGGGGTAATACTGGTGGGGCTGGCACAGACAGCAAAGCATACAGCAAGAGGGGCTCTAAAATCATTAGCATGCTAACTATTATATTGGTTAAATTCCTAAATGGCTTAGTATGAGCAAGATTCAGATAGTTACATTAAACGATAATCGGGCAAAATTGAAAAGGCCTGCTATAGATCTGCAGATGTTAAAAGCATATGTTGTGTGTTTGCAGAACACACATCTGGAAGGGGGAGGAGGAGCTTATTGGGTTAAATGGGCTATGATGTATTTGGTTATATGTCCCTGGAACCGAGGACTCGAGGGGTGGCCATTTTGGCCGCAAAGGGCCTAAAGTTTAAGCAAACCTGGTCTGATAGACTTGTGAGGTGGTTAATTACCCAATGTTGTTATTCAGAAGGGGCTTTTACATTATGCTCAGTCTATGGGTCGGTAGTGGATTGGCCCATTGGCTTTTGAATGGCCAAATAAGGATCTAGAGCTATGGTCATGCCAATAACAGTCAGTGGTGATTTAATTATTCACCTACCGGGTGACTGGGTGGAGGCAGGAGTCAACTCATATAGGGGACACAAGCACTGTGTCTTTAAGCCTTTATATCAGATGGGCAGAGATCATGGGTTAATGGATGTTTGGAGTACCATGTTAGAGAGCGACTAAGGGTTAACTTACTACACAGCCCCCATAGGAAGCATGCCCAGCTGGATTATTTCTTTATATCTCATGACATGACACAAAGCTGTAAGGAGGAAAAGTTTCCTCAGGTTATTTCGGAGCACAATTCCCTGGTTATAGAACTTGTCATGCCTGAGAAGTGTCAAGTAGATTTGAATTGAATATTTGAACGAGACCTATAGTACAATAAAGAGAATGTTGAGCTCATGGAGAGATGGATACCATTGTTCACAGGAGAAAATATGGGTAGTGCTGTTCCTGGGGTTATCTGGGATGCTTTTAAGGCTGAGGTTTACGGAGAGAGCCGATTAGATTGAATCTGATCTGACAACGAAAAGAAAAACAGCTAGCAAAGGCACAGTATGAGAGGCTATTCCAGGTGGAAGCCAGGCTAATTAAAACTGTTTCAGAGGGAGTTAGGGTAGATGAAGCTCAACATGACATGGCTTTGGCTAAAACAGCAATTATTGATGCTTTGGCAAGAAGGCGGCAAAGAAGTATTTAGTTTCGAAAAAGATTGCTATGAATATAGTGAAAAGGTGGGACACCTCTTGGCTATTAGGGTTTGGCAAAAAAAATCATATAGATTCATAAAAGAATTAAAGTTGCCTAAGGAACGCCAGAGATGTCTACGGTATAAGGGAGAGTTTTAGGGAGTATTACCAAGACTTATACAGTGAGGATGTTATGGCTGAGGTCGGGGAAATTACAAAATATCTAGATGCAATTCCTCTGCCACAATTCCATGATTTAGACAAAGCTTCTCTCAATGCTACTATTTCATGGGAAGAAATTATTAATGCAATTCAGAGTATTCTGCCAGGGAAAGCAGTAGGGACAGATAGGATTTCTATCAAATTTGATAAGGTATTCTCAACTCAGTTAGGGGTTTGGTTGACAGATTTATTTGTTGATGTTTACTAGGGTCAGACGCCCACTGTTTCGTGGGCATCAGCAAATATTATAGTTTTCCCAAATAAAAATAAGCCTCCTTGAGAACCTGGGTGATACCGTCCCATCACATTAATGAAAAATGATACAAAGATATACTCAAAGGTACTAGTGAATAGGCTTTTCCTGAAAATTAGTAAGGTTGTTTCTCCAAAGCAGCATTGCTTTGTGCCAGGCAGAGGAACAGTTGGTCATATATGCAGAATGATTACTTTAATGGATGCCTTAGTGGTTGTAAGAGACCCTAGGGCACTGATTTTATTAGATGCTGAAAAAGCCCTGTATAGGGTCTCCTGGCAATACCTGTAGGCTTTAATGAGTAGGTGTGGCCTTGGACAGAGATATATTACATCAATAAAAGCATTATATAGCAACCCTACAGCTAAAGTGGGAGTGATGGGAGGGTATTCTGAAGGTATAATGATCCAATAGGGAACACGGCTAGGGAGCACATGTTTCCTACTTATATTTTCTTTATATATGGATCCTTTAATATGCAGAGTGTAAAAACCTATAGGTACACCACCAGTGTCATAACATGGATGGGACTCACAGATACTTCCATATGCAGACAATTAAGCCATAAACACCCCTGATCCAGCAGCGGCCTTGATGAAAATCGAAAAAGAAGCGGATCAGTTTGGAAGGCTTACAGGATATTTGTTAAATAGGGGCAAAACCCAGGTGGGTATTAACAATAATGTTCAGAGTAAAGAGGATAGAGTAGTTTAAAAAATAATATCCCTGGTGGTTAGTATCTCGGCGGACATTGATCATATAGTGGAGAATAATCTGTCTGTTGTAATTGAAGCGGTGGCGAGGGACTTTTCGAAGATAGATCATTTACATTTAATGATAATTGGCAGAAGTAATGTAGTCAGGATGATGTTTCTCCCTAAAGTACTTCATGTCTTTGGGCTATACCAATTGAGTATGAGAATCAGTTGTTTAAAAGGATGGAAGATATGGTTACCAAGTTTAGTTGAGCCTATTCTAAAACTAGGCGGGCGTTTACATTTTTTGTATTCCCCAAAGGAAAAGGCGGTTGGGTTGTCCCAAACTTTAAAATGTACTATTGGGCCTCAGCACTACAATACCTGGCCCTTTTAATAGGAGGAGGTGATGGTGTAACAGACAGCATGGATGAAACTCGTTCTGTGTTCGGATAGCTTCTAGCTAAAGATGCAAATGGATGTTTATTACAGCAAGTTGAACCTAGCTATTTTAAAAAGACAAGATTTAAGAATCTGCAGGGAGCTTATAAAATCTGGGCAGGTCTGCGAAAAAAGCTTGGGCTAGGTAGATATGATTTATTTACATCACTACATGATAATTCTTGCCTCTCGGATATGTTTCGAGATGCCTATATGCAGAGCTGGAAAAGAAAGGCTGTATGTAAGTTTGGGGATTTTTATAATGAACAAAGATTTTTAACTTTTGAGGATCTAAAGACAAACTTTAAGGTAAACCAAAGGGATTTTTATTTTATTTCTTACAGTTTGTGATTTTGTAATTGAAAAGAGAGGGGGACCTGAAAGGTTCTCCAGATCTGAATTATTTGATACCTTAATCAGAAGGACCACATTCCTCATTGGCCGGGTGTATGAAATTTTGAATACATCAGTTAAGGATGATGTGGGGAAACAATCCTTGAAATGGCCGGAGGGGCTTGGGTCATTTAAGGCACTGGAACTGGGCCACTCTATATTGCTGTCTGCTAAACTGGCTGCTCAGCACTATAAAACAATCCATGATTTATATTATACACATGGGAAGATTGTTAAATGGGGAGGTGAAACAGGTACAAGATGTCCAAGATGCCAATGGGTGTGTGCTGATTTAATTCATATGTTTGGGAGCTGCCAGAAGCTAGAGGGAATAAAGAGGAAATGAGTAAGTTCTGTGAAAATAATATGAAAAATAAGATAAATCTTGCCCCTCAGTTAGTTTTGCTGGGAGTTCACAGGGAGGAGGTCCCTGGTGCCGTGCAGTTGTTTATGTTTGTGGCAATGGCAGTACTACTCCTTTATACTGCATCTGCTTGGGTGGATCCTTCCCCACCTTCCATTCAGCAGTGGGTGGCAAGACTTTTTGTAATTTATAACTTAGAAACATCTTTATGTGCTCGTACGGAGAAACAAATCTAGGAAAAGAGGGGAAAAATATGAGATCCTCTCCAAAAATGGAAAATGGAACAGCAATAAATAGGTAAAGGATATGTCATGTGGGTAGCTGTGAGAGGGTTGTGGATCTTAAAGTGATAGACTTAATTAGGGATCAACAAAAGAATGGGGTAGTAATGCATCTGAGGGTGCACATCATAGCAATTATTGGAATCAAATTGGGTGTATAGTAATAGTTGTCAGAAAAACAGTAAGATCGGTAACAAGTTGAGTAAGTGGTGCCACTCGGGATAGGGAAGCACCCTACTACCTAAGTGCTGAAATATACGGATCATGCAAAGCAATCCCCGTAATTAACAGATTTTATACATAAAGAAATCCCGGCACTCTAGAGTCACGTATTATTCTTATTGGTTATTAACCAAAGAAACAAGGAACACAGTAGTGATAATGAAAAACTGGCTGCGGAACAGATTGGGTCCTCACAGAAATATATGACAAAGAGTAATTTAATTCATAAGTTTTACAGAAAGGAAAGTCATAATCATGAACATAAATCAGAACTCCCTAGTACATTTGGTTCTAGATGTTGATTCGTAGAAAGGCGACTTGTGTTTTCTAAATCTTGATCCAAATGGATGACAGCCGTCTCTTTGTCATATATTTCTGTGAGGACCCAATCTGTTCCGCAGCCAGTTTTTCATTATCACTACTGTGTTCCTTGTTTCTTTGGTTAATAACCAATAAGAATAATACGTGACTCTAGAGTGCCGGGATTTCTTTATGTATAAAATCACTTAATTAGGGATGTTTAGAGGGTGGTGTCACAGTCTGTTTCTTCTGTCTTTTGATAGTATAAAATGGTACCCCTTGTGGGATCCTTCAAGTTTAGGTGAAAATATTTTAATGCTGTATCTTAATTACAATATTGATGTCTATTACTAAAAGAGACTTATTTCTCTGTGTAATGGGGGAAGGGGTTTGTGGTTGGGGTGGGACCTGTGAATTTTCAATAGAAAATATTTAATTAAAAAAAGAATATCAGCCCAATTTAGGAAAAGAATGAAACTACACCATAATAATTATGGGTAGAACTAGCCCAAAATACATTCTACTATTACCTAACTCTATATAAATGTTAACATCAGGATGCTAAACATAGTTTTGAATATGATAGTACAGACATATTGTAGAACATACTATTCCAACGTTAAATATAACAACTTTCACAACGCAGCCAAAATTAGCTTCTCAAAGCCCTTCCAAACTTTCCGTCAGGAATATAACAAGAAGAAGCTGGAGAAATATAAGGTGTATCCTCCAAGTCTGAAGGAATGCCTTTAGTCTAGTTCAAATAATTACTAACAGTAGCATTTATTTTGGTTATCCTGGATATGCACCATATGTCACCCAAGCCCAAAATTACCACACCGTTTTTGACTCTGGTTAGACATTTCCTCATATGTCCAGGTTTCCTAACTTTAACTCTATCACCTACTTTCCAATTAAGTTGGTGGAATGGTTGGCATACTACCTAGCTTTGTATTTCAATTGATAATCCTTACGGCTTGCAGCAATCTTCTCTTCAGGGAGATTTTATATTTTAGTACTTCTTTACCAAGTTTAAACATGCCAGATTAAGCTTGGAATTAGGCATTCTACCTATAAGAGTAACTACAGGAGACTCGAAAGAGATGCTATTCAGTGTCACTATATGCACCCACCAAGTCTCTCACAGAACCTCAGTTAAAAAAAGCTTATTATCAATTGCCTTTGAACACAACTCTTAACTATTTTGTTTATCCTCTCAGCTAAACACTAGCTTGCAGTGAATATTGAGCCATCTTTACCTAAACAATTGAAAGACCTTATAAAAATTCTTGCATCTCCTGTGACACAAACTGATCACCGTTATCAGTAATTGAGTACCTTTGTTCAACTTCCCTAGCAAACTCTTTAAAAAATCTAAAACAGTTCTGGTGTTAAGCATACTACCACATTTGGCGACCACCCACTTAGAGGTTTAATCAACTAACTAGAGGTCAGAACCCTCAATTTGAGGCAAGAGATCCGATGGACCTACAAAGTCCGGACCTAACTTTATCCAGGATTCTTTTGGCACATCCACAGGTAGTAGGAGGTGAGAGTGTCAATGTTATTCTTATCATTACTTGCACATGGCCAACAATCTTGAACCACTACTTTTACTTGACTGTCTACACCAGGCCACCAATACCATTGTCTCAATCTTGTCTTTATTAAACTCCTTCCCAAATGTTCTTTATTTGTCAAATTGATCACTTTCTCATATGAACCAATTGGGGATATCACCTTCAAACCTCTGCATTACTTACCTTTCACAAGTACATTGCCATAACCCTTAAGACACTGGACAAGTGGACAACTCCTTGACATCAGGCTATCCCTTAATAACATATTCAGGCACCACTCTGTAAGATTCAACTGCACTATAATGCCTGTCCCATTCCTCAGGAAATAGAGCATTTTCTTTTACCAAACCAATTAGGAAGTGTTCATCCCTTTCAAGAACACCACGAAGAAGTAGCCTGGATAAACAAAGAAAAGCCTTATGGCTTGCTCTCATAGCATACTCAAACCAGAAATTGCAATAATCTAAACCTTCAGACCATCTCCTAATCCTCAGGGTCAACATGTTGCTCTCTTTACTGCTAACAGGCTGCACAAGGGGATGATGGTCTGTCCATACTATGAAAGGAATACCCCACAAAAATAACTTAAAATGCTGAACAGCCCAAGAGACTGCTAATGCTTTCCTTTCAATTACAGTATATCTCTCTTCAGCATCTCTGGCAGAACAAGAAGCAAAAGCTATTACCTTTTCCTCGCCATCAACTACCTGGTATATTACTGCACCCAAACCAGAAAGACTAGGATCATTGGATGAAAATGTTTTCTTTCATGTATTAAATCGACCCAAGGTAGCTAAACCAGCAATGCGCCCTTTAATCGCATCAAATGCCTTGAAACATTCTAAATTTCAGTCAAATTTTGACTCCTTCTTTAAACAATGATTTTAAAGGTAAAGATAAATTAGTAAAACCTGGAATAAATGTTGGACAAAATTCTGCTAGACCCAAGAAAGAATGTACTTGGTCTGTATTACTGGGTGACGGTGTCTCAATTATACATTTGGCTAAATACAACTTGGGGTTGATCCACTCAGAAAAAGTTGTGTGTCCCAAATATGAAACCAAACACACTTTGAATCTGAATTTCTCCTTACCAAGAGTGAGAAAAAAACTACACATTATGTTTAATACAATCCACAAAATCTCATCACGTACATTCTTGTCAGCACCTGACACCAGAATATCATCTTGAAAAAACAAAACTGTAGGGATATATGATAACATCTTCATCACTGAATAACGGGAACCAAGACAAAACCCCGTACCAAATATCCTCCCTTCATCACAGGCCAAATATCACATTAACACATTCACTCCTATAATCAGTGGTGGGGCCCATAACACCAACATTCACACTTCACTTCTCACTGGCCTGCACTTACAGGAGAGATGAATGTTCCAAGCGCTGACATGAGAGGAATACCTTATAACCTATAGAGATAAATGTATTTACACATTTATACATTAATTTCCCATATCCATACACCAACAGATCTCAGTCCTGAACATCCAGCTACTCCTCCCACGTGATCAATGGATCATTTAGTTGGATCGGTAAGGTGATTTAGTCCGGCTAAACACACTCAAGATCCTGATTTATCCTCTCTTAATAAACGACCAAAACACATTTCCTTGTTAATCAATATTTTGTTTGTCTAATAAATGCAAGAATTTAGTTCCATCTAGTGAATTTATTAATCAATACGCAAATCACAGCACACCATATTTACCTAATCTGGCTATTAGTCGTCCTCTAAGTCATCAAATTGGGTCATCAATCAGTCAGAATTCGAAAGTTCTTCATGCAGCACGCTACAGTCCCATGTGTGGTCAAAGACCAGAGCCGTGCAAGCATCTATCAGTGCCTATAGATTTTCGGAAGTCCTCAGTTTATCAAAGAAATGGGCAGCAATTCAGTCTGTCAAAGATTCAGGAACACAGCGTCACTGTCGTCTCCGTCAGCAAAGAAATTATAAGGAAGACCGCAGCCATCTCTATTCTACCGTCATTTAATAATGAAAGTAAGGTCTAGAAGATAAATTTTACAAAATTTGGGCTTCATTCATTGGTCGGTTAGGATCGTCCGGTGAGGTTTCACACAGTTCAAGAGGTTAGGTCATTTTTCTTGATGGTTCCGGTTTTTGGAAAAGTCCTTTGCCAAGATACTTGGCAGGCCTCTCATCGCAACCTTGCTTGGGTACAACAAGAGTGGGGTCATGTCGCGGCAACTGTTACATGCTGTAGCACATGCATACTTCGCCTGAAACCTCGTGGAATGGCGGCCATCGTGTCGAGTTAGTTTGGCGGCCATCTTGGGCTGTAGGCCCAAAGGACAACTTAAGCGAAACAAACACAAAAGAGTAATTAATACATAGAAATAATTAATAAAATGTTAAACCCTCACTATTTCCCCTATGTGCTTGTGATTTATCTAGCATATAGCAACATTTAAAGCATTCATATTCACCCATTGATGTCATCTGGTGCGACTTTTACGAAAACATCACAAGGCAACATATACCATGCAATATTCTATTTTCTATTGTTAGTATGCGTACATAGGTTAATAAGGATAATTATTTAGCCATGCAAAATGCTAATCCCACGTGTATTTTGATCATTAGTAAGGTTGATTAAACCTCATACAAACACATTAATATTATAATTAATAGATTATTCTATTTAGTACAGGCATGCAAATTAGGGAGGGTATACAAAATGTTGTACTACCCGCTTCATCACACCCAAAGGAGGAATCTGATGATAGGCTTAAGGCAAGTCCAGCACTCTGAATATTTTGACTTTACCTAAGGTTGCCAAGGACTTGGATATGTTGGGTAACGGTTGTCTGTCGACTCAAATATATTTGTTCGGAACTGCCAAGTCCAGACACATCCCGATTTTTTTAACACCAATCCTTGGATGCAAAAACCACAGTGGCAAGATAGTCAGATGATTAAAATTTCTTCAACTATACCTGCTTCCAGCAGTTTTTGTGATAATTCCTTCTGAGGTCCTAACATCTTGTTATGAACTTTCCTCACTTTGTGTACAGATGGAACAGCATTTTTCTTCGGTATAATATTATGCTGAAACCCTTTCAATGTACCTAAAGTGCTCTTAAGCACCTCAGGGAAATTATCATAGATATCTGAGTTGTCAGAAGAATCATTAAGCAAAAGACCGGAGGAAGTCTTGCTATTTTTTTTTCCCTCGCCGATCGTGACTATTGAATTACGATCGTGGTTGTCTTGCCCTAATTTGAAGGATATTATTATCATCGACTCTGACTTTCTGAACTTGGATTTTAGATATCTCTGGATGGTTTTATGACCTTAAGAACATCCTCTTCTATATACCCTTCATTATCTATGGAGGCTCTTTAACTCTGCATCTATCGCCCTGAAGAAGTCCTGTATCAGGACGAAACGCGTCAAAATGATATCCAGGAACTATCTCCCTCTTATTGACCGGATTTGGACTATATAGTTGTTATAATTGACCTGGTTGATATAGTATGGTGCACCCGTGCTTTTGTTTGAATTGTCTGAGTTTCTGCAGGAACAAGCATTGTGACGGTGGGTGCTTTTCGGTGTGCACATACACCCAAAAGAAAAGAAAGAAATTGATAAAAAATATTGGGAGAAACATTGGGTTAGGTGCTGGCAGTGAGAAGGCTCCACTGTTATTATGTTGTTTGTACATTAAGCAAAAGTACTTTTTACTGGGTTATTAGGATTAAGCGTGATACCCATGTCACCCTATTGATGCCACCCCAGCAAATTGTTCCCTCTTTTAGCCACATAAATATTTCCCACAGTTCCTCTGTCCTGGAATCTTCAACACTGCATATCTAAGTACATCAATCTTGACACCAACGTACAACACTGGGTTGATACCAGATGATAACGAGCCAATGTTTTTAGAACCAAAAATATTTTTCCAATTTCTGTCCCTGACCATAGTGTATGGTGAACCCCAATCAGTCAATGCACTCAATACTTTACCATCACTTTAGAACCAATCAAAATTTCACATTAGGCATTACAAGAGGATCTTTTTTCACACTACAGTCACTATTGATACTCAGAATAACTTCTCTTCCCGTCTCAACTATAGCCACACCTTGAACGTTCGTGCCTCTGCAGACTATAGCACAATGGCTTTTCTTCACACATTTCTGACATGTAGCCAACCTCGCAAAACATCCATGACTGTTAGAAAAATGACCCTTGTTATCCCACCAAAACCATTATTTATTATTCTTGTTCTTGGCTTTCCCATCACCCATCACACGTTAAACACACCCATTTCATGCATCATTAAATTTCTCTTCGGATATAGAAACATTTGTTCCTTGAACATCTTTACTCTTGCTCTCTCTCATCTCTTGTACCCATGCGGTGGTATTTTCTATCCCTTCCATAATGCTAATTGCTTCCTTGAGATCTGGATTTTTAACCAGTAGTTTTTCCTGTGCATCTTACAAGTTGATTCCTTATCTTGGAATCATTAAAGCTTCGAAGTCACAGATATTTGCCAATGTTTTCAGACAAGCAACATAGGGGCTCATTGCGATGGCTGGCGGACCTGAGTTAGCCCACCCTTCCTTGCGGTGTTTGGGACCGCTCACCACACATGTGGCGGTCCCACCACTGCAATTAGGATGCACCAGCCATACTGGCGGGTGCATCCAGGGCCTCTAACATTGTGGACAGTGCTGCTGGCACCTTACGCAATGCCAAAATGCCAGTAGAGAATGATCAGTATTGGCAAGTTGGTTGTTGTTGTTTGAAAATGCCATGCTGTGCATTTCCCTGCACTACATGGCAGGCACCATGCGGTGACTGCCACACAGTGCAGGGAAATGCAGGGGGTACCATGGGTACCCCCCCAGTGCACATACACCCTCCCACTCACACACAAGGGATACCCGCTATGGGCCCCCCGAATCCGTGTCCGCCGTGAAAAGACAGGTGGAAAGGGATATTGTAATCCCTACGGTGGTGCCGGCAAGGCACCGCCGCAATGTAGGCCCATAGTTTAGTTCCGCAAGGCGAACAGGAAAGGACTGCCTTGCGGAGCAGTGGCGGACGGTCTTTGCGTCCGCCACTCTGGCCTGCGGATTCCCTCTGCCATCTTAATCTGGCGGTGGGAAAATTGCTGCCAGATGGCGGAGGGCCCACCACAGCACGGCTGCCGGTGGCAGTCTCTCCACCATCTTAATGAGCTCCATAGTTTGCAATTTTCCACGTTTTTCATTGCACCCTCATATAAAAACTGATGCCTTTCTAAAACAATATTACTTTGAGAACCAAAATGTCGTTCAAGAATTGAAGCTCACATCTCATATAAATCATTAGATTCTCCATCTCCTTTGCCTACTGGTTCTTTGATCAAGTCTCTTGTAAACATTTGTACCCTTTACACCCAAATTATGAAGGAATACAGCTTGTTTTCCAACAGCTGAAATATTTTCCCATTCTATAGCAAGAAGATAGATATCAAACTGCTTCCATAATTTCCATGCTAATAAAGGATCTCCCTTCTATGAAAGGAACTGGGAGGTTGAGATGTTAGCAATAGCCATATTCAGAGTTGGTGACAATTAAGAAAACTGCAATGTCCACCAATTGACACCCAACTTAAAACTCAGAGCCTCTATTACTACTGACCAGCAAATATATGTCAAAGAGTCAATACATTACAACTCCACCCAATAACCTTCTAGAATCAAAATGATTGAGGTTGAGTTTCCACTTCTGACAAGGCCAGAATGAATGTTAATACTGGTGTACTTATCACTGTTGACAGACTTTGATAGGCTTATGGCTTAAGTATTTTATATTGAATAAAAGTAACAGCAGTGGTTTGCCTTCCCGATTTTTCATTTTGCAGGTTATAAAGCTCAAGAAGTATCTACAGGTAATTAATCTGCCCATGATACTATCGTCCAAGTTGGTTTTGGAGGCGCCTGGCCCCAACAGGCAACTAATTGAAGTTTAAGGAAATGTATCCATGGGACCTCATGCGCTACACGCCAGAGGAAAGCCTTAACCAAGATTAATTCTTACCGAGTGACCTGAAGGCATACGTCACCATCAGGTCTCCCGTCCTCGCTTTGAGCACGAGCTGCAGTGCTGATTATATATTAGGGTGGAACCATTTAAGGCCACACACAGATCTATTATATAGTCCTGAAGTAGACCCCATACAGACGAGTAGAATATCGCCATTAAACCCAGGGGTCGAAACGTTGACGCTTTAATATCAAGTGTACATGATCACCCAGAATAATTTCTAAAATAGTAGGAGAAAACACGCACTGGGTCGATATTTTCTTTAAAAGAACTGCACATTGTGTCTATTGTGTTTTTGCAAAATATGGTTATGTGTCATGTATATAATGTGTTGTGATATGTAAATATATATGTAACTTTTTGTGTTCACTTCACATCACTAATTTAATTGTTATTATATATGGTTTATCTGTGTGTGTGTGTATGCACATACATGTGTTTAAATTGATTACACAATCTTCAAATACTTTACTATAAAATCATATTGTGAAAATAGAATATATGAATCTTTTCTTTGGTTTAGAATTAAGTTAACATTGAATGTTGGTCTCATCTTAAAAAGAGAGCTAGAATTGATTGGAATATCCTATGCTTCGTTTAAGCAAACAGGTGGCAGAACCACTGTTCCCTTAAAGTATCACCGTTGACAGTCTCTATTCATAAAATGTTGACCAACATACCTTGAAACAATAGGTGAGAGAGGTATGCCTATCACTACTGACAGACATTGTTTCTAAATCCTTAAACAGCGTAATATAAATGGATCAAACAGTGACAGTTTTGTGCCTATAACCAGTGACAAGCAGCTGATGAAAGGTCACTGACAAATCTCACCTCAAATCCATGCTCATTTCTATCACCACATGTAGGCTACGGTAAGCAAATTGTTCCAATGCATTGCAATCATGGAGTAACTTCTAGTATAATAGTCATGTTAATTTAAGAATCTACCAAACTGATCCCAACCTGTAAAAATGACTGCCACGTCCACCCAAATGTGTGCTTTCTGCAACCGATGGGTCTAGTATTCTAAAATACAACCCCTTCCATAAAGACGGCAACCAAGGTTGAAATCTTGTTTCGAAGTACGGTTGGGCTTGTGTAAATTCCTCTGCAACCTTCCACCATGGCCTCCAAATGTTCTTACCTTGTTTCAGTTTGGAGTAGCTCTTGCAGCAGAGCAGCCGACTGAGGAAAAAAATCCAGCACACATTTGGCTCTATCACAAAAAGGGCTAGAAATGTACGCCATTGGGACAGAAAGAGCCAAGGCTACAAGAAACCTACACGGGAAACTGAAAACTTGGACAGGAACTCAAAGTTGCTTTTCTTTGAAGATAGGATAAGTTGAACATGATGGACATTGTAATCATCATGGGTTTGTTCTATAACTGGTGGTCTTATGCCTGAAGCTTTCAGGCACTCCTCATTTCAAGGGTTGAGTTCCCAAATCACACACATTAGCACTTGACAGAAGATGAGTGGTTGTATTCCAATAAAGTGAGCAACAGTGAAAACCACCAGTCACCACACAGCAATCCAGTACTAACTGTCAAGATTTGAAGCTTGATACTTCTGAAATCCTCAAGTTTCAGTAAGCAGTGATGTAAAGCTTGACATAGGTAACATTCCACAACAAAAGGCTCAATCATACAAGTAGATTAGAACGTTTTGCCTCCAGTAGGATTGCATTCTCTATCAGAGGATCCCATACAATATACCTAAAATGTTTTGTTCTTATCATAATGTGCTCTCCTATAGGCAAGATTCATTCTAGCTTGCAGCTGCGAGAATGTCTCAAATTATTGTTTGCACAGTATTAGGAATTCAGCACTTAACTTTTAAATGTATTCTTCAATCGTAAAATAGTCCCTCAAGCTATTGGCTTAATGTGATTTATCCAACGCCCTTTTTGTATGTAGAGATTATGGGCCTAATTACAAATTTGGTGAATGGTTTACTCCATCACAAACCTGATATTCCATCTGCTCTATTTCAAGTGCCATAGGATATAATGGACTTGTAATATGGTGGACGGGATATTCATCACGTTTGTGAGGGAGTACCCCGTCTTGCCAAAATCTTAATCAGGCCCCTATGTTTTGAATAAAATGGGACCTATTAACAAAAATGCAGTAGTACTTTTAATTGTTCATAGACATTCCCTTTAGTACACCTAGAAAGCTACACTAGGCCTAGGTATGCAGGTACATTCATTGGGAATGCTAAGTGATATGTCCACCCAGTTCTAGTACCTAATCTGCAGATATCTACATCGAGAAAATGTCCGTACAGGGGGAATGGAGTTCTCTGTGAAAATGCATATTTTTTCTTCTTGAGCAAAACATTTTCAACATGAAGAACAACTTCCCCCTACACCCTAAGCAGATTTAGAAATTATCCACTCCCCTTCTAATCGGGGAAGGGGAGTACATCTTTATAATTTTTATGGTGCCACAGCAGTCAGATCACAGTTTGGTAATGCCCACTAATACATGTTTGTTAGCGGTCTCAAACTTCCAAGACAAAACACTTTTTGGAACACCCACTTCCCACCCATTGAGTTAGGTTTTAGACTTTAGAGGTTGTAGATTCTACATACTATAAATCCGTTTATCTCTGCCTATAATCCATTTGTTCGTTCATCAAAGGTAGAAATGGAGAAATGTTTGCCCTTAAGAATGAATTTGCGACCTAAAATACCTTTGAGAAGAGGCCTCAATTTGTTTGTATAAATGGTGCAAGTGTAATTACATGAACCTAAAAATCACCTTCTTTACGAAAGACAAAGGAGCTTATTTGGGGTTTGGTAGAACAGGAGATCCACCACAGCTCAGCCAGCTGCACTTCCACCCATATATGAAGCTCATAATCTCCACTTTGCAAAATAGAACAGCCGAAAAAACGCAATAAATATGAACAAATTAATATACCATTGAACTTTAAAATCAGTACAATGAGGCAGGGGAGGGGGTGTGGCTTAGGGGGCCATGGGGCTTGCCCCACATTCCCCAATGATTCAAATACTTTGGGGTGCCCCTGGTGGGCAGTACCTCCAAACACCCTACTATGCACTCCTGTCATCTGAGAGAGAGGTCTGAAAGGAGAGGGTAGTCCCTTCCCGCACCTTACTACTAGGCCTGGGTGGAGTTTGCGGAGTTCTGCTAGGCGAAACTCCACGAAGTGCCCAAAAAACACAATTGTGCTACGTGGAGGAGTTTTGAATGTTGTGCTGCTTGCACTGATTTTTAGTGACATGAGGTTTTTTTGTTCTGATCAGCATGAACTGCACCATGTGTTGCTCCAGAGGGCTCTGCTTCTTTCTCTACTAGTTTCCTCAACTCAAGCAGCAGATTTCTCAATGCAAGTGGTAGTGACCTGCCGCGACCTGCCGGGACCTGTTGCGACATGAAGGGACAGCCCACGTTGAGAAATCTGACTAGGAGGAGGTCTAGTGCATTATTTTTCTCATGCACGCTCGCCCACTTAATGTGGACGAGCGGCACAAGAGAAAAAACTCCACTCCACATTGCGGAGTATTGGAGAGCTCTGTGCTTCGCATCTAGCGTGGAGTGGGCAAAACTCAACAAACTCAGTCAGCTAAGTGGAATACTTTGACCTCCCTGACTTACTATACACATCCGCCAATTGAGAAAGAGGTCTGACAGGAGAGCCTAGTACCTACCCACACTCTAATATGTACACCTATCATTAAAGAGAGAGGCCTCAGCAGAGAGGTCAGTCCCACCACACAATGTACTAAGCATATCTGTGATCTGACAGAGAAGTCTCATTGGAGAAGACAGTCCCTCCACACACCCTACTGTGCACACCCGTCATCCAAGAGAGAGGTACCAGTGGGGAGGCCTGTCCCTTCCTATACCATACTGTGCATACTGTCATTTGAGTAAGAGGTTTGAAAGGAGAGGGCAGTCCTATCTCACACCCTAGTATGCACACCCTTTATCCAAGAAAGGGGTCTCAAGGAAGAGACTAGTCGCTACGACATATTACTTTTCCCTACAAGTATGTTACAATCCCATGAGAGGCTCCCAAGAAGGTGAGACCTTCTTCGAGCAAGCTTCAGGAGGTGGGCTTGCTGCATGAGGCTGGTGTGATCCAGTAAGACACTCATGAGACCCATGTGAAAAATTACTGAGCCTGCAAAGAGGTGTTTTACGACCCCGCAAGATTGTATACGGAGAAATTTAAAAAAAGGCAGAGGCTCAACCAATAGTTGCCATTGTTATTACATGGTTGAATAAATGCTGAGAAGTGATTGGGTGCAGAACCAGAGATAACTCCGTTTTTTCTTGGTGCTTTAAAGGAGAAGGAAGTCTGTTTCAGTTGTGCTCAGCAGAAGTGAATTTATGTGGAGCTACAAGAGACTGGTGTCTTCATCTGCATTTTAGAAAGAACTTAAAGTTCAGGTATTTAATAATATATTTTATAAACTTTGCTGTGAAGTGTCAGTAAGTCTACTAATGTCGGTAAACGTTTTCTGCACCATGTTTACAGAGTGAAAAGCTGTTTGGGAGGTCTTAGACAGAATGTAGAGAGATATTAACAAGGATTCCAGATTGTGTTAAAAAATGAAGTGCCTCAACCCATGTACTTGTACGTAAAGGACACAGTATTTCTCAAACTAGAAAAGAAAGATTGTGGAATGTGTTCATACAAGCCCCAGTGTTTTTATGAACTTCACTGTACATATACTATAATCCTATGAGGTGTTTGAGTGGTGGAACTGCTATTTCTAGTGTGAACACTGTGGTGAGTGTTCGCAAAGATGAATGTGTTACTGTATAACCTATTATGGAAGCAGAGTTCATTGCATGTTATAATTTAATTAAGAAAAAATGAACATATAGTGGTTGAGGATGTGGAATTTCTCCGGAGAAAGGAATAACAAGTTACTAGTGCACTAGATATGAATATGTGATTGTGTGTGAGAAATGTAGTTATTCTTATAAAGCCCAGTGATGTATCACTGTTATCAATCCATATGTAACTTTTATCTTTTTAGTTACCAAGGGCCTCATTTATATGTCGGTGGATGGGTTACGCCATCCCAATCATGACGGATATCCCATCCTCTTAAATATAAATTCCATAGGATGTAGGATGTAGTAGGATTCATATTTGCACAGACGAGATATCAGTCACCGTTGTGACTGAATAACCCATCTGCTAACATCTAAATCTGGCCCTTTGTCTTTTTTAGGAGGAAAATGGAAACTTGTCTCAGAGGAAAAATTATCTGCTTACATAAGCAGCAAAAATCTGATTTGTTAAGACAAGCAGGCCTTTTGTCTTGTTCAGCAGTGAGTACCTAAGCAGGCACAGTGTATCCAGGTTGAAAAATGTTAAAGCACATGAAGGGCTCAGTTGTTCAGCAGTGGGAGCTGACAGTGCCTAAACTGACCTTTGTGAATGCCTTTTAAAATAATGTACACATGAGAATCTTTGCTGAGACTTTTCCCTCAAATCAAAAAACTGAAATACCAAACACTTTTTGCCAGGCTGAGGTGGTGCAGCTACAGCATGCTGTTTATCATGATGTTATCAACACGTAGTTGGGGTATGAACATCGTCTCTTGTGCAGACGATACTCAACTAATCCTATCCTTACATAAACTCAAAGACACTGTAATTGGGGGATTTCAGGGCTCTCTTGTGTACATTGCTCATTGGATACACAACAGCTGTCTTAAACTAAATTCCAACAAAACTGAGATTCAGATTTTTGGGTTGTCCTCCTCGCTTGTCGCACTGCATCTCTGGCCCTCTGACCTAGGGCTTGCCCCCTCCCCTTGCACAACTATCAGGAACCTGTGGATTTTGCTGGACACTGCTCTTTCCTTCAAACCACATGCCAATGCTAATGCAGCTTCCTGATCTGGTCTATTAAAATCCTTGAGAAAGCTCCGGAAATATGTGCCCCTTTGTCCACTCCACCCTCTGGCAAAAACACTGCCAACTGCTGTGTGGTGGTTTCTTTCTCGTGAGTGGCTAACCAACGTTTAGTGTGTGAGCGTGAGCGAGGAAAAACGGATGCTAGACCTCCTCCCGGTGAGATTTCTAATCTGGGGTTGTCGCAGCAGGTTGGTACTGCTCACGTTGAGAAAGTTAGCGCTCGTGTCGCAGAAGCTGCCACTAGAAAATCTTCTTGAGTGGCAGAAAGAAGCAGTTCCTTCTGGCACGCCCCACTGTGCCTTTTGTGCTTTAAGCTCTCGGATCTAAAAATCAGTGCAAGCAACGCAAGGGACCAGAATCCCGCAGCCTGCAGAACTCCGCAGAAACTCACAGAGTTTTTAGGTCACTCTGCGGAATTCCGCAGAGTAAAATGCCATGAGCTCCACCCACCCATAATCTAAATAAGCTGATTGGCTACAGCTAATTTTACCTAATAGCTTTAGGGTCAGAGTACATGCACGGTGAAACTAAATAGCAGTCTCACTGTGCAAAGAGTCTAAATGACAGCAAATCTTGTCCAACAAACATAAACAAAGCCTGGGGAGGCCACACAGAAAGGCAAAATTTCTACTCAAATTAAACATATAATAGAATACATCATAGATTTTATGTATTTTCTATACTTTTTTGGAAAGCTAATAAGAATCCCAGTTAATAAATATGATGCTTTTGTTAATGCTATCTTTATCCTATCCAATTAAACAGATAAAGATAACTCACAGCTACATAGCAATATACTCTATAAACCGATAAAGAGAAAAACAAGACGAGAACAGACGTTTTTTCACATCCTTGTGTAAGATTCCAAGTGGTTCTTCAAACAAACTAATAAATACCAGCAATTAAAATTAGTTGCTGTTTATTTTGTTCATTACCTTTACGCAGAAACGTCATTGTTTTGGACGTTTCGTTCTGCCCAAGGTTTTCGTAATTTGCCGTCACATCTTTTTTCATGTTTTTAAACTTTGCGCGTTCCACTATGGCGTCCACTGTTTGGTCATCCAGTTCCTTTCCTACGAAACTGCAAATCTTCAGTACAGCACCTCTCAGATCCTAAAATGAAACAAATCTTGTTACTATATCATGAGCTTCAAAAATTCCAACTGCCCTTCTTGAATGTTACACAGAGAAGACCCAGATATGAATTATGTCCATCTATGATTGAATGTTTCTACGGCGTCCAGAGCACAAACACCACTTATGTGGCAGGTCCACAAATCATATGACAAGCTATTAAACTGAGATCAGTTGCATGTAGAAACTGCAGTCAGTAACTAGCAAAGTGCAAACTGCATTTAGAAATTGTGGACATTTCAGCAAACACCACAAGTTGTTACAGACGAAGACTCCAAAATGACACCCTTTACTGGACAATAGTACAATCATTGTAAATGTAGTCATTAGGGGCCCGATTCACACAAGTAATCTGAGACAAAATCCTAACTTGATGACTTTCTGTATTCACAGAAGGCAATTAGGAGTTTTAAAATTAGGATTTTTGTTTCAGTTAATCTTAAATTTTGGTCTTAAATTAAACTTTAAAAAAACTTAGGTTTAACTGACACAAAATCCTAACTTTACGACTAGGATTTTGTCTCAGTTAAACTCAAGTTTGTCTTAAGTTTAACTTAAGACCAAAACTTAAGTTTAAGAGGCAAAACTGAAGAAGAGGTTGTTAAGGGACAGCTCAAAACTAGTTGACCCTATACTAGGCAAACCACACTCATTATAGTTAGGTTTTCCCTGGTATTGACCCCTGATGTTAAGTATACAGACTAGGAGCAAGAATAAAACAATAGCTAACTAGCTAGGTATTTTTAAGTAAAATTCTTTCCACTTCACTTTACCGCACCACACATAATTTCACAACTTAAGTGCTCTTACGTAGCTCGCAAATTGCAGCACATCTCAATCCGTAGTGGATTGAGATGACCCCAATGATGAAGCATGCCACCAAGGGGCAATCCTGGTGGGTGAGGGATTCCAGAAAATAATTTTTCTTTCTGGAAAGAGGGTTCTCATAAAATTGCTGTGGAATACTTTCCCCCATAGGTTAGGTTTCTAATTTCGTAATGCCGGATTTTGTGTAACTACATTCAGTAAGGAGGGTGAACATGACCTTAACCTTTGCCTCCCCCTATTTTTTTTATGTTGGATGGTAGGCAGAGAAGGAGGAGGAGAAAGGAGGTTATTTAGGATGAGGGTCATCCTATTTGAACAGACAGAGGAGGAGATATATTTGAAATACAGACTCAATAGTGAGGTAATCCTAAATTTAATTGATGAGTTACAGCTTCAGACCCCAACACCCAGAAGCAATGCAGTCCCAACACATGTGCAGGTATTGTGTTGTTTACACCTAGGTTCCGGCAGTTACCAGGGGGTCACAGAAGTGGCAGTGGGTGACACAAAGTGCCTTTGCAGGGTCTTTCACGAGTTCCTGGACTTCAGTTAACAAACTAAACCAATACATATAATTTCCAAATACCGCTCAATCTTTGCAACAGACTAAATTTATGTTTTACTGGGTAGCAAAATTCCCCAATGTGACTGGCTGTGTTGATAGCACACATATTGCCATATGTCCCCCCTAAAGTAATGAATGTATCTACAGTAGTAGGAAAAGCACACACTTACTAAATGTACAGAATGGGCCCGATTCACAGAACTAACGTAAGACAAAATCCTAAACTTACTACCATTTTGGTATTCACAGAAGGCACTTACTTATTTCGGTATTCACAGAAGTTAGGAGTCCTAACTTTAGGACTCCTAAATGCCTCCTGTGAATATCGAATATCTTAAAGCTAGGATTTTTCTCAGTTTAGGAGTAGTAAAGTTAGGACTCCTAACTTTAGGAGTCCTAAACCGTGAAAAATCCTAGCTTTAAGACTTTCGGTATTCACAGAAGGCATTTAGGAGTCCTAAAGTTAGGACTCCTAACTTCTGTGAATACCGAAATGAGTAAGTGCCTTCTGTGAATACCAAAATGAGTAAGTCCCTTCTGTGAATACCAAAATGGTAGTAAGTTTAGGATTTTCTCTTAAGTTAGTTCTGTGAATCGGACCCAGAGTGTGTGATGCCTAATGCATCACATAAGACATTGTGGCTAGAATCGCAGGCAGAACCCATGACTCCTTACTGTTTTGCGCCACAGTGGAATACATAACGAACTGTATCAGGGTGAATTTGACAATGGCTTTTAACTTGGTAAGAGGATTGCTGATTCAATATACAGTGGCCAGAACAGTTTGTGTAATGTGACCTATTGGTTTATCCTTCTCATGTTCTTTAAGGAGACATTGCATAGGTATTTTGTCCTTGGTTACTGACACCCTACATGACTACAAGAACCAAAAGTGAAATGCAGTACAACAGGTCACATAGGACAACACAGTCCATCATCAAACGGACCTTTGGTATACTGAAGTCCAGGTTCCGCTGCCTCCACAAAACTGGCAGAGCACTACTTTATAGAACAGAGACATGTTGTAAGATCATCGCCACATGTGCCATACCACACAATTTAGCCATGAGGAAGGGTCTGCACGACATCACCATAGAGCCCGAATCTGACTCCCATGAGGATTTACCACCACTCCAGGTACAGCAGGATAGGACACGTGCATCAGATGGAGTTGCACGATGCACAGAGATCACCAACAACTATTTCTGAAGTAAGAATGAGTACAACATCAAAGAAATAGACATCAGACCTGATGAGAATGAATGGTGCATGACTGAAAGACCACCTTTTTTTAGAGTGTGACAATAATGTATCTCTACTGAATTATCAGTATCCATTGCAGATGTAACATTGTTTCAACAAAGCAACAACGTATGTCTTAACAAACAATACAAAGTAGACTCATGCGTCTGATTTGGCTTCACTTTATCCAGCCTCCCAGGTTGTACACCTTCTCAGCAAAACTGAACTGTGGAAGAGGTGACATATCAGATCCAGAAGTGTTTTGGTGTGTATGCCTGGTACAGCTTCCCATTTGCATAGATGTGGCACTGAAGCGAGAGCCATCTTCACTCTCAGGTGGCAGAAGAATGTTGAAGACAGACAGGTGGTGTGTCTGTATGTTTTTAAGGTCTGTGGTCACTTCTACTAGCCTACATGCAAAATCCTGACAGGAGTGCTCTGTGTAATGCAAGAGCGGTCGTGGCTACTGCCAATCGATTAGTTGAACCAGTGAAGGCACAAAAGCATGAAATGTACTGCCAGTGCTTGTCTTTGCAGACATTGCTCCTTCTCCACAGGAGAACTGGCTGCCATGTCATCTGACACATTGTCACTGTGGACATTTTCTGGTTGGACTCTACGGTGTCTGTGTCTCCTACCCTCAGATGTAGTTGTGCCCCTGCTTTGGGATTGTCCCTTATCACTGTCCATAAAGTCTGGTAGTGGTGCAACAGTTGCTCTCCTGGAACTTGGAGGTGGTGTAATAGGCAGAGGAGTTGCTATAGTCCCGTACTCCATTTCCACACTTGTGTCAGTAGCTTCTTCAGCCTAAATTGTTTCTGACATGTCCTGGGTGTGATCTGTGGAAATGCATGTATTTAGTTAGTGTAAATAAATGGTTAATGTTTGTTCACAATATTGTTGTAAGTGTTCTTCATGTGTTTGTGACATGTCTCTGATGTACAGAAATGTGTAATGTAGTCATCAGTACACTGTACAGAATATCACTTTGGTGTACTACCTCTCCTATGATGCATTGCCAAGGTACAACAAACATTCAAAATGGAGTTTTGTTTACTGTGATGTTTTGCTTAGGGAATTACAAACATCATGTTATGTTAAGTAGGTAATGGGAAGTTGACTTACCCTGGCTGGTGTCTGCAGGGTTGGAGCTGCCAAAGTCTGATGCTCTCACCACACTATACTTCCAGTGCCCCCTTCAATCAGTGATTCTATGTCAGTGAAATGGGGGCATTTGGAGGGTCCATCACCTGTGCTACGACCCCCAGTCATCATGCTGGCCACCTTCTCTTTTGTGCAGGATCTCAAGTCAGACCATCATTTTCTGATATCTGGTATGGTCCTCTGGGTTACAACAAGAAAGTTCACCTTCTTCAGGATGCTGTTCAAAATCTTGGTATTCTGGGATTGCGGAACAGTAAATTGTGCATTCCCAAAGAGATGGTCCATGTATGCCACACATTCTTCTGCTAGAAGCTCCAACTCCTTTTCAGAAAATAAGAGTTTGTGCGTCCTGCTGCCAGATTCCTTGTCCCCATCTTCCTTGGACATGGTGTTCTCCAGGAATTGAAAAAAACCCTCCCAGTAGTGAGCCAAACGCACACCATCCTTCCAGCACATTCCTAGGCTTCTGGGTTGTGGCCACACCCTGTATTTCTGAATTTCCTGGTCTGACATCATCATTCTGCATCCAAAAAGTGACTTTCCCTAAATTGCAACTTCTTATTTTGAAATTGTAATTTTGCGATTTCCAAAATTGTGATTTCCTATTTGCTACTGCAAATCTGTAGAAATCACTATAAGAGGAATCCACTGTTACATATATCTAATTTTGCGGTTCACTAATAGCTAGTTCTACATATTAGGTATTTGGAAATTACAAAAACAATATTTTGTAAATAGGAAACTTAGTATAAAGCATTTATTGGCACCAAACAACGGAATAAGAAGGTCACACAACAAGAAAGAGATACAAAAACACATTATAAAAATAGAGCATATTTTTATGAGTCCTTGATTATCAAAATCCACAGGAGGGTTTCAGAGATGCAGATATTTGAAGCAATGCATACTTTTAAATGCAATCATAAAAACTTTGCAAACTTTTGAAAAATTTGAAACATTTAGTTCAGCGACTCAGGTGCCGGCTTGGGCAGCCAAATCTGACAGGACGGAAGTCTTGGTGTTCAGTAAGGGTACTTTGGGCGGAGCCCTGGCAACCAGAGCCTCTTTCATTCCAGTTCCAGCCTTTAGGATATGATCATCATAGATGGCAATGGAGTGGTCCTGATGCTGGGGATGCAGGAAAAAAGATGCTCAAAGATGCTCCTAGTGTTGTGCGGTTGAAGGGGTTGAAGTGCGGTTGATCCCACAGTCCACGGGTGGGGTCAGGAAACTTTAACTACAGCACTTGGGGTCCCACAATGTCCTCTTTGCTACAATAGATGGCCAGCTGCCGCTGGGCTATCAATCTCGTGACACAGCGGTTTCAGTGAATATCCTTGGTGAGGGCTAGTGTTCCTTTTGTTCAACGAATCTGACTTGTGATAGAACCCCAACGTTTGGCGTACACAGATTCAACTTTTGGCTATCCCAGATTTCTCTCTTGGCAAGTCTGGTGGCGACCAGCAGCGATTCTTAAGGAGTGACTACTGCTTGGCCGGTTTGGGCATCCTCAGCATTGATGTCCCTGGTGCTGTTCTAGTGGGCCCGCCAACTGACCCTTGGAGTCACTGCTTTGATCTGGGGCCCTAAATGAACTTTTGACCTGATACAAGCACAGTCCAAACTCAGTAGTCCAAAGTGTTGCAGTTGCAGTTTTTCCAACGATACAGCCTCTCTACGTGCCGCTTCAAAGGTAGCAGGGCAGTCCTCGTTAGGTCCTCTCTCCAAATCCAAAATGCACTGAGGTTCAGGGTGCCAGGCATGCCCATTTTATTCTGGGAAAGTGCCCAGAAGGGATAGCGTGGTTACTAGCCAACGGGCTAGTAGGCCCCCTCCTCTTTGTTGACAAGGTTCTTGTGATGTGTGGCATCTGGCAATCCCAGAGTGCAATTTTCTTGCCACTCTCAAGATGTCTGACCCTTCTCATGACTGCCATGAGCTTGGTAGCACGTCCCAGAGGTGTGGTTACCTAAGGGCTACAGGCCCACCGGAAAACTGGTATGGGGATGCGTTTTCCTTCTCTCTCCTTGCCTTAATATTGGCTGCAGGAACAAAAGGCATCCTGCTCAGGTGTGTTGTTGCAGGCGGCCCTTCAGAGGCAGCTTCCCCTTTGAAGCTCACCTTTTGAGCTAACACCTTGGTTGCCTTGCTAGGAGGTGAGGTCACACCTCACTCTGGTTCAACTGCCTTTGTTCCCAAGCCAAGCCATTCACACATCTCCCCATGCAGGCAGAAAGCTGTCTGTTGGCCAGGGCTTGGGCAAAGTCATTGAACCAGCTGTGGCACAGAGTGGCAAATTTCTAAAAGTTGCTCAGCTTTAATGGTCACATTAATCTGACTTTGACATCAATTCGGATTTATTGCCAAAATTAACTTGATACCATCCAGAATCTAGTTAGGTAGGCCTATTCAAAAATTCTGTCGGTAGGCCTGTGTTAGCCAATGGGGCTACTAACATTCTTCAGCAAAACAACAACCTTAAGGATTTGCTGTTAAGACATATACAAACCTATATGTCTTACTTAATAATATACAGCTACCTGTCATATGGCTTGATAGGTCTTTTTTAGTGGACACTTACATATATTATTAAGGAAAGGGTCACTTTGCCAATAATGGTAATGACAAAGTCAAACTAGCAGTGTACTCTCTGCTCATTCAGTCTCCAGTGCAGACTGGTGACCATTTTGCTGTTTGTCACACTCAAGGTGGCACAAATAGTGCTGCAGTCTAGACATTCTGCCTAACACGCCCTTAATACCCTGGGTACCATAAACTAGGGACTTATAAGTAAGACAGTATTTGCCAATTGGGGACATCCAATTTGATAACCCTTTTTTAATGGGTCAGAACATTGGCACTAGGGTTTGGTTAGTGGGCCTCAGTACACTCTCAGAGTTGAAAAACCTGCAGGTAATAGTCCATATGGGGAAAAATGTGAGGGGAACCTGCAAAAAGACCTGTTTCCCTCCACATGTGCTCAATATTCAAGACAAACTTCTTTACTCAAGGGGCCATTAACAGCAAAGATCCAAATTACATCCAAGTACATTTTAAGAGATATTCACAGAAGAGAATATTCTGGTCTCGATTGGCATTTCACTCACTGTCCCTCTATACAGACAAAAAAACACCAGTGGGACTTTTTCTCCTTTTAAGCAGCAAAAGTTTCTTTTAAGAAGGCACTGATGACTTTCCTCTTCATACAATAATGCTCTAACAACTAAATGTGACCACTGCCCTTTATAAGAAGCGGTAGACAATACAGTACAGAGGAAGTTACTGGCACTAAACTGGAACCATTTACCTTAAGGATGGTACACACAATGACATAAATAACTATTTATTCACTTTTGCTCCACTACAGCTTAGATAAAACCACAGGATAAATACGAGACTCAAACCAATACTGACAGGCATATGGCAAACACACATTTCTTCCACATTTCTTCCACACATGTATGCCCCATGAGTTCTGTGCCACCTAACCTCACATGTTCTTCGGTGTCTCATCAGGGGTGTAATGCGCTGCATAAGTAGAACTGCAATACAGTTAGGGTACAATTGCTTAGTTTCAAAATGTGAATTTTTAGCAATCGCTGCACTGAATGATATTTAAGTGCTTTAACTCACTTGAATGGACACTTTTGGTGTACAGAGAAAACTAGTGATCATGTTTCCAAACGAGCATATGAGTCTCATGTAGAACAAGATCCTCCTACTGGCAAACTTATGTGAATCATAGATATCCATTGAGACAAATGCACTTAACGTGGTGCTGAGAAGAGCAAAGGACCTCCTTGATATTTGAATTGATGAGTGCCATCTGTCCGGGAAATCTTCCTATCATGAAAAGCAGCATGGGGTGCATGTAAATAATGGAGCTACATCTCAATCTTGAAAATTCTTAGAAACACTCACTTGGCAAATCCTTTGAAGATTGTACATACTGCTTTCAGGAAGACGTCATGCACTGGCATCCACAATTCAGCACATAGGAAATATTTTAGGCCTATCAACTTTAAGCCTAGCAAGGAAGTTAGGGCTTGCACAAGACAAAAGTTGGCCTCCACAAAATAGAGCTCATTTGAGGCCTGCTGCTGCTTTATCTGTTGCAACTGGAGCCTCGAAGATTCTATGTGAGGTTAATGCAGATTACCTATAAGAGAAAATGGAATGAGAGGGCCTTTGCTGATACCTGTATGTGTATGTTAAATGTCAAGAGATCAGCATCAGCACATACTCATATCACCTGGTTCAGACCCTTCAGAGTCTCACCTGATTCTGAGATATCCTGTGGTGAGGGAGAGTGTGTGTTAGACCTGACAGCCCTTTGGGTGGTCCCTCCTCATCATTATTTATTTTGTCCCACTTTTGCCTCAAACCCTGTTTGAATTTTTCCTTTTTGGGAACCACCAGACTTTTTCGTGTTGCTGCAGATTCAGGGAGCCATTTTAGCTACCCCTGAAACTTCTGTCTGAGGGCCTGAAGCACAAAATGGTGGCCACCTGTGACATCACCAGCATCCACTGGAACCTACCAGCACCTTCCAGAACATTCCAGAACCCTGTGACAGTTGGAGGCGTTTTAGAATGTTGGGAAGCTAAGACAGAGAGTTGGCAGTTGGAGCTGGCAGTTGGCACCTGACTGGTGAAGAGAGAGCAGCACAACAGTGAAGGAGGAAGGAGTGAAGCAGCAGGGGTGGAAACTTGTGCCTGGAGTGGGGTCCATAAACCCACCCTTGATACTAGTCCCTACTGATGGATCCCAGCCTGTAGCCCTGTGTGGGAAGAAGCCAGAAAAACTCATCCTAAGGACCTGGACAGCAGGAACAGGCCTTAGAAGCAGAAAGCAGCAAGATCCTGACCTGGAAACTGGTTTCCCTGGAGTCCGGCGTCGAGTAGCCTGAGACCTGGAGCCCGAGGTGGAGAAGCGGCGCTGACTGAAGAAGCAGACGTCGTACCCGGAGCCGCCTGAGGTCGTGAGAGGGCGCCGACGGAGGTCGTGAGGAATACCAAAGGTCGAGGAGGAAGTTAACCGAGGTCGAGTGAGCGGCGTCATCGGAGGAGTGAAGTCCGCCCTCCGGAGTCGTCGGAGACCGAGGTGAAGTGTACCGGAGGTCGGGAGTGAGGATCGCACTCCGGAGTCGCCCGGAACCTGTGAGGAGGAGCACCGGAGGTCGGGGGTGAGGATCGCACCCCGGAGTCGCCGGAAGTCGACATCCAGGCCAGGCCGGCCGACGTCATCGAAGCCGAGAGCGCCATCGGACCGGAGCCGCCCGAAGTCGACATCGAGTAGAGACTGCCCGACGCCGTCGAATCGGAGGTCGAGATCGAACCGAGGCCGCTGACGTCGAGACCGGAGCCGCCGCCGGCGTCGTCAAAGAACTGACATTGTGCCGAGGCCGCCGACATCGAGCTGGAACCGCCTCACGGCATCGACCCGACTCCAGCGGCGTCGGAGCATCAGAAAAAGGGCAGTAAGTGGAGTAGAGGGCGCCTAAGGCCCTGTGGAGACCTGAGAGACTGCTCTAAGGGGCTAGGGAGGTGCTGGAACCAACCTGACTGTGCCAGGGGTGAACTGGGACTAATCTAGAGAGGTTGTGTGGAGAGAGAGAGCCAGGTCTCTGGTATTTCCCCCCTTTTATCTACCTCAGTTTAGGCCTCAGCCTTGACCCAGCCAGGGAGTAGACCCCCTCAAGCCTTCCACAACCCTACAAGCTGTGCCTGGGCCAAATCAGCCCTTAGGAATTGAAAAGTGATCTGATTACATGAGTGTTGCTGTATACTTTTAATTATTTATTGGGGGCACTGTATTTATTGTGTTTAACCTATTTATTGCTTCACTATATTTATTGGTCCACAGGACTTGTTGGTGCACAATATTTGTTGGTACAGTATTTATTGCCTCAGAATATTTAATTGCCTGTATTACCTGCACTTATATTTATGTCCCTTGTATTTATGATCATCCCTATTTATTGAATCTTCAGACAGTATTTATTTGACCGGCACTATTTAAGATTTGTATATTGTGATTGACTTATTTATTTTCCCAATCAGCAACTAAGAGAAAAAGATAAAGAAAGATATTTTCATAATTTTTACGGTGTAGAGTCGTTTTTGGAACGGATGCGCGCATGGTTATTGTTTGGGTATGTTGTATGCTTAGCACGGAGCCTGATTCCTGACCACTCGAGCCAAGCTACCACAGTGTGTCCGGAAGACCACCACCACCCCTTCTAGTGTGGGAGTGGTTTTCCAACATAAATTGGTGTTCAGTGGTGGGATAGAGCTGTGCCTACGCATACTCAACAATAACTGTGGGTAGTCCATAGGCCTACACCGGGAGTTTTCTCAAAAGCGGCCTTCCTAATCGTGGGTTTTTGTTTTTTCCAAATTTACTCTGGTGGTGGGAGGAGGTATTATTAAAGGTACCCCCCTGCATAGTTACTGCACAAAAACCTGTCCTCTAACCTGAGTGGGCAAGATGGAGTTTGTACTAGAAAATCTAGAAACGTACACTGTGGCCCAACTCAGGGAGTTTTGCCAGCGGGAAGGGGTGTACTGTCCCCCAGGAGCAAAGAAGGGTGCACTCCAAACCAGCTTAAGGGCTTGGGGGGAGGCACGCCGAGAAAGCAAGGCTGAGGAGGAAGACAGGGATGGAGAGCCTGACCCCGAGGGGGCTGAGATGTACCAACCTGAGGTGGGGAACCTGTCAACAGGGCCCAGAACCATTTCTAGGAAGGGCAGCAGTGCCTCTAGCGGTGGCTTGTCTGAGGTGGAGTTAACAGACCGGAGGGAGAAAAGACAGCTCACATGGGACTTAGCAAGGCTGGAGAAGGAGAAGGTGTGGTTTTCCAACAGTGTGACTTTGTGATATTTCAAGATGTTGGTCGATCCTACAGCTGCTGATAGCCCTGCGATACAGAGGAAGATATTGATTCACTTTTGTTGGGAGAAACTGCAGATGCAGGTAAATGAGAGGAGTCCAGGCCTACTGAACACTGCAGCAAGTGAATGTTAAGTGAGAATGTTTGGAGATTTTCTGATTTTACAGGGTGCCTCTACTCCACCTGCTCATTCTATTTAGTGTTTGGCAGACATACTTTCATCCAAAGGACTCCCATTAAAACAACAGAAATCCATTTCGTATAGTATCTCCTTGACAAACAGGAGATACACTGACTCACAAGAGAGTGAACTGCTGTCCCAGAACAATATTCTCAACCTCCTTATGAGTAGTGAAATGATGAATTACTGTTCTACTTCGCTGTAAGTTGAAAGCAAGAGTGCAGTGCCTGAGTGACCCACAGAGAATTGGTAAATTGTTGGGAAAATATCTACATTTGGGAGTTTGTTTCATCTTGAGCAGTAACCTAATCCTTCCTCATTAAGATCTGTCTACGTTCTGCAATGCAACATTTAATATCAATTTCTCTGAAAAGATTATCACATCACTTCATCTGCTGACTGAACATATCATCCACTACATGCGTTAAATGTTTAATTGTCCCACAAACACGTCCATCTTTGACAGTTGCTGTGCTGACACTGCTTTTGCCACTTCCTGATTGACTGTCATGATATTACACCTTGCACCTTCGACATGAACACCTGTGTAACATTATGTTACAGTAAAGTTGTTGCTTTTAACCATTGGTCATCCCATGCTCTCCATACTGTTACAAATGTATGCTTTATTTATACTCTGCACAAGTATTTTAGGCAGGACAGCCCACCAGTCTCCTTTCTCAGAAGAAATAACCAGTTGACCAAAACCTCAAACACTATGAAAAGGATTACGTTGTTATACTGTACTTCCTCGTGAAAGACGTCACATCAATTAAATCTTAATTGGAGTGGTTCTTGAAGCTAATTTAGCAGTGGTGAAGTATATCAAGTCTAACTCAATAAACATTGCCTTGTTTCATTCTTATTTTGAGGACAAAGAAAAATTGCTGAAGGCAACAGAAGACCAGCTACATCACATGATGGAGATGGGCCAGGAACTGTGACATCTAAATTGGAAAAACACAGATTTAGAGGACAGGAACAGACAGGACAATGTCTGCCTTTTTGGTATTCTGTAGAAATCGTAAGAAGAAGATATGCATGGTTTCCTGTTTCACTACTTGTCTGATCTACTGGGCTTTATGTTCACCCACCTCTGGACTTTCAGAGAGTGTACAGAATAAACTACTGCCTTATGGAAAAATCACACACATCACCTGTTGACTACTTCATACGCTTCCGGAAAGCAAGATAGGTTAATTAGATAAGGGTCCTATTCTTTTAATAGAGCATGGAATATCATCTCAACTTGTTTTTCCTAAAACATACAATTGAGAAGGATGACATTCCGAGCACTGAGACTGCTTCTTTGAAAAACAAAGCATTTGGTTTGGTCATTTAGAGTTAGCTACTATGTTTTTCAAACTTGATAGCACACCTAAGGTATTCCATGATCCAACTGACTGTCAATGACTGGATGCTGTGAAGGTCTTTAAAGTTCATTTCTTGATTGCCTGAGGGAAGAGCTATTCCTCTCAGTAAGTATAAGTTTTTTGAGACTGATATTTATACAGATTTGTCAACACAAGCTTTTCCTAATAAAAATACACACAAGACTATAGGTACACTTTTCATTCCATAAATACATATTAAAGAGTGTACAATAATAATAAAAGAAAAATACAGAATTGTAAAATAATCAACCCTACATTAAGAGCTAATTGCAATTGTCTATCTTGCTTCCAAATTAAACTTAAAATAATTCACTGCATTTAGCCCTCTAAAACATTATTAAATGAATACATACACTGTTAACACCAGCACCTCCATACATTGTTTCAACACTAAACATTCTTTAATTATACTGTTGATTTAAACTTAAGAAAACAATCCAATAACATATTAGTTCATTCCAACTACTACTACTAAATCCACACTATCACGTGCAAAAATAATCTATATTCCTGCTATTAATGTAGTCCAGTTCTAAAATTCATTAATATCCTTACTACCCTTTAAATGCATAATATGTATCCTCACAGCCATTCCTGCTCCTCCTTATTTTTAAGAGTCACTGATCGACAGTGCCAAGTGCAAGGACATTTTATCAGCCTCAGAACAAGCAAACCACACTATAAAAGACAAAGAAACAGTGCAAATTTAATCTATAACTCAGAACAGTATCACACAATTCTAAAGTGCATTTATTGGCTGATTACATTAAAAATGATTGTCTATGTTCTAAAATCAATTTATACTTTGCCTGCTATCATAGTGTCCTTAAATCTTGATCATTTTGTTTCAAAGTATTTGCCTAGCTTGTAAAATTGCACAATTGTCATAATTGTGCTACGTAATGAGGCAAGAAACCTAATACCCATATCTTTAAAATATGGGAGCAGCAGCCTCCTTCTTTTATCTATAAATGCAAGCCAAAAAACTAGAAGATTATTGAGTGACCATAGACCCCTTATACAAAATGGACAATTTCTTAGAGTTCCCTTTAGGATAAAGTGAGGCACTTTTTGTAGACTGCCAGACTATAAACTTCTGCATCTGACCCAGCCTCAACTTCATCATCCAACGTCTAGTCCGCCTTGCCTTTATATCCTTCACATATTGCTGCATGTTTCCTATCTCCCCCAGCTCAAACACATGTATATGCTGGGGGCATTGCCCACAATCCCTAATCATTTAGGAGTAGCTGTGTCCTTTATAAGGTGTTTAATTGTTTCCCAACTAACAACATTTTGCCATATGACAGTATCCAAAGTCCCCTTTGGATTCACACTGCTTAAGATTTTCCTCAGGTTCAACGTCCATTACTCATTTTCTACCCACAGATCGGACAACCGATTAGATGCAAGAGGGGGCTATGAGATACGGTCAGATCCTGGGTGCCTCTACGCACACAAGGGGCTAATTGTGATTGGTGCGACACTGAGATGATAAGAATGGCCCATTTTTTTAATATTAGATTACGTGCAATAATAACACACAACTATAGCTATTGAGTTTGAGGGGACACGTGATCACGTGCCTTATTCATGCGATTTGTCCCTAACCTCCTATGCATTATCCTCAGTGTGTGATTACAGGGGGCCGCCCTCACTCCAACACCCTTTCGAGCACATACTGCGGTGAAACTCGGTAAGACTGACTGGTTTCACTTGATTTTCCTCAGTAAAAAGGCACCATGAATAGGAAATAAACATGCTGGTGTATCCCAAGCTTCTAAATGATGAATTCTAATTGTATATTATATGGAGATTTGATCCTAACATGTGCTATTAAATATATATGCATATATGTTGTAAGAAAGAACATCTTCTCACTGACAAGGGCGCACTTAATATACGATGAAACACGCTGGTTTCTTCATCAGTTTTCTTTTATTATTCAAGATTTTTTAACTCCAAATGATAAGTTTCAAAACTTTGTCAGTTCATATTGACAATCATATTCATCGTTCATTTCCAATCAGGTGAAAATAAATTTTCATGACAACCTTAGATGTCCACCCAATGCATTTCGGGTCAAAAGAAGTCTGACCCTTCTTCAGGGGTCTAAAAGTAAATGAGACAGGATCATTAGCTTCACTCAAGCATACAGTCTAATACATGTAAATTAATCATGAATTTTAAATGCATATAACCACAAGTTAAATTGCATTACACATGATCGTTAACTCTTAAGGTCAAACCACTGAAAGAAGTTTAGCAGCTTAAAAAAATATAATAAAGAATGCCTAGTGGCTGCAAAAAATATAAATGAAAAAAACAGGCGACATTGGTAGTGCAACAACCTACATCTAGTAAGAAAACATCAGCGAAATATATATGTAATTTAACTGCACGCACTGATTAAGTTTAGAGTGACAAAGCAACATGTTTTTTATTCAAACACGAACACATATCTTTCACTTTATTATTATTTTTTTCATTTACAGATCATATTCCAAAGTGTGGGTACAAGATTAGTCTTAGACCCTCAAATACAGAAAAGGGGTCAGAACGGTAGGGATCTTCTAAGTCTTGAAGAAAACAGGGGAAGACACAAATTGCCTGCTGAAACATGTTCAACATGCTGTGGGGAGGAGGGGCGAACTGCGCATAATAAACCATGCTCACCACCATGCTCCTGGTCATTGGACCTTCTTAACCCTGGCCAGGGAGTCCAGGAAAAAAATAGGCTGTGGAACATCCCTGAGCTAGTTTTAACATATATTTCTGCACTTATCACACCGTTGATCCCTATTATTCTTTATGTTTGTGTCGTCTTCTCCACCCTCCACCCCAGATGTTGGTCTGTACACAGGTGTGTTAGCAGCCCTATGATGAAGCATGCCACATTCGTGTGGGTGAGGGCAGTTTTTCAGACATGTTGACTTTGTCTACTACTTTAAGGGTCTATTTTTTTCTCACTTCTACTTCCACTTGTGTGCTGAGATTATTTTTGAGGAGGTTGAAGTAGGAGTAGTCCCTCCTCCCCCTCCTCAGTGTGTGTAACAGCAAGTAGCTCTGCCTGCTCACGATAAACTGAGAAGTGCGGCAGAGTTTTTGGGGCTCTTCGTAGAGTTTTGCATAGTGCAACAGCGCCCGGGCCTAGTTATATGCCTCTCTCAACACCTCCAAAGAATTATTACTCAGCTCTTTCTCCAAACTTGCCAGTGCTGCAGCCACCAGTTTACTCTTAAACTCATGTGCTCTAAAGTGTGAGGTGAAATTGAGGTTCCAACTAAAAGTCATGCATAATTATTTATACTCTGAGACAAACTCGATCTGTTGGCCATTTAACCATAAACTGTGTGTACCTAATTTACTTGATTTACACCTTTTTAAAGTAAAAGACATAGCTTTTGTTTTTGCCGCATCAATGAGTAAGTCGGTTTCTATGAAGTCACCAGCAAAGGCCTTAAGCGATCCCTGCAAACCCACTAATGTGAGATCCAGGATGATAGTATAATCTGCATAAAATAGGTGCAGCATTTACACATTGGCTAATCTTGGTTGGAAAGAACTCACTTTATTTATGTTTCTAGGGGTATCATATATACAAAACATATAAAAAATATCACTTTGGGCATTTTACACATTTTAGATACCAGATACACCTGGTATATATTAGGGGTGGGCAGTGAACTCTGCTCCGCCAGCGGAGTTTGCAGAGTCTTCCCAACTGCGCGTTACGCTGGGAGCGCAGAGTTTGGCAAAAAAACTCAGATTCTGCCATGTGACAGAGTTTGCCCCTGCAGCCCACCCCTAGTTTACTCAGTGAGTTGCCCTGACTTGCACCCATGCAAGCTGAGAAATGAGAGAAGAGGGCAGATATACTGCCTGGTGCCTCTGCCCTGCCAACAGGCTGTGGTTACAGAGCCAAGAATGGAGAGCTCAAGGACACTGCCAGGGGCTCCCCTCCCCTCTCCCAGGGAGAACATTGCCTCTGTCATGAAATATCCATCTGGAGTCCATGGTACCCGAAACCCGGGGAGATCTGGGTAACAGCAGTGTCCACCACATGACTGCTGACTGCCGGGGGCCTGCAAGTAAGGCCTCAGGTGCCCTTCACACCCAGCCTCCCCAAGCTTCAGCACTCAACCCTGATCATCCATGACCCCCTCTCTAGCTCAGATGCTAGCTCCTTACAGGGGCTTTTTGAAGACATTCAGGGGTGAATAAATGTGAATAAGAAAGATACCTCTGAAAAGCATTAGAACTGCGTGGAATGAAACAGGGAATGTCAACATTTATTGAAAAAAAGGAGGGCCCCTAAAAAACCAGGGTAGTTTGGAAGCAACACTTGCCCCAGACATCCCTCTACCCCTCAGTCTGCTCTTCATCACTCCAGTTGACTGTACTCCCACCCCACCCCTCCAACTCATTTTTGTATTCCCAGTGATGGGAATACAATATATTAATTATTAATTAAAACAAAGTCTTCCAGCTGTCTGGCATTGATCTCTGATGCACAGAAGCCCTCTGGGGCCTCTGACACTATCCCCACATGGAGGAAGGGGGACTACTGACGTGAAGAGCAGAGAGGGTTTTAATGTCACACTAGTGCCTGGACCAGAGCTCTGCGTGACATGTACCAGGGATCTTCCACGCATCGAGTCAAGGGTACCGTGACCAACAAAAAAAACCCGGAGGCATCAGACATACCTACCGACAATGAATTAACTTCAAATAACATTGCAGACAATGACAGCACAAAAAAATGCCTAAGGAAAAGCCAGCAACCTAGAACTTCAACACCTGCTACAACCACCTTACTCTGAGGGCATACTTTTAACATCTGTAACATAAAACTGGGTGTTTTCAGTGAAAATAAAATTCTAATCCAACACCATGGATCTTGGTTCTGGGAGGAAATCACATCCTGGAGTGGGAAGTTAGTGCTGTCAGCTTCTTACCTTGTGCCCCGTAGACTCTTGCAGTGATTGCCAGTGCCAGTGACAGAGCCCTGACTCGCCGGTCCACACCTGTCCTCCAGCAGCAGCCAAGATGCCTCCCGCACTGTAGCAGCAGCAGCCCGACAGACCCACAGCCTGCTGGGGAGCATCCAGGCAATGATCTGACGCCAGTAGGCTGGTGGTACTGTCAGCCACAGACAACTTCAGGCATCCACCAATAAAGCCACACAATACCTATTGCTATAGTTTGACAGACCCAAATTCCAATTGCAGGCCTGGTTACAGTTAGCTGAAGCACTAACATTTATTATGTAAAAGGGCAGCTGTGAGTGCCATGCTGATCGTGTCTGTGACCATCCAGCAACCGCTGTAGGGACCCGACTGTCCCTGCTGATCCCTTGAAGTCTGCCTGAGAAGACCCAAGAGCTGCACCCACAGAGCTCTAAGTATACCGGGCCAGCCCCCAGGATTCTACTATGCCCCTACTGTGTGCCTCTGCAAAAGCTGTAGACTAGTGTTGTTTCTAGTACTTTGAATGGGCAGGTACTTGCACTTCTCAGCACTTGTGCAATGCATGTAATGGGGGAGAACCGTGACTTCTCACCAGCACGTGGTCACAAGTCGGGCGGAGCGGAACTCTGCAGAATTCCATGGAGTTGTTATGATACTCTGCGGAATTCCATGTAGTGCAACTCCGCGAACTCTGTCCACCTATATATATATATATATATATATATATATATATCAAAGCTCCAATTTCCCTTGTTTGTCAAGAAATAACGCACTCCAGGGGGGGATCGTCACAGTTATTATTTAATTAACGGTAACTGTTACCGTTAATTAAATAATAACTGTGACGATCCCCCCCTGGAGTGCGTTATTTCTTGACAAACAAGGGAAATTGGAGCTTTGACATTTAGCGGTGTCCACTACCGCAAACTGCACCCGTCCACAAGTGCTCCGCTCAGAGGTGAAAGTGGAGACAAGGAGCGTGATATATATATATATATATATATATATATATATTCACTGAAAAAAACATAGGTTTCGGGCACGTTATAGTTAGGAATTAACATTTAAAAAACCTTAGAAATTCACTGAAAAAACCATAGGTTTCAGGGGCGTTATAGTTAGCTGGACATTTCCCTTGTACAAAACCCTAGAAATTCCCCCGTTATAGTTAGTTCAGCTAACTATAACTCGCGCCTCCGCAATGCACTGCTGATGACGTCACATATTACATCACTCATGAAATGGTCAGTGACATCACTGATGACATCACGGATGACATCTCAAATGACATCACTGACACACTTACCGCACTTCCTGTACATGGACATGTCCGAGACACCCCGTTCCCCTTGCCCGATAGGCACACCCCTGCCCTGACCTGTGAACCCAGACCAGCACACGCCAGTTGTGCATGCAGGAGGATGCGTGCGTAGCTACACGTCCAGGCTCACTGCCAAGGCTGAGGTGACAGCACACTGTGATGTTGCAGGGCTCGTGCCTATCATGCTAAGACAATGACCACAGGGACACACTTACTAATATGTGGGTTTGGGGGGCATTGGCGGTACTGGAGTTGTTGAGATGAGTCTTCTGGCCCTCATGGGTATCCCTGTATCATGCTCATTGACTCTATGGCACCTGTGGGTGTTCTGGTGTGGCTCTTGGCTGTGTTCCCTTTCATGGTGCAGGTAGTTGTCCTGCTTAACACCAGCAGAAAGCAGGTGTAAAATCCCTGGTGCTAACGTGTCTTATCGCCGGAATTTGTTTCGCATTGCAATTAGTGTGAAAGTTGTGATGTGATTTTTTTCGTGTGCAGAACAATACGAACTGAGCAGTGTATCTCGTCAAGATCCAGCACCTGACGCACTATTCCCAATCAATATAAATACAATGAGATTTCCTAATAGATTTTGTGTGTACACTGTAAGTGCAGCCAATACCTCAGTGCAATTCAATACAGAATTTTAGTATTTAGAATAAATTGGAAAGGTTGACCTCGTGTCTTTTTGCACGAGAACGGCTAGTCTCCATTTCATTATCAGCACTTTAACGGAAGTAAAGTTGAGATAAATCTAACACACTATTCAGAAGTTGGTGCAAACTGCAGATATCACCAGTATTCCAGCGATAAGTGCCCCAAAATTTAACACCATGGTGGACTCCATCAAATAACAGTAATAAGAAAAAGAAAGAGTCACACAGCAGTTAAGAGAACAACCAAAAACGTTATAATTATTTTTTTCAAACTTTATTTTTTATAATCATAAATATGTAAACGATAAACTATTTTCAAACTTTACTTTTTTATTAACATATATATGAAAGATAAACTAATAAACAAAATGTAACAACAATAATACAAAACAACAAGGCGGAACACTCCTGTGGGGACCATGGATGTCGACGACAGACCTGGAAAATCAGAAAGATTGTTAAAAAAACAACAACATGGTATTCTCAACAAAATACCACAAGAAACAAATCGCAGATATATAAAATGCATACAGCTAACAAAATTTTATAAGTTTAACTTACAAAAACTGTAAATGTTGCCGCTTTCAAATATTTACCGAATCTGATGAAATTTTTTTGCAGAAGGCACCACGCCCACAATGTTTTTCTTCAGTGGTGAGGACATTTTTTACTTTTCCCAAGGGGCAAACAAAGACCAATGCCACCTTGATCACGTGCAAGATTTGCAAAAGAGTTCTCTCACGAGGGGATCCTAACAAGAAATACTCGTACGGCAAGTATGATGAAACACCTAAGGACCCTTCATCCGAACACTCTTGCACCAGAAGAGTGCAAACAGATGAGAAACACTCCTATTCTGTATCTGTAAAAAAGAATCACAAATAAATGTATATTAACCCCTTCGATGCTCATGACGGAGCGGTTCCGTCATGAGCATCGGTTGGGCTGTGCTTATGACGGAACCGCTCCGTCATGAGCACAGCCCCTGGGGGAAGCGCTGGCGCTCCCCCCTGGGGCATCGATCTTGCCCCCACAGAGGGGGATGGCAGCGGAAGAGTTTCCGTTGCCACCCCCGAGCCCCCCCACGCTTCCCCATGACATCAGCGCGCACAGCGCGCGCTGACGTCATCAGGAAGCGCTGGGACACCTGGAAGCCATTTGCTCCCAGGCGTCCTAGCGAGCAGCAGGTGAGTTTTCTTCTCCGGTGGGGCCGCGGGGGCATGTTTGCAAGTATTGAGTCATCGGGGGAGAGGAAAGAGTATTTCCTCTCCCCTGATGTCTCAATGCTGGGCATTTCTGCTTCACGATCGCGCACAGCGTCGCGATCGTGGAGCAGGGATGCCCCACTAGACACCAGGGATGTCTTTTTCTGCAGTAAGGAAGCGACCCCTTGGGCAAAGGTTGCTTCCTGGGGGCAAAAATAAATGTTAAGACTTTTCTGCGCCCCCTGGGGGCAGATCGGTCGTGTTTGTATCCGTTTCTGCTCCCAGGGGGGGCAGAAAAGCCCACTAGACACCAGGGATGTCTGTTTCAGCATTAGGAAGCGACCCCTTGGGCAAGGGTCGCTTCCTTGGGGGCAAAAATAATGTCAAGACTTTTCTGCCCCCCCTGGGGGCAGATCAGTCGTGTTCGTATCCGTTTCTGCTCCCAGGGGGGCAGAAAAGCTCACTAGACACCAGGGATGTCTGTTTCAGCATTAGGAAGCGACCCCTTGGGCAAGGGTCGCTTCCTTGGGGTCAAAAATAATGTTAAGACTTTTCTGCCCCCACTGGGGGTAGATCGGTCATCTTTCTATCCGTTTCTGCTCCCAGGGTGGGCAGAAAAGCCCACTAGACACCAGGGAAGTCTGTTTTTAGACTTAAGGAAGCGACCCCTTGGGCAAAGGTCGCTTCCTGGGGGCAAAATAAATATTAAGACTTTTCTGCCCCCCCTGGGGGCAGATCGGTCATCTTTGTATCCGTTTCTGCTCCCAGGGGGGGCAGGAAAGCCCACTAGACACCAGGGATGTCTGTTTTAGCATTAAGGAAGCGACGCCTTGGGCAAGGGTCGCTTCCTGGGGGCCCAAATTTTTATTAGGAGTTTTCTGTCCCCCTGGGGGCAGATCGGTCTTTTGTGTAGCCGTTTCTGGTCCCGGGGGGGGTGCAGAAAAGCCCACTAGACACCAAGGAATTAGTTTAAATAAAAATGGAAGTGACCCCTTGGGCAAGGGTCGCTTCCAGTGGGCAATTTTTTATAATATGTATTTTGCCCCCCCGCCCCGGGACAGATTAGCCTGGTTTTTTTTCCTGCTGTTTTCTGCCCCACCTGGCACACAACCCAATTTACTATTTGGGTAGTAACATAACATGTTATAATGTTTATTGTTATATTTTTTGTGCAATTGTAATTGTTTTTTTTTTTACTTTTTTGTTCTAGGTGAAGGCTTTTGCTCTTTTCAGTTTGCGATTTCGTTACTGGTGGTTCTGCTGTTTGTGTAGTTTGGTAAGAGACTTTTTTTGTACAATGTAAATGTGTTTGATTTCTCTGCATGAATTTTTTTTTGCAAATGGTGTAATAATAGCAGTATATTTGGTTTTTGAGTATCAAAAACTGTTTGCATTTGTGCTCGATGTGTATTTTGTTGTCTTGTGAATAATTTTTTTCTTTTTCTTCTTTCTAGTTGGATATCGTTGGTTTTTGCTGTGTCACTGCAGAGTAGGTTCGGTGAGTGTAGCTGTCTCTTGTAATTGAATTCTATAGTTTTTGAGTACATTGATCTTTGTGATAAAGGTACACATTTCTTTACTTACTTGGTTTGCACATTGTTGGTTGTTATTGACTTGTTTGTGCAGTCTTCTATCTTAGTAAGTATAATGGCTAGCCACAGGATTACTGCTCAGCAGGTTGTTGGTTTGCTTTTTGAGTCTTCCTCTGACCATGGTTCAGAGACTGACTCTGCATCTGAAGCAGAGGAGGCAGGGGACGATTCTGGCAGTGAGTTTTCTCTCCATATGGAGTCATCGGATGATGAAGATACTCTTAGTGCGGATGAAGTGCCTGTGTTAGAGGAGGAGACTGATGTGCCGATAGTGTGGCAAGAGGCATCTGGGCTGCAGCCTGGGGCTGCAAGGCTTCCCGTTGGTGTAGTGCGGCAAGAGGTTTCTGGGCTGCAGCCTGCGGCTGCAAGGCTTCCTGTTGGTGTAGTGCAGCAAGAGGCATCTGGGCTGCAGGCTGGGGCTGCAAGGTTTCCTTTTGAAAGTGATGACCTCTGGGTTGCCGCTGGCATGGTGCAGCCGGCATTGCCAGACTTTACTGGTGTTCCAGGGTGTAGAGTGAATACTGAAAAATTTTTGCCGATAAATTTTTTTCAGTTGTTTATGGACGATGTGTTTTTGGCAGAGATTGTTGAGCAGACTAATTTGTATGTCGAACAGTTTTTGAGGGACAACTGTGCCAGTCTTAAGCCACACTCTAGAGCTACCCGGTGGACTCCCACAAATCTTGAAGAGATGAAGAAGTTCTTGGGTTTAACTTTATTGATGGGCTTGCTAAGGAAGCCATCAATGTCTTCATATTGGTCTACTAGTCCCTTGTTGGCAACAGCTATTTTTCCGGCCGTCATGAGTCGTGACAGGTATTTGCTTCTGCTTCGGATGATGCATTTTGTTGATAATGGTTTAGCGTTGCCACGAGATCACCCTGAGTGTGACCGTCTTTTTAAGATTAGGCCTGTCCTTGATCACTTTGTTGATCGATTTTCTGAGATCTACGCTCCTGGGAAAGAAATTGCAGTGGGTGAGTCTTTGGTGTTGTTCAAGGGCCGCTTGGTTTTTAGGCAATACATTCCTAGTAAGAGGGCACGCTATGGAATTAAGCTGTGTATGCTGTGTGACAGTAGGACTGGATATATCTCTAATTTCAGGGTGTACACCGGTAAGGAATCCAGGATTAACCCCCCCTGGTTGTCCGTCCACTTTTGGAGTGACTGAGAAAAATGTTTGGGAACTTGGTAGAGGATTTTTTAACAAAGGCCACCATTTATATGTAGATAACTTCTACACTGGTGTGCGGTTGTTCAGGGAATTGGCCAAAGTGGACACTGTTGCTTGTGGCACAATCCGCTCTAACCGTAAAGGTTTCCCAAAAGGACTTGTTTGTCAAAAGCTTGTGCGGGGACAGTGCAGTGCGTTGCGAGGAGCTTCTTGCTGTGAAGTTTTCAGACAGGAGAGATGTCTACATGCTGACTACAATCCATGATGAAAGCACTGCACCTGTGACTGTTTGGGGTCAGGTCGCTGAAGCGCGCAAACCTGTGTGCATTTTAGACTATAATAGGCACATGGGTGGTGTTGACAGAGTAGATCAGAGGTTGGAACCTTACGCTGCTCTTCGTAAGGCTTACATTTGGTACAAGAAGTTGGCTATCCATCTTTTCCACCTGGCAATCTTTAATGCTTTTGTTGTGTTCCAGGATTCTTGCCCTGAGTCAAAGATGACTTTTGCTAAGTTTCAGGAGTCTGTAATAGGCAGCCTTGTTGTAGTGGAACAGGCAAGTGTTCCCAGAGTTGGAGTGGTGGAGGATGTTGCTAGTTTGAGAGATCGCCACTTTCCTGAGCACATTCCTCCCACACCCTCAAAAGATTTTCCCAGTAGGAGTTGTAGAGTCTGTTGGCAAAGAGGTATGCGGAAGGAGATTCGTATGTACTGCCCCGACTGTCCTTCTAAACCTGGGCTGTGTGTCCCTGCTTGTTTTAGAGCGTACCACACGCAAAATAATTTTTAGGAGCATTCATGAGTGGTAAAGTGAACTGCAGGGTCTGTATTCTTTTGAAAATTTGATTCTGTTTCAAGGTTGGCGTTAGTGCAATGTATTTAGTTGCTAATTTTGTGTTTGTAGATTTGTATCTATTTGCGATTTGTTTGTGTTTTTATTTTTGTCTACAAAAATCCTAAATGTGATGGTGGTGTGTGAAGGCTGGCGCTTGGCTGTTGGTGTGTGTGGACTGGCACTTGGTTGGCGGTGTGCGTGGAATGGTGCTTGGCTGGCGGTGTGCGTGGACTGGTACTTGGCTGGCAGTGTGCGTGGACTGGCAGTGTGCGTGGAGTGGGGCTTGGCTGGTGGTGTGCGTGGACTGGAGCTTGGCTGGCGGTGTGCGTGGAATGGTGCTTGGCTGGCGGTGTGCCTGGACTGCTACTTGGCTGGCGGTGTGCGTGGACTGGCGGTGTGCGTGGACTGGTGCTTGGCTGGTGGTGTGTGTGGACTGGAGCTTGGCTGGCGGTGTGCGTGGATTGGCGATTGGCTGCCGGTGTGCCTGGACTGGCGATTGGCTGGCGGTGTGCCTGGACTGGCGCTTGGCTAGCGGTGTGCGTGGACTGGTGTTTGGCTAGCGGTGTGCGTGGACTGGCGCTCTGCTAGCGGTGTGTGTGGACTGGAGCTCGGCTGGCTGTGTGTGAGTAGTGACTTGCTGCTGGTCACTACACACACTTCTAGCTGAGAGCCACTCCATGCAATCCATCAGCTTGTGTAGTTGCTGTGTCAGGAATGTGGGCATGTGAAAGTGATGGGCCCTTGAATGGCGCTGTGTGCTGGTGTGAGTTTTGTTATGTAATGGACCCGCGGCTGGCGGTGTGAATGGTTTTGTATGTCTCACACGTATGAAAGGTGTATGAAAGGCCTGTAAAGAGGTTGGTGCCTTGTCGTGGCTTTACAGCTCACGAGCTGTGAGTCAATGGTTCAGTTTCTCGCCCTTTCAATTATTAACAGTGCTTTTCATTTTTGTGAAATCACTTGCTAATACAATTGTATATACTGAAACATCACTCACCATCGTGCCAAATCCAACCAGTATATGTGTGTGCTTTAGGATTAGATGGCTGTGCAGTAATATTTGTCTTTCTGAAGCAGGGTGTACCTTGTCCCTTTTTGTGAATTTTGTAATGTGTTGCTTTTGTGCCTGGTGGTGCGAATGGTCTTGTTTGTATCACGTATGAAAGGTGTGTGAATGGCCTGTAAAGTGGTTGGTGCCTTGACGTGGCTTTACAGCTCACGAGCTGCGAGTCATTGGTTTGGTTTTTTGTGAATTTAATTATTGACAGTGCATTTAATTTTTGTGAAATCTCTTGTTAATAAAATTTAATACACTGAACCATGACTCACCCTCGTGCCAAATCCAACCAGTATGTGTGTGTGTTTGAGGAATAGATGGTTGTGCAGGAATCTAGTCTTTAGTTTCTCTGCCAAGGTTTACTTTCCATGTAAGAATAACCCACCAACTGTAGATATTGTCGAAAACCCTTGGGAGTTCATGGTGATGTCTCTCTTGTGAATTCAAAAAGTTTTTTTATCCCCAATGTCCTGCAAACCTCAAAATGTCTGTCACATTTTCATTGCAATATTGTTCCAAAATTCTCACGCTGTAGAAACAAACCAATAATTATGTCTAAACAATCTGGTTTTGCAAGGGGGGTCACTTGGGTTTTTGGCCTGGTGCTTTGCGGCCATCTAGGGAAACCTACCAAACCCATACATTTTTGAAAACTAGGCACCCGGTGGCTTCCAGGGAGGTATGGCTTGCGTGGATCCCGCAACGTTTCCTTACCCAGAATCCCCTGCAAACCTCAATTTTAGCTGAAAAAATCACTTTTTTCACACATTATGGTGTTGGAAAGTTGTGGCATCACTGGCCTCACACAAATTTACCACCACCCAGCGTTCCCCCAGGTCTCCCAGTAAAAATGGTGCCTCACTTGTGTGAGAGGCCCAAGTACCCGCGGCAGGCAAGGGCCCAAAACGTAGTGAGGCGACATCAAAATGGCCTATGGCAAAACCACCTGGTTTTGCAAGGGGGGTCACTTGGGTTTTTGGCCCGGTGCTCGGCGGCCATCTAGGGAAACCTACCAAACCCATACATTTCTGAAAACTAGACACCCGGCGGCTTCCAGGGAGGTATGGTTTGCGTGGATCCCCCAAGGTTTCCTTACCCAGAATCCCCTGCAAACCTCAATTTTAGCTGAAAAAATCACTTTTTTCACACTTTCGGTGTGGGAAAGTTGTGGCATCACCGGGCTCACACAAATTTACCACCACCCAGCGTTCCCACAGGTCTCCCAGTAAAAATGGTGCCTCACTTGTGTGGGAGGCCCAAGTACCCGCGGCAGGCAAGGGCCCAAAACGTAGTGAGGCGACATCAAAATGGGCTATGGCAAAACCACCTGGTTTTGCAAGGGGGGTCACTTGGGTTTTTGGCCCGGTGCTCGGCAGCCATCTAGGGAAACCTACCAAACCCATACATTTCTGAAAACTAGACACCGGCAGCTTCCAGGGAGGTATGGCTTGCGTGGATCCCCCAACGTTTCCTTACCCAGAATCCCCTGCAAACCTCAATTTTTGCTGAAAAAATCACTTTTTTCACACATTTAGGTGTGGGAAAGTTGTGGCATCACCGGGCTCACACAAATTTACAACCACCCAGCGTTTCCCCAGGTCCCCCGGTAAAAATGGTGCCTCACTTGTGTGGGAGGCCCAAGTACCCACGACATGCAAGGGCCCAAACATTTTTTTGATAGGCAATGTTGATTTCGCCTCACAAAGTTTTGAGCCCTTACCTGCTGCGGGTACTTGGGCCTCCCACACAAGTGAGGCACCATTTTTCTCGTAGGACTTTGGGGAACGCGGGGTGTGTGAAAATTTGTGGATCCACGCAGATTCCAGAACTTTCCATCACAGAAATGTGGGAAAAATTTGGTTTTTTTTGTCAATTTTTTACGTTTGCAAGGGAATCTGGGTAACAGACCATGGTGGGAGGCACTCAAGTCACCCCATCCTGGATTTCCCTGGGTGTCTAGTTTTCAAAAATATATAGGTTTGCTAGGTTTCCCTAGGTGCCGGCAGGGCTAGGGTTAAAAAACTACAGCTAGTCACTTTGCCAAAAAAGGGTCATTTTTCACTGCAAAATTGAGGTGTAACCACGTTGCGTTTTGTGCCATTTCCTGTCGTGGGCACTAGGCCGACCCACATAAGTGAGGTACCATTTTTCTCGTAGGACTTTGGGGAATGCGGGGTGGGTGGAAATTAGGGGATCCACGCAGATTCCAGAACTTTCCATCACAGAAATGTGGAGAAAATGTGTTTTTTTGGTCAATTTTTTACGTTTGCAAGGGTTTCTGGGTAACAGACCCTGGTGGGAGGCACTCAAGTCACCCCATCCTGGATTCCCCTGGGTGTCTAGTTTTCAAAAATATATAGGTTTGCTAGGTTTCCCTAGGTGCCGGCAGAGCCAGGGTTCAAAAACTACAGCTAGGCACTTTGCCAAAAAAGGGTCATTTTTCAGTGCAAAATTGAGGTGTGACCACGTTGCGTTTTGTGCCGTTTCCTTTCGCGGGCACTAGGCCGACCCGCACAAGTGAGGTACCATTTTTCTCGTAGGACTTTGGGGAACGCGGGGTGGGTGGAAATTTGTGGATCCACGCAGATTCCAGAACTTTCCATCACAGAAATGTGGGGGAAATGTGGTTTTTTTGTCAATTTTTTACGTTTGCAAGGGATTCTGGGTAACAGACCCTGGTGGGAGGCACTCAAGTCACCCCATCCTGGATTCCCCTGGGTGTCTAGTTTTCAAAAATATATAGGTTTGCTAGGTTTCTCTAGGTGCCGGCAGAGCTAGGGTTCAAAAACTACAGCTAGGCACTTTGCCAAAAAAGGGTCATTTTTCACTGCAAAATTGAGGTGTGACCACGTTGCGTTTTGTGCCGTTTCCTGTCACAGGCTCTAGGCCGACCCGCACAAGTGAGGTACCATTTTTCTCGTAGGACTTTGGGGAACGCGGGGTGGGTGTAAATTTGTGGATCCACGCAGATTCCAGAGCTTTCCACCACAGAAATGTGGGGAAAATGTGTTTTTTTTGTCAATTTTTATGTTTGCAAGGGATTCTGTGTAACAGACCCTGGTGGGAGGCACTCAAGTCACCCCATCCTGGATTCCCCTGGGTGTCTAGTTTTCAAAAATATATAGGTTTGCTAGGTTTCCCTAGGTGCCGGCAGAGCTAGGGTTCAAAAACTACAGCTAAACACTTTGCCAAAAAAGGGTCATTTTTCACTGCAAAATTGAGGTGTGACCATGTTGCGTTTTGCGCCGTTTCCTGTTGTGGGCACTAGGCCGACCCGCACAAGTGAGGTACCATTTTTCTCATAGGACTTTGGGGAACGCGGGGTGTGTGGAAATTCTTGGATCCACGCAGATTCCAGAACTTTCCACCACAGAAATGTGGGGGAAAAGTGGGGTTTTGTTGTCAATTTTTACGTTTGCAAGGGATTCTGGGTAACAGATCATGGTGGGAGGCAGTCAAGTCACCCCATCCTGAATTCCCCTGGGTGTCTAGTTTTCAAAAATGTATAGGTTTGCTAGGTTTCCTTAGGTGCCGGCAGAGCTAGGGTTCAAAAACTACAGCTAGACTCTTCGCAAAAAATGTGTAAATTTTCAGTGTGAAAATGTGGTGTGTTCACCTTAGGTTTTGAGCCACTTCCTGTCGTGGGCACTATGCCTACCCACACAAGTGAGGTACCATTTTTATCGGGAGTCTTAGGGTAGTTCAGATTTGTAAAGCAACTGTTATTACCTATTGATTTTTGATGAATTTCTCCCTTCCAAATGAAAGACATTGTGTAAAAAAAAAGACATTTTGAAAAATGACCAATAATTCTCATGCTAGTATGAGTATTCCCAATTTCGAAAATGTGCAAATATGCACTGTTTCTAAACTCTGTAATTTGTTCCCATTTCAGAAATACATAGGTGTCTTTCATACCAAGTTTTCCCTGTATACATTTTCCCACAATAATTGCTATATACCCGGAACAAAAAAAAAAAATTACAAAATGCTGCTCAGTTTTTTACTCTGGGTTCGTTGGGCTCTTGGTGAACCTACAAGTCCTATACATCCCCACAACCAGGAAGGTCCAGCGGATGTAACGGTATATTGCTTTCAAAGAGGTGTCATAATTAGAAGAAGTTACAGGTGAAAACGTTGACACAAAAGGCTGCTTTTTTCAACTAATTTTTTATTTTTCCTATATTTAACTGTTAGTTTCTATAAAGAAACCTTGATGGATCTACACAAATGACCCCTTGCTAAATTCAGAATTTTGTCTACATTTCATAAATATATAGCTTTCCAGGATCCATTATTGCTTTTGTACCCATTTCTACCAATAACTGGAAGGAGGTTGAAAGCACAAAAAATAGCAAAAATAGGGTATGTCCCAGAAAAATGTCAAAACTGTGTAAAAAATGTTGGATTTCTGACAAAAATCTGTCATTCCCTAAAAGCTGGAGAAATGGTGATTTCAGCCCCACAACCCCTTTTTTGATTTCATTTGCAGAGAAAAACCCAGACGCTTTCATTTGCAGGCAGTTTTTCCCATTTTTCACAAAAAAAACAAAATTTTGCTGTATTTTGACTAATTTCTGGGAACCCTCTAGGAGAATCCACAAACCCTGGGTACCTTTAGAATCCCCATGATGTTGGAAGAAAAGGACGCAAATTTGGCGTGGATACCTAATGTGGTCAAAAAGTTACAGGGGCCTAAGCGCGCACTACCCCAAATAGCCCAAAAAAGGCTTAGCACAGGAGGGGATAGGGCCTAGCAGCGAAGGGGTTAATTTTCAAAATTATACTATTCCATTACTGCACAAACACATTTTATATAAATACTGATTAAGAAACTATGTCCCTGAACCACAAGTGTGACGATGGTTAAAACACTACATGCATAGTGCATAATACTTTGAAGCAGTTCATGCCCTAAAGCCTACCTCACTAAGGGCCTTATGTAGGTGGCCTGGCATTTACCACTTCATAAATACCGAATCATACCGATTCGGTATTTATGAAGTGGTAAATGCTATGTAGGTATTCATTCGGTAAAAATTACCGAATCGTAGTAATTCGGTAATTACCGAATCGGTATTTACCGATTCGGTAATGAGGAATACCTTCCCATTGATTGAATCAATGGGAAGGTATGCCTCATTACCGAATCGGTAAATACCGATTCGGTAATGGGGGGATCACAATCAAGGGTGTCACATTGACACCCGGTTGCACCCCTGATTCCTGCATGTGTGCACATGTGGCACACATACATGCCCTAAGGGCATGTATGTCTGCCACATTGCACACTTCTAAGCGCTTGAAAATGCTTTTACAGACCATTTACCACCAACTATTAGTTGGTGGTAAATACCGACTCCACACGACACCCACACACTCCCCCTACATATCATTACAGGATTCGGTATTTACCGAATCGGTAAAATTACCGATTCGGTAATTTTACCGATCCGGTAAATTACCGAATCCTGTAATGTGCCCCCTACATTGCAAAAGCCTAAATACCGGTCGGTAACGGTATAATTACCGAAAATCGGCCGTTACCGACCGGTATTGGGCTACCTACATGAGGCCCTAAAACTCTACATGCTAACTGACTAAATGATTACAGTACTATAAGGAGACACACTGGGTGAGTGACAGGGTGTTTGCTAGAAGAGTATGAATACTAACTAGGGAATTGAAGGTGTGAAACACAACTGTGTAGGTGATTAGAGGACTGCATCCATACCGCATAGGCATTTAAAGCAGTCCATGTGCTAAGGCCTGGCTCACTGCATGAATACTTGGGTACTGACTGAATGATTAGAGTACAGCAAGGAGAGTGCCTAGGTGAATTTATAATTGCTAGGCTTTTCGCACAGGGAATGGATTAGTACTTGGTACTGAATGGGTCACTAGAGGAGTCCAAAGGCAGTGACAAGTGCTGGACTGTATGGATACTGACTAGGAAATTGAAAGTGTGAAAGACAAGTGTCTAGGTGGTTAGAAGACTGCATGCATAGTGCATAGGGGTTTGAAGCAGTCCTTGTGCTAAGGTCTGGCTCAGTGCATGAATACTTAGGCACTGAGTGAATGATTAAAGTACTGCAAATATAGTATCTTGGTGAATTTATAAGTGTTTGGGTTTTAGCACAGTGAATGGATTAGTACATGGTGCTGAATGGGTCACTAGAGGACTGCAAAGGGAGTGACAGGGTGTTTCCTGGAAGTGTATGGATAATGACTAGGGAATTGAAGGTGTGAAAGACAATTGTGTAGGTGGTTAGAGAACTGCATGCATAGTGGATAGGGGTTTGAAGCAGTCCATAAACTAAGGCCCGGGTCACTGGATGAGTACTTGGGTACTGACTGAATGATTAGAGTACTGCAAGGAGTGTGCCTGGGTGAATTTATAAGTGGTTGGGTTTTGGCGCAGTGAATGGATTAGTACATGATGCTGAATGGGTCACTAGAGGAGTGCAATGGGAGTGACCGGGTGTTTGCTGGAAGTGAATGGATACTGACCGGGGAATTGAAGGTGTGAAAGACAAGTGTGTAGGTGGTTAGAGGACTGCATGCATAGTGGATAGGGGTTTGAAGAAGTCCATGTGCTAAGACCTTGCTCAGTGCATGAATACTTAGGCAGTGACTGAATTATTAGAGTACTGGAAAGAGAGTGTCTTGGTGAATTTATCAGTGTTTGGGTTTTGGCACAGTGAATGGATTAGTACATGCTGTTGAATGGGTCTCTAGAGGACTGCAAAGGAAGTGACACGGTGTTTCCTGGAAGTGTATGGATACTGACTAGGGAATTGAAGGTGTAAAAGACAAGTATATAGTATGTTAGAACACTACATGCATACTGCATAGACATTTGAAGCAATCTATTTGGTACTTAGAAACTGACTAAATAATCAGACTACTTCTAGGACAGTGCTTAGGTAAAACTTTTAAATTTTCAGTTCTGCCACAGTGAACAGAATAGTACATGGTACTGCACCTTAGTGTCAAACCCTGACTCATTTTATCAATGCATAAGCAAAGACTAGCTTCTAATGCTACTAAAACTTGACAACTTGACAGGTTTTAAAAGAGTTATCTGCTAAAAAATACACAATGTTACCAAATGCTTCTCTCACAGTGCATCCCAAATGCACACAGACTCACAGTGTGATTCTAGACAACAACCACTATACCTAGGAGTTTACCAAAAATCATTCACTACTGTGGAAGTGGTAAGGGAACTGCACACAATCTTCATATTTCAGGACTGCGCTTTTATTTCAAAGCCTGACTCATTTAATCAAAGCATAAGCAAAGACTGGCTTCTAATGCTACTAAAACTTGACAACATGACCGGTTTTAAAATGTTATCTGTCAGCAAATACACGATGTTACCAAATGCTTCTCTCACAATCCTTACCCAAATGCACACAGACTCACAGTGTGATTTTAGACAAGCAACACTATCCTAGGAGTTTACCAAAACTCATTCACTAGTCTGGAAGAGTTAATGGTACTGCACACAATCTACATATTTAAGTACAGCACATCAGTGTCAAAGCATGACTCATTTATTCAACGCATAAGCAAAGACTGGATTCTAATGCTACTAAAACTTCACAACATGACAGGTTATAAAACAGTTATCTGTCAGCAAATACATGATGTTACCAAATGCTTCTCTCACAGTGATCCCAAATACACACTAACTCACAGTGTTATTCTAGACAAGCACCAATATCCCTAGGAGTTTACCAAAACTCATTCACTACAGTGCAAGTGGTAAGGGAACTGCACACAATCTACATATTTCACGACTGCAATTTACTTTCAATGCCTGACTCATTTAATGAAAGCATAAGCCATAACTGTCTTCTAATGCTACCAAAACTTGACAACATGACATGTTTTAAAACAGTTATCTGTCAGCAAATACACGATGTTACTAAACACTTCGCTCACAGTGGTTCCCAAATGCACACAGACTCACAGTGTGATTCTAGACAAACAACACTATCCCTAGCAGCTTACCAAAACTCATTCACTACAGTGGAAGTGGTAAGGGAACTGCACACAATCTACATATTTCACGACTGCACTTTAGTGTCAATGCCTGACTCATTTAATCAACGCATAAGCAATGACTAGCTTCTAATGCTACTAAACCTTGACAACATGACAGGTTTTAAAAAAGTTATCTGTCAGCAAATACACAATGTTACCAAATGCTTCTCTCACAGTGGTTCCCAAATGCACACAGACTCACAGTGTGATTCTAGACAACAACCACTATACCTAGGAGTTTACCAAAAATCATTCACTACTGTGAAAGTGGTAAGGGAACTGCACACAATCTTCATATTTCAGGACTGCACTTTTGTGTCAAAGCCTGGCTCATTTAATCAAAGCATAAGCAAAGACTGGCTTCTAATGCTACTAAAACTTGACAACATGACCGGTTTTAAAACAGTTATCTGTCAGCAAATACACAATGTTATCAAATGCTTTTCTCACAATCCTTACCCAAATGCACACAGACTCACAGTGTGATTTTAGACAATCAACACTATCCTAGGAGTTTACCAAAACTCATTCACTAGTCTAGAAGAGTTAATGGTACTGAACACAATCTACATATTTAAGTACAGCACATCAGTGTCAAAGCATGACTCATTTAATCAACGCATAAGCAAAGACTGGATTCTAATGCTACTAATACTTCACAACATGACAGGTTTTAAAAAAGTTATCTGTCAGCAAATACATGATGTCACCAAATGCTTCTCTCCCACTGATCCCAAATACACACTAACTCACACTGTGATTCTAGACAAGCACCACTATCCCTAGGAGTTTACCAAAACTCATTCACTACAGTGCAACTGGTAACGGAAATGCACACAATCTACATATTTCATAAGTCATAACTGTCTTCTAATGCTACTAAAACTTCACAACATGACAGGTTAAAACAGTTATCTGTCAGCAAATACACAATGTTACCAAATACTTCTCTCACAGTGGTTCCCAAATGCACACAGACTCACTGTGTGATTCTAGACAAACAGCACTATCCCTTTCACTATACCAAAACACATTTCTTCATCTAGAAGTAGTAGTACATTTTAGTATAGAAACATAACATAACTCATTTCACAAATTCATAAACAATGACTGGTTTCTAATTCTACCAAAATATAAAAACAACACAGTTATCTGTCTACAAACACATGAAAAACACAAATGCTTATCACAGAATGGTTTCTACATGCACACACATTGTCAATAAGATTGTAGAGAAAAAAAGTACTCCCTACACTTTAGCAGGAGAAATACATTAGTCTGATTAAAATCAAAATAGTCTACATACATCCCCTCACAATTAAATAACTCATCTTTCAAGTTCTTTTGTAGATTAAGAAGTATATCAGTCACTCACCATATTTTCTTTTACAGAATCTCTGCACTGTGCACCTCTCAGCAAATACAAAGAATGGAAAAGTTTCCCTTTCATTTTCCACACATATACATGTAAACATCAAATCACAATCCTTCACACATAAACTCAAAAGCAAACACACATTTCTATTGGTTAAACATTTCAACCCTTTCCAACTGAAATACATTTCAACCCTTCCCCCAATCTGCCTTCTGCCTGTTACCATAGAAACAGGTCATGGAACACTGCACTGAGCTCACAGGTCACAAGTTCAGCACACAATGTTACTAAACAAGACTGGAAGTGTGCTTGACTTTTCAACATATCAGCTTATCATATATAATGTTCCTTACAATCTGTTTTTGTTAACCAATAAGAATCATACCTTTAAAAAACAGAAATATACACCCTACCTTTCAGTGTAGAAAGTAGTCATACAACCAATGATTTCTTGTCTTTTTTCCAAAAACATTGCCGTGGATCCGCGCACCCCACGCGTGAGAATCCGTGCACCCAACGCGATAGGATGCGCACACTGTGCGGGCATTTTGCCGTTTTTTTTTTTTTTAAAAGGGGGCCCCAGAGGGTCCTTCTGGGACCCCCTAAGCACCTCTAGAGGGTCAGAGTATTTCCACTCTGCCCCCTTTATATGTTTTACACACTTATTCCCCTTGCTTCTTCAGCCTTGCTTCTACCGAGGCAGAAAATGGCCGCCAACAGTTCCTGGTTTCGAATGTAGAGAGACACTTGACAGCCAAGTAGCATTCAGCGCGTGATCGGGAGGGTGCGTGCTTGGTTCGGGGAGGGTGCGCTTACGGTGCGGGTAGGGTCCGCGGATCCTCCCCGTCCATAGATATTTATGTACTTTTAACTCTAATTTTTTCAGGAACTACTGAACAGATTCACACCATATATGCAAAAGGCATGAGTCCGAACTGAGGACTGTCTCTTTGCAAAATTTGGTGTCATTCCATTCAGCGGTTCGGGCTGTAGCTGCGCCAACAGATCCTATGGGAAATTGCATGGGGAAAACACGTTTTGGGACCCCCCTTATTTTTCAGCCCCCGCTTGATGAATCACCACGAAACTTTCAGGGTAGGAGCGGAGCAGAGCTGGCCAAACGTTTGGAAAATTTCGCAAGGATTCGTCAACCGGCGCCAGACTTATTGGGAATAGAATGTTGCGGATTTCCTATGGAAAATAGGTCCTAACTATAACTACCTACTGGCGACCGCCAGTAGGTAATACATATATATATATATATATATATATATATACATATATATATATATCTGTATATATGTATATATATTACCTACTGGCAGTCGCCAGTAGGTAGTTATAGTTAGGACCTATTTTCCATAGGAAATCCGCAACATTCTATTTGGATTAACGTTGGCGCTGATTGACGAATCTTCGCGAAATTTTCCAAACTTTTGGCCAGCTCTGGTCCGCTCCTATCCTGAAAATTTTACGGTGATTTGTCAAGCGGGGGCCAATAAAAAAGGGGGGTCCCAAAATGCATTTTCCCCATGCATTTTCCCATCGGACCTGTAGACGCAGCTACAGCCCAAACTGCTGAACGGAATTACACCAAATTTGGCAAAGAGGTAGTCCTCAGTTCAGACTCGTGCCTTTTGCTTAAATGGTGTAAATCCGTTCAGTAGTTCCTGAGAAAATTAGAGTTAAAAAGATAGATATATCTGGGCTGGGCCTAACCACATCTCATCGTAAGATCTGATTGGCTGTCAGTACTTCATCCAAGAAGTGTTGGCAGCCATCTTGGGACCAATATACATGATAGCACCTCATTAAAAAGCATTGCAGTTAATAGAAGGTTTTAAGACTTAAGTTACATTATAAATAATTTGTTGATGGTACCATACTCATTTTCGGAATTGTGGTGTGTTCTAAGGTGATTTTACCATGTAAAAAAGCCTTCTGCTGTGATATCATGAATCATGTTTGAGAGAAAACTATCTTCTCATGCTTTTCCCACAGAGGTTTGGAAGGTAATCTATAAGCTAAACTGAGAGCATATTTTCTGTAAATTCACATTATCTTTCTCAGTCATGTGAGAATGAAGTCTGACATTCTCAGTAAAACATGTACATCGAACAAGGGCAGAGACTGTCAGTTGATTCCTTTGTGTTCTACTGCAGCTTCCCAGTGTTCTAAAGAACAACTAGAGCGCTAACATTCCTACTTATGACAAACGTATTGCACACCTGAAGCCATCTTGATTGGAATAAAGTGGTAACTCTTAAAACATTTAATTTAAAAAGGAACAAAATGAGGGGGTTCATTTTGCCATAGGAGGTATGATTAGTGCTGCAGAAAGAAAAATTAGGGCACATTTTGAGTGACTTCTCAAATCCTCTTCTATTTCACTGAAACATGCACTTTCAATACCTGCAGCAGACTTCCCTGGTGAGCAGTAGCTTTACCACAGTGATCTACTAAGGAACTAGAGTGCTAGCATTCAGAATGTATGGCAAATGTGTTACACATCTGAATGTCTTCTTGATGGAACCAAAGTAAAAAACTGAAAGTATTTCCTACTGAGGAGACTGCAGTAAATGAGGAAATTAGGAAACTTCATAACAAATACATCTCCCAAGATGGCCACCATAGACAAAAGAGCCCAAATGTAGCCCAAATATCACCCAGATGTAGCCCAAGTATAGCCCAATGACAGAATGTCCCAGAATGTTCTAACGAACAACTAGAGCGCCAACAGTCTTACTCATGACAAAAGTATGGGACACCTGAAGCCATCTTGATTGGAATAAACTGGTAACACTTAAAACATTTAATTTAAAAAGGAACACAATGAGGGGGTTCATTTTGCCATAGAAATTATGATTAGTGCTGAAGAAAGAAAAATTCGGGCACATTTTCAGTGATTTCTCAAATCCTCTTCTATTTCATTAAAACATTCTGATATGCAGAGTGAAACATGCACTTTTAATACCATCAGCAGACTTCCGTGGTGAGCAGTAGCTTTACTCCAGTTATCTAATGAGCAACTAGAGTGCTAACATTCAGAATTTATGGCAAATGTGTGACATATCTAAATACCTTCTTGATGGAATCAAAGTAAAAAACTGAAAGCATTTCCTACTGAGGAGACTGCAGTAAATGAGGAAATTAGGAAACTTCATACCAAATAAATCCCTGAAGATCGCCACCAGAGTCAAAAGAGCCCAAATGCAGCACAAATATCACCCAGATGTAGCCCACATGTAGCCCAATGACAGAAGTGTGCAAAACACCTATTTTTTGTGTATTTGCAGTTTTATATAGTGCAGACTTGTCAGGTATTTGAGTGCTTTACATGAGCATTGGTTACATCACACAAGATCAAATTCATTTTGGTTGTAGACATGGGGAGATTAAGTGATTTGATCAGAATCACAGAATGTTGAGCTGAAGCAGAAACTCCAACCTGGTTCCCCAGTTGCAAAGTCTGCAGCTCTGGAAGTAACACCACATCCTCTCCCCTAAGTGCAACATTTAATCAAGAGGTCAACTGGATAAAAAAACATACAGATTACAAATAATTTAAAAGTTCTTTGTCGCTATTTGAAAACTCAGAAAAGATGTCCTCATTTTAGTTTTTTAGAGCACTAACCATAATTTTGATGCAAATAAGACCCTCTCATATATGTAATTTCTAAAGGAAATGCTCTAGGTATTACAGTTTTGATTACATCAAGATGACGTCAGGCGTTCCACACTTTTGTAATAAATATAGAATGTTACCAATCTAGTTGTTCATTGGGATACTGTTGAGAGGCAGAGGCCAGGGCCACGGACTCTGAAAATTGAAGGCAGGTAGGAGAGTGCAGAGGCAACAATTTGACCACACTGGGCAAGCAGGAAGGGCAGTGGCAACAAACCAACAATACACGACTGGCAAGAGAGGCTGTGGCAATATAATAGACCATTGTGGGCAGAAGGAAGAGGCAGTGGTAGTACAACCATGCATGTCAACAGACCCGTTTCAGCCAGGAAACGTCCAATGTTTTTAAGCTCAAATGGGCTTTATTTGATCTGTCTCCTGTCCACAATCCCCTCTTTTTCAATGTAACTCAAAGGGGAAAATCAATACCTCTGTTTTTTTTCAAAATCTCCCTCTTACCAAGTTCAAAATGTTCGCAAGTATGGTACATTGGATCATGGTAGGCAGGAGGAATTGGGGTAGGGACATGGACTTGGATAACAGAGGACAGGAGGGACATGGAGAGGTGCACCAAACTGAACCTACAGGGCTGGCATCAGGGTTTGCAGCAGCACAATACACCACACAGGGCATGCGGGACGGGAGTGCAGCACAACAATCCATAGAAAGCAATAGGGAGGGGACAGGACCATGCACATGGACAACAGAGAACAGAGGGGAAAGAGGCAATGGTAGCTAGCTGACCATAATGGACAGACAGGAGAGAAAGCTGCAGCATAACAGGACATAAAGGGCAGGAGGGACGGATCAGGGGCATTACAATGGAACAGAGAAGCCAGGAGGGAGGGAATAGGGGTCTGCACATGGAAACAGAGGGCTGGGGGCAAGGGGGCAGGGCAGGAGCAGCAAGATGACCATGGAGGTCAGGCAGGATGGGCACTAGAAACAAGACACACCATGGAGAGCAACAGTGAGACTATGATGGCATACACACAGACCATGGAGGGAAGGTGGGAGGGGGTCAGGGGCAGCTTGCTGAAAACACAGGGAAGGCCATGGCAGCACAGAAGACCATGCATGGCAAGTGGGAGGGTTAGTGGCAGCACAATGGCTATGATGGGCAAGAAGGAGGGTGCAGGGGCATGCACAAAGGACCATGGAGGATAGAAGGGAGGGTCAGGACCTGGGCGCAGACAAGAGAGTTCAGGGGAGGGGCCTCCCAACAGACCGCACGGGGCAGGCAGGAGGAGCAGTTGCAGCACAACAGACCAGGGAGGGCAGAAGGGTGTGGCAGTAAAATGGACCATGGAGGACAGGAGGAAGGGGATAGGGGCATAGCATGTGGACCGGCAGGGTAGAGGTGGCAGGGACAGGTTACAGTCATCTGACAATGCTAGGCAGGTGGGAGGGGAGTGGCAGCTCAACAGAACACTCAGAGTAGATAGGAGTGGTAGGTCCATGGAACATGGTGGGCAAAAAGGATGGAGCAGGGGCATGCACAAAGACATCGGAGAGCAGGGGGAAGGGGAATAGGGGCAGCAAGCTAAATACAGAGGCTAAGCAGGAGGTCAATGATGGGCCATAGAATTGGGCAATGGAGGGCAGGAGGAGTGGACTGGTACATCATGCTAAATGGAGGGCAGTGGCAGCACATCAGACCATGCTCGGCAGGAGGGAGGAGGCTAGTCCATGGATTCAGACAACAGAGGATAGGGAGGAGGTGGATGGGGCAGCAAGCTAACTGTTCAGAGAAGGTGGGTATTAGGAACTTTATTGTTTTTAAAATGTGTGTCTGTGCGAACTACTTAAAATATGAACAAGTATGCAGCATAATCTCACTTTTATTGAGGAAGAAGAGGACGTTTCTGACTGTGACTCCAGGCTCACTTGGCAGAAACACCCCCTGACCCGGCACCCCCATCGCAAAATGTAATGCCCGTGAAAAGGGTAGGTGGACGCAGTGTTATATAGAACATAGTCCTGAGAGCACGATTGAAAATGAAAACTAGATATAGTATATGGTATAAACTCTGCACCAAAAAGCATGATATAAGATGAACTGGGGCGTGAAATATAATATGCAATACATTGTGCGCAATGACAGATTCATTGGAGAGCGCGAGATAGCACAGGCACTAGCGCGTTCTATGCGATATGCGCCTTGGAGTGTAATATGCACAGGGAAGTGTTGTGTAACCTAACTAATCTCTAAAGTTGTAATATAAAATATGTGCTGGGGAGTGTAACGTTGCATATACACTGTGACAAAGATATGGATCCCAGATTGTAATATGTATGGCATAGCGCTGTGCGTTATAAAATAGGCATCGAGGAAGGCATGTTAGATGGGGCAATATACCCCGTGCGAAGGGAAGTGTGACGTTACAGTATTCACGGGGTGGTGTTACAGTGCACATGGGCTAGAGAGTGTCATAGCAAACGCACTAGCTGGTGGAATAAAGCACAGAGGTGTGTGGCACTCGGCGGGCACTGGTGGGTGTAACACAGCATTGGGCTCAGCCAGGAGCACGCTGTGACTCTCAAGTGAGGTTTGTCTCCTTTCCAGAGAGTAAAATAAAAAGTATTACACATCCGGCGGTGGATGTGTGTTTTATTAACCGTGAGGGGGGTTTCTTGCATAGTTTGGTCGAATATTTATTGAATCCCCTTTGAATGGCTTGGTGTGCGTGTGTATTAAATGTGCCCGTCAATAGCTACCCATGTTTGTATAAATAAACGACAAGGGTGTCTACTTGGAGAGTACCCACAGGCGGGGGCACCGGGATAAGGCACGGTAGGGCATCAGACACGTCAGAGCTTCACTAGTGGTGTAAATACATTCCACGTGGATTCATTGTATGCATAGTCGCCTTTTAATGAATATCACGCAAATGGTCATGGTGATACTGATAGGTACGTATGGTTTGTCCGGCATGTCCTAGGTCTTTCTATAAATATATATTTTTTAAGAATAATAAAAAACAAAGGCCGGCCCCGGGGGATGGGGTCCCAAGGGCCAATAAATTAGAAAAAGAAGGGGGGCCACAGAGCCCTCCTTCTTAAAAAAATAAAATAAATAAAAGACCGGCATCGCGTCGGAGGCCACGCCCCCTCCTTACAGCACTCTGCAAACGCGCCCCCTGGCTAGTTGTATGTTGTGAAATTAATTCCCCTTCAATACTGAGGGTCCCTGAGGGCCAACTAGCCCAACAGGTATCTCCAGTATGCGCCAGGGAGCTGCGTTGCAGACAGGTGTTCTGAGGCCACGCCCCTTTTTACACCTCTATGCAATGCATCTCTGTGGCGCTTACTGGAGGTGCCTAGTGGGCTAGTTTGACCCTAGGGACCCTTGGGATTCATGGGGACTTAATCTCTCAACTTAGAACGGCCACAGGGCGCGTTTACACGGTGGTGAAGGGAGGGGATGGGGCCTGCAGTGACGTGTGCAAACACGCCCTGTGGCGCGTTTTAAGTTGGGGAAATAATTCCCTTTCAATCCTGAGGGACCCTGGGGGCCAACTAGCCCACCAGGTGCTTCCAGTAAGCACCACTGCTCTGCGTTGCAGAGAGGTGGTGCAGGCCGTGCCCCTTTTTACACCTCTCTGCAATGGCGCTTACTGGACGTACCTAGTGAGCTATTTTGCCCCTAGGGACCCTCAGGATTCAAGGGGACTTAATCTCCCAACTTAAAACGGCCACAGGGCGTGTTTACACAGTGGGGAAGGGAGGGGACGGGGCCTGAGGTGATGTGTGCAAACACGCCCTATGGCGCGTTTTAAGTTGGGGAAATAATTCCCTTTCAATCCTGAGGGACCCTGGGGGCTAACTAGCCCACCAGGTGCTTCCAGTAAGCGCCCCTGAGCTGCGTTGCAGAGAGGTGGTCCAGGCCGTGCCACTTTTTACACCTCTCTGCAAAGCAGCTCTGTGGCGCTTACTGGAGGTACCTAGTGGGCTAGTTGGACCCTAGGGACCCTCAAGATTCAAATGAACTTAATCTCCCAACTAAAAACGGACACAGGCCATGTTTACACAGTGGTGAAGGGACGGGGCCTGAGTTAATGTGTGCAAACATGCCCTGAGGGGCGTATTAAGTTGGGGAAATAATTCCCCTTCAATGCTGAGGGACCCAGGGGGCCAACTAGCCCACCAGGTGCTTCCAGTAAGCGCCAGTGTGCTGCGTTGCAGAGAGGTGGTCTAGGCCGTGCCCCTTTTTACATCTCTCTGCAACGCAGCTCTGTGGCGCTTACTGGAGGTACCTAGTGGTCTAGTTGGACCCTAGGGACCCTCAGGATTCAAGGGGACTTAATCTCCCAACTTAAAATGGCCACAGGGCGTGTTTACACAGTGGGGAAGGGAGGGGACGGGGCCTGAGGTGACATGTGCAAACACGCCCTGTGGCACGTTTTAAGAGGTAGTTTTAATTCCCTGCCCTATTATATACTAGGGGCTTACAGAGGAGGTCATGCTAATCACAGGGGGACCCCAACGCATAGGGTTCCCTAGTGTATGTAGGTGTTTTCACTGTATTCTGAGTGTCTTTTAACATAGCACTGGCTCTAGGACTGGTTAGTCAGACTCAGTTACCACCAGTATCCGTCTGAAAAAGTTGAGGGTACAGGATGATTTTGCAACAAGGCTACTTTTTGCTCTTCTTTTTGTTCTTTCTGCACGTTATCCTTCTTCCTGCACTTTTCTTCGTCTTTGAGGACTTCTGTTGCTTCTTTCTGCATTTCTTTTTTTTCTTTCTGTGCGTTTTTTCTTCTTTCTTCACATGTCCTATCTCTGTAAGCATTGTTAGAAATTAGCATTTAAAAAACCTTTGAAATTTACTGAAAAAACCATAGGTTTCAGGGGCGTTATAGTTAGCTGGACTTTTCACTCGTACAAAACCATTGAAATTCCCCCGTTATAGTTAGTTCAGCTAACTATAACTCGCGTGCCCACAATGCACTGCGGATGACGCCCGCAATGCACTGCGGATGACGTCACATATTACATCACTCATGACATGGTCAGTGATGACATCTCAAATGACATCACTGATGACATCATCCTTGTGATAGAGTGGCAGACCTCCTCTCCCCCAATATAACCTTTGATACACACATTCAAAAATAGAAACTAACATGTTCAAAACAATGGACATACCAATACCAGTTACGACAACCTATTCAGTAATCCTAAGATCCACATACATATCCACTCATTCACCAACAGTCCTATACAGTCACTCATACATGTACTCACTCATCATATGTACTCATACACCTATACATCCTGTTACACAACGCCACTCATCCATAGAGTTACTAACACACATAGTCACTCATGCTAATAAAGAATCAAACATCCATTTACTTGCATATACAGTTATACACATACCACCACACTTACTTCTACAGAAACTTACACATAATTAGTCTTTTAAACAATCACTTATAGAAACACATACTCATTCCTACAGGAACTCTTCCAATCTCTCACTCTCACATATACTCACTTATATACACCAATAGTCACATATACTAGTTTAAAACATATGTAGTTACTCATAAAGACTAGGCCTGGGCCAAAATTTCGTTCCGTTCGCGGAAATTGCGATAATTTGGCATTTTCGCGTTCTGCGGAAAGCGCGAAAATGTCAAAATTTCCGCATTCCGCAGCTTAGCGATAATTTGTTTCTTGCTCGTGCTGTAAAATAATACATTCTCGCGTGCGCGAGATCGCCTTACCTGAATACACGCGTACGCCGACAAGTTTTCCCGATCCGGTCGCGTTCTCCACGAGATGTTGCATTATTGGTAGCCATTTGCGCTGTCTCGCGACAGTTCGCGCCCGCAGTAACGTCATGCGTCGTGCGATCACGTCTTTCTTCTCGTGATCATGCACCGCGTGACAAGTGAAAACAAGATGGCCGCGCCCGCGTGCAATCGGATGAATAAGTTAGCGAGCCGCGACCATGCAGAAAATACCGCTAACGGGCGGGAAAAAAACTTCTGCATCTTCGCGATATTTCCGCGTGATTTCGGAGATTTTTAACATTTTCGCGATAATTTGCGAAAGTGATTTCACAAATTCCGCCCACCCCTAATAAAGACACTATTGAGACAGTCATTCACTCACTAACACACCCATGCACACACTCATCCACCCATACAGTCCTGCGCACATGCTGTCTTCAACACATACAAACAGTGAGTCACTCATTCATGCACCTATGCACTACGTAATACCCCCCACCGAACCATACAGACACTCAGACACTCATACTGATACTAAAAAACTAACTAATAACCTATATAGACACTCATGTAGCTACTCACCAACCCATGCAGCCACTTATACACAAAGTGAGAGACTCATGCAGATATTTACATATTTAAACATTGCTCACTAAGCCATGTATTCACTAAGATACACTTAATCAGTCAGTTATACAATCAATTTTTCAAAAACAAATCATCCATTTAGACACTTATATACCCATTTATTCTTCCAGCGACCTTGAGATATACATATATAAAACATATGTAATTTTCAGAAAAACACACATTCACTGGATGATGTCTTCAGTGATGTCATCAGTGATGTCATTTGAGATGTCATCAGTGATGGCATGAGTGATGTCACTGACCATGTCATGAGTGATGTAATATGTGACATCATCAGCAGTGCATTGCGGGCGCGCGAGTTATAGTTAGCCAAACTAATTATAACGGGGGAATTTCAATGGTTTTGTACGAGTGAAAAGTCCAGCTAACTATAACGCCCCTGAAACCTATGGTTTTTTCAGTGAATATATATATATATATATATATATATATATCACCAACACGAGTCCACCAGCCGTTGCACCTCAGCGTCACGGGTGCAGCTCAGCGCTTGGAGGACGCGCAAATAAATTCCAAAACACAGGTTACCCACTCCTCCGGAACCTTTTTCAATAGAGCGCACTCAGAGCCATCAGCGTTTCGTAAGCACTTTTTACATTTATTTTCGTCTCAGCTGCTTGCAGAATAGACAAACGCGTTTCAGCGTAACCGCCTTCGTCAGTGTCTATTCGATTGTTACAATCAAAATGTTTAAATAAAGTTTTCATGCAATTCATGGAAATAGAAAATAACTTTTTTAAATAAACATAGAAGAAGATCCAATGCTGCAGACATTTGTTATGTTAAGATAGCGGACATCTTTAAATGGTCAATACATTGTATTCATGTATGGATTCATAGCTTAAATATGCTTATATCTGTCTCTTATTTACTTTACAATTAATTATTGTTCATCCAAATGCATTCCAAAGTAATGAATGATTGCAATTCATTCCGCCGCACTTTCTAATTCCGCCCTGTATGGGCATATACTACAACGTAGTCTGCATAATTACATCAAATGGACAATACAGTTATTTCTGTTATGAGCTCCTTATGGGATGCGGAGACCCTCAATCTAACTGATGTGGACCCACATTTCCTCTTCATTGTTAAGTCCTTTTGGGGCCTTTGTTTGCAACTTTATAATATACTTGGATTCAAGAATGCGTAATTTCTTCACCTGGTCTCCTCCCCTTTCAGATTTGACAATCTGATCCAGGCAGAAGAACCTGAGAAGGTTACTGTTGCTTTGGTGTTCCATTTCGAAATGACAGGCAACTGGGTAATTATGGTCTTTATTTGTAATCGCCCGTAAGTGTTCTAAGATTCTTTTTTTTGTGGGATGGATCGTACTTCCCACATATTGTTTCCCGCATGGACACACCAAACAATACACTGTGTGATCCGAGTTGCAATTTAGAAGCTTTGAAATCGGGGTTCTCCCGGTTTTTCCTGGTATTACATAGTCCTTTACATTGTGGCTGTTTTTGCAGGCTTTGCATTTCATGCAAGGAAAGAAACCTTTGATAGGTATAGGTTTCTTCCTCTTAGCCACATAGTGACTTTGGACTAAATGATCCTTCAAAGAATTTCCTCTCCTGTATGTTACCAGGGGATTGTCAGTAAGAATTTTACCCACTACAGTGTCAGATTTTAATATTCTCCAATTTTTTTTGAGAATTTGAAAAACTTCAGATGATTTTTCAGTGAAATTGGTAATTATCCTAATTTTTGCATCTTTACTTTTAATCTTGTCCACTAGTAAGAAGCTTCTTTGAATAGAGTTGCAATGGAGCTCCGCTTTATTCAGAACTCCCTTGCAATACCCTCTTTGTTGAAATCTCACTTTGGCCTGACTGATTGCTTTGTTCAATTCCGAGGTCTTGGAACAGTTTCGTTTCATTCTCAGAAACTCCCCAAGTGGTATATTGTTAACTACACTCCTCGGATGACAACTTCCTGCATGCAGGATTGTGTTTCCTGCTGTGGGTTTACGATAGAGGGCTGTTTCTATAGTACTCCCTTCAATGTATACTCTGAGGTCAAGATATACCACCTCCTTACTGCTGATGCAACTGGTAAATTGTAAGTTTTGATCATTAACATTAAGAGCTTTGATGAAGTCCTCTGCATCGCTCTGTGGACCACGCCACAGGATGAACAGATCATCAATGTACCGTGTCCACAGAGCGATGTGATCCATCCATTTAGCATTGGTACCGGTCCAGGCAACGTGCTCCTCCCACCAGCCTACGAACAAGTTCGCGTAGCTGGGGGCGAAGCACGTTCCCATCGCCGTACCTTGTCTCTGCAGATACAATTGTTCAGAGAAAATAAAAATGTTATTTGTTAAACAAAACTCCGTTAGTTCCATAAGCATCTCATTATGCTTTCGATATTTCAGTGGTCTTCTCTTCAGAAAGAAGCTTATAGCCTCCAAGCCCTTGGTGTGGTGGATCGATGTATACAAACTGACAATGTCTAAAGTTATCAATAGCATACCAGGTTCCCATGTGATACCTTGTATAATACGAAGAAAATCCTTAGTATCACGTAAATACGACGTTAGATCCCTCACTATAGGAGAAATAAAACTGTCTATGTAAACTGAGGTATTCTCCAAAAGACTGTTCTTGGATGACACGATTGGTCGTCCCGGGGGCCATGTTTTACTTTTATGCACTTTCGGCAAATGATAGAAAGTTGCCAATTCAGGATGTTCACATTTTAAAAAGTTCCAATCTTCCTGATCCAAAGTTCCTTCGTCCCTCCATTTTGTGATCAAAGCATGGAAGTCCGTAATACTCCTAGTGTACTGCTGTTTATTGATCGGAGTATAATGCTCCAATTTCTTCAATTGAGATAATGCTTCATCTTCATATTGTGTTCTCCTGAGGATGACTACGTTCCCCCCTTTATCTGAGGGCTTTATGATGATGGATTCATCTTTTTTAAGATCTTCAATTGTTTCCCATTGTTGTTTTGTGAGATTTCTTCTTGTTGCATTAAATTTACTTTTTTGAAGATTTTTCAAGTCTTCAATGACCATCTCCTGGAAAGTATCAATCGCATCATATGCTGTTCGTGGTATCGTTTTGGAATTATGTTTAAGATTACTTTTGCATGTTTTTTGTGGGATGCCACTTTCTTCCACTCTTTGAGTTACGGTGATATCTTGTTGTTCATCTTCTAACTCATGAAGTAACACAAGGGTTGCAAGATCCGCTCCTGTCAAATCGTCATCAGCCTCCGTTGCTGTGATTATCGGCAGGCTTGCTTTGGGATGCAGGAGGTGTAATTTCATCAATTTGACTTTTCTGATAAATTTATAAATATCTATACGTGTTTGCGTATAGTCAAATGCTGGTGTGGGGCAAAAAGTGAGTCCTAGTTTCAGAATATCCAATTCAGTGTCTGTCAGATTCCTATCTGACAGATTGATCACTGTCTGTTCCTTCAATTCCATCGTCCCCCTCGTTTGCTGCGTGTTACTATTGGGGTGGAACGTTCCATTTCTGCTCTTTTTGCCTTTTGGCAGGAAGTTGTCATCCGAGGAGTGTAGTTAACAATATACCACTTGGGGAGTTTCTGAGAATGAAACGAAACTGTTCCAAGACCTCGGAATTGAACAAAGCAATCAGTCAGGCCAAAGTGAGATTTCAACAAAGAGGGTATTGCAAGGGAGTTCTGAATAAAGCGGAGCTCCATTGCAACTCTATTCAAAGAAGCGTCTTACTAGTGGACATGATTAAAAGTAAAGATGCAAAAATTAGGATAATTACCAATTTCACTGAAAAATCATCTGAAGTTTTTCAAATTCTCAAAAAAAATTGGAGAATATTAAAATCTGACACTGTAGTGGGTAAAATTCTTACTGACAATCCCCTGGTAACATACAGGAGAGGAAATTCTTTGAAGGATCATTTAGTCCAAAGTCACTATGTGGCTAAGAGGAAGAAACCTATACCTATCAAAGGTTTCTTTCCTTGCATGAAATGCAAAGCCTGCAAAAACAGCCACAATGTAAAGGACTATGTAATACCAGGAAAAACCGGGAGAACCCCGATTTCAAAGCTTCTAAATTGCAACTCGGATCACACAGTGTATTGTTTGGTGTGTCCATGCGGGAAACAATATGTGGGAAGTACGATCCATCCCACAAAAAAAAGAATCTTAGAACACTTACGGGCGATTACAAATAAAGACAATAATTACCCAGTTGCCCGTCATTTCGAAATGGAACACCAAAGCAACAGTAACCTTCTTAGGTTCTTCTGCCTGGATCAGATTGTCAAATCTGAAAGGGGAGGAGACCAGGTGAAGAAATTACGCATTCTTGAATCCAAGTATATTATAAAGTTGCAAACAAAGGCCCCAAAAGGACTTAACAATGAAGAGGAAATGTGGGTCCACATCAGTTAGATTGAGGGTCTCCGCATCCCATAAGGAGCTCATAACAGAAATAACTGTATTGTCCATTTGATGTAATTATGCAGACTACGTTGTAGTATATGCCCATACAGGGCGGAATTAGAAAGTGCAGCGGAATGAATTGCGATCATCCATTACTTTGGAATGCATTTGGATGAACAATAATTAATTGTAAAGTAAATAAGAGACAGATATAAGCATATTTAAGCTATGAATCCATACATGAATACAATGTATTGACCGTTTAAAGATGTCCGCTATCTTAACATAACAAATGTCTGCAGCATTGGATCTTCTTCTATGTTTATTTAAAAAAGTTATTTTCTATTTCCATGAATTGCATGAAAACTTTATTTAAACATTTTGATTGTAACAATCGAATAGACACTGACGAAGGCGGTTACGCTGAAACGCGTTTGTCTATTCTGCAAGCAGCTGAGACGAAAATAAATGTAAAAAGTGCTTACGAAACGCTGATGGCTCTGAGTGCGCTCTATTGAAAAAGGTTCCGGAGGAGTGGGTAACCTGTGTTTTGGAATATATATATATATATATATATATATATATATATATATATATATATATATATATATTACCTACTGGCGATCGCCAGTAGGTAGTTATAGTTAGGACCTAGGTTCTATGGGAAAATGGCAACATTCTATTCGCAATAACTTTGACGTCGATTGATGAATCTTCGTGAAATTTTCAAAACTAATTCTTTGTTGAGATCAGCTCCTATGTTGAAAGTTTGGGGGTGATTCATCAAGGTGGGGTGCGAAAAATGGGGGGTCCCAAAACGTGTTTTTTCAATGTTAATTTCCATAGGAAACTTTAGACAAGGCTACAGGTCGAACGGGTGAACGGAATTACCCCAAGTTCGGCAGGGAGAAGGGTCTTGGTCTAGAAAGCACGCTTTTGTTTATTTGGTGTAAATCCGTTCAGTAGTTTTTGAGAAATATCGAAATCTACAGATATCGATATTTGGGAATTCTGCCATCTGATTGACTGAGGCGTTATGAGCACGAGTTTGCTGCTGATTAGCTGCGAGCGCTGCGAGCGTTTGCAACTAGGAAGTGTTGGCCGCCATTTTGTGATACCGTTGAAACGAGTAAGGGGGAAAAAGGGCGAAAATATGGGAAAGAGAAGGGTAGGAGCACTGTAACCTGCAGTACAGTTGTGGAAGTAGTGTCAGCATATGTGTATACCTACTAGGATGAACTACTGACCCGTAGTGGTGTGAAAGTCCTGGGTACGGAAAATATTTGAGGTATTGTCTAGAGTCTCATGGAAGGAGGAAGTGTTGGCCACCATTTTGTTATTCCATTGAAGTGAGTAAGGGGGAAAAAGGCCGAAAAAAGTAGGAAATAGGAGGGTAGGAGCACTGTAACCTCTGTGGTGTGTTTAGGGTGTGCTATAGAGGGGGTGCGAAGTGAACTAATCATACCTACCGGTGTGAAAGTGCTAGGCTACGAAAATTAAGTGAGGTATTGCCTAGAGTGTGATGCTGCTAAGGTGAGGTGGTGCAGGACTCGGGGATTAGAGCGTGAGTCTAAATTGTGTGTCTTATGCTGTGAAGTCATGTGCCGTGGCCGCTGCAGTACAGTTGTGGAAGTTGTGTCAGCATGTGTTTATATCTACTAGGACGACCTATTGACCCGTACTGGTCTGAAAGTTCTGGGGTACGGAAAATATGTGAGGTAGTGTGTATAGTCTCATGCTGCTAAGCTGAGCTGCTGCCGGACTCAGGGATGAAAGTGTGAGCCCAAACTGTGTGTCATATGCTGTGAAGTCATGTGCTCTGGCCGCTGTGCCACATCTGTGCAAGTAGTGTCAGCATGTAGTTATAGCTACTTGGAGGAACTTTTTTTCGAACAGTGTAACTTGTGTATGGTGCTTAGGGGGTGTTATATAGGGAGTGCGAAGGTAAATTTGTGTGTATGAAATGAATTTGGTATTTGGAAAGTGGAAAACACTGACTCCTACGGGTCTGATGGCGCTAGGGGCATAAGGTGACGTGCTGCTGGAGTTGGTAATAAAGTTGATGAACTACTGACCTCTATTGTGAACTTTTAACGTGCACGTGCCGTTGAATGTTCGATAAAATGTAGCAAAAGTATATCGTTAGGTTAAAAAAATGATACATTTTTAACCTGCAGGTGTCGTAGAAGGTTCCAGAAAGTGTGGTGATAAAATAGGTTGAACTTGTGACCTGTATGTGGCGCGGAATAATAAGTAGCTTTTCAGAAGGAAAATTCAAAATGAACCAATAGAGGTAAGTTTTAGAATGTCGTTGAAGGAATGAAGTATTCTGATTTGTTCTTTACATGTATTTATGTGTGGAGCGACAGAGAAATTGTGCCATTCCTGGTTTCATTCTTGATGAAGTCAGAGCTTTACATGTACTATGTGAGAAAGAGAGAATTGTATGTGTGTCATTTGAAATCTGGATAGTTGAGTTAGAAATGAATAAGGTGTGTTATGTGTTTTATAGTATTGATTAAGTAGTTGATGTGATGTTTTTAATTTTGAAAGTATTTTTTATTTCAAAGTAATATAGTGTTAGTAACGTGTGGTGTTTGATATTGGTTATGAAATATTCATAAAATTTGAGCTGTTGTTATATAAGTATTTTATATATGTTTAGGAATTTTTCACAGAGAAGAAGTGTAGTTTGTCTTCTTTATAGGACTGCATTGTTTTGAAAATGAGGTACAGCGTTAATTTGAGTTTGTAATGTATTTGGGGAGATAAAGAAAATGTCTCACGTTTTCAACTGACTTTTTGTGGAAATAGTGGGGTAGGGGGTGGTGGTAGGAGACGTATGTGTTATTTAGTTAAAAGCGATAAAACGAAATGCAGAAATGTTATGTGGGCAGGTTGTGGTCTTATTTTTGACACTGAGAGGTAGGTTTGAATGTAAAACAGGGTAGGTTGTTCTACAGTGGGGCCGTGTACAGTGTTTGGAGATTACATGGAGAGGAGATGGAGATAGGAAAAGTGATGCGTTCCTTTTATATGTACGCATAGTTTGAGTCATGTGATCCTAAGTTGAGATAAATATGAATATGGTTTCTGGTTTGCATTTGGGTATAGTGAATAGTTTTTGTAGTTTCTCACTAGTGAATAATAACAAGGTAGATATACTAAAATATATGGCAGTAAACATATTAATTATTGTCTGTTCTTATTGAATAGAAGTAGTTGGGGAGTGCTTCTTTAGAAGAGATGTTTTATAAATGTGTGAGAGATAAAAAAAATGTAAATGTGCGGTATATTTTCTGTATGAGTTTGTTGACATTAGAGAACTTACATGTGATACTATTTGTCAGGCTGTGTCTCTGTAACGGATATATGTAGGTGTTGAAGTGGTTCGTGTTTTACTGATGGTGAGCTTCACTATCCCTTTTGAGACACTCGTCAATTTATTCATTCCATTTAATATCTTTAATATAGATACAGTAAATGGAATGTATATCAAAAGTGTGGGAATTAGAACTTTGTTTACTCTCCCCATGCCCTGCTATACACTCTACAGACTGTTTAAACAACTTTCGTAACATATAGATGTCTAGCTAGTAAAGGTGGTGTAGTTTGAATGGGCCCATTTATAAACCGTGCTATGGTTTATGTTTTACCCGCCAATTTGCATGTTTGAATACTTTTTGCTGATAAGTGTTCCGGCAGACACCTGTTAAAATTAACGTTGTGTATGGGTATAGTGGCGCTACTGGGAATGGTGGGGGTTTCTGTTTGATTTCGTATGGTTAAGCAAGGGCAGGGTGGGTGTGGGGGAGGTGGTTATGTTGCTGATTGAAACACAGAATATAGTAATGTGCAGCTGTCGAGCTACTAAAGGTGATCTAGTACCACTGGGAGCACTTATAAAGCACCCTATGGCATGGGATATATTTTAGTGGCAAATTTGCATGTTTAAATACGTTTTGCTGATGAGCGTTTCGGGAGACATCTGTTGAAATTAAGCCTCTGTTTGGCTATAGTGGTGCTTGTACGTGTGCTGGGGCTCTTTCTTTTATTGCGTAAAGTTAAGCACGGGTGGGTGTTGAGGTGGTGTAGTGGTACTGTGACTATTTATAAACCGTCTTATGGTATGGTGTATGTTTGAGTTGCAAAATTGCAGGTTTTAATAGGTTTTACTGATGAGCGTTCCGGCAGACACCTGTTGACATTAAGTCTATGTATGGCTATAGTGGCGGTAACGGGAGTGCTGGGACTCGTTGTTTGATTTCGTAAGGTTAAGCAAGGGATGGGTGGGAGTGGGGGAGGTGCGTATGTTGCTGATTAAAAGACGGATCTTTGTAACGTGGGCATGTGTAGTTACTAAAGGTAATGTAGTTTCACTGGGCCCATTTATAAACAGTGCTATGGGATGGTTTATGTTTTACCCGCCAACTTGCATGTTTGAATAGATTTTGCCGATAAGTGTTCCGGTAGACACATGTTAACATTAAGCCTGTGTATAGGTATAGTGGAGCTACTAGGAATGGGGGGTTTCTGTTTGATTTTGTACAGTTAACCAAGGGCGGGGGTGGGTGTGGGGGAGGTAGTTATTTTGCTGTTTGAAATACAAAATATATTAACATGGAGATGTGGAGCTACTAAAGGTGATGTAGTACCACTGGAAGCACTTATAAAGTGCCTTATGGCATGGTATATGTTTTACCCGCAAATGTGCATGTTTTAATACGGTTTGCTGATGAGCTTTTCAGGAGACATCTGTTGAAGTTAAGGCTTGTGTGTATGGCTAGAGTGGCGCTTCTACATTTGCTTGGGCTCTTTCTTTTATTGCGTAAAGTTAAGCAAGTGCGGGTGTTGAGGTGGTGTAGTGGTACTGTGACTATTTATAAACCGTCTTATGGTATGGTGTATGTTTGAGTTGCAAAATTGTAAGTTTTGATAGCTTTTGCTGATGAGCGTTCCGGCAGACACCTGTTGACATTAAGTCTATCTATGGGTATAGTGGCGGTAATGGGAGTGCAGGGACTCGTTGTTCGATTTCGTAAGGTTAAGCATGGGTATGGGTGGGGGTGGGGGATGTGCATATGTTGCTGATTATAAGACGGACATTTGTAACGTGGGCATGTGTAGTTAGTAAAGGTAACGTAGTTTGAGTGGGCCTATTTATTAACCGTGCTATGGTATTGTTTATGTTTTTCACGAATTTGCATGGTTGAATACTTTTTGTTGATAAGTGTTCCGGCACACACCTGTTAAAATTAAGCCTGTGTATGGGTATATTGACGCTACTAGCAATGGTGGGGTTTTCTGTTTGATTTCGTACGGTTAAGGAAGGGCGGGGGTGGGTGTGGGGGAGGTGGGTATGTTTCTGATAAAAACACAGAATTTAGTAACGTGCATATGTCGAGCTAGTGAAGGTGATGTAGTACCACTGGGAGCACTTATAGAGTGCCCTATGGCATGGTATATGTTTTACCCACAAATTTGTATGTTTTAATATGCTTTGCTCATGAGCGTTCCGGTAGACGGTTGTTGAAATTAAGTTCTTGTATTGGTATAGTGTGTTTACTTGGTTTGGTGTGGCTCTTTCTTTAATTTTGTAAAGTTAAGGAAGGATGGGGAAGAGGGTGGTGCAGTGGCAGTGTGCCCATTTATGAATCGCCTTATGGTATGGTATATGTTTTTCTGGCAAATTCCCATGTTTTAATACAGTTTGGTGATGAGTGTTCCAGCAGACAGGCACAGAAATGACACAACAGTTCTGTGGATAAGACATCTTCGTGCTGATAGATGCTCTTGTACTGTGGTAGAAGGCTGATAGCGTTGATGGAAAATTATGAAACTTGGTGCCATTGTAGATTTTAATGGAAGGTTACACTGTTTGTTTGTAACTATGGTGTAGTTTGGGTTCTCAGTGGGGGGGGAAAAAGTGGGGGTGCTCTAAAAGGGGGGCAAAGCTCTTAAAGGCATGTGGGCTATGCAAGTTGGGGCGTGGTCTAAATCAAGATAAGTATCATTGTGTGCTTTAGAAAATCCTCTCCAATTATCGTAGGTTCAGAAAAAAATAGTGTTTAAAGGATTTCCCTTTCTTCTACAACGTGGGTAACCTAGCGTGATGTCTCCAGTTCTCAGTAGTGAGCAAAATAAGCATGCGCACATCGATGTGCATGCTGTCACTGCAGTGTAATTAAAAAAAAAAATTGACTATCTTTGAGAGGGCCGAAAATAGAGCCTGGTAGAGAGTCGTTTGGAGGCTGCCTGAAAATAAGTGCCGGTCCCCAGACCCGGCCCAATTAAAGCGCAGTATCCATGCATCCTAAGCACTGCGCCATTTAACCATCTTTTAATTGATGAATATATTCCTAATTATATATATACATAAATCTGTTCGTCCGCTTATCTTAAGCATCTATGAGCGCACTCGCCTATAGTAAGCACTCTGCCATTCATGCAGCGATACGCCTATATATGCATAGATATATCTGTCCCAGAATCAATCCTAAGCATTTATCAGCCCACCCGCCTATCGTAAGTACTGGTTTTTACATTCATTCATCCTTCCATCCATCCATACATTGATACATTGATCTATGTGTCTATCCATTGATGCATCTGGCTATGCATCCACTCGCCCTTTATTCAACTATACGTTTTTATTTCCGTGCAACGTCCGCCCCGATCTTAAATACGACGTATTATACTCATCCAGCTACCCTCTTAAGGCATTGAAAAGGCTTGCGAAAAGCACTGACAGGCAGATTTTTTAATAAAGAACAACAAAGCTTTGAGTTACTCTTTGTGGAGCATACTTCAAAACCTTTCTCTGGTGGTGTTTTAAACAAAGGTACATCTTGCGAAAGAAATGTAAAGGAACTTTTAAGTGTAATACATTAATTTAGAAACATAACATTTTGTCGACTTGTTTATAGGTACACTGTTTTAAAGTGGCCATGACTGACAGATACTGAATACCTGTACTTCTTATATTTGAGAAAATATACCAGAGAGCTAATTTGGGGTGCTGAGAACCTGGTGTGAACCTTGAGTTCTATATTTCCATGTGAAGTACAGTATAGGAATATAAAAGTAATTGGAAAGCTTTTATGTTCATATTAAAGAGGGGGTGTGAGAACTTAGTGAGGCAGGCAAAGTGTGGGTTTTCGTAGCACTAAAACAAGACCGTGTGGAAGGTGAGAGCAGGTTTGTGCTTGAGTTGCCTTGTTGTGGTCGTTTGCAGAGGCGCAACCAGAGGGGAATTTCGGGGGAGCCTAATTCTTTCAGCAATAGGCAGAGTGGGCATGTAGGGGTTGTAAAAAGGGGTGAAAAAGAACAGAGTCTCCTTTACAAAATAATTATGTTTTGAAGACTGGTGAAGTACTCGGGTGCGGCTCGGTTTATGCACCCGGGAAGCTGTGTCAGAGAGTCCAGGGCAATGGGCGTTGTGTGCCTGGTGGTCTGTCTGCTAATCACCCCATGATGATGTTGCTGGTGCTTTGCAAAAAGTGAAGGGAAATACTGAGAGAAAATGGCTCTCTTTAAAGGGTTTCCCTTCTCCTACAATGAAAGTCATTTGGCATGATATCTGCACTTCTAAATAGTGAGCAATGTGCATGCTCTCACAGTGTCACTGGAGTGCAATAAAGAGAAAAAAATGGATTACGTTTGTGAGGTCGGAAAAAAGAACCCTATAAAGACCCGTTTCGAGGCTCCCAAAAATAAAGTGCCGTTGGTCACATCCCCACAGACACCCCCTCCAGTTAAAGCCCTGGGTGCAGTGTTATGTTTGCGAAGTTGTTGATAAAATTGTTAGGTAATAATGGAAATTTTTATGTGTGCTGTTTGGTTGATAATATAATTCTAAGTACATAGATTAATAATTTTAAAAATACTATTTATAAAGTTGTGTGCGGTGGGTTGCAGAGAAAGTGGTGTGGGGTGGTGGGGTGTGGCGGAGAGGTGAAAAGTATGACGTAGTGCAGTTATATATAAATTGTAAAGGAGTATGTAAATAATTAAATAAATACTTGCTGTATGTTCTATGGCACTACTTGTCATCCTAGTGCTCATCTGTCGTGCTCCATCACGTTGTTGCATTGGGTCTGGAAGTTGTTAGTGGAAGTTTTGCAATTGTATGTTATTATTTTAACATAGTGAAGAAATGTGAAAAATAATTGAATCTATTTTTTGTTTTTGTTTTTCAAATTATTTCGTTTGGATTGAAATTTGGAAATGCCTAGAAGTGAAAAAAAAGAAAAGAGAAGAAAAATATATACTTGACAAAAAGGAAAGATCTTGAAGTAGAAATAAATACGAGTAGTAGAGAAACTGTTCGAGTAAAAGCAAAAGACAATTTTTGAAAAAAAAATTACGGACATTTAATTAGAAATAGAAAGAAAGAAAGAAAGAAAGAAAGAAAGAAGAATTTTTCAAGTAAGGTGAAGCAGAGCTCAATTTCAAATACGAGGAAAAGGAAAAATGATAAAGAAATAGTATCTGGTACTCGGGGACAAAAACAATTTTAAGAAATTCGTCAGAGACTTTTTAGATCTAGAGTGATTCAGAATTTATTGAAAACATGCTGCAAATATAAAAGAAGACTGTTCCAATTCAAAGAGAAGCAGCGTATTCAAAGGATAGTGGATACTGCTTTCAATTTGAAACAGAAGTTGTTCATTTTGATTTTAAAGAGATTAAAAGCATTGGATAAAATAGTCAAAGTATTGAAAGACAAAGTAGAAAAAAAGACTTGTGAACAGAACCAACTTTTGTAAAATCTTTAGTGGACATTGGAGATATACTTCTAGTACTGAGCCTTTTTTTAATGAGGAAAGTTACTTCCTGGAAAATAGTTTATCATTTCCAGTTGATACTGGAGGTCGTTGCTACGAAGTTCAGGATGGTGTTCCTCTTCCAAAGGAGGAAATGGTTGGTAAAAGTGCAGAAAAGTTAATAGCTGAAGAAGTGCAAGGGAAACGTCCACGAGCTCCTGTGTATAATTGGAGTTGTAGTAGCATTTGTAGTTGTAGTATTCAACAGGAATCCATTGATAAAATGCAAAATTTGCTACGAGAATATACTCAGAAAAGTATAAAACAGAAGATTAAGTTGTTACAAGGACTAGATCCATGTAATATAAGAAAATATACTGAGAAGTATGGGCATTCTCAGGCTTGTCTTTCAAGAAAAGTTTGTATAAGTGTTTTTCATCATTTGAGGATGTTAGCAGTACACCATTCAGAAATGCTGAACTTTGTAAAGAAACTGTACTATGTAAAAAGTCCTGCATTAAGTTTAAGTGAACTGAATGGAAGTCATTTATATGGTTCTTTATCAGATGTTCAAAAAAAGTGTGATGATATTGAAATGCGATATTTTGGTTCAGAAGAGCAGTTCATAGAAAGTGAAAGTTTGACAATTACAGACGTTGGAGGAGATGAGAAAGTGATTAGCACTGATCAGTTTAAAGAAGAAATTGGAAAGTTTAATGTAGTATGCTCTGAAATACCAAACTATGTTTGTGTTTGTTGTCGACGTACTCATTATAAAAGTCAAAGTAGGAATGTTGATTTGTATTTGAAAAGTGAAAAGGAGAACAATGGTAAGTGGGAAGAATTTGCAATTTACTTGTTTGTTGAAGGTCGATTTGAGTTAGGTGGTGATCAACGTATATGTAAATATTGTTACAACAAATTAGAAGAGAACAAAATGCCTGCTAGAGCAGTGCACAATAAGTTGGAGTTAGTAGCCATTCAGCAGGAGCTGGCCAAATTGAATACATATGAGTCGATTCTAATTCAATCTGTTCATCCTTTTCAAACTATAATTCAGATGGAGCCTAAAACAGGTAAACTGCCACCAACAGACTTGCAAAGAGGGCTGAAAGGAAGATTGGTGTACTTACCTTTGGATTTTAAGAAAAACATTGAAACTATTGCTGGAGAGAAAGAGGAAGATGAGGCAGTAGTTATTTTAGTAAATGGTGTACCCACAAAGAGTCGGAAAATATGGCAAGAATTTGTGGATGTTAATAAAGTTGAAAAGGCTACCTTATATCTTATAGAGAACAATATTTATTACAAAAATGTAAATGTGGATGAACAGGTAATACGTTTAGAAGATGATTTTGAAATTTCAAGTGGTCAAATACAGAAAGTGGACAAGTCAAGGACTGAAGAGATTTATGAACATTATACAATATGTCCTTTGCATTCAAAAGAAGTGATAGGAAGTAGCATTGAGTTATTTCAAATGAAAAAAGCACAGGGAACTCCAATGAGTGTATGGGAGAAAAGCTTGGAAGCTCGTTGTTTTCCACAGTTGTTTCCTACTGGAGAAGGTGGACGACATGATGACTGACCTGTACGGATTCCAGCTTCAGCATTTCAGTCAACAAGATTATATTCTGAAGATCCTAGATTTCGACAGTGCATTCCATACATATTTCACCTTTTGTTTGAAAGTGATCTGCCTTCTCTCTCGTATGCAGTGAATCATATACTTAAAACTGGAGTTCATGAATCACTTCTTTCTGCAAAAGAATGTGTGGAGAAAGTTCAAGAAACAGATGAAAATTTAGAAGCACAGTTAATCAATTTGATGGCATGTCAACGTGGAATAAATGAGTATTGGTATCGTCATCATGGAGAACTCAAGTGTATGTTATGGAACTTAGGTACACCAACATGGTTTGTCACACTTAGCTGTGCAGAGTATGCATGAGAAGATTTGCTTGGGTTTTTTAGAGAAGCAAATTCTAATATAAAAAATGTTGAAATAAAGACTCCTGGTGAACTGTGTTCATTGGATCCTATAAATGTTTGCAGATATTTTAATCATAAGGGTCAAGGTATGATGTCTTTTATCTGTAATAAAAAGAATCCACCTCTTGGAGAAGTTACCGATTTCTTTTGAGGTGCACCTCATATACATATGCTACTATGGGTCAAGGATGCACCTAAATTTGGAACTGATTCTGATGAAACAATATTGTCTTTCATCGAACAGTATGTGACATGTGAGATTCCAAGAGAAGGAGGAGATAGAAGCTTGAGACAGCAAGTTTTACGTTTCCAAAGTCACCGTTGTGAAAAGTACTGCAGAAGAAAATACAAGTCTAAAGGAACATTTTACACCAAATGTTGGTTTGGTTTTCCCAGTACAGTCATCTTTAAAGGAAGAATAAATTCTATTTTTTCTTCTGTGAGGCACAAAATAACTCGGAAATCTCCAAAGAATACCTACAACTTAAAAAGAACAGAAGTGTCAAAGTATATCAATGACTACAATCCAGTCATTTTAAAAATGTGGAATGCGAACATGGACATCCAGTATGTTGCGGATAACTCAATTGCTGTTGCACGTTATGTTACATCGTACATAACAAAATCTGAAAAAACAGAGATGAAACAAATGTGGGAAGAAATTGCACAAGAGAATAGTCGTAGCAAAAAATTGTACAGCTTTAGTTTGAAAATGCTTTCCCACCGAGAAATTGGATCGTATGAATGTTCAGACCACTTGTGTTCTTCAAGTTTATATTCAAAGTCATGAGGAATGATTTGGGTAAGTTTAGGTCTTGCCTGCAAACAAAATAGAGTGTTGAAATCAATGGAAGAAATTGAACAATTAGCAGCAAATGAGCCACATAGTACAGACATTCTTAAAGCTAATATGTTGGACACATACTATCCTAAAAGGAGTCAACATCTGGAACAGCTATGTCTGTATGAAGTACTTCAACATTACAGATTTAAAAGAAATGTTAAAGAGAATTCAAAAGAAGGAAAGTTTGCAGTAGTTGGATGTCATGGTTGTTTAGTAAAACATGCACAGGGTAATCTTAAAAACCACAAGAAACTTAGTTGTGAAACTCCAGATAAGTGAGAATTTTGCTATTCAGCACTAAGGGTGGGCGGAATTAGTGAAAGCGCCTTTCGCAAAATATCGCGAAACGGCACAAAATATCCGCGATCATGCGAAATTTCGCGTGATCGCGGATATTTTGGTGTGCTGATTAATGCGTTACTGAATTTGACCTTCAACTCGGGCACCTGCTTTATTTATAATTATATCTGTAAGACTTATAGATATAAATAAAGCAGGTGCCCGAGTTGAAGGTCAAATAAAAGTGCTTCCGGTTGGGGTTTAATTTTTGTGACAGGAGCATCGTGCCAGAATGAATTCTGCCCTGCATATTTACCCAAGAAGATGCCACCGTTTTGTGCAATACCTCTACTCAACTTGAGTACTTTCTACTGGCTAATCAGTAAGTGCTACCTTGTTGGGTAAATGTATAGCGCTTTTCCTACACTACAGCTGCGTAAAGGGCCAGAAGAGTTGTCTGCAGTGGCAATGTGTGTCTGTAACTTTGCCACCGCGCCGAAAGGCACTAGGGTCCCTTGAGTGAGGTGTCCATCATAGCGGGAAATGGGCGGGAAGAAGTTGCATAAAGCTAGTGTGTTTGGAGGGGGGCCTAACAGGCGGGGCTTCTAGGCCAGATCACATGCCTCTTGTTTATAAAGGGTCAGAGCAGTGTCTCTGAGGCAGACAAGGAGAAGGAACCGCCTTGGCACAGGAACTACAAGAGGATTGCGCTCGAGTAAATCAAGGATGAAAAGACCACCGTCAAGGATTACAGCTATCATTTCAGGGTGGAAATGGGGAGAAGGCACATATGCTTAACCACGCTCACGAATTCTACACGAGGATTGCGCTCGAGAAAATGAAGGATGCAAAGACCACCATGAAGGATGTGTGTCTGTAACGTTGCCACGGTGCCGACGGCCCTGGGGTCCCTCGAGTCAGCTGTCCATCATAGTGGGGGAAAGGGCGGGAAGACGTTGCCCACTGCTGGTGTGTGGGGCGGGCCCAAACGGGCGGGGATTCCATGCAGTTCACATGCCTCTTCCAGAGACCGATCAGAGCAGCAAACGAGGAGACAGAACCTCCTGGTGTCAGGAACTACAAGGGGATTGCACTCGAGAAAGTCATGGCTGCACAGAGCTCCATCAAAGATCACAGCTAATTTTTGACGGTAGATATGGGGAGAAAAGCACACCTGCCCAGCCTCGACCTAGCTCCCGAATGTTTTGTGCTGATTAATGCGTTACTGAATTTGAGCTTCAACTCGGGCCCCTGCTTTATTTATATCTGTAAGTGCTTCCTGTTGAGGTTTAATTTTTGTGACAGAACTCATTCAAGGCGACAATTTCCGTTCCCTCGCCGATCGCGGAAATTTCGACATTTTCGCATTCCGCGCGGAACGCGAAAATGTCGAATTGTCGCAATTTCCACGAGCGGAACGGAAATTGTCGCCCACCCCTATTCAGCACTTCTGCAGCTGTTTAAACCAAGGCGTAGCGAAAGTGAATTACTTGGAGAGTTTGACTGCTATGAAGATTCTTTTAATGCTTGTAAAGTTAGCATTCGATGTCCAATTTTCCCTACATATTTAAAAATGTTGAATGATGAAGTTGAACAGGAAAAGACTATTATAGCTGAAATAGCTCATGAAATTTCTCAAGATAGTGAAAGTAGTGGTCCATGTAGTCAAGATCCTCTTGGACAACCAATGCTGGAAAATGAAGCCGCGATTGTTATGCATGAAGTCGAAATTGCAATGCAACAAGCACACGAGGAGAATATAACATTGGAAAAGTTAGAAGAACAAGTAAATGTTGAACAGAAAGAAATATATGTGCAAGTGAGTGAATGGATAGAACATGGTTTGTTGCATGAAAAAAAAGAATGTCTGTGTTCATCTTTTAAACATCTTCTGATGTACACAAGTGGTCAAGCTGGGACAGGTAAAAGTTTTTTAATGAAAGTTTTGACCAGTTATCGTAAAAAAACTACTGGTTCACATTTATGTTGTGTGGTAACAGCTCCAACTGGATTAGCTGCACACAATGTTAAAGGAGTTACTTTGCATAGATTATTGATGTTACCAGTGGAGCATGATAATAAGTTATAATATCAGAAGTTGTCTGGAGAAGCCTCTTATTAAGAGTCAAGAGTTGTGAAGAAAATGAAACATTTAATTATTGATGAGGTGAGCATGGTCTCAAACGTAATGCTTGCTTTTGTACACTTAAGAATGCAACAGGTATTAAAAACAGATTACGACGTTCTCTTTGGGGGAAAACATTTAATTGTGTTTGGAGATCTGCTACAACTAACCCCTGTAAAAGGAGAACCAGTGTTTAAAACTCTTCTACATGAAGACACTAAGAAATCTTTGGGAAGTATTGGAAATGTGAATCGGTGGTTACATTTTGAATAAAGAACTCACTCAGAATATGCGACAAGCAAGAGAAGAAGATTATGGAAATATTCTAAAAGATGTAAGAATTGGTGTTCTAAGCAAACAAGGTAAACATACGCTTTTCAAAGTCGTCTACTAAAGAACTTGTTTACAAATGAAAACACACCAGCAGAAGTAATGTACAGGAAAATGAAAGAAAAAAAGTCTATAGTTTGCTTAATGCCTACAGTGGAAGAGTGTTATACATTTAATAGAGAGCTTATGAAATTTGAAAAGCAAGAAATAGTTCACATTGAAGCTATTGATAAAATAAGGCATCAAGGAATAACAATTGTTCTTTCAGAAAAACTACAGACTAAATTGGATTCTTTGGAAAAGTCTGTATCAAAAACTGCTGGCTTTGAAAAAAAATTAGATGTATGTTTAAACTGTCGGGTAATTTTGAAGTGTAATCTGAATGTAGAAGAAGGTTTAGTGAATGGAGCAATGGGGAAAGTTGTTGACTTTGTGAAATATCAAAATAGAAATGGAATTGAATTTTTGAAAGTTAAATTTGATCGGATTTCAGAGGTAAGACAGATTGCACGTTTTTTGCTTGTAAAAGACTTGTATGTTCGTAGAAAACAGTTTCCCTTCCATTTAGCATATGCAATAAGTATTCACAAATCACAAGGTTTAAGTGTAGATAATGCTTTGGTAAATGTTGGAAAAACTGTGTTTAAAGAGGGAATGGTATATGTTGCATTATCCCGAGTTAGAACGTTGTCTGGTTTGTATTTCTTTGATTTTGATGAGAACAAGGTTAGTGCTGATGTTAATTGTGTAAGAGAATATAATTGTTTGAGAAGGCTTTATGCTCCCCATTTAGGTGAATATCCTATTTATGAGAAACGTGTTGTGTGTTCAAAACGCAAATATGTTGAAGAGTTAACTATGGTTGAAAAGCAGAAAGAAAATCAACAGAAAAGAAAAGATGTAAAGAAGCAGAAAATACAAACAAGTGATGATGTTGTTGGATACCAATTAGAAAATGCTTCTGGTGTCAACTGCTATGGTAATGTCATTCTAAATGTTATATTTTATCTTGAAGATGTTTGTGGTGAAATTATGGAAAGCCAGGAAAAAACCTTATGTTCTGCACTCTACACTTTATTTCAAGAATTGAGAACTGATAGTAAGATTCATTCTGCTTCTGGTATTCGCCAACGGTTGGATACATTTACTGGATCTTTAACGTTCAGTACTAATATACAGCAAGATGCACAAGAATTTCTGATGGTTATGCTTGGAGTACTAGAAGATGAAGGAATTCAGATTGAGAGTTTATTTGGACTCAGTTACAAATAGGAACATAAATGTGAAGAGTGTTTGTTAACTTCAAGCACTATAGTTGACAGAGAATGATTTTTATATTTAACAATACCTGACTGCAAATCTGTACCATTTTTCCAAATTAGTAAAAGAAGATGATCATGAGATGATGTGTTTTCGTTGTAAATCAAGAATGCTATCTGCATTATGCTTACAAAGATATGGAAAATATTTGATTATAATTAGGATTGGGCGGAATTTGCGAAAGTGACTTTCGCAAATGATTGCAAAAATGTTAAAAATCTCCGCAAACATATCGCAAAGATGCGGAAGTTTTTTTCCCGCCCGTTCGCGGTATTTTCTGCGTGGTCGCGGCTCGCCAACTTACCCATGCGGTTGCTCGCGGGCGCGGCCATCTTGTTTTCACTCTTCTCGCGGTGCATGATCGTGAGAAGAAAGACGTGATCGCGTGACCAATGACATTACTGCGGGCGCGAACTGTCGCGAGACAACCCAAATGGCTACCAACAATCCAACATCTCGTGGAGAACGCGACCGGATCGGGAAAACTTGTCGGTGAACGCGGGGATTCAGGTAAGGCGATCGCGCGCGAGAATGTATTATTTTACAGCGCGAGCAAGAAACAAATTATCGCTAAGCTGCGGAATGCGGAAATTTTGACATTTTCGCGCTCTCCGCGGAACGCGAAAATGTCCAATTATCGCAATTTCCGCAAGCGGAACGGAATATTTAGCCCAGGCCTAATTATAATGCTGCAACGCTGTCGACCAAATGGAAGAAAAGTGGAAACCAAAATTAAAAATGTTGTTGCTAATCAAGTATCTATTTCTGGAAGAACTTTTGCAACAGTTGCTATTGTTTTCCATGCTGGAAGTACTACTACAAGTGGACATTATACAGTTTACTTAAAGTGTAATAATGGTTGGAGTCACTGTAATGATACACACTTGGAAATGAAACCGAGATTGCCTTATGAATTACCCAACTCATACTTAATTTTTCTGAAACAAAGATTTTAGATACACTATTCGGCTTTAATGGGAAGGTGTATAGATCTTTAAGGAATTCAGACTGGATGCTTTCAAAGCTAAATTTTTTATACATTATCTGGCGTATTGGGAAAATGTGCAGAGAAACTACGTAAGATCTTGAAGGAATTCATACTGGATGGTTTCAAAGTGACATTTTTGATACATTATCTGGCGTATTGGGTACATTTGCAGACAATCTACGAAGTAAAGGTAAGCTTTGAACATTTGAAGTACTATTGGATGTGTTATTTGTGCTGATTTTGTATTTTTTTTTCCCTGCTGTTTATGATGAAACTACACTGGCATCACTGTGAATAGTGAAGTTAAGTAGTAGCTGATGACAGCAAAAAAAAGGAGAAAAATTGTTATCTGAATGTTAAATTGTTTGTATTATTTAAAAACTCATTGTAATTTGTGAAATGTATTACGTTACATAGTTCTTTTGCCGTTTATTTTATGTAGTTGAAAAGTTAGAAAAAATAGTATTAATGACAAATACACAATAGTAGTTTGATATTTAAAAAACCTTTGAAATTAATTGAAAAAAACATAGGTTTCAGAGACGTTATACTTAGAAATTAGCATTTAAAAAACCTTCGAAATTCACTGAAAAAAACATAGGTTTGAGGGACGTTATAGTTAGTTGGACATTTGACTCATATAAAACCAGAGAAATGTGCCTGTTATAGTTGTTGAGCTAACTATAACTTGCGCGCCCGCAATGCACTGTTGATGATGTCACATATTACATCACTCATGACATGGTCAGTGACATCACTGATGACATCCCAAATGACATCACTGAGGGGAGTCTGCACAAATAAAGCACTTTGCTTTGAACTTCTTCGCATGTGCTTTCCTTTGTGACGCTATGGTGTACCTGGTTGTTCGATATATATATATATACATATACATTCACTGAAAAGACCAAAGGTTACAAGGACGTTATAGTTAGGCTGACATTTCATTCCTACAAAACCTGAGAAATTCAGCAGTTCACTGAGTTAACTATAACTCGCACCCCCACAATGCACTGCTTATGACATCACATATTACATCACTCATGACATGGTCAGTTACATTACTGATGACATTACTGTAAACATCTCAAATGACATCGCTGATGATATCACTGATGACATCATCCGGTGACTGAGTGTTTCTAAAATGTTTATGAGTGTTAAATATATATACACACCAAGTTGTATTGATGAATCAGTGAGTGCATGAGTACCTGTTTGGATAATTTATTGGGTGCACGACTGAATGTATAAGTGACTGATTATATGTGTCTCAGTGAATGTATGGGTGAGTTACTAATTTGTGTGAATGTCTGTATCAGTCTGTAAGTTGGTGTGTAAGTGCCTGTATGGGTTGGTGAGTAGGTACATGAATGGCTGTATGGGTTATTGATTGGTTGTCTGAGCACCTGTATGGGTGTATTATTACCTGTGTGGGTGGGTGAGGAGGTGTGTGACTGCCTGCATTAATGATTGAGTGGCTGAGTCAGTGGCTGTATTGGTTCATGAGTGCATCTGTGAGGAGCTGTATGGGTGATTGAGTGTGCATATGCCTGTGTCAGTAGGTTAATATATGTGTCAGTGGTATATGGTTGAGTATTTGCTTATGTGAAAGGCAGCATAGGTGAGTGTTAGAGTATATAAGTGATTGTATTTGTGAGTGAGTGTGAGAGTGGCTGTAATGGTGAGGGTGTGCTTGTGTCAGTGACTGTATAGGTGAATAAGTGATGTTATCAGAGATGTCAATGACCATGTCATGAGTAACGTAATATGTGAGGCCATAAGCAGGGACATAAGCTACAGTTAGCTCATGTAACTATAACTGCTAGATTTCACTGGTTTTGTACAAGTGAAATCTGAGCCTAGCCATAATGTCCCTGTAACCTTTCTATTTTTTTGTGAATTTCTAAGGTTTTTAAATTATATTTCCTAACTAGTGGAGAAAGGGGGCTGGGCCTTTCACAAGCTCTCAGCAATCCAGCTGTGTATGAATTACTGGAGGTAACATGAGGGAGCTCTTGGCCCTGACAAACCCTCAGTATCCAAGGGGAATTTATCCCACAACAAATAGTACATCAGGAGGCGCATTTGCAGAGTGGTGGAGAATCAGGTGGGGCCTTTGATGAGCTCTCAGCAATTCCACTGTGTGGAACTTACTAGAGGTAACTGAAGGGTGTTGTTTGCCCCCAAGGACCCTGATCATTCAAAGGGGCTTCATCCCCAAACCAGCAGAGCACCAGGAGATGCGTTTGCAGAGTGGTGGAGAAAGGGGGCAGCGCCTCCCACAAGCTCTCAGCAATCCCTCTGTGTGGGACTTATTGGAGGGAAATGGAGGGGATCTTGAGCCCCAAGGACCCTCTGCATCAAACGGGACTTTATCCCCCAACCAGTAGTGTGACAGGAGGTGTATTTGCAGAGTGGTGTAGAATGAGGGTGGGGTCTTCCACAAGTTCGGACTTACTGGAGGAAACAGGAAGGGTTATTGGCCCCCAAGGACCCTCAGCAACCAAGGGGACTTCATCCCCAGGGCCTAGCCTTTTAAATAATCAATTTTAAATTGAGGAGAGGTCACACCGCCCTCCTCCTCCAGCCAATTACTGCATTGGGGCCCAAATTTCCTGGGGCGGCCTGTTTTTTAACATTTATTTTTATTAGAGGAGGAGGGCTGCGTGACCTCCCTCCCTGGCCCAATTTTGGCCCCGGTGACCTCATCCGTCAGGGCTTGGACATTACACCATGGGGAGGGAGCTGCACGGCTCCCCTACCTGGGCTGATTTCTGCCCCAGGGTCTCCATCCTCCAGGGCCTCGCCTCTTTATTTTGAATGCTCCTAGGGTATGGAGTGACATCTGTTGGGGAACCTGCAGGGAGCCTCAAGGCCTTTGTGGTCACTGCTGGCTTCCTGCCTCCTGTGGGAGCCAGCATTGCTCTGACAGAAATGGGGTTGCTGAAAGGCAGCACCATGTCTGTCAGAGCAATATTTTCATCTGTTTCCCTGCATGCATATTTGCGTGCAGGGAAACGAATGAAAACTCTGCTTTCTGCAAGCTGGAGCTGATTGATAGCTCTGGCTTTATGAAAGCGGAGTTATGTCTGCTTTTGATTGGTCGGAACTGTCAGCTGTGCACCCACTTACACCTCCACTGAGGCACCCATGCACCCACTCACATACCCACAGAGGCATTCATGCACCTATCACACACTCACTCAGACACTCACACACTCACTCACAGACCCACTCAAAGTCTTATGCATGTACTCACAGATGTACTCTGTCTCATGCACTCACTCACACATCTACTCATAGACTCACACACCCAGTCAAATACCCACTGAGACATCCATGCACCCACTCACACCCACTCAGACACTCACACATCTACTCACAGACCCACTGAGAGTCTTATGCACCCTCACAAACATGTATTGAGACACTCATACACCCACCCAAAGACCCATCCAGACACTCATGCATCTACTGAAAGACTAATGTACCAGGTCACAGACCCATTCAGCAGCTTATGCACCCACTCACAGACCCACTGCAAGACTCATGCATCCCTCAAGGACCCACACAGACGTATGCATCTACTCACAATCCAACTCAGAGTCTCATGCCCCACTCACAGACGTTCATGCCCCATTTACAGACCCACTCAGAGACTCATGTAGCCACTGACAGACTAACTCAAATTTGCAAGCACCCACTCATAGACCCACTTAGATTCATGCACCCACTCAAAAACCCACTTAGAGTCTCATGCACCCCCTCACAGATGTACTCAGGTGCATGAACTCGCTCAGAAACCAACTCACAAACCTACTCAAATTCTTATGCACCCAGTGTCAAAGACACATTCAGAGCCTCATACACCCACTCACACAGTCACTCAGATACTCACACATGCTCTCATAGATCAAGTAAACTCTCACACATCCTCTGACAGAGCTTCTGAGATAGTTATACACCCACTGACAGCCCCAATCAAATTATCATACACACACTCACAGACAAAGCCATAAAGTCATATATGTGTTATAGGGTTATTTAGAAACTGATGTAGCTAGTGTGGTGTATAGAATTCCTTATGTATATTTATACATTTGGAATGTGCTACTGGCTATTGAATGTCTGCTTTTGTTTTGCACATTTACAATTTATTCACAATTAGCTTGACATTGTCGCAAATATTTTAAAAATTGACAAAAAAAGATATTTATAAAGAAAATTAACGCCATTTTGGGCAGTGAGGTGGTGCTGAGAAGAGCTTTTGTGTTCATTGTTAGACAGCTACACATAAGACTGGATGCAGAGTTTCAGGCTGCTGAGGAACACACTGTTGCCTTCGTCTGTGAAGGGAACTCACTTCCACAGATTCCATGCATGTCAAAACGCAGGTTGTTTATGTAGATAGAGCCCATGTTATAGTCACTGAGGAAAGCAGAAACAGCTTTATTAACATGTTTCCTGGCTTTGTCAATCTGTGGACAGAATTGATTTGACCACTTCCATTTCTGCCTTTGGCATATGTTAGAGTACACAAACACAGTGTTAAGGAAAAGTGTCATCAATTCTGCAAAGGTATCCTTTATTATGATTTCTAGTCATAGCCCAGTCAGTGTGCCCATGTCATTGCCATCACAGTGCACAATCATGAGGTCAGGGGGTTGGGAATCCACAATGCTTTCAATCAAAGGCAGCAATTGATGCCACTTCAACCCTCTTTGGATAATCCAAATAATGTCCACATTAGCCAAACTGAAATCTCTGTCAATACCACTTTTTCTAGCAGTCTCTTTAGCATAAAAGACATAGCTGTTGCACACAATCCATGCTCTAACTATTTTCAAGTGAAGCAGCAGTAGCAGCCAGGAGAAGACTTGAGTTGAATGAGGCAGTTTTCAAAATGAAGGGAAGTTAAAATGAAAGTGTGATGTTGGTTTTAAAAAATATATTTGATTAGATGCTGTAAATATAGAGGTGAATAAACTGAGCTAGTGTCTTGAAAGTATAAGTAATTAGATCTATGATTGGCTACAGGTAAAATAAAAAAGTGTAATGCAAACTTGGATATGTTTTTAGTACTGGACTGTAAACCACACCTGCTGCAGTTCATTTAATACCTAGTATAGCTCTCGTAGAATGTACCTTGAACTTCTGAACTACTGGTTCTAGTGTGTTGCTATGGAGACTGTGCTAAGTGTGTATTGGGAGAGGGGTATTAAAGAGAGAATTGTCTGTTTTAAGAAATTAGATGTCTTTACGCTCATTGTCGTGTAAGAAGGGTTTGATTTCCTACTGAGGACTTGCTAGTAATTGTGCACTACTATTAAAATTATAAAACTATCAACCTAAATATGTTTTTGGACTCCTGTTTTTTCATTTGCGAATTTGTCACGTCGATAGGGAATATGTCTCAATTATCCACAAGTATCCTACGATGTTGGGCTTTGTTATAAAAGTGCATGAAAGGGTTAATACACACTAACTATTCAGAAGTGGAGTAGTAAAACTAGAAAATTAGAGATACGTTTTTATTTGCTGCCTTCCGCACTGTCAAAGAGTGCAAAGTTAAAAAGGTTTCAACTAATGGTTGCTTTGTATGAGAGTGGTGAGAAAATCTTATGCTTAGTTTTCACAAATCCTGAGTCTATTGAATATATCTAATAAGTGCAAAAAAATCTAATTTATCAATGAACTCAATCTTCTGGCATGTGAATTACATTTCTATTCTAGCAAAGAAATTGATTGAAAAGGTATATGTGCATGCAAGATTGTTAGAAGAAAGTTTGAAATATAAACGTATTTAAAATACGTCAGACGATCTATGACTGGTTGTGTGACGGCTTTTATATATTTATTAATAGGTGACCAAGACACAGTTTGTCTCAGGTGCAGACTAGGTCTATGTGAAGTTAGTTCACACTGTATTGCCATAGAAGTGCATATTGCACATGTGCTGCTTTACTCCATTTTCTAAGTGGTGGAAATAAACACTGTAGGGTAATGGTTAAAGTTATGCTTAATAGTGTATTACAAGATGTGGAAGTTTTACATGTGTATACATGATGTGGTGGTCACGAAGAATGCGTTTCTTTGAATTCTGGGACTTGTAGTCCTATTTATTCCATTACAAAACATACTACAAATCTCAGAATGGAAAGGGGATAACATGCACTGTAGGTGTATATGAATTATGAACTTGTGAAGTGTATATGAGTTATTATCCTGTGAAAGTTGACTGCTACATATTACATACTGGATAGCATAGGTTTTTGCTAAATTACAGGGCAGGTTTGTATATGCTTAGATGGTGAGATATGTTTGTTTAAACGTGTACTGAGTCATATGTGTAGTATGAGACTCCTAGGCATAGTTAAACAGGCAGTGTATAAGCATGGGTCAGGCTTATTAATGCAGCATGTGGCTATGAAGTCTCATTGTCAGCTTCACTTGTTATGTAACATCTCACTTTGAAGTGTTAAATGCATGTGTTAGTACACATAACTGACCTTTGAGATATGATGTAGGTTTGCTATAAAAGCGTAGTCTTATCTGCTTAGAAAAGAAAGAGTTGTCCTTTTGAGTTTTAATAACTTAGTCATGCATGTGCACACACTTATTGTAAGTGCTATATAGACTATAGCACCCATAATGCAATTGACAAAGACATTTGCAAAGCATATAGGTTCTCTCTCATTCACTGACAGACCAACAGACGCACTTATACATTCACTGACAAACTCACAAACTAGTTGTATATCCAGCAGTATGAGAGGCAGTTGCACAGATGCCTTTATACCTTTGTAATTCCTAATACAGGTACTAAAGCATTCATTCAGCTATGTACGTACTCATGTAGAGAGCTATAGAGGTTCCAAACAGAGAGTCAGATACTGGTACATTTACATAAACATCTCATGGGACTGCTACCTAGGCCATAGGGCAGGGTACTATGTGCTTAAAATGAAAGATATGCACTCTGAAGCTTCAGTGATCTATGTGTGCTCATAGATAAACATTTGCCTAAGTAAAAAAGCAGACAGACACTAAAACATGCAATCAGGGAGTGACAGAAGCACGTAAACATTCACTGACACAGACAGGCACAACTGACGTGGTCAGTGAAAAAAATGATAGTTAGGAAGTGAAATGTTAACCTATCAATAAAGTCCTTGCAACCAACCTTTGTTTTATATATATATATTTTATAAATATATTTTGTGGCAGGACTTGAATCCACTTGGTGAAAGAACGTAGGAATCTGTGTTTGGCTGCTATTGTTGCACTACTATGACCATCATGCCATTCTTTCCAACACCCACTGGGGTGGGATTCCTTATTTAAATAAAGTAGCTGGTCTTAATTTTCGTTTCCTGCCTCGTTTCTGCCAGTGAACAAGAGCTCGAGGGAGCTCAAAACGCATTTGGCCATGGAGAGACCGGCTTTCTGCTGAAGGGCATGCTGCCTGTGATGGTTTGCGCTGTGACCCCTACTTGAGAGGCATCTTCTTGGGGGCAACCTTGTGTGGAATATATATATATATAGATATAGATATATATATATATATATATTCACATATACACAGTGATGTCATTTGACATGGCATCAGTGATGTCACTGACCATGTCATGAGGTGATGTAATATCTAAGGACAGAAGCAGTCCATTGCGGGGGTGTAAATTAAAGTTAGCTCAGGTAACTATAACCGTTAAATTTCACTGGTTTTCTACAAGCGAAATCTGAGCCTAGCTATGCCGTCCCTGTAACCTTTGGTTTTGTCAGTGAATTTCTAAGGATTTGAAGTCGCCAAGAAAAATCTGGTTATTTCATCATCATTAGAGGAGAACATTTCTATGATCTGTGCAATGAACCTGTGTTTATCTCTGAAAGGGTGGTAAAATGTGTGAAGAGAGCAAGTTGAGTTGTCTTTGGTGGTGATGGTGAGGCTAAGGTATTCACAAGAGGGCTGTGACAGAGATTGTGATTGTTTCATAGAAAACGTGGACCTGTATATACCGGCTAGGCCACCTCCTGAATGGTCTAATCTGATGATATCATGACTAGGGGGAACTAGTATTTCAAGAATTGGGCATGAGAATTCGTTAAGCCTAGTTTCACTAAGTATAAGAATGTCAAGGTCAAAGTTAAGTATAAGATCAGCTATGTTTCGCAGCAGAACAACAGCTGAGTAACGAGCATTTAAAGAAAGTGTTTGAGGTATTTGCAGATGTATATGGGCTAGAAAAGTGTTTTATTTATATACCTAGTGCTGAGGTGGGATGTCCTGGGAGGGTGAGTGATAATAGTCTTTATTTATGTAGAAGTTTAGAGTGGACAGCCGGAGCATGGTTATAAGTGTCTAGGAGGCAGAGAATATTGTCATTCGATAACTGTCTGATTAGCCTATTGGGTCAGGAGGAGTGGTTATGATTCAGTGTACATCTCCAGCAAGGATGTGTGACCCAGGTGTTGGCAGAGTTAGAAGAAGTGGCATTTGTGAGTTAAAGTATAGTTAGACAGGGGGTGAGTTGTATGTAAGGTCTATTTGTGTTTAAGAATGGAGGTGATATGAGCTATTTAAAGGATGTCAGCTCTCTTCAGCTATAGTTCAAATACTATAGTGTCAAGCGTGGAGTCAGTGTAGCAACTCTCAAGAGTGCCCTGGCTGTGGGAAGAACTGCAGTGTAGATAACTAGCTGAGTCAGGGCAGTGGGGGGAGCAAGTCGGTAGGGTCCACAATCGTGGCCTTGGTAATGGTTGGTTGAGACATTCTTCTTCTCCTCCATGCTTCAATCCATCCTACCACACTAATACTCCATGCAGGTCATGGTACTATGGTACACTCTTCTTGGCGAAGAGGGAAATGCTCACCTTACAGGAATTGCACAAAGGTAGACCTCTCAACAATTGCTAGTGCAAAGACCAGAGATGTGCTACTACCTCCCATTGTTTGTTATTGTTTTAAGTTGCACAAAGAATTATGTAATTACTCAGCAATATTTTTGCAAATACCAAGGTAGAAATTTCTGAAGAAGGTCAGTTAAGGAAACAAAATAAGACATATTTTGGAAGTAATGCCCTAGGAAACAAAAACAGGTGTCAGTAATCTTACTTTGCATAACAAGTGTTCATACACTAGGCAAAGTGGGGGGGGGGCTGGAGATTATGGAGAGCAAGACAGAGGGAACTAAGGAGATTGTAACAGTAGTCCAATATCTAAACAATTTACAGATCCACTCACTTTCTGGTTATTGATACATTTCCTGGGTATAATGGTCAAAGTCAATAGGTGAATTGTTGTGGGTCTCTGTTGTGTACCTGTTCACAAAACTATCCATTCTTCTCATTTGTTACTTTATTCCATCTTGGTTCCCTCTCATTAGGTTCCCCTTTAGCCATCCTTCCAATCTTTCTTCACCTCCCGACTGGTTTGTTTTGGTTTAGTGGTGTAAGACTGTAAGAAACTGGCTTAATATTTGGGTTGGATGACTACCTTCTTCAAAGTATAATCACAACTCTTGTCAGATTGAACTCTAAAAGTCACTTAATTAACATGAGCACAAACCACCTGGCACAGATGAGGCAGGACTAACTTAGGGCAATGCATCTGTTTAATTTAAAATAGTAATAAATACCAAGCAATAAGAATCCAAAACAGAATTAGAATAAGGGAGTAAAATGTAATCAATAAAATTACACCAAAAGTACAAACACTTATGAAGGGGAACAATAGATATGAATTTTAAATGTAAGGGAAAATAGTGCCAAAAAGCACAAAGCACCAATGATAGAAAAATGCAACAAGTTGATGAATGCAATGCTTGATTCAATCTCAGCCACTGGCAATCTCTCAGGCCGCACTCCAGTCCATTGTTTTTGCCCATCATGACACCTCAGATTGGACCCAGCCATATGTAAATCAGTCTTGTCCCTGCTCCAAGAGGAACTCCCAAGCCAGGTCCTCCCTGAACCGGAACACAAGCAACCAAGACATGTTTCGCCCTGATTAGGATCCTTCAGTTGGATCTAGCTTGGATCCAGTGACACAGTGAGCACGAGACCCATGTCTGGGCCTGTCTTAGGTTTTAATGTTGAATCAGATTTGCTGCTGAGGAAATGGCTCCAAGCAGGAGGAACCTGTTTCCTCAGCCCGGAAAAGTGGATCCTTCAGCAGATCGGCTGGGGCGGGGGGGGGGGCAGTCCGGGTCCTCCAGAGGTTTGGATCTGGTCTCATAAAGTTTTTAAGGACTAGGTTTTAAGGGGTGGTAGAAGAAGTCTAATTAGACAAAGCCTGGAATCCAAGGACCTCAGGAACAACACTTGGGTGCAAATCTCACTCTGGCAGTGGCCATAAGCAGGGTCCAGCTCCAGGTCTTACACTGCAGCAGTCAGACTACATAGGGTAGGCCTGAAGTCATGTTTGCACCTTGTGGATAGCATAATAGGTGCAATATATTCCACAAATGGCATTTAACTTCCGAAGCCCTGAGTGTACATGCTACACCATATGTTAGAGACTTACAGGCAAGTTAAATGTGTGAGTAAGGAATAAACTAAGTTAACCATGTTGAAAGGTGGATTACAGAAACCACTGGTTAACAGGAGGAAGTGCACAGAGCTATAATGGCAGCAAAGTAAATAGGCCAAAAATCTGGGGGAGGGGGCATACAAATGATTGTTTCCTACACTGAGGAAACTGAGGAAATCAGCACAACATTGTTACCATCTGAAGTAGTTTCTTAAGAAATATCATTCAGACTGGTGACATCAATCTCATTGATGCATCTGCATTTTCCTATTTGCCTGGGAAAAGATCTTTAAGGCAGCACACTCCTTGTATAGACTAGGAAACTCAAACTATTACATTTTCATTTGCTGAACATTGTTTCCAGAGTTTGACTAGAGAAAAGACTCAGCCATTATCCTGCTTTGCTCCCCGGAAATCTTCTCCTGCAATAGCAGAAAAAGCTGTAAATGAGAATCCTTTTATACCTCTAGCCTATAGAGAGTTCCTTGATGAGTTCGGCAAGATTGGAACTTTAATACTCTCCTCACAGGCATTGTGATTGTATGATAGATTTAATGTCAGGGAGACCCCGTCCACACAGACAAAAAATTCCATTAATGTTGAAAGAAGATTTTATCCAACCGCCAATTGGAGCTCCTATCTTCTTTATGGCCAAGGCAAACTGAGAATATTCATCCTCTATTGATTATCGAGAGCAAAGTGCAATTACCACCCAGGACCATTATTGTCTTACACTCATTTTGGTCATCTTATTTTACGGCAAGGCAGTAAATATCTTCACTAAATGTGATCTTTGAAGTGTGTACAACCAGATGAAACTATGTGAGGGTACTAAATGGAAAACGTCCTTCAATACTAGTTACAGGGATTTCAAGTATCAATTGATGCCCTTCTGCCTTTATAATGCTCTATTGCTTTCCATTTTGCTAATAAGTTCTTTATTGTTCTCTTGGATGTTTATGTGGTGGTCTACTTGGATGGCATATTAATATACTTGAACACTTTAGAACAGTGTTGCATTCCTGTTAGAGAAATGCTAACTGGACTGACAAAACATTCCTTATACACTTAGGGCCTGATTCACAAAGGTAACTTACGCTTTTGAGTAAGGTTACACTTTTGAATACGTTTACTACTTTTTGACTTTCACAAACTGCACTTTTGCAGTAATTTACACGCATCCAGTAACTTACACTTTTGTAGAAAGTCCAGTATTACACAAGGCCAACCACTTCTACTGCAACAGCCTCCAATAACAAATGAAGGAGGTAGGGACATACCACAAAAGTGTAAGGTATTACAAAAGTATGTTACCATAAAAGTGCAGTTTGGTAATACCAACAAGTAGTAAACCTACTGAAAAGTGCAAGTTTCTACAAAAGTGCAATTTGTGAATAGGACTTTATAGTACGTTTGTAGTATGTTTTGTAGTACTGTTCAAATACTAAAAACGGACTACAAAGTGCAGTTTGCGAATCAAATCACAAAGCTAAAAATATTTGTATGAAGTCTTCAGCAACAGCTTCTTGGAACTTAGAACTTTAGACAAGGAATTAGTATAAACCTCTTCACACTGAAAGTAGTCCTCGAATGGCCAATCCCTAAATCTGTAAAGGAGATACATGGTTCATTATGTTTGCTAATTTATATTGTCAGTTCATACACAACTTCTTTCTGTCATTAGCTCATCATCCAGCTGACAAAAAAAGGCTGTTCTTTCTGTTGCATTGAAAAACTGGAGATTGCATTTTGACACTTAGGGGCTCATTAAGATATCGGGTGGATCGCCACCGCCCGTATGGCGGTGGCGATCCGCCTGCAGAAAACCACCACCCGCATATGAATTTCCCCCCGCCACGGTTTTCCGCTGGTAGGCAATCCGCCCGATTGCCTACCGGGTGGAAAAGCAGTTAATATGGTGGCGGTGTATGGTAGACACCGCCTATATATTAGTAGGCAGGCAGGGCATTGCCGCCACGGAAAGGCAGGCGGTTTTTGCCAGTGGTGGCCCGTAGCAGGCCCCCAGTGATTCTGGGGGGTGGGGGGTGCACATGGGGGTACCTATGGTACCCCCCTGCATTTCCATGCACAACATGGCAGGCACCACGCGGTACCTGCCACGTTGTGCATGGAAGTGCATGACATGCCTTCTTGGCATTGCGGCGGGCGGTGCTGAGAGCACCACCCGCCGTAATGTCAGGAATGCAGGATGCGCCCGCCAGTGTGGCAGGCGCATCCTAATGTCACCAACGGGACCCCCACACCAATGGCGGTCAGTCCCATTCCACGACAGGATGATCCTCTTAAAGTCTGCATTTACAAATGCATTAATATTTTTGTAGTTAGCCCAGCACTATACATGGCCAACCACTGGTCCCCTAACACCCTCTCAGTGACAATAATCAAGGAAGGGATTGAAAATAAAACCCCACCTGAAATAATTTTAAATGAAATTAAATTAGTTAAAATAGTTAAAACTATAACTAAATATAAATTAATGCAAACAATTTATAAAACGAGTAACTATTTAGCATTCATTTATAAACTATTTAATAAAAAATATCTTATAATTACATAATAAATATGTAGTATTCTTGCATATTTATTATTTGTTTATTAATTAATAAGGTATTATTTTATTATAACGTATTTCATTTTAATAATAAGTAACTACAAAAGTGTATTTTTCGAATACTGAAAACTTGCAAACTTACACATAAGTTTAAACTTACACAAAAATGTAAATTACCTCTGTGAATCAGGCCCTAAGACTCAGTAATGTATACTCTGCAAACTTCTCGAGGGGAAGCTTTATGCCTTCCTTTCTAGATTAAACAAACTGTTATAAAACAGTGTCATGTTGTGATGCTGGACACCCGGGACCTACTAGGATGATGGATTTGATCATCAAATGATTTTTTCATGGCCTTGTCTAAAGACCTTAATAGATGAGTACATCCAGAAGTGCGTAATATGTGTTCATGTCACATCATCGCATATGACAGTAGCAGGGGCACTGCATCATCTTCCTTCTCCAATGAAACCCTGAAGCTTGATTTCTAATAAATTGTAGAATTACCTTCATAAAGTAGTTATACAACTATGCTGCCAGTTGTGGACTACTTGACTCAAATGGGACATTTCATTTCACTCAAGAAACTCCCTGCTGCAGTAGAATTAGCAGTCACATTTTTAATCGAAGATATATTTGTATTGATTATGTCTATGGCATATACATATTATGTATGAAGAGTTGGGATTTTACAAAGTAGCCATATTGGAGAAAAATTATGTGTCATTCTGCATGTGAATTAAATACATTTCTCAAAGAAAATTATATATTATTGGATTTTTCTTACATATATCTGATACATAAAGTTCACCAGTGAAACTGGCATATCTCTAGTGAGTTCACATTCTCAAATATCTTCTCATTTTAGTATGTCTGACTCACAGATGCTATTATCTGATGTTTTGTTTATATGATTTGTTTTGTTTTATGTGCGTATTTTCTTTTTCATCCTCTTGTTTTTGCTTGACCCCTCTCTTATCTCAAGATATTTAACAATCCCTCCTACTAGACGTACTGCTTAGTATCTACTGGTCCTGAAGAATGTGGATCTTATTCCAGTTTTTCTCCAAGAAAAGGTGTGTTGACATTCATAATGATCCAAGGTTTTTGGCCTACAAAAGAGGAACTAGATTACATTATGGTCATCTTCTCTTTTATTAGAACCCGAGGTACATAGTGGGGACCTGTGCTTTTCCCCATAGATCAACTTTCCGGATATTTGTAGTGTCTTGTGGTGATGAGCTTATTTAAATAGACTTTGTTCATTAAGAATTTGTCATAACGATTGAAATATAAAGACTAAAGACATTTTGTGCTGCCATCTGTGAGTTGCTATAATGATATGTTTGTCAGATTATTGTAGTAATTGTACATCTACAATGATCATGAGAGTCAATTATTATGACTTGTTTTCTGGGGGTGTTTGTGAGTATAGAAGAGTTTAGTTGTTACCTCATGAAGCAGCATTCACATTTTCCACTTACATGGAAACTATCACCAAAAATAAATGAACACAATTTACAGTACACTTTTGGAAAGAATGGATGCAGAAAATGGAAAACATCCATTTCAGTCTACTAGCTACCATCTGCAAATGGATGGACAAACTGAGAGGCCAAACCAATCCATAGAGCAATATCTGTTTGACGATCAAATTGGCATTATCGTGGAATTAGACTAGCAGAGTTAGCATACAATCACACTCTCCATAAAGGAAGTGCTCCATTCCTATGTTCTGATGGCTTCCATCCACAAATGATGCCCCAAAGGATCAATACATTCACAGTTTTATCAGAGTGAAACTCCTTCTGCCACATCTCCATCCTATCCAAAAGGCTTCCCATCAACTTCTTTTCTATTAAGTTGCTTACCATTTCAGGGTCCAATTCTACGTTCACACCCTGAGTTGTAGGTCCTCTTTCTGTAACAGGGAAGGGGGCATTTCTGCAGATAGACTTTCACTACTCTCACACTGCATATCTATCTTATATACTATACATACAAGTAAAATATTTAATTACCAGGGTATCTCACCATCATGGATCATCTAATCCTAAATCCATTGTGAATGACCTATACGCTGTGGCCATATGTGTCTTACTTTGTAAATGATTGATATTTGTGGAGTCTAAAGACACATTTGGAAGAAAGTTACCATCTCCTGCAACTATGATGTTTTTGTGGGATTACTTAATAGGTGCCATGTTAAATCATATATTCAGGATTTAATGCCAATTATTGAGCTCAAATATGCAGCCAACTTATATAGCTAAACCTTTTTCACATCTTACTATCAACCACTAATCACTAATCTTCCAGTAGACTGAATTGTTCCTTGGAACTTTTTTTTATTAAACATGATTGCTACTCCTCCATGAGATGCTGTTAATGAGAAGAAGCAGTTCTTTCCAGTCCAACTATACTTAATGATGTTTCCTTCCCTTACTGCCAAAGTGTTTCTTGGAACAAATAAGAGCAGGATTAAATGCTTTTAGAACGGTCATCCAGGAGTTTTGGTTGGATCGTTTTAGTAGTCCACTTTCATGTAGGCTTAATATAAAAACTATAATAAATTCAGCCTGTGAAGCTATTTCAAAAATGACATGTTAACAAGATTGTTTGGCTAAAGATGTATGCATCTAAAATAAAATACTTTTCCCGTGCCGAAAACCCATCCGGACCTACCATCACTTCCACAGCCCACCAATACCACCACTCCCCTTCCTCTAAAACCACCCTCCAGAAGGTATCATCTTCTGTGCTGTATAAGGGGTACCTGCTTGCTTCCTATGGTCTCTTACTGAGACTGACAATTGACATTGTAGCATCTTTCTCTCTCCAGATGTGGTTAATGAGTAAAGGAGACAGATGGTCTAGGTATCGATTTGTCAATTACCCTTAACCCTATTTGGATTGTGCCACTTTCTGGCTGCTAAGAGGATTGTAGGCCATGCTGTTTAAACTATGTGCCTGAGAATTCTTGTAGAGTAGCTGTGAAGAACTGCCATGTTTTCTCTATCTGATATATATCCTTCATAATTATTTCATAACCACCCCCGCCTAATGATTATGCATTTCTTAGCTTACTAACCTTTGTACTGAGCATTCTCACTTATTAGGATTTCTTTCCTCCTTTTGAACCCCTAATTTCTCTCTCTCCTACACCAGCATCAGTAGACCAATGTACAAAAGATTGTGGAAGTCACAAACTTGGCAATTTCCAAAATCACAGGTTCTGAGGTTACAAATCACAGATTTTCAATGTACAAAGACATTTTCTTTAGTTGGAAATGTATTTCTGACTCCCAAAGTATGTTTTTTGACCCATTGAGAATTGCAAGTGGCAGTCATTTGCACAGTAGAAGCTTTATGAATGACAGCTACGGGCACTGGGGGTGAGCATACAGTTGCCAAGGGGACCAGTACATGCTGCTCACAATATGTCCTTGCAGCGTGTCATTTAAAGGGTGAGGCTGCACTAAAATCTAAATTGCAGTTTAATGTTTTAAATGCTGTAAAATTTGACTGAATTCTGTGAATCCCATTGAATGCTCATTTTGCACTGTGACGCTGCTACATCTGGCCCAAATTTGTCAAATAGGTAAATGTTACAATATTTTTAGGGTATTTCAAGCAAGCCAAACAGTCAGTTCCCTACTCACCTTTTACCCCATTTTGAAGCTCTGCTAACATTTGATGCAAGCAGCTCTAGGTTCTGTCTGCTGGATGTTTTTCCTTTTAAATGACTTGGCCTCAACTCATTCGGCCATGTTAATGTACATTTTTATCTACTTGACTACTTTTTGTACCATTTCTGCCTTAGATATTATGTACTATGACAGCATAGTTTCTCCTCCTTCAGTCTGTTGTTTCTGCCTTTATTTTTTTAATAGATACACATACGATTTACAGAATATTCAGCAGAAGAGAGAAGCAAATGTCATCTGCCTCAATTAAGGAACATAGAGGAGGTTTCAAAGTAACTAAACAATACTCTTTGACAAAGTACATTCAAGCCCTGAATTGACATTCCACACTGGGCTAAAATTGTGCTCCTTTTTTCTTTGTTATGTTTTCCAGTATGTCTAATGTTCACGTGGAAAATTATCCACTGTCTTGTGCTCTTGGAGGCTATGTCTGTTCTTCTGGTTCCACAATATTCATTTCAATTAATTATTTAGGTTCTGATTTAGAGTTTAGTCCATGGAATACTCTGTTATGAATTTGATGCATATCCTGGCTGTAGTATTAGAAGTCCACTACAACCCAGAGCACTGATGGCACATTTGTGATGAAGTATCCTAAATGCCAACCTCTAAGGCACTTAGGGTCCGATTATGATTTTGGCTGTGTGGCGCAGGGCCCACCTCACAGCTGCACCACCAGAGCGGTGGTGAGACTGTCTGCCAGATTAGGAGTTTCCTGTCAGGCAGGCTGGTTTTTGATGTTCCCATAGTGGTGCCTCTAAAAATGGGCACCACAATGCCAAAAACAGTTCCTGTATGACATGGACTGAGAGGCCCGTACCATGCAGCAACTGGAACAAATGCACACAGGGGGGCACATGTTGTGCCTCCCCATGCTGGAGAAGGCACGGGGGGCCGCCACAGTGTTTATGGGGGAGGAACATCCATGACACCACAGGCGGAGTGGAAACTCTTAATATGCTTGGCAGGACTGCAGCGGCCTCCTGATCACCGCAACACCACCAGGGAACTGTGGCTTGTGTGTGTAGAAACCTCTTCCAAAGATAATTGTGGAGCTCAACTAGAGCATGTACATCTTTATGTACTCTCCCACACCAACCTCACAAGATAAATATCTTCCACACTTTAATTATTGTGCAACATGTTAGATACTGTGACATTGGTGTGGCTTATTTATATAATGTTAAACAATGTACGCATTAGTACACATTCTGTACAGTGAACTTTAAGACAAATCCTTATTTTGCCAGAATAATGCATTTGCCAAATTGCTCTGATTAGAAGATTAATTAAGTTGACCAACCTTCACCATATCTTCATATTGGAGGAAAAGTATATTAAACTCATCCTTGTGTGTATACCAGCCTTTAACATGATCAAACCAGGAGCTAGAGGGCACTGTGTAAAAAAGAAGATGCGTTATTAGAATTATAAGAAAAGCATGAGCAAATGCACAAAAACAGACACAATGTTAACAGAGGAAGACTAACAAGTTGATAAGGAAAAGGCCTCACTCTACCCAAGTCTCTCCATGTAATACAAAGACAACTCATCACACCAAACAAAGCCAAGTACAACAATATAGATATGGTTGAAGCACTCATTCAATTGCAGATAGCTACAGAAATATAATAAGATTCTTTATTTAGTTCAAGTATAAATCCATGCAGTCTTCTACTTCTTCACAAAGAATCATAATGATGGTACAGACGGTACAATAGTATAATAAAGTAGACCAATAAACAGCATGATATGACGAACCAACATGTGCTTCCTCCACTGTACACTTTCTCAAGGCTCAAAGGCTTGATCTACTGAGGGCAAATCCAAGAAATAGTATGCCTAGTGTACTCCAAAGGACGAGATTTGCTTAATTCTAGGTGCTAAAGTGGTTATCTTTTTAAGGTTGGCTAGGCCTCAGATATAGCACTAATTGTGGGTGGTAAAGGCGTGCAGAAGCTTGCATCAAAGCAAATGGAGTCAAAAACACTCCCAAGAAAGGTATGCACAAGTAATGAAAAGGCTCGAAGACAGGGAACTTATCCAATTGATAGTGTGCATGTTCCAGGATGGACGTGAAAAGGGCCGGGATAAGCCAATATGAAGCGCACAAATCTGCTGTAGTGTTATGGACACATCATTTTGCATCTAGTATTCAAGGCACCTTCTATGAAAAAATATTAAAGACCAGATAGTATATCAACAACAAGCCAGTTTTGCCTCTGACACCTTACCACAAAGACCTTGCCAACACCCTCAGGTCCTTAAATTTCATTTCCAATGAAAATAATGTGTGGTGACTGAGTGGAGTTCAATGTTTTCACCACTTCAAGGAACTCAAAGCAGATAATACACCCAATGGTCTGGTATATCAGTTGGATCAACAGGAGGCTGATTGGCAGGATGAGTATTCAAATTGGAAACTAGTTAGACCAACTAGGGCATAATCAGGAGAAGAATATGTTGAAGGAACCCATGATTAACACATTTCTGCTGATGTTCTGGCAAGGGATAATTCATGGTGAGCGCTCCAGAGTGTTATATTTCAAGGATAATGTTTTCATTATAATTATCGTTTAATCACTGCTTGACTCATTTTGATTTTTGTAACTTTCTACGTGGACCCTTATTTACTTACACCAGTGGCTGTTGAACTCAAACTAATCCTGTTCATTGTGTGACTTGGTGGCCTGTTCCTCAAGCATAACATTTCCAGGAAGGGTATGTGTGCACATCTGATATGTGCTCTAGCCTTGGTGGGGTGAGTTATCTGATCATCAGGGGAGAGGAGTTGGCCTAACGGTTAGGGCTCTCGACCCCGGACCTGGGCAAATCACTTAATCTCCCTGTGCATAACAAAAAAATGAATGTGTGTCCTCATGTAACGTAACTGGTGCTATGTAAAGCGCTCTGATACCTGATTGGATTCGGGTCAAGTTCGCGCTATAGAAAACTCTGGAAAAAAAATAAGAAAAATGGGCACTGTTACTACTTCATGCTGCATGTAGATCCGGTGTGCGTTCTAGTGGTAGCACGTCATCACACTGGAAACTGATCCAGTCATTGCTTCTTATCCCAGGAATCCATTCAGCACATCATTGTGCAGGTGCCCTGCATTCCTACAGATCATGCATGTGTGCTTTCAAAGCTCCACAGTGTAAACATGGCCCGTGACACACAATGATTAGTAGAGCCATCTCATGGTGGATTGCAGACATTTTGCATGAAAATAACTGCTAATTAAAGCAGATGGGTATCCGCAATCGACAACCACTTGTTGATTAGTGACAAGCACCAAGGGAGCGATTAGACCTGAACTTCTGGGAGGCTATGGGGGTAAAACTTCAAGCAAGTGGGCAGGGCTAAAATTCAAGCAAGTGATGTGGCTAACACTTCAAGCAAGTGGGCAGAACTACTTCACAGCCGATATGAAAAAATGGAGTAGTAAACTGTGCTTTGTAAACATAGTGGACAAACCAGATAAGACTACAACAAACTTAATCATTGGCTACTGTCAGTGATCTTTGATAGGGGATTTAGTGCATTAAAAACTATTGAAAACCTTCTACTGATTTCAAGAATAATTTTATTGGTTCCAACAGGAGCATTCATGGTAACAATCAATCTAATATGGTTAAGATAATATGGATGAGTCATTTCAGTACCAACTTGCTATGCCACATGCAAAAATTGACAATGTGTAAATAATAAATGTTCGAGCCTTGGAGTTCTAGTATTGACGGGTGAGCACCTGAGTCAGGTGAAAGTATTAAGAAGAAGCATATTCGCCACATGAATGTGGAATACTAAGACGAGAAAAGTAAATTAATATTGTTTGATTGTGATAAATAATTGGAAATGCAATAAAAGCCTGTTTACAAAAAAACAAATGGTAACGATCAATCTGAATCCTCTTTCTACAGAAACACCTTTAAACGGAACAGAAGCTCTTTGCTCTTGCAAGATACTACAAGGATTGCTCTTGAATCTTCAAATATACCGGGCAGAGCATCTCAAAATAGAACTTTTATTGTAACCAATTTCTCCACAGACCTAAATATGATTTATCTGCGTGTATTCAGAGCAAAAATGCTAAGGACCACACTAACATCCTTGCTGTCTCTCAGTAATGCTTGAGCCAGACTTTTTGAAAGGCCAGGGAAATGTGATCAGATCCCTATTTACAGTTCCTTGGGTACATCTGCATCTTCACTCTATTCTACATCATATTCTGCATCATTGGAATCGGGCGCCTTATTGCTATGACCTGTTAATTCCTGTGTCAAGTTCACTGCATCCTGAGCTGAACTCTGGTTGATCCCAAAATTCTTAATGAGAGGTTTTCTTCTTCATGCAGGTTTTCATTTAGTGATAACAAAGGATGTCAGCTCCTTAAATGGTGTGCTACTTTGAAGACACCATCAGCTCAAAGATGATGGGTCATTGACAGCCCACAGGCACTCTTCAAACAGAAGTTCTGTTACAGTATGTCGATCTCTGCCACTGCCAACATCAAATAAAGGGACAATATGTTCTACTACAAACAGACAATAAAGTGACTGTGCTTATGCAAACAGAGAAGCTCAATCATGTTCTCTCTGTCTAGTAGTCCTACAGTTAGAGGCTTGCATGGAATTTTCTCTCCTTAAAGGTTTCCTACGTCAGGAGTCAGACAGAAGAACACATTGAGCAGAATATTTTCTTCTTCTCAAACACCTTCCATCTATTTTGCAAATAGGCCACATTACAACGCATGTGATATACCGCATGCCATTAGAACGTGGTCATTAAAACGACCGTGTTGTTACATAGCATACCATTACAGTGCAAGTCGTGAAAACGACTTGCTGTAGGGGACGCGCTGGATTTTGGAATAGTATAATTTACTATTCCAACTCCAGTCTGTGCAACAGTAGGGAAGGTGTTGGATTTTGAATCCAACACCTTCTGCCCCTTACAGCAAGTCGTTGTAATGACTTGCGTTGTAATGGTTTGCGATGTAACAATGCAGTTGTTGTAATGACCGCGTTGTAATGGCATGCGATGTATCACATGCATTGTAAACGATGTTTACCCTTTTTTAAAACTCCTGCTGTTTCCTTTTCTCCTCAGGTCTCAGGAGTGTCGTCCGGAAGGGTGTCTGCCTCTCTCTCTCAGTGTGGATGTTAAATGATCAGTTTGCAGAACAGCACTGTTAGAAATGGGGGTCTCTAGTTGGCAAGGGTTTGCACCTTTGTCCAAGTAGCGACCCTTCCTTCTAGTCAGGATAAGGGAGTTACACTCCTAAAAAAAACCCTGATCACCCCCTTGGTAGCTTGGTACGAGCAGTCAGCCTTATCTTAGAAGCAGTTTGTAAAGCATTTGCACATAACCAACAGTATAACAGTGAAAACACTACAAACGGACACCACCCCAGTTTAGAAAAATATCCAATATTTTATATATACTTAAGACAAGACCAAAAATTATAAAAATCCACAATACAGTAAGAAATCTTCAGTACACAAAATAGACTTGAAATAAAGGTCCTTGAAGTCGATAGCTCCGTCTGGGGGCTATTACGGCGTCATGAACAATAAATCCAAACAGTTCTGGCAGACCGCGGCGTCGTGGGCCAGCTACAGTGTCGGGAAGACCTGCAGAACACCACCTTTAGATAGGCAGGGCATTGGCTACCTCTCGTTGAGCTCCAAAAGCAGGGCATCTGCAGGCATCAGTTTCAGAGGTCGGTTCAGGAGTCGTCGGGCCCTTGAAGTCACACGTGTTGCAGATCAAACTCCTCGTGCTTGAAGTCGGGAGTTGGCATTGGCAGACGTCAGGGATGCGGTGCGAAGTGCAGCGGTGCAGCGTGGGGTGCTCTTAGGTCGCAGTGCAGGCAGCAGTTCGGTGATGGTCGTCCAGCAGCTTTGGTGAGACCAGGGCTGTGGTGCGATGTGATGCGGTGCTCGTCGCAGTGCTGCCAGGTCACGGTGCAAGCAGCGGCGTCATTGCTGAAGCGCTGTCATCGGCTGACAAACGGGAGTAGATGGTGCCGGCGTCGCTAGGTCAAGGCTGCAGTGCGGTGCGGGATGAGGTCGGTGCGTCGTGTAACTCACAAACGGTGCCCTCGAACCATGGTGCAAGCAGAGGCGTCAAGGTCGGCGTGAAGCGGTGGTGTCGGGGATACCAGGGTGACAGCATGGAACGAGGCAGTGTGGAGTGCGGTGCCCACAAGTTGCAGTGGCTTGGCGGCGGCATCAGGTGGCGTTGTCGGTGAGACCAGGGTTGCAGTGCAGCGTTGCAGCGGAACCCTCTTTGGTGCCTTCAGGACACGGAGTCGGCAGCAGCATCATAGATGGCGTTGGGTTGCTTTTTCTTCTGTTACAGCACAAAACACATGGCAGAAGAACTTGAAGTCTTTGCTGTTCCTGGGACTTCTTGAACAGGGAGCAAACTCTGCCTCAAGCCCTTGGAGAAACTCACAAAAAGAAATTGCAGAAAGTTCAGTCCAGTCCTTTCACTGTCCAAGACAGAAGCAGCCACTGCAGGCCAACACAGCAAAGCACACAGCAAAGTGGTAGTCCATCCTCACAGCTTCTCCAGCTCTTCTTCTTGGAAGTATTCTTGGTTCCAAATGAGTTCTAAAGTTTAGGGGTATGGACCCCACTTTTTATTGCCCAAATCCTTTGTTCTCTGGGGCAGAGTGTCTGTGCCCAGCCAGAACCAGTTCTGTCCTCTCTGGTGCAGCTTTCTGGCAGGAGGTGGAGACAGCATTGCCAGAGGCAGACCAGGCCCATTGAGGTGAAAGGAAATCTCCTTCCCCTACTCTTAATGCAGCCCAGGTCTGATCATCCCATCCCTGACCCATCTATCCAGTCTATCTGGAGCCACTGCTCCTCCCCAGCCCCTGTTATCCAAGTCAATCCATAAATCCAGCAGAGGCACCCTGGACAGCTAAGCAAGAAAATACTTACTTTCTAAAAGTGGTATTTTTAAACACTGAATGTGAAAATCGCCTTTACTAAAAGATGCATCTTTAAAGTCTGAGTTCAGGCATACAAAACTTAATTTTTCTACATTCTTCCCAAGGGTAGTTATATTTATATGATGTTATAAACAAACTCCCCATTCTGTCCGATGGGAACAGGTAGCCTTGCAATAGTGAAAAACAAAATTGGCAGTAGTTCACTATTAGGACATGCCACACACACAAGGGCATGTCCTGCCTTTCACATACACTGTACCCTGCCCACAGGGGTACCTTGGGACTACATTAGGGGTGACTGACATGTAAGAAAAGGGAAGGTTAGGGCCTGGCAACACTTGCCTAAGTCTTCATGGCAGCAACAGACTATGCGCAGACTTTTCAGTGGCAGGTCTGAGTTGCCTCTTCAGGGCTACTCATGTGGGTGACCCAATCAGTGCTGCAGGCCGACTAGTAGCATTTGATTTACAGGCCCTGGCACACACAATGCATTTTACTAGGGGCTGACTAGTAAGTAAAATATTTCCATCATGGAAACACCAATCCATAATACAATTTACAGAGGGAGCATATGCACTTTATCATTGAATAGCAGTGGTGCCCAGAGTCCAAAAACCAACAACAGCAGGTCAGGAAAAAATAGGAGGAAGAAGCAAATAGTTTGGGGATAACCCTGCAAAAAGGGCCATTTCAAACAATCACACTTACAAGATATCTTGAAGTGGCCATTACAATCAGAAATCTAGATGGCCCTTTGCATTAAAATCATAGTTTGGGCACTGGAAATCTTTCCAACACTGGTTTACTACCTCACTCACTTCTTATCAGTATAAACTATTTTCTGTATTACTATGTTGCTTAGATGGTTTTAATAAGAATTCAACCTTAAGAACACACTGGAAAGCAATTTGGAAATGTCATGATCCTCGGGTCAGTTTGAGTGACCCAAGGTTTCCCACATGCAGAAACATTTTTTTTCTCTCATGTTCTATGGCTAGGCTTTCTTCTCCCCCTTGGGACTTAGCCCTGGTCTTAGAATCACTTTAGTTTTCCCCTTTTGTACCTTTATCTTCTGGTAATCTTACATTTCCGACAATTGACTTTTGTTCCAAGTTTCATTCTTTTTAGCTTGTCCAATTGGTGAACTTTTTTTTTATTGTGCAGATCTCCATTCCTAAAAATCCTTTGAGAATAGTATTGTGTTTTGCTCAGATCTTTTAGTTCTCCCTAAGGTAGCAACCTTAGACCATATGGATAAGGAGAATATTTTGTCATTCTTTTTCTCTTTTCTCTCTTCTCTGGATGGGAAGCCTTAGATTCAATGGATGTAAAGGGAAATCTTTGATTTATTTGAAATGTTCTAAAAGTTCTAAAGTTGTTATGTGTCTGATCATCTTTTGTAACTTTTATAGGAGCTGAAAAGGAGTGAAATGATTCTTCATTTGAAAATAGTGCATGTATTTGTTCCAAAATTGCTTTAGTGTGCTCCTTGGCTTGTGCTCCTTTTCTCTGAGTGTCTCCAGGATAGATTGTGGTGTGGCTTCCTCCTATGTGGACCTCAAGGGTTTTCCTTAATATGAAATTTGAAGAGTGACTACTTTTGTCTCGTCCCACACCTATGTACAACTGTACAGGCTATAAAATCTATTGTCTGAAGGTTGCTCTTCTTGGCAGGGAGTACTTTGGTATGTCCTCCCTAAAACTTTGTATGTCACCAATACATTATTCACCAAGAGTTACATTATTAAATGACAAACAGTGTGCATATTGTATTATGTGGTAGGTGAAAGGCTGATTTTTGGACCAGGTTTACCTTCTAAAATTACAAGGATGAGGGATGAAGAGATAAAGTTTTGATTACTTATCAGTGCATTTTTATTACTCTTAATCCTACTTATCCTCATCATATACATTACAAAAAGCCTACAATTCTTTGACTTCAACTTTCGAGTTGGCTAGGATAAATCAGGGCATATGCCGGGAAGCCATACCCTTTATTGTCGGTGTGATCTGTCTTTTCAGCATGCTACTGATTTCTTCCTGTCTGGAGATAGGCTAACCTCACAACTGGTGACTGTGAAGAGGACCAAATGGATAACGAGAAATTAAGATTACTGGAAAGTAATCAGGACATTAGTGATTTTGCCATAATATAATGATGCGTACAAATGTTTAAAAATTCCCATGTAGACCACAAGCCCTCCGAAAACCTATTCAGCTTGGATTGGTCAGCCGCATCATTCCTGGTAGAATTGTCCACCTGCCAAAGACATGCATATTTATTTATCTGCCTCAGTGTAATGAGTGGCAGCTTGTTATTGGAAACAAATTAGCTGCAACCCCATAGTGTGACAATTGTATACACTGCACACTGGATTTCAGGGCCAGGTGTGAGAACATAGCTGGAATTGCCAGAATAAAAGTGGGACACCTTTAACTGTGAGATGTTATGTATGATGCCGACATTTATGCAGTGTAGTTGCACCATTTGTATTGTCTCATAGCGCTTTCAAATTCTGATGTGCGTGTACACATAGAAGTTTGTGAATTGCTGACTGCAACATAACATAGGTTTTGAATACAACGATGGACAAACTTCAGCCCTGGTTATCTCATGTTGATTCTATTCGACGCCCCTGTACTACACCCATACTGCCCTACTCACTAAAAACCCTACTTTGCTGTGTATCAGATAATTTATTGTAGAGAGGGAAGGATAGGAAGCATAAGGGTGCTGAATTTCAGGAGAGGAGTACTGTGAGGAATACAAATGCAATATACCCAGATTCACAGCACCCATAATACACATTGCTTATGCCCACAATAGCATGGGGAGGCCCATTCATTGGGTTTCAATTGAAAAGAAAAGCTGAGTGCTGGGCAGTGCAGGTAACAAACTGTAACCCCTTGTGAGAATGATCTGAAGATGTTGCACAAGAGGAACAGAGGATAAGGTGGAGGAAAGGTGGGAGATGCAGAATCAATTCACCCAATCACCCCGAAATAGGTTTTGTAAAAGTAAAAAAACATATGCATGGCACAGTACAACAGGAACTACATCACCCAAAATACACATTCTTTAAGCCAGCATTTAATAGGGAGGAGAGGTGCACCCAAGTTGAGAAGAATGCAGCATTTATTGGACTCACTCAATGAAACCTAGGGGAAAATGTATTAATATTTCACTCAATGCAGCAACCAACTGTACTGTGCAGTGTTGCATGAAAGGGAGTGAGCAGGACAGCACAATAGCTAAAAAAATATGCCACAGCTGCTGTCCTTCTAAGCACTAGTACACAATCAGGCTGCCCCGTACCACGGTCAGACCATTCCACTCTGGTACAAAGGTGTATGTGTAAGTCAGGCATGGGTTTTGCACTGAAGGAATACCCTTCTAATGCAAATCACTATGACCCAGATTTACTAAACTTTCATGCAATGCAGCAAGGGTATTTGCTGCGCTGCATAGGGTGAAAGGGAAAGAGCAGAAATGTGCCATATTTACTAACATATGGTGCACTTCTGAACTCTCTTTGCACTGGTGCACTTGTGGCAGTCTAGCACCAATGCAGCTACTTTTATGAGACAAAACAGGAGTGCCTGTATTTTGGTCAGAATCATTTTTAGGTCTCGCCTAGCGTTGCAGCGCCAATGCGTTGCCATCGCCTTGCGAGGCATGCAGTATATACAATAGTGTGGAAGCTTAGTAGAAGCTCCACCCACTCCCTGCCCATTGGCTTTTGTCTTAAATGCTGCCTTCCGATTGGTTTGAGGCTTGTTAGTCCCTCCTCATTCATCATTTGTATCCTTCCACGGCTATTGACCCCTTTACTCCTAGCACTATTTTCTTTTAGGCCTCGTCTAGCGCAGCAGCGTGCATGCGCTGCCATCGCTTTCCAAAGCATGCAGTATATACTGTGGTGTGGAAGCTTCGTGGAAACTCCTTCCACTCTCTGCCCATTGGCTTTTGTCTTAAATGCTGCCTTCCGATTGGTTTGAGGCTTGTTAGTCCCTCCTCATTCTTCATTTGTATCCTTCCATGGCTATTGGCCACTTTACTCCTAACACTATTTTCTTCTCTGTCTCCCCACCCCATCGCCCCCTACCTCAGTCTGTGACTATTCAACCTCCCCTGCCCCTCTCCCCCACTCTCGTTCGTGTTTTCTTGCCTGCTGGCACCTCTGTTTTCATCTTTAGTATTGCCACCATGAAATATGCGCGTTCAAGATGCGTGCTGTACAAAAACTTCTCTTGTTTAATGAACTAGATTTTAATGTTACTCTAAATATAATAAGACTCTAGGCAACATTCGGGGTATGCATGGTCCAGGGAAGACATGGCTTGGCAGTTCGGGCTGGACTGTTCCCATGAGGCACAGGGTCAAGACTGATTTGCATATGGCCATGTCTGAACTGGGGTGGCGTAGTGGTCAAAAGAACGATGGATTTAACCCAGATCTCTTGACTGGGGGAGAATGTCTGCATTGTCAGCATTCCGTCCATCATTTGTTTGTTGTAACACTTTTCGCCCTAAGTGGGATGGGTATTCCCAGACGTGGGACCCGTGCTCACTACGCCACTGGAGTCAAGCTATCCTGGCTGATGACGGCTGATAGCCAGAAACCGGTCCTAGGATGCTTGATTCCGGTCCAGGGAAGACATGGCTTGGCAGTTCGGGCTGGACTGTTCCCATGAGGCATAGGGTCAAGACTGATTTGCATATGGCCATGTCTGAACTGGGGTGGCGTAGTGGGCAAAAGAACGATGGATTTAACCCAGATCTCTTGACTGGGGGAGAATGTCTGCATTGTCAGCATTCCGTCCATCATTTGTTTGTTGTAACACTTTTCGCCCTAAGTGGGATGGGTATTCCCAGACGTGGGACCCGTGCTCACTACGCCACTGGAGTCAAGCTATCCTGGCTGATGACGGCTGATAGCCAGAAACCGGTCCTAGGATGCTTGATTCCGGTCCAGGGAAGACATGGCTTGGCAGTTCGGGCTGGACTGTTCCCATGAGGCACAGGGTCAAGACTGATTTGCATATGGCCATGTCTGAACTGGGGTGGCGTAGTGGGCAAAAGAACGATGGATTTAACCCAGATCTCTTGACTGGGGGAGAATGTCTGCATTGTCAGCATTCCGTCCATCATTTGTTTGTTGTAACACTTTTCGCCCTAAGTGGGATGTGTATTCCCAGACATGGGACCCGTGCTCACTACGCCACTGGAGTCAAGCTATCCTGGCTGATGACGGCTGATAGCCAGAAACCGGTCCTAGGATGCTTGATTCCGGTCCAGGGAAGACATGGCTTGGCAGTTCGGGCTGGACTGTTCCCATGAGGCACAGGGTCAAGACTGATTTGCATATGGCCATGTCTGAACTGGGGTGGCGTAGTGGGCAAAAGAACGATGGATTTAACCCAGATCTCTTGACTGGGGGAGAATATCTGCATTGTCAGCATTCCGTCCATCATTTGTTTGTTGTAACACTTTTCGCCCTAAGTGGGATGGGTATTCCCAGACGTGGGACCCGTGCTCACTACGCCACTGGAGTCAAGCTATCCTGGCTGATGACGGCTGATAGCCGGAAACCGGTCCTAGGATGCTTGATTCCGGTCCAGGGAAGACATGGCTTGGCAGTTCGGGCTGGACTGTTCCCATGAGGCACAGGGTCAAGACTGATTTGCATATGGCCATGTCTGAACTGGGGTAGCGTAGTGGGCAAAAGAACGATGGATTTAACCCAGATCTCTTGACTGGGGGAGAATGTCTGCATTGTCAGCATTCCGTCCATCATTTGTTTGTTGTAACACTTTTCGCCCTAAGTGGGATGGGTATTCCCAGACGTGGGACCCGTGCTCACTACGCCACTGGAGTCAAGCTATCCTGGCTGATGACGGCTGATAGCCAGAAACCGGTCCTAGGATGCTTGATTCCGGTCCAGGGAAGACATGGCTTGGCAGTTCGGGCTGGACTGTTCCCATGAGGCACAGGGTCAAGACTGATTTGCATATGGCCATGTCTGAACTGGGGTGGCGTAGTGGGCAAAAGAACGATGGATTTAACCCAGATCTCTTGACTGGGGGAGAATGTCTGCATTGTCAGCATTCCGTCCATCATTTGTTTGTTGTAACACTTTTCGCCCTAAGTGGGATGGGTATTCCCAGACGTGGGACCCGTGCTCACTACGCCACTGGAGTCAAGCTATCCTGGCTGATGACGGCTGATAGCCAGAAACCGGTCCTAGGATGCTTGATTCCGGTCCAGGGAAGACATGGCTTGGCAGTTCGGGCTGGACTGTTCCCATGAGGCACAGGGTCAAGACTGATTTGCATATGGCCATGTCTGAACTGGGGTGGCGTAGTGGGCAAAAGAACGATGGATTTAACCCAGATCTCTTGACTGGGGGAGAATGTCTGCATTGTCAGCATTCCGTCCATCATTTGTTTGTTGTAACACTTTTCGCCCTAAGTGGGATGGGTATTCCCAGACGTGGGACCCGTGCTCACTACGCCACTGGAGTCAAGCTATCCTGGCTGATGACGGCTGATAGCCAGAAACCGGTCCTAGGATGCTTGATTCCGGTCCAGGGAAGACATGGCTTGGCAGTTCGGGCTGGACTGTTTCCATGAGGCACAGGGTCAAGACTGATTTGCATATGGCCATGTCTGAACTGGGGTGGCGTAGTGGGCAAAAGACCGATGGATTTAACCCAGATCTCTTGACTGGGGGAGAATGTCTGCATTGTCAGCATTCCGTCCATCATTTGTTTGTTGTAACGCCTCTTAGTTCACAAATGGCATTGTTGTCGGGCAGGAGGCGCGGCAGTGTTTTAACTCCTGCTTAAAACAAGCACTTTTAATAACTTACTCTCAATTCAGTGCTATAATCTTATGTACTGAGGTGACGCGCTAAAGAAATGCACTTTTGTGAATTCTGAAGAGACATTATCGCACATTTACATCATGTTTACTGTATGATTAACATGCTGATCATTTTCACGTCTCGCCCACTGGCTAGTATACGCTTGGCTCTTCTCCAGCTGGCTCTACCTGCTAATTAATATATTGGCTTGCGCACCTCTAACAGAGAGAGATAAATAGATACATGACAGTGAGCCCGATAGATGGTAGAAAAATAGACTGGTGCAGACAAACAGACAAAGTCAGTCTCCATTGCCTCACGTCAGAATCATCACTTTCAATGACCTGGAAATCTGCCGGCAACTCCCGCATGCCCCAACCTCATACCCCTTCACCTATTCTTAGCAGAAGCGGCAGATTCTGAGCTGTGCTCTGCTGGTGCAGAGGAGCACGGCAGAGTCTGTAGAAGCGCTAGGATCCCTAGCCTCTCTGGGCGGGCACCTAAGCCTTCCGGGTGCCTTCACACGCAGGATAAATGAATACATTTTGTTCTGTACTTTAGTCGCCCTTCTGTGGTCACTGTCTGGTAGTTGAACCTCTGTGTTAATAAACACATTCAAAGAGGTGGTTGGGTCCAAACAAACAACAGCCACAATACCGTACGTTTTGAACGTGCAGTTATATAACTGCTCATCGAGTACCTCATTGGATGATCATTCCATGGCACTACCAAAACTACATTTGGACACATTTGCTCAACTGTAAAAGACTCCCTTCTATGGGTCATTTAACAACTCAGGGCTTTGGGGTTAGGTAACCTAATTTGGATGCTGTGTAAAAGAGTAAATACAAAAATTAATGCAATGAAACTAAGCAACCAGTACTGTCTAAAACATTGTGAAAACTGACACCCATTCTGGCATTTTGTTTAGTTAATGTCGATTTCCTCATAGATTCGAGTAAAGTACTCTTAATATCTTAATCAAATCTGCACTCTTTTAACTAATAGCACCGGGTGACCTTTGCCAACTCGGCAATGAATACATTTTCATGTACCCCCGAAGCCCCCCTGCCCCCGCCCCGTTGGCAAACTTCATTGCCTCCCAGTGTTTTGGCGATAACCAAGACGCATGATAGTGAGTCAAATAGTCCAGAAAATTAAAGAGAAGCCGGGATTCAGATTCACATGCTCCGATCCCGATCGCGTTGTTTAGTCTGTAAGCACTACTTTTATTAATGAGTTTCGCATTATTAAAGCACCACAGTGTACATGTGTGGCGACACTTCACCCATGAGGTACGTGCCAAGCAATTGTTGACACAATCCACACTGCATGTTTTTCAATATATTTATTACGAAATGCAGGACCTTTCCAAGGGATTTTGCATTCTACATACATTCACTCCAAAAATAAAATGTGTAGGTAAAAAAGAAATTGCCATTTACAACGTCAATAGCTCTAACTCACAAATGCGAGACCTATTTGCATTGCAAATGCTTGTTTTAGCAGTAAGGGATATCTTCCTGCAAAGAAAACCTATTGTTAGAGCCTTATTTCTATTTGTATGCGTGGTGCTGAATGCCGCTCAAGTACATAGAGCAAGTAATGAATAGAAATAAAAATATTTCTCTTTGTATTTCCCATCATACGGTAGCCTAAGATAGGTGCACTCCTTTGCCGCATTCCCAGGTTGACAGACTTTAGTAAATCCGAGTTTGTGTCAAAATACATTAATCGATGCACAGGAATGCCTATTTTATGCCCATATAATGCCTTTCCAATGCAAAGTAAACACGCTGCCTTGAGTAACTTTTTCTTATTTACAAAGCCACGCAAAGTCACACAAGTTGTGCTTTGCATGGGTTTGTAAACCCCGAAAAATATTTTGAGTTTGTGCCTGCGCCAAAAAAGTGGAGGACAAGTGATGCAAAATGTTAATACATCTGGGCCTATGTTTAGACTTTGGGGCTTATTTAGAAGAGCTCTCCTATGTCACTTTTGCAACATGTAAAGGGATAAATGCATGACACAGGGCTCGTATAAAGATGTATGAAGCCACGCATAGCCACCCAGCACATCTTTGAATGGCCTCATAAATCATGAGAAAGATTATGCAGCGCAAATCGCTGAGTTGCCTTACTCTGCAGGGAGATGTTCCAAGGGCATTGCAAAAGGGGCTCCTACGCAACTTCCATTGAATTTGACACTGCCCCAGATTTAAAAAGTGATGTAAACCTGTGGAAGCGCCCAATCCTGTATGGCTCCTAAGGTGAGGCGTAACAAAAAGAAATATGTGTATTTCTCCTTGTTTTTTCCCCTTTCTATGTTTGCTGCTTTCTGCAGCATACATAAAAAGAGGAAAACATCTTATAGGATTGTTTTTGTGCAGAATGGTGCCCCTTCCTGCACAAGAACAATCTCGCCTGCAACTGAGGCACCCTTTTAGCATGGTGCTAGGGTGCCTACGTTGGTGCTATGCTGCCAAAAGGGCACCAGCTAAGGCAAAAAAGGAGAGGAATGCACCCTATTGCTTAAATCTGGTGCATTCCTGCTCTTTCATTTTGGTGTAGGGCAGCACAGTAAGTGTCTCCATAAATGAGGCCCTAGCTTTACAAATTTTACAACTTTGGATGTTTTCTGTACAGTGAAGCATACATGCTAAGTTTGTAAGATAGGGGAAATAAAAACGTTTTTCTCACTCTGTGCTTGCCTCAAGAAGGTGTATTTTTTGGGGTTAAAAGCCCTATCTACATTTGGTAGAGAAAAGTACTTTGGGTAAAAAAACAAAAACATTGAGGTCAGGGTGGAAACGACCATGTAGAAAAACCCTTTGATGGAAACTAAAGCAAAGTAGCACAGAGCACTAGTTTATGTTACTTCTAGGTATCTTTCCAGTGAAAATAAGTTGTGCACTGAAAAGTAAGGGGCATGCTAGCCAATATTTTGTGCAATGCAGCGCAGCAAGGAATAAAGACATGGCCCACCTGCTGTCTTCCATAGTGTTGGCATGCATTCAACCTGCCTATTGCATAGGGTCTTGTGTAAAACAATGTACCCTAGAAACACCCAGGTACTATAGATGGAACACCCCATTTGGCATAAATTAGTGCATAGTTATATTTGTGTTACTTTTTTTCCACTATCCAGCTCCCAAAAAGTGTTGCACTGGAAAGTATATAGTTGATCAGCACTTTGTGAAACGTTTGTGACTTTGCAATGGTGCAAAGCATTGTTAAATATGGCCTCCAATGCCAGAATGCATTTTTCCTACTTACACTTTCTGTTTAAATAGTAGCTTGTATTGTTAATTCTTTCAAAGCACTAAAAGCAAAACCACTATCAACAATTAGGCTCTAATATTATGCACATCATTTTTAGGTCGAGCCTATAGTGGCAGCGCCCATGCGCTGCTCGCTTTGTGAGGCATGCAGAAATGGAGTATGGAGTGGAAGCTCCGTAGAAGCTCCGCCCACTCTCCGCCCCGATTTTTAATTGGCTTGTGTCATTGTCTTTCCTAAATGCTGCCGTCTGATTGATTATGAGGCTTGTTAGTCCTTCCTTGTTATAGCCATGTCGTCATTTGTACCCTCCCTTGTCTACTGCCCCCATTACTTCGAGAGTTACACAGTACGGTACTATGTGTTATTTAGACTGTGAGCACTACTTTGTCCGTGCTTCTCACTCCTTTATCCCCCCTCCCCGCACTCCCATTGTCCGCGCTCCACTCCCCCCGTTGTCCGTGATGCAATGCAATAGGTCTTGTATAAATGCGAGTCCTATTGCTCACCTGTTGCCATTCTGGCTCCTGACCTGTAAGGCCTCCTCAGGCTCCTGAGTGCAGGGAGAGAACATGCAGGGCTGGCCTTTGCCAAGATTGGGGCTTGGGCAATTTTCGTGTGTGGTGAGTGGGGCTTTCATTTTCAGAGATCTCATCCTCTCCCCCTCACCTGAAACACATATCCAGGTATTAAATTAAAGGTGAGAGGCAATGAAAGGGGGCAGTGCAAAAGGGAGAAGGAATGGATCTGGAGGGAAAGGAAGAAGATCATGTATGTAGCGCCTGGTAAAAACGAAAAGTTGCTAGCGGGCTGAAGTAAAAATGAATGATTATATTCTGGGATGTCACTCTGAGCCAAGATGAGAAATCATCTACAAAGCTGTATTTATCTATACATCATGCCCTTATGACTTTAAAAAAAGCACTTTAAAAAAAGCAAATTCCTGTAATTTGTACTAGAAGACTCACTCTCCAACACCAGCCCAGCCCCTCTTCAGTATGAACTCTGCACCAAGTTTAACGCTCCAATACTATTTTATAAGTAATTTACAATTCACGGAGAACTTCAAAGTCTTTGAAAGGCAGAGGGAATTTGAGTGTTTTGTTCTAATCTTCTCTCAGCAACTGATAATGGCTTGTTTTTGTTATCATGTGAATTGCTGCAGTTTGCTTTTTCCTTTTCCTTGTGTTAACAAGTAACTTGATTTTCTTTTTCCAAATTTAACAGTTCTCAGTTTGTTGGCATTGGAAAGGCGTGAAAAGAAGAATAAGCATTCTTTGCCTTGCCCACCTCTAACCTTTGTGCACTAGTGACTTTGTTGTCAAGAAGGAGGACTTGAATGTTTTTAGGTCGAGCCTGGGCAGCGCATGAGCTGCACTGCGAGGCATGCTGTATTCGAGTATGGAGTTGAAGCTCCGACCACTCTCTGCCCATATTTTTAATTGGCTCGTGTCATTGTCCTTTGTAAATGCTTGCTTCTGATTTGTTAATGGGCTTGTTAGTCCCTCCTTAGTACCGCCTTGTCTTCATTTGTAACTTCCTATGAGGACTGGCCCTTTTACTGCATGTTGTTACACTGGTATGTCTTATTTAATGCGTAAGCACTATTTTCTTTAATGAGTGTCTCTGGGGCCGATTCACAGAACTAACTTAAGACAAAATCCTAAACTTACTACTTTTGGTATTCACAGAAGTTAGGATTTTGTCTTAAGTTTGTCTTAAGACAATCTTAAGACAGACTTAAGACAGTCTTAAGACAGACTTAAGACAGTCTTAAGACAGACTTAAGACAGTCTTAAGACAGACTTAAGACAAACTTAAGACAGACTTAAGACAGACTTAAGACAGACTTAAGACAAACTTAAGGCAAAATCCTAACTTAAGTCTGTCTTAAGTCTGTCTTAAGTCTGTATTTGTAGATTAGGTTGAAAGAGCCACCAGGGGCTATAACCCCTGCTGTTCTTTGACCAGACACTTCAAGTAGTCTTAATTGTTACCTTTGAGGGGACTGAACAGTAGGGGTTTTGAGGACTCCAGGGGGACCGATCAGTAAAATGAAAACTAAACAAAGCCTCATAAGTCAATTAATGGCTTTTGAAAGGTTGGCAAAGCACTTTGGATGAGGTTCTCTTGTTTATTCTGTCCCTCTTTTGATTATATTTGGTGACATATTGCATTCTGTGCCGCTTGCTGTAGAGTGGAAAGGGCCCTTTTTATCTCACTTGACGTTGCACAACTAACTAGCACACTTTAAAGATAATGGAATGACGTGCAAAAAGGAAAACAGTGATAAACTACTGGAACACTAAAGAAAAACATGTCATATCCTACTAAGACTTGAAAATTTACTTTTGTGGCAAACCTTACTGAAGCCTCTATGCCACAGACAGAGAGTATTTTTGTGCATCTTTGTTCCACTGCATGTAAGTCAGAACTCAACATTCTAAGCCTGCCTTCAACTCATCTCTCCAATGCTTAGTCACAGGCCTATGGTGTGCAGTGGGAACCAAAAGAGTTCCAGTGTTCTTTTATTTAGAAGACACTACATCACCCGCTTTGTCAAACTCAAAGTTTAAACTTTTTCAAAGTAGAAAAGAAAGTGAATACACAAATAATCATAGATATATAGGCTATTACTATTCTTCAATTAAGCATTGTGACGACTGAATCACACTTTCTGATCCGATCTCTGGAAACCAGGAACTGGCAGTGGAAGTGTTGGTGATCTGCACAGGTGATTTGGAATTACCAGCAGACACAACAGTCTGTCGGAATCCAGTCTCTACATTGACATTGATGTTTGGTAAGTGATGGGCCACATGTTGAGAATTACAGGAATCTCAGAATGCTGGGCAATCACCATGTGTCCTTTGGTGATAGTGATGGTAAAGTGATCAGCCTCAAAAGGAGCATCTGACTTTTTATTATGTGCTGTCTGACAAGCACTCAATCTCCTCTTTTACATGACATCTTCTGTCAGCATATATTTTCATCTACTGTTTACGACCAAAGTCAGTAGCATGAATGTTTTCCTCATTCTTGGATCTGAGGTTGGTCCATTGGGGCAGCTTGGTGAAAACATGGTTCCAAACATGGGAGTTGCAGGGCTTTACCTTGTTGTTGGGTGAGGAAGATAAGCTCGAAGAGTAGTGTACAAAACAACTTTGAGGTTGAGCTTCTCCAATGCAGCAGGCTAAACAGCTTTCTTTAGAGTACTCATGAACTGTTCTACCAAACCATTGGCCTGGGGCAAAAGAGGAGTTCTTTTTTGATGCTTTATATTAAGGTGATTTAAAAAGTCTTTGAATGATCGACTATTAAAAAGAGGGCTGTTGTCAGATTTTAAGACTCCCGGAACAGCCTATGTCGCACAGATGCCATCTAATTTTTGAATAACCTTTTCATGTGAGGTGAATGAAAAAGGTCTTCTACCAATGGAAAACAGGAGTATTCATCAACAATTACTAGAAGATGATGTCTATTCTCAAGAGGACCAAAGAAATCAATAGCAATTTTCTACTACGCATTATGTGGCAATTCTGACTTGTTCTAAGGTTGCTGAATAACTTGAGATGAAAAAAGTTGTTTATGTGACAAGTCTTCAACTCTTTTTTGACCCTTTCTTCGAGATACGGAAGCCTAACTAGATCATTGACAGCTCTCTTAGTGGCAACTATTCTGATGTACCTTATTGGCAACGTAGATCACTTGTTGTAGGAGACTCTCAAGAATAACAATTCATGTACCTCGTAGAATGAGACCTTCTGGAGTTGCTGAAAGTTAATTTCGTACATTTTTGAACTTCACATACTCATTGTCATTAGTGAGGGGGCTAGAATGGTGGTTCCATGATTGAAGAGCAATAATGTCTTTTTAACTTTAAAATGTCACTCTCCTGGCTTGTGCCAGTGACAATTTGTTCTAAAGACATGGTAGCTGGTGTGCTCGATTTCACAATAAAATTGATGTAAGCCTCCGCTGTCTTAGATTGGGTACCAGGGCATTTTAATGGTACTCTTGAAAAGTTATCAGCAGGATTCTGATCATTCCCTGGACAATGAAGATTCATGAAGTTGTATTCTTGTAACCTCCAACCCCAACGTTTGTGACAGGCTTTTATTGGCTTAAGCCATGATATGTCTACAGGCATTTGACTCTCTGTTGCTCTGTGTATGGAATGTACATAACCCAACAGGGTTAACATCAACTCCAACCTCTGTATGAAGCTTGCCATTTAAATGGCAGTCTCCATAGCTTACTTGATCTTTTGGAACTTCTTCTCACATTGCTTTGACCAATAAAAAGACACACTATTTTTTGTTGGTTCTTGTAACGGTTCATTGACCACAGCAAAGTCTTTTATGTATCTAGAACAGTAACTAACCATTCTAAGAAAATATCATATTATAGAAATGTCTTGTGGGGGATTTGCAGTTAACAACGCTTGTACTTTAGCTGGATCAGGTTTAATATCCCCTTCAGAAAAAACGTGGCCAAAGAATTTCAAGCTTTTCTTGCAGGATTCACATTTGTCAGCATTCAGGGTTAAGCCTGCATTGTTCAGCAAATGGCATACTCTCATGAGAGTTTTCTCATGTTCTTTCTGTGTAGCTCCTAAACCCAGTATGTCATCCCTATAGTTAAATGCATTTACTACAGGGTGTAAGATAAATCTAATGACATCTTCGAAATGTTTTGCAGCAGAGGATATACCAAACTTCAAGACTTGTAGCAAAACAAACCAATATGCATAAAAAGGTTGTAATGTACCTGGATTTTTCTTCAAACTCCAATTGGTGATATCCTTTATTTAGATCAAGCCCTGAGAAGAACTTTGCACCATTCAATTGATTTATCATATCAGCAATGTGTGGACCAGGATGTCTCTCTCACTCAATCACCTTCTTCGCCTGACATATGTCAACGCATATGCATACAGCTCCTATATTGTCTCTTTTAGGTACTCAAACAATGGGAGAAACCCATGGTGTCGGACCAGTGGAGCGCTGCATGATGTAATGTCTAAGCAACAAATTAAGTTCCTTTTCAACAGCTACCTGCAAGTGGAACGCAACTCATCCGTGCCTTTGAGCATCCTCATTTATGTGCAACTTTGCTTTCATTTTTTTAAGCTTTCCTTACCCATGAAATAACTAAGTAAATTGACTTGCAATTTCATGATGAGCATTCATATTGTAGTTCACTGATATCAGTCCCATATCAGCAGCAGAGTTGAAACTCAGCAAACAGGTACTTGAAGCTATTCCTTGAAGTACTTGAACAGGTGCTCATAATTTCCATTTTACCTACAAATAAACCATGACTTTTTAAGGGTGTTGAGGCAGCCCATGTGTATATTTTAGTCTTTGACTTCGTAAGCTGTGGTAATGGAGATAATTCTTGATACTTCTCCTCAGGCATGATGTTTATTGATGCACTACTATCAATTATGAATGGTATTCAACACACATTTATCTTTAGAGTGTTCTTCGGGGAATGTTTGAATGTTCGTGGCGCTTTTTCATTAAAAATATTTCTTCACCTTGGATTTTCCCTCGCATTCGACCAGTCCCACATGTGCATGCCTTTTTGAAGTAAACATCAACATCGCAAATTTGTCATGGTCACTTTCACTAGAAATTGATTTGCCTCATTTGGTGTGACTGCTTAGCCTTGTGGGAGCGTGTCGAATGTCACTGAGGTAGTGTTTGGTCGGCCATTTTGTCTTCACATTGTGACACACTTAGTTTTCTCTTTACCTTGCAAGTCATCACAAAATGATTCGCTTTACCACAGCCGTTGCATATCTATCCAATGGCAGGACATTCACGCTCAAGTGTAAATGTCCACATTTATAACACATTTTATTTTTCTGCGGAGACATCGCCTTGTGTCTCTCTGCTTTGTATCTTGGCTTACTTTTCATGGTTACAACTAATGCACTTTGGGCACCTCCATGTCAGTCATTTGATGATCAACATGCTATTCAGTGTGGGCAGTCTTGTGACTTGTTCTAAGCTCGGAATTTCTTTCAGTATTCAATGTCTAAATGAATCTGAGAGACATACATTGATCATCACTCTGAGGCAGGTATATTTCTCAATAAATTCATTGAATTGAGAGTGTTTCACCAGAGCATCCAATCTCTCAATGAACTCACAGATATTTTCACCTGGTCTTGGCATTCTTAACTGAATATGTATATTTCATAATCCACATTTGGCAATGGATTACATTTGTTATTCAATGCTTTTTTGATTTCATTTTAAGTCACTTCACCTTTTTGTGGTATCTTTTTAATGTCTTCTTTCACTCCCTCACCAGTCATGTTTCTCAGATACTTTATGATCTTTTTATGATCTTTACTATCACCTGTTTCAATGAAATCTTCAAAAGTCTCTGTCCATGAAGTCCATCCATTTGAAATATTGTGTTTTTTGGCAGTATTAAATGCAGAGGTGGTTTTAAGAATGCAGCAATCGTTTATATACATTGGTGGACTTTATTGGTCTCTTAGGCACTTCCTGTGGAACTTAATCAGACAGAGCTTCTCTAGTGCCTTGTGATGTGCTGGCTTCCGAGACAGCCTTAATGACTTTTGAAGTTTGGATCTGGCCCCGGCTCTCCATTGGAACTCTCTACTGATGGCAGTCTATGGAGTTGTTCTGTGCCCCTATGCGGCTGCTTTGGTGGTGGGGTGACTTCTTCAAGGGAACAGCTCCACAAGTACAACCTCAAACCTTCCTGGAGCCGCTCCACAGCAAATCATGAAATGATGATTTATTAATGGTTTGGTAAGTAGATAAGTCTTTGTACACTACAAATCCCTGAAAGCAGTTAACATTGTTTGGCTTTGTGTTTAAATATTTCTTCACAAACACCTGGTTAATCTTTGCTTTGTAGTATATGAATTGCATTTGATTTGTAGTAAACGTTTGCTGTGCGCTGCTTCTGTAACCTGGTTGCATCCGCCTTTAGCATTCTCACTCCGTTTAGTGTTTGACATTAATTTGCGTAATGGAGCAGTTTATTTTATTTGCAGCCATATCGTTCAGTTCATGGCCGCCGACAAGCAGACTTTCAATATTGCTTTCCTTTTTTTAAAGAGTTTTATACAGGCTGGTGTTGCACTGAGACTCCACAGGTGCCAACGTTGATTCTACACTTCGACTGCTGCACATGTGGCACACACAAACAGTTTGCTGGACCATCGCAAACTCTCTAGAAGAGCACTTTCAGTGTACAGGCTTTGTATCCCCTATCTTGTAACTAGTTGTAGCTTCCTGTCAGCCCAAGTACTCACCAATGACCACACACAAGGAGATGATGGACGGAGCACTGAAACTTTTCAGACACTCTCTCCCAGTCACAGATCTGGGTTGAATCCATCATCATTCTTTAGCTCACTTCGCCACCTCAGTTCAGACCCAGATATATGCAAATCAGTTTTGACGCTGTCTCGTCACCAATGACCACGCCACACACAAAGAGCAAGTTTATACATCTTTATTCCGATGCGTGTACATCAGAACTCAGCATTCTAAGCCTGCCTTCAACTAATCCCTCCAACGCTTATGTCACAGGCCCACAGTGTACAGCAGGAATGAAAGGAGTTCCAGCGGGGCATATTAACAAGGGCTGGTGATAAAATTATCGCCTCTTTAGCGTCCGTTTTTGGGCGAAAAGGAGCAATACGTTTATTGCTTCATCAGCAAGGACGTGCTAGCGCGTGTTTTGCATACTTAGCGCCCGTTCCCAGCACACCTAACTTTGTATCACTAATGAGATGCAAAGTAGGCGTGCCTCAAAAAAGCTCCATGGATAAATATCGCAAAGGCAGCTTCGCGATATTTACAACAATGGGCCGGCCGGCGTAGCGATGTACAAAATCACGCTAGCTGGCCATTATCGCTGGATTTGAACGTCTGGTAAAGTCCAGACTTATGTATCCATAACGCTGGGGGTGGATTATGGTGATACGACCACATGGTCGTATCACCAAGGCTATCGTCGTTTTGAGTGCAACATCGCTGGGTTTCCAGCGATGTTGGCCCATTTCCCTGGATATCGCTGGAATATTATCGCCCAGGAGTAACGCGTTGTTAATAACTCGCTAACCAGGCGATAAATTCCAGCGATAGACGGTGATAAATATAAAAGCGCTAAGCGCGCTTTGCGATATTTATTGCCGTCTGTTGCTGATATGCCCCAGCATTCTTTCATTTACAAGACACTACACTGACATTTGTGTATTTTGCACATTATTATTTTGCATACAGTTTTTTTTTTAATGTATCTCTCTTTCCTTCACTTTTACAGCTATTCTGGTAATTCTCGAACATGCAAAATGTTACTTCTTAATCTGGCAATCCTCCCAAGCCACTTGATCAGGTCTCTTAATACTATCTGGGAGCTATAGATGGATTAACGTACAAGGGAGAGAGGAAGGAAAATCTATTGTAATATTAATTGGGCAAAAAAGGACAGATAGTTAATGATCAGATCCAACCTACACAGCATGTAAAGCCGACAGAGACCTAGATGCTTTCCAAAGAGCCATCAATCAACTTGAAAAATATTTTGTAGGCCATAAAAATATGGTTGTGCATGGACGCATGTTTGTGCTGGAGCAAAGGACCTGATGAACCAGTTGAAGCATTTGTCGCAGCTTATAAAAGTTTTAGCTGTTTTTTGCAAGTTTGTGGGCTCTACTCCTTAGCTGAATGAGGATCAAATTGTAGCTTGATTCAACTCCAACATCTTCCAAGAAAGTCTATTGGTATGTAAAATGCAACAATTGGAAAAGTCCTTGATGTAGCTACAAGTATTAACACCTCTGTTGGGGATTTCAACAACCCTTACAACTGGATTAGCCACTCATCAAATCTCAGGCACCAATGCTGTTCTAAAAAACGAATAATAAGCAAAACCAGCCAAGCTTCTGCAGATTACAATCCAAACACATTGTCAAAGAAGGGTCTAAAAATGAGTGTTTTAAAAGTGGCTCAATCTCTAATATAACGTATCTCATGAACACATTCTAATACATATAGACACTGTAGTCATCAGTAGGACACTACTCAAAAATATATATATATAATTAAAAACCAGCTTCAAGGTTAATCAAAACTGTAAAAAAACTGTTGACATGGTGTTTCCGTGAAAGATCAACTATTCCTCGCCTTCTTCAGGACAATCATTAAACAAATTAAAATTATCACTACAAAAAAAGAAATTGTCATTTTAGTATACAAAATGCTTATGTTGTTAAAATAATACATATCATAATAACCAGATGTCAATTTGTTAACAAAACTTAAAACAGCTTTGGAAATACCACTCATAAGGAACAGCACAGTAACAAATAAAATTACGAAGGACCAATGTTGCCGATTTGTAAAATGTAGTTAAACCATGAAAGGTGAACACTCCTTAACAGGATGTCAAAGATATTAATACACATGACCCAAACACTTAATATATGTGTTGAGAAACATACCTTATAAAAACTGACGCAATACGGAAAAAAATGTTACGTTCCCCAGATCAGGGAGTAACGTTTCCTAGAACAATGTGGATCCTCTTCTCTCCAAAGGATTGGTAATCACAGATTATATTCTGTCAGGGATATTCAGTATGTTTCAAAGACTTCAAATCACTTGTATTTTAGAGATTATAAATATCAACGTCAAAAAAGCTTCAAGATGATCATTAGAAAGACCACATGTCAAAAGAACACAAAATAAACACAAAATAAAAATACTAAAGGCAATAAGCAGAGGAAGATGTTTAGTTCATCAAACACTGCGTATTTCTTGCCAGATGTCTAATTACGATAAGACCAATATTCGCAGGTTTCTGGTGCATTTCGTAGTTCATTGGGATTATATCTAACACTGCACCAGCATCATGTTATACAGTAACTGCTACAGTTCACGAATTGCAGCATCTATATTTGCAGATAGTTATTGCTGCTGCTGTCCCTGTTGGGAGTGATGAAATTCGATTTCCTAATAGGGTTATATCTATGAGACTTGCGTTTATCAATAACATCAGTTGTGCAGAAGGTAATAGCGACATCTACAAATGTTCTCTTTTTATTTATTTTTTCAGAGCTCTGCCTTTTATTCATGGCAGTATCCAATTAATGGAGAGAATTGGATACGAGTTCGAGTTCAGTCTATTAACAACAACATAGACAATACAGATCTTTCCATTATACAAGGTGAGATTAAGATGTGTCTGATTTTGGTGTTATTATCAAAGGGATTGTTCAATATCTTTACAGTCTCTCTTTTAATCGTCAGGGACACCCAGATGTGTGAGCAATATCGACCCCGGGTCCACCAGTAAATGTTTGAACAATTTTTGGAGACTTATTACTTCTAAGAATGTTTCTGGAAAATATATTTATAATCTCTAAGATACAAGTGAGTGGAGGTCTTTGGAACATACTGTGTATCCCTTACAGAATCTAGTCCGCAAATACCAATCCTTTGGAGAGAAGCGGTTCCACATTGTTCTAGGAAACCTTACTCCCCGAAATAGGGAATGTAACAATTTTTTCCGTATTGTGACAATTTATATAAGGTATGTTTCTCAACACATATATTATGTGTTTGGGTCATGTGTATTTATACTTCTGACATCCTGTTGAGGAGTGTTCACCTTTCGTGGGTTTACATTTTACAAATTGGCAACATTGGTCCTTCGCAATTTTATTTGTTACTGTGCTGTTCCTTATGAGTAGTATTTTCAAAGCTGTTTTAAGTTTTGTTAACAATTTGACATCTGGGTGTTGTGATATGTATTATTTTAATAACATTAGCATTTTTATACTAAAATGACTATTTCTTTTTTTGTAGTGATGATTTTAAATTGTTTAATGATTGTCCTGAACAAGGTAAAGAATAGTTGATCTTTCACCGAAAAGCCGCCTTGGCAGTTTTTTTACAGTTTCGATTAATCTTGAAGGTGTTTTTTAATTATAATTTTTTTTTTAAGTAGTGTCCTATTGATGATTACTGTGTGTATGTGTATTAAAATGTCTTCATGAGATACATTATATTAGAGATTTGTATTATCTCTACTAGCAATTTAAAATTATGTTTTTTTAAATATACCCTAAGTTTTAAAATTATGTTTTTCTTAATTGTTAATTTGATTTGATTTGATTGATTTGATTTAATATTTCTAAAGCGCGCGATTGCCCGTGGACGTCTTGGCGCTGTGTCCGATGTGGAAGAAAATTTGGCAATGCATGCTTTGTCTAGGCGTTAAAAAGCCAATTTTTTAAGGCTTTCCTGAAGTGCATCAGAGAAGGACTACCTTTTATCGTGATGGGTAAAAGATTCCAATCCTTGGCAGTCCAATGCAGAAAGCTTCTCCCTCCCCACCTTGCCTGCTTGATTTTAGGGATTTGCAGAGTTAGTAGGTGGACTCACTTCAGATTTCTAGCCAGTACGTACCATTTTATGTGGGTTCTTAGAAACTGTAGTCCCGTCCCGTGTAAGGCTTTATAGGCCAGATACAATGATTTAAACCTGATCCTTTTCCCCATGGGGAGCCAGTGGAGACTACTTAATCTATGATCAACTGGCTTAGATCTGGGAACTTTGAGCACCAGCCTTGCGGCTGCATTCTGCAGCCGCTGGAGCTTTGCTAGGTGTTGGACTTGTATTCCTGAGTACAAGGCATTGCCATAATCTAATCTGGCCAGGACCAGTGCCATCACCAATGTTTTGCACGAATCTTGAGGAATACATGGGCATACTCTTCTGATCATTTTAAATATATACCAAATGGTTGACGAAAGGTTATTTATTTGGTCATTAAAAGTAAGTTTATTATCAAAAATGACTCCCAGATTTTTAACCCTGGTCACTGGTTTTGGGAAGTCACCCAGACTACCCGGCCACCATCTAGGCGACCAAAAATCTGCCCCAGCTCCCAAGAGCATAACCTCGGTTTTGTCCCCATTTAGCTTCAGGCAGTTTGACTGCATCCATCGACCGACCTGTGTCATGCATTCATTGAAGAGCGCAGCTGTTTCCTCAGCTCTGCCTGTAACTGACACCACTATTTGGGTGTCATCATTGTATGACACTGACATGAACCCATAATGCCTAATAATTTCCGCCAAGGGCTCAACGTAAATATCAAAAAGTGTGGGGCTCAGGAAAGATCCCTGAGGTACTCCACAGGGTGATTTGAAAAGGTCAGATGTACACTCTCCTAGTTTTAGTGAGAAGGACCTATCTTTTAAAAAGGAATCCATTAGCAAGAGTGCAGAGTCATGGAGCCCTAGCTCTGCTAGTTGATCATGTAGTATTTCATGATTCACAGTGTTGAAGGCCGCCGAGAGATCCAATAGAATCAGGGCGGCCTTCCCTGCGGTATCTAATATCATCCTGAGTGCCGCTGCTGCCAATACTAATGCCGTTTCTGTTCCGTGCTCCTTCCTGAACCCATATTGTGAATGGTCCAGGACGTTGTTTGCAGCAGTAAGTTCTGATAGTTGATTATTAAGTGGTTTTTCAAGTACCTTAGCTGGAAAAGGAATTATTGATATTGGACGATAGCTACTGGGTTGTTTTGGGTCCAAGGTGTCTTTTTTTAAGAGTAGCAGCACTGAAGCCATTTTCCATGTGTCTGGAAAGTAACTAGACCGAATTATTTCTGTGAACACGTTTTTTAATTGTTCACTTAATAATTCTGAGAATATGTGCATCACCTTGGGTGGGCAAGGGTCCTCTGGTCCCCCAGTTTGATTTGTTCTGATGAGGGAGGTCTGAAGCAAAATCGCGTTTTAAGAGTTGGAACATCCCGGTCTTGTTTATTTTGTTTAACTGAGTCTTTAATATTATTAGTGTTCATATAGGGTTCGTATATTGAAGTGACATTGTTATTAGTACTCTCGAAGGATTCATATACTGAGGTGACTTTGTCGACAAAGAACTGCCCAAGTGTATTTCAGAACACTATGCTGCTTTCCATCTGTGTTGCAGTGGGAAGATTTGCCAGTTTTTTTACCGTAGTGAAGAGATTAATGAAGAATAAAATATTTAGATACACAGATTTTTATCTTGATGTGTTTACTGGCTTATGATTGATAGTATAATGCAATTTTGAAACTTTGATGTTTGTTAGTTTTTATTCTTTATTTTCAACTGTTCAGCTTTGTAATCCCATCTCTTAATAATCAAATGTTGACCTATGGCTTTGCCAGTTTGTAAAACAAATTATTTAGATTGATTTAAGCCTCAGGGGAAAAGGGATCTTTTCTGTTTTTCCTATATATACCCTGTCCCTTTCCCTTGTGTAAGGGTAACTCCTTCATGAATTTGTGGTTAAATGTGGCTTAGCCATTCACTTAGCTAATTCCTGATCTTGTCTGGCAGTTGGTCAGAAAACGTAGGAGAGTTGGGCAATTTAGAAAAGGGTGCAGTAGCATTAGAAACATGAACGAGGGTAGTGTTGTCGAGGAAACCTGCAATGATTCAGTGTTTAACTATATCAGCAATGTAACTCTGGCCATTAAAGTAACTGCTACAAGTGGCAGTTCGGTAGTTGAGAAATGTGTCAATCTTAAAATATTAGTAACCATTGATGGTAAAGAGATTGAATTGTTAGTGGACACTGGTGTGAAAATCATTATAGTTTCATGAGAGAATCATAATAAGGACTTGAATCAATAAGTTTTGCAACCTCTTGATGTTACCATTATGACATTTGAAGACAGTAAAAGAGATTTATTCTGTTACTTTTGGGTGAATTGTCAAGACAAAATTATCAAGAGTAACTGTATGTGTGGCAAAGAAAGGGATTTACATACTCATGTCATGGCATTAGACAGATTTCAGTATGGTATAGAGACAAGGGCAAGGATAGCCATTTCACTAGTTGAGGAAAAACCTGTTCACTACTGATTGGAGAAATACAAGAATGTATTTGAGGATACATTGGGGAAAATCTCAAAATAGCCATATGCAATCAAGATGAAGAAATTATACTCTCGAATAAAGCTCACATTGAGAAACACTCTCCTCAGTATTTGAAGTGTTTTGGATACACAAAATTAACAAAATGATTAAAAAGGGCATCATTGAACCTGTAGAGGCCACTGCATTGTTTTTATCGGTAGTTTCCTACTTATAATGATACTACAACAACGTTTCATTCAAAAGCATAGGGATGCAAACCTCCCCTCCTCCCTCTCTCATCCCTTTTATGTGACCAAGATGTGTGATCCAACAGAAAGCATAAATCACAATTGTTTTTTTTTTTAATTTTATTGTTTTTTACAATAAATAGTACTGATTACTGGAATCCAAAATTGAAATATTGTACAAATACTCAGCTGTGTCGATCACCTTTACAACTCCATTCTAAGTTTGCATTGTTAATATCTCACACATGCCCCCCCTTTTATATTCACACTATTGACAGGTCTCTCAAGAAAAACCATGACTGTGTCCATTAATTGCTCAGGTCCGGGTCTGACTCTTCAGGGGGTGGGGTACATATACTCCCACTAAAGGCATTCCACTTCCCCCATACTCGAGTTCATTTCTTGGGGCACCCTCTGTGGACAAAAAACACCTTTTCAGCCACAATTGCACTATCCATGTCGCTACACCACTGCCAATGTGTGGGGGTGCCCTGCGCTCCCCAGAGTTGAGCTATGTTGCGTTTAGCCAGCATCATACCCAAAGTCGCCCAATCCCGAGCTGCGTGGTTAAGATCGGTTGGTTCCCAAATGTTGAGAAGACATCTCTTGGGGTCCGGGGAGGCAGTGGGTCCACAAACCTGTGTGATTGTATCCATGATACCCTCCCAGTAGCGCATAATGTTGGGACAGTCCCACAAGGTGTGATAGAAGGTACCCGGTGTTCCGCAGCCCCTCAGACATAACAGGGTGTTGGCTCTACCCATTTTGTATTATGTCGTTCTTGTGTAATAAGTTCGCTGTAGGATTTTCAGTTGTACTACTTGAAATTTAGAGGGTATTGCCACTTCTCCCGGGGATGCTAGCACCTCCTGCCAGTCCGTCATCCAACTCCCCCAGCTCAGCCTGCCATTTCTCACAAAGGGCAGCCGTGGGATCCCGCTGGTTATTTACAATTTTCCGATATGTCAGGGAGATGTCTTTTTTGGTCATGTAGTCTGTCAACAGTCTGTCGTCAAGTGGCAAGGACTCGGGAGATCAGTGCCTGGTGGAATAACTTTCAAGAGCGCATGTTTAATCTGTAGATATCGGTAGTGTTCTGACGATGCCATCTCATATGTCTCTTGAAGTTGGGAAAATGAGATGACCCCACCCTTTCGCCAGAGGTCCCCTATCTTCGATCTACCTATGAGGTCTCATCGGGCGAAACCCTTGCTATTTCTGAGTCTACCTAACCGTCGGGTGTCCCAAAGTGGTGTGTGTTGCATTAAGACCCCCTCCCAACCCAGCGCTCGGAGCGCAGTGAACCAAATGTGTACTGTATGTGCGGTCGGCCCCAGTATTGTACTTTTACGGGACATATTGCAAAGTGCACTCAGAACGCCTCCAACACCAAGAGTATGTATATCCATGCGAAGGGCAGGTTCGTCTTGAGGGGCATATAGCCACTGGTTCACCACAATGAGCTGCGAGGCCCAATAGTATGTTTCGATATTGGGTAGGGCAATCCTGCCATCATACCAGCCCCAGTTTGGGCATGGCTATTCGAGCCGGCTTCCCGTCCCAGAGAAGGTGGCTTACTGCTGCATCAATTGCTTTAAAGTAAGAGTGTGGAACTGGGAATGGAGTGTTCTGCAGGGCATAAAGAAACCTGGGGAGTGCCATCATTTTGAACAGGGCTGCCCGACCCAGAAGCGTCAGGGGCAAAGAGTGCCAGTTTTTCACGTCCTGTCTGAGTCTTTTCAAGGGTTCCGAAAGGTTTCTCTCAATGAAGTGTGCAGGTTGGGAAGTAATATATATTCCAAGATACCTAAACCTCCCGTACGCTACCTGTATCAAGCAACCCTGAGGTAGCCGCGGAGGTGGGCCCCTCAGCACATAAAGGACCGATTTGTCCGAGTTAATAGCATAGCCCGAAACTCTACCATAGGTCGAGAAGATATCTAGTAGTATAATTATTGATCGTCTGGGGGATGCCATATAAAGTAAGATGTCATCAGCATACAGGGAGATGCGATCCTCCCATCCTTCCGTCCACCTGAGTCCGCGTACCATAGGGTTCCTTCTTATCCAGGCCGCACGTGGCTCCAGTACCAGAGCAAACAGGAGGGGAGACAACGGACAACCCTGTCTTGTCCCGCGACCTAGCTGAAAGTCGTCAGAGACTCGTCCATTGACCACCACAGGCGCCAGAGGCTGCGTGTATAGGAGTTGGATCCAGGCACAGAATTTGGGCCCAAAGCCAGAGTGTCTTAAAACTGTGATAAGAAAGGGCCATTCAATGAGATCAAAAGCCATATGTGCATCCAAGGAGAGTATGGCTGCCTCTTCCTGAATAGTTGGTATATGGGCCATTACACTGTGGAGTCGTCTGAGATTAAGTGCCGTGTTTGGACCCGGCATGAAGCCCGACTGGTCAGGATGTACTAGAGTGGCAAGGTATGGTTAGAGCCTAACTGCCAGTACCTTTGCGAGAATTTTGGCTTCTGCATTCAGCAGCGAGATCGGCCGATAAGAGGAGCACTCCTGTGGGGGTTTACCGGGTTTTGGAATTACTACAATTGATGCGATGCACTGATCTCTGGGAAGCAGTCCCACCGCAAGACTGGCTTCGTACATTTTGAGTAAATGTGGCGTGAGTTTGCATGCTTCCTTTTTGTAAAGTTCTACAGGGATGCCATTAGGACCTGAGGCTTTCCCCGACTGGAGACCATTGATGTCTTGTGTTAGTTCGTCAGGGGTCAAGTCTGTCTCCAAGTCTTGAACCTCGTGAGTTGCAAGTCTGGGCATCTGTATATCTTTGAGGAATGCCAGATTCTCCTCTTGCACAGTATCTGCCTTGGGAGTGTATATTGTCTCATAGTAAAGTGCAAGGCATTTACTATCTCTTGCGGGTTCGTAATCGTCACCCCGTCTTCTGAGTTCAGTTGTGCCACCCAGCGCCCAGCTCGCTCCCTTTTGTCTAGCAAGGCCAGAAGCTTGCCAGCTTTATCACCGACTTCATAAATAGTGTGCTGTACCTTGGTTACTCTGGCCTTAGCCTCCTCCCTTCATGTAGTCCCTGTATTCCTGCTTTGCCAGGCTCAGCTTATGAGTTGAGTCATTACTGGGGTTGGAGGAGTGCTCGTCTTCGGGCCCGCTGTACCGCCTGCTCAAGGGACATCACCTGTTTTGCCTTGTCCCGTTTATGAGAGGTAATTAAGGATATTGCTTGGCTGCGCAGGACTGTCTTATAGGCCTCCCACAGGGTTGTTGGGGAGGTCACAGAATGCTAATTTTTGGTGAAATATTGCCCTGTAGTGTTGTGTAGGCCTTAACCAATTGTGGGGTCTCTCAGAAAACCTGGGTGTATGGAAAATATGCGCCTCCTCTCCTGGAAGCGAGAGGTATACTTTAACATAATCGGGGAGTGGTCGCAAATACCTCAGGGGAGATGCGAGATCTCTGACACATCCTCCAAACCGGTTGACAAAGCAAGGATATGATATATCCTAGACAGACTACTGTGTGCACCCGTGTGGATGGTGTATTGTCGTTCCTGAGGGAAGCATGAGCGCCAAACGTCTATCAGGCCAAAGGAGTAAAGGAATTCAGCCAGACGAAGGTGGGTCCTGCATTGTTCCTTAGGCGATTGCCTGTCAAGCGTGGCATCGAGCATGGTGTTGAAGTCGCCCCTATGATCAGTTCACCTTGAGGACGTGTAAGCAGGAATTTACAGAGGGCCGGGAGGGCTAGAGTCTGCAGCGCAGGCGGAATATATACAGAGACTACAGTGTATGCACGCCCTTCCCATTGACATGTAATAGCTGCCAAACACCCCTGATTGTCCGTCCAAGATCCAGTTATAGTCAGTGGGAAGTTTTTCCTAACTAACATTCCCCCCCTGTGAACCTGAGGTGAATTCAGAGTGTGTGGCCATTTTAAATCTCCATCTATCCAAAGCCTTACAGGCCGATCCCATCAAGTGTGTTTCTTGGATGAGGGACACTGCCGGAGCACATCGTTTAAGGTATTGCAGCACCAACCCCCTCTTTATCTTGTCACATAAGCCATTTACATTGCACGATATAATGGAGAAAGGGGGGCCTAGCCCATTAAAGAGCTCGGGTTGAGCATGCATGTGGTCGGTTAAGTTGTCTCTTCTTGTCAGTGATGTGTAATGGTGACTATGGTACATGGAGAGCAATGCAATATCGGAAATGTGCACAAACTGTGTATAGACGCAATCAGTATAGGGTGTACTCGCGCAAACAAAATAAACATAAACTTAAACTGGTCCCTGTCACCCACCCCCCTCCCTGCCTCCCTGCAAGATGGACATACAACTACCCGCCACCCCAACTTCGCAGAGTGCTTATTACCCATAACTTGTACTTGCGTGAGGGAGAGAGTAGTTGGAGATCGCCCCTAGCCATCCCCTTGTTACATAACATATCTGTTCAGGAAAGTTAGTCTCATCATAGATATTATTGCTTTGGTACTAAGACGTCTGTGGGGATGGACAGACAAGATGATACCTGGTCAAAAACAGTAGTCCAGATCCTCCGTGTTCACCAGTGCTGTAACTCTGCATGTTCCCTATGTTGGCCTCCCTCCTCGCTTCAGATCTGGAGCATGGGCGCCCATTGTGTCCTAATTTTCCTGTCTCTGCCTGCGTTAATCCCTCCGTGGATCCTGTGTCTCTCGAGCCCTGCTATGCCGTGTTTAACCGGCGTTGCTGTTGTATCTTGTTTGGTCTTCTCGGCTCTTAAGCCGTTCGCCATCCCTCCAGCCAGTCGTGGGCCTCCTCAGGCGTTTCAAAGAACCATGTTTTACCGTCCGCTACAACCCGCAGCTTTGCCGGAAAGAGCATGGAGTAGTTGATTTCTCGGCGTCTGAGTTCTTTTTTAATCTCCAGAAAGCTCCGTCTTTGTTTAGTAACGGCTGCATTGTAGTCCGGAAAAACTTAGATTACCGAGTTCTCTAGCCGCAATGGAGGAGCCACTCTTGCCGTTTGTAGTATAGCGTCACAGTCTCGAAAGTTAAAGATGCGGGCCAAGATTGGTCGGGTTGGGGCCCCTGGTCGTGGTTTGCCACCCGGTATGCGATGGGACCTTTCCACCGAGAAAAAACTGGACAGTCCTCGAGGCTGGAGCTGGGTCTTAATGAGATCCTCGACGAAAAAATCCATTGCTGGGCCCCCTTTACCTACGCCAATAATTCGAACGCTGTTGCATCTGGGACGACCCTCCTGATCGTCCAGCTTAGCTGCCATTAACCTCTGTTCCACTTCGAGGTGGTGCACTTGCCTTTGGAGGGCCACAGTGTCAGTGGAAGAGCCGCTGTAACAGTTTCAACTTCTGTCACTCTTGCGGCCATTTTCTGGAAGTCAGCCCGCAGGAGCGAGACGTCTGTGGAAATTGTCCCCACTGTAGCTTGCACTTTATTAAGGGCGGCCATGATATCTTGGAGCGTGACCTCTGCCTGGCCCTCAGGCGCTGGGTTCATTTCTTGTGTGACTGTCCATTCCACCACGTCTGGTTGGTCCTTGGTGTAGGCATATTTATCTAATTTGAGTTGCTGAGCAGTGCGTTGGCCCCCCATTATGGTCAGCCTGGTGGGGAGTCCCAAGAAGGGGGTCAAGTGCGTGGCAGTGGTCGGCGCTGCCTGACTGGTGGCTGTGAGCCACGCGCTGCCTTTCGGGTTTCCTGCCGCAGAAGTATTGATGCAGTAAAGAGGGGCCCCCCCACAGAGTCCGAACCCAAGTGATGCACCGTTGTGTTGGGCCCTATGTCAGGTTTCAAGCAGGTTCACTAGGCCAGCAAGCTCTCCGGGGCCTCCAGAGATTAATTGCACCGGATTCCCTTCTCCCACACCAGCAGTGTATATTGTGCTCGTGGGCTCTCCTCCAGTGCGGCTGGCAGTTTGCTAGATATGCACACCGGCCACGTTGCTCAAAGGTCTCTTAATGAATATTATCGGGCCTCGCATGCCATCCAGGACTGCACAGTGAGTTGCTGGGAGGCTGAGGCACTACGCGGCCGGCAGCAGCAAGGACGGCCCCGCACTTGCCGTTCTGCTGTTACTGCACATCCCCCTGTCGTTTCCTTGTGTCGGATCGTACTGTGTTGGTGCTGTACTTGGCACCGGGGCGAGACCCGACGCAGCGCGAGTGCAGTGCTGTGCCGCGCGGCAGGTCCCCCCAGCAGCTACAGATCTCCGCAGTCTGTTGGTGTTCAGCGCCCCACTAGTACACGCCCTGCTTTTAAATCCGACTCCTCAAATGTAATCAGCGTGCTAATGTCTCGCCACCTTCCCTTGGGCGCCGGTGGTGCACTGCCCTCCCTTCCGGGTCTAGGTGTCACTCTAGGTCCCAGCTTCAGCTGTCGGTGCAGGCCGCATCCCCAAGACATGACGCTGGATCTGCTTATTCCACTGCTCGGATCTCGTAGAGAGATCAAAAGGCACCCCACCGCTTCCGACTCCCAGATCACGCCAGTTTGATTCAGTTCAAAGACGGATTATGTCATGGATCGCCGGGGATGTCTCTCCGATCTCGGAGCCTCTCTAGGCAGCGGCCATTTCATACGGCTGCTAGCCACGCCCCCCATAAATCACAACTGTTGTGTATACTGCCGTGGTCTTCTCTTCCTGAAAAAGTCATGGCTTTGAGATCTCTATCTATATCAGTAGCCTAATGGTAAGGCTGCTGTCTATCTCTGTCAGTGTTTAATGTGTCCGCAATGGGCCCCAGAAGTCCTTGGGCCTCTGTACCAGTGGTAGGACGGTATAATAGAGGTCCAGTCATTTATTACAGACAACTTGATCTTCCACCCATTACTTTACAGTCAGGACTTGAACCCTCTCCCAGACACAGTGTACTCTCTTTTTAGCCATCAGCAAAGCTACAGAGATAAATCTTGGTTGTCACTGGAGTCCCTTGATATATCCTAAGAGTGCCACCTTTGCGGACAATTTCAGAGTCTCCCTAATCATATTGGCAAGTGTATCAAATATCTTTGGCCAGTATCTGATGATTAATGGGCAGAGCCAGGCTACGTATAAGAAGTCAGCCTCTGGTGTAATGCAACTCCCACACCTCGCATTGTCTTATAGACTAGCCCTGTATAGAGTGTGTAGGGTGTGATAGGTTTGGTGAATAAACCTATATTGTATCAATCATAATGGACCGTTAGGAGGGAGGCAGCCTATCTGATCGGAACAATAGTTCCACTCCATGTTTGTGATTTTACTCCCCAGTTCGTGTTTCCATCTCAAGTTAGCATATGGCACTACACCAAGGTCCTCACTTTGACGTATGGATTGCAATTTGGTTATTATCTGTTTGTGTAAGGTAGTATTGAGAAGTAGTGCTAGTGGCTTCCCATGTGAAAGGGGGTGGTGACTTTTGCAGAGGGCTCTGATGTGATGATAATGGACGGCCTCTAGTACAACAGGCTCTACGCCTTCCAAGGGACATAGTGGGTTTAGAAATTTGGGGGGCCTAATTATAAGAAATGATATATCGCTGTGTTGCGTCAGAGATAAGTAAAATTTCATGCACCTGTGTAAATTAACATTACAATGCCATGGATGCTCTGTATTTACAATACAGGGTTCCATGGTGCAAGGATCCACTGGTGTGTCAGAAATACTGATGCATCTGCGGGCCCAAAAGTGGCACATTCTTATCGTTGGCCAGAAGAATGACGCAACTATAGGAATGCATAAAAAAAACACAGAGGTGATTCCTATTGTGAAGCCACTGCGTAAATTTCTATGCCTGAGTTGAGGAGGCACAGGAATTTTGATTCATTCCAGGCTTGGAGCAGCACAGTAAAAAATTTGTAAATTTCACTGCGTCAGTTCTAAGTGGTTGTTGATACAAGGGAATGTCTACCCTTCATACATTGCACACTGCATGATGCAGCTGGTTCCACTGCAGACATATTGTGATGCAGTCCTACAAAAACTGAAGCCTTGAGCCCAATGAGTCATTTTGTGAATATGAGGCAATGTAAAGCAGAGAATGCACTGCTGATGGTCAAAAGAATTACGTAACAGTGGCGCAAGCTCCTCGTAAATATGCCCCTTGGAGTTTGGGAAAAGGTCTCCTATCTGGTGGATGCCTCATCTACGCAGTGTCTGCCATACCTACTTTTCCCTCATCAACTTTATTAGTGGGTAGTGTGTTAGTGATTGTTTTCAGGGCAAAGAGGATTGGATAGTTTAGCCTTATATAAATCCAGTCTCATGCCCACTGCATGCTCATGAAAGTGTTTATTTCAGAGCGGCTGTGTCCAGGTATCTGGCCTATTATCGCCAGCAATATGATTGGCTGAGCTGTTTCATGTTCCACCGCAATCTGTGGCATATATGAAGGTGAGTTCAGCCAGTAGTGGGCGAAGTGAGCCTGGGTGCAGTTGTAAGAGAGTTCAAAGTCTTATATGGCTATACGTCTGTGCTCAGATGGTAGTCTAAGGATGATCCAGCATAGTCTGGGTTGCTTACCCGCCCAGGCTAGTGTGCTCGTATGTAGTTTAAGCATCTGAAAAACCACCATTTCCATTAGGGCTACTCTCCCATATTGGACACCCGATCTTCAATGTATGCCATGACTCTTCCATATTTCTCACTGATCACCTTGCTTTTGTCGTGACTGATCTACACTCCCAGGTGTTTAATCAAATTTGCGCACCACAGGAGGGGGAATGCCACCTCCCGCAATTTTGTAGCCTGTATCGGGGTAATATTGTTGATTTATTCCAAGATATTAATATTCCCCCTAACGCTCTAAAAATTAGCATATGACAGGACTCAGGTTTGGGGCCACGTCTCTCAAATTCAGTGTAATATCGTCTGAATGCATGGAAATTATAAGTTTTCCAAGGGAGAATTTGAGGCCCCCATGACCATGTAGTTGCTGGACTGTGTAAGCAAGTGGCTCCCTTGCAAGAAGTATAGAAAAATGGGACGAGAGGGCATCCCTGTGTGCCCATTCCTATGGGGAAGGGATCGGAATAGAGCTTATTTGTATGGATTCTAGTGATAGGGCCTGTGGAGAGTAGCCGTATTCACTTTAAGAAGCTTGCAGGCATGCCCATCCTCTTTAGGACTGCAGAAAGACACTCCCCCTCCATAGAGACAAACACCTTTGAAACTACTAAAAATACCGCCATTGACTCCATATCTGGCCTTAGTTGGCGATTGAGGGCCAAAATTGTCCTCAGATTATGAGCGGGGGAATACCGGTATGAATCCCGCTTGGTACAGAAGTGCCAAGTCTGGTAAAAAGAGAAGTAAATGGCTGGCTAGGGCTCTGGCCAGTATCTTAACATCTGTATTTATAATAAGAGACAGTGGAAAATATGATTCGCAGTATGTAAGAGGTTGAATGTACGACGTTATTCCGCTGCCTTTTCCCCGCTTGGAATCACAACGCGGTCGTTACAACTACTGCGTTGTGATTCCGCATACCATTACTCCGCAAGTCGGAACAACGACTTGCGGAGGGGGGGCACTGGATGTTGGAATAGTATAATTTACTATTCCAACTCCAGTGTGTGCGGACACTAGGGAAGGTGTTGGATTTTAAATCCAACACCTCCCCCCCCTCCACAAGTCGTTCTTCCGACTTGCGGAGTAATGGTATGCGGAATCACAATGCGGTTGTTGTAATGACCGCGTTGTGATTCCAAGCGGGGAAAAAGTTTCGGGGTAAACGTTGTTTACCGTAAGAGGTTTATCTGCCTTTAGCACCATGATGAAAATGGTTTCTGTAAATGAGGGCGATAACATGCCCTGAGCCAAAGCTTTGTTGTGTACTTGGAGGAGTCTAAGCGTTCATAGTGGCGAGTATGTTTTATAAAATTTAGTAGGGAGTCGGTCATTCCCCAGGGCTTTATTCGTGGGGAGACTGGATATTACCATGGAGATCTTATCAATAGTTATAGGTGCCTCCAGGAGCTGTCTGCGGGGGCCTTCCAACCAGGCTAGTGCTACACAATCTAAGTATGCATTAAGGTCTGTCTGGGAGAGTGTGCAGGATGCATATTAATCTGCGTAAAAGGCTACAGATAAAGTAATAAATTCTTCGGAATTGGATTTACATGTGCCTTCATTCCCAATCAGGATGGTGACTTCCTATCAAGGCCAGCATTCTGCTTGGTCTATCCAGGGCCGTAGTTGCAGGCGTGGCCTGTGAGAGCTGGACCTGCCCTTCTTAATGTTTGCCCCCTGCCCCCCCCCCCCCCCCCCCCCCCAAATGACCCTAGCATCTGGCAGACTTTGTTCGGATTACTTTTAGTTTAAGTACATAAACTACTTTCATCTCAAAATTCAAACATTGGTTACCCCATACATGGTGTTATATAGCACCTATTATTTTCTATGGGCTCGAGCGTACCTATCTCTGTTTCTGGGTTTTAGCCATGCTTCTTAATTTCTTATCAGTTCCTGAGCAACAGAGTAAGATTTCTAATCTCAGAGGTCCATTGCAACTCACTGTCTGACCCTCGGTCATTCCTTCACTTTATCCACACATGCCATATTTGTTATTCAAGGACACTTACGGGTCCCTGATTAGAACTCAATTTGGGCTTTTACGTTTTGCTTGCATGCATCTTTTTTTACAAGTGCAATACAACACTTGTACTTCACATAAATTTGCACTTGTAAAATGATTTATTCACTCGGAGTATTCCTTGTGAATAAATTTCCTTTGGGTGACGACTGGGTTTTGGGGACATTTTTGAACATCATGAACAACAGACTACAATACTGTTTTTGGGATACTTAGCCATTGTGCTCATAATATGAAATTTCCAGTGGCATACATGCGTCATGTGGCTAACATTGTCCGGATCCTACCAATATTTTAGTGGCAATGAGAAAATCTATGTATTGCAACATCGTAAATGTACATTGATAATCAAGCAAGGCAGGTACAGAATCAGTCTAACATTTGACTGTCACTATTCGCGTCTACATCCTTTTCAGAGGTAGCCTCATTTTAAATATAGCTTAATAGATTGTTATGCCTGCTTCAAAAATCATTATATGGGGCTTCATTGCAAATGTCCCAGTTAATTGTGATATGCACATACCCACTGTTACTGCACATATTGCATGTTTTGTAATTATGAGTTTTGCAATGAATAAAGGCAAGTCAAACATGGCGAATGTGAGAAATTGGGTTGTTGGTTGAAGGAGGGGAGACCCTTGTTAGATCAACAGCCATAATCTCTGTCAGAATGAACCACAGAATTTGCTAAATTAACCTGTCCTTAACCCTCTGGTGGCTTGGCACATAAAGTGAAAACAACACAAAAAAATTCCCACACCAACTTAGAAAAATAGAGCAAATTGCAATACATTACGTAACACCAAAACAACAAACATCCAATCAAGTAGAACCAGAAATAACTATTTTTAAGTTTAAATGAAAATCTAGCACCTAAAAGATCAAAGCGCCAGCCGCAGACATCTTGTCGTGCAAGACGGGGTCAAAGTAAAAACATATATCCAACCGCAATGGAGTGTGGGTCGGATACAAGAAGTGGTACTGGCCTGGTCAGCGCTTACCTTCAGACTTGGAAGAAATTCTTAAGAAACTGTTCTGAGAAGGTAAAGTTAGGCGGGGCAAGGGTACAGGTGGGGTTGGAGGAGAAAGCATTGTTGAAGAAAGCCACTGGATGAAGTTTCATGGAAGAATTCTATGTTCGGACGTAATCACTTTTTTTTGGAAGTCGAAAATCTCTAGAGGAATGTAGCAGGATGCTGTTGCTGATGAGAGTTCTAGGAGGCTGGATACCCCTTTTTTTTTTTTTTACAGAGTTTTATATAGTGCGAACATGACCCGAATCGGGTATCAGAGCGCTTTACATAGCACCAGTTGCATTACATGAGGACACATTCATTTTTGTTAGGCACGGGGGGATTGAGTGATTTGCCCAGAATCACAGGATGTTCAGCGTCATTGCCAAGGCTCGAACCCAGTTGCCCAGATTCGAGGTCAACCGCCCTAGCCGTTAGGCCAACTCTTCTTCCCTTTGGTCAAGGACTGCTGAAAAGGATTTGTTGCTGTGAAGAAGAACGTAGTGTGAGCTGCCACCATGTCAGGCTGAACGGCAATGCACCTTGGGCAGACTGACAAGCAGGTTGGTCCTGGTCTTCTCTTCATTCTCAGAGCAAGTCCCATGTTTTGAATTTTAGCTATCTGGGCACATTTAGCACTACCACCAAGGGTTCAGGACTGAAGGGGCACCTCTTAGGTTGTTATGGCTCACTCAGGCTGGGTTTCGGTGCGGGTGCAAGATAGTGGGAGCCTTTTCTTTCCATGAATCTCTGAGCAGGCTGGCAAACTAGTCCTTGTAGTCACTCTGGTCGTCGTGCATTCAGGTGGGGAAGCAGGTCAGTCCTCTAACAGTTCAAGGCAGGCTCCAGCCAGCACAGCAGCTCTTCCAGGTGCAGCAAAGCAGTGTTGTGGAGAGGACAGCAGGCCACAGCTGTAGGCAGTCACCTGAGAGTCCTTCCTCAGGCACGGAAAGTGAACTGAAGAGTGGGTCTAAGGGTACCATTTTCATCTCTGAACTGCTCCTGCTGCCAGCTGAAGCCTGAACACCAGACACAAATGCTCTGGATCTACACATTGTTGGATCCTTTCTGGATCGAGGTCCTCTCCACAGTTACATGATTGACAGGCAAGCATCTTAATCACTCCCCATGGGTGGTCATGTTGGGGGATTTACCCTAGATCGGCAACTGCAAAACTCACTACTTGGTGTTTGGGCTTCGCCCTGCTGTTGCAATCACCTCCAGCACTGAGCCGCAGTGGAATGCACTGCCTCAAGTTGGGGGGAGCAGCATGCTCCAAGGCAGATTCACGTAGCTTAACTCTGGAACAATCTAATACAGGCACATGAGATGATAGTCAGTAGTGATGACCTTCCAATTTGATCACTGGTCACCCACACAAACATGAGATGATACTGGATGCCCTAGAGCTGCATCCCTTTGGACCCCCGCCACCCTCTGAGCCCCCCAACCTCCCCAAACAACACCTGACAAATCATAAGACTGGCCTACACACTAGCACTCTCACTTTGCGACCTTTCACTCTCCATCCCCCAGCCCTCATGGAGCAGTTATTGTTTAGTATATTCACAATGTCCACTATTGACTGTTTGCCTAAATAACCATATATTAAACTGTTACTTTACTGTGTTATGTCTGCAATATATTCTGATGCTATATATCTACACAAATTGTACTGTATTCACAACTGCATGATTTCTAGGCAAGAATCATTAAAATGGTTTTGGAAAATAAAGACCACTTGCCCTGGAGCCTGGAGTGCCAGCATCTGCCTGCCTGCTGAGAGCAGAGGGCCCTATGAGGAGGAGGAGAAGGCCTGAAGGGTGCTAGGTCCAGTGGGGGAATCCTGCTGAGTGAGTAGATCAGTAAATCGGAGTGTGGGATTCACAGTCCTGTGGGACTGCTGCACAGATCAGGCCTGTGTGCTACCCAACTAGGTGATCCCATATGCCAGAGAGGGCCACCATGAACATAAGTGTTGCTGCACTGATCAGGCAATTTGCCCTTGTGCTGCACAAGTCAGCAACCTGATATGCCACAGAGTAACATAGTCAAGATCAGGTTTGCCACACTGATTAGGCCACTTGCCCATTTGCTGTCCAAGTAGGCAACCCTGTATGCCAGACAGGGCCAGCTTGAATTCAAAGCATTGCTGCACTGGTTGGGGCATTTGATTGTGTGCCACCCAAATTGTTGCCCTGGTGCACTGCTGCGAAGAGTGATGAACGTCACCCATGTGCAATGTGCAACCGTGAGGAGCAGTAGATTCTGACAGTTATGCCCAGAGCATTTCCTTGAAATTCGGAGACCAAGTCCAAGACAATCAAATCCTATTTTCGGAATCAGAGGGACTTTCAGCATCATCAGAGGATCATCGTAGACACCATTCCACCTTGCCATCAGTGACATGACTACAGCTCTTTGCTGGCATCCATTCTAGCCAAACATGACTCTGACGCTTCCGGAGTCCTCTGTAACACAACGCCAGCAGGAGCCAGTAGACTGATCGGTGGGCCGCAGAGCCCTAGTGGATCCTGCTTTGACTAATTAGTACTACAGCGCAGCAACACTTTGACTTCTAAAATCCCATTGGGGAACCTTTAAGACAAATCTGAATGTCTCCTTGTACAAATGAAGAATAGCTACTGCCAGTAAACAGGGAAGTGAGACTGAGGACCATACCCTGACAATGCTGACATGCTTGCTTTTCAAAGACTGCATATATTGTTTGTGTCTCTCATATTTTACTTTAGGTTCTTATATAAATACTATTTTTGTCACAAAAGCGAGTATCTGGCTGGACATTTATTTACTGGGGTTACTGGATGTATTTTGATTCTTGTCTTCGTATACACCTTGCACCTACCTCCCCATGAGAAGCCTTGGACAGCTTGACCTGTTCTACCTCTGAGTATCAAGTGCTGAAGGGGTGGTACTTGGTCCAGTTGCTCAGGACTCATGGAAATGGGCCAAAGGGTGCCACGGGGCCAGCCCCTAAGGAGGTGATACCGCAGCCTGCGGTTCCCACGCCAGGCCCGCTGGACAACAGGGAACCCACTACCCCAATAGTTACATCACCGGCAGGAGACCATCCACAAGCTCCAGCGGTCCCTCCAGTGGAAGGTAGGGGGGGCTACGTCTGTCCAGCCAGACATTTTAGCAAATCTGGTAGTGGTACTTCCATGGCTTGAGACAGTGGGAAACTGGTCCCCAGCAGCAGGGGCATCACGCAGCGGGGGTGAAGCCATGGAGAAGGCAAAACAAATAATGGCACTGCTGGGAAAAGTAACACCAAATGAGGAGCTGGCAGTATCAGCAGGAGGGGCAACGCCTGTGGGCGCAATGCAAGTAGTTGGTGGTGGAGGTCCAGTGGCGGTATGCACACCAGCGGATCCAGAAGCACCGAAGGCAGCTGACACAGCAGCATCAGCAGGTATAAATGAAAAACTGCCACCTCTAGGTTTGGGGGAATTGTGCTCATCCAGAGAACAGTTGGGGCGGCATTTGTCGCAAGAAACAAAAGAAAAGATCTGGAATGGGGCATATGTTAACATTTTTTCACTGTTGATAGATGAGGCAGAAAGGGACGAGGCTAAGAAAAACAAAGAGTGGATGCTCCCTAGGGAGTGGTTGAACGTAACCTTGAAATACAGAGTGGAAGAAAATTTGCCCAATTGGGTGCAGGGTTTTACCATCTACATGGGAATCATGCTAGAGCGTTTTCCAGCCATGGGTTCAGAGATGGCGTGTTACCAGAACAGGATCACTGTAGCTCAGGCCACTCAGGTGGGCGACGGGTGGAAGGAGTACGATAAGGAATTTAGAAGGGCAAAGGCACAAGATCCAACATTAGGATGGAATCAGAGAGACATGTTTATTCATCTAAAACACTTGGTGCAGGGGCTATCCGGGTGAAGGCTCAGGACAGTGTTAGGTTTCAGCCCGTTCATGCAGGCCCCTCAGGAACTGCGGGGGGACCTCAGGAAGGACGGGGTGCACGGGGAAAAAAGGAGTTTGTTTTGATTTCAATAAACGGACCTGTAATAGAGCCCCAGGCACATGTAGCTTCAAGCATAACTGTGGTTTCTGTGGTAATGCATCATACCCCGAAGCTAAGTGCTTCAAGAATTCCAGGGAAAAAGGAGCCAAAAAGCAAGAATGTCACTTGAAAAGGCTAGATCCCCCATAAACACCAGTGCCATGATCCCTTTGTTAAACATGCATAATTGCCCAGAAGCTGCAAGAACGATCAGGGAGGGGTTTCTTGCAGGTTTCAGGATCCCAGCGCAGGGTTACAATAGGGTGGCACATTGCAGGAACCAACTTTCAGTCCAGGCCAATGAGAGTATAGCAGCAGCAGAAATTGAGAAGTAAGTAAAACTGGGTAGGGTGGCAGGCCCATTTGACGATGTCCCAATGGAAGATTTTGTTTGCTCACCACTAGGGGTGGTTCCCAAAAAGGTGCAGTGCGAATTCCGCTTAATCCACAATCTTTCAGCGCCAATGGGGAATTCTGTGAACGAGGCAATTTCAGACACATTGTGTAGTGTCAAATATGCATCCTTTGACCAGGCAGTGGACATGCTGAGAAGTCTAGGTCAAGAAGCATTATTGGCGAAGTCCGACATTGAGTCTGCTTTCCGATTACTGCCAGTGCACCCTCTGGATTTTCATCTTCTGGGTTTCCAATTTCAGGGGAAGTATTAAGTGGACAAATGTATGCCGATGGGTTGTTCAGTATCCTGTGCCTACTTTGAAAAGTTTTGCTCCTTTTTGGAGTGGGTTTTCAGGGGGGACACAGGTCACCAATGGGTGTTACATTACCTCGATGACTTTCTCTTCTTGGGGGCACCAGGATCGGAGGAGTGCAGGACAGCATTAACAAAGTTCTGCACCCTCATGCAGGAGTTCGGTGTGCCATTAGCGTCCAGTTAGACAGTGGGCCCTAGCACAAAGATCGAATTCCTTGGGATTTAGCTGGATTCGGTCCAAGGGGTGTCTAGGTTACTGGTAGGAAAACTAAATTATTTCAGGGCAGTTTTGCAGCACTGCTTGACTAAAGAAAAAGTGACGCTGCATCAGTTACAGCAAGTAGTTGGTCAGTTGAATTTTGCACTGCGCATAATCCCAATGGCACGCCCATTTTCCCACACCATTGCGCAGGCTATGTCCGGGCTCAGAGAGAACCACCATCACACTAGACTATCCAGCGAGGTGAAACAGGACATGCTCCTTTGGAAGGCATTCCTGCGCGATTTCAATGGTAGGGTGGTGTGGCCTAGCCCGCCCAGGTCCAGTCCCGAGTTGGGACTGTTGACCGACGCGACAGGTAGCGAAGGTTTGCATGGATGGATGGATTGCACAGCGTTGGCCGGGTTGGTGGAGAGACTCTGGGCTAACAAGTAACATAAGCTTCCTTGAGCTCTTTCCCATCCTGGTGGCATTGTCCATTTGGTCCGAACAGTTGAGAGACCAGTCTGTGATATTCTGATCAGATAACATGGCGGTGGTGGAATGCATTAATAATCAAGCGGCAAAGTGAAGCATGATCCTTCGACTGTTAAAAGAGATTGTATTACAGTGTATGAAATTAAATGTACTTTTTAGAGCCAAACACGTGCCAGGTATATTAAATCATGCTGCTGATGCATTGTCTCATTTTAAAATGCAGGAATTTAGGTCCCACCTCCCAGAAGCAGCGGTGCACCCAACACCTTTCCCAGAACAACTTTGGCAGCTTGGTGCCCCCACTTATCAGACCTCGTGGCGGCTAGCCTAGCACCCAGGACCAGGAGAGCTTGTCTTGGGGATAGTTGGGAGCAAAAGTGGCACGACCCAGTGTTGGTGGTCGCTTATCTTGGTTTTTATGAAGGATAAGGGGGGCCCAGTAGCAGGGGCTTGCTGTCACATTATGGCCATCTCCTTTTTTGATAAAGCAAAAGGAAAAGGGGATCCAACAAGGAATTTTGTAGTGCACCAGGCTTTGAAGCGCTGGTAACACTTGCAAGGTGTGCAGCCTGACGAAAGGAGACCCACAGGGTTGGAAACACTAGCTAAGTTGTTGGTAGCCTTGCAGCGGGTTTGTAACTCGTCAAGGGAGGTCACTCTCTTTCAAGCGGCATTCGGCCTCGCATTTTATGGCACTTTCAGGGTAGGAGAACTGGTAACAAGGAACAAAAAGGACTGGCAGGGGGGCCTACAGGTGGAACATGTAAAAATACACTGGGACTCCGTGCTGATCTCCTTACATAGGTCCAAGACTGATCAGGGAGGAAGGGGTGAGAGCATAGTGCTTCACAGGGCTAGAGGTAATACATGCTGCCCCATTGCCAGACTGGAGACCGTTATGGCACAGCGGACGTGGGCCACAACAGGGCCGCTTCTGGTACATGGGGACGGGTCACCCCTCACTATCTTTCAGTTCAAAAGAGTCATGGGTTTGGCCATGCAAGTCGCTGGATTAGATTCAGCTAACTTTGGGACCCACTCCTTTAGAATTGGGGCGGCCACGGAGGCAGTGGCCATGGGTCTTAGGGAGGAGCAGGTCAAGAGGATCGGCAGGTGGTCCTCTAACTGCTATACAGTTGCACATGCTTTAGCCCGTTGGTTCTGTTTCATGTTAATTGCAATTTCTTTATTCTGTGACTCAGAGAGAAGCTTGCATCGGTACACGGTCACATAGTGCTATATGCTGTTGTGTATGTTTTTAGTGTGTCAGTAAGGTGGGGCACTGACGATTATTCTTTTCACGTTTGCCTGCAGTTTCTTCATCCTGTGACTCAGGGGAAAAGTCTGCATCGGTCCACCATCGCGACAGGAAGAAGTCACCTTGACACTCAGAGGAACGTCGGTTAACAGTCCAAGAACGAACAGCTCAGGTTATGGCCCAAGTTCACTCTTGGGCCCCGGAACAGCAGGAAATCTGGGTCGTTGGCCACTCATATGTCTGTCGTTTAAAAACTTTCTTTTCAGGGGCCCACGCGTAAGTTGAGAGCAAAAATAGTGTTTCATGGACAGGGTGGACTGTGCGTGGGGCAATTCAGGGAGCTGGTGAACCGTGCTTTAAAGGAAAGTAAGGGGCCAACAGCAATCTGGATCCTGCACCTAGGGGGTAACAACTTGACTCGCCTGGGACGGAGGGTACTAGTGGAGGAGCTGCTCACTGAGGTGGGTTGGTTGGCAAAGAGGTGCCCCAGATGCTGTGATCGTCTGGTCTCACATGATCCCAAGGTTCCAATGGAGAGGGGGTGAGTCAGTGCGAGCATTGAATCACGCGGTAAAGCGGATCAACAATGAGTTTGATAAGCTGTTCAGGACCCCGAAATTGAAGTCAATAGGACATGGGTACATCCGGGGTGATCAGTTCTTTTTGCAAGGCGGGGTTCACTTATCATCCAAAGGGAATCAGGCATTTATGGAGGACATCTTAACATGGTTGGGGGGCACGAGACGCTGGTCATGACCTCCTAGCGAGATCAGGGAGAGGCCAGATAGTCGGGCAACTATGCTGGCCTGTGGCGGTAAGGTCATGATTGGTAAGCATAGTCTTCGGCCCTTAGCGGCCAGCACCATGTAACTACAGGGGCAGTGACAGCCGATCAGTAGGCTGTCAGGGTGCAGGGGCCAGGGGAGTCACTCTTTCCAGTAGGCCTGTGGCCACCCTCGCATGCGCATCAGGGCTCAAGTGTGCAGAATTGCAGCACTCGTTATGGAGTTTAAGGCTCAGAGCGTAGAGGGGGCCTGGGAGAAAGTATCCGTCCGATAAGCTGTACCATCTATGCAAGCTTACTCCGGTGGAGTAGTATTTGTAGTTTACCGGGATGTGGGGCTGCCAGTCATTGACTTTGCCGTAGGCTCTAGAGGGGACATGCAGAAAGTAAAGTATATACATTTTTAGATTACGGTAGGAGTGGAGTTGTATTAGAGCATGTTATGGTTAGACAAGTGACATCATGTATCTATCAATGTATCTGGACTTTCTGCGTAAAGTGTACATAATGTACAATAATTATCAATGTTTTTTTAATTTGTACTAAAAACGGCCGAGGGGTCACGCCCCCTAATCCAAAAATCAGTGTGGTTTGAAATGCTTGCCTTGGGGAAGGGAGGGAGCACCCATCCATCCAAGGGCGGACTTGGGGTTTTACGGCGAAAGGGGACTTAGGTAGTACCAGGCCATATGGATTTTGTTAAGGATTGTGATATGACTTGCTGTATTGTGAAAGTGCTGCAACCCTCTTGTTATGCCAGGTGTCTTCATTCTTTTTGAGTAACGTGTTTTTTCTCTTTAAACACGTTTATGGTTACTCACCATTGTTTTCGAATTTTGTTGAATGATTTTTTTCTGTTATTCAATTCCTGGTGCGTGTTTCAGCTTTGAAAATAAATAACTCATCGCATGCAGAGACAGGACAGATTTTATGTTTAATTTGAAACCAATTACATGTGCACGGGTAATTGAAATAATTTTCCACATGTTTTCTACAAATGAAACCAATTGTCACATTTAACATAAAATTGTTCAATATGCAACATATATACAGTACCTTTTCCATTGAGGTAGGCCTCAAAGTGTTCATCCATCATTGCAGTAGGGTTTTCATCAAACTTTCGTAGCATATTGTTAAAGTGGAAGTACGAAGCCAAATTATCTTTCGGATTTCTGGTCACATATATAACCTGAAGCAAATAACATAAATTAAAAAACAGTTCTCAAAGAAGAATTATTTCAAAAACGCATATTATATTGCTTTGGCCTCTGGTTTTAGGCGGTGATTTTTTTTTTGTGCAAAATTAGTAAAAGATTTGGGGCCTCATTTAAGAGAAGTGATGCATTGCTGAGTGAAAGCAGCGATGTCAGTGCGCCCTCCTTGCGACATAATGGATGCGTCATATTTACTGTAGGATGCATCATGTCGCAGGGAGTTACAGATACATCAGTATTTCTGATGTATCTGTAGGGGCAAAAGTGACGCATTGCTGGAGTGTGTCACAAAAGTGACCCAACTCCAGCAATGTGTCCGGGGCAAGCCCCATGTGAAAGGGCCTGCGTCAGTCTTACGCCTGCTGTGAGGCAGGCGTAACATATTGACGCATTTGCACCCTATAAGTGGCGCAGTGAAATCTCGTAGATTTCACTGAGTCACTTTTACGAGGCTTACTTACGTGGGAACGCCCACCCTGCATACATTATACCTGACACAGGTATAATGTAGCACAGGGGTTTACAAAGTGACGCATCTGCTTAGATGCATCTCTTTGGAAATAGGGCGCTACAGGAGGCATGTTTTACGCCGCCGATGAGTCACAATAAGCGACGCAACGGAAGCGCAAAACTGTCGCAAGGCCTCATAAATAAGGCCCTTGATACACATATTCCTTTTGCTACACATGGTTAGCACACCTTTTCAGCAAAAACGAGCTAGCACAAAGATTTACTTACACCTCCTGGCAGTGTCTTGTAACCTTAAAGCCACATGTTCATATAAAAGTGCTATAAAATAGTGGCCATTTGAGGTATCAATTGCTCTGAAAATTAAAAGTTCCTGTTAGTATAGGATGCTTCTGAAATAATCCCTAGTAGTAAAAGAAGACACACCAAATGCATGTTTTTTGACAATTCTATAAATGAACGAGTCCACATTTTTTGTTTGTCCACACATCAGCACTCGGAGCTGAATTTTGAGACATCTGTAGCTTTGAGCTTTTACCCCTCACTGTCATGCAGTGATGGGGCCAGAAAGGAAAAACCAATCATAAAACTAGGCACCTTTCATACAAGCAGGCATGTAACACAGACCCTCCGTCCGTCTCTATCACACGGGAAGCAGCCTCTGCATTACGGGACGGTGGGTGGGGGGGTGCTCTCCAGGGTTCCCCAGTCAGTCTAAGGCTGATGAAGACTGCAAGAGACACCATAGGTTTTAGCTATTTATTTATGGACTATTTTTTTCTAACAAGCACCTCATTCCACGCTTTAACTTTAATGGTGGTCGTGGCACTTTCTTTAGATGCGGCTCGTCTAAAGAAAGGTGAGCGGCTGCTATTAAAGTGAAAGCATGGCATGGGGCGCTTCTACAAAACAAGCATTTGCAATTTAATAGGTCTTGCATTACTAAAGGTTTGAGCTATTGGCGTTGTAAATAATAATGCAAAGTCAATAGCTCAAACTTTCTGTAATACGAGACCTATTGCATTGCAAACGCTTGCTTTTGTCTTGCCATCAACACACCCAAAGAAATGGAGCATAGCAAAGAAAACATTCAAATAAAAAATACAAAGTTAGAACTAGAAATAGGCTCGAAGACAAAAGTTGATGACCTGTGAACACCAGGCCTTACCTGAATTGATAAACAGGCCATTCTTGCTCGTACACAATCTCACCCTTGGTCGTAGTTGGCGTGCGTGAAATGGCCTCCCCACTTACTCCCACCCCACCCAAGGCCTACACCTGTTGCACACAGACACTGCTCATTGCACTGAGCTGTACCATTTCATCCACCGGACTGTCTCAGGGCAAGCCCGTACTGCTTCAAGCAGAGCCACTGACGCAATGGTAGACCATCCCGGACACATGCTCAACTCCAGTCACATGGAGCTGTACTGTGCACGTCTGCTGCATGTACTGGGGGCACTGCCATTGACAGTGCTGCGGATCAGTTACCGGCTGAGCTTCCGCCTTGTGCACGTCACCTGCATGCAGCCTGTGTTGCATTGTCACTCGTGCATATTCGAGTGGCCCTCGGATGTCTGCTTCTCCAACGTAACGGTAGCTGTCCTGGGTTACGAGGTGTGTGTGCGCCCCCTGTTGGCCCACAACCAGGAGTGTCACCAGGATGACCGCTTATGGCATGCATGGATGTTTGGCATGCAGGCTGGAAACTGGACCTGGGAGATTGCACGAGTCGTGAGCTGCAGTGAGCACATTAAGCCACTACCCAATTGGGCTTTGGTGCACATTGGGTCCAGTGGTTGGAGTCAGCACATCTGTCTGGGTCAGCTGATGGATTACGTCGGCGACATGTCAGATGTGGTGGACGAAAATCGCTCATTGGAGATGTTGGCCTGCGCAGCTGCAGTCGCGTTCATGGACGAGTGACAAGGTACGTGCAGCCACAACTGGATGTGAGCCATTGCACGTGTCCCGACACATGGTTGCATGCTGTGGATATGGTCACATGTTGTAAGAAACTGGCTCTATATATACTGCACCAAAGTGAGGTACAGTGTGTATAGAGTCCAGGTTTGGCAGAGGTTAAAGTTAGATAGAACGTTACTCTCTAAAGTGGTAGCTTGGTCGAGCAGTAAGGCTGTATCAGAGGACAGTGTTAAGCATTTGATGTTCACACTCAGTCAGCAAATGAATTCACACACTCAAAAACTGAACTCTAGGCCAATTATTTTTGTATAAAAAATATACTGTTGTTTTATTTCTAGAACCAAGCAAGCCTGGTACAGGTAAGCATATAAATACTTTGCAGTAGTAAATTACTTGTATGAACACAGTTCAAAATTGCAGTATAACTTGAACTGATTTTGGTTACAGTTTAAGTAAGCAGTTTGCAACACTTAGCAGGTAAAGTACTTTCGAATGAATGGGCTTTTTAAGAAAGATGCAATTAATTACTTTTCAGATTACTTTTGCTAACACAGGGCTGGATCCTAGATTCAGCATTGGGACATTTCCTGAAAACCGTTCAGTAAATTCGTTTTAGTTAGAGGTACGATTTTTAAAGAATATTATTGTATTTCAAAAGTTGACACTGAAACTTTTTCCCATAGAGTCACCAATGTTATCTTACGGGAGTAAATTCACTTAGCAGGTAAGTTACTTTTGCGTTACTTTTGTAATCCAGTGCTGGACACCTAAATTCAACACTGGGCCATCTACTTAAAACAGGTAAGTAATTACTTTTTTGTAGTTTGTACGATTTTTAAAGAATATTCTTGTATTTCAAAAGTTGACACTTAGAAACTTTTCCCAAAAGAACCCCCAATGTTATCCTATGGAATACAATTCAATTCACAGGTAAGTTACTTTTTAGTTACTTTTCTTACTCAGTGCTGGACACCTGGGTTCAGCACTGGGACCTTTCCTGTAAACAGTTGAGAAAATTCGGTTAGGTTATTTGTGCGATTTTTAAGGAATATTCTTAGTTTTCAAAAGTCGACACTTAGAAACTTTTTGGGAGAAAAAGTGTCAATGTTATCATATGAGGAAAAACAGGCTATCGGTTTCGAGGTAAATATTCGATCTTTGAAGTTAGGGCTCTGGGGCAAGACTCAGGGGTCTCCCAGGGACATTGATGCACTGTTGTTGCACCCCAGGTGGCACTGGGGCGGCCGCGTGCTGAGTGTTGAGGCCCAATGTTATCCTATAGAGAATAGGGGGACTCTGGTTGGTGGCTGCTGGCAAGCAGGCCACGGGGTTGTGGTTGAAAAGCTCCTAGGGTTAAGCTCAGGGCAAGTTGGGGACCAAGTTAGCACCAAAGGGGCACCCTAAATGGCACTAGGGCGGCCGGGTGCAGGGTGCTGTTTTGAGGTCGAGTGCCCTGTTGATTTCAATGGAGATTCTCTGGGACAAAGAAACACTGCAGGCTCGGGGACGAGGATCTTACCACCACTTCGAGGGGTAATTTGGGATGTTGAGGGTTGGTTAGGCACCGCTGGGTTGGGCACACAAGGCCGTGGGGCGTCGGGTGCAATGGTGCCTTGGGACGTCAGATTTTCTTACCCGCTCTGGTCGCTGTAGGGGGGTCCTCTGGATTGGGGCTGGAGGCATCGTCAGGAGGATTGAGGCAGATCAGGAGTCACCGGATCTCGGGTCAGGATCACCGGGTGGACCTCCTCATGGTATTTTTACACTCGAGCTCGGGCCGGGTTCGGTGGGTGCAGAGTGGGCTGGATTCGCGGGTCCTGGCTGGCACCAGAAGCTGCAGTTCAAACACGTCTGGTGTTCACGGGAGAAACAGCTTGGTAGTGAAGGCAGGCAGGTCCTCCGGGGTTTTTGAGGTTGCTGTCTGCTGAACACGCTGGGGTTTTGCAGGAGCAGGTTCGAGGAGGAGACAGGCCTGTAGGGCTGGAGCCAAGTCAGTTGGCGTCGTCCTCTTGTTAGCTCTGCACGGCTTCTCGTACTTCTTCTTCTCTCCTTTTTCTTGTGGTTGCTGGATCTGAGGAAGGAAGGTTCAGATTGCCCCTAAATACTACATTTAGGGGCGTTACAGGTAGATAAAGGGCAAGGACCAATGGGTCCCTTCCCTGGGGTGGTTACACCCCCTATTCTGCCACTCTCCAGTGGGAGGGGGCAGGAGCCTATCTCTGGTTGGCTGGGTTCCCCCATCCTCAAAATGGCGGGGACTCAAGGTTGTGCTTCACCTTGCCTCCCCCACCTTAGGGGTGGAGTTGGCAGAGGTGGGCACACCTCGCTTCCTCACTTGTTTTTCCTGCCGGTTCTCCCGCCCAAAGTGGATGTCGACTCTTCACTTTTGATCTGCACCAAGAAACGCAGCCTGCAAGGCAGTGTGTTTGTGAAAAGGTACAGAGCTCCTAAGGGTGGCACAATTGGTGCTGCAGCCCTTAGGAGCCTTCTCTGGTCACAGTGCCCTGGGTACATGGGGTACCATTTACCAGGGACCTACCTGTGGCCAGAGTTGCCAATTGGATTTTGTTTTGGGGAAAGAACACAGGCCCTGGGGTCCTGATTGGCAGGGCACCAGAGCACATCAAGTCAAAGAGCATCAGTAGTCTGGCATAAAAAAGGAGGGGTTCACTGCAACAGAAACCCCCTTTCTCACACATGTCCCAAGACAACAGTGGACATGGCTGCATTGGCCAGGACTCATGTTCCAGGCGCGGACAACCAACACAGGTTGGCACTGACTTGTGTTGGTGAGGGACTCCCCCGAGGTGGACATGGGCGCTTTCCTACGTTCCTCATTCAGACATGCTGCTGCATTTGTCTGCATATCGTGGCACTTCTCTTGGCTGTACTGACTCGCACTTGTTGATAAAGTTTCCGCACTTTCACTTGTCTCCAACTGTGTTGTGTCTTGATTTGCGTGCTAATGTGTGTGCCACGGACTCTCTGGCTCCCTGCCATACGTGCATTGCTACCCCATCAGGACTGTGTGTTTGTACTTGTGCATTATCGTGTCCCTGTTTTGTGCTTTGCCAGTTGCGTATGGCTGTTTACCGGCCACAGGCGGGTGCACTTGTGTCCTGTGTTTGATTGTGCACAAGTTAGTGTTTGTACCAAATTGTGTTTGATGTTGGGGTGCTCTGCTTCCTATGTGTGTGTGCTGCATTATGTGTGAGATGACCCTTCAGCTCTGATTTGGCTCACCCTTCTCCCTTTCAGGCGATGTTGTCTTCACTTCTGTGCTTGTTCAGTGGTGTGACATTGCCGTGTTGTGTGACTTGTGCTCCTGGTTGGTGTTGTTACTCTTGGACATGGTTTGTCTGCAGTTGTGCTGTGCTTAGGTGTGCCTTTGCGTCCATCTCCCCCGTCCCCAAGTCTCTGCTGGTTCCTCTCCCTGTTGCTGTTGTGTCTGTTGTTTGGTGCAGTTTCCGGTCCCTGAATCCTGCCACCGTCTCCAGACTGATGTGGTGGACATCATTTTCGCCATGTCATCCAGCTCCTGGTGTGGCGCTGGACTCCCACCTCCGGTGTGCATTGCTGCGTTCTTGTTATTGCTGTTTTTCTGCTTGTTTGTGCCTTTTGCATCATTGCTGGAGTTCTGATTTTCTGCCATTGTCCTCCTCCCCTCTCAGGCTGCATTCATCTTGTCCAAGATGGGCTGCCATGTACAATGTTTAGTTGCCAATGGGTTTGGTGGAGTTGTCTGCTGGCTCGGGTTGCCTCCATTGTGTTTGGCTGTTGTTTTCGGTTTGGTCTGTCTTACTTTTTCAGGCTTTTGTATTGCTTATTCCCGCCTGCCGTGTGTTTCCCGGTCCTGGCAGTGCTTATCCCTGCTTTCCTCAATGAGAATGGGCTCATCGCACGTTTTCTGGTGTTGTGGTTTGTGTTTTTATCTCAGTCAGGATGGTTGTATCGCTGACATTGGCCGCGTTTTCAGCAGACTATCGCATGCTACCGCCGTGTTGTGAATTCCACGTTAACACACGATTATTTTCCCGCAATGGGCTGTGATGTGTAAAGTTGCGTTAGCAATTTTTGGTGATGTTTATTACACGTTCTTGTGAATATACCCCCAAGTCTTTACTGTTTAGTTTATCCAGACCTGGGAGGGAGGAACATATTTTGAGTATGTTGGACCTGTTTAAAATATCCCAACAACCTTGGGAATTGTATAGGAGGCAGAAAACGAACGTGGCCAGCGATGAAGGCGGGATGATAGTCTTATTTTATTATTTGTTTGTCCGTGAGTGTTGCTAGGAGCAGATCAATTGACATGAGGCCAATTTGGATTTTGCATTTGTATAGAGTGCCTCTCAGAGCTTTCGTTTATACAGTTAGTGGGTACGGGCAACAAATGAGTGTTTCTTTTAATTGCTTGACAGATGTGGCCCATTCTGCTGGCTATTTCATGTGTGCTTGTAATTTGGGTGTTTTGGTTTCGAGATTCATATCAGTGCCCTTCATTGGTTGCTGGAATGTTATACTTGCTTTCCCAGGTTTCCTGTTGGGTAATTGAATTAGTATCCAGGTCTTGTGATGCTATGGTCGGAGTAACTGCTCCCCTTTCCTGTTCTATCACGCCCTGCTTGGGTACCGTTTTTTTGAGTGTGCCAGTATCTGGGGCAGATGTGACTGAATGAGCGTTGATGTGGCCACCTGTGCTGTCCATTGGCATAAGTACGCGCTCTTAAGATGTCACAGTGGTTGACTCTTCCTTTTGATGATGGAGGGCGAATGGTTCCTAATTCACTTGCGGGTTTTGGCCAACGTTAGAGGTACACTGCAAATTCATGAGCTCCTGTGGTACATTGCCCAGTGGCCCATATGTTAAAGGGAGCAAAGCGTGTTTTGCCACACTACTGCCTGCGTCACACATTGCACTGTGTTTGACACTTTTATTTTTTGGGGCATATTTGAAAAGTGGGTTGTTTATTTGTTGACCTTCCGGCACCTCGGGTTTTGCAGAATCAAGCATCCTGGGAGGATGTTTTTTGTGATTTTTTTTCAACCTGTTTTTACTTTTCCTTGAGAGCAGAGGTTGAAACTGATGCTACAAAATTATATTTGTTATGTGAAGATTCGGTATTTCAAATATTTGCAGTGGTGAGGGTCAGTTTTGCTATGGGGGACGGTTTTACAGCAGTGCTGCAACATCGGCCCCAATAACAAAAGCAGCAGGGCTTCACACATGTGCATCTCCCCCTTTCCCGGGCTGGTCAGAAAAATAAAATTAGTCAGGGCTGCTTTGAGTGCCCAGTCTGGCCCTGGGTCTCTCCCCCCTCAGTTACCAGCCACTCTGAATGGGGCCCCATTGTGATTGCAGCCTCTAAATGCTCATTGATTATGTGTTATGGTTCCCTTTGCTTTTCTAACATGCTAATAAAGATTTTAGTAGCCAGTGCTTCAGAAATAAAATAGAAAAACAACATTCTCCCAAAACCTATAAATTTGCTGACACCAGCCAGGGCTTCTGCAGAGAATGATTATGGGGCTACCCCCTCAAAGCTATAGGGCAGTGAGAACAATGATGAGTCTTCGCATCTCGTTGGCCCTCCAAAGGAGCTCTACATAAGATTGCCACCTGACTCGTTGTCTACCGCACCACCAGTATTTTTATGTACCAGCGATACAAAAAGAAGCAAAATCATTAAAAGCTAGCAACCCTTATCTGTACATACTTCAAACAACAAGTAAAAAAAGAAAGCACTTTTAAATGTGTTCTACAGCTGAGATACTGATCCATGACTAATATTCAGAGTAAATGAATACAGGACCTGAGAGATGGAACAGCAGGGCCGAACAGTCAGATCGCATGGGATCTGAATGATGAAATCAAAGTGCCCTCACACACCTGGTAATGGTGCCATGCTTCATCTTTGGGCATTCCTCGTTGAGGTGCTGCAATGCCTTTGGCAGAGATCTTCTAAAGCCATATGATGAATGCAAGTGAGGAGGTGATAAAGGGTGGTGAAGAAGTGATTTAAAAGGGTCTAAGGGAACCGAGGCACTTTTAATAAAGTAGTGGTCCCTTGCCACCTTAAAAACAGAGAAGCTATCTGAGGTGATAATGTACCCTAATAGCCTATGGTATGTAAAGAGTGAGGTCAATATGTTTCATGCATAGTATGCCTGGAGGGTCAATAGCATTTCATAAGGACCAGGCTGGTAACACCCTATACATAAAGTATGTGGGGCATAAAAAGGCATCAAAAGACAGGGTACCCACTTAAACAGTAAGTACTGCACCTGCTGTGGTGCATAAATGCTAATTCCACCTATAAGAAAAAGAGGAGAAAAGGACCATGAGGGATCTGTTGTCAACCAATTATTCAAAAGGGCTGATAATGTTTCGCAAATAGTCATACTAGTTTACAGTGCTGCCCAACTGGTACAGCCCAAAACATTAGAGTGGATTTATTACCCCACACAATAAAATGTTAAAACATCCCCATTGTGATGGACTTGGCGCTAGGAGCAGTGATGGTGTGACTAGACAATGCTGTAATAGAATAAGCATAGCTAGTCATGTGCCTATAAATACCAACAGGTTGCCTAATACACTGGTGGTAATGTAGTAAAATGGAGGGCAAACTTAGGCAAAGATCAGGTGAGAAACGCTCTTTAGGTCAGACATAAGCCCACTTCTAGCTGCGGATAGATAAAAACTGGTGCATACCAGCAGGTGCCGGTAAGTATGGAAAACGTGCTGAATTTTTAAAAAACATTTAACAACCGAGCACACACAATACAACATCTAGATAAAGTGACATGGACCTTGTGGTATAATCTTCGAGGGACCTGCCCTCCTCTGCTGACCTGAAGGTAAAAAGTGAGGAAGTCATCAAGCTTTTAACCCTTTCCATGCATAGGACGACCGGGAGCCGTCCGATGCTACAGTGCTCATGTACATCAGAGGGCTCCAAGACACTTTCCTCACTTTTCCTACCACCCAGTGTTCCCTTTGGTCTCCTGAGTAAAATGATACCTCACTTGTTTGGGTGGGTGAGGAGTCTGGGACTGAGAAGGGTCAAAAACATAGAGATTGAGGGGATAGAAAAGTGAGCTCTAACTGCTGTATTTTTTTATACACATTTTAGTCTGGCTTTGCATTGGACAACCACACAAGAGAGATATAATTTTTATCGGGAAGCCAAGGGAAATGCTGGGTGGTACGAAATGTGTGCCAGCGCGGTGTTTCCACAAGGAACTGTGAGCAAAATTTGATTTGTTTTGTTAAATTCGAGGTTTGCAGGGGATTTTGGGTAGGAAAACATTGGGGGATCCATGCAAGCCACATCTCCCTAGACTCCCCCGGGTATCTACTTTTCAGAAATGTCTGGATTTGGTAGGCTTTCCTAGATAGCACCCGAGCTCTGGACAAAAAAATGCAGCTGACTCCCTTGCAAAAACTGGTTGTTTTGTGATAGATAGGGGGCACCTGTGCTTTCAGAACTGTCTGGATTTGGTAGGTTTTGCTAGATGGCCAGTGAGGCCGGGACCAAAAACGCAGGTGACCCCCTTGCAAAACAATGTCGTTTTGTGATAGATAATTCCTATGTCCGATTAATTCATTTTGGGGTCTTCACTGTTGCGGGTACTTTGCCCACCCACACAAGTGAAGTACCATTTTTATCGGGAGACCTAGGGGAACACTGGGTGGAAGGAAATTTGTGCCAGTCCGGTTATCCCACGAATTTCCCACACAGAAATGTGAGTAAAATGTGTTTATTTTAGCTAAATTTGAGATTTGCAGGGGATTCTGGGTAGGAAAATGTTGGGCGATCCATGAAAACCACACTTCCCTAGACTCCCCTGGGTGTCTAGTATTCAGAAATGTCTAGGTTTGGTAGTTTCACTAGATGGCCGCCGAGCCCGGAACCGAAAAACGCAGTTGACCCTCGCAAAAGACAGTTTTTCAATCGATAATTTTGAAGTTTCCCCAGTGCGTTTTGGGCCATTTCCATTCCAGACACTTGGCCTACCCATACAAGTGAGGTACCATTTTTATTGGGAGACCTGGGGAAATGCTGAGTGGAAGGAAATTTGCTGCAGCCCTTTGATCCCACAACTCTCCCTCACAGAAAAGTGAGAAAGGAGTGATTTTTTAAGTTAAATTTGAGGTTGGAAAATTTTGGGAGATCCATGTAAGCCACACCTCCCTAGACTCCCCTCGGCCTCTTGTTTTCAGAAATATCTGGGTTTGGTAAATTTTCTCTAGATGCCTGCCAAGCTAGGGACCAACAATGTAGATGTCTCCCTTGCAAAACAAGGATTTTTGTGATGGATTATTTTGAAGCCTCCACAGTACGTTTTGTGGCATTTCCTCTCACGGGCAATAGGGCTACCTACACAAGTGAGGTACCATTTATATCGTGAGACTTGGGGGAATAGTAGGGGGGTGAAAGTTTGCAGCTCCACGCAGATTCCAGAACTTTCCATCACAGAAATGTGAGAAAAATGTGTTTTTTTGGCCAAAGTCTGAGGTTTGTAAGGGATTCTGGGTAACAGAACCTGGTGAAAGTCACACAAGTCACCGTATCCTGGATTCCCCTGGGTATCTAGTTTACAGGTTTGATAGGTTTTCCTAGGTGTTGGCTGAGCTACGATCCAAAATCCACAGCTAGGTACATTGCGAAAAAAGGGCCCATTTTTACTGGAAACATTTGATGTGCCCATGTTGCGTTTTGGGACGTTTCCTGTCATGGGTCCCAGGCCGATCCACACAAGTGAGATACCATTTTTATTGAGAGACTTAGGGGAATGATGGGTGGGTGGAAGTTTGTAGCTCTCCGCAGATTTCAGAGCTTTCCATCAAAGAAAAGTAAGGAAAATGTGTTTTTTTTACAAAGTTTTCGGTTTGCAAGGGATTCTGGGTAACAGAAACTGGTAAGAGTCACACAAACTACCCCATCCTTGATTCACCTGGGTGTCTAGTTTTCAAAATGTAGAAGTTTGCTAGGTTTCCTTAGGTGCCGGCTGATCTAGGGTACAAAATCCACAGTTAGAGGCACATTGCGAAAAAAGGGACAATTTTCACGGGAAAAATGTGATGTCCCACGTTGTGTTTTTGGTTGTTTCCTTTCGCAGGCACTTGGCCTACCCACACAAGTGAGGTACCAATTTTATCGAGAGATTTTGCGGAAATGCTGGGTGGGTGGAAGTTTGTAGCTTCCCACTGATTCCCGAACTTCCCATCACAGAAATATGACGAAAATGTGTTTTTGTTTCAAAGTTTGAGGTTTGAAAGGGACTCTGTGTAACAGAACTTGGTATGAGCCACACACATCATCCAATGCTGGATTATCCAGGGTGTCTAGTTTTAAAAATTACAGGTTTGCTAGGATTCCGTAGATGACGGCTGAGCAAGGGTCCAAAATCCACAGCTAGGCACATTGAGGACTAAGGGTCGGTTTTCACTTGAACAATATGATGTACCCATGTTGCGTTTCGGCCGTTTCCTGTTGCAGGCACTAGGCCTATCCACACAAGTGAGGTACCATTTTTATCCAAAGACATGGGGGGATGCTGGGTAGGTGAAAGTTTGTGCCTATCCACAACCCAGGTAATCTTGTAAAAGAGAGGGTTAACTTACCCACAGATCAGGTGAGAAACACCCCTTATGTGAGGCAGAGGACTGTGTCTAGCTGTGGATAAATAAAAACGGCCATCCTGAATAAGTCCAGCTGCTCCGGATGGTGCCAATTAATAAGCAGCCACACCAGACCAATATTGAACATGATTATTTGACATTCTTTAAAAGCATGGCAACCTCCTCACTTCTTACCTCCAGGTCGGCAGAGGAGGGTAGGTCCCAGGTGATTATACAACAAAGTCCACGTGAGGTTATCTAGATGTCATATTGTGTGTGCTCTGATATTATGTGTTTTTTTAAATTTAGAACTTTTTCTATACTTACTGGCACTTGCCAGTTTGCACCATTTTTTTTTTAATCTGCACCTAGACGCGGTCCTCTGCTTCATCTAAGGGGCATTTCTCACCCTATCTCTGGGTAACTTCACCAAACCTTTTACTACATTACCACAAGTGTATGAGACAACCTGTTGTTATTAAAAGCACATGACTAGCAACACTTATTCTATTACAGCACTGTTTTGTCACCCCATCACTGCTCCTGGCACATCACAAAGAGGATATTATAATATTTTATTGTGTGGGGTAACAATTTCCCTCAAATGTTTTGGGCTGTACCAGTTGGGTAGCACTATGAACCGGTGGGACTATTTTCAAAACATTGTCAGCTCTTTTGAATAACTAGTTGACAACAGAACCCTCATGGTCCTTTTCACCTATTTTTCTTATAGGTGGAATCCACCTCTCTGCACCGCAGCCGATGCAGTATTTACTGTTTAAGTGGCTAGCCTGTCTGTTGATGCATTTTTGGCCCCACAGTCTTTATTTATAGGTTAGGTACCAGCCTGATCATGATGAAATGCTATTGAGCCTCCTGGCATACTAGGTATGAAACATGTTGACCTCACCCTGCACATACTATAGATATTTGTGTACATTATCACCTCAGATAGCTTCTCTGTTTTTAATGGTTAAGGGACCACTACTTTATTAAAGTCCTTGGTTCCCTTAGCCCTTTAATATTACCTCTACACCACCCTATATCACCCCTCACTTACATTAATCATACGCCTTTATGATCCGAAGATCTCTGTCATATAATCCCCAGTGAGGGGCCTGTCAGGCATTGCAGCGCCGGCCCGACGAGGAGTGCTCACTGATGAAGCATGGCACGTTACCAGGGCCTGTACGGTGCCTTACTTGAGGAACTGCCCCCTCTGTGTTTATTATAGTACTATATAGTAAACAAAGACAGAACAGCCATGTTACAAATGAATACATGTGATTTTGTTTCAAGATGCCTTTAGTATCGTAACCCAGTCTTTGCACAGTCTTAAAATGACAAATGGCTGATATTTTTCTCTTCAAAATTTGACCACCCTAGTTCCAGGTCTGAATTTTGAGGCACTATAATTAACACCTCACATATTCTGCCAAAAGAAAAAACTGAAAAAGAGCCTTAAGATAAATGTAAACGTGGCAAAGTTTGACCAGCTTCTAAGATGGTTTTGAGCTTTTATACTTTTCCATCCGAAAGAAACTTTTAAGTGTGTGAATGTTTTGTATTAAAATTGTGATGTATCATTTTTTCATTTAAAACTCATGACCAACAGAAAAAACATCTGTAATAACTGCTTGATTAGGTGTGAAAAATATATTGCATGCTGCTATAAGCACTACACCCAGTTTATCATACAGTGCACATGGTTTGCATTTCCAGAAATTGCTATATGCAAAAGAAGTACATTAGCATTTATGTTGTGTTGGAGAATGAAAGATAAAAAGTGGGTCTTTTGTAAAGTTTTAGAGTGATAAATATTAAAACACTCGAGTTCTACATTATTTTCATGTTCAATTTCTCCTGTTATGGGAGTTAGGAGGCACGGTAATGATCAAAATGATGCTTCAATTACTATGTTTTATTTATATGTCAGCATCTTTATGCTGGAAATCTCAATTTTAAGAGCATTTTACCAAAATGTGACGTAAGCTGCAACATTGTAGGCAGGGTTGCTTTCAGAAACCTGGTCACCAGTGTGCACGTTTTTATTTTAGAAAGGGTTGTGTTTTCTCTGCCACAACTAAGAAATCCAGGAATTGCTCTTAAAAGGGCTCACACACCAGGGTTAAGAAACAATGTTTTGAGAGGGAAAAGGAGGCAGAATTTGCAGCTTTAACGTAGCTCCACCAAAATGTTTATTCCTCTCTTGAAACATATATTATTTTCAGGGATGTTGCAAGAGTTGCTGTTTCACCAGGCAACAAATCCTCGTTGCAGTTGAAGAGTATGGTGATGTACTCTTTCACCCACATTCCACATTCAGTGGTTGTGTTCCATTGAATGTGGAATATAGTGGAATGAAGGAGGGTTGAAATTTCTGGGAGTGTCAGTTATCGAGCGGAGCTGACAAAGACTGTGCCATATAAACTTATCATTTAGGTTACAATGTGTGTTGCCTGTCCTGTTGTCTCACACTACTTCTATGTTGATGACGAGGTGCCAGTAAAGATGAGGGGGTTTGCAGTAAGCTATTGATGTGGAAAATTTTGCAGTTTGGACCATGTATGACATCAAGAAACAACGTGTGGACGCCTTCAATGAGCACAGTGCCAATATCGGCAACACTCCCCATACCTCCCACAGCAATACTTTGGATAAATAATCAGACAAGACACATTCTTAGTGGAGAAAATTGCTGCATGTTTATTTGCATAACAAATATGCCAACATGGTGGGTTATCTTACGGGCGATCCCAGGGCAGGCAGCCCCTCGCCGCCTGCCCGCCTGATGAGCCAAATTACACCGTGGCCTTAGCCAACCGGTGTTTGTCGAATTTGGGGGAGATGATAGCTCCTCCCACCGGTGGACCTCCAGTCCACCCTCTTACTCACGCCCAAGCTAAGGGGGCGGAGTGTTGCAGGCAACCCCCGGTTGCTCAGGTCCACAACCGCCTGTAGGACTAACGGGGCGCCGTCGCTCCTCCAGGGTCCAACGCGAGGAACTCCCTGGGATATTAGGCATTAGCACCCTTACTGTGCTCCTGCAGAGGGTACCGTTCTGTACCGTACAGCCTCTGGATTGCCCTGTAACTCCGCCACAGCACTGGGTGTGGCCACTGTCACCCCAGGGCTCCTCACCACGATAGGCCTAGTTACCTACACCCTGCTGATTCCCACAGATCAAGCAAGAACAGGTCCATTCCAACTCTGGACAGGTGAACCCCCTCTTAATCAAAACCCTGTGGACTTGGCATGCTAAAAACCCTGTCTGATTAAGCTAAACCCCCTCTGTTCAGTGAGTTTACTCAAGGCACTGTAAATCTTCATGCACGAGGATTCCCGGCTTCCCCTGACCGGGCTTCTCGTCACACTAAACGAGGGGTTATCCCTGACCCCTATAACTCACATGCCCCCCCAATAAGTTGCTTATTTTACACATGGAGGACTTCATTTCTTACAGCAGTGCCTTCCTACCCAGTAAAGTCAACTCATTGCCTCTCAAGTGCATGTCGCACTGTTAGGAGGGGAGACAAACCCCCGATCTGTGCCGCAGCTATCTCCAGCGCAAGCCTAGCCCAACTGAATTAACTCAGTGGTGGAAACAACCCATGCCTTCGTTTCCTGCATTCCACCCCTCATGCCACCCTCAAGACGCACGAAAGGTCATATACCTAGACCAATGATCCTGGCAAAGAAAAGAAATGCTGGGTTGCTTAACAACCTTTATTTGAGTACTGCACACCTTTCTATACACTACTCTAGTTACGCCTAAGCATCTTTACCTACAGCTTGCTGATTCCATGGCCTATCCAAGGTCCACCAAAACATGTCCATGCCCACACTGGACAAGGGTAGGTATCTATCACTTACATACAGCTGATACCAGGGCCTCTCCCCGGTCCAGCAAACCAGTCCATGCCCACTTTAGACAGGTAAACCCCCATCTTCTACGAAAGGAACAAAGAGACATAAATTGACCCGGGACTTGTCCTATTCTTCACCCCCTGTGCAGTGCACTGGACTGTTATGCTAAGTGTCAGTAAGGCCTTACACCCGCGTGTATCAGATCCTCTTCAGATACACATCCGCTGAGTAGCTGGTGTGCTCCCTATCTGAAGTACCTTGTAGTTATTCAATGATGCCAACCGTGAGGCCATTGTAATCCCCTCCATCCTCCTGTGCGTTGATCATTTGGCTAAGCCAAGGCACCCTGGACAGCTCTTTGAACCTCTTGTCCGCTGCCCAAATTGCAAGCCCCACCCCCTGTTTACCCCAACATGCTCCCGTTAGAGAAAAGTGTGAAAATGTCTTGCTAGCTTTGCCGCCCTCGCCTGATATACCATTCTCTCCAAAGTACGCGTCTGCCCAGCTACTGGAGCATCTAAACAAGAGGCCTTAGGGAAATGCCTGTTGCAGTGTACAGTTTCAGGTGCAACAACATTACAACATTACGTCTGAATCTAACCTGTGTAGCTTATGTCCTGGTGCGGTCCCCCAATATGTAATTCCACTGCACACCTTAGCCTAATGCGCGTGACCTAGGTACTTGGTCCAGATTGCTTCGCGGCCTGCCTGTAAGTCGATATCAGACCCCCCAAATGGACATACTGCTGCTGGCCGAGTTTAACGCTAAGCACCGCATTGCCCATCCTGCCCTAACGCTAAGCACCGCATTGCCCATCCTGCGCTTGCCACCCTAGATAGCCTTGACCTTACGTCCTGTAAGTTTATAGTGGACCGGACAACAACTCTGCTGCTGTGTGAATGTGAACTGTGGTCTTTCGCTAGGGGTGAATACGCAGGGGACCTACACTCCCAGGAGTCAGTGGATGGCTTCTGGTTATAAATTCAAATTGCGCCTGACAAATCGCTCGGTGCGATGTAGCTGTCCCAAACTAATTGATCTAGATGACCTGGTGTGGTTTCCGGCTCATTGTGGGAAATTACATAAGGAGCCTGGAAAGGATGGCCCTCGGATCTTTCCTAGGCGTAGACATTGATGGAGCACGTAGAACGAAATTTTGTATACCTACTCTATTTTTGCATGAAAAGAATAACCATATAACTTACTGATTATAATTTACTAACAGTGTAGTGAGTTATCCTAACCCAACATTTGCATACACAAAATTGCACGTGGGAAATTGCTATTTGCATGGCAAAATAACTTGAATGATTAAAATATGTACACATATTAATAGTAGTACATGTGGTAATAGATATTGCATGATTTATGTTGCTTATGTGATGTTTGCATACCTGAGTGGATCCAAAAAGTGAATATTATCGCTTTAAATGTCGCTATATGCTAGGAAAACACTAATATATTAAGGGATTAGTGAGGGTATAACATTAGAATCATTATTTCTTTGTATTAATTGTTTTCTTGTGTTTGTTTCGCTTAAGTTAGCATTTGGGCCTACCTAAAAAATGGCGCCCGACATGGAGTTCAGAAGTGGCCACTGTCTCGTGAGCGCGATGTCTACTGCGCAGACTCAGATGGCTCTGTGAACTTCCTAACAACCTTTGCACACCATGTCCTCGGTCAAGGATAGGATCTTGGTGGACTGCCAGAATACAGACAGCAAAACTGGTTTAAATGAACAATGGGATCATACAAGTAAAAAAACAAAATGTAGTAACATAAGGACTATGTCATCTCCAGAAGTGAACCAGCAAAATCCATGTAAAACCTGACTGGCTAAAATCGGATGTTTCTGATCTGCCAATCATAGACTTTCTCCGCCTAAAAATGTTTCATGTTATCCCGAAATGTATTATAAAAGAGTAGTAGAATAGGGAGGGGTCTGACATTTGGTGGTTACTATGACTGCACACCCTCTTCGATTCCACAGGCGATGACTGATGCTTGCACGACTTCTGGTCCTTTGGTGATCTTTGGGACTGTAATGTGCTGATATCAGACCCCCCAAATGGACATACTGCTGCTGGCCGAGTTTAACGCTAAGCACCGCATTGCCCATCCTGCCCTAACGCTAAGCACCGCATTGCCCATCCTGCGCTTGCCACCCTAGATAGCCTTGACCTTACGTCCTGTAAGTTTATAGTGGACCGGACAACAACTCTGCTGCTGTGTGAATGTGAACTGTGGTCTTTCGCTAGGGGTGAATACGCAGGGGACCTACACTCCCAGGAGTCAGTGGATGGCTTCTGGTTATAAATTCAAATTGCGCCTGACAAATCGCTCGGTGCGATGTAGCTGTCCCAAACTAATTGATCTAGATGACCTGGTGTGGTTTCCGGCTCATTGTGGGAAATTACATAAGGAGCCTGGAAAGGATGGCCCTCGGATCTTTCCTAGGCGTAGACATTGATGGAGCACGTAGAACGAAATTTTGTATACCTACTCTATTTTTGCATGAAAAGAATAACCATATAACTTACTGATTATAATTTACTAACAGTGTAGTGAGTTATCCTAACCCAACCTTTGCATACACAAAATTGCACGTGGGAAATTGCTATTTGCATGGCAAAATAACTTGAATGATTAAAATATGTACACATATTAATAGTAGTACATGTGGTAATAGATATTGCATGATTTATGTTGCTTATGTGATGTTTGCATACCTGAGTGGATCCAAAAAGTGAATATTATCGCTTTAAATGTCGCTATATGCTAGGAAAACACTAATATATTAAGGGATTAGTGAGGGTATAACATTAGAATCATTATTTCTTTGTATTAATTGTTTTCTTGTGTTTGTTTCGCTTAAGTTAGCATTTGGGCCTACCTAAAAAATGGCGCCCGACATGGAGTTCAGAAGTGGCCACTGTCTCGTGAGCGCGATGTCTACTGCGCAGACTCAGATGGCTCTGTGAACTTCCTAACAACCTTTGCACACCATGTCCTCGGTCAAGGATAGGATCTTGGTGGACTGCCAGAATACAGACAGCAAAACTGGTTTAAATGAACAATGGGATCATACAAGTAAAAAAACAAAATGTAGTAACATAAGGACTATGTCATCTCCAGAAGTGAACCAGCAAAATCCATGTAAAACCTGACTGGCTAAAATCGGATGTTTCTGATCTGCCAATCATAGACTTTCTCCGCCTAAAAATGTTTCATGTTATCCCGAAATGTATTATAAAAGAGTAGTAGAATAGGGAGGGGTCTGACATTTGGTGGTTACTATGACTGCACACCCTCTTCGATTCCACAGGCGATGACTGATGCTTGCACGACTTCTGGTCCTTTGGTGATCTTTGGGACTGTAATGTGCTGAGCAAAGAACTTCCAGACTTTGAGCTTTGGCCCACTTTATTTGGACAGTTTAACAGCTAATTCGATTATGCAGAGCCGAAAGGAATAGAGAAAAACCCAGGTAGCCTGAATAGGTAAATATAATGCCCTGTGATTAGAATTGATTGATCTAGAGATGCTAAAACTTATGATGAAACAAATGCTAATATTAATTGCAACCAAAACTTAGATAAACAAATATTTGATTAACAGAAATTACAAGTTTGTGGTTTTTCGATGAAGAAAATATAGGATTCTGAATCTTAAAATGTGTTATAGCTGGTTCTAAATCACCATCAACCAATCCAACTAATTAGTCCGTCGACCAAGTGGGTGGAGTGCCTTGATGTTTGGGATTGGAAATCTATAGGTGACGAATATTAATGTATATTTTGTAAATTTACTTTTTCTTCCCTTTAGGTTATAAGGTAACCCCCCCCACATGTCCAGCGGATTCATCATCCTCCTGTGTGCAGAAACGAGTGTGTTAGTGTGAATGTTGGTGTTATGGGCCCCACCAATGAATGCGTGTGTGAATGAATATGAGTGGTAACGGATCTGTGACGCAGGGAGGGTCTGTGAATTTGCCCCTTTCCCCTTTCTGCTGGATCAACAACAAATGAGGAACCGTACGCCCCTCTGCCATTTGGAGGGGGATGGGAGGCTAGCTGAGGTACCTAAAATTAGGTTCTGTGTCACTATGTGGACATGTCACCCAGCGTTGCTTCCGGCTCCTGACTGGGGGAGAACCCATTTCCCTGAGAAAACCCTTATGTCTGTGTAGCCCCCCCACACAGCCTGCGTGTACTAAGATGCCAGATACAGATTCCTGCAGACCCGAAGTCAGTAACCAATACAGTGTCGCATGCAAAGTTGAGGCCACCCCGTGAAGTGTTTGCTGCTCAATTCACGCTCTTCTGTCCTCGCCTCCATGGATCTCATCCACCCCTAGCCTTTCCCTTACAGCAAGGCTAGAGGTTGGGCTGTATATTGCAGGTCCAGGAAGTGTTTTTTTTTCACTAAACCTGCCTTTAATTCCCGGCTGATTACAGCACCGGGCCCAGCCAATGAAGCTTTAGCTATTTAGAAGGCAAAAGTTGCTAGAAGCTGACATTAAACGACCAACCAAATCATTCCCCAGGTGAGCTCGCATTATCGTGAAATTGGGTATCCAAATAATTCAACAGCAGCCCCCAAATGTCAGTCATGTTCCCTAGAGGTATCAGTGGCTAGCCAGTAGGTAGCGCTGCCCAGTAACTGCCCTCCCATAGCAAACGATAAGTGCATAGCTTGTGGTGAACTGGAGCCAGGTGGCGTCAGGCGGCCTATCCAGTTTGCACCACAATTTGCTCCTGCCGGTCATAGTAACATCCCAACATGACCCCCGAAGACCGTTGTTTCTAGGTGCCTGACCCCACTAATGTACATGGCGGCACCATACCAATAGAAAGGCCTTAAGTATGGATGCCCATATATCATCTGGTATAATTACCAGAGCCATCGGATGCATCTGCCCAGTGTTTGCAACCCTTGTGGTTTACTGCTAATAGGCTTACTATTGAAAGACCTTGTGCTACTGGCTGTGGTGGGCTTCAGAATGTCTGAGATGGGAGCATGGCTATGACTGCATTAGTGTTGCAAAGATATAATGCCCTGATTGAGTAGAAAGTAGATAGTGTGTGCAGAGAACTATTTGCATCCCGTTTTAAGGGAAGCGGACCCCTTCTACTGCGTAAAAGCCACCTCATTGCTTTGTAAAACTGCTCTGTTTTTATATACTTGTTGCAATTCAAACACCTCCTCCCATCTTTCCCATTCACACCCCACCATACCCAACAAATCTGAATTTTAAGGTAAATGTCGGCTCCCTGTAATGGAAATAAAAGATAAATTTCCTTTGCCATGTGGTCTTATGGGAGGTGTGGGGATATTTGCCCCAGCCTATAAACACTTCCATGCTGTCACTGTGTCCTATTACCAGACTTGGCGTGGCAATGATAGATGTTCCTTCTGTATGTAAAGGAGATGAGGTAAGCGATGTACGGGAAACTAACCCCTTGTACCGTTAGCCACACTTTTCTATATTGTTCATAAGAGAAAATAGTGCCATGTCCCTGGTCAAAGGGGAACTCTTGCAGCATCCCAAGTTGCTGGCTTCCATTGCTGGTTTAGGTTGAAAGCTCTGAGCCAGCTTTGCTGTGACCCTATATCTAACACTATGCATGCCTAGGCCAAAGAGCTGCCTAGTGTTATGATTGAATGCCAAATCTGGAAAGTGTGTATCACTATGCTTTATATTGGCAGGGGTGAAAGTGATTGAGTCCCTTGCTCTGCACTATACAAAACCAATTGTATCTTACTTATACAGGTCTGTAGATAAATGAAGGAAATAGTCATCCTTGTACCTTCCCATGTAAATCCAAAACACGTGCAGGAGACCAATGTTGCATTTACACCTTTACCTACCTATGGATTGTTGGGGCTTTCCTTCGTGTTTTTCTTCCCTACATACCTTGTACGAACATACCCCTGAGTGAGAAGCTCTGGATATCTGACAGCCCCACAAGTAAACCAACAATCTATCACTAAATGACCTATGTGGTGTAGACATTATAAAGAATTCTTATTGTTGTCCGCACACTAGAGCATTCTAAGTTTGGGTTACGCAGGGACCGCATGAGTTATTTTCCAGGATATTGGTATTCTTCCAAGTATCCTTATTTGGCTCAACAGTGAAAATAAATGCGGCCCAATAGCCTGTATTCGAGAAATATAATACACATGACGTAAACCCACTATGCCCCGGGCGGTTGCCAGAGTGGAGACCTCCCAGAGCCAGCCCTTCAACATGTCTGTGAACCTTTACTGACAGTCAATTATAAGGGTTGTGAGGTTCCCAGCCCAGGAAAGGCTGACTGCCAGCCACTGTGCAAGGTCGCTGAGATCCTATAAGGCTTCTGTGACTTACTTACAGTAGGGTTGGTGGGCAAACATGCTGCCCCCCTGGTACTGCTAAAGCGATATGTAAGCATTTCTGACAAAACTGCCAATTGTTTTGCGGAGAGTCCCTGGCTCTTTGCTACGATACTTTCAGCTGTGCAGGTGTGACCCTTCTCAACAGTGCTGCTATATTTCCCATCGGCTGGTGTAGAGCTTTAAGCATGACACCATATATAGGTCAACTAGTGAAGGCTCTCACAGTAGAGCAGCAGCATTCACTTCAAGAGTGCAAAAGAGCTGGAAGAAATGCTTGACATAATCTCGGCCACTGGAGATCCTATCCCAGTCCGCCCTGGTTTGCGGATCGTGTCTACCTATGTGTGTTTGTACACAGTGTCCCCTCCTGTATACTTGCAAACCATGACACCCCCGTGTATACTTGCCCCCGGTGTCACCTCCTGAGTACTTGCACCTATTGTCCCTTCTGTGTATTTGAGGAAGCCCTGCCTTATAAGACACCGGGAGATGGAGGAGGATGCACCCAGGTTCCCCTGCCATAGCGCACCTTCTACAGTCTTGACATTGTAAAACATGCAGCATTCACAATCAAGTATATTGAGATGCAAAGGGACTCACCAACTACACCTGTGTTGGTGTGCACCAATTCCCAGCCCCCTGGTCCTATGTGCACCTCCCGCGGTTCAGCGCTAGGCACAGCCCTGGACCTCTGGTGCTGAGTGCTATGTTTGGATCAAAAAGCCTTGATTTACCCCTTAAAGGCACTTATAAAGAAGCAACCGTTCTGTAAACTACAGTGGCGCACCGTCCCCCCATGGTAAAGGAGACGTGTAATGGGGCCCGTTCCTGCACACGGAAAACAACTCTTTTCTTAGGCATGGGGAGATGAAATATCGGTCCAGAATTACAAGATGCTGTATGTGCTCCTAACTCTAACCTTGACTCCCAGCTCCCGGACAGCAGCTCTCCTACTGCAAATCATCCTAAATATGAAGGCATAATGGCAATATGCGGCACCGCAGAGGCACGGGAAAACAACTATTTGCATAGGTGCCAAGCGTCTGAGACACAAAATTACTGGTGGAGCGCTGAGCCTAGCAGATACTCACCCGAGCATAACCCCCACATTTGCCCCACTCCCGGTTTCCATACTTGGATTCCTTGTCATAAATAAGCCAATGTAGACTTGCTCTTGTGGTGGTCATTGTTGGCCGCAGTTTATTATGCATACCCATATAAACATATCCCTACTGTTGTACATCCTGCCATAAATCATTATTGCTGAGCTGTCATCTTGTGTCTTGCTTTGTTTGCATCTCGTTATACATTGTGTTTGCAAAAATCATATTTACATTGGACACATTGCATATTAGACTGACAGTTCGTTACATAGGTCATTGAAGTGCCCGGGCGGGGGGTGTTGTTACTGTCTTACATGAGCTGGGGTCTTATGTAAGTCCGGTATGCTTTTGACCACCATCTCCCTACCGCCTGTATCCCCGCTTCAGACATCCCATGCTGCGTGGCGGTCGTGGCGGCCCCTATCCTAAATGAATGGGACCCGAACACCAAAGGTCCCGCTTTGCTGAGTGAGAGGCGCATGATCGAGGTGAACTGGAATCTGCTGAGCTGAGTACCGTCCCTATGTTTCAAAGGCGGACCATCGCCGGCTGGGCGTATTGCCATGAAAGCAATCAAACAGCACACTGCGCAGCACTTCCTGTCCTCGATGCACCGCAACCTCACCACCGCCCCTTTGCCTGCTTGGTCTGTCTTTGAACGCCGCAGTGCCATCTCTATCTCTCCCGATCTTGGTGTGACATCCCCAGCTTGTAGGCAGCTTTCTGCCGGGCCCGCCCATGCAGGAGCTACCAGCTCGCTGACGTGGAACGCCCCAGAAAATACAGGGACAAAGGCTGCCCTGAATAGTTGTTGCTCAAAACCGTCATTCGTGATGTCTTGCAGCACCCCCAGCAAGGCCCTTAGTTTGGCGAAGTATATCGGGCGTCTGGTATGCCTCCTCACGCCCTCAGTTCGCTTCCACCCCTTCATCGCTGCCTTGGTGTAGTGTGTGACCACGGGGACCAGCCCGGTCTCTAACCTAGAGTAGCATGCCACGGCTGACAGGTGGGCTTGTGTCCATGGCCTGGACTTCTGGGAGTTAAATGCCCACTGTATGAACGGTTCTGCTGCCCTGCGGGTGGCTCCTATGTCGCCTAGAGACTGTATACCTCCTACTCACATCACAGTATTGATGTATGTTCTGTATCTCCTAGCAGCTGCCGGGGAGAGGGCTTGGCTGACCAGCTCTGCCAAATCTATCCCGCCAGGTCCCACAGGTGGCCCGGGCAAGGGGTCATTTCCTGCTCTGCGCTGGGTGCCAGTTACCAGAACTTCTCCATCCTTGCGCGGGACAGGGCGTCTGCGATCTTGTTGTCCACCCCTGGCATGTGAGGGCCTGCAGGTCTATGTTGCCCTTCAGCTGTAACTTAACCAATCTGCGTATTAGTCGAAGTGTATCCGGGCATCTGGCTGTGCCCCCATTAATCGCTTGCACTACCCCCTTGTTGTTGGACCATAATTTCAGCTTCGTGCTTTTCAGTTTGCGCTTCCAGACCGTGAGTGCAACTATGATGGGAAATAGCTCCAGGAAGGTGATGTTTTTGGTCACGCCTGCCTTGCGCCAGCTATTGGGCCACTCCTCTGCGCACCATCTCCTGCCCAGGAGTGCCCCGAAGCCTGTGCTGCCTGACGCATCGGTGTAGAGCGCGATCTGTTTGTTGGTCACCCAGCCTTCCCTCCATATAAGTACCCCGTTGAAGTCTGCCAGGAACGTGTCCCACATAGCTAGGTCCTTCTTGACCTCCACTCCCAGCCTGACGTGGTGATGCTTGTGGGTGAGCCCACTTGTCAGTTGAGTCAACCGCCTGGCGAACACCCTGCCCACTGGGATTACCCTGGCCGCAAAGTTTAGTTTGCCAATCAGCCTCTGAAGGCCCCTCAGTCTCGCCTTGTCCCGCCCGCAGAGGTTCCTGATTTCCCCCCTGAAGTCCTCGACCTTCTCCGGGGGGAGCATGGATGTGCCAGCGACGGAATCTAGCTCAATTCCCAGAAAGGTGATTGTTGTTGCTGGGCCTACCGTTTTGTCAGCTGATAGTGGTACCCCTAATTCCCCTGCCAGTTTTTTAAATGCTGCTAGTGTGTCGCCACACTCAGGAGATGCTGCGGGGCCAGTGAACAGAAAATCATCCAGGTAGAGGAGTTTCCCCCCTACCGGTTGTCTTGCATGTAATGCCCATTCCAAGAAGGTGCTGAATAACTCAAAATAGGCGCATGACACCAAGCACCCCATGGGCATAGCTTTGTCGAAGTATAGCTCGCCCTCCCATTGGAACCCTAGCAGATGAAAACTTGTGGGGTGGACTGGGAGTAAGCGAAAAGCGGCCTCGACGTCTGCCTTTGCCATGAGGGCCCCTGGGCCCGTTGCTCTGACTAAGTCGATCTATTGTAGAGTAAGACACTGAACGCACCCCGGCGTCAATTCCGTCGTTCACTGAGGCTCCGTCAGGGAATGATAAGTGGTGGATTAGCTGGCCTTGTTCCTTCTTGGGGACAATCCCCAATTGGGAGATCACTAGCTCCTTGGCCATGAGGTCTGGCAGGGGGCCCTCAATCCTACCCAGTGCCCTCTCCTTTTCTATTTTCTTGGTGACCACCCCCGGATGCAGCAATGCTGATTTCAAGTTCATGCTGCTGCTTGGCGGGCGGGGGCCTGTAAATGAGATGGGAAAACCTTCTTCGAAACCGCGGACCAAGGTCTCGGTGTCGGTCCTGTTATGGTAACTGTTGGCCAGCTTGCGCAATAGGTGTGTGTTGACGGGGGATCGTGCTAGCCTATAAGTTTGCATACCTGCTGCCCCCCCAGTGTCCCCCACGCCTACGTCACTGCTTCTGCTTCCCCTTTTTATCCCACTTGTGGTCTCTCTTGCGCTTGCACCCCGCAGCTGGGTGCCCCCCTCCACAGGCAGAGCAGATGTGCTGGAACTTGCATGCCGCCCCGTAGGTACATTCGTTGGCCTCAAACTTCCAGCAGATAGCTGGTGTCCCGCTACTGTGGGGGGCCTTCCACGAGCTAAATTGTTTGGTCTTATGAAATGGCCTCCCCTTCCCCTTGAGGAAGGGCCCCTCGAAAGGACTGCTCGTTTCTACCAACGCATGCTTTGGCCTCTTGCGCCGCATCAAGTTGTCGAGGTCCTCTTGCTGCTTCCTGCCCCGTTTTGCTATCCTTCTGGCCGCCGCTGCCTGTGTGAGGGGTGCTGCCGCAATTCAATGCACCAAAAACGCTGTTGTCTAACCCCTTGAGAGGGGTTTGGATGCAATTGGTTATGCTGCAGGGTGCTGCCGCACATGTATGCACCAAGATACTTCCACAATAGTCTGCAGTACACCGCCTTTGAATAGTTTAAACCACACTATTTTTCTTGGGCCGAGTGTGCCCTGCGCGCGTTGGTATTCCCGCGCTGGTCCAGCCAATTCTTACTGTTGCCTTAGTTAAATGTAGACACACCAACCCTGGTATTGCACACGTTACCTTGAGTGTAAAAGTCTCAGCCTTTAACCATTAGGCCACAGTGCCTGTTAGAAGCTGGTGGGTTATCCAGCCGTTGGTGCCTGTCCCTTTAAGGATTATTCTCCCCCAGGCGCCCGCTTCTTTTTTTCGGTGCTGCTCCCCTGCTCCCCAACAGATAGGGGCATCCCTGGGGGAGCAGTGCTTATATCCCCCCCCAGGTGCTGTACCGCCTTTGCCTGGTCTCCCCCCATTGAGGTTTTGTATAATGCCTCTGCCCCCATTGGCCGGGGTGGGCTGCCAACTATGTGGCGACTGCAGCGGGGGGGGGGGGGGGGGGGGGGGGCGCACCGGAGCTCTCTGCTCTGTGGCGCGAAAAACTGGTTTCGCCCGGGGGGTTGGGGGAGAGGGGTGGATCAGCGGCGGTTATGGCGCCGGACCTTTAGGCCCCCTTTGGTGGCGGCCTCTGCTCTTCTTGGGCCCCTTCCAGTCTACCCGGGGGAATTGCGGTGCATACAGAGAGACTTGTGCATCCATTGTCATTGACATATGCACGATTGAAGAACTGGCTGCATGCACATTCCTTGTATTTCCAGTGCTGTTGAAGCATTCACACTGTCTGTATTCAGTCAGCTGTCACGGTCCTGTAGCTTACGATGTGCACAGAGCGGCTCAGTGCATGTCAGACGATAAGACCATTTTGAAGTGGGAACCATCAACTCAGGCCTGCGCTGTGATATGTACACGCTGAAGGTGAGTTACAGTTATTTATCCCATTGGAGATGTGTGTAGCGGAAGTATCTACACTGTGATGCGCTCACCTTCAAGGAGTGCAGCATCACGTTTCAACGTGCTCTGATTGGTCGTCCCATCACTATATATGTATGTTTCTGGGAAGCATTTTGAGAGCGCGTTACTGTTTGTATAAGGAAACTGTGACACGCGCACAATTTCACGGCGCGTTGTTGTTTATGCAGAAGATATGAAGGTGTGCTGCAACTGTTCCACTACGAAACACACACTGGGGTAGTTTCAGGTGCCATTTGCATTTCTCTACATGGTATTATTTTTTGGTGAGGTAGGATCTGATGGGTCACTATTTCCAGAGTGTTCAAAGGTAAAACATGTGTGTAAACAGTTAGTGGGAGCTAGTTATACACTTTTTACTGTCACCTTATTATTTTTTTATTGTGGGGCCATTAAAGAATTCAGTGTTCCAAAGAGCCTTTTCCGTACCCCAACATGCAGAGTAGCAATGCACCCCCACCTTTTTTACAGACACCTAGAGAACCAGTCATATCTCGGTGTAATTGGTATCGGGCCTTCAGAAAATATATAGGGGCTAGTTTGTGGCAAACGATATTGTCCAGAAAGCAAGATATTTTTGTTATAACACGATTTAGGGTTTGAAGGTCAGTTCAATTATGAACACCTCCCTCCCTATGAATTTCCTGACGGCAAAGAAGATGACATTGATGAATACCAGCTGGCAGTATGAAAATTAGATAAACAATTTATTTGATGTTCAAACAGGCCTTATTGTGAATAGACAGATGTTTTTCACTGAAGAGCAATGCCAAGATGAATCAACTGATAGTTATGTCACAGCTTTAAGTACATTTGCAGCAGAATCTGGGTTTGAGAACTTCACCTCTAAACTTATTCATAATCATATTGTGGTATGATGTTGGGACAAAAAAGTCCAGGAAAAATAAATCGTTGACTTTGAAAAATCCAACATTATTGGAAACAATTGATATTGTTGAGGGTTTAGAGTTGTATAGAGTTGTCTCGTAATTCTTGTAAATAATTAACACATAAAGAACAGAGTGTCATGGGGTAGTAAAGAAGAATACTAACAATAATCCAAGAAAGCAAAGTAGGAGGTTCCGGAAGAAAAAAGGAGGAAAAAGAAGATTTATTTGCACAGAAGAATGTATGCTTTAGGTGTGGGTACCCTCGGCATGGATTGAATGGTCGCCCTTGTCCTGTGAAGCATTTTAAGTGCAAGACCTGTGGTAAAATTGGTCATTTTGCTTAAGTTTTCCAATCTGTCAGGAATAAGGAAAAAACTAATGCTGTATATGTTATAGAGTATAGTGGAAGTTCAGAGTATGATTCAACATAGCTACGTTAGCCTACCTGTGAGATGTCCCAGTTTGTTTACAAAGGGTATGATGGTTCGATTGACATTTTTTATGTGGTTCTTGTGCCACATCTGACTGTAAGGGATCACGGTTAGAGACATTCTCTATTAAGTTTTCATGGCTGTTAGTCTCTGTATATTAGGTGATTTTCCAATCTGTAGATATGATCAAGACAACTAGGTTGAGGAGGCCTTATTTGATGACATATCGACCCATTTTCGGCAGCATTGTTGGAAGTGCTTTCCTATTCACATTAGCTTGTTGGAGTACCAAGCTCACATGCATATGGAGCTGCTCTAAAATAAAAAAGGCTACTTTTCATTCCTTGGCTACTTGAAGCACTGTATAGGTAGGTTGGTGACTTACAAGGCAAGTGATGAAGAGATGGGATTGGCTCCATGTCTGTGGGTTTTGTGGGCTGATCTGATGCGCGCTCTGGCATTCCAAAGGCTCTGCAAAAGACATACCAAGTGGCACATTTACTACTTTTGTTATGCAACACAAAGCAGCAAGTGACGTTTCTGTGCTGTGTTGCATTAAAGAGAGAGCACAATAGTGCCATATTTTGAAAGATGTGGTGTAGTTCTTCTCTCTCCTAGTGCTGGCCCAATTGTGGCTCCTAGCACCAACACAGGTATCCTTGCACACATGCAAAGAACAAATAATGAGGACAATTTAGGATATTCCTGCTAGTTATGCAAGCGTGGGGTAAGCGCACCATTTTGGCACAAACTCATCCTCAAAAGTCTTTGTAAATATGGGTTTGCATCAACATACATGAATGAATGTCTGGGAATGGCCATGGTCCACCCATGTAATGGCTACCTGATGCAAGGTAACACAGGCCAGTCGGTGGTGTTCTAATGCTTGCTTTGCATCTTACTTTCATTGCTAGGGATTAATTATGTATTCTAGAATGTAGGTTGATGTCACGAATATTGATGTTTGAAGGTTAGAAAGTTAGAGTTTGGACCTTGAGAAGGAGGTCTCTATCGATGTTCTTACAATAAAACTACTAGCAACCTCCTTTCTAAGTAGTTCAACTCTTGCCTAATGTGTGCACTTCACCTCATGTTGGCGACGTGTGAAAAATACCAATATCCGCTACAGAGAGACCTCTACTTAGCAACCAAATCATTAAGAAGAAATACTCGAAGAGAATTTAAAATCCAGAATCCCTATCCTGCTTGATAATCCACATCTAGATCAACTCTTACCTCCTACTGGTCGGTGAGTCACAAGATAATTCTCCCAAGGATGTCACAATGCGGGTAAGAGTCTCTTTAGCAACCTTTGTGTTCCTGAGGTCGTGTTAATTCAAGGGTCGTGCTTACTCGTTTTGGGCCTCAGCTTACTCCCTGAGCTTCAGGTACTGTTTGGAGATGGCTCATATGCGCCAGTTGTGTGCTTGGTGACTCTGCGCTCTGCTTGCCTGGCCTTGCGTAACCCTATGATTTTGCCATTAGGAGTGCACGTACTGCCTACCGGATCTTGCCTGGTTCTGGATCTCTGCCATTTTGTTCATGCGTGTCATGCACTCGCCTGACCCTGCCGGATCATGGTGCCCTCCATATTTGTCATGTGAACGTTGTTTGGCTCACCTGACACTACAGTTCTTTCGTCCTGATGCAGGGCGAGTCTAACGCTCCGCCTGGCCTTGCCTGACTCTGCAGTTCCTTCGCCACTACGCAAGGCCTTTTTCACGCTGCAGACATCGTGGCCATTTTGGTGGTTGGACACATTCAGTTTAGCACCATTTACGCTGGTCTGCACAGCTCAGTGGCAGATTGAAATTCATTTTGCTGCATGTATGTGACGTGCATTATTACCTCCTTTGACCTTTGATTCATTATTTTGTGGATCTCTAACGCTGATCCACATAGCTTGCCAAGTAAGTTTTTCTAAGAAACTCCCTTTGACACATTCACTTTGATTTACTCGTCTGGTTCTCTAAGCAAGCTTATGGTTACTTTTGTGTCACATTGTGGGGAATCATTTTACCTTCTTTGTTGATTTTATGGTACTTGCATATTTGCTTATTGTTCTTCCATCTGTTTTTTTTTTCTTTTTTTCTTTCTTTTTGCTCTGTGTTCTTAAAGGAATTTATTTATCTTCAAAAGGTGTGGTGGAAACTACCTTAGTCCTACAAAACACAAATTGTCACTGCTCCCCAAAAAGAACATCCTTAGAGACCACATTCTCAAGGTCCGCAAGAATTTGAGTTTTAAGTTTTGGCATGTTGTCTTTCTAGGCTCTGTGGTAGTTCGGATAGTTTCAATTGCCTGGATGGTTGTGATTACTTTGCTGGTGAGGAGGTTGAGGAGTTAAACGTTTGTGTTGGTAGTGAAGGTTTGGTATCAGAAGCTGTGTGGAGAGAAAGCCTGGATGTTGATCTGACTTTACAATAAGTGATGGTCAAAGTATGTGAAGGATGGGTTGAGAAGCGAGATTGTGGGGAGCAGCTGAAAGGTTTTTGATATATAAAGGATGAGTTGGCTATGTTGATTACTTATGCAGGGTAGCAAGTCGGTGGTGCCTGGATGTTTGAGAAAACAACTTGTGGCCAATGCTCTTGCAAGTCATACGGGCATCGCCACGACCAAGGAGAGGATCAGACAGGCCTACTGGTGTCTGGTCATGGATGTGCACATTGAGAGGGTGGTGCGAGATTTCTCTCAGTGTGCATGTAGTCACGAAATACTCAAGTGTAGGTTGCAGCCCATGGTGATCAGAGAACAAGGGAGTGGTCCATGTGTGGACATATCAGTAGACATTTTGGGTTCAGTTAGAATTAGGTCACAAGATTGTTTTGTTCTAGTCTGTCTTGACATGTTCTCTAGATGGTTATGAAGTTAAGATTGTCAACTCAGTTGAATCTGGTGCTGTAATTAACTTTATGGAGGACCTGTTTGAGAGGGAAGGGTTTCCAGCCTCAATTTTGTCAGACAACGGGCTGCAATTTACCTCTCTGGTGGTTGAAGAATTTTTGAGAGAGAGAGGTATCAAACTTAAGAGGGCTACGTTGTATCATCCCGAATGTAATGGCATGGTGGAGAGATTTGTAAATGTGCTTAAGGAAGCGATGCAGTTAGCTTTGGTCTCAGGTAATGACTAGGAAGAAGCTGTGTGAGTACAGGTTTGCCCCACACTCCTCTACAGGGGTTGCGCCCTTCCGGTTGTTCAAGGGGAGACCGGCCAACACTGAGGTGATTCCATAGTGGGTTACTTCTAGAAGAAAGGAGGCTGGGAGTGGGGTGGACTGTCCAGAGGGGTGGAAAGAGAGAGAGTTGAAGAAGATGGAAACGAGGAAAGAGTGCTTTAATTCGAGTAAGGCTGTGAAGAAAACGGTTGTTGTTTGTTGGTGACTGGGTCAGAGTAAAATTGCCAAAAAAAGGTGTGGTTATATCTAAGTTTGGGTCACCCATGAAGGTCATCAAGCTTTTGGGTAATGCAGTCAAAACCCATGATCATAGGGTTTGGAACCTTAACAGAATTGTCAAATGTCAACCGCAAGGAGCATGTAGGGAAGATTTCCCCGCAACACAAGAAGAAAGGAGAAAGTCTCTTAGAGTTAAGAGGGTTCCCCTTCACTTCAAGGATTGTGTTTGTTAACACACTTATGTTAAGTTCATACAATATTGTTATTTCTCTGACTTTTCGGTGTATCATTTTTGTTTTTCATTGTTCTTTTTGGCGTTGTAAGGGGGAGGTGATGTGGCATTCTAATGTTTGCTTTGCTTCTTACTTTCATTGCTAGGGATTCATTCTGTATTCCAGAATGTAAGTTAATGTCAGGAATGTTGATGTTTGCAGGTAGGACAGTTGGAGTATGCATCTTGAGAATAAGGTCTCTATGGATGTTCTTACAATAAAACTAATGGCAACCTCCTTTTTAAGTGGTACAACAACTCTTGTCTAAGGTGTGGACTTCATCTCACAGTCCTATGCACTACATTGCGTTTTCACAGAGTCATGTAAACCCATACAAATAGGGATTTGCATGGCTTTCTAAATCCGAAAACAGATTTTGTTCCAGGGCCGAGCAAAAAAAGGGACTGTAGTATATAGAGAACACTGTATGGAAACCATTGTGACGGGAAAGAGTTAACTAGTTTAGGTAGTGTTGATGAGTAAAAATGCATGCCGAAAACCCATGTAGCACGCTGAGATAGCAGGTGACTTGTGATGCTTGTGTTGCCATTTCTACTAGACACATGGGTGTGCGTCCAAGGAGCTGTGTTTACTAGGCCGAGGCATGTACACTGATCCTGAAAGAGCTTGGGAATAGTTTGAAGACTCTCGGAGGATGATTGATTGGTACCAGTGAGAGTGAGCCTGGATTAGCGAAACCACTGATAACATCATGGTTTACTGAAAGGAGTGGTGAGGACGTTATAAGCACATCAGAAGTTGAAAGGATGGAGTAACAACCAAATCAGAGCATTGGTTGAGTTAATCCATAGGCCAGTAGGGCAGCAGACCCATTTATCTCAATGACAGGACAAGCCAAGGTGATTTCCCTTTGGTAGGAGTAAAAGTGCCAGAGAGAACATATGGCAGAATTGCCCACGGTCTATCCTAGCTATCAGAGGAATGTCAATGTTGGGAGGAAATATTGATCCACATTATAGAGGAAAAGTCAAAGTGCTACTGTTCAATCAGGGAGATACTGCTGCATCTTATCAAACACATGACAAGATTGAACAACTAATCTGTGAGAAAGAGGAAATTACACAAATAGAGGAAAGAGCTGGCCCTCCAGATACTACCCAAACAGGGGAACGGGGATTTGGGTGCACTGGAAGGAAGGTGTGGTTGCATCACATCATCCAGGAAAGAAAGCAGAAGCTGGAGAGATATTAAGCCAGGGAGTAGGAAGTTCTTATGTTGTGTGCTTTTGAAAAAAATTCTAATGTGCCTGTATTTGCACCTGCAGTGTCACTCCACAATCGTGAAGGAGAGATCCATGCCAAAGATGTGGTTCCAGGTCACTCTGATGATTGCAATGTATGGAAGCCATATGGTTACGGACGAATGTATAAGATAACATCATCTCTGATCTCCCTGTCTTTTGTGCACTGTGAGCACCCAACATCACAGCCAAAGAAGGGGTGGATTCACTCTGCAACGTGCCGGTGCCTGGACGCAAATGAATGGCTGCCAAAGTGATGACTTGGAAGGTGACAAGACAACACATTCACCATACGTTTGGACTAATTGAGCTACAATGAACTCCTGTGAGGGTTCAGTATCATGAATATGAAATGGAAATAGTATAATTAAATGTTGCCCTTTTTGTATCACTGTAGGTAGTATGAGTGCTCAAAGGAGAAGATTATTGTACCATGTATTATGGAGCTGGGGAGAGCATGGCTAGCACCTTAGGGAGCTATTCTGTAGTTACATATTGGATAGGATGCAAACAAGCTCTTCATGCAAGAATTAATAATCCGGTCATATCACAAATTTAGTTCAGCAAAGGAAATGTTTCACTCTATGATCTGCTATGTGCTGAATGGACACAACAGTCATGACCCTTGCCACAATTGCAAAAAAGGACTCACTGACAGATTCATACAAACTAGAAGAGAGAAAGTGATGTGTGTTCATATTGTGATCAGCATATGTGATATATTTAAGTTAGTTTATTTATTTAAGAGTTTTATATAGCGCTAGCCAGACCCGAAGGTATCGGAGCGCTTAACAGCATTGTCACTCGTGAGATACATTAACACATTAGTATGTACAATGACTCATGATGCTTCGCATAATATCGTCGTAAAGAGCACAATGTCACTCGTAAGATATGTTATCACAGTAGTATGTACAATGACTCGTGACGCTTTACGTAATGTCGTAGTAAAAAGCACAATGAATCATGACGAGATTAGATCAGGGAGGGGGGATATAGGAAGTAGTCATGAGGAGAGTGAGGCAGAGGTCTTAATGTCAAAGTGACTGTGCTGCTGTGGGCAGGCTTTGGCAGTTAGGCTGTAGCTATCCATTCGGGAGAGATCGGCTGAAGAGGAGGTCTTTGAGCTGCCTTTTGAATTTTAAGTAGGAGGGTTTGGTCCTGATATGGACTGGTATGGAGTTCCAGATTTTGGGCGCATTTCCTGCAAATGATCGAGATACGGTTTTTTGTTTGCGGGTTTTCGGAGGGATAAGGAGTAGAGTGTTCATACTCCTTAGGCTTCTTGTCTAACCGGTGAGAAGAAAGAAAGTGTCCTTTGGACAAAGCTACGTTGTCTAAGTGCTTGACAAACTGCTACACTTAAAACCTACCCGAAACTGCACCCTTGTCACTCACTCACTCATACTGGAGACGATTGGACCATATATAATCAACAAGTGAGTAAAAAAACAATAAAATTATCTAAAAACCAAAATATACAAACATAGATTGTGAAAGTTAGGTCTAGTCATTATCATACATTACAACTGTTGATATAATAACTGAATACTAGTGACAATTAGTTAGAGATTGGAAACAATGGACTGATGTTTGTGTTTCTTTATTATACAGGTTTCTATTGGTCTTGTTTAAAAGCCTTTTAATCAATTCAAGAGAGTCCATCATTTTGTCTTGATAAAGATGGAAATATTTTACACCCATCGAAACGCGTCGATGCCTTTTTAACCACATAATCCGTAAACACAGGCGGTAGAATGAGTAGAAAATTATAAAAACACCAAGTTCCACGTCATTTGTATTGTTTTATCACAGATATGTAAATTTTAAAAGACATATTTTGTTTGTCTGTTTTACACTCTCTTTCTTTTAGCATTTATTTTTTATGTCTTTTGTCAGTCTACTGTAACTATGTATTGTTTATGTGATTATTGCTAGACATAATGCCAATGATTGTACTGTTTTCTTCATTTTAGATTTTGTGAATAAATCTATGTTTGTATATTTTGTTTTTTAGATAATGTTATTGTTTTTTACTAACTTGTTGATTATATATGGTCCAATCGTCTCCAGTATGAGTGAGTGAGTGACAAGGGTGCGGTTTCGGATAGGTTTTAAGTGTAGCAGTTTGTCAAGCACTTAGACAACATAGCTTTGTCCAAAGGACTCTTTCTTTCTTCTCACTGAATAGTGCCTTACTCCTTTGGTTCTGAAGGGGCCCCTCTTCTTTCTTGATAACTCTTGTCTAACCGGCCTTCTGGGGTTTGAAGGCCAGGTAGGCGGTAGGCAGTGCTTTGTGCGTGAGGCAGTCAGTTCTGAAGTTGGCACACATTTCGATTGGGAGCCATTTTATCCTGTGAGGGTTGCATTTCCGTAGTCCAGTCTGGACAGCACCAGGGATTGAGTGGTTTGTTTGAGGTCGTTCAGAGGGATGAAGGGTTTTATTTTGTTAAGTAGTTTAATGTTGAGGAAGGTGCTCTTTGCGCTCTTTTCCTTGATGTGTTTGCTCATGTCTAATTTAGGATCCAGAGTGATTCCCAGCGATTTTACAGAATCAGCTATGGTGAGGTTGTAGTTGAGAGCATCAATAGCTTTCAGCCATTCTGTGATTTGGGGGTACTTCTCCTTGTTGGAGATGAGGAGGATTTCCGTCTTGTCTTGGTTTAGTTTCAAGTGGTTGCATGATAACCAGTGTTGGACTTCTCTTAAAGTATTGTTCAGTCTCTGAATGTCTTCAATGGAGGAGGTTTCCAGATAGATCTGGGTATCGTCTACATAGAGGTGGAAGGGGATGTTGGTGTTTTTTAGTATGGTGGTAAGGGGTTCCATATAGATGTTGAAAAGTTGTGGGGAGAGTACTGATCCTTGAGGGACACCCCTGTTAAAGGGTAGTAGGTCTGACGAGAAGTTTTTGGTTTTTATTCTTTGGGTGCGGTTCTGTATAAAAGAGGTGAACCACAGTAAGACCACCTATCCGCTTCAACCCTTTCTTGAAGTGCCTTAATGAGTAGTTTGTGGTCTACCGTGTTGAAGGCTGCCGATAGGTCCAGGAGTATGAGTAGGCAGCATTGGCCTGTATCGAGAGATTTGTGCATATCATCTATTACATTTAGGATTGCTTAATCATGGTCCAGTGCGGGGCTAGCGAAAGTTTGAGCTTTTTAGCCAGTTGGGCAGGTATGGGATATAAGTGTCCACATCTTGTACCTGTCTACTCAGGCTAAGCTGAATGTGCAAGTTCAAGGATTAATTGAATGTGAAATCCCATTTACTATTAAGTTAACTAGATTAGAAGCTATTAGACAGTATGCATAGATTGGTAGACCAAACTTGACATAGCTGCTAAGTATACAAAAGACATAGCCATTCCCATGACTATTGATGCTGAACAACTCATGCACACTACCTCTTACATTCAACAGTTTAGAGAACATCAGTAGTTTGACATATTTCTTGGTTAGGCAGCAGGAGTTACAAGCTACATGGAAGAACTAATCATCTGTATATAAGAGTGAAGGTGCTTAATGCAATGTTTACTGAACTTCATAGGGATCTGCCTATGATTGCACTGAAATGATTTGGTTTTCACATGTACTGACACTCCCCAAAGCGGTTGAGTGGAGTAGATAGGGAATAGTGTGCAAAATACATTGTGACATGAAAGAGTTAATTAGCTTAAGAAGTTGATGAGTGAAAATGCATGCAGAAAAACCATGTCCCAAGCTAAGATAGCAGATGATCTCATGATGTTTGTTTTACTATTTCTATTAGACATAATTACATGTGCTGCCAATGTGTTGTGTTTACTCTACCAGGCTGAGGCATATATACCGACTCTGAAAGAGCTTGAGAGTAGTGTGAAGGCTCTTGGAGGTTGATTGATTGGTACCACTGAGAGTGAGCCTAGGTTAGTGAAAACACTGATAACATCACGAGAACCAATGTTGCAGGGATGGAGCATGATGTAGTGTAAGCCAGTTTTAGTGTATAAAAGGGAGTGGTGCAGAGGCCTCAGAGAAGCTAGTAGCAGTGGTGAGGGTTTGGTTGAAGTTGAGGAAGCTTGGCGCTCAAGTGTGTGCGATTTGGTGTCACAGAGATCAAGTGTTTCCGGTGCTACCTGGTCAGGGGGAACAAACCCAAGGAAATAACCCCTGCTAATGAGTGGGTCATGGCCCACATCAACCAAAAGGAAATGAAGTCCTGTGCACACGTATGAAAAATTATTGCGTTCTGGGTGTGCCCATCAAAATCAAATAGATGTCTGAAGTTTCTTGTTATGTAATCACAAAGGTCGACATCAGGTGTATTATGAGCAAAATTTCTTTATATTTATAAATTCAGACCAATACAACATGAAAATAAATCAGCCGACATGTGTTTCGTCACCCTGGAATACAATGCAGATCCCGTATCCGAGATCTCTCTCTCACTGACCCAGATCAAACCGTACGTACTCGGCCGGTTTTGGCTTACCGCCGTTCATTTTCTTGCGGGGAGATATTTTCCTCCTCACGCCGAGTTCCGGCCACCAGTACCCTTTCGACACAATTACGAATACCCTCAAACAGCCCTGATGAGTCACAATAGCTACACGTTGTGACGAAACACGTGTCGGCTGATTTATTTTCATGTTGTATTGGTCTGAATTCATAAATATAAAGACATTTTGCTCATAATACGCCTGATGTCGACCTTTGTGATTACATAACAAGAAACTTCAGACATCTATTTGATTTTGATGGGCACACCCAGAACGCAATAATTTTTCATACGTGTGCACAGGACTTCATTTCCGCCTCAGAGAAGCTCACAGAAAGAGTCATACAGATCTGCTGTCACCCACAGCTGCTGCACCTGGTCACGCCATTCACAGGGAGGAAGAGAGAGAGATTGGAGCAGACTTCCCAGTGTTGTGGAAATTTAAGTCCTAGGGGGTGAAAGGCCTGAATCTACTGCTCTATCTTGACTTACCAGAGCAGTATTATTGCATATCTAATTAACTAAGTAGTAATTGATTCAAGGTTGCGTGTTGCACCATCACTGTGCGAGCATTGCACTGCACACATATATTTAGAGGTGCAACTATTTTGCCACTGTAAGTTGAAAGACTATATTCTCCTGTGCTACAGAATTATGTTTGTGCTTTTAATTTACTACAGTGTGAGTGAATTCAACCTGCTTCTTATTTGCACTATTATTGTGCTAGCACTACAATATAAATATACATGCAACTATTCTGCTAATGATTAATTATCAATGCTGAGATATGTGCCAGTATTTAATTAAAGCTAAATTGTATCCAGTACTGGTGTCTTCCTCCTTGCTGAGTGTACTTATTGATTTGTACTTGATTGGCATTGCTTGGGCTGGTTGCCAGCAGCTGGTCCAACACAATGACACAACCTAAAAGCAAAAACATATTTAATGCATGCCCAAGTATTTTCAGATGGAATTCCATCAGGAAGCCTGTCACAGCCTCTTTAAGTATCTTCTCAGGTACCCCATTAAGGCAGACATATGTTCACTCAAGTGCCTACCTAAGAAGCCATTTAGACCTCAGTGGGCCCTGTCAGTCATTCAGGTGAGTGGAAGCAATAGTGTGAACAAACCTTTTTTTTCCAGAAAATAAACCCCCAAAGCACATGTTTGCTTCTGAAAAAAAGTTTTTACATAGCAGTTTACTAGTAGTAACTTTACTAGTAATAGGTGTACTAGTAGTACGTTTACTAGTAGTAAAGTTACTTGTAGTACGTTTAGTAGTAGTAAAGCTACTAGTAGTAGTAGTTGTAAAATACTTTTTTCGGCCATAGGCCATTAAAGTAGCACAATAAAACAATAAAACAATTAAAAAGATGATGCATTAATTTGGTTAAGCAATACAGCAAATTGTATTGAAATTGTACATAAAAAAGTTCCTTTATTGGCGTGATTTCTCAGAAGATGATCTACAAGTGCAAACAAAAGACAAAAACCTAAATGGGCCACCATGCCTAGGAGTAAGATTTATGATTATCATTATATAAGTAGTAGCTTAAGCTAAGTGCAATCACAGACCAAGAAAACAGTTACCAGTAAAAGGGAATACAGCAATACATTTCATTATTAAACTCATTAACATGCAAAGATAAAGTTTATGGACAATTTGGCTAGGATATAACTACATACATATCACATGAGCAAACAGATGGCAACAATGGCACTTGTACTGCAGCATTGTGCACTTATAAACCACAGAAAATCCCGCAGGGCAACCAAAATAGATAAAGCGCAAGTGCTCTGTTAAGCAGGCGAGAGACAAAGTTACGTCCTGGTCCCTCCCCCTACGAGAATATCTGAAGTGCAAAACTCTAGTATTATAGCTGAGGGCCTAGTTGCTTCCTATTCACTACCCCAGCCAGTAGGAATCTGCTAACACAGAAAACACTTAGTCTACTCATGTCAGAGAAGTGTAGCTCACTGGTTAGAGGAGGCATACCCTGAAGCAGAGATCAAGCCCGGGACCTGGGTTCGATTCCCGACGCGGCAGGGTCCAGAACCGAATTGTCCACGGACTCGATAATTCTCGCTTCGGTGCCCACTCTAAGCATGAGTTCACACTATGCAGCTCTGGGCAACAAGCCTGCTTAATCTCCACAACGGCCCCCCGCGGCGGGATGCCTGGCTTTCACCTTGGGGATACCCAGTACGGGTTATCTTACAGGGAAAAACCAGGACGGGTTCCCAATGCAAGCGCCAAGATGCCCGTAGGGTGATAGTTGCGCTCTATAAGTACCCCAATCAATCAGAGTTCAAGATTTGAAAAGCAAGTAGGGCATGCCGGAACTGCAGACTCCACAATAGGGCTTTGCCCGCGCTGAAGAATACAGTGGACGGAAAAGCAAGATATGTTCTATGGTCTCCACCCTATCCTGACATATGGAACATGATCGCTTGTTACCTGTCTCTGGACTCATCCTCTGTGTGTATAACTGTTCACTGCTAAAGTACCAAACCTAAATTTAATAAAAAGCGTCTTCACCCACTGTGGAACAACCTCATAAAGTTAGGGTTCGAACTGAGGGGAGGGTTTTATAGTCAGGAATCTCCCCATAAGACTATCACTGCCAGCTTTCACAATGCATTCATTTTCATAAATCTTTATTTCGGCAGTATTTCAGCCATAAAAGATGCAATTAAAATCATAAATACAATAAAAGCATACAGTATTGAAGCGGTATCTACAATTTCATGATCTAATAGAAACCAGTGGTGCTAACCGCTATTTGAAATTAAAAAACTCCTTTTAATCCAGATAGCATGCAGATACTTGGAGAGGGCAAACACAATGTGACCTGCAGTGTCAGATTTAAAAATCCTTAGTGCATCTGAACATTTGCGGAAGCCTAAGTTTCTACAAATTGGTACAATCCAGTGCTTCCGGGCTCTGCTGTAGAGAGGGCAGAAAAATAAGATATGGCATTCATTCTCTTTGTCCGCACCACAGCCTGGACATTGAGAGACCCTGGACAGTGACCATTTGCTGGTAAGGCTAGCTATTGGAAGGGAACCGAACCTCCATTGTATATAAAGCTTCCTGGCCATAGCAGGGTAAATCACATTCAAGTAATCTTCAAATGAATATGCAGATTTAATCTCTAAGAATGATTTTACCATAGTGCCGTTCTGCGAATCATGCAGCCATACACTGGAGCAACGTGATCTATAGCACTCCGTAAATGATTTCCCTGAGATCTCACTGCAGGCAGTTGCCGGGTTATGCCACATATCAGCAAGGCCCATTGACAATAGTTCTTGTTTGACATAAGTGAGCCAGGGAATATGCACTGCCTTACTTAAACTCAGTATTTCTTGTAATTCATTTCTGTACTGCAAGAGTTCGGGGGTCATCCATAGCCTCCTCCAGAACCTAAGGGGTTTAATGGATAATTCCTCCTGGATAGGGAATAAACCCAAGTCGAGCCTTAGCGGTAGAAGGGGTGTGCTTTGGGAAAGCAGGAGCAACTGTCGCAAAAATCTGTTCTCTACTTTGGTAATTTCAGGTTTAGCGGTGTGCCCCCATAGTTCCCCTCCGTACAGTGCCGCCGCTCATGCCCTTGATTTGTAGATTTCAAGCCCAGGGCTTATAGGTCTAAATGTGGAGGCATTTGTCATTTTTAGTATTCCCCCCGCTATTTGGGTCAATTTAAGTTGGGATTTGGCAAGATGAGGACCCCAGGAGAGGTTTTCACTTAATGTGACACCTAGGTATTGGAATATCTGGACTCTCTCTAATGAAACCGAGTCCAGGGTAGGTGGTGGTCTAGTGTGTGATGAGGGATTAAAAATCATGCATTCACTTTGTATGCTCCCCCACAATGGTTTATTTGCAAGAACCTTTTTTGAAGAGTTATTCGGAGACAGATTGGTCCACAGGGCTTTCAGAATCAAAGTAAAGTACCACTTTTTAATACGAGGTGTAGTAACTTACCTTTGTAAATACCAAAAAGTAATAAAGTTAGACTTCTGGTCTAACTTTACGTTTGTAAATCGGTGCAAAGGTCTTCTAATAGCTGAGGCAACTAAGGCTCAACTGACTGACACTGGGCACGAAACGTGTTGGCCAACTCAAGTTTGATGGGACAGAAGCCCCACCGACTTACAGTGGGACTTCTTCACTTCCAAACCTTAAATAGGGCCTTTAATTTTCCCTTGTCGACGTGCCAAGGAGTTTCTTCTCGAGAACCTTCTCATAACCTTTTGCTCTCTCTATGCAAAGCTAAGTAACTCTATTATAGGTGAAACATAAAAAGGATATCACATTTCAAAATCCATCACAGTGCAGTGCATACACGAGGGAACATCATGGTTTTTACTAGCAGGTTAAAACAATGAGTAGGAACATGCATCATATAATAAAGTCTTTCCTACCTTTGCCTTTTTGTTTTTAAGACCTTTTGGAACCAGGTAATATGGCAGGTGCGTTGTAATCAGGCGAGGCGATGGGCGCTTATCAAAATCCACTTTTTTCCAATTATATTCAAGCCATGGAGCACGATCTACAGTTTCAATGTTTTCTGTTTTGTTAAGATGCCCTTCATGATAAATCAAACATAAAATCTGTTGTGTCCATACAGTCCCTGCAAAAGTTAAACAAAGTGGGTTTGGTGTTATGTTTATACATTGAGTATTGAGAAATCCATAATGTTTTCTAGAGGACACTTTTTCTAAGGAACAGCAATTGATCTACATATTGGTTAAACAGCCTTAAAGATTGACCGGATTGAGTGCACAAGATCACAATAAGCAGACCTGCCTTGTTCAGACTCCAGCTCTTAATATATTCTAAATAGGACGGAGTGGAATTTCTATTAAACCATGGGACTCTCATGTAATATTGGGAACTTTACATTATGCTTGCTACTCAAAATTCCCAAATGACAACATTCTCCACATGGCGTAATTACATCCTGTTCTTGCAAAATGTTAACGGGGAAAAACACGAATGACTAGAATGCTACTGGCTGTTTGTTAATGTCACATGTGTTCTTTGAGCTATTTTCTTTAGCACAACCTGCTTGTTGGCTTCCAAAATGGTTGTCAGGAAGCATTTCATGTTAAAGTATGGCGTTAAATGCAGGCCTTGGCGTAGTTCGCAGAGTTTCATTACACAAAACTCCGCTAAGTGGCAAAAAAAACTCCACGGAGTTCCACAAGTGGCGGAGTGCAATGTGAACTGCCGTTCGGGCTGATCTTCCTGCCACACAGGTAGAAATTCTACCCGAGCAGCAGCTTGCGCTCATCAACTTACCGTTGGGGAAAAAAATCCATTGCACTAGGCGGAGCCGAGTTTTTAGCACTCCACGAGGTCCTGAAGTGCAGAGTGCAGAAAACTCTGCAAACTCCGCAAACGGAGCGAAGTTCACCATCCAGGCCTAGCTAAATGCTGATTTTGCTTTTTGAGTATTTTTCTGTCATTTTTGAAGAATTTAATTTAATTAAGTGAAAGAAAATTGCACACCTCTAATTCTGATATCCCTGCATATTAACGTCATTGGAATTGAAGCTTTATGAACAATTATGTTGTCCTTGCGGGTGATTTAGTAGCCGTCAGTGATGGCGATGTCGATATCCGGTCTGGAACAGTGGTTGGTCCTGTCAGGTGATGTGGCATCCAGGGTTGATAGCGAGGAGGGTGCTGGCGTCGTAGCGATGGAGTGTCCGAGAGGAAGGGTGCTTGGTGCTGAGCGCGTTCCAGGGGCAAACGGACGCAGACAAGCTTGCCTATGGCTTGCCTTTTGCACGGGAGATGACCATTAGAACGAGGGCATCACAATGTAATGCCTTTACAACGCAACCCCAACAATGCAGGTGCATTTACATCGCATTCCATTACAACGCATTGTGAGGTCAGTAATGGGATATTTTTAAGTTTTAGGTTGGGTATGGGTTTCGGGTGTCTTAAATTTGGGCTCTAATATGGGGTAAAATTTGAAGTTTGGGGAGTGTTTTGGGGTTATTTATGAAAATTGGGGTGTGTATTTGGGTAAAATATGATTTTAGGGTGTGTTTTGGGGCTCAAAATGAATTTTAGGGTTCAGGGTTTGCTTTGGGGTACAAGGGTTAGTTTTGGGGTTGCACTCACTGAAGTGGGAATAGTAATAGTTACATCTCCGCTATCCAACACCTTGTCTACTGTTGCAATATGCCTAGTATTTGTATGCATTGTGATGGAGTGCGATGTAATGGTAGGCTTCATATATATACCTTTGGCACAACAATGGTATGCCCGCTGCCCATGGCCGCATAGCGGCCACCATTGAGAAGTGCTGCAGGAGAGATTGGTCAGCTGGGAGGTCGGAAACATCTGAAAGGACACTGGTTTGGGCGTGGACGTGAGGGGTGGGGGTGTGAGCGGGTGTTGTTATTATTTAAATGAGATAAATCTTACCTCAAGACCGGGTCCCATGTCTTCGTTGCTCCTGCTCTCCTGAGTCTGCTTCCAGGAACAGAAGTAGGCAGCCAGGCTCCCTCCCCTAAGCCAAACACAATGCTGCACTGCGGCATTGGGATTGGTCATTGGTGCCGGGACAAGGTGTTCAGCCAGGGGCTGGAGTGGTGGGCATTTTCTCCATGTTCTCCATGCAGGCTGTAATGCAGCCAGCATTGCGAAGAGGACAGTGCTCATGACTGCTTTGGGTGGTCTGAGTGGACCGACCAAACAGTCATTGCGCACTTGAGGGGGAGTGCCACTCTGCCCCTGCTCTGCTCCGTGAGTGGAGCAGCCCTAACCACCCTCCCATCTGCAAAGGAAACATCGCACGATGACATCAGTAAGTTATCATCATGTGATGATTTTTCCTCTTCTTGCACTGCTTGGAAGCAGTGGGGCAACACTCTTCCACCATAGTGGATGAGCCACCACTGGGGGTGCGTCATCTACAGGTGCTAGGCCTGGGCAACTCGACCCCCAGGCCTCCTCAGCTACGTGTCCCACCTTCTCCTTATCTGTGACTCAACCAGCAGAAGCCTCAGCCAGGTGGTATTTCACAAGCCTGGGTACAACAGTCACCGACAAGTACTCTGGTGAACCTCCCGATGCAGTTTATGCAGCAGGGCCCCCTTACGCGTGAAGTTGCAGTGCTCCAGCCACACACGTTCAGCACAGCTCAGGGGCCTCACCCTCAACAGCGTCCAGCCAGCTCATCATCATCCAGCATGTAATGCACAGAGGCGCCGCCCACCATTGGTAATCCCCTCCGTGCACCCCAGTGTAGTGGTGGATCGTAGTATGCGATGCAGACCTCCCTACGATTGTGTGCAGGAGCACCTCTACCATTCACAGCTCCAAGGGGCTCAAGGCAGTCTTTTCAAACAGATCAGCATGCGACCTGCCAGACTTCAGCACCAGGTATGGGCGATCGCCGGGCCTCAATGTACACTGTCACGGCTCATTGACTCCACAGCTCCTCCACATCCCACTCCAGGCTCCACAGGCAGGTCCAGCGAAGCATTCAGGCTCCAGAGACAGGTCCAGCGAGGCATCCAGGCTCCAGACGCAGGTCCAGCCAGGCATCAAGGCTCCAGGCGCAGGTCCAGTGAGGCATCCAAGCTCCAGGCGCAGGTCCTGTGAGGCATCCAGGCTCTTATCCTGGTCATCTTGGATGTTGGGTGGCTTGAGGGGGTTGTTAATGTGTGCTTCACTTGGCCCTGGCTGCTCCATTCTGCATTACATTGTTTTTTGGCCTATTTTCTATTGGAGGTCGACTGATAGGCTTTTTTTTTTCAATAGAGGCAAAAACAACTCACGTTGGGCTGCCTTAAGTGCGTTTTTTCCCCCGCTAATGGGCCTTTCATTGGTTTTCGCCCGCTAACGCCAGAATTCCTAGCGCCATCACGCTAATGTTAGCAGTAGTTTTCGCCACCGATCCCTGAAGCTATCGCCATGTAGCGACGGCTTGTAAATACTTCGCTAACATGGCAATAGTGTTCAGCGGTACACGGCGGTAAGAAAACTCCAGCTAACTAACGGTAATGATCGTTTTTGCCAGTCCTTGCACATATGGCCTAAAGCAACAAATTACTCATACGTCCACACCATCCACTTCCTGTTGGCAACATCTAGGATGTACATGAACTTTTATTAACATGGGGTATCGGCCATATTGAAATTCCACAAAGGGTTAACAAAATTTCCATTGCTGCCCCTAATGCTTGTGATCAGTGTATGAGCTCTATCCTCGGCAACCTTATAGGCAAGAATTTTGCCAATCTTGTCTCCACTATCATATTGTGAAATCTTGTATTTGTGAATGTTTGCGCTGCTCTTTTGGATAAATTTCTTTTTAGCCTCGTTCTTAAGTGAGCAGAGTTTGAGGCTAATCTCTGTAATCCCAGGTGTATTTGATCGGAGTGCGGAAGCCAAGGTTTCTTCTTGAGATACAATTTTTGAGATGATCTGTGCCTTGTGCTTTCTGTGTTCATTGTTTTTCCTGATCACATAAGCTTGGGTGAAACCCCTAATACCCGCTTTGCAGGCGTCCCAGACCATGAGACAAGAAGCAGTTTCGATGTTAATATGCATAAATTCGGTCAAGTGTGATTTAAGCTGTGTCACAATTTGTGCGTCTGAAAGTAAGTACCTGGGGAAGGAAAATGGTCTGGGAGGAACCCTGATATGTGGTATAGTGATTGCTAAGATTATTGCGTTGTGATCCGATGAGATTCGAGGGCATAGGATCATCGTGCTATGTTTTAGTAGGTTGTCACTGATTAATGCCATATCCAGCCTAGAACAAGATCTATGTGGTGCCGAATAATACGTGTATCCTGGTGTGTTCGGATGTAGATATCGCCAAGCATCCTTAATATTGTGAATACGACAGATGTCATATATGGATGATCTGGTTTTGCGCATCCTATGAAAGCTTTCTGGGCAAGTTGAGTCTATTTTATAATTCATTATACAATTGAAATCCCCCATAATAATGGGTTCCCCGTCCCAATCCAAGAGTTTTATGTTCAGTAGATGGAAGATGCTTGGATCATCTGTATTAGAGCCGTATACTACACAAAGGACATATGTATAGTTATTGAAGCGGAGTTGGACCATCGCCAATCTTCCGTCTTGACTATGAAAGGTCTGCAGTGTTTCAGATTTAAATCTTTTGTCTGTGAGGATAGCCACCCCTCTTGTGGAAAGCCCAAAAGTAGAGCAAACCAGAATATGGTAACCCAGTTGTTTAAGTAGTTTTTTGTCCTTGCCGGCAATGTGCGTTTCTGAGAGTAAGGCAAAATGAGGATTATGTAGTTTAAGTTCTTCTGAAATCAACATTCTCTTATTCTTGCTGTTGAGCCCTGCTACGTTCCAAGCCAGGATCTTTATTTCATGCATTTGTGAGTACTTAGATTTTTCAGCCTAAAAACGGGCATCTTTAAGTGTTCGTTGTTACTCGTGTGTGAGGTCATGTATAAGGGCCGAAGGGCCAGGACTGATCTGTCCTCAAAACACTCTTTCTCAGCAGCCTGAAACAAATTTGTATTGATTTTAACCCACCCAAAACCTCCCACTCCCCCCCACCCTGATTCTCACCCCAAAAGGGGAAGAACTGCCCTTGAGTAACAGCTGCCGCTGGAAGGGCAGCGCACAAAACAGGACAACCAAGAGTGCCACCCCCCCAAACCCTCTCCCCCAGTGCTTTGCCGTATAGCCTGCATAATTTCTACACAAAACGAGGCCTGCCAGGTGCCGACAGAATTGCTAAGACATTGCAGGATCTAAACCGTGCCAAATCTAGAGATGTATGCTTCAGCTTCTTTGGCATCGTTAAAAAATTGAGTATGACCATTTTTAATAACCTTGAGGCGGGCCGGCTCCTGTAGAAAAGCCTGGCCCCCGCAAGATTTAATGGGATCTATCAGTTTACGTAGCAACCATCGCCTGTCCATTGTTTCTTTGCACAGATCTGATCGGACAAAGAATGAAAACTCCCCTACGGTTACAGGGGCATTAGGGCGGGCTCTCTGCCAGACAGCTTGGCGTAATAGGAAGTTGCCAAAAAAAATTATAAGGGGCCGTGGGAACTGGTTTTCTCTCTTTCTATTTCTCATAGTCAAGGGAAGACGATGAGCACGTTGAATTTGTGTATCCCAGTCCCAGTCTGCTAGATCTGGAAAAGCCTTTTGAAACAGCCCCACTAGATAAGACCTCGGGTCAGACCCCTCAGAGCCCTCCGGAATCCCAAAAAGTCTCAGGTTGTCTTTGTCGGTTCTCCAAATCTTCAACTTTGGATTGTAATGCCAGCAGCTGGGTGTCTTGTTTCTCTGTTACAGCAGTTGTGTTTAGATTAGCCTCCTCGATCTCAACCACACGTTGCTGAAGACCCACAATGTCTTGGGTAATCCCACCTAATTTGGAAGCAAGTTCTTGCAGTGAAGTATGCATTTTGCTGTTATCCTCCCTCAGTTGAATATAGTGTTCTTTGGCTTCAGCACGTTGGTCTCTCAGTATCTGTAATATAGTGTCTACTGAGGCAGAGTCTGCTGGCATTTGCCCTGGCCCGGGTCTGTTTTTGGGAGAGGCACCTAAGTATTCCTTTTGATGAGATAGAGGAGGGGCAGAGGTGATGGTGTTAGAAGGACTCTCAGTGGAAGGAGGCGGAGTATGATGTATTGACGTAAGATTCGAAGTTGGATTAGATGTTATGTCTGTGCTCTCTAGAGAGTCAACCCTGAGTATTTGAGTCGGGATAGATTCTTGACATGCTAGCCCAACTAGTGATGGCAACTTAGGTGGAGCAGTTAGGGCATTGTTCTCTGCGGAGCCGAGGGTATCCGAAGGAGGAGACGTTGCTGGTACAATAGAAGAATCTGAGGGCTCGGAAGTTTCGATTAAGCTAGCACCTGATAGTCTCTGTGACAGATTCTTGACTAGGCCTTTTGCTACAATCCATTTTCTTCGGGGACTTTTGTCCACGAAAGCCTTTTTTTGATCCAAAATGTTGTTTAAGAGGGGTCGAGTTAATAGGGCTGTTTTGCGGCCTCTTTTGACTCGAACCTTACTTTTAAGTCTATGGGCTTTCCCTGCTCGAGATTTTGTCTTAAGGTCACGGGGCCCGTTTGATAATTTTTCCCCTAAGTCATCTTCAGACATGGCCTCATCCTCTGTACTGATCTCGGCATCAGAGTCCTCGAGAAAATTTTGTTCGTTGATTTCGATATATTCTGTGTGTACCGTTATCTCTGGAGGAACCATGAGTTCATTAGGGCTGAGATTTTTGGTGGGGCATGTCTTTACTATGAGTAGTTGTGAGCCTCCGGACGGAGTGATAGTGGTTGCAGTAGCAGGCAGTGAGCCCGGAATGGGCGAAGCTAAATCTGAACTACGTGTGACTGCCACGATTTCTCATGTAGCCCCAGTATCAGTTTCAGACACAGACATAGACAGCATAGGCGTCGCAGACAGTTTGGTCAAAGAATTAATGGGTATCATGCTGTGACCCAAAGAAGTATCACAGATTGAGGACTTTCGGTGTTTCAGTTGCTCAGCCCCCAGCATGCTACTAATTTGTTTGCTGCTAGAAGGTAACCCTTCAGAATCGATGGGGGCGTCCTGGACATTGTGTTCTAGAATTGAAGGGAATGGATAATTGTTTTTGCCTGTAACAGCCGCCCCGCTTTTGTCCGGGGGCTTAGCCAGATTTGTAGCAAGGTTTCTGCTAGTCCCCTTAGAACGAGAATCAACAAGCAAAGTCGGCGGTCTCAATACCTGTTTGCTCGCCCCTTCAGTCATTACGCGCTCCGTAGTGGGACAGCCGTTGCTTGCAGATTCATCAGAGTCAGCGTAGGTCACGGCAGTCTGAGGAAGCCCAGAGATCGTCGCTCCTGTCTCCCGAACAGCTCCGACTCCAGCTCCGGCTGGAAGGGCTCCGGTCGGGTGCTTGCTGTGCGCGAAGTTGGTGTTTCGGAGGCATCTTGCTCGTCTGGGAAGCCGGGGAGAAAGGACGAAAGGCAGTCCGAAAATACAGGCCAAACCAGTTGAGCCCCGAGCTCCGTAGCAATCCTTGTACAATCCGCCGCAGGAATCGAGTCGTCCCCGGGAGCTCTAGCATGGAAAACGTCCACTGTTTCTTTCCCCCCGTAGCTGTGTAGCAATATTACGGCGTCATCGGAGACAGGATACAGGATATGAAGGTCTGAAGGTTTGAAAGCGTTCTAAGTCTAATTTTTAAATTCAGTATGTGCTAAGTCGAGTGGGAACATACTCGATTGAAAGTTACAGGCGTTTCGGTTGAAGGAGAGGGAGAGAGGGGGAGAGCCTCTTGGTGTACTGCTCAGCACAGATCCTCACTCCGCCATCTTGCCAATCCTCCAAATTTTTAACCAACAGACAGAAATAGTAGAACAATTCGCGGATTACTATAGCACATTATACACTCCAGAAAGCATTCCCAATTTAGAAGCAATCCAGGACTACGTTGATAAGTTCTTAACCAATCCAGAGTCTAACACAATGCAAGAATCGATGTCAGACATTATTACAGGAGCCGAATTACACCAGGCAATAGAACTACTTCCAGCAGGGAAAGCTGCAGGGGAGGACACAATCCCTTTGGAGATTTACAAAATATGCATAGCCGAACTGGGGCCTTTGTTACTGGAGGTTATACAAGCTGTTGGTCGCAACGGAAAGGCCCCAAAATCATGGAACAGGGCAAAAATAATATTCTTTCTGAAAAAGAACAAACCAAAGGAGGAGAGAGGATCATACCGACCTATATCGCTGATCAATACCGATGCCAAAATATTTGCTAAAATACTAGCTATAAGACTGTCCCCCTTCCTGCCTCTAATTGTTAACCCTCAACAACATGGGTTTATAACAGGGAGGGACACAACAGCACATGTAAATATGGCTATCACGGCATTTGACGTAACAGAGATAGAATCCACCCCGCTCGGCATGATTTTATTAGATGCCGAGAAGGCTTTTGACCGAGTGGGCTGGGACTACCTCTGGTGTGTCCTCTCTAAGCTGGGCTTCGGGGGGCAATTCCTACGAGCTATACAGGCTCTGTATGATAACCCAACAGTCTATACATCCTATGGGGGCTTGTCCTCTCAAGAGTTTCCAATTTTACGGGGTACTCGCCAGGGCTGCCCTCTCTCGCCTCTTTTATTTGCCCTCTCATTGGAACCATTCCTGCATGCTCTCCGGTTACAAACCCAAATCGCTCCTTTCAGGTCAGGCACCCAAACACTAAAAATAACTGCATATGCCGACGACATCGCGGTCTACTCACATGATATTGTGGCGGCACTTCAAGGCATAGCTTCTGAGGCCGAAAAATTCGGGATTGTCTCCGGTTATAAGCTCAACTTACAGAAGACCCAAATCATAACCAACTATACTCCTGCCGTCACAGTTCCTGAGATCTGCAAAAGCGCCACATATTTAGGTGTTAAGCTAACGGCTAAAATCCAAGAAATCAACAACATAAACTACAATGCATTAGTTAAATCGACCATTTCACTATTAAAAAAATGGCACAGATTACCACTGAATATTATCGGCAGAATTAACTTAATCAAGATGAAGGTACTACCTAAATTCATGTACTTATTCCGCTCTATCCCGTTGGCCCTAAACAACTCGTTTTTCAAACAGCTAGACGGTGCATTTAGTAGCTTTATATGGGGCTATAAAAAAGCGAGGAGGTCATTGAATTCTTTGAAAAACAACACAAACTTGGGACGGCTTAATTTTCCCGATTTTAAACTATATTTTTGGTCTGCTTTTGTTTCTCGCATTCGTTCGTTATTAAACCAGGGTGGAGCATCTTTTTTTCATTCTTTTATGTTAAAGCATGATGCTAATATGTTCTTACTACGAGTCAATGACCCCAACTACTTTAAAAGAGTAAAATTCAAGACCGCAAGAGATATAGCAAAGATATGGGATAACATACTTATTTTTTGCAAAACTACTTTTTTTCATCCAAAACTACTGTTGTGGGGCAACCCGGGTCTTCCGGGAATTTTCAACGAACACAACTCTCAAAGCTGGGCAAGATGGGGTATTAGGCACTTAGGGGACTTATACGACATGCAAGGCCTTTTAGACTTTACCACACTTAAACTGCTCTATGGCCTCCCGGAATCTATGAGATTTAAACATCGACAGATACATGATTATCTGGTGAACAAAAAACGACTATTTGAGATCACTGACTGCGATATCTGGACTCACTTTTACTCCTCAACAACTAAATCAGCAATAAGTAACACTTATAGCCTCTTAACCAACTTCAAACTAAACGACTGTTCTAAATTAGCTGCCAAATGGGGTAGGTTGCTAGGCACAAATGTCACATCGAAAGACATAGAACGCTCCCCATCTAATATTAACAGCTGTGTCCACTCTTCTAGCCTGAGGCTACAGCAATTTAGAACGACCTGCATGCTATATTACACACCGGAAATCATTTCCAAATGGTCTCTTAACAACCCTACGAATGACCATACTAAATGTCCCAAATGCTCGGCCCATGCAGCTGATCTGGTACACATGTTGTTTTCTTGTCCCACTCTTAAGGATTACTGGTCAGACATCCGTAAGGTTCTTGAAATCAGGTCAACCCAGCTCCCCCTATTCTCCGCCTCCTTTGTTCTATTAGATATCAATCCCACTCCTTCTTCCCAGGACGCTCTGGCTTCAATTCTCATGTCATGTGCTAAACTAACTTTGGCCAGAGCCTGGATTCGCCCTGATCCACCATCGGTGTGGGATTGGTGGACATTGGTAACTGAGATCTACTCAATGGAGGCCGCATTAGCCAATCTTAGGGGGACCCGGTCCTTGATGAAACACGAAAAGAATTGGGGTTCATTCATGGAATAGTGCTGCTCCTCCTTTGTGCTTAATTTTGTCTATCGGGTTGGTTTTTTTTTTGGTTTTTTTTCCCTTTCGTTCTTTCCTTCCCTCTTGTGAATAAACACATGTATTAATGTATGTTTTACTCACCAGCCTGTTCAATAAAAATAATATTAAAAAAAAAAAAAAAAAAAAGAAATTCCACAAAGGGTAAAAAATAGGACACTCACATATCTTGCTATGATACAGGAATAAATAATCATACCATAAATATCCAGAAGAAACATCTAAAACAAAATGGGAGATTCAGGGTTGCTACACATATTATGAGGAATATTTGTAAAGATGTCCTATCCTATGATAACATAATTACTTTACTGATCATACATTTTACCAATAATATTAATTTCATCATAAAAACCCAATATAGTAATGCAAAGCCTTAATAATGCAAATGTACTTATCATGAATATAAATTGCTAATGCTTCTTATCATGATCATATTGCACAAACCCCATAAAGTGCACTGACTCATTTATGGTTAATGTTATTATCCACATTAACTATAGCTAGGATACACAATTGGTTATGCTGTTGAACTTACCTAAACAGCGTAAAGATTTTATATAATAAAGTGCAAATGCATCAGTAAATAACCCACTCATGTTGTAAATATCCATCAAAAAGGTGTGAATGAAAAATCTCTAAAAATCCATGTAAGATCACCAAAACATGCATACAATAAATATTTAAATCCAATATTAATGTATAAAATGAGTGCATATACATCCATCCCTATTTTTATCTTCACAGAAACTCAAAAAAATCATTGAATGTTGCATCTCCCTGCCCAAATAAATCATTAAGCCTTCCTCCAAACAGAATAGTAACTCTGCTGATGTGCCGAAAAGTGCTATGAGGTCCCATTTTTTTTATTGTCCAAATCTCTATAAAGTGCAAGTGCTGTAAAGTAAAAGACATCAAAAATACATATATCATCTCTATGATCTTTTCTGTAATATAAGCCAGACCACGGACCACAACCACAAATATAAAACATGTGGAACACAATGCAGGCTAAAACAAACTCACAAATGGACATGCAGCTCAGCATCAAGGTTATGGCTACATGGTTTTTCAGTACCTAAAAGAATGATTATTCATGATTCACACTGGCGCAATTCCACTTCCCTATTGCCTCTAAGCGGATGAGCTTTAATGTGTTTCAAGCCATAATATTGTAAAGATGTCATATCTCCTTCTTGCTGTTCCCAAAAATGATTAGCCATGGGGTATGTACGGACTTAGTGCTTTATGGTCCTAACATACTGTAAAATTCTTAGTTTTAGCTGATTGATGGTGCTGCCCACATATAGAAGGCCACAACCACATTTCAATGCATAAACCCCAAACTCTGTTTCACTCGTAATCAATTCCCTGATCTTGATTGTCCTACCCTCAAAGGTCTTATACTCAGTATAATTCAGTCCAGATTTGCAGGCCTTGCAGGTGGCACATTTTCTGAAACCCAAACCTCTGCTGGTCAGCCAATCACGTTCTTGGTGATACATAGCTCTGGTATGCATGTCCCCCAAAGATGGTGCGGTGGGATATGTGATCTTGAGATGCTGACCAACTACATCTTTCAAATGTTCATCATGTATTAAAATGTGCTAATTCCTATTGATCAGGGAACTGATAGAGCTGTCTACCATATAGTATCCCATAAAAAACATATAGCTTGGTCCCAGTCACCATCCACCCCATGTATCAGAGAGGATAGATCTTCTGTGCTCACCAGCTGCTCCCTGTTTTAGTCGGGACCCTCCGTTTTGCTTCTCTAAGGACCCACAGTGGATATCCCCTTTCTGAAAATCTCGTGATCATCACATTCGGAAAACTTTGGTTTGTTTAGAGTCACCCGCTACTTGCAATTTCACATCCAGGAAACCAAATTATTGCATACTCCAATTAACAGTCAGTTGTATATCATATGGATTGACAGGTTAGCAACATTCGTCTCCTTCCCACAAAATAAACAAATCATCAATAAAACGTACCTACAAGGCAATCTTATTGGTGTAATCTGCATTGCATTCTGCCCAAGCAACCTCTTTCTCCCACCAACCCAAATAGATGTTGGCATACGTGGGGGCAGAGGCTGCCCACATTGCAGTTCCCTGTTTTTGGACATATGATTTTTTATCATGTTGTGGGTAAGACAGAAGAAGAGCATCGTGACAAGCAGCATAGTATGTTGAGTTAGTCCCAAAGACCTAGTTCTTAAAAAATATCGGTAAGCCTCTATCCCATATTCATGCGAAATGGACGTATATGGGGAGCAAACATCTAATGTTACCATAAATGTAGCCACTACACCACAGGATGTTGCTCACCTTCCTTAAAAAGTAATTTGTATCCTGTATGTATGATGCAAGGCTGGTGACACAGGAACAAATCCAAGAATCAGGAGGTGTTTTTTTAACAGCGACCCATTCATACTGACAATTGGTCTTCCAGGAACGCATATACGCTATGAGAATAGGGGGTCTGAAAAAGTTCACGAAAATATGGTCTTCCTATTTTGACTAAAAGGTTTTGGGATGCATCATTATTATCATCCTTATATAAATCGGTGTCTCAAGAACCAGTGAGTTTGGAGGTAGGATTGGGTCTAGTTTTATGTACATGGACATATATCCTTGGGGGATTTTATTGGTGGTTAGCCCTGATTTTAGCAATCCTTTCTTAAATCTGGATGTATTTTACTTCTTGTATATGCAATGTGTTCTGAATTTCTTGTTGATATTTTTATTTTTTCATCTATCAGATGTGTAAAGGTAATTTGCTTTTGGACTTCAAAAAAAAAAAAAAAAAAAAAAAAAATCGGTCTTCCAGGGGGATCCTGAAGGTCCTTATGTATCTTCAGAAAACAGTAAATTACTGCCATCCTGGGATAGTCAGTCTTTAAATATTGATATTCCTCATGTGACAATATCGATAATAACAGAGTAATTATTATTTCATGCAATACTTTACAGCAAATTTCACATAAAAAAAATATTATTCATGGGATCCCCGTATTCCCAAATGTTGCTTGTGGTGGTGGGTGTTGCTGAATTTGCCAAAATCTCTAATGAGCACTGGGCAAAATCTTGTGCATTAATGCCATCCACACTGATTTTGTGTGAAAGAACAAGAGATCTGACACAATGCCCTCTCTTAGACTTATCGGTGACCGGGCCAATTGACGTAAGGAACACTAAACTCTTGGTCCGAGGCCCGGGCTGAGCTCCCACCCCAGCAGTAAAACCAGCAGAGAGGAACTCTTACTCTGGTCCATATATGTAATGGCTTGAGACTTACACGTAAAATACTTACTTTTTTGTGCAAAAGACATTCGAGGTAAAGGCAAATGTGTTGTAGTAAATAACAGGTAAGTCTATTATATATATATATATATAAATATATATATATATTTAAATAGAATTTGTAAATACTGTATGTTAAAGTCATATGAATATATATATATATCTTCATTTTGAAAAATATATATATATAGATATATAAATCCAGTGGCACCCTCAGTTTGAACGTCTGCGCTCCTCTTGTGGCGCGGTGTGAGTTTTCTCCTGCAGGGCAGACGGTAATTATAAACAAGGTGTCCCCTGAGTCCAGGGATCAATTGAAGATGCACTCACTCGGAATCTGCTGCTTTTCAAGTTGTTTTTATTGCATATTAGCAAGCTTCGCTATGCCCAACGCGTTTCGGTTCTTCACACAAACCTTGATCACGGGTTTGCGTGAAGAACCGAAACGCGTTGGGCATAGCGATGTTTGTTAATATGCAATAAAAGCAACTTGAAAAGCAGCGGATTCCGAGTGAGTGCGTCCTCAATTGATCCCTAGGCTCAGGGGTCACCTTGTGTGTGTGTATATATATAGATATATATATTACCTACTGGCGGTCGCCAGTAGGTAGTTATAGTTAGGACCACGTTTCCATAGGAAATCCGCAACATTCTATTTTGAATAACTTTGGCGCCGGTCGACGAATCCTCGCGAATTTTTCAAAATAGGTGGGGCGCTACGCTCCGCTCCTACCCTGAAAGTCTCGGGGGGATTCGTCAAGCGGGGGCTGAGATAAAAGGGGGGTCCCAAAACGCGTTTTTCCCATGCATTTTTCCATAGGACCTTTAGACACAGCTACAGCCCGAACGGCTGAACAGAATTACTTTAAATTTGGCAGAGAGGTAGCCATAAGGTCAAGGAAGTGCCTTTTGCAGGTCTGGTGTAAATCTGTTCAGTATTTCCTGAGAAAATAGCATTTAAAAGCATATATATATGTGGGCGGAGCCTAACCACACATCTCATCCTGAGATCTGATTGGCTGTCAGCACTTCATCCAAGAAGTGTTGGCAGCCATCTTGGGACCAATATACATGATAGCACCTCATTAAAAAGCATTGCAGTTAATAGAAGGTTTTAAGACTTTAGTTACATTATAAATCATTTGTTGATGGTACCATACTCATTTTAGGAATTGTGGTATGTTCTAAGGTGATTTCACCATGTGAAAAAGCCTTCTGCTGGGATATCATGATTGAGAGAAAAATATTTTCTCATGCTTTTACCACAGAGGTTTGGAAGGTGATCTATAAGCTAAACTGAGAGCTTATTTTCTGTAAATTCACATTATCTTTCTCAGTCATGTGAGAATGAAGTCTGACATTCTCAGTAAAACATGTACATCCAACAAGGGCAGAGACTGTCAGTTGATTCCTTTGTGTTCTACTGCAGCTTCCCAGAGTGTTCCAAAGAACTACTAGAGCGCTAACAGTCCTACCTATGATAAACGTATGGCACACCTGAAGCCATCTTGCTTGGAATAAAGTGGTAACTCTTAAAACATTTAATTTCAAAAGGAACAAAATGAGGGGGTTCATTTTTCCATAAAAAGTATGATTAGTGCTGCAGAAAGAAAAATTAGGGCACATTTTGAGTGACTTCTCAAATCCTCTTCTATTTCATTAAAAAATTCTGACATGCAGACTGAAACATGCACTTTCAATACCAGCAGCAGTTTTCCCTGGTGAGCAGTAGCTTTACTACAGTGATCTAATGAGCAAAAAGAGTGCTAACATTCTGAATTTATGGCAAATGTGTGACACATCTGAATGCCTTCTTGATGGAATCAAAGTAAAAAACTGAAAGTATTTCCTACTGAGGAGACTGCAGTAAATGAGGAAATTAGGAAACTTCATAACAAATAAGTCTCCCAAGATGGCCACCAGAGACAAAAGAGCCCAAATGTAGCCCAAATATCACCCAGATGTAGCCCAAGTATAGCCCAATGACAGAATGTCCCAGAATGTTTCTAAAAACAACTAGAGCGCTAACTGTCTTCATTATGACAAAAGTATGGCACACCTGAAGCCATCTTGATTGGAATAAACTGGTAACACTTAAAACATTTAATTTAAAAAGGAACACAATGAGGGGGTTCATTTTGCCATAGAAATTATCATTAATGCTGAAGAAAGAAAATGAGGGCACATTTTGAGTGACTTCTCAAATCCTCTTCTATTTCATTAAAAAATTCTGACATGCAGACTGAAACATGCACTTTTAATACCAGGAGCAGACTTCCATGGTGAACAGTAGTTTTACTACAGTGATCTAATGAGCAACTAGAGTGCTAACATTCAGAATTTATGGCAAATGTGTGACATATCTGAATACCTTCATGATGGAATCAACGTAAAAAACTGAAAGCATTTCCTACTGAGGAGACTGCAGTACATGAGGAAATTAGGAAACTTCATAACAAATAAATCTCCCAAGATGGCCACCGGAGACAAAAGAGCCCAAATGTAGCCCAAAATCACCCAGATGTAGCCCAAATATAGCCCAATGACAGAAGTGTGCAAAACACTTATTATTTAGTGTTTTTGCAGTGTTATATAGTGCAGACTTGTCAGGTATTGGAGTGCTTTACATGAGCATTGGTTACATCACACAAGCACAAATTCATTTTGGTTGTAGACATGGGGAGACTAAGTGATTTGACCAGAATCACAGAATGTCGAGCTGAAGCAGAAACTTCAACCTGGTTCCCCAGTTGCAAAGTTTGCAGTTCTGGAAGTAACACCACATCCTCTCCCCTAAGTGCAACATTTAATCAAGTGGTCAACTGGATAAAAAAACATAAAGATAACAAATAATTTAAAAGTGCTTTGTCGCTATTTGAAAACTCAGACAAAATGTCCTTATTTTAGTCTTTTAGAGCACTAACCATAATTTTGATGCCAATAAGACCCTCTCATATATGTAATTTCTAAAGGAAATGCTCTAGGTATTACAGTTTTGATTACATCAAGATGATGTCAGGCGTTCCACACTTTTGTAATAAATATAGAATGTTAGCAATCTAGTTGTTCATTGGGATACTGTTGAGAGGCAAAGGCCAGGGGCACGGACTCTGAAAATTGAAGGCAGGTAGGAGAGTGCAAAGGCAACAATTTAACCACACTGAGCAGGCAGGAAGGGTCGTGGAAGCACAACAGACTATGGAGGGCAGTGGAAAGCTAGAGGCGGTCCCCAGAGTCCCGGGAGCCACCACAGAACTGAGCAGGAGAGTGAGTCAGGGACAAAAGGGGCACCTTAATTTGAGCCGGGGTGCCTAGGAACGCTTGCTCCAAAAATGAAGAAAACAGACATATGAGACATGGAATTGGTGGCAGAATACAATGGCAGTTTAATGAGAAGATACAACTTCAAAGAAACCGCAGAATAGAGACATAAAGTACAAAATACAGAATCCAGATAATCATACAGCTGTCATGATATTCTCTGTATCTCAATTAATGTACTGACAGAGAGAGAGAGAAAACACATCTATAAATGCATCATGAGAAACAAGTTACACCAAGGAAAATGTTACCTAGGAACACTCACGTTTACTCTTAGAGCAAGCATTCCTGCAATTACAATACAAAATCTTTTAAATGCAAAAGTAAAGAGAACAATGGTTAAACATAACATGACATTTCATATAGGTAAAATAGAATAAGATACTTCAAGCAAAGCAGAGCAAGACATTTTAAGCAAAGGAAGACAAGAGCTCCCAGCTCTTGGGGAAAACCTGCACAGCCTGTTAACCTACATACAGACGGCGAGGTAGTCCGTCGATATCTGTGGGTGCTCCCTTTTTATATCATTTTGTGGGCTCCTTTGCACGCTACATCTACCTACGTATGCTACCCAAAAGCTTCGTCTGCAGATTTTACCAGACATTTCGTCATTTACCCACTTAATGCTGACAATGGACTGGGTGAAAAGGTCAGTCTCTCAGGCCAATCGCTTATCGTAAGTTCCATAGAGCAAGCAGAAAATAATGGGTATTGTACGGGAATTCAATATATTCATGTACAAAATCTCCTCAGTTCTCCTAACTTGACGCTCTGCGGTTGCCACTTCCTTAAAAGCGGGAAACCTGCCCAGGAAGCAAGTACCAGTCCAGGATGCAGCCTACTGTATGTCGACAGCTTCAGTGGGATGTTGAACTTTGATACCGAGCACGGAGCACTCGGGTAGGGTGGGGGCTACTAGTTTGGAGCAGAAGGCCTCGCAGACCTGCCTTCAGACTGCTATACACTAAAATTGCAGAGCTATGGTCAATTTAACAAAGAGGCCTACATATTGAACAGAAGGGCCTACACAGGGGTTTTATGCTGGCTGAGTGGTAAGGATGTCTCAGGATAATTATATAGCAACACAGGACCCGCTGGTCAATTTAATACGGCCTACAAATGCGGCTGGCAGGGCAAGGACAAGGGTCTCATACTTCAGGCGTGGACAGAACGGGCCAGGGGCCCCCTGTGATACAAAATCTACCCTCCTTCAAGGCTGTGGCAATGTAATAGACCATTGTGGGCAGAAGGAAGAGGCAATGGTAGTACAACCATACATGCCAACAGACCCGATTCAGCCAGGAAACGTCCAATGTTTTTAAGCTCAAATGGGCTTTATTTGATCTGTCTCCTGTCTACAATATCCTCTTTTTCAATGTAACTCAAAGGGGAAAATCAATACCCCAGTTTTTTTTCAAAATCTCCCTCTTACCAAGTTCAAAATGTTCGCAAGTATGGTACATTGGATCATGGAAGGAAATGGGATAGGGACATGGACTTGGATAACAGAGGACAAGAGGGACATGGAGAGGTGCACCAAACTGACCCTGCAGGGCAGGCATCAGGGTTTGCAGCAGCACAATACACCACACAGGGCATGCAGGACGGGAGTGCAGCACAACAATCCATAGAAAGCAAGAGGGAGGGGACAGGACCATGCACATGGACAACAGAGAACAGAGGGGCAAGAGGCAATGGTAGCTAGCTGACCATAATGGACAGACAGGAGAGAAAGCTGCAGCATTACAGACCATAAAGGGCAGTAGGGACGGATCAGGGGCATTACAATGGAACAGACAAGCCAGGAGGGAGGGAGTAGGGGTCTTCACATGTAAACAGAGGGCTGGGGGCAAGGGGGCAGGGCAGGAGCAACAAGATAGCCATGGAGGTCAGGCAGGATGGGCACTAGAAGCAAGACACACCATGAAGAGCAACAGTGAGACTGTGATGGCATACACACAGACCATGGAGGGAAGGTGGGAGGGGGTCAGGGGCAGCTAACTGACCACACAGGGAAGGTGGGAGGGGCCATGGCAGCACAGAAGACCAATGGCTATGATGGGCAAGAAGGAGGGTGCAGGGGCATGCACAAAGGACGATGGAGGATAGAAGGGAGGGTCAGGACCTGTGCACAGACAAGAAAGTTCAGGGGAAGGGACCTCACAACAGACCACACGGGGCAGGCAGGAGGAGCAGTTGCAGCACAACAGACCAGGGAGGGCAGAAGGGTGTGGCAGTACAATGGACCATGTAGGACAGGAGGAAGAGGATAGGGGCATGGCATGTGGACAGGCAGGGTGGAGGTGGCAGGGACAGGTTACAGTCATCTGACAATGCTAGGCAGGTGGGAGGGGAGTGGCAGCTCAACAGAACACTCAGAGTAGATAGGAGTGGCAGGTCCATGGGACATGGTGGGCAAAAAGGATGGAGCAGGGGCATGCACAAAGACATCGGAGGGCAGGGGGAAGGAGAATAGGGGCAGCAAGCTAAGCACAGAGTTTAAGCAGGAGGTCAATGATGGGGCATAGAATTGGGCAATGGAGGGCAGGAGGAGTGGACTGGTACATCATACTAAATTGAGGGCAGTGGCAGCACATCAGACCATGCATGGCAGGAGGGAGGAGGCTATTCCATGGATTCACACAACAGAGGATAGGGAGGAGGGGGATGGGGCAGCAAGCTAACTGTTCAGAGAAGGCGGGTATTAGGAACTTTATTGTTTTTAAAACATTGAGTCTGTGCGAACTACTTAAAATATGAACAAGTATGCAGCATAATCTCACTTTTATTCAGGAAGAAGAGGACGTTTGTGACTGTGACTCCGGGCTCACTTGGCAAAAACACCCCCTGACCCTCCACCCCCTATCGCAAAATGTAATGCCCGTGAAAAGGGTAGGTGAACACAGTGTTATATAGAACATAGTCCTGAGAGCACGATTGAAAATGAAAACTAGATATAGTGTATGGTATAAACTATGCACCAAAAAGTGTGATATAAGATGAACCGGGTGTGAAATATAATATGCAATACATTGTGCGCAATGACAGATTCATTGGAGAGCGCGAGATAGCACAGGCACTAGCGCGTGCTATGCGATATGCGCCTTGGAGTGTAATATGCACAGGGCAGTGTTGTGTAACCTAACTAGTCTCTAAAGTTGTAATATAAAATATGTGCTGGGGAGTGTAACGTTGCATATGCACTGTGACACAGATATGGATCGCAGATTGTAATATGTATGGCATAGCACTGTGCGTTATAACATAGGCATCGAGGAAGGCACGTTAGATGGGGCAATATAACCCGTGCGAAGACAAGTGTGGCATGACATATTCACGGGGTGGTGTTACAGTGCACATGGGCTAGAGAGTGTCATAGCATATGCACTAGCTAGTGGAATACAACACAGAGGTGTGTGGCACTCGGCAGGCAATGGTGGGTGTAACACAGCATTGGGCTCTGTCAGGAGCGCGCTGTGACTCTCAAGTGATGTTCGTCCCCTTTCCAGAGAGTAAAATAAAAAGTATTACACATCCGGCAGTGGATGTGTGTTTTATTAACCGTGAGGGGGGTTTCTTGCATAGTTTTGGTCGAATTTTTGTCGAATCCCCTTTGAATGGCTTGGTGTGCATGTGTATTAAATGTGCCCGTCAATAGCTACCCATGTTTGTATAAATAAACGACAAGGGTGTCTACCGGGATTAGGCACGGTAGGGCATCAGACATGTCAGAGCTTCACTAGTAGTGTAAATACATTCCACGTGGATTCATTGCATGCATAGTCGCCTTTTAATGAATATCCCGCAAATCGTCATGGTGATAGGTACGTACGGTTTGTCCAGCATGTCCTAGGTGTGTCTATAAATAAATATTTTTTTAAAATAATAAAAAACAGTGGCCGGCCCTAGGGATTGGGGTCAAAAAAATATAATTAGGAGACAGGCCCTGGGGGATGGGGTCATCAGGGCCAATAAATTAGAATAAGAAGGGGAACCACACAGCCCCCCTTCTTAAAAAATTAAAATCAATAAAAGACTGGCATCGTGCCGGAGGCCATGCCCCCTCCGTGCAGCACTCTGCAAACGCGCCCCCAACAGGCATCTCCAGTATGCGCCAGGGAGCTGCGCTGCAGACAGGTGTTCTGAGGCCAAGCCCCTTTTTACACCTCTCTGCAACGCAGCTCTGTGGCGCTTACTGGAGGTACCTAGTGGTCTAGTTTGACCCTAGGGACCCTTAGGATTCAAGGGGACTTAATCTCTCAACTTAGAACAGCCACAGGGCGCGTTTACACAGTGGTGAAGGGAGGGGATGGGGCCTGAGGTGACGTGTGCAAACACGCACTATGGCACGTTTTAAATTGGGGATATAATTTCCCTTCAATACTGAGGGCCCCTGGGGGCTAACTAGCCCACCAAGTGCTTCCAGTAAGCGCCACTGAGCTGCATTGCAAGGAGGTGGTCCAGGCCGTGCCACTTTTTACACCTCTCTGCAACACAGCTCTGTGGCATTTACTGGAAGTACCTAGTGGGCTAGTTGGACCCTAGGGACCCTCAGGATTCAAATGAACTTAATCTCCCAACTAAAAATGGACACAGGGCGTGTTTACACAGTGGTGAAGGGAGGGGACGGGGCCTGAGTTAACGTGTGCAAAAACGCCCTGTGGCCTGTTTTAAGAGGTAGTTTTAATCCCCATGCCCTATTATGTACTAGGGGCTTACAGAGGAGGTCATGCTAATCACAGGGGGACCCCAACGCATAATGTTCCCTAGTGTATGTAGGTGTTTTCACTGTATTCTAAGTGTCTTTTAACATAGCACTGGCTCTAGGACTGGCTAGTCAGACTCAGTTACCACCAGTATCCGTCTGAAAAAGTTGAGGGTACAGGATGATTTTGCAACAAGGCTTCTTTCTGCTCTTCTTTTTGTTCTTTCTGCACGTTATCCTTCTTCCTGCACTTATCTTCGTATTTGAGGACTTCTGTTGCTTCTTTCTGCACTTCTTTTGTTTCTTTCTGTGCATTTTTTCTTCTTTCTTCACATGTCCTATCTCTGTAGGCATAGTTAGAAATTAGCATTTAAAAAACCTTTGAAATTCACAGAAAAAAACATAGGTTTCAGGCACGTTATAGTTAGGAATTAGCATTTAAAAAACCTCAGAAATTCACTGAAAAAACCATAGGTTTCAGGGGTGTTATAGTTAGCTGGACTTTTCACTTGTACAAAACCATTGAAATTCCCCCGTTATAGTTAGTTCAGCTAACTATAACTCGCGCGCCCGCAATGCACTGCTGATGACGTCACATATTACATCACTCATGACATGGTCAGTGACATCACTCATGACATCACTGATGACATCTCAAATGACATCACTGATGACATCACTGATGACATCATCCTTGTGATAGAGTGGCAGACCTCCTCTCACCCTAATATAACCTTTGATACACACATTCAAAAATAGAGACTAAAATTTTCAAAACAATGGACATACCAATACCAGTTACAACAACCTCTTCAGTAATTCTAAGATCCACATACACATCCACTCATTCACCAACAGTCCTATACAGTCACTCATACATGTACTCACTCATCATATGTACTCATGCACCTATACATCCTGTTACACAATGCCACTCATCCATAGAGTTACTCACACACATAGTCACTCATGCTAATAAAGAATCAAACATACATTTACTTGCATATACAGTTATACACACACCACCACACTTACTTCTACAGAAACTTACACATACTTAGTCTTTTAAACAATCACTTATAGAAACACATACTTATTCATACAGGAACTCTTTCAATCTATCACTCTCACATATACTCACATATATACACCAATAGTCACATATACTAGTTTAAAACATATGTAGTTACTCATAAAGACACTATTGAGACAGTCATTCACTCACTAACACACCCATACACACACTCATCCACCCATACAGTCCTGCACACATGCTGTGTTCAACACATACAAACAGTGAGTCACTCATTCATGCACCTATGCACTACGTCATACCCCCCACCGAACCATGCAGACACTCAGACTGATACTCAAAAAACCAACTAATAACCTATATAGACACCCATGTAGCTACTCACCAACCCATGCAGCCACTTATACACAAAGTGAGAGACTGATACAGATATTTACATATTTAAACATTACTCACTAAGCCATGTATTCACTATGATACACTTAGTCAGTTACACAATCAATTTTTCAAAAACAAATCATCCATTTAGACACTTATATACCCATTTATTCTTCCATCGACCTTGAGATATACATATATAAAACATATTTAATTTTCAGAAAAACACACATTCACTGGATGATGTCATCAGTGATGTCATCAGTGATGTCATTTGAGATGTCATCAGTGATGTCATGAGTGATGTCACTGACCATGTCATGAGTGATGTAATATGTGACGTCATCAGCAGTGCATTGCGGGCGCGCGAGTTATAGTTAGCTGAACTAACTATAACGGGGGAATTTCAATGGTTTTGTACAAGTGAAAAGTCCAGCTAACTATAACACCCCTGAAACCTATGGTTTTTTCAGTGAATATATATATATATATATATTCACTGAAAAAACCATATGTTTTAGGGGCGTTATTGTTAGTTGGACATTTCACTCGTACAAAGCCATTGAAATTTCCCCGTTCCAGTTGGTTCAGCTAACTATAACTCGCGCGCCCGCAATGCACTGCTGATGACGTCACATATTAACATCACTCCTGACATGGTCAGTGACATCACTCATGACATCACTCATGACATCTCAAATGACATCACTGATGACATCACTGATGACATCATCCAGTAAATGTGTGTTTTTCTGAAAAATAAATATGTTTTATATATGTATATCTCAAGGTCAATTGAAGAATAAATGGGTATATAAGTGTCTATATGGATGATTTTTTTCTTTGAAAAATTGATTGTATAACTGACTGATTAAGTGTATCTTAGTGAATACATGGGTTAGTGAGTAATGTTTAAATATGTAAATATCTGTATCAGTCTCTCACTTTGTGTATGAGTGGCTGCATGGGTTGGTGAGTAGCTACATGAGTGTCTATATAGGTTATTCGTTGGTTTTTTGAGTATCAGTATGAGTGCCTGAGTGTCTGTATGGTTCGGTGGGGGGTATTATGTAGTGCATAGATGCATGAATGAGTGACTTACTGTTTGTATGTGTTGAAGACAGCATGTGTGCAGGACTGTATGGGTGGATGAGTGTGTGTATGGGTGTGCTAGTGAGTGAATGACTGTCTCAATAGTGTCTTTATGAGTAACTACATATGTTTTAAACTAGTATATGTGAGTATTGGTATATATAAGTGGGTATTTGTGAGAATGAGAGATTGGAAGAGTTCCTTTATAAATTAGTATGTTTTTCTAAAAGTGATTGCTTAAGAGAGTAAGTTTGTGTAAGTTTCTGTAGCAGAAAGTGTGGTGGTGTGTGTATAACTGTATATGCAATTTAATGGATGTTTGATACTTTGTTTGCATGTGTGACTATGTGTGTGAGTAACTATGGATGAGTGTCACTGTGTAACGGGATGAATAGGTGTATGAGTACATATGATGAGTGAGTACATGTATGAGTGACTGTATAGGACTGTTGGTGAATGAGTGGATGTGTGTGTAGATCTTGGAATTACTGCATAGGTGTGTTGTAAGTGGTATTGGTATGTCCATTGTTTTAAAAATGTTAGTTTCTATTTTTGAGTGTGTGTATCAAAGGTTATATTAGGGTGAGAGGAGGTCTGCCACTCTATCACAAGGATGATGGCATCAGTGATGTCATCAGTGTTGTAAATTGAGATGTCATCAGTGATGTCATCAGTGATGTCACTGACCATTTCATGAGTGATGTAATATGTGACGTCATAAGCAGTGCATTGCGGGCGCGCAAGTTATAGTTAGCTGAACTAACTATAACGGGGTAATTTCAATGGTTTTTTACGAGTGAAATGTCCAGCTAACTATAACGTGTGAAACCTATGGTTTTTTCAGTGAATATATATATATATACATACCAACAGTTCCTCCTTTCACAATAAAAAGAAGTGCACTGGCTCAGGCTGTGTCACTTTTCAAATTTGTTTAATTCATAAAGCTGTACAGAGGTATGAGGCTCACTATGCCAACATTTCTGCTCCAACGAGCCTCGATCACAGGAAAGTCTCTCTATTTTCAAATTGCCCACGTGATTCCTTTTCAAACCACAGGCCGTATTTTTCTTCAAAGTGCGCAAGTATCCGATCTCACAGGGCCCGGTCACATTGAAATGGGGAGTAGAGCAGCCATTTTTGGCCCCGGGGATGCCATCTCCGAGGCTTCCCCTTAACTGAATGAAGGAGGGGACCCCAAACCTCGGGAATAGCCTTAATTGAATGGTGGGGTTACCGCCACGGGCATATTTTGGCCCTGGGTGCCCATTTGGGGGGCCTGGCAATAAACAAATGGGGGTGGGATTCAGCATGGCCCCCAAGTCAATTTTGACCCAGGGGACCCCATCCACCAGGGACTTGCCATGTGTCCTGGGTGCCCTGGGCACCCAGTGTGCAACATGGGGACAACAGAGGAGCCTCAAGGCCCCCGCCATCCCAGCTGGCTCCCAGCTTGTTGCAGGAGCCAGAATTGCTGCTGCATGGAGGGAGCTGCTGGAAAGGCAGGAACACTAATTTCATCTCTTTCCCTGCTACCATGTCTGCAGGCAAGGAAAGACATGAAACCTCTCCTTTCAGTGGGTAAGAGTACTTTGACAGCTCCTGCCCACAGGAACCAGATTGTTTGCTTTTGCTTTGTGGGAGCTGTCAGCTCCCACCAAGCAAAAGCAAACAGCTATGTCTCGGGGGTGGGAACCCTGGGACATAGCAAGAGCTGGTCCTGGGGGGGTGGCAGTCCCCAGGGACATATATGGCTCTAGGAGGGGGACCGCGCGGCCTACCTCCTTTCTTGTTCACAGGCTGCCCCAGTGGTGTGGTAGTCCCCAGGGCCTGGGTTTCCACAGGGCCCCCCTTGTATTATTTAGCCCCAGGAGGTGGTGGTCCCCGAGCTTGGATTGGTCCACACGGCCCCCCATCAATGTTTGTTTAGCCCCGGGGAGGTGGTGATCCCCAGGACTCAAAGAGTCTCAGGAGGGGGGCCCTTGCACCCCCTCCTTTTTTGTATAAAATGCCAAACCTGGGGCCCCTTTGAGAAAAGTTTTTTTATTTTTTTGCAGAGAATTCACAAATTTCCCGAATTCGCATCCAAATAGTTTTTTTAAAATGCTTTTTTGCCTAACCGTGGTCCTTCTGGGACCCCAAGACCAATGCTTGGGGTTTAGGGTATTCCTGCCCTGCCCCCTTTTTTCCCATTTTTGGGGGACTTTGCTTAAACCGAGTTCTAAGATGGTTGCAAACACTTCCTGGTTGAAGTGTTGTCAGCCAATCAGAGCTCTGCAGTTCTCTGAACTACCTCATTATTATTTGCAAATTAGACACGATCGCAGATATACAAATTTGGATTTGCTTGAATTTCTCTACAACTACTGGATGGATTTGCACCAAATTACAAAAAGCATATTCTGTGAACCAAAAGCTTCCTTTCTGCCAAATTTGGTGCAATTTAGTCCAGCGGGGAACATGGGAATAAAGCCTTTTTTGTGCCCCCCCCGTTTGCTTAGCCCCTGCTTGACAGTTCACCCAAAACCTTTCTATGCACAGCAAGACTCATTATGAATCTTTTTGGACAATTTTGTGAAGATTCATCAAATGACCCCAAAGATATAGGGAAGTCAAAAAACACGTTTTCTATGGAAACATGATCCTATCAATAACTAATAGGGCACCCACAATGGAGGCTCGGCCCCGGGGGATGGGGTCCCTGAGGCTGAAATCATCCAGGAGAGGGGGGCTGCATGGTCCCCTCCCTTATAAAAGAGGATAAAGTTAAGAGATGTGGGTCCCAGGGCTGAAATCGGCCTGGGGGGGTGCCGCATGCCCCCCTTCCCTGATAGGATTCTTTCTTGTGATCTGATGCTGAGACCTGAGATTGTATTTACACCATTTAAAAACTAGAAGATCATAAATTGCCTAGAAGCCTGACTATTTGGCCCCACCCCATATACATTAACAGTATGCAACGTCTTCCAACCCTTCTCCCAGGATAATGGGAAGCTTACTATAACGCCCCACCAGGACATTTCCTGCTGATTTTGGGGAGGTATTCCTCAATGCCTAGGAATACAATAGCATCTCCACCAAACAAAGTAGCCGATATTTCTGCAAAGTAGAAATCATCCAAGTGTGTTTTTTCACTGCAGTTCCACATTGCAAAGTTATCTGTTGAAAACACTTGAGGAATAATCACATTGGCAAACTTACTGACACAAGGTCACAGGAGACATTTTCTCTGCATCCTTTACACAACTGTAGTGTAGGAGATGCACTGTACATATATCCAATGAGGTGGGACTTACAATTAGCCAGTAGAAAGTACTCTACTTGTGTAGAGGTATTGCACAATACGGTGGCCTTTTCTTGGATAAATATGCAGAGCAGGATTCCATCTGGCACGATGCTCATTTCATAAAAATTAAAACCTCAACAAATTACAATTAAGAAATACATTTTAAAAAACATAAAAATTCACTGACAAAACCAAAGGTTACAGGGACGTTATAGTTAGGCTGACATTTCACAAATTCAGCAGTTATAGTTACCTGAGCTAACTGTAACTTATGCCCCCACAATACACTGCTTATGACCTCACATAATACATCACTCATGACATGGTGAGTGACATCACTGATGACATCTCAAATGACATCATTGATAAAATCACTGGTGACACTCAAATGAGATCTACTCTATTGATCCACAAACCCTAAGAAATTCCTTGGCACCCTAGAAATTCCCATCCCACCCAAAAACGCATACACACCCTAAACCCTAAAATTAACCTTGCCTTGCAAAAACCCATACTCACCCTTAACCCTAAAAATTCCCTTACCATCCAAAAACCAATGCCCACTCAAAACCCTAAAAATTCACTTGCCAGCCCCAAACCCATACCCACCTTAAAATGACCTTTGCCACCCAAAAGCCCATATCCACCCTAAACCCTAAAATTTACCTTGCCATCCAAGAACCCATACCCACCCTAAACCCTAAAAATGTCCGTACCACCCAGAAACCCAAACCCTCCCTAAACCCTAAAAATTCCCTTGCCCACCAAAATCCCTACTCACTCTCAATCCTAAAAATCCCCTTACCTTTTGTGCAATCAAACGGTTCATGAGCAAGGCTGCACGGCAGCCGAAACGCTTCAGCAGGGGCATGAATGAACTTTAAAATAAAATAATTTTGAGTAGCACTCTCTTGTTGTGGGCGGTCTGTTGCGGAAATATGCAAGGAAAATAAGAGGAATATATAAATGCTTAATACTTACATTTAAAACTTACCTTATCTTATATTTTTACTATGTCAATGACTTTGTTGTAAAGTCATCCGTGTTAATGGCAGGAGTTGTAAAGACATTGCCATTGTAATGCCTTCATTGTAAATGCATCTCATTGTTCACCCTTCTTTATAGTCTGTTTCCCTTAGGTATCAGAGCACAATGCCATGAAAGCTTGTTTTAGAATGTTGTGTTTGCTGTGACGTGCAGCAGAGTACAGATGTGTAATACTAAGCTCTGTGTGTGGCGTGGTCTTTAGCGGGTAACCAGGCTGGAAAGACCCTGCAAATGGCCACAAGATAGGGGGTAGTTAACTGAAGAATGACCGTGCTCTCAAAGAGAATTTGCCTTGGTCCATGCAAACTGCCCCTGTGTACCAAGTGTGTCGCTGTCAAAGAACAAAATAGATGTTTCATGCATGTGGAATGAAAGCGCAACTCCAGCCGCTGTAAAGCAAGTGAAGACAACGGAAGCGTTGCAAAGAATTTACGCATTAATGGTCAAGAATCTGATGTTCAAGCCATATATAAAGGTGGTGTGCTGCAAGATAAAGTTGTACATTATATGTAGAGATACTGCAAAAGGTGGCTATGTACTAATACAGAAAATTTTGATGGCTGACAGAATAAGGAAGAAACAAGTAGATTATCAGTGCACTTACCAGAGCTTGGACAAGAGAAGCTTTACAACATCAGTACCGGGCGAAGAGACCCAAGAAGAAGCACAGGGTTGTACTTACTGAGCTGTCTGATACCTGAAGCGGCCCACCACTAAAGCTGCCAGGTGACTGAGCACAACAACCCCAAAGGTCTTCAACAAGTGAAGTGCTCCAATGGAGAACAGGGAGAAAGTTATCAATTCCATGAACGTCCATGATGACTCTGATGCTTGTCCATTGCAAGGCCTCGGAAATAGAACGAATGACACAGGCTCAATTGGACAGCCAACAGGAGCAGAAAGTGATCCACCCTCAAGGTCAGCCACTCCCATAACTAGCTACCATGCTGTCACCTTTTTTAAACTACAGCCACCTTTAGATACCGCCAAAAAGCGAAATATTGGGAATTGATGGTCTACATGCATTGAGACAGATGATGATTTAACTGATGCACTTGAAGAGACTGATAACAAAAAAATTATCAAGTATCTAAAAAATCATGCTTTGATAATGTGAAAGAACTCATAAAGAAAATGCCACAAACTTGCAAAGAAATTACATATATTGTCAGATTGAAGAAACTTTGCATCTCAAATTCAATTTAGTACCAAATATTGATTACGAAAGATACATTTTCAGTCTAGAACGTCAAAAAGTTGTTAAAGCATTGATTAATTTGTGGAGAAACTTGATAAGCTCATCAAACACTGTAAGTTCAATGAATTTATTGATGAGGAAGCTATGATATGTAGAGTTATTGAGCTGTGCTTGTCAGATTCATTCAGACAATGAATGCTGAAAAAAAACTTTAGTCTAGAGCAAGTATTGATGTCTGCCAGAGCTGAGGAGGGTGCTAAAAGACAAGCCGCTGAAATGGAGACCAGAGGTGCCCAGAGAGAATCAGTCATGAGTATAAAAAGTGAGTCAAACCAAAAGACTGAAGGGCACAAAGTGCTGTCTACATATAAAAAGAAATGATGTATTAGATGTGGATTTTCGTTCCCATGCAACAGTATATGTCGCACCATTGGCAGATATGTAAAGGCTGTGGGGAAGATGACCATTTTTTGAGGGTTTGTAAAGTGAAAGTGAAAGAGAAAGCAAGTGTGTCACAGCACGAAGACAAAATGACCGACAGATCATTACAAAAGCAACGTTTGGCGCACCCCAACATGGCCAAGTGCCAAATTTAATTGAGACAAATTGACACTGAACGAAATTGATTGTCATCTAAATCATCGCCAAAGTGTTTGTTTGCCTCAATATCAAGTGAAAGTGAGGAAGAAGGTTGCGCCAAGTCGATGCTTACCTCAAAGAAATGTGTGCATGTCGGACAGGCTGCATGTGAGGAAAAATGTCAGTCAAAGAAAAGTCGACATGCCAAAGCACCAAAGTCATACAAACATTGTCCGGAAATTACCTTGAAAATAAATGAGTGCTAGATGCTTTCATCATCAACGCTGGTGCATCAATAAATAGAATGCCTTAAGAGAAATACAATGAATTTTCTCCATTGCCTCGACTTATGCCTTTTATAACCAAAGTGTATACTTGGAAGAGCATTGACGCTCATAAAAAGTCAAGGCTCATTTGTAGCAACATTGAAAAAACAAAGGTGCGAGCACTCATCCATATGCTTCAAGGTACAGAGGCAAGTGCCTGTCTGCTCAGTTTCAGAACCGCTGCTGATATGGGACTGATTTCTGTAAATTACAATATGAATGAAATAGTAAGTCACTTTACTTCATTGTTTTATGGTTAGGGAAAACTTAAGACCATGAAAGTAAAGTTACACATTAATGACGATGCTCGTCCTGTTGCTCAAAGACATTGGTAAGTTGCTTTTCATTTACAAGAAGCTGTTGAAAAAGGACTTGAATCGTTACAAGCATTAAATTATTGAGCGTTCAACTGGTCCAAAGCCATGGGTTTTTACCATAGTGGTAGTTAAAAAGGACACTGAAGGAGCTGTACTCATATGTTGATATGCGCCAAGCAAACAAGGAAATAGAGCGAGAACAACATCCAGGTCCACACATTGCTGACGTGATAACTCGATTAAATAGTGCAAGGATTTTCTCTTGCCTTGATTTAAATACATGTCATCATCAGCTGAAACTTGAAGAAGATTGTAGGTCTATAACAAATCTTTCAACACAATTCAGTCTGCATCGATATAAAAGGCTCCGTTTTGGTTGCGTCAGCGCTTCCAGAACTTTGAAGAGTAGTCATTCGACTTGTCATACAGCCAGTTGTAAATGCATTCAACTATAGTGATGATATATTGGTTTTCAGAGCTACACAGTAGAAGTATAATATAGCTCTCACTGAAGTATGTCACTTACTGACTGATGCAAGCCCGACTTGGAATGTAGACAAGTGTGAGTTCTTCCAGACAAAGTAAAAAAAAAACTGCACATATCTATTCCGACACCTGATCCTGCTAAACTATAAGCATTGTCAAATGCTGATCCCCTACAAGATGTTTCTATGAAATGTTCATTTCTTAGCATGGTCAGTTACTGTCCAAGATAAATACTAGATTTTGCTACACTAAGTGCTCCATTACAAGAGTTAACGACGAAAAATGTTGCATTCACGTGGTCACGAGAATTCTGAGAGAAGTTTGAAGGAAATCAAACAAGCCATTGAAACTACTATTGAAATCGTCTATTGCGATCCAAAGCTTCATACAGAGATTGTTGTTGATGCTAGCACCGTTGGGTTAGGTGCAATCCTGGCAGAGCACAGTGGACACCTCAATGCTCAAAGGCATATTGTGGCATATGGCAGTACTAGTTTGTCTCAAACAGAACATGCTTACCCTCAACCAGAGAAAAAAGGTTTGCCTGTGTTATGGCTTTGTGTATATTTCCATGAATTCCTTTATGGAAATCCTTTGATTCTGGTAACTGATCATCAAGCTTTATTGACTATCTTTGGCAATCCAAAAGTCAAAATGCCTACTTGCATTGAACGGTGTAGACTCTGATTACAAGAGTATAATTACACCATTGTACATAGTCCAGGGAAGGATCAAAACCCTGCTGACTACTTTCCCAGAGTGCCTAAACATGGTCAAGGTACTCCATCAAAGAAGGCTGAAGCCTTCATTAATTTAATTATAAAGTCAAATATGCCAGCTGCCATATTGTTAGCCCAGATCTTCACTGCCAGAAGCCAAGATAGTGATGTGCTGACGTTGGAAAATATAATTGCACTTCAGTCGTAGAACCGGTACGCTGAGCATCTCACCAGTGATGGTGAATACCAAAAGTACAAAAACATTAAATATGAACTTTCTACAACTTAGGAAGGAGCTATATTGTGAGGGTCGAGAATCCTAGTTCCGGAGAGATTGAGACAGAAAATAATTGAAGTGGCTCACTAAGGACATTGTGGTATTATTGCTACCAAGAGAGCTCTCTAAGATTGAGCTGGTTTCAATATTTAGATGAGAGGTTTGAAAAGGAGTTCAAGACTTGTCAGCTATGTAACTGCCTCTCTAAAAACATTACTCAATGTACACTTACCATGTTGGAACTCATAAGAATGCATGGGAGAGAATATCCATCGATTTCTTTGGTCCACATCATCTGATGATAATTGTGGATAAGTATTCTCGATTTCTATTCATAGATGGTCTCTGATCCACAACTCATGAGTGAGACATTGACAGACTTGACGTAGTTTTTGCAACATGAGGCGTTCAAGCCATTTTGAAGTTGGATATTGGCCAACCGTTCAACAGTCGAGAGCTCAAGGATTTTCTGGAGCATCTGAATGTAAAGCATCAAAAGAGGGCACCTTCATAAAAATAGACCGACTGACTGTTGACCATTTTATAAGTACACTACAGAAAGAAAGACAGCCTGAAACACTTTAAAGGCTCAGTTTGCAAACTGTTTTGAATTCCACCCTATGAGCCTATCGTTCATACCTCACTCGCCACAGGTGAAAATCCTACAACTTTGATGTTTGGGAGAGCAATGAGAACCAAGTTACCTTAATGGCCCAACAAAAGAGAAGAAGGTGAGAATAAAACTTTGAATGAAAGACTTAGTTAATAAGGAAGATATGAAAGCCTATGCCGACAAGAAGTGATGTGCAAAAAACATTGAGTTTAAGACAGGAGATCTAGTGATTGCTTGCCAAGTGAGAAGGAGAACCTCTGATGCTCCATATGATGCTGCACCTTTCCACATTGTGTCGACCAAGGGACATATGGTGACTGCCTAGCATCCTGGGAAGTCTGTTACCAGAGACTCTTTCAGCATTTGATTCATCGGTCTTCCGATCAAGATGGTGAAAGAAAGACTAAACCTGAAATCCCAGTAACTGCTGTTACTTCTTCACCATCTTCGAAGATCGCTGACAGTGAAGATGACAGCTCTCAGCTTCTAGTAGCCAGATCAGGTTCAATAACTAAAGTGCCAAGACGGTTGATTGAAGAAATGTGAATATGTATATATATATATATATAAAAACTGAAAACAACAAAGGTTTCAGGGAAGTTAAAGTTAGAAATTAGCATTAAAAAAAACTTAGAAATTCACTGAAAAAAACACAATTTTCAGGGATGTTATTGTTAGAAATTAGCATTTAAAAAAACTTTAGATATTCACTGAAAAAACCCAAAGGTTACACAGACATTATAGTTAGGTTTACATTTCACTCTTACAACACCAGAGAAATTGAGCTGTTATAGTTAGCTGAGCTAACTATAACTTGCGCCCCCGCAATGCATTGCTTATGACCTCACATATTACATCACTCATGACAGGGTCAGTGACATCATTCATGACATCACCACCACTCTGCAAATGCGCCTCCTGGTGCGCTCTTTGTTAGGGGATAAAGTCCCCTTGCCTCTTTAGTGTCCCTGGAGGCCAACTAGCCCTCCTGTTACCTCCAGTAAGCCCCACACAGCTGGATTGTGGAGAGGTGGCCTGAGGACACGCCTCTTTACTCCACCTCTCCACAAACATGCCTCCTGGTGCACTCCTGCTTGGAGGATGAAGTCCACTTTAGTCCTGAGGTCCTAAGAACTCAAGGGGACCTCATCCCCCACAAGCAGTGGCAGTGCGCCAAAAGGCGCGTTTGCATAGTGTTGTAAAAAGGGGCATGGCCTTTGACCACCTCCCAGCAATCCCACTGTGTGGGGCTTACTGGAGGTACCTGGTGGGCTTGTTGGCCCCTAAGAATCCTCAGCAGCAACAGGGACTTCCTCCCTCAACCAAGAGCATGCCAGGAGGCGCGTTTGCAGAGTAGTAGAGAAAGGGAGCAGGTCTCAAGTAAATTGCCAGTTCCTATATATATAGTTTTTATTTAGGAAAGGGGGCTGTGTAGCCCCCCTTCCCGAGGCCGATATATGCCCCGGGGACCCCATCCCCCTGGGGCTGGGCCTTTCTATGCATTTTTATTTAAAGAGGCGGGGGCTGTGGGGCCTCCCTCCCCAGGCCAATTTTGGCCCCAGGGACACAATTTCTGAGGCCCAGCTAATTTTTATAATTTTTTTTTAATTTTTGAAGGGAGGGGCCCAGCACCCCCCTCCCCAGGCCATTTCCACCCCGTGGACCCCATCCCCCGGGTCTTGGCCATTTCATTTTATTATTTTTTTTGGAGGGGGGATGTGCGACCCACCTCTCCAGGCTGATTTTGGCCCCGTGGACCCCATTCCCCAGGCTTGGCCTCTTGTTGGGGACCACAGAGAAGCCCCAATGTCCCCGCGGTGCCTGCCGGCTCCCTGCCTCCTGCGGGAGCCGGCATTGCTTTTGAGCACAGGGAGCTGCCCAAAAGAAATTCTGCTTTGCTTCATGGAAGCAAGAGCATTTTCCATGCTCGTGCTTCCATGAAGCGAAGCAGTGTTTGCTAGGGCATGTCATGAGCAGTGCTTTCGCCATGCCATAGCAAACTGAAATTCTCCGGAGGTTGGCACTCCGGGGCATTGCTGGTGCCAGGCCAGGGCCATGGAGGGCTCATGGAGGGGGGCTGTGTGGCCCCCCCATCTTCCTTGTAGCCTTGGGGAGGTGGTGGTCCCCGGGCCCGAGGGGCCGCAACAGACCCCACATTTAATTAATTTGTGCCCTGGTGAGCTTGTGGTCCCTGGGGCAGTATGGGGGGGCTCAAGCCCCCACACTTTATTTTATTTTTTAAGATAGACCCAGGGTTGTGGTGGTTCACTGCCCCCCCCACTTTTAATGAATATAAGCCCAGGGAGGTGGCAGTCCCCAGACCTGGGTCGGAGGGTAGGAGCTCCCATGCCTTTTTTAAATCAATAAAGCCCCCGGGGAGGTGGTGGTCCCTGCTGTTTGGGGGGCCCCACATGCCCCCATGTTCGATGAATATAGCCCCGGGGAGGTGGCAGTCCATGGGGGGCAGGAGCCCCTCCAAACATTTTTTTTAAAAACAAAGCCCCGGGGAGGTGGTGGTCCCTAGGGCTGCAGGGGGCCCGTGGTCCCCCAATTAATGAACATAGCCCCAGGTAGGTGGTGGTCCCTGGGGCTGCGGGGGCCTGCACAGACCCAGCATATATATAGATCATTGCCCCGTGACCTGGCCCACCCAGGGACTTAAAGAAAACAAAGCCCAGAAGCCTGCTCTACTTTTTTGAAAAAAATACTGTGGGATTCGCGGACCCTGCACGACTCCCGCTAAACATGTTTTTAAAAAATGCTTTTTTTAGTCCTGGGGATCCTTGTGGGAGCCCCTCAGCAGGCCTAGTGGGTTAGGGTGCTTCTATTGTGCCCCCTTTTCTTAAGTTTACACTTTTTTTGTTCTTTTTCCTTGTTGACTCAGTTCAACCGATTCACAAGATGGAAGCCAACACTTCCTTGTTTGAATTGTTGGCAGCCAATCAGATCTCAGGCACGAGATCGAGAAGGTTTGTGGATCCTCTGAGGCCATATTTGTATATCTGAAAAATGTTTACATTTCTCAGGAACTACTGAACGGATTTATACCATTTAACAAAAAGAGTGCTTTCTGATCGAAGAACTAACTTTTTGCCAAATTTGGTGTAATTCCTTTCAGCAGTTTGGGCTGTAGCCGTTTCTAAAGTTTCCTATGGTAATTAACATGGATAAAACAAGTTTGGGACCCCCCCTTTTTCTCAGACCCCGCTTGATGAATCACCCTGAAACTTTCAACACAGCAGCTGACCTGACCGCACCATTAGTGTTGAAAATGTTGAGAAGATTTGTTAAACGGTGCCAAAGACATTGGTAAAAGAAAAAACACATTTTGAATGGAAACAAAGTCCTAACTATAACTACCTATGTGGCGACCGCTGTACGGCGGTACAAACTCCTCGGTCATCGTCATCAGTAAGTTACAAATTTTTCTTTATTTTTGTGATCCGTCACCAATCTATATATACCCAAAGGGTAACAATAATTTAAAGTGCAATAAAAACAGCAAGTTGCCTCCACCTCCAGTGTCCTCCTACTATTGCCATGCTCAGTTAATCACTGGTGCGCAGACTTAACTCCTCTTGTGTTTCAATCTAACCTCCATTTATCATGGTATGTCTAACCAATTGTTCCTTTATCCCAGGGTTTCTCAAATCTTATTGTTCCACAAATTCTTTAGAATTGTATTGGGTCAAACTAATGGTGTGTAATCCCCAGTAGAAATTATAACCATATGCACTCCATTGTTTATGAGACTTCAATTCAATACTGTTGTTGTTGCTCTCTTACTATTTAGTTCCTATTGTACACCTTTACTAATCCCAGTATTGCACATATAATACAATAAAGTGCTATTTTCAATTCCCAATATTGCACCTGAATTACAGTAATGTGCCATTTAGAAAGTGCTAATGCTTGGATTGAGTTGAAGAGTCCTTCAAGTATGGAAATAATTAATAATAAAGTGACTAGTGCTAAAATGCCAGAAGGTACTCTGTCCTCTTACTATACTAATATCTCACAGTCTTCTTTATATATATTATTCACATTTTTCAGTGTTCTCAATCACAATATATATATTAAATGTTTTGTAAAAAATGTTTAATTATTCATCAGAGCGGGAGATCTAGTGTCTTGCGATGGTTTGTGACGGAACCCTTTTGGCTCCAAACGGACTCCATAGAGCTAGGATGTAGGTGTCAGAGTACAATGCCATGAAAGCTTGTTTTAGAATGTTGAGTTTGCAGTTACATGCAGCAGACTAAAGACGTGTAAAACTAAGCTACATGTGTGGTGTGTTCTTTGGAGGATACCTAGGCTGGGAAGACGCTACAAATGTGACATGGTTTGCCAGGACTTCAACCAGCAATGGGGTTATCCCAAGCGAACACATTTCGCTGGGATTGAGAAATTCCAACCATTCTCCAAGTAATGAAAATGCCACAAGTGTACTCTGAACTCCCTGACAAACTTTGCCTTTTTGGCTTTCAGCTAATCAGTTTATCTACAGTTCCTTATGCATTGAACTCCTTTGCCTTCAGGCCCAGGCGTGCAAACATTCTCTTTAAATACTGCACTTACCACGTAAAAGTAAACATATGTAAGGAAATGCCTCTTTTTGCATGTTTACCCCCACATGTTTGGACTGATGCTGCTAGTTTTTTTACTCTAAGAGTGCACTGAGGCCTGCAAACCAGACCTCAGAGCCAGTGTTCTTCACCCTTAACAAATGTATGTAGAATTGGCTATACTCAATTGGCAAGTACTGACCTACTTTGAAACCCTAGAATATGGTACCCATGGCATGTAAGGCAGAGTATCCACACAGGGCTATGACACTGGTCGTGCAACCCTGAGTGTGACAAAGGACAAAATTGGCCCTAGCCTTAAAACTAATGGCAAAATCAGTACTCCCTTAACCTTATATGAAAGACTACCCTAATCAATCACATTGATTTATAAAGCACCGCAAATCACCATTCAGAGTCTCAAGGTGCTGGAGTTGCTAACTGCTTTTTTTTATGAAACGAGAGGAAAGCAAGGAAAAGGCGCACAAAAACAGGGGGAAAACAAGGAGAAAGCAGTGAAACCGAGGGAAAAGCAAGGAGAAGGCACTCAAGAAAACGAGGTGAAAGCAATGAAAATGCGGAGAAAGCAAGGAGAAGACACTCAAAAAACAGGTGGAAATGCAAGGAGAAAACAGTGCAAACAAGGGAAAATCTAGGAGAAGGCACATAAAAACAGGGAGAATACCTAAAGAAAGCTGTGAAAATGAGTCAAATGGCCAGAGAAGGCACAAAAAAATAAAATGCAAGAAGAATGCATGGAAAACAAGGAAAGAGCAAGGAGAATGCACTCAAAAAGAGGGGGAAAAGCAAGTAGAAACCAGGAGCAGGTGCGATACAACAGCACGGGGAAAGTTGAGTCTGGGGCCTGCTCAAAGGGGTTGCGTTGATGCCTCCATTAGGTGGGTCTGGGGAGGAGGGTGGGATGCTGGGAGGTGGTGGGCAGGGATATGCAGGAGGTAGGAAAAAGCCAGCAGGAGGGAGCGGCAATGGGGGAAAAAAACAAAGAGAAAGACATGAAAATGAAGGGAAATCAAGGAGAAGGAACTCAAAAAATGCGTGTTAAAGAAAGGAGAAAGCAGTGAAAAATTAGGGATAAGAAAGGAGAAGGAACTCAAAAAACAGGGGAAAAACAAGGAGAAAGTAGTGAAATTGAGGGAAAAGTAAGTAGAAGGCACTAAAAAAACAGGGGAAAAAGCAAGGAGAAAGTGAAAACAAGGGAAAAACAATGGGGGAAAACAAGTAGACGACAATGAAATCGAAGGGAAAGCAAGGAGATGGCAATCAAAAAGACAGGAAAAAGTGATGAGAAAGCAGTGAAAACTAGGGAAAAACAAGGAGAAGACACTCAAAAAACAAGAAATAAAGCAAGGAGAAAGCAGTGAAAATGAGAAAAAAAGCATGGAGAAGAAACAAGCTAGAGAATATAGCAGCAGGGGAGAGCAGGGCCTGAGCCTAAGGAAGGCCTACAAAATTGTTTGGCAGGGAGCTGTATATTGTTAATTAAGACATATATTTTTGTATATGTCTTAACAGTATCACTTCAAATTTGTTGTATTGCAGGGGGAACGTTAGTAGCCCCATGGCTAACACAAGGTTACTGACTGGCTAACTTCTGAATGGGACTGCCTAAGTGGATACTGTAAGATATCAAATTAATCGGGGCAATACATCCGACACCGATCTCCTTCAAGTCCAAGTTGAACAAGTGGTTCCTGTGACTTCAGTTCCCTTCGCCTTCTTCATTGTTCCCTTCTGCACAGCAACTCCTGTTCCCCGGCAACTCCCAGAGTCATTGTCTTAAGTCCTTCTTTGAACTTCAAACAAGTGGAAGAACTATGCTAAGTACTTGATATCAGGTTAGTGTGCACTAATCCTCGTATAGTAGTAAGCAGGGCTGCAAATCAGCATCTTCTAAGACTATAAACTTTTCCTCCACACCCTCTCTGTGATTTTCCCAAGTGCTTCTTGTGTGTTCATGCTACAAACCCCTCTTGCAACCTAGGCCCTAAAACTGTGATTGAGCAAGGACTAAATACTTTTGCTCCATGTTGCTCTGATGAACATTAGTGCCTAGAGAAAGCACTTCAGAGAGTTTGATATATGTATGAATCTTTTGTCGAAATCTATGTTCTGAGTTTAATCCATGGGAGTGCCAGTAACTCCAACCTATGTTCCGAATTAATCCTTGGAAGTTTCAGCAACTCCAACGTATGTTCCGAGTTAATCCTTGGAAGTACCAGTAACTCCAATATGTGTTCTGAGTTTATCCCTGGGAGTATCAGTAACTCCAATCTGTATTTCAAGGTGATTCCTGGGAGTGCCAGAACCTCCAGTCTATGATCTTGGTTATTCGACTCTCATGCTGCTTGGCTGATCAAACATGTAAGTGTATATTACTAATGTCAAAGTATGGTTATGGTGTATTGAGGCCTAGTGGTTCACTGATAGTAACTGCCTCCTCTACTTATTTCCAGTCTATTACGTCTTTCCAAAGTCAGAGGTTCTGGCCCAGTGCACATCCACCTCTCAAACACAGATAGTCTCAGAAGAGGCAAGTCCTGTTACACAGTGTTGCACAGTCGCTGAGCAGATCTAGTACCGCAAGTCTCTCTTTTTTTGTGTTATCCAAACCCACCTTCCCCCCAGGGGCCGTGGTTGATCTAAGGAGTTTGGTCCTTTGATCTTGTGCAACTCTGAGAGGCATAGGAGGTCCAGGTCCACTCCAGAGTCGTCTCCACGGTTGGGACCAGATGAGTTGATGACAGAAGGCCAAGCCTTGCATGTTTCCACTGCTTGGATGGCATGGATAACCAGATGCATGTTCAGGACCTGGCCGAGGCTCTGTCTGAGGACACCTCAAGTGTTTTAGATTTAGAGCTTTCGTGGAAGTACAGCATTAAGTTCATCCCTTGCAACAGGAAAACCAGTTGCCTAATGACAAAATGATCAGGATTCACCCTCAACATGGTTATCTAAGTTGGGGACTGGGGAGGTTCTCAAGAGCGCACATCCTATTCTACAACCCTCACACTCTAGCAATTTGAGAATTCTAACAAGCTATCAGAAAGGCTAATCCTGTTCATGTCACAGTTACTACTCCAGTCCTAGTGCCCTTGGTCCCGCCCCAAGAATTTCTTGGGGATAGTCACAATTATGATGCATTCTGGGGTCAGTGCTAGTCGCAATATCTTTACAAACCAGGAGCCTTTCCCTCTAAAACCGCTAGAATAGTCTTTATCATATCCTATCATGAGCGTACAGCTCCTGGTTGGGCTATACCACTCATTGAAAACAATGACCCATTTTTGCATGCTTTTAGAAGGTTTACAGAGAAAATGTTATCTACCATACCAGTCTGACCATGTGTTGATGTGTTGATAGGGAACTGGCTGTTTGATCAAGACATCGTATCCCTGGAATCCCGTGTGAACTCCAAATGGTAAACCTAAATACATCCCCATTGAATCAGGCAGAGGGCTATATTCCCAATCAGATGGGTCTCTTGCAGCAATAGGATATCAGGCCCTATCTGTTTGCCCTGCCTTAGGACTACCCCTTTCTTAATCATGTCCAGAAGGTCATTCACATTTCATGATACCATATGGAGGTGGTCAGTAAGAGTTTAATGTAGTGGGGCACTCATGTCAGAATCGTGTAGTAGTGTCTACGTGAAGAGTGAGGGAAGCAGCGAGCATTAGGCTAAACACCCCCTCCCCATACTTCGAAAACTTGAAGTATCTGTTGCAGCAATGGTCAACGACATATCCCAAAGGGGGGTCTTCCCTGACCTGTCCCAATGGATCCCCCACCAATATCAACTGTTTATAGCAAGGGGCAAGTGTGCTTACTCACAGTGTTGCATGTCCACCTATTGTACTGTAAATTTATGAGTTTGAGGAAAGCCCATTTTAGCGTACAGATGTTCCAATGTCACTTAGAATAATCTACAGCAGATGTCCGGGAGGTCAAGGACCCCCCTCTAGCTGCCCTATGAGGCATCTGTCTGCTGGGAGGGCAACCAGAATGAGCAAGACCTGTGATGACGAGCAACCTAAGTCTTGGTGGTCTTGTTCAGTTGGTCACCCTGAGAGGACTCTGACTCTAGGCTTGGGGATGTGTGAGGCTTAACATGGATCTGTTCATCCATCCACTGGAATACCTCCTCTGGGGTGTCAAAGAAGATTACCTGCGATTGGTAGAGGACTCTAAGTTTTGCAGGATATGGGAGCATATAGATAATATTCAACTCACAGAGGTGCTGTTTATCGGCGTGGAAGTGCTGAAGTTGCTGTTGCACAAGCCTGGTATATTCTGGAGAAATCATAATGGTATGCTATTGGTAGATGATTTTCTCCTGAAGCCGGGCATGTTTAAGGATACTGTCTCTATCTAAGTAATTGAGGAGTTTAGCAATAACTGGTTGAGGTATGGCTCCTGGGGGAGGGTGGAAAGTCTGGTTGAGGTATGGCTCCTGGGGAGGGTGGCAGATCAGAGTCCAATGAGCCTGTTCAATTTCAGGTTGTTGCAGCATGCTCTGCCCTCGGAATCTACTACGTGGTCTGCAAGCTCCCTCATCACAGAAGTAAGTTAGTCTGTGACTAAACTTACTTCTGCGACTGAGTCTTCCACTCTCGATACCCGGGCCTCAGCCTCAGTGATCCGTTCAACTGCATTGCAAAAGTCTTGTCTAAGTAGTGTGACCGACGAGTCCACAGGCTCTATCTTGGCTTCGAGGGTATTTTGAGAATGTGTGATGGCCGCCAGCAGTGCAGCATTGGCTGGAAATGCACCTTTGTGAATGCCTGATTCTGTTTGCGGCTAGGTATATTTGTGTAGCATGCTATCTTTGGCATTAAGTGGTCCATTGTCTTTCGTCATGTTGTATGGGTGGGCATCAATACTGTCTTCAATCTTTGGCACACCTAGTTCCACCACTGACCCACCTGACCCCCCACCACATCACCACAAGGCAGCACGCGCAGTGAGGGCCCCGGTGCACTGGACCCAATGGATGGTAGGCCTTAACTCAGGATGGGAGTACTAGACAAGACGTGGATTGAGTAGTATGAGGGGAGCGTAACCTGTAGCAAACCACACCAAAACCTGGTTCAGCCATCTCCATAACCACCTTGTCGTCCCTAATGGGGTCTGGAGCAGTCTGATACTATGAGAGCCCACTTCATTTGGAAAATTGCCATGTACCCCTTCAGTTGGAAGAGAGAGTCTGTTTACTGATCCCAATAATCACCGTCGTGGGCAGTGTGTCTACAGGGAGACCTCACACCCCCAGCACCACATGGTATTGGCTCACATGGCTATCTTCTGCAGCAGGTGTGTTCTATATATGTGTATATCACCCAAGGGGTGTAGTACCAGGCACTACTTCCCCCTGACACTGTTGTTTCAAACAGTTGGATCCAGTTGCAACAGTTGGATCCAGTTGCAACAGGAGTGTCTGCCGCTTTGTAGAGTGGACCATTACGTGTTAAAAGCCTCGCTGGGTTTTGCACTGCAGTAGTGTAGGCTTCTTCACCAGGGAGATGTGAGTATTTAAATGTATAATCATCCCGTGTGGGCAGTGTTGGTATGCCTGGCACCATCATGAGCGTACCTTGATCTGGCACTCCTAGCGACCCATGTCATGAGTGTAGTCTTCTCATCAGCGAGATGCCCCCATGCTGAGTACACAGCTAGGAGTGTGCCCTATGTAGCCCTTACCTCAGGGAAGAGTCTGGAGGTAGCTGCAGAGTGCATGTTCTGTGCTTTTAAGGATAGGAAGGGGTGTAGGGGAAGGTGACAGTGGAGCCCCAGTTGGCACAGGCCCCTTCTACACCACCTCCAGTGTCAAGGGCCCTTCACAGCACCATCGCTATTCTGGGGCCCACTTCTGCACATCTCAAAGCTGCAGCTGTGTGTGGGAAAATCTTTTAACCTTTTTCATTGAAGGTCATAGGATGTCTCAAAGGGATTCTGTGGTGCACATTGTTTATTTGCCCTCAGATTGTTCGGAGTTCATTGACTTAGTGGTCAGGCTTGGCCATGTGTTAATGGAATGTCCCCGGGGGAACCCAGACTGCTTATTGTGTGGTCTGAGTGGAAAGAGTCAGAGTCTCAGAATCAGAAAAACAGAACCGAAGTTGTCTGGGGGCTTCTGATTGTTGAGGAAAAGGAAAGTAGAAAGAAAATAAACCTGTGTCTGTATTGCAGTAAAAGAGGGCATTTTGCATGTGAATGCTCTACCAAACTAAAGAGAATTCAGAATGCTAACGCCTTGACTTCTGACACGGTGCTGAAATAGGGGTCATTCAGTTGGGTCTCATATATGTGTTCCTTAAAGGTCTCTGCCTTGTCATTTATAATGAGTTGTAAAGAATTGGCTTCCAAGATGAGTGGCTCGATATTTTGGGCATCTGTAAAGTGTTTGACACCAAATTTAAGCCAACACTTGTGTATGGATCATTGATTTTTAAAGACCACATTTTGGGTTGGATGGACAAAGAGGAATCAAGATGTTATACAGGTTTATTCAATGTACCAGACGCAGCACCATCTTCACAAATATGGCTGGAATATAGTCTCTATTGGCAACCAATAATGTTGATGGCCCAGATTTTTGGGATACTACGTGAAGCTTAGGGCTGCATCTCCAGGGTATCCAAGATAAAGAATGAATGTGGTAACCTCACTTAAGGGAGGCAATGGAAGCCCTTGAGGAGCCAAATATCCTGGATCACAACTTAACCTCGAAGTTTACTGCAAAACTGCTGGTAAAAAATGGGGAATATACAATCTAGGATTGCCGGTAAACAAGAACTGTCTAGAAAGGCCTATGCTAGTCTATGTGCCTCACTGTACCAAGAAACAGGGAAAGCAGGGTTAATAGCCTGCCCCATGAAACAGGCCATCAAAGGAGATTTGCTGAGGATGAGCTGCGGTGTAATTCCTCTAAAAGGCTATGCATTTGAGCCACTAACTGGGTCCACGGAACACACCGCCACTTATGTAACTATAAGAAGGAAAGTCTCTCCCATGTAATATGCCTTTGCCCAGTCTTGGAAAATGTAAGATGCCACTGGCTAAAACTCCTGTTCAGTAAACTGGGCATAAGACAATGCAACATGGCTATTTCTGCATGTCTGAGTGTTGTGAACCAGCAGCTATTAGCCAATTGTGTGAAATTCCTCAAAGATCTACTAAAGCTATTGAACTCATCATAGTGTTCAACTATCTTACCCGTCGGAGAGTGCCTTGCCCTTTCATCCATCAGAGTTGGACTACAGTGGGCTCTTAGACATTTTATTTTCAAACAGCCATGCAGACTATAGCAAAAAAAAGGATTCCGGTAGGAAGTTGCTCTTGCATTACAGATCTTTACAACAGCCTTTGATCTGCCGCAGTATTATTTGCTAGAGTTCAATAATTATGAAAATGATGTTGTTGCTGTCATTGGTCATGCAGAAGAGGTGCTCTTTGATGGTTCTGCTCTGTGCATTTTAGCATTAACAAGTTATGTGTTAACCATTTTCTCTCTACATAACTCTTGGTAGTCTACAAATCTTCTGTGTATGGAGTAGGTTGTTATTTTGCTTTATTTGAGGGCCCTTTTAATCCCATGTTGACATTATCGCACCTTGCACTTTAGTGGATCTGGTTCGAAATGGAGTAGAGCACTGCCACATTTATCGGTTGATCAAGCTTTGATTTGTCTTTTCCCCAGTACACTCGGTCCAAGGTATGTCATCATTGAGACCATGGGTGTGTGTCATAAGAGGAGCCAAGCCCGGAGATGAAGCATGACACCCTTACGGGTGTGTGAGGGCACTACTTCCTAATAAGTAATACCACTCCATACATCCATCCTAAGATACACGACCATAGGAACAGTTTTAGTGTTTCCAAGTTATTTAAAACCATCACAATACATAAAAATGGCAATCTAAATAAAACAGAAAAAACAGAGCAACAGTCCCAGCTCCCTTCCCTCCTTCCATCCTGCACAGCTACTTCTGCTCCCCTGCGACTCCCAGAATCAAAGCCTCACGACCTTCTTCAAACTTCAGACAAGTGGAAGAATTAGGCTGAGTACTTGATATTAGGTCATTGCACACTAAGCCTCCTATAGTAGTACTCAGGACCAAGTATCAGCATCTTCAAGGACTTTTCCTCAATGCCCTCTCCGTGATTTTCTCCAGCGCTTCTTGTGTGTTTATGTTCCGGACCCTACTTCCAATCTTGGTGCTAGAACTGTGATTGTGCAAGGACTCAAGCCTCTAGCTCTGTGTTTCTCTGATGAACTGTAGTGCCTAGAGAAAGCACTTCAGATTGTTTGATATATATATATATATATGTACCAAAATCTTTGTTCCAAGATGATCCGTGGAAGTGCCAGTAACTCCAACATGTGTTCCAAGTTAATCCATGGGAGGGCCTTTAACTCCAAAGTGTGTTCCGAATTTATCCCTGGGAGTATCAGTAGCCAAGTCTGTATTTCAAGTTGATTCCTGGGAGTGCCAGAAATTCGAATGTATGATCTTGCTTATTCTGCTCTCATGCTGTCTGGCTGATGAAATCTGTAAGTGTATGTTAATAATGTCAAAGTATTGTTATGGTGTGTTGAGGCCTGTTGGTTCACTGATAGTAACTGGCTCCTCTTGTTATTTACAGTGCATTGCATCTTCCCTAAACCCGAGGTTCTGGTCCAGTGCACATCTACCTCACAAACAAAGAAGTTCGCAGATGTGACAAACCCTGTTACGCAGTGTTACAGAGATGCTGAGCAGATCCAGTACCTCAAGTCTCTCTTTTCTTACTTCATCCCAACATCCTGTGCAATCCAGGGTCTGTGTGCTATCTAAGGATTTTAGTCACTTGAACTTAAGCAGCTCTGAGAGGGATAGGAGGTCAGCATTGGCTCCAGTTTCATCTCTGTGGTTGGGACCAGGTGATTGCATGCCAGGAATTGTGTTGGATAGTGTCCCAAAACAATTCACTGCTTTCCAATATACTGAATTAAGGGGACGTTCCATGTGTGGTGCATGGGTGTTCCCATGCAACCATCCATGGGTTTTGATGTGAATCCCTAGTCTACAAACAATAGTAGACCGGGATTTAGACTAAAATCCTGTGCCTCCTTGAGGCAGGCAAAATTAGAAAATTGTTTCATTTCTCCAAATTGTTTATACTTTGCATGCGTTGATGCTCTATTAGATAAACCAAGAGGGTGATTAGACAGGTAACAGGACTATCTGAGTACCTCATATATCTGGTCCATGGCTATCAAGAAACCTACAGAGAACAATATTCTTAAAATTTAAAACTTATGGGTTTGTTAAAAAAATAGTGTCATAACAGAAAGCAAAGTTAGTTAATAAATCAAGTAAATTTTCAAGCACACTGACACAAGGTCTGTCTCCAAAGGAAACTCAAAGAGTACTCACAGCACAAGTTTGGCAGAACAATAAATCTCAAAGCAAAGGTCTTAGGAAGAGCAAAAATGGAATAAAAGGTCTTGAAGTAAAAGAGTATGTCTCATCTCCAAATAGCATGTTCTTTATAATGATCAGAAACAGATAGCACATGCATTCATAGCATGACATTATGTAGTCTTTTTTGACAACCAGTCAATCTATTAGTTTGCAATGCCAGTTTTAATGATATTATCAATTATTCTGATGCTGCACGCTTGCAGAAAGAGATCTGTTCCCCTGTCCCACAGTCTGGTAATTCATACAACCATCCTTGTGCATAAGGGATCCAATCTAGCTAATTTTTATTCCTGGAATATTACCGGGATGTCATCTAAGATAATGGATCCAGAATAGTGTGATTTCATGAATAACTATGATATGTATGTTTTAAGAGCCATGGTTTACAGTGCTCATATTTTGCTCATGGTTTAGGCATTTTTGCATCAGTGCCCTTTTTTAACCCCTTCAGTGCCACGCCCTTTCCCCCTCCTGTGCCGGGCGTTGCACTAGTGGGTGGGGTTCATGACGAGATAGTCTCATCATGGGCACAGCGCAACCGTGCTCCATGATGAGACTATCTCGTCATGGGCACTGAAGAGGTTAAGGGAGTGGTACTGACATATGGGGCCTAACTATTTGTTAAAATAGCCCTGAATTGCAAGATTAAAGCTCTGGGGATTTACTCATATAATATATTAGGTATAAATATAACATCTTGTTATATGCAAGAAGTGTAATATTTATAATATTTATAGCCTACTACAATTGGACACATGAAACAAATTGCAAGCAGTAATTAAAAATATGAATGACAGTGCCCCTCTAAATATTGCCAACCATTGTAATACATCCTTTGAACCTTTGGATCTTCCCGGCTATTAAATCACTGATGTGGAAGACGAACTGTGGGCTATTTCTAAATTAGAGCTGCTGCCTGTAAAATGCTGGTTAGCATCAGTGATAGAGCTGAATGCTCTATTCATTTCTTTGGAACTTAGAGCATATAAGGAGAGCACTCTCTCCCACATAAAAGGTCGACATACTTACAATTGGCCAAATCATACAAGCAGGATACAGTACATCATGCTAGACTTAAGGCTTTGGAATGATCAGGTAGATATGGAAATAATTGAACGCAAAGATAACAATCACAGTGCCCTTAAACTAACTATGGAGGCCTCTTTGTTTTACTCAACAGCTTTGTTGGGTCACCAGATTGGAAATAGACTTGTTGGTACTGTTAGAAATGGGGTTGCTGGTTCGCTGTGGTATGAGCCCTGGTCAAGCAGCACCCATAATCCTAGTCAGGCAAACCCTAAATTAATCTGTGCTCTCCTTCTGATAGTTTGGCACAGACTAGTCAGGGTAAACTTAGAGGGAATATCTAAAGTATTTGTGCAATATTTTAAACAGTAAAACAGTGAAAACACCACACAAAAAGATCCCACAGCAGGTTTAGAAAAATAGAGTAGATTTTAAGAATTAAAACAAGATGACAATGACAAAACTCCTATTGGGGAAACTAGAGAGATTGAATTTTAAAGTTTTAGAGCAAAATATCACGGAAAAGCAGAAAACCCCAACAAGGGATATCAGATCACACTGGAGCAGAACAAAGTCACAAGTTCAGGCCAACATCGATGAAGTGTGGGCTGGCTACAGGAACCAGGTTAGGCCAGCTGAACAAAGTAACATGGATCCAAGACGAAGAAGTGTTGTGCATTCGAAGCTGTGTGTTGGCTCGAGATGCAGTGAGGCTGTGGTGGGGGTCCTGTTGCGTCTATCTCAAGAAACCTGTCAATGAGCCTTACGATGCACAGTCCGGACATCAAGGCTGTGATGCACTGCTGGCCATGCATCAGTTCCGAGGAGCTGCGATGCTCCGATGTGCAGGGTGTCGTCATTGTCGAGCTGCTGTCAACGAGGGATGCAAGGTCCTGGGTTGGAGATGCGCCATGCTGTCAGAGATGCATGAGTTTCGAAATGCGAGAGAGATGTTGACATTCTGCACAGGGCCCAATCCATGCTGCTGCAGTGATGAAGCAGTTCTACTCAATGATGCGCCGCTCACTGAGATGTATCAGTTCAACTCAAGAATGCGCCGCTCAGCCAAAGAGATGAATCGGTTCCGCTGGTAAGCATCATCTGCCTACTTCAAAGAGTCCTGGACTCGGGTGGCACCACTTGGCAGAGCAGAGTCACAGCTGGCAGAGTCCAGGTGCAGATGCAAGTTCGATGAAAGCCTGTTAAGTCCCTAAGACTTCAGATCAGGAGGCCAGCGAATTGGTCCCTGGAGTCACTCTGGGTTCAAGGGATACAGGCAAGGAGAGTAGCAGGTAGCAGGTCGGCACAGCGGGGCAGCAGTTCTTCCAGAGCAGCAGTCCCGCAGAGTAGCAGTCCTCTAGCAGCACAGACATTCTACTTCCACAGGTCCAGAAGTGTGCTGAAGTGGTGGTGTCTGAGGTCATTACTTATACCCAGTGTTGCATTTGAAGTGGGAGAGACTTCGAAGACATGCCTTTGAAGCGCACAGCTGGCCTCCCTTCATGCCCTGGTTCCAGACTCACTACAGGAGGTAGGCAGTCCTTTGTGTGGGGACAGAACAAAACCTACTCAGGCGTAAGTGCAGCTGGGTCCAGCTCCTCCATCCCATCCTGTCAGGATAGTTCACTCAGTAACACCTAAACTCCCACTGTGTGTGCCTGTCTAAAGGAATACACAAAACCCAACAGCCAACTACACCAAGTCTTGTGATCAGAGTCCTGAGACCAACAAAAATGAATTCAGCAAAAAGGGGAGGAGGAAAGCAAACTGTTTGCGAGTGACCCTGCAGAACAAGCCTTTCCAACACAATGTTCCTCGAGCCTAAAGACATGGTAGACTAATCAATATATTGATGGGCTTCCCTACTTAGGACATGGAATGTGGACACTGGCCCTCTACTCCAGGGGCACTTGTCAGTTCTACGCCTCTCTGAACTTGGTTGGACCCTCCCCCCCGCCTATACTCTCCTGAGCCACTGCACTGACCCATGGGGACCTCTTCTCCTCATCTGTGGACCCCAAATGTGCAGCACCTAACTTTAAGTTGCTCACAGATACATCCCAGTAGGCAGACAGTACCACCATGGACAACAAAGTGATGTAGTCCATTCCAACCCTTAGATCAAACTTCTGTCTCCAACCCAAGGACAACTCTGTCCGTAAGGACAGTAACCAACAGTAGCCACTGAGAGCTGTCAGTGTCAGCCACCAGGCCCCAGACCATTAAGGGTTTTCTGAGGTTTATCAGAGTAGGGGGCAGTAGCCCCATGTGCCTTGTCACCTTTTTCCACTCTACCTCCCACAAGTTCAGAACTGTTAAACTGAGACTGATCACTCATCTCAGAGTCTGTACCCTGAGGCTGAACAGGAGACAGGGGTGAGTCCTTATTCACCCTGTCCCTCCATCTGGGCTCCCGATTCTTTGGTGTTGGAATGGTACCCCCAGAAAACAGAACTGTCAGGGCACGCTGTTCGGTTGCCCTTGCCAGTTCTCCTGACACCAGGGGCAACTAGTCCCCCAGAATGCATTCTTTAAGCATCTGGGGACTAACTATGACACTCCACTGGGTCACCTCCAGACCCCAAACCAGGGAAACCACAGCCATAGGGTAGAAGAAGTCCTGTCCATGGGCCTTAGTTGCCCTCCACACCTGGCCTGTGTACTGCTCTGGAGAAACAAACCTTTCCACTACCATGGTCAGGCTAGCCCTGGTGTCCCTCAGAGCAGTGACAGGGACCCCATTCACTTTCAGCTGGTGGAAAAGATGACTCCCACCCTCAAAGACCACCAGCTCACCCTCTGAGTCTACCCCCAGCTAAGGGAGATCATGGCATGGTCTATGACCTACCCCTAGGGACTGTTTACCCCTAAGGTCACATTGGCCACCATGTAGGGGTCCCACTAGTGAGTGGTTTCTTAGGATAGAGTCCTCATGCTTGTGTCCTAGATGAGAACAATCAAAGCAGTAGGGTTAGAAACAATCCCCATCTGTGAATCTTCTCCCTGTTTCTCAGATGGGGATTGTAATCCATTCCTCCCCCCTTACTCTGGGACCTCTCTGTGTATCAATGGACCTCCCCCTCAATCTGCTGGGGGGAACCTGAACCACCTTTCTTGGGGTCACTCCCAGGTGTCTTCTTTTGGACCCTGGTGCTAATTCAGTGGTCCGTTCCTTAGCAAGCTCCCTGGAGTCAGTGGGCTTACGACCAATCAGGTGTTGGCACAGACCTGAAAAATAAAGACTGAACATGTGTTGCTTTGGAATCAAATTGTAAAGCCTGTGATAATCCTTTACCTCAATCCCCTTCGCCAAGCATCCAGTGCCTTGCAAAAGGAATCCACAGAATCAACCAAGGTCTGTTGTGACAGTTTCTAGCTGTCCCTGAACTTATACCTATACCTTTCTAGCATCAGCCATATTTCCTGACAAGGGCTTCCTTCAGGGAGGGACACCTCATTCTGTCCTACTTTTCTTGAACCAGTAGGGTGTCCCTACCCTTGCTAGCGATATGCCTCAACAGACTAGTACCCCTAATCCTCCGCAAGAATCCTGAGGTTTGAGGCAATCTCATAAGCCTCAAACCACTTATCAATATAATCTCCCACAATAAAGTCAGGCACCAGATCTTTAGGGTTGCATACCCTCTTCACAGGGCACTGACGGAATGCTGCCACCCTCACTGCTGGGCTGTGCCTATTAGGCCTTGATGCTTAGCTCCTTAACCCCTTCGCTGCTAGGCCTTTTCCCCCCTGTGCTAAGCCTTTTTTGGCTATTTGGGGTAGTTCGCACTTAGGCCCCTGTAACTTTTCGACCACATAAGGTATCCACGCCAAATTTGCGTCCTTTTCTTCCAACATCATGGGTATCCTAAAGGTACCCAGGGTTTGTGGATTCCTCTGGAGGGGACCAAGAAATTAGCCAAAATACAGCTAAATTTTGGTTTTTGGGGGGCAAAAAGGGCTACAGATGAAAGTGTCTAATTTTTTCCCTGCAAATAGTGTCGAAAAAGGGGCTGTGGTGCTGACATCACCATCTTCCCAGCTTTCAGGGACAAGCATACTTTTGTCAGAAAACCACATTTTTTTACACAGTTTTGCCATTTTTCGGGGACAAAGCCTATTTTTGCTATTTTTTGTGCTTTCAACCTCCTTCCAGCTAATGGTAGAAATGGGTCTGAAAGAAATAATAGATTCTGGTAAGCTATACATTCTAGAACAGTAGATACAATTCTGCATTCGCCAAGGGGTCATTTGTGTAGCTCCTTCAAGGTTTTCTTTATAGAAACTAACCGTTGAATATAGGAAAAATTGAAAATTAGTTGAAAAAAACAGCCATTTGTGTCAACATTTTCACCTGTAACTTCTTGTAGGTTCACCATGAACCCGACGAACCCAGAGCCAATAACTGAGCAGCGTCTTGCAATGGTTTTTTATTATGTACCGGGTATATAGCAATTAATTTGGGAAAATATATACATGGAAAAATCCCTATGAGAGACATCTATGTATTTCTGAAATTTAAAATATAGAGTTTAGAAACAGTAGATATTTGCACATTTCCGAAATTGTGAGTACCGATACTAGCATGAGACGTATAGGAAATTTTTCAAAATGACTTCTTTTTTACACATTGTATTTCATTTGGAAGGCAGAAATGCATCGAAAGTCAATAGGTAATAACAGTTGCTCTACAATTCTGTGTTACCCTAAATGGTACCTCACTTGTGTGGGTAGGCCTCGTGCCAGCGACAGGAAACGGCTCAAAACGCAACGTGGACACACTTTATTTTTACAGTGAAAACTGACCCTTTTTTTGCAAAGTGCCTAGCTGTAGATTTTGAAACCTAGCTCTGCCGGCACCTAGGGAAACCTAGCAAAACTATAAATTTTTTAAAACTAGACAACCAGGGGAATACAACATAGGGTCACTTGACTGGCTCTCACCAGGTTCTGTTACCCAGAATCCCTTGCAAACCTAAAGATTTGTCAAAAAACCCCACATTTTCTTCACGTTTCTGTAGTGGAAAGCTATGGAATCTGCGTGGATCCACAAAAGTCCACCCACCCAGCATTACCCAAAGTCTTCAGAGAAAAATAGTACCTCACTTGTGTGGGTAGACCTAGTGCCCACAACAGGAAATGGCCCAAAAAGCACCGTGGACACACCACATTCTCACAGTGAAAACTGACCCTTTTTTTGCAACGTCCCTAGCTGTAGATTTTGAACCCTAGCTCTGCCAGCACCTAGGGAAACCTAGCAAACCTATACATTTTTTAAAACTAGACACCCAGGGGAATCCAGGATGGGGTGACTTGACTAGCTCTCACCAGGTTCTGTTACCGTGAATCCCTTGCACACCTAAAACTTTGTCCAAAAAAACACATTTTCCTCACATTTCTGTGGTGGAAAGTTATGGAATCTGCGTGGATCCACAAAATTGCACCTATCCCCCGTTTCCCTAAAGTCTTCTGAGAAAAATGGTACCTCACTTGTTTGGGTAGGTCTAGTGCCCGTGACAGGAAACGGCCCAAAACGCAACATGGACACACCACATTTTCACAGTGAAAATGGACCCTTTTTTTACAAAGTGCCTAGCTGTAGATTGTGAACCTTAACTCTGCTGGCACCCAGGGAAACCTAGCAAACCTATACATTTTTGAAAACTAGACACCCAGGAGAATCCAGGATGGGGTGACTTAACTAGATCTCATCAGGTTCTGTTACCCAGAATCCCTTTCAAACCTAACAATTTGTCCAAAAAAACACATTTTCCTCACATTTCTGTGGTGGAAAGTTATGAAATCTGCGTAGATCCACAAAATTCCAACTACCCCGCATTCCCCAAAGTCTTCCGAGAAAAATAGTACCTCACTTGTGTGGGTAGGCCTAGTGCCCGGCAGGAAACGGCCCAAAAAGCAACATGGACACACCACATTTTCAAAGCGAAAATGGACCCTTTTTTTGCAAAGTGCCTAGCTGTAGATTTTGAACCCTAGCTCTGCCGGAACCTAGAGAAACCTAGCAAACCTATTCATTTTTGAAAACTAGACACCCAGAGGAATCAAGGATGGGGTGACTTGTCTGGCTTTCACCAGGTTCTGTTACCAAGAATCCCTTGCAAACCTCAACATTTGTCCAAAAAAACACATTTTCCTCACATTTCTGTGGTGGAACGTTTTGGAATCTGCGTAGATCCACAAAGTTCCACCCACCTCGTGTTCTCCAAAGTCTTCCGAGAAAAATGGTACTCCACTTGTGTGGGTAGGCCTAGTGCCCGTGATGGAGCGGGTAGTACAAAATGTTGTATACCCCCCATTTCTGCATGTTCATATTAATCCGAGTAATCTATTAATTATAATTATATTAATCTGTTTGAAGTGATATCTAATCAATAATATTAATGAAAGAGTTACACGTGGGATTTGCTAAAATAATTTGTATGCTAATATTAGTACGCATACTAATACTAGAAAAATAGAATATTGCATGATAAATGTTGCTTTTGTGACGTAATTGTAAATCACACCAGATGACATCGTTGGGTGAATATAAACGCTTTGAATGTTGCTATTATGCTAGATAATTACATACACATAGGGGAATTAGTGAGGGTTTAACATTTTATTAGCTATTTTCATGTTTTAATTTCGTTTTGTGTTTGTTTTGCTTAAGTTGACCGATTGGGCCTACGTTAAGATGGCTGACTTTTGACTTGATGGCACCAGTCACCGTTCCACGAGGTTTCGGGTAAAGTGCGCCTGTGCCTCCGCAAGCAACAGTGGCCTCATCCTGACCCCATGCAAGATGTACCCATCAAGGTCATACTGGGAGAATTGCCAAGACTATTAAACAAAAGACTGTCTTTAAAACTGGAACCAGCAAGTGTGATGACCTAACCAAATAGACTATGTGAGAACTTAACCGAACGACCCAAACCCACCAATCAGGACTGCCTAAAACTGATTTTGTTACATCTTGACATTAAATTTATTATAAAAGATGGTAGAATAGTGAGTTAGAAAAAAATGCCGACGCTGACGGAGAGGACGGTGACACTGCTGGACAGCTGTTTCCCTGAATCTTTGACAGACTGAATTGCTGCCTGATTTTCAATGAAATAAAGACTTTAACGACTTGATTGACTTAGAGGACGACTAATAGCCAGATTAGGTAAATATGATGTTCAATGGTTTGATTAATGATTTCTTAAAATTTGCGATTAATAAGATAAACAAAATTATTATTTAACAAACAAATGTGTTGGGCTGTTTATTGATAGAGAATAGGTTGAGATTAAGTACAAGATAAGAGGATTGCGTTACCATTACCCAAAACAACTAACTGATCTATCGACTAAATGGAGGGAATATCTCGAAGAGCAGAGTTTAATAAACGTATTCAATGTATGTATATGTAAATATGTTCATTTAGGTAAAAAGGTATTCCTTTCATGTCAGCGTTTGGAAAACGTATCCCTCTCGTAAAGAGCAGATCAGAAATGTGTAAGTAGTTGGTGTTATGGGCCCCACCAATGAATGTATTGAGTGAATGTGCTAGTGTGATATTTGATCTGGGACGAAGGGAGTGTTTGAAATTCCAAGCTGCATCACCCGCAACAGGAAACGGCCCAAAACACAACGTGGACACACCACATTTTCACAGTGAAAACTGGCCGTTTTTTTGCAAAGTGCCTAGCTGTAGATTTTGAACCCTAGCTCTGCCTGCACCTAGGGAAACCTAGCAACTCTATATATTTTTGAAACTAGACACCCAGGCGAATCCAGGGTGGGGTGACGTTTCTGGCTCTCACCAGGTTCTGTTACCCAGAATCCCTTGCAAACCTCAACATTTGTCCAAAAAACACATTTTCCTCACATTTCTGTGGTGGACAGTTCTGGAATCTGCATAGATCTACAAAATTCCACCCACCCGTGTTCCCCAAAGTCTTCCAAGAAAAATGGTACCTCACTTGTGTGGGTAAGTCTGGTGCTCCTGACAGGAAACGGCCCAAAACGCAACATGGACACACCAAATTTTACAGTGAAAACTGACCCTTTTTTTGCAAAGTGCTAGCTGTAGATTTTGAACCCTAGCTCTGCCGGCACCTAGGGAAACCTAGCAAACCTATACATTTTTTAAAACAAGACACACAGAGGAATCAAGGATGGGGTGACTTGTCTGGCTCTCACCAGGTTCTGTTACCCAGAATCCCTTGCAAACCTCTAAATGTGTCCAAAAAAACACATTTTCCTCACATTTCTGTGGTGGAAAGTTCTGGAATCTGTGTAGATCCACAAAGTTCCACCCACCCCATGTTCTCCAAAGTCTTCCGAGAAAAATGGTACCTCACTTGTGTGGGTAGGCCTAGTGCCCGCAACAGGAAACGGCCCGAAACACAACGTGGACACACCACATTTTCACAGTGAAAACTGGCCCTTTTTTTGCAAAGTGCCTAGCTGTATATTTTGAACCCTAGCTCTGCCTGCACCTAGGGAAACCTAGCAAACCTATACATTTTTAAAAACTAGACACCCAGGGAAATCCAGGATGGGGTGACCTGTCTGGCTCTCACCAGGTTCTGATACCCAGAATCCCTAGAAAACCTCAAAATTTATAAAAACAAAAAAAACAAATTTTCCTCACATTTCTGTGGTGGGAAGTTCTGGAATCTGTGAGGCTCCACAAAATTCCACCCACCCTGCATTCCCCAAAGCCTTCCGAGAAAATTGGTACCTCAGTTTTGTGGGTGGGTCAAGTACCCGCGACAGACAAGGGCCTAAAACCAATTGAGGTGACATAAAAATGACCTATCACAAGGCAACCTGGTTTTGCATGGGGGTCCCATGAGTTTTAGGCCCCGGGCTCGGCTGCCATCTAGGGAATCCTAGCAAAACCACACATTCCTGAAAACTAGGCACCTGGAGGAGTCCAGCAAGGTATGGCTTGCATGGGTCCCCCAACATTTCCATACCCAGAATCCCCTGCAAACCTCAAACTTAGCTGAAAAAATCACTTTTTTCTCAAATGTCTGTCTGGGAAAGTTCTGGAATCTATGTGGATCCACAAATTTCCTACCACCCAGCATTCCCCCAGGTCTCTCAATAAAAATGATACCTCACTTGTGTGGGTGGGTCAAGTACCCGTGACAGGCAAGGGCCCAAAACGAGGAGACATCAAAATGACCTATCACAAAACAACCTGGTTTTGCAAGGTGGGTCACGTGGGTTTTTCGCCCCGGGCTTGGCGGCCATCTTGGGAAACTACCAAACCCACACATTTCTGAAAACTAGACACCCGGGGGAGTCCAGTGAGGTATGGCTGGTGTGGGTCCCCCAACGTCTTCCTACCCAGAATCCCCTGCAAACCTCAAATTTAGCTGAAAAAATCACTTTTATTTTTTCAAATGTCTGTCAGGGAAAGCTCTGGAATCTACGTGGATCCACAAATTTCCTACCACAAAGCATTCCCCCAGGTCTCCTGATAATATGATTAGGCCTGGGCAGAATTTGCGGTATTTGGGTAATTTCGCGTTCCTCGGAGAACGCGGAATTGTCAAAAATTCTGCGATCCGCGGCTTCGCGGAATTTTTGCTTGTTCGCGCTTTCAAAATGCGTGTTTGCAAGATATTTCTCCCCGAGCATGCAAACAGCATTCGAGAACAAGAAATAAGCAACGCGAACGGGTGGAACAAGCAATTCCGCATGTTCGCTGAACTTTTGAGTGATCGCGGAGATTTTTTACCGTTTCGCGGAGCTTTGCATGGTGCAACTATGCAAATTCCGCCCACCATATGATACCTCACTCGTGTGGGTGGGTCAAGTACCCGCGACAAGCAAGGGCCCAAAAATATTGAGGAGACATCAAAATGACCTATCATAAAACAACTCGGGTTTTCAAAGGGGGTCACCTGTGTTTTTCACCCCGGGCCAGGCGGCCATCTTGGGAAACTACCAAACCCACACATTTCTGAAAACTAGACACCCGGGGGAGTCCAGATAGGTATGGCTTGCGTAGGTCCCCCAATGTTTACCTACCCAGAATCCCCTGCAAACCTCCAATTTAGCTGAAAAAATCACTTTTTTCTCAAATTATGTCTGGGAAAGTTCTGAAATCTATATGGATCCACATATTTCCTACCACCCAGTGTTCCCCCAGGTCACCCGATAAAAATGACACCTCAATTGTGTGGGTGGGTCAAGTACCAGCGACAGGCAAGGGATAAAAAAGTATTGAGGAGACATCAAGATGACCTATGACAAAACAACCTGATTTTGCAAGGGGGGGGTCACCTGGGTTTTTGGCCCCGGACTCGGCGGCCATCTTGGGAAACTACCAAACCCACACATTTCTGTAAACTAGACACACAGGGGAGTCCAAAGAGGTATGGCTTGCTTGGATCCCCCAATGTTTCCCTACCCAGAATGCCCTGCAAACCTCAAAATTAGCTGAAAAAAAATAATATTCCACATATTTTTGGGTGGAATCACCGTGCGGGCACAAATATCCTACCCCACAGTGTTCCTCTCTGTCTCCTGAGTATTTTCTCGGGGGGTATTGTCATGCCCATTTTGGGAAGCCCCCACTCCTACACAAATAAAATAAAAACGTTTTCTAGTGGACTTTCTGCCCCACGGGGGGGGGCAGATTGGGGGCTACCTTCCCCATATGCCCCCCAGAGTGGCAGAAAGACTGGAATTTTTGCTGGTACGGGGGGGCATTGACATGCCCGTTTGGGCAGCCCCAACCCCTGATTCAAATTGGCAAAAAAAATCCCAGGCATCTAGTGGGCTTTTTGACTTCCTGGGGGCAGATTGGGGGCTCCTGCCCCCATCTGCCACCAGGGGGGGTAGAAAGGCTGTAATTTTGGTGGGGGCATTGGCATGCCCGTTTTGGGCAGCCCTCACCCTAATTAAAATTGCTCCCAAAAAATCCCTGACTTCTAGTGGGCTTTCTGCCCCCCGGGGGGTAGATTGGGGGCTACTGCCCCATCTGCTCCCCAGGAGGGGCAGAAGGACTAATTGTTGCGGGCCATGGGGGCATTGGCATGACCATTTTTGGCAGCCCCCACCCTAATTTAAATATCCCCCCCAAAAACCCCAGAGGCCTAGTAGGCTTTTTGCCCCCTCAGGGGCAGATTGGGGGCTACTGCCCTCAACTGTCCCTCAGGGGAAAGAAAGGCTGTAATTGTGGCGGGGTGGGGGCATTGGCATGCTGGTTTTGGGCAGCCCCCACCCTAATTAAATTGCCCCCCAAAAAATCCCTGGCATCTAGTGGGCTTTCTGCCCCCCCGGGGGGCAGATTGGGTGCTACTGCCCTATCTTTACCCAGGGAGGGCAGAAAGGCTGTAATTGTGGTGAGGGGGTGGGGGCATTCGCATGCCCGTTTTGGGCAGCCCCCACCCTAATTAAATTGCCCCAAAAAAATCACTGGCGTCTAGTGGGCTTTCTGCCCCCCCGGGGGGCAGATTGGGTGCTACTGGCCTATCTTCCCCCCAGGGAGGGCAGAAAGGCTGTCATTGTGGCAGGGGTGGGGGCATTGGTATGCCCATTTTGGGCAGCCCCCACCCTAAACACAATTGCGCAACAAAAAAATCCCTGGCGTTTAGTGGGCTTTCTGCCCCCCCGGGGGGGCAGATTGGGGGCATAAAGGCTGAATTTTGCCAAATTGTTTTGGGGGAGCAAAGGCCCTTGCCCAAGGGGCCGCTCCCCCCTCCCTGGTGTCTAGTGGGTGGATCCTTGCTTGGGGATCGCCCTCCTGGGGCAACCACCAAGCAGGGATCCACTGGGGAGGGGTACCATTGGAAAGGGAAGATACTCCCTTTTCAAATGATACCTCTCCCATCTTTCTACGTGTTCAGGGGGCTAAGATAGACCCCTGGGTATGTAGAAAGCGAAACTGAAATGAGCCTAAAGGCTCATTTCAGTTTCGGTTTCTGTGAAATGACGTCAGCGCTGATCGTCATTTCACAGAAACGGGTGGGGGGGGTCCTCGGGAGCTGGGATGCTCTTTACCAGCTCCCGACGCTTTGGGGGAGTAAAAGAAATCCCTCTGGTGCCTGCACCAGAGGGATTTCATCTTCAATGGTGTCGGATGCGCAGGAGCTGTCCGATGCACATTCGAACTTATGCGTCGGGCGGCTCCCGCGCGTCCGACGCATGAAAGAGGTTAAGACTCCTCTCATGAACCAAATGGTCCTAAGCAATCCTCTCTCCCATTGACAATTTCATTTGCTATGTTTCCATTGCCAATATTTTTTCCTCTAAGCCATGTAAAGGCAAAGGAAAGAGAGGCATCGTAATCCCTACGGTGGTGACTCCGCAGGCACCACCCCCATTGTAGGGATTATGGACAGAACGAAATTCCGATGGGCTCCTTGAGCCTGTTTGAGGCGTCGGTCGATCCCTCGGTTTCCTGCGGTCTGTGACCCACTGACATCATAGTAAGGCCCTTATCATTAAATAATTATAATTTAATTACATCAAACCCTGTTTCCCAATAAACCCACAACCCACTATATAAAAAAAATAAACAATAATTATACATTAAATGATATGCTAAAATGCATACCAATAATAAAAAACAAATATTATTAAAAATGATCTTTTTGTAAACAATATTAATAACTTAGATATTTTCAAAATCAATATTACTTACCTTAAATCGATATTCTTGACAATGATATTCTTGCAGACAATATTTACATATCACAATATTTTTGACACAATATTTTATGCTTCGATATTTTGTCTGCATACCCTCACATTTGGCTGAGTCAATGGGCCCGATTCACAGAACTAACTTAAGACAAAATCCTAAACTTACTACCATTTTGGTATTCACAGAAGGCACTTACTCATTTTGGTATTCACAGAAGGCACTTACTCATTTCGGTATTCACAGAAGTTAGTAGTCCTAACTTTAGGACTCCTAAATTCCTTCTGTGAATACCGAAAGTCTTAAAATTAGGATTTTTCTCAGTTTAGGAGTAGTAAAGTTAGGACTCCTAACTTTAGGACTCCTAAGTGCCTTCTGTGAAAACTGAAAGTCGTAAAGTTAGGATTTTTCTCAGTTTAGGAGTAGTAATGTTAGGACTCCTAACTTTAGGACTCCTAAATGCCTTCTGTGAATACCGAAAGTCTTAAAGTTAGGATTTTTTTCAGTTTAGGACTAGTAAAGTTAGGACCCCTAATTTTTGGACTCCTAAACTGAGAAAATTCCTAACTTTAAGACTTTCGGTATTCACAGAAGGCATTTAGGAGTCCTAAAGTTAGGAATCCTAACTTCTGTGAATACCGAAATGAGTAAGCGTCTTCTGTGAATACCAAAATGAGTAAGTGCCTTCTGTGAATACCAAAATGGTAGTAAGTTTAGGATTTTGTCGTAAGTTAGTTCTGTGAATCAGGCCCAATGTGCGGATGCAAGGTGGATGGAGTCCTGTTATGTCCATTAGTCTTCAGATCAGCAGACCAACAAACTAGCCCTGGAGTCAGTCTGGGTTCAATTGCTTCTGGTCTAGCCCTTCTCACCCAGGCAAGGAGGGCAGCTGGTGGCAGCATGCCAGCACAGCAGGGCAGCAGTTGTTCTAGAGCAGCAGAGTAGCAGCCCAGTCCTCCTTTTTCTTGGCAGAGTATCTTTAGGCCCAGAAGTATACTGAAATAGTAGTGTTTGAGGTCCAGTATTGGTTTAGTACTTATACCCACTGCTGCCTTTGAAGTGGGGGAGAAGTCAAAGACATGCCGTTGAAGTGCACAGATGTCCTCCCTTCCTACTCTGGATTTGGATTAAATAGAGGGGGTAGGCAGTCCTTTGTGTGGGGACAAGACACAACCTAATTAGGGGTAAGTGAAGCTGGGTCCATCTCCTCCCTCCTATCTTGTCAGTCAGACCTAAGCTCCCATTGTGCGAGGCTGTTATTCTTCATTTACTATTATGTGTATATTTGACCTGATAATTTTTATATTTAAAACATCAAGCTCTGTTCTGTTAGGGTCCACCATTGTAAATTAATATTGTCCATAATTGATATATTCCATTTACTAGTATAAGTATATTTTTCCAGATGATCTGTATGTGAAAGGCATGTTTTAAATGTGTGTTCTTTTTCTATCACTAACAAGGGTTGCACGCAGGAGACTTCAAGCAAACAGAATAGGATTTTATTGGAACCAATAACAACTACGTTACAATACCTATTTTCAATCTATCCTCAGATGTTCTCACAGATATTTGGACCTCAGTCTTATCTCATGTTCCAACATATAGGAATGCTCTTTTTCAAACAAAAATTGAATTACAGGGTTTCTTCATTAATGTTCGTTGGAAACAATTTTTCCTCCACACATGAAACTATTCAACCATCAGATACCACTGGTTTACATAATTCATCAACCTTCTGTCCATCAAATACCATGTTTCAAAAGAAATCCTAAAGTTTGAAAATATGTTAACTGACATTGACAATCTCTTTAACCCCTTCAGCGCGGCGCGGAATACCGCGCTGTGCTGAAGGGTTCGTGCGCGGGCGGGGCCATGACGGAGCGGTTACGTCATCCGCACACCGCAACCGATGCGCATGATGGAACCGCTCCGTCATGCGCATCTAAAGGGTTAAAATCCCTCATTATACCAAATATCACTTGTCCAAAGATCAACAAGAGGCCTTACAAAATCTGCAAAGCCTCTCTGATGTACTCATAAAGCTAGTCTATAAAGGCGGGGATATTGTCTTGCTCAATAAAGCTTCTTACAGATAGGAACTACTTAGACAACTACAAAAAACTGTCAAAAAATCCCTCTGCAGAATTGAACCAAAAAATATTGGGTCTAAGTAAAAAAAGTTTCAAAGAAGGTTGGCTCAGTGAAAAAGAATCGACTTTCCTTGTTCATACAAACCCCACAATACCGGCAATCTACATACTGCCAAAAGTCCATAAAAGTTTGATTAATCCTCCAGGCCAACCCATTGTGTCCCGATGCAATTCCACCCTTGAATAGGCCTGGGCCAAAATTCCGTTCCGTTCGCGGAAGTTGCGATATTTTGGCATTCTCGCGTTCCGCGGAAAGCGCGAAAATGTCAAAATTTCCGCATTCCGCAGCTTAGCGATAATTTTTTTCTTGCTCGCGCTGTAAAACAATACATTCTCGCGCGCGCGCGATCGCCTTACCTGAATCCCTGCGTTCTCCGACAAGTTTTCTTGACCCGGTCGCGTTCTCCACGAGATGTTGGATTTTGGTAGCCATTTTGCGCTGTCTCGCGAGAGTTCGCGGCCGCATTCAAGTCATTTTTCACGCGATCACGTCATTTGTCGCGCGATCAGGTATTTCTTCTCGCGATCATGCACCGCGCGAGTATGAGAAGATTGAGATCTCGAACATGTCATTCTACATCGCGAGCCAGAGAATGAGGACGCGGGCACATGAAATCGAACGCGAACAGGAGAAAGAGACCGCGAACACGTCATATCCAACGCGACAGGGACAAAGAAGAGAACGCGATCATATCGTTTTCGACACGCCGGCGGAAGTAATGTGAAGCTGGAGAACTCAACAATGTAAAATTTACAATTTGGAGAGGAATATCGGCTCTAGCAGCATGAAACCATCTGCAAATACTGATTTTGGATGAAAAGAACTCCTTACATTCACATTTGGCTTTCCTTTTTTGTGCAAGGACTCCAGGATTCATTTTTTTTTTACAAAGTGGAGAGAGGGAGGAAGTGACACAGATTCTCCAACTTCCTGTTCCTGTCCAGCAGGCTCCTCCCAGTGCTTTGTCCATCTCCTGCTCATTCTGCCTTTGGATTTGGAGCTGGAAAGATCTCTCTTTTTGTCTGCTGCATCATTGCAATTGGATTTCAGGATTTTTGGAATAGGATATTTTACAAGTAAGTGGTTGTTGTGTTTGATTGTGGGCATTGCAGTTGTTGTGTAACTACAATTTATTTTTGATAATTAATTATCATCATTCCTTTTTTTTTTTTTTAATTTATTTTAATTTTGTGGGTTGTAGTAGTAGGCCCGAGCTAGCCATGGGCATGGCCTCATGGGTGTGTGTGTGCATGATGAAGCAACTGTTCCTTTTGTTTTTTGAATATATTTCATTTTCAATCACATTTAGGGCATGGATGGCATTGGATTGAGTTGGGGAAGTGTGTATTTTGGGGTGGCCTTGCTGATGTTGTTGGGGCTCTCCATGTGGCTGGTGGCCATTTTGAGGCCTAGGCCTGCAAGCTTGCCTGGCCTTGTCTGCCAGCAGGCCTGCTTTCATCCACTGCTACCAGAGCAGGTAGCCACAGCTTTAGTAATCTACTGTTTTCTGTGTGTTCTGTTGATTTTAGACATCATTTTGGGCATGGATGGCATTGGATTGAGTTGGGGAAGTGTGTATTTTGGGGTGGCCTTGCTGATGTTGTTGGGGCTCGCCATGTGGCTGGTGGCCATTTTGAGGCCTAGGCCTGCAAGCTTGCCTGGCCTTGTCTGCCAGCAGGCCTGCTTTCATCCACTGCTACCAGAGCAGGTAGCCACAGCTTTAGTAATCTACTGTTTTCTGTGTGTTCTGTTGATTTTAGACATCATTTTGGGCATGGATGCCATTGGATTGAGTTGGGGAAGTGTGTATTTTGGGGTGGCCTTGCTGATGTTGTTGGGGCTCGCCATGTGGCTGGTGGCCATTTTGAGGCCTAGGCCTGCAAGCTTGCCTGGCCTTGTCTGCCAGCAGGCCTGCTTTCATCCACTGCTACCAGAGCAGGTAGCCACAGCTTTAGTAATCTACTGTTTTCTGTGTGTTCTGTTGATTTTAGACATCATTTTGGGCATGGATGGCATTGGATTGAGTTGGGGAAGTGTGTATTTTGGGGTGGCCTTGCTGATGTTGTTGGGGCTCGCCATGTGGCTGGTGGCCATTTTGAGGCCTAGGCCTGCAAGCTTGCCTGGCCTTGTCTGCCAGCAGGCCTGCTTTCATCCACTGCTACCAGAGCAGGTAGCCACAGCTTTAGTAATCTACTGTTTTCTGTGTGTTCTGTTGATTTTAGACATCATTTTGGGCATGGATGGCATTGGATTGAGTTGGGGAAGTGTGTATTTTGGGGTGGCCTTGCTGATGTTGTTGGGGCTCGCCATGTGGCTGGTGGCCATTTTGAGGCCTAGGCCTGCAAGCTTGCCTGGCCTTGTCTGCCAGCAGGCCTGCTTTCATCCACTGCTACCAGAGCAGGTAGCCACAGCTTTAGTAATCTACTGTTTTCTGTGTGTTCTGTTGATTTTAGACATCATTTTGGGCATGGATGCCATTGGATTGAGTTGGGGAAGTGTGTATTTTGGGGTGGCCTTGCTGATGTTGTTGGGGCTCTCCATGTGGCTGGTGGCCATTTTGAGGCCTAGGCCTGCAAGCTTGCCTGCCCTTGTCTGCCAGCAGGCCTGCTTTCATCCACTGCTACCAGAGCAGGTAGCCACAGCTTTAGTAATCTACTGTTTTCTGTGTGTTCTGTTGATTTTAGACATCATTTTGGGCATGGATGCCATTGGATTGAGTTGGGGAAGTGTGTATTTTGGGATGGCCTTGCTGATGCTGTTGGGGCTCGCCATGTGGCTGGTGGCCATTTTGAGGCCTAGGCCTGCAAGCTTGCCTGGCCTTGTCTGCCAGCAGGCCTGCTTTCATCCACTACTACCAGAGCAGGTAGCCACAGCTTTAGTAATCTACTGTTTTCTGTGTGTTCTGTTGATTTTAGACATCATTTTGGGCATGGATGGCATTGGATTGAGTTGGGGAAGTGTGTATTTTGGGGTGGCCTTGCTGATGCTGTTGGGGCTCTCCATGTGGCTGGTGGCCATTTTGAGGCCTAGGCCTGCAAGCTTGCCTGGCCTTGTCTGCCAACAGGCCTGCTTTCATCCACTGCTACCAGAGCAGGTAGCCACAGCTTTAGTAATCTACTGTTTTCTGTGTGTTCTGTTGATTTTAGACATCATTTTGGGCATGGATGGCATTGGATTGAGTTGGGGAAGTGTGTTTTTTGGGGTGGCCTTGCTGATGCTGTTGGGGCTCGCCATGTGGCTGGTGGCCATTTTGAGGCCTAGGCCTGCAAGCTTGCCTGGCCTTGTCTGCCAACAGGCCTGCTTTCATCCACTGCTACCAGAGCAGGTAGCCACAGCTTTAGTAATCTACTGTTTTCTGTGTGTTCTGTTGATTTTAGACATCATTTTGGGCATGGATGGCATTGGATTGAGTTGGGGAAGTGTGTTTTTTGGGGTGGCCTTGCTGATGTTGTTGGGCCTGGACATGTGGCTGGTGGCCATTTTGAGGCCTAGGCCTGCAAGCTTGCCTGGCCTTGTCTGCCAGCAGGCCTGCTTTCATCCACTGCTACCAGAGCAGGTAGCCACAGCTTTATTGATCAAGTGTTTTCTATGTGATCTGTTGAATTTTTAGACATCACCTTCCTGAGAGTGTAGTGTGGCTGTACACAGTACTAGTAGTATAACATAGCTCTAGTTAAAAAAAATTCATAAATGGCTAGACTATCTTTTGTTTGCACTAGTACAGTACTAAGTAACTGAACCACAAAAACAAATGCAACATTTCACTGATGTTCTTCTCCTGTCTTCTTTGCTTTTAGGTGCACAAAAGACAGAGTAGGAGGTGTCATCGGCATCACCTGGCTACCCGTTGTACTGCCAGCCAGACAGAAGTCCTGCTGCGCATCACGCCCACGTGTGACCAGAACTTGTTGTGCATCTGCCTCCTGCCTGACGTCGGAATAAGATGGCCCCAAAGAAAGGTACCAGGTCCAGTACCAAGAAAGTTGCTGGTGAGAAGAAGGAACAGAAAAAGGAAGTGCCATTAACCACGACTGGTGGTGTGCCGGCCAAGGTTTTTTTTGGCACCAAAGCGTTGTCCGGGAACCAAGCTGGGAGCAGCACAGCGGTCCAGCAACCCCACCAACCTAGGCCCAAGGGCTTTACTGTCGCAGAGGTAGCCAGTCTACTAACGGGCAGCGGTGTTGAAGAAATGTCATTACCGCAAAGTAGTACACAATCAAGTTCAACGCAGGCGCAAACTCAGCAGATCAGTGTGCAGCCGGCGCAACCAGAACAGCAGCAGCAGCCGGCGCAACCAGAACAGCAGCAGCAGCCGGCGCAACCAGAACAGCAGCAGCAGCCGGCGCAACCAGAACAGCAGCAGCAGCCGGCGCAACCAGAACAGCAGCAGCAGCCGGCGCAACCAGAACAGCAGCAGCAGCCGCCGCAACCAGAACAGCAGCAGCAGCCGCCGCAACCAGACCAGCAGCAGCAGCCGCCGCAACCAGACCAGCAGCAGCAGCCGCCGCAACCAGACCAGCAGCAGCAGCCGCCGCAACCAGAACAGCAGCAGCCGCCACAACAGCCCACCATAGTAGTTGTTGCTCCTGACGTAGGGGCATTTCAGGAAATCGAGCTTCCTGCAGACAAAGCGGAGCGAAGTCAAACCACTGTTCCAGAACATCTATTGTCTTCCAGACCACCAGCAAGGAAAAGGAGGCTTAGTCCATCATCTTCTTCTTCAAGCCCCGCTTCTGATGATCGTGATGACACTTGGGTCCCACCAGCTCGGTCTGAGAGTGAAGTACGCCACAAGACATTGCTTCTGAAAAGGAAGGTCCCAGAAAAACTTAGAGTTATGGAGGTAGATGTAGAAGAGGGGGGTGATGATGTTGATGAAGACGAGCCAGTCATCACGCACATTACTCCCGCCCCAAAGGGATTGGAGACCGACATTCTAACCCTATCCAGAAAGGCTGCTACTGAGCGGGATGCAGCACGGATCTCACCAACACAGGTTACACCACCACTACCTCCAGCTGCCATATTTTCCAAGGCCCGGCAGGGACCTACATCCAGCTCAACCACCTCAGTAGGAAGTGGTAGTAAAAGTCACAGTGTAGGTGGACAGGGTCACATATTTTCAAGGACCCCCTCAAGTTCATCTGGTGTTGAAAGTGGCACATCCAGCAGTGCCAGAAAGTTCTCCTCCCCAGTTTGGGACTTCTTTTCTGTTAGCGCCAAGGAGGAGAACGTTGCTATATGCGCAATTTGTCGGCAAGGTGTTCGGCGTGGTAAGCTTGGTACAAACTATGGTACCGGAGGACAAGCAAGTCATCTCAGAACACACCACACTATTGTGTGGGAGGATCACCTACTTAAGTTAAAAGAAAGTAGGAAAACTAAACCCTTTGAAGTTGGTCAGGAATCAGGGAGCGATATTATTGTGGTGGCAGGTGAAGAACAGGGAGGCATTTCTAGCCCTGTCTCCAGTAGTGCAGTCACTGCAGTGGTAACGCCCACATCCTCCTCAGTAACATCAGAGTGGCACCGCAGTAAGAGCCATACTCAGAGTGTGGGTGAGACACCAAGGCGACCGGCGGCGAGTACCTCAATGAGACAATCTGTGTCGTTGAGCCTTAGTGGGTTAATGGCACCACTAAGGAAAGTAAGCCAGCCTACCATTGACAGCATGTTTAGGTTGGAGGGGCAGTTCCAACGCAACCACCCAACGGCACGATTGTACAATGCGAAGCTGGCTAAAATGTTAGCGCTGGACCTTCTTCCTTTTTCATTTGTGGAAGGGGTGGGTTTCCTTGAATTTGTGTCTGCCATCTGCCCGAAATGGAAAGTTCCAAGCCGGTCCTATTTCGCAAGAATTGCTGTTCCGGCACTACATCATGATGTGCTGGAATTGGTTGGACAAGCTTTGCAGAAGAGTGCTGTGCACAATATCCACCTGACAACAGACATGTGGACCAGTTGCCAAGCCACAGATTACATGTGTATCACTGCACACTGGATCTCTTTTGTGGGGGTTAAAGATCTACTATCTGCACGAGGTGTTGTTGACACAGCTGCGATTTTTGAAGGTACTCGGAAACATGCAACTGTAGCCATGTTCGCCATGGAGAAATCTCATACGGCTGAAAACATTTTAGAAGAGTTTCGCACCAAGGTTTTGGAATGGCTGCAGCCCAGAGGGCTTGGTATTGGTTTTGTTGCCACAGACAATGGCAGTAATGTACTTAAGGCCATGGAACTTGGTTCCTATTTCAGGGTTCCGTGTTTGGCACACTGCATAAACATTATAGTGCAAGACTTTCTGAAAAAAGAACCCATAGTAAGCAATTTACTGTCCATCTGCCGAAGAATATGCACTCATTTCAGCCATTCTTTTAAAGCTCGGAAGCAGCTGAGGATCTTCCAACGTGAGCGTAGGGTGCCAGTCAAGGCACTCATCCAGGAGGTGGCAACACGTTGGAACTCAACGTATTACATGCTTGATCGTCTGTACGAACAGCACAGGTCACTCAATGATTATGTCTGGTACAAAGGCAGTGATGCTAGTGTTAAAGGCATGACCCTTCAGAGGGAGCAATGGACCCTAATTCAATGCCTGACTGAGATGCTGTCTCCTTTTGAGGTCTTCACACGTGAAGTCAGCAAGGAGGACTGTACAATGGGCCAAGCGATCCCATTGTTGCAAATGCTAGAGCATGAGCTGAATAATGTGTCTGAATCCTACAAAGGTGTAGAGGACAGAAGGCAAGCCCATGACTTGGTGGAGAGCTTATCCAGGCGCTTATCAGAAAATGTAAGGATACAAAATAAAATTTTGTCACAAGACCATTACATTTGTGCCACAATTCTGGATCCACGTGCAAAATTAGGACTATTCCGTTCTTTTTCCGACACTGATGTTGCCCGCTACAAAAGTTGTATAGCTGAAGCAGCCATCAAGTTTGAAAACGAAGGGCTGCTAATTAAAAGCCCGCCACATCAACCCACAACAAGTACTGATACTGAAGCAGGCCATGCAGAATCAAGTGCAACTTCGTCGGCTGAGGGCAGTGCGGTTGGCTCACAATCGCAACACTCACCATCACCATCGACTACAAAAACAATAACTGGATCATTCGGCCGAGTACAATCATTATCAGATTGGTATGTAAAGATGGGCCGTAAGCACAGTGCTGATGCACAGAAAAAACAGCACAAAAGCTTACCAGCAGCAACCCTGAACATTGAGCGGATGGTCCAGGCCTATCTGGACGATCCAACAGAGGTGTACGTTGATCAAAACCCAGTGCAGTATTGGTATAGGAAAAGGTCTGAATGGCCACAGCTCAGCAGGCTGGCGATAAGCTATCTGGCTTGCCCTGTCGCAAGTGTCTCTTCCGAACGTGTTTTCAGTGCTGCTGGTTCCATTGTAACCTTGAGAAGGACCAGTCTATCTCCCAAAAACGTGGAGAGGTTAACAATGATCAAAATGAATCAGCACTTCATACCACCGAATTACACAATGCATGAATCAACAGAGGAAGATGAGGACAGCGGCTCAGGTGACGGTAGTATTGTGTCAGATGATTACCTACTACTGGAAGATCCCCCAGAGTTTGAGGACGAGCTATACTTCCCTGACAATTAGGCTCGCACTTACTGTCTTCCTCCCTTTTTTCCCCCTTTGTTTGTGTCTGTTGTTCCGGTTATAAACTTGTGAATCGCAACCAATGCATTATCACCGTCTTCTAATCTTCTAATTTAAGATACAAGTTTCAGGTGTCTGCCATTTGACACTACAGTCCTCAGAATCCAGCTCCTCCGCTCGATCATACTGCATCTCCTGGTCAATTCCATTTCCCTCATGAATGATGATTGGATGATGGTAACAACAAATTCAAACTTTCCTCGTCCTTCCAAAACAAGTGGACCATGAATCTGATGACTTCTATAGCTATCCTCCTTCAGAGCCGAGAGAGACTGGCCATTAACTGAAAATAAGATGCAACAGGTAATGATTGATGCCATGCATTGTCCGCAGAAAAGCAGACTGAGTGATGTAGATTTTGTTGTGTGTGTTGCGCATGAATGAATTGATGTAATTGTGCACTGCCACTAATCAACTTTCTACAGAACACACTAGTAATTACTAATTTTCCTCTTCTGGCAAACAAGAAATGTGTACTTCTCTCCTGCATCTTGGTGATACATTGCTTTTAATTCAATACAGGAAGGGCACTCACTCAATCTGCTGCGCAATGCAAATGACTGTGACTTAACAGCACCGTCCATCATGATGATGGCGAAAGAGACGGCCTGCAGCGTTAACGAGATGAGATGCAACAGGTAATGATTGATGCCATGCATTGGCCGCAGAATAGCAGACTGAATGATGTAGATTTTGTGGTGTGTTTCGCATGAATTGATGTAATTGTGCACTGCCACTAATCAACTTTCTACAGAACACACTAGTAATTACTAATTTTCCTCTTCTGGCAAACAAGAAATGTGTACTTCTCTCCTGCATCTTGGTGATACATTGCTTTTAATTCAATACAGGAAGGGCACTCACTCAATCTGCTGCGCAATGCAAATGACTGTGACTTAACAGCACCGTCCATCATGATGATGGCGAAAGAGACGGCCTGCAGCGTTAACGAGATGAGATGCAACAGGTAATGATTGATGCCATGCATTGGCCGCAGAATAGCAGACTGAATGATGTAGATTTTGTGGTGTGTTTCGCATGAATTGATGTAATTGTGCACTGCCACTAATCAACTTTCTACAGAACACACTAGTAATTACTAATTTTCCTCTTCTGGCAAACAAGAAATGTGTACTTCTCTCCTGCATCTTGGTGATACATTGCTTTTAATTCAATACAGGAAGGGCACTCACTCAATCTGCTGCGCAATGCAAATGACTGTGACTTAACAGCACCGTCCATCATGATGATGGCGAAAGAGACGGCCTGCAGCGTTAACGAGATGAGATGCAACAGGTAATGATTGATGCCATGCATTGGCCGCAGAATAGCAGACTGAATGATGTAGATTTTGTGGTGTGTTTCGCATGAATTGATGTAATTGTGCACTGCCACTAATCAACTTTCTACAGAACACACTAGTAATTACTAATTTTCCTCTTCTGGCAAACAAGAAATGTGTACTTCTCTCCTGCATCTTGGTGATACATTGCTTTTAATTCAATACAGGAAGGGCACTCACTCAATCTGCTGCGCAATGCAAATGACTGTGACTTAACAGCACCGTCCATCATGATGATGGCGAAAGAGACGGCCTGCAGCGTTAACGAGATGAGATGCAACAGGTAATGATTGATGCCATGCATTGGCCGCAGAATAGCAGACTGAATGATGTAGATTTTGTGGTGTGTTTCGCATGAATTGATGTAATTGTGCACTGCCACTAATCAACTTTCTACAGAACACACTAGTAATTACTAATTTTCCTCTTCTGGCAAACAAGAAATGTGTACTTCTCTCCTGCATCTTGGTGATACATTGCTTTTAATTCAATACAGGAAGGGCACTCACTCAATCTGCTGCGCAATGCAAATGACTGTGACTTAAACAGCACCGTCCGTCATGATGATGGCGAAAGAGACGGCCCGTTAACTTAAGATGAGAAGTAACAGGTAATAAATGATGATAATTAATGGCATGCATTGGACACCTGACTCTGAGCTATTGATCTTTGTGTTGGCGTTGTTTGTTGTGCACAAAGTGAATGATGTCAAAGTGTACTAGTGTTAATCTATCTTTCTGTACACAATAAAGAATGACTCAAGTCAGTAATATTTATATTTCTACTCTTGTTGTGTTCTAAAAATTACACTTGTACTGCAGGCCGATCTTCAGTCAGTAGAAGTATCAGAGCTGATGATGAAGTCAGGAGGATGTTTCATGAGTGGCATAAAACGGAAAAGCCTAAAGGTAAACACGTGAACCACAACCACAGCACACCCAAATGTCTGTGTAGAAGTTGAATAGAGTGTAGCGGTGGGATGACTGCAGTGCATTGATTTTACTAACTTTAACTGTAAAATGCTATGTCTGGAATGGATAATGTGCTTTGCGTTTGTCCAACTCTTTGAGAGAAAAAAAAAAGGACTCTAAAGTGGTAACGTAGGATGTGCTAATGGTAAGCACTGTGGGCCTGATCTCTCCTGTTACTGTTGAAGGTCTATGCTGGAAACAGACTACAGTAGAGATGATGCATATGCATACATGCCACCTCGGAAAGTGTTCTTGTTGCACTACACCATCACTTGTGCATTTGTTTTCACTTTCTTTCTGAATATCCCCTTTGGTTTTCAATCTAAAATTACAGGCCGGGCCTTGTCCAAAACTTTGTAAAACATTACAATGCATATTAATTACCTTACCAATCAATCACCTTTTTATTCCAGCCGGGCAGTGGCGAGTGGTGAGGCGACACACCCTAGATTGATGGACGAGAGGAGCAAGAGGAATGCCGAGATGCAAAAAACCAGTCCACATTTTTGACCAGGATAAGACAGTAACAGTATCCACTTTTCACTTCTTTTAAAAAATTTGATTAATATCTTGTATACATTCTTTACAACAGTGTGTTCTTGGAGTTGTTATTATCAATCATCATTACGTTTTCTCTGTGTTTACGATTCTTCACTACCAATATTTAAAATTTCTATTTGCTATCTGTTAAAGTTTTAAGGCCGGAACAGAACAAGAAATAGAAGTGTATGTAATCCGGGTCTCATCATGCATGCATTTCCTTTTTTATACCTTAACATATGGAATGGATATGGTATGGTAGTCTTCAATGATTGTCGTTTGTTTGTCTATGTATGCATACTGTTTTTCTATGTCAAACCTTTCCCAAAATCCCCCTTCCCATCCAATCAACGGACCCTAACCCTCTTCCCCCGGGCTGTGTGACTTATTGTCGAGGTGTAACTAAATTAAAAGTACACCAATACTTAATCACACACTTGCTGGGGCGGATGTGGTGAAAGCAACACTACTTCAATTTCAATGCAGAGCGATGATCTTCTTCTGCTTGCCCACCCATGAGTAGGATATTTCACAGGTTATTTTATTTAACAAAGGAACATATACCTCAGCATGAATTGCCGGCATTGATTTGATTTGTTTGTTGTCATTCCTCATATACAGCACTAACTGTTAGACTGTAGGCATAGCCAAGTCGACAAAACTATAGTTTGTAACTCTGTCTAGTAGGCTATCCTCATAATATCCAGCATTCATTTTTTTTGTCAAATATTTGAACATATAATTGTTGCTCGGTAAATTCTGTGATGTACTTCATTCAACTACTCCTCTAACAGTCTCTCAAAGGCGATTGACTATCTCCTTTTCTTTTTTTGGAAATGCTGCTACCCTGCCAGTGTATACTACTACTATACTACCACCACCACCCCAATCATGGCATGTATGAAAAAGGAAACCATCTTCACCATGCAGCCAGTGCTGTGCCACAGTTGGACATAAACATCAAGCACCGGTAAGAGAGAAGTTTGGGGGAGGCAGAATCAATAATGGACATGTCAATGATGTCAGTTTCAAACACCACTCCAAAGAATGCATAGTAGGACCAGTCAATGAGTGAGGTGTGTCGCATCTATCTGTTTGTGTCTTATACAGTCAGCAAATTATTGAAATCAAACACACGCTATGGGCGGCCATGCACCAGCAAAGAAACAGTGTGATGTAAAACAGTTACCCCACCTACAAAACATTAACAACATTGCATGTAACATAGAAAAATATATTTAATTGACCCTAACAAATAAACTAAACCCACAAAAGCTGACCCACCCCCCTCCCTAACCCCAACGACTGTCCATAGAAATAGAGAACGCCCAAACGAGTGAGGAAACAAACAGGAATTAAAAAAGGGGCAGTGACAGGGACTAACTGGTGGGGCGGGACTGGAGGAGGACACGAATCTGGTCCTCTAAATGGGCGACGCGGCGTCTAAGGCCGCGGCAGTTGCAACCACAGTGGGGGGGGGCACCGGAGATGGCACGGTGGCGGCGGGCAGCCGCCAGACGGTGGCGCCGTACCGCTGGAGGGCGGTGGCTGGGGCCCGGGGCACTGGAGGAGGCTTCAATTGCTGCTGCACTCTCCTCCTCCTCCTCGGCTAGGACCACCAGCCGCCGGTATTCCTGCTGGATTGCCTCCAGCTTCCGGCGCCGTGCCTTGGCGGCCAACTCCTTGCGGTTGATTTTCGGAGTAGCTGTGTATCAAAAAGAAAAAAACACGACAATTGTAAAATATAGTCTTAATAAAACAGTAGGACAAGGTAATTATTTATACACATAGTGGCATGGTAGAGTAGCACTATAAAATAAAGCACAGTAGTACATAACATTTTAAATGTCGCCCGTCCTTCTTCCTTCCACCTGTCTTACACTTTTTAGTTGAACAGTGCACCAGGTGCTCTTCTCCATAAAACTTTCAAAGCGGAGTTGAAATCAGATAGATGAGGCCATTGGTTACTCAATACTCTGGCTCCTAGTCCTATACCAATTAAAGGGAATTCTAGTCTTCTAGTTCACTCTTCAAACGTCCCCAAGAACTCATACTTACTTACGACATCGGATAGCGGGCGGACTTTGTCCGCCCGCCATCCGACTGCTAAAAAGGGTGGGGGTCCCGTGGGGACAATTAATTAGGATGATGCGCCCGGCACAGTGGCGGGCGCACCCTGTTATTTTAATTTTAAATTCTGGTTGGCTTTGCTGAAAGCAATGCTAAAATGTTGTGCTGCTTTTCCAAGCACAACATGACGGGCCTCGCACGGAGCCTGTCACGTTTTGCTTTGAAAGTCGGGGGGTACCATAGCATCGGTAGGTACCCTCCATGGGGGCCCCCAAGCATACTCTGCAATGTGTGCATGCCTTTCCGTGGCGGACGGTAATGCCGCCACGCAAAGGCATTCCAAAATGCAGATTATATGGCTGCCGGTGTGGTGAGAGAGACACCACCGCCATATTGAACCCTTTTCCGCCTAGACATGTCTGAATATTTTCTACAGGGATGGCGGGAGGTTTGCCCCTGCTGTGACGGCAGTGAATTCCAGCCAGCCCGGCGGGGGCAATACGCCCACCATCCTAATGGGGCCCTAATTCACAACTTTACAGTATACATAGACATACAGTACACCTTTGCAGTGAGTGTGCTGTCAAGTTCAACAATAGTTAAAGATTATGAATCTAACTTACCACCGCCTGCCACTGGTGCTGCCACTCCCCCTCCGTTGCTATCTGCAACTGCCGCATCCTCGCCCTCGGCGTCGCCTTCGCTGGCCCCAGCAATGGTGGTCGGTAGTGCGCCTAGAAAACATTACACATTTATTAGGCAACATATACACCTCCCCCCTATTGATCAGTAGCAAGGTTGAAAAATGAGTTAATACTAACATAAATCACTAGTACAAATCAGGTAGTAGTAGAGTAGACACTAAGTTATATGATCATTGTAGCATTTGCTTGATTAGCCCTAGCCATGCACATGTGACGTTACCTTTACCTTGCAGCTTCTTAAGACACCTTTGAGCCCACATGACCTGCCTCACACTGCTACTGTCTAGTCTACGCGCTGCGTACAGGCGGTCAACAAACATTAACCAGCCACTTTTTTAGGAAGAACTGGTGTACTACTGTTACTGTTAGTCCATATTGCTTATCCATAGATGCTACACTTTTTGGCACGGCTGAGAAATGCTTGCAAGTTGCAATATACTAACGCACACCATTTCTTTTTTCGCATTACAGACGCAAGATTCGCTTCTACGAACCAGAGCTTCTGAACGATGCACCAACTACCAGTACTAGGTTCTTCTGAGGTGAGGGGTCCCTTCACTCACATCTTCATTTATAAATGTATATAAACTAAATTGCTATGGGATGGTGGTGCTGCCTTCCACCACTTCAGTTATCATGATTTAATTCCCAACTGTATTAGTGTAACAATGTATTTTGTTTTAATGTTATTGATTTGCCGGTTGGTGCTGCTAAGATAACAGTGTACAGACCTTCTCAAATTGAAATAAAAATTTTAAACTTACATAGACTTCGTGGTATTTGGTGTGGAGTGGACTAACTTACACGATTGAGCAAATTAAAGTAAGGGTGTGCATGTGAATTGCTTCCACGACAGAGGTTGGGTGTGTTAATGTTCTGGGTTGTCTACTTGTTGGTTGTCTTGGGGGGAGGGTTCCGAGACCTAATAGGTATGACAAGACAGTACTATAGTCAAGCAGTGGAATTGTGGTGGGTGCGGAATTTCTGATTGAGGTGTGCAAGGAAGGTCCAACCTACCATCACCAACATCCTATTTTCTGGTGCAAATGTATGTGCAAGATCCCTACAACAGTTGTATGTCCTATAGGGTATCATATCAAAATATTAAGAAATCTGGTAGGGCTGTTGCTGTGAATTTTCAAAGCCTAAACATCAACAAGAGTAAAAAGTAGTACAAGACAACGACCCAACGGATTGTACGAGCTACTGGTGAATATGAGTTTTATATTACAACCTTTCACAAAGAGTGCCACTGGGCAAGACTAGCTACTACAGTACAGACAGACAGACTGATAGTATGTAGTAGTACTCAGTCATCGTAGCGGAGGCAGGGATAAGCTTTTTGAAACCGTACAGATCGAAGGATAATTGGTGGTAAAAAAATAGCATTTGGAAACACACTATAGTTCGGGAGAAATGGGGCAGTAAAAGTTATGGAATAAGAAATATTATTAAAAACAAGAAGACTTACTGGGGCCAGCAGAGGAGCCCTCAGCGGTGTCCTCCTCGTGGTGTTCCTGTCCCGCCGACTGCCCAGTCCCTGCCCGTCTGCCCCTGGGTGCTGATGAACAGGAAAGATATAAGAAAGACAAACATTGATGGATGGTGTCAACTTAAGCAAATACAATTTTTTTCAACAACGGTCAAAAAACACTTATCTAAACAATTGCAATAACTACATTGACCGATCTCATCTGGTCAACATGTAATATCGGGGGATTCGCAGTTCGACTACTTAAGTTACTATTTATCAACAGTAATCCATTCTTCCATTCTGATTCCAGAAAACTAAGTTACAAGTAAGCCTAAGTATTAGTACAACCTACCACCCAACCTAGCCCACCTATTCCAGGCATGCCAATTGTACATTAAGTATGCATTTCGACTGTATTCCTCAACAATGTGTATGATCCAATCATGGAGGACACATTAACATGACTACATTTTTTGTATATACACAATTTTGGTTTGATTGATGCTCATCTGCTACTGCTAAGTAACTGCAAAGCCTACCTCCACTCATTGAACAAACTAGAAAGGTTCTAAAGACTGGCGTACTAGCAGCACGTCACGTAACTGAGTGAGGGGGCATCACGCATACCACTAACCAATTAGAAGCTCATACAAAGTACCTAAACCTATGTATCAATCCGCCCCTATCTATTAGTGACAGGACAAAGTAAGGAGTGGACATGAGTCACTGTAGCATTACGTAACTTAATTTCTCTAAAATAAACTCGTAAAGAATCACGCTAAGCAAGCGCAAACGCAAAGCTGCAAACAAGTAAGATTAGTAGTAGCGCAGAAGAGCACCTGTGTCATAATCACAGAAGACTTTTAAACATTATTAACCTGGAATGTATTGCAAGCAGCAACATTCTATCTGGTTGGAAGGAAAAAAAGATATTCGCAATATATAACATAGAGCAGAAGAACAGACACAAAGTTGTAATAATTAAATAGGTACTCACCAAGCCCCGGGACCTCCACTCCTAGCAGGTCCAGCAGGTCCTGCTCACGGTCCAGGATGTCGGACCACCGGTGCGTCAGCTGTGCCTGGGTGCGCCGGACCCCAGAGATGCGAGACACTGCCCGGCGCACCTTCCCCCACCGCTGCCGACGCTCCCGGAGGCCGTACCCGGACCCAGGCCTGCCACCTGCTGCCAGGGTTGAGGGGAGGTGGCGCTGCACAAAGAAAATTAGTGCAGCCAACTCCGCCTCCCCAAATAAGGCCCGTGCATGCACCCCTTGTGGGCGCCGCCTTCCGCAAGGAAGGCGGTCGCGGCTCTGGCTGCGCCGGCGAACAGCCCTGCCCTTGGACATGGTTCTGGGGACGGGGCGGGAAAGAAAAGGTAAAATAAATAAAGGAGTAAAGGAAATAAATAGCAGGCAATACAAAGAGAAAAAGTAGCTAAAAAACAAAAAAAAAGGTACACAAAAACCAAAAATATAGAGGCAGGAAAATAGTTAGAGAAATAATAAGTAATAAAGATCCGAAAAAAGTGGCTATAAACAAAGGATTGAAAAGATTTAGGGAGGATTGAAAATCAGGCCCCAGAACCATGCAATAGAGTGGAAAACAAGATGGCCGCGCCCGTTGCGACCACGTGGGCAAGTTCGCGCGATATTTTCTCCCTGAGCAAGCAAAAAGCAACGCGATCAAGTAAAAGCGATCGCGAACAGGAAATATCGACCGCGAACATGCATTGCGCGACCCGGAACAGGAAGTAAACAACGCCAGAGGGCGGGACAAGTGAAAACAAGATGGCCGCGCCCATGAGCGACCGCATGGGTAAGTTGGCGACCCGCGAACACGCAAAAAATACCGCGAACAGGCGGCAAAAAACTTCCGCATCTTCGCGATATTTCCGGCGTGTTTGCGGAGATTTTCTGCAATCTCGCGATAATTTGCGGAGGTTAATTCCGCAAATTCCGCCCACCCCTACCCTTGAACCTGTGGCACGGTATGTGGATTTTTTCACTAAGTCTTTCGCTATCATTTACCAGCATACATAAAAAACACCACAGCAGTGATTAACCTTGTCAAAAATGTTGCCTTTGACTCAATTGAAGAACTATTGGTCAGTATGGACGTTGAAAGTCTCTATACTAACATACCACAACATGTAGCATTAATCCTCTTTCATTATCAAATGTACAGAACTGCCATTGTTTGGGATTTTTTTCTATTTTTAAATCAATTCTATGAACAAATCAAGGGCATTGCTATGGGTGCACTATTCAGTACAGACATTGAAAATATCTATGTTTCCAATTTTGAAGTAAACTTTATACATTGTAATGACAACCCATATCTAGAATGTATTACAAAATGGATGCGATACATTGATGACATTTTTCTGATTTTGAAGAGAGATGTTCTGAAGTTACTGGAGTTCCAAAACTGGCTGAATAGTGTTAATTCCAATGTAATATTCACTACTGAGACTGACAACCGTAAGATGAATTTTGTGGACATTACAATAAAAAGTAAATATGGCCGTTTGTACACTTCTTTGTTTACCAAATCAACAGCAAGAAACACTCTTCTTAAATTTAATGTCACCATCCCAAGGCCCTGTAGGACAATATACTTTTCAGCCAGTTTCTTTGTGTATGGAGAAATTGTTTCAAAAAGAAGGATTATTTTCTTGAAGAGCAAAAACTTCAGAATAAATTAAGAACAAGAGGCTATCCTGCTAGACTTCTTAAGAAATAAAAAAAAAAGGGTGTGGTACTATAACTGTGCAGCCCTTCTCAAAACCATGGAAGCATTGTCTGTGTCTCAACTTTTGGGACTTTGTTCAATAAAATCAAGGAGATAATTGGTAAAGATTTGGGGTCTTTTTAAAGGACTAACTGAACTATAGGATACGCCACTCTTTGCCTCTAAGAGAGGATCAAAACTCATGATCAGACTTGCTAGAGCTTATGATGAACCTAGACAGCCTAACATACACAACACGTTACATACGACTGCAGTGTTAGGCCAATTCAAATGCAATAACTGTGTGGCATGTAGCACAACACAAACCACAAATAATAACAACTCAACTTAACAAGAAACGCAAAGTTCAGCACCATTCCAGAATCCAGTGCAAATTAGAACATGCTCCTCTAGTAGACCATTTCATCCTAAAAAAACATTTAGAAAAGGACATGATGTGGTGGGTCATTGGTGTCCTTAAATCAACAAAAAGGTCGATAAATAGTGACCTTGTCCTGACAAAGCCCCTCTTTGTGTTAGCAACGTGACTATTGAAATAAACTGTATTTGGATTGGCTCTGGTCCAATCTTTTTAGTTTGGTTGTTATACTCTCACACAAGTTTATATACTGTTTAGTGATGCTATTTTCTGAGTAATTATCAGATTTTTCTTAAACGTCTGTTTCTTCTGAATACATTGACCTATGTTTTGCCTATGGTTTAACATTGTCAATACTGATTTGAATTAATATTCTTCATTTACTATTATGTGTACATTTCTCCAGATGATTTTTATATTTCTTTTTAAAACATCAAGCTATTTACTGTTTAGGGTTCCCCATTGTGAATTAATTTTGACCAGAATTGATATATTCTATTTACTAGTATAAGTACATTTTTCCAGATGATATGTACGTAAAAGGCATGTTTTGAATGTACGTTCTCTTTCCATCACTAACAAGGGTCACATTTTATGCCCTATCTGTTTTCCGAAATTTCCTTTATCGCATTTTAATCCCTATCACATTACATTATTTGTAAACTATGATACTTTAAGATGCCTGACAATTTTCTAGGTAATTTACTCATTGTTCAGTTTCTATTTATTTTATTCCCCCAGGGCATGTTTTTGTAAGAGTAGCACATCATTAATATAGTGGTTGAGAGGACTTACCTTGGCAAACATATTAGCCACCCGCCCCCTTTTTTGTGGAGCATCTGGACATTTTTTAGAGCAACTCCATTCCAACATGGCAGATGCACTTCTTTGTACATTTAGTATCATTTCTGGTGCCCGGCGTAGTTTCCAACCATTGTGGAAGGCACACAAGGATCGCTGAATCTTACTGTGGCATCTGAGTCTCTATGTAAGATTCTGTTTTGAACCAACTTTGTATTCTTTAATTTCCCCTCTTTTTTGGCACGAAAGTCAATATGTCTTTCCTAGACTACAACACAAACTAATCCAACCATGTCACTCAAGGCGAACTAAGCCTTCATAGACGGTTTTCTGCCCAAGACTTACAATTGATAGCCCAGCCCCATCTTTAATTCGGACGAGCAAGCCTGCATGAGAAACATGTAAGCCTTTATGCTGCTTTTACCCACATTTAAAGCATTCTGGTTTACACTACATCTGTCTTCTAGGGCTTTATTCATTTTGAATGATTCTCAGTAACTGTAATGTTCCCTTTGTGCCTCTGACTTTGTCTATTAACATCAAGCACCTCCCTTTTTTGACTTTTCTAAATGCTAAAGTCTCATTTAGTCCGTGCTCGATATCTTTAATTTCCCCCCTTTGCTGGATAATTTATCTGAACTTTATTTTTGTGCTGGATTGACCATTCTTGACTTGTCCTGACCTTTCCTTAACTTTATCGCATATTTTGCATACCACCTCTTGGCTTTATTATACAACTCTCTCTATATAGATGTTGTCCTCTCTTCTATTCAACTGTGTTTCGCTTCCATTTATTTTCCCTAATCAATTCATTTGTAAGTGTATTTACATTATTCTCAATACTTCGCTGTTCAACTTTTCTATTGGTCTTCTTCTTTGTGCTTTAGCCTACTTTTGATATACCATATGATTTGAGATGTTCTGGGTCTTCTCATATTTCTGCTCTGAACTATTTTCACTTCCTCCAGGTGTAACAATTTTCATCTACTTTATTAATAGCTTATTGCTATGCATTATGTTTTACCTTCAGAGGGGTCTTAGATCTTCTGTAAAGATCTTGTCCTGATTATGGTCTCATAGATTCATCTACACAGAAACTGAAACATCGATGCTTTGACCCATTTTTCCTTTAGTTTCTGATAATATCAAATTCAGGAGACATTATTCCCAAGTTCAGGACAGTCTCTATTCTTGTTAATGTGTGGGATCTAGATTTTGCAGTACTGATGACAAGTGAAATGCCAATGTTAATAACCTTATATTCCAGTCACCAATACCCTTGAAGTACCTTTTTCTCTCTTGAAACTCCTTTTGTAAACATTTTGGTCTAAATACAATATAATTGATTTAAATAATACACCCGGTTTGTATCGACTTATTCCTAATTTTTTAATGCTAATTACCTACTGTACCTCTCATTTATTGTGGGTGTCATTAAGGGACATCTAGAGAACACTGGTTAAGTTTACTTTAATACACTCTTAAATATAAGCCTTGTTGGCAACATTACCCGAGGCTTATCTACTCAAGCCCACATGGGTATAATGGGTTGCCAATTTTGTTACATAATTCTGTCTAAAAGAGGCATTTTCAGAATTGCACTTCAAAATTCAACATCACCATAAGTTAGGATTGGATTTCAAATCAGGATTCCTGGACATCACATATTACAGAGTATATCTTCCCATTTGGAAATTACGATTATAAAATGTAAAAAGTTAACCCCAATGTTATCCTATGGGAGATATAGGCCTTGCAGTACTGAAAAACAAATGTAAGATGTTTTCTCTACTAGGACATGTAAAACTTAAAAGTACATGTTCTGCTTTTTAAATAGCTAGCACCCCTCCCTCTAGGCTGTCCAGGGCTAACTTAGTGGTGTCTTATATGTATTAAAAAGGATGTTTTGGGCCTGGCACAGGTTTCAAGTGCTCCTTTAGGGGGCGGAAAAATAAATGCTGCAGGCTCACTAGTAGCAATTAATGTGCAGGCCCTGGGCACATGTAGTCCACTTTATTGTAGACTCATACGTAAATTAAATTTGCTATTTGGGTATAAGATAATATTACCATGTTTAGAGGAGAGCACACATGCACTTTAGCACTAGTTAGCAGTGGTAATGTGCTCCAGGTCCTAAGGGCTACAAAATTGAATTCAACAAAAAGGAAATGAGGAAGGCAAAACATTTGGGGGTGACCCTGCAAAAACAGCCATTTCTAACAGTTACTAACAACGTACCAACTGTGTTAGCCGATTTATTTACAGCAGCACCCAAAATACTGTCTAATCTGTAAAGGGAATTAGCTAAACAGTAGGAGTCTTTGCACTATTTGACTTTAAACGTATCTAGCCAGAAGGGCATCATTGGTGCACATGACATCCTGGTTAATTTATTAAAAAGTACTTCTTTGAAGATATATAGCCAGCTCACCACACACACTCTCAAACCAATCTACTTTTATAATAAAACTTAAAAGATGCCAAGAGTACACTTATTGGGGCTGTTAAGGATAAGAACATTGAGAAGGTAAGAAGAAAAAGGAAAATAAATTAGAACTGAACAAAAGCAGCAAAAGAAAATGACACTAAGTGCCTTATTAGGACTTTGGTGGTGCAGTGCAGGCCTCCACACCACCAACGCCCGCGAGATTAGGGGTTCCTTCTGTCTGAAGGGCATTTCTCTGGCGTTCCCATGGAGATGTCTCTAAAGATGTGCATCGCGAATGGAACAGCAAAAACAGTTCCTGCACGGCATGGACTGAAAAGTCTATACCGTGCAGGAACTGGGGTGCATGCACACAGGGGGGGCACTTCTTGTGCCCCCTGCATGCATCCCCAGGTGAAGGAGGCACGGGGGCCCTGCAGGACCCCTTTTGTTTTCTCTAACCACAGTGTCATTGAAGTAGGAACCTCCATGATACCGCCAGTTGAGAGGAAACGTGTAATATGCTTGACGGGACAGCGGAAGTCTCCCCAAGCATTTACTGCCTACTAACTCCCGCAACATCCCCAGGGAATGGTTCCCTGGCAGCTGCAGTGGGGCAATGATGGTCTGACCGCCCTAATCATAATAGGGCGGCTGGGAAACTGCCACCGCCGGTCCCTCCATGAGCCTGGCGGTCCTTGTAATACCTCATGGCAATCACCACAAGAATACTACCAAAAATGTGGGTAGACCACTTTACCAATATATTCAGTCCTCTCCCACATGTAACTTTTGTAATATGTCTGCTCAGGATCGTTCTCATGTACTGTTTATATGTCCCGCATTGCGTCCACTTCGTTCGAAGTGGTTAAGATCAATATGCTTGCAATTGGGTATCCTCAATGTGAATTCCTTTTTGCAGGCCTTATATACTCCTCCAAATGAAATGTTTTGCTTCAATATTTTTAACTTTTTTAAAGGTTTTTTAGCTATTTATTGATGAAATATGGAGGTATGTGTCGCTGATTATCTTGTTCAGTGGAAAATGTTGTAGTTGTCAATTTTACTTTGAGAATGTGTATTTGTATTTGTGTATTTTGTTTTATGTGGACCTCTTTGGAGTGCCAAAACATAATAAAATAAATTGAAAAATTGAATATATACTTGACTGGTGATGATTTGACCAATAATGACGGATCCATGGAAATGGTTTGTCTACCAGCTGCCAGTAAACCATTGGAAATATCCCTAGATGAAAAATTACAACTAATCAGTGGTTTTATTTTGAATAAGGTGCCAGGTCCTGATAAAATATTTAGTGACCTTTTTTCATCACATGTGCAAATCTGGGGCCCTTATCTTGATAAGATCACTAATGCCATCTTGATAGGATCCAACTTGCGTGAAAATCCTAGCAATTACCGGTAAATAAGTTTGACTGACAGTTCACAAAATATATCCTGTTGCCACATTTTTTGATACACTTTTACACAATTTAATTAATGACCACCTTGCTCTTTTCCAACTACCAGTTGGGTTTAAAAAACAGTCAGTATGATTTATTGGAAAATGGTATTTTTGAAAGAGGAAATTTATATTTAGCATTTGTGGACCTTAAGGTAGCCTTTAATTTAATTCCAAAGAGCAAATTGTGGTCGATCCCGATGGTGATGGGAGTACCAGATATACTTTCCATTCTACTATGATACCTTGAAAATACCTTTGCCCAAGAGTGGTGAGGCCCACAGGGCAAACTAACAGAACACATCCTTATAAAGAAGGGAATGTGACAGGTTCCTGCCTGGAGGTTTCAAAATAATCATAGGGCTATGTCCCTTATGTTACGCTATTTAGATTAGCCTTATAATGCTAAATATATTGATGGTTGTTGTGTTTGTAGACAACCCACTGAGCTATAATATTGATTATAGAATAGCATGGCATTGGACTGCTAGCAGCCATTTTGTATGATGGTTTAGTGATATTAGCAAATGTGTTCCAAACTGTGAATATGGTAGGCCCAAGTGATTATGCAATATTGTGCAACAACTTGTTGTTCACAGAGTTTTGCTCATATGTCAGAGGGAGCAGAAACTGTGCAGAATGACCTTGGAAAGAGATAAGAATGTATACTCCTTCCAGATGGTGGTGCATCACTGAATCACTCCCTTATTCATTGTCCGAGTTTGTAACTTTGCCATGTGGGTGGTTTGGAGGACTTCTGATGAATATGTATAGTATACTGTGCTGGTGGGGGGTCATTCCCTCAGCTCTCATTTACTGATGCAGGCTATAATGGACTCTCTCTGCAGAGATTGATAATAAACTGCTTGTTTGCATTCTCTACTGGCTGACCGACTCTTCATTGATATAGGTAAGGCTGAGAGATGGTTTAGTAACCCGAGTGACCCTATTCGGGTCATTTCCTTCACTTTTCTCACTTTATATATATTACAGTTTAGACTTCCTTGGCTCCTATAGGATTTATTGCCCTAAAATAGGCAAGTGTGTGGTCCCGGCACTCCTGTCTATAGATAATACATTACTCATATCTAAGGCTAATAAGGCATGTTTCGGGCTACTGACCTTTAGGATCAATGTTGTGTTTTTTGCTAGCAGGGAGGGCTAAAAGTCAACTCAGCTAAGACAAAATGTATGGCCCTTCACCTACATAAGAGCTATTGTAGTGTAATAAGGTTGGAAGGGACTAAGCTTAAGAGGATAACAACCTCTTAATATCTAGGTGTAAAATTGACAGATAGCATGTCACATAGTTTGCAGATAGAGAAAGTTTTGCTTAAGATCCAGTAATATAACTCTAGTATACTAAAAGTACAAAGATCTACTCTGCTTGGGTACCCCAGCACTGCAGATAGACTTTGTTCAAGCACTGGTAACAGCTTTAGATGCTGGAGAATTGTGGGGATATTTCAGGTGTCTCCGATTTTGCTGTAATAGAATGGAAATTCTTAACATTTTTGGCAAATCTTCGGCAGAGCACCACACCTCTGCCCATTTACATTAACATTCATGGTAAGCTCATTGCATAGATCGCAAACGTAAGGCTATAGCTATATTGGACATACAGAGGAGTTCAGCGTTTTCAAAAAAATTCATAAATTGATACTGAAGCTTACTGCTCATTACAGAACAGCATTGCTGAATTTTGTTCAAGCTTCTTGGTGATAAGAAACGGTGTGGAATAATCCGATTGAAGTCACACATGTCATCAAAGACCACATAAAAGAAAACTATTGGTTATATGTCACTGAGAAAGAACTTATTAGTTCTAAACATGGATCTCTTACCAAAGCTTTTTTAGATTTCAAATGTGCAATTAGTGTTGAGTCTTTTTAGACACTTAACTCTACTGCCTTATTTTAAATTTAAGCTGGGTATATGACGAGTTAAAAGCTTCTGCAGGAAATGGTCAGTCTCTACAATAATTAATGATATATGCCTGATGTGCAAATGAGAAACTGAGACCGTGGCTATGTCTTTTGCTTTTTATCATCCGCCTAGTTGATGGATCCGGCGGATCTGTCAGCTGCTTGGAGTGACACAATATAGGATTGTAGGAAGCTGGGTTTCTGTTGCAGTAACCCCCCCATTTTTTGCCACACTACTGATGCACTTTGACTCTATGTGCCCTGGGTCCCTACCAATCAGTTTCCCAGGGCCTGTGATCTTCCAAAAACTGTACCTTGTACCCCCCCCCCCCCCAATTGGCACCTCTCTGGCCACATGTCAGTCCCTTGTAAAAGATACCATGGGTACCAAGGGAACTGTGGCCATGGAAGGTCTCTAAGGGCTGCTGAGGAACATTTTGTGCAACCCTTAGAGGCCCTGTACCTTTACACACACACACTGTCATTGCAGGCTGCGTGTTTTGGTGCAGAACAAAATGAAGAGTCGACATAGCACACATCCCTGTGTGCCATGCCTACAACCCACTGCTGAGTGCACTATACCAGTGGTGAGGGTACAGATGCATGAGCCCTGCATCCTTACAGTGTCTAGACCAATTCTGAGACATTGTAAGTGCAATAATGCCATTAAGAGTGCATGGTGCAAGGGAGTTTTGTCATTACGAATTCCGCAGCACCATAATGGCTTTACTGAAAACTGGGAAGTTTGGTATCAAACTTCTCAGCATATTAAACCCACACTGATGCCAGTGTGGGATCTAATAAAAAATGCACTCAGAGGGCATCTTAGAGATGCCCCCTGAAAAACGACCAGCCTCTGGTGGGTTCCCTAACTTGTACACACCAGCCTGCCACCACAAGACATGTATCTGGACCCCTGGGGTGGGAGCCTTCGCTCTCTGAGCCCAGAACCAAAGTCTTTCCTGGGGGAAGGTGTTCACACCTCCCTAAGGTCAGGAAGAGCCATCTGTGGCAGGGGAGCTTCAAAGGCATTGCCTTTGTAATGCGAACCCCAGCCTCTCCTGCTATCAGAAGCAGACCTCCCTCCTGTCCCCCCTCCTTTTTGGCAGAAAGACAGGCGGAAAAAATTTGCGAGCCCAGCAGGTGCCCACCTCTGCCAACCTCACCCCTCATGTAGGGGAGGCGAGGTGAGGCCCAATATTCAGTGCCCACCATCTTGCAGATGGCAAGCACTCCCCAATCAGGATTAGAGATTGTGCCCACTCCCCCACGCAAGGTGAGCACATCAAGGGTGTAGTCACCCTAAGGTCAGTAGCCCATTGGCTACTGACCTCGAGACCCCTTAAATGCCCATAATTACAGTATTTAGGGGGCTGCCCTGAATCAAGAAGGCAGATTCCCGCAACCTAAGAAGAAGGACTAAAAAAGATGCCCAGCAGAAGAGCCTGCAGAGAAGAACCGACTTGGTCCCAGCCCTACCTGCCCGGCTGCAGTTTCCAGAGATCCTGCCAAAAAGTCACCTTGTCCTGCAGCCAGCAACCTCCAGAACGCTGGGAGGACTCATTGCCTTCAACAAAGACTGGATCTCCTGTGAACAGCAGCTCTGTTCAAAAGAAAGTCTCAAGACAGACTCTGAGCCTGCTGAGGTCAAAGAAACCCAATGCCTGGAACCACCAATTCACCTGAAATCTACAGCCTGAATCCGGGTGGCCCACTGGTCCCAGAGAGGTTCCCCAGTGCTCCAGAGTCCGAGTCCACTGTGGGTTGACCCCTTCAGGACTCCCCAACATCACCTGCAACCTCTGAATGTAGACCCCCCCAACTGCGAGTTGCCCGGTAAGGTGAAATCGGAGCTCAAAAGACACCCCTGCATCCAGCTGGCCATTGCCCTGGAGAAGGCAACCCGAGGTGCACCTACGTCCCCAACCCCTCCAACTTACCTGTCCAGCTGTTGGTTCCTCCCGGAAGTCTTCCTGGACCGAGCCTGCAGACAAAATCCAAAACCGGCAACTCCCATTGAAAACAACAGGGCACCCGATGCCAAAACAGCACCCAGCCACCCCTGGGCTGCTGCGGATGCACCTTGTGTGCCCTGAGCCTAACACCAGGAGCTTTGCTCCCACAACGCTGTGGCCTGATCGTGAGCAGCCACCAACCAGAGGCCCCCTATCCCTATTGGATAACATTGGGCCTCAGGACTCTGCACCCGGCCTCCCTAGTGCCGCTGAGGGTGTCCTTAAACCTGGGGGAACCCTTGATCTAACCCCAGAAACACAGACCCAAAGACCGAGTACTTACCTGTTAATTGCTAACTTCATTTCTCTCCATAGGAATATATTGACTGTTTTTCCTTGAAAAATGTTCTGTGTGCAGTTGATTTGCATGAAAACCTGAAAAACTAAAACTCTACAAAACTGATTTTACTTACCTTTTCTCTAGGAAATGTCCGAGTGTGATATCTAAGCATATGACACCGAGCAGAAGAAGTAACTTAAAAAGTAATCTGAAAAGTAATTTCGACATTTTGACTTACCTGTATTTCGATCAAGTGCATTTGAACCTGCATTCAATTGTAAAACACTGCACAAGATTTTGCAAAGCATTTATTTCACTTACCTGTGCCAGGCTTGGCTTGGTTCTAGAAGTAAAATAACTTCATAATATTTTTATACAAGACAAATTGGTCTGAGTTCAGTCTTGGAGTGTGTGCAATCATTTGCTGATTGAGTGTTTACAATAATTGCTTAACACTACCCACAGATAAAGCCTTACTGCTCTCCCACACTACCACCAATAGAGAGTAAGGTGCTGTCTACTTTTACCTCTGCCTACCTTTGGGGTTCCACTGGACTCTGTGCACACTATACCTTATTTTGGTATAGTATATACAGAGTCAGCTTCCTGCAAGGATTGCCTCAGAATTTTAACTACAGTCACAGGAAGGGCAATTGTTTTTAGCATAGCTTGGTTCTTAACATCTGCATGACACAAAAGGATGACACGTTGCTTCAGTGATTTTTTTAAAAACAATTATGGCATTTTTATTTTTTTTGCCTATTGTATATATATGATGCTTTTGTATTATATTAATGAATTGTATTATATTGACATGAATATTGTAATGGTAGAGACTTTTTATGTCAATTGTTCATTAAGTTAATCCTCGAATAAACATATTTTGACTGACTGATTAGTTTACAAACGCCCACTGAAACTCCCATTTCCTAATGGATCTTATTGGTTAAAGCTGTACATAATTAGGGATATGAACTCATGCTTATGAAGCACAGGAATACAATCATTGTTTTAACTGCTGTGCAACTTGGCTGTGTAGCCTTAAAAACGTTTGACATTAGGAACATCCCTCCCTTTTCTCTGGAAGGAAAAATATTAAATATTGTATACACAGAGCCCATGGTTGAAGTTATATTTTGTTCATGTTCTGAAAGAGAGAAATACATGTAGAACAGTAGTACACTTAAAACAAACACAGTCTTCTCTTATGCATTTGCATAATGATTGTCAATGCAGCCACCTAGTTATGCTAATTGAAGCATCCCTAAAGTAATGCTTATTTTTCAGTTCCCAAAAACTCTAACACATCTGTGATGCAATGTACAGCACACATACAAAGCAGGAAAAGTTTTAAGAGTGTCCCCTCCCGAAACAAAAATTGTTCATGACAGAACACACACACTGTTGCACTATGGCGCAGGGGTATGTGCGTTGGGGCATGGCAGCCAAAACCGCACCAGCGCAGGGAGAGAGGAAAACAGTGCCACTTCTTAGTAGATATGAAGATATTCTGCACTCGCTCTTTCACATAATGTGTGCAGCAAATTAATTTGCTGCATCGTGTCGCGTTCCTTTTTTAGTAAATTCTGGATTAAAATAAAAAAGTTCTCCTTTCATGACCTGCAAAATATCGATGATGATGCCACAGATATTTTCAAGGTGATATTGTTAGAAAAGAACAGTAGGCTAGTAAAGTTGCATTCATTCTTCATGAGCGATGTAGCTGTTGTAAAGTTCTTTCTAGATTGCCAAATTCGCATTGGAGGTTCATGGCTAATTTATCTCATTACATGAATTGAACTTCGGTTGGGCCACGAAATGTGTTACTCAAAGTGTGACACATAAGCACTCGAAACGTTTGGCAGCTCTCCATTTCACAATTGCCAATAGTCCTAGAAGAGAAGGGCCTTTAACATTTCATAAATGCCAGAAGCTTTCACGTCTGCCTAATAGCTTTTTTGATTACATTATATTTGCATGCGCTGCATAAAAGTGATTACGAGCTCCTTGATTTTCTAACATATATTGTGCTGTAGGTGGGGCTGACAGCATGGCTTCCGAACAACAAAGGAAAGATGATTTAGATAAACTTCTGAATATTTGTAACAATAAACAACCAAGGAAATTTGGTCTTACCAGATTTTGGATATGTGGCTAAAAATACATCAGAGTCCCTGATTGGAAAGTGTTCAAAGGCGTCTATTTGTTCAGGTGTAATCATCCCTTCCACAAAATGTATTCCTCTGTGCACAAATAGTTTGTCAATAGATGGCTTATCTACTTCCTGAGCCATAATTCAAGGAGCTGAAAGATAAAGACAAAATAGTTGTCAATGAGAATACACCCAGCAAAGACTTTTGTTTGGTTATTCAAAGAGTATCTTACAATAATAGGATAGTTTTAGAAAAGGGACTTACAGGACTCCTTTTTGCAAGCTGTGTGCAAAGATAAGCACAAGATGGGGGCGTGTCCCTGACCATGGAAGAGCCGGATGTGTAAATCTAAGCCACGTTACGGCTAGGTCTTTGGACGAAAATATCCTGGGAGCATAGCGCAACACCGTCTATGTTCAGAAACCTCTGTAAGAAGAGAACCCTGGAGAATTGAGGGTTCTACTGACCCCAGAATGGCGAGGTGCTGAGTAGGGGTGGATGGGACCCTGCTGCGCCAAGCAAGATGGTGGCCCCCTGGATGGCTTGACACAGTGGTGGAGGCTGGACCTGACTTGGCAGTGTTGGCCACCAAGCGCAGCTACGCTGGGGCCTTCCGACTTTGTGGAGGGCAAGCTGCTGATGGGAAAGGGACCCTGTGGGATCATCTCTGCCAGATCAGCCCGGTGTGATCAAGAGACACCAAACCCCATCAGCTACTAAAGCAAGTGAAAATATACGCTGCAGGTGACCTTGGAAAGGGCCCAAGAGTGCCCAAGGCTCATGCTTGTATGCAGTCCCAAAGAGCTGAGATGCTCAGACTGCATGGAGCACCATGCAACAGAACACCAGAGGTGAGGTGCTGTCCTGGACATTGGGGCTTCCCAAATGCCACCATCCCCATAAGACAAGGGATATTCCCTCAATGCTACCAAGAAGACCACCTCCTTACAACATGAGGGACCAGAAGAACCTACTGGTTCCAGGTAAAGGACCCGCAATGGACGATGTCAGCAGTGGTCAGCCGGGTGCCAGAAACCCAGGCCGCAATTTGACCTGCACATTTGTCCATTTAGGAGTGAGGACACAAAGACTGGGGCGGGAGCCGGAGACGGTCCACAATTGGGGCCACCAAGAGGAAGGATACTATGCACTCTGCAGAGTCTGGAAAAGACATACCACTGGCCATCCCCTGCCAAAAGAGCAACTACAGTGAAGCCTGCAACGGTTTTAAGATATATAATGATGACACCTGTCTCGGGAGGGGAGACCGAGACTCCCATCACCCCCCACAGTCTCTGTAACAAGAGGAGGGTGTGCCCAAACCCCCCAAAACCATTGCATGTCAAAAAGTACTTGAGCCCCTGATTACTGGTCAGAGTGTAAACTTGAATCGGTGGTACAAGATGTAGTTTTGCTGCATTTTGACCACAAGAAACTTGCCGAAAGAGTAGCCGACATGGAATCCACTATTGCACAGCTTTGCCCTGCAAACACGTAGCAAACTGTGTCGATCTGCAAACTGCAACAAGCAATCAACTCCTGGAGGCCAAATTGGATTATGTGGAGGGCCAATCGCAGAGAAACAACATTTGTATAATCAATCTACCAGAAAAAGCGGAAGGCCCCAGTGCAGAGATTTTCTTGGAACAGTGGCTGTTTTCCATGGTGTTGGAGGCAAGGCATCTATACTTTATACAGTAGAACGAGCACACAGGGTAGTCGGATGCCCAACGATAGCGGGTGGCCCACTGTAATCTGGGGTGGCAAGACTGCTAAACTACAGGGAAAAAGACAATATCCATCAAACGGACGCTCCTATGGGCCCTGTCCAGTTGATGGTAGTCAGGTCAGTATATACTCGGTCTACACCAATGCGTGCAATGACTGCATTAAACCTTCCTGTTTCAACTCAATATGCATATGCGATATGCAAAATGCCTCCACTCACCATAGAGGGGAATCTCCCTGGAAGCAGTGTGGGATTGGAAAGAGAAAGGGGTGACACCCTGTACAGCCTGACTGTGGGGATTCAGCCACCTAGGATGGTGAAACGAAAGAAAAAAACACTGGGAGCACTGACACAGCACAACAACTTCCAGCAAGGACCAGGGGTAATTTGAGAGAGCCCGCATCGTATGGGAGGTGCAACAGATCAAGGCCAGGGGAATTCAGGAATAATTCAACTCCCTAAGACGGGGAGTTGGACTCCTCAGATATAGGCTCTACCATGTTGGAAGAGGATGTGGAGGACCCGAGGGCACCTGCAGTCACCCCGATGACAGCAGATGAAATTACCTGATGGGACCCTGGTGTGAGGGGCATGTCCAACGGCGGTGCACATCTGTCGCCAGGATAGGGTGAGGGGAAGTGACTCTGGATTTTTCGGTCATAGATTCCACCCACGGGCAAACCCCCCACCCACACCACACCCGACCCATCTAGCAGCAGTCAGTAACGTATCAATATGTATGGAGGGGTGACAGATATCTCAAGCATTAGGGGGCGGGTTGTTCTAAACATGCAGCAGGGGATGCTAGGATGGGGGAAGATAGGTGGGGGCTTCAAACGGTACTACAGAGAGAGGTGGGTATGGCAGGGTAGGTGCTGCCTACCCCTCAGGGACGGTACAAGGAACTCTCATTGGCACAGGGAAGGGCACCTCTCTTAGGGTCCTCTCCTGGAACATGAATGGTGTGAGGGACTAAATGAAACAGGGGGTGGTGTTTAGATACCTGGCTTGCCATTCCCCGGACTTAATCCTCCTACAAGAGACCCACCTGGCAGGCAAACATTGTGGCTTTCTGGGAAGGGGTAAAATTAAAATGTTTGCACAAGCTGATTTGTCCACAGGGTCGAGGGGAAAGGCATCTTGGTCTGTAGGTCCCCACTGCTACAAGTGACACAGACATAGACGGACCCAAAAGGCTGTTTAGTGGGGGTCAGAGGTGCGTGGAATGGAGAGGAAGTGTTGGTGCCCTTCTGGTATCTCCCAACCTACAGAAAACAGGGTTGGAGGAGATGAGGGACTGGATAGCGACATTACTTAACGCCACCTTCATAGTGGGATGGTGTTGGAAAATGACACTCTCTAAAGGGTCACCGCAACCTTTTTTCCTTCCTCCTCCTCTTTTCCCGCTAACCAGTGCTAAAGTGCTTCCTTAAAACATGGCAACATTGACGTGTACCCAATTGACCTGCTTCCAACTCCTTCTGAAGATTAGGGGTTGGCTGCTGGTGGCAGGTTATGTGCAGGGCCAGGCCGCAGGGATACAAAAGAACATTATGAGAGCAGAGAAGAAAACAGGAATCACAATACAAGAAGAAGCAGAACGCCTGCTGCAAGACAAATCTGGTACAAAAAATTCACCAAAAATGAAATATGAAACATTCTAGCAAAGAAATAATAATATATCTGATTCTTCGTGTATTATCTGACAGAGAAATTCAGTTGTTAGATATAGTCTTTGTTATTGCCCTGAAAAGTCATTTGAATGCGTGAAAACATATATGCGTGTCTTTAGACTTATCAGAAAGCTGACATTTATAAAGTATTTTATGTTTTCAATATCAAAGGATGTTGCACTCAGTGTTGAATTGGAGCCTTCGAAACTATAGGTGACTGATGAAACTGTCACAGAGATATTAATATCTCTATAAGATGCATCCGAGTCTTTAGAGACACTTCAGGTGAGATTGTGAGATGCTAAATGTAAAAGTGGTTTCATGCCCAAATGAAATGTTGTACCTCAAATACTTTGAAGTAATATTGATACTTTTCATGACTTAGAAAAAAAGGTTTTAAGAAACTCTGACGCGAAAGGTTCAGCATGGTGGTACCCTAACAATAGCACAAGCGGTAGCTGCCTGGATTCTGGGAGATGAAGGATGTGATATCAAGCCTTCTGAAGAAGGTGGAAACATTGTATTATGGCTGAGAGATATGTATGCACGAGACAGGTTTGTGGCAGCTAAGATATATCCTGATATTTTGTTGCAGTAGTAGAAAATAATCAAGAAAACCGAAACATCATATCATCATTTTCTATGTTGAATAGGTGGCAAATGAGGAAATATTGGATTGGGATCATTCCCATTTGTAGGAATTTGGGATTTATTAGGTGTCATGAAGCCTTCAGAATTCTCAAGAGTGAAATGGCTGCTCATATTGTGTTTGCTGTGGCCAAATTTCTGGGGGGTTTCTGGCATACGAGAAGACGGTACCTGAAAATGCTTACCTGATTATACTTGTACTGGGTTAAATTGTATATGATTGCTGTAACTAGCGGACATATAGATGTCCTGGTGTTTTTATCCTGTACGTATTTTAATCATTTTTTAATCACTTAATGTATGTTTTTAAATGTTTTTTTAACTTATGTATCTTTTATGGAGATTTTTTCTCCGAAATAAAGTTCACTTGACTTGGATTGGGAAGAATATCTACTTGTCAGAACAGATAACCCAAGAATACTTTGCCTATTTTTACTTTATAAAACACCACGCATCGCAACCAATCGACAGGTAGGTCTGATATTTCTGCACAAAGTTCTTTTCCTCAGGAGGAAATCCTTACCTGATGCACAGAGAATATTTACCAGCTGTTGAGACCCATAATGAATGAGTGAGCACATGACTGGATGACTGGATTCAGGGCCAGACTGGCCATAGCGGGCACTGGGCGTTTGCAGGATGGGCTGGAAGGGTGGGCGGCTGGTTTGGCCCCGTGTGGGGGCCGGTTTTGTTACTAAGGGCCTGTTTTACAGCAGTGCTGTGATATCAGTCCCTTGTAACAAAAGCAGCAATGGTGCTTGTGATTGACTCCAGAAACCTAGAACGGAGATTCTCAGTAGCACATACTCCCACCCCTCCCCCACCCCTTTATTCCCCTCGATAGCGCCGATTGAGCGAACTTCCACGACTGGTTTCAGTTCCCAGTCTGGCTGTGATTGGGTTAATAGCACATAGAGGAGTGCATTAATGTTACACCAAACTTACAGACTGAGGGTCTTATTTACAAGCCCCTTGCACCACCGGTAGCTCCCATATTAAAAGTGACGCACCAGCAGGACAAGGGGCTTGTAAAAAAGCCCCAGAGGCCCCAGACAACAGTGATATTTATGTTGTAAAAATGCTAACAGATGCCAGTATTATTCCAGTACAAGTATTACACTGGAGCTAAAACCATTGCCCACAGTATATAAAGAATTACCACCATTGTGCCAGTGCAAGCATTACACCACCAGTGGGCAGCACCATGCAAAGCATGCCACCAAAATGTCAATGAATACTACCATTGGACATAATCAGAGATGCAAAATCGCTTATAAACCCTAACTGAATATTTAGGGTATGTTTAATTGTTCACCATTGCCTGGTAACAATTAAGCATATTACAGTTTACATCATCACATTTTAATCTGTAAATCAATGTTCAGGTTTACAATCAGATATCTTGAGTGATGGCCAACATTTACATCATCGCATAAAATTTTAGGCTGCATTGCCAAATTAGCATGATCACCCATTAATTCTTAATACCTTCTTAGATTTGTACCATCATTCATTTTTGATAGTGCACATTCACATTTGCACATTTTTTTGGTTTCGCCTGCTTGCACTGTGCATGTGAACACTATTGAACTCTATATAAATCTTAATAGGAGCTTGGATTATGCCCCCTTGCTTTTCATTGGTTAGTATGCTTGCCACTTACATTCTCACCATTTCTATAGCCTGTAGCGCACTATTTTCTGTGTGCTCCTCCTGTATTTCTCTTGTCAGTTCCCAAGGCCCAAGTACTGTTTTATTGCACTTTTGTGGAGGAACTTTTTTCAATGTTTTACCTTCACAGCACTTTTTTCATATGGCACACATTTCAAACTGGTCCCAAATGATCTCTGAGCTGCTGTGTGAATAGACCACGACTGGGAGAATTCTTGCCCTCGCTTTTTCGTTCGTGAAGCAGACGGTGCTCCTGTAGAGACTAATCACTTATTGCCAACAAAGGTCAGTGTCCTATTGTTTTTTCTCTCTAGTGTGCGCCTTGGCTGCATGCACTTATTGTTTTTTTCAGCCCTCTGTTTACCGGCCGTCATCCCCCATTTTGCCTTCCGACGCTAACTGTTCTGCACCATCATATTGCTCTAATTTACCGGTCTTTTCAAAAGCTAGTAACCTAGCTCAGCTGGTTAAATATCCACAGCAGAGACTCTTGTTTTTTTTATTTAACCCCTTCTCCGCTCATGACGGAACCACTCCGTCATGAGCCACGGTTGCCGTGTGCTCATGACGGAGCGGTTCCGTCATGCCGCGACCGTTGGCGGCCGCTCCGCCCATGCGGCGCTGTTTCCCCGCCTGTGCGGGGGGACAATGCAACTGGGCGGAGTCATGACGGAACCACTCCGTCATAAGCACAGCTCCACCGTGGCTCATGACGGAGTGGCTCCGTCATGAGCACAGCATCACCGCGCTGCCCCCCCACACCCCCCAGCGCTGCGGCGGAATTCCCGCCGCAGCGAAGGGGTTAATCCGATCTCCATTAACAACGGCGGTTGTTACAACTGTTGCATGGGTTTTGTATATACATACAATAAGTATCAACACTGCCAGTATTCAGGGACATCTTAAGGATTTTGGGGGCCCTGGGCCAAACGTACTGCTGGGGGCCCTGGTAAGAAAAGTTCTGAATTTAAGATCCAGGTTCAGCTCTTTCATGCCCTCTTTGGCCAGGTCGATGACAGTGCTCAGGGACTGTGGTCAAAATTCTAATTATGTTTGCATCTAATATTCAGGGATAGGGACGTGTGTTTTCAATATTGTAACACATCAGCAACTCATTAATATTACTGCAAATAATCTCTCTGATCCCCCCCTCCCATTTCTCATCTGTGAGATCCTGTTTTGATCTAAAAGAACCTTTTTTTATGGATGTTGCATGAGACATAAATACAACATTTCTCTGCAAAATGTCCGTAATAGGCTCTGACTCCTCTCACACATTTAAAATAAATGAAAGGAAAACAGTATTTAAAACAATCTGTTTAGGAATTATCAAAGGTCATCAGGGCAATACTCTCTTCGGACCAACCAGAACGGGCTCTATAAGGGGCCAGTGGCGTAGCTAGCCCTATGGGCACCCGAGTTACAGCCCCGTGGCGGCTGCAGTAAAGAGCGGGGGGATTCTGGCGAGCATTAGGGGGGCAAACGCATTGAGGAGCAGGGAGTGGGGGGATGTGCTTGCTGTTGCCGCCCGAGATGGCAGGTGATAGCGGGGGAGGCCGCCCTGCCCCTTCCCCTAGCTACGCCACGGTAAGGGGCCCCTGAAAGGCTGGGGCCATGGGCCAGAACCCACTTAGCCCATGCCCAAAAATGTCTCTACGGCAGTATTTACTGAGTGTGGTGTAGTTCATCTGTTCCCATCTCTGCACCGTAGAATGCGGAATAACCTCATCATACCATTCCGTTCCAAGATGCACAAGCTTAGAAAGCTGTGTTTTTCTCTAAGAGTTTCAGTAATTCCTGTCAAAAATCTTGTTTAAAAACATTCTGATGATGTTGTAACTAGCACAAAATTCAGGATCCTAATCTGGGCGCCCCTGGTTTAACAATGGAATGACGATTCCCGCGGGGATAGTATTGCAGGCCAATGTGTTTCAACATTCCAGGGTCTATAATGAAAGTCATTGTGCACGGGGAACAAGAAGGTGACGTAATCTAAATGACAAAGAAAGTATTTCGTTAGAGGGAGATTAGCATTAGGTACTATAGGACTTTGAAAATGCCTTCACTTTATGACATTGTTGGCACGCGGTCAGGTTCTCAAAGAGAAGCTATTTCTTCTAATCTCTTGACGTGCAGAGGTTTCAGAGTTTACTACGGTGACAGCTTGTGCCATGGTTAGGACGAAAACGGTTAAGTTCTGGATAGTTCACACTTTTACCCATAAGCTTCTGATGCCTATTAACTTTCTGTTTAAGAGCGTTATTCGAGGCCTGGGCCTTTTTTGTAATAGAAGTGTGTTATGTATAAGAGTGGCCGCCATGTGTGACGCTGTGGCTCTTAAACTCGTTCTGTTACTTGGAAGGGTCCCTGAAAGTCAGTGTTCGGCAGACTGCTCGCCAGAGGGATACACAGACAGAAGCTTGTTTGAAGAGGTTGCACTGGGAAAGCCATCCATTTGTGTTTGTAAGGTAGAGACTTATGACCTTATTATGTTTTGTGAATGACACCCAACAACTTAACTGCGGCACAATTTGAGAAAAGCACAATTTCAGTGCTTGTTCTTAATTTTTGCATTACCTGAAAATGTGTTCTTGTCTTCCATGTGTCACAAGTTTGTTTGCCTCTGTATCTATATATTTAAAGGGAGCCAGCTTCTTTGGAGGCGTCTTCAGAGTGGGGCTTTGTGGGAATGGTGTTTTTTTTAAAATAATATAGCAATGAGTGAAAGTATCAAAGCTGAGTACGTTTACATGCCATAGACATCCACAGAATCATACCGGACACAAAGAAAAAGAGTGAGCACTTGCTGGGCAGAAAGTGTCAAACTGAAGTTTGTTTATTAAAAAAAGCCTCAGACCTTTGGTGCATAAGAAAGCACAAAAGTGTATGATAATCATGGAATTGTTGCACAGTATATGCAACTCTGTTAAACCAATGTGTGGAATACTATCATATGTCATTCCATTGCTTATAATGGCGGCTCGTATAAACACACCGAGCAATAACGAGACCAAAACCGCATATAAATGTTCTAGATCGATAATTCATTCTTTTAGGAGAAGGGAGTTTTATTAGCTTATAACTATAAAACTCCAGCAGTAACAAAACTATCCAGGAGAAGGGATGGTTTTCCTTTAGGAGGCAACATCAAACATTATTCTTAGGTGTGGGATTTCTTCAAGAATGGATTCTGTGATACCTATCATAGGCCCACATGCATCAACACAAAAACCGGTCGCAAACGGGCAGATTCTCAGAATCTGACCCTTTGCTCCCGGTATTTTTGCATTTGGGATGCATCATCCCAAATGCAAAAATCGCAATTTAAGGAATCTTTAAATAGCGATTCCTTAAATTGCGATTGCATTTAAGGAATCTCAAATTGAGATTCCTTAAATGCAATGCATTAAAGTTAAAAAATTAGCGATTTCGCTAATAGGGGGAGCAAATTACAATGAAGTTGAACTTCATGGTAATTTGCAAATACTTTGAAAAATGCACTTTTGTGCATTTTTCAAAGTGTCATGTTGCGCACACACATGCCCTTAGAGCATGTGTGTGTGCAACATATGTGCACATATCAATTTCAGGGGTGCAATAGGGTGTCATTTTGACACCCTTGCACCCTTGAAATTGCATGAGCAATTTGCGAGTACCTACTGGTACTCGCAAATTGCTCATGCAATCTACAATTCATTCCTATGGGCCAGGAGGCCCATAGGAATGAATGGGACGGCATTCCTTAATTGCTACTCGCAATTTGCTAGTCGCAATTAAGGAAAGTTAAGGAATCGCTATTTGAATAGCGATTCCTACATGCATAGCCTTTTGCTATTCCTTATTAGCGAATCCTTATTTTTCGCTAATAAGGAATCGCAAATGGCATTGTTGATGCATGTGCCAGTATATTCCTAATAAGATTCCTGATCTAACTTTCATCTTTTACAATCTCATTTCATGTTTGGGGGGATGGGGGTCACACATCTCCTCAATTTAGAGAATAACTTAATTTCAATGAAAAAAGAGGGGTGCTGCTATGCTTAAATTTGTAAATGTAGTTGGGGCTCTTACTGGGAGGATTGCCAGAGTTTTCAGGATGTTACTTCTGTTTTGGATATTTTTAATGAGTTACTGGCTGGTTTGTTCTTGATTTGGGCTTGGATTTCTGGGAAAATTTTGGCCCAGGATCATTAAAAATAATTTCATTTTCTGCGGGATTACTAATCCCAGAAACCATCCTTTTAGGCCATGTTTAATCTCTGGACGCTATGGATAGGTTTAAGGTTATCTGTGTCAGTCTTTTCATGTTCCAGGTTTGAAATAAGAACCTATCGGTGGACCTCTTTTGCAATTCAGATTGAAGTCTTTCAATCTCTTTTTTTCTGCCCCTTGACCAGGCAGAGAAGCCTTTGTAATTTAGGCCGGTCCCAGCAATCTTCTTCACTAGCTCCCGACATAGGGGGTCCATGCTCAGGATACTACATACACATTAGGAGCCCTAGATTTTCTTTGGCTCATTGCTAATATCTCTGATCTTTTGATATGGGGGTGGAGGACATAGATGTTTTCATGAAAAAGAATCAGGAATTAAAACTAGCAGAATCTAGAACCATGAATAAGCCATGTATTTATTGATTCTTAGGAGCGTGTCCTATCCATGTCTTGCATCTGTTATACCGTTAACTGTGAAACATATTGATGTACAGTTTAATGCTATGACTCTCCGGAGAAAGAGTTGTACCACTCATAGTAATGATGCAAGTGTAGAATTTTGTGTGTCTGTTCGTGCACCAGTAAGATCAACTCGACATTAACATACCTAGTCTGCCCCCACTCCAACAACTTCAATAGTGCTCCGACTCCGCTGAAAACTTGTTTACATTTTAATTCTACACTCCTTAACCCCTTGCATGCCCGCCCCTTTCCCCGCCCAGTGCCGCGCCTTCCATTAGCGGGCGGAGTTCATGACGAGCTGGACTCGTCATGGGCACAGCGCCACCGCAGCCCATGACGAGTCCAGCTCGTCATGGGCACTGAAGGGGTTAAGAGTGCATGTGCTTGCAGCCTGTTTCCCTCTTTGCTCTGCACGTTGCTGTTGCCCTGTTATTGTTTCCCTGATGTTGCTTCCCCTAATGTTATTCTCCCATCCTTGCTATCCCATTGTTGCATGCTTGTTGATGTTTGTCCCTCTCTCCTGTGTTTTGCTTGACTCCCACCCACCTCGCATCCCCATCCAGCATTCTTGCTTGCCCCTTTTTCAGATGTCTCAAAGAGACAGCAATCTGTTGGGGAAGATTTCACGCTCAATTCTTGCATACTGGGCTCTAAAGAAAAGGCTGACTGGCCGTATCTCATTACAGTGCCTTCAGGTGCACACTTTTTCTAGTTTTGTATATTAATGTTAAGAAAAACCCAGCCACTGCTATAAGCAAAGCGCCATTCACTGCAAGGACATTTTGTACATGTACACCAGTGGCGGCTCTTCCGCTAAGGTGGAGGAGCATCGCCCCACTGCTTTTTGCAGTGTAAAAAAAGGAAAACTAAAATGATAATAACCTGAGGTTATTATCATGTAGTTTCCCCAATTGCGGAGTCTTTGTGGGGCAGGAATGCTCTCAGAGCAGGGGGATGAGTGGTTTGCACTCCCTATTTGAGCATGAGAGGTTGGCTGGCCCGCTAGGGCCGCCCAAAACAGTCATGCATACATACCATGTTCTCCATGCAGGCTGCATTACAGCCTGCGTGGAGAACATGCCCGCCCCTCCAGTGTTTGGCTGAGCGCAGACCAATCACAATGCTGCATTGCAGCGTTGTGATTGGCTGCAGGGAACCTGGGATACCTGGTGCGTCCTGCTTCCTGTCTGCCTTCCCCAAGAAGCCAGGAAGAGGACGTAGGAGGGGCAGCGGACAGCCAGCAGGTTGGCTGAGAGGTAAGTGATTTGTTTTACCTATTTTACCCCCCGACCCTTCCCACCACTCCGCCCTGCTGCTGCTAACAGGTACCAGCTGCTGCTGATGGACACAGAAAGCTGTTCTGGTGTTTTAATGTATGCATTATCTAGCTAATCTATACACACGGGCTTCCATATCAGCTGTAGGTTTCTGTCACCAGCTGGGTTTTCTACATACTTGCCCACAACAGAAGCTCTGTGTTCAAGATTATGTGTGTAGGAAGCCCGACTTTCAAGATATTGCTCGGACTATTGTATTTATGGGGGATACATGCTATACTACAGATGTGTTGAAGAACTTGTTTAATTACTGCCTGTGCATGCCTGTGGGTTCTTTTTTGTTTTTTGCTGAAGTTGAAAAAACTCTGTGCCTTAGTGATATTGTGATGTTAGCATTATTGTATTGTCTTGGCAATTTCTTAGCACTTTAGAATCCCTTGTGGTGCCCAAAGTTTGTTTAAGGTGTACAAGTAAGTAACTAATCTAGTTGGCATTTACGGTTTCTTTAATTTATATTGTTCAACAGCTCACCAAGCTAAACTGTAGGAAAAAAACACTATTATAAATCAAATAGCCGAAACCAATTGTATTTATCAATCTTCCGTTTGAATTTAGAACATTTAAACCCCTAGTGGTTGGAATGTTCTAATAGCATTTTAACCCATTTCCTACGGGCCATAAAGGTGGTTAAAGGACATCACTCGTGTTGTCTGCTGCTCAGACCTATAAATCGGGATTGAAACCCTTAACACCTTTATTTCCCTCAGGGCTGATAATAATGCTTCATTACAACTGCAGTTTGTTGAACAATAAGTCCCTCAGGCTGAGTGGGTAAGTAATCATGCTTTGGCCAAATACAATTAACATGTCAAAACTGCACTCTCAGGGGCAGACCTACAAGGAAGTGCTGCAGCGTGGCACCGCAAGCCATTTGGCTGAGCCATGCTGCGGCACTTCCGAAGCACAGGGATGCGACATATCTACAAGAATATGTTGCATCACTGTGTTTCCCCTGCGCTGGCACACAAACTGCAGACATGCGCTGGCACCCTTGCACAATGGTGCAAGAATGCCTGCGTTGTGGGGAGATTGTTTTTGTGCAGGAAGGGGCACCTTCCTGCACAAAAGCAATCACTACAGGCATTTTCCTCGTTCAATGTGTGCTGTAGAATGCAGCACGCATTGAATGAGGAAACAAGCATTGGCATAGCCAATAGGTCTCGCTTTTGGGACCTTCTAAGTATTTAGTTATGCAGCACAATATCCTTGGTGCAACCACATCAACTGTTGCATGGCTAAACACTTATAAGGTCCCAAAGGCGAGACCTATTGTCTATGCCAATGCTTGGTGTGGTTGTGTGTGTGGTTGTGTGTGGCTATGTGCGTGGTTGTGTGTGTGTGTGTGGTTGTGTGTGTGTGTGGTTGTGTGTGTGTGGTTGTGTGTGTGTGTGTGTGTGTGTGTGTGGTTGTGTGTGTGGTTGTGTGGGTGTGGTTGTGTGTGTGTGTGGTTGTGTGTGTGTGGTTTTGTGTGTGGTTGTGGGTGTGGGTGCGGTTGTAGGTGTGGGTTGAGTTGTGGGTGTGTGTGGATGTGTGGTTGTGTGTGGTTGTGTGTGTGGTTGTGTGTGTGGGGTTGTGTGTGTGTGGTTGTGTGTGTGGTTATGTGTGTGTGGTTATGTGTGTGTGGTTATGTGTGTGGTTGTGTGGTTGTGTGGTTGTGTGTGGTTGTGTGTGTGGTTGTGTGTGTGTGGTTGTGAGTGTGTGGTTGTGGGTGTGGTTGTGTGTGTGGTTGTGTGTGTGTGGTTGTGTGTGTGGTTGTGTGGTTGTGTGGTTGTGTGGTTGTGTGTGGTTGTGTGTGTGGTTGTGAGTGTGTGGTTGTGGGTGTGGTTGTGTGTGTGGTTGTGTGTGTGTGGTTGTGTGTGTGGTTGTGTGTGTGGTTGTGAGTGTGGTTGTGAGTGTGGGTGCAGTTGTGGGTTCAGTTGTGGGTGTGTGTGGATGTGTGGTTGTGTGTGGTTGTGTGTATGGTTGTGTGTGTGGTTGTGTGTGTGGTTGTGTGTGTGTTTATGTGTGTGTGTGGTTGTGTGTGGTTATGTGTGTGTGTGGTTGTGTGTGGTTGTGTGTGTGGTTGTGGTTGTGTGTGTGGTTGTGTGTGTGTGTGGTTGTGTGTGTAGTTGTGTGTGGGGTTGTGTGTGTGTGGTTGTGTGTGGTTGTGTGTATGGTTGTGTGTGTGTGGTTGTGTGGTTGTTGTGTGTGGGGTTGTGGGTGTGGTTGTGTGTGTGCGTGGTTGTGTGTGTGGTTGTGTGTGTGTGGTTGTGTGTGTGTGTGGTTGTGTGTGTGTGTGTGGTTGTATGTGTGGTTGTGTGTTTGTGGTTGTGTGTGTGGTTGGTTGTGTGTGTGTGTGGTTGTGTGTGTGGTTTTGCATGTGGTTGTGTGTGTGGTTGTGTGTGTGACAGTAATACTAAAAGCATCTCAAAATAATGGAACACAAACATCGAGTTTGTGGAAAGAGAAAGCATGTTGTAAGTCAAATGGGCGCAGCAAAGCATTGACACAACAACAAAACAAGATCACTTAGCGAAGGCTGAGTGCTGATAATGGATACACACAGCCCATCATCTTAAGAGTTCGATTGCAGCCAATGTGCACTCAAACCTGCCCCCTCCTTGTGAGTCGCACCCCATATTTCATGAGTTATAACTGCTGCAACCACCATAGCGCTTTGAGATCTAAAGCGCTACATAGGTCTAATCGACTAACCAGTCGCCAACATGCTGTGCTTTTAAAGAGAATGTGCCAAAAGTGTCCAGCTTCCTCATCATGTCCTCATGAAAGCACCAACAACAGGACTCCCTGAATGGTGCAACGGACATGAAGCAGCCGCTGCGATCAGAAATAAACACTGGGAATGTTGTCCAGTTTCACGGTACCATTTCCTTAATGTTCCTTAAGTCAAGTCACAAAACAGTAATACTAAAAGCATCTCAAAATAAAGGAACACAAACATCGAGTTTGTGGAAAGAGAAAGAACATTGTAAGTTAAACGGGCGCAGCAAAGCATTAACACAACGACATGTTCTTTGATGTTCTTTGAACGAGAACATCAAAGGGGCGCCGCGAAAGTGATCGCGTGCGAAAGTGAAAGTGATCACGGGCGCTTAATGAGAAGGACGAGGTTTGCCATATGGTGCCTCTGCTCCTAAGCGCGCGCCCGCGCACATGCACTGTAGCTCTAGGCTGGCCATGGTAGCACTTTTTTGAGCCCTCACAAAAAGTCTCGCCAGCCCAGCACATGCGCTGGGTCAGGTGAGACCTAAAAGCAAGGAGAAATGAAAACATTTCTCCTCGTTGCGCCTCGCTATGCCGTCTCTAGGGTGGTGTAGCTTTCAGACGCATCTCCAGATTTACGATTTTTCGTTAATCTGGAGATGTGTCTTGTTCCATGGGTTTTGCGTGGGAACACCCACAGCAACACCCATGGAATGCCCCTTCAACGCAAATGCTGCGTGTGAAGGGGACGTATTTTCAAGGAGAAGAAAAGTCACGCAGGGTGGCTTTTCCTGTCCTTGTAAATATGGAGGAGCCCCCTGCGCCACCAGTACGTCACGAAAAGTGATGTACTGGTGATGCAGGGGGCTTGTAAAGCTGCCCCTCAATGTTTCTCTCACCCGGACATTCAATCAGCGAAATGTGTGCAAGCAATTCAATGCCACAAATGAGGAATTGCCACAGAAAATGTTAGAGAAAAAAACACTGATTCCCATTGAAATTCCCGATTTGCTACGGAATATATCACAAAACTGCGGTAATTCTACACCTGTGGATTTACTAATCCCAGTGGTACCAATGATTCCGGGTATGGGAATATCTCGTCGTTATGCTCCCATAATTGTATATATTCTTACGGTAAATAACAATTTGCTTTAGTATTATTGAAGTGGATTTATAGCGCCTTCTAAAAGTGAACAGAATAATTTCCACATCCTTTATTTAGGACTAAAGATACATTCTGATGAATATCATTCAATCAACAGTCACAAATTGGAGCGATTTCCACATTTAAATTGGAATACGTTTTCCCTGCTTCTCCTCTATCAACAATTGTTGATTACATCACATCATCCATGAACACATCAGTTGATTTAATGCAAGTCTTCCTCTGTGCTACATTCGGTTTCCCAACAGGGCCGGACTGGCCGTAGCGGGCACCGGCTAATCCCCCAGTGCGCCGCACGGGTGGGGCCGGTTTTGGGCCCCTGGGGGCCGTTTTTGTTACCAGGGACGTTTTTGCAGCATAGCTGCAAAATCGGCCCCTGTAACAAAATCGGCCGAAAACCGGCCCTGGCAAAGAGCTCGACGGCACCCCCCAAGCCCCGGCGGGCCGGCCGAGCACTTTGCCAGGGCCGGTTTTGTTTCCCAGTCCGGCCCTGTTTCCCAATCAAACGTTAGTTTAAGAACCACACATGCACACCTATAGTACCAATAAAACTGAAATTAAAACAGACTACTTCGTGATTTTAAGTTTTAATCTAGCATTTTACGTATGCATTTTACGTATAAACGTGTACATAGTTACTCACCGGAGATCACAAGGCTCTGCTGTGTTGCTTTCGTGCAGTTGCTTGGAAAGAAGTCGATGTGAACTGAGTTAAAATATAAAAACGTGCCAAAACTCTGGCTCGCAGAGGCTGTTGCCCAACGCGGTTCGAATGTCAGTACGTCATTGTTTCAAGAGCCGAAAGCAAATCGAATCTCGTGACACCGTTTCCTAACGGTGTGCACGGCACTCTCGCTCGTTATCTTCCTTTTACAAACCCTTCCCTGCTTCCACGCGTGTACCCTTTGCTCTGAAGTGATAAGTACTGACACTTTTATGCCAAAGCACGTGGACCATCTCTAATGCTGAGAGTTATATAAATATCAGTATCAGTTATAAAAATCTTGCCAAGGGTCATGCACTTGTATTAGAGGCAATGCACTCAAATATCCTGGAAAACATCGTTGAAGGTTATGAGCAGCACATCCCAGATAAATCCAACTGTTTCGCAACGGGAAAGGTAAGGCCAAAGTCGAATCACGGACGAAAAATTAATTTTTGAAATAAACTTTACCTCAAGCAAACATTTATGTTTCCTCATTCTTTCTGCTTCATGTTTTCCACACAAGGAAATAAACCAATATATGTGATGCTTGTAAAAATGCTGCAGAAAAAAAATCAAAAACATTATATTGAGTTAAACTAATAACATCTGTTCAATTCAATTCACTTTTTTATTGTTTGATTAATTAAAATCTTTACGATTCCCCATCATATTTACATAAAATCGCGAAAAAATTACAAGGAGTATCAAAAGTACTATTACATTACGTTAAATACATTTACGATAATTCCTGCTCGCAAAAACCTTCTAGTCGGTGCTTACATGGCGGCTATGTTACACGCCGGAACCCTAATGATAATGACTTTGTTTGACTTTACTGTGTATTTCAGCTTACAAAGGGACGTGGCTTGCTGCCCACTTAATTAATATGGTGGAAGGATTATGAAAAGAATGGCTACAATCCAGATTGAACGGCGTCAGCGAGATATAAAAGTTTTCTGACCATTATCATGTATTTGACGCCGCGGCAGGCCAAGATGACGGACGTCCCCTCCAGCCATCTTATTACCGCTTGCCTGCTCGAACGAATTTCCAAGGCATTAAAAATAAGTTTTAAGCACTGTCTCCTTTCAGGCAAAACTGCTGGACAAGCACATAATAAGTGTTTCTGATTTGTAACCACATAGTCGGCAGTTCTCAGATAAACATCTGTTATTATCGCCCCTCTTGCTGGGTTACGGCTGCCGGGGTTCTAGTAACTCCCGGAGCGGGTTAAAACCGGCTCGGTACAAGATGGATCCCCAGGGTCCACTAAGAAAGGAGGAAATATTAGGTGGAAACGAAAATTTTGGGACTGATTGCCCGGTATTTACTTCTCTAAACTCTGCTTTTACTATTTGGAAAAATCAGGTAACTGTAAAAATCTCATATTAGCATATGTTGTAAACATAACTGAAATTACATGGCCACCTATGAGGTCGTTAGAGTTCAAACGGTGATATTTCCAACCCGAAAAGGGTTCAGTCTGTCTGGTAAAGAGATATACCGCTGGGACTCTGGCGCACACGCCAAGAACAGGGAGACCTGTATTCCGACTAGCTTGCCGCATTTGGGCGGCGGTCAGAGATAAAACAACCATCCTTCGCAAAAGATAAAGAAACTCCCAACACATGGTATAACTTTACCAGACTGACTGAAACCCTTTTCGGGTTGGAAATATCACCAGAAATAGAAAACTACAAAGGATTGATCATAGCTCTGAGGCAGGGGCGGCTGGTGACATTTGAAAGTGGTGAGGCGTAATTACTGCACTGTGACGAGCGAGCGAGCCCGAACCACCTACAGCGGTGAAAATTTTGAAAAAGAGTGGGCAAATGGTGCATTCTCAAGCAAATTTGAGAAAGAGGTGGCTTGGAAAACACATCTGTGGGGGTAGCCAGGCGAGTCTCTTTGCACTTGCACAGATACATCACTCTCCCTGCATTCACATAGGCACACTACTCACCCTGCACTCATAGACCCATTACTCACCCTTCCCTGACACATCACTAAGCATGCATTCATCTATCCACATCACTCATCCTGGACTCACAGAGGCACACTGCTCAATCTGCACTCACACAGACATCACTCACCCTTCGCTGCACTGCATTCAATAGATTTAATATATTACAGCCTGGCTAGGCCTGACATTGCCTGGTAACAGACTACAGTAGAACCCCCATGCTTCAGCAATCCCCAGGAAAGCCCATGGAACATAACACCCTACAACACGACTTACAATCATAACAAGTCCCCACTGCCCACCTCCACGTTTTCTCCATGGCCACCAAATGATCTACCTTAATGACCACAACCACATGCATATTGTGAATGGAAGTGGCATCCAGATGTTTGCATTCTCATATATATTTGATCCAGACTCAAGCATGACATTTAGGATTCTCATTCATTCAATGTGTAGGCGCTGTTTAAATTGAGTTCATAAAGTCTGAACTGCTCGTGTTGGGTGACATAAACACATTGGATTGTTCACGCGCCATCACTGCTGTAAACAGCTTGGATACATAACTTATGACAGGGGTGCAGAATAAGAGAGCTATAAATGACTTGGATGCATCGCATATGACAGAAATGCACAATACTTTATTAGAAAGCGCTGTAAATGACTTGGATACAAAAGTTATGACAGGGGTGCAGAATCAAAGCGCTGTAAGTATCTAGAATGCATAGCATACAACAGGGTTGCTGAATACTTTAAGGGCAAAGAATGCTTCATACGTGGTTTGAATGCACAGAGAATATAACTGGGATGCATAAAACATTACTGCGAATGACTTATGAACATTTAAATCATCAAATGGTGTAACATGCTTTCATTCTATAAATATTTTTATAATTCTTATCAAAAAAACACTAGAGAGGAGAAATACAATGTCACTTAAAGGCCTGCGTAAATGATTTACTAATTATCGAGCACGCATCAAGAATCAGCCTCTTGTAATACACAGTCCCTCATTTATTTACGCGTTGGACGGAATGCTGACAATGCATACATTCTCCCCCAGTCAAGAGATCTGGGTTAAATCCATCGTTCTTTTGCCCACTACACCACCCCAGTTCAGACATGGCCATATGCAAATCAGTCTTGACCCTGTGCCTCATGGGAACAGTCCAGCCCGAACTGCCAAGCCATGTCTTCCCTGGACCGGAATCAAGCATCCTAGGACCGGTTTCTGGCTATCAACCGTCATCAGCCAGGATAGCTTGACTCCAGTGGCGTAGTGAGCATGGGTCCCACGTCTTGGAATACCCATCCCACTTAGGGCGAAAAGCGTTACAACAAACAAATGATGGACGGAATGCTGACAATGCATACATTCTCCCCCAGTCAAGAGATCTGGGTTAAATCCATCGTTCTTTTGCCCACTACACCACCCCAGTTCAGACATAGCCATATGCAAATCAGTCTTGACCCTGTGCCTCATGGGAACAGTCCAGCCCGAACTGCCAAGCCTCATTTATTTACCACATCCTCGGTCCTAAAAAAAAACTTGTTTATATTTCTGTGCTCAATGGTGTGTATCACTGCTTACTATATTATGAAGGACTTCCCTCGCCATTGGGCCGCGTTGACAGCTTGAGTGAGAACTGTCAGCATTGATTTGGCAGGGGTCCTGCCATAAGTGGTGGCTTGATGCTGGTTTGTGCATTGGTCATTTATGGACCATAAATCGTGGGCATGATAGGTCGCTCAAGCCTGCATTACTTTTGGCATTTCTCCGGCATTTGTTAGCTGCTTCAATCGATAAAAGGCCAGCCAATCTTTCCGTTAAACGCACGCGCACCTCCTTTCCCGGCATCCCCTAAATGCGATACATTTTAATTAGTTGCCTGTTCCGATGGCGCCAAATTAGATCTGCTGCAGACCACCACCGTGGATTTTTTTCAATTTATGTTCTGTTTGTGAGCACGCTGCATAGATAGGGCAAGTGCACTTTTATTAGAACTTCAAGTCTGGTGCCTTTAAAACTAATAAGTGACAAAGATCACTGGCACGACGGTTCTACTTTGCTTCCCCATTAGCCGTTTAAGGTGACAGCTGCTACAGTGCACATAAAGATGAGGCCTTCTTGAAGGGGTGATAGGGGCTGTGCTGTGCTACCACTGGCATAAAGCATTATCAAGCCACTGCTGTGGTCGGGCCCATTGCAGTCTCCCAGGCTCCTATCAGTAGCCTCATTATCTGCATCGCAGAGTGCCAGGCTTCACAGCTTTGCAGCTCATTAAATGTCCCGGGAGACAGAGCAGCCACATTGTCACGGCACCGGCGCAATATAACGAACGCATTTGGACTGCTGTAAAGCCAGAGGTCTAGCTTGGCTCTCAGAGCCGTGTGCACACGAGCCGAGCTATGATACTGGTTGATATAAATTGTGCAGCAAACATCATGTAAAAATAATATAAAATCTCTTCAAAATTAAATGTTTTTTTAACATTGGGAAGCAGCACAGTGGGCCTCCACTATTTACGGCAGCCCCTACTTCTGACTAAACCCTGTGATTATCTATGAACTGCTGGGAGTTTCACGCGCCACTCACCACACCACACCCTGCAGAAGCCCCCATCATGTTGTCACACCGCTGAGCATTTCACCGCAGCACACCAGTTTATAGCGCTGCACTGAGAGGCATCTGTTAACAGGGATAGTGTAAACTGAGCTTAGAAGCATCCATGTGTCGCCACAGACACAATGTCAACTCGGAAACAAGTAATTGCCTCGTGTAGTCTATAAGGGTCTAGATTTATATTAAACTCGGAGCAACACGTCATATTCTAATATCCTAACACAAGAGGTCTTTGAACAACGCACATGCTGAACTCACAATTTCAAGGTGCACTTGCTGGAGCGGGTTTTATTTTTAAAAATTTTGTATACTCTCTCCCTTTTGCATGTTTCTATTAATAAGAATAATTAACTAATCATAATTGTATTAATTGGATTGCTGTGGAATTTAACCAACCTTACTAATAAGAATACACGTGGGAATTGCATTTGCATGGCCTAACTAATACGTAAACTAAATTGTATAATGCATATTGATCATAGATAATTAGAATTTTGCATGAATATATGTTGCTTTCGTGAAGTATTCGTGATTTGTGCTTTATTAATGTGAATATAACCCTCATTAGGTGTTGCTTCTGCTAGATAAATACACACACATATGGGTATTAGTAAGGGGATAACATTTTATTAGTCATTTCCATGTATTAATTATGTTTTTGTGTTTCTTTGCTTAAGTTGACCATTTGATGGCCACAAAATGGCTGACATCCCTATTTGACGAACACAACTCTATTGTGAAGGTCTCTGGGTGAAGTGCGCATGCGTCACCATCAGCAGCAGTGGCCTCTACGCGACCCTAACTCCATTGTGCCACTCAAGGACACTCCGGGCTACCAGCCAGCTGCTCTGAAAGAAACAATAGAAGATACTTTTCCGAAGAAATTATGAACTATATCTAAAGACACATTTTCCGCATGGGAAAGCTGTTGAACCATTTTAACAGACCAATCAGAAGCATTTAAAAATATTACTCGTTACTTTTGGAATGTAATTTTACTATAAAACACCATAGATTAGAGAGGTTAGGAGCGCAAGACCCTTCAGAAGATTTTCGATTTCCTGACGTTATGCTGACGGAGAGGACGGTGACACTGCAGGACAGCTGTTTCCTAAGACTCTGACAGTATGAACTGATGACCAAGATTTTGACTTAGAGGACAACTTTAGCCAGAATAGGTAAATATGATGGTCTACTGCTTGATTAAACAAAAGATTCGATTTTCAATTATTTAGATAAAGATTTAAGATTTATTACAAGAACTGTGTTGGGTCGTTATTATGAAAAATGTATTTATGTAAATAAATTATAGATTTAGTTATCACTTCAACCAGCAGCTAGCTGATTCATGGCCTATTCATGGGAGGAGTACTAAAAGGTGAAGTTTAGGCCTTAATAAATAGAGAAAGGTAGGGAAATCTATTAGGGATAAATGAGTACTTCTTTCCATTACAGCGAATGGAACAATCGCCTCCTTGGAAACAGGTTAATAGAGGATGAATTTTGGTGTTATGGGCCCCAACAGCGAATGTAGTGATTGAGTGTGTTCTATGATCTGTGACGAAGGGAGGGATTTTGCATTCCGTGCTGCAGCAGTTTTCTGGTAGCAGAGATATGGTTAGCTACTGTTTTGGTTTAGTGATCATTGCTTGTAAATAGCTTATTGATTATTGATTGGTATTGATTTATGTACTAACACTATATGTTGAGTTACGTTGAGTTATATGTTGTTAGCACGGCTTCTGGGATGTAGGAAGTCGGAAGTTTGTGACAGTTCCGTAGCAGAGCAGAGGTAAGCGCTGCTCTCGGGAAAAACGGAATTGTGGTTGCCCGTAGGTACACGGGAGAAAGTGTGACAAGTGAAGTTGCACGGCGCATTGTCTGGGTTCGATTCGGCAGCATCGTCGTGTGTTGCCATTAGAAATATTCTCTGTATGAGAGAAGTGTGTATGATAGCGAAGGTTACCTGTGAAATTTTGGTCTTTAAGTACCAGGAAACCAAATGGCATACCGATAACGCTTATCACTGAAAAGGTAGCAGGTGTTCTCTGAGCTTGTTAGAAGGACAAAGTAGAGGGAAGCGCTACTTTGTTAACAAATGTCATAATTCTGTAGTAGGGCAGAGGTAAGCGCTGCTCTCGGGAAAGACGGAATTCTCGTGAGAAAGGTCTATTGCTATTCTTTGGTTAGCGAAGTGGACAATGGAGATGTTTTAGTGTTGTTACTAATAGAATTGTAAAAGTTGCAATAAAAGTTCACGGAGCGGACTTGTAAAGGAGGGGTGGACAGGAGCAGAGCTGCCACAGCGGCTGCTGACGTCAAAACGACCGCGCTGGGATTGGACAGTCGGTCAGAATTGTGAAACGCCACGGATTGGTGAGTTGGTGTGCGCCGCGTTGGGATTGGAGAAGAAACAGGGTGACGTAGATGCTCCTTATTGGTGTGTTAGTGTGAGTCGCGCTGGGATTAGAGGACAGTGACAGTGACGTAGACGCTCTTGATTGGTGCGTTAGCGTGAAGTCACGCTGTGAGTGGACAGAATAGCGGTACAGATGTAAAAGACTAGCGATACACAGAAACCAAGAAAATGTATTACCAGCCACCAGATAGGGAAAAGAAGTCCTGGTTTGGTAAAGTTAAGAAGTGGTTTAAGAAAGATAAACAGATCAAAACGAGGGAAGGACAGTTACTTCCTCCACCGAAAACTCCTGCATCTTTAATGATTGCGAAATATGGATATCATACTTGTATTTGGTTAGATAATTGGGTAAAATATACCAAGGACGATGGAGTCCTGGCATTTCCAGAACATGGTTCCTTTAATATGGCAGTTTTAAGGAATTTACGAGAGAAAATGATGTATTTAGAACCAAGACCTAGACCGACGCAGTTTGAAGCATTGACGGAGTGGGAAGACGAAATGCATGAGCGAGAAAAGCAAAGAAATGGTAGAAGTTACAGATATTTGTTTGGCAGGTCATATGGACATGAAACACAGGATGATCGAATGAAAAGATGGCGGAATGCAAGTATGACTGAGGGTATGTTTCCTGTAAGAGCGGTAGGAGAGAATGAAGGAAGAAAATGTGTGGAAAAAAGGAATAATGTGGAATCAAGAGGTTACGGAGCAAATGAATCAGATGATGTACTAGATGATGTGTTTTTTTAAAATCCACCACCGTACCGACCAGAACCAGATATATTGACACCAAACGCCCCAATGAGAGAAACATTACGAATTATCAAGACTGAGACTATGTCACCAGATTTAGAAAAGAGAAACTCCATTAGAGAAGTAGAAAAGAAGTCGGAGAATAGAATAAATAGTGAAAATTCAGCGGAATTGGCCAAAACAACTCTAGAATTAACAGAGAAAATAAGAGAATTAACTAAGAATCTAGAAGCTGTAACAGTTCCAGTGACCATAGGTCCAGTAATGCCCATTTTTGAGAAGCAAAAGGATAGCGAACATTGCTTGACGGTACCATACCGGAACCATAATTTGGTTGGGAGTCTAGAACGAAGTCAAGTTGAGAATCCATGGGGACCGACAATAAATATGTTTGAACCAAATGTTTCAAATAATCCCTTTATAAATCAGAATTATGCTGAAAAGAGTAGAACGACAGTAGAAACTTTGTTGGAACCCCAGAGAAATCCAGAACAGAGTAGCATAGAAAACCCGGTAGGACCTTCTGTGGAAGAACTAAGTGAATGGTTAAGAGGGTTACAGAAACAAGATAAAGAATCCCAGTCAATAGATGTGGCTAAATTACGGATGGTATTGGAAGAATTTATTGTAGGGACTATTCCCGTAGAAAAATTGAAAATTTATCAGAATGAGGAGTTGTTATTCCTATGCAAAAGCGTGACATGGAGAGCGAAAAATTTGCATGAAAGACTAGGAGAAGTTGCGAATGAAATGGGTATAGATATTGATAAGGTAAAAGCTTCACAGAAACCCTATCGAGTTGATTTTACTGAAAAAGACATTGAAAATCTGAACACCACAGGACAGATAGGTCAGATTAAGGACATAACCATTTTATTAAGAACATGGGAAGACGTGGATAAATGGAGAAGTAAATGGTATAGAAAACGTAATGATGCCTCAGAAAAGACATTTTCGGCATTCCCTGTTAGAGAGAAAGAAAGGCAGTAACTGAATACCCCATGAGGGAGATTCCAGGAGGAGGATATGTACACGTCCCATGGACAAGACAGGACATTTTGTCATTTACGAATGATTTCCCTCGACTACGCGAAAAGCCCGTCGAATGGTAACGGCAGGTAGACAGATTTGTAAAATTGTCAAAAGTACTATGGATAGATTTGAATAGTCTATTTGATATAATAGTACCGGCAGATTTGTGGACAGAGTGCAAGTTGATGAACAACTGGCCAACTCAAGAGTACCCTAGGGATCCTAAGACAGGAGCTCCGGACCCTGAGGTAATGAAGAAGTATGAACAGGTTATGGTATTTTTGAAAAACAAAGTGTCCCCTAAAGAGACAGATTGGGTAAAAATTGATCGAACACATCAGGAAGGAAAAGAATCAGTACATGCATACTATGAGAGGTTAATTCAAGCTTGTTAGCAGTTCAGTGGAGATGAGAACCTGAGTGATAAGGAATTGAGTCATTTCGTATACAGATTTGTATATGGTTTACACCCAGAAATTGGTGACATGATAAAACAGCATACGGCTGATTGGCAGAATAAGAAAATAGATGAAGTATTGAGACATGCTAAATATTTCAGTGACGAAATTGAGGCCAAACAGCGAAAATTAAAAGAAAAGGCAATGTGGGCACAAGTAAAGGTAGCTGAAAGGCAGGAAGCACAGTTGGTCGAACAAGCAAATAACCCAGGAACTAGACCGAGATTTGGCCCAGGAAAAGGGAAAGGTAATATAGAAGAAGTTAAAAAGAAGTTCCCATGCCATAATTGCGGTAGGTTAGGGCATTGGAAATCCGAGTGTAAATTTCCTCCAAGTACTAATAATGAAAATGCATCATTGATTCTGCAGGTGCAGAATGAGGTGAGTGGTCAACTGCAGCAACAGCATCAGGTGGTTACCTCACAGAATCAGGTGCCAAAACCACCTTTCCCGCAGAGCAGAAACACTCAGAAGTATAGTAATGAATCGGGATTCTACAATGAAGAACAGGTAAATAAACCGCCATGCGCTCGCGCTGTTTCACAGTATTGGCTGCAACGCGATGAGAGTGACTCAGAAGAAAGCTATTGACGGTGCCGAAAGGAGGAAGAAGAGTGCATACTTGGCGCAACTCTAGAAGTAGACCAGACAGGACCATTTGTAGATGGGAAGGTAAATGATGAAAATATTACTTTCCTAGTGGACACTGGTGCTACTCGATCAACTGTTAGATCAGCTGATGTTAAGAATCTTCCTCTTTCGGATGAAACAATCCAAGTGGTTGGTGTGTCCAACAGACAGATAAAGACATTTCTGACAGAACCAGTTAAAGTTAGTATAGGGAAATTTTCAGAGATGCACCGCTTTGTTGTGTGCGACACCAGACCAGTGAATTTATTAGGTAGGGACCTGTTGTGCAAAATGAATTGCACTATATTCTGTACTCCAGATGGAATAGCATTTGAAACACCAGATGAGGATGTACTGTATAAAATGACCATAGCTAACAGAGAAAATGAGGTTACTGAGACTTATGCAATATTCAACCCTGATGAATTACCTAAAGAACTGAAGCAGTCTGTGAAAGCAGAAGTGTGGGATTTTACCGGAGAAGATGTAGGACTAATGAGAAATATAGATCCAGTAAAAATAACTGTGAAGGAAGGAATAAGCTATCCAAATGTCCCTCAATATAAATTGACAAATGAGATAGTTGAAGGAGTAACCCCAATAATTGAGAAAATGATCAAGCAAGGAATTCTAATAGAAATAATGAGTAGTCCATGTAACTCACCGATAATGGGACTGAAAAAGCCTAATGGGAAATTCAGGAGAGTGCAAGATTTGAGAAAGTTAAACAAAATTGTGGTATCATGTTGTCCCATTGTACCAAATCCATCAGTGATTTTGTATCAGATTCCCCATGATGTGGAGTGGTATACAGTAATTGATCTATGCCATGCTTTCTTTTCTATCCCATTGCATTATGACAGTCAGCAAATTTTTGCATTTCGTTTTGGAGAGCGGATTTTGGCATGGTGCCGAATCCCACAGGGGTATACAGAAAGCCCCTCAATATTCAATCAATTGTTGAAGAAATCTTTGGAAAGTCTGCAAATGCCTGAAAGTTCAGTACTAGTGCAATATATCGACGACCTTTTGGTGGCGTCAAAAACACGTGAAGCTTGCGAGGTAGACACAATAGCACTACTGAATCATTTGGCAGATGGAGGATTGAAAGTGTCACCAGCAAAATTGCAGTAATGTAAGAAGGAAGTACAGTATTTGGGACATAAAATCGAGAAAGGACTGAGAAAAATAACCATAGACAGAATCAGAATTATAAAAGGAATGAGAGCCCCCATGACCCAAAGAGAGGTGAGAATGTTTCTGGGAATGGTGGGGTATTGCCGTCAGTGGATAAGTAATTTTTCCCTGATCGCAAAACCTTTGGTACGTTTGACCAGAAGTGATGTAAAAGATCCCCTTGAATCGAACAAGGAAGAATTGGCAGTATTAAAACGATTGAAAGAGGGTTTGTGTGAAGCACCAGCACTAGGCATGCCAGATTATGAGAAAGAGTTTGAGTTGTATTGCAGTGAGAGAAATGGATGTGCACTCTCTGTGTTGATCCAGAAACATGGAAGGTTGAGGAGACCAATTGCATATTTTTCATCTATGCTTGACCCAGTGGCTGCAGCTTTACCTGGGTGTCTGAAAGCAGTGGCTGCAACATGTCGAAGTTTGGAGCAGAGTGAAGGTATTGTGATGGGATATCCGTTGAAAGTGTTTGTACCTCATGATGTGGCGATCCTCTTGACAAGGAGTCGTACTCAGTATATGACACATTGTCGGCTGACTAAGTATGAAAAGGTCATATTAGGTGCAACAAATGTGAGCCTTGCGAGATGTTTGAATGTGAATCCTGCAACATTGTTACCAGATGCTGAAGTGTGGAAGTGAGTGTGTTGTTCGTTGATGGGTCATATTTAAGAACAGATGAAGGAGTGCTAAGCGCAGCATATGCAGTATGCACGGTTGCAGCAGCGATGGAAGCATCTTATTTGAAAGGAGTGAGGTCAGCCCAAGTAGCTGAACTTGTTGCTTTGACCAGAGCATGCAAAATTGGGAAAAGTGTGAGAGTGACTGTGATAACTGACAGCCAGTATGGCTTCGGGGTTGTCCATGATTTTGGCCAGCTTTGGCTACAAAGAGGTTTCCTGACCTCAAGTGGAACCCCTATTAAGAATGCTGAAGTGGTTGGAAAATTGATAGAGGCGATACAGCTGCCTAGACAATTGGCTGTGGTGAAATGTGCTGCCCATAGTCAAGGTAGTGATTACATCACTACCGGAAACAGGTATGCGAACGATATGGCACAGTAGTGTGCACAAAATCAGAATTCGGTCAATCGGGCCAAGGAAAGAGAAATGTCTTCTTGCTCAGTAATGTTTACTAACGTTGTGGGAACTAGGGAAGAAGTGAGACAATTACAGGAGATGAGGAAATGAAACAGTGGATAAAAGCAGGGTGTGCACCAAGAGAAAAGGACCGTGTGTGGGTCTATCGAGATGGAAGACCAGTGATGCCTGATAGCATGATGTCTACCATGGCACGGATGTATCATGGCCAGGGACACATAGGGAGAGACGCCATGATTAGGTCCTTTAAGCAGACCTGGTACAATCCAAAATTCAGACTTGTAGCAGAAAGTCTATGTCAGAGATGCCTAATATGTCAGCAATACAATCCCGGGAGGAAGACAGTGGTGAGTCTAGGAACCATAGGCCGAGAAGGAGGGCCTTTTACCAGAATGCAGGTTGATTTCATTGAAATGCCTCCATGTAACAGACTGAGGTATGTTCTGGTTATAGTCTGCCTATTTTCCAGGTGGGTGGAAGCATTTCCAACAAGAAGAAATGATGGGATGACAGTGGCTAAGCTACTTTTGAGAGAATTCATCCCCAGGTTTGGGCTTCCAGTGACTCTTGAATCAGACAGAGGAGGACATTTTCATAATGAGATTGTAAAATTGATTAGTGAAGCATTGAATGTACAACAGAAACTACATTGCGCCTACCGACCAGAGGCTTCTGGTGTGGTTGAACAGATGAATGGTACAATCAAAAACAGAATTGGGAAAATGTGTTTAGCCACTGGTATGAAATGGCCTGATGTCTTGCCTCTAGTATTAATGACAATTCGAGCAATACCAGACAGAACCACAGGGTTAAGTCCTCCTGAAATAGTCATGGGATGAGCAATGAGGCATGTGTACATTCCAGTTAACAAGCTGATGACAATAACTGATGACATGGTGTTGGAATACTATAAAGGCCTGGCTGACGCAGTTCATTCTGTGTTTCATCAGGTTGGAGCAGATGCCACCACTCTTGAAAGGAAGCCAGCCCATGATCTGAGCCCAGGAGACTGGGTAAGTATAAAAGTCCACAGAAGAAGAAATTGTTTGGTTCCAAGGTGGGGAAAACCAAGACAAGTCATTCTGAGTTCTGACCACAAAAACAGCTGTGAAGTGTGCTGGAGTGAAAAACTGGATCCATGCCAGCTATACTTTGAGGATACCAAATCCAGTTGACAGCAAAGGAAAAGAGTACTATGACGAATCAGAGTCAAGTACTGAATCAGATAACGAAGAGCCAAAAACACAAGAAAATCCTGAAAGGGGGGAAAAAGAATCTGATCAAATATTAGTCCCCAGAAGTATCTCTCTGAGAAGACGATTGCAGATTTCTGATACCAGTTCAGATTCTGAAGACGAACAAGGGAGACAAGGTCCCAGAAAAGAACACAGAAAGAAAAAAAGAAAAGACAACGAAGAAGCAGTAAAAGAAATTCGAGAGAAGGAAGTTTCAGATGAAAGACCAAGAGAAATTCCACCTGAAATAATAGATCAAAGTGAAAAGGGGACAGGTACAGAGAGAGGGACAGATTGCGGAAGACCCCCGAGGAGGTGTAGGGAACTGCAACATCCAGCTAGGTGAAGGGACAAGTAGCCAGCAGGAAGATTGCGTGTCGGAGACCCGAGGAGGGATAGAAGTAGGGAAAACAAAACAAGTGGTGGAAAAAGAAGTTGTTGAAAAGAAAAAGCAAGTTGAAACAGAATCTGAAGAGAGTGAAAATGAAATACCAGAAGGTCGAGTTCTAAGAAAAAGCGCTTGGAGAGAAGAAAAGAATAATAAAGAAGGTAAACAGAAAAGAGTTAAAAAGGACGAAGTGTGGCCAAACAAAATAAAGAGATTGAGATATCGGCTGACACGAGAGAAATCACCAAGGGCAGATCAGGTGAATGAAGTGACAAGCCAAGAAAAATCAAAAGAAGAACAGACTAATCAAAATAAGGAAGAAGGAAAAAGAACAAGGAAACCTAACCAGAAGTATAAGTCACCGGAATGGACGTACGTGGCTCTGCCTGAAAAAGAAGAAGAGGCAGACAGTCAAGGAAATCCAGAGGAGGCTGTACTGAAAGTAGTTGAAGAGGAAGAAGAAGCAGGAGTCCTGAGAGTTATCTTATCCGACATCGGAGAAGAAGAAACGGAAGATCAGGGAATTCTGTACTTGGATGAACAGAAAGAAGGGAAAAATGATGAAATACCAAACTGAGAAAATCTAGAAAACTACTGATGAAGGAATAACAATTGAGTCAAACGATAGATACTGGTAGAACCAAGTAGGGCCTTAGAGCCTAAGGTTAGAAAATTAGTTGTGAAATAAAAGAGGCTAAGTCAAAAGACACAGTCCAAATTAACAAAGATGGCTAACATAGATAGTAGCAAAAGTAGATGTACATTCATGAAGAGATGGTGTAAAATGTGTTGTTGTTGTACAGGATTATTAATGCTTCTATGGAGCATACTTGCTCTTTTAATTTCTTTTAAGATTACTATAGATACACTAGAAGGACACACTGAAAACATCACTAACATAAAGAAGATTCAAAAGGTAGTTCCGACTAGAATAGATAATAATTATTTACATAAAGATAGGTCTATTAATGATTTTTCAAACAATGTGTTTTGAAAGTTATTGTATGAATATGTAAAGACTATGGACGTAAGGGACTGCTACGTATGCATGCAGTTACCTGCATCTGTGTCAGAGGGAGTGACTTATCATCACCTTCCAGCAACGTATGGAATAGCATGTAGTGTGATAGCTAGCTTATTTTACGGGACAGGTAAATTAGAATATTATTTTTCAGATGTAGATAACATTTTTGCGCAAGTACCTGCTAATAACAAACTAAACAAAGTAAGACCTGCTAAGGTATTAGGTGAATGTTTCTTAGAAACTAAGGAGTTAACATTAGAGTATATATTTAAAAATAATTTGACATGCAGTTTGAAGAAAGAAGAAAATACATTCCTAGACATGGTCGAGGAAAGGAGATTGAAAATGCGAAGAAAGGCATCTGAAGGAAAAGGGGAGAAAACAGTCTGGGATGTAGAAATGGAAAAACATATGAAGGGAGAGTCTAATCCAACTTTGGCTTTAGATTGGCCTCAGAAAGGGAAACTGTGTATAAGAAGGTATCAAACGGCGTATGACAATTATTTTCTAGGGAATAGTGAGTGCCATGATACATATCGAATCATGGGTGAATGGGGATTTAAAGGTGGAAGAGATCCAGTTTTCCCTGGACATTATTTTATCTGTGGGAACAAGGCATATTATCGTTTGCCAGACCATTGGTATGTCACATGTTACGTAGGCCTGGTTTTTCCAAAAATCTTTCACATGGACAGAGGTAAAGATGGTGTACATAGTTTAGGTAATCATTTAGTACGTAGTAAAAGAGAATCTTGGGCAGAAATTGTAGGCGACATTTTTGGAGCATTGATACCAGCAGTGGGAATATCTCTGAATGCGAATAATATTAGAAGATTATCAACAGTAGTGGATCGCTTGTCAACAAGCACCGCTGGAGGATTCTTATTGGTTAATACTGAAATGGTTGCCATGCGTGCTATGGTAATGCAAAATCAACTTGCCCTTGATATATTATTGGCAAAAGAGGGTGGAGTCTGTGGAATGCTGAAAGTTCAACATTGTTGCAATTACATCCCAGACGAAAGCAAAGATCTGAAAGTTTACATTAAAAATATTACTGAATTGCATGACGAAATTGTACCACTGGAGGTTGAAGGTGTTTGGGAAAAGATTGGGAAGAAAATAGCTGCTATTAAAAACTTTTTAGTAAAAATAGGTAGTACATTTATAGGTAAGATTTTATTTCCATTAACATGTGAAATTTTTGTGTTATTAATATTAAGATTAGGTTGCATGTGCTGTAAAAATAAGAAAACAAAGAATAAAATAAAAAGAGAAAAACTAAAAAGAAAAGAAAAGGATCCAGATAGAGATTTAGTAGAGATAACTTTAGAAGAATGGAAAGAAAGTTTGTATAAAAAGGCAAAAAGAGATGAAGAAGAAACTGAATTATGAATCAGAGCAAGAATACATTTCAATTTTCCGTAACATGGGTGAATAAATTTAGTGTTGTTGTGGTGATAAAATCACCAAAGGGGGGATTGCTGGAGCGGGTTTTATTTTAAAAAATGTTGTATACCCTCTCCATTTTCCCTGTTTCTAATAATAAGAATAATTAACTAATCGTAATTGTATTAATTGGATTGCTGTGGAATTTAAACCAACCTTACTAATAAGAATACATGTGGGAATTGCAATTGCATGGCCTAACTAATACGTAAACTAAATTGTATAATGCATATTGATCATAGATAATTAGAATTTTGCACGAATATATGTTGCTTTCGTGTTGTATTCGTGATTTGTGCTTTATTAATGTGAATATAACCCGCATTAAGTGTTGCTTCTGCTAGATAAATACACACACATATGGGTATTAGTAAGGGGATAACATTTTATTAGTCATTTCCATGTATTAATTACGTTTTTGTGTTTCTTTGCTTAAGTTGACCATTTGATGGCCACAAAATAGCCGACATCCCTATTTGATGAACACAACTCTATTGTGAAGGTCTCTGGGTGAAGTGCGCATGCGTCACCATCAGCAGCAGTGGCCTCTACGCGACCCCAACTCCACTGTGCCACTCAAGGACACTCCGGGCTACCAGCCAGCTGCTCTGAAAGAAACAATAGAAGATACTTTTCCGAAGAAATTATGAACTATATCTAAAGACACATTTTCCGCATGGGAAAGCTGTTGAACCATTTTAACGGACCAATCAGAAGCATTTAAAAACATTACTCGTTACTTTTGGAATGTAATTTTACTATAAAACACCATAGATTAGAGAGGTTAGGAGCGCAAGACCCTTCAGAAGATTTTCGATTTCCTGACGTTATGCTGACGGAGAGGACGGTGACACTGCAGGACAGCTTTTTCCTAAGACTCTGACAGTATGAACTGATGACCAAGATTTTGACTTAGAGGACAACTTTAGCCAGAATAGGTAAATATGATGGTCTACTGCTTGATTAAACAAAAGATTTGATTTTCAATTATTTAGATAAAGATTTAAGATTTATTACAAGAACTGTGTTGGGTCGTTATTATGAAAAATGTATTTATGTAAATAAATTATAGATATAGTTATCACTTCAACCAGCAGCTAGCTGATTCATGGCCTATTCATGGGAGGAGTACTAAAAGGTGAAGTTTAGGCCTTAATAAATAGAGAAAGGTAGGGAAATCTATTAGGGATAAATGAGTACTTCTTTCCATTACAGCGAATGGAACAATCGCCTCCTTGGAAATAGGTTAATAGAGGATGAATGTTGGTGTTATGGGCCCCACCAGCGAATGTAGTGATTGAGTGTGTTCTATGATCTGTGACGAAGGGGGGGATTTTGCATTCCGCGCTGCAGCACACTACTCAATTATGCAATAATAAAAAACACGTAGGCAGGTTAAATACTCACTGGCCATTTGAGGCTGATGTCTGCACAGGATGTATGTCGTTACAACGCACACTTTTACAACGCATGCACTTACAACGCATTTTTTACAACGCAACATCCACTACAACGCATTCCATTACATAGCATGACACTACAACGCATGTTTAAAAACTACCTTTACAACGCATTCCATTACATCGCATACTACCTTTACAACGCATACCATTACAACGCATAATATTAAATTGCATTTAAGGTAAGTATTGGATAGTATAGGGGTAAAAACTACTATTCTAACTCCAGGGGGTGTAACAGTAGGGTAAGTGTTGGATTGCGTTGTAATGGTATGCGTTGTAAAGGTAGTATGCGATGTAATGGAATGCGTTGTAAAGGTAGTTTTTAAACATGCGTTGTAGTGTCATGCGATGTAATGGAATGCGTTGTAGTGGATGTTGCGTTGTAAAAATGTTGTTGTAAGTGTAGTGCGTTGTAATAGTTGCGTTGTAAAGGTTGTTCACCGTCTGCACATAGTGCTGTGGCTGTGTGACTGATAGCGCTGTACTGTTAAGCAGGTGGGATTGGGAGCACAGCAGAGCACGGCAAGTCCAGCCAGCGGGATAGAACGAAACACGACTGAGCACAATCGATGTTTGAGCTTCCCGCCGCCTGCCTGCAGCCTCTCTACCCCACCCCTTCATAACTTATCATAGGGCAGGAACCGCCCCCCTGTGATGAATTCGGAAAGGGATTCGATAGAGGGCACAGATGCCCCCCGCCCATGAGGAGACCAGAGGCCGGGGCTGCTGCGATGAAGCAAGCAACCCTTGGTCCCTCGCTGTCCTAAGGGGAAGGCAGCTAGTAGTAGTGCGCATGTTCGGGGTGGGCATAAAAATGACCATGACCAAAACCGAACATGAGCACTATTACTGCGCTCACAAACAACAACTGCTTCCTCTTGTCTGACTGTCAGTCACCACCAAGTGGGCGTGCCCGTGGTCAGGTGCCGGCCCGGAACAGCCACGCTGCGCGACTCAAGTTTCACTTTCACCTTTCAACACACAACAAACAGATTAGATTGAACGAACGAGATCGAACTTCAGTCTCGTTCGTCACGTCATTGAAGGAATGATGATGAATGGGCCCTGGGGCCTTGGGGGCATAGTGGCAGGCGGTGCAACGCCCCAGCGCCCAAATGGACGCACCGTGCCTGCTCTGAGGAAGTCACGGGGTAATCCCATGTAACAAAACGAAACACGTGTTGGCTAAGAAACTGACCACGTGGAGCACAGGACGAACTTCACATTCGGAAGAAACCGATTAAATCCTTATGAAAAAAAACCCAAGTCAATCTGTATTGTGACTTATAAATGCAACTATATGTACAAATACCTCAAACGTATGCAGTGGATTGGTATTTACAATGAAGTGGCCTTGGGACCACGATTTTGAGGATTGGTGGTTTCCCTACCATATGCACCGTACCATACTTCGTGACATGAGAGCGCCAAAGACCTATTATTCACCACCAGCCCCCTATATCTGATAAATAAACAGGCAAGCATTTATTTACAAGTTAATAAATGCTTGCCTGTTTATTTAACATGTTTTTCTGAATATAAGGGTTTCGCAACTAAGCAGTAGCTAGTGCTGCTGTTCACCAGGGGGGCCGCATGTAAAAGTCAAGAGGGTCGCAAGCGGCCTGCGCGCTGTACTTTGACGATCACTGATTTAGATAATCAATTCACCCCACACACTTACAAATGGGCCTGTTTCCCTGCTAGCGCCTCGTCGTCAGTTAAATGGATCCTGGCCACCATAATAGAATGGAGCTGTAAACAAATGCATTTCAAGTAACGTCAAGTTTCAGGCTCTTAATGTTCAGTCACTGATGAGGGTTTAAATTGTTTTGAAACCTTTATTTCTCATTAAGAGATTAGTAATTGTTTGTGTTATTTTTATTCAGATTAGTACAGTTACAGAAATATCTAGAAAATATTGGTTAGAGACAGCGACAAAGTAACAGCATGTTCCATAAAGGAAAAGTCTCTATCTTAGTCAAAAAGGATCTAACCTAACCTAATGAAGCCCAATAAAGATTTTTTTCTGGAAAAGAATGAGATTGCGGAGCTTAGTCAAGGAAATGACCTCCTAATAAAGAGTAGTCCTGGAAACTCAGCCGAGTTCCCTTACCAGTCACAGTAGCAATCATTAAATCCAGCCAATAGAAAGTCGGTCCCAGCAATAGCTATGATTGGCACAAGGAGAAAGTCACCCCACAAAAAGGGCCAGGGCAAGGGGAGATCGCTGTTAACAATAGCTTACAGCAATTCGAATAAGTGGAGGGCAGGGAAGTCGGTAACATCGCTAGCTAGATGGGGATAAAGCATGACGCCTTGAAGTTTAAAGCATAAGGAACAGAAATCAAGCATTTCGCCTCTAACTAGGAACATGCATACATATTAAAAAATGCAATTCATGTTGCAAGTTCAGCAGGCTAAAACATCTTAGTCCAATTGGAACCAATCATCTGATGGCTTTGTTGCAATCTGTTGCCTCTCCTCCTGATTCCCACAGTAAACACTGACGCCGGTGCATAGCTAAACTAAACAATGCTAAATGTTGCACACTAAATACATGGGAGAAGGTTCTCAAGAGAACCCTCATACCAACTCTGTTAGCTGCTTTCATTGTCCCATAGTGAGCTCAAAGGGCTAGTCTAAAGCAAGGAAACATTTATTTTTACAATGTCCTGATTAAATCACACACATAATATTTGCAATATGCTGGTTATACTAACATTCTATTCATTAGAAAGGCAACAGCAAACTACATTGTCTGAGTGAAATGAGCTCATATGGTGTGATGAAGCAAAGAATACATTTTATAAATCAGCACATTTTACAGTCGATGAATCAAAATAAATCTGGGCCTAGTTATAGAAGAACATAAGAAGTGGGACCTTTCTGCATTTAAAGCTTCATGTTTTATTCTACACGTTTAAGCTAGCAAATTTTCATACATGTTATTTATTTATGCAACTTTTCCACGACAGAGGTAGACACACACAGTTTTCTTCATTTCAAGACACATCTCTAATACGGTTATTTCGGTATTGTTGGTCTAAAGTTTTACTCTCTATCACAGGGTCACTCTTGGAGCTCCCAAAGGATTATGAAGTTAGACAGTTAAACACATGAACAATGTGCAAATGCTCAGTCAAAGTTATGTATTTATAAAACAGTAGATCTATATTTACGAGAAGGATGAATAGAGCAGCTAAAATGGAGAACAATATAAAAGAAAAGCCAGAAGTACCTACTGAAACAGAGGACAAGCTATGACCCCAAAATAGTCTCTTGTTCCACCCACTTAAGCTATTAGCATAATCTCTTAGGGCTGAATGTTGTCAGGCATTTGTGAAATTTAGCTCTGGCAAGTAGCACTGCCAGAATCAGAGACAACAGGACCCTGATTTTCCAAAGGATGGCATTGCCATTACATCACGCAAGGTGACCCAATGGCAAGGCAATCCTTAAGTCAGATATACAGAGCCACACAAAGCCGCCTTGCATGGCCTGGCATTGCTTGGTAAATCCAGAGTAAGTCAAGGCAGCGCAAGTCGCTGCATTGCATTACACTGCGCAGGGAAGGCATTACATCAGTGGAATGTGGGTGTTCCTACACATCCACCCATGTGTTTTAGTGCAGGCCCAGAGTTACCAATACAAGTAAACCTGGGAATGTATCAAAATTGTATGCCTTCCCGATAGAGGCACAGCACACTTAAAAAAAAGTAAAGTCCTCTAAGGATTGTTTTTTGTGCCTGAAGGTGTCCCTTCCTACATAAAAACAATCCTGCCTCCAACACAGGCTCCCTTGCACTATTTTGCAAGGTTGCCTGCGTTGAGGCTAGACAGAGCACAATGCACCAGAGCAAATAGAAAGTAGGAATGCGCAAAATGTTACTAAATATGACACATTCCTGCTCTCTCCATTTGTTGCAGCGTTGCAAGTTGTTTTGTGTTGCACTGTGCAAAAAAATGATAAATCTGACCGCAGATATTGGGCTTTAAAATGTTAAAGGGTCATTATTTTGGAAAACAATCTCTCTGCCACTTGGAAGGAGACTGACCATCCAATCTCCAGTTGTTCTATGCTTTTATTACTGCTCTCTGGGATGTCTGTAGCCTCGGAACCACAACCAAAGATAATTCATTGGTTTTTAGAGAGCAAAAGGTTTTCCATGTAGATATCCAATGAAATCCCAAAACGAGAAACACAAAACAGGTGATTGCAGAGTTTTCCAAAGTTGGGTAGATCAAAACAAACTGCGCAAGGAGCACATAGTAGGGGAGAGAGCAGGCTTGTAATCCCACATTTTTGTTCATATTAGCAATCCCTGGATAAGACACCCTTGCCTCTTATTCCGAAAATCACTTAAACTCAGCCGCCATATAGCACTGCGTGGAAGGATCGCAGATCCAGCTATGGGACTCGTAATACACCTTTATTGAGGAGCAGGTAGTCTCATTGCACTAGCATTTGAAGACAAGTCTGTCTGTCCCTACAATTGTTAAAACTGCTAACAACTGTCTATCTCCCCATAGCCTGTTCCGCATCACCAAAGCCACTGTTCACTCTTGGTGAGGCATGGTTTGAGTGTATCCCCCTCATAGAAGCATAGCACTATGGTAGGGGAGCAATGCAAATAAGAACACATGGACAACTCTAAGGAGACTTGTGGTTGCTGTTCAATAAGATGAAAAAATGTAACTTATACTCACTCCTCAAAGGCATGGGGAGCCTGCTAGTGCAGTTTAAATATCCATGGCTACAGCCCCTGAATGCTGTGGAATCCTCAGTGCACTTTTGGCAGTCTCCTGAAAGATGCAACCTCGAGGCTGCATATTTTTTGGGGACCTGAGTGACTAGCCAAACTGCAATGACGAGCGGTGGGTTTTGAGGGATGTCTAAATGTATGACTCAGAAAGGTTTGAGTATTTGTCGAACTTTGAATCAAGCGAAGATTTGTAAGATACAATTTTGTTAAGATTCAATTTCATTGGGATACATTTAAGGCCTGGCTGAGAGGGACACTAAAGGGGGCAGATGTGGGTTGGGCTGGCTGATCTAGAACTACAGATAGCAGTGTCGGAAGCAGATTTAAAGTTTCAATTTTCTCCTGGTATAGAGAACGATAACTTAATAAAGAGAGTAGAAGAGTTACAGCTAATATTCAGACTTAAGTCTGAATAAATATAACTTCAAAAATGGGAGGCCAGTAAAATGAGGGATTTTGAGCAAGGGGAGAACAGTGGCAAGCTTTTAGCCATGAAGAGTAGAATCGATAGATTCTACAATTATATTAGTAGGATAAAAATCGGCACATATATTACGGAGGATAAAGTTAATTTAGAACAGGCTTTTGCCCAGTTTTTTCAGGGCTATATCGTGAGGACCTTCAGCTGGTAGAGGAACATATTGATAGCTGGCTTATAGAGAAACAGTTAACCAAATTGACGGAGGATAGTCAAAAAATACTCATTTCAGAAATAACAGGGAACGAGATATCAACTGTTTTAGATCGAGCCAAGAAAGGGAATGCGGCAGGCCCTGACGCAATCCCCATTGAGGTTTACTCTTTATTAAGGGAAGAGGTTTTCCCGGTCTGGCTGAAGCTGTACAATGAGATCTTAGATGGTGCCTCTCCTATGCCCGATTCTTGGAGCGATGCAGTTATTGCATTGATATTAAAGCCCGGAAAAGATCCAACTCATTGCCAGTCATATAGGCCAATTTCATTATTAAAGGCCGATTATAAGGTTTTTGCTGGTATTCTGAATAATCGGCTGTGTAAGATGATAGGGCAAATTATTCATGAGGACCAAAAGGGTTTTCTCCCGGGTAGGCAGATGTCGGAGTTAGTATACACTTTAATAGGCTAGGTCCATTTGGCATAGTCACAGGAGCTCCCGCTTTCCATCATTACTGTTGACGCTGCCAAAGCTTTCAACCGCGTGAATTGACATTTTCTGGACAGGACATGGAACATTTTTGGTTTTGGAGATGATTTCAGGGAAGTTCTTAAAACAAATATATAAATCACCTCAAGCTTAGATCCTGGTTAACGGCAGTCTTTCTTCTATTGTTAAAATAGGGTGTGGTACTAGGTAGGGCTGCCCATTGTCCCCTATCCTCTTTGATCTATATCTTGAACCTTTCGCCCAAAGTCTAAGACGGAATGAGAAGATCGCCCCTTTTGCTGTAAATGGGTTTAAGAGGAAATTAGCGCTTTACGCAGATGACTTGATTTTGCTATCCTCTAACGTTAACATCACACTCCCGAAGCTTATAGCTGAAGCACAGATTTTTGGGAAACTTTCAGGATATGAAATTAATAATGATAAAACTGAGATTATGGCATGGAACATCATTCATCAGGAGGGGACTTTTGCCAGGGAACTTAGATATCTCGGAGTTAGTTATAATTACCCAAGATCCTGGAAAAATCCCAAAAAACAATTTAGATAGAGTTTCTAGAGAGGTAGATGTATTACCAAAAAGATGACAAAGTATACCACTCACCCATTATGGACGGGTCAATTTAATTAAAATAGTGTGCTCCTAAAATATACTTACTTGTTCAATAACATCCCTCTAGATTTCGCAAAAGTGGATCTGCTTAAAATCCAGGGCAAGATATCTTCTTTTGTTTGGGCAGGTAAAGGGATTAGGTTAGGCTATCCTGGAAAAAACTAAGGCGCAAACTATCGCATGGAGGCATGGGCTTACCCGACTTTCAGCTATATTGTTGGGCATACCAGTTAAAAAATTGTAGGATGCTACTGCTCACTCCAGACGATTCATTAATTGGCAGTAGGTTTAAAGCCATGTTAGTTGGGGTAGAAAAGCCTGGTTTTCTGTATAAGTTTGGCTCTCCTAAATTTTTAAAGAAAGTTCGTTTGAAGGTTCTACGTATGGCGGCCAAGTTATGGTCGGACTGTCAAGACTGTTTGGGACTTTCTTATTATAGTGCCTGGGTGCCAGTGTGGGCTTCCCCAGGAACACCGTAGTGCTTATTGGATGCTCTAGCCCGCCCATTAAAAGAGGCTGGAGTTACGTACTGGAAGGACATTGTAGTGGGTAATAAATGTCACACTTGGGATTTCTGGTACCACACTACGAGAGGTACTCTGTCGAGGTTTAAATTCTACCAGACTTTATCTTGGTGTAAGGGTCAACGTTGGTCTCTCCTGGAAGATAACCACATGGAAGATGATTTACAAGACTTGGCCCTTAGAAAGAAAGAAGTGGCTTACTGGTATAATCATCTCCTGGTTGCTGTAGACAGAAAAATTGAAAAGCCATACCGAGAACTACTTGCCGATTGAGGAGCTTGAAGATATCTGGAAAGTATATCTAGACATTCTTTACCCACTAATTAAATCTGCTGCACTCAGAAAAAACATTTCTTTACACTTCACAGGATTTACTGGTCCCCTCTTAAAATCTCAAGAATAAAGGGCGGTGGAGAAGCTAGATGTCTTAGATGTGGTTCCCTGAATGCAGATGATACCCACATATTTGCTTCTTGTCCCAATATACAAGGGTTCTGGAAAAATGTGGGTAAGACTATCTCCAGGGTTCTGGGTACTGTCGTGGAGGTAAGCCCATCTCCTATTCTTTTTGGTATTTTGTCCATGTCTGGGGGAGTGCATACCCCGATTAGGTTGCAACATAAATTGGTGTTTTATTTGATCCTGCTGGCTAGGAGACTGATTTGTAAATTGTGGCGTCAGGTGGCACCCCCTACCTGGAACACCTGGTGGAATTCTGTAAGATATTTTAGATCTTTAGATCAGAGGGTAAATGTATATAGAGAGAGGCCAGATATAGGGATATTTTGGAATCTGTTGGAAGATCTATCTTAGACCAGATCACAATAGATCAGTGTGAGGATAATTTCCAATGATTAAAACCTCTGGATCAGCTCAGGTTGTGTGTAACGGGTGGTCCCCGAAAAACAACAGCTGAGAGTGGAACCACCAAGTTATAAGCACCAGAGGTGGACCAGGTTGAGAGTTTGCTATAGCTACGGAGGTCATATGAGGAAAAAAAAAGATTAAATTTCATTCTGGACTAGTTCCCAGCATTTGAGACTTTGGGATGAGGAGTACTGACATAACACCTCTAAACAAAAGCTGTGTCTGTATCGGATCACTGACATAATATCGACTACAAAAATATAGACTTACAAAAATATCGATGCCAAAATATAGAATACCAAAATATCGACTCCCTATCTCCAAACAGGAAAGTACAAAAATATAGAATCCAAAATATCGTTGTAAATAATATAGTTAGTCAAAATATCGAATTTTTTAAATGTTTTAAAAGTAATGTAAAATTAATGAAATAATACATATAATTAACTGACACATACTTAAAAATACTTAAATAACATTAAAATTATTAAATAATTAATGTAAGTAAAAAAAATTAATACATATATATTAACGTAATATTTATTAAAAATATTCAATATTTTCTGCGTAGGATAGGGGGCGGGTAAAATTTACTATTACCACTCCAGTAAGTGCAATAGTAGGGAAAGCGTTGGATAGCGGGAGGGTAAAAATTACTATTCCCACTCCAGAGAATGCAACAGTAGAGAAAGCGTTGGATAGCGGGAGAGTAAAAATTACTATTCCCACTCCAAAGAGTGCAACAGTAGGGAAAGCGTTGGATAGCGTAGGGGTAAAAATTACTATTCCCACTCCAGAGAGTGCAACAGTAGGGAAAGCATTGGATAGCGGGAGGATAAAATTTACTATTCCTACTCCAGTGAGTGCAACAGTAGGGAAAGCGTTGGATAGCGTAGGGGTAAAAATTACTATTCCCACTCCAGAGAGTGCAACAGTAGGGAAAGCATTGGATAGCGTAGGGATAAAAATTACTATTCCCACTCCAGAGAGTGCAACAGTAGGGAAAGCATTGGATAGCGTAGGGATGAAAATTACTATTCCCACTCCAGAGAGTGCAACAGTAGGGAAAGCGTTGGATAGCGGGAGTGTCAAATTTACTATTCCTACTCCAGTGAGTGCAACAGTAGGGAAAGCGTTGGATAGCGGTAGGGTAAAAATTACTATTCCCACTCCAGAGAATGTAACAGTAGGGAAAGCGTTGGATAGCGGGAGGGTAAAAATTACTATTCCCACTCCAGAGAATACAACAGTACGGAAAGCATTGGATAGCGGGAGGGAAAACATTACTATTCCCACTCCAGTGAGTGCAACAGTAGGGAAAGCGTTGGATAGCGTAGGGGTAAAAATTACTATTCCCACTCCAGAGAGTGCAACAGTAGGGAAAGTGTTGGATAGCGTAGGGATAAAAATTACTATTCCCACTCCAGAGAGTGCAACAGTAGGGAAAGCGTTGGATAGCGGGAGGGTAAAATTTACTATTCCCACTCCAGTGAGTGCAACAGTAGGGAAAGCGTTGGATAGCATAGGGGTAAAAATTACTATTCCCACTCCAGTGAGTGCAACAGTAGGGAAAGCATTGGATAGCGTAGGGGTAAAAATTACTATTCCCACTCCAGCGAGTGCAACAGTAGGGAAAGCGTTGGATAGCATAGGGATAAAAATTACTATTCCCACTCCAGAGAGTGCAACAGTAGGGAAAGCGTTGGATAGCGGGAGGGTAAAATTTACTATTCCCACTCCAGCGAGTGCAACAGTAGGGAAAGCGTTGGATAGCGTAGGGGTAAAAATTACTATTCCCACTCCAGAGAGTGCAACAGTAGGGAAAGCATTGGATAGCGTAGGAATACAAATTACTATTCCCACTCCAGAGAGTGCAACAGTAGGGAAAGCGTTGCAAAGCAGTAGGGTAAAAATTACTATTCCCACTCAAGTAAGTGCAAAAGTAGGGAAAATAATAAATTAATATTTTGTTCACAATTAATTAATTATTAATACCAAAACAAGTATTACAATTAATTACCAATCACACAAGATTTAATAATTGATTATTTATAAATACCAATATATTTTTGTTTAATTAATTACCTATTAATAATTAATTAACAACCAATTGTTTTTCAATAACAAACATTAATACATGCTAATAATACCAATTAATCATTAATTAATAATATATTGATTAACGATATACACAAATTATTTAAATAATTAATTTTTTACAATTATATTACTTCCCACCATATTCCCCTATAAACACACTACCCGCTACAAATATTAAATGAATACAATTAACATAATTATCAATTAAACAATTAATACAAATTAATTACCAATTAATACAAATTATTTACCAATTAATAATTAATCAACAACCAATTAATTTTCAATACCAATTAATAATTAACTAATAACAATTAAATTACTTCCCACCCTATTCCCCTATAAACCCACAACCCGCTACAGAAGTAAAACGCTAAATTAAATTAAAGATATATTAATTAACAATATACACACATCAATTAAATAATTAATTATTTACAATTATATTACTTCCGACCATATTCCCCTATAAACACACTACCCACTACAAATATTAAATAAATACATTTAACATAATTATCAATTAAACAATTAATACAAATTAATTACCAATTAATACTAATTATTTACCAATTAATAATTAATCAACAACCAATTAATTTTCAATACCAATTAATAATTAACTAATAACAATTAAATTACTTCCCACCCTATTCCCCTATAAACCCACAACCCGCTACAGAAGTAAAACGCACAATTAAATTAAAAATTATTAATAATTCCAATAAATTATTATTTAATGTATTATAATTAAATTACTTCCCACCCTACTCCCCTATAAACCCACAACCCGCTACGGAATTAAATTACACAAAAATAAAATAACATAAAATTCATTACTTTAAAAATATTCTAACAAACATTACAATATTAATACATACTTTTAACACATATACTAACACTTAAAACACTATAAAAAATTCGATATTTTTAACAACTATATTATGACTGTCGATATTACTTACTTCTATATTATTGCAATCGATATTTCTTACCTGTTTTTCGATATTCTTCACCACTATATTTTGGCAATTCGATATTCTGTCTATTCTATATTTAAAACTCGATATTCTGTCCACTTGATATTTTTTTTTCGATATTATGTCTATTTACCGTCTGTATCCTATTACATTTAGTGACATAGTGCATTTCATACTTATTGGTTATGTAAGTGTTGTCTTGCTTCCTTTTTAGTCTCATTCACCATGTGTTCACAGTTCAGCTTATTGTTATATCTGAGTTCTCAATCAATTAGGAGTTTGTAAAGCACACTACTCCCCTGTTAGGGTCTGAAGGTGCTGGGGGGGTGGAGGGGGAGGGGACAGCTCCGTTGGGGTTATTTCTGTGTTCTGGGATATGTCCATGGATTTCTTGATAGGGGTCCATCTTGCAATCTTTAACCAAATCATGTGTGTATGAAAACTCATGGTAGGTGTGGTATACCTGTGTACCTATGGCTAGAATGTGGTACAACCATCAGTATTATTTTGCTGTTAACAGGCACTATGTAACCCACCTTCTTACAGGACTCTTGGAAATTGGTTTTGGGAATTGGTAGTAGTCTTTTATTCTACAGGGTGCTTTGGAGAGGATGATTAGTGAGGAAGTTAATGGGAGTGGTCATCTGGTTGCACTGGGCTGGGATACAGTAACAGGATCACTACAATGTAGTGCAGGCCAGATCCAGGAACCAGGTTAGTCCTGCTGAGAGTGGTATCTTATGAATTTGGTATGAGGCTTCGTGTCGTTTGCCGTCGGTACCGATCAGGAGCTGTGAAGGCTGTGATGGGAGGTCCTCCATTGAGTTGCTTTGCACTGCATCCATACAGATTAAGAGCAGCGAGGGCTGCAAGGTCTTCTGTCAAGTTGTGCTGCTCTTCACCTGTTTCAATGAGGATGCAATCAGGAGCTGCAAGGGGCATTTATGCACTGTATCAGATTTGATGGATCCCACAGCTAGGCAGTGAGGACTACACTTCGATGCCAGCCAAGGGTCCAGGACCTGAGGGTGCATCCCTTGGGGATCGGGATCGGGACTCAATCGAGACAGAGGCAAGCAGAAGGGCTCAGGCTGGTCCAGTTGCAGATTCAGACAGGTCCGTTGCAGCAGATCAGCTGGGCAGTTACAGTGATGCCTCTGAGGCTTGTTGTTTCCCTATCTCGAACAGGCCAGGGTGTGGATGCCTCTGTTATTCATGTTACTATCTGAAACAACACTATACCATTGGCTACTCCTGAGTGATTCACAGGAAATTCAAATAAGTTTGCCACTTTTATAATCCAGTATGAGTTTCACTTCATGTGCAAGCCGGATTGTTTTCAAAGGTTGTGTTTGTTCTATCCTATCTGGGTGCTTAATTTATGCCAGGGTAGTAAAGATCTAAAGTCTTATATAACTACATTTAATCGATTGGTGGCAGGTTGGCCTGAAAATAAAAGAAGTTCCATGTTTTATAGAGGACTCAGATATGAGTTAAAAGACTTGTTAGCACATGTTGTTAACCCTCCTGAGAACTGCTGTGATTTAATTGATTTAATAGTAAAATTGGACCATCGTCTTTCTGAACGCCATTGAGACAAAGGAAGGTCAGATACCAAGTTGTACCAAGGTTGTAGTGTACAGAGAAAAAAGGTCAGAATTGGAAGAAAACCTTGAGCCCATGCAAATAGGGAGTACAAAAGGCCCATTAAGTGAGGAGGAAAGGTAAGGCATTGAGAACTGAAGCTTTGTTTGTATTGTGGGAATAAAGGTCATTTTTTACGTGAATGTTCTTTGAAACCCAAAAGAAAAGGGGCATTGCGAAACCAGAAAACCTCAGACTACGTGAGGAATGAACTTGGGTCCTTTGTGTCATTCAGCCTTTCAACCCCTGACACAGATAACGTTGGTGTGTTACTATTGTCACTTTTGTAACAGCTCAATTGACTTGGTAGGTGCTCAGTCAGTTTTCACTTATTGATAGATTCAGGAGCCACTGGAAATTTTATGGATATGTTCTTAGCAGCTAAATATGTTATACCGATTATATCAAAAGCGGTGCTTGATGAAGTCAAAACCATTGATAGTAGTGAATTAAAGTCCGCTCCTATAACTGACTCCACAGTTGACATATGGATGGATTTACAGACTAATCATTGAAAAAGAATACAGTTTGATCTAATTCAAGCTCCACAGTTTCAGGTGGTTTGGGGAATTTCTTGGTTGGAAATTCATAAGTCAGATATTGATCGGGAAAATGCTCTCTTACTTTTCGTTCTACCTATTTTAAGACATGTTGTATGAGTGAGGGATATGTTACAAATGAGGGAAAGACGGAAGCAGTTACAGTTGAAGAGTCAGTTATCAATATTGCACCTTGTTATCAAGTTCTAGCAGATGTTTTTGATAAAAAAGGCCATTACTCTCCTTCCACATAGACCATAAGACTGTCAAATAGATCTCCCTGGGGCACGCATTCCTTTTAGTAGGATTCATTGATGAGATGCTACACATTGGATTTATCAGGCCATCTATATCGCCTGTTTCATCTCCCTTACTGTTTGTGCCAAAATGAGGAGGCAATTTGGCTGTGTGCATTGATTATAGGGCCCTGATCTAGGTAACAGTTAAAATCAATATATTTGTCCTTTATTCCTACCCTTCCAAATTAGGTTAATAACGGTAAGGTTTTCACAAAGTTGCACTTGAGAGGGGTATAACACTTGATTCACATTAGAGATGGGGATAAGTGTAAGACATCATTTCGTAATAAATTTGGCTTGTACGAATATTTGATGATGCCTTTTGGATGGTGTAAAACCCCTGCTGCCTTTCAATTTCTCATAAGTGAGGTATTACGAGAGTTTGTGGATGTTTTTACCGTAGCTTTTATTGACAATATCTTGGTATACTCATCCTGTATGTCTGAACATGTAAATCAAGCAAGGGCCATCCTACAACAATTACAAGAAAACAACTTGCTTGCGAACTTGGAAAAATGTGAATTCATTGTTCCAAAGGTTCCCTTTCTGGGATATATTTTGTCTGCAGAAGGGGTTAGCATTAGGCCTGGGCGAAGCACTACGCTACGCTCGCGTAGTTTGCGAAGTTCGCGCTACTTCGCGCTACGCGAACTGCACGTAGCACAGTGCGAACACGCGTAGCGTAGTGTTGCGTAGTGCTGCGGTCATTTTTTGCTTGCTCGCGGTCCTCAACGTCAAGTTGGCGACCGCGAGCAAGCAAAATGACATCCTGGCGAGACTTTTTCCTTGTTCGCGATCGCGAGCATGGAAAATAAACCTCCCGGCGAGATTCCCAACGCGAGAAGGTCAGGTTTCTCATTGCGAGGGGTCGCGTATGCTCGCGACCGCTCGCGATGAGAAACTACCAGTTCGCGTTGAGAAAGCTGCAGCTCGAGTAAAAATCTACTCGAGCAGCAGAAAACTACAGCTCGCACTGTGCAAGATGCCATTTTCAATGATTGCACAGTGCCGGTTGCTTGTCCGCACTGTGCAATCATTGAAAACAACATCTTGCACAGTGCGAACATGTTACTACGCAGTTCGCGAAGTGCTACGCGTAGCTCGCGTAGTGCGAACTTCACTTTGCGTAGCTTCGCGAAGTGCTACTTCGCGAACTACGCCCACCCTTAGTTAGCATGGGTCCTCAGTAGGTCTCAGCCATTCTACAATGGAAGACCCCAAATCCATGAAAAAAGTGCAAAGCCTTTTGGGGTTCGCCAATTTTTATAGATGATTTATAGATCATTTTTCTACCTTGGCAGACTATATTAAGAAGCAATTGAACAAAGGAGTGGTTTTCCTTTGGAATGAGGCAGCAAAGCCGGCTTTTCGGAAACTGAAAGAGCCTTTTATGAGTACACCCATCTTGCAATACCCTGCCCCTACTCAACTTTTCACAGTGGAAGCGGATGCCTTGAAAGTGGCAATAGGTGGGGTGCTGTCCCAGAGATATTCTGAAACAGGATCGCTCCATCCAGTAGCATATTATTCACACAAGTTAAGTCCAGCAGAAGTTAATTACTCTTTGGCTTTTGAAGAATGGGGACATTACCTGTTAGGCTCAATGCACACAGTTACTGTGATTACTGATCATCGAAATCCAAATTTCCATAAGTCTGCTAGGGCCTTTTCTATGCAACAGTTATGGTGGACTCAGTTTTTTTCTGATTATGTTTATGTAATACAATGTCAACGAGGATACCAGCACTTTAAGGCTGACACCATTTCGCGTTTGGGCTTTGACATTTCTGATCAAGATTTAGATCATCCCAATATCATTAAAAAAAACGAAATACACTAACAGAAGGTCTTAAGTCCAAAAAATAAAGAACAAAATGCTTCATGATGCTACATACACCGTGCACACCTCTTCAGATAATTAGTACATCACTGAGCCAGAAGATTAAGAGTCCATCAGCCCACCCTTGTTGGCGGAGCTTCGTCATTTGAGACTCTAAGGGGTCAAGGTCTGGGCCCACATTATCGAGCCAACCGGCCCTACTGGGTACCCGACCCAATGATCCCAGGATAGAAAAATCTCCTGCCAAAGTGTGTAATACAATTTTGGAAGACTCAAAAAAAACATATATGCAGTGCTCTAACGTGATAGTGCTTTAAAAATGACTACGTGGTCAAAAAATATGTTTATTGCAAATTGACCAGGTGTCATATCTAAAAACCAAATTAGTCTTAAACAAATATGACTAATTCCTGACTTGGTCTCTTAAGGTCGACATGTTTCAGCCGATATGGTTGTCTAACCCGGCTTTCTTCAGGACCTAATTACGATGATACTCAAGGCTACTGCAGGATCTATTTGGTAAAAATAGTGTAAAGAAACAGCGATTCTCTAAGATAATTATGATATTGTCATCAAATAGGTGTGTGGCTAAAGTCACCCTACCAGACTAGCAATGGTTTTGCTTTGATACTGTCACCTTATCTTCTTTCCCAGCTTTCTGTGGGAGGAAAGCCTCACCTCACCCGGCTGACTGCTCGGTGAAGGAGGCACCACTCTGTCCGTCAAGACCTCGAACTTGACTACGAGCAGTCTGGGAGGTCCCAATATCATTCCTACTGAGCGAATATTAGGAGCCTTGTTTTCAGAGCAAAATGTTCTTAACCCTTTCGCTGCGGCGGGAATTCCGCCGCAGCGCTGGGGGGTGCGGGGGGGCAGCGCGGTGGCACGGTGCTCATGACGGAACCGCTCCGTCATGAGCCGCGGTTGAGCTGTGCTCATGACGGAGTGGTTCCGTCATGACTCCGCCCACAGCGCTAATCACCCGCACAGGCAGGGAATTAGCGCCGCGTGGGCGGCGCGGCCGCCAACGGCCGCAGCATGACGGAACCACTCCGTCATGAGCACACGGCGACCGTGGCTCATGACGGAGCGGTTCCATCATGAGTGGGGAAGGGGTTAACAGAAGTCACTAAGGCACCAAAAGCTAAAGATGCACAGGACTTCATTCACAGTAATGAAAGTCAGTGGGTAAATGAGCTGAGTTACATGCAAGGACAGTTATTCATACCTACTAAGGCTTTACAATAACTGACTGTGGAGTGGTGTCATTCACAGATGCTCGCAGGTCATCCGGGGGAAAGAAAACCACAGAGTTGCTTAAAAGACAATTTTGGTGGCCCACTCTCACTCATGACACTAAGCAGTTTGTGCAGACATGTAACATTGTGCCCAAAGCAAAGATACACATCAAGCTCCAAGGGGTTTACTGCTTCCACTGTCTACTTCTCCCACACCTTGGCATACACTTTCTATGGATTTTATATTAGACATTCCTAGGACACATCAGGGAAATATGTCAGTTTTGGTTATTGTGGATTTATTAGCTAAAATGGCTCATGTTACTTCTTTGCATGGTTTGTCAACACTCAAGGAACTTGTAGATACCTTTCTACAAAGTACTGTTACATGGCTGTCCATCTATCGTAGTTTCTGATCGAGGCCACAATTTGTTTATAACATTTGGAAAATGTTGTGTGAGACATTGCAGATTGACATTCGTTTCTCCTCTGGCTGCCATTCCCAGACAGATGGTCAGATCAGACGGATAGGGTGAATTAATTTATACAGCAATACATTAAATGTCAAGTACTAACAAGCTTTGAAGATTGGAATAAGTTTCTCTGGGCAGCAGAGTTTGCAGATAATAATGCAGTGCATAGTTCCACAAAGATCTCACCTTTTCAATGTAATTCGAAGTGGAGGCAATCTTGGACTCAAAGCACATATGACGCAGACTTTACTACTTGATTCACTGAAAAGGATATGGTCTGGAGGATAAAACATGGGAACTAGTGGGGTATGTTAATGCTCCTCACTTGCTTCATTTGTTTCATCGCAGGCACCCTGATAAGCCCAAAGTGGCCAGGAATGCTATTGAGGGGGCGTACTGTCGGATCTACCCGAATGCAGTTCCAGAGTATTGCAGCTTCTTTAAGGGTAGGAGTGCGTAACCTTTTAGAGTGTGTGCTCGCCTGCAGGAAGTTGCTCATCGTCAATGTGATTTCCTGCCTGGAGGTGTTCTGTCGGTATCCTTCCTTCCAGCCGGCCTTCTTCAAACCTACTTGGTGGTGCTTCGGTCAGAGTCTTTCTCGGGCACCTTTGATTTACTGAGTGCAGTCGTGGCTTCTGGTCCCTGCCCTTCTAGTGTCGGGTGAGGAGACGTGGTGCACCTGACTCTTTGGATTCAGCTTCCATCTTGTTAACTCTTTGTGGTGCTGCAGAGCTGACTAAGAGAACTTGAAGGGAAACAACGACAAAGAGAATTAATAAACTCAATTTGGGTAACATGCATGAGGCACTTTCAGTTATTTTAAAGCAATTACTTATATGATTGTGTTCTTGTCTTCTGGAGCTACTGTTTTGAGGAAATAATCTACCTGACTGTATTCTGGTTTTCTGGAGCAGAATTTATGCTGTCTAGCTACCCCGCTCCTGCAAACCTTTCTCAAAGAGAGATTATAGTAAGAGAGGAAGGAGAAAGGTTTGCTCGCCCCTTTTACGACCTAATAGCAGAATGAATAAAGTAGGGAACTGGTTCAGCTGGTCCTGGCGCAGAGGGGGGGTCATTTGAGTCAGAAGACATGGCGATGTTGGAGGATTGCATTAGGTAAGGAAAGGGAAATTTCAACTGGGACTTCCTCTACATGCAGCAATGCCTCATAAAATGGGAGAGGAAGCAGGTAGACCGAAAATGGGAAACAAAAATGATTAGGGAAGAAGTGGAACTGGACCTGGATACCATTGCAGAAATTCTGTGCAGGGAGGAGGCAGCACAGGTCAGAACAGCTGTAGAGTAAATGGCACAGAAGGTGATGGCATCAATGGGAGTACCACCGCAGAGGTTCAAGAAGAATCCAGCGTGTAGTCACAAGGGTCGAGGAAGTTGTACAGAGAACACCCCAGCCAAGACCAAGACACCGCCTTCCCCATTCACAATCCTAAATAAGTTGTTGCTCCCACGCCTATTGCGCAAGTACCACGCCCCCACTCCCATGTGTCCTGGGTTATCCATAACCCGGTGAACTAGTGAAGAGCCCACTGTGACGATACTGATAAACAATACACTCTATGGTTTCTTGGTTGACACTGGGGCAACGGAATCCTGTTTAAAATAATGGATCATACCCTTGTCCAGGGACTCCATGGACACACATGGATTCTCGGGCACAGTCATGAGGGTCCACTTCACGAAACCCCTCAAGCTGGAAGTGGGAGGGCCCATGGTGAAGGGACATGATGGCCAAATTAAACATGACCATCCATTTCTCTGAGGCAACCCTGGGGGCTCATGAGCTTGAGACGAGCTCGGGGCACGGAGGAGAGAGCAATGCCCACTGATTTGCCAACTCTTCCAATCTGGCCTCACTCTCATGGCCAATACACTCCAGCTAAGGGGATAGAAACTGCAATTGCCACGCAAATTTGTATTCCGCCGAGAAGGCCACCGCGATGTGAAACTATAAGGGGAAGTCCTGCCTCACTTGGAGGCTGTAGAAATACAGCCTAGGTACGGTGTCCTGCGGGAGCCTAGCATACAAGGTCAAGGAGGGTGAAGAGACCCACAACTGTGTGGGCCAAACCCCTGAAGGGATCAGCCAAGCTGACGGGGACCCTATCTCAGATAGTGAGGCACTGTTGGTCAACAGGTACTCCACCATAGACCAAAAGACAGTGGTGAGGCATACGTAGGCAGCAGTAGTGATGGCTTGTAATCATGCAGTCACAGAGATGTTACACGTCACCACACAGCTGACTCTCTTATCCCACCTCTCAGCGCAAGCATCAGAGCTAATAGTGTTAGTTGAAGCCCTCACCCAAAGCTCGAGGAGGACGGTAACCATCCACTCTTATTTAGCTTAGGTCACCACCACTGTGCACTCTGGCATAGGATTATTGAGGCGATGAGGGTTTCTAAAATCAGACAGGACCCCATCATGCACCGGGACCTCCTGGAATTTCTAATAGAAGCACTTACTCCACCCAAGCACGTAGCTGTAGTGAAGTGTGCTGCCCACACTTGTGACAAAGACTTCATAACACAGGGAAATGTGTAAGTCGACCAAACAGTAAAAAAAGCAGCATACGGGAGGGTTAACGAGACACACATACAGCCTTTACAGCAGACTTAGGAGACCAGACTGTCAAGCGATAAACCATACATGGAAACAGCAAGCTTATATTTGAGGGTACTACAAGAGACAGCCCCAACTGATAAAAATGAATAGTGGCTGGCCAGGGGTTGCACACAGACTGCACCTGACCTTATATACCACCAAACGGCCACCAGGAAACCCTTTATGCCCCACAGTCCAGTCAACATAGCCTTGCCTCAACTACACCTATGTACACACATGGAAAAAGACGACATGGTATCAGATCTTCAAAGTGACTGGTTCTTCCCTAACATTACTAAAATAGTCATTATGTATCTGAGCGAAAAGAAAACACTTCTGTCAACTGTATTCATCCCCTGACTCAGTCCAGGAATTCCAAGCCACCATGCCCCACATTCAGCGTTGAATGGACCTCAAACTTAATCCGGGCAAGACCGAACTAGTCCTGCCCGGTAAAGGCTAGATCTTTTGGGGCCCACATTACTGGCCGTGTGAACTAGGACCTCCCCCCCACCCCGTCCCTCTCCGTAAAAAGCTTAGGGGTTATCATAAATGCTAATCTTTTACTTAGCGGCCAAGTAGGGTCTCAATATGCTTCTTCCAGTTGCGCGAAATTAGGAAGATTGCCCACCTACTCACCCATTCCGCTCAATCAAGGGAAGAGGTGCGTTTTCAATAGTTTTCTGAAGCGTAGATGACTGGGTTCACTCCTGAGTTTGAGAGGTAGGGCGTTCCACATTTTAGCCGTGTTCACCGAGAATCGCCGACCTCCTGTGCGTGCCTTTTTTATTCTGTGGACTGTGATAAGGTGTTCGTGATCCGAGCGGAGAGGCCTTGTGGCTTTGTAGGGCGTGATTAGGTTTTTGAGAATGGGGGGGCCATTGTCCTGTAGAAGTTTATGTGCCAGACAGAGGGCCTTGAATTTTATTCTTTCTCTTATTGGGAGCCAGTGCAGGAGTTTAAGAGCTGGTTTAGCTGAAGTTCTGGCCGGGGTGTTCGTGAGAAGCCGGACAGCGGCGTTCTGAATTCGTTGTAATATGTTGAGGGTGGCTTCGGGAGCTCCCAGGTAGATGGCGTTGCTATAATCCAGTCTGGAAAGGATAAGGCCTTGGATGAGCAGTTTCCGGGAGGTTTGTGGTAGCAGGGGCAGAATTTTTCTGACTGATCTGAGAAGGCCGAAGCAGATCCCAGCAGTTTTTTTTTGCTTGGGTTTTGAGGGACAGGTCCTTCTCTATCCAGATCCCTAGGCTCTTAATCTCCTCTTTGGGAGTGGGGGGTTCTCCCAGGCAGTTGGGCCAGACATTAGGGGGAAGGGTGGGCCCTTTATGTCCGAGAAGCATGATCTCAGTTTTGGACCCGTTGAGTTTAAGGGCTGATTCGTTCATCCACATAAAGATTTCAGCGAGGCAGGTATGAAGGTTGGACAGTTCTAGGTTTGGATGGGATAGTGAGACTACCAGTTGGGTGTCATCGGCGTAGCTAATGATTTTTACTCCAAACGGGATGACCACTCCCTCCAGTGGGGACATGTAAACATTAAATAAAGTAGGGCTAAGGGATGAGCCTTGCGGTACTCCGCACTGGAGGGGAATCGCTGTGGAGCGGGTGTTATTCTCCCAGACCTGGAAGGAGCGGTTATTTAGGAATGACGTGAGCCATGCTAGAGTGGTTCCTTCCACCCTGATGTCTTTAAGTCGTTGGATGAGGACCTGGTGGTTGACAGTATCGAAGGCCGCACTGAGGTCCAGGAGGATCACTGCCACTGATCCTCTTGCATCCAAAATGCATCTGGTCTCCTCCACCACAGCCAGGAGGGCGGTGTCCGTGCCCTGACCAGGGCGGAATCCAGTCTGAGAGTTCCTAAGGAGGTTGTTAGACTCCAGGAAATGAGAAAGTTTTTTGTTCACTATTTTTTCCATAATTTTGCTGATTCCGGGAAGGAGGGAGATAGGCCTGTAGTTGGCCAGGTCTGACGGGTCCAGGAGTGGTTTTTTGAGAAGGGCTTTGACGACGTCGGCCTTCCAGCTGAGAGGGACCGTTCCCTGACACAGGGAAGAGTTGATGAGGTCAGCTAGGGGGAGGGCGATTGTGGATGCCACTTTTTTGAGGATGCGAATGGTCACCGGGTCGCTGGGAGAACCACTTTTAATTGTGGCAAGCGTTGTAAGGACCTCTTCTTCCTTTACCGGGCCGAGTGTATCTAGGCGAGTGTCTAGTTCTCCCGGCTGCGGAATGGTGTCTGATACAGGCTTGGGTAGACTGTTTGCGTCTACTCTGGGGTTAACTTGGGGTAGTGTAGCGAGGATCTTGTGGATTTTTTCGTCGAAGTATTTTGCCAGCTTGTAGCATTTGTCCTCGGAGGTGTTAGGAACTGGGGGAGGGTCAGGAACTTTGAGCAGTTCTTTCATGATGATAAAGGTTTCTCTAGCAGAGCTAGAGGACTTTTTTATTCTCTCGTCAAAGAATTTGCTTTTGGTGTTGCGTAGGGCGGTTTTATAAGTTCTCATGGAGGAGCGGAAAGCGTCTTTTCTGGATATGGATCCGTCTTTCCTCCAGGTGCGCTCTATCTTTTTACATTCCTTTCATAGCAGTTTGAGTTCAGGGGTGTACCATGGGGCGGGGTTGACTCTTTTGGCTCGTTTCAGGATGCTTATTTTAGGGAGGAAAGAATCGAGTGGGAGGGTGAGCCAGGAATTGAATTGCGCATCTGCGGTTGCTGGATCTAGAGCTGGGGGGGGGGGGAGACTGCGTGAGTCTGGTGGCCCATTCTTCAGGCGAGAGTTTGGACCAGCGTCTATCCGTGACCCGGATTTTGGGGGGTTGGGGTGGCGGGACGTTGGGATGCCAAGTGATGGGGACCAAGAAGTGGTCTGTCCACGGCAGTGGGAGGGGGAGAGCGGTTTTGAGGTCGTTGATATTGGTAAAAATGGGGTCGAGGAGGTGACCTTTGTCATGAGTAGCCTCTAAGTTCACTAGTCTTAGGTCGTAAGAGGTGAGGTAGAGAAGGAGGTCGGAGGCTGTCAGGTCCTTGGGGTCTAGAAAGTGGAGATTGAGGTCTCCCAAAATTATGAAGTTAGGGGATGACGTAGCCATAGAGGTAACAGTTTCAACGAGGGCGCTAGAGAACTTGGTAGGAGCTCCCGGTGGGCGATATATGAGTAGCCCGGAGAGGGAGACTGTGGGTGAGAGTTGAAAGGCGAAATGGCAGCTCTCGCAGTCTTCGATAGTGCCGTTGTTCGCTCTGCAAATGAAGTGCTCCCTATATATTATTGCCAGGCCTCCTCCTCTGCCGAGGGGTCTGTTCTGAGAGTGGATTAGAAAGCCTTGAGGGAGAGCATTGACGATATCGGATTCTGCGTTGGGGGTGAGCCAAGTTTCCGTAAGGAACAGAATGTCAATTGTGAGATCCTGTATAAGGAGGTTTAACTCTAGGGAGTGTTTCGGAAGGGACCTACAGTTCAGGAGGCCAAGTTGCAAGCCGTGGCGTCCTACCGTGGTGTGGGCTGGGTTGCAGAGATCGCAGTTGGTAAAGGGTTTCCCTCCTTTGTGGGTATAGTTGCAGTTTGCGTTTTTCATGGGGTTGAGTGAGAGGCGGTTTTCTTGGGTGTAGCTGAGATGATCCTTGATGGATTTGGGCATAGAGTCTGGGCCTAGGGACGGCTGGGCCCGGACGGGCACAGACGGGCTTACCTTTGTCGCGCTGACGGCACGCCCGCTGAGCGCGTCCGCTGCGCGTCCGGGTGAGGCACATTATGAAGGGTGGAGGGCATGGCCTCTGGAGGTGGGCGTGGCCTCGCTACCCTGTAATGGCGGCTATCTAAATCCCCAAAGCGCCGCGGCAGCGTTCATATCGGCTGCGCGGTGAGGTTTTGGTGATGAAGGAGGGGGGACAAGTGCTCAAGAAACGGTGAGAAATAACACAAGTTAAAAGCAGTTTTTTAAAAATATTGGTGCTCAAATAGGGCGAAGTGTCTCCCGGCTTTCTGCCTCAGGAGCTCTCAGGCTAATGCGTGCAGAGGAGCGGCACGACTTATATAGCGAGGTAGGGAAGTGGACGTGGCCTCTGGAGGTGGGCGTGGCCTCGCTACCCTGTAATGGCAGCTATCAAATTCCCCAAAGCGCCGCGGCAGCGTTCAGATCGGCTGCGCGGTGAGGCTTTGGTGATGAAGGAGGGGGGACAAGTGCTCAAGAAAAGGTGAGAAATAACACAAGTTAAACGCAGTTTTTTTAAAATATTGGTGCTCAAATACGGCGAAGTGTCTCCCGGCTTTCCGCCTCAGGAGCTGTCAGGCTAATGCGTGCAGAGGAGCGGCGCGACTTATATAGCGAGGAAGGGAAGTGGGCGTGGCCTCTGGAGGTGGGCGTGGCCTCGCTACCCTGTAATGGCGGCTATCTAATTCCCCAAAGCGCCGCGGCAGCGTTCAGATTGGCTGCGCGGTGAAGATCACACCAGAAAGTCCTGGAGAACAGAACGGCCAAAGAAGCTGTCTCCCCGGACTTGGCTTTCCAGGCAGTAGTGGTTTGTAAACATGTGCAGCGATGCCCACGTGGCCGCCTGACAGATGTTATTTAGAGGAACTCCTCTTCCCACGGTAGTAGTAGCTGCTGTCGCCCCGGTGGAATGGGCGCATAGCCCAACCGGAGGCTCCTTTTTAGCCAGAGAATAGCATGCCTTGATACACAAAACGACCCATCAAGAAATGGTGCATTTGCGTGCGGCCCAACCTTTCTTGGCGCCCACATAGCCAACAAAGAGTTGGTCATCCACTCGGTCATCCAACTGTTTTGTGCGATCCAGATAGAAAGAAAGCGCACTTTTAGGGTCCAAACGGTGGAGCCTCTCTTCCACTTTCGAAGGAGGCGGAAAGAAAGTGGGCAAAGTAATGGTCTACCCGATGTGAAAGGAAGTGACCACCTTAGGAAGGAAGGATGGATGGGTCCTGGGAACCACCTTGTCTGGATGGCCACACAGGAAAGTAGGTTTGGAAGAAAGGGCCTGAAGCTCACATACCCATCTAGCAGAAGTGATGGCTACCAGGAAAGCAGTTTTAAGAGCCAAGAGTCTTAAAGGGCAATTGTGAAGCGGCTCAAAGGGAGCGCAGAATAAATAAGTGAGAACAAGGTTCAAGTCCCACTGAGGCATATCAAAAGGGATTGGAGGAAAGAGATGCATTAAGCCTTTCAAGCAACGGTTAACTACCGGGGACTTGAAAAGAGAAGGATGATCTGGCAGCCGAAGGAAGGCAGAGATGGCCAAAAGATAGCCCTTGATAGTGCCCAGAGCAGAGCCCTGCTGGGCCAAAGAAAGAAGAAACAAGAGGACCTCAGAAAGAGGGGCAGAAAGGGGATCCACAGCCTTTGCTGTGCACCATGCCACAAACTTCTTCCACCGGCATACGTATACCGTCTTAGTGGAGGGACGCCTGGCTGCCAAGATTACATCACAAACTTCAGATGGCAGGTCAAAAGACGTCAACTGCCCCCACTCAATCTCCACTCAAGAAGGTGGAGACTGGACAGGTTCAGGTGGAGGACCGACCCCTGCTGCTGCAACAGAAGATACCTTCGAAGAAGCAGTTAGATCGGAGGATCGATGGCCATGTTGAGGAGCTCGGGATACCAGACTCTTTGTACCCAATCCAGAGCCACAAGAATGACTTGGGCCGAGTCGCGCCTGATCTTCTTCAGCTCTCTGGGCAGAAGTGGTATAGGCGGAAAGGCGTACAACAGACCACAACTCCACTGTCGATGAATAGCTTTGCCTAGCAAGTGCCGCCTTGGAAATTCCAACGCGCAGTTTTGCTGACATTGTGCTTTCTCTTTGGTGGCAAATAGATCTAACCAAGGCTCTCCCCACCTTTGAAAGAGACCTTGCACCACCTCCGAGTGAAGACGCCATTCATGATCCATCATGCACCTGCGGCTGAGTTCGTCCACCCTGGCGTTCAGGGAACCTGTTAGGTGTTGAACCTCCAGGGATATGTCCTGATGTTCCAGCCATGTCCAGAAGCAAAGGACCTCTTGACATAGGGTCCATGACCTCACCCTGCCCTGTTTGTTGCAATACCACATGGCGGTGGTGTTGTCCGTGAACACCTACAATGATCTTCCCCGGACAGAGGGAAGGAATGCCTTGAGTGCAAGACAAATCGCACGAAGTTCCAGAAGGTTGATGTGGAGCTTGGAGTCCGCCGGAGACCAGAGGCCTCTGATGTCCACCTCTCCCATGTGGCCACCCCATCCCAGAAGGGATGCGTCCGTCACCACTGTGTGCTCTGGCTAGGGAAGGTAGAGGGATCTGCCGCTGACCCAATCTTTGTTTGTGAGCCACCACTGCAATTGCCGAGCAGTGCCCTAAGACATCTGGATGCAATTGGACAGATTCCCCTGATGCTGCGGCCACTGGAACCTCAGGTCCCACTGCAGAGCCCGCATATGCCACCTGGCATGATCGACCAGCAGGATGCAGGTGGCGATGAGGCCCAGCAGCCTCAGGGATATCCTGAACAAAGACAGGGAATGAGGCTGAAAGATCGGAATCATAGCCCGAATATCCCGGACTCGCTGTTCGGGAAGATAGACCCGAAACTGACTTTGGCACATTGACGGAGAACCCCAGCAATTACAGGAGTTCGGCCGTAGTCTGGAGGTGGGAGCCGACTGCCTAGGGCGAGCCTACCTTCAACAGCCAGTCATCGAGATAGGGTAAGACTGGAACCCTTGATCTGCGCAGATGAGCTGCAACCACCGCCAACACTTTCGTGAACACCCGAGGGGTGCTGGTAAGGCCAAAGGGAAGCACAGTGAACTGAAAGTGCTCATGGCCTACCGTGAAGCACAGGTAACACCGGTGGGCCAGCAGGACGGGAATGTGAAAATAAGCATCCTGCAAAGCTACCATCCAGTCACCAGGGTCGAGGGCAGACAAGACCTGAGCGAGGGTCAACATCTTGAACTTCTCCTTCCGGAGAAAGCGGTTGACGTCCCTGAGATCCAAGATAGGATGCAGGCCCTTGTCATTCTTGGGCACCAGAAAGTAGTGGGAATAGCAACCACAACCTACTTCTGGGACAGGAATGCGCTCGATGGCCCCCTTGGCCAAGAGGGCCAAACCTTCCTGCTGGAGAAGCGCCAGGTGATCTTCCGACATGCGGTGGTACTGAGGTGGCATGGCTGGAGGGGTAGTCTCGAAGAAAATGGAGTAGCCCCTTTGGACTATTTGCAAAACCCACCTTTCCGACGTGATGGTGTGCCAGTGAGGGAGGTGATGGCGAATCCTGCAGCCCACTGGCATCTGATGGGCCTGAAAGGTCAGACTAGGAAGGTTTGGAGGCTGCTGCAGAGGGGGGTTGGTTGACTGGCCCGCCCACTGATCCCCTGAACCACGGTGGTGGTTCCCACATCCCTGGCCAAGCGAAGGTTGAGAAGCTTGCTGCGGCCTGTGGCTCTCGGTGGGACGTAGTGGGGCACCCGTTCGGTAGCCACCAAAGGGGCAAAAAGCAGGCTGCACTGGGTGTGTGGAGAGGACAAAGGACTTGGCCGTTGCCTGTGAGTCCTTGAAACGCTCTAGAGTGTTGTCCACTTTGTCACCAAAAAGGCGACGGCCTTTAAAAAGCATGTCCATGAGTGTGCTCTGGACGTCCTCAGAAAAGCCAGTTGACCTCATCCAGGCGTAGCGCCAAAGGGCTACCGATGTGGAAATTGTTCTGCCCAGAGAGTCGGCGGTATCATCCCCACAACAGATGGTAAACTTGGCTGCATCCCTCCCGTCAGCAACAGCTTGTGAGAGCACTGTCTGGGCCTCCTCCAGACACTGAGGCAGCACCTGCGCAACCGTATGCCACACAGAGTGGGAATAACGGCCCAATAGACGTGCAGTGTTTACCGACCGCAGTCCCAAGCTGGTGGAAGAAAAAATCTTCTTCCCAAGATGGTCCAGCTTCTTGGATTCCCTTTCCGGTGGTGCAGAAGGGAATGCGCTCTTGGACGCAGAGGCTTGGACAACCAAGCTCTGAGGGGTGGGGTGTTGGGAAAGGAAAGTGGGGTCGCCCGGAGCCGGGCAGTGGCGTCAGGCAATCATCCTATCAACGGGAGCCCACGTGTTGGGCTTGGACCAGGTGCCCAAAAGGATGTCGGTTAGGGCCTCATTAAATGACAGCAAGGGCTCCAAAGAGCTCGCTGCCAGCTGAAGCACCTCTGTCAGGAGGTTAGTCTTGACCACCACCGTAAGAAGCTTGAGGTTGAGGGCCTCGGCCACCCTACGCAACACCACTGCATATGATGCTCCCTCCTCTGTAGCCATGGTAGGAGGAGACAACATGCCAAGGTCGGTGAGGTGTCAAGACCACTGGCATCCCCCAGTTCCTCTTTCCAGTCGTGCTCTGACTCGAGCTGATCTGTCAAAGGGTCGCCTCACCCCTCTCAGTCCTCCTCCTCCTTGTCCTCAGGTTGCCACTCTGGACGAAAAGGGACCGCAGGAGTGACCAGAGGCACGAAAATCGGTCCGGTTCGGTGTCCACGTCAGGGCGGAGGCCAGGGTCGACGCCGGCCGGAGGCATGACCGGCGTCGGTAAAGGAAACAGTGCCTGAAGAAGTGTTACAGTAGAGGCGTAGTAAGTTCAACCGGCACCGATCCGGATCACGGCCTGGATCCAAGGGGGGCATGCGGTGTCAGGGACGGAGCCATCAGCAGAGAAGGCCTAGGCCCCCCTGATGGAGCAAGAACTCGTATTGAAGAGACTTGCTCGGAAGCAATCCTCTCATTTAACTTCTGACATTGTATTAACCACGTATTGTGTAAATTAATACGTACAAGGGCAGCCACTGCAGTTATCTATTGTCGGATGACCCTCATTCATTTCCTCAGCCTAAATTGCGAACCGCAAAAATTACACTCGCGTTTGAAAAACTCCCCAGCACTTGCTTGCCTCCAGGAAACCTGGTCTCATAGAAATTTTAATCAAAACAATTACTTTTCATTTGAAATCCCTGCAACAAGAGTAAGTCGAGGTCATGCTAAGGGGGGGTCTGCTGACCCTATTGACGGCCAATTGCACAGCGCGCTAGCGTTTTGGGAAACGTGGTTCGTTAGTTATCGCTTAGGCTGCCAGAAGCAGACATTTCGTTGAACACAACTACAAAGAGGAAATAACGAGGAGATCGGGCTGTAGTTTTGGTTGATTTAAGACGCACGCAACAGAGGACAACAGCGGGGCTCTGCAGCACCGAGGAGATCGTTGCCGCACCATTGCCGTGAAGGCAACGGCGATCGTTATTTCCAGCACAGACGCCCTCACTCCTTCACCTTGTTTGCCGTATGGAGAACGGCTCCATTGGCTCTTTGGGACTTCAATCCCCAGATTCCCTTGCTTTGCCGCTTGCCCAGACGCGGCAGAGTGATTTAAACACTGCCAGCACCCTGTTGGAGACTGGGTTGGGCTACCCCCCTTTCATCTGAGCTTAGCTGAACTGACTTGAAAAGGTGAGCCTACATTAACTCTGTTTTATCCCCCACGATATCTGGCTAACGCGATCATGGGAAGCGAGTGGGCCTGTCAGCCTTAAGGCACGCCGCAACAAGTATTGATAGCATGCTGGAAAGAGCTGTTAGTATTGTGAGTAACGAGATTGAACTGACCGAGAGGCGTCTTTCCCTTGGTTTGGGGGTATCCCCTCACCCCCCACTTCCCATTTTAGAGGGCGCCGACTTGAATAACAGTGCACCAGACAGCTCTATCACCAGTTGCGCAGTTTCTGACGGCGATACTATATCACAAGCTCCCTCCCAAGATGTGGTTATATTAGACACCCCGGTGGGCACTGAGGCAATTACTGGGGCAAAACGTAAAAGGAAGCCAGCAAAAGTGACAATTGCTAAGAGGAAGCAGCCTAACCACCCTTGCTCATCTCGCTCAGTACTGAGCTCCTGGATACGCCCTCCTCCTAATTCTCCAACAGTTGTTGCTCAGGTTCACATTCCAACTATTGACTCTTGCCGCTCAGACTGAGAATGGCTTGCCTCTTTTTGAAAGTCAGGGCTGTAGCGAAGCTGTCATGCGTTATATTGTGGACACCGTCACTGAATGTGTTAAAAGTGCACTTGACAGTTTCCTCGCCACTTTGAGAGAACATCTGCCATTGCCTCAGCTTGAGCTCCCAAACAAGACTCTTCCCACCCACACTGATTCTCTTGCGTCTACTGCTTTGGGAATGCCACTTATATCTTGTAATAATATGTCATCCTGTACAAATACCTTGACCGGCGCAACCAACTTGAACTCAGCGATTATTTCTTGCAATATGTGTAATAAAATTAAGCTGTGTTTTGCACCTGAGGGCAATGGTGGAGAAAACGGCATCTCTGACAATGGTTGTGTAAATCGCCCACTTGCTAAGAACGTGACACGCACTATGCCTACTGTCAGTATCCCCATTGTGGCTCGTTCTAATATACAGGATGCTGGCAGCATAGCATGAGAGGGTGGTATTGATATCTCAAGATCGTCAGACCCTTTGTGCTGTAGGGAGGTGCTACATCTACCCCCAGAGGCGTGCCCTTATGTCGTGGTCCTGGCAGGTGTGCCCCCATTAAGGCCAAATCAGACAGAATCATGGGAGCAATTACGCCATAAGAGCTTAGACTGGCTATCCAAACATAAAGGGTTTAGGGCATCACTTACTGACCATATTATTATGGTACAGAGAGTTGGTTGGGTGGGAGACTCCCTAAAACATATTAAAGGGGACTGTATAGTTATTAATTTTCGGAGACCTTCATTGGTTAGATCAATATTATCGCCCCAGGAGGCCCAGCCTAATTTAAACACCAGTGTCTGGGCCCTGCCATTGGGGTATTTTTATAAACCTTCCCTGGAGGCATCACTTATTGATATGCCTTTTGCCGCCCATCCCCTCTCGCTACACAACAGATTTACGCCCTTATCTGGTTTGAATAGCCAGGACTGACTACCTTCTCCCCGACCAGAATTAGATTTAGTAGAGCTAGATCCCTCTCTAATTGTATCCCCGTCTTGTGAACTCGACATCCGAGCCACCCTTAACGCTGAACCCACTCTCAAAATACTGAGTTGGAATGTCGCAGGTCTCGCGTCTAAAAATGAATTTGCCTGACTGGTTGGAGTTAATTCACAAACAAGATATTGTAATGTTGCAAGAGACCTGGGCCACTCAAGAGTTGTTTTTATAGGGGTTTGAATGCTTTAATACTGTAGCCCCCATTCCAGACTCTGGAAGACCATCTGGAGGCCTCTCAATTTGGATTCAAATTAGGGCAGGGGGCCGTGCTAGGGCGCTCACCACCAATAACGACAAATTTCAAGCCCTGGTCTACAAACGGGGAATTTCGTTTTATTTAATTAATTTTTATAATAATGATTTTAAGAATGTTGCCGAAATATGAACTATATCGATCTGTTTAACTTCATCTCCAATATACAGACATCTAACCGCGGCATTAAACCTGAGGGCATTTGCCTAGGGGGTGATTTTAATATTAAGCGCCCGAGGGGCATCCACTCTGCTATCTATCCTACGAACATGGTACCATTATGTCATAGGGGGGCCCAATTACTAGACCTCCTAAGTATTAACAACTTTATAAATATAATGGATCTCGCAGAAGTGTCGACTAGAGCGGGCCATATTGAACCCACCTATAGAGGCAGGGGCTCGACTTCCACTATTGATTATATTTTTACTACTGCCCCTTTAGGGAATTGTGTATTAAAAGCTGAGGTGATTCCCACACTACAGGGGATCACAATCCTGTCAATCTAACCCTGAGTTCTATGTCTAGACCAATCTATGATATAGAGTGTGGACTTGTCCTCCTCTACTGACAATCTCAGATTGGTCTGGCGTGGAATAGACAACAAAGCCATATTTGGCAGGATGGTAAGAACTCACCCTGAATTGATCGACACTTGTTTGTCGTTTAAGGAACATAACCCGGAGGTAGTCGTCGCCTTCTCACAGCTTTGTGCAGGAGTTAAAAACTTGTTGTCTAGGCCTAATAAGAAAGCCCACCTGGACCCAGGTTGGTTCAATGTTGATTGCTCCTCAGCTAATAGAGCCCTGCGCAGGGCACTTGTTAACAAACCCAGAGATAGTTCCCGTATTAAATCACTTAGATTATGTTATAAAAGAGCTATAGCAACTAGAAAGGAGGCAATTATAAGAGAGCATTGGGACAATCTTGCACGGGCCACCACGTTAAAAAATTGTAAGGATTTTTGGTCGGCCGTTGTCAGGACTGTCAGACCAAAACTAAGATTGAAGCCTTTTGTAAGGTCAAGGGTGCTGAAAACGAACATTCATAAGAAGAGGCACGGCTCCTTAAGCTTATTTAAGGATCGAGCTAAACCCAAAATGGCCGTCAACACTGGACCGAAGGAGCTGCAGGTTAGCGCTCTAGCGTTCCACAAAGATTATGAAGGTACAGGTGTTGAGCGGTTGCCGCTTCGCACTTCACCAAGAAGCTGAGGAGAGAAGGTCGTTTTTTTGGCAAGCGTCGTGAAGTCAGTCAGGGATAAAACGCTTCGTTGCGCAAACCAGTTTTTGAGCATTGTTGTCCGTAGCGGAGAAAAGCAAAAGTAAGACTGTTCCTGATATTAAAATATTAAGATATTTTCCGGGAGTTGAAGTACCGTGCCTCGTCTTCGAGCACATTAGTAGCAGTTACCTACCGCAGTGTAAGGCAACATAATTTGAGGAGAATAAACAGAGCAGTATCTACCGTATATGGCATTTTCATGAGAACGATTCATACCGTGTAAATAAAGATTTCAGTCAGATGTAATTTCTGAACTCTTAGTGTGGAGAGTAGTGTAAAGAAGATAAAGAAAGAAAAGGAAGCAAGAAAAGAATTAGAGAGCAGCAAAGAGGAGAAAGAAATAAGAAGTTCCAGACACACACTGAAAACAGAATAAAATCTTGTACAGAAAAATATTGCTCACCAGAACAGAATCCAGTTGAGGCGCTCGTCTTGAGTCTGTGGGTAAGGGCATCTAAGGAGATATAAAATAAAGATTAATTAATAGATAGACAGAAGGAAAAGAAAACTAATATCGTTCCATTAAGTTACAGCGCCACAGAAGAACAGAAAGCAAGAACCGAGATAAACAGAGTGAAAGACAGGGTAGGTGTTAGAGGAGGACTTCACAATACACCAACATATGGATAGGCAGGAAGGATTTTTTTGATTTAAATGTCGTTTTCTCTTTTAGTAAAGACTCACCTGTCCAGTCCTAAGAAGATAGAAGGGTGTGAAGAGTGAAGAACCAAGAGGACAATCGTGGCTGTCTCTTCTCTGTCCCATTCCCTTTCCCCCTCTGGAATTCCTTGGTGTGTTAACTCAGGTTATAACGCGGAACACTGGGAAGGCTAGGGGAGGTAACGGGAACTTGCGACATTCTGCTCCCGTGCTGAGAGGAAGGGGTGCAAGCAGTACTTGACAGCCGTTAAAGGCATGAGGTCTCTAGGGAACCCTATGTCTCCTATTAGTTGCAATATCTCTAGTGAGTCCTGGGAAGCACATTTTAGTAAGATCTATTCTGCTCCGGCTGTACCTATAATCATTAATGAGTATATAATGACTAACAGGGTTTCAATTGACCTATCGGAGGTAGAGGAGGCTATTGATCAGAGCCTGGGAGGTAAAGCCCCTGGCCCAGATGGCTTGCCCATAGGCCTTATCAAAAGTCATCCTGATTTTTGGGCGCCCCTATTGTTGAATGTTTTTAATAATTTAATTAATTCCCCTATACCCCATACTTGGTCCTCCAGTATTATTGTGCCTATTTTCAAAAAGGGGGACCGCTCAAACCCGAGTTGTTATGGTCTGGATGAGTCCCTTGTATCCTTTTTAGCTTATCTGCATAAAGACCTACATGCCCGGGTGCGCATAAGCAGAGGCGGGGAGGTCTCAAAAATTATTGAAGTTGGTAGAGGTGTCAGGCAAGGATGTGTCCTGGTCCCTCTTTTATTCATTTTGTATATCAACGATCTGAATAAGTCTCTGATAACACTGACCCAAGATGTCCCACGCATTAACGGCAATAAACTTCCGGCCCTGTTATATGCCGATGACGCGGTGCTGATGGGCCGCACCCTAAAAGCCCTTCGTATTCTGGTGCGTGGTTTTGTAGAGTTTATGGCCGCCTTGGATTTATGCACTAATTTCAAAAAATCTTTTTTAATGGCGTGTGGGTCAAAGAAGTATTTTAAGTCATCAATAGTTTTAAATTCCAATAGTTTACAGATCACTCGCACTTTCCCATATCTTGGTCTGGTATTTGCCTCAAATGGATTATGGGCGGACCATGTGGCTTATTGCAGGAGGACGTTCACAAACTCTACTAACACGATACTCGGGCTATCAAACCTGAGGAATACAGAGGTGGTATCTGCCACTGTCAAAATTTTTAGACGCCAATGTATACCTATTGCCATTTATGGCGCTGAAGTTTGGGAACATACTAATAGTGGCATCATCCAGGATGAGGAGAATAGATTCTGTCGTAAAATCCTGGGTGTACCTATTTCTTCCTCTAAATATGCCTGTCACTGTGAACTTATCCTGCCATATATTGAAGATTACATTAAGGCTCGCCCAGTATTATTTTGGCTGAGAGTATAGAGAAATCCCGTGGCCCAACTAACCAGAGAGATAATATCAGACTGTTTGAAATGTGATAAGGGAATGAACATACCTTGGTTGGCAGCGGTACACAAAAGTTTATCCAGTGTGAATTGCGAACACTTATTTTCAAATCCTTTAGACCTCAGCACTATTAGCAGTAAATCCCTTCAGATGGCTCTCTATGCATTCTATAGGGATGCCATATTGGATAAGGAGCGTAAGAAAGTGTCAGTCGCTAGATATATGTGTATTGAGAATGTTTCACGTACACCTTCTAGCTATTTATTAAAACCAATTAGTAGCTGGGAAAGGGGGCTACTCTTCCGGCTGAGGACTGACACCATGAAATTTATGCTCTCTTTTCCCGCTGAGTTTACCTCTAACCTTGATCTATTGCCATGTCCATGTAATAGCCAACAGAAACAATCGATGTTGCACTTTTTATTTTTCTGCTGCTATTATTCAATACTCACTAAAAGGTTTTTACTTCCGTATTTTAAAGCCTCACTGGAGACTGACTATAAGGCTGCATATGGGAAGGTCATTGCTCTAAAAAAATTATGAGCTAGCCTTTCGGGTTTGCTCTTTCTTGAAGGCGGCGGTACGTACTCGTAACTCTATGTGCCCCTGCTGAATTCTTTGTATTTTACCTTGATATTTTAACTTTTAAGTTATATGTCATTTTAATGGATTTTGCACTTTCTATCCTGTGTACTGTACCACTGGAGGACTAATTTTAATCTCAACTGGATTCTTTTTAACTGTTCTTTTGTTGCTGATATTTTTCGTTGAATATGCTGCTGTTTGTCTGCACTTTTATGGATATGTACTTGTATCCGAATAAAGTTTATATTGATTGATTGATTGAATTCGTACAACATTGAACATAAGAGACAGAGAAGCTTGCTTATGTGTTTTACTGATAAGTAACTCGAGCAAAATTCTAAAATGGCTGCTAACAGGAAATATTTATTGCGCATGTGTCAACTGCATCTACGCAATATGACAAGCTGTCGCTTGGAGGGAAATTCTTGCGCATGAGCAAACGCTATTAAAATGGCGGCTTGAAAGCTCACATGCTGGGCATCTGCTATGCTGAAACTAAACCATGCTATTTTACTGATGCTTTTGCAAGGAAAGCCTTAATAAATAAATGGGATTAGAGTAGAAATAGGTGGTATACAGTGAAACCATTTATTTTTAAAAATAACATTTGTCTTTCTGACTTTCTTATTAGTGTGTATTTGGGCCTCTCGTATGAGTCCACAGTCTGTTAATAATGCGACCTCCGTGCATGCCTGATGAAATTGTGCCGGAAGAAGTGATGATAACTCTTGAACGCGATCCAAGGACGCAAAAGTTACATACCCTGGGAACCAACACTAAAGACCTCTGGATGAATAGAAGGTCATGACAAAAATACACAAATGTCGCTAATAAGATGTGAATACGGGTGGGAATAAAATATTTTAATAAAAATTAAGGGGTTGGATCTTTGAACAATGATAGATTAAGATGAGGTATAAGCATGGTGTGATGATCATCCCTCCTTGCCTGTCCAATCAGAGTTAGTTGTTTCATGATATTGAAACATTAATGGGTGGTACATGAATATTGAAAGGTATAATTGAGGTAGTCTTAGTTAGTTAGTCAGTCGGAGATTTGCTGAATGCTGCAGAGCTCGGGATGCTGCCGGAGTGACTGATGAAGAATCGAATACAGAACCATAAATAAATTAATTAATTAGAAGAAGATCGCAGAAGAATCTCGAGGAGGAAGAGAGTGTCAGAGAGGGGTGCTACGCAAGCATCGGTGTTAGAGAGGTCAACTATACTGTCCTGATTTCCTGTCCTGAAGCCTTTGTCACCTGATCTTTCCCGGGGGACCCTTACCAGCCCTTTGGCCAGGAGGTTGGTTCTCACACCATTCTAGGTAATATCATTTTCCGTGAATGTATAGATGTTCTTTTCTCTCTGTCCTCTCCTTTCTGAGCATAAGTCATTGCAATGTATAAAGTATGTGTTTGATGAATGATTATTGAATTTTCCTTCCTATGAGTGACGGAGACTGTATTAGATGAAATAATTTAGATAAAGTTTTAAAATTTCCCCGAGTCTGTGGTTATTTCATTACAATAAGAGAAATAATTCATGTCACTTCACCATCAACTAGTTCAACTAATGGTCCATTGACCAGAGGAAAGAACTTTTTGTTGAGAGCAAGAGATGACTAATCTTGAAATGTTAGGAAATCATACACTTTGTCTCCAGCGGTTTTACTGGGCGGAGTGTGTAGAGTGTGTGTTTATGGGCCCAGTTGAGTATATGGTATTAGAGTACCTGTTGCTGGTGAGCCGCTGGATCACCCCAACCGAATCCGCGGGGCCTGAAGGCGCACCGGCAGAATCGGTCTGCCCAAAGATGGCGTGCATCGCTTTGTAGAAAGTATGAAGCAGGACAGGAGTCGCCCCGGGTCTTGGATGGATGGAACCGTGGGATCAGTTCGGCAGGCTCCGGGCGCGGAGCCGCGGGAGGGGCACCGCCCGCATCCCTGGTCGTGTCAGCCCACCGACGGGGAGAAGTCGAAGAGCAATGATGCTTCTTCGACTTCTTTTTGGCCTTCGACTTACCTGAGTCGAGTGAGAAGACCGATGACTTCGACGAGTGGTGATGGCTCAGAGACCGGTCCCTCGACCTTCCTCGCAACCGGGACCTTGAATGGCGTGGAGCCGACTGCCGGTGCTCAAGCAGCTTTCAGGACTGCTCCCGCAAAGCCTTCGGCGCAATGGACCGGCAGTCGGAGCATGACCTGGTGTCATGGTCGCGCTCTAGACAGAAGAGACACACACGATGCGGATCCGAAACCGACATCAGTCGGGTACAAGAACTGCAGGCTTTGAAGCTGGGCATCCCTAGTGCACCAGGAGTTGTTAGACTAAAAAAAGACGTCGACAAAAGTCGATCAAAAAGTTCAGTCAAGAATTGACTGAAGGTACTGCTCTCTGCGGATTTGCGCTGATGGCTCGGAAAAAGAAAGAACTGACGTCAGCGTGCAAGGGCGGCGTCTAAGTAGATACTGCGACGTCATCCCGGCGTCTACGACGCCAACAACCGACGCCACCTTCCGACACGCAGAGGTACTGCTTGATGAAAAAGCTTTCCGGGTCCAATCTGACGCCTGGAGGTAATTCTAAGGTAATGAATCTATAACTAATGTGATTCTTTCAGATAACAGACACAGCAACATTTGAGCCAGTCTCAATAAAAAGTGGCCCCACTGCCTCCCCCCAGCCCTCTTTGAATTAAAAAACACACCTAGCAGCGATAATCACCACACACCTCACCAGATTGTAGCAGTTAGACTGATTAGGACACCCATCCTAACAATCCGGACCAAATTGAGCACTGAAGCAAGCTCTCAGGTATTAGGGGATGAGTTGCATGTATACCTCTAAAATTGACAGAGGACTTCAACAAGGCTAACCGCTCAAGAACAGTCTACTTGTTGACTTTACAACAACATTTTTTAGACCTCAGTAAAGTCCAACCAACCCTTGTACCACTTCATCCAACCCGGCACTAATCTTGTGTTAGGTTTCCTAGCTTTCAGGAGCTCAAATGGTGTGATATTATTGGTTTGGTGTGGAGTCAAGCAATATGTTTCTAGTTGTTTTATGACTTCCGCCCTCCAACACAATCTGCTGGCTCTGGCCAACTGAATTCCCTCCTTGATGGTGCTGTTCAACCTTTCCACCATTCCATTTGTTTCAGGATGGTGCAATGCACTTAACCTGTGTCTGATTCCATTGCAATGTAAGATTTCTTTCATTTCTTCGGAGCAGAACTGCACTCTGTTATCTGTCAGTATGGTGTTGGGCAACCCCTCTCTAAGAAATACCTCTAGCACTAAATTTATTACAGTATTGGTGCTGAAATCCGATGTAAACTTGGATTTCGGCCAACATGAGAAAGATCCACTAACACTGTTATGTAGGGGAACTGCTTCTCTCCTATTAGAGGACCTACAATATCTAAAGGGATATCTACCCATAGACCCTATGGTGACGATCTACAGTGGTGTCTTGGACATGATCTTTCCTGACTATTAAAACATCATCTTGGTAGCAGAATACACCTGCTATACCTTGTAGCATGTTTGTAATGACCCTCTGGAATACCGCAGCTGCCGAGACAAGCCCAAACGGCATGCGTTTAAACCTGTATGCCCCAATGGGCATGATAAATGCAGTCAGGTCCTAAGAGTCTGGATGAAGCTTAATGTGGTAGTAGGCGGATGCCAGATCCAAGGTCAAAATCTCTGGCACCCGCCACCCTACTCATCAAATATGCTATGTTATGCAAGGGATACTTGTCAACTACAACCTCTTTGTTTAGTGACCTCAGATCTTTGCACAAGCAAACTGATCCATCACTAATTTTAGCTATGATCATTGTGGCCAACCACTCTGTTGTCTCAACCGGTTCAATTACATCCGTACTGCATAGTTTTTCTAGTTTGGCTGCTACAGGTGTCGAGTTTTTTTTTAGTTTTATTCTGTGCTCATTATTCTTTAAGCATCCAAGTTCACCAGTGGAACTCTTTTTCAATAGTAGTTAAAGTTTGATCCACACTTTGAACTACAATCTGAGGATCTGTATTGGGGTTGAGGTATATACCTATGTCCTTTTGTGCCAGCCATCCCAAGATGTTGTCCCCCTTGAGGGAAACATAAACTTTCATGACTGAGTATCTACCCTTGTAGGCTACCGTTCCCCAAAAATAGCCAAACGTGAATAGGTTGTCCCCCAGAACCTCCAAGTTTAACATCCATTTTGTGCAATTTTCTCCCTTTTCCAAACTTCATGTCAAACACATTTTTGAAAATTATAGTCAATTTTGAGTATGAGTCAAACATGGCTTCAACATTCTCCTCTTCAATACTCATGGCATCCTTAGGGTTGCCCAACACTCCTCCATCAACTAGCAAAACAATTTCTTCACATGTGGTGTGTGCATCATTCTTGTTATTCCTGTTGCAATTTACATTACCACAGTAATTCGTTCCGCTCTTACAACATATCATGAAGTGGCCTTTCTTCAAGCACCTATTGCACTTTGTTCTCAATGCTGGACAGTCTTTGTTACTGGCTAGATGTACCACCTTACTACATCTATAACAAGGACCTTTAAATCCACCTACACTCTTATTTTCTTTCACTTCTTTTTTCACTCCTTTGTCCACCATGACTTTACTTAGGTATTCCGTGATCTCGCCTAATCCAGTTTTCCTTCTCCATCCTGTTTTATCTCTCATACACAATGCAGCATGTGTTCAACCTGTTTTGCCACAATCAAAACTTCCCCAGAGCCGTATCGTCCTTCAACCACAACTCTTCCCATATTCTCTCTATTCTACACGTTAGCGAGAACTGGTCCCTTATGAGCTGTTCATACACACCTCCAAACTTGCAGCTAGCAGCTAGTTTCCTCAAGTCTGTCACAAACTCTTTCACTATTTCTCCCTCCTTCTGGCCTCTTTTCCCAAAATGATAGCATTCCATTATAGTGCTGATCTTGATTAAAAAGGGAATATCTGATTTCTTCAAACTAACCTCATGATCATTAGCCCTCTAGCTCCATTATCTTCTAATTCTGGTAAGTGTTCCAGTATTTCCTGCCCTTCCACACCCAGATAGTGCTGTAATAACACTACGCCTCAGGGATCTTGTGCATCTGCAGGGCACTCTCATAAGCCTCAAACCATCTATTCAGGTACTCTCACACCACAAAGTCAGGAAACAGACCCTTGGGAATATGGACCCTCTTGTCTCCAGACGACACTGGGGTAACGCTGCCACCTTCACTGCTGGACTAAGCCTGCCGGGCCTTAACGTCCAGCTCTTTCAGCCTCAGTTAATGAGCATACATTAGTTTCCTTTTCTCAATAGCTAACTTCTTCTGCTCTGTTTCCATGGCCAGCTCATTTCGCTCTTTTTCCATGGCCAGCCTTTTCTCCTCCAAGGCTTTCTCCTTCTCCAATCAATTTAAACTTGGCAAATCCACTTTGATTTTCCTCTCTTCCAACCTATCCTTCAGCACCTCTGGAGAGAGAACCCCCGAAGACACACTGCTTTCTGCCCTGAAAGGGCAATCCAGTACTGGGAGTATGTTAACTACATCCTCAACAGGTCTCAGTCCAAGATGCTCCTGTGGATTCTGGTTCAATTACTCTCCTCCTCATCCTCAAGCTCCTCCTCATCATCCAACTCTTCCTTGAGCTGGGCCACTGTGTAACTCTCCAGGTTGGCCAGCTTAAACTCCATCTTTGCTGGTAGAGGTCACAGACACAACAACCAGGTAGAGTAAAAATGAATTTGGAAAAGAAAAAAAGGCCAATCAGAGAAAATTGACTCAAATTGGTCTTAGATGTGGAACAGTAGTGCACACCAAGTCACTGTATGACAGTACACAAACACAAGTTCTATCCTCACAGCTGATCATCGATGTTAGAAATTGGGTTTCTGGCTGGCAGAGGTATGCATACTGTACAAGCAGGAACAACAATCCTAGTCAGGGTACGTCAGATACACACCATAAATGAACCTGTGCTCACCCTCTGGTGGCTTGGCACAGAGCAGTCAGGGTTCATTTAAGAGGCAATGTGCAAAGTATTTTTTTTTTATTTCAAACAGTATAAACACCACACAGAAAGATACCCCACCTGGTTAGTAGAATAGAGCTTCATTTAATGAACAAAACAATACCAAAATTACCCAAATCCAATAGGTACAACCTGAATTATGAATTATCGAATAGTAAACTGAAATGTAGCGCTTAAAAGCATAAATGTCTAAAAGGGGCTATCTGATCGCAGTAGTCCAGATCAGATCCAAAAGTTCAGGCTGACCCCGATGGAGCGTGGGTGGAATACAGAGACCAGCCTTGGCCTTCTGAAACAGTACCTTGGTTAGCGGTTGTGTCAAAATCAAGGACGAGATGCCGGGAGCAAAGAAGGTAATGTGTCAATGTCGATCCTTAGGATGTAGGCGATGCGTCAGCTCCAAGCTGTGCAAAGAAGGAGTTGGTTTGGGACTAGAGGCAATGCACCACACTGTCGATGATGCAATATCCTCAATCCTCACAGCAGTGGCAATGAGTCAGCATTGATGGATATGCAATGCACTCTTTACTTGCAGCAGCAGCGATGAGTCGGCGTCAATGGATATTCACCGGTTCAGAGAAGCTCAATGACATTAATGTGTTGATTTTAGCAGGAACAGCACATTATAACCACTTCCAAGGGTCCAGGACTGTATTAGCACCACTTGGAAGGGCAAGACTCCCAGATGGCAGAGTCCAGGCGTCATGGCTAGGTGAGATGAAAGTATTTTATGTCCCTGACACTTCAATATAGAGAGCAGCCAGCAAGCCCTTGGAGCCACTTTGGTTCTGGTTTTGGAAGGTGCACGTCCTGTCCTTCTCAGTCTCAGGCAAGAATACAGCAGGTCAGCACAGCAGAGCAGGAGTCCAGCAGAGTGGCAGTCCTTTCAGCAGCACAGTAGTCCTTCTTCCTCGCAGGGTATCTAGTTGGTAGAATCTGAGGTCCAGTACTTATTCCCAGTTGTGCACTTGAAGTGGGGTAGACTTCAAAGAGATGTCTTTGAAGTGCACAGAGTTCCTGCCTTGGCACCAGACTCACTACAGGGGGTATGTATCCCTTTGAGTGGGTACAGGACACAGTCTATTCAGGTTTAAGTGTCAGTTCACCCTCCTAGCCTGCCCAGGATGGCCTATCAGGCTGTGGATGGCCCATCAGTCACATCTAAGCTCCCTTTGTCTGTGGCTGTGTAAAGAGAATGCACAAAGCCCAGCTGTTACCCACTCCAGACATGTATTTATAGACAGGCAGAAGACACCAAATAGCTAAAGTAAGAAAATGCCTACTTTCTAAAAGTGGCATTTCCAGAATTAAAATACAAAATCTAACTTCGCCATAAATTGTGATTTTAAATTGTAATTCCAGAGACCCCAAACTTGGGGGTCCGATCTCTTCCCATTTAGAAATTACACTTATAAAATGTAATAAGGTAATACAAATGTTATCCTACGGGTGATATAGGCCTTGCAGTGGTGAAAAATGAATTTGAAAGTTTTTCACTACTAGGACATGTGCAACTTAAATGTACATGTCCTGCGTTTTAAATACACTGCACCCTACCATTGGGTTGTCCAGGGCCTAGCTTAGGGATGCCTTATATATTAAAAAGGAAGGTTTAGGTCTGGCAAGAGGGTTAACTTGCCAGAGGGACATGGCAGTTTAAAACTGCACACATAGACTCTACATTGGTAGGACTGAGACATGTTTAAAAGGCTACTTAAGTGGGTGGCGCAATCAGTGCTGCAGGCCCACTAGTAGCATTTAATTTACAGGCCCAGGGCACATGTAATGCACATTACTATGGGCTTATGAGTAAATTAAATATTTCAACTGTGAATAAGCGAGTGTTACCATGTTTTAAGCAGAGAACACATGCATTTTAGCACTTGTTAATAGTGGTAAAGTGCCTAGAGTCTTAAAGCCAGCAAAAACATATTCATAAAACTATGTAATGCCTATCATCCATCATCATGCCCCCCTGCAGTGTGGGGAATTGTAAAATGTAGGACACAACAGGTGAATCTGCATGTGTTTACCATCAGAAATGTGTGTGAATGGCAAAAAAACGAATATATTTCCCAGTAACAATCTTGAGAAAAAATATTGGGGGATATTCACAAGGACTTATCGCCAAGTTAGCGGCATTTTATCGCAGCCAAAGTGGCGATAAATTTATCCAGTTTACCTGCAATAGCAGCCTCAAAAAATATCGCCACGGATGACTCCCGCAACTATTGTTAATGAGATGCAGAGTAGGCGTTCCCGAGCAAAAAGCTGCGATAACACCACTCCACGACATTCTCAATGACCAGCCAGATCTGTGATAAGATCAGAAAACTGGCGATAAGGCGCGTTAGCAGCAGGAAACTAACACCTGCTCAGACCTGGTGCAAAGTCGGACCACAGCCTGCACCACAAAAGGGAGCCCAGCCCAGAGCCACACCTGAAGAACAACAGATGCCATGGAGCCACTGATCATGCGGCCCGGACACCCAACAGGGCCACAACACCCACCGCCAACACCCTCAGGACCCCAACCCCCACCCTGAAACCCCCCCGACCCCCACAGAGGCAGCGCAGACAAAGACAGCGATCCCCAGGAAACGCACCAACCTCACAGACCCAACACCTGACAATGGCATTGCCCACTACAGGCTCAAAAGGACAATCATCCTACGCATCCCGACCATCATTGCCCAACAGGCCGATGGCACCAACACAGCGGACAACCAACATCCCACCCCACACCAAGTTACTGGCTGTGCTGCACCTGTTGGTGGCCACTGGTACTCACCAACCAACACCCTCCAGAGTTGGAGGAGTCTCACAGCCATCCACATCCAGGTCACTCACACCTGTCCTGGATGCCATTATCAGCCTGGTACCCCAGTACCTATACGTCCACCACAATGCGCTGGATCTGCTGGAGACCCAGCAAGGACCATACGCCATAGCTGGATGCACGCACATGTTGGGCGCAACCCACAGCACACATGTCCTACTTGTGCCCTCTGCCGACACAGCACACATTCACCCCAACAGAAAGCACACGTCTCATATCAATGTGCAGTAAACAGCGGAACACCCTGGAATCTCCACCAACGTCGTCACAAAATACCCATCCTCTGACAGTCCATCATCAACCATCACTTACAGGATGGCACAAATGGGAATACACTGCCCGTTGTCAAGTACCAAATGAACACCCCACACACCTCAACTCCACAACCATGCAAATCACAACTCTGGCAATGCACATGTCACAAAATCACATACAACATTCAAAACAACATGCCCACTCACCAGACACGATAGAACTACTTACAATGTTAATCTGGGCAAGCTGTGAACATGAGCCATCAACGGCATGGCACCTCAGCCACGCAATATCTGAATGTGGGGAGAAGTGGCAACCAGGCATGTGTGCAGGAGGCAGGAGAACAATGATAGGCAAAGTACACAATGCCAAGAGTGGCGGCGATGTGCTGGACAGACCCCAGTATGCAGAAAACACCCATATCCATGGTGACATACACCGCTGGTGTATGGAGTGTAGTGGACAGTGGACGCAACCAAGTCTCCCCAACCAGTGGGGGAGTATGCGGAAATGTTGTCTGTTACGCCCCTCCCCGTAAGCGTGAGCTTAGAGGTGTGAATAAAAAGCACGTAGCCATGGGCGTGGTCCTCTTCCGAATTGCCTAACGTCCCTGCCAGGGCGGCGCCTCTCACCCCGCCACGAGGCCGACGCCCTCCTCGTGAGCGGAGTTGTCTGTGATCCTGTGCGCATGCCGTACCCCGGCCTGCAGGACCCCTTAACCCGTCAGGCCTGCCCCTGCACAGCCAGGCCACACTGCCCACCTTCCGACACCGGCGTGTGTCAAAGAGGGCCCACCAAATGCCGGCGCAAGCTCCAAGCCCGAGGCCCGCACCCTTAATAGCCTCCTCAGACCATCACGGCCTCCACGACACAGGCCCGCTTTACTCCTTTCTCATTGACGTACTCTACTGCTGCATCCAGCCTACACTACGGACAAGTAGGTCACACATTTGGAACTGAGTCTTGATTACACCAAGGCAGGGAACATCATTCAAGGCAGAGTTTATGTCACTATTCTCCCTTCGATGTGGTGCCACCAAGTCTGTACATAGCAGTACAACCACAAGCGTCTGTGGGCTTACGCGGACAACTGCCCTCGGCCTACGCTGCGCACAAGTAGGTCACAGAATTTGAAGTGGACATCGATTATTCAAAGGCAGAATACACGTCAACGCACGCAAGGCGAGGCGTAAGAGGATGACGCGTTGCAGTCCAGAGGGAATAGGATCATCGTTACGGAGGTGATCGAACACTACCGACAACTGCCCTGGTGTCACTAACTCTGTGCATCGTGAGCCAACGACATGTGGCTGTGGGCCCCTGCTGAGCAATGGCTCTGGACTGCAATGAGGACAAGTAGGTCACATATGTGGAACTGAGACATGATTTATTTATGGCACATTCTATGCCATTGTACACGCATCTTCGCAGACTGCATCCCGTTTCAGCACTGGTGCCACTGACTATGTGCCCCATGATCCATGTACAGTCCCTGTTTGAACTTTGGTGACGTGTGAGACTATGGCCTGGGTGTTGTCATCATCATGTAGCCGATACTGATTTGCTGTCAAGTAGGTTTCTGTAGCATTCATCTACTACATATTGCCTGTGTCTGCTTGGTTCTGCCCTCTGCATCAGGCCCTGGAAGAACACCTTCCACTGTCCCCTGAAACACTCCGCGTCATTCACCGTGGACATTGACGAGGACCCGCTCAGCTCTTGTGTCCCTATCACAGTGCACCGGAAGTCACCGTCCCGTGGCGGTGTGCCTGTGCTGGCCGCACTGCATCCGGGGCCACTAATACTGTGCACCATAACTCATGGACCTGTTCTGATTGAGTACTGTGCTGTGGACAGCGCACGCAACAATGTTACCTCATGCAGTGGGGAAGACCTGGGACTTGATGAAGAAGATGTGTCAAGTGTGCGGACGGGAAAAGGCACAGACAATGGGAGTGCAGTAGGCAACAACTCCAAGGCAGGAATGCAGACTGGAGTTGGAAGTCAAGCTACACACCTGGCTCTATTACTGGGTATTGCGCTGTGGACTGCGGACGCAACTGTCACCTCAGGCAGTGTGGGAGACCTGGGACATTAATGAGAATGTTGATGCAGGTGTAACACACCCCATTGCATCTGAATCACGACTAACCCGAAGGGACACAATCGTAGCAATTTCTTTACATGAGCGCACTCATCTCTAGTGCCCCTACCTCAGTGCACTGCAACTCACGGAACCTCCTGACTGAATATTGGGTGACCTCTGTCCTTGCTCCGGCTCCCTCCATGTTGCTCTGCAGTTGACTCTGTTATGCTGGTGTTTTCTGTTTCCATTGCACTGGTGTCCACTGTTCAAGTTGTTGCCAGCACCAAGCACTCCATGCGGGCTGGCTTATACTCACCCCACGCACATCCAACACATGCGTCACTGTACATGTGGCACTGCCAATGAAGGGGACCGGGCGCACGAGCCCGTAACCAGTTCAACATGATATATGCGTGTGTCCCTCTGGTCTTGTATGCATGGGTGCCCTGGGCCCTATGACATTACATTGTGCTGTGTACAGTGGATGCAGACATGTCATCGCAGGCAGCGGGTTAGAACTTGGATATGTAGTTTTGTCGTCACCCACACAATTTGTAAGGGGAGTGGACTATGCCATTGTACGCAGGGCCAACGTGGGTGTGTGACTGATATGTGTGTGCCCCTGGGCATGGTTCTGTGCTGGGAATGTGCATTTGCATGTGTTTCTATGGCAGGGTGGGTCTCCTTTGTGGGGTGTAGGTGGTCCCTAAAGCGTATTGGACACCCACATATGTGTTCTAGTTGGCTTTCCATGGGTTTGGATCACACTTGTACCTGGTGGGCCAACTCCTTTTGCCGTTCTGACACCTGGCATTGGGGTGCCATGTGTGGGTCGTGAAGTGTTGTGAGCCAGCCGTGCTTGCGGGTGCTCCATGCTGTGTGGTATGTTGCAGGGGCTGGGTTCTCCTCTTAGTAGCTTGTCTGCCCCGGTCATGGTGGTGGGTTGCGTGGGATGTCCAGGGGCTGTTGTAGGGTGTCGGTGTCGAAGTTGTGGTGTTCGTCTCCGGTATCACTGATGGGTTGTCTGGTCTGACCTGCTGGAGGTGTTGTTTGTCCATCTGCAATGTGAAGGGGAGATGCATGTTGACATTGTGTTGACATTTATGTTGGCGCATTGTTCTTGTAGACATGCAGACTGTGTGATAATGTACCCTGTGACTGTTTGGGGGTGCTTGCAATTTGTTTTAGGACAGTGGACATTTGGACAACATGACTGATCTGTGGTTGTACCCGTACATATGCATCTCACAGTTCCCAGCTCTGTCAAATGTGATTGGCCTGTTTCTGCGCAGGGGCGGGCCCAGTTGTGTCCCCTGTTCTGCAGTTTCGGTGTTGCACTTTGTGCCACATTGTCATGGGATGTGCTGTGATTGCTATGTGTGTGTGCTGCAGTGTGCCATGAGGATGGGGACAAGTCCCTTTGTCATTGTGGTTGTGCAGTGCGCTACACCTCGTTGTGCATGTGTGCCATTGTGCCCATCTCCCCCCGTCCCCCCAGTCCCTGTTGGATTCTCACCCTGTTGTTGTGTCAGGTCCTCTCAACCTGTGTCCGTACTCCCACCTCCTTGCACCGTCTCTACACTGATGACTGGCATTCGTTTCCTCCAGCTCCTCCTTTGGCGCAGGACTCCCACCTCCTGTGGCCGTTGCTGCCTTCCTGTTGACAGCAGCTTTGGGCCTGGTTTAGGTTTTCAGGTCATGCCAGCACCTCTTGGCCTCATTCATTGTCCTCTTCGACACACTGGCTACGTTCCAGGTAGTTTGATTGTGGGACAGTTGCTGGTATGTGTTCTGTCACCTCCGTGACGCTGGTCTTGTTTTCCTGCGGACTGCACCCCGTCTTCCTCTCCCTCTTCTCCTTGGCCCTTACCCAGCCATGTTGTTCCTTGCTGGTGGTCTGTGGGACTTGTGGGGTTCACGTTGGCCTCTGTGCTGTGTCAGGGTGCATCCATGTTGCTACACACTTTGGATTCTTTCTGTTGTGTAGTTTTTGTAGCTTTTACAGTGCATTTTCCCGCTAGACGTGTGGGATTTGCAAGCATGCGGCTGGTTTTTGCGGCTTTTTGTATTGCGATTGGCCTCATCGCAGGATTTTTGCATTAGCGTTTCGCATTTTTGCGACATGGCGTTGTTTTTAACGCGGTCAGTTGACGCGTTATCTGGTGACTATCGCATGGTACCGCATGTTGTGAATTCCTGGTTAACACGGCGTTGGATTCCCGCAATTGACTGCGATGTTGGAGATTGCGTTAAGTAACTTTTGCAATGGGTATCACACGTTCTTGAGAATATGCCCCATTGTGTCTTAAAGTATGAGTGCCACTCAATTTTGTACTAAAGGTATGGCACAAAATAAATAGGGTAATTCTACTAATCTCATGTTTTGCTAACATCTAATGAACTTGGTCAATTGACTAATTCCTAGTCTAGAAGATGCAAGGAATATGCAGGTTTGTCCAATGTCCACAGTCAATGAAGAAAACAATGAAGTGAAATCTAGTAATTATGTTTAATAAATGTATCTCAACAATTCTTCTTATGAAATGTTATTATGTCTGAACTGTGAACTATGTGCTGGGTTTAGGAAAGTGCTCCTTTTTGACACGGTCACCCCCACATTTTGTTTTAGTACTGATGCTTTTTGACTGCTAACCAGGCCCCCAGTGCCAGTGCTTTATCCCCTAAAACAAGGTAAAATATCCAAGTGTAACACATTTGGCAAGGTCTTTATCACCCCTTCAGGTCCCTAGGAAATGGTGCCCCAGGTACGTAGGGCATAGGTACTTAAGAGGGTCCCCGAGGGCTGTAGCATGTATTATGTCACCCGTGAAGACCCACACACAAACAGCAGCATACTGTCATTGCAGGCTCCATGAAATTATGCACACCATTCCGAAACATGACATGGCACACTCACTGTGTGCCATGCCAAGGTACACTGCAAATACTATATATAAGTCACTCCTACAGCAGGCCTTAGCGCCCTAAAGAAGGGTGCATTATATTATATGTGAGGGTCCACCTGCGTGAGCAGATAGGCCCTTGTGATGTCTAATTCCATCACTAGATATTACAAGTAATCAGGGAGTCATCTTAAGGACATGTACTGGTCATCACGAGTTACCCAGCTACTTGATGGCCACACTGAAACCAATGGTGTTTGGTATCAACCACCTTGTCACAATAATTCTATACTGATGCCAGGATCAGATTTATTGGGACATGAACTCAGAGGGCACCTTAGAGGTGCCCTCTTTAACCCTACCAGTCCTCTAGTGTGCTGGCTGACTGGTATCATCCTTCCTGACACCACAGATGAGTTTTGGACCCCTGTAGGTGGGAGCCTGTGCTGTCTAACAAAGCCTGTCCCAGAGGAAGGCGGTAATGCCTCCTCCAGTAAGATGTTTAGTGATTTAGCATAACAAGGTCAGAGGCTTCAAAGCCCCTGCAGCATTTGATATGCAACCCAGGCTTCTCCCAAACTTCGGGAATGCCACCTCCTGCCCTAAGGCCCATTTGGCATCAGAGCAGGTGGGAAAATTAGTCGGAAGGCCTGTCACACTTTCAAGCTAGGCTCACTTCTAAAGTGGGCAACCTACAGTGAAACGTTGAGAAAGGGTTTCACAGTCTTAGATTTGGTGAAACTAGGAACTCTGGGTCAGGATTATGCTTACTATCCACAGGAAGCGGTAATATAGGGGGTGTTTTCACTTCAGGGGTAGTAGCCCTACACTCCCCTAAACACCCTGAAATTCAGTATTTAAGGGTCCCCCTGACACTAGTAAAACAGATATGTCTACTGGGAACCAAAGGAAGGACAAAGAAGAGCCAAAGGCTTGAGGACAGAGATCCTGGTTAGGTCCGCTGAAGTTTTACCATCCCAAACTCATGTCACAGATCCCATGTGTAATGGTGGGGATCCGAAGAGCAGGGACAGCATTGCAGGAGGCTGTGTGCATTGCGAGAACAGCAAGCCAGGTGTTGAAGAAGGACATTGCTGGGCTTTGCACTGGTGGTCGCTGCGAGCGGTCAGTGCTGTAGTGTGAAGGATCAACTGACTGAGCTTTGCGTTGAATCATGGTGCAAAACAGCAAGGTCTCGGTACGAACAGATGTGTTTGTAGTCACAAAAAGCCCAAAAACTTTTATACACCAAAGGTCCAGGGCCTGGGCAGCATCACCTGGGGGTGAGGAACTTACTTCAGTTGGGCCCAGGTGCTGGTACAGGATGTTGGGGAGCCTTTCATGTCTATAAGGCTCAGAATAGGAGGCTAGCAGACTAGCCCTTAGAGTCACTCTGGTAGCCCTGGGTTCAAGATGTAGTTGCAGGGCCAGTTCTTCTTCCCCAGGCAAGAAGGCAGCAGGGCAGAAAGGCAGCAATTCAGCAAGGCATCAGCAGGTCAGCAGTCCAGCATAGTAGCAGTCCTTTCAGAGGCACAGCACTTCTTCCACGGGTCCAGAAGAGTTGCTGTTTGGGTCCCCTTCATATACACTGGTGCCCTGGTTCTGGAAGAGGGGAGAAGCTTCTAGACAGTGGATTTGAAGTGCACGGAATTTCTTGACTCCCTTATCCAAGATCAACGGTGAATGCAGTGACAATGTGAGGTCACTAGGCCCTTTGTATGAAAGCAGAGCACAGGTTATTCAGTTGTAAGTGGGGCTGTGGTCAGCTCCACCCCCATACTGCCAGCAGATGGCCCATTCAAGCACACCTAATCCCTCTACCGTGCGTCTCTGTGTGAGGATTCACAAAATCTAACTGTCGGTTACACCCACTCATATTCTCCAGACCTGGCTACAGGCACAAAAGGGCTAAGCGCAGGAAAATGGCATGTATCGGTTTGCTATGTTTTCTTAGGTGCAGGTTGAGCAATAGTTCAAAATCCACAGGTAGAAAAATGTGAAGTGTCCACATTGCATTATGGGCTATTTCCTGTTACGGGCATTAGGCCTACCCACACAAGTGAGGTACCATTTTAATCAGGAGACTTTGGGGAGTGTGGGGTGGGTGGAAGTTTGTGGATTCATGCAGATTCCAGAACTTTCCATCACAGAAATGTGAGGAACATTTGTTTTTCTTGACAAGGTTTGAGGTTTGCATGGGATTCTAGGTAACTGAACATGGTGAGAGCCACACAAGTCACCCGATCCTGTATTCCCCTGGGTATCTAGTTTTAAAAAATGTACAGGTTTCCTAGGTTTCCCTAGGTGCCAGCTGAGCCAGGGTCCAAAAACCACAGCTTGGCACTTTGGAAAAAAAGGATCAGTTTTCACTGTAAAAATGTGGTGTGTTCTTCTTGCGTTTTGGTCTGTTTCCTGTAGCGGGCTCTAGGCCTAGCCACACAAGTGAGGTACCATTTTTATTGAGAGACTTTAGGGAGTGCGGGGTAGGTAGAATTTTGTGGATCCACGCAGGTTCCAGAACCTTATGTCACACAAATGTGAAGATTTTTTTTTTGTTTTTTAAAGGTTTGAGGTTTGCAAGGGATTCTGGGTAACAGGACCTGGTGAGAGTCACCCCATCCTAGATTCCCCGGGTGTCTAGTTTTTAAAAATGTATCGGTTTTCTAGGTTCCCCTAGGTGCCGGCTGGGCCAGGGTTCAAAATCCACAGCTCGGTATGTTGCAAAAAAAGTGTCAGTTTTCACTGAAAAAATGTGGTGTGTCCACATTGCGTTTTGGCCCAGTTCCTGTCGCGAGCTCTTAGCCTACCCACACAAGTGAGGTACCATTTTTATCAAAAGACTTTGGGGAATGCAGGGTGGGTGGAATTTTGTGAATCCACACAGATTCCAGAATGGTATGTCACAGAAATGTGAGGAAAATGTGTTTTTTTACAAAGTTTGAGGTTTGCAGGGGATTCTGGGTAACAGAATCTGGTGAGACCAACACACCTGGATTCCTCAGGGTGTATAGTTTTCATAAATGTATAGTTTTGCTAGTTTTCCCTAGGTGCTGGCAGAGCTAGGGTTCAAAATCCATAGCTAGGCACTTTGCAAAAAGGATCAGTTCTCACTGTAAAAATGTGGTGTGTCCATGTTGCATTTAGGCCCGTTTTCTGTTGCGGCTACCGGGTCTACTCACACAAGTGAGGTAAAATTTTTATCAGGAGACTTTGGGCAATGCTAGGTGCATAGAAGTTTGTGGCTCCCCAAAGATTCCAGGACTTTTCATTACAGAAATGTGAGGATTTTTTTTTTGTTTACTAAGTTTAAGGTTTGCAAGGGATTCTGAGTAACAGAACCTGGTGAAAGCCATACAAGTCACGCCATCCTGAATTTCCCTGGGTGTTTAGTTTTCAAAAATGTACAGGTTTGCTAAGTTTCCCTACGTGCTAGCTGAGCTAGTGTCCAAAAACCACAGCTAGGCACACTGAAAAAAGGATCACTCTTCACTGGAAAAAACACAATGTGCCCATGTTGTGTTTTCGGCCGTATCCTGTTGCGGGCACTATATCTACCCACACAAGTGAGGTGCCACATTTATTGGGAGACTTACGGGAACACAGAATAGTATAGTAGAGCAAGTGTTATTGACAATTAACTTTCCATGCATTTTTCCCTTCCAAATGTAAGACAGTCTGTAAAAAAGAATTCATTTTCAGATTTACATGCTGGTATAGGTACCCAAATATACAGAGTTGTGCAAAATAACCACTGGTTCTAAACTCCATATGTTGTTTACATTTCGGAAATACATAGTTTTCCTTAATACCTATTTTTCACTCTTTATATTTTACCGGGTGAATTGCTGTATACCCAGTACACAATGTAAAACCATAGCAAGGTGCAGCTCAGTTATTGGCTGTGGACACTATATACCCCTTCAACCATAAGGCTCCAGTGGACATAAACATATATTGCTTTTAAAAATCTGCAGTACTTAGTAGAATTTACAGGTGAAAATGCAGGCACAAAGGGTTGTATTTTAAACTCGTTTTCAATATGTTTTAATTTCAACGGTTACTTTCTATAGGACAGCCTTAAAGGATCGACACAGATGACCCCTTGCTGAATTCAAAATTGTGTCTACTTTTCAGAAATGTATTGATTCCTGGAATCCATTATTGGTTTAACATCAATTTCTAGCACTAACTGAAAGGAGGTTGAAAGCACACAAAAATAGAGAAAATATGCTATGTACCACTAAAATGCCAAAACTGTGTAGAAAATGTCTGCCTGTTCCTGAAGTCTGGGGAGATGGTGATTTTATCACCACAAACTTTTTGTTGATACCATTTGCAGGTAAAAAAGCAGACACTTAGTTATTCAGCACTTTTTTCCAATTTGTCACTAAAAACCCCAAATTTAGCTGTATTTTGGTTAATTTCTCGGTCCCTCCAGGGTAATCTACAAACGCTGGGTACCTTTAGAATCCACAGGGTGTTGGAAGAAAAGGACACACATTTGACGTGCATACTTTATGTGTACAAAAAGTTACAGGGGCCTAAGCGTGAACTACCCGAATTAGCAAAAAAGGGCTCATCACTGGGGAGGGAACAGGCCCAGCAGTTAAGGGGTTAAATATGCGAAACAGGTACACACCAATTACACACATTTCAGGAAGAAGCACATGCACTTTAGCACTGATTAGCAGTGGTAACTGCTCAATTCCTAAAGCCAACAAAAATAGTTCAGCGAAAATGGGAGGAGGAAGACAAAAGGTTTGGGGTGACCCTTTGGAAAGAAGACATTTTCCAACAGTCATGTATCTTGTGGACCACCCATAGATGCACCAAATGAAGTATACTTCATTGCTACTAGATAATCATGTGTGCTTGTCTGTAGAAGAGAATGACATCAAGTGTCATATGTACAAAGAATTTGCCCTATGCCAGTAATGAAGTCAAGTTGCTTGTGTGCATCATTTCACAGCAAGATACCAGAAAAGGTAAATACATAAACATACATGCACCTTTCTCTAGCTCTCCTTGCAATGCTTACTGTGTGCAGCCTTGCACCAATGCATACACCCTTTGTACGAAGGTGCAAGGGTGCTTGCGTCACAGAGATCACAGTTTTAAGGAAGAAAGGGACACCTTTCAACACACAAAAAACATCTGAGGTATATTTTAATGTCTAAATTTGTTGGGATGCCACACGCATAGCAAGAGGAAGTTATCATGATATTGTGACATATTTCACCCTGTTATGGCTCACTTGGGATTGCTTAGACGTTTCACATATTTCCAGGTTAAATAGTCTTATTACATCTGTCAATGTGGCAAATAACATTATTGGATACATAGGATCAGCAATACCCCACCTATGTAACCCCATCTTAGTAATGTGTACCACAAATTTACTATGCCATGCAGAGCAAGACAATTAAGTTGACATAAAAGTTTGGGTTGCCTAGCATCGCCTTGCAAGCCCAACGCAAAGCTTTGCTAAATCTGGGACCCACTTGGTCACCATTAACACCTGTACTACCTCACATACATCTAACAAACTTACAAATAAAAGGTGTATGTTTGTAAATGCCTATGCATCCAGCAATGGAATTTGAGCCTATCCCTGATGTAATAAAGGGAGTCTATCTTAAATTTGGAAATTTTGTATGTCTTCCCAATAGAGGTGTTACAAGGATACATATTTGAAATTATCCTCGTATTTTCATATTTCTACGTGTGCTACATTCTGCAGCACACATTGCAAGAGGGACATGCCACTGAGGAAGTTTTTTGTTCAGTTAGGAATCCATTCCCACTCAAAAACTATCCTGCATGTAACACGGGCACAGACACACCCTGGTACTAGAGTGCCTGGTTTGGCAGGTGGTAGTAGGCTGCATTGATTGCCGCAGGTGCAGTTAAATGCCACATATCTTTTCAAATATGGTGCATTCCTGCACGTTCCCTGCGACACTATCAATGACAGCAAGTTGAATTGCAAAGTTGTCTTGTATCACTTATTTTCAAATCTAGACCTATGTACCTTAGCAGAGTGTACATCAATGGAGATATCTGTATTGTGAACAGAACATAACAGCATATGACACATACCATTAGTTACATATGTTGTGGAATGTATTACTTGGCAGGAGAAGTTGCACTGTTTGTCTAATTCTAGGTCCTATAGCACAACCATGTTTTCTAAACTGCAGATATCATGACGTAAAATAATGACATACTTCGTTGAGTAAGTCCGTCTGTTAAAACTCTGGTTACACATTTTACCAGCTCTTAATCCACTCCAGATCTGCTTTGGGATGTTGAAAGCTTTTGCAGATGATGTTATGGCAATTTAAACATCTGTATACATAGCTGGGTGTATGTACAGGTTATCCCATAATCCTACTAAGGAGGTACATTCAGATGCACAGTTGCCCACTGAAGCAACACGTATTGGCCCACATTAAGTTTGAATAAACAGCACACACATAGCCACACATAGTGAGTTAGCTGTGCTTAAGGCATATCAACATTTATACAGCATGAGAATTAATACACATACGTACCTCAACTACTATGGTAATAATGATATGCCCCTATGAGAATATGTCTGATACTTCATACCTTATATACTTGATTTAGTCAGAGTTAGTAGATTCTTTACACCTATAACATTCTGTGAAACACAGGAGGTGTGTTGAGAAGTTTTACTAAAGCTCCACATATACATCAACGCACAACCCCTTTTCTGCTTTGTTCGTGTTTTACAAATTCAGCATGAGTCATGGAGTCTGGACCAATATCATGAATCCCCTATTTGGATAAGATTCTGTGAGACAACATCAGCAGTACTACTGTGATGGCATTAGGGGAGTGCGATGCAGTTTATATATACCTATGCTGATGCAACCTTGATTAATATTCTCATCTATCATCATACATCCTCAGATTACAGATCTATGCTTTGCTAATGCCTCACTTGTCTGCTGTGACTATGGAACCCCTCCGGATACTTTTACTATGCAAATTAATGCATTTAGTGATCTGTGGCTAACTTTATGGATTATTATGTATGCTTAGCACATCTCTTGGTTTTAATTGATGCAAAGACAACAACATTACTTTGTATTTCTTGTGATAAACAGACTGAAAACGTGCACATTTAGTTCAAGAATATCTTTAGCAGTTTATTGTACTACAAATCATCTTCTGGCGTGGCATTTCATGGAGTGCACACTTTCAGAAATGGATTCTTTATCCTCTTCTTCCTCAAATGTTATTGGACATTCTGAGCACAATTGGAGACGAGTTTTTTTTACAGTATTTAGTATTGCATATACCAAGCTGAATTTGCACACCATTCAGGGTGTGTAAAGGCACCTCCAGCCAGACTGGACCAAACACTGGAAACTTAATTTTCAGTCCTCTGTACTCCGTATCGAGATACTGTTGTTATGGCAATAATAATCAAAAGTTTAACTTCATTTAAACTCTTTATGGAATTTAACTTTTCCTGACCCTACTTGTCACGTCCTCCGTGGCGACCGCTGCACACTCCCTGCAAAGACAGCCATACAACGCTTGGTGGACGAGAGCCGCGCTCCATCTCCGCGAGATGCGTGAGATATGGAGGGGCTCTCTGGTTCACTACAATTCCCGGCATCCTTGACTGCGCGCATGCGCAGGAGACAACGCTGCGTTCATCCGCCCGGCTACGTAAGCCGAGAACGCTGAGGGATGGGCGCAGATTATTTCGCCTCGAGTTGTTGACAGAGGAGGACGTTCTGAGGACCTTGCTGCTTCCATATTGGCTTTGGTGGGGTAAGGGTGTCGGTGACACCGCCAAGAGTCATACCTTTGCATTTCTTAGTATTCCGGCGTTGTGACTCGCGCCGCTAGTACTGCCTTTGATTATCAGCCATAGCGGACCTGGGTGACACCGCCAAGAGTCATAACTTTGCTTTTCTTAGTATTCCGGCGTTGTGCCTCACGCCGCTAGGACTGCCTTTGATTCTCCGCCATAGCGGACCTGGGTGACACCGCCAAGAGTCATAACTTTGCATTTCTCAGTATTCCTGGTGTTGAGACTCACGCCGCTAGTGTAATTGTTGACCAGTGGTTATTTCAGAACGGAGTGCCAACGCCACAAGTCCTTACCTGCTCATTGTTGTCTTACGGCCCTGTGGGATCACAGCGCCGGTTAGAACCCTTGCCACCATATATCTTGGTATAAACAGACATTACTCAAGAAACCCGTACCAGGTGGTATATCATCATTCTACGATTTCCTGCAACTTTCTGCCAGACTTCAGTTCTCCATATTAGTGGTCTAATATCTGTGTGTATTGTTTCGTCATAGCAGGAGATGTAAGAGAGGTGCTGAAGGCTGAACATATTGCGTAATACCTTCTTCCCTTGTGAGGCCCACAGTCGCACTGGTTATGGTGGGTAAGGAGCTCATGTTCTGAGATTGTGTAACAACAGTATAAAGGAAGATTATTGCTAATACGTTTTATGTAATCCACAGTTCTCTGCTGTGTATCACGTATAGATGATACGAACAATCAGACAAGCATCCCATACACTTGAGACGGTCAGATGATGAAACAATCGTCCTTCTAGTTATAGATGCTTTCCTTGAGTTCTTTGTTTTCTTTACAGGTATACCTATAGACCAATATGTATAGTGGGTACTTCCTGGATTAAGGGAGCTAAGGATTGAGGTGCAGTGTGAAGTGTGTCTTAATCATCGTTTTTCTCCACAGATCTCCCTCCCCGCTGTTCCCTTCCTTTCCTTCCCCCGATTGACCCCCTCTAATATCCGTGCTGTTACAGCATCTCGGAAATTGAGGTTGTCAATAGGTGGACCCCATTGAGCAACGAACCGATCCTGAGAGGCCTCCGAGGGACCGTGACAGAATAATCTGCCTACTTAAATATACCTCTCCCGGTCGGGTCGTTGCTGCGATGGCCACCTTGGAAGACGTTCTGGTTACCTTAGGGGCACTTCAGCAGGAGATAGCCGACTCCAGGGTGGAGATAGCGGCATCTAGGGCCGAAACTGCAGCCTTGCAAGACACAGTCACTAGATTACAACGAAACCCATTTGACGCACAATCAGGTAGAACTTGGGGGGGGAGTACATTCCAGTTTGGATCATCCTCTGTTCCTTCTCCACTTACAGTGGAAATGCCTACGCCCATTCCTTTGGCCGCTCCTGAGAGGTTTTATGGGGAGGCATCCAAGGTACAAGTCTTTATGACTCAAGTATTATTACACTTTTCATGTAAACCCAAGGCCTTTCCCACCAATCAGGCTCGGGTGGCTTTTATGATTTCATACCTAACAGGTGATGCGGCCCAATGGGCCGTACCTTATGTGCGGCGCGACGACCCCCTTCTATACGATTGGGAGGCGTTTTGTAAAGAATTCGAGCTTGTGTTCGATCGTAGGGCAGCTTCCTTTTCAGCAGATAGAGAACTGCTGGAACTTAAACAGGGAACTAAGGACTTGGTGGTGTACGTCAATACCTTCCAACGTTTGGTAGCCGAAACACAATGGCCAGAGGAAAAGAAGGCTGCTGTGTTTTATCATGGGCTGAGGGACGACATGAAAGACGTGTTAGCCCAGATAGACCCGCAACCGTCCACTTGTATAGATCTTATCAACCTCACGTTAAGGTTAGATTATCGCATAGGGGAACGCCGTGGTGACAGAAGGAAAGTAGAGCGGCAGCCTATGAGATTTGAGAAAGGTAGGGGGTCGGGAGTGGGGGTGGCCCCTGTATCGGAACCTATGGACATAGGTACCATTCGAGCCCCACTTACGCCAGCAGAGAGAGACCTTCGGCGAAAGACAGGGCTCTGCATGTATTGCGGAAAAAAAGGGCATTTCGTGAAAGAATGTTTGGCCAAACCAAAAACCAACGTAGGGGCCAAAAGAGTGTCTGGCTTGTCCTTAGAGGTCGTGCCGGAAAACTGATTCACCCAGGGAAAGCAGGAGGGAAGTCCTTGGGTGGGTTGCATATTCCTTCTACCATGAATACCCTAGCATTATCGTCTCAACATTTGTTTTTAACCATCACTCTTAAAGCGCCAGGAGGTTGGCAGACAAGTGAAGCCATGGTTGATTCTGGAGCTACAGGATTGTTTATGGACCTAGGGACCGCCAGGCGTTTAAGGATCGAGTTGATTAAAAAAGACTCCCCCGAAGAGGTGTTGGCTGTAGATGGGAAGGTGTTAAGCACAGGCCCTATCATGTACCATTCAGATAATATGCCAATGACTTGCGGGGAGGGGCATACTGAAATTGTGTCTTTTAATGTTATCAAAGCCCTGCAGTATGGAGTGATCCTAGGCCTGCCCTGGTTGAAATTACACAACCCAACCATCGATTGGAAAAATAACAAGGTGGAGTTTAAGAGATCCTGGTGCAGAGAGCATTGTACTAACAACGGGGGGGTAATTGCTTGTAGTCAGGAAAGTCCCAACTCAATAGCCACAGCCGCAGAAACAGATGTAAAGTTGCCTGCGTGGTATGCAGAGTATCAAGATGTGTTCTGTGAGAAATCTGCTGATATCCTCCCCCCTCACAGGCATTATGGCTGCCGTATAGACTTAGTCCCAGGGGCTGTTATACCTTGTGGAAGACTATATGCACTCACTGAAACAGAAAATACTCACTTAAGAGAATACCTAGACAAATACTTGGAGAACGGGTTTATACGCCCTTCACGATCCCCGGCAGCCTCTCCTATTTTTTTTATTCCCAAGGCCAACGGGGAGAAGAGAGCCTGCATTGACTTCAGGGCATTAAACAACGTAACGGTCAAAAATAGGTATCCTCTGCCTTTGATATCTGTTCTGTTAGAACAGGTTAAGTCAGCCACAATCTACACTCGCCTTGATTTAAAGGGGGCCTACCACTTGGTACGCGTTCGGGAAGGGGACGAGTGGAAGACCGCCTTTAGGACCCGCTATGGTCTTTATGAGTATACCGTGATGCCATTCGGACTGTGCAATGCCCCCGCCGCATTTCAATACTTCGTTAACGAGGTGCTGCGGGAGTATTTGGACAAGTTCGTGGTGGCATATATCGATGATATTCTGATATATTCCTCCACGGAGGAGGAACATAGGGCACATGTGGGGTTGGTGTTTGATGCATTACGACAGAATAAACTATTTTGTAAACTCAGTAAATGTGAGTTCCACGTGAAAGAAGTGGAATTCTTGGGAGTGATGCTGACACCCTCAGGCCAGGTTATGTCAGAACGAAAGATCAAAGCCGTGAAAGATTGGGCCCAACCTACAAATGTTAAAGACATTCAATGCTTTCTCAGATTTGCGAATTTTTATCGCAGATTCATTAACCAATTCTCTGCGGTAGTGGCTCCCCTTACCAAGCTGTTACGAAAAAACGAACCATTTCGGTGGACACCAGAAGCAGAGGCCTCCTTTCAAAGCTTAAAGGATGCTTTTGTTACTGCCCCGGTGCTAATACATCCGGACCCGGAGAGCCCATACATTGTGGAAGCAGATGCCTCCGATGTGGCAGTAGGAGCCATACTCTCACAACGCCATAAGACGACGGGCCAACTGCATCCGGTGGCCTATATGTCCAGGAAATTAAATTTGGCCGAAACACGGTATACCATCGCCAAAAAAGAGCTCCTAGCCATAAAAGAAGCATTTAGTGATTGGAGACACCTGCTATTAGGGGCCAAGCATGTAGTAACTGTATATACCGATCATCGTAACTTGCAGTTCATGAGATCGACGCGGATGTTGTCTCCCAGGCAGTTACGCTGGATGCTATTCTTTTCAGAGTTTCACTACCTTGTCACTTACCGACCTGGGGCAGACAATAAAAAGGCGGACGCTTTGTCCCGCAAAGACATCCCTGATGGAACCCAGATAGAACAGTCGCAGTCAGTTTTGGACCCTCAAAGGGTCATAGGATCACTACAAACGGACACCTTTCTACAGAAAGTAATCAAAGGGGTGAAGAATCCTTACTGGAAGAAATGGTTACGGAGCCACCCGCAGTGGAAAATGATTAAGGGTCTCCCAATGAAAGGCAAACAGTTATTAATCCCAATCCGACCTTAAGGAAAGAGGTCTTCCACTGGTGTCATCACACGCCCAGTGCGGGACATAACGATATTAAGAAGACCTTAGATCGCATTTCTCGCCAGTTTTGGTGGCCAACTGTGGTGGAAGACACCACGGCCATGATTCACAGGTGTGAGACGTGTGTGACGGCTAAACCAGAACACGGGAAATCCAAAGGACTGTTACAACCCCTACCGTCTCCTTTGGTACCCTGGGAAACCATTTCTATTGATTTTATCGTTGGGTTGCCAATGGATCAAGGATGTACAGCCATCGTGGTAGTGGTGGACAGTCTCACCAAGATGGGACATTTTATAGCCTGTGCTAAAGAACCCACGGCAGGACAATTGGCCAAATTACTATTGTTTCATGTGATCAGGCTTCATGGCCTTCCGGCAAATATAGTGTCTGACAGGGGCCCCCAATTCACTGCTCGATTTTGGACAGCATGGTGTAAGGCATTACACATGAAAACGTCCAAAAGTACCAGTTTTCACCCTCAGTCTGATGGGCAAACAGAAAGATTGAATCAGACGCTCAAGCAGTACCTACGGTGCTACGTGGAAAAAAACACCGACGCTTGGGTGGATCTCTTGTGTTTGGCTGAGGTGGCATACAACAGTGCCAAACACCAATCCACCAACTTCACGCCTTTTTACAGTAATTACGGATACCATCCACGCTTCATCTCTTTGATTCAACCTGGAAGCATCCCTGAAGTGCCGGAAGCACAAGACAGGGTGAAACACATTCAACAAACCCTACACCACACTCGTAGAAATTTGGAAAAGGCCAAAGGGATCTACAAAACTAAGGCGGATAAACACCGACAACCCACACCTATCTACAAGGTAGGAGAGACAGTGTGGTTATCGACGAAAAACATTCGATTCCGTCGATATAGTGTGTTTAATCCCAAGTTCATTGGACCTTATAAAATCATCAAAGTGATCTCACCGTTGGCCATGAAATTGGCTCTGCCCAAGGCCATGAAAATACATCCGGTCTTTCATGTGTCCTTATTGAAGCCCTCATATACATCCATAAAGAAAAGACCGGCGCCCATTTGGATCAATCACGAGCCGGAGTATGAAGTGCAGTCAATTCTGGACTCAAAAATGAGGGGATCCAAATTGTGGTATTTGGTGTCCTGGAAAGGATATGGCGCGGAAGAAAATTTGTGGGAACCAGCGGTGGGCGTGCATGCTCCCCGGTGCGTAAAAGCCTTTTACGAACGGTTTCCCAACAAACCTGGTTCGTGTCAGCGGTCGTTGGGAGAGGGATGTGCTGTCACGTCCTCCGTGGCGACCGCTGCACACTCCCTGCAAAGCCAGCCATACAACGCTTGGTGGACGAGAGCCGCGCTCCATCTCCGCGAGATGCGTGAGATATGGAGGGGCTCTCTGGTTCACTACAATTCCCGGCATCCTTGACTGCGCGCATGCGCAGGAGACAACGCTGCGTTCATCCGCCCGGCTACGTAAGCCGAGAACGCTGAGGGATGGGCGCAGATTATTTCGCCTCGAGTTGTTGACAGAGGAGGACGTTCTGAGGACCTTGCTGCTTCCATATTGGCTTTGGTGGGGTAAGGGTGTCGGTGACACCGCCAAGAGTCATACCTTTGCATTTCTTAGTATTCCGGCGTTGTGACTCGCGCCGCTAGTACTGCCTTTGATTATCAGCCATAGAGGACCTGGGTGACACCGCCAAGAGTCATAACTTTGCTTTTCTTAGTATTCCGGCGTTGTGCCTCACGCCGCTAGGACTGCCTTTGATTCTCCGCCATAGCGGACCTGGGTGACACCGCCAAGAGTCATAACTTTGCATTTCTCAGTATTCCTGGTGTTGAGACTCACGCCGCTAGTGTAATTGTTGACCAGTGGTTATTTCAGAACGGAGTGCCAACGCCACAAGTCCTTACCTGCTCATTGTTGTCTTACGGCCCTGTGGGATCACAGCGCCGGTTAGAACCCTTGCCACCATATATCTTGGTATAAACAGACATTACTCACAAATGGGTACTCCTAAAACACAAAAGGAAGTCTGAATGTTTTTGTGAATTGTCGGCACCTGTCGACAGTGGATTCCAAATTTTTCCCTCAAGGCAAAACCTTTGCTCAGGTTGACATGCAAGAATGTAAATGATCTGGTACCATGAGATAAAGACTATTTGGTTGCCTTCTGGGAGCTTAGAGAGAGCCTATGTTGTGCTCCAGCCCTGGTAATGCCCGATTATAAAAAAGCGTTTTCTCTCTTCTGTCGTAAGAGGGAGAGGTGCTCACTAGCGGTATTAACTCAGATGCATGGGGTGCCCGTAGACCAGTGGCTTATTTTTCAGCTATCCTAGCCCGGTAGCTTCTGCGTTGCCTGGATGTCTCAGATCCGTTACTGCAACCGGTGTCAGCAGTGAAAGATGTGAAAGCATTGTGATGGGCCACCCACTTACTGTCTATGTCCCGCACTCAGTGGAACTCATGATGAGGACCAAAAAGCAGCATTTGACAAATAATAGGCTCGCTAAGTATGAGCAAGTTATATTGGCATCTGAGAATGTTTCCTTGAAAAGATGTTCTATGTTGAATTATGCTACACTGATGCCATCCCCACCTGTGAAAGGAGACGATTGTGAGGAGCATGACTGCTTGGATGTGACTGAACTTTCTACCAGACCCAGGCCTGACATTGTCGATGAACCAATCTGGTCCTCTTTGTTGATGGTTCATGCTTAAGAGACAATGAGGGTTGTTGAGAGCGGCTTTTGCTGCTTGTACTATTTCTGGAGTTGTGGAAGCTGCTTGTTTACAAGGAGTATACTCTGCACAAGTGGCTGAAATCATTGCCCTAATATGCACATGTCTCATCTCTGATCGAGTCCGAGTGACTATCTTTACTGAAAGTAAGTATGGGTTTGGAGTATTTCATGAATTCGGGCAGTTATGGTCACAGCTGGGGTTCTTAACTTCATCAGGATCTTCTATTAGGAATGGAGAATATATGCAACAACTGTTAGAAGCTTTGCAAAAACCTAAGTAAATAGCGGTGGTGAAATGTGCAGCACATGGAAGGGGGGAAGAATTTGTAACTAAGGGAAACAGCTTTGCTGATGAAGTAACTTGCTTTTGTGCCATACATGCCTGTATCTTTAATGGGGAATATGTAGGAGAGAGCACAGAAAAGACTGAACTCAGCATGATGTTGGCTGTGGCTGAAACCTGGGATGAGGTTAAGTGTCTCCAAGAAGAGGTCCCTGAAGAGGAAGAAGCAGCATGGATTAGAGAAGGTTGTGAGAAAAGAGGAAATGGCATTTGGGTGTCAGCGGATTTGAGGGCAGTGTTACCCCACTGTTTGTTGAGTTCTTTAGCAAGGCATATTCATGGAGAAGTTCACCTTGGAAGCGATGTGATGGTGAGGGTGTTTCAACAGACATGGTTCAATCCTCGGTTTCATGTGTATGCTGAGGCAGTGTGTCATAGGTGTGTTACGTGTCAGAAAGTGAATACAGGAAAGAAAACTGTATTTGCCCTAAGTCACATTAGGAGGTCAGGAGGTCCTTTTAACAGGATACAGTTAGATTTCATCGAAATGCCCAGATGCAATGGGTTGAGGTATGTTTTGGTGGTAGTGTGTGTCTCCAACTAAGCAGTGTGACAGTCTCACAGTGGCAATGTTGTTGCTTAGAGAGGTCATTACACGGTTCAGATTTACAACATTGTTGGGATCAGACAGAGGAACTCACTTTCATAGCAAGATCATGATACTGCTGTGTGCCGCCTTACAAGTTGATCAGAGACTTCATTGTAGCTACAGGCCGGAGGCGTCTGGATTGTGAAGCAGATACATGGGACCATTAAGATGGGAGTGGCGAAGGTTTGCCCGTCGACATCTGTGAAATGGCCGGATGCACTGCCCTTGGAGCTAATGCATTTGCGTAGTACTCCAGATAGGAGAACAGGACTTTTCCCCCATGAGATATTGATGGGGAGGGCGATGCATTTGCCTGCAGTGCCAGCTACAGCATTTGATAAACACCACCGATGATTTGGTTCTCGATTATTGCAAGGGACTGCCTGATGTGGTTAATTCTGTGTCTCACCAGGTCAAGGCTGCGACTGCACCCACCTCGAAAGATCTCCTGCACAACCTAAGCCCGGGGGCTGGGTTTTGGTCAGAAAGCACGCTGCACAAGATCCCGGTACAGATACTGAGGGAGACGGAATCATTGGAGTTGAAGTAGAGTCGGATTCAGCTGAGCAGACTGGTGTGGGACAGGCAAGGGTAGAGAGGAGAACAGAGGCTGGAAGCGAAACGTGGCCAGTGTGAGAAGAAAGACTGAATTTGAGACTTACATAAGAAAAGGATCTCGCTCCCATCTCCGAAACGTCTGAATCTGAGCAAAGTGATACAGAGCCAAGTCAAGAAGGCTTAAGGAGATCAAAGAGAGAAAAAGTGCCATGCTGAAAGTACGCTGCTCCCGAGTGGACATACCTGGTCACAGATGCAGGGATCAGGGAGGTCCGGGAGGCTGAGGTCTGGAAGAGTGAGACGCGGGGAGACTTCACTGATCATTGACATTGAACTGTTAGTCCCTGTAGTTGAGACCCTCGGGCTCTTGACTCTGATGGTACCTGATCCTCCAAGGCTGAGTGGATTGCGAATTCTGACCTTAAATCAACTCTCATTTCCAACATTTGGCCGCCAGCCTTCAGCTCAAGAATTGGCAGCGTTTCGTATGGAGATGTTTTAACTCATTGTTGATGCTCTTGAACTGATTTGATCTATGATGAACATTAAACTGAATAAAGAGAAAGAAAATACATAATCATCATTCTAAAGAAGACAACCTAGGGCCAAGTGGAAGAAGAATCCATTTGGGGACTTTCCAGTAGAAGAAGAAGGAGGGCTAGGGATGGCTGTTGATGAAATGTAGATCATTGTTGCTGAACTGAATACAGAAGAATTCCCATAATTCCCGAAGGGATCTAGTAAGAACTTTGTGTGCAGAATTATTAAGGGAGAAGAAAAGACTTTGTTGAATACACTGCTGCACCTTGTTGGAGAACTGATTCAATAAGGAGTTTGGAAATTCAAACCATAGACAGAAATGCATGATAGATAAACTCATAGTAGGGGTGATTGTAGTCATTACTGTAGTGGTCATTACATCCATAGTCGAGTCCAATGTTGCAGAAGAAGAAGGGGAACGAGGGACACCTACACCTTCTACATCAGACATAGGAGAGGGTGCATCAGAATCAGATAGGGACATGATAGAAGAAACTAGTTGTGTATTACCTGTAGACCTCTCCCAAAGTGACTTTACGATACTTTGTAAGGACTTGTGAGCCCCAATGCTCATACCTACTGCATTTGGGGGCCAATACCAGCGGGCAGTACCATTGGCTCCTCTGCGAGGCACCGCGACCACTGGGGTAGGTCTCAGTACCCCAGCAGCCTCTTCACCTGCACTCTGCGTGTGAGGTGACGACACCCTCCTGGCGCCTTTATTATCGTGCCAGCACTCCCGCAGCGTGGGACACGCGCGGGTGTGCCCGGCACGCACCTGGGCCAAAGGCGGGGCCGTCCTGCGCCCGTCATTGCCAGGAAGAGGCAGGGCAAGGCCACCCCCCTTTGCTTTTTGGTCCTTGTCCATGATATGCAGTGTGAATACCCAGCAGATTGTACCATCAAACTGTGAGTACGAAAAAACATTACCTGTTTAATCTTAGGATTTGTCACAGAGCCCCTATGCAACCTTGCTGTGCTTGTGTCCTTGAAACAACAAAGTCACAAAGGAGATACGTTTTAATTAAACATACCTGTTGACCCTGTTAGGGGCTACGTGTTTAAGAGATGGGCAGGAAAAAGATGGTGGCTAGTAAGCAACTAGTGACTGACCCATTCAATATACCCAAGCAGCCCACCACCATTGACAGCTATCTGGCACGTGCTGTAGGAGCCTTAACTAAAGACATTGATATGGCAGAGCGGCGCCTGTCGATCACCTCATTGGGCTGGGATGAAGGGTCTGATGAGAGAGGGTGCGCTACTAGCATTACTGGTGAGGGTATGGTCAATGAACAAATGGACCAAGTCGAGCAAGTAAGAGTTGATAGTGCCCACAACAACCAGATTCCAACAACATCTAGAGGCGAACAGGGACCGCTACTCATTACCCCGGAAGTGACATCTATAAGGACAGAAAGAGCCCTGACTAGAGTCCAAAAATCAGCCGCCAAACGGAAGCGAAAGCCCCCGATCACCCCCCGAACCCCAGATGAGTTCATATTATTGGGAGAAGGCTCTGAAGACCACCATCAAATGGACTCACAAATTTGGGCACGCATTTGGTACAAATTATCTACTGCTGTTAATAAAATAGTAAACCCACTTAAAGAAAGGCTATGTAGGATGGAGGAAGAGATGAAAAAAGTTAATGAGAGTGTCGGATTCCAACAGGTTGAGAATCGTAGACAATTAGATAACGATCTGAGTGTGTTCCCTAGTGGCCAGCCCCCCCAGTTTGGAGGGAGCCACTGGACACAGACCAGATGGACCTAGACCAGATGTGATAAGAACCAGTGAAGTATCTAAATCCAGCAGTAACGCCAGAAGGGTGGGCGGAGGATAGTACATCACCAAGGTCCTAACCAACAACCTCATAGCACTGAGAGTAGTTCACCCCCACAAGACCTAGTTACTATTAATGTACCACCCGCAAGTTGTCCATATGTCGTGATTTTGGTTAATGTTCCGCCACTTAAAGAAGGGTCTATGGAAACCACAGAATGCTTGACTCACAAGGTAGTTCACTGGTTAAGCAAAAAACACTTATTCATCCCTAGTAGAGTCAATGAGATCTTGCTCACAAGGAGAGTAGGGTGGATTGGCCCGTTGGCAAAAGATTATAGGGGTGATTGTGTTATAATCAATTTTAGAAACCCCAGTAGTGCAGGAGGTATTCTTAATAGGTCAGGGATCATACCTGTTGAGTCCGCAGCTATGAGCATACTCCCATTGCTTTTTTTTTATTACCACCTGAGGGATATTGACCAAGGCCACAAGGGTGCATTGGATTTTCAAACTGAGAGGCCCACCCAAAGTTTGTACTCCTACTGTGCCCCGGCTTTTGTAATGCATAATAGAATCGAAGCACTGAGTGGTTTAGATGACAATGAATGACTCAGTACCGAGCCAAGTGGTGCGGGGGACTTTAAGGATCAGCAACCTCTGCATGATATGGATGTTTCTAAGGTTAGCTATCAAACCAGGCAACCGATGATAACCAATATACATATAGAGAGTATGCTGGATTCTACTACCGAAGGGCCAGTTGTAGATAGAAATGACATAATTAGTGATGATGACAACCCTAATGATTGTATAATAGTACCACAAATAAATTGTACAGAGACACTTTATAATAAAGGTTATGTTTTTGCTACCTGGAACGTGCATGAGCTGGCAGGCAAGGTCCAAATAGCTTTTTGGGTTACTTTTATCTCTAAATATGATATCATATGCTTACAAGAGATCTGGTGTGTCAACCCGATACATGTTGAAGGGTACTCCTCCCTTTTTTTGGCAGCTATCAGATCACAAGCTGGTTGATCAAAGGGGGGATTACACATTCTTGTGTCCAACAAATTAACTGTTAATATCAAAAAGGTTGTAACATTGGGTCCCCATGCACAATTGGTATGGCTCAGCAAAAAGGATGGGAAGGACTTGATAATTGTATATTTTTATAATAATGTCTTCGATTCTTCAAGAGGTAACCTGGTAGCAGCTCTTGACCAGGGCTTGGAAAAATTCTTGTACCAAGTCAATACAGAGTATGTTATATTTTCGGCTGGAGATTTTAATTTAGTTGCATGCGGAGGACCTACCTTGATGCCCTGTGGTCGCCTAAATGTCGGTGAGGAAATTGACCATTTTAGCCATAATGATTATGTGGAAGCACTTAATCAAATGATCACAAAATATGATTTACAACTCCTCAAGGGAGGCAGCGACCGTAATGGGTGTTTATACCCAACATTTATAGGAAGGAATGCACAATCCACTATTGACCATGTATTGGTATCTGTTTTTGCTGTTGGTTTGTGTGGTAATCTTAATGTAGTTACTTCCCCATTTAGCGATCATAATTTGTTAAATTATTCTTTTTCTTTTGGGGTAAAATGACTGATGTTTATGATACAGCACATCATATAAATATAGCTTGGACAAATGGGATTAGAATAAAATGGTCAGGTGTTGATGACCCATGTTTAATGATGAGGAAAATAGTGGATTCTAACCGAAGGGAAATCGCATACTGTCTACATGAAGAAATTACACCGGTGTTATTGGCCAAGAATTTCTGCACCATTACACAATCGAGTAAGGCAATCCTCACTAAAACCCCCAGACCATCATGCAGTAAAAGGAAGGGGTGGTTTGATAGTGCCTGCACTAAAACCCTTAGGAATTTGAAGCATGCTCTCTCCAAATCAGCAAGAGAATTGTCCACTATTCAAACCCTATGTCGGGAGTATAAGGTAGCTGTATCTGCCCGGAAAAAGATATTAAAGGAAGAGGCATGCGAAAATTTGACCACAGCGGCAAAAACTAAAAATAACAAACTCTTTTGGGATGTAGTTAATGCCCCATTTTTGAAGAACGATAACATCCCAGATTTTTATTCCTTTGTCTCTGCGGACAAAAGGGTAAATCATTTTTCCGGAATTTTTAATAGTAACATGGTGCAGAGGACGATACAGGATGGTCTGATAAGTGAAGGAAGAAACCTCCCCATGAATATTTCCAATTAGGAAGTTATTCAGGCAATCCATGCAAGTGCCGGGGGTCGGGCTTCCAGGCCGGATGCCGTCCCAGTAGATTGTAGTAGGCTGGAACAGGAACCAATTAAGTACAATCCGGAGTTCAAATAGAGTTCTCAGCATAAGAGGTTTATTTCTAAGTAGGAAGGAAAAGGAGCCCACGGCAGAGGATTTGACAGCATCGAGTAAAAGTACAACCGTCCAGGGATACAGAACTTAGAATCACAGAAGGTTACAATTCTACACATAGAATGTACACAATTAAAGGAACAGGTGAAAAGAAAATCAAGTACAATTTATGAACAAATGAAATGTAATAAGTATACTACATACCCCCCCCATCACAAAACAAAACAAAAGAATAAATGCAACTAACCAAATGCAGCAATGGAAAATATTAATATAAGATATAATCCTTCAACTTGATGGGTGGTCTACAAACACGATGATTACGTGCATTCCCATCACTGGCAGGAGAAACAACTTCTGAAATTGGTGAAGGATTAACAGTGCATGAAGTGTTGTTGTTTGCATGAGAAGGGAAAATGTCAAAACCAGGACCAAAAGTGAAATTAGAATCATTTTCTTCATTTCTGTTAGCATACACTTTGTTGAAGATGTGAACTTGAGGTTTAGAGATTTTGACAACACTGTTCTTGCTCCACCACCCTCTATTCTCTAATAGAAGTGATGGTTTACTAACTTTGATAATTCTAACAGGTAGAGAAAATCTAAATTGACCCTTACAAACTCTAAACGTTTTTTTGATAAGAACCCAATCATTGGGTTTATACTCAATCTGTGATTTGAAATTTCTATCATAACATTCCTTTTGTGCTAGCTGTTTATTAACAACAGTTTCTCTTGTTATTTGATGGTCTGTTAACATGTTCCTCCTCTTTTCCAAATCAGAACCTGCTGCTAAATTATTGAACCATTTTGGCATCAATTTGGATTTAGCTTCTCTACCTCTAAGAGCTTTAAAAGGTGTATCGTTAGTGGTGGAATGAGGTGTGTTGAGATATGCCCAAACCTTATTTTGTATAAAATCACCTACATCTATATTGGAAGCAAGAGCAGTTTGAACTCCTTCCTTTATAAAGCGGTTCGCTCTTTCCACCAATCCATTTGAAGCAGGGCAATACAAAGCAACCTTAAGGTGTTGTATGTCATTACTTGTTAAGAACTCAGTAACTTGATTAAACAAAAAATGTTGACCATTGTCAGTGACAACATAATTGGGGTTACCTTCGATTTTGAAAATGTTTTGTAAAAACGATATGACTGTGGAGGAGTTTTGTGCATCTACGAAAGAATAATAAATCCATTTTTAGTGGTAATCAATAGTGACAATGCAATATCTTTTCTCTGCAGGAAGTAAGGAGAAAGGTCCTGAAAAATCTATGGCAATTTTTTCCCACGGGAGGTCTGGAAATGGTACTGGATATAAAGGTTTTTTGTGAACTTTCCAGTGTTTGTCAGATACAACACAGGTTGGACAATTCTCTATGAATAAACTTACTTCTTTGTCCGAACTTGGCCACCAATAAATGCTCCTAAGTTTCTTACAAGTTGCAGAGATGCCTAGGTGGCCTTCATGAGCAAAATTTATGAGTTTGTCTCGCAAAGCCGTTGGAGGAATGAAAAGACCATTTCTAAGGCAGACACCATTGTCAAATGAAAGTTCTTCGCTAATTTGTGCAAAGGATTTAAGTTCATTATCAAGGTTTTTGGAACTGGGCCATTTGGTTTTAATGTAAATTTCAACTTTTTTCAGTGATTCATCCATTGACATAGCAGATGTCCATTCATCTTCTGAGATCTTGTCAGAACATGTGGCAACGGCATCAATAAGACCAACTACACAATCCTTAGAAAGGTTGTTTTCACCATTGCTTGAATCAGGAAGAGGAATACGAGAGAGACAGTCTGCTCGTACATTTTTCCCTGCCTGAATATATTTTATGGTGAGATTGTACTCCTGTAATTTGGAAAGGAGTCTTACTCATCTAGCAGAGGATTTTCCTAACCCATTACCAGAAAGTAAGGAAACCAAAGGTTTATGGTCGGTAAAAATTTCACACGGAATGCCCCAAATATAGGTTTTGAATTTCTGAGTGGCCCATACTATGACAAGTGCTTCCCGTTCGATAGTACTATAGTTACATTCGGTGGATGTTAACGCCCGAGATGCAAAAGCAATAGTACTCTCTTTACCATCCACCCACTGGCCAAAAACTGCACCGAGACCTTTTTGACTAGCATCCACACACATAAAAGGCTTGGCATTTGGGACAAAAGGGTGTAGTGCCGGTGCATTTATGACTAATAGCTTTACTCCATTAAAACATTCTTGAAGTGTGTCATTCCATGTGAATTTGCAACCTTTCTTGAGTAGAGACCTCAATGGTTGTACTATTTGTGCATAACCTGGCACAAATCTAGCATAATACTCGCAAAGGCCAAGGAAAGAATGCAAAGCGTCTTTATCAGTGGGAGGGGGAGCATTGCACATGGCTTCAGTATTGCAAAATTTTGGTCTGATGCCTTCGTTAGAAATGAGGTGGCCCAAGTATTCAACTTCGCGAACTAGTGGTTTGCATTTACTGGCTTTGATGGTCATACCTTTGTCTTGTAAAATAGGGAATACCTTTCTTAGGATAAGTGTGTGTTCTTCTTCAGTTTCTGTGTGGACTAAAATGTCATCTTGGAATGCCTGCACTTGATTAAGATCGCCAAAAAGGTTGTCCATGAGTTTTTGGAAAACACTTGCAGCTGATGCAAGGCCAAACGGTAATCTTAAGTATTTGAATGCACCGAATGGCGTCACAAAAGCAGTGAGTGGTTGAGAATTTGGTGAGAGTTGAATCTGATGATATGCTGAATGCAAATCAATAGTTGAAAAGAATTTGGATTTACCAATGTTGGCCATCATTTCGTGGATGTGTGGTAAAGGGTGGCAATCTACAAGAATATTTTGGTTAAGGGATCTAAGGTCAACACATAGCCTGAGATCGCCGGTCTTTTTTTCCGTAAAACTACCGGAGAAATCCATTCAGAAGCATCTAGTGGAGCAATGATGCCTTCAGCTTGTAAATTGGATAGGAGTGTTTTCAAATCATCTCTAATACTTATGGGAATGGGCCTTACTTTATGTACTATTGGAGTAGCATTCCTTTTAAGAACAATTGTGTGTTCAAACCCTTTGACAGTACCAACAGAATTTTTAAATACATTAGGAAATAGTTGCGCAAACTTGTCAATAATAGGAACTTGATTAGAGATGGATAAAATGTTGAATGGTAAATCTCCTAATACAATAGGAGGATCTTGACCAGGACGTAAGATAATACCTAATAGTGCAACCAATGATGTCTCTGCCTTTGACAGCTACATATATTTTTGTTTTGATTGATCTACCCAAACATGTGAGTGTGTCCCAGAAGTAACCCACTAAGTCAATATCTTGTTCTCCAAATGCTTTTGGGTTAATGCCAGGAGGGATTAGGGAAAAATTGTTAGGCCATAATTTATAAAATGTAATATCCGCCAGGATGGTGACTGGTGCGCCTGAGTCTGCCACGGCTAATATAATTTTGTTATCAATAGAAATATCAACAAATGGCCCTTTGATGGGCTTATCAGAATACTCAGGTATATCAATAGTGACCACGATATTGGAGAATTGAGAAGTGCACTCTTGAAGTTCGGGAGAATTAACAGTAACATTAGAAATTCTGATTTTACCATGGTTGCTGTTGGTATTATATAGTGTGGAGTTTGGTCTTTTGTTACAAACATTTTGAAAATGCCCACATTTCTGACATTTTACACACTTTTTCCCTATAGCTGGACAAGAAGGGTTGTTTCCAATGTGATTTCTTGATCCACACCGGAAACAAATTAGCTGTGGTCTCGAACTTTGGTTTTTTATATACCTTTTGTCAGAATTTTGTTTTGGATTTATGGTACAAATAGTGTTTTCTTCAGAGACAAAATTCATAGCTTGAGGCATTATTTGTTGGGAATTACTCTGTGTAGAAAATTGAAGAGGTTGAACACTAGATAGGACTTTGGACGTAACGATCGACCTCTCGATACTTTTTGCGATGTCGATTGTTTCGACCAAAGTAGGATTGTAAGAAGTGAGTAGTCGTTCTTGTATCTTCTTTGAGAAACAATAAAACACAAATTTATCTCTTATGTATGTGTCAACATTTGCACCAAAATCACATTTTTCGGCTAGAACTCTTAAACTTGCAATGCAATCTTCTACTGATTCGTCTGATGATTGTTTACACATTGCGAAATTAAACCTTTCAAGAAGAACGCTTGTAGAATCTGAATATTGTTTCCCCATACGTAGTTTGGCTTCAATGATTTTCAAAAACTCTCCGTCCAGCAGCACCCAAGTGATTGAGTAACAATGCTAACTTCCTTGTGGGTGTGTATGTATCAGCATCAATAGCAGTTAAGTAGTTTTCAAAATCATTAACCCATTCTGTCCACTTTAATTCCGGTTTTCCTGGTTTCTGTAAAAAAGGTGCAGGCTGGATAACTCCTTGGGCAGTTGCCATGGTGATAACGGCTGTGAATGAAATATGTAGTAGAAAAACAATTGGACAACTAGCTAGAGAAAGAAAAAAAAACTTACTATTTTTTTTTTTTTTAAATGGTGGACACAAAAGCGAAATGAAGCAGGAACAGGTGTGTGAATCACCGAAGAGTGTCACACAATATTTACTGTGTGATTCGATTTAAAAAAAACAGGTGCGTGAATCACCGAGAACGAGTGTCACACGAAGATTCAGTAACTGAAGAGCAAATGCTTCAAAACTTGCACAAGATGGCCGCCGACGCGTGACATCATCACGCTCCCATGATGCCTTGCTGTCTTCTTTGTGGATGCGTTGAAATAACCATCAACACTCCGCACTGTTGACGTGGTGTGCTGGTGAGGCGGGATTCGAACTGGAAGGTCTCTGTGAGGCACGCGCTGAATGCAGGCTCTCGGAGTTCGAAATGCAGAGCGCGAGAGTTAACGTTGCGGAGCAGGTGAGGGTTGTTAGTATTTGAAAGTTCACGCGCGCAATTTGTGAAATTGGAAATCGTGTCCCAAATACAAGCGCAGAGCGTCTGATCCACCTCAAAATCTGTACAGTTCCGATGGGCTGAGACGAATTAATAAGGCCAGTGGGCTCCATAAGATCCATTCGAACAGGTTCTCAGCTAATCGCAACCCCACTCCTGGTACCAAAATGTAGTAGGCTGGAACAGGAACCAATTAAATACAATCCGGAGTTCAAATAGAGTTATCAGCATAAGAGGTTTATTTCTAAGTAGGAAGGAAAAGGAGCCCAGGCAGAGGAATTGACAGCGTCGAGTAAAAGTACAACTGTCCAGGGATACAGAATTTAGAGTCACAGAAGGTTACAATTATACACATAGAATGCACACAATTAAAGGAACAGGTGAAAAGTAAATCAAGTACAATTTATGAACAAATGAAATGTACAAATGAAATGTAATAAGTATACTACATAGATGTATTTAAATCAGCACCTACCTTGTGGGGACCCATACCCGATTCACAGAATTAACTTAAGACAAAATCCTAAACTTGCTACTTTTGGTATTCACAGAATGCACTTACTACTTTTGGTATTCACAGAATGGATTTACGACTATAACTTTATGTCCGCACTCGGGCCGGAAATTCCATCCCGGGGGCGGAGCTTCCGGCCCGGAGGCAGAGTTTCCGGCCCGGAGGCGGGGCTTCCAGGCCGGAGGCGGAGGTTCCGGCCCAGAGGTGGGGATTCCGGCCAGTGGCGGAGATTTAGCCATGGCCAAAATCTCCGCCTCCGGGCCGGAAGCTCCGCCCCCGGGCCGGAATTTCCGGCCCGAGTGCGGACGTAAAGTTAGTAGTCGTAAATCCATTCTGTGAATACCAAAAGTAGTAAATGCATTCTGTGAATACCAAAAGCAGTAAGTGCATTCTGTGAATACCAAAATGGTAGTAAGTTTAGGATTTTGTCTTAAGTTAGTTCTGTGAATTGGGCCCAGGGTGTTTAACATAGCAGCTATATATAGAATCCCAGAGTCATGGGGAGAATCAACTATCATACCAATATTCAAAAAGGGGGATAAAGAGGATCCCCATAACTATCGACCAATCTCACTCTTTGATACATCTATGAAAGTGATGAGTAAGGTCCTGTTGATAAGACTAGAGGAATGGGCAACCGAATACTCAATTTTAACATCAGTGCAGTATGGGTTCAGAAAGTGAATAGGGACTATCAAGCAATGTAGAAATTTTGTGCTGCTTATCGGCAAATAAAGCAGGAGAAATGGCAGGTTCCTTATACCTCTGCTTTGCCAATATAAGCGGTGCTTTTGACTTGATGGACCATAATTGGCTCTGGACAACTATAATTTCAATGGGAGCACCTAGGGTGATTATAGGGTTTGTTTCCCGGTTGTACGAGTAGTTATTTAGTCAGGTCCGTTTTGGCCCCCATGGATAATGTCCACCCAAATTTAGAGTGGGGTGAGAGATAAGACAAGGCTGTGTTCTTGCACCAATTTTATTTTCTCTATTCCTTAATGGAATAGATAAACATCTACAGACAATACAGGCAGACGCCCCTATGGTGGCAGGTCGTCCTCTACTTTTATGGTACAGAAGAAAATGGTTATAAATAAGTCCAAAACATACACCATGATCTGTGGGTCAAAACCTAAACCGCTCAAAACCTTTTTGATTGAAAAAAGCGCTATCCAGACTGTATCTTCCTTTTGCTATTTAGGTATTCTCTTCATGGATAACGGCTCTTGGTCTCAACATGTTACTAATATTAGAGCCAAAATGAACAGGGCAACCCAGGGAATTTTTAAATTTTCTTCCAAACTAGGGAACCGGCCAATTTATGAGATGGTAGCTTTGTATAAAGCCAAAGGTGCAAGTACAGCCCTTTATGGGGCAGGGCTATGGGGTTACACAAGTAACAAGGTCTTGCAAATACAAGAAAACCTCTTTCTGAAACGCTTACTTTATTTACCACCATCTGCTTCAAACACCATCGCACATCATGAGGTGGGTCTTCAGTTTATTGAAGACCTACTTTTGGTATAACCATTAGTATTCTGGGACTCAGTATGGAAAAGGGAAGAAACTGCTTTTACAAAAGAAATTATTTTAGATTGTCTTAAACTGCATGCTGCACTCAAAGTACCATGGTTGTCATATATTAGTTCCGCTCTGGAAAACGTGTATAAGGTAACAATATGTTCAGAAAATTCTAAAACACTCATGTACACAAAGAAAGAGATTAAAAACACCTTTCTAGAACTTAAGCTGGACCTAAGATCTAAGGCGGAAGAGGACAAATCTATTGTTGTACAGTATATATTAAATAGCACAGAGGCAAGCACAAAAAAATAACTGTCATATGTGACCTACGCCAATCATTTGTTTGTGTTAATTAGATCAAGATGTGGCATTGCTCATTATCTTGTAGCTTTCCCTACTATGTGGATTTATCCGCCTGAAGATATGTTATGTCCATGAGACAACAGGAGTAAGCAGAGTACAATGCATTGTTTCTATTTTGTAATTTTTATAAGAATTTTGGATGCTTTTATTTGAAGCCTCTTTTTCTCACCCATTATATCAGGTCACATAAAGAAGAAATTCTTGGTGACATTGGGTGATCCCTTGACTTGTTACTGTGCTGCCCTGTTTATCCTGAAAGCTATTAAAATGAGAAAAACTATGAGTTTATAGCAGAAAGGAAATGACATGATCCATGGAATTTTAGAATATTAGTATTAGATTTTTTATGTGTAATTTTTAAGGCTTGATTCTTGGTGATGTATTAATAAGAACTTGGATGTACGGATTTAATATAAGAAAATAAATGAATTTATCAATTTGATTGTACCCATATACAAAACACGTTTTTTCTTTGTATGATGTACTTTTATGACTATCTTTTGAAAGACGAATAAAGACTAAACAAACAAACGACTTCACATTAAATGCATATGCAAGGTTGTTGTATGAGTATGTGGACACGATGGATGCAAAGGATTGATATGTGTGCATGCAGTTCCGGTGTTAATAGAGGAGGGCATTAGATATAATCACCTATCCATGACATATGGTACATTTTGAGTGCTATTTCTCCAATTTGACGTATTGCTCCCTGAGGTCCCCATACTTAAATATTTGAACAAATATGATTATTACCAACAGGAAGAAAATATTTTGTGCCCACAGTCACTTTGAATACAGCATATGCCCATCAACACAATTTGACATGTATGTTATCTGACATAGAAAATAATTTTGTGGATCAGATAGACAGTCATTATTCGGGCCTGATTGTAGGAGAGTAGGATCTGCTTCACATGTTTACCCCCACTTTTTGCTGGTTTTTCACTGTTTTTCGGCTTTAGTCTGGCTGGGACTCTGCTATTCAGGGCCCCAGCCTAGCTGCTTCCTCTCTAAATTGATTGCATGTACTTTAGGTATACCACGGATTGGATCCTGAGGTATCCTTGCGAGTCCCTAGTATATGGTATACTGTGTACCCAGGGCATAGGTACCCCAGAGGCCTCCCAGGGGCTGAAGCATGTATTATGCCACCCCTGGAAAGCCACCCAAAATGACACCACAGGTCTGCTACTGCAGCCTGGGTAAGGTGGTGCATGCACCCCTTACTGAGGTTTAGGTTCACTATACCTCACCTAACACTGCACATACAAACCTATCAGTCACTCCTATGGCAGGCCTTAACAATCCTGAAGGCAGAGTGCTTGGTTATATGTGAGAGGGTGCCCAGGCATGAGCTGAGCCCCTCTGCAGCCTTCGGAATCTCTTCTCCGGGGTTGTCAGTGGTGCAGCCTGACCATATACTCTTAAGTGCATTATAACCAAACGGTAAATGCTAACTTTGGACTGGCTGCACAGAAGCATGTCGTGTTTGGTGTGAAACATCTTGGAATCATACCCCCACACCAGTAACTTGTGTGGGAGTATGATCCCACCCTTCTAGAGGGAGAGACATGACAGCACTGGTATACCCGGTATAAACTTAACAGAGCCCTGGCATCACAAATGGATGCTGCAGCCACATACATGGGTCTGGCCTCCTGCTGCTGACTGAAACTCCTGCAGGGGAGGCCTGGACAATTGGTTTCCTGTCACAGGGAGGTGTAACCACCTCCCAGACAGGCTGATGTGTATTGGGGCTGGGTGGGAGCACTCTCTGAGTGCTTTGAAGTCCTGCACTAGGGGCACATTTGGTGTCCTTGTGCCTAGTCCAGCTCAAACCGGTTCAGGAGCTTCCAGCCCCTGCTCTGGCATGAAACTGGACAAAGGAAATGGGTGTAGCCACCCCTCTTTCCAAACACTCCCATAGGTGAGTCCCCAGAGCTAGTCCAACCCCTTCCTTAGGTATAAGGAAGGAACCTCTGTAACCAGAACTTTAGATATCCCTGCACAAAACTCTGAAGCTGAATCCTGGAACTTCGATGCTCTACTCAAGACTAGAGGACTGAAGAAATCTTCCTTGGGTCAAGGAGTGACTCCCCTGCTTGGCAGGCACCAACAAAGCAATTTGCTGGTCTGCATTTACGAAGCTCCTGCCGGACTCCGAAGTATTTGCAGCCCAAGAAGAGGATTTCCAGACATCTCAGAGGCCGACCCGAGTCCCAAGCAAAGCTGAGACCCGCAGCCCACATGAGTAGCGTGGAACCAGAACTCCTGGTCACCGTGCACTTTTGCAAGTGCATTGACTTCTCGACATCTCTGGAAAACATGCTTGGGATTACTGGTAGCCCCCACCTTGAGTGGAAGATCCACCGAAGATTGTCAGCCCAGTCACCCCGAGTGACCGTGGGCTGCCATTTTGTGTTTCCTATTGATGTCCCTTTGTGATCCCTGGTCCATCAACTGGTGGGTCCCTGAGGGGGTAACTTTGATTTTCCTTGGGCTTCCCTGGTTGCTCCAGATGTGCCCCGACTCCCAACCAAGTGGTGAGTCCCTCAGACCTTGCTGGTCTGCACCGAAGCATTTTATTCGTTTCTGCTTGGGTTGCTGTTGCCAAGGTTTTTTGTGTCCAATCCGGGCACTGATGCTGCAGAACAAGACATCCTTCATGGGACAGCTTGAATCCAGCTCCTGGTTGTCCCTGACACCTCCTGGTCTTCCTGGCGGAAGAGTCAATCTTCACCTTCTTCAGCTAAAACACCCGACATCGGTGGGCATCCGCCTATCGTCTTCCTGGTCACTGGCAAGTGACCCAGACTCTGTCCCCTCTGCTTTCAGGTTCTTCTCATCTTCGATCCAGGCTTGGATCTCTTCAGACACTTCTCATCTTCCCGGCAGCAGCACTTCTTTGCCATCTCCCATTGAAAACAACGACGCTACCCAACACCATTTGACACCTACACACCCGGCTTCCCTGGGTGAGGTAACACGAGTACTCCAGTGCTCCCGTGGATGTTGGCCCTAGAACTTCCTAAGTCCCAAAGGGTTTGGTCCTAGTTCGTTCCTAAGTGTCCCTAATCTTTAAAAATCTAACCGCGACTTTCCCCATAGAAGCTAATGGGAGCTCGCGGCTGTGTTCTCACACTACACACGGCCCCCGTGGGTCCCCTGTGTCACTACCTGGGGTGGTTCCTTGGGGTCCCAGCCATTCTACAGGCTCTAGGCCTAGTGTCTAGTTAAGTCGTGTTTCTTATACCACTATTTTAGTATATGGTTTGGCTCACCCCTAGGGCCTGACGTGTATTTGTGCTTATTACTGTCATATTTGAAGTGTAACTTATGTGTTTTGACTTCTAGCCTCATAAAGAGACTAGGAGGGTGTGTTTAGAAATAAATACATATATTTTATATATATATCTGGTGTGATTGTCTTTCATTTAGGCACTCAAGAGATTATAGACTGGTAAAACAAGCTGCCTTACATTTCTTCAAGACTTAGCCTGAAGGCTGCTCTCCATAGCTACCACTAAGATAGCTTTAACTAAAGGTTGTCTTTAACCTATAACCAATAAGGGGTTGTTTGGACTGGTGCAAGGTGCCCACTATAACTAGTGGACAGCATATACCAGGCCAACTTCTCACACTGATCCTAAGCATGAGGTGGTTCCATGACCAGAGAAGAGTTAGATCATAAGGCAAAGGGAAGCTCTGGTCCAATAGCTCTAGATTTACAGCAAAAAGGAAAACTTTGCATTAGACAACCACAGACATATTATGACAATGTATTTGTAGAAGAGAGTGAATGTGAGCACATTTTCTTGATTGAAGAATCAATAAAGAAGGTGCTATTGGATAAATTGACCATAGTGCCCAATGTGTATTTTGTGTGTGGGAAAAATGTGTTTGTTTGATTGCCCCCAAATTGGTCTGGGACGTGTTATTTGGCTGTGGTATTCTGTAAGATATTCCACGTGAAAGACTTTAGAAGGGAAAAGACTGCATAGAGAGAAACGTGGCACGAGTGCAGGAGAAATTGTTGGTGATGTATTTAGCGCAATGAAACAGTGCTGGTCCAAGATTAATCACTTAGCATGGGGGGACGTCCTAACTAACATTGTAAAGCCAGGATCAGCTGAAGAGTGATACTTAAGATGGGAATCATGGATAACTCAATCCCTGGATCTTGTGGCCCCTAAGGTTGCACAAAGGCCTAAGGCTAGAACCAGAGTAGAATGGTGGTTCTATTCCCAGCTTCTAGAATTAAAGAAAAAGTGCAAAGAGGTAGAAAGGGAGTGGAGAAAAATGTATGATCCTCTACTCAAAACAGAGTAAAAAAAAGCTATCGGAAACTACCATACTAATATTAAAATGAGTCAAGCTAAGTTCTTTGAGGAAAAAATCAATAGGGCCCAGAATTCCTCAAAGGAACTGTTCCAAGTAATTGAGACATTGACTAATCCAATTACTGATACTGGTCCTACCGAAACCTCAGAGGATAGGTGTAATGATTTGGCCACATACTTCCTCTCCAAAGTGACGGATATCTAGAGTAGCTTTAATACTAAGGGAGACACTAAATCAGAAGAGGAAGAAAATCTGGAAATAGTTCCCCCACAACAGGTTATTACTAATTCCCCACCTATATTACAGAAAGATATAGAGGCTTTGATGGAGAAGTTGAAGTCTGGTTCACCTATGGACCGAGCCCCCCCACAAATACTCAGAACAGTAGTAGCCATCGTTGCTCCAAATCTAATGAGGGTTATGAATCAATCTCTAGAGCTGGGCGAAGTCCCAGGGACTTGGAAACATGCAGTGATAATCCCCCTGCTAAAAAAACCGAATGCAGACAGATGGCAATTGGGGAATTTTCATCCCAGCTACCATTTGTAGGCAAATTGCTAGAAAAACATGTTAACAGAAATATGTCTGAATTTCCAGAGCTCAACCAGTGCCTTCACCTTACTCAGATGGGCTTCAGAGCACAACACAGCACGGAATCTGCCCTGCTGGTAGTGGTAGAAGATCTGAGACGATCACTAGGGCAGGGAAAATAAGCAGTCCTGCTCTTGCTGGATTTGAGCGCCGCATTTGATACAGTGGACCATCAAATACTATGCAGAAGGCTGTCAAATATTGGGATTCAGGGTATGGCACCCAAATGGCTGTCTTCATTCTTGAATGAAAGAACATTCCAAGTCCAGGAAAATTCCACTCTCTCCAAAACCATGCTGCTGCAGTGCAGCGTTCCACGGGGATCAGTATTGAGCCCAACTCTTTTTAATGTATACATGGAGTCCCTTGCCAAGATTGTGCAAGAATTTTACATATCCATGACCTCGTATGCTGACAACACGCAGCTGGTTATCTCATTGGACCCAAACAATAGTAGAGACAGGGAGAAACTGTCTTCCTGCTTGATAAGAGTCAAAGAGTGGATGACAAGAAGCTGTCTAAAGTTGAATGGGGAGAAAACCGAGATATTATGTCTCGGAAACAAATCAATACCCAGGCCCATCATAGATTGGCCTGCCTGCCTAGGTAATCCACCTACACCCATAGAAATAATAAAAAGCCTAGGATTTTGGTTAGACACAGACCTCTGCATGGCGACACAGGCCAAGAAGGTTGCCACAACTTGCTTTGGACTACTTAGGAGCAAACAGAAGATCCTTGATAGGGTGCCAATACAGCTCAGGAAAACAGTGGTCTATTCTCTAGTCACTTCACGACTGGATTATGGAAACTCACTGTTCTTGGGGGCTCCAAAATATGGAATGCACAGATTGCAGGGAACACAGAATGCAGCCACTAGGCTTCTTTGTAACGTTTCCACACGAGAATCAGTAAAAAAGCACCTAGTGGGTCTCCATTTGCTTCCGATAGAAGCAAGAATAAAATTTGAAGTCTTGATCATCACTCACAGAGCATGCCATAACAAAGGTCCGGAAAAAATCAGGAAGTTAATATCTCCTTATATTCCAAATAGGCAGCTATGTTCCAGCACAGAGGAACGCCTAAAACAAACAAAGGCCAGCAAGGAAAGATGGGGAGGAGGATCCTTCTCTCACCTGGCTCCCAAACTCTGGAACTCCCTGCCATTGGAATACAGACTGATAGACAGGGAATGACAGTTTCGAAAAGAGATTAAGACCTGGCTGTTCAAGCAATATCTCTAAGTCACGGACACCCTACTCAGTTTTTGATCTTACAGCGCTGGGAAGCCTCAGGTCAGCTATGCGCTCTACAAATTCCCCTAATAATAATAATAATAATAATGATACTGAGTTTGTGAGTGGTTCTGAATGATGTAAAGATTAGGAGGTTGTCAACACTGCTGGACAAACTGTCAGTAAACACAGCTCAAGCTTTACTGCTTGTTGATAGAGAAATGGTCTCTATAAGGACCATGGTGCTTCAGAACCGTCTTGCATTAGATGTATTATTGGCAAAAGAGGGTGAAGTCTGTAAATTGTTGAGGGTCAAACAGTGTTGCACTTATATCCCTGACAGTAGTAAGGATTTAAAGAAATATATAAGCAACCTCACTGAGATGCACCATACACGATTAGGCTACTGAAGAGATTTGGGATAGAATTGTCCAAGGATTTGGAAGGGTTGGAAGTTGGTTTGGAATTTTGGGACAGGGAATTATTGGTTACATTTTGAAACCTATCATGATAGTTGTGATCTGTATCATTGTATTGTTGGGTGCCTTTAGAGTTTATAAGTGGCAAAAGGCAAGACAGGCTGAGAGTTCTCTTAGGAGACGGGAAAGGCGGATGGAAAGACTGCTGGACAGTCACTATCAGAACGTTAAGAACCTGGAAAAGTTTAGGCAGGAAAGCCAGGCTTTAACTTCTGTTTAGGTCGGTCTTTTCTGTAAGAAGAACATAGCAAGGGAAAGGTGCTGTGTTTGATGACACTAGTCATCAGATGGGGACTGATAGACTGCTTGACGCTCTTAAATTTGTAAAGGTGCATTATATTCATGTACAAACTGCACTCGCATATATTTTATTGTTTGGCTGAAATTGGTATTATTACAATAAAGTTTATATATTCATATTAAAATCAGTCTAATAAAATGGTGACGCTGTTTACAGGACTGATCAGGATTTTGCATGTGTTTAGAGAAATCATGTAATTATGCATGGGCATTATGAATATTAGGTCAAATAAATGTATTCACTGTTTATAAATGATTCATATAGAGGCTTGTGTAACGGGTGCACATTAAAGAATGTTCTTAGGTTAGCCAATTGTAGGCCTAACTTTAGTTTTTTAAAGTTTCATTTCTCCTCGTTTGCTCTCAAGTTGGGAGTTAATTAAAATGTATGTGTGTGTAGAAAGTGTCCTTTCGCCCCTACAGCAGCTGCAGGAATTGGACCTTGTTATTTTAGATTTAAGAAGATACATGGGAGGAGAGGAATGTCTTTGAAGAACTTGAACCGAGAGAAGGTAGGACACCATCCGTGCCTGGTGAAACCTGGGAACCAAGGCCGTCGAAGAAGACTTCAAATTAATTGGAGTCTGTGGAAAGTTACTCAAGGAAGGTGTTCACAGAATAACTTACCAGGTGACCTGTTAGGGGTGTAACATTGTCTTTTTGCATTGGGCATATGGACAGTTTGGTGGGACTTCTGCTTTTGACTGGGGAAAGGGAGCATCGTACAACCAGCTCTGTAGCTTTACTCTACTTGACCCATTCAATGTGAGCGCACATGTTAGGAAGACAACACAGGCTGACACCTTTAAGGGAAATTCTTCTGGGAAATTAGGAAGGGATGTCACTTTAGAAGTAGAGTAGGGACAGATTATTCTTTATTTTCAGAAATACAAATGAAAAGGGATATACTCAGTTGTGTTCTGATTCTGGAATTAATTGTTTTGTGCCTATTGTGCCGAATGAACTATATTCGTAGATTGGGCTCTGTATTTGTATTCATGTATCTTTATACCCTGATTTTGAGGTGTGTCTATATTCTGTCATTTTTGGCTTTGTAATAAATTAACAAAACCTGAATTCAGAGTCTGTGATCCTTTAGCCAGACGGGGAGGGTAAATTTATAATTGGTAACTTGTTTCCTCCCGTCTACACTTCTATAGCAGGCAATAAAGACTATCGGCCAGGGGTTCCCAAGTAAATCTAGGACATGGAATCTGGCCTCATCAAGCCTGAAGGCCCAGGCCCGACTATCACTAGTCCCCCTCTCCATTTGAACAAGCAGCCACTTACTCTCACTTTTTTAAAGGCTTCTAGATGTACCCTGCACCAACAGGTTTTCTCTTTTGGCAGATGCGGAGGAGCCTATCCACACGCATGATGCAACTAATCCAGCTACTAAATCTAATAATATTGCCTCCTCAGAAGCTCTGATAGTTACAGAAGGTTTTCCTTTTGCACCTGAAGTTGGATAAGTTGTTATCTTTCACCTTAGTCAATCAAAAGAAGATTGACTGTAAAAGCAAGATTGCTAGCTCATGTTGCTGCTGTTGCCATACCAACCCTACGACTACACCTGCCATGCTTACATCTGCACACATCAGGAGATTTGATGAAAATGTTAGGCAACCTAGAGGCGAGCGAGATGGACTTCTAATTCACTTCAAACTTCCTCCATTGTGCTTTCCGCAAGCAACAAAGAAAGTTGCAGCAAAGCCAGAGATAACAATGATGTGTTTCTGGTGAATCCATGGCCCGTTTGGCAAACCCACAACGGGCGACCAAGGTTTGGGCCAGCCAGTGCAGATGCTGGACAACTAAATAGCGGCAGAACTGGGACAGTAAAGCAACAGGGGCCAGCTTGAGACAATAGACACCCTGGGTTTGACATTCAAACCACAGATTGCAGATATCCATATAACCCCATGGGGGGAAAATCAAGGAGGACTAATTTATCTGACCCAAACCCCCAAGTTGGCGACAATGCTTATGAGGACACAGAGTTCTTAATAAGTAATGAAACTCATTGGCTTAGAGACTGTCTTTCAATATTGTGCTCTGATATCAAGTTTGCCAAAAGATATAATGATGAAAACCACACACGCTCGAACTCAAACTATAGTCAAACTTGCCTAAAAAGTGTTTTCCTCACGGACATGCGAGAATGAGATTTCTCTATCGAGCATGTGTGAGAGGGAACACTTGTTGTTCAATTAACTTCAGAAAAAATGCGCAGGTGTATGCTATGAATATGTGCCCAAAAGAAACACTGACCTGCAGCTTAATTACGGGAGACCCGAACCGGCGAAACTAAAACGTCGAACCAGACAAAGCTACCTTAACTAGCTAACACGACGGACATCAGGAAAACGATGCTTCTACGGTGAGAATTCAGGTGAAGTGTGCATTAGAATGTTAGAGAGTGTTTCACCAAGCTTCAAGATTCTAAGAAGACTAGAACGTTAACTGTCAGGTGAGCTGGCGGCCATATTGGAATTCCAGCGTTGCCAGCTATTCGACCAACTGAAGTACTTGAGGGGTTGTGGTCTCTGTTTGTGCAAGTAGGGCACTGAGATGGTTGCCAGAGTTGCGTCACGAGGAGGAAACCTCCTCTGAACCCTGACAGTACCCCCTCTCAACGGGGTTTCCTCCATACTTGGTTTTAGAGGAAATTTCTTGTGAAAGGGTTTGATTAAGCATAGGGCATGAATATCAGTATGTTTTTCCCAAGATCTTTCATCTGGTCCATAACCCTTCAAGTCAACCAAATAATAAAGATCATTATTTATCCTTTTTGAGTCTAAGATTCTTTTGACCTCGTATTTCATGACTTTATCTATGACCAAAGGAGCAGGTGGAGTGTTTAATCTCAAAACTGGTTGAACCTTTTTGAGTAAAGAGACATGAAAGACTGGATGTAATTTAGTGTTTTCTGGGAGAGTTAAGCGGTAAGTCACTGGATTGATGATCTTTTCAATAGGATAGGGGCCAACAAAGCGTGGTTCAAACTTACGGGTACCTTTTAATTTTAGATTTTTGGTGCAGAGCCAAACCTGATCGCCTACTTGAAGATTGGGTTCTTTCTTTCTTTTAAGATCAGCAAAATGTTTAGAGTGATTTTTTGCTATTACTAAACTGTTGACAGCTGCTTGATGAATCTTAGTTATGTGTAGGGCCATTTCTTGAACTGCAGGAACGTCTACATTTCCAAATTCTATGTGAGAATTAGGATGTCTGCCATAATTTATTAAAGAGGGGGAGTACCCTGTGGACACATTTTGAAAGTTGTTGTGAGCAAACTAAGCCATACACAGGAAATCTGGCCAATCACCTTCCTCATCTAATAAATAGAGTCTGAGATACTGCTCTAGCTCCTGGTTCGTCCTCTCAGTCTGGCCATCAGTATCTGGATGGAAGCTGGTGGAATATCTTTGGTCCATAAACAACCCTGTGGTGTAAGCTTTCCTGTATCGAGACAAAAACTGATATCCCCTATCGGTGATTAACACCTTAAGAACACCATGGAGTCGAATTACAGTTTGATTAAAAAGATGGCACAGTTGTTTTGCTCTGGGTATTCCTTTGAGAGGAATAAAATGAGTAATTTTGCTGAAGGTATCAACACAAACTAAGATGGTATCAAAACCTTGGGACGATGGTAAGTCTACAACTATATCTAAGGAGACGGTATGCCAAGGATACGGAGGAGTGGGCGATGGCTGTAAAAGCCCTCTTGGGGATTGTCTGTCCGTTTTTCCCCGTGCACAAGTCTCGCATCTTAAAACGTATTGACGTATGTCTCGACTCATGTGAGGCCACCAGAATTTTCGTTTGAGTAATTCTTCAGTTTTTTTGTACACCTTTATGGCCAGTCAGAGGATCATCATGTCAATCGTACATTGCTCTTTTTTGCTGGTCTTCAGTGGGTAAAAACAATGTTTTATCCTGGTAAGGTAACCCATCTCGAATCATTCTTTGAGGATCTTCAGTGACCCAGTCTTCAATTTCTGATTCATTCATTGAGCTTCTGATTTGATCCTCCAAGGGTATTTGTGAAATATTTCCTATGATTTTGTCTTCAGGTATGATCTGTTGACTGTCGATATTCTTCTGTTTATTATGTGTATCTATTCTTGATAATGCATCAGCCTTACCATTCTTCGTACCTGGTCTGTAGGTTATTACGAAGTCGTAATCTGCAAAATAAAGCGACCAGTGAAGTTGACGGGAAGTAAGGGTACGTGCAGATTATAAAAACTTTAAATTCCGGTGATCGGTGAATACCGTCACTGTGTGTTTTGCACCTATCAAATAGTGTCTCCAATCCTTAAATGTGTCCTTGATGGCTAAGAGTTCTTTTTACGTGATGGTATGGTTACATTCTGCTGGGTTCAATTTATGAGAGCGGTAAGCTACTGGATGCAACTGTCCTGTTTGCTTATGCCTCTGAGAAAGCATTCCCCCAATGGCAAATTCCGAAGCATCAGTCTCAAGATAAAAAGGTTCGGTAGGATCTGCATGAAGTAAAACAGGCGCAGTGGTGAAGCTTTTTTTTAGTAAGACCAAAGCTTTCTCAGCTTCTCCTGACCATTTGAAGATTACTCCCTTCAGTAATCTTGTTAATGGTGGAATTTTGTGGGAGAAATCCTGTATAAACCTTCTATAGAAATTGCCGAACCAGATGAAACTCTGAACTTCTTTGATGGTTGCTGGGGACTTCCATTCAGTTACTGCTCTCACTTTCTGTTCATCCATTGTAATTCCGGAGGGTGACAACACAAACACCAAGAATTCCGCCGAGTTTGTGTTGAATATGCATTTGTCAAGTTTAGCATATAAGGAATTTTCTCTTAGATGTTGAAGCACTGCTCTTACTTGTACGTGATGTTCTTCTTCTGTGTTGGAGTAGATTAGGATATCGTTTATGTACACAATTGCACACAAGTCGATAAAATCACTTAGTACGTCGTTGATGAAATACTGGAATGCGGCTGGAGCATTGCACAAACCGTATGGCATCACAAGGTATTCGTAGAGTCCGTACTTGGTCCTGAAGGCCGTCTTCCACTCATCACCTTCCCGAAGTCTGACCAAGTGGTAGGCTCCACGTAAATCCAGCTTGGTGTAAATCTTGGATCTTTTACTTGGTCTAGAAGTGTAGAAATGAGAGGTAAAGGATACCGATTTTTGGTAGTTATCCTGTTTATTGCTCTATAGTCAATACAGTATCTGAGATCTCCTCCTTTCTTTGGTACAAAAAAAGGGGAGAAGAGACCGGAGATTGTGATGGGCTGATAAATCCATTGTCTAAGTGTTTCTTAAGGGATTCTTTTAGATGCAGATTTTCTTTTTAAGTCAAGGCATAAATGCGACTGCAAGGCAAGGTAGCCCCTGGTTCCAAATCAATCTTGCAGCCGTAGGACCTGTGAGGTGGCAACTTCTCAGCCATGACTTCGTCAAATACATCAGCAAAATCTCAATACTCTTCCAGAATTTCTGTGGTCTGAATGACACACACTGACGCTCCATTTTCGCAAAGCTGAGCGACAATGCTGGATTCTGATCGTCCAGCTCTTTCTTTAAAACAATGTCCTTTACAATACTCAGAGCTTAACTGAACAGTTCTAGCCTCCCAATTGATAGTCGGGTTGTGTTCAGTTAGCCAAGGAAGACCCAAAATCAGTTGGAATTGTGGGGCGTCAATTAAATTGAACTGTAACACTTCATTATGGGCTTCATTGGTCATCATTTGTACGCCTTCTCTATGGCTTGTGATTGGTCCTGAGGTCAATTCAGTTCCATCAAACGCTCTCACGACTTCACTTTTTTCTTTCTTGATGGCTTGTAGACCTATCTGTGTAGCGAATTTTAAATCACAGAAGTTACCGGTTGCACCAGAATCCAACATCACTGTGATATCCTCCAAAATCACATTTCGAAATATCAAAGTCATGGTCATAATTAGATGAGGAGATGACACTTGCAGAGTATTAGCTAACTGATGCTTTATTGGAGTTGTATCTTCATTCACATCCACCAGTCTAACTCCACTTACTGGTGGTGCTGCACGTTTTCCTTATCCTTCATTGGGGTCTTGGGTCTCTTCAGACAAGTCTTCACAAAATGCCCACTGCTTCCGCAATATAAACATAATTTATTTTGTAGCCTTTTCTCCTTTTGTTCCTTGGACAAAGGATCTTAGACGGTTCTGATTTGCATTGACTCTACTCCGGCTGATTTGTCAGTAGATCAAGAAGCTTCAGATTTACTTCGGTCGAGACGAGGAACACTTGTTCGGAATTCTCTCTTTCGTTCTCCTTTTCGTTCACTCTGACGAAAGTCTATCTCTAATTCCAAATCAATTAGAGCTGAGATCTCAGTTGGACATTTCGGGGTTTGAGCCAATGCATCCTTCAATTCTTCTCTTAGCCCTCTATAAAAAACTGCAGCTCTTTTGTTCTTGGGCCATTCGGTCTCAACCACAAGCTTGTTGAATTGGGCCAAGTAGGTGACTAGCTCTCGATTTCCCTGTTTTAATTCTAACAGCTCGTTGTCCGTTGCCTGTGATGCTTGTCTTCTGTCGAATATCCGAAGGAATTCCCTTTTGAAACCTTCAAAACCATATAAAATGGGGTCATCCTTGGTCACTAATGGCATCGATCAAGAGGCTGCGTCACCACTGAGGTACGAAAGAATGAAGGCGACACGAGACTGAGCATCGGGGGAAATCGTTGGGCGACACATGAAATGGAGGGAACATTGAGTTAAGAAAATTTGGGCCATTTGGGGATCACCATTAAATCGTTCAGGAGGGGCCAATGGAATTACAGGGGACAAATAATGAATTACTTGAGTGGGAGTAAATGATAAGGAACTTGTGGTGGCATCTTGAGTTGCAAAGGTTGAAGTTGTTTGTCTAGCTCCTAAAAGGGGTGTTTCTAATCTACTAGCTAGCTCTGCCGTTTCTTTCCTAGAGTTTACCATTTCCTGTCTAAGAATTTTATTTTCTTCCCAAACTGCTTCTAAATCCCTTTGAATGTTCACCAAAATATCTCCCAAATATTTTATGTCAAATCCTTCTGCCACTCTGCTCGGGTGCTAGTACCAACGTGGGCACTTCACTCTGTCAGGTTCAATACTAATTTATTAAAGCACAGAAGCAAAATGAAGCTAAACTCCCAATGCCCGTCTCAATACGTTCCTGCTAGGTTAGTCAATTCTTCGCAGGTAAGTACCAAGGGGGGAAAGGGGAAGGGGAGTGAGAGAAGAGACTGCCAAGTGTCAGGTTTCACTAGCTCTGCTGCTTCTTTCTTCTTTCTGTAAGGTCTCAACAATTCAACTCATTAACTATGCCTTACCATTTAGTTTGTTGATAAATAACATGTTTTTAGGTAACTTATCTTACCATATCTTGACTTGGCTTTTGCCTCTCTTCTATGGCTCTTGAGAAGATGGGGAGATGTATAAGAGGTAGAGACGAAGAGTCTTAATCTTCTTTAAAGGAACTGCAACCAGGTACGACTTCTTCAGCCAACTTCTTCGTAGAGAAAAAACTCGGTGAGTGATTACTGAATTGAACTCAATTATGTTTGTTAGTTAAGCGCAGTGGAAACTTATAACTAACTAATATTGAGAGAATGGCAACCATTCGGGTTCACAACCGCTAATGGTGTAAGAATTTTTGAAGCCTTGTAGAGTGTGTTGTAACGATGACTCTAACTCGCTTCTTAACAGGAATTAAGCAGATAATTATATTGAGGCTATGTGCTGTGACGAAAACCACACACACGCGAACTCCAACGATAGTCAGACTTGCCTAAAAAGTGTTTTCCTCACGGACATGCGAGAATGAGATTTCTCTATCGAGCATGTGTGAGAGAGAACGTTTGTTGTTCGATTAACTTCAGAAAAAATGCGCAGGTTAATGCTATGAATATGCGCCCAAAAGAAACACTGACCTGAAGCTTAATTACGGGAGATCCGAACCGCGAAACTAAAACGTAGAACCAGATGAAGCTACCTTAACTGGCTAACATGACGGACATCAGGAAAACAATCCTCCACGGTGAGAATTCAGGTGAAGTTCGCATTAGAATGTTGGAGAGCGCTTCACCAAGCTTCAAGATTTTAAGAAGACTAGAACATTAACTGTCAGGCGAGCTGGTGGCCAAATTGGAATTCCAGGGTCGCCAGCTATTCGACCAACTGAAGTCCTTTAGGGGTTGTGGTCTCTGTTTGTGCAAGTAGGGCACTGAGATGGTTGCCAGTGTAGTGTCACGAGGAAGAAATCTCCTACGAACCCTGACACTCCCCTACATGTACAATTGCATTAGCTCATGGATAAAGACAGGCACATTGTGTGAAAGAGATAGTGAGGCTCAAAAGGTGTATCTTTTGGCAAGGGTAAGAAGAGCTAAAGAGCGAAGGGGGGGACTACTGTGGAATAGGGAGATGCAAAGAATCTAAGGACATTCTACTGTATAGACCAAAGGAAAGAAATCTTGAGTGGAGATACCAAGTTTTGCTGTTAGAACATGGAAATTACTGAGACATGTGACTTAGGATTCTTGAATGTTCTGACATAGGTATAATTGAGAATTACACTTTAGCTTTGTTCAGACCTTATGAGGTACAGACCTCTTCGCGACCCTTCCTTTAGGTGGCTTTATTATATACAACATACTTCACCTTTGAGAACAATCTACAGAAGCTCTGCTGTGCTGACACCATTATCTGCTTCCCCAATTTAAAAGGGTTTCCCTGATTCTAAATTTGAATACTAGATCTTCTTAGACAACCTTATGTATAGACAAGAGGAATGAAACTTTCAATCTAAACATCAGACTATATTTCTCATTCTTTGCATAGTGGCTACTGAATTCCTCATCTGTTTTCTGTTATTGAGGATCAATTATTTCCGTCTCTTCGGATATCATTTAGTGATTCTGTATGTTTATACTATGTTTCTACAACTGATTTACTTCAGCTTGGCTTTCAATTTATTAATAAATCTTTACCTAATCCCATCAATGTTCTCTGAGCTTTACTGTGTGACCAAATGGGTTATACTGTAACTTGTAAATTGTAGTTGATCCTAACACCTTTTATTCCTCAGGCACCGAGAACTTTCCATTGCAGGAAAGAAGAAGGAGTTCTCAGTTCCTTTATGGTCCACAATTACCTGCATATTCATTGAATAGTCATGTTTCTGACTGCTGAAAACATGTGCAGTAGCTGCAGGTGGCACCAATTGCACATGGGTGAAATCAATTGCACCGAGAACATGAGGAAATCCAGGAATGTCATAAAAACCTTGTTTGGTATCAAGTTGTTTTTGGCTTGTTTTGGAAAACAGCAGGTGCAGTGGAGCTTGCGTGATAACATCCAACATAGATGGTGAAAATTCGGAAAAGACACCCTGTGATAAGCCAGCCAACACTGCAGAGGTCTTCTGTAAAGATCCGGAACCCAACATGTGTAGTACTGCCATAAATGTGGTGAGATAGCATTGGTCCTTCATGTTGCTAGTTGAAGACTTGATGAAATCTTTCCAACAACTCCAGGATGCTCTCCTTTTTGAGTCTGTAAATCTGGATTACCTCCTCCTCAATGAGATCAATGAGGGTGATCCTTTTTCTGAATATGCACTCTTTCCTCTTTTGCTGCCACTGTTGTTGTCTTGCACCAACTCCCAATTACAAAATAATTTCCTCCATGGCATACATGAGCTTGTCAGAGAGTTTTGGATTTGAGATCTTTTTATACTGATGGCCTTGCATTGTGAAATGCACATGTGTTGGCCATGGGTAGCTTTCTGGTGCATTTCCATCATTGTGTTACACTGAGTAACAGTAGGGCATATTCTCAAGGAGCTATCGCGGAGTTAACGACACTTTATCGCAGCCAAACTTGCGATAAATTTATCTTCTCATTCACAAGCTGGTGTTAACAGCCCACAACACCAGTTCAACCGTGATAGCAGGCGCAAAAAACATCGCAACAGAAGACCCCGGAACCGTCGCTAATGAGCTGCAGAGTAGGCGTTCCCGTGCCAAAATCCGCGACAACACCACTCCACAACATTCACAACGACCAGACAGAACTGTGATAAGAACACAAAACAGGCGATAAGGCGCATTAGCAGCAGGAAAATAACACCTGATCTGACCTGGTGCAAAGTCGGACCACAGCCAGCACCACAAAAGAGAGCAGAGCCCACAGCCACATTGGAAGGGCAACAGATGCCATGGAGCTAATGGTCATGCGGCCCGGACACCCAAGAGGGCCACAACACCCACTTATACCACCCCATGAGACCCCCGGAACACGCAGTCAAAGACAGCAGACCCCCAGGAAACACACCAGCCTCACAGACCCAACACCTGACAATGTCATTGCCCACTACAGGCCCAAAAGGACACCCATCCTACACATCTTGACCAACAACGCCCAACAGGCCGACTGAACCAACACAGTAGACAACCAACATCCCACCCCACACAAAGCTGCTGGCTGTGCTGCACCTGCTGGCCCCTTGTACCTCCCAACCAACACCCACCAGAGTCAGAGGAGTCACACAACAAGCCACATCCAAGTCCCTCACACCTGTCCTGGACATCACCACAGCCTGGTACCCCAGTCCCTATACGTCCAACACAATGCGCAGGATCCACTGGACACTAAGCAGGGACCATACGTCATAGCTGGATGCACGCACGTGTTGTGGGCAATCCACAGCACACATGTCATACCTGTGCCCCCTGCCGACGCAGCACACAATCACAGCAACAGAAAGCACACATCTCACATCAATGTGCAGGCAACAACCGAACACTGTGGAACATCCCCCAAGGTTGCCTCCAAATACCCAGCCAGTGAAACTCGGTGAATGGCCCGTGCTGACCGCTGCCTCAGGCCTACACTGTGGTCCATTAGGTCACACATGTGAAACTGTGTCTTGGGTAAGATGTGGAGGACTCCACACCATTGGACATGCCTCATCGCAGGAGGCATCCCCTAACAGTACTGGTGCCACTAACTCTGTGCGCAATGAGTCATGGGCACCATCTGGTTGGACCTTGGAGGCGTCAAAGCCCATGGCCATGTCGGACTTGGTGTCCGACATGTGTCTGTTCTATTCATCTCTACCATGGTGACTGTATCAGCGTGGGCCTGCCCTCTGCATCCTGCCCTGGGGGTACACCTTCCACTGTCCATCGATACACTCCGCGACAAGTCCCCTTGTCATCCCGCGAACCTGCTCTGCACCCGTGACCCTGCCCCAGTGCACCGCAAGTCAGCGGGCAGTGGCGGCAGGCCTGTGCAGTACGCAGTGCATCCAAGGTTACTAACTCTGTGCAGCACAAATCATGAGGCCTTTATGGTTGAATGGTTGTGTCCTTTATGATGTACACTTGCCGGATGGTGTGCACACACCCCACACACATCCAACACAGGTGTCACTCGGTAAATGTGCCTGACAATAAATGTGGCAGTGCACACGTGCCCGTAGCCATTTTCTCCATCTGAGCAAGTGTGTCCGTGTGTTCATTGTGTCAGCATGATGGGCACAGGCCCTGAAACATCATAGTGTGCTGTCTTCTGCGGACGTTGCCATGTCACCTCAGTGTTGGCAGTGACCCTGGACATGTAGCCCCGCACCTGCCCCCCTTCATGCAGAGGCTGCATGTGCTGGTTCGGTAGGGGGTGGCAGGGCATGGTCCGGACCTGGGCCGGTGCATGAAGTACGGTAAGTGTGTCTCTGTTTTGGGGTGTTGTCGCCACCAGGGCCACAGTGCACAATGTTGCAATGTGGCATGTACCAGGAGGGCAGGCGCGCAGGGACGGGGATATGTAGGAGCGCGAGAACACTCAGGTTCTTGGCACATGCATGCCAGGTGTCATGTATATCAGTCTTGCGGATGGATGAGTCTGTTGGCTGGCCTCATTTGCAGCGCGAACCCAACCAGCCATGGGCTGAAGAGTACACCTGTGTCCACCCTGTCCGGACCATTGGCCTACACCCAAGTGGGCACACACCTTCGAAGGCCAGCGTCGCGGTATTGTTGGCATGGCGCTGGACACGCATGGACAGACATTAGAATGGTGTCCCGTAAGAGTGCACATGATGCAACCCTGCAGCGCACAAAAGTGTGGGTGCCCGTGGCAGGGAGGAGCAGCTGTGTGGCAATGTGACACACAGTGAGTCCGCTCATGTGCATCATGCTGGGCATATCATCCATGAATCCCAGGGTCGCAGACGTGCCACCACACCCACGACCGGCCTCAGTATGTCTCTGGTATGCATGCAGCTGGTGAAGTTACTGTAGGGTTGAAAGGTCCTTTGTCTGTACTATCAAGCAGTAGCATATCTGCAGCTCCGAGCAGGAACTTGCATGTGCCCTGCACCCCCTGACAGATACAATAGCATTTGCGTACGACTCACACACTACGCACTGCCCGACATGAGACCAATATGTACACTTCCCACACGCAGTAACTCCTTGGTTGTAGTTGGCCTGCGTGAAATGGCCTTCACACGTACTCCCACCCCACCCAAGACCTGCACCCGTTGCACACAGACACTGCTTATTGCACCGAGCTGTGCCATTTCATCCACTGGACTGTCTCAGGGCAAGCCAGTGCCGCTTCAAGCAGAGCCACTGATGCAATGGCAGACCATCCCGGACACATGCTCGACTCCAGTCACGTGGAGCTGTACCATGCACGTCTGCTGCATGTACTGGGGGCACTGCCGTTGGCAGTGCTGCTGATCAATTACCGGCTGAGCTTTCGCCTTGCGCACATCACCTGCGTGCAGCCTGTGTTGCATTGTTGCTCGTGCATATTCGAGTGGTCCATGGATATCTGCCTCTCCAACGTAACGGTAGCTGACCTGGATTACGACCTGTGTGTGTGACCCCTGTTGGCCCACGACCAGGAGTGTCACCAGGATGACCGCTTATGGCATGCATGGATGTTTGGCATGCAGGCTGGAAACTGGACATGGGAAATTGCACGAGCACATTGAGCCACTACCCGATTGGGCTTTGGTGCACATTGGGTCCAGTGGTTGGAGTCAGCATGTCTGTCCGGGTCAGCTGATGGATTACGTCAGCGACATGTCAGATGTGGTGGACGACGATCGCTCATTGGAGATGTTGGCCTACGCAGCTGCACTCGCGTTCATGGACGAGTGACAAGGTACCTGCAGCCACAACTGGATGTGAGCCATTGCACGTGTCCCGACACATGGTTGCATGTTGTGGATATAGTCAAATGTCCCAAGACGACAGTGGACATGGCTGCATTGGCCAGGACTCATGTTCCAGGCGCGGACAACCAATGCGGGTTGCACTGACTTGTGTTGGTGAGGGACTCCCCCAAGGTGGACATGGGCACTTTCCTACTTTCCTCATTCAGACATGCTGCTGCATTTGTCTGCATATCGTGGCACTTCTCTTGGCTGTATTGACTCGCACGTGTTGAGAAAGTTTCCGCATTTTCACATGTCTCCAACTGTGTTGTGTCTTGATTTGTATGCCAATGTGTGTGTCATGGACTCTCTGGCTCCCTGCCATTCGTGCATTGCAACCCCATCAGGACTGTGTGTTTGTACTTGTGCATTATCATGTCCCTGTTTCGGGCTTTGCCAGTTGCGTATGGCCGTTTACCTGCCACAGGCAGGTGCACTTGTGTCCTGTGTTTGGTTGTGCACAAGTTGGTGTTTGTACCACATTGTGTTGGATGTTGGGGTGCTCAGCTTCCTATGTGTGTGTGCTGCATTGTGTGTGAGATGTCCCTTCAGCTCTAATTTGGCTCACCCTTCTCCCTTTCAGGCGGTGTTGTGTTCACTTCTGTGCTTGTTCAGTGGTGTGACATTGCCGGATTGTGTGACTTGTGCTCCTGATTGGTGTTGTTACTCTTGGGCATGGTTTGTCTGCAGTTGTGCTGTGCTTAGTTGTGCATGTGTGCCATTGTGCCCATCTCCCCATCCCCCAGTCCCTGCTGGTTCCTCTCCCTGTTGCTGTTGTGTCTGTTGTTTGGTGCAGTTTGCGGTCCCTGAGTCCTGCCACCATCTCCACACTGATGTGGTGGACACCATTTCCTCCATGTCATCTAGCTCCTGGTGTGGCGCTGGACTCCCACCTCCGGTGTGCATTGCTGCCTTCTTGTTGTTGGCGTGTTTCTGCTTGTTTATGCCTTTAGCATCATTGCTGGAGTTCTGGTTTTTTGCCATTGTCCTCCTCCGCTCTCAGGCTGCATTCATTCTTGTCCAAGATGGCCTGCCATGTACAATGTTTTGTTGCCAATAGGTTTGGTGGGGTTGTCTGCTGGCTCAGGTTGCCTCCATTGGGTTTGGCTGTTGTTTTCTGTTTGGTCTGTCTTACTTTTTCAGGCTTTTGTTGTGCTTATTCCCGCCTGCCGTGTGTTTCGCGGTCCTGGCGGTGCTTATCCCTGCTTTCCTCGTCGCGAATGGGCTCATTGCATGTTTTCTGGTGTTGTGGTTTGTGTTTTTATCTCCGTCAGGTTGGTTGTATCGCTGACATTGGCCACGTTTTTGGCGGACTATCGCATGCCACCATCGTGTTGTGAATTCCACGTTAACACAGGGTTATTTTCCCACAATGGGCTGCGATGTGTAAAGTTGTGTTAGCATTTTTTTGTGATGTTTATCACACGTTCTTGTTAATATACCCCCAATGTGTCATGCATTGATATGTTAGTAAATCCTACTATGTTAAAGTAGTGTTTGACTCGCGTGGGAATGCCTAGCTTGATTATGATAAATCCTGTGTCATGCAGGCCAACGCAGTGCACACACGTTCCTTAAAATAAAGCCTCCTGCATTGCTTGGTTAACCCCTTCAGTGCCCATGACGAGCTGGACTCGTCATGGGCCGCGGTGGCGCTGTGCCCATGACGAGTCTAGCTCGTCATAGACCCCGTCCGCTAATGCAACGGCCGGCACTGGGCGGGGAAAGGGGCGGGCACTGAAGGGGTTAATATAACTTAAGCCCTTGTGCTGCCTTGCCTCGCCCTGTGTGAAGCAAGGGCAAAGCAAGGGCTTGACAAATCTGTGTCTAGGTTGGGGCTCAGTTTGATTTTGCAATGACTATCAGGATCAAATCTATTTTACGTCTATTAGAAATATAGAAGTCCCAAAGCCTAGCAATAATGTCTCATGGGGCAGCTATTTGGGGTTACTCTGATACTACCAAGCTACAGCTCGAGGAAATTAATTTTGCAGTCACATATGCAGAAGAAAATATAAAATTTGAACCATTACTTCTGTGGGTATCAATATGGGGAAACAAGCATGCCACCCTTAGTCGCGAAACCATAGTCAATCATTTAGCATGTAATATGGGTCATGTGATTCCCTGGCTCACATACATCAAGGAACTACTGAAAACCTTGGTAGACATGAGATGTTCACATCCCCTCACTTGATAACTAAGGTGGACTCTATAAGGGTGAAAAATATTCATATACCCTTTGCCAATGTGACAAGAGAGGGGAAAGAAATGGGTAAAATACCCTACATGATTATGTTATTCTATAAACAACTTTTGGAGCAGAGTCTTACCCGATTCTGGTCAATAACCCACGGGAGATATCGCTCTTGACTAGAATTTGCTTGGGCTCGAAAAGAAGCCATCGCTGTTTCCCTTTGGCCAATATGATTTCTCAGCAATGAGTTGCCCCTGTGATGAAATCCCTGTTCAGACACTAATGTACTTTGTTTCCTTCTGTGAATTTTACAAACTTTTTATAGGACAATATTTATTACCTGTTCTTAAAACATAAGGATTTTATAAGTGTAAGACAGAGTTTTATTTTAAAGGATGCTGCTTCACCCAGCTCTTTGTTATTCTGTTGGGTGTTTCCTAAAGTCTGTAATACAACATCATAAATCTATGATATTTTTCATTTTATGTAAATATTTATGTAACATGTCTGTAAACTGTTATACAGTTTGTATTAATTTTACCAGAGCTTTCATGATTATTTAACAATAATAAATTACATCTATTGATTGATTTAGTCTTGAATTTGAATTCTACATCTAAATATATGGGGGTATATTTACACACCCTGTACTCCGAAATGTCACTTTTTGTGATGTTCCAGTAGTCACAGGGGCTTAGCCATATCTACAAGGGCTCGTAAAGCCATCCTGCGTGGCCTTTCATGGCTCTGTAGATATGGAGTAAGGTAAAGGAGCGCAAGTCGCTGCCTTGACTTACTCTGCATCATAGAGGCGTTCGATGGGTGTTGATGCGGGTGTTCGAGTGCAACACCCATGCACTTTGACGCTGCCCCAGATTTACAATATTTCAGAAATCTGCAGCAGCACCAAAGCCTTGTGACTTCTGAGAGCAGGGGTAACAAGGCAAAAAATGTTTTCCTCTTTCCACATGTGTTGCATTCCGCAGCATACATGGAACAAGGAAAACTTCTCTTGTGATTGTTTTTGTGCACAAAAACAATCCTGCCAAAAACGCAGACACCCTTGCACCATGGTGCAAGGGTGCCTGCATTTGCACTTGGCTGCAAATTGTGCAACGGTGCAGGCAGAAAGAACAGGAAGGCACTGTATCTTGTAATTACTGTGCATACCTGCCCTTTCAAATTGGAAAAAATGACATGTGGCGCTTCCCTACGCCAAATTTTTGTAAATATGCCCTATTTTATTTGACTGATTTTCCACCTACTGGGATCCAAGTCAACCACTGTGGCTTTGGAAGATTTCTTACAAAAAGAAAGTGAATGGACAGGAATTGGCTACAGATCAACTTGACATGACAGAAGTCCTGCTTGTTGGAGGCTGCACTCCTTATCTTCCTTTCAGTTTTTTTCAAATTCTTTCAGACCCTTTCTGCCTCCAAGTAATGGAATCAAAAGTCTAGGAATCAAGGTTGATACAGAGTTGGGGATGGGCTCCCAAGCCTCTGCAGTCATCTCTTTATGCATCTTCTATCTGCACAGCCTCAGAGGCATTCTTCCTTCGTTCTCTCCTAAGGAGAAGAGAGCAACTATATCAGCCTTTGTCCTTCTGTATTATACTATTATAATGCCTTGAATTTAGTCATCAATAAAACCCTTCCACCGTGTCACCAATTGATCCAAAATCAAGCTCCCCACTTTGCTAAATCTTAACCGATACTTGCCCAGCTCCACAGGTTTGCTATTTTTAAAAGGTACCCTTTAAAGTCCTGTCTATAATACACAAATGCCTTTTTGGAGCAGACCCTCCTTTCTTGCTACAAATTGATCAAAAGCCATGTCCACTGTGCACATCCTACTTATAACTCTTGAACCTACACTGGTTCTTTAAATTGTCCTACAGTGGCAGATCTTTCTCTATTCTTGCACCTTGTCTTTAAAATATATTACCACTCTGTAATAAAAGCATTACTTTCCACAATTTCTTCGGGAAAAGCTCCAAACTCTGCTATTCTCCCAGTAATGACACTTCCCAATCCAATCCTTAATCAAGAGACCTGAGTGTGTATCAGTGCTTTCTACATATTCCACAACATAAAATAGCTTTTCGTAAGGTACATCAATTCCTTAACTTCACTTTCGCTACCTCAGTAGTGTTGTTCCCATAATCTTTATGCAGGTCACTTTTCACATTTATTGATTTAAGTACTGTTAGTCCAGCTCCTCTTCCCAATTCCTGCTTGTTTATGACATACATCATGTGTTGTGCTTCTTTATTCAGGACAAATACTGCCATGTTTAATATTAAGAGTCATCTAGGAAAGTGTTCTTCCTTTACAACAAACAAGTCTAAATGAACCCATTAATGTAATATAAAACTCCCTTCTGATGTTCCATGTGATGCCATCTAAATCTAGGTGTAAACTCCTAGTGAAATAAAAAATGTCATTCTGTTACAGCATGCTTATGGGTCACTGCTTAAATCTGTTACCCATCACTTAGTAATTAACAGGCCATGCTAACCCATCACATTGCATTCCTTATGATGTGATCATATTTGCATATTTGCTAGTCGTCACTCACTGATTCCAAAGGCATAGTTAGATGTGTCATCCAACTCTGTATAATATTCAGGCAGTGTTGGCCCGCATGCGTTGCAGGTGGCGGCGTGGGCGGTGGAGGGGGGCCACAGGAGTGGCTTGGGGTTGTGCAATGGGAGAAAATAGAGGATGCACTTATCTTGCCGCCAGGTCCCGCAACTCTGCTTCTTGCTCATGCTCTCCTCATGGGACAGGAAGCCAGGAAGAACAGCCAGGTTTTCCTGACAAATCACAACGCTGCAATGCAGCAGTGGTGCTCAAGCAGGGAATGGGGGCCTGGGCTTGTTCTCCATGCAGGTTGTAATACAGCCTGCATGGAGAATGGGGAAAGTGCGCATGACTGGTTTGGGCAGCCTGAGCGGGCCAACCAAACAGTCATTTCGCACTTAGGAGTGGGCAAACCACTCCTCCCCTGCCCTGCTCCGTGAGCAGAGCAGCCCCGCCCACCCTCCCACAAAGGAAACATAAAATGATAATAACTAAAAGTCATTATCATTTTATATTTCCTTTCTTTTACACTGCTCAAAAGCAATGGGGCGATGCTCCTCCACCATAGCGGAGGAGCGACCACTGTATTCAGGGCATATTGATAATTACCCATCATTACTTAGAACTCCCTGCCAGTGGGAGAGAGTCTCTAGTGCACAAGGAGGAACTGGGGTTTAGCAACAGACACAATAGCTGTGAGGTAGCCCTACCATGCTTCTGTGATTTCTTTTGCTCACAGCTGCACTACCTTTTATACACATAGATTACTGGATGGGCCTGTAGACTGATTTATGTGAAGCTACCTCTACAGAAGAGGTCAGGGATTGAATGTGTTTTGTTTATTTGTGCAGGTGACTGTATGTCTGGTGGTCTGTGCATACATGAACCTGGAAGTCTGATGGTCTGTGTGCACTGGTTACCTGCATTTCGAATGACCTGCATAGATGGGTGTCTGCAAGTGTGCGCATGCATGTTGTAGATGTGTTTCTGTCATAATGTATGTGCAGGGATGAGTGATCAATGTCAAAATGTGTGTGGTCATTGCTATCTCTGTGTGCAAGCACTAATTTAAAGGTTTATATACAGGTTTTCCCGTTCATTATTGTATTGTTGTCTGATATGCCTTTTACTCCCTGTTGAACCTGTCAGCCCTAGGGTGGTCTTCCCCTACACTTTTTTCCCTTTTTTGCCTTGTTGTTGACCACCATTTTTGCTCAACAGGGCTGAGGTGCAGGTGCTCTCTCCTAACAACATGGTTGCCACAGGCCCCTGCTACTGCTGTGAGGCCACTGTCCTATCTGCGCACTAGTAGTTGGAGTAAGGCTGGGACTTAATGCTACTGTAACCTTGACCGTCCCGCCTCTTGTCACCATAGACAGACACCACAGAGTCCCCAGATTCTTCTAGAACCTTCCAAACCCCCACCTTGCCGCCTTTTTGGAGGGTCACGTGACCTAGGGGTATAAAAGAAAAGGAGGGAACCTGATAAGTTAGTTACACTACTGAACCTGGGGACCTTCCACTGGAGTGAAGGCTGCTGAGCTAGGGGGATTGCTACACTACTGAGGCTGACTGATCCTAGAAATTGCTGCCCCAAGTTAGATGAGTTACCCTGCCTGCCTGCTACCTTGCCCTGTGAGAGGGGAACCAGGAATAACATCTCCGGGGTGCCTGCCCCAGGACTGCCATATTCCCTTCCCCTGCAACTGACACCAGAAATCCATTACCAGCGCTGTGACTGGGACACGCTGTGTACCTGATCCCTGAAACCCACTACCAGCGCTGTGACTGCGAAGCGCTGTGAACCTGATAGCGCCGCTGCTGCCTGGGGACCCTTGAGGTACTGTGAAGCGCTGTACATCCGGCATCTGTCATTAATGTCAAGCGCTGCGTCCGCGAAGTACTGTGTGCTCAGGACCTGAACTTGCTGCCCGGCACTGTGTCAGAAAGTGCCCTGTGCCTAAGATCACTGCAGCTGGTGTGAGCGCTGAGGCTGTGGAGAGCGCCGTGAGGAAGAGTGCTGTAAGGCCCCAGAACACCGTAGTCGGTGCGAGCGCTGGGGGAGTGTAGAGCGCTGTGAGGATAATCGCTGTTCTGCCAGACTCACCGCCGCGGCCCCTGTGCTGCTGGGAGAAGAGACGCTGCGTCCCAGATCACCGCCGAGGCCCCTGAGGCGAAGTAAGGGCCGCCGCGTTTACTGCCGAGGCTGCGCTGAGATTGGGCATGAATAGAAGAGCGTCGCCCGGCAACTGGGACGCCCGCCGCATTATCGACCGCGCCCCCGGGAGGCCGCGCCCTGATTGGTTCCTAGGCAAGGAACCATCCAGAAGGTCCGGGGCTCGCTCAGGCACTCGCGAGAGGGGCTCCAAGAAGTGTGGGAGCCCCCGAAGCCTCCAGACCGATTGGCCTGAAGCGGAGAGCCTGTGGATGGCAGGGAATCCAACCGCCCCTCCCAGGTAAAAGCCCCGAGAGAAGCAAGCAGCTGGCTGACTGGGGGTGGGGGGCGTTCTGCACAGACTGGGCCCAGCTCGTATCTGCCTACATGCCGCTTTGCCCCAGCTCTCCCTGAAAGACTGAACTGGGGAGTTGAGGAGTGCTGTGGCCCCCCCCTTCAAATCAGTGACTGAGTCAGATGCACCGCGGGGATAGCCCCGGGGGCTCCTGGAGACGGGATACCGCGGGAGGATAGCCAGCCACAGGTCACCCTAGTGGTAGAAATCTTTCCCTGAGTGTCATTGCCTGTATTGAATCTCTATATGAGAGTTATTGCCTGTATTAGATCTCTATCTGAGAGTGATTGCCTCTGTTGAATATCTCCCTGAGAATTATTACTTGTACAGAGATGATGGTAGGCGGACCTTTCACCTTGCATACCCAGTGATAACTGTGCTGTTTTCAAACCTGAGAAAGATATTTGTTTTCCTACCTAACCTTGGATTGGTGTCCCCTTGATTGTGTGTGATTTACTGTGTCAGTGTGGATGCGTATTGCACAACTACTTCACACATAGCCTTGTGCGTGCCTACTTGCCACGTGCCAAGCTACTTTGTGGGAGTCGGTGGTCCCTACTTGGACTGGGGTGTGAACTCTGGCCAACTGGAGACCCCGGTTCTAACATTGGTGTTCAGCGGTAGGATTAGGACTTGTGCTTGTGCAGCACCCTACAATGACGCAGTGGGCGCCACAATCTGTAACCTGATGTAATGCAAGCTTAAAATTCTCCCTGATTGCCTGATTGTAAATGCTCTTGTGTAAAGCCTGTTACCTACGTCCCAGTGGTTTTCCCTGAAAACGTCCGAGGCCCTACCTGGCAAGATGGAATTCAAGCTCGCCAACCTGAAAGTGTACACGGTGGTGCAGCTTAAGGGGTTCTGCGAGGGGAAAGGGGTGTTCTTCAAGTGAGAGCTGGACCTACTGCACATAAATACTGGTGATAATGTATTGCCAGGAAGGCGTTCCAGGGCAGACAGTAGTGTCTCAGTAAGGAGTTTGTCTGCCGAGGAGTTTGAGGAGAGGAGGGAGGAGAGACAGCTTAGGCTAGTGCTTGCCAGGTTAGAGAAGGAGCGTGAAGAGTAGAGGCTGGCTATGGAGGAAAGAAAACTTGTCCATGAGCTTAGCCTGAAGGAAATGGAAATCAAAGCCATACAAATAGGGGCTAACAGCAACACAAATGGTGGCCGCGTACCTCCTGAAGTCTCACAGGAGTCCAGGTTTTATATGCCTAAAGACGTGGTGGCCAGTTTTAATGTGGGGGACGATATCGACAAGTGGCTAGCGGCCTATGAGGTGTCTTCAATAGCCCATGGGATCCCCGAGAGTTATTGGGAGGGGTAGCCTGTACAGGTACATGCCTCCGGTGGGGAGGGACACACTCTTGACACTAGACAAGGCAGTTCAGACCAACTACTCCCGTTATGAGGGAAGTGTTACTTAAGAAGTTTGATCTTACCCCTTAGAAGTACAGGCAGAAGTTTAGAAATAGCCACAAACTTCCCACACAGAACTGGGTAGATTTCCTGGATTACGCCCGCAAAGCATTGGAGGTTTGGGTGCGGGCAGTGAGGTAAGTGATTATGAAGAGCTGTATGATTTGTTCTTAAGAGAGCACCTTCTAGAAAAATGTTTTTCAGAGCTGCGCCAACACCTGGTAGACCGAAAGTTGACTGACCCGGGAGCTTGCGGAGGAGGTGTATACCTGGGTCAGTACCAGGGTGTCCAACAAGGGATCCGGGGGGACCCCCAGAAGGGTGGACAGGGTTTCCCCCAGAAGAGAGAGGGGGGAGATAAAAAGAAGGAGTTCTCCAAAGACCCCAAAACGGTGCTATGAGTGCGGGGTGGTTGGACACTACAAGGGGGATCCCCAGTGTCGTAAAAGGACCCCAGCCCCTACTGGAGGTAAGAACCCCAGGGTGGCTAGTGTAGCGCTGGGGGAGGAGCTGTCCCTAGATAAGGGGGGTGAGTGGGCAGGATTGACCCTAGTATCCCTGGGAGACAGTGAGATGGTCCCACAGACCCAGGTGTCCTCAAATACTGCCAAGTACAGGCAAAGGGTCCATGTCAACGGGCAGGGGGTGGAGGCTCTGAGGGGCACAGGTGCCAGCATGACGATGGTAAGGAGACAGCTGGTGTCCCTGGAGCAGGTGATTCCTGATGTATTTCACTCGGTTGTGATGGCTGACAACTGTGTGGGTCACTACCCCGTGGCCCAAGTTCCCTTTGAGTGGGGAGGGGTTTCGGGCCTTTTGAGAGTTGCAGTGAGTCCTGCCATGCCAGTCGACTGTCTGTTGGGAAATGATCGCAAGCATACTGCCTGGAAGGAGGTAGAGTTCAAAGCACACGCAGAGATGCTGGGATTACCAGAATGGACCTGTGCGATTACACGGTCTATGGCGGCCCGGCGAGGGAGTCAACCAGGGCTGGAGCCTGGGACAATGCCCAGCCCACTGCTAACCAGGAAAACTCCTTGGACAACGCACCCCGTGAGATGGATGGGGCACCCGCTAAGGTCGCACCAGAGTCCACAGAGGGTGACGTTGTTCCCGTGGGGAGTTTGCCAACCCCTGCAGAGTGGCAGGTGGAAGGAGGGCCTACCCGGGAAGAATTCTGTCGGGCACAGAAGGAGTGCCCAACCCTAGAGGGCATGCGGTGACAGGCCGAAGCCCAAGCAGCCAGAAATGCTGCTGGAAATTACCACATTTACTGGGAGGATGGCCTCCTTTACAGTGAGCCCAAGGCTCCGGTGCATGGGTCATCAAGGGCCTTAGTGGTCCCCAAGTGCTATCGGGCCTTTTGGTTGGAATTGGCGCATGAGATCTCCCTGGCGGGACACTTGGACCAAGATAAGACTTTTGCTCGCCTAGTCCCACACTTCTATTGGCCCAGGATGAGGATTGCCTCTGATGCCTTTTGCAAGACTTGTGTGACCTGCCAAGCGAGTGGGAAGACAGGGACCAAGTTCAAGGTCCCCCTGGAACCACTACCGGTCATTGGTACCCCCTTTGAGCGGGTGGGCATCGACATCGTCGGGCCTATGAATCTGCCGACCTCTTCTGGACACCGGTTCATGCTAGTTCTGGTGGACCACGCCACCCGGTACCCGGAGGCTATCCCTCTGAGGACCATCACTGCACCTGCGGTGGCGCAGGCCCTGATGGGGCTTTTTACCCGGGTGGGTTTCCCCAAGGTCGTGGTGTCGGACAGGGGCACCAACTTTATGTCTGCCTATATGCAGGCCATGTGGAAGGAGTGTGGGGTGACGTACAAGTTCTCCACCCCTTACCACCCCCAGACCAATGGGCTCGTTGAGCGTTTCAACAAGACCCTGAAAGGAATTATCAGGAGTCTTCCTGAGGACCGGAGGAAGAAGTGGGACGTCCTCTTGCCTTGTCTGTTGTTTTCCTACAGGGAGGTGCCACAGAAGGGGGTAGGCTTCAGCCCCTTTGAGCTTCTGTATGGACACCCTGTTAGGGGACCCCTCAATCTGGTGAAGGAGGGGTAGGAGAAGACTCCTAGGAGGCTTCCCCAGGATGTAGTGAGCTACATATTGGCATTCCACAGCCAGATGGCTAAGCAGTGGAAAGAGGCATCTGACAACTTGGAGGCCAGCCAGGTGGTCATGAAGGAGTGGTATGACTGGAGTGCCCAGCCTGTGGAGTTGGATACGGGACAGAAGGTGTGGGTCATGAAATCCGGAGAGCTTAGCGCCCTCCAGAACTGGTGGACTGGCCAGTATGAGATACTGGAAAAGAAAGGCCAGACCACTTACATGGTGGATCTTAAGACCCCCACGCAGCCCCACCGGGTGTTGCATGTCAACCGCCTTCGTTGGCTCATGCAAATGAGGGGCAAAAACCCTAAATTGTTGAGGTGGTCGTTTTCCCCCCATCCCGTCAGGGTGGAACACCGACCCGGAGTAGACCACGCCAATGCTGACGGTCTCTCTAGGTTCTTCTGCCTTAGTGACGAGAACTCCCTAGAGGTTGGGTAGCTCTCCCCACTTTCGGCAGGGGGGGAGTGTGTTAGACCTGTAAGCCCTAGGGTGGTCTACCCCTACACCTTTCCCTTATTTGCCTCGTTTTTGACCACCATTTTTGCTGGACATAGAACTCTGGGCGCCTTACCGCTGCTAAACAGTGCTGAGGTGCAGGTGCTCTCTCCTAACAACATGGTTGCCACAGGCCCCTGCTACTGGGTGAGGCAACTGTCCTATCTGCACACTAGTAGTTGGAGTAAGGCTGGGACTTAATGCTACTGTAACCTTGACCGTCCCGCCTCTTGTCACCATAGACAGACACCACAGAGTCCCCAGATTCTTCTAGAACCTTCCAACCCCCCACCGTGCCACTTTTTTGGAGGGTCACCTGACCTAGGGGTATCAAAGAAAAAGAGGGAACCTGATAAGTTAGTTACACTACTGAACCTGGGGACCCTCCGCTGGAGTGAAGGCTGCTGAGCTAGGCGGATTGCTACACTACTGAGGCTGACTGATCCTAGGAACTGCTGCCCCAAATTAGATGAGTTACCCTGCCTGCCTGCTGACCTTGCCCTGTGAGAGGGGAACCAGTAATACCATCTCCGGGGTGCCTGCCCCAGGACTGACATATTCCCTTCTCCTACAACTGACACCAGAAATCCTTTACTAGAGCTGTGACTGGGACGCGCTTATCTTATCTTATCTTATTGTTTTGGTGAAGCGCAACAGCTGCCCCGGCAATGAGGCGTCCCGGCGCTGAAACCCAGCTGTGTACCTGATCCCTGAAACCCACTACCAGCGCTGTGACTGCGAAGCGCTGTGAACCTGAGAGTGCCGCTGCTGCCTGGGGACCCTTGAGGTACTGTGAAGCGCTGTACATCTGGCATTAATGTCAAGCGCTGCGTCCACGAAGCGCTGTGTGCCCAGGACATGAACTTGCTGCCCGGCGCTGTGTCAGAAAGCGCCCTGTGACCAAGATCACTGCAGCTGGTGTGAGCGCTGAGGCTGTGGAGAGCGCTGTGAGGAAGAGTGCTGTTAGGCCCCAGAACACCACAGTCGGTGTGAGCGCTGTGGGAGTGTAGAGCATTTTGAGGAGAAGTGCTGTTCAACGGACTCACCGCCGCGGCCTCTGCGCTACTGGGAGAAGAGACGCTGCGTCCCAGATCACCGCCGTGGCCCCTGAGGCGAAGTAAGGGCTGCCACATTTACTGCCGAGGCCCCGCTGAGATCGGGGGCAAAGAGAAGAGCGTCGCCCGGCAAAAAGGACGCCCGCCGAGTCATCGGCCGCGCCCCAGGAAGGCCGCGTCCTGATTGGTTCCCAGACAAGGAACCGTCCGGGAGATCCGGGGCTTGCTCAGGCACTCGCGAGAGGGGCTCCAAGAAGTGTGGGAGCCTCCGAAGCCTCCAGACCGATTGCCCTGAAGCGGAGAGCCCATGGATGGCAGGGAATCCAGCCGCCCACCCAGGTAAGAGCCCATGTTTTGAGGGATTTCCTGAACTTGGAATAGGAGGTGGCCAGGCACAATTCAGGAGGAAGGGAGTTCCAGAATTGTGGTGCTAGGGTCGAGAATCTTAGACCGCCGTGTTTTTTCGTTTGAATGGGCAGGGGGTCAATAAGTTCATATTTTAGGAACGTAACTCATGGTACGGGACATATCGCTGTAATTTGGTGGCAATAAAAGCCGGTCCGTGATCCGAGAGGGCATTGTAGATTGTGCAGCCTAGTTTGAAAAGACAGCGTTGAGTCACGGGGAGCCAGTGGAGGCTCTTAAGCAATGGTTTCACGTCATGGGATTTTGGCTGGCCATAGACAAGCCTTGCGGCTTGGTTCTGCGCCAGTTGTAGCCGGCGTGATTGGTAAGCTGGAATGCCGGTATACAGAGATTTAGCGTAGTCAATACACGACATTACCAGGGCAAGAATGACTTGGATCAAATCCTCAGTGGTTAAAAATCTGCTTATTTTCCGAATTCTTGGCAAGTGGAAGAAGCAGGCAGAGACCACTGAATTTATCTGGGCCTTCATGGTGAAATCGTTGCTGATTATGATTCCCAGGCTTTTAACCGAGCTGACTGGGGAGGATGGACATCCCAGTGATTGAGGCCAGAAGTTGGAATTTTAGGGGTTGGCTGAGCCCCCAGTAAGAATCAGCTCGGTTTTATTGGGATTAAGTTTGAGCTGATTTGAATTCATCCAGTTCCTAATGAAATTCATAGTGGATTGAAAGTTCTCCATAGATGAGGGCGATGAATCGATATTAAAAACTATCTGGAGGTCATCAGCATAGTTAAAAGTGACGACCTCTCTCTTGTGGAGGGCCAGAATCAGGGGAAAAATATACAAATTGAAAAGGAGAGGGGATAGAGTTGAGCCCTGTGGAGCCCCGCAAGTCAGTCTTCTTTTCTCAGAGGAAAAATTGGCAAGGCGGACTGCTTGATAGCGGTCACTGAGGAAAGAAGCGATCCACTTCAGTGAAAGGCCCCAGATCCCAGCGCTTTCGACCCAACACATGGTGGTCGATGGTGTCGAAAGCAGCCGATAGATCTAGGAGCACTAGGGTCTGCATGGTGTTCTGATCTACCCCCTTCCTTAACTCGTCAAGAGCTGCTAAGATAACAGACTCGGTGGAGTGTTCGGGTCTGAAGCCTGCTTGGTGTGAGTCTAGGTAGTGGGTGTGCTCTACAAAAGTACTCAGGCAGTTCGTGACATGGGCCTCTAGAATTGTACCTAGGAATGGCAGCAGCGATATGGGGCGGAAGTTACTGGGTATTAAAGGATCAGTGCCTGTTTTTTTCAGGATGGGGACGACTTCCGCACTCTTGAATAGGTTGGGGACAATACCCTTGGGGAGGGAGTTGTTAAGGAGCGACAATGGGGGTTCAGGACAGTGAAGAAAGACTTCCCAAACGATGTGAGGGGGACAACTGTCTGCCGGGTAACCAGAACGGACCCTTTTGAGTAGGGAGGAAAAGATCTCCTGAGTATTGAGTGGAATTTGGTCAAGATGGTGAGGATTAAGGTGTGAACAGCAGGGGTCAGGTGGTGAGATGGCCTTGGGAATGCTGGATTTGATGGAGGCAATTTTTTCAATAAAGTATATGTTGAGGGAATCGCACAGAGATTGTGATGGGGTGGGTTTAGCAGTGACACGGTCAGGTTTGACGAGTTCATCCACAATGGAGAAGATGTCTTTTGCTTTGTTAGAAGATTCTAAAATTTTGAAGGAAAAGTATTCCGATTTGGACCTGAGGATGGCGCTTTTATAATCCTTAAGAGCCAATATGAAAGGTGCCTTTTTAATAGGACAGTAGTCCTGTCTCCACTTGCATTCGGACTGACGCAGAACTAATTTCTTTGACTTCAGATTATAGGTGAACCATTGTTGGTCGTCATGGGGCCTCTTATTTTTTATTTTCTTCAGAGGTGCTAAGCTGTCTCTAGCTGATTCCAGCCAGGCATTGATATTTTCCACCTGGGTGTGAGGGGATGCCATCTGGTCGAGGGGCATAGAAGCAACTAATAGTGCTGTGGAGTCTACCCGGCTCCAGTTTCTGGCGATAATGATATCTGGAGGTGGGGCTTTGGGAGGGGGGTACTGGGAATAGAGAAGGTAATACAATGGTGGTCCGACCATGTGAAGGGGAAGATTTGTAGGTCGGCTATCTCTAGATTGGATATCCAGACCTGATCAAGGATGTGTCCCTTTATGTATGTTGCTACCTTGATGTGCTGGGTGTGGTTCATTCCTGTTAGCAAATCGGTAAATTCAACCGAGCAAGGGCTTTCCCGTGGGTCATGTGGCCAATAGTTGAAGTTGCCAATTATCAACACTCTGGCATGGTATATGACCAGCTCCGCAATAGCGTTTCAAAATGACTGCGAAAATGTGGGCATATGGAGGGGAGGTCTATAGAAGAGCGCACTATGAAAGGGGAGTGATTAGATTCAAACTTAAGAAGAAGGCTGTCAACTGATGGAATGCCTAATATAGTTAGAGAGGCAAATTTGTGTGACTGTGATATGACAGCAGCAACCCCTCCTCCAGCTTTGTTCTCCAACCTATTAGTCTGGAGGATATAGTAATTATCTCGGACTGCTGCTAAGATGTCAGGGCTGGATTCAGCCGTCAGCCATGTTTCTGATAAAAGAAGAATGTCTGGTTTGTCGGTATCTAAGAGATAGAAGATCTCTAGTTGATGCTTTACCATCGAACGGGTGTTGAGGTAACAGATTGACAGTTTCTCCTGTCCCAGGCATGCAGGGGAGGTCAGGGTTTTAGGGAATGTGTCATTGATTATTATTGGTGGCACCTGAACAGGTGGTTTAACAGAGGGTTTACAGACAACGTCCTTATGGGACAGGATCCCCAGATTATCTAAAGTACTCAGAGTGTAAGGGTCAGTAGCCCAGTCTCCCTGAAATGAGTTCCGCTCAGAGGCAGAATAATGTAGAAAACGGGCATAGTGCATGGCCCCTGGCTCCGGCCGGCCGCGGACGGGCGCAGATGAGCTTGCCATTGGCGCACCTTTGGCGAGCCAGCGGCTCGCCCGCTGAGCGCATCCACTGCGCGATAGGAAAGTCATGTGGCAGATATAGACTGCAAGCGCGGCGCTAATCGCAGTGCTCCGCCCCCAACAGCCACAGAAGAGACACTATCTCGCCTGCACCCTCCACAACGATCGGGGAAGTCCCGCGATGGAACGAGGTGTAGGCGATAACACACAGGTAAAAAATGCAATGCAAGCACAGATTTAAAAAGTAAAGTGCATGTGAACAGTTAAAATCAAGCGGTGTAATATTAATTAATGCTGGGCTAAGAACATCTCACCGAGACTTATTTAATAATTTTGCCACTGCATATGTCTGCACGCGTCTGCGTCACAATGTAATACTTTGGTCGGAAACGCGGTCCATAGACGATTCAGCTCTGACCGACTCAGAGTCTTCGAATGCCGAACGGAACTGAGTTGGAACGACTGAAAGGTTACCTTCTATTATAATCAGTAGATTGAAAATGTTTCCAAGTCGGTCAGAAACTACATCGTAATGAGACCCTTAATGTGAATTTGATACTGGTACTTGCAGTTTAGTATAAATTGTAAATGCATTACATAGGAGTGCATATAATCCTAATACAGTGCATATTGTAATTAAACTATGTACACAAAATTCATGGGGAGTCACTGCATTTCAAACCAGGAGAAAATTATATTGACTATATTGGAAACACCGTGTATCAATCTTTAAAATCAGGAGATGTATGGCTGACCATGAAGGACTTTTAAATGCAGGTCTACAAAAAGATATCCCATAGTAGATAGAGGTACAATCATGCCCCAAAAAATAAATGGCAAAGACCACTTAGAGATTCCTAATTCATAATGGACACCATCTTATTCTGATGCATCTTCTTTAAACTGGTCAAGCAGACTGTCCTTGTGGCTACAAATTTAATTTTTATCATCCCAGGTGAGCTTGATTGGAAGATGTTGCAGATCCTTCATTTTCTCCTGAAACACTGTGTCAAATTTTTCATTCTGAGCTACAGTCATTATATTTTTCCAGTCTCCCACTTTACCTATGAAAAAGAAGATAAAGCATGTTAGACAGTAATCCTCATCAAATAGAACGTAACCAGAAAAGAAGAGACTGCGTGCACATGGAGACTACCGGCTTGTATATTTTTCTGACTTTTTTCAAAACAAATGAATGAAACTAGTAATATGATAGGATGTTTTATAAATTATCTCAAAATGAGGATTATGAAGGATAGACTAATTTGGGATTGATATTAAATGGGACTGACTTTCTAGGGGAAATCTTATTAGGTAGACAAAGTTATGTTCTTGGCATTTGTGTGGCACAAAGTCTGCCATTATGATGGCTTCAAAGCACTTTCAGCAGTCCAAGGGCTTTTCACATGAATCTAAGTTTATGAATGAAGGATTTAGACTGATCCAACTTGTGATGATCTGTAACAACTACTGTGTTGTGGTTGATTACTTAGTTAAGTAGCTATGTCTTATTTATTGAACCACAGTTTGTATAGTTTTGGTATTCCAGCATTATGGTCATAGGGTTTAAAACAATTCTTCAACACAGTCTAGGTAGAGAGACCTGCCCATTTCTGAATGCATGTATATGTGTGTATTATTTTTTGAGGCTAAGTGTCACAGGCTACTGGTATAGACAACTCTTTGGGCCTCATTTGGAGGTGGGTCGGAAAGCTTCCGACTGACATCCCTGGTTTAAACTCTGAACGCCTTATTACAAAGAAGGTGGTCGGTGTTTGAACCAGCCGGTCAATCGGACTGGCTCCTGAAGGGCTCAAGGAGCCCATTGGCCAGTCGGAAACCGATCATAATCCCTTATGGACGGCATTTCGCCATCGGGATTATGATGTCGGTTTCTGACAGGCTTTCCATGTTGGGCTTTCTGACATGAAAAGCCTGTCGGAAAGCAACTTTCGGGGCCCCTAGCAGAGCCCCCTTATCTCAGCGGCCTATGGTTGTGGGCCGGGGGAGCACCTATGGTGCCCCCCATACATTCCTGCACTGTGTGGCAGGCACTCATGGTGCCTGCCACACGGTGCAGGGATTTACAGTAACTCCCATTTCTCTATGGGATCTTGTGCTGCGGCCGGTGTCCGACTGCCTCACAAGCTCCCATAGGGAAATAGGAGTTTGCAACCTCACTATGTGAGGTCCCATCATAATTGAGGTTTTGGACTGCCAACCCGAGGTCGGATGGTTCCAAAACCACAGGGATGTGTCCGACCGACATCATAATCGGGCCCTAATTGTGGGTTTCTCTTGATGCTTGACTTTTGTCCAAGGTGTTTTATTGCCTATTTTTAAGTTTGGAAAATGTTTTGTATTTGTACTGAACAAACAACAAAGCCTGATAATATTTTGTGCATCAATATAAAAACAAAATAAATTGAAAGACCTAAATGTATTGTAAAGATTCCCCAAAATATTTTTTGAAAAGCAAGTATTACATGAAGACCATAAATAAAACATGATTACAAATTCAGGCTAAGAATCAAACTTAGGATAAAGAGAGGGAAAGAATTGAAGATAAAGATGACAACAAAGAAAAAGAAAAAGTGATCATGGATCTGATAAAGGCTGAATACATTGAGATACATATATGAAACTAATGAGCAGTAATCAGAATAAGTCTGGAATAGAAAATAAATAGAATGTTAACTGGAATCCTGTGAGATTAAATCAGAAAACAGAGCTAGGATGCAATGCTGCACACTTATTTAAATTATTGGATAATGGAAGCCATTATTTTTATTGCTTCATAGACATTCTCAAAGAAGCAAGTTTATAAGTACCCAATCTGTGGTTATAGCAAACATTATTTCACCATGCTTTGGTGTAATTCTAACACATGACTTTCAATCTGAAGTTGTAACTAGATCAGCTACAGCAATTAAAATGTCAAACATATTACTTAATAAACAATTGTGATTTAGATAACTGTGAGGCATGAAACATATTAGCAGCTGAAAGTAGAATCTGTACGTTACAAATATATCATATTCTATTACATACTCTTTTCCAGAAAGTGTGTGTGTTAGTGCCATAGAACAGCATATGAAGGTAAGTACCACTGTGTTTATCACAAAACTAACATATAATAACAAACCACATTTAATTTTATATAATAGAACAGCCATAAAAAACAAACTATGTTAGATTATGTATAAGGTTTAAGTCGAACTAGCTGAGGTAGAACAGATCTATATTTTATTCCAGACTTTGATAGGCAACACAAATTGTAATTCAGAAACATGTTTAAAGGAGAAGGGATGTATTTCTGAAAACTAATCTCGTGCATAAATTCAAAAACCTGTCCTCTGAGTCCTTGAGAAGAAACATTGTTTGTTTTAAACTAAATGCTGCATGGCATTTAGTAAAGTCTGAAAATTAACATGCCTTTCTTTGGCTTTTTTTTTTTATTTAAAGAGACTCTAAACTTCTTTTTATCCCATAACTATCTAGAAAGAGTAATATCAATTGTAGTAAGTAAATCTTAAAAATGGAAAGAAATATAATTTTGCCATATCTAGTCTTCCACAAAAATAAAGGACAAGTGGAGACCTTTTATCTTTGAGATTAACAATTTTAGATTAGAACTGGTTAAAATTAATATGTAGTATTTCACCAATGGAATTAGAATACCATATACCCAGGCATTTTATTTCATTAGTATTCCTTGTGAAACCAAATTTCTGAAAGGGTTCTTTAACACAATCTTTACCTAAAGGAATAATGTCTGACTACTGTACATAATGGCGAATAATACTTTGGTTTCGACATAGAAAGCAAAATATCATCCATGTAAGCAGTACATTTAATATTTTGTTTTTTCAAAAGTGATTCCAGGGTACAGAACTGACCTTCTGATGCTTTCTAAAAGAAGCTCCAGAGCAGAAACAAAATAAAGAGAACACCTTTGTCTAGTTCCCCTATTTAATTGAAAATAAGTGGACTGAATACTATTACAATAACTGAAGATATTAGTAAATAGTAAAAGAGATAAAGGATTTTTTTAAAATGTATGAACGCAACCATTCAAATTAATTATTTATGAAGGACTTTTCAGTTAAACTCATCAAATGCTTTTACTGCATCTGGTATCATAGCAGCTATGGGATCTATGGGTTTTGAGAAACTCTGAATAATGTTTTGTGGGGGGGGGGTCACAAATTGTGATTTACCTCATTAATATTAATGAGGTAGGTCAGATTGCGACCCTCTATGAATCGGTATATGAAACTCATGGAGTTTCATACAGTGGAAATTCTGACTACCTAATTGTGATTCTTAGAAAAGATACATAGGGGCCTAAAATTCTTTTTTAAGCAATGATCTCTGTACGTTTTGGGAATTAGACAAATTAGGGCCTCCAAGAAGATACCTACTGACTTGCCAAAAGTATCTTTTTTTTTAATGTCTCATTCCTTTGGCAGATTGGTGGAGAGTTTTTTGGGATAGTATCATAATAGGAATTTAACAATGTTTTATTAGGAGCGTATTCAAGGTTATAAAGTTTCTCCTAAAAGTTGGCACAGTTAGCTATATCAGTATCTTGACACAAATTCTTCCCACATTCATCCAATATTTCTTTTTTTACTTTGAAATAATAGTCTAGAGGAAGTTTGTAACTTGTTCTTAACCCTAAATAACTGTCTTTAACTTAGAAGAGATAACCACAAGTTCTCTCAATAGACGTTTTGTTGAATTTAATCTTTTCCATAGTTAGTTCATCCAAAAAAGACGTATCAAGAATAATTTCGAACTGGTTATTTATTTTTTAAATTAAGCATAACTAATATTGAAACCTTTAGAGGCAGCCTAAGAGTTCCACAAGCAACTAAAACATAATGTATTGAAGGTATTAATTTAAAAATATATTTTTACAAATGCCTTATATCTAGCATTAAAATTCATATCCTGTGGGATAGAATTGTAAAAGGCCCATAAACACTTGTAGGTGGAGCAAGTTAAAATATTCAAATCCACCTAGAATGGAGCATGGTGAAAGATAAGAAAAAAAACGACCTGGATTAGCCTTAACAAGGTAGTGTATTTTACCAGTCTGTAATAGTTTGCCTATGGGACCTGGCAAACGGTGTCTTATCAGTGGCAAATGAGTACCTGTCAACCTTGTGACTTCAAATGCAGGTCATGGGAAATGTTAAATAGGGTGATCTTAATAAGGTGAATAGAGTAAAAACTATTTTTTTGTGTGTTTGAAGATTTATAAAAGGGTAACCCAATTTAAGCCTATGGAGGTGCTTTGTAATTTAGGCGTTAAAATTTGAGTAACATCCACCAAATGTGGGTGACTTGCCTCTTATGCTATATGTCCAGCATGTGGCAAAAAGATTATGTCCATTATCATTTGATTGGTGATAGAAAAGTGGCCACAAGAGTAGCTTGCTGAATTACTGCAAGTCCACAAAGTCTGGATGATGTCATTAGTGATACAGAGCATGTATATTTTTGTCTGAATTTTTATTGTATGTTTTTTACAGTTTTATTATTCAACGAGTGGAAAATATGTTATCTGTCTGTTTTATATTTTTAGAAATCTGAATTGAACATATCAGTTCCTTTACCTGCCTACTAGTTTCTGCTCCCTTTATGCCAACTAATCGATAAAAATAAAGTGAAAGCTAATGTTGGTACACTTTTAAGTGACGAATAAAGATAACCTCCATACTACCCATTGGACACTACTTTCCACGTTAAAATGTAGGCCTCATTCAGGCTCCAGGTTATACGGCAGTCGCCTCAAAGCTAAAGCAGCCAAGCTGAGAGGGCCATTTAAACACTTGACTCTTTTATGAAGAGCGCTAGTATGATTTCATTAAGACTGACCCAACATTCTATGCTTCTGAAGTCAAAGAAATGAACATTCTCAAGTTGCTTAATAGCAACACTTATCATATAGCACTTAGCATGGAAGGAGAGTGTTATGAAGTGCTATTTAATTTTTTTTATTAGGTCTTCTCAGAGTCTATGGATACAGATACCATAGATCAGTTTCCATTAGTACATTGCTGTTGCCGTTTAAGAGGTATACTTTCATTTGGGTGATATAAAATTGTAAAACTTACTCTTGCAAAATTCAATGAAAGTTTCTGGAGATTACACTTTTGTAGCAACATGTGCTTTGCTGGTATCTCACGTCGTGTTGGCAAGATATTTTCTATTCAAAACAGTCTACCATTGTATCATGCAAGACTTTTTATTGTGAGATAAATGCTCATGGAAAAAAATATGTGTGATAATTTATTCGGAAATATTGAGAAATTTCATAAATTTCACATTGTAAGAAATTCAGAAATTCCATGAATTTTACTGGCAGAATTAAAACTTTTCCAATTATTAGAAATACCCTCCTTTATGTCACTGTCTACTTTCTACATGCCTTCTCCGCTATTGCCAGACACTTCTCCATTTTTGCTTATTCTATTGTTTTCATGTTGAATGCCTCCTGTCCTGCTCTGGATCATGCCCATGCATCCGCAGAGTCTATAAAAAAATGAGTCATGAGCATTTAATTCATGAAATGTCATCCAAGCTTTTTGAAAATCTATGATGTAATATTGACAATTAGAATGTTCCCATTCATTTAACCTTTTCGGTGCTCATGACGGAACGGTTCCGTCATGAGCGTCGGTTGAGCTGTGCTCATGACGGAACCGTTCCGTCATGACCACGCCCGCGCAAGAAACGGTCAGCGCTGAGCGGGAATCGGCGCCACATCGAAGAGGTTAAGGGAAAGTGCAGCTTTCCATACCCTCCCTCAGGATTTACCAGGAGCACTCCTATAATTCCCTTCCAACATGTTTGTTCTGTCAATAAGGGATGCTATATGTTATTAAACAAATCTCTAGAAGTGTGTTGCTAGTTTCAGAGATATTTAATTCAACATCCAGCACTATAGAACTCATCTTCGAAAGGTCATATCTGAAGAGTTCACACTCCTCCCCACATTTACCAATACTCAATTGAGCAGAAATCCAAATTCTGAAGTGACCTAAACCATATCAGCTGATGGTTGTTTGCGTTTCCCTTCCCTTGTGTCCTCATGATGCCCCTTGAGACGTGTGTTCAAGGACCTTGTCCTTAATAGGCTGACTCATAGTTTATCTTCCTTTGTTGCATGTTTATTACATGCATCAAGCAGGAGAGCATCTCCTCACCTTCGGGTTTGATGTGCCTAGGACTGTCAGTGCAGGATGCATAAAATATTAGAGTCATCAGTATGTATGCTGATAATGCAAATATAACCTCTAAATTGCTTGAAGTGGTTGTTGTGCTCACCTCACCAACTAAGGGCAGCATGGCAGGGATCTATAGATCACCTGGATCCACAGTACCTATTCACTTCATTGCTATACAGACTTTCATTGTATGTGCACTGGTATAACATCCTCTTTCTGACCACTCACCACTCACATGCAGATCTTTTCAAGGCATTGCAGGGTACTCCTGTCTGGTGTCCACCTGTATCTTCTTGGCCTATTACTGGTTGATGATGGCCTTTCACTGTTGGGTACCTGACTAAGCGTATCTAAAAGATTGGTAACAACCACAGGATGGACAATCCTGTGTCCTACTGGGCTAATCTGATCCTGGAGCCCAAGAGTGTAGTGGCTTCCTATAGTCACACTGCAGTAGCCTACATTCCCACGCTGGTGTTGCATCAGGGCCACCGCTCTCAGATATCTCGCCGCTTAATAGCAGAGCACTATCCTCTTCTTTTCCAGTAAATATACAAGGACACATAGGACACAGTGGGATTCATTTTCTCTGCATCATTCTTACAAAACTGGGGAGATGAAGTAGAGTTCATGATGTCCCAAGAAAAGATAATATTCGGTGTGAATAAAAACCAGAAGAGAATCAATATGGAAAGCACCAGCTTACTGTTTAGCAGAAGATTCTTGCCAATAAACTCAATTGCGGGAACTAGTTGAACTGATCACAATGATATGAGAAACTTTTGATAATGTTAGATTTTTGGTAAAATCTTTGTTGGAACATTAAATAACTACACTGTCGTTGAGATGCAATATTTATGTTTAGTTGTGATGTTTCAAACATTTTACACATTTCTGGAGTGTTTAGCTAACAATGTAATTTATTTCAGATTCTGTTTGGACGATGCGTAGGCCAGCTGGTGCAGCTGTTCCGGGAGGAGAATATGGTTTGGAAGAAGAACCTTTAGCAAATCAAAATGAATTCTAAGAGTAGGTTTCTGGATATCTGTAAGCAGGAACTAAGAAAAAAGACACAGACAACAACATTATGTGAAAATAATCCTTCACCTGCAGGAAGACATAAATATAGTCAAAACTACCTATTATATATTTAATTATTGCCTTTTTTAGTTGACCACTTTCCTTCTGAATGGTCTTCATTCACAAGGTCATCAATAAATCAGATCTTATAATTTCTCACTCAAAACTATTAATACCACTTGTAGCTGTAATTCCAGTATGCAATGTCACATTGAAATGACAGGCTGTCCCATAAGGAATGGAGGGAAACATCCTTTACCACGCAACCATTACAACGCGGTATGGTTACATCGCGGTCGTGACAACGCAAGTCGTTACACCGACTTGCACTGGAGGGCGCTCTAGACTAAGGAATAGTGTGAATTACTATTCCAACACCTTCCCTACTGTACGTAGACTGGAGTTGGAATAGTAATTCACACTATTCCTAAATCCAGCGCCCTCCAACGCAAGTCGATGTAATGACTTGCGTTGTCACGACCGCGATGTAACATACCGCGTTGTGATGGTACGCATTGTATCATCATACATCCGGAATGGATATTAACCACGGAACTTGCTGTTTCTGAACCACAGGTAAATTCCTAATACTAGGAGGGGGGATTGTGACCTGTTTAGCCTAACAAATATGGTGGACATGCACTAATACCTCACAAGAAATACTACATTAGTTGAAATTCTCGATTAAGACAACACATCCCCTTTCTGTGAAACTCAGAATGAGGGCTCAAGTATTTTAAAAGTGTGTTTCTGCAGGTTGTGCCTAACGGTGTTCGTAGTCCCATTAAAGTGTACCGGGTGGGAAAGGAGACGTCATGGGTGACTTGAACCTCCAATACACCTTCTTGAAGCAATTGGTGCATGCAGATTGTAGACGAGAAGCAAAGTGGTAACCTGTGATGAGTCTACTTGAATGGAGACTTTGGAAACACCAGTACCTGGCAAAATATTACATATCATAATCAACACCGAATTACCACCCTCTGCTCTACTCCATTGAAGTTGATCTTTCTCTCTGAATCCTTAATCCTTGGCACTCCACAGGAGTAGGGCAAGAAGCTCCTGGAGGTATTCTTCGACTAGGAGATTGAGACTCACCAAACGCTCTTCCAGCAACCTCGAGGTTCATGGTCTATCATTTTGTAGTGGGGCTAGAGCACAGCTGTTGGCAGACCAGCAACGTGTGGGCCATATGAAATAATATTGAGAGTGGGCAACAACATGTGACAGACTGATGCATGCTCTTCATGTTGTTTCCACAGGCTCCTCCACTCCGGTAATGCAGTTTAGCTGCTTTCCTGTTTTGTTTTGTACATCATACTGTACTTTCAAACAAAATGTATTCTGGAAAAAAAACTTATAATGCAATAAAGAATGATCCATCATGTTGGCAGCAACTGTTCCTGTACTCAAGCCACATCTCGTTATGCCAGCCAGTAACATGGAGACCTTGACCCTCCACCCGCCTCTCACTCAACCCCGGAAGACTCAGAGATTGTCAACAGGTCTCGCTGAACACGACCCGCAGCCAATTCTCCTGCCTTCACTGCTGCCAGACCTTCACCACCACCCCGTCTCCAAAACCGCTGACGCCAGCGACACCCTAAGATGCATCCTCCTCAACTTGTGCTCCATGCACAAACATGCCATAGAAATCTGAAACCTACTCGACTCTCTCTCTCCCCATATCACCTTCTTCACGGAGACCTGGACTAACACCTCCTCCGCCCCCGACATTAACACTGCTATCCTGGATGGATACAAGATCCAGAGGAAGGACTGCCCCAACCACCTGGGAGGGGACCTCGCCATCGCCCACAAGAACACCCTCCGCCTCACCACCTCCAGCGAAACCTTCTCCTCCGCTGAACAACTGCACTTCCAGATCCGGACCAGCCCCAATGCCACACTCCGAGGAATCCTTGTCTACAGGCCCCCTGGCCCCCGGACACCCTTCGCCACCGCCATCACCAATTTCATCGCACCCCACGCCATCAGCTCAATGAACTACATACTCATCGGAGACTTGAACTTCCACCTTGACAACCCCAGCAACGCCAACTCCATCATCCTTCGTAACAACCTTACCAACATCGGACTGAAACAACTCGTCACAACACCGACCCACAAAGCAGGACACACCCTCGACCCCATCTTCGCAGCAGGAAACAGCGTTCCCTTCAGCCACACAACACAACCGCCTTGGACCAACCACTACAGCGTACACTTCGCCGTTGACAAACCCAAGGCACCAAAACCATCCCCACGCCCACCACGTAGGAACTGGAGCAGAGTTACCGACAAGCAACTTAACTCAACGACACCTGTGCATCTGACGCTAACATCGCAGCCACAGGACTCCACACTTAGATCTCCAACTGCGCCGACGAGCTCGCCCGCTGCACATCCCCAACAAACAGTGCACCAGGAAAGCCGCCTGGTTCACCACCGATCTCCAAGAAGCCAGGCGCACCTGCAGACGCATAGAGAAGAACTGGAGAAACCCCAAGACAACCGAAAACTACTCCACCTATAAGGACGCCATGACGGACTACCACAACCAAGTCAGAACCACCAAGAGGAACTTCATCCACAACAAAATCCTCACCAATTCCAAGGAACTTTTCAGTGTCATTCAGGAATTCACCAACCCATACAGTGAAGCCACAGACATTACCCCATCCCAAGACCTCTGCGACAAGCTTGGAACCTACTTCCACCCCCAAAGACAACAGCCAGCCCACCATCTCTAACTGGACACCGATCACAACCAAAGACACCGTCTCAACCATGAAAGGCATCAACTCGGGCCCCCACAAACCTCTGCCCATCTCACATCTACCAGAGAGCCACGGCCGCCATCGAACCTGAACTACAATGCATAATCAACACCACCTTCAGAACAGGCACCTTCCCAGATGACTGGAAGCACGCAGAAGTCAGGCCCCTGCTTAAGAAGCCCACAGCTGACCCCACCAACCTCAAGAACTACTGGCCCATCTCGCTCCTCCCCTTCGCAGCCAAAGTTGCAGAGAAAACAACAGTCAACATGACATGATTAATCGGAGAGAATGCCATCCTCAACCCGTCCCAATCCGGATTCCAAATTAACCACAGCACTGAAACTTCCCTACTCGCCACCGCACACGACATCCGCACCCTCCTGGACCAAGGCCACTCCATGGCCCTCATCCTACTCGACCTATCAGCGACCTTCGACACTGTCTCCCACCGCACACTAGTCGCCAGACTACACGACGCCGGTATACAAGGAATAGCCCTGGACTGGATCCAATCATTCCTCACCAGAAGAAGCCAAAGGATCAGACTGCCACCCTTCCTCTCCGACCCCACGTATATCACCTGTGGAGTCCCACAGGGGTCATCACTGAGCCCGACCCTCTTCAACATCTATATGACCCCCCTCGCAGACATTGTCCGACAACACGGCCTCAACTTCGTTTCCTACTCCAACGGCACCCAGCTCATCCTCTCCCTCACCAAAGACCCCACCATCGCCAAACTCAACTTCCAGAAAGGAATTCAAGACGTCGCATTCTGGATGACCAACAGCTGCCTGAAGCTCAACGTCGAGAAGACAGAAGTCCTCGTCCGTGGAACCACCCCCTCATCATCGGACAACACCTTGTGGCCGACCGCCGTAGAAGCCCACCTACCCCCTCAGACCACTTCAAAAACCTTGGCATCGTACTCGACTCTCCACTCACCATGAACCGACAGGTCTTCGCCATCACCTCCAGCTGCTTCAACACTCTCTGCATCCTCTGCAAGACCTTCAAATGGATCCTCCCTGAGTCAACGAAGACATTCACCCACACACTCATCACCAGCAGACTCGACTACAGAAACGCACTCTACACCGGCATCAACAAGTCCCTACTCTGCAAACTCCAGACAATACAAAACACCGCTGCCAGACTTGTCCACGGCATCCCCTGGCACGAGCACATCAGCCAACACCTACGAAGACTCCACTGGCTCCCCGTGGAGAAAAGAGTCACCTTCAAAATCCTCACTCATGCCTACAAATGCCTACACAAGGGACCCAAATACTTCAATGACAGAATCAACTTCCATGTACCCAAAAGAAACCTCCGATCCACCAACCTCGTACTAACCGAAACCCCGCACATCCACAGAGCCAGAGCAGGCGGAAGAGCCTTCTCTCACATCACAGCCAAGACCTGGAATGAGCTACCCGTAGACATCAGACATGCCCCCCTCCCTGAACACCTTCAGAAAGAGCCCCAAGACCTGGCTATTCAGCTAAAACACATCTGCGGATCCCTCCCCCACAACCCCAGTCCCCCCCAGCACCTTGCGACCCTCGCTGGTGAGTAGCGTGCTTACAGTCCCCCTGATTGATTGATTGATTGACGGATAAGTGCTGGGAGGAAGGCATACTGGTAGATACTGCAGACTTTGAAGAGTCAGGTCATGTTGGCCATTACTGAGATTATCATGCAAGGAGTACTGAGGGCTGTTCCATTATACTGAGGAAACGGAGCGATGAAATCACCAAGGTGTCCCAATAGAAACTAATACTAGATTTTCAAAGCCAATAGCCTAATGATCATTTTAAAGAAACACCTCATCGAAAGCAGTAGAGGTCTGGAAAGTTTGTAGTTCAAGAGAGAACCACTGGGTGTTTTGTCTACATGTTCACCACTTATACTAAAATGAATAGTCCTTTAAAAAACAAATGCGATGGGACTGATGACTGTGGTTTTACTTATACTTGTACAATTAGAGAAAAAGATTCTGTGTCTGCAGACACTCATAGCTTTTGACACAAGGTCCGATTTATTAAAGTTGTTGGACCGAACTATGCTCCAAAATCTAACTCGTATGGGAAGCAGCAGATAAAAAGTGGGGATGCTTTGATTCCCCCAGAAAGCTATCAGTGCATGTGTGCTCCAGAGCACTGAACACATGAAAATCATCTGGCTATTTTTAGGTCGAGCCTAGACTCTGGAAGATCTGTTGTATGTACTTTGTGAGCTCTGGAGATCAGCCCCAGGATTTGTCTGCTTCTGCTTTTGCTTAGGGACTTTTTTTCAGTTCAACTGCCTCTATTTAACTTTCTTGATGTAAAACGACTAGTAGAGGTCAGTAAAATACCAGAATTGCTTTCTGCTTAGGGACTGGGGGGCATATTATCAAGACAAGCAATAAAATTATCACCGTTTTAGCGGCAGAAAACTGCCGCTAAAACGGCGATAATGGGCTTGTTAATATGCTCTATGGAATTCCAATTGAAGTCCATGTTAGACATCCTTCACACCTAACACGGGCTTCAATTGGAATTCAATAGAGCATATTATCAAGCCCATTATCGCCGTTCTAGCGGCAGTTGTCTTCCGCTAAAGCGGCGATAATTTTATCGCCTGTCTTGATAATATGCCCCTTTCTTTTTTCGTTTTTCTTTTTCTGGCAACTGCCTCTATTTAACTTTCTTGATAGAAAACGACCAGCAGAGGTCAATAAAATACCAGAATCACTTTAGCATTGCCTAGATTCCAGGTCACAGAAACTTGTCTTCCATGAGCACCCGTAAAAAATAATATATTTTTTAAATCTTGTATTTTCATTGATATGACCATCGAAGGCCGTGATTTTATATATTAAAAACAGAGCTTTGGACTATACCATTTCCCTCTGAAAGGCAATATTTCTCTCCATGTGTTCCCATACCTGGCAGGTTCTGTAGTTTGGTGCTTACTTTACCTCCATGTTAAAGAACCTTAGATGTTTCAGCACACTAGCTAATGTGCTGCATAGCTAAATACATATAGAGTCTCAAAGGCGAGACCGATTGCATTGCAAATGCTTTTTTCTTTTGTCTATACCTAGGAATTTGTACTGCAAGAGTATGCTTTCAGTACAAATCCTATGTTGGACAGCTCATAATGGTCTGCACACCATGGTGCGAGGCTGTGCACGGTGTAAGGCAGTCTTTTTGTACACAGGGCATAACACCAGCAGCAGGTCAATATAGCCGATATGGGTCTGAGCTGTTTGCAAAAATAGAAACAGGTCTCAAATAGCCAGGGCACAATTTGGGACCACTATTTGGAACCTATCTCTTTGAAAATTGGACTTTAGAGGCTCCCTCTATTCTCACAAAATCGGTTTTAGCCATTTATTGTAGGATCATGCAGGGAAATGATTGCCCTTTGCTCCTGGTGCTGACTAGTCCCAGGTAAAAGTTTTAATACGCAGTGTGAAGGGCAAAACATTTCTTGAAATTTTGCATTGCCTAATTTTGCATAATTTTCACCTTTGAGAGACTGGTTGGGGCAGGAATAATTTCGACTTAAACCAGTCTCTGGTCAGTATTTCCCAAGACTTTTTAAAATACACAAATAATAATCTGAGATGTGTAATGAAATATGGTGCTCATGTAAAGCGCTCCAATGCCCGTTTGAACAATATAAAATTGCAACACAAAAGTGAGGCATGCAAACCACATTTTGTGGCATACATGTATTTTTGCATAATGTTTGCAAAATGACATGAAATTCTGAAAAAAATATGCAATTTTACACATACCTGGTGCTGACAAGAAAGAAAGATAAGAATCGAATTAATGGATAATGCTAAAAATGTCTGAAACCATTTGAAACAAATGTAGGTAAGCTGTACAATAAATATGTACGGATAAAGTACCCCCTGCAGTACACTATTAGATTATTGCAAGTCACCGAGGAGTTCAAAAAACATATAGAGAAACGAGGCCTTAGGCTAAGTTCCTTTATAAGGTTACAGACTTCCGAGGTGACTTGCAATATCTTTATCATGTATGCCAGGGGGTACTTAATACCATTTAATGCATGCTCATACCACCACGTTTCCAACAAACCACTTAAAACAACCTTGGTCCATATGGAAGAGAAGCATGTTTGCAAACATAAAAAATAAAAATAAAAACTCTAGTGCAAAGTTAAACACATCAAAAACCTGTTAGCTAATTTTGGTGAACAGATATTATAAACATTTCAATACAAGACAGTTTACAAACAAAAGCTGCACCAGCTTGGAATGGGCAAAAACATGCAGAAGAATTCTAGCTTTTCTCTATCTAAGGAGTACACAAACATTTCTGGGAGACAGACACAAATATTGGATATAGGGGATGTGACTACTTAAGACGAAATGTTAGGCAAGGAAAAGGACTGAGAAAAAGTTTGTGTGGGCTTAGCAAGGGAATTCGCACTTCTCCACACCACTGGCAACTCTCAGTGCCAAGAGGCAATACAATTTGCAGAGACAACACTTTACAAATAATGACTTACACGTTCAATCTATCTGTTCTGAAATTTGTACCTAAGCAAAAATTCCTGTCAATAATATAATGGTCCTCTAGAGATGAATTAATAAAAAGCCATTTATATTCATATGCTACACGTGTTCTTCTATTAGCAAATTTACTAGATCAATACCTTTGCGAAGAAATCGTCCTTGGTTGTGTAGGAAAACTTCTTCTGGTAACCATTTATAATTTGCCCCCTTATCAGCTGTCATACTCTTGAATGTAGCACGTTCCACAACAGTATTCACGGCCTCTTCATCCAGCTGTTGTCCCAGAAAGTCACATATCTTTAGCACAGCAGTTTTAAGATCCTGGAATAGTCATAAATATATATACATTAAGGCCTTCTTTAGGAAAAAGCACAATAAGAACACAGGTTTAATATATCAAGTTAAGTGTTCCAAGCATCGACTTACTAATTATAAAAACTTTATGAAAAAAGTGACAAATTTGAGTTTTTACCCACATTGGCTCAGATTTATTAAATTTGTGTGTGCTGCAGAGCAACACTGACATCCAAAGGATGGGACCCTTCTGAGTTTGTCAAGGCATAGAAAAGTTGCATTTGAAGGGTACAAATCCAATGGCGGACAGCACATATTCACTTCTGAACCATTTATTGACACTGTGGGCCTGATTAAGAGATTGGCGGTGTGGCGCTGGGTCCATCCTCCACCACATTGCCAAACATGTGGTCAGGCCGCCTGCCAGATTACGAGTGTTTCTTGTGTCTGGTGTGTTTTTTTTCTAACGTTGCAACAGCGGTGCCTCCACCACCGCTGTGCCCTCGCGAGTCTGGCAGTCCATGGACCGCCAGACTTATAATCGAGCCCTGTGTGTCTTGCAAGACAGCCTGTTTGTGCACCAGCGGATGGAATGAAAGTAACAGCTGGCCAATCTTAGTAAATCATAGCTTTGTGCTGCATTTTCTCCCCTTGCAAAAATGCAGATCAGCAAATTTGTACAAACGGGTTTCATCATCTCATTGCATTAAAAATGGACATTCATACATGTGTAGATTGGAAGCTATACAAAGCCAACGTTTTTGCACAGTAGGCATTGGTTGAACATAATAGAGATACAAAATTGTCGTGAAGAGAGAGAATACATGTATATGAATCTCTAAAAGGCACGTAAAAACATAGTTAAAGTGGCATTTTGGTTATGAAACAAAACTGAAAAACTACTGAAATTGGCCTGGTTATGGATAGCATTTCAAACCATATCTCATTGCCTTGTTATGCAATGCTCAAGACCTCACACAGGTGACATCTCAAAAGACATTATTGGAAACATCACTGACATCTCAACAGACATTATAGATGACAATGTTGAAACCATATATGGCATCACTAGGGACATAATTGAGGACATTTGTCGAGTAGACACTTATGATTTTACAAAATGGTTCCACAATGATGTTGATGCATACATGATGATCATTTTTTGTAAAAGAAAACATTAATAGCTTTTTATTCTCCCTTACTACATTTTCAGGTAACTTTGTTAGCATACACACGTTATGATTAAGGCTCCCTGCTTTTAATTTTTACTGACTTTTGCAGATAAATACAGACAGAAATATATTTATTTTCCTGTGTGTATTTATTTTTGAGTGTGGGTATAAAACTGAAATTAGGCTATTTTTGAGCTACTCTAAATACTGCCAGTCACGACTGCCAAGCCAATAACTGTGCAGATTGACCGGTAAGAAGGGTTGAAAAAAACCCAAACTTTTAGAAATGAGGTTTAAATAGCAGTAGTTATTAAGCAGGTTGAAATGCTCTAATCACCAGGGGCTGGATCACACTATGTTTTTTACTAACACTGTTTCATATTCCTTGTGGTAAGTAAGCCATTGCTTGGAGCAAACACCTTTTACCATTGTACATAAAAGCAGATTCAAGGAGTTGGCAACAAGCGACTAAAGTTTTTGCACAAATTTGTTATTTGGCATTGTGGTGTTGGGATGATGTGTTGCTGTTTGTTCTGTTAGTATTTTGAACGGTATTATTGGATTTTGTTGTTGTGTTGAATATATTTATACATTTTATTGCATTGTACCTAGTTATGTCTTTTGTGTGTTGTTAATTTGCTTTGTATTATATCAATGTGCTCTGTTCTATTGTTAACTTTGGAGATGGCAACAATGACTGCTACACTTCCAGTCAAAACACAGCACATTGTTTTAAATTTCCGATGAGAAACAGCCATTTACCACTATCTAAGGTAGTACATTTTACTGTCAAAGCTGTTCAACTGTTTAAGCCACTTAGGGCCATATGTAGGTAGCCAAATACCGGTCGGTAACGGCCGAAATTCGGTAAAACACACGTTACCGACCGGTATTTAGATAGTTGAGATGTAGGAGGCCAAAAACACATATTTGGTAAATATGAATCGGTAAATACCGATTCAAATTTACCGACTTCAAAAATACCGCTTCAAATTTACCGAATACACATTTTCCGAATCGGTAAATATGAAGTGGTAAATATGAAGTGGTAATACGGAAAAATGTTATGTATGTAAATTCGGTAATTAAGAAATCCTTCAAAATCGGTAAATAAGAGTCGGTAATTAACACTGATAGAAAGCAGGTGGTAATTTTCAACAGTGCATTTAAGCAATCCCAAAATGCAACAGCATGGACAACATGGCTGCTCTGTATGTCATTGCAAGGCGGCTACGTCTACAGGCTGCAGGACTGAGGATATGGAGACGGGAGGAACGCATCTACAGACAGCGCATCACACTCTTGAAACTGACTGACGCAGAGATACATGAAAGGTACAGGCTACACCCCCAAACCATCTTGGACCTGATAAGGGACCTGCACCCACTCCTGGACCAGCCAACAAGAAGGGCCCATGCCATACCACCACATGTGCAGGTGCTCTGCAGCCTACACCTACTTGCATCTGGCAGTTACCAGGGGGTGATAGCTGCGGTGGGCGGTGTTTCCCAGAGTTGCATGTCCCGTTTCTTCAGGAAGTTCCTGGATGCCATGATGCAGAGAATGCACCACTACATCAGCTTTCCAAACACACAGGCTGAACTGCAGAAAACTAAAACTGACTTTTATCATATGGCACAGTTCCCCCATGTCATTGGCTGTATAGATGGCACACACATCCCAATCTGCCCACCAGCTGCCACTGAGCACATCTACAGAAACAGAAAGTCCACCCACTCCATCAATGTGCAAGTAATCTGCGATGCAGGGAACATCATCACTGATATCGTTGCCAAATTCCCTGGGAGCACCCATGACTCCTACATCTTCCAGAACAGTGGGATCTACACACGACTGCTTGCGGGAGAATTCGGAGAAGGATACCTGCTAGGTAAGTAACAGTGACGCTACATAGTACTCAGTGCAAATCATAGTGTATTGAGGCATGTGACTGATGACTCCCTTTTACTCACCTAGGGGACAGTGCATATGCCGTGCGGTCATTCATCCTCACTCCCTACCTACACCCATCAACCCAGAGTGAGAGACGATATAATGTGGCACACAAATCTACTCGCAATGTGGTGGAGCGCACGTTTGGACTACTGAAGAGCAGGTTTCGCTGCCTCCATAAGAGTGGAGGTGCACGCCAGTACACACCCATCCTCTGCTGCAAGATTATTGCCACATGTGCAATGCTGCACAACCTTGCCACAAAGAGAGGCACAGAGGTCGAAATGACATATATTGAGGACAATGATGATGAGACTGCGCATGCAGAGGCCAACGCAGCAGGAGTACAAGCAGCAACAGATGGAAGAGTGAGACGGGCAGAGATCACATCCAACTATTTCTGAATGAGTAAGGGGACACAGCCTGTAGTTGGATGCCATGACGTAGTTTAATCAGGCAGCACTACGCCACAACACAAAGGAAACTGTATTGCAACAACAATGAAAAATTAAATTTTGTGAGTTAAGGGTTACTTCACCCAAATGTGTCAAAGTTTCGCATGGGGCATTAATGTTTGCGCCCACGCGCAGCAGTGCGGGATGGAATTGAGGGGGCGTCCTCACTGGCTGGGGTACTAGTGGCACCACGTTGACGCCTGTTGCTCCGACGAGTGTCTGGGACGGGGGGGGGGTTATGCTGCTCCTGCTGGTCGTGTCTTCTGTGTCACCAGCATCCAAAGCGCCAGCTGCTGCAGACTGGCTGGTGAGCAGCACTTCCAGTGCACTTGTGACCCTAACCATCCCCCTGGACACATCTGTGCTGCACTGTGCAAGGCCCTCCTGCATCGCAACAGAGCGCCTGCAGATCAGCGATGTGGCAGTCGCCAGCCGGTTCACTGCCCTCGAGGTCTGATCCTTCCTCTGATGTCCCCTGCGCCGTGTGGCCCTGTCCTCATCGAACTTTGAGCACAGCTCCATGATGGATTGGGACATGTCCCGCATGCCCGCTGCCATATCCGCAATGCCCCCTGCCATGGTGGTGATGCCCTTTTCAATGTTTCCAAAGGTGTTGTGTAGGCCACGCATCTGTCGCTGTACGGACACCATTGCCCTTGCCTGTACGCGTTGTATTTTCACCATGGTGCCCTCAAGACCTGAGAACACTCCATGGCCCTGCACAAGGGGAGGTGGACTCTGCGGCCGAGCCCTGCGGCGCCGTCTGCCAACAGTGTGTTCTCCCTCAGACTCGGACGGCACACTGGCATGGGTTACATCCTGGGGTACAGTGGACGTTTCCGGGCCCCTCGACTCATCGGATGATGAGTCGGTCACATCCAACCTAGCTGCAGGACGCCTACTCAACCTGTGCTGTGCAGGTGGTGAAGATGGTGGTGAAACCTGCAGCACTGGGGATGCTGGCTGGAGCGGCGATGCTGGCTGGGGTGGTGTAAGTGCCTGTGGTGCCGTTCCCTGGCCGGAACTGGTGGTGGCCTTCTCTGTGCTGGGTGTGTGGTGTGCTCTCTCTCCCTTCTCATGGCCAGTTCTGTGCGCAGTAGTGCATGTGGACAGAAAAGCAACAGCAGCTAAGTGTACCTGAAGCTTTGTCTTGCTGACATGACAATACAATTTCTAGACAGTATCTCAATGTCCTCGTATCATGTTTGGCCTTTCAGGGACTACATCTCCCATGATGCATTGCCGGCATGCACTAATACCTGTACTGGAGTTGGATTCTCATGGCACATTTTGGGAGTTGGGATAGGGGTAGGGGGGGGCACATTGCTGTGCAAGCGTCTTACCTTGTTTGGAGGTGCCTCTGGCGGAGCTGTCAGCGTCCCCAATCCCCACGATGCTTTCTGGCTCGATCGTTGTCTCCACTAGCTCCTCCTGTTCTGTCAGGGCTGGTGCTCTGTTGCGTCCACCTCCTGTCTGGCTGGCCTCTTTTTTTAAATCTGCCACCTTCCTCTTGGTGATAATGCGGATGTCATACCACCGCTTCTTCAGGACATCGATGTCCCGGGGGGTCACTCCTATGGCATTCACCTGTGCCTGGATTCCAAGCCAGATCTTTCTTTTTTCTGACTCAGGCACTTGCTGTGACAGTTTCCCAAATAGTTTCTGGTGCTGCTTCACGACCTCCTCCACCAGAACTTGCAGCTCCTTTGGGCTGAATTTGAGCTTTCGCTTCCTCTCCCCTCCTTCCCTCTCTGTGTCCTGGCTGGCCATTCTTGCAGTCTCCAGGTCTGAATCTGGCAGTTGCTCTCTTCCTCTCCTCAGCACTCCCACCCTCTCCAGAGTCTGCTAATTGTGTGCACCTGCCTGGGTGTGGCCACTCCCTGGTTGGGTGGGGTTGAGGTTGCACAGGATTGGCTGCTTGAAGTCATGTGTTGTTGAACTGCCGATTCGGTATTTACCGATTCGGTATTTACCGATTCGGAAAATACCGCTTCGGTATTTACCGAATCGGAAAATACCGCTTCGGTATTTACCGATTCGGTAAATTCCGATTCATGTTTACCGAATTTTACCGATTCGGTAAAGTTTACCGAATGTTGACCTACATATAACTTACCGATTCTTAAATACCGATTCGGTAAAATTCGGTATTTATGAATCGGTAAAAATAATTTACCTACATATGGCCCTTAGTAGCTGAACGTGATGGTAGACACACTCTTCTAAAGGCATCGGCCCTGATTCACAAAGAGTCTCCGTGCTTGAGGCTGAGGCTCCTCAGTCATAGTCGGATCACCGCACTCATGGCGGGATATTCGCACTGTGGTTTCCCATTGTGGAGATCCTGCCATGAGTGCTGAATTCCCGTCATGAGTGCAGAGCCTCCACCCTGAGTGTGGAGCCTCTTTGTGAATCAGGACCACAGTTCTGTGCTTCCTCTAGGTAACACTGTGTCTAAACATTGGCTAATGCATAGCAGGTGAAATATAAAAAGCTAGATTTGAATGACCAGATCTTATACCCTACCTTAAGCCCCATTATCTATATGGAAACAACTTAAGCTCTGTCTCTGCCTGTTGTATAATAAATGTGAACTTTCAACACAGCCCAATCATTTAATCATTTAATCATATCCTAACATCTTGTGCAAAGACAGTATATTTGTGTTTTATGCTTGTTTAACAAATAGATCCGGGGGCGTGGCCGGGTCTCCGCTCCACCGTGTCCCGTAACTGTTGTTGCTCCCTGCTGCTGGGTCTGTTAACCGGGGCAAGGTGCCTGGACTGGCACTGTGAAGTGGAGCCTCACTGACTAGCGGAGAGCGGCCCTACAGTCCCTGGGGGCTCAGATCTCCTGACAGCCTCTGCGACGATCTCCCAAGCCGCCATCTTGTAGGGTGGACTTTGGTGTGGAGGAGCCACTAGGCTCCAACTCCAGGCCCGAAAGTAGAGTGCGGGGTACATGCATCAGGAAGGACCCCGTGTCGGCGCTGGTCTCCTGAAACCTGCATGACGTTGGAGAGAGCGCAGGGGTGCCCGCTGACCCCACGTCACCCTGAGAGGACACCAAGTAGCCTAGCTGCTCTGCCACAGGGGATGTGACAGTTATAGCAGGAAGCACAGCAGTATGCCCTGCCGGAAGAAGCTACAGAGAACAGTGAAGACGACTGGGGCAGGGCGCCTTACCTTAACTGAAACACTGCAGGGGCCCGCCGTCCTGGGGAAGGTGGCCCTGCAGTGCCTGGATGTTCGAGGTCTCTGGTGATCCCTCCGGCAACCTTCCCTGCGGCCATTTTGTGTATCAGGCCTTGGCACAGTGGAGGTCCCCGTGTTGGCACCTGCCCCCCAGGGATCTGCCTGATGCCAGAGGGGGGTTTCAACGCACACTTGTATAAGCCATACCTTAACTCGACTGCTTGGCCCCTGGAGGCGAGGCGGAGATGGCTGGATAGGAGGGTTGCAGTAAGTGGGGAGGCACTCTTTGCCTGGGAAGGCTCCATAGGGGGGTGGTGAGTCCCCGTGCTATGCCAGGGCCTGGCACACTGTCTATCCTTTGGGGCGCGACTGCTTGCTACCAGTTGAAAGTGACTGCATCATATCGATCACCGCTTGTACCCAGAAGGTGAGGTGGAACCCTCCTCCCCCATTTGGTGACCTGCTAACTGCACATCAGCTGTCCGGCAGGAAGTGCATTGGGCTCCTGGTGCCTTAGTGTAACAGTGGTAGGGGGAACACCTGACCTGACGACCACCTGCGCCGGGTGGGGAGAACAGGGGAGAAAAGCTGCTTTGCTTTGTGGTGCACTAGGTGACCCTGGGAATCCTGCCTGAGTGCGAGTGCCCTTGGAGTCTCCTTTTGGGCAGCGAGTGCCCTCCCTTTTGCATATGCTATTGAGCCCTACATGGTGGACTACGATGGGGGAGAGACCCCCATTCACCTTTTGCTGACTGAACTGGCGGAGGAGTAAGGTGGCCTTAGCCTGCGCATTTCTGTTATGGATCAGTCGACCAAGGGGGAGTAACGTGACTCTCTGGTTTAAAATCTTTCACCCCACCTGACCAAGACTCAGATTGCTTTGCTCATTTGATGGGGTGACCGCCCCACTCACCTTTTCTGCCACTGCTGCACTCCGCCTTAAGGTTGGGCCCCTCTCTATCTCTGGTGTCACATTCATCAGTAGCCACTCTGAAATGCCTCCTAAAAATAAAGCCAATAAAGACGCCGACTCTGGCGTGGCACGGGACAATCCGGTGACATCCCTCTGGTTCAAAACGAATGTCCAGATGCAGGAAGATCCTAACTCTTCAATTGCGCCCTCAGAGAATCCTGGCTCAGAGGTGCCAGTCACTCAGGGATTCATGGCGTCCTTCCTTCAGGAAATCAAAGACGAAATCGGATCTCTTAAACAGGACTTCAAGGCTGGGCTGCAGGACATCTGTCGGGAGGTCACTGAGATCGGTGGAAGGGTGGACGACCTCGAGCACACCATGGACACTAGAGCAGAGGACCACGAAAACTTATGGAAGAAAATGATAGAAATCGAAGAGCAGAATATTACCTTATAGCTGAAGCAAGAAGATTTGGAAAATTGCAGTCAGCGAAACAACCTGCGCATCAGAGGGGTTCCATTGGGAGGGGAGGGAAAGGACATTCAGGCATTCACGGCAGAACTTTTACAGGCCATCAGAGAGAACGAGGATGCCTCGCCGCCAATGCTTGATAGGGCCCACCATGTCATGGGCCCTAGTACCTGTCCTGACTTCATTCCAGACATCCTTACTAGAGTCCATTATTTTGCTGATAAGGAAGCCATTTTGAAAAAGGTTCAAGGGATTAAGGCAGTGTTGTACAATGGTCTCTCGATTCAAATCTTTCAGGGCTTGACACCAGCTATGCTTCGATGGAGAAAAGACTTCAAGTCCGTCATGGATAAGCTGAGGGACCTTAATCTTAAATATCAGTGGGGTCACCCTTTCGCCTTGATGTTTACCTGGGAGGCTAAATGGCGGGTCCTTCGTTCATTGAGGGAAGCGATACAGCTCTTGTAACTTCCTCTCGAGCCTGAGAGAGAGGACACAACATCACTGCGGGAGCGCCGAGATGCGCCTCTTCGCCCAATATGGTCCACAGTAATGCCGCCTAGATCTAAACACCGCATGCAGGAACTTGAATCTTCCCAGGTTAAGCAGGACATCATCAGCCACATTCGCTCTCTGAGTGGCTCCTCCTTTCCAGCTCATTCGCCGGATCATAAGGAGTAAACTGCTTCGGATGTCTCAGATTTCAGGCTTTCTTTGGCGATCCTTACAGCTAGACTATGAAGGTGCCACGCTCAAAATCTTTGGTAATTAGCTCTGATTCAGCTTGTCTATAGATGTGGACTGAAGCAATGCACATATCGGAAAGGTATACCTTGACCTCCCGCAGGGCACAGCTGTAGCTTGAGACATTACCTCCACCGATACTGCTACGGGTGCCCTTGGGGTTGACCTGTTGGATGGAGAAACTTTGACTTCTGCTTTTTGTTTGTATTGCCACAGGCAGGTGGTTGCGGAGGCCCATGAAACTCTGTGTGTCTGCCACCCCCATCCTCTTCAGACTCTCTTAGGAGAGTGACTTTTCCTGAACGGCCCGTCTGAGTGACATTGGGTTATTCTTAATTGACTCTGATATTGTCTGGCCCAGTTGGCCTCCTGATGTTGGTTTTTTAATTTTTCTTCTCTTCTTAATCGATTGTTTTGCCTCCCTAGGTGCACGGTTTCGGAGGGTTTGGGGGATGGGGTCACTGGGTGTGCGTCTTTGGGGCTGTCCAGAAGTGTTTGACTGATTCAAGACTCCCTGCTGGCCCTCCAGGCCTGCGGGCTTGGTTTGAGGCTCAAGGAGAGAAGAGGGGTGCCCTTGGACCTAATGTAAGGACTGTGATGGATGAATCTCTCCTTTGGACATATTATAACTAGTCCTTTTAAGTTTCTTGCTGTAAATGTGAATGGATTGAACTCCCCTAATAAGAGACATCAGGTGTTGCGCTATCTACTCCAGCAAGACCCCGATGTCATCTTTATACAAGAACCTCACTTGTTGTCTTCTGATGCCCACCTTATGTCCCACCCTAAATATCCTATTCAATACTGGGCCTGCTCCAAAACTGGGGGGGGGGGGGGTGTTGCCATTTTCTTTAAATCTGGCTGGCATGCAATATATCCTAAGGTAAGGGCGGATGGAGATGGGAGGTTTATCAAAGTGCACATGGCATGGGGTAGGTGTCTCTAACCTTTGTTAATATACATGCCCCTAATCACAACCAGGACGCTTTTCTACGGCTACACCTTAGGGAACTCTTGCAGGCAATCACAACACCGATTATTCTTGGGGGAGACTTTAACTTAGTTTGGAATCCTGAATGTGATCGTACTGTGCAGCACATCAAAGTGCTGGGGCGATGTCGGCAGCATTGACAAACACCATCACAGACTTAGGCTTGGTAGATGCCTGGAGACATTTACATCCAGATTCTGAAGACTATTCCTTTTCTCCCATGCACACCGGTCATATTTCCGTATTGACTATTGATTTCTTTCTCTCACCTTGAGAAACGCATGAATTGGTGCAGAGATCTCCGATATATCCTTATCGTACCATGCATATGTCCTGGTATATCCCCAAACCCCCAACTCACATAGGGAGCCCTTACCTAGATGGAAATTGCCACCCCAGATCCTACAGAACCCTGTGAATGTTGCAGACACTCGGAAGGAGATAGAGGCCTTATTTCTTTCTAATAACCTCTCTGATACTTCTGAAGCCACTAGATGGGACACATTTAAAGCTACCATTCGTGGGGTCATTACTTCCATATCTGTTGCCAGAACCCGAGAGGCTAGACTAGTAGAATTCACTCTCTCTAAGGATATTAAAATGCTGGAACGAAAGGACCACTTGCACCCGTCTCTTCGTAATAAATGGCTCCTGGCTGAGTTACGGGGCCAGCTGTGCCTGCACCGCACCAATAAGGCAGAGAGACTCCTACTTGCCCTCTAACAGAAATTCTACACTGGGGGATAAGGTTGGGGTGTGTTTGGTGCGGAGGCTTCAGGCTCAGACTTCAAGAGCCCAGTTCTCTAAACTCAAACCCCCGGACGGAACATGGACTATTTCAGAGGCAGATAAAGGTTCGGACCTAGAAAATTTCTATGGGGACCTCTATGCGGACGCACCCTGTTCCCCTGAAGCTGTCATTGCTTTTCTAACTACTTGCACTTGGGACCCTATTGGCGCTCATTAGGTGAAACTGATGGAAGGCCCCATCACTCACAAGGATATTGAGAGGGCACTAAAACAAGTTCCCATAGGTAAAATGCCGGGCCCTGATGGCATGCCAGTCACTTTTACCACGTCTTCTATCCGCAGCTACGGGATCACTTGTTACATCTTTTTAATAGCTTCACAGACGTTTTGGGTCTCACCCCAACAATGTGGTACTTATCCCTAAGCCAGGTAAAGACCATTCCCTAACTACGTCATACCGCCCTATTGTTCTCTTAAATACTGAGACAAAGATCTACACAAAAATGTTAGTAAATTGCCTGGAGCCTCACCTCCTGGGCCTCATTGACCCCGATCAAGTGGGGTTTTTCAGTCACTGCCGGGGAGCGGATAACATCCGCCGGATAGCCCACTTGGTGGAAAAAGCATGCTACAGGAACATTCCTAGCTGCCTGGTATCCCTCAATGCAGAGAAAGCCTTCGATAGAGTGGACTGAGGATGCCTTAAAGCAGTTCTACGGAAGGTGGGGTTGGGTCCGGGGATGATATCTAAATTAATGGCACCTTTTGCACGACATACTACCCGCATTCGCTATAATGGGCGCCTCACTACCATTGTTTCCATTTATTGTGGCACCATACAGGGATGCCCTCTATGCCCTTTACTATTTGCCCTAGTGGTTGAACCTCTGGCCATCGCCATTCATCACAACCAGACTATACGAGGTATCCCCATGGGCGGTTTTGAATATAAAGCCTTTCTTTTCGCTGACAACCTTCTTCTCTCACTTGCCTCCCCATCTACTTCTCTTCCTGCAGTGGCCACTCTCTTGCGGTCCTTTGAAGAAGTGTTGGGGTACCGGATTAATCTTACTAAGTCTCATGCCCCGAATCTTACACTCAAGGCCTCGGAGGTCCAAGACCTGCATGGCCTGATTCCAGTACAGTGGACTAACGAGTCAATTCGATACTTGGGTCTAGATCTGACTCCCACAGTTTCGACATGAACTTCGTCCAACTGGCCTAGATATAGGAGCGCCATTCAGAAGGAACTGCACAGATGGAAGGGCCTTGATCTTGCAGGGTTAGGCCACATCAATACTATTAAAATGACTGTTTTCCCTAAAATCTTATATCTCTTTCAATCCCTTTACACTCCAATACACCAGGTGGATATCCTTGCTCTACAATGCGACTTTAGTAAATTTATATGGGGACATCCCGACCTCGCTTTTCTAATAGGATCTTGATGCTACTCCGTGACTGAGGGGGGCTAGTGTGCCCTAACCTACTGGAATACTATTGGGCATGTCACCTCAGATACATATCGGAGTGGGAGGTTCGTGAGAGCGAAAAACATTGGTCCCACTTAGATCGAGCGGTGGCCTGTAGGCCTCTGTGGGACTTGGCGTGGCTGCCTTGTGGGGCTCGGCCCCGTAGAGCCTACATAGCCACCCCCTCGAGGACAGTACTACAGATGTGGGATAAACTGGCGATACCCAGAGGGCCTACTACATTCCCCTCCCCCAATGCACCTATAGCTCATAACCCCATGTTCCCCCCTGTAATGCAATCTCAGGCATTTAGTGCATGGACAGACGGTGAATGCTGGGTTATTCAGGACCTTTTCCAGGGCAATACATTTCTGATATTTGACCAATGTAGGCAAACGTAGCAAAACTGGGGGCGCGGATGCAATATTATCAGATACGGCACTGGCTCAGATCCCCGACTTACACCCAAGGGGCTACCAGACAACTCACTGCCTTTGAATCCCTGATTCGTATATTTGAGGGTTCAAAGGGTCTGATTTTCCATACATACACTGTCTTACAGCACTCCCAATGACCCATTCCCCACAGGTACCAGACGCGATGGGCTTTAGACCTGGAGGAGGAGATACTTCTGGAAGGGTGGGATCGACTCTGGAGGGATATCCCGAAGGTATACCATAGCACTCTGCAACGTAAGTCAGCCTATAAGTTAATGACACAGTGGTATTACACCCCAACCCGTTTACATCAAATGTTTCCAAATTCCCCCCCGACATGTTGGAGGTGCCAGGGAGATAGAGGTGACTTCATCCATATATGGTGGTCCTGCCCGAGCCTGAAGATGTTTTGGAACGAGGTCCTTAGTCACATCTAAGAGGTCGTGGGGGCTCTCTCTTCCTCACTTTCCGTCAGTCACCCTTTCGGTTATTAAACCCCTCACACTAACTGCTATGAATTATACAGGCTGGACCTGATTCTTCAAATGTTAGGGGCTGTTAGGCAGTCCATAGCTGTATTTTGGAAAAATCCGCACCCCCCCTACAGCCACTTGGTTTCTTCGCCCATGGAATGTTTTAGCCCTTGAATTATTAACTGCCTGCATTAATCACACAGGTGCTAGGTTTTCTCGCATTTGGCAGCCACTTATACACTATTTTACCCTGACCAGGCATTCCCGGTTGGTTTCCCCCGACTACAAGTCTTGCAATTGTTTGATGATTTACTTGACCCATATGTTAGGGGTCAGAAACCGGAGTCCCCAGATCGGCCCACTTAGGTCGGGTGGCATATTCTCTTACCCACAATAACTCTGTGGCTTCCCTTTTTGCGGTTTAGATTCTCACAGCACACCCTCCCTTTTCTCCCCTTTTTCCTGGAGGGACTCTCTCCCCCTATTTTGTTCAATTATATATACGATTTAGGCAGGACGGGATGCTACTACTCCAGCGATCTGTCAGCTGTATAACTCCATTCAACACTTGGAATATTGTTAGTCCTCTTTAGTCTATCCCTGGGATGTAAACTCTGTTAAAACAACTTGGCATGGGTTAACATTATGTATTGTCTTTCTCTACTCTAGCATACTCCACAAGGGATGTCCTGGTGATATGTTGAATGGAATTTTCTTTGCCATATATGTCCTTCCCATAATGTTCTGCTATGTAACATGGAAACTGGACTCACTTGATGTTTTTATTTTCAAGGGGGCATGAGTCCTCAATGTGTTTAGCTTTTGTTGTCTGTTATATCCTCAATAATCAGAATTTACAACAACAAAAAATAGATCCTTCTGACTCCTCTGGGAGACTCCTTTCTACCCTAAGTTAAGTGTCCACTTCTTAGAGTGACGTCAACCATCACCTTGAGCCCAGGGTTCCCACTGCCCTTTTCTGTATACTATATAGTATATGTGCTCTGTATTCTCTAATGAGAGTGTAAAATGTCAATCCATCTGCCATCACAAATGCTACAAAATTTTAGGTTATCTTGCTGTTCATAGACCTATGCATTGTGGCCTTAAATTAATTATTGTTCCTGCTTCACATGCCACAATCTGCAACCTTAGACTAGCCCATACAATGATGTTACTGTTAGAAATGGGGTCTCTAGTTGACAAAGGTGTACACCTTTCCTAGTAGGGGCACTTCCTTCTAGTCAGGATAAGGGAGTTACACACTTTAGATAACCCCTGCTCACTCCCTTGGTAGCTTTACACGAGCAGACAGGCTTATTCCAAAGGCAATGTGTAAAGTATTTCTACCCAAACACCCAGTAGCACAGTGAAAACACTACAAATGGACACCACACTAGTTGAAAAAAGTATCTTTATCTAAACTAAACAAGACCAAAACAACAAAAAGGCACAGTACATATATTCAGATATCACTTTTATACTGATTATTGCAAAAATAACACCTGTAGAAACAAATAGCTCCAACTGGGGCTATTATGACATCGTGACAGGCACAAATACCAAGTGCATTAGCCACTTTGAGGTGCACGGGCTAGCCCTTTAGTCACATGGACCCCAAGTAACATTACCTTTGAAACAAGGTCAAAAGACGGTGCGCGGTGCCACAGAGGTGGGACGTTGATGGTCCAAGGCAAGGCCAGCTCCTTACTGCCACAGGGGAGATGAGGCGTCAAGTCCGCAAGGGGGTGAGGCGTCGAGTCCGGGCTGGCAAGGGAGGTGAGGCAATGGTGAGGCAGCGGCTCCGTTCGGCAGGGCGGTATTGATAAGTTTGGGAAGTCACCCACGTTGGGTTATCTGCCCTGCATGAAGATTTGCAGGTGCTGGAGGCAACAGGCATTAGTGCGAGTGCTAGTGTCAAGGAGGTTGATAACTTACAGGCATCAGCGGGTGTCGGAGCTGCGGTGTAAGCAGTGCGGTGCATCCTGTGGTTCATGAGTGGTGCCCAACACCCCGGTACAGGTTGCGGTGTCACTGGCAGCATGCGGCATCACTGCAAGCATTGCTGATGGCACCAGTGTTGTTTTTCTTTGGTTGTAGCACCAATCACACAATTCCAAGGGCCCATGAATGCCTTCTTGGCAGGGTCCTCTTAGACCAGAAGTAATCTAATGGTTCGGGGGTTTTAGGTCTACTACTTATACCCCCTTTTCTCTTTGCAGCCATTGATTCCAGAGTCTCTGAGCTCAGTAAAAACCAGTTCTGTTCTCCCTGGTGCAGCTTAACTACAGGAGGTGGAGTCAGCATTGTGGAGATCAAACACAGCTTATGCAGGTGCTAATGAAAACTCAAATGGAAAAAGGCCTATTCAGCCTGGCTATGAGTCACCCAGGAAAGGCAGGACACAGCTCCACCCCCCTGTGACTGTCCAGAGTGAATGCACATCCCCATCTCCTGACACTCTGAAACCAGAAGGTGAATGCATAAACAGGCAGTGGTACACAGAATGCTTAAACAAGAAAATGCCCACATTGTAAAAGTTATACGCATGCAATAAAGTGGCTTAGTCAATATTATTATGAACATTTTAAAGGGAAGGAGTGCATTCTTATATCCTTTTTCTTGCTTAGCAATATTCACTGTCCCTTCGCTAGTTTGCACCCCACAGATTACTGGTTGGAATTTGCAACAAAAGTGGACAGCTTGCAAAACTTCACTTCAGAGACAGTGGAAAAACACGGTACATCAAGAGTGGATTTCAAGTTAACTTTACTGACTATCAGAACATTTCAAGTTTCACTGGAGATATATATTGTGCTTTCAATTAAGGCTGATTTCGTTTTCACCAACGTTTCTGTTGAAAATGATTAACTTTAATATTGCGGAAGGACGAGCTGTTGTGAATCATAAATGAGCATTATTTTCGATGGATTCAATGGGGACATTCACAGGAACTTATTACTCCAGACACTTTGTATAAATTATTTAGGATGTTTTGATCACGCTATGGGTGGTGGTTTGTTAATGATTGGATATGGTGCATGGGGGGGGGTTCACGTGCTTTTGTTTTGGTTAGTTCATTCATTCGTGCATATTTTTTTTGTGCGACTCTGTGTTTTGGAATTTGATTAACTACATCACTTTAAATCTTGGAGCTCTGAAAGGGGAGGTCACGGGGTCAGAGCCGATCTTGAACTGATCGAGCACACGTGGGAGAGTCTATAATTAGAATGGCCTATGAAGCAAACACATCAAACGCTTGAGTTAGTTTTGTGTGAAGGCGCATGAAGTGAGAAGACTGATAATGTGGCTCCTAAGGTAATTTACCGAGTGTTGTATATGATGTTATCTGGGAATGCTAACTTGACAACTAAAGGGTTCGTTATTTCCAGGCACTCGAGGGACATCGTCAGAGGTTGGAGGGGTGTTGCACAGCAGTTCGCTCATGAGTTTTCAGCATGAGTTTGGTAACATTTGTGAAGATGCAGTGGATTATGTTTGTTTTTGGAATCAGGGTGTGTCATTGTACTGTTGGGAGGGTTTGTTCTTTTAGTCTTATTTGTATTTTCGTTTTGTTCTCATGAATGGGTGGTTTACGAGTAAATTTGGGATAGAGAGAGAGATGGGGCTGACGAGGGTTACCCCTGATGAAGAGCCCACAGGCTCGAAATGCATCGGGTGGAACAATATGAGCCATATCTTTTTTTATGTTTTGCATACACAATGTGGAACCACGCTGTCTCTGCAAGTGATTAAAAAGTATGGATTAACTTTGGACAGAAGTATGGAAATATCATTGGTTTACTTTTGAAAAAATGTGATTACGTATAAAGAATGAATTATTATGAGGAAAAATTCCTGCATTCAGCAGTGCGACGGATACGTGCGTCATGTTACGAACCTGTTTTGAATACATTGTAAAAGTGGCATTTTCAAACTCACAATTTAAAAACCACCTTTACTAAAAGGTGTGTTATTACATTCTGAGTTCAGAGAGCCTAAACTCCAAATCTCTAGCTGTACCCAATCGAAAGTTACTCATGTAAAATATCACAGTGCAGTTCCAATGATAGCCTATGGGAGAGCAAGTCCTTGCAATAATGAAAAAAAATATATACAGTATTGCATATTCAGGACTTGTAAAGCACACCAGTACATGTCCTACTATTAACACTCTGCCCTTAGTGGTAGCTTGAGCATATCTTAGGGGTGACTTACATGTAAGAAAAGGGAATGTTAGGGCCTGGCATGTGGGTGCACTTGCCATGGCGACATGGCAGTTTAAAGCTGTGTGTGCAGGGACTGCAGTGGTAGGTCTGAGACACATTTGAATGGGTACCGGTGTGAGTGGCAAAATCAGTGCAGCCAACCCACTAGGAGCATTTGATTTACAGGCCCTGGGCACACACAGTGCACTTTGCTAGGGACTTACCAGCAAATCAAATATGCCAATCAGGGATAACCAATCATAATTTCAGTTTACACAGGAAACACTTGCACTTTGACACTGATCAGCTGTGGCAAAGTGCCTAAGGCACCTAAGCCAGCAAAAACAAAATCTAGCACACAGTAAAAAATGCAGGAGGTAGTGGCAAAAAGTCAGGGGGAAAAACGCAGAGGGTGCCAAGTCTAACAGTTACCAATTAAATGTTTTGTGATGTCATATGTGAGCTTATCAGAGATGTTACTAATAGTGTCTTGGACATATGGTCTCTTAGGTTTATGGCATACAATACTATAGAGGCATATTGGAAGCTAAATTCACAGTCAACCTTAGCCTCACAGCCAGACATAAATGGTTATCAAGGGAAGTTCCTTCTTCTAAGTAAGACAGTGCTGGGTGGGAATTCTTATCTTAACACACTGGTCTTTTAGTTATTTCATTTTTGACAGTCCTCCTGAGCTGGGAATTCTGAGAAAGTTTGCACAGAAATTGCTGAAAATGCTACAAAAAAGGCTAGTTTGCACATGGAGATTTTCAAAACATTTGACCCAGAGCTGTCACCAGTCTTTGCCTATTGTTCACTAAATAAAACTCACAACAGCTCATATGACTACATGTGAACTTGGGAGAGCCCCAAAAAAACAGTAATGACATCTGCTTACTACTTGCTTAGAGAAGGACAGAAGGGTATGCAATTTCCTTACATCCGTGCTTTGGAAGTGCTCCGACGAATATAATAAACTGGCCATCTATTGTCCCAGAAAGAAAAACAGCTGATTAAGGGAATCTTGGTGGAAGTAGCTTCAGTTCATTGGGGACTGGGAACTGGGCTGGAAATCCTAGCTGGAGAAACAGGCTCAGCCCATCTCTGCAATATGTTGACTGGAGCTCTAGAAGGCTACCCCAGCTGCATGGGAGCTTTAGGAGTGACCTCCAAAAAGTAATCCAGAATCGGATGAATTTAGAAGTCTTGCTATTGTGGAAGCTAGGGTAAAGAGATTTGTCTCCACCGTGGATCTGGGGCTGGAGTCCTCTCAGAAAAATGCTGGAAGATTGGAAGCATTTGCAGGAAACCTGCCTAGATAGTAACTGAACCTGCATGTGCCCTCCCAGCTTCTGTGGGGATAAAGAGTGTTGGTAAAAACGTCTCATTTTTGGTGCAGGGGTTGCGCCATTTGCCACTTTTGGCAGTGCACGTATATCACCTTTTATAACACCATTGTGCTTATGGGCATTTTCTTAATTAACAAATGTTTTTTTTTTTAAATCATCTCTCTAGTTCTCTTAATACAATGTACACATTTTGTATCATTTTACTTATTGTTTTTGTTTGCTAAATTTGTTTGGGATGTTTATTGCAGTTAGTTGAATTGAATATTCTTTTGGTGCTGTTTATAAACTTAATGCATAGTATCCTGTGGAAATGCCTGATTCCTTGTACTATATGTACAAGAATGTAAGCCCAGGATTTTCCATTGAAACAGTTTTGGCTCCCTGAGATACTAGATTACTAATTTGCTATGGCCATTCCCTTAAATTAGTAAATCAGAATTTCATAGTGGTGTTGGTGGCTGAAAGTTATGAGATGTGTGTTTACCAGCTAACTTACAATCTTACCAGTTGAAAATTAAATAGCTCCTAGTCAGATTCTGGAGCAACAATCTTTTTCTTTTTAATTGCCCATATTTTTCATCTTTGATTGAATAATTTTTGATTAAGAACCGTTTTGAATACATGTTTGTTTCTAAATTTTTGGTAGCATTGCAGTGGAGATCTGTCTACCTTGTCAGCCTTTTAGTCAGAGATATCACAGTGATGTACTAGAAAAAGGAGATAAAGATGGGCAGTAGAGCCAAAAAGGTTGACAAGGAGAAGAAAGTTCTGTAAGTACATATCACCTAAGAGTCAAGTGAAGAACCAGGGCACACATAGACTGAGGAGGATGTGTATAACATGGAGGACACAGATTTATAAAAAGAAGGCCCACTGAACATCATTCTAGGATGAGACTAGTATGTCATTCACAGGTTGAAGTATGAGGAAAAGAGCTGAGAGGCGCAAGTGAAGTTGAAAGTGGATGTTCTGACTGTGGAGGCGAAATAAGAGACGCTGATTAAAGAAAGGAAAGTAATAGTCCTTGTCCTGGCAGACATACGAACAGGTGCTGGAGATAAAAAAGGTCAGTCCTTGCTCATGAGGGTAGCCAGAGGATACTGGAACTGGAGGCCATCAGACCCATAACGAAGGCCCCAGCAGCCCCTGTGGTGCAGGGGTCCTACAGAGTTTCTGGCTTCGGAGGGAGCTACTCGCCCTCTAAGCCTTGCCATTCCATGCCTTGCAGAATGCGTGCAAGGCATGCAATGGCATGCCATAAGAAATAGTTACCCAAACCAAAAATTGGAGGTAGGCCAAGAGCAGTAAAGCTGAGCCCGTAATAGAATAAACAACAGATTTGCTAGTACTGCCACTGTTTAAACCTCAAATCAAATTGTGAGGACACATTTTGAAGAACAACAAAATGCGTTAAAGACTTATCTTTTGTCGGCTTAATCGATCAATTTAATTGTATCAAGAAACTTTATCGTCCTTCCAAAATACAAAATACAGAAAAAAATTACAAGTCACATCAATGGGACATAATGCAAAAAATAAACATCACACTTTTCAGTCACACATTTCAACCATTCTGAGCTACACACTATTCTTTGCTCCAAACAAACTGGTACCGATAAAACATTCACACAACTCTGTCAATCTTGTGGAAAAACAGAAACATAAACACTTAATATTCTATATTCTCAGACCACAGAGCGTATCGTTGAAATAGTAGCTCTCAATATTGTGTGTTTTAAAAAAAAAAGATTTTAAATTCTTGTGGTCACACAAAAAGGTCTACGCGTTTCGAGACCCCTTGGTTTGGAGGGTCTCTCATCAGGACCTGCAGATTTAAATGAAAAAACCTTTATGAGTAACACTGGGGCGAGAAATTACCTCTCAATGCACACAACAAAACTCGGTGTTGCCTTAATTACCTCTGACATATGAAGAGAAGATCAGCCGATCTAATCCGGAATGACTCTAAAAAAGAGGGAAGAAAATATTTGGCACTAAGCTGAGGGGGTAGAATACGAATTCTGGTGGTGTTAACAGACGAGGAATAGTGTTAAGACCATACGTTCATTCATCAAACACTTACATAAGTTATGGCGCATCAATGCTATCTTAGTGTGCGAGATCAAGTTTTCATGGAGTCAGATAGCTGCAATTGTGGAAGGGTCACTCGTAGGCTGTGGAGTGAATGTAGAATAGATTCAATGCGGTTCAATGGTGGCCATAGAAAAATCATTCATTAGTCAGATTATAATTTGAATACCTGAAAAGACGTATTGCGCTGGTAGACGGTGGTCACTAATGGCACTTCACCGAAAGAAGGAAGAGTGAGACGTGTCCAGTAACTATGGAAGGACACTGTATTTTACTCGCGGCAAGAGCCGGTGTGCTTAGTCACACTTTGAGGTTGGATCTGTGAAAATACATCAACGGGAGCTTTAAAATGCGAGGCAGTCTGTGGCATCTCAGGCAGTTTTTTAGAGGCAAACTATGTGCAGTGAAGTAGTGGCTCAGTTCGTTGGCCGTAAATTACTATTCTCTTAGCTCTAAGACCGAGATTAGAGGGAAATTATTCAATTGCAGCAACAAATGCAGGCTTACCTGAGTGAATCTCCATTTGTCTCTCCAGCCGCTAGTGAACGCCAGTGCCGATCACGTGGGAGGACACGTGATCGCTTGGTTTTTATAGGAAACACAAATGAAGGGCTGATTCAGTTTAGGGAGCGAGCCCAATTAAAGATGGCGGGAGCTCATGCTCCGGTTTAGGAAGCAAAAGTTTAAAAACCCTTGTAATTCCGACCACTTAAGGGAGAACATGTAATAGTTGAATTGCCACAATAAATATTCTCAAAGGAATTGTATGGAATGTACAGGAAATGACTGCTTGTGAATAAAGTCTGGTTGATTAAATACGTGAGATCATGATCAACTGTATGAAACTCTATGAAAACCTTTCCAGAGATATTAATTTGAGTTGGCAGTAAAGTCGAAGAAAGTCTTGGCAGTGTATTCGACCACATGAACTATATTAGTCATCGAAAGCTCCACAGAACACGGAGAAATTCCTTCCACATGTTAGACGTACTTCCAGGTGATATGTTATTAACTCAATTTGTAAAGCTCAGAGAGCTCATTCAGTCCGTTGGAAGCTGTATTAAACTTTAATATCATGAAAGCCTCTCTTCGAGATAGCTTCAGTTCAAGGTCTCCTCCCCTTGAGTCTCGTTCTACTTTGGAAATGACTGTCCATTTTAGGTCATTAATTTGGTGATTTTTCGCTTTCCAATGAATGACCTATGGAGCTGTTTCCACATTTTTATTAATGCGAGATTTGTGTTGTGATATCCTTGTACGAACCTCTTGGCTTGTTTTCCCTATATATAATAGGTGACAGGGACAGCGGATGACGTAGATGACATACTTGCTTTTACAATTTGTAAAAGAGTCATGTTTCCAGAAGATCGAATTATGTTCAAATAAATTGCCTTCCTCTGTAGAGTCGCAACAAATACAAGTCCCGCATTTATGATGTCCCTGTACTGGAGGGAGACCAACATAATCGCGTAAGGTACTTTGTTTGTCTTTAGGCATGGATGCTCGCACAATTTGATTAGCTATATTTCGATCTTTTTTGAAGGCAAAAAGTGGATTCTGCTTGAGTGAGGCATCAAGATTTTTTATAAGGTGTCAGTTTTGGTTGATAGCCTTTTTAAAGTTGTTAGAATTGGGACAAAAGGTGGAGACACAGACAATCCTTTCCAGTGGTGATTTTTTTGTTTTTTGAAGTAGTTCCTCTCTCGGAGTCCACCAAGCTCTCTTCATTGCCCTTTTGAGAAGTTTCTTGGGATAACCTGTTGTAATCAGGTTATTTAATAATCTGGTTGCGTGAAGTATGTATTCATCTTTGAATTCGCAATTACGTCTCACACGTAAAAATTGGCCGAAAGGCAAATTTTCTCTCAGGTTTCTCGGATGGTTGCTGGTAAAGTGTAACATTTTGTTTCGATCCGTTGGTTTTTTGAATGAAGTCGTCACTAAACCGCTATCAGATGGATATACTTCCACGTCAAGAAATGGAATTTTGACTTTGGAGTAGTTCAAACTGAATTTAATGTCCTCAGTGCGATTGTTGAGCCAACAATGGAATGTTTTGAGGGTTTCTTCTGTATTGGTCATTGTCATGAAAATATCGTCAATATAACGAGTCCAATTTCCGATGAATTGGGAGAAGGGGTTATGGTTATAGACGAATTTCTCCTCAAATTTGGCCATAAATAGTATAGCTAGCTCCGGCGCAAAAGGACACCCCATCGCAACTCCTTTGACTTGATAGTAAAAGTCACCATTGAAATTAAAGTAGTTTCTCTTTAATGCGAAGCTGGCTAGTTCCATAATGAATTCAGTAGGAACTTTGGGACTGGATCGACTTTCCAAAAAAGAACTGATCACTGAGAGCCCTTCGTCCTGTGGGATTTGCGTATAAAGCGACACCACATCTAACGTCACAAGGTAGTGGTTCTCTGGCTCAAAATTCATTCGTGCCAACTTATTGATGAAATCAGTGGTGTCGCCTAAAAAAGATGGTATTTCAAAGATGAATGGTTTTAAGAAATAGTCCACGAATTTAGAGATGGGCTCCATCATGGACTCGCAGCCGGAGATGATTGGTCTTCCCGGTGGTGTAGTCACATTTTTATGTATTTTGGGAAGTACATAAAATAGAGGAATCCTAGGATTTTTATTTTGCATGAAGTCGTGTTCTTTTTTAGACAGAAAACCTTGTTGTAATCCTGTATCAAGCAGTGGGAAAAGGATATTTTGTAATTCCAATGTGGGGTCTTTGTTGATTTTACGGTAGCAGACAACGTCATCTAATTGTCTCATGACCTCCTTGGTGTAATCAGATTTGTTCAATATGACTATTGAGCCACCCTTGTCTGCCTGTTTAATTATTATTGAGTCATCATTTTGAAGATTAGATAACGCTTCCATCTGTAGTTTAGTTGTGTTATGCTTGACCCATCTCTTTTTCTTTTCCATCTCAGCAATTGCTGATAGAATCGGTTTTTCAAAAATCACTACTTCCTTTGGAATTTTATTAGTTGGTGGACAGAATAAGGATTTTTTCCTGAGACCAGTGTCGTCAGTAGTTTCTGTGAAGGGATTCGTCATAAAAAAAGTTTTTAGTCTGATCTTTCTTCAGAATTCTATGGTCTCTGTTTTTAACCGAATTAAATCAGTGTGTTTTACTGGGACAAAAGAGAGACCTTTTTCAAGGATGCTTTGTTCATCCTTATTTAATGATCTTTTAGATAGATTGTACACTAAGGATGATCCTAGTTCTTGTAGTTCTGTCTGCGGGTGGACATTTCCCATGGTTGGGTATTGAATCTTACTCTTCCCCGTGATCTCTGTTGGCCTCTTCCTAAAAAAGGGGTTTGTTGTTGAATTTGTTGAAAATTACCTCTCTGATTGTTGGTTTTATATCTATCATTAGATTCACCTTCACTGCCACTTGAGGAGGAAGAAGTCTCTGAGAAGGTTATGAAGTTTTTTGAGGATCTGCCCTGATATTCTGGCAGGTACCGGCGAGATTCTGTTTGTGTGTAAAAGTCTGGTTGTAAATATGGATAGACTTTTGTAAGGGAAAAGTTTCTTTTGTCCTTTTCAAACTTATTGCTTTATTGATTGACTGTATAGTCCTTGAATTCTGCAATTTCTTTCTCTACTTTATCCAATAAAGCTTTTGAATCCGTAATTATTTGGTTGGTCTTTATTTCTGATTCTAATGTTGCAATTTCTTCAAGTTGTTGTTTAGAAATGCGTTGAGCAGTTTCCACTGTGAGGACCATGAGGTCTCTACTGCATTTTGTCTCAATCAAGCTATATCCTTTTTTGTAGAGTGGATTCTCCGTGAAGATGACCAGGATATTTCTAATTTGTAGTCCTCCTAGGATAGTACCCGTTTTGAGATGTTGAATCAAAAAATGTCCATGAAGATCTGTCCGTATTTGCTTTTTTTTAAGTCTTAGGAGTTTGTCAGACTCATTTTGATTTTTTGCTGAAACACTAAGTGATGCTGATGCAAAGAGGGGAGGGGCGTCCAAGAGATTTTTTATGTGTTCCTCACTGTAAGCAAAGGTGTCACTTTCAGTCATACTGTAAGACAGACAACAATTAGACAAAAATTAATGTGGATTAGTATAGTGAACTGGGTCGAAGGGAAAAAGGCTATTAATTTCAAGATAATTCTGTGTTCAAAACACAGATAAACCTCTCGCAGAGAAATCTCTGCCAAAGAAACCCAAACCAAAAATTGGAGGTAGGCCAAGAGCAGTAAAGCTGAGCCCGTAATAGAATAAACAACAGATTTGCTAGTACTGCACTGTTTAAACCTAGAATCAAATTGTGAGGACACATTTTGAAGAACAACAAAATGCGTTAAAGACTTATCTTTTGTCGACTTAATCGATCAATTTAATTGTATCAAGAAACTTTATCGTCCTTCCAAAATACAAAATACAGAAAAAAATTACAAGTCACATCAATGGGACATAATGCAAAAAATAAACATCACACTTTTCAGTCACACATTTCAACCATTCTGAGCAACACACTATTCTTTGCTCCAAACATACTGGTACCGATAAAACATTCACACAGCTCTGTCAATCTTGTGGAAAAACATAAACATAAACACTTAATATTCTATTTTCTCAGACCACAGAGCGTATCGTTGAAATAGTAGCTCTCAATATTGTGTGTTTTTTAAAAAAAAGATTTAAAATTCTTGTGGTCACACAAAAAGGTCTACGCGTTCCGAGACCCCTTGGTTTGGAGGGTCTCTCATCAGGACCTGCAGATTTAAATGAAAAAACCTTTATGAGTAACACTGGGGCGAGAAATTACCTCTCAATGCACACAACAAAACTCGGTGTTGCCTTAATTACCTCTGACATATGAAGAGAAGATCAGCCGATCTAATCCGGAATGACTCTGTTTATTCACCTGTTTCTCTAGACTTTTCAATAGAGCAAGCAATAGGGATATCGGCCTATAGTTGGCCAGGATGACCAGATCTCCTGTAGGCTTTTTAATCAACTGAATAATCTTTGCCTGCTTCCACAGACTGGGAACTGCGGCCGTCCTTATTGATGTACTTAGGATTAAATTAACCACCAGATTAATAATGTTATTCCCTGATACAACTAATTTAGGAGGACATGGATCAGCAGGCGAGCCATATTTGATGGCCTTCAAAGCCTGCAGAGAGCACTCTAAAGATATGGGCTCTAAGGTGCCCAAGGAGGGGAAATCATTCGGGCTTGCTGTTTTATCCAAGAGTCCTACTACGATCTTAAACTCCCTGACAGGCTGGCTTGGATATTTAGAATCTTCGTATAAAAAAGCAGGCAAGCTATTCACACCATTCTACAGAGATTGAAATAGGAACTAGCAAATGCTAATTGGGTCATAAAACCCTTTCCAATCGTGAAAATCTCTTTCAATCTGTTCACTTCTCTTCCATTGCACTCCACATAGTAGACTTGTTTGCTTTGATTATTTTTCAGTCAGTCAAAAAAACTTTATTTAGGCTATACAGCCATAAAAGCCCATATAATTATACCGTCACATGTATTGCAAAAACATATAATGCACAAAAGTTGTACATAAAAAATACAAAGTATTCTTGAAACCGAAGGAGGTAGTATAATACAAATTTTACAATTTTCTAACTCCACTACTACTGATCACCCTGTTATTAACAACCTTAGATGTCAATCTTTGTCTGATAATCTATGAGCATGAATTTTAAAAACATTTAAGAGCAATTACAATATATACATTTAAAAGGGACTAAAACGATAGAATAACTCAAAAAGGGAAGGTTTCAAAACAGTTTTTCTAGCTAAGGAGTTGTGCAAACAAGCTTAGCAGCATAATTTATGGGTGAGCACAGTTAGATTATTTTCAAGTTTTTTTTTCCTTAAAATGCCCCTACGTATGCACCACATCGTGAATAAAAACCTGGAAATGGCAAATACAAATAGAGGGTGTGTCTCATATTTTAGTAGCCTGAAGGCCTCGGTGTGGTGCCTAATCCCCACATTTCTGCAAAGCTGGAGCACCCACTTGGACCTTGGCCTTTTATAGGCGGGACAAAAAAGAAGGACAAGGAGTTCTGTTTCTTCAGTCAAATTACACCCTGGGCAATCTAGTTTAATAGCTCCCTTCTATTTGTTTGTGAGTGCTCGGAGTGGGAGCACCCCATGTCTAAATTGAAGATGATTATTAAGACTTGATATTTCTTTGATTTCAGTTTATAGGCCTCCTTGTTCATTAAATTGTACTCCTTTCTCTATTTCTGTTCCAGCATCTTACAATGTTTTTTTCCTGTTTTAAGCTTATCAGATAACAATGGGCTAGAGGGCTTCCTTCTGCTTACTCCACTTTCGAGAGCTGGCACCACCTCCTCTGTAGCATTTTTAATCCAATTATCACACCGTAAAACATCATCATCCAACACCCCAGTCAAGGCTTAAAAATGTGGATCAAGAGCCCTCATAAACTGCACTGGATTTATCTTATTAAAACCTTTCCCAATAGGGATCATCCTGTCTGGAACCGGATCTAGTTTTAATGGGTGTTACCAGGTAAATCTAATTATGTGATGATCTTATCAGATCAGGGGTATTAGGTCTTCTATTAATATGTCAACATTGGAGCATCCAATGTCAACCCTGATGGGTCGACTTTGCTAAAAACATTTTAAGCCAAGAGAGTCCATAATTTCTAGGGGTGGGCGGACTTTGCGAAATTCACTTTCGCAAATTATCGCGAAAATGTTAAAAATCTCCGCAAACACGAGGAAATATCGCGAAGATGCGGACGTTTTTTTCCCGCCCGTTCGCGGTATTTTCTGCGTGGTCGCGGTTCACCAACTTACCCATGCGGTTGGTCGCGGGCGCGGCCATCTTGTTTTCACTTGTCTCACAGTGCATGATCGCGAGAAGAAAGACGTTATCGCGCGGCAAATGACGTTACTGCAGGCGCAAACTGTCGCGAGACAGCGCAAATGGCTACCAACAATCCAACATCTCGTGGGGAACGCGACCGTATCGGGAAAACTTGTCGGCGAACGCGGGGATTCAGGTAAGGCGATCGCGCGCACGTGTGAATGTATTATTTTACAGCGCGAGCATGCAAAAGATTTCCGGTAAAATGCGGATTGCGGCAATTTTGACATTTCCGCGCTCTCCGCGGAACTCGAAAATGTCAAATTATCGCAATTTCCGCGAGCGGAACGGATTTTTAGCCCAGGCCTAATAATTTCTTTAAATTCAATGGCCTCGCTATCAGTCTGTTTGTCCATATTTCAAATTAATACCTTCTAGAAGCATAAGGGGAGTGATAGCTTTATCTAAAGACTTTAAGTAGGAGCCAGCAGATCCCTGCAGCCTATAAATTAAACCCCAGCCACTGAGTGCTGGAGCTACAAAGAAATGCAAAAGCCAAAGGCTTCTACTTCCAGCAGATCTTTCACCTCTAGGCATCAAGTATTCCAGTCCTCTCCGATAATCAAGGCCAGGCCCCCTCCCCTCCCCACCTGGTGCTCTTTTTTGTAAATCTTAAAGAGATTGTGCATGGCACTAGCAATAAATGGGTTAGAGGCCTCAGACAGCCAAGTTTCAGTTACGCATAACAAATCATAGGTTCACAGATGTTGTTATCATGTTTTTGCATGGATCGTGCATCAATAAGTGCTGCACCAACCTTTAGTATACCCTTTCCTATTTTGCCCCTACTGAATACAGATTTGCTTTTTACTTACAGCATTAGAAAATGCACTCTGAGCAACTAACATTTAGCTTAGAACATGAACACAACTGCAGTTGACCTTTGGTGTCTGGAGCAAGGCTCATAAGGAAATCTCTTCTGTACCTGATATGCTTCTTACCTTTAGACTTCTCACCAGCAGCATGGTTGGTCCAGGCAGCTTCCAGGATGCAGATGGGCTTGCCTTAGGCCCGCATTTGCTGAATGCGTCTGCTGTGCGGTTGCCTCAGCCTGACCTTTTTTAGCCCCTCCCAGAGACAAAGGCTAGTACATCGAGAAAATATGGCGGACCTGCTCTAACTGACGTTTACCATCCGAAGATTGTGCAAAGTGCAAAAAAGTTATATAAAGCCTATGAACAGCTTTTAAAACACATTCAGAAAATAAAACAAGCATTGCCTCAGTACAAGCACTCTTCCTTTAATCAATTAGTGATGAGTGAAGCATCAGTCATGGGGAAGTCAAAACTCGACTTACCCAAAGATGTGGCTGGTGATTGCGCAGGGAGGTCTTCATTTGAAATGGCATAAACTTTACATGAGAAAAAGGAAAAACACAGGTGGCCATAGAATTGAAGATATTCCTTTTGAAGGGAGGGTTGTAGTTGCCACCCTTGAAGAGGCACAGCAAAATCAGTTTGTATACATGTGACAGGAATTCTGTGGAGGAGTTTGGGCTGTCCCACCAGTCCATAATAAAATATCATGATATTATTATTACATCTATAACATTCCAAACCTAATTCATTCTGCACTTTTAAACAAACGCATCTCACAGAGTCAAAAATGTCCTAAAAGAGCCAGATCCTAACGCCTTTCACTATCACCATTTTTATTCTCCATCGTTCAAACAAGGGTATTGATATTGTTCTCCAATTTTGCAATTTTAAAGACCGTGCTAAAAGAATTGCTATATACAACTTTTTTTTGATGATTTAGGCTTAACCCTGAATATGAAGGATAGCCCAATAGGATTCATTGTGAAGCTGCTGGCAGATTAAAATCCACCATGGTCTGAAAATATTCTAATATTGCTACCCAATAGCTCATCAGTTTCAGACATCGACGTATCATATGTGTCCACTTACCCTTGAATTGTGACAAACATCTAAAATAATTTGCTGGAATTTTTAGATTAAGTTCTGTAAAATAACCATTTAGTATAAAATTTCATTCTACAAAAGTTTACTCTTTTAAGAATAGAAAAATTATAAATGTTTATAGTATTCCATGTTTTAATCAAAATATTAAACTTTTCAGATGCTCTACCATTTTTTTTTAAATTATTTTGGAAGAACATATATCTTACTGGTTACAGCAAGTCTATGTTTTCCCAAAACGTGCTGACTTATATGCAGTGGTTTCTATAAAATCCTTAACTAATTCTGATCTAGCCATTAGTGTTTTTGGATATAAATTCTGTAGCATAGCTGATTTAGAAAATATAATATGCAGTTCATCATTTAGCCATGTTTTCCACATGTCCTGATTTAAAAAGTGTACTAGTTGAGCATAACCATTCATTCGCTAACCTTGTGCTCCACCTTTTCAATAGTGGATGTTGTTCTAAAAAATGCCTACTAGTCGATTAGACACATTAAGAAATGAAATAGAACATGGCCTAAACATTTGTGCTCTACTTTTCAAAGCTTACAACCTATAAGAGTTTTCTATAAAAAAATTGCTGATATATAAGGTGCAGCAAGTCTCCAATTTGATAATCCACAGGAATTTGACCCATACAATCATCTAATGTACTTTAAGTGTAATGTGTATTATAAAAACAAGGAAAATTGAGCAAAATTTACAAAATCATTCTTTCACATCAGGGAGTGCAAGTCCTTCTTTGCTAGTATATTATTCTATAATATACAATAAATGCCAATCTTGGTACACAATTGACCAAGATGAATGTGGAAAACATTCCCTTAATGTACTAAAAATTGAATGTGTAAAATAACAGAAATCTATTAATAACAAAGCAAACATGTGTATCAATGACACTTCGCCCATGGTTAAATAATGGCTGCAGTTCTAGGAGTAAAGTGTCTTTAGTAAAATTACATAACAAAACCTCAGTTTTTGAATTATTAATTCCTTATATCCCCCTCTCCTGAAACTGATTGCAAAATATTAAAAACCCTGCACTGGGCCACCAAATATGTTCTCAAAAAGAATTTAATACCATCTCCATGAAACTTGATTTTCAACATTTTATTGATAGGGGCATTATTACCGTATCACTTCTTATAACAATAGTAATGGTCTCGGTAAAGATGCAAATAAGATCGGGGACAATGGACACCCCTGTCTTGTTCCACAAATTACTTTACATAGACCTATACCAGTGAAATTTACCACCAAAAGAGCCTTTGTTCCAATATACAAATGAGATACTGTCTGAATAAACTAGGATGGAAATCCAAAGGCTTTTAAAATGCAGAAAAGGCTCTCCCAATTAACAAGATCAAAAGCCTTCTCTGCATCCAATAAGAAAATAGGAGCTGGAATCTTTTTATTATTAAAATAATCTAATGACTCAATCAGATAGTTCGTATTAAGAGATAATTCCCTGCCTGCTATCAAGCCATTGTGATATTTATTATCTGATAGAGACTTCTAGCAGCAGATTCCTTACCATAGAATATTCCCAGGTGTCAAACTGGATCCAGAAATATTTGTGCAATTCCCCTTGCGTGCCAGTAAATGGCATCGTCTGGCCCCGCATGGCATCATCTGCGCTAGAAGTGACGTATGCAGAGCCTATACATGCACCACCCCAGCACTCTGCCTCTTTTCATTCTTTTCTGTGCCATCATCGCAGATCAGGATTGAGCTTCCCTCAGTAAATGTTTGAATAGCTTTGGCCCTTTTGTTGTCAACTGGTGTGCTATATTTGCTGCTTTTGACATAAATGCCTCTGGAAAAAAAACAAATTTAAGCCTTGTGAACCCTGTTAAAGACAGATGTCGCTGTCAGACCTCCACTGAGTCTGTTTGTGGTGCCTTTTAAAGGACCATGACTCCGCATTGTGTGCGGAGTGCAGAGCTATGAACCTTAAGGCCAACCTGAGAGTAGGCCATGAAGCTTTTGGATGCTCATTGTAAAACTCCACGGTGCGCCAGGTCCTGTATGTGTGGGAGGTCTTGGGACTGCTCCTGAAATCACTCGAATTGGTCCTCATCCCACTGCAGGACTTCTTCTGTGAAGTCCCACAAGAAGAAGTCCAAGAAGTCAAAGCACTCTTCATCTTCTCCACGTTGCTCCAACTCAGGCGACGCAAAGGAACGATGCCACAAATCCTGACCATGCTCGCAGGTGGTCCCTTTGTAGCAGTTGTAAGATATTGGTTCCGCTCCTCCTTTCCCTGAATTCTGAATTTCCAGGAGTCAAAGTGACCCTCACTCAACTCTGTCAATTTGTGGAGGCCATGAACCTCATTTTGGGGGGGGGGGGGTGTTGAACCCATTTGGAACACCTTCTGGTTCCATGGTTTCAGGAGGGTCTTTGACTGGAGCTCCGCTGGACAACAAACTTGGCATTAGTCGACTCCTGAGGATCTGTTGGTAGATCCGTATTGGCCCTGACCGCAAATTTATGTCATTCTCCAGGGACAGAGTCAGTAGCACCGTTCCCAGCACTGCCAAAGCCATTGTGATTCCTTACTCTGATATGGAGCAGGACTGGTGTTGCTCCAGCTACGACCAGGCCCACACTGTCTGAATTAGGGATTATTACACTGAGGGGCTCACTGAGGACCACAAATGGAGGGGGTCTGAAAATCCCTATTGCTACACTGACCCCCTAGCAGAGTCCATGGCAGATGACAACTGATATGAGGACCTGGCTGATGCCAGTGGTCTTTACAGCTCACCAGGCACTGGCCTCCTCTTTCCTCCCTGAGTGACCATGGAAGAAGGGGCCTCCTTTGCAATGGTGATCCGGATGGCGGCTGAGGTCTCGGTCCTGCAGCTGCCCATGGTTCAAATCAAAATCAATGTTTTGAGTGAGGTTCTTCAACCGGGGGCAGCCCCATCGAATCCTTTACTACCCTTCAGTAAAACCCTCACTGATGTACTGCTCGGGGCATGGGCCAAGCCCTGCACAGGCACTACTGTGCCGAGGACCATTCCTTGCTACCTTCACCCAGCTCACAGGGACCTAGCCTTCCTTTAAAATAAACCACTTCAGTTAAGAACACTCAGCAGTGTATCAAAATTAAAGCCTGGAAAAATATTGACACTACAAATTTTATTGAGACTCTGGCAAACACTCAGCCTACTGGAGATTTGGATCCGGATACAGTAGCTTCTAAGTATAAGGATGGATTAATACTGCAATATCCTTAAAGGGTCCACACAAAAAAAATGTGGAAGTGATCCCACTGCCCCCTGGTTTTCAACAGAACTAAGGGCCTGATAATGAGTTTGGTGGTCCATCAGACCGCTGAACACACTGCTGATTCGCCTGCCATATTACCAATACAGTTTTGGGACCATGTATCCCGCGGTGGTGGCTTAGGGGTCAGAGGCCCTAATATGCTTGGCAAGGCCGCTGTGGCACACCAGGCATAGGACACGTTTTCTGACGGCCTCACTTTCAATGGCGGTGAGTTTGCCATTAAAAGTGTGGTAGTGAGAAAACAAAGGGGGTCCTACTGGGCCTCCTATTGCCTCGGGGACATGGGATGCATGCAGGAGGGGCACATGGTGTTACTACCTGTCTGCATGCACCCCCTTTCCTGCAAGGTATGGACTTTACTTTACTCCATCTGAATATCTGTCCTCCAGTTAAGTTGTCCATTTGAGAGGAACTTCTGTCACAGCAACAGGGCAGGGTCCTACACCCAAATTTGTCCACTCTCCACCTTCATGCTTCAGATTGATTAATCGGTGATAATTGAGGGTGTTTGATCTCCCTCCAAAAATATATGATGTTATTCTGGCAGCCAGGCGTTCTTCTACCAAATACGTCTTCATCTGCCGATTGGACAAGTTTGTGTTGTGGTGTGCATCTAAGTCTGTTGACCCTCTGCCTGCAACCTTGTCCAAACTCCTCTTCTTTATTTTATCCCTAGCCTGTTGAGGCTTTGCTATGTACACAGTGAAAGTATATCTGTCTGCCATTTCCGCTTTTCTATGGCTGCTGAATTACCCTTGCCTGTTTAAGGCACCTGTTTTGACTGGAGTCCTTTAAGGCTTGCACTTTATGTTTTCTCCCACACCCTTCATTGTGCCCATTTTTTCATGTGCTTGCCTTTTAAGCCGATGCACAGCAGCCCCCTTAGGCTTCCAACAATGAAGACTGTCTTCCTTGTGATTATAACATCTACTAGAAGGGTTAGTGAGTTACAAGCACTTTCTGTTAACCCTACATACATTTCATTTTTCCTAGACAAACTGTTTCCAAGGACTCGGACATCCTTTTTATCAAAAGGTAGTGACACCTTTTCACGTTGGGCAGAACATCACCCTGCTTCCCTTTTTTGCCCTTCCTCATCTTTCTAAAGGAGTGGAGAGACTCCTCCACCTCGATAAACAAAAAATCATAATTTCCCACATTTTTCATGCCAAAGATGTCATGGTGGATGATAAACTCTTTGTTGGTTTGGAGGGGAAAAGAAATGGAAGGCACTTAAAAAAGAACCTTACCCCGATGAATCATTCTCTGCATTAAGATCTGTGGTGCAATCACCAAAAAACAGCCCCCTAAGGGCTTATGAGCTCACCAGAACTACAGCTACAACTGCTGTGTTAGCTAAAGGAGTACCTGTCTTGGACATCTGTCAGGCAGCTATGTGGTCATTGCTGCACACGTTTGAGAAACACCTCTGCCTAGAAAGTTAGGTATGTCAGATGGGCACTTTGCCAGTTCGTTCCTCCAGGACTCCTTGGTCTGAAAAAATCAGCAGACCCACCTCCAGGGAGAGATGTTGCTTTGATATCTATTCTAATGTAAGGAATCTGTGGCTAGGAGTCTCTATCAGATGAACAAGTTACTTGCACTCAGTAACGCTTTAGTCGTAGATTCATTACTGACCCTCCCATCCTCCCTGTTCTACGGACTGTCTTCTCTAACTTAAATGATCCTTTCCGACCTCACTTTTAGTGCACCAGTCACTGTTTCTCAGTAATTGTAATTAAATTGTTGTCATGTGAGTGCCCATTTGTACCTGTAAAACCTAAGGGCATGGTGAGGATCATGGAGGTATAGGTAGAAAAAAATATCAGTAAGAAATTATTTGTGCGCAAACTTCATCAAATTGTTTCTCATTACCTAACTATGAATTATAGAAAATGGGCTGTAATGTGGAGAGACAAATTTAGGATGGATGTAGCAATTGTAGGAAGGACAGCACTGAAGAACAAATGACAGAAGTATTTAGTTCATAAATATAAAGTAATAAGGCAAGTTTTCTGTCACCCAGTGCAACAAATTCAGAGTGTCAAGAATCTGAAACAAGGAGAAAAAAGTAATGTGATAGTGAGTTAAGTTGTACAAAGAACAATCGTAAGTGTGTTAGCAATTCTCACTAATGAAATGACATACCATCCCAACAACTATTTAAAACAACAGAAGATTTTAAAGTGGACATTTAGGTAAAAAAAGGGAGGCTAAGGTCATTCCAATTATATTGTACTGCACTTTTGCTAACTGTATTGTACTGGACTGTCCAAGCTTACCTTCACCATTTCTTCATACACGAGAAATAGAATATTGAACTCACTGCTGTGCTCATACCATCCTTTCACATGATCAAACCAGGAGTTTGCTGTTACTGTAGGAAAAAGTCACATGTCAAAATCAAAACTCAGATCTGAAATTTAAATTTATGTGAAATTATTATTACAATTGGTGCAGAACGATATAACAGCATATTTCCATGCAATAGTAAAGTTCCCTCTGATTACAAATGTTCCTGTAATTGATTGTTGTAAGGACTGCCCGAATTGTATATTAGGCCTTGTTGGCTGGTGATGTTTTTCTATTGAGTTGGCACATCCATCCTTGTCCACTGGTTGAATTGGCCTTGAGAATGAAATGACAGTGATTTTCTTGAAAATGAAATGTCACTGGTGACATTTTAGCCAACAAATGATTTTCAAGCTGACAAGCTAATTGGTGGATGAGTGATCTAATATAAAATCACTCTGCAGTCTGTAAGAACATGTTTATTATGAGAGCAAGGTACATATGAGCGAAGATTGTGACAGGGCTGGAAAGTGCTGATTTAGCAGAAATCATGTGCATTGGGAGATCACATTTATTAGGTCATTAAAAAATCTGCTGTAGAAGTCAGCTTCCTTCACATGTGAAAGCAAGCTTGTAGGTAAATGTCAGTAAATTACATGACAGGCCTGGAGGTTAAGATTATTAAGTGAATATTGAGAACACGTTCGCTAGGCCACAGAAATGCTGCTATAGAAGCCTACATCTAACAGGCTTTGAAGTAAAAACCCATTGGCACATGGTAATGAAGAAAACAGTGGGACTTGAGAGTGATCTTACTAAAAAACATTGTGCATGTGCACTATTAGAGCACAGTTGTTTGGTCACACTAAAAAAGTGATGTAGGATCACTACACACCCCGTGTAGTCCTGGCCACTTGATATACCTTTTGTAAAACAAATTGTTGTTCGGAGATTTAGATTTTTTATTTGTATTTTTGTATCATTAAAGAAGTAATTTAGCTTGGATAGACATTGCTAATCCAGGCCTAATTTTGCAGCCGATATTCTTAATAAAGCAGATGTGTTGCAGTGATTATGTAATATTTCAGGAACCATGAGATCTATATACTTCATTTTGGTGTCAAAGCATAGATTTTGGGAGTTAAGTAGTATTATAGAGACAGAACTGCAAAAGCTCCCTCTAGGCCTATCTAACCATTATACTATGAACTGAATCACCATTAGGCTCAATTAATGAGAAATAATTCACTTGAATATCACCCAATTATAAAACAAAATTGTTTAGTTCTTTTATTTATCTCATTTCTTTGTATAATTTATCACATTCTATTTCATTCTTTTTTTTTGATAAAGCATTTCAAATTTTTTTTCCTTTCTTATATCATTTTAAATTTTTTCCTCCAAGTTATGTACATTACAAAAAAGAACAAAAAAAGGAAGAAAGTTCAATACAATTGTTACATAAAATATAACAAAAACACAATACTAATCATTTTACTAAGAAAAACCCCTGGAAACATTTATAAAAATTACAACACTCATACAAGACTCATTCAAACACATACACACTTCACATCCTACATACAAATGGAATCTAAATAGGAAGGGGATCACAGATGGCAAAACCAACCCTCGACCAGATGGAATGATTGTATTCAGAAAAACCAAATCTGTATTATAGAGACAGAAAATAACACCGCAGATGAACCCTTCCACCATTTTCCAAAATGGTGGCTCTATAATGTTGTGTTTTAGCCATCATATTGGTAATTCATTTTAATAATGTTTTTGTTTCATGTTTCTTCATTGATTCAAAATCGGAACCTTGTGTGAAGCAGGTGGTAGCAGAGGATCTTTAACTCCTGACAGAGTGTTGCCATTACAAAATCTGAGGACGTCTTCAAAAAAGAAAAATGTGTCATATGCCAAACTAATCCCAAAGAAAATCTAACATCAACTTCGGCTGGAGAGAACCGAGTTCCAAATGCTGCAGAAATACAGTATGACGAAGTTCAGGAAAGATTGAAACTGATGGGTGTAGTAGATGATCAAATATTTTATCATTGTAACAACAAGTGCTCCAAGTCGTATACAATGGAAAAAAAACTGGAAAAAAATAGTCAAAAAGTAGCAGAAACCAGTGAAAGTGAATCATAAGAATCAGAGTCTTCATAGAAAGCGACGACAACCAATCCCATGCCCATATACTTAGAAGATCAATGGCTACCCCTCATCTGTCTCCAGCAACTGATCAGAAAGCAGAGGATCTTAAATGTGTTATCCGCGGTTTAGCCACAACAAGGGCCAAAGGGATTGACAAAAGAAAAAGGTAAAGAGTATGTGAGTCACAAAGGGCAAACACGTTATTATCTGCAGCCAGTTTCTTCCACCAAGTAGCTGATCCAAACAGCGAGGTGAATGTATTTGCAGTGGATCTGTATGCAAACCCAAACTGCATGCGTGCATACATTCGAAAATATGAATGTACAATGAGCTCCCACCAGCAACGTAACTGCCAGCCTTCAGTTAAGTTTGCACTCTTTGAAAAAGCAAATTAAGTTTTAAAGCCACTCTTGAGTACTGGCTACAAGTTCACACTCAGTGAGATCAGAGAAATAATGGTCAAAATTGATGAAACCGTATTGAGCCATAATAATGAAATTAAGATTTTTCTGGTGAGAATGTCTGACAGAATCCATTTTTGTCAGTCTAACACAAAGAACAAGCCACTTATGGTATTCTCAGCTGATTTGACCCCTGAATTTTTTGCTGCCAAAATAATATCACAGGCTGCAGTACAATCAGCAGGAGCCATTTTAAGATACGTCATGACAGATTTGAATTTTGGACTGAATGACCCATTTTGTGATGCCCCAGAGCTCCGCAATTCATGGAAGTCATGTAGAATGGCTGATGTTGTTGTAGTTTTTTTGAAATATCTTTGTTTAATATCAGCAAAGCAAAACTGTTACAAACTAAAGCTGGAACAGAAGCAGACAACATTAATGATGGCTTTGAAGATATGAGGGAAGTGGAAGACAATCCCATGAACCAACAGGCTTATGCTGTGCAAATGTACTGTCTTTTCCAAATCATGTTTTATGAATTACATCACTGCAAAAAGAAAACTTCGCTACACGTGATGACTGCCCACACAATCCATGATAAGGGCAAAAGTCGTGAGCTAATCACTTCAATGAATAGGATTTGTGTATCAACAAGTTATAATGACATAGTACGGAGCAGGAACTGTTAGCATCTTATGTTTTAAATTCTTGTGAATCCGACAGCACACCACTTCCAAGTCACTTTACCAGAAAAGGATTTACAATTGCTGCTCTTGATAATTTTGATTTTGAAGACAACTCTTCTTTCTCTGGAACATCCAGCTCACATGATACTGCCATGGTGTTTTTTAAGACTGTACCAATAAAGTAACTGCTGGAAAACAAACAGTGTCAGCTGTAGGCATAAACAAAAATTAAGCTGCAAACTTATAACCCAACTGCCTTGCCAGCGTGTTCAAAGTCACTACAAGCCATCAACACGTCCCAGTCTACCAGAAAGTTTCAAAGTGGCTAAAGACATGGATCTTCTTCTTCCTGATGCTGCAGTCCACAAAGCTGATCTAACTGAATTTATCATATCTCGTAGGCGGTGTGGTCTGAAGCATGAAGAAAAATCAGTCCCTCCATGGGTTGGAATACATGCTCTGATCTCCCAGAATACCGTCCCACTGAAGAAGGTTGGGATTTTACCAGTAATAAAATCTCCAGTCACAAACTACACAACAGTATACACAGCTCTACATAAATTCCAAAATGTGCATACTCAGCTTGAAGACCAGCCTATTCTGCACATTTTCTGCAATAAAGGTGTTTTCCGTATTGTATCTGACTTTTTTTTGAGCAATCCAATAGAATTTGAAAATCTTTATCCTATGATTTATTTACTATTTACCTATGATGGGCGTTTTTGTGGGACAAAGGTTGTGTTGTGGTGGGCAGAATGTTATATCAGTGGATGTGCCATCGCTGATGCTCTTATTAAGGCTGAAATCTTTGGAAGAAAAACTGTCTAGTCAGTATTGAGCGGAACTTATTTTGTTAATTTGTTACAAGGTATGCTCATCATATCTGAGGCTATAGAAACATGGGGTTGAAATGCTTTCTGTAACAAGAATGACAAATTAGGTTTTGTACATTTTATCTGAGAAGTGAACAAGGCACAAGGTGCACTTCATTAAAATGCAAATTCAGGTAATGTTCAGTACACTCAGTTCAAAATCAGAAAACCACAAAAACTATTTTGTAGAGTTTGTGAAAGAATGTGAAAAAAAATCTGAACTTTTCAAGTACTGGGGATATGTTTTACACATGATATCTCTAGTGAAACACTTGGTACATGCTGATCAAGAAGGTAATTGACAGCTGCACGTGAAGACTGGAGTCACTGATTAATGTGTTTCGCAAACTCAATTGCATAAACTACCTATGATATGGGTCCTGGTATTTGGAAAGAGTCTACAGAAAATTAATCTAAAGACATATTGTGGTTGAAGACAGGGCGGAAAGGTTCAATGCGTTTGCTCTAGGTATGAAAACTGGAACAGATGATCCAGAAATCACAGAAAAGCTCCAAGGGAATTGTTGGTCAGACACATAAAAGTGAATATGTTGCTCAGTGGCAGCTAGTTTACCATTAAGACCTTTCTATTTGCAATGTTTGTAGAGAGATGACAAATTCAAAATGAATGGGCCATCGTGAAACTTTTCCTCACCACAAACTTGTGGGAAAGAGAGGGGAACGTTTTAATAAACATGTTGATAGCCTTCTTCATGTCATGCAGCAGCAAGAAAACCCCTTTGAAAGACCTAGCCTGTTTGACTACACAACTTCTTGACCAAGCAATATGTTGACAATGATAAAAAGACACGTCTATAGATGTCCTGGAACATGGATCAAAACTATACAAGGAACTGAAGAAGGAGATATTTGAATTGAAAGAGAAAAAGGTGTTTGACATAATCACTAAAGCTAAACTTCCATGCTTTCATAGTAAGAGTTTTGTTCAACCAGCCACTACAAAACAGGTAACAAAAAAACAACTTTTGCAAGCAGATAGAGAGATCAATGTAGCAAAGGAAAGGGGTGAAATTTATCAAGGACATTTTGTCACATGATCTTATTCCAGCAACCGCATTATTTGATGGAGATGCTGCAACCAAACCAGTGAAGCCCAATCTCATAAAAGAGCTTGAGAAAAAGCTTTCACCTGAAGAAGTTCAATTTGAAAAGGTGTCCTCATTGAAAACTTCTGTTGTTGTGGACTATATGTCACAATAGCGAATGGTCAAGATTACATCCATGGAAAACTTCAAAGAAGTTGTTCAGATTGTTCTACAGATATCAAAATCAGTGTACCTTGCAATAACTGCACATTTTCCATGATAGTTATCTTGAATTATCTGTCAAAGAAAGGGAGAGTGATGAATGATGAATGTGAGAGTGATGAACTTCTACAAGTGGAACAAACGACTTTGCCTGCATTAATAATTCAACACCTATACCTGTGCAATTGTGAAAATGTTTGGTCCTCAACATCCAACAAGATGAACTTGGAGATTTTAACTGGCCAAAACTTTGCTGATGCCTCAGTGAACACTGCATTTACAATTATTACAAGTGGAAAGATTGTCAATGAGGAGTTGGTGCCAGCAGATATATATTCAAACGGTATGGGCCATATTGTTCAAGAAGTTAACGGCAAATTGGAGGAAGCTGACCTTTGTGTTGTGCTACATATTGAGTGGATTGTTCAAAATGGTTCCAATTGAGTCTTTGTACTGTAAAATGGCACAGATGATATTATTCTGCTACTCAGATTTGTTGTAATGTTCATAAGTCAAGAATTGTCAGAATTATGGATACATTATGGAATAGGCGAGAAAAGACACTTAATCCTGCTTCATATTCTGTACAAGAAACTTTGACCCCGAGATCAAGATGTTCTTACCAGGGCACGTATTCTTATGGGTAGTGACACAATGAGAAAAATTGGAACAAACCTAGGAAGTTTCTAAATGGATTTGCTGAGACAGAAGAATGTGACTTTAAAGAGGTAGAAATATACCTTGTGCGTGTGTAGAAAATGAGTTCTGACTGTCACATATTTGACGGTCTTTGGTACAGTGAGTTCATGAGATCAATCCCGCTAAGTGACTTTCCACTGATGCCATATTCTGTGCATGGACACATTAAAAGAGTGTTCTACTTGATCAGAAGATTTGTAAATGTTTTGGATCATGCATATGTAGGTAAAGATCCTTGTGAATTTGGCTGAGTAGATTTTGATGGGGTGCTAAAACCTATAAAATTTCTAAAGCCTCTACCCACAAAACTTATACATACATGTACTTGCAAAACCTGTGCTGCAAAAAGGTCTCCCTGTTGATATGCTTTTCTCAAATGTTCAACATTCTGTAAATGTACCACGACCGATTGCCAAAACAAATAAAGAAAGTGAACTATGAAAATATATCTGAAACAGGAGTGATGAACATTTTTCTTTTCATATTCAGATCATAAACATTGTTTGATGTTTACATAAAAGGATTACAACACATTATTATTTGATCAATTTGTATATATGTCTCTTCTTCCTCTATTACTACTTGAGCCTCAAAACCTACGTTTTGACACCAAAATGAAGTATAAAGGTAACATGGTTCCTGAAATATTACATCATCACTGCAACACATCTGCAATTTTTAAAAATGTAATCCAGAAAAATACAGCTGTATCAGCAATATCTACCCAAGCTAAATTACTTCTCTAAAGATCCAAAAACACAAGCAAAAATGAAACAATTTTTTTTACTGAGGTATTTCAGGGGTCCGGGATTAAATTTCGAAATCAACTACAACACATAACATATGATTCAAAATTATCCAATCCAGGGGCAGCCGCTCACAGAACAAAAAGAGTAAAATACTCTATGCTACTGAAGAATGTTGTATGGGAAAGAAAAAGCATGTAAACAGCAAAAAGAAATTGCATAACACTTTGATACATGCCAAATCAAGCCTTCAAAAATGTATCTATGCTTCTTGATCAAAGACAAAACAAGTACACAATTGTGATTGACAGCTTCCAGCAGTAACTATACACAAAAATACATAGGTTTAACACTATTAAAGGTAAAAGGAGCCTACTCTTTTACAAACTATATATGTATGCATTCCTGTGGGCTGCAACTGCCCAACAGTAATGAATGGCAGCCAAAATTCAATTTCTGTATGTATTGTTTGTATATTTATAACATCTGTTTTAATATTGCATTAGACAGTCAAACCTCCTGGCACACCATCACTATTCAAGAAACTGCAATTCATGCAGTCTGTACACTCTGGCACATCCTAGGACCCCTGCCCTCATGCATCTTCATCAAAGGACTGGACCCCGTAAGCACAACGCTCACCCTGAACCCGAATGCCCCAATCACCAGAGCCCCTTACCTGGATGTCTGGCAACACGCTGCAGTACTCCCCCTCATCAAGAAACCCTCAGCAGACCTGAAGAAACTAGCCAACTACTGGCCTATCTCCCTGCTACCCTACCAGGAAAAGATGCTAAACAAATACCTAGCCCCCTTCCTCAGTGATAGCCACCTCCTCAACACCACTTTAATCCAGATTCAGGTCCAACCACAGTACCGGGGCTGCTCTCATTGCTGCCACGAACAAGATAGCAATGAGCATGGACTGATGTGACACTGCAGCCCTCATACTACTAGATCATTCCTCAGCCTTCGATCTACCCAGTTCCCATGACTGCATCACGGTCCTCATCCTACTGGAACTTTTCACCAGCCATCCAACCCACTCTTATCCAATGAATGCACAAAGCCGGTATCCAAGGTCCTGAACTTTGCTGGAATTGCTCCTTCCTGATAGGCTGCACTCCGTTGGTCAGCCTTGCCCCTTCTTCTTGGACACCATCAATCTCAACTGCGAAGTTCCACAAGGACCCTCACTCACCCTCATTCTGTTCGATGCATACATGACCCAACTCTCAGCATCATCTGCACCCAAGAAATTGTTAAAGCTTTTTCTAAATGTGCAATTACAGGTGACAATTAATTTGTCAATACTGATGATTTTTATAATATAGTTGTAACTGATGAATTAATGATGTTGAACTTAAAATGATTTTCCTTAGAAGCTTAGAAGTGTATTTATTAACAAAGTTTAGTTATGACACATTTTTGTAGTTCCCATTTTATTAAAATGGAAGCGGTTTCTGGTCTTTTGTTCATCTTGCTCCTGTTAACTACCCCTCCCAATCAATGTCCCACTGCGTGTCTTCTTTCCTCACAGTTTTCACTGAGCCCAGGACACTATGATGAAACTGGTTATTTTCCTTCAAGACTATGTACTGTGAGTTAAACTTTCCATCATGTTCCCAAAGTATCATTTTGAAAGATACTTCCTTTGGAAGTTCCAGTGCAGGCTTGCGAGCATACTAATGTATGAGTGTTTGTCAGGAAATATATTTTATATTGTGTTGTACATCTCCAGACTACGTTAATGCTGTGGAAGCGTATGGAAGATTTTCTCTCCATAAGAAATCAGAAAGCGCTAAAATAATTTTAAGGACGATCGTGATGCTGATTTGTCCAACATGTGTTATCGCTAGTCATGCCATGCTGAATATGCAGTTTTGCTTATTACAGATGTAAAATGTGTATAAAAAACCCTTGGTTTTGGGGATAATCCATTGACTTTTCATTTTCCGCACAAGACTGTCCAATTAGATGAGAGTTTTCCCTTTTCCTCTAGGGTCTCTGTCCATACCTCTTTTGATTTTTGCTGCCTATTGGACTTTGAGTAATTCTTAGCCCATTAGCCTTACAGATACAACACAAAAGCTAATGGGCAGGATTATTCTGGATCGGATTCTGGGTTGGATGGAGGAAAATGAAGTATTAACGAAACTCCAGGCAGGATTTAGGTCAGGCATTTCTACCCTGGATCAAATGTTCTGTCTGCACGTCTTATTTTGGAAAACTGCAAGTGTGGAGGGTGGCAGCCTCTACCTTGTGTTTGTTGACTTGCGGGCGGCATTCGATCTTGTTCCCAGGGCTAAGCTACGAGAGGTCCTGGCAGATTTGGGTCTCCCGCCCTACCTTCTGACAGCATTTATTAGACTACATACTAATAATTATGCTCGGTTAGGTGCGGGAGGCATGGGTACCTATCTAAACGCTTTCCTGTCCTGAGGGGAGTACGCCAGGGTTGTGTCTTGGCCCCAACGCTATTTAGTCTATATATAAATGGTCTGGTTGATCATTTGTCTGGTATTACAGATAATGATTCTCCCAGACTAGCGACTGGGAGAGTGCCCGCTCTGATGTTTGCGGATGACACCTTGTTGTTATCCAAAACATCATTGGGCCTCCAGCGTACCCTGGATGGTTTCGTGGCGTTCTGCGCCTCACGGGGATTGGAGATAAACCTGGATAAAACCAAGTTTATGACCTTCAATCCCCCGAGGCGGACTCGACCGAACCCTGTCCTTAACGGGATCCCTTTGGAGCGGGTCAAATTATTTGTCTATCTTGGCATAACCATAACAGAGAATTTTGAATGGGGCCCCCAAATCTCCAAATCTGCCCTCAAATTAACGCAAATGAGTGGAGGCATCAGCAAAGTCCACAGGATTTCCGATCTCAAACCGGTAGCCCCGGCTCTTGAAATCTACCGACTCCAAGCTAGAATGGCCTCAATCTATGGTGCTGAATTTTGGGGCCATAAAAATACTCCCAACCTTTTGAGGGTGGAGCAGAATTTTTTTAGGAATCTGGTAGGATTACCATCAAGCACACCACTTATTCCCTTACGTTTCGATCTGGGGCTGGAGCCGATAGATGAGCTTGTAGCCGCAAGACCTATGCTATATTGGAAGAGGTTGTGGTCCGTTCCTGAACTGGCCCCCTATAGAGCTTAGTTTTTAGAGATCTGGCCCCAACTAAAAAAACAAAACATCCCATGGTTGCTCCATATCAAGTCTTCTAGTAAGAGGCTAGGGGGCAGATTTACAAGCCTCTTGCGCCACTTTTGCGTCACTTTTAACATGGGAAAAGTGACGCAAAAGTGGCGCAAGGGGCTTGTAAATCTGCCCCTAGGTATTCCACAGATTTGGGAGACTCCTGAGTTGTCCTGTCCGGGGATGACGAAACCAGAACTTCAAACTCAGATGAGGAGACAGAATCTGTTAAATCTGCAGAGATCGGCAACTCTGGGTAGGCTGTCTGCTGAGTTCCTCCTAGTAAAAATGGAACCCCGATTTGAGGAACTTTGAGACGCAATACAACTGCCTCTAGCGAGGAAGTTGTATCTTCAATTAAGGCATGGTAGCCTGCCCATCAGGCTTTTCACTTCAAAATGGTCTAAATCAGAAGGGGAAGCCTGCCCTACATGTAATTACAAAAGTGAAGATGTTTCTCATGTTTTGTTTCTTTGTCCTGCATGCGCTAGAATTAGGAAATGTTGGTTAATCCCGATATGCAGGAACCTTGGATTTCGCCATTCTGCGCAGGCCTGTCGGTTTTTGACTTATGATACCCATCCCCCTTTGTTTTTGCCGTATCCCGTTTTTTATTTGGTATGTGGCGCAGAAGACAAACTTTTTTGTAAATATGTGATTGATAAGGTTTTTTTATTTTTTTATTTTCCACTTTTGATAACTTTTGAATTTAATTTTCTTTTAACATTGTCTTTTTATGCTGTTTTTAATTTTCTGTGCTCTGTATGCATTGTATCTGCACTTTTATGGTCCTTGACCGAAATAAAGTTATCAATGATGATGATGTAATTCTTATTCCCCTCTATGTATCTGAGCGTTCATGGCATTTACTGCATTTCTCTGTGCTGCCTATCTTGAGATTTTTGTAATCAAACTCTTTAAATATTTATCAATCTAGAACTCATGTATTCAGTGGTCTTAGTCATTATTTGATACTCTCTGCTAATTTATTGGGCCTGATATAGAGGAGGGTGGTGACTCATAGTGCTCGATCAAGGGTGATGGAGCCGAGCTGCCAGAGGAACATTTTTGGTGTGATGAAAGTATTGGGATGCTGGTAAATATTGGGAATCATGCTACCACAGAATCAACAACAGATCCTTTGCTACATCAAGTTGCCAAACACCTGGAACAATTTCTCAACCTGCATGACCAAAGTCGGCAGATGGATGAAAATCAACTGATTCAAGATCAACACAAACAAAGTGGAAGTAGTAGTCTTCTGCAAAGACATCTTGCTCTGGGACTTCACATTGTGGTCTGCTGAACTGAGACCCAAACCCCTCCTGGAAACACATGCAAAGAACCTCAGAATAGCAATCAACAACCAAATCATCATGACTGGCTTAGTGAGCACAGTTTCCGTCTCCTGTTTTCACATACTCAAGATGCTCAAGAAGATCTAAAGTGGTTCCCCATCAATACCCTCGGAACCATCATCCAAACCTTCATCAACAGCAAGGTAGACTACGGGGAACACACACTATGTTGGAATAAACACTGAATCGACCAGAAGAATACAAACCACATATAGCTCAGTGGCTGGCTCACCCTCAACCTCTCTGTCTGATGAACAGAAAAATGCTCTTAGTGAGGCATGTTACACCATCACTCATATCAGTATGAAAAGGCAAAATGCCAATCACCACACTACTAAGAAGTTAGATGAGAACTTACAGACAGAACATTGAAGATCTACAGGCATGTTTTGCAATTGAAAGGTGCTAGAAAATAAAAGAACAGTAACACAAACAATGGTTCCATATGGACCAAAAATGTTACATTGGAAATGTCTCAAAGCTAAACAACAGTGGTGAAAATAATTTGCTGAAGAGACCTGGTTGACTTAAATAAATAATTGTATTAAACTCATACAATTTGACAGTATCAAAAGAATAGCACTCAGATTGATCTTTTCAGATCTATTGATCACAAGGTGGGAGAAAATAGGCTGGTGAAGTTGTGTGTATAATACAAGGCTGCAATGTAACAACACACACAATATACAAGTTTGTATAGTCAGAGGGACTCAAATAGTCAGACTCCAGTAGAACAAATAAAATATATTCACACGGCCTAAGGTGTTGACAATGTGGCTTGAGGGTCATCATTAGGACTAATGGATAAATATTGAAGTAGGAATAGGGAATCTGCAATCCAAAAAATGAAGGACCAGGAGTTAGATTTATGAAAAAGTAAGGAAGATACTCCAAGAGCATTACTGAATGCATTGTTTACTTACAGTTTATGGTCAATGGAAAGAACTTCTACAAAACAGGGGGAATACTGGATTAGATTTAATCATTGTGAGAAAAATGGAAAAAAAATAGTGAAAACATTAATTAATTAAAGAAGTACAGCCTGAGTGAATGTGCAACTCAGACCACCAAGAATTCCAGGCTTGTTGGTAGTATGTTGGCCATAGGCCAGTGAACAAATATGTCAAAGGCAGCTGAGCCATCAGACAGGATAAATCGGTAGTTGTTTAGTTTAGCTGTGATGAATAGGACATTAGCTGCACCTTGTATAGTGGTAAATGTTTGAGGTAGCAAGGACTGAGGCTTTGATGATAATTACATTGGAGGTATTTGGCACTGAGATGGTTTAGTGGCTGGGTTACTGCTCTATCTTCTATACTGTCACTGAAGAAGGGCATATGGAAGTTGGTTCAATTGGCTAGTTTGGTGGAGTTCGTGCTGACCTTTTATATCTATAGAAAACTTGACGTGTCTCGTAGACCACTAAAATGTGCTATTCCTGAGCAAGATGTTTATTATGTTTAGGAGATGTCTGAGTGATTCTTCATGGATAGATCGCTGCATATATGAGGGGAGAACGCCATCTTCACTTTTGTTGTTGCTTTAATGATGGGGAGGATGAGTGTGAGATTTACAATTCACAAGTACCAAATTCACAAAAAAAGTCAGAAATGTACTCCTGTTTTGAGTTACCTGCTTTTTGAAATTAATGAAGAAGTCGAGGAATGCATCTGAGAAGCTGCAAAAAAACTAGGAGTATTCCTGGAATTCAGTTATGAATTTGATTTATGACCCTGCAAAAGAGTTTTGTCATATGCAAATGCGTGTTTATACTTCTGCATATCCCCTACTGGAATGCTGTCATCTTATAAAACATCTTTTTCCTCACTGGCAAGATGTTTTTATCGTCGAACTACTAATAGGGATGGCAAGGATTCTCAAATAAATGTTGGTCATGGCAAAGTTACAGATTGTCCTGTGGGAAATACATCCGGTCACAGGAAATCCTGAGGTGACTATCAGCAGATCCTTCTCCTTGTGGTTTTAGGTGTGATCAAGAATGTTCGAGAGAGGACGTGGAGTGGGCCCAACATGTAAGAGGTAGAGAGGTCAGCAACAACAGTAGGGATTACCCAGGTGTAGAAGTGGGGTGCTAGATGACATTCAGAGACACAATGAGGGGATGGAATGTAGAGCTTTGCCCATAAGTTGGGTGCATAACAGAGGATGGGGTCTGTTGTAGAGTAGCAGTAGTCTGCCTACTTCCCTGCATAACCCTGTGTTTGGAACATTTTCCCACTTTAGCAAAGGGCAGTATAAGCTCTTTGAGTCCCCCGAGTTTACTGTTCCACACAACCCAACTGTCAGTTGTAAAACATTGATCTGTACTGTTTGGAAGGAGAGGTTCTGAGACTTTCTCTGAGTGTGGTGCTTTTGAGGTTGGATGTGATCTTAAAATAATGTATTGCACATGCTTAATTTAAGCTGAATGGGTCAGTCTGCTTTTGGCAATGTGAGATTCTTGTTAGTGGTGCTGGGTGGTATCAGGGACAACTACTGAGATGCCAGCCTATTGTCCTGTCCTTCATTTCCTTTTGCATTGCTGGCTTGAAGCTTAGCAAAGATAAGTATTGACAGAGATGATGAATGCGGGATGCTCATGGCAGCGAAGCCTTACCATTGCGACCTCTTGTATTTCAACCTAATATGCATTAAGTGCAGAGGTTCGAGTATGCTTCTATAGCCTTTATTGTTTAAAATTTCCTTCCTACTTTATTTTTTTCTCTTTTATGTGCTGGACGATTAACCTTTGTGAGTGATGCTTGACCATATTGCTGTTGACTTGTTTCACCTGGTCACAAAAGTACGAAGACTGCTGCATGGCATGTTTGGGAACTGTTATGTATGAGCATAAGCCAATAGGGCTATTATGAAAAAAATAATTTTCTAATACTGTTTTACAAGTCCATGCTTTCTTTTTCAGTATTTAACTAATCTGGTATACCCTTTTTTATTGTCTCATGCTTGTAGTTTTTGTGTGCTTTGATTAAATATATATTTTTTATCAATGTACAAATTCTGGTTGCTCCTATAGTTCCAGGATTTATGAAACACTGATGTCCCTAGAGTGGGACCAGATGAGGCCTATGCCCAGCTCTATTTGTCCAGCACTCCTGTGTGTGTGATTGGGTGCATGAGTGTCTCAGTGGATGTCTGAGTGGGTATGTGAGTATCTGAGTTGTTCTGTGAGTGGATGCATAAGTGCCTGAGTGAGTGCTGCTTCTTTTCTGCCTTTTTTCTTCTCACTTATGGCTTTTGTTTTGCCTCTTTCTGCTTGTTGCTGATCTTTATTTTCATTCATTTTGCTAAGCCTGAGTGGAGCTCACAGAGTTACTGAAAAACTCTGCCAAATACCGTGGAGTTCCATGAGCAGACAGATTTTGCTACACCACCCCTAATTGAGTCCCCATGGATGCTAAGAGTAGTTAGGACCCATGAAACCCTCCTGTTACCACCAGTAAGTCCCCCACAGTGACTTTCCCCCTTTCTCAAATACTCATCAAACGCGCCTCCAGTCACATTACTGGTTGGGGGATAAAGTCCCTTTGGCTGCTGAGGCCCTTAGGGGCCACGAACACCTTATGTTACCACGAATAAGTCCCCTACAGTGAGGTTGCTAAGACCTCATCAGAGGCCCTGCACCCTTTCTCAACTACTGTGCAAACAGGCCTCCTGCTATACTACTGGTTGGTAGGGGAAGTTCCTTTGGCTGCTGAGGGTCTTTGATCACCAAGAAACCCTATTGTTGCCACCAATAGGTGCCACACAGCGGGATTGCAGAGACCTTGTCCGAGGCCCAGGCCCCCTTTGTCAACCACTCTGCAAACACACCTCCTAGCACACTACTGGTTGGGGGATTAAGTTCCCTTGGCTACTGAGTATTGTTGGGGGCCTCTTCTCTTTCTGGTCATTTCTGACCTCTATTGAGCCTCTTTCTGCTAGTTTCTGTCACAATTCAGCCTCTTTCTGCTAATTTCTGACCTTTATTTTGCCTCTTTTTCCTCTTTGCTGACCATTATTGTGCATCTTTCTGCTTATTGCTGGCCTTTATTTTGCTTCTTTCTGACCTTTATTTTGCCTCTTCCTGCTTGTTTCGCACCTTTACTTTGCCACTTCTGCTTGTTTCAAACCTTTAGCTTTCCTCTTTCTACTCCATTTCCAGCGGAGGGAGCACTTTGACAGCTCCCACCCGCTGGAACCAAAGTGTTTGCATTAGTTTGGTGGGAGCTGTCATAGCTCCCTTCAGGTAAAAGCAAGCAGCTATGTCCTGAGGGTGAGCACCCTGGAACATAGCTGGCAGTCCCCAGGGCCATGTATGACTCCAGGAGGGGGGCCGCGTGACCCACATCCTTTCTTCTGCATGGGCTGACCCCAGAGAGGTGGTGGTCCATGGGCTGTATATGGCCAAGGAGGTGAGTCACGCAGCTACCCTTGCTCTTATTTAAAAAGGATTGGCCCCGGGGAGGTGCTGGTCTCCGGGGTTGTGGGATCCCACGGCCCCTGTTAATTTTTAACACTAGCCCCGGGGAGATGGTGGTCCCAGGGTATAAATAAGCCCTAGGAGGCAATCCCAGTGAGCCCTCACCTTTTTTTTCTGCCCGCTTGGGACTCTAATATAAACATGCGCAGGAGTCTGCGCTTGTTTTTTTCTCTTTTTTTTTTGCAGTGAATTTCTTTAATTTTGAAAAAAAATACTTTTATGCCATAGTGGGGTTTTCTTTTTTTATGGTTTCTTTAGGATTCGGCTGAAGCTGACTCCTATGATGACAGCCAACACTTCCTGGTGGAAGCGTTGGCAGCCAGTAAGAGCTCCGCATTTCTCCACACGAGTGTCATTTTTCACGAGACCGATCCATGGCTCTAGATTTTTACATTTGGATTTTACTGAACGGTTTTATACCAAATAACTGAAAGCGTGCTCTGCATTACCAATATACCTTTCAGCCAGACTTGGTGAAATTCCATCCAGTTATTCTGGTAGCCGGTTCGATTAAAGGTCCTATCTGAATTAATATTGGACAACACACTGTATTTGACCCCCTTTTTCACAGCTCCTGCTTGATGAATCGCCTCGAGACTCTACATCACGGGTACTCATAGTACGGCCCGCGGGCCGCCAGCGGCCCAGCAAGCCTTCCTTGGCGGCCCGCGGACCTTGCAGACATCGTACCTGTGCTTGTCAGCAAACACCGTCGAGCTATGGAGCCGGGCGATTCTTTTAAAGACCATTCACTTGTTAATGAGGCTTTGTTGTATTTCACCTCTTCTTAGCGCCCCTGCATCTCCCCTCTGATTGAGTGGAGATGCAGGGGCGCCAAGAAGAGGTGAAATACATCAAAGCCTCATTAACAAGTGAATGGTCTTTAAAAGACCTGTGAAGTACTCGGTGCGGCAGTGGCTGTGTGGCCCGGGAAGCAGCCTCAGCCCAGGGTGACACAGGGTGGGACAGCAGCGGGTGAGGTGACCGAGGGAGACAGATGGGGACAGAGAGAAGGAGACGGAGGGAGAGAGACAGAGGGAGGGAGACAGAGACAGACGGAGGGAGACAGAGAGAGAGAGGGGGACAGAGAGAGAGGGGGACAGAGAGAGAGGGGGACAGAGAGAGAGGTAGAAACAGAGAGAGGGAGACAGAGAGAGGGGGACAGACAGAGGGAGGGAGACGGAGAGAGGGAGACAGAGGGGGACGGACAGGGAGATAGGGAGACGGACAGAGGGAGGGAGGGAGACACAGGGTGTGACAGCAGCGGGTGAGGTGACCGAGGGAGACAGATGGGGACAGAGAGAAGGAGACGGAGGGAGAGAGACAGAGGGAGGGAGACAGAGACAGATGGAGGGAGGGAGACAGAGAGAGAGAGGGGGACAGAGAGAGAGGGGGACAGAGAGAGAGGGGGACAGAGAGAGAGGGAGAAACAGAGAGAGGGAGACAGAGAGAGGGGGACAGACAGAGGGAGGGAGACGGAGAGAGGGAGACAGAGGGGGACGGACAGGGAGATAGGGAGACGGACAGAGGGAGGGAGGGAGACGGAGGGAGGGAGACGGAGGGAGGGAGATGGAGGGAGGGAGATGGAGGGAGGGAGACGGAGGGAGGGAGACGGAGGGAGGGAGGGAGACGGAGGGAGGGAGACGGACAGAGGGAGGGAGAGAGACGGACAGAGGGAGGGAGGGAGACGGACGGAGGGAGGGAGGGACGGAGGGAGGGAGGGAGACGGACAGAGGGAGGGAGGGAGACAGACGGAGGGAGGGAGGGAGGGAGACGGAGGGAGGGAGGGAGACAGACGGAGGGAGGGAGGGAGACAGAGGGAGGGAGGGAGACGGATGGAGGGAGGGAGGGAGACAGAGGGAGGGAGGGAGGGAGACAGAGGGAGGGACTGAGACGGAGTGAGGGACTGAGACGGAGGGAGGGAGACAGAGAGAAAGAGGGAGACAAGCAGAGTGAGTGAGTGAGACAGACAGAGGGAGGGTGACAGAGGGAGGGAGACAGAGACAGACCGAGGGAGGGAGGGAGACGGAGAGAAAGGGAGGGAGAGAGGGAGGGAGACAGAGAGAGAGAGATAGAGAGATAAATAGAGAGCGAGATGTGTGTATACCGGGTCTGGTGGTTCAGTGGACGAAGGTGTCCGCTGCAGGGGCCTGTGTTCAACCTCATGGGCATAGTTTTTTTTTTTTGCTCTAGCCCCGCCCCCTCACCCTACTGCCCCGCCCCCACCGGTGCAGCCCTCGGCCACAAACCACACTGTAAATTTGGCCCCCCGAGAGAAAGTTTGTGAGTACCCATGCTCTACATGCACAACATTACTCGTGAAGATTCGTCAAACGGTGCCAAAGGTATAGGCAAGTCAAAAAACACTTCTTCTATGAAAATATGGTCCCAACCTAACTATTAGTACTTATTGGCAATCATATATATATGTATATATCTATATTTCGCTCACAAGATCCCTTACTCTCATCCGGAGAAAAAAGGCAGCGGCACTCGCGGTTTCAGTTTTTTAGGGCCAGTTTAATTCCTTAGCGCTCCACAGACGCGTTTCGGGTTCTCCCTTCGTCAGTGTGTAAACAATATACAGAGCGCAGCGCCATTTTTTATATACAAAATTACGTATTTCCGGAAATTGCGAGCAAAGAAGGACCGGCATGCCCCTCAAAGATTTTTGGGCACCATCTTGGAGTGTGCAGGATGCGGCGTTTAAACATATAACATTATATTCAATACATTACATGCATACCATTCGCATTATCCAACAGATGTTTACATAAATATGCAACTTCGTTATTACAATCCTGTGCCTTATTGTTAAAATCTTGCCGTGAATCGGAGTTTGGCGGTTCCACTGAGCCGCCCTGTCCTTCACATTGCTCATTATTGTAGCCGTGTATCGGCATATTCAAATTCATCTATGTTCATTTGGTTTAAGAGGTTTTTTACAAACTTACAATGTTGCATTTCATACTAAAGTTCATTCTTATTTGTATTTTGAGGCTAAGTCCCCAGATACACTATTAGTTCCTCTCCGCTGTTCATGCCATTAGGATTTTTTGTTTGCAAGTCTATTATGAACCTTGATTCCAGTCTTCTCAACCTAAGCACTCTATCCCCTCCTCTGATGTGGGGTGGTACGTGGTCTAACCCAAAGTATTGGAGTAGGTTCCTATCACTATGATGTTTTATGGCAAAGTGCCTCGCCACTGGGTAACTCATGTCTCTGTTGGTAATTACACGCATGTGCTCTAAAATCCTTATTTGTGTATGGTGCTGCCAATGTATCTTAGCTTACAGGGGCACGTCAGACAGTAAACTGCATGGGTGGTATGGCATGTTATGAATTTGTTGATAGTTTTGCGTGTCTTCATTCCCCTGATTTCATAGCTTAATACCTTTTTGCTGAATGCACATGCCTTGCATTTACCGCAAGGATAAAATCCCTTCAGCTCACTCAATGTACCCTGTCTTATTGCAGGGTTGTCTAGATGACTATGGACCAATCTGTCTCTAAGTGACCTAGCTTTCTTAAAGGTCATCAGTGGCATCGGTGGAATATCCTTCCCAATAATTATGTCTGTTTTCAGGACAGGCCAGTTTTTTTAAAAGATGTTTCTAATTGGAATCAACATCTTCGGAGTAAGTTGTAATTAGGCGAAATTTGCCCTCCTCTTCCTTTGTTTTGTTTTTGTTATTCCCTAATAATTTTTCCCTGGGTATCTTGCTTACTCTCTTCAGTGTGTTCTCTAGTAGTGTTGCATCATATCCTCTAGCCACGAACCTCTCTAGGCTCTCAGTGGCTGTGATCATAAAGTCGCATTCCCTGGAACAATTGCGTTTTAGACGCAGAAATTCCCCATACGGGATGCTGTTCTTCAGTTTTACTGGATGGCTGCTCGTAGCATGCAATGTGCTATTGCCTGCTGTTGGCTTCCGGTATAGGGCAGTTGTTATTTTCTCGTCTTGTATTTTAACTTCCAGGTCGAGATAGTTCACTGCCACTGAACTTATCTCGCCTGTAAATTGTAAATTAAAATTGTTCTGATTTAGATGGTTAATATACTCTTTGGCATCATTGACCGACCCATTCCAAACTAGGAAGAGGTCGTCAATATATCTATGCCAAGTTACGATGTTGTTTGTCCATGCGACATTGGAAGAGGACCAGGCCACCTGCTCCTCCCACCAGCCCACAAATAAATTTGCGTAGCTGGGGGCGAAGCAGGTGCCCATCGCTGTCCCAGAGACCTGCCTGTAGAGGTCTCCCTGAAATAGGAATATGTTGTTAGACAGACAAAACCTTAAAAACACAATCAGCATATTGTTGTGTTCCACCATTTTTAGTGGCCTCTTGTTCAGGAAGTATTCCACCGCCCTTAGTCCTTGTTCATGGTCTATGCATGTGTACAAGCTTGTGATATCAAGCACTATGAGAACAAAAGATGTCTCCCACTGCAAGTTCTCAATACGGGTAATGAAGTCCTTTGTGTCTCTGATGTACGAGGATAGTTGTATTACAGCTTGAAATACAAAGTGATCCACAAAAACAGACAGATTTTCAGTCAGGCTCCCCAGTGATGAAACTATGGGTCTGCCAGGTGGGTTTATTATGTCTTTGTGTATCTTGGGTAGATGATAGTAGGTAGGGATAATGGGGTTCGTGGTTCTTAGAAAAAGAAATCCGTCCATTGTCAACATAGATTTGTCTTGCCATTTCTTGATTAGTATATGATATTCATTGACACTATTATCGTATCTCCTTCTCGTTGTTGGTTCATAGTCATGCTTGTTGGTCAATTGACGTAGGGCTTCTCCTACGTATTGCTCTCTTGGCATCAAGACAATGTTTCCCCCTTTGTCGGAGGGTTTATAGATTATGGTTGGATCCTTTTGTAGGTTTCTTAGGGCTTCCTCCTGGGCTTTTGATAGATTACGTTTTACGGTCCCCCGCTTGCCCTTCTCCCGCAGTTTCACCAGGTCCTGAATAACCACGTCTGAAAAGACATCAATTGCGTCTTGCGGCATTTGTGGCAAGAATTGAGAAGTTGGTTTGAAGTTACTGCATGGTGCCTCCTGATCGATCCCCAAGTTTCTGGTTCTTTGGGTTAGTGAATCTTCACTATGGTCTTGGGTCAAATCTTGTCCTTGTCGCAGTTCTTCTAATAACTCCAATGTTGTTAAGTCATCTACTGTTACTGTTAGTAGGTCTGTTTCTTTGACTTTGCCTTTGATCTTTCTGGCTTCTTTCATTGTAGGTTTCATTTTAAAGAACTTGTGTACCTTCAACTTCCTTACAAATTTAAAAAGATCGATCCTGGTTTGGGTAAATTCAAAGCTAGTTTGTGGACAGAAGGATAGGCCCAATTTTAATACGGATTCTTCCGTCTCGGTTAGTTGTTTCGATGTTAAATTTACGATGGTAAAGTTATCTTCTTGAACTACCATCTTGCTCCTCACTTGCTTCGGGTAATTCTGACTCCACCTCCGGGGGCTTGCTCTTCTTCCCCCTTAACCACGACTGCCTGATCAGATTGAACTCTTCGTGAAAAGGGGTTCTCTTTTGTTCTCCCGAGGGGCCTGCTGTATCATCTCCAGACTGTTCATTTTCCGTCAGATCAGACTCGGAAGTTTCTATTCTTTCTGGTACCATTGTTGGTGTCTGTTTTTTCTTCGACATCTCCTTTCTCGGCCCATCAAATTTTTTGACGAAAGTTAGTACTCTCCCCATTGAGTAGTCCCTTTCATCACGGTCAAACTTCTCTTGTTTTCTCTGACGTATTTTTAGTTCGTATTGCTGTAATCTCTTCTTCATTTTTTCCTTTAAATCATCCTGTTTGTTTTTATCAGAATCCTTCGCAATCTCCTCTTCCACCAACTCTATTTCTGCCAGGGCCTTTGCTCTGTCGCTCCAAGCGAATTTCGCCAAGATCTCCAGGCTGCCCTTACAGGATAGAGCCGTGTGTGCGGCCCACTCCTCTAACAGGAGTGGGTCAGGATTCTCGGAGGCAGGCACCGTATAGATGCGCAAACCCCGTGGGACCCTCTCCACCTCGATATAATTCTGGAGGGAGGTCGCCTCCCACCATTTGCGCATCTCACGTTCGTACAATCTCTCCAATTTCATAATTTGGTTTTGCATGCTGTTAAATAAGCTCGGGTTTTCCGTAGTAGTTGTGCGCATTGTGTCTGTCTTTTTCCTCTTAAAAATGTCGGCTGCCGTCTCCCTTCGCGCTGACTCACTGAACATTTTGTTTCTGGAATAGGAGCTCCGGTCCCGGGCTCCTTCACAAGGAAACTGACTGGTCCTTATCACTTCCCCTCGCCACGTTCTGGTCAATTTGCACTCCTCAATCAGTCAGACACAGGCATACGGCTTACCGGAGTGTCTTTAGATGTGATATCTTGTCGACATCAGTTGTCCGCCTCGCCTGGTTCGCCCGTGTTCAGTGCAATTTAGTCCAGAACGGTGCATCCGTTGTGTAGAAAATGCTTGCTCCACTGCACCACTGAAAAACAGATCACTCACTGGCGGGTGCTGCTTACACGGTGGTGCCCCGTGTTGAATATTTCGCTCACAAGATCCCTTACTCCCATCCGGAGAAAAAAGGCAGCGGCACTCGTGGTTTCAGTTTTTTAGGGCCAGTTTAATTCCTTAGCGCTCCACAGACGTGTTTCGGGTTCTCCCTTCGTCAGTGTGTAAACAATATACAGAGCGCGGCGCCATTTTTTATATACAAAATTACGTATTTCCGGAAATTGCAAGCAAAGAAGGACCGGCATGCCCCTCAAAGATTTTTGGGCGCCATCTTGGAGTGTGCAGGATGCGGCGTTTAAACATATAACATTATATTCAATACATTACATGCATACCATTCGCATTATCCAGCAGATGTTTACATAAATATGCAACTTCGTTATTACAATCCTGTGCCTTATTGTTAAAATCTTGCCGTGAATCGGCGTTTGGCGGTTCCACTGAGCCGCCCTGTCCTTCACATTGCTCATTATTGCCTGTGTCTGACTGATTGAGGAGTGCAAATTTACCAGAACTTGGTGAGGGGAAGTGATAAGGACCAGTCAGTTTCCTTGTGAAGGAGCCCGGGACCGGAGCTCCTATTCCAGAAACAAAATGTTCAGTGAGTCAGCGCGAAGGGAGGCGGCAGCCGACATTTTTAAGAGGAAAAAGACAGACACAATGCGCACAACTACTACGGAAAACCCGAGCTTATTTAACAGCATGCAAAACCAATTTATGAAATTGGAGAGATTGTACGAACGTGAGATGCGCAAATGGTGGGAGGCGACCTCCCTCCAGAATGATATCGAGGTGGAGAGGGTCCCACGGGGTTTGCACATCTATACGGTGCCTGCCTACGAGAATCCTGACCCACTCCTGTTAGAGGAGTGGGCCGCACACACGGCTCTATCCTGTAAGGGCAGCCTGGAGATCTTGGTGAAATTCGCTCAGAGAAAACAAGAGAAGTTTGACCGTGATGAAAGGGACTAGTCAATGGGGAGAGTACTAACTTTCGCGAAAAAATTTGATGGGCCGAGAAAGGAGATGTCGAAGAAAAAACAGACACCAACAATGGTACCAGAATGAATAGAAACTTCCGAGTCTGATCTGACGGAAAACGAACAGTCTGGAGATGATACAGCAGGCCCCTCGGGAGAACAAAAGAGAACCCCTTTTCACGAAGAGTTCAATCTGATCAGGCAGTCGTGGTTAAGGGGGGGGGAGAGCAAGCCCCCGGAGGTGGACACAGACAGACAAGAAGGGGCGGCTGGAAGGGGAAGAGGAAGGGGCAACGGAGTCAGAATTACCCGAAGCGAGAGAGGAGCAAGATGGTAGACCATCGTAAATTTAACATCGAAACAACTAACCGAGACGGAAGAATCCGTATTAAATTTGGGCCTATCCTTCTGTCCGCAAACTAGCTTTGAATTTACCCAAACCAGGATCGATCTTTTTAAATTTGTAAGGAAGTTGAAGTTACACAAGTTCTTTAAAATGAAACCTACAATGAAAGAAGCCAGAAAGATCAAAGGCAAAGTCAAAGAAACAGACCTACTAACAGTAGATGACTTAACAACATTGGAGTTATTAGAAGAACTGCGACGAGGACAAAATTTGACCCAAGACCGTAGTGAAGATTCACTAACCCAAAGAACCAGAAACTTGGGAATCAATCAGGAAGCACCATGCAGTAACTTCAAACCAACTTCTCAATTCTTGCCACAAATGCCGCAAGACGCAGTTGATGTCTTTTCAGACGCGGTTATTCAGGACCTGGTGAAACTGCGGGAGAAGGGCAAGCGGGGGACCGGAAAACGTAATCTATCAAAAGCCCAGGAGAAAGCCCTAAGAAACCTACAAAAGGATCCGACCATAATCTACAAACCCTCTGACAAAGGGGGAAACATTGTCTTGATGCCAAGAGAGCAATACGTAGGAGAAGCCCTACGTCAATTGACCAACAAGCATGACTATGAACCAACAACGAGAAGAAGATACGATAATAGTGTCAATGAATATCATACACTAATCAAGAAATGGCAAGACAATTCTATGTTGACAATGGACGAATTTCTTTTTCTAAGAACCACGAACCCCATTATCCCTACCTACTATCATCCACCCAAGATACACAAAGACATAATAAACCCACCTGGCAGACCCATAGTTTCATCACTGGGGAGCCTGACTGAAAATCTGTCTGTTTTTGTGGATCACTTTTTATTTCAAGCTGTAATACAACTATCCTCGTACATCAGAGACACGAAGGACTTCATTACCCGTATTGAGAACTTGCAGTGGGAGTCATCTTTTGTTTTCATAGTGCTTGCTATCACAAGCTTGTACACATTCATAGACCATGAACATGGACTAAGGGCGGTGGAATACTTCCTGAACAAGAAGCCACTAAAAATGGTGGAACACAACAATATGCTGATTGAGTTTTTAAGGTTTTGTCTGTCTAACAACATATTCCTATTTCAGGGAGACCTCTACAGGCAGGACTCGGGGACAGCGATGGGCACCTGCTTCGCCCCCAGCTACGCAAATTTATTTGTGGGCTGGTGGGAGGAGCAGGTGGCCTGGTCCCCTTCCAATGTCGCATGGACAAACAACATCGTAACTTGGCATAGATATATTGACGACCTCTTCCTAGTTTGGAATGGGTCGGTCAATGATGCCAAAGAGTATATTAACCATCTAAATCAGAACAATTTTAATTTACACTTTACAGGCGAGATAAGTTCAGTGGCAGTGAACTATCTCGACCTGGAAGTTAAAATACAAGACGAGAAAATAACAACTGCCCTATACCGGAAGCCAACAGCAGGCAATAGCACATTGCATGCTACGAGCAGCCATCCAGTAAAACTGAAGAACAGCATCCCGTATGGGGAATTTCTGTCATGATTCAGGCCAAGCGCCTACCCAGCCTACAATCCCCAGATTCCCCGGGACTGGAGGGGGCGGTGCCTAGAGTAGAAAAGGGACGAGACGCACGCAGAACGCCGTGCGTAATTCCAAGATGGTGGGTTTGTCGTTTGTTTGTGTCGAGTGTTCCGGAGATTTGGAGATTTATTAAGACCGGAGACCCGATATTCCAGAGTCCTGTCCCGGGCTCTATCCAGAGAGCTTTAGCGCCCATCGGGTGCTCTTCGAAGGTACTGTAGCCGAAACCGGGGGATCCTGAGCAGAAGCTACTACCGAATCCACGCTCCGGGTTCGGAGCACGACTCACAGGTATTTTCTCGGCCCCAGTCCCGAAAAGGACAGGAGGGGCCTGCCGATCCCGCACCCAGACACGAACATTGGAGTGTCAGGTTCCGGGAGTGCGGGTGCTTCATCATCTACCCAAGGGGTATTTCAGCTCTCAGGAGGGAGCTATTCACCGACCTTACCCTCGAAGGGTGAGAATCAAAGAACTTTGTTTACAGGAGGACCGTAAGGCAGGCGCATGATGCAAGGTAGCATAGGTGCCCTTCCTGTTCCTAGACTATCGAGCACCAGAGCGTTCAGGCTCTTTTCTCGTGACTAACTTCAGGTGCTGTTATACATTCAGGAGAGGTCTTCCAGGTGTCGAACTTGGTATTGGTAGAGTTCTCTGCCACGGTCTCTGAGAAGGGGTCATGACTGGCGTGTGGTTGCGATACCAAAAGGCATTTAGGATATCGCATGATCAGAAGCCAGTGGCCATTGGTACTGAGAATTATTGAATGAGGTTGAGTGTTTGTGAGTTTATATTGTGATAATAATACTGCTGACACAAAGGCCTTACGATTATCCGCAGCCCTCACTCTCATAGAATGTTGTTGCACTAGCGAGAATTCATGAGAGTAGAAATTGTGTTATAAGCTGGCATATTGTTTGTATCTTTATTTTCGTTACAGGTTCTACTCCCCGCTGTTCCCATCCTTCCCTTCCCTCGCTTGATTGTTCCAACCTTCCGTGCCTTTAGTGCAGGAGTTGGGGACGTCGAGAGCTGGACCCCTTATAGCTTCGCCTGAATCCTGAGGAGAGTCAAATCTGAGACGGTTCGTCACAATTTCTGCGTCTAAAACGCAATTGTTCCAGGGAATGCGACTTTATGATCACAGACACTGAGAGCCTAGAGAGATTCGTAGCTAGAGGATATGATGCAACACTACTAGAGAACACACTGAAGAGACTAAGCAAGATACCCAGGGAAAAACTATTAGGGAATAACAAAAACAAAACAAAGGAAGAGGAGGGCAAATTTCGCCTAATTACAACTTACTCCGAAGATGTTGATTCCATAAGAAACATCTTTCGAAAAAACTGGCATGTCCTGAAAACAGACATAATTATTGGAAAGGATATTCCACCGATGCCACTGATGACCTTTAAGAAAGCTAGGTCACGTAGAGACAGATTGGTCCATAGTCATCTAGACAACCCTGCAATAAGACAGGGTACATTGAGTGAGCTGAAGGGATTTTACCCTTGCGGTAAACGCAAGGCATGTGCATTCAGCAAAAAGGTATTAAGCTATGAAATCAGGGGAATGTAGACACGCAAATCTATCAACAAATTCATAACATGCCATACCACCCATGCAGTTTACTGTCTGACGTGCCCCTGTAAGCTAAGATACATTGGCAGCACCATACACAGCGTAAAAATAAGGATTTTAGAGCACATGCGTGCAATTACCAACAGAGACATGAGTTACCCAGTGGCGAGGCACTTTGCCATAAAACATCATAGCGATAGGAACCTACTCCAATACTTTGGGTTAGACCACATACCACCCCACATCAGAGGAGGGGATAGAGTGCTTAGGTTGAGAAGACTGGAATCAAGGTTCATAATAGACTTGCAAACAAAAAATCCTAATGGCATGAACAGCGGAGAGGAACTAATAGTGCATCTGGGGACTTAGCCTCAAAATACAAATAAGAATGAACTTTAGTATGAAATGCGACATTGTAAGTTTGTAAAAAACCTCTTAAACCAAATGAACATAGATGAATTTGAATATGCCGATACACGGCTACAATAATGAGCAATGTGAAGGACAGGGCGGCTCAGTGGAACCGCCAAACGCCGATTCACGGCAAGATTTTAACAATAAGGCACAGGATTGTAATAACGAAGTTGCATATTTATGTAAACATCTGCTGGATAATGCGAATGGTATGCATGTAATTTATTGAATATAATGTTATATGTTTAAACGCCGCATCCTGCACACTCCAAGATGGCGCCCAAAAATCTTTGAGGGGCATGCCGGTCCTTCTTTGCTCGCAATTTCCGGAAATACGTAATTTTGTATATAAAAAATGGCGCCGCGCTCTGGCCCTAAAAAACTGAACCCGCGAATGCCGCTGCTTTTTTTCTCCGGATGGGAGTAAGGGATCTTGTGAGCGAAATATTCAACACGGGGCACCACCGTGTAAGCAGCACCCGCCAGTGAGTGATCCGTTTTTCAATGGTGCAGTGGAGCAAGTATATATATATTACCTACTGGCGGTCGCCAGTAGGTAGTTATAGTTAGGACCACGTTTCCATAGGAAATCCGCAACATTCTATTTTGAATAACTTTGGCGCCGGTCGAACTGCGTTAAGTGGGCGCGCACGCCACGAATGGCGTAAAGTAACTTAGCATTTAAAAAACCGTACAAATTCACTGAAAAAACCATAGGTTTCACACACGTTATAGTTAGGAATTAGCATTTAAAAAACCTTGCAAATTCACTGAAAAAACCATAGGTTTCACACATGTTATAGTTAGCGGAAATTTTACTGATAAAAAACCAATGAAATTCCCCCGTTATAGTTAGTGCAGGCAACTATAACTCACGCGACCGCAATCTTCTGCTGATGACATATGTGTCTTTATGAAAAAAAAATATTTGTAATATATGTATAGCTAAAAATGTATGGAAGAAGACATGGGCAAATAAGTGTCTAAATACAGTATTAGCATCAGCAGAGGATTGCGGTCGCGTGAGTTATAGTTGCCTGCACTAACTATAACGGGGGAATTTCATTGGTTTTTTATCAGTAAAATTTCCGCTAACTATAACATGTGTGAAACCTATGGTTTTTTCAGTGAATATATATATAAATATATTCACTGAAAAAACCATAGGTTTTACACATGTTATAGTTAGCTGGACATTTTGCCCACGTTACGCTGGATGGGCCATGTACGCACGATGCGCTTCGCGCACCGTCCGCACACGGAGGACATATTATGCGCTTAATTGTGAAAGGTATTCAATTAATTGATTCTTTGGATGTTATATGCCAGGCGATCGCCAGTAGGCAGATATGGTTAGGACCTATCCTATTTTCCATAGGAAATCCGCAACATTTTATTTGGAATAACTTTGGCGCCGATTGACCAATCTTCGTGAAATTTTCAAAACTTTTGGCCAGCTCTGGTCCGCTCCTACCCTGAACGTTTCACGGTGATTCATCAAGCGGGGGCTGAGAAAAAATGGGGGTCCCAAAACGCGTTTTCCCCATGCATTTTCCCATGGGACCTTTAGCTGCAGCTACAGCCCGAACTGCTGAACGGAATTACACTAAATTTGGCAAAGAGGTAGTCCTTAGTTCAGACAAGTGCCTTTTGCTTAAATGATGTAAATCCGTTCAGTAGTTCCTGAGAAAATGACATTTAAAAGTACATATATATCTATGGCCTCGGAGGATCCGCGTACCCTAAGCGCCGCCTAAGCGCACCCTGCCGTGCACAAGCTGTATTTTAATTGGCTGTCAACACTCCAAATCAGGAAGTGTTGGCAGCCATCTTGTGCCTCGGTAGAACTTAGGCACAAGAAATCAGCAAAAGAAACGTGAAAAATGCAAAAAGGGGGCAGGGTAGAAACAACCTGACCCCCTAGGCCTGCTCAGGCGGTCCCACAAGGACCCCCAGGGCCCAAAAAAGATTTGTTTTTTTAAACGGTGAGATTCGCACACCCAGCGTGAATTTCGGCTGAAAAATAAAAAATGAAGCGTGGGATCCCGCGCTTCCTTGGTAATTGGCCCCCGGGGGACCAAATCCCGGGGGTATTTTCAAAAAATAGTGTGGGGGGTCCCCCTCCTGGAGCCTTGTCTAGGCCCTGGGGACCATCACCCCCCCAGTTCCTGCAGTGTCCCGGGGTGCCCACCCCCGGGACACTGTAGTTTTCAATGACAGGGCGGGAGCCTCGCGGCTCCCACCCTGTCATTGCAAACTGCTTTCCTATTTGGAAGAGAGAGCAGTAAACCTGCTCTCTCTTCCAAATAGGAAAGCAGATTGCTTTTCCACATGGGGAGCAGCATGTTAGCTGCTCCCCATGTGGAAAAGCAATGCCGGCTCCCGCAGGACACGGGGAGCCGGCTGGGACCGTGGGGGGATTAGGGACCCCCCCACGCCCCCCAATGTAGAGGGCCAGCCCCGGGGATGGGGTCCCTGGGGCTAGTAGTGGCCCCCGGGGCTAGTAGTGGCCCGGGAGGGGGGCCGCGCGGCCCCCCTCCTCGAAAAAGACAAATATCACAAAAAAAAAGGCTCCGGGGGATGGGGTCCCCGGGGCCATAAGTGGCCACAGGAGGGGGGCAAGGCAGCCCCATCCAAAATAAAAAAAAAGGGCCATGCCCAGGGGCAAATTATGGCCTCGGGAGGGGGGCCACGCAGCCCCCTTCCCGATTTTTATATTTAAAAAAAAAATTGGGGGCAGGCCCTGGGGGATGGGGTCCCCAGGGCCAATAAATTTGAAAAAGAAGGGTGGCTACACAGCCCCCCTTCTTAAAAAATAAAAAAAAGGATCGGGCCGGAGACCACACCTCCTCCTTGCACCACTATGCAAACGCGCCCCCTGGCGCGTTTGCAGAGGGGGAACTAATTCCCCTTGAATACTGAGGGTCCCTGGGGGCCAACTAGCCCACCAGGAACCTCCAGTATGTGAAAGGGGGCTGCATTGCAGAGTGGTGTAATGAGGCCAGGCCCCTTTTTACACCTCTCTGCAACGCAGCTCCGTGACACTTACTGGAGGTACCTGGTGGGCTAGTTGGCCGCCAGGGGACCTCAGGATTCAAGGGGACTTAAAATCGCATTACCAGTCTCTTTCTTTTGCATTTTTGCCATAAAAAAGGCTAAGAGACCCGATCAAAGGCCTTTTCAGCATCTAAAAAAATGGATGTGATTGGGTCCCCTGACACTTGTTTTACATCTAAAGGGGTAATAACCCTTCAAACATGCTCTATAGTTCCCTTGCCAGGTATTATACCATGTTTTCACTCATATACCATTTTGCTGATGACATGCGAGAGTCGCGTAGCCAATACTTGAGAGTAAATTTTAACATCTCCATTGATTAACATTATAGGTCGATAGGAGCCCAGCTCCTGATCAGGTTTGTCTTTTTGGGGGAAGATTATGATTTTTGCCCGCACCCAAGTTCTTGGTGGTGCCACCCCTTCTGCAGCTAGTAAGAACACGATATCAGAATTTCTTTAAGTTCTTCTTTAACATTTCTGTAAAATTCAGTGGGGATTAAGTCGGGCCCTGCTGCTTTCCCCCTAGGAAGGCTTGACATTGCCTCTTCTATTTTGTCCCATACTATAGGGGACTCCAGTGCCTCCCTCTCATCTTGTGTCAAAACTTCCATCTCACAGGCATCTAGGTATTGGCTTATTTGGCTTACACCTTCCCCTCTCCCTCTCTACACCTCCTCCATATATAATGACTGATAAAACCTAAAAAAGGCTGCTCGAATGTCACTAGACTCCGTTACTAGTCCCAACACAGGATCATTTATAGACAGAATTTCGCTGCATGTCACAGCTAACCTTGTTCTGACAGCTAACAAGTGACCCACCTTCTCCCCCCATTCATACACCTCCTCCCGGTGAGCTAATACTTTGTCTATAGCTTTTCTTGATAGTTCCCCTTGGATTTCCACCTTTGCTAGTCCCACATCCTCCTGTGCTTTTCCCGTGCTCTGATTTAATCTTAGGGCATCAACTAGCTTTTCCTCAGCCAGGGCTAGTTTCAGAAGTCTAATATTCCACAGATTATTTTCCTTTATTCTTTTCCTGATTAAGTATAGTATTGTCTACCCCCTCACTGCTGCTTTTAAGGTGTCCCAGACTACTCCCAGCGGTGTCGATCTCATATTTCTTTGCAAGAAGTCGGGGATCCATTCCTTTAAGTGGCCGATGCATTCTTCATCAAGTAAGAGGGCACTCTCAAAGGTCCATGCTGACATTTTCTTAGTGGATCCTCCCTGCTCTAGCTGTAATACCAGAGGGCTATGATCAGATAGCCCTCTGGGGTGTCGACAGATTTTACTTCTTCCCAGCAGTGAAGAGGAGACAAAGAAGAAATCCAGCCTAACATGCTTCTGGTGAGGGTCTGAGTAAAAAGTAAACCTGTGCTCGTCTGGTCTTTTGACCGACCATACATCCAATAAACTATGTATCTGACATAGATTGCATAGTGCTTGAAAAATCCTTGGCTTTCGCCCTTTCTATCTTTGACCCTGTCTCCATTTGGCATCAAGGTTTATATTAGGGTCTCTGCACACAATAATTGGAAGAGGCCAATGTGCCAATTTATTGGTTAACCATTCCAGTAGTTACGGATCATCCACGCTGCTGCCATAAATTGAGCAAAGAGTGAAATTCGGAAGGTCTGGAGTCTTCCCATTTGCAATGACCCATTGACCTTACCCATCCGAATGTACTTTGACAAATTGGATTGATTTCTTCCTAGATAGTATCGTGATCCCCCTTGTGTGAGTTCCCTTTGTAGTGGCCCCTATCACTGTGTACCCAAGGTATTTCAGTACATCCTCTGTGTCCCATCAAGGTGTTTTTCTTGTAAGCAGACAATGTCAGCCTGCAAAAACTGCAATCCTTGTGCCACTACTTGCCTCTTTTTAACATCGTTCCACCCACAGATGTTCAGTGTAGCTATACCTAGCCCCCCCATTCTCTACATTTCATTTGTTTGGCCTGGTGTTTAATGGTTTTTTTTATTATAGAGGTAAAGATCCTAGCTGCTAACCATTTCAGTGCTTTTAACCATCCCGCCACCTTCCTTGGTCCACCTGTTCCACCCTTTGTGTGAGCCACCCCCCCTTTCCCCGCCCCATCATCCCCTACCCTCCCCTAGCAAAATAGCAATCAGGCATAGCCTGAGGGATGTACAGAAGACACCTGCCCGCCCACCTCCCCCACCTCCCTCCCTCCATACTTTTTTTATTTATTCCCGACTGCACAGTTTTTAATGTCCCAGTCTTTGCTCATAGCCTTTGTGCTATATCAGGTTTCCCTCTTCTTTTCCTTTCCCCTCCTTGATTGCTTTTGGTGTCTTTTCCTTTTACTTTTTTCCTCCTCAATTCTTCCAGGTATTACTGCACTTGTACTTCCGAGGTGAAGCTACGGGTCGTTACTCCAGATTTATCTTAAGTCTGGACGGGTTTTGCAGGAAGACGTCTGCTAAATAAATGGAGAAAAGAGTTGCCTTAAGCGCCACCATCTTTCAACTGTTGCATGTGCGAAGTCTAGAAGCACAAAAAATGAAACCCCATTGCAGATCTTCGGAGCATTAGGGCGTGGATTGTCGAATATCATGTGTTGCAGCAGAAAGTTACAGATAAAGACCAACATTGCTCTCGGTTTCTATACAGCTTCTTGTGTTTGTCTTCTTGAAAAGGGGAAAGCGATGGGCCCTCTGTATTTCCATGTCCCAATCCCAATTTGTTTGGTCATGCAATGAGTCCTTTAGGAGTTTGGCCATATAGTTTCTGAGATCGGTTCCTTCCTGGCTTTCCGGTATTCCTAAGAAGCTGTTTCTCCTCCGGCGGTTTTCTTAGTCTTCCAGTTTGGTCATGGCATCCATCAGAGCTGCACCTTGCTCCATGCCTTGTGTCTTTATTGTCTCTATATCTGCTACCAGGGCCTCTGTCTGCATCTCGACTGAGGTCAGGCGATCCACAATTTTCCCACAGGTTTTGTTCAGTTTGCGAATTCCCGTTTGGACTTTTTATGAGGCAACCCTAGCTCTGCACCCTTCGTTTATTTTCTCTTCCTGCATTTCTTTGATTGATGTTGGGATGATCAGCAGAGTAGGTTATTCAGTTCCCGTTGGCTCATCTCCTTTCTCACCTTGGGGCCACATCTGTATATCGGAGTAATCTCATTTAAGTTGCGTCCACGTGCTTTTTCTAAGGCTCCCTTTCCTATTTTTCTTTTTGTTCCTTGAGGTTTTTTTCCTTTGTGTTGATTTGGTCTTCTGTGAGGGATTCCCCGCTTGGTGACTCGTCCTCATGTTCTGATACCTCAGACTCTTCGGTCAGAGAATAGATTTTTTTCCCACCATGACCTTCTGGAGAGCAGGTGCTGACTAGCGCAAGTAGGTTTCTTGAAGTTCCTGTGGCAAGGGGTGTTACCCGTGTTTTCTCCCTCATGGACTCCTCTCTGTGGTCAGACTCCTCAGTGTAGACTCCATCTGCTTTTGGTGTTGGCTGTGTTATTTATTTTTTGACTGGTTCAAAGCTTTTGTTGGTGGGAGGGAGCTAGTTCCTTGCATGAATCCCAGGAGATCCTGTCACAGAGGTCCTGGTCTTGGTTGCCCCCTGCATCCTCCTTCTCCTGCTGGTTCTCCTCTGTTAGTGTCTTATCCCCCTTCATCTAAGGAATCAACCTTTTCCAGATTGGTCCCAGTCACTGACAGGCTGGCAGACATTGAGGCAACAGTTGGCTGGGCAGCCCCCCCTCAGTATACCCTCCTGATCTGGCCACAGTTTTTTTTATACAGGGGTCGCGCTTTGCCTTACCGGTTCCTACGCACTGTTTTGCTTCCTCCGATGCCCGAATAGCCTCATTGATGTCCTGAGGCTGGCTGCCTCCTGCGTGAGCTCCGCTATTAATGTGGGCAGCAGATCCTTGCCCCTTCATTGTTCTGCCTCCCGCATAGCCATCCAGTGGATCAAGGTATTCCTGGTCAGCAGTCTGGAGTTGCGATTGTGACTTTAGATCAAAACCGCGAGCGTACCCACAGCCAGCTGAACCATGATCTCCCACGTCTCCAGCCAGCAGCTGCGTGCTGCAATTCTCACCAGTTCTCCCGCGCTGTGCAAGCACTCCCTGAGACATTGATCCATCGAAGAAGATGGAGGTGTGACGCTGCAGCTAGTCTCCCATCATCGTTGCCCGAAATAAAAAAGTTATTTTACTGACCTGACAAGCCCTGGACAAGACATATAAAACTTTGGGGAAAATTTATTCATGATGTTCTCTTGATATGGAAAGGTGATCAGAACTCAATTGATACATTTCACCTCCACTGTCACCACCACCTCTCTGCCTTTCCTAGACTTGGAGATTAAGGCTACGGAGGGAAGACTAACTGCACAGGTATATCATAAGCAGAACAGAGAGGAACAATCTGCTGTCCTTCAACTGATTTCAACCAAAATCCCTCCGTGAGAACCTCCCTTTTGTACAGTTCTTGCATCTCTGTAGAAATTGCTCGAATATGGATGACTTCAAGATGAAATCACAGAAGCTATGCAAGAAACTGCAAAAATAAGAACTACTCACACTGAGTTGTTCATCAGGTGCAACGGAAAGCCTGAAATTACAACAGAGATGCCCTGTTGGAAAGTAGAGAAAAACCGAACATTGACAGGAAAGTTTGTGTTATGACTTTAGCACAGCATCCTATCAGGCGAAACGGAGCGTCATGAGGAACTGGCAGATTCTCAATTCAAAAATTGACTACACCCATGTTCTCCTTCGAAAAGAGTGCAAGCATCAGACACATGTTGATGCACACTAAACCACAAGACTGCGGACCCAGTGGTGAATCCAGGATGTGGGGCCTCCTGCCAGTGGTAGGCCACACAGCCTTTCGTTCATGTGACGTTTGCACATTAACGAAGAACTCCAAATCAATGGACGTTGGTTTAAGCTATCCGTTGATTCGATCCTATATCCAGATTTGAACATATAATGTTAGACTAGAACAACACTGGGAGTAATACACTGATATGATCTAGTAATAGGGATGCACCTACAATGTAGGGTTTTAGGTCATGTCCATTTTTATAAATATTTTATTATTAGATCCATATTGGCCCTTCCTCGGCCATGGATGACCACAAACGTATTGATTGGGTCGAAGGAGTTGGTCAGTGATAACATCTTCATTGTCATAACCAGAAGAGACAAATCCACAATCTTTAAAGTCTGTGTGTCAGAGATACATTGTGACCTGATGCCCCTCTATCTCCATGAGGAGCGCTGCCCCATTGTCTGCCTGTGACATGAGGCTACCAGACATACTGGTCACGTGCACGGGGCAATGTTACCCGGCAGCAGAGATGCTGTGCTTTCCGTGGGGAGCGGTGGAATGTTGATTCAGGGTCAGAGCATAAGTATGTGATATCGCATTTACATGTGTCTGCTTTATAATGTGTTCAGCCAAGGCCCTCTCATAACATGGCGGTGGTGGCTGTAACAATACTGACAATAGAATTTGCATTTTTGACTGGACCTGCGTGCCTTCGGAAGTGGGACACAGTTCGCCTGAGTCAGTCCGAAACATTTAAAGAGAAGGATGGAAGGTGTCTGCCCCTACACATGGCAGCAAGAGGCACTACTATGTGGCATCTTTCCCTTGAAGATGTGAGTACTACATGTATGTAGTGGTGGTGATCCATTCTAGGATTGTGTGGCTGGGCCAGACTACGCGTGTAAACTTGGATGAGAGAACGGGAGCAAGGGGCTTGTCTGTGATATTTAGGGTAGGACCCCATATGTGCTCTGGGCTTAAAGATGGATGGTACCAGAGAGTGCGTGGATGTGTTAATGTAGGTTTTTTTATCCCACACTACAGAGTGTGACTACAGGGAGACGCTTCCCTTAGCACTCCAGTTTCAGGAATACTTGTGGTGAAACTTGATGAGCGATACATCATGTGTTCTCACCTTCCTTTTAAACTGCACTTATTTTTGGGGTGATGCTTACTAATGGTGGTGGTTTGCCCATGAAGATGGGTAGGTATCGGCTAGTAGACAGATCATATGTACATTGTATGGATGAATCCTAAGGGACCAATAACAATGGTTTTAAAGGGACAACGCATTGTTTTGTACTTATCAATGTTGTTTAACATTACAGGAAATCCATGTGTGTGTCCATAGAAAGTAACAAGCAGGTCATTATAACCTAGATAAATGTATCCTCATAACTTTGTTTAGCCTCCAAGGGTAATTAAGTAAGTGGGATTACTAGTCCCGAGGAAGGCCGCACGACCCAATTAGGGCAATAGTTAAAGGCTGAAACATGACAACAATATGAGCAGTAAGAAGTGATGAAGGGGAACTAATTACCCTCTGGGTCACCTCGCATTTGGAACATTTATTAATCCTATCCAGGGACTTCATGAGAAAGATAGTTTAGGTCATCCCTGAGATAGTTTTATACTCAACCTTCACTGTCATTTTTGGTTCTGCTGCATGGATTCCAATTTATTTGTTTATATTGTCTTCCCCAATCCCTTTGCTCCATCCCAGGCATTGGTCTGTGCAGGGCTGTTGTAACAGCCCTATGATGAAGCATGCCACTATTACTGGGTGAGGACATTTTAAAGATACCTTGCATTTTTCCTAAGTTTTTCTCTGTCCTAACAGAATACTCACATGCTGCTGGTTGCTGCTGTTGTTGGGGGACTACAACCCCCACAACTCACCACTGCACACTCTCCTAGGAGGGAGAAGGAGGAGTCATCCAGCGCCTGAAAAAGGGCTGAGTATCACCGCGGCGTGGGACGCACTTGGCTGCTGGTTGCTGCTGTTGTTGGGGGACTGCAACCCCCACAAGTCACCGCTGCACACTCTCCCAGGAGGGAGGAGGAGGAGTAATTCAGCACTTGAGAAAGTGCCGTGGTTCACTGCGGTGCGGGACACGATTGGCTGCTGGTTGCTGCTGGTGTTGGGGGACTCCAACCCCCACAAGTCACTGCTGCACACTCTCCCAGGAAGGAGGAAGAGGAGTCATCCAGCGCTTGAAAAAGTGCTGAGGTTCACCGCGGCGCGGGACGCACTTGGCTGCTGGTTGCTGCTGTTGTTGGGGGACTGCAACCCCCACAAGTCACCACTGCACACTCTCCTAGGAGGGAGAAGGAGGAGTTATCCAGCGCTTGAAAAAGGGCTGAGTATCACCGCGGCGCGGGACGCACTTGGCTGCTGGTTGCTGCTGTTGTTGGGGGACTGCAACCCACACAAGTCACCGCTGCACACTCTCCCAGGAGGGAGAAGGAGGAGTAATTCAGCACTTGAGAAAGTGCCGTGGTTCACTGCGGTGCGGGACGCACTTGGTTGCTGCTGGTGTTGGGGGACTGCAACCCCCACAAGTCACTGCTGCACACTCTCCCAGGGGAGAGGAGTTGGCCGAACGGCTACGGCGGTCGACCTCGAATCTGGGGAACTGTGTTCGAGTCTCGGCAATGACGCTGAACATCTTGTGATTCTGGGCAAATCACTCAATCTCCCTGTGCCTAACAAAAATGAATGTCTGTCCTCATGTAATGTAACTGGTGCTATGTAAAGTGCTCTGATACCCGACTCGGGTCAAACTCTGCAAAAAAAAAGAGGAGGAGGAGTTATCCAGCGCTTGAAAAAGCGCCAAGGTTCACCGTGCCGCATAATGCGCTTGGCTGCTGGTTGGTGCTGTTGTTGGGGGACTGCAAGCCCCACAAGTCACCGCTGCACACTCTCCCAGGAGTAAGGAGAAGGAGTCATCCAGCGCTTAAAAAAGCGCCGAGGTTCACCGCGGCGCAGGACGTGCGCTGGCCGTGTCCGGGCAAAGCCTTGGCCAAGGGCGGGCCCGTCCTTGCCCGTCAGAGCACAGAGGAGGCTGGGCCACCCCCTTTTCATCTACCCTCCTGCAACCACTATGGGTAAGGAGAAAAACAACCCTGTAGCCTTGATCAGGGGAAAGTAAGAGCAAAGGTGCCCAGGAACTCTGCTTCCATAATTTCCTTTTTGACTTCTGCAGTGGGGGCTTTAAATAAAGATATTCAAAATGCAGAGAATCAACTGGGCCTGAGAACTGCCCACTCCGTTCAACCAGGGGCAAGTATTCCCCCCAGCCACTTTCCCCCAAAATGTAATTACTAATGAGTTAAAAGTTACTGTGTACTCGCAGGGAGCTCAGGGAGAAGGCTCTATGATTCCTGACAGTGTAGCCTGAAGGAGGGAGAGGCTATGGTAACAGACGCACCACCACAGAAGGAATTGTTGCAACCCCAGGAAAAAAAAAGGGAAGAGAGGAACCACTAAACCCGGCCCGACTCTAGCTGAATCCCCAATAAACCAGAATGGCAGTCTTGACTTACTTGTCCAAACAGCTGTCAGACAAGTTATGGCGGATCAATTCAATCTCCTATTGGAGTCCATTCTTTCCACTGTTGTTAAAGACATTTCTCTTCTACTTAACACATTGGTAAATGGGGTAATGGGGAAATTAGAGTTCTTAGAGACCCAATTAAGGGGCTTGAAAATAATAGTGTACCGTCCGATAAATATGCTCTTTCCTCATCACAAATGCATACTACAGCAAAAAAAAGAGAAGAGGGGGAACCCAAACCTGCAAATCCGAGGCTGCCACAGAGTAACCTTGGTTCCCTTGCTGTTACAAAACCAGTAGCAATTCCAGGGAGTCATGAAGGGGGTAAGAATTATGACCATTCCAAGTCAGTCCCTGGCTCTATGTCTAACCACGGGCCTGCGGGGTGGGGCTGGGCGGGAACTCCGCAAATAGGTCTGTTAATAGGATACAAAACAATTGTAGACTCAACCTGCCACCTGAAGCTATGCCTTTAGTGGCCATTCTCATCATTGTCCCCCCGCTTAAAGTGAATTGTCTAGAATCTAACCATGAGCTTTTACGTAAAAGTTCTGGTGTAATCAACAGTCTAGTAGCGGGGCCCAGACTTCCCCTCACATTATAATGGCCAGGCTAGTGGGCTGGGTTGGCCATAGGCCAAAACAGGTAGAAGGAGATTGTATTGTCATCAACTTCAATCAGGCAGAAATAGCTGGGCAGCCATTCAAGGAAGACTTTAATAAGGGCTTTTCTTATCTGCCACATGAGGGGTTACAGCTACATGGCAGGAATCAGTGGGGGGCTTTGAATTTAGTAGATAAGAGTCGGTGCTCATTGCCTCGATACAGTCCCAGGGTTGAGCAATGATCTAAAGCGATCCCCCTTGGGACATTGACTCCTCCCACACTACCAACATTGACCACCGGGGTTGTAGAAGGGGAAAACAGCTTAGCTGGTGTAAACAGATTTCTTCCATTAAGTCTCCTGGATGAAAACGATTGACTGGAGTCTACTCTCCTACATCAGAGCCACATTAGTGCTATAAACAGCGGCACGGGGATTAGAGAAAGGGAAATCTCTAACTGTAAGATCCTTAGCTGGAATATAGCACGTCTGAGAAGTAAAAAAGAAGATACTAGGTGGCTTGATTTTATAAAAGAACACTACATAGTGAGTTTACAGGAGGCCTGGAACCTGGAGAACAACTCCTGGGTGGATGGGTATAGTCCTATGGTGAGCCTGCATGGCCCTCTCCAGAAGGTAGAGCCAAACGGGGCCTCTTAATGCTAATTTTCCTCAAATTGTCAGGAACACATTGTAGGGTGGGTTCTTGTAACTGCATGGCTATAGAATTCACCTCTACCAATACTTCTAAAATGCTGCTTGTTAGTTTTTATAACTCGAAAACCTTTTTAAGTGAACATTTATGTAATCTGAAAAGTGTTTTAGAGGAGTATAGATTGAAGCAAACCACTTTTTATTCTATTATAATCATTGGTGATTTTAACATTCATTCATGTTTTATGAACTGTCAGGTTACAGATTCTTTAGGGCCAGTAGATTCCTCTAATTCTCATTTTGAGCATTTACAGCAAGAGGAATGCCAGGAGGATGTTCTGGCTGCAGTAGATCTTATTCAACCTAGTTCCATTGCTAGTGAGGTGAGGATCGAGCCCTACTTTTAAAGCAAGCGGGCAGGATTCTATCATAGATTACATATTTATTTCCCCTGTATTGTCATCTCAGGTGTTTTTTTTATAATGCTCAGTGGCTCACCCGCCCTTCTTGTGTTGGGCAGGTGTTTTGGCCCAAAGGGCAAGCATTGAAAATAATCTACTGACACCTGCCTAAAACCTACTGATCAAGGCCGTAGGTTACAATGGGCCAAAGTAGTCCCGGACCTCTTCTTTCAGGGCCTCTGGAAGAATGCAGAGGATCTGCTCGTCATCTGCCTTGATCAAACAAAACAGGGAGTTGAGGTACTCACAGCATTTGAAGGCATTTGCGCGCAGGTAGCCAAAGGCCTCTCCTTGCCTACCAGAAATCATCAAGAAACCAGTGAGAGATGGTTCAATAGTAACTGCTCTGAAGCACGTCGCAAGCTGGTAGTTACCTTGAAACAGGTTCCCTGAGACAAAAAAATATATAGTCACGTTAAGAAAGGCATATGTGTGCTCTAAATATTCTTAAAAAGGAAATTAAAGAGGAAGCATGGAATTATTTATTAGCAGTAGAGGTTCTAAAGGATAGCTCCATATTTTGGGCTATTGTAAACAACCCTTTTTTTCTGGAATTGATAATTCTCCTTTAGAATTTAATAATACAGAGGCTCTATGGTTTTTACATTATAAATCTATATACGAGGTCCCTACCCCCATGGATTCCCCTGCTAGTTTAGAATTTAAAGGGAACTCCTCTGTAGTGGATTTTAAGGACGGTGAAGTTGAGTTGGCTACTAAGCAAATTACCAGAAACAAGGCCCCTGGCCTGGACGGTGTTACGGCCGATCCGTATAAACAGCACCCACATTTTTGGGCACAAATTTTAAAGGCCAGAGAGGGGACCCACGCTGCTATAGGCCGATATCTCTAATCGACTCAGCTTTAAAAGTGCCAGGGAAAGTGATTTTAAGTATGTTAATGGACTGGCTGGATGAGAGTGGCATCTTAACAAATCTTCAATATGGTTTTAGAAAAGGAAGGAGCACACTGGACCAGTGTCTAAACTTACACTTATTAGCAGGCAAATATACAGTGGCTAAGGGAGGGGGAAGTTACAGCTTTTTTTAACCTATCCTCGGCCTTAGATCTGGTAAACAGATCAAAGTTATGGTCCATTCTGATTGTTATGGAAATTGATCAGTGTTTAGTTCACTTCTTGGCTGACTTACACAGGGATCTCTCTGTGAGGGTGAGAGTTAATCAATAAGGCAATTGCACAAAGCACTTTAGGATTGGAAGAGGCGTCCATCAAGGCAGCATTCTAGATCCTTTGCTTTTCACCCTATACATAAATAACCTAGGCAACTTTCTATACATAAATAACCTAGGCAACTTTCTAAACACTGCTAGTTTAGACATTCCACGTGTAGGGGACAGGGCAATTCCTTCCGTCCTATATGCAGATGACACCATACTGTTGGCCCGTACAGCTGTAGGGCTCCAGAGGCTTTTGAATTCTTTTGGGACCTGTATGTAATCCTTGAACTTAATTGTCAACATAGCTAAATCACATAAGATGAACATGGAACAGAGACCAAAAAAGCAAAAAACCTTTTATTGCAAAGGCATAAAGTTGTCTAGGGTGACCTCTATCACCTATCTGGGGGTACTGTTCGATGAGAGGGGTTCATGGGTTCTCCAACAGAAAGCAAAAAAAACATGCCCTGGCAAGATCTACATCTGCTGTCCATGGTTTCACCCGAAGACAAGGGGCCAAGCCAGTCACAGCTATCCTCAATATCTATAGGTACAAATGCATAGCTATTGTGAGATATGGGTCTGCTATCTGGGGATATAAGCTGGTTGAGGGGCTTCAGATAATTGAAAACAAGTTTTTATGATCTCTCCTGTTGGTCCCTCAATCTACCCCCACCTATGTCATACAGCAAGAGCTAGGCATTGGCTATGTAGCTAATTTGATAAGGCTGAACCCGGTGGTATGTTGGCTAATGATTTGGACTAACCCAGAACTAGCTCTGAACCAAGAGATAGTCGGGGATTGAGTCTCGTTGGAGAGAGCTAGTAGTATTCTGTGGCTACAATATGTTAGGTCAATCTTATATAAACTAGGGCGCCCAGAACTCTTTGACTACCCAGAAAAAATAAGAAAAGAGGACATGGCATAGGCAAAGACACATTTTTTAAGTTTATTGTCTGATGAAAGAGAGGCAGCAGTATTAATGAAATTAGTGAAAGCAGATCTTTTGCTAAAAACCTCCCCACATATTGCACCTTATTTGGCAACTGTTACCAAGCCTTTCCATCGCTTGCTTTTAACCAGATTTCATTTTAATCTGATTCACTGTTTACTTGCTGATGTACTGGAGCAGGGTGAGCGACTTGGGCCCTTGCACTTGTGACAGTTTTTCAACCCAGGATACTATGCACTTTATAATCTTTTGTGACCATTACAGTGATATTCGTAGCAGGTTTCTAATCCCAATTTTAAGGGGAAAAGGCTTTTACAGGTTAGACATGCCTTACTTTATTTACAGATGTTGAATGATCCTTTGGAGATTTTTAACATTGCAAGCTATTTAGTCGCTGCCGTGAGACTTAGAAGAAAACGGTACTCTCTGACATGTGATCCGACTGTACTCGAATGACCAAATTAATTTTGTTTTAATGTTTGTATTTTGTCTTGAGCATCTGCTTTCTAATTCACATTTTAATCACCTGCTGCTCTATATGGACTGTTGGTAACCGGTGTTATTAGTATATTTATTAAAATTGGTGTTGAAATATTTTATGTCTCCCAAACCTATTGATGAATTGTAATTTAATAATTATTTTCTGATGTGCTATATGTTGTATGTTATGTACTTTTATGGTTTTTATTAACCGATAAAGTTGTTTTGACTTACTCACATTTCCTCCTTTTCCTCTTTTTGTGGGTATAATTATAACTCGTGAATTTCTGTGTTTTTTAGAGTTAAAAACGTTACATTGTTACTGAACATTTCACCTAACTATAACATTACTTGAACATTTGTTTTTTTCAGTGAATTTATAGGGTTTTTTGTTTAACATAAAGGAATATTTCATTACAGTACGTAAATCCAATCCTCTGCTGCAGGCAGCCTCAGGCTGTGCATGGCCAGAGGTTGATGGCCTACTCCCCGCATGCAGCCCACCCATTGCCTGCAGCCAGGCCCTGTGTTCAACCCCCTCCAAAGGCAGCCAACTCCACACTGCACATAGCCTGAGGCAGTGGCCTGAAAATAACTATAACTCGTACCCCCGCCTTGCACAGTTTTATCAACAATTATGGCATTTCAGATGCGATTAGGGATGTTATAAATGTAGTTAATAAATGTCTTGAGTGATTTAATATGCAAGGGTAAAAGCAGTGCATGGCAAGGGTGCAAGTTATAGTTACTTTAGGGTACAAGTTATATTTACTTGAGCTAACAATAACTGATGAATTTCAGTGGTTTTGTTAGTTTCAAATGGTATGTTTTACATGACATTTTCACCTAACTCTAACTTCCATTTAACCTTTGTTTTTTCCAGTGAATTTCTAAGGTTTTTTTTAATGTAAAGTTAAATATCCGTAAATATCCGTACAATTCCTAACCATGATGTCACTTTAACCTTAGATTTCTTCAGTGAATTTCTAGTAGGAGGTCAATCATAATACAAGGCGGGGGGGGGTGGATGTAGGTTCTGGCCTAGCATTGTCCATTGTGCTGGCCCCATACAAGCGTGCTGCACCTACCCCCTCCTCCTTGACCTCCATTGCCCAAGTCCATACCCCTCTATCATTGTCCAGTCCTTTGTGGCCCCTATACAGTTAGCTCGCTGCCCCTATCTACTTCCTGCTTGCCTTCTGTTGTCCGAGTCCTTGCACCTGGCCCTCCCTCCTGCCCTACATGGTCTGATGTGCTGCCACTGCCCACCAGTTAGGTTGATGTCCCTGCCTACTCCCACTGCCCTCCATTGCTAGAGGCTATGCCTCTGTCATTGCCCTCCTACTTAGCCTCTGTGCTTAGTTTGCTGACCCTACTTTCCTCCCCCCTCTGATGTCTTTGTGCTTGCCCCTGATCCTTCCTTTTGTCCACCATGTTCCAAGGACCTGCCACTGCCCCTCCTGTCTACTCTGATTGTTCTGTTGAGCTGCCAATGCCACTCCCGTCTGCCCAGCATGGTCAGGTTGCTGCCCCCTGTCCTTGCCCCCACTCTGCATTCCATTGTCTGAGTTTCATGCCCCTATCTCCTCCCACCTGTCCTCTATGATTCATTTTGCTGCCACTCCCTTTTGCTCCCTTTTGCTCTCCATTCTCTGTTGTGTTGCAACTGCTTCTCCTGCCTAGCCCCTACCTCTCCCTTCTGTCCTCCATGGTTCTTAGTACATAGCCCTTAGTCTCATGCCGACCATAGCCTTTGTGCTGCCACTAACCCTCTTGTTTTCATGCATGGTCTTTTTTCCTGCCACTGCCCCTCCCACTTGCTCACCTTGCTGTCCCTGACCTCCTCCCACCTCCACTGAGTTGTCTGTGTGTATGCCAACATAGTCTGCCTTTTGCACTCTATGTTGTGTTGGTCTTCCAGTTCCCATCCTGCCTGCCCTGCCCTGCATGGTCAGCTTGCTGCTCCTGCCCTGCCCCCTGCTTTCTATTTTCCATGTGTGGGCCCCTCCCCTATTCTCTCCCTCCTGTCTTCCACAGTCCACAGTCCCCAGGATGCTTGTTTCTGGTCCAGGGAGGACCTGGCTTGGCAGTTCGGTCTGGACTGTTCCCATGAGGCACAGGGTAAAGACTGATTTGCATATGGCTGGGTCTAAACTGGGGTGGCATGGTAAGCAAAAGAACAATGGATTTAACCCAAATCTCTTGACTGGGGGTGAATGTATGATTTATTCAGCATTCTGTCCATCATTTGTTTGCGTAGCACAATTCCACAGTCCATTGGCATGACCCTGCCTCCTGCCCTTCATCTATCATTGTGCTGAGACTACCCCTCCTGTCTGTCCGGTATGGTCAGCTTGCTATCCTTGCCTCTTTCCCCTCTGCTCTCGATTGTCCATGTGCATAGTCCTGTACCCTCCCTATTGCATTTTATGGTCTGTTGTGCTGCACTCCCCTCCCGCTTGCCCTGTGTGGTGTATTTTACTGATACAACCCCTGGCTCCTGCCTTGGAAGGTCAGTTTGGTGCCATTCCCACCTCCCTCCTGCCCTCTATTTTCCCAGTTCATGTCCCCTGCCCCATTCCTCCTGCCCTTCATGGCCCAATGTACCATTTATGCCAACATTTTAAACTTGGTAAGAGGGAGGTTTCGGGGGAATTGATTTTCCCTATTGACTTACATTGAAAACGAGGAAATTGTAAGAGGGAAACGGCTAAAGTAAAGCCATTTTGAGCTTGAATACACTGAGAGTCTCCTGTCTGAGCTGAATCTGTTGCCATGTATGGCTGTACTGCCACTGCCTCTCCCCTTTGCCTTTAATGGTTTGTTTGTATTGCCACAGCTTCCCTTGCCTGTCCTGTATGGTTGCTTTGTTGCCTCTGCACCCCTTCCCCTTGCACTCCATGGTCCATTGTGTTGCCACTGCCACTACCACCAGCACAGTATGGGAAATGTTCTGCCTCTGCCCCCTCTTCCCTGCCCTTAGTTGTCCAAGTTATGCCCCTGACCTTTGCCTCCACATAGTGTTTTAATAAACAACTAGATTGATGACATTCTATAGTCATTCCAAAAGTGTGGCACCCCTGATATCATCTTGATGTAATCAAAACTGTAATACCTAAAGCATTTCCTTTAGAATTATAAAAATGAGGGGGTCTTTTCCTATAGAAATTATGGTTAGTGTTCTAAAAAACAAAAATGATGACACATTTTCTGAGTTCTCTTATAGCAGTAAAGGGTACTTTAAATTATTTGCTATATTTATGTTTGTTATCCAGTTGATCACTTGATTATTTTTTTCACTTAGGGGAGAGAATGTGGTGTTATGGCTAGACCTGCTGACCCTGCAACACGAAACCAGGCTTAAGTTTTGACATCGGCTCAGCATCCTCTGATTCTTGGCAAATCACTTCATCTCCCTATGCCTAAAACCAAAATGAATGTGTCCTTGTGCAATGTAACTGACGCTGCAACGCAAAACCAGGCTTAAGTTTTTGACATCGGCTCAGCATCATCTGATTCTTGGCAAATAACTTCATCTCCCCATTCCTAAAACCAAAATGAATGTGTCCTTGTGCAATGTAACTAATGCTCATGTAAAGCACTCCAATACCTTCAGGTCAAGTAAATGCTATATAAAACTGCACAAAAAAAAGAAATAGTTTTGCACACTTCTGTCATTGGGCTAAGCTTGGGCTACATTTAAGTGATATTTGTGCTATATTTGGGCTTTTTTGTTTCCGGTGGCCATTTTGAAAAACCTTTTTGTAATGAAGTTCCCTAACTTCTTCATTTAGTGCGCCTGCCCCGCCTGTTACCTCCAGTAAGTCCCACACAGCGGGATTGCTAAGAGGTCTTAGGTGGGCACGCCCCCTTTCTCCATTAATCTGCAATCATGCCTACTGGTGCATTACTGGTTGGGAGATGAAGTTCACTTTATTCCTGAGGGACCTTCCAGTCACTCATACACTCAGATACTCACACATAAACTCGCAGTGCCACTAAGAGATCCACGGACCCACTCACAGAACCACGCAGACATTCACGCTCCCAGTCATAGACCCACTGAGAGACTCTTGTACTTAGCCACAATCCCACTCAGACACTCATGCACCCCCTCACTGACCCACTCAGACACCCACTTAGACACTCATGTATCCACTCACAGATCTAGTCAGACAGTTATATACTGACTTATAAATGGAGATTGGCTGAGAGTCATGGAACGAATCAGAGATTCATTGAGACACTGATGCACCCACTTATAGATGCACTGAGACAATCATGCAGTTTGATACAGAAGCATTGATAGACTGATGCACCATGCTACAGATTTACTGAAATAGTTATACAGTGAATGAGAGACTTACTGATACAGTGATGCATTCAGTTATAGATTACACTGAAAAAGTTATGCACTGTGTTATAGAGATATTAAGGGAGTTGTACATGCTATTCAACAGTTATTTAAATAGTAATGTGTTTAGGCTGTTAGTTATAATCCATTTTGTTTTGTCATTTCGTGATTTATTTGTGGCGATTGCGGCTACCGATATCATCACGACGCCCGATATCACCGCAGAAATGGTCAATCGGTTTAAATGCTTGTTTTTATACAAACTCCCTACAAATATAGGACTTTAAACAGTGCAATAATAAACCCAGAGTGTCTAAAATACTGTAAAATGTGTGCACATGAGTGTTTTTTACCCCCTAAAAAAGGCGTGATTGTCGCAGCTTCCGGAGTCATCACGACTCTCTGTGTAATCGCAAAAACAGGAAATAGGGTTCAAACACAATTTTTTTTAAACTTACTACAAAAATATGTGTACAAACATGTTCGTAATGGTAGTAATGTGTGTATTGTGATAGGGACATTATAGTTAGGTAATATAATAAAATATAATAAAAAATCAGAGACATTCACTGTAAAAACCAAAGGTTACAGGGAAGTTATAGTTAGAAATTAGTATTTAAAAAACCTTTGAATTTCACTGAAAAACAAAGGTTACAGAGACGTTATAGTTAGGTTCATGTTCAACTCAAACAAAATCAGAGAAATTCAGTAGTTATAGTTAGCTGCGCTAACTAAAACTTGAGCCCCGCAATGCACTGCTTATGACCTCACATATTACATCACTTATGACATGGTCAGTGATATCACTGATGACATTTTTCAAATTAGTACAATGCTCAGTTCAGCTGCTGTGTTGAAGGTTTTGAAGGGATCTGCCAAGCGGGGGAAGAGAAAAAAGGGGGGGTCTAAAAAACTCGCTTTCTGATGTTAATTCCCATAGAGAATTTAGACACGGCTACAGACCAAACTGCTTTTCGGAATTACACCCAATTTTGCAGAAAGGTAGCTACTGGTCCAGAAAGCGACCTTTTTGTAAATTGATGGTATTCCGTTTAGTAGTTTTAGAAATATGAAAGGGAAAACCAAATTTGTATATATAGAGATGCTGATCCTCTGAGGATCAGACAGTCCCTCTGCTGAAATCTAATTGGCTGCAAAAACTTCAACCAGAAAGTGTTGGCAGCCATCTTGGGACTCGGAGTCCCCAAAAAAGGTTTTAAAAAAGTGAAGGGGACAGCATAGGTATACCCTGATGCTGTAGCTCTGGTACTGGGGCCCCCCTGCGACCCCTGATAAGACACAAAAACATTTTTCAAAAAGATATATTTGCAGTGAAATTGCAAGGGGGTCGGGAAGCAACGCTTATTCTTAATATAGCCCCTTGTCGGCCCAGGTCCTGGACATGTGGTAAGAAAGGTACTATGCAAAGTAAGTGAGGATCACCACTCTCTCCTTCTCTGAGCAATGCACATTCCTCTGACTTTCTGTTCCGAGCTCGTGGAAAGCAAAGACTGGGTGAAGCTCTGTGTCCCAAAAAGCGTGGCGGACACCAGCATACCCTCTTTAAAGGAGGAGCTGTCAAGCAGCTCAGTGGCCCATGTCAGCAAGATTCTACCTTACCGGGGAGGGGCAGCTCGAACATTTTTGTAGTTTGTTCCATTTGTTTTTGTTTCACTCCCATATATTAAAGAACTGGCAGTGAGAACAAAGGCAGAAGGTGTGCAAGGAAAGTCTGTGCTTGCCCACAAGCATGTGTACTGAAGGTTACATTCTCGAGTGTGGGAAGCAGCCACACTCAAGCTTTCTCAGGGCCCAGTGAGGATCCACACGTGAAAACTTTGAAGGAGTTTAGTACCTCCTAACACTGCTTTTGTTACCATCTTGAGGATTCTCCACCACGTTGGCCGCTTGAGGCAGGAAAGAGTCACCATTGGGGGACATTTTGTGAGCTCTGTGACATATCGCAGACAGCTCCTGTGACAAGTGTCCCCTCGCAGTAAAAGCGGCATCTAGTGGCTAACCAGGATTTGGTGTTAATTTCAGCAGTGTTGGGCAGCTGGCCTGTTGGTTGGACGGGTTCTCTGACACTCTATTTTTGCATCAAGCTGGAGAGAGGAGAGGGTTGTGGGATCAAGAGCAGGGTGTCCTTGGATGGGAGCCCAGCAGCGTCCTGTCCATTTCTGCTGCCCATGCTCCCAGGGTAACGCTGAGTGCACAGCCCACGAGTGCTTTCCTGACTTGTGAGCACCGAGCTCTTCCAAATGACTCCCCTGGTGCCTCTCCTGCTCCCCCTCCTTGCTTCTTCCCTGTCCTTCCTGAAGCATGGATCCAGGGTGGAATCCATTCTCAGCAGCAAGCTGAACACCAGCAGTGCCAAGGAGTAGAAAGGTGGCTGCCACCATGCCCTTGTTTACGTTACATCTCCTGTTACAAGTGTATGTATCCTCAATGCAGCATTGAATGTTTTGCGGCTGTGGGGGTGTCCCATTTTGATTTTGGGCTGATGCACCTTTCCTGTATAAGTTATGCCACAGGTTTCTGCATTTCCTATGTATGTGCACTTTCCTAAAATAAAAAGCAGGCAATTTCAATTCTCATCTCTCTGATTTTCTGACATGTGCTATGATGGGGGTATTTTATATGCAGCTGTTTTCCCTGAAACCCCTTGTTTCTTTATTTCACTGATTTGGGTATACAGGGTTTCAGAGAGCTGCAAATGACCATGTATGCTTTAAACAGCTGATGGTGCATGCAAGTGGGACGGTGGCAGGATGCTACAGCTGATATGTACATACACACTGGCGAACAGTCCTGTGTATCAGCCAGCCAAGCCCTTCCGATCTCCGCCTGTGATTATCCCTAGTTAAAAACATTTCTGATGTTGGATGAGATCCCACTAGTTTCCTCCTTTTGAGGAATGCAGTCAATCTATGTGAGGATAAGGAACGTGCCATGTGGCATGTGACAACTTCATATGGCACCTTCTTTGTGGGCGGGAGGGTGTGTTTACGGTTTTACTGCTTTCAAGTGTTTTATACCCACCATCATTCTCTGAAGCCTCTTAACTTCCACCTTCAATGGCTTAGGTGTTGCCCTCCTTCAGCCCCCTCTAAAACCTGTTTTCTTTACATGTGTTTGTTTAGTAAACTCCGGTCGGTGCCCCTCCCCGAAACTCATTTGAATGAGATGTATGTTGTCCGTGTGCTGATATCAAGCTAATCCTGCTTAGGAAATCAGAATCTCTGAGATTTCAAGGGTACTGGGGCTGTATAGTCAAGCAGCGGAATTTTGATCCCATCCTAAGCTACTGTAGGAGTGCATCATAATCATGCATGGTCAGCGTTTGAATTTATTCTGTGTGAATAATGTTACTAAGAAAAGATGTGTTCATTGAAACATGACTAGTTAAGGTCTTTGTAACATTTACATAGAAATATTTCAGTAGAAGTTAATGATTAGGTGTGTCTCATTGAGAAGTTAATAAACAGTTTGTGTATGTGTAGACGAATGTATGTATGTATGTATTTAATGTATTTAATGCTTGTTAAGCGCAACTGTCACCCGAAAGGGTATCCTGGCGCTGAGACCATATCTAACCATCAGGAAGGTGTATTACATTGCTCTTGGGAACAGGTAGGTCTTAAGATCCCTTCTAAAGGAGAGCAGATCTTGACTACTCCTCAATGTCAGAGGTAGGGTATTCCATAATGTGGCGGCTGTATGACTAAAAGCGCGGCCGCCCATCCTCACTCTATTAATCCTGGGAATCCTCACCAGGAACGCCGAGGAGGATCTCAAAGGTCTGGCAGCTTGATACCAAGAAAAAAGATTTTGAAGTGGAATTGGCCCTAGTCCATGCAGAGCCCTAAATACAAGGCATAACGCCTTGAAGGCAATCCTCTGCTGGACCGGCAACCAATGCAGATCGACTAGTGCTGCAGATGAAGAAGCAGAGCGCGTCCGAGATAGAGCCAATTTCGCAGCCATGTTCTGGATCCTCTGCAACTTTAGGATCAAGATCTTAGGAGCTCCCAAAAGTAGTGCGTTGCAGTAGTCTAACCTACTGAGAATAGAACTACGCACTATCTCTGCTCTAGCTCTCCGCGGGAATATTGGTAGAAGTTTACGTAGGGCACGGAGCAGGCCCATGCAGGTCGCCACAGTCTTATTTACAGAAGCATCCAGCTGTAAACTAGGTTCAAACAATACTCCTAAATTATGAGCCGATTCTGCGGGCTTCCACTGAGCCCGGAATAGAGGTTGGCCAAAAGTCATCCGGTAGCACGCGAGGGAGATGGTCTAGGGAACAATGGAGTACCTCCGTTTTCGATCCGTTGAATTGAAGAGAGTTAGCTCGCAGCCATTCTGCTGTGGCCGACATGCAACGGTGAAAGGTGTCCCTCGAAACTGTCTCAGTTCCCTCAAATGAAAAAATCAATTGAGTGTCATCGGCCTAGTTGATGACTGATATGCCGAATGACTTGATCAGATCTATCAGGGGTCGGAGATATAGATTAAAAAGAATCGGACTGATCGCTGACCCTTGGGGGACACCATGATTCACCTGTCATATGGCTGATCGAAATGGTGGTAATGCCACAGCTTGCTGTCTGTTGCAGAGATAAGATGTTAACCAGCTTAGAGCCAGACCGTTTACTCCCACGCTTTGAAGACGGCCCAAGAGAACCTCATGGTCCACCGTGTCGAACGCGGCCAACATGTCAAGCAGCACTAAGAATTCTGACTTACCCCTGTCGACACGCGTTCGCAGATCGTCCAACACGGTAACCAATGCGGTCTCAGTGCCGTGGGCCGGTATGAAGCCAAATTGGGCTGCATCCAGACAGAAGTTAGTTTCCAGAAAGTTGGACAGGGCTCTCGTGACCCACCTCTCGAGAATTTTTATCGCAAATGGTAGAAGCGAGATGGGTCTATAATTAGCCGAGCATAGAGGGTCTAGAGAAGCCTTTTTTAGCAATGGTGTTACTATTGCTAACTTCCAGCTGTCTGGAACTTGCGCTGTCGTCAATGACTGACAGCAGATGGAATAGAGTGGAGGAAACAACTCATCTTGAAATGCCTTCCAGATCTTATGAGGCAATGGATCAAGTGGTGAACCTGAGGATATGCCATTGGCCAAGGCACAGAATTCCTCTAACGAGAAAATAGGAAAACAAGACATCTGAGAGGAGTCTACCTTGTTGTTATCCCATACAGGTGCCAAATGGACAGGGAAATCCAAGGGGGGAGATAAAGACGGCACAGACTGTCCGGATACTGAAAGTCCATTCAAAATGGTCCTAATTTTCTCCTCGAACGCGAGGGCCAAAGAATCGCAGAGTTCCTGAGAAGCCGGAATGGCTGGTACTGTGCAGGACGGGTTAGATAGGTTATTAACCAGCTTGAAAAGAGTCTGCGATTTATTAGAAGCCTTCGCCAAAGTGTCTTCTAAGAACTTAGCTTTAGCACTTTTTAGCTGGGACTTATATACCTGCAGGGCCACTTTATATGCTGCCCTATCCAGCTCCTTGTATCCTCTCCTCCAGGTGCGCTCAGCCTGTTTACAGCGGAGCTTGTGCTGTCCAAGATCATCAGTGAACCAAGCATTGGCTCCTCTAGGTCTATCCCTCACCCTTCGCAAAGGGGCCAAGTCGTCCAAAGATGTCAGAATTTGCTGACAAAGGACAGCATAGCTCTTGTCCACACTATCCTCCACCAGAAAAGCCCTAGGCAGCAAAGTAGGTCGAGTCGGCTCCCTTAGAAGGCGAGCCCATTGTTGATTAAACTTAGTGCCGCCCGGGTTGCTTGATTTTAGCGAAGCAGGCAAAGCAATGGACATATTGATCAATGAATGATCTGTCCAGCACTGATATATGACTTCTTTCACTACAACCAATTCCTTCTCAGCGAATACCAGGTCTAGGGTATGCCCCTTAACATGCATGGGTAACAGGACCAGCTGTGTAAGTTGAATATTGCTACACGCTTGGCAAAGTTCCCTATAGGCCAGATCTTGAGGGCCAGAGGTTAAAATCACCCAATACTAAAAGTTTTACATGGGAGTTTGAGAGGTCATAGATCAAATCGACCAGGGACTGAAGACCTGTTGTATTCGAGGAAGGAGGTCTGTAGCATAAAAGACCTGCCATCAAGGTACCGCTCTGGGCCGTGATAGAAAAGCCCATGAGCTCAAATCCTAACACCTCTTTTACCGCCAGTTCCGAAAGGGAGATTGAGTCTCTAAAAATGTAGCCTATTCCACCCCCTCTACCAGAGGCTCATGAGGAGATAGTCTCGTCATGGGCACAGCGCAACCGTGCTCCATGACGAGACTATTTCGTCATGGGCACTGAAGAGGTTAACAAGAGAGCGGACATTCAGCAGGCCACAAGAAAGAGTCCTGTGAGAAGATGGAATAGACGAGCAGTAAGGCATGATAAATCGCAAGAGTCCTCACGAGTATCTGCCAAATGAGAAGTGGCAAGCAAGCCGGGAGCACCCGGGACGCGAACGGGCGCAAACGGGCTTACCTCTGGCGCACCTCCGCCGTGTCTACGGCGCGACCGCTGCGCACATCCGCTGCGCGCCTGCTCGCCTATATCTATTTATAATATAATGCCACGCGGGCTTCTGGCTGCTAGAGCCTCTAGACCCGACCCAAAATGGCGCCTGAGAGTGACCCAAGCGTCAACACCCACCCAAGATGGCGGACGGAGCACCACGACCCCACTGTCTAAGTCCCGCAAAATGCGAGTGAGGACACGATTATTGTGCAGGTAAGCCTAACTATGCCCCTAGTTACTGTACTAACAAGCGCCTAATAATTAGGCAGGAAAACAGCAGCGCAATTACAAAACAGCGCAGTTTAAAATAATATGCCCAGGAATATACCAAGAACAGTTAAAATCTGTCCAGCAATGTGCGATGGAAGATGTTTTAACATTTATACGTGTAACATTTATACTTGTAACCAGCAATTACATCAATGTTAGTGCATTTGAAACTACATTTTCATAATTCTTTGAAACGTATTCATGAATTTGGAAGCTGCATTTGCTATAGGTGTAGAAATATGTAAATATTTGTATTCCTGTGCACTGTTAAATTAACAAGTTTAGGCCTTGAGATACGTTTCCGTTCAAGCTCACGTTTAAAGTCTAACATGTAATTCGCATTTAACTTTCAATGTACAATGTATTTGATAGTTTTTTTTGCTTCCACTACAGGAGCGGACAATGCCTTATTAACTAGAAAAGAAGGGTTTTTGCTTTTGTTAGATAGCAAGGTGTGAGAAGATGGATCTTGGCAAGGAAAAAAGCAGTAACGAGCAAGGAGGCTAGATGTCATGGAGGAGGAGAAGACTAGCCAAGGACAAATGAAGTAGCAACTTATCGATGTGGGAAAGGTGGTGCCAGTAACCAATTTGTGCTGAAATCGTGGAAAGTTACTGAAGGGGCACGTGACTTATCTTGAGTGGAACTAATGTATTATGCTGTAACATAGTGAGTGACAGAGAAACATCTTAGGACTGCATGAGAAGAGGTGTGGTGCAGCAGCCAGGGTGGCTGACTCTGGACACGGGGGCTCACGGTTCGATCCCTGGTGCTGGCAGCAGGTTAGCCCAGCACCTTGTGACTCTGAGCAATAGCTTGCTTAATCTTCCCAACGGCCTCCTGTGCCGGGACACCTCTCCAGAGGTAGATGTGCACTTTACAAATGCTGGTGTTTCATTTCATGAGGTACAGACCTCAGCTTCTGTTCCTGCTTTGGGTGACTTCATGCTATTTGACTCTTGGTTGGAGTTTCTTCTACTGAAGACTCTGACACCTTTCTAAATTCCCCTTTATTCAATTCTTCTTAGTTTAGGATTATCCCTTTTAAGGCAGACTAGGGAGAGCTAGCATACTTATACTTGCCTTCGAGAATCATTTGATGCAATTTAATGCTGAATAATTTTTCCTGGTTACTTGCATTGTTAATATAGAAGTAATTATCAGCTCTTTGATATCTAGGGTAAACCTCTTTAGAAGACTTGAACTCATATTATGCATCCTGTATTTCTATATGGTAGTTTTGAAGTTAATTTATATCGATCTGTTTCTAAATTTATAATTAAATCTCACTAATCTCAGATTTAGTTATTGAGTGGATTATTGTGTGACCCAATTGGTTACACTGTATTGAAATTTAATTGTGACTGTTTCTCCCTCTTACCTTTCAATCTGCTAAAAAGACCACCTGGTTCAGTGGGGATGTTAGAGTGGGCCCAGCTCCCTCAATAGCAAGCCCTCCCATTGCAGCTCCCAAGGGCAGGGGCGTAGAAAGGCCATTTCATACTTTCTGGGTGAGTCATTTGGTTAGCCTCTAGACTCGCTATGATTCACATTATTCAGATTTCTGTGAAAACAGCTTTGTATTCTTTTTAAACCATACAGACCTGTTTGTGAACAGTGCATTTCGCGCATACCTTGGGGCACATGGGACACAAGTTTATTGTAGGAGAGTAGGATCTGCTTCACATGGGTACCCCCACTTTTTGCTGGTGTTTCACTGTTTTTCGACCTTAGTCTGGCTGTGGCCCTGCTAATCAGGACCCCAGCCCAGCTGCTTCCTCTCTAAAATGGTTTCCATGTACATTAGGTGCATCTCTAATTGGATTCTGGAGTGCCTCATAAGCCCCTAGTATATGGTATACTATGTACCTATGGCATAGGTACCTCAGAGGGCTACCAGGGCTGAAGCATGTAGTATGCCACCCTTGGGAAGCACTCCAAAATGACACTACAGGTCTGCTACTGCAGCCTGGGTAAGGTGGTGCTTGCACCCCATACTGTGGTATAGGCTACCTATATCACTACCATTGCGCACACACATATAAAACCGATAAGTCACTCCTATGGCAGGCCTTAATAATCCTGAAGGCAGAGTGCTTGTTTTTTATGTAAGAGGGTGCCCCTATATGAGCAGAGCCCCTCTGCAGCGTTCAGAGTACCTCCTCTGATGCTGTTTGTGGGGCAGCCTGACCATATACTCTTAAGTGCATTATAACCTTGCGGTAAATGCTAGCTTTGGACTGGCTGCACAGAAACATGTTGTGTTAGGTTTCAAATGCTTTGGAATACTACCCCCAGCCAGTTCTGGCAGCGGGGGTAGCATTCCACCCTTCTAGAGGGAGAGACATGTTCACACTGGTCAGCCCAGTGAAGACTTTCTGAAGCCCTGGCATCATAAAATGGATGCCACTGCCACAGACACGGGTCTGGCCTCCTGCTGTTGACCGAAACTCCGGCAGGGAAGGCAATGACAATAGGTTTCCTGTCCGAGGGAGGTGTAACCACCTCCCCAGACAGGCAGATGTGTATTGGGGCTGGGCGGGAGCACTCTCTGGTGCTTTGAAGTCCTGCACTGGGGGCACACTTGGTGTCCCTGTGCATAGTCCAGTTCAAACCGGTTGCCGGGGCAACCTGCCCCTGCTCTGGCGTGAAACTGGACAAAGGAAATGGGTGTAACCCATAGGTGGGTCCCTAGAGTATGTCCAACCCCCAAAATTAGTATAAGTATGGGAACCCAGTCCTTAGGACTTTAGATTACCCTGGACGAAACTCTGCAACATATATCCTGGACCTTCGACTTTCTATTTCGACTAGAAGATGGAAGAAATCACCCTTGGGGGTCAAGGAATGACTCCCCTGCTTGGCAGGCACCAAAGAAGCAACTGACCGGTCTGCATCACTGAAGCTCCCGCCGGACGCCGAAGTCTTTGCATCACCAGAGGTAGATTTCCAGACTTCCCAGTGGCTACCCTGAGTCCCCAGCAAAGCTGAGGCCCATGGCTATCGTGGGTGATGTGGAACCGTGACCCATGGACACCGTGATCTTTTGCTGATCCATCATCTTCCTGGTCTTTCTCGAATTTGTGCTTTGGACTCCTAGTAGCCTCAGCCTTGGGCATCTACAGCACCGAAGATCTCTGGCCTCCACTCCAAGAGTGACCCGTGGGCCAGTTTCCAGTGCGTCTGCTTGAGGCTCCTTCGTGATTGCTAGCCCGTTGGCTAGTGGGTCCCCACGAAGGCAACTCTTCTTCTGATTGGGCTTCCCTGGTTGCTCCAGATGTGCCTTGACTTACCCTCGCTGGGTGAGTCCCCCAGACCTTGCTGGTCTGCACCGAAGTCCTTTCTCTGTTTCCAAATGACGTGCCATTGCCAAGGCTTGTTGGGTCCAATCCGGTCGCCGACATCGCAGCCCTCGACAGACTTTGTGGGACAGCTTGAATCCAGCTCCTGGTTGTCGTCGACGCCTCCTGGACCTCGTGGCTGAAAAGTCAAGACTCCCGTCAACTCACCTGAAGCACCCAACATCTGTGGGCATTTGACTATCGTGCCCCTGATCTCTTGCTAGTGACCCAGACTCAGTTCCCTCTGCTTTCAGGTTCCTTCCATCCTCGATCCAGGCTTGGATCGCTTCGGACACTTCTCCTCTTCACGGCAGCAGCATTTCCTGAGCAGCTTCCATTGAAAACGATTCCTGGGTGAGGTAACTCGAGTACTCCGGTGCTCGCGTGGATGTTGGCCCTAGACACCTCTAACTCCAAAAGGGTTTGCTGGTAAACGTCCTCTAAGTGTCCTTAAACTCTCAATTTCCAACCGCGACTTTCCCCATAGAAGTTAACGGCGATTCGCGGCTGTGTTCTCACACTGCACGTGTCCCCCGTGTGTCCCCTGTGTCACTTCCGTGGGTGGTTCCTTGTGGCCTACAGGCTCTAGGCCTTGTGTCTAGTTCAGTCGTGGTTCTTATACCACTTTTTTGGTATATGGTTTGGTACGCCCCTTGGGCCCAAACATGTATTTGTGCTTTTACTATTGAATACTGACTTGTAACTTAAGTACTTAGAACTCTAGCCTCATAAAGAGACTAGAGGGGTGTGTTTTATCTTAAATACATATGTTTTAATATATACCTGGTGTGGTTTTCCTTTCATTTGAGCATTCAAGAGATTATAGACTGGTAAAACAAGCTGCTTTACATTCCTTCAAGACTTAGCATGAAGGCTGCTCTCCATAGCTACCACTAGGATAGCTTTCAATAAAGGTTGTCTTTAACCTATCACCATAAGGGGTTGTTTGGACTGATACAGGGTGCCCACTATAACTAGTGGACATCATATATCAGGCCAACCTCTCACATTTATAGTGACAGCCTGAAACAAAGGACCTGCCCTACACTGATGCTTATTTTGCAGTGAGGTTGCTCAGATTGTGCTCCTGAAAATGCCACACTAAGAAAGTAAAGAAAAATAACTGACTTGAAAGATGTTCTTGGAAATGTAGAATATTTAAATACAACCCTTTGTAATAAAAATATTCAGGAAGTCAAAGCATCCATCAATAACACATTTTAACCAAGGGTTGGGTTTTACTGCCGCTGGTTTAACTTTGCCGAGGAGTGCTTTAAACAATTGTAGCAAAACAGTCCAAGCAGAGTTGCCAATTTGCAGGCTTTGTCTGAGGATTAAAGCTGCTGCTTACTCATGTCATATGATGACACGTGGCACCTGCAGACTGCCAGTCCTGATAATCAAAGCCTCTAATCAGAGCCGCAGCAAATTGCGCAGTCAAAAGAGCCAGGAGTCCTGTCCGGCTGCCATGAAACTAAGCACACTGACCTGTGTCCTCACTCAGCACTCAGGAAGCTCAGTACCTCTGCTGCTTCAGCCAGATCAAACCAATCACACCAAACACACACACTCAAAATGCCAATGTGCACACACTGACACAAACACACCAACACAATCAGGCCTCAATAGAGAGGCATGCAAAGATGTAAACCCACAGGCATATATAGCACACCTATCAATAGTACATCTGGGCACAGTTGGCTCAGAGCCCTTCAGGACTAACATTATGGCTGTATTGTGCTTCCAAGGCAGCATGACGGGCTAGGGCACTCTACCTAAGGCACTGCATGCCCACATTGCATATTGGCACATTCCTTCTATTAATGTTTTGAAGCATTTTAAAAATGCAGAGGCCTCGATCGACGAGGCTGAAAAACAGTAGAATAGCACACATGTACATGAGCAAGACATACACCAATGGTCTATTGCTTCAAACAGTATTTCCTTTGAATGCATCAAGGCCATTATTCACAGGCAAGTGAAAACCTCCACTCAGGGCCTGCTTTAGCATGAGTGAGCTAGGCTCAGACCAAGGGGGCCAATTTTCTGAGGGGCGCATGGAGCTGTGTGCATTAAGGTTGTGCCAACAGCAGCACCCTTCTCATCTTGCTCCAGCCTTGTCCATCATGTTCATTCCTGATCGATGTGGTTTCAGTCCTTCATCATCATATGGCGGGCAAAGTTCTTAACATCCCTTTAGCCCCCTTGCTTGACCTCTCTTCACCCTTTGACCCCTGCTGGCACACATGAAGAAAACTATCATCTCCATGAGGCAGCTCAACTATCAGTGATTTAGGTGAGCTGGGGTGGTCCGGGATATTTGTTTTTACAGGCCAGTCCCTGCTCATCCATGTACTAACCTGTGAACACAAAAAACCTCCCCTACTGCCTAATTCATTACCATCAGCAAGGGCACCAAATCTCTCTCTGCCCATGCCCAGGGTGCTATCTTAGCAAAGGCTGGCTCTGCAGTTCCATTGGCAGCCCCTTCAAGGTAATCACAGCAACACTATTGTTAAGTAGATAGTGGAGCCCTGATGTAGATAACTGTGGGCGCCCACCAGAACCGTCCAGGTCGATGCAATAAACACTGAGGGGCATATTCACAAGGACTTATCTCCGATTTATCTCCACCTTAACGCAGCAAAAGTGGAGACAGACCTAACACCCCATAGACAACCTGGTGCAAACTGCAGACATCGCCGTTATTCCCGCGATAACTGCCCCAAAATTTATCACCACGGTGAACACCACCAACTAACCCTAATGAGATGCAGAGTAGGCTTCCCCGTGCTAAAACACACGAAAAAACCACAACACCACTTTCACAACGAACTGCCAGATCTGCGAAGTGAACCAAAAACAGGCGATATGACGCGGTAGCTGCAGGTATTTAACGCCTGCCTCAAGCAGGTGTAAAGATGGACGACTACCTGGAGTAGGCAAGGGAGCCCCGCACACAGCCACACCCAAAGAACAAACGACGCCATGGAGCTGCAAATCATGCAGCTCAGAGCCCCAACAGGCCCACAACACCCACCGCCACCACCCCCAGGACCAGGACCCGCCCCACCTAAACCACCACAGAGGCAGCGCAGAGTAAGACAGTGGACCTACCGAAAACGCACCACTCTCACAGACCTAACGCCCGAGGAAGTCATTGCCCACTACAGGCTCAAAAGGGCAACCATCCACCGCATCACGACCCACATCACCAACAGGGTGACAGTCCCAACACTTCGGAGAACCAACATCCCTCCGCAGACAAAGCTGCTGGCTGTGCTGCACCTGTTGGCCTCTGGTACCTTCCAACCAACAACTACCAGAGTTGGAAGGGTCTCACAGCCAGCCCTATCAAAGTTCATCACACCTGTCCTGGGTGCCATCCTCAGCTTCATACCCCAGTCCCTTCACTTCCCCAACACTGCGCAGGAACAGCTGGAGACAAAGCAAGGCTTCTACGCCATAGCCGTATTCCCGACTGCACACATGTCCCACTTGTGCTCCCTGAGGATACTGCAAACCACTACCATAACAGAAAGCATCAGCATTCCATCAATGTGCAGGCAATAGTGTACCACCGGGGACTCTTCACCAATGTCATCGCCAACTACCCAGGCAGTGTGCATGATTCCTTCATCTTCTGACAGTTCATCATCAACCAGCGCTTCCAGGATGGCACATATGGAACTGGACTGCTTGTTGGTATGTGCCACATCAACACATCACACACCCCAAACCCACCAACACATACACACAACTGTGGGAATGCACACGTGACGAAACCATATACAACATTTCAAACTACACGACCACCTACCTGACACGACAACACCACTCCATGGTCATCCTGGGCTACCCCTGCACCCAATACAGACATTTCATGGCACCACAGCCACACAACAGCTTAACATGTGGAGATGTGGAATGCAGCCATGTGTGAGTATGCAAGTGACCCATGAGTGGGAATGTACACAACTAGAAGTGAGGCGTGGATGTACAGGACAAACATGGCTATGCAAACCACTGATATGTCCATGCAGACCACAACTGCTGGTGACTGGAGAGTTGTGAGAAGTGGATGCAACCATGTCACCCCAGGCCGTGGGACAGAGAGCAGAAGTGTTGCACGCTGCGTCCCCCCCTGTGTGCGTGAGCGTAGTAGGTTGGTTCTGAGTACACCAGGGCTGCGCAGGGGTGTGCAGAAAAACCCCGTTGCGCAGGGAGTGGTTCACTCCCAGGAAGGCCAACGTCACTGACAGTCTGCCTGCGATCCTGTGCGCCTGCTGCACCCCGAGATGCTGATGCACAGACCAGGCCAGCCTGTCCCAGTGCACCAGGGCCACACTGATCATCTGCCGACACCGTTGTGTGTCAAATAGGGTCCAACACGTGCCGGTGCAAGCTCGAAGCCCCGGTCCCGCGACCTCTGCATCCTCCGCAGACCATCGCTGGCCCCCCCGACGCTGGTCCACATCACTCCTAACTTATTTGCATGCTCCACAAGGGGCCTCTTTGGCCCAGTAGCTCCCACATGTGAAACAGTGTCCTGAGTCCTGAATGGCAGTGACCCCAAGTCTGTGGCAGCGACCACAGCACCAGACTCCCTTCGCTCAGTGAAGCATAATTCCATATCGCAGGCCTGTGACACGTGGTGCCACTAACCCTGTTCAACACAAGCCGGCGACACATGGTGCCACTAACCCTGTGCACCATGAGTGACTGTCATCCTCCGGTGGGACATCGTTGGTGTCTGAGCCTGTGGCCTGGGGGTGGGCATCAGCAACAGTCGGGTATGGACTTTGTGTCTGGCCTGGGTCTGTGGCATTCATATCCGCCATGTTGCCTTATACAGCTGGCATGTGCCCTCTGCATCATGCACTGGGACACTCCGCGGAAGGCACCTATGACACATGCGAGGACCTGCTCTGCCCTCATGAACATACCCCAGTCTCCTGCAGGTCAGCATCCTGTGGCGGTGGGCTTGTGTTGGCCGCTGTGCATCCGGGGCCACTAGACCTGTGCGACTCGAGTCATTCCCCCTTGTTGTTCTGACATTGCATTTCTTAGAGCCTAATGACTGTTGGAGTTGTTGCCAGCACAAGCTACTCCCTGAGGACAGGCTTACACCCACCCCACACACAGCCAGCGCACGCGTCACTTTATTAGTGGGCCTGCCATCACATCCTGCCAAACCAAGTATTGACTCTTTTCTCCCTGCACTATCACAGGTGATCAAGGATATGCACTCTGCCCTTGGATGATGATACCACTCTGAGACCCGGACACACCTGCCCAGAGGCAGTACAATGCGGCCCACATACGCACCAGGAGCATTGTTGAAAGCACATTTGGCGTGTTGAACTCACGTTTCAGGTGCCTGGACAGCACAGGTGGAAAGCACCTGTACAGCCCAGACATCGTGTACAAGATGATCGTTGCACGTTGCGTGTTGCACAACATCTGTGTTCGCACCAATGCCCCATGGATCCCAGTTCCAGAGGTACCGGACGATGATGGTGACGATGGGGCAGGTGGCCCACATCCCACTGCAGCTGTGGCAGGAATGGCCCATAGGAACGCCATCATTGACACTTCTCATGAGCACATCACATTGTGGCCGTCCATGGCAATCATAGGACAATAGAAGATGTCCAATTGCACTGCATGTGTGATTAAAACATATTTGCAGGTTACAGGTTGTACTTGTACATTGTCATGTTACATTTTCCTGCGGTTTCAGATGTGATTTGCCATGTTGTACACATTTGCGGAACCAGTTGTGTCCTGTGTTCTGTTGTGGAGGGGTTGCTGTTTGTACCAGGATGTTGTCAATGTCGAGGTGCACTTATGCTTATGTGCGTATGCTGCATGGTGGGCGAGTCGCTCCTGCAGCTCTGATTTGTCTGCCACTGGTCTCTTTCATGCGGTGTGCCTGTCGGTTCTGCTCTTCCACGGTGCTTGGATGTTGTGGTGCACATGTTGTCCTCTGCAGTCGGTCAGGGTGTATCCGTGGTACTCCGCTGTTGATGTATGTTTTTGGTAGCATTTTTCGTATGCCGTTCTTGTGCTTTATCCCGCATTACGCGTGAGTATTGCTGCCCTCCCACTGGTTGTCACTGTTTTCTTATTGCGATTTGGCCCATTGCAGGTTTTTTGGCGTTGGGGTTTGTGTTTTTATCTCCGTCGAGGTGTTTGTATCGCGGGCATTTTCAGCGGTTTCGGCAAACTATCGCATGGGGCTGTCTTGTTGTGAATCCCACGTTGACACAGGGTTATTTTCCCGCATTAGGCTGCGATGTTGAGAGTTTCGTTAAGCTACTCTTGCGGTAGTTATCGCATGTTCCTGTGAATATACCACTGAGTTTTGCGGAAAAGCTACTCTTGATAAGGCCTTTGTTCAGGTACTTGGTTTCAGACCACTGGAAAGCTTTTCCATTATTATGAGTCTACAATAGTAAGCAGTTTCCATGGGGAAAATGTGCTCATGTGTGTCCTGACTAAAAAATACCATGTTGCAGACTATTCCAAATAATGTCCCAATTCACTCGCAATTGAAACACCATGTACCACAAGCAGCCGTCGTCCATGCAGGTAACAGCGTTGGGGCGGTGGGGCTGGTAATGGGGGGATTTCGAGGGACAATGCTGAGGGAAAATTAAATAAATAATTAATTTTGAAATCCCACCTTACCTGGCCCCACTGCCCCATTGATGTTACCTGCACGGACCACGAATGACCAAGAGCAATAAAAACATTGTCTAAAGTTTGTAACCTCTGCTTGGGTAGTAAATCATGCTGACAGCGGTTAAAGCTATCTGCAGGCTAGTAGGACAGTTAAAAGCCTTTCAGATACCACCTGTAAAAGGATTATGACTTGCCTTTCCACCAAGGATTTCATGGCTTGGACGGAAAGGCATGGAAAGGGGCAGCCAACAGGGCTGCCGGGTAAATCTGCCTATAAGGGTGTGTGCAGGGGGCACATGCTCACTTCTGACGGTTAAACATTTATACAAACTTCCTTTGTTCCTCAGATGCATTCCAGACACAAATAATTGCGTATGCAATAAAAACCCACCTGTTTAAAGTTTAGATGTTGATGACCTCTATATTGGCCATACACCTAGTCCAGGACACTCGAGTAGTAGCCGTGTGCTTTACAAACCTCATTCATTCATTCATTCACTATGTGCCCTCTCCAACTGCACACGGTTGTGCATGCACTGTATGGCATCTATTACATGAGGCATGCCACACTGTGCACGGACATGCTGAAGGCACCGTCGCAGTGGTATGCTGTGTAGGCTCTTCTATGAGCCAAACATACCCGCTGCCATGACACCGGCGCCGCACCGCGGGCCCTGGAGTCAAATCAGAATTTGGCAGACAGGTTCACTAAGGGCTTGGCAGTCTTCCTGGGACTGCCATGGTGGTGCTCCTACAGGAACCCGGCCAGACTAGTAAACAGGACCAAAGTCTCCTCTAGGGTATTTGGAATCGACCTGAAGGACAGAGAAAATAACGTTTTTCAATCCCCTTGTTCGGCGAACAGGGGATAAATATGAAAGCTTGTTGGCAGCTTAAATAAATTAGTCAGAAAATTCTAGGGAAGTTTTAACAGTTTTAAAAAAGTATGGTTATGAACGCGCATGCACTTTTAGCCTGTTTATTAATGTCTGTTGTGCACAATGATAAAAGCACTGCATAAGAAGAATCAAGAATCAGAAACAGCTATCAACTCAAAAAATGTGAAGAAAAAGCAGAATCTGTTCCTCGTGTGCCTGAATCTGTCTAAAAAAATGCTTCACCTCAAGCAAATTACATTTTTTTAAATATAGATTAAAATGCTTTGAATCCGTTTCTAAATAGTAAATTATACTATTGTTTTTATAATATTATTTATTTTTTACTTTACATAAGTAGCTGATATTTCTAGAACATTTCTTGACGTTTAATGTTTTAATACATTTGTAAAATATTTTATAAACATTTTTATGTTGTATCCCCATTGTTTTCTATAGGAAAATATATATCTTTTGTATTTTTCATTTAGCAGTGACTTTTGTCTGCTTATATTGTGTAGCCTCGTGTTTGTTTTATTTTCCAGGAAGAAAGTCATAGAAAGATGCTCAAATTTTCCAGAGTAGGTAAGAACTCTTGTAAGATTTGTTATAGGGTTTTGAGGGTAGGGAGTGGCAGAAAGTAGTAGAAATAGTAATCAGAGTGTTTTATGTTTTTTGGTAAGTTTAATAGTAGTTTTGAGACTTTGGTGATTAGTCATGAGGTATAGGTTGCATTTGTTCGTGAGATATCACTGTTATATGTTGTATTATATTAGGTGCACTGTATAACTTGAATGTTATGTTACTTTAATGTTTGAATGCACTATTTCTTGTGGGTGGGTATTGTCTCTTTTTTGACAGGTTTATGGATTTGAAGATATTGTATGGTCATTTGGATTTTCTGTTTCTTTTTTTAAAGGAAATCATTTCTGGATTCTAGCGAACCAATATTTTTTATTTTGATTTCCTTAGATATGTCTGTTTTCCCAGAGTTTTTTTCTTTTCATAATTTTTCAGGTTGTTTATGGTTCCTTAAGATTTTTGATTGCTTTGATGGATTTTTAGTGGACCTGTGCTATTTTTGGAATTTTATGGGGTTTCTTTACCTTTCTTCTCCACTTTTTGGTGGATTATATTTTCAACTACATTGCTGCGGACTGAGATCTGCAGCTACTAAACTGTAAATTACATTTAAGTTATTTATTGTGGGGCAGGCAATGATATATTTGTATATGAATTTGTATTTGGTGTGATTGTTGGGTATTATGTTCTATTTTATGTGTTTTAGTAATTGGTTTTATATGATTTTATTTATATTATACACGTTGGTAGTTGGTGACTTTTGTTTTTTTAAATTTATTATATAGATATTAATTTTGCTCATCAGTTTAATTTGTTCACTATGTTTTAGTTTTTTTTAAACTGATGTATGAAATTAATGTGTTTCTTATTGAGTTACAAATATTTTATTGTTGCTGATTTTGTTTTTACTTTGGTTTATTCCATGTTGTTGATTTTTTACAGTAGCATTTTGGCTATTGATTCTCAGTAGTATACTCCTTTGTTGTTAAAAAGAGTTTTACTTTACATTGTAGAATGTCATACATTCTCTTGATTTGTTTGGTTACTTTAAGTTTAATTTGGGTTACTGATCGTTCCATCAGAAACTCTGGTTAGCATTGTACTTTTTGTAGGGTTTCAATAAATATATAGGGCCCGATTCACAGAACTAACTTAAGACAAAATCCTAAACTTACTACCATTTTGGTATTCACAGAAGGCACTTACTCATTTTGGTATTCACAGAAGGCACTTACTCATTTCGGTATTCACAGAAGTTAGGAGTTCTAACTTTAGGACTCCTAAATGCCTTCTGTGAATACCGAAAGTCTTAAAATTAGGATTTTTCTCAGTTTAGTAGTAGTATAGTTAGGACTCCTAACTTTAGGACTCCTAAATGCCTTCTGTGAATACCGAAAGTCTTAAAATTAGGATTTTTCTCAATTTAGTAGTCCTAAGTTTAGGACTCCTAACTTTAGGACTCCTAAATGCCTTCTGTGAATACCGAAAGTCTTAAAATTAGGATTTTTCTCAATTTAGTAGTCCTAGGTTTAGACTTAGGACTACTAAATTGAGAAAAATCCTAATTTTAAGACTTTCGGTATTCACAGAAGGCATTTAGGAGTCCTAAAGTTAGGAGTCCTAACTATACTACTACTAAACTGAGAAAAATCCTAATTTTAAGACTTTCGGTATTCACAGAAGGCATTTAGGAGTCCTAAAGTTAGGACTCCTAACTTCTGTGAATACCGAAATGAGTAAGTGCCTTCTGTGAATACCAAAATGAGTAAGTGCCTTCTGTGAATACCAAAATGGTAGTAAGTTTAGGATTTTGTCTTAAGTTAGTTCTGTGAATCGGGCCCTACATATTGTAAGTTGGGTTCTGCCTAGTGTGGATTGGAAAGCATTGTACCATCCTTCCAGTGCATTGTTTTAGCTTCCTGTGTCATAGTGCTGTCAAAGACATTCCACCAAGGTATTTAGAATTTTGGGTTTGCATCTGTGTCCCGACTTGTGCAGTCTTCCAACCTAGGTTTCTTCAAAATAGTCCATTAGGAGACTTGGGGCTTGATTTAGATCTTGATGGTCTTACCGTCATTCTGCCATGGCGGTGGTCCCAAGTATTCTGTCAATTCTATAGTCTTTTTGCCTGCCATATTTAGATGCATCGACAGACTGTTTCCCACGGTGTCGCGTCACACAGCTGCCACTGCGGAAAACTCCAATGCTGTTAAATAGTACTCCATCGCCGTCAGGGTGGTGGGTTCCTGCCAAACCTATTTAAATTTCACAGTTGTGCCTGTGGTCTCCTAGTGGTGCTTTCTTGATGGAGAAAGAAGGTCGCAGTACACGCTCAACAATGCACCATCACTGTGGCCACTGCATGGATGCTAGTAGAACACACCTGATGCCCATTGGTCAAATGGGAACACCTGGATTCTACACTATAAAACACACCATTTCAAACCATGATCCTTTGCCATTCCACTGCACCACAACATTATCTATCAGAGATTTTGAGAGTTAAGTGAGGTTATTTTGTTCCTTTTCCCTTTATCGTCTTTCATGTATTACCTTGTGGTTAATTTCTTTTATCCAAATTCATTTGGACAATGCCAGGCCCCAAAAATGCCAGTTTTACTGAGAGAGAAATGTCATCATGGTGGATGAAATCATAAGAGTATAGCCACAATTGTTTATAGCACAAGTCCAAAATACACCCCTATCTCAGAAAAGGCAAATCAGGGCTAGAATAGTCATTAGAGTGAATGCTGTAGCTTACAACCTGCACACCCAGGAGGACATAAGGAAGAGGTGGACTGACCTGCAGGTGATGGTGTGTTTCCTGCCTCCAAGCTTCACCGGGAAGCTCGGACGAGTGGTGGCGTTTCTCCCAGGCCTGGTAAAGTACACTTTACCAACTCTCACTACACCCCAATGCCCTATTTGCTTTGCAGTTAGCTGTTGCCAATGTGTTCTGCACATATTTTCATAACATAGAAACCCCAAACTTCAGTTTCAGGTAATTTTGTGAATGCATTGTGTTGCATCTAAGATTACAGGTGTCAATCTCCATGACATGTCACATGAGGGTATGGTGACTGTAAGTTTTAGAACATCAAATAAACCATTACCCATATGTTGTCATATTCCAAGTGTCTGTCCTATTTTTCCTGCATATTCTGCATAGGCATGTTCAACTAACTATTTCGCAGGTGTTGGGCAGTTGTCTTTTAATTGACTACAACAACCATGATGCCCTGCTTCAGTTCTGTCAAAACAATACTGCCATGTCATATTGCTCATTCTCTCTTGTCTAACTGATTTCAACATATGGTAAAGAGTCATGAAGTAAGATCGATCCATATTCAATACTCTCTTCTGAAAATAGTTTGTGTTGTTTTCTGAATGTTTTCCTGTTCTTCTCAACCACTTGAATGTTTGTCATGATCTTCAAAAACCCAACTGTGTTGACACAAAAATGTAAGGTATGTAAACTACTATGCTACATTTTGAAATATTGACTCTGCTCTGTTCACATGATGATTAATGCCAAACATCCATCCAAGTTGTGGAAATGTTTATTTTGAAGTCAGCTAGGCCTGGGAATTGTCAATTACACATTTCATCTCTCCACTCCATTGAGCTGAATGGTTGGGAGATGTTAGGTATACTTCCTATGCAAAAACAACAATTGATGGACAGAATGCAGAACAATGTCATACATTCACCCCAGTACAGAGATCTGGGCCTAAATCCATCGTTTTTTTGCTCACCATGCCATTCCAGCTTGAACCCAGCCATATGCAAATCAGTCTTGACCCTGTGCCCCATGGGAACAGTCCAGCCCGAACTGCCAAGCCAGGTCCTCCCTGGACTGGAAACAAGCATCCTAGGACCGGTTTCGGGCTTTCAGCCCTCGTCAGCCAGGATAGCTTGATTCCAGTGGCATGGAGAGCAAGGGACTCACGTCTGAGCATACCCTTCCCACTCGGGGTGACAAATGCAAAAACAACAATTGATGGACAGAATGCAGAACAATGTCATACATTCACCCCAGTACAGAGATCTGGGCCTAAATCCATCGTTTTTTTGCTCACCATGCCATTCCAGCTTGAACCCAGCCATATGCAAATCAGTCTTGACCCTGTGCCCCATGGGAACAGTCCAGCCCGAACTGCCAAGCCAGGTCCTCCCTGGACTGGAAACAAGCATCCTAGGACCGGTTTCGGGCTTTCAGCCCTCGTCAGCCAGGATAGCTTGATTCCAGTGGCATGGAGAGCAAGGGACTCACGTCTGAGCATACCCTTCCCACTCGGGGTGACAAATGCAAAAACAACAATTGATGGACAGAATGCAGAACAATGTCATACATTCACCCCAGTACAGAGATCTGGGCCTAAATCCATCGTTTTTTTGCTCACCATGCCATTCCAGCTTGAACCCAGCCATATGCAAATCAGTCTTGACCCTGTGCCCCATGGGAACAGTCCAGCCCGAACTGCCAAGCCAGGTCCTCCCTGGACTGGAAACAAGCATCCTAGGACCGGTTTCGGGCTTTCAGCCCTCGTCAGCCAGGATAGCTTGATTCCAGTGGCATGGAGAGCAAGGGACTCACGTCTGAGCATACCCTTCCCACTCGGGGTGACAAATGCAAAAACAACAATTGATGGACAGAATGCAGAACAATGTCATACATTCACCCCAGTACAGAGATCTGGGCCTAAATCCATCGTTTTTTTGCTCACCATGCCATTCCAGCTTGAACCCAGCCATATGCAAATCAGTCTTGACCCTGTGCCCCATGGGAACAGTCCAGCCCGAACTGCCAAGCCAGGTCCTCCCTGGACTGGAAACAAGCATCCTAGGACCGGTTTCGGGCTTTCAGCCCTCGTCAGCCAGGATAGCTTGATTCCAGTGGCATGGAGAGCAAGGGACTCACGTCTGAGCATACCCTTCCCACTCGGGGTGACAAATGCAAAAACAACAATTGATGGACAGAATGCAGAACAATGTCATACATTCACCCCAGTACAGAGATCTGGGCCTAAATCCATCGTTTTTTTGCTCACCATGCCATTCCAGCTTGAACCCAGCCATATGCAAATCAGTCTTGACCCTGTGCCCCATGGGAACAGTCCAGCCCGAACTGCCAAGCCAGGTCCTCCCTGGACTGGAAACAAGCATCCTAGGACCGGTTTCGGGCTTTCAGCTCTCGTCAGCCAGGATAGCTTGATTCCAGTGGCATGGAGAGCAAGGGACTCACGTCTGAGCATACCCTTCCCACTCGGGGTGACAAATGCAAAAACAACAATTGATGGACAGAATGCAGAACAATGTCATACATTCACCCCAGTACAGAGATCTGGGCCTAAATCCATCGTTTTTTTGCTCACCATGCCATTCCAGCTTGAACCCAGCCATATGCAAATCAGTCTTGACCCTGTGCCCCATGGGAACAGTCCAGCCCGAACTGCCAAGCCAGGTCCTCCCTGGACTGGAAACAAGCATCCTAGGACCGGTTTCGGGCTTTCAGCCCTCGTCAGCCAGGATAGCTTGATTCCAGTGGCATGGAGAGCAAGGGACTCACGTCTGAGCATACCCTTCCCACTCGGGGTGACAAATGCAAAAACAACAATTGATGGACAGAATGCAGAACAATGTCATACATTCACCCCAGTACAGAGATCTGGGCCTAAATCCATCGTTTTTTTGCTCACCATGCCATTCCAGCTTGAACCCAGCCATATGCAAATCAGTCTTGACCCTGTGCCCCATGGGAACAGTCCAGCCCGAACTGCCAAGCCAGGTCCTCCCTGGACTGGAAACAAGCATCCTAGGACCGGTTTCGGGCTTTCAGCCCTCGTCAGCCAGGATAGCTTGATTCCAGTGGCACGGGGAGAATGTCTGCATTGTCAGCATTCCGTCCATCATTTGTTTGTTGTAACGCTTTTCACCCTAAGTGGGATGGGTATTCCCAGACGTGGGACCCGTGCTCACTACGCCACTGGAGTCAAGCTATCCTGGCTGATGACGGCTGATAGCCAGAAACCGGTCCTAGGATGCTTGATTCCGGTCCAGGGAAGACATGGCTTGGCAGTTCGGGCTGGACTGTTCCCATGAGGCACAGGGTCAAGACTGATTTGCATATGGCCATGTCTAAACTGGGGTGGCGTAGTGGGCAAAAGAACGATGGATTTAACCCAGATCTCTTGACTGGGGGAGAATGTCTGCATTGTCAGCATTCCGTCCATCATTTGTTTGTTGTAACGCTTTTCGCCCTAAGTGGGATGGGTATTCCCAGACGTGGGACCCGTGCTCACTACGCCACTGGAGTCAAGCTATCCTGGCTGATGACGGCTGATAGCCAGAAACCGGTCCTAGGATGCTTGATTCCGGTCCAGGGAAGACATGGCTTGGCAGTTCGGGCTGGACTGTTCCCATGAGGCACAGGGTCAAGACTGATTTGCATATGGCCATGTCTAAACTGGGGTGGCGTAGTGGGCAAAAGAACGATGGATTTAACCCAGATCTGTTGACTGGGGGAGAATGTCTGCATTGTCAGCATTCCGTCCATCATTTGTTTGTTGTAACGCTTTTCGCCCTTAGTGGGATGGGTATTCCCAGACGTGGGACCCGTGCTCACTACGCCACTGGAGTCAAGCTATCCTGGCTGATGACGGCTGATAGCCAGAAACCGGTCCTAGGATGCTTGATTCCGGTCCAGGGAAGACATGGCTTGGCAGTTCGGGCTGGACTGTTCCCATGAGGCACAGGGTCAAGACTGATTTGCATATGGCCATGTCTAAACTGGGGTGGCGTAGTGGGCAAAAGAACGATGGATTTAACCCAGATCTCTTGACTGGGGGAGAATGTCTGCATTGTCAGCATTCCGTCCATCATTTGTTTGTTGTAACGCTTTTCGCCCTAAGTGGGATGGGTATTCCCAGACGTGGGACCCGTGCTCACTACGCCACTGGAGTCAAGCTATCCTGGCTGATGACGGCTGATAGCCAGAAACCGGTCCTAGGATGCTTGATTCCGGTCCAGGGAAGACATGGCTTGGCAGTTCGGGCTGGACTGTTCCCATGAGGCACAGGGTCAAGACTGATTTGCATATGGCCATGTCTAAACTGGGGTGGCGTAGTGGGCAAAAGAACGATGGATTTAACCCAGATCTCTTGACTGGGGGAGAATGTCTGCATTGTCAGCATTCCGTCCATCATTTGTTTGTTGTAACGCTTTTCGCCCTAAGTGGGATGGGTATTCCCAGACGTGGGACCCGTGCTCACTACGCCACTGGAGTCAAGCTATCCTGGCTGATGACGGCTGATAGCCAGAAACCGGTCCTAGGATGCTTGATTCCGGTCCAGGGAAGACATGGCTTGGCAGTTCGGGCTGGACTGTTCCCATGAGGCACAGGGTCAAGACTGATTTGCATATGGCCATGTCTAAACTGGGGTGGCGTAGTGGGCAAAAGAACGATGGATTTAACCCAGATCTCTTGACTGGGGGAGAATGTCTGCATTGTCAGCATTCCGTCCATCATTTGTTTGTTGTAACGCTTTTCGCCCTAAGTGGGATGGGTATTCCCAGACGTGGGACCCGTGCTCACTACGCCACTGGAGTCAAGCTATCCTGGCTGATGACGGCTGATAGCCAGAAACCGGTCCTAGGATGCTTGATTCCGGTCCAGGGAAGACATGGCTTGGCAGTTCGGGCTGGACTGTTCCCATGAGGCACAGGGTCAAGACTGATTTGCATATGGCCATGTCTAAACTGGGGTGGCGTAGTGGGCAAAAGAACGATGGATTTAACCCAGATCTCTTGACTGGGGGAGAATGTCTGCATTGTCAGCATTCCGTCCATCATTTGTTTGTTGTAGCGCTTTTTGCCCTAAGTGGGATGGGTATTCCCAGACGTGGGACCCGTGCTCACTACGCCACTGGAGTCAAGCTATCCTGGCTGATGACGGCTGATAGCCAGAAACCGGTCCTAGGATGCTTGATTCCGGTCCAGGGAAGACATGGCTTGGCAGTTCGGGCTGGACTGTTCCCATGAGGCACAGGGTCAAGACTGATTTGCATATGGCCATGTCTAAACTGGGGTGGCGTAGTGGGCAAAAGAACGATGGATTTAACCCAGATCTCTTGACTGGGGGAGAATGTCTGCATTGTCAGCATTCCGTCCATCATTTGTTTGTTGTAAGGTATACTTCCTAATCACTGTGTGAACATTTCAGGACATATTATTACTTGCTTAGTTGAAGTAGTACTGAAATTACCAAAACTTGGGGAAGATGTCTAATATCACTGAAAGCTATCATCACATAAATCTCTACCTATTTTTTCTTCTAGGTATCTACGTTGTTTGACTCAAAACTTTTAATGTACAATGCACACTTTTACTAATGAAAATGCTCTCAATTTCTCAATAGGTCCAACTGGCAGATCATGTGGCCAGGAATGTGCTATTGAAGTGATCTCCACTCTAGCCCAAGATCAAGCTGTCTGTGATCACTTCGATAAGCTGGATGACCATGAGGGGTATGGTCTTTCTGGTCAGCATGGGCAGACAACTCCATTGAGATTCCCAGCACCCACACCAATACCTCTCACCCCTTCTGTAACACCTCAGCTAACCGAAGACTCCACTTCCTGTGTTCCAACCACTGTGACACCTCTGATGTGCTCCCCAGTCCTAGGTAATGTTGAGACTACAGCACCACCAGCTCCAACTCACCCATGACCCAGTTGGATGGGGGACACTGTGCCAAGGACACAGGATAGTGGTGTTAGGTGTCATGGAAGGGAAAATGTGGGCCAGCATAGAGAGGCCATTGTGGTCGCTCTCACCTAGACCACCATTGACTATGTCTCAGAAACCTTTCATCAGTTCCAAGACATGATGAGCCAGGTACTCACCAAGCTCTGAGAGATGAAACAGTTGCAGAGGGAGCTCAATTATCAGATGGACCCTCACAACTCCAATATCGACTCCCTGGCAAGGGTGCTGCAGGACATTTACATCCATTCCTGTAGGCCTTTCCCAGCCATCTACCCCTTCCTTTGGGCCTACAAAATATGGCCATCCACATCAGCCAAACCCACGGGAATGGAGGCCCTGCCACTGAAAGAACCACCTGCTGCCACCCCAGGCCCTATAACTGTGGATTCCCCCTCCCGTATAGGAGGAGACATCCATGGATATTACCGGGAGGTGAGGATGGCAAGACCTCTGCTACTACCAGCAACAAACCCTGACACTAATTTCTTCCAGTGTGTGCCTACCATTCACTCTATAGACTTTTTCTGGACACAGTTGCCTTTCTGATGCCAGTCATATTTTGGACAATGGACTGCAAACAATTTTGGCTTTCCAACTGTTGTTTAATTCACCATGACTGACTTCTTCACTCTTTTGGTTTGCTTTTTCATTTTCACCCTGTCAAATTCTTTCATGTTTAGTTCAATAAATGTACAACTCAAAAACTCATAGACTGGTGTAGAATATCTCAACTCTATCAATGTATTTGTTTTCACCCACCATTACTTGACAATGAACAAAATAAAAAGATTGTGTAAACATAGGTAGTTTGCAAGTAGGTTATGTTTATCTCAAGTTCCCAACCATGACTCCCAATATGTCATACCATTCAGTAATCTAATACTAGGTTTATTACATTTGAGCAACAATTGCCTATAAACATTTGTACAAACATACCAATCCATACATATCACTAATACTCTGTGCCTGTTTTGACATTTCTAGTTACAGACCCTGTAACATTAAAGAAGGGGATATATCCAAAACAATCAGATTGCATACACAAATGCTCATTGACTCATGCTATCACCAGGAGTCAGATCTCCTGGCTCACAATCCACTGTCCCAGTATATGGTGCAATGTCACAAGCACATTTCAGTGGTGTACCACAAGAAGTATGTCCTGCAATGATGAGGCACATCAACAGCTACATACACTTTACACACAATGAGGATTTGAATGTGAAGGGAGAGTAGCATGATTTTGCTCCACAACCACATGTAGTTTGAGCTAATGAAGGCATACATAGTGCCTTAGTGGCAACACACGACAGATTACATGTTCAGTGCAGTCTTCAAATCTTCCATTCTGTCACAGTGCAAGTTGCCTTGGTACAAGATTTGTACCTCCAAAGTCTGTGCCTGTCCTTCCCAGGATCAACCCATGTTCCCTTTGTACTTCAAAACAGCACCTTATACCTCCAAATGTCACTACACTGAAATGTCCAAATACAAATGAGATGCTGAAGGGACCTAAAACAGATCAAAACAAAAAGATTACCAATCAAATATAATATGATAGACAGATTACAAAGTCAACTTTTGGAGGACACAGTTCCTCTAAACAATCAGAGATAAACAATGTAAATGAACACAGTATGGTATGTTATATCATAAATGTTATAGAGCGCATAGCTGTCCCAGCAACGGGGTTCCCAGCTCTCATCCATTGAAGGATAAGCAACTGAGACAGTGACCTAAGGAAAATATTCCAGAGATAAGGCAAAGGAAGAGAATAGCTATGTTTTCAGAGTTTTTCTGAAGGGCAAGTGATTCTGGATGTTTCTGATAAACAGAGGGAGCGCATTCCAGAGGACTTGGACTTTTGCACAAAAAGAATGGCTGCCTGCTCTTGCTCTCTTAAAATATGGGACAGAAACCAGATTAAGGGCGGCTGAACACAGGGAGAGTAAATGTTGAAAAAGGGATAGCAGATGAGACAGAATGGGAGCCCCCTAGAAATGTAAGATTTTATGAGTGGTGCACAAGTTCTTGGAGTGCGCATGCTTCTCAACCGGGAATCAATACAGTTTGCAAAGGAGGCAGTACAGAATTTTGGGAGTGAGATCAGCAGCCTAACCACTGAAATTGGAGCCCGCTGGAGTCTTCTAATCACTGGCTTATTGACTCCTATGTATAGGATGTTGAAGTAATCCAGAAGGAAGTGAATTGCTGCCTGAATGATAATTTGACAAGAGCCAGGGTAGAAAAGTCCAAGAATGGGTTTAAGACCTCGCAAAAGCCTGAAGCATGTGCCTGTCACCAATTTGGCCTATGCTTCAAAAGTTAAGGTGTGATCCACCCAAATGCCTAGATTTTTTAACGCGGTCTTGGGGCAAGACGGAGGCCCAATAAAGGCTGCCCATTAGTGGGTACCTGTTCTGCTCGATTTTCCCGGCCTTCTTGTGTTAACAAGTGATTGAATGTGACTTCAGTCTCTTACCATTCAAGCCTAAGGGTTAGAGTAGTGAATGGAGCCTATTTACTAGGCACTTCGACATGATTCTGTGCTCTTCCCCATAGATCAGGGCTTGCACACATAGCCTAGGGGATAGATTCGTTAGCATTAGGGATAACCTGTCCTGTAGTGAGGGTATTTCATGGAGCTGTGCTGAATTCAGGCCTGGTAGGCCTCAAACGGGAGAGACTCCATCTTTCTTTCTGCTCCGGCAGCTTGGGATGCTTCTAGGTCAAAAGTAATGTTTTAGTTATGAGGTGTTATTCGCTTGGAGAGAACCGGTTCAGGCCGGCCCTTATCGAAGGATTGTATTTTTCTTCATGCCGAAGACACTACATCAGGCCGGCCGGCTGGGAACGTGTCCTTGGTACGGGGAGGTACAAGAATTTGGTGGGCGGCAGGTTACGGGCCGGAATTTTCCATGAGGAAACGCACCTCTATATTAGTGAAAGTCTGAGGCAGTTACATGTTCAGTCCGTAGGCGGCATCTAGCCGTTAGCAGTAAAGCTACTACTTATTCCAGGGAAGACGGACGCCATCTTGAAGGCGGAGAAGAACCGAGAGACAGATGCTCTCCTAGCAGAATAGCCAGAGAGGAGAGAGTAGCCGATAAGGAAGAGGTCCCAGTGACTCGGAGAAGGGTGATTCCAGGCGAGCCGAGGCACAGACGAGAAGGGAACCTAGATGACCACTGAGTGCAGGCTACATACTACTAAGGTGATGTCGACCCTTTCTTATTAGAGTGTATAATTTAATCTTTCACTTTCCTTTGCAGGTTATGTGTTATATTGTAATGTTATGTGATTGCGTATGTAATGAGTAATAAAGTACCCAGTTTGTAGTGAACCAACATATGCTGTGTGTTCTTGTATGAGAGGGTAGCCTATTCTTCTAGTCAGCTGCGGCTACATGAACAGATGTTAACCCTGATCAGGTAAGTGGTAACTGAATAGGGGAAAGAGGAGCCCCTCGAACCTGAGAACAGGCTATGCTCGAACTGGCAATCCTTGTGTGATCTGATGAATAGTGAGACTGATCCCCTTTTTGTATGATATGGTGATCATAGGATGAACTGTCGCATGAGACTGCCGTCTGGGTAGAGAGGTCTGGATTCGTGTGGAATCGCGAAGCCGCCACTTGTGATACTGTCGTATGGGCAGAGAGGTCTGGATCCGTATGGGATCGCGAGGCCGCCGAATGTGCTGAGACTGCCGTCTGGGTAGAGAGGTCTGGATCCGTGTGGGATCGCGAGGCCGCCACTTGTGATACTGTCGTATGGGCAGAGAGGTCTGGATCCGTAGGGGATCGCGAGGCCGCCGATTGTGCTGAGACTGCTGTCTGGGTAGAGAGGTCTGGATCCGTGTGGGATCGCGAGGCCGCCACTTGTGATACTGTCGTATAGGCAGAGAGGTCTGGATTCGTAGGGGATCGCGAGGCCGCCACTTGTGATACTGTCGTATGGGCAGAAAGGTCTGGATCCGTATGGGATCGCGAGGCCGCCGATTGTGCTGAGACTGCCGTCTGGGTAGAGAGGTCTGGATCCGTATGGGATCGCGAGGCCGCCGATTGTGCTGAGACTGCCGTCTGGGTAGAGAGGTCTGGATCCGTGTGGGATCGCGAGGCCGCCACTTGTGATACTGTCGTATGGGCAGAGAGGTCTGGATCCGTATGGGATCGCGAGGCCGCCGATTGTGCTGAGACTGCCGTCTGGGTAGAGAGGTCTGGATCCGTGTGGGATCGCGAGGCCGCCACTTGTGATACTGTCGTATGGGCAGAGAGGTCTGGATCCGTAGGGGATCGCGAGGCCGCCGATTGTGCTGAGACTGCCGTCTGGGTAGAGAGGTCTGGATTCGTGTGGAATCGCGAGGCCGCCACTTGTGATACTGTCGTATGGGCAGAGAGGTCTGGATCCGTGTGGGATCGCGAGGCCGCCGATTATAAGAGGTCTTGGTATGTATAGTAGGAATCCCCTGTCCTTAGGTGGTAGATATATGTGGTTGCACTATGGTAAACAGGTTCTAGGGAGGGGGTAACGTTCTGGCTGGGTTAGTGAGGCTCTGATGAGCGGGTTCTATCTGATCCGAAAACCCAAGCAGAACATTTGGCGTCACGAACCGTTTACGAAACCTGTGTGCGTTGTGGTTGTATCGTGTTTGCTTTCGGTGCGTGCGTGGTTTCGTTTGTATATTATTTCTATATAATTGTGAGTGTAGTTTTTTTTCTTCTTCTCTTTCTCTTTTTCTTCTCTTTCTTTTCCGAGATGTTTTCTAGAAAGTCGAAATCTACTTTTAAGTTGCCCGTTGATATTCCCGGTTGGAATTCAACGCCTTATGAAGCCTTAGCCCGTGAGTGGGCTGATTCTACTGGTTTGAGTGAGAATTGGAATTCTTTTTTGGAGCTGGCGGAGCCGGCTGATGTGATTACTTGTTTACAGAAGGCGCCGGTATCTAAGGGTGATGAACTTCCCGTTTTGGGGCGCAGGGGTTGGATTGTTCTGTCCGCGTACAGGATCCTGCATGAGAGGTTGTTGAAGTTACAGAATGTGCATAAGGATGTGGAAGCGAATTTTGTTGAGATTCAGAATGCTCATACTTTGTTACGTGTCAAAATAAGTTGCTTGCTGACAAACTTGAGACGTATCAAACTATTGCCGAGAGGGCGGCTGTGCGAATTGCTCGTTATAAATACAAAAATCGGCGTGGTCGGGTTTCGAAGCGAAAGGTGCGTCTGGTCGTGGCGAAAGCCGGACTGGATTGGAATCCTGATGAATGGGATGGTAATATCTGGAACTCGAGTGATTCTCCTTCCTCGGGTGAGGAGTCTGCCAAGCGCGAGTCCTCTCGCTCCGGCCGTGATTGTAAGTCTGCTTCTTGCGCCTCTGATGGTGCACTCCATGATTGCGTTCGTCCTTCGAGTGGGGTCGATGCTTCTTACACTGATTGTTCCTCTACGTGTACTGGTCGAGCTCCTTGTGCTGCTCGTCCCGCGGTCTCGGTGCATCCGGTTTTTCGGCGGAAGTTGCAGCAGGCTCCTGGTGCTCCGAATGGTATTGCTTTAGACTCTTTGGAGGATTTTACTCAACAAGAAATTAGTGATATTTTACAGAGATTTCGGCAGCGAGCTGGTGAGTCCTTACTCACATGGATGGTGCGCCTTTATGAACTGGGCGCTGCTGGCATTATGTTGGATGCTGGCGATTGTTTGAAGTTTTGTTCCTTGAGTTCGGATTCTACTGTACAGGATCATTTTCGTAACTTTAATGTTGGTGGTCAAATTTCTTTGCTTCAATTGGCGACTGAGGGTTGTAATCAAAAATATCCTACTGAATCTGATTGGCCTGTGAATGACAAACCGTGGTATACTTTGCGCGATGCTACACAACGTCTCAAAGAGGAGGTGATGAAAACGGCAATTTTTCTGAATACTGCTGACAGGTTGCTTGATGGTTTCTTGACATCTGTGCGGAATCGTATTATTCGTTCTTCCCCTGTTGCTTATAAGCAGGTTATGATGACTTTATTGATTAATCAGACTGGTAACATGTTATCTGTGGTGCTGGAATCGGTACGCCAACTCGGTGAGTTGGGTGAGTGGTTTAAACCTGAACGGCAATCCCGGCCTGACACTCGTACTCCTGGTGACAATAAACTTACTAGACGTGATATGTTTTTTGGTCTTATGGCCGATGGTGTGCGGAAGGAGGACATTGATGGTGAGACCACTTCTCGTTTGTGGGAAATGTTTCGCAAACGTGGCTTGGATCGAAAGGAGGGTGCCCGGCGTGTTCGGACAACTGAGTGTGATCGTGGTTTTTCTGACGGTAGCGGTGATGACGACCGCCGTGGGTGCTCTGATCGTCGTGATGATCGCCATTATGTACGTGATTTGTCCCCCCGTCATGAGAGAAACAGGGAGAGAGAGGGGGAAAGAGAGAGGGGGAGAGATGATTATGTTAACAGCAGACGTAGAGATGATAGGGATCAATCCCCTGAGTTGAGAAGGAGAGAGGATCGACACAGATTGGCCGATCGAAACCCGCAGTACAATGCAGAGAACAGGAATCCATTTCGTAATGGAGATGGATATGAACAGGAGGTATCGATACCTGTGAAACGTGAGAATCTTTATCCTGATTTATCCTGGTACACAGAACGCAGTAAAGATGACTAGGAAATAGGTCAAGCTCCAGTACACAGATGGGCTCACAGAGATAATAGACCCTATGTAGATATTGATATTTATTGGAGACATCGTAATGTCCAAAGGGCCCGAGCATTGGTAGATACAGGAGCGGAGGCCACTCTTATTCATGGAAAATCAAAGAAGTTTAAAGGTCAGCCTTTTACAATTACCGGATTAGGTGGAAAGGAAACTCCCGCAGTTCAAACTTTACTTGAAATGAGAATAGGTAGAATTCCTAGAAAAGAATACTCTGTATTAGTGGTACCACTCTTAGAATTCATAATTGGAATTGATATTTTGAAAGGAATGACTTTGCACTTAGATGATGGATGTTACCAATTTGGAACTAAACATTATATATCGTCCAGGCCTGTACGGGTTGGTCGTTTAAGAATGCCCCCCATAAAAGTTCCTCAGGCGACAAAAGTGGTTCGTCAGAAGCAGTATCGTATTCCGGGTGGTCATGATGAGATTAGTACCACTATTCGGGAGTTGGTGGATGCAGGTGTTATCACCCCAGTTACTTCTGCTTGGAATAATCCTGTTTGGCCTGTACGTAAGAGTGATAATTCATGGCGCATGACTGTTGATTATCGAGAATTGAATAGACACACACCCCCTTTGACTGTTGCAGTACCGGATGTTATTACCCTAATTGAAAGAATTCAAAAACATCCAGGTACATGGTATGCGTCCATTGATATTGCTAATGCTTTCTTTTCGATTCCGATTGCCTCTGAGTGTCAGGAACAATTCAGTTTTACGTGGAACGGGCGTCAGATGACGTTTAGAAGTCTTCCCCAGGGCTATGTGCATAGTCCTACGATATGTCACCGACTGGTGGCAGAGCATTTGGCTGAGGTACCGGTTCATCCACGAATTCAGATATGTCACTATATTGATGATATTTTGATCCAAGGTGAAACACAAGAGGAAGTTCAGACACAATTGGACAGAGTCATTGAGTGCCTGCGTGAGAAAGGTTGGGAAATCAACCCGGATAAATTACAAGGTCCGTCCCAGGCTGTGAAATTTTTGGGTATTAATTGGCATGAGGGGCACCGAGAAGTGATCCCTCAGGTTAAACAGAAAATTCTTGATTTTGCAGTTCCGAGGAACAGGAAAGAAGCCCAAAGCTTCATTGGTTTGTTTGGTTTTTGGCGCCAGCATATTCCTCATTTGAGTCAAATATTGGCCCCTTTGTACCGTGTCACTCGTAAAAAGAATGCATTTGAATGGGATAAACCACAGCAAGATGCGTTCAGTCTGGCAAAAGAAGCAATTCAGCATGCTCTGGATTTATGGCCTGTATGTGATGGTGATGTGGATTTGAATGTGTCTGTACAAGGCCTTTATGCGAATTGGAGTTTGTGGCAGAAACAAGGCAAGAGTAGAGTACCGTTAGGTTTCTGGACCAAAAAGTTACCTGATGCTGGTGAGCGTTATACACCTTTTGAGAAACAGTTACTTGCATGTTATTGGGCTCTGGTGGATACCGAGCAATTGACTTTGGGACATGATATAGTTTTGCGACCTGAAATTCCTATCATGCAGTGGGTTATGAGTTCGCCGAAAACTCACCGAATTGGACACGCTCAAGAGGCGAGTGTGATTAAATGGAAATGGTATATACAAGACAGGGCACGTGTGGGACAAAAAGGAGTTGCATCTTTGCATGAGCAGGTGGCACGAGCGCCATCGACTGAGACTGAGAGTGAATGTTCCGTACCTTTAGTACAGGAGTCTCCTGTTAAGTGGGGTAGACCTTTTGATGATTTGTCCGCAGAGGACAGAAACCATGTCTGGTTTACAGATGGTTCAGCAAGGTTCATAGGGACGAAACGGCATTGGAAGGCGGTGTCCTATAATCCGATCACACAAAAATTGCTGAGTACAACTGGTGAGGGTAAGAGCAGTCAATTTGCTGAACTCTATGCTGTTTATCAAGTTCTGAAACAAGAGTTACCTGGCACATGTCATATTTTCACCGATTCTTGGTCTACTGCCAATGGGTTGGCAGTTTGGTTACCGACTTGGCATTCCCATAGTTGGAGAATCCATTCAAAAGAACTGTGGGGAAAAGAATTATGGCAGGAGATTTGGGAAATGCTCCCACAGAGTACTGTTACAATCTTCCATGTGGATGCTCATACCCCGATAGACTGTCTTGACAAATTTTTTCATAACATTGCAGATGAGAAATCTAAAATTGCTGAGGCAGTGGTGGACAGGCAAGATTCTGATATTGCGGGATTGGCGAAATGGGCCCACCAGAAAGCAGGACACTTTGGAGAGAAAGCCACTAGCAGGTGGGCTGCTGATCGAGGGATTTATATTCCCCTAGATTTAATTAAAAATGTTATTTTACATTGTCCCATTTGTCAGCATATCAGGCAGCGCAAAGTGCCCCAAATTGTTAAAGGTCATTTACATCGCGGGAAATTGCCCGCTCAAATTTGGCAGATTGATTACATCGGTCCACTTCCTATGAGTAGGAATTGTCAATATGTTTGCACCATGGTTGATACATACAGTGGCCTGTTGGTGGCCCTTCCCTGTAAGCAAGCTACCCAATTGAATACTATTAAAACATTGGAATTGATTATGATGTATTATGGTGTGCCATTCCAAATTCAATCTGATAATGCATCCCATTTTCGTGGAAGATTGGTACAGGAATTCTGTGTGGAAAAGAATATTGAATGGGTGTTTCATATACCATATTATCCACAGGCCTCGGGTCTTGTGGAGAGGTTGAATGGCCTGCTGAAAGACCAATTGCGCAAATTAACAGATGACAAGTATAAGAATTGGCGAGATTTTTTGCCTCAAGCGCTATTGATTTTGAATAACCGTCCTTTTCTAAATGCTGAATCCCCACTTATGCGTTTGTTTCCTCCGAATGTTGATGCTAAGCCCAATGAGATCAGAGAGACTGTGATGTACTGGGAGATTACTCCCGGAGCTTTGGCTCCATGCAGAGCGACCCCAGGGTCGGCAGGTTTAGACTTGCATGCCATGGATGACACCATTATAAAAAGTAAAGATCGAGTCATCATTGAAACAGGTGTTGGTGTTCAGATACCACCTGGAAATTTCGGATTTATTGCCCCTAGATCGGGGCTGGCTGTAAAAGGCATTCAGGTGCTTGGAGGAATCATTGATAGTGATTATCAGGGAGAGATTAAGGTGCTCCTGCTGAATAGCAGTGAGGTTGACTTACTGATACATAAAACTGACTGAGTGGCTCAATTGCTAATAATGCCTGTTTTCAGTGGTGAGATCACAAAAGGCACTGCCCCAACGTTGCTAACTGTACGAGGCCAGAAAGGTTTTGGCTCCACAGATAATCCTGGGGCCAGAGTTTGGGTGCAGTCGCCTAAGAATCCCCCTGAACAAGCAGAAGTGATTGCAACCGGTCAAGACAACACCATTTTAGTTATGAGACCAGGGAAAGATAGCTGGGAAGCAGTCCCGGCTGACAAATGTTACTTACGAGAATGAATAATGCCTGTATTTGATTCTTTTTCAGATCATTCTTTGGACTGTTGCTGCAGGATGTGTCGGCGTTGGACTCCTTTTGGGATGGTACGACGAGAGAGGAGGGATCCCATCAACCTGGGCTGAGTTGAGAACCCGAGTGTCGCGTTCCTTCGCTGCGTGGGATTCGTCGCCAAACTTTTGGGTTACATTGGCCAAGCAAGTGACGAAGACCCCTCATTTCTGCTTGACACCGATGAGATCGGTAACGGATATACTGGCAACTTGTTTGGTTGCTGTCCCTGCTTCATTGGAGACTCTGACTCATATTTTTAATATAACAAATGCTCGCCCCAATGTTCTTCTGGGCGATTTCGCTGCCCATGAGTATTGCCCCTTGTGTACTGTACTGTCAGACCCGATACCGCCTGTCCAGTCCCAAATAGTTACCTATAATATCACACAAGGTGATTTATGTTTTTTCCTTACTTGTGATCCTAATGCGATTTCTGAATGTATGCGTTTCAAATTGAAAGGTGCCACTTCATTCACCGCTCATGAACGAACTTTGTGCTTTCAAAGGACACCGAAAACATGTACTTCTGTTCAAAATAACATGACTTGCAAGAGTATGGTAGTTACCCCCAGTCACTATCGCACGATGTTGCTACCTGCCGGATGGCTTTTCTCATGTGGTAATACTTCCTGGCCATATATCCCCGCAAATATTTCTGGAGGTCCTTGTGCCATTACTAGACTGAGCTTACTAATGTTCTCGTCGCATCCGAATGCCAACTCTCGTGTGATCCGAGATACAGTGAGGTTACAGGAGGATTGTGACTCATCTTTGCATTTATATTCCAAGTCTGAATACCTTAGTCTGGCTGTTTCAATTGTTGGTGTTCCTGCTTTGGCAGTTTATAATGCCAAATCTATTGGGAAAATGGCCTGCTGGATGGTAAAATCCATCAATCATACTTCTACAATCCTGTCTGACATGCTATTAGACGCCCAGGGTGAACGAAGGGCTATCTTGCAAAATCGAGCGGCCATTGATTATCTTTTGCTTAAACATGGACACGATTGTTCTGATTTTGAGGGTCTTTGTTGTTTTAACTTGTCGGATCATACAAAATCCATTCAGGTTCACATTGATAAATTACATGACTTGACAGAAGAAGTTAGAAAACACATTGACCAGGGCTGGTTTGACTGGCTCTTTAATTGGGTACCTGATTTGCATTTGTTACGTCAAATATTAGGAGGTATTCTGATTGCTATTGGCATTTTGATTTCTATCTGTTGCTTTATTCAGTGTATTCCTTCACTACTTCAATTCTGCACACCTGGTACTAGACATAGATCAGTTAGTCTTGTTTCATATTATTCTTCCACAGATGTTAGTTCTGTTTAATGAATGTATAATAGACTGAAGTCAAGGGTGAAATGTTCTGCTCGATTTTCCCGGCCTTCTTGTGTTAACAAGTGATTGAATGTGACTTCAGTCTCTTACCATTCAAGCCTAAGGGTTAGAGTAGTGAATGGAGCCTATTTACTAGGCACTTCGACATGATTCTGTGCTCTTCCCCATAGATCAGGGCTTGCACACATAGCCTAGGGGATAGATTCGTTAGCATTAGGGATAACCTGTCCTGTAGTGAGGGTATTTCATGGAGCTGTGCTGAATTCAGGCCTGGTAGGCCTCAAACGGGAGAGACTCCATCTTTCTTTCCGCTCCGGCAGCTTGGGATGCTTCTAGGTCAAAAGTAATGTTTTAGTTATGAGGTGTTATTCGCTTGGAGAGAACCGGTTCAGGCCGGCCCTTATCGAAGGATTGTATTTTTCTTCATGCCGAAGACACTACATCAGGCCGGCCGGCTGGGAACGTGTCCTTGGTACGGGGAGGTACAAGAATTTGGTGGGCGGCAGGTTACGGGCCGGAATTTTCCATGAGGAAACGCACCTCTATATTAGTGAAAGTCTGAGGCAGTTACATGTTCAGTCCGTAGGCGGCATCTAGCCGTTAGCAGTAAAGCTACTACTTATTCCAGGGAAGACGGACGCCATCTTGAAGGCGGAGAAGAACCGAGAGACAGATGCTCTCCTAGCAGAATAGCCAGAGAGGAGAGAGTAGCCGATAAGGAAGAGGTCCCAGTGACTCGGAGAAGGGTGATTCCAGGCGAGCCGAGGCACAGACGAGAAGGGAACCTAGATGACCACTGAGTGCAGGCTACATACTACTAAGGTGATGTCGACCCTTTCTTATTAGAGTGTATAATTTAATCTTTCACTTTCCTTTGCAGGTTATGTGTTATATTGTAATGTTATGTGATTGCGTATGTAATGAGTAATAAAGTACCCAGTTTGTAGTGAACCAACATATGCTGTGTGTTCTTGTATGAGAGGGTAGCCTATTCTTCTAGTCAGCTGCGGCTACATGAACAGATGTTAACCCTGATCAGGTAAGTGGTAACTGAATAGGGGAAAGAGGAGCCCCTCGAACCTGAGAACAGGCTATGCTCGAACTGGCAATCCTTGTGTGATCTGATGAATAGTGAGACTGATCCCCTTTTTGTATGATATGGTGATCATAGGATGAACTGTCGCATGAGACTGCCGTCTGGGTAGAGAGGTCTGGATTCGTGTGGAATCGCGAGGCCGCCACTTGTGATACTGTCGTATGGGCAGAGAGGTCTGGATCCGTATGGGATCGCGAGGCCGCCGATTGTGCTGAGACTGCCGTCTGGGTAGAGAGGTCTGGATCCGTGTGGGATCGCGAGGCCGCCACTTGTGATACTGTCGTATGGGCAGAGAGGTCTGGATCCGTAGGGGATCGCGAGGCCGCCGATTGTGCTGAGACTGCCGTCTGGGTAGAGAGGTCTGGATCCGTGTGGGATCGCGAGGCCGCCACTTGTGATACTGTCGTATAGGCAGAGAGGTCTGGATTCGTAGGGGATCGCGAGGCCGCCACTTGTGATACTGTCATATGGGCAGAAAGGTCTGGATCCGTATGGGATCGCGAGGCCGCCGATTGTACTGAGACTGCCGTCTGGGTAGAGAGGTCTGGATCCGTATGGGATCGCGAGGCCGCCGATTGTGCTGAGACTGCCGTCTGGGTAGAGAGGTCTGGATCCGTGTGGGATCGCGAGGCCGCCACTTGTGATACTGTCGTATGGGCAGAGAGGTCTGGATCCGTATGGGATCGCGAGGCCGCCGATTGTGCTGAGACTGCCGTCTGTGTAGAGAGGTCTGGATCCGTGTGGGATCGCGAGGCCGCCACTTGTGATACTGTCGTATGGGCAGAGAGGTCTGGATCCGTAGGGGATCGCGAGGCCGCCGATTGTGCTGAGACTGCCGTCTGGGTAGAGAGGTCTGGATTTGTGTGGAATCGCGAGGCCGCCACTTGTGATACTGTCGTATGGGCAGAGAGGTCTGGATCCGTGTGGGATCGCGAGGCCGCCGATTATAAGAGGTCTTGGTATGTATAGTAGGAATCCCCTGTCCTTAGGTGGTAGATATATGTGGTTGCACTATGGTAAACAGGTTCTAGGGAGGGGGTAACGTTCTGGCTGGGTTAGTGAGGCTCTGATGAGCGGGTTCTATCTGATCCGAAAACCCAAGCAGAACAGTGCCACAGGAGTTAGTTTCTTTTCCTAATTAGAGGATTTCAGTTTTGCTTGAATTTAGTCATAGACCATCATGGACCAGCATCCATCCACGCTGTGACAATCAGATTTCCTCTTTGGAAATTGATCAGGTTTGACATGGGGTTGTCAGAGAGGGAGAGCACAAGCTGGGTGTCATCTGCATAAGACACCAGGTCAAGCCCCGAGGATTTCACGACCTGAGTCAAAGGTTGTATGTAAATGTTAAACAATGTCGGGCTCAGGGACAAGCCCAGGGGTAGGCTGTTGTGCAGAACATGCGACTGGGAGCTGTAGGGGGAAGATAACCCAAAAATAGTGCTCAGGAAGAAAATAGGCAAGCCAGGACAGTGCTGAACCACCAATGCCTGTATCCTGTAGGTGCTGAAGCAGGATTTTGTGGGATACCGTATCGAACATAGTGCTTAAGCCGAGGAGTCTGAAGGCTGTAGCTCTGCAATCTTCCAAAGTGTAATGGAGATGCAAGGAGTGCAGATTCATTACTATGTGCTGGCCTATAGCCTTTCTGGGAAGTGTCCGAAATCTGCTACTCTTCTAGAAACTTGGCTAGAATACGGTTAACATGTCTATCTGCTACCTTGGCAAGGAAAGGCAGGATAGAGATAGGCCGAAACTTCTCAGGTTTGAAAGCATCTAGAGAGGGTTTCTTCAGGAGTGGGATGGCCTTGGCATGCTTCCAGGGGTCAGGAGCACATGCCAATGAGAAGGAGTGCTTAATACATTTTAGACATGGTGGAAGAAGATAGTCCTAAAGTTTAAGTAACACATCTGCCAGCAGGTCAGCCTGATTTTACTTGGCTACAAAAAGTGCATCGCTCCGATAGACTCAAAGGAGAGAGGACATTTAGTGAGGGCAGGGCATTGCTAGTAGGGCCATCTGAACCCAGGTGGGTAGTCTTAAGAGTAAATTTCAAATAAATATCCTCTATCTTGCCAATAGAATATTCTGTTAGCTTGAGTCAATATACAGTAGTCAATAGGTCAAAACTTTGATTGACAATCACCTTTGGTCTGAAATTCCCTGAACTTGCCCTTCCTGAAAAAATTACCACCCCATATGTCTCTCATCTCCACATCAATATTTGGTGTAACTGTGAAAGTGATAACATGTAAAGATATACTTACACTCATGAGAAGAAGTCAACGCCTTTCGCTCCATCACTATCATCTTCATTTGGCATTTCAGGATCCTCACCCGGTGGCTCTTCATGGCCTTCATCCTCTGTGATGTTTTGGGATGTTTCAGTGCAGGGTGATGTGGAGCATGCAACAGGCCATGGTGATTTTGCACACCTTATCGGGTGAGTAGAGGAGGGCTCCACCAGTTTAGTCCAGACAACAAAATCTCACCTTTAGGAGTCTGAAAGCCCGTTCCACTGGCAGCCGTGTTCTTCCATGGGCCTCATTGATATGGACTTCCCCTGGCATTTTTGGACTCCTCAGCAGTGTCAACAACCATGGTCGGTTTGGATACGCTGTGTCGCCTAGATGGAAAACAAAAATGTAAAATAATCACAGATTTTTTTAATACACATTTCTAAACAATATTCTAAAAGATTGTACTCACTAACAAGCCAGGCCTTCTCAGGTTCAAGTTGTGACATTTCCAGGGGTATGAAGCTGTTCTGTAGTACAAAGGAATCATGGGAAGAGCCAGGCAAACATGCACATATGCTTGTGACGAACAAATACTGTAAGCAGACAACTTGCTCATTGATTCAATGGAGATGTTTCCAATTCCGGTAGACCTGTTCTCTTGTGTGTGGTGGCACTAAGACAATATGTTTGCCAACAATTGCTCTAATCACATGTGGTAGGCGGCCCAAACCATAAAAGTTCCTCTTCACATTGGCTAAATCCTGCTGCCGTAGAAACTGGATGAAGCCGTTGATGGGTTTCATCATTGAAGATAGAACTTCTTGTAGCACACCACTGAAACTGTGACATTCGCCAGATACTGCTACAGTGTATTGGAAGGATCCTGTGGCCAAACAATGAAGTACTGCCATGAGTTTGACAAATGGTATTATAGATGTGAGATTTCTGTTTTGAGGCAAACAATCTGGTTCCCGCTGATAACATAAGTCCAGTATAGTTTGCATATTCAACCTGAACCTCTTGATTACATCTCTTTCTTCCATGATGGCAAAGTCTGAAAATGGGCAGTACGCCTGAGGCTGTTGTCTTCACACTCTCTCAAGGTTCATATCTCTTCATTGGAAAATACATTTGAACATTTGACACATTTTACACAGCAATATATTTGGAAAGTAACTCTAGAGTTATGTAGTCCTACAAAATATACATGGTTTAACTTCTTATTATAATCCAACATTTGTGTTTTGTCCTTTATTCTTCACAAATTACATTTATAGCCTAATATAATATTACAAACATTTTTTTAAAAAAATCTTCCTACAACATTGTCAACAGAGGTGTAAACAACACAGGGCTAATATCAATTTCCAGAACAGTAAAACACTATGGACAAATGTTTTTTTTAAAGAATGAGTGTCCAACAAACTAGCCCCCATTTTGAATGGTGGTGGCGCATTTAACAGTCACAAACACACTATTTTGCAGTTCAAAAATGGTGGACGCCTGAACTTGCCGATAGGATATTTGGAATCAGACTGGCGCAGCAGAAGTTTACTGAGTAGTAGGTGGTTAGCTGCGGACAAGGCCATAGGCTAACATTGGTGAAAGTAACGTACGAAGGCCAATGGCTGTGTCCATCTATGTTGATGATTGTGAACATCACATACTATTTTTTTTACATTTTTACTTTTACACAGCAGTTGGAAAACGCTCACTTGCCTCCTAACACTGCTGCCATCAAGACCTAATCTACTTTTTCTGTTGTTTGTTTCCGCAGGGAGCAATGATGCCAGGTTCAGCAGGTGAGAAGGCCACTGAATTCTTGCCAGGGGAGCTGGATTTGCTGGCACAGGAGGTCCTCTCCATGTATGGCCCGCTCTATGGCTCACCAGAGGAACAGGTACATGTCTGAAATGTATACAGGAATCTGTCTCACTGCTTTGTTTTCCATTAGCACAGGCTACACTGCCTCTTTGAGTTCTTGAGTGCAGTGTAGTTTTTGATCTGAACTATCATATATTTTGTGTCTTACATAGGACAATGATGTTTGGGATTTTAAGCACTTTACATTGTCAAAAACCAACAGCGTTAGCATGTTTTGTGTGTTTAAAGCTAGGCCTGGGCTGTAAATTCTGTTCCACTCTGAGGTTCCGTGTGAATCGGAACGACACTTTTTGGTGTGTTCGAATATGGACGAGTTTGGTATCTACGAACCGCAAATGACGAGTTTAGTGGGTGTACGCGTTTTCGCTACGCTACTATGTACGGATCGTCTCATTCCTAGGTATGTCCATCCGAACCCTCGGGTTCCATTTTAGATACGGCATCCATTTTGTTTCTTGCCCTCAAGTAGCCAGCGAACGGACCTTGTCCGCTCTGTGACCCTGGGATTCCCAAGCTTTCACGAAGGACACGTGTTTCTTTGAGGGTGTCTTTTATGATAGGGGAAATGACAAGGCAAAGGCAGATGGCCCCGCTCAAGGCTCATCTTGCCGTGCCAGTCTATTGTTTCAGTCATACATGCATTAGTCACGAGGTCTTTGATCCTGCAATCAAGTTTCCGTTATTACTCTCTACACTCTTTTTCAATCTGTTGTGCATCCTTGTTCTTCCTTTGCCTCTGTTTCTGTCCCTTCTCTTAATGTATTTACAGTCAGAATGGAATGTGCTTAATGTGGGGATAATGTGCTTTTACAGTTGGGAACCGGCAATGTTGCTGTAATTATGTTCCGGGCTTCTGAAACATGAATGCGACCCTTTTGAAGTTTATTGTGGGAACTGAGTTGTAACCTTTGTTTGCCATGTTGTGCAATGACCAAAATGTATATAAAAGGAGCGATCCACTTTTGCAATTCGAAGCAGTCTCCCAGAACCTACACATTGTGTACTTCTTGCGACTTCTGTATCCCTGCAGTAAATAAACGCAGATCTTTGACGCCGCCGGAAGTGTCCCGTGTCTCTGTGTTTTGTACGCCGGAACAGGTAACCCACGAAGGTTTCAGGTGTTGTCCCATGGCACCGCTGGGCCTTAGAATAGCCCAGTCCTTCAGTTGGCGCCCAACGTGGGGCGACATCAGCGGTACCGGTCCAAAGCCCGACGATCGTGAGGAACTTCGTGTGACATCTCCGAGGGAAGGTGCACCCCTCTTCATCGATCCAGTTGTCGAAATAAGTGGCCCGAAGACTTTTCCCGCGAAGATTCCCGCCTCCTGACGGCTGCGACGGACTGATGCCCTGACTGTCGACCTGTTTTGGCGCCTGGCGTAGTCCTTTGTACGGCGAGATGATAGACGGGCCTTCCTGGTGACGCCATTGCTCTTTCAGTTAAGTATTTGTGGGTCGCTCCCAGAGGTTACTTTGTTGTTTACATGGTTCCATTGCAGTTGTGGTTCTTAGTTGTTGGTTCTTAGTTGTTGGGTTTTATTTGACGATTGCAATTGCCAAAAACCGAGGGTCTTGCATTTTTGCGAGGACATCGTGATTCGATAGCCCTTGAAGTTTGTGAACTCGGTTAGTGTGCACGATGCCTGGCCGTAGTACTTTGTTTGGTTTCCTTAAATGTTGCAGCACAGATTCCCGACTGGAGGATGCATGTCCTATTGTATATAATGAATATTGGATTTGTTACACTAAAAATGATGGTGTTCTTAGTTGGCCATCACATGGTAGTTTCGAAACTGCAATCTTGGATAATCTTGAAGCTAAATTGTTTAAAAAGAAGGCTAGGCCGGCCATGTTTGATTCCTTTCGGTTATGGCGCAAAGAGGCCAAGCAGAAAGAAATCAAACAGATTAAGAAAAATAAGAGAGAAGGTGTCATTACGGTGATGCGAAATGCAGAACAGTATCAGCGAGACAAAGATGAGAAGGAGCAGGAAGTTAGTGCTAGACTTCATCATATGGCGGTGGATAAATGTTATCCGGTATTACCGTCTACTTCTGATAAGACGGGAGAAAAAGTGATAGAAGATCCCCTATTGTCCTATCTGTTGAAATCACCACCTCCCTATGCTCCAGATCTCGTGGGTTCTGTGATTCCTCCTGTTCCTCAACCTGTTGTTTTGGCGGCTGCTGGTCAGCCTGTCGTTCCTCCTGTTCTCCCGAATCCCCTTGTGCCGCAACTTGTCCATACTCCTTTACCCGCTCTTTTTCCTACTGCTCCTTTGCCAGGACCTCACCAGCCTATTGTTACTACTACTCCTGTTACCCCGACTACTGCTACTGTTTCTTCGCTTACTCCTAATGTTGTTGATCCTGTGCCTCCTTCTTCTTCCCCTTCTGTTCGTAGTCGTATATTTAATGCTGTCGCTACTCTCTATTCTCCGTTTTTTGGACCAGTACTTGGGTCAAATCTTTCTGATGTTGCTCAGAGGCGCAGTCAAATTCCTGATGGTAGGGAACGTGAGTCGTTAGTGAAAATGGCGCGTAAATGGATTAGGCATCCTGCGAAGTACGCTTCGCGTATAGTTTTTGAGACATTTTCTCACTTTAATGAGCCCACTCAAAGATTCGTGTTCGAGGAAATCCTTGAGAGAAGAGTGGGATAATGAGGAGGTAGATAATGTACCGCCTGAGATCACTGAGCTTCAGAATCAATTTTCGACTGGTACGATTGTAGGTGATAATGTTCGCCGTGCTTTAGAGCGTCTGTTATCTTTTCGATCTATAATGCAACCTCGAGCATTGTTTAAGGATGAAACTGCGGAGTGGATGGCAACACCTGGTCAGTATCCTATGCGGGAAGTTCCCCCAGTATGGATGCCAGGTAATCCTAATGCTAATCCTGCTATTCCACCACACTTTCAGAGAGTTTGGATACACCTCCCATGGAAGCGATCGGAAGTTTTGCAGGTAAAGCAAACCTTGCCCGACCCCCGTAAAAATCCTGCAGGTTATTATAAGGAGTTGTCCCAATTAGTGGATGCTACTGTCATGAACCTTGCTGATATTGACATGTTGTTTGGTAATGTAGTACCTCAACCGATTTGGGCGAAAATCCGTCAAGAGAATCACGCAGCTGAGTTAGGCGGTGATTGGGCTGCTCTTGCGGCAGCTGACGCCCAGCAAGTTGGTGGGGCTAAACCTGAACAGCTCATTGAGAATCTGCCCCAGAGGATAATTACACTTATGAAGACACTTCTGCCTGCTATACGCGTTAATTGGGACAAATTGTCTGCGTGCAAACAAAAGAAAGATGAGAGTGTCTCCGATTTCTTTACGAGATTTGAGGAGGCATTTATTGATCATAGTGGTCAGGATATGAGCTCTGAGGGAGGTCAGCGATTGTTCGTTGATAAATTTGTATCGAATTTGTTGCCTGAGCTAAGCAACAAGTTGAAGAATTCTGAAAGTTCGTGGGCCGTTTCTACCACTGCTCAGATATTAGCCACGGCCCAATACTATGAAAATAGAGAGAAAGAAGAAAGCGAACGCGCAGATAAGAAAACGAAGGATCTTAAAACAAAGGTCTTATTGCAGCAAGCGTATCCTCCGCGCTCGAATCAAAATGACTCGCAACAGCCACATCGTTCACAATCGCAGTTTTCTAGATCGCAGTCGTGTAATGACTCCCCTACAGCTCGCTTTGTGTTGGGGTACAATCAATGTGCATTTTGTAGGGGTGAGGGCCATTTGAAGTTTAATTGTCCGGTTTTGCGTGACCGCAACAATGGTGTTTCGGCTCGAGGAGGTCGTAGTGGTCCTCAACAAGCATCACGTGGTAGAGGTCGCGGTGTTACTCAGAATCAGAACGAGCGTCTTGCCACTTCATCAGATTCGCAAAATTGCTTTGATCGGCGCGATCCATCGTCTGGTAGATCCGCACAGTATCATGTGGACGACTATTATGTCGAGCATGATGTTGGTGCTGACGGTAATTACTAGGACAGCCCTAGACAAAGAAAGGGAGTAGTATCAGTTCCGGTTGATCAGAGAGGGCCTTATGTCGCAGTTGCTACATTGGGCGTAGTTGAGCCTTTTCTGTTGGACACTGGTGCAGCGAAAAGTTCCATCATGCATTCGAAACTCCCTGGCGCGCCTTTGTCTGGCTTGACGAATGTTTCCGTTGGATTCTCCTGCACCCCCGTTAGCAATCCAGTTTCTAGCCCTTTGCCCCTTACAATTGGGTCTCGTGAGTTAGAAGCTCCGTTGATTTTGACTACTGGTTGTGGTGAGAATCTTTTGGGCCTGGATTTATTGAAGCGTTTATATGCAACTTTGTACTGTTCTCCTGCGGGAGTGGAGCTTACGCTAGGTCAGAGAGTGATCTCTCCTATGTATTTGTCGACTGATAAGCTCCCACCGGAATTGAGTTCTCTTCCTGATTCTTTGTGGGCGACAGGTCCCAATGATGTGGGCCTGCTGGATATACCACCTTATGTTGTTCAATTGAAATCAAATGTGCGACTGCCACGTATTCCCCAGTATCGTATCTCTCTTGATGGAGAACGAGCACTCTTAGCGATCATTTACGATTTGATCGATAAAGATGTCATCGAGGAAACACGAGGTAACGTGTGTAATAGTCCTGTGTTACCTATTTTGAAACGAACTGATCCATCTAAGCCTCCTGTGTATCGTTTTGTTATTGATTTAAGGGAGGTGAATAAAATCGTTGTTCCACAGTTTCCCGTGGTGCCTGACATTACAGCTTTGCTGACTCTGATTCCAGCTTCTGCATCATGGTTCTCGGTAATCGATCTGAAGAATGCGTTCTTTAGCATTCCGATTGCTGAGGAAAGCAGAGATTTATTCGGTTTCTCATTAGGTGGTCGCAGCTTCAGGTTCAAACGCGTACCTCAGGGCTACTGTGAGAGTCCATCGATCTACAGCCAAGCTCTTAAGAGTCAACTTGATGCGTTTGTGTTGCCGGCTGGTGCGGCCTTGATTCAGTACGTTGATGATCTGTTGGTAGCTGCTGACACTGAACAGATTTGCAAAACTGCTACAGTATCACTGTTGCAGCATCTATGTGACTTACATCACAAAGTGTCACCTTCTAAACTACAATATTGTTGTCAAGAAGTAACCTATCTAGGTCACTTATTGTCAAAGGCGGGAAGAAGGTTGACCCCTGAAAGAATTGCAGCAATTGCTCGAATGACTGTGCCAACAACTCAGAGAGATGTGCGTGCCTTTCTAGGTATCACGTCATACTGCAGACAGTGGATTCCAAATTTTTCACTGTTAGCGAAGCCGTTGATAGCTCTCACGTGCAAGGATGTCTCGACTCCTTTGCCATGGACGGAAGAATGTCAGAAAAGTTTTTCTGACCTACGTGATGCGTTGTGTTCGGCTCCTGTGTTAGGTACTCCTGATTACAGTAAGCCATTTACACTATACGTTCACGAGAGAGAAGGTTGTGCGTTGAGTGTTTTGACGCAACAATTCGGTGGTAAGCAGCGTCCATGTGCATATTTTTCCTCGACCTTAGACCCGGTAGCTAGAGCGTTGCCGAGTTGCTTGAGGGCGACAGTGGCAGCTGCAGTGTCTATTCGACAATCCGCAGGTTTGGTTATGGATAATATGCTCATAGTGATGGTTCCCCATGCAGTTGACACTCTCCTGAATCGGACAAAAACTCAACATCTGACGAGTGCAAGGTTGTCCGGCTATGAGCTGACACTTTTGGCAAGTCATATACAGATCAAGCGTTGTAATGTGCTGAATCCGGCGACATTGTTGCCGAATAATATGGAATCAGATGATGTACCACCACATGATTGTTATTTACGAACTGAGGAAGAAACAAAGGGTCGTGTGGACCTGAAAAACACTCTGTTGACAGATCCCGATGGCACTTTGTATGTTGATGGTTCATGTTTTAAGTTGCCGAATGGTGATGTGACGACTGCGTATGCTGTAGTGACGTTGAGCACGGTTGTGGAAACTGCGAGATTGAGTCAGAATTCAGCGCAAGCCCAGAGTTGATTGCATTGACAAGAGCGTGTGTTTTGTCTAAAGGAAAGCGGGTGAATGTGTTCACCGATAGTCAGTACGCATTCGGTGTTGCGCATAGTTTTGGTCGATTGTGGAGAGAAAGAGGATTTATGACATCGCATGGTACGAAGATCCAACACGGGCAGCTCGTGAATGATCTTTTGGATGCACTTACATTGCCTAAACAGGTAGCGATTGTTAAATGTAGTGCGCACCGAAAGGTTACGGATGATGTTGGTCGTGGTAATGCATTTGCAGACGAGATTGCTAAGGAAACGGCTAAGAATCTTGCAACCCGAATGTATGTTACGAGTTCGGTGAGGTGGCCAACGGAGACTGGTATGTGTGAAGACACTGTTGAGAGTGTGAAAGCAATTCAGAATGAGGCCACTGAAACTGAAAGAACCAAGTGGAAAGAAAGCACGGGAAAGTTGGACATGCATGGATGTTGGGTTGACTTGTCGGAACGTCAGAGGTGGATGTTACCGGATGCGTATGTATTAGCTGTCGTGACTATGGCTCATGGTTTGTCACACATTAGTGCGAAAGGTATATGCAAGTTATTGTCCCCTGTATGGAAGAACGATGGTATTGCTAAGTGTGCTGAGAGGGTGGTTAAGAATTGTATGGTGTGTTTGATGCATAATCCTGGCAAGGGCACCCCCACTCCTCCCTTTGAGGTTATCCAATTGGACTTCATCCATATGGAGAGATGCAATAATCTGAAGTATGCTTTAGTTGTGGTTTGTGCGTTCTCCAGATGGATTGAGGCCTATCCTCTTAAGGATAATACTGCCCTGTCCACAGCGAAAGTCCTATTGAAGGAATACTTTCCTCGGTATGGAATGCCACGGATTGTGTGGTCAGATAACGGAAGCGAGTTTGTGGGAAGTGTGATGCAGAGTGTGTGTAAGGGCCTTGGAATTCGACAGAAATTCCATAGTGCCAATCATCCCCAGGCAGCGGGTTAGTTGAAGGGTACAATGGTACTCTGAAGCTGAAACTTGCGAAGATACAAGTTACGACTGGTTTGTCATGGCCTGATGCCTTGCCTCTGGCTCTCCTATCGACCAGAGCGACTGTACACTCTCGAGTAGGGCTCAGCCCATATGAGATTGTGTTCGGCCGCCCTGCGAATATTTGGGGAGTTCCGAGACCTAAGGCCTTTGGTAGTCTTGAGTATCCAATGCTAATTGATTATCTTCATGATCTGACTACTAAACTGAGGTTAATTCATCAACAGGTCTTTGAAGCTTTGCCGGCACAGACAGAGGGTCCTGGACATCGGCTCCAACCGGGTGACTGGGTCGTTACCCGAAATTTTGGCCGAAAACGCAACTTGGAGCCAAGATTTGTGGGACCCTATCAAGTGCTATTGGCCACAAGGACTGCAGTTCGGTTGGAAGGCAGAAAGAACTGGGTACACGCCGGCCATACCAAGAAGGTGCCGATCCCTTCACCAACAGATAGTTGGGTGAGAACTGGTATAGCGGCAACGGAAACTGAGACCCCTCTATGCTTTGTGCCGTTTAGCGATGCTCAACCTGTAAGAGACAATTCATTGCAGTCAGACACACCTGTTGAGTCGTCAGTTGAAGAGAATTCGAGGTCTGAATCGTCATCTAATCGACTGAACACTGTTTCACCAGCTGAACAATTATTTGAAGAACAGACTCGACCTGGAAGAAATCGATACTTTCTTCGTCCACATAACAGAGACTAATAAAATTTTTCTTATATTTTCCTTTACTGGTGCCACGAACATTACGAACAATTACATCCTTTTCTGATTTTTTGAGTTTCTTTTTATGTGTGCTTCTCACAGCTAAAGAGATTTGTATTAAGCTGAGTGTTTAGGAAAACCTATCATCCGGGTTAACCGTAGGGCCGTGCGGGTACTCCCTTCTGTTTAGCAGGTTTCTGACACTAGGTCGGTTACTTTTTGTCGACTCCTGGGAACTCCTGGGAATTGATAATCGCTACTCAGAACGAAGTGCGTCAAGTACGTCACGGACGGTTTTTAGAGGATGGCATTCTCTAAGCTGTTGGAAGTAGAAAGGATGTCGGCACAAAGATCAAAATTGCATAAGATTGTACGAACAAACTGTTTTCTGTTTCAGGTATTCCTACTGTTTCTGACTGTGTCTATGCTATTGGTGGGTGGAGTGTATTTTGGAATACAGTCGTTATTGCCTTCCATTTCACCTACTCTGTCTGCTAAACTAAGCTCTATTACCACTGTTTCTCCACATTCTTTTCATCCTCTGCCCCAACATGAACAGGTTAGACGTGCGGAATTCATGAATAACTCCTTCGTTCAACTCCTACATCAGCATCAGTTGGTGATGAATACTACCAACTGTTGGGTGTGTGGGTTAATGCCACATACCATGGATAGGGGTATTCCGTATCTGGTTCTTCCTTATAGCTCCCAAGGGTCAGCTCGAGCATTCCAAACTATGTTCCGTAGTGCACTAGATTCCTACCCCAGTCGAGAGCCACGCTCTGCAAACTTTGGTCCTGGCCTGTACCACAAGCCTTTGGCGATAGCGATTACGGATTTAGATAGAGATGTTTTTGATGCATCGCTTATTCCAGATGAAGAGGTGCAAGCATATAAGGATCTGAGTGAGGCTGAGTATAGTAGGTCAGTGGGTGATAGACAGCTTAAGAGCTCGTCTCCAATATGGATCGTACCCCACCTCGGTAATTTCTGCTTGAAAGGTTTGGGTCGAAATCCGAGAGCACAACTTGGGAACAGTGCTTGTACTGATACGTATGTTCTACCGATGCTCTCTTCCCCTGTTTTTCTGACTGCCAAGGGTACCTATTTTGTATGTTATGAACGTGCATATACATGGTTGCCCCGTGACTTTTCGGGTACCTGTTATATCGCGAATCTTTTGCCACTGACTTTTACAGTTGCCTCAGACTATCACAAGACTAGAATTGTGAGAGGCGTTATTAGCAAAGAGGATACTGCCGGTCAAGAAGCAGGAGACTTCTTTAAGGGTTTCTTGCCGTTTTGGGGACCTATGGTTAATAGTAGGAACCTAAGACAGTTGACCCGTGTGGTAGAGTCGACTGCTAACATAACTGCGAGTGCTCTTGGTAATTTAACAGCGGAACTTCAGGCGGATAGACTTATGACGTTGCAGAACCGTATGGTTCTAGACGTTGTTCTTGCGGATAGAGGTGGTGTGTGCAAAGTTATCCATTCGAGTTGTTGCATTTTCATTCCTGACAACGCTCCAACTGTTTACCAAGCCATCTCGAAGTTGCATAAGATTTCCGAGTCCATACACGTGGACGAAGGTAATTGGACACTTCTTGGATGGTTTTGGGGTCTGATATCAACTTGGGGTTGGAAGATTCTGATGATCGTAGGGGTTGTTGTGACGTTTCTGTTCACGTGTTGTCTTTGTGTGCAGTGTGGTCCTGCCTTATGTGGCCTCTGTGCTACAACGTGTATAAGACGGCCATCTGTTACCAAGGAGACATTGATGGATAGAATGATGTTCCAGCAACAGCTGAACGATCTGATGAATATCGAAATCGACTCTGATCTCGACTAGTGCTTGCCTACATGAGGGCAAAAGGAGCGTCTGAGGTTCCGTGTGAATCGGAACAACACTTTTTGGTGTGTTCGAATATGGACGAGTTTGGTATCTACGAACCGCAAATGACGAGTTTAGTGGGTGTACGCGTTTTCGCTACGCTACTATGTACGGATCGTCTCATTCCTAGGTATGTCCAACCGAACCCTCGGGTTCCATTTTAGATACGGCATCCATTTTGTTTCTTGCCCTCAAGTAGCCAGCGAACGGACCTTGTCACGAAGGACACGTGTTTCTTTGAGGGTGTCTTTTATGATAGGGGAAATCACAAGGCAAAGGCAGATGGCCCCGCTCAAGGCTCATCTTGCCGTGCCAGTCTATTGTTTCAGTCATACATGCATTAGTCACGAGGTCTTTGATCCTGCAATCAAGTTTCCGTTATTACTCTCTACACTCTTTTTCAATCTGTTGTGCATCCTTGTTCTTCCTTTGCATCTGTTTCTGTCCCTTATCTTAATGTGTTTACAGTCAGAATGGAATGTGCTTAATGTGGGGATAATGTGCTTTTACAGTTGGGAACCGGCAATGTTGCTGTAATTATGTTCCGGGCTTCTGAAACATGAATGCGACCCTTTTGAAGTTTATTGTGGGAACTGAGTTGTAACCTTTGTTTGCCATGTTGTGCAATGACCAAAATGTGTATAAAAGGAGCGATCCACTTTTGCAATTCGAAGCAGTCTCCCAGAACCTACACGTTGTGTACTTCTTGCGACTTCTGTATCCCTGCAGTAAATAAACGCAGATCTTTGACGCAGCCGGAAGTGTCCCGTGTCTCTGTGTTTTGTACGCCGGAACAGGTAACCCACGGAGGTTTTAGGTGTTGTCCCCTGGCACCGCTGGGCCTTAGAATAGCCCAGTCCTTCAACTCGCGGAATTTGGGTAATTTCAAGTTCCGCGGAGAATGCGGATTTGGCCAAAATTCTGCTTTCCGCGAATTTTTCTCTTGTTCGCGATCTCAAAATGCGTGTTCGCGGAGATTTTTAACCATTTCGTGGAGATTTGCGTAGCGCGACTACGCAAATTCCGCCCACCCCTATTTAAAGCCATAGTTTCTAATTGGTGTGTAGGGAGAGATATATCTATGTATATGTTTTTATTTCATGTGCTTCGTTGAAAACCCACATCATGGAAATTGGGAATCACATTATATATTCTTTACAACTGTGCATGAAAAGGTTTTCTGTAAAACAACATAAAAATGATGTTAGCCATGTGTATGTTCCCACACATCACTGTTTCGGGGCTCTCCAAACCAGTAGCCCTGAGATCCCTTCAGAGTAGCAAACACCCTTTGTTGGATAGGCACAATGTCATTTTTCCATTTACAAGTTAGGGGAAGGCTGTGATCATGTAGCATCATAATCATCAGGCTCCAGATAACATGGCCTGACAATAAGCAGTGCTCAGGCAGTATAATGGGCCAGGCAGCGGCTGAGTCACAGGGACAAACAACAGAAGCACTGAGGTACATCTGTTAAAAACATATATCTTTTCCAGGTCAAATGTTGTGGTGTGCTTGAAAATATGCCCCTGAATGCTTTTAAATGGCCCACAGTTGAAAAGGAGAGTTACCTGACTTCTTGAGCTTGCACTTTATTTCATTTTTACTCCCATTTCTAAGTGTGTCATGTCCAAACTGCAGTGTCCTTACTCTCAGTGACCACTATTCACTGTGCCATAAGTTTATATGCTTAGCCTTCAGTAGTTCACAATCTTTTGCATTGATCGGAAGTAGGTCACATCACAGGACATGTAGGGGCCTCCTGGGCTAGATGATGCCACTGGCCTTGATTGGTGAGTTTAGACCATGGCATGGGATGAGGCTAGGCAACAGGTCAATACAAAAGTTTGTATTAAGATATTGCTATTAACCAGCATGGGACAATCAAAAATGGGACATATGGAAGGCCATTGCCAGGAAGGTGCGGACCACGGGGGTCTTCAAGTGGCGCAGTGATCCTACCTGATTCCTGTTCACAATCAATGGACTGTTCTGAGCGGACACATGGCTGCCCAAACTCCACATACACATCATGTTGTTTGATTTCATGAGGGACAATTGTACCAAACAGATAAATAGTGTTTAATGTGTCAGGTGTGATGCTCCTTTACTATTGTAGATGATGTAATGGTAGCCCTATTACATGTGACAGAGCATACTAGGCAGTTAGGATACAGTGAATGTACCTCAATGTCACACTGGTAAGTTGGTATTCTACACCAACAAGAATGAGCATGTGATCCAAAATGACTAGAGACATCAGTATTAATAGCTACATTTTGGAATCAAAATATATCCAAATTTTGTTTAGCATAAGAAATACTGTTTCATACATGTTAAAAGTGACAGTTTAGAATGATGTCTTACTCCTTTACAAAGATATGTCTGTAATCCAGTCTGCTATTTGACCTATGATAGTAATAGGAATACATTTTATCTTGAATCACAGACAGGAATGTGTACACATGGGTGACGGAGTGACACATTCCTAAATCATTTCTTAATGTCATTTGTCACGTCCAGATGATAACGCTATGATGGAGATAAATGTCAAACCGTAAAGGGATTTACCAAGATGGAATGTTACATCATATATATGTAGGATTATCCCATTAGGAAAGCTCAAAATCAGGCTTGACTCATGACTCATTAGGCAACTGATGAAATGCATCAAGGTGTAATATGTTGTATATTGTGATTTGCATGTGAATCTTTGAAGTAAGTATTATATGTGACTGTTGATGTTCTACACATTGTTGACTACAATGAAGGCCAACATATTTAGTGAAACGATTTTACTAAGATACAACAAACTTCAAATAACTACAGGTTTTTGGGAGTGAAATGTGAAAATGTGTTTTGCTCTGTCCATGGGTCTATTAGAAAGGTTTCAAGGGCTATGTATTTACTTATGCTGTGGAAGTAATTTGTTAATTCACCCAAGTATTTGTTTCTGACTCTCTTCAACAGCGTAGGTATTTACATAGTATGTGATACATTGCCAAGCTGCTTTAGTGCAGAATTCCTGCTACCATGGTAAAAAGCCCCAAAGAGTTAAGCTGCTTTCAGTTTATGCTGATATTGGCACACAATTGCAGTATTTGTTGACTCACTTGTATTCATATTTTACTTATTAAGAATAGAAAGTGTGCAAAGCTTAGGGCCAAGTGAACACACTGTACAATGGTACTTTTGGTTGATATCCTTCAGTTCACTATTCTAAACAGCAAATGCCAACCATTTAGAGGTGTGGAACAGTTCCTAGAGAGAAATAATAATGGATAAGTAGCGAATGCGAGCCGGCAATGGTGACTCCTCGGTGTTGGTATTACTGGATATGTCGGCGCATTCGACACGGTCAGCCACACAGTGCTGATAGGAAGGTTAGAGTGACTGGGGGTGAAAGGCTGCGCCTTGAAATGGATGCAATCGTACTTGTCACATAGACAACAGGTTGTAACCATGGCACCATTTGCCTCCCCTAAGTCCCTGGTTTGCCATGGAGTGCCTCAGGTCTCGGCAATAAGCCCCATCCTTTTTAATATATACTTACGCCCCCTGATTCCCATCATAAAATCATTTGGGATTGATATGGTTAATTACGCCGATGACACCCAACTGGTGTTTTCTCTGGAAGGGAAGCACGTGGTGTCTATGAATACCTTCCAAGTATGCATGTGTTGGGTTTCTGGCTGGCTTAAAGCAAATTCTTTGCAGCTCAACAGGGGGAAAACGGAGCTGTTATACTGCTCTGCAGCAAGACTGTCAGAGTTCCTACCGTGTGAGTTTAGACTCACGCTGGAGGACGACCCCCTGGTGCCAGCTAAAACAGTACGCAACCTGGGTATCATGGTGGATGAAGATCTTCAAATGCTGTCACAGGCTAATAAAACAATCAGTGTGTGCTTTGCCTTGCTAAAAGCACTTTGGCAGATTTTACCACTCCTACCCAGTGAGGCTAGACCCCTGGTGGTGAGGAGCATAATTCTGAGTAGACTGGACTATTGCAACTCTTTGTATTTGGGTGCCCCTCAATACATCTTGCAAGGGCTGCTAAGAATCCAGTCTATAGCAGCTAAACTGGCACTCAACAGGCAGCGTAGCTCCTCTTCCACCTTGGCTCTGAGGGACCTCCACTGGCTGCCCGTCAGGGACAGAGTTAACTTTAAATCCTTGTGTATGGTATACAGAGCACTGCATAGTACAGGTCCGGTATCTATGCAAGAGAGATTCATCTGGTACAAGCCTACTAGACATTTACGCTCTTCTAGTGCAAATCTGGCAACAACTACCATATTCAAGAAATCCAGGATGGGAGGTAGGGCCTTTGGCACTGCAGCTTCACGCCTCTGGAATGAGCTACCCCAGAGCATCAGACAAGCGAACTCCCTGCTAGGCTTCAGAAAAAGTCTGAAGACCTGGTTATTTGCCAGGAATGAGAAGTAATGCTTCCTGTTAATAGTCAGGCCCGTTTCTGTTGATCTTATCAGCCTAGGTCTGAAAGCGCCGGGATTCCCGTAGGGTGACAGTTTGCTCTATACAAGTGTGCCATACAATACAATACAATACAATACAATATGGTACAAGATCATACATGATATAGGAGGGATAATTGGGAATTACATAACTGTGACCAAATGGTTTCTGAAAATGTTGCCTACATGCATGAGCTTATGCTAATGTAGAACCAAAGTTTGAGAGGCTTAAAGCAGGTGAAATCTGTAAACTTGGAAAAAAAATTGTGATCAAAGTGCATGATCACTTCTGTTTACACACATCCAATAACACTATTGTCTATGCCATTTCGGCATCATCTGGGGCTCCTTCAGAAACCACTCCCTGGTGGTGGCAAACCCTACTGCTCCTTTTATACTTGCATCCTTGTCTGCCTCCCAGAGTTTCATCTCCACCCTCCCTCTTGCACCCCAGTTGATCACACCTGCCCCCCTAAAAGGGGTGGTGTCTCCTTTGATGCAAGCACCTCACCCCTTGCTCATGTTCTGTCAGCTGCACCGAGTGAGGCAACTATTGACCTCCTCTGCAACATCTCCATAGGTCAGACTGTACTACTGAATGCCATCCAGGGGCTTGGCTGGCAAGTACAACAAATAGTAGCCTACCTGGAAGGCATTTACAGTGCTATATCTGGCCTGCAGATGTCTTTTCAAGGTCTAGCCTCCTCACTGACGTCAGCCTCCCAACCATCCCTACCTTGTGCTCTCCCTCCCATCTGTTCCCAACCAAATTCCCTATTCCCAAGTATTCTCACACATTTGCACACACCCACTCACACAGGCACAAGAGTACACTCACACACAAATAAAACCAACACCAAAAACACAGGTGCAGATACGAACAGACAGACAACACCAGCACACCCACAGAAACTGTACCCACCACCACACCCACAAACAACACACCAACCACCAACATACCCACACACACCACACCCACCACCATATGCACAGATACTAACCCACCACCAGCACAGCCACATACACCACACACCAGACCCTCAGACACCTGCACCCTAAACACATACATGCACAACAGACACTTCCACTCCTGCTACCTCCCAACCCCAACTCCCTCCGGAACAGCTTACTAATTTTCCCAGTGAGAGTCTACTGTTTGCCTTAGACCTGAGCCATGCCACACTCAAACCCACCCCTCCCAAATTTACACCTACATCTTCCACCTCAACCCATCCCTTCTACATCTCAAACCATCCCTCAAAAGACAAGAACCCCCTACTAATCCCCAAGATACTTCTAAAAAAAAGCAAAGGCCCCATCCCAAACCCAAGAGCACCCCTCCCATGCCCACACCCCTCCCAAACCCAAGAACACCCCTCCCAAAACAGCAACACCCCAAATCCAAGAAAACCCCTTCCAAACACAAGACCACCCCTCCCAAACCCAGGACTACCCTTCCTAAACCCACACCCCAAACACAAGACCTCCCTTCCCAAACCTGAGTGCCACGGCATACCTGTGCACAGAACTTTGTGGACCAAATTTGGACTTGCACCAAGTCTTTCCTGGCATTAATTTCCATTTGCAATTGTTCCTACCAATGTTTTAGTGTAAAATATGTAGTACATATGATTCTTTAGCATGATGGCAGGAGCTAATACATAACATACCTTTTAAATGTCTACCATGTTAAGTGCATAGACTGGTTCACATGGTATGTGATGGTCTTTTGAATTTAGGTGCAGCCTTTCAACATAGTAGTGGGCACTTGCACCAACAAGTGGACGTTGAGACATTATTTAAGGATATTTTAATACAGGTGTGTTTGTTTCACCTAGATTACTGATAAGTAGGCATACATATGCATTGCACCTTGTAATGTAATGTGCAGATTTAAATTGTATACAATACAGGACTTGCACTAGAAAAGGGGAAATGTTACATGGTTAATTATCTAGAGTGCTTCAAATTTGGGACTGCCATTCTTTTTCAATGTAATCTATGAAGTGAGGGTTACAGCTTGCCTTATGCAATTTCTGTATGATTTACATTGTACTTATCCCAGTGATGTGTGATGCATATGTTTTTATTGTGACAATTTTCATACTCTATTTTCATACATACACTTGTAAGGTAAGTTTGTGATTTGATATCCTTTTTTGTGTAAGTGTCCTTTTTTGGGAAGGCAGCTGGCACCAAATTTATGAACACAATGTAGTTTTACATGTGTGTTACTTCAAATGAATTAAACGTCAACATTAGTAACATATGCATTGAACGTTGGTATGCTATTGCTTGTGTGAGTAATTTAAAAATGTATGAGTCCTGAGCAAATGTGAAAAGCCAGGTAAAAAGATAACGGGGGAGGTTACCTTTGGTTCCAGCGATGACGATATTAATTTGCATCATGATCAGCCAGGAGCAGCAGAGGCAGGACATGCAGAATTAGCTCCATGGCGGTATAAGAAGTAGCAGGTGAGTAAAGGTGAGTTTGTGCATTATATGAGCTCCATTCCACTAACTCAGGTGTAGAGATTTCTCCATCAAAGTGCATCAGGAGGAAGATTCGGCGGACAAAGTGGCAGAACCACCCCTGTCATTCACTATTGCCTATACCACCGTCAACGCAGTCGAGTTTTCCTGGTGGTGATGTTAGGACCACTGCTGTCTTTTGTCAATTCAATAACTAACATCTAAATAGGGCAGACTCAAACTGCTAAGATCTAAATCAGGCCTTACGTTTGTGTTAATTTTGTTGGTAGAAAGGACTTTCTATCAGCAAGTTGTAGTGGTTAGCTACCTCTGTGATATTGACATAGATTATTGCTATAATTGTTTTTAATATCATAGGCAAATTGGCTGTTTGTTGTTTAATCTACACTTGAGGCCTGATTACGAGTCTGGCAGTGCACGGACTGCCAGACTTGTGGGGGCATGGCAGCGACGGTCTCCTGACCGGCCTGTTATGATTAAGGTGATTGGACTGTCATCGCCCCACCACAGCCGCCAGTGTTGTTGCCCCCATCAGGAGGCATCAGTTTGCTTGGTGGGACTGCAGTGGCACTGGAAAGCATATTAGGAGTTTCCTCTCTGCCATGGTTTTCATGGAGGTTCCTCCTCCATGAAAACCCTGGTGGAGAGGAAACAAAAGGGGGTCCCACAGGGCCCCCCTTGTGCATCTGCACCTTGTGGTGCATGCAGGGCAGCACAACATGAGCCCCTTTGTGAGCATGCACCCAAGTTCCATGCACAACATGGACTTTCCAGTGTATGCTGTGCAGGAAGTGTTTATTTTGGCACTCCCATTGCGTTGTGCCAATTTTTATAGGCCCGCCGTGGGAATGCCAAAAAAAGTCTGACAGACAAGAGGAAACTCCTAATCTAGAGGGCGGTCCGACCACGGGTTTGACAGTGCGGCAGCCGGCGCTGCACTGCCAAACTAGTAATAATCAGGTCCTAAGTGTAGATTGTTGGTGGTGTCTCAAAATACTTTGATTAAAGTGGTAAAAACAGCTTTGTATGACTGTGTGGGTAAAACTTTAGGATAGTTTGAATAATGGATTGTTCAAAATCTATTATTTTTTTATATGGGGTGTAGGTGTTTGTTTTACTTTTTATGTGGATTAATATTTCTGAATCAGTACCACTTTTTATATTAGGTAGTAGAGCATGTGTGAACAGTATATTACATTTTGGTACTCCATTTTGGTACTCCCCTTGTATGGTGCATATCTCAGTGAATGGTTTGTGGCACATTTTAAATGTGCCATCCATCATCCATGTTTGACATTGTGTTAGTGTTAGTCAAAGATCAGTGGTAGAAATTGTTATGATACTTTTTTGTTGCTTAGGTTATCATATAAGAGGAATGTTAAGTATTCAGTAATTTGTATATCTTGGTACCTTCTAGGTGCAGGAGGGCTGTCAGCGGTGGCTTTTTTACTTTGTGCTACTAACTGTTTTGAAGCTGGGTAAAGGTGGTACTTGCCCTCTACTGTTATTGGGGACTTTGGGAAGTAAATCTTTTAATATTTTAGTTGTGGGATCTTGAGAACTGGTACTTGCCTCTGTTACATCTTGTAGTAAATATTACTTATTTATGTTAATAACAACCTAATCGTTTGTTGTCTCCCACCCATAGCATGCATGAGTAATACTTAGTACATTTCCAGTTGATTGTTTCTGTGCTTTTACCTTCGTCTCTGTAAGTTTTAGCCCATGTGAGATTGTAATTGTTTCCCCTTTCTGTGAGGTGATGTATCTTGCTCTTTCTGTCATTTTGTCTGAAAATAGTGTAATAATATAAATTATTAAATGTGTAATCATTGAAAATAGGTTAACAATACATTTTCTGTTTCATTTTCTAATTTACAATTATATGTGTGTTCTTGATGGAAATTGCACTCTTTCTCTTTTTTCAATTGGGACTCGTGTAGTGTGATTTTCTTTTTTTAAATGTTTGTTTGTTGATATTTAGCTGGGGCAGAAGAGTTTAATTTGTTTATATCCATGTTAGAGTAAGTTTGGAGCTTATTAAATGTCTTAATTTATTCACTTTTTGTGAGTCTTTGTCCATGTATTTAATTTTTCTTGTTTTTCTGCAGTATGATAGTTTTTGAAGATGTATTAATTGTTGTTTAGTACCTGCACTAAGAGACAAAAAGTAGTAGAGTGTTTGGGTAGTTAGTTATTATGTTGGTAGTTAACAAAAAAACACAAAAAAATCTATATATATATATATATATATATATATATATAGTGAAATATTTGTTTTCAAATGGATGAATGATTCATTTACATAATTAAATGAATTGTTATTTATTTTTATCAATTAAAATGTATTATAAGCATATTTCTGTGTTACAAATTTGATCATTTAATTTGTTTTTTGGCTAATTTATAAAATGTTAAAAATGTTGTGATTCATATGTTGTTGCTTTAAACTTACTGATTTTTATCAATATTTATGTAGTCAATGTTTCAATACATGTGTATATTTCTATGTATTCAAATGTTGCAATATTTTTGTTATAGCTATAAATGAAAACTGCTGTTTTGGTAATTGATTTTTATATGTTTATTGGTTAAGCATAAAAAGAAGTTATTTTTGTAACTGTATTTATTTTCCGATATGTTAGTGAAGTGATATAGTTTACATTGATAATATGTCAGTGATCCCACTGTACACCACACACACAACAATGTATGGAATGTTAAAAAAATACATAACCATAGTATTTGGTACTAAAAGGGTATCCTTCCAATAGAAAACCTATGCACTTTTTGCAACATGTGTGCATGCTGTTGGGCCCCCACTGCTGAGAGCTGCAAAGTGCACACAGTTGGAGAGAGACGAAAGAAGGGATTTACAACTAATTTGCATAACAACTTGTAGTCTGTTTCCAGTAATATCGGAACTCCAATATGCAAAATACTACAAGCTAAAAAGACAGATTTAGCAGAAAGTGCCACACATGACATTGACAGCGTTGCATTAACCGATAATGTGTGACAATGTGTGGTTTGAAGTTCTCTGGTGTGGATACAACAGACAAATTTAAAGATCCCTGAAGGGCATGATATGAAAGAAAGGTGACTGAACAAAGAGTGATTGCTAATGGCTGTAGAACGCCATTCTCACTATCCATTGACATCATTTACAATCCTGGGTATTTATCTACAAATCATTTCTATCAAGCATTACAGCCTAATCAGTGGTAGACCATAGGAGCCATAATGCCTTAGGATGTCACACAAAGGCTCAGAAGTGCAAACAGAACCCTTCATTACATAAAGTGAATGAAGTGAGAGATGATTTGCAGTTGAAATGCTAATAGCATATGTGGGTAAAACTAGGTATGTGTTTGAGGTGTGATTTATGCTTTGAGCAATCATTAGGGGACTAGAGTCCATGTGTAGGAGATGTGGATCCTGGGTTGTTGGGTAAATCATCATGATCTGGGTGCATGAAGCATGTTGTACTCACAGCGCTCATGCTCTATACACTGCACAATCTATTGTTCTCTGTTTCTCTAGACCTAGCTCAGACACAGACTGTCAGCAATGTTTAACTGTTGTATGAAGATGGGGAAGAAAATGATGGCTTGAGGCAAATGTCAATTTTTTGGGTTAAGATGTGACAGAACAAGCTCAGCTTTCTTCTGTAAGAAAGATAATAACATTTGATACAAAAAGAAGGCAATTGATAAAAGCATTTTCCTATGCATAGAAATATCTTGAACGTGTGTCATCCTTTATTCACTGCTGGCTTCTTCATATACATGGTATTTTTAGAATGTGGCTGTTACATAACTTGACTCTTCGAGCAATGCAAAGAAAAAGTATTGGCTCAGCAATACCTCTGACGCAGCTTTGTCTTTAGGTTTTCTGGCCTTGCCAGTGCTTGTGTTAGTTAACTTAAATGGTCAGGGACTGAAAAGAGCTGTGAGAAAGCCTGGTAAGAGGTCACATTGGCATAAATACAAACCATTGATCAGGACATATCTTTTTTACTTTGCGAGGATTTCGGCGTATTACATGACATGATTGTGGAGCCTTATCATGCAATACACTCGCAAAAACTGTCTTTGGTCCTATCAGTCTCTTAACCTTAAGCTCAACCCTGGGTAGCTGTAGCCTCAAACAGCAAGGCTAAACAAAGGAACAATTTAACAACAACAAATATTTGGAATAAGAAAATCACACAGCAAGAAAGAGAATCAACTACAATTTACAAAAAAAACATATAATTATGAAATGTTAGAGGTCTTGTTCATCAAAATCCACCTGAAGGTTCCAGATAAGCATATTTTAGAAGAAATAAATACTTTTAAATCCAACCTCAAACAAGCATTTGTCAACATAAACTTGGCAAACTTTTGAATAGTTTGAAAGAATTTGTTCTGTCACTCTTACCCAGGTTGGGTGATCAAATCCAACATGGCGGAAGTCTAGGAGTCCAGTAAGACCACTTTGGACAGTTACCTGGCCCCCAGTGCCATTTCCAGTCAAGTTACAGCCTTTAAGTCACAACTGCCATAGACGATATTAGAGTGGTCCTGATGCTGGCAATGCAGGCTGGTAAAATGCTCAATGATGATCCTGGAGCTGTGCAGTCAATTGTGGTGAATTGTGGTTAATTCTTCGGTACACAGGTGGGGTGAGGTGACTTTCACCATGGCACTTGGAGTCCCACGAGGTCCTCTTTGCGACCAGCTGGGGCAGGGCTTCCAATTTCGCAACACAGCGGTTTCAATAAATATTCTTGGTGGGGGTAGTGTCCTTCTTGGGTGACAAATCTGGTCTCTGATAGCACTCTTGGGTCTGGCAGAAATGGGTGCAATTTTGGCTATCTCTGACTTGTCTTTTGGCATGCCCAGTGTCGACCAGTGGTGATCCCTCAGGAGTATCTACTGCTTTTTTGGTTTGGGCTTCCACAATTTTGATCTCCCTGTTGCTGTGACAGGGGGGCAACTGTCTGACTCTTAGAGTAACTACCTTGATCTGGGGCTGGGAATCAAGTTTTCCCTGAGCCAGGAGCCACAGGAACAGTCCAATCTCACTAGCTCAAAGTGCACCAGGTGTAGTCTTTACCAACAGTGCAGGGTCTCTTTGTGCAACTTCGAAGGCAGCAGGACACTCCTCTCTTGGTCTTCTCTGCAAATCCATGGTGGTCTGAAGTTCACTGTACCAGGGGTATCGTGTGAAAGTGGGACAATGTGGCTATTAGCCAATGGGCTAATAGGCCTCCTCGTCTTAGGTGACAAAGTTCTGGCAATGTGTGGCATTTGGCAATCCCCGAGTACAATATTCTTGCCACTCTCAAGATGTCTGACCTCTTCTTCAACTGTGAGGAGCTTGGAAGCCCACCCCAAATATGTGGCTACCTAAGGGCTACACGCTGATTTAAAAATCGTTTTAGGGACAGGTTTTCCCTCTCTGGCCCTGTCTCCTACTTGCCTACAGGAATAAAAGGCAGTCTGCTTGGGTGTGTTGTAACAGGTGACCCTTCCAAGACTGATTCCCCTTTGAAGCTCACCGTTTGGGTTAAAACACCTTTCAGCCTTCCTGGGAGAGGAGGTCACACCTCAATCCGCGGCAACTGTTTTTGATCCTGCAACTGGGAGTCATTCACAAATATCCCCAGATGGACAGAAATACATCTGTGTGCCAGAGCCTTTGCGAGGCCACTGGACTAGCTGGGGCACAGAGTGGCAACTTTCTAAATGTTGCTAAACTCTAAAAGTGACATGAATCTCAACTTGGCCATCAAGTTGGATTTAATGCCACAATTAATTTGATACCTTACAGTGCCCAGTTAGATAATCCCATTCAGAAGTCAAGGTTGGGGTGCCAGCCTGCTACCCCGTGTTAGCCAGTGGCGCTACTAACCTTCCTCAGAAAAACAACAACTTTCGGGGTTTTGCTGCTAAGACATAGATAAACCTATATGTCTATCTTAACAATAAACAGTTCCCTGCCATAGGGCTCTATAGGCCTTCATCAGGGGAGACGTACATATATTGTTATGGGAAGGGTGGTTTTGCCATCGGTTTTAATGGCAAAGTCAAACTAGCAGTGAACACACTACTCTTCCAGTCTGCAGTAGCAGGCTGGTAGCAAGTTTGTACATTGTCACCCTCAGAATGGACACTGTGCCTTACATGTCCTTGGCACCCTGGGTACCATATACTAGGGACTTATAAGCAAGTCAGCACTTGCCAATTGGGTATAGCCAATTCGACATGACTTTGGTAATGGGCCAGATCACTGGCACTGAGGTCTGGACAGCAGGCCTCAGTGCACTCTGAAAGTCAAAAAACTAGCAGCTAATAGTCCAAACGGGGGCAAAAACTGGGCAGAAAACTGCAAAAAGCCTGTTTCCATACATATTTGAATCTATGTTTTTTATAATGCTATGTTTGAGGTAGAATTTAGAGTCCAATCAGCCTGTGCAAGGTGTTGTATGTGTGGGCGAACCACTTCAACAGTTCACATTTTTTGGATTAGGAGCCACTGGAGCATTTTGAGGTTTGAGGTGATGTGTGTGCAGGAAGGGTGCCTGAGTGCAAGCCTGATCACTATGTTTTTTTATAAACAGAAGTCTTCTGGTTAGTTGAGTAGTAAAGCCGACATAGGGGTATATGTAGCAAATATTCACGCAGCTCAATGCAGCAAGCCACCTTACTGTGCTGTGCTGTGTGATAGGGAAAGGGCCGGAATGCACTGTACTTAACATTACTGTCATTTCCCAGTGCTGGGGCACAATGTGCTGTCTAGCGCCAATGAAGGCACACTTGCACCGGAGTTGTAAGCATGATTGTTTTTGTGCAGGAAGGAAAACCTTCCTGCACAAAAACAATCCCTGGAAACACTTTCCTCTTTCTATGTGTGCTGCAGTGAAATAAAGAGGTTCCATGATGGAATATCGTTAACATAAATATCGTCAGAAATAAATATCGTCACTAAAATATCGCTTACATTAATATCGTCATCCTATACTTAAACAAGGATTCACACAAATATCGATTTTTTTTTATCGACAACCCTAATATCGTTCACACTAATATCGACAACATAAATATCGACTACTACATTATCGACTTTATTTTAAATAACATTACCTTAGACATATATATCGACTACACTAACATCGACGACCTATCTGCTTATAGAAATATACAAAAAATATCGTCTTTTTATTACCAACTCGATATGCACTATTCTTTTATTTTACTCACTTTTTTTTACTATTTTACTTTACAAAACTATTCACACATATAATTATTTAGTTTTCCTAATACTTATTGATATAAAAATATATAATATAGGTTAAAAAAAAAATTACATTTACTGATACTATCATACACTCCGATGGCCTAAATGTGAAACACATTTCATTATTTTCTACATATCAACTATTTACATATAAAACAAAAAAGCACATATAAAACTTTTTACTATGTACTTTAACAAACAAATAGTGATGCAACAAACTCTTACGAAAATAACGGTTTTCTAATTCAAAATAACGTTCTCGACCAATGATTTTGAAATTTCACTAATTGAACCAATCAAAAGCTACCATTAATTAACTCACTAATATAAAAACAATTATACACTTAACGTAATTTACCATTTTTGGCCCAAACTTGGAGAAAAACGGTTACCTTGCTGAGAGAAGAGAATACAAACCTACGACTACAACTACAAAACGTCATACTACACTTCAAGTAAGTAAAATCCCATTGCTTTTTTCATTCGAACTTAGCAAAAAGTAGATAAACTCCCTAATTTAAAAACTGTTCTTCTTTAGAGTGAAAACAAAACATGTTGAACTTATCAACAACGACCAGAAACTTAGATGTAAAAACATTTATAAACTACCTTATCCATGTCTACTTAGATAGCTGATAAAAATTATTTAAACTTGCTAAGTAAATGTACAATTTACTTCATATGTTAACAACTACTATCATCCAAATACTATAAGTAACACAATGATTATTTTTTCCACAGACTCTACAAAATTATTTGCCTATCTACAACTACACTACCAACATCTTCTACTACATCAAGTAAGTATAGTCACTGTATGTATAACAATTCTGAAAGTAAAATCAAACACCTATAACACTAAATCATGTCTTTCAATTATTCTTTAACACTACTACAGAACTTAAAAAGAAGAAAATTCAGAAAGAGAAATAAGAATAAAAGAATTACCAGTGAAGCCACATAGTAAGTATATGTTCACGCTTTTTCCTGCTCTTATACACATCTCTGTAAATCGTGTTCAATGTTCTTAAAAATACATATATATATTTCCACAGATCTACCTTAGACATGGCAACTGGAGCTACTTTCATTACTTCGCAAAAAGGGAAACTAATGCTGAACTACATGGGTTACACCTACACCCAAGAAAGGATAAAAGCGAATAAGACCCATTGGAAATGTAGCAAATATTACTCAAGTGCATGCTATGGTAGAGCAACAACTGTTGATAACAATGTGGTAAATGTACGTGAGCATAACCACCCACCAAATGTAACAGAAGTGGAAGTTAGAGAAGCACTGGAAACATTGAAAGATGCTAGTACAGGATCACAAGAAACAAGCACTAGTATTTTGAAAAATGTTTTAAGCAAAGTGCCAGAACATGTGACAGGACAGCTACCTTCTATTCCCAACTTAAAAAGATTAATTGCAAAAACTAAACGTGCTTCAGATCCAACTCCACCAACGCCAGAAAGTTTTCAGGATATAAAAATATATCCTGAATATACCATTACACATAATGAGGATAAATTCTTAATGTATGACAACCACAGTCATGACAAACGATTTTTACTTTTTGCTACTAATAGTAATTTGCAAAAACTTAAATCATGTGAAACATGGATGATGGACGGGACTTTTAAAGTTTGTCCCAAACCTTTCTATCAACTTTACACCATCCATGGGGAATACCAAGATACAAATATCCCTCTAATTTATACTCTGCTGCCAAACAAAACAAATACTACCTACGTTGAACTTTTAACAATGATCAAAGAATTAACAGATAATTACTATCCTCAAAGAATTATAATTGACTTTGAAATGGCCATGATTCAAGCTATCCTTAAAATATATCCCCATACCTCAATACAAGGTTGTTATTATCACTACAACCAAAGTATATGGAGGCACTTACAAAAATCTACCTTAAACATTGAATATTCTACAAACAGTCACTTTGCTTATCAAATAAAAAAGTTGATTGCATTGGCATATGTACCAACAACAGAAGTAGCTAACTACTACAATTTATTAATTGACAGCCCTTTCTACCGCACCAATGAGAAAAAACTAACTCCCTTCTTGGACTATTTTGAAGATACCTGGGTTGGAAGATTACATCGTTCAGGCCACCGTAGACAACCTAAATTTCGAATTCCATGGTGGAATGTGTATGCTAGTACAATAGCACAGAAAGCTAAAACTAACAACGCAGTTGAAGGATGGCATAATGCCTTCCAAGCCACTTTAGGAAGAAGTCAACCAACACTTCACAAACTAATCCAAAGCATTAAAAAAGAACAAAGCTACCAAGAACTCAGAATAGAGCAATCCCTTTCTAAAATTGGCCCTAAACTAAGTAAACAAACATTAAATATGTACGAATATCTCCAGCAAAAAACTAGAATATACCCAAGTATAGAAGGTCTAGCATACTTAGACCTAATAGCTAAATCCATCCTTTAAATATAAATACCTAAAAATTAAGCAAAGCATAACAAAACATACTATGTAGTTAAATTTAGTAACATTATGTCATGTAAAAATATAAGTAATATATTATTACAAGACATAATAACATTACATTTTACTAAATAGTACACTATAACACAATGCAACCAAAAAGTAAATATCACTTTTACTTACGGTTCTACTGCTGTAGAATATGTTCCACGGTGATACTTTCCACAGCAATAATAGCAAACGCTATCCATATAGTGTTTAAAAATCCCAACAAAATGTAAAAAATACAACAGTTTGATAATAGTCCCCCGTCGCAATCCTCTCGAAATTGAAACCATTAAAAAGGTGATAAATAATCACGAGTAAAAAAGTAGAAAACTCGAAAAAGCAGGGAAAGTAAAAAAGTATGTACCTGCTTTAAATAAAAAAGCGTTACAATCCATCTGCTCCCCAAAACGAACACCTGTAAATAATCAAAACAAAACGCACCCTCAAAACATAGGAAATACACATAGCCTACACATAGCATATAAAACATAAGACAACATCTGAATTCATCCATTAATACAACAGTAAACGTTACTTGTGTTCGAACTACCTCACAAAGTACGTTCTCCATAACGACGCTAAATAACACGTAATTCGCACATAAAGAGTAAAGTACTACACATATCGACAAGTACACACTACAACTATCACTAAAATAAATTTAAATAACTTTAAAAATAATGTAAAATAAACTTACCTTCACCAACAAGAAGCAGCTCCCAACCGCGAGGTTCCGTTTTCTAAAATGACCCAAACAACGATGTTGATAGAGTAAAAAGTGAAGTTCCAAAAACAAAATGGATGCATAATAAAAACTAAAATAGGACTAAATACCCTTTTGACCAAAAATAAATTGTATTAAATAGCATAATATTTACCATGTTTAGTAATAATTTACTTTTTATTGTTAAAAAACAAATGAATATTGTAAAATATACATTAATATGTTCAATAGAATTATGTATTCATTGTTTATTGTATATTAAAAAATGTTTTTCATTGTTAAATATTTTTCTCAGATGTTAAAAAATGTAAATTTATGTTATGTACATATCGTGATAAAATCAATGACATAAAAAATATGTAATATATTAAATTTTTATAAAAAATATTAAAATTTAATATACTAATTTATGCATAATTGAAACTGTATTTATGTACAAAACTGCAATATAATTTGTTAGCAAAAATTATGTTAAATATTTTATAAAATGTTCAAAATCTTTGCAGTAACAAATTAAACTATGAATAAAAAAAAAATTAAATTTTTTTTATTTCTTAATTTAGAAACTGGTCATATGTATGTAAAAATTTTATAAAAATGTTTTTAATTTATATTGTTGAAATGAATATTACAACATGACATATATTATTCTTATTAAAAGTAGTAAATAGATAATGCTGGATAATAAACCGTAATAATTAACTATTCTAACTCCAATCCTACGTAAGTCAGGGTAAATGGTGGATAGTAAACCATTATAATTAACTATTCTAACTCCAAACATAACATAAGTCAGGGAAAGTGCTGGATAGTAAACCATAATAAATTACTATTCTAACTCCAATCCAACATAAGTCAGGGAAAGTGCTGGATAGTAAACCATAATAAATTACTATTCTAACTCCAAACATAACATAACTCAGGGAAAGTGCTGGATAGTAAACCATAATAAATTACTATTCTAACTCCAATCCAACATAAGTCAGGGAAAGTGCTGGATAGTAAACCATAATAAATTACTATTCTAACTCCAAACATAACATAAGTCAGGGAGAGTGCTGGATAGTAAACCATAATAAATTACTATTCTAACTCCAATCCAACATAAGTCAGGGAAAGTGCTGGATAGTAAACCATAATAAATTACTATTCTAACTCCAAACATAACATAACTCAGGGAAAGTGCTGGATAGTAAACCATAATAAATTACTATTCTAACTCCAATCCAACATAAGTCAGGGAAAGTGCTGGATAGTAAACCATAATAAATTACTATTCTAACTCCAAACATAACATAAGTCAGGGAGAGTGCTGGATAGTAAACCATAATAAATTACTATTCTAACTCCAATCCAACATAAGTCAGGGAAAGTGCTGGATAGTAAACCATAATAAATTACTATTCTAACTCCAAACATAACATAACTCAGGGAAAGTGCTGGATAGTAAACCATAATAAATTACTATTCTAACTCCAATCCAACATAAGTCAGGGAAAGTGCTGGATAGTAAACCATAATAAATTACTATTCGAACTCCAATCCAACATAAGTCAGGGAAAGTGCTGGATAGTAAACCATAATAAATTACTATTCTAACTCCAAACATAACATAACTCAGGGAAAGTGCTGGATAGTAAACTATAATAAATTACTATTCTAACTCCAATCCAACATAAGTCAGGAAATGTGCAGGTTAGTAAACAATATAAATTTTTCTATCTTAATTATTTTTTAGACCCTATTCCCCTATAATACCAAAATAACGCTTCTTCAATATTAATTTAATAATTTTTATTAATATTAAAAAAATAAATTTCGTGTAAAATTTTAAATTTCGATGTTAAATTTTGATTTCATGATAAATTTCTAATTTATTAATATTTTATACAATTTTTTAACACTACATTTTTAAATTACTACCCACCCTAATCCCCTATAATACCAAAAACCCGCTCCTAAAATTTTTATTTGAAATTTTAAAATTTAATTACAAATTTAATTTCGTGAACAATTCGAAATTTCAAATTAAAATTTCGATTTCTTAATTATTTTCTAATTTGTTTATATTTTATAAATTTTTTAAAAACCAAATTTTAAATTACTACCCACCCTTATCCCCTATAATACCAATAACCCGCTACTAAAATTTTAACAATTCTTTTGTAAAAAATATTTTTTAACACATATTATTACTAGTAGTAGTTTTGTAAGTTTTTTAAAAACATAATACATATTTTTTTATAAATTTTATAACACCTTATATTTTTGTGTCGATATTATATAAAACGACATTTTGATCAACGATATTCTGTTCATCGATATTTTTTTATGACGATATTTTTGTCATTCTCACGAAACGATATTGTTTACAACGATATTTTCTATTACGATATTTTTAACAGTCGATATTCTTACCACGATATTAATGCTAGTCGATATTTTCCCGTCGATATTCTATCTTTATACCAAATAAAGATATTTCTTCTCATTAAACCTCATCTGGGGATGGGTAGCATTTTGACGCATTCCCAGGTCTACCAGTAATGGTAAATTTTGGAATGTGCCAGAATACATGGGTGGAAGAGTGGGTGCACCCACGCCCTACCCATGGAACGCCCCCTCTGGATAGAGTGACCCAGCGCAGTGATTTGTGCTGCACTGTGTCAAGCCATGCAGGGCCACACAAGGAAGTCTTGCATGGCTTGATAAATCTAACTTGAGGGTCTGTGTCGCTCCTATGCCCTGTTGTGTGTCGCAAGAAAGACTCACCTCCGATAAATATGCCTCATAGACTTGAGTGTGTGTTCAGTTTGCTGGTGATGAGTGCCCATTTGGATTTTTCTGAGGATCCTTAAGATTTAGGAAAATTATGAGATATTCAAGATGACTTCGCTGGTTTGTTGTCCAGCACTAGACCTAGGTTCTCAGTTTGATTGGCCGTCAGGGTGTTGGTCCTTGATCTTCTGGTGAGCAGATTTCTTTAGGGAAGTTTTCTTGCAGAAGCATACCACTTCTCTTTTGTCTGAGCTGCATTTCAGACAGTTGGTATTCATCAGCTGTTGACTTCGGACATGCATGAGGTGAAGTTGGTCAAGGTGTTAGATGTTTTGTCGGAGTGGCAAAGGATGGGCTGGTTGTCATCAGCATAGGAGATGTTGTTGATTCCCTAGGATCAGGGTTTTGGCATTCCTGGATGTTAGTAAAAACTACCAGATGCTTACTCCCATAAAAACAAATTCCTCCTGTTTGCCAACTGTGCCACCATGGCTGGACTGGGAATTGCACCCGACCCTGGCACAGAGCTTGGCCGGCCCCGGGTGGGGGGGGTGCTAGAGTAAAGCATTGTGCCGCTTTTGTTGCTGGATCCGATCTTGCAGCTATGCTGCAAAACTGACCCCCACTAACAAATATGCCTCCCAGGAGTCTAAAACCTGCCCCCATCCTGGCAGCCCACTGGGTAAATGCATGGTACCCGCTATGGCCAGTCCAGCCCTGGATGCCACCCTGACACAACAGGCTGAATTCCTCCAATTTACCCAAAACTCAAACATTTTACTTAAGGAAAAAAGACCAGAGCAGCCTGGTTTCAACTTTTTCTTTGGAATTGTTTTTTGGGGGGAATGACTCTTAAAATCTTAATCTACTCCTGCCTAGATGGAGGCAGTTTCCAGCTCAATGGCACCACAGAGAGCACCTTTACTCTACTCAAGGAATCCTTCACAGGGCCGGTGGTTCATCAAGGAGCTGAAGAAAACTGACCACATCACCCTTGCTTTAAAGGATCTATACTGATTAGGTGCATCACTTACAAGACTCTATATACCTAAAATCAATATTTTCCCAGCTAAGTAACTATCAATATATGGAGATCAGTGCAGGTTAAGAAACTTTAATTTCACCGGATCAAAGACTAAGCACAACAGGAAGACTTTAACAAGACAAAAAGCCCTCACACCATATGCCCCTTGGATCTGGAACAACATCACCTATAACATCAAGAGGGCAGCCAGCATACTATAGTTCCTGGAAGAAACTCAAAGTTCATCTCTTAAGAATTATACTTCCAATAGGCATACTTCTAATCCTTCTCCCTAGCTCTACATCCTTCCTTTGTCCCCTCCCGCTTATGTATTCTTACTGTGGCTTGCTCCTATACAGAGCTCCATTACTAGTCAGCTAGGTTTGCTCTTTAGCAATACTCAGAGGGGAGCTAGCAATGGGCACTAAATGAAAGTAGAATGATTAGGATTTGTTCATCTTTCATGATTAAGTTGATAAACAATAGACAGTGGTGAAGGGCAGATCGTTTATGTCATTCTGTGTCAGTATAATTTTCTACATATTAGTGGATTTATTGTATTTGCAACACAATTTAGCTGTTGTTGCTTATTGATGTTTGAGGGCATAACACAGTTAATAGTACTATCTTGGTGCATCCTCAATACTTCAATACGTCACGATTGAGTGCATTGAGAGTTTATTGTACTTGCCTTCAAACTGTTTCATGGGGTGTGTAACTGTCTTTGATTTTAAACCTGGTTTGACAGACTTATGATCATTTGCCACTGCATTTTACCAGTAGCGGCTGCTACCGGACGGGAATGGGGAGTCGGGAAGGAAGGGAGTAATAAAAATAAAAAACCACACTCACCTGGATTCGCGCCGGCCACCGCCTCAACCGGTCCTCTTCCTCGAGTCCGGCAGCAGGAAGCACCCTGGCCCCCAGGCTCCCCACAGCTAAACACAACACTACAATACAGCGTTTTGATATGTCTGAGCACTGTGGTTCGGGGCTCAAACAGGGGCTGGGGGCCTGGGCATGTTCTCCACCGAGGCTGTAATGCAGCCCGGGTGGAGAACATGCAAAGTGCAAACATGCAAAGGCCCCGGGAGGCCAGCCAAAGCTTCATGCGCACTTACGGAGTGGACTCATCACTCCTTTCCCTGCAGTGCTCTATAAATCACGGAGCACAACCCCGCCCCAATTGAGCCACTGAAGTAGGAAAAATAAAATGATAATAAACTTGTGTTAATATCATTTTATTTTTCCTCTTTCAACTGCTTGGGGAGCTGTTTACTCAGCTGATATAATGAGGTTTTTGGACTCACCCCTCATAACTTTCAGTCTCATGGTGTTAAAATATTGCTAACTTTTTAGACCTAAAAAAGATTATGGAAGAAATAGCGGATGTAATAAATAGTACAAAAAGTATATCTCAGTATGATCCCATAATCTAAAGCATTATTAAAAAATGCATTTCAAAGGGGATACATTCCCAATGAGCTGAGAGCAAACTCTGATTACTTCGTTCCTGCTTTCTTGGAAGGGCTCCAAAACCATTCAATCATACTCCCCCCACACCAAAAGCACTCAAAAATAATGAGTAGAGGTGTTCAAATTGGTAATTTTGCAGTGCAAGTTTTGTGAATGTGTCAACTTCACTACTTTGGAAAGTTATAATTTTTGCCACATTTTCGAAACTTTTTCTGCAAATGAAAACTACCACTAAAACTGTGTGTGGGGAGTTATTGTTAAAGAACATTTTTGCATGAGTTATTTTGCAAAAGTACTTTTGCAGGGTTGTGTTAGATCTCATAAAACAGCAAGGGACCTTTAAACTCGGGGCCTTATTTATGAGCCCTTGCGACACATTTATACTGCCGTTGTGCTTTTCTGTGCTGCTGCAGCAGCGTAAATAATGTGCCACATTGTGCCATATTTACAAAGTGACCCATCTAAGCAGATGCGTCACTCGTAAACCCCTGCGCTACATTATACCTGCATCAGGTATAATGTATATGGGTGGGCGTTCCCCCGCATGAAAGGGTAGCAGGAGAGGCACAGTGAAATTTCACTGTGCCACTTCTAGGACGACAATGTGTCAAAACCTTACGCCTGCCTCATGGCAGGTGTAAGGTTGATGCAGGCCCTTTCACATGGGGCTTCCCCCATGTGATAGCACACATTGCTGAAGTTGCGTCTGTTTTCAGACACAACCCCCCAAAAAAGCCACTATTGCGCCTACAGATACGTCAGTAATACTGATGTATCTGTAACTCCTTGCAACATGATGCACTGTACTGTAAATAGGGCGCATCCCTGGTGTTGCAAGGAGAGCGCACTGTGAAGTGTCTCATCACTGCGTTGTCGCAGCGATGCGACACTTCTCATAACCAAGGCCCACAATGCGTTCACACATGCAAATACCATATTAGAAGAAAATGCACAGGTATTACTTAGAAAAGGGTCTCTCATAGAAAAAACATCCCTGTTCAGTTTCCAGTTGCTCGAATCCTTGAAATTCCTCGAGAACCAGTCTGCAACCCCATTGTTCAAACCTGGAATATGTTCGGCAATGACTGAAATGCCCTTGTTGAGGCAGTAAGCCCAGAAATTCTTGGCCAGATCGGAGAGACCTTTGGAATGTGGGCCTCCCATCTTGTTCACGTATCTCACGGCAGAAATGTTATCCATGCGGAGCATGACAGAGCATTTCATCAGACCCTTGGTAAAACTCTGGATTGCAAAGGAGCCTGCCAGAAGTTCCAGGCAGTTGATGTGAAGCTCCTTCTCCTTTGGAGTCCAAAGTCCCCCTGTTGAAGAATTGCCACATGTGGCACCCCAACCTTGAAGGCTCGCATCCGAGTCTATTACTAAGTCCGGTTCTTCCCCAAAGATTGCTCTGCCGTTCCAGGCCTCTGCATTCCTCAACCACCAGAGTATTTCTTTCCTTGAGTCCGAGTCTAGGCAAACAATTTGGGAATAGGATGTATTCCTCCCGAGGGCTTTCGCCTTGAGTCTCTGGAGGGCTCGGTAGTAAAGTGGGCCCGGGTAAATAGCTTGGATAGTCGAGGACAGCAGACCCAAAATCCTTGCTAAAGTCCTTAAAGGAAACAAGTGCATCTTTAGGACTCTTCTTAACTCCTTCCTGAGTTTCCTGAGTTTTTCCCCTGGTAATTTTAATACTGCCTCGACTGTGTTTACTGAGAACCCCAGGAACTGTGTATCTTGGGATGGAGTTGTCAAAGATTTCTTGGTGTTTATAACGAAACCTAGGTGTTCTAAAAGTTCTATGGCAAGGTTTGCATGTTGTGAAGCAACTTCCCTGGACTGAGCCATTATTAGAATGTCGTCCAGATATATAATCAATCTTACTCCCTTGCTTCTCAGCCAACCCGCTATGGGACGAAGAACCTTGGTGAAACACCAAGGGGCCGATGAAAGGCCGAAGGGGAGACTGCAAAACTGCCACAGATTTCCTTCCTAAAAGAATTGGAGAAACTTCTGATGCGGTGGCCAAATTGGGATGGTTAAATAAGCATCCTTCAGGTCTAAACGGGTAAGCCAATCCCCTTTTCTTAAGATATCTCTGAGACGGTGAACTCCTTCCATTTTGAAATGGCGGTAGGGCACCCATTGGTTCAGGTCTTTTAGATTTATGACTGGTCTCATCTTTTGGTCCTTCTTTTCTACCAGAAAGACATTGCTTACAAATCCTATTTCCTGAGCTACCCGGATAGCACCTTTTGCAAAAAGGTCTTTTACTTCTTGGGAGACCAATTCGGAGTCTCTCTCCGAGAAACGTATTTTTCGTGGGGGTCTCTCTTGAATAGGAAAGTCTATGAAATCTATCTTGAACCCACTTACAGTGTCTAAAACCCAAGGATCTTGAGTCACCATGCTCCAGTTTCCAGAGAAAAGGGCTAGTCTCCCACCCACCTTTATAGGGATATCTGAAGGGCCTTTGGGTGGACTTACCTGTTGAGAAACCTCTTGGCTTTCTTTCCCCTCTGAAGCCTCTTCCACGGAATCTTTGCCTCTGGGGAAAGAAGGAGGACTGGGATGTGTAGCCAGATTGAGGGAATCTCCCTCCACGTCCAGCGAAGGGTCTTGATGCAACATTTCCACGGCCGGGGAATCGACCCCGCATCCTCCCGGCCCGGGTAAAAACTCTGTTGTTAAAGACTCTTTTAATGTCCTTTTGGGACTTTTGGATGGAGTTGAAGACTCCTACATACTTCGCCATATCTTTGATAAATTCCTCTCCGAAGAGAAGGCCCTGAGAGGAAGCTCCTCCTTCCTTGTTAGCCAGTTCGACTAGTTTTGGGTCGATTTTCAACGATACACTCTTTCGCCTTTCGTTGGAAAGCGCAGTGTTAGCATTGCCCAAGAGGCAAATCGCCCTTTGCGCCCATTGGCGCAGCTCTTTTGGGTCTATGGGATTATTATTCAAATATGCCCCTTCGGCTATTTCAAACATTTTGGTGAGTGGACCCGTAATGTCAAGCAGTCTGTCTTGGCAAGACTTAAGACCTTTATCAAGGCCTTTTCTCGGATCTCTACCGGTTTTGGCAATGAATGCCACTACCTTGCTGTCCAGATCAGGAGTTGCGGTAATTTTATCCGGTAGAGAAGGGCGAGGACATTCGGATCTAAGTCTAGATCTGACTTCTTTGGGTATTTCTTTACGAAGCCAGAAGGATAGGCATTCTCCGATGTGGTGGGAGGGGACCCATTCCGGAGAAAGAGGATGTTTGATGAGGAGGGGGTCGAACATATATTCCCCAAAGGGGTCAAGGATTCCCATTTTAGACCCTGAGGCCCCTGAAGCCTCACCCAGACTATCTCTGGTTTCGCCTTCCTCTTCAGAATTGAAGTCTGAGGAATAAGAGAGGCCAATCTCATCCTCTAGAGCATCATCACTATCGATGGGGATAGGAAGGTTAGGGCCTTTGAACCGCCCATCTGTTGTGCCCGAGGCACAGTCATTGTCACCGCCAGAGCGTGAAGTCAGGAGAGTAGGATTGGAGCTCCTCTGTTTTTTTGTACCTTCAGGATGATTCATTTTAAGATGTCTTTTCCTCTGCGCTGTCGCAGTCTTAGTGGGCTCCTCCTGAGAGCTTGTGGATGGCCATCCTTTTTTAGTTATTTTTTCTAACTTCTAATTAATTGTATCATCCAGGGATTCCATAACCTTATCCAAGGCTTTATTGATAAGCCCCTCTAATTTATCCTCCATAGTGCTCGGTTGAGGATCTGAAGACATAGTTGAGAGAAATCAACTGTCAAGCAGAAAGGACAAAATGGATGTTAGGTTGTTATGGCAACTCAAGCGAGTGTTAAGGGTCTTTCCTTTAATGGAATTAGATAGGAGAGTCCTTTCTCTATTGGCAGGAAGGGGGTTAGAGTCCTTCTTTTCTTTTCACTGAATTTGGTTAGGACCCGGGAGTGATTGGCCTACCTTTGTGTCTCTTTTTTTTTTTTTTTTTTATATTAAGTTTAGTTTATCCGAGGGTGTCCTAAGAGGTTAGAGCAGCTTGCTTGAAAATCCGGTAAGTTTTAATGAATTTGGCAGCTTTAATTCGCTAATTACGAATTTCGCCGGCAGAGCTTCACTATGAAGCGTCTCCATGGTAACCCTGCGCGGCCTCCCCATGCTCGGGTGAAGACGCGGAGTCGCCACAGAGACCGGAATAACGGCGTGAGATTCAGCACGGGACCAGCATGAAAGACGCCGGTCCCGTGCAGTTTTCTGATTCAACGCTGAACCTGCGTTTGAATGATGCCGGTCCGGTTGAGTATTCCCCGAAAGCTTTCCTCGGCGTAGGAAGCCGGGGGAGGGGGCGGGGAAAGGGTGCGATAAAAAGCCGTGTCGGAGCGAGATGGAGAGTCTCGCTCCGAGGAGAGTTTAGGGCATTTGGAGGCTGTTACACGGGTTATAAAAAAAAAAGGGCCGAAACTGTAAAGCCTATCTAGCGCGATGCGCAAGTTCAAAGGGAAAAAATAGAAGGCGGGAACCCAATCTAGCGCGATGTGAATTGAAGGGCATTAATAAAGTTTAAAGAAAGATAAAGGGGGAAAGACACAACCGGTAGTCAGCCAACCTTAAAACTCGCCATAAAAAATTCAAATAGTATAAGTCCAAAAACAGATAAATTCATACTCAAAGTAGTAAAGGGAAAGAAAGGATAAGTGTGTACTTACACACAGAGATCTAAACTAGTATAGATCCAAAACAGATAAATACATACTAAAGTAGTAAAGGTCAAGAGAAGATAAATGTGTACTTATCTTGTGAGCAGCAGCAACAAAGAAGGGAGATGTCTGCGTTGTCATGGACTGTATATCCTATAAACTCCAAAGGTCTTTCGGACCTGGCCAAGAATTTCTGGGCCTATTGCCTCAACAAAGGCATCTCAGTGGTTGCAGAACACATTCCAGGCCTGAACAATGGGGTAGCAGACTTGTTCTCCAGGAATTTAAAAGATTCCAGCAATTGGAAACTAGACAGACAAGTTTTCCTGTCCATTCAATCCTTATGGGGTCCCTTTGGAATAGATCTGTTTGCAGACAGACTCAACACTCAACTACCGAATTTCTTCAGCTGGAGACCAGACCCTCAGGCCTTAGCGGTAGATGGCTTCCTTCAGAACTTGCTTGGTCTGAACCCGTATGCCTTCCCACCTTTTGCCATGCTCCCACGTTTTCTTGTTCAAGTTCGGAGAAGCAAGGATCGAGTGGTAGTAATAACCCCCCTTTGGAGATCCCAAGCTTGGTTTCCAATTTTGATGGAAATGAGCGTAGACTTTCCAATACTCATTCCTACCTTCGGAACGATAATCACAGGTCCTCACGGAGAACGCCACCCCCTTGTGACTCAGGGCCTCCTGTCATTGATGGCTTGGAGGATTTCAGGAGACAATGGCGCGTCCCAGGGATTTTGGAGAACGCTTTCAGACTCATATCAGAGTCCTGGGCACCTGGGACAAGGAAAGCTTATAGACTGGCTTGGCGTAAATGGGTTTGTTGGTGCGTTCGACGGAATTACGATCCCATTTCAGTCGGTCTAATTCAAGTTATTAACTTCTTGTCTGAAATCTTCTCTTCAGGCCTGGCTTATCGTACTGTTAACGTCTATAGATCGGCCATTGCAGCAGGTCACTGCCTAGTAGACGGTACCTCGGTAGGCCAGAATTTGCTAACAAAGAAGCTTATGCGTAGTATGCGTGTTTTAAATTCACCTTTACCCAAATATTCCGCTTTATGGGACGTCAGGGATGTTCTTAGACTAATTGCAAGTTGGGGTGAGAATTCTTCCCTTTCTTTAAAAAGACTCTCCTACAAACTCACTGTCTTATTGTGTCTTGTCTCCTTCAGGCGAACATCGGACGTCAAAGCCTTAGAAATCTCTAGTAGGGCTTTTCAACCTGAGGGAGTTTGTTTCTTCCTTAAAAAAGGGACTAAAACCATGTCAACTTCCGTCTTCTATCCCTCTTTCCCACAGAACGAAAGCTTGTGTGTTGTCAAGTGTTTGTTAGAATATGAAAAAAGAACATTAGGGTCGAGAAGTTCTGTTGATCAATTAAATGTGGAAATGAAAGAAGTCTCGTAGACATGCTCTTGAAGTTGTAGTTTATTCCATAGTTATGTTCTTACAGGTTCTTATGTAAGTCTTTAAATTAGCCCCACCAGGAGCAGCCTCCTAGCCACTCAGCCCATCTTTCCAACTGCCTTCTTTCAGGAACTCACATCCCCAACATTCTACATGACATCACCAGCTAGGGAGAACAGCAGGGCAAGGGAAATGGACTACATTAAAAGCAGATCACTACATATCTCCCCCCTTTAAATATTAATAAAATGAAATAGAATACAATTCTATAAACACAGGACAAGAAGATAAACATTAAGCAAGAAATACACTGTAAATATAATAATAAAATTCACAAAATGAATTATCATACAATTCTATAAGCGTAGTAAAAGGAAGATAAACATCTAGCAAGAAATCTACTGTAAATATAATAATAAGTAAGTGTAATCAAATAACAAGAAATATCGAATTCTATGTAAAAGGGGAATCCTCCTCCCTAAACAAATGGCAGGACCAGGGAGATTTACATGCCCTCTACTGCATACGCACTTCACCTACTGGACAGGGGGAATCCTCCTCCCTACACATATCGACCATTTATGAACACAGTGTAAAGGGGGAATCCTCCTCCCTAAACAAATGGCAGGACCAGGGAGATTTACATGCCCTCTACTGCATACCCACTTCACCTACTGGACAGGGGGAATCCTCCTCCCTACACATATCGACCATTTATGAACACAATGTATAGGGGGAATCCTCCTCCCTAAACAAATAGCAGGACCAGGGAGAGTATTACATGCCCTCTACTGATTCCCACTCAGGCATTCCAACACTGCATTCTAATCATGCACCAACATTCCACTCTGGCTGAGCAGCAAGACCTACAATACTAGACCACTACAATATGCAATTGACACAGGACGAATGCAGGCTCAGAAATGCTAGGAACCGCCTCCAAAGCTGCAACTTAGCATGCATTAGAGAAACCATGTCATTACCATTCATATGCTGGAACTAGGTATCAACACTTTCATAAGGAAAAGAAAAACATACTGTAATTGCAGATGGAACTGCAGAATCCTTCATAATAAAGGACCTGTGAGTGTTGAAAGCAAACTAAGGCATATTTGATATATAGTGAGACTCACTGCTGCACATCACAACAGAAGTTGTGCAAATACAGAGCCATGATGACTTGTGTATTAGTATTTGAAGTATGTTAAAGGTGTCTCTTCCAAATACCAGTTCTTTATGGTAGGTATTTATGGTTTGCAATCAAACTCTGGTCGCAAAATATTAACATTTTACACCACCTGAAAGGAGGGGGTAAACCATTCACAAATAGGAAAATGTCCTCAGGGGACCCCTTTTTTTGGGGTGAATCTTTAAAAAAAACATTTTTTAGAAGTAGGCAGTGGTCCATAGGACTACTGCATACTAAAAACAAATGTTTGTAAAGAATTTCGGGCCTCATATAGGAAAATAGTTGCATTGCTGGGGGAAACCAGAGATGCAGCAACACTTTTCATTGCACCATCCTTGTGACACCTTGGATGCACCTTATTTACTGTATGGTGCTCCATGTCACAAGGATTTTCAGATACGTCAGTATTCCTGATGTACCCATAGATGCAAAATTGGTGCATTGCTGGAATGTGCCTGAAACAGACCCAACTCCAGCAATGTGTCCTTTCCCATGGGGCGAGTCCCATGTGAAAGGCCCTGCATCACTCCTTACGCCTGCTTGAAGCAGGTGTAAGGATTTGGCGCAGTGGAGTCCCAGAAGTGGTGTAGTGAAATCTTATATATTATGGTTTGCAATCAAACTCTGGTCGCAAAACATTAACATTTTACACCATCTGAAAGGAGGTGGTAAACCATTCGCAAATAGGAAAATGTCCTTAGGGGACCCCTTTTTTGGTGAATCTTTAAAAAAAAAATTGTAGTAGGCTGTTGTCCATAGGACTACAGCATACTAAAAACAAATGTTTGTAAAGCATTTCGGGCCTCATATATGAAAAGTGTTGTATTGCTGGGGAAAACCAGAGATGCAACACTTTTCATTGCACCATCCTTGCCACACCTTGCATGCACCGTATTTACTTTATGGCGCTCCATGTCACAAGGATTTTCAGATACGTCAGTATTACTGATGTATTCGTATGTGCAATATTGGTGCACTGCTGGAATGTACCTGAAGCAGACGCAACTCCAGCAATGTGTCCTTTCACAAGGGGCGAGTCCCATGTGAAAGGCCCTGCATCACTCCTTACGCCTGCCTGAAGCAGGTGTAAGGATTTGACGCAGTGGCGTCCTAAAAGTGGCGTAGTGAAATCTTACAGATTATACTGCGCCACTACTATGAGTCCTTTTTGCAGGAAAACACCCACTCTGCATACGCTATACCTGCAGCAGGTATAATGTAGCGCTGGGGTTTACAAAGTGACGCATCTGCCTAGATGTATCTCTTTGTAAATAGGGCTCAGTGTGGCCCATATTTTACGCCGCCACAGCATCACAAAAAGTGACGCACCAGCGGCGTAAAGGGCTCATTAATAAGGCCTTTGTTTTTTCTTTTTATACGCAGCCCATTTTCCATTTAGTATAACGGGCTGCATTAAAAAAATAAAGATTGCTTTATTGAAAAGCCCTCACAATCATGGTGGCCTGCTGACTCCAACAGGCCAGCATGCCTGTGATTGTAGCCAAAAGTAGTGTGTCCAATTTTTGACCTACTTCATTAATATTAGCGACATAAGCAGAATTGCGACTCACTGCAATCCGTATTGTGTGAACCGACAAATTAATACATATGTCGGTTAGCAAAATACAAACGCATTTCACATTTAGTCATGGCCTCATTTAGGAAAAGTGTTGCACCGCTAGGGGAAACCAGCGATGCGACACTTTTCACAGTGCCATTGTTGCGACACCACGGTTGCGCTGTATTTACTGTACGGCGCTCCATGATGCAAGAATTTACAGATATGTCAGTATTCCTGATGTATCTGTAGGCACAAAATTGGGGCATTGCTGGAGTGTGTCTGAAAACAGATGCAACTCCGGCAATGTGTCCTTTCACATGGGCCAAGCCTCATGTGATAGGGCCTGCATCACTCCATACACCTGATTCAAGCAAGCATAAGAATTTGACAAAGTGGTGTAGTGAAATCTCATAGATTCCACTGTGCCACTACTACAACCGTTTGTTTAGCAGGGGAACCCCACCCAGTGTACATTATACCTGATGCTGGTATAATGTATTGCAGAGGTTTAGAAAGTTACGCATCTTCCTAGATGCTTCAAATTGCAAATAGGGTGCATTGTGGCGCATATTTTACGTCGCCACGGAGTCTCAAAAAGTTATGCAAAGGCGGTGTAAAGGGCTCATAAAGAAGGCCCTCAATGTGCATTTGAAACTTTTTACCAAATACATTTTTATCATGCTAATGTCAGATTTATTTACACTACAGATACAAGCACAGAAAGAGCAGTCCTAACAATCTAGCAACCAACCAGATCTTTTTGGCTGTTGTCTGGGCCACTGGAAGCCCTGATGAGAGTCTAATCAATATCTGTTGCTCAGAGTTCAAAAGTAAGACAATCATCTGTTTCCACTGTGTTGAGTATGTCTTAACACAAGATGGGAGCTGTTACTCATGCTGATGGAAATCTTGCATGATCATGTTTAAATAAACAGAAGAATTGTAAAGATTTCTAGAGCGCCGTTCTACCGCACAGGGCGTCCTGGCACTAAAAGGGCAAATGCATGAAGCTGGAATTGGAACGTTTGAAAGAGCATCGTTTTTTGTAAAGGTAATTCATATGTTTGGTGCCACAAAAAAAAAGATACAGCCACTCATATGACTGCATTTAAAGCCTAAAGGTACAAGTAGGGCTGACAGATGAAGAGCATAGTATTTGGGCAGGGGGTAAGGCAGAAGTCTGGACCTAAGAGAACCTGGACCTAGATTGTGGAAGGCTCCATGAATCAGAGGGCCTTAAAAAGTCATTGTTTCTGCTTTAGGCCGAATATATGGCTAAAGCTTAGTCTGGCCATGCCAAATATCCAATAAAAAAACACGAACACAAAAAAAATAGCCAAGTCATTAGTAGACCCAGGATTTGTGACTGGCTTGCAAGATGACATTTCCAAGGGATATGAAGGTACGTTAGCACATAAGATATCTTCAAAAACAACTAGAGACGCAGGGCCATGTTTATCATTATGTCACAATGCAGAAAGACACCTTGCTGCGCTGTGCTATGTAAAAGGCAGAGTGCAGGATTATACCATGTCTATCAAGATATGGTCCATTTCTGCTCTCTACCTGTGGTGGCGCACAAAATGCTGCCTTGCATCAGTGCAGCCACCCTTGTAATACGGTGCAAGGGTGCCTGAGCTACAGGCAGGATTATTTTTGTGCAGAAAGGGACACCTTCCTGAATATAAACAATTCTACAAGGCTTTTTCGGCTTTCTGAGTTTGATGCAGAATGCAGCACACGTAAAACGAGGAAAAAATGAGGAGAAATAACTATATTTCTCCTCATAAGACCTCCCCTCGGAAAACGATACGCATTCCCAGGTCTACCAGTATTAGTAAATCTGGGAATGCAGCAGAATCCATGGGTGGAGGCATGGGAACACACACTCTCCACCCATGGAATGCCTCCCTGGGGCATAGTAATGCAAAACAGCGACTTGCGCTTCCTTGGGTTACTCCAGATTGACCGAGCAGCGCAGGGCCAAGCAAAGTGGCCTTGCATGGCTTGGTAAATCTCATAATAGGTTTTGCATTGTTCTGCTCCCCATGCATGGTTCAAGGGTAACACAAAACCCTTTATAAATATGCCCCACAGTGTTGCAACCAACAAAAAATGCATTGTGCCATTTCAGAAACAGGGCAAATTACCGTTTCCTGCTAGAAATTGATCCAGAACCTCTTCAAATGTTTCATATGCCTCCATTGCAACCAGCGCTTTGCTGAAATGATGAAGTGAAGTCAAAATATCCTTTGGATTCCTGTGAATATAAATGACCTGTTAAAATAACCACAATATATTAGTAAACATATACACAGTGTACATGTAATTCTACAAATGTGTCAACAGTGAAAATCAGAAACGCTTATTATATTTTTGGGCCCAGATGTTTGATTTATCAGCTCCAACTAATAATAGTAACTTAAAATATGGATACATTTGTTTTCCACCTTGAAAACTTTTTATTTTGTCAGTGCTGCCTGAAGTGCTTTTTTACAGTTGAAAGTGTATGGCAAGACCAGGTGACACACTGTTAACAGAAGGGGAAATTACCAGTATAGTAGGTCAGAACAATATAAGGGCATTGGATTGGCTCATTCAAAAAAACAACAAACAACTCTATGCTTTGTAGATTATTATCTTTGAGTTACGTAGATTTCCTCCTTTGTCCAGCTCTAAAGAAGGTCAGTCTATCTAAAGCTACTCAAGTTTCCTATACATAATGCAGATGATCCAGTAAGTATGGAGGTAAATTGTTTTAGTACATTTAACTTTTTCTGCTTTTCCCTTCACATGTAAAACCTTTTGATGTAGAAAATTATTCTCCTCTACATTGTGAAAATATCAGTGTTTTGGGTCGTTTCAAGGGCAAGGTTTTGTTGTTACTGCAACATTTATTGCAACTAGCCCAGTATGGCACCTAGGGCCTCATTTACAATATTTTGATGCACGGCAATGCATTAAGCCTTCCTGTTGCGCTACCGTGTGTCAGAAGAAAAGGCAGGAATGTGCTGTATCTTCAAGTTATAGTGCATTCTTGTCCTTTTCCCCTGTGCTGGGCCGCTGTGGGCTGCCATGCACCAACTCAGGCACCCTTGTGCCATGGAGCAATATTGTCTGTGGTGTAGTGTGATTGTTTTTGGGCATGAAGGGATACCTTCCTCCACAAAAACAATCACAAGAGGTGTTTCCTCTTTCTATGTGTGCAGAAAAAGGAAAAATGAGGAGAAATAAAGGTATTTCTCCTCTTTGCTTCTTCCTTTGGAAACCTTGTAATTCTGGGAATGCGTCAGATTCCATGGATGTTATGTGGAACACTCACAGCAACACCCATGGAGTAAAGCGTGAAAGTGGGCCATATTTACAAGGCCATGAAAAGCCACGCAGGGTGGCTTTACGCGGCCTTGTAAATATGGGAGAACACACTGCGCCGCCGGTACGTCTAGAAAAGTGTCACACCAGCAGTGCAATGGACTTGCAAATAGGCCCCGTAGTCTATACACAGACACAACACTTTTAAGACATGCGTTATTGTACAAATATTGGGTGAGTTTACAAGCAGCTATGGCAAACAAAACTGTCACATTGTCCCATTGCCAATAGTGAACAATATTGCCAACATTTAATGGCATTTTATTATAAGTAAATACAAATAAAAAATTCGTTTTTAGAGTTTGGAGGACAGATTACTCCAACACAAACTTAACGGAGGACCCTGTCTGCCAAACTGATGGTCCAACATTTCTATTTAGAGTCAGATGAATCTTCATCTTTTGGTTGGCAGTGAAAATCTATGAAAATCTTACACCAAAGGACGGCCAGACTTGAGGCTATTGTGTAAGTACATGAGACATTCCACCCTATTTAATCGGGCAGTATGATGTACTTCGTTTTGTTTTCAGAACTGCCAGGGAAAGCCTGGTTTCAGGCGCTCTGAAACAGAAAAAAAGATAAATGACCCTCACCACACCCTGGGAGAAAACTCCCAGGGTGTTAGTGTCATTATTACTTTAATTTATCAAAACAAGCTCCACCTCAGGAAGTTAGCTTTTGTAAAATAAAAATATTTGCTAATCTTCAGTATGGTATCTGCTCAGTTAACTTTTACTGTCTTCAGAGGAACTACAATGATTGAGGCTCCTTTGAAGGCACAGAGATCTCTGGCAGCGAGGCACACACAGATCTGTAGATATGGCCGGTTGTATTCTGCCTGGGTGACGGAGGCATTGGGTCGCCCGGCAAATTCTAAATGGGGGCCATATTCACATAGCATCCTCAAAGGTTTTGAGTAAGCCTGGGCGTAGTGGGCGTAGTGGGGCTACGTGGAGCAGCGCGTAGTGTGCCCAAATCTACGCACACTCGTGCGCTCCGCATAGCCCCACTACGCGCCGCCCGCCTCCCGCCCACCCTCCGTATAAAATAATATAATACATGATAAAATATTTAAAAGTAAAGACTTACCTGCAGCGCGGCGTCTCCGGGGCTCCCTCTTCCTCGTTTCCAACTTCTTGTGACAAATGCGCATGCGCGGATGCCCGTGCATGCACATTTCTTGCGAGAAATGCGCATGCGCGGGCGTCCACGTATGCGCATTTGTCACAAGAAGTTGGAAACGAGGAAGAGGGAGCCCCGGAGACGCCGCGCTGCAGGTAAGTCTTTACTTTTAAATATTTTATCATGTATTATATTATTTTAAAAGGAGGGTGGCCGGGAGGCGGGTGGTGGATGGCAGGCAGCTATGCTTCGCCCTGACGTGTGCGTAGCGCTGCCTGCTTCGCCTACTTTGAAAACTGCGAAGCAGGCAGCGCTACGTACACTACGTGGGCGAAGCGTAGTATAACGCCCAGGATTCGTTTTGAGGCATATTCTAGCAATGCAATAGCTGGAATAGGAACCAAATTGAGATATTGTACACTGCGGCTTCACAGACATACTGGAATGCTTTAGTAGAATCATAAAGGCTCCAAAACACATGTATTCAAAAAATTTGTGGCATATTTTGCTGTGTGTTATTGCATGTTTTTTTAAGCCACCAAGAAATTGAGGGAACAGAGATGCACTGGCCACCGATAAACAATAGTCAATCAAGAATAGCACTCTTGATTTTGTTTTCCCAGAAATGTCATTCCATCAAACATTTTACAGTAAAAAACAATTCCTACGATGTTTGGCAACATAGAACCAGAACATGTACTGTTCATCATTATACAATACAGTGCACAAAATCTTAGAAACCTATGTCGATTATGTTAATAAACTTGAATACAACTTCTTTAAAAGTTGCTATAAAGCATCTGTTATACAAATAAAATGCATTCCCTGCTCCATTTTAAAGTGCTTCTTAGACAGTGTTTAGAGCTAATATTTCCATCTCTCTTATAAGACAATCAGGGCTCGACACGAATACAACTCTAAAATCATTATGGGGATATGTACAATAGAAAAGGCGGACCGTGTCGTTAGCCTCCTGGGCTTAACGACACGCTCTGCCACTTCAGAAACGCAAGGCTATACCATATTTACAAGAATGTGGTGCAGCCTTGCGTTTCTTCCTTTGCGATTGCACTAAATTTAACAACTAAGCTCTAACGCAGGCACCATTGCACCAGAGTGCAAGGGTGTCTGAGTGCAGGGGAGGATTGGTTATGTGTAGGAAGGTGTCCCTTCCTGCACATAAACAATCCTAAAATGCCATCTTGTAACTTTCAGAAGCAGCACACATGAAAGTTACAAAATGGATTTTTTTTTAAAACGTTTGTTTATGTACAGGAAGGTACACCTTCCTGTACATAAACAAACCATGGCATTTTGCTTTATCCATGTGTGGTGCACAAGGCAGCACACATGGAAAAAGCAAAAATGAGGAGAAATAATGCATTTCTCCTCATTTCGCCAACTTAAGACCAGAGTTTTTCTGGTCTCAATTTTGGCGCTGCCGCCTATGTACGCAACCCTTGTACATAGGGGGCAGCGTCAAATACAATGGGTGTTGCGGTGGAACACCCACCACAACACCCACTGCACGCCCCTTTCACGCTAAACAGAGCGTGACAGGGTGCCTTATTTAAGCCAAGTTAAGTGCCTTAACGATGCCTTGTACATAAGGCAAGGCCCCTATCGCCAAGGGAACGTCACAAAAAGTGAAGTTCCCATGGCATTAGGGGCTTGTACATATGCTCCTATGTGAGCTGAAAGCAGACAGCATTAATTTTTAGATAAAATGCAAATACCTTTTAATGTGTTACCGGTTACCATAGATTTGTCCTTCCTTGTAATACGCCAGTTAGGATCGATAACATGGTAATGGTTGGATTGTAAAAGTTTAAGTGCCAATACTTTTAGGTACGTCGTGGAAGTTTAACTGTGCAATATCCCTAACATTTTAGCTGTGTGGTCCTAAAGTCTAAGCAGGTTTTCGGTAACACCTTAAAGAATATAATGGAGTTTAATTTTATTTAAAATGTGTAAATCATTTTAGGCCCCTCTTTCTCCGCAGGAGCCCTCTTGCAAAAAAGTATTGCTGAAACTAAATACTATATGTGGGTATGTATCACTTCCTATGGCCCTGATAGCTTCTAAATATTTCATGAAGCCTAGATTGCGACATAGGGGGCAAATCTATTTCTTCTTAGGACTTGCATAAACAGGGCAAAAGAACCGAACATGCCCCACTATTGAATTTTAGAATGGATCAATCATTGAACATGTAATAGTGGAATAGTACAAATGATTTTATATTACCACATAGTTTTCTCTATACTATGGGTTGGGGTGGATTCCACAGATGATCATGAGGGAAAATTAAATAAATAATTATATTTCCCGTGTTGTCATCTGGTGAAATCCGCCCCCCACCAACCCTCTTACCTCTTACCTGTGCTAGGGGTGGCTGTACCAACCATTTGTATAAAAAATAGTCTTTTATTTGAGAGGTAGACATACTTGGCCTGTCCATGGCTAAACTTTACACTTGGTAGCAATTGCACTATCCAATGATGATCATGTCACTCTTATTAATTCACCTTATCTCTTCTCCTTACCCCTCTTGCATTACCCACCCCCTCTCTCTCGCTCTCTGTGCCTACCGCTACATCTTTATCTCAACTCTCCCTCTACCTCAAGTTCTTTTCTGCACCTCACTACTCTCTTTCAATTTGTCCTCTCTGTATCTCTCTACATCTATTTGACATCTCTCTCAAACTCACTTACCTCTCTCTCAGCTCACTTTCTACATCATCATGTCTAATTTACCTCTCTCCCTAACCCAATTCTCTCTGCAAGCACATCCTTCTCGCAACTTCATCACTCTCTACCCCGCCTTCTCTTTATTTCTCACTACCTTATCTCACAATTTACCTCACCATTAATTTATTACATCATCTCTCCACTTTCCCCTCCCTTTCAACTTCTGTTTTCTCTACTTACCCTATCTCAAAACCTTAGTACTTTATTGCAACCTCTTTTTCACCTCTACCTCTTTTCTCAATCATTACATTCTCTTTCTCGCATTTCCTTCTCTACTTCAACTCACCCTCTCTCATCCACAGCTCTCTCTCTGTACCTGCCTCTGTATCAAATTCACCTCTCTGTCTATACCTCGCACTTGCCTCCCTATGCCACCTCATCCCTCTTCTTATATATTAACCCTTGTTCTTTAGCTTACTCTCAGTCTCAGTGCTCACTTTACCTCACTTGCTTTACTATTCTTCTTCTTTTACCCCTCCCTTATACCTCACTGGTGTCTTGCATCTCTCTACACTGCTTTCACTAACTTACCTCACTACCTGTCTCCCTAACCTCTCCATGCCTTGGCCTCTTTTTAACACAATTTTCTTTTTACCCTGCCGTTCTCTACCTCACCATTCTCCCTCTTGCTACATTCCCTTCTCTGAATCTCTAGTTGTATCTACCTCAGTCTACAACTGTATCTATTTTTTAAATGTATTTGTATCTCTGCCTTTCTCTTTCTTACTATATAGCTACTTCACTTTTTTCTTTACCTTAGGTAACACTCTACCTTCCTTGTGTAGCCACCTCATCTGTATATCCACCCAACTTCTCCCACTACTTCAACTTTCATCATACCGTTCTCTTTACCTCTTTGTCCTTCTATTATGTTCTCTGCCCTTCAATTTCCCTTACTGAACATAGTCAGAGGTCACTGTCAAGACAATTCTACACATAGAAAGAGGGAAGGAGACTAAGGAAAAGAATTAAGGAGAAAATTAATATATTTCAATAGATGGAGTGGTACAAATCCTAGGAGCAGTGCTTTGATGTTCATTGTTGCAGCGAGACTGCCAGTTGTGGAGGGGGAATTATTTTAGATTTTGAATATCTACTAATTAAAACTACAGTTTCAATAGTTATGTAAATATACTTTATTATCATATTATAGACTAGTCCACTAAACAGCCACCAAAGCTCTGTAACTGTGTTTTTTCCTATAGTGGGTGGAACAGTCTGGACACTGAATTCCATTTAAAATATTGCTGTTGTAACACAAGAAAACTTTATATCCAAGCACATAATGAAATTGCTTTATTGATGTCTAGGGGTCTATTGTAATGGCTGGCGGATCGCTGCCGCCCGTATGGCGGTGGCGATTCGCCCGGCATTATTCACCGACCGGCTCCCATTTCCCTCACCATATTAGGATGGTGGGGGGGACCCCAGCGGACGGAAAGACCGTCTGCCATTTTTCTGCCGGTCTCACAGGAGACAGGGCGGAAAAGTGGTCACCATCCATATGAGCATGCAGGCGGAGATGTGCCTTTCCATGGCGGCGTTGCCGCCATGGAAAGGCATGCGGTCTTTGCCTATGGGGGCCCATAGCGGACCCCCAGGTAGTTGGGGGGGTGGGGGTGCACTTGGACATGGGCAAAGTGGCAGGCACCGCGCTGTGCCTGTCACCTTGTGCATGCCAATACACAAAATGCATTCCCAGCATTGTGGCGGGCGGTGCTGTGAGCACCGCCACCACAATGCTGGGAATAGGGGACGCCACCGCCATGGTGGTTGTGGCATCCTAATTGCAGGTGCGGGACCGCCACAACCCTTGCGGACGGTCCCTCATTCCGTTACAGTGGCATCGTAATAGACCCCCAGTATTTTGCTGTAACTTGGACGTTCCATAGAATGTAGAACATCCTAGTAACAGCAGTTAAAGACTGGGACGAAGCGATTGGTGGTGTGCTACCGTGGCAGCTTAGTCAAATAAACCTCTTGAACACTCACCTGCTTGGTGGTCATTTTTCCATGGACGAAGATTGCCACACCATTTGACTGGCGACGAGCGGGCAGAGCTGCTGAAGAACCATTGCTGGCAGCACTCAGCCGAACTCATCTAGATCGGACGACCGACTGGAGAAGCCATCAGATAAGCTTTTTCCTCTTTATCGGCGATCCCACACCAGTGTGGCGGGCAGCCCTTAATTATTGGGTTCAGAGAAATTAATGTTGACAATCGCTCGAAGACAGACGCAGGCCTCAGCTTTTTGCCTGACGTCAAGCCTGGCCTTCGTGTTCCATGTGCGTCAGCCTGATAATGTGGCTACACGCAAGGTGGGACGCATAGGAGACATTTTTTATTGGGAAGCATGTCTACGATCTACGTGGAACACGTGAGAGCCATTTTGGATTGGGAATGGAATAGTCCCGAAGCGAGTAGTCAGACGTAACCATTCACGATTCTTTTGAAGGGGTAACAGTACCCAGTCTTGCCACTAACAGATAGTTGGAAAATTCTATGAAGCTGGTACAGCCCATGTTTGTGAACATCTAATATAAACGATTTTTCAAAGTTTAAAATGGTGACACGCACACCTTGATCAGCGTGTTGCTGCCTTTTCCCAAAAAGAACATTAATGGCCCATTAGTGATCAACCGCTGACATGCTCATCTATCAGCTGTGCAGTACATATACTGTTATGAAAACAACAATAATGCATTGGAATGGATACTCAAAATAGTTAATATCGAAGGGAAAAATCAGTTGATCCTTCTGCTGGATTTATATGTCTTATCCCCCCAAAAAGTTTTATATCAATTTGTGAAACCAACACCAAATAGTAGTTCAAAAAGTTTTTTTTATACATATATATATATATTTCCAACAATGTGGCTTAGTTGGGATCGCTCCACAGCGGGTGCAGGTGTTGGGCCAAGCCAGCGGCCAATAATCAATTTTCAAACAAAGGACACTCGCACTCTGGAACCTTGTAAGGATTTATTGTTTAACAGAATTCCCGTCTGTTACACCAACGCGTTTCAGCCTTGTCGGCCTTGTTCATGGTAGGTGGTGTCACTTCCTGTAACGTTTATAAAGCATTTCCTGTATGTACAATGTTTGAAAAAAAAACCAAAGAATTCTGGGATTTGTAGTTTTTAGTTTTGTGACAAAACAAATCACCTAGTAACAGTGAGAAAACGACTTATTAATCTAGTTTCATTCATAAAGGCATTTGGACTATTGTCAAAAGCAATTGGAAAAATTAACTGGTATTAGTGACCAAACTCATAATTCAAAAAGTATATATGTTTCACAATTTACAATCGGATGCTCAGCAGGTATCAGTGACCAGATGCAAAGCAATGGTATCGCAAAAAGGGGGGAGAGCTGCATTTATAAGATGGAGGCGTCTGTGCCAAAACATTAATTAAACGTATAGAATCACAAAGTGTGCCCATGTCTTTATAGTAAGTAATTGATTTCAAAGTTTTGAGGTAAGTCCAAAAAAAGTTCTGTTAGAGATGTACATAGAGTTCCTCATCCGCATTCATCCCTCTCGGGTTCTTAGTTCGTAATCTGATGATGTATTTGGATTCAAGTTGTCACAATTTCCTTTATCGGTCACCCATCCTTTCATTCATTTCAATAGATTCAATAGCAAAGAATGACATGTTCATCCAATTTCCTTTCTGGCATGTAAGCATGTGTTTGGCGGTGGCGTACGTTAGGTCTCTGTTTTTTACCGCTCTGATATGTTCCAAAATTCGCTTTTTCAGCATACAGATGGTGCTGCCTATGTAGAGCATGCCGCAATCACATTGGATCACATATATTACAAATTTCGTTGTACATGTGATTTTATGATGTATGTGAATGGTTTTGCCTTCTGGGTCTTTGAACGCTCTCATATTTATTCCAATTTTGCAGGCTTTGCAATTGTTGCATTTCCTGAAACCGATTTGTTGTGATGTAAGCCAGTTTGGTTCTGCAGTTTGGATAGTCTGAAAGTGACTCTTGGTAGTGAGATCTCTGATAGATGGTACTTTCTTATATGAGATAGATGGTTGTGTTCCAATGATGTTCACTAGATCTTGGTCTTGTTGTAAGACTGGCCAGTATTTCTGAATCATTTGTCTGATTTTGTACGATTCTTTGCTGTGTGTGAGTATTAGTCGTGGTGCTGTTGGGTGAATGGTGATAGGCTGGTTGTCCAATTGTGAGTGTTTCTTCACAAGGATGTCGGTTCTGCTCCTAGTTTTTACCCTGTCCATACTTTGCTTGAGGTCTCTCATTTTGTAACCTCGTTTTTGTAATCTCTTGGTACACTCAAGAATTTCTTTATTAGCATCTTCATCTTTTGAACAATTCCTTTTCATGCGAATGAATTCACCGTAAGGGATGCTTCTCAATAGAGCTTTTGGATGGAAGCTGTCTGCATGTAGAATACTGTTGGTAGCAGTTTTTTTCCTGAAGAGAGTAGTTTCAATTTGATCGTTCTCAATGTATACTGATATATCAAGGAAATCAATTTTGTGACGGCTTGTATTGCACGTAAAGGAGAGTCCAATATCGTTATTGTTTAGTGTATTGAAGTATTGCATGAATTCATCTTTATTTCCATTCCAAAACAGGAAAAGATCGTCAATATACCAGAGTGCGAGTGTCCTTTGTTTGAAACTATATATATATATATATATATATTATCTACTGGTGGTCGCCAGTAGATAGTTATAGTTAGGACCGTGTTTCCATAGGAAATCCGCAACATTCTATTTGGAATAACTTTGGCGCAGGTCGACGAATCCTCGCGAAATTTTCAAAACTAATGGGGCGCTACGCTCCGCTCCTACCCTGAAAGTCTCGGGGGGATTCGTCAAGCGGGGGCTGAGAAAAAAGGGGGGTCCCAAAACACGTTTTCCCCATGCATTTTCCCATAGGACATTTAGTCCGAGCTACAGCCCGAACGGCTGAACAGAATTACTTGAAATTTGGCAGAGAGGTAGTCCTCAGGTCAAGGATGTGCCTTTTGTAGGTCTGGTGTAAATCTGTTCAGTAGGTCCTGAGAAAATAGCATTTAAATCAATATATATATCTGTAAGCGCGCTCCGTGCACTTACCGTAAGCTTACCGTACGCGTACGGTGCCGTGCGCGAGCTCAATTCTGATTGGTGGTTACATGACTGTAAACATTCAAATCGGTCGAAATCAGGAAGTGTCGGCCGCCATTTTCTGTCTCTCGCACTGAGAAACAAAGGTGGGGAACGTGAAAAGGGGGCAACGAAGAGAGTTGCAGACCCCCTAGTGTTTGTCAGGGGGTCCATGAAGGACCCAAAAGTACGAAAAATACATTTAATAATTTAAAAAAAAAATCGCGGAGTGCGCGTACGGTAAGCTTACCGTATGCGCACGGCAAAAAAAAAAAAAAGAAAGAAATAAAGAAGTAACAATCACATTTATTAAATAAATTAAAGGACCCACAAGGGAGAAAAAAACAAATGTTACTGTGTAAAAAAAAGCGAGACGTGCACGGCATGGACTGCGCAACGTGGGCGCTCGGTGCGCGAAGCGCACCGAGCGCCCACTGTTGCGCGCACGGTGCGCAAAGCGCACCGTGCGAGCAGGGTGTGCGCACAGTGAAAAACCAGAAAAAAAAATTAAAAATAAATACTTAACTTAGCATTTAAAAAACCGTACAAATTCACTGAAAAAACCATAGGTTTCACACACGTTATAGTTAGGAATTATCATTTACAAAACCTTGCAAATTCACTTAAAAAACCATAGGTTTCACACATGTTATAGTTAGCTGTACATTTCACTCGTAAAAAACCAATGAAATTCCACGTTATAGTTAGATCAGGTAACTATAACTTGCGCGACCGCAATCCACAATGTGTAATTTCAGATGTCATCATTGATGTCATGAGTGATGTCACTGACCAGGTCATGAGTGATGTAATATGTGACGTCATGAGCAGTTTATTGTGGGCGCGCAAGTTATAGTTACCTGATCTAACTATAACGTGGAATTTCATTGGTTTTTTACGAGTGAAATGTACAGCTAACTATAACATGTGTGAAACCTATGGTTTTTTAAGTGAATTTGCAAGGTTTTGTAAATGATAATTCCTAACTATAAAGTGTGTGAAACCTATGGTTTTTTCAGTGAATATATATATATATATATATATATATATATATATATATATATATATATAAATGTATGCTTATGTGGAGAAAAAAAGTTTACAAGCAAAATGTACACTCATATATCCACAAATACATACATATATACAAAAAACAATAGATAATAATAAATCTGTACATATCACACTTTCCTCTTTACCCTATTAGTTGTTACGGATGCCAAACAATTTATTTATCACTAGCATTCCGTTTTGTGGAGATAGCCCTGCCAAAACAAAGTATAGATTAAGGGGAAGTCTCTACCCTCTTTAGTTTTAATCAATATATGTTTATTTCTTTTAACACAATTTTAAATTGTATGGGGCTTCTCCAATTGGTGGAGTCAACGCGTTTCAGCCCGTGCCTTGGGCCTCATCAGGACTGGGGCAAAACAGGGAAACTGTTCTAGTGTGGACGCTGAGGGTACTGTACTTTCCGGGGCACAAATATTCAGGTCAGTATATTTATAATAGGTTCACTAGATGGTTAGTCGCGGCAGTAGAACAACATGACCCTTCTGTGTCGGTCCCAGTAACTAGGTCTCGAGGCTGTATTGCCCAGGTGAACAATAAATTCTCATCGGCACTTACATAGTGAATTCGATAAATTTAGAGGTGTGGGTCCCAAATCAATAAGGATAGTGGCTGCAATCCCAGGATAAAACCGACTCCTCCCAGGAACTCTGAGATGTTTTAATACCTTTGGTATTGCGTAGGGTTTCTTCAAATGTGGGATCACCTAAGGACAACATTTTTTGCTGGATAGATGTGTTAACACAGTGACTAATGAATTGATCATGTACCAGCTGGTCCATGAAGTTTTTAAATCTACTCTCAGCTACTAGTCTTCTGAGTGTAGAAACATAAGTGCCAACTTTTTCATTTGTTAGTTGTTTCCTCAAAAACAACATGTGCCGTAAAACCACAATGCTGGGTTGAACATCAAACCTCAGCTCCAGCTTCTTTATTGCTTCCATGTACTCATCTATTATTTGATCCTCAGCTCTAAGCAACTCAGGTAAGTGTTGAAAAAAATCAAGCGCCCTTCGAATCCAATGGAATGTAGCAGGAGATATCTTCTACGTTCAGGACGAAACTTTGATGGGACAATTACTACCATGTAAGTCCCGAAAGCATCCAACCAATTTCACCAAGACACCGGTGGATCCCCTAGGTTTTCCAAAAAAGGAGGTGGTGGATTCACTGACTGCAGCGCGTTGTCAAGGAATTAGGGGCCAGATGTACGACCAGCAAAATTGCTCCTCGCAAATTGTGAATTATTTGCAAGTCAAAATTTGCGAGGTGCAATTTGCCATGTACAACAGTGTGTTTAACACTGTATGTACAACAGTGTGTTTAACACTGTTTGCGATACCCAATGGGGTCGCAAATTGCGAGGCTAATTATTATTAATGAGCCTCTCGTAATTTGCGAGCCCATTGGGAATGACCGGCCCTCCCAGCAGACCACCATGTCTGAGACTGCTTTTAAATAAAGCATTTCTTTTTTAAATGCAGCCTGTTTTCCTTAAAGGAAGATGGGATACATTAAAAAAATTAAATAATTAAACATTTTCGTTTAAGTTTTTAAGGGCAGGTAGTGGTTCCTGGGACCACTGCCTGCCCTTAAAATCTTTTTTTAGAGACAGTCACGAAGTGGGAGTGGTCCGAGGGGACACCTACCAAATAGCGACCTCATTACCACCCTCTTGAAGAGGGTGGTAATTTGCGAGTGTTTTGTGACCGCAAATGGCGTCACAAAACATTCATACATTGATTTGCGGACGCAATTAGGAAGGGAATGCTCCTCTCTAACTGCGACTGGCAATTCCTAAATTGCAAGTCGCAAATAAATTGTGACTCGCTATATAGGAATTGTACATGGCCCAGGGCCATTTTGCATGCGCAAACGGGTCGCAAACCCTTTTGCGCATGCAATTTAAGGACATACATCTGGCCCTAGAAGATAAAACTGAAACTGCCAGTGAGGTTAAGGTTAGAGATCACAATGGTTATACGAGTGCTACCTCTAAAGAAAGAATTAAATAGAGCTAGTAGAAGTATTTTTTTCAGTCAGTCAAATTTTTGCTTTTGATGCAGATACTTGGCTCATGTTAAAGGGGGCAGGACATGCCTAGCAAAGTTTGTGCCACGCACAATATGTAACAAGGTTGGTCATTTCACAAAGGTATGCCAAAGTTCAAAGAAAAACTCTGATAAATCAGTCAATCTTGCTGGAGATAAATATGGAGAGGAGTCCAGATGTTCTGTGGAACAGATTAAAAATGAGTTGCAAGGTACGGGCTTGGTTGTCAATGAAGAGGATGTGGCAATGGGTGATCCCTCAGAGTGTGAGGAACCTTACATTGATATCATGGTGGGAAACAGGGTTCTTAAACTGCTGGTTGACTCAGGAGCCAGAATCACCATGATTGCTGATGAGGTATTGAAGGAGAATTGGTCTTGTAGGTCCCTGGAAACCCCGGACCATGCTCCTATGTTCTATGAGGGGAGGAGAATAGAACTAGTAGGGTTTTTCAAAGAAACTATGGAGTTCAGCGGGAGGACCATCTTTGGAAAGAGTTATGTGGCTATCAAAGGGTTAGCCATTCGGGTTTGGTTCCAATAGGGTCCGTTCAAAATGGTTTTGAAACCAGGTACTTAAGACCAAGTGTCAATTGTTAGTGAGACGCAAACTGATGAAGCTAAAGACAAATTTCCCTCAGTGTTCACTGAAGTGGTGGGTACCATCAAAGGTTCTTGTCATAAGATAAGAGTTAAAGAGGGATCCCTCTCTGTTAAACAAAACCTGTGCAGTGTGCCTTTTTCTGTCAGGGAAGCTTTGGAAAAAGAACTAATGAATTTGTGCGACAAGGGTGTAATAGAGCCTATTGAGTCTTCATTATGGTTGTCTCCATTGTTGGTGGCTCGCAAACATAATGGAGATTTGAAGGTCTACGTAGACTTTCACGGTTTGAACAAGGCTATCTGTGTGGATTTTCATCCCCTTCAGAAAATTTCAGATCTATTGGCACTTATAACAGGAGCAAAGTGGTTCACCAAACTAGACCTAGCGTCTGCCTACCATCAGGTTGTCTTAGATGCGGAGTCAAGACATTACACTGCATTTGTCCCACCTATAGGAACATTCCAGTACTGAAGGTTGCTGTTTGGGTAGGCTTCGGCTGCTGCAGTTTTCCAAAGAATCATGTACCAACTTCTAAATAGGGTCAAAGTTGAGGGGGACTTCCAAGATGACGTGTTGATCTTTGCCTCCTCAGTAGAGGAGCACAATGGCATACTCAACAAAGTGTTGTTCATTTTTCAGGAAAAGGGGATTGTGTTGAAACAAGGAATGTGTGAGATCCTCAAAAAGAAGGTTGAGTACTTAGGCCACATTGTGTCGGCTGATGTATTGAACCCAGGCTGGCTTAGTGGAGGCTATTAACAATGCTGAAGCCCCCGTTGACACAACTACTTTGAAATAATTCATAGGTCTGAGTGAGTTTTATTCTAAATTAATTCTAGATTAAGCAAATCATGTCAAAGTACTTACGAGCTTGTTAAAAAAGAATGTTGTGTTTTGTTAGGATGCAAAGTGCCAGGATGCATTTGTCTGGATCAAACACCAGCTTGCCAGTTCTAAAGTATTGAAACCCTTCAACCCAAATTTACCCTGCTGTATTACTGTGCATGCCAGTAATCACTGAGTAGTAGCTGTCTTGACACAAAATGATGCAGGTCATGAGAATACTATTGGGTATGCGTCTAGGATTCTCAGAAATTCGAAAACACATTACTCTACTGTAGAGAAGGAGTTACTGGCATGATGGTGGGAAATTCAAAACTGTAAACCATAATGTTTGGGGAATCAAATTTTTGGTTAAAATGGATCATACGCCGTTGGTCACAATTTTGAATGGCAAAAAGATTAAAGAGCAGACAACCCGCTTAGCCAGGTTGTCAACTAAACTTTAACAATTTCATTTTGATGTTGAATACATACTGGGAATGAAAAATGCTATGGCTAATTTTCTATCTAGAAGTTTGTCTCTCATAGACAAAGAGAAGGAGGATGAAGGGAGTGAGGAGAGTTGTTTCATTGCAGCGCTAGATCTACAGGAGTTGTGTGCTACATCTGAGAAAGAGTTGGAGTTGAACATGGATGAAGTATGCAAGTGAGCTATGGAGTATGTTATCAAAGGGTGGCCGAAAGAGTGAACCATTGAATCTGCCTGTCAACCTTCCTGGAAGGTGTCTGATGAATTATCTGTTGAGGACGGGTTGTTACTCAGGACAGACAAATTGGTGCCTCCATCCAGATTGAAGTCTAAATTGATTGAGTTAGCCCCTGAAGGTCATTTAGGTTGCACATTTACGAAACGCTGGCTCAGACAAACCTTTTGGTGGCCGTCCATGGATACAGAGGTTGATGAGTTTGTTGGCTGATGTGCCATTTGTGCTTCTGCCGAAAAAACATTTGTTATAAGGAAGCCTCCTTTACAACCCATTGAGTGCCTCCCAAATGCATGGGAGAAAATGGCAATTGATTTAGTGGGTCATTGTTATGCTTTCCCTAGCCATTGCCATTATGCTTTGGTGCTGGTGGACTTGCATTCCAAGTGCCCAGAGGTAAAATGTGTGTCTGACTCTAATGCAAAAACGGTCATTGACTTCTTAAAAACTATCTTTATGCGCGAAGGTTTCCGACAGTTCCTTTTGTCAGACAATGGTGTGCAGTTTGTTAACAAGGAGGTGACCAGTTTTCTAAGATTGGGGGATGACATACATTTGAAAAATTCACTGTACCATCCCCAAAGCAATGGACAGGTTGAGAGTATGAATAAGGTGTTGGTGCAGTGTGTCCGTTGGGCAATTGCTAACAAATTAGTGGAGGTTAATGCAGTTCGGGCCATGGTTTGTTTTTATAGAACTAGTCCCCATAGTTCTACTCAGGTGTCTCCATTTGAACTTTTCCAAAATCTGTCCGAGTAGAATGAATAAATGGATTAACGGTGAGGTGTCCTTTGTTGACCATGATGTGACTGTTAAAAGGAATCTTGTGTTGGCCAAAGCTAACAGAAGGGAAACTATGACAGACGTATGAGAGTTAAAGAACCACAGATCCAAGTAGGGGATGTTGTACGTATCAAAAAGGGTGTCCATACCAAGAAAAAAGGAGAGAAGTCCCTCTTGGCATTTGTCACATTGTTCCTGGCGTTTGACCACATCTCTATAAAACATTCTGTTCTTTTGAGGAGTTTGCTGAGTTATTACATAATGTTTTGTTTTCAGCATGGTGCTTACAAATGTTATTTCCTGTTGTAGTTTCTGATCATTTCATTATATATTTTTTAATTCTTTTTGTTTTTTGTATTTTTGGTTTTGCCGTCCTTGTATATAGCATATGCATTTTTCCTCATATCTTCTGTTATATAGCATATCCACTTCATTTCAAGTTTTTTTTAATTGAGAAGATGTTTGTTTTCTTTTGTTATCAAAGGGGAGAAGTAATGTAGTATCTGCTGTAACTCAGATGTTGCACAGAATGTGGAACGTCCTAGTAAGAGCACTTAAAGACTGGGACGAAGCGCGTGGCTGTGCGTTACCGCAGCAGCTCCATCGAATAAACCTGCCTCATGGTCATTTTTCCGTGGACAAAGATTACCTATAATGCTTGTTCAAACTTCATTTTTGTACTGTTTGCTGGTGGGCTCGAGGCAGAAGGTGTTTGGACAAAACATTGAATAAAAAATATTGTGATACAAAAATGACAGGATGTCAGTAATATTGTTGACAGGAATATCAAAGATAAGAATATTGATTCAAATATGGTTTTTAATATTATTGTGAAAAATATTGAATTAGAAAATATCATTGTATATAATATATTTGTCTTTTGTACATATTTTATTGTAGTGTGTTTGATTTTATATGTTTACATTTTTTTTCTTTGCGTGTTTAGTAAGATAATTTAGTAATTATGACATTTCTGAAATTTGTGTTTTTAGTTAGTGGTGGGCAGTAAATTTTGCACCGCCGGTGGAGTTTGCAGATTTTTGACACTCGAGTTTGGCAAAAACTACTGTAACTACTGCGCGGCTGAGTTTAGCAATGCCCACAGTAGTCAATATCACACTGACTGTCATGCCACTTGGTACTGATGTGAGCGAGAACCTTATTTTGCAGGCGCACTGAAGTTTAACCCGAGATCCAAATGACCAGATGACAAATGAGTCTGCCTCACAAGGAGAGCTGATGGTTAGGAACCCTTGATCCTTTCGGTGCCATACCTTCACTCTGGCATCCCCTGCTTTGCTTACTGAAATTATCTCGAATTAGGGTGCACATCAGTAAATGTAGCCAAAGGGCCTCATTACGATGGTGCAGGTAGTCGAAACTGAAACCAGACAGTCCCGTCGGCCAGTCAGTGACCAGCACATAATCCCAAGGGACGGCGATTCCGCCGTTGGGATTACGATGCTTGGTTTCTGACAGGCTTTACATGCCGGGTTTTCTGACATTGAAAGCCTATCAGAAAGCATGGTTGGAGGCCCCTAGCAGGGCCCCTTTCTCCCTGCAGCCTTTGGTTGAAGGCCAAGGGGGCACCTATGGTGCCCGCCTGTTAATCCCTGCACCGTGCAGGGATTAACAAAATCTCACATTTCTCTGTGGAAGCTTGTGCTACTTCCTGTTTACGGTCACAGCACAGGCTCCCATAGAGAAATGGAGCATGTGGAACTAATGCCCCTGTCACAGATCTCTCCAGAGAATAGTTTATACGTCTGTAATGGCATCAAACTGAAAACCCTGTGTCTATATGCAGATACATTGCTCCGGTCACCTTCAGTGTTACATGTGCAATATTTTTACTGGACATTTTAACATTGTTTTTCATGTTGCACATTGCAGAGTTTAAGTGATAACATAACAAATGGTGTTACATTTTTTTATAAAGTCCTATACTGGTGCAAGTGCACTTCCAATAAAATGAAGTATACATCTCAGCCCAGTAAGGAGGAAGTGGCGGCACAGATACCTTTTATGAGTGAGCTTTGAGCTATTACGTCATTCCCCATAGGTTGCTTCGTTCACTCTCTCTGTGCCCAAACAAACTGGAGTAGCTAATGCGCAACTGTGAGCTCGCCATGCAGGAGCATGCTGCCAATGAGAGCAAATGTGTTTTTTGTAAGTAGCTGAGCTTGAAGGGGCAATAAATTGGCTTTCAGTTGGGCAACCAAATATATATAGTAGGGGTAGGCAGAACTCCACAGAATCATGCAGCGTTTTATGTAACTACGTGGAATTCCACGGAGTAAAACTCTGGGAGTTCTGCCAACCCCTAGTTTTTACTTGAATTATTGTGGAGAGATAATGTATATAATTTTTTTGGGGTATGGGGATGTAGGGTTTTTCAGGAAAAAAGAATGGAGATATTTTTTAAAAGTGAATACTTTAATTTAAACCTAATGTTAATTATTTTAATGCTATAAAAACTTATATTGTAAAATGTATAAATGGTTGCATTATTAACTTTTCTAAATAATAGTTTATAATTATTTTGAATGTGTATATTAATTACACTAAGGAGCCTATTATGATCTCAGTTGGAAAGCCTCCGACCTTAGGCTGGAGGCTTTCCAACCAAGATCGTCGGGATTGCGATGCTTGGTTTACGACAGGCTTTCCAAGCCTGGCTTTCCGACATGGAAAGTCTGCAGAAAAGCAAGTTTGGGGGCCCCTAGCTGGGCCCCCTTTTCTTTGTGGCCTCAAGTTTGGGTCCCTGGGGGTACCTGAGGTGCCCCCTTGTTAATCCCTGCACCTTGTGGCAGGCACCTTGAGGTTCATGCCACGGGGTGCAGGGATTAATTAACAGAATCTCCCACTTCTCTATGGGAGCTTGTGTTACGGCCGGTTGATGGCCGTAACACAAGTTCCCATAGAGAAATGGTAGACCACGACAGAGTCCGCCTGACATCGAAATGAGCCCAAAATGTATATTTTTTATCGTAAATATTGAAATTATACTTTAAATTATAATAAATGGTAACATTTAAAAAATATATAAAAAGACATTTAGAGGACTATTACGAAAGTCCGCCCGCCACCGTAACGGAACACAGGACCGACCACCAGAGGTGCGGCGGTCCCGCCAGGCCTATTAGGATGCACCCGCCACACTGGCAGGCGCATTCCTGCCTTCAACATTGCGGCGGGCGGTGCTGTAAACATCACCCACTGCAATGCTGAAAGCCCATGATGTGCATTGCCATGCATAACGTGACAGGCAGCGCGCGGTGCCTGCCACCTTGTACATGGCAATGATGGGGTTTACCTACCAGTACAACCATACACATGGGGCTAAGCTTCAGTACTGGTGAGCTGACAAATAGCCACTAGCAGGAGAAATGATGAGCAACAGGCTGCTCCATGTGATGAAAGCAGTAGTCACTCAAACCGCCTTTTGCCATGCGTGCCGTTCCTCACTTATCCCCATCTCCTTACGTGCCCATTTGTTCACCTGGACCTCCTTGCTGAGGCTGTGCTGGCCGAGTTTCCTGGCCGACCTTTATAATCCCTTCTTTAGCTCTCGATTTGTGAGTCTAGCTTGTCGATTGTGGCTTATAATGGGGGTGGAGCATGCACCTCTCTTCCTGAGTTAGTAGTATGAGATGGCAGCCTCCCCATTTGGATATTTGTAATTTGGATTTTTGTTTTTACTGCACAACTTCTCTCCCGGCCATAGAGGTAGAGACTTAGTGGTGGGAGACGCAGGCACGCATATCTGGCAAAGGAGGTAGAGGAGAGTTCCACCTTGCATGTGACTTCATGCTATGCACTAGTCACTCATTAATCACAATGGTATACCGTCTTAATTGTCAGTATGCAAGAGAAGGGAGATTTCCCCTGTGTGCCTCCACACCCTCCTGTTTAGAGCATGCGCAAGCTCGCTTTTGATTTCCACCAGGCAAGGGTTCTCCTGGGGACCGAGAGCTGAACAAAAGTCAGGTAAGTCCAGGTGAATTAAGTCCAAAGTGCCCCCTTATATGGTTTTCAAGTGACAGCGGTTGGAGGCAGAATCCTAAACTACAGTTTTTGATTTCATATGTTCTCAATTTCCCTATTGGCCTTACCCGCTGCTGCAGGATAGCAATGTGTATAGCATGCACTGGTTGCAGGAGGGTGTAAGGGTGTGGTCCTGCTGTTGAGGCAAGCGGCACCCACCCATTGATGGCTGCTTCTGCCCCAGCGAGGCGGTACCACGACTCTGGTTTTATCCGCACCCGGCTGCACTTCCCTTTTGTTTATCTGTTCCTTGTCTCCAGCCTCCTCCTCCTGGCTCCTGGCTGCTTCTCCGTTGGGAATAAGAGTCTGAGGAGCTGGCCGCAGCCATCTGGTGAAGGCAGGGGTAGTGGCGCAGCAAGGCAGTGGAGGTGGCTGGGGCATTTGATGATAGCCACCACGGGTTATCAGACTTTTTTCCCCGCTGCTCTCAACCTCCGACTCAGCTACAGCCCAGCTCTCTGATTCACTCAGGCTGGACAGACTCAGCAGTTACCCCAGCTTTTTCCCAAGCTTTCTTTCTCGCTTTGGCTCAGACCTCGGTGTTTGACGTCACACGCGTTGTGGTGCAGACCAGAGCAATCCATAGATCGGGCTTGCTTTTGACGTCAAAATTGTAGTGGGAATAGTAAATGTATTCCCTTTAGTGCCCAACACCTTCCTAAAATTGATATAAATTGGAGTGGGAATAGTAACTGTCATCCCTTTAATATACAGCATCTTCACCAAATTGCTATAAATTGGAGTGGGAATTGTAAATATCACCACTGTGTCCAATAACTTCCCCAAAATTGTATAGATCGGAGCGGGAAAAGTAAATGCAGCCCATTTATTATTGAATACCTTCCCAAAAATAGTATAGTTTGGAGTGGGAATTGTGAATGTAACCCCTGTTTAGTTTTCAAACCCTTCCCCAAATTGGTAAAAATTGGAATGGAAAAAGTATACGTCGCCCGTTTGGTGTCTAACACCTTCCCCAAATTGGTTTAGATTGGAGGGAGACTAGTGCTTGTTACCCCTTTAGTGCCCAATACCTTCTCTAAATTGATTTGGATTGGAGTGGGAATAAGAAATGCTACCCCTTTAGTATCCAACATTTTCTTGAAAATCATTTATGTTGGAGAGAGAATAGTAAATGTCATCACTTTACTGCCAAACATATTTTCCAAATTGGTTTGTTTTGGAGTGAGAATAGTATATGACAGTGTCCGGCAAAGAGTGTATAAATTGGAGTGGAAGTAAGAAATGTCACTCCTTTAATGTCCAACACTTTACCAAATTGATTTAGATTGGAGTGGGAATAGTAAATATCAATCCTTTAATGTCCCGAACACCTTCCCTAAATTGGTTAAGATTGGAGTAGGAATAGTAAATGTCACCCCTTTAGTGTCCAACAACTTCCCTAATTTGGTATGGATTGGAGTTTGAATAGTAAATGCTAGCCCTTTAGTGTCCAACACTTTCTTCAAAATCATTTATTTTGGAGTGAGAATTGTAAATGTCAACCCTTTACTGTCCAACACCTTCAAAACTTTGGTATAGATTGGACTGGGAATAGTAACTGTCAATGCTTTACTGTCTAACACCTTCTCCAAATTGGTATAAATTTGAAAGGAAATAGTAAATGCCACCCTTTTAGTCTCCCCTTTAGTCTCCAATACATTTTCCAAATTGGTTCAGATTGGAGCGAGAATAGTAGATGTCACCCGTTCAGGTTCCAGCACCTTGCCCATATTGGTATAAATTGGAGTGGGTATAATACTTCACCCCTTTAATGTCCAACACATTCCCCAAATTGGTTTAGATTTGAGTGGTAATAAAAAGTGCCCAACACTTTCTTCAAAATGGTATCAGTTGGTAGTGCTAAGCGTTTGTTGTACTCCACACAGGCAATAAATGAGACACACACTCAAGAATAAATCAGAGACCAATTACTAAAAATAATGTTGATTTTTATATAATTTTTAAGACCCAGAACCCAGTTTTAAGGTAAGTACTTTCTGAGTTACGATTTTGCACAGTTCGGAAAATATATCACTTTTGTGCGCAATTAGGCACCATAGAAACTAATAGGGAAAAAGCAGAAAAATGCATTAAAATCAGGCAATACTTTCACGAAGTTCACCTTCTCATTTTAGGTTGAGACCAGGCCCAAAGTTCCAGCAGGAGAAGTTTGGGAGCATCTCTGATCTGACGAGAGCAGAGTGCTGAGGGTCTTGGAAGCTGTTAGGCAAAGACAAAGGGGGACACCTGAAAACACACTGCCCAGGAAGACTTGTAGTTAATTCCAATGGGACTTCATCAAGGAAAGAAGTCACAAGGGCTTGGGGACCAGAACAGCACAGCTGGGTAGTCGGTGCCGGAGCCGGTGGGGCCTAGTACAGAGCGAATATGTCAGCCGGGCGTCGTGCATCTTGAGGTCCTCGTGGTCAGGAGCAGGCAGCTTGGAGACGTAATATATGGACAGCTGGACCACTTAGGAAGTGGGTCTCTGGTGTCTCAATGTCCCTTGATGGGTTCTTGTTTCTAGCTTTGGGAGTTCAGAGTGGACTCTTTTTCTCTGTGTTTGCCTTTTGGGGTCTGGTACCCCGGATATTGGTACGCTTCACCTCCGGTAGATCTTAGTGTCTCAAAACTTGGTGAGGAGACAGTTCTGCCCCTTGAGAGCTATTGTACCTTTTCTTGCTTTGGTGCTGTTTCAAGGTCATTGGGGAGTGGCTAGTCAACAAACCATAATTCACAGGATCTGTGCTTGTGGAGTGCAGAGGAGTGATACCTTTACTGCAAGAAAGCTTCTTGGTGATTTCTTGAAAGCCAACAGGGCTCTGGGCTTCTTGAAGTCCTTTCAGGTTAAGGAAGACATGGCAGGCAGTGATTGTTGAAGTCCTTGGACCCACAGGCAGGGTTTGATGCCTTTTTCTTCTGCAGCAGGGCTTCAGGTCTCTTGCAGTAGGTCTTCTTTGTCATAGTCTTCTCTTGTCCATCAAAACTGATGTTCAGGTCTCGGAGTGCCACCTAAGGGGTCCATTACGATGTTGTTCGGAAAGACTCCGAATGGCATTCGATTAATCCGAATCCGATTCGGTTCAGAAAGGCATTCGGAGTAACCGAGTTGGTCAGAGTCAAATCGTAGCGGTCTATGGACCGTGTTTCCAGCTGAGCGATTAGAATGTCGGATTCGGACAGCCTTTCTGAATCGGTTGTTCCGACATGGATCAGCTGTAGGGATCTTTACTCCTGTAAATGAAACAGGCCAGCAAGGCAAATATAAGGCAGCCAGGCCCCATGAGAGAGCACTTGCCTGCACAACCATTCATTCCACACCACTGCTGCTGCTGCTCGTGATACCTCTGGCACCATGTCCAGGTCTGTAGAGAGGGCCCAGCCATTCACCCAGGAGGAGAACCAGGCCCTGCTGGATGTGATCCTCCCACAGTACCACAGCCTGTATGGGAGACCAGGGGTGCAGGTGAGTGGTGACTCCATTAGCTTAGACTGTGCCCCTTTTTTGTGACTGTCACTTCTGGCATTGTGTCCAGGTGTGACAGACATGCAATGTTCTTTAGAGTGGGTCCCAGGAGGGGGGGAATGCCTCATGTCTCCCATGCAGAGCATGCTGTAGTGCATGTCTGCAATCCTCACTCGCATAGTGCTTACTGTGACAATCACTGCATGGTGCATACCACATTCAGCCTGGCTAATCCTCTTGGGAATGTTGTTTCTACAGTCCTGATGTGATTCTGTGGTCCCCCCAGTGTGACAGGTGACTGTACCCCCAGATGTGTGTGAGTTGAGTGTACCTGTGCTGAGAGTGTCCAAATGATGTGTTTGTCCCCTGGACATTAGTGTGTGTGTAAGTCCCCTGTCATGTGGGTGAGTGTCTATGTGGAGTGTTGCACCCCAGCTGCATGAGGGATGCATATACCCTACCCATCTGATGTGAGCAGGGAGCAGTGCTGTGTGTCTGATGTGCTGAGCCTGCCCCACACCTGTGACACCCCCCAGTCTAGTGGCACATGTGCAGAGTGATGTGTGTACCCGATGTTGCCAATGGCAGGTGATTGTCCTGTGCCTGTGTGTGTCTGTGTACCCTGCTGAGGTTGCGTCAGTGGCCTGGGGCATGTGACTGCTTTGAGGTGCTGTACATAATCGTGGTGTAGCTTGTGATTCACAGTGTGAGCCATGATCATTGTTTGTGTTGCACCCTTCATTCCACCTGTGTACTTTCAATGCCACGTAGTGCATTTTGCCTTCCCCAGAGGAGAATGTCCCTATGACAAAGGTGCAATGACTCTGCTGCATACTATGCCCTCTTCAAACCAGCCAAATTGTTCTAATGTCTGTCTCTGTGACATGTTGCATGTATATTTAAGTGGTCTCACTTTCTCATCCTCACAGGTAGGACCCTATGCCAAGGGGGTGATTTGGAGGGAAGCCGTCAGTGCCGTGAGGACGGTAGAGGGTCGGAAGCGGCGCCTGGCCCAGGTGAGGAAACGCTGGCAGGATATCCGGTGCTGGACAAGGAGGATCGCCGGGGTCCTGCTGGGGGACTCACCAGAGAGCCATAAGAACCGTGGGCACCGGCGTCTGACCCACCAGATGAAGTGTGTGCTGGCGGTGGTCATCCCGGACTTGGATAGGCGCCTAGCGGAGAAGCAGCAGCAGGAAGGGGGTAGGTACATGTGTGTTTGTTGTGTGTCACCAGCTTTTGGAAGTGCGCAGTTGCATGGATACACTGCCAGGGTTCATATGTGCAGTACATATCCTGTTCCCCAAAGTAAACCGGTGCTGTTCTTCCTCCCTTCCCCTCCTTGACACGTGTTCCCTGGTCTGTGTGTAGTCACTCTTGCACAAGGTCATCTAGGCTGCCAGTTAATCCAAGTGCCCAATGCTTGCAGCATCATGTGTGGGGGTGGTGTGTAACATGTGTTGGGACCTTGCCTGTGCCCTGGCCAGTTCTGTCAATGTGGGGTCCATGTTAGTTGGCACTGATGCTGAGTCCCGACCTAGGAGTGTGTCTGAAAAGTGTACTGCCTTACAGCATGCATGACCAATGTTGTGGCCTCAGACATGATGTGCATGAGGGGGAGATATATGCATAGTGCAGGGACGTTTGCTTCTGTTGCAGTCATATCCATCCCGGACCATGGAGGAGTGTGGCCACTACAGTCCCCTGGGGCACCTTTTCCTAGGTATCATGTGTGTCATCCAACAATGTGAACATTCACTGTGTCTGCAGCATAGATTGGGCTCTGTGGCATTGTACCCTGGCCTAATGTGTATATACGTAAAGTGTGCTACATGTGTCCAATAAACAGGGTGACCCAATTTGGCTTGTGCATACTTACAGTGGCCGGTGCCAGTGTGTTTTGGTACAACTATCTGATGATGGTTGTTTGTCAATTTTATGTGTGGACAGGCGCACAAGGATTAGTTTGTGTACATTCAGGATTTATTGAACGGCATTTTAGTAATCCCTGTGTAGGAGGTGTAAGTACTTCCTCTGTGTCACTCACATTGTCTCAGGTAGGGGGGGTTTGTGCGGGAAAGGCCTACATGTCCAAACCGTATGTGTCCTTGCCAGGTCTGGCCTGTGTGTGATGATTGTCTGGACATACACTCAACATGCAGTGACCCAGTCATGTTGGGCAGGGTTTAATGTATTTGCTAAGCAGCATGTGCCAAAAGTTACAAGACATGGTTCCTGCTCATCCCTTTTTTTGCTACGGTTTGTGGTCCAGATGCTGTACTCGACTGTCCCCAGAGACTTGCTCCTCTGTTTAATTTGATATAAAGTTCTTTGCTGTTGTGTCATGCTCTCCATTGTGTCTCAGTGGCATGGTGGGTCAACCAACTGTGTGGTGCAGGGCCTACATATGTGCGTAGTATTGTTGATGTTACTCATGTTGCTTTTCATGCAATGCACTGTGACCTATGTAGTTTTGAATCATGTGTCATATGTATACAGGTGTCTGATTATTTCCTGTCTCTTCACCTTGCCCACAGCAGCGTCGGGGGAAACCGAGGGAGACACTGGCACGGAAATTGAGGAGGGATCCAGCAGCGGTGCCACCAGTGCTGGCGAGTCTGTCTCAGCGAGTGGCACGGAGGCAGAGGGGAGTGCGGCGGACGACCTGTCCAGTCCCACCACCGACTATGACACTGACGGGTCCATGGCTGAGCTCCCTGAGAGGGCGGATGCTGCTCCCAGTGCTGAGAGCAGCACTCCATCTGTCGCTGCCCCCTCCATTGCCATCACCCGCCTCCCACCTGCTTGGGTCCCTTCCCACTGTGCTAGGCGCCAACAGGTCTCCTTCGTGCCAGGCACCGCACCCCCTGCCCCTGTCTCCCCTGCTGCCGTCAATGCCGAGTCTGTGGACATTCAGCAGCAGTTGCAGGTTGGTCAGGCATTGATGCTTACTGTCCTCCATGAGCACACCAGACTGCTAACACAGATGTTGTCGTACATGGAGGGCATGTCAGCAGCAATGTCTGATCAATGTATGTTGCTGAAGTCCATAGATTCCTCACTGACTGCAGCAGTGGATCTCCAGCAGCGCTCCGTCCCCCCCACCCCTGCACCATCCACACTTCCTACTCCCATGCCTGTCCCACGCACACCCAGACGTCCCCATGCACGCACCCCACCAGACACAGGCAGCACACCACCAGGGAAGGCAAAGCACACTCCTCCAGTCACGCACCCACAGGGGGAAGTAGGCACACCCACTGGGTCTGGGGGCAAACAGCAGGCACGCAGCCAGAGTGGGAGTCCACATTCCTCAAGACCCACTTCCTCCAAAACCACTCCCCTTAGCTCTCCTGGCCAACTGTCACCGAATGAGTCCTTGGTGGCCACTGTGTCCCTCAGCCCCAGTGTGGCACCAACCCGCAAGCGGTGGAGGCAGTGCCAGGCCACAGGAGTAGAGTCTCCCCCCCCTGTCCACACCCCCCCGGGAGCGCTGCAACCCATCCCTCCAACCCCCCCCCCTCCTTGGGGCCTGTGGTTCATTCGGGTGCAGGGGAGACGCTGGGCGACCTGGCAGTAGTGTGTAGCGCCGTGCTGGAATCCACCTTTGTCGCTGCCCCACCCCTTGTGGTGGAGTCGTCCGTCCCTGCACCCACAACACCTACCATTGCCCCTCCTGTCCCTGCGGTGCCTGGTCCTCCCCCCCCCATGATGCCCCCCCTTCTGTGGTTGAAATGGAACAGTGAACTGTGCAGGCAAGCTAGGGGAGACACGTCTCCAAGTGTCCCCCACCAGGCCTATTCACATGGCCTGGCCTATGGGCCCTCTATATTCTGCAAAAACAATTTTTATTGCATTACTCAATCACAAATGACATACACAATGTAAATCAGGTCAGTGGCCGCCATCGGCAAATAGTGCTATGTCCAAGTTCAATCCGGGCCACTTCCAACTACCAATGCACTGTCCCCAAACCTTCCCCAAAACGAACTCACCCCCCCCTCCCACATGGCAGTGTGCCGAGACGCCCGATACCAGGATAAACCTCTTTCAGAGGTAGCTGTGTTAGGAGCCACGAACCCCCCCCCCACCACCACAATCAGGCCCCCAGCAGAAAGGAAAAGGAAAGGGAAAGCCCCTGGCCCCCATGATCAAATCAGCTAGCCTCTCCTCACCCCTAGGTTCCTGCCGGGTGTTCCAGTGCCTCAGGGTCCCCCTCCTCCTCTAGTCCCCACCCCTGGAGGTCTACCACTAGCGCTTCCCATGCCCGGGCCAAGGCCAGAGCCTTGTCATCACTTCCCCGAAGCGCAAGCTGCAGCCGGAGCGTGCCCTCGCTACTCGCCCACTTGGTAAAGGTCGTTCTCCACCTCGTGAAGCTGGGACCCATCTTGGACTTCCAGTGGAGGGTAATTTCTCTTTTGGCCACCACCAACCCCAGATCGCAAAACTTGCTCGTGGTTTTCGTGCGCGGCGTGTGTGGGAACCACAGCAACAAACAAACTCCCATCTCCACCCGCAGGTCCCGCTCCGTCACTTGGGCCAGGCAGCCGAAAACCCCCTCCCAGTAGCAGCTTAAAGCATCACAGGACCAAAACATGTGCTTAAAGTCAGCCCCCTCCTCCCCACAACGAGGGCATTGTGGTGTGGGCCCCCCAAAGTACTGAAACAATTTAGCTGGCATCAGGTATGCCCTATGCAGGGTGAAATACAGCACCAGCTGAAACCGGGCATTACGCGTACTCTTCCATGCCCGTCTCTGCAACTTAGGCCACGTCAGCTCCGGGATAGGTTTCCCGATATCAGTCTCCCACTTATCCCTCAGTGCAGTCAAAGGAGCCAGATGTTCCGTGGCCATTCTCTGATAGAGGCAGGTAATGGCCTTGAGTGTGCCCGCCGCCATGACCACATACTGACAGCCAGCCGCCGTCCGCGGTTCCGAGAGGCCCGCGTTCCAGTGCTTTTGCAACACCGCCACCAAGGCCGCGTGGAGGAGATAGTCGCCCCTCGGGATCCCAAAGGAGTCCTGCAGCCCCTGGAATGGCTGAAGCTCACCATTCAGATATAGGTCCCCCACCATCTGTAGTCCTAGGTCTTCCCAGTGGGCCAGCCCCGACCAGTCCCCGCCGTGGGGGAGGGACGTGCACATACCCAAGGGGATCTCCGGGGCGTAGGGGGGAGCAATGCCAGCCCTCCGCAGGCTCCGGTTCCCACACAGCCGGAGCGTGTGCTCTTCGAGCGTTAGTTGTGACAGCTCGAGCCGCTGTTGGAAAACGATAAAGGAGAGCACGTGTCGCGGGATCATTCTGCCCTGCGGACCCTCGGGGCCTCTGAATTCCCGAGCCACTGCCTGCGTGAGCCACTGCAGCTGGGCAGCCAAATAGTACCACTCAAAATCGGGTACTGCGAGCCCTCCCTCGGCCCTGGGCCTTCGCAGCGTGGCTAGCGCCACCCGCCGCCTGCCAGCCCCCCAGATAAAGCCCGTGATCATGGCCGTAAGTTTGCGGAATAGTGAAGCCGGCACCCAAACCGGGAGCGTGCGGAAAAAATACAGCAGGCGTGGGAGCGCCACCATCTTCAGCAGCGCCACCCGCCCGGCTACCGAAAGTGGGAGAGTGCTCCAGAATCCGATACTGCCCGCCAGGCCCGCGATCGCTCTCCTCACGTTCCCCTCCAACAGGTCACGCTGGGTGCGGTAAACGCGTACTCCCAAATACGGCAGACAGCTATCCTCGCAGCGGATCGTCCCCAGGAAGGTGGGGAACCGCTCCCACTGAGAAACGGGGTAGACACAAGTCTTGTCCCAGTTGACCCTTAGGCCCGAGAGGCGCCCAAAGTCCTCCAGAAGCACCCTAGCGCCCCGGAGGGCCCCCTCCTCGTCAGCCAGGAAAAGCAATAAATCGTCCGCGTAGAGGGAGATATAATGGGTCTCCCCCCGCAATAGCAGCCCAGCATACGCGCGTCCCATCCGAGCATGGGCCGCCAGAGGCTCGATCGCCAGAGCCAACAACAGCGGCGATAACGAGCAGCCCTGCCTCGTTCCCCGACATACGGGATAGGGAGCCGAGATCGTAGTCCCCGTTCGCACCCTAGCCACCGAATTGGTATAGAGCAGCCTCGTCCAGCGCACAAATCCATCCCCCAGGCCAAACTCCTGCAAGACCCTAAACAGATACGGCCATTCCACACTATCGAAGGACTTCTCCATGTCAACCGAAAGGGTCAAGGCGGCTGGGTGGTCCATGCAGTCCACTTCCATGACCCGCAACAATCTCCGGATACACGTCGACGTGTTCCGGCGCAGAATAAACCCAGCCTGGTCGGGGTGAATCAGGGTGGGCATGTGTGCCAAGAGGCGCGTAGCCAGAATTTTGCTCAGAATCTTATAGTCCACTGTCAGCATGGAGAGCGGACGGTAAGCCGTCAGGGCGCCCGGGTCCCCTCCTTTTTTCAGGAGCGGTATAATCAACGCTTCTCTTGCAGTGGCGGGCAAATCACCCGCTGTCCAAGCCTCCCTATAGACTGACTGCAACTGTGGGGCAAATAGGTCCACATAGGCCGCGTAAAACTCCACGGGAAGCCCATCGGTCCCCGGGGTCTTCCTATGCGCCATATGTTTGATCGCCGTCCGAATCTCGCCAAGCGAGATGTCGCCCCCCAGCGCCTCCCCGAGAGTGGGCGCTAGTCGCGGTAATCGCGCGGCGACCAGGAAATCCTCCAATTCCCCAGGGGCATCCTGCATGGTATTGGTATAAAGGGCGGTGTAATATGTCAAAAACTGATCATTAATCTCACTCTGTGAGAACACCATAGACCCCTCCCCGGTAGCCAACGAAAGTATGGGGGTGCCACGCACCGCCGGGTTCGCCAACCAGGCTAGGAGCGACCCGACTTTGTCCCTCTCCGCATGCGCCCTAGTGAGGTACGTCTTATAGTCAAAACAGCGGAGCCGCTCCACTTGCACCGCCACGTGCTCGCGAGCTGCGGCCACCTCTTCAAGAGATTGCTCCCCCGAGTGATGTGCCCGTTCCGAAGTGCGCAGCGCTGTGTCCGCTCTCTCCACGTCCTTCAAGAGCGCCTTCCGGACCCCGGAGGTGGAGGAAATGTAGATCCCTCTAATGAACGCCTTGAACGAATCCCATTCCCATGCCCTCTGTGAGGCCGTCCTGGCGTTTTCTGCAAAATAATGTGTTATCCCATCTTGGACTTCCGCCTGGAAGACAGAGTCTTCCAGCATCCGCGGATTCAGACGCCAGGTGGGTATCGACTGACGTTGCCTGCTCCAGCGTATGATAACTAAACAGGGGTTGTGGTCCGATATGGTTTTTGCCAGATATTCACTATGGCGAGTCAGAACCTGTACCCCCGGGGAACACAATATGCCATCCAGGCGCACATGTAGGTCATGTGGGGTAGAATAAAAGGAATAGTCCCGCTCCAGGGGGTGGTGCTACCGCCACGTGTCCACCAGCCCCCACGCATTTTGCCAGCCCAGCCTACTCCTAGCCGCCCGATGTACCACTGATTGGGCCAAGGGTGGGCGAGAACGATCCAGACAGACATCGGTGATGCAGTTAAAGTCGCCCCCCAGTATAATCGGCCCCTGTAAATACTCTGCTAAAGCGCCCGATACGCGCGTAAAAAAGGCCGCCTGCTCTATATTCGGGGCATAAAGACTACATAGCGTTACGTCCCGCCCATCCAGCCGACCCCGCACTGCCACAAATCGCCCCTCCGGATCCACCTGCGTGCCAAGGGGCTGAAAGGGAAGACCCGCTCTGACCCAGATAAGGGCACCCCGTGCAAACCTGGAATAGGTGGTATAAAACAACTGGCCCCGCCAGTGGCTCTGAAGGGCCCGCCCCTCCGTCCGATCCAAGTGGGTCTCCTGCAGAAAGGCCACGTGCACTCCCCTGCGCACTAAGTAAGCGTGGACCTTGCAGCGCTTCGTCATAGAGGTGAGCCCCCTCACATTCCAAGTAAGATACTTCAACTCAGGAGGGGAGGTCATCACAGCTTCCAACCTTTACCAGTAAATCACACCCCCTCCTAGGCACACTGACATTGCCCCGATTCCCCTGAACTCCCCAACAAACCCCCATCCCACCCACCCCCAGAACAGGCTCCCAACGGTAGTCACCCATCCAAATACCGTACTACTAACCAAGTTCTCTGGTAGTCACCAGAGCCTCACAACAAGTGTGAGTAAGAGGAGGTAGGCCGGGGCCGAGTGGGTATCAAAGGTGTTCGCAACAAGAATCCTAGCCCAGGCTCCACCATGTCTCCCCGGGCCCTCCTCGCCCCCGGTGCACCCACCCCAGCCCACCCCCGCCCCCGCAATCACAGAGAAACCAGCAGTCCCCTGTAGGTCCGCCGCAGCCCCCACCCCGCAGCGTAGAGGCAATAGTACAGCTGTATCCCACTCTGGCTCCCAGCTAGCCCCCTTACTGTCAATGGCATGCCAGGAATAGTTCAGGTGTCCAACATGCCATCCGCCGTCCCCGGCGTGACATAGGGCAGCCCCGCCGCTTCGTCGTCCGTCTCGTCACTGCGTGGAGTGCCTGAGCCCCTGGGTGAGCCCGAGCCCACATCCCCGGCCACCACCACTGCTCCAGAGATAGCAGAGACCGCCTGCAGCGCCGCTTTCTGCTCCAACTCTGTCTGAGACGCCAGGGGGGAGCTCCTCCCAGCCAGCCGAGGCCTGGCCCGCCGACCCCGACGAGGCTTCGGCGAAGACCTCCGGGGTACCCCGCCTGCGGCACTGGCTCCCGCTCCGGGCCGGTTCGCCTCCAACCAACTCCATGCAGCCTCGGGGTCGTTGAAAAAGAATGTCTTACCGTCCTGTATGATCCGCAGGCGCGCAGGGAACAACAGTGCGTATTGGATACCTTCATCCCTGAGGGCTTTTTTGACCGCCAGGAACGATGTCCGCTGTCGCTGGACCTCGAAGGGGTAATCCGGATAGATAGAGACTGATGCGTTTTCCACCCGGTAGGGGCCCTGTGTCCTGGCCCTCTGGAGTATAATGTCCCTGTCCTTGAAGTGCAGAAGACGTGCAACCACCGGACGCGGTGGTCTACCAGGATCCAAAGGACGAGCCGGAACCCTGTGTGCCCGCTCCAGCGTGTAGAACGGCGTGAGCCCCTCCGGAGCAACCACTTCTCGCAACCAAGTCTCCAAATATACCAACATATCGTTCCCTTCAATCTTTTCCGGCAGTCCCACCACCCGTATGTTATTGCGGCGATTACGTCCTTCCGCATCCTCAGCCCTCTTCTCCAACAGCAGCACCCTCCGTTTCAGGTCGTCCATGGTGGCCTCCGAGGCCTTCTGGGCCAGCGCCAACTGCTCGAGCGCGACCTCCGTCTGCTTGACCCAGTCGACCAGCTTCCGGTGGTCCCCCCGGAGCAACCCCAAGTCCGTGGAGACCTGCGCTATGTCATGTTGAAGCGCAATACGTGTGTCCGAGATGGCCCGGAGGATCTGGTCGAGCTGCTGTTGCTGTAGGCCCCCAGCTAGGTCCCCGGCCCCAATTCCATCGCTCTCACCGAGGGCATCCCCGGTCGGGGCCGCAGCGGCGGCACCCTGCTTCGGGCGCGTCTTCCCCATCGCTCCCCAAGTACTCTAGGGCGGCTCGTCCGGGGCCCCGCTGCTCCCAGTTCTCGGCAGCCTACACTGCGTCAGGCGAGCCCCCCAGCCTCTCAGCCTCCGGTTACGGCAACAAAGCGGCCCCACTCCGCTCCCCGTCAGCGCTCACCACAATCACGGGGCCTCCGCTCACCACCAGGATAGTCCCGCCGACCTGGGACAAGGGCCGGGGGGGGGGCGGCCCGCCCACCACTCCACTCTCGGGCAAGGAAGCCGGTCCTCTTCGATCGCGGGTCCACGGCTCTCCAGGGGGCTCCACCACCGCTTCCCAGGGCTCCAGCTGACCACCTCACGCCGTCCCAAGGCACCCCCACGTATCCTCCGCCGTGGCTCCAATCGCGCCCCTCACGGCGATCTCAGCAGCAGGTGCCGCGCCCCGGGACCGCCTGCCACGTCCTGCGAGCCGGGGGCCCTCCACAGGCAGACAATGCACTCCCAGCGCCCGGTCTCCGCTAGCGAGCAGAAGAGGCCACCACCGCCGTGCAGCCGCCGACCCGCTACTTCCGGTTTCCTCCGCCGGCCGCCTCACACTTCCGGTCGGCGCCTCAGGCACGCCACCTCCGGGGATCCCTCTCCTCCAGCAGGCCGCCCAAGATGGCCGGCGGCCGCCGGCGTCGTCAATCTCGCGCCAGAGCCAGCTCAGCCGCGGCGGCCCCCACCCGTCACGGTACCGCGGCGGGAGTCAGGAGTGTCCGGGCCCGGCCCCCGGAAGGCTCACAGGGGGCCCGGGGCATCAAGAAACAGGATAATGGCCGGGCTGGATGTGGAGCTCACAGCTCACGCGTCCTTCCCCATCGGCCTCCAAGCCACGCCCCATGGGCCCTCTATATTCTGGACATTCATTTTGAAAATATTGTATTCTGCTGAATAAAGCATTGTTTTTTTCTTTTGCACACTAATGCTTTCCTGGACTTGCTGTTGGTGGTGCTGCTCCATGATTTGGGGTGGTGATAATGTGTTAGGTGTCTGGGAAATGTTGTAGTGTGCTACTCATGGGGTGGACCCTGATATCTGTGTGCCATCACAAGGGCTCTGCAAATAATCTTTGATCACATGTGCTCTTACTGTATGGTGATATTGTCCCATGGTGTGTTCCTTCCTCTGTGGACCCTGACATCTTCCCTGCAGGCTGTTTCCCAATTGTAGTGCTGAGCTGTGTCTACATATCCTGGATGTGTGACGGATCCCTTCAACTTTGGCCAGGCCTGCTCAGCAATGTCTCCACCTGCATCATTTGTGGCATCCTTGGTGGTCACTGTACTAGTGTATGGAGTATATTGACATGACTTCATGTGGACATGTTCCCTTTTACGCCCTATGCATGTGTGTACTCCCAGCCTCGCACACATGTTACGTGTTCTCCAGGGTCTTTGGTCACCTGACTGACAATTGTGGGCATTGTATCTGTGGGTACTCCACCCTTTTCCTTCCATGGGAGGCAACAACTTGTTGGCTGCCCCAGCACCTGTACATTCCTATCAGTCCTGGAATGTGCGTGACAGTGTGTGTTCCCTTTGGGTCTCTTAGTTTAGTAGGGTGGCACATGAGTATACAGTCTTGTTGCATGCTCTCATTGTGTGTATTGTGCTGCCAGCACCAGGGGTGGGTATGCATGTGTCATTTGCCTGGGCACTGCTGGGTGTGATAGGCACCCACCCCTCATATGTCTGGGCACTGCTGGGAGGACTCTGCACCCACCCCTCCTACGTCTGGGCACTGCTGGGGGGGGCTCTGCACCCACCCCTCCTATGTCTGGGCACTGCTGGGAGGACTCTGCACCCACCCCTCCTATGTCTGGGCACTGCTGGGAGGACTCTGCACCCACCCCTCATATGTCTGGGCACTGCTGGGGGGACTCTGCACCCACCCCTCCTATGTCTGGGCACTGCTAGGAGGACTCTGCACCCACCTCCCTCTATGTCTGGGCACTGCTGGGAGGACTCTGCACCCACCCCTCCTATGTCTGGGCACTGCTGGGAGTGATAGGCACCCTCCCCTCCTATGTATGGGCACTGCTGGGAGTGATAGGCACCCACCCCTCCTATGTCTGGGCACTGCTGGGAGTGATAGGCACCCACCCCTCCTATGTCTGGGCACTGCTGGGGGACTCTGCACCCACCCCTCATATGTCTGGGCACTGCTGGGAGGACTCTGCACCCACCCCTCCTATGTCTGGGCACTGCTGGGAGTGATAGGCACCCACCCCTCCTATGTCTGGGCACTGCTGGGGGGACTCTGCACCCACCCCTCCTATGTCTGGGCACTGCTGGGAGGACTCTGCACCCAGCCCTCCTATGTCTGGGCACTGCTGGGGCTGATGGCCACACACCCCTATGTGTCTGTCGACTGGCGTGGTACGACCCGTACCCACACTCACAAGGTATGGGTATGGGCCATACCGCCATTGTTGGGGTGATGTCGGGGTGTCCGTGGTACGACCCATACCCACGCTCCTAAGGCGTGGGTACGGGCCATCCCGCCATTGTTGGGGTGACGTAGGGGTGTCCGTGGTATGACCCGTACCCACGCCCTTAAGGCGTGGGTACGGGCCATACCCCTACGGCACCCCAACAATGGCGGGACGGCCCGTACCAACGCCTTAAGAACGTGGGTACGGGTCGTACCACGGACACCCCGACGTCACTCCAACAATGGCGGTACGGCCCATACCCATGCCTTGTGAGCGTGGGTACGGGTCATACCACGGACACCCCTACGTCACCCCAACAATGGTGGTACGGCCCGTACCCATGCCTTAGGAGCGTGGGTACGGGTCGTACCACGGACACCCCTACGTCACCCCAACAATGACGGTACGGCCCGTACCAAAGCCTTGAGAGCGTGGGATGCGGGTCGTACCATGCCCACCCCTACGTCACCCCAACAATGGCGCTACGGCCCGTACCCATGCCTTTGGAGCGTGGGTACGGGCCGTACCACCATTGTTGGGGTGACGTAGGGGTGGGCGTGGTACGACCCGTACCCACGCTCTTAAGGCGTGGGTACAGGCCGTACCCCCATTGTTGGGGTGACGTAGGGGTGGGCGTGGTACGACTCGTACCCACGTTCTTGAGGCGTGGGTACGGTGCGTACCACAATTGTTGTGATGCCGGTTCGCGTCCATGATGACTTCCGTTGTGGCGGACGCAGGCCTTGGTGGAGACGCCCCCACCCCCGAAGTGACCAGGCCCTGTGGGTCAGGTATGTACAGGGCATGTTTGATTTTGGACTTGGGTGGGGGTCATGTTTCCTGCCCCTGCCCCCCTTCCTTTGACCCTGGGTGTTGTTCTGACCTTCTGCGGCATCTGCGTCGGTTCCTGTATGCCAGGTGGACTGCAATGAGGGCCGGGATGACACGTAGGTTTGGGTCCATGGCTGTCCGTCGCGTACAGGTGCTCCTTGTGCGTGTCGTCCTGATTTCCCGTTTTTGGCTCCCGTAAAATATTGTCCGTGCGGAGTGACGTCTGTACGAATCGTACTTGCTGGTTCGTGAAACGCTGCCTGACTCCGTCCGGACGTCACGTCCGAGGTGTCCCGGATCGGAATTGTGGGTATTTTTTGTTCGGTCGGTGTTTTTTACGATTCGTACGCAAACGGTGTTTGCGTACGAATCGTACTTGCATGTTTGTATGGTTTTTCGACCGGGTACGAGTCGGACGGAGAAAACGCTCCGTTCGACGGTTCGTACCCGGTTTATCCAGGATCGGAATCGGCCCCTAAATCGCTTATGCTAACATAGCAATGTGTGCAGGCAAAACCCTGTCCTCACTACGTGGGAAAGGAGATCAGAGAGTGTCTCACTCTCTGCCTCCTGTTCCGCATCTGTAACCATAAACATGGTCACATGAGCCCTGTCATTGTAGGGTTTTAGGCGATTTACATGTATTACCCTCTTGGGGTTTTTACACTTGCCAAGGTCATCTAAATAGGTGACCTCCCCTTGTATTTCAAGGATAGGGATGGGCCCAGTCCATTTGTCCTGAAGGGCCCTAGGGGCCACAGGCATCAAAAAACATACCATCTGCGCTCGTTGGAATTGCACCATACCAGAGTTTCTGGAGCTCTTGGCTGGCCTCAAGGTTTTGTTTTTCTTTTTTTCTTAATGGACTTAGCCATCCTTGAACAAAGGCCAAGCACATAATCCACAATGTCTTGTTTTGGTTCTTAGAGGAGTCTTTCCCATCCTTCCTTGACAAGACGGACAGGTCCTCTTACAGGATGTCCAAACAAAGGTTCAAAGGGGGTAAACCCTACTCCCTTTTGTGGCACCTCTCTGTAAGCAAAAAGCAGACAAGGTAGTAAAACATCCCATCTCCTCCTGAGTTTTTCAGGGAATCCACCAATCATGCATTTTAGGGTCTTGTTAAATCATTTGACAAGCCCACTTGTCTGAGGATGGTATGGTGTAGTGAACCTACAGGTCACCCCACATTCAGCCCACGTGTTTCAAGTATGCAGACATAAATTTGTACCTCTCTCTGATTCTACCTCCTTAGGAAAGACAATTCTGAAAAAAAATATCAAGGAGGACCTAGCAACGGCTTGTAAATTGGTGCTCATTAGGGTAATTGCCTCAGGGTATCTGGTGGCATGATCTACTACCACCAGAAAAAATATGTATTCCCTGATGCTGTTGGAGGTGCAAGGGAACCAACATATTCAACCTCGACCCTTTCAAAGGGTACACCAACCACAGGAAGTAGAATCAAGAGGGCCTTCAGGTAGTTACCTGTCTTGCCAGTGTCCCGACAGGTGACACAGGAGTTGGAAAACTCCTCCACCTTCTGGGACATTCCTGTGCAGTAGATGTAGTTGATTATATTGACTAACCTACTCTAGATGTTTGTCTGGCCAAGATGCCCAGCTAGTGGAATATAATGGGCTAATGTTAGGTGAAACTCTCTAAACTGCTGAGGCACTACCACTCTTCTAATGGCACCAGGTTTGGGGTCGCTGGCCTCAGTGTATAGAAGTATCTATTCCCAATAGGTCATGTGTGAACCACTGACACGTCCCTTTTCTTGATCAGCAGCTTACTGCCTCAGGCTCTCAAGAATGAGACCAGTTTTCTACCCCAGGCACAGATCTTACCTAGCGGGTCCCCCTAGTCTCAAAGGTTCTGCTGCATAAGGCCCAAGCCCCTCTGGCCCGGTTCCCTCTGGGGCTAACAAGTCTTCTCCCTGATGGGAGGGGACTTGGTCTGGTGTCTGTTTTGAAACTCATTTCCCAGACTTCCTGCCCTTTCTATTGGAAGGCTGCTCCATACTTCTAGGCTCCAACACTTCTTTTTTACCCCAGGTTTTGCTTTGTGCTCTGGTTTTCACACACCCATTTAGGTATCCCCAGCAGTGCTGCATGTGTTTTCCTCTCTACCCTGCCCATGCTGACTGCTACAAATCATTTCCAAACAGACACTGTACAGGGATAGAAAGATACACCACTACTCTTTTGAGACCACTAGCCCCTCCCCAATCTAAGGTCACCAGGGCCATTGGATGTTCCTCATCCTGATTATAAGAGTTGAGGCTGTATAGGTCTGTCCCAGGCGATATTGGTGATGGGACACCAGTGTCTCAGCCACCATGGTGATGCTAGCACAAGTGTCCCTCAGGTCTTCCACCCTAATCCATTGATATTTGGCTCTTGTCTATATTCCTCCAGGTTGCCCTTGTAAGCACCTTAACAGGGTCAGGGCTCACCTGTGATCCCATCTGGAGACTCACAATTGCATTTACTGCAGGTGTGCAAGAGGCTTTATTTTTGTTTTTAAAGCTAGGGTTTCCAGTTCAGTGTCCAAGTGCCCTACAGTCATGACACCAAGCCTTTTTGGGATCCCAGTTCTTACGCTTGTACCCACCCTTGGGCTGCAAAGTTTCTTGGCTCATCCTCCTGAACCGGGTTTTGGCAGCCTGAAGAAGACACATTTTTTTGTTTCTCTTTTTGGTCACCATCTTTCCCTTAGGGATCTTTTTGGCCTCTTTCTTTTGGTCGCCCCCACCAGTGGTAGTTTTAGTCACCCTTGTTTTGAACCAGTGGTCTGCCTTCTTCCCCAAATCAAGAGTAGAAAAGGGACCTAGGTCTACCCGATGCTGATGTGACTTCTCATTGTAACAATTACTGAAAAGATGTTCCTAAATAATTAAAATGTAAAGCTCGTCATATTCATTCACATTGTTACCTGCTAACCAGCCACCTAGTGTTTTCACTGAAAAGTCAACGAATTCCACCCAGGGGTGACTGTTTTTTTTAAGTGTTCCTGAATCTTATTCTATACTCCTCAGTGGTGAGTTCATATCTCCCAATCAGGGTACCCTTCATGAGGTCATATGACTCCGCATCTGTCTCATTCAATGTCAAGCCTCTATCTCTGCATTTTCCTGAGAATAGTTCTCACAAGAGAGAAGCCCAGTTTTGTAGCTAATGTTCTCTCAAATGCAGTGAACCATTTGGTGATGTCATCACCTACTGAATATTTAGGGACAATCCCTTTGGGGAGTTTTAAGCCAAAAGAACCTTCACTCTCCCTAATTAGTTGTATGCTCTCGCCAGAGATAGGTCCTCAGCCCATCTCTTTCCTTTGCCTTTCTATTTCCAGGATCTGAGCTTTGACGTTCAGTCTCCCTGTCAATCGTTCTAGCATGAGGTCCTCATGTGAGGGGGTCTCAACTGTCTGAGTGCACTGAGTTGTGTCAATTCTCAGTATTATCTTTATTATTATTCTCATCATTCTCCGACTGAGTTACTAGTTCTAGGTGATCTTTCTCAAACTGGGATAGCAGTTGTCTGAGATATTCCTTCCTAGTACTTTTGCCTGGTTTGATACCAATATCCTTACAGAGGGCCCTACATTTAGCATGGCTCTAGTCAATGTAAGGGGTCAAGTCAAGCTCCTGAGCTTGGCTATTGATATCAGGCATGATTTTACTAAATGTAGGACCTTTTTCTGAAGTTTAGAAAACTACACACCAAGGGGACGATTCACAGAACTATTCTGAGATAAAATCCTAAATGTACTACTTTTGGTATTCACAGAAGGCATTTAGTAGTAGTAGTATAGTTAGCAGGACTCCTAACTTTACTACTACTAAACTGAGATAAAATTCTAAACGTTCTTCTTTTGGTATTCACAGAAGGCATTTAGTAGTAGTAAATGTAGGACTCCTAACTTTACTACTACTAAATGAGTTTTGTGAATACTGAAAGTCGTAAAGTTAGGATTTTGTCTCAGTTTAGTAGTAGTAAAGTTAGGAGTCCTAACTTTACTACTACTAAATGCCTTCTGTGAATACCAAAAGGAGTAAGTTTAGCATTTTATCTCAGTTTAGTTCTGTGAATCAGCCCCCAAATACTTTGTCTTAACTAAAGTACAGATTTTTAAATTTCTAATCAATTAGTTTCAGGGACTTAACCAAGTCTCTAACAGTTAATTGTAGAAATTTAGAAAAAAATAGTTGTTTCGAAACATAATGTACTAACTAAGTGTATTTTGGGATTTACTCATGTCGTCACTGATTGACAAAGTGGTTCCAGCAAAAGTCTTCTGTCCCACCACTGAACCACCAAATGTAGGAAGCTGGCTCTCTATGGGGCATATCAGCATCAACTGGCGATAATTATTGCTAAGCGCACTTAGCGCTAGGATAATTATCGCCGGCTATCGCTGAATTTTATCGCTGAGATAGCGTGCTATCAGCAACGCTTATCTCAAATGCGATAAAATTCCAGGCGGAAGCTGCCAGTTGTGTGATTGGAAATCCAGCGATAATCGCACAACTTTTGGCGATAGCTTGTTGATAGGGCAGGCCATACTTAACCATGATATCCACCTTCTATTGGATATCATGGCTAAGTCAAACTAAAAGCAGGCGTAAGGAAAGTAGCGATAACCAAGGTTAGCGCTACTTTTCTTATCGTTATGCTTGTTAGCGTGCCCATTGATAATTGGAGAAATGTCGGTTAGCGACATTTCCCCAGTTATTTTGGGAAGGAACGCCCACTTTGCATCTCATCAGAGATGCAAAGGTGGGCATTAGGGAAAGGGGCGCTAAGGCAAGGATTCACGCGACAGCGTGACCTTGCTGATATAGCGATAAAATTATCACCGCTTTTTGTCCAAAAACGGACACAAAAGCGGCAATAATTTTATAGCGCCGCCTTGTTGATATGCCCCTATATTGTTTACTAAAAAGATGTACACTGTGCAGAGAGTCCAGAGAATCCCCAAACGGTACACAGAGGTCAAAGCAGATAATTCTAATGTTCTTTTTGTAGTAGTGTGTGCGAGTATTTAGACTTATCAAAGGGTAGTGCTAAGCATTTGTTGTACTCCACAGAGCCAAACAATGAAACACACACTCAAGAATAAATCTGAGACCAATGTATAAATGGCAATATGTATATAATGTTTAAGAGAAAGATCACAGTTCTAAGGTAAGTACTTTTGGAGTTACAATTTTGCAAAGTTCAGAAAATATATCACTTTTGTGAGCAAATACACACCATAGGAACCAATAGGAAAAAAGTAGAAAATGCATATAAAATTAGGCAATGCTACAAAGTTCACCTTCTCAATTTAGGTCAATACCAGCACCAAATTTCCAATAGGAGAAGTTCAGGATCATCCTGGATCGAACAGGGGCAGGGTGCTGAGGGTCTTGGAAGCTGGTGCAGAAAGACAAAAGGGGCCTCTTGAAAACACACTGCCCAGGAGGACTTACAGGTATGTCCGATGGGGACCACAGGAGTACAGCTGGGTAGTCAGTGCCGGGGGGTGGGGATGGGTGCAGAGCAAATTGGTCAGCCAGGTGTCAGCATCTTCACATCGCCTGCCCCACACTAGAGATGGTGTAGGCTAAGTGGGGACCCTCCTCCTAATCTAACTAATTTTCCTGCCTTACCTCCCACCAAAAGTGGAGCAGGTAAGGGGGCTTGGCTTACCCCAATATATGGAGGTCCCTCAGTTGGATTTCAAAGACAGCCTTACCTTTTAAGCTTCCCGCTCAGGAAGGCAATCCTGCCCTGGATGAGGTATGAGGCACCTCTGCCAAGGGCAAGTGTTTTCTCTGTCCTCTAAGAGTGCTGGCTCCCACCCCAAAAGGTCAGAAACATGTCTGGTGGTGACAGACTGGTGAAAACCAATAAAAGACAATGCCAGTGCTTGGTAGGCTTTCAGGTGACCCTCTAATAATGTCTGCTGTGTGCATTTATTAATAAATAGAAGATTGGCATCAGTGAGGATTTATTAAGACAAGTTGTTTGGTACAAAATATTTTAGAAATCAGTGAAGCCATCTTGGAGCTAGGAAACTCATGAGTTTCTAGCCCATGTACTCCTCATGACTTCCCTGTGCACTTACAACATCTCAGAAAAGACTAGACATTGTAGGGGCATATCCGCTCATTCTCGAATATAGTACACCCTGTCTTAGGGCTAGAGGCCTGCAATAGGGGTGACTTATCTATACCTTATGCAGTGTAAGGGGGAATGGCACACACTGCTGTGTGGCATATCGACCCTTTGGATTTCTCTGCACCAACACACGCAGCCTGCAATGACAGAGTGCATAGTCTTGGTGAGGGGTCTCTGGGGTGGCACAACCAGTCCTATAGCATGAGAGGACCATCTTTAGTACCCATGCCTTAGATATTAGGGGTACCATTTACTGGGAACTTACAAGGGTAGCGGAAGTTGAGCCAATTGTGGTACAGTGTTTGGGAAAGAGCCCTAGCACTGGGATCCTGATTAGCAGGGTCCCAGTACACTTGCAGTTCAAAATCAAGTCAGGTATCAGAAAAAAAGTGTGGCGCTAACAATGCAAAAAGAGGCACTTTCCTACAACTGTTTAATGTCCAACACATTCCGCAAATTAGTTTAGATTTGAGTGGGAATAGAAAATGTCACCCCTTTAGAGTCCATCACATTCTCTAAATTGGTTTAGACTGGAGTAGGAATAGCAAATTTCACCTCTTTAGTGTCCATCAGCGTCCTAAAATTGGTTTAGATTGGAGTTGAAATAAAAAAAATTCCCCCTTTAGTGTCAAGCACCTTCACCAAAATGGTATTGATTGGAACGGTAATAGTAAATGTAACCCATTTATTATCAAACCTCTTTCCAAAAATAGTATATAGCTTGGAGTTGGAAGAGTAAATGTAAGTGCTTTAGTTTCCAACAATTTCCCTGAAATGGTTTAGATTGAAATGTTAAATATAACTCCTCTAGTGTCCAACATCTTACAAAAATTGGTATAAAATGGAGTGGGTATAGTGCCCAACACCTTTTCCAAATTGGTTTAGATTGAAGTGAGAGTAGTAAGTGTCACCACTTCAGTGTCAAGCACCTTCCCCAAATTGGTATAGATTGGAGTGGGAATAATACATGTCTCCCCTTTAATGCCCAGCACTTTCCCCAAATTAGTTTAGTTTGGAGTACGAATAGTAAATGTCACCCCTTCCATGTCCAACACTTTCTTCAAAATGGTATACATTGGAGTGGAAATAATGCATGTTACTCATTTAATGTACAACACATTTCGCAAATTAGTTTAGATTGGAGTGGAGACAGTAGACATCGCCCTTTTCGTACCCAACACCTTCCCCAAATTGGTATAGATTGAAGTTGGAATAGTAAATGTCATTTCTTTGGTGTCCAACACCTTCCTAAAATTGAAATAGATTGGAGGGGGATAGTAACTGTCATCCCTTTAGTGTCTGACACCTTTAATGCCCAGCACATTCCCCAAATTGGTTTAGTTTGGAGTAAGAATACTAAATGTCACCCCTTTAGTGTCCAACACTTTCTTCAAAATGGTATACATTGGAGTGGAAATAATGCATGTTACTCATTTAATGAACAACACATTCTGCAAATTAGTTTGGATTGGAGTGGAAACAGTAGGCCAAACACCTTCCCCAAATTGGTATACATTGGAGTGGGAATAGTAAATATCAGCCCTTTAGTGTGCAACACCTTCACCAATATGGTGTAGATTGGATCGTGATTAGTAAATGCAGCCCATTTATTATCAAACCCCATCCGAAAAGTAATATAGATTGGAGTGTGAATAGAAAATGTCACCATTTTAGTGTCCATCACCTTCCCCAAATTGGTTTAGACTGGATTAGGAATAGTAAATTTCACCTCTTTAGTGTCAAACAGCATCATCAAATTGGTTTAGATCGGAGATGGAATACAAAAATGTCCCCCTTTAGCATCCAACACCTTCACCAAAATGGTATCGATTGGAGCTGGAATAGTAAATGTAACCCATTTATTATCAAACACCTTCCCAAAAATAGTATAGCTTGGAATTTCCCTGACATGATTTAGATTGAAATGGTAATGGTAATTGTAACCACTTTAGTGTCCAACATCTTACAACAATTGGTATTAAATGGAGTGGGAATGGTGAACATCTCCATCTGGTGTGTAACATCTTCCCTAAATTGTTATAGATTGGAGTAGGAATTGTAACTTTCACCACTTTAGCGTCTAACACAGGGGTCTCCAACCGGTCGATCGCGAGCTACCGGTAGCTCGCCGAGACCCTGTGAGTAGCTCGTGACACTTGCTGCTCAATTTAGTATCCCTTTAGTGTTGTTTGGGCTTTTTAGGCTTTTTTCAGGCTGCGTTGCCTGCCCTCACCCAAACTAGCAGCTCTGATTGGCTTTGAGCTTAGCTAGGGCGGGTTGGGCCAAAGAGGAGGACGTTCCTCTTCTACGTGGAGAGCAGCGTCACTCTGGAGTGGACTATGCGCCCCCTGCCTTTTCCTCACTGGCACCGCGCTGTGCATTGTTTGAGTCACGAGCGCGAAAGGTGCTAGTGCGGAGCTGAAGCAGGCATAGCAGGGCAGACCAGCTGTATTCCAGGTCGCGCAATCGGCATAGAACTGCCGGGACCCGCGCCATCTGCTGATTTCAGCAGTACAGCCTGCCACCTTATATTGCATCGGAGCAGCAGGCAAGCCGTGAGAGCACACCCTGGACCCACAACACTTAAGCCGGTAGGAGTAGAGAAATGTTATACTATATGTAGAATTCCCTCAAAGGACTTTAACTATCCTGCGCGTTTCAGCGTAGCACTTCAGAAGTCCCACAGATGTAAGCGGCTGCTGCTAGGGCTATTCCTTGCTCAATGAGAAAAACAGTAAAGGGATAAAAAAGCAACCGTTTTCCCCCCATATTCATGTGAGAAAAGGTCATGCTATCTATCAGCGCACTATCAAACGACATCACAACCTCAGATCTGCAACAATGCTATCGTTTGATGTGATCACATCTAGCGCCAACTGCGAGATTGTGAGAGCGCTGAAGACCATCCGGAGACAATTGAGTTTGCTTTTTCCGCGATGGAAATCGTCTCCAGTTCACTCACATCTTTTCAGAGAAGAGCGGAATGCATTTTTGCCGACAAATGCACAAAATTGCGCTATTTTCTGCAGGAATTGAGAATATTTCCAGCACATTTACAACCCCGTGCAGAAAATGGAAATATAACTTTTTTCAATGCAGAAAGTTTAAGAAACCGACAGATGGATGATAAAAGTGCTGATTTGTTTTCATTGGCACGAAAATGTTGTAGCGGAGGCGTTGCTTGACAAAAAAGTTACAATCTCTAAAAAAAAAAAAAAGCATTTAACAGCTGAACAAATATTCGTTTCTTAAAACATTTCAAACTGCTTGTCTTGGGTATGTGGTCAGTGACGATTGTAAGTCATTTAACTTCAAATTTTGAGGAATGAAAGTCACTTATGCATGTCTTTTGGGACAGAAAAGTTCTCTGAATGGTTACAGACATGTAACACTACCCTGAGTGCCCAACTGTACTGTTGTCTAGATCCCTAAGGCTGATTTTTGTTCTTATAAAATTAAATAAACACAGATCATGTGTGCGCACAAAGCCACAGGCCGGTCTCATGGCTTTAAGGCAATGGTGGGGTTTGTGGGTTTGAGTATTTTGGGATATGGGGTGATTTAGGGATAGATGGAATAGTGCAAGGAGGTGGAGGAATTTGGTCAGAAAGGGAAACTGGAGTGGCGTTTGGAACAGTTCAAGTGTTGGGCTGGTGTCATGTAGTTGAATAGGGTTAGGGTGGTACTAGGGCAGAAGGAGGAATTGAGGCAGATTTGCTGGAAGCGCTGGTGTCTATTAAACCACTAGTTGAGATAGGACCTCTCTATGTGGCAGACAAGGCAGAGTGCATGTCTTCGAGGATATTAATGACTTGAGGCAGTTGCCGACTGATGCCTTGGATGGCATAAAACAATGTGTCTGCCCCACAGGGAGGTTCCTAAGGCCCTCCAGTGTTTCTGGGATGAGAGCAATAGAGAGATGCCTGGGATAAAGGAGAAACCAGTCCATTTGTTTACCTAGTGCTGGCTTGGTACTGGGGACAGGATTGAAGGTAATGCTGGTGATAGTGATGGCCACATGAGCAGAGGTAGTGGCCTTTGAAGTTTCATTTGCCACCACTAGGGACCAGCCAGAATTGGAGGCTTCAGAACCAAAGGGTGAAGTGCCCTCTTGGTCAGCCCCCTCATCTTGAGTGCTACTAAGTGCTTTAGTGTCGGTGGCCTCACATTCTGGCTCCCAGTGAGCCTCCTGATGATCCCTTGAATTGTGGCTCTACCTCGCTTGCTCCAGCGAAAGCCTAAAAGAGACATATGCACAGGGCAGAGTGAATTCATATCTAGTTGATGGCACCTCGTTGAGGCTTGTGACAGCTCATTCATTGTGCGCAATAAGTGCTGGTGCAGGTGGTGCAAGTTGTACTGAACAACAGGATCACCTGCCTTTTCAGCCTGTCACCTTTATATTTGATCGGAGAAGCATGTAAGATGGTATCTACAGTGGGTTATATCACAGTGTTGACATGATTGGGTAAAAACTGAAGTTTTTAAACAAACTTTTCCTCACCTATAATGCCCTGACAACACTGCCATGAGCCAGAAAAGTGTGTCTGTTTGTAATATGCACTTGGTATATGGCCACAATTGTTAAATGTGCGACATTATTGACCATTAAGCCATATATACATGATGGGGCTGACGCCATTTGATAGGACTGCACTCAAGAGGTCAGTGGGGTGGGAATGTCCTACAGGTGAGCCAGGCCATACCAGCAGGGCTGGCCTGACAGATCAGTGCATTGGTTGTTTTTTGGGCTGTTTGTGGGCCGATTCTTTTGGCTGGTGTGCTGTGCCAATGCTTGTCTGTAGCTTTTTGGCTATTGTGGGCTGATTTCATTGGCTGGTGGGCTGGTTTTTATTGTTAATTTTTCTGATATTGCCAAACATTGCGTGCTGCAAGCACAAATAGCTAGTCTTCCATACCTTGAAAAACACCTCCTATACGAAATTTCTTTACATTACAGTTTAAAACCTAATTTGCAAATGTGGCCCACTTTTTAGCTATTAGATTTGGCGTTGGAGGGTCTCTCGGAAAAATGCGCGACTTGCTTGGGGTTTAGTAGCTCACGACAATTTTTACGGACCAGAAGTAGCTCTCACTACACAAAAGGTTGGAGACCCCTGGTCTAACACATTCCCCAAATTAGGATAAATTGGAGTGGAAATAGTAAACGTTACGCCTTTAGTGTCCAACACTTTCTTCATAATGTTTGTTGCTAGAGTGAGAATAATAACTTTCATCCCTTTGGTGTTCAACACCTTCCCCAAATTGGAATAGTTTGGAGTGAAAATAGTAACTGTCACCCCTTCAGTGTCTAACACCTTCCCCAAATTGGTATATATTTGAGTAGAAATAGAAAATGTCAACCCTTTAGTGTCCAACACTTTCTTCAAAATGGTTGATGTTGGAGTGAGAATTGTAAATGTTAACCCTTTATTCCCCAACACCTTTTCCAAATTGGTTAAATTGGAGTGAGAATAGTGAATTACTTCCTTTCAGCGTTAAGCACAAATTGGTATGAATTGAATTAGGAATAATACATGTAACCCCTTTAATGTACAACACATTCCCGAAATTGGTTCAGATTGGATTGAGAATAGTAAAAATAACCCATTTACTGTTTAACACTTTTCAGAAATTAGTAAAAAATGAAATGGGAATATTAAACATCACCTCTATGGTGCCCAACACCTTCCCCAGACTGGAGTGGGAATAGTAACTGTAACCCCTTCAGTGTCTAACACCTTCCCAAATTGGTATAAATTGGAGTGAAAATAGTAAACCGCACCTCTTTAGTGTCCAACACTTTCTTCAAAATGGTAGATGTTGGAGTAGGAATATTAAATGTCAACCCTTTGATGCCCAATAGCTTTTCCAAATTGGTTTAGATTGGAGTGAGAATAGTACGTCACCTCTTTAATGCCCAATACATTCCTCAAATTTGTTTAGATTGTGCTGGTAATAGTAAATCTCACCCCTTTAATGTACAGCACATTACCCAAACTGGTATAAATTGAATTGGTAATGGCAAATGTCATCCATTTAATGCCCAACACCCTTCCAAAATTGGTATAGATTGGAGTGGGAATAGTAACTGCCACCCCCTTAGTGTCTAACACCTTCTCCAACTTGGTATAAGTTGAGTGTGAATAGTAAATGTCACCACTGTAGTGTCCAACACCTTAACCAAAATTGTACAGATTGGAGCGGTAAAAGCAAATGTAGTCCATTTATTATCAAACGCTTTCACAAAAATAGTATAGGTTGGAGTGGGAAAAGTAAATGTACCTTCTTAAGTGTCCAACACTTTCCCTGAAAGGGTTTAGATTAAAGTTGGAATAGTAAATGTAACAGTTTAGTGTTCAACACCTTTCCCAAATTAGTAAAAATTGAAGAGGGAATAGTAAACGTCACCCCTTTGGTGTTCAACACTTTCCGCAAAATGGTTTAGATTGCATTAAGAATAGTGCATGTTACTCATTTATTGCCAACACCTTCTCTAAATCGGTTTAGATTAGAGTAGGAATAGTAAATGTCACCCATTTAGTGTCTAACACCTTCCCCATATAGGTATAGGTTGTAGTGGTAATAGTAATTGTCACCCTTTAAGTGTCTTACACCTTTCCTACATTGGTACAAATTGGAGTGGAAATTGTAAATGTCAACCTTTTTGTGCCCAACACCTTTTCCAAATTGGTTTAGATTGGAGTATGAATTGTAAATGTCACCCCTTCAGTGTCCACCATCTTCCCCAAATTGGTATAATACATGCGACCCCTTTAATGTCCAACATATTACCCAAATTGGTTTAGATTGGAGTGGTAATGGTAAATGTCACCCCTTTATTGTCCAACATTTTCTTCAAACTGGTATAAACTGGAGTGGAAATAATTTGGGGTGGGCGGAATTTGCGAAATCCACTTTCGCAAATTATCGCGAAAATGTTTAAAATTATCGCAAACAAGCGGAAATATCGCGAAGATGCGAAAGTTTTTTTCCCGCATGTTCGCGAGATTTTCTGCATGGTTGCGGATCGCCAACTTACCCATCTGGTTGCTCGCGGGCGTGGCCATCTTGTTTTGAGTTGTCTCGCGGTGCATGATCACGAGAAGAAAGACGTGATCGCGCGACGCATGACGTCACTGCGGGCGTGAACTGTCGCGAGACAGCGCAAATGGCTAAAAACAATACAACATCTCATGGAGAACGCGACCGGATCAAGAAAACTTGTCGGTGAACGCAGGGATTCAGGTAAGGCGATCGCGCGTGCCAGAATGTATTATTTTACAGCGCGAGCAAGAAACAAATTATCGCCAAGCTGCGGAAAGCGGAAATTTTGACATTTTCGCGCTCTTCGCGGAACGCGAAAATGTCAAATTATCGCAATTTCCGCGAACGGAACGAAATTTTAGCCCAGGCCTAGAAATAATACATTTTATCCTTTAATGTCCAAGGTATTCTCCAAATTTGGTCAGATTGGGGTGGAAATAGTAAACTCTTCACTGTAGTGTCCAACGCCTTCCTCAAATTGGTATATTTTGAAGCGTGAATAGTAAATGTATGTCCGGTTAGTGCCCCCACACCTTCCCAAAATTGGTAAGATTAGAGTGGGAATATCTACTGTAATTGTATATTTTAATGCTACTATTTAATTTATACTTGAGTGCTGTGGACAACTTTCCATTCGGACTAAACTTTGGGTATCGCAAACCATCCTTAGGTTTTGGACTATCTATCGGAGTTACATTCGGGAGCTGATGGACTTAGATCTTTCTTGCTGAACCAGAACTTTCCCTTTTTGCTAAAGGTTCATTCTAATGGACTAGCCCTTGTAGACCTTCCAACTATTCCCCTTGCAAAGTAGGATTTCTCTGTTAGTTTAGAGGAGCCATCCTCGTGCCTTATGGGTAGTAGGACTTTTGTAACTCTATGTGTAGATCTAGAAGCATCTTGCTCAGATGCTGGGTCCTGCAATTAAAATTGTGGTGTTTTAACTGAATTGATGAAGAAATTGCTTTGTATAATGAACTTCGAATCTATAATACAATAACCAATAATTGAAAAGTGCTTGAGTCTCTCATTTGTGTCCTATTAATTGTCTCTTGAAATTGTGCATTTGGGATACATTTAATATAGGGATTTTTGATGAGTTGACTGTCAATTAATGGTCCTCGCTGAGCAGCTGACTGATGTGTCTCGGATACTTAAATATCACCCCTCCCATCAGCAGAAATAGATCCATTGGAGGACCGTCACCTCTGGGATAGACAAAGTGTGAGAGAGTAGAAACAGATCCATCACTCTAATGGTAGGAGGGCCCAGTACAGTTAGAGTGGTTATTATGAGAAGGGAAAACACACGCTTCTGCACACCAACGCTTACCTTTCCTTTTTTTTCTCTTAACCCCTTTGGAACAAGATCATATGGTAGGTGGGTGGTGATGAGCCGTGGTGATGGACGTTTGGTGTGATCCACATGTTTGATGTTGTATTCGATCCATGGAACTTGGTCGATTGATTGAATATCTTCAGTTCCATTCCGGTAACCTTCATTATAAATTAGAGTCAAGATCTGCTGCATCCACACGGTGCCTATAGAAGTCAATATAAGGATCGTCAAATGAAAGCTCACTAATTTTGCCAATGCAAAAATGTTGGAAAATAAAATTAGTCTTGAATTTCTTTTTTTATCCATGGCGCTTTTCCAAACCAGTGTTAGCTACTGGGAACTCCAAACTATTATTCTTGCTTTTCAAAAGTGTTTTCCTGCTTAACTTTAGTTCCATGACTTCTACAACCATAACATTCCAACCCTGATTTAGGGACTCTAGAATACTTTAATAATGCTTTTCAAACTGGCACTTGATAATGCAGAGATGTGTCCAACAATGGCAGATTTGCTGCATTCACAAGGTAAGTGTTAGAGTGGGAGTGTGATTGCTCTGTGGTAAGAGTGTGAGGCCAGTTCTGCAAGCTGAAATGAACAGCGACAACCTTTCAATTTTTGGGTATTCACTATACATTTGCAGGTTCTTTCTAATCATAGCTAAGAGAGCTTCTGAAAAGGGCAGAAGTAAAAGCTTGTTCACGAATGTTCAGGGCATACCCACATACCCAATGAAGCTATAGCAAAAGCAGTTTCCCAAAGGACATTGTACTCAAACAAATCAGATTACTCTTTCTAAATGCACCAGATTTCACTAATGCAATCTCCTCATGATCACATAAAATATTTAACAACAGTGTGCATTACGTCACTAAATACCATGAATAATACAAAGAATAAAGGACCACATGCATCAACGAGAAACCTGCTCGCAAACGGGCAGATTAGCAGAATCTGCCCCTTTGCGACCGGTATTTTTGCATTTGGGATGCATCATCCCAAATGCAAAAATCGCTATTTAAGGAATCTCTAAATAGCGATTTCTACAAATTCCTTAATTGTGACTCGCAAATTGCGACTCGCAATTAAGGAATGCCGTCCCATTCATTCCTATGGGCCTCCAGGCCCATAGGAATGAATTGGAGATTGCATGAGCAAATTGCGAGTACCAGTAGGTACTCGCAAATTGCTCATGCAATGTCAAGGGTGCAGGGGTGTCAAAATGACACCCTATTGCACCCCCTGAAATTGATCTGTGCACATATGTTGCACACACACATGCTCTAAGGGCATGTGTGTGCGCAAAATGAAACTTTGAAAAATGCACAAAAGTGCATTTTTCAAAGTTTTTGCAAATTACCATGAAGTTCAACTTCATGGTAATTTGCTCCCCCTATTAGCGAAATCGCTAATTTTTTATCTTTAATGCATTGCATTTAAGGAATCTCAATTTGGGATTCCTTAAATGCAATCGCAATTTAAGGAATCGCTATTTAGAGATTCCTTGAATTGCGATTTTTGCATTTGGGATGATGCATCCCAAATGCAAAATGCAAAATGCATCCCGGTCGCAAAGGGGCAGATTCTGCTAATCTGCCCGTTTGCGACCAGTTTTCTCATTGATGCATGTGGCCCTTGGTATTTGTGAATTACCTACATCTGGCCCTGAATTAATAATTGGGTTGGGAAAGTACACACCTCAAGGAAACATCACGGCCCTTGTCAGTGTGAGCCATTAAAGACACTAAACTAACCTGAGTTCAATCCCTCCCACCCCTCGCAGCTACGGTGAAGACCACACAGGCTAGGGCAAAGTATGAAGTATGTTTGCAGTACTAAAACAGTAATAAAACCAAAATGAAAAACAATCAAAATTCCACACTGAATTAGAATAGATTCAAATGTAATCATTTAAAATGATACCAAAATGACAAAAATCCAAGAAGGGAATGCAGAAATATGCTTTTTTAAGTCTAAGAAGGAATAAGATCACAAAGCACAAAGTGTCAATGACAGTCAATGGTCGTGATACACCGGGACATAGATGAAATTTGCTGCTCACCACAATGGAGCATGGGTCACATATATCAACCAGGTTATTCTTGGTCAAATATTTCACCTTCTGTCTTTACTCCTTTACGTCCCGATCAGCCATAGGGGTACACTTTTAATGCACAGAGGACTTAGGGGAGGCACTTTGAGATTCACAGAGTGTCATACAGGGTCCAATCAAAGTCAGATGCAACTGGTCAGCGGTATAGTTGCACGAAAAGCCTATTGTAAATTAGTATTTCTTTGTAGGTTGAACAGGTCAGCCTTCTATCCCTTGGAGCCTGCATCTTTGTCCTGAGTAAAACAGGGAGCAAGTCCAGTCCTTCAGGGGCCCTCACTGGTCACAGACAGTAGGTTCAGTCCTCTTGTGTTCTTCTTCATGTTCAATAATGTTCTGAAGTAGATGACTGAGGTTGCTACATTTATGCTCACACAAGCTAGTGGGTGAGAATGGCTAGTGGGCATGCCCTAACCAATGAGGGGAAGGCTCCTGGGGCCAGCATCTCCCACTGTACGCATTTTTCAGATGGTGAAAGTCTTTGGCCACACTAACCTTGGGCTCAGAGGGATGGGGTGTGTTTGGGGAGTGTACAATGGTAATCCTAGTGTCTTCTAAACTCTAACACCAAAATCCACTTTGTAACTTCCAATGTACCCCCAAAAACCCAGAGAGAGATGTTTGGTTGGACAAAGCATAGTTCATCAGTAACCAGACTGTGAATGCACAAGAACTGTCTAGCCATCCTGTTCCTGTCCTTTTATGTGAGCCCACAGTGTAAAACTAGCATACCTGTCAAGCAGTATTTGACACTCCAACAGGTTTGGACACTGCAGTTTCAAAAAGGATGTTCACAGTCTCCACCCAGCATATTCTGTGAGGTTCAAAGGAGCTATCTCTACCTAGTCAGACCAGTCTATTGTTTGGTTCTGGGAAGCAATTCACATATTTCGCACACCTATTCAAATGCTTATCTCTGGCTGTGCAAAGATGGAGAGCAAATGCAATTTAGCCACCTGGAATTTCAGGCAGGAAAAGGTAATTTCTTGAAAGTTACCGTTTCAGAATATTTTTGGGGAAAATTTGCTTTCACCATTGAATTGGATTTCTAATAACTATTAAAATAGTTGTTCAACTATTTATAGCTAGTCCCCTTCCAGAGATACAATATTGATGTTTAAATGTGTGGGTTTCTGTATAGGACAGATAGGCCTGTCACAGTGAAAAAGGCATTTGGATGCGAGTCACTGTGAAAACATGTTACTATTACATTTCTACATGCCCAATTTTAAAATACCATTCATCCTGCCTTATGGGTCACAAGGCCAAAATAGGGTAGACCAATTAATTTTTAAAATTGAAGTTTAGACCAGCCAAAAGTGTGTATTTTGCCAGGTCAAGTTTCAGATTTTACACTGCTATTGTCAGGCTACAATGGTAGGTTTGAAGCCATGTTTTAAACATTCACTGTCGTGGTTGGCACAATAGGTGGTGCAGACCACTAGTGACATTTAACTTACAGGCCCTTGGTATGTTTTGAACTAGAATATTGGGATTTATAGGTAAGTTAAATATATTAAGAATATGCCAATTTAACCATGGTTAAAGGGACACCATAGGTACTTTAACCCTCGTTAGCAGGGTTAAATTTACATAGTTCTAAATATAGCAAATTTATAGAGTTGATAAAAAGGGAAAAATACGAGGTTACCATGCAGAAAAGGCAGATTTCCTACAGTGAGGAACTCTATATAAAAATATGATGCAGAGATAATGATATGTCAAACTTGTCTTTAAAATTGAGGACAGAAGAGTATCTTGAACTTAGGTGGCTATTTATTGCTCTGTAGTGTATGGCTCATGAGTCTTGCATCACAGAATACTATGATGTGGAGTAACTTGTAATGTATATTCAAATGTTTACATTCACAGTCAAGTCAAACTTTATTTTGGTTAACAAAATAACCTTCAAAGTACATCACAAGAAGGAAGCACAGTTTAAAAACATATCAGTACAAAACAGTATGTGATAAAAAAAAGGAAGAAGAAAAAAATAACATGCAAATGCAGCACAAACATTAGAACATGAAAGGGCCATCAACATATCACAAAAGGCAAAGTTTGAGCCTTCCCACACATTTTAGAATATCCTATGCACAGCAATAATACACACAAATAAAGTGCAAGTGCCACAATAAAAAAATTACACAAAATAACAATAAACAAAATTCAGAAAAAAAAACAAAATAGCATAATTGATTTTAAAAATTGACAAACTGCCAGGATTTAGAACAGCATTGAAATCCTTCTATTAACTGTGCATTTTAAAAAAAGAGCATATGTTAATACAGTTAGACGAGGAATCCAACAGTTGCAGATATTTCAATGCCTGTTCTAGGCTTTGAATGCCCGGTGTCCTAATGATTGGAAATATTTTTTTTTTGTTAAAATCAAGATAAAATTTGCAGAAAAATATCAAATGAAGCAGACTCTGGAGTGAGGATTCATTCATTGGGCGCAGCAAGATTTTAGAGGAATCAAACAGTCCCACAGGAAAGCCCAAATGCCATCTAACGAAACACAGTCTAAAGCGTGTTAATAGCATTCTATCTCAGGAGAGGTCAATCCACTCCAGGCACGGTTCTAGGCATGGTATGCTGCAGAGGGAAGCATACTCCCTAAAATAAGTTTTGGTAAGCTTATGAGCCACTAAACAGTCATATTTATTCTGCCTAAAAGTGGTTTTAACCCAAGCCACATCATGCTTAGTCAGAGTCCCAGGTTCATGGAAGAAGTGTGACTCACCTAATTCTGTCAAAGTGGACTTAATGAAATTAAACCCGGGAATAGAATAGGCTTTAACAATTTCCCCATTAAAGAAGGCATGTGGGTTAATTTATATTAGGCACAATAGAAGAAGGGGTAGTTAATCTGATAGAATCTTCCACATGGTCCACGCCAAGCTTTTGGTGCAGAATAAAGGTGGAACACGCTGGAAGAACATCCAGAAGTCTCCTTAACACTCTATTTTGTTCACCCTGGAAGGAATTTGGGTTAGCATAGCCCCAGATACCTGACCCATACATTAGAATTGGGAGGCACTTTCTACTATATGTCTCCAACAGTGGGGCAGCAGTTTTTTGCCAATGTATCTGGCCAAATTGAAAATGTATCCAGTGAAAATGACAAATTTCTGCAGACTTTGGAAATACCCTTCGCCTCAAAGATGACGCACAATTTGGGGAGGTCCTAAGTGAGATCAATGGGGTGACCTTGCAATGAAATATCCCACATCTTGGCTTGCTTGAGTTTGCATAGCATTATAAAAGTTTTAGTTCAGTTTGTAGACAGACCCAGGGAGCCCATAAAGGTAACACACTCTTGAAACGAGGTGTTGAGACCTTGGGGGGTTTTGACTAGGGGTGGGCGGAATTTGCGGAATGGCGTAACGCAAATCTCCGCGAAACGGTAAAAAATCTCCGCGAACATGCAGAAATTCCGCGAACACACGGAATTGCTTGTTCGCGATGCTTTTTACCTGTTCACAGTTGCTGTTTGCGTGCTCGGGGAGAAATATCTCGTGAACACGCATTTTGAGAACGCGAACGAGAAAAAATTTCGCGAAGTCGCGGAAAGCAGAATTTTGGGCAATTTTGCGTTCTCCGCGGAACGCGAAATTACCGAAATTCCGCGAGCGGAACGGAATTTGCCGCCCAGGCCTAGTTTTGACAGTAATACTGTGTCATCCGCTTACAATAAGACAGGAACCTTCTTCCTGCAAATAGGGGGGTTGTCAGAGAGTTTAGCAGACAAGGAGGAACTAGGACATTGATATACAACAGGAACAACGATGGTGCCAGGACACATCCCAGGTGCACTACTCTCCCTATATTAAAACATACTGTCCTCTCTCCTGAAGGACCAAACCTCACTGAGGAGACAAGATCGTAATGATGGGTTCTCAAGAATTTCACAAGATCACCCTTGACCCCCATATCAGTGAGAATCTCCCAGAGCTTGGACCTCACCATGCTGTTGAATATGCAGGAGTGGTCAATGAAGGACAGGTAGACAGAGCCCTGCTTCTGATGTCATATTTACTGATCAGAAGGTACAGATTAAGACATTGCTCCCTAATGCCCAGTCCTTCACGGATCCCATACTGCGCCTCTGACAGAATACAGGACTCCCTGATCCAGTCCAGCACACGCACCAGTTCAACTCTCCCTATGAAAGTAACCACAGAATCCTGCAAGGATATCGGCCAGTAGCACTCTGGGGATCAATGGGCTGCTCTTTTTAAATATGGGGTCAATGACAGCCATGTGCCATGAGTTGGGAAGCTTGTTTTGCAAAACGCATTAAAGCAATAGCATAACAGGTGCGCCCACAGGTCTGGTGCAGATTTGTACAGGTCCATAGGGACCCCGTCCAGCCCTGGGTCCTTCTTTGATAGACTTTTATTAATTGCTTCTCTCACTCCATCAAGTGTAAATTCCAGAGCTAGGGGAAATTACACCACCTCCTCAGTGGTGGCACTCAGAGACCCATAGACTGCACTAAAATGTTTGATCCAGGCTTCTTGACTGATGGAAGCAACGGCTGAATTAGGATTTGTTCCTGCAGGTTTAATATGGCCAGCAGCAACCCAAAAGGCTCCCCTACCCTTCAACCTACAGGCCAAAACCAACTTCTCCCAGGAGTCGTCTTGGAGTTCTTTGCGCCTTGCCCTTTGAGCACACTTATAGTCTGCTTGACATTGGTGCACTCTATCTGCATCCCTGGGTGTTTTCCTTTAGGGCCTCATAAAGTCGCATGTAGGACTTTCTACAGGCTTGGTCAAACCATTTGTGCTTGTGTTGCCCTGGTCTGCTCGAGGTCATCAACAGACTACTAACCACTAATCCCAACTCAATGAATTGGGTGGACACGGCCTGGTGACTCTCAAACTAATCAAGGTAACCAAGCACCATCAGGAGATAATTAGTTAAAATTTTGCCTAAGAGTGTGTACTTGTCAGCATTTGTCCAAGCCAGGCGCAATCCCTGGGACTTGGCAATTAAAGATTGAGAAGTTAAATGATTAGGTCCTCCCCCCTCCTAGCTATGAATAGACCAAGGCTTACAGGGCTGTGATCTCTATGTGGGCTTACATGAATGGCAGCCCTAGATAACCAATCACACAGATCATGACTGGCAAAAAGATAGTATATGACTGAGTAGCACTCTCCCCTCTCAAAGGTATCTTTAGTAATATAAAGGGAGTCATGAAGTTCAATAATGTTAACAAGGTCAAATGTTTCAGGAATTTGGAAAAGAACCCGACCCCCTTTATCCCAGTGATGATTGCTACTTCTAATGCTAAGGCAATCGAACATGGCATGCTAATTTTCCACCTTAGTTTGCCCTGAATTAACATTGAAATCCCACCTAAAATGATTTGATACCATTTGTGTAAAAAGGATTACTGTACATCAAGACCATGGATAAAATCAGACAACACGTTGATATTGAGTGTGATCTGTATCAACATACCCGTTGTAAAAATCAATTAAAATAATACAGAGACCATTAGGCCATGTAGATAAAAGCACTTGAAAAAGACAGACAGCTGTCAGAGGGAATGAGGGTAACATTGCAGTCCAAGGTGACTTTGACCCACGTGGTAAGGCACACCCTGGTTCTGCCCGATGTGGAACAGACAGCTGGGTTCATATAAAATTAATAGCCATCCACACAAATATCTTCAGTAGCCCATGTCTCCTTAAAGAAAATAACATTATACTTACATATATAATGCCCCAAGTCCTCACAACTTAGAAGGACATTCACATCATGAGCCAGATCCCCAAAAGTAGTTGAAATTAACTCATTCAATTGCCTCTGAGTGTCGCTTTACACATTGAATTAGCTACATTACGCCAAGGTTCTCACATGCTACATGCTAGGTGTGCTAAAATGAGTAACAGGACCATGACTAGACACTTGAGTTGGGGAACAATTTATCACATCGCAGGGTCTAAGTCAATCGTTTTAAGACAAATCACTCAGCGGGGGAAAACATTTGTTCACGAGAATTGTTGGGGGAAGAAACTGGGATAGGGTAGGACATGGGGTACTCTGGAAAAAAAAACAAGTGGCAGGATCTTGATCTTGGCACTTTTGTGGCAGCCCTCCTGGAAAGCATGGATTAAATCCTTGGCCATCATGGGGTTCCTAAAGGTTACGATAGCACAGTCCCCCTCGAATTCCTTATGCAATTTCCCAATCCAACCCACCCTTTGGCCATTAGAAGCAGCCCTGGAACATGGAGTTTCCCTTGATCCAGTGGACAGTTTTGTTAATCAGTTTCCGGGTGGACTCGCTGGCGCCGGGGCATAACATCAGTACGTTTGCAATAATAGAAACATAGAGGCGCGCAGCTGGGAGGAGATAACATCTAGAAGTACAGCCAGGAATTAACCCTAAGGGTTTAAAATTTCCTGCTACATGATGGACCCAGCTTGTGTGTCAGATGGTACAGATTACCTCAGTCTAGGGGTAAGAACAAAGGCTTGGTCTTGCTAATCAGGCCAGTAGGCACCTGCCCCCTTCACTCACCAGAGGGATGCTGTTCCTGGGAAGGTCTAACAGGGCTTAGGCCCAAATTAATAACCCTCCCACTGAGCTTACCAAGGTTTGGACCAATAGCTATAGAATGTAATTCCTCCTCAATATGCCCCAAATGATTAAACAACCCAGAAAGCATAGACTCAAAGAGGTCAACAATCCCCTTACCAAATTACCTATGGGTGGACAAAACTCCAACTCTGTCCACCAATAATTATTTTGTCCCTAAAGTCCCACCCACCATCTCGAAGCTGTCACTATAGATGAATCTGCAAAACAATGTCTTGCCGATGAGCGGCAATCCCTGAGATGTCAGTCTACAGACAGTGTGTCTCTGGTGGGCACTTGTGCTCAGTGCATAAATGTGTGTGCAAAGACTGCAGCAGGGCCCGGATCACACCGAGCTGCCTGAGCCTTTAAGGCACTGGTGCTGATGTGCCAGGCGCTGCCACCCCGCTTCCCTATAAGTACTTTTTGAGTGGTTCAGGGCCCCCTTCCTTATCAGGTACAGAGTCTGGAGACCCCAGGGTCAGCCGAAACATCAAGGTGTCACCACTCCATAAATAGAGGTGACTGTACTTATATTGAATAATCTTTATCATGATGCTTTGAATAAACAGTCCACAGTCCACATCTACCCCCCACCTCCCCCTAATTCAGGCTTTTGGTAATGGCCAAAGTTTCACCCTGGTGCTGACAGTTGGTGTGCTTCTCATAAATTCCACATCACTCCTCTTATGTACTATGTGTTATCAGCTCTATAACTGTGCTCTTCAGGGTATCACTTCAATGCCCCTAAAGAGAGAAGACTCAATTTCCGACCCTTTTGAAAGGATGTTCTTTATAACATGGACAGTGCACCAGGCACTGGGACATGAACTGCGAACAGTAAAACGCTCCTCTCACACCAGGGACAAAGGTAAGAACAAAGAGCCTAGACTCACAATATAGAACCCTGCATATAGTAAGCCAAGCACAATCTGTAACTATCAACTTCCCATTTTTATTGTTTAGCATACTCCAGGTGAGTCTGTAATTTCAGAAGCAATGGAACGCATGCTCCAGGTATATATAGTTTTACAGCGATGGACCAAGGCTTTTTTGTTCTGTGAGCCTATTGTGTGCCTCCAATTAGAGAGGGTCTTTTTTCACACCTCAGAACCCATCTTGGCTCTGACGGTCTGCCAAAGGCCACTGCTCTCCAGGGCATGAACCGAGTAACTTCGAGCGGACCGGCGTCCGCAGGCAGGTAGGAACTAACATAAAGTGACCTGGGGACTAACATAACGTGACCTGGGGAATGTGGCATGACAAACCACAATATACACATCATATCCTCATAGAATAACCCAGAATAAGGTAAAATAACATCAGAAAACAAAGGCTAACATAAGAGCAAAACATAGTAAGGTGCCATGATGTAGCGTGAAATTACATGATAGCATACATAGCATATCATAACAAAGGTAATGAATCATAGGCTATTATAACAAAACACAGCATTCTTTGACTGATATGGATGGATGTTCATAATGTATTGATCAAGTGGAAGGGGAATCACTGGGCTTTACCGACAGGTCAGTACTCTGAAAGGCCACTAGGACTAGGGGGAGGTCAAGTTCACATCCAGTAGTTGCATGGTGTTCCTGCAAACAGCGTGCAGAGCACGCAATGAGCTCCCGCACAGCTTAAGGACCTTCACTGTGGGGGAATAAGAATGGGCCATAAGCAACGGAAGAAGCTTGTGTCTCCGTGTGCTGCTGAGAATGCTTGAGTTCGAAGGGAGCGGTGAGAGTCAGAACAATACTATCTCCTAAGTAAACATGGATCTGAAACTTTCCAATAATTAGTTCTAGGAGCAGGAGACAGGAACCTAAATACAGGTAGCTTGGGGTGTATGGGATTCCACTAGAATGGATGTGCATTGTGCCTAGATGAGTGAGCTTGTCCTGTGCCACAGTGGGTGTGTGCAATGATTGAGTTGGGTTGGTGTGGCAGCACTCACCTGCATGCTGATGTAGTTCTCGAAGAAAAAGAACACAATAGGTGCAGGCAGCATGCAAGATACGATGTGCCAGACCCCTCAGGCCAGCAGGTATGTGGACGTCGAGATCATCATCATGGTGACGGGGAGTAAATAGCGCGAGGAGTAAGTGTGCAAAACCAGGGACAGCAGCGTGGTGCTACAGTAGAGTATGAGCAGGCAGCTTCCGATAGCAAGAGAGGTGAGGCAGTATAAGCTGCCGGTAGAGTTAGGGTTCAAGTCCCAACCTCTGTCTTGCTACTCATGCCGGGTTTACTTTAATGTTGGCTTAGGCTGGCAGGCAACATGAACTTGTGAGGAGGACCAGCTCCCACATCAGCTCCTCCCCGAAAGGTGGATTTCTAAACTCAGCAGCCAATCCGTTACCAGAAAGCCAAATATTGACCGAATTTCAGTTCCTACTGGACGTTTCTGTTGACAGTCTTTTGTCTAACATGGTCCTCTTTTCATGAACAAGTTAGCATTCCATTCCTCTGATCAGGAAGGACCCGATTGTATCACTGAGAACTGTTTGGAGTATATGTCATTGTTAACATGGACAATAGAGGCAAGTATTAGATTCATGCGAGCATTTACCTGGTTACAAAATGTAGCGGTTCTCATGCAGGTGAGTTATTTAAGTATTCATGAAATTATTCATGAACTTATTTTTAAGGGTGGGCGGTAAACTCTGCAACACCACACTGGCGAAGTTTTTGCAGAACTCCGTGCTCCAAGCAGAGCGCAAAGTGGCAAATCTCTGCCTACTCCGCTGGTGGAATGGAGTTTGCCGCCCAGCCTCATAATATCGTCTTTACAATTAGGATGATCCATCGGCATTGGATGCTTTAGAGATACTAACTTGGTGGAGGTTGCTGACTTTTTAAGTGTAGAGCCTCTATTGTGTTTTGTAGGTAATGGCTGGGTTTGGCTAGCAGTCTGGGAAGGGGGCAAGAGGCACAGGTGTAATGGGGAAATTCTGACTGCATAATCATGACAGATATGGCCAGTAGTGTCTTCACAGTCAGTTAATGAAGAAATTAGGAAAGGCCTTTTCTCAGCAAGAAGAATTTCTTTGTCTAAAGCACCCAGAGTCTTTTCTATATACCCACCACGAGTGCCAGACTCCTTAGCAGCACCCCCTAAGTATTAGGGCCTAGCTTATGTTTAGCCATCTATAAACATTGTAAAGCAGATCACTGAAACAAAACAAAAAGAATAAAACTGTAATCAAACTAGGGATTTGAAAATGAAACTCAAAGCATTTAAAAAGTCACACAGAGCCTCAAAAAAGCCAGGCTCAAGGGGTGTGACCCAAACCAAACCTAAAATGGACCCCCCACCCCTAGCCGCTGATGTCATGCTCCTCCAAGCTTGAAGTCTCCTAGGGTGGTGACAAAGAGACCCAAACAGTGACTAAATGCAGATAAAGGCACCAACAATGCTGTGGAGTGTTCTAAAGTTCCACAGTCTAAGAATCATAGGCACCACTTAACATAGATGAAGCTGAGGTTGGAGTCCCAGATATAAGGCAGATGCCCCATAGATAGTCCAAAAGAAGGGCAAAAGACAGCTGGCTTGAAGGCCCCAAGTAAAATGAAGGTGCCGTTTGGAAAAATACCACTCTACCAAAGAGCCAGCGGCATAATAGGGTAATCTAGCTCTATGAGACTCCCCCCCCCACCCCCCCGGGGATTGGTAGTGTCTCATGACGCTAGTATATCTGGGATAGCTCCCATAATAAAGAGCACGTGAAGTGTATAGACTACAGGGATACCAGGTGGATGAGCGCAAATGACGATGGAAATAGCAATGCTATATAGCAGTCTTAGGGCTCCTTCCTCCAGAAAAGTGCAAGTGTCACAAGGAAAGTCATCTAAGGTGCAGGCAAGGGCAAACTTGCCTATATGTAATGTACAATACCATATAGAAATGTGGGTTAAATATGACGTTGAGACTCAGGTGATAAATAAACATTCATACAAACTCAGTCAATGGAGAGGTGAGCTCAATATTAGAGTCAGTATCCCTTAAATGATTGAAAAAATGCAATCACACAGGATACCAATAATGGGGTGACCTATCCTATCCCAGCTAGGGTGCGGCAAATAGCAAATATCTATACTGGTAGAGGACAGAGCTAAGTAGCAGATGGAATACATTTAAACAGGGACTCTGTGTGCGTACTCAAGTGAAAAACAGACCGAGGTTGAGTTATTGGTGCAAAGATCCAGATAAAAATCAGCAGTACCTGACTGGAGCAGACCAATCTTATTGGGGGAGATCAGATAGCAGTCTGGGTATAGAATCAATGGGGGTGGTCTTGCCCAGCCTCCTCTAGGCTCTGACCGTCCTGGGTGAGCCTGCGTGTGTCCCACACAGTGTGGTAAAGTGTTGTGCTTTATAGCGCTTACCAAAAGATTGTCGATGTTTCACGGACAGCCTTGTGAGCTTTGTAGCCTCCTGGGTAAGGTAGTCCTTCTGGCAGCACCCCATGCAGCGGGATAATGTGATGTGCTTTATAGTGATCCCTAAAAGATTGCAGGTGTGTCAGGGTCCGCCTTGTGGGCCCAACAGCCTCCTAGGTGTAGTAGTCCAACTGGCTGCGTCCCACGCAGTGGAGTATAGTGATGAACTTTATAGCGCTCAGTAAAGAATTGCAGGTGTGTCAAGAGCCACCTTGTGTGCCTTACAGCATCCTCGGCGAAGTAGCCCGCCTGTCAGCATCCGGCACAGCGGGGTAACGTGATGTGCGTCACAGCGCTCACCAAGGGATTGTAGGTGTCAAGGTCTGCCTTGGGAGCCTGGAAGCCTCCTGGGTGAAATAGTCTGTCTGGCAGCATCCCGAGCAGTGGGGTAACATGATGCGCTTTATTGCATTTGCAAAATAATTGCAGGTGTGTCAGGGGTCACCTTGTAAGCCCCACAGCCTCCTGGGCATAAAATTCTGATTGACACTTCCCCCTTATTCACAGTCACTGGAAGTTCTCCATTCTGTTCTTTCAAAACTAACTTGATGGTTCAGTTCATGTACTCGTGAGTAGATAACAGTATACACCATTAAGATGACATTGCATACAACGGGGTCTATTTACTGAGATTTAACATAGTGTTTGTGTCACAAAATTGATGCAAAACGAAGCTAAATCTTTGTTCACCTATTTACTTTCCAGCGTAAAACCTATTTTACGCTGGAGAATAACTTAAAAGTGATGCAAAACATAGGGTGTACCATGGGTGGTGCATTGGCGTTCCCATGCAACCACCTAAGGTTTCTGACGGTAAGCCCTAGACAGGATTTGACGTGAGAAAATAGCACCTGTTTCAAATAGATGCTATGAAGCAACAAATCTTTCATTTCTCCTTTCTTTTTCGACTTTGTATGTGTGCTGCACTGTACATTTGAACTGGGAAAAGGTTTCAAGTTAGTCTAAGAATTGCATTTTGTACTGGAAGGGTTTCCTTCTAGTGCAAAACCTATGCTAAACTCATAGAGACACCCTTGCACTATGGTGCAAATGTGTGTCTGTGGTGCACAACAGCATATTTCTGGGAGAGGGGGGAGAGTGCCATATTTCTGTAAATATGGCACTCTCCTGCTCTCTCCTTCTCACGCAGCACAGGGCAGCATTTGTGACTGCTGCACTGAGAATCTAGTAAATCTGCCCCAAATTGTCAGACACTTGTAGTACTGTTTGCTTGTTACCATCAAAATCTTTTCAATGACAAAGAACAATTTATAGTTTGCAATGAAATCAAATGTGTTCTTTACTTGTACTTGCCTTTATGTAAATGAATAAGTCCTTCTAATAAATGACAGGTATGACCTTTTCTGAGTTTAGCAGACAAAATACCTCATCAAAAATATTGTGGATGCCTCGTCCCCTGTATTACCAGTGCATTATAGACAATGGCACTTATAATGCAGCAAATGAGTTATCCACTGAGGTTAGATGGATTATTCGCTCTTCCAAACTCTAAATAAGGCCCATAGTTTCTTTAAAGGAAACTAATCAGTTAGTACTTGTTCATCCCTAACAGCCTAAAGGATTGTAATTGATATAACCATCACATTTTGAATAGATTTAAGTTTATCTGTTGTCCCTCTGCTGTAGGGAACATGACATTCCATATGTGGAAAATGCTTGATTGGTATACTTAATCTTTATATGTTAACAATGTTTCTTTCATTATATTGCTGCAAGGTCAACAATTAAGACAAGAGAATGTGCCCTTCATTGGTGGATCTAGTAACACATGGACTCACATTTCTCAGCTCTAATAAGTACATTTCTGAGTTGTTGCCATGTCTTTAAATATTGGTTGTCTATCTGTGAGAATGTTTCTCATAGTAAAATGATCATTTTTAATTTGTTTGCAATGCTGAGCATTTATGGATGAATGTGACCCATTACTTAGATTCAAGTGCTTTGGATTTCAAAAGTGATTCTCCTGTGAATGTCTGCAATTTGTTTTCTTGTTGTAGTAGAATGTTCTGCCGATTCCTCAATCTCTCAAACATTCTTTTTTTGCAGTAAAGAGGGTTAAAGGTTTGAGATAATCTTTTTACTGGGTATTAACTGATTTAACAATAGAGTGTTAATAGCAATTGGTGGAAGGAAGCTTGTTGCAAGACATAAGTGGTTTCTGTCAACAGGTTCAGTATAGATATATTATATTGAATTTATGATTACCCATGCTGATACACATAGGGATGTACACATACAGTGTATTCTTGGAATAATGTTTCTTGTATAACACCCATTAAGCTTGGAAGCAAAAGAACATTGAACAGGGATGAGAGCTCATGTACACAATTCTGGTAGAATGAGGTAGTTTTCTATTAGGTTCCACTATGTAGGGGGTAATATAGGATTATATGTACCAGATGCAAAAGAACTATCTTATTGACTTTGGTTCTATCTTTCTGTAGGTATAACCAATCTACACTTTCTATGCCTTCCTGTGTTTTATATAAGTATACAAGCTTTAGTGTGGCTCTAGTGTGGCTCTAATGTGAAAGTATCATTTGAATATGATTTATCGAACAGTTGAAAGTTTACAGATATGTCATCTGATTGTGAATGATTCAAGATTGTTATTATAGACAACTCAGAAGGCAAGGACTCAAGTTAATTTTTTGTTTAATTCAGAACACATTTTAGAGAGTATGAATGTGATTGCAGGTGAAATCTCAAATTCACTCAAGAGCAACAGAAACACCTAATAAGTTACAATCATATAAAAAATAACCTGTTGGATTTGCATTAATTTCACTGATTAAAATGTTCAATCTGTGGATATGGCTTGATAGATAGTAATGATGTTGTAAAAATGTTACAATTAAAGAGATACAACACTTCTCATTCACACGGAATTAGGATGAATTGATATCAAGCAGATGCTAAGCCAGCATGTTTTCTTACTAAGCACATACAATGGTGAATCAGAAGGTTTCACAGTAGTAAATAACCTGGAAAAACAGACACAACTTAACACACATGTTAAAACTGAGAAGAATAACCAGTCGAACAACATTAATAACTACCTTGGCTATATATTGTGTGAAATAATCATTGAAGCATAATTTTGGACCAAGGGGCATACACACACAAGCATCATATACATGGTAACATGTTTGTAAAGGTAACATATGCAGATACATTCTTAGGGCCTGATTCTGATGCGGTTAGGAAGGCCTCCTAACAGCATTTGCTCCGTCTAAATCGGATCGGGAATGTATCTTTCCAACTGACTCAGAAAGGTTTCCAACCGACTGAGTATGATGCGAGTTAGGCATTAGGACTATCTCAATCCAAACTCGATGGCATTTGGAATGACCAAGCTGTACGGAGCAGAATTGTACGTCTCCATGGGCTGCGTTTCCAAACGACCGAGTACGATGCTGGATTTGGACAGCCTTTCTGAATCCTGCCATCCAACTCGAATTGGCAGTTGGAATCAGACTTTGGGGGCCTGTAGTGGGCCCCCCTGCACTGTAGCCTTCCCAATAGGGTCTGTGGGGGTACCCATGGATCTTACCAGCCATGCACAGTGTGGCAGGCACCAGGGAGTGCCCTCCACAGGGAGCCCGATTTTCCCCAGCCACCCCTTTCTTCAACAGGAGCCTATGCATTCGTTCGGAACAAAGGCTCCCATTGAAGTCAATAAGACTCCAACCAAATCGTATCTGGAAGCATCCGGATGCATCGTACTCGGTCAGTTGGACTCTCCCGATCCGATTCGGTTGGAAACCATTCCCAACCCGCATCAGAATCGGGCCCTTAGCGGACTTAAGGAAACTGTTCTAAGTTCTTGTAACACTGACATACTCTTTATATTTAGATTTATGGTAGTTTATTACAAAACTACAGTTTACTATTTTTCTGAATTGGCATGTTTGGAGTGTTATGCCACCCATTATTGAAATATGTTTTTTGTTAGTTTTCCATTCAACAAATATTTAGACAGTATTGGATGGTGTGGTTGAAAGGGCGAATCGAGCTTTTGTTCAGGTGTTCTAGTCAATGGTCAAGTATAGATAATTAGGGACAATACATTTACTTTTCTCAACAAAATGTGTGTCTTATTGTGGTGGAGTATACAATGGAAGTGCAGATTCCAGTACAGGTGCCCTTCTTTGACCAGAATCTTGATTACTAGGCTGGTGCACTGTAAATACTTGAAATATTGAATTAACACGGGGCGTGGCCGAGCCGCTGACCAAGAAGGCCACGTGGCACTGAAGCTCCGCCAGCCGGCCCAACTCTTTAGCTATATCCCCCACATCCTGCACCGTTACTGCCACAATCGCAACACCGCTATGTCGCAGATGTCCCACTGCACGCGATGATATGCGTTCATCTCGAAGTGGCGCTGCCGTAGCGGTGGTCTGGTGACCTTCATATGTGAAGCGGAGCGTGAGGTGCCTGTGGCCTACCCCATCGGCGGCAGTGGTGAAGAGGATTGCCGAGTTCTGGTGGCCGCAGCTTACCAGACGCAGTGACCCTTGCTGGTGGTGAGTGATCCGGGTGTTGGTTTAGCCTGCCTCCTCCCCCCCCTTTTGGCACCTGATCGACCCGATAGGGGTAGGGCCGACTCTGGTCGCCCCAGTGCTGCAGCTCACACTCCCGCCTCGTCCCTAAGGGCCCACGGGGACAGGGTCTGCGGGAGAGCCTGGGAGGCAGCCACTGGTCATCGCTCGGAGCACAGTGGGGGGTGGTTGGAGTCTGCCTATTGCCCCCAGCACCTGGTTTTGCTCCCACTCTGTCCCCGTGGCCTCACAGCCTACAACAATGTGGCCTGTGCTGGCCCTGCGATGCGTCTGCCCACCCCCAGCGGCGAGAACCCTAATGCCCTCCAGCACCACAGGACACTACCCTGGTGGTGGCCTGATGGAGCGGCGTGCTGGGACTGCGCTCAACCTAGAGCGCTGCTCATTTGGTGTGCTTCTGGCCCTCTCCTGCCAGTTGCTTCCAGCTCCTGAAGTCTGCTCCACCCTTCCTCCTTTCATCGGCATTGCAGCACCACTATATCTGCACTCAATTATCCTGCCACAGCAGCATAACGTGATCACCTGCATGTCCCAGGCGCCGCATTGGCAGTGGCCACAACGCACTTCCACGCCATCTCAAGGCCTTGCTCTGTGCGACAGTTAAAAGATTTGCCTGACGCTGAGGGGAAAACTAATGCTCGCTGCACTGTACTCGGAGGCCCGTATACTGGCTACAGTGCTCCGTGGCTATCTCCATCCTTGGCCCGGGCCCACTCCCCCCTCCACTTCCAATTCAGTGGTCCCATCTTGGCGGCCTGACTCGGCTCGCTGCACTACAGCATGGGCCGCAAGGATCCTTAACAGATGACCCTCCGCTTCGAGAAGCTGGTTGAGAAGGTCGCTGAGGAGAGTTCCACCATGGCGGAGGGCGGCCAGAGTTCGGACCGCACTGATGCCTCCTCTGCCCCTTCAGCTGCATTACTCCAGGAGATGAGGGCAGGCTTTAGAGCCTTAGACGGGCGTTTTGACGCCCTCGACAAGAATCTGGAGGCATTGGGGGCCAAAATCCAAGTTCATGACAGACGCTTAGACGTGGCAGAGGCACGTATCTCCAATATCAAAGACGGCACTGCTCAATCTGTTAAAAGACTCGAGAGGGTGGAGCGCATACTGAAAAAGGTGGCTATCAAGAACGAGGACCTTGAGGCGCGCAGTCGGCGCAACAACATCCGCATTCTGGGGTTACCAGAGTCCACTACCACTGGCCGACTTGACCTTTTCGTTGAGACCCTACTGTCAGATCTGTTTGGGAGGGAGTCCTTTACCCCCGGCTTTGTGGTAGAGCACGCCCATCGCACCTTGGGGCCTCGGCCCAACCCAGGCTGCCCTCCGTGCCCTCTCATTGCACGTATTATGAACTTCCTTGACCGAGACACTGCGCTACGCCTCGCTAGAGAACACAGGAACACCACATGGCAGGGCTCTAAACTTGCTTTATATCCAGACTTTAGCATCATGGTGCAGGAGGCCCGTCGCAAATATAATGGGGTGAAGGCCACCCTTAAAAACTTGGGACTGAAGTACGGCATGCTGTATCCTGCCAAGCTAAGGGTAGAGGTTGGTGGCCCGGCACGCATCTTCGACAATCCCAACGAAGTGCAGGACTTTTGTCGCACCTATAAACACAATAACAATCAGGCGACTGCTGGTGGGAGCGGGTCCTCTCCTCCACATAGTGCGTCAGATGCGAGCATGGAACTCTTCTCTGACTCCGGAGTCGATTGACACTGCTGCGCTGCTTTTTCTTACTTTAGCTAAACTGTATGGGGATTTCACTATGCACCAGTTTAATATGTTGCATACAGTTTATCGACTGGCGTGGCATTGCCACCCCTCTTGGTGTACACCTTGGGTTTGTTTATGGCTTTCCTAATGTACCGATTCAAGGTTATTTTGTTCCACTGTAAAGTCAATTGGTACTATAACTCTTGTTCTCAACTATGGGTTTGCCTTGCCTTTCTTGTAGTAAGGTTGGGTGGTGGGGGGATGGTTGTTCCTACATTACAACTGTTGATTATCTTTTACGTTGCTCACTGTCACAGACTGTTTTTCCACTTTGGTGCTCGATTCTATCATGCATTTCACGACCTCTAGATGGCTCAGGTGGGTGTGGTTGACAGACCCTCCAGTCTGTCCTTGATGTCCTGGAATGTCCGGGGTCTCAACGACAATCATAAAAGGAGACAGGTTGTTCATTATTTACTCTGACACAATGTAGACATTGCCTTCCTGCAGGAGACCCATTTTCCCACATTGGACCATGCTCGCTTTGCTTCTAGTTGGGGCGCACACAGATATGTAGCTAATTTTAGTAATTACGCGAGAGGAACTGCCATTCTTATACATAAGGGGGTCCCCTTTAGCCGCCAGTCGGTCGTCAATGATGGCGAGGGTAGATACACCATTGTAATTGGGTCATTGATGGGTCACAAGGTTGCATTACTATGTGTTTACGCCCCGAACACTGACTCCCTGGAATTTTTCCACTCTTTGCAACCCCAACTCTCCAAACTAGAGCCCAATTTGTTGCTGGTAGGTGGGGACTTTAATCTCCTTCTCAATACCGAACTAGCTAACACTGCCAATTCCCCTGACGCTAAACCCCAAGCGTGTCGTGCTCTCCTTGAACTGTGAAACCAATTTTCTCTGATTGATATTTGGCACAGACTTAATCCTTCCCTTACTGACTTCACACATTATTCAGCTCAACACAATACCTGGACTAGAATAGATTATTGGTTACTCTCTCCTGGTGTCTCCTCCTGGTATTACTCACTGAAGATTCTCCCTAGGACATACTCCGACCATTCCCCGGTCCAGCTATTTCTCCGGGTTCCACGACCTGATGGGTTTGAGAGGCAGTGGCGCTTCCCTGGTCTCGCCCTCCACGACAACCTTTTCCTTCATGAGATCTACGAGGCCATTGAAGACTATTTTACTATCAACACCACTTGGGTGGTCCTATGGGAGAAATTTAAAGCGTACATAAGAGGTGTTTGCATCACCAAAGGTGCGGAAGTGCATAAGGCTCTCCGCACCACTCTGGCGCGATTGGAAGGGGAGCTCACAGATCTTGATAACGGGGCACGACACACCCCAGCCTCTCACTTGGCGGGACGGCGTCTGGCCCTCCTCTCTGAATACAGAGACACAGCCAATCGTGAGATCCTATTTTTGGGCAAGTACCAAACCGCTCGACGATATGGTAAGGGCGATCGCCCAGGTCGAGCACTGGCTCAGATGCTTCGCCCCCCCGTACAGTAAAGCATACATCCCTGAGATTAACTCTGCCGCAAATTAAATACTTACCTCCATCACAGATATTCACAACAAATTCCTGAATTATTACACTTCTCTCTACACCTCCAAACTAGGGCGGGACCCTACTGCGCAGAAGGCCTATCTCTCTGAAGTCGCACTAGTTTACCTAGAAAAAGACATGCAAGACTTTCTGGCCTAGCTGATCACCGAGACTGAGGTCCTCGGAGCTATCGATGCTCTCCACGGTTCCTCTGCCCCCGGGCTAGATGGCTTTACTGGGGAATTCTACAAGGCCTTTAAGGACCTATTGGCGCCACAATTGATTGAAGTATACGCTGAGGCCCTTGAGAAACAGATCCTTCTCCCCACGCTATGCGAAGCTGTTATCATTCTTCTCCCCAAAGCTGGCAAAGACCCGTCCCTCTGTGGGTCGTACAGGCCTCTGTCCCTGTAAGAAACTGGCTCTATATTAACTGCACCAAAGTGAGGTACAGTGTGTACAGAATCCAAGGGTCTCCAGAGGTTTGGCAGAGGTTAAAGTTAGATAGAACCTTACTCTCTAAAGTGGTAGCTTGGTCGAGCAGGAAGGCAGTATCAGAGGACAGTGTTAAGCATTTGATGTACACACTCAGTCAGCAAATGAATTCACACACTCAAGAACTGAACTCTAGGCCAATTGTTTTTGTATAAAAAGATACTGTTGTTTTATTTCTAGAACCAAGAAAGCCTGGTACAGGTAAGCATCTAAATACTTTGCAGTAGCAAATTACTTGTATGAACACAGTTCAGAATTGCAGTATAACTTGTACTGATTTTCGTTACAGTTTAAGTAAGCAGTTTGCAACACTTAGCAGGTATAGTACATTCGAATGAATAGGCTTTTTAAGAAAAATGCAATTAATTCGTTTTCAGATTACTTTTGATAACACAGGGCTGGATCCTAGATTTAGCACTGAGACATCTCCTGAAAACAGTTGAGTACATTCGTTATAGTTAGAGGTACGATTTTTAAAGAATATTATTGTATTTCAAAAGTTGACACAAACTTTTTCACATAGAATCTCCAATGTTATCCTATGGGACAAAATTCACTTAGCAGGTAAGTTACTTTTGCGTTACTTTAGTAATCCAGTGCTGGACTCCTAGATTCAGCACTGGGACATATACTTTAATCAGGTAAGTAATTACGTTTTTGTAGTTTGTACGATTTAAAAATAATATTCTTGTATTTCAAAAGTTGACACTTTGAAACTTTTTGGGAGAAAAAGTGTCAATGTTATCCTATGAGGAAAAACAGGTTATCGGTTTCGAGGTAAGTATTCGGTCTTTGAAGTTAGGGTTCTGGGGCAAGACTCAGGGGTCTCCCAGAGTCAGTTATGCACTGCTGTTGCACCCCCAGTGGCACCAGGGCGGCCGGGTGCAGAGTGTTGAGGCCCAATGTTATCCTACGGAGGATAGGGGTACTCCGGTTGGTGGCTGCTGGCAAGCAGGCCACAGGGTTTTGGGAGCAAAGCTCCTAGGGTTAAGCTCAGGGCAAGTTGGGGATCAAGTTAGCACCAAAGGGGCACCCTCAGCGGCACTAGGGCGGCCGGGTTCTGTTTTGAGGTCGGGTGCCCTGTTGATTTCAATGGAGATTCTCCGGGTCAAAGAAACACTGCAGGCTCGGGGACGAGGATCTTTCAGGAGTGACCACCACTTCGAGGGGTAAGTTGGGATGTTGACGGTTGGTTAGGCACCACGGTGCAGGGGTGCCTTGGGACATCAGATTTTCTTAGCCGCTCTGGTCGCGGTAGGGGGGGTCCTCTGGATTGAGGCTGCAGGCATCATCAGGAGGCTTGAGGCAGGTCAGGGGTTGCCGGACCTTGGGTCAGGATCGCCATGGGGACCTCCTCGTGGTATTTTTCCACTCAAGCTCGGGTGCAGAGTGGGCTGTATTCATGGGTCCTGGTTGGCACCAGAAGTTGCAGTTCAAACACATCCAGTGTTCACGGGAGAAATAGCTTGGAAAGTGAAGGCAGGCAGGTCCTCCGGGGTTTTTGAGGTTGCTGTCCGCTGGACACGCCGGGGTTTTTCAGGAGCAGGTTTAAGGGGGAGACTGGCCTGTAGGGCTGGGCCCAAGTCAGTGGTTATCATCCTCTTGTTAGCTCTGCACGGCTTCTCGTCCTTCTTCTTCTCTTCTTTTTCTTGTGGTTGCTGGATCTGTGAAAGGAAGGTTCAGGGTGCCCCTAAATACTAAACGTATGGGCGTTACAGGTAGGTAAAGGGCAGGGACCAATGGGTCCCTTCCTTGGCGTAGGTACACCCCCTATTCTGCCACTCTCCAGTGGGAGGGGGGCAGGAGCCTGTCCCTGGTTGGCTGGGTTCCCCCATCCTCAAGATGGTGGGGACTCGAGGTTGTGCATCACCTCACCTCCCCCACCTTTGGAGTGGAGTTGGCAGAGGTGGGCACACCTCTCTTCCTCACTTGTTTTACCCGCCAGTTCTCCTGCCCAAAGTGGGGGGTAGAATCAGTGGGGACCAGTTTCTGAAAGCAGCAAATGGTCTGGAGAAGCTCACAAAGGCGGCATGACTTTGAAGCTTCTCCTTCGTGAACCCTGCCCATCCTGGGGCAGGAGGCTTGGCACCTCGTCCCAGGATGTGCATTGTTTCAGGCCCCCGAGAGCAGCATGCTCTCGACCCAGGGGTCCAGAAAGATGTCTGGTGGTGGCAGCCTGCGCAGCCACTCAGTCAGGTTGCTGGGAGTTGGTTGAGTTTCAGGGGGCATCTCTAAGATGCCCTCTGTCGTGCATTTTACATTAAATCCCACACTGGCATCAGTGCGGGTTTAATGTGCTGAGAAGTTTGATACCAAACTTCTCAGTCGTCAGTGTAGCCATCATGGTGCTGGGGAGTTCGTAATGACAAACTCCCAGCACCATATACTCTTAATGGCAACACTGCACTTACAGGGCCCAGGAATGGACTAGGGCTCATGCAACCATACCCTCACCACTGGCATAGGGCACTCAGATATAGAGGTGGCTGATGTATGCCAGGGCAGTGGTTTGTGGGCATGGCACACAGGGATGTGTGACGTGTCGACTCTTTGTTTTGTTCTGCACCAAGACACTCAGCCTGCAAAGGCAGTGTGTGTGTGTCGGGGCACAGGGCCTCTAAGGGTGGCACAATAAGTGCTGCAGCCCTTAGAGGCCTTCCCTGGTCACAGTGCCCTGGGCACCTGTGGTACCATTTACCAGCGACTGACCTGTGGCCAGAGAGGCCAATTGGGTTTAGGCTTCAATGCAGTTTTAAGGAAGGAACACAGGCCCTGGGTACCTGATTGGCAGGAGCACAGGGCACACTCAGTCAAAATACATCAGCAATTAAGCAAAAAGTGGGGGCATACCATGCAAAAAAGGGGGCACTTTCTCACAGTCCCTACTTAATTTAGATTAAAAAATACTCGCAAAAATTATTGCCAATCGCTTTTCACAATTGATGGAATTCATTATCTCCCCTGCGCATTCCGGCTTCGTCCATCACCGATCGACCTCTTTGAATCTTAGAACATTGTTCCCGGTCCTCCACAGGATTAACCCCGAGGTTCCTGCCGCTGCGATCCTTCTCGACACAGAGAAGGCCTTTGACACACTCGAATGGCCTTTCTTCATGTCTATCATGCGCCGCATGGGTATGCCGGTCGGCTTTATAGCCACCACGGCTCTGCTCTACAGCCGACCCATGGGGAGACTTCGCCTGAATGGCACGCTCTCCCGACCATTCCTTCTCTCTCGCGGCACATGCAAGGTAAGCCCTTTATCACCCCTTTTATTCATTGTCGCCATGGACCCTTCAATTCAACATTTCCAGGAGAGACACCTACAAAGAGGTCTTCAATTTAACACTGGCCCCCTCTTGGTTTCATTGGATGCTGATGATACTTTTTTATACGTCAGAGAACCCCAGTTGAACTCAGAAACGCTCATTAGAGAGATTCTTCGTTTTGGTCAACATTCCGGTCTAGGCATCAATTGGCACAAGTCAGTTATCTTTCCCTTAACTCCCAGCACGACCTCCTGGTCCTGTGAATTCCCTCTTGAATGGTGCTCGGACTCAGTCAAATATTTGGGCATACACGTCCACTTGGATATGGACCAGATTATCCGCCTTAATTATGGGCAGGCAATCGGGGCGCTTGAGGCCCATGTGGAGAAATTGCTGCGACTCCCGATGTCCATTGCGGGCAGAGTTGCCACTATTAAAAAGATTGTTCTCCCCAAATTTTTATATCTTTTTAATAATATCCCCATCCCCTCCCGAACAGGTTCTTTTTAAAGATATGGTCGCATCTCACAAGGTTGGTCTTGGGCGCACGTCCGCTGGCAGGTTCTCACCTTACCATATGACAGGGGCGGGTAGGGGGTTCTAGATTTCCACTTATATTATCTCGTGGCTCAATGCAGTTATGCCTTTGCATGGTACCACCCTGACGCCAGAATTCCATTTCTTCGCCCAGAGGCCAATTTTGTTCTTCTTGAGCAACTGGCTACTGTCCTGTCTAGAGGTGTGCCTGAGGACCCTACCGATATACAGACTGTTTCAACTACCAGCTGGGCATGGGATAAGCTTAATGGATACACAGGCACTCAGGTGCAATACTCCTCGGCTCTTCCTCTCCCAAACGCTCGCTGGCTTCCTATAACAGACGAAAAGCATGTGCAACACACAATGACCCAGTTTGCCATCTCTGTGCTGGGTGACCTGTATCCCGGCGGACATATCTTCTCGGCAGCAGAGGATGGCCGCTTCCGTGATGCCACTTTCATGGACAGCTTTGTGCTTAAGCGGCTACACTCTGCTTTGCGGGCAAAGCTTCCTGGGTTCCCCTGGAACTGGACTAGTTTGCCCTTCTTTCCCTTATCATTGAAAGTGAGAGCGGAGTGCACCTTATATCCAAACTCTATAAGTCTTGCTCCAAGATGATCCCGACCATAGATGATAAGGTCCGTAGGGATTGGGAAGGTAATCTGGGTCGCCCTATCACAGATGATCAATGGGCCAAGTTCTGTACAGTCACGAAAGACATCTCATTGAACAGCGGCATAAACTGCTACATTTTAAGTTCTTACGCAGAATTAACATTACCCCTGCTAAAGCTCATAGACTTGATCCGAGTAGGCCGCACACTTGCCAGAAATGCTGATTTCGCCCAACTCACTTGGACCTGCCCCACTATACAATCATTCTGGGAGAAAGTTCACAAAACGCTAGGTGACATGACTAAGCTCTCCCTCATCCCCACACCCGGAAGTGGCACTCTTGGGTTATACAGTGAATTTCCCCAAAACTTTTCGGAAATTCGCATCCCTTAGCTTGCTGTTAGCCAAGCGAGAAATCACTATTTACTGGGGAAGTAGGATTACCCGCACCTTGCAAGGTTGGTTGAATAGTCTAGCCTACTGCAACACCAATAGTGAAGTCTACGCCAGCACACTGCCCTGTTCCTCCCGTCCCAAGGACAACTGGAGTCCCTACAGGACATACGGAGACTCCATTCGAAATTCCTCTGATTCTCAGTTGGATTCGGGGATAGTCCCTACAGGTGTCGGGTAGACGGTCAAGGCCACACACCAGCTGGATTTCCTATACAGTATAGCGCCCTGTAGTGAAAGTCCCTCCTCGCCAAGGGATCTCGCACACGGGGACTGAGACTGGATGGGAGCATGATACCTACAACCAGATAACGACTGGATAAACGCTGGACTCTGGGGGTGCCTTGAGAATTGTATTAACCGTCAAAATTCTCTCTACCTGGCTGCTTTTGTTCTCCTTCTGATTTTGAGCTAGGACAGACTCTATGTTTTAATTTCTGTGCTATGGTAACTTTCTCGACTGCAATATTATTCAGTGAGCACCTCTGATTGTACTGATTTGCTGTGCTTTGATGATCAATAAATGAAGTTAAAATATATATATATATATATATATATATATATATTGAATTAACACCCCGGTACTTACCTTCTACCTGCAGGCCGCCATATGGAGCAATGGCAATTGAGGTTCTGCAATCCCAGCCCAATTACCGTTTTAAAAGCCACCACTAGTTACCATTTACTAGCCCACTCACTCACTGACTCACTCAATTTATCTTGCAGTAACATACATTTAATCAGAATATCATTATACAATCCAACTTGTGGCTATGCAGATATGACCTGGCATATTATAGTAAAGATATCAACGTTTGAATGAGAACATAAAAAATCCAAATAAAAGCTGAGTTCAGGGAATTTGAGAAGGAGACGTGTTAGAGTTAATTAAACATTTTACCACTTTCGTTACAGCAACAGTAAAATCAGGCTTTTAGTAGGAAAATGAGAAATTACCATATTAAGACTGAATACCCTCACCAGATTTTGGATATGTGACTTGAAATACATCAGTGTCCCTAATTTCATCTTCGTACATTGGATCTATGTATTCTGGTGTTGCAAGATGCCTCATCACGTTATGTCCCCTGTGTTGAATTAGAAAGGAGTTTGAAGAATCGCCAGTTTCGGCCATGATTGGAGATCCTGCGATAAAATATAAAGCAAATTAAAGAATATGATTAGAACTCTTTCTCTTTTCTAAAAGACTGAACCTCCCTGTTCAATGTATTGTATATCATTTTGTTTATTGAAACCGTAACAATATCTAAAAACAAAGGGGCAGATTTACAATAACTGGCGCATCCCTGCATATCAGCAGAGATGCGCCAATTATTTTGCATCACGGCAGACACCTCTTGCGCCACCATGGATGCGCCACATTTACAATGCGGTGCACCATGGGGCAAGAATAGACAGATGCGTGATGCATCTGCTGCCGTAAAGGTGACGCATTGCTGGAGTCGCGTCACAAGCGCGACGCAGCTCCAGCAAGGCTCGGGGTGCCCCTATGCCTAATATGCTGCGTCGATCCTTACACCTGCTTCAAGCAGGCGCAGGGTTTTGACGCGGCATGGCCGTAAAAGTGACTGAGTGAAATCTTGTTGATTTCACTCAGCCACTTTTAGGAGTCATTCCTGCGCCGGAACGCCCACATGTGGCGCAGGGCTTTACAACGTGACGCATCTCCCTAGATGTGTCACGTTGTAAATACCCCGCAGCATGGCGCTGACTTTGCAACGACGCTGCTTCACAAAAGCAAACGGCGGCGCAAATGTGCCGTACGGGGCTTGTAAATCTGCCCCAATATGTCTCACTGGCCCTAAGTTACAGAGTAAAACCTTGTTATTTACAGAGACAACACAATTACCATGATTAAAATTGCTAAAGCAGAGACATTCAATGAGAGCAAAGAGAGTTACGAAGACATATTCAGTGCTCTAATAGTTCTATTTTCTGGTTTACACATATTATCCACACATGCATGTTTCATACTGTTATCAGATTTAAAACAAAATTCCAATGTGGTAACCATAGACTTGGCCCCACTATGTGAATACAAGTTTTAAAATTGTTTTATGTGATTCTGCAAACCTTCACAAATTAAAAGTAGCAGAATACATCAGATCCATACGTTTTTCAAATAGTCTGGTCACAATTTTCAAGATTCTCATACGTCCAAGAGAAGAAAAAGCATTAATCCAATTTCTTTCATCTAGTCATTACGTAATAATGTCAATCTGTTTATAACCATTTGGTCCACCATAATACTTATACTGTAACAGTCAGCAGTACACAGCCAACTGCAGCTTACTCCTCTTACACTTACAAAAGACATATCTGCTACTGGTCGTGTCCATCACCTACTACTGCATCATACCATAAACCAGACTGAATAAGAAAAGAATATCTTAAGAGATCTGTCACATGGAGCTAGCCACTTGGAGGACTCTTAATGCTGCAATAAAATACAATAACATTAAAAACCTGCATACTTATTTAACTCTAACCAAACTGGAATTTAGTCTTGTTTCATTTTTAACTCCCTCAGACTATTTCGAATGCACATTTTTTTACAGAATAGAAATGAGTGTTGGTGGATGCAATTATTCTATGGGGTGGGCAACTGCCCACCTCAAGGAATATTCACAACTCTTATCAGTCATTAAGCTAACCGGAGCTCAACAACCTAGTAGTTATGGCACAGAGTGGACAGGCTTAACTTAGGGCAATGTGTACAGTATTTATGCAGTAACAAAGCAGTAATAAAGTCAGAGCATCTAGGAATAAACATCCAAAAACAAATTAGAAAAACATTGAAAATAAAATATACAAAATAACACCAAAATGGCAAAAATCCAATAAGGGGAAGTTTAAAGTTTTAAGTTGAATCAGCTCCAAAAAGCACAAAGCACTAATGATAGTCTTTGGTAGCGGTACACCAGGACCAGGGTGCAATTTGAGGCCGAACACAATGGAGTCCTGGTCAGACACAATATGTTGATCGGCCCTGGTGAAGGCCTGGAAAATCAAACAGTTCAAAAGTGTTCAAGTCCCAAAGCAGAAATGGAACTTGTCACTTTTTGAGAAGAAAAACCCTCAGTGAGAGGTCTGTCATTGAAATTGTAACCAATGGTGTGCGTTGAAAGACCAGATACTTGAAGCAGGTTGGTCCAGCTGAAGCTATGGAGCTTTGGACATTTTTGATGAAACTTTTCCAAGTCCCAAAGCAGAATGGGTCTTTGTCATTTTTTCGATGCTGCTTGGAGCTTTGAGAGGGATGGAGTTGAAATTCAATATGATGCTGTGGAACTGCTGGTTGGATGCTTTTTCCAGCAGTTCCCACAGAAGCTTTGGAGTGCTGGAGCAAAGGTTTTCAAAAGTTTCCAAAACTTTCGTCTAGTGTCAACACAACCACAGGAATATGCTTCTATGGCCCCAGGTCAATTTTCCATGTCTACCCCAGGAGGATGAGTTGCCAGGCTCGGGTATTGTGATTAGAAGAAGTATGGTGAGTTGCCATGGTAGATATACAAATTAATTATGTAGCGCTGCTGTTTACAGGACTTCTAAATGTTGCAGGGTACTTTGTATTTATACATTGTTAGCAAAGGAATTCAGGATTTTGTTACCACATGGAGTATTAATAACTCCCTCTGCTGCTAGAGCCCCGGAAAAGTTACTTTTGACTCAAAAGTGAATACATCTCCAGGTTAGTGGTCTAGGTTTTCCTAAAGTGTCCAACAATAACCCATTCCCACACCCTCCATCTCCCTTGAGTGAGGCCTCTTGGTACGTATCAGGGCTGTGGTAAATAGTAGGTGCATCAACAGCATTGCTCGACTTTCATAGTTAAACTACTCAGGCTGTTCAGCACTAGTTCCAGGGACTGGCAGGCATGGGATTAGAGGGGATGTGCTGCAGGTCTATGGGTGCTGAGGCTGCTGCCAGAGCTTTATCACATCACCCAACACCTAAGCATGGCCCAATCGTCCAGTCTGACACAGCTCCAGAGCCATCACCAAGGCCAGTGGTCAAGCCATCGGGTGAACAGGCATCAGAGCTCGGGTGGTATAGCACCAAAAGAGCCTGACAATTGGCAATGGGCGGCAGGTAGGACTACAGATGATGTGGGGCAGTGCTCCCCTGCAAGGACCCTGAACCAGGTGAGGAGGAGTCTCCAGAGGATGCCGATGGTCCCTATGAGGAGGAAGAAGAGTAGCAATTCCTGGACGCAGAAGAAATGAGTGGAGGGGGAGTCTCTGTGATGTCAGCTTACTGTTGGAGACGCTCAGATGCATGGTGGATGAGTCAGATTTGTCTTGTCTTCCTCAGAATCTGAGTGACTTGGCCCAGGCCCTAAGCACCTTTCATATGGAACCTGCAAAGTTGCAGCTCATCAGACTGATGAATATCAGACCAAGTGGCACTGATTATAGTTCAGGCTATATGAGAAGGCTACACACGTATGGAGAAGGGCCGAGCAGAACTCTGCAGAATTCCACATACTTTTATGCAACTCTGTGAACTCCGCCCACCACTACTTTGAATGGTGTCTGTAGCTGGTACAGGTTTAAAGTTATAGATGCATGTATATCATATAGATTTCGTTTTTTATATATGCCAATTACTACCTAACTAGTGACAATGTTGTTTTTGACCTACTCACTCAATAAATGTAATTTTTAATGTTATGCATGTTCCACTATTAAATATTTTGCACCCTACCTTGTGGGCAGCAAAGTGTACTTCGGGGTGACTAATTCAATACTTAAAAAGAGGTTTTTCTACCCATCACAGGGGTAATTTTGACAGGTATGTGGAATGGGATCAAGTTGCTGCCACCATGCTACAAATGGGAGACCTGAAGCCATGTTTTCTCTGCCACTGTAATTGATGGCACAAAAGTGGCTTCCATCCACCAGTGGTATTTAGCTTTCCAGGCCATGGGTGTATTTCAACACAAGATACTATGGCCTTACAGGATCATTAAATAAGCCAGTCAGGGTTAAGACAATGTAACCATGTTTAAAGGGAGAGCATAGCAAGTTTCACAGGGGCCATAGGGCACAGAGTTCTAAGTTCAGCAATAAAAGGGTGTAGAAAAAAATAGAAAAGCTGGTGTAGCCACGCAGAAAAGGCAAATTTCCCATACTGGACTAGAAATAGGACAGCCCTCCACAATTTAGTTAGAAAGTTAAAAAGTAGTGTGCTGAATGCCCTGTTCAATATCCGTGGGCTATAAACTATAAATTGTAATTAGCTAGGCCTGGGCGGAAGTATAATTTTGTTCACGGAGTTGGTGGAATTTGGAAAATCTGCATCACATGTGTAACATTGATAGCTACTAAATTCCGCCATATGGCGCATTGCAAAAAAACATTTTTCCGTTAGCGTGTGTGAGCCTTGTTTTGCACATGCTGGTGAGCGTGAAGAGGTTTGCCTGCCGCTACCGAGGGTGATCGAGATTTGCTGGCCACTAGTGAAACTTCCAGTTCACTACTGCGCCTTCTGGCACCATTGTTTGACACTGGGAAGCACCAGTGGCCTCAGCTACATCTTGGGCTGTTTCTCTACTCAAAAAGACACCTGGGGGCATATTATCAAGACAGGCGATTGAAGCCATGTTAGACGTCCTTCACATCTAACATGGGCTTCAATTGGAATTCCATAGAGCATATTATCAAGCCCCTTAGTCTCCTCTAAAAGACATTTTGGAGTTAATATTTTACTCCAACAGACCGTTCACATTGTTTTTCAGTGTGAGAAGCATTTTTTTATTTCACTTTTTTTTCAACATGAAGGAAATGCCCCAGAGACTCCAACTTCCTGTCTCTGTCCAGTGGGCTCCTCCCAGTGCTTTGTCCAGCTCACTGTCACTTTTCACTTAGATTTCAAGGTGGAAGGATCAATCTCTTTGTTGGATGCATATATCATTGGATTTAAGGACTTTGTTTTTATGATATCACAATTAAGTTAAACAACTTTTATATAAGTGTGTTGTTAGTTTGTTAGAAGGCAAGCACCAGTATTTATTTATATTTTATTGATTTTTTTATTTTATTGTGATGGTTGGCCTGCAGTTTCAGTAGAGGCCTTGTTATTTTTTTACATTTAATTTTTTATCTTTTGTAAAGGCAAAAGGTTGCACAGTTCACTACATTTTTCCCTATTTCTCAAATTACATTAATTTATTTTAGTATATGCCTAGTCTGTGCAAGGGCCATCCAACCAGTAGGCATGGGTACATAAAGCAACTTTTTCTTTGGTATATATTGTTTTAAAACATCAGTTAGGGCAGGGATGTATTGGATTAAATTAAAAATTAGTTGTTTTGCATATCATGTATTTTTCTGCAAAAAGTGCATTGTGGTCGGATAAAATGTGTTGCTTTTGGAGGATGTGTTATTGTAACATTTCTATAGCTCACTTAATTTTCATTTTTGCTATTGCTAAATTAATTGTAGTCTCTTCTTCAGTGTTACTATGCCTCGTTTGTCTGGCCAGCCTGTGTGTGTGTGTGTGTGTGTGTGTACCATAGGCTACCATTTGTCTTTGTTCTCCTTACCATGTGGCTGGGGACATTATGTGTAGTCAGTGTCCATTGGCTTGTATGTGTTCTTTGTTGTCCTTGACTCCTGGCTTGCTGTTTGACCACGTGGACGGCAACTATTTTGTGTAGCCAGCCAGTGTACTTTTGCCAAAGGCCTGCATGTGTTCTTTGTTGGGGCCATGCCTCCTTGCTTGCTGTTGTTTTTTGACCATATGGACGGTGACCCTTTTTGTAGCCAGCCAGTGTGCTTTTGCCATAGGCCTGCATGCGTTCTTTGCTTTGGCCATGCCTCCTTGCTTGCTGTTGTTGGTTGACCATGTTGCTGGTGTCCATTTTGTGCAGCCTGCCACTGCCAAACTTTTTGGGGGAGATTGATAGGAGAGGGATATGCCTCTTTGCTTTGGTTAATTGTTTTTTACGTTTCCCTGATATCAGTTTCATATGCTTTAGGATCATTGTAGTATATGTATATATGAATAGTGTTTTATATTACATGCAATTTTTACATGTTTCCCTTGTACCCCCTTGCCTCCGAATGGGTTTCTCATAGTCCCCTAGTGCACCAGCAAATACTTTTTTTTACATATTTATTTTTTTAATTTATGGTAACTTTTAAATGATTTTTGAAATGTCTTTTCTTTTTTTTTTACATTTCCCGTTCATCCCCCAGCCTGCAATATGTGCCTGCCACACACCAGCATTCATTTTATAAGGATTGTCATTACTCATTTTCCCCTGGACCAGTTCACCTCCTGTCTGCCACATGGGCACTGTCGCACACCAGCGTTCTTGTTTTAATGAATATTCCATTTCCTCCTGGACCCCCATGCGTGCCATAGGTGCACACCAGCATTACTTTTTTAAAGGATTAATTCATTTTCCCATGCACCTCCCTCACTTGCATAGGTGTCTCCATTAGATGCACATAAAGCAAACATCTGTATGTTATTAGTGTGGCTTGACGTTAAAATGGATACACTATTGTTGCTAAATATTTAGGGTAATAAGTAACCACACCAAATTATGTCTGTGCTAGTATGAATAATTCAAACTGCAAAAATGTAACATTTCACTAAGTGTTTGTCTTGCTTGTTTGCTTTTAGGTGCACAAGAATCATCACCAACAGTACTGCCAGACAGAAGGCCCGTACAAAGTGGTGTTACCACAAGTGATGTGAGCCTTCCAGTCTCTTCCGCTTGTGTAGCTAAGTGCCACTGCCAACTGACAGTTCCAAGATGGCCTCAAAGAAAGATGCTGCAAGAAAGTGGCCAGTGAGGGGGAGAAGAAGGAGCAGATTGCCATCACTGGCATGCCACCACAAACCTTTTTAAGGAGACTTTGTGTATATGCCACACCATCCTCTCTGGAGCAAACTGGGAGCAGATGTCCCACATCAATGGCACTACCCCAAACTAAGCCCAAGGCCATGTCTTTCACCGAGGCAGCCACTGCAATCTTGGCAATGAGCAGTAAGTCTGAATTTGATATGTTTCAGCAGAATATTAGTACCCAATCATAGCAGGAAACTAAGCACAGTGGACAACAGGAGCCACAGCCTGCAATAGTCTATCTTCCTGAAGTGGGAGCAGAAAAGGAGTTTGAGCTTCCTGCTAAGCAGGACGTACCTGTTGTTGAACCATTGGCTTCCATATCTCGTGCCAGAAAAACAAAGGGTACTCCCCCATCTTCTCCAAGCCTGTCTTATGATAATCTGGACATGGTTTGGACCCTGGCTGAGCCTGAGACATGCTACGAGAGACAAGGAAAAAGGAAAGTTCCTGAAAGCTTTACAATTATGGAAGAAATTGAGGATGACAAGGCAGTCATTGTCATGGATACTGGCTCAAGGACACAAACATTACCCCTCTCATTCTACCGGCTACCAATGTTGTCCCACTGGTACCACCGCCACTGCCAGCTTCCAAATTTGTAACTAGGCCCCCGCTGAGACCTGCATTCACCACTACCTCAGTTGAAGTATGTACTGCAGAGAGGCAACCCATGACACACCCATCTACCCCCAGTTCTTCTTCAAGCATTGGCACACTAAAAAAGTTCACCTCCTCAGTTTGGGACTTCTTTCGGATTAGCAAGCTGAATGATAGCATTGCAATATGGTCTATTTGCCAAACAAGTGCTTCTCGAGGTAATCCTGGTTCACACGATGGTGCTAGAGGCCAAACGAGCCATATGAAAAAACATCACACAATCCACTGGAAGGCGCATCGTAAAATCATTGTGGCAGGTGGTGGTGTTAAAGGTGATGAGAGAGGGGAATCAGCTCCGATCATGGAGGGAGGTGAAGGTGATGAGGAAGAAGAGGGTGACAGCTTCACGCAAAGGATCCTTGTCCCCCGCAGTGCTCCAGTATCACCCACCTCAGCAACCTCGAAGTGGCACAAGAGTCAGATTGAGACACCACCCCAAACAGTGACTGCCCCAAGGCGCACATTGAGTCTACCACCTCCTAGAACTCACCTGAATCTGTGGCACCAAAAAATCTAAAAATTCAGGCTCTATTATGGGCATGTTTACGCAGGAGGGCCCCTACGAATGAAACCTCCCAACAACATATTTGTAAATGGGAAGCTGGTTAAAATGTTAAAACTGTACATCCTCAGATTCTTCAGATTGAGCTGTGCCCTAAAATTACATTGGATCATAATCCTTTAATTCTTAGTTTTCAAACCCCTCCGAAAAGTAAACCCGGATGCTCTTTTTCTTTTCCTTGATATTTTTTGTCAGATTATCAGTATATTGCACACATGGAAGGACTTCTGGTAGAATTTCTTCATAACAATGTTATTCCCACTAATTTTCGTACTCTTTGGGACTCAATGAAAGCTTACATTAGAGGCATCACTCAGCAGTTTATTTGGCGAGAGAACAAATCTAGAGGGGGTGCAACTAAGGCCGCCTGCGTGGCACTGGTTAATCTGGAAAGATCTCACGCCACTGCTGTTAAAAATAATTAACCGAGGCAAACCCCGATTTTCTTTGATCTGATTTCTGCTCGAGCTCTAGCTGGTCAGTTTCTAAAGTAGAAGGTTGCTGCAAATTATAATAAACTTCGGTCTTCGCAGTACGAATATGGTGAAGAGGTGGGGAGGATACTGGCATATCATCTGGGAGACAAAAAAGCCAAAAACTCAATTAAGGCAATAAAGGGAACAGATAACGCGCTTCATACAGAGACTAGTATGATTGCTAATCAGTTCATAACATACTATGAAACTTTATATGCTGAATCAGATCAGATGAATCCTGAGGAACTTTCTCAGTATTTAGGAAGAGCAGCTGACTTCTGAAGTCTCTCAGGAGGAACTACTCATGTTTCTGTCAGCACTGCCACCAGGTAAGGCTGCTGGAGATGACTCAATTCCCGTGGGATTTTATAAACAGTTTAAGAATATCTTGATACCTGTGCTTGCCAAGGTTATACAAGAGATTGTCTCTTTCGGAACCACTCCTTCAACCTGGGATATCTCCAACATCGTCTTTTTCTTAAAAAAAGGGTAAGCCTTGCGATGAATGTGGCTTGTAACGGGCTATTTCCCTCATTAATGCAGATGCCAAGCTATACGCCAAGGTGCTGGCTAATCGTCTAGCCCCTCTGATACCGGGCCTTGTTTCCGGACAGCAACACAACTTCATAGTGGGTTGAGGAACCACAGCACATACCAACACTGCAATTATGGCCTTTGATTATGCTTACCACACAGGGAGCAACTTAGGCATGATACTTTTAGATGCAGAAAAGGCCTTTGACCGCATTGTTTGGGGTTGTCTATGGCCTACTCTCACGGCTTTCGGAATTACGGGCCAATTTCTCACTTGGATCCGAGCCTTATACTGTACACTGCAGGCTAAATTGAGCTATCTTGGTATTCAATCTATGCCTTTCATATAAATAGAGGGACACGGCAGGGGTGCCCCCGTCCCCACTTTTGTTTGCGCTTTACATTGAGCCCCTAATAGGGACACTGATGATTAACGATAGAATTACACCTTTAAGCTCTGGTACATGTGCACTTAAGGTTATGGCTTGCACAGATGACATCGCGATTTTCATTGCTGATCCACCTGCTTCTTTATAAATAATCAAGAAAGAGGAACAAGCTTTTGGGTCACTCTCTGGTTACAAACTAAACACTAGTAAGACAAAAGTGATTATTAACTTTAAACATGCTAGACCTATCGCAGGTGTATGTCATGTAGCAACTTATCTCGGCGTGCGTATCACTTTGGAACTATGAAACATACTTAATCTGAATTAGGAATCTTTGTTACATGAAGTTGGACAAGCTTTGCAGCAGATTGCTGTTCACCCTATATACCTGACGACAGACATGTGGACCAGTTGTTAAGCCACTGATTACATATGTATCACTGAACACGGAATTTCTTCTGTGGGGGTTAGGCAACAGCTATTTACAAGTCTGAGTGCTGAAGAAATCTTTAATGATGTTCGGCGGCATGCAACAGCAGCCATGTTTACCAAGAGGAAATCCCATACAGCTGCAAACATTTTGAAAGCCTTTAACAGCTAGTGTTTGAATGGCTGTGACCCAGAGGTCTCAGAATGGAATTGTTACCATGGACAATGGCAGTAATATAATTAATGCCATGACAGAAGGTGGCTATTTCAGGGTCCTGTGTTTAGCGCATCACATCAACCTGACTGTGCAGGATTTTCTCAAAAAAGAAGACACAGTCAGCAACATACTGACCACCTGCAAAATAATCTACACTCATTTCAGCCATTCTGTTAAAGCCCGGAAAAAGTTGAGGATCACTGAGTGTAATAATACAATATAGCCTTATAGCCCACCGTAGCGGGCTATACCTGCTATTAAAGGCCCGCTGCAGCGTTAAAGGCCCGAGCCGAAGGCGAGGGACTTTAACAAAGCAGATGGACTTTAAAAGCCGGTATAGCCCTGCTACGAAGGGCTATAAGGCTATTAGAACATTCTGCCACTAGAGGGCAGAATGTTCTAACAAATAAAACAAAGCCTTCAGGGAGCACGAGGGGATTGAAATCCCCTCAGGCTCCCTGAAGCCTTTGTTCACAGCCAGAGCTGTGAACAAAGACACATTGGAATGTTGGAGCTCTGGGCTTATACCAGCCATTATAAGCCCGGAGCACTCCATTGTTTTCAATGGAGCTACCAACATTCCAATGTTCTAATACCAGTTAAAGACCTAATACAAGAGGTGCCAACACATTGGAACCAAAACTATCACATGCTTACAACTTCTGTTTGAGCATTACCAATGATCAATGTCTATATTATACAAAGTGGAGGGGATGTAACCAAGAAAAGCATGACCATGGAGATGGAAAAATGGAGCCTAGTCAAATTCCTGACAAATATGCTACTTCCTTTTGAGATTTTCACCTGGAAAGTCAGCAAGGAAGACACTACGATGAGCCTAGCTATCCTGTTGTTGTATCTGCTACAAGACCAGTAAAAAAAAGGTGTTGCAAAGGTTCAAAAGTGTGGATGGCAACAGAGAAGTGCATGACTTGGTTGAGAGTCAAATCATTCACTTGGCTGTAAATCCAAGGCTGCAAAGAGACATTGTGCCACAATACTTGGTCCACTGTTCAAAAAATACTGTCCACTTTCATTCCTTTTTCTGAAATGGATGTTTCACCATACAAGACATGAATTTCTGATCTAGCAAGAGACCTTGAAGCAGAACGGCTAGAAATGTAAGACGCATGTAGTAGTTCTGGGATGCAGCAGGCAACGTACAGAGAGGGCGGTGATATCACCTCAGAACACTCAACACTAGTAACAAGCACCCCGGCAGCAACAAATGCAGGAACTGAAGAATCAGACCCAACCTGTACATTGGCTTGGTTTCAAGTGGCAGGGCTTAAGTCACATGTAGAGGCGAAGGCAAAAGAGGTCAAGCAAGTTGCAGCACCAATGACCATTCAGGGGATGTTCCGGGACTATCCAGTTGACTCTAAAAGAGGTCTACATGAATCAAAACAAATTGGTCTATTTGCATGGGAAGATGCGCCAATGGCCAGATCTCAGCAGTATTTGACTTGCCCGGTAGCCAGCGTGTCTGTCTGTGTGTGACACAGTTTTCATAGTGAGTGAGAAGGACCAGTCTCTTGCCACAAAACTTTGAGAGATTGACCATGATCAACATGAACCAAGACTTCATACCACACAATTACCCTGTTTCTGAAATACCACAGGAGGAGGATGAGGGCTATTGGTCAGACTCTAGTGTGTTAGCTGACCAACTTCTGGGTGGACCACCTGAGTTTGAGGACAAAATCTACTTCCCTGATTGAGTGGGCTACCGTGGAAGTTTTTAATTATTAGTCGTTAAACTGCTTAGTGCATTGCCCCCCAAAAAATGGATATAGCTAGAGGAACATTATATATTTTGTTTGTGTTTGACTTATGCAGCTGCACCATTTTAGGCCAGATTTGAGCAGGACCAGTGTGCAGTGAAAAGCCTCCCCATTGCCTTCAAGGACATTGGAGACAATGCCTGCCTCAGTCCAATACCAATCCTTCTTTTTTCATCCCCTAGCAGGGTTAACTATCATTTGATTACAAAACTGCCAAATGTCAATGTGTTGCTTGCGTGCATCAAAAAAGGAGATACATTTGTACACCACGGGTTCGATTGGAACAGGTATTTACTGCACCAATGAGTATTTTATTATTGAGTGATTGTGAGTGATGATTGATGATTCATGTGGTGGGTGTCCAACTAATTTGGAATCCTAATTTTGATGATTTACAATGTTTGGGGCCTGGGGAGTGATCATTTTTTCAGAATGTGAACGGCTCTTTCACGCTTAGCGAGATTTACTTGCAGGGTCCACTCCTTTTTTCTGGTTCTTCAGAGACCAGATCAGTCACTTTAGTTAACTATAAAAATACTCAAATTCTATTTCTCTTCTTGTTCTTCAACAGTAGCGCACTACAGGCGTATCTCACTCAGGTTAGGACAGAGTTGGGCTGATTAGTTACTCAGTTCAGGAAGAGGATGGAAGGACTCAGGGTGGGACCACCTCAACAGCCAAAAGAAGGAAGTTATTGACTTGAAAGGGAAACCAACATGATGATGACACTGGCGCTTATTCAGCTCTGTGGACTGGAGATAGGTGTGTTGATATAGTAAATGCTGATGATGGTGTGTGCTGGCTCAAATATGAAACTCCTCTTATTCAGTTTTGGTTAACAGGGGCTTATTGCTTGTTACTGGAGACAGACTTGTGATGCCACATAATCATCACAAGATGCACGTGCTCGGCTAAATGTTATAATGACAGTTGTGAGATTGATCAGCCCAGTACATGCAGCTACTTGGCTGTAATTGGTATAAATTGTTCTCACTTCTCAGTTTAATCAATCGCATGTGAGCCATAAAATGCATGATTGCAGCAGCTTATACTCTTGCTCTGCCTCTTAGTCTTGGTGCACTCCTATAAAACTTATCTTCTGCCCTTCTCCTTGTCTCAACAATATTGTTTCTGTTTACAATGCACAGGCATTCCCTTCTCCTGCACAAAAGGCTAAAGCTCCATAACACTCCTACTTCCCTTACCGGACCCTGTTCAGCCAGGCACCCTAGATGGACATTCAGAGAAGAATGCACATGCACCATCCAATTTGGCATTTGTACAGTATAATTTTCATTTTAACTATATTAATTTTTAGAACCGTGTTGATACACTCCTCCATAATTTGTATTTTTCAAACCTACATGAAAGAACATTTAGATATAACTTGGGTCTCTGGGGCTGAAAGACTGCTTGCAATGTATTTATCTGAACTGTGCCATTTCCTTCATTTCATTCCACAACAGATTCATGATGATGTGCTGCTCATGGCCCTGATGAATATTGTTGTTTTGTAGTGCTTGTCTCTGTCACACCTTTCCCCAATCCCCCTTACCCATCTATTGATCAAACCCCTAACCCCCTTCCACTGGACAGTGTGATTTATTGAGTTGGGGCTTAATTTCACCTATAAATGAATCACACACTTGGTGGATGGATGTGGTCAAAAAGCAACAATAAATCACTGCAGGATCTTCTATTACATGAGCAATAGCCAACACCACCCCGACTTACCCACCCAAGCATAAAAAGGATCCATATTTTAGATATATAACATCATTCGTCAACATACTCATTGAGGCCTTGTGTTGCATAAACACTTAACCTTGTCCACTCTTGAATCTGAGTCAATTTGTCCCGACGCGAGGATCTTGTAAGTTTTGTTTTATTTAAATACTAGCTTCCCATTGCTCAGAAGAAGTTCCTATTGCCAGTTTTTGGTATAATATCAGGTCTTCTTTGTATTGTCATGATGGTAGTCTGATCTTGGTTTTGTGAAGTTATGATGAGAATATAATCCACTAACTCCGTGTTTTCTTGCCTGTGATGGATAATCCTTTTGATTAATTCTGTAGTTGGAGTTCACCTAGGTGGAAGTGGGACCTCACTAGTGATGTCTTCCCTGTTAGCGTGCTAGCCTACTACTACTACCACCATCATTTAGAAGACACCTTAGGAAACCCTGAAGTAAGATTTTAGAAAATTGTCACAGAAACCAACCATCACTTCATCTATTCAGGTAAGAGAACTTTACAGTAAAGTGAACTAGCTTAGATAGTAAATAACTAACTTCTACTGCAGATAAGTAGGTTCTTGGTTGTTTGGTTGTTGTAGGCAACATAGGCAATGGCAGAATACCCCTTAATGGTCAAAATAGTTACAGCAGGTAGTAGGACAAGGGTATAACTAACTATAACTAACTGATATATATGTACTGTCATACGCAGTGCATTGCGGTGGCATGAGTTATAGTTAGCTCTGGTAACTATAGCTGTTGAATTTCTATGGTTTTGTGCATATATAATCTGAGCTTAACTATAACGTCCCTGTAACCTTCAGTTTTTCAGTGAATATCTATACATATTCACTGAAAAAACAAAGGTTACAAGGGCATTATATTTCGGGTCAGATTTCACTTATACAAAACCAATGAAATGTGTTAGTGATAGTTACCTGAGCTAACTGTAAGTTATGCTTCCGCAATTCCCTGCTTCTGACCTCACATATTACATCACTCATGACATGGTCAGTTACATCACTGATGACATCTCAAATGACATCAATGATGACACCATCTAGTGAGTGTAAGTATTTTGTAAGAGTTTATGATTGTTAAAAATATGCATTAAGGTAGCTACAAAACATAAAGTAGTATACTAGGTGTACTACTAATGAGTGATACTACTTTTAATATATATCATGTGACTGACTGTGTGACTGTATGTATCCTTGTGGGTATGGGTGTGTGAGTGGCTATATGGGTATATAAGTGGTTATGTATGTAGTTGTGTGGATGAGTGAGATGCTGTGTGAGTGGGTGTGTCAATGGATGTATGGGTGGGTGAGTGACTGTGTAAGTGGCTGTATCAGTGGGTAAGTAGGCGTGTAGTGACTGTATGGGTGAGTGAGTGGGTATCTGAATGGCTGTATGAGTAAGTGACTGGGTGTGTAAGTGACTGTATGGGTGAGTGAGTGGGTATCTGAATGGCTGTATGAGTAAGTGACTGGGTGTATAAGTGGCTATCTGATTGGCTGTGAGAGTAAGTCACTGGGTGTGTAAGTGGCTGTATGGGTGGGTGAGTGAGTGGCTGTTTGAGTAGGTGTTTCATTACGTGACTTTGCGTGTGAGTGATTGTATTGGACAGGGAGTGTCTGTGTGAATGGCTGTATGGGTGAGTACAGCAATGCGTGAGTGCTTGTATGGATATGTAAATAGGTATGTAAGTGGTTTTGTGATTGAGTGTATAAGGGCTTCTATGGGTGAGTGAGTGGCTGTGTTGAGAGGCTGATTCGGTGAGTGAGTGGGTATGTGACTTTGTAGGTAAATAAGTGGAGGTGTGAGTAGCTGCATGAATGAATGTGCGGTGATGTGGCTGGCTATATGGGTGAGCAACTGGTTGTATGAGTGTCTGTATGGGTGAGTGAATGGTTGTGTGAGTAGGTGTATGAGTGAGTGAGTGGGTGTGTGAGTGAGTGGCCCTATAGAAGAGTGAGTACTGGTTATCACTATTTGCTCCCTGCACTCTTGTACCCACCACCAGAGGGGTACATAGTGTGACTTTCCTGTGTTCTAATATGTTTCCAGATACACTCCTGCATGCATAACCTGACTTCCAGACATTTGGACAACATTTGGGAATTGACATCCATTCCCAATCCATGCTGGGTTTTGTGGAAGCCAGTCTGCTCATGCTGCAAACTCCATTACCTATAATCCCCTGCTTGCTGCTTTGTCTCCACCCCCTGCGGGCCAAGGCTGGGTGGAGGATTCAGCTCACCTGTGACTGGCTGCTGCTATTCTGCTCACACCTGATGTGCATGAGTACCATGAGCTATTTTAAGCCCCAGCTCCCTTCAGCCCAGAGTTGGTCATTGTATCTGTGTCTGGTGAGACCAATCCTTGTTTCCTGAGATTTTGATACTCCTTGATTCCTGAGCTATAGCTAATCCTTGTTCCTTGATTCCTGAGCTATAGCTGTTACTTATGCCTGAATTAGCACCTTGTTTCCTGAGTTCCTGAGCTATAGTGTTTATTTGTTCCTGAGCTTCAGCTATTTCTTGTTCCTGAATTGCAGTGCTTGCAGTGCTCTTCTGACTCATTGTTTCCCGAGCTGTGGCTGTTATCTGTTTCCTTGAACTACCACTGCCTGCAGTGCTAACTTGGTTCTTGAGCTTTTGCTCATTTCATGTTTCTGCTCCAGCACAGCCTTTAGTGCTACTGTGTTTTCTTAACTCCTGATACAGCACTGTTCTGGTATACCCTTGTGGCCTCCCCTTCTGTGTATCCTTATCCAGTCCCTACCTTTCTTCCCATTTCCTTGGTTTCAGTTCCTAGCTTGCTGTCTTTCTATTCCTGCTGTCTGCTTCTGATTATCTTGTATACTTGTTACTTGCTTTTTGCCAAGTGTGTCCTGTGATTTCCTTCCTTTCTTTATAAACACTTCTTCTTGCTAGCTCCTTGTCTATTGTGCTTGTGTTTAGCTCTACCCCGTTGCTGTTACTGCCTTGCATGTTCCTGTTTGATCGCCAGGATCCGGGGGCACAGCTGACAACCTAGGTGGTGTTTCTTGTTCACTGTGAGTATTGTCCTTGAGTTACATTCATAACATTGCCATAGGTATCAGCTCCACAGACCCTGCCTTTGCATGCATATCCTCTATGTGGGTATTTGGAGTCAGTATCTGTAATAGCAATTGTGGGTGAGGAGCTTACTGAGCTTCAGTCTTATCGTGTGGAGCTCTCGAGTGCTTTACCCCACATTTCCTTTATTGTTAAAGTTGTTTTATTTATATGTCTTGCATATCCATCCTGTGTGTGGTTTTCCTGAATGCTAAATCACCTCGGAGGGCCTGTCCTTTCTGAGCCTTACCTCTCTTATTCTCTTGTACAGAGCTTCCTCTTTGGATTCCCTTTCTCCTTTGACTCGCTGTGTGATCTTGGGCAGCTCTGTACCCAGTATTCTACCTACTTAGTCTTCCCCGGCACCAGGTGTTGCCAGAGTCCCTGGCACATGCCAGTGTCCCGGACTGAGTCCTGACAAAAGTATAGGTCTGTGAATTGGTATGTCAGTGGTTGTACGGGTGTGTGAGTGGGTGTACAAGAGGTTGCATGGGGGTGTGAGTGGGTATGTGAGTGGTTCTGTGGACGATGTCATCAGTGATGTCATTTGAGATGTCATCAGTGATGTTATCAGTGATTCCACTGACCATGTCATGAGTGATGTAATATGTGAGGTCATAAGCATTGCATTGCGAGGACATAAGTTATAGTTAGCTTAGATAACTATAACTGGCGAATTTCACTGGTTTTGTACGACTGAAATCTGACGTTAACTATAATGTCCCAGTAACCTTTGATTTTGTCAGTGCATTTCTAGTTTTTTTTAATTCTATTTGCTAACTATAACATCCTTGTAACCTTTGTTTTTTTCATTGAATTTCCAAGTTTTTTTTTAATTCTATCAGCTAACTATAAAATCCCTGTTAACTTTGTTTTTTTTAAGTGCAGTGAATTTCTATGTTTCTTTTACTAGTAATCGGATTTGCAGAGTGGTGGAGAAAGGGGGCTAGACCTCTGACCAGCTCTCAGGAATCCCACTGTATAGGACTTAGAGGAGGTACCAGGAGAGCTTCTTGGCCTCCAAGGTCCCTCAGGAGTAAAGTGGACGTCATTCCCCAACCAGTAGTGCATCACAAGCTGCATTTGCAGAGTGGTAGAGAAAGGGTGTGTGGCCGCTGAAGACTACTTAGCAATCCTGCTGTGTGGGACTTACTGGAGGTAACAGGAGGGGCGGTTGACCCTCAAAGACGTCCTTGAGATCCTTTACCCAGGGGCCTGGCCTTTTCCTTTTTTCTAACCTTTTGTTAAATAAAGGAAGAAGGGCCGGGTTGCCCTCCTTTTCTGGGAACATTTTTAGCCCTGGGGACCCCATCCCCTGGGGCCTGCCCTTTAGTTTAGATTTTTACATGGGAGAAGGGACATGTGGCCCCCTCCTGAGGCCAATGTTGGCCTGGGGGCTCCATTCCCTGGGACAGTCCATTATTTATGTTTTAAAAAAAAGGGAGGGGGTCCACGTGACCTCCTCCACAGCCTATGGTGTATGAGCCACATTGTGCTCTGCAACCAGCCGCTCACGTACCTGGAAAGAAGAAAGTAGGCCTGGTGTGCAGTGCCCTGAAAAAGCTGCTGGCTGTTCTAGGTCCCCCTTTCCCACAAACACTGCCCTGCTCTTTCACTCTGTGGCCCCTTCTGACCCCTCCTATCCTGTCTAAGACACACCTTACAGGGTTTCGGGGGGGACCCCACTCCACCTTTGACTCCTCACCATTACTCTACTCAAGCATGGCTGCCACTTCACCAAAGCCTATCCACCCTGTGTCCCTTGCTTGGCCCTCATCCCCCCACCGGGCCCCTGGGGCTCGCTAAGCTCCTCCTCCCTCCTTGTCTGTTGCAGAGGAGATTTCAAACTCAATAACTGGGTCCAGCTCCCCCCCCTACCCAGCTACCCATACTCCCCTTACTGGGGGACCTCAGCACCGCTGATGTTCCTGGTCCTCCAATCCCCAAACAGGTCCTGGCTATCCCCATCCAGTCCCCACTGTCTCCTACTCCTGAACTTAACAACCCAGGCTCACCAGCAGAAGGGAGTAAATCCCCTTCCCAGTCAAGTGCCTCCCTCAAAACTAGATCAAGGACCCTAAGGACACCCTACTTACCTTCCCCAACCTGCAGCCTGTCTCCCCTTTGCTCATACCTACCCAAGGGCTCTCTCCCTTCTCCCACAATCACTATTCTGTCTGCTGAGGCCCACGGGCACTTGCCTCGGACCCTTTCCCTCCTTGAGAGCCATTTTTCATGGGAGCTCCCCCCTACTCCTTCCCAACCGTCAGAGACCGCTAATTCCTCACGGCCCTGCCCTTCCCTCCCCTGGTTAACAAGGCCACCCGCAAGCTTGCATGCAGCCCCTCAGAGTCCCCTGGGACTCTGCAGGGCCCAGAGGTGGCAAGCAGGCAATAACGGCCGCCGCCACTTTGCTAGATACCCGCCTCTGTGGCCTCGCCAGTTGCACAGCTGCAGCGCTGTCACTTAGGAGATCCAAGCACCTGGCCTCAGAGAGCAGCCGGAGCGCTTCTCAAACCCTCTCATCGTCCACTGCTGCAACAAGGGGGAAGCTGACAAATCCAACCCACAGGTATCTATTGAAATTCCCTACCGCTAAGGCAGTGCTGTACTAAACTAACTTAAGCAATTTACTAAAAATTTACCCTGCACACACAAAGTCTGCCACCGTGTATACCTAGGGCAAAATGATGGTTGCCAGCCTAAAATGGAGGGCTATATAACCCTTGGGCTGCATCTTTTACCAGATGTAGCCCAAAGTGCACAGTCATCTAGACTGTGCCCTTACTTCCGCCAATACCCCCAGGAGATGGACCTCTCTCCAGTTGACTGTCCCCCAATGCCCTCTTTCGTAATAAAGCAATAGCTCGTTTTCACAGCTTAACAATGCAAGTGATCTGGAAAATTAGCACTGAAGTTCTTTACCTTTCCTTAAGCTATTTCAAAACATGTTTATATTGAGTATCGGACATTGCTCACGATCAACATATGTTTGTGATTAGCTATCTTTCACAACTGCAGCGCTGTCTCTGGCTCGCTTTCAAGTCTCATAGGGGCATATTATCAAGCCAGGCGATAACATTATCGCCGCTTTAGCGGCAGAAGACTGCCGCTAAAACGGCGATAATGGGCTTGATAATATGCTCTATGGAATTCCAATTGAAACCCATGTTAGATGTCCTTCACATCTAACATGGGCTTCAATTGGAATTCCATAGAGCATATTATCAAGCCCATTATCGCCGTTTTAGCGGCAGTTTTCTTCCGATAAAGCGGCGATAAATTTATCGCCTGGCTTGATAATATGCCCCATGGTCTCTTAACTGACACTCTATTGTTCTGAATTTCAGTATAAAATATAGCATTCATGTCCACTTTTACTCATAATACTTGAAGCTATGTTTGGGCTAACCCACTGAAAGATGGCCACCGCAGATGCGCATGCACCCACTGTGTCTTTCCAATTAAAGTGCATTGTCAAAGTCAATAGTTTTCACCGGCCCAAGACATATTAACTTTTCCAGGGGTTGTATAAGAAGGTGAACGAGGATAAAGAACAATACAAAATTACAGTATGAAAAACTGAAATGCCTTTTGGGATATTTATCAGTGTTCTTAGATGGGTAGATGCAGTAAAAATGCACTGTAACCTGAATGGATAGTAAGTAGTATTGTTTGTCAGATCACACATTCTGTTCTTCTAATAGCACTCTAAGAGCTGGGCGGGGCAGTACTGGACAGCTCGAGAGCAGGCCTTAGACCTTCCTTTCTCTATAAAAGCTCAGCTTATTCCCAGAGGGTCGAGGGAGATGTAAATCATCTATGAAGTGCATTTTGACAATTATTTAAAAACCTTTAAAAAAGTTAACAAAAACACAGTTGTAAACGGATAGCAAGTTTTTAGAATGATTACAGCTAAATAGCAATGTGACTCCAAGCCATTATTCAACAATATAATAAACAAAATACGTGGTTTAAAGAGTTATCAAGAGCCTAATGTTTTAATGTCCCTACCTCCAATGACCATTTAAGTTGACTGGTTTGTACATCTTTTAGCCAAGCATTGTAATTTATGCAAACATCATATTATCATTCACTAGGTTCTTTTCCCGCATCCCAATTGTTTATTCTGACGTTTTTTGCCGTTCACCCAACCCAAATATTTAGGGGCTCATTTATGAGCCCCTGCGTCACTTTTGCGCCGCCGGTGCGTCACTTTTTGTGACGCACCAGTGGCATTAAACATGCGCCATGTTGCGCCATATTTACAAAGTGACGCATCTAGGTAGATGCGTCACTTTGTAAACCCCTGCGCCACATTATACCTGCGCCAGGGGGGCGTTTTGACGCAACAAAGGGTCGTAGAAGTGACGCAGTGAAATCTACGAGATTTCACTGCGCCACTTCTAGTGTGCAAATTTGTCAATTTCTTGCGCCTGCCTCACAGCAGGCGTAAGACTGACGCAGGCTCTTTCACATGGGGCTTGCCCCATGTGAAAGGACACATTGCTGGAGTTGCGTCACTTTTGTGACACACTCCAGCAATGCGTCACTTTTGCGCCTACAGATACGTCAGAAATACTGACGTATCTGTGACTCCTTGCGACATGATGCGTCATACTGTAAATATGACGCATCACTGGAGTGGCAGGGAGGGCGCAGTGAAAAGTGGCGCATCACTGTTTTCACGCAGTGATGCGTCACTTTTCATAAATGAGGCCCCCAGTATTTTTATATTGTTTAGACCGTATTTTCATCTGTACCTCTGTAAAGAGCTCTGCTGCCAAACAAGTCTGGATTGTGCTATATAAAAGTATAAAAATAAATCAATAAATACATAAATCAAATTCATATGATTTCGGGAAAGATCGCACTGCTATCTGCTAGAATCTTACCCAGTTGCTGTAAAAATGACAAATACAATTTATCATCTTTTTAAAAAGGTTTCTCAGCTTTATATCTACAGCAGAGACCTATGATAAACTTCTCCCATAGTTCATTAGAAAAAAACATGCGTGACATTTCCTGCGAAGATATATTGATAAAGTTTCTTGTAGTTACCTATTTTTTCATTGTCATCTATCACCAGTCACTGTACGATTTTAAGGTTTCATGTACCCATCTTTTTTCTGCTCACTTCATTTAATTAAATTCAGGACGTGTTCTTGGCCATACAAACTTTGAAATGTATTTGATTGTATTTCTGTTCCTTCCGAAACAACTGGAGTGATTGTGCCGACCCTGCTTGTTGAGTGCTGGGGCGCCAAAGCTACCCGTCCGTCCCCAGATGAGATGCGAACTAGAGCGATAACCTCCAAACGCATCAGTGGTCCAGTGCTCCCACCAAATAATATATTCTTCTGTTGCGCGAATATAAAGATGCTTACCTGGTACTCCGCTCTCTTCACTCAGCTCTTGGGCATCCATGTTCTAACTCGACCCCAATGATTTCTTTTCAAATCTTCTCCTCTCTAACTCAGTCTTCAAGTGAATGTACACTGTGTCTGTAATTACCTTTAACAGAATTTAGAATTTTAAGTCACGCTGTCCTCGGACGCCCCGAGGCATGCTTAAAAGTGCAAAGTCGAGTCTGTACACGTTGGACCGTGGGATACCGTTTCAAGTTTAGCAGCTTTACTTCCGAGCACAAGGGCCTGTGAAATTATCACAGCTGACTCTGGGGACAACTCTGGCAGGCAATCCTTGAAGAAAATCCCCCGAAGAAAAGGGGCCAGAATTTGAAATTTAAAAATCAACAATTCAGTGATTCAACACCAATTTAAAATGTTGTTCCCCATCCCATATAGGATCTCATAATCCCAGGATAATGTTGGCATCTCGAAATAAATGATATTCGTGGAATAGGCACATTTATGTGCAAAATTCCCACGCAGATACTACTTCCAATTTTAGAAAGATGGCATAGGTAGATTTCCTCTTCTTAGAAGATTTCTGGACTTTCTGGAGATTCACACAAATCCACAGGTGTATTCCTAGAAATCCTGCTAATCATCGATTATCACTAGCGATCGTATTGCCTCATATTTTTTTCCCATTTTTGTCCCAAATCTGTTTTCTAAATCCAAGGATCTAGTGCACTACGTCATGTTTATGGTAGCCTGATTGGAATTCTGAGCTCTTTGTTTCGGCCCTACTCTATAATGAATGGCAGTTTGTATTATGTTTCACTGTTTACTGTGATATGGGGCTCTTTTGACCAAAGCACCTGTGAGATGCGGTCTGGGTGCCACATGGCACACAGGCTTTGATGTAACAAGACGGCTGACAAGTATGTGTCTATGTGATCACGTTATGTACATATCTGTAAAAGTTACTATCCGAATGTCATAACACTGATTACTGACATTCTGTTTTTTGTTTTGGTAACTTTTCTGGTACTAAACTCTCAAATCACTGTGAAGTCTGCAAATGACCATATGTAAATGCTTGTATTCATTAAAATGTATAATAATTGTTTGCTACCTGTGTAAGAGGAAATTCTACTGACACTAATAGTACATTTTTGATGTGGTGTTAACAATGATATATTTGTTTATATTTTAAATCGTCTATCAAATAGCTCTTTTTTCGTTTTCAAAACGTACCATCAAACAACACCTAAGTACATGCTGCCAGCATCAGGGTGTGATAATGAGTCACATACCAGGTGCAGCGGAAAGCACCATGGGAAGCATTTGCAGACTGATTAAAGGATTACTATGTTATATATAACACCATCGATGTTAATCTCCCAACAGTGAAACACGTGGTGGTGGAACTGGCCCAACTTATGCCATAAAATGACCTTGTAAAAGAAAGCTGACATTTCATCATCATGAAAACTCAAAATGGGCCCTCAGCTAAATATCGATATTGTTTCAATTGCGGTTTCTAACGTATAGAAATTTGTGAACCTATAGGGGACAGGTGGCTAGCCCTAAACCCCGTTTGCGGAATTGGAAGCTGCATCAAACGTTTCCCCTTTATAAAGGTGGCCCAGAGAGGATTCCTTCCAAGGCTTGGGAAAGTCACCATTAGCAAGTACTGATTTTCCATCAGTTTCCTGCAGGAAACACTTCTAGTAGAGACTGAAGCAAATGTTTAATGGTAAGCAGGTTTATTCACATCCTTTCTAAACTCTGGTGCAATGTTAAATGTGTTGAGAATTCAAATGTCACTGGTCAGGGAATATAACTAACAGATTATAGGGTGGATCTACATGAAAGAAAACAAACTGCTAGGGTCTATGCGAATCAGGATGTATGTCCTTCAATATCACTATGTTGGCCAGGGTTGGACTGACATATAGGGCAATATGGCAGTGCCCGAAAGGCTGATCTAACAGATCTGTGCATAGGTTGTGTTTTTGTTGTCTGTGGCCTTTTTATGGTCTGGTGGGCCAATTTTTACTTTTGGTTTACCTGTTATCACCACATATCGCCTGTAGCAAGCTCATATCTCTGGAGTCTCCCATACCTTACAAAACACATATGCAGCTTGTCTTTGCAAGTTTAAACACTTACTGATTAGTAAATGTAGGCCAATGTTTAGCTTTTTAATTTACTAATGGAGGCCACTTTCAATTTGATGCCTGGGCGAACTTTCTGCACTAGTCCAACCCTGGTGTAGGCTAAACCACCTTTTTAATAAATTCATTGGTAATGACTGGATTTCTCTATAACATTTATTGCGGATTCTCTGTAGAACCTTAAAAAATAGTTAGCAAAGTGTGGCCCAATGTGAGCTTGTAATGTATAGAGGGTCAGGGCAGGAGATGGGGGGGGCGGGGGGTTACACACTCTACAAGAAATATGATGATTGTCTAGACTTAACTAATCAGTTATAGATTGATCTCTGTTTAATTAAAGGATAGAGATAACTCAATTTACTATGCACATCAGGGGCGGCTCCACATCTGAGATCGTGTTACTTAAAAATTCCAAGCTAGATAAGCAAACCCTTCAAAGACAGCTGTTGTATTGCTCTATTTACATTTAAACGATCAAAACTGTTTAAATTATGGAACATTGATTTTCTTTTTGCCCAAAGGGCAATAAACTGTACAGGAAACCAGAATGTTAAGGTATGGAGAAGATAGAATCTAGGGGCTTATTTTTGAGAGCCTTGTGTTACCTTTCCACCACTTAACGTGTTCAATAGTGGCTCCTCCGCTCATTGCTTTGCAGCAGTCAAATAAGGAAAAATTAAATGATATTATTATCATTTTCTTTCCTCCTGCTGTGGCAACTTTGTGGGGCGGGGCAGCTCTGCTCACAGAGCAGGGGGAGTAGGAGTGGTGGGCACACTAAGTGCACATGACTGTTTGGCCATCTCTCTCGGGCCGGCCAAACTGTCATGAGCACTGTGCATGTTCTCCACCCAGGCTGCATTCCAGCCTAGGTGGAGAACATGCCCAGGCTTCCAATCCCCATCTGATCACTGAACCACGGCGCTCAGACGAATCACAAAGCTGCATTGTGATGTTGGGATTGGCTTAGGGGAGCTTGGGTGCTTCCTGCTTCCAGTACCTGGCCTGAGTCCGACGCTTCAATAAGGTAAGTGTTTTTTTATTTTTGAATACCCCCTCAACACCTCCCATTTGTCCTGCCCGCCCCCGGCCACCACTGAAAGTGACACATGCATGACACAGGGCTCTCCTAAAGATTTATGAAGCCACGAAAAGCCACCCTGCGTGGCTTTCAGTGGCCTCATAAATCATGAGTAAGTTGACGCAGGGCAAATCGCTGCGTTGCCCTACTCTGCACCATGGAGGCATTCCATGGGCATTGCTGTGGGCTTTTTCATGCAACATCCATGGAATTTGATGCTGCTTCAGCGTCACAAAGTGATGTAAACCTGGGGAAGCGTCAACTGTGTATGCCTTGCGAGGTGAGGCGTAACGAGGAGAAATAACTTTATTTCTCCTTATTTTTCCCCTTTCCATGTGTGCTGCATTCTGCAGCACACATAGAAAGAGGAAAACACATTTTTGGAATTTTTTCTGTGCAGGCAGGTGCCCCTTCCTGCACAAAAAACAATCCTGCCTGCAACAGACGCACCCTTTCACCACAGTGCAAGGTTGCACCACAGTGCAAGGGGGCCTACGTTGGAGCTAGACTGACGAAACTACGCCAGCCCAGGCAGAGAGGACAGGTATGCCCCGTATTGCTTAATACAGTGCATTCCTGCCCTTCCACTTTGGCGTAGGGCAATGCAGCAAGGTGCCTTGCTGCGCAGCCCTATGCCAAAATACCATAAATGAGTCCCGTAGTCCGTAGTCCCTGGCTCAATATTCATTGCTTGAAACAAGCTACCTGAGGCAAGTACGCCCGGGTGAAATGTCAATGAGGACTGCGTCATTTGCTTAACTTTAGGAATTCCAGTTATGCTTGTTATGTGAAATTCCCTTAAAGTTGTCATTACGCCCTGTCATGTAATTATGCTGCAATTTATGGCAAAAATATTGCGAGGGAGGGGCTGGAATAGTGTGAGAAACCAGAACACGAGGGGATGTTGTTGACAGCAATTGTATTTTTTCGTGGTATTGTTTGGTATGAAATGAATCTTTGCACCAAATATTGGAGTGAGGACTCATTTCACGCTAAAATATAACTCTAAACGAAAGATTTGCATTTTATATAATTACACACAATTTTACAAATTTTTCTGGAAATTTTGCATAATTACACGAAAGTAAATTACGCAAATTTTGGACACCCATAGAAGCAGCAATACTGAATAAAGTCATAGTTTAGCAATATTTAAGTAAAAAAATCTATTCCAATTTGGTGAAAAAGACTGACATTTAATAATAAGAATAACACAAAAAGGAATTGCTTTCATGCTGCTTAAGAACTTCAACTCCGAAATTGTTCATCAAAATTATTCACCACTAGAGGATAACGTTTCTGTCTTTCATCCTTAGCTTACTCGCAATTCTGTGCATTAAATTATTCTCAGCCTTGTGATGCCAAATGAGCCTGTGTCATCACACCAAGTGGGAGAATTTCAAAATAGGGAGGTGTTTGAGGAGGCTCCATTCCTGACCACAGGTGTTCCACACTCCCCATAATAACTCCCACCAAAACCGCAGAGCCTTGTCACAGCGTGTTATATATCTCAGTCTTCACCGCAATGCCTGACAGTATTACCCCATGCCTTATACAATGCAGGTGTGAACCGAAAAAGAACAGTGGCGCAGTGCAAGTGCAACGACTCTGGGGGTTGGAAGCACAGGAGAGAAAGGGGGATAAAGTGTAAAGTTTACGGTTCTAGAAGTTCCTAATGCCCTCTCAGAAATTAGAATTCAACCACGAGATTCAGGAAATTGATTGACAATTGAACTATTCAGACGTTCGGTTTCGAAATGGACCTCATGTCTTGCCCTCCAAATAAATTGAACACAAATGTTCCGACTTCTCCAAGCGCCACCTCAAAGGTTCTGGAGTAGACCTCCAAGACTTGGCACTGGAGGCAAGCTGAAAAGGAGTTTTCAGAAAGCAGATTGCAGTGAAAAAGACGAACCTTCTGTAGGTTACGACTCAAGATACAGTCATCCCCCCACCCCCCTGAGAACAAATGTTCTCTGGCATGGCACTCTTGCAGTGCTGGAGGGATTGGGACCCCTCTGCTTCACCTCCCATCATGTCCAAAGATATTTGGGAGCGGAGGTGACAAAAACACTAGCAACAATAACAACTATGAGAATAAAACAATAAAAAACAACAGCAGCGTGCTCAATTTTGAAGTAGAGATGATTTTCCAATATTTATTCTTTGAATTTTTAATCGGATTGGCTATAGAAGTGTTTGTGGTCACACATTTCTAGAGAAATACATGATTTATTTCTTTTGGCTTCAGGAGAATCTCTCTAGGCCTAAACCACGCCCTTTTAAAGGCATGTATAACTAATCTATTTGGATACCCTCGTCCGAATAATTTATTTCTGAAAATCGGCACCTGTGATAAGTATTTTTTCTATAGCTAGTTTGCATAATCTGGGGAAACTGCACATGGAACAGATTTTCTTTTAAAATATGTTGGTGGAAACTTCCAAAATGCAGCAATAAATTGCAATTTTCTTATTAGGCACTTCCTACTCATCGGGCGTTCTTGTACTCCTTGGTCCATTTGCAGGAGAGAATGACAAGCATAGATTTAACACTATTTTAACTGCGTTCAGACAGGGTTGCCCCATTAAATTTGCTTTAGTGAAAGGGGAGTGCTGTAAGGATGGAACTAATTCATCATTAAGGGGCATATTATCAAGACTGGCGATAACATTATCGCCGCTTTAGCAGCAGAAAACTGCCGCTAAAACGGCGATAATGGGCTTGATAATATGCTCTATGGAATTCCAATTGAAGCCCATGTTAGATGTGAAGGACGTCTAACCTGATCTTCAATTGGAATTCCATTGAGCATATTATCAAGCCCATTATCGTCGTTTTAGCGGCAGTTTTCTGCCGCTAAAGCGGCGATAATTTTATCGCCTGTCTTGATAATATGACCCTAGGAGCTGTATTTTTATGAACGGATAACATGATTGTTTGTAACAAGTACAGTAAAGGAGCAAATGACATGTAATTGTCAGATTACGAACTCAACAATAAGGTTAAAGAACGGTGCGATTATGTTTCATACTTAATTTTGATTGAATATGTAATGTTGATTGTGGTCTGTATGATGTTGGGTTCATGATGGATAACTCATGAATTAATGTGGAAAGTACATTATAAATATACGTTCTAAACATTATTGATTGTCATGCATCTGTCCTGAAGATACCCTTGTAAATAGTCTCAGAGGCTGAAACACATCAACACACGCTGAAGGCGTCAGCCAAACAAAAGCCACAAAAGCCAAAGTCAAAAAATAAGAAATGTCCAAAGTATGTATATAATATTTCAAAATGTGACTATAAGCATTTAGGGGCATATTATCAAGCACAGTGTTAAAATTATCGCCGCTTTAGCGGCAGAAAACTGACGTTAAAGCGGCGATAATGGGCTTGATAATATGCCGCAGAGAATTTCAATAGAAGCCCATGCTCACACCAGAACATGGGCTTCTATTGGAATTCTCAAGGGCATATCATCAAGCCCATTATATCCGCTTTAACGTCAGTTTTCTGATGCTAAAGCGGCGATAAGTTTAACGCCGTTTCTTGTTAATATGCCCCTTAGTACGTTATACATACTTTGTATTCTAAATACATAGTAAAAATCCAATGTTTATCAGACAGAATGGGGTTTGAACAGGGGTAAAAAGAGCTTAGATATCCTAGAACTAGGAATACTCATAAAGGGCTAAAAATCCTGCTCTTCAATTCTTCACAGGCTAGTAGGGGATTCTACCACACAAGGCATCTTCACCTCAGTGCTCTGATAGTAGCATTCTGAATTGCAAGTGATGGAATCAAATGTATGTGACATTATTACCACAATAGTGACTGGTGAATTGCCAAATCTATCAATTCCCACACAACCCCCAACAATGATTTTTAGAACTACTTGTGTCGTATAATAAAACAATCCCACAATGCACCATATCCTTGTTTTCCGAAATGCTTGGGGAGAGGCTCAACCAATATTATGTTGGGCTGCAAGGTTCCATTTCAAAAGCTGCCCATGCTAACCTTGGCCTGTCCAATCCATATAAAAGAAACACAATAATTAAATTTTTTCTTCTCTTTGAGTAAGGTGTCTGGCTGTCACAGGGATTTGTTCCTTCAAAGAAATTCCTCGAATTTGTTTTCATTTCGAACGTAGAAGCCATGCCAACATTATGAACACTTGTTAATGTGATGTGCAGTAACAGTCTTCCTTCCTCTGTCAAATATTTACTAAGCATAAGGAAAGGCGGGTCTGTCTACCACTCCCTGTTCATGGTTTTGTAACAAGTGGGAGTCTCGTCTGAATCTTAGCAAATAGAATTGGTATTGTGGCATTTAATTGTTAGGAAGGCCACTGATCTTGGAAGAGCATTAAATATGTGGAAACCTCATTAAAATTTAAATGAGACAGCCCAACCTGTCATCATACTTAGCAAACTGGTTTTTAAATTGGTTTTGAGCAAGATCAAATGCTTGCAACATTTCTCTAAACCTTGTTTATCTCATTCATTCATGCTAAAAACTATTTTGTGTCAAAGATTTATATTTGCAATAATTATCGCAAACTTGTGGGAACTGACTGTTTCCCAGCAGGATTATAGGCCAAGCTACTTTTGAAACTGTAATATCATAAAATAATGCCCAAAGCTTATTTTAAATATTGTTTCATGTCAGACTTTTACCATTTCTTCATGCAGTAAATAATTCATTGGCACTTTTCCAAACTCATAGTGTGGTGTCACCTTGCTGCCAATTTATAAGAAAGGAGAGACAAACAATCTTGGGGACAACACATTAAATTTTCTATAAAATTTAGAGACCTAAATAAGTTGGATAAGTGCTGAACAAGGTTTCTCTGAAGCCGTTGGTTTTAGCAAGATTAGTTCTGATCTAGTGAATTAAAACTTTGCTCCCAGGAAAGTTGTTTTTACAGCCAGATAGTTGTGGCGCTTTAACACTTTTAAGATTTTTACCTTTAGACTTAGACTCTTTTTTGGAGCTCGGAACAGGGCCGGACTGGCTACCGGGCATTTTGGCATGCTGCCGAGCTGGGGGCTGATTTAGTTGATGGGGACCTGCGTGTGCTGAACGAAATTCGTTATGCTTTGTTTATTTCGAAGCACACGCAGGTCTCCATCAACGAAATTAGCCCCCACCTCAGTGACACCGGCCCCCAGCTCGGCAGCATGCCAAAACGCCCGGTAGCCAGTCTGGCCCTGGCTCGGAATCCTCCAGTGGCCGAAGCCTGAGAGCTGTATCTGACACTTAATTCCATGAGGCTGGATACTATTTGCTGAGGACCTGCTGAATCAGTTTTTCTGCTGTGTACAAGCTCTGAACAGCAGAAACCTGTTTCTTAGCCCAGCGATGTCACGCCTTGGGAGGATAGTCTGAGGAAATTTGTCTTGGTTCTGCAGAGGTCTTGTAGCTCAAAATGTTTCCACGTCCCTGCATTTCAGAGGTGAAAGAAGAAGTTCATTCTGTCACAGCCAATTGCACCAGGACCTCAGAAACTGGACTAGGGGGTCAAGACGTACTCCAGCAGAAGCCAACAGCACAGTCCAGGTCAAGTCCAGTTGGTATTGGACAGATGGGCACTTCAGGGGAAAAGTCTCTTGCAGCTTTTTTGGACCAGTAGCTAACACAGGAGATAAGTCAACTGCCCCATGGAGTCCATGCCTTTGTCCTGGGTACAAGTGGGAGTAGGTCAAGCCCTTCAGGTCGCACAGGCCTCTGACAGTAGCTAGAGTCCTTCCTCTGTTCTTCCAGAGGGCCAGAGGTTTCTCAAGAAGTTGCATGGTGATGCCACATGCATGCCTGGAACTAACTTGTGACTGATGATGACTCCTGGCCCCTCTCTAAGCAACGAGGTAAAAATTCCAAGGGGTAAACCTAACCACCTTTGCAGCAGAATCAATTTGTTGTACAGCAAATAATCACACAGTGCCTCTTGGCATCCAAATAAAGGAGGGAGAACCCCTTTCCCCCTTGTACAGAGCCTGTGTTCTCGCTGGAAATTGGCTAGCGTAATGAACAGTCCCCTCCTCCTTAGTTCATGGTTTAGTGCCTGCTTGACTGGGAGGACAGAAGGGCCTTTCTAAGTATCACCTAACATTTGCTTGGGACAAGAAAGGCCCCATTGAAAAAAATTACATTTCTGAGCTCAGCCCAAATGGTCTCACCGCCAAAGGAACAAAAACACCTTCCCACACCATAGGCTTTGTCTCTGCTGTGGGAGCTGTTTTATACCTCATCAGGGCAAAACACTCATGAGGCTACAGCTGGGGAACTAATAAAAATTAGCCTATAGGATCTTCAGGCAGGTAAAATGTATCTTTCTAAAAGTTGTTTTTCCTTAATAGTTATTAAAAATCCAACTTCACCATTGAGTTGGGCTTTTAATAAATATTCAAAATAGTTGTTTAATTATTTTTGAACCTGGTCCCTAACCAGAGATAGCAGAATTAATATGTTATATTGCTTCACAGTTTTTCTCTATGGGTTAGTGTCAGAAAGTTCCACTTTTTGTATAATCAACTCCCCAAATATTTGGACTGAGGTTGCTGTTTTCTCACTCTTAAATGCACTGTGCGCTGCTGACCAGGCCCCAGTGCATGTGCTCTGAACTATGAAAGTGTATATACAACTGGCTAATCCCTGATTGGTATCTTTAACGTACCAATGAGAATATAGGGGCAGATTTACAAGGAAGTGCCGCAGCGCGGCAACGCAAGCCCTTTGGCTAAGCCACGCTGTGGCACTTCCAAAGCACAGGAATGCGACATATTTACAATAATATGTCACATTCCTGTGTTCTCCCCTGCGCTGGCGCACAAACTGCTGTCATGCACTGGCGCAGGCAGCCTAGCACATGGTGCAAGGATGTCTGCGTCATGGGGAGATTGTTTTTGTGCAGGAAGGGGCATCTTCCTGCATAAAAACAATCACTACAGGCATTTTCCTCTTTCAATGCATGCTGTAAAATTCATCACGCATTGAAGGAGGAAAAAACAAGGAGAAATGAAAACATTTCACCTCGTTGCGCCTCGCTACGACACCCCTAGGATGGCGTAGCATTCAGACGTATTTCCAGATTTACGATTCCTCGTAAATCTGGAAATGTGTCTTGATCCATAGGTGTTGAGTGGGAACACCCACTGCAACACCCATGGAACGCCCCTTTCACGTAAAGTGCTGCATGTAAAGGGGCCATATATACAAGGACAGGAAAAGCTACACACGGTGGCTTTTCCTGTCCTTGTAAATATGGAGCAGTAACATGCGCCACCAGAACGTCACAAAAAGTCACGTAAATCTGGGGTGGCATGATGGGCAAAAGAACGATGAATTTCACCCGGATCTTTTGACTGGGGGAGAATGTTTGCATTGTTAGCATTCCGTCCATCGTTTGTTTTCTGTAACACTTTTCGCCCTAAGTGGGATGGGTATGCCCAGACATGGGTCCCTTGCTCACTGTGCCACTGGATTCAAGCTAACCTGGCTGAAGAAGGGTGACATACCCTGAAACCGGCCACAGGATGCTTGTTGCCAGTCCAGGGAGGACCTGGCCTGGCAGTACGGTCTGGACTGTTCCCATGGGGCACAAGGTCAAGACTGATTTGCATATGGCTGGGTCCAAACTGGGGTGGCGTAGTGGGCAAAAGAACGATGGATTTAACCCAGATCTTTTGACTGGTGGAGAATGTTTGCATTGTCGGCATTCCATCCATCATTTGTTTGCTGTAACACTTTTCGACCTAAGTGGGATGGGTATGCGCAGACGGGGGTCCCTTACTCACTGTGCCACTGGATTCAAGCAAGCCTGGCTGAAGAATGGTGACATACCCTGAAACCGGTCCCAGGATGCTTGTTTCCTGTCCAGAGAGGACCTGACCTGGTAGTTCGGTCTGGACTGTTCCCATGGGGCACAGGGTCAAGACTGATTTGCATATGGCAGGGTCTAAATTGGGGTGGCGTAGTGGGCAAAAGAACAATGGATTTAACCCAGATCTTTTGACTGGGGGAGAATGTTTGCATTGTCAGCATTCAGTCCATCATTTGTTTGCTGTAACACTTTTCACCCTAGTACATATCACAGAGTGTACCCACGGCTAGTAAGTTAAAGGTCAATGGTGAATGTAGCATTTATTGCCCCCCACTACTGTGACAAAATGGAAACATGGCTCTAGGTCTGTCACAGCAGCCTAGTCATCAACCTTTAAACTGCCAACTCAATATGACAAAATAAACCCATTTGCCGCATCAGAACCATCTTTTTAAAATTTATAAATCACCTGTAGGGAAAGTCTTAGTAGCCAACAAGGCAGGGTGCTAAATATTTAAAAAGAAGGACATGTTTCTTTTATGATTTGACATGCCCTGACAGTGAAAACTCGAACCTGACAGTGAAAACTTGAAATGGTTGTTTTCACTGTAGCAATGCTGATGGTCTCATTGGCTAACATTGTGTTATGTTTGCTCACGTGCCAAGGACTATCTTCCATTTGGGATCCCCAAACATAGTACACCACGGTATCAAATTAATTGTTACACTAAACTTGACATAATGCTGAAGTCAGATTTAAAGTAACTTTTAATAGTAAAGTCACATTAGAAAATCACCACTTTCCTACCCCAAAATTCTAATAGTCGTTGCTGATTAACTGCAGCAGTTGCAACCCGAGACAACCTGCTGCTCTCCTGCTAAGAGGTCTGAAGTGTTCTAAGAAGGCTAAGAAAGGGTCTGGTTGAGGAAGGAAGTGTGACCTCCTACTGAGAGAATGACCAAAGAGCTGTGGCCACAGATGGCCCTGCTTCAAAGGTGATACCAGTTCGGAGAGGCACATATGAGTCACACTTTAGCTTGCTGGCTCCTTTGTGTAGGTAGACAGGTTGCCTCTTCCCCAGAGATGGAAAAACCATTGGAGAACCAGTTTTAAAGGAGCGGTACCTCATTATACTGGACACATCTCAGGGGTGTGGCCATAGCTCTGACCCAGAGAAGAAGTGTCCAAAAATATTGGATTTGGGCAGAGACATGAACTGTGGGATTGTTTTGTGTCAACCCCACAGGAAATGATGTCAGAAAGGGTAGGAATGTCTCATGGGAATTGTAGCCCCATTGGCTAGGGCGGCCTCACCACCCACAAACTCAACATTGGTATGAAAGTGAAAACCCTGGCTTCGAGCTTCAGAACACTGCTGGACTCAGTAAGAAAAGAAGAGTGGCTACACCCAAAAAAACTTTGGACCTCAGAAAGAAAGGCTGAACCAAGACAGGACTTCAGAAAGAGAAGGGCTGTTCCTGCTGTTGACTTTATGGTGAGGGACGTAAAGTGTTGGATCTGCTCACATTTATGCCAAGGATCAGTGAATGAACTCCAAGGGCTAGTTCGCTATCCTTCTGTTAAGCTTCAAGGACATATATGCTAAAGAAGCCTGTACTTGCAAAGTGACCAGCGGAGCAGTATCCACTGGACTTGTCCTGGACTCCACTGGTGTAGTCTGTGAAATTGAGTCCTAGACCCCAAGAGTTGTCTTCCAGGTCCTGAACTCTTGGCTGTTGCTAGAGTGTAGCCATTCCCCTCACAGAACTGTAACTGCCAATCCAAAGGCAAATAATAATGGCTATGGGTATAGAGTCAGAGGCTTATAGAATACTCTTTAATATCAGTTTATGGGTAGCCTCAAATGCTGAAGAGAAATTAAACTTCATCCAATCATTGGACTTCACCTGTCTGTCTATGTCAACCCAACTCTGGCATCATGTGGCAGAGGGCCATGCCAATTTTGGTGAGAAAAAAGAACCAGAAACGTTTTGAAGTGCAAAGATAAAATCTCGACCATGACCAACCCTGCACCCAACCCCAACTTCCATGACAGTCGGACAGCAACTTTGACTTTGCCCTGGACCCTCGCATTTGAGGCTTATAGACTACTTCTATGAGTGAAAAGTAGTAATTTGCAAAACGTTTAGAAACTTCTAAATCTTTCTAGATTGAAATACAGTGGTTTGTGAAAAGGTTGCAAAATTCATAACTCCAGTTCTTTTTATCTGATTTTTGCACCACCAAAACATATATTATTTTTATAAACTGGAGTGGAATTTTTATTGTGTTGTATTTCCTGTTTGTTGACAATTTTTGGACTGATGGATGACATAAACTTGTTCTTGTTTGATTTAAGTCTGACTGCTCCGTGCCACAGCTACACAGGCTTGTAGCCGATGCATAATACTCCACTTTTCTCACAGTAAGTCAACCTTCCTTCAGAGAAAATAGCTTTTGGGTACTAGTCACTGTAATGACAGGTTTTCACAATATGAGGAGGGCAAACTAATTTTCTTTTTCACATTGAACTTTCCAATTAGAATTGCATGTATCTGTAATCACTCTTTTGTTTTCAATTACTTTCCATATCTCGTTTTTCAACTAATTTCCAGATGTTGCTGTCTGTTTCCATACAGTTCTTTTTATTAAGTATCCAATTCCATCACACTTAAAATAGACCCAGCTAACGTGTTTCCTCCCTCATAGGGACTTTATCAGGGTAATTTGATTTATCCTCCTTCTCAAAATTCTTCTTTTCCATTCATTCCCCATTTAAATTTCTGGGCTCCTTTCGAGCTGCCTTAATTGAAAAACGAGATATGTGAACAAGTTTACGGAAATATAAGTAGCAAAACAGCAGAATAGTAAAGAAACAAAAATCAGTAAAACTCCCACACTATTTTATAAAAACCAGGTTGCATTTTTATGTTCAAAATGACAACTCAATGACAAAAATCCATCAGAGGATTCCGAAGACATCATGTTTTAAAGGAACAATAAATCAATGTTTTTTCCTTTAATGTAATAAATCATTGTAATGGACCATACTTGCAGTCAAACTTTGCAAACTTTTAAAAACTTTTATGAAGTTGTAAACCACTGCTTCAGCCTACTATAAGTGATCAACTCCAGCACAGAGCAAGACACAGAGGCTGAAGAGACATATTGGAACAGTTACTGTGCTCAATGCAGTATCCAGTCCAGTTCCATGCTTTATGGGCAAACCACCATAGACTTCAATTGAGTGATCCTGATGCAAGAAATACATGATGCTGAAGAATGCTGAGGGTGACGATCCAATGATTGGGGTATTCCTGCTGCTACTCCTAGGTCCACAAACACAATCAGTGGACTTTGGCCATAGGGGTCAATGCCCCTTGAAGTCAGGATGAAGTCCAGCCAAAAACCAGTTGCCACTGGTCTGCTAGTTTCCTGTTACAGTGAAAACAACAGTTCTCTGGTGTAATTCCTGTTGGACTTGGTCCGCTCTGCAGGGTCACCCCCAAATCTATTGCCTTTTACCCTCCATTTTGTGCTCAAATTCGCTTGTGTTGCCCTTAGGACCCTGTGCAGTTTACCACTACTAACCAGTTCCTAGTCCGGACATGGACTGGCCAACGCCCCGAGCCCACGAGTCATTGTGGCAAGCCCTGCGCTGGTCCGGCGTACGGCAGGCCAGACCACTCCGATGACGCACCGAGAGGGGGCCATCATTGCTACCCGTCGCAGGCATACGCGCTGGTGGTGTGCAGGTCACTGGTCTTGTCGTCAGCATGTCACAGCCACTCCCTGAGGGCAGGTTTGCGCACACACCACACCCATCCAGCACAGGTGTCACTGGCCATGTGACTTCGCCAAAATAAGGGGCCGACGACGTCACATTCCCCTCTTCCGGTGGTGACTGGATGACGGCCGCTCCACGCTTCTCATTCATAAAGGGCCCATGAGTTGTTGTGCACAGGGTTGGTGGCATCCGAGGCCTAGCACACGACATGGGCCTACCCCCACGTAGCGCTGACTGGGCTAGTGGAACCCGAGGCCTTGCAGCCAGCATGGGCCTACCACCACGTGGCGCTGACTGGGGTTGCACAGGGTTAGTGGCACTCGGAGCATTGTGGCTGGCACAGGCACCCTGCCATGGGACGGTGACTTTGGGTGCACTGAGTCAGTGGCACCTTAAGCTGCTGAGCGGGTGTGCAGCCTGAGATGATGCCCCATCCCGGCGGTCCAGACAGCTCAGGTTTAGTGTGCCCTGCTGGACCGTGGTGTAGGCCAGAGCCAGCGGGCAGCGCAGGCCTACCGCCACGTGGCGTCACTTCCGGGATTCCAGAGTTAGTGGCACCCATTGAGCAGAGCGGGTGTGCAGCCTGCGATGGTGTCAAGTGCACTGGTATGTCCTCTGCCATGGAGTAATCAAGACCCAGCACCAAACGTGAGACCTGTTGGCCTGCGGAGCGTGGCTGCATAGTGTTGAGGGTGCAATGTCCGTGGGCCCTGGGCTTGTGGCTTGCAGTGGCATGTGGTGGGACCTCCCGTCTAGGCACCGGTAGCAGCAGGTGAGCTGTGTGGCCTGGGTGCGCAGGGGCGGCACTCTCTCTCTCTCTTCCTCGCTTCTTTCTCTCTCTCTCTCTCCCTCTCTTCTTCTTCTCTCACTCTCTCTCTCCCCCTCTCTTCTTTTCTCTCTCCCCCTCTCTTCTTCTCTCTCTCTCTCTCTCTCTCCCCCTCTCTTCTTCTCTCTCTCTCTCCCCTCTCTTCGTCTCTCTCTCCCCCTCTCTTCTTATCTCTCTCTCTCTCCCCCTCTCTTCTTCTCTCTTGCTCTCTCTCCCCCTCTCTTCTTCACTCTCTCAGCCTCTCTTCCTCTCTCTCCCCTACGCTCTCTCTCTGTCCTTTGATGTGCGCAGGACACACCTTCTCATCATGTTTTTTGTCTCGTAGGGAGGAACCTACGGATTGTCCAGACTGGAGCAGCCATGTGTCTTCATTACATTTCAGTGTCCATTTTAATAAAGTTTCATTTGTTGCTTCGAAAGTGAATGTGTGCTGCTCATTTCTGTGTTGACACATGCATGTCACCACTTGTGATTGTGCGACGTCAGGCGGATTATTTTGTGCATGTTTTGGTGTAGCTGATATGGCATGTCTTTGGTCGGAGGGTGCCAGGGAGGGGTGGTCCTGGGGTGGTGTTGGTGGGTGTTGTGGCCCTCTTGGGTGTCCTGGCCGCATGATGGGTGGCTCCATGGCATCTGTTGCCCTTCCGATGTGGCCCTGGGCTGTGCTCCCTTTTGTTGTGCAGGCTGCCGTCCGTCTTTACACCAGGTCAGAGCAGGTGTAGATTTCCTGGTGCTAACGTGCCTTATCGCCTGTTTTGTGTTTTCATCGCAGTTCTGTCTGGCCGTTTTGAAAGTTGAGGTGTGATATTGTAGCGGCTTTTGGCACGGGAACACCCACTCTGCATCTCATTAGCGATAGTTGCGGGGGGCCTCTGTGGCATTGTTTTTTGCGCCTGCTATCGCGGGTATACTGGAGCTGTGGGCTGGAAGTGAGGCCTTATTTGGGGTGGTCTCAACTTCTTCAGAAGACTGGTCACCATGGAAGCCTTTCTTTCCATGACTGTGTCATATCTGGCCCTAAGGGTCAACCTCTGGCTGCCTACAGCTGGGGGTTGGGTCCCTCTGGTTGGAGCAGTGAAGGGCATTGGAATGTTTGGGGCAACTATGTCCCAGGTCTCCCTGTGCCATCTGTGGGATGCCTGTGCCTAGGGGTAAGGGGGATCCCTCGGTATGTAGAGGAATGTTCACCTGGCTGGCACTACTCTGCTGGGTGTCCCTAATCTGTTGATGAGGGGGTTCCTCTGGACAGGGGCCCACTAAGGGTCCACTGACCTCCCTGACCTCTGCAGCCCTGGGCTGACTGAGGCAGGGTAGAGAGGGGCAGGATACCTGCTCCAGACTGGGTACCACCTTGGAAGGATCCCCTGCCATCAGAGATGTGGTCAGGACAGGCCTGACCACTTCTGGGGCAGTTACTTCACAAAGGCCAGGATCAGTTCCCTTAGAAAACTGACCCTTACCTTTAGTCTGGTGGGGGGAGGACTGTCCCTCCCCCCCTATGCTCTCTGTTTGGGTGGAGTGATCCATTCTTTCAGTCTTCACTTCTCTTAGTTTCTCCTGGGGTGGAGGTGAGGCCCTCAGGGTCTCATCCACTCTCTCAGGGATACCTAACATTCTTAAATGGGCATTTTGTTCCACCTTAGCCCAGGCTGAGATTTCTAGATCATTCCCCAGTAGACAATCTACAGGCAAGGTTGGGGACACTGCCACTCTCTTTGGGCCAGTGACCCCTCCCCCGCTGAGATTTACCACTGCCATGGGTTGGTCTGTCCTAATTCCATAAATATTGGTCACCTGGTATCTAAACTCAGGCAGAAGCTGTTCTAGGGGCACTAGTTTCTTGGTGACACTAGCCCCCGTGTCCCTGTAGGCCACAGACTTCTGACCATTGATCATGGGCTCTTGTCTGTACCTGCCCAAAGTATTGGTATTCATGGTAAAGTTGGCAAACCCCATGCCACCATCACAGACTAGAGTTGCTTGTGTAGGGGACCTTGTTAGGCCAGAGTCCACCTGAGTTCCCCAAGAAAACCCAACTAAGTTTTTGGGTGCACTCCCACCACCTCGGGGATTACGACTGGTAGTAACAGGAGGTGTTGCAGCTGCAGTTGGAGGATCATTCTCTTTATTGCCATTATTTGGACAGCTGCTGTCAGTTTTCCAGTGACCAGGTTGCTTACACACATAGCAATATGGTTTCTTAGTGGAAGATGAAGGAGTTTGGGACCCACCCACAGAACTGGATTTTTGGGGCCCTTCTGAGGACTTTTCTGTATTTTTATTATCCCCACCTTTCTCTTTGGAATCTTTCTTCTGATCACCACCTTGGTTCTTGGGCCTCACCCTGGTTCTGACCCATTTGTCTGCCTTCTTTCCCAATTTTTGGGAGAGGTCAGATCAGAGTCCACCAGGTACTAGTGTAAGAGCTGGTTGTGACAATTGTTAAGTATCTGCTCCTGCATAATCAAATTATACAATCCTTTAAAGTCAGTAACCCTACTGCCAACCAGTCAACACTCCAGAGCCTTGGTTGCACAATCTACAAAGTCAGTCCAGTCCTGAGTCTGTGCTTTCTGGGTGTCTCTGAACTTCAACCTGTACTGCTCAGTGGTTAAGCCAAACCCATCTATCAGTGCACTCTTCAGGACTTCGTGGTCATCAGCATCCTCTTCGCTAACAGTGAGGAGCTTGTCTCTACCTTTATCTGAAAAGGAGAGCCACAGGATTGCTGCCCACTGCTTTTGGGGGACCTGTTGTACTCTACAGGTCCTTCCCATAGCAGTTATCCACTTGTGGATATCATCCCCACTCTGGTAGGGAGGAAGAACCTTGCTCAGGTTCCTATGGTCTGGAATATATTCTCTGATTCTAGGGACACTGTTGCTGCCACCAGGAGGTTCAAGCCCCTCTCTTCTAGAAGCTCTCTGGAGCTCAAAGGCTTCTCTGTCTAATGCCAACTGCTTGGTTTTGAGGGCAAATCTTGCTTCCTCATACTGCAGCAGTTTGTACATTCTCTCAGAGGAGGTCTCCCATCTAGGAAGGTAGGAGTTCCTCTGCTGGACAGATTCTCTGCCAGACTGATAGGAGTGGTCAGACTCCCTAGAAGGGGACCTAGGCCTCTCCTCCACTCTGTCAGTTCTCTTAGGGAGAATTCCTCTGTCCTTTTCAGACCCGTGTGGGTCTGGGTTTTCAACCACAGAGTCCAGGTCATCCTGATTTTCATCATCTGACCCAGACACTGTAATTGACCCACCCCCTGATTCAGACTCATTAGCTCTTAGAGCTAATCGAAGGTCATCTGCTGTCAGCAGATCTATCAGGTGTAGTGTGGAGGGACTCTGTCCTATCCTCAGGTGCCTTGCAGCACACATGGCTTTCAAGTCAAAGAAAGTCATGTCCTTATACTGAGGCTGGGTGGACCCACTGGTTCCAACCCTTAAGGACATTCTAGTGTTGTGCAGTGTTGTACTACCTACACTAGTTTGTGGCCTACTGATCCTAGCTTGAGCTGTAGAAAGGGTGTGCTATCCCTTGACACACAGCTCTAAGTTCAGTAGAACATATTGATACTAAGCTTGACTTTATATGTACCTTGAATACCAATAGTGGTTTTCAGTTAGTAATTCAAATAGAGATTTTCTGGTAAAACAATGGCAAGCTGTAATCCCACCGCTGCCACCAATGTGAGAAGTTGGCCTGGTATATGCTGGTCACTAGTTAAAGTGGCCACCTTGCACCAGTACAATTCAACTCTTATGGTAGATAGGTTTAAGACAACCTTTTAAAGAACGCTATCCTAGTGGTAGCTGTGGAGAGCAGCCTTCAGGCTAAGTCTTTAGAGGCATGTAAAGCAGCTTGTTTTACCTTATAATCTCTTGAATCACTAAATGAAAGGACACCACACAGGTATATATATAAAATATATATGTATTTATTACTAGACACACTCTACTAATCTCTTTATGAGATTAGAAGTCAAGGACATATGCACAAATCAACATTTCACACCAAGTTAAGCACTAATATGGCTGGGGCCCTAGGGGCCTAACAGACCATATACTAAAAAAGAGACTTAGGAATATCAACTTGCGAGGGGACAAGGCCTAGGGCCTTCAGAAGCACTGGGGCCTCACTAATCCACCCAAGGAAGGTAAGTAAAGGACCCACGGGAGACGCATGCAGTGTGAGAACACAGCCGCGGATCCCAATTGACTTCAATGGAGCAAGTCGCGGTTGGAATTTTAAAGTTTTAGGATACTTCGGGAGAGTCTACAAGCAAGTCACTTACAGGGTAAGTAGTTCTAGAGCCAACATACACAGGAGCACTGTAGTGCTGGAGTTACCTCACCCAGGGAAGCCGGGTGCATAGGTGTCTTTTGGTGTCGGGTCGCGGCGTCGTTTTCAATGGGAGCCAAAGAAGACTTGCTGCTTGTGAAGACAGAAGAAGTGTCTGGTGGAATCCAAGGCTGGATTCAGAAGAAGGAACACCTGAAAGCAGAGGGGACAGTGTTCAAAGTCACTTGGCAGTGACCCGGGGCAAGGAAGATGGATGCCCACAGTCGTCGGGTGATTTCAGGTGATCCAGAGGTGTCTTGACTCTTCAGCCACGAGGTCCAGGAGGTGTCGATGATGACCAGAAGCTGGATTCTGTGTGTGCCACAAAGTCTGCAGCTTACTGCGGTGTTGGCGACCAGATTGGAGCCAACAAGCCTTGGCAACAGCAAGTGTCGTGGAAAGTGTAAAAAGTCAGCGGTGCAGACCAGCAAGGTCTGAGTGACTCACCAAGCAAGGGTAAGTCAGGGTAGGTCTGGAGCAACCAGGGGAGTCCTTTGGTTCTCTAGAAAAGTCTTCTGGGGACCCACAAGCCAGCCAGCAAGAGATCACAAAGACGCCTCAGGAGGATTCACTCACCAGTAGCCCACGGTCACTCGGGACAAGGTAGGCCTCTGATCTTTGGAGGAAATCCTGCTGGAGGCTTGGACCACATGTGGTCCAATGCACAAGTTCAGAGAATGTTGTGAAGGGGTTGCACTCGAAAATAGTGCTTGGTACCCAGGTATTGTGGTTCCTCTTCCCTCGTGGAGTCCACTTGCCTCAGCGTCACTGGGGACTCACGATGGCCTTGGAGAAGTCAGGACATCCACTTTTAGGGCTGCAGGGACTTCGGACTCCAGCGGGAGTGGGAAAGTTTGCGACCATTGATTCAAAGTTTTGGTGCCTGCCAAGCAGGGGAGTCACTCCTTGACTCCAAGGGAGATTCTTCAGTCTTCCAGAGGTAGTGTAACATCGAAGGTCCAGGATTCTTCTTCAGAACGTTGTCCAGGGATATCTAGTTTGCAATGGCAAGGGTTCCCTAACTTATACTACAAGGAAGGGAGGGACTAGCTCTATGACCCCACTTATGGGAGGGTCAGGGGAGTGGGTGGCTACACCCACTTCCCTTTGTCCAGTTTCGCGGCAGAGCAGGGGCTGGTAGCCCCTGAACCGGTTTGAGCTGGCATATGCACAGAAGAGCCTACTGCTCCCCCAGTGCAGGACTTTAAAGCACTCTAGGAGTGCACCCACCCAGCCCCAATACACTAAACCCTGTCTGGGAGGTGACCACACCTCCCTGTGACAGGATGCCTATTGTTGGGCCTCCTCCACTGCGAGTTTCGGTCAGCAGTAGGAGGGCAGCCCAGTGTCTGTGACTGGTGGCATCCATTTTGTGATGCCAGGGCTCTTCAGGTTTCTACAGTGTTTGCACAGTGGGTACATGTCTGTCCCTCTAGAAGGGTGGGATCATACTCCCACACCAGTTACTGGTGTGGGGTATGATTCCAAAGCATTTGACACCAAATACGACATGTTTTGATGCAGCCATCCCAAAGTTAGCATTTACCACTAGGTTATAATGCACTTAAGAGTATATGGTTTAACCGCATCCACAAACAGCTACAGAGAATGGACTCTGAGAGCTGCAGAGGGGCCCTGCTCAGGCAGAGGCACCCCCTCACATGGAAACCAAGCACCCTGCCCTCAGGATTGATAGGGCCTGCCTTAGGGGTGACTGATAGGTTTAAATGTGTGTGCAGGTGATATATAGTGAACCTATATCTCATTGAGGAGTGCTAACACTACCTCACCCAGGTTGCAGTAGCAGGCCTGTGGTTTCAGATTTAGTCTGCTTCCCAGGGGTGGCATAATACATGCTTCAGCCCCTGGTAGGCCTGTGAAGTACCTATGCCCTTGGTACCTAAGGTACCATATACTAGGGGCTCACAAGGGACCACAGTATCCAACCACTAGTGCACCTAATATGCACTCCAAGTTGTTTAAGGGAGTAAGCAGATAGGCTGGGGTCCTGGATAGCAGGACCCCAGCCAGACTAGTCAAAAACCATCAAAACACCAGAAAAAAAGAGGGGGCAACCATGTAGTCAGATTCCACCTTCCTACATTGACTCTGCGATAGTTTCTTGTGAATATGCCCCTACATTTGTTGCTCAGGCAAGGTATGGAATTAAAAAGAGTTTGCACTTGCTGTTTATTTTCTGTGTTTTTATTTGTCGCCCTCCGCACCAGCTCAGCAGCAAATAAGAGGCTTTTGATGGGCTATGGGTGTTAATATTGGTAATTACTGTTATGTCACCAATTTCAAAAGGGTGGCGTGATGTCCAGTCAATATTTAGTCAATGTTTTATGCTTTTTCTTATGGTTTTGTGTAACAAGATACTTCCAATGCAACAGTGAATTACAGAAATGAAATTTGCGAAGGCCAGACACGTTTAGGTTAACGACTCGGGGTCTGATTCACAAATGTAAACATACATTCTAGTGTAGGTTTGGGATTATTTTTGCTATTCACAATTGAATTTCACGAGTAATATCTTTATGAATTTGGGATCCTGCGCACTAGTACCGGAGACTGTGTGCATAAAAAGATATGACAAGCCGATATTTAGTGGTGTAACACAAGCCCCCTCGATGCGGGGTGGGCCCCAAGCTCCAGGTGCCCCCCTCAGCACAGTACTCTAGCTGGAGAGCATCTGAATGAGTTCTGATGGGTGTCCCTCCACGTACCTTGCAGAGAGGCACCCTCAAGTTTCGTTACGCCAGTGCCTATATTTTTGGGGGCGGAGTCTCCGCCATAAGGGCGGAGAAACTGAAGTCGCAAGGCTGCTACTCATAAAATGATTTTGTGAGCTACAAAAAATATTAAACGTACACTTACCTGTAAGTTTGCCTTTCTGAATCAGGCCCAATAGCAATAACCGCAAGCAGGTCTTTCTAGACTATGAAGAGCTGTTGTGGTGAAAAAGTCGAGAACAACGCTTTTAGGAAGGGAGCATGTAGCAAATTTGTAGTTGGTGTAGGTTTTTTAGGACGTGTACGAAAAGTTTCTTTTCAAAGGGCAGGAGTGGTAAAAAATACTGCTCAATTGCATCAGAAACTTTCCTGAAGGTTGCAAAGAATGAGATGTATTTTACCTCTCTTGTACTAAGGGACATTTTCATTAGAGCAAACCCTGCCTTTTCACCCTGGAGGGAATATCTTAAGTGCTTGACCTCTGACACAAGACCCACCTAGAATATATTGTTTTAGAAAATGTCATGTCAAACCTCAGAATGAAGACTTACTTGTTCATGTGGTACATTCGAGTCGTCCAAACGAAAGATTGCTTCCCAGCAGTAGTACACTTTTTGCAGCGACTCACCCTTTCAATGTTCATGTAGGCTTCAAAGGATAGGACACAGACAGAAAATAACAGTGGCCTCCATTAGTGAATTTGATGGCTAAAAAATTGGCCCAAGTTTGCCAATTGAGGTAGTTTTGAAAGGCACTCTGTTATCATGGAACTCAAAGGTAAAAGCCAGCCCAGCAAACCATAAAACAAACTCACAAAAAGTGAAACAAGCATTTGCAATGCAATAGGTCTCACATTTATGTGAGTTTAAGCTATTGGCATTGTAAATGACAATGCCTATTATTTTGTTTTGCTTTATAAAACATAAATAAAAGGCATTGTCATTTACAATGCCAATAGCTTAAACTTGCGTAAATGCGAGACCTATTGCATTGCAAATGGTTGTTTAAGGTTAAAACTGAGTGCGGCGCTGCAATAATGACACCGCGCTCGGTTTCTTCTTTCTTTAACTCTAACACTAAGTGCAGTGTCCTTGAAGCGGGCGCCGAGTTCAGTGTTAAAGTTTTTAAAAAAAATAAACAAACAGAGCGCGGTGTCCCTAAAGCGGGAACTGCGCTCACTGTGAAGGTTAAAAAACAAAAAAATTAAACAGAGCGCTATGTCCCAGAAGTGGAAGCTGCGCTCAACATGAAAGTTAAATAAAATTAAAATATAAAATGATCGCAGTGTCCCTAAAGCGAGCGCCGCGCTTATTATGCAAATACCCCAAAAAACAGCCGCCATTGTAGCCATCAGTGCCAATAACAAAAATAGTGCTCACCCCCTAGATAAAGCAGGCCGTGTAACAAGCCAAGTAAAAGGTCCAGTCATTATGGGCGGCAACAAATGGAGACTAGGTGGGACTAACAAGCCCATTTACGAATAAAAAGCCATCATTTAAGAAGGACAATGACACAAACCCAATGACAAATATAGGTGGAGAGTGGGCGGGCTGCTAGTGCATACCCTAATACAACATGCCTTGCAGAGCGATCACCGCAAGCTCGCTGCCGCTAGGCTTTTCTAAAAATGGCATATCAATGTGAAATGCCTCCACATGTGTAATACATAGCAGCCACAAGTGCAATGCCCTTGGCATCAAGTTATTAGTAAATCCCCCCAACACTTTGATATCTCACTGAAATATCAACTTTAAATATATTTTGGAAATCCTACCATTTTTCTACGCACATGAGCTTATGAGTTCTGAAAATGCACATATTTTTGTATATAATACATGCTATATTAATTCAACCAAGCACAAGTTTCTAATTTAGTTGCTGATTCTGCACACAGAAGAGCTAATTATAGGTAGCTGGAGCACTACCAGTAGCTGACAAGCTACTTGTTGGAGAAGCCTGGTGCAGCACTATATCCAATCCTAGATATTTGGTAACAGTATTTTGGCAAATTACCTTACAAAGTGGAATAAGCATAACCAATAGCCTGCACTTGATGTGCCCTTCCTTTAAAAATAGGAATCAATAAGCCTTTTCAACTATCTGATAATAATCCCAAGTACCAATACATACAGGATCTCACCAGCTAGGATATCTTTGTGAGCATAGTCTTAAATCTTAAATCTTCTCCAAATCAATTTTTTTGGGACGCATATAGGGCTCAAAAGCGGCAGATCTGAGCATACGGGAAAAAATTACAAAAACATCCGCCACCTGCCCATCAAAGGATGCTTCATAAAGGTCCTCTATACTTCTGTTACTAATATAGCCTTATAGCCCGCTGTAGCGGGCTATATCGGCTATTAAAGGCCCGCTCCAGCGTAAAAGGCCCGAGTCGAAGCCGAGGGACTTTAACAAGGGAGCGGGACTTTAATAGCCGGTATAGCTCAGCTACGAAGGGCTATAAGGCTATTAGAACATTCTGCCACTAGAGTGCAGAATGTTCCAACAAATAAAACAAAGGCCTCTCGGAGTTCGAGGGGTTTAATTTCCCTTGGGCTCCGAGAGGCCTATGAAAACAACATTGGAATGTTGCTTTGCGGGCCTTTACTGGCCCGTAAAAGCATGGAGCACTCAATTGTCTTCAATGGAGCTCCCAATATTCCAATTTTCTAATATCTCTTTAACCGCACAACCCCTTTGTTTAGATTGGTCATGTTTAAATCACTCTACAGAAACTACTTTCCAAAACTTATTCCTGTCTCTTTGCTCAAATACAATGAAAATCATGCCCCACTTTTTCTCTCATGCCATGTTTTCACCTATTTATCACAATTCAATAGGCCCCCAGCGAATTTCAGACAACATTATTCCCCATCTACACATTTCAGCCTTCAATATGCTTATTCTATATCTGGTCTGGTTTCATACAACAGCTTTCCTTTTTTCTCAAAAGCAATCACTTAACTACTGCACTGTAGGAAATCGGGTTCATTGTTTTGGAACAGAGAACTTGTACACATGTAGTCACAACTTAGGCTGCTAAATGCGAGGGACTGACCTATTTCCATATGACTACAGATTAGTGACTCGGATCTTCGTGGTAACGTCTTAGGTCTTTGTTCTGCTTGGGTTTTCGGATCAGATAGAACCCGCTCATCAGAGCCTCTCTAACCCAGTCAGAACGTTACCCTCTCCCCAGGGCCTATTCACAACAAGTAACCACAGATATATACCACCTAAGGACAGGGAATTCCTAATATATATATATATATATATACACACACACATATATATATATATATATATATATCTAGACCTCTTACAATACAAGTGGCGGCCTCGCGGTCCCAGACGGACCCAGGACTTCCTACCCAGACGGCAGCCTCAGCCTCGCGGTCCCAGACGGACCCAGGACTTCCTACCCAGACGGCAGCCTCAGCCTCGCGGTCCCAGACGGACCCAGGACTTCCTACCCAGACGGCAGCCTTAGCCTCACGGTCCCAGACGGACCCAGGACTTCCTACCCAGACGGCAGCCTCAGCCTCGCGGTCCCAGACGGACCCAGGACTTCCTACCCAGACGGCAGCCTTAGCCTCGCGGTCCCAGACGGACCCAGGACTTCCTACCCAGACGGCAGCCTCAGCCTCGCGGTCCCAGACGGACCCAGGACTTCCTACCCAGACGGCAGCCTCAGCCTCGCGGTCCCAGACGGACCCAGGACTTCCTACCCAGACGGCAGCCTCAGCACAAGTTCATCCTATGATTACCATAACATACAACAAGGGACTATTTATCAGATCACACAAGAACTGCCAGTTTGAGCACAACCTGTTCTCTGGTTCGAGGGGCTCCTCTCTCCCTTATTCAGTTACCACTTACCTGATCAGGGTTAACATCTGTTCATGTCAAGTCACAGCTGACTAGAAGAATAGGCTACCCTCTTATACAAGAACACGCAGCACATGTTGATTCACTACAAACTGGGTATTTTATTATTCATTACATACGCAATCACATAACATTACTATGTAACACATAACCTGCAAAGAAAAATGAAAGATTAGGTTGTACACTCTAATAAGAAAGGGGTCGACATCACCTTAGTCGTGTGTAGCCTGCACTCAATGGTCATCTAGGTTCCCTTCTCGTCTGTGCCTCGGCTCGTCTGGAAGTCACACCTCCGCAGTCACGGATCTATTCCCTCCTCCCTTCTCCGAGTCACTGGGACCTCTTCCTCATCGGCTACTCTCTCCTCTCTGGTTATTCCGCCTTCCAGTTTGTCGTCTGTCTTCCCTGGAATAAGTAGTAGCTTTACTGCTAACGGCTAGATGCCGCCTACGGGCTGAAGTAAGTGCACCGTATCTGCCTCAGACTTTTACTAATATAGAGGTGCATTTCCTCATGGAAAATTCCGGCCCGTAACCTGCCGCCCACCAAATTCTTGTACCTCCCCGTACCAAGGACACGTTCCCAGCCGGCCGGCCTGATGTAGTGTCTTCGGCATGAAGAAAAATACAATCCTTCGATAAGGGCTGGCCTGAACGGGTTCTCTCCAAGCGAATAACACCTCATAACTAAAACATCACCCTTAACCTAGAAGCATCTCAAGCTGCCGGAGCAGAAAGAAAGATGGAGTCTCTCCCGTTTGAGGCCTACCAGGCCTGAATTCAGCACGGCTCCATGAAATACCCTCACTACAGGACAGGTTATCCCTAATACTAACGAATCTATCCCCTAGGATATGTGTGCAAGCCCTGATCTATGGGGAAGAACACAGGATCATGTCGAAGTGCCTAGTAAATAGGCTCCATTCACTACTCTAACCCTTAGACTTGGATGGTAAGAGACTGAAGTCACAAAAAATCACCCGTCAACACAATAGGGCCGGGAAAATCAAGCAGTACATTTCACCCTTGACTTCAGTCTATTATACATTCATTAAACAGAACTAACATCTGTGGAAGAATAATATGAAACAAAGCTAACTGATCTATGTCTAGTACCAAATGTGCAGAATTGAAGTAGTGAAGGAATACACTGAATAAAGCAACAGATAGAAATCAAAACAGCGATGGTAATCAGAATACCTCCTAATATTTGACGTAACAGATATAAATCAGGTAACCAATTAAAGAGCCAGTCAAACCAGCCCTGGTCAATGTGTTTTCTAACTTCTTCTGTCAAGTCATGTAGCTTGTCAATGTGAGCGCGAATGGATTGTGTATGATCAGACAAGTTAAAACAACAAAGACCATCGAAGTCAGAACAATCGTGTCCATGTTTAAGCAAAAGATAATCAATGGCCGCTCGATTTTGCAAGATGGCTCTGCGTTCACCCTGGGCGTCTAACAGCATGTCAGACAGGACTGTAGAAGTATGATTAATGGATTTTACCATCCAGCAGGCCATTTTCCCAATAGATTTGGCATTATAAACCGCCAAAGCAGGAACACCAATAATTGAAATAGCCAGGCTAAGGTATTCAGACTTGGAATATAAATGCAAAGACGAGTCACAATCCTCCTGTAACATCACTGTATCTCGAATCACACGAGAATTGGCATTCGGATGTGACGAGAACATCAGTAAACTGAGTCTCGTAATGGCACAAGGGCCTCCAGAAATATTTGCGGGGACATATGGCCAGGAAGTATTACCACATGAGAAAAGCCATCCAGCAGGTAGTAACATCGTGCGATAATGACTGGGGGTAACTACCAAACTCTTGCAAGTCATATCGTTTTGGACAGAAGCACATGTTTTCGGTGTCCTTTGAAAGCACAAAGTTCGCTCATGCAGGGTAAAGGAAGTAGCACCTTTCAATTTTAGACGCAGACATTCAGAAATTGCACTAGGATTGCACGTAAGGAAAAAACATAAATCTCCTTGTGTGATATTATAGGTAACTATTTGGGACTGGATGGGGGGTATCTGGTCTGGTAGTTCAGTACATAAGGGGCAATACGCATGGGTGGCAAAATCGCCCAGAAGAACATTGGGGCGAGACTTCGAAATGTTGAAAATATGAGTCAAAGTTTCTAGTGAAGCAGGGACAGCAACCAGGCAGGTCGCCAAGATGTCGTGTACAGATCTCATCGGCGTCAAACAGAAGTGAGGGGCATCAGTCACCCTTTTCGCCAGTGAGGTCCAAAAGTTCGATGACGAATCCCACGCAGCGAAGGAGCGCGAAACTCGGATGCGTAAATCATCCCGGGTTGACGGGATCCCTCCTCTCTCGTCGAACCAACCCGAAAATAGTCCGACGCCGACACATCCTGCAGCAACAGTCCAAAGAATGATCTTCACCAGTTGTGCTCAGCAGTTTTTGTGTGATCGGATTATAGGACACCGCTTTCCAGTGCCGTTTCGTCCCTATGAACCTTGCTGAACCATCCGTAAACCAGACATGGTTTCTGTCCTCTGCGGACAAATCATCAAAAGGTCTACCCCACTTGACAGGGGACTCCTGTACTAAAGGTACGGAACATTCACTCTCAGTCTCAGTCGATGGCGCTCGCGCCACCTGCTCATGTAAGGATGCAACTCCTTTTTGTCCCACACGTGCCCTGTCTTGTATATACCATTTCCATTTAATCACACTCGCCTCTTGAGCATGTCCAATTCGGTGAGTTTTCGGCGAACTCATAACCCACTGCATGATAGGAATTTCAGGTCGTAAAACTATATCATGTCCCAAAGTCAGTTGCTCGGTATCCACCAGAGCCCAGTAGCATGCAAGTAACTGTTTCTCAAAAGGTGTATAACGCTCACCAGCATCAGGTAACTTTTTGGTCCAGAAACCCAACGGCACTCTACTCCTGCCTTGCTTCTGCCACAAACTCCAATTCGCATAAAGGCCCTGTACAGACACATTCAAATCCACCTCACCATCACGTACGGGCCATAAATCCAAAGCATGCTGAATTGCCTCTTTTGCTAGGTTGAACGCATCTTGCTGTGGTTTATCCCATTCAAATGCATTCTTTTTACGAGTGACACGGTACAAGGGGGCCAATATTTGACTCAAATGAGGAATATGCTGACGCCAAAAACCAAACAAACCAATGAAGCTTTGGGCTTCTTTCCTATTCCTCGGAACTGCAAAATCAAGGATTTTCTGTTTAACCTGAGGGATCACTTCACGGTGCCCTTCATGCCAATTAATACCCAAAAATTTTACAGCCTGGGACGGGCCTTGTAATTTATCCGGATTGATTTCCCAACCTTTCTCACGCAGGCACTCAATGACTCTGTTCAATTGGGTCTGAACTTCCTCTTGTGTTTCGCCTTGGATCAAAACATCATCAATATAGTGACACATCTGAATTTGTGGATGAACCGGTACCTCAGCCAAATGCTCTGCCACCAGCCGGTGACATATCGTAGGACTATGCACATAGCCCTGAGGAAGACTTCTAAACGTCATTTGACGCCCATTCCATGTAAAACTGAACTGTTCCTGACACTCAGGGGCAATCGGAATTGAAAAGAAAGCATTAGCAATATCAATGGACGCATACCATGTACCTGGATGTTTTTGGATTCTTTCAATTAGAGTAATGACATCCGGTACTGCAACGGTCAACGAGGGTGTGTGTTTGTTCAATTCTCGATAATCAACAGTCATACGCCAAGAATTATCACTCTTACGTACAGGCCAAACAGGATTATTCCAAGCAGAAGTAACTGGGGTTATAACACCTGCATCCACCAACTCCTGAATAGTGGTACTAATCTCCTCATGACCACCTGGAATACGATACTGCTTCCGACAAACCACTTTTGTCGCCTGAGGAACTTTTATGGGGGGCATTCTTAAACGACCAACCCGTATAGGCCTGGACGATATATAATGCGTAGTTCCAAATTGGTAACATCCATCATCTAAATGCAAAGTCATTCCTTTCAAAATATCAATTCCAATTATGAATTCTAAGAGTGGTACCACTAGTACAGAGTATTCTTTTCTAGGGATTCTACCTATTCTCATTTCAAGTAAAGTTTGAACGGCAGGAGTTTCCTTTCCACCCAATCCGGTAATTGTAAAAGGCTGACCTGTAAACTTCTTTGATTTTCCATGAATAAGAGTGGCCTCCGCTCCTGTATCTACCAATGCTCGGGCCCTTTGGATATTACGATGTCTCCAATAAATATCAATATCTACATAGGGTCTATTATCTCTGTGAGCCCATCTGTGTACAGGAGCTTGACCTATTTCCTAGTCATGCTTACTGCATTCTGTGTACCAGGATAAATCAGGATAAAGACTCTCACGTTTCTTAGGCATCGGTGCCTCCTGTTCATATCCATTCCCAGTACGAAATGGATTTGTGTCTTCTGCATTGCACTGCTGGTTTCGATCGGCCAAACTATGGCGATCCTCTCTCCTCCTCAACTCAGGGGATTGATCCCTATCATCTCTACGTCTGCTGTAAACATAATCATGTCTCCCCCTTTCTCTTTCCTCCTCTCCCTCTCTGTCTCTCTCACGACGGGGGAACATATCACGTACATAACGTTGATCATCACGACGAACAGAGCGCCCACGGCGGTCGTCATCACCGCTACCGTCAGAACTACCACGATCACACTCAGTCGTCCGAACACGCCGGGCACCCTCCTTCCGATCCAAGCCACGTTTGCGAAACAACTCCCACAAACGAGCAGTAGTCTCACCGTCAATATCCTCCCTTCGCACACCATCGGCCAGAAGACCAGAAAAGATATCACGTCTAGTAAGTTTATTGTCACCAGGAGTACGAGTGTCAGGCCGGGACTGACGTTCAGGTTTAAACCAGTCACCCAACTCACCGAGTTGGCGTACCAATTCCAGTACCGTAGATAACACGTTACCAGTCTGATTAATCAATAAAGTCATCATGACCTGCTTATAGGCAACAGGGGAAGAACGAATGATGCGATTCCGCACAGAAGATGTCAAGAAACCATCAAGCAACCTGTCGGCAGTATTTAGAAAAATTGCCGTTTTCATCACCTCCTCTTTGAGACGTTGTGCAGCGTCGCGCAAAGTATACCACGGTTTGTCATTCACAGGCCAATCAGACTCAGTAGGATACTTTTGATTACAACCCTCAGTCGCCAATTGAAGTAAAGAAATTTGACCACCACCATTATAGTTACGAAAATGATCCTGTACAGTAGAATCCGAACTCAAGGAACAAAACTTCAAACAATCGCCATTATCTAACATAATGACCGCAGCGCCCAGTTCATAAAGGCGCACCATCCATGTGAGCAAGGTCTCACCAGCTCGCTGCCGAAATCGCTGCAAAATATCACTAATTTCTTGTTGAGTAAAGTCCTCTAAAGAGTCTAAAGAAACACCCTGCGGAGCAGCGGGAGACTGCTGCAACTTCCGACGAAAAACTGGATGCGCCGAGACCGCGGGATGAGCATCACAAGGAGCTCGACCAGTACACGTAGAGGAACAATCAGTGGAAGAAGCATCGACCCCGCTCGAAGGACGAGCGCAATCACGGGGTGCACCATCAGAGGCGCAAGAAGCAGATTTACAAGCAGGGCCAGAGCGAGAGGACTCGCGCTTGGCAGACTCCTCACCCGAAGAGGGAGAATCACTCGAGATCCAGATATTACCATCCCATTCATCAGGATTCCAATCCAGTCCGGCTTTCGCCACGACCAGACGCACCTTTCGCGTCGAAACCCGACCACGCCGATTCTTGTATTTATAACGAGCAATTCGCACAGCCGCTCTCTCGGCAATAGTTTGGTACGTCTCAAGTTTGTCAGCAAGCAACTTATTTTGACACCGTAACAAAGTATGAGCATTCTGAATCTCAACAAAGTTCACTTCCAAATCCTTATGCAAGTTCTGCAACTTCAACAACCGCTCATGGAGAAGCCTGTACGCAGACAGAACAATCCAACCTCTGCGCCCTAAAATGGGAAGCTCATCACCCTTAGATACCGGCGCCTTCTGTAAGCAAGTAATCACATTAGCCGGCTCCGCCAGCTCCAAAAAAGAATTCCAATTCTCACTCAAACCAGTAGAATCAGCCCACTCCCGGGCTAAGGCTTCATAAGGCGTTGAATCCCAGCTGGGAATATCAACGGGCAACTTAAAAGTAGATTTAGATTTTCTAGAAAACATCGTGAAAAAGAAAGAAGAAAAGAAAGAAGAAGCAAAACTATACACACAATTATAACACAAATAATATACAAACAAAACCACGGACACGCCGAAAGCAAACACGAGACAATACGACGCACACAGGTTTCGAAAACGGTTCGTGACGCCAAATGTTCTGCTTGGGTTTTCGGATCAGATAGAACCCGCTCATCAGAGCCTCTCTAACCCAGTCAGAACGTTACCCTCTCCCCAGGGCCTATTCACAACAAGTAACCACAGATATATACCACCTAAGGACAGGGAATTCCTAATATATATATATATATATATACACACACACATATATATATATATATATATATATATATATATATATATATATATCTAGACCTCTTACAATACAAGTGGCGGCCTCGCGGTCCCAGACGGACCCAGGACTTCCTACCCAGACGGCAGCCTCAGCCTCGCGGTCCCAGACGGACCCAGGACTTCCTACCCAGACGGCAGCCTCAGCCTCGCGGTCCCAGACGGACCCAGGACTTCCTACCCAGACGGCAGCCTTAGCCTCACGGTCCCAGACGGACCCAGGACTTCCTACCCAGACGGCAGCCTCAGCCTCGCGGTCCCAGACGGACCCAGGACTTCCTACCCAGACGGCAGCCTTAGCCTCGCGGTCCCAGACGGACCCAGGACTTCCTACCCAGACGGCAGCCTCAGCACAAGTTCATCCTATGATTACCATAACATACAACAAGGGACTATTTATCAGATCACACAAGAACTGCCAGTTTGAGCACAACCTGTTCTCTGGTTCGAGGGGCTCCTCTCTCCCTTATTCAGTTACCACTTACCTGATCAGGGTTAACATCTGTTCATGTCAAGTCACAGCTGACTAGAAGAATAGGCTACCCTCTTATACAAGAACACGCAGCACATGTTGATTCACTACAAACTGGGTATTTTATTATTCATTACATACGCAATCACATAACATTACTATGTAACACATAACCTGCAAAGAAAAATGAAAGATTAGGTTGTACACTCTAATAAGAAAGGGGTCGACATCACCTTAGTCGTGTGTAGCCTTGTTCTGCTTGGGTTTTCGGATCAGATAGAACCCGCTCAACAGAGCCTCTCTAACCCAGCCAGAACGTTACCCCCTCCCTAGGGCCTATCCTCACCTAAGAAACCACATATATATATACCACCTAAGGACAGGGAATTCCTATATATATATATATATATATATATCAAGACCTCTTATAATACAAGTGGCGGCCTCGCGGTCCCAAACGGACCCAGGACTTCCTGCCCAGACGGCAGCCTCAGCCTCGCGGTCCCAAACGGACCCAGGACTTCCTGCCCAGACGGCAGCCTTAGCCTCGCGGTCCCAAACGGACCCAGGACTTCCTACCCAGACGGCAGCCTCAGCCTCGCGGTCCCAAACGGACCCAGGACTTCCTGCCCAGACGGCAGCCTCAGCCTCGCGGTCCCAAACGGACCCAGGACTTCCTGCCCAGACGGCAGCCTTAGCCTCGCGGTCCCAAACGGACCCAGGACTTCCTACCCAGACGGCAGCCTCAGCCTCGCGGTCCCAAACGGACCCAGGACTTCCTGCCCAGACGGCAGCCTTAGCCTCGCGGTCCCAAATGGACCCAGGACTTCCTGCCCAGACGGCAGCCTTCACAAGTTCATCCTATAATTACCATGACATACAACAAGGGAACCAGTGTTATTATGTATCAGATCACACAAAGACTGCTAGTTGAGCACAACCTGTTCCCCAGTTCGAGGGGCTCCTTTCTCCCTTATTCAGTTACCACTTACCTGATCAGGATTAACATCTGTTCATATCAAGTCACAACTGACTAGAAGAATAGGCTACCCTCTTATACAAGAACACGCAGTACATGTTGATTCACTACAAACTGGATACTTTATTTAGTCACTACATACACGCTCACAGAACATAATACATATTACATATGACCTGCAAAGAAAAGCGATAGATTAAGTTGTACACTCTAATAATAAAGGGGTTGACATCACCTTGGTCGTATGTAGCCTGCACTCAATGGTCATCTAGGTTCCCTTCTCATCTGTGCCTCGGCTTCGCCTGGAAATCACACCTCCGCAGTCACGGATCTACTCCCTTCTCCTTCTCCGAGTCACTGGGACCTCTTCCTCATCGGCTACTCTCTTTTCTTTGGCTATTCTGTTAGAAGAATATCTATCTCTCGGTTTTTCTCCACCTTCGAGTTTGTCATCTGTCTTCCCTGGAATAAGTAGTAGCTTTACTGCTTAACGGCCAGGTGCCGCCTACGGACTAAAAAGCAAGTGCAAGTATCTGCCTCAGACTTTCACTAATATAGAGGTGCATTTTCTCATGGAAAATTCCAGCCCGTAACCTGCCGCCCACCAAATTCTTGTACCTCCCCGTGCCAAGTACACTTTCCCAGCCGGCCGGCCTGATGTAGCGTCTTCGGCATGAAGAAAAATACAATCCTTCGATAAGGGCTGGTCTGAACCGGTTCTCTCCAAGCGAATAACACCTCATAACTAAAACATCCCCTTTAACCTAGAAGCATCTCAAGCTGCTGGAACAGAAAGAAAGATGGAGTCTCCCCCGTTTGAGGCCTACCAGGCCTGAATTCAGCACGGCTCCATGAAATACCCTCACTACAGGGCAGGCTATCCCTAAGACTAACGAATCTATCCCCTAGGATATGTGTGCAGGCCCTGATCTATGGGGAAGAACACAGGATCATGTCGAAGTGCCTAGAAAATAGACTTCATTCACTACTCTAACCCTTAGGCTTGAATGTTAGAGAGACTGAAGTCACCCTAATCACCCATCAACACAATAGGGCCGGGAAAATCGAGCAGTACAAGCCTGCACTCAATGGTCATCTAGGTTTCCTTCTCGTCTGTGCCTCGGCTCGTCTGGAAGTCACACCTCCGCAGTCACGGATCTATTCCCTCCTCCCTTCTCCGAGTCACTGGGACCTCTTCCTCATCGGCTACTCTCTCCTCTCTGGTTATTCCGCCTTCCAGTTTGTCGTCTGTCTTCCCTGGAATAAGTAGTAGCTTTACTGCTAACGGCTAGATGCCGCCTACGGGCTGAAGTAAGTGCACCGTATCTGCCTCAGACTTTTACTAATATAGAGGTGCATTTCCTCATGGAAAATTCCGGCCCGTAACCTGCCGCCCACCAAATTCTTGTACCTCCCCGTACCAAGGACACGTTCCCAGCCGGCCGGCCTGATGTAGTGTCTTCGGCATGAAGAAAAATACAATCCTTCGATAAGGGCTGGCCTGAACCGGTTCTCTCCAAGCGAATAACACCTCATAACTAAAACATCACCCTTAACCTAGAAGCATCTCAAGCTGCCGGAGCAGAAAGAAAGATGGAGTCTCTCCCGTTTGAGGCCTACCAGGCCTGAATTCAGCACGGCTCCATGAAATACCCTCACTACAGGACAGGTTATCCCTAATACTAACGAATCTATCCCCTAGGATATGTGTGCAAGCCCTGATCTATGGGGAAGAACACAGGATCATGTCGAAGTGCCTAGTAAATAGACTCCATTCACTACTCTAACCCTTAGACTTGGATGGTAAGAGACTGAAGTCACAAAAAATCACCCGTCAACACAATAGGGCCGGGAAAATCAAGCAGTACAGTCTTACACAACTGAATCCCAAACCTGGACTGACCTTGTGTAGGAATATGCTCTTGCATTAAACCAACTTTCCCTTAATATCAAGATTCCTTACAAAAACTTTTTTAAACATTTTCTGGCCAACACCAACTTTGCTGTTACCAGCATTACTGTGGGAAGCTCACAAATGCAACTAAACTCCTCTCTGAACCCTACTTCCCTCACAAAACGTCTAGGCCTGTGGTTATCTTTTAGAAGAAACACTAATTTTCGACTGAGTCTTGCTCAAACAAGACCACGTTATCCACAAGAATTTCCAATAAATTATTCAACTGCACGAGATATCACACCCTTGCTCGAACTGGTTGCATACATCCAGTTCACACAAAGAAACGTACAATACAATGCACGTGGCCTCTCTCCAACAACTTGTTACTCCCCAGGGTCAGTAAACTGTACAATGACAGCTTTGTAGGTACTGTTTTCAGAATAAAACAATGCAAAAAACCTACACAAGCCAAGTATCTCTGCATCAACAGGGAGAAATGTTGGTGTAAGAGAGTATTTGTAAGGCATAACCCCATTTAAGGAGTATGAATCCTACTGTTCTGGGATGTAGTGCTCTCTGAAGATGGGTACGTTCAGCTCCTTCCTTCACATCAGAAAGGATAATCTGCGACTGTTCTGAGTGTGATTATCTAGCAGATCGCTAAGCAGTTAAATTCAGTGGGATACACCCATTATTCACGAATATCCACGTCTCCCATCAAGATTTAGCCTTTACATAAATAGTATGGGTCGAGGGATGGACAGGGTAGCATTGGAACCAAGGGCCTTATAGAACATTTGCAACCCACAATCACTAGGGTTAAGTGTTCATCCAGAAACTAAAGCATGTTTACTTAAAGTCTGTCCGACATGCAGAAAACAAAAGTAACCACTGATATTAAGACACAGGAACCTCCACCCAACCATTGGTTGCCCTGACAGCTACCTGGAAATGGATACCTAAAGTACACAACTAAAGAATTTGAGGGGAAAGAGTTCGGAGCTCAACTCAACAAAGAGGAGGAGACGAACTGCTCCATAAATTGGCCAACTCAAACCCAGGTGATAAACAAACCATGCTCACCTTCCAACACCAGATCACTTCGCACCACCATCTAAACAACAATGGCATCCGTTTATGTAGGGGGAGGGGGTAACGTGGATGTAGTTGTCATGTGAGGTCACCCCTACCCTTCCATGCGCAGTATATTTTACTCAGGCTGAGTCTCTCTTTAGGCAACCATCATAGATAATAGGAAACGCAAAAACAAAATAGAAATAGTAATAAACTGAACGTGGTGTCCCTGAAGCGGGCGCCGCGCTCCGTATTAAACTTAGAAAAAAAAAACAGAAAAGAAAATGCAAATTAGGTTAGGAAGCAGCCACCATTACCGAAGCTGGCACCCCGCGGGTGCTGTGTCTCTTAATGAAGTAAATAGTTCTTGGAACTGGTAATGAAAGCTTCCGAGTTAGGACACAGTAAGAGATCGAGTCCTTATTGGCGGTAACAAATGGAGACAGGTTGGTACCAAGGCGGGACTAACAAGCCTCATAATGAATCAGAAGACAGCATTTATCAAGGACAATGATACCAGCCAATGAAAAGTATGGGCAGAGAAGGGCCTAGGCTTACACAGCATACTCAACTACTGCATGCCCGCAGAGCGAGAAGTGTATGCATGCTGCTGCTAGGCTCGACCTCACGTGGCCCACATTCCCGGAGATGACAATGCCTGACCCCCAGCAAAGCTCCTAAATACCCTCCCCATCCCCTTCTACCAAGGCCCGAATGTGATGTGAATATGGGGGGGGGGGGGTGACAGGGCAAAGACAGTGATTTTGGGCTGGGTCGAATTTAAGGGGGTGAGGTTAAAATGATCCTACAGCGAGAGGAACAACTGCCCCATGCCCCCTCCACCGCCCCCCCCCCCCCGGAGGCCGCTGGCTGCGTTCCACTCACCTTCTCCCCAGCCCACTATAGCCTCGGGGCTATGGCCTGGCAGAGGTGGAAGGAAGCAAAGAACAAAGCTTCTGTTCTGGGCCAGCCTCGGAGATGGGGGGCAATGGGGGCTGAGGTGAAGATGGGCCAGCGGCCGTTTCCACCTGACACCGAACCCCCTGCAAGGCTGCTTTACTCTTCCTGTCCTGTCTGTTTGACAGCCCAGCAGGGGAGAAGGAGCACTGCTTTCGGGTGTCTGTGCAGCCCCCCTTGGGCTAAGCCAAATTCTGCGATGGCAGGCCTAGTGAAGCAAGTCCCTGCCCTGATAGCCTGCCTTACAATATAGCGGCCTGGCTGGGGGGCTGCCAAAGATTGCAAGCCTCTGTGGGCCAGGTAACACAGGGCTTTAAAAAACGGCCCGCAGGAGATACTTAGGCGCTGGCCCATCAGCCAATGCCCGAATGCCTTTCTTCCCAATCCGACCCTGGAATGATGGACAATTTGTGTAATTAAAATATAAAAACACACAAAACAGCAGTGTGAGCAGGCCCGGTTCTAGAGGGTGTGCAGGGTGGGCCCAGCTCCACCCAAACAGCACCCTCGGCCCTCCCAACTAAAACCAACTGCAAAATAACCTTTTACTCTTAATCTGTGTCATCGGTCGAACACGGCTGAACACTGTGGTGTTCTTGAGCTTCGTTGGACTTGACTGGGCAGTATCTTGCTATCCCAGCCACACCCAAGTATTTCACAGGTCTTTAAAAGACCATTTACATGCCTTTGTGAACTGGTTAAAAAGGCTTTATTTTTTTCACTGGCTCCAGTACCCCTTCAGTCCCCACTCTGCCTATTCCTTACATTTGTATTTTACTTTTACTGCTACAGAGGATGAATGTATTTCTTGAAAAGGTACATCACGAGAAGGGTTGCTACCTTTAATCATTAGCCATGTATCTTTAATGCAGCCCTAGAACACTTTTAAAAGTAATTTCTATTTATATGTGCTATTTGAAGTATGTACAGATGACTGCTAAAAATACTAGCTTTAGGTGCTTTTTGTACTGGTCCGGATATGAAAATACCATTGGTGCTGATAGAAGTCCAGTCAGCTGGAAAACCTAATCCCAAGATTTTGTTTATTGCACGAGCAGCAAATTATTTGTTTCCTCCATCCCTGATTGATGTTATAATACCATTAGTTTAATTTATATCTGAAACCCTACTCGCCCACAGTCAATAACATGCTGGATTACATTAAGTGTCTGGGCATACATCCTGCATTGAGACAAGTCTCTCCTCATTTTGACTGCTCACACTTACCTTGCACTCACAGCTATCGCACTGCACTCACACTGCTCACTATGAACTCATGCAGTTACCCTGCACTCACACTGTTGATCCTCCCCTAACTCTGTGCTGTGCTCACATGAGCACACTGGTCACTCTACACTCACAGCGACCACACTGCACTCACGCCACACGCCATGAACTCGCACCATTCTCCCTCCACTTACCCTGCGGTCACATGAGCACACCACTCACCCTGCACTCACAGTGATCACACTGCACTCACACCCCTCACGATGGACTCACCCTGCAGTCACACATGCACTCTAGTCACCTTGCACTCCTGTGACACTTCACTCACTTGTAACTCTCATTGCTCAACCTGCAATCTCACTCAAACGAGCACAACGCTCACCATGCATTCATTCCTCCCACTTTCACCTGCACCCAAACTCATATGGTTACATCACTCACCCTGCAGTCACTCCTCTCATTCTAGTCTCACACTGGCACATCGCTCACCATGCACTCACATAAGCACTCTCACAGCTAACCCTTCACTCTCATGGGCACATCAACCACCCTGCACTCACACCACACAAAAAAGCAAATCACTCACCCTGGAGTCACAACCCTGCGCCCCCTCCTCTCATCCTGCACTAGCACAGACACACTCCTCAGCCTGCACTCTTACAGCACTCTGTTCACCTTGCCCGCACACAGGCATAATAGACTGCCGAACTCATAGGGGAACAGCGCTCACCCTGCACTAACTCCTCTCACCATGCGCTCACTAGTCGCTCTCACAGCTAACACGTTACTCTTGCCGCTCACCCTGCACTCACACAGCCACACCACTCATCCTCCATTTACGCTGCTCACGCCACTCTGTACTCACTACTCTCACTCTGTTTGCACTCCTCTCATCTGACATTCACATGGGCCCTACTATCACATGCGGCTCACTCAACACTCACATCGACACAGTTTTCACCCTACACTTGCACCACTCAGGTTGCACTCTCTCACACTATTCACCATCACCCAGCAGGAGACAAGACATACCAGGGTGCAGCAGGTGCAGTGGCACCAGGGCCCAGAGGCCATAGAGGCTACTGAACCAGATTATTGCTGTATTTCACAGTTCAAACAGGTGACCCATTTTGTTTGTTGCACTAGGGCCCATGATACACTGGCTACGCCACTGACAGCAGCAGAGATACAGGATCTTGGAGGTGAGGCTTTTTATGTTGGTATTTCGAGTTTTATATTATAGCTGAACACTAACTTCTTCCTCAACTATAGGAGGTCTAGTGTCGTGAGAACACAGTGTACCTTTATTAAGACCGCAGTGGGGTCAGCAGATTGGTGTGGTGGGATCGCCTTGACCCTGATGGAGCCAGATCATTCCCATCGTGTAACCTAAAATGATAGATGTCCCTTGCAGAATGTGATGAGGAGCCCCTGAGCTGCCCATTTCTCACATATAGCCTCATCATTAGTCTAAGAATGACTGGTGCCATCTGAAGGGTTGAGGCCCCCCGCACCTAAAGGCTGCAGAAGCCTGGTTACACCCCTGAGCATTCTGTTCTAAGCTATAACCAGTGTAGACTTTTGCAGAATTTAGATGCTCTGTGTCACAGCTCTCAAATGTAAATTATAAAAGGAAAAATGGAGTTTATCAATGAAAAGTTTAACATGCCGTCATAAGTAGAACCGACAAGATTTAATCAGCTTTTTTAGACTTGAAGTGGTGGAAATGCACAGATCATTTAATGCATTATCAGTGGTCACTATTTGTACATAATTGTATGTTGGGCGTGGTTGCTTGAATACGGAAGAAGGAGCCTAGCTCCTGCTTAGCAGCACAGGGTGTGATCTCCTGCATTAAGTGGCAACCAACTCTTGTGAAATAGGCAAACTCCTTCAAGTTAATGTAGGCTGACCTGTGAGCCAGTTGCAGGCCTGCACTTGTGTTGATGAGTTGATGTTGGCTCTACTACATATCCAGCATCACTACAAAGTATTTTGTGTAGTTGCACCAATAGGCTAAATGAGAGATTAATCCAGAGAGAGCTACCATGGCACAGGTGGCTGTGTGCTATGCTGCCCGCAAGCAGCTTGCATTCTCTCTGGGATGAAAGGTGGCATCTTGTTGAAGAGCCTCATCTTGAAATTATAATCACATGGCATCCTGAATCTCATGGGATAGGAGCTCATGGGAGGCAGACCACTGTTACTCCCGGTTCACTAACTTCTTTTGGACCCTCAACGTTTGACCTCGAGGATTTTCTTCTGCACGTCTCTCCTTTACCACCAGTTCTTGTAGATTTCTAATATGTTAACCTACTCTTGCTTATCTTCCTTACTTCTTTTACTCAGTTGTCTGAGGTGGTGGAACTGCGTATTTAACAGTTCCGCATGATGTGGCGTTTTCAAACTCCTGTTCAAAGGACATGACAAAGAGTTAGTGGTTTCAATCCCATTTCCAGCAGTTCGGTCTGGGCATCATTCCATTTAGGAAGCTTTCTGGAGGTATAAATGCATTTGCCTCTGTGTGCATGAGGACAACTTCCCTCCATGTTAACACAGACATTGTTTCCAGTCATACACTGCAAACTCACAAATCAATGGTATATGGCGTTTGTTTAATTAATTTGATAGAACCAAACTACGACTACAACAAACAAAATGCATACATCCCTGTACCACTAATTACTCCTAAACCCTAAAATGAACGGTAGCTCAATTTACCACTACTGTACCCTCTATATTCTCTGTATATACACATAATCTACAGTTTGTATTGTGGTGCCTGTTGAGAGGTAGATATGATGTAATCTAAGGCTTGTATGCTACCTCCTGAAGGACTAAACATTGGGTCCACCGTGGCCCACCCGAAGGCACCCTTGGCACATCCAGATGAAAATTCCTGGAGCCGGGCCTGAGTAAGAGCAAGATAGCAAGTGCTGGGCTAGCAACGGTGCATCACAATACACCAAAAATTTAATGTAATGGACGACAAAGCACTACTCAGTGAGCAAAAGGGCACTGGCGTGGCTGACGTGGCAGCGCAACCGCCATCTGCTCAGTGGTAGAATTGTTTAGTGGTGACAGTGAATCACACTGCAGAACGGCCATCAGCGTGAAGACAGTGGTACTGTTAATGGGACAGAATGTTTGTGAAGCTGTGGATTGCTGGCTGTCACAATGTTTGGCACACTATTTAGAGGGAGTGTCCCACTGGTGGTTGTGTAAGTATACTTTAGGTGCCAAGGCAAATCGGCAGCTCGGAGTCCCACCTGCAGCAAGTTGGGCAGCATAGGTTTGACTGTGTCATGTGATGGAGTACAGTTATTGCCGTTTACAGTGACCGTGTGCAGCGCTACTGCCAGTCGCCATTGTGCACCATCACTTTGTATGCTGGTGCAAGTGGCAGCATGCAGTGCTGCTCTCATAGTGTCGATATAGGCACCCCCCACGCAATATGAACATAGTATGCACTGTAGTAAATAATCACACAAAAACAGGTTTGTTGGAAAACAGTTTGCTGCAGGTTTATTTCATATAAGGAGTATGCCAACGTGGTGGGATAAGTTACGGGTGATCCAATGACAGGCAGCGGTGACTGACCTTAGCTGCCCTGCCTGCTTGATGAGCAAACCCATCGGTGCTACCATTTATGTGGGGATTCTCCCCCTTAAATACTGTGGACCACCAGTCCATGACTTTACTCACACCTTATAAGGAGCGTAGCGTAGCAGGGCAAGCCGTCTGGTTGCTCAGGCTTGTCACCGCCAGAAGGACTAACGGGGCGCTGACATTTATCCAGGTTCCTGCCATAAAGACTCCTCGGGTTTTGCATAGGGCACCCCTATTGTGCTCCTGATGAGGGTGCCCCTATGTACCAGTCAGCCTCCGGCTCGCCCTGTAACTCCGCCTGCAAAACAAAAATAACAACTCAACATGTTACCTACCCTTCAGCGCCCTCCAGCCGGAACCCCGGGTATGTGGTAGGGAGGGAGACTGAGTGACCAGGAGGGACAAAGAGGAAGGTCAGTGGGCGGGGCAGGTATAAATACCTCACCCGACCCACTGGGCACCGGAAGAGACGCGGCCCTGGTGCCAGATTTGGGGAGGACACCTTGGGGGTCCCCGTGACTACAGCGTGGGGATGTGCCAAATATGGCACTAAGGTGGCCACCCATTTATATAGGCGCCCTGCGTGCTCTGTGGGCAGCCTCACAGTGCCGACATTGGCAACCCTCCCCACGCAATGTGAACATAGCATGCACTATAATAAATAATCACACAAAAACAGGTTTGTTGGAAAATAGTTTGCTGCAGGTTTATTTCATTCAAGGGGTATGCCAACGTGGTGGGTTAACTTACAGGCGATCCAAGAGCAGGTAGCGGAGACTGACCTAAGCTGCCCAGCCAGCCTGATGGCACCGTGGCCAACCCAATCAGTGCTACCATTTATGTGGGGTGTTCCCCCCTTAAATACTGTAGACCACCAGTCCATGACTTTACTAATGCCTTTTTAGGGGCGGAGCATAGCAAGGAAAGTCAAAGTGTGTCGCGCTACCGCTGGGATAAAATCAAGTGCTGGTCTGCAGTAATGTCTGTGTACACTAAAGACATCACTGTGCAGTGTGTTATCAATGGGTAGCACTCTAGTCATTGTCTTCAAGTCTTTAGACCCCACTAAACTAAGCAGCTCAATCTGTCCCGCTCCCCTGTGGGTCCTGGCGTGGGATGCAGGGACCTGTGGAGGCTCCGAATGCGCCCGATCGTGTCAGCTGAGGGCCCTCACCTGTGATGCTAGAAGGACCCCACGGCGGAAGCGAATGGCTGCAGAAGACTTATGGGAGAAGTGCGCCACAATAAATAAAGGAGCTCCACTTATGCAAGAGCTCCTCTCACTGCTGCTACTCAGCATCTCCCCCTCTCTAGTTTCTCCTCAGTCACTGCTCAAGCAGTGATGACCTGGGATGGGCTGGGAAAAGTACTGCAGAGTACCAGCACAAGGGAGGAAAAGAGTTAACAAGTGGGTCCGCCTTAGAAGGAAATATTCGATTAGTTTGAGAGAGGACATGCTTGCATTTCTAAAAGTATTTCTAAAAATGATATCAATTCAGAATAACTTTCATAAATCAATATTAGTATTCATGTATTATCATAACATTACTTATGTCTAGGTAAGCTCAATTACAGCAAATTTCATTATTTCTATGAAATCTCACATTTTTCTAATTTCAAAACTTGCATAGACAAATCAGCAAGTCCTCATCAGGTCAATAAAAATTCCAGTATCTAAGAAAATAATAAAAGGTGTCAGTAACTGTCCCGGTCCACCTAGCAATTTCACCTGTTGAGCGAGGCAAAATGCTACTCTGCTCCCCCCACCGGCCCCAGGCTATGGCAGACGGTTCCGCTGATTGACCCGCTTAAAGGTTGGGAAGCAACATGACAGCTTCATCCTCGGAGAAACCTTGGGGCAGATTTACAAGCCCATTGCGCCACTTCTGCGTCACTTTTCCCATGGTAAAAGTGACGCAACAGTGGCGCAAGGGGTTTGTAAATCTGCCCCCTTATATTTTAAATGACCGCAGTCCGTTGGCTCACAGGCAACTGGGACTGTAAAAAGCTGCGAGCATCTTGCTCATTTGCAATACATTACGCGACATATTCTAAGATTGAGAGTCAACTAGGATGGGGAGTTATCGAGAAATATAATTAGACATAACAGGGATAGAATGTTACAAGCTCGCTTTGGGAAACCACGCCTTTATGGTTATGTGGATAAGGTAGCCCAGGGGCACAGAATAGGTGGGAGTTTATGCCTTGCAGAGTGGTAGTTGTGTAAGGAGTTTGGCATTGCAAGATTTCAAAGAGACAAGTCCAGGACAGCCAGTAGTACGAACGATAGTGTAGATGTGCAGCTAGCTAACACGTACACATTAATCGCATTCCTTAAACACGTGATTTGCTGTTTATATAGAAAATAATATTTTTAATTTAGTGTTGTGCTTGAGCAGATGCGTTATCAAATACACAAAGGGGCAGATCTACAAGCCCCGTACGCCACATTTGCGCCGCAGTTGCGTCACTTTTGTGACGCGGCGGTGCAAAGCCAGCGCAATGCTGTGGGGTATTTACAATGTGACTCATCTAGGGAGATGCATCACGTTGTAAAGCCCTGCACCACATGTGGGCGTTCTGGCGCAGGGGGGGGGGGCGTTCCTGCGCAGGAACGCCTCCTAAAAGTGGCTGAGTGAAATCTACAAGATTTCACTCAGTCAATTTTACGGCCATGCTGCATCAAAACACTGCGCAAGCTTGAAGCAGGCATAAGGATTGACGTAGCATGTTAGGCATAGGGGCACCCCGAGCCTTGCTGGAGCTGCGTCGCGCTTGCGACGCGACTCCAGCAATGCATCACCTTTACGGCAGCAGATGCGTCACGCATCTGTCTATTCTTGCCCCATGGTGCGCCGCATTGTAAATGCGGCGCATCCATGGTGGCGCAAGAGGTGTCTGTCGTGACGCAAAATAACTGGCGCATCCCTGCTGATATGCAGGGATGCGCCAGTTAATGTAAATCTGCCCCAAAATGTGTGACGTATTTAAGCTTTGAACTGTATAAATGAAACTGGACACCTATTTAAAAGTTGAAACCTAAGATTCCAGTCTCCAAGAGCATGCTGACCTTGCGCGTACGCAAACATTAAACTTTATACTATATTGCCAGCAGAAGTTGCGTCGCCTTCTCTTTCATCCAGCGAGTGAATAGTTAAACAAACCTCATACAGCAAGCCTATAGAAAGATCCCCACCCACTATCAATACTGGATTACATCCTGAACTGACTCTGAAGGTACAGAGGTCGAGCTAAGAATTTCTCAAATGTTGGTTATCGACTGCGAGATTGGTGAAAGAAGTTCCCATTCATATGGTGTGCTTCTTATTGACTACTCCCGGAGTAATAACTGTGAAGAGGAGAAGGTTAAAGATAGCTGTTTCCGACAGCCAAGCTGAAAGCTAAGAAAGCAATTGCAGGCATCTTTGTACCAGTTTGAGGAAGAACATAACTGTAGTGCATATATTTGCACATTTTACACTTGAAAAGGTGGGAAAAGGGATTGAAGAACTATAAAGTATGCTCAGCTGCACTATCTTGTTAGCTAACATGCTTTCCAGCTCTGATCAGAGTTTATGGGCTCTGAATATGTTCCAAAGAGCACCTCAAATTTATTTTGAGGAGTTGGCAAGAGTTCTGTGGAGGGACACCTTGTAGAAGCTAACCCTGGAGAAGAGTGTGCTCCCGAGTTGAACACAACAGGACTGTTAGATACTGCGCATTTGTGCTGAACTCCACTCCAATTGAGTCTACTGTACAGTCCATTCGGGTGGAGAAATAATGTACCATACCAAACAAACATATTTATTCTTACTATAAAGTGGGCCATTTTCTTCTTCCAAAGGCCAGAATAGTTTCCCGAGGAACAAGATATTAAAATCTGAAATGGAGAATGAGTCCCACACCCAGAAGAAAAAGCCCACTACAATGGAGTAAATAAGATTTCTCATTAGCGTACTAGTCCATTCCAATTTTTCCTTATGATTTCATCCATTAGAGAGGAAATTGCATATTCATTCACAAATTCCTCACTCACCCAGCACCAGTACATGAAGCTTAAACATTGTAGACTTTTGTTAGCAATTCCTTTCAGAAAGAAGATTGAATTTACATAATGTGTATTTCAAAACTGCAAAACATAGTAATTCCTAAGATGGAAAGAGGTCAGACTGGATTTGATTTTTGTAAAGCGTGGCATAGACCCAAAGGCATCTTGACACTAGGCGTCTGACAGGTCATTTACAACAACAGTGACAACTTAAATGGAATGGCAAAAAGCCAGGTTTTGCTGCTTCCTGAAAATATGTAAATTGGATTGGCCTCACAAGTTTTCTGAAACATGATTCCAGAGCTTGGAAGTGTGGTAGAAGGATGGAAAAGAGGTCAGACTTGGATTGGTGTATTGAGAAATCCAGACTGGTGAGGATAAGAACACTGGGGCAGATTTAAAAGAAAGGGACGCATCTATAAAGATGCGTCACTTTCCCTGCGCTACCATTAGAAACCCTTGCGCCACTATGGATGCGCCGTATTGTAATCATGGCGCAAGGATTGACAGATGCGTCAGAATTTCTGACGCATCTGTTGACGCAAAAGTCACGCATTTCAGGAGTGGTGTCGCAAGCACGACGCAACTCCAGCAATGCATGGGGCGGCCTATCATCATTGTGCTGCATCACTCCTTACGCCTGCTTCAAGCAGGCGTAAGAATTTGATGCAGTGGCGTCCTAGAAGTGGCGCAATGAAATCTTGTAGATTTCACTGCGTCACTTCTACGAGGCTTTTTTGCGTTGGAACGCCCACCCTGCATACATTATACCTGACGCAGGTATAATGTGACGCAGGGCTTTACAACGTGACGCATCTCCCTAGATGCATCACGTTGTAAATGGGCCGTATTTTTACGCTGCTGCAGCGTCTCGAAAAGTGACGCAACAGCGGCGCAAAAACGGCACAAGGGGCTTGTAAATCTGCCCCACTGTCTGGAGACAACTGAAGCTTTAAGCATTCAGTCATCCACATGCTAACAACAAAACAGCACGTGGGTTTCAGTTTTTAAATGAAACTTAGTGAATTCAGTAGGACTTCAGAATGAAGAGTGGTATCATAAATGTGAGGTCTTTTTGTAACTTTCCTTGACTGCCGAATGGAACTATGCTTCCTGGATATCACCTGAACATATTGAATCCCAAACATACATTGCCAACGAGATTCGAGAAAGAGTGAAAGGAATTAAATTAAATTGTAAAGGTACTGAGTTCAAGACATTCAAGTATTGTAGTATGCAGGTAAATATTCCCTGGTAAAATCTTTTCAGCTCTCTCCGGTCACAGGGCATTTATGCGTCTTCAGCCTGACACGCTGTTAAAAGTTGAATCCCTACTTAAACATGATACCTTTTTAAAAAAAAATAAAAAAAAGCTTTTTCCCTCAGTATATTCCCTGGTTCTGTTAGGCATCTCTTCATCCTTGTTAGAATTTTTACTGCTCTTATCGTCCTGTTTCATTGCCTATTGATGTTGTTTTGCACTGATGTTTTACTTTGTTTATTATCTCAATAAAGCTTTCTAAATTAAAAAAAAAGTTGAATTCCCATGGACCACCCTTGGTTAACACTGTCCTACAAATTCATTAGTTGAAAGAAATAACGTTTCTCAAATATAATATAATTGTCTTTAATAATGTGCAAAATGTGACATGTTCTTGTCTTTGTCCTTTGATGCCTTGAATTCCTTGTCAAGGATCACAGACCGAGGAAGGCAATAACGTTGGGCCTTTGCGTTAGTTTTGTGCTTCTGTTGCGTCACTTTTTATGACGCATCCGCGGCGTAAAACATGCCTCCTGTTGCGCCCTATTTACAAAGTGACGCATCTAAGCAGATGCGTCGCTTTGTAAACCCCTGCGCTACATTATACCTGCGCCAGGTATAATGTATGCAGGGTGCGCGTTCCCACGTAAGTAAGCCTCGTAGAAGTGACGCAGTGAAATCTATGAGATTTCAATGCGCCACTTCTAGGGTACAAAGGGGCAGATTTACGTTCCCTGGCGCATCCCTGCAAATCAGCAGGGATGCGCCTGGGAAGATGCGCCACACAAGTTTGCCCTTGCGCCACTGCAGATGCGCCACATTTACAATGCGGTGCATCATGGCGCAATGACAAGTAAATGCGTGACGCATCTGCTGGCGTAAGGTTGGCGCAGTGCTGAAGTTGTGTCGCAAGCGCAACGAAACTCCAGCACTGTTCCAACCTGCCCTATCCCTAACATGGTGCGTCACGCCTTACGCCTGCTTGAAGCAGGCGTAAGGATTTGACGCACCAGCGTCGGAAAAGTGACTGCGTGAAATCTCGTAGATTTCACTGCGTCACTTTTCCGAGGCTTTTTCTGCCTTAACGCCCACCCTGCATACATTAAACCTGACGCAGGTTTAATGTGGCGCAGGGCTTTGCAACGTGACGCATCTCCATAGATGCGTCACGTTGTAAATAAGGCGCAGCATGGCGCTAGCTTTGCGCCGCCGCTGCGTCACAAAAGTGACGCAACGGCAGCGCAAATGTGGCGCACAGGGCTTGTAAATCTGCCCCAAAGTGTCAATATCTTACGCCTGCCTCACAGCAGGCGTAAGACTGACGCAGGCCCTCTCTCATGGGGCTTGCCCCATGTAAAAGGACACATTGCTCGAGTTGCGTCACTTTTGTGACACACTCCAGCAATGCGTCACTTTAGTGCCTACAGATACGTCAGAAATACTGGCGTATCTGTAACTCCTTGCGAGATGATGCGTCATATGACAAATCCATCATGTCGCACGAAGGGCGCACTGAGATGTGTCGCATCGCTGCTTTCTCGCAGCGATGCGTCATTTCTCATAAATGAGGCCCTTTATCTTTACCTAGGCTGAAGGAGAAACAAAATGAAGACTGCATAATAAGATTCCTTGAAACTACGGTTCGTTCATCTATGTTTTTTTTGTTTGTTTTGTTTTTACATACAGAGGAAGAACGCTTAAAAAGATATATTGGAAGATGGCTTTTTTCCAGTCCTCCCAAGATTAACAAAGAGCAGCATACCAAACCATCCTAATTAATAATTTATCAGCAAGACCAACTATCTCCATGGCCCTGAACATAACCAGAAGGTAATCATACATCAGTATTTTCCGTAGACTTTTTGAATTGGTATCCCATGGAATCAATGTAGGGATAGACATTCAGTATGGAATATTGGGGATCCTGTAAATAAACCCTCAGATCTTTAATTGTTTTTAAACGAATTATTCTGCCATTACGGGATTTTAATTGATCCAATCAGTAGGCATGACTTTAGAGCTGCTCTCACAGTATTCACGTATTTTGCTCTATTTAAATAGTCCATATGCTTGGCATTAATGTGGATAGGAGAGCACCAAAAATGTAAAAAATACGGTTCTTCTATCCCAGAAAAGCTTTTCTAGGATAACCTGAAGAAGCTGGCAGTGGTACTCGGTGGAGAATGTTGAACATTGTAAGCTCAAGACACTGCCTGCAGCTGAACAAAAAAATGCAGGTGAAGCCAGACCAAAAAGTGGAACTATGATTTCCAATGTTCGTGAAAAACTTTGATCCTCAGGCCAATTCCCTAAGTTATGACGACTTCACAATAAAAAAATACAACTTATTCCTGTGGGTCCCTGACAGGATGAGCCAGAATCGAAGAGGAAACACAGCAATTGAAGATGCTCTTGACCGAGTCAAAAACATATGGGACACAGAGAAGGAAACAGGCATGGTTGTTGGCAGGAAAGAGCTGCTAGTAAAACCATTTATAACAGTGCAGGCTTGTAGGCATCAAGGAGCACTGGCAAATGCAGGTGGGTCTGTACAGACAAGAACTGAAGGTTATCTAATCAATACAAACCCTGTGGCCATCCAGATACCACCAAACAGAAATGGGCTGACATGATAGAGATAGGGGTCTACAAGTCTTTAATTCCGACAGAGAACTGTTGCAGCTAGAAGAATTTAACGACAAAAAAAGTCAGTACTGCCAGTAAATATTCTTTTGCTACAGTTATATCCTTTACATGTTGGTCTCAATATGGAGAAGTTAAAAGGCAGGGTATTCAACAAAATTATAATAACAGTGATGGGAAGTACATCTCAAGAAAACATGCTGTAGGGCTGCACATCCTGGGAGTAGTGTCTGCATTAAGCACATGCAGCTGGCCAAAGAGGCTGTTTTGCCAATTGCATTACTAAGTGCATGCCACTGGAAAGCAACAAAAGCGGTCTTAACTTTAACAAAAGTTTTGCTATCATTTCATTGAGCAGGGAGGGGCAATGAATTGATACAAAGGCTTATGCAGTGGATAATCAAAGAATGAGTGTGTCTTGCAGGAGCATTCCCTGTGTACATAGCCCTGAGCGTCAGATAAAAACCTCTGGCCTTCGTGCCATCGACTAAAAATTTAGAGCACTTCTTATATTCATATTAACATGTATCATGTGACACAGAGATGTGGAGCCAACCGGAAATCCAGGATGCAATCACTGAGGAGTGGATCCCACGTAGCACCTTGTCATCCCTCAGTGTGTCCTTCTGAGATGCCATGAGTCTGTGCAATGCACTTTACTGCCGGACCTGGTCTAAGATTACCCGACAAAAGGCAGTTTCCAGCTTAATACAGCAAGGCACCCTAGTTTTAAGCAGGGCTGACCAACACAGCTAAGATATTTCAATTATATTATTTAGATTTAACTGACATAGGACAAAAGCTCTATCGTGGGAGAAGCATGCATAGTTGGCTGCTCAACAATGCAAATAAAAAGGCTCATGTGTGGAGTTTCATTGGGATCTAGTTGCAGCCAAATAACCTTTCAAGAATTAATGTGGATATCAATTTGAACCTGATGGTGGTTTGAAAAATGAACCTCCTTTAAAATGGTGAATGGCAAGTGCATTTCTGTTAGTCTAAAACCCAATCACAACAAGCAAACCACTTGTTTCTTAACCTGAGAAATGCTTTTTGCTTGTCTGATCAATTATTCTGCGACGAGTTTTGGTAGCGATATGCCAAACGTACAGGGTATAAGAGCCCGAGACCAGCAATCAAGAGGTAGAATGAAATTTCACTCTTAGTTTAGAATGAAGGTTCACCGTAGAAGATGCAGGATCTGCCCTATGGCCATGCCACGATCCAAAACCAAAATGTTTTGCCCACAAAATACAGTGACCACTCATGATAGATTTTTTCAATTCTTTTTTTTCTGAAAAGGATCAAACAAAATATATAGCCTTCCGGTTTAATTTAGAAAAAGGCCCTCAAAAGAACACGGACATTTTCTAAAAGGTGAAAACATTCAGGTGGCGATAACGATCCTGTAAAAACATTCCCCGTACGACTCGTATCCGGTCTTTTTACCGTACGAATCGTACAAGTGCCGTACAAACTGGCAAGTACGATTCTCATGGGAAAAACTCCATACGAGTCGCATTGGGAATAATTCCCCACACGTCCTCGGGTCGGAAAGTGTGTCCGACACTTCCCCGGACGATTTACCGTACAAACGTGAAAAGTGAAGTCCGACCGCGCAAGTACGATCCATCCCGTGCGTCCGATGTCACAACCGTATGGAAAAAACACCGTCCGCACCGAACTCCCATAGCAACCATGGAGACATGTGCCCGCATACGCGCCGCCCCCCCCAGCCCCCGTATGTACGCGCCTAACCACCCCCCCAGCCCCCGTGAGTACGCGCCGAACCACCCCCCCAGCCCCCGTGAGTACGCGCCGAACCACCCCCCCAGCCCCCGTGAGTACGCGCCGAACCACCCCCCCAGCCCCCGTGAGTACGCGCCGAACCCCCCGTGTATGTACACCCGTGTACGTTCGAGTCGTACCCCCGTGTATGTACACCCGTGTACGTGTCGAACCCCCCGTGTATGTACACCCGTGTACGTGTCGAACCCCCCCGTGTATGTACACCCGTGTACGTTCGAGTCGTACCCCCGTGTATGTACACCCGTGTACGTGTCGAACCCCCCGTGTATGTACACCCATGTACGTTCGAGTCGTACCCCCCGTGTATGTACACCCGTGTACGTTCGAGTCGTACCCCCCGTGTATGTACACCCGTGTACGTGTCAAACCCCCCGTGTATGTACACCCGTGTACATGTCGAACCCCCGTGTATGTACACCCGTGTGCGTTTGAGTCGTACCCCCCGTGTATGTACACCCGTGTACGTCTCGAACCCCCCTGTGTATGTACACCCGTGTACGTGTCGAACCCCCCGTGTATGTACACCCGTGTACGTTCGAGTCGTACCCCCCGCGTAGCGCTGGGGGTACGCACCGTACATACACGGGTGGGGGTACGACTCGAACGTACACGGGTGTACATACACAGGGGGTTCGACACGTACACGGGTGTACATACACGGGGGGGTTCGACATGTACACGGGTGTACATACACGGGGGGGTTCGACACGTACACGGGTGTACATACACTTGGAGAAGTGTAGCTCACTGGTTAGAGGAGGCGTACCCTGAAGCAGAGGTCAGACCCGGGACCAGGGTTCGATTCCCGACGCGGCAGGGTCTGGAGCCCAATTGTCCACGGACTCGATAATTCTCGCTTCGGTGCCAACTCTAAGCATGAGTTCACACTATGCAGCTCTGGGCAACAAGCTTGCTTAATCTCCACAACGGCCCCCGCAGCGGGATGCCTGGCTTTCACCTTGGGGATGCCCAGTACGGGTTATCTCACAGGGAAAAACCAGGACGGGTTCCCAATGCAAGCGCCGAGATGCCCAAGGGTAATTTGAGCGCTATATAAGACCGCACATACATACATATATACATACATACACGGGGGGTTCGATACATACGTGGGTGGGTTCGACACGTACACGGGGGGTTCGATACGTACACGGGTGTACATACAAGGGGGGTTCGACATGTACACGGGTGTACATACACGGGGGGTTTGACACGTACACGGGGGGGGTTCGACACGTACACGGGTGTACATACACGGGGGTTCGACACGTACACGGGTGTACATACACGGGGGGTTCGACACATACACGGGTGTACATACACGGGGGCGTTCGGCGCATACTCACATGGGCTGGGGGGGGTTCGGCGCGTACCGGGCCCCCTATTCTGGTCGTTTCGCGGCGTACTTCGCTTTTCCGGCACTTTTTGGGTGCCGTGAAAATATTGCCATCCGGACTGCTGTCGGTTCGAATCGTACTTCCTGGGTCGTGAAACGCTGCCTAACAGCGTCCCGACGTCACGTCGGAGCATTCCCGGATCACATTCGTATGTATATTTTCGTCGGACGGTGTTTTTTACGATTCGTACGGAAATGATGTTTCCGTGCGAATCGTACTTCCATGTTTGTAAAGTTTTACAACCGGGTACGAGTCGGACGGAGAAAACGCTCCGACCGACGGTTCGTACCAGGTTTTTCCAGGATCGTAATCGGCACCCTGGAGTTCTGTTGATTGCCACAGAGCTCCCTGGAATCAGTGGTGGCTGGGAAGTCTACCTGCATTCACATTCTCATGGCTGAGATGATGGCCATTGACTAGTGCAAATTTAAGGCACAGCTACTCCAGGAGGATCATAGTCAATTAACATAAGTTATGAACTGGCCAGTAAGACTCCCATAAGCTAATAAGGGAGTTGCCTTCTAAGGATCCACATCGTTTTACCTTTCTTGAAACCCAGTGGGAATGCACTTTTCATTTAGAAAGCAGTATTTTCCAGCATTTTATTCTGTGCTTTAAGTGTGATGTAAAAGGTGGGGGAGGGAGGTTCTAAAAGGGTTGTGGTCTTAAAGGTATTAAGGAACTTGCGGGTACAAGCATCAAAATCAGAAATAGCGATTCCTAAATTGCGAATATTAAGGAATCGCAATTTAGAAATCGCTATCCGCAATGCATGAACCAGTTCGTGCAAATTTACCAAATCGGTAACTATCGCAAACCTGAATAGCGATTTCCCAAAAGAGATGCGCAAAATCCAAAAACACCTTTTGCGATTTCACATTTTGCGAAATCGCAATTAGTGAACTCGCAAATTGAGAGTTCGCAAAAAGCGTGTCGCAGTGGAAGCATGCTGATGACATCACAACCAGGAAGTCATCCAGCCCATGCTTCATTCAGTGCCCAGAGGAAGAGTGAGGAGGAAGCAGAGTGCTGGAGCCGAGTTGATACATCACCCAAGTCTGTTTGCTGTAACTTTCTGTGCACCAAAATGGCTCAGACATCAGCGGAGAGTGCCACGCCCAGCAAGAGAAAACTGAAATTCAGTGAAAGAGAACTTGAAAACCTCATTGAGAAGGTGTCCAAGAGCCATGACAAGCTCTTTGGAAAACTTTCACTCCAAGTGCCAGAGACAGAAACACGCAGAATATGCCTGCATATAAAGAGCATGGTAAATGCTGTGGGTGTCACACACCGCAGCATAGATGATCTCAAGAAGAGGTGGTATGACCTGCATAGCCATGCCAAGGAGCGAATTGCAGAAAGGCTAAAGGAGGCAAGGAGCACAGGAGGTGGCCCATCTACAGTACCCAACAACACAGCCCTGGAGGACCTGATGGAAGCGATAATCCAGCCTGAGGCAGTGGTGGGAGTGACCCAGCTGGACACATCCTGCGTGGCTAGTACCACACAAGGTAAGATGCATGCAACCATACACTTCTAAGGACTGTTCAATTGTGCATATACTCCCAGACCAACCCCAGTGTACAGGTCAAACTCCAGTCCACGTTTTACCTCATACACCCAATGCATTATGGGAGTTGTAGGCATGTCAGTTAAGTGGGCAGTCAAACACAACAATGGGAAGTAAATCACACCAACACTGCATGGCAGTCAGTGACTGCAGTCAGTGATTTAATGTGAGCCAAGTATGCATAATGTAACACAATAGTAAGATTAACACAAATTAACATTGCACTGTTTCACATCACATATGCAGCTGAAGTCGACTCGGAAGACAGTGATTGCCTACACATCTCGAAGACTCCTGCTGAGACTGAGTTGGAGACTCCAGTTGCCCCAGCAAGCACACCCCACGCACCCAATCAATTTTTTTCAATTATAGACTTTATTCGATATGTAAAAACAATATCATAAAAAGTACAAATATTCATATTTAAAAAGTCGACAAAGTTCAATAATAAAATATCACAAAAAGTCATAAAAACGTTAAAAAGAGTACACTAAGCATAATTACAGTAATATAGCAGCCATCGTGAAATCATTTGAGTAAGAGATACACAGCACCCGTAAGATCTTGTATCATCTAGGGCTGCATTGATGCCCTTATTCTCACAATCACTTTTAAGTAAGAGGAAACCACAGCAATGGCTAAGGGATTATCCAGTGTTTTCAATTTATAATAGGCCGCTCTACAGGAACGTAGTCCCCATGATTTAAGCAGTGGTTTCAAAAAGGTAACCCTCGGCAGTTGATAAAACCTACAGAACAAGATGCAGTGAATATATTAGATTGTAGTGACAGGCCATCACAGGGGCATTTCTCCAAATTTCTGGACCAACAATTTTGATTGGGAAATGTTAGTAGTCTGAAAAAGGTATCAGTATGGAAACGAGTCACGAGCATGCAAATGAAAGGGGATGGTATTAAAATTAAATATTGCTGAATCCCATTAGTTGTGGTAGAATGTTGGTGATCAACTACCGTGCTCTTAGATTTTTCAAAAGACCAACGTCGATTAGTCAGGTGGCTTAAAACGAATCGTTTTAATGTGACTCTCGGTATTTTATTCAGAGTTGAGGGGTCAGAGAAAAATTCTGGATGCCCTAAGTCGGATGACAGGTTTCTTACGTGTTTCAGCCACTTAATATTATCAACCTCATTCAGGCTGAGACAATCTGTGATGATTTCCCTGTTGAAATATGTCTCTTGGTTGGTCCAGACTTTGTGCCATAGAATGATGGGGGAAGAATTTATAATGTCCGTAATATGCGTGAGGCCAAGTTCATTATGCATCACATATGTTGATGTACCACGTGGGACAGCCAGGAGATAGCGCAGAAATAAGTTCTCAGAACGTTGGATATGATCAACGTGCTCGATTCCCCAGATCCCAGATCCGTAAGTGCCGGTCGAAACACACTTAGCCCTGTAAATCTGTAATAAGGGGTTGATCGGGCGTCCCCCCAGCTTTTTTGAGAAATTAATCAGTGCGCCTATAGCTTTAGAGAACGCAGCACCCCTAGCTTGAGCGGCAGCCTGCCAGGTGCCCCTCTTATCAAAAGTAATGCCCAAGTATGGGAACCTATCAGTGCTTTCCAGCTTACTACCATTTAAAAAGATGGAGCATTGTTTCTTTCCAATTCCTAGACCACAGGACATGGTGAAGGTTTTGGAGGCATTAACTTTTAAGCCTCTCTGTGACATGAAATCAGTGAATTCACCTACTGCCCTTTGAAGCCCCATGCGAGTCTGTGACATTATTGCTGCGTCGTCCGCGTAAAGGAGTATGGGTATGGGTTTCCCATTTATAGTAGGGTAGTCATAGTAAGTTCTGTTAAGATGGTGACCGACAGAATTTATATGAGGGTAAAAAGTAAAGGGGCTAATATGCATCCCTGTCTTACACCTCTCCTAATATAAAACCTATCAGAACATTCTCCCCGTCTACCATATCTAACACGGGCTGATGCTCCCCTATAGAGCTCTTTGATAAACGCGAGAATAGGGGGCTCTAGTCCAATCTCGACAAGAGATTCCCAGAGGAGCTCATGATCGACGCAGTCGAATGTGGAGCTGAGATCTACGAAAGTCACAAAAAGGTTTCCCTTTTTTGCCTGAGTATATTTGGCAATTATGAGGGTCAAATTCAAACCTTGCTCAATGGTGCCTCTACCCTGTCTAAAGCCATATTGTAAATTGGAAATTATATCTTGCTCACCGATTCAATCGTGAATTCTGTTTAAAATAATTCGCCCTGCGACTTTCATTAAAGAGTTGAGCAGTGAGATTGGGTGATAGTTAGAAGGATTGTTCCTATCGCCTTTTTTAAAAATCGGCACTACAACCGCCTCAGGCCATGTGTCAATGAAGCCTGTGGCATTCAGAGAATTTAGAACATTTGTGAGCAAGGGGGCCCACAAATCCGGGTGTGATTTAAAAACATCAATTGGTACACAGTCTGGGCCAGGAGCCTTCCCAGAAGGGCTTTCTTTCAGTGCCACAAGTACCTCACCACAGTCGAAAAAGACATCCAAAGGAAAAAGACTGGAAATGTTTGACTCTATCTGAGGGTTAGGGTGACTTTCCAAGGCGCCCACATGTTCTTTAGGGTCTAGTATATTATATAAAGTGCCAAAGTGACTAACCCAGGCTTCAGCGGTTATAGCTAAATCAATTTTTATTGGCTGGGTGCACTGCAAGAAAGGTGCATTTACTGCCTTCCAAAAGGCGGTATTATCCCTATTACTAGAAGCTTCCTGTAAAGCTAGCCAGGCCTCTGATTTCAGCTGTTTTTTTCTGGCCAGTCGGACTGCACGGTAATTTTGTCTGGCTTGCCGTAATTCTGACTGGTTTCTTGGGTTAGATTTTAGGACAATTTTTAAATGTTTCAGAGCTTTAGAGCAAGTCCTATTAAACCAGCCTTGACTGCATAATGAGGTTTTCCTTGGGGCTCGTATGAGTAATCTTTTAATCTCCATCGTAATTATGGAAAAAGAATGGCTGATTGCCTGGGGACTTTCTGTTGTTGACAAGCATATCTGTATGTGCTCGTAGGTATTTTGACCAATGAGTTAAGAAAAGCAGGGGGGACTACTTTATCCCATTTTAAATAAAGCCCAATAATAGTTCCCAACTTGTGTGGCGGGGTATAGGACGGATTCTTCCTTACGTCAGAATTAACAAGTAAGGTTAATTTTAAGGTCACCACAATAGGGTAGTGATCACTAATGGCAGTATCAAGAGTCTCCCAATTAAATATGAGCTCTGAGTACCTGGAGGATAATAAAGTGTAATCAATTGTAGAGTGACAACCTCTCCCATTATAAGTTGGTTTGAAGCCCTTTGGTGGAGAACACAACTCATTCACATATGATAAGTTGAAATGAGATGTTAGGCCGTTTAAAAGGTCTCCTAATTTAGTGTGCGAAAAGTGGGTAGAGGAATCACTGCTGATAGTATCCAAACCACAGGTGCCTTTAATACTCTGTGTGCACAGTGGACAATTGAAGTCCCCCACCCAGTTAAGCAACACATCAGTTTTGAGGTGGTTCTCAATTTTTATTAAGTCGGCCTTTAAGCCATTGAGAACCAATTCATAACGGGAACTTGGGATGGTATTATAAAAATTAACCAAAATAATATTTTTAAAATGTCCATTTGTTAAGGAAATAATCTGGTAATTTTCAGTCCCAGTAAAGTTTGTTTGTAATAATCCACATTCCACAGATATGTATGTCGAGAGCCCACCCTTATTTCTGCCATATGAACTAGGAGAAGCTGGGGTGTGTAAAGTCTTATACCCTAAGAGATGAAGTTCATTGATGGTCCAGGTTTCTTGCAAGCAGATGATACTATGGCGAGATACAATTTGAACCCATAAGGGGTTGGTCAATTTGTTAGGGAGACCTGCCACGTTCCAAGACAGTAGGTTGTCCCCCAGTGGGGATTTTTTATTACAGATGTTACCATTCATAGTATCCTTTGGAGTCACAGTAATTTCCTGAGATAGAGAGGGAATTAATAAAAGTGAAGTATCACTCGTTGGATGGTGGATCAAAAGAGAGTTAGATGTTAAACTGCCAATTAAACTATCAAATTCAGGATTTAAAGGGTGACAATCAGTGGCGTAATTTGACTTCGTCCTGGACTTACCAAAGTTCATAGGGTTAATCTTCTGGTTAGGATGATCAGAATCTGAAATGTTTTGCAGAGGACTCGTAATGAATAAATTACCAGCCTCACTCTCAGGGTTTGAGAGTCAGTCTAAATCATCTAGGCCGGAGAGAGTGGCATATCGGTTTGAAGTAGGAAGAGTAAAATGGTGGACCTCTGTATTAACCTTGGATAATAAATGTGGTTTTGGAGGGTTTAACAAAAGGGAACGGGATAAAAATAACTTAGATCATGCGTCGAGATGCCTGCGCCCCTACTCAAGGTATACCAGTCCACTATGTGGTGCAATGCCCTGCGATCTCTAAAGTTTACGATGATGACGTCTCCCTGGATATCCTTTGGTCTGGGTCCCACCCATCTCAGTCTTCTCACATGGAGTGTTTCGCCATTAACAGGGGGAAGTGGCCTGTTTTGACTCAGCCAATGTACTACCTTGTTTTTGAGTTCTTGGTGTCTCTCTGTTTTACCCGGGACCAGCTCCGGGACACCTGTGAGAATCACTACATAAGGAGCTGCTTCTGGAGGCAGGTCGATATGGTGAGTCGTTCCCTTCCTGTTATTCGGAGGTGGCTGCATGTTGACATTATTGCGATGGTGCTCAACAGAATTGTGTATTTGATCAGCTCTACTATTTCTTTCGCCGATAGTTCTTTCCTCTGATGTAAACGTGGCAGCATGTATGTTCTCCTTTCCGGCCGGTGGAATTGCCTGGCTGACTTTTTGATTAAGTGAGGGGGGCCCAGCATTGGGGATAGGGATAGAGTTTTTTAACAAACAGGTGTTCAATTCCCTATTTGGTGCAGTAAATAAAGCAATTGATGCTTCCAGGGACGATAACTGTGCTGCAATGTTTTTGACCCTCTCCACCAAGGGTAAAAGTAATGATTTTACTAGGTGCTCTATGTCGCCCAGTAAATTAGAGGGAAGCGACATAGGTAACTGTGTACAATCTTGAAAGGGCTTTACAGGTATTGAAATCAGCGGGGTTTGATAAATAACTTTGGAAAGCTCAGGGTGGGCATCTTTCCTCCCTTTTTTCTTGTGCGACATTTTCTTTACTAAAGACTTAGGGGCGGTGGATTTGTTTCTGACAACCTTTCTCTTATTATTTTTAACAATTTTAATTGGAATCAAGTCCTCAGAAGAAATGTCCATTGTAGATTGTGTGTTTGAAATATGTGTATTGATAGCCTTTGATGTAACCGGTATGTCTGTTAAGTCATGTAGTTGCGGAGAGGAGCCAGCGTCATGTACAAAATCAGTGCCAATATTAGGGGTCGGCGGTGAAAGTGCGTGCTGAATATGACCTAGGGACGAGCGCTTATGGTACATAGGGTCCAAAGACAGACGGCGCTCTGTAATGGCTATCTCTTGCTCTAAGACAGTAGCAGCCCTGGTAATGAAGTGGTCTAATGTCCCCCTGACAGAACCCCCCACCAAGGATTTCCTAGTTTTACTAAGGTGAATAGGCATAATGTGACAGAACAGGTAGTGCACTATCAACCTCCAATACAATACGGGAAATATAAGCAACTGTTAATGTTTGGAAGATAGAGAACGGAGCAAATTACTTGAGGTAAGTCCGACCACATATACACAAAAGTAAATCAAATGATGCTCACACGGGTAAGTCTTGTAGAGGCCTCAGCAACCAGCGTTAAAGGGGGGTGGCCCAGCCCAGCCTCTATCGGCCTTGGACGGCCGTAGATGGCCCGCCCTTTTCCCGGGCTTCGCCTGGCACGTCCCGCGCGCGTCCCACGACGCGGAGGGAGCCTGTTGGCTTTTAGCGCCTCCTGGCGCGGAAGTCTGGTCAATTGGGGGCGGGCTCCACAGCCAGGAATTCTGGGGATTGTAGTCCTCGCACTCCGCTCGCCGCGCGCTGCTAGCTGGAACCACAGCAGCGTCGGCGGAATCGAGCAGGAGAGACCCCGGACACCCAACGGCCCCACACCTCTGCCCCAGGTCCACAGGTCACAGGTAAACAACACGAGTGATTCGCAGATTTACGATGAGGCCCCCGCTCCACCGAGGGAGCTTGTTGGCTTTTAGCGCCTCCGGGCGCGAAAGTCTGGTCAATTGGGGGCGGGCTCCACAGCCAGGAATTCTGGGGATTGTAGTCCTTGCACTCCGCTCGCCGCTCACTGCTAGCTGGAACCACAGCAGCATCGGCGGAATCGAGCAGGAGAGACCCCGGACACCCAACGGCCCCACACCTCTGCCCCAGGTCCACAGGTCACAGGTAAACAACACGAGTGATTCGCAGATTTACAATGAGGCTCCCACGCACCCACCAAACGCAGGGCCCAAGTTCCTTCACTGCAGCCCATGGAATCAGAGCTGGCTCCTGCACCCACTCCTGCAACCAGCCAGCCTCGTGTGAACACACCACCTACACCCCAGGCACAGGTCCAACATGGATGGAGGCGCAGTTCAAGAGCCCGCATTGCTGTTCAGGAAGATTAGGCTCCAAATGTGTTTGGTGGCGTCGAGTCCCAGATGTTGCGGGTGCAATGCCTGCAAGCAAGACACATGGGTTCAATCCAGATGCACATATCAAAATTGTCCAACAACATCAGCCTCATGACAGATAGTGTGCGTGAACTAACCACAGCGGTTGTGGAGGGAAATAGGGAGACCAACTCAAGCATACAGGAGCTCACCAGGGTGATGCATGCGGGCCACAGCACAGAGAGGAGAAGGCATCGCCAGAGCATGATGCGCATGGCAGCCTATACCAGGTCCAACATCAAGCTCTGCAACACCACTATCCTGCTGGCACGTCGCTCCGTGGCCATGGAAATTGATAAGGTCCATTGTTGTGGGGATGTGGCCAGGGCCCTAGGACAAGTGACTACTGCCGTGGAACAGAGTCAGACCGATACTGTTGGTGGCAGCAACTTAACGGGGGAGGAGGGGAGTGAGGAGGCATCCAGTCTTAGCAGCCTGTCGGTGCCAGTGACTACTGCCAGGAGGCGCAGTTCCCACAGCACAACACCTTCTGTTGCACATCACGATGATGTAGCTGATGCAGGCGAAAGCCTTTTGGGGGTGCGTGGCATGAAGCGCTAGCCAGACATGCCCTCCTTTGTTTGCCCATGGTGACGTAACCATGATCAAAACCATTATAGTGATTCTATCCAGGGCATGGAATTGTTTATTTTACTGTATTCTTCTATTCAATCACGGTTCTATTTTGCACAAATCTCTGTGTGGCTACACATTTCTACGTGGGCCCATGTTAGTAAATACTTTTCTGTTCGACATTTAAATGTCTTGTCTCATTATTACTAACCTCAGAAATAATGTTGTGTGATGTCTGCACGTCTCCTTTGCCCTTCTGCTGAGTTTGCCCCATGCGCTTGTCGGAATTGTGTGGGTGGTTGGTTGTTCCCCTCAGACTCACTGTCGGACACCTCGATGTGTATACCTCTCCTGGTGGCAATATTGTGCAACATGGCACATGCAGCCACGATCCGGCAGCAGGTCTCTTCATGGTACTGCAACGCTCCACCAGTTTTGTGTAGAATGCGAAAGCAGCTTTTCAGTAGTCCAAACGCGCGTTCAATCACATTCCGTGTGCTGATGTGCGCTGCATTGTACCTCTGCTCATGTGGTGTGGCTGAGTTGAGGTATGGCGTCAATATGTAGTTCCGCACGGCATATGCGCTGTCCCCTACAGGGTGGAAAGCAAAGGGTTAGCCACAGTTATGCATTGACATTCGTTTGATTTATGTAGAGAATAAGTAAATGTGTGTGCCAAGCAGATGCCCTTCGCCAAATTCACCCCAAAGCAGACGCGTGTGGATGCCACTGTGTCGGAATATATAGGAGTCATGGGTGCTTTCAGGGAATTGCGCCACAATGTCTGTTATGATATGTTTTGCATTGCACACTACTTGCACATTGATTGAGTGATAGGATTTCTGTTCCTGAAGATGTATTCATTCACTGCTGGGGGACAAATAGGGACATGCGTACAATCTATGCAGCCGATCACATGAGGGAACTGTGCTACCTGGTAGAAGTCCAGTTTTGTCTTGTTCAAATCCTGTTGGTTTGTGGGGAAGGTGATGTGGGTGTGGATCCTTGTCATCATGGCATCAAGGAAGGTTTTGAAGAAACGTGAAAGGGAGCTTTGTGATACCCCTCCAGCTACCACCCCCTGGAAACTGCCTGAGGCAAGTAGGTGCAGGCAACATAGGACCCGTAAATGTGCAGGGATAGCATGGGTTCTACTGGTCTGGCGCTGCATTAGGGGTTCCAATTCTACTATTAGGTGCATGATCATTGCACCGTTGAGCCTGTACTTATTGTAGATTTGATCTTCTGTTTGTCCCAGCAAAGTGATGCGCACTCTGTAAATCTGCTCCTGTATTCTCCTTCTGCGCTGGGCTGCTGCATGCATGCATCCTCATCCTCCTCGCCATCACGTAGAGCGCTGCCATTATGAAAGGCGTCAGGTGCCTTCTGAGTCAGTTTAAATAGGTTTCAGACTGGTTACACCTGTGCGGTTTATTTTTTTTAACTTTACCACCTGATTGTGATTCCCCTTATTCTGCACTTGCAAAATAGCGATTTTCCAGCGAATCGCTAATTGCAAGTTTACATGCATTGAATTGCGACTCTTTAATAAGGATTTGCATTATTGGTTCTCGCAAAATTTGCGAGTCCTTATTTTTGCGAAACAGTTTGTTTTTCGGTAAATGGGTTCCTGCATTTGAAAGGGTTGAATTGCGTTCGCAAACGGCCTTTTCTTGCGAATCACAATTTTTGCAAGGCTTTTTTTGCTTGATGCATGTGCCTGTTAGGCATCATTAAGAGTTTGGTGGAAAGGATACTGTGTCAAAAAAGTGAAGGATTAACCCCCCGGACAAAAACCCTAAGTCTGACCACTCTATTCTGACATGGATTAGACCGCCAGTTGTCTGAGGCCAGTGCCCCCGCTGACAGCCGTGGTAAAACTGACTCCGATGGCCCCAAGGAGCAGGGGCTCAAAGGACCAACTGCATCAGTCCCCAGCCCTATTTGGAGTGGATGGTGTAAATGTCCTGTTTTTTCTGTCCATCCTGAACGGGAAAAAGAATAATGACAAACATCCACTGGAAGAAGACTCCCAGCGTTTGGGGGCCACTATATTTTTTTGTTTGTTTCTAAAAAAAATCAAAAAGTTTAGTGTGCGACACTAAAGGATGCACACTAGCTTTTAGTGGCTACACAGGAGCTGCAATAGCAGCAGCTCCCAGGAGTGCACAGAGGTCACAGCTGTTCTGGCAGTCTTCTGTTCGGCACAGTGTCAGGCGTAATGTCCTCTGCCACCCTGACTGTCAAAGTGAAGACCACCATACACTAAATCAGGGCCCAAAAATCGTCTACAAGAGGCATGGTCTATGTACCAAGTATACAGGGTAAAACAGTTGAACTGCAATCCTGAGCTTTTTATAAACCATTAGGAATACCTTTAATCAAAAGTCAACAAGACATCTATGTGTTTATAGGCCAAATGCAATAAACACTTGATAGGACAAATTTAAAAGTTGGCTCGCTATCTATTACTACCCTTGGACAGTCAAGTGTACAACAGGAGTACCCTGGTAATTCAATTGTAAACAAACACTATCTTAAGTCCTCAAACACCGATGGTAAAAAAAAGTATTCATCAAAAACGCTGTCCAGTTACCGCCTATTTCCACGTGACCAAGGAGAAAAGGACTCATAATGTCAGTCTGCTCTGAATCCCTTATCTAAAAACACTAATAGTCATTTGAAATCTGCCCAGTTAAGGTACTGAGAGCTCCAAGAACAATCTTAAATGGCTTGCAAACAAGATGAGCAACTGACTGGTTTGGCCAACGCAAACCACCACCTCCAGCAATAGCTGTGGGCCAGCTTACTTGAAATCTAAGCCTGGCTTTACCAAAATATATTGATGATAAAATGTAATCAGGTCCGCCAACAGAGTGACAATTTCCAAGGACTGGGCAGTTTTTTTTTCTTCACGGGTGAAGGACAGAATGAGGCTTCAGAAGGGAAGGACAGAAATAGAGGCCCACACATTCTACCCTGTTTCCATGTCCATTTATTAGTTCTGGCTTGACCATGCAGCTATCTCATTACCAATTATTTGAAATATACACACAGTGGGCGTTGGTTCCATCCAGAAAAGTATCCTCTGTCACCTCAGACTACTGTGCATTTGAGCATCATTCCGACTTCCAGGAATTGCTTTCATTTGAATGAATGAGTGACCATTTTACATTTGAAAAGCACATTCAATGATTTATGTCGTGGATGTGTTCTATCCAGAAATATTTTATTTAGCGACTTTTGTCCAGAACTGGCAAAGCCAATAGGTCCGGCGTTAACATGTAAAACAACACTTAAGAACTTTGAAGCCAGGTCTATTGGCTTTGCCAACGCTTGTTTTCTTTGCCAGGATTCAGCACTGGCAGGCCATCGTGAGCTCAGAGCACTTGCGACAGGTCTCATGGGGGAGTAAAAAGCGCGCCATGCTGACCTAGCGAAGCGCCTAGAGACCAATAGTAAAATACCGTTTGCTTTAACTCAACAATCCTCACTCAGGCTGCGCCACGCCCTCGAGGGTCAGGGCACCCACCCGCAGGAAGCCGGAACTTTCCTTTCTGTCTCACTGACAGGTTATGTGAATGAGATGATGGCATGCACTCCAATGTATTCAATTATTTATCTTGTTTCAACCATTGCTCCAATGCTTTGAAAGTTTAACGTTCTGGCTTGAACAGTGCTCTGTCTTGATAAAACAGCTGAAAGTTTACTGTTCAAACTGGCAGTTAATCTACCTCCAGATTCAAGCTGCTACAGCTCTGTGAAAATTCCATTTCAGGAAGTTAAACGACTTTAACCATTCTTTTAACACTAAATTGACACTTTTTTACACCAATGTGATCCATTGTATTCCGTATTTTATTCCATGAGACCTTCAATTTTCTTACAGAGGTAATGTAATTCCATACTTTTAGTGTAGCAGTATTGCCAATCCAGGCCTTATTCTGTGACATGTTAGAATTCTTTTTACATCTTAGGGAACCATGCATATCTGAACCCAATGCATTTCGGGCGACTGCGCCCTTCATCAGGGGTATGAAATGTAAATCAGAATAAAACCCATCGGTTGGCCAAATTACCCACAAATATATAGCTACACATCCATCCACCGTTAAATTAACTTAGTAATACCCCATTTTACAGTGTGCTTGATGATTTAAATTCATTGAGTAACAAAAACTCCATCCCTTGTTTTTCCTAAAGTTCACACTAATGTTGTAAATTCAGTTATAACCTAAAAAAATAAATTGCTTTTCTATACTCGTGAAGTACTGTTTAACTTCTCTCTCTGAAACATAGAAAACGAAACAACTCCAGAGCCACTCGCCCTCTTATCCATATGCAAATTCAATCTCCGTTATTCTGTGCCGAAACCAGCAGCTTGTCTATTAATGGCCCACCCTCTCACAAGTTCTAACCAAAATTAGCTGATTGGAACATGACTAACTCTTACTGGAAGAGGCTTATTGCCAACACATAGTTAAATGGATCTCTGAATTTTTTAATATCAATAATGGCACCGCTCCCGAAATCACTGTATGGGATGCATTTAAAGCTGCTTTACGCAGGGAAACACTTAGCTTTTCATTATTTGGATTGATGACTTAACAGCGGCAGAGCTAGAGCTTATTAGGAAGATTAGTGCTGGTCAAAATATAGACGAATGTTTAAATTTTAATTTCTGTTATTAAAACCAAAATACACTCACATTATGCTGAGGAACTCACTTCTAAATATATACAATATCGATCAGACATTTTTGAATTTGGGGAGCAAACTGGGAAACTTTTGGCTAAACGTATTGAACAAAGAGCTGTGAATAATGGTATTAATAGGATACAGGATAAACAGGATCAAATTGTGGATACCCTGCAAGGAATACTAAAGGTATTTCATAATTTTTATAGTCAACTTTATAAGGCCGAAGAAGAAGCTGCCGCCGATAGCACTATGGGATTTTTAAATGGAATAATCACGAGTAAAGTAACTAAGGAACAAAACGAGATTCTCAATTCCCCAATTACGTGGGATGAAATTGAAGCCGCGATCTTATCTTTAGCAACTGGCAAAGCAGTCGGGCCAGATGGAATCCTCTTAGAGTTCTTCAGGAAATTTCGGCAAACGATGAAACCTATCTTAATCTCATTGTTTCAGCTAGCTCAACAGGGACTGACTCCTAAATCCTGGCAAAAGACCACGAGCATTGTGTTCAAGAAAAAGGGAAAACCAGAGCTTAACCCAGGCTCTTATAGACCGATCACACTCATCACGGCCGACAGCAAGATATATGCAAAAATAATTGCTTCTAGGCTCTGCACTGTTATAACTCCTTTAGTATCTCTTAGACAACACAGGTTTATCCCTGGAAGAGATACCACAGATCATATCAAGAGAGCAATTGCCCTCTTTGACTGGGCGCAGGCCACGGGATCTCCGCTTGGGATGATCCTGTTGGACGCAGAAAAAGCGTTTGACAGGGTCTCCTGGCGGTTCCTGTGGTCTCTCCTGTACTGGAAAGGATTTTCCCCTGAATTTATTCAAGCCATTCAAGCTTTATATACATCACCTGAAGCAGTTATTTGTATATCTGGACAAAATTCACAAACATTTAACATAACCAGGGGCACCAGACAGGGCTGCCCCTGTTCTCCATTATTATTCTCGCTCTATATCGATCCTTTTTTAGAAAAACTTGAAAGGGAAACGAATATTGAGCCCGCAACTGTGAACAATATCTTGTATAAAACTATGGCCTATGCTGACGATATAGCGATTTTTACCAGTAATTTATGGCTCGCTCTCCCCACTGTGGATATCTGCGCAAAACAGTTGGTGATTTCTCCGGGTATAAATTGAACGTGGACAAAACACAATGTCTGCATTCGGATGAATCCTGCCCCCTAGATATTACAACCTCAGAGGTTACCTATCTGGGGGTCAGAATAACACCGGATGTAGAACGCATTCCTGAACTTAATATATTACCCATCATTCATACTATTAACACTTCTCTGGAGAGGCTAGATCATCTACACCTATCATTATATGGTCGATGCAATGTTATTAAAATGTCTATTTTTCCCAAAATCTTATATTTTTTTCAAACAATTCCATTAATTTTTCCACCCTCTCTTTATTCCAAAATCGAACAGATTTGTTTTCGATTCTTATGGAGCCACCGATAGCCTAGAAGGGCAATAAAATGGATGACTCTTCCAAGATTAAGGGGAGATTGGGGTATGCCGAATTTCCTATTATACCATCTGGCTGCTCTATTGCAGCATATGGAGATACTCGTTACTGCCAAAACGGTCAGATCTGATGCTACTAACCCAACAATCTTTGAGATGCTTTGAGGGGAACATGCTCGACAAAGATTAGTTAAAACTCTTGAACCCAGCTACTATAAGAAAACCAGATTTAAAATAATTAAATCTGCATATTTTGCATGGAAGAAAATCAGGAAACGATTTAATATATCCAATATTAACTTGTATACCCCCCTTTCAGTGTATGGTCTACTACCGTCAATATTCCAGGATAGGATTACGTTTAGATGGGCTGATTTAGGGATTACGGTTATTGGTGATCTAAGTCAAGAAGGTAGCCTGAAGCCATTCACACTCTTACAGAAGGAGTTTGGCCTCCCTAAATGTGATTTTTTAAAATTTCTACAAATTCGGAGTTTTCTTGGCTCTAAATTGCAAATGGGGCAGGGGAATCTGGGTCCAATTAGCATAATTGAAACGCTGCTACGACAATCACGTATTGGTACAATATATGAGACCTTGCTGACTGAATTTCCCGATGATTTAATACCGCAATGTGCTCGGTGGGAAAGGAAATTAGATAAAGGTGGCATAAATTTGGTTAAATCACTGGAATTGGCAAACACAGTTGTTTTGTCTGGCAGCTTGAAATCGCAACATTTTATGTCGACCTTTGATTTGTATTACTCCCCTGCAAAATCTCCAAATGGACTCATTCCCAGGGGAACTCATGTAACTCCTGTAATCGGTGTGGATTATATGGGGCTGATTCAATACATATGTTTTTTTTTTGTCCAGGTTTAAGAACTTTTTTTCAAGACATTAATTATTTTCTAAACCTAATTCTATTAATGCCTGTTATACTGACCCCTGAGCTGGTAATTTTTGGGGTTGAGGGGGAGACGGAAGGAATATTCCGTGAAAGTGCTGAAACTAGTTTTCTCTTTATTACCATGTCTATTACGAGACTATGTATAACCACTCATTGGATCAATGCTGATGCTCCCACTTTTTGCAATTGGAGATTAAGGATACTCCAGCTATATAATTTAGAACTATCTGTTTACAAAAGATCTGGCCTCAAGAAACGAATCTGGGGCCACAAAATCTGGTCTCCGATCACTAAATGGTTAGAAACAATTGTATAGACTTGATCTCTTTATCTTTTATATATATTTTGGTGCCGATTCCGATCCTGTAAAACCCGGGTACAAATGGTCGTAAGGAGCGTTTTCTCCGTCCGACTCGTACCCGGGAGAAACACCATACAAACTCGCAAGTACGATTCAAACAGAAATACCATTTCCGTACGAGTCGTTCAAAAGACCGACCGGCCCAAAAATACATACAAATCTGAATCTGGACGGCGCATACGCGACGTCCGGACGGAGTCAGGCAGCGTTTTACAGACCAGCAAGTACGATTCGTGCCTACGTCACTCCGCACGTAGCATTTTTTACGGGAGCCAAAAACTGCCGGGAAATTGAGGACGACGCGAAAAAGGAGCACCGGTACGCGACGGACAGCGATGTACCCCAACCTACGCGTCATCCCGGACCTCATAGCCTACGACCTCGTGTTCAGAAACCGCCGCAGACGCCGCAGAAGGTCAGAACAAACCCCAGACGCAAAGGGGGGGCAAGGGGCAGGAAACATAACCCACGCCCCACAAAAAACAAATATACCCTGCACATTAATTACCTCCATGGTCTGGTCACTTCGGGGGGCATGTCCACCAATCCCACATCCCACCACAACGGAAGTGGACGTGGATGCGTACCCGTCACCACCACAATGGTCGTACGGGACGTACCCACGCCCCTCAGAGCGTGGGTACAGTCCGTACCACCATTGCAGTGGTGATGTAGGGGTACGCGTGTACGGACCATACCCACACCCCCAGAGCGTGGGTACGGTCCATACATGCGTACCCCTACATCACCACTACAATGGTGGTACAGACCGTACCCATGCCCCCAGAGCGTGGGTACGGGCCGTACAACGCGTACCCCTACATCACCGCCACAATGGTCGTACGGCCCGTACCCACGCCCCCCAGAGCGTGGGTACGGGCCGTACCACGCGTACCCCTACATCACCGCCACAATGGTGGTACGGCCCGTACCCACGCTCTGGGGGGCGTGGGTATGGGCCGTATCACGCGTACCCCTACGTCACCGCCACAATGGTGGTACGGCCCGTACCCACGCCCCCAGAGCATGGGTACGGGCCGTACCACCATTGTAGCAGGGACGTAGGGGTACGCGTGGTACGGCCCGTACCCACGCCCCCCAGAGCATGGGTACGGGCCGTGCCACCCGTACCCCTACATCACCGCCACAATGGTGGTACGGCCCGTACCCACGCTCTGGGGGGCGTGGGTACAGGCCGTACCACGCGTACCCCTATGTCACCGCCACTATGGTGGTACGGCCTGTACCCACGCTCTGGGGGGCGTGGGTACGGGCTGTACCACGCATACCCCTACGGCACCGCCACAATGGTGGTAAGGCCCGTACCCACGCCCCCAAAGCATGGGTACGGGCCGTACCACCCGTACCCCTACAGCCCCATTACATGATGGATACAATGCGTACACACGCCACGGATGTAGGTGTACGGCTTGGTGCAGCACATCAGCTGTAAATTGGGGGTGGTGTATGCCCAGGACAGCAGTGTACCACAGCAAGGGCGCAAGTGGGTGGGTGGGTGGATGCAGAGGAATACTAGCAGTGGACAGAGACATGGGGGTGGGTGCAGAGGAATCCCAGCAGTGGACAGGGACATGTGAGGGGTGGGTGCCCATCACTCCCAGCAGTGGACAGAGACATGGGGGTGGGTGCAGAGGACTCCCAGCAGTGGACAGAGACATGGGGGTGGGTGCAGAGGAATACCAGCAGTGGACACAGACATGGGGGTGGGTGCAGAGGACTCCCAGCAGGGGACACAGACATGGGGGTGGGTGCAGAGGACTCCCAGCAGTGGACAGAGACATGGGGTGGGTGCAGAGGACTCCCAGCAGTGGACTGAGACATGGGGGTGGGTGCAGAGGACTCCCAGCAGTGGACTGAGACATGGGGGTGGGTGCAGAGGACTCCCAGCAGTGGACAGAGACATGGGGGTGGGTGCAGAGGACTCCCAGCAGTGGACAGAGACATGGGGTGGGTGCATATCAACTCCAGCAGTGGACAGAGACATGGGGGTGGGTGCAGAGGACTCCCAGGAGTGGACTGAGACATTGGGGTGGGTGCAGAGGACTCCCAGCAGTGGACAGGGACATGTGAGGGGTGGGTGCCCATCACTCCCAGTAGTGGACAGAGACATGGGTCTGGTTGCAGAGGACTCCCAGCAGTGGACAGAGACATGGGGGTGGGTGCAGAGGACTCCCAGCAGTGGACACAGACATAGGGGTGGGTGCAGAGGACTCCCAGCAGTGGCCAGAGACATGTTGGGGTGTACATCATTATCAGATGACCACAACTCCATGGGTGTATGTACGCATCCCTAACTTTGGACAATGATGATAGTGCCATAACAACACATCACTGACAGCAGTGTCCCACTCCCAGGAGGATGGATGTCTTTCCCCCACTGCATGACACACCACATGTGGGTGTGAGGACAAATAACACATGCATACGCACCCCTGGCAGATGCAGCACAATACACACACTGAGATCATGCCACAAGACTGTATAGTCATGTCACTGCCTAATAAACTAAGAGAGCCAAAGAGAACACACACTGTCACGCACATCCCAGGACTGATAGGAATGTTCAGGAGCTGGGCCAGCCACCAAGATGTTGTCTGTCATGGAAGGAATAGGGTGGAGTTCCCACAGATACAATGGCCACAATTGTGAGTCAGGTGTTCAAATACCCAGCAGAACAAGTACCATATGTGTACTAGGCTGGGATTACACACATGCATTGTGCGGAAAAGGAACAATTTCTCCATGAAGGCATGGCAAAATACTCTATACACAAGTACAGTGAGTACCAAGGATGGCACAGACGATGCAGCCAGTGACATTGCTGAGCAGGCATGGCCAGAGTTGAAGGGATCCATCACCAACAAAGGAAATGTAGACACAGGGCAACACAACAATTGTGCAACCCTCTGCAGGGGAGATGTCAGGTGCCACAGAGGAAGGAACACTCCTAGGGACAATGTCTCCAAACACAAAGAGCAGACACGACCAAAGATTCTTTGCAGAGACCTTGTGAGGGCACGCAGATACCAGGTTCCACCCCATGAGATGCAGACTACAACATTTCCATGAAACATAACACATTCGCACAACCCCAACTCCTGGAGCCTCAGCATCAACATCAATACATGAAATGCAAGACTTTTCAAAACGGAAAACAAAATGCTTTATTCAGCATGAAAAAAATGTATGTAGTAAAGAACACTATGTACAAAGGCCAATGGCCAGTCCAGATATGAAGTCCTTGGGGGGGACACATGGCCACGCGTCTCCCCTAGCTTGCCTGCACATATTAAACCTCTGGTTCAGCGACTGGGGGGGGCATCATGTGGGGAAGGACCAGGCACCGCAGGGACAGGAGGGGGAAGGGTAGGTGTGGTGGGTGCAGGGACGGACGACTCCACCACAGGGGGTGGGGCAGCGCCAAAGGTGGAGGTGAGCTCGGCGCTGCACACTTCTGAAAGTTCTTCAAGCGTCTCCCCTGCACCCGGAGAAACAACAGGCCCCAAGGAGGGGGGGGGGGGTCGGAGGGATAGGTTGCAGCGCTACTGGGGGAGGTGGTGGACAGGCTGGGGGACTTAACTCCCCTACCCGTGGAGTGCCTTGACCATTTCCGGCCAGGTGAACTAGTGGGGCTGAGGCCCAGCTTAGCAAAGTAGGCCTCCTTCTCCGAATCTAGAGCAGGGGAGCCAAGGGGAGTGACATCGGAGGGACTGGGTAGCGAGTCATGTGGACGAGGACTGTGGCTGCGTGCCTGCCTGTGTGCCCCAGCCCCAGTGGGTGTGCCTGCTTCCCCCTGAGTGTGCGTGTCAGGAGGGGTGCGCTTGCCCTTACGTGGTGGTGTGCTGCTTGTGTCTGGTGGGGTGCATGTGTGTGGATGTCTTGGTGTGCTTGGGACAGGCATGGGTGTGGGACTTGTGGATGGGGCAGGGGTAGGGGGGGAGGCAGCGCTGCAGGTGACTCACTACTGCCGTCAGTGACGAGTCCAGGGACCTCAGCAACATCCGTTGGTCAGACATCGCTGATGACATGCCCTCCATGTACGACACCATCTGGGTCAGCAGTCTGGTGTGGCCATGGAGGACAGTCAGGATTGATGTCTGCCCAACTTGCAACTGCCACTGAATGTCCACAGACTCGGCAGTGAGGGCAGCAGGGGGGACAGGGGCAGGGGGTGTGGTGCCTGGCACGAAGGAGACACGGTGTGGCCTAGCATGGACAGAAGGGACCCGAGCAAGTGGGAGGGCGGTGATGGGAATGAAGGGGGCGGCGAGAGATGTACTGCTGCTTTCAGCTGTGGGAGCAGCCTCCGCCCCCTCTGGGAGCTCAGCCTCGGACCCGTCTGCCTCGTAGTCAGTGTTGGTACTGGGCAGGTCCTCCGCCTCACTCCCCTCGCCCTCCGTGCCACTAGATTCCACCGACTCCTCAGCAGTGGTGGCACCACTGCTCGATCCCTCCTCCACGTCCGTGCCGGTGTCTCCCTCGGTTTCCTCTGATGATGCTGTGGGCAAGGTGAAGAGACAGGAAAAAATCAGTCACCTGTATACATCTGACACATGAGTCCAAACAAAATAGGCAACAGTGCATATCAGGAAAGGCATCATGAGTAACATCTAGAATACTCCCCACATATGTAAGCCCTGCACTCCCCAGTTGGTTGACCCCCCATGCCTCTTGGAAACAATGAAAATTAGGACACAACAGCAAATAACTTGAAATCACAAGATCATGAGAAGCTAGTGTCTGGGATCAGTTGAGCACAGCAAGACTATGAAGGCATGCCACCTCTTGGTCCTCATCAGCGAGTGTGCCTCTGCCAGAGTATTAAGCAAAATCAAAGTCGCGTTGGCCATCCCTGGACCATAATGCTTTGTGGTAACATGCTGGTAGGACGAGCAGTGTGCGACCAATTGGATTTGTGTTTATATTCAGGATCCCTTGAGCCGGTGGGGCTGACGAGCTCATGGTTACGCACCTGCGTGCCACGAGCGGTACCGGACCTGAGAACAATTTTTGGCAGCCTACGCAGCAACCCTACACACATGCCTAGTCCCTGCTGACGAGAGGTAATTACCTCGAAACAAGTGTCCAGGGATGGCCAACGCGACTTTGATTTTGCTTAATACTCTGGCAGAGGCGCACTCGCTGATGCTGACTTCATGGACCAAAATGCTTTGGGGTAACACGCTGGTAGGACGAGCAGTGTGCGACCGATTGGATTTGTGTTTATATTCAGGCTCCCTTGAGCCGGTGGGGCTGACGAGCTCATGGTTACGCACCTGCGTGCCACGAGCGGTACCGGACCTGAGAACAATTTTTGGCAGCCTACGCAGCAACCCTTCACACATGCCTATTCCCTGCTGACGAGAGGTAATAACCTCGAAACACGTGTCCAGGGATGGCCAATGCGACTTTGATTTTGCTTAATACTCTGGCAGAGGCGCACTCGCTGATGCTGACTTCATGGACCACAATGCTTTGGGGTAACACGCTGGTAGGACGAGCAGTGCGCGACCAATTGGATTTGTGTTTATATTCAGGCTCCCTTGAGCCGGTGGGGCTGACGAGCTCATGGTTACGCACCTGCGTGCCACGAGCGGTACCGGACCTGAGAACAATTTTTGGCAGCCATTGCAGCAACCCTACACACATGCCTATTCCATGCTGACGAGAGGTAATAACCTCGAAACAAGTGTCCAGGGATGGCCAACGCGACTTTTGCTTAATACTCTGGCAGAGGCGCACTCGCTGATGCTGACTTCATGGACCACAATGCTTTGGGGTAACAGGCTGGTGGGACGAGCAGTGTGCGACCGATTGGATTTAAACATCAACAGATTGTTGTGAATAGCCACACAGGCACTGCCCAGTGTGAGTATGCACAAGCAAACTGGTGTATCCCTGTCCAGTGGACAAATGTATCACACATGTGAAAAATACTACCTAGGCCAGGGAACAATGCCACAGAGGCAGAGCCATGCTGAACCCACAGTGAATGTGCACAGTGTTGGATGACACACATGAGTAGGAGGGCAGGCTGTGTCAGGGGACTGTAGTGGGTACACTGCTCCATGGTCCTGGAATGAGCTGACTGTTACAGGAGCAACCGTCCCGGCACTATGCATATATCCCACTCATGCACATCATGTCTGAGGCCATAACATTGGTAATGCATGCTGCAAGTCTGTTCATTTGAACCCTCACACTCATATGTTGAGACTCAGCATCAGTGCCAACAATTATGCACCCCCAAATGACTGAACAGGACAGGGCACAGGCAGACCGCCCCCACACATGATGCTGAAAGCAGTGTGCACCTTGATAAACTGGCAGCCTAGATGACCATGTGCAATAGTGATAACAAACAGACCAGGTAACACATGTCAAGGAGGGGAAGGGAGGAAGAACAGCACAGGTTGACTTGGAGGAACAGGATATGCACTGCACATATATAGCCTGGCAGTGTATCCAGGCGAATGAGCAGCTACAAAAGCTGGCGTCACACAACAAACACACATGTACCTACCCCCTTCCTGCTGCTGTAACTCCTGTATCCGCCTATCCAGGTCAGGGAAGACCACCGCCAGGACACGCTTCATCTGGTGGGTCAGGCGCCGGCGCCCGCCATGCTTGCGAGGAGCCTCCTCCTTCAGCATGACCCGGGCGATCCTCCGGGTCCAGCACCGGATGTCCTGCCATCTCTTCCTCACTTGTGGCAGGCGCCGACTGCGACCCTCCACAAATTGCACGGCCTTGACGGCATCCTTCCAGATCTTCCCCTTGTGGTAGGCGGTTAGCTGTGGGGATGACAAAGAGGGACAACATCACTACACCTGCACCATGACACAGAGACACACATTTGAACATCTTTGATTTGTTGAACAGGGCATAGTATGCTGGCAAGTAATAGCACCTTAGTCATAGGGACTTTTTTCACTGGGGACGCACCAATGCACTACATCGCATAGTAAGTACACAGGTGGCATGAGGGGTGCGAAACAATCCCTGATCATGGCACACACTGTGCATCCCAAGCAACACAAGGATGATGGACAGCACCGCAAAGCAGTCACATGCCCCAGGCCACTGACGAAATCTCAGCAGAGTACACAGACACACACAGGCACACATCAATCACCTGCCATTGGCAACAACGGATGCAAACCTCACTCTGCACATGTGCCACTTGCCAGGGGGGGTCACAGGTGTGGGGCTAGCTCAGCAAGTCAGACACACAGCACGGCTTACTTCTCACATCAGATGGATTGAGCAGTTGCCTCCTCCATGCAGCTGTGGTGCAACACTCCACATAGATACTCACCCACATGACAAGAAACATTCACACACATCAATGTCCAGGGGGCGTACACATCATTTGGACACTCTCACCACTCTCACCACAGCTCCACTCAACTCTCACACACATCTGTGGGTGCAGTCATCTGTCACACCGGGGTGACCACTGAATCACTGCAGGACAATAGAACAAGAATGCCCAAGAGGATTAGGCTGGCTGAATGTGCCATGCACTATGCAGTGAATGTCACAGTAAGCACAATGCAAGTGAGGAGTGCACACATGAACTACATCAAGCCCTGTATGAGAGATATAAGCCATCCACCCTCCCCCTGGGACCCACTCCAACCAACATTGCATGTCTGTCACACCTGGACACAATGCCAGAAGTGACAGACACAAAAAAGGTGCAGAGGCAAAGGTAGTGGAGTCAGCACTCACCTGCTCCCCTGGTCGACCATACAGCATGGGATACCGTGGGAGGATCACATCCAGCAGGGCCTCGTTCTCCTCCTGGGTGAAAGGCTGGGCCCTCTCCACAGTCCTTGACATGGTGCCAGAGGGAGACAATACAGCAGCAGTGGTATCGGCTGACATGTTGTGCAGGCAAGTGCCCTCCCATGGGTTCTGCCTGCCTTATATCTGCCTTGCTGGCCTATTTCATTTACAGGAGTACAGAGTGATTGGTCAGACTCATTTGCATCCTACGTTTCCTCCAATCCCTTTAAACATACACCAGTGACAGCCTTAGCATCTTTCAAATTTGCAGCATCATGTCAAGTGAACAACCACTTTGCAACAATGTATAATGTGGCCAACTGCTTTTTCCAGACCACATGATGTTAAATTTTGAACTTGAAACTCGGTATCCATGACAACCAGCATGCATTTAGGCCCTAATACTTGTCCCTCATGTGTCCCCATTGTAATTCCTAAATCCCCACACAGGTAGGGCGCGTTTCACACGTACCCCTAGGGCACCATCACTACAGTGATACGGGCCGTACTCACGCGTGTACGGGCCATACATGCGTGAGTACGTGCCGTATCACTAGGGCCTACGGTACCCCCAACTATAGTGATAGGCACGTATTCACGCGTGTACGGGCCGTAAACGCGTGAGTACGTGCCGTATCACTAGGGCCTACGGTACCCCCAACTATAGTGATAGGCACGTACTCACGCGTGTACGGGCCGTACACGCGTGAGTACGTGCCGTATCACTAGGGCCTACGGTACCCCTAACTATAGTGATAGGCACGTACTCACGCGTGTACGGGCCGTACACGCGTGAGTGCGGCCCGTACACATGCCCTCAGAGCGTGTGTACTGCGTTTCACAGCTTACACTGGTGATAGGAGGCGCACACGAAAGGAATGGAGGTGTGAGACTCGCACAAGGCTGGACATCAAGTCATTGTCAGTGCAGTCCTTCATGTGCAGGGCCTATGTGTGTCAGGCAGTGATGTGGCACATGTCTCATCATGTTGTGGCACAATAGATGTGTGATGAGCTGTTTACACATGTCATGTGTGATGGGGCACTACGTGGCACACTTCCCCTTCACACTTTGCACATGTGTGCATGTAGGACACACGTGTCAAGCACTGCATCACTGGTATGGCACAGTCACCAACACCCGCAACTGTCCACTGATGCCAGGTACACGGATAATTACACCTGACATGTGACTACCAGCGTGCCACAATGTGACTATGTCATGTGTGTGTCATGTGTTCCCATGAGCTTGCCGTTGGTGTTCCGTCAACTCCATCTGCTGTTGCAGCATCCAACATGTGTCTGTATGCATATGTGCATGACACACATATATACGCACACCATGCCACATGTGGACTCACACGTTGCATGTGTCATGATGGTTCAAAGATGACTTCCTGACATGAGGCAATATCTGCGTTGTCTCAATGTCTGTGTCATCAGTTTTTGACATGTACCCCTTCATGGAAATGTGTGTTATCTGTCCTTTTTCAGATGACATGTGACCTGTGCATCTAGACTCCCGCCAGCTGTCTGTATGAGATAACATCCTTCAAATGCTGATATGTGAATGTCTGTCACTCATGTAATGTGTCTGGCTGATCACTTACACTGGCCCACAGCTATTTTAATGGCATGTCACTTCAACATTGCCATTCAACAATTGTGGCTGGCTCTTCGTAGGAGTATCACCTGGCTGGCCTACGTGTCCTGGATGTATTGCACAGACCAGACTCTGTATTAAGCAAATGTGTATTAGCTGTTGAACATGTGCTCACCTCAGTGACATTGGTGTGATAATGTACTCACTCTTCATTATTCCTTCCAAATCTCTGCAGGGCACCGCCTCTCCCCAGACGAATGCCAGACCAGGATGCCATGCGTGAACATGTCTGCATACGCAGATTGCGCTTCTCGCAAGAGTTGATAGAGGACTTGACCCGCCGGCTTGAACCACACCTCCAACCACAACACAGGTATCCTACAGCTCTGACCCCCAAGATGAAGGTGATGGCAGCCCTACATTTTTTTGCCACTGGTACGTTTCAATTGACCATAGCTGATGTCGGTGGCATGTCCCAGACAATGTTCAGCCGTGTCCTGCATGATGTTTTAGAAGCCATGTTGGTGCACCTGGATGAATTCATCCATTTTCCCACTCGTGAGCAGTTGACAGGTGTCAAGGGTGAGTTCTATGCCCTGGGAGGGATGCCTCACGTAATTGGGGCCATTGATAGGACACATGTGGCTTTGGTACCACCACAGGCACAGGAGGTAGCCTTTCAGAACCGCAAACATTATCACTCTATCAATGCCCTTGTGGTGTGTCTTGCTAACATGCTGATTCCATGTCTGTGCCCGTTTTCCAGGGTCCGCACACGATGCCTACATCATGAGGCGTAGCAGGGTGCCAGAAATGATGCTGCAGCTGCACGCAGAACGAGCATGTCTTGTTGGTGGGTATACTCTGTTAGTCCTGTGTTTTGCGCTATCTTTGTATCTTACGCCATCTCCTGACCCACTTCTTCACATGATGTTTCCATGTAGGGGACTCTGGCTATCCCAACATGCCATGGCTGATGACGCCTCTCCGCAACCCCAGAACAGCCGCAGAACACCGGTACAACGACACCCATGGGGAGACGAGGTGCGTGATTGAGAGGACGTTTGGACTCCTGAAGAGCCGATTCCGGTGCCTCCACAAGACCGGCGGCGCCCTCCCATATGCCCCGGTGAAGGTCTGCAAAATCTTCATTGTGTGCTGCATGCATGGCAGTGGAGAAGGCCGTGCCACTCATCCTTGATCCGGATGAGAAGGATCATCCACCCGTGGAGGATGAAGGGCTTGGGCACGGGGCAAGTGAGGATGAGGATGAGGACATCCAGAGTCAGCTTATCCGCAACTTCTTCTCATAATGGTGAGTCCCTGTGTCTGAGTGTGCATGCTTTGAGCCTTGTGTGGCATGTGTTGCAATGTGTGTGTCCAGCTGACTGTGTGCTAAGTGACTTGGAGGTGTGTTCTGATGTGTCATTCAAGTGATGATGTCATTCCACACATTTTAGCTGGGACACTACATTTTTTAAGAGCATGGTGACAACATCATTCCTGTAGAGTACATGTACATGTCTGCGGATTACTAGCTCTTCGCTGACTTGTTGTGTGTCTATCCTCCCCAGGTTCTTGTGGCTGTCGTCTGCTCATGTCATCATTGCCCTCCTGCTGTTCCTCATGAGTATTGAAAAGTCATTTTGGGTAAGGAGTGCAGCAAGGCATTTTTTGGGTGGTACGTGTTTGTGATATGTGGGGACTGCTCCTGTGCATGTTGTGTTACCATGCATACATGTCGACTCACCCTGGGGCCCATGACGTGTTGCATGGCTCCCATGAATTGATGGTCACCCTTCCTGACAGTCATCTGTTTTGGTTTGTGGATTCTGATGAAGGCATCAATGTGTGTATACTATACACAAAATACTTTGGGTCTAATGTTCTGTATAAGAAAAAGACACTGATATAGTCGACCAAGTAGAGACACCAAGGTATACAAATGAAATCAATCAAGGAAAATTAGTTCCCATCACTCACCAGAGGTGACTTATCATCATCTGGGAACTAAGGACAATGCCATGAGGACCAACCATTGTAGTAGTTGTGGTGGTGAACCGGTTGTCCCAGACGTGAGTATAAACGGTACAGTGATGGTTGCAGTGCACAAAAAGTGAACAAGGAAAACAAAACTGTGCTATTAAAAATGGCTAACAAGATGCAATAAATTTTATTCTAGCGCTATCTTGATGCCACTTTAAAAACAGTGCATAGACAGATTTAACAAATAACTGTCAGATTGATGGTCTACATGTTTCGGCTTGCGGACATTAGAGTCCAAGCTCTCATCAGGACCATGTGACGCTACTGCAAGTGAGTGTAAAAAAGAATAAGAATACATAAGGATTCTCAGCCAAGTTGGTAATCAATACAACCTGATCAGTCCTGTGTGTCCCAGTTGAACAATTACAGGTAAGAAGAGACCTGGTGAAAATCAAACAAAGAGAACTCAACTTGATCTCACATAAAATCAGTGTTAGATACAGAACTATTGTTAATAGCGATGTGTTCGCAAAAAACTGTTATAATACTCATTGATGTATTCATATGGCGATAATTTAATCGGCATTCAACACGTGCACTTACCCAGAAGGCTGTGGGTACGCACCTCGCCTCGCCTGGCATCCGCTCAGGACCTGAGGCACCGCTCTACAAATAGAAATTTAGAGCAAACATACTATAATCATATTCCCCAGTGGACACAGTGAGTTAAATACAGAGGGGATAAGGGAGTTGCCGAAGGAATGGCTGGACATATGTTAGAGCAAGGCAGAGTCACCGTCTAAACCCAAGGGAAAGGAATCGGAAGGAATCCCTCAAGTAATATAACGTAATTTATGGCAAATATGCATAGGAACAAATGCGCATTTATGACCCATGCATGCTAGAAGTGTCTTCCTAGCTATATCAAGTAGGGGAATGTGGAAAGACGCTGTACTGCTTTGTAGTAATAAAAGTACGTAATGCGAAAGCCATCACCGAGGCATGGAAGAACAACAGAATGGGCATCAGATATACGCGCCATGAGGGTGTATTTAAATGTGTCATTAAAGTATGGAAATATAGAGGCATAGACCTACCTGTCCGTCGGTACCCCGCTCTATCAACCAAGCTGGAAGGGGAGGTGTTAGACGGGCAGGGGGAGCCTGCTTATATCCATTCTGTCTGCAAACAAACTTCCGTGTTGACGACTACGGAACGTCAGAGGTTCAAAACGTTACATACGGTCACGTGTGTTGGAGGAAAGCTGGGAAATGTAGTCCCACTTATGGACCGATTGTAATCAATAGCAGGCAAGCACTCAGAATTGAATAGAGGCAAATTAAAAGAATTGTATACATTAGTATCATGCATTGACTCTTCAGGGGGAAGGTAACCGTGTTGGTTAAACGGCCCAAAAGGAGGATCCCAATTAAAAAAAAATTGTAATTAAAAATTTTTTTCAAAAGGAGAAAGTATCTTACGCTTCCCACCTTATTTACCTCTCCTAAAGAGCGTATACAGAATGAAGGAGAGGGGGGATCTAGCAGATGGTTAGAGGAATGGACTAATGCAAATATTGGAATCCAAACAAAACAAGATGTGTAAAGGACTTACAATTATTTAGAGTAATGACCACGGAATATCGTCACTCAGACCTGATAGGTCGCTTTTCAGTTTGAACACCCATTTCTGTTCTTTCACAAACAAAAACTTTTTAATATCCGTTACATGTGTAGGAATATATAGCTGTTCTAAGACCAACCATCTTAGGTCATCCGGTTTGTGTTTCTGTGACAAAAAATGGTTGGTAAGTTTAGTGGCCTGTTTGTTACGTCTAATTGTGCTCTTGTGTTCGTTGATGCGTGTCTTAATCTTGCGTGTAGTCATGCCTACATAGCGCAACGAGCAAGGACAGGTAATGAGGTAGATAACTCTTTCGGAGTTACAGTTGGTGTGTTTCCTTAGAAACCGAGGAGTACCTGTACCTATATCAACGGTTTTGGTGGTAATGGTCTGTGGGCACACGGAGCACTGGCCGCATGGAAAATGGCCTTGGACTGGCGGTAAGTCCCATAGGGTGTTTGTTGTGACGGATGTTCTTATTTTGGGTCTGGTATGGACGAGACTGTCTTTAAGGTTCGTACCCCTTTTGAAAGAGAAAAGGGGATACGGAATCTCATTATTCCCCACATTCAGAATTCGCCAGTGTTTTCGCACTGTTTTCTGTACCTGGTTGGACCAAGTGCTAAAAGTATTCACAAATGTCATTCTAGACAGAGGAGGCTTGGGCACAGGAAGTTCTAAAAGAGCATCTCGATTATTATTCGAGGCTCTTTTCCAAGCCCGTCTTACCAGGCGAGTGGGGTATTGTCTATCTTTTAGTTGGTTGGATAGATCTTTGGCATGTTGGTTAAAAGTGGTGACGTCGGAACAATTCCTGCGGATACGCAGGAACTGCCCAACGGGAAGATTTTCACGAAGAGATCTGGGATGGTGGCTGTTGAAACTCAACAGTGAGTTCTTTGATAGAGGTTTTCTATACAGTTCACTGCCAAGTGTGCCATGATCAGGGCAAATCACTATGTCCAGAAACGGCAGTCTGGTTTTGTCCGAAACGACTGTGAAACGTAAGAAATCATTCTTAGAGTTCAGCCAGGCATGAAAATCTAATAGGGATGTAAGGGACCCGTGCCAGACAACCAAGATGTCGTCAATGTACCTTTTCCAAATTTTTATCTGTTTTCTGAATGGATTAGACTGAGTCAGTACATTATTTTGCTCGAAAAGATGGACGTACAGATTGGCCAGGCTGGGCGCAAAAATGCTGCCCATAGATGTACCCGAGACTTGTAGGTATATTGTCTCCTCAAACTTAAAAAAGTTTTCCATCATGGCCAGCCTGGCACATTCCATGATGAAATGTACTGGAGTGATGGTGTCCAAATTCCTCGCATCTAAGAGACTCTCAATAGCTTGTAAGGTCTCTACTTGTGGAATGGAGGTGTACAAGGATTCCACGTCAAAACTGACCAAAAGATCTGTGTCTATATCATAACTGATATCAGGAAGCAGGCGAAGAACGTCCTTGGTATCCTGCAGGTAGCTGGGCATTTCCTTGACCAATGGTCGAAGGAAAAAATCCACAAAGGTGGAAAGGGGTTCTAGCAAGGAGCCTATACCAGATATGATAGGACGCCCCGGAGGTGGTCGTTGACTTTTATGTATTTTGGGTAACACATAAAAGTATGGCATCACAGGGTGTGAGGGTGTTAAAAAGTCTGATTCTTGTTCTGTGATCCATCCTGCAGCTTTTGCATCATCAACCATGGTTGATGATGCAAAAGCTGCAGGATGGATCACAGAACAAGAATCAGACTTTTTAACACCCTCACACCCTGTGATGCCATACTTTTATGTGTTACCCAAAATACATAAAAGTCAACGACCACCTCCGGGGCGTCCTATCATATCTGGTATAGGCTCCTTGCTAGAACCCCTTTCCACCTTTGTGGATTTTTTCCTTCGACCATTGGTCAAGGAAATGCCCAGCTACCTGCAGGATACCAAGGACGTTCTTCGCCTGCTTCCTGATATCAGTTATGATATAGACACAGATCTTTTGGTCAGTTTTGACGTGGAATCCTTGTACACCTCCATTCCACAAGTAGAGACCTTACAAGCTATTGAGAGTCTCTTAGATGCGAGGAATTTGGACACCATCACTCCAGTACATTTCATCATGGAATGTGCCAGGCTGGCCATGATGGAAAACTTTTTTAAGTTTGAGGAGACAATATACCTACAAGTCTCGGGTACATCTATGGGCAGCATTTTTGCGCCCAGCCTGGCCAATCTGTACGTCCATCTTTTCGAGCAAAATAATGTACTGACTCAGTCTAATCCATTCAGAAAACAGATAAAAATTTGGAAAAGGTACATTGACGACATCTTGGTTGTCTGGCACGGGTCCCTTACATCCCTATTAGATTTTCATGCCTGGCTGAACTCTAAGAATGATTTCTTACGTTTCACAGTCGTTTCGGACAAAACCAGACTGCCGTTTCTGGACATAGTGATTTGCCCTGATCATGGCACACTTGGCAGTGAACTGTATAGAAAACCTCTATCAAAGAACTCACTGTTGAGTTTCAACAGCCACCATCCCAGATCTCTTCGTGAAAATCTTCCCGTTGGGCAGTTCCTGCGTATCCGCAGGAATTGTTCCGACGTCACCACTTTTAACCAACATGCCAAAGATCTATCCAACCAACTAAAAGATAGACAATACCCCACTCGCCTGGTAAGACGGGCTTGGAAAAGAGCCTCGAATAATAATCGAGATGCTCTTTTAGAACTTCCTGTGCCCAAGCCTCCTCTGTCTAGAATGACATTTGTGAATACTTTTAGCACTTGGTCCAACCAGGTACAGAAAACAGTGCGAAAACACTGGCGAATTCTGAATGTGGGGAATAATGAGATTCCGTATCCCCTTTTCTCTTTCAAAAGGGCTACGAACCTTAAAGACAGTCTTGTCCATACCAGACCCAAAATAAGAACATCCGTCACAACAAACACCCTATGGGACTTACCGCCAGTCCAAGGCCATTTTCCATGAGGCCAGTGCTCCGTGTGCCCACAGACCATTACCACCAAAACCGTTGATATAGGTACAGGTACTCCTTGGTTTCTAAGGAAACACACCAACTGTAACTCCGAAAGAGTTATCTACCTCATTACCTGTCCTTGCTCGTTGCGCTATGTAGGCATGACTACACGCAAGATTAAGACACGCATCAACGAACACAAGAGCACAATTAGACGTAACAAACAGGCCACTAAACTTACCAACCATTTTTTGTCACAGAAACACAAACCGGATGACCTAAGATGGTTGGTCTTAGAACAGCCATATATTCCTACACATGTAACGGATATTAAAAAGTTTTTGTTTGTGAAAGAACAGAAATGGGTGTTCAAACTGAAAAGCGACCTATCAGGTCTGAATGACGATATTCCGTGGTCATTACTCTAAATAATTGTAAGTCCTTTACACATCTTGTTTTGTTTGGATTCCAATATTTGCATTAGGCCATTCCTCTAACCATCTGCTAGATCCCCCCTCTCCTTCATTCTGTATACGTTCTTTAGGAGAGGTAAATAAGGTGGGAAGCGTAAGATACTTTCTCCTTTTGAAAAAATGTTTTAATTAAAAACATTTTTAAATTGGGATCCTCCTTTTGGGCCGTTTAACCAACACGGTTACCTTCCCCCTGAAGAGTCAATGCATGATACTAATGTATACAATTCTTTTAATTTGCCTCTATTCAATTCTGAGTGCTTGCCTGCTATTGATTACAATCGGTCCATAAGTGGGACTACATTTCCCAGCTTTCCTCCAACACACGTGACCGTATGTAACGTTTTGAACCTCTGACGTTCCGTAGTCGTCAACACGGAAGTTTGTTTGCAGACAGAATGGATATAAGCAGGCTCCCCCTGCCCGTCTGACACCTCCCCTTCCAGCTTGGTTGATAGAGCGGGGTACCGACGGACAGGTAGGTCTATGCCTCTATATTTCCATACTTTAATGACACATTTAAATACACCTTCATGGCGCGTATATCTGATGCCCATTCTGTTGTTCTTCCATGCCTCGGTGATGGCTTTCGCATTACGTACTGTTATTACTACAAAGCAGTACAGCGTCTTTCCACATTCCCCTACTTGATATAGCTAGGAAGACACTTCTAGCATGCATGGGTCATAAATGCGCATTTGTTCCTATGCATATTTGCCATAAATTACGTTATATTACTTGAGGGATTCCTTCCGATTCCTTTCCCTTGTGTTTAGACGGTGACTCTGCCTTGCTCTAACATATGTCCAGCCATTCCTTCGGCAATTCCCTTATCCCCTCTGTATTTAACTCACTGTGTCCACTGGGGAATATGATTATAGTATGTTTGCTCGAAATTTCTATTTGTAGAGCGGTGCCTCAGGTCCTGAGCGGATGCGAGGCGAGGCGAGGTGCGTACCCACAGCCTTCTGGGTAAGTGCACGTGTTGAATGCCGATTAAATTATCGCCATATGAATACATCAATGAGTATTATAACAGTTTTTTGCGAACACATCGCTATTAACAATAGTTCTGTATCTAACACTGATTTTATGTGAGATCAAGTTGAGTTCTCTTTATTTGATTTTCACCAGGTCTCTTCTTACCTGTAATTGTTCAACTGGGACACACAGGACTGATCAGGTTGTATTGATTACCAACTTGGCTGAGAATCCTTATGTATTCTTATTCTTTTTTACACTCACTTGAGGTAGCGTCACATGGTCCTGATGAGAGCTTGGACTCTAATGTCCGCAAGCCGAAACATGTAGACCATCAATCTGACAGTTATTTGTTAAATCTGTCTATGCACTGTTTTTAAAGTGGCATCAAGATAGCGCTAGAATAAAATTTATTGCATCTTGTTAGCCATTTTAATAGCACAGTTTTGTTTTCCTTGTTCACTTTTTGTGCACTGCAACCATCACTGTACCGTTTATACTCACGTCTGGGACAACCGGTTCACCACCACAACTACTACAGTGGTTGGTCCTCATGGCATTGTCCTTAGTTCCCAGATGATGATAAGTCACCTCTGGTGAGTGACGGGAACTAATTTTCCTTGATTGATTTCATTTGTATACCTTGGTGTCTCTACTTGGTCGACTATATCAGTGTCTTTTTCTTATACAGAACATTAGACCCAAAGTATTTTGTGTATAGTATATGTGGATTTGGGGATTTATACTTTTGTGGTCTCTAAATGTATCCCTTGGACCCCCCCTCTCTCATGTGAGAAGAATTTTGTGTTTAAATCAATGTGTGTATAACGTCCCTCAGGAACATACGGGATGCTAATGGTGGACATAGTGTGGGACATCCCCATATGAGGCTCAATGGGGAATTGCAGACTCTCCGTGTGCAGCAAGGGGTGTTAGGCTCAACCCCTTCACTTGTGTGCCAGCTCAGTAGGATTTACCACATCTGTGTGTTGAAGAGGGTGTCCAGTGTAGGTCACACATGGTCAGCCAAATGACCTGTGAGTCTGTTCCAATTGATGCATTTCCCTTAGTGTGAGGCTGAGTAATAAAGGTGTCCGTCACACTCCAAGGTGCCTCATCTCTGTCAATGTAGGTCTCTTGCCACTTTGCATGCGGCATATCTGGCATAGTTGTGGAAGATTATGCATAGGAGTCCATGTGTAGTTTACCAACATGCATGCAGTTGCTCATGTATTAGGCTCCCTATTGGGCATGAAGTACATGGTTGTGTATGTTTTTGGGAATGTTGGTCCACACAATGGGCCATCAACACCTGCTGAGGGTGTGTCTCCTATGCGCAGTTCGGCCTTCAGTTTCCTGATCCGGTGTCATGCTTCTATGGTGATTGTGCATGCATTGTCTCTGGGTGTGCCATGTGACATTGGACACTCCTTACTTTACACACGCGCCTGTTGCAGTTGTCCTTCTGACATCCTAAGCTTTGTGTGCAAATTCTGGCATTTGGCAAGGAGATGCCGCCTGCTGCTGCAGCCCCTGCAGCAAGGGCCCACAGAGTATCCAGATTTGGCAACACACACGCCTCCAAGATGCTCCTCACATCCTCCCTCCACCCATTCATTTGGCTGTCCTCAGCTTGTCTATGCCACTGTTGCCGCCACACAGTGCCAAAGTCTGGACCATCAGCACATGCAAGGTGCACATTGCACCACCATCCTGTCCTTGCATAACCCACATCACACTACAGTCTGATGTGGCAGCCACACTCCGAGCTATTTCCATCCGCACATCTAACGCCTGCTGTCAGACATACCCTGGGCACACACACGACACCTTTGCATGCTGAGTGTGCAACTCCAACTGCCTACACTGTGCTGCCCCGCCTTACAGGCCCTGTCACACCAACCAGGTTACGTCCATAATACTCCCCACCGGCTCTGTAGCCCAGCAAGGGCATGGGAGTGGGACTCAAGGCTTCAGCATGTAGTATGGTGTAATCGTCTGGGACATGGCACAGGTATTATCTCTCAGCATGTCAATCTACAGAGTGTCCAGGACCCCCCTCTCCATCATCACATGCGCACAGCACCTCATCATCAGCTCGTATGCCATTGACAGCCAGGTGCTCCTCACCCTCAACAAAGATACAGACATTGGCAGTTCCATCATTCAAGTATGCATGAGATCCATTGATGAATGGCTGAATACAAGCCACCTGAGGCTGGACTTGTACAGGACTGAGGTGATCATCTGAGGATTGTCCCCTTCCAGCTGGGTCAAGTGCTTGTGTCCCACCCGCAAGAGCCCTGTACAAGCACTCAGTGGCCACACACACAAGATCGTGTGCCTCATGTTTGGCTCGCTCACATTTGCCATGCTGGTCCACAGCATCTGTACCTCATACTGCAACGCCCTCTGCATTATGCACATGATCCACAGATAGATCCACTCCAAGAAAAGACAGACCACCCCCCAGGTCCATGACAACATCTGTGTCAAATACTGCCCTGCCCTCTTGTCTACATCGAGGGTGCATATGCACACCTCAGCTTCAACACCCTGCGCCCCAGCCACCTCACCGTCCACCATAGATAGCTGCAATGGATCACTGTCTGCTGCAGGATGACCTCCCCACTCCCCACCCACACTCAGGAGGCAGTCCACAACCCCGACCCCAAACCAACCTTGTACGTCTGTCATCCTAGATCCCGTTGGGCCATCTTCGTGCATCCAACCTTGCCCTGGCCACCGTTCTTCACATCCACCGTACTCCAGCATACGGAACATTGTTCTCCCACCTGGCCACACATACCTGGGACTCCCTCCCCGGGAACCTCCACATGAGCCATGACCTCTACGCCTTGATGATAATCTCCCAAATAGGTCTGTCCGCACAGTTTAGCAAGCCCCCCCTCAGCAGCCAGAGGCCATCACAGGTGAGTGTTGTGCTCCATGCCTACATTGAATGATACCTTGTGACCCATGTGTGTCCTGTACCAGACTCTGATCCCAGGATATGGATGGCTGGAGTTAGTTCAACACTCAGGCATAGTTTGACATTTCCACACACATATGTTGTTAAATAATGCAAAATGACAGGAACGTCTCATGACCAAAGTAATATATTTATTTGTGGTGGGGTACATGTTTTGGTAGATGGAATTAGGTGATCTACCGGGGGAATAGAATCCAAAGTTCACAGGGGGAGATGGTATCCTTGGCATTGGAAGTCATCAGAGTCCAGGGCACAGTGTTGGTCATCATTGGTCAGACTGTGACCAGCAAGTCCATGTGTCAGAGAATGTCATTGGATGAGGTGCTGCTGTTGCGCCAGAGGGCCAGGTGCCAGGCCAGGTGACCTGGGAGATGTGGATGGTCCACTGACTCTCACGGTCTTTTCCGTGGATACCCCACCTTCCTCCGGGGACCCTCAGATGCAGGCCTTGACGATGTTTGGGACGCTCCGTCAGACGAGTCCTCCTCCTCCTCCTCCCTCCCTGTGTCTGGTGCTGGTCTACGCCTGGTGGCACAGGGAGGGTTGCCCATGCTTTGGGCGATCTGACGGAGGGATTGGCTCAGGTCCCTGTGCACCGCCAGGATCTCAGCCAGCCTCCATCCGTCCTTGGTGTTGTTGATGACTGGCATGATGCTCTTAATCTCATCGAGGGTCCCCTGCATCTCTGAGAGTCTCGACACGACCTGGTTGATGCCTCTGGTGTCACGCCGGTATGTGTCCAGGATGTTGCGTATGTGTGACATACCAGTGTCCTGAGCTGGCTGGTCAGGTTCTCGCCTCCGCCTGCCTCCACTCCCACCACCCCTGCCCACTTGAGCCTGGCCTGCCCTTGTGGGCACATCGGGTCTACGGGACCCCTGAGGGATGGCATTTGCAGGGTTGCCTGCCTCCTCCTGGGTGCCCGGAGAACCTTGTCCCTCCTGGTCAGACTGGCTCTGTTGTTCAGTGCGAGCAGGGCTCCTGGGTGTGTCCTGGGATGTGGCAGGAATGGGGGTGGTGGTTGGCACAGATGTACCTGACGCAGGTGCTGCAGGGGCTTGGGCACCAGAGGGTCCAGGTTGGTCGGGGTCATCCACGGAGTGGTGAGAGTCGTTGCTGCCGGTGGGATCATCTTCACGCGGAGCCTGGGACTGTGATTCTTCCCCCCCAGTGTTGGGAGGAGATCGACGACGTTGCCGTGTGTGAGAGAGATACAATGTTAATGGTGTTTCATGCGACATCTATGTTTCATACATATTTAAGTTGACACAGTTCCTCCAGGTAGTTGGATGTGCCTAGCATTCCTCTCAGTGTCCACTTGGGGATGGGTATGTTGCGGGGGACAGATTGGGATGTTCGCCTGAGTGTTTGACCTGTAGATTGTTGGCTATGATGCTTAGTTCGCTATGGTTAGGTCTTGTTGTGTCACATTTCCATTGTGGGAGTGTGTAAATCCGTTGCCTGCCCCGGGGGTGTGTGCTTGTGTTGGGGGGGTGTGACCGGGCATGATGTTGTGTGTAGTGTGAGTTGTCATTGGGTCTCCCAGGTGATGTGTCTGTCCCCTCATGGTGCATGCTGGCATGACAGTGAGTGTGAGTTCCTGAGATACCTGTGCTTGTGGAGTTGGTGTTTGAGTGTACAGTGGTCCCAGGAGGGCCTTGTGCTGCATACAGCAAGACCAGGTGTCAGCTACCTTGTCAGTACTTTGCCAGTCCCTGTGCATTGTGCATGGGTATGTACCTATGCCATATGGGCTGAGGGCATTGGTGTCTGCGCCTCATTTTCACAATGTGTGGTGTGGGGCCCACCCTCCCCGCCTCCTGGACATCCAGTCTTGTGTTTGTGGTTGTTGTAGCCTTGGACATGGCCTTGCCTTGATTTGTGAAGGGTGCATGGAGACGTTAGTGGCATGAGCGTGGTTTTTGAGTGTGGTTTTGTGCGGTGAGTGCTTGGGGGGAGTTGCGTGCATTTGGTGTATATGTGGGGTGGACCCCATTGCCCCCATGTTACGTAAGTTGTTTGTGTACTCACCAGGCTCTGCGACTCCTTTGACTCCGTGTACTCCCACCAGCAGTAGCAGGGCCATCACCTTCTCCTCCCAGGGATGATAGTGTACGGGTCTGCGGGGCGGCCCACCTCCAGTGATGTTACTCTGGGCATATTCTTCATTCATTTTCCTCTTGACTGCCCTGCGCAGATCGTACCACCTGGCTTGGCATTCATGCCTGGTCGGATGGGCGCAACAGCATTCACCTTATCGACAATCCTCTGCCACATGGCAGATTTTTCAGCTATACTGGTCTGTCTGACCAATGTTCCAAACAGCTGTGGCTCGACTCCGATGACTTAGTTGACAAGGAGGTCCAGCTCCGCCGTTGTGAACTTTGGATTCTTGTCTGTGGGCATGGTGTGGGGTGTGGATGTGGGTGTGGATGGTTTTGGGTGTGTGGGTGTGAATGTGATGGTGTGTGTGTGAATGTGAAGAGGGGGATGTTTGTGAAGGACGTTGTGTGAAGGTGTGTGAGTGAAGGTGTAGTGAAGGTATCAGTAATGTAGAGTTGTTTCTCTGTGGGGTCTGTCAGCAGTGGGTCTGTTGCAAAAGCTCATGGGTTGTGTGTGTGGGCCCTTTTTATTGGTCCATTTTTGGGTGTGGTGTGTTTGAATTTTGGTGGGTGTGTTATAAGAGGTGGTTGTGATTTGGTCCTCTGTTTGCCTGTTTGGATGTGCTAGGTCAGTCATTGAGATGTATTTTGTCATGTAGATGTGTTTTGTGGTGTTGTGCGAGTCGAATTGACCCTCCTTGTGCTGTTTTACAGTGTCCTGGTTCTGTAAGAGTCTTTTTCGCGTAGGTACGGTCCGTACATACATGATGGTGGGTGAGGGTGCTGGGGTACGGTGTTGGAGTGCGGCGCGTACATACGGTGGGGGTACGGTGCATACACGTGTGGGCCTGGGCTATGGCGCGTACATGCGGAGGTACGGCTTGTACATGCGGGGGGGGGTACGGCACGTACATGGGGGGTACGGCGCGTACATGGGGGGTACGGCGCGTACATGGCGGGGGTACGGTGCATACAGTTGCGGGGCTGGGGTACAGTGCGGACAGGGGTGGTAAGGCGCGTACATGGGGGGTACGGCGTGTACATGCAGGGGTATGGCGTGTACATGTGGAGGTACGGTGCGTACATGGGGGAGTATGGCGCGTACATGGGGGTATGGCGCGTACAGTTGCGGGGCTGGGGTACAGTGCGGACAGGGGGGTGAGGCACGTACATGGGGGGGTACGGCACGTACATGCGGGGGTACGGCACGTACATGGGGGTACGGCACGTACAGTTGCGGGGCTGGGGTACAGTGCGGACAGGGTGGTGTACGGTGCTGACATATTTGGGGGTGGGGGGGCTGTACGGCTCGTACACGGGCATAAGTTTACCCGTGTACATGTGTGCTACTGCGTTGGCTCCGTACGGGCCATTTTACGTGCGATTGTGTATTCGGACGGACGGTCGGGATTGTACTTGCGCGCTCGGACTTGTGTTTTACGTTTTGCACGTAAAAATGTCCGGCTCACTCTCATACACTTTTCCCGATGATATTCGGATGTGAAAACTTTCCGACGCACTCTCGTACACTTTTCCCGACGCTATTCGTAGTTATTTTTCACGTACGAATCGCACTTGGCCGTTTGTACGGTACTTGTACGACTCGTACGTGAAAAAATACGGATACGGGTCGTACGCAAATTATTTTTAACGGATCGGAATCGTCACCTTTATGTCTATTGCCTTTTGGATTATATAACCTTTTTTTGTCTTTCAACTTTATTTTGCATTGCTGATGTACTTGGCAGTTTCTTTTATTTTATGCTTCTTTCTTTTTTTCTTTTTTCTGTTTGATTATTAGAGATGTACATATTGTCTAAATTCTGCATGTGCATTCACTAATTAAATAAAAAAAATAAAAAAATAAAGAAAACAAAACTCAATCCCGTGTATTTCCTAAAGTTCACACTAATGCTGTGAACTCAGTTATAACCTAAAAAAATTAATTGCTTGTCTAAACTCGTGAAGTACTGTTTAACTTCTCTCTCTGAAACATAGAAAACGAAACAACTCCAGAGCCACTCGCCCTCTTACCCATATGCAAATTCAATCTCCGTTGTTCTGTGCCGAAACCGGCAGCTTGTCTATTAATCACCAACCCTCTCACAAGTTCTAACCAAAATGAGCCGATTGGAACATGACTAATGTTCCCCCTCAAGAGCAAACAATTTTCAACTCCCTCAGCCTTACTCGAGGCGCAAGTACAACAATAAAACACCTCGAGACACAAGAGACCAGCATACACAGAGCCTATATTTAAACTTCGGTACAACTTGGCTGGGGCAGACCATCTGATTAAAATGAATTACTGGAAGAACCTGTGCTGAAAACACTACTCACAGGAACTTGGGGCCCGATTCACAGAACTAACTTAAGACAAAATCCTAAACTTACTACCATTTCGGTATTGACAGAAGGCACTTTCTCATTTTGTTATTCACAGAAGGCACTTACTCATCAATGAATAAGTGCCTTCTGTGAAAACCGAAATGGTAGTAAGTTTAGGATTTTGTCTTAAGTTAGTTCTGTGAATCAGGCTTCTATTTTCACCACAAGTACAAGAGCAGCATCAACACCATTAAATATTGACACCATAAATACCAAAACAGCATTGATGTTTCTCAGCCCATCCCTGTCAGTGCGTTCATTGTGAATCAATTAATCTTGACGAGCTGCTCTTTCGGCCTAACATGGCTGACGTCTTCCGGTAACAAGGACAAGGACACTGTAGAAAGGCTAGCTCAGCACTAGAGCATGGCCAGGTTAATGACACAGTCAAAGGAAGCCTCAATTAATTCGCTTCCCTCAATAACGACATTTTTTAAAGCCAAATGTGAGACCTGAAGACAGATGCTATGAACGCTAGATCAAAAGATACAAATTTGTGATCTTTTTCTACGAGTTCACCTGCAGAATACTATCATGAACAAAACCATGTGTAAATAATGAAATTGTAGCTCTACTCTTTTAGCATCAAGCATGGGGGCAGGAATCTATTAGTTTCCCTAGCTAGCTAACAGCAATCACTTTAAACAGATTTAGGACTTGGCAGGGCACGCGAGCAGCTCTAGCACCAACTATGGCTGATCTTCTAGCCACAGTGGATAACTCTGGTCAGATCTCAATTTTGCCCTCAAAAAATTATTTCATTTTTTTTTGTGCTTCTAAACATACTAGCTTAGAAATGCTCTCTTTATGTCATCCAACTCCGAGAGGCTATTCATCAATGTTTGGTTTCACTTGTGACTGAAGAACATCTACATAGACCCTTTTTTTAATACAAAAGTTCAACTTGGCATGCCATGGATAAGCATGGACAGTAATCTCCACTCTAAATTCCAACACTCCATGGGAACGAAAAGGGGTTGGACGAGGGGGGTAGCAGATACGATGTACTTTATCAGTACTATCCATCACCACAAACCATCCACGGCAAACATCTTTCAAGTAGAGAATGGAAAAACTCTAGTTCCATAATCAATGGTTTGCAGTATACCAGGGATTTTTTTTGTGCTACTCTTGACCAGTTTTCCTCCCGAGGTCTTCACAGCTCCACATTGCATCCCCTTAATTATTTTCAGCAACTCTTTTTAATTAGCAGTTTGTTTAAAGTAATCAGTTGTTTATAGTCTTGTTATTTGCAATGCAACTGCTTTACCCTCTATAGCAGTTATAATTATCTCTTTACAGGGAGGAATCAGATGTGCTACAAGCAACCACGTAGTCAGTGCTTAATTTGTAAAGTTTTAAGTGCCAGGACTCTGACCAGGAGGCCACTGCAGCTTGCACCACCCATTGCCCCTGTCATCGCTGCCAAAACAACTACTAACCATCTCTCTTGCATGTAAATGTGACAGTTCAGATTATTCCAGGTCCCCAAAGCTAAAGGAATGGCTGGTGAGGCAGGTATTAGTAATTTTTTTATGTATATTGTTTTCCTAAACAACTGTTATACTGCTCATCTCTAGATTACATGAGCAGCGCCACCTTGTGGCAGACTGCCCTAAGTGTGGTGTTGAGAATTACCGACCAGTGCCGAGTACCGGAAACCAATTAAGTGCCAGTGCTCAGCACGGGAAAGCTCTGGCTCAAATTAAGCACTGCACATGGTATTTAAATTGTCCTTCTGTGTTTATCCCTTCAAGGGTCTGCTGGTACCTCTGCCTCTGTAGTTTCATGGAAAATATTCCGGTGTTTAATAACATACCAAAGATCAGAATAAAATGTTACTTCAGCAAGGTAAATGATTTCATAATGACATATTGTCCTGTGGAAAGCTCAGATGCTCAGTATTTGGATGTCAGTGAGCAGCATCCAAGGGTTTACACTTAGTAATGATCTACCTCACTAGAAATCAGTCACTCTGGCCATAGCAACAGTGGTTCACTGATAGAAAATGGATAACCTCTTTCAATTATGGTCTCACAGTTCATCTCAGGAATAAAATAGTGTACCATCATTTCTTAGTCAAAACTCATTTTCTTTTATACTCAGAGTTTCTGTGTCATTCTATGGGATAATAGTGCCTTCTGTGCATCACTGAAGGTCTCACTGACAGACGGCACTTTGTGGTGTTCTGTTATGCATTACTTCCTTTTCTCTTTTACTCCTTCTTCAGTACAAGCTATGTGGAATCCCATTAATTTTCTGTGTGATGTTACTTTTACTTCTAATACACAACGCATTCCAGGTTTGGCAGTTGGTGTTGGAAAATGGGATGGGAGGACCCTAATGCTGTTGCTTGAAAAAGCCTTCTAGGGATTACTAAAGCTCCTCATTATTGGTCAACTGAATGCCCTAATTGATCGTTCCCCATACACCTTCTTTGTCACATCACCTCTGTCCTAGGATGTTGCTAAGCCAGATGTAGTTATTTTTTATTTTTTTTACAGAGTTTTATATAGCGCGAACTTGACCCGAATCGGGTATCAGAGCACTTTACATAGCACCAGTTACATTACATGAGGAGCAAAACACACAAGATGATGGACGGAATGTTGCACATTGGCAAAACATTCACCCCCAGTCACAGATCTGGGTTTAATCCATCGTTATTTTGCTCACCACGACACCCCAGTTCAGACATGGCCATATGCAAATCAGTCTTGACCCTGTGCCTCATGGGAACAGTCCAGCCCGAACTGCCAAGCCATGTCTTCCCTGGACCGGAGTCAAGCCTCCTAGGACCGGTTTCGGGGTTTCACCTCTCATCAGCTAGGATAGCTTGTCTCCAGTGGCGTAGTGAGCACGGGACCCACGTCTGGGCACACCCTTCCCACATAGGGCGAACAGCAAAACACACAAGATGATGGACGGACTGTTGCACATTGGCAAAACATTCACCCCCAGTCACAGATCGGGGTTTAATCCATCGTTATTTTGCTCACCACGCCACCCCAGTTCAGACATGGCCATATGCAAATCAGTCTTGACCCCGTGCCTCATGGGAACAGTCCAGCCCGAACTGCCAAGCCATGTCTTCCCTGGACCGAAATCAAGCATCCTAGGACCACTTTCGGGGTTTCATCCCTCTTCAGCTAGGATAGCTTGACTCCAGTGGCGTAGTGAGCACGGGACCCATGTCTGGGCATACCCTTCACACAAAGGGCGAACAGCAAAACACACAAGATGATGGACGGAATGTTGCACATTGGCAAAACATTCACCCCCAGTCACAGATCTGGGTTTAATCCATCGGTATTTTGCTCACCACGCCACCCGAGTTCAGACATGGCCATATGCAAATCAGCCTTGACCCTGTGCCTCATGGGAACAGTCCAGCCCGAACTGCCAAGCCATGCCTTCCCTGGACCGGAGTCAAGCATCCTAGGACCGGTTTCGGGGAATCACCCCTCTTCAGCTAGGATAGCTTGACTTCAGTGACGTAGTGAGCACGGGACCCACGTCTGGGTATACCCTTCCCACATAGGGCGAACAGCAAAACACACAAGATGATGGATGAACTGTTGCACATTGGCAAAACATTCACCCCCAGTCACAGATCTGGGTTTAATCCATCGTTATTTTGCTCAGCACGCCACCCCAGTTCAGACATGGCCATATGCAAATCAGTCTTGACCCTGTGCCTCTTGGGAACAGTCCAGCCCGAACTGCCAAGCCATGTCTTCCCTGGACCGGAATCAAGCATCCTAGGTCCGGTTTCGTGGTTTCACCCCTCTTCAGCTAGGATAGCTTGACTCCAGTGGTGTCGTGAGCACGGGACCCACGTTTGGGCATACCCTCCCCACATAGGGCGAACAGCAAAACACACAAGATGATGGACGGAATGTTGCACATTGGCAAAACATTCACCCCCAGTCACAGATCTGGGTTTAATCCATTGTTATGTTGCTCACCACGCCACCCCAGTTCAGACATGACCATTTGCAAATCAGTCTTGACACTGTGCCTCATGGGAACAGTTCAGCCCGAACTGCCAAGCCATATCTTCCCTGGACCAGAATCAAGCATCCTAGAACCAGTTTCAGGGTTTCACCCCTCTTCAGCTATGATAGCTTGACTCCAGTGGCGTAGTGAGCACGGGACCCATGTCTGGGCATACCCTTCCCACATAGGGCGAACAGCAAAACACACAAGATGATGTACGGAATGTTGCACATTGGCAAAACGTTCACCCCCAGTCACAGATCTGGGTTTAATCCATCGTTATTTTCCTCAACACACCACCCCAGTTCAGACATGGCCATATGCAAATCAGTCTTGACCCTGTGCCTCATGGGAAGAGCCCAGCCCGAACTGCCAAGCCATGTCTTCCCTGGACCGGAATCAAGCATCGTATGACCGGTTTCGGGGTTTCACCCCTCTTCAGCTAGGATAGCTTGACTCCAGTGGCGTAGTGAGCACAGGACCCACGTCTGGGCATACCCTTCCCACATAGGGTGAACAGTAAAACACACAAGTTGATGGACGGAATGTTGCACATTGGCAAAAAATTCACCCCCAGTCACATATCTGGGTTTAATCCATCGTTATTTTGCTCACCCCGCCACCCCAGTTCTGACATGGCCATATGCAAATCAGTCTTGACCCTGTGCCTCATGAGAACAGTCCAGCCTGAACTGCCAAGCCCTGTCTTCCCTGGACCGGAATCAAGCATCCTAGGACCGGTTTCGGGGTTTCACCCCTCTTCAGCTAGGATAGCTTGACTCCAGTGGCGTAGTGAGCATGGGACCCACGTTTGGGCATACCCTTCCCACATAGGGCGAACAGCAAAACATACAAGATGATGGGCGGAATGTTGCACATTGGCAAAACATTCACCCCCAGTCACATATCTGGGTTTAATCCATCGTTATTTTGCTCACCACACCACCCCAGTTCAGACATGGCCATATGCAAATCAGTCTTGACCCTGTACCTCACGGGAACAGTCCAGCCTGAACTGCCAAGCCATGTCTTCCTTGGACCGGAATCAAGCATCCTAGGACCGGTTTCGGGATATCACCCCTCTTCAGCTAGGATAGCTTGACTCCAGTGGCGTAGTGAGCACGGGACCCACGTCTGGGCATACCCTTCCCACATAGGGCGAACAGCAAAACACACAAGATGATGGACGGAATTTTGCACATTGGCAAAACATTCACCCCCAGTCACAGATCTGGGTTTAATCCATCGTTATTTTGCTTACATGAGGACACACATTCATTTTTGTTAGGCACAGGGAGATTAAGTGATTTTCCCAGAATCACAGGATGTTCAGCGTCATTGCCGAGACTCGAACCCAGTTCCCCAGATTCGAGGTCAACCGCTCTAGCTGTAGTTACCTCTGGCACTCTGTATGTACTCTCTATACACCACCCATCAGTCTTAAATCTCACTCCGAGAAAAAGGAACAGCCTAAATACCTTAAATGAGAGAGCTTTTCATAAATTCATCCTACTGGCAACCAGAAAAGCTGTGTTTTTTCGACTACCATGTTCAGATGTGGCGTTCATGTTAAGCTTCACTCGCATTGCGGGAGCTGGCTTTTTCTTCCCAGAATGCCGTGCTTCTTCAAAAATCTTTTGGGTTTACGATGTTGACAGCTATTTTGAGTCTTCTGTATCATCTTGTGGAGCATGCTATTTTCCACATGGTGCATGGCCACTTTCCAGATTCCTTCCAGCTCCATTTGCAACACCTATTCCATGCAACGATTTTTCAGTTGGGAACACTTGGTTATTAATTTGGGAACTGAACAAAAAAAAACATTTTAAAATGATAGTTTGTTAGACTTCCCATCTCTTTTGTTCTACATCAAGGTTAAGGATTTATTCTATTAAATACAAGCTTGTTGACTGCTCAAGAGGTATCTATACTGACAGAGCACTGCAAAGGTTTCTTCCCTTTTTGGTGTCAAAATCTACTATTTGGTTTAATCGTTCCTACTGCTCAATCTTGCTGAAAGGATTGACCCCAGAAGCTGAAGGCCTCATCTTCGAAATAAAAGGTATCCTCCAGTGTGGCCAAGAGGACCTGCCCTTGACAGAACTGAGACTCAGTGCCAGAAGATCAGTTGCATCCACCATCACAAGGGGATTTGGTCTCCTCAGTCTATACATTTGTGAGCACTCCCATGAGGAAAGTTGTTGCCCCATCCAGTACTACTGCAAAGTAAGGCAAAAGTGGGACTGGAACGCGATCCTGGGGCAGCGTAGGAAGCCCAAATATTGTCCTGCACCCCACTTAAAAGGAGTCTTGCCAAAATTCGATGTTAGCTCCACATCCACACATTATTTTGAATGAACAGTACATAATATACCAGGCATTTGCAATGCAATCCATCTCGCCTTTGGGACCTTATATGTATTTAGCTATGCAGCACGTCAGCCTGGGTGCTGAAACATCTAATGTTCTTTTATATAGAAAAAGTAAGCACCAAACTGCATGACGCTAGATATGGGAACACATGGAGAGAAATATTGCCTTTCCCTGGGAAATGGTACAGTCCAAAGCTCCGTTTTTAATATAAAAGCAGGGCCTTTCGGTGGTCATATCACTGAAAATACAAGATTTGAAAAAAATATTATTGTCTACGGGTGCTCATGGAAGACAATTTCTATGGACTGGAATCTAGAGAATGCTAAAGTGATTCCGGTGTTTTACTGACCTCTGCCGGTCGTTTTCTATCAAGAAAGTTAAATAGGGGCAGTTGCCAGAAAAATTTAAAAAAGAAAGTCCCTCAGTAGAAATCAATTCTGGTACTTTACTGACCTCTACTGGTCATTTGCTATCATGACAGTTAAATAGAGGCAGTTGAACAGGAAAAAAAAGTCCCTAAGCGGGAGCAGACAATTCCTAGGGCTATTCTCCAGAGCCCACAAAGTGCATACACATATAAGTATATACTAAAGTATATACTAAAGTATATACTAAAGTAAATACAAGAGGTATCGAATGCTCGACCTAAAAACGGCCCACACACTGACTTGTCAGACCAAATCTTCGGGCACTGACCGATTGCCCTATAGCCCAGTCCCGGCTCTGGGGCTTCACGCCGCTCTCAATGCATTGTGCACCTGGTTTCTCTTCTTTTTTATTTGCTTCCTCTCTTTCTGAATTTACATGCATAACTTATTGTTTTGTATTTTATGCAGGACGGTCCCTTCAGATTTACTTTTAGGTGGTGCAGTGAAATATGCAAGTACACAAGTTAATTTTCTTTTTAAAAAGAAGCAGCTAAAATGATGGTTACCCAAGTGCGTTTGACACTGAGGGATAATATTGACAAATGCTTTTTAGACTGTAGGAACGTGAATAATTCAATAATGTTGTAAAGTCGCAGCATTTCACTGAATTATCCCAGTACATTATTAGTTATTAAGGAAGACATTGATATGTTACTGCACCAGGAAACAGTTAAAGCTTGATGTCCTCAAACTCAAAGTTGTCAGATCATCTCTGATCACACTTAGATATGGTCAGATTCTGTGGAAATTTAGCAATCCACGGCCTAAATAACAAAGATAGTCAAACATTAGCTCCCGTAAGGTAACTCCTTCTTATGGAGCATATTACTCCTTTGAATCTGCAGCTGCTGCAACTTGACAGGAGTAAAATGACTGAAAGTGGCAGAAAATGAGCATAGAATCCATGTTCACACTAAATACTGCAGATGAGGCATTCACCACTCTTCAGCGTGCTTAGTCACACTAGAGAGAATGCTTTGCGAGAATATTTGCTGAGACCACTTCTTTGCCCCAATTCATGGTGTAGGAAAATTGGGTTGGGTTCTTATGGTTACCCCCACTTTTTGATAAATGTAATACTGTTTTTGACTTTTCTGACTGGGATCCTGCTAATCAGGACCACAGTCTATCTGCCTTCTCCCTAAACTGTTATGCTATGTACTTAGGTACACTCCAGATTGGATACTGGGGTACCTTTGTCAGTCCCTAATATATGGTACCCATGTACCAAGGGCATAGGTACCCCAGAGGCCTCTCATGGGCTGAAGCACGTATTATGCCAGCCATTAGATGCCATGCAAAATGGAACTACAGGCCTGCCATTGCAGCCTGTGTAAGATGGTGCATGATATAGGTTTACTATATATAAGGGTCACTACACTTAAAACATATAAGTCACCCCTATAGCGGGCCTTAACAATTTTGAAGGCAGGGTGCTTGGTTATAGGTGAGAGGGTGCCTCTGCATGAACAGGACACCCCTGCAGCCTACGGAGTCCATTCTCCTGGGATGTTAATGAAGCAGCCATTTACGACATGTAGAGTGGCATTATGCGACCGTGTGATCTCCAACTCTAAAATGGCTGAAAGTAACCCCATTGTGTTTGGTTTCAAACATTGTGGAATCATACACTCACATTGGTAAATGGTGTGGGAGGTATGATACCACCCCTCAGAAGCGAGCTTCGTGGGGTCCCTGGTGTTCCTGGTACCAGCCTTCTAGCAAATGGTTGCTGCCGACCAGAGACACATTTCTGCCCTCCTGCTACTGAGCAAAGCTCTAGCAAGGGAAGGCAGAACAATAGGCATCGTGTCACAGAGAGGTGTGACCACCTCCCAGACAGTATTTAGTGTAATAGGGCTGAGTGGGTGCGCTTGCCAGTAGCCAAAAGTCTGCATGAGGAACACATTTGGTGTCCCCTTGCATAGTCCAGTTCAAACCAGTCTTGGTATCCGTTGGCTCCTGCTCTGGTGTGAAACTTGACAAAGGACATGGGAGTAATTTCCCCACTGTCTAGACTCTCCCCTGGGAGGGTCCCCTGAATCTGTCCAAACCCTCTCCCCTGTGGGTACAAAAGAGCTTACCTAGCTGTAGGACCTTAGATTCCATGTGGACAAGATTCTGAACCATAAACCACTGACCTTTGACCACCTGGACCACCTGGACACTCTGGACTTTGCTGGACTTCGTTTGGGCCCGACTTCATCTCCCTCTCAGTCTGAAGCATTGTCTGTGACCGTGCACCATACAGGCTCTGTGCAGGACCTGTGGAGCATCAAGGACAACCAAATATATCTCCCTTGGAGTGAAGGAGTCGCTCCCTGCATCCGCAGGCACCACATCATGACTGACCAGTCTGCTACTCCTGAGCTCCTACGGACTCCGAAGGCTCCAGCAACACAGGAGGTAGGTTTCTATGTCCCTCAAGGTCTGAGCTGTCCTCTCATTAAGTTTGCGGTAAGAATCCCTCATGGGGGCTGCTATACCCATACTGTTGTGCATCGGGTTCATTTTCAAGTGCATATGCTTGTTGGCGTTTCCTGAGCAAGTGCATTGGGCTCCGAGTAGCCCCATCCTCTGAAACTATTTCCAGCAAGAACTCTGGCCTCCTCACAATGAGTTCTCCGTGGACTGCTGTTTGGTGAAATCACTTCAGGTCCTCTTGTGACTCCGGTGCCTCTGGCCTGTGAGTCCACTTGAGGGTCAACTTTTCTTTTCTTGGGCTCCCCTGTTGCTCCAAGTCTGCCCTGACTCCCTTGCTTTGGTGAGTCTCCTGGACCTTGCTAGTCCAAACTGTAACCTTCTTTGACCTTCTGCGTGGGTTGCCGTTGACAAGGCTTGTTGGTGCTCCCGCCGGGCACTGACCCCTCAGTACTAAACATCCTTCATGGGACAGCTCATATCTGGCTCCCGGTTGTCCTTGACATCTCCTGGTCCCCGTGGCTGCAGAGTCAAGAACCCCCTAAATGCACATGAACCACCCGACATCGGTGGGCATACGTCTATCGAGCCCCTGGCCACTCCTGAGTGACCAAGATTCTGTCCCCTCTGCTTTCAGGTACTCTTCGACAAGAATCCCCCTTTGGATTCCAACTGACACTTTTCTTCCTTCCAGCACTGGCTCTTCTTAGAAGTCCTCTATTGAGATTGACAGTGGTTTCTGACACCACTTCAGCCCTATGCACCCGGCTCCCCTGGGATAGGTAACTCTGGTACTAAGGTATCCATGGGTAGGATGGCTCTCCAACCTCCTAACTTCCACAGAGTTTCTTCGATGTCCACTGGGAAGGGTCCTTAAACTCTAAAACCGTGACTTTCCCATAGAAATGTACGGAGCACGCAGTCGTGTTCCCACACTGCACCCGTCTTCCGTGGGGTCACTACTTACTCACCTCGGGTGGTTCCTTGGGGTCCCAATGATTCTAAGTCCTCTAGACACTGTCTTGACTCAAGTCGTGGTTCTTATAGCACTATTTTTGTATATGATTTGGACTCCCACTGTGTGTTTGTGCTATTTACTATTGTTTCTGTACTACAGTATTGTGTGCTTTGAGAGTATGTTTGTGTAGAAGATACTTTGTAATACTAGAGAGTGTTATATTAATAAATACATATTTTGTATAACTACTGTGTGGTTCTCCTTTCAATTAACCAATACTATAAGGTTGCATTCTGGTAAAACAAGCTGCTAAACATTCCTTCAAGACTAAGCCTGTAGGCTGCTCTCCACAGCTACCACTTGGATAGCTTTCTAAGGTTATCTTTTACCTCTTAAATCACCATAAGGGTTGTTTGGACTGGTGCAAGGTGCCCACTTTAACTAGTGGACAGCATATACCAGGCCAACTTCGAACACACGGAAAGAACTAGCCCTGTTGTACATCACCCTCTTCTGTGGGTTATCTGTGAGATGGAATAGACATAACTGCAGGCTTTTCAAAATGTTTCCTCTTTCTTCACATGTAAAATATTTTTCCTTGTTCAGAAATCCTTTCACCCACATGCAATGGAAAAAAAGATGTTTCAGGGTAACTTTATACGATTACATTATGTAGATGTAAATTTGAAAGTGCAGAGTAGGAAGTTAATACAAATCTTTATCAATACTTCCAAAGATAGAACATAAGCCCCATTGAAAAGGGTTAGGTGCTATTGTTCAAGCACAAATTACTATGTGCCCCCTAAAGAGTATTACAAGTCAGGCGCAAATTGCACAATTAGTGGGTGTTTGCACTCCTTATATTTGATTGGTAAAATCTGACAAAAATAGGCAGGGCAAATAGATCAAATATCTAATTTCCAATCCAAGGTGGACAACTAAGAATTGGTTGAAAATAGTGCTCCTGTTAATTATTACACCCTGTCCAACTGGTCTTTAATAGGAGTGCAAATTGCCTTTTCAATTTGCCCTCCACTTGTAATTGGGATCTAAGAAGATGTCGTTCACCACATTTGGAAAGCTTACTACCATGATTTTTCCATTCTAACCCCCTTTTATTTTGTCTAATCTCTCACATCCGCTTGTTACGACTATGGGCGAATCTGAAATTGATTTTCTGTTGTTTTCAGTGATACCCTTGCATTGAAGCTCAAAGAGTTACTGTTTTAGTGAATTAGGATTTGTGTAGCCCATATGTAATTGTGCTTATGGCAATCACAAAAAAAGCAGGCAGCCATTTGCAGAAGTCTGTGCTGTTTTACAGCAGCAAACTCTTAATGCCTCAATTTTGTCTGTAAAGACCAGGGTCTCCAAAGAATAGCTCTTGACTTACAGATATCTTTCCCCTTGTCACTAAGTAGCTCAAGGACATGATGCCCAGCCAAGTATATCATACAGAGGATCTGGAGACCAGCGGTGCTGCCTCCTGCACATTGTGCCATCAGGCTTTAACAATGACAGTGTTCCATGCTCAGCATTCCACACAAACACTGTGACTGACTGCAGCGGGTCTGCACCATAACAAAGGCCACATAGAGACTGATCATGGTTCAAGAACCTTTGCTATCAGAAACAGTCTGTATGAGTACAGGGCTGGAAAAGAAGAAGGTCAACAGTAGGTAGTGTCACTCGAGTGAGAGACTGCGGGAGCTTGAGTGGACATGTGTTTAAGGAAGAAATGGTACCGAAGCACACAAGTACATCCCGACAATTCTTATAGACATACTATCCAATGATGTGTCAGCAGTAGAGGTGAATATAGCACTTTACTACACAATATATTACATCACGTGCTATTACAACGCGGTTGTTACAATGAGGTGTTGTTAGTACGTGATGCATTTACATCGCAAGTCTTTACAACGACTTCCACTAGGGGGGGGGCGCTGGACTTAGGTATAGTATTATTTACTATTCCTACTCCAGTTAGCGCAACAGTAGGGAAGGTGTTGGAATTCATTTCCAATGTTTCAGCCCCCCCTAGTGGAAGTTGTTGGAAAGACTTGCGATGTAAATGCATCATGTAATAACAACGTGGACGTTGTAACGACGGCGTTGTAAAGGTATTGCGGGGTAATGACCATGTTGTAAAGGTTGTTTCCCGTAGAGGTGGACAAAAGGCTCTTTTTCTATTCTTCACGTTTTCTTTTCCAGTTCTTCGTATCACATACAACACATCTACGAAAAGGCAGAAGACTCGTGTTTCATCTGCAAGAGTTTTCCAAGGCTGAAAAGTATACATAAAAAGCTCTCATTACTGTGAGTTGGGATGACAACAAAGATAAACCAAGTAACCTCTATAGAGTCAAACTACAGTCTAGAAGCCAAAGAAAGATGGTTCACCCCTGAGGGAAAAAGACGAAAAGATAGATATATAAAATGGTAATCCTCCCATAATCATATTAGAAGAAGGAACACATGGCTATAGTGTGAGAAGTGCAAATTGCGACAAAGTGCCAGTGTCCACCAAGCAGAAACGGAGTCAAAAGTAGCAAATGAGTAAACCAAGACACCCTTTTGGTTAGTATAACTAAGATCCTATGTGCATGCTTGTGAAAATCATTGATCAGCTGTGTGATATGTACGTGTAAAACACTGTAAGTTCCTATGTACGTGTGACGCCAGTTAAAAGTAGCAAAGAGAAAAAAAGTTTGTTCAAAAATAAAAATGCACAAGCAGTGAGTAAATAAGGTAAGAGTGACAGTAAGCAGCTATGCTGGGTAGTCAGTTTTAGTGTTAAAGTATAGAACTCTGATCCAAGTGACATATAAAGTCTCCTGTATAATATCAATATAAACAGAAACAAAAGGTCCTCACCTGCACCACCCCTATATAAAACAAAAAGTAAATCCTTTCAGACATTCAAGTAGCCTATGAGCGCTGCCACACCTATATAAGATGGTCAAGGGGTCAAGGGACAGGGGCACTATTTATCACTGGAAGACCCCAGAGACGTATAATACCTGAAATACTGTGTGGAGTAAAGACTATGACCACAATGCGGCATACCATGTACGGTGTTGTGTAAAAAACGAACACACACCGGCCATATGTGTATCAGAAGTAACAGTATACTAGTCACCAAGTGGCAATGAGAGAATGAGGTATGCCTGAAAATATACATATATTGTTTTTATGCCCGACCATATGCCCAATGCAGAATAAGGGTTAACAAACAAAGGAGCCCTGTAGCTAAACTGAGAATCCATGTTGCCTTCCACTGGTAGCTTCTCTCCAAGTACCGTAAACAATGCACGTTAAGTCCGGTAAGATATCGTAAAATAAGAGTGGGCTGTGATAAACCTGAATCAAGCATTTGCAATGCAATACTTCTCACATTTGTCAGAGTTAGAGCTTATGGTTTTGTAAATGACAATGTCTTTTATCTATGTGTTTTGGTTTGGAGTGTAGTGGATGTATGAACAGAGACACAGCTGCAGCACTGGTTTAAGGATTAGAAAGAGGAATTATCACTGGGACCAGAGAAGCAGAGGCATTATTGTCTATAATACTTAGAATGAGGTATTACTGGTGAGGCCAGAGAAGGAGGTAGCAGCACTGTGTAGAAGACTTAGAATGTGGAATCACCGACGGGACCAGAGAAGCAGCGAGCAGCATTATCTAGAGGACTTAGAATATGGAATTACTGACAGGACCTAAGATACAGCTGAAGCAGTGCCTAGAGGGCTTAGAATGAGAAATTACCGATGAGACCAGAGAAGCAGCAAGCAGCACTGTCTAGAGAGGAGTTAGAATGAGGAATTACCGACAGGACAAGAGAAGCAGCTAGCAGAACTGCCTAGAGGGCTGAGAATGAGGAATTACCACTGTGATCAGAGACACTGCTGCAGCACCGCCTAAAGGATTTAGACTGCGGGAGTTGCTGATGAGACAAGAGAAGCAGCTAGCACAGTTAGAGCCTAGATGACTTAAAATGTGGGAATTTCCAACTGGACCAGAGTAGCAGCTAGCAGCACTGTTTGGAAGACTTAGAATGAGGAATTGCCACTGTGACCAGAGACACAGCTGAAGCACTGCCAAGAGGTTTTAGGATGAGGAATTACCAATGGGACCAAAGAAACGGCAAGCAGAACTGTCTAGAGGACTAGGAATGAGGAACCACTGGGACCAGAGAAACAGCTAGCAGCAGTGGCTAGAGGATTAAGAATGAGGAACTGCCACTGGGAACAGAGACGCAGCTGCAGCACTGCCTAGAGGACTAAGAATGGGAAATTACCACTGAGAAGAGAGACACAGTTGAAGTACTGGCCAGAGGAATAAGAAAGGGGATTTACCACTGGTAACAAAGACACAGCTGCCACATTTGTGACCAGATAAAGAGCAAGATTTACAGCCATCTTTGCAGAAATTAAGCAACGATGATCGGAGCTTGTTAAACACAATTAATGCATAAAATGAAAGATTGGGTGAAAGGGAACTAGTGAGTAAAGTCAAATTTCTAATATTCTAACTTTGTGACTACTCAACTAGATCTGTACTGACCCACAACCCAGACTCTATAGACCATAAGTTAAAGCTAAGGTTCGAATGCAAACAAACATGAACAAATGGTGGGTGGAAGGGTAAAGCAGTAATACTGGTCAGCTACTTGCATTTGCAACACTTCCAGAACACAAGGCAGGCAATCGCTAAAAATAGTGCACAAAACGAACTGAAACGGACAGCAGCGAAATATGCCCTGTAATAGGGCAAGTCGCTATGGGAGCAAACAACAGACCAAAAGGAGGGACAAATGGGCACAATTTACCATTCAAAAGTAAGGAATTTAGAAAGGCACCCAGAACAACCAACTGCAAGTGATGGGCTGGCTTGAAGCCCATGTACTGAATATACCATGCCTCGCTGAGCAGCGCATGCCTGCTGCTAAGGCTAGACCGAAAAAGTAAGCTCTGGGGTTACCAGAAGCTGTTATGTCTATAGCAGCAAACAATGCCAGGTCAAGCGCTGAAAAAGACAAAATGCGCGTGTCAGCTTACCACGCTAATGGACTACGTAACCGTATTCAGTTCAGAGCGAACACTGGAATTAGTGTGTGTTTAAAGAAACTCCCGGAATTACTACAAGTATCAACATGGAAAAAGGACTAGAAAGTGGTTCCCGGCAACATGAAAATATGGGTGCCATGTTAGTCGAGTATTACAATTGAGAAAGAGTCTTGTGTTCATTGTCAACCAGTGGCCCAGTGCCCTGTGTAGGGCTGGGGAATAGAATCATAAGAAATTGATAGTTTGTAAGTCAAATGTGAATGTGTGGACCACAAGACAGTAAAGACAGAGAGGTGATGTTTCAGAACCGATTGATGTATTGTGTCTGTTCTGTGTAGGCTGAGTCCACAGTCTCTATTTGGTATTTATGTGACACCCATTGAGGTGCAGGTGTTTGATAGTGAGGACAGCACATTACATATCATGCTATAGTGGAGAACAACCTTTACAACGCAACTTTTACAACGCACTACACTTACAACGCAATTTTTACAACGCAACATCCACTACAACGCATTCCATTACATCGCATGACACTACAACAGATTTTTTAAAACTACCTTTACAACGCATTCCATTACATCGCATACTACCTTTACAACGCATACCATTACAACGCATAATATTACACTACACTATCCAACACTTACCCTACTGTTGCACCCCCTGGAGTTAGAATAGTAATTTTTACCCCTATACTATCCAACACTTACCCTACTGTTGCACCCCCTGGAGTTAGAATAGTAATTTTTACCCCTATACTATCCAACACTTACCCTACTGTTGCACCCCCTGGAGTTAGAATAGTAATTTTTACCCCTATACTATCCAACACTTACCCTACTGTTGCACCCCCTGGAGTTAGAATAGTAATTTTTACCCCTATACTATCCAACACTTACCCTACTGTTGCACCCCCTGGAGTTAGAATAGTAATTTTTATCCCTATACTATCCAACACTTACCCTACTGTTGCACCCCCTGGAGTTAGAATAGTAATTTTTACCCCTATACTATCCAACACTTACCCTACTGTTGCACCCCCTGGAGTTAGAATAGTAATTTTTACCCCTATACTATCCAACACTTACCCTACTGTTGCACCCCCTGGAGTTAGAATAGTAATTTTTACCCCTATACTATCCAACACTTACCCTACTGTTGCACCCCCTGGAGTTAGAATAGTAATTTTTATCCCTATACTATCCAACACTTACCCTACTGTTGCACCCCCTGGAGTTAGAATAGTAATTTTTACCCAATACTTACCCTAAATGCAATGTAATATTATGCGTTGTAATTGTATGCGTTGTAAAGGTAGTATGCGTTGTAATGAAATGCGTTGTAAAGGTAGTTTTTAAAAATGCGTTGTAGTGTCATGCGATGTAATGGAATGCGTTGTAGTGGATGTTGCGTTGTAAAAATTGTGTTGTAAGTGCATGCGTTGTAAAAGTATGCGTTGTAACGTCATACATCCTGCTATAGTACATGTGCAACACTGTAACAAGTGGCACCATGCTCATGCCACAAAGAGTAGTGAGGTAGAAAATGTAATAACAAGTGAGGTAGAAAGCCGATGCATGGATTTTGGACCTATTGTTGCTCCAAAAACATTTTGCTATAATGTTCAAACGTGTCGCTAGCATTTTAGGTTAATAAATTAAAAAAAAAGTGTACTATAGTTACATTAGTGTATTACTTTTAGTGTACTCTCTGATGTTGTCAAATATTACTAGATGCCACCACCAGTATCTCATTCATTGGAATGCACAGAAATTACGTATAAACACATCAAATACGGATGCAAAGAATTTCTTTTGTTACTGCAATCAATCTGTCAAAAACACATACAGTTCTTTGTCTATGTTCAAACCCATGTCAACTGATCTGAGCTAAATTATCCCTCTGCTCTCCAACCATCTACTGGGAAGTGTTCTATCACATCCCAGAAGCATGGTACTTGAAGTATCTATGCCATGAAAACTGATGTTGCTAATTTCATCCTGTCTGTGCAATGTGTTGTAATGTACCACAAGTGGGTAATTGATGTTGTTATTTCTTATTTCCCTGAGATGTTCCTGAATTTTTTCCTTCAGAGGTTGGATAGTAATGCCAATGTAAATGAAACCACATTCACACGCAATGCAATACACAATAAAGTTGGTGCTGTAATTCATGAATTTGGTGATTGTCTGCATGCTGTTAGTATTGTATTGAAAAGACACTGTCTTGTCTTTGGTGAAACGACAGGCATTGCACAACACACTCAATACAAGTTTATTGTTTGATTACTTAAAATCATTACAAAACAAAACAACCCCCCCCCCCTAAATAAATATTACAATAAACTAAAACCTTATTGTCCAGAATAAAATCCACATCACTTATCAGTAAGATTACGGTTTAAAAACGATTACATTGGTAACTTTTACTTGGAGCGCCAGGAGAATAAGAACCCAAAGGGGATATTGGTGATCTCATTGGACTCATGTTAGTTAAGATCTCCCTCAGATTGCCATAAAAGTCTGCTGACTAGATTCATGTATTTAGTTCCACGGCATGCTAGTATAGACGATGTACCCTCTAGCCAGCAAATCACTGCTTGCCTGCTAGAACGAATGTTCAGCTCATTAAAAATAGGTTTCAAGTACTTTCTCCTTTGGTCTAAAACGGCTGTACTGGCACATGTTAGGTGGATTAATGTTTCCTTTTTAGAGCCACATAGTCTGCAGGACTCCGTTTTGAGTGGCGTTTTCCACTGAGGGTATAAATCCTTTGCCTCATGCACACCCATTCAATACTTTAAAAAACTTGTTTTTAGCTGTGAGCTGAAATGGGCGGATAAATATGGTTGTGGCCTCAAAAATCTATAGGAATTAATACCTGTCACCCGTGCCGCCGCTTGGAGAGCTCTTGTTTGTCAGCCCACAAGGATTTCTTTTTGGCTGCGCTGTTTACTATTTTGCCAAAGCTTCCTCTATCCAACCTATTGGCCCATGCTGTTTGTAGGTCCATCTCAGCCAGGGACTCTCTCAGAAAGCTTCCCCAGGAGTTAGATGTTACTGGATCCCCCTGGAGCTTGATTTCTTCCCAGCATAAGTTATTTAGAGTGTCCGGGTCAGAAGAGCGCAGCATGTGGCACAGTTTAATAAAACTGCTCCTTCCTCGGAATTTCTGGTGCTGGAGCCCAAATTCCAGTCTGACCTGCGAGGGCGAGGCTGATTTGGGCAGGTCGAAAACTGCTTTATAGATCTTTGTCTGCAGTGGATTCAGTATGTGCACTTCTTTGCCACACCATGGAGCCAAGCCGTAGGACAAATTAGGAAGTATTTGGGCGGCCATTACTTTAAGTAAGTGAGAGAAGTTTGGTCAGTCCATCTTTTTGCGAAGTAATTTGTATGCAAAAATTAAAGAATGTGCCTTTGCTGTTAGAGCCAATTTGTGATATTTGTGGTTTGCACCCTGCCCAATTATTACACCCAGGTATTTATATGAGCTAACTTCTTCGACAGTTGCCCCCTTAGCCGTCCATTTGAACTTGAGTTTCTTACGATCAAATAGGCGCACTATTTTTGTTTTTTCTTTATTTAACTCCAGTTGTTCCTTATCCAGGTAGGCCACAAGGTTATTTATTGATCTCTGAAGGCCGATGGGAGTTTGGCTCAACAGGACTATATCGTCCGCATATTGTAATATGGAGATTGACTCGTTGACCATTTTCGAGGGGTGAGACTCTGGTTTTTCAATGTAGGGTGCCATATCAGATAAAAACAGATTAAATAGGCTGGGGGCTAAAACACAGCCTTGTTTTAAGCCACTTTGCGTCTGGATACTTGCAGTTGTGCTCGACCCGTTGCCTAGCTTAACTCTTGCCCAGGTGTCCGTGTATAAGGCAATTATAGCGTTGAGCATTGTGGTTGGCAGGCCCCATTCATTAAGTTTCTTCCATAGCTGTCTCCTGCTTACCCTGTCGAATGCAGATTTAATGTCGACAAAGCAGGCGAACAGTCGGGAATCCCTTTTTTGGGCTTTTTCTGTTAAAAGAGCAAGGGTTACAAGGTTAGTTATGGTACCCATGCCTTGCCTGAATCCTGTCTGAAACTTGGGGATTATGTTTTTTTCCTCCATCCAGCATTTCAACTGAGTTAGCAGGCACGAGGCACACAATTTTGCTTCCACATCTATCAGTGAAATTAGTCTATAATTTCCGGGCTTACTGTGATCTCCCTTTTTAAATATGGGGTGAATGATATTCCCCCTCCAAGAGGCCGGGATGTTAGACTGATTGTAAATCCCATTGAAGAGTGGAGCAAGGTAGGAGGACCAAAACTCTGGGTCATTCTTGAAAAAGGCGTTGGGAATACCGTTGGGGCCAGCCGCTCCTTTGGGTTTAAGTTTCTGTATAAGCCCTCTTAACTCATTCCCGGTTGTCAAGATGTTTGACCCTTAAGTGGAAGGAGCTGATTGCAATAAGCTATCTTCCGCATTTGGTGGAATAATAGGGACTTGGGTTACTTTTGGATCTTGGGCTTCCCCGGGGGACCTTCCAACAGGTCCAGTTCCTGCCTTATTATATAGTGAATGTACATGTTTGGTCCAAATGTTTGCTCCAATTCCTGCTTTTTGCAGCAGTTTTGGGCCAGTTGACAGCTTGTTAATTATACCCCAAAAGTCGCTGCTGTTAGGCTTTTTGCTGGCAGATAATAATTTAAGCCAAATGGATCCTCTGTGCGCTGTTTTTGTCTTCCACAGGTTCCTCCTGAAGATACGCCTCAATGCATGCAACTTCGTTTGATCTGTTTTAAATCCCATTTTTTTTGCTTGTAATAGCAAATTCACTTCTCTTGCAATTGCTCTTTTTTGAATTCTGAGGTTGTGATTAAACCAGGTATCTTTTCTGTTCACCGTACTTGTGGTACGTCCCAAGGAGGCCGGGAATTTATGAACTAGAAGATGAGCCAAACACTCCCAGGATTTAACGCGATCCATCTTTACTTTGCAGCCCTGTTTCGCCACAAAAACCTTAGTTGTCTCTTGAATGGTTTGGGGTACCGCTCCCCGCCATTTTAGCTTTTGAAGATTATATTTTTCGGGCAGATGCACAATAGATTTAATTTTTGGAGCATGATTGACGTTTTTAATCATGTTTAAAACAAGAGGCAAATGGTCGCTTTCAGCTCTTGGGATGATATTGAGTTTGTTAATTTGTGAAAGCAGGTTATTACTGATGATTATAAAAATCAATCGTTGAGGAGGTTTTTCCACTTAGATATGTTGCAGCTGCAGGGTTGTCCCCCATAACTTTTCCGTTCAAAATTGTTAGGTCAAGTGTATCTAGGTTATTCACAAATGTTCTTGTTCCCTGGGTGGTTTTTCTTTTGCTTCCCCACTGATTGACTAAAAGGTTGCTATTAAAGTCTCCTGAGATCAATAATTGACAATTCTCGTGGCTTCTCTGCATAGATGTTATTAATTTGGTTAAGGTTGTATATTTTCCCTTCTGTTTTTTTCTCTCGGGGTGGATGTAAACATTGATTAGTAGAAGTTGCCAGTTTGCTTCGTTAGACGTCAGGTTACTACTTAATTTGGTCATTTGGATCCAGTTGACCCCAGTGTCTAATTTTTCCATTACCCAGTTCAGTTTGTGTGAAATGAATGTTGATAGGCCCCCTCCAAAGCGTGAGTGTCTTTCTGCCATACAGTGATGATCTGAGAATCCTGGAATTGAAATTACAGCCAAATTCCAGGTTTCCTGGAGCAGAATGATGTCATGTTGAATCAGAAATGATTTTGCTTCATGGTCTTGCCCCGTATCATTAAATCCATGAATATTCCATGAACAAAGCGAGATGTTAACTGTACAAGCGGCTTCCGCTTTGTTGGTCATCCTCCACTCTAATTTTTTGCTTGAGTTTGCTTGGTTAGGGATGCTTATTGTTTAATATTCTGGGCACCCAAGACCAGTCCCTGTGTTCCAGTGGGCAGTCCTCAATTATGTCGGGGCTTTCTCTTAAATCATTTCTGTTATTACTGGGGGGGGTGCTGTTGGTGAGATGGCAAGTGCTCCACGTACACATGTTGGGTGGCTTTTTCCTGGTCTATCTATTTCAATAGTGTTTTTAAGAAGAGGATGCGGATACCTTGGGCGTTCAAAAGCCTTTAACGTAATACCCCATGCTCTGAACCTTTCGCTAGTTGATACTATCTTTTTCACCAGGTCCTTTGAAGACCAGGTTGTGAGGGTCTCTTCTATTCCTGACCCAGTTGTTTTTTTGAACTCAACCATGGTTAGATCACTGGAACGGGTACCTTTTAATTCTGGGATTTTGTTAAACAGCCTCAAGAGGTTTCCTCTGTTTAGCGCGTCTTGTATTCCCTTTGACGAATATTCTGGTATGAATGATAATTTCAATTCAGACTCGTCCGATTGAATATGCTCGGTCTGCACACAGGGATATTTTTCCTTTCTACCACCTTCCGGTATTAAGGTAAATGGGATGTTTTTTTCATATTGCGGGACATGAACAGGGGCGTCCAGGGACGTTGCCCTTATGCTCAAATTCGATGTTCCGGGGCTTTTTTGCGGTGAATTTCTTTTTTGTGGCTCTCGTTGGTGCTGGTTGATGAGGTTACATAGGCGGGACTTACCCCTAATCGTTACTGAGATTAGTTTTAGTTCATTTTCAGGCTTGTGCGGTATTAACTGATCCAACGTTTTTGCCGGAGGCAGGTTGTTGTTTTCCTGTACTAACTCTTTGTTACTTTCGTCTTGTTGTGAATCGCATAGTTGAGTGCTCCGACCTTTGCTTCTCCTCGGGCTATTACTTCCCGAGGTATATGGGGACTTTTCTTGACCTGGTCCTTTATTACCTCCTATTTTTGCTCCTTGGACTTGCACTAACGGGGAGTCTCTATGAGCTGTTTTGTCCTTAGAGTTGGAGTTTTTGGCCCCTTGTGAGGTTTGAGGAGAGGTTTGAAGTAAGAGGGATTGACTAGAGTCCTGTTGCTTTTGATTGGGCAGCTGAGGATCTTGTGGATGATCACTTGCAGAGCAGACCGCCCGGTATGGGGAAGGAGTGATCTTTGTCTTTTCCCTTGGTGATTTTGCTATAAATAGCGGGAAAAGGTTTTCCGTAGCTGCACTGGATAGTTTGTTATGTTTAGGCCGAGCCTTTCTTGCACGCTTTCTTTCCCTTTTTGTGGGTTTAGCGACCTCAAGTATTTGTTGGACACGACTCTCTGGGGCGTGTGATAGAATGGGTTGAGACTCAGTCTCTGTTTTTACTGGTTCGTCATTGGGGTCACCTAATTCTTGTATTGTTTTTTTGATTTGCTTTACACATATCTCTTGAACAACGCTATTTTTGGGGGGTTTATGTGGTCTTTACTGGTGCAGGATTGTTTTACTACCCCTAGGACGTCTTTTAACATTTCGGGAAGGGTTGCCAGTTTCTCAATAATTGGGCCGCAACAGCAGATTGGCTTGTTTTTATTTGTGAGATTTTGTTGCTCCGAGTGTTCACTTCCTGAAAGGAGAGTGGTTATTAAATCTATTTTGCTGTTTATGCCTGAAATGTGGCTGGCAATAAGGTTTACGAGATCAATTTGGACGTCCATTTTATCCGACTGATAATTTAGGACCCTTATGGCTTGTTCAAGGGTCTGAATCAGGGTTTGCGCCCATTGCGAATGTGGATGATCTTCAAGATGCTGCACCGGGGCCTCTAGCCCGAGATCTGATCCGCTTTCAGACGAAATTGTTATTGGTAAAGAAAAGTTTGGATCTTTTAGTTGTTGTTTAGTCATTGATGAGCAATGACTGATCTCCACTATTTCTGGTGCCTGGGGAATTATTATGCCCGAAGGGCTTAACGGTGTAGATGAAGTAAGCTTGGATCTCCAATGTGTTTTTTTTTGCTTGAGCCTGGGCTAAAACAGACGTTGACCTGACGATTAGATTCTAGTAATTCCAAGAATTCCGTCAATTTTGAGTCGTTTTGGTCAGAAGGAAATTTACTACTCGCTGAGTCCATGGGCACTACATTTCCTGAAGGTTCGATTGGGTTTATTTTTTTGGGGGGGACCATTTTATGTCAGGTTGGGCTGGTTCTTTGGAACTGCGACGTTGTTTACCGACCTTAACGGCCGAGGCAGTGGAAACTCCATTCGGTGCTGTTTTGGAAAGAGTGCGACTAAAGTTAGAGTTTTCGCGCTCAGAACTTCCCCCAACAATGGTCTCTGATGAATCCGTTGAATCTGCGACTGTAATTGACTTTACATCGCTCTCGGAGAGGATGTTGGCAGGTGTTTCATATTTAGTCGTTAAAACTGAAACAGAAGGTATAGAGACTGCTTGGTGCACCTGAGCTGTTGTTATCGCAGCTTTCCAAGAACCTAAGTTGCCCATCTTTACACCCACCGAAGGTTCCTTTGGTAATGCATTGGTGGGGGTTACAGGAGTCCACGGAGCAATTGTTTCTAGTTTATCCGGCTGAATTGGGCTTGGTGACTGAGACGATTCTTTTGTTGGGGCGTAAATTGCCGCCATTTGATCTTTTAAGAAGAGAAATTTCCGAATCGCTGTTTGATTAATCGGGTTAGACGGTTGTACTATTGTTGGTGTGGTCACTGAAATCAACCTCTCACTTTGACCTGCTCCGTTTACTGATTCTTTGTGTAGAAAATCATCCTCTATTGCACAACACACATTTGTGAAAACCCTTGGGGGGGGGTGGTATCCATGTGTTCTGTATGTGTGGTGCCAGGTAACTGAGACATTGTAATTCCCTCAGTGTCCTCCCTGTGCCATGCTTGAGCCCAAGGTTTGCAGAAATCGCTCCACTAAGGGTATTGCCCATAAGCAGTAGATGCCAGTGTCTATTGAGGATTTTGTATATCTCTGTGCTCAGTGTACTGTATGGAGTAATGAATATGAGCCTTTTGTGTTTTTAGGTCTCGCCTAGCGTTGCAGCGCAAATGCGCTGCCATCGCTTTGCGAGGCATGCAGTATATACTTTAGTGTTGAAGCTTCGTGTAAGCACCGCCCACTCTCCACCCATGTTTTTCATTGGCTTATGTCCTAAATGCTGCCTTCTGATTGGTTTTGGGCTTGTTAGTCCCTCCTCCTGACGAGCATGTCGTCATTTGTTTCCTTCCATAGCTATCAGCCACTTTACTCCTGCATTATTTTCTTCCATGTCTTGTCCCCTCCCCGCCCCCTGCCCCCGCACGCAGTCCGTAACTTCTCGGAACCCCCCCTCCCGTTCCTGCCTTCTCGCCACCGATACTGTAGGGTGGAATTTGATTCTTTTTACATGGATTATTGCATTGCAATAGGTTTGATGGGTTGTTTTTTGATGGGTTGTTTTTTGAGTTCAAATGCCCCGGTGGGTGTCGCGTGGCCAACCCAGCCAGCTAGTCAGCGCGCGCTTGTGAGCTACGCAGAGTACCTAGGTGTCAGGGCTCAAGGCTTGGGGCCGCTCCTGCCAAGGGCGCACCCATCCCTATCGGTGACCGGAAAGGCGCTTCTCAGACTCCCTGAGACCACCCGCCACGCACCATGAGCGACAGACAGCAGCTCCTGCAGCGAGCCCGGCTGGACGAGCGGGCAGACATATACGAGGACATCACATCGGCATTCAATCCCCCCACGGCAGGAGGAAGACGGAACACAAAAGAAAGTGACAAAAGACAAAGAAACTCGTCGAAGGGGGAACCACAGGAGGTGGCTAGCTGTCATGGGAGACAAGAGAGAGGTGCCCAGGAGCAGCGACAGAAACACTGGCGGCTGCCACTCAAAGTGCAACGATGAAAGCAAAACAGGGCGGGCCTCCCGGATGCAACAGGAGCAGCGTGCCTGGGGTCAAGAAAAATAGATCGGGGCAGCTCGCGTTGGGAGACTGGACATACACAGAGGTGCCTACGAGCTCTTGCGGGCAGGAGGGCTCACCGACCGAACACCAAGCTGTTTGATGACGAAAACGAAACTCAGGCTATTAAAATCATGTACTACAATTTAGCCGCCAACAGTGGCCTAGATAATTGCAGCTGATGAAAATCCATCTTTCCCTGCACCTGCATTGTAACGATAGCGCACATATCTCTTAATGACCGACAAATGTCTCGGTGTCGACCAGTTAGCTCAGTTGGTTGGAGCTTCCTGCTGATAGCGTCAAGGTCACGGTTTACTCATTAAAATAAAAAGTCATAAAGTTTATCCTGGTAATTAAGTGGACTTTGATGTTTGTACCAGGAGGGGTGCTGATAGTGCCATGTATGGGCCAACGTCCTTCCGTGATGTTTTGTGACTGTAATTAGAAATGTACATCGTCGGTAGATTGAACGATGGCAGGCAGGGCCGGACTGGGAACAGAAACTGGCCCTGGCAAACTGCTCAGACACCCCCCCCCTCCCCTGGGGTGAGGGGGAATGCAGCCGAGCAGTTTGCGAGGGCCGTTTTTGGCCGATTTTGGTACCGGGGGCTGATATTGCCTGCCCCCAACCTAGCAGCCTACCGGGGAAACGCCCGGTGCCCGCTATGGCCAGTCCGGCCCTGATGGCAGGACGGGGGAAGGACGCGATCCAATGTCCTGAGCACATTTGCAATGTTTGGCAAAGGGGCCCATCCCTTGTATGGGTCTTTTGGAGGGGTTGCTGCTTATCATTCACTTAATAACTCCTTTTCTAATTCGGAATTGCTCAAAAACATCAATTAAAGTTTGAGCGCCGGACTCTGATGCGATTGTATCTGTGGTTGCAGGTGGGTGGTTTTGCTCAGGGGCACCCATCAAATGAAAGGATTGTATCATGCCAGTCTTTGAGTTCCTGCTTGCAGCCTATAACACATAATCATGGCATCCTGCGCCACTTTCGAGGGGGCCGAGCGCTTATTAAATCTTGTCTAGCCGGTGTAAGCTTCACCTAAAATAGAACACAGGCATGTGTGTACGGGGTTCCTATACATCAATAGGATACGAAGGATGGGAACATTGGACACACTGGGGCCCCATAGAGAGTAGTTCGAGTGTGGCCGTTACTTAGGGCACATGATAGAAAGTTAGGCTGATGTGCAGACTGGCACACTCACAAAATAAATGTCCTCGCAACCCTGTAGTGCAATTAAAACATAGAGAAATGTGCCCACAGTCGTCTGATCCAGTGATTCAGTAGCGATAGTCGCAGGGTTTTCTTTTCATTCGGGTTCATTGGCTCTGCAAGTAGCCGGAGCTGAGGGCTCTATGTAACGTGTTCCTTTTTGATTTAAATTGGGCACGTAGAGCCTACAGGGCACAGCGGGGGCTGTACGTGGGCAAAATCCAGTGCTTTTAGCCGACACCGTAGGTGGATTGGGAAGTTTAGATGCTGCACGCGCAACGGTTTGCCTACGCTATATTGCGAGTGCGCAGTCATCCAAAAGGTCGGCACTGCCCGGGGGTAGGACTTCTTTGGAATGGTGAATAAATATGTGTCAATGAAAACATCTGATATTTTTCACATACATAGCAGCAGATTCTCAAGTAGCTTCTTGCAAATAATCCGTAGCTCACTCACTACTGTTTTTTCCCTTTTATTCTGTTCTGTTTGTTTTCACCATTTACAAAAAAGGCACAAGTATCTCGAGAGCCTATTTCAAGCTAATAAAAGTCGAAATGATTCGTTTAAATACCGCCAGCAAACTTAGTTTATGGCTGTTTCTGCTTATGTCTTTGAAGGTTTTCAATGCTCCCACGTTAGTCTGCGCTGGTGGTTCTGGGGAATGAAGCATTCACTCCAGGAATATATATTTAATGGCATTGTCATAGGTTGAACCCCTTTGACTCCACTCATCCTTTAGGAGGGGTGTGGCATAACAAACAAAGCTGCTGACTTTGGTCCTGGAGACCCGGCTTCGAGCCTCGGCATAGGCCCCCAGGAAAGTTTGCTGGCGTTATTAAATATTTGCCAGGCCAGTCAGGTGCTGCTGCACCCCCTCCCCCCACCACCACATTACTGAACGGCACCTGCCTGTGTTGCCCATGGAGGTTGGCAGTGCAGCATGCCCTTTCATCCTGCAGGGCCTGTACACTCGGTCGACTAAGACCGTATTAGGCATGTGCAAGCAGGTGTCTGTTGCACCCCATGACATTTGAACAGCACTGGCCCGTGTTTCCCATGAATGTGGTCAGTGCAACCCCGCCTTTCATCATACGGTTCGCTGGATAAGAAAGCTTTATTATTCGTGGGAAAGCAGCGCAGCTCAGCCTTTCATCCTTCAAGGGTCTTTGCACATTGCCAGATAAAGCAAGTTGTCATTGTGGGTGTGTGGGCAGGTGCTCATGATACGCCCTCATGGGTTCACAGTACCTAATTATGTTAACAAGATGGGGCATAACTTGACCTGCCGATTGTGGGATGAGAAACCTGGTTCGAGTCCCCTCATAGGCTCAACATCCGGTGACTCCGGGCAAGTCACTTAATTCCCCAGGCATATAAAAACATGAAGATGCCCTTGTTTCCCGCAGAGGACGTGGCATACCAACTAGAGCTGACGATGGGGGGATAGGGAGCAAGGTTAGAGTCCCGCCAAGTGCACAACATCCGGTGATGCTGGGCAATTCACGTAGTTACCCAGGCAGACAACAAACATACATATGTCCATGTTTTCTTTGGGGGGGGGGGGGGGGGCTACAGTCTGCCATACATTGCGAGTTCTCGTTCTATGTATTTGCGATCAGGTGTCTGTTGTACACTTCCAAGTTGATGCAGAGACCCTGCTCGTGTTGTCTGCCTCAGGGACAGTGCATTTCAGCCTTTTATCCTTGTGTTGTGGGTCGCTACAGTCTGCCATATATGAGGCAAGTTATTATTACGTGTTTGTGGGCATATGTCAGGGCATGTTTTAAAGGCCTGGAGCACGGGGGTGAAAGGGAGATCACACATCTGCAGACGGACTCGACACCAAAGGCCTTTGGGAAAGGCACTGTTAGCCACAGGACACGCCGGTATTTACCTATAACAGTCTGCATACTGGGAACACATAACATGGGGTATGGAGTTGTACCTCCGACACTCCCCTGAATCAAGTTGTTTCCTTTTAAACCTGTTGTAAAAGGGTCACTGCAATCATAATAAAACCGCTTCCCAACGACAGGCAGTGTTTCATTTAGTAAGGTGAACAGCACGTGCGTCCAAGATGCGATGGACCAAAAGCCCTCCTGCGCTTCTTAATACCTGATGCAATTAGCTGCAATCGGAATAAAAAAAGGCAAGACCATGGTTTACGATTTAGTTTGAAATCCTTTCTATTGATTATCATTGCCTCAGGCCACGATCCTCAGTTCCACTTGCTACAGTAGTAGATGAGGAGGCCCCAGCCATGTGAGAATATCTGACTGGAGAACTTGGCAAACCATCCCTTCTGCCAGCCTTCAGGAAACCACTACAGACATGGCAGTGCTCCAAACCACTCAGCCCTGTCCATGAGTCATTACCTGTAAATAGGATAGTTATCCCGGTGATTTCTTTGCTTTATATAAAAGTTAAAAAAAACACACACACAAAAAACCTAGCCTACTCCTCCAGGAGGCATTGGGTGATGCATTGATATGATAATTAGTCCAGCAAAAGCAACTTAAAGATATATTTAAGGACAGCTGTCATCGGCATCAGCAACCACCTTATCACCCATGATTTTAGGTCTCGCGTAGGCAGCGCTTGTGCCTTTTTAAGTCGAGCATTCAAGACTTTTTGTATATACTTTAGTATACACTTATATGTGAATGTACTTTGTGGGCTCTGGAGATCAGTCCTAGGACTTGTCTGCTTCCGCTTAGGGACTTTTTTTCTGTTCAACTGCCTCTATTTGACTGGCCAGCAGAGATCAGTAAAATACCATAATTGCTTTCTTCTTAGGGACTTTCTTTTTTTTAATTTTTCTGGCAACGGCCTCTATTCAACTTTCTTGATAGAAAACAACCAGCAGAGGTCAGTAAAATACCAGAATCACTTTAGCATTCTCTAGATTCCAGTCCATAGAAATTATCTTTCATGAGCACCCGTAGATAATAATATTTTTTCAAATCTTGTATTTTAAGTGAAATGACCACCAACGGCCCTGATTTTATATTGTAAACAAAGCTTTGGACTATACCATTTCCCACTGAAAGGCAATATTTCTCCCCATGTGTTCCCATACCTGACGTGTCACCCAGTTTGGTGCTTATTTTCTCTCCATGTTAAAGAACAGTAGATGTTTCAGCGCCCAGGCTAATGTGCTGCATAGCTAAATACATATAAGGTCCCAAATGCGAGACCGATTGCATTGCAAATGCTTGTTTACTTTTTCTGGTTCCTGAATTGGTGAGCAAGTTCTCACTTTTTTCATGATCTTGCTCTTGGCTGCATTCAAAGTCTCAGTTGAGTAGCCCCAACTTCTAGACCTGGTCTACAATTTCAGAGGTTCTACTAGAAACTGGTAATTCTTGCTACAGTTGCGTCTGATCCTGACCATCTCCCCATATGGGATTGCTTTGATTTTTGAGGGTGGGTGTGAGCTTGCTGTATGTAGCACCACATTGCAAGTAGTAGGTTTTCTAAATAATTCAAAACCTATATGTTGGCCCTCTACATACAGTGTGACATCTATTTTGTGTGTACTGTACTGGTATGTACATATTATGTTGTAATTGTTATCATTCAGGGGCTGGAAAACAGTTTGAGTGCATCAACATCACCTGCCAAAACATAAGTACATCATCTATGTACTTCCCCCAATAGATAATGTGCTCAACAAGTTCTGTAGGTTATGCAGTCCAAATTTGTGTTTTCTCAAAAAGTCCATATGTAACTTCTCAAAAGAAGAGGAAAAGTTTGCCCAAATTGCTACACCCTGTATTTGTTGATACCACTCCCCATTATGTAAAAATGTATTGTTATTCAAGACAACCCTGATAAAGTCTAGCAGCATTTCAGTATGCTCAAACCGGGTTGAATCCCGTGTGTTAAAATATTGTTGGACAGGAAAATGCCTTGCTCCTTGGAAATGTTTGTGTACAGTGAGCACACGTCTAGTGTTACTAGTATGTTCCCCTCTGTCCACTCAAAGTCAAAGACTTGGCTGAGGAGGTCCTTCATATCTTTGATGTAAGAAGGTAGATTACAAATGGTTGCAGATACAAATCTATGTATTCCCATAGTCTCTCAGTTGGTGACCCTATGCCTGATATGATGGGACTGCCAGATGGAAAGCTCCGGTGCTTGTGTATTTTGGGGAAGATGTATATGCATGGTGCCATAGGTGTGGGGCTGTATATGTAGAGGTATTCTGCTTCTGAGATTAGACATCGTTCCCTCTAATGTTTGAGTCTGTTTTTGATGATTGTATTTGTGCCCTTCAGTGGATTATGTGTAAATTTCTAATATGCGGTCACATCTGGCAGTTGTTGGTCTATTTCCTTTTTGTAGTCAACCTCATTCATGATGACAACATTGCCGCCCTTGTCTGCCTCCTTGATCACAATACCGGATTTCTTCAAGAGAGAGTGTAAGGGCTGTCTCTCCTCCCTTGTGATGTTATGTCTTATTAGAATATGTGTTATTTGGCTATAAGAATAGCCCAGTAGCATGGGGGAGCTACCAGCAGAGAGGGAGCAAAGACAATTAAGTGCTTTACTTGCTTTGAGGTATGGGCAGGAAAACGTGTATCTCTGTGTGTATGTATAAGAGTATACAGGTTGATGTATGCATACACTTTTATGTGTCCAGTACTGTGTTTGCATGTGTAAATGAATGCTCCAGTTGTGATTGCCCTACCTAGACAGTATCCCTCCCTTGAAGCTGTCCATGGCAAATGAGCTAATCTGTTGCATTTCATACCCCACTTACCATAGGGGTGTCTCCCCCGCACAATAGTTGATGTTCCAAAAGTAATTATATGTGATATATACTTAATTTAAAGGGCTTTCAGCCATCTCTCTACATACATTGGTCTGTTGTTTTGTCACTCACATTTTGCTTCCACCCACTACTGCAGAATATAGCATGGGGCAATAGGTCAGCAGACTTCAGGCACTGGCTAACTTCACTTTCTTTGAGTGGCTGCAAATAGCCCTTTCACAGGGAGCACAGCACATCTAGCAAATCTGCACACTAGGTAGTTCCCGTCAGTGCCAGTATTATTATTTTTACTGTATTATCACTTTATTCTTACTTTAGTGTTGCCTTTTTGTCTACTAGATGTGAGCACAAGGCACATTCCAGCTTTATCACTTCTTTTCTCCTGCCAATGCTCTTTATCTTCCTTTTGATATGACTGTTGTTTATCAGACTGCTGCTTTTTCATACCATTTTGGCCGCTCACATTAACTCTGAATATAAGATCATGAAGGTGCTCTATCTTTGCCACCCTGTCTGTCTGTTATTCTTTCTTTCTGTCTTTCCCTATATCTTCATTTGGTTTGTGTGTTTGTTTCTTTCTTTCTTTCTTATAGTGACCTATAGTGGTTTTCAAACAGGCCTCATCCATTAGTCTCTGCTTATATCATTCACATTTTTCTTCCATCCACTCCATCATGCATCAAGGGACAGACAGTGTGCCAGCCCACTTAAGACGTTTTCTGACTTAACGAAGAGTGACAGTTTGCTGTACTTTTACAAGGAGCACATCCACACACAGAGTAGTTCCAATCAGTGGCAAGGAGTGATATGACAATATGTGTCATTTTAAGACCAAAACATTTTTGCTTTAGACAATTTTCTTTTAGATTGGTTAGGGCCCGGCAAGTGCCCAAACAATGCAGTTTTGCTAAAACCATGAATAAAAATTGTCTTAAGGCTGGCAGCCAATGCCTTATGTTTTGGTTTTGTCAATGCTTGTTTTATTAGTGATCATATCTGATGCTGATCCACCTCTTTTCCACTATTAGGCATAGTATGGCATAGCGCCTACTGAGCTTATTTATCACGTTCCCAAGGAGGAGCAGCAATAATCGCTTAGCAAATGTGCGGGGAATATCCCAGCCCGTCACCCTCTTGTTGGGCTAAGACCTGAACCCAAAAGGAGACCAAGATAGAACAGTGCCACAATATATGTAAAAAATCCTCCTACTCCGCATTTAGGGCATCCCTGTCCTTTCAAGGGGAAAATAGAGTGCAACCTTTTTGGGCATATGTATGTCATATGGACTATATTATATTGGATCAGCTTGAACCGAGCTGCCACTCTCCAAACCCCCGCCTGAATTTTGACCAGTCTTTTGGAGTAAGAGGCTCCTCAGAGTACTGTTACCATGTTTTCTCTATTTTGAGCTGCCAGAGCTGCCTGTTAGAGTGTGAAGCCCGATATAAATGCATAAAGAGCCTGCAACTCCCAGCCATGGATAAGAGCGCCACCAAGGTTTGCGAGTGTTCGGGTACCTCCAGAAAGGTATGCCACAATTGCCAAGCCATTGCTGCTATCTTGGCGTATTGAAGGAAATGACCTTGACCTAAGCCAAACACACTTATGTCATCTTGGAGGGAAGCGCTCCTCGGGATACAAATCAGATAACATAATACATTCATCTTCCTGCCATTTAACAAGGGACATCACTTTAGTCATCTGTTCAAAAACGTAGATTAGCCATAGGTTGAGATCAGGAGCATATGGCGCTCCCTTCAGGACCTGCCTCACAACTCTATCCGAAATCCTTCCCAGCAGGTTAATCAAGTGAGGAATGCTTCCCAGCATATGAGCTCCTCGCATCAGGAGGGCCCCAAGCTGGTGATCACCATGAGTGCCTACTCATGGGATTGAATGGGAGGGATTGTTCCCAATTAGGCTCCCCGTCCAATCAAAGAATTGCATGATGCAACTGCTCCGCAAAGTAATACAACTCAAGATCTGGAACCTCCTTGCCCCAAATATCCCATTCTCATCTCAGGGTCGACAACCCTACTCTGCAATGCTTGCCCTGCCATAAGAGTTCCAACAACAACTTGTCACGCTCCTTGAACACTATCTGGAGGAGTTCATAGAAAGCATTCTGCATAGCATATAGGCACCACAGCACCACCACCATCTTTAAAAGAGCTATTTTTCCCAGCAAGGAGAGGTGTAACGTGTTCCAAAACAAATAGTGGGTCGCAAATAATCCAGCACCCATCCCATGTTGTGGGTACAGAATTGGGTCTGATCATGTGTAATATTAATGCCCAGATATTTCATCCTATCAATTGACCAGGGTAAGCCAGAGCTCGGGAGGTGGGCGAGGGTCAACCTACCAACTGCCCCAATGGAAACAGGACCAATTTGCTCGGACTGAGCCGTAGCCCTGACATTTCCCAGAATTCGGTTATTACTTTCAATAAAATCGAGAACTGAGATGTCCGGCTGTCGCTAATGCAGCATGGCATCATCAGCACACAACAAAACAATATGCTCTGTATATCCTACTCTTATGCCCCGCCAGAGTGTGTGCCGAAGTCTGCATGCTAAAGGCTCCATAGTCATGGGAAAAATCAGTGGAGACAGGGGGTATCCCTGCCACGTGCCACACATCAAATAGGATCTCTGCCAACACATACTGCGTGGTATGAACCCTGGCTCAAGAAATTGTGTAGAATATTTGAACCATCTCATAAAGTGGGGGCCAAGCCCCGTCTTCATCCTCACCTGCCATACATAGTCTCACATAACCAAATCAAATGCTTGTTCAATATCTAAAAAGGAAAGCACATAGGGATCCTCCCACAGCCTCTGCGAAAGCAGCATGTGTGAATGAATGAATGAATGAATGAATGAATGAATGAATGAATGAATGAATGATATTAGATTTATAACGCGCAACTCAGCCCACAGGGCGTCAAGGCGCCTAACCAAAAGCTAAATGAATAAAATAAACTCGCTTACTTGTAGGCCTTAATAAAACACCATGTTTTGAGCGCTTTTTTAAACTGAACTAATGATGGTTGGGCCTTAATTTCTACAGGAAGAGAGTTCCATAAACGGGGGGCCAAATTGGAAAAAGCTCTGCCACCCCATCTGACTTTCTTCACCCGAGGAACCACCAATAGATTTTTCTCAGAGGAGCGCAGGCTCCTACTAGGGGTATAGGGGGTTAGCAGAGAACCTAAAGCGTTAGAAGATCCAGAGAATAGGGCTCCAAACACCAAGCATAGAAGTTTAAAAGAAATCCTCTGCTGGACTGGAAGCCAGTGGAGACTTTTTCTGGCTAAAGTAGCAGAGGACTGAATGGGAGCAGCGATAACAAATCTTGCTGCGGCATTCTGTACCATCTGGAGGCGAGAGATGAGACCTTTGTTGATATCAGCATACAGAGCGTTACAGTAGTCCAATCTTGAACCCACTAGAGCAACTACCGTCTGCGTACAAGCCTGAGGGGAGAGGTAGTGAACAATTCTCCTCAAGGTCTTGATAACCCCCCAGCAGGTGGCCACCGTTCTATTAACCTGTAGAGTCATATTCAACGAAGTGTCGAATATAACGCCAAGATTTCTAGCCGCACCAGATGGCATACGGCAAGTTCCCAGAGATGGGGGCCACCACTCCTTGGACCAGACATCCTGGTTATTACCAAAAATCAGCACCTCAGTTTTTTCGCCGTTCAACTTCAGGGAATTTTGAATCATCCATTCTGCGACTGCTTGCATGCAGTTCCTGAAGCTGAGCGCGGAGGTGCAGGCCGAGTGAGCTAAGGACACCATAATTTGGGTATCATCGGCGTATAACACCACCTCCATCCCCTGAGATTTCACAAGCCTCGCAAGTGGGGCCACATAGATGTTAAACAGGGTCGGACTTAAAGCCGACCCCTGTGGGACCCCACATTGCAGGGATTTGGCAGGGGAGAGGAACTCTCCAAGTTTAACCCTCTGCTCTCTTGACTCTAGGAAAGAGGACAGAAGGCTTAGGGCTGAGCCCGCTACTCCTAACTCCCTCAAACGAGATGTTAAAGTTGAGGGAGACAGGGTATCAAAAGCTGCCGTAAGGTGCAATAGGACCAGGAGTGTGGTCTGACCTTGATCCACCTTCAGTCGGATGTTATTCACCAACATAGTAAGAGCCGACTCCGTACTATGGAGTTTTCTGAAACCATGCTGGGAGTTATCCAGATAACCAGAGGAGTCCAGAAAGGCCGACAGATGAAAATTCAGGTTGGATTCAAGCATTTTAGCTGGAGCGGGCAGCAAAGATATCGGACGGAAATTTTTCAGTATTTCTGGGTCCAAGGTGGGCTTCTTAAGCAAGGGCCTCACTATCGCCTTTTTCCAGGCTACTGGGAAGGTTCCTTGTGCCATGGCATCGTTCATCACCTCCAACAAAGGAGGTAATAACGTATCCTGACAAGATTTCAAAACTTTCAAAGGACAGGGATCCAAAGGAGAGGCAGATTTTGTCTTTTTCAGCAGAAGTTCAAGCTCCTCAAGAGACAGCGGAGGAAAATGGGTAAGGGTCTTAAACGGAACTCTATTCCACAGCTCCATTTTTTTCAAGGCCAAGGAAGGATAAGTTCCCAAAGTGCTCCTCTGTGATTCCAGGGTAAGGTGGATGTCCTCAATTTTATTTTGAAAGAACTCCGAGATTTTATTACATAGCTCTTGCGACCCTACCACAGGATCAGGCACTTGCAGAGAATAGAGGGAGTCTACGATGTTAAAGAGTTCCTTGGATGACGAAAGAGATAAGGTGAGATTAGAGAAAAACTCCTGTTTTTCCCTTATCACCCTGGCCTTATAATCGCGCAACATATGTTTGTATGTCTCTCTTTCCCTGGGGTCCCAGAATTTCCGCCATTTTCTTTCCTGTCTTCTAACACCCTGCCACAGAAGCCTTAGTGGCTCAGAGAACCACGGAGCAGAAGGTTTACATCTTGCTACATAACGAAGGGAAGTGGGGGCTAACACATCAACCGCTCTAGAGATGGAATTAGCGAGCTCTTGTGCAGCCACATCTACATCCCTAGTAGAGGAATGTGAAATAGCTCCTATGAAAGGAATAAGAGACTCATTGGTGATGTTCTTGTAGCACCTTTTAGGAACCCTATTAATAGAGCTCAATTTAAGTGCCCCTACCAGGGGAACTGCTAGTTCCAAAGGGACTGCCAAATGGTCGGACCAGATCAGCCGTAAGGGGGATCCGACTGACAACCTCGGATCGTTTGAAAACACCCCATCTAAAATATGACCTGCTCGATGAGTTGGACTCCTTACCAATTGGCCAAAGCCACACGCGTCCAGCGACTCGACCAGTGAACGTGTATCATTGTAACCCAAATCATCTAAATGAAAATTTAGATCTCCAAGAATGGTCAACTGGGACTTACCAAAGTAAGGTTCCAAAATTCTAAGCAGCTCACCGCTAAAGTTCGATCTAAGTCCAGGTGGTCTATAAATAAGAACACCTGTAAACGATACAGACGGGGAGCAAGAAATACAAAAGTACATGGCCTCAAACGAGTCTGAAGGCTCGGACAGAGCTTTAGCACTACAAACAAGGGCTGTTTCATAGAGAATAGCCAGCACCCCTCCCCTACATCTTGTTCTATCGAGTCTCTGCAAAGTATAGCCATCAGGAACAGCCAGTCTTAGATCATGACCAGCAGCGTCCGACGCCCAGGTTTCAGTAACAAAGACCCAAGAGGGTTTCCTTGCGGTCACAAACTCATGGAAAGCCACATTATTTTTAATCAGAGACCTAGCATTAACGAGGAAACCCTTTCGGAGTTGGATGTCATTCCCTTGATTGATAGGAGCATGAATCACCCCGTTATTAGTGCACGAAGGCCATAGAGTGTCCTTACAAGTATGACAGACTATAGCGCGTGAAAGGCCCTCAGGCGAAAACCTATGGTGACATACTAATGGGGAAGGCTTTAACACCATCATCTCCTGCAATGAATATGAACAAAATACCTGAGGCGCCGAATAAATGTCCTCGGAGCCCAGCCCGTCCTCAGCGCGGACGGGCGCAGACGGGCTGAACTCAGGCGTAACTCCGGCGGAAATCCGGCGATCCCGCTGCGCGAATCTTCTGCGCGTCGGCATGACCCCCTTAAATAGCCGTCTAGCGTCCTTGTGACAGCTAGAGCGTCCAAACTCCAAAATGGCGCCACCAGGCGTCCCAGAATTCCCCCAATATGGCCGGCAAACGTTCGTATCACCAGGGAAAGGACCCGCCCAACAGCAGTGACAGCAAGATTTTTATCGTGCAAGTGAGAGGGCACAGGTTAAAATCAGGGGTAAATATAAAAGAAATGCTACCAAAATATAAAACGGGATGTTTAAAAATACCAGGAGTAAGCGATATGTCAAGCAAATAAATGCGCAGCGCGCTCTGAGCGCTTTCAAATAACAAGGCACTCCACCTAGTTTACCCCCCTTAAATAGCCGTCTAGCGTCCTTGTGACTGCTAGAGCGTCCAAACTCCAAAATGGCGCCGCCAGGCGTCCCAGAATTCCCCCAATATGGCCGGCAAACGTTTGTATCACCAGGGAAAGGACCCGCCCAACAGCGGTGACAACAAGATTTTTATCGTGCAAGTGAGAGGGCACAGGTTAAAATCAGGGGTAAATATAAAAGAAATGCTACCAAAATATAAAACGGGATGTTTAAAAATACCAGGAGTAAGCGATATGTCAAGCAAATAAATGCGCAGCGCGCTCTGAGCGCTTTCAAATAACAAGGCACTCCACCTAGTTTACCCCCCTTAAATAGCCGTCTAGCGTCCTTGTGACAGCTAGAGCGTCCAAACTCCAAAATGGCGCCGCCAGGCGTCCCAGAATTCCCCCAATATGGCCGGCAAACGTTTGTATCACCAGGGAAAGGACCCGCCCAACAGCGGTGACAACAAGATTTTTATCGTGCAAGTGAGAGGGCACAGGTTAAAATCAGGGGTAAATATAAAAGAAATGCTACCAAAATATAAAACGGGATGTTTAAAAATACCAGGAGTAAGCGATATGTCAAGCAAATAAATGCGCAGCGCGCTCTGAGCGCTTTCAAATAACAAGGCACTCCACCTAGTTTACCCCCCTTAAATAGCCGTCTAGCGTCCTTGTGACAGCTAGAGCGTCCAAACTCCAAAATGGCGCCGCCAGGCGTCCCAGAATTTCCCCAATATAGCCGGCAAACGTTCGTATCACCAGGGAAAGGACCCGCCCAACAGCGGTGACAACAAGATTTTTATCGTGCAAGTGAGAGGGCACAGGTTAAAATCAGGGGTAAATATAAAAGAAATGCTACCAAAATATAAAACGGGATGTTTAAAAATACCAGGAGTAAGCGATATGTCAAGAAAATAAATGCGCAGCGCGCTCTGAGCGCTTTCAAATAACAAGCCAGGCAATGTAATGTGTGCCAGGCAATGCCAGGCAATGTAATTTACATAAGGTATTTCTCTGTGGGATAAAGCCAGACTGATCTTCATGGATCAGCCAAAGTAGGTGCCATGCCAGGAGATGACTCATGGTTTTTAGATCTACTTTTAACATGTAAATGGGTCTGTAGGACCCTTTCTCTAAAGGGTCCTTACCTGGCTACGGAATCACTGTGATCAATGCTTCCTTTATCGATTGTGGATACTCTTGCTTATCAAGGGTTTCAACATATACTGCAAGCGATTTATCTTGTAGAGTTTGGGGGAAACATATATAAAATTCTGTCAGTAGGCCGTCGCTGCCTGGTGATTTTGCAGGCTTCAAGGCTGTTATAGTTCTGAGCAATTCCTGACTGGAAACAGGAGACTCCAAGTTTTCCCTCTCCCCAGGGTCTAAGCACTTTAGTGGGAGTGCGTCTAAATATGGAGAGAGATCGTGTGACATCGCCATCCTCTGGGAAGCCACATACACCCTCTGAAAGTGTTCTGCAGAGGCGGTATTATTAATGGCGTGTTGTGTATGGCGTTCATTATCGGACGCGTCTAATGGTTAATATAGGACATGGCACGGCGTCTGCCCTGCCTTATCTCCCTCTAGATAACATCATCACCATCTTGCTGTTTTTCTAGCGTACTTCTCCAATTGATCCCATAGCTCATATACATTCTGCTTCTGGCTATTCCAGTCATTCTGTGCAGAGGGGTGTGAAAGCAGTATGTACCCCAATCTTACCAGTTCCTGCTCCTGGCGGGTAATGTCAGTCTCCAATGTGCAGCTCACCCTCACTGCTGTGGCCAGACACACCCCTACTATTAGCACCTTCATGGCATCCCATCCCACTCCTCTGCCACCTGCTGATTCCCAATTTTCATCAAAATACTGGGTGGGTGAATGCACTGGAGAGCGTATCTCTGGAAACCATATGCGTCAAGGTTTCGGCATCAATCCGCCACAGTGGGAGCTGTGATAGCTGCCTATGTATGGAATAAGGAAGCACCAATGGGGTGTTGTTCTGATATACAGAGATACTTTTGACTGCTTGGCTATCCCCTTACTGAGGCACTTGGCTTCTGACTCTTTCTACATCTCCCCATCAATCTCTACTGGGAGTCTTAATTTACGGATCCCTGGGCCATGCCCGTCCCTTGGTCAACTCTCTGTTGAACACTGTGGCCCAAATGGCCTTGCGCTATGCCCATTTTACATTACTGGGAGACGTTAACCTCCATATGGATAAACAGGAGGATAATGAAGTGGTCTTTATTTTAAGTAAAAGAAATGTATATATGGAACTAGTTCAATGTGTGTTTAGCCTCATGTGCTAGACCAGAGTTTTACTAATAAAACTTTGAAAGTTGACACACCCATTCTGCAAGTCTGGTCCGATCATTTCCTGATTAAATTTGACTGGGCGATGGAAGGGAGAGATCAACCACGGGCTTTAGCAGCCTCTTGTGTTTTAGGAGCTTTTCATAAAATCAAGACAACAGACCTCCTCAGGGAATTACTTTTGTGAGTGATGTAAACACCGATGCTGCTCTATTAGATAGTTGGATTACTGACATTGTCCAGGGACTGGCACCTGAAATCCCACAGATTTCACGCAGAGAAAAGCCATCTTGACCCTGGTTCACAGATGCTCGCAAAGAGGGAAAAAATCAGTGTCCTGGGGGCATATTATCAAGGGCCTTATCTCCGCTTTTTTAGCTTTTAAAAGCCAAAAAAGCAGAGATGATGTTTTCGCCCTATTAACAAGAGGGTGATAACATGCATTAGCTCATGTTAGCACCGTTTTACGCGATGCCTCCCTTTGCATCTCTAATGAGATGCAAAGTGGGCATCACTGGGCAGAACAACCTTGTAAATATCGCTGATGTGCACATCGCGATATTTACAAGGAGGCCCAGGCATTTTTGCCGATGTTAGTTTTTGGCAAAAGCCGCGGTTTTCGCCAAAAACTAACGTCTGCAAAAATGCTGACTTACCTATACTTCATATTGGAGGTGGATTATGCAGACTTGACCACAGGGTCGTATCAGCAAGGTTATCGCCGTTTTCCATGGAACATCGCTGGAAAACCAGCGATGTTCCATGGAAAACAATGCTTTCGCTGGGATAATTATCGCCATTGCGCTATGCGTTGTTAATACAGCGCTAGCATGGCGATAATTATCAGCGATAGCCGGCGATAACAATTCTCACGCTAAGAACGGCCAGCGATAATTATCGCTGGCCGTTGATGGTATGCCCCCAAGGGGCATATTATCAAGACAGGCGATAAAATTATCGCCGCTTTAGAGGCTGAAAACTGCCGCTAAAACGGCGATAATGGGCTTGATAATATGCTCTATGGAATTCCATTTGCAGCTCAGTTTGGACGTCTTCACATCTAACATGGGATTCAATTGGAATTCCTTAGAGCATATTATCAAGCCCATTATCGCCATTTTAGCAGCAGTTTTCTGCCGCTAAAGCGTCGATAATTTTGTCTTGATAATATGCCCCCCAGTTCCTTGAAAGACAGTAGAAGTAATCTTATAATCCTAACTCTAAGGATCAATACAGGTTAGCTCAAAAAGAATATTAAAGAGAGGTTAAAAAAGTGGAAAAAGCCTACCTGGAGGGTAGAACTGACAGGCCTGGTAATCAATCGAGAGAGATTTTCAAAATTGTGCAACATTTTAGAAGTCCTGAAAGGCCACCACCGCATGCTAAGTACCCCATACTGAGTGGTGTGAGCAGCTGGCATTCTATTTTCATGATATAGCCTGAATATTTAGGCTAGCTTGGCTTTCTGCACTCAGACTGAGGGGGCCGTGTGGGACAATATATATTCTGGCCTTGAGCAGAATTCTGCAGTGACCCTCTTCAGATTCGACACCATCTCCCTGGAAGACTCCCTCACTGCTATGTGTAGCCTTAAATCCAGCTCGCTGGCAGACCCCTGCCCCACTAATGTGCTGGCACTCAGGCACATGTCATCAATCGGCTTGGCAACAAAGTCTTGACTGAGTCTCTGGCTTTAGCAATTGTGCAGCAGTTCTGGAAGCAAGTCAAATTAATACCCTTGCTGAAAAAGCCCCAGGCCAACCCAGGAGAGTACTCGAACTAAAGACCCATTTCTTTGCCCCAGCCTTCTCTAAGGTACTGGAGAAACATGTTAACCTACAACTCTTTCAGTATCTGGGAAGCAATAACCTTTTACATCCGAGTCAGTCAGGCTTCGTACCCTGTTTCAGGACGGAGATGGCACTAGTGGATGTGGCTGATTACATCAGGAGTACATTAGCTGGTGGTGGTAAGGCATTGCTGACAATGTTATATCTTTCAGTGGCTTTCAATATGGCACCCTATGCCACTCTCCTAGCCCGTCTCCAATATTTTGGAATTGGTGGTAAAGTTCTAGACTGGCTTGCCTCATTTCTTAAAGATCGAGGTGAAATGGTCTGGATTCCTCCTTTTTTGTTTGGGTCATCCAAACTGTGTGCGGGAGTACCTCAGGTCTCCGCTTTAAGCCCTACTTTATTTGATATATACCTTAACCCCTTGTCTTACTTGCTGGGGCCCTGGGAGCAAAAATTATCTCTGACACCAAACTTCCGTTTTTGGGAGCAGGATGCAGATGTCACTCTTTTGCACCTCAGGTAAATGCGGTAGTAGGATCTTGCTTTGGCACCCTGCATATCCTAGGAAACCTTGTGCACTTTGTATCTTTCACTGCCAGTAAACAGGTGATACAAGCTCTTATACCTTCAAGGCTTGATTATTGCAATGCCTTGTATCTGGGCCTTTCAGAATTTCTCAGTAACAAACTACTCTTTTGGGACTGCCTTTGAGATCTTCGGTATCTGCTCACTTGCGGGCTTTGCACTGGCATCCTTTAAAAAAGAGACCTCTATTTAATACCCTTGTTCTGGTCCATAGAGGCCTTGACCAGACTGGTACCGGATATCTTAGGGAAAAGAATAGTTTCTATTCTCCTACCAGATGTCTTCGCTCTGCCAACGCTTTTTTGACCAATATTTCCAGGGTCCGACGATCTAGGGCCGGAGGCAGATCTTTTTCTTTTTTGGACTATCCACCTGTAAAAAACTGCCTCCTGAACTTCAGGCCATCTTAGCTACCTCTGCTAAAGACGTGGCTTTATAATTTAGCTTAAATCTGCTTTGGTCCCCGCTGTAGTAATTATAGAATTGCAGAGCGCCAGTACACTCTCTGGATTATCAGTGCACCATGCTAATGCCCTTTCATTATTTATTCATTCATTCATTAATTCAGTCATCAGATATGTACCTGGTCAAATATTGTACATCCTCTACTCTATGAGCAGCAGTCCCCTTAACAAAAAAGTAGTCAAGGCAGCTGTGCGTGGCTGTAGCTGGGGCATAACAGGAAAATGTTTTTGTATTGGGTTGGCGCTAGCTCCAGAAATCAAATATCTGAAGACTCTTGTGTGCCTTTATTAGGGCTGCCATTGCATGTGTCCTGGATTCCAATTGGGGTGGAGAACAATCCAATGCACCATTCACCCCGCAGTTAGGGTTGCCTGCTAGTATGACCTCAGTGTCTGGCGACACCTGCATTACTTTCACTGCTGAACCGGTTGAGTATAAGTTTGTGCATGGAATGGTCCGCCATGCGCACTGTGAGCAGATGCGTGTGTATTGTATTACACTGCACTGATTGCTACTTAAGTGGATGGGCATGATTGAAATGGCAACCATCAGAAAGTATTTGAGGGTGTTAATCCAGGAGGAACCTCATTGATGCATCTACCACCTTGTCAACTACGGTGTTTAGACAAAATATCGAGTTGCAAATATGGTGACATGGAAATATCGATGTCAAGATTATCGATGTCAAGAATATCGATTTGAAGGTAAGTAATATCGATTTTAAAAATATAGAAGTCATTAATATCGTGTGCAAAAATATAGGTGTTTAAAATATCGTTTTTTAATTAGTGTTATGTATTTTAGTATTCATTTTAAATGTATGTGATGTAATTTATGTGTATAAGTGTTGTTTATATTTTTCGATATATGTGTTACATTTTTTGTAGTTATTAAATTTAATTTAAATACATTTTGGTGCCGATTCCGATCCTGTAAAACCCAGGTACGAATGGTCGTATGGAGCGTATTCTCCGTCCGACTCGTACCCGGGAAAACCACCTTACAAACCCACAAGTACGATTCATACACAAATACCATTTCCGTACGAGTCGTACAAAACACCGACCGGCCAAAAAATACCCACAATTCCAATCCGGGACTTCGCGTACGTGACGTCCGGACGGAGTCAGGCAGTGTTCTACGGACCAGCAAGTACGATTCGTGCCTACGTCACTCCGCACGGATCATTTTCTACGGCAGCTAAAAACTCCCAGGAAAGTGAGGACAAAGCGAAGAAGGAGCTGCGGGACGCGACGGACAGCCATGGACCCCATCCTACGTGTCATCCCGGCCCTCCTAGCCTACGACCTGGTGCACAGAAACCGACGCAGACGCCGCAGAAGGTCAGCACAACACCCAGGGGCAAAGGGGGGGCGAGGGGCAGGGAACATAACCTCCAACAAATTTGTAAAACACCATATACTGTCCTAATATTACCTCCAGGGTCTGGTCACTTCGGGGTGCGTGTCCACCAATCCCCGCGTACGCGTACCCGTCACCATTCCAATGGTGGTACGGCCCGTAACCACGCCCTCAGAGCGTAGGTACGGCCCGTACCACCATTGGAGTGGTGATGTAGGGGTACGCGTTGTACGCGCCGTACCCACGCTCTGAGGGCGTGGGTACGGCGCGTACCCCTACATCACCACTCCAATGGTGGTACAGGCCGTACCCACGCTCTGAGGGCGTGGGTACGGCGCGTACCACGCGTACCCCTACATCACCATTCCAATGGTGGTCCGGCCCGTAACCACGCTCATTATTGGTGCACCAAAGGCCAAATAACACACCTCAATACAGAAGGTGTCCCCACACTCTGAGACCTGCGAGTACTTAGGAAACCATAGCCAAAAACATTGCAAACCCTTGGGACTCACAACACTTTACACAATGTACATGTTTAGAATGTGTGAATGTGCCACTTTGTGAACTGAATGATGTGCACACAAAAATACTTTTACACAGTCATTGTATGAGCTGGCAGCCGAATTCTAAAAAGGCACTGTAAATAATGAATGAAGTAGAAGTAAGTACATATACATGGCACCACGGTGGTCTGGATGACTTGACACTCGTAAGTTCGTATCAGCAACAACCAAGGACTTACACACATGCAAACACACTGTGTGAACATGGATATGTATATTCAGAAGACAAGTGGTAATCAAACTGTGCCTTCCAGTGAAATGTGCCTGCGTGTCCACGGAAAGTGTAAAAGTACTTTCTTTTGCACTTCCCTGGGAGACATCTGTCATGCAGGCACAATATTGTCCTTCACAACCAACTAGCAAAAAGAAGCATAGGAAAAATGCTGACATGTTGACAAGTGTAGTCAGTGCCAAGGTACAATACTTATTGACTGAAAACTTGAATCATGCCACCTGTCACATGGCCATCCGTACCATGATGACACAGTTGGCAACACATCTGACCCACTGCCTGTCATGTGGAGTGGCACACATGTCCAAACACAGAACAATGCATTAGCTAATGGGCCTGCAAAGTGTCTGGATAAGGAGCACCTGCACTGAGGAGACACCCTCATGGCAAGCAAGAATGTCCACACAGATGTCAGCAAACACAGACCAAAGTACATAGCATCTCGACCACACACTGGTGGCAAAAATGGATGAGCATGAGCCATGTAGTTCCATTTTTGACACCTGCTGCAAATCACAAACATTAAACCCAGCTAAAGCTGACTGGGTCACTGCATGTTGAGTGTCTGTCCAGACAATTATCACACACAGGTCAGACACGGCAAGGAGACATAAGGTTTGGACATGTATGCCTTGCCCGCACAAACCCCCCATACCTGAGATAATGTGATTGAGACAGATCAAGAAGTGACACCTCTTAATCTGGGTTTACTCCAATGTGCATCACAAATTCCAAAATGTACTCCACATCACCTCGTGAGGCTGCCAACACATATTTGTGACCAACAACCATCAACAGATAGTTTTACATAGACACACAGGCACTGCCCAGTGTGAAGATGCACAAGCTAAATAGGGTCAGCATGTACAATGGGCACATGTAGCATACTTCAGAGAAATACAAATGAGGGCAGGGAACTATGCCACAGAGGCCAAACTATGCTGAACACACAGAGAATGGGCACAGTGTTGGATGACACACATGATTCAGAGGCAAGGGTGTCTTAGGGGACTGTAGTGGGAACACAGCTCTATTGTCCTGGAATTATCTGACTGTAACCTGAGCTTCCGTCCCTGCACTATGCATATCTCCCACTCATGTACATCATGTCTGAGGCCACAACATTGTTCATGCATGCTGCAAGTCTGTTCATTTGAAAACTCACACTCCTATGTTGAGACTCAGCATCAGTGCCAACTAACATGGACACCCAAATGACTTTACAGGACAGGGCACAGGCATGGTAACAACACATGTCTCAGACCCCCCCCCCACATGATGCAGAAAGCAATGTGCACTTGGATTAACTGGCAGCCTAGATGACCATGTGTAATAGTGATTACACACAGACCAGGGAACACATGTCATTTAGGGGAAGGGAGGAGGAACAGCCCCGTTTGACTTTGGGGAACATGATATGCACTGCACAAATTAACCTTTGCTGTGTATCCAGGCAACTGAGCACTTACAAAAGCTGGTGACACACAACAAACACACATGTACCTACCCCCTTCCTGCTGCTGCAACTCCTGTAACCGCCTATCCAACTCAGGGAAGACCATCGCCAGGACACGCTTCATCTTTTGGGTCAGTCGTCGGCCCCCGCCGTGCTTGTGTGGAGGTGAGTCCTTGAGCTGCCACCGGGCGATCCTCCGGGTCCAGCACCGGATGTCCTGCCAGCGTTTCCTCCGACTGCGACCCTCCACAGATCTCACGGCCCTGACGGCCTGCTTCCATATCTCCCCCTTGGCGTAGGCGGTTACCTGTGAGGATGACAAAGTGAGACCACATCACTACACCTGCTCCATGTCACAGAGACACACATTTGAACATCTTTGATCTTTAGAACAGGGCATATTATGCTGGCAACCAATTGCACCTTTCTCATAGGGACATTAGCCTATGTGGAAGCTCCAAAGCAGGACATGGCATTGAAAGTACACAGGTGGCATGAGGGGTGTAACACACTCCATGATCATGGCCCATTCTGTGCATCACATGCAACACCAGGCTGATGGACAGCACCTCCAAGCAGTCACATGCCGCAGGCCACTGACGCAACCTCAGCAGAGTACACAGACACACACAGGCACAGATCAATCACCTGCCATTGGCAACAGCGGATACAAACCTCACTCTGCACATGTGCCACTTGCCTGTGGGGTGTCACAGGTGTGGTGCTAGCTCAGCAAGTCAGACACTCTGCACGGCATACTTAAACCCCTCAGATGGGTGGAGCTGTTGCTGCCTCCATGCAGCTGGGGTGCAACACTCCACATAGACACTCATCCACATGGTACAAGGAACATTCACACACATCAATGTCCAGGGGGCGTACACATCATTTGGACACTCAGCACAGCTCCACTCAACTCACACACATCTGTGGGTACAGTCACCTGTCACACCGGGGGGGGGCAGGGAATCAGCTCTGGACAATAGGACAAAATTCGGCATAAGGATTGGGTAGGCTGAATGTGCCATGCACTATCCAGTGAATGTCATAGTAAGCACACAGGAACTACATCATGCTCTGCATGGGAGACATAAGCCATTCCCCCCCCTGGGACCCACGCTAAAAACCATTGCATGCCTGTCACACCTGGACACAATGCCAGAAGTGACAGTCACAAAAAAGGGGCACAGTCAAAGCTAGTGGAGTCAGCACTCACCTGCTCCCCTGGTCTCCCATACAGGCTGGTGTACTGTGGGAGGATGACATCAAGCAATGCCTCCTTCTCCTCATGGCTGAAAGGCTGGGCCCTCTCCACAGTCCCTGACATGTTCCCAGGGGAATCACACGCAGCAGCAGTGGTGTCGAGTGTAAGGTAGTGCAGGCAAGTGCCCTCTCATGGGTTCTGGCTGACTTATATCTGCCTTGCTGGGCTGTTTCATTTACAGGAGTACAGAGTGATTGGTCAGTCTCATTTGCATCCTACGTTTCCTCCAATCCCTTTAAACATACCCCAGTGAGGGCCTTTGCATGGTTCAAAATTGGAGCATGATGTGAAGTCAACAACCACTTTGCAACATTGTATTTAGTTGCCAACTGCCTATTCCAGGCCACATGATCGAAAATTTGAACTTGAAAATCGGTATCCATGACAACCAGCATGCATTTAGGCCCCAATACTTGTCCCTCATGTGTCCCTATGTAATTTAGCTATCCACACACAGGTACGGTGCGTTTCACACGTACTCCTACCGCACCAGTTGCACATTGCGTTAGCCATGTACATGTACGACCAGAGTGTACACGTACGTGGACTACCAGGGTGTACAAGTACGTGGACTACCAGTGTGTACACGTACGTGGACTACCAGGGCGTACACGTACGTGTATGACCAGTGTGAACACGTACGTGGACTACCAGTGTGTACACGTACGTGGACTACCAGTGTGTACACGTACATGTACGACCAGTGTGAACACGTACGTGGACTACCAGTGTGTACATGTACGTGGACTACCAGTATGTACACGTACGTGGACTACCAGTGTGTACACATACGTGTACGCCCTGGTAGTCCACGTACGTGTACACCCTGGTAGTCCACGTACGTGTACGCCCTGGTAGTCCACGTATGTGTACACACTGGTCGTACACGTACGTGTATGCCCTGGTAGTCCACGTACGTGTACATACTGGTAGTCCACGTACGTGTACGACCAGTGTGTACACGTACATGGTTTACCAGGGCATACACATACGTGTACGACCAGTGTGTACACGTACGTGGACTACCAGTGTGTACTCATTGGTTTGTGGCTGGGCAAGGCACACGGGACTGTAGGAGGTAACCAGGGATAGGCACTACTGTCACGGCAGACTGGGTCTATAGCAATTAATCCCTGGTATCTGAGGGACCCTGCTGCGCCTGGAAGACCTCAAAGAAGCTAATCCCGGCCTCCTGGTATTAATCATGAGCGGCATCCATCATACAGCTGTTGCCATACTGAGGGTATACAAGTTGCTTTTCTGCCCTGATTGAGAAAGAGGGTATTTTATCTTATTGACACTGTTCACGTGCACTTCACTTATTTGAATTATGAATTTTTATGGTCCTGAAGAAGCGCTAATGACCCTGGTTGGGCAAGATAAGCGCAAAACATGTCGACCTATGACCTATGACACCCAGGCATAGTGAGCTTTTGGGGCAATGTTTTTATTGAGCGGTTTTCGGACTGCGAAGGGTACAACAGTTACATTGCCGCTGCATGTTGACCCTTTTTTACTCGCTTTCTATCTTGCACGCACATTCTCTTTTTTACCCTCATTGAACCCACTCCCCACACACCCACATGCACCATCCGGCAGTCCTATAAAAGATCTCCGACAAGCGACCCTTCGGGGGACCCGTAGGGAATTGCAGCGCCGGCCCTACGGGGAGCAACTGCCCGGTGATGAAGCATGACACCTCTTGGGGTGTGTGAGGGCATCAGAGGACGAAAAGTTTTTCTCCCCTCACTTGTGGGTACCTCTTACCTAAGGTTTCTTTGTTCACATTTTTTCTTGTTAAATGCACGGGTGACTTTTTGCACCCATAAGTATGGGTGACTTTTTGCATCCTACTTTAGGAACAGTGTCCTTCGTTGGTTTAAAATGTATGCATCAGGAGCATGGACACTGGACCTTTAACAGCTCCTAGGTCCCCCCCCTCTTTTTTGTTTTACACGTATGTGGACTACCAGGGCGTACACGTACGTGTACGACCAGTGTGAACATGTACGTGGACTACCAGTGTGTACACGTACGTGGACTACCAGTGTGTACACGTACGTGTACGACCAGTGTGTACAACTACGTGGACTACCAGGGCGTACACGTACGTGGACTACCAGTGTGTACACATACGTGTACGCCCTGGTAGTCCACGTATGTGTACACACTGGTAGTCCACGTACGTGTACACACTGGTCGTACATGTACGTGTACGCCCCGGTAGTCCACGTACATGTACACACTTGTAGTCCACGTATGTGTACACACTGGTCGTACACGTACGTGTACGCCCTGGTAGTCCACGTACGTGTACACACTGGTCGTACACGTACGTGGACTACCAGTGTGTACACATACGTGGACTACCAGGGCGTACACGTACGTGTACGCCCTGGTAATCCACATACGTGTACGCCCTGGTAGTCCACGTACGTGTACACACTGGTCGTACACGTACGTGTACGCCCTGGTAGTCCACGTACGTGTACACACTGGTCGTACACGTATGTGTACGCCCTGGTAGTCCACGTACGTGTACACACTGGTAGTCCACGTACGTGTACGACCAGTGTGTACACGTACGTGGTTTACCAGGGCGTACACGTACGTGTACGACCAGTGTGTACACGTACGTGGACTACCAGTGTGTACACGTACGTGGACTACCAGTGTGTACACGTACGTGGACTACCAGTGTGAACACGAACGTGTACGCCCTGGTAGTCCATGTACATGTAAGGTCTGGTAGTCCACGTACGTGTACACACTGGTCGTCATGTACGTGTACACACTGGTAGTCCACGTACGTGTATGACCAGTGTGTACACGTACGTGGTTTACCAGGGCGTACACGTACGTGTACGACCAGTGTGTACACGTACGTGGACTACCAGTGTGTACACGTACGTTGACTACCAGTGTGTACACGTACGTGGACTACCAGTGTGAACATGAACGTGTACGCCCTGGTAGTCCACATACGTGTACGCCCTGGTAGTCCACGTGCTTGTACACACTGGTCATACACGTACGTGTACGCCCTGGTAGTCCACGTACGTGTACACACTGGTAGTCCACGTACGTGTACGACCAGTGTGTACACGTACGTGGACTAACAGGGCGTACACGTACGGCTGCACAGCTGTACATCAAGTCATAGTCATTCCAGTCCTACATGTGCAGGGCCTAGGTGTGTCAGGCAGTGATGTGGCACATGTCTCCTCATGTTTTAGCACAATAGATGTGTGATGACCTGTGTACACATGTCATGTGTGATGGGGCAGTATGTGGCACTCTTCCCCTTCCCACAATGCACATGTGTGCATGTAGTACAAACGTGTCAAGCACTGCATCACTGGTATGGCACAGTCACCAACACCCGCAAATGTCCCCTGATGCCAGGGACAGGGACACTAACACCTGACATCTAAGTAACAGCGTGCCCCAATGTGAACATGTCCTGTGTGTGTCATGTGTTCCCATGAGCTTGCTGGTGTTGTTCCGTCAAATGCATCTGCTGTTGCTGCATCCAACATGTGTCTGTGTGTAGATGGGCATGGCACACATATGCGCACACCATGCCACATGTGGATTCACACGTTACGTGTGTCTGGATGCTTCAAAGATGATTTTATGACATGAGGACATATCTGCGCCGTATCCATGTCTGTGTTTTCATGTTTCACGTTTACCCCTTCATTGCTATGTGTATGATCTGTACATTTCCAATGGCATGTGACCTGTGCGTCTAGCTTGCCGCCAGCAGTCTGTATGAGATGACATCCTTCCAATGCAGATTTGTGGATGTATGTCACTCCTGTGATGTCTCTGGCTGTTCACTTACACTGGACCACAGCTAGTTCCGGGCCATGTCATGTAGAACGTGACTATCAACGGGTGTAGCTGGCTTGTCGTAGGAGTATCACCTGGCTGCCATACGTGTCCTGGATGTGTAGCACAGACCTGACTCCGTATTTCGCTGATGTGTATTAGCAGTTGAGCATGTGCTCAGTTCATTGACATTGATGTTGTTAGGTACTCACTCTTCGTTCTTCCTTCCAATTATCTGCAGGGCACCACCTCTCCCCCGACCAATGCCAGACTTGGCTGCCTTGAGGGAACGTGACTGCCTAAGACGTTACCGCTTTTCGCAACAGTTGATTGCGGACTTGACCGCAAAGTTTGAACAACACCTCCAACCGCGACACAGGTATCCTACTGCGCTTACCCCCAAAATGAAGCCCTACATTTTTTTGCCACCGGTACCTTTCAATTCACCATAGTTGATGTGGGTGGCATGTCCCAGACCATGTTCAGCCGTGTCCTGCATGATGTTTTAGAAGCCATGTTGGAGCACCTTGATAATTTCATCCATTTTCCAACTCCTGAGCAGTTGACAGGTATCAAGGATGAGTTCTATGCCCTGGGAGGGATGCCCCATGCAATTGGGTCCATTGATGGGACACATGTGGCTTTGGTACGACCACAGGCACAGGAGGTAGCCTATCAAAACCGAAAACATTATCAGTCCATCAATGCCCTTGTGGTGTGTCTTGCTAACATGCTGATTTCCCATTTCTGTGCACGTTTTCCAGGGTCAGCACACAATGCCTACATCATGAGGCGTAGCAGGGTGCCAGAAAGGATGCTGCGGCTGCACAACAAACGAGCATGTCTTGTTGGTGGGTGTACTCTGTTTGTCCTGTATTTAGCGGTATCTTTGTATGTTACGGCATCTCCTGACCCACTTCTTTACATGATGTTTCCATGTAGGGGACTCTGGCTATCCCAACATGCCATGGCTGGTGACGCCTCTACGCAACCCCAGAACAGCTGCAGATCACCATTACAACAACGCCCATGGGCAGACCAGGCGAGTGATTGAGAAGACGTTTGGCCTCCTGAAGAGCCGATTCTGGTGCCTCCACAAGAGAGGAGGGTCCCTCCCATATGCACCGGTGAAGGTCTGCAAAATCTTCCTCATCTGCTGCATGCTGCACAACATGGCAGTGGAGAAAGCTGTGCCACTCATCCTGGATCCCGATGAGCAGGAACATCCACCCGTGGAGGATGAAGGCCTTGGTCACGAGGCAAGTGAGGAGGAGGAGGAAGAGGAGGAGGAGGACATCCGGAGTCAGCTCATACTCAACTTCTTCTCATAATGGTGGGTCCCTGGGTCTGAGTGTGCACGCTTGGAGCCTTGTGTGGCATGTGTTGCAATGTGTGTGTCCAGCTGACTGTATGCTAAGTGACTTAGAGGTGTGTTCTGATGTGTCACTCAAGTGATGATGTCATTCCACACATTTTAGCTGACACACTCAGTTTTCAACTAGCATGGTGTCAACCTTATTCATGTAGAGTACATGACCATGCATGCGGATGACTATCTTTTTCCTGACTTGTTGTGTGTCTGTCTTTCCCAGGTAGTTGCGCATGCTGTCTGCTCGTGGCATTGTTGTGCTCCTGCTATTCCTCATGAGTATTGCAACGTGTGCTGAATCAGCGTTACATACACGGACATGGTGAGATGTCTCCTTTGGGTAAGGATTGCAGCAAGCCATTTTGGGTGTGGTAGTTGTTTTGAATGTGTGGGCACTGCTCCTGTATAGGTTTTGTCACTATGCATACATGTCGACTCACCATGGGGCACATGACATGTAGCATGAATCACATGAATTGATAGTCACACTTCGTGACAGCCATCTGTAATGGTATTGTGGATTGTGATGAAGTCATCAATGTGTGTAAAACTTCCCTATGAAACATACGGGATGCTACGGGTGGACATAGTGTGGGACATCCCCATAAGAGGCTCAATGGGGAATTGCAGCCACTCCGTGTGCAGCTGGGGATGTTTGGCTCACCCCCTTCACTTGTGTGCCAGTCTTATGGATTTACAGCATCTGTGGTGCGAAGGGGTTGTCCAGTGTAGGTCCCACATGTTCATCCAAAAGACCTGTGTGTCTGTTCAAATTGATGCATTTCCATAGGTGTGAGGCTGAGTAATAAAGTTGTTCCTCACCCTCCAAGGTGCCTCATCTCTGTCAATGCAGGTCTCTTGCCACTGTGCATGCGGCATCTCTGGCATAGTTGTCAAAGATTGTGCATATGAGTCTATGTGTAGATTAGCAACCTGCATGCTGTTCTTCATGTATTTGATTCTCTATTGTGCATGGAGTCCATGGCTGTGTATGTGTTTTGGCATGTTGGTCCCCACAACGGGCCGTCAACACCTGCTGAGGGTGTGTTTCCTGTGCACAGCTCGCCCTTCAGTTTCATGATCCGGTGTCAGTCATCTTTGGTGATTGTGCATCCTTTGTCTCTGGGTGTGCCATGGAAAACCGGACACTCCTTCCTTTACATACACCTGTTGCAGTGGTCCTTTCTGACATCCTAGTCTTTGGGTGGAACTTGTGGCATAGTTTCCAGGACATGCCGCCTGCAGCAGGGGCACACGAAGTTTCCGGATTTGGCAACACACACACATCAAAGATGCTCCTCCCTCAACACATTCTTTTGGCTGTCATCAGCTTGTCTGTGCCACAGTTGCGGCCATGCAGTGCCAAAGGCTGGACCGTCTGCACATGCAACGTGCACATTGCACGACCGTCAGGTCCTTGCATGACCCACATCACACTACAGTGTGATGTTGCAGACACCCTCCACGCAATGTCCATCCACAAATCTCCCGCCTGCTCTCAGGCATACACTAAGCGCACACACAACACCTTTGCATGATGAGTGTGCAACTCCGACTGCCTACACAGCACAGCCACGCCTTCCAGGTCCTGTCACACCAACGAGGTAATGTCCCTCCTACTCCCCACCGGCTCTGTACCCCAGCAAGGCCATGGGAGTGGGACTCAAGGCTTCTGCATGTAGTATGGTGTCTTCGTCAGGCACATGGCACAGGTATCATCTCTCAGCGTGTCAATCTACAATGTGTCCAGGACCCCCCTCTCCACCATCACATGCACACACAACCTCATCATCAACTTGTATGCCATTGACAGCCAGGTGCTCCACACCCTCACCAAGGACGCAGACATTGCCAGTTCCAATATTCAAGATTGCATGAGATCCATTGATGAATGGCAGAACATCAGCCACCTGAGGCAGGACTTGTACAGGACTGAGGTCAACATCTGAGGATTGTCCCCTTACAGCTGGGTCAACTGCTTGTGTCCCACCCGCAACAGCCCTGCACAAGCACCCAGTGTCCACGCACACAAGATGGTGTGCATCATGGATTGCTTGGTCACATTTGCCAAGGTAATCACCAGCATCTGTGCCTCAGACTGCAACACCCTCTAAATTATGCACATGATCCCCAGATAGATCCACTCCAAGGAAAGACAGACCATACCCCCAGGTCCACAACAACATCCATGTCAAATACTGCCCTGCCCTCTACGGAGCAGCCACATCCAAACTCCCGGGAAACTTGTCCACATCCAGAGTGCATCTGCACACCTCAGCTGCAACATCCCGAGCCCCAGCCACATCACCGTCCAGCAGAGATAGCTGCAATGGATCACTGTGTGCTGCAGGATGACCTTCAGACTCACCACCCACACTCAGGAGGCAGGCCACAACCCCGACCCAAAACCAACCTTGTACCACTGTCATCCGAGACCCCGTAGTGCCATCTCCGTGCATCCAACCTTAACCTGGCCACCATTCTTCAGATCCACCATACTCCAGCATGCAGGACATAGTTCTCCCACCTGGGAACACATACCTGGGACTCCCTCCCCGGGAACCTCCGAATGAGGCATGACCTCTACGCCTTAATGATACTCTTCCAAATAGGTCTGTCCGCACAGTATTGCAAGCCCCCCCTCAGCAGCTTGAGGCCATCACAGGTGAGTATTGTGCTCCATGTCTGCATTGAATGATTCATTGTGACCCATGTGTGTCCTGTACCAGACTCAGATGCCAGGGTATGGATGGGTGGAGTTAGTTCAACACTCAGGCATAGTTTGACGTTTACACACACATATGTTGTGGACTAATGCAAAATGACAACAACATCTCATGACAAAATAAAGTTTTTATCTATGGTGGGGCACGTCTTTTGGTAGATGAACTAAGGTGCTCTACCGGTTGCATAGAATCCAAAGTTCACAGGGGGAGATGGTATCCTTTGCTTTGGAAGTCATCAGAGTCCAGAACACAGTGTTGGTCATCATTGGTCAGACTGTGACCAGCAAGTCCATGTGGCAGAGAATGTCATTGGATGAGGTGCTGCTGTTGCGCCAGAGGGCCAGGTGCCAGGCCAGGTGACCTGGGAGATGTGGATGGTCCGCTGACTCTCACGGTCTTTTCCGTGGATGACCCACCTTCCTGGGGGGACCCTCAGATGCAGGCCTTGACGATGTCTGTGATGCTCCGTCGGACGAATCCTCCTCCTCCTCCCTCCCTGTGGCTGGTGGTGGTCTTCGCCTGGTGGCACAGGGAGGGTTGCCCATGTTGTCGGCGATCTGACGGAGTGAACGGCTGATGTCCGTTTGCACCGCCAGGAGCTCAGCCAGTCTTGCCTCCATCCGTCCTTGGTGTTGTTGTTGACTGGCATGTTGCTCGGCCTGCAGGTTCTTCACCTCGTCGAGGGTCCCCTTCATCTCTGTGAGGCTCAACACTACCTGGCTGATGCCCCTGGTGTCACGCCGGTATGTGTCCAGGATGTGGCATATGTGTGACATACCGATTCCCTCAGCTGCCTGGTCAGGTTCTCGCCTCCGCCTGCCTCCACTCCCACCACCCCTGCCCACACGAGCCTGGCCTGCCGTTGTGGGCACATCGGGTCTACGGGACCCATGAGGGATGGCATTTGCGGGGTTGTCTGCCTCCTCCTGGATGCCCGGAGAACCTTGTCCCTCCTGGTCAGACTGGCTGTGTTGTTCAGTGCGAGCAGGGCTCCTGGGTGTCTCCTGGGATGTGGCAGGAATGGGGGTGGTGGTTGGCACAGATGTACCGGATGCAGGTGCTGCAGGGGCTTGGGCACCAGAGGGGCCAGGTTGGTCGGGGTCATCCACGGAGTGGTGAGAGTCGTTGCTGCCGGTGGGATCATCTTCACGCTGAGCCTGTGACTGTGATTGTTCCCCCCCCATTGTTGGGGGGAGGTCCATGACGTTGCCCTGTGTGTGAGAGGGAGACAATGTTAATGCTGTTTCATGTCACATCCATATTTCATACATACTCAAGTTGTCACAGTTCCTCCAGGTAGTTGGATGTGCCTAGCATTCCTCTCAATGTCCACTTGGGGATGGGTATGTTGCGGTGGACAGATTGATATGTTCTCATGAGTGTTTGACCTGTTGAATTTTGGCTAGGATGCTTATTTGGCTATGGATTGGTCTGGTTGTGTCACATGTCCATTGTGAGTGTAGGTAAATCCGTTGGCTGCCCCGGGGGTGTGTGCTTGTGTAAGAGGGGGTGTGTGACCGGGCCTGCTGTTGGGTGTAGTGTGATCTGTCATTGGGTCTCCCAGGGGATGTGTCTGTCCCCTCATGGTGCATGCTGGCATGTCAGTGAGTGTGAGTTCCTGTGCTAGATATCTGAGCTTGTGGAGTTGGTGTTTGAGTGTACAGTGTTCACAGGAGGGCCTTGTGCTGCATACAGCAGGGCCAAGTGTCAGCTACCTTGTCAGTACTTTGCCAGTCCCTGTGCATTGGGCATGGTGCATGGGTATGTACCTAGGCCATATGGGCTGAGGGCATTGGTGTCTGCTTCTGAGTTGCACAATGTGTTGTGTGAGCCCCACCCTCCCAGCATCCCGGACATCCAGTCTTGGGTTTGTGGTTGGTGTGGCCAGGGACATGGCATTGCCTTTATTTGTGAATGGGGCATGGAGACGTTAGTGGCATGAGCGTGGTTTTTGAGTGTGGTTGTGTGTGGTGAGGGCTTGGGGGAAGTTGCGTGCATTTGGTGTATTTGTGGTGTGGATGCCATTCCCCCCATGTTACGTGAGTTGTTTGTGTACTCACCAGGCACTGTGACTCCTTCAACTCCGTGTACTCCCACCGGCAGAATCATGGCCATCACCTTCTCCTCCCAGGGATGGTAATGTACGGGTCTGCGGGGCAGCCCACCTCCAGTGATGTTACTCTGGGCGTATTCCTCGTTCATTTTCCCCTTGACTGCCCTGCGCAGATCGTACCACCTGGCTTGGCATTCATGCCTGGTCCTTCGGATGGGCGCAACAGCATTCACCTTATCGACGATCCTCTGCCACAGGCTAGTTTTTTGGGCTATGCTGGTCTGTCTGACCAATGTTCCAAACAGCTGTGGCTCGACTCTGATGACTTCGTTGACAAGGAGGTCCAGCTCCGCCCTTGTGAACTTTGGATTCTTATCTGTGGGCATGGTGTGGGGTGTGGGTGTGGATGGTTGTGGGTGTGTGGGTGTGAATGTGACGGTGTGTGTGTGAATGTGAAGAGGGGGTGTTTGTGAAGGAGGTTGTGTGAAGGTGTGTAAGTTAAGGTGTAGTTAAGGTGTAAGTAAGGTGCAGTTGTTTGTCTGTGGGGTCTGGCAGCAGTGGGTCTGTTGCAAAGGCTCATGGGTTGTGTGTGTGGGCCCTTTTTATTGGTCCATTTGTGGGTGTGGCTGTGTTTGAAATTTTGGTGGGTGTGTTATAAGAGGTGGTTGTGATTTAGGGCCTCTGTTTGCCTGTTTGGATGTATTTTGTCATGTAGACGTGTTTTGTGGTGTTGTGCGAGTCGAATTGACCCTCCTTGTGCTGTTTTACAGTGTCCTGGTTCTGTACGAGTCTTTTTCGTGTAGGTAAGGTCCGTACATACGCGATGCTGGGTGAGGGTGCTGGGGTACGGTGTTGGGGTACGGTGCATACAGGTACGGGGCTGGGGTACGGGCCTGGGGTGCAGCGTGTACAGGTGGGGGGCTGGGGTACGGTGTTGGGTACGGTGCGTACAGGTGTGGGGCTGGGCTATGGTGTTGGGGTACGGTGCGTACAGGTACGGGGCTGGGGTACGTGCCTGGGGTGTGGCGTGTACAGGTGGGGGCTGGGGTACGGGCCTGGGTTCTGGTGCGTACAGGTGCGGGGCTGGGAGACGGTCGAGGGGTGCGGCGCGTACAGATGCGGGGCTGGGGTACGGTCCTAGGGTACGGTGCATACAGGTATGGGGCTGGGAGACGGGCCTGGGGTGCGGCGCGTACAGGTGCGGTGCTGGGGTATGGGCCTGGGGTACGGTGCTTACAGGTGCGGGGCTGGGAGATGGGCCTGGGGTGCGGCGCGTACAGGTGCGGGGCTGGGGTACGGTCCTGGGGTATGGTGTGTACAGGTAAGGGGCTGGGGTACGCGCCTGGGGTGTGGCACGTACAGGTGGGGGGCTGGGGTATGGGCCTGGGGTACAGTGTGTACAGGTGCGGGGCTGGGAGACGGGCCTGGGGTGCGGCGCGTACAGGTGCGGGGCTGGGGTACGGTCCTGGGGTACGGTGCGTACAGGTATGGGGCTGGGGTACGCGCCTGGGGTGCGGCACATACAGGTGGGGGGCTGGGGAACATGCCTGAGGTACGGTGCGTACAGGTGCGGGGCTGGGAGACGGGCCTGGGGTGCGGCGCGTACAGGTGGGGGGCTGGGGTATGGGCCTGGGATAGGGTGCGTACAGGTGCGGGGCTGGGAGACGGGCCTGGGGTGCGGTGCGTACAGGTACGGGGCTGGGGTACGGTCCTGGGGTACGGTGCGTACAGGTACGGGGCTGGGGTATGCGCCTGGGGTGCGGCGCATACAGGTGGGTGGCTGGGGTACGGGCCTGGGGTACGGTGCGTACAGGTGCGGGGCTGGGAGACGGGCCTGGGGTGCGGTGCGTACAGGCGTGGGGCTGCGGTACGGTCCTGGGGTACGGTGCGGAGGGGGGGTACGGTGCTGACATACGGGGGTACGGTGCTGACATATGCAGGGGAGGGGGGCTGTATGACTCGTATCCGGGCACAAGTTTACCCGTGTACATGTGTGCTACAGCGTTCGCTCCGTACGGGGCCTTTTACATGCGGTTGTGTATTCGGACGGGCGGTACGAATCGTACTTGCGCGCTCGTACTTCTGTTTTACGATTTGCACGTAAAAATTTCCGGCTCCCTCTCGTACCCTTTTGCCGACGCTATTCGTATGTATTTTCCACGTACGAATCGTACTTTGCAGTTTGTACGGTACTTGTACGATTCGTACGTGAAAATATACGGATACGAGTCGTACGCAAATTTATTTTACTGGATCGGAATCGGCACCTTTGTGTATGTACGGACCGTACCCCCACCCCACCAGTGTATGTACGGACCGTACGCCCACCCCACCAGTGTATGTACTGAGCGTACCCCCACCCATGTATGTACGGACCCTACACCCAGCCCCCCTTGTATGTACCGTGCGAAACACCACCACCGATGGACGGTGCAGACCAACACCCTGCCCGTGTTCGTACGCACCCTACCCCAGGCCCACACACCAGCACCCTCACACAACATCGGGCATGTACGAGTCGTACTAAGCCATAGCAAAGGACAGCACTGTACAACAACATGGCCCATGTACGCACCGTACAGAGGCTAAAAACACTCCTACTGAACCAGAACCAACCAAAAAAACACAAGGACAGTCAATCCGAGGCACACAACACCACAAACCATATCCAACAAGGCCAAATACATCCTATACACTGACCTGCAACTGACAAACAGAGAAACAGAGGTCCAAACCACTACCACTCCTTATAACACACCCACCCAAAGTTCAAACACAGCCACACCCACAAATGGACCAATAAAAAGGCCCAACACACACAAACCATGATCCTTTGCAACAGATCCACTGCTGCCAGATCCCAGAGACAACGCACTGCACCATACTTCAACCATCAATACACCTTACACTTGCACTCCTTCACACAACCACCATCACAAACACACCCTCATCACATTCACACACACACACCTGCACACCCACAACCATCCACACCCACACCCATCCACACACCCACCCCACAACCATCCACACCCACACCCCACACCATGCCCACCAACAAGAATCCAAAGTTCACAAAGGACGAGCTGGAGTCCCTTGTTGACGAAATCATCAGAGTCGAGCCACAGCTCTTCGGAACATTGATCAGACGGACCAGCATATCAGAAAAAACTGCCATGTGGGAGAGGATAGTCAATTCCGTGAATGCTGTTGGGTCCACCAGAAGGACCAGGCATGAGTGCCAAGCCAGGTGGTACGATCTGCGGAGGACGGTCCGCCGCAAAATGACGGACGAGCACAACCAGGCCAACATCACTGGAGGAGGGCCGCCCCGCAGACCCGTACACTACCATCCCTGGGAGAAGAAGGTGATTTCCACGCTGCCGCCGTTGATAGTAGACGGACTAGGGGGCGTCCGAGAGCCTGGTGAGTACACAAACAACTCACCTCACATTGGGGGAACGCCATATACAACCCAAATACCAATCATGCACGCAACCCCCCCAAAGCCAGCACCGGACACAACCACACTCCAAAAACACACACATGCCACTAGCGCCTCCATGCCCCATGCACCAAGCAAGGCCATGCCAAGTCACAGGCCACACAAAACACCAACACAAGACTGGATGTCCCTGATGCCGGGAGGGTGGGACTAAAAACTAACATAGAGCAACTCTGAAGCACACAACAATGCCCTCAGCCCATATGGCTAAGGGCACAGCCATACAAACAGTGTGTCCCCACACAGTACAGTTTTGCCTACTAATGGTGGCCGCGTTGCAGGACGACATGGGTATGAAGGCACAATTTGCACATAACAGCAGCCAATCAAGACGCAGCACAGTGAAAGAGTGTCAGCACACACCGCCACAGCAGCAGCGCAGACTCAGACACTACGCCCAATGGGTGCCCGCAGAGAAGAAACAAATCCACATGAACAAGCCAATGGCCTTTGCAAGACCTGTAAACTGTGTGTGCCCAGGAAGCTGGGCTGAGGTGACAGAGGGTGACACACAGAGGGAGGAAGAGGGGCAGAGAGAGGGACAGAGACAGAGGTGGACACAGGGAGACAGACAGAGGGAGGGAGGAGGCTGACAGAGGGAGGGAGAAGGGGAGACAGAGGGAGACGCACAGAGGGAGGAGGCTGACAGAGGGAGGGAGAAAGGGAGACGGACAGAGGGAGGAGGCTGACAGAGGGAGGGAGAAAGGTAGACGGACAGAGGGAGGAGGGTGATAGAGGGAGGGAGAAAGGGAGACAGAGGGAGACGGACAGAGGGAGGAGGCTGATAGAGGGAGGGAGCAAGGGAGACAGAGGGAGACGGACAGAGGGAGGAGGCTGACAGAGGGAGGGAGAAAGGGAGACGGACAGAGGGAGGAGGCTGACAGAGGGAGGGAGAAAGGGAGACAGAGGGAGACCAAATCACCCTTGGGTGGTGTGGCCATGTCCGCTCGTCAGCAGGTGGACTGTGTGCATGTAGACAAGGTTTGGCAGTGCCGTAACCCCCCCTTCAACCTTTGATAAACACTAGGCCATGTGTCAATCTGTGCACGAGTACATCCGTGCTGCAGGCACAGACAGAACCTTACACCCAGTATACCTACCCACTGTGTTCGTCAGAACCCTGTCACAAATTGTTAAGTTACCTACCTGCATTCTCAAATAGCATGGACAAAACACCATTTGGCCACGTACAGTGCAACACGTAAGGCGGCTCTGCATGGCTTGCTACGCCCGCTCACTACACAGCTGACTGCGTTCCCAAAAGATGCATCAACTAAGATTGTGTCACACATAGGTAAAGTGTCGACAGCTGTGGCCAAGGGACATACCCATGCACAAGTGCACTGTGTGAGGAATGCTAGCCAAATCCAAACACCCAGAGGAACTGTGCCAAATCAAAAAAGAATGAAACATGGATGTTGCATGTGACACAATTAACACTGTCTCTCTCACACACAGGTCAACGTCATCGATCTCCCCCCAACACTGGGGGGAAGACTCACTGGACCAGGCTCTGCATGAAGAGGACCCCACCGGCAGCGACGAGTCTCACCACTCCGTGAATGACCCAGACCAACCTGGCCCCTCTGGTGTCCATCCACCTGCAGCACCTGCGTCAGGTACAACTGTGCCAACGACTCCCCCATTCCTGCCACATACCAGGAGACACCCAGGAGCCCTGCCCACACACAACAACGCAGCCAGTCTGTCCAGGAGGGACAAGGTTCTCCGGGCACCCAGGAGGAGGCAGGCGACACCGCAAATGCCATCCCTCAGGGGTCCCGGAGACCCGATGTGCCCACAATGGCAGGCCAGGCGCAAGTGGGCAGGGGTGGTGGGAGTGGAGGACGGCGGAGGCGCGAGCCTGACCAGCCAGCTCAGGACCCGGCTATGGCACACGTCAGAACCATCCTGGACGCATACCGGCGTGACTCCAGAGGCATCGCCCAGGTAGTGGAGACCCTCAATGAGATGAAGGCCCTGCAGGTTGAGCATCATGCCAGGATGGAGGCAAGACATGCAGAGCACTTGGCGGTGCACAGGGACCTGAGCCAATCCCTCCGTCAGATCGCCCAAAGCCTGGCAAACCCTCCCTGTGCCACCAGGCGTAGAGCAGCACCACACACAGGGAGGGAGGAGGAGGAGGATTCATCTGACGGAGCGTCCCTTGCACCGTCAAGCCAGGTGTCTGAGGGTCCCCGCAGGAAGGTGGGTCGTCCACGCAAAAGACTGTGAGAGTCAGCGGAACATCACCATCTCCCAGGTCACCTGGCCTGGCACCTAGCCCTATGGCCCAACAGCAGCACAGCAGCAAAGGACATTATCTGCCACATGGCCTTGCTGGTCACTGTCTGACCAATGTTGACAAAGACTGTGGCACAGACTCTGATGACTGTCAATGGCAAGGACACCAACTCCCCCTGTGAACTATGGATTCTACACTCCCGCCAAGCACCTCTTGTCACCCCCCCAAACACGTACCCCAGCACTAATAAAATTCATCACAATCACAAGATGATGCCGTCATTTTGCATTATTCCACTACATGTCTGTGTTGTAAAGTCAAAACATGCCTGATTTCTGAATTAACTCCGAACCACCATACCCTGAGGTCTGAGTCTGGCACAGGACACACATGGGTCACAACGTACCATCCAAGACAGACATGGAGCACCATACTCACCCGTGATGGGCCAAACCAGCTGAGGGGGTGTACGCATAACTGTGCCCACAGACCTATTTAGAAGAGCAACAGTCATGCGCAGAGGTCAGGGATCATGTGGAGTGTCCTGGGGTTGGAGTCCCAGGTATGTGTAGACACGTGGCAGAACCATGTCCTGCATGCTTGAGTCAGGTGGATGTGGAGAATGGTGGGCCAGCCAAGGTTGGATGCATGGAGATGGCACAATTGGGTGTGGGATCGCAGTGCCACAAGGTTGTGTTGTGGGTGTGGGCTGCATCCTGAGGGTGTGCATGGATTGAGAAGGTCATCCTGCAGCTGGCAGTGATCCACTCCCCCCATCTCTGTTGGACATTGATGTGGCCTGGTCGCCGGATGTAGTAGCAGAGCTCTGCAACTGCACCCTGGATGTGGACAAGTATCATGGGATTTCTAACGCACATGTCCGTAGAGTGCAGGGTAGGAGTAGACACGGATGCCATAGTTGACCTCGGGGATGGTCTCCCTCTTGCCTTGAGGTGGATGGAACTGGGGATCTTGTGCATAATGCAGAGTGTGCTGCCGCATGAGGCACAGATGCTGCTGATCAGCATAGCACATGTCAGCAAGCAATCCATGATGGACACCAGCTCGTTTGCGTGGACACTGGGTGCCCTTGCAGCAGGGCCTGCAGCAGCATGCGCCATGTCAAGGAAACAATGCCACAAGTAGCACACAAAGACAAGGATCTCAGGGAGGAACCATGCAAAAGGTGTATGTCAAGGAAGGAATGTCTGGTTCAGCATGGCACACACACACACAATGGATTCACATGCGGCACAGTGGCCGTCGTGGAGACTGACATGCCACAAAACCTACACAGCCATGGACATCATGCACAATACAGAATCTAATCCCTGACAAACAGCTTGCATCTTGCTACTCTACACATAGACTCATATGCACCATCTCTGAGAACAATGCCAGACATGCCGCATGCACAGTGGCAACAGACCACCATTGACAGAGATGAGGCACCTTGGAGGCAGAGGGACACCTTTATTACTCATGTGTGTCGGAATGCTAATGCAACTCTGTTAGACGGACCGGGAGGGTCGGCCGAGGACAAGGGGAGAGGTCTCCGGGGAGAGCCGTCTCCAGCGATCGTACAGATAAATAACTTCCCCCCCCACAGACAGACACCACACAAGGAGAAGATTTAGCGTTGTTTATAGGCAATTTCTTACGGTACGATGAAAGGTACAAGGAGGTCTGGACTCAGGGGTCCCCTCGATTCAAGTCTCTCAAGATGGGGAAAGGGGGTAGCGGGACAGTCTGGTTACCAGTCTGGTAGTTGAGATGGTATGGTGGATAGCTCACAATCCTCGAGCTCGGTGTTCTAGCTGGGACGGGCCGCGGCAGCGCCAGCAGGTCCCGGTGAAGATGGTTGATACACGGTCCGCGGCAGCGCCAGCAGGTCCCGGAGAGATGGTCGATACACGGTCCGCGGCAGCGCCAGCAGGTCCCGGTGAAGATGGTCGTTACAACGGGCCGCGGCAGCGCCAGCAGGTCCCGACGAGGATGGATGTTGCAGAAGGCCGCGGCAGCGCCAGCAGGCAGGACGATAGTTCACAAGATAGGGCTACGGCAGCGCCAGTAGTCCGTCAAGGCTGAGTTCTCTCGGTGTCTCTCGACTCCAGGATACAACTGCCGTCCTGCTCCGGAGCTGCCCTAGTTATAGGTCTGGCGCCCTTTGATGTCCGGACCCTCGCACTTGGAGGTCGGAGGGTCCGGGATGAAGGTGTCCAGACACCCAGCAGAGGGTGGAGCCAGCGCCTGGGGGAGCTGGAGGCGATCGGCACCTGGCGGGGGAGAGCCCTTGATGCTTCGTTCTCCCATTGACCTGCCAAGTGGTCCGCTCACCTCCTGGGTGGATGGTGGTGCCGGGATGTCGGGGCCGGCCAGGCCCAGGGTTAGGGTCGGGTGGAGGCCACGCGGCCTCGTGGCGCAGGGCCCAAGATGGCGGCTTGATCCGGCCGGGGGAGCCGGTGGTGGCTCGGTCCCGTGATACATGGAGGTCCGGGGGCAGGAGTTCCGTCGGGAGACGGGGTGCGGGTGATTCGTGTGGGTCACGCCTGGCGGGCCGGGGCTTAGGCCCTGTCATGCGGGGAGGGAGCAAGCCCTTCGTGTGGCCTGTCCAACATGCGTCCCCCCCAGCTGAAGGCGGGGAGAGTCACCCATCTTCCTGGGGACTCTCCTCGTCGAGGCGGAAAAAGCGTGACAGGCCATCTGCGTTGGCGTGGTCTTGGCCCGGTCGATGTTCCACGGTGAAGTCCATTCCCTGCAGGGAGATGGACCAGCGCAATAGTTTTGGGTTCTCCCCCCGCATCTGCATCAGCCACTGCAGGGGTCGATGGTCGGTTTGTACCCGGAAGTGGGTACCGAAGAGATAGGGCCGGAGCTTTTTGAGGGCCCACACCACTGCGAAGGCCTCCCTCTCGATTGTGCTCCAGCGCTGTTCTCGGGCCAGGAGACGTCTGCTGATGAAGGCCACCGGCTGGTCATGGCCCTCGGGGTTCAGTTGGGAAAGAACCGCTCCGATGCCGTGGTCGGAGGCGTCTGTCTGTACAATGAATTCCCGACTGTAATCGGGGGCCTGGAGCACAGGGGCGGTGCACAGGGCGGCCTTCAGCTTTTCGAAGGCCGCTTGACAGTCGGTGGTCCAGTTAATCCGCTTCGGCTGGTTTTTGGACGTGAGACCCGTGAGGGGCCCCACAATGCTGCCATAGTCCCTCACGAACCGCCGGTAGTAGCCGGTGAGTCCCAAGAAGGCTCGGACCTCGGTCTGGGTGACGGGGGGCTGCCAGGACTGGATGGAAGCAATTTTAGGTTGCAGCGGGGCCACCAGCCCGCTTCCCACCTGGTGCCCGAGGTAGGTCACGGACCCTTGACCAATTTGGCATTTGCCGGCCTTAATCGTGAGGCCGGCCCGCTGGAGGGCCTGCAGGACCTCTTGGAGGTGGAGGAGGTGGTCGGACCAGTGGCGGCTGTACACAGCGATATCGTCCAGGTAGGCGGCGCTGAACTCCTCGAGCCCCGCCAAGACCTGGTTCACTAGACGTTGAAAAGTAGCGGGGGCATTCTTCATGCCGAAGGGCATGACCTTGAAGTGGTAGTGGCCATCGGGGGTAGAGAAGGCAGACCGTTCCTGAGCCCGGGGTGTGAGACCGATCTGCCAGTAGCCCGCTGTTAGGTCGAAGATGCTGAGATAGCGGGCGGCCCCCAGCCGGTCGATCAATTCATCTGCTCGGGGGATAGGATGAGCGTCGGTCCGGGTGACAGCGTTCAAGCCCCGGTAGTCGACGCAGAATCTCAGTTCAGGTGTGGTGCCGGGGGCAGCGGCTTTGGGGACCAGTACAACTGGGCTGGCCCAGGGGCTGTCCGAGGGCTCGATGACCCCGATCGTGAGCATTTTGGCCACTTCCTCTTGGATGCAGGCCGGTACCCGATCTGGCACGCGGTAGGCCCGGTGTCGGATAGGGGGACTGTCCCCGGTGTCCACGTCGTGCAAGCACCAAGGGGTGATCCCGGGGGTGAGGGAGAACAGTGTAGCGAACCGCAGCAGGAGGTCCCGGCAGCCCTGGCGTTGCTCTGGGGTGAGGGCATCGGAGAGCCGGACCCCGTCCACGGAACCGTTGTTCTCCTGAGTCTTCAGGAGATCCGGGAGGGGTTCGGAGTCCTCCTCCGCCCCACTGTCCGTAGCCATCAGGAGGCTGAGTTCTGAGCGCACAAAGTGTGGTTTGAGTCTGTTGGTGTGGAGGACCCGAAGGGGGTTCCGGGGGGTCCCCATGTCGATGAGGTAAGTGACGGGGCTTTTGCGCTCGACCACTTTGAAGGGCCCCGTCCACTTATCTTGCAAGGCACATGGTTCGGTGGGGGACATCACCCACACTTGTTGACCAGGTTCGAACTCGACGGAGGAGGCATTGTGATCGTACCATTTTTTCATGTCCTCCTGACTGGCCTCGAGGTTCGCTTTTGCCATCTCCCTGAAGCGTCGGGTCTGATTGCGGAGGGCCAGGAGGTACTTGAAGACGTCTGGAGGGGTCTTTAGGGGGGCCATCTCCCAACCTTCTTTGACTAGGCTGAGGGGCCCTCGCACGGGGTGCCCGTATAGGAGTTCGAAAGGGCTAAAGCCGAGGGACTTCTGGGGAACTTCTCGATAGGCGAAGAGGAGGCACGGGAGTAGTACATCCCACTGGCGACGGAGGGGCTCTTCCAATCCCCCAATCATCCCCTTGAGGGTGCGGTTGAATCGCTCCACTAGTCCGTTCCCTTGGGGGTGATAGGGGGTCGTGAATCGGTAGGTGACCCCGCACTGTTGCCAGAGGGACTTCATATATTTCGAGATAAAGTTCGTGCCTCGGTCGCTGACGACTTCTCGGGGGAAGCCCACTCGGGAGAAGATCCCCATTAGGGCCCGGCCAACCACCGGAGCTGTTACAGTTCGTAGGGGCACCGCCTCGGGGTAGCGGGTGGCGTGGTCCACCAGTACCAGGATGAACCTATGTCCTTGTGCCGTGCGGGGGTCCAGGGGCCCCACAATGTCTATTCCTACCCTCTCGAACGGGGTGGTGACCACTGGGAAGGGTTGCAGAGGGGCTTTCAGCTTACGGCCGCTCTTCCCACTGGCTTGGCACGTGGGGCAGGACCGGCAGTGGTTAAGGACGTCGTTCCGCATCTTCGGCCAGAAAAAGTGAGTCACTAGGCGACTGTAGGTTTTGTCCTGGCCCAGGTGTCCAGCCAGGGGGACATCGTGGGCCAGAGTTAGTAGGAAGTCTCTGAAGCGGAGAGGCACCACCAGCACTCGACTGGCCCCTAGTTCTGCGATTCTTTGTTCGCTGTATAGCAGGTCGTTATCCCAATAGAACCAATGAGTTCCGGTGGAGTCCCCTGCGCTCTGGGCGCTGGCTTGCTGGCGGAGTCCCTCGAGGGAGGGGCAGGTCTTTTGCTCCTGGCGGAACTGCTCTTGGGTGGGCCCCCCTTCTTGACGCCACTGAGCCAGGCCGGGAAGGTCCTGGGGTTGCGCGACCCCTTCGGCCGTTGGTTCTGGGGGGTTGGTCTCGTCGTGGTCCTCTACTGGGGCGACCGGGGGCGGAGGTGCTGGCCATTCTGGATCTTCTGATCGGGGGACGGCACGGGCGGCCATGGACCGGGTGGTTACGCAGGCCCAGTCCGGGAGGCCCAGCATCCCCAGGTGCTCTCTTCTTTCGACGGTGGCCCACGGGGAACTCTCAAGGTCATTCCCCAGGAGGCAGTCCACGGGGGCATCATCCCGGACCGTCACCTTCAACAGGCCGGAGACCCCTCCCCATTCGAAGGGGACGCAGGCCATTTGACACAGACTTTCGGAATTGTCGGCTGAGCGGACGGGGCAGAGAATGTTCGGCAGGATCTGCTCGGGCTTCACCAGGTGACAGCGGACGGCCGTCACACTGGCGCCTGTTTCACGTAAGGCCTCGGCCCGACGTCCATTAATGGTCACCCACTGGCCATATTTCCGGGTGTTGGCGGGTAGGGGAGCCCGCGGAACCATGTCTTTTCCCCCTAGGCACGCTAGAACCATGGCGGCCGGTCCCCAATCTTGCTGGGCCGGCTCATATTCTTACTGTTCCTCTGATAGTCGTTCTTCCCCCAGGGCGGCGGCCGCTACCTGGCGGGGCTTTGGTGTTTGGTTCTGCGGGCAGCTCGGGTCATTGGCGTAGTGTCCGACTCGCTGGCATCGGTGGCACGTGACGTTGGCTCGGAACCCCGGGCGCATCGGGGGGTTGCCCCGGCCGGCCGGGGGCGGGGTGCTGGCCACGGGTGTTGCCGGGATGGTGTCTCTCCCTCGCCCCTGGCCTCCTCCTCCTCCCCGGGGACGGTGCTGGCTTTGGTTGTTTCGGTTTTGCTCGTGCGGTCCTCTCCGGCCCACTCGGGTGCTTTCCCATCGGTCAGCTTCGGCAGCGAGTTGCCGGGGGTCAGTCAATTTACTGTCGAGGAGGTGCTGCCTGAGCTCGACGAAACAGTTGTTCGACAGGTGCTCCCATACCATAAGGTTAAAGAGTTGCTCGTAGGTCGTTACATGGCTCCCCTTGATCCAACCCTCGAAGGCTCGGCTGAAATAGTTGACGTACTCCACCCAAGTTGTACCCGGGATCCGGGTGCAGTCTCTGAACCTCTGGCGGTACATCTCGGGCGTGAGGCCGTAGCGGGTGAGGAGGGCAGCCTTCATGTGGTCGTAGGACGACATCTGGTGATCTGGGAGCTGCAATAGGGCATCGCGGCCTTCGTTGACGAACCTCCCCCATAGTCCGGCTCCCCAATCACTCCGGTCGATCCGGTGGGAGGTCATGGCGATCTCGTAGGCTTTGAACCACTGTTGTATGTCGTCCTCTCGGACATATTCTCGGACAACATCCTTGGGGATGTGGACTTTTCTCTCGGTTGCTCCCGGGGTGTGCGGTCGCTCAGGCACCCCCGGTTCTTTATTCTGTTTCCGGAGTTCTATTTCCGCCAGTTTGCGCTCGTGTTCGAGTGTTATTCTTTTTTCCTCGAGCTCTCTCTGTCTCTGTTTTTCTTCTCGCTCTTCTCGGAGCCGCAGATGTTCTAGATTTAGTTTCTGCTCGGCTAACTTTAGTTCACCATCCATCTTGAGTCGTGCCATTTCCAACTCATGTAATCTGGTTCTTTCTCTTTCTTGGATCTCCTCCTGCGAGAGGCCCGTTCCCCGCTCCTCGGGAGCCGTGGCGTTCCCCTCTGGTGCGACACTGTTTTGGTCGGGGGATCCGGCAACCCCAGTTTCCGCCCACGACTCAAGGGCGCGCTTTAAATCGTCTTTGGTACTCAGGCCGGTGGTAGCAATGCCTAGTTCCATGCAGAATTGTTTAAGTTCGCGGTGGCTATATTCTTCCAACTTATCCATTTGGAACTTTTCAGTGGAACCGCTATCTTTGGCTGACATCGTGGTTTTGTCGTGGGGTGAGCTACTCTCTGTACGATTACGTGTTGATTCGGATCGCGCCGCTGGCCACCAATGTTAGACGGACCGGGAGGGTCGGCCGAGGACAAGGGGAGAGGTCTCCGGGGAGAGCCGTCTCCAGCGATCGTACAGATAAATAACTTCCCCCCCCACAGACAGACACCACACAAGGAGAAGATTTAGCGTTGTTTATAGGCAATTTCTTACGTTACGATGAAAGGTACAAGGAGGTCTGGACTCAGGGGTCCCCTCGATTCAAGTCTCTCAAGATGGGGAAAGGGGGTAGCGGGACAGTCTGGTTACCAGTCTGGTAGTTGAGATGGTATGGTGGATAGCTCACAATCCTCGAGCTCGGTGTTCTAGCTGGGACGGGCCGCGGCAGCGCCAGCAGGTCCCGGTGAAGATGGTTGATACACGGTCCGCGGCAGCGCCAGCAGGTCCCGGAGAGATGGTCGATACACGGTCCGCGGCAGCGCCAGCAGGTCCCGGTGAAGATGGTCGTTACAACGGGCCGCGGCAGCGCCAGCAGGTCCCGACGAGGATGGATGTTGCAGAAGGCCGCGGCAGCGCCAGCAGGCAGGACGATAGTTCACAAGATAGGGCTACGGCAGCGCCAGTAGTCCGTCAAGGCTGAGTTCTCTCGGTGTCTCTCGACACCAGGATACAACTGCCGTCCTGCTCCGGAGCTGCCCTAGTTATAGGTCTGGCGCCCTTTGATGTCCGGACCCTCGCACTTGGAGGTCGGAGGGTCCGGGATGAAGGTGTCCAGACACCCAGCAGGGGGTGGAGCCAGCGCCTGGGGGTGCTGGAGGCGATCGGCACCTGGCGGGGGAGAGCCCTTGACGCTTCGTTCTCCCATTGACCTGCCAAGTGGTCCGCTCACCTCCTGGGTGGATGGTGGTGCCGGGATGTCGGGGCCGGCCAGGCCCAGGGTTAGGGTCGGGTGGAGGCCACGCGGCCTCGTGGCGCAGGGCCCAAGATGGCGGCTTGATCCAGCCGGGGGAGCCGGTGGTGGCTCGGTCCCGTGATACATGGAGGTCCGGGGGCAGGAGTTCCGTCGGGAGACGGGGTGCGGGTGATTCGTGTGGGTCACGCCTGGCGGGCCGGGGCTTAGGCCCTGTCATGCGGGGAGGGAGCAAGCCCTTCGTGTGGCCTGTCCAACAAACTCTGTCAACACATACACAGGTTATGTGGATGAACACGTGGGACCAACACTGGCACCCCCCTTACCACCACAGATGCTGGAAATCCATGGCACTGGCACACAAGTGACGGGTTACAGCTAAACACCCCCTGCTGCTCACAGAGAGCCTGCTATACAACATTGAGCCCCTAATGGGGAATTCACACACCATGTCAACCCGGTGCAACCCGGGTGTTTCCGAGGCCAGTGTTACACACATTGATGGCTCCATCACAATCCCATTACAGATGACTGTCACCAAGTCTGACCATCAATTCAGGTGAATTCTGCTCCAGGTCATGTGCCCCATGGTGATTCTACATGTATGCTAAGTAACCAAACATGAACAGGAGCAGTGCACACACATTCAATACAAATACCACTCCCAAAAAGCCGTGCTGCATCTCTTACCCGAAGGAGATTTTCAAACTTGTCCGTGCATGTAACGCTGATTCAGCACATGTTGCTGTGTTCATGAGGAATAGCAGGAGCACAACGATGCTACCAGCAGACAGCATGCGCAAGTACCTGTGGATGGGAGACACACCAGAAGTCAGCCAAAACAAGTACATCCGCATGCATGTGCATGTACTCGACACGTATTAGGTTGTCAACATGCTAGGTGACAATGATGACTCTGGAAAAACATTCTTCTATTGCACCATCACTCGAGTGACACATCCAAACACACCTCAGACTCACTTGGAAGACATGCAGATGGACACACACATTGCAACACATGCCACACACAGCCCAATGCGTGCACACTCAGACACTGGAACTCACCACTAAGCAAAGAAGTCGCGTATGAGCCGACTCCGCATGTCCTCTGCCGCATCCTCCTCCTCCACATCACTTGCCTCGTGCCCAAGCCCTTCATCCTCCACGGGTGGATGATCCTGCTCATCTGGATCCAGGATGAGTGGCACAGCTTTCTCCACTGCCATGTTGTGCAGCATGCAGCACACGAGGAATATCTTGCAGACCTTCACCGGTGCACATGGGAGTGTGCCACCGGTCTTGTGGAGGCAACGGAATCGGCTCTTCAGGAGGCCAAACGTCCTCTCTATCACTCGCCTGGTCCGCCCATGGGCGTTGTTGTAGCGGTGATCGGCAGCTGTGCGGGGGTTGCGGAGAGGCGTGATCAGCCATGGCATGTTGGGATAGCCAGCGTCCCCTACATGGAAACATCATGGACAAGAGTGAGTCAGGAGAAGCAGTAAGACAGGAACATGACGTTAAATACAGGACTGCCAGAGTATACCCACCAACAATACATGCTCGTTCGTTGCGCAGCTGCAGCATCATTTCAGGCACCCTGCCACGCCTCATGATGTACGCATCGTGTGCTGATCCTGGAAAACGAGCACAGACATGTGAAATCACCATGTTGGCAAGACACACCGCAAGGGCATTAATGGAGTGGTAATGCTTGCGGTTACGGAAGGCTACCTCCTGTGCCTGTGGTGGTACCAAAGCCACATGTGTTCCATCTATGGACCCAATGGCATGGGGCATCCATCCCAGGGCATAGAACTCACGCTTGACAGCTGTCAACTGCTCAGGAGTTGGGAATTTAATTAACTCATCAAGGTGCTCCAACATGGTCTCTAAAAAATCAAGCAGAACACGGCTTAACATGGTTTGGGACATCCCACCCACATGGGCAATGGTATGTTGAAAGGTACCAGTGGCCAAGAAATGTAGGGCTGCCATCACCTTCACCTTGGGTGTCAGTGCACCAGGATACCTGTGTAGCGGTTGGAGGTGTGCTGCCAGCCGTGTCGTCAAGTCCTCAATCAAACGTTGAGGGAAGCGGTAGCGGCGTATACAGTCATTTTCCCGCATGTCAGCCAAGTCCGGAATTGCTCGAGGGAGAGGCGGAGCCCTGCAGTGAATTAGAAGGGACAACGAAGAGTGAGTACAGTACACCACCAATGTCAATGTACTGAGCACATGGTCAACAGGCAATACACATATGCTACATACAGAGTCAGGTCTGTGCAATATGCCCTGGACACGTATGCCAGCCATGTGACACTCCTACCAAGAGACAGCTCCAAACGTTTATTCTCAACCTCATAATGCCATGCCATGATACTAGCTGTGGGCCAGTGTAAGTGAGCAGGCAGACGCATTGCAGGAGTTACAGACAACCAAATATGTGCAGAGGAAGGATGTTTATTGTACAGACAGGTTGCGGAACACTAGAGGCACAGGTCACATGTAATAGAAAAAGGACAGACCACACACCTTGCCATGAAGGATTACATTTCAAGAATGATCCCACATACATTGAGAGGATGCAGATATGTCCTTGTTTTGAAACTCCATGTCAACGCATACACACACACCTTACGTCGGATTCCACATGTGGCCTGGTATGCGTAACACTGTGCCATGCCCATCTACACACAGACACATGTTGGTTGCAGCAACTGCAGATGCATTTGACCAAACACCTACAGCAAGCTAATGGGAACACACGACACATACATGACATAGTCAAATCGTGCAACGCGGGTAGTCACATGTCAGGTGTGAAAACCCCTGTAGCTGGCATCAGAGGACAGTTGCGTGTGTTGTTGACTGTGCCATGGCAGTGACGCTTTTCACAAGTGTTCTGTACTACATGCACACATGTCAAAGGAGTGAAGGGGATGTCTGGCACATAGTCCACCATCACACATGACATCTGTGCACATCTCATCATACATCTATTGCCTTCACAACTCAGGAGTAATGTGCCACATTACAGCCTGACACACCTGTGACCCACACATGTAGTACTGCACAGACAATGCCTTGATGTTCAGCCTTGGACAAGTATGTCAGCTCTATTCCTTTCTGTGTGCTGCCTGTCACCACTGTCAGGTGTGAAATGCACCGTACATGCGCTCTGAGGGCGTGTGTACGTTCCCCATCACTATGGGAGTGCTGCTGTAGGCCTACCCATAGTGGAACGGCCCGTACATGCGCATGTACGGGCGTATCACTATGGGTATGCATACGCGAGCAAAGCCATAGTGAAACGGCCCGTACACGCGCGTGTACGGGGCGTATCACTATGGGTACGCATACGCGAGCAAAGCCATAGTGAAACGGCTCGTACACGCGCGTGTATGGGCCGTTTCACTATGGCTTTGCTCGCGTATGCGTACCCATAGTGATACGCCCCGTACACGCGCGTGTACGGGCCGTTTCACTATGGCTTTGCTTGCGTATGCGTACCCATAGTGATACGCCCCGTACACACGCGTGTACGGGCCGTTTCACTATGGCTTTGCTCGCGTATGCGTACCCATAGTGATACGCCCCGTACACACGCGTGTACGGGCCGTTTCTATGCATTTGGGGTGCCCTAGGGCCCTGGAACTCACAGTACCTGTGTGTGAATGTCCAAATTAGATAGGGGACACATGAGGGACAAGTATAAAGCTCTACATGCATGCTGGTTGTCATGGAGACCGAGTTTAAAGTTGTAATTTTTTTTCATCAGGTGCCCAGCTAAAGTCGGTTTGAAAGAATCTACATTGTTGCAAAGTGGTTGTTGAGTTGACATCATGCTCAATAAAAAAAAAAGCAAAGGCACTGACTGGGGTAGGTTTAAAGGGATTGGAGGAAACATAGGATGCAAATGTGAGTGACAAATCACTCTGTACTCCTGTGAATGAAACAGGGCAGCAAGGCAGATATAAGGCAGCCAGGTCCCATGAGAGAGCACTTGCCTGCACAACCTTTGATTCCACACCACTGCTGCTGCTCGTGAATCCTCTGGCACCATGTCCAGGTCTGTGGAGAGGGCCCAGCCTTTCACCCACGAGGAGAACCAAGCCCTGCTGGATGTGATCCTCCCACAGTACCCCATGCTGTATGGTCGACCAGGGGTTCAGGTGAGTGCTGAGTCCACTAGCAAAGACTGTGCCCCTTTTTTGTGACTGTGACTTCTGCCATTGTGTCCAGGTGTAACACACATGCAATGTACTGTAGGGTGGGTCCCGGGTGGGGGAATGCCTAATGTCTGCCAGCCAGAGCATGCTGTGGTGCATGTCTGCTCTCCTCACTTGCATTGTGTGTACTGTGACAATCACTGCATGTGGCATTACACATTCTGCCTGTCTAATCCTCTTGGGAATGTTGTTACTACAGTCCTTATGTGAATCTGTGGTCCCCCCAGTGTGACAGGTGGCAGAACCCACAGATGTGTGTTTGTTTAGTGTACCTGTGCTGAGAGTGTACAAATGATGTGTTTGTGCCCTGGACATTGGTGGGTGTGTGTAAGTCCCCTGTCATGTGGGTGAGTGCATATGTGGAGTGTAGCACCCCAGCTGCATGAGGGATGGATATACCCTGCCCATCTGATGTGAGCAGGGAGCAGTGCTGTGTGTCTGCGGTGATGGGCCAGCCCCACACCTGTGACACCCCCCCAGTCCAGTGGCACATGTGCAGAGTGAGGTGTGTAGCTGCAGTCGGCAATGGCAGGTGATTGTCCTGTGGCTGTGTGTGTCTGTGTACTCTGCTGAGGGCGCCTCAGTGGCCTGTGGCATGTGACTGGTTTGAGGTGCTGCACATAATCCTGGTGTCGCTTGTGATTCACAGTGTGAGCCTGGATGATTGATTGTGTCGGACCCCTCATACCACCTGTGTACTCTACAATGCCACCTAGTGCATTTTGCCTTCCACAGAGGAAAATGTCCCTATGACACAGGTGTAATGAGTTTGATGCATTCTATGCCCTGTTAAAACCAGCCAAATTGTCCTAATGTGTGTCTCTGTGACATGTCGCAGGTGTATTGATGTTGTCTCACTTTTTCTTCCTCACAGGTAAGCGCCTGTGCCAAGGAGCAGATCTGGAAGGACGCCGTCAGTGCCGTAAGGCAGACGGATAGTCGGAAGCGGCGCCTAGCCCAGGTGAGGAAACGCTGGCAGGATATCTGGTGCTGGACGCGGAGGATCGCACGGGTCCTGCTGGGGGACTCACCTGTGAGCCAAAAGAACCATGGGCGCCGCCGTCTGACCCACATCCACAAGCGTGTGCTGGCGGTCGTCTTCCCTGACATGGACAGGCGCTTACGGGAAAAGCAGCAGCAGGAAGGGGGTAGGTACATGTGTGTTTGTTGTGTGTCACCAGCATTTGTAAGTGCACAGTTGCATGGATACACTGCCAGGGTTTACATGTGCAGTGCAGTTCCTGGTCCCCAAAGTGTAGCGGTGCTGTCCTTCCTCCCTTCCCCTCCTTGCCATGTGTACCCTGGTCTGTGTGTAGACATACTTGCACAAGGTTATCTAGGCTGCCAGTTTATCGATGTGCCCAATGCTTGCAGCTTCATGTGTGGGGGTGGTGTGTAACAGGTTTTGGGACCTTGCCTGTGCCCTGTCCAGTTCAGTACTTGTGGGGTCCATGTCAGTTGTCACTGATGCTGAGTCCAGACATAGGAGTGTGTCTCAAAAGTGTATTGCTTTACAGCATGCATGTCCTATTTTGTGGACTGTGACATGATGTGCATGAGTGTGAGATATGCAGAGTGCAGGGATGGTGGCTTGTGTTGCAGTCATTACCATTCAGGACCATGGAGTAGTGTGGCCACTACTGTCCCCTGGGGCAGCTTTTCCTAGGTATCATGTGTGTAATCCAAAAATGTCAACAACCTCCGTGTCTACAGCATAGGTTGTGCTCTGTGCCATTGTACCCTGGCACCATTTGTATTTACGTGAACTCTGCTACATGTGTCCACTGTACAGGCTGACCAAATGTCCCTTGTTCATACTCACGGGGGCCAGTGCCTGTGTGTCTTGGTAAAATGATCTGATGATGGCCATTTGTAGATGATGTATTTGTACCGGCGCACCAGGGGTATTTTGTGTCCAATCAGGATTTCTTGCAGGCCATGTGTTTTTATTCCAGACTAAGAGATGTAAGTGCTTCCTGTGTCTCAAAAAATTGTCTCATGTAGGGGGTGGTTGGTGCGGGCAAGGTCTACATGTCTAAACCTGGAGTCTCCTTGCTAGGTCTGGGCAGTGTGTGATGTTTGTCTGGACATACACTCAAGGTGCAGTGACCCATTAATGTTGGGCATGTTTTTAAGTATTACCTTTGCAGCATGTGCCTACAGTTAATAGACATGGTTCCTGCTCATCCCTTTGTACGCCAACGCTGTGTGCTGCAGATGCTGTGCTGGATTGTCCCCAGTGCCTGGCTCCTCTGTCCTAATCCATATCATGTTATTTGCTTTTGTGTCATGCTCTCCATAAATTGTCAGTGGCATGGTGGGTCAACCAACTGTGTGTAGCAGGGCCTACATATGTACCTTGTATTGTAGATGTTACTCATGTTGCTTTTCAGGCTATGCACTGTGACCTATGTGGATTTGACTCATGTGACATATGTATACAGGTGTCTGATTATTTCCTGTCTCTTCACCTGGCCCACAGCATCGTTGGGGGACACCGAGGGAGACACTGGCTCGGACCGTGTGGAGGGAGCGAGCACCAGTGTCAGCAGTGCAGAGTTGTCTGGCACATCGAGTGGCACGGAGGCCGACGGGAGTGCAGTGGAGGACCTGTCCAGTCACACCACCACCGACTATGACGCAGACGGGTCCGAGGCTGAGCACTCCGAGGGGGCGGAGGCCGGTCCCACAGCTGACACCAGCACTCCATCACTACCCGCCCCCTCCATTCCGATCACCGGCCTCCCACTTGCTCGTGTCCCTTCCCGCCGTGCTCGGTCAGCACATGTCTCCTTCTTGCCAGGCACCGCACCCCCTGCCCCTGTCTCCACTGCTGCCACCAATGCCGAGTCTGTGGACATCCTGCGGCAGTTGCGGGTTGGTCATACTGCGACGCTTAATGTCCTCCATGGCCACAGCCAAGTGCTAAACCAGATGGAGGCATACTTGGAGGGCATTTCAGCCATGCAGTCTGACCAAAGCAACTTGCTGAGGTCCATAGACTCGACACTGACTGCAGCAGTGGGTCTCCTGCAGCACTACGTCCCACCCCCTACCCCTGCCCCATCCACACTTCCCACTCCCATACCTGTCCCACGTACACCCAGATGTCAGCATGCATGCATCCCACCAGACACAGGCACCACACCAGCAGGGCAGGGCAAGCGCACACCTCCTGGCACGCACACACAGGGTGAGGTAGGCACACCCACTGGGTCGGGGGCAAACGTAAGTCACGCAGCCAGAGTGGGAGTCCGCATTCCGCAAAATCCACTCCCTCCAAATCCACTCCCCTCAGCTCTCCTGGCCACGAATCCAGCAAAGATTCCTTCATGGCCGCTCTGTCCCTGAGCCCAACAGTGACACCACCCCAAAAGCGGGCAAAGGAGTCCCCGGTCAGGGTACTTGAGTGCCCCCCCTGTCCACACCCTCCCCCAGTGGCGCTGCGACCCATTCCTCCGCCCCCCCCCCTCCTTGGGGCCTGTGGTTCCTTCGGGTGCAGGGGATACGCTGGGGGACCTTGCTGACGTGTGCAGCGCCATCCTCACCACCTACTTTGGCACTGCCCCACCCCCTGTGGTGGAGTCCTCCGTCCCTGCACCCACAACACCTGCCCTTGCCCCTCCTGTCCCTGCGGTACCTGGTCCTTCCCCCCACATGATGCCCCCCCTGTGGAAGACAGGGTGGCCTGAACTGTGCAGGCAAGCTAGGGGACACGCGTCCCACTGTGTCCCCCATCCAGCTGTGACTTATGGACTGCCCTATGGGCTTTGTAAACATTGAACTTTATCCACACAAACATTTTTTGATAATGCTGAATAAAGCCTTTTTTTTTCCTTAGAACCCTACTGCTTTTCTGGTATTGCTGTTGGTGGGGCTGCTACATGATTTTGGGTGGTGATCATGTGTTGGGTGTGTGGGAAATGTAGTAGTGTGCTGGTCATAGGGGGGACCCTGGTATCTGTGTGCCATCACAAGGTGATAGCTAAGTTTATTTCTTCATGTAAGCAGTTGCTGCATGGTGAAATTGTCCCAAGGTGTGTTCCTTCCTCTGTGTACCCTGACATCTTCCCTGCAGGGTGTTTCCAATATGTTGTGCTGAGCTGTGTCTACATTAGCTGGGTGTGTGAAGGACCCCTTCAACTTTGGCCATGCATGCAGAGCGATGTCTCCAACTGCATCATTCGTTGCATCCTTGGTGATCACTGTACTTGTGTATGTAGTCTGTTGACATGACTTCATGTGGACATGTTCCCTTTTCGGCAGTATGCATGTGTGTACTCCCAGCCTCGCACACATGTGTTACATGTACTGCAGGATCTTTGTGCACCTGACTGACAATTGTGGCCATTGGATCTGTGGGTACTCCACCCTTTTTCTTTCCATGGGCACTGCTGGGGGCCTCTGCACCCACCCCTCCTGCGTCTGGGCACTGCTGGGAGTGATAGGCACCCACCCCTCCTGTGTCTGGGCACTGCTGGGAGGACTCTGCACACACCCCTCCTGCGTCTGGGCACTGCTGGGAGGACTCTGCACCCACCCCTCCTGTGTCTGGGCACTGCTGGGAGGACTCTGCACACACCCCTCCTGCGTCTGGGCACTGCTGGGAGGACTCTGCACACACCCCTCCTGCGTCTGGGCACTGCTGGGAGTGATAGGCACCCACCCCTCCTGTGTCTGGGCACTGCTGGGAGGACTCTGCACACACCCCTCCTGCGTCTGGGCACTGCTGGGAGGACTCTGCACCCACCCCTCCTGTGTCTGGGCACTGCTGGGAGGACTCTGCACACACCCCTCCTGCGTCTGGGCACTGCTGGGAGGACTCTGCACACACCCCTCCTGCGTCTGGGCACTGCTGGGGGGACTCTACACCCACCCCTCCTGCGTCTGGGCACTGCTGGGAGGACTCTGCACCCACCCCTCCTGTGTCTGGGCACTGCTGGGAGGACTCTGCACACACCCCTCCTGCGTCTGGGCACTGCTGGGAGGACTCTGCACACACCCCTCCTGCGTCTGGGCACTGCTGGGAATGTTAGGCACCCACCCCTCATATGTCTGGGCACTGCTGGGAGGACTCTGCACACACCCCTCCTGCGTCCGGGCACTGCTGGGAGTGATAGGCACCCACCCCTCCTGTGTCTGGGCACTGCTGGGAGGACTCTGCACACACCCCTCCTGCGTCTGGGCACTGCTGGGAGGACTCTGCACCCACCCCTCCTGTGTCTGGGCACTGCTGGGAGTGTTAGGCACCCACCCCTCATATGTCTGGGCACTGCTGGGAGGACTCTGCACACACCCCTCCTGCGTCCGGGCACTGCTGGGAGTGATAGGCACCCACCCCTCCTGTGTCTGGGCACTGCTGGGAGGACTCTGCACACACCCCTCCTGTGTCTGGGCACTGCTGGGAGGACTCTGCACACACCCCACCTGTGTATGGGCACTGCTGGGAGGACTCTGCACCCACCCCTCCTGTGTCTGGGCACTGCTGGGAGGACTCTGCACACACCCCTCCTGCGTCTGGGCACTGCTGGGAGTGATAGGCACACACCCCTCCTGCGTCTGGGCACTGCTGGGAGGACTCTGCACCCACCCCTCCTGTGTCTGGGCACTGCTGGGAGGACTCTGCACCCACCCCTCCTGCGTCTGGCCATGTACGCTCCATACATGCACAGGTGGGGGTACGGTCTGTACATACATGGGTGGGGGTATGCTCTGAACATACACGGGTCTGGGTACGCGCCATGCATAAACGGGTGGGGGTATGGTCCGTACATACACTGTTGGGGTGGGGATACGCTCCATACATACACTGTTGGGGTGGGGGTATGCTCCATACGTATGCGGGTGTGGGTACGCTCCATGCATACATGGGTGGGGGTACGCTCCGCACATACGTGGGTCTGGGTACGCTCCATGCATACACGGGTGTGGGTACGATCCGTACATACACTGTTGGGGTGGGGGTATGCTCCATACATACACTGTTGGGGTGGGGGTATGCTCCATGCGTACGCAGGTGTGGGTACGCTCCATGCATACATGGGTGGGGGTACGCTCTGCACATACGCGGGTCTGGGTACGCACCATGCATACACTGGTGGGGGTACGGTCCGTACATACACTGTTGGGGTGGGGGTACGGTCCGTACATACACTGTTAGGGTGGGGGTATGCTCCATACGTACGCGGGTGTGGGTATGGTCCGTACATACACGGGTGGGGGTACGCTCCGAACATATGCGGGTCTGGGTACGCTCCATGCATACACGGGTGGGGGTACGGTCCGTACATACACTGTTGGAGTGGGGGTACGCTCCATACATACACTGTTGGGGTGGGGGTACGCTCCATACGTATGCGGGTGTGGGTATGCTCCATGCATACATGGGCGGGGGTACGGTCCGTACATACACTGTTGGGGTGGGGGTAGGCTCCATACGTACGCGGGTGTGGGTACGGTCCGTACATACACGGGTGGGGGTACACTCCGAACATACGCGGGTCTGGGTATGCTCCATGCATACACGGGTGTGGGTACGGTCCGTACATCCACGGGTGGGGTGTTGGTACGCGCCGTACATACACGGGTGGGGGTATGGCCCGTACCCAGGCCTTTGGAACGTGGGTATGGGCCGTACAGCCATTATTGGGGTGACGTAGGGGTGGGCGTGGTACGACTCGTACCCACGCTCTTAAGGCGTGGGTACGGTACGTACCGGACTTGTTGTGTTGCCGGTTGGCGTCTTTATCCACATCCGTTGCTGGACACGCCCCCACCCCCTCGAAGTGACCAGGCCCTGAAGGTCAGGTATGTCCAGGGCATGTATGAATTGTGACTTGGGTGGGGGTTTTGTGTCCTTTCCCTGCCCCCCCTTTGCCCCTGGGTGTTGTTCTGACCTTCTGCGGCGTCTGCGTCGGTGCCTGTAGAGCAGGTGGACTGCTATGAGGGCTGGGATGACACGTAGGTTCGGGTCCATGGCTGTCTGTCGCGTACAGGTGCTCCTTGTGCGCATCGTCCTGATTTACCGGCAGTTTTTGGCAGGCGGAGAATTTTATCCGTGCGGGGTGACGTCGGTGCGGATCGTACTTCCTGGTTCGTGAACCGCAGCCTGCATGCGTCCCGACGTCACGTCGGCGCTTTCCTGGATCACATTTGTATGTATATTTTCGTCGGTCGGTAATTTTTACGATTCGTACGGAAATGGTATTTCCGTGCGAATCGTACTTGCATGTTTGTAATGTTTTTTAACCGGGTATGAGTCGGACGGAGAAAACGCTCCGTCCGACGATTCGTACCGGGTTTCTCCAGGATTGGAATCTACACCTTAATTGTGTTCATTGTGCTTGAAAAACATTTTGGGGCCGATTCTGATCCTGTAAAACCCGGGTACGAATGGTCGTACGGAGCGTATTCTCCGTATGACTCGTACCCGGGAAATCCACCTTACAAACCAGCAAGTACGATTCGTACAGAAATACCATTTTCGTACGAATCGTAAAAAACACCGTACGGCTAAAAAATACCTACTATTCTGATCCTGGACAGCGCGTACGCGACATCCTCATGGAGTCAGGCTGCATTTTACGGACCAGCAAGTACGATTCGTACCTACAGCACTCCGGACGGCTATTTTTTTACGGGAGCCAAAAAGTGCCGGAAAAGCTAAGTACGCTGTGATGCACGACAAAAAGGGGGCCCGGTACGCGACGTACACGCCATCAACCACATCGTACGTGTCATCATGTACGGTGCGTACCCCAACATTGCATATGTACGGTGCGTACATACGCGCTGTTGGGGTACGCACTGTACATAGGCCAACAGTACGTATGTACGGTGCGTATGTCCGCACCGTACCCCCCCACCTGCGCATGTCCACACTGTACCCCCCAACCCGCGTATGTACGGACCGTACCCCAGGCGTACCCCAATCCTCACGTATGTACGGTCCGTATGCATTATTGATAATTAGTAGATAATTTTATTTATTAATTGATAATTTTTTTGATTGTTTATTTACTTTTTTTAGGTGTGGGTCTTGGGTTTCAAGGGGTAAAGGGTGGGGATTAAGTAATTTGTAATTACTGTACAATTAGTTGTTAAATACTATTAGTTATTTATATGAAATTTAATTTTAATTATGTAATTAATTTTTTAACATTTAATTTTAGGTGTGGGTTGTGGGGATTATGGGGTAAAGGGTGGGACGCTAATTAATAATTATACTTTGGTTTCTAATTAATAATATGTGTTTAATTGATAATTAATTGTGCAAATATATATATATTTTTTAGGTTATCGATGTGGGTTGTGGGCGGGAAGTAAATGAATTTTGAGTAAATAATAATTATTTTTTATTTAATATTAATGTTTAATGTAACAATTATGTTAATTGCGTAAAAAAAGATTTTCATGTGTTGTGTGCTTAGTGGGGATTTATTGTGGCAAGTATATTATTATTTATTTAATGAAAATTAGTTGTTGAATGTTTATATTATTATTGTAAAGAATGTTTTAGGGTCAGGTTGTTAGTTTTATGGTGTTGTAGGGTGGGAAGTAACTAAACTAAATGTTTGTAATAATTAATGTTTTTGTTAATGAATACTTTCTAAGTAAAAATATTTTTTGTAATGAAAATTATTTTGGTATTTTACTGCTGCACTTTTTAGGGTGGGAATAGTAAATTGTACCCCTCCACAGTCCAGCCTTTTCCCTACTTTTGTACTGACTGAAGCGGGAATAGTAAATTTTACCTCTCCGCTTGCCAACACTTTCCCTACTGTTGCACTTATTGGAGTGGGAACAGTACATTTGACTCCTCCGCAATCCAACACTTTCCTTACTGTTGTACTGACTGCAGTGGGAAAAGTACATTTTACCCATCCGCTATCCAACATTTTCCCTTCTGTTGCACTTAATGGAGTGGGAATAGTAAAATGTACCCCTCAGCTATAAAACACTTTCCCTACTGTAACTTTCATTGGGGGTGGGAATAGTAAATTTTACTCCTCCGCAATTTAACACTTTCCCTACTATTGGAGTGATTGGAGTGGGAATAGTACATTTATTCCCTCGCACTCCAACAGTTTTGCTAATGTTGTTCTGGCTGGAATGGGTACAGTAAATACTACTTATCTGCAATTTAATGCTTTTACTACTGTTGCATTTATTAAAAGGAGATTTGTAAATTTTGGCCAGTTTTATTATTTTTGCGTTGTGTGACCTGTGAGTAGTACATTTTTTATTTTTAAATTTTAATAGTTTGCATAGTTTGGTATAAATTGTAATGGAACAGTATATGTATTATATTTTATAATGTATTAATTTATTTTATGCTGTTATAATTTATATTATTATGTTTTTGTTTATTTAACATTATAATATTTTTAATTATTAATATTGATAATGTGCAAAATAATCTTTGCTACATTTAAAGAATTTTCAGTTGTTTATTCTTTATTTAATAGAACGGTTTGTTATTTAAAGATTTTATGTTAATGGTATATATATATATATATATATATATATATATATATATATATATATATATATATATATATATATATATGTGTATATATATATATATATATATGTGTATATATATATATATATATATATATCGCTCCAAGTACACCAAAGTACGAGTCACTCTTTCGGGCGGGTGCCGAATGCGGTGGTGTACCGCACGCAATGCAAGCTCCAAGATTCCCCCGTCCTCTGGAAGGAAAAACGGCACTCACGGGGCTTTAGTTTCAGCAAGGTTTAATGGTTAAACCGAATACAAACAGACGCGTTTCAAAATAGATCCTTCTGAAGAAGGATCTATTTTGAAACGCGTCTGTTTGTATTCGGTTTAACCATTAAACCTTGCTGAAACTAAAGCCCCGTGAGTGCCGGTTTTCCTTCCAGAGGACGGGGGAATCTTGGAGCTTGCATATATATATATATATATATATTCACTGAAAAAACCATAGGTTTCACACATGTTATAGTTAGCGGAAATTTTACTGATAAAAAACCAATGAAATTCCCCCGTTATAGTTAGTGCAGGCAACTATAACTCACGCGACCGCAATCTTCTGCTGATGCTAATACTGTATTTAGACACTTATTTACCCATGTCTTCTTCCATACATTTTTAGCTATACATATATTACAAATATTTTCTTTTCATAAAGACACATATGTCATCAGCAGAAGATTGAGGTCGCGTGAGTTATAGTTGCCTGCACTAACTATAACGGGGGAATTTCATTGGTTTTTTATCAGTAAAATTTCCGCTAACTATAACATGTGTGAAACCTATGGTTTTTTCAGTGAATTTGCAAGGTTTTTTAAATGCTAATTCCTAACTATAACGTGTGTGAAACCTATGGTTTTTTCAGTGAATTTGTACGGTTTTTTAAATGCTAAGTTACTTTACGCCATTCGTGGCGTGCGCGCCCACTTAACGCAGTTTGTTCCGTGCGCGCACGGTGCGCTTCGCGCACCGTGCGCGCACAGTGAGCACGCGGTGCGCTTCGCGCTCCGCGCGCCCACTTTACGCAGTTAGTGCCGTGCACGCACGGTGGGCACGCGGTGCGCTATGCGCACCGCGTGCCCACGTTACGCTAGATGGGCCATGTACGCACGATGCGCTTCGCGCACCGTGCGCACATGGAGGACATATGATGCACTTCGTTTTTAAAGGTAATATTTTAATTTTTCACAGTAGTTATAAGCCATGCACAAATGGTGCCCGAAGGTGGAGAGAGTGTGGATAATTTTTTTTTTTTATATATTTTTTTTTAATCTTTTCGTATTTTACTTGTGTGATAAGCCATGCACAATTGGTGACCGTCGGTCACCAATTGCACACGGGGTGGGGTTAGTGTGGATATTTTTTATAGTTTTTTACCGTACGCGTACGGTAAGCGTAATCGGCGATATTAGCGAAAAAATAAAAATTCCGTTTTTGGCCTTGGGGGATCTTTGGGGACTCCCTGTACATGGCTATGTGTGTGGGAGCTGTCAAAACAGCCCCTTTAAATGTTTTTGTGCTTTGTTTGTTAATCATCTCTCTCAGTGCGAGAGAGAAAATGGCGGCCGCCGCTTCCTGGTTTCGGCCGATTCGAATGTTTACTAAGATCTAAGAGCCAATCATAATCGCGCTCGCGCACGCCACCGTACGCGTACGGTAAGCGTACCGTAAGCGCACCGTAAGCTGGCTCAGATATATATATTGATTTAAAGGCTATTTTCTCAGAATCTACTGAACAGATTTACACCAAACCTACAAAAGGCACTTCCTTGACCTGAGGACTACCTCTCTGCCAAATTTCTAGTAATTCTGTTCAGCCGTTCAGGCTGTAGCCCTGTCTAAAGGTCCTATGGAAAAATGCATGGGAAAAACGCGTTTTGGGACCCCCCTTTTATCTCAGCCCCCGCTTGACGAATCCCCCCGAGACTTTCAGGGTAGGAGCGGAGCGGAGCGCCCCACCTATTTTGAAAAATTCGCGAGGATTCGTCGACCGGCGCCAAAGTTATTCAAAATACAATGTTGCGGATTTCCTATGGAAACGTGGTCCTAACTATAACTACCTACTGGCGACCGATTTTCCATAGGAAATCCGCAACATTCTATTGGGAATTTCTTTGGTGCCGATTGACAAATCTTCGCGAAATTCTCCAAACCTTTGGCCAGCTCCGCTCCGCTCCCACCCTGAAAGTTTCGTGGTGATTCGTCAAGCGGGGGCCGAGAAAAAAGGGGGGTCCCAAAAGGCATTTTCCCCATGCAATTTCCCATAGGATTTGTTGTCGCAGCTACAGCCCGAACCGCTGAACGGAATGACACCAAATTTGGCAAAGAGGTAGTCCTCAGTTCGGACTCATGCCTTCTGCATATTTGGTGTGAATCTGTTCAGTAGTTCCTGAGAAAATTAGGGTAAAAAAGTTAGTGATATCTATGGCCGCGGAGGATTTGCGGACCCTACCCGCACCGTACGCGAACCCTCCCCGAACTGAGCGCGCACCCTCCCGATCGCGCGCTGAATGCTAATTGGCTGTCGAGTGTCTCTTTACATTCGAAACCAGGAACTGTTGGCGGCCATTTTCTGCCTCGGTAGAAGCGATGCAGAAGAAGCAAGGGGAATAAGTGCGTAAAACATATAAAGGGGGCAGAGTGGGAATACTCTGACCCTCTAGAGGTGCTTAGGGGGTCCCAGAAGGACCCCCTGGGGCCCCCCTTTTTAAAAAAATAAAAAGCGGCGAAATGCGCGCAAGGTGCGCGCATCCTATCGCGTTGGATGCACTGATTCTCTCGCAGTGGGTGCGCGGATCCACGGCAACGTTTTTTGAAAAACGACAAGAAATCATTGGTTGTATAACAACTTTCTACACTGAAAGGTAGGGTGTATATTTTTGTTTTTTAAAGGTATGATTGTTATTGGTTAACAAAAACAGATTGTAAGGAACATTATATATGATAAGCTGATATGTTGAAAAGTCAAGCACACTTCCTGTCTTGTGTAGGAACATTGTGTGCTGAACTTGAGACCTGTGAGCTCAGTGCAGTGTTCCATGACCTGTTTCTATGGTAACAGGCAGAAGGCAGATTGGGGGAAGGGTTGAAATGTATTTCAGTTGGAAAGGATTGAAATGTTTAACCAATAGAAATGTGTGTTTGCTTTTGAGTTTATGTGCGAAGGATTGTGATTTGATGTTTACATGTATATGTGTGGAAAATGAAAGGGAATCTTTTCCATTCTTTGCTTTTGCTGAGGGGTGCACAGTGCAGAGATTATGTAAAAGAAAATATGGTGAGTGATTGATATACTCCTTAATCTACAAAAGAACTTGAAAGATGAGTTATTTAATTGTGAGGGGATGTATGTGGACTATTTTGATTTTAATCAGACTAATGTATTTTTCCTGCTAAAGTTTAGGGAGTACTTTTTTTCTCTACAATGTGTGTGCATTTAGAAACCATTCTGTGATTGGCATTTGTGTTTTTCATGTGTTTGTAGAGAGATAACTGTGCAGTTTTTGTATTTTGGTAGAATTAGAAACCAGTCATTGTTTATGAATTTGTGAAATGAGTTATGTTATGTTTCTATACTAAAATGTAGTACTACTTCTAGATGAATAAATGTGTTTTCATATAGTGCAAGGGATAGTGTTGTTTGTCTAGAATCACACAGTGAGTCTGTGTGCATTTGGGAACCACTGTGAGAGAAGCATTTGGTAATATCGTGTATTTGCTGACAGATAAGTGTTTTAAAACCAGTCAGGTTGTCAAGTTTTAGTAGGATTAGAAGCCAGTCTTTGCTTATGTGTTGATTAAATGAGTCAGGCATTGACACTAAAGTGCAGTCGTGAAATATTTAGATTGTGTGCAGTTCCCTTATCACTTCCAGTGTAGTGAATGAGTTTTGGTAAACTTCTAGGAATACTGGTGCTTGTCTAGAATCACACTGTGAGTCTTTGTGCATTTGGGAACCACTGTGAAAGAAGCATTTGGTAACATCGTGTATTTGTTGAGAGAAAACTGTTTTAAAACCTGTCATGTTGTCAAGTTTTAGTAGCATTAGAAGCCAGTCTTTGCTTATGTGTTGATTAAATGAGTCAGGCATTGACACTAAAGAGCAGTCGTGAAATATGTAGATTGTGTGCAGTTCCCTTATCACTTCCAGTGTTGTGAATGAGTTTTGGTAAACTCCTAGGGATACTGGTGCTTGTCTAGAATCACATTGTGAGTCTTTGTGCAGTTGGGAACCACTGTGAAAGAAGCGTTTGGTAACATTGTGTATTTGCTGAGAGAAAATTGTTTTAAAACTTGTCATGTTGTCAAGATTTAGTAGCATTAGAAGCCAGTCATTGCTTATGCGTTGATTATGTGTTGATTAAATGAGTCAGGCATTGACACTAAAGTGCAGTCGTGAAATATGTAGATTGTGTGCAATTCCCTTATCACTTCCAGTGTAGTGAATGAGTTTTGGTAAACTCCTAGGAATACTGGTGCTTGTCTAGAATCACACTGTGAGTCTTTGTGCATTTGGGAACCACTGTGAGAGAAGCGTTTGGTAACATCGTGTATTTGCTGAGAGAAAACTGTTTTAAAACCTGTCATGTTGTCAAGTTTTAGTAGCATTAGAAGCCAGTCTTTGCTTATGTGTTGATTAAATGAGTCAGGCATTGACACTAAAGAGCAGTCGTGAAATATGTAGATTGTGTGCAGCTCCCTTATCACTTCCAGTGTTGTGAATGAGTTTTGGTAAACTCCTAGGGATACTGGTGCTTGTCTAGAATCACACTGTGAGTCTTTGTGCATTTGGGAACCACTGTGAGAGAAGCGTTTGGTAACATCATGTATTTGCTGAGAGAAAACTGTTTTAAAACCTGTCATGTTGTCAAGTTTTAGTAGCATTAGAAGCCAGCCTTTGCTTATGTGTTGATTAAATGAGTCAGGCATTGACACTAAAGAGCAGTCGTGAAATATGTAGATTGTGTGCAGTTCCCTTATCACTTCCAGTGTTGTGAATGAGTTTTGGTAAACTCCTAGGGATACTGGTGCTTGTCTAGAATCACACTGTGAGTCTTTGTGCATTTGGGAACCACTGTGAAAGAAGCGTTTGGTAACATTGTGTATTTGGTGACAGAAAACTGTTTTAAAACTTGTCATGTTGTCAAGTTTTAGTAGCATTAGAAGCCAGTCATTGCTTATGCGTTGATTAAATGAGTCAGGCATTGACACTAAAGTGCAGTCGTGAAATATGTAGATTGTGTGCAGTTCCCTTACCACTTCCACTGTAGTGAATGAGTTTTGGTAAGCTGCTAGGGATAGTGTTGTTTGTCTAGAATCACACTGTGAGTCTGTGTGTATTTGGGAACCACTGTGAGAGACGGGTTTGGTAACATCGTGTATTTGCTGACAGATAAGTGTTGTAAAACATGTCATGTTGTCAAGTTTTAGTAGCATTAGAAGACAGTTATGGCTTATGCTTTCATTATATGAGTCAGGCATTGACAGTAAATTGCAGTTGTGAAATATGTAGATTGTGTGCAGTTCCCTTACCACTTGCACTGTAGTGAATGAGTTTTGGTAAGCTCATAGGGATAGTGGTGCTTGTCTAGAATCATACTGTGAGTTAGTGTGTATTTGGGATCACTGTGAGAGAATCATTTGGTAACATCATGTATTTGCTGACAGATAACTGTTTTAAAATCTGTCATGTTGAGAAGTTTTAGTAGCATTAGAAGCCAGTCTTTGCTTATGTGTTGATTAAATGAGTCAGGCATTGACACAAAAGTGCAGTCATGAAATATGAAGATTGTGTGCAGTTCGCTTACCATTTCCACAGTAGTGAATGATTTTTGTTAAACTCCTAGGTATAGTGGTTGTTGTCTAGAATTACACTGTGAGTCTGTGTGCATTTGAGAACCACTGTGAGAGAAGCATTTGGTAACATCGTGTATTTGCTGACAGATAACTAATTTAAAACCTCTCATGTTGTCAAGTTTTAGTAGCATTAGAAGCTAGTCTTTGCTTATGCATTGATAAAATGAGTCAGGGTTTGACACTAAGGTGCAGAACCATGTACTATTCTGTTCACTGTGGCAGAACTGAAAATGTAAAAGTTTTACCTTAGCACTGTCCTAGAAGTAGTCTGATTATTTAGTCAGTTTCTAAGTACCAAATAGATTGCTTCAAATAAAAGTGTTCTGACATACTATACACTTGTCTTTTACACCTTCAATTCCCTAGTCAGTATCCATACACTTCCAGGAAACATCCTGTCACTTCCTTTGCAGTCCTCTAGAGACCCATTCAACAGCATGTACTAATCCATTGACTGTGCCAAAACTCAAACACTTATAAATTCACCTAGACTCTCTCTTTCCAGTACTCTAATGATTCAGTCACTGCCTAAGTATTCATGCACTGAGCCAGTTCTTAGCACATGGACTACGTCAAACCCATATCCACTATGCATGCAGTCCTCTAACTACCTACACACTTGTCTTTCACACCTTCAAATCCCCAGTCAGTATCCGTTCACTTCCAGCAAACACCCTGTTACTGCCGTTGCACTCCTCTAGTGACCCATTCAGCATCATGTACTAATCCATTCACAGCGCCAAATCCTAATAAATTCACCCAGGCACTCTCCTTGCAGTACTCTAATCATTCAGTCAGTACCCAAGTACTCATCCAGTGACCCAGGCCTTAGTATATGGACTGCTTCAAACCCTTATCCATATGTATGCAGTCCTCTAACCACCTACACAATTGTCTTTCACACCTTCAATTCCCTAGTCAGTATCCATACACTTCCAGGAAATACCCTGTGACTCTCTTTGCAGTCCTCTAGTGACCCATTCAGCACCATGTACTAATCCATTCCATGTGCTAAAACCCAAACACTTATAAATTCACCAAGATACTATCTTTGCAGTACTCTAATCATTCAGTCAGTGCCTAAGTATTCATACACTGAGCCAGGCCTTAGCACATGGACTGCTTCAAACCCCTATGCACTATGCATGCAGTCTTCTAACCACCTAGACACTTGTCTTTCACACTTTCAATTTCCTAGTCAGTATCCATACAGTCCAGCACTTGTCACTGCCTTTGCACTCCTCTAGTGACCCATTCAGTACCAAGTACTAATCTATTCTCTGTGTGAAAAGCCTAGCACTTATGATTTCACCTAGGCACTCTCCTTGCTGTACGATAATCATTCAGTCAGTACCCAAGTAGTCATGCAGTGAGCCAGGCCTTAGCACATGGACTGCTTTAAATGCCTATGCAGTATGGATGCAGTCCTCTAATCACCTACACAGTTGTGTTTCACACCGTCTATTCCCTAGTTAGTATTCATACTCTTCTAGCAAACACCCTGTGAGTCACCAAGTGTGTCTCCTTATACTACTGTAATCATTTAGTCAGTTAGCATGTAGTCTTTTAGTGAGGTAGGCTTTAGGGCATGAACTGCTTCAAAGTAGTATGCACTATGCATGTAGTGTTTTAATGATCGTCACACTTGTGGTTCAGGGCTATAGTTTCATAGTCAGTTTTTATATAAAATGTGTTTGTACAGTAATGGAATAGTATAAATTTGAAAGTTATTAATATACATTTATTTGTGATTCTTTTTTACAGATACAGAACAGGAGTGTTTCTCATCTGTTTGCACTCTTCTCGTGCAAGATTGTTTGGATGAAGGGTCCTTAGGTGTTTCATCATACTTGTTGTGTCGCACGAGTATTTTTTGTTAGGATCTCCTCGTAACAGAACTCTTTGGCAAATTTTGCGAGTGACAAAGGTGAAATGGAGAGTAGCTGTTCCCATGCAAAAAGACACGAGGTGCACCTTTCCGATTTATTCTATATACTAAAATCCTGTATTGAATTGCACTGAGGTATTGGCTGCAGTTACAGTGTACACACAAAATCTATTAAGAAATCTGATTGTATTTATATTGATTGGGAATAGTGCGTCAGGTGCTGAATCTTGATGAGAGCAAAAACAACAATTGATGGACAGAATGCAGAACAATGTCATACATTCACCCCAGTACAGAGATCTGGGCCTAAATCCATCGTTTTTTTGCTCACCATGCCATTCCAGTTTGAACCCAGCCATATGCAAATCAGTCTTGACACTGTGCCCCATGGGAACAGTCCAGCCCGAACTGCCAAGCCAGGTCCTCCCTGGACTGGAAACAAGCATCCTAGAACCGGTTTCGGGCTTTCAGCCCTCGTCAGCCAGGATAGCTTGATTCCAGTGGCATGGAGAGCACGGGACTCACGTCTGAGCATACCCTTCCCACTCGGGGTGACAAATGCAAAAACAACAATTGATGGACAGAATGCAGAACAATGTCATACATTCACCCCAGTACAGAGATCTGGGCCTAAATCCATCGTTTTTTTGCTCACCATGCCATTCCAGTTTGAACCCAGCCATATGCAAATCAGTCTTGACACTGTGCCCCATGGGAACAGTCCAGCCCGAACTGCCAAGCCAGGTCCTCCCTGGACTGGAAACAAGCATCCTAGAACCGGTTTCGGGCTTTCAGCCCTCGTCACTGGAGTCAAGCTATCCTGGCTGATGACGGCTGATAGCCAGAAACCGGTCCTAGGATGCTTGATTCCGGTCCAGGGAAGACATGGCTTGGCAGTTCGGGCTGGACTGTTCCCATGAGGCACAGGGTCAAGACTGATTTGCATATGGCCATGTCTAAACTGGGGTGGCGTAGTGGGCAAAAGAACGATGGATTTAACCCAGATCTCTTGACTGGGGGAGAATGTCTGCATTGTCAGCATTCCGTCCATCATTTGTTTGTTGTAACGCTTTTTGCCCTAAGTGGGATGGGTATGCCCAGACGTGGGTCCCGTGCTCACTACGCCACTGGAGTCAAGCTATCCTGGCTGATGACGGCTGATAGCCAGAAACCGGTCCTAGGATGCTTGATTCCGGTCCAGGGAAGACATGGCTTGGCAGTTCGGGCTGGACTGTTCCCATGAGGCACAGGGTCAAGACTGATTTGCATATGGCCATGTCTAAACTGGGGTGGCGTAGTGGGCAAAAGAACGATGGATTTAACCCAGATCTCTTGACTGGGGGAGAATGTCTGCATTGTCAGCATTCCGTCCATCATTTGTTTGTTGTAACGCTTTTTGCCCTAAGTGGGATGGGTATGCCCAGACGTGGGTCCCGTGCTCACTACGCCACTGGAGTCAAGCTATCCTGGCTGATGACGGCTGATAGCCAGAAACCGGTCCTAGGATGCTTGATTCCGGTCCAGGGAAGACATGGCTTGGCAGTTCGGGCTGGACTGTTCCCATGAGGCACAGGGTCAAGACTGATTTGCATATGGCCATGTCTAAACTGGGGTGGCGTAGTGGGCAAAAGAACGATGGATTTAACCCAGATCTCTTGACTGGGGGAGAATGTCTGCATTGTCAGCATTCCGTCCATCATTTGTTTGTTGTAACGCTTTTTGCCCTAAGTGGGATGGGTATGCCCAGACGTGGGTCCCGTGCTCACTACGCCACTGGAGTCAAGCTATCCTGGCTGATGACGGCTGATAGCCAGAAACCGGTCCTAGGATGCTTGATTCCGGTCCAGGGAAGACATGGCTTGGCAGTTCGGGCTGGACTGTTCCCATGAGGCACAGGGTCAAGACTGATTTGCATATGGCCATGTCTAAACTGGGGTGGCGTAGTGGGCAAAAGAACGATGGATTTAACCCAGATCTCTTGACTGGGGGAGAATGTCTGCATTGTCAGCATTCCGTCCATCATTTGTTTGTTGTAACGCTTTTTGCCCTAAGTGGGATGGGTATGCCCAGACGTGGGTCCCGTGCTCACTACGCCACTGGAGTCAAGCTATCCTGGCTGATGACGGCTGATAGCCAGAAACCGGTCCTAGGATGCTTGATTCCGGTCCAGGGAAGACATGGCTTGGCAGTTCGGGCTGGACTGTTCCCATGAGGCACAGGGTCAAGACTGATTTGCATATGGCCATGTCTAAACTGGGGTGGCGTAGTGGGCAAAAGAACGATGGATTTAACCCAGATCTCTTGACTGGGGGAGAATGTCTGCATTGTCAGCATTCCGTCCATCATTTGTTTGTTGTAACGCTTTTTGCCCTAAGTGGGATGGGTATGCCCAGACGTGGGTCCCGTGCTCACTACGCCACTGGAGTCAAGCTATCCTGGCTGATGACGGCTGATAGCCAGAAACCGGTCCTAGGATGCTTGATTCCGGTCCAGGGAAGACATGGCTTGGCAGTTCGGGCTGGACTGTTCCCATGAGGCACAGGGTCAAGACTGATTTGCATATGGCCATGTCTAAACTGGGGTGGCGTAGTGGGCAAAAGAACGATGGATTTAACCCAGATCTCTTGACTGGGGGAGAATGTCTGCATTGTCAGCATTCCGTCCATCATTTGTTTGTTGTAACGCTTTTTGCCCTAAGTGGGATGGGTATGCCCAGACGTGGGTCCCGTGCTCACTACGCCACTGGAGTCAAGCTATCCTGGCTGATGACGGCTGATAGCCAGAAACCGGTCCTAGGATGCTTGATTCCGGTCCAGGGAAGACATGGCTTGGCAGTTCGGGCTGGACTGTTCCCATGAGGCACAGGGTCAAGACTGATTTGCATATGGCCATGTCTAAACTGGGGTGGCGTAGTGGGCAAAAGAACGATGGATTTAACCCAGATCTCTTGACTGGGGGAGAATGTCTGCATTGTCAGCATTCCGTCCATCATTTGTTTGTTGTAACGCTTTTTGCCCTAAGTGGGATGGGTATGCCCAGACGTGGGTCCCGTGCTCACTACGCCACTGGAGTCAAGCTATCCTGGCTGATGACGGCTGATAGCCAGAAACCGGTCCTAGGATGCTTGATTCCGGTCCAGGGAAGACATGGCTTGGCAGTTCGGGCTGGACTGTTCCCATGAGGCACAGGGTCAAGACTGATTTGCATATGGCCATGTCTAAACTGGGGTGGCGTAGTGGGCAAAAGAACGATGGATTTAACCCAGATCTCTTGACTGGGGGAGAATGTCTGCATTGTCAGCATTCCGTCCATCATTTGTTTGTTGTAACGCTTTTTGCCCTAAGTGGGATGGGTATGCCCAGACGTGGGTCCCGTGCTCACTACGCCACTGGAGTCAAGCTATCCTGGCTGATGACGGCTGATAGCCAGAAACCGGTCCTAGGATGCTTGATTCCGGTCCAGGGAAGACATGGCTTGGCAGTTCGGGCTGGACTGTTCCCATGAGGCACAGGGTCAAGACTGATTTGCATATGGCCATGTCTAAACTGGGGTGGCGTAGTGGGCAAAAGAACGATGGATTTAACCCAGATCTCTTGACTGGGGGAGAATGTCTGCATTGTCAGCATTCCGTCCATCATTTGTTTGTTGTAACGCTTTTTGCCCTAAGTGGGATGGGTATGCCCAGACGTGGGTCCCGTGCTCACTACGCCACTGGAGTCAAGCTATCCTGGCTGATGACGGCTGATAGCCAGAAACCGGTCCTAGGATGCTTGATTCCGGTCCAGGGAAGACATGGCTTGGCAGTTCGGGCTGGACTGTTCCCATGAGGCACAGGGTCAAGACTGATTTGCATATGGCCATGTCTAAACTGGGGTGGCGTAGTGGGCAAAAGAACGATGGATTTAACCCAGATCTCTTGACTGGGGGAGAATGTCTGCATTGTCAGCATTCCGTCCATCATTTGTTTGTTGTAACGCTTTTTGCCCTAAGTGGGATGGGTATGCCCAGACGTGGGTCCCGTGCTCACTACGCCACTGGAGTCAAGCTATCCTGGCTGATGACGGCTGATAGCCAGAAACCGGTCCTAGGATGCTTGATTCCGGTCCAGGGAAGACATGGCTTGGCAGTTCGGGCTGGACTGTTCCCATGAGGCACAGGGTCAAGACTGATTTGCATATGGCCATGTCTAAACTGGGGTGGCGTAGTGGGCAAAAGAACGATGGATTTAACCCAGATCTCTTGACTGGGGGAGAATGTCTGCATTGTCAGCATTCCGTCCATCATTTGTTTGTTGTAACGAATCTTGATGAGATGCACTGCTCAGTTCGTATATTGTTCTGCACACGAAAAAAATCACATCACAACTTTCACACCAATTGCAATGCGAAACAAATTTCGGCGATAAGACACATTAGCACCAGGGACTTTACACCTGCTTTCTGCTGGTGTTAAGCAGGACAACTACCTGCACCATGAAAGGGAACACAGTCAAGAGCCACACCAGAACACCCACAGTTACCATAGAGTCAATGAGCATGATACAGGGATACCCATGAGGGACAGAAGACTCCTCTCAACAACTCCAGGACCGCCAATGCCCCCCAAACCCACATCTTAGTAAGTGTGTCCCTATGGTCATTGTCTTAGCATGATAGGCACGAGCCCTGCAACATCACAGTGTGCTGTCACCTCAGCGTTGGCAGTGAGCCTGGATGTGTAGCTACGCACGCATCCTCCTGCATGCACAACTGGCGTGTGCTGGTCTGGGGTTCACAGGTCAGTGCAGGGGTATGCCTATCCAGCAAGGGGAACGGGGTGTCTCGGACATGTCCGTGTACAGGAAGTGCGGTAAGTGTGTCTCTGTGTTCTGGTGTGGCCTGCTACAAGAGCCGCAGCAGTTGATGTTGTAAACTGGCATGCACCACCTCCAAACGGTACTGTGATGTTGTAGTTGGAATGTAGCAGGACATGCGCAAATAGGCATTACAATGGTGTGCTGTACGAGCGCACGAGATACAACAGCGCACCGTACAAAAGTGTGGGGGCTCGTGGGAGGGAGGTGCAGCCGTTTGGCAACATAACACACAGTGAACTCGACCATGTGCCACATGCTGGGCATCTCATCCATGATGACCACGATCGCAGACATCCCACAACACCAACGACTGGCCTTTTTACACATCCTGTATGAATGCAGCGTGGTTTTCACTTCTATGCTCATTCAGTGGTGTGATGTTGGCGGGTTGTGTGACTTGTGCTGCTTGTTGGTGTGTTTCATTTTGGCCATTGTTAGTCTATATGTGTGTTGTACTTAATTGTGCATGTGTGCCATTCTGCCCATCTCCCCCCCTCCCCCCACTCCCTGCTTCTTCCTCTTCCTAGTGCTGTTGTGTCTATAATTTTGTTACTGCACACATAAATACATGTAAACAATAAATTAGAATAGTTCCTTGATTCTTTTAGGTTTCAAAACTTCTCTATTGGTTTCTTTTTAATTTTCCATATGAACCGTTTTTTAATATTCAACAACACATAGAAGTCAGAAGTGCAACGTATTCTAGCAACACTCTTTCTAGAACATTCTACAACACGTGCAGGTTAAAAGTTCATCAATTTTTTAAAACTTAACTATATTTTTTTGTAACATTTTCGTGAATATTTAACGACACGTGCAGGTTAAAAGTTGACGATTGTTTTAAGTTCGAACAGTGCCTTCCAAATGCAAGTAGCAGGTGTGGTTGATCTGAGCAAATTTTATCCTTTGATATGTACTCCACGTTGAAACTGCTTTTTCTTAACCAATCACAAAGATGCTTTTTCACAAAACTAATGTGCACCCTACTTTTAAAAAAGAATGCTTTTCATGATATCTTCAGAGATAAGTTATAGATAGGAATTAGCATTTAAAAAACCTTTGAAATTCACTGAAGAAACCATAGGTTTCAGGGGCATTATAGTTAGGAATTGGCATTTAAAAAACCTTAGAAATTCACTGAAAAAACCAAAGGTTTCAGGGGCGTTATAGTTAGCTGGACATTTCCCTCGTACAAAACCCTAGAAATTCCCCTGTGATAGTTAGTTCAGCTAACTATAACTCGCGCCCCCGCAATGCACTGCTGATGACGTCACATATTACATCACTCATGACATGGTCAGTGACATCACTGATGACATCACTGATGACATCTCAAATGACATCACTCATGACATCACTGATCAGCGGTTGGGCTGTGCTTATGACGGAACCGCTCCGTCATGAGCACAGCCCCTGGGGGAAGCGCTGACGCTCCCCCCCTGGGTTATCGATTTTGGCACCACATAGGGGGATGGCAGCAGAAGAGTCTTTGCTGCCACCCCCGAGCCCCCCCACGCTTCCCCATGACGTCAGCGCATGCCGACGTCATCAGGAAGCGCTGGACGCGCTGGAAATCATTTCTTTCCAGCGCGTCCAGCGAAGGAGGTACGTGTTTTGCCTCCGGTGGGGTGGGGGAGCCAAATCAGGATGCCTTGAGGCATCGGGGGAGAGGAAAGAGTATTTCCTCTCCCCTGATGTCTCAATGCAGGGCATTCCTGCTTCACGATCGCGGACAGCATCGCGATCGTGGAGCAGGAATGCCCCACTAGACACCAGGGATGTTGTTTTTTTGAAAAGGAAGCGACCCCTTGGGCAAGGGTCGCGTCCTATGGGGGCCAAATGTAACTAAGCCTTTTCTGACCCCATGGGGACAGATCGGTCATTTTTTCGGCCGTTTCTGGACCCAGGGGGGGGGGATGGCAGAAAAGCCCACTAGACCCAGGGATTAGTTGTGCAATTGTAATGGAAGCGACACCTTGGGCAAAGGTCGCTTCCAAGGGGGCAATTTTGTTTGATTGGATATTCTGCCTCCCCTGGGGGCAGATTGCCTATTTTTGGGGGGGCAGAAACCTCCACTAGACACCAGGGCAATTTGTAAAATATGATGGAAGTGACCCCTTGGGCAAGGGTCACTTCCAGGGGGCCATTTTATTTTGTAATGGGAATTTTGCACCCCTGGGGACAGATCGGCCTGGTTTGCAGAAACCCCCACTAGACACCAGGGAATTATTTTAAATGAAAATGGAAGCGACCCCTTGGGCGAGAGTCGCTTCCAGGGGGGGCAATTTTTTTATATGTGTATTCTGCCCCCTCTGATAGGGGGCAGATCGGCCTATTTGTGTGCCCTTTCTGCCCCCGGGAGGGGCAGTAAACCTCACTGAGCACCAGGGATTTTCTTTTGTAAGTAATGGAAGCGACGTGGTTGCTTCCTGGGGACAGATCTGCCCCTTTTTTGGCCTTTCTGTCCTAGGTGGGAGGGGGGAGGCAGAAAACCCTACTAGGCACTAGGGATGTATTACTTTTGCAAGGGGGCAAATTTCTGTCTGCTGTTTTTTGCCCCACCTGGGGGTCAGATTGGCCTGGCAGACAACCTCAACCGATCCCTTGGGCAAGATCACCCCCTATTTTTCTCAACCCTATTTGAAGGCCCATCTGGCCGATTGACCCTTTGGGTAGTAACATAGCGTGTTATAATGTTAATTGTTTTATTTTGTGTGAATTGCAATTGTAATGCTTTATTTTTCCTTTTTTGTTCTATGTGAAGGCTTTTGCTCTTTAGACTGTTCCAGGTTGCTATTTCGTTACTTGTGGCTCTGCTGTTTGTGTAGTTGCATGTGTTTGGTAAGAGACTTTTTTTTGTACAATGTAAATGAGTTTCATTTCTCTGCATGAATTTGTTTTTTGCAAATGATGTAATAATAGCAGTATGTTTGGCTTCTGGTTTTTGAGTGTCAAAAACTTTTTGCATTTGTGCTCGATGTGTATTTTGTTGTCTTGTGAGTAATTTGTTTTATTTTTTTCTTTTTAGTGGGATATCGTTGGTTTTTGCTGTGTCTCTGCAGAGTAGGTGCTGGTGAGTGTAGCTGTCTCTTGTAAGTGAATTGTATAGTTTTTGAGTATATAGATCTTTGTGATAAAGGCACACATTTTTTTACTTATTTGTTTTGCACAGTGTTGGTTGTTGTTGACGTGTTTGTTCAGTCTCCTTTCTTAGTAAGGATAATGGCTAGCCACAGGATTACTGCTCAGCAGGTTGTTGGTATGCTTTTTGAGTCTTCCTCTGACCATGGTTCAGAGAGTGACTCTGCATCTGAGGCAGAGGAGGCAGGGGACGATTTTGGCAGTGAGTTTTCTCTCCATATGGAATCATCGGATGATGAAGATACTCTTAGTGCGGCTGAAGTGCCTGTGTTAGAGGAGGAGATTGATGTGCCGATAGTGCGGCAAGAGGCATCTGGGCTGCAGCCTGTGGCTGCAAGGCTTCCCGTTGGTGTAGTGCGGCAAGAGGCATCTGGGCTGCAGCCTGCAGCTGCAAGTCTTCCCATTGGTGTAGTGCGGCAAGAGGCATTTGGGGCTACAAGGCTTCCCGTTGGTATAGTGCAGCAAGAGGCATCTGGGCTGCAGTCTGGGGCTGCAAGGCTTCCCGTTGAAAGCGCTGACCTCTGGGTTGCCCCAGGCATGGTGCAGCCGGCACTGCCAGACTTTACTGGTGTTCCAGGGTGTAGAGTGAATACTGAAAACTTTTTGCAATACATTTTTTCAGTTGTTTATGGATGATGTGTTTTTGGCAGAGATTGTTGAGCAGACTAATTTGTATGCTGAACAGTTTTTGAGGGACAACAGTGCCAGTCTTAATCCCCACTCTAGAGCTACCCGGTGGACTCCCACAAATCTGTAAGAGATGAAGAAGTTCTTGGGTTTAACTTTTTTGATGGGTTTGCTAAGGAAGCCATCAATGTCTTCATATTGGTCTACTAGTCCCTTGATGGAAACTGCTATTTTTCCGGCAGTCATGAGTCGTGATAGGTATTTGCTTCTGCTTCGGATGGTGCAATTTGTCGATAATGGTTTAGAGTTGCCACAAGATCACCCTGATTGTGACCGTCTTTATAAGATTCGGCCTGTCTATGATCACTTTGTTGTTCGATTTTCTGAGATCTATGCTCCTGGGAAAGAAATTGCAGTGGATGAGTCTTTGGTGTTGTTCAAGGGCCGCTTGGTTTTCAGGCAATACATTCCTAGTAAGAGGGCACGCTATGGAATTATGCTGTATATGCTGTGTAACAGTAGGACTGGATATGTCTCTAATTTCAGGGTGTACACCGGTAAGGAATCCAGGATTAACCCCCCTGGTTGTCCGTCCACTTTTGGAGTGACTGAGAAAATTGTGTGGGAACTTGGTAGAGGATTTTTTAACAAAGGCCACCATTTATATGTAGATAACTTCTACACTGGTGTGCGTTTGTTCAGGGAATTGGCCAAAGTGGACACTGTTGCTTGTGGCAGAATCCGCTCTAACCGTAAAGGTTTCCCAAAAGAACTTGTTTGTCAAGAGCTTGTGCGGGAACAGTGCAGTGCGTTGCGAGGAGTTTCTAGCTGTGAAGTTTTCAGACAGGAGAGATGTCTACATGCTGACTACCATCCATGATGAAAGCACTGCACCTGTGACTATTTGGGGTCAGGTTGCTGAAGCGCGCAAACCTGTGTGCATTTTAGACTATAATAGGCACATGGGTGGTGTTGACAGAGTAGATCAGAGGTTGGAACCTTACGCTGCTCTTCGTAAGGCTCACATTTGGTACAAGAAGTTGGCTATCCATCTTTTCCACTTGGCAACCTTTAATGCTTTTGTTGTGTTCCAGGATTCTTGTCCTGAGTCAAAGATGACTTTTGCTAAGTTTCAGGAGTCTGTAATAGGCAGCCTTGTTTTAGTGGAACAGGCAAGTGTTCCTAGAGTTCGAGTGGTGGAGGATGTTGCTAGATTGAAATATCACCACTTTCCTGATCACATTCCTCCCACACCCTCAAAAGACTTTCCCAGTAGGAGATGTAGAGTCTGTTGGTGAAGAGGTATGCGGAAGGAGACTAGTATGTACTGCCCCGAGTCTCCTTCTAACCTTGGGCTGTGTGTACCTGCTTGTTTTAGAATGCACCACACGCAAAATAATTTTTGGGAGCATCCATGAGTAGTAAAGTGAACTGTCTGGCCTCTGTTGTTTAATATTTTTTGTTCAGTTTCAAGGTTGGCATTTGTGTAGTGTATCTAGTTTCAGTTTTTGTGTTTGTAGATTTGAATCTATTTGCAATTTATTTGTGTTTTCTTATTTACATAAAAAAAATCCTAAATGTGATGGCGGTGTGCGTGGAGTGGAGCCTGTCTGGCGGTTGCATTGCCTGGTGCTTGGCTGGCAGTGTGTTTGTACTGGCGCTTGGCTGGTGGTGTGTTTGTACTGGCGCTTGGCTGGCGGTGTGTGTGGACTGGTGCTTGGCTGGCGGTGTGGTGTGCGTGGACTGGCGCATGGCTGACGGTGTGGTGTACATGGACTGGCCCTTGGCTGGTGGTGTGCATGGACTGGCGCTTGGCTGGTGGTGTGCGTGGACTGGCGCTTGGCTGGCAGTGTGTTTGTACTGGCGCTTGGCTGGCGGTGTGTGTGGACTGGTGTTTGGCTGGAGGTGTGGTATGTGTGGACTGGCACTTGGCTGGTTGTGTGAGTGGACTGGCACATGGCTGACAGTGTAGTGTGCGTGGACTGGCGCTTGGCTGGTGGTGTGCGTGGACTGGTGCTTGGCTGGCAGTGTGCGTGGACTGGCGCTTGGCTGGCAGTGTGTGTGGACTTGCGCTTGGCTGGCGGTGTGGTGTGCGTGGACTGGCGCTTGGCTGGTGGTGTGCGTGGACTGGTGCAATGCTGACGGTGTGGCAGTGTGTGAGTAGTGACTAGCTGCTGGTCACTACACACACTGCTAGCCAAACACCCCTCAACGTAATCCATCAGCTGGTTTGGTTGCTGTGTCAGGAATGTGGGCGTGTGAAAGTGATGGGCCCTTGAATGGCGCTGTCTGCTGGTGTGAGTGTTGTAAAGGGCTGGGCCCGCGGCTGGAGTTGTGAATGGTTTTGTATGTGTCATACGTATAGAAAGTTGCATGAATGACCTGTAAAGAGGTTGGTGCCTTGTCGTGGCTTTACAGCTCACGAGCTGTGAGTCAATGGTTCAGTTTCTCATCCTTTCAATTAACAATGCATTTCATTTTTGTGAAATCTCTGGTTAATACAACTGTATATACTGAACCATCACTCACCCTCGTGCCAAATCCAACCAGTATGTATCTGTGCTTGAGGAATTGGTGGTTGTGCATAAAAATGTGTCTTTTCTGTTTTTGTCAAGCAGGGTGTACCTTGTCCTTTTTTGTGAATGTTGTAATGTGTTGGTTTTGTGCCTGGTGGTGTAAATGGTCTTGTGTGTATCATGTATGAAAGGTGTGTGAATGGCCTGTAAAACGGTTGGTGCCTTGAAGTGGCTTTACAGCTCACGAGCTGCGAGTCACTGGTTCCGTTTTTTGTCCATTCAATTATTGACAGTGCATTTCATTTTTGTGAAATCTCTTGTTAATACAATTTTATATACTGAACCATCACTCGCCCTCGTGCCAAATCCAACCAGTATGTGTGTGTGCTTGAGGAATAGATGGCTGTGCAGTAATCTTTGTCTGTTTTGTCTCTCTGCCAAGCTGTACATTTCATTTAAGAATAACCTAACAACTGTAGTTTTTGTCGTAAACTAAACACACATGGGAGTGCATGGTGATGTCTCTCTTGTGGATCCCAGCAAGTTATCTTACCCACAATGTTCTGCAAACCTCAAAATGTGACTGTGACATTTTCCTTGCATTATTGTGCCCAAATATTCACACGGCGGAAAGTAACAACAAATTTCCAACCCCCTGCATTATTACAAGTATCGCAATAGAAATGGTACCTCACTTGTATGGGTGGGCCAAGCACCCGCGGCTGGGAAGGGCCCAAAATCTATTGATGCAACATCAAAATTACCTATCAAAAACCAACCTAGTTTTGCAAGGGGGTCCATGAGTTTTTGGCCCGGGGCTTGGCAGCCATCTAGGGAAACCTACCTAACCCACACATTTCTGAAAACTAGAAACCCGGGGGCTTCCAGGGAGGTATGGCTTGTGTGGATCCCCCAAAGTTTCCTTACCCAGAACCCCCTGCAAACCTCAATTTTAGCTGAAAGAATCACTTTTTTCACACATTTTTGTGTGGGAAAGTTGTGGCATGACCGGGCTCACACAAATTTCCCATCACCCAGCGTTACCCCAGATCTCCCGATAAAAATGGTGCCTCACTTGTGTGTGAGTCCCAAGGGGGAAAAGGCCTAGCAGCGACGGGGTTATACAATTCCCCATCAAAGTAAAAAAAGTTGTTGGACAGACAATATTGTATCATTTGTAGCAACATCTCCGTATGATATAACAGAGATATTGGTCTAGCTCTTAGAAAACCTTTTACATAAAATAACACATTTTGGATTTGCATAATATGTTTACATTTTACTCCTCTTGTACCTCTGTTATCAGTGAGGGTGAGCAGAACTCACAAAATTACACTCCTTGGAGTTACATAAAAAATCAGTGGGATTTCATGGAGTTCCGCCAATGTGCAGTAAATATACAGCTCATGCTGCTTGCACTGCAATTTAGCTCTGGTAGCGTTAGCAGCGCCCACAAATGTGCCTATATGGCCTCTTGCATTGGTAAGAATGCGCAGCTACTTGGGTTGATTTTCAATCAATCAATCCATCAGGGGTTTATAAAGCACGGCTACTCACCGGTAAGGGGCTCAAGGCACTGAAGGGGAGGGGGCTGCTAATCCACCTGGTCACTGTGGTTCAGTCAAAGAGCAAGGTCTTGACATCCTTCTTGTTCCAGGTCTTGGCGGTGAGCTAGGAGAAAGATCTTCCTCCGGGTCTGGTCTTGTGGATCTGTGGGACAGTGGCCAGGGCCAGTTGGGCGGAGCAGAGGTGTCTGGTTGGTACGTGGAATAAGAGGAAGTGGTTCAGATCTGCTGGTCCGGCATCATGCGTTGCTGACACTTGAGTAGAAAACCTATTCGAGTGGCAGCAGATCTACTCAAGAGGCAACCTACTCACATAGGAAAAAATTCCAACACATGGTGCTGGGTAGGATTTGGCCAGAACTCTGCCTAAAGAGTAACACGGAGTGATCAAAATTCTGACAATTCCGGGGGCAGTATGAAACATTCCACACACCCTTAGTTATCACCTAATAAATGTCAGACAGCCTTTTAGGTTAGCTGTGATATTAATCATAATCTTTATTTAATATTTATGGAAGGCTTCATAAAGGAGTCATGTTTAATGTAGTCACATGACTTGCTTTCATAATGCTTTACTTAGTTCTTCATAAAGTATCACATATTCACGTTTCATGCGGAAAATTGCAGATTGCCGCATACCTTTGACACCACTTGTGATGTTTACGGCTGTGTGCTTCTAGTGCACTTCATTAAGTTTTCACGAAGGATTTCTAAAATGGTAATCAAGGTCATACTTTTTTGTACTAAACCATTTCCTATGCACATTTTTTACATTTTGCTAAGGGACCATTCAGCCATTTGCATGAGTTAAACAGTTTTTTTAAGGCAAGCACGGTTTTAGTATGCTTCATTATGAACATTTCAATGGTGTTGGAGATTTGATTCTGAAAGAACTTCTGTTGTGAGTCATGCACATTTTTGTTTACACACTCATCCTCATTTAAAGTACTGTCACTTTAAACTGTGCTGCTTCGTGTTTTCTGTCATTGTCAAGAGTAAAAGTACATTCATAGGCTTGCTTATATTGATGCCTCCATTGCATCCTACATTAATACATTTTTACAAAGCTATTTTAATAATTTAATTTTTTTAATTTTTTTTATTTAGTACTCCAAGTGGTATCCACCACATTGGAACAGGGCAATAAAAAAACGCGGCTGCATCATGCCATGTTAAAATACATCATTACACTGGCCCGCCATCACATCATGAGGCATACGTGTGCCTTGAAGCAGACACATCATTTTTTTTGCCAATGCCGCAGAGCAATTAGCAATAATCATTGGCATAGCCAATAGGTTGCAAAGGTGACACCTATTTGCTTTGCCAATGCTTGGTTCGCTTTAGGGCCTATTCACTCATCGATGTACCCTTCATGAATACCTCATCCATTGCCTACAGAGATTTTGCTCTGATAGCTGATCTTGTAACTTCTTTTTTCATCTAGTTATTCGTATTGAAATGTTGTGATTTTTCCTAGTTGAACTGGCAGGGCTATACAATTTAATGAGATCTATAATCTTATGGGAAAATGGTAAAATATGCTGCCCTTCAGTATCAAAAATAACATAGGAGTAATCTTGGTTTCTAGGATGCGTTAGTCACCATACATTGATTAATGCATGACCTGCCATCAAGTCCATTAGTGTTGGTCATCCATTATATCTATCTATTATAGCTTCCACTTTGAGGTGGATAAATTTTGTTACATTTCTGGAGAGCATTGAGGCAAGGACAGTCTTGGAGCCATATGCACACAGATTTAGCCAATTTTTTAAACAAATAGGAGGAGGGTGAAGGCTATAGTACCGCACCTGACAAATGAATAATGTTTTTGATGTGTAATTCTACAGTGCAACGAACCGAGGAACACTTCCCTCTGAGCTCCTCAAACAGGAACAAGTCCTATCATAAACATAGATACAACAGGGTTCAGCACTATTAAAAGAGAGTCCGTTATATTGAAAGGAATGTCCAAGACGTAGATATAATTGATTCATGCTATTAAGGCTGTGATACTCCATGCCTGTGAAAGTATGAAATAAAGAAAAGAATTTCCTTTGGCTATGGCTTTCTCATGCTATTAAGGCTGTGATACTCCATGCCTGTGAAAGTATGAAATAAAGAAAAGAATTTCCTTTGGAAAATTATATCTACGTCTTGAACATTCCTTTCAATATAACGGACTCTCTTTTAATAGTGCTGAACCCTGTTGTATCTACAGATATAGCCAATTATCAATGCCCAGTCCTGCAAATGAATATTCGCAAATGCCTCTCTAGTGGGTCAGTCCACATGCTGGAGATGCATACCGATAGGGATCTCTTGACAAGAATGGTTATTCCCCCACTCTTGCAAAGCTTTACCTGTACTATATATCATGGCAGTGTTACTCTAAGAATTGCTCTACCTACCCAGTCTCTCTTACATTTTTCAGCTTCCTCAAGGGATAGGTGCGTCGCTTGTAATAAGATGACGTCTGTGTTTATTGAAGCTAGAAAAGAAATAGTCTTTTTTTCTCTTAATATAGTGTGTTAACCTATTCACGTTAATTGAGAGTAGTGTGATGTCTCTGTCTTTAGGGCAAGATATGTTGTAATTATCATGTTTATGGTGGCTTGTTATCCAGATCGTTTTACCACCTATTATGCGTCAGGTGTCAATGTCCTCTGTAACAGAAATTATTTAGGGGTTAGTCTTCGCATGTCTTTTCTATGTGTAGTTTGGACAAATATTCACAGGGTGGAAGGGAAGGGCATGTGTGGAGAGAGAATATGGAGTGTGGAGGTTATTAAAGGGATAAACTAGGGATACCTCTTGTGGATTAGATATGGAAGTTATCTAAAGTGTCACTCTGCAGTCCCTAGGCTTCTCCTAATCTACAGTCTGGTAGAGTGTTGCCCAAACTCTTGTTGCCCTGCAGGGCAGGACAGTCACCCTTTCACATAAGTGTCCTAATTGTTGTGGCATTAGCTGTACCTCCGCCAACTTTTACTTCAATGGCTGAAGGAAATTTTCCTTTAAGCATTGTTAGACCTGGTACCATTGGCGTGAGTCTCCTTTCCATTTTCCTCTGTTTTTGATCTGTTTGCTGGTTTTAGATGCTTTGGGCACTGTGCCACTGCTATTCAATGCCACAGTGCAAGTGCTCCCTATGTTAAATGGATGTATTGATTAGTGACTCCATGATTGAGTTATTGGATTTACTTGTCAAACCCTAGTATAGTGCACCATGTGTGCCCAGGGCTTGTAAATCAAATGCTCCTGGTGGGCTTGCAGCACTGGTTGTGCCACCCACAGAAGCAGCTTGTAAAGTGTGTCTCAGGCCTGCCATTGCAGAGCCTGTGTGCAGTTTAGTACTGCCATGCTGACTTGGTAAGTGCACCCACTTGCCAGTCCCTAAACCTTTCTTTTTCTTCATATCAGACACCCCTAAGGTAGGCCCAAGGGCAGGGTGCATTGTAAGGATAAGGAAGGACATGCCTTGGTGTGTGTGGCATGTCCTAATAGTGAATTACAGCCATTTTCGTTTTTCACTATTTCAAGGCTACCAGTCCCCATAGGCCAGAATGGGCAGTTTGATTATAACATCTTATAATCCTAACTGACTCAGGGAACATGGTAGAAATTCAAGTTTAGTATGCCTGAACTCAGAAAGATAAAATACAGCGAAGTTGGTTTTAACATTCTGGTGCCGATTCGGATCCTGGAAAAATTTCCCCCGTCCGAATAGAATCTGGACTTTTTACCGTCCGAATCGTACAAGAAGCGTGCAAACTGCCAAGTACGATACGCATGGGAAAAACTCCATACGAATCACATCCGTAAAAGTTCCCCACACGTCCTCGGGTCCGAAATTGTGTCCGACACATCCCCGGACGATTTACCGTACGAGTCGGAAAAAGTCCGACCGCGCAAGTACGATCACTCCCGTCCTTTCGATTTCACAACTGTATGGAAAAAACACCGTACGGACCGAACTCCCATAGCAAGCATGGAGACACGTGCCCGCATACGCGCCGAACACCCCACCACAGACCCCGCATGTACGCGCAAAATGCCCCCCGGCCGCGGATGTACGTGCCGAACCCCCACCAGTGTATGCATGGAGCGTACCCCCACCCATGCATGCATGGAGAGTACCAACTCCCCACCCGTGTATGTACGGACCGTACCCACACCCGTGTATGTACGGACCGTACCCCCACCCGTGTATGTATGGACCGAACCCCCACCCCACCCGTGTATGTACGGACCGTACCCCCACCCGTGTATGTACGGACCGTACCCCCACCCCACCCGTGTATGTACGGACCGTACCCCCACCCCACCAGTGTATGTACGGACCGTACCCCCACCCCACCAGTGTATGTACGGACCGTACCCCCACCCGTGTATGTACGGACCGTACCCCCACCCGTGTATGAATGGAGCGTACCAACACCCCACCAGTGTATGTACGGACCGTACCCCCACCCGTGTATGAATGGAGCGTACCAACACCCCACCGTGTATGTACGGACCGTACCCCCACCCCACCAGTGTATGTACGGACCGTACCCCCACCCCACCAGTGTATGTACGGACTGTACCCCCACCCCACCCGTGTATGTACGGACCGTACCCCCACCCCACCCGTGTATGTACGGACCGTACCCCCACCCATGTATGAATGGAGCGTACCCCCACCCCACCAGTGTATGTACGGACCGTACCCCCACCCGTGTATGAATGGAGCGTACCAACACCCCACCAGTGTATGTACGGACCGTACCCCCACCCCACCCGTGTATGTACGGACCGTACCCCTACCCCACCCGTGTATGTATGGACCGTACCCCCACCCGTGTATGCATGGAGCGTACCAACACCCCACCAGTGTATGTACGGACCGTACCCCCACCCACCAGTGTATGTACAGACCGTACCGCCACCCGTGTATGAATGGAGCATACCAACACCCCACCAGTGTATGTACGGACCATACCCCCCCACCCGTGTATGTATGGACCGTACCCCCACCCCACCCATGTATGTATTGATCGTACCCCCACCCGTGTATGAATGGAGCGTACCAACACCCCACCAGTGTATGTACGGACCATACCCCCACCCCACCCGTGTATGTACGGACCGTACCCCCACCCCACCCGTGTATGTATGGACCGTACCCCCACCCGTGTATGCATGGAGCGTACCAACACCCCACCAGTGTATGTACGGACCGTACCCCCACCCCACCAGTGTATGTACGGACCGTACCGCCACCCGTGTATGAATGGAGCATACCAACACCCCACCAGTGTATGTACGTACCGTACCCCCACCCCACCCATGTATGTACGGCCCATACCCCCACCCCACCCGTGTATGTACGGACCGTACCCCCACCCGTGTATGAATGGAGCGTACCAACACCCCACCAGTGTATGTACGGACCGTACCCCCACCCCACCCATGTATGTACAGACCGTACCCCCACCCCACCCGTGTATGTACGGACCGTACCCCCACCCGTGTATGCATGGAGCGTACCAACACCCCACCAGTGTATGTACAGACCGTACCCCCACCCCACCAGTGTATGTACAGACCGTACCGCCACCCGTGTATGAATGGAGCGTACCAACACCCCACCAGTGTATGTACGGACCATACCCCCACCCCACCCGTGTATGTACGGACCGTACCCCCACCCCACCCATGTATGTACGGACCGTACCCCCACCCGTGTATAAATGGAGCGTACCAACACCCCACCAGTGTATGTACGGACCATACCCCCACCAGTGTATGCATGGAGCGTACCAACTCCCCACCCGTGTCTGTACGGACCCTACACCCAGCCCCCCTTGTATGTACCGTGCGAAACACAACCACCGATGGACGGTGTGGACCAACACCCTGCCCGTGTTCGTACGCACCCTACCCCAGGCCCACACACCAGCACCCTCACCCAACATCGGGCATGTACAAGTCGGACTAAGCCATAGCAAAGGACAGCACTGTACAACAACATGGCCCATGGACGCACCGTACAGAGGCAAAAAACACTCCTACTGAACCAGAACTAACCAAAAAAACACAAGGACAGTCAATCCGAGGCACACAACACCACAAAACATATCCAACAAGGCCAAATACATCCTATACACTGACCTGCAACTGACAAACAGAGAAACAGAGGCCCAAACCACTACCACTCCTTATAACACACCCACCCAAAGTTCAAACACAGCCACACCCACAAATGGACCAATAAAAAGGCCCAACACACACAAACCATGATCCTTTGCAACAGATCCACTGCTGCCAGACCCCAAAGAAAACGCACTGCACCATACTTCAACCATCAATACACCTTACATTTGCACTCCTTCACACAACCACCATCACAAACACACCCTCATCACATTCACACACACACACCTGCACACCCACAACCATCCACACCCACACCCATCCACACCCCAACCCCCACAACCATCCACACCCACACCCCACACCATGCCCACCAACAAGAATCCAAAGTTCACAAAGGACGAGCTGGAGTCCCTTGTCGACGAAATCATCAGAGTCGAGCCACAGCTCTTTGGAACATTGGTCAGACAGACCAGCATATCAGAAAAAACTGCCATGTGGGAGAGGATAGTCAATTCCGTGAATGCTGTTGGGGCCACCAGAAGGGCCAGGCATGAGTGCCAAGCCAGGTGGTACGATCTGCAGAGGACGGTCCGCCGCAAAATGACGGACGAGCACAACCAGGCCAACATCACTGGAGGAGGGCCACCCCGCAGACCGGTACACTACCATCCCTGGGAGGAGAAGGTGATGGCCACGCTGCCGCCGTTGGTAGTTGAGGGACTAGAAGGAGTCCGAGAGCCTGGTGAGTACACAAACAACTCACCTCACATTGGGGGAACGCCTTATACAACCCAAATACCAATCATGCACGCAACCCCCCCAAAGCCAGCACCGGACACAACCACACTCCAAAAACACACACATGCCACTAGCGCCTCCATGCCCCATGCCCCAAGCAAGGCCATGCCAAGTCACAGGCCACACTAAACACCAACACAAGACAGGATGTCCCTGATGCCGGGAGGGTGGGCCTCAAAAATAACATAGAGCAACTCTGAAGCACACAATAATGCCCTCAGCCCATATGGCTTAGGGCACAGCCATACCAACAGTGTGTCCCCACACAGTACTGTTTTGCCAGCTAATGGTGGCCTCGTTGCAGGACGACATGGGTATGAAGGCACAATTTGCACATATCAGCAGCCAATGAAGACGCAGCACACTGAAAGAGTGTCAGCACACACCGCCACAGCAGCAGCGCACACTCAGACACTACGCCCAATGGGTGCCGGCAGAGAAGAAACAAACCCACATGAACAAGCCAATGGCCTTTGCAAGACCTGCAAACTGTGTGTGCCCAGGAAGCTGGGCTGAGGTGACAGAGGGTGACACACAGAGGGAAGGAGAGGGGCAGAGAGAGGGACAGAGACAGAGGTTGACACAGGGAGACAGAGGGAGGGAGGAGGCTCACAGAGGGAGGGAGAAGGGGAGACAGAGGGAGACGGACAGAGGGAGGAGGCTGATAGAGGGAGGGAGAAATGGAGACGGACAGTGGGAGGAGGCTGACAGAGGGAGGGAGAAAGGGAGATGGACAGTGGGAGGAGGCTGACAGAGGGAGGGAGAAAGGGAGACAGAGGGAGACGGACAGAGGGAGGAGGCTGACAGAAGGAGAGAGAAAGGGAGACGGACAGAGGGAGGAGGCTGACAGAGGGAGAGAGAAAGGGAGACAGAGGGAGATCAAATCACCCTTGGGTGGTGTGGCCATGTCCGCTCGTCAGCAGGTGGACTGTGTGCATGTAGACAAGGTTTGGCAGTGCCTTAACCCCCCCTTCAACCTTTGATAAACACTAGGCCATGTGTCAATCTGTGCGCGAGTACCTCCGTGCTGCAGGCACAAACAGAACCTTACACCCAGTATACCTACCCACTGTGTTCGTCAGAACCCTGTCACAAATTGTCAAGTTACCTACCTGCATTCTCAAATAGCATGGAATAAACACCATTTGGCCACGTACAGTGCAACACGTAAGGCGGCTCTGCATGGCTTGCTACGCCCGCTCACTACACTGCTGACTGCGTTCACAAAAGATGCATCAACTAAGACTGTGTCACACTTAGGTAAAGTGTCAAAAGCTGTGGCCAAGGGACATACCCATGCACAAGTGCACTGTGTGAGGAATGCTAGCCAAATCCAACCACCCAGAGGAACTGTGCCAAATCAAAAATGAATGAAACATGGATGTCGCATGTAACACAATTAACACTGTCTCTCTCACACACAGGTCAACGTCATCGATCTCCCCCCAACACTGGGGGGGAAGACTCACAGGACCAGGCTCTGCGTGAAGAGGACCCCACCAGCAGCAACGACTCTCACCAATCCGTGGATGACCCAGACCAACCTGGCCCCTCTGGTGTCCAACCACCTGCAGCACCTGCGTCAGGTACAAATGTGCCAACCACCACCCCCATTCCTGCCACATCCCAGGAGACACCAAGGAGCCCTGCCCGCACACAACAACGCAGCCAGTCTGTCCAGGAGGGACAAGGTTCTCCGGGCACCCAGGAGGAGGCAGGCGACACCGCAAATGCCATCCCTCAGGGGTCCCGGAGACCTGATGTGCCCACAATGGCAGGCCAGGCGCAAGTGGGCAGGGGTGGTGGGAGTGGAGGACGGCGGAGGCGCGAACCTGACCAGTTGGCTCAGGACCCAGCTATGGCACACGTCAGAACCATCCTGGACGCATACCGGCATGACTCCAGAGGCATCGCCCAGGTAGTGGAGACCCTCAATGAGATGAAGGCCCTGCAGGTTGAGCATCATGCCAGGATGGAGGCAAGACTTGCAGAGCTCTTGGCGGTGCACAGGGACGTGAGCCAATCCCTCCATCAGATCGCCCAAAGCCTGGCAAAGCCTCCCTGTGCCACCAGGCGTAGAGCAGCACCAGACCCAGGGAGGGAGGAGGAGGAGGATACATCTGATGGAGCGTCCCTTGCATCGTCAAGGCAGGCGTCTGAGGGTCCCCGCAGGAAGGTGGGTCGTCCATGAAAAAGACCGTGAGAGTCAGCGGAACATCACCGTCTCCCAGGTCACCTGCAGCAGCAGCAAAGGACATTCTCTGCCACATGGCCTTGCTGGTCACTGTCTGACCAATGTTGACAAAGACTGTGGCACAGACTCTGATGACTGTCAATGGCAAGGACACCAACTCCCCCTGTGAACTTTGGATTCTACACTCCCGCCAAGCACCTCTTGTCACCCCCCCAAACACGTACCCCAGCATTAATAAAATTCATCACAATCACAAGATGATGCCGTCATTTTGCATTATTCCACTACATGTCTGTGTTGTAAAGTCAAACCATGCCTGATTACTGAATTAACTCCAAACATCCATACCCTGGGGTCTGAGTCTGGCACAGGACACACATGGGTCACAACGTACCATCCAAGAAAGACATGGAGCACCATACTCACCCGTGATGGGCCCAACCAGCTGAGGGGGTGCCCGCACAACTGTGCCCACAGACCTATTTAGAAGAGCAACAGTCATGCGCAGAGGTCAGGGATCATGTGGAGTGTCCTGGGGTGGGAGTCCCAGGTATGTGTAGACACGTGGCAGGACCATGTCCTGCATGCTTGAGTCAGGTGTATGTGGAGAATGGTGGGCCAGCCAAGGTTGGATGCATGGAGATGGCACAATTGGGTGTTGGATCACAGTGCCACAAGGTTGTGTTGTGGGTGTGGGCTGCATCCTGAGTGTGTGCGTGGATTGAGAAGGACATCCTGCAGCTGGCAGTGATCCACTCCCCCCATCTCTGTTGGACGTTGATGTGGCCTGGTCGCCGGATGTAGTAGCAGAGCTGTGCAGATGCACCCTGGATGTGGACAAGTATCATGGGATTTCTAACGCACATGTCCGTAGAGTGCAGGGTAGGAGTAGACACGGATGTCATAGTTGACCTGGGGGATGGTCTCCCTCTTGCCTTGAGGTGGATGGAACTGGGGATCTTGTGCATAATGCAGAGTGTGCTGCCACATGAGGCACAGATGCTGCTGATCAGCATAGCACATGTCAGCAAGCAATCCATGATGAACACCAGCTCGTTTGCGTGGACACTGGGTGCCCTTGCAGCAGGGCCCGCAGCAGCATGCGCCATGTCAAGGAAACAATGCCACAAGTAGCACACAAAGACAAGGATCTCAGGAAGGAACCATGCAAAAGGTGTATGTCAAGGAAGGAATGTCTGGTTCAACATGGCACACACACACACAATGGATTCACATGCGGCACAGTGGCCGTCGTGGAGACTGACATGCCACAAAACCTACACAGCCATGGACATCATGCACAATACAGAATCTAATCCCTGACAAACAGCTTGCATCTTGCTACTCTACACATAGACTCATATGCACCATCTCTGAGAACAATGCCAGACATGCCGCATGCACAGTGGCAACAGACCACCATTGACAGAGATGAGGCACCTTGGAGGCAGAGGGACACCTTTATTACTCATGTGTGTCGGAATGCTCATGCAACTCTGTCAACACATACACAGGTCATGTGGATGAACACGTGGGACCAACACTGGCACCCCCCTTACCACCACAGATGCTGGAAATCCATGGCACTGGCACACAAGTGACGGATTACAGCTAAACACCCCCTGCTGCTCACAGAGAGCCTGCTATACAACATTGAGCCCCTAATGGGGAATTCACACACCATGTCAACCCGGTGCAACCCGTATGTTTCCGAGGCCAGTGTTACACACATTGATGGCTCCATCACAATCCCATTACAGATGACTGTCACCAAGTCTGACCATCAATTCAGGTGAATTCTGCTCCAGGTCATGTGCCCCATGGTGAATCTACATGTATGTGATGTATCCAAACATGAACAGGAGCAGTGCAGACACATTCAAAACAAATACCACTCCCAAAAAGCCGTGCTGCATCCCTTACCCGAAGGAGATTTTCGAACTTGTCCGTGCATGTCACGCTGATTCAGCACATGTTACTGTGTTCATGAGGAATAGCAGGAGCACAACAATGCCACCAGCAGACAGCATGCGCAAGTACCTGTGGATGGGAGACACACCAGAAGTCAGCCAAAAGAAGCACATCCGCATGCATGTGCATGTACTCGACATGGATTAGGTTGTCAACATGCGAGGTGACAATGATGACTCTGGAAAAACATTCTTCTATTGCACCATCACTCGAGTGACACATCCAAACACACCTCTTACTCACTTGGAAGACATGCAGATGGACACACACATTGCAACACATGCCACACACAGCCAAATGCGTGCACACTCAAACACTGGAACTCACCACTAAGCAAAGAAGTCGCGTATGAGCCGACTCCGCATGTCCTCTACCGCCTCCTTCTCCTCCACATCATTCGCCTCGTGCCCAAACCCTTCATCCTCCACGGGTGGATGGTCCTGCTCATCTGGATCCAGGATGAGTGGCACAGCTTTCTCCACTGCCATGTTGGGCAGCATGCAGCACACGAGGAATATCTTGCAGACCTTCACCGGTGCATATGGGAGTGTGCCACCGGTCTTGTGGAGGCAACGGAATCGGCTCTTCAGGAGGCCAAACGTCCTCTCTATCACTCGCCTGGTCCGCCCATGGGCGTTGTTGTAGCGGTGATCGGCAGCCGTGCGGGGGCTGCGGAGAGGCGTGATCAGCCATGGCATGTTGGGATAGCCAGCGTCCCCTACATGGAAACATCATGGACAAGAGTGGGTCAGGAGAAGCAGTAAGACAGGAAGATGAGGTTAAATACAGGACTGGCAGAGTATACCCACCAACAATACATGCCCGTTCGTTGCGCAGCTGCAGCATAATTTCAGGCACCCTGCTACGCCTCATGATGTACGCATCGTGTGCTGATCCTGGGAAACGAGCACAGACATGTGAAATCACCATGTTGGCAAGACACACCGCAAGGGCATTAATGGAGTGGTAATGCTTGCGGTTACGGAAGGCTACCTTCTGTGCCTGTGGTGGTACCAAAGCCACATGTGTTCCATCTATGGACCCAATGACATGGGGCATCCCTCCCAGGGCATAGAACTCACGCTTGACAGCTGTCAACTGCTCAGGAGTTGGGCATTTAATGAACTTATCAAGGTGCTCCAACATGGCCTCTAAAAAATCATGCAGAACACGGCTTAACATGGTTGGTGACATCCCACCGACATGGGCAATGGTATGTTGAAAGGTACCCGTGGCCAAGAAATGTAGGGCTGCCATCACCTTCATCTTGGGTGTCAGTGCACCAGGATACCTGTGTAGCGGTTGGAGGTGTGCTGCCAGCCGTGTCGTCAAGTCCACAATCAAACGTTGGGGGAAGCGGTAGCGGCGTATACAGTCATTTTCCCGCATGTCAGCCAAGTCCGGAATTGCTCGAGGGAGAGGCGGAGCCCTGCAGTGAATTAGAAGGGACAACAAAGAGTGAGTACAGTACACCACCAATGTCAATGTACTGAGCACATGGTCAACAGGCAATACACATATGCTACATACAGAGTCAGGTCTGTGCAATATGCCCTGGACACGTATGCCAGCCATGTGACACTCCTACCAAGAGACAGCTCCAAACGTTGATTCTCTTTTTTTTTTTTTTTTTTTAATCCTTTTTATTTCTTATCAACAAGAAAAAATAATGATTACAATTACACAAAAACATTGGTACATAAGAAAGGAGAAAAAAAGAAGAGCATAGACCTGATAGTATTGAAAAGAGAAAAGAGAAAGAGGAAAAAGGAGAAGTTGTAGAGAGAAAAATAGAAGATTCCAAATCTATTCAGCTAACAATATAAAAAAAAAAAAAAAAGGGTTTCTATTACTTTTTACATATTTTACCATAGATTGTTCAAAATAAAGGTCGCCATATCTTGTTGAATTTACATAATGCACGTACACCTCTTGTTTTAGCTAATGCTAATTCCATATCGTATGTTTCTTGAACCAGTCCCCACCATTCCAGTACCGATGGGGGAGTAGATAAAATCCATGCACGAGCAATTGTCAGCCTAGCACTAACCAATAGTATAGATATTAGCTCTGCTTGCCTACTATCAGTGCTCAGAGCTCCAATTAGTACCTCTGTAATTGAGAATACTAATTCCCTCCCTAATTTTTCAGATAATAATTCTGTTACCTTCTGCCAGTAATTTTTTAATAAAGGGCATAAAAAGAACATATGCTTTAAATCAGCTGCATGTAATTTACATTTTGGGCATTTTGTACGTTCATTAGGAGAACCTTGAGATAGCCACATTGATATCCTTTGTGGTGTGTAATATAATTGACAGATTGTTCTGAATTGTTGTAGCCTCAAATTAGAAGAGTGTACCGAATTATTAATTCTAGTAAATGCACGCAATATAGCATTAGCTGTAACTGAAATCCCTAATTTGCGTCCCAAGCTTTCAGCTAACTTATCACAATCATCTACCTTATAAATACATAAAGTTTTATATCCGGTACTTATTAGCGATTTTGTTTTTTCCTGATATATTTGTTCCAAGATAGCAGAGCTTGTGATATTTGTCAATTTCATATTTCGAATAAAGTAGTCTCGAATTTGGTAATATTTAAATTGCATGTATGGCTTTAACTTAAATATAATTTTTAGTTTCTCAAAATTCATGAATCCATTTTGATCGAATATGTCACCCAAGCATTTTATGCCTAAGCTAGCCCATCGCTTGCCCTCTGTATCTTGAAAAATTGTTGGTAAGCCCGGATTGCCCCACAAGGGAAGTTTATCATGGAAAAAAGTAATATTACAATTCAGCATAATAGAACGCCATATATTTACAATATCACGTGCAACCTTAAATCTAACCCGCTTGAAATAGTTTGGATCATTTACTCTAAGTAAGAACATCTTATATTCCTCTCCTAACATAAGTTTAAAATAAAAACATGAGTTCTGTCCTGTAGGATATATTTAACTCTTTATCCGACCTAAAAAAGCTGCCCAGAAATAAAGTTTAAAGTCTGGAAAGTCCAGACCTCCTTGATTACATGGAAGCTTAAGTAATTGAATTGCTCTGTGCGCGTTTTTATATCCCCAGATAAAGCTGCCACAGATTCCGTCTAGGCGTTTGAAAAAAGATGCATTTAATCTCAGGGGGATAGAGCGAAACGTTGATTCTCAACCTCATTATGCCATGCCATGAAACTAGCTGTGGGCCAGTGTAAGTGAGCAGGCAGACGCATTACAGGAGTTACAGACAACCAAATATGTGCAGAGGAAGGATGTTAATTGTACAGACAGGTTGCGGAACACTAGAGGCACAGGTCACATGTAATAGAAAAAGGACAGACCACACACCTTGCCATGAAGGATTACATGTCTAGAATGATCACACATACATTGAGAGTATGCAGATATGTCCTTGTTTTGAAACTCCGTGTTGAGGCATACATACACACCTTACGTCGGATTCCACATGTGGCCTGGTATGCGTAACACTGTGCCATGGCCATCTACACACAGACACATGTTGGTTGCAGCAACTGCAGATGCATTTGACCAAACACCTACAGCAAGCTAATGGGAACACACGGCACATACATGACATAGTCACATCGTGCAACGCGGGTAGTCACATGTCAGGTGTGAAAACCCCTGGAGCTGGCATCAGGGGACAGTTGCGTGTGTTGTTGACTGTGCCATGGCAGTGACGCTTTTCACAAGTGTTCTGTACTACATGCACACATGTCAAAGGAGTGAAGGGGATGTCTGGCACATAGTCCACCATCACACATGACATCTGTACACATCTCATCATACATCTATTGCCTTCACAACTCAGGAGTAATGTGCCACATTACAGCCTGACACACCTGTGCCCCACACATGTAGTACTGCACAGACAATGCCTTGATGTCCAGCCTTGGACAAGTATGTCAGCTCTATTCCTTTCTGTGTGCAGCCTGTCACCACTGTCAGGTGTGAAATGCACCGTACATGCGCTCTGAGGGCGTGTGTACGTTCCCCATCAATATGGGAGTGCTGCCGTAGGCCTACCCATAGTGATACGGAGCGTACACGTGTGTGTACGGGGCGTATCACTATGGGTACGCATACGCAAGCAAACCCATAGTGAAACAGCTCGTACACGCGAGAGAGAGAGCACTCACCTGCACAACCTTTGATTCCACAACACTGCTGCTGCTCGTGAATCCTCTGGCACCATGTCCAGTTCTGTGGAGAGGGCCCAGCCTTTCACCCACGAGGAGAACCAAGCCCTGCTGGATGTGATCCTCCCACAGTACCCCATGCTGTATGGTCGACCAGGGGTTCAGGTGAGTGCTGAGTCCACTAGCAAAGACTGTGCCCCTTTTTTGTGACTGTGACTTCTGCCATTGTGTCCAGGTGTAACACACATGCAATGTACTGTAGGGTGGGTCCCGAGTGGGGGAATGCCTAATGTCTCCCAGCCAGAGCATGCTGTGGTGCATGTCTGCTCTCCTCACTTGCATTGTGTGTTCTGTGACAATCACTGCATGTGGCATTACACATTCTGCCTGTCTAATCCTCCTGGGAATGTTATTTCTACAGTCCTTATGTGAATCTGTGGTCCCCCCAGTGTGACAGGTGGCAGTACCCACAGATGTATGTTTGTTTTGTGTACCTGTGCTGAGAGTGTACAAATGATGTGTTTGTCCCCTGGACATTGGTGTGTGTGTGTAAGTCCCCTGTCATGTGGGTGAGTGCATATGTGGAGTGTAGCACCCCAGCTGCATGAGGGATGGATATACCCTGCCCATCTGATGTGAGCAGGGAGCAGTGCTGTGTGTCTGCGGTGATGGGCCAGCCCCACACCTGTGACACCCCCCAGTCTAGTGGCACATGTGCAGAGTGAGGTGTGTAGCTGCAGTCGGCAATGGCAGGTGATTGTCCTGTGGCTGTGTGTGTCTGTGTACTCTGCTGAGGGTGCCTCAGTGGCCTGTGGCATGTGACTGCTTTGAGGTGCTGCACATAATCCTGGTGTCGCTTGTGATGCACAGTGTGAGCATGGATGATTGATTGTGTCGGACCCCTCATGCCACCTGTGTACTCTACAATGCCACCTAGTGCATTTTGCCTTCCACAGAGGAAAATGTCACTATGACACAGGTGTAATGAGTTTGATGCATTCTATGCCCTGTTAAAACCAGCCAATTTGTCCTAATGTGTGTCTCTGTGACATGTCGCAGGTGTATTGGTGTTGTCTCACTTTTTCATCGTCACAGGTGGGCGCCTGTGCCAAGGAGCAGATCTGGAAGGACACCGTCAGTGCCGTGAGGCAGACGGATGGTCGGAAGCGGCGCCTAGCCCAGGTGAGGAAACGCTGGCAGGATATCCGGTGCTGGACGCGGAGGATCGCACAGATCCTGCTGGGGGACTCACCTGTGAGCCAAAAGAACCATGGGCGCCGCCGTCTGACCCACATCCACAAGCGTGTGCTGGCGGTCGTCTTCCCTGACATGGACAGGCGCTTACGGGAAAAGCAGCATTAGGAAGGGGGTAGGTACATGTGTGTTTGTTGTGTGTCACCAGCATTTGTAAGTGCACAGTTGCATGGATACACTGCCAGGGTTTACATGTGCAGTGCAGTTCCTGGTCCCCAAAGTGTACCGGTGCTGTCCTTCCTCCCTTCCCCTCCTTGCCATGTGTACCCTGGTCTGTGTGTAGTCACACTTGCACAAGGTTATCTAGGCTGCCAGTTTATCGATGTGCCCAATGCTTGCAGCTTCATGTGTGGGGGTGGTGTGTAACAGGTTTTCGGACCTTGCCTGTGCCCTGTCCAGTTCAGTACTTGTGGGGTCCATGTCAGTTGTCACTGATGCTGAGTCCAGACATAGGAGTGTGTCTCAAAAGTGTATTGCTTTACAGCATGCATGTCCTATTTTGTGGCCTGTGACATGATGTGCATGAGTGTGAGATATGCAGAGTGCAGGGATGGTGGCTTGTGTTGCAGTCATTACCATTCAGGACCATGGAGTAGTGTGGCCACTACTGTCCCCTGGGGCATCTTTTCCTAGGTATCATGTGTGTAATCCAAAAATGTCGACAATCTCCGTGTCTACAGCATAGGTTGTGCTCTGTGCCATTGTACCCTGGCACCATTTGTATTTACGTAAACTCTGCTACATGTGTTCACTGTACAGGCTGTCCAAATGTCCCTTGTTCATACTCACGGGGGCCAGTGCCTGTGTGTCTTGGTAAAATGATCTGATGATGGCCATTTGTAGATGATGTATTTGTACCGGCGCACCAGGGGTATTTTTTGTCCAATTAGGATTTCTTGCAGGCCATGTGTTTTTATTCCAGACTAAGAGATGTAAGTGCTTCCTGTGTCTCAAAAAATTGTCTCATGTAGGGGGTGGTTGGTGCGGGCAAGGCCTACATGTCTAAACCTGGAGTCTCCTTGCTAGGTCTGGCCAGTGTGTGATGTTTGTCTGGACATACACTCAAGGTGCAGTGACCCATTAATGTTGGGCATGTTTTTAAGTATTTCCTTTGCAGCATGTTCCTACAGTTAATAGACATGGTTCCTGCTCATCCCTTTTTACGCCAACGCTGTGTGCTGCAGATGCTGTGCTTGTTTGTCCCCAGTGCCTGGCTCCTCTGTCCTAATCCATATCATGTCATTTGCTTTTGTGTCATGCTCTCCATAGTTGGTCAGTGGCATGGTGGGTCAACCAACTGTGTGTTGCAGGGCCTACATATGTACCATGTATTGTAGATATTACTCATGTTGCTTTTCAGGCTATGCACTGTGACCTATGTGGATTTGACTCATGTGACATATGTATACAGGTGTCTGATTATTTCCTGTCTCTTCACCTTGCCCACAGCATCGTCGAGGGACACCGAGGGAGACACTGGCACGGACCGTGTGGAGGGAGCGAGCACCAGTGCCAGCAGTGCAGAGTTGTCTGGCACATCGAGTGGCACGGAGGCCGACGGGAGTGCAGCGGAGGACCTGTCCAGTCAAACCACCACCGACTATGACGCAGACGGGTCCGAGGCTGAGCACTCCGAGGGGGCGGAGGCTGGTCCCACAGCTGACACCAGCACTCCATCACTACCCGCCCCCTCCATTCCGATCACCGGCCTCCCACTTGCTCGTGTCCCTTCCCGCCGTGCTCAGTCACCACGTGTCTTCTTCTTGCCAGGCACCGCACCCCCTGCCCCTGTCTCCACTGCTGCCACCAATGCCGAGTCTGTGGACATCCTGCGGCAGTTGCGGGTTGGTCAGACTGCGACGCTTAATGTCCTCCATGGCCACAGCCGATTGCTCAACCAGATGGAGGCATAGTTGGAGGGCATTTCAGCCGCGCAGTCTGACCAACGCAACTTGCTGAGGTCCATAGACTCGACACTGACTGCAGCAGTGGGTCTCCTGCAGCGCTACGTCCCACCCCCTACCCCTGCCCAATCCACACTTCCCACTCCCATGCCTGTCCCACGTACACCTAGACGTCAGCATGCACGCACCCCACCAGACACAGGCACCACACCAGCAGGGCAGGGCAAGCGCACACCTCCTGGCACGCACACACAGGGTGAGGTAGGCACACCCACTGGGTCGGGGGGCAAATGTAAGTCACGCAGCCAGAGTGGGAGTCCGCATTCAGCAAAATCCACTCCCTCCAAATCCACTCCCCTCAGCTCTCCTGGCCACGAATCCAGCAAAGATTCCTTCATGGCCGCTCTGTCCCTGAGCCCAACAGTGACACCACCCCGCAAGCGGGCAAAGGAGTCCCCGGTCAGGGTAGTTGAGTGCCCCCCCCCATCCAGACACTCCCCCAGTGGCTCTGCGACCCATTCCTCTGCCCCCCCCCCTCCTTGGGGCCTGTGGTTCCTTCGGGTGCAGGGGAGACGCTGGGGGACCTTGCTGACGTGTGCAGCGCCATCCTCACCACCTCCTTTGGCACTGCCCCACCCCCTGTGGTGGAGTCCTCCGTCCCTGCACCCACAACACCTGCGCTTGCCCCTCCTGTCCCTGCGGTGCCTGGTCCTTCCCCCCCACATGAGGCCCCCCCCCCTGTGGAAGACAGGGTGGTCTGAACTGTGCAGGCAAGCTAGGGGACACGTGTCCCACTGTGTCCCCCATCCAGCTGTGACTTATGGACTGCCCTATGGGCTTTGTAAATATTGAACTTTATCCAAACAAACATTTTTTGATCATGCTGAATAAAGCCATTTTTTTTTGCTTAGAACACTACTGCTTTTCTGGTATTGCTGTTGGTGGGGCTGCTACATGATTTTGGGTGGTGATCATGTGTTGGGTGTGTGGGAAATGTAGTAGTGTGCTGGTCATAGAGGGGACCCTGGTATCTGTGTGCCATCACAAGGTGTTAGCTAAGTTTCTTTGTTCATGTAAGCAGTTACTGCATGGTGAAATTGTCCCAAGGTATGTTCCTTCCTCTGTGTACCCTGACATCTTCCCTGCAGGGTGTTTCCAATATGTTGTGCTGAGCTGTGTCTACATTAGCTGGGTGTGTGACGGACCCCTTCAACTTTGGCCATGCATGCAGAGCGATGTCTCCACCTGCATCATTCGTGGCATCCTTGGTGATCACTGTACTTGTGTATTTAGTCTGTTGACATGACTTCATGTGGACATGTTCCCTTTTCGGCAGTATGCATGTGTGTACTCCCAGCCTCGCACACATGTGTTACATGTACTGCAGGGTCTTTGTGCACCTGACTGACAATTGTGGCCATTGGATCTGTGGGTACTCCACCCTTTTTCTTTCCATGGGCACTGCTGGGGGCCTCTGCACCCACCCCTCCTGTGTCTGGGCACTGCTGGGAGGACTCTGCACACACCCCTGCTGCGTCTGGGCACTGCTGGGAGTGATAGGCACCCACCACTCCTGTGTCTGGGCACTGCTGGGAGGACTCTGCACACACCCCTCCTGTGTCTGGGCACTGCTGGGAGGACTCTGCACACACCCCTCCTATGTCTGGGCACTGCTGGGAGGACTCTGCACACACCCCTCCTGTGTCTGGGCACTGCTGGGAGGACTCTGCACACACCCCTCCTATGTCTGGGCACTGCTGGGAGGACTCTGCACACACCCCTCCTGCGTCTGGGCACTGCTGGGAGTGATAGGCACCCACCCCTCCTGTGTCTGGGCACTGCTGGGAGGACTCTGCACACACCCCTCCTGTGTCTGGGCACTGCTGGGAGGACTCTGCACACACCCCTCCTGCGTCTGGGCACTGCTGGGAGTGATAGGCACCCACCCCTCCTGTGTCTGGGCACTGCTGGGATGACTCTGCACACACCCCTCCTGTGTCTGGGCACTGCTGGGAGGACTCTGTACACACCCCTCCTATGTCTGGGCACTGCTGGGAGGACTCTGCACACACCCCTCCTGTGTCTGGGCACTGCTGGGAGGACTCTGCACACACCCCTCCTATGTCTGGGCACTGCTGGGAGGACTCTGCACACACCCCTCCTGCGTCTGGGCACTGCTGGGAGTGATAGGCACCCACCCCTCCTGTGTCTGGGCACTGCTGGGAGGACTCTGCACACACCCCTCCTGCGTCTGGGCACTGCTGGGAGTGATAGGCACCCACCCCTCCTGTGTCTGGGCACTGCTGGGAGGACTCTGCACACACCCCTCCTGTGTCTGGGCACTGCTGGGAGGACTCTGCACACACCCCTCCTATGTCTGGGCACTGCTGGGAGGACTCTGCACACACCCCTCCTATGTCTGGGCACTGCTGGGAGGACTCTGCACACACCCCTCCTGCGTCTGGGCACTGCTGGGAGTGATAGGCACCCACCCCTCCTGTGTCTGGGCACTGCTGGGAGGACTCTGCACACACCCCTCCTGTGTCTGGGCACTGCTGGGAGTGATAGGCACCCACCCCTCCTGTGTCTGGGCACTGCTGGGATGACTCTGCACACACCCCTCCTGCATCTGGGCACTGCTGGGAGTGATAGGCACCCACCCCTCCTGTGTCTGGGAACTGCTGGGAGGACTCTGCACACACCCCTCCTATGTCTGGGCACTGCTGGGAGGACTCTGCACACACCCCTCCTGTGTCTGGGCACTGCTGGGAGGACTCTGCACACACCCCTCCTATGTCTGGGCACTGCTGGGAGGACTCTGCACACACCCCTCCTGCGTCTGGGCACTGCTGGGAGTGATAGGCACCCACCCCTCCTGTGTCTGGGCACTGCTGGGAGGACTCTGCACACACCCCTCCTGTGTCTGGGCACTGCTGGGAGGACTCTGCACACACCCCTCCTGTGTCTGGGCACTGCTGGGAGGACTCTGCACCCACCCCTCCTGTGTCTGGCCATGTACGCTCCATACATACACGGGTGGGGGTACGGTCCATACATACACTGTTGGGGTGGGGGTATGCTCCATACATACACTGTTGGGTTGGGGGTACGCTCCATACATACACTGTTGGGGTGGGGGTAGGCTCCTTAGGTACGCGGGTGTGGGTACGGTCCGTACATACATGGGTGGGGGTACGCTCCGAACATATGCGGGTCTGGGTACGCTCCATGCATACACGGGTGGGGGTACGCTCCATACATACACTGTTGGGGTGGGGGTACGCTCCATACGTACGCGGGTGTGGGTACGGTCCGTACATACACTGTTGGGGTGGGGGTACGCTCCATACATACACTGTTGGGGTAGGGGTAGGCTCCATATGTACATGGGTGTGGGTACGGTCCGTACATACACGGGTGGGGGTACGCTCCGAACATACGTGGGTCTGTGTACGCTCCATGCATACACGGGTGGGGGTACGGTCCATACATACACTGTTGGGGTGGGGGTACGCTCCATACATACACTGTTGGAGTGGGGGTAGGCTCCATACGTACGCGGGTGTGGGTACGGTCCGTACATACACGGGTGGGGGTACGCTCCCAACATAAGCGGGTCTGGGTACGCTCCATGCATACACGGGTGGGGGTACGCTCCATACATACACTGTTGGGGTGGGGGTACGCTCCATACGTACTTGGGTGTGGGTACGGTCCGTACATACACTGTTGGGGTGGGGGTACGCTCCATACATACACTGTTGGGGTGGGGGTAGGCTCCATACATACGCGGGTGTGGGTACAGTCCGTACATAAACGGGTGGGGGTACGCTCCGAACATACGCGGGTCTGGGTACGCTCCATGCATACACGGGTGGGGGTACGGTCCGTACATACACTGTTGGGGTGGTGGTATGCTCCATACATACACTGTTGGGGTGGGGGTACGCTCTATACGTACGCGGGTGTGGGTACGCTCCGTACATCCACGGGTGGGGTGTTGGTACGTGCCGTACATACACGGGTGGGGGTACGGCCCGTACCCAGGCCTTTGGAACGTGGGTACGGGCCCTACCGCCATTATTGGGGTGACGTAGGGGTGGGCGTGGTACGACTCGTACCCACGCTCTTAAGGCATGGGTACGGTACATACTGGACTTGTTGTGTTGCCGGTTCGCGTCTACATCCACTTCCATTGCTAGACACGCCCCCACCCCCTCGAAGTGACCAGGCCCTGAAGGTCAGGTATGTCCAGGGCATGTATGATTTGTGACTTGGGTGGGGGTTTTGTGTCCTGCCCCTGCCCCCCCCTTTGCCCCTGGGTGTTGTTCTGACCTTCTGCGGCGTCTGCGGCGGTTCCTGTAGAGCAGGTGGACTGCTATGAGGGCTGGGATGACACGTAGGTTCGGGTCCATGGCTGTCCGTCGCGTACAGGTGCTCCTTGCGCGCGTCGTCCTGATTTCCTGGCAGTTTTTGGCAGGCGGAGAATTTTATCCGTGCGGGGTGACGTCGGTGCGGATCGTACTTTCTGGTTCGTGAACCGCAGCCTGCATGCGTCCCGACGTCACCTCGGCGTTTTCCCGGATCACATTTGTATGTATATTTTCGTCGGTCGGTGTTTTGTACGGATCGCACGGAAATGGTGTTTCCATACGAATCGTACTTGCATTTTTGTAATGTTTTTTCACCGGGTACGAGTCGGACGGAGAAAATGCTCCGTCCGACGGTTCGTACCCGGTTTCTCCAGGATCGGAATCGACGCCTCTGTGTTTGAAAATACCACTTTTAGAAAGTAGATATTTTCTTGCCTAAACCATCCAGCCTGCCTCTGCTAGCTTGTGTATTGTGTGTCTGGTTTTGTGAGTCACAGGGGCTGGGGGATTCCAGGAGGCAGGGTGAGTCAGCACAGGGCTGAATAGACCTATCTGCATGTAGAGTTGGCCTGGGCGGTAAATTCTGTTCCACTCGTGGAATTTGCGGAATTTGGGTAATTTCGCATTCGCGAAGAACGCGGAATTACCCAAAATTACGCGATCTGCGGTTTTGCAGATTTTTTTGCTTGTTTGCACTTTTAAAATGCATGTCCATGAGATATTTCTCCCCAAGCATGCAAACAGCATTCGCGAACAGGAAAAAAGCATCGCGAACAGGCGGAACAAGCAATTCCGCATGTTCGCGGAACTTTGCGTAGCGCGTCTACGCAAATTACACCCACCCCTAATGTAGAGTGGTGGGAGGAGATAGCACCTGGGCCTGAATAGGGCTGTGCTTGCCTTTCACAATGCTGGCTCCATCTCCTGTGGTGCGTCTGATGTCCCTGGCCCACACTGTCAAAGGAAAGAAGGAGTCCTGTAACCAAAGTGCCCCAGGACTGCACAGAACTGGTTTGTGCTAGGTACAGGTCCCTCTGCCTTAAGGGGACAAAGGATTTAGTTGTATAAATATGGGGACCCAAACCCCAAGACTTTAGATCACTTCAGGAACAACAAGACAAATATTTGCCAAGGAGAAGAACCAAGGAAGCTGCAGGAGATTGGACTGCCCCTCTGCCAGTGTGCTGTTTGCTGGGTTGGCCTGCAGTGGTGTCTTCATTGCCAAGGAAAGGAGAAGGAACTTTTACAGAACTTTGCTCATCTTGCAGAATATTTCTCCAAGAGCTTGAACATAAGCTTGCCTCCTGCTGAAGTCTCAAGGACAAAAGACTTCACCACCAGCTCCCCTCTGAATTTCCTTGCTGGGAATTCTGCCTGCAGAAGCCTGCATGTCGATGTGAGCTGGAAGCGCGACTCAACGAGAAGAAGCGTGTCGCAGCTGTTGCTGTCGCTTCGCCAGAGAAGCATGTCTTCGTCAAAGCTGTTACAGAGTCGCCGCATGGCGGCCGGGCTGCACGCATCATCTACACGTTGTTGCATCAAGGGTGGCATCTTATCGCATCGCACCATATTGTCGCATCGCTGTGCCATCTTGCCGCATCGCAACCCGGCCGCAGTACGAGAATCTACGCATCCCCTCCTCTCCGGTAAGTATCAAGACGCATTCCCTACTCTGTGCAAGCATTGAGGTGCGACGCATCGTCTTCCCTAAAGCAAGGAACCGACGCATCTCCAACGTTGCGAGCCTTTTGTTTATTTTGCGTAACGCATCCAGGTACTTTTTTGATAACTGTGTCGCATTTATCACCAACTAGAACTAAGTTACTTCTACCATCTTTTAGTCTATTTTAAGTACAGTATTGTGGATTTTTATCATTTGTGGTCTTGTGTTAAGTCTATATAATGAATACTTATTTTTACAAAACCTGTGTGGTGTCCATCCATAGTGTTTTCACTGTGTTACTGTATGGGTCCACAAATGCTTAACACGCTGCCTCTGAGATAAGCCTGTCTGCTCGTGCCAAGCTACCAAGGGGGTGAGCAGGGGTTATCCAATAGTGTAATCCCCTTTCCCTGATTTAGAAGAAAGGGTCCCTATTTGGTCAAAGGTACCTACCTCTGCCAACTAAAGACCCCCAGTTCTAACATTGGCGGTCAGCAGTGAGGATTTGTACCTGCATTTGTGACTCATATACAGTAATTGGTGTGCACTACAAGTGAGTGCAGAGCAAACGCGACCACATACTTTTTCTGGTAGAATTCTTTTTTCCATGGACTGTTATTTTTCCTGAGAACTGCCAATTCTTACTGCCATGAGTAGACCAGCATCTGTTGCATCTATGGAGCTAGATTATGAGGAAGAGAGGTTGGAAACCTACACTTTGAAACAGCTCAAGCATCTCTGCAAGAAATTGAAAGTTGCTACATCAGGCATTTCCAAAAAGGATGACTACCAAAAGGCGCTGAGGGCCTGGGTAGAAGCAAGAAAGCCCCCTGAGTTGGTGGTGGGGCCAGCTGGAGATGCAGATTGGCAACTGGATAGGCCAGTGTTTCCAGCCAGGGGAGGGGAACTGTCCCCACCTGGCAACAGTATCTCTTCCAAAGACCTGTCGCCCAGAGAGCTGGAAGACTGGGAGAGAAATAGGGCACACAAGCTGGAGAATGCTAAGCTTAAGATGGAGGGTCAGAGGGAAATAGAGAATAATAAGTTGTCCTTGGAGAGAGAGAGAATGAGAATGGAGCATGAGAGGATGTTGAGGGAGTTAGAGATCAAGGCAAAAGGCTTAGAGATCAATCCCTCTGGTGGCAGCGCACCATCGGTGCCTTCAGAACGCAGTTCCCAAGGATGTCATCAAAGATTTCCACAAGCATGAGGGTATTGGTAGCAATGTTGGCCCACCGGGTCCCTGAGAAGGATTGGGGAGCGGGGTTGTGGGGCTGCTTTGTGAGTGAAGGGAGGGATACTTTGTTAGACCTACCCAGTGAGAATAGGATGTCTTATGCCCACATGAAGTAAGCCCTGATGACAAGGTATGGTTTGACCCCAGAACTCCATAGACAGAGATTTAGGAGTTGTAAGAAGCTGGAGAGACACACTTGGGTAAAATATGTATCTTTCTGTTGCAGAGCTATGGATGGTTGGGTGAAGGGTAGCAAAGTGGATACTTTTGAAGCACTCTATGATTTGTTTGCATGGGAGAACTTGTCTGCTAATTGTTTTCCAGAGCTACACTAGCACCTAATTGATAGCAAGTTAACTAACCCTAGGAAGCTTGCTGAGGAGGCGGACCGCTAGGTCAGTACCAGGGTCCACAAGGGTCATGTGGGAGACTCAGACAAGGGTGGGCAGGGACCCCAGCAGAAGAGTGGGGGGACAAGGGTAAACAGAGGGAGTTCCAGAAAGGGCCCCAAAGTAATTCCCAAGGGAACCAAGGGAAGGGTTCCCAGCATTCCCCTGAGAAAAAGTCAGAGCCCCCGACAGGTAAACCTGTTTACAGGGGGCCCACTACATGCTTTCAGTGTAAGCAAGTGGGACACCATTGGTATGATCCCCAGTGTCCCCAAAAGGGTCAGTATGTGCCACCCCATGCACCCCCGTCAGATGGTGAGTGTAGCCCTGGGAGGGGAGGAGATGAGTGCCCAAGGTGGGTGGGACCCGCAGAAATGTCCCTTGTCTCATTAGGAGACTTTGAGATGGTCCCTAAGGCTCAGCTGCCTGATAACACTGAGAAATAAAGGCAGTGGGTGACCATCAATGGCCATAGAGTAGAGGCTCTTAGAGACACCGGAGCTAGTGTGACAGCTGTCAGGTGTCACTTGGTGTCTGAAGAGCAGGTGGTCCCCAATGCATTTTACCCAGTTGGTGCCACTTAAAAAATAGAGAGCCACTGCAAGGTGACTCAGGTTCCCTTCAAGTGGGGGGGGGGTCTCAGTTACTCTCCAAGTAGCTGTGAGGCCAGCCATGCCTGCTGATTGTCTGTTGGGCAATGATTTGGAAAGCTCCCCTTGGGATAAGGTGGAGAAGTAGGCTCATCTGGAGATGTTGGGCCTGCCTGAGTGGGCGTGTGTGACCACTCAGTCTATGGCAGCCAGTAAGGGTGTTCAAGAGATCCTGGACCCTGAAATATGGCCCAGGAACCTGTGTTAAAGAGAAGAGGTGGGGGTGCGGGAAACCAGCCCCCATTGTTCCCACGGTCCAGGAGGAGGCAGACCATGAGGGGGATGCCCTGGAACCTACAGGGTAACAGGTTGCTGAACTGGGGGACTTGCTTGAGCTGACTCATTGACAGCAAGAAGGAGGACCCTCCAGGATGGAATTTTGTTCAGAACAGAAGAAGTGCCTTTCTCTTGCGGGTTTACGGCAACAGGCAACAAACCAGGCAGCAGGTGATCAGTCTGTGTCACATTGGATCTACTGGGAGAACGACCTGCTGTATACAGAGCCTAAGGTTGCTGAGTCTCGGTCAGCCCGTGTGCTTGTGGTACCCCAGAGCCTCAGAGCCTTCCTACTGGGTTTGGCTCATGATGTACCTTTAGCTGGACATCTGGGGCAGGACAAGACCTTTTAAAGGCGTGTCACCCACTTTTATTGGCCCCAGATGCGGAAGGGTTCAGACACTCATTGTAGGAATTGTCAAACTTGCCAGTCAAGTGGGAAAAGTGGAAGGAGGCAAAAGGCTCCTCTCCAACCTTTCCCTGTAGTCAGTGCCCCCGGGTGGGCATTGACATTGTGGGGCCACTGGACCCCAAGACAGCCATGGGCAACAGGTTTATCCTGGTCTTGGTGAACCATGGTACCTGGCACCTAGAAGCCATCCTGCTCAGGACAGTGACGGCCCCCGTGGTGGGATGTACACTAATTGGGATTTTCTCTCTTGTGGGGTTCCCCAGAGAGGTGGTGTCAGACCATTGTACCAACTTCATATCTATATATATGAAGGTCCTGTGGCAGTAGTGCAGTGTGACATACAAGTTCACCACTCCTTCTCACCCCCAAGGTAATGGGCAGGTTGAGAGAGTCAACTATACCCTTAAAGGCATGATTATGGGTCTTGAGGAACCAATGAGGCGTAAGTGGGACGTCCTTTTGCCATGCCTTCTATTGCTTACCGTGAGGTGCCACAAAAGTCCCTAGGGTTCAGTCCCTTTGAACTGTTGTATGGACACCCAGTAAGAGGACCTTTGAGTCTGGTCAAGGAAGGCTGGGAGTAATCTCCCAGGAAACCTCCCCAGGATGTATACAGTTACATGCTGGCCTTCAGGAACCAGACTCGGCAATTCAGACAGCTCGCTCAGGTTAATCAGGAAGCCAGCCAGGAGGAGGTGAAGTGGTGGTACGATCAGAATGCCACTCTGATTGAGCTTTAACCTGGACAGAAAATTTGGGTCATGGCCCCTGTAGAGCCTTGTGCGCTCCAGGACAGGTGGACCGATCCATTTGAGGTGGTGGAGTGCAAGAGTGATGTCACCTATCTGGTGAACTTGCGGTCTCCATGGAACCCTTTGCGGGTGCTGCATGTTAACTGCCTGAAGCCCCACTTAGAAAGGTCCGAAGTCGGCATGCTCCTAGCGATGGATGATGGAGTGGAGGAGGAGACCAAGCCTCTTCCTGACCTCCTGTCTGCGACAGAGCAAGATGGGTCAGTGGATGGTGTCAACCTCTCTGCCACACTGAACCCTGATCAGCAGCAAGATTGTCACCAACAGTTGGGGCTATTCTCTGATTTGTTTTCCCTGGTTCCTGCTGTCACTGAGTGGTGTGTCCATGATGTGGACATTGGGGACAGTCCTCCTGTGAAGCAAAAGGCTTACCGAGTGACTGACCGGGTCAGAGCTTACATCAAGGAGGAGGTCTCCAAGATGTTTGCCTTAGGGGTGATTGAGTCCTCTAAAAGCCCTTCGGCCTGCCCAGTAGTCTTGGTCCCAAAGGCTGCTGCGCCTGGTGCCACACCCAAACTCCGGTTCTGTGTGGGCTACCGAGGACTCAATTCAGTCACCAGGACTGACGTACACCCCATCCGCAGAGCTGATGAGCTCATTGATCGGTTAGGGGCTGCACGGTACCTCAGCACGTTTGATTTGACATCTGGGTACTGGCAGATCGCCTTGACTGATGGGGCCAAAGAGAGGTCAGCATTCTCCACACCAGATGGGCACTACCAATTACGGGTTATGCCCTTTGGGATGAAGAATGCCCCTGCCACCTTTCAGAGGTTGGTCAACCAGGTGTTGGCTGGAATGGAGGATTTCAGTGCCGCCTACCTGGATAACATCGCAGTGTTCAGCGCCAGTTGGGAAGAACATCTGCGCCACCTCTGGGAAGTGTTGATGGCACTGTGCAAGGCAGGCCTCACGATCAAGGTGAGTAAGTGCCAGATCAGGCAGGGCGTCTGAGGTGTACTTGGGGCACTAGTTAGGGAGCGGCCAGGTGGTGCCCCTACAACCCAAGATTGATACCATCCTGGCATGGGAGCCCCCAAAGACTCAGACACAGGTGAGAGCCTTTTTAGGACTCACGGGGTACTACAGGAGGTTAGTCAAGGGGTATGGCAACATTGTTGCACCCTTGACTGATCTGACTTCCAGGAAGCAGCCCAAGAAAGTGAACTGGACTGACACCTGTCAGAAGGCTTTTGACGCCCTGAAGACTGCCATGTGCACAGCACCCGTGCTTCAGGCACCCAAATTCTCAAAATAATTAATTGGTTGTTTTTTTCCTACAAATCCGTAAATCCTCCATGACCATCAGTGCGGTCCCTGGGTAACTTTGTGATGGATTTTCGGGTCCACACAGGATCTATGACTGTATGTGTGAATATCAGAGTGGGTCTGTGAGTGGGTGTGTGAGTGGGTCTGTAAGTGGGTGTGTGAGTGAGTCGGTGAGTAGGTTTGTGCGTATCTGTGTGGGGCTGGGAGTGGGTGTGCAAGTGTCTGCATGGATCTGTGAGTGGGTATGTGACTGAGTGTGTGTGTGAGTGTCTGAATGGGTGTGTGAAGGGGTATAAGACTGTCTGAGTCGATCTGTCAGTGGGTGTGTGAGTATTTGTGAGTGGGTGTGTGAGTTTCTGTGAGTGGGTGTGTGAGTTTCTGTGAGTGGGTATGTGAGTGTCTGAGTGGGTCTGTCAGTGGGAGTGTGAGCATATATATTTTTTTAGGTCATGGCGTGCTCTGCGAATCCATGTGGAGTTACTCAAGGGGCCGCACTTCTTACGCAACATAACTAATTTTGCTACCTCTGTTACAGAAATATTGGTTCAGGTGTTCCTTCAAGGTACCCGGAGAGACTGACAATAGTGGCGGTGTACCACCCTTGATGAAAGTGTGACTACAGGGGATCGCTTTCGACTCCAGTGACAGTTTTAGCATTCATCTAAATGAACTCATTACCATTGGATGAGTAAAGTTACCAAACGCTCCAGACTTACAGGTGAAGTAGTTTCCAGTATAGTGGGTTTACTAGAGGGGTTTGGATTGGAAAAGCAGCATAGGGATCCGGTTTGTCCTGACAAATGCTGGATAATAACCTAAAACCAGCAGAAACATGTTAACCTCTATGCAGAACGGAGGGGTGGTGAGTACCTAATTTACTCACACCACCACCATCCGAGGGCATCTCTATACCCTTTTTTATATCTGACTAGGGAATAGAGGAATAAAATTATTATTAAGATATCTCATAGCCAGTTTTAATCTATTATATGTCTGCACTTTTATAGGATCCTACTTTTTTCCTTTTTTCTCATTGTTTGTATTGTCTACTCCTATTGCTCTGTCTCTAGCGTTGGGTTGTGCAGAGGCACTAGTAGCAGCCCTATTTTTTTTTGTTTTGTTTTTTTGTCCTCATCTCACCTATAAACTGCTTGCAGGACTTATCCGGTCTGCGATGTTAACGAGGCGCCCTCCGACCGCCTGCACTAGTTTAGGTTATCCAACCAATCCCCTTTTATCATCCGGGATTTAGGTGTTAATTATAGGACCGTGATGTTTGTCAGCCCTTAGGATCAACCCAGTCTCAGTTCCTGACTTAATATTATAAATGGTGCCCAAAGCTTTGGAGGGCTAGGGCTAGAACTTATAATTTCCAGCCGAGCCATAGCCAGTGCAGATTTTAACCAGTCTTCAGCTTTCGGGGGAGGGGGTCTTTCCATTTAAGACGGATTTCCCTATGGGCCAGCAGGATCAGACATAACAGCAGACCTCTGTGTGACTGTTCCAAATGAGCCGTAAACACCTGATCGTTGGAAAAAAAGCAGAGATCTATTCAAAACAATTTCGATTCCAAAGATCTTACAAAGATACCTACACATCCCTTCCCAGTATATTCCTAATTTAAGACATTCATAGAAAATATGTATATCATTAGCTTTAGGAAGTAAACACCTCGGGCATCTCGGTTCAGGGATTGGGGCAAATTTTGAGATCTTGTCCGGAGTGTAGTAGATTCGATTGGTAACAAAAAAATTTTTTTTCTTCAGACTAGCTGAGTTGGTGTATTTGTAAAGCAGAGTCATAGAGGGTTCCAAGAGATTTCCGATATCCGCTTCAAAAGGGGAGTTATTCCAGACTGCCACCTGTTGTGGAATACCTACATCGTCTGCGTTGATCAAAAACCTATACCAAATTGAAATTTCCTTCTTCAGATGTTGAATGGTTATAAGCACATCTTCCACCTCTCCGTTGCCCCTAAAGTTCTCCTTTTCTGTTTCAAACCAAGATTTTAATTGGATGAACTTAAACCTTGAGAACCCCGGGCCTATTCTTGCTTTTAATACCTCCCAAGGGTTTATACCGTTTTCATCCCCCAAGTCGGACCATTTAAGGACCCCCGCTCTTTTTATGGGGAGAGCCATACTGTCCTGAAGACAGGGGGGGGTCCCGGGGTAGTCCCATATCGGAGCCTGGACAAAGTAATAGCCTTTCCCGCATCTGGAACGGAAGTTATACCAGACTTCCAAGGCATTTTTTATCACCTTTAACCTTACTCTTTTAAAGAATATTGGTGAACCGAACTTGTAGAGAAACCCACCCTTACCCCCCATCCTTCCGAGATGGCCGCTTTCCCCAACAGTATGCCCCATGCACTAGCTGTTGGTTCACCCAGAAGCATCCTCATAGCCTTAAATTGAAAAGCAACCAGATACATGCGGATATCAGGGAGGGCCAATCCCCCTTTGACTAGACGGCGCCTCAATTTTATCCATGATAACCTAACACCTTTCTCTCCCCAGATGAAACTCCCGATTTTACTTTGCACCTTAGAGATGGAGTGTTTAGGGAAACCTAGGGGGACCGCATTAAACAGATAGGTTAACTTCGGGAGGATGATAATTTTTACTAGGTTCACTTTCCCGAAGATGGTCAGAGGGAGATTCCTCCATCTTGCGAGCAGCTGATCTATTTCTTTTATTATTTTTTCCAAATTAATTGAGGGAATTTTTTCAAGATCTTTCACGATAATAATCCCAAGATATTTAAATTTAATGCTGGTGGCCCCACTCCACTGATCGATGTTCCAACACATGACATCCGTCTTTGTGGAGTTAGCCAAGTACCCGGAGATTGAACCAAAATCTTCCAACAGGGACCCAACCTTAAGCATTGTTATCTCGGGATTATCTGTATATATAACTATGTCGTCCGCATATAATGCAATTTTAGACTGATATTGCTGAGTTTTGAACGGTGGGATAGTCTCATCTAACCTTATAGCCTGAGCGAGAGGCTCAATATACAGATCAAACAAAAGGGGTGAAATGGGGCAACCCTGCCTAGTCCCTCTTTGGATTTCAAAGCTAGGAGTGAGTAGGCTGTTAATAAGGATTTTGGCTGAGGCACCATGATAGCATCCTCTCAGGGTGTGAATAAAAATTGGACCAAAACCCATCTCCTCTAGAACCTCCCAGGTTGGAATGCTGGGACCCTGGGATAGGAAGCGGAGGAACATGGCGGCCGCCAGATAACGGTCGCGGCCACACTCACCTCGGGTTCTTGTTTTCTCTTTCTTTTTGGAAGAATGGTCAGAGGGCAGGAGGGCGCACTTTGAAGCCATGAACTAATTCTCGGTTCGATATTTCCATCTCTCCAGTCTGATCTCGGTGGCTTCTCCATCGGCTGCCCCTTCTTCCCTCACGTCTCCCCGGCCTCGCTTGCCTAATGTGGACGGGCCTCGGTATTGACGGTACGCGAGCACTCTCTGTCAGAGAGTTCCGAGGCTGGAGGTGGGAGGAGGCGGCAAGGCATCGAAGACGCCGCAACGCCGCCTGCTTCTGGTTCCGGGTCGCGGGGGCAGAGATAGCACCTACAGCGGCGGCTGGCGAGGTATGTGGTTTGCTGGAGATGCTGGATGACATTCGGCAGGAGCATGCAGCTTTATTACCCAAAGTAGGAGCTGCATGCCAATTACTCGGTGAAGGTGAAGGCGGAGGAGCTGTACGAATTTCGGGGGGGGGCTCAAGTGCCGGTAAGGCAGAGAAGATTCTCCAGTCTGTTTGGGGGGGGCCTGTGGCCTGGGGAAGGAAATATCGATTCCACTAGCAATTGCATGGAGGGGAAAGAGGGGGGATACCCAAAGGATATATCCTCTCCTCCCAGAGTGGGCCGGTATACCTTAAGAACCAGAGTTGCTTATTCATTACAAAATTCCGAAATTACTCAGGCCATTGTGACCCCTAAAAAACCTTCCATCGTTAATTTAACTAAAGCGAAGTTAAGGAGGTCGGGGGCCAAATTCGGGGAGGAGGAAGAAGACGAGGAATTAAAACAAAGAGGGGTTTCTAAAACTAAAATTAGAGCAAAAAAGAAACCTGCCTTTATCTCAAAAGTTACCCCCTCCCTCAAGACTTACTATAGAGCTATGGCCACCACCACAGAGCTTAATGAAACAACAACTGCGGCAAATCCAGATGAATTAGAGGGAGTCTTCACCACAGTAAAGCAGAAGATTAAACAAAAATCTGGGAGTGCTTCCTCCCCCATGACCCCTTTTGCACAATGCATTCAAAGGGGGGTTAAGCAAACCATCAAGCGACCCACTGGGCTTTCTACGGATCCTCCGGCACCTAAGGCCTCGCAGCAAGTTGTGACTCTCTCAAATCGTTTTTCTGCTCTGGGGGCATTAGATGAGGAGCTGCTGGTATCGTCTAAAGACCCCACCAAAAGCATTTTAACGGGAAAGCCTTTGGGGAACGTTGATGTAGTAGATGGTTTTGAAGCGTACTCATTGTCCGATATATTGATCACCATGAAGAAGGAGATGCTAAGTGGTTTTAAGGTATCGGAATTAAATCAAGCAGAGCTCGCCAGCAGGTTTTCGGTCTCTGAAGCCAATCAGGCGGCAATTAAGGCGTCCTGTGAAGTTTTGTCCCAGAGGATCGATGAGGTGGTTGTAAGGACGGGTCTCTTAGAAGCAGAAATTCTTGAGATCAAAGAAGCTATAAGTGAGGCCGCAAGGGATGTGGGGATGTTAACTCTACAACAAAAGGCTTTGAAGGATGACATCGAAAGGTTGGAAAACCACTCTAGAAAGAACAACTTAAGACTCCTCAATATCCCCGAGAATTTAGAAGGATCCGATTTAAAGGGGTTTGTTATTTCCATTTTAATGGGGTAGGTTTTGAAAGATCAGCCTGACATTGACCTGATAACAGAAATTCAAAGAATTCATAGAGACCCCTTTAGGAAAAACCCGAAAAAACAGAAACCCCGGAAGATCCTGGTCAATTTTCTTTCTTATTCAGTAAAGGAACTAGTTCTGTCTTCGGGTCTTAAGGAGGGGTCTGTGACTTTCTCCCCTAATGGGTCGGATGCTTTCATTTTTCAGATCCGGTCAGATATTTCTCATATAACGGCCACAAGGCAGTGGGAGATGGGAAGCAGATTGGAGGAATTGAGGTCCCTGGGAGTTAAGGCGCAATTAAAATTTCCGGCTCAGTTGCGTGCTATGCATAATAATCAGATGCATTTATTTCATACATTCGAGGAGGTGGATCTCTTTATGGCTGGTTTAAGGAAAGCATAGTAAGCAAAGTGAAGTAAACAGAGATGTGCCCTTATTAGGATAAAACATATTTTTCGTTATTTTTCCTGCCCTTATCCCCTTCCCCATTTCTCTTTAGTATGTTTTATGTCTTTTCTTTTTTTTTTCAGTTACGCCCGAGGTGAGGGTGACCAAATGGGTTTACCCATTTTCAAGGGAGGGTTCCTCAAGGGGTTAGGGACTCGTATGGGTTTCTGGGAGGGAAGGGGGTTTTGGGAGAGTACTGGGGGGGGTTCACCAGAGCTGGGTGGGGAATAAAAAAGGGAAAAAAATAATTACCTTATCTCACTTTATGTGTTTATTCATTGAATGGACAACAAAGGGAAAGGGCTTGGTAAACGGATGGCAGGTGCAGTAATTGGTCAGGCCGGTCTGGGTCTTCTCTCCTGAAATGTAAATGGTTTAAGATGCATTCGGAGGTGAAGGTTGATAATGAAGTACCTGGAACTCGCATAAGCTCGGGTCTGCCTCCTGCAGGAAACTCATTTAACTGCTAGGGAGTCAGATCAATTATTTTCAGGAGTATCCTGGATCAAAGCTTATTGTGTCTCGGACCAAAATATTAATAGTCGTGGGGTGGCAGTCTTGGTTAAACGGGGGCTAACCTGTTCGATCAAATCCATTCAGACCGACCAATCAGGGAGGTGGGTGTGGCATCCTGGAGTTCTATGCCTGTTGCTATGGACTTTAGAATGTTATGATGTAAATAGCAGGGACTGTTCATTGATAGCTGAGGACTGTAACCTGAAGCAGCTGTTGTGCTTGCTGTCCGTGGATGGGATCCTTTCTTGGAATAAACCTACTTTTACTATGAATTCGGAGTAACCCTCATTCTTACACTTGGCGACAGAGGATGGCTACGGAAGGATCTCAACACTAACGCAAGAAGGACGTTCTCAAGTTCAAGAATCAAAGATTCGTTCTTCTACGTTTCAAAGGTACTGTTTTTAAAATTGTTAAAAAAAGAAGGCAGGGAAATCATCCTTCCACTTGATTTCTGGCTGTTTGACTTGCTTCTCAGCTCATTGAATGAGAAGCTGCACTCTCAAGGAAAGCAACGCTCCTGATGCGCTTTTAAAGTTACGCTCCTGGTGCGCTTTTAAAGTTACGCTATCTAGTGACTTGCACTCCTGGTTAACACAGCTTTGGTAACCGTTGTGTTGTTTACACCGATACTAATCGTTTCCGGCCATTTGCATGTGCAATTTTTCGTTGGTGTTAATACGGCATTAATTGGCGGTTGGAGAAAGCAGGGGCGAAACGGAATTGTTTATCATTGAATCCTACCTTGGAACTTCAATACATGGCTCTCGAGCGGCGTTGCTGAGTTCGACTGATGTTCTCTACTTGGCTTCATTCTACTCATCACTGAGTTCGAGCGGCGTCTCCTCGGCGTCTCTGCCTCCATTGTTGCTGGCGTCTGAACTGTGCGCTGATCACGTCGTTCCGTCACTAAGCGTCCCGTTGCCACCGCAACCTTCACGCTTAACACGTCGACGTGACGGCCATCTTGGAAAACTCCAAGACAACGCGGTGATTTTCTCGTTCTTGATGCAAAGTGTTGAAACGTGTACAGTAATTAATACCTGCTCAGAGATACAACGAAACGGACGAAGGTGTCAAACTGTGTGCAGTATTTAATACCTGCTCAGAGATACAACGAAACGGACGAAGGTGTCAAACTTCATTTTCGTCCGTTTCTCTGTTCAACATCACAGGTATTTCCTTGTGTGTCACACCAGTGATACACACACTTGTATTTGACACTACGTTACTCTTTTCAACAGTGACATGCTCACTTAAGCATGTCAAGCCAGTGAAGGAACAAGTAATATTGTGAAATTTTATTATTACACAGTGTGCTATTTCTTTCCTATGTTTTGTTGAATGCTCTATGAGTAATGCTTAATTAAGCAGTCTGAGAGTCACGATAATTTTCTTTAATGTTCATTTAGTCTACTTTTGTTATACAAAATGCAGAATGTTACTGCACCTCCGTTCTTCTTGTCATCTCCTGGTGATCCACCGATTAGATGGCAAAAATGGCGCAAGGTCTTTGAGCGATATGCTAGGGTATGTGGGGCTTCGTTAGGTGCGGAAAGGAAAACAGCGTTACTTCTTCATTGCTTAGGCTCGGAAGGTCAGGACGTATTTGATCACCTTCCTGAGCTTGAGGATCGCACTCTCAATGAATATGAAATATGCTTAGCAAAATTGGACAAACACTACTTGCCTAAAGTCAGCACAATACTTGAGAGGTACCATTTTGGTCGCAGATCGCAATTAGATGATGAAAGCATCGAGAATTACATAACTTCTCTTAGGAAGCTGGCCTCTTCCTGTAAATTTGCTGCCACTCTGGATGAGCGGATACGGGACCAATTTATGTTAGGCTGCAACATTGAGCGTGTTAGAGAAGAGTTGTGGCAGAAAGATGAACCGACACTAGATGATGTGATAGTCATCGCCAAAAGGATTGAGCACTCAATAAAATGTGTAGATGTTATTAAGAAAAATGGTGATGTTAAAGGGAAAAGCTCGGTTCAAGCAGTTAAAGGTAACATGAAAGAAGTGGTAGAACACAAAGAGGTCAAGAAGAGTGGAGTATCTAATGAGTCACAGGGTAAATTCAATTTGTCTCTAGTCAAATGTTTTCGCTGTGGGAAAATGGGTCACTTCGCTAATGATAGACATTGTCCCGGCTGGAAAGCCACCTGCAGCAAATGTAAGAGGAAGGGACATTTATCCATAGCATGTAAAGCAAAAAGTTACAAAGGCAAGATCAATGAAGTTGATTATGATTTTGATGATGATTTTGTAACTTTTGAAGATGTAGACTGTGGCCAGATTCAGGTTCAAGTCATACAAAATGGGGAAAGTAAAAATTGTCCGACGGATGAGATTCTTGTTGAAGGGAAACCAACTAAAGTCCTTTTCGATTCTGGGGCCAAGATCACCATAATATCAAAGGCATTTTTTCTCAAGGAAATGAAACATAAAACTAAAATTTTTCATCCAGACATTAGACCGTATGCCTATGGTGGTGAACCAATACACTTATTTGGCTATTTCTGGGGCCTAATAGATTATAAGAACAGGTTAACTAACGCAAAAGTGTATATTTCGCAAAAGGGTGATAGCATACTAAGCTGGTTTCACCAAAAAGATCTGGGGGTGATCTTAGATCCTAATTCCTCACCATCTATCATTCTAAAAGAGAATTTCCAATCTAAATCAATCTCAAGCATCCATCAAATTTCTGACAATGAATTCTCACGCATGTTGAGGGAGAAATTCCCTAAGGTTTTTTGTGCTAATCTAGGTTGTCTTAGGGGCTACATTCATCACATTCGCTTAGTCAAGGATGCGAAACCTGTTTGTTGTAAAGTACGCAATGTCCCAGTTGCCGTTAGAGAAAAGGTTAAAGCTGAACTGGTGAGACTTAAATCAGAAGGAGTTATTGAGGAAGTTGAGGCAACGCAATGGATTGCTCCGGTTGTGGCTGCACAAAAATCTGATGGCTCTCTCCGTTTGTGTGTGGACCTCAGAGAATTGAATAAGAATGTAATTGTTGATCGGTTTCCCTTACCAAAAATAGCTGACATGCTAATGTTGTTAAAAGGGGCAAAAGTGTTTAGCACACTAGATCTGAGATCGGCATATCATCAGATTAGATTGGATGAGGATTCAAAAGATTTGACTGCTTTTGTTACTCCTTATGGAACATACAGGTTTCTTAGGCTTCCGTTTGGTTTGGTATCAGCTGCGTCGGTGTTTCAGAGGGCTTTGGAGAATGTGTTGGAAGGCCTAAGTGGTGTCAGAATTTATCAGGATGACATATTGATCTTTGGAGTGGACAATAAGGAGCATGATGCTAGACTCTTAGAGGTGTTGAGCAGACTTGATGATTTTAGTTTGACTGTTAAGATTGACAAATGTAAATTTAGGAGAAGTTCCATTGATTATCTTGGCCATACTATCTCAGAAGGTGGCGTATTGCCGAAAGAGGGTTTGATCACCTCGATACAAAGAATGGCCTCTCCAACTAATAAGGAGGAATTAATGAGTTTTTTAGGAATGGCAGAATATTATAGTAAATTTGTTCAGGATTTTGCCTCGTTGTGTGTTAATATGAGAGCTTTATTGCGCAAGGGTTGTGAATTTGTTTGGAATGACGCATGTGAAAAGGAGTTCTGTTTTCTTAAACAGAAGTTAAACTCAGCCCCCAAGTTAAGCAGCTTTGACCCTGACAAAAAATCGATTCTAATAACTGATGCCAGTCTGAAAGGCCTGGGAGCAGTTCTTCTTCAAAGAGTAGATGGCAAGGATGACGTTATCTTATTTTTGTCAAGGAGTTTAAGGGGAGCAGAACAGAGATACTCAGTAGTGGAAAGAGAAGCTCTGGCTATTTACTGGTCTGTGAAGAAACTTAAAAATTTACTGTGGGGTAGTGTGTTTGAGGTCAGGACTGATCACAAGCCGTTGTGCGAAATTTTCAAGAAAAAGGGCATTGATGCTGTCTCTAGTAGAATCACTAAATGGGTTGTGGGCCTACAAGATTATAATTTTGACATCAAGTATCTTCCTGGGGTAGAGCACAAAGTGGCTGATGCACTTTCTCGCCTTGTTCTCGAAGATGATATGGGAGATGGAGATGAGCATGAGCAAGATGAGGAATTGGTGTGTGTTATTGAAGAAAACATCATTGACAAAGTGAGATGGGAGGAAGCTCTTCAGGCTGACGTTGATCTAAAGAAGGTACTGGAGTGTATTAATGTAGGCTGGAGAGTTAAACCCAAAGGTAACGAAATCTTAGAGAAGTTTTGGCATGTCAAGGATCAACTGTCTGAACAGAATGGTCTTCTTGTTAGAGGCATGAGACTTGTCCCTCCAAGTTCCATTAGGGAAGAGCTTATTTCACTGGCTCACATAGGACATTTAGGAATTTCTAAGACAAAAGAAAGACTGAGATTAGCCTATTGGTGGCCCGGAATGGATTTACAGATTGAAAGGAAAATTAGGGACTGTATTGATTGTGCGTTAAGTGAGAGAGTAGCCAAACCTAAAGTACAGCCCATGGTCATAAGAGATCGTCCTGATGGACCATGGAAAGAAGTAGGATTAGACATTGTTGGTCCCATTTGTCATGCTAGTACAGAATGGTATATACTGGTTCTTATTGATTTTTATTCCAGGTGGCCAGAAATAGCTATCACTCGTGGAATTGAGACGAAGCATGTCATATCGTTCCTCGAGAAGCTCATTGCTAGGGAAGGTATACCTGGCAGCATTCTTACGGACAAAGGTGTCCAATTAGTTTCTAGGGAAATGGAGGTGTTCTTGTCTAAACATGGCATTAGACATAAAAAATCCTCACTGTATCACCCAGAGACAAATGGGATGGTTGAGAGGTTTAATCGTGTACTCAAGGAAACCATTGAGATGGCTAAGTCGTCTAATTTAGACTGGCGCCCTGAAGTTTGGAAGAAAGTGGAAGTCTATAGATTGTCACCACATGCTGTCACCAAAAGAACGCCTTTTGAGCTCTTTAGAGGTAGGTGTGCCAATACTATTGTTACTCCCCCATGGGTTAATGACATGCAACCGGACAGATTTAGTGAAAATGAGAAAAGTGATTGGCAGCTAGCAGAGTCAAAGAAAATTGAGAATAGAAAGGTAATTCATGATTTAAGGAAAAATGTGAAGGAAACAGTGGTCAAGGTTGGAGATTGGATTTTAATAAAAAATCCTTCAAATAAAAAGTCTTCTACAGCATTTTTGAAGCCAATTCAGGTCATTAAGATTTTCAACAATGCTGTTAAGACTGCTGATCACCGCATTTGGAATTTGAACAGGGTGGTGGTGGTTAGAAAAGAATTTGCTGCTGCTAAGTCTAACCATTCACCTGGTCTGTCAGCTTCAACCCAGAATGCACCCAATGTGTCAGCTCCAACCCAGAATGCACCCAATGGTTTTCGGAAGTCTTCCAGGGTATCTCATTCTCCAAAGTATTTAAGTGATTTTGTCAAATAAGTTATACCAGACTGTTTCCTGGTTTTTGCTGTAAGTAGGCATTTACACTTTGTAATTTACTTTGTTCTTTTGGAAATGTACATTTGTTTTGTTATTTATTAGGAAGGGAGATGTGTGGCATCCTGGAGTTCTATGCCTGTTGCTATGGACTTTAGAATGTTATGATGTAAATAGCAGGGACTGTTCATTGATAGCTGAGGACTGTAACCTGAAGCAGCTGTTGTGCTTGCTGTCCGTGGATGGGATCCTTTCTTGGAATAAACCTACTTTTACTATGAATTCGGAGTAACCCTCATTCTTACAGTGGGTCATTGCGCAGTTGGATTTCGGGGGTCCTGTTTTATCGTGTGCCTCATTTTACGGTCCGAATGTGGACGACGCCTCATATATTGTAAAACAGCAGTCTAGGCTTATGCTGGTTGCTCCCCCGATAATTGCCAGAGGAGATTTCAATGCCTTGTTAGACCCCCATGCAGATAGATCGAATCAGGGGCGTCCCTCCACGACACCTCTTGTTAGACGGGCAATGAAGAATTTGATTCACGATCTTGGCCTGGCAGATGCATGGAGGTTTTCGAAAGGGGAGAGGGCTGGGTTTACATTCCACAGTAAGAGATTTCATCATTCCTCCAGGATTGACTACAGTAAGAGCTTACTCGATAAGGGCTCAGATATTTCTATCCTCCCTAGCCATCTATCGGATCATTCCCCTGTTTTTTGTGCCATTAAAAATTTAACAAAAAAAATTCAATCAAGATGGACACTTGCAGGGGAAGGTTAGACGATCCTTATTTAATTCAGGCAGTCAAATCATCATCCTTGGAGTTTTTCGATCTTAACTTAGGTTCAGTAGCCATAGAGGTTGTGTGGGACGCCTTTAAGGCAAGCCTGAGAGGCAGACTACACAGCCTTATATGCTTTAAAAATCGTGCTGAAGGACGTGAATTAAAATTGGGTGAAGAAAAGATCGGATTACTAGAATCTGAGCTCCTTAAGCTTTCAAAATCTCCTGAAGGACAAAGAAAGGTGCTGGATGAACTTGAAGAGGCCAGACAAAATTATCGAGGAATCCTAGATAAGAAGTGTAAGATCCAATGGGAAAGGAACAAGATGGAGATCTACGAATATGGGGAGAGGGCTAGTGCTCTTCTGGCATGGAAGGCTAGAGTTGATCGTTCGAAAAACGATATCACGGAGCTGGAGATAAATAGTCAAGGGGGCAGATCATCCGATATAGGGGATATACAAAATTCCATGCTTACCCTATTTTCGGATTTATATAGGGAGAATGTATTCCCTTCTAAACAACTAATTCGTGGGTGGTTGAGCTCAAAATCCCTCTCCTCATTAACCCAGGCTAATAAAGATTTTCTCGATTCCCCAATTACGTTGCAGGAGATAAGGACACAAATAAAGATTTCAAAAAATAACAAAGCCTCCGGTACGGATGCCCTGCCAAATGAAGTTTACAAGTCCCTCTCTGAAGAAGTGATCCCAGTCTTGGGATCCGTGTTTCACTCAATATATAATCCAACAGGCCATATCCCCAGCTCGTGGAGGGAGGCAATCATTGTCTTAATCCTTAAACCTGGGAAGGACCCAGCTAAAGCGCACTCATATCGTCCAATCTCCCTGCTGAATGCAGATTATAAGATCTTTATGGGCATTTTGGAAAGGAGATTGGGTAAATTAGTCCCCGGACTGGTCAATACTGACCAGAAAGGGTTCATTAACGGGAGATATATTCAGGAACAAACCCAGCTCCTTATTGGTAATATCGATCTGGCGACCACTAGAGCGGAACCCCTGGCAGTGGTCGAGTTGGATGCTGCCAAAGCATTTGACAGGGTGTGCTGGACTTACCTCTGGGAGGTTCTATAGGAGTAGCAGCCCTATGATGAAGCATGCCACATTTTGTTGTGGATGAGGGCAGTTTTCACAAATGTTTTGTGCTCTTTCCTAAACTACATTGTGTGAACATAAATAGGATGACTAACATTCGCTTTACCTCCTTTTGTGTGTTCTGCCTCTATCCTGACTTCTTCATCTGTTTAACACACTACTTTTCAGCCCCTGGGACTGTTCATCAAAACATAAAATGGCATCCGCAACTTTTCTCTCAGGTTGCGGCAAGCCAATCAGGGCCTTGCTGTGGCATGTGGAACCGCGGATTCACCGTAGGTAGTTCCATGGAGGGTCCGCGTCTCTAGATATCTATATTTCTTTTTCCTTTAATATCGCAGAAACTACTGAAAGGATTTACACCAATTAACAAAAACGTCACTTTTGGTGTAATTCCATCAGGCACTTCGGGCTGTAGTTGTGGTCAAAATCCCTATGAGGAACTGCATGGGTAAGAATGTTTTGGAACCCTCCTTTTTCTTGACCCCTGCTTGACGAATCACCTCAAAATGTGCAACACAACAGCTGAACTGAGAGTCGTACTTATTTTGACACTTTTGTGAAGATTTAGCAAAAGACGCCAATGTTATTGCCAAAACAATAAATGCTTTTCTTATGGTAACTAGGTCCTAACTATAACTACCTAATGTATATATTTGTGTGATTTGAAGTAAGGGGGGTCCCTTTGGGATATCCCCAAATGGTTATGTACACACATAGCACTCACCATAAATCATGGTCTCCACCATGCACAAAATGGAATACATTCACAAAAACATTTAAGAGGAGATTATAAGGGGGACGCATTGTGATATGGCATGTGTTGTGTGCATTCATAACAATCACTGAATTTCAGTGGTTTTATGCATTTGAATCAGAACCATAATTCAGTTTTTAACTGTGGCTTTTTCAGTGAATTTCCTAGGTTATTTATAGTATACTTTAGAAAAAAAATATTTGTCTACTGGAATTTAAATTATACAAGTATCACTCATTGACCGATTTACAGTTGCATATATCAAGCAAATGCCTTTCTCTTTTTCCAAAACAATAACAAAAACTACAGATGTGTACACTATCAGCACAAAATCATGTTAAGCATAATGGGCAGAAGTACATTCCCGGGGTGTCGTGCGTAATAGATTTGGGTCTTATAGTCAGCAAGTGTGTGTGGTTGTATCAGTTCACTGTAAACTTCAGGGCCATGATCCGGTGGGCTTACAGCTGAGTTGTCGCTAGGTTTTTTTTATAGTATACTTAATTTCCAACCCCAAATGCCACTGCCAAGGACCACACTCTGTTTCTAACCCACTTTGAATTCCCAACCCCCACTGCATTTGACCTTCAGCTTGCCACTAATGGAATTGGCCACATAGCCTGGCCTGCATCCAGGTTCTTTTCCTAAACTACCTATGCCTGCATACCTTGCAGCGTCCCACCTTCAGACTTGTGCAGCAGAGGATGGGTGCAGAGTCTGACTGCAAGCCAGGTACTTTGCTCCTGCAGCAGGATCTGTTCAGTGGGACATGGGCGCAGAACCCTGCCTCGTGTTTTCCATGCAATCTAAGACATTAATGATTGACTTTGCTTTTGCTTTTTGTATTACATTGCCTCAAACTGACAAGTTTCAAGCTCGTGATTTGGCCCCAACTTGTGAGACGTGTGCCGATTTCAATGGTTCCATGGCTCTGCAATTTTTTTTCTCAGAGTGAAAGTCGTGAATCAAAGCTGACTCACAAGTTTCAAAATGCAAAAAAAATAACTTTTAAGCCCTTATGTAGCCAATCACAGTTTGTAAACAATGCAAACATTTTATTGACATGATTCAGGAGTGTTAATCCTTCAAATGCTGCTCGGCGCCTTTTTTAACATGCTAATATCTCAAAAAGTACTGGATGGATTAACACCAAACCAATAAAGCTTGCCATCTGATCAAAGGTTATCTTTCATATATAGATTGGTGTAAATCCATTCAATGATTTTTGCTATATCTTTTGGCAAAATTTCATAAAAGACCGAAACACTGAGGGGTCGTGAAGTATCAATCTTAAATAAAATCCAAACAAAAGTTTACAAATCCATCTTTCACATCCCGAAATCAGCATCTCCAGTACAAGTTCATCTAGAGTTTGGCCTGACCAACCAAATATTCCTGAACAAAGGTGCATTCATCATTTATTCGGGAGTCTACGTGCATCTGAAAGAGGCTGTATTGATAACCTGTGCTAGGAAGAAATTGAGGTACAAAAACAGAATAACTTAAAAGGCTACTGTGGTTTCTATCTAAACCAGGTTATCAAGGATCTTTGTGTGCAAGACATTTGGAAAGCCAGCATTGGGAAAGAGGCCTTTAATGAAGCAATTAAGTTAACTACTATATACCAGTACTTTACCACAGGCGTGAACACTCTATTGCGAAGACGCCATTCTTGGACAGTTATTAATTCATATATTAACTGTAAGCTTCAGGAATACTTATCAGCTCACTTTTCAATGGCCATAAAACATCAGTTCATGACTTTTCACTTCAGTATGTGGGAAACAAATGATTATATCCCTTCCTGGAAAGAACAGTATCAAAACCAAGATTGTCGATTGTGTAAATATTACAAGAATCTTTAACACATATTACCTGCATATGCCCAAAGTTCACGATAGAAAGGAAAAATGTACTGAGAGAAATATTTATAAAAATGAACATTCAAACCTGCAGAGAAGTGGTAAACACTTGGTTAGGTGGTTCTTTAATCCCCTAGTCTGCAGGGGTGTACCATTTTCAAAACTAAATTTAAAAGAAATAGGACAAATCTCTCTGGAACCCTAAATAGATCTTTAGTACTTCAGAAAAGTACAATAAGTCGCAACAATGTAACAGTCCATACAAAGCAGATGCACTTTTGTTAAGGACAAAGCACTTTATGGACAATGAATGGAATCTGTCTATTAAAGATCAAAAAAGATTCACTCTTTTATATTTCTTGATATCAGATTCACCGATGGATTTTATGATGATGTTTTATGTCAAGGTCAAAGCACTTCATGGACAATAGAGTTGAATTCATCTTTTTCAAAGTCCAATAATGATCCATTGTTTTATATTTTCATAATAGACTTATAAATTGATTTTACTATGATATTTTATGTATATATGTATGCTCCCTTGGTGTAATGGTTTTAAAAGACTGAACCCTTGAATAAACTAAACTGACCTAAAATTGTAAACAACCGCCTTTTTCGCTCCCCCTTAACTTTTTCAGTGTTCGGCTCCTCATGAAACATTGCATTCCAAAACTTAGCTGACTAAGTTGATTGCCAAGTTTTATTCAAGAAAAATAGCTCCAAGCTTACTTTAATGCCAAAACACATTTATTGCACAAAAAACAAGCACATTAACAATATCACAGCTAGGAGAGACAGATGCCCAAGCTGCTGGGCATATAATGTTAGCTACTTCTTAGCAAATCTCTCCAAAGTGCCCATATTTCCTGCACATAAGCAATCGACTGAGGACCCATGGGACAGAAATTAAAACTTTACATAGGCGTGTTAGCAGGTGCATCACTTTCTCATGAGAAAAGTGTAAAAAGGCTTTGAAAAACGATACAAAAACAGGGTTTCACACATTAAGCTAGCTTGAATGAGAAATCTCACTTCACTATGCCAGGCATGAAAATGAGGCCTGTGCATGTCCGATGGGAGAGACCCCAAATAGTTGGTTAAAAATGAGCAAACAAAACTGCTTCATTTTAAGCAACATGGCATTCCCTATTTATGGTGTGTCATCAAAAGTTGCATGAATTCACACGCAGACACACACATATACACACACAACACACACACACGCACACACACACACGAGTATCAGAATCTTTACAATCACTTTTTTCTGGAACTGTGCTAAAAAGGGAAGTCATTCTTAATTCTTCATTGTACCACTCAGAGAGTCCAAGAACTATTAAAGGGGAGCCAGAGGTGTAGAGTGATGAGCTAATCTCGCTGAGTGAAAACAGCTACAATAACACTGTGTATTATGAAGCCAGCTGGACACGACAGAGAGATAAACAACATTGGAAGTCCTTAGGTATGAATCAGGATTATTACAATGAAAAAGAATGTTTCTTGGGACGATTCATATTTTGTGGGCATGTAATGTTCTCTGACTTGGTGAATTAAGTAAGGATTGGGTGCGGTCTGAAATTGAAGAGGGTGTTGTTCATAATCCTGGGCGTAGGCCCATCTTCTTTTACTTCCTGATTTCTTTTTTTTAGCAATGTTCTGGCCTCTAGTATGGCTCTGTGCATCCCAAATGTTTCATTTCCTAGCTATGTATGAAGAGATTCCAGTTCCTATGTCATTTTGGAGTGGAGCCAGAGATTGGGTGCGATGGTCATTCTTCTTTAGGCTTTGATGAGAGGAGCTGTAGTAGCTTGAAAGGTGGCCAATGTGGTGGCATGAAGCCTGGTATGCAAGGATTAGCCATTCGACTATTGCTCTGAAATTGGTTTAAACCTCAAAGGGAAAAGCATTTTTATTTTATTAGATACACAAATGCAGTTTTTACTGAAAGAACATACAATATAAAGAATACATGAAAGAAGTAATGCATTGACAAATTCGGATTACATGTCTTCAATTATATCCCAAATAAATTTAAATGGCAGATCCTTCATCTTCTCTTGAAATATCTTGTCAAATCTTTCACTCTGTGCAACAGTCATGATGTTTTTCCAGTCTCCAATGGTGCCTAAAACAATATAACACAAAAGCTAAGGACCAGATTTTGCTTTTCCAGATTTGCTACTTAATCTCTATGGTGTTTTGCTACAAATTCTCAGATAATTGGATATTGTGTTAGAAATTATATATAATTTAGAAGTAGGACCATAGGCACTTGTGATATCTATTTTTGATTTTATCTGCATGTTGTTCACTTTTCTTTTATCTTTTGCAAAGGTTTTTATTAACCATACAATAAAATACAGTATAAAGATATGATTTAACATCCAATCGTTTAAAAAATAAAATGCTGTATTATTTATAATACATGCCACTTTGAGATTTTAGTGGTGTGTGCAAGCATGCTCGATTGCACTTACATACTAAGCTTGGGTGGTTTAGCAAAACATTAATTTCTACTGTCTAGTTCTGAGTCTGTATGAAAAAGCCTTCGCTTTTCTATTTATTTTCATAACATGAACTGTATTCCCCAAGTTTCCTTAAACTGTGCATCTCTTCCCCTACTGTTAGGTGCCCTCTATATTGCTCTCAACAATTCTCTTTTCATTCGATACTTTTCAAAACGTTTGCCCTTTCGATTTCCAGGGTCGTCCCTCTTGGGCCATTGATCCTGCCCAAAGTTTGAGATTACATGCCCCTTTGTACCACCTCCATTACAACATGCCCTATGAACCGTCTTATTACTAATCTCAATAAGTCTTCAAACCCTTGGACATGAACTAATTTTGACTTTCTACATGGTCTCTCGTGCTTCTAATTTACTCTCTACAGCCTTTTGCACCCTAAGTTTAAACACAATGTTTTACAAACTAAAATTCACTTAAATAATAACATTTTTGATGGATATTTCAATCTTCTTCAAATGAGTCCTCCACCTCCCTTCTCACCTCTTTTATTTTTAACAGTGGTTTACTTCAACATTGCTTGGATCCCACGAACATCAAAGGACCTACCATTGCAGGATTTGAAAAAACATATTATTTACATTTTGCCGACCATATTCTGGTTCATTGCTTTGACCACTCTCAAATGCTGTTTTCCCAATTCTTAAACACTGGCCAACAAAAGGGATCAATAAATTGTATTTGTGACATCACAAATTTGGATCTCATCAACCATGCATTGCATGCCTTTTCTAGTCTCTGCCCCTTTACTGGTAACAAAGGTAACCATAATACAATTGTATCTGAAATGATATGTCTGCCGCCAAAAAGACAAATGCTCAGAAGAAAATAAAAACAACCTTTGAGCATCAGAACATGTTACTGAGTAGAAGCCGTCAATAGTCAACCTACAAAATCTTCACTTTGCCAGAAACGCTTATGAGAAAAATATTTTCAGATGAAATCCATTAAATCAAAATAGAATTGACTAAAAAAGAATGGTCTAAAAGACATTTGAATTAGCAAGGTGTTCAATAAATCCCCTTTATATCTTGTTATTGCGGGCACAGATAAGAAATGTATAACCTTATACAGAATTAAATTCAAATATTTGAAAGTTCCCTAGATTTATTTTCTAACACATCATCCTTTTCTGTCCTGTACAGAAGGTTTCAGAACAGCTGGTCGCACATCAAAGACATACCTCAGAGAGATCGTGTGATCACCAATATTAGACCCTCCAATTACTTCTCCGACCCTGTTCTTTTTACGTTGTGGTAAAGATAATTGAACACATCTAGCTATCTACTGGGGAAACAGAATGCTTGTTCTGATGATCTCAATAGCTTTCAGGTCTTTCCGGGTAAAGCCCTCAAGAGGTATGTGAAAATCTATCTTAACCAATTTATCAGCAACATTACCCTCCTAAATGACTTCCAGATTGAGATTCTGAGATTTTTGCATCATTTAGCCTCTTATATTGCAAATTGTGGGCAATGCCTTCTGCATTCTCCATAATCTCAATGCATGCATATCAATGAAACTCGATTTATTGGTCACATTACAAAGAGTGATTTGACTGAGACAAAGACATGGTCCTGTGATTGTTTGAAGGTTACATCAAAATTCGAAAGCAGCATATTCTCTGATCATACTCAAACCCTGCTCCTCTCCTTCAGGGTGCCCTCTCAATGTTTCATTCTAGCACACACATTCGTTATGGTATTCTTCACCCCTGCCGCTATAAAATCAACCATGAAGGTGTCTCACGGTCTTTGGATGATCCAACTAAACTAAAAACGTTTTTGCTGAATATTACAAGTAAGAATATGGAGGCTAATGCTTGATGTTGGTAAATACTCCTAATTCTTTGCATGTTTTTTCTTATTCTATTCTTTGATTCAATATTTCTTTAAATATATGGCTATTTTTTATTTACCTTTTAGTTTACTTCTCTGTTGTCATTCTTGCTTTTGACCCTATCATGCCCTATGTTCATACTTTGTTCTCTTTTTTCCAGATCTGGATTTCAATCCTTGATCTGTCCTATATTTTTCCTTCTCCTATTTCCTTTCCCTCATTTCTATTTTGCTCCTATTTTGCCCTCTTTTTCCTTGTTTCTTTTTCTTATTTTGCTTATATTTGTACGAGTGTTTCGTATATCCTCTTTCTTCTTTTCTTAATAACTGTTTTCTTATGTTCTTTATTTGTTGATAAATGGTGTCTTTTTATTTTTTTATTAATTTTGCAGCTTATTGTAACTGTTCCTGTATCCTCATCCCCACCCCACATCATGTTTAATGTTGTCTCGTGGTATGTTCATGGTCTGGGTCATCCCATCAAACATCAGAAGGTACTTTCTCACCTATCTAAGCTTAATACACATGTTGTTTTTTTGCAGGAAACGCATTGTGATGATGTTGAACCACTTAAACTTAAACGTCACCGGGTTGGTCCGGTTACCTTTTCTTCCATTGTTAACCGTAAAGTTGGTGTGGCCATCTTATGCCGCAAGTCATTAAATATTCATATATTATCATCTGAATGTGGCACAAATGGACGATGGGTTTTGGTTGATGCTATTATATTTCAAAAACATGTTACTTTTTTCAATATTTATGATCCTGTTAAATCTGATCCCGAATTTTGGCACAGTGTTAAATTAAAGTTAAATTCCAACTCTGATCCTAATATTATTATTGCCGGTGATTTTAATGATTGGCTGGACTTGTATACAGATAGGAAATCTAATTGCAAATTTAAACCTGATAAGTTTCATAAAGCATTCCAATCTGCCATTGCCTCTCTTCCATTCTATGATCTATGTAAAACATGTAATCCAGATGTATATGAATTTAATTCTTCTCTAATGTACTCCATACTATGTCTCGAATTGATTATATTCTTATTTCTAAATCCTTACTCCCCTCTATTCAATCAGCAGAAATGTTGTTCTATTTTTATTTCTGACCATGCCCCTGTTTTGTCCTCCTTTGACATGTTCCTTAACACTTCTAAACAGGGACCCTGACGATTTAAAAACTGCTCTCCATGAGACTAAGCCTTTTTTTTTAGAAGCGATTTCCTTTAATAATGAATTTTTTCAGCTCAATCACCCTCAAGACTACTGTTCACAACAATTGGAATGCTTTCAAGGTTTCTTTTAGGGCTTTCACCATTGGCTACTCTGCTAAAATAAAAAATATGTTATATTCTGAATACCTCTCAGCTCTCCAATATTTCAAAGGTCTTGAGCATACATACTTCACATCCAAGTCCTCCGCTAACTTGTTGGAACTGATTAAAGCCAAGTCTGCACTGAATAAGATTGCTATGATTGATGCTTGCAACGTCCTCCTCAAAATTAAATCTAAATACCATGGTGGCCAAAATAAAGCTGGCAAAATGATGGCCAACTATTTAAAAATCAAATCGGAACTGAAAAAGTTTGGCCCTATTCGTAATGAACACAACAACACTATAATGTCGTCTGACTTTGATATTATTAATGCTTTCCATTCCTATTATGAACTTCTATATACAGAGGATACAACTCCTTCTGAGTGACATATTAAGACTTTTCTTGTGACTTCCATAACCCCCCCTATTCCAGATTCTCTTTTAACTCTTGAAAAAGATGTTATTCTTCAGGAAGTTATCGATGCTATTAAGTTTTTGAAAAAGGCCAAAGCTCCTGGTCCAGATGGATTCTCCATTGAGCTTATTTACTCCTTTTCCTCTATTTTTGCCCCTAAATTATTAGAACTTTTTAATTCTTTTTTGCTTAGTTCTAAAGCCAGTGGTTCCTTTTTGGATACCCTTATTGTCATTACCCTTAAATTGGATAAAAATCCTACCCTCTGTAAAAATGGCCAATTTCGTTAATTAACTATGATTGTAAACGTTTTGCTAAAATTCTAGCAACTTGTTTGGAGGATGTTGTTTCCCACCTTGTTAAGCCTGACCGGGTTGGTTTCATTGAAGGCAGGCTTGCTTCCGGTAATGCTAGAATGTTCTTTAGCGGCCTTGCCTCTGGGAAAAACTATCCATTTCCTCTTGCTGCCCTCTCACTTGATGCTGAAAAAGCTTTGCATAGTATAAAAATTGGATTATTATTTTTACCACTCTTCAGTGGTTTGGTTTTGGCCCAAAGTTTATTTCCTTTATCAAACTATTATATGTGAACCCCATGTCTGTATTTTTGTTAATGGCCATATCTGCCCCTATTTTAATTTACTTAGAGGAACTAGACAAGGTTGTCCTCTCTAAACTTTGCTTTTTCTCCTTTGCTTGGAGCCCTTCTTGAGCGCATTCGATGCAATCCTGTTATATCTGACTTTAAACACAATTCCCTAGAAATCAAACTCTCAGTTTATGCCGATGATATTTTGGTCTATATGTCTAATGAACCCCTCACTTCCCTAAAACCCTTTATACAAGACATCGAGTTACACTCTGCTATCTCTGGTTACAAATAAAAAAATTCTAAAACGGAGATTTTATGGTTATACTCCTCCTGTTACTGTTACATGGTGTCCATCTAAGATTCAGCATTTAGGTGTCTGGATTTCTCCCACCATCTCTAATACACTTGCTCCTAATTTTATTGCCCTAAAACTTAAACTTCAAAGTATATTTTCTACCTGGTCTCCCTTATTTTTATCCTGTTGGGCAGATTAGATACCATTAAAATGATGATCGTTCCTCATGTATTTTTTATGATCTCCATATTACCTTTTAAAATGACTAATTACTATTTTTCACAGATTACTTCTATTTGCACTAAATTACTTTGGAATGACAAACATGCCCGTTTTGCCTTATCCAAACTAATTCAGCCAAAGACTGAAGATGGTGTATGTTTTCCCAACTTTGAGTTATATCATATTGGGCCATATGTAGGAAGGCAAATTGCGATCGCAAATGCTGAAATTCGCCGAATTTCGGCGTTTGCGATCGCAATTTGGGCAGTGTGCTATGTAGCACACACAAACCCACACGCAAAATAAGGAATCGCAAAATTTGCGATTCCTTATTTTGCTAATGCATTTAAGGAATCCCAAATTGCGATTCCTTAAATGCAATGTAGGAAGCACCCAAGTTGTGCAATTTTGGCTTAAGGAATCGCATATTACCACCAACCTCAGGTTGGTGGTAATTTGCGATTTCCTTGAAAAATTCACTTTTTTGCATTTTTCAAAGTGCCATGTGGCACACATACATGCCCTTAGCGCACACATGTTTATTTCAGGAATGCAAAAGGGTGTCCTATTGACACCCTTGCAACCTTGAAATTGCATTCTCAATTTGCGATTCTCTAATTGAGAATCGCAAATTGAGAATGTATTCCTATTCATTCCTATGGGCCTTCTAGCCCATAGGAACGAATGGCTAGGTATTCCTTATTTGCGAATCTCAATTTGGGATTCGCAAATAAAGAATAGGTGGGAATCGCAAAATATTTTGCTAATCCTACCTACATTCCGTTTTGCAATTCTCTAATTGCGATTCCCTAAAAATTGCAATTAGAGAATCGCAAAACACGTTTTACCTACATATGGCCCATTGTATTTTAATTAGACAATTTGATGCTCTGACCAAAGACTACTCTGACTCTTCTGTTTCACAATGGATTACTTTTGAGCCCTTTGTATTGCATGATTTTTTCATTTTCTGATGTTGTTTTCATGGCTAATTGTACATTTATATCTAAATATCCATTTTAAAGTACTCCCAACATTTGCTACACACAATATGTGCCCAGGGATCTGACTTTTTTCACTCTTTTCTTGCATCTTCTGTTTGGTACAATAAATGTGTTACATTTAATCATAAATCATTTTATTTCAAATATTTGAAGGAAAATCTTATTTTTTATGTCGTCATTTGATCTCCCAAATCGCCGTTCTATCTTTTGCTCAATTAAAAGAATGATATAACTTGCCTAATTCCTTCCTACAACAATATAATCAATTATTACTTGTACTTCAATCCTTTTTATTGAACAATACTTTTTCTCCTGATTCTACCCCATTCACTCATTTGACGCCATTATACAATCTTACTTACAATTCCACCCCCAAGGCATCTCTCATATATAGGCATCTACCTTCTCGTATCACTATGAGAAATAAATCCTCGATTGAATTATTATGGCAGACGGACCTTTCTCTGGCATTATCTGTTCACCAATAGGATAATTTGTGGTGTAGAATATTTAATACCTCTAAAGCTGCCAATATTACTCAATCTTTATTTTTTGTGTATAACAGAGCGGTTATTACTCCATTTCTTATTTATAAAATTGATTCCTCTGCCTCTCACCAATGCTGGTCATGTCTCTCCTTCGATGGTACTATAACCCACCTATTATACTATTGTCTTAAAGTGGCTAAGTTTTGGAAATCTGTTTGGTCAAAATGTTTAATGATATTTTCATGCAATTTTACATTATGTTTGCAAAAACTTGTTGGAAAGATAATTCTAAAATATGTATATTAACTTGGTGGAACCTTGGTGGAACCTTATTTATGATGAACATAGAATATCTACTGTCTCTTCTTCTGCGATATCTCAAAAAATTCAATCGGATATACTTTGGCTACCTTTCACTACCTTTCTATCTTCACACTCATCATTTGCCTAAATGTTGTACGTTTGACACCCCCTCTTCCCGCTTTTTTCTCTTCTTTGTTCTATCACTTCTTCCTTCTCCCTCTTTTTTGTAAAAGAAAGTATGACAATAAATAAACATTTACCATTTCCCACTTGTTCTTTATATTTCATAATCTTTTACAATTTTCAAGGAATTCCTCTACTAAGAAGTTTGTCAACTATGTAATATCTTTAATTCATTATAATTTGCTTGAAAATTGTATTGTTTTTTATTACCTTTAATCTTTAATCCTAAATAAAAAATATTCAAATAAAATGAATGTCTTTTTAGTCATACTGCCAGACCATTGCACTGCAAAATGGGCAGAGCTCGCTCTTAAGGGGTGTCACTTATGTCAGCAAGAGGGTCATTATTGCTTCCATTGATATGAGATAGGACTATCTCTTCTGATGTTCAGTTTCGGTGGAGAGGATTTTACTCTGCAAAGCGAGTAGAGCTGGTGCCACGCAGTTTGTGCTGTTTGCACAGTGTGATTACTTGAGCTGAGGTTTGTGTCTTTGCACATGAACAAGGACCTGATAGCCAAGAGGTACTGTGGGCAGAACCCTTCAGAATTCAGTGCTGAGAGCCAGTGGATCTCTTGCTGTCACTGTCACTGCAGATAAGGACACATCCTGGATTTGTTTGGCTGATAAGATACCTATCACTAAAACTAGATATGTTTTATCCCTACTTCCATGAGTGCACTGGACTTCCAACTGGTCCATTTGTAGTTTGAAGATTCCTGGTGAGAAGCTGGAGCCTTAGGAGAGTTGATAAAATACAGGGGCAGGCTCACACCTGAGTAGCTCATTTTGACATGCTGCTATGTGTTGTCGAGGTAAGCGGTGAACTACTGCAGATGTACACCATCAAAGGCCATTTACAAGTTAAGGGTATTGAGAAAGACAAAAGGTCTCATTTACAAGAGGCTTGTGCGGCCGGAGCATCACTTTAAAGGATACTCCAGTGAAGTCAGGTAAATAGCTGATTGTTCCAACACACCTTTTAATTTTTTTGTATGTAATTATTCTTTTTCTAAACTAAATTGCAGGAAATTATTTTTTGGGCATCTCACAACATTCTACTATCCATATCAAAAGACATGAGTACACCAAGGCTCACCTTCACAAATTTGGAAAACTGGGACCGGATCTTGTGAGATAGATTTCGACCCCAAGTCATTGGAACTGGGTCACTTTGTTGAGAAGGCAGTTCAGAATTCTTTGGGAAGTTTATATGATATCTCCAGGAATTAAGCTAATAATATGTAGATCTACAGTTTCAAAAAGCTGTCATCATCAAAAACAAAAGTGCTGCTTGCATCTGGGAAGACATATAGAAGAGGACTGCCTTTGGTGAATTATTGTCCTAATGAGAAAGGGTTAAGAAGAATTTCTGTTCCTCTTGAATCTCTATGTCTAAACACGACAGTGAAGGTCAGATAAGATTGACATCTGGTGACATTAAAAGAAGAGCTAGTAAAGCTTAACGGAAAAACAGAAAAGCCAATTAGAATTGGAGACAAGGCTGTTGGTCTGAATGGGTGTGGAGTAATATGTTGTATCCACTTCAACCTGTGGCCTTGTCCCTTAACACGAGAGAAACATTTAAGCACTAGAACCTAAGTTACATTTGTAGCACTAGAACGTCAGTTACTGAACTTCTTCATAAAATTCTGGATGCTTGGTCATAGAACATTTTTCAACCTAGGAACATACAAGCTGCAAAGGCTGTTTCAATAGATGTAAAGACACGTTCTTGCAGGTGAAATTTGCATGTTCATCCCACTCAGGGCTTTTGTCTCAAGAAACAAATCTTCAGCAGAAATTTTCAGAGAAAGCATCTAATCTTGTTGAGACCTTGCTCTGACATCTCCACACTACCACACCAACTGCATGTGAGTTAACTGACTTTCAGCTTGGGCACTTTCACAGAAAGGGCTGCCACTAACATTGTGAGAACACTTTTGTTACAAATGTCTCCTAAGGGACACATATTCATGAAATGGGGGTTTATTTCTGGAAAACAAAAACATAAATATTCTTGGTGTGCAGAGTGTTTCGGTGACAATAATTCATTTGGCTGCCCCAGACTGCCATGGCTTGCATGGCAGCTACAGACGAGAAAAATCTACATTTGAAGGCTCACTGCAAATAGGATATCATTTCATTTCAAATCATTTCAGCTAGTGACACTTTTTTAGATGAGATCCTGGCTAATGGTTTCAAACAGAAGACCCAGAGGACACAGTGCCAATGGAAACCCAGAAGTCCCTCAACTTCGAAATGAGCTCGGGGAACCTTTAAATAATGTGTACAAAGCATGATGGGGGTAAAGTGAAAGCCCTACCCACCGCATAACAAAGAGTAATTCTTACCCCCCCCTTCTAAATGTGACCGATTTTGATTAAGTTCTTGATTGTGCTTATTACTGATCTAGACATTGATTTGGCTGATAAATATTTGAGAGAAAGCCAAGATTGCCGAACTTGAATATTCCCCTTGACCTATGCTACTGATCCGAGTTGCTTTAAAAGCACAAGTTTTCAAATATTTAGCAAAATCAATAATCAGGTACTAGCATCATACACACAGAAGAAGGTTAAATGCATTGTGTAACATATAACAAACCACTTTTCAGACAATTTCCACATATTTCTGGGAAGTTAACCCCTGATTTGTAACCCTTGTCTCATGTTTTTCTCATAACTGTGATGCTCCTGTAATGTAGGTTTGGCTGAATTTCCACCAGTAGAAAAACACGAAATTCACTAATTTTAGTACAGTAGCTCATTTAACTTTCTTATTTCTGGAGGAGCAACCCATCCTCCTACAGTCCATGTAACATGTTGTCTCCTCAATCCCCCAATGGAATTCCACTTTCTCCTTTCTTTGGCTGAAGTAAATTGTGAATTGCCTTCTATTGTACGTGAGTTTCTAAACACTGAAAGGGTTGTGGCTATTGACCTGAATTTTTAGGGTGGACTTGGCTGTAATACATCTGCCCCTAACCATAACTTATAGATTGAAGGAATTCCATCATACTGGCTGAATGTTCATATTTTATTCTGTGAATAAGGAACAGGATTTCGTTCTCAAGTGCCCATATGAATTCAATCTTTGTTACTTTTTTGTTACAGAAATAGCTTTGGCAATTGAGGCTACAGGTATAATGCTATTCAAATTGAGAAGCAGATAAGTAAATTGTTGAAGTAGGAGCTAGGTAAAATGCTGTACATTTTATTGATTCATTTTTGTCACTTTGGCCTTTTTCCTGCTACTCCACAAATCTATAATGTCTGTTTTTTCACACATAACAAAATATTGAAAGTCTGTCTATTACTACTGGATGGTGACCCAGTGCAGATTGCCCTGTTCAAGCTGACTAAAGGTTGGCCTGATGAAGGAATTGCTCTCCCTAATATTCGAAAGTGCTACTCGGTGTCACAATAATTACAGTCAATGACTGGGCCTTTATGGCACATACTGAACCAGAACTACAAAAGGACCGACTTATGATGGGGAACAGAGGTTACCCGGCGGCACTGTATGGTGGGAAGAAGGTGGCTAGGTTTCCCACCCCAAAGTGGTCTAACTCTGGAAGTAAGTAACAACATACTTAGGATGGAGGAACAAAATTACTCAGGTCACCCCACTCTGGGATGCAGAGGTGCTGGCGGCCCTGGGGATATTAAAGGGCTTTGCAAAGTGGGACTTACTAGGCATATCTGCAGTGGGGGGCATGTGGGTTAAGGGACGTGCCATTCCCCTGCCGGATTTAATGTGAGAGTATCAATTGGCACCCTCTAACTCCTACAATTATCTGCAGGTGAGACATGCCCTTTAATCCCTTATATTGAAGGGTTCGGTGATGGAGGCATCTTCCCCCTTGGGGAACAGATGTTTGACAGACCCTATGCCCACAAAGGCCACATCCCTGAAATATAAAAAATCCTAAACCATACCCCTGATGACCTACAACAACTAAAGGAATGATGGGAGATGGATGTGGGAGACTTTAAGTACAAGGAGGCACTTGGCGCCCCTAGGAAGTTCACTATGAAATTCGGGTTTTGTTTTATACAGCTGCGTATTTTACATAGCTTCTACTACTTCGAAAGGGTCCTACTAAAATGGGAGGGGCTGCTTTCAATCTATGTTGATGGGGTTGCAGACAGATTGGCATTTTTTTCCATATCCTCTATGACTGCCGGGTAATACTGATCTTCTGGGCGAAACTCATGGATTGCATGCAACGGGTGGGAGGAAAGAGACTGACAAGTTTGGCAAAAAGATGTGAGCTTAATATACGGGGGAAGACACAGGTAACCAGATATTAAAAAATGTGGATCACGCTGCAAATGTCCCGATTTGTAAAGCACGAACAATTAACTGAGGGCGTCAAGGGGCTGGGGGCCGTCGGGAAGATTAGGCGAGCTATTGGCCAGAGTCACATGGTGCTGGGCTGATCTGCCGCTGGCAATCGAACCATGAGCCCCCAGGTTCTGGAGTCAGCCTCCCTGGTGGCTGTGCCACACCTCTTCCCGATGGGCCTAGTAGAAGGACAAAGAAACATTGCAGAATCCTGGGTAGCTGGAACTTCTCTGCATCTAAAAACCTGGGAGCTGGGACATGGAGTTGTGTATGCTAGCTGAGAAGTAATCTATGAGGCAGGGCTTGCAGAAGGAAATGGGAAATGATCTGGAGAAACACTTATTGGGAGTTGATTCAGACTGCTTAAGAACTTCAAATATCAACCAAGTGTAGTGGCACTCTCAACGCACTGGTGAACTGGTGAGAAGAGGAGGTGTGAGCATGGGGGAATAAGTCTGGCGAGTCTGAGGCCATCCATTACAACAAATATTTTGCATGCGACTGTGAATTGATACTAGTGATCAACTTAGCATTTATTACCTTTGCGAAGAACTCCCCCTTGCTGGTTGTCTAGGACTTCCTTAGGCATTGATGTATAGTTTGCTCTTGGATCAGATTTCATGTTCTTGAATGTGGCCTGTTCCACAACACTATCCACTTCTTTATCATTCAGGCGCTGCCCCCCAAACTGACATATCTTAAGCACAACTGATCTAAGATCCTGAAAGAAGATGATGGCATGTTATTCTTTTTACACAGCACATATTTTCATATTTTTAAATAAGAAAACAGTTTAAAAAAAAAAATCAATTGCCTAGGTGACCAATTCCCATATTTGTCTCGGGAAAGTGGAAAACAGCTCATAGGATGTATCCTCCTTTTTAAATAGACTTCTGACTTTTTGCTGTTCAGAGGAATAACTAGAACCTTAGTTTGACACCATCAATTTTTACTTAATACTCACATCCAGATTGTGCACTAAAACCTTCCTGTTTTGACACTAAGGAGTTATTTAAACAAACTTTGGCAAATGGAGGACAGTCACCAAAAATTGGTGGATGTCTCAATCACCATAACCACAGTCTATGCAAATGAATAGACTTTAAACAGGGTGAACAGGACATTTGCAAATTTTGATGGATGTCCCACAATCACCAGACTCAACAACCCCCAAGTATAGATCATAAAAGTATGTGTCAAAAACTTTGGAAAGCTTTGTAAATACCTACAACTCTATTATTTTACATGTATTTACTTCCTTGTCAGGGTCCCCAATCTATAGCTGATACTGACAATTATGACTAGTTGGTGTACAACACAATATCTCTTCCAACAAGAACTACTCATGGACAAAACTAGTGATTTATACTGACATAATGAAGAGCATGATTGTTTCATTTAATTGGAGGTTCACTTAATTATAACACATTACTATTTTTAGCTTATTCTCGTTTAATTCATGGTTTCTCACATATTCATATTGTTCATACATTACAAATTTTGACTCATCATTAACTACGTCCATATGTAGTTAAACAGTTTTAATAAGTGAACAAACACATTTTCTTCACAGCACAGATATCAATGCTTTTTGTTTATTTTTCATAAACAAACTGACAAAAGTTCAATAGATTTTAATTGTGCTAACAATATTTAATCTGGTAAGGGGCACAGACTATTTCAGATCTGATTAGGTACTAAGGCTTTTAAAAACAAATTGTTTTATTTAGAGGTGCTCAGGACAGGCACAAATTGTAGTCTTTGTAAGTTGTATGCGGTACGCAAGTGAGGTACATACACACGGGTGCTGTATGTAGTTCAGCTCCAGTGTTGTGCTCCCTCTTCTGGTGCTCATGCATTGACCTTTATTCATACTTCATGCGTATGCCACACTTTGATGTGCCCAAATGTAGCTTAGGAGTGTGGGTCATGTGCATCAAACCAATAACACTACATTCCTCATAACCTTCAGATACAGACAAACACTGTTGAACAAACAGCTTTGAGAAGAACAGGCAGAACCGCAGAACCACAATGGTAGCAGCCTCAAAGGTAAAGATAGCAAGCGAGAGAGAGGGAGGGAGAGAGAGAGAGAGAGAAAGAAAGAGAGAGAGAGAGAGAGACAGAGAGAGAGAGAAAGAGAGATCTATTCAAACGTGTGTACCTCAATACATGGTAAAGTCTTTATATGTGGCCTGTGATGCTCGTATGCTTGAGTGTTTAGTGGAGCTAGGTGACGAGGTAGCTGTGTTACTCTCCTGCATCGGGGTGGTCATGCAATGGTGACCACAGCATCCCTCATCAGATAAATAAGCGTTTGGTTTATTATTGGAGCATTGGAATGATGGCACTCTAGGTTTAAGGTCAGAGCACACACACTAGAGGTACTAGGAAGTGGTGGCACCCCATAGTACTGCTCTGCCTTCTCTCTTAATCTGGCATCTCTGTTCGGTGTTGGTGAGCATTCTTACACAAGAATGGTTCAGAACTCAACTTGAAAATCAGTTGTGCATATAACAGACATTTTTAGTCTATGATACACAAATAGGAATAATAAAACAATGTCATCTCAAAGAAGTAGTTCCTTCTTCCAAACAATCTTTATTTTTCAGTTTTTCTTAAAATCACAGCATGCTAATTAGTAGCTACTAATTGCATGCTGTGATTTTATCATAGACTAAAAATTCCTGGCCCGAAAAAATTGATGCAATGTTGTTTAAGAGTATAATTAATTAACCAAGGTACAAACTGGAAACAAAGTTATCAAAGCTAAGCTGTGCACAGGGTAACATATTGTGCAATCGTGCAGGAGTGTGCTGTGTGTGAGTTCAAGCTACAATAACTCCAAAAGCAACATTTAGATTTAAGGCTATGAAAGAAGTCTTCTTAACCATCTCATGGTGTAGCCAATGAAAAAGATGGTATGATAACTAGTGCTGGAGGGGTAGGTGACTTACATCTATTCAAATTGTAGGTGGTCGAGATATGTATGGTGTTCAAGTTGTACGGATTTTGATCAGCACTGTGAAAAGTAAACAACCTTCTGAAAATCTTTCAAATCTATCAAGAAATAGAAATGGTTTATCTTTATTTAAATGTATAAAAGTGCCCTTCGGCTGAATCTTCTTGGTGCTAAAGATGACACCAGAATGGAGATCCCATGCGCCTCCTTTTAAGTAAATAACCATATTTTTTTTTTCCAGAACATTAGAAAGTCTTTCTCTGTTCAGTTTAAGGTGCAAGGCAATCTGTAGCCTGGCTAATGCCGTAGGGAAAGGTCTACTCTTTATTCATACATATCTGCGTTGGGAGGGGTACTACTTGTATCTCCTTATGTAATGATCTTGGTCAGTGTGAAGGTGACAATCTCTTGAATACAGATATCAAGAAAGGAGGTCAGTCAGACAAAATAGCCTCAAGCACAACAAAAATGTTAGGAGGACTTTTTCTTATTTAGCAGGCAGTGCTCGGCTCTGAATATATCTTATACACAATCACACGTATGCTGCCTCTTGTAAGTCAAGCTATCACTAAATGTAAGTGTCCACTGTCCATTCCGAGGCTGCTGGGTAAATGATTTATAGTCTAAAAAAGACAGGATAAGTGCATTCACCACTGTCCCATATAGGAGGGGTTTGTGAATAAGGCAACATTGAATACAGTTTAATGTGGTGATAACAGATACTGATGCCTTCTGAAACTTGTCAATCCAGACAGCCTATTGTTAAGCAACATTCTAGGAGTTTTCACTTCCTCAGATGGAGTGAGGAAAAGATCCATCAAAAACAGTCAGCTGCATCTACCCCATAAACGGGATTCCCCGTCAGCAAAACCTCTCCTTTAGATGGATGTTATGTTATGTATTCTGTTAACATTCATCAGTGAATAGTTGACAATTTAGGCTTAAACTTACTGACAGCACCTTAAACCCTGCTTCTCTATTTAAAGGTAAGTGCCAAATACATGTAAAATGTGGACTCTATCTTCTGCATCAAGTGGGCCAGAGGTCACATGTAGATATTAAAATGGAGACAAAGTAGATCCTTGCATGGGCACTCACTTTCACCTCTAAAGGTTTGAACAGCACAGCAGTCAGCCAATCTCTGAGAATGATCCCTAATGAATTATTTAAACCATTCTATTATCATTTATCTTAATCCAGTAAGGTCTAATCAGTTGAACAGGAGAGCATGGTCAACAGTTTGAAAAGATGCTGATGAATACAATAGGACAAGCACTCCAATAACACCAACATTAATCTCCTTCTGAGATCATCCAAGACTGATTACCCAGAATTCAGTAGTATTTATTGGGTGTAAGCTTTCCTAGAAAGGATCAAGGAACTGGAAAGCGTTTTTATCTGCTTCATAACAACTTTCCACAAAGGTGTGGCAACATGCTGTGATGGGGAGATGGGTATGGGGTTCAATTCGGAGGCAGATTGTGACTTTCCATTCCACAGAGATACATCTTACTTTCAGCGGACACTTGAATATTGTTATAAGATCTTCCAAAAGTGATGGAGCTAAGTAAGAGTTTTAAAAATCCAGCTAGGTAAACCTCTCTGGTGATCTATTTGGATGGCTAGCTTGCATAGGATCTGAGGTAACTGACTCCTAAAGAAACTCCACCTGTGAAAGAGGTGCCCAATCAGAAGTGCCTTCAATCTGGCCGAGGTACTGAGGTTTAGTGACAGTCTTTTGATCAATGTTCTACCATATTTTATGTATTTCAGTGATAAAAAAAGTTTCTAACTCGACTCAACAAGAGAAACTTGCTGTGTGGCCTGGTAGCAAATGATCACTGTCAAAATGTTAAGCAGTGTTTTAACAATGCAGATCATGCCTCTGATCTGCTAACAGTAGCACACAGTCGTTTCAGACTTAGGTCCCGATTTAGAGTTTGATGGACAGGATACTCAGTTACACACATGACGGTACAGAGCTCACAGATGTGCTGGTGGTGGTTTCTAAATTTAGCAAGGGTAGTCTGTTAGTGTCAGACGCCATTTCCTCCGCCAACCCGACTGATGGGCAACTTTATTTGAGCCTGATATACAATTAGTTTTGATGCATATCTTTATCAATGAGATCAAAGGCTTGCCCCAAAACCTTTCGCAGCTCGGCACACTTCTAGAATACTTTATGCCAGTTTTCAGTGTGTACTAAGAATCTATGGAGATGTCTGTAAATTTTACAAAAGCAAACCTTGGGAAAATCTGGCAAAATATTAGTGAGTTGGGCATGTAGCAAAGAAATTGTGCTGCATGCTGGTTGCAATATCCAGTTCCAATAAGAGTCCAGGAGCTTTGATGCCTGCTACAGAAACCTGTAATACACCTGAAGGTCACAGACATCCAGTGGCAGAAAGTTTGTTTATTTCACTAATGTATGCATTAGCATGTGTGTGTGTGAATGCAAATGTGTAGGTATTTCATGTTAAGCATTTAAATTAGTGTGAACCTGAGTCAGAAAAGCTGCAGAGCCCTATAGAAAGAACATTTTTATGCCTGTAGAAACATGAAACTTTAGGTTCCATACAGAATGCAGAATGATGCATGCCATTTGTGTTTTAAACAAGATTATAAAGTTGCAGATGTGATGAAAAGGTGAGGAATAGGGCCGTGTCACAAGGAGGTAGGACACAGGAGCCTGTGGGTAATTAACATGCTACCTGGTCCACTGTTGTGATCGCCTCATTAAAAAGTAAACTTAACAAATTTGAAAGAATGGATTCTTCTGAAGACAGATAAATGTACGTATAGATAGATAGATAGATAGATAGATAGATAGATAGATAGATAGATAGATAGATAGATAGATAGCTGTGTGTGAGATAGATGCATTGTAGTAGATTATTAGTGTCCATAGCGTCTTTTAAGTAATATCACTTCTTTTGGCAAAATTAGAGCCACCACAACTTTCTATTAAAAAGTTACTGATGTATTCCAGATAAATGCTAGAGTGCAAACTGTCCTTCAAATTAAGGTTGATAACCTAATTGAGATTTTCTGCAAATCACTATTAGGAAGTTGCTATTCCTAATGTATGAAAGACAATCACTTTCATTTAGAGATTCCCAATGGGATTGCAAATTGACCTGCCTCATGAATATTAATTAGGTAGGTCTCAATGTGTGACCCATTAGGAACTGCACCCATCACAGGGATGGTGACCTGCGGGGTCAGCAGACCACCATCTGTGTGATTGCTTTTAATAAAATAATCTTTTTTTTTTAATGCAGCCTGTTTTCCTTAATGGAAAATTGGATGCATTTAAAAAGAAAAAAAAAGGAAAGTTTAAGTTTTGTTTTTAAGAGTAGGTAGAGGTCCGTGGGACACAGTCTTCTCTTAGAAATATTTGGATCCACATTCACAAAGAGGAAGGGGCCCATGCGGACCCCTTCCCATTTGTGAATGGGTACCAATGTTAGAAATGGGGTCTCTAGATGGCAGTCGTTTGCACCCTGTCCAATTAAGGAGCCACACTCTAGTCAGGGTAAGATAGTCACACACCTAAGATAACCCCTGCTCACCCCCTTGGTAGCTTGGCAGGAGGAGTCAGGCTTATCCCAGAGGCAATATGTAAAACATTTGTACATAAACACACAGTAACACAGTGATGCATCAGTTCCTTACTTGAAGAGGAGGCGATGTGTTGATTTCTGGACACGTGGCCTTGGTTTCATACTGTGGTGCAGCCACAATGAATTATCGGTGTCAAGGGACTATGCGTTGAAAATCCAGACACACTGTGTCGATGTGACAACAGCGAACCAGACACAGTGTTGATTTTCCAGCTGCAAACCAGGTACTGCGTTGATTCAACAGCCACCAACCAGGTGCTGTGTCAGAGTTGGAGCAGGTGTCACAGACGTCGGTGACAGGGTGCTCGGTACTCACGCTGTTCTGATTTTTTTTCATGTGCTGCGATATCGAACTGGGGCCTGTGGTGAAAGCCGTGGTCAATGCATAGATCAGGATGCATGGATTTTCTCTTGGTGGTTAGCAGATTCTACTTCCAAGGGCCCAGGAACTGGATTTGGCACCACTTCACATGTTAGGACTCTCAGCAGAAGATACCAGGCATGGATAGGTGAAGTTTTTGATGGCCCTGAAACTTTTTCACAGGAGGCAAGCAAGCACCAGCCCTTGGAGAACCTTAGAAGCAAGATACAAAGAGCAGTCCTTTCACTCCCAGGACAGAAACAGCATGCAGCAGGCCAGCACAGCAATGCAACAGGTGGAGTGTCATTCCATCCTAAAGCATGCAGCTCTTCATCCTGGCAGAATGTACTTAGTCCAAAAGTGTTCTGATATGAGAGATGAGAGTGTCAGAGGTCCAATACTTATACCCCTTTATGCCTTTGAAGTAGGCAAACTTCAAAGGAAAGTTGTTGTAATGCACAAGACCCTGCCTTTCCTGATCTTGCTCCAGACACACTAGAGGGAGGTGGATACAGCTTTGTGTGAGGACAGGCACAGCCCTATTCAGGTGTCAGTGACAACTCCTCCCAACACTCTAGGGGCCAGATGCATGAAGCATTTTCGCAGAATCGGCCCATTTGTGATCGCAAAAAATGCTCTTGCGATACATCAAACCCAACTTTGCACTTCAGTAACATGTTACTGAATTGCAAAATGGGTTTGCGATTCATTATTTGGAAGGGGCGTGTTTAGGGCATCCCATCCAAATAGTGAATCCTAACAGTATGCATGAATGTTTTGTGACCATGAATGCGGTCGCAAAACATTCGCATTTTACCACCTACTTCAAGTAGGTGGTAAGACATTCGCAAATGGGAAGGGGTCCCCAGAGGGACCCCTTCCCCTTTGTGAATGTTTGTAAAAGCATTTTTAAGAGCAGGCAGTGGTCCCACGGACCACTGCCTGCTCTTAAATAATGAAAAGAACTCTTTTTATTTTTCCTTTAAGGAAAACGGGCTGCTTTACAAAAAAAAAGGATTGCTTTTGTGGTAAATAAAATACCGGACTGAATTTCATACGGAATCCTAAAATAAAGTAAAATAGCTCAAAATAACAAGAGGCAGAATCCGTGGTATAAGAGGTTTTCTAAATGGGCTTTATTCCATTCAAAATGGCCGACTCGAGTCGCGGCCTTCAGGTTCCGTCACCACGAGGGTTCAGGAAGTGAAGTACAATAATTTATTGACAGACATGTATTTTTATAATAAGTGCATTACAATGAAACGAATGTAGAAGGCGTAACATTTGATAAGAAGAGTGACAAAACAGGTACGTAATCGAAACTAGGCGTAATAAGGAATAAAAGAAACATGATTGGTTTGCATTATCAGACATAGGTGGATCTATAAGATAATACTTGGCATAGATGCGCGCGCAGCAGCATGACGTGTAATTGACGTGCAACTAGGGGGTGAAGGGGACTTGACATTTAGCTCTACATGTGGAGACGAGAAGTCTGGGGGGTCAAGTCAACCTAATCCCAAATCATATCTACCATCCTATGTTTGGAGAACTATGTTATCCACAAGGAAGGACTCTCGGACAGAATCTATTCTATACTAACTGTGTGTGCGTGTACAAGCGTCTAAGTGTCTATATGAGATGCGAGGGGCAGAAAACTTTCCATGGCAGCAGGGCTATGAATCACTTGCAGGAGGACGGAAAGGCTGAGTCCTTGCTTGTGAGCTAAAGGAAATGTTTACCTAAATCACTTGACAGGAATGCATCGGCTGAAGAGCAAAATAGATAATTCGAAGGTGAAATACAACTTCTTGGCAGGCAGGCGAAAACTGGCCGAGGCAGACATTGTTAGCTGCACAGGGAGTAGGACAAAGTTCATGGATACAGATGCGAGCTCAAGCTGAAGCTGTCAGAGACAGAGAGCAGGGAAAGGCTTTGAGGACAGAATCGGGCCTACTTGCCTGAACTGTAAAAATGGAGTAACTTAGCCATATAAAGTCGGTGGCCTTTCATACTTAGGAATCGAATATCCAGCCCATTGATGGCGGATCTGACAGAGAACATGTCGACGGAAGACACACATATGTTTGCGTCTTAGAAACTGGAACTGGAGGGAACATACATGTACTTGTAACATGCATATAGAACCGTTGGGGTCCAAGATAGGGGACATAACTGATCAGGAAAATCCACATTTCCACATTCCCTCCTTGTCCCCTTCTTGCCCTTCAAGAGACATCAATCTTCATCATTCCATCGATTTGCTCATGGAGCATCATTTCTTCTTCCTTCTTCTTCCGGCATTCTGAACGAGACCTTGGTGGTGGAATACACGATGTGGCACACAGACCACAAATCGCTGGTCCACATTGTAGACATAGACAGCAACTGAATAGTATGAGAAGGCCAATACCTAGGAAGGATAGAACTCTCCATCCCCAGGCTGATATCACACTCCAAAACCACCCGGACCACGTCCAAGTGCCTGGATTCTCGTGTATCTGGCTTACAATCTTATGAAGGCGTGTTATAGCTTTATATACAGATGGCGAATTTTCTGGTATGAATATGCAGCAGCTGGATCCGATGACCCTGCAAGCTCCGCCCCTATCGACCAGGATGACGTCAAGGACAAGACGATTCTGGAGAACAACAATTCTCATCGCTGATTGTTCCTCTGTCAGATTGCCTAGGGCGGCTATAGTCTCGTTTACTACAGCTTCAAGAGTCTTGGTGAGTCTGCGTATCAGCTTACTATTTGATATAGTACCTATATAGGGAAAGATACCTTTATTGAAATCTACATATTTGTCCCATGCTGTCTCAGTATAATCGACAACTGGGAGATCTCTTCGCTCTCTATTGTGTACTAAATGAACATTTCGATAATAATCAGGGGGAGCTAGGAAAACAGGTGGCAAAAGGAATGCTATGTAACAGGTACCATCCCAATCTAGAGGCAGACGCATATATGCCGTCTGGCCACATATGAAGTAAGAATGGCGAGAAGCTCTAAATGAAGATTTACCTTGATCACTATATTCTACTATAGTAACGCATTGGCTATGGCCCATATGTATGGAACCAACTTTTCTCACACATAATTCACCCTTAACTGGAAATACTGACATAGTGGGCAGAATTAGTTCAACTTCGGATTTGACATTTAAAATCATAAGATTAGGCGTAAAATTACCTAATTTATACACTTCATTTTCTAAATCAGTTCCTGTTCTACTGGGGTGACCCTCCTTATTAGGGTGACAGACTTTGAATAAAACTAGATTCAAATTTCCCCATATCCAATGTTGTTGATAAACTGCTGTGTCTGGGTCTATGGAATTTAATAAACTAAACCATGCTCCACAGGAGCCATTGTGTGTGAACGGATGTGGAAAGAAAGGCAGAACTCCTTTGTTATTCTGATAGGGAGGAAGTCGGCCACACACCCAACAATTGGTGGCATTACTAGTCTGATGGAAATGATGTAACATACTAATGAATGTGTTATTGCGCAGCGCAAGTCTATAGGACAACTCATGTGGGGGTAAGTCACTAAAAGAATGTTCATCAGTTATATTGAAAGCACGTTTAGAAACAGGATAATACATATGCAACAATATACTTGCAGTAACTATTAAAAAACTCAAGAAAAACAAAATTAATAAAGTCACAATACAGTGGCTACGCAGTGATTTACAATAAGCATGTCGTTTCATTATGATTCTGGACTCTACATGATTCAGACCTAAGGGATACATGTCGGGACAGATTCAACCGCTTCACCTTGGAGAGGACTTAAACAATCAAATCGTCCGACAGTTTAGATCTGGACCTGAGTTTCTGTTTATAGAGTTCGGTGCTACTGGCCTCAGCCAAAGGTAGCTTTGAGTCAATGGGGGAAGACACACGGGGAGTACTGTTTGTGTCAGGAGGAAGTCCATGAAATTTTTTTATATGGCTGGAGTGCACCCAGCCTTTCCTCCCTTCGATCTTCACAGCTGTTCTGGTCGTCAGCAGGACCAACTTAGGAAGCCTCCACCTTGGCTCCAGTTGGGTTTTCCGATCAAAATTCCTGACGAGAACATAATCGCCGGGAATTACGTCATGAGGTTTCACCTCGGTGTTGTCAGGAAAAGCTGCGACTACCTGTGAACGACAAGATTGTAGTGCAGACATCAAGGAAGCCAGGTAATCTGTCAGCATATTACAGTCAACATCAGTTATTTTACGGGGTATAGGCGTCCCCCACATATTCGGTGGCCTACCAAAGATCACCTCATAAGGCGATAGCCCTGTTCGAGAGTGTGCTACCATCCTCATGTAAAATAGCGCAACTGGTAAGGCTACTATCCAGTCCACACCCTTTTCCTGACATATTTTAGACAATCTGATTTTTAAAAGTTGATTATGTCGTTCCACGAGACCTGCTGCCTCGGGGTGTCGGACACAGTGGAATTTCCACTGATATCCCAACAAGAGTGAGACATGTTTCATTAATTCGGATGAGAAAGGCTGACCGTTATCTGAATATACAACACGTGGTAAACCGTACCGTGGGAAGAATTCTCTAATTAGCTGCTTGGCAGTAGTCGGGGCAGTGTAATCTGATACGGGATACGCCTCTGTCCAACGGGAGAGAGCGCAGACAACTACGAGAACATATTTGAATCCTCGACAACGTTCCATCTGGATATAATCCATCTGGAGGACTTCAAAAGGATGGTCAGGAGGCTGAAATCCACCCTGCTCTACGGGAACACTCTTTCCTGGATTAAACTGACAACATATCATACAGGTACGAACTTTTTGTTTAGCTGCTGCTCGTAAATGTTTATTGAACCAAATGTGCTGAATGCTGTCTAGCATAGCCTTCTCTCCTAAATGTGCTGGACTGTGAACTGTAGCTATAATGGCTTGAACCATGGAATCAGGGAGAAACCATACAGATTTCTCCTTCGTCATCCATCCTTGATCTGTCTGGATCCCTCCTAGTTCAGTCCACTTCTTTATTTCTTCTGCTGTGGCATGTGTCTGTATGTCAATTACGTCAAGTGCGGGGTCCTTAATTGTCATACACTGTGTTGGTGTCTGAACTATTGGCTTTGTCATGTCTAATGTGCGATTCTGAGCAGTCTGTTTAGCTGTTTTGTCAGCTAAATCATTGCCTTGAGAAATGGTATCAGTAACCTTCGTGTGTGCTTTACATTTCATAATCGATATAGCAGTGGGTAGATGTATTGCGTCTAACAAAGCATGAATGAGGGGTCCGTGCTGAATGTGGGCACCATGGGAGGTTAAATAACCTCTCTCTCGCCACAGCACGCCGAAGTCGTGTACAACTCCGAATGCATAACGTGAGTCAGTGTATACATTAACTTTCTTATTTGTGGCTTGAATACAGGCTTGTGTTAGAGCAATAAGTTCTGCTGCTTGGGCTGACAAAGTATCTATACAATTTGTTTCAATAACTTCAGTGTCTGTTGTGACTGCATACGCGGCCACTAAGTCTCCTGTACTTGCTCTCATGCACGATCCGTCTACATACAACGTCAGGTCTGGATCTAACAATGGAACGTCTGTCAAGTCTTGTCTAGGTTTCGTCTTTATTTCAATGATTTCAACACAATCATGAGCTAGTGGGTCTGTTCCAATTACAGGTAATAGTGTAGCAGGATTCAATGTATTACACCGTCGGATCTCTATGTGTGGTTGAAACAATGTCAGTTCATAACCGGTAAGTCTTGCTATGGTCAAGTGTTGTGTTTGTGTTCGGTTCACAAGAACCTCTACTGCATGTGGTACTTGTACTGTCAATGGGTGTCCTAATACTATGGCATCGCTTTGTCTGATTGCTAAAGCTGTCGCTGCCACTGATTTCAGGCATGCAGGCAAAGCCTGAGCTACGGGATCTAATGTACTGGAAAAATAAGCACATGGCTTGCGTGATCCTGCTTGATCCTGAGTGAGTACTGACAAGGCAGTACCTTCGCGTTCTGTAACAAAAAGTGTAAAATGTTTGCTATAACATGGCGTTGCTAAAACAGGTGCTTGACATAAAGCTTCCTTTAGGCTTTCAAAAGCTTGTGTATGTTCCTGAGTCCAAGGGAGAACAGTCGATGTGGCTGCCTCCTGTGTGGTTAACTGAATGAGTGGTTTTGCTAGAAATGCGTACTGAGGGATCCACTGCCTACAATATGAAGTGAGGCCTATGAAAGCCCGCACCTCCTTCTGTGTCTGGGGTATTGACATGTTAGCAATTAACTGGATGCGATCTGGTGTAAGCTGCCTTCCCTCCTTGGACAGCGAGTGACCAAGATAAATAACTCGCTGAACACAGAATTGCAGCTTAGAAGGGGACACCTTGTGCCCCTTGTCGGCTAGGAAATGTAAAACTGTCAGAGAAGCCTTTTCACATTCTGGCTCGCTTCTTGCGGTGATCAGCAGATCATCGACATATTGAAGCAGTGCAGTATTGACTGGCATGTGGATACTGTCAAGTTCTCGTTTCAGTGCTTGGCTATAGATGCTGGGGCTTTCTGTGAATCCTTGGGGAGCGCGTGAGAATTTAAAGCTGCGCCCATTTAAACTGAATCCGAACAAGTATTGGCTTTCCGGATCTATTGGGACGCTGAAAAAAGCATTCTTGAGATCAATTACAGTAAAGAATGTTGCTTCGGAATCAATTGCTGTCAACAATGATGATATATCAGGGACCACAGGGAATTGTGGTACAATACACTTGTTTAGTTCACGCAAATCAATAACCAATCGGTATACTGGTGGGGCAGTAGGGTCAGTTCGTTTAAGAATCGGAATTATCGGTGAATTACATATATTGGAGTCTGTTTCTATAACTACTCCCTGGGCAATCAGCTCATCAATGATTTTCAGCAAAGCCACTACAGCATCATGCGGTAACTTGTATTGTCGCATTCGTGGTAGTACCACTCCTGCTTTCAATGTAACTCGATAGGGTGTAATGTTCATGCAGCCAACATCCGTAGGGCCTTGTGCCCATAGATGTACTGGTAAAGTCTGTAGTCGGGGATCCATGTCTCTAGACACATAGTGACCTTTAAAATCACGTAAAAACAACCTTACTCCTTCTGGAGAACAACATATTATGGCTCCTAGTGCTTTCAGAGTTTTAATTCCTAACAGATTTTCTGGGCATGATTTAGTAAGCAATAAATCTGTAGTTCGTGTCAAAGGTCCTATCGTAAGTGGTAGAGGCTGTGATACTTCATTAACAATAGGTTTTCCTGAAAAACCAAGGGAAACATTTTGAGAGCCTGAGAGGGGTGCCCCTGGAACTTCACTACGTTTTATAGTTGTTCGACTTGCCCCTGTATCGAGTAAGAATTTTCTATCTTGACCTAATAATTCGCTATGTACATAAGGTCCTTCTTGATCTACAGGAATCTCGATAAGCGGTAAGTCAACTTCCCTCTCTAGGCTGGTTCATGCGTAATGCTGATATTCAGGGTATTCATACTGTGCAGTCTGATACATTTGTCGTGTCGTTGTTTGTGTGGCAGTAGCAGGCAACGGTGGTGCAGCTGGCACAAACTGTATGGGTTGCTGTGAGGCTGGCATTGCCTGTTGCTGAACTGGCATGGACGGTCCATGCTGCATAGCTCCTTGTTCATTCTGATCTTGTCTAACTAATCGTGGTCTCTCTTTTGCAATACCCGTAGCTATATTACGTTTCAGGACTGGACAATCATGTACATAATGGCCTAGTTGTTTACAGTAATTGCAGGTTCCTTTTACAGGAACTGCAGAATCACCAGAATGTGTCACACCCTTTTTGTGACCATCTGCTGGTACTGTCTGAGAAACTAGCATTTTCATTTTTGTATCCTTCATGCGTCTATGCTCGTGTTCTTGTTCATCCCTAATTCTATTGTGATGATACTGTAACATTTGTAGCATTTGCGACGGAGTGTTACTTTGCCAGGTACTCTCGAATTTCAATATTCTATTCTTCACTGGAGGCAATGCATTTTCCACCAATTTTGTCACAAATAAATGTGGATATGAGTCACTACTTGCTTTTATACCACTATTTATACCAAAACATTTTTCAAATCGAGCATAATAATCGCTTGTGTCTTCATCTTGCTTTTGTTTGCAGGCTGTGATTGCACCCCAATCTTCCTTTTTTGTAGTTAATAGACGTGGCAGTACCTGTACTAGTAAACCTGGTAACAGTTTAACTTTATCCCCGAGCCCCGAACCTGCAGTTCGGCTCCTTTCTTCCTCTGCTAATGCTGTCCAGTCTATCTTTTGGTCTCCTACTTCCCACTCTTTTTCTTTCAGTTTTTCATAAATGCCAGCAGGCAAAAGCACCTTTAATATCGTCATAATATCAGGAAAGGTGTACTCTCCCATCAGTAACATGTCTTTAATTTCTCGGTGGAAACCCGCTGGGTCTTTGTCATGACTAGGTACTACTTTCTTCATTTCTAATAATTCCATTTTTGATATGGGTGTGTAAACAAATACACGGTGAAACTCATTGTCTTCGCCTTTTATTGGGTGCACTTCTCGTAAAGGATTTTGTCTATCCATATAGTACGGCGTTCTTTCTCTGTGGGGCAGCGAGAGAGAATCCGGACTTACAAAAAGGACATACTGTTTACGTGACACTAATATCTCTTTAATTAGCTTATTACTAGAACCTCTCCATCTGTTTGTGAGTAGTTCCGTTAATATATCAGGTAAAGGACCAGGGTCAGCATGTTGGCACTTATATAATATGAGGAGTTGCTGAATCATATAGATTCCAGCTAAGCGTTGTTCATCTGTACTGAGATTGAGAAACGTGTGTGCTACGGTCTCATCACCGTATTTTTCAGGACTGTCAATCCAGTGAACGGCTGATCTGGCTAATTCTTGCTCATCCATGGAATCGAGGAGGTGGTAACCCCTTCGTTCTCGTAGTATCTTATCTGCGGCTTGAAACGAATGTTCAGGAGACTTCAGATTTATTACAGGCGTCGGATACGTTCTGCTGTTTTTTGGGCATACAGAATGTATTGGATCAGGAAAACATCTAGTATTTTCACAGGATCTTCCTCTGCCTACATAGGCTAGGGTCTCTGACTGTCTTGCGGAATTCCCTGATTCGGACACTTCATCTTGCTCAAACTCGTCTGTTCCCAGTCTTTCTTCATGAATACGCTCTATTTCTTTACGTATTTTCGGCACATGGCTATTATACAATTTTGCTTATCGTGTCTCCCTTCTGATATATTCTGACTCCATCTTGTAAGAATAAGCATTGCATTCGGGTCTACCCCCGGACGATCTTGATTTCTGATCATACAGTTTATGAGGAAACGTAACAGTTCCCCCTGTATCTCTACTTTCTGGAATTCCATAGCTCTGTTAATACATCCTGGATCTCGTCCTGTTTGAACAAAATGATATATGTTGTCTAGATGCGTAGTCATCCCTGGTAACCTCGCTAAATACTCTGCGGCTCGCCTGATACGTAATGATGCCAGGACCATTTCGTCCTCTTTACCAACCACCGGGTCATATCTACAATTTACAAGGAGTTCCTTAAGCGTACGTTCACTTACGAATTTAGGTGTACGTGAATGTGCTGACTCTTGAAAGACAAGTTTATTTATTCTAGGTGGTGTAAAAGTACTGCTAGCACCTCCCGTGGCCCTATCTGGGGCGTCGGGTGTGAATGGGTTCGTTGAACGTGACACAGCAACTATGGGTGTCGATACCTCTGTAGAGTCGACTGCGGAGACAGATGCGGAAACAGATGTGCTTGCCGACGCTTGTGTCGGAACTTGCTGTTGCACGGGGACAGATACCTGATCCTGACGTTGAACCCCTCCGCCAGACGGTCTATGTGGTGCGGCGTTAGCATACTCGGGAGCTGCGTCATCTAGATATGAGGAAAGAAAAACATCTTCTGCGGTTCTGGGAAGCCCCTTTGGATGTACCTTAATTGGAAATAATGGGGGTGGCAAGTCTTTTGGTATCTCTGGAGCAGCCTTAGGTAATCCTTCGGCTAGTAGGGGATACATACCATTCATAAGAGCATTTCTTTGTCTATTTACTTGTTCTGATCTCACTCGGATACCTTCCTCAATTAATAGATTTTCTTGAACTTTATTTGAACTTTCTTTACTCCTCTCTTCTTGTCTACGTGCTTTTTCTGTTCGTCTATGAGATTCTTTACGCCATAACTCAACAGCGTCTTTCTGTGACTGTCTGACCTTTCTTTTCCATAACTCTTCCTCCACTTTCATGATGCACTCTGCATCCCAGGTTCCCGCTATGGGCCACCTTTGACTTTCCGGTAATCCCTTGGTATAATCTACCCATAGATCAAGAAATAATATGGCATCTAAGCCATGTTTATGGTACATAAAATGCCCTGGAGTGTCCCTAGGAGGAATAGGAACTGCTTCTTCAAGCACCCCTTTTCTGGTAGTAATCTGTCTTAACTTCGAGAAGAGCGGCATATTTACAACTGATCTGATACTTACTCTTGAATTTTCTTAATACGAAAAACACAATAAATGAACAGTGAACAATGAACAGTCATTCATACTACAATATTTTGAACACTTTAAACATTAAACATTAAACATTGTAACAATGATCGACAATGATGACAGTCTGCCTAACTAATCACCACGCTGAATTCTTGACAATAACTGAATTCTTCGGAATACTTGATATACTGCTAAACAGTACATATACACTGCTAAACAGTGCAGACCGGATTTGTGTACCCAAATCCGTCTTGACCGGCACAACCTATGTGCGCGTCAACACGCCTCCCCGGCGATGGTACTCACCGAGTAGCTCCTTGAAACGGAAGGCCTCAGAGAATGGACAGGACTCGATGACTGCGGACAGCGGACCCTCTGGACATCGGGATTTCGGAAAACCTGGTGGGCCTCTGTATACCTCGGATCTTGCTCTCTCAGCTAGGCTCTGGTCGGGATACTTCGCACTTCTCACCGCCTCGTCTGGGTTGATCGCAGCCTCAGTCGCCCCCGCTTGACCGGAGGGAGCTTACAGGAAATCCTGCTGGTACGCGTTTATGGTCCGTCCAGCTGTGGCAGGAGACCGGGCCTGCAACGCACCGCCGGCGCGTGAGATGAGAAAGTGTCCCTGTTCGGGCGCCATTATGTGGTAAATAAAATACCGGACTGAATTTCATACGGAATCCTAAAATAAAGTAAAATAGCTCAAAATAACAAGAGGCAGAATCCGTGGTATAAGAGGTTTTCTAAATGGGCTTTATTCCATTCAAAATGGCCGACTCGAGTCGCGGCCTTCAGGTTCCGTCACCACGAGGGTTCAGGAAGTGAAGTACAATAATTTATTGACAGACATGTATTTTTATAATAAGTGCATTACAATGAAACGAATGTAGAAGGCGTAACATTTGATAAGAAGAGTGACAAAACAGGTACGTAATCGAAACTAGGCGTAATAAGGAATAAAAGAAACATGATTGGTTTGCATTATCAGACATAGGTGGATCTATAAGATAATACTTGGCATAGATGCGCGCGCAGCAGCATGACGTGTAATTGACGTGCAACTAGGGGGTGAAGGGGACTTGACATTTAGCTCTACATGTGGAGACGAGAAGTCTGGGGGGTCAAGTCAACCTAATCCCAAATCATATCTACCATCCTATGTTTGGAGAACTATGTTATCCACAAGGAAGGACTCTCGGACAGAATCTATTCTATACTAACTGTGTGTGCGTGTACAAGCGTCTAAGTGTCTATATGAGATGCGAGGGGCAGAAAACTTTCCATGGCAGCAGGGCTATGAATCACTTGCAGGAGGACGGAAAGGCTGAGTCCTTGCTTGTGAGCTAAAGGAAATGTTTACCTAAATCACTTGACAGGAATGCATCGGCTGAAGAGCAAAATAGATAATTCGAAGGTGAAATACAACTTCTTGGCAGGCAGGCGAAAACTGGCCGAGGCAGACATTGTTAGCTGCACAGGGAGTAGGACAAAGTTCATGGATACAGATGCGAGCTCAAGCTGAAGCTGTCAGAGACAGAGAGCAGGGAAAGGCTTTGAGGACAGAATCGGGCCTACTTGCCTGAACTGTAAAAATGGAGTAACTTAGCCATATAAAGTCGGTGGCCTTTCATACTTAGGAATCGAATATCCAGCCCATTGATGGCGGATCTGACAGAGAACATGTCGACGGAAGACACACATATGTTTGCGTCTTAGAAACTGGAACTGGAGGGAACATACATGTACTTGTAACATGCATATAGAACCGTTGGGGTCCAAGATAGGGGACATAACTGATCAGGAAAATCCACATTTCCACACTTTATTTAAAAGCAATCACAGACATGGTGGTCTGCTGATCTCAGCAGGCAAATATTCCTGTGATTTTTGCGATTCCTAGGGGGTTGTATATTGCGACCTGCCTCATTAGTATTCATGAGGTAGGTATTCATTTGTGACCCCTTAGGAATTGCAGAAAGTGTACTGCACACTTTCATGCATGCCGTTTTACGATTACCTGATTGCGAATTGCAAAAATTCGCAATTAGGGAATCGCAAAGCATTTTTTTAGAGATCTGGCCCTAGCTCAGGAAGGCCCATCAGCCTGGTGATAGCCCATCATGACATGCAAGGCACACCTCAGCTCCCTTTGTGTGACTATCTAGAGTGAATGTACAAGAGCCCAACTGTCATCCTAACCCAGACGTGGATTCTACAGTCAGAAAGAGGCACAGAATGGTTGAGCAAGAAAATGCCCACTTTTTAAAAGTGGCATTTTCAAACACACAATTTAAAAAAAAAAAACAGCAACAAACAATGTATTTATAAATTGTGAGTTCAGAGACTCCAAGGGGTATATGTATCAAGGGATACATTTGCGATTCTCAAATAGCGATTTTTAGAGAAACGCTATTTGAGATTCGCAAAACGCTATGTATGTAGGCAAATAATTTTGTGAATCCTACAAATTCCTTAATTCCTTAATTGTGAATCGCAAATTGCGATTCACAATTAAGGAATACTTCCCCATTCATTCCTATGGGCCTAGAGGCCCATAGGAATGAATGGGAAGACATTCTCAATTTGCGATTCTCAATTAGAGAATCGCAAATTGACAATGCAATTTCAAGGGTGCCAGGGTGTCTGAAGGACATCCTGTTGCACCCCTGAAATGTGCATGTGTGCACATTTGGCACACATACATGCCCTAAGGGCATGTATGTGCACCACATGGCACTTTGAAAAATGCATAAAAGTGCATTTTTCAAAGAAATCGCAAATTACCACCAACTTCAAGTTGTTGGTAATTTGCGATTTCTTAAGGAGAAATCGCACAACTTGGGTGCTTTTTACATCATTGCGATTCCTTAAATGCTTTCACAAAATAAGGAATCGCAAATTTTGTGATTCTCTATTTTGTGAGGGCCTTTTGGGGTGATACATCCCAAAAGGCTTTTTCGTTCGCAAACGGGCCGATTTTGAGAATCGGCCCGTTTGCGAACGGGAAATGGGCTTCATACATATGCCCCCAAATCTCTATGAGCTCTTTATGGGAAATTACACTCAAAAGATATTTCAAGGCAATCTCCATTTTACCTAGTCCTTGCAATAGTTAAAAACAAAAAAAGCAGTATTGCACTATTAGGACATATAAAAACACAACAACACATCCTACCGTTGAAATATATACTGCACCCTGCCCCTGGGGCTTACTTGGGAGCACTGTATGGGTAACTTAGATGTAATAAAAGGAAAGGTTTGGGCTAGGTCAAAATGGCAGTTTAAAACTGCACACCCTGTCACTACAGTAGCTGAGTCTGAGATATGCTTGCAGGGGTACTCGTGGGTGGCACAATTAGTGCTGCAGGCCCATTAGTAGCATTTGATTATAGGCCCTGGGCACATCTGGTGTTCTTTACTAGGGACTTACTAGTAAATCAAATATACCATTCATTGATATACCAACCACAAATACAAGTTAGACAGATGGCTTATGCACTTTAGCACTGGTTAGCAGTGGTAACATGCCCAGAGTCCTAAAACCAACACAAACAGGTCAGAAAAAATAGGGGCAAGAAGGCAAAAAGTTTGGGGATAACCCTGCAAAAAGGGCCAGGTCAAACTTACCTCCTCTGAGGTGTCAATAAAAATGAATGGTTTGCGACCGTCATTTGGTTGCAAAACTTTCATACATACCACTGCAAATAGGTATTAGGAAGGGACCCCCTAAACACCCTTCCCAGCACCGATTTCCAAAACCACATTGCAATTCAGTAACAGGTCACCGAATCACAATTTGGCTTTTGCATATTTAAAAACAACAGTTTTGTGGTCACAAATGACTCGATTATGCAAATCGGACCATCTGCAACCTCAAGAAATGTTTTGTACATATGGGCCCAAATCTTTCATTATTTTTCCTTGCATAAGGCTATGAAAAATAAAGCAGTTATTGTAGCATGATAAATGTCACAGAACCGCGGGATGGCAATATAGGAACATATTATATACACATGGTACCCATTATATATATTTATTTAGGGTAATTACCTTGAAAAGGCTGTTTTCTTTAAAGTGTTGTTAGTAATGTGCAATGAATTAAATTAGAATGTTTAAACGTTTACCTTTCTTGAACAAATGCTGAAACAATTAGCAATTGTGAGAGTCTCTTCAAAGGGACAAGTTGAGGTCAGCCACACAAGATCGAACAACAACAGATCTGTGATGGCTTTGGATGTCTGGGGCTGCATGTGCATTACACTGAACACATCAGCATGTGCCTATCCTTCACCGACAAGAGCAGGTAACCCACTAAGCCCCATTTCTGATAGCAGTTAGGGATTGCAATTGGTTCCCATGAACTAGGAATTCCCAGTAAGTGTATGTCATAAACTTGCATTGATTAAGTCTCTGCCCTTTGTATTTACCCAATCCGTTGCTCCTACCAATTTGATGGTTTAGTGAGGTCCTGGAATAGGCCATGCCATGGTCAGCAATGGCCTTTGTGGTGCACCAAGAAGATGATAACATTTGACTGCCTTGAGGAATTTAATTTGTAACAAGATTCCCAGGGGTGAACCTATCGAAGAATAATGACCCACATAGCGCCCCGAGGGGCTGATGTTGCCAGCTTGAACCTCCGTCCGCCTACCAGATGAAACAGGGCCATAGGTCCTGGTTGCCGATCTGTCTTTGACAGCCGAGCACCTAGGCGAGGACTGGGCATGGGCCAGACGCCCCCACCCCAGGAGGACCTGACCCACCCATGAGGGACCGTGGTGGGTGGCCCTGGCCCATCTGTGAGGGGCACAATGTGATTTCATATGCATTTGATTACAAATGGCAGGGGTACATACTCATGTACCCTTCAGGGGACATTCCAGTTGCAACAATACTACAACAAGAGGAAAAATAAATCAAAACTCCCTACAGGAAGAAATTATAGAACCAATTGAATGGCATAATGCATTGGTTTCTCCAGTTGTTCCTATCAGCAAAAGCAATAAGGAGGGCAAGTTCTGAATCTACTGCTTTGTGAAGGCTCAACAGCCCCAGTTCCTAAATTCTACCTTATCCTAGTAATTTGTAGTTTTGATGCGGTGGAAGGGATGCATTCAAGAGGAGAACATGTGTACTGCTCCACAGTAATTAAGAATTTTTATTTTGAATGATAGCCGCCTTTTCATTAGATTCTTTTGGTTTTGGGCAAGTAAGTATAAATATTTAACATACAATATAAATATTTCAAGAAGATCCCCCATTTATTGGCTGCACAACAATTTAAATCCTGAATTATCATAGGTTTGCAAGAAAATCCCTTGTTTATGGAGCGCCTCCATTGTCCTGGTCATTCTGGGTACTAAAATACTAAAAACTCAGAATTAGGGTTGGTCACTTAGGCCAGATGGTTAGGTTTCTTTTGTGGTCTGTAATCACAGTCCTTAAAAAAACCTGACCATTAGATGGCAGGACCCAACTGTAACTTGCAAAGCCAACCACCCTTATGGAGCTTAAAGGGCTTTCAGGTAATTCAGAGAAGGAATACATTTTCCAATTTGTGACTTTTGGGGAACTGAAACTATTATAGTGGTTTTGACTACTATACCCAAGAGCACTGGAGGTGCTCCATAAACATGACATACTTTTTTAAAAACCTAGGAAAATTTGTCATATTTCAGAGCCTTGAAAAAGCCTCAGGCCTACGTGCTAGAAGAGGCAAATGAATGTTGGCTGTCCGAAAAGTCTTAAATTGTTGTGCTTCCAATAAATGGGGATCTTTTTAAAATGCATAATGATATTTTGTGTTGAAAATTGATATTAGATACCTGCAACTGAAAGAATCTAATGTAAGGGTTGCTAGCATTCAAAATAAAAAGATTTGAATCTGCATGGACATGCATTGTGTTGCCTTGTTGGGGAGAGGCACGCTAACATGGCAATGTGCGAAAGATACTCTGGGGCTTATTTACAAACAAAAACTTGGGTTCCCTGTTCCTAGATAGGAAAGGGAAAGAAGAGTTCTATCAGATTGGACAGATTAAGAGGAACAGTGAATGAGACTGTTTCATGCTGCCCTCACACATCCCGAGGAATGTAATCATTCATCATAGGGCAGTTGCTCCTCGTCCGACTGGTGCTCCAATACTCTACGGGTCCCCCAAAAGGTAATTTTAGTGGAGATCTTTTGTTTTATTGCTGTTTGATGAATGCAAGTAATGTCTAAGTTGGATGGTTTTGGTTGTGCTGTGTGTGAGTTAAAACTGATTGGGGATATCACCAAAAGGTTTAAAACCTTGATTCTCCTGTCAGATTAAAAACCTTCATAGGTTGATGCTACTAATGGGATAATAATGTACTCTAGTAGCTTGACGTTTACACCCCTGCCAGGGTCAAACTCTGGTCAACATGTTTTGTGCCCCTAGTGGTCAAATAAGGATCCATGGTGCTTTTTCAGGACAAAACTAAGGGGGAATTTTCCTATCCCACAAATGTGTCGCTACAAGTACCCTATGAGTGGTACCTACTTGTCTTGGTGTTAGCTGTCCAACCTAAGACTGTGACTCGAGGTTCCCCCTGGGATAAGACAGAGGTACCGTGCTCTGGTGTGCTCAAGGGTCCTGAGTGCAAGCCACTCGTCGCACCTACCCTGGTCCTCTGCTTCTCCTGATGAGTGATGAGTTCATGGGTGAGACTGGAGTCAAGTATGATGCCGAGGTAGCGGGTGCGGTCTGTGTGGTTGGGGGTGTTCTGAGGGAGGGGGGCCACCAGGTGTCATCCCACGTGGTGGGGGTGGATCCAAGGATGAGGACTTCCGTTTTCTCCAAGTTGAGCTTAAGGCAGCTGCTGCTCTTCCAGGATGCGGCGTCCTTCATTCCTTCCTGGAAACTCTGTCTGCTGATGTCGGTTTCCTTGGTTAGGGAGAGGATAAACTAGGTGTCGGATGATATGATGAGTCCATGTTTTCTGACGATGGTTGCGAGGGGAGCCATGTAGCTATTGAAGAGCGTGGGGCTGAGGGCGGATCCTTGGGGTACTCTGCATCTGATCTCAGTGGGTTTGGAGAAGAAAGGCGAGAGTCTTATTCTTTGTGTTCTGCTGGAGAGGAAAGAGCGGATCCAGTCTAAGGCAGTTTCCTGTATGCCTGCATCATGGAGTCTGGTGGCTAGTGTGGGCTGGGAGATGTGTCGAAGGCTGCTCAGAGGTCTAGTAGAATGAGGGCTGCAGTTTGGCCTTGATCTAGGAGCGCTCGGATGTCATCCATGGTGGCTAGGAGAGCGGTCTCGGTGCTATGGTTCCTGCGGAATCCTGATTGAGATGAGTCGAGGATATTATTGGATTCTATGAAGTGCGTTAGCTGGGTGTTTATGGTTTTCTCTGTGACTTTGGCAGTGAAGGGGAGGAGAGAGATAGACCTGTAGTTCTTGAGGTCTGTCAGGTCTGTGGAGGGCTTCTTAAGGAGGGTTTTGACTTTGGTGCATTTCTAGTCATTGGGGATCGTGCCTGTTTCGAGGGTGCAGTTGATTGTCCGTCTTAGTTCTGGTGCGATGGTGGAGGCAACTCTGTGGAAGATGTAAGATGTGCAGGGGTCGGTGGGTGCTCTGGAGTGGAGGCTTCTGACATTTTTTGTGGTGTCTTCAGTGATGCTAAGGTTCCAAGTGAGGAGGGTCGGCTGGGCCGCGTTGCAGGGGGGAGTGGTTTGGGTCGGTGCCTTTGTCTTGGTCGAAGTTGTTGTAGAGTCTCTTGATCTTGTGAAGGAAGGAGCTGAGTTTGTTGCAGAGGTCTAGCAATTGTCGCAGGAATCCTGTTTTTATTCCTACTGCTGCGCTATGGCAAGCCAATCCACCAGCGTCACTCCCGGCACCTTGGAGCTTGCTCTCCTGGAAAGGAAGTGTCGTGAACGCATAGTGCAACTATTGGGTTTACCTCGTCTACGAGAACTAAATACCACATGGTTTCTGTTGTTCAGACCAAACTGGCAAGATTGCATTTTACGTGTTCTACGCTGCCTGCTTTGCGGTGAAGAATGCGTGCTAGACATCTGTCTAACACTCCCATCAGTCATGCCAACAGATATTGATACTCTGCTGGACCCGATAACAGCCCATGCTCTGTGTTGTCCCCAGAGGCTACCGATCCTGATGACGGCATTCGTTAAGATCTCATAGATGCAACATGCTACTGCTGAGGTATGAGATGGATCAACAGGCATACAGGTATCATCGAACACTATTACTGATGATGCATCACATCTATGTGCAGTTAGTCTTCTAAACGAGGTAATCGACCTATCATCGACAACAATAGACGACTTTTTGTCTACAGGATTAGAGGATTTCATATTTTCCCCAGCATCTACAAATAACTTTTGATTTGGCTCACAGTGTACCATGTAATCTATGAATTTAGCCTTCATTTTTCAAAACAAAAAGGCTTAAATTTGAAACTTTCCTACGTTCGCACCTTTTTTAACATTGACTTTTTTTTTCTTTTTACGGCTAAAAGCTCTGCTTACAGTAGAACTATTCATAGAGAACAGACTTCTTTGAAACACTTCTAGGGACACATTGTCGCCTTTGTCCACATTTATGTAATCATGACATGAAATGGCTCTGAACCTTTTTTCCTTTCTGTACAAATGGACCATTTCAATACATATGTGAATATATTTCTGTTCATTCTCTTAGCATTCACTGTAAATATATGCTTAGAATGCAACATTGCTTTAATATGTACAGCACCTGCATTTCATGTGTAGCGAACTTTTAACAAATACTTTTACAAATGTTTTTAGTGAACATGTGATCCTCAATTGTATGTGTTTAGCATGCTTAGCATTTAGTAATATCGATCAGTAGTCATTGGAGTGGCTGTTGTGTTTCGATTCAGATACCCGTATATAGGTTTCCCTGAATTATGTCCTTATATAGGCACAACTCGCTTTGCCCTTATTTAGGCATAGAATCCCAGTCCTTATTTAGGCATTAGCCATGCTAACCAAATACAGGCATGGTCACCAACATCCGTCCATCCCACGTCACAACGAGTTCTTATAAACCAGACCTTTAAGCCGAATGGGACTTTCCCTAGCTAGGATTATTGATTTCTCCAAGAGCTCATCTATTCTGCATGAACTACTATTCCTTAGGGGTTCATCCATGACGTCTTCCTTTGCCTGAATTTACGTCAATGTTAGCATTCCTAAGCACCTACAGGTATAAATATGCCTTCCCTTACCATGGCAAACTACGGCACGCCTCAGCACGACTTGACTGCACGGTTCGCCACGGCAAGTTCAGAAGAGACCATATCCTGGCCTGACGCACTGACCAGACGCTGTCATCCCTGCTCGCAGAGAATCCAGCTTCCAGTGTTCTGACTCCCTTCGCGGGGTGTTAGAGTTTGAGACCCGGATAGAGATTCCCACATCGCTCATTCTAAAGGTATGGAGCCGACTAGAACCTAGAGGGACTCTTAGCATGCTAAACTTAGTATATACCATACCATAGAAAACAACACCTACTTCTTACCTCACACTACACTTAGGTTAAGTACACAAGGGTAGGACTATTTTAGAAGCATCAGAGGAGTATTCACATTTTAGCCTGTGTTATTTATGTATGTATATATGAATATATGTCATAGCTAAAAGACAATGCTATTGCAGCATTATTTCTTCTTACTGCTTACGCTGTGCGTATCATATCTTGCTTACTGTCTTATGATTGTAACAGCTCTTATCTCTTACATGAGAAACAAGACTGTTCAATAAAACCTTTTATTGAAATGCCCGTCTTTCTATTTCTGTGTAACTCTGGAGAAACAAAGCATGCACGATTGACTGAGTGAAATTGTTATCTATTGTTTCCACGATTCTGAGACGTGTTCCGATTCTAAGGGAAACAAAGTTGTCATGTTTATGCTAACCCCTTCTTAATCATTCGAGAAGTTTCTAGTGACCTCTGAGTTAGCTGGCACACACAAGTAATTAAGTTTAATGTACTCGATAGGAGCATACTGACCTTAGTCCTATGCAAAAACTATGGTGTATATTATTCCAATGAGCAGAGCCTATAAGGGAAATAGGAACTACACTACATGAGTTGGACAGGATTCTGTCCTGGATGAAGTTTCTGTTCCTAGATCAGGTGAGTTGGTGGTGTGCGGTCGTGGCGGCCCTTTAGGCCGTGCTGCTTCCAGGGTTTTGTGAGCCCTCCATGCTTTCTCTGTTTATTGGCATGAGCGTTTGGATTCTTGGAGGTCTGTTGTGAACCAGGTGGCTATCGAGTTGTGTTATCTGTCGGAGTTTGAGGAGGATGAGCGTGATAGTGCAGTTAGCGATCCATTGGTGGAGGTCATTGTCTGCAGAATTGGCATCAGTCATGGTGGGGAGAGGGGTGCAGCTGAGGGCGGATGTGATGTGCTCTTCGGGGATCTTGTACCAGTTTCTGCGCAGGAGGCATGGCTTTTGCTTGAGTGCTGTGGGTTTTCAGAAGGAGAAATGGACGCAGTGGTGGTCCATCCAAAGAGGTTGTGTGGTGTGACTGAAGTTGATGTTGTTTCCTCCAGTGAAGATGGGGATGAGGGTGTGTCTTGCCATGTGTGTGAGGGTGGTGACGAGTTGCTTCAGACTAATGTTGGTGAGGTTCTTTAGGAGGACAGTGGAGTTTGGGTCACTGAGGTTGTCAAGTTGGAAATTCAGGACTCTGAGCAGTACGTAGTCTGTGGAGGCAAGGGTGTGGGGTGTGGTGTAGTCTGCGATGGTGTTAGTGAATGGGGAGCTGGGTCCGGGAGGCCTGTAGGGGAAAGTTTTGCATAAAGTTGTTCTGGGGATGGGCTGGATATGGAAATGGATGTGTTCCATTGGGGACAAGGCGTCATTCGAGATGGAGGTAGTCAGTCGGAGGGAGCTTTTTTGGACAATGCCGAAGCCTCCTCCGGGGTGGTTGGGGCGGTCTTTCCTCAGGATCTTGTACCCGTCGGAGATGGCAGTTGCGATGTCGGGAGCAGAGCTGGCATTTGTCCAGGTCTCTTTGAGGAAGTTGACGTTGGGTGAGAGGGTGTTGAGGAGGTCTCAGAATTCTACTGGGTGTCTGTGCATGGAGCGTACATTGAGGTGGATGCAGCTCAGGGGTTTGGGTGGGCTGGCATCCGGTGATTGGCGGTAGCTGTCTGGGTCCGGAGGTGGGTGAAGGTGCAGCGACAGTGTCAGCAGGAGAACGGGCCTTGGGAGTTTCTCAGTGCCGAGAGCTGGCAGTTGCTGTTGTGTCCACGGTTGAGTGCGTGGAGAGCTCTGGGATCATAGCATCAGGGGATTGAAGGACCAGAGTCCCTGGAGCTGGTCGTTGTCGGTTCACAGATGGGTGTAGATGGGCTTGCCATTGGCTCGCCAGAGGATCGCCACATAGCGGTTGCCATTAAGTAGGGGTTGGAGGGAGAACAGCTGGGAGGCGGAAGCGGGAACATGCAGAGGGGTAGGGTCCGTGGAAGCAGCAGCGGCAGTAAAATGGAGGCAAACATTGGAAGAACGGAAACAGAGGAAAACAGAGGAGAAAAGAGTAGCAGAGGAGAGAAAAAGGATGAAAAAAATACAAAAAAAGAGCAGACAGAAAAAAGGCTGGTAGAGGGGACCAGCAGAAGAGCAAGGCTCTCCCACTGGATCACCAGGGATGAGGCACAGGCAGGAGCCTGTGGGTGGAGGAGGGCCTCAAACAGCTACCTGGAAGCAGAAAGCCACAGGGGGCAGATTCTTAAGGACAGAGCTGCTGTGAAACTTGACATAAACCTTGCAGAAGTGAGTTATTCATCAAAGAGCAGTGGGGGTCCCAACTGCTCTGTTTAGAGTGCACTGATGTCTGTTCACTGTAACTAGGTTAGATTGGGCATCTGCTGCTTTTTGGCAGATGCCCTGAATCCACTAAGCTCTAAGTCCAACATTTTATTTCCCTGCTGTCTCATTAGTCTACACACAGGAGGAACAATACATAAATCTAACTTGATAGGTGAAACAATGATGCTCTTTCCTTTATCATACTATATGTTAAACTTCTGTTTTAGTGCATTATTAACAAACAATCAAACATGAAGCCTGTCTTCCTAGAAAAATTGGAAATGTCACCTTGAGTCCCACCTAAGTTTAAGCCCTCGCCTGACGGATCTGCATGAATCTTGCCAGAAGCCCAAATGGATGTACAATTTGTTTTTTGAAAGTAATTTTCAGATTTTTTGGAGAACAATACAATTATTAACCTAACCATAACTACAGAGGTGCTAACCATATATACACATGTCTAAATCTATGGAAATAGATAGGCTCTGTCCACACATGCCTCACAGGGAGCTGCTTTTTTGGTACTTGTACTACACTGGTGTGTGCACGTTACCCAGTAATTATTTAATGTACTATGGTCGTCCTTCCTCAGATTAATGTGCACCCAAATAGTGATATGCATCGATAATCCTGTTAGAATCATTAATCTCATGCATGTTTTTCATTTCACAAATTTGCTAGTTTTAGCAATACCGATTGTTTGGAACGCTTCCATTTTGACTCAATAACTGCATTATGAATTTTATTTTTGTTCCTTTAGGAAAAAGTGTCTCAATTTTACTTCTGTGGGCCACCTTTTAAAAAGAGTACCTCCAAATTCATCAGATTCTCCAGTTCCAATAACCGACATAGAATCATATTTAGATAAATATAGATAAATATTTTGAAGACGCTGAAGTTATCAACCCTCCAGTGGTGTCTCCTCCGCTAAGGACAAGGAGTGTCGCCCCACTGCTTTTCAGCATTGTAAAAAAGAAAAAAGAAAATGATAATAACTGTTTTCATCCTTTTTTTTCCCTTGCTGAAGCCAGTTTTAGGTTGGGTTGGGCGGGGTTTGGCTGTCATCATAAGCAGCAGGGGGAAGAGTGGTGTGTGCACTTAAGTGTGCATTATGGTTTGGCCAGCCGCCTTGGGCTGGCCAAACAGTCATGCGCACTTAGCATGTTCTCCAACTGGCTGTAACGTACAGCCTGGGTGGAGAGCATGCACAGGCTCGCAGTCCCCATGTGAGCACTGAACCACAGCACCTAGACCAATCAGGGGACCCTGAATGCTTACTGGAAGAGAAGCGGAGGAGAGACACAGTAGGACAGAGGCCGTGCAGAGGTAAGTTTTTTTCACCACGACACCCAGCCCCATACCGTCCATGACTGCAACCCTCATGTGGCATATATAGACTCCTTTTACGGATATAAACTAGACACAAGCAACAGTTATAAATTGATACTGACTGATTTCATGGTTGTATGTTAAAGCATACACTTGCCTTGTATATGATGATATATGAAGAAATATGATGAAACAAAAATGATTACCTTCACCATCTCCTCATATGAAAGCAATAGGAAATCGACATTCTCCTTCTGGGAATACCAGCCTCTGACATGTTCAAACCAGGAACCACCAAATACTAATAAATAAAATTTCAAGTTAGGCTTTTTACAGTTTTTGAGAAATACATTCACATTCAACATACACATCCTAGCAGCAATCGCCAGCTCCTGCTATTTCAGCCTTCGGCTCCTTCGGAAGACTCCCTTATCTCCCCATCAAGCACCGCAGAACACTAGTCCAGGCCATGGTGATCTGTCGCCTCGATTATGACAACGCTCTGTTGGCTGAACTCGGCCCGTCGCTGCTAAAGAAGCGGCAGGTCATTCAGAATACCGCTGCTCGAATGATCCTAAATCGCCCTGCAGGCTCGCCTTCAGCCCCTCTGCTCCTAGACCTCCACTGGCTCCCGATCTCGAAACGATCACACTTTAAGACCTGCTGCCTTACGTATAAGGCCTTGAATGGAAAAGGTCCAAAATATCTAGCAAACAAACTAACAAAAAGGACCTCTACTCTCAACTTAAGGTCTAATGATATGGAGCTCCTGAAGACCCCCAGAATCCGCCTTACCCGTTCTGGGGGAAGGCATTCTCATATCTTGCGCCACGTTATTGGAACTCGCTTCTCATACGTAACTGCCCCTCCCTCACAATCTTTAGGAAACATTTGAAAACCTTTCCGTTCTGATCTCTCATGGCTCTTTTGCGGCTGTGTCTTTCCCGTTTCACTTCCCGTTCAGCGAACTACTAGGTATAGCGCTGAGATGCCCCCGGGTGAGTCGTGCGCTCTAGAAGTGCACCTAACATAACATAACATAACATCCTAAAATAATCTGATTTTATGTACACTTCTGAGCTTAATGCAAGAAAAAATAATTAAAGATTTTGTATCAAGTCCAAAATATTTCATTTCTAAGAAATAAGGGGCTGATTAGGATGGCTGTCTGACGATCTTTCAAAGATGGGATCTCCCGACAGGCTGTCAGCGGTCCCGCCATAGGCATTAGGATGTGACTGCCACCACAGCAGTTGCAATGCCTATATTTTGGATTGCGGTTGGTGCTGCTGGCTGCAGCACATGCCGCAGTACAAAAAGGGCACACTACACATATCCCTGCACTACGTGGCAGGCACCACACAGTGCCTGCCACATGGTGCAGGAATACTATGGTGCCCCCCAAAACCCAAAGCTGAGGGCCTGGTGGGAAGGGGGACCTGTTACAGGCCCCCATTGTCCCTTTCTGCCTGCTTTTTAATGGCGGGTTATCTGCCATGAAACGACGCCCAGAAAGAGACTTTGTAATCCCTACGGCGATGCCTGGCAGGCACCGCCACAATTGTAGGGAATACAAGTGCCTCTGACCGTCTGACAGGCTCCTTGTGACCGTCAGATCTGTGGCAGTTGGTCTCCCTGACTGACACCCATCCGTCCGCCATCCTAATGTGACGGGGGAATCATCATTCCGATGGTGGTGGGACCTCCACCGACGGGTTATCAGTGGCGGTCCCACCGTCATCGTAATCAGGCCCAAAATTCTTACAGAAATATGGCATCAATATTCCAATGCATCAATAAATAGCGTTTGATTGTATCAAAAACATTCACTTGACATTTAAATACAGCATAAAACACCAGTAAATGAATTAAATCATGTTATTACTTAACAAAACAGCAAAAACCTTAAAACAGATATAAATCCCTTATGAAAATTCATCCTGAAGTAAACACCTTAGGAGTAGATACAGTATTTCCAATTCATTATCATACTTATCATGTCCGCAGGGCAGTTATATCCTATTAAAAGCAAACAACCAAAAATTAAATTACTTGTGAAATAAATAATAATGCATTCTGCAAGGCAGAGTATGGGGTCACTGCTCACAGGTGATTGAGGGTGTAATTTTCTTTACATAGCATGAGACGATTTTGTGTAAGTATTGGCCGATAGCAATGGAAACATCCTGATGAGTCATACCATACAACAGATTTAAACCAATTTCTCTAGACCAGATCCCATATTTTTTTAAGAATGGTTACAGGATCTTCTTTCTTTCCTCTTGAAAGAATACAGAATCCACCAGTAGATGACACACCAAATAACCTGCATCCAATCGGCAGGTGCATTGGCCTCCATTCTCAGCTAGTTGCGCTTTCAGATCTGGCTTCCGCCATCCCAGAACAATTCCCACCATAAGCAACAGAAATGAATTTTGGAATTGTGTATCTGGTATTCTGTAAGGATACTGAAAGAGATCAGGGCCCTCCTGAGTTAAGTAAACGAAACCAACAAAGCTCCTATTCCCCTAGATACAACAGATCTTCATTCCAGCTAGTTTCCTTGGCACAGTGCCTGATGGTGCTTTTTATTTGGTCACTTTTTTTTTAATCAACCCATTCAAACTGAATGTTTGAGACCCCTAAGTGTTACATAATGATTTCCACTTGGTTTCTCTTACCAGGGAAAGTTTCCATTATCTCCGGGAGGCTTTGAATCGATAGTTTCACACAGGGATCACTATTTTTAATAAAAAAATGGTATCGCAAGGCCTTTGAGTCTGCCAAAGGTTCCCAAGCTACAAATTTCAGCTCACGCCTTATGGCTTGAATCATTGCGTTTTTTGGTAAATCAAGCAAGGATTTCAGGGTACTTCTTTCTAGCATCTCCCATGTGACCTGTCTATCCAAGGCCAGCACCTCCGCTCCATACAGTGCCTGAGGAATTAACTTTGCATAAAGCAACTTTCCTAAGTGACTTAAAGGAATAGCTGACATATTTACAGTCAAACCGCTTCAGACTTTTCACTTCAGCCATCAAAGCAACCCTTCTGCTGGTCAAATGCTTATTCCATCTTAAATCACCCGAGAATATCAACCCCAAGTATTTGTACTCTCGCACCTGCTCCAACTGTACATTGTCAAGGAACCAAGAAAAACTACCCTTCCTCTTTGCTCAAGCACAATGGTTTTGTCATATCAATATTAATTGTCAGCTTCTTCTCTGGACAATAAGTACTTAATGTATTTAATTTGTATTAGAGCCCATAATGTCGAAGGGATATCTGCTATGAGTAAGCTAAAAAACAGGGGTGCTAAAAGGCAACCTTGTTGCAATTTAGTGTGGCTCAATGGTTAGAACAGGCAGACCTTGATGCAGAGCTCTGGCCAGGGACCAGGGTTCGATTCCCACCTTGGCGGGTCTCGGACTCATTAATTCCTCTGACCGGATATTCTCGCCTCAGTGCCTTTCTAATCATGGGTCCCACGCTGCAACTCTGGGCAATAGCTTGCTTAGTCTCCACAACGCGAGGGATGCCTGGTTTCACCATGGGGGTGCCCAGGAGTGGACACTTCACAAGGAAAACCAGGAAAGGGTTCCCTTGTGGTATTCGTACAAGCGCCGGGAAACCCACTGTGGGTAGCTGTGCGCTGTACAAAAACATTTACATTTACATTTATTCTCCACTGGAATTTCCCTTTACAAGCTGTCAGCAACATCCAGGTCAACCTGAATCCAGCTGTTAGTATAGAGTTCACTTAGGAGACCCACCAGGGCCTCTGGGATATTCCACTGATGGAGCTTAAGCCATAAAATACCTCTGTCTACCCTGTCGAAGGCCGCCCAGAAGTCAATAAAGCAGCAGCAAAGACAGCCTACCAGTTCCATTGATCTCTGTCCTGTCCCCAACAGGGTGAAATAGTGGTCAATTGTTGAAAAATGTGACCTACACCCTCCCTGCTCTATGGGGATAAACCCAGCACCAAATGCACAGGCTGCTAGGTGATACAGTAAAGTCTGGGCAAATACCTTAGAGGTGATGTCAAATAGCGGTATCAAGGAATAATTGGCAGGATAGTCGGATTTACCTTTTTTGTGAAGAGGCTTCACTATGCCATCAGTATTACCCTCTTAAAAAACCTAATTGAAACTAAGTCCCACTTCTTGGGGTCCTTGTTGAAAATAAACTGATGGAAGGCCGCCTGGGCCTCCTGCCGTAGACTACGATAGCTAACATTTTGTCTTAATTTGTTCTATAAAATTCCCTTTTTTTGAGCACATAAATAGTTATATGCTTTTTTCGAGGCCTCCATTGCTTCTCTGACACATATATTTTTATTTTCACTGCTATGTCGACAACACTTATTCAAAGTTCTGCTTTCCTTATAACAATTATCATCAAACCAGTCACTCCCCATATCTCTGTGTCCAGTTGTTAGCCTTGGTCCAAACTTTGCTGGTTTAAAATAGGCTAATAGTTGTTTCATCAGGCTGTCATACCACCCAATCCCATCAACCCTACGTCCGCTATTAGAAGCTCAAATTGTATTGCAGACAGAGCCTGTAATGAGTCTTCCATGATCTTAATCCAGATTTTTCTGTGGTATCCTCCCTCATGCACCTTAATTTCAATTTCTCTGTACTAAAAAGCTTGCTTAAGCTCTAAAATGAGTGTGTTATGATCACTACATCCTAAATCAAGAACTCTAAAAATGTTTCCCCTGTGAAACTGGTGTACTGGCGCAAGCACATTGTAGGAAAGTAGGACACCCCTACTTTTTGCTTGATATCTCACTGTTTTTGACTATTCCGACTGGGATCCTGTTAATCAGGACCCCAGTCTATCCCTTAAATTGTCATGCATGTACTTTGGTACACTCCAGTTTGGATACTGGGGTACCCTTCTAAGTCCCTAGTATATGCCACTCATGTACCCAGGGCATAGGTACCCCAGAGGCCTCCCATGGGCTGAAGCATGTATAATGCCACTCTTAAGAGGCCATGCAAAATGGAACTACAGGTCTGCTACTGCAACCTGTGTAAGCTGATACTTGCATCACTTACTTAGGTATAGGTTCACTATATCTACTGGTCACTACACTTAAAACTTATAAGTCACCCCTATTGCAGGCCTTAACAATCCTAAAGGCAGAGTGCTGGGTTTTATGTGAGAGGGTGTCCCTGCATGAGCAGAGCCTCTCTGCAGCCTTCAGAGACCATTCTCCCGGGTTTTCTGTGACTCAGCCAGACATATCGGTAGAGGTGCATTATAACTTTGCGGTAAATGCTATCTCAAAAACAGCTACATAGAAACATATCGTGTTTGGTATCAAACACTTTGGATCATACCTCCACACCAGTAACTGGTGAAGGTGGTATGATTCCACCCTTCAGAAGCAAGCTTTGTGGGGTCCCTGGTCTAACTGGTGCCAGCCTTCTCGACCCGAACAGCACAAAATGGATGCTGCCGACCAGAGACACATTTCTGCCCTCCTGCTGCTGAGCCAAGCTCAAGTAGAGGAAGGCAGCACAATAGGCATACTGTCACAGGGAGGTGTGACCACCTCCCAGAAAGGATTTAGTGTATTGGGGCTGGGTGGGTGCACTCTGAGAGTGCCTGAAAGTCTGCACTTGGGCCACCTTTGGTGTCCCTGTGCATAGTCCAGCTCAAACCAGTTCTGGAAGCCATTGGCTCCTGCTCTGGTGCGAAACTGGACAAAGGACATGGGTGTAACCACCCCTCTGTCCTGAACCTCCCCTAGGAGTGTCCCCCAAATCTGTTCAACCCTCTCCCGTGGGTACATAAGGGCTTACCTGGCTGTAAGACTTTAGATTTTATGTAGACAAGATTCTAAAAGAAGAAACCCCTGACCTTCGACCTTCTGGACACTCTAAACTTTGCTGGACCTCGACTGGGCTCGACTTCATCTCCCTTTCCGTCCGAAACTTTGTTTGGGCCTTTGCTCCATACAGGCTCTGTGCAGGGCCTGTAGTGCACTTAAGACAACTGAAGAATCTCCCTTAGAGTGAAGGAGTCACTCCCCAGCAACTGCAGACACCATAACACAACTGACCGGTCTGCTGCTCCCAAGCTTCTGCAGACTCCGAAGATTTCAGCAACACAGGAGGTATGTTTCCCAAGGTCCCTGAAGTTGATCTGCCCTCTCACCAAGTTTGAGGCCAGTATCCTTCGTGGGGAGTGCATAACCCGAACCCTTGTGTATCGCATCCATTTGCAAGTGCATATGGTTGTTGGCGATTTCCGAACTTGTGCATTAGACTCCATTTAGTCCTGACTCTGAGCAGTATTTGCACCAAAGAACTCTGGCCTCCTCACACCGAGTGCTCCGTGGGCTGGTACTTTGCAATCTTGCTTGAGGTCCCCTCACTACTTCTGGTCCTTTGGCCTGTGGGTCCCCCTGAGGGTCATCTTGATTTATGTTGGGCTTCCCTAGTTGCTCCAGATGTGCCCTGACTCCCTTTTGTTTGGGGAGTCGCCTGGACCTTGCTGGTCCACAACGTAACCTGCTTGACCTTCCTGCATGGGTTGCTTTTGCCAAGGCTTGTTGGTGCTCCTGCCGGACACCGACCCCTCAGCACTCGACATCCTTCATGGGACAGCTCACCTCCGGCTCCTGATCATCCTCAATGTCTCCTGGTCCTCCTGGTTGCAGAGTCAAGCATCCCTTCTCCGCACCTGAAGCACACGACATATTGGGCATTCGTCTTCCGAGCCACTGGTCACTCTGAAGTGACCCAGACTCTGTCCCCTCTGCTTTCAGGTTCCTTCCTTCCAGAATCCAGGCTTGGATTCCACCGGACCTTTTTCACCTTCACGGCAGTAGTACTTCTTCACAGCCTTCCATTGAGTACGGCAAGAGTTGCCAACGCCACGTCAGATCTATGCACCTGGCTCCCCTGGGATAGGTAACTTGGGTACTACAGTATCCACGGGTGGGGTGACTCTTCATACTCTTAAGTGCCAAAGGGATCGCTCTAAGTCTTCCTAGAAGGGTCCTTAAACTATAAATGTGTAACCACGATGTCCCCATAGAATTGTACGAAGCCCACGGTCATGTTCCCACACTGCACCTGGCCTCCGTGGGGTTTCTGTCTACTCACCTTGGGTGGTTCCTTGGTGTCCCAGCGATTCTACATGCTCCAGACCTTGTCTTGGTCTCAGTCATGACTTTTAAACCACTATTTTAGTATATGGTTTGGTCTCCCCCTGAAGCCCACTGTGTATTGTGCTACTTACAATTGTTCTATTGATCTTGTATTCTGTGCTTTGTGTTCTATCCTCATGTAGAGGATAGTAGATAGTGTTATATTAATAAATACATATTTTTATATAACTTCTGAGTGCTTCTCCTTCATTTAGTCATTCAGGAGGCGATATTCTGGTAAAACAAGCTGCTTTACATTCCTTCAAGATTAAGCCTGAAGGCTGCTCTTCACAGCCACCACCAGGATAGCTTTCTAAAGGTTATATTTGACCTCATACATCATAAGGGTCATTTGGACTGGTAAAAGGGGCCCACTTTAATTAGTGGACAGCATATGCCAGGCCATCTTTTCATACACATAATCTATGGCCATACAGCTGTTACCATATTCTACGGTGCTGGTGGCGGGAATATGATCATTACATCACCCATTAACGTTAATCAAATTTTGCTGTCGTTAACAGAACAAAACCTTTACTTCGTCTTCAATGCCTCTTAACAAGAAAGTCCCACATGGAATTATTAGTGACATCAGCTGGTCCTTTAACTTTAAATGTTGATATTTCATTAAAGTCCCCATGCAATAAACAGAGCTTCTGGATAATCCAGGTACAATTTTTGTAAATCGTCACTCAGTTTCTGTAACTCGTTCTCAAGTATGGAGCACACTGGTGGAACATATACATTTAGACTAACTATATGCCTCAACACTGATACATCATTAAACAATCGATTACACAAGCAAGCACCCATGCACAAGAGGTTTGCAACTGTGTTACTTTTCTTCCACAGCAATCTGACACCAAACTTAGCAGCCCTCCCACCGCTCTTCCTCTAGTAGAGGGCTTGGCATTTTGTGCAATAGAACCAAAACCCTCAATTGCCAGGCACTGTATTAGCCAGGTTGTCTAGAAGAAGAGTACTGGGTATTAACTTAAGCTCTCTTTAAAATGTCCTGCTTTCATAAAGATTTTAAAACTGTGTAGGTTCCACACCAGGATATGACCCGGCAATAGAGACTCTTGCTCCAACCCATCAATCAAATCAGCTCCTCTGTCACTCCAGGGTGCAGTACGGGCAGTTTTTGAACATTGGATAATGGAACTTTCATCCCTCCAGGATCTATGTGATTAGCGGTATGGGCATTCACCCCTTATGAGGTTAAATGGGTGTCTAGCCATATCGTAGTGGTGTTGTGGTATCTTCATCTTTGCAATGCATTCTCCTCTTATTGTTATGTCACCTGCAGCTCAGCCAGAGTGACTGAGATGTAATGAGAATGCCGGTATGTGCATGGCTTGGGAGATTGTCAATTGAATGTGTGGGCTGAGCAGCAAGAATGCTGGTCCTATTGGGGCTCCCTCCATACCTAATTTATCTGAACTTTGCCTGAACTTGAGACTACTACTCCAAGAATAAACCTTGATCCTGTTTCATCTTACTGCTGGCTACCCTGTATCTTTATTTACCACAGGTGTGTTATATCTTGGTTCACCCATTTTGTAAGGTAACAGACACTATTCTCATGTGTCCCTCCCTGCTCTCACCAATTTCTATCAAAGCTTGCTTTCTGATCTCCACCCAGGGACCTTGTTGTGTCTACCTTGTTATGTTTCAAACCACTATTATCGGCTAGAAATGGGGCTCTTCTATAGCCACCACCATCCCCCGACCACTGGCCAATCTACCTCTACACTATCCTGTAGACATATGCCATGAGCTTCTAAGGTGGTCGCTGAGACTTCAACTAAACACCTTGCTTCCTTAACACCATTTTTACCAGTTTTCCTAACAAGATACAGGAATTTGATTGGGGGCCTCTCTGAGGTATTTTCCCTATGAGTTTTCCCATTTTCCTCCCCCCAAATAATTTACTCCCTGCTGATAGTTTAGGTGTCCCTCCTGTACATGTCTTCGTAGATCTTCCCCTGGAAACTCGTGGTGTGATTTATGGGGTTTGGGTCTAGGGCAGCTCAGCGAGTCACCTTGCTGCACTGCCCTACATCAAAGTGAAAGGGCAGGAATGCACCTTATTTATCCAATATGGTGGATTCCTGTCCTTTCCCCATGCGCTGGCTCTGTTTCAGCAGCCTAGTGCCAATGCAGGCACCCTTGCACATTGGTGCAAGGGTGCCTGTGTTGTAGGCAGGATAGTTTTTGTGCAGGAAAGGGCAATCCATGGAGGTGTTTTCCTCCTTCTATGTGTGCTGCAAAATGCAGCACACATAGAAAGAGGAAGACATGAGAAGAAATAAAGGCATTTCTCCATTGTATGCCTCACCTGGGGAGGCGTAAGAGTTTGATGCATTTCCAGGTTTACAAGTCTGTGTAAATCTGGGAATGCTTCAAAACCCATATGAGATTCATTGACACACCCACCACAACGCCCATGGAGGACCTCCCTTGCACAGAATAACATGACGCAGCGATTTGTGCTGTGTTTGCCGTACTCAAGATTGATGAGGCCACTTAAAACCATGCAATGTGGCTTTGCATGTCTTCGGAAATCTGACTCAGAGCTTTGTGTCACGCATGTACTACTTTGCTTGGTGCAAACAACGCGGAAGGCTCTCATAAATATGCTCCTTCATGTTTACCTTTAGCCGCTAGGCCTACTTTGATAAGCAATTAATTAGTAGGCAAATTGTTAGGTGACAACCTAGATGAGGCCTCACCCAGAGCAGTCGGATTTGTTCCACATTTTACATTTGTTAACCTTGTCCACAGAAGGAGCACCAGCCCCACTTTATCGAATACACTCTGAAATTCATCAGGTACATCAGCCAACCTCTTAATAGGGTCCCAAGGCTTTCCACCCATGATGTGCTATGATGAAGGGCGGTGCTTTAAACAGAACTTTACCATATGGCCCTCTTCAACAAAACAGTCCTCCGTGGTGAAATGGTTTGGCAATAACCAGGCTGGTACAGTCGTCTTCATGGTGGTTGGAGACGGTTCAGCTTCTACTTTTTCTTCCTTTACTGGCATCTACTATGGTCCTCTGCTCCCTCTTTTGGCAGGCACCTTGCTTTAAAATGCTTAGACACAAAGTCCCACAGGGATGATAGCAACCCTGCTACAGACCTGGCCGATTTCTGTTCCTGCTTCCACTGCTTCTCTTTAGGCATTGGGAGGTAAGGAGTCAGCGTAGGGAACGTAGCTGACTATAACACCAGTTCTGCTACAAGCTTTAATGGAGCTTCTACTATTCCCACCACCACTGCTACTTACACCAATTCCTTCTGCTAATCTTGACTTTGTCTGTGTCTAACAGAGAACACACTGACTTGTTCTGAGGGATTCTCATTTGCCACAGAAACATCAGATCCATCAGGATTTCAGTGGACCCTGGACTCCGGACAGGTTATTGGCTCCCTTTGCTCTAGGCCAGGTTCATCTACATCTGTAATTACCTCAGATTGAGTACAAATTTTCAGCACGGCATCCCCCTCACCCTGAGTCATTCTTTCAACCTGCTCCTCCACCACAAACACACTTCAGCTGGAGTCGTTCTTCAGTAACCTCCCATTTTTATCCAGGGATAGCAATGCTATTGGCTGCATAACAAGCATCAAAGCAAAAGCCTCCTCATTCATTAGTTGAAATGTAAGGGATGTATGCATCAATGCCAAAGTTTCTTCCTGCAAACCTGAGCCACTAGGACCAATAACAGACTCACCTGGGCCGCCAACTCTTCTCAAGTACTCTGGTGTATGAACCTCTGTCAAATCCCTAGGCATTCCATTGATAGGTACATGACACTGCAGTGGATGTGAAGCAGGGGGTGATATCAATGAAGTACACTGGGTTGACAACTCCCTGGCTCTTTTTGGAGCGCACTTCTCACCGGCGCGCACTTTTGTAACCTCACCCTCTGCGATTTTATTCTTTGACTGCAGAGAGTGCTCAGTCATCTCCACTAGAACCAGGTCCGAGAAACACAGAAACTGCAGGAAACTCAGGGAACATTTGCAGCAAGTTCCCAGGACCACTATATGTCTCTTAACTCTCCTATCTCAGACCACCTTGTTACATGCCTGATGCCAAACTGGCGATTCCACAGAGAAACTGTGGGAGCACTTCAAGTGACGGAACACGACGGGACTGAAATTCTTTTTGTGATTATAGAGCAAATGTCCTCAGAGCAAATGTCCTCAGGAGTGGAGGGGTTAGGGAGAAGCTTTCTGGCGACAGCGATGGCAATGGCGGGTGGGCAGAACACACAACTAGCAAACTGCACCTCACTTAGTCAGGCTGCTTCTGTGGGCCAAGACCCCATCTAGCTGCGCCAACTAGGCAGCAAAATCCACACTGCATGCATCCAAGCAATCCTGGTGATGGTGCTTGGTACTAGGCCTGGGCAAAAATTTCGTTCCGTTCGCGGAAATTGCGATAATTTGACATTTTTGCGTTCCGCGGAGAGCGCGAAAATGTCAAATTATCGCAATTTCAAAAATTCCGGTTTCCGCAGCTTGGCGATAATTTGTTTCTTGCTCGCGCTGTAAAATGATACATTCTCGCGCGCGCGCGATCGCCTTACCTGAATCCCTGCGTTTGCCGACAAGTTTTCTTGATCCGGTCGCGTTCTCCATGAGATGTTGTATTGTTTTTAGCCATTTGCGCTGTCTCGCGACAGTTCGCGCCCGCAGTGACGTCATGCGTCGCGCGATCACGTCTTTCTTCTCGCGATCATGCACCGCGAGAACAACTCAAAACAAGATGGCCGCGCCCGCAAGCAACCACATGGGTAAGTTGGCGACCCGCAACCATGCAGAAAATCTCGCGAACATGCCTGAAAAAAACTTCCGCATCTTCGCGATATTTCTGCTTGTTTGCGATAATTTTAAACATTCTCGCGAAAATTCCGCCCACCCCTACTTGGTACAGCCTGGTTATGCCTACCTAATTTCTGCCACTACTTCTTCACTGTGCACAATAGTATACTGTAGCAATGCCAAATAGGTAATGATTATTACTCACTGTGGCCCACCTGGCAGGCTGTGGCTTGCCCCGCATAACTACCTAGACTGTCCCCAACACCTCCACCACCAACAGTTGGGTGCCCCTGCCCCGTTCATCTATTGTTCCTCTTTAATTGGGCCATGTTGCCCAGTGCTATCTGGTATCTTCTGGTAGGTTCACAGTCTGAAGTGCCTACAGCACCTTACAGCCTGCACCCTCCACACGGGGAGCTGCGGTGTCAAGTATCGAATGTATGACGTTACAACGCATACATTTACAACGCATCGCAACATCCTTTACAACTCATACATTTACATTGTATGCCATTACAACAAATTTTTTAAAACTACATGTACAATGCATTCCATTACATCGCATTATACCTTTACAAAACATACCATAACAACGCATACCATTACATTGCATTTAAGGTGAGTGTTGGATAGTGTAGGGGTAAAAATTACTATTCTAACTCCAGTGGGTGCAACAGTAGGATAAGTGTTGGATAGTGTAGGGGTAAAAATTACTATTCTAACTCCAGGGGGTGCAACAGTAGGGTAAGCGTTGGATAGTGTAGGGGTAAACACTACTATTCTAATTCCAGGGGGTGCAGCAGTAGGGTAAGTATTGGATAGTGTAGGGGTAAAAATTACTATTCTAGCTCCAGGGGGTGCAACAGTAGGGTAAGTGTTGGATAGTGTAGGGGTACTATGACTTGTAATGGTATGCGTTGTAATGACATGCAATGTAATGCCTGCATTGTAGTGACATGCTTTGTAGTGTCATGCGTTGTAGTCACATGCAATGTAATGGTTGCGTTGTAGTGACATGCGTTGTAAAGGATGTTGCGATGTAATGACTGCGTTGTAAATGTAGTGCGATGTAATGACTGCGCTGTAAAGGTTGTTTCCCCAAGTATCTGGCATCTTGTATGCTTGGTACACATTTGTGCCCACACACTGCCCCCGATGTGTTACACGTGGTTCTATCCTGGTACCTGACTGGCTCTGGCACCTGCCCAGCTTCAGCAGTCTCCGTGCCTCAGCCCCTCAGTGCCCACTCGGCTGCCTTACCTTGTGTCTCATATCTCTTCTCAGTGCTCTCAGCTGCCTCCTCCTTTCGCGTATCACTGCTCCTGCTCAGCTCCTCGATTTATTGTGAAAGACATTTTTTGAAGGGTGGTTTACACTCATGCAGTTATCAGGAATACAACAGTATAATTTTAAGAGAAGGCTCCTTCTTAGTCAAAAATTGGGAAATCTTGGTGGCTCGAACTTTGCCAAAATAAGTGAAATTAAATAAAATGTGCTTGTTAGTCTATGAGCACTGATCATGTACCACATTGCCCACGAAGTGTGGAGCAAATGTTCACTTTCTCCCTATAATGAGAAGATGCAGTAGTCAGCTTGTGCATGTGGTTGCAGGAGGTGTGAGCTAGCAATTATTTTTGGGAGGTGTAGATGGGGAGTGTAGGGTGGCGGGAGAAAGAGGCATGAGGTAGAATGAAGACTAGGCAGCATTGGTATTAAACAATGCCAGCATTCAGATGCACCAGTGCTGGATCCTAAGAAAATGTTGGAACCCTGTACCCATTGTCTTTTTTTAACAAATTAAACACTGGCCCACAGTGACTAGACAAAATCTAAAACAAGTAAAGAATCCCCCTGTTTCCCAATCAATACTTAGGTGTAAGTATCTCAGAAGTGCAGGTGTTGCGTTGTAGTCTGGAATATTGCATAAGGGATAAACTTAAATCTTGATATTGTAGCCAAATATTGACAACAAAAATACTGAAAGTGCATATAGGAAAGTATAGACTTAGTAATTTTAACTCCTTTGAGATGTATATATCATCAAGCTAGTTAAATATGGAGTTAACTATGAAAACTCTATACATATTTACTGTTAAAAATTGGGTCTCTAGTTGGCAAAGGTATGCACACTGTCCAGGTAGGGACCACAATCCTAGTCAGGGTAAGTCAGATACACACCCTAAATTAAGTTCTGCTCACCCTCTGGTAGCTTGGCACAGTGCAGGCAGGCTTAACTTAAGCGGTAATGTGTAAAGGTTTTGTGCAACACTTTAAACAATATAACAGTCTGAACACTCACTTCCATAGGCCCAGGACTGAACTGACACAACTTGGAAGGGCAGACTCACCGTTGGCAGAGTCCACAGTTGTAGATGGATGGTTGAAAGTCATTTATTTCCCTGAGACTTCAGAGCATGAGGCAAGCCAGCAAGCCCTTGGAGTCACTTTAGTTCTGGTGGTGTACAGAGGCAGGCTATTTTTTCTCATCGCCAGGCAAGGAGGGCAGAAGGACAGGTAAAAAGAAGGATTTCAGCAAAGTGGACCAGAGTCCATCAGAGTGATAGTCCTTTCAGCAGCAGCACAGAAGTCCTTCTTCCTGGCAGAATGTCCCCAGGTCTACACATGTACTGAGTTAGTAGTGTCAAGGGTCCAGTATCTATATCCAGTTGTGCCTTTGAAGTGGGGACAACTTCAAAGAGAGGCCTTAGAATTGCACAAGGTGCCTACCATGGCTCTAGACTCACTACAGGGGGATATGCAGCTCTTTCTGTGGGGACAGGCACAGCCCTATCAGGTCCAAGTGCCAGCACTCCCTCCTATCCGGCCCAGGAGGGCCCATCAGCCTGATGATGGCCCTTTAGGATGTGAATGGTGGAGACAGCCAGAGACACAGAATGGCTAATTTAAGAAAATGTCAACATTCTAAAAGTGGCATTTTCACACCTACAACTTAAAATCCAACTTTACCATAAATTGTGCTTTTAAATTGTGAGTTCAGGGACACCAAACCCCAAATTTCTATCTTTCCCCATTAGAAATAATACTTATAAAATGTGATAAGGTAATCCCAGTGTTAATCTATGGGAGAGTGGCACAATCAGTGCTACATTATATTTATATGCCCAGGGCTCTTGTATTGTACTTTACTAGGGACTTCTAATAAAATTAATTTTGCCAATTGTGGATAATCCAAGGTTATCATTAGAGAATACATGCACTTTAGCACTGGTCAGCAGTGGTAAAGTGCCCAAAGTCCAAAAGCCAACAAAAACAAACTCAGCAAAAAGGGGAGGGGTAAGGCAAAACGTTTGGGGGTGACCCTGCAGACAGGGCCAGGTCCAACACTCACCTGGTGATATTATTGTCCTCGAATGATCAAATAATCTTGGTGTTCAACATAACATACGTATTTAAGCATCATCACTTACAGGGACGACCCATGTTTAGGATGATTAGAGTACTTTTAGATTTATAATTATCTAACTTCACTTACTGCGATCAGCCATCCAAGAAGTTGGCGGGGGACAATGTCCTCCAGACCCACTCCCTCCCAATGTTGGTATAAAACTGGTTGTCAAAAGTGACAGAAATGTCCAGTAGGGCCATTCACACTAGCCTACCCTTATCTACAGTGGCTCTTAACATCTCAGTAGCCATGATCATAGCTGCTACCATTTCCTTGCCTAGTGCAGAAGTGAAGTTACCACGGGTCAAGAGCAATACTCTTCCACAAAGGCAGCTCATAGCATAGCCAAAAGGTTCTCTAAGATTTTTCCCTTTGGCTGGTCTGGAGAGTAATCAGACAGTTTTGTGTAACCTCATTAGAATCTGGCGTTCCATATTTTAATGAAGCAGACACCACTCCAAGCTTCCAAGCACTCAATGCTTTTAAGTTACTTGTCACTAATTGCTGGAGTAAGTGATTATGAGATAGGAGCTGGCCAGGAATCAACAGTGGAACCTGATTTGATACTCATCAGAAAGTCTGGTGGGAGAAGTAAAGAAGTACCTGTAGCAAAAAGATCTCTTCTTGGAACAGCAAACAGAGGGCCTCAGTTACATGTTCGGCCGATGTGTCACTGTAAACACCCAGGATTGATGTGTAAAACAAGGAAGAAAGCCTTTGACAGAAGCCCTGATAAGGCTGGACTATTTTGACAAGGTAGTTAGGACTGGTGAATAATGTTACTATTTTTCGAATTGCGATTTTATGAACTTTTAGCTCACTTTTATAGTTTTAAAGATCTTCCTCACTATGAGGTGTATGTCTTTGGCATTCTGTCTGTCACGTGTATAATGTCTCTGCCCAGAGAGTCTATGAAATCAGGCATTAAAAGCTATATAGCTTCACACTTCAGAGGAATGGAAGGTATGGAAAATGTATGGAAAATGTTCCCACAGTAGGTACCCTAACTCGCTATTACATGAGTCTACTGCTAGGTTAAGGTCAGTACATGAAAAAAATAACCTCAGGCAGCTTTCCTGGTTATCTTATTTCACCATTGGATGTGATGCATGAGTTCCCCCTATATAGTTTTCCTACAATTGGTAAATTTATGGGAAACATATGAGGCACCATCTGTACTGCTCAAACATACAATATCACGACCCATACCAACTCATATGAAGCAAGTTCCACATTAAATAGGGGCTTGGCTCTGTTAAACCAATTGTTCTAGCACTAGAAAATGAAATGGCTGAGGTGGCATGGTGTGCAAAATAATGATAAACTGGGATGCATCCCCGAGTAATTACCAGTACTGAGATTAATTCAAGAATTTCATTCATAACTTTTTTTGTATACTTTAGATTGTCACTCTAAGTGGGACGGGTATGCCCAAATGTGGGTCCTTTGCATACTGTGTCACTGGAACCAAGCTTTACCTGGTTAATGAGCCCTAACGAGTGCTAAACCATTCTTTGGTTGCTTGTGTTCTGGTACAAGGAGGAGCAAGCCTGGCAGTTCAGGTTAAACTGTTCTTATTGGAGCAGGTTCAAGACTGATTTGCATATGTCTCGGTCCAAACTGAGGTGCGTGGTGTGGAAAATAATGAAGGACTGGGATGCTGCCCGAGAAATTACCAGTGCCTGAGGTTAATTCAAGCTTTCTATTAATAGCTTTTGTATACTTTAGTGTGTCACCCTAAGTGGGATAGGTATTCCCAGACATGGATACCCTGCACTCTGTGTCAGTGGAACTAAGCTATACCTGGCTGACGAACTCATAAAAATGGAGAAAATGGTCCTAGGTTGCTTGCGGATAAACCCCAACAAACGTAAAACTGGCCCTGGATTGCTTGGGGACTGTCCAGCGATGACCTATCCTGGCAGGCCTGGCAGTTTGGGCTAGACTGTTCCCATTGGAGCACGGTCAAGGGTGATTTCAATAGAGCTGGGTCCAGTCTGGGGAGGCAAGTGGCCGAAAAACGATTGATTGGGATGCGGCCCAAGCAATCAACAATGACAGAAATTAATTCAAGCATTCCATCCTCCACTTTGTTTTTGGGTACACTGACATTTTAATTCCTCCCCAAGGTCAGCACTTATATCTCTGAAGAGTCCCTTCTGTGAGGAACTCCATGTACACAGATCCCGGGTTGTGCAAGATGGTAGTCTTAAATATGCAGCCCAAATATGTGTGCAAATGCTCACCATAAAATAGCAGGCTTTGGAGTTAGTATGGCCTTTAACAAAATAGCAGCCTGGTGTCTATAAAACTGCAACTTTGTGTGATGCATTTTCGCAAAAGAGGGTCACTGTCTGTGGTTGTGTAGTGGAGTAGCATCATTTTGGCTCTATCCTTCTATGTCTATGGCTCAGCCATACATATATATTTACATTTGGGCTTATGTACTAGTGTGGCGCAATAATACTAATGAGATGTGGTGCAACAAAGTAATAGAAAGTGCATCTATTGTGTGTTTTTGACATAAATTTGTGTGCCTGTGAACTTTTTTCTTTTCAGAAACCTCTGGATTGCTGCTATTAATCTTCTATAGGTTTAGATTGAAAGGTGGTGTGCTAAAAAGCATTTAATGCAGTGCATTCGCAAAGGATTAGTTAGAATGAATCAAATATGTGTTTAATGCTTGCTTCATAAATTGTGACCAGTTGTTGTTTTTGCTTAATAGTACATGCATTAGTTTATTGTGCCACACATAAGAGTACAGTATAAAAGGACCTTGATTCCTTCATTAAAGATTTCATTTATTGGATTATATGTAGCTTGTAAACCTAAAATGCATTTAAAGAGAAATGTTGTTAGCATGATTGTGGCCCTTCAGCCTATAGTTGAGACATTTAATATTAATGTGAAAGTTGTTTTTCTGCATGTTTCTCCTCTGCAGGTGCAGCCCAAAGGCATTCGTTAGTTAGTGAAAAGCACATTGTATTTCTGATTAGTGAGTTGAGGAAGAACTGGCAAGGTCAAATCATTTTAATGAAGAGCAAAGGAAGTATTACCAGTTGATATTATCAGATGAAGAAAGGAACCAGGAACACTTTGGAAGCAGAGAATGAAATATGAGAGTGATGTTTAAGGTGCTAATTAATTTTCTGGGAACCAGAAACCTACTGCGATATGTATGGGGGTCATATTTCTCTAATTTTCTTTGTGCATTTTAATTAGTGAACCCACCTTGCAGTTAGTCAGATTCCCTATAGGCTTTGGGAGGTACCAGAAAAAAGAAGAAGACCCTGTAAGTAAATATGGCTAAGTGTGAAAGGACCAATCACCTACAGGGAAAGAATATCACCTGTCATTCAGGCCCCAAACATTGCAAATCATCTCAAGCAAGTTCCCAGATTACCGTTCATCACCCTCCCTCACTGTCTGCCACCAAACGAATCATCAAACATCAATCACAATCACTCACTCACTCACTGTTGCAATAGTTATAGTTACCTCTTCCAATCCTTACAAGAGTAGGTTAGGTAGTAGGTACATCATTAATCTTTGATGCAGGCAACACATTGGAATTTGGTATTGGCACTCTTGCGAATGAATGATCCTCTGGGGCAGCCCTGTTTGTGCTAAGTGATGCAAAAAAGGATAGGCATGCGAGAGGGGCAGGCATTGTCACCAATGTCAAGAAGGAATTGTGGAGGCTTCTTCAATGCACACTGGTCCAACTGCAATCTGGCAATATATGTGACTAAAAAATGGTGGGGCAGCATAAATCTGACATAAAAATAATAATGTTCCACTAGCTATTTTTGTTTGTTTCAAAGTTAGAAGTTCACCTAGAAGTTGGTCAGCTAACACACTTGAATCCTCCTCTTCCTCCTCTTGTGATGTTTCAGGAATGGTGTAATTGAGTGGTATGAAATATTGGTTCATTTCTATCATAGTCAATCTCTACACATTTTAAGGTGAGACACTGTTCCATCACACTGTAACAACTGCACCAGCAGCACTGAACACACACTCAACAGGCACACTGGCTACAGGTGAAGCCATATACTTAATTGTCAGCCTGCTGAGCTCTGGACATTAGCACATCTTCCCATACAAATGCATCATTAGGTTTTGATGCTCATAGGCCTCTTTTGGATCATCCAGATACTCCTGAAACATCCTGTGGATGTTGATTGGTGCTGCAACTTGCTCACCGTCTTTTGAGTTCACCTCTGCACTGGACTTAAGCCCTACTGATTGAAACCAATACAATGCAGAGGTTGGGTCTGATCCCTTTGTTTTTGTTGTTGCTGGTGTTCTGGTTGATGGTGTTGTTGGCTGCTGTGAGACAAGATTGCCCTTTCTGGAAGTTGCAGGTAGCACCCAAGAACTGCAGGGTGGGACTTCAAGCTCCAGACATTCTTCTTCCAGGTTTCCATGCTTGATCAGCAATCTACCTCTTGTATTTTGAAACATCCGCTCCAAAAAAAGGAAGGAAAGTGTGCAGAATTTTTTCGTACTGTAGATCAAGTAGTGTGGCACAGATATACTATTTGGATGAGATGATGTAATTTTGCAACCTTCCATTGTAAGCAAAGCGAAAGAATAAGCTCTCAACCAAGGCATGCGCTTCTTTGTTTTCATTCACACCTGCAGTGGGAACCTTTCGGACACCTTCTTTACCTGGTCCTGTAGCAGATGCAACAATGGGATAGCTTAGTCTATCAAACTGTTCTCCTTGCTAACTTCCCATGTGAAAACCTTAAAAGGAGTAACATCTGTGTCAGGCATTTGGCTAGGCCCCATTTGTCCGCATCTATGGTCATAGCTTTCCCAACTGTATCCCCTCATCTTTGCATGATATAGTCATTGATCTGATTGTACTGCTCAAAAAGTCGTTGCAATATGTAATAGGTCGAGTTCCAATGTTTTGGCACCTCCTCTATCAGGGATATGTATATTGTGCTTTATTAGGATGCTGAATAATCTGTCGCTGCTTCCAGGCTTCAAAAGAATGCCTGAAATGAGTTCAGATTCTTCTGCAGGTGGTCAACATGTTACTGACTATGTCTTCATTTTTGCAAAACTCTTGAACCACCAGGTTGATTCAATGGGCCAAACACAGGACCCTGAAATAGCCACCATCTGACATGGCCTTGCCAATGTCACTGAAGTGTAAACTAAATATTCCCTTTGGTATTTGACCCTCTTGTGTATTCTTTGTTCAATCCATACAACATTCATTCATGCTTCATACATAATAGAAAAGGTGAAGGCAAGCCATATGGACGCCAAAAGTAATCAGGGAAATTGAGATAAGTCTAAGCCCTGGAGACCAATGAAATGTGGTCATTTTAAACAAGATATTGCGCACAGGTTTTTTATTAAAGATACAGTGTAGTAGAACAACCAACACCAACTACCAAGAATAGCATTAAAATTGGTCCTCTGTACACTGAAATAACAGAATTCGGCTCATTGGGGCTGTATCATAAAAGACATTGTTCCACAACCACATTAGGACATATTAAGCGGTTGAATCGGGTACATGGACAATAATTTTAAAGAGGGACATACATTTTTTTCTCTAAAAAGGTGGTCGCAATTTGTACAATACCATGGATACCCGTCAATGCATTGGACAGACTTAATCCTTTGGGCACTCCAACATATTTGATAAAAAGGTTTGCACTAATCAGATGCCTATGTTGACCACACATATGGATTAGTTTATGAATTACATATAAGTGTACTGTCGTATGTGTTTTGTCTCTCTTTTTATCTCTCTTTTTCATTCTTCACTTCTTATAAAAAGAACAATCTTTTTCTTCTTGCCCTCCGGGGATTGGATTTCACAGAGTATTTTATTGTTATATTATAGAACATAGGCTATTTTTTTTAATTGGACTCCATTGGTCTATCGACTCCAGTGTAACAATCAATCTATGATGGACAAGTCCTATATTTATGTAAAGTTTTTATGTATGCATTGTTCTTTTAAATGATGGTGGAGTAATATTTCACACTATTTGTTAATAAATCGAGTATATTCTCTCTACTATTTGAGTATTTGTGGCACTACAACTATTCAATCGGGATGTGGATGGTGTATATATAAAGTATGAATGAATGTTGTATTGATTGATCTAAGGATGCACAACAGAGTCAAATACCAAAGGGAATATTTATTTTACATTTCAGTTAGAGCCCTGTCCCTTTGGCATGTGGGGCCTCTCTCATAACATTGCTTGACAATGTTACTGCTATTGGCATGGCAACAAATCCAATTCTGAGACCTCTAGATCACAGCCATTCATACACCCTGCTGTTAAATTAATCCAAGATGTTTACAGCTGTATGTGATTTCTCAGTGGCAAACATGGCCACTGTTACATGCTTCTAAATGCTCTTAAAACTGTATTCAGAGCCAAGACCTGCAGATATCTTTTGCTTTACTCCTGCAAAAGAGATCCTGTGTGCTGTGATGCACATGTAATCAGTCACTTGAAATCTGGTCCACATGTCTGTCGTCAGGTGGATAGTGTGAACAACACTTTCCTGCAATGCTTTTCTAACCAACTACAGCACATCGTGATGCAGCACTGGAACAGCAACTCAGGCAAAATAGGTCCGACTTAGTACCTTCTATTTAGGCAGATGGCTACCACAATCTCTAAGAATGCCAAAGTTGTCCCTCAAAATTCCAGGAATGTAAGAGGCTCGGGCATGTGGTTAGTGAAAACAAAAATACTCCTATATTCTTGGCAGACACAGTAGGATTTCAAAATAAAAATAATGATAACTTGGGGTTTCTATCTTTCTCGACCACTAACTCTTCCCAAGTTGCTCCTCTTGGCTCCTAAGTACTCTTCTTTCTTCAAGAGTTTCTAGTCTCTGTCTTGTAGCCCAGGAAGAGAAGGCTTGTCACAATCCCCGGACAGGAATCAAACAGGGAAGACCATAAGTGGGCTGTACACAGGCTAGGTCTGTCCCTTCACCAATTTTGCCTCAACCACACCCGTGGGTCATATTTACCTCTTTGTGTTTTCTTTTACATCAGTGGGAGTGTTGAGTATACCACCCATCACCTCTAAATAAATTTACAAAAGGCACTTGCCTGCAGCCACGACCGTCCTAGGCTGTGGTAGGCGGGGTCCAGGCGTCCACCTCTCCCCGAAGACTGGAGGACTAAGGGAAGTTGTGTCTTTGAATTTCCTCGGGATTTGTTGTCAACTCTTCTACTGTCTCGCTGCCGCTCATGCTGTCGACCACTTCGGTCCACTCTCTGTTTGCTGTCACTTCTTGGTGCCTTGCTCCCTCGTCAGTAGTTGGCTTACACTCTTCCTCACTCAACTCGACTTCCTTTTCTCCCATTGTGCATGCAAGGTTGGCAATCCCCGTCTCTTCTATGATGTGCCCCTGAAATACTGGTGTGTTGACTTCTGTTACAGTCGACACTGGCTGCCATGTTGGAATTTCCGGGAGCAGGTAGCGCTGTATTACACCCACTCCTTTCACAAAAGAAAAAGGAAGGAGATCCAGCGCTAACATTTTTGCCAGCTTCTCATTGTACAAACGTGCAGTTGGGTGGTTCCACTGTAATAAAACCCTGGATATACTTATTTTCTGGGGCGACTGACAAAGGCATCTTTTGAGAAATAGATGGTAGTGGTAGACCTAATATGCATCATGGTGGGGCAGTCACTGTATTATGTGGTGTCTCCATCTAGCTCTGAGTCTTCTTGTGCCATTGTGAAGTCACTGAAGTGGGTGGTTCTGCTGGTGCACTGCTGGGGAAAGGGCTGCTTTGCAGGAAGATGTTTCTATCTTCTCCCTCATCATCACCTCCCACTATGATTGGTAGCTGATGTTCCCTGGCTCTCCTCACCACCACAACCATGTTCAGCAATTTGTTTAAGGTGCTCCTTCTACCGGATTGCATGGTGTTTGGCCTTCAGTACCATAATGTAAACCAGGCTTACCTCGTCGAACATGCATGTTGACAATGCTGCATACTGCCATGTGCTCCCCCTGCGAGCTAACCGTAGAAAAGTACCAAACTGGGGAGAAGTACTTTTTTACTGTGCCACTGCCAATGCCTGAAGAAGAACTGGAGGTAGGTGGGTGTGTTGTCTATGGCCTTTCTGCAGGAAATTCTTCTGCTGATGTAGGGGTGGTGCAGGTCTCAGCTGGGGCTTTGCAAATATGGGAGCTGTTGGTCCTACCTGTGCCACATTCCTCGGCGCGGGTTGAATAGCAATGTCGGACTCCTCTGTATCACCTACCACAATGGCTGCCTCATCATCCTCTATATCATCCCCTTCCATAAGTCTAAGGCTTCCAGGAACTTTTCTTTCCCCTTGCCTCTCCTGCTGTCTCCTGGACTCTACCGGGGTCCACTTTGTGGGCCAGATTCACAGAATTAACTTAAGACAAAATCCTAAACTTACTACCATTTCGGTATTCACAGAATGCACTTACTACTTTTGGTATTCACAGAATGCACTTACTACTTTTGGTATTCACAGAATGATTTACGACTACTAACTTTACGTCCGCACTCGGGCCGGAAATTCCGGCCCGGAAGGCAGAGCTTCCGGCCTGGAGGCGGAGCTTCCAGCCCGGAGGCGGGGCTTCCGGGCCGGAGGCGTAGCTTCCGGGCCGGAGGTGGGGATTCTGGCCAGTGGCAGAGATTTAGCCATGGCCAAAATCTCCACCTCTGGGCCGGAAGCTCCGCCTCCGGCCTGGAAGCTCTGCCTCCGGGCCGGAAGCTCCGCCTCCAGGCCAGAAGCTCCGCCTCCGGGCCGGAATTTCCGGCCCGAGTGCAGACGTAAAGTTAGTAGTCGTAAATCCATTCTGTGAATACCAAAAGTAGTAAGTGCATTCTGTGAATACCAAACGCAGTGAGTGCATTCTGTGAATACCAAAATGGTAGTAAGTTTAGGATTTTGTCTTAAGTTAGTTCTGTGAATTGGGCCCAGAGACTCTATCATCATCTTCGGAAGTGGTGCTTGGAGAAGATGGTGCAGAAGTACCCTTCCTTTTCCTTGCTGGTGATCTGGAAGCCAATGATTCTAAAAGAGGAGGTTCTTGCTCAGAAGGAAGCTCAACCTCCTGTTGTGCTCCACTATCAAGAAAATATACTATTGCTGGCTGCGGCTGCTGTCCACTTTGCTCTGTTTCCTAAAAGGATTGGGTACTGCTTTGCAAAATGGACAAATCTAATTCAGTGTCACAGCTCATTGGAGTTGCCAGGATTGCAGTGGCCGCCTCACTCACAGACATAGTCTTGGGCTTAGGCTGGGGTGCTGCTGTTGATGCGGGATTTCTGCCTTCAACATGTTCCCTGGTGGCCGGTGCAGCAAGCACATAACATGGTGGAGCAAAACGTATTTGTGGCGACATGCCACTGGTAGGAGGCTGCTTCTTCTCACTGACCACTTTCTTGGAAGTATCTTTCTTTGGAGTCATCTTAAAGCTCTCAGTTGGAAGTTGCTTTCACATTTCTCTATGGGAGCTTGTGCTACGGCTGTAAACCGGCCGTAATGCAGGCTCCCATAAAGAAATGGGTGCGTTAAAAACCCTGCAAACAGTGCAGGGATTTGCAGGGGGCACCTTAGGTACCCCCTTGGCCACCAACCATAGGCTGTGGAGGTAAGGGGGCTCTACTAGGGGCCCCCAAAGTTGCTTCCTGTCAGCCTTTCAGTGTCGGAAAGGCCGGCACGGAAAGGCTGACGGAAACCAACATTGTAATACCGACGGCGGAAACGCTGTCCATAGGGGATTACGGTGCAGGTCCGACCGGTCAGAAGAATCCGATAGCCGGTCAGAACCACGTCAGAATTACTTGCCAGTTTACACTCCAACCGCTGACATTGTAATTCAGCGGTCGGACCGCAAACCAACCATGTCGGTCGGAAAGCTTCCGACTAGCGGTTTGAGGCTTCCTGACCGACGTCGGAATCGGCCCATTAGTGTGAAACATCATGTGGCATTGTTTGCAGTTTTAATTAGTACAGTCAAAGGAAATATTAGTGTGGTTGTTTACTTAGGCAATAAATAATAACCACTTTAAAGTCAAACCACACCACCATACCATAAATTTTGATTCCCCATCAGAATAACACACAATATATGGAATGATTGAGCTCTTTTCATAATGTCCATGTATTCTAAAGGAGACACATGTGACATCAGGGAACTGCATAGGTAAATGGAATAGTAATCTTTTAATAAAATGGAGGTTAGTGTGCGCCTATGGCAGGCAGTGTGGTCCAGGGGGAAATGGAATCCTAATCATTACACAAATGGATGATGTGGTGTGTCTGAAGTACACCGCTAGCTGGGTTACTAGGAGAAAATGGAAATATATATGTAAAAAACTGAATGCTGTTGTGCAGCTGTGTGCCTATGGTGGATGGATGGATAATGAATCAACCTAGGCAAAATGAGGAAAAAAGTCACAGCAACAAAAAAACAATAAAATAAAAAAATTCAAATGTAACAAAAATGTAGAAAATTAAATTTAAAAAAAGTTACAATTAAAAGAAATTACATTTATAAAATATAAAATATATTGAAGGTGCAAAACAAAAAAATGCATGTCATATATATATATATATATATAAGAACTGTTCATCAAAATCCTATTATTAATATACATATTACAATGATTCTCATGCATATTATTAAACTGATATCTCATCTATTCATGCAAACCTATGGCAAAGGCACACTGGCTGGATGCACAAAAGGGATGTCAGACAGTGCCACATGGTCACAATAACAACAACCAGCAAGGAGACATGGCACAAAAAAGAATACATGCAGGCTGATGTCAAAAGCACACTGGCTGGCTACACAAAAATACTCCTATATTCTTGGCAGACACAGTAGGATTTCAAAATAAAAATAATGATAACTTGGGGTTTCTATCTTTCTCGACCACTAACTCTTCCCAAGTTGCTCCTCTTGGCTCCTAAGTCCTCTTCTTTCTTCAAGAGTTTCTCGTCTCTGTCTTGTAGCCCAGGAAGAGAAGGCTTGTCACAATCCCCGGACAGGAATCAAACAGGGAAGACCATAAGTGGGCTGTACACAGGCTAGGTCTGTCCCTTCACCAATTTTGCCTCAACCACACCCGTGGGTCATATTTACCTCTTTGTGTTTTCTTTTACATCAGTGGGAGTGTTGAGTATACCACCCATCACCTCTAAATAAATTTACAAAAGGCACTTGCCTGCAGCCACGACAGTCCTAGGCTGTGGTAGGCGGGGTCCAGGCGTCCACCTCTCCCCGAAGACTGGAGGACTAAGGGAAGTTGTGTCTTTGAATTTCCTCGGGATTTGTTGTCAACTCTTCTACTGTCTCGCTGCCGCTCATGCTGTCGACCACTTCGGTCCACTCTCTGTTTGCTGTCACTTCTTGGTGCCTTGCTCCCTCGTCAGTAGTTGGCTTACTCTCTTCCTCACTCAACTCGACTTCCTTTTCTCCCATTGTGCATGCAAGGTTGGCAATCCCCGTCTCTTCTATGATGTGCCCCTGAAATACTGGTGTGTTGACTTCTGTTACAGTCGACACTGGCTGCCATGTTGGAATTTCCGGGAGCAGGTAGCGCTGTATTACACCCACTCCTTTCACAAAAGAAAAAGGAAGGAGATCCAGCGCTAACATTTTTGCCAGCTTCTCATTGTACAAACGTGCAGTTGGGTGGTTCCACTGTAATAAAACCCTGGATATACTTATTTTCTGGGGCGACTGACAAAGGCATCTTTTGAGAAATAGATGGTAGTGGTAGACCTAATATGCATCATGGTGGGGCAGTCACTGTATTATGTGGTGTCTCCATCTAGCTCTGAGTCTTCTTGTGCCATTGTGAAGTCACTGAAGTGGGTGGTTCTGCTGGTGCACTGCTGGGGAAGGGGCTGCTTTGCAGGAAGATGTTTCTATCTTCTCCCTCATCATCACCTCCCACTATGATTGGTAGCTGATGTTCCCTGGCTCTCCTCACCACCACAACCATGTTCAGCAATTTGTTTAAGGTGCTCCTTCTACCGGATTGCATGGTGTTTGGCCTTCAGTACCATAATGTAAACCAGGCTTACCTCGTCGAACATGCATGTTGACAATGCTGCATACTGCCATGTGCTCCCCCTGCGAGCTAACCGTAGAAAAGTACCAAACTGGGGAGAAGTACTTTTTTACTGTGCCACTGCCAATTCCTGAAGAAGAACTGGAGGTAGGTGGGTGAGTTGTCTATGGCCTTTCTGCAGGAAATTCTTCTGCTGATGTAGGGGTGGTGCAGGTCTCAGCTGGGGCTTTGCAAATATGGGAGCTGTTGGTCCTACCTGTGCCACATTCCTCGGCGCGGGTTGAATAGCAATGTCGGACTCCTCTGTATCACCTACCACAATGGCTGCCTCATCATCCTCTATATCATCCCCTTCCATAAGTCTAAGGCTTCCAGGAACTTTTCTTTCCCCTTGCCTCTCCTGCTGTCTCCTGGACTCTACCGGGGTCCACTTTGTGGGCCCGATTCACAGAATTAACTTAAGACAAAATCCTAAACTTACTACCATTTCGGTATTCACAGAATGCACTTACTACTTTTGGTATTCACAGAATGCACTTACTACTTTTGGTATTCACAGAATGATTTACGACTACTAACTTTACGTCCGCACTCGGGCCGGAAATTCAGGCCCGGAAGGCAGAGCTTCCGGCCTGGAGGCGGAGCTTCCAGCCCAGAGGCGGGGCTTCCGGGCCGGAGGCGTAGCTTCCGGGCCGGAGGTGGGGATTCTGGCCAGTGGCAGAGATTTAGCCATGGCCAAAATCTCCACCTCTAGGCCGGAAGCTCCGCCTCCGGCCTGGAAGCTCTGCCTCCGGGCCGGAAGCTCCGCCTCCAGGCCAGAAGCTCCGCCTCCGGGCCGGAATTTCCGGCCCGAGTGCAGACGTAAAGTTAGTAGTCGTAAATCCATTCTGTGAATACCAAAAGTAGTAAGTGCATTCTGTGAATACCAAACGCAGTGAGTGCATTCTGTGAATACCAAAATGGTAGTAAGTTTAGGATTTTGTCTTAAGTTAGTTCTGTGAATCGGGCCCAGAGACTCTATCATCATCTTCGGAAGTGGTGCTTGGAGAAGATGGTGCAGAAGTACCCTTCCTTTTCCTTGCTGGCGATCTGGAAGCCAATGATTCTAAAAGAGGAGGTTCTTGCTCAGAAGGAAGCTCAACCTCCTGTTGTGCTCCACTATCAAGAAAATATACTATTGCTGGCTGCGGCTGCTGTCCACTTTGCTCTGTTTCCTAAAAGGATTGGGTACTGCTTTGCAAAATGGACAAATCTAATTCAGTGTCACAGCTCATTGGAGTTGCCAGGATTGCAGTGGCCGCCTCACTCACAGACATAGTCTTGGGCTTAGGCTGGGGTGCTGCTGTTGATGCGGGATTTCTGCCTTCAGCATGTTCCCTGGTGGCCGGTGCAGCAAGCACATAACATGGTGGAGCAAAACGTATTTGTGGCGACATGCCACTGGTAGGAGGCTGCTTCTTCTCACTGACCACTTTCTTGGAAGTATCTTTCTTTGGAGTCATCTTAAAGCTCTCAGTTGGAAGTTGCTCTCACATTTCTCTATGGGAGCTTGTGCTACGGCTGTAAACCGGCCGTAATGCAGGCTCCCATAAAGAAATGGGTGCGTTAAAAACCCTGCAAACAGTGCAGGGATTTCCAGGGGGCACCTTAGGTACCCCCTTGGCCACCAACCATAGGCTGTGGAGGTAAGGGGGCTCTACTAGGGGCCCCCAAAGTTGCTTCCTGTCAGCCTTTCAGTGTCGGAAAGGCCGGCACGGAAAGGCTGACGGAAACCAACATCGTAATACCGACGGCGGAAACGCTGTCTATAGGGGATTACGGTGCAGGTCCGACTGGTCAGAAGAATCCGATAGCCGGTCAGAACCACGTCAGAATTACTTGCCAGTTTACACTCCAACCGCTGACATTGTAATTCAGCGGTCGGACCGCAAACCAACCATGTCGGTCGGAAAGCTTCCGACTAGCGGTTTGAGGCTTCCTGACCGACGTCGGAATCGGCCCGTTAGTGTGAAACATCATGTGGCATTGTTTGCAGTTTTAATTAGTACAGTCAAAGGAAATATTAGTGTGGTTGTTTACTTAGGCAATAAATAATAACCACTTTAAAGTCAAACCACACCACCATACCATAAATTTTGATTCCCCATCAGAATAACACACAATATATGGAATGATTGAGCTCTTTTCATAATGTCCATGTATTCTAAAGGAGAAACATGTGACATCAGGGAACTGCATAGGTAAATGGAATAGTAATCTTTTAATAAAATGGAGGTTAGTGTGCGCCTATGGCAGGCAGTGTGGTCCAGGGGGAAATGGAATCCTAATCATTACACAAATGGATGATGTGGTGTGTCTGAAGTACACCGCTAGCTGGGTTACTAGGAGAAAATGGAAATATATATGTAAAAAACTGAATGCTGTTGTGCAGCTGTGTGCCTATGGTGGATGGATGGATAATGAATCAACCTAGGCAAAATGAGGAAAAAAGTCACAGCAACAAAAAAACAATAAAATAAAAAAATTCAAATGTAACAAAAATGTAGAAAATTAAATTTAAAAAAAGTTACAATTAAAAGAAATTACATTTATAAAATATAAAATATATTGAAGGTGCAAAACAAAAAAATGCATGTCATATATATATATATATATATAAGAACTGTTCATCAAAATCCTATTATTAATATACATATTACAATGATTCTCATGCATATTATTAAACTGATATCTCATCTATTCATGCAAACCTATGGCAAAGGCACACTGGCTGGATGCACAAAAGGGATGTCAGACAGTGCCACATGGTCACAATAACAACAACCAGCAAGGAGACATGGCACAAAAAAGAATACATGCAGGCAGATGTCAAAAGCACACTGGCTGGCTACACAAAATGGCTACCGGCTGCAATCGTCAAACAACAACAATGAGCAAGGAGGCATGGCCACAACAAAGTAAGCATACAGGCCCACGGCAAAAGCACACTGGCTGGCTATGCAAAATGGCCACCAGCCTCATGGTCAAAACAACAATCACCAAGGAAGAATATGACTGTACAATGCATGCCATCACAACGCATGCCATTACAACACGGTTGTAACATCGCAAGTGCTGTTACCATGCACTACCATTACAACTTATATATATACCATTACAACTTACTTATATATATATTTAAATATATATGTGTATATAAATATATGTGTATATTACCTACTGGCGGTCCCCAGTAGGTTGTTATAGTTAGGACCTATTATCCATAGGAAATCCACAACATTCTATTTGGAATAACTTTGGCGCCGGTTGGTGAATCTTCGCGAAATTTTCAAAACTCGTGGCCCGCTCCTGTCCGATCTTACCCTGAAAGTCTTGGAGTGATTCGTCAAGTGGGGGCCGAGAAAAAAGGGGGGTCCCAAAATGTGTTTTCCCCATGCAATTTTCAATAGGGACCGTTAGTTGCAGCTACAGCCCGAACTGCTGAACGGAATTACACGAAATTTGCCAAAGAGGTAGCCCTTGGTTCACACTCGTGCCTTTTGGTTAAATGGTGTAAATCCGTTCAGTAGTTGCTGAGAAAATCAAAAGTAAAATCATAGATATATCTGGGCAGAGCATAACCACACATCTCTTCATGAGATCTGATTGCCTGTCAGCACTTCATAGAAGAAGAGTTGGCAACCATCTTGGGGCAAATTTACATGATGACACCTCATTAAAAAGCATTGCAGTTAATAGAAGGTTTTAAGACTTTAGTTACATTACAAATCATTTGTTGATATTGCCATACTCATTTTAGGAATTGTGGTGTGTTCTAAGGTGATTTTACCATGTGAAAAAGCCTTCTGCTGGGATATCATGAATCATGTTTGAGAGAAATCTATTTTCTCATGCTTTTCCCACAGAGGTTTGGAAGGTGATCTATAAGCTAAACTGAGGGCATATTTTCTGTAAATTCACATTATCTTTCTCAGTCATGTGAGAATGAAGTCTGACATTCTCAGTAAAACATGTACATCCAACAAGGGCAGAGACTGTCAGTTGATTCCTTTGTGTTCTACTGCAGCTTCCCAGAGTGTTCTACAGAACAACTAGAGCGCTAACAGTCCTACTTATGACAAACGTATGGCACACCTGAAGCCATCTTGATTGGAATAAAGTGGTAACTCTTAAAACATTTAATTTAAAAAGGAACAAAATGAGGAGGTTAATTTTGCCATAGAAAGTATGATTAGTGCTGCAGAAAGAAAAATTAGGGCACATTTTGAGTGGCTTCTCAAACCCTCTTCTATTTCATTAAAAAATTCTGACATGCAGACTGAAACATGCACTTTCAATACCAGCAGCAGACTTCCCTGGTGAGCAGTAGCTTTACTACAGTGATCTAATGAGCAACTAGAGTGCTAACATTCCGAATTTATGGCAAATGTGTGACATATCTGAATGCCTTCTTGATGGAATCAAAGTAAAAAACTGAAAGTATTTCCTACTGAGTAGACTGTAGTAAATGAGGAAATTAGGAAAATTCACATAACAAATAAGTCTCCCATGATGGCCGCCAGAGAAAAAAGAGCCCAAATGTAGCACAAATATCACCCAGATGTAGCCCACATATAGCCCAATTACAGAAGTGTGCAAAACAGTTTTTCTTTTCAGTTTTTCTGCAGTTTTATATAGTGCAGACTGGTCAGGTATTGGAGCGTTACATCTTACTTGGACCCCTTATTGCGTAGTTTGCACGAAGTACATGAGATTGATCTTGCGAAACATTGAACTTTACAATTCTGTTAACCTGAAGTTGCTCTGAACCGGGTTTTGTAACACCCGTTTTTTTAATTCTCACTGTATTGTATTAGAAAAGGGGATTTACTGTTTTTATGTACACTTTTATGATCTATGTTTCTAAATCAGATCGAATAAAGTTTATTTAATTCTATGGCAGGATGGAGGCGAGGATTATGCATATCTTTCCTCACTTTATTTGCATAGCAGTTCAAAGAAAACGTAACACATCAATCATTAAATAAAAGACTATACAACCCATGAACCATTAGGGGGGTAGTCTCCAAGGCAATCTGACGTTGTTGCTGTTTGTATAGCGGTTTCTTGTGCACGTTATGAGCATTATTGCATTGGTATTGTTTCATATTCCCTGTGCAGCAGGCTCTTGCCCGAGAGCGTTCTCCCCCTCACAGTTTCTCCCGCTGTGCGCTCTGCGCACGGTGAGATCCTGTCAGGCGCGTCTGGCCCGAGCGAGGCAGCTCCGTTGAGCGCTCCCGCTGGTCTTTACGCACATTTGGGAATCCGGTCACTCCTTTAGTGTCCACTTGATTCCCGACCAACCCTCGCCTAATTTTTATACCGTGTCGCGGTGATTTCCCGACACGGCCACGTTAGTGACCAGCGCCACCTGGTGGTGGTAATTGGTATTGCGCCTCAGTCTATTCTTATAACAGCTTCGGGGAAAGCCCAGCTGTTGGAGCACCGGCGAGGGGGCTGCCTTAAGCATTTTAAGGGCATTTGTTCTGTGCTCACACCCTCTGCTATCATGTCTTCTCCAGAAGACCATTTTTACTCCTCCTACCAGGAAGTGGAGGAGGAATGGCCCCCCAAATTCTCCCTCCAACAGTGGACCAAGCCCTCTTTCTGTCTATCTCTAGAGCGCTGGGTCCTCTTATGGATCAGGTTGATAAGCTGGCAAAAAGCATCCCTGGGGTGTTCAGTGACCCAGATCTGGTGGTGGCGGGTCCCAGTACCTCAAGCATGCACAACGGTAGTGTTATACTTCAATGGTTCGTGAATAAATCTTATTTCTGCAATTGTAAATCTAAAGTATTTATTTTGCATTTCAACATTTAATGCAACGTTTTCATCACAATCATATAGAATGTTCGTACTGTAGATGATTACTACATAACAGTTGCTACACAATCAATTCATTCAGTTGTGATGTTTCTTTGCCTTCCGCCCAATGCATTTCGGGACTTAGAGTCCCTTCGTCAGAGGCAACATCCTGTTGATAAAACATAACATAAGCATTCATGTGCCCAAACAGCGTTATATATAACTAAAACAAAACTTTTTTATATGATGTTACATTTTTCAGAAATTAGAGATTGCACAATTTACAAAACAAAGTAACAAATCGCATGCATCTAATGCGTCAGATGTAGTTATTGCCAGTAGCCTAAATGTGTGCTCAGGAAGCAAAAGTCCATATACCAAGGTTAGGTCAATCATGAAAAAATATTTAAAAGTTTTGTTTTAGTTATATATAACGCTGTTTGGGCACACGAATGCTTATGTTATGTTTTATCAACAGACTGTTGCCTCTGACGAAGGGACTCTAAGTCCCGAAATGCATTGGGCGGAAGGCAAAGAAACATCACAACTGAATGAATTGATTGTGTAGCAAGTGTTATGTAGTAATCATCTACAGTATGAACATTCTATATGATTGTGATGAAAACGTTGCATTAAATGTTGAAATGCAAAATAAATACTCTAGATTTACAATTGCAGAAATAAGATTTATTCACGAACCATTGAAGTATAACACTACCGTTGTGCATGCTTGAGTCCTGGTTCTTATACCTGGCCACTTTTTTGATTTCCTACACATGCAAGGCAAGCATATGGCAAGCATAGCACACAAAAGAAGTGAATTTGATAGATCAAAAACTTAAAAAAGTTTTTTGAAAACTTGGTGTGCAAAATCTCCTCTACAACATAGGGTCCCAGTAGCTCCCAGATGGGGAATAAAAGGACCGTTAAGCATAATGCGGGGCACTTGGAAGGATTTGATAAACTTACGGGGACCTTCCTCAAGAACGTGCGAACGCTAAAACATGCACCCTGCCGGGAGGAGGAGGAGTCTGGAGAAAATTGTGAAGCTGTCACCACTATTGTAGACCCTGACGGGCAGGTTTCCCTTAGAGGGAGAGGGTGTATTGGAGGACGATTTCTCCTCCGATGAGGATAAGGACTCGGAGCATCCCTGGCATCTAGAGTCCCACTCCGCTCAGTCCTGGGTTGGGGATGGGGTCCACTCGGACATGTTCGAGCCTACCCAAATTTACCATCCTAGGTTGGCGGAGTGGACCCCTGACACCAAAGTGACAGAGTATGTGGTGGGGAAAATCCATCAACCCCTTGAAAGGGAGGTCAGGAATAGGATGAGGGCAGAATGAATGCCCCAGGCCCTCACTGAAGAGGAAGGTGGCACACACGCCTGAAATTGATGAGAAAGTATGTACCTTTTTCTCCAAATATATGAGGGATCCCAAGAAAGGAATTGATAGGTCTTGGACGTGGTAGGGCCCTTAACCCAAATTATTCAATTGGCAGAGCGTTCAAAAGAGTCAGGATCCCCTTTGTCAACAGATATTGTGGCTGGTTGGGCGCACTACCCTAAACCCTAAAACACTACCCCCAGCATGACACCCTACACTACCCATTATAACTGCACTTCACTACCCTAAACCCTAAAACATTACCATCAGCATGACTCCCTACACTACCCAAACACCACTGCACTGCCCTAAACCCTAAATCTACCCCAGCACAACCCCTACACTACACAAACACCACTGCACTACCCTAAACCATAAAACACTACCCCCAGCACGACCCCCTTCACTACACAAACACCACTGCACTGCCTTAAACCCTAAAACACTACCTCAGCACGACCCCCTAGACTACACAAACATCACTGCACTACCCTAAACACTAAATCTACCCCCAGCATGACCCCCTACACTACACAAACACCACTGCACTACCCTAAACCCTAAAACACTATCCCCAGCATGACCCCCTTCACTACCTAAACACAACTGCACTACCCTAAACCCTAAAACACTACCCCCAGCACGACCCCCTTCACTACCCAAACACCACTGCACGACCCTAAACCCTAAAACCCGACCCCTACACTACACAAACACCACTGCACTACCCTAAACCCTAAAACACTAGAACCCAGCACGACCCCATACAGTACACAAATACCACTGCACTACCATAAACCCTAAAACACTACCCCCTATACTAAAAAACACTACTGCAATACCCTAAACCCTAAAACACTACCCCAGCACTACCCCCTACACTACCCAAACACCACTGCACTACCATAAACCAAAATCAATGAGCGCTCTTCCTATTAAGTCCAATACATTGAGACTGCCTCAGTGGATCAGATCCTTGTGTTGTCCAACCCTTAGAACTAATGAAATGCAGTGGTGGATTGTGGAGGACAGAGTTCAGCAAAATGCAGTTGCTCAGCCCACTGCCCAGAGATTGTGGGGAAGGAAGTGACATATAACATTCCTGAACTGTGAGTAAATAGATTAGAATACGTTAGGCCTTTGTCTTCTTCACTCTTGGAACAGCATGACTTCATAATCAAGGATCAACATATGGTCCGCTACAAAATTCAACTGTATACATTGCACAATATCTGTAGTGGGTACAATGAAGAGTATGTCATGAACTCTCATGTAAAATATTTGGTGGAATGCAAATTCTTCAAAATAGTTTAACCCTCAAAAGGTGTTGACACCAACAAAATGGTTTTGTTGGATCAAGGGGTGGAATCCCACAGCATAGTATCTTCGGGGACTGGCACAACCTTCTAAAAAATTATGGAATTAGGGGCACAACATAGACCGAAAAAAAGTCCAAAAAGAGAGCCGTGGTATATTACCATGTGAGATGGGACACCCGCTAGAGGAGACGTAACTGTTTGTCATTTTGCTATGATTTCATAGAATGAAAGGCATGTTTCTTCTCTCCACTGATAACTGAATCAATGTATTGAATATGGATTAAGTACGAAATGTTAGTTCTTTTCACAATAACCTTTACTTGTATTAACATTAATGTTACAAATTGCGGATAATGTTATCCTTGTTTTACTGTTTGAAAAAGGTTACCTTCTCCTTGCAAGTACCGCTCCATGAAATGTGAAAAATTTGGGGACGGTAGAAGTGATGGCAATTTCTTTTCATGATGATAAAATGAAGTCATCACATCTTTAGGATTTCTGATTATGTAGATCACCTGTAATAACACAATTAAGGAATAGAAATTAAGGTAAATGCAACAAAAGTTAGTTCTCTTGGCAATAATTTGTTAATTTAAGGATTGGGCGTCCCTTTTTGATTTATCAGTTACTGTGCCTTTTCCTGGGGACTGTTTGGAGTCAACAATCAAAAGAAGAGGCTTTTCTTTTTCTGAATATATTTGTATGCCAAACACGTTCTCTATTTAACGAAGTTTAAAACGAAAATTTAGTTGGACATATGCATTATTGGCTAATAGTGAGGTTTATGTAGTGATGACGCTATGCAGTCTGTGTTTAAATATGTAGGTTTAATCTTAGAATACATCCGTCCATGAAGGGGCACTGGAGCAACTGACTATAAACAGAATACAGAGCTCCAGTGACTTCATGACATTCCAAACCCCATGACATTCCAAGCCACAGGCTTGCACAATACCACACATCTCCCTTTTTATAAATTAGAGAATAATGTAAAGTAAAAACAAAAGTGGCTGTAAAAGTAAAATAAAGCAAATTCCCTTTTAAAACAATTTCAGCAATTTCCTTTTAAAACAATTTCAGCAATTACAACGCACTGTACCCATACCCCCCTCAAATAGAAAAATAAAGAAAAAAGAGAAAGAAAGAGAAGAAGAAAAAAAGCATCAAAGCAATTAACGCAAAACAAAATCATTCCACTTCTTTGGCCGCACAGGAGTGTGAACACTTCTTCTGATAGTTTGTGGCAACATATTACTCTTTGAACATTTCTTGGTTTTATTAGGCAAAGAAAAACACTGAGGAAAACATTTCTTGGTATCACCAGACATGGCAAGATTATCAGGAACTAAAGCAACACGAGTAATGAACCACCAGTTCCTGTCAGAGAGGTTCATGAATTCTTTCCTAGTTGACAAACCTAAACAGGGTCTTTGAATTTGAATAAACCTTTACCAAGAAGCACAGGATTTTTCACGCGCACCCAGTAACCTACTTTTAGTCTACACTCTTTTCTTAACCCTGGATTTGCTTTAACAGTTCACCGTAAATTGGCAAGATTTGAATTAATTTCAGCTGATTTCCACTATTTATTGACACTCCCAACCTTCGGTGACATTTTTGTAGTCTAAAAGGATAAAGTTCCGTGGCAGGTTTCCTACCCCTCTCAACTCAAAAGGGGACTTGCCAGTTACTGAATGCGATGTAGTGCAGTGAGACCAAACTAAATCTTGAATGGACTTGGCGCAACATGCATTGCTTTTAATAGAAGATTGTATGCATTCTACTAGTACTTTGTTAAAGCATTCACCTTTCCCATTACTTTGAGGATGGTAAAGAGGTGTCCTCAAATATTTTATGGCACAATTTTCCAAGACATAAGAAATTTCAGTCGAAGTAAACTGAACCCCATTGTCAGTGAGGATCTCACCAGGGAGACCTTCTCTTGAAAATACTCACCGGAAACTTTCAATTACTTTTTTGGTGGTGGGTTCAGAGACTGGTTCAACTTCAACCCACCTAGAAAGATGATCTACCATGACAATGAAATATCTCATGCTGTTAGATTAGATTTGATAAGGATCCACAAAGTCTACGCCAATGCGCTGCCAGCTCTCTTAGGACAAAAACTGACCGACTCTACTTGGGGTTCCGTAATGAATACCATGTCACTAAGTTTACATTTGGCACAATTGGATACAAATTCCTACCAGAACCTTTCTCTGATCTTCCTCTTTGTCAAAGTGGAGCCTAAATAACCACCATGTGCTAAACCGTTCAAGCGTTCTTGAAAACAGGAAGGTGCAACTAGTTTGTTTCCATGTACTAAAATACCACCCTCTAAAGATAACTCATCTAAAAGTTTCCACAACATCTGTAGTTCATGTTGCAGTAGAGCCTCTTTAGACCAACCAGCTTTTACAAAAGCAACAACCTTACTAAGAACACAGTCAGATTCAATGACAGAAAGCCAATCTTTCTCACACATGGTAGTATCCCCTATTTAAGCAATGAAACACTCCTCAATTTTTGTTTCCCATTCAAGATTGTCAGGTTATTTACTGGGGAGCCTGGACAAGCAGTCTGCACAAACGTTTTTCCCACCAGATATCTACTCAATAGAAAAAGTGAACTCTAAAGGTTTTGCTGCTAATCTTGAGATTCTGGCAGTGGTGCGTTTGATCTTTTTGCCAGAATATGTTCACCACAGGACAGTGACCCTGCCCCATACATATGCTTTACATTTTTCTACACTCCAAACACAAGCTAAAAGCTCTTTTTCGTTTACAGAATACTTGCGTTCAGCAGGTCTAAGTGTCCTAGATGCGAAGCCTACGGTAAACTCATGCCCATTATCAACCTGAGTAAGGACAGCCCCAAGACCATATTCACAAGCATCAACAGTCACCACAGTGGTTCTAGCCTCAAGGAATCTGACCAGACAAGCTCTGCATTTTTCTTTAAAAGAGGCCTGAAACATGCTGTCAGGTTGGCAAAATTATTTTAAAACTTAGCGTACAATACACACATGCCTAAAAAGGAAAGTAACTGTTCTTCATTTTTGGAGAAGGAGCATCTACGATGCTTTTTTACAAGGCATGACTTGAGTTTCACTCCTTGAGCAGAACAGAGATGACCTTAATACTCAATCTCGTTGGCTGTGAAGATACACTTGTCTTTCCTCAAGGTAGCACCTCTGGATTCAAGTATGTCAAAAACTTTTGTTATTAAAACATCATGTTCAGATTCACTTTTAGTGAATAGTAAAATATTGTCTTGAAAGACAGCCACCTGTGAGATGCCATGAAACATTTCAAACATCAATCTTTAAAAGACTGCTGCTGCTGAGGCTATGCCAAAAGGCATCCTGCACAACTGGAATGTGCCTTCTGGTGTGACAAAGGCAATTAGATGACAGGAGGCTTTGTCTAATCCAACCTGGTGATAAGCTGACCTAAGGTCCAGTTTGGTGAAACAGCTAGACTGACCAATCCTAGGTAAGGGAAAATTGTCCACCCAGATGGCCCCATTGACACTTCTTAAGTCCACACACATCCTAAGTTTGCCTGTTTTCTTCTTGGCTAAAACTATGGGAGATAGCCATAAAGTGCCCTCAACTTTCTCAACGATACCTTGCACACACATGTCAGACCGAATATCAGACAGTTCTTTTCTAACACTTAAGGGAATGTTACATTACTTGTGTTTGACAGACACTACATCTCGTTTGACTTTTACAGAATAGACAAAGTCAGTAATTTTCCCTAACTTATCTTGAAAATCTTTCGGGAATTTCCTTTCCTAGTCATTGTCAACATTAGTAACACACTTAAAGTCATGCTTGCTGCAGATAGTGGTATTAGTACTCACCGAGTCCTGCTTTTCAATGGTAATGGGTTTACTAGAACCAGGTCTAATGGTTAGATCGAACTCATCTTGATGAACAAGACCTAAAACATTAATGCTTTTGCGTGCAACATAAACTTTTCCATTGATAGAAGAGTGTAACAATTTGATGGAGAACCAAAAATAACCAATGAGATCCACTTTACTACCTATAAAAGCCACTGTCATAAGATCTGGAGGCAATAAAGATTGTGTACCCCAAAACTGTGTGTATTTAGTGTGACCTATAATGGTAATATGAGCTCCAGTGTCTACTAAATGTTTAATGGAAATTCCACTGATCCAAACTTCAATTTCTGGATTGGGAACCGAAGAAAATTTGTCTTGTTTCACACATCTCCCACCTAGTAAAAAGTCTTTGAGTGTGTCATTGTCGTTGTCATCAACATCGTGATCTTCACTGACAACACAGCAAACAGGGTTGTTATACCTACCACCCCTACAAACTTTTAAAAAGTGGCCCATTTTCCCACATTTCTTGCATTGTTGTCCATGTGCAGGACAATGTTTGAAAGTGGAAACGTGATTGGGTGACCCACATCTAAAGCAACTAACCTTCTGTGTTTGTAACGTTTGGGGGTCGGGTTTAAAGGAGTTCCTGTTCTTTTTGTTATCTACATTAGAAATCCGTTTGTTAATAACTGCACCTGAAATGTTTTGATGAGAGATTCTTCTAAAAATTTTACATCTTGGCATGAACCCTCAATGTTCTTGGCTATATCAATAGCTTTGTCTAAGGATGGATTTTTACAGGTAAGGAGACGATCTTGAATTTATTTAGAACTACATCATGATCTAACTACAAGCTGATCTCTTACTAACTGTGAGGTGAACTCTTCAAATTCACAAGTTGCAGCTAATACCTTCAGAGCAGTAATATATGTGTCAATACTCTCTGAAGGTTTTTGTACTCTTGTAAAAAACCTATGAATGACAAGCTTTTTTGACTTGGTAAAATATTTATCAAGTTGAGCAATAGTAATGTCAAATTCATCAAGCTCAGACTCATCTAAGTCTTCATAGTCAGGTAAATTCTCAAATATATTTTGCCCTTCAACTCCTAAATGGTAATACATTAGACCTATTTTCCTATATGGTTTACATTTTGTGGCATCAATTGCTACGAAATATGCCATGAAGGAGCAAATCCACACGTTCCATTCTAAAGGAGGTTCTTGCAGGAATGGTGCAGGTGGTGAAATGCTTTGCATGGCTTTTGATTCTGACCGGAGAACGTTGATGAAATGGTGTGAAGTGTGCAAATCACTGGGTGGATCTGCTCAAAGCGTGCAGATCGCTGATGAAGACAAACTCTGTGAAGTGTGTGCAGATCACTGAAAAGTAGGTTTGCAAGTTGCACTTTATATGAAGAGTTAAAATTGTTGCTGTGTAAATCTGCTCAAAGCGAGCAAATCACTGAAAAGATTATACATTTTTATAAAGTGTGCAAATCACTGAAAAGTGTCTCTGCAGAGAGTGAGCAAGATGCTAAAACGATTACACAGAGAAATCTAGATACAAAGCGTGCACATCGCTGATATACAGACTTGCACTAATGTGGAATATCGAGTGTGCAGTACTGCTGAAGTCCACCGTAGGCAGTATTGTAAAATTCAACTCTATGGTTGAGACAGGAAACGCAGGAAGAGCACAGAAGGATATGAGATGATTACTCTGGAGATCGTGGAGCAGGTGCGGCTGGCCAGAAGGAAAAGGTAGGCTCCAGATAGATTTAATAATATTTAATCTATAATGTCAGAAGCGATCGTATTACACAAAGAACGAGCTAGGTTATGTTATGTTATATACGTTTATAACGCGCACCGCTACTCATTAGTATCCCGGCGCGGAGCCTAGCGAGACGAAACGGAGTACTATCAGGAGAATAGGTGTGTTTTCAATTTCCTCCTGAACACAACTGGGCCTTGAATAGTACGTAGGGCAAGGGGGAGGGCGTTCCAGGCAGCCACCGCCTTCACCGTAAAGGAGCTATCCCCTATTCTCTGAAACTTAAAACGAGGGACCTGAGTATAACAAAGGGATGAAGACCACAGAGGACGTGCGGGAACATTAAAAAAAAACGCCTCTGTAAGTAAAGAGGTCCACGGCCATGAAGGGCATGGTGGGCCAGTCAATGATTTAAATTTAACTCTATCCATCATGGGGAACCTGTGGAGAGAACGCAGCTGCTGACGTACACTGTTCCTAGCCGAGATGCCCAATAAAAGTCTGGCTGCTGTATTCTGAACCACCTGCAGCTTTTTCAGCAGGTACCCAAGAACACCAGCATAAAGGGCATTGGCATAGTCCAGCCTTGACAGAATCAGCACACAGGTAACTGTTTTCCGCGCTGCCTGAGGAAGGAGGGGGAAAATCTTCTGAGAGTTTTAAGCAGGCCAAAACAGCATCCAGCAAGCTGTTTGATGTGCGTCGAGAAGGAAAGATATTCATCAAACCATACCCCCCAAGTTTTTCGCTGTCTTCCCTAATGAGGTAGGTGATGGAAACTCAGGAGGCCAGAGCTGCTGTCTGAAGTTGAGGGGGAATTTGCCAAAAAGCAGGACCTCTGACTTCACTTCATTACACTTGAGCTGCGCCTCTGCCAGCCAACAGACATGTTGAACCGGTAATACCGAATCCGCATCTATGTCCCAGGTAAAAAGCAACTGAGTGTCGTCTGCATATGCCATCACCTTAGCCCCCAGCTCCTCCGCCAGGTATATCAGCAGAGTAACATAGATATTAAAAATAATGGGGCTAAGGGAGAAACCCTGGGGGACACCTGTTGTTACCGGTTGAGGGGAGGAGGAGGATGTCGGAATCCAAATCTGCTCACCCCGCCCTACCAAAAAGGACCGGAACCAGCCCCACATGGTGCCCAACAGACCAATCTTAGCCAGACATGATAGGAGGAGTGAGTGCGGGACCGTATCGAATGCTGCCGAGAGGTCAAGCAGAATTACTGCCGCTCTCCCGCCGGCGTCGAAGCACTCCCGGATGGCGTCAGCCACCTCCACCAACACAGTTTCTGTACTATGGAATGCCCTGAACCCTGATTGAGCAGGGTGCAGAAGCACCTCCCTTTCCACAAAGTCCGTCAGCTGCTTATTAACCACCTTCTCACACACCTTCGCCACAGCAGGAAGGAGGGAAATAGGCCAGTAATTCCCTGGGCAGAGGGGGTCCAATGACGGCTTTTTTAGGAGAGGAAGGATCTTAGCCTCCTTCCAGGCCTGTGATACCACCCCCTTCTGGAGGGACATATTAATGATGGTATTCACCTCTGTGTTTACGACCTTGTCAACTACTGCCACTGTCCTCACAGGGCAAGGGTCCGAAGGCGAACCTGACTTCAGACCCTTAAGAATTTTAAGACAATCCAGTGGGTCCACTGGGCTAAATAAGGACCAGGAGTGGGCTGGCCCGGCAGAATGACACTCCAAAGCTATCTCCATAATGCTGTCACGGGGTGTAAATGCCGCATGGATAGCCCGAATCTTGTCCCTAAAACAACAGGAGAGAGTGTTACAAGAAGGTGAAGATGAAGACACACTTGCTTGGGCCATCGGGGACGTGAAGCTCTGAACAATAGCAAAAATGTCCTTAGAGTTGTTACTGGCTAATTCAATGCGGGCAGAGAAGAATTGCCCTTTAGCCAGCGTAATAGCTGCATAATATAATTTTTGCTTATCTCTGAGCTTCCGCTTGTCTGCCGGGCAATAGCCACTCCTCCTCCATGCCCGCTCAAGGATATTACAGTCATTCTTCAGGGCTTTAAGGGTAGGGTTAAACCAGGGCTTGGATGGTGACTCCCTAGCCAACCTAGCTGGGCGACGAGGGGCCACCCTAGCTACCACATTGGATACCCAGCTAGAAAACCCCACCAAGCGTTCCTCAAGCTCCCCCCCAGGCTAGGTCTAGTAGCTACCAAAGTTGCATTAAGTTCACATGGGTCAATTTTGCCATAGGCTGATTTATAACCTAAGCGCCGTAATGGTTCAACATTCGGCACCACCCACGAAACGTGAGTTAAAAAATTGATCTAAAGTTAGTGCAGATGGGGTCGAGTATATGTCCCGCTTGGTGAGTGGGGAGGCTGACATGCTGGTCAAGCTTAGCCAGGTGTAGCATATCCAGCAGGTCGCGTGTATCCTTGCTGTCTGCTTGATCCAAATGAATGTTAAGGTCTCCCAAAACCATATAACGAGTAAATTTAACCGCCCTAGTGATAACAGCATCTCCCCAAGCCTGGAGAAAAGGTCCCACTGGGCCGGGGGCCTATCGATCAAAGAGCCTCCTAGTGTGAAGTGGGCCGAGAAACAGATACGAAAGTCAAGGGCCTGGCATCCGCCCCACTGAGTGACATCCCCCCTGCGGAGATCCCACCTATTTTTATAAAAAGTGGTGACGCCGCCCCCTCTTCCCTCAGTGCGATCACCTCTAGAGATCTTGTGGCCCATAGGTGTAGCAAGGGTTACAATTGGATCTGAGGAGGTGTCCAGCCAAGTTTCAGTTAAGAACAGCAGATCAAGTAAGTTGTCCTCTAGAAGCTCAAAGACATCAGCATGATGTTTCCTTAGAGAGCGAGCATTGATATGAGCAGCCTGAATAAAAGGAAGCCCGGTGAGGGTACCAATATTATCCGGGGGAAACAGGGCCCTGTGACAGCTTAAACCCACAGGATTGACAAGCTCTTTGGAACCCCAGTCACCTCTCAGTTCCAAAACTGGCAATGGGGAATGTGGTCAAGGGCCCGTAAGGCGGCCGCTGTGAAGCTCCGTCTAATAGCAAAGGGCTCATGGGCAGCATGGCTGGCGCTGGCCGCTTCAGGGATGCTGACGGGCGCAGACGGGCTTGCCTTAGGCGCGCATCCGCTTCGCATCCATGCAGCGCGCATTAAAATAGCCCCATGTGCCAGAGGAGCTAGAATGCCAACTCCCCAAGATGGCAGTTCCTCGTGGCACCACGGGAGACACGTGAGTAGCGACAGCAGCAGTTTGATTAGCAGCCTCAAACAAGGTATGAAATGTGCAAAATAGCAAGTAAAATTTTTAAAATGCAGGTATGTGGGCAAAATGAGAAATCAGTGCAACGACCACAAATTAGCAGCCAGACAGTGAGAACATCGTAGCCCGAAGCTAAGAACCCCTAAAGCGCTCTCCTCCATGCAGGACTACAACTTTGACTGAGAAAATCTTCTCGCCTGCAGATATTAACCAAAATCTGCGCTTGTGTAAGCTTTTTTATCCTCATAGAGAACAGTCCTTTTCTGCCTGATCTCTGAGCACACACCCTAAACTAGCTTTTATTCATTCCGTAGGCTGTATACCCATCTGCACTGTCCTGAGGAAGACCTGCCGTGACGCTTATTATATTTTGCGCAGTACACGGGGTCGAAACGTCGACTCACCCTTATATGTCTACACAATGCTTCTGATCACAGATTAATTCACATAGGATCTTGTAGCATATGTGAAAAACCATGAAGACATATCAAGAAATAATGTACCTTTCTATTCTACTTATTCACTTTTGCCGCATTTGAAATATATTGTATATACTATTTATCATCACATGTCACTTTATCACCACAAGTCACCAATATTTTGCTCTTTTGAATTTATGTATTACGACAGCCCATAATACTTTATTCCCTTAAATTACCAAATTGCAAACATTTTATTGGTGTGTGCTTTCTTCCTCATTTATCTGATATCTGTTACATGTAATGAATATTTTTTGAACTTTCTAAAAGAAATTAGAAATTCCCGACAGAACCATTGTATTTATATAATAAATCACTACAAAACTGGCAAGAATTCTGGATTTGTTTGGACCAACTATCCTTGTATCCTTGTAACCATTTAGAAGAAGGGGCCAAGGAGCAATCTACCGAATACACCATCAACTGCTTCAAAAATGTGTTTCAATCGTAAGTGGACAGTGGAGGTGAGACTCTTTATCTTCCGCGCGTCGAGGATTCGAAAAGAAAAAATATTTTTTTTTCTTTTAATTGACTTCTCGTGTCAAGCTTGAGCATCGCGTTGTTGCCTAGTGACCGCTCATTCCAAAATGTTGCACGTGCTAAAGCTGACTGTCAGAAGGCAATGCGGCCTACCAGCACAAGCTCCGCACAGCACGAGCCTCCCTAAGCTCTTGAGGCTACTAATATCTGTAAACCAATGATAACCTCATGTTCTCACTGTCTGGCTGCTAATTTGTGGTCCTTGCACTGATTTCTCATTTTGCCCACATACCTGCATTTTAAAAATATTACTTGCTATTTTGCACATTTCATACCTTGTTTGAGGCTGCTAATCAAACTGCTGCTGTCGCTACACACTTCCTGGTCTCCCGTGGTGCCACGAAGAACCGCCATCTTGGGGAGTTGGCGTTCTAGCTCCTCTGGCACACAGGGCTATTTTAACGTGCACTGCATGGAGGATATTGTATATACTATTTATCATCACATGTCACTTTATCACCACAAGTCACCAATATTTTGCTCTTTTGAATTTATGTATTACGACAGCCCATAATACTTTATTCCCTTAAATTACCAAATTGCAAACATTTTATTGGTGTGTGCTTTCTTCCTCATTTATCTGATATCTGTTACATGTAATGAATATTTTTTGAACTTTTAAAAGAAATTAGAAATTCCCGACAGAACTTTTTATTGGTGTGTGCTTTTTTCCTCATTTATCTGATATCTGTTACATGTAATGAATATATTTTTGAACTTTCTAAAAGAAATTAGAAATTTCTGACAGAGCCATTGTATTTATATAATACGCCCACCCAGGTTCTGAGGGACACCGGGTCACCCCATTATTTTTGCTCAGTTTTGTAGTGATGACACTACGCAGTCTGTAGTTAAATATGTAGGTTTAATCTTAGAATACATTTGTCCATGAAGGGGCTCTGGAACAACTGACTACAAGCAGAATACAGAGCTCCAGTGACTTCATGACATTCCAAACCCCATGACATTCCAAGCCACAGGCTTGCACAATACCAAAGTTTATCTGATTGCCAGGAAGACGGTTGTATGTGAATCACAAATAAAGGAGAATTGTGAGATGGCTGTCCTATTAACAAGGAATTGCCTTTCTATGAAGACATCTTTTCAGTTGTGGAAAAATAAAAACAATCCTGCGATAAAATGCATGTGAAGCCATAGCACGTTCTTACTTAAAAACACCATTAAAATCAGATTGTGTTGTATTGTTGTACCTCCCCACTACTGCAACAATACTTCTTATACAATTACCAACTGTCACAGTGATGGCACACTCCCCTCTTCAGGTACGTGATGCATGGCAGTGTAGGACAGCCTAGTTCAAGCAATATAAACACACAAATGATGTCCTAGATGGCATGCTTCAACATTGGGCTTCTCCTCACAAAAGTGGGAAACCACCAATGTGGGCTCCACCCTGAAAGTACTGGGGAACTTGGTGCAAAGAAGGAGGGGAGATCAGTGAGCTGGTGTGGGGGAAATTCTTCAGTATAGAAGAGAGGGAAACTGTCAAAACTTCCTCCTAGTGAACCCTGCACCTTCATTGCAGTCCCCAGTGGGTAGAGCTAAAATGATCAAGGAAAAAATGTGTTACTCTTTGTGACGAGGGGCACAAGGATGAAGCATGCCACCTTTGAGTTCTTGTCCTTTAAAAGTGAACTTTCTATCACAGTCTCATATGAGGCCTACTGTTTGTTATACACCCAGGGCAATATTTGTTTTTTTCATTGTATTGATGGAGGAGGATAGGCTCTGGTAGTACCTCCCATTCACCATTATTGTTATTAGATACCCTTTTTCAAGCGGCTTTGCAGGGGATGAAAGAAGCAGCAGGCCAATCCTAGTAGATTATGACAAATCCCTTGGTCATCAGTGTCTATATCTCACCAATCCCTGGCTACTGCACAGGTTTTTGCTGTTCTGCCTCCATCTGCCAAGATGTGTTATCTCCTGTACTTGCATCAGAAAGGTGTTGAGGCCCATAAGATCACATTTATTTTAGGTTGGTGTAGAAGAAGGATTCATAATTGTTCACACATTTGCATCCTTCCTTTCGAACCCTACTTGGAAGTAAACTTCTTTCTTCAGCTTTTTGACTTGTCATTTCGCTGTAATAGATTTATTTTTGGTTTCCATATCCATAGCTACTAATCTTTGGCAGGAATGATTAGCATCGGCTACTTCAACTCATTAGGAGTCACTCTTTTTGTACGTCCTTTCTTTGTCTGAGTCTGTACGGCGAGGTTAATCCTTCGATTTCTCTGCCCAATCTCTTTTGAGTCTTTTCATGGAATCTATCATGTTGGATCGCTCAAGCACAAAAGAGATGTACCCCTTAAGTAAGAAGGGCCACAATTTCAACCATTTGCCTCTTTGTTGTGCAGACATGATCTACCTCCATCTCAGAACTGCCCTTCCTCTTACCATCCTCAAACCTTCTCGCTTGGCCCTTTTTCTCACCTGGGCATTTCCAGTTCCCAGCCGGTGGTGTCCTGTACCATTCAGATCTGATGTCATGACTTGTTGTTACTTGGCTGCTTGACACTAAACCCCTGGGCTAAAGAACAAAAAAGGCAAGGAAGAAGACAGTGAGAGGAGATGAGAAATACAAAATGAGTAATAGAAGACAAAGAAAATAGGGGAAGGGAAATATATACACCAACTTTCTCTCTCCCACTTGATGATTGTGTTATGTATACATTTCTCCTTAGTCAGTTTCACAGGTTTCTTGAGGAATTGCTGAGCCTGGTGGTTCATTTTTTTTCTATTCTTCAGCTGTGTGTTCTTATTAGATTCCATGTCACCTGAACTTTCAGAGATTTGCCTTTCCATGGACTATATCTTGAAATGTGGCATGTTCTGACTAATTTGTCAGTCCCTTTCCCATGTAATCACCATGGATCCGTTTTAGGCCTCTACTTGTATTGGTTCATTGGTAAATGAGGCATTTATCCTCTTTGCTAACACCCAGTCACCTTTTTGATGTTGGGGAATGTGCTTGCCTCTGAAAATCAGCATATTACTTCATCTTCTGCTTGGCTTGATGACCTCTTCTGCACACAACTTTTTCTTTCATTGTCCTCTGAGTTGTCTCAGGTTTACAGCTCAGTATTAACATGCAAACCACCTAACAAAACAACTGTGTTGTTGGGCACTGTCCTGCAGTGTAATATGGAGTGTTTCAGTAGGCTCTAAGTATGGTGTTTGGTTTCTGTTGCGTTGGCATGTGGTTTAATGTATCTTATTTGAGCAACGTCTTATGGTTGGCATGAACTATTTGACCATACCATTCACTAGCAGCAATAACATGTGATCTTCCTGTATCTAGTTTAGGTGTGTTCTGCTCATAGAGAAATTTTGATTTTTGACAGACAGGCCATAATTAATCTTTTTCAACATCTGGAATTTAACATGCTGCAAAGATTTCTTCCAGGATCGATATTACGAATTTCAGTGATTCAAAAACAGTGGCGTGAATGCACAAAGCACTTTTTGGGAGAGAAAACCTTTGCCGTGAGGACTTGTACCCTTATAGACAGCTTGGCACTGGTGATGCTCAATATGTCTCCTAGACCAGCTGATCTACTTTAGGAAACTATAAACACTTTTGAGAGAATGACGTGATCACCACCAGTCCTCTGTGCTCCTCATGAATAGATGAATAAATGTGTCTCCTTAGCACCACACAAATTATAATTTGCCTGTCTTTTAGTATTAGTAGGATGCTGAGAGCTCTCGCTGTAAGTTCACTGTTTACTTGTTGGAATGCTCTTATGTTCTACATTTTTACTTCAGCTGGCATGTCATCTAGGTGGTGGCACTGGTTTCTTACTAGTCTTTATTTTACCTCCATCGAGGTTGGAGAGTGGCCTCATCTATGCTCTGGAGAAGTACAAACTGTGGTAATGTCTGATCCACAATGAACTTGATGTATTCTTCTACTGTTGAATTGCTCATCTTTCGTGTTGGTAGTGGATGTCCTCAACATTTGATGCATGGCAGCATCTTGGCTCATGGTTTTCCAAAAATGGTTGTGAATACTTGATGGTCTGTTAATATGGTAAAGAATTTACCATAATAAAATGAAGTGAGTGTTCACACACCCATATAATAGACAGGTTTTCTGGCTGAGAGTTTGCTCCCGCCATGTCCAACAGGTTTCTGATGGCAGGTGGCATTTTGATGGCAATCGTCTCTTTTTTCATGATGTACCATTATGATCCTTAGGCGTACTGTGCTGATACCAACAGGGATTTCCGTGCACAACGCTGGATTAAAGTAGACTATGGTGATAGCACTACTGATTTTACTCTTGATTTCCTGGAAATCCTGTTTACATTCTCAGATCCATACATTTGGGCATCCTTTTTTAGTGGTTTTCAACAGGCACTGATGATAGTGGTGTCGCCCCAGGTATATTTTGAATATGAACTTTGCGGACGCCTGTGTAGTATTGTTTTGCAGATATACTTTGTCTGGATCTGGGTGCATGCCCCAGTCAGGGAAGATATGTACAAAGCATTTTAGCTGGTTGCTGTGTAATTGACAGTTTTGAATGTTTTAGTGTTTCACTTAGCTTTCGTAAGGTCTGTCCGAGGCTCCAAATAGAAGAATGTAACCGCCATAACTTAGTTTGTTGACAATGGGTCTGATCACTCTGATAATAGAACCCTGGAATATCTCAGCTACTGAGGATACTCCAAAGCTCATTCTATGTACTTAAAAATCCAAGGTGGGTGGTGAAGGGTGTTACATGGCTCAAGCCTTTGTTGAATTTGAGCAGGTGACATCCCTTATTCAGAATAAGTTTGGAGAATATCTTGCCACACCATTTAGGAGAGTGACCATGTCACTTTTGTGCGGTTCTGAATGTCTATGCCTTTCTGGGGCTGTGTTTGGAATCCACATGCCTTCCCACAAATGCACATTCTAGTCTGTTTTTCTGTTTAGGACTAACTTTAGCGGTAAAACCCACAGAGTGGACCCTCAGGAATACTCCATGATGTCAGATACAAGTAGTTCTTTAGCTTTTTTTTCTCCACTGCTTTATATAATGTAACTTGATTTATCTGTACTATTAAGCTACTGGTTTCATGCCTTCATTTATATGTAGGTGCACCTCAAAATCCATCATTTTCACTAGTCCAGTAAACAGCATTGTGTATTTTTGCACTATGGGGGATTCTTTATCCACGACTGTAGCAAGGGACACCTTCCTGCACAAAAACAATCACCTGAAGCATTTTCCTCCTTCTAAGTGTGCTGCTGAATGAAGCACACTTAGAAAAAGGAAACAATGAGGAGAAATAAAGATATTACTCCTCATTATGCCTCACCTGGGGAGACGTAGATGTTGATGCATTCCCAGGTCTAATAGTAATGGTAAATCTGGGAATACACCATAATCCATGGGTGGATGCCTGGGGACAACCACGCTCCTCCCACGGAACGCCTCCCTATGGCAGAGTATTGCAAGGCAGCAATTTGCACTGTGTTGCGTTATTATAGATTTATCAAGCCCCTCGGGCCACACAAGGTGGCCTTGCATGGTTTCATAAATCTGATTTTGCAGTTGTGTCGCCCTTGAATTCCTTTACAACTCCTTGCTTGGCACAGGGGCTATGCAACAACAATAATAAATATGCCCCCTAGTCATTTAATCCAGCATGGACCAATGTAGCAGATGGAAATTCTTGTAACCAGCTCTGGGTGTTGCAAGTGTGAGCCTGGTCCTTGAATTTGCTATACTTTGGAGGACAGTTGTGTCATTTGACTTCTTCCTTTATGTGTTGGTGCTAAACTTGAATTGGTTTCTTGCATGGTTTATGCTTTAATATCATGCTTAGTTACTCTTGCAAAAAAGGCTCAAGTTGTAGTCATTATTTAGTTGTATATTTTTCATTTTTTGTTGGAGAGAGTTTGTACTTTTTCTTTTTAGCTTCTGTTTTGCTTATTCAACTTCAGTTAAATACACTGTGTTCTATTTAATTTTCGTATTCATATTTCATATATTCCTGATTGCCTGCCTTCTGTGGGACTTTCCTGATCTTGGAATTACTGTTTAGTAGGTTTATATAAAGTGCACCTGATACTAAATTGGCCAATTTCCTCTCGCAAGATGCCATGTCTTTCAGAGCCGGTGATAGCTTTTTGCTATCTTGCCTGCCCTTTAAGCATGACTGTGCAGTGTAGGAGCATATGCAGGAGATTTCCCCTTTCTCCTTCTGCACACCTCTCCTCATGCTGACTGGCCTGGGCACAGAATATGATGAGGAGGCTTTTCACTACTGAACTGTAATATGCTATTGATGTGGCTGGCTACAGGGGCCAGGCCAGTCTCGTTAAAAAAGTTACCATCTTAAACTTCAGCACAAAATGTTCAGTTTGTGGTGAAGTAGGCCACGGGTGCAAGAAGAGCATCATAAATGGTCGTCCCTGTAGCGCGAAGATCCTGTGAGGGGTCTTGGCCAGTCATCACTGGAGATTCTCATGGGCTTTCAATGCTGAAGAGCGCAGGGAAGATCTCGCATTGCCGGTTGTCACCGGCGGTCGGTGTAAAATGAAGGGTCCGGTTCACCAGAGCTCTGCGCTAGCGCTCGGCAAGATCTTGGCATTAACGGGCTTGTTCGCAGTTGTGATGAGCCCAAAACTTCAGGATTTCGCCTTTACTTCGAGGAGGAGCTCAGCTGACGGCACACCAAGGGTCAAGGACCTGGGTGGTGCCTCTGGGGGATCAGGAACTCACTCCAGTAGAGGCCAGGAGGGATTAGGAACTAACTCCAGTAGAGGCCATCAGGGTTCAGGCAGGTTAAATTGCCAGTCCAGGCAGGTCCAGTGCAGCACATCAGCTGGGAAGCTGCAGGGCGACCTCTGGAGCTTGTGGTGTAGATCAGAACAGGAAGCCATCTAATTAGACCTTGGAGTCACTCAGGTAGCCTGGGATGAGGGGTACAGGTCCTGTCTTCCTTCTCAGACAGAGGGGCAGTCCTCAAGCAGCAGGGCAGTTCTCTGGTAGCAGGGCAGTCCTTCTTGCATAGTATCCACAGGTTCAGGAGTGAACTGAAGAGTGAGTCTGTGGGTCCCATTTTTATACCTGGTGCTCATTTTGAAGTGGAAGAAACTTTTGGAATCTTCCCCCTACAGTAGTGTCTAGAATTTCTTGCCTCTCTCCCTGTCTGTGTTCAGGCAAAATAGCTACTGTAGCAGTAGCTGAGGCAGTATGTTTGAAGTACAAGTGTAGCAAGTGGCAGCTCTTTCCCTCTCATCAAGTCAGGATGGCCCATACTGGGAACACCCAGGCACTGTATTGTGTGGATGTCTGGAAGGAACATACAAAGACCAACTGCCAACTACACTGAGTCATGTGCCCCAGGAAACAGGCTGCAGGCACCAAATGGTTAGAATAAAAAAATGTCAACTTTCTAAAAGTGGCATTTTCAGATTAGTGACTTAAAATCGCACTTTACCATTAAAGAAGGTTTTAAATTACAATTCCTCATACAGCAAACATGATATTCCTATCTGCTCCCAAACAAAAGTTATCAAGAATTAAATTTAATAAAGTAACCCAATGTTATCCAATGGCAGAGTTAGGCCTAGCAAAACTGAAACACAAATTTGGAAGTTTTTCACTACCAGGACATGTACAGCTTAAAGGTACATGTCCAACTTTTTAAATACATCACATCGTGCCCTATGAGCTGTTTAGAGCCTACCCTAGGGGTTTGTTATATGTATTAAAAAGTAAGGTTTAGTCCTGGCAAAGGGTGTATTTTGCCAGGCCAAAATAATAGTTTAAAACTGCAAACACAGGCTGCAATGGTAGACCTAAGACATGCTTAAATAGGCTACTTACGTGGGTGGCACAAAAAGCATTTCATTTACATGCCATGGGCACATGTAGTACCACTTTACTAAGGACATACAAGTAAATGTAATGTACCACTTGAGTGTAAATCAATTGTACCATGTTTAAAGTGGAGAACATAGGCACTTTAGCATGGGTTAGCAGTGGTACAGTGCACAGAGTCCAAAAGGCAACAAAAAAGATCTCAGAAAGCGGGAGGGATGATGGCAAAATGTTTGAGGGTGACCCTGTGGAGAGGGCCAGTTCCAACAATTAAGTTTAAGGTTGATTCGATATCAGGGATCCATTGTGGCTTTTGCAATAGGCCTGCTGGTGTTCACTGTTGTCCATGCCTTCTTGCTTGCTTTTGTTTGAACATGTGACCAGCGACCATTTTGTTTAGTAGTTAGTGTTGTGTTTTGCCATAGGCCTGCATGTGACCTTTGTTGTCCATGCCATATTTCCTGTAGTTGTTTGAACACGTGGCCTATGCCCATTTTGTTTGGTAGTAAATGTGATATTTTATAACAGGCCTACATGTGCTCTTCATTGTCCTTCTCTTCTTGCTTGTTTTTGTTTAAACATGCGGCCAGCAGCCATTTTCAGTAACCAGTAAATGCTCTTTTGCCACAGCCCTGCCTGTGTTCTCTGTTGTCTACGCCAGCTTGCTTGCTGTTGCTTGAAAATGTGGCCAGCTGCCATTTAGTGTATTAGTCAGTGTGCTTTTCCCTTATGCCTGCATGTGTTCTTTGTTGTCCATGCCTTCTCACCTGTTGTTGTTTGAATATGTGGCCTGTGGCCATTTTGTGCAGTTGGCAAGTGTGCTATGGTGACATAGGCCTGCATGTGATCTTTGTTGTCCATGCCTTCATGCCTGTTGTTGTTTGAACATGTGGCCTGTGGCCATTTTGTTTAGTAGTCAGTGTGCTATTTTATAACAGCCCTGCAGGTGCTCTTTGTTGTCCTTTTCTTCTTGCATGTTGTTGTTTAAACATCTGACCAGCGGCCACATTGTGTAGCCAGTCAATGTGCTTTTGCCACAGGCCTGCCTGTGTTCTCTGGTGTTTACGCCTGCTTGCTTGTTGTTTGAACATGTGATCAGCGTCCATTTTGGGTGGCAGTCAGTGTGCTTTTGCCATAGGCATGCATGATTTCTTTTATTTTTCATGCCTTCTTGCTTGTTGTTGTTTTCACATGTGGCCAGCTGCCATATTGTGCAGTCACCCAGTATGCTTTTGACACAGGCCTGCATATGATTTTTGTTGTCTATGCATTCTTGCCTGTTTTTGTTTGAACATGTGCCTTGCGGCCATTTTGTTCAGTAGTCAGTGTTCTATTGTATAATAGCCCTGCATATGTTCTTTGTTGTACTTGTCTTCTTGCTTGTTGTTGTTTTAACGTGTGGCCAGCAGCCACTTTGTGTAGCCAGTCAATGAGCTTTTGCCACAGACCTGCTTGTGTTCTTTGTTATCTTTGCCTTCTTGCTTATTGTTGTTCGAACATGTGGCCAGCAGCCATTTTGTGTGGTAGTCAGTGTGCTTTTGCCATAAGCATGCATGTGTTCCTTGTTGTCCATACCTTCTTGAGTGTTGTTGTTTGAACATGTGGCAAGCTGCTTCCGCTTGTGCCACTACATGCCAACTGCCAGAGCTAAACCCTTAAATATGTCCCCAAGATAGGTGTTGCTCCTACAAAAATGGGCCAGTGAAGAGGAGAAGAAGAGGGAGGGTGGACTTGAAGACTGATGCAAATGGCTCAGTGGCTTCTGAGGAAGTAAAGGAGGGTGGGGGCACAGGATAACACAATTGAGCACTTCTGTGGCAAGGTGGAATGAGCCAGAGCATTCCCTAAGAGAAGGAAATTTTCATAAGCGTTTGAACATTCTGGAAGCAGGCAGAATGTTCCAGGCACTTCTGAGTCAGAAAGAGCTGAAAGGATTTAGGCACCAGTCACAAGACTACACTTTGTCTAGCAGAAGCAACTGATGGGTTCTCTAATCCGGTCATAGTTTGCACCATTTGCATTTTCTGCACCTTTTTTAGATCCCCTTCGGTTTTCTCAGCTGATTAAAACAGATCAGTTAAACCATTTCCTCACAGACACTTAGCTTTGCTTACCACCATTCTGGAATTCCTGCTTCAACTTCAAACACTCCAATTAAACCTGGCTCCTGGTGTCTCTATCTACTATTTGAGGCGTACCTTATTGTTTGGTTCCCTGGCTTTTTCCTTACCATCTGGGAGTTTTTTGCAGCCTCTCTGCTTCCATCCCCTAGTCAGCAAATCTAATGTTACTCATAAGATATTGTATCCCGTTGAACACTAGTTTTTTTTAGATTAATGCTACCTTGTGTTACATGATTACGGGGATCAGCAGTCAGTGCTGTGCAGACCGAGCATTCTTACTGCATGCCTTCCACCAGCTGTGCTACCAAGTTCAATGGGTCTAGAAGTTTAAACAATGTTGCTATTCCCTCCACCTCTTTTGCCCTTTTTCCCCTTGTACAATCACTTCAGATTCTGGAATTCATTACAGATCTTGAAGGTGAAGTAGTGGGGTTAGCACCTGAGTTCTTGCCTGAATTTCAGTGCAATCCTGTCATGCAAATAAAGAGTATCTTTGAAGGGTATCTTACCTTGGAATGATGAACCAAGTAGAAAATGGTTTCCTGAATATGAATGTAATAAACTGGGTGGGTGGGGGGGCAATACCCTGCATCTCCTGAACTGTTTGTCCTTTTAATTGAATCATCAGCTATTAAAGGTAGGACTTCCCAGAAAATGTCATTTTTTTCTGTGTACTCTCACTACGGAGATTCCACTCCAAGTCCGGAGACTCTCCCACAACTGCTGTGCCTCCGGCATGAGTGCGGAAGCCTTTTGTGAATCAGGGCTTAAGACATTATGTGAAACCGTATTCCATTGACCTGGCACTTTTCAACAATAATGTTCAGGCAGCTCTGGAACATCTAATAAGTCTAACATCAGACTTTAGTAACATCTCAGAATTAATAATAATTCCTTCAAAAATATGGGCAATATTTGCAAACCCCTTTATATACTCAATTGCCAGAAATAACATTGGAGATATTTAGGTATTAAGATGAGCAAATTCCTACCCTAAACAACAACTGATCATCATCTGCATCGTGGTTACGAGATGCTGCCTAGTCCTCTTAGGTATGGATGCACCCTATCCATGAGAGGTCACAGAGACACCATATCATCCTCACCATCGATTAAAGAGTTGGTGCCAATTAGATCTGATATAGGTGTTTGCCTCCACAGGACAATAATTTATGTAAGGGTAAACTCTCCAGATCACTATGAATGAATTCAGGCTGTACACTACTACAATTATGGGTCCTACTCTTGTTATTGTCATAACCTGGTATGAAAGGTACGCATCGGAACTTTATGTTTTAATACTACAGCTATATCTCTTGTACTCTAAACGATTTTCAACACGTAACTGTAAAGCACTCTGATACCCTTGGGTCATGTTCACGCTATATAAAACTCTGAATAAATAAATAAATATAAAATAAATATAAGATTCAACTGGACTTGAAAGTGTGCATCAATCGATTTGTCTGTGAGTCTTGAATGCATGCATTTGATAATGGGTATAACTCACCATTTACTAATGTTTTTAATGCTTTTTTTCAGTTGAGTATGTTGTAACAATAGACATTACATACATAATTGGTAGTAATCATTCAGGTCATTTCACACCTAGGAAATGATCCAATATAATATCTAAAGAGGAAGCAGTGTCTAAATGCAAAGACAGGGAAGGTGCATTAGTAGTAGTCAAGTGTACTAGCGCTTACATGTCTTAGTGTGGTGGTGTCATTTGGAAGCCCAGCAATAATCACACACTAGGTAAGTAGAAACAAATTTAAAAAAAGATTCTTGAAGTCATATTGATCCCCATACAATAATGATGATATCAATTTACATTAGAGGGGGGTCCATGTTCTAAATATGAAGTACTATGTCAGGGTGGTCTGTCAGCATCAGGCTCTTGAAAGATGCATCATTGTATCTTCAATATCAGGGTCAGAGCGATAATCCAGGTTTGATATTTACGCTTGTGAGGGTGCAACATCATCCCTAGGAGGAAGAGATCGGGTCTGCACTTAAAGTGGATCTTAGTAATATTCTTAACAGTAGATCTGATGTGATTACCGAACCCATTGGGAACACTCAGTTTCAAGAACACATGAAAAAGATCTGTCTTATGAGAGGAGTTTGTGTGTAGAGGGAACATACTGTGCAGCTATTGATGTGCCAGGTAAGTGCAGTGTGTAAGGTTATGATAGATGACCTTACAATTAGCTATCGTGGATGCCAGTTTAGGGTAGACTAACATTTGGTCCCATGAATTATCTGATATTGTAATGTCCATTTTGTGTTCCCAAGTCTCTTTCAAGCCTGAGAAATCAAAGCCTATCATTTGTATTAGTGTGGTGTACAACTTTGTAATGGCTTTCTTGGTGTTGCCAGTAGCTAATAAGATTTCCAAAACCTGATGTTTCACTGGTAATTCAGGCTGGGGAGGCCAGAGGAAGTTCACAGTAAGAAAGTGTATGAACTATACTAAGTGACTATAGGAGTCTTGGCTGTGTCTCAAAAGTGTGGCAGTGTAGTCTATGAATAGGTGACCCAATGTTGTGACACCTGCCTCTATCCATGAGCGCTTGTGAGTGGCAAATATCAGGCCCTATAGGTGTGGTGGGAACCTTATCGATAAATTGGGTGTGAATGCAGTTTAGGTGTGTTGCAAGGTGGAATATTATGTGATATTGCTGAAAGGCCTTACATGAAATATTCTCACTATACACTGAGATGATCTTTGAATTCAACAATGTTAATCCTTAGCTAAAACCTGGTAGTGTGGTATTGTAATAGAAAGATGTCCAGTAGTACAGGAAGATTATGTAAGATGATTTATTAGGATAGATGTTAAGATGGAGACCCCCACCAGGAGCAGCCTTTCTGCTGCTCAGCCCATCCTCCAACTGACACCACACTCATCCAACATTCCACAGCATCACCACATCAACATTCCACAAAGCCAGTAACACTGGCTGAGCAGCAAGTATAACACACCTCCCTTCTTTACAAAGGATAACAATAGAAGCTCTTGCATGCATATTTATACTATAGCAAATAAGACAGAATAAAGGTGCATGTCATAATTGGAAAGGACCCTGCACGTTGCCACAGCAAATAAAGAAAATACATTTAACCAAATCATAAGAATACACTAACACCACCCTTCTTTACAAAGAAACAAATAAGAATACACTCATATTCTCCCTTTCTAACCAGTAACTACAACATGCACTCCACCACACCACAAATCCTCCATCAAACCCCTAATGCCACAAACATGCCAGCTGGCCAGCCTGACATAAAAGACAGGATGCAGGGAACCTACCACCGGAAGCACAGTGGAGGATTGTCCATAGTGACTAACAAACCATCGTGAAAGGTCAAACACCTTGGCTTAAAACTGCCCCTCACCCTAACACAAAGTAAGAGTGAAACAACGCATCAGACAGAAAGCGGTTGGCAAAATAAATGCCCTTCACCCTAACCCAAAGTGAGGGTGGAAAGAACTCTTCAATGACACGAAATATAGAAACCTCAAGCACCTAAGAGTTGGCTCAATCACTGCCCTTCACCCCTAACCCATAGTAGAGGTGGGACAAAATCTCAATCTCAAGATGTTTGGCTTCAACTCCTGACCTTCACCCTTACCCCGTAGGAAGGATGGCACACTAAAAACATCTTCAAACACCCATGAGTTGGCTTAATGCTGCCCCTCACCCCTAGCCATAGTAGGGGTGGAACACAAAAACATCAATCACAAATAATGTAATGACAAAACGCCCAAGCCTAATAAATATTCATAGCACTCGTCCCCAGTAACACTCAAGATCATCTCTGGATCTCAAACCTCTGATGCTCTCAACTTCCTCCATGCATAGTCAGTGCTCTCAACTCCAATACACATACACTCTACCTCTGCCACACTCAAATTAAATTACACATAGTCAATACTCCAGAATACATATACTTTCCAATTTTAACAATTTAAAGCTTGCACTGCAACCACAAGGTCACTACATTGACCCTCAAAGAGTCAACTTCAATATGTACACTCAACATGAACAAAACCAATTTTCACATACCGCATATGTATAAGCATAAAGCCATGCTCACCACCTCAAAAGATTTAAATTTTTTCCTTTACCCATATCCCTTCAGCTTGAAATATGTGTATTGATTGTCCCAAAAGAGAGCTTGTTAGTCCGCCCACAAACCCCAAAACAAGTAAAAAAGGCTGCAGGGCTTGGTCACGCTGCCATCACCGGACAGGTCGCGCCCAAGATGCTTTACCACACACTCAACAACTCCAAGATACAGAATCCCAGCGGGGTCATTGCCATTGTTAGTCGCTGTCGTTGTAAGTTGCTCTTGGGCTGGAGATGTCACTCAAGGGGTCGATCACCCTAATGGGGATCACCAAGCCTTGGCTGCAGCAAATGTAGTCCACGTTACTTTGGCGGCTGGAGGTCGATAGGTGTGAAGTAGCCTAGCTTAGCACACACTCTGAGCTTGCAGGACACCACTTTTTTAAAAAAAAATGTTTTTATTGGTTTTCATAACCCAGTTCACATCAATGCACAGAACATAATAGACATCATACATGAGTCAGCAGTTAAAGGACAACAACTGTTTACACATTTCACAGTAACGATAAAACATTGCTTCAAGGATGGAAAGATAGGATAGTGCACTATAGTCCTTCAATCTTTCAGACTGTGGAATCTACTAGTATGTGTGCAAGCTGCTACCATGTTTGGTATACACCTGGCGTGACCAATCTAATGTAATACCTATAGTACTTGTGTTTTCTGGACTTGCACCATACAACATGCTATCATTCATTGCCAGCGTTGTCCCCATGTTTTGCCACTAAATATTGCGCACATAGACCCCAAAACCTTTTTGGACGGCTCTGGTGGGGGGAGCAGCAGCTAATTACAAACATCTGGCTGGTTATTACAGTAGAGCATATCCTGCTCCCATTCTGTTATAGTTGGTATGGGACCACGTATCCAGCGCATTGCGATCCTACGCTTAGCCAATAATAGGTCCATGGAGACTAACTTCCGAATGGTCATATTAAGAGGTTTCGAGTACCCCAAAATCGCTAGTAGGGGGTCAGGGGAGAGGGATTGATCCGCAATGACATTTAGTGTGTGAAAAATTTGCTTCCAAAATTCCGCTACTGGTGGGCACGACCATGCCACATGTAGAAAACCTGCCTCTGCCTCCCCACAACATTCACAGCAGTCAATGCATTCTTTCAAGAGAGGCAAGAATATTCGGGACTATGTGGTCAGGTCACTTCTCGCTCCACCGCCGCAACCCACAATTCAATTTATGTGGCAACTTCAACCGATATTGGGCCACTACAAGTGCGGCAGCTGCAAGCCATGCGGCATGACTATTGAAACCAAGGTATTTGAACACAACTGTCCGATTGTACTCAAAGGTCACACGAACTGCAATTCTGCAAATGTAATCTACGCAATCCTCTGCCCTTGCAACTAAATTTATATTTGCCATACTACTCAGAAAATCAAAGCACGCATACTACAACACTGTAGCAGGGTCAGATGCAGAACAACGGGGGCACCACTAGTTGAACATTTCCAAACACATGATCACCCTCCAGAATCTCTAAAGTGGTTAGCTATTGAGGAGGTAAAACTAGGCGTAAGAGGTGGTGATTTGGCCTCAATTTTGAATGTGCATGAATGTAAATGGATGGATCTTTTTAACTCTGTCCATAATGGCCTCAATGAAATGGATGTAACATATGCACAATTATCCACACTTAATGGGGATTAGCTAGCACGTCCCTTTATCACGTTGTAATCTGAGGCTATTTTCCTACATCCTCCTGGGCCTATCCCGGCACCTGCCCTTTACATACCAGACAGCTTGCGAGACTCTCTATCTGGGTTCTCCAGCACAATAACACAGGCTTTGTATGCTACCATGCTATCTCATAAAATGTTTCCTTGTCTACTGTATTTACCATCTCCATTATTGTTTCCCATGATGCTAACTTACGTTTTACAAACGGTTATGTTATTTTCTCCCAGTGTAAATGTGCATTGTTTATGCAGGGAGCCTCATATCATATTGCAAAATCCGTATACATTGGCTCACATTATCCGTAATATGTGATGAGTCCACCAACAACGTAGTAGACCATTTGGGGCATATCAGCAACACTAGGCGATAATTATCGCTCAGCGCTCTTAGCGTGAGGATAATTATCGCCGGGAACGTGGATTTGTATCGCTGAGATAGCGTGGTTTTAGCAACGCTTATCTCCTCAGCGATAAAAATCCTCACGCTAACTGCCTAACGTGAGATTATCGCTGGAAACCCAGCGATAATCTCACGTAGTGTGGCGTTAGCTTGCTGATTGGGACTCACAAACTTAGCCATGATATCCACCTTCCATAGGATATCATGGCTAAGTCAGTCCTGAAGCAGGCGTAAGGAAAGTAGCGATAACAGGGGTTATCGCTACTTTTCCTGACGCTATGCTTCATAGCGTGGGGTTTGATGATAGGAGAAATGTTGCTTAGCGACATTTTTCCTGTCATGTTAGGTCAGGAATGCCCACTTTGCATCTCATCAGAGATGCAAAGCTGGGCGTTAGGAATCCCAACGCTAGAGCAAGGTTTCACGCGTTAGCGTGGCCTTGCTAATTAGGCAATAAAATTATCGCCGCTTTTCGGCCGAAAACGGCCGCAAAAGCGGCGATAATTTTTTATCGCCAGCTTGTAAATATGCCCCTTTGTTTTTCTTCCCCAAAAGAATGTACGCTGCCTTTGCGGATAGCGTTTCCACTATGAAACCATCAGCATGCCGTGTTTATATAGACAGTTTTTCACCCAATTGACTTTTAGTAACAGTCTTTCATTTATTTTCTTATAAATTCCTTTCAATAGATTGTACGTTTTATTCAGAGTTCACCGCAAAAATCTGATTACTTTTAAACACCCATACAGGGCGGCACTTAGGGGCATATTATCAAGACAGGCGATCAAATTATCGCCGCTTTAGCGGCAGAAAACGGCCGCTAAAACGGCGATAATGGGCTTGATAATATGCTCTATGGAATTCCAATTGAAGCTCAGGTTAGTTGTCCTTCACATCTAACATGGGCTTCTATGGGAATTCCATAGAGCATATTATCAAGCCCATTATCGCCGTGGCGATAATGCCTGTCTTGATAATATGCCCCTTAATTTTCAGACTGAACCTCTAAGCACGCTTTCTTTGAACGACAGTCTTTGATCCCTTTCCGATGCCGTGTCATCCACCGTTCATGTTTCAGGTCGCAACTCACCCACCGACGTGAACAACGTGCACGCTCATCATAAGTATTTAACGATTCACGCTACCTTTGAGACGCTGTTCACCGCTACCACTTTAGACGGCACACGTTAATTGTAGGACATGAGGGCCTGAGAGGCCAACGCGTATACTTCTTTTGGTAAATTGGTCATATTTAATCGCGCAACGCGCAAGTAGTTGCCTCGCAGACATTAAGCATTGCCTCGCGCTTTTTGCTAAGTTTTCTGCCGTTTTCTACCACTGTGTCATACGCTGATTATTTTTGAAACACACTACACCGCCCCACTTTACTTTTTACCCTCGGAGCGTTGGCTCGCTTTTTTCATAGCATAATCCAAAATATAACAACTGCTCGTGACCCCATGAGGTCATGTATTTTACTTTTGACCTCTTAGATGTGATGGAGCGTTCAGGGAGACAAAGTCCCGTTCGTACCCACACGTGCTGACACCATCCTAACAACGACTTCTGCATTTAAAGGACAGGGTTTCACAGTCGCTTTGACAACACATCACGGTGTTAGCAAGTTGGTCACTATCACTATGTAACTATGCAGTTTATTACCTGAATCACACATCTTTGTGTACATTTTTGTTTTTAGTTAGAGGTTACTGATCAACCTCTCAGAACTCTCGTACATCGACACACACAAGTGAATCATCTGAGTAAGTGTCACAAAGTCTTGCGCTTTGTTTTATATACTCTTCTTACTAGTTATGAATCCATTTCCTAGTGTTACCGTTTCTGTCTCTACCCCTTTCCCCCCAGGAGCCTCTCAGGCCCATCATTTGACTTCTCATCCTGAAGGTTTGTTGCTGATCTCTGGTAAATTAATTTAAAGTATTTGCCAAACTTTATTGTCCTCTTATTAACAACTCACCGCAACTAATTTTATTCCATTCTCACAGGTGCCTTTTAACCTCCCCCAACCCAGTCCTGATGAAGACCCCATTCCCAAGGCTGAAATGTTGCTGTTTTGCTTAGGGGTCGAAACGTGGACACTATTTACTTTCTTCTGTTCAAACATAGATGACAGAGAATTGTTATCTGCATCCCAGATGCAATGTTATGATTTTTCATTCATATATGCCAGACATCTGGCTGGATAGGCTTTAAATACTGGCTATTGATGTATACATGCACACTACCATCCTTTATGCACATCACTTTCACAATTCTCTCCATGCACTCACTACCCTCCCCATGCACCATTTGTTCTGAATATGTTCAAATTGTGAAATACATTGTGAATAATGTTTTGATTTAATCCAACAGTGTGATGAAATTGAATCACAGTCATTGATGATACATATAACTAAGTTGGTGGTGTCTAATTTTGATAAAAATTATAATGATCGTAAGTTGCTCTTGGGCTGGAGATGTCACTCAAGTGATCGATCACCCTACTGGCGATCACCAAGCCTTGGCTGCAGCAAATGTAGTCCACGTTACTTTGGCGGCTGGAGGTCGATAGGAGTGAAGTAGCCTAGCTTAGCTTGCAGGACACCACTTTTTTTACATTTTGTATTTGTTTTCATAACCCAGTTCACATCAGTGCACAGACCATAATAGACATCATACATGAGTCAGCAGTTAAACGACAACAACTGTTTACACATTTCACAGTAAGGATAATACATTGCTTCGAGGATGGAAAGATAGGATAGTGCACTCTAGTCCTTCAATACTGCAGACTGTGGAACCTACTAGTCTGTGTGCAAGCTGCTACCATGTTTGGTATACACCTGGCGTGACCAATCTAATGTAATACCTATAGTACTTGTGTTTTCTGGACTTGCACCATACAACATGCCATCATTCATTTCCAGCGTTGTCACCATGTTTAGCCACTAAATATTGCGCATATAGACCCCAAAACCTTTTTGGACGGCTCTGGGTGGGAGGGGGGGGGAGCAGCAGCTAATTACAAACATCTGACTGGTTATTACAGTAGAGCATATCCTGCTCCCATTCTGTTATAGTTGGTATGGGACCATGCATCCAGTGCATTGCGATCCTACTCTTAGCCAATAATAGGCCCATGGAGACTAACTTCCGAATGGTCTTATTAAGAGGTTTTGTGTACCCCAAAATCGCTAATAGGGGGTCAGGGGAGAGGGATTGGTCCGCGATGACATTTAGTGTGTGAAAAATTTCCGCTACTGGTGGGCACAACCATGCCACATGTAGAAAACCTGCCTCCGCCTCCCCACAACGTTCACAGCAGGCAGTGTCCCTGAGCCCAAATCGAAATGTTCTCTTCGGCGTGTAATGTACCCTGTTGAGATATTTGAAATGGACCAGCCTATGCCTCCCATTGAGTGAGATCTTTTGCATAGCTTCACAGCAGCAATGCCAAATGTCATCGTTAAGGGCCACCCCAATATCGTTTTGCCATTCCAACCTAGCTTTGGTGTATTGTGTGTGCTTAAAGGCTTGGGACGTGGCATAAACTTTCGAGACTAGCTTAATGATGGACTCTGAGTGCAGTAGTGACGAGAAGGTGGGTAGCTCTGTAGGTTCTCGTAGCTCATCTCCAAGTAACGCCCTCAATGCATGACGAATTCTAAAAAAGTGAGATTGTGTTAAAGGGGTAAGGTCGTGTATGTCCTCTGCTGCCACCTCCCACGTGCGTACTCTGCCCTCCTTAAAGAAGTCACCAATCATATGTATCCGTAGGACTCTCAGCGAACGAGTGCACCTCTTTCCGAGCTAAAACTAAGCCAGTGGCAGCATTCCACAGGCATAAGAGGGGAGCACAATAATGCACCGGCCTGCTTTTTTAGTAAAACGTGCCAGGTGTGTGCAGTGGAGTTAACTGAATCCAGCACGCATCCAGCAGGAGGGGCTCAGGACTTACAGCTACCATCTCTATTTGGAGGTGGGGTAGATTGTGTGGCCCGTGGATCCAAGTGTGAGCACGCAAGCTTTGCGCCACCGTGCAATACAGTTCCAGATCTGGCTCCCCCAGGCCTCCCGCTGAGTAGGGCATACTTAGGATATCCAGTTTGACACGCGGATTTCTACCAGCCCATGCTCATTAACCCATTAGGGTTCAAAGCGCTTTAAAAATGTGTTGGCGGACAACTATAGGGATGTTGACGAAGAGAAAAACGAATGTGGGAAGTACAATCATTTTCATCAAAAACACACGACCCACCAGTGAGTGAGGGAGGCGAATCCACCCTTTTATGCCTTCTTCCAACTTAGTGATTGCTCTGCCATAATTTGCCCTAAGTACTTGTTCCGCATCAAAGTGGACCTGTATCCTCAAATATCTCACCGGGTCTGATGTCCATTGAAAGGGATAATCTAAGGCCATCTGTATTGTGACCAGGTTTAATGGAAAAATTATAGATTTATCTCAGTTGATTTTAAGACCCGAGATGCCGCCAAATTTCAACACCTCTCGTATTATTGAGGAGAGATTAGTGTCCGGATCACGTATATATATAATAGCATATCGTCCGCATAAGCAGAGACAATGATATTGTAGTTGGGGAAACATAAGCCTCTATTACCATGATACTCACGAAGTGCGCACAGCAGGGGCTCTGCCGCCACAGCATACAGTAGTGGTGACAAGGGGCACCCCTGTCTCGTGCCTCTAGATATCTGGATGGGGGAGGAGACAAAATCCCCCAAGCACACTCGAGCTGTGGGTGAGTTATAGAGGAGCGAGATTAATTTAAGAAAGATTTTTCCGACTCCCATGCGCCTTAGTAGCACCAGCATGAATTGCCATTTAACCGCATTGAAGGCTTTTTCAGCGTCTAAAAACACTGCTGCCGCCTTAACATCTGGTTTAACATGTTGTAAGGCCCCAAAAACTGTTAATAGATTATATGATAGCGTGCAGCCAGACACGAAGCCCCCCTGTTCATTGCCCACCATAATAGGTAGGAGAGGGGTCAGTCTGTTGGCCAATATTTTAGAAAAAAGTTTAGTGTCAACATTTATTAACGATAGTGGTCTGTAAGACGAGCACTCTTTCTGAGCCTTCCCAGGTTTTAATATGGTTACAATCAGTGCCTCGCGCATGGAGGGGGGCATGATGACAGTCTCACCCATTTCCTGGAACAGGGTGCTCCATTGTGGAACCAACAATTCTCTAAAGGCCTTATAAAAGGACACAGTGAGCCCATCTTGACCTGGGGCACTCCCATCCCGCATGGAGTTAAGTGCCATACGGATCTCAACAGCGTCAAGGGGCTTCATTAGGTACTCTCTATGACTATCCGTCAGCTAGGGTAATTGTATGTACTCCATAGTTCACTATGTCCACGTCATCTGGGGTAACTTTAAAGCTATACAGGTCCTGGTAGTATCTGTCGAATCTATTCACTATGTCCGCCTGCCCTTTTAGTACAGTGCCGTCCTCATCAATCAACCCGTTAATGATCCCAGACTCATATCGACGGCGAGCAACAGGCCCAAATACTGAACCCGGCCTGTCGCCCTCGCAGTAGGTTCTAGCCAGTGCATATTTCCCCATGTGATTAATTTTGCTATCAGCTTCCTCCTGGTATTCCTCTAGTGTTTTTTAAGTTGTTCTGGGGGTCGTTCCTGCACAGAGCCTCTTTCTCCAGTGTAACTAGTCAATCTTGTAGTAAAGCGAGCCTACCTCTAATGGAGCGGAGCACACCGGAGTGTTTATTCATGGAAACCTCCCTTATGAACACCTTAAATGTCTCCCATATTGTGGCAAAGTGGTTGACTGAACCTATGTTAGTTTCAGAGAATTCTGTAATGACTGCAGCTAATTCGGCTTTAAATATCGTGTCTATTAGAGAGTATGGAGAAAATCTCCACAGGACAAGCGGGGGCCTCGCTGGGGGATTTCAATCTCTAACAATATGGGAGGATGGTCGGAAAAGGAGTGAGTTAATACTGTAGAGTCCCGTACCCTGGACACTAGCGCCTCTGATATTAACCAGTAATCTATTCTAGTATGTGTATCGTGGTATGCAGAGTAATGTGTGAACCCGCCTCTCCCAGGGAATCTGGATCTCCAAACGTCAACCAAATACAATTGTAGCGCTATGTCAGCAATGGCCTTGGCAGCTGCAGATGGGCGCCTAGGGAGACCCTTCGACTGGTCAAGTGCAGGATCCAATACACAATTAAAATCCTCACCCCAGATTAGTGGTAATGAAGGGCAGTCATTCATAAGTGTCAATAGTGAATTGTAGAACTGAGGATCATCGTAATTGGGCCTGTACGTATTAACAATTTGAAAGTCTTCACCCCTACCGTAACATCTTGAGATTACATATCTGCCAGCAGGATCTGCAATGCGCTCCTCAAATTGAAGACCTGATTTAGGATTTACCCAGGTAAGCACAGCCCTTGAGTGTGAGGTGAACCCAGCTGCTTGAAACGGACCCAGTAAACTTTGTCTTGTGAGCATAGCGCTATTGGGGGCAAGGTGAGTCTCTTGGAGCAGAGTAATGTCTACTTCCTTTCTTTTCAAGTACGCAAGGATTTTATACAACTTTCTATGGTCATTCAGCCCCCTCACATTCCAGGTCAGTAGCCGCCGGCTCCTTCTATGTCCCTGACCTATTCGATAGTGTGTCATTCACAACTAATATATGATCTCACCATCCTAGCAGCTGTTTTAAGTATGCAGCCGTTATCGCTCATGACCCACATGCTCGTTTGAACTGTTAAGAAAAAAACAAAACCCCTCCCACGCCATGCCATCCCCAACAGGGCATAGGCGACCTCCTTCCCTCCCCTCTAGCAATTACTTGTGCTTATAGAAAGAAAACAACAGTTGTGCAACAATAAGCACTGATTGACTTTTGGTGATTAGGCGTGGAACGCATTGGGGTGTATGTTACCGGCTAACACTCCTGCGTGCTTCAGTTCCGCACCACCACTAGCCAAAAGGTAAGAGACTTCCACAGGAGGGAAAAAAAACTCCCGGAGAACCTCGCGAGAAATTCCTGATGCGTAGTGTCTCTCGCTCGAGAAGGCGCCAATTATCCAAAACATTGACACTGGTTTGTGCAGATGACAGCCAGTATTTTTGTCCATCACCGTACAGATTGACAGTTAGAACATACATTTATGATCCTCATTAGTGGGGTCACCATTGGAGTTTCAAGTCACAGAACTGCAGACCTGTTCAGGCGTACATCACGTGAGGGTTGATCATCGTTAGGGTTTGGTGTCCAGCTTACTCATTAGTTGTTTTTATCGAGTCCTCCACCCGCACCATCCAACAGATCGTCCTCCGTCTGGCCCTTCCTACGCTTGCCAATCATGTGTCAGTCTTTGAGGGCTTTTTGGAGGGACTGGGGATCAGAGAAAATCTTTGCTTTCCTGTTCAACATCACCCTCAGCCGCACCGGGTACAGCATCACATATTCCACTCCTTGCTCCCTCAGCTTGCGCTTCAGTGGCGCAAATTGCTTCCTGGCCTCCTGGATGCTGAGTGTAAAATCCGAGAACAAGGAGAGAGGCGAGCCCTTATACTGTAAGTTACCCAGTTAATTTGCCTTCCTCAGCACCGCATCCCTGTCTCTATAGTTCAACAGTTTCGCTATGACAGACCTTGGAGGGGCACCCAGGGGAGGCTTGGGGCCCAGTGATCGGTGTGCGCTCTCCACGACAAACGGGGGGGAAAAGGTGGTGACACCGAGCAGAGTAGTGAGTAATTTTTCTATGAAAACCTCCATGTTGCCTGTTGCGGTGGACTCAGGCAGGTCAATAATGGGCAGGTTGCTGTGCCTTGACCTGGCCTCCGAATCCTCAGCTTGGTCCTGTAAAGTGACCAGAATCATCTCCATCTGTTTTTGTGTGCTATTAGAGTCAGTTGGAGCCTCCTCAGTTTCAGTGATTTTGCGTTCGGCCATGTCGAGATGTTTCGCATGTTTGTTAACCCTCTCGGAGATGCAGTCCATTCTATAGGACAAGGTGTCAGTTTTCGCATCAATCGCCGACACACCTTTTTGCATGGACGCAAGGATCATTTTAATGTCACCCATAGGGTGTTCAGATAATGTGTCAGATTCCGAAGCAGCTGACTCAGCAGCATCCAACCTATATCTGGACCTTCATTGCTCAAAGCTCATCTTGGGCTGTGTCTTGTCCAGTTTCCCCATGTTGGCTCAGACCAGTATCGGCACAAAGAGGGCAGAGCCTGCATTTCCTCCAACCCCAGCTGCTGCGCCAGTAAGTGTAAGCACCTACCTATGCTGGCCATGCGCCTCCCAAAGGAAGTCAGATAGGGGCAGTGTTCATTGCAGCGTCCAACTCAGGAGGCAGGTGTCCAACCCAACTGTCTCATCTAGTGAGCTGGCCCCCACGATTCCCACATCCAGGGTTCCAGTGCAGTCATGTGCGCAGCTCCCTTCCAGGTGCCTTGGGCACAGTGCAGGAGTGGATCTGCACCAAAGAATGGGGCCATGCACCCCCCGGCAATCAGTTTAGCGGTCTCAAGCAAGCCAAGGATCCGCATTTTCCCCTCACACCCCCAGAGTCTCACACAGGGGATCAGCGCAGGGGGCGACTCACCGTCAGGCTTCCGCGGCGAGCCATAGTCAATCATGCCACACATTAGGGATCTGCTCCGTGCCTCAGCCCACACCCCTGCAGCGTCTCATCCGCTATGGGTCACAGTGGTGTCCACAGGTCCTCAGCTACCACTGAAGGCTCCACGTCTCCATTCAGGATGAGTGCAGCCGAGCAGGGGTCCAGCAGCTACCACCAGCCAGGGTCCACGAGAGCCGAGCCACCACGCAGCTGAATCCCAACAGGAGGCGCTGCCCTCGCAGGCCGCAACTTCGCTCAGCGTGCGGGAGTGTAGCATCTGGTCAAATCTCTACTGAACGGCTGGGTCAATTGTGTTCATTCTACCAGCTTTCAGGGCGCCGTCTGCATGGTTCAGTGTGCCCAGTTCCTCGAGCGAGATGCAAGTGTAATATCAGCCAATAAGTGCCGAAATGATGTGGCGGCTTGCGCAGCTCACTTAATTAGCGGCCATCTTTAGACCAGGCAAGCTCCACCCTGCAGGACACCACTTCTCTTTGGGCTCACTCCTGACAAACATAGCGGATCGCAATTCTTGTAACACAGTACCCCTGTTTTCCTGCAGCTTGCAGGGAACTTGTCCCTTCTATCCAAGGGAGTCTGCTTCGGTTTCTCACATCCACTGGAGTCTCTCCTTCTGGGTGCAATGAGATTTCTTCACAGACTCACATTAAACATACAGTTTCAGTATATAGTCTCTTCAGGGCACTTAAGTGTCCTATCTTAGCACTGTGGCAGAGTTCAAAGTCCTGTTGTCAGTAACTGCATCTTTTTTGTGCCTCTTCTCGGATTCAAAGTCAGAACTGAGGTTCTGGTGCCAGGTAAGGCCCTAAATCCTAGTTTAGGGGGTGTTAAGGGCATCAGAGACAGTGGCCAATGGGCAACTGGTCCCTGCAGCTAACAAGCCCCTGAGGTGATATCCTCCTGTGGGTGTGCATCACCTTTCTTCCCAGAGTGCTCTAATTTATGGTCTTCCAACATGGCAGAACCTTTCCTTGACTGTACAGACCTCCTAGCCCACCCTAAAGGTGTGGCTAGCCTTCAGGAGGTGTACGCCTCCTGAATAACTAATTTCCCCATCTGTCAAGCTGGACAGGGCAGGAAGTGGTTTTTCCTTGAGTGGGGGACAAGGGTGGTGAAATCTTTTGAGGCTCACTGTGTTGATGACTGGAAATACTTGGTATCTTGGGAGGGCGGAGGTGTGACCTACCTCCTGCCTAGGCCTTTGTCTCCATCCTGGCAAAGTGCTAGCACATCCCATCAGGATGGCAGACTCTTGTCCTGGCAGCAAATGACTCAGGGAAGTCCATGGAGGGCCTGGGTCACTGTATCCTAGGGGGGCATCCACTCACCCCTATGCATGCCAGCTCAGCCTCAACACACTAATCGTGCTGGGGAGAAAAAGCATGGTGTTTGACACCAAACACAACATAATTTGGTTGTTATATAATGGAGATGGCTATCCTGAGTTTGTGGGATAACCAGCCCATGTTACTTTATGGCCCCCGGTTACTTACAGTAAAACTTTGCTTTACAGGGTTACTCAAGGGATATATTTGTATAAACATACATATCCAAACCTTTAATATAAGGCACTCTAACTCCTGGGCATCGGAGGACAGCTTTAGGTGTGACTTACTTACATTAAGGTGTGGTTTGTTATGCAGGACACGGTGAGTCCTGAGTCACTCGAGCAGACAAGCTGCTCGTGCAGGGCTGCCATGGCAGACCTACAGACACATTTTTATTTGAGTCACACAGGGTGGCACAACCAGTGCTGCAGCCCCTTTACCACCCTTGCCCTGGGCACTACTCGTACCATATAGTGGAACAAACTCAATTTGGAACACTTAGAAACACAACTAACATCCAGTACAGATCTGGAAACAATAGTTTCTGTTAAAAAACTATGAGTGGCTACAGGAAGCTTTTGATATCCTGATACCACTCAAAACCACACAACAGAACAAAAGAAAACAAGCACCTTGGAAAAATACAGAGATAAAAGACATAAAACTACAAAATAGAAAGCTGCAATGTGCCTGACTCAAAAAAAAAACAAGAACAAACTTCACCTACAGAAAATTAGCAGATTATACAAGTCAGCTATCAAAAAAGCAAAGAAAAGGTACTATTCAGACAGAATTCATAATGCTAAATGTGCACATAAAGAATTCTATAAAATACTCAATGAATTTCGTAAACCAAATTGATTACAAGGAACTCATCCAGTTACTCAAGATTTCACTGACAAACTGGCAAATCGTTGCACAGACAAAGCAGACGTGTTGAACTCGTACTCAAAACAGAGACAAAGCACAAGCACTAACCCTTTTACAAAACAGCAATAAAAGAATACTCTAACTCAGCCTCTCCGTTCCTTCCAACACATTTCACACAATGAATTTATGGACCTGGTCAAAGCAAGCAGGCCTACCGACAGCCCTTCTGACCCGTGTCCACCACTAACCTTCAAGACTATTCTTCTAACAACATCTGCTGCCACTCCAATAGGAAGAATCCTCATCAACGATTCCTTAACAACCGGAATATTTCCAGAAAAACTCAAAAAGTCATACATAAGCCCTTTACCGAAGATAACAAACTTGCACCCGCTGAGCCCTGACAACTACAGACCCATTACAAATGGACCTTTCCTGGGCAAACTGATAAAAAGAGCAGCGTTCGCCCGGATGTCACAATTCATTAAAGAGAATGCCATACTTTCAGACTTCCAAACAGGACTTCGTCCAGGAAGAGGCACAGAATCTGCCCTCCTTGCCATCTGGGATGACCTGAAGAACACAGCTGACCACAACAGGGTTGCTGCTCTTTGACCTCTCAACTGCCTTTGATAGGTTGACTATGATACTCTGATACAAAGACTCTATGAAGCCGGCATAGAGGGGACTGCTTCAGACTGGATCATGTCCTACCTTCAAAACAGAACTAATGTCATCCATATCCCACCTTTCTCGTCCAAACCGTACTCCTCAAAAGCTGGGGTCTATATCATCTCACCCATGCTTTTCAACATCTACATGAAGTCATTACTGGTACTGATCAATCAATTTCAACTCATGTGCTATAACTATGCAGATGACACAAAATACTCCTTCAAATGGAATGCCCCAAAGACATTGGAAACTCGCCAATTTTCATTTGTCTCAGAGCCATGGATCAATGGATTACGTGGAGCCATCTCAAATTGAATGCCTCCAAAACAGAAATACTCATGTGTGGCGATTGGAAACATTATGACTCGAATGCCGCCTGGCCTGATGAACTGGGATCACTGCCTAACGTATCGAAGGAAGTGAGAAACCTCGGAATGACCGTGGACTCCAAGCTATCGATCAATGCCGAAGTAGAAAAACTAGCAAGATCAAGCTTTATTACTATAAAAACTCTGTGACTAATCTTCCCCCATTTGGGATTTTCACACAAGGTCACAGCTTCCATTTCCCTTGTTTTGTTCAAATTCGATTACGTCAATAGCCTCTACCACGGATCACTTTTAACGAATATGAAAAGACTACAACAGATTCAGAACTGGCATTGGTTTCCCATTGCCAGAAGATCCACAATCAAGCTGCTTTGTATCACCCACAAAGCCATACATGGAATGGGACTGCTCTTCTTCAGGAATAAAATCACCAATCGCAAGATACAAGGAAAAAACCATGGATGACACAAATTCTCTGTTCAAGCAGTCAAAATATGGAACTCTTTACCCCCAACATAAGATCCACCGACAACCAACTTATCTTCAGAAAACTACTCAAGAATTGGCTGTTCCCCACATAAGCACCATACGCAAATAGAAATATACAGCATATCCCTTTATATAAGCATTTATTTGTACTATAGATATGTACCTATAAATGTGTATTGCTTAGTATAAACATGTAGAATAATTGTTTAAAACAAAAATAATAATACTAAATAAATATATACATTTTTAAGTACAACACTTGAAAGCCAGACTTTATCAAATGGATCTTTAATCTACTTTCCTCACAAAATAAGACGCATAGTCAATGCACTACCCTATTTCTCACCCTATACCTCTATCAATATCTTTAATCTACATATACTTACTTCCTTTATGTATCTATAAACATACTATGTACTTATGGATCTATATATTTATTACATTCTTCTAATTCAGCATATTCAATGCACTACCCTATTTCTCACCCTATACCTCTCTCAATATACCTTCTACCTCAACTCTCTGACTCATCTCAAACCTCTTTCTACTACTCTTTCCAATGCTCTAGCCTATTTCTCACCCTATATTTCGATCAATATATCCATTACCTCTTCTCTCTCATTCATCCCAAATCCAATACCACTACTATGATCCCCAAAATAGTCTTTTCAAAACTCTCCCCTACTCTACCCCTCCGTGCACCACCTGACACCTCTTTTACTATACTGATCCCCCAAAAGAAGCCTTTTTAAACTCTTCCCTCTGACTCTTCCCCTCCACATCCCTTTTTACTCATCCCAGGCCTCCCACTACTCCTATGACCTACCCCCAAAAAATAAAGTCTAAATCCTTCACGCTTCTATCCCTTCACTAGCCTTCTCACTCGAAATAAGACTAACATGTCCACTTCTCAAATTTCATATTTCACTATACTAATTCACTACTAATCCTTTATGGGTTCCAGAGTAGCGTGCTACTCGCCGAAAAAAAAGCACTTCAACACCTCATTTAGGGGTAGAAAGCACTATATAAATGCCAACCTTTTTTCCCTCTTCTATCCCTCCGCTATACTTCTTAATCCAAATAACTGACTAATATCCACCACTCAAATTACTTTCATAATTTACCATACTAATTCACCACTAATCCTTTATGGGTTCCTGAGAAGTGTGCAACTCGCCGAATAAGCAATTCAACAATCCATTAGGGGTAACAAGCAATATAGCAATATATATATATATATATATATATATATATATATATATATATTGGGTTTCAAACTTGCTTCTGCAACCCACCACCTCCTGAACGCAAGGCGCGTCGGCGTTAACGGACCTCCGAAGCCCGGTCCAGTGATATGATGCAAACTCCAAAAAAATTGGAATGTCGACGCCGTGTTGTTTGGAAAAATAATTTTATGTCAGCTGTTAAGAGTCGGACGCGTTTCGCCTGCCCAGCAGGCTTGCTCACGTTGTTGGTGAGCAAGCCTGCTGGGCAGGCGAAACGCGTCCGACTCTTAACAGCTGACATAAAATTATTTTTCCAAACGACACGGCGTCGACATTCCAATTTTTTGGGAGTTTGCATCATATATATATATATATATATATATATATATATATATATATATATATATATATATATATATATATATATACGAAGAAGTCTCGTTCCACGAAGTTTTATCATTCAGACAAACAAACGAGAGTGGACCCAAGATAAGTGCTCGTTTTCTATTTTATTCCTTTAGAAATATCGCCATGACGCGTTTCGACAGCTCCCTGCCTTGATCACATGACAGCGTTACTTCGTGTGCTTAGTCTATTTAAAGTGACGGCATCCAATCATATAATCCATAGACATAGAAAACATCAAACAATGAATAGTTTGCAAGATGTTTCAAATATTGAACATTAATTGCATAAATGCATAAAAAATGATCAAGCTAACAATTTTAGAGTATAAACATATATATATATATTTATATATATATATATATATATATATATATATATATATATGCAAACATTTGCCCCTTTTCTATACCTCTGCTTGCTATCCTTTTCAAATCAAATAACAGACTCACATCCACCACTCAAATTACTTTCATATGTCACTATTCTAATTCAACATTAATCCTTTAAGGGGTTCCGGAATAGCATTCTACTTGCCAGAAAAAATGCTAAAACTCCCCATCAGGGGTAATGAGCGCTATATATAAATGCAAACCTTTTCCCTCTTCTATCACTCCGCTATCCTTCTCAATCCAAATAACTGATTAATATCTACCACTCAAATTACCTTCATATTTCACTATACTAATTCACCTTTAACCCATTAATCCTTATGGGTTCCAGAGTAGCGTGCTACTCGCCAAGAAAGTACTTCAACACCCCATTAGGGGTAACAAGCGCTATATAAATGCATTGCTTTTTTCCCTCTTCTATCCCTCCGCTATCCGTCTCAATCCAAAGAACTGACTTATATCCACCACTAAAATTACTTTCATATTTCACTATACTAATTCACCACTAATCCTTTATGGGTTCCAGAATAACGTGCTACTCGCCGAAATATGTGCTTTAACACCATATCAGGGGTAACAAGCGCTATATAAATGCAAACCTTTTTCCCTCTTCTATCCCTCCGCTATCCTTCTGAATCCAAATAACTGACTAACCTATCCACCACTCAAATTACTTTCATATTTCACTATACTTATTCAACATTAATCCTTTATGGGTTCCGGAGTAGCGTGCTTCTTGCCAAAAACGCACTTCAATGCCTTGTCAGGGGTAGTAAAACAATATAAATGCAATTAGAATACAATTCAATAATAGGGACTAATAGGGGGGCAAAGTACCTTGTAATTAGGTGTACCGATTCACATCACTTTTAAAGGAAAGAGCATGGACACTGGGGCCTGGTTAGCAGGTTCCAGTGCACTAACAGAGTCCAAAACCAGCCTCTAGCGGTCTAAAATACACAGAAAAATGGGGGGCATCTGCAACAAAGATACTGTATGTCCGAAAGGGGGTTATCCTTTGGTCCACATAATGTTATGGATAAGATCACTAAGAAGAAAGGTTTGTCTCCAGGTAGAACCCAAAGTCACCTCGCTTCAGTTGGCATCAGAGCTGACAAACCGTGCAACATCCACTGTAACTGCAACCTCGGGTATTTTCGCAGTTCAGGGCTACCAGTCCCCCACTATCCATGGGAGACTGAAGTCTGTAAAGATCCACAATCTGCTGTTTTCCATTTCCTAAAAAGTCTAGAAGAAGGGAATTAAAATAACAAAAAATGAGCTAGTAATCATAGTGGAATTATTGCATCAATAATAAAGAACAAATGGCAAGATGATCATTGTTGATAAGGCAATAATGCTCATTATTAAGACACAAATTTGTCGGACGAGCCCAACTGACGCTCTCATGCTTGATAATGAATCATGTAAGTTGCTATCAATCACATTTGTATGAAAATGATAAATTCTTACACCCAAATACTAAATTGAGGTCAGCTTCTAATGTTTTGTCAACAAGGGCCTCAAAGAGAAAACACATGTGTTGTACTTGATGCGTAGTCTTGAGAGGGTACGAAGGTAAGGTTCCAGGATAGAGGCATTCACATAAAATAAATAAAAAAGAATGTCATCCATATATAATGAAATAGAATGTTATGTTATGTTAATTAATTGATTAAGCGCAACGGTTACCCTGGGGTGTCCTGGTGCTGTTACCAAAACTTAAATAGCTACGTTACCAAGGAGCGGATTGAGGAATGAGCAGGTTTAGTGGATAAATGACCATGTTTTTAATGCCCTTCTAAAGGACAGCAAATCTGACAGATTTCTGAGCTGAGACGGAACGGCGTTCCAGGCCTTAGCTGCCCCCACGACAAATCTTCTGCCTCCCCATGAGAGTTTGTTTACCTTGGGGATAGTGGCCAATTTCGCCCCCAGAGACCGCAGATTTCTAGAGGGTATATACCACTTTAGATGCTTTTGCAGATAGACAGGTCCGGTCGCATGAAGAGCCTTAAAAACAGTGCTTAATGTTTTGAAGAGTATCCTTTTCCTGACTGGAAGCCAGTGCAGTTTCTGAATTTCTTTAGATATGGGTGCAAATTTAGGGATCCCGGTCAATAGTCTGGCTGCTGCGTTCTGTAGCCTCTGTAGCTTGTTCAGAAAATGTTCCTGGATGTTTAGATAGAGACCGTTACAATAGTCCAATCTAGACATCACCAAGGCAGAGACCACTGTTTTCTGGCTTCCTGCTGGCAGGAAAGGCAGAATTGTTTTCACAGTCCGCAGAACGAAAGACGTAGAGGAAGAGACTGAATTAATTTGGGCCCCCAGATTCAGCTTGTCGTCTACCATTACTCCCAAATTTTTTACTTTTGGAACTGGGGCTGGGAAATTCCCCATGCTATCATGCCACCATTTAGCATTCCAAAAGGTTGGGGCATTTCCAAACACCATGACCTCTGTTTCATCGGAGTTCAGCTTTAGGCAGTTTTCCGCCATCCAGTGACTCACTGCCATCATACAGTCATGAAATTTATTGACCAAGCTGTCCTCCTGACCTGGCTGCACGGATACCACAATTTGGGTATCATCTGCGTAGGATGTTAAGTCAAAACCCAAGGTCTTAATAATGGGGGCCAATGAGGACACATAAATATTAAACAGGGTCGGGCTCAGGGACGAACCCTGAGGGACTCCGCAAGGTAGGATAAACGGTTTTGAACGGAAATCACCCATGGAAACCACCTGGGATCTGTCAGTAAGAAAGGATTTTATGAGATTCCAGGCCTTGCCCTGAAGTCCGCATGCCCAGAGCCGGTCCAACAAACGCTGATGGTGGACCGTGTCGAAAGCAGCGGAAAGATCTAATAAAATCAAGGCTGCCCTTCCTCCCGAATCTACCGCTCTTCTGATCTCATCCGTGGTTTTCAGAAGTGTCGATTCTGTGCTGTGGCCACTTCGGAAACCATACTGCGTGTCATCTAACGTCTGAGATCTGAGAAGAAAGGCGGCCAATTGTGTATTTAGGGCTTTTTCCACCATTTTGGCTGGTAATGGGAGTCTAGATATAGGCCGAAAATTAGAGGGTTCCAGTGGGTCTAGGTTGGGTTCTTTAAGCAGGGGTAAGATTGAAGCCTTTTTCCAGAGCCTGGGAAAACAACCGGTCTCAATCATAGAGTTAAAAACTGGGGTCAGGGCTTTACTTAGAGGTTCAGCAACTGCCTTTGCGATGGACACCGGACAGGGGTCATAAAGTGATCCAGATCTTGCTGTTTCCAGGAGAGCGCGTACTAGTTCAAGAGGAAGAGCCTCAAATTTCTCGAGGACTACATTAGGGGCATAATTTCCCCTCCGCCCATCCTCGTCACTTCCCTCTGTCGGGGAACCGTTCAAGGCCGAAAAGATCACTTCAACTTTATTCAAGAAAAAGGATGCGATCCTTTCACAGAGTTCTGCGCTTGGTTGCAATCGGACAGGACGCGGGTACGACAGGTCCAAAACAGTTTTAAAAAGGGTTTTGGCTGAGTCTTTAGCAAGCTCAAATTTATTAACAAAAATTTTTTGTTTAGTTACAAACAGCAAATGTTTGTAGTTTGTTAAGCCTTTCCTATACGCCCACCTGTCAGATTCCTTGTACTCTTTCCTCCATACACGCTCCAACCGTTTACAGGTATGTTTACCTTGTTTCAATTCTTCTGAGAACCAGGGAGCCGACGGAGTGAGTCTCTTGGGTCTAATGTTCCTAGATGGAGCAAGTTTGTTACAAGCAGTATTAACCCAACTCGTATAGGAGATTGCCCCTTCCTCTGCTTCTAAATTAGCAGGAGTAAAGGAGGCAGAGAGGAGATCTTGAGGATCCCCTGTGTTCATTCTATTCCAAGGACGAAACTCAATATGTTTCTTACTCTTAGACTCCCCTAGAGCGTGTCCCTGACTGGCAAGGTCAAACAAGATGGCCGAATGATTAGTCCAAATCAGAGGCCTAACTTCTATGACCTGCAAGCCGGGGTGATTGGAAAAGATGCCGTCAAGCGTGTGTCCTGCCGAATGAGTAGGATCCATAATTTGTTGTGTGAGTTCCACGCTATTCATAATATCTAAAAGAGTGGCCGTATCAGGGTTTAGGAGCACCTCCAAATGATAATTAAAGTCTCCCAAAACTGTATAAGACCTCTGACAGATACTGTCTTCCAGCAAATGACCAATCGCTGACACAAAAGTCTGCTTATTATTCGGGGGTCTATATAGTAGGATGCCTTTAAAAGTGTGGTGATATGATATATTAAAATTAAAGGCCAGTGCTTCACACCCCTCGTTGGCTATAGGGTGAAAGATTGCCTTAAAAGAGCTGGGGTAAATTATAGCCAGACCTCCCCCTTTTTTCCCCCCGCCCCGAATGCAAGGAGCCTCCGCATGGAGCTCCGCATGGAGCACCCCACCTGTCCGACTCTGTTGTTAATAGAAAAGGAATGGGGACAGTGGACTCCCCAGTCTTTTGTGCCGCTCCACCATAATTGTCCTAGAAATACATCCACCTGTTCTAAATCTGGCCAGAATGTCCAGATATATTAAATTGATCCATTTGATCAGTCATGGCCCAGTACTAGTCTGACTAAACCCCCAAACATATAACTCCACTCAAGAGTCAAATGCTTTTCGCATGTCATTCAACACAACTTCAATGATTCCCCCACCCACACCAGTATCTGCCAGGACCTGAAACTGTCTACTAATGTTTATTGCAGTAGTCCTGAAAGGAAAAAATCTAGATTGATCTGGATGGATCAACAACTGTAGCCAGGGAAGCATGCTGTTACAAAGGACTTTAACCAATACCTTGTAGTTGGTATTGACTATCGACAGTGGGCGATAAGAGACCAGGTCCAGTGCATCAGATTTTTGTTCCACAAGGTAATAGAAGGAAGGAATATGAGGACCCGGAATAGGAAGACCAGGGCTATGTAAACCAGATCCAGAGTCAATAAGACTCGGAGCGCTGGACCCAGAGAATCAGGAGCAGATTTTCAGCCAGCCAGAAGGGCAAAAGCTAAGAGGGCCAAGGCAAGGAAGACCAATGGGACTACAACCAAGGGGACAAGGCAGATCAGGGCACAAAGGCACAGGTGGATCAAAACCTGACATATCAGGATTAGGAGGACCAGGAGGAAGAGAAGGGTGCCTAGAAGAGGAGGACATAATGATGGGAGCCAGGATGACCAGAACAAGGAGGATCAAAACTAAGAGGACAAGATAGTAGAAAACGAGGCTGACAAAGAACAGGAGGACTTGGAAGACTAGGGTGGGGAGTCTTATGATGACATGGAGGTGGCTCAGGAGACATATTGTCACATCAGGAGCAGATGGATGCAGCGGGATGCCGATGAGAGGCTGGAGAGACTTGAACATATATCTAGAAGAAATAACCTAAGAATACTAGACTTGAAAGAAGGACTGGAAGGGGACAATTTGAGAGCATTTGTAATAGATATCCTTGTTAAAGCATTTCCCCAGATTGCCTCAGCATCAGTATGGGAGAAAGAAATACAACGCGTACATAGAGACCCCTTCAGGCTCAACCCTGCAAGAAAGAAGCCCAGGAAGATCTTAATATGCATCCAATCCTATTTGCTAAAAGAGCAGTTATTAGGGGTAGCCCTTAAACTTAAATCCATTGAGGTTAGTGACATCTCCTTTAAGATTAGGTCTGATATCTCCAAGGTAACGGAAGATAGTAGATGGGAATTAGGGAAACGAATGGATGCATTAAGAGAATTGGGGGCTCAGGTGCAGCTAAGATTCCCTGCTTTTTTGAAGGTCGTATGGGCTAACAAGACGTATAACTTCAGGTTCCCGGAAGAGGTAGACACTCTTCTAGAACAGGCCAAAGCTGGAATTTAGTTGGTACCATATATAATCTTAAATTTCACTTCTTTTTTCTTTTTGGTGGGAGACGGGAGAGCTACGACTCATATGGCAATGTTTATTGCCAGGATTAGACAGGGAGGGTTCCCGGGGGGGGTGCACCAGTAGACAGGGGGAGGGGTTGGTGTAGGGGGGGTTTACACACATGTTGGTGGGGAGCATTGGGAAAAAATAAAAAAATAAACCTGATAAACTTTTTTGATATAGTAACTCTCAGTATCCTTAGCAGGGGAGGTGAACTGGACCAAGATAATGATGGGGGATAGACCTCTACAGGGATCAAGCCGGAACTTGGATTTCCTATGTTGGAATGTTAATGGGTTGAGAATTAAGAGAAGACAGCGTCTGATCCTACAGTATTTAAAAAATAGTTCGGCCACAATCTGCATGATCCAGGAAACCCACCTTTTACAATCAGAGTGTAAGGCATTATTCGGCAAGGAAAGATGGGTAGATAAAATTATAGCTTCAGACCAACAGTGCTGTTCGAAAGGGGCAGCTATTATATTGAAACAAAACTCGGGGACTGAACTTATTAGATTTCAGGCAGATATAATGGGGCGTTGGGTCATAGCTGAAATAAAATCTCAGATGTCTAAATATCCTATAGTTAGTTACTACGGCCTAAATGAGGATGATACTGATCCACTACATAATCTTTGTTTTGCCCTGGCCGACTTTAACTCCCCACTTATATGGGGTGGAGATTTTAATGTCCTTTTGGATAATAGACTGGACAGATCCACCTTTCGGAAACAGATTGCGGTTCCCCGTGTTAAAGCCTATCTTAGGACTACTCTCAAAAATCTAAATTTCTGTGATGTATGGCGGAAAAAAAATGGTGAGGCAAGAGAGTACTCCTTTTTTAGTAAAAAGAATCTACACTTTTCCAGGCTAGATTATATCTTCATGGAGCGCTCGGAGGTAGATAAAGTCAGTCATATAGAGTATATGCCGATTCATATCTCTGATCATGGGGCAATAGCCTTTAATTTGGAGCTCCCTCATAATACTCCTACAAGGAGATGGACTCTAAATAGGAGATTTTTACTGCAACCTTCCACCCCTGATCTTTTGAAATCTAAAACTGCCTGTTTTCTACAAGACAACCTAGGATCATCCTCCTTGTATAATGTTTGGGATACCTATAAAGCTTGGCTAAGGGGAACTCTAAAGGGGGCGGTTGCGGGCTGGTCAAGGATGGAGAAGACTGAGTTATCTGGCCTAGAGTCACAATTAAAAAAAATAGAAGCAAAGCTTAAACACGGGAGTATACAGGTCGAAGAGAGAGAAGATTTAGCTAGGAGACTTGAGGAAGTTCAGTTGAACTTTAGGCTTAAATCTGAGGAGATTATTCTTCAAAAATGGGAAGCCAGTAAGATGTCTGATTTTGAGCAGGGAGAGAACTGTGGAAAACTATTGGCAATAAAGAGTCGAATCGACAAATCCTACAACTACATCAGTAGGATAAAACATCAAGCACTCATCACTGAGGATAAAGATGAGATAGAACAGTCTTTTGTTCAGTTCTTTCAAGAGCTATATAAAGAGGACTCTTATACAGCGGAAGAACATATAGATTTGTGGCTTAATAAGAAACTGCTTCCGAAATTATACGAGGATAGTCGGAATTTTTTAAAGTCCAAAATAATTGGAAGTGAGATTCTGGCTGTTCTGGATAAGTCTAAGAGAGGAAAGGCCCCCGGCCCAGACTCAATCCCAATTGAAGTTTACTCCATATTAAGAGATCAGATTATTCCAGTTTGGTTGGATTTATTTAATGATATTTTAGGTGGTCTTTCCCCCTTGCCAGACTCTTGGAACGGAGCACTCATATCTCTCATCTTGAAACCAGGGAAGGACCCGACTCTATGTCAGTCGTATAGGCCGATATCCTTACTAAATACAGACTATAAGGTATTTGCAGGAATATTGAATAATCGCCTGTCAAAAATTATTGGCCCCATTATACATCAAGATCAAAAGGGTTTCATTCCAGGCCGGCAAATGTCAGAACTAGTTTATACGCTAATTGGGGCAGCGGATTTGGCAGTGGCACAGAGTATGCCTCTTTCCATCATTACTGTGGACGCTGCCAAAGCTTTTGATCGTGTAAATTGGCACTTTCTGGATAGGGTCTTGAAGGTTTTTGGACTCGGGGATGAGTTTAGGGATGTACTCAAAAAAATCTATAGGTCACCTTATGCCCAGATTCTAGTTAATGGAAGTCCCTCACCAACTGTACAAATAAGTAGGGGAACCAGGCAGGGCTGCCCTTTGTCGCCTATTTTGTTTGACTTATATATTGAGCCTCTCGCCCAAAGTCTTCGCCATAACCAGAAGATAATTCCCTTTTCCATCAACGAATTTGAGAGGAAAGTTGCCCTTTATGCAGATGACCTGGTGCTAATGTCTCCTAATCTCACTACTGCACTCCCTGAGCTTATGGCTGAAGCACAGGCGTTTGGGAAACTTTCAGGGTATGAAGTGAATGTAGATAAGACCGAGGTTATGGCGTGGAACATCCCAGATCATGAGAGCAAGTCAGTTAAGGAGTTCAGATACTTAGGAATTACAATCACCCATGATTTGGGGAAACTCCCAAAAATCAATTTAGAAAGGGTGTCGAAGGAGGTCGATGTCTTGTTGAAAAGGTGGCAGAGTTTACCTCTCTCACATTATGGGAGGGTGAACCTAATAAAAATGTCCATATTGCCAAAATTTACCTATTTGTTTAATAATATCCCTGTAGCATTTGCAAAAGCCGATCTGCTTAAAATCCAGGGAAAAATTTCATCTTTTATATGGGCTAGCAAGGGCGTCCGTTTATCCTGGAAGAAATTAAGACGTAAACTGAACCAAGGAGGTATGGGTCTACCTGATTTACAATTATACTGCTGGGCGTATCAGATAAAGAACTGTAGGATGCTACTGCTCTCTCCAGACAAATCACTAATTGGGAGTATGTTCTCAGCCATGTTAAACGGCATAGATTCATCTGGATTTATGTACAAATTTGGTTCTTTCAAATTTTTCAAAAAAGTGCATCTGAAGACCTTACAAATGGCGGCAAAGCTATGGGCAAGCTGTCGTGACTGCCTCGGCCTTTCGTATTATAGTGAGTGGGCCCCTGTGTGGGGGTCTCCAGGAACACCGGAGTGCTTCCAAGATGCTTTAGCTCGTCCTCTGCTTGAGGCTGGTGTCACGTCCTGGAAGGACATTATCTTAAATAATGAATGCTTCTCATGGGAGTATTGGAATTCTATCACTAAAGGTACTTTATCCAGATTTAAATACTATCAGATTGTTTCTTGGTGCAAGAACCAATCCTGGCCGCCCTACGAGGAGTGTCAAATGGAAAATGATCTACAAGATGTGGCTCCCAGGAAAAAGGAAGTGGCTCTTTGGTATGGGCATCTTCTAACTGCAGCCGACAGGAAGATTGATAAACCAAGACGAGTCTGGGAAAACTACTTGCCACAGGAGGAGTTAGATAAATTATGGCAAGTATCAATAGATACTCTTTATTCGACGGTTAAATCTGCTCCACTCAGAAAGAACCATTTTTTTACAATCCACAGGCTGTATTGGTCACCCCTGAAAATTTCAAAAATGAGAGGCGGAGGAGAAGCAAGATGCATTAGGTGTGATTCTCTGAATGCGGATGATGTTCATATATTTGCCACCTGCCCTAAGTTACAGGAATACTGGGAAAATGTGGGTAAGAGTATTTCGAAGGTGCTTGGTTCAGATGTAGAGGTAAGCCCATCTCTTATACTTTTAGGGATAATTTTTGAACTCGGGGGGAGGCAAGATATGAACGTACTGCAATATAAGTTGGTGTTTTTTATGATCCTTCTGGCTAGGAGAGAGATTTGTAAACTTTGGCGTCAGGTGGCACCACCGTCTTGGAATGCCTGGTGGAATTCAGTTATTTATTTTAGAGCTTTGGATCAAAGGGTGAATATTTATAGAGGTAGGCCTGCTACGGGGTTATTCTGGAGTCTGTTGGAAGGAAATGTAATGGATAGCAGATTAGAGTAGGATAAGGTTAAATACCAATGATTAAAAACTTCTTGATCAGCTCAAGATGTGTACTTTGGGCGGTCCCCAAAAAGAAGAAACAACAGCTGAGACTGAAACCATCAAGTCATTTGCACCAGTGGTGGACCAGGTCGAGAGGTTGCTATGGCTACTAAGGTTATATGAGGTAAAAAAAAGAAAAAAAAAAAAAATCAGGAGCAGATGGACATGGGACAGTAGGGTAAAGGACCAAGTTGAGGAGGACTAGGTAGACTACAAGGATCAGGATAAGCAGGGTCAGAATCCAGGGTAGAAGTACTGGGGGGGCAGAACCAAAGTGATCAGGACCTAAAGTACCAAGTGTAGCAAGAGTACCAGGACTAGCAGAACCAGGGTGATGATGATCGTGTGGCCAGGACAACCGAAGCCAGAATGATCAAAAGGACCAGGCCAAGACCATGGTCACCAGGCCCAACCCAAGAGGACCTACTAAGGAATGCCAGGACTGGTGGAAGCAGTACCAGTTAGACCAAGAGGACAGGAATCAGCCAGGAGGGCAAATGGCTCGAGGAAGGCAACCAAGGCACTGGGTCTTGTATCATAAGGGGGCACCCGCTCAGGGAGGCACCCCTGTGCATGCCAGCTCACCCTCGACACAAGAATTGTGTTGGGGTGAAAAAGCACGGTGTTTGACACCAAATATAACACAATTCAATTGTCCATAATGGAGTGAGAGCTGGAAACAGGGGGATGCATTTTGGATGACCCTAACTAGGAGGGCTAGGAGTTACAGAACCAGGAGGACCAGGACAAGAATACAGATAAAGAAGGACCCAGTAGATCTGTTTCATCAGGGTGGGAGGGTGAGCAGGACCAGTATAGAAGATATCAGAAGTTCCAAGAAGTGCCACTTCAAGGAAGGGTCAGATCAAGGTCCAGGAAGTGCCAGACCATGTCCAGTGTCTTAGTGGACTAATGCATCCACTGCAGGGGCCTGTGTTCAACATCTTGGTCACAAGTTCATATCCCGGCAGGTGCACTCAGCCTCTCATCCATTCTGAGGTCGATAAAATGAGTAACATTGAGTTGGATAACAAAAAACAGCTGTTATTCAGCGCCAAGATACCCCATTAGGGGTGAACATACACTTTACAAATACAGATGTTATGTTACATGTTAGGAAGACCAGGGCCAGGAAGAACTGGAACTGGAAGCACCACTTTCAGATAACCAGTAATATGGTGATAATGGCTAAGGGGCTCAGGGCAGCAGGAGGACTAATATGACCAAAACACTTGGAACAGAACCAAGAAAAAGACCAAGATCAGAAGGCATAGACAAACTAGAAGGAGAAAAAAGAAGTCCAGGAGTATGAAGAGGAGTAGAATTAAGTAATTCTAGGCCACGTGCATTAGGATATCCCTCTTGTAAACTTTTCTTATTCAAGCTTTTTATGCTGTCAACTGCTGGAAATCCCCATCGCGTTCAGCATCCTACTTATAGAACTGATGGAAATAATTTCTTGAAAAATTAAAGCGTGCTCAGTCAACAAAAGTCAGGACAATCTCATTTGAAATGATAGCAGACTGATGCTGGCACAGTTATGATTTTGGGGCCGATGGCAGAGAGATCTAAAGGTGAATGGTGAGTGTTAAAAGTGGGTACGTAAGATCCAGAAGAGAGAGATGTTCTGGGCAATAAGGGTTATACACGGGGCCGGACTGGCCGGAGCGGGCACCGGGCAATCCCCCGGTGCGCTGCATGGGTGGGGTCGGTTTTGGGCCCCTGGGGGCCGTTTTTGTTACAGGGACGTTTTTGCAGCATAGCTGCAAATTGGCCCTGTAACAAAATCGGCCGAAAATCGGCCCTGGCAAAGAGCTCAACACACACGATGATGGATGGAATGTTGCACATTGGCAAAACATTCACCCCCAGTCACAGATCTGGGTTAATCCATCGTTATTTTGCTCACCACGCCACCCCAGTTCAGACATGGCCATATGCAAATCAGTCTTGACCCTGTGCCTCATGGGAACAGTCCAGCCCGAACTGCCAAGCCATGTCTTCCCTGGACCGGAATCAAGCATCCTAGGACCGGTTTTGGGGTTTCACCCCTCTTCAGCCAGGATAGCTTGACTCCAGTGGCGTAGTGAGCACGGGACCCACATCTGGGCATACCCTTCCCACATAGGTCGAACAGCAAAACACCCATGATGATGGACAGAATGTTGCACATTGGCAAAACATTCACCCCCAGTCACAGATCTGGGTTTAATCCGTCGTTATTTTGCTCACCATGCCACCCCAGTTCAGACATGGCCATATGCAAATCAGTCTTGACCCTGTGCCTCATGGGAACAGTCCAGCCCGAAATGCCAAGCCATGTCTTCCCTGGACCGGAATCAAGCATCCTAGGACCGGTTTCGGGGTTTTACCCCTCTTCAGCCAGGATAGCTTGACTTCAGTGGCATAGTGAGCACAGGACCCACGTCTGGGCATACCCTTCCCAAATAGGGCGAACAGGAAAACACACATGAAGATGGACGGAATGTTGCACATAGGCAAAACATTCACCCCCAGTCACAGATCTGGGTTTAATCCATTGTTATTTTACTCACCACACCACCCCAGTTCAGACACGGCCATATGCAAATCAGTCTTGACCCTGTGCTTAATGGGAACAGTCCAGTCCAGCCTGAACTGCCAAGCCATGTCTTCCCTGTACCGGAATCAAGCATCCTAGGACCGGTTTCGGGGTTTTCCCTCCTCTTCAGCCAGGATAGCTTGACTCCAGTGGCGTAGTGAGCACAGGACCCACGTCTGGGCATACCCTTCCCACATAGGGTGAACAGCAAAACACACACGATGATGGACGGAATGTTGCACATAGGGAAAACATTGACCCCCAGTCACAAATCTGGGTTTAATCCATTGTTATTTTGCTCACCACGCCACCCCAGTTCAGACATGGCCATATGCAAATCAGTCTTGACCCTGTGCCTCATGGGAACAGTCCAGCCCGAACATGGGTCCCGTGCTCCACTGGAATCAAGCTATCCTGGCTGAAGAGGGGTGAAACCCCGAAACTGGTCCTTGGATGCTTGTTTCCTGTCCAGGGAGGACCTGGCTTGGCAGTTCGGGCTGGACTGTTCCCATGAGGCACAAGGTCAAGACTGATTTGCATATGGCTGGCTTCAAGCTGGAATGGCATGGTGAGCAAAAAAACAATGGATTTAGGCCCAGATCTCTGTACTGGGGTGAATGTATGACATTGTTCTGCATTCTGTCCATCAACTGTTGTTTTTGCATCTGGCAAAGAGCTCGGAGGCACCCCCAACCCCCCCGAGGGGGGGGACCGGCCAAGCACTTTGCCAGGGCTGGTTGTGGTTCCCAGTCCGGCCCTGGTTATCCAAGGTCATATAGCTCCAGTGGGATGGGGTAAAAGAGAGAAAGGGTAATTGTCTGAGGACCAGTGTAGAAAGATCTGCAAGAAGACATCTGGTGTAGATTGAGGGGTCTCAGAACTGCCAGAGGAATTATGCGTGGGCCTAGCTGAGGTGGTGTAAGAGCTGAATGACGATAGAGGAGGGAGGTAGTGAAAACATGTCTGAAGTTGGTGGGAGCTTTGAGGGCCATCTGATGGGCTAGGGAGCTGACAAAATAGATAGGCTAGGCTCTGAGGTTTAGCAGAGAACCAGGCAGGCAGAGTTATGGGGTCTGCAACACTTGGCAGAAATGGTTTGATAGCCTGTGAATAAGGGAGTTTGGAGAGGATTTTGAAGGCATGGAAGAGGTTGTGATGGAGTTGTAAAAATGGGAAGGTGTGGATAAAGGCAGTTTGAATGGGTGCTATGATCTGAACATGACTTTGCAGATGCCCTAAACATGACTCTTAAATAAAGGGATTTAGACAATATTAGTATGGTAATGTCCCCTGTATAGTATATGGGTGTGTACCCCTGCTCTGAGAGTTCAACTGCTTGTGAAACTGGTATTATGACATTTTAATTGGCCTTATAACCACACTAACATAACATTTACAGGGAGGCCTAAGCTTCTCCATGGAAATTTAAGGTCCACAGCCTATTCTGTGACCTGGATGGGTCAAGCATGCCTTCATAACTGAAATACTACAGAATATTGTTGATGTCCTTTGTTCATCACGTAAAGTGGTGATACCAGCACACCAAGTTTTGTGATTTATTAGTCTTAATAACAACATTTTTTCTGTGTCAAATTAGAGTGCTATCCACTGACCTAACAAGTTCCAGCTAGTGTGACTCCAATTTGGAAATTAACAATCTGTAGGTCACTAGAATGGAGGTAACAAAAGTTTCTGTTTATTCATAGTGTCTTATTTCCTACAGTATTTGTCATAAAGTAAATGGATACAATACCTCTGCATATTCTGGTGTGAGTCTTTAATGCCTACATGTATTTCTCTGATTTACTGTAAATCTCACTTCCAATTCCAATGATATTAAATTAAATTAGTTAAAGTAGAGCTCCAACTAGAGGAAATGGTTCTAACATCCCCAACATTCTGCTTATACAATACACCATAGAAGTTGTTCCTAACCTGTTGCTTTTAAAACAAGGCCCCTCCCCCTTTTCTTCGGTGGTCTCACCATCACTGGCAAATATCTCCAGGAAAGACTACAGTGATCTGCTATGCCACACCTTTTGTGGCCTGTAATGAAATTGGGGTCAACTTCTCCAACCTTCAAACACTGCTATCCTGCCCTTGGAGGTCAACTCCAGTCAAACTCAGTTCTGGGTTTTTTCTCCAAAGCTGGTGGCAAGGCCTGCTCTTGGATTCTATTGCAACATTGCCGTTTGCATGCTATTCCCTGCCTCAGTGTTGCCTTTAACAAGTAAGACTCTTGTTGGGCAAAACCTGCTTTCCACTTACAGAGAGACACAAATCACCCCACATTGTTCAAGTTCCAAGCACTTCATGACCTAGGAAGGAAGTGAAACACACAAAAGGTGATCAGGGGAATAAATTGCTAACCACTGGCAATTACTCGGGCAGCATTTCAACCCATTGTTCTTTTGCCCACCATGCTACCTCAAAATAGACATAGCCATATGCAAATCAGTCTTGGTCCGGCTCTAATAGGAACAGGCCAGCATGGACTGCCAAGCCAGGTCCTCTCTGAGCCGGAACACAAGCAACTCTAGACCAGTGTCAGCCTGCTTGGGCCTCTTCAGTCTGGTGTAGCTTGGTCCAAGTGGCACAGTGAGCAAGGACCCACATCTGGGCACACCCGTGGCCACTTAGGGCATTATATCAAACACACAAAAGGTGATGGGAGGAATGCTTCAATGAGTCTGAACTCTGGCAATCACTTGTGTAGCATTTTAACCCATTGTTCTTTTGCCTATCATGCCACCTCATATTAGAACCAGCCACATGCAAATAAGTCTTAGTTATTCTCCCCTAGAAACAAACCAGCCCAAACTGTCAAGCAAGTCCTTTCTGAATGAGAACAAAAGCAACTCATGACTGGTTTTGGCCTGATTGGGCCTCTTTAGTCAGGTGTAGATTAGTTCTAGTGGCATAGTAAGCAAGGGATCCAAATCTGGGAACACTCTCATACTCTTGGCCTCTTAGGGTAGGGAATTATATTTAACATACTAAAGGTGATTGGAAAAATGCTTCCAATAAGTCTAACAACTAGCAATCGCTTAGAGTACCATTTGAACCCAACATTCTTTTGTCAACCATACCACCTTAGATTTGATCCTGCCATATGCAAAACAGCCTTAGTCCTGCTCCAAAAAGTACAGTCCAGCCTGAACTGCCCAAGCCAGGTCCTCTCTGAACCTGAACACAAGCACCCAAGACCAGTTTTGTCCTGGAAGGGCATCTTCATTGGGCCACAGGAGCCAAGCTACACCTTACTGATGAGCGAAACTGATTGTCTCGGTCTTACTCTCACTCGTTTTAGAGTTAAACGCTTGTTGGTCTTGACTATCTTGTCCATAGCTCCTCCCCAGAATTCGTCGGATAAAGACTTTATGGTGTGTAGGTCAGGTGAATTGTCATCTGAGTGGGCATGAAGGGAAAAGAAAATCTCTGGATTTTCAGCACCTTTGTATTTATTTCTGCATCTATTATGCTTCCTGTACCCAGCCTGGCGGCATCACACCTCCCAGCACAGTGTATAGAAACACTTTTGATTGTAGCTTTGGTATCAAACTATTACTGCTACTATGTACTCTCAATGATACAATGGGTCCTTGAGAGGTCTGTGCTTCTTGTGGATAGATCCATACCCCTAGTAGTAAGAATATCTTTGCTAGTCAGGAATTGCTGACAGCTGAGTGGAGTCAGAGGTGAATCTTTCAGAGTAGTGTTGAATGGGCAGGTGCAATTGATACCAAAAGTAGAACGTCAACTTCACCAACAGCTGCAGGGAACAGGTTATTGCATTGTTTGAGTTCAGTCACATTGCACCCTCTGAGTTATGAAAAGCAGTGTTTTCAAGTCCAACCTGTTGGTATGTCAGCTGTAGGCATTGCACCCATTGTTGCTGCATTGTACATCTTCTGGGCTTAGTATATTTATAGTATCAGTTTACAGTGGCTGCTTCCGTTTGTGCAGCAGTCTGTATACAGGACATTGTAACTATGACACTAAGGGCCTCATTTGCAATGATGTTGCATAGGGCAGCACTGCATGTCTTTTTGATTCGCTTCCCTATGCATGATCAAAAGGGAAGAAATGCACTGTATTTACAAGATACGGTGAATTTCTGTCCATTCAGTTGGCCCCTAATATGGTGCCTAGCACCAATGCAGGCACTATAGTGCAAGGGTGTCTGTGTTGTTGGCAGGATTGTTTTCGTAAAAATAGGTTGATTTCCCCTTGTTATGCCTTCCCTGGGGAGGCCCACAGTTTTGATGCATTCCAAGATTTACAGATACTGGAAAATCTGTGAATGTGTCAAAAACCCATGGCTATTGCATGGAAACACCCAATGCAACGCCCATAGACCGCCTCTCAGGCGCAGTGTGAAGCAACGCAACGACTTGTGCTACATTGCCTTACACCATATCTACGAGACCATAAAAAGCCACGCAAAGTGGCTTTGCCTGGCCTCATAGATATGGGTCTGCACTCAGCACGGCCCGGGCGTCATAAAACGTGATGCACCGGTGGCACAAGGGGCTTTGGTGTGAAACAGGGCGTCTCTTTTCATAGTACTTGCTGTTCCTTATGAGTTAGTTCCTGTGTGGGCCTGTTGTGTTACCAGCTAACCAGCAGAGGGCGAAGGAAGTTCTTCAGTTGCCACTCGATCCTGTCTCCACAGAGCTGCTTACAAGGGCAGCAGTGACAGTAGTATTTGAATAGCTGGCAGTGACTGCAGTTTCAATTTTCAGACCAGCAGCGGCAGTTTGGATGCCGAACTGGTCCAAAATGTTAGGATCATCAGCTTTAATATTGCTGGCAGCTGGGCCCGTCAGCGCACTCCTAGTCTCCAGCACACCACTGCTGGTTGGTCCAGCAGAAGTCTTGGCAGCCTGGCCGCATCTTTTAGACACCTTTAGCTGAAAGGCACTTATAGCCTTTTGACCGAATAAGTAAAGCGAGAGCACGCTACACAGACATCAGTCTGCACTAAAGTCAGGTAATTGTTTTGTTAATTTTGTCCTTTATCCAGATCAATAGGGCATCACTTTGCAGCATAGCTCAGAGATGAAACCCCAGGTTTGGACAAGGTTCCAAGAGAGTTATTTAGGGCTGAAAGCGACATCTGATGCCCGTACTTTGTTATATTCCTTAATTCTGTTCTGAAAGGTGCTCCAATGCCGCCCACCTGGCAGGGGCCAAGATAATTCTGATTTCCAAAAAGGGTTCCTGGTCCCTCCCCTTTAACTACAGGCCTTTAGCATTATTGACAGTACGCAGAAAATATTTAGTAGTACTATCTTGTCTAAGCTGTGTGAGTTGCTCGCTGATGCCGTGTTTTTGACTCCCCTACAAGCTGGCTTCAGAGAAGGCGTTGTTACAATCGATCAAGTCTTTCATCTGAAGTTGTTGAATTGGAAGTATGTATTACTCAGGGGTAGTCGTCTATATGTGATGTTTGTTGCCCTTCGGTCAGCCTTTGACCTTGTCTCAAGGGATGGATGGTTTTGGGTGAAATGGGCATCCCTAAGTATCTTTTCTTGGTCTTGATCAGGTTACACTCTGGCAACTTCGCACAAGTAGGTGTCGAGACACAGGGCGAATGCATGGATACTATCCCTGTCAATCAGGGTGTCAGACAGAGGTGTATTGGCCACAACCTAATTTTTGCTTTTTATTTATCGTCTGGTGGCGTACTTGGCTGATTGTGAGAATGCTGCACCAAGTATTGCTGATGTTAGGATCCCAGCCCTACTGTTTTCGGATGACACCCTTCTGATCTCTAGATCGCTGATGGGGTTGCACATGCTCTTGGCTCAATGTGGGTGCTCCTGCAGGCAGAGGAACATGAAGGTCAACATCAGCAAGACCAAGTATATAGTCTTCAACCCTTGTCCAACATCTAGGGCCAACCCTGAGCTGCATGGAGCCCAGATGGAGCAAGTTCCGATTTTTGATTATTTAGGGGTCACACTCACTGTACACTTCAATTTGTCTCCGCATATTGTAAAATGCAGGTTGAAGCTTGAACAGTACTCTAGTGGAATTATTGGGTCCCTCAGGGGCTCTCAATTTCGCCCTATCTCTCCAGCTCTTCAAATTTATAAGATTAAAGCTGTGGGGACTGCAGTGTATGGTGTGGAACTCTGGGACCACAAAGACTGTAGCTCGTTGGATAAAGTTGAAAATCGTTTTATGCGTTCACGGACCAACCTTCCTGTTAGCACCACGCTCATTTGATGCGCTTACACCTGTGACTAGGAGCGCTAACCTCAGAAATAGGGCATTGACCCATATTGTATTGGCACAGAATTTGGGTGGCCCCAGAGATATTAGCCTATAGGAAAAGTCCAGAGGATGTTCTCTGGTCACACAGTGCCCTAAAATGTCCATGGGTTAGGTATATCCAGCAATCCTTTACTCAACTAGGATGTGCGAATCTATGAACTACTGCAGCATATCTTAGCTGTATAAGTAGGGCTGCCATAAAGAGCTTGTATTGGCAGTATAAGACATCTGCTTAGAGTTAGCAAGTGGGAACAGGTTCTCTAGATTCTGCATTCCTTGATTTTAAAGTAGATTTTAAATTGTAAGCCTTCTTTGATGAGGTCGAGCCCCTTTTAGCTAAATCATTATGTTTGAAATTTCGTTATGGGACTCCTCCTCTTTGTTCTTTCACTTCTAAATGGCTGCAAGCCTCTAGGGACCTGGAAGGAATTTGCCCCCTTTGTGGTTTATTTAACAAGACTGTAGAACATGTTCTGCTCTTTTGCAGGGCTTACAAAGGATATCAGGAAAAATTGATACTTCCACTTTGTCGGGCTTTTGAGTTTATGAGATTATAGAATGCAATTAGGATATTGAGAACTGATACAAGGAGATTAAGGTCTAAATATTTGCAGTCCAGTGATCCTGGTCCTATGGTAGCTTGACTCGCACATATTTTGTATGTAAATTTGCTGCTCATGCTGGGATGATCTTTTTAGTCTACTTATTTATGTGTTGCACTGATTGATTAACTAAATGTTATGTTTTTATGTACTTTTCTGACCTTGTGAGTGATAAAGAGCATATATATATATATATATATAAAGTTCAAAGAACAAGAAAAACGTACACTCGGAGGTTATACTCGTATTTTACTAAGCTATCGTTACGCGTTTCGACACAGCAGTGTCTTGGTCACACGATATCAACAAAGTTTATAAACAACCATATATGCACTCAAATATAGAAGAAGTACTACCATTTCCTGTAACTCCAATATTGCAACTGGTCGCCATTTTGGAATGGGTTACAAGCTAGATCTCCTACCGAGATTCATGCGTGTTCTTTTGTTGATAAACCAAAAATCTTTACAAAACATGATGTAAAAACAAAATGTATCATAGTATTAGTGCAGTTCATACATGTTTGCATACTTCATAGACGTAGTCTTATCTCATGGTCTAAATTACTCGAAGTTCGATATAATTGAATTTGCCAATCTTTATCGATTCTAACACACATGATAACAAACCAAAGCTATAACAGCCATATGTTCCGGTACACAACAACATGCCAGTCGGACTAGTGCCGTGAATCATAAATGCAAGTAGGTGTCGTATGAGCATGCTATGAGCCTCTGGAAATATCCAGGCTCCATGCCTAATGAAGGTTCAAATCAGAATGACATACGGACTAGTGCCGTGAACCCGATCTGCATACTGGTGATGCAAGTGGGTGTCCTGTGAGCATGCTACGAGCCTCTGGAAATATCCAGTCTCTGTGCCTGATGATGGTTGATGAGGACTAGTGCCTCTATTATACGATATGCTCAAACGACTCTATACCATGATACAACAACAGCCTAATAGCAAGGTCATAGTTGAAGGCAGTAGTACTACTATCTGAAAGCTATATGGTGCTGCGGGTGAGGGAAATGGCAGTGTGGGCAGTCCATTAAGTCTAAATGTGTAAAGATTTGTGCAAACTAAAGATAAAGAACAGTGAATAACGCAAGTGCAGTCCTTATCTTATTGGGCGTGTTGTGGCATCCGCATGAAGAAAAGGGTAGGGAACCGGTGCCGTATCCGTGAGACGTGAGTGGTCCCTTCCTTTCCTCCTGGATAATGGAAAAAACATAAACAAATTACTAATAGCCCAAAATTACATATATACATTTTTACAAAATTTACATTACACTCCCAACAGTCTGAAAATTATTATGGTCGCCATTTTTGACATGAAGAGTCACAGTAAATGGAAGCAAAGAAAAGGCAAACAAGGGCATGAAAAGATGGGTACACAAATTCAGTCAACATGTAGATGCGTTGTCAGTTCCTCATCAAGATTATGCCCTCCCGGAAACTTGGTTTCCAATTCCATAATCCATTTCGATTCTCTTTTCCTGAGGGCTAGCTCTCTGTTTCCCCCTCTTTTTGATGTATTAACCTGTTCTATGGCAAAATACTTCAGAAGAGACTGGTTGGATTGGTGCTTGTTTTGGAAATGTCGTGCAATCGGATAGTTGTGATCTAAGTTAGAAATGGCTCTTAGATGTTCTAGTATTCGCTTCTTAACCATGCATGTTGTACTCCCGACATACCGGAGTTTGCACGGACATTCCAGAATATATACAACAAAGTTGGTGCTACAAGTGAGGAACTGTGTTATGGTTTTCTTCTGACCTGATCGTGTAGTCTCAAATTCTTTCATCATGTGGCTGAATTTGCATGCCTTGCAATGGCCACATGGATAGAAACCTTTGAGATTGAATGGGTTTCTATTGGGGTTTTCCGTAATGTCTCCTCTGACCAACGTATCTTTCAAGTTTCTCCCTCTCCTGTAGGTAATAAGGGGTCTGTCACTGATGTTACTGCCAATTATGGAATCTGATTTCAGGATTCTCCAATTTTTGGTCAGGATTTTTTGGACATATTTGGATTCCTGATTAAATGTGGTTATAATCCTAACAGGTGTTTCTTCTTGGTCATCTGTGGCGGAGTACTCAAGGGCTTGAGATCTACTGATGTGCCTGATCTTGTCCTTGGCCTTCGTAAGCACCCATTCAGGGTATCCCCGTTCTCTGAATCTACCTAGCATGATGTTTTGTTCTTGCTGAAAATCATCATCAGTGCTACAATTTCTCCGCGCTCTGAGTAGCTCACCAAATGGAATACTCCATTTTAGTGATTCAGGATGAGCACTGTGGGCATGTAATAGGCTATTGCCGGAAGTTTCCTTCCGGTGTAAGCTTGATACCATACTGCCATTCTGGATTGTGATGAGAGTATCTAGGAATTCAATTCTGTTGTCACTTATACTTGAAGTAAGCTGTATATTATAGTTATTGTTGTTCAACCTATCTATGAATTCCCTAGCTTCTTCTTCACTGCCCTTCCAAATGACGAAGAGGTCGTCAATATACCTCAACCATACTGCCACCTTCCTGAAATCAGAGTCCATATTCATATCCTTGCGGAGCTCCTCCTCCCATTTGCCCAGGAAGAGGTTCGCAAAACTGGGTGCGAAGCACGTTCCCATAGCCGTGCCTCGCACCTGTTTGTACAATTCCCCATTGAACATAAAGATGTTATTTACAAGGCATCATTTCATCATGTCGGCAAGCATGTTGGTATGCTCAAGGTAGCAGATGTTCCTTGCCTTGAGAAAGTGTAGACAAGCCTCAATGCCCTGGGTGTGGTTGATGATGGTATACAGGGAACTCACATCCAGGGCAATGAGTAAGTAACCCTCCACCCATGTAATGTCTGCGATTTTGTTCAAAAAATCCTTGGTATCCCTGAGATAAGATGGTAATTGGATGACGTATTCTCTTAGAAAAAAGTCAACGTACTTGGATATATTCTCGTTGACATTCCCCAAGGACGACACAATTGGTCTCCCTGGTGGCACCTCGGGGTTTTTGTGTACTTTCGGAAGAAGGTACAAGATGGGTAGTTTGGGAAAATCTTTTTTGAGATAACAGTATTCCTGCCACGAAATGAGCCCTTCCTTTTGCCAATTCATTAGTTTCTCCCATGTTGTTGTTATGCTACAATTATAGACATCAGAAGTACATTTACAATAAAAATTTACATCAGATAATTGCTTCATTGCTTCCTCAATGTACATGCTTTTATCCCATAGGACGATGTTGCCCCCTTTATCAGAAGGTCTAATTACCAATCTTTTATCCTGTGCTAGTGAGAGGATAAAGGTTCTTTGTTGTTTAGATAGGTTGGAATCTTTGTGGCCAAGTGTAGCTATCTTATGTTTATGTGTAATCATTTCCTTAGTGACTACATCATAAAAAGTGTCTATAGAATCATGTGGCAAAGTTGGAAAAAAGGTTGACTTTGGTCTGAATGTGGTGCACGCAGCTCTGTGAGTGTTAATGCTATCATGTGCGTCCACCACTGGAGAATCCCCAGTATCCGTTATTGGGTCCGCCAGTACATACATGGTTTCAAGGACATCAGCATCGCCCACATTAAGATTAGGTTGGGACCAACTGATAGTTTGCCCCACGGTATTGTCAGGTGGTCTAGTGTTCTTCAAGATATGCCACTTCTTTAGCTTGAGTTTCCTTATAAATTTAAAAATATCCACCCTGGTGTTAGCATAATTGTATAGTTCAGTAGGGCAAAAAGTCAGGCCTAGGCACAATGTAGTTTTTTCTATGGGTGTTAAAAATCTTGAGGATAGATTAATAATAGTTTTATTTACCATTTGATCATCCATAGTTAAACTGCTCTCTTCTGGCCTCCTCTTGCGGTTCCCACGAGTGCCTTGCTTGTTTCTCCTTTGTTTGAGCCTGAGTCTCCTCTGTTTGGACCGCCTCTGCCTCTTCCTCTTCCTCGTCCTTGTCCCCGGCCACGGCCCCGTCCTCTCTTCGGTGTGGTTGATTGGATATTTTCCTTTTGTCGCCTTGTCCTCATGACCCGGAATTCGTCTAAAAAAGACGCTGGTTTACTTGTTATTTCCAATTCAGAGGAAGTGCTTGCTGTCGTGTCTGATAGATTTCCGTCAGACTCATCAGTTATTAATATTTCAGTTGTTATTTGTGAAGGTGCGGATACATTTCCTTGACTGTCTTGTTGTTTGTAGAGATGGTCGTATTTTTGGCTGTAAGTTAATATGCGTCCACTCTCATAGTCAACACAATCCCTGTGTAATTTCCTCTGTTTCCGTAGCTTAATGTCCTCTTCGTACCTTTTCAACCTATTTGCCAAATCATTCTTGAATTTTTTGATGTCTTCCTGATCAGTGTTTTTCTGGAAGTCTTCTTCAATTGATTCCAATTCCTTAACTATTTCTTCTCTATCCTCCCATGCGTATTTTATGAGAATCTGGAGCATATTCTTGGAGCTTAAGGCTGAGTTGCCTGCCCATTCCTCAAGCATACGTGGATTCCTTGCTTCATGTGATGGCGTAATATATATACGTAGTCCACGTGGTATCATTTCCTTATCGACATAGTCTTGGAGGGAGACTGCCTCCCACCATTTTGATGCTTCCTGTTTTTTTAATTTCTCATACCTGCGCATTTGGGTATTAAGCGTATTAAGCTCAGGTTTGTTGGTTATGTCCTGTGCATGACTCCCTTTGCCTGGAGCTCTTGCAAACAATGCTTGTGCTTCTTTGCGCCTCTCGCTATCACTCTCCATGTTACTCTGCAAGTTCCCTCAAAAGGCAGCACCCTTTGTGCAATGAATCGTTGTGCGTGTTTTGAAAACAATTGGAAAACAGTACAGAGTTTTTTGTTTGTTTTCCATCTATATTAGTTCAAATACAGAGAAAACCTCCCCGCCTAAACGTAGGCAGTTCCTGATGCCTTCGAATCTTAAAGTGCTGGAATACAGTTGGGAGTCGGGTCCTATTCACAAGTGGCTCTATTTCTTCGCCCCGATGCGTGTATGTAGCCCTATCAACCGGAGGCAAGTACCGGACCCCCCGCGTCCGCGCCGAGAGGGTAACCAGTCGCGCACGTTGTGCCCGCCTACCACCCTCCCAGACAGCGTACACCGGGACCCGGCTTACCTCAAAATAGTCCAGGCTCACGTTCTCCTCCCAATTCCTTCTTCAAGTGTACTTAATGCTTCAAAAAGGCCGGCATGTCATCCCTCCGTATGCAAACAATTACCGTCAGGTCCTTCCGGGATGAAAACCCTTGTAAGGTGGTGCGTTGTCTGGCGAACCCACGGCCGGATAATCCAACAAAGTTCAAAGAACAAGAAAAACGCACACTCGGAGGTTATACTCGTATTTTACTAAGCTATCGTTACGCGTTTTGACACAGCAGTGTCTTGGTCACACGATATCAACAAAGTTTACAAACAACCATATATGCACTCAAACATAGAAGAAGTACTACCATTTCCTGTAACTCCAATATTGCAACTGGTCGCCATTTTGGAATGGGTTACAAGCTAGATCTCCTACCGAGATTCATGTGTGTTCTTTTGTTGATAAACCAAAAATCTTTACAAAACATGATGTAAAAACAAAATGTATCATAGTATTAGTGCAGTTCATACATGTTTGCATACTTCATAGACGTAGTCTTATCTCATGGTCTAAATTACTCGAAGTTCGATATAATTGAATTTGCCAATCTTTATCGATTCTAACACACATGATAACAAACCAAAGCTATAACAGCCATATGTTCCGGTACACAACAACATGCCAGTCGCATGAATCTCGGTAGGAGATCTAGCTTGTAACCCATTCCAAAATGGCGACCAGTTGCAATATTGGAGTTACAGGAAATGGTAGTACTTCTTCTATGTTTGAGTGCATATATGGTTGTTTGTAAACTTTGTTGATATCGTGTGACCAAGACACTGCTGTGTCGAAACGCGTAACGATAGCTTAGTAAAATACGAGTATAACCTCCGAGTGTGCGTTTTTCTTGTTCTTTGAACTTTGTTGGATTATCCGGCCGTGGGTTCGCCGGACAACGCACCACCTGACAAGGGTTTTCATCCCGGAAGGACCTGACGGTAATTGTTTGCATACGGAGGGATGACATGCCGGCCTTTTTGAAGCATTAAGTACACTTGAAGAAGGAATTGGGAGGAGAACGTGAGCCTGGACTATTTGGAGGTAAGCCGGGTCCCGGTGTACGCTGTCTGGGAGGGTGGTAGGCGGGCACAACGTGCGCGACTGGTTACCCTCTCGGCGCGGACGCGGGGGGTCCGGTACTTGCCTCCGGTTGATAGGGCTACATACACGCATCGGGGCGAAGAAATAGAGCCACTTGTGAATAGGACCCGACTCCCAACTGTATTCCAGCACTTTAAGATTCGAAGGCATCAGGAACTGCCTACGTTTAGGCGGGGAGGTTTTCTCTGTATTTGAACTAATATAGATGGAAAACAAACAAAAAACTCTGTACTGTTTTCCAATTGTTTTCAAAACACGCACAACGATTCATTGCACAAAGGGTGCTGCCTTTTGAGGGAACTTGCAGAGTAACATGGAGAGTGATAGCGAGAGGCGCAAAGAAGCACAAGCATTGTTTGCAAGAGCTCCAGGCAAAGGGAGTCATGCACAGGACATAACCAACAAACCTGAGCTTAATACGCTTAATACCCAAATGCGCAGGTATGAGAAATTAAAAAAACAGGAAGCATCAAAATGGTGGGAGGCAGTCTCCCTCCAAGACTATGTCGATAAGGAAATGATACCACGTGGACTACGTATATATATTACGCCATCACATGAAGCAAGGAATCCACGTATGCTTGAGGAATGGGCAGGCAACTCAGCCTTAAGCTCCAAGAATATGCTCCAGATTCTCATAAAATACGCATGGGAGGATAGAGAAGAAATAGTTAAGGAATTGGAATCAATTGAAGAAGACTTCCAGAAAAACACTGATCAGGAAGACATCAAAAAATTCAAGAATGATTTGGCAAATAGGTTGAAAAGGTACGAAGAGGACATTAAGCTACGGAAACAGAGGAAATTACACAGGGATTGTGTTGACTATGAGAGTGGACGCATATTAACTTACAGCCAAAAATACGACCATCTCTACAAACAACAAGACAGTCAAGGAAATGTATCCGCACCTTCACAAATAACAACTGAAATATTAATAACTGATGAGTCTGACGGAAATCTATCAGACACGACAGCAAGCACTTCCTCTGAATTGGAAATAACAAGTAAACCAGCGTCTTTTTTAGACGAATTCCGGGTCATGAGGACAAGGCGACAAAAGGAAAATATCCAATCAACCACACCGAAGAGAGGACGGGGCCGTGGCCGGGGACAAGGACGAGGAAGAGGAAGAGGCAGAGGCGGTCCAAACAGAGGAGACTCAGGCTCAAACAAAGGAGAAACAAGCAAGGCACTCGTGGGAACCGCAAGAGGAGGCCAGAAGAGAGCAGTTTAACTATGGATGATCAAATGGTAAATAAAACTATTATTAATCTATCCTCAAGATTTTTAACACCCATAGAAAAAACTACATTGTGCCTAGGCCTGACTTTTTGCCCTACTGAACTATACAATTATGCTAACACCAGGGTGGATATTTTTAAATTCATAAGGAAACTCAAGCTAAAGAAGTGGCATATCTTGAAGAACACTAGACCACCTGACAATACCGTGGGGCAAACTATCAGTTGGTCCCAACCTAATCTTAATGTGGGCGATGCTGATGTCCTTGAAACCATGTATGTACTGGCGGACCCAATAACGGATACTGGGGATTCTCCAGTGGTGGACGCACATGATAGCATTAACACTCACAGAGCTGCGTGCACCACATTCAGACCAAAGTCAACCTTTTTTCCAACTTTGCCACATGATTCTATAGACACTTTTTATGATGTAGTCACTAAGGAAATGATTACACATAAACATAAGATAGCTACACTTGGCCACAAAGATTCCAACCTATCTAAACAACAAAGAACCTTTATCCTCTCACTAGCACAGGATAAAAGATTGGTAATTAGACCTTCTGATAAAGGGGGCAACATCGTCCTATGGGATAAAAGCATGTACATTGAGGAAGCAATGAAGCAATTATCTGATGTAAATTTTTATTGTAAATGTACTTCTGATGTCTATAATTGTAGCATAACAACAACATGGGAGAAACTAATGAATTGGCAAAAGGAAGGGCTCATTTCGTGGCAGGAATACTGTTATCTCAAAAAAGATTTTCCCAAACTACCCATCTTGTACCTTCTTCCGAAAGTACACAAAAACCCCGAGGTGCCACCAGGGAGACCAATTGTGTCGTCCTTGGGGAATGTCAACGAGAATATATCCAAGTACGTTGACTTTTTTCTAAGAGAATACGTCATCCAATTACCATCTTATCTCAGGGATACCAAGGATTTTTTGAATAAAATCGCAGACATTACATGGGTGGAGGGTTACTTACTCATTGCCCTGGATGTGAGTTCCCTGTATACCATCATCAACCACACCCAGGGCATTGAGGCTTGTCTACACTTTCTCAAGGCAAGGAACATCTGCTACCTTGAGCATACCAACATGCTTGCCGACATGATGAAATGATGCCTTGTAAATAACATCTTTATGTTCAATGGGGAATTGTACAAACAGGTGCGAGGCACGGCTATGGGAACGTGCTTCGCACCCAGTTTTGCGAACCTCTTCCTGGGCAAATGGGAGGAGGAGCTCCGCAAGGATATGAATATGGACTCTGATTTCAGGAAGGTGGCAGTATGGTTGAGGTATATTGACGACCTCTTCGTCATTTGGAAGGGCAGTGAAGAAGAAGCTAGGGAATTCATAGATAGGTTGAACAACAATAACTATAATATACAGCTTACTTCAAGTATAAGTGACAACAGAATTGAATTCCTAGATACTCTCATCACAATCCAGAATGGCAGTATGGTATCAAGCTTACACCAGAAGGAAACTTCCGGCAATAGCCTATTACATGCCCACAGTGCTCATCCTGAATCACTAAAATGGAGTATTCCATTTGGTGAGCTACTCAGAGCGCGGAGAAATTGTAGCACTGATGATGATTTTCAGCAAGAACAAAACATCATGCTAGGTAGATTCAGAGAACGGGGATACCCTGAATGGGTGCTTATGAAGGCCAAGGACAAGATCAGGCACATCAGTAGATCTCAAGCCCTTGAGTACTCCGCCACAGATGACCAAGAAGAAACACCTGTTAGGATTATAACCACATTTAATCAGGAATCCAAATATGTCCAAAAAATCCTGACCAAAAATTGGAGAATCCTGAAATCAGATTCCATAATTGGCAGTAACATCAGTGACAGACCCCTTATTACCTACAGGAGAGGGAGAAACTTGAAAGATACGTTGGTCAGAGGAGACATTACGGAAAACCCCAATAGAAACCCATTCAATCTCAAAGGTTTCTATCCATGTGGCCATTGCAAGGCATGCAAATTCAGCCACATGATGAAAGAATTTGAGACTACACGATCAGGTCAGAAGAAAACCATAACACAGTTCCTCACTTGTAGCACCAACTTTGTTGTATATATTCTGGAATGTCCGTGCAAACTCCGGTATGTCGGGAGTACAACATGCATGGTTAAGAAGCGAATACTAGAACATCTAAGAGCCATTTCTAACTTAGATCACAACTATCCGATTGCACGACATTTCCAAAACAAGCACCAATCCAACCAGTCTCTTCTGAAGTATTTTGCCATAGAACAGGTTAATACATCAAAAAAGAGGGGGAAACAGAGAGCTAGCCCTCAGGAAAAGAGAATCGAAATGGATTATGGAATTGGAAACCAAGTTTCCGGGAGGGCATAATCTTGATGAGGAACTGACAACGCATCTACATGTTGACTGAATTTGTGTACCCATCTTTTCATGCCCTTGTTTGCCTTTTCTTTGCTTCCATTTACTGTGACTCTTCATGTCAAAAATGGCGACCATAATAATTTTCAGTCTGTTGGGAGTGTAATGTAAATTTTGTAAAAATGTATATATGTAATTTTGGGCTATTAGTAATTTGTTTATGTTTTTTCCATTATCCAGGAGGAAAGGAAGGGACCACTCACGTCTCACGGATACGGCACCGGTTCCCTACCCTTTTCTTCATGCGGATGCCACAACACGCCCAATAAGATAAGGACTGCACTTGCGTTATTCACTGTTATTTATCTTTAGTTTGCACAAATCTTTACACATTTAGACTTAATGGACTGCCCACACTGCCATTTCCCTCACCCGCAGCACCATATAGCTTTCAGATAGTAGTACTACTGCCTCCAACTATGACCTTGCTATTAGGCTGTTGTTGTATCATGGTATAGAGTCGTTTGAGCATATCGTATAATAGAGGCACTAGTCCTCATCAACCATCATCAGGCACAGAGACTGGATATTTCCAGAGGCTCGTAGCATGCTCACAGGACACCCACTTGCATCATCAGTATGCAGATCGGGTTCACGGCACTAGTCCGTATGTCATTCTGATTTGAACCTTCATTAGGCATGGAGCCTGGATATTTCCAGAGGCTCATAGCATGCTCATACGACACCTACTTGCATTTATGATTCACGGCACTAGTCCGACTGGCATGTTGTTGTGTACCGGAACATATGGCTGTTATAGCTTTGGTTTGTTATCATGTGTGTTAGAATCGATAAAGATTGGCAAATTCAATTATATCGAACTTCGAGTAATTTAGACCATGAGATAAGACTACGTCTATGAAGTATGCAAACATGTATGAACTGCACTAATACTATGATACATTTTGTTTTTACATCATGTTTTGTAAAGATTTTTGGTTTATCAACAAAAGAACACGCATGAATCTCGGTAGGAGATCTAGCTTGTAACCCATTCCAAAATGGCGACCAGTTGCAATATTGGAGTTACAGGAAATGGTAGTACTTCTATGTTTGAGTGCATATATGGTTGTTTGTAAACTTTGTTGATATCGTGTGACCAAGACACTGCTGTGTCGAAACGCGTAACGATAGCTTAGTAAAATACGAGTATAACCTCCGAGTGTGCGTTTTTCTTGTTCTTTGAACTTTGTTGGATTATCCGGCCGTGGGTTCGCCGGACAACGCACCACCTGACAAGGGTTTTCATCCCGGAAGGACCTGACGGTAATTGTGTGTATATATATATATATATATATATATATATATATATATATATATATATATATATATATATATAGGCAATCGCAATTTGTTGTCCTATTCCTGTTCAGTATTGAATTGATCTATTAGCTTAGCACCAGTTCTTCATTGATTTTATCTGTTTTTAAGTGCTGTTTGTAAAAATCATTTTCGTTTGTTTTAGCATATACAATACATCAAAACTCGCTAGGCAGGCATCAATTGTAACGAAGTAAGTAAGTCTGTGGAGATTTTATTTGAATTTTTTTGAAACAATTTTTATTAATTGACACAATAAACTATTCTTTCATTCATTCTGTTCCGGAGTGGTGCAAGCACATCCATTAGCTTGCCACCATCTTGGTTAAAATAGAGAGAGTGTGAATCCTAATGTTCTATTGATACATGTTGCGTGGTTTTCCTCAAGTATGTAAGAATTGGACGGGGAAGGGAAAGCCTCATCTTAACCCCTTCCACGCGGCGCCGATTCCCGCCCAGTGCTGACCGTTTCTTGCGCGGGCGTGGTCATGACGGAACGGTTCCGTCATGAGCACGGCTCAACCGACGCTCATGACGGAACCGTTCTGTCATGAGCACCGAAGGGGTTAAACAATGAAAGTAAGGAGGCAGTGTCAAATAGAACATGTTGCCTCTGGCAGTGAACCTCAAGATGTCCCTGCTGTATTTCTTTTGGTAGCGTACCCTTTCCGTCACCTTCACCTTTCTTCATATCACATAGAGCAGGAGGGTTGTTAGAAATGGGGGTCTCTGGTTGGCAGTGGATGGCCACTGTCCAAGCAGGGACCCTTCTTTCTAAGTCAGAGTGAAGGGCTGCACCCCCTTGGCAACCCCTGCTCCACCCTGTGGTAACATAGCACGAGCAGTTGGGCTAATCTCAGAGGCAGTGTGTAAAGCGTTGATAATCATACACAGTAAATACAGTGAGGAACACTACAAAGGGACACAACACAGGTGGTCATCGAAGAAAATAGTTATATTTATAGAGACTTATCACAAGACCAAATAACGTGGAAATCACAATACTGTACAAAAATAGTTCTCTCTGGATGCTGCAAAAATAGTTCCAATGGGTAAGGTAAAGTTCAGTTCAGGACAGGGGTCTCTGCGACCCTTTTTACTCACAGTTCTGAGATGTTGTCAAATAATCCACAAGAAATGTCGCTCTGGCGGGTTAGCAATGTTTTTCCTCACGCTTTGGTCACGGCCGCTCGCTAACGGGGGTTAGCGATGATTTTCCGGATGCTCAGCCACTGTAGCGATGATTTTCTGGCTGCAAACATGCGGGGCGATGATCAGGCCAGCGGGCCTACAGCGGCAGCGATGCGACGATTTTCTTGACGCTCAGCAGCTGTAGCGATGATTTTATTGACGCTCCGTAGCTGTAGCGATAATTTTTAGGCTCTAGCGATAATTTTGAGGCTTTAGTGATGAAATGAAGTCTACTGGTCCTGAGACTTCAGTCAGGGGGCTAGCTCTCTCTCTAGCCCTTGGGTGATTGCAGGTTCAAGATTAAAAAGGGCTCTTACAGCTCCTTTTCCCTCCTTTTTCCAGTCCAATGAAAACTACTGCAGGCCAATCCAGGGAACAGCACACAACACCAGGACAGTCCTCTCCTGCAGCTTTCTTCAGTTCCACGGACAGAGGTTGGTCTTGAAATCCAGGGCAATACAAATTGTAGGGGTTTCAGCACAGATATTTATTCTCCAAAAGTCTTTGTTCTAAAGAGTCACAAGTCACTGAACCCAGCCAGAACCAGTTCTGCTCAGTCCTGGAGCACTTTGTTTACTAGGCTGCATCCTTCCTTTCAGAGTGTAGGGCAGAGACATCAGACGCACCACAGGAGGTGGAGCCAGCATTGTGGAGGGAAGGCACAGCCCTATTCAGGTCCCAGGTGCAACTCCTCCCACCCATCTAGATGCAGATCTCTCCATTTACCACTGGGACACCTCGCCCTGTCTCCTGGAATTCCCCAGCCCTGTCACTCCAAACCCAGACAGCCAATACACAACAGCAGAGCACATTGGAAGGCTTAGGCAAGAACATACCTACTTTCTAAAAGTGGCATTTTCAAACACAGAATATAAAAATAACCTTCACTAAAAGATGTATTTTAATATTCTGAGCTCGGGCATACTAAATTCGTTTTGCTGCCATGTTCCTGGGGTCAGTTAGGACTATAGAGTGTAATAGTCAAACTGCCCATTCTGGCCTATGGAGAACAGGTAGCCTTACAGTAGTGAAAAACAAAATTGGGTGCAATTCACTATCAGGACATGCTACACACACCAGAGCATGTCCTACCTTACACATACAATGCACCCTACCACAGGGGTGGCTTACATGATGCCAAGGGAAAGTTTAGGGGCTGGGAAGTGGGTGCACTTCACAGCCAAGATGGCAGTTCTAGACTGCACACAGACACTGCAGTGGCAGGTCTGAGATACACTTTACAAGCTGCTTCTGTGGGTGGCGTAAACCAGCGCTGCAGGCCCACCAGCAGCATTTGGTTTACCAGCCCTGGGCACAAACAGGCCACATTACTAGGGACTAACAGGTAAACCAAATAAGCCAATCATGGATATACCAATTCACATGTCATATTTACAAAGGGAGAGCATATGCACTTTAGCACTGATCAGAAGTGGTAAAGTGCCCAGAGTCATAAAATCAACACAAACAGGTCAGAAACAATACATGAGGAAGGCAAAAAGTTTAGGGATGACCCTGCAAAAAGGGCCATTTCCAACAAGGGTCCATTGTAATGTGCGCTCCTTAAGGCCCATTACATGTTGAACAAAAACATAGAACATTGCCACCCAAACACGTAGCTTAGAACGGGCTTAGATTGGGAGTTTAATAAGAAAGTTAAATAATCACTTTTTTACTCCCTCCACCCCAACCTCTACAAATTATTCTCCTGAAAACATTTCAAATGTTTCTATAAGTTTCCCTAGTGTTTTCTTTGTTAATATGACAAGGCCCACAACACTGGCATAGAGATAGAGAAATTCATTTAATTGTTGGTTTATTTGACAACATGACCCGTTGAAAGACTACATGCATCTTGTTTCCATGCAGAAAAAACAAGCGCAGAAACGCAATCACGGCACACTTGTGTCAGTCACACTTGTTGACTTAGTAATCCGAGTACTGGTTGTAAAAAACTGGTTCTGCACAATTTTTTAAAAAAGCATTAAGAGGTCCATTAGGATGTTGGGCGGTGGCACCACCACCGCGGCGCTGGCGGTGCTGAAAAATGCTTTTCTCCGCCTGCGAGTAGCAGACCTCACGCCCGCCATATTAGTATGGTCAAACATAGGTCAATTCCAGACCGCCGTGGTGCGACGCGCACCGCCATTGAAGTGCACCTGCCGCCGCGGCGGTGGGATGTAATGGAGACTCACCGCCATGCGGAATGACGTCACCCTGCTCCACAAAGTAGGATGACTCAAGCAAGGAGACGCACCGCAGCAGAGACACCGCCCAACCATAGACGGCGGAAGCTCAACAGCGGAGCACGAAACCAGAGTCCCGGTCACGACCGCCATGGACCCAGCTCTACACGTCTTTCTGGTGCTGTACCTGCTACATCACCAGGAACTCATGGACCTCCGTGGACGCCGCTGCAGGTACGCAACAACACAAACACAACACATGGCCTGATACAGGGTCCAAATCCACATCAGACACCCTAGGGGGGACAGGGACACATCCACAAGGGCACCCACACATCACCCACCTGCCACAAAGTCACCCCGCTGGATCCTGGACACACAGCCACCGCCACCATGCAGCAATGTCCCGGTCACATCACCGCAGCAGCGAACACAAGCAAATACATGCGCACAATGCAGAAGGCAGGGCCAGTGCCAGGCATGGGCAGGGCACAAAGACCAAGGGCCACACCCCCTCCCACGACAAACTTGCACACCCCATGAAGGCACATGCCATGTGCCCCTTCTGTGCACCCCATGCACAACAACAAGCCAGGGCAATACACACCCTGCACCACACAACAAACAATCATAGAGACACACACTGCAGGAGTGGCTGCACAGGAACACACAACACACAGCACAGTAGCACAGGGCCAGGGAAACACACACACCACCTCACCACCACACTCAGGGAAATATAAATGAGGACAAGCAACAAATGAACAAATACAGGGAATTAACATCCAAATGGACACACAGCCTGCACATACATACAAAAGACTGACACACATACACATACACACCCCACATGCCAACAGCAATGGAGCACAACAAATATGGAAACCAAGGTGGGCTGCACACAAGTTTAAGGCCATGGAGACACACAACAAGCATGTGTACATCACATCAACACAAGGAACAGAGCACAACACCCTCACACCATCAAAGCACACATGGCTGGCACAGTCAGTGAACTCAAACCACAGACAGCTCAGTGCAACAACACAGGGAGACAGAAAGGCAAACCACATATAGGCACAAGAATGAAAGGAAGGCCCTGAAGTCAAACTGTGAACAGCCACACATCCATACAACTACTTCATAGGCGTACACCAGCAGCACTACACACAGGGCCCATCTACACACCTCAGGACTGACAAACACCAGTAAGAATCTACACACATACCCCCTCACACCAGCAGCACACAACACCAGTGCCAAACACACTGAAGGCTGACAATATGCGACAGTCAACACACACTCACACACACACACACACACACCCCACCCCACACCCACCCCCACACCCACCACCACCACCAATGTGGAAACAAATACAACAGACAAACACATAGCTCAACAGACAAACACACAGAGCCACAACAACAGACATGCCCTGTGTAGCTAAACTGGGGAAAGGCAATGGGAGCACAGACACAACAGGAGTGCACAACCTCATCAATTAGGAACAATGCACAGCCAACACACCACAACACACACAAGAAGTGCACCATCACAGAACAACACAGCCACAGCAAACAAACAACAGATGCACAGGCAGAACAATCACATAGCAAACACAGCACGCCATCAGGGGATGCACACCAGGCAATCACAAGGCAACATACACACACAGCACTGCATGCACAAAAAGCTGTATGTGCACACCAGGCATACCAGACACACACAGACATCAGTGACAGAACAGCAACCCACACAACACCATACAGCACAGCACAAAGACAACAGCACACCCAGGAAGTGAAGCAAAAACACAAACAATATACATACATCCAACACAACACCCAATAGATGCACAAGTCTGGGACACAAAGGTGGAAACAACTTGACCACAGGACTGGCCAGCACACACAGTTGAACTGCATAGGAGCAACCATGACTGACAAACCGCACCAGAACATCACACATGACCCATTGGGGAAATGCCCTGAGTGACACATTGACCCTGGCCAAAGAACTGCACCACAAAGCACAGTGTCACAAATGAAGTCATGGGGAGGCACATACACACACAACCCAAGGGGACAGCTCACACCAAAGTGAAGTGTACAGCATGTCAGTAGGGGACATGGCAGGAGTGTAACATATACAAAGAGAAGGTGTGCAGACCCACAATGGGTAGGCAGCGGAAGCACAGATAGGGGATGGCATGACAACACACACAACATGCCACACTGGAGGCAAGAAGGCACCATGTGACAGCAAGGCATGAGAAAACACAACCACAATGGCAGTGTGGAGCAGCAGGTCTGCACAGTCCCCACAAACAGCCACCAGACACATGGATGTGCAACAAAACACAAAACTGACTTGCCAGTAACACTCTCTGCATACTCACAAGTGACAAAAACAACAAGTAGGAGTCAGACAACTGCAATGACACACCAACACACTGCACAGTGCACAACATACAACTCACACATGGGCATACAACCACATCCACAGGGATGAACAATCAAAACGACAGGCACACAACTCCTGGGTGACACATGTGTGTAGTTGACATCGCAGAGGCATGCACACATCAACACTCCCCACAAACTCGCCCCCTTCACATTGCACACTACCTGGCCATCTAAGAGCACAAATGGAAAGTAAGCCATGGGACTAGGATGACTGGCCATCACAAGATGACCACACACATACATCACTGGGCACACATATAGGAAGAACACACACGCACATGATGACCCTGGGCAGCCTGCCTGCAATACTGTGTGCAGAAACCCACTCTGTGCTGGCAGTGCCCCACCACCTGACATGTGTACAATATAGCCAACATGAACTAATCAAGTAAATGACTACTGCAAACCAATCAACATTTACACCATTGCCACCACAAGTATCTGGGTCAAGAAGAACTGAAGACCCTGTCACCCCTGAAAAAAAGAGAGAAAGTGAGCCCAAACATTGACTATGTTGAAGTGCCACACAGACCATGTGGCACAGTAAACCGTTTACACACAGCAAAAGAACTTTATTCAGTAAGGACATTGACAAAATAGACAACAGGAGCAACTGTATTTATTCACATATTGCACAGATAGGTACCATGAGTAGAGAAGAGCAAGGCACAAGATGCAGAGCATGTCCATGAGAAGCTGCACAGGCAGGGGGCACACAGCAGTGAACAACAAGTCCAGTGGGCAGGACAAAGTGCAGATTGAGTCCATGAGAAGCTGCACAGGCAGGGGGCACACAGCAGTGAACGACAAGGCCAGTGGCCAGTTCAGGGTACAGACTGAGTCCATTAGAAGCTGCATAGGGAAGAGTTCAACACAGCAAAGAGCAACAAGGCCAGTGGCCAGTTCAGGGTGCAGACTGAGTCCATGAGAAGCTGCACAGGCAGGGCGCACACAGCAGTGAACGACAAGTCCAGTCGGCAGGACAAAGTGCAGACTGAGTCCATGAGAAGCTGCACAGGCAGGGGGCACATAGCAGTGAACGACTAGGCCAGTGGCCAGTTCAGGGTGCAGACTGAGTCCATGAGAAGCTGCACAAGGAATGTGTGCGACCACCTTTCCATGGTCAGCAACAGTCAGGGGGCAACAATGTGCAGTACAGGCCCACCTGTGTGAGAGGCAGGTGTGTGAGGGTGACTACCACTCAGACTTGGCTGTCAGGCCAACTGGGAGCTGACTGTGTCTCAGGGACTGTCGGGGCACTTGATGGGGGAGAGAGCGGAACAGATGAGGTAGAGCTATCAGTGGCTTGGCAAGCCGGAGGGCTGCTTGGACCAGGTGGTGTAGTGGCACGTGGAGGTGGAGTCATGCAGACGGGAGACACGGTGTGGCTGGGAGATTGTGGAGGGGTGCCCTTCCACTTCTTGGGGATCCTAAATGGCTTGCCTGTCTTTGGATCAATGGGAAGTGGTGTGGGCACAACAGGCACACTCACCACCACAGCTGCAGCAGGTGCAAGTGCTGGCAGCCCCTCTGATGATGTGCTGGACCCAGCGGAACGCTTTGCCTGGCTTCACCTCTGCCCCCCTTCCCCTGTTTACTAGGTGTAACCCCTACAGTGCCCTCCGGCCCCTGCTTCACTGGGCTTGGAATGGGAGTCGAGGTGGTTGGTGATTCTGCCTTGGATCACTTTCTAGGTGTACCCTTGGCATGCACCACCTTCTTGGTGGGTACAGACACTGTGCGATTATCTTTGCGTGATGCTTTAGGGGCAGGAGAGTCCTTGGATGGGGATGCCACTGAGGCATGTGTGCCTGAGGTCTGCTGCTTAGCTTTTTGCCCACTGATGTCGCCTGACGGGCTTTTCTCCCTGCGCTCTGGGGTGGCTTTAGTCTTCTGTGGGGATGGGGTCTGCGCCCGGGACCGCTTGGGTTACTGCTGCTATGTGCTTTGTGTGCTGTATCGTGACTTTGATGTATGTGGACCGTGGTCACTATCGTCAGACGTGGCCACTGCCAGGGGGTCGACAAAGGGACCGGAGCTGGACTGTGTGTATGTGCCTGTTGCAGGGCAGACGTCACTGTTGATGACAAAGCCTGGACTGTCCGGTGCAGCCCACCCACGTCGGAATGTATGCCCTCCATGAAAGCAACCACCTGGGCCAATTTCTTGTCGTGGCCAATGAAGGCATCGAGGAGAGCTGTCTGGCCTACACACAGCTGGCGCAAAGGGTCCACAGACTCAGCACTGATGGCAGCAGGGTGGACAGGGGCAGGGCCCGCGGTGTCAGGGGTGAAGGACACTCTTCCCCTCTTACTGAGGCGGACACGGGCAGCACCAGAGGAAGTGGCTGGGAGGGTGGGCAATGGCTGCTGTGTGGTGGGAGTCAATGCAGAGTCCCCGTTCCCTGTGCCCTTCCAACATGGATGCATCCCCGCTGGCATCGGATGATGTGGTGCTTTGCGTCTCAGGCTGGGACTCCTCCAGCAGACTCCTGTCCCCCTCTGAGGCGCTGGTGACATCTGTGTCACTGGGCTCCTGGGCAGCTGTTGTGCTAGTGTCACCTCCACTGGTGTCCGTCTCCTGTCCCTCCCTAACCACAGGTGATGCTTCATGAGAGAGAGAGATGTAGGGTCAGGTCATTGGCAGCAACAGAACAAACATATGCAAGCAATGCATTACAAACGTTGGCCAAATCTACATGTTGCACACCACCCTGTGCCTTCACATCATGACAACTCACTATATAGACTCAAGCAGTGCGTGGAAACTGGAAACTCAGGCATGAGTGAGCCATGTGATGACCAAACAGCACAACACCCTGCTTATGGCTCTGTTCGAACAAACACACGAGTAGTTCTGAGCACACCTAGGGACATGATGGGGGCACACTACTTGTTGCCAATGACAGAACTGTATGGAACAGGAGGGGACAACACAGACCCAGACTAAAACATGACAGTCCACAATGGACATTAGCCCATGCCACCCACCATGGCGTACCTTGGGGACAATATAATTCTGCACATTGCAGTAAGATGTGTAGGCCTCCCCAATATGGGTGCATGCAATAGACGCATTGATGTACGCACAGTCAGATCGGGCACACTGCTGTTCCCTCCCATGGGACTCCCAAGACTACACCAATGAAGAAGAAACCTGAAGAGCACAACTCGGAATGTAATGTGAAGGCACAGCATCCAAATCACCTCTGTAAGTACAGGTAGGGCAAATGCATGCCACCGGCACCCAGGCCAGCAGACACTTACATGCCACAGCATCACACTACCGACATCACATAGGCCAGCATTGGCACTGGCTCTGTACACATGCAGCCACTCCCAGCCAAAGTCAGACTCCCCTAATACTCACCCCAGGCTTGCTGCTGATGCTCCTTCAAACATGCATCCAGCTCAGGCTGTGTCACCACCAAGATGCACCCAATTAGTGGTGTCATGCTGCGCCGTGCCAGACGCCCAGTGCAAGGAAGCAGCCCCAAGGACATCTCCGCCACATTCTTTCCCAGCCAGCTGATGTCATCCCATCTGTTGTGGCAGTGGGTGCGCCATCGGTTTGAGACACCCAGAGCTCGCACCTTCGCTGCAATGGCCCTCCACACGGCCTTACGCTAGTGTACCTTGAGCTGCAGGCATGGGAGACAAGAGGGGGAAATGATCAGTGACACAGTGTCATGTACCGACATCTATCAGTATAGCAGCACGATACAAAATCATCACTTATCCAAAGATAGGTCAATCAGAGACTATAGTACAGCTCACATGGGACACCTGCATTGGAAAAGCTGATGTTCAAGCATGCAGGTGTGAGGGGGAACACAGTCCCTGCACATCTCACACACATGCAGGATGCCAGCACTGAAACACCCATATAGCCTGCCCACATCTCCAGTCCATTGTTGGCTTGAGCAACACATACATCACATGTCAACCTGTGTTTGGGGGTGGACTCACTGTGTCCAAGACTGCGCAGCCATCAATGTCCCTGTCCTGTGAATAGTTGAATGTGTCATGGTGGCCACATAGAGGGACATGATCTCCCAAATACAAAATGTCATTCACAAGGGCAGTTGTGTGCAAACTACAGTGCTGAGATGGACCATAGCTGGAGTGATATGTGAAAAGACTGATGTCATACTCTGTAAGTTAAGTGAGTTGTCCTTGTCTTTGTAGGTGGGGACTGTGCAGGCCAGCTGGGCTCACACTGAGATGGACTACAGGCGCACACACAGCCATCCAGCCAAGCAATCACTGTCTGGACTACAGCAAGAACAACCTTCTGTGTCACTGTATTGCTGACAACACAACACAGGTCACTCATACATACATTCATGTGCAGGGAGGGAAAGCTGTGGCATTGGGTACACACACCCTCCCACTGGAGACAGCATGTCAGGCAGTGGATGACACTACCCCACACTCCCAGGCACATACTGCATCAGTCCAACTACATGTGTGGCCCCCCTGCCCTACCCTGCCACTGTTGAAGACTTACCATGACATTTGGGGCACCATATAGCCTTGGGTGCTGTGTGAGCACCTCGTCCACCAGGACCTCCAGTTCCTCACTCGTGAAGGGACTGGCACAGATCTTCTCTGTCCTGCTCTGGGAGCAGTGGCAATGTGAGGCTCACTCCCACACATATATAGCCCCCTGGGGTCATTTCAAAGGTGCCAAGCTGCAGCAATTGGTGGTCCAGGTCTGCCTCTTTCAATAGCATCCAATGACCACACCCGTGGTGGCGGAGCGCGCCTACCGCGATCTTCAAAATTGCATCATGTCACCACAATCCTGGCTACCATTGGCTGTAAGGGCATGCTCCATGGCGGTGATACAACGCTGACACCCGGGGGGGCGCTAACGCTATGGTGCATCTTTCAAATGCAGCCAATGTCCGCGATCTTCAAAATTGCATCATGCCACCGCTATCGACGTTCGCATTGGCTCTAGGGAAAAGCTCCATGGTGGTGACACACCGCAGGGGCCCGGTGTGCGCTACTGCGATTTTAGTGGCGGAGCATGCCAACCGCCATTTCCACATGTCTCCATGCCTATGACTACCGCACTTGTGTGAATGGGGGTGCTGGTGACACACCGCCGTGGCCAGGCGGTAGATACCATGATATGGGTGCCATACATTGACACGAGGCTCCGCCATTCAGGCGGCGGAGCATGCCAACCGCCATTTCAACATGTCTCCATGCCTATCACTACCGCACTTGTGTGAATAGGGATGCTGGTGACACCGCCGTGGCCAGGTGGTAGCTACCGCAATTTGGGTGCCATACAATCGCAATTGCCATCTGTCAAACATCAACAGTGCACAGTGCCAACATGTTCAATGGCACATCATTGTGCACACAATGCCAATGTTCCATTTACTCCACTGATGGCTACACATGCCATGTTTGTGTGTGTGTATCGTAGATTGGCCTGTACCCACTCACATGTCACTTATGGATTTGGTGTTCGTGTAGGCAGGACAGTGTTGTTCTGGACTCTACAATGTGTACACATGTCAATGTGTTGAGGTGCAGTGACAATCACAGCGATGCTCGTCTCAATGAATGATGATCTATTTTGCATTGCCTCTCATGTCTGCTCATGCACACATTCGTCATTCCAGCACCGACTGTGGTCATTGTGTGGTGGATGTGTGCCAGGTTGTAATGACGCAATAAGGTGTGACAGGTACAGCAGCTAGGTATGAGACAGTGGGTTTGATTAGTTACACATATGCTGGATGCTATACTCCCAGGTGTGCCAATGTGAAATGTGGCCATATCCCTATATGCATTCACATTGACCAAGGTGGTGTTTGAGGTACTTGTCTTGTGTAAGTTGACAGGTGTGCCCTTTGTGTAGCTGAAGGTGTCCCTACATGTAAGCTGGTCTGTTAGTCAATATTGATGTCAGTCATTGTTGTCGTTGTATCATCCAGAACGTGATATGCTGTGCACATCTCATGTATTGCAGTGACATGTGTCCACTATCATCTCAAATAGGAGGAGGCCAAATTTGATTCGTCACTTGACGGTGCTGGAGGACATGGAGGATGTTGCGATCATACAGAAATGCCACCTGGACAGAGTCACCCTGAAAACCCTTTGTGATCTGTTGGAGCCCCACCTGCAGCCCCACAGGACATATCCAACAGCTTTCACCCCTACTTATAAGGTGATGGCAGCCCTGCATTTTTTTGCCACTGGATCGTTCCAAGAGACAGTGGCCAGCGCTGGTGCGATGTCACAACCGATGTTCAGCATGGTGCTGCGTGATGTACTGTCTGCCATGATGCTATACAAGGACAGATACATCCATTTCCCCAGGGGTGCTGAATAGCCAGCTGTGAAGGGAGACTTCTATCCCCTTGGACACATCCCCAATGTTGTTGGGGCCATTGATTGCACCCATGTCGGTATTGTGCCACCACAGGCAAGTGAGCAAATTTACCGCAATCGCAAGCATTACCACTCTATCAATGTGCAGGTGGTGTGCCTGGCATATATGACCATCTCGCACGTGTGTGCCAAATTCCCAGGCTCGGCCCATGACTCCTACATCCTGCGGAACAGCATAGTGCCCCAGCTGATGGCTAATCTTCTTCCCGAGCGTGCATGGATTGTGGGTGAGTATGCCTAGTCATGTGGCGTGTCGTGTGTGTGACCTGCTGCCCTCAGCCTCAGCGACGTTGCAATGTCTATTTGTGTTTGTCATACCTAGGTGACTGCATATCCGAAGCATCCCTGGTTGCTGAGCCCACTGCGGAATCCCAGGTCCCCGGCTGAAGTTCGCTACAATGAGGCCCATGGGAGGACACGTCGTGTGGTGGAGCGTACTTTTGGTCTGCTCAAGTCACGTTTCCGCTGCCTGGACAAGACCGGAGGTGCACTGGCATACTTGCCCAGGAAGGTGTGTCAGATTGTAGTGGCATGCTGTATGCTCCACAACCTAGCCATTCGCAAGGAGATTCCCCTGCTCCTGGATGATGGTGAGGACCCAAGGCCCCAGCCTGCAAACCAAGCCGTGTCCAGTGATGAGGACAGTGGAGAAGAGGAAGGTGTTGACCTGCGTGAACAGCTCATCACCCGCTACTTCACTTGACGGTGGGTGTCAATGTGCAACATACCCACTGTCTGCTGATATTGCTGTTGTCGTGAAGGGGCATGTGAGAATTGTAGCATCAGCCAGTTGTAGACTCAGTGGTGGTTGGAAATGTTTTTGAGACATGTCATTTGGGAACATCAACAGGACGTGTATGTTGGCCATTGTGACATGTGCATGTTGGGTTATCCTGATGGTAGGGGTTGTGTGATGTCTGTGATGCCACACCCAGACCAGTGACAGTTGTTCTGTTGTGTTTCCCTAGGTGCCTTCGGCTTCTCCTTGCCTACATACAGCCCATGCTCCTGGTACATTGTGATCATGTTGAAGACTGTACATCCTGCAATAAAGACGGAGCAGACACGACAACACGTGTGTGAGGATATTTTATTTGCAATGGTGAGATGCGAGTGGGGGTGTACATTTCAATTGGGGGTGGGGTGGAGCAGTGAGCTGACAGTTGTGGTAGATGAGATAATCGAGTAGTCACCACATTGCTGTGGTGACCCAGTCCTACAGACAGATGCCATTCACAAGGCAGTGTGGAGAAGGACAGTCCAAAAGGTCAATGCAGTGGTGGAGAGGGTTGCCATCATGGCTGGCTCCGTGACTGTCGTCTGGCAGGTGCTTGGCCTACAGATACTCCCAGGGTCTTCTTGGGATGGCCCCTTCGTCGTTTGGCAGGGGGGGCCTGCTGCAGGGCCAGTGGGGTCTGAGGACTCACCCCTCTCTGTGGGCGCAGGGGAGGATGGTGAACTCACATCGTGCGGCCCACCAGAGGGAGGTGGAGGTGTTGTCTGTGGCACATGCCTGTCCCTCAGTACCGCCACTTGCTGGCCCAAGAGGTCCACGATTTGTCCCATGTGGGTGTCGATGGACCTCATCAGCAGGATGAGCTTGTGCAACAGTTCGTCCGACTGGCCCGTTCATCCCTGGGCCTGTTCTTATGCGCCCAGGACCCTGGTGATGTGTTCCAGGGAGTGGGTCCCAGCCTCCTGGTGTCCCTGGGTGACCCTGCCCCTCCCGCCTGCCCTGCTGTCACGGACCTGTTGCCTCACCACTGTGGGCACTCGCATCCTCTCCCTGCTCTCCTCTGTCGGTGGTGTGTGCTGGTCATCCTCTGGGACAGGGAGGGTTTTGCAGGCAGCACTGGTGGTGGCGTTGGTGGTGGCGGTGGCCGCACAGGCGGTGACAGCAGGGGTCTACTGTGAAGTTGTTGTTGGCTCAGATGTGGTGGGGGACGATGGGGTTCTGGAAACTGTTGCTCCCTGGCACACCAGATGGGCCCTACTCGAGCTCATCGTCCATGGAATCCTGGAAGTCAACATCTGAGAGTCCATGTACCGGGGGTGGAGACTGGCTCTGCAGGTTGCTGATGTTGTCCTCTGCAGTGAGTTCTTGGTCACCTGTGGGTCAGATGGGAAATGGTCATTGCAGTGCACCCGGCAAGCTTTGTGTTAGCTGTGTGTCATTCACTTTTTTGTACACTGCACAATTGACAGATCATCACATTGTTGACTAAGTGCACTACTGTGCTTCCTGACATGATGCAGTGGTACAGGCATTACTTGTCCATGGTGTGAGGTGTCAAGGCAAACCATTGGACCCGTGCACAATTAAGGTTTACAGGGATTTGTTGCCATCTAGAGCCTGGCACAACATGTGTTTAATTGAGAACTCATTGTTTATTTGTCTGACCTGGCAGACGTCACATATGGCCATGGACTGGCCATTGTCATCTCCTGCATACCTTTGTCCATGTGCATATCTTGATTTGTGCCACCACACATGCTTTCATATTTTTCGAATGGTCCTTGTTGCACTTGCCCCATGGCGATGCACATGTAACTAGGTGCTGGGCATGATTGTGCCCTGACTTTCTTCTACTTGTGCAGTGGTGTGTTCTCACTTTGGTAGCTGTGACAGTTTCCTTAGCTTACCTGTGTGCACACGGTGCTTGACAATGGGGTAGGTATGCCTCTTTGTGCAATGAGAGGGCTGGTGTAGTCATATGGCACCATTTAATTTGTGACAAATGGGTGGGTGCGCGTACTGGCTACTTACCTGTAAGTTTGTTTGGTGTACTGCAATGGCTTCCAACTGCTTCTGGGTGGGGGAGTGCTCCATCCTGCTCAGGTGTGGGACAGAGGGAATGTTGGGAGTAGTAGTGCAGGCCTACCACCCACACACACCCTCACTGTGAAGATGGCTACCTTCCTGTCAGTTTGATGAGGGTGGAGTAATGGCTTCCAACTGCTGGGGGGATCCATCTTGCTAGGCTGTGGGACAGGGGGCATGGTGGGAGAAGTGGTGCTGGACCCCCATCCCCAGACACCCTCCCAGAGAGGATAGCTACCTACCTGTGAGTTTGATGTGGGCTGTGTAATGGCTGACACATGCTTCTGGGTGGGGTGGGGGGAGGGATCCATCTTGCTAGGCTGTGGGACAGGGAGCATGGTGGGAGCTGTAGTGCTGTCTGCCTGTACACATGCCCCCATGGTTATGTTGGTAGCTATGTTTGGGGTGAATGGGAGTGGAAGAATGTTGGGTCTGTGAGCCACGTTTTTGTGAGTGTGGGGTACACATGGATGGTATGTGTCCTAGGTGGTGTAGCTTTGTAGTTGTGCAAGACAGTACATAGTATAGTGGCGGTAGTCATTTGGTTGCACTTACCAGCCTCCACTTCGCCGGATAGTCTTGTGAGACTCTCTGGATGCAGTATGGCAAGCACCTTCTCCTCCCATTGTGTGAACGGTTTTGGTGGAATTCGAGGGCCACCGCCAGTCCTCTGAGCCAGCTCACGGTTCTTGCTCCTCCTCTCCTTGACCACCCTCTTCAGATCATGCCAACGCTTCATGATCTCCTTTTTTGATCTTGGGATGGTCCCTACTGCATTGACCCTTTGGACTATCCTTGTCCACATTTGTGTCCTTGTGGCTAATGGTGTCTGTTGGACCAGGGTACCAAAAAGCTGTGGTTCCACTCTGACTATCTCATCTACCATGACCTTCAACTCACTCTCAGTGAATATGAGCATTTTCTGTGTGGCCATGGCGTGTGGTGTGCAAAGTTGTTGTGGATGCAGAAGTGTGAGTGGTAGTTGTGGTTGTGCTGTGTATAGTGTGTGTTGTGCAGGGGGGGTAGTTGTGCTGGTGTGGAGGTGGTGGTGGTGCTGTGTGTGGTGTGGCTAGTGATGTTGTGTCCTTTGCCTCTCCTGTCAGTTGGGGTATGTGACCCTTCTCTCTGGAGTATTGCAAGGGATTGTGGTCAGGGAAGGGGCTGGTTTTATACTCAGCTATGTGGGTGTGTCCAATTGGGGTGTTGCTGACAGGTGTGTGGTCCTGGGATTTGTATTTTTCTTTTTGCCATGTGGTTGTGTCATTGGGGTGTGTTTTGTGTGTTTGGGGGGCATGGCTAGTTTTCTGTGTGCACTTTTTGGCCTTCTTGTGGGTTTTTGGCTTCAAGAAGGTGTTAGGACAAATCTTGATTATTTGTTAATAATTTGCGGGGAAAATTCCAGAGAGAGCAGTCTTGATTCTGTGTAAATGTGTTTAATTGCGGTTGCATGAGATACTGTGACTTTATCATTGGTGAGCAACAACAGAAAACAGCCAACACGTGTTTCACCCCATTACATGGCCATCCGGCCTGGGGCTTCCTCAGGGCTGTGGTGATATGTGACATAAGCATGCAAATTCAACAGAACAGGAATGAGAGAAACATGGTACAATTGTATGGTCGGACGTGCAGTATATAGTAGTGTATGGACAGGAAAAAATATTACAAATTATAACATCATATAGATATTTGGCGTTTAGGAAAAAATTCCATCAAAGGGTCGAGGGTGGTATGTATAATAAGAGCAGGTTAATGTAGGGGTGTGTGAGGCAGAGTAAAGAGAATAAAGCAATTTATAGGTACATTGAGGAGTGGAGGGGAGAAGAGAGGTAAGCGTTTAGAGATAATGAGAAAGAATTTGGAGACCAGGAAGGTATTAGAAAGACAGGAAGATGTAGAGATGTGTGAGGTATAAGACCCCGAACATATGTAGGGACAGAGAGGCAGAAGAAGAAACTGGATAATCAATTCAAAATATGTCAAGAAGGACCCCATATTGCACGCATAGAAATTAAATAAACAGTTGGAAACACATTGTAGTTACATCACGCATTTTAGGCAAAAATAGCATTAAGATGGTGAAAGACAGAACATGGTCAAGCAAGGATAAACGCGATATATGGAGCCAGATGTGCAGGTCAAAAGAAGTTGTAGTGATGTCATAATAAACATTTGGGAAGATGGATAAACAGTGATGGCCCCAAAATTATACATCATGTAGGTTTAGAGCAAAGAATGCATTATGACGGTAAGAAAACAACATAGGAACAATGGCACGATGTGATGAGTTTACTGTATTAATCGGTCAAGTCAAGTTCCCGGGTCAGGAAGGATGAGGAGGATAACAAAAGAAGAGGGAACATTGGAATTTGAAATATGAACAGCGGAAGGTTATCGGAAAATCGGGAGGGACCCAGGCAGTAGCCATGACTAGTACTCTAGTCTGCTATAGTTTTTACGATCGTCTGCCGCGGTGGCTGTGCTTCAGCTCTTCCGCTGGCTCTTCCATTCATCCCATTGTGCGACCGCAGCGGTCGGAGACAGTGGTACGTACCGCGGGGCCGTCGGGAATATCCTAATTTCCGGTGCGGTGTCTCCGCTATACTTGCGGCGAATTGGTGTTTTTCCGCCGCGAATCCGACCACCGGGGATGGATTTTGGCCATCTCCGCCCGCTACGGGTGGTTTTTTTTTACCTCGTTCTGCCGCGGTCGGATTTTTTGGGCGGTTGATCCTAATTTGGCCGCCGGTTTTCCCATGGTGCCGGCAGGCGGTTGTTTTTCGCCTCCATGGCGGTCGGGGTGCTTTTCCGCCCGCCATCCTACTGGACCTCATAGTGTTTATAAAGAAGATTTTCTATACCTATGCGTTTGTACAGTGGCATAGCTAGGCCTTAGGCACCCCGTGGCAGACACTGCATCTGTCACCCGTGGCCTAATCGAAGAGTGGGGGAGGGGGAGATGCTGGCACCTCATGCGGCCACGACAGCCGCAAGTAAGAGCGGGGGTGAAGGGGGCTTAATGCCGATTCTAACAGCCGCAAGTAAGAGAGGGGAAAGAGGGGCCGGCCGTTGCCCCAAAATCCGTGCTGCCTGGGGCGGTCCACCACCACCACCCCCCCCCCAGCTCTGCTACTGAGTTGGTAACATCCTCTGAATCAACAGGTCTATAGAGGCAACCTATAGTGGATGCCTTTTGAAGAACCAGATATTTGGAAATAGGATTAAGCATGATATCATTGATCCACAGTCGCTGACACTTCTTTTTAAAGCAATTAGACTTGAATGACAATGTCTTTACCAATCATGCAATCATTTAATCTAGACAATATTTACATGCCAAACATAGGCACAAAAGCATGACAAATACACTGGAGACAACTACAATTACAATTGTCTGTTCTACAAATACAACTGACTTGAAAAATAATCAACTCAAAAATGCATATATTACCTTCTGGGTTGCATCCTATACATGCGAAGTGAGGCGTTAGCTGTCATGGCTTAACGCCTCGCTACTTCTGAAACGCAAGGCTGCACCATTTTTACAAGAATGTGATAACACATTATTAGATAGTCAATATGCGATTAGGTTTGACACCCCTAAAAAAAAAAATTAGCACTTCCTCTGGTTTGGTGAAGTGCAGTGACGCTTACTGATGGTTGGATAAGGAGCATCGCTTTACTGACCGGAAACATTTTGCCTCGGATTTTCTCCCCACCCAGCTTTAATGTTCTTGTGTGCTGTCTGGTCCCGGCAAAGGTCCATGAACTGATGGGCATTACAGAGACCAACACAGCAATCATCTATGTTAACCATTGACAGCACTGGGGAGAGCTTTCTATTAAACTAAATATTTTAGCTCACTGACATCCACATGGCCTACTCCCCACCGCCGCAGTATTTTACGGGAACACAATTGTTAGACTAAATCCTTGTGAATCTGTAAACAAGCGCTATGACATAGCAGTTGCATCATGTTGTCAGTTCGCACCCATCACATGCCCATGCCAACAAAATTTTGCAAGCAATTTTTTTTGTATTGATGCACTGGTGGGAAGTAAGCAGCATGGAATGATAGGGTTCGGGGGGAGCAACACGGCGGATGCGGAGGGATAACAGATACAACACAGAGGCGGGGTTGGGGAGGAGTTGCAACTGACAGGAGAAGGAGTTGCAGGTGGGGGAAGCAGCACGGAGGGTAGGATGGAGGGAGCAGCAGCGAGGCGGGGTGGGGAAGAGTGGGGGCTGACAAAAGAGTAATGTAAAGCAGGTGGGGGAGAAGCACAAACACAGGTAGGCAACCATGAAATTATGTGGTGGGGCACAGAAACAAGTGGCCTCCCGTCTCTCAGCTGCTCCTCCCTCCCCACCTCTCCATATATGGCGGCCGCTGCGCACCGAAGGCGCGCCTAAAGCAAGCCCGTCTGTGCCCGTCCGTGCCTGGACCGCGCCCAGTGCCAGAACCCCTGCCCCCCCGCACCAGCCAGGAAGACCGCCTCCACTACGATGCCAACACCCTCGTCGCTCTCAACCCAGGAAGAACCCACACCTGCTGCAAGGCTGCCCCGAAGTGCACCCACGGTCCCTTTGCCTGCCGGAACTGCAGCTTCTCCTGCCTCGAAGGCGCCGAGATACCCGCAACGATGGATCCCAACCAGCTCAGATGCATCCTGATCAACACCCGCTCTGCAAGCACACACGCCGTCGAGCTCTGGGACCTACTCGACACCGCATCCCCGGACGTCGCCTTCCTGACCGAGACCTGGATGAACGAAGCCTCCTCTCCAGACATCGCCATAGCCATCCCCGACGGGTACAAGATCACCCGCAGAGACCGCACCAACGGAGTCAGAGGAGGAATCGCCATCGTCCACAAAAACACCATCAGGGTCTCAACAAACACCAACGACACTCTCAGCACCGCCGAACACATGCACTTCCAGATCCACATGGACCCCAAGACCACCCTAAGAGGCACCTTCGTCTACAGACCGCCAAGACCCTGGCCACAATTCTGCGACTCCATCGCCGACCTCATCAGCACGCACATGCTGACCTCCACTGACTACATCCTCCTCGGAGACCTGAACTATCATCTGGAGAACAACAACGACAACAACTCCTCCACCCTGATCGACAACCTCGCCAACCTCGGACTAAAACAGCTCGTCTCCTCGGAGACCTGAACTATCATCTGGAGAACAACAACCTCATACTCAACCCACCGACCAACCCCACCAACCACGACGATGGTGCACTCACCCTCGGACGCTGGATGAACGACTGTGCCAACACCTTAGCCCCGCTGAAAATGCCCACCAACAGAGGCACCAGCAAAAGAGGCAGCTGGTTCACCCCGGAACTCCTCGCTTCAAAGCACATCTGCTGGAAATTGGAGAACATATGGCACAGCAACAAGACACCGGACAGCCGCGCTGCCCATAAAGACGCCATCCGCAACCACCACCACCTCATCAGGAACCCTAAAAGGACCTCCTTCTCAGACCGCTTTGACAACAACACACACAACAGCAAGAAGCTCTTCAACATCGTGAAGGAACTCTCCAACCCCAGCTCCATCGCCAACAACATCCCGCCATCGCAAGCCCTGTGTGACTCCCTCGCCACCTTCTTTCTTCGCAAGATCACCGTCATCCATGACAGCGTCAACCCCCGGACGACCCCTACAGGCTTTGACACGCCGGACCCACCGCACCCCACCAACCAAGACTCCCTGACAATCTGGGCCAACGTGAGCATCGAGGACACAATCAAGACCATGGGCACAATCCACTCCGGATCCCCGTCTGACCCTCTCCCACACCACATCTTCAACAAAGCCGGCAGGTCCATCGCACCCTACCTGCGCAACATCATCAACCTCTCCTTCAAGACCGCTACCTTCCCTGAGAACTGGAAGCACGCAGAGATCAACGCCCTACTGAAGAAACCCAAGGCGGATCCGAGCGACCTCAAGAACTTCCAGCCCATCTCCCTGCTTCCGTTCCGAGCAAACGTAATCGAGAAGATAGTTAACATCCAGCTCTCCCATCACCTCGAAGACAACAACATCCTGGACCCCTCCCAATCAGGATTCTGCAGCAACCACAGCACCGAGACCGCCCTCATCGCCACCACAGACGACATAAGGATCCTGCTAGACAACGGCGAGTCGGCGGCCCTCATCCTCCTGGATCTCTCCGCCGCCTTCGACACCGTCTGCCACCGCACACTACGCTCGCGCCTCCACGACGCAGGGATCCGTGACAAGGCCTTGGACTGGACTACCTCCTTCCTCACCGGCAGAACTCAGAAAGTCCGCCTCCCACATTCCGATCCGAAGCCTCCGAGATCATCTGCGCGTCCCACAGGGATCCTCCCTCAGCCCGACGCTGTTCAACGTCTACATGGCACCACTAGCACGCATCGCCCGACAGCACGACCTCAACATAGTCTCCTATGCCGACGACACGCAGCTGATCCTCTCCCTCACCAATTACAATCTCACACCGCCAAATCCAACCTCCACCAGGGAATGAAGGCCGTCGCCGACTGGAAGAAGGAAAGCCGTCTTAAGCTGAACGCAGACAAGACGGAGATCCTCATCCTCGGGCCCAACCCCTCAGCATGGGACGACTCCTGGTGGCACGCATCACTGGGGACACCCCCGGCCCCTACCAACCACACATGCAACCTGGGAGTCATCCTCGACTCAAAACTCACCATGACCAAACAAGTCAATGCAGTCTCCTCCACCTGCTTCAACACCCTCCGCATGTTCCGCAAGATCTACAGATGGATCCCGACAAACATGAGGAAAACAGTCACCCAGGCCCTAGTCAGCAGCAGACTTGACTACGGAAACGCCCTCTATGCCGGAGCCTCGTCCAAGCTCATCAAGAGACTGCAAAGAATCCAGAACGCATCTGCACGCCTAATCCTTGACATCCCGCGCTTCGACCACATCACCCCCCACCTGAGGAACCTGCACTGGCTCCCCGTCGACAGAAGAATCTCCTTCAAGCTCCTGGCGCACGCACACAAGGCACTCCACAAAACCGGCCCAGCCTATCTCAACAGTCGACTCTCCTTCTACGTACCCAACAGCAAACTCCGCTCCGCTGACCATGCCCTGGCAATGGTCCCGCTCATCCACAGAACCACATCCGGAGGCAGGTCCTTCTCCCACCGCGCCGCCAAGACCTGGAACACCCTCCCCCTCAACCTACGACAAACTGAAGACCTGCTGACCTTCAGAAGACGACTCAAGACCTGGCTCTTCGACCAGTAGCAGCAGCACCCCCCTGCCCCCCTTCAGCGCCTTGAAACCCTCACGGGTAAGTAGTGCGCTTTACAAATGATTTGATTGATTGATAGGGAGAAGTACACAGGCAGGAGAGTAATACGGAGCACCGAAGGGGGAAGAGAAGCTCACTAGGGACGTAGTTGGATAACACACGTGCTCTTGCTGAGTGCTTGAGACAAAAGAAACAAGCATTGGCCGTGCGTGCGAGACGCCATATACGGTGGGGGAGGGGGCGAAGCGGGAGTTGTGTGCGCACACGCGTCCAAAGCTTGGAAAACCAGCATTGGCCGCACAACGTGGGTGGAAAAAGTGAAATCTTCAGATGGCGCCTCGGGTGCTGAAAGCTGCCAGCTGTGCACGTGCACACTCGCATGAACGCAAGCGCTAGGCCGTGTGGCAGCACTAACCTGTACACTAAATGTCTCGGCCAGTCCAGCGCATGCGCTGGATCAGGCAAGACCTAAAAAGCAAAAACGAGGAGGAATAATGCATTTCTCTTCATTTCACCAACTTAAGACCAGGATTTACCTGGTTTTAATTTTGGCGCTGCCTTCTATGTACCCCACCCTTGTACGTAAGAGGCAGCATCAAAATCAATGGGTGTTGTGCGGAACGTCCACCGCAACACTTACAGACCCCTTTCACGCTAACCATAGCAAGAAAGGGGGCCTTATTTACAAGGCAGTTTTAAGTCATGTTAAGTGGCTTAACGCTGCCTTGTAAATAAGGCACAGCACCTATCGTCACCACAACGTTGGTAAAAGTGACGTTGTGGTGGCGATAGGGGCTTGTACATATGCCCCATTGTGTGATGTGTATTTTGTTCTTTCTTACGTATGTGTTTCAGGTGGAAGAAGCGCCCTTGTTAATAAAAATGATGTCTTTCTTTTATTAGTCAGGCAAGAAGAGAAGGGGATACATCGTGAGCTAAAGTGGATAAGGGAAATAGTTCTGTTTTCACACCGCAGAAGGCCAGGGAATCAAGGTCAACATGATGCAGTTCAGGAACATCGCTGCCCCGTGAAAAAGTCCATTTGAGATTGTGGTCGGAGCGGATGGTGTGAACCGCAAGGATTCTTTGGAAGATACCTGTAATATTCAACGCTGCAAGTAAGGAATGGTGCCACCTTCTTCTCTGCCTCCAGAAAGAACGAGCTCTGTCTCGATAGCGTCATGCTATTGAACCCATCGATGGGAGAGAAACTTCTTAGAAAGACTCCACATGCTGACACCTTTTATTTCTTTCCCAGAAGAAGCTTAAGTAGGGATGTATTTTAGTGCTAGTGCAGGGATAGATTGATGTTCTACATTCAGCAACCCTCAATGTGGGGAAATTTAGACTCATGCTTCCTGATCCTCTTTGTTGAGTTAATTCTGTTGTGCATGTTGTATCGACTCAGCTTTGTTCTCAGATTTGGCTTTATGCTGATTTAAATGTATTTTTACACTCTCGTTTTGAGGTGTCTCTATGTCCAGTTATTTTTGGTGTTGTAATAAACTAACTAACCTTACGTAGTTGTTTGTAGCTACTATGTGTCCAGAGGAATTCCTGTTGAATTGATTGGCCTTAAAAACACTTTCTCCCCTCTACGCTAACATGCTGCTAAAAAGAACCATCAGATTGTGATTCTAGAACAGGTCCAAAACATGACAATGGATCCCAAATTTCTCTTTGATGGCTAAGCCTTCACAGATGCTGACCTACAAGGATGTGAGTGATCCAGTACCTTGGGATAACAATTGCTTACTTGCCTTCTTGGAACTGAGAGAGTGCCTTTGGCGCGCTCCAGCTTTAGGAATGCTAGATTACAACAAAGCATTTTTGTTGTTCTGCCATGAAAGGGAAGGTTGTGCTCTTTATGTACTCACCCAGACACATGGATGTGCCAGTAGACGAGTGGCCTACTTCTCAGCTACATTAGATCCTGTAGCTTCAGCATTGCCCAGATGTCTCAAATCCGCTACTGCAACAGGTGTCAGTATTAAATGATGTGAAAGCATTGTGATGAGTCATCCACTTACTGTATTGTACCGCACTCAGTTGAACTCCTGATAACAAGGACCAAAACACAGCATTTGACTAATAACAGGTTGACAAGATATGAACAAGTGCTGGTTGCAGCACTTGCAGCAGAAAACATGACTTTAAAGCGCTGTTCTGCGTTAAATCCAGCTATCTTTTGCCTGTTCCAAATGCTGATGGGGAAGATTGTGAAGACCATGACTGTCTGGATGTCACTGTGCTTTGCACCAAACCGAGACCTGACATTATCGATGAACCATTGTCTGATCATGATCAAGTCCTTTTTTGTTGCTAGTTCTTGTCTAAGGGACAACTAAGGTAATCTGAGAGCAGCATTTGCTGTCTGTACCATCTCTGGAGTTGTGGAAGCTGCTTGTCTACAGGGAGTACACTCTGCACAGGTGGCCGAGATCATCGTCTTGACCAATGCATGCCTTGTCTCTGAGCACATCCGAGTCACCATCAATAAAGATAGCCAGTATGGTTGTGGTGTAGCTCATGACTTCAGATAACTATGGTCGCAGAGAGGGTTCCTAACGCCATCAGGATCTCCCATCCAGCACAGGAAATATATTAGACAGCTGTTGGAAGCAGTGCAGTTACCAAAGGAAGTGGTGGTCGTAAAGTGCTCTGCCTATGGGGAGGGGGTCATTTTGTCACCATAGGAAACTGCTACACAGATGAAGTTGCTAGTTTTTGTGTCACACACGCATGAATGTTCAATGGGGAATATGTTGGCGAGAGTACAGAGAAGACCAAACTCAGCATGAAGCTAGCTGTTGCAAACACATGGGATGACATTACAAATGGAGGCAACAGATCAGTAACAAGCGGGTTGAATCAGAGCAGGCTTAGTTTGCTAAATCCAATGGCAAGAGAGATTCATGGAGCAGTCCCCATAGGAAGAGATGCAATGGTGGGATGGTTCAGGCTGACTTGGTTTAATCTGAGGTTCCGTGTGATTACAGAGGCAGTGTGTCATCAGTGTGTTACGTGTCAACAAATAAATGCTGGGAAGAAAACTGTTATTGCCTGAGCCACATTGGGAGGTCTGAGGGTCCTTTCAATCGGATCCAATTAGACTTTGTTGGGATGCCTTTATGTAATGGATTGAGATACATTTTGGTTGTTGTGTGCATCTTTTCTTGGTGGGTGGAAACTTATCCAACTAGAAGCTGTGACAGTCTCACAGAAGCAAAGTTGTTGGTGAGGTAGCTTATACCACGCTTCGGATTTCCAACTACATTGGAGTCGGATAGAGAAACTCATTTTCACAGCAAGATCATGAAGCTATTGTGTACTGCCTAGAGTGTGGAACAGAGACTACATTGTAGTTACAGGCCAGAGGCTATACCTCGAAGGAAGTGGTAACCCATTTGCAAATGGCATGGGGTCTTCAAGGGACCACTTCCTCTTTGAGAATGTAAAAAGAAATATTTTTTAAGAGTAGGCAGTGGTCCCATGGACCATTGCCTACTTTTAGAAGATGAAACTTAAAAGTTTTCTTTGCTTTTTTTTAAAATGCTTCCCATTTTCCTTAACACAGGCTGCATTAAAAAAATCACTTTATTTAAAAGCAATCACAAACACAGTGGTCTGCTGACCCCAGCAGACCACCTTCCCTGCGATGGCAGCAATTCCTACTGGGTCACAAACTGTATACCTCAATAATATTTATGAGGTAGGTTGATGTGTTACCCCACTAGGAATTGCTATTTTTACGGATAGGTATTTAGTACATCAGGAATTGCAATGTCCTAATTGCGATACATTAAGAACCATCATTTGGAAATAGCTATTCATAATATCTGGCCTTAAAAGTGTTGATTCTTTAAAGACTTAAACTCAATGTATATCTAAACTATCTGGCTTAGGGTGTGATACTTGCATAATGCAACATAAACATTAATATGAAGTCGTTCTCTATAGGTACTTATTCAACACACCATAATTACAATGAGCACTCTACATTGATTTTTGACATTTTCGACATGATGTACCTTAACAAATTGGGTGACATCAATCTTAGACTAACCCATTGCAAGCTATCAAAATATCAAGCTATCAACATTTTGGGTCTGATTTACAAAGGTAAAGTTACACTTTTGTGTAAGTTGACTATTTTTGGGGTATTCACAAATTACAAATTTTAATTTGTTAATAATACTTTTATGACTGCTAAGAATCCTCAGTCTGTACGCTGAACTCTGCACATATAAAAATAAGACAGGCCTATCTTTTCTTGTGAGGTTTCCACCCTACTGCGGAATCCCACAGTCGTAAAATTACTATTAGTAAAATTACACTCATTGCACCTGATTCACAATGGAAAACTTGCACTTTTGTGTAGGTTTACTATTTTTTCGCTATTCACAAAGTCTGAGTTAATAGTAACATCATGACTGTGGAGACTCCACAGTTGGTGCCATTAACTCTACTCATGGAAAGATAGGCCTGTGTTTTCTTTTTATGTGTGGAGTTCTCCACCCCTATAGTGGAGTCTTCTGTATTTCAGTCATAAAATTACAATTTTTTTGAAGTTTGTAAATAGAAAAAGAAAGAGTAAACTTGCAAAGAATTGTAAATTTACCTTTGTGAATCAGGCCTTTGTGAATACTGAAATAGTTGTAAAGTTACCATAACAAATGTATACTTACAGAAAAGTGTAAGTTTACCTTTGTTAAACAGGCCCTCAGAGCAATTCACAAAGGCAAACTTACACTTTTCTGTAAGTTTACTATTTTTTGGCATTCACAAATTTTACTAATGCTAATTTTACGACTGTGGACAATCCGCACTTGTGGCGGAGACTTAGCACAAAAAAATATAGGCATATCCTATCTTTTTATGTATGGAGTTCTCCACCCCCAACTGTGTACCCGATTCAGTTGTAGCCTCTTGGTTTTTTTTGTTGCTATTTCATAGTCCACAATCATATAAGTTAATAGCACTGATCGGTGTCATATTCTGAATGTCCTTGATTTGTGCTTGTCTAGTTGACTAGAGCACAAACAAAATGTCACTTTAAACAAATAAGCAACAGAGTCTGATATAAAATTAATTTTTATATGATGCTGCTTTTTTACTCTGCGTTTACATGACATTGATAAACTTGAGAAAGAAAATCTGCATTCATTTTCCTTAGTCTGAGAAGAATATTTGGCACTTATGTAACAAACCAATTCTCCATCGACACAGAATGGGTAAAACCCTTTGATGCATCAGACAATTATGGTGGATAAATAAACACAATATGTTGCAAAGTCAATATGTCTTGCCTGAAGAGGCTAACACATGCAACTAGCATTTGTGGCTGCCTATGTTTGCCAGTATGTTTGCTGCAATAAAGTGCTTCAGAATGCATGACAGTTTGCCAAGATTGGAAAATGGCTGGAAAAAGGGAAATTATGTTATTACATAAAAAGGTTCCTGTAGACTCCTTAGGCATTCTATCTACACAATGGATACAGAATGTGCACAGGACAAGGGACATTTCCCCTTTATTTATCAAATTGTATTACCTTGTTCGGAATGGGAGATTGACACTACTGTGTTTGTATAGTGCATGGTGCATGAAATATGCATCACATAAGAGAAGGCGGGGGAAAGAGAATGGTGAAATTGCTAAGTCTGGGCTGTGAACTCTGCTCCGCTCTTGGAGTTTGCGGAGTTTTCCGTGTTAAGCAGAGCTCGTGGAGTTCCGAAAAACTCTGCATTACGCAGAGCTCGCAGAATTTTTGTCCTCGCTCGCGCTCATCAACATCAAGTTAGTGAGCCCGAGCAAGGAAAATCCACCTCTGTGTGAGATTTTTCCTCATTCGTGCTCGTCAACATCAAGTTGGCAAGCGCGAGCAAGAGAAATTAACCGCCAGGTGAGATTTCTCAACGCAGGTGGTTGGATTTCTTAAAGCGAGAGGCCGTGTATGCTCACGGCCGCTCGCTTTGAGAAACCGTCTGTTCACGTTGAGAAAGCTGGCTCTCGGGTAGGAAATCTACTCGATCTGCAGAAAGGAAGCAGCACCTGCTTGCGCTGTGCATGGTGCTGTTCTCAATAATTTCACAGGGTGGACAAACGCCCAGCACTGAAAATTATCGCAAACTGCATTTTTTCTAACCCACTCTGCTGCTTTGCGGAGCTCCACGTAGCACGGTGGAGTTTTTTTTGTACTACGCGCACTTCCGCGTAGCATAACTCCGTGTACTCCGCCCAGGCTTAGAAATTGCTGCTTATTCTCCAGTGTAGAAGAATGTAAAGCTAGAGTCAGGAAAAACTGATGTTCTGGTTAAGAGAGGCAAAACTGGATGCAGGAGAATGCTCGGTCTAGGGATAGGAAAAGCTTCATGATCAAAGTAGGTTGGAGCTGAGGAAAGGCAAATGTTGGTAGATAAGTGATGAGTGCAGAAGGAAGTAACGCTGAGTGAAAATTGGAGCTGAGGAAAAAGATGGCTATTTCGTAAAAGAATTATGAAGGGGAGGGATTAGAGAAGAGCAGGCTACTACTGGAGAGCTAGGAAAAGTATTGTGCTAGAAAGAGAAGGCTGTAGGTCTGATACGGCTGGGTACAAGAAAGGATGAGGTAGGAAAAGGCTGAAGCCAATAGGTTTTTGTAGGAAATTGTGTTGTTAGTTGTGTGGCCTGCACAAGTAATAGGTACACAAACCCCCTTACTGGGAGCCAAGCACCCCATTTTAGCGCCTGACGTTCTTAAAGTAGCAAAGCAGAGCAGTCCAAGACCTACTCAGCGGAGGTGGTGTGGGCTAGTAGTCACCATCCACTGGCACCCAGTAACAATCAATAAATAATTGTCTACTCAGTGCTTTTTCTTTAGAGAAAGAACAATATATTCATTACAGACACACTACTAAATAAAACGCATTGATTTAGAAATCTATACATTGGCAGATGGAAAATACCATAGATGACATTGCATAATCCCCTTTGATCCTCCGTGGTGTCACACAAGCATATAAAGTGAGTTTATTGGCTTAGTCAAAGGTTCAGGATCAACATACCACAAGTCAAAGACATCACTTTGTACATAGATGAAATCACCAATCAATAATAATAATCTTGGACAACTGCACTTATTAATGTTAATAACGCATATTCATTTTGATCAGTAATCACTGTCAACATTATTATGTCAATAGCGTATTTTGAAATGAGCAAAGTATGGGTCTGTGTTTTTTTAATATACTTTTAAAGCATAAAAATGCATTCATAAAGACAGCCCCATAGAACACTGCAGTTTGATTATACTGCCTGCAACCATAGACTTAGCTCCTAGAGGATGCTGTACAACATGTGCCATCTTTAACATATTCAGACCACAATAAATGCAACCAGAGGGCATGCTCCTAGAAGACACTGCACTGCCACCTATTGAACAGAAGCTCCAGCCTAAGGAGGGCTTTGAAAACCTTGGAGGAAATCCTTGAAGGGTACAGGATTCCTGACCCCTCAGACAAAGGGCCAGTGCCTCTATAAAAAACTATTAGGGGGTGGTAGCTGCTGCCCTCCTGCAGGTTCCTCACACTTTCTTTACTTTGTTGGTGATGCCCCTGCCATCATGGAATACACAAATATGGAGAGGAAAAAGTCCCACAGGGCATTGTGGGGCGCTCCAGGAGGAAGTGGTGAATACTTTGAGCAGCTCTCAAGCTGTGCCAGGGAGAGATGCTGCCTTCTCTTAACCATGTGGCCTTGCTCTCCTTTTTCTGTTCATTTTTTAGGAACTGCCGGGTCCCACCCGTGCAAACCATGCCTCCAATAATTAGAGGCAGCTGAGTGAGCCCACCCCTCACTGTCCTTTCGACTTCCATATGGCCCACACCCCATTGTGCAGCAGCAGGAGCAGGCAGATTATTTGTACTTGCCTGCTCCTGCGGGCAGTATTTCCTTCATTGTGACGGAGGCCACCCACTTCCCCGGACATGGGTTGCTCACAGGGGTCAGGGATGAGGCCCCAGGCACCACCCCTCCCTGGAAAAAATTAAATAAAGTATCCCACGATGGCCCCGAGCCCAAGCCTACTTTGGGAGTAATTCTTGTAAAGGCAGAGGAGTCCCACGGGCTCCTTTCGGGAATGGGTCAAAGGTTGAAAGTCTTCCTAATGCCATAACTCGGGCCCGTTGGGACACACTGGAAGGCCCTGGCCTAATTGTATTCCTTATGGTGAGCTCTAGCCTCCAGGGGCAGTTTTAGCAGACCTCCTCACCTCCAAAGCAGTGTACCCTCCACAAGACCTGGTTCTCCTCGCTCCCTATGCCAGCCTCCCTCCATATCTTTTTCTCTGGACGCAGAAGTCCAGGGCTTACCTCCAACTGGCCCTCAGGAGGAAAAGTGTCAGCCTCACTGGACTTGGGGAGTTCCACTGGCCCCTGGGTCAACTGGGCAGAGTCCTTAGTCCTTTCTGGCCATCAGGGGATTCCTCCTTCCAGTTGTCTAAGGCGGCTTAGGGCCTAGCAGCGAAGTGTAGGGAAATATCAAGTAAGAGAGAGTCTTCCCCTTGTTCAAGAGTTTTTAAAGGGGAGTGAAAGGTCCCAGAAGTCAGTCACCACTGACCAATCTTAGGGTGCCATATCCCCACCCCTAGGCCAAACCCCCCCGCATAGCAAGCTGGGACACTACATGATGGCATCATTCACGAGCCAGTAGCTGCATCCCCTTTTAGGGCCTCAGCTCTGCCCCGCGCTGACATCACTATAAAGGCATTCCTCACTAAATCTTCAAAGTAAAACCCCCTTCTGTGATAGCTCTGATTGTCTGAAATTCGTCCTTTGTTCACTGGGCTTGGCCAGACCCATCCCTGATTCAGTGTGACAGCTGATAGAGTAATGCTGATCCTTCAGCCCCACCCCTTTCCACCTCAGGAGCTGAGTAACTCACTAGTAATTGCTCCCTTTGTGAGGATGCCGCCCAATCCCTCCAATACAAAAACTAAAGGAAATGATGGACGGAGTGTTGAATTCATCACCGGATTCAAGCAAGCCTGGCTGAAGATGGCTAAAATGCCAGAAACCGGTCCTAGTAAGCTTGTTTCCGGTCCAGGGAAGGCATGGCTTGGCAGTTCGGGCTGGACTGTTCCCATGAGGCACAGGGTCAGACTGATTTGCATATGGCCATGTCTGAACTGGGGTGGCAGAGTGGGCTAAAGAACGGTGATGGATCAAACCCAGATCTGTTGACTGGGTGTGAGTGTTTGATTGGTTCTGATGCTCCGTCCATCACCACCCCCTTTTGTACTGCCTTGTTCGCCATAAGTTGGCAGGGTATGATCAGATGTGAGTCCCTTGCTCACTTTGCCACTGGATTCAAGCAAGCCTGGCTGAAGACGGCTGAAATGCCAGAAACCGGTCCTAGGAAGCTTGTTTCCGGTCCAGGGAAGGCATGGCTTGGCAGTTCGGGCTGGACTGTTCCCATGAGGCACAGGGTCAGACTGATTTGCATATGGCCATGTCTGAACTGGGGTGGCAGAGTGGGCTAAAGAATGGTGATGGATCAAACCCAGATCTGTTGACTGGGTGTGAGTGTTTGATTGGTTCTGATGCTCCGTCCATCACCACCCCCTTTTGTACCGCTTTGTTCGCCATAAGTTGGCAGGGTATGCTCAGACGTGAGTCCCTTGCTCACTTTGCCACTGGATTCAAGCAAGCCTGGCTGAAGATGGCTGAAATGCCAGAAACCGGTCCTAGGAAGCTTGTTTCCGGTCCAGGGAAGGCATGGCTTGGCAGTTCGGGCTGGACTGTTCCCATGAGGCACAGGGTCAGACTGATTTGCATATGGCCATGTCTGAACTGGGGTGACAGAGTGGGCTAAAGAACGGTGATGGATCAAACCCAGATCTGTTGACTGGGTGTGAGTGTTTGATTGGTTCTGATGCTCCGTCCATCACCACCCCCTTTTGCACCGCTTTGTTCGCCATAAGTTGGCAGGGTATGCTCAGACGTGAGTCCCTTGCTCACTTTGCCACTGGATTCAAGCACGCCTGGCTGAAGACGGCTGAAATGCCAGAAACCGGTCCTAGGAAGCTTGTTTCTGGTCCAGGGAAGGCATGACTTGGCAGTTCGGGCTGGACTGTTCCCATGAGGCACAGGGTCAGACTGATTTGCATATGGCCATGTCTGAACTGGGGTGGCAGGGTGGGCTAAAGAACGGTGATGGATCAAACCCAGATCTGTTGACTGGGTGTGAGTGTTTGATTGGTTCTGATGCTCCGTCCATCACCACCCCCTTTTGTACCGCTTTGTTCGCCATAAGTTGGCAGGGTATGCTCAGACGTGAGTCCCTTGCTCAGTTTGCCACTGGATTCAAGCAAGCCTGGCTGAAGACGGCTGAAATGCCAGAAAGTGAAATCGGTCCTAGGAAGCTTGTTTCCGGTCCAGGGAAGGCATGGCTTGGCAGTTCGGGCTGGACTGTTCCCATGAGGCACAGGGTCAGACTGATTTGCATATGGCCATGTCTGAACTGGGGTGGCAGAGTGGGCTAAAGAACGGTGATGGATCAAACCCAGATCTGTTGACTGGGTGTGAGTGTTTGATTGGTTCTGATGCTCCGTCCATCACCACCCCCTTTTGTACCACTTTGTTCGCCATAAGTTGGCAGGGTATGCTCAGACGTGAGTCCCTTGCTCACTTTGCCACTGGATTCAAGCAAGCCTGGCTGAAGACGGCTGAAATGCCAGAAACCGGTTCTAGGAAGCTTGTTTCCGGTCCAGGGAAGGCATGGCTTGGCAGTTCGGGCTGGACTGTTCCCATGAGGCACAGGGTCAGACTGATTTGCATACGGCCATGTCTGAACTGGGGTGGCAGAGTGGGCTAAAGAATGGTGATGGATCAAACCCAGATCTGTTGACTGGGTGTGAGTGTTTGATTGGTTCTGATGCTCCGTCCATCACCACCCCCTTTTGTACCAATCCCTCCAATGAACAGACTTCACAGGGATGGTGTCCCAGCCCCCTCCTTGATGAATATGCCTGTGGGATGGGGTCCCCGGGTGATAGAGAGAGTCCAGGTATGGGGCCCCAGGCATAATGCCGCCCTGAAAAAAATTAAATTAAGTATCTTGCGCCAACCCCCGGGCCCTGGCCCACTTTAAGGGTTATTCTTGTACAGGAAGTGGAGCCCCACGTGCGCCATTCTGGAAGGGGTCAAAGGTCACCCATCTTCTGAATGCCATAGCTCAGGCCCCATTGGGCCTATCATGATGATCCTTTCATCATTTTACTTCTGGTGGAGCGCTCTAGCCACCAGAGGCAGTTTAGCAACCCTGCTCACCTCCAAAGCAGTGTAACCTGAAGGGACCTGGTTCTCTTTGCTCCTTGTGCCAGCCTTCCTCCTTGTCTTTTTTTCTGGGCGCAGAGGTCCAGGGCTTTCCCACAACTGGTCCTCAGGGGAGTGTAAGGGGGCCAATCTCATTGGCCCTTGGGAAGACCCACTGGTTTTGGGGTCAAACAGGCAGAGCCCTCAGTCATTCCTGGGCATCAGGGTGTTCCTCCTTCCAGTTGTCCAACGCAACTCTGGGGTCCAGCAGTCAAGGGCAGAAAAACACCAAGCAAGAGAGAGTCTCCCCCTTGTTCAAGAGCTTTTAAAGGGGAATGGAAGGTTTCAGAAGCCAGGCACGACTGGCCAGTCTTAGGGTGCTGTGTTCCCTTCCCATCCCAACCCTCGTGCACAGCATGCTGGCACAGTACAAGAGGCATCATGCAGTAGTCACTAGTCACATCTCCTTTGGTTATCTCATCTCCACCCCTCGCTGACATCACTGTCAGGTCTTCACTCACTAATTCTTCAAAGGAAAGCCCTATCCTGTCATGGCTCCAGAAGTCTGGGCTTCCATCTTTGTTCACTGGGTTTCGGCAGGTCCATCCTTGGTTCAGTGTGACAGCGGATTGATTGATGCTGCTCCACAAGCCCCACACCTTTCCTCCTCAGGAGCTGTTAATTGCTCCCTTTGAGGAGAGGCCTTTGTCCCTGCTTCTGGAGAGAAATGTATTTAATCTGTCAAAGCTGGGTGACACAAGTCCTCAACTCTGATCCTGAACTGAGCCAGAGAAATTTGACCATAGGTTGTAGAGATATCATTTTGGAGCTGGTAAATTTGATTTTCTTGCTCAGGTTACAACCCATTTCAATATTCCACTAGTCTCTGTAGGCCAAAGAATAAAAATAAACTACCCTCTAAGGTAGTTTTCCTCCTAAGTGTAAAATGTATGGGTCTCTACAAACAAAAAAGTACACTGACTTTCCCTATTAGTGTACACTAACATTATAAGGCCTACCTCAGATCAATATCTAATCATGCAGAGTTGCCTCTGCATCAGGCTACTTGTCCATATGTAACTAGCCAATTGCCCCTTACCCTTGTAGTGTCCTTGCAGCCTTATCTTAAAAGGTGGGTACTGGTGGTAAACATGCGCAGTCCATTTGCCACATGAATACCGTGGGTGAGAAACATGCAGTCAGACTCACCCGCAGGAAAAAGTCCAAAAACAGGTGATCCAAAAAGCAAACATTTCTCGGTGTACTGAATGGATGGAACCCAATTGCAACAGTCTTAATTCAATCTGCTAAACATGCACACATGGACATGCACACATGGTGTATGCATGCATTAGTACATCGAGACAGAGTGAATTGCATTTCCAATCAGTGTTTAAATAGCGTTCAGTGTTGCAGTTTTTCTATTTTAAGCACTGTAAATAGCATGCATTACTAACAATTAATTTATTAAAGTTCTTTTGATTGCTCTCTAAATTCTAACCCTTTTAGTGTCGAGGATGCGATGTTCTCATTCTTCGCACTAACTTTATAGTGCAGAGGACACAAACATCTCGCTCTCTCACTAAACAGAGAAAGCCCCTCTGGTGCTCACACTAGAGAGATTTACTTTTGGAGCCCCTCATCCCAGGCTGTTGGGAAGAGCTTTATCAGCAGTCAGTGATTTTTTGGGGGAATGGAGATCAGCTCGGATGGAGGTTTTCAAGGTCAGAGTAGTGCCCCCCCGGGAACGGACTTTTGCTCCCCCACCTAAGAAGGTCCCATGATGTTTTTTGCATGCCTTTAGGGGTAGATTGGGATTTAAACCCATTCCGTCCACACCAGGTGGGGCATAAAATCCATTAGATCATGGGTAATTTTTTATTTTAAAAAAATGAGATGAGGGTTAGCTCATCCTGGCGTTGTGTAGCACCTCGACTCATAAAGGACAAACAGCCTTGCTGTATACCTCAGGGGACAGATTGGGGCATTTACACTCAATCTGCCTTCCTTGAGATGCGGGCAGAAAGTGCATTAGACACAGAGTCGGTATCACAGAAAAAGTTCTACGAATGAACCAGGTGTTCACCCACTCCTTGAGGAATCCACCCCAGCACTTTGTCTTGTAGAAGAGCCCCTTCAATATGAATGACACAGGTGCACATCTTGCACCAGTGTGTTAATGAGAGGGTTTTCACTCATTTGCATGGGGGTGTGGCTCCATGCAAATGAGGGAGCACTTTGCTATTGCTCTTGCTCCGTATTACTGATGTGGGCGTAGCAGAGGCAAGAGTCTTGGAAGGCGCACTGAATCTGCATGACAAGAGGTGGTGCATCGTCAGTGTGCCCCAAGAGCCCCTTGAGAGATGTGTACAAGGGTTCCAGGGTCCCCTACCCAAGCATTCTCTTTTTCAAAGAGAGGCCAGTCCACCTTCGGAGAAAGACATATCCACAGTTTCAATGAGAGGCCTTGTGTTTCACTAATGCCTTCTCCTCAGAACTGGTGGAAAGTATCAGAATTCCTGCATGCAATGAGAGTACAGGTGTTTTTTGTTATCAAGAGTAATGGCAAGACCATGACCCGGTAAACCTAATTAAGAGTGCCCCACAGTGTACAACAGGGACAGTGTATCCGATGTGTAATTCAGGTCTTGGAATATTTTATTTAAAAAAAGCAAAGAGCAGTAAGGGCTGGTCCATTCTGACTTAGGCCATACTGCTGCATCTCTGGAGCCCAAAAAGTATTTCTGGCACCTTGGGGCCTAGAATCCGAATACTACAGCCATCCCCATAGCAAGAGAGAATATATTTGGATTTTTTTGGGTGTCGTCTTGACTAGTGGGCTGGCATAGAGGATGTAACTCCCTCATTCCGCCTCCAGCTGGTGAGGACTCAATACAAAGACAGGCTGCCACACTACACCATTTCTTTTTAGGACACAAATTCCTTGGGGCAGATCTATATTGGAGATGCGCCACTTTTACGCCGCCGTTGCGTCACTTTTGTGACGCAGCGGCGGTGTAAACCCTGCGCCACGTTGCGCCATATTTACATTGTGACGCATCTATGGAGATGCGTCACGATGTAAAGCCCTGCGCCACGTAAAACCTGTGTCAGGTTTCACGTGGGCGTGTCGACAGAGGGGGGGCGTTCCGTCGCAGGAACGCCCCTGAAAAGTGACTCAGTCAAATCTATAAGATTTGAATGAGTCACTTTCCCAACGCTGATGCGCCAAAACCCTGCGCCTGCTTGAAGCAGGCGTAAGGCTTGACGCACCATGTTAGGGATAGGGTTGGTTGGAACAGTGCTGGAGTTGCGTCGCGCTTGCGACGCAACTGAAGCACTGCACCAACCTTACGCCATCGGATGCGTCATGCATTTGTTTATTCCTGCGCCATGATGCGCCGCATTGTAAATGCGGCGCATCATGTGTGGCGCAAGGGTAAACTTGCGTGACGCATCATTCCTGGCGCATCCTTGCTGATGTATTAGAACCCCAAAGAAACCCCAATTTCCTCTCACTTGCTTTGTGGAATTCTCGAAGTATTTGGGCTCTGGGTCAGCGGGTACTCGGGAAACCCTGCCTACCATAGGCATTTCTGAAATCTAGGGAGCCAGGGAAATCCAGGGTTCCCAACAAGGTTTTATTTTACCCAGAATTCCATCCAAACATAGAAAATATGCCTAAAACTAAACATTTCCTTTTTTTACACTGGAAATGACTGCATTATTTTAGCCCCATTTGCTGGGAACCCAGGGAACTCAGACAACCCTGAGCATTTTTTAAACCTAGAGACTGGGGAAATTGAGGGTGGTGTTGCTTGTATGGATCCCTGCACATTTTCCTACCCAAAATGCCTTACAAATGTCAAAAGTATGGGTCCAAAATCAATTTTTCTCAAATTTATATTCACAGAAATTGTGTGCACTTCCAGGTTATAGCTGAAGTCTTACAACACTGCATTCCCACACTTCCCCCGATAAAAACACTGCCCCCAAATGTGAGTGGACCTAACAGACATCATAGAAACGGATCACATTTTTAACCATGTAAAGACTACATTCACACAATGTTAACTTCACACAGTTCAGATTCTGACCAGTTCTTGTCATGGGTAATATTTGTATTTACTTTCTGTTTTACTATAAGAAGAGTGGGAATGTTTGGTGTATGGACTTTAGTCAATTCCCTCAGATTCTGTAAATTTCTCTCACAAAAACACAAGAAAGTGCCGTGAATTTATCGAAAGTTTCAAGTTTGCAAGGCATTCTGGGTAACAAAAAGTAGAGTGTATAGTGCAATTCACACTACCCTTCATTTGTTGGGTTTTCAGAAATGTTTGGGGTATTTTATGTTAAGTAGATTTGTGGAGTGCAACTTATCACCTGTGAGGATATCCAGGTGCTGGAGCTGAAGTATAGACCAAGCAGACTCCTAGCTGGTTATCCAGCTCCTCAGTTTCCTGTGAAAATAGAGTAAGGAGGGGAGGTCCTTCTGTGTGGGGAAGATCATTTCAGGTCTTGGCGGCAAACTAGGAGAAGGATCGGCCTCCTGTTTTGATTCTGCAAATGAGAAAGATATGTGAAAGAGAGAGGGAGGCTGAGCATAGTTGTCTGTTTGGATGGTAGAAGTGAAGACGGTGGTTGAGGTAGGCAGGTCCAACATTGTGGAGCACTTTGTAGGCTTCAATGAGTAGCTTGGATTTGCAGGGTTTCTGGATGGGTAGCTAGTGTAGTTCTCTGAGGTGGAAAGCGATATTTGTGCTGCGGGTCATGTCTAGGATGAGTCTGCCAGCGGCGTTCTCGGTGGTCTGGAATCATTTGGTGAGTTTATTAGTGGTGCGGGCGCAGAGTGCATTGCCATAGTCCTGTCTGCTGTTTATGGTGGCCTGGGTGACAGTGAGTGGGTTGGATTGTTTCCCTGGCTCCCAGCTAAGCTAGCCCCAAATACTGCAGCTACCCATACCTCCAGACTGATTGAAATTTGGTGGAAGAATTGTGATGTGATCCACATATTTTGGGGGCTTTCTCGTTTTATTTATAGGTACACCCTCATAAGTGGGTTGGTTGTATTATTGGGAGAAGTGTATGTACTCCAGCTTGTAAGACTTTTGTTTATCCCCACAGATTATGAATCTTAGCCTTGTTGAAATGAGAGAAACTTGTGTGATTTTAGCTAAAGTTTGATGATTGCATAGCATTCTGAGTAGGAAAAATTGGTGAGCTGTACACAAGCCACATAACCCTTGGCACTCCTGAGCGTCTAGTTTTCAAAAATGTCTGGCTTGAGCTGTTTTCATGAGAACTGGCCGACCCATGACTCAAAAACGTCAGATACCCATCACCCCAGAAAGGTTGAACTTCCATGAACAATCTTGGATGCAATCTAATTTGCTCAAGCTAAATGGGGAAAAACCGGAGGTCCTTATTCTTGGAAAAAATACAGATCTCTGGGGCCCTCAACATTGGCCTGTTGAATTGGGGCCTCTACCCTTGCTTTCTACTCAGGTCCGTAATCTTGGCTTCATCATAGACAATAAATTGTCAATGAGACAACATGCAGTAAAAACTGCAGCCACCTGTTTTACCATCCTCAAATGGTTAAGAAAAATCATTTGGATGCTCCCTGCTGTTACCCAAAAGACTGTAGTCCAGGCACTTGTAACTTCACGACTGGATTATGGAAACATCCTCTTTTTGGGTACCAACAGGGATGTGATGCGCAAGCTTCAGACGGTACAGAATTCTGCAGCGAGACTACTTTGCAGAATTCCTAGAATGTCTTCTGTCTCTAATGCCTTGAGAGATCTGCATTGGCTCAGGGGGGAAAATCGAACAAAGTTCAAGGCCCTGAGCTATATGTTTAAAATCAAGAATGGTACTGCACCTCAATACCTGCAAAATCTGGTACACCTCTATCAACCCGCTCGTTCATTGCGCTCTTCCACTCAGGAAATCTTTGAGATTCCCAGGATCAAGCTTGCAAGAATGGGCGGTCGCTCCTTCTCTTATCTCGGTCCACGTCTGTGGAACTCTCTTCCTCTTTTGATGCGTAAAGAATCTTTGTATTAAAATTTTCGTAAACAGCTAAAAACTTGGCTGTTTAATCAATAACCTATTTCATTCCGTTATTTTTATCTTCTTAGAGTCTCCTTCTAGCTCTGCGCTGAGAAACCCTTTTTGGGTAGCTGTGCCCATTATAAAAATAAATTAACATAACATAACATCTTGATGTCTCTTTGTTGAATTTTATGGCCTTTCCTAACAGAAATGGTACTGTTTTCATTTAGAGAAGTGTGGGAAAACAGGGAATAGTAGAGCATTGTTATTATTATATTTATTTCTCAACATTTACTGCTCCCAGATGTAATATCAGTGTAAAAAAAGGACACGTTTAAGCATGTGGTATTAAGGATAACCCAAAATGAAGAGTTGGACAAATAACCACTATTCCTAAACTCAGATTCTTGGGCACATTTCAAAACAGCACAGCGTCCCTTCATGAGAATTTTCATTCATAAGTGTCTACATTAGGAATTGACGCTGCATGGTGGATACACAATGAAAATACATCATAAGCTGCACCTCGATTGATGGCTCTGGGTGTTTTGGGGGAAAAAAAATCAACACAATATATCATTGGAACAGGAATAGTCAGATGGACATAACTGTATATTACTTAAAATAAATTATAGAGGAAAACATAGACACATACTGCTATTTTGTCCTACTTATTTTCTCAAATGTTTTGATTTCAATGATTAGTTTCTTTGGAAGAACCAAGAAGGATCTACACCAGTGGCCGGCTGCTGAATTTCGATTCAAAATAAATAAATAAATAAATGTGGAGCTTGTTGGATTAACCTATGAGTTTCAGACCTCTTTTCCCCACAATGTGCAAGCAGGCAGAAACTACAAAAATAGGAACTATTAACTGCCACTCAGAAAAATTAAAAACAGTGGTGATAAAATATGTTTTGGGGAAAACACTGCCTGTTTCCTGAAAGCTTACAAAATTCAAACTATGTGGAGCACTGAAATTTTGCCCCTACAAATTGTGGGGCTCACCTGGTTTTTGGCAGGGACAAAATGGACGGGACAGATGCTAGGTCCCGACTTTCCTCACCCACCTCCTTCGCCCAACAAAGTCAAAGCAAAAAAGAAGAGGCGGGAAAGAGGGGGAAACAAAACAAGGACAGGGAAAAAGGGTAGATTTCGCTGGTTTGTCTGATGTTATGTTGCAAGGTTTTCTAATGGGAAAAGACACAAGCGTAAGTATGATTTTTTGAACTAGGAGACTGTTGTATAGATGTTTGTTCACTCTAGTATTCTACATGTTGAAAGCTCTGCCAGGTGTATTTAGGAGGTAACGAGCGAATAGAGCGTGAACATATACAGTGTATCTAAAAAAGCAAACATACATTTATTATTCAGAAGGACTGCAGAATTTAAACTTTAAACAATGATAAGGCTGAAACGTACCATCCTTAACGTAAACCACTAGTGGAATTCAAAAGACCCATAAGAAAAAATATACCATCGCCTGAAATGTAGGAAAAAAACAAAAAACATATTTTGTATGAATGTAAAAAGTGTGGCACAAAAAGGTGCAAGGTCGGAGTGCGTAATTACTTTCAGGGATAAATGGTTAAAATCAATCTCTATTTCATTTTGTATCAAGAGATATGAAGAAATTGTGAAGTAAAGCAAGTTAGGGCTTCGAATACACTACTCAACAAACGAAGGAGCACAGGATCAGATAAGGATCAGGAGAGGCAGTGAATACTAAAATATCTCGTATCCTACCTTCACCAAAGAACTATGATTCTTTAAATACCTCCTTTGTACTCAACAATGCAGGTCCTAGGAATTTTGCAGTGTTAGGAAATGCTGCTCCAAGAGAAAATGCTGAGACCGGCCGACAAGGGAGGCCTATGCCCCGGAAGAAGAAGAATCAACCTGGAAACAACAGTGCACTGAGGAAAGCCGGGGGAGGAATGCCAAAGACATCTTCTCTCTCCAACGCAGAATCAAGAATGCAGGTAAGCGGGGAATGCAAGGGAGGCCTGGCGGGAGTCCTTGAAGGAACACAAAGCGCGTTTCCCTCGCAGACCACTCCCTTACGGTTTCCTCAAGCACTGCCTTCGCCAACTGACAGGAGTTGGCAGGTGGGGATTGCGCAAAGGCTGCGGGCGGCATTGGAAGCTCTGCTACAGGCAGCGCAGCACGACAGTACACCCCCCAAGACCCCCCCTGAACAGGTTTAGGCTTATCAGGATAGCATCTGTGAAACAATCGCTCTAAGCGAGGAGCATGAACATGAGAAGCAGGTTCCCAAGTCCGCTCATCAGGCCCATAGCCCTTCCAATGAATCAAATACTGTACCTTACGCCTTACTCTATGAGTGCCCACAATATTGGCAACCTCGTACTCATGTTCATCGTCTACCAGAATGGGGGGGGCATGAGCAGGAATGACAGTACCAGAGGCTACAGGCTTCAGCAAAGACACATGGAATGCAGGATGGATTCGTAAGGAGTCAGGCTGGTCAAGCTTCATAGCAACAGGGTTTACTACTTTAGAAATAGCATAGGCACCAATAAAGCGGGGTTTAAATTTCTTCGTCCCTTTACCCTTAATGTTTCTAGTAGACAATCTGACTTTGTCCCCAACTGCATAATCAGGAGATGGTCTCCGATTGCGATCAGCATCGTCCTTATACCTACTTTTTGCCTCCTCCAGATTCCGTTTGGCCTCAGCATGGACATTTTGGAGCCAAGTTGCAAGGTCTGAGGCAGCATGAGTGGCAGTAGGAAGCTGGGGAGATACAAGGCCACAATGGGGGTGAAAACCGTAGTTACAAAAAAAGGGGAGAGGCCTATGGAGGTATGATCAACATTGTTATGTGCAAACTCTGCAGTCCAAAGAAAAGTGTCCCAGTCACTATCTATGTGCCTTAGGTATTGTTCAATGCACTGATTGGCCCTTTCAGTTTGACCATCTGTTTGGGGGCGATGAGCAGAAGAGAGTCGTACATCTATTTGTAACAAAGTGTTCAACCCTTTCCAAAATTTAGACATGAATTGGGGGCCTCTATCTGATAAAATAACAGAGGGAAGACCATAAATACACACCACATGAAAAATAAAAATAAAAGCAAGTTCTTTATAGTCAGGTAGGTTTGTCAAATGTATGAAGTGTGCCATCTTAGATAGCATGTCAACAACCACAAATGTGACAGTATGCCCTTGCTTAGTGGGTGGCAGTTCTACAATAAAATCCATAGAGATGGAATGCCAAGGTGTAGGAGGTGTGGGCATGAGAGGTAAAAGCCCCGCTGGGACCTGATGTGAACTTTTATTCTGAGCACAGACATAGCATTGATGAACGTACAAATGAGTGTCTTGATTCATAGATGGCCAACATAAGTATCTTTTGAGCAGGGCAAGGGTCTTTTAATGCCCTGGGTGTCCTGCTAACACATGTAAATGACACCATTCGAGTGGGTGTAACTGTAAAGCCTTAGTAGGGAGGAATAAGCCTCCTTGAATGCACAAAAGATTGTGGATTCCAGTTCCCTTGTTTCTGATTTCAAGGTCTTTAATTTCCTCAGATTTGTTTGCCTGAAGCACTTCTTTCAGAAGTGATTCCTCTGAAAAGGTACCTCCCAAGATGCATTCAGGACTCAAGATGAAGGGTTGGTCATGTGTAATCAGATCTTCAGACACATCATAACCATATTGGGATAGGGCGTCTGCTTTGCCATGTTTGGTGCCCGCCTGGAATTGTATGATATAGTCAGTCAGTCAGTCAAAACGTCTTTATTGCGATCATTATGATGATAAAAGACACAACCATTATATACAATAATAACATTTTTGTATAAATTCATTTGCCAATAATACGCAATATAAGAACACTAGTAATCAAAACATATCAGTGAAAAGTTTTTTAAATAAGTTACATTCCATTATAAAACTATGTAATAAAAACAATGCATTAAAACGGGGGTAAAATACTCAAAACACGACTCATGACTGTTTGAAACTTTCTTTCCCCCCTGGACCCGTGGATCCATACACAAGGTGCAAATTATGCGGACAAAATTTATAAGAAAAAGAAGTAAAACTTAGGCCTAAAGTGCTGGCATTTGTTCAGATGGTCTTCATCTTGTTCGCCCTTATATTCCATGCCCATCTCAGGAATTTAGCCACGGCAATCACGATATGCTCATCTGTATTTGATATTAATATTCAGAGAGCCGTGGCGCAAGATCGAGTGCCCATATTAGATCAAAGAACTTTAATCCATTTGGCTCTGGGAGATTTGTACGCCGGACAAACAAAAAATATATGGGGGATATATTCATAATTGCTGAAATAATGAGTCCATTGTAACTGCCTCATGGATAAGGCCCTGGCTGCTTCCAGGAACTGTAGATTTCTATGATCTTTGATAACAGTGACTGTGTGTAAGGCTCCTAATAAGTATTGACACCATTTATCAAAGGCTAATTTTATTGCCAATAGTTCCCTGTCTCCCACCGAATAGTTTATTTCAGGTGGTGTGAGTTTATGTGAATAGAACGCTACTGGGTGTAGATGACCTGTTTGACTATCTCTTTGGGACAACTATCTTCCAATATCCACTTGGGAGGCAACTGCTTCCACTATGAATGGCTGGGAGGAGGTAGGATGTTTCAGAACAGGGGCAGTGACAAAGGAGTTCTTTAAGTAGGAAAAGGCTTCTTCAGTGGCTGGTGCCCACAAAAAATGTCCCCCTTTTTTCAGGAGTTTGGTGATAGGAGATGTCAAAGATGCAAATCCTTTGATGAAATGTCCATAAAGATTGGCGAAGCCCAGAAAACTCTGTACTTCCTTCACTGAACCAGGAGATGGCCAATTTGTGATGGCAGCAACTTTTTGAGGATCCATTGTCACTCCTTTTGCTGACAACAACACAAAGCCAAAAAAGTGACTTCCGAACCATGGAAATCACATTTGTCTAATTTTAAATAAAGGTAGTTATCTCTGAGGCATTCTAATACACTCTTCACGTGTCCGAAGTGTTCTTTGGTTGATGAAGAATAGATTAGAATGTCATCTATGTAGGCAATGGTGTTAAAATTCAATGTCTCCCTTAATACTTCATCAATAAAGAATTGGAATGCTCAGGGGCATTACACAGCCCAAAGGGCATAACCAAATACTCATAAAGCCTGAACCTAGTACAAAAGGTAGTTTTCCATTTGTCTCTCTCTCTAACTCTAATTAAATTATATGCACCTCTCAAATCAAGCTTGGTGAAAATGGTAGCCTGTTTTACCTGATTGAGTAAGAATGTAATCAGAGGCAGAGGGTATCTATTGTTTATCGTCACACAGTTTAGGGCTCTGTAGTCTATACAACACTGAAGACTTCCTTCTCGTTTGGGTATAAAGAAAAGAGGAGACGATGCTACAGATCTAGATGGCCTAATGAATCCCTTCTGTAGCATGTCATCGAAGTATTTTCTCAAATAGAGGTTTTCTTTCTCTATCAAAGCATATAGATGACTGCACTGAATTTTTGCTTCAGGTACTAGATCAATGCAACAGTCATATGGACAATGGGGTGATAGGACAGAGGCTTTTTCTTTGATGAACACCTCATTTAGAGAACCATAACAGGCAGGTAATTCAGGTAAACTGGAATCAATAATTCCTGCTATGAGTTGTTATGGATACAGGAAGATCCTGGATACAGGAGGCTCCGCTGCCATAATTCTTCTCGACCTGAACCATCAAATTTGAATGTCTCAGGAGCATTGGCGTTTCCAGGACCGCCCTACTGTGGCTCCAGTCTTTTCTAGAAGACAGACTTTTTCAGGTCTTCAAAGGCGACATCTACTCCAAACCCATCCCTCTCCAGTGTGGAGTCCCTCAGGGCTCCTCCTTGAGCCCAACCCTTTTTAAATGTATATGTCCCCACTGGCGGATATCACCTCCCCCTTCGGGATCCACACAGTGACATACGGCGACGACACTCAGCTTGTCGTCTCACTCAACCAGAGCGACAAAACGCCTACCGACCTCTGTTCCTGCCTTGAAGAAGTCACAAAATGGATGAGCCTTTCTCATCTAAAGCTCAACGGCGGGAAAACTGAGCTGCTGCTATTAGGCAACCACTTAAATTATAAATCAAACAGCATGTGGCCATCCTGTATGGGCCCAGCACCATTACCTAAAACAGAGCTCAAAAGTCTAGGCGTCTGGTTAGACCAAGAACTTTCATTTAAAACCCAAGCCAGGAAGACCGCAGCATCGTGCTATGGGCTGTTAAAAATGCTTCGCAAGGTGCTCCCCCTTTTACCAAGCCAATCCAAATAACTGCTGGTCCAAGCCCTAATTCTGCAGGAATATTGCCCTAGCTCAACTGAGCTGTAAAGAAGAAATGGTGCATTGGAAAGGGTATGTGATCATGACTTAAAAGTTGGGAGACCATTAACCTTACCCACCCGAGCAACCTGTTTCCATCCTGCTCTGGTTGGTTAGTTTCCCGATTCTGTTAGTCTTTTGGGTTTGACAGGGCAATCTCGTAAGAAGTGTCTAGATTTACCACAGTATAGACATAATTTATTATCCCTTCGTCTTTGCCTTTCTTCATTACTCAAGGGCCCTTTAATGCTACCTATCTGCATAGATTCAGGGTCTTCAACAGGTTTGTCAGAATCTGGCTTCTTTTCTCTAAAGGTATGGAACTTGGTCTCTGATCGTCCCTTCTCACATTTCTGCTTGTGCAAATGGTGATCTAATTTAATCACTAAATCAATTAAAGCATCACAGGATTCAGGAGCCTCTACCACTTGTGCTAACATGTCTTTCAAGTCATCCCTTAAACCCTTGTAAAATAGAGCACTATGCTGTTTAAACAGGAGATGTAGGTCATAAGATCCTTTGATCCTTGCTTAAGATTCAATAATTCAGTGTCAACAGACTGCATAAATGAATGCCTATCAAACAGACAACGTAATTCTTCCTTAAAAGCCCTATAATCATACAATAAGGGATCATTCCTGTCCACTAAAGGGAGCGAACATGTAACTGCTGTACCTTCCAAATAACACAAGACAAAATCAAATTTTGATTCCTTGGTTGGGAAACAAGAGGTTTTACACATGAAGTGCAATTGGCATTGATTGATGAAAGTAGCAAATTTTGTAGAGTCACCTAGGAACCTTTCTGGAGGTGCTAAGGTTATAGAGGAGGGGATGATTGTAATGTGATATACTGGAGAAGTACCACCAGAAGAAGAAGAGTGTGATGTGAAAAAAGTACCATGGGTTCCAGGCACCTGATCGTGTGGCAGAGATGTTTGAGAGGCGTGTTGTAGGGCATCCACTGTAAGGGTCAAGGCGTGGGTTTCTTTTTGCAAATTCCCTATCATATGTGCCACAGCAGCCAATGTTATCTGGCGTTCCACCATTTCGGCCAGGCAGAAATATAAAACGTGGGCTTCCTGTTCTGTGGGGCACACCTGTTTATCCGCAGAGGCGAAATGGACGGAACAGATGCTAGGTCCCGACTTCCCTCACCCACCTCCTTCGCCCAACAAAGTCAAAGCAAAAGAGGAGACGTGGGGAAGAGGGGGAAACAAAACAAGGAAAGGGAAAAGGGGTAGAGTTCACTGGTCTGTCAGATGTGATGTCTCTAGGTTTCCTAATGGGAAAAGACACAAGAGTAAGTGTGATTTTTTGAACTAGGAGACTGCTGTATAGATGTTTGGTTACGCTAGTATTCTACCTGTTTAAAGCTCTGCCAGGTGTATCTAGGAGGTAACGAGCGAATAGAGCTTAAACTCATACAGTGTATCTAAAAAGCATACACTTATTATTCATAAGGACTGCAGAATTTAAACTTTAAACAATGATAGGGATGAAACATACCAACCTTAACGTATACCACAAGTGGAATTCAACAGACCCATAAGAAAATATATACCATCGCCTGAAAGCGAGGAAAAAAACAAAAAACTCATTTCCCTAGTCAGGTGAGCCAAGAAGGGAAAAAATGTGGCACAGAAAGGTGCAGGGTCGGAGTGCGTAATTTTTGTCAGGGATAAATGGTTAAAATCAATCTCTTATTTATTTTGTATCAAGAGATATGAAGAAATTGTGAGCAAAGCAAGTTCAGGGCTGAGAATACACTAGGCAACAAACAAAGGAGCACAGAATCAGATAAGTATCAGGAGAGCTACCGAATACTAATATATCATGTATCCTGCCTTCAGCCAAGAACTAAGATTATTTAAATACCTCCTTTGTACTCAACAATGCAGGTACTAGGAATTTTGCAGCATTAGGAAATGCTGCACCAAGAGAAAACACTGAGGCCGGCCGACAAGGGAGCTCCGAGGCTGGACTATGCCCCGGAAGAAGAAGCAGCAACCCAGAAACAAAAGTGCATAGAGGAATGCCGGGAGAGGAACGCCAAAGATGTCTTCTTTCTTCAACGTGGAATCAAGAATGCAGGTAAGCAGGAAATGCAAGGGAGGCCTGGTGGAAGTCCGTGAAGGACCCCTCCCTTCTGGTGTCCTCAAGTGCCGCCTTCACCTGCTGTCAGGTGTCAGCAGCCGGGGCTTACGCAAGAGGCTGTAGGCGGGAACATAAGCGCTGCTACAGGCAGCGCAGCACGACACAAAGAACATACAAGCAAATAGCTATGCACAAATCATTTGAAATATGGTATCAGTAGTTAATTAGAGTATTGAGTTGACCTTGATTATGATTATTTCACTGAAGTGAACACCCCATTACCTTTGTTCAGTGCATCAACATGGTGCTAAATTCCTATAAGCGAATGGAAAAGCAGCCCTCCAAAGCCATGTTGTTTGATTTAAAATGAAACTGGTGGAGTATAAACAAAAACAACCTGACCCTACTAACTATGGTAAGGTTGTCATATGCACAAGCCTTCAAGGGAAAAAGTACAAAGACGATTTTTAGCGCGCTGGCTTTTAAAGCACACATTTAAAAAAAAAATGCAATTGTTTTAAAGTTTTTCTTGACAGCTCCTCCAGAAACCAAGCATTTGCAATGCAATAGGTCCCGCATTTTTTAACGTTAGAGCTGTTGGCTTTGAAATTGACGATGTTTTTTACCTTTGCTGAGTATCAAGTGTATTTTAAGAATGGTAAAATGGAGGAGAATGAGAGAGGCACTGGAGATGAATGGGAGAGAAAGAGGCTGAAGGAACGTGAAATAAAACCAATCAAAGGTATAATGGAGACACGAAGTGGAGCAAAACATTGGTGGGAACAATAATATTTATAGGGACACAGGATAGAAGAAAATAGACTTTCAATACCACGCTGGCTAAAAAAAAGTGTTTATTTCAGCACCATGGTATCAACGGAAATGTTTGTAGCACTGCTATTCTGAAAGCTTGTTTACAGTAACACTTACAAATGCGACCAGCTGAATGGCGTCACGGCTGCAAGGTGGGATCTATCAGTTTAATAAATTGAATAAAGCCAACAGATTAACTCGACGTGTTTTTGTTATTGATCATAGAACTCCCACATAATATAAAGCAACACACAAAAAAGAAGCATTCTTTCCTTCCCTGCAGTATCTTACTTAGTGGACAGGGTATCCCTAGGGGTGGGCGTAGTTCGCGAAGTAGCACTTCGCGAAGCTACGCAAAGTGAAGTTCGCACTACGCGAGCTACGCGTAGCACTTCGCGAACTGCGTAGTAACATGTTCGCACTGTGCAAGATGTTGTTTTCAATGATTGCACAGTGCGGACAAGCAACCGACACTGTGCAATCATTGAAAATGGCATCTTGCACAGTGCGCGCTGTAGTTTTCTGCTGCTCGAGTAGATTTTTACTCGAGTGGCAGCTTTCTCAACGCGAACTGGTAGTTTCTCATCGCGAGCGGTCGCGAGCATACGCGACCCCTCGCAATGAGAAACCTGACCTCCTCGCGTTGGGAATCTCGCCGGGAGGTTTATTTTCCATGCTCGCGATCGCCAACTTGATGTTGCTTATCGCGAACAAGGAAAAAGTCTCGCCGGGATGTCATTTTGCTTGCTCGCGGTCGCCAACTTGACGTTGAGGACCGCGAGCAAGCAAAAAATGACCGCAGCACTACGCAACACTACGCTACGCGTGTTCGCACTGTGCTACGTGCAGTTCGCGTAGTGCGAAGTAGCGCGAACTTCGCAAACTACGCGAGCGTAGCGTAGTGCTTCGCCCAGGCTTAATCCCAAGGCAGACACAGCAGAATTCTGAAACCGAAAGTACACTTAACTGTACAAAACAGAGAGCGAAATGAAATCGAAAGTACTGTTCAGGGCTTTAGCGGGCCGGGTCCTGCCGGTGCTCACCACCAGAAGTTCTTAAAAGCAGGTGCTGAGACGGGTCCCTGTCGGGCTCTCCATTTTTGCCCTCAGCTTCAGGATAAGAAAATATCTTAACTCTGCAGCAGTAACACTGCCTAAAGTATTTGATGTAACTTCAAAGAGACTCGTTTTAGTTCTTTTAGTCTCATCATTTCAGAACTGAAGCCTTTTCAATATTATTCACAACAAAGCCATAGTTCTTGCTAATTTATTTTATGCAACTAACAACCCTTGGCAAAGCCAGTGGTCCTGCTTTGTTGTAGTTATAATTTTACTTGATGTATAGTATTTCTGAATGCAATGACAGAAACAGCAGAATATCAGTCGGACGGCACACTATGCTAAGCACAGATTTTTAACTTCGTGTTTTTAAGCCACGCTCTTATTACATCGGCCACGCCCCTTTGAGGGACCCCTCAGTGTTTTCATCCCACTTAAAGCCCTGCGGACACTGCAACCTATGGACACTGTGAAAGGGGCGAACCCTTCTCCCTTCATCACTGCACCCTCCATTCCTGGTGCAGTGGTGGTGGTGGGCCCAGAAGCATAACATAGCTCTTGGGTTTTAGAAATAATACCGTCTCTCACGAAATCTGCAAAATACGGAAGCTGCAGGAGATAGGTCTCCTCCCAGCAGCAAGAGTAGTGACAGCAGCAAGGACAGTGACAGCAGCCATCAATGGGAGCAGAGGCAACCCCGCCTCCCGGGAACACTGCACAGGACATTCCCTCTCGTGTGGGACATCGGGCAGCGGTGGGTGATAAAACAGATTACCCTCCCACAGTGTCTCCCCCCACCAATGATGCTGATATAAAATGGGGAGTCTGCCCCGCTTTTTCACCCTCCTTCCACTTTACCCTACAGCAGAAGGAGGCCAATACTGCCAGAAAAAAAAACACATGCAAGACTACTTTTGAAGAAAAATAAAGAAAGAAATCAGGGAATAGCCAGGATCAGGAATTCCGCTTCAGATATATTACTGTCCCCACCCTCAAATAACCCAGGATATGTAACCTGACCAGGCGTGCTGCGATCAAGGAGGTGGGGGGTGGGGGGTGGTCGTGCGCTGCACAGAGCCGGGAGAGGGGTGTCTATGTCTACGGGGAATAATCCCGCAATGTAGCCCTCGGAAAATCAGAGCAGCCATATGGCGTCAGGGCAGGCCCTGCGTTCACGCACACAACAGAAATGCACCTTGCAAGCGCACCAGGGAACGCATAGACACAAGATGGCAAACCTGGACGGGTTTTGGATCAGCTGAAGGGACGTGGCGGGCAAGGCCCGGGTGGGGAGGGCAGGGATTGGAAAGCACAAGGCGACTGAGCTCGATGATGTGTGCTGCAAACTGCACAGTATGAGTACTGTGAAGTTAGCATAGTCCCGCACTCCATTGAAATGTGCACTGAGGGTGAGAACATGTGCAGGCTGGAATGTCATTCGTTTTCATGAGCATTTTACTGAGTGCATGCTGCACATTGAGGTTAATGCTATGTGGAGAGTATCGAACTAAATCCATGATATAAAATGTGTATTAAAATTAAACTTTCTTGTAGTAATCATGTAAAAACTGACATCAGCAAGCAACTGCTTTTCTAGTTTCATTAAGAAAGAAAATAAAAAAAATAGAACAAGCGGCACTGAAAGCGATCGCAAAAGCGAACGCAATTGTAAAAAAAAAAAACATGCCCGCGAGTGGTGCGCATGCGCCACATCGAAACATGTGTTTTCAATTATCGCGCCCATGTCAGGGCACGATAATTGAAGCCACATGGCCTTTGGTGCGCCATGGCCATGGGCGGAGCAATGCGCCCGCCTTTGGCCTATTGCGTGCCGTCTTTGTGAAAAACACGTACGCAAAGGCCAATCGCGGAAGCCAAAAGGAAAAGCACACGCACGAGCGTGTGCGATTCCAGGCTCTGTTTTGAAACCCCCTACAAAAGGTCTCTCACTGCGCGAGCAGTGCTACGCACTGCATCGCTAGGCGCGAGACCTAAAAAGGGGCACTGTTTAAAAGTTACGACACTAATCACTTTGAGAAAGAGTAACACATACTAAAAGTGAGCCACTATAAATGCATCACTGTGTTATGTTGCAAAGCATGAGCAACTCCACTGAACCCAATGTAAGGTGGAGCAAACAAAAGCACAAATTCACGGAGAAGAAGAAAGGGCAGTAAAGAGGAGCAAGGCGTGAACTCTACAGTGTGTGCCAATGTTTAGCAAGTTAAACAAAAGATGAAATAAAAGCTGAGAGCCTGAGAAACAAGATTGGGCATGCCTGGATTTATAGCATTTCACACAACGTAAACTAGGACATGTTGTTGCATAGACAGAGAACACAATTAACTACGGGAAATGAAATAATCCATAAAAGAAACAGGGCTAGCCAGATTTGTGACAGAGTCCACTGAGACTGAAATCCCGTGTGATAAATAAAAAGCTGAGGAAGAGGGCAAGAAGAAAACAGCCAACGTCTTCAAATTAACAGTAGTGTTTCAGGAAATCATTGAATTGATTGCTGACAGACACTTGAACAACATGAAAACTAGAAGAAAAGGCATACTGGATGCCACTTAATCAGAACATGAACAACTCTGGCTAAGATGACACGACAAGAATATTCAAAAGATTTTTTTTTTGTAATTCAATGGCGAGAAGCCATCTTCCAATGGAAACACAGTCTAGGAGCCAGAAGAATACACCCACTAGCCAATCGCATGATGGTGAAAGACAAATACTCATGTGAACTTATCTAAGATGAGACGGAGAATGTCTCAAAGCAATAGCTGAAAGTGGCAACCTCTACTCAACCAATGGCAGAGGTGGAGATGACATAAATCCAGGCGCGGCGGCCAGTCCATTTGGGCGAAGGGCCATGCCCTCCACCTTTAACCCCTCATCAACAGTGCCTGTCAGGCTGAATAAAGGTCAGCTTGACAGACACTGTTCACCTTCAGTTCAAGCAGCCAGGAGCAAGACATGCGCAATTAGCGCAGGATCCTGGCTGCCTGAACTGAACTTTGCTGGGCTGAGAAAGACACAGCTCCGGTGGGTGTGACATTCTCAGCTCAGCAAAGGTTGCTGAGGCCCTCCCCTCAGTGACGAGGGGTAGCGTCACTGATTGCCTGGCACCTGGGCGCTTCAATTTTAAGACCTTAAGCGCCCAGGGTAGAGTGTTGATCAGTGAATACTTCATCACAGGGTGGGGTGGGGTCAGTAGTCTCACTGACTCCATCCCACTCTGTGATAATGTTTGGACTGCTGCCTTGCTTTAATGGCTGTTGGTCAGCCAATGAGGGAAGGCAGCACTCCGTAGCCTTCTGAACCTCCGAGGCAGCGCAGAGCTGGCTGAAGGTAAGTGTATTTTATTTTATTTTTAAATTGTTTGTTGCCTGCATGCGTGCATGTATGGGTGTTTGGGAAAGTGTGTGTGAATAAATGTGTTTGTGTGTGTGAGCGCACATGTGTGTGTGCATGGTTGTGAGTGTTATGTGTATGTGTGCATGTGTGTGTGTGTGTGTGTGTCCCGTCCGCCCCCCTCCCTCCAAAACTTACCGGCTGCTACTGCATAAATCATAACCTATTTGTATTCTACGTTATAGGTTAGCTTCACCAGACCTATTACTAGTGGCCAGTCTGTTTCTAAGCCCTCTGCAGTGCTTAATTTGTGAAGAAAGTTTCACGTGGTGGGCAGCGGTACTCATTTTGTGAACCAAATCTTATTTTTAATCATCATACTTTGACCCAGAGTGAGAGAGAAAGGCAGAAAAAAGAGAAAGACGAACACATAGAAATAGAGGAACAGTGATAAATATAGAAAGCAGGGATGAAAAGGAACCTCTAGGAGTGAGATAATGAGAGAGTTAGTGTACAGTGGTGAAAGAAAGCATGGGATGTAATTAAAACTTGCCCTTTTTTGGAGTTTGATGGATGGGTTACTCCATTACAAATGTGGCAGGTGCCTCATTTGCCTTGATACAAGTGTCATAGGATATAATGCACTTGTAATAAGGAAGAAGGTATAAATGCTACATTTGAACAGAGTTAACCATCAGTCAAAATTTAAATCAGGCCTTAAGTATTTGATAACCTTCACATTCGCCAGCATTAACAGCAGGGTACTGAAAATACTTTGTTACCCGGCACTAATTATTATTTCTTTACAAGTTATGCTCTGGACCTCATGAATGTAAAAGAAATTAGGCTTTGACAGAGATAATGGACCCGATCTAAAAGATAATGTGAAAATAGATATATCAGAGACTTCCGTATGTGATTTGCAGAGATTAATTGTTTTTTTTACAAACTCCAAGAGATATAAGTAAGTTGGAAGCTGATTTAAATCTTTATTATATAACTCTTCTAACACACCCAAGGTGAAGTTTCGTGTCCTGCCTGTACTTTTTCCTTCATCTTGAAGCCCCACATGACATTCAACTGTTTTTCCCTGCTGTCACTCAAGAGAACCCATCCTGAGAGAAGGAGAGACAACACATTGCTAGGCCTTTTCTGATTCTACAGGCAGGGTGAAGGGGAAGTAAGAGGTGGATTTTTGGTACAGTAAACTGCAGTTGAAGAATAAGTGCTTGAGGCCCTGCATGACAGATTAGGGGGCATATTACCAAGCCCCAATCGCCAACACATCTTCACTTTTTGTGACGTTGTGGTGGCGATAGGGTCAGCGCCCTATTACCAAGGCAGCCTTAAACCACATAATGTGGTTAAAAGCTACGTTAAGTAGTTTAACGCCGCCTTGGTAATAGGGCCCCTTTCACGCTAAAATTAGCATGAAAGGGGCGTGCAGTGAGTGTTGCAGTGGGCATTCCACCACCACACCCATTCACTTCTGTAGTAATTAACTCGAACAAGTAGATGGTTGATTTGAGGTTTAATGGAGTAAAGCTACGCAGCAGACAGGAGAGCAGAGCTAGACACCTCCAACTCCAACAGCTCCCTTAACTCTATTTGAATCACAGCATTCCAGCGCCCTATTACCAAGGCAGCGTTAAACCACACAATGTGGTTAAAAGCTACGTTAAGTAGCTTAACGACGCCTTGGTAATAGGGCCCCTTTCATGCTAAAATTAGCGTGAAAGGGGCGTGCAGTGAGTATTGCGGTGGGCATTCCACCGCCACACCGATTCACTTCCAAGCTGCCACCTATTATCAAGAGAGGCAGTAATAGGTGGCAGCGCCGAACTTAAGACCTGGAAAATCCTGGTCTCAAGGTGGCGAAATGAGGAGAAATGCTTAATTTCTCCTCGTTTATGCTTTTTGCATGTGTGTTGCCTTGTGCAGCACATATGGAAAAAGCAAAATACCAAGGTTTGTTTATGTACAGGAAGGTGTTCATCCTGTACATAAACAAGCCTTTTTTTTAAATGCTATTTTGTAACTTATATGTGTGCTGCATGAAGCAGCACATATATGGTGCAGCCTGGCGGTTCCGCAGTGGCGATGAGAGGCGTTAAGCCAAGAAGTCTAACGCCTCTCACCGCCACTTCCTAGATAATATGCCCCTAAGCATTTTAATTTTGTTTACCATGCTGTTTAGCAGTTGTATGTGCCTTAAAGTGAACACTAAGCTTTAAAAATCTGTGGGCTTAATTTAGTGTTCTGTTGAGAGATATAATTATTCACAATCATAACAATTATATAAAAATTTGTTAAAATAAATTAAAGGAGTAAGGACGCATGTCACGATATGAAGGATTAGTAAAAATAACAATGTGCAAAATCAAGGAAGGTTTTTGGACCATTTTTAGTCAGAAGTTATTTCATATGAAGATAGGGGAGGAAAGTGCGAGAGTGCAAAGACAAGGAGTAGTAAATTAGGCTTGATCAAGGCTAGTTTGCAGTATGACAGTTCAGTGCAAATTGCCCTTTGTGCCCAGAGGTTGATAATTAGGGCCCAGTTTTATGAATGCCTGCGTCACTTTTGTGCCGCTGTTGCATCACTTGTAGTGACGCAGCTGCGGCGTAAATAATGCACCATGTTGCGCCACATTTACGAAGTGTCAGGTATAATGTATGCAGGGTGGGTGTTCCCCCGCAAGAAAGAGCCGTAGAAGTGGCGCCACTTCTAGGACGTCAATGCGTCAAAACCTTACGCCTGCCTCATGGCAGGCGTAAGGGTGATGCAGGCCCTTTCACATGGGGCTTACCCCCATGTGAAAAGAACATTGCTGGAGTTACGTCACACTTCCGACACAACTCGACGCAATGTGCCACTTTTGCGCAGACAGTTACGTGAGTAATACTGACGTATCTGTCATTCCATGCAACATGAGGCGTCATACAGTAAATATGACACATTAATGGTGTCGCAAGGAGGGCGCATTGAGAAGTGTTGTATCACTGCTTTCAGACAGAGTTGCAACACTTCTCCTAAATGAGGCCCTTAATATTTTGTCCAAAGTAATCCAACTAAACCTTGACTGTGCAGCCTCCGAGCTGATGATTTGTTCAGGTCCCATAATCGACTTTAGAAGTAAGTGGCCATAACCTCTGGTGCCATGCTTTTTAACTGCTTAATTGCAAAGGACATATATTAAAAGAATGGAGCAGTTGATTGGCTATATTTGCCCGTCACCACTTGACTGCTGTTTTGTAAGACCGTATTTTCAGGGTAATGATTACTGGGCAGAGCCAACATTTCTGAAGGCTAAGGAGTTTTTCCACATATGGATATTGGCCTGATTAAAGAAGGTAAACATACACTTTTGAGTAAGTTTACAATTGTTTCTATTTACAAAGTTATTTTATGAGCAGTATCTTTACAGCTGCGGAGTCTCCTCACATAAAAAGATAGGGCAGTCCTATCTTTTTATGTGTCGAGACTCTACAGTCATAAAAATACTACTTGCAAAATACCTCAGTGAATAGCAAACAAAAAAATCGCAAACTCACACTGAAGTGTAAGCTTACCTTTGTGAATCAGGCCAATGTGTAACAGTGATTCTGGGGCGGATCTACACAATCTGCCGGTTGAACCTTAATCGATCCATAACCTTAACCTTCCATACCAGTAAGCATGTAGGGGAATAAAGAAAATCGTAGGTGGATTAGATCTTGTGTTTGCTTCAATGCCAGGGAAAGTTTGAAGTATTTTGGAGGGTCTTATAGAATTTGTACTTTTGCATGAACTTTTCTGCTGAGATGAGGCATATCTGGTGAGGTGGACAGAATTTCAGCTTCCTTTTTTATTAGCATGGCATATTACATAGTTGGACAACACATTTCTCGAAACTCATTTGTTTCGAGCTTGGCAATAGATGATTCAAGGTCTTTCGTCTGTCGCAAAAAAAATATTTTAGTGTTTTGGGTACCACAACTTTCAGCTGTGCACATAAACCAGAAATCTCGCACTGAATAATAAGTTTGGTATTCTAAGGTTAGACCACAAATGCACCTGGGGTTTAGTAGGGCAATCTGTTAGGTGGAGTAGATGATGGCGAGTGCTATACTGAGCTTTATGAAGCCATTTATTAAGTTTAATTCACAAGGTTATTATTCCATAAGTAAGGGGTTGGCCATAAATTGCAGCCTAAACCTTGACTAAACCTTAGGGGGCATATTCATTAGCCACTTTGCATCGCTCTTGCACCAGGCAACATGATGCAAGAGTGACGCAAACCTTAAGGTCACATTCCATTGCTCTGAGTGGCTCCGCAAATATGGAGTAAAACAACACTGCGCTAATTGCAGCATTTCCTTACTCTGCCCTTGGATGGAGTTCCATGGGTGTTGTGTGGGTGTTCCAATATGTACCTCAAATGTAATTGATAACACAGAATGATGTTTATCCAAATTACTATCCCCATATTTTCTTTGTCCTCTAAGAATGTAAAGATTTTAAGTTTTGAACAAACTCAAAATCTGACACTCTATAAGTAAATTCATAAAATGTATATGTTCTCGCCATGAACGCCATTCAGACCCTACAAAGACTTAATGCATATCATTGACTGGACAAAACATAACATTTATTAAAGGGGAGCTAAAGAATGGTTGTGTGACATAATATCCAGTAAAAATATCGGGATACATGAAGCAAAAATATTGGGCCCGATTCACAAAGGTAAAGTTATACAGAAGTCTAACTTTACAACTTTCGGTATTCACAAAAGGGCATTTACGTCTCGTAAATGCCCTTTGTGAATACGAAAGTCAAACTTTACGACTTTTAGTATTCACAAAGGGCATTTATAAGTTGTAAATGCCCTTTGTGAATAGCAAAAGTCGTAAAGTTCGACTTTCATCTAAATTTACCTTCGTGAATCAGGCCCAAAGTTTTTACATTCTTTAGAACTACAAAACTATTGAGAAAAAGATCTTGGACAAGATTATTGCCCAAAACCAGGTAATTATATCAATTCTGCAATTTATAGCATTTTATTTCATTTAATTTAAATGTGAAAGTTAAAATAATACTGCAAATAAAAATAATATAACATTGAAAAACATTATTATATAAAACAGATGAAAGAAATAAAAATATATACCAAACAATATTACAGGTTAGTTAAGTCTAACTTGTTTTTCCAAAAGCATTTCTTTCAGCTGCATCTTTGTCATGCTTCTGTGACCTTTGGGTTCTCCAGCAAACCTAGATGTAAAAAAAGCACTTTTAAAATAACTAATACAGGGAATTGCCATGGCACTGTCTAAAGCTAGACAGTCTGCCAGCAGTTCCCTTGTAAATTGGGATTTAGGAGTCCCCTAAACTCTTATCCAGAGGAGTAAGTGGCTCCATTTGATCATATTCAACATAGGATCCAATCCTATCTCAGAGTAACAAATGAAGGATGGTGTGGATTGAGGAACAACCAAGAGTCTATGTAAAAAAATATTTTCAACCTTCTAAAGTTGTTTGGCACCTTTGTACCCCCATACACCAGCTCCTGATGCCGCCAAGGAGACAAACTTACTTTTATAGATCTTGACTAACTCTTTCACAGGTTTGTGATCAAGTCGACGAGCGAAACTAAAAGCTAACTCTATGGCCCTTTGGCACTGAATTACCCTGGTGTTAAACAGCTGTTCAAGTTTAGGTTTGAGTCGAAGGGTAAACCCAAGGAAGTGAAAGTTGTTACTCTAGAGTTTATCAACCCTCCTAATTGAAATGTATTTTTTGGGCAAACTGATTTGTTAAGATTGGTTTTAAGATCCAACCCCGCCACAAAAGTATAAAAAGCGTCAAGAAGAGGTTGTACGTCATTTTCCGTTCGTAAAAACCGTCTTATTGCACATGATGTCATTTGAGGTAGATAGTTTCCTATTTTGCGCAGATATTATTCTAGGCCATAAATATAAATGAGAAAGAGCAATGGAGCCATCGCACATTCTTTCAAACCTCGATGAAGGTTTTATTGTGGAAGAGAGCTCACCCTCTATGCCATATCTAATCCTCACCAGGGTATCCTGATGCATCCTCTGACGTAAGTCATTTAGTGCCTAGTCAATCCCCACCATTTCCATAACAACCCAGAGTTTCACTCTGTTCACCATGTCAAAGGCATAGGAGAGGTCTATGAACGCAAGGTGAATGGATCCCTTCTTGGCCTTGACATATTTACTGATTATCAGCTGGCTGAAGGTGAAGGCACTGTTCCACACTGCATAGCCCTAGCTGAAAACCTTACTTCATTCTGGACAGGGCCTCTTTTATGCCCCCAAGCCTCCAGTTTGGCCACCAGGATCCTACCTAGTATTTCAGAATTTGGCAAGATCCTCATACTTTTGTCTGCCACTACCCCTGATTTCTGAAATGGTACTTGTCTGGGTAAAAATTGCTGGTAAAATAGTACACACTGGCCTGAACAGGTATGATGGAGGCCATTAAAGGCTTTACGTACCCGTACAGAAAAGGCTGATTTATGACTTTCCAACACGCTACATGTTTCCTCAGAACAGCTACCTTTTCTAGCTTCCCCCGCACTTCCTTTTCTATGCTCGGTTTTCCTAACCTTAAGGGTTTCTTTATAAAATCTTCTAGCACCTATAATGTCTGCCTTTGAGAGTGGAAGTTTAGATATTGCTAGTTTGAATTTTTTGTTGGAAACTATGCTTGCATGATCAAACCAATCCTGCGGAGGAGACTTTTTGGAAACATTGATCATTGTAAGCCCCTTAACTGCAGATGTAAGTAGAATATTAAAAGCTGTTAGAATAATCTATGAGGTTTCATCAGGGGATGACAGGGATAGCATTGGTTGAATACTTTCTTTAAGAAGCCTGTATAGAAAGGCCTCCCTGTCAGCTTTATCCCATTTCAGCCTAGTGCCTTTCTTCATGAATATGTTAGAGGCAGATTCTCTTAGCGCCCTTCACCGTCAGAAAGATCTAATTCAATCATCATCACAAGTGGATTGTGGCCACTAACTTTGCAAAAGCACAATAAAAATGTTAATATCAAAACAAATTGAATATGTATATATAACAAAAACATGTACCATATTATTTAAACAAGTAAGAAAATTATACCAAAAATGTAAATATAACAAAATATAAAGATTTTAATTATAAAATAATTTTTAAAAATGAAAAATAAACAATTAAAAAAATATTACCACTACAGTAGTAGAAAAATCGCTTGACTATGGAGGGGGTCAAATCTACTATTCCCATTCCAATCCTGGCAACAGTAGGGAAAGAGTTGTACTTTGGAGGGGTCAGATTCACAGTCTCCACTCCAATCTAGGCCACAGTTAAAAAAAAGTGCTGGATTTTTGAGGGGACAGATTTACTATTCACACTCCAAAGTAACCTAAATTAGGGAAAGTGATGGAGTTTTGAATAGTTGGATTTACTATTCTAACTCCAATGAAACCATAATTAGGGAAAATGTTGGACCTTAGAGAGGTCAGATTTACTATTCCGCTTCAATCTGAGTTACAGTAGGGAACGTGTTGGCCTTTGGAGGGTTGGGGTTGATAAATAATAGACTTGCATGATTAGTACAGTGATGCATTAGAGATGATGGTTACACTTGGACTGGACAAATCTCCCACTCATCAAACAGTAAGTGAGTTTAATGTTTAGTCCAACAGTGATACACGTTTTACCTGATTTTGGATAAGTCACTAGAAAGACATCATCGTCTCTGATTTCAAAGTCTTCCAAGCTGTCTATTTGTTCTGGTGTAACAAAGGCAGCCAAGAAATTAAACCCTCTGAGATTAATGATGCCCTTTTTACTTGTGTCCATCTTCAAGGAATCTGTAAGAGGAAACAAATCATGACTTTAGGGGCATGTAATTACTTATTCTTCTATTTCGTCTTTTGAGTAATTCATGGCAAAGCAGGCATAAAAGTACACATCATACTGTAACTTTCTCTGTAAACCAGTGTTTGATTAATTTAATTGATTGCATTTCCATAATTCAAAATACTGCAAGCAGCTAAGGAAACATACAAGATAAAACCTGGTATGTAGACCCCGAAGAAAAAACCCTAAGGCCCTCATCCCTACGGGCATCAGTTAATTTGTAATGCCAATCTTACTGTGACACTCCAAGGGGCAGATTTACAAGCCACTTGCGGCACTTTTGCATCACTTTTCCCATGTTAAAAGTGACGCAAAAGTGGTGCAAGGGGCTTGTAAATCTGCCCCCAAGTTTTTACCTCTGCGAAATGGGGAATTGCTGGGAAAATCAGTGGAATAACAATCATTTCTTTAGGTAATGAATAAATTCATGGCTTTGTAGTGACAAATGTTGTCATACTATGTTTGAAACGATTCGGTACCAGTGCCTGCCAAATTAACTCATTGCCTCCTTATCTGTCTTCCTCCCACAGTCCTACGTATGAGTTTATCACCATTCATGCAGAAACTAATTACCAAACTTACCTTTTCCTTCCCAATCCAAGATGGCCCCCATACCTATGAGTACAAATACATTATGTCCCGGGAAGGAGCTCCTGTTTCTTTTTTCTGCAGCCAGTTACATTCTCGGCAACAGATATTTTCATCTTATTTGAAAGACCGGCTTTGGCAGTTTTATGCTGTTTTTCGTGGTTGTGCTTATATACGGGGCATACAAGATCACAGCAGGCGTATGTGGCCTGCTGGACGACCTGTGATGACCTCAGGGATGTTTTCCATATTTAGTGTGTTTTTTATTTTTTTAATTTTGGAAATATTTTCCCTGAATTCTACTGGTTGTCCGGTGCAGTATGATTGAGATCGTGTCTTGAGACTTCCGCCTGTCCCTTGTGGGTGGGGATTGCGTGGCGGCAAGGACGGCGTTGCCATGATTTACAGCTAGCTTTTTCAGTAAGTGTATTCTTGTGCCAATCTGGTTACTGTTTTGTCATTTGCCTTGCTGATCGCTGACATTTAAAGAAGGTGTTGGCACATCATGCTCTCTCAGTTTGCTGATTGCATGGCTGTTTAGGGACACTGGGGCAGATTTATGACGACTGGCGCATCCCTGCATATCAGCTGGGATGCGCCAGTTATTATGCGCCACAGCTGCGCCACCATGGGGCAAAAACGGCACAGATGCGTGACGCATCTGTGCCGAAAAGTGGCGCATTGCTGGAGTTGCGTCGCAAGCGCGACGCAGCTCCAGCAATGATCTGGGGGGCCCTATCTTTACAATGCTGCGTCAATCCTTACGCCTGCTTCAAGCAGGCGCAGGGTTTTGACGCAGCATGGGCTCAAAAGTGACTGAGTGAAATCTTGTAGATTTCACTCAGCCACTTTTAGGAGGCGTTCCTGCGCCGGAACGCCCCCACCTGCCCTGGAACGCCTACATGTGGCGCAGGGCTTTACAACGTGACGCATCTCCCAAATGCGTCACGTTGTAAATACCCCGCACCATGGCGCAGGATTTGCGCCGCTGCTGCGTCACAAAAGTGACGTAACGGCGGCGCTAAAGTGGCGCAAGTGCAACATAAATCTGCCCCTCGGTCTTTAGCCTGCACCATGAGTGATTCAAAGGATTCTCCAGTAGTGGCAGGGTCATCTGCGGGGGCAGCTGTAACTCTGATCTCCAGGACATTTTTAGGTCTCGCTGAGCCCAGCGCATGCGCTGGCTCGGAGCGACATTTTCTATATGAGTTTTCAAAGTGCTGCAGCAAATAGACATTTTCTATATGAGTTTTCAAAGTGCAGCAGCACTTTGAAAACTGTGCTTTAGCGCGCGATCGCAATCACTTTCGCTTTCAGAGCGTTCGCGGTGACTTTCGCTTTTATGGCCGCGCGGCGTTACTTTTACTGCTACGCGGCCAATGCTTGTTAGGAATTTGCTGGGAAAACACGACCTTTAACCCCTTCGCTGCGGCGGGAATTCCGCCGCAGGGCTGGGGGGGGTTTGGGGGCAGCGCAGTAGCGCTGTGCTCATGACGGAGCCACTCCGTCATGAGCCACGGTTGAGCTGTGCTCATGACGGAGTGGTTCCGTCATGACTCCGCCCACTGCGCTAATCGCCCGCACAGGCGGGGAATCAGAGCAGCGTGGGAGGAGCAGCGGCCAACGGCCACTGCATGACGGAACCATTCCGTCATGAGCACACGGCGACCGTGGCTCATGACGGAGTGGCTCCGTCATGAGGACTGAAGGGGTTAAGAGGCCTTGGGGCTCTTCCATGCTGTGCTGTCTGTGAAAGGCACAGCATGTGCCTCGGGATAAGAACTGGTTGTAACCCTTGGCCTGGCGCACAAAAGCTGCAGCGCTTCGCAGTGACTTCCAACATGAGCCAGCACTTTGTAAACAATTCAATTATTAAATTAGTGATCCTAGCTGACTCTTGATGTTTCTTTCCAGTACAGTCAGACACCTTTCTTTGGGTGGAGAAGCTAATGAAATGTCAGTTCAAAATTAGCACTGACCACCCCTGACTCATTCAATGCCACTGCTTGACTCGGCCTGGAGTGTGCAGCAATGTCAAACATTACCCATTAGAGCCACATAAATCACCGGCACAGAGCACATCTGGACCCGGTGATAAGTGGCATCGCTGCAGCTTGAGTCAGGACGGAGTCACAGGAGACGGAATGTGAAATACAAACTGTACAATGGGCCCACATCCAAGCACGCTCACAATCCATTAATGGCCACTGTCCTCCTCTCCGACGACAAAGATTTAGGTGCTGCGCTTTGATCGAGGAGCTTTTGAAGCGTCAGAGCTCCCAGAGGTGTTAGTTTCATAGCCTGCCGTCTCTCGTTTGCCCTTCCTCGTCAACGCCATGCAGACAAAAAAATGCCAGGAAGGTAGATTTGCTGAGGAGAATCCCTGCTGACAAATAACCACTAGAAGATTAAGATTCAGACGTTTTGGCATTAATCGGACCTATGTTACTACAGAAAAAAGACATATTACTTCATTTTAGTTGGAAATGTGGAGCAAACACATTTTGCAGAATTTCTGTGACTTACTTCATATGGCACGACGCACATCAGTTATCTATCCAACGTTCACGCGCCTTGGAATTCTGTCACCTTTTAAACTAATTACACATACTAAATAATTTTGTACGTACAGTCCACGCGCTAATTTGACATCAGAAATTATCATGTTAATTTATTTCATTCTGATTTAATGTTTGGTTTCGTATTGCATTGCACTTTATCAAAATATGCGCTGGTGCTTGCACGTGCTGGGCATCTGCACTCATTTGTGGGGAATCTTCATTAGATTTTGACACAGAGAAAGAGCGAAAACGACATAAAATGGAGTAGGAAGTAGAAAGAAGAATGAATATAAATATAATAACGCACAAAACAGGAAAAAGATCCTGCAAGAGTCAAATAATGGGATGGGTAGTGTATGGTGGGGGAAGAAAAAAAGTATGAAATAGAATGAAGACTAGGGTAAACTGCGTTCAGCAGCACTGGCGGCATTCTCCCAAGAATACTTATTTATTTGTGTCTTTGTGTAGTTGCTTTACAAGTTAAGAACTGAATAAAACCAACCTAGGAAGGCAAACATAATTTTGTTTTGAGATTGGGCTGGCCTTGGAGTATGGCTATAGTGATCTGTGGCAACCTCTGCCTAAAGAGCAATGAAGGCCAAAAAACAGAACTAGAGAACTTAGCTTCAAAAACATACTTCTGCTCAAGCTTGAAAATGTCAATTTGTAAGTGGCACAATTAATTGCTGGGAACAGAAGGAGAAACCAGGGAGACAAGAGAAATTGTTAGGACAACTAGAATGTAGTTTAACAAATTAATATATTTGTTATATTTAGTTTCATATAATCAAACATATGCGACGGTAGCACTGTGTTACATTAAATTGCATGTAACCTGTAGGAAACTGTGCACAAGTGCTCGTGAAAAGTTGTGACGGCGCAAGTGACGTGAGAAAGTATGTACAACAAGAAGGCGCAATAAAAAACAAGTGATGGTGGAATTTACATAGTTGGGATACCCAAGCAATGAATGGCAATATATACAACAAGCATTTGCAATGCAATAGGTCTCGCATTACTAAATGTTTCAGTTATTGGCGTTGCATTATTATCAGCAACGCTAATAGCTTAAACATTTACAAATGCGAGACCTATTGCATTGCAAATGCTTGTTTTAGTTGCTGTGGAAGCTGCATTTTGTGCCTGGGAGGGAGCTCTTCTACCTGCTAAAGTGCCTAAAATGGATCCTTCATTTGAAGGGGATGGGGAAGAGGATAACCATAATGCCTGTTTTGTGCAAGGCGCAGATTTGGCCGAAATAATGGTACAGTTTGGGCTTTGCAGGTTTAGATCAGGCACCGGCTAATTACTTTTTATTGCAATATCAGTGTGCTGAGCTTGAAACTTCGCCCTTGCATGCTTCCATTCTCCATGTGCTTATGAATGAAAGGAAGGATGTTGAGAAGCAGTTGTTTCCTGAATTCTTGCTAAAATGTTACCCTCTGGAGAAGTTTGGGGAGGAATTCACAGTTTCGGTGAAAATTGATAACATCATTTCTGGGTTGTTGACACAAGGGTCTGTGGTGTCGGAGGATTCTCTGCCATCTGACGCTGCTGACAAGAAAGTGGAGGGGGCAGTGAAACGGGCCTATGTGGCTTCGAGCTTTGTGGTCCGGATTAATACCTACTCCACCTATGTCATTCAGCCCCTCCTTAAGGACTTCCATTCCTTGGCAGATAAGATACAGGAGGGTGCAGATTTCTCTGCCCTCTTAGCATTGATGGAACACAGGTGCAGTTTCTTTCCTACATTGCATTTGACAATCTCTGTACATCTGCCGGGGCTTCTTACACAGCCATTGAGATCCAGTGAAACATCTGAATGTGCTCATGGACAGTTGATACTGCTCAAAAGGTGGTCCTTTTGAAACTGCCCTTTAAAGGTACCAAGAATTGTGGCACTTATTTGAAGGAGCTGATCAAGAAATCAGTGGAGACCAGGAAGCTGGTTACTCAAGTTTGGCCTGTCACTATGGGCAGGGGTTTTGGTTACAAATAGGCTTTTCCAGCTAGGGGCAAGACTCCTCAGCACCAGCCCTTTTCGGGCATGGGTTGTGGCCGGGGCACCCTTAATACTGACAAATCCTGGTACTCGCCAGCTGCCTCTTCAGCCCCCGCCCCTCCCAAGGCAAGACTGCTCTATGTTTCGTCCAGTTGGGGGAGCTATCTACAGTACTTTCAGGACATTTGGGATTGTACCATTCCAGATGCATGGGCTGAGATGTCTAAAAAAAATACAGAATACATTTCGGCGACACTCCTTCTCACTATTGTTTTGAGACTCCTGCTATCTGGAAAAGTTAGCTTCACTTCACCAGGGGATTAAGTTGCTGCTCCAGAAGGCAGCCGTCATTCTAGCTCCTCCTGGAGAGATTTTCCATGGTTATTTCTTCCTGCTTTTCCTGGTGCAGTAGAGGTCAGGAGAGTTCTGCTCTGTGCTGGACCTCAAGGGGTTCAACCAGTTTATCCCTCATGTGTCTTTCAAGATGGTGTCTCTCCAGTTGACTCTGCCTGTTTTACAGAAGGGTGAGTTCCTGAACTCCGTCGATCTCATGAATGCCTAACTCCATGTCCCAGTGCATCTGTCTCAGCAGATGTTCCTCTAGTTTGCTGTTTTGAGCAGCCACTACTAGTTCTAGGTCCTGTCCTAGCATGAGTCCCAATCTGTTGGCACTGTTGGTGGGTATTTTGCATTTCGAGGGTGTCCAATTCTTCTCTTATCTGGATGACTGGCGGATTGCCTCCTATTCTTTTCCCAAGGTCCAGGTGGGAGTTCTGAGGGTGACCACATTTTTGCAGGAGGACAGCTTCTTCATTAAATAGAAAAGTCCCAGGTCCAGCCGTCCCAAGATCTCCTCTTCATTGGGGCCGGCTTCAGGATGGAGGTCTTTGCGTCAGAGGAACGTTGCGTTTATCTACGCTCCCATTTGTCTTCTCTCCTTCTTCATCCCTTGGTGTCGGCAAGAACCTGGCTCTGCAGTCAGGGAGAGATGTCCTCTTCATTGGCACTTTCCCTCTGGGGAGAATGCACTGGTATCCCTTGTTCACCATCTCTGACTGGACCCTCTCGTTTGAACAGGGTTTTTTTTTTATTCCAAATGCCTTGCTGGTTCTCATGACCAATGCCAGTGGGATGAGATGGGTGCCACTCTGAGGGCTTTTGCTGCACAGGGGAGGTGATCTCAGACAGAGATGCTTCAGTCTTTCAATTGGAAAGAACTTATGGCAGTTCTGAAGGCCTTTTTGTTTTTTTGTCCCCTATCGTTGCACACAGCTGTGTGTGTTCAGACAGACAACCAGGTTGTCCACTCTTGTATGAATCGGCAGACCGGTATGTGCCCCTCTCTGTTTATCCTTTCCTGGAGAATTTGCCATTGGGGAGAATCCAATCTCCTGGCTCTTTTGGCAGTCTGTCTTCCAGGGAGGGAAAATGGGCCTGCTGATGCTCTGAGTTTGAGGTTTGTGTCCCCTGTAACAATGTGTTTGGGTTTCACAGTGTTTCAGTCAATTCTTCTTCAGTTTGGATACCCTTGCCTGGATTTGTTTGCAATGGACGATAATGCCCTCCTTCCACAGTTTTTCAGTCTAGTCCCATCTTCAAGAGATTGGATGGTGGATGCCCCAACAGTTTCCTGTCCATTATTCTTTATCACCCATCCCTCTTTTCCTTCATGTGGTTCAGAAGGTGATGCCAGACCAGGTGGAGCTTCGGTTGTTTGCCCCAATTTGAACAATGCACCCTGCCTGTCAGTCCGACTCCACTGGGTGTTGCCAATCCATCCGTCCCCACAACATCAGCCGCTTCTTCCTCTGGCCATTCTGCACAGGTTGAAACCTGTGGTTTGGCGCTTGAGAGGCAGTCCCTCTTAGAGAAAGGGTGTTCTTTGGATGCTGCAGCATTGATCCAGCAGTCTCAGGGACAGTCTACCCATAAATTGTATGACAGTCATTGGCAAAATTGATCCATCTGTTGTAAGAACATAGGTTTGTCATCTTCCCCTTGTGATCCTACAGCAGTGTTGGAGTTCCTTTGAGATGGATTTCAGCTGGATTTGGCTGTGTCTACCCTCTGAAGTCAGTGGGTGGCTGTCCCAGTTTTTTGGGGGCTGGTGTGTTGTCTGTTGCCCCTCTAGTGGCTCGCTTGCTTTGCAGTTGTTTTCTGAGATGTCCTATTGTTCATCCCCCAGTGCCACTGCAGGACATGCCTCTAGTTCTACTGGGTTTGCAGGATGCTACGTTGGAGCCTTTGGAGTCCGCTGATTTTAAGTTTCTGTCTGTCAATGTTGTGTTTCTGGTGGCCATTTCTTTTGGGAGACTGGTTAGAGAGACTGGGGCTTTCCTATTGTACCTCTCATTCCTTTGCTTTTTCCCAACAAATTGGTGCTACACTAGTCCTGCCTTTCTCCCTGAGGTGGTTTCCAGATTTCATTTGGATTCTGATATTGTTTTGCCAACTTTTTATCCTTCTCCTGTGTCAAAGGAGGATATGCATTTGCATTCTTTTGATTTCTATTGTGCACTTTCTGTGTATTTTCAGCTCACTGCCTTATTTTGCAAATCTGATGTCTTTTGTGTCTCCCTTGATCTGGCGAAGAGGAGTCTGAAGCCTTTTCTCTCTACCTTGTCCTGTTGGATTAAATTGGTAATTTCTCTGCATTTTACCCTGGCAGGTATACTGGGGTGTCACTGCCTCCTCGGTGGCATTTAATGAGGCTTCAATTTGTGACTTTTTTTTACTCCCACTTGGGCTTTGCCTCACACTTTTATGATCCATTTCCGTTTGCAATTGGGTGGAGATGTAGCCTCTGATTTTGGTACTGCTGTGTTGAGTTCTGTAGGTTCTTCTGCAGTGTAACATGCTAATGTTTTGGTTCATTGTATTCACTAACTGCAACTGTTTTTGCTTACTCATGGTGTGGTTTGTTTAAAAATCAGTTTTTGGTTTGTTATTTACTCATACGTAAGGGCTGTAAGAAGACGACAGACAAGGAGGTAATACCCGGTTACTTACCGCTAATTTTCATTACTCTGAGTCCATGTCTACCTCTTCCTGTTGTTCAACATATTTATTTCTATGCTTGATTATTTCAGGAAGTCCTTTCCAATAGGTGTTGTATAGTTACTCATAGTTATGGGGTCCATCTTGGATTGGGAAGGAAAAGCCAAGTTTGTTAATTTGGTTCTGCATCAATTAAAATAAACTCATACCTAAGGACTGTGGTGAGGAAGACATGACTCTGAGTAATGAAATTAAGGGTAACTAACCCGGGCATTGCTTGGAATCCTGACTTGGCAAAAGCTCCTGTTTTCTTTCAAACCAGGAACATCAGGTTACTCGAATTAAAAACATTGGGACAATATGTTATTTGTATAGGAAAGGATCATGTAAAAGAAAAGTATCATTACATTTCTATCATCTACTTTCAGGAAAAACTCAACAAAGTGTACTACTGTAATGAGCACAGAATTGTCAAACTTTTCACTTTCTACAGTTTTAAGCATTAAGGATCGTACCATGAAAGCAGATTTGTTACTGCACATAATTATAATTTATTGGCACAATTGACATAAAACATACAGAGAGTAGTTTGGTTTATTGAGTGCTCGTAACAGGGTAAAAATGTAAAATGTGTGTGTACTTGTATAGCGCACTGCCACCCCCAACGGGGGTATCCTGGCGCTTTTACTCATACCGCTGTGGAACCCTTCCTGGCCTTTCCCTGTGAAATGTCCACTCCTGGGCACCCCCATGGTGAAGCCAGGCATCCCAGCGCTGCTGGGGCCGTTGTGGAGATTAAGCAAGCTATTGCCCAGAGTTGCAGCGTGGGACCCATGATTAGAATAGGCACTGAGGCAAGAATGATCAGGTCCGAGGAAATTGAATCCACGACCCGCCGAGGCGGGGGATTGAACTCTGGTCCCCGGCCAGAACTCTGCATCAGGGTCTGCCGCTCTAACCATTGAGCCACACTTCTCCTCCAGGGTGAGGGTTTCATGATGCTAGTTGCCCATTGACTACAGTCCATGCTCGACAAAAATGCTAAACAGGGAAGGACAGGTATTCAAGGGGTTCCTGGGTCAAAATTAGTCCGTCTTGGCACAAGGGATAGAGTTTCATAGTGAAGGCGCCGTAACTGAGCAACTCCGGTCTCCAAAAGCTGTTTCTTTAAGGCTGGGAATGAAGTCTGGGTGATTTTGTGGATGGTTCTAAATGAGCTATTTCAATTTTCTCACTGTTGATCTGCATCATTGTGATTGAAAGGTATAAGGAACCAAAAACATTGGTCTGTGGAAAACTAACACATTATCATGCATGTTGAAATATGCACAAATGGTTAAATACAAATGTGGATAAACACAGCTGAGCAAATATTCTCATAGCATTCTCTGTAGCTGTAACTCTGATTAATAATTTTACTTTTATAGAAAGTCTGATAAGTTTTCTTTCCTGCTTGTACCGATCATCTTAGGTAACTGCATCTGCTTTCCAGTTGGACATGTCAGATCAAAACTAATAGTGACAAAACATTGAAAGAAAAACACTGAACACCAGAGTTGTCTCGTTTTAGTGTGCGAGCTGACAGAAGAACTGCTGGTTATCTTTGTCTTTACACATCATGGTGACCTGTTGTTTTACTAATGATATTACATTTATTCACTATTAGTGTCATGCCTTACCCGTTTTTGGAGTGATGGTGCATGCACATTTTTGACAGAAAATACCACAATAAATGCTTGTGAATACCCATATACTTTCTTTCCAATCCCAACATTCCTTTTGGTTATCATATTTACCACCTCAGGGAATAACGTTACACACTACTTAACTAAATATATGATAGGAAGAGCGGAATGTTCAGGTGAAAACCCTGCTTTCTGAACTTTTTTTGACAAAAACTACAGTCTAGTCAGTGGAGGATTGACTGGCAACTAGCCATATTAACCGCTATTTATTTTACACTGTAACACATCAATAAATTTTAAAAAAAAACTTTTTATGCAGTCTGTATATAGATTTGCAAAACACACAAGATGATGGACGGAATGTTGCACATTTGCAAAACATTCACCCCCAGTCACAGATCTGGGTTTAATCCATCGTTATTTTGCTCACCACGCCACCCCAGTTCAGACATGGCTGGGTTCAAACGGGAACGGCATGGTGAGCAAAAAAAATGATGGATTTAGGCCCATATCTCTGTACTGGGGTGAATGTATGACATTGTTCTGCATTCTGTCGATCAACTGTTATTTTTGCATTTGTCACCCCGAGTGGAAAGGGGATGCCCAGACGTGGGTCCCGTGCTCTCCATGCCACTGGAATCAAGCTATCCTGGCTGAAGAGGGGTGAAACCCCGAAACCAGTCCTAGGATGCTTGTTTCCAGTCCAGGGAGGACCTGGCTTGGCAGTTCGGGCTGGACTGTACCCATGAGGCACAGGGTCAAGACTGATTTGCATATGGCTGGGTTCAAACTGGAATGGCATGGTGTGCAAAAAAACGATGTTTTTATGCCCAGATCTCTGTACTGGGGTGAATGTATGGCATTTTTCTGTATTCTGTCCATCAACTGTTGTTTTTGCATTTATCACCCGAGTGGAAAGGGTATGCCCAGACGTGGGTCCCGTGCTCTCCATGCAACTGGAATCAAGCTATCCTGGCTGAAGGGGGGTGTAACCCCGAAACCGGTCCTAGGATGCTTGTTTCCAGTCCAGGGAGGTCCTGGCTTGGCAGTTCGGGCTGGACTGTACCCATGAGGCACAGGGTCAAGACATATTTGCATATGGCTGGGTTCAAACTGGAATGGCATGGTGAGCAAAAAAACAATGGATTTAGGCCTAGATCTCTGTACTGGGGTGAATGTATGACATTGTTCTGCATTCTGTCCATCAACTGTTGTTTTTGCGTTTGTCACCCCGAGTGGAAAGGATATGCCCAGACGTGGGTCCCGTGCTCTCTATGCCACTGAAATCAAGCTATCCTGGCTGAAGAGGGGTGAAACCCCGAAACCGGTCCTAGGATGCTTGTTTCCAGTCCAGGGAGGACCTGGCTTGACAGTTCGGGCTGGACTGTAGCCATGAGTCACATGGTCAAGACTGATTTGCATATGGCTGGGTTCAAACTGGAATGGCATGGTGTGCAAAAAAACGATGGATTTATGCCCAGATCTCTGTACTGGGGTGAATGTATGACATTGTTCTGCATTCTGTCCATCAACTGTTGTTTTTGCATTTATCACCCCGAGTGGAAAGGGTATGCCCAGACGTGGGTCCCGTGCTCTCCATGCAACAGGAATCAAGCTATCCTGGCTGAAGGGGGGTGTAACCCCGAAACCGGTCCTAGGGTGCTTGTTTCCAGTCCAGGAGGACCTGGCTTGACAGTTCGGGCTGGATTGTAGCCATGAGTCACATGGTCAAGACTTATTTGCATATGGCTGGGTTCAAACTGGAACGGCATGGTGAGCAAAAAATGATGGATTTGGGCCCAGATCTCTGTACTGGGGTGAATGTATGACATTGTTCTGCATTCTGTCCATCAACTGTTGTTTTTGCATTTGTCACCCCGAGTGGAAAGGGGATGCCCAGAAGTGTGTCCCGTGCTCTCCATGCCACTGGAATCAAGCTATCCTGGCTGAAGAGGGGTGAAACCCCGAAACCGGTCCTAGGATGCTTGTTTCCAGTCCAGGGAGGACCTGGCTTGGCAGTTCGGATTGGACTGTAGCCATGAGGCACAGGGTCAAGACAAATTTGCATATGGCTGGGTTCAAACTGGAACGGCATGGTGAGCAAAAAAATTATGGATTTAGGCCTAGATCTCTGTACTGGGGTGAATGTATGACATTGTTCTGCATTCTGTCCATCAACTGTTGTTTTTGCATTTGTCACCTCGAGTGGAAAGGATATGCCCAGACGTGGGTCCTGTGCTCTCCATGCAACTGGAATCAAGCTATCCTGGCTGAAGGGGGGTGTAACCCCGAAACCGGTCCTAGGATGCTTGTTTCCAGTCCAGGGAGGTCCTGGCTTGGCAGTTTGGATTGGACTGTAGCCATGAGGCACAGGGTCAAGACAAATTTGCATATGGCTGGGTTCAAACTGGAACGGCATGGTGAGCAAAAAAATGATGGATTTAGGCCTAGATCTCTGTACTGGGGTGAATGTATGACATTGTTCTGCATTCTGTCCATCAACTGTTGTTTTTGCATTTGTCACCTCGAGTGGAAAGGATATGCCCAGACGTGGGTCCTGTGCTCTCTATGCCACTCAAATCAAGCTATCCTGGCTGAAGAGGGGTGAAACCCCGAAACCGGTCCTAGGATGCTTGTTTCCAGTCCAGGGAGGACCTGGCTTGACAGTTCGGGCTGGACTGTAGCCATGAGTCAAATGGTCAAGACTGATTTGCATATGGATGGGCTCAAACTGGAATGGCATGGTGAACAATAAAACGATGGATTTAGGCCCAGATCTCTGTACTGGGATGAATGTATGACATTGTTCTGCATTCTGTCCATCAACTGTTGTTTTTGCATTTGTCACCCCGAGTGGAAAGGGTATGCCCAGACGTGGGTCCCGTGCTCTCCATGCCACTGGAATCAAGCTATCCTGGCTGAAGGGGGGTGAAACTCCGAAACCCGTCCTAGGATGCTTGTTTCCAGTCCAGGGAGGACCTGGCTTGGCAGTTCGGGCTGGACTGTACTCATGAGGCACAGGGTCAAGACTGATTTACATATGGCTGGGTTCAAACTGGAACGGCATGGTGAGCAAAAAAACAATGGATTTAGGCCCAGATCTCTGTACTGGGGTGAATGTATGACATTGTTCTGCATTCTGTCCATCAACTGTTGTTTTTGCATTTGTCACCCCGAGTGGAAAGGGTATGCCCAGACGTGGGTCCCGTGCTGTCCATGCCACTGGAATCAAGCTATCCTGGCAGAAGAGGGGTGACACCCCGAAACCGGTCCTAGGATGCTTGTTTCTAGTCCAGGGAGCAGCTGGCTTGGCAGTTCGGGCTGGACTGTACCCCTGAGGCAAGGGTCAAGACTGATTTGCATATGGCTGGGTTCAAACTGGAACGGCATGGTGATCAAAAAATCGATGGATTTGGGCCCAGATCTCTGTACTGGGGTGAATGTATGACATTCTTCTGCATTCTGTCCATCAACTGTTGTTTTTGCATTTATATATAGATCTGGACACACCAAGATGATGCTTTAAGTCATATATATATTTCCTTTAGGATGTATGGCTGTCATTCACAACATGAACAAAAACAAAAGGTTTATCAGTGACTGAGGTGACATATAGTGATATATAATGTGACAATGATAGACTAACGAACATAACATAAATGCATAAATGGCAAAACAGTGAAGGATCTCTGCTCAATTTCAAAGTTCAAAAGTAACCTGTCATGTCATTGATTCAAGTTACAGTGACTAAGGACATGAGTATATAGTACACAGATATGCTTTTGTAGTACACTAGAGTGGGGCAAGAGGGATTGGCAGGAAAATAGGGAATATTTTGTGCGAATTTGGGGAAATTTAAGAAGGGTTTTAGGGAGGCACAGTCAAATAATAAAACATGCCCACAAAAGAGAAAGACAATTGCTATTCACAAATGTTACATTTGATAAGTTGATACACTTTTTATTATTACAATATCAACATTTGTTTTTTAGGTAGTAGTAATGTAAATCACACATTCCAACAAGACTTGAAACGCATGCAACACATACACTCCTGCAGGGGAAGAGAGTGAAAAGTCGAACATTAGAACACATTTGTTTCACTATGTCGATGTATGTCTTTAATACTTTGCCCCTCTTTTTGAGGAATAATTACTTGAGAAAGAGAGAGGAGAGAAGAGAGAGGATTTACTTACATGTGTTTTAGGGAGTAGGTTGGTTAGGTTGCTTTACGTAATGTTAAGTGTAATGTGTTATTAGTAAGTGTAATGTTTGTTTTGTTAGCATATCTAATGTGTTAGATAGGTATACAAGTATGATGCCTGCCTATCTGTGAAGGATAGGAGGAAGGACAGAGTCTTGGTTTGCAAAGCGTTGTGAGGATCCGTGTCGAAGATCATTTGCACAGCCGAAGCGATGTGACGCTTCTGAGATTTAGCGAAGCTGTGATGATAGGGCCTCTATCATTGTGGAGGATCCCACCAATGGGGTTTGTGATGCAAAGTCCGTGTCGAGGATGCAGTTTGCAGTCAGGCCGATGCAGTGGTTCCAAAGAGCTGCGATGCAATGCTGGTTTTGTGACGGGTCCAATCTATGTAGCAGCAGCAAGCAAAAGCGTCTGCAGGCCCTTCTGTAATACCAAAGTACCTCGGGGTGCACAAAGCGTTCATTCTGCTCAGGGCTGCACCGCGCATCAGAGGAGATGCTTCAGTTCATCTGGACCTACAGAGTACTTTAAGCCCACTTCCAAGGATGCAGGACTGGGGTGGCATCACTTTGCAGGGTAGACTCATATATGGCAGATCCCAGGGACAAATGCAGGTTATTGGAAGCCTGTTGGGTCCCTGAGGCTTTGGATCAGGAGGCCAGCCAAAAATCCCTTGGAGCCACTCTGGGTTTTTGGTTCAAGAGAGGTTGGTCCAGTCCTTTTCACCCAGGCAAGAGGGCATCAGGCAGTAGGTCAGCATAGCAGGGCAGCAGTTTATTCAGAGCAGCAGCCCTTCCTCCTGGCAGGGTTTCCACAGCTCCAGAAAAGTACTGAAGTGAAGGTGTCTGAGGTCCAGTATTTATACACAGTTAGGCCTTTGAAGTGGGAGAGAAGCAAGCATGCCTTTGAAGTGCACATGTGCCCTGCCTTCCAGGCCCTGGCACCAGACTAACTATAGGGAGGAGGCAGCCCTTTGAGTGGAAACAGAAACCAGGCTATTCAAGTGTAAGTGGGCCTGGGCCCAGCTCCTCCCTCCCATCCTGTCAGGGATGACCCATCCAGCCACACCTGAGCTCCCATTGTGTGTGGCTGTCTAGGAGAAATACACAAAGCCCAACTGCCACCTACACCCGGTTATGTGACCCAGAGACAGGCTGCAGGCACCAAATGGCTGAGGCAAGAAAATGGCAACTTTCTAAAAGTGTTTAACTAAAGAGGGTTTTGGCCGTAATCAGTAAGGCAAGGCCAGTTTTAATAAGCACACAACACACATGCCAATACTGATGTCAATTTTACCTCACTTCACATGATCACACATGACACTTATTGTGACCGTAAATCATAATTTTGTTCATTTTTTCATTCAAGTCTTTTGTTTTTGGTGAAAATATGTTTTAAAAAATTAATCGGTTTGTTCAAAGCAACATAGAAACTTTTCCAGAAGACCACAACATTAGTTTGAATCAAATTATGAAATACTTAAAAATTCTTAAAGTACAAAAGAATATATTTTAAAAAAGCGATTCCTAGTGGAGTCACATATCAAGTTACCTAATGAATATGTATGAGGTAGTTTGCAAGTTGTAACCCACTGAGATTCACTGCCATCACAGGGTGGTTGCTTCCTGGGGCAGTATATCAACCTCCCTGTGATTGCTTTAAATAAAGCATTTTTTTTAAAAATGCAATATGTTTTCCTTCAAGGAAAGAAAGTGAAACTTTTACATTTCATTTTTTGGGACCACTGCCTGCTCTTAAAAAATATTTTTTTGTACATTCTCAAAGGAGAAGGGGTCCCGCTGAGGTGTCGGCAAAACATTAATGTTTTGCAACCAGAATTTGTTTGCAAACTATTCAGATTTGGGATTTGGAAAGGATTTCCTAAACATGCCCCTTCCAAATACCAAATCAGTATGAATTCACAATTTGGGGTTTATATATACCAAGGGCCGTATTGCATAAAGTGCTGTTGGGGTGCAACGGGCATTTGCGTCGGCTTTGCGCACCCCAGAGGTACTTTGGTATTACAGAAGGGCCTGCAGACGCTTTTGCGGCCCCTTCTGTAATACCAATAGTGCAGGCGCTCATAAAGCACAAGTGCTATCTTCAAGGGGGCATTCCCTCATTTGAATGGGGAATGCCCCATGCAAATGAGGGAATCCCTTTGCCTCTGCACCCGCACTGTATTACCGACGTGGTCAGAGAGGCAAAGAAGCCCTCAGGAGGTGCACTGGCAATGTGCCACCTAAAAGCTGCAGCACGGTCAGTGCATCTCTTGAAACCAGCCTTCTACAGGGGGTAAGGGGTGCCCTATGGAGCCCCAGAAAATTTCTTGCAGGCGGGTGAACAACTGCACCCCCTGCAAGAGGATCTCTATTCCCTTTTAAAAGTGCAGGCGGGTGCCGTCTGCACAGTGAGACACGGCTTTAAAGCAGCAACTCCATAATTCACGTGAATGCGCTGCCCCAGGGCAGCACAAATTTGCGGCTACCCTGGGGGCAGCATATTCCCGATAATGCAGAGCATTTTCCTTTGTTGCCCAGGGGGCACCTTATTAAAGGTGCGCCCAGTGCAATGAAGGAAAATGCACTGCATGTGTAATGCAGCCCTAATTAGCTTTTTTGCATTCACAAACGGGCCTATTGTGCAAATTGCCCCATTTGTGACTGCAAATATGTTTTGTACATCTGGCCCCTAGTACCTAAACCTGTAGGTCGATGTAGGCCATTCCACCTGCAGACTCAGGCCGGAGGGGTAACAAATAAAAATGTAAGATGTAGTTGACTAGAGTTTATATGAGATCGAGAACTGGCATGTTAGTAATTTCTCACAAAGTGTGCATGGTCTACAAGTGCAATTTTGCATCCACATAGTTTTTAATTATTCTTGATTTATCTTCCTAGATACATTTATCACAATTAAAAGTTACTTTCTCATAACCAATGTGACTAGAAACACTTACTTTCTGTGTTACCCTTTCTCTGATAATTCTGAGAATTGCTCATTGTTACCTAACTGATCAAGTGGGATTAGGCAATGTATGTGGGTAATAGCAAAGGCCCTGATTGCTGTTTGCCTGATTAACAGCGTTATGTGCAATAAGTAATTGTAATACACACATATCAATTATTAGCTGTGCAGCACACATCACACTCCTGTAATTTCCCCCAAGTAATTTTCAGCAAGCAGGTCATTCTGCTGAAATATACTGGGAGAAAATTGCCTAGTGTAGATTTTGACACTGTAAGTACCCAAATCTGGATGCCATGCCCCATCTCTTAGGGAGATTTATAACTGGTCAAAATTGATCACGCCTGGCAAATTCCATTCTCCGTGATGATAGGAAAGGATTTTGTATTTGAGCTTGTGGAATTCATGGCAGGTGCAGTATCTATGAATTTATGTAATTTAGGTATTGCACAGGCGCATCAAAACTAAGTAATGAGAAGCTATGAGAACAGTTTGTAGGAGAATGAGTATGCAAACCCTAGGAAATCTTTTTAGGTCTCGCCTGACCCAGCGCATGCGCTGGTCTGGCGAGACTTATTGAGAGGGCTCCAAAAAGTGCTACCAGGCAGCCTAGAGCTACAGTGCATGTGCGCGGGCTCGCGCGCCGTGCTTTACCGCAATTTACTTTCACTTTCGCGGCCGCTTTGATGTTTGATCACGATCACTTTCGCGGCCGCTTGGCATAGCCAATAGGTCTCGCTTTTGGGACCTTATAAGTATTTAGTTATGCAACTGTTGCATGGCTAACACTTATAAGGTCCCAAAGGCGAGACCTATTGGCTATGCCAATGCTTGTTTAGCTTTTGCTACTCTCTGAATGTGATAGATATCCCACTCCATCCTCTTCAGTTACTGCACCTATTTGTTCCTTAAGCGGTGTGTAAACTTGTCGCTCGTAAGTTAGTTTCTCCACATGTTCCTCCTCGCATTTCTGTTGAAATGTAGCTGTCGTCTTCTTTCTGGCACCTCAAAACAATCGCCTTCACTTTCCTGGTAAAACAACATGGCAATTATGAGAGGAATCAAGATAGGAAAAGAGGGCAGTATGAGGCCTTTCTGTACCACTTCTGTACCACAAGTACTTCTGTTTAACTGTGCACAAGTAATTGTATCAGCGAGTAATCACTTCATATTATACTTTGTACCTTTGTAAAGCTCTCCTGATGGTTTCCTTGTAAAATTCTCTTTGTGAAGCAAGCTACTGATTTCTACTCCCAATTTGGACTTTTCTTCTCAATCCGCATTTGGAATCAGACGGACCATCATTTTAACAGGCCGTCCTCCCATTCTTTATATTAACCAGCCATTTCCACATCTTATGTAGGGCGAGTCGACATGTTTATTTGTCTTTTGAAAAACTCTCAACATTTCTTGTTTTTTTTCTATGTCTGGGCGATGTTGTTTCATAAGTTAAGCCAATTATTGTTTGTTGAGAAGCAACCGTAATTACCTTGATTAGCACTTGTAGTTGCCGAATCATTTCTCTAGATAATGAGTAATAGATTATGTGTAAGGACCCAGTTATGTCACTTTCAAACAATAGGTATAGGACACTAAATCAACAACACTTTAACACAAATCAATACATACAATTTTCATTCTTTGTAGTCTTCAGTTTTTTTTATTTCACATAAACATACATTTGAGGAAAAAAAGGTAACAGATGACAGCACGGGTAATACAGCCAACTGGTGTTTTGTGTGTGTGTGTAGGGGGCGGGATCAAAACAATTTTTTCAAGTCCTTTTGCTGATATTTGTATCCGTCCTCTTTTGATTATGAATATGAGTATGTAGAACTCCTGTTTTTGGACTGAAAATAGGTGCTTAGCTCCATTCCTTAACGATTCCTCAGTTGTTCATTCACAAAATGTTTCCTTTCTACACAAACTTTTCTTTTCGATTGACTTCCTACTAAGGTAATTTTCTAAGATAATATTAGTATTTGAAATGCATTTTCTCTATCAAGTTCCCCCTTGGTTCTTTGCACTGGTGCGTTTAAATACACATACATTTTGTCAAAATGGAACGTGTTTCTGTAGAAAATATAAGTTAAAGACACTGAACAAAAACTCAAGATTGAATATCTTGATTTTGTTCGTGGTGCTGATTTAGTGCTGCTCACTGTTGTACAAGTTTCCTGCGCACTCGCTCAAATTGTGACCTTGTTGACAAGAACATCACATTAATAGCCTTACTCTCAGATGAACCTCTTTATGTGACTGCATATACTTATTTTGATTGTGAATAACATTTTCAGAGTATGTCTGAGAAGAATTGAAGAGAGCTAAAAGAAGAAGAAAAATGTGCTTTACAATGCAGCTTACATTGACACCCCCAATTAATACAATAATTGAATTATGGTCTATTTCAATACGGTCCTGCATAAATACACCAAGTAACTTTAGAAAAAAAAAAACGACAGTGTCTTCTGGCGAAGGGCAGGTATTCTAAAACCACAGTTCTGACTATATCCAAAAGAGAGTTACTCACCCCACTCACGGGTAGCGGATGTTGCCATTTTTATGTGGGTAATTAACCTGTGAAACAAAACATATGTACTTATTGTCACTAGAAACATTTCTAGTCAATATCACAATCAACTGCCAGATAAATAAATCACTAAACTCTGCCTACAAGATTTCTGCTAGCTTTATCCAACTTCCACAACCATCATCATATTGACCCACCGACTACTAAGCTACACCAAAGAACTCTTGTTGAAACTCTGTTTCAGTGCAGTATTTTAGGTTTGAAATGCCCAGGGCCAGGGTTACTACCGGATTGTGCTGGGACAAATCCACACACAGTGATGTAAAGTAGCACAAACTCTTTCACAATTATTAACATTCCAGCGCAAAATGTATTTTGTGATGGCAAGGTGCCTTTTTCTCAGCACAAGCCTTGCTTTGCACCACTTTGACTCGCTGGGGGAATTGCTTGGGTATATGGGTCGATCAGCGCAGAAACCCATAGTATTTGACACAAAGTCTGATGAACTAAAATAGCCTCACCAAGCTTTGCATCAAAATATAGTGCCTCCTTAGGGATTGTTTGTTGCTAGCAGCCAAGATGTTTGCCTAAGCGAATTCCCGTTCCAACAGATCATGGCCATGCCACCAAAAAAGTTCCCCCTTTCGGCTCACTGCAGATCTGAATGTGGTGGTGGAGGGAGTGTGATGTCCCTGGACTGATGCAGTTTGGAGGAGATCAACGACAGGCAGCTGCGCTCACTTCTATCAGAGCGACTCCACTGGGCCAGGGATCGTGAGGCAGCCTAGCTTGGGCGGCTTTAGCACTGGTGGCACCCCGTGTGACAATGTTTGTTGGTACCTCCCAATGATCTCCTTCACAGATTCCTTTACTGCCACCCTTTAACAGTGCCCCTTAATTCTCATACTCACCCCCTCTCAAATGCATCTCTTGTTTTATAGTGCCACTCATACCAGTGTAGGGTGTCAGAGCACTTTGCATCACACACACATTACACAGAGACAATGGATCATGCATGGGTAAATCAGTTTTAAGGAAATGTACATAAGATAGAGGATTACAGGGTGTGGGAGTCACATGTCAGCCATACTAGTAGGAAGCTTAGTTTCAGTGCTTAGTCCAGAGAGGCATAAACTCAAAATTGTAAATGTAACACCATGGTTGGTGGTTGTCTTTACTAATTAGATTAATGGAAGACTGGGGAAAATAGTAACTCTTTAACCTAGAACTTGCAGTTTGCATGCACCTCTTTGATGACAGTTAAAAGCACACTGTACTGTTAGGATTTTAACATATAAGCTGCAAGTAACAAAAGGATCTCTCTGACAAGAGCAGTAACCAACTGAACTAGCTACATTATATGCACTTTGTGATCTGCATGGTACACACGCTTTGCAGCAGGCATATTAAGCCTCCACACTACTCTAGATAAGTTAAAACTTTCACTAGACAAAACTTTGTTCTCTCTCCAGCAGCAGAGGCTCCTCTAATAAGTCTGAGGGGAGGCGTCCCACTGCTCTTTGTGCAGTGGAGAAATAAAATGATAATATTACAATGTTAATATCATTTTGTTTTTCTGGACTGAAGCAAGTCTGTGGGGTGGGGCGGGGCTGGGCCACCAGGGTAGGAGTGGTTGGGGCACTTAAGTGCGTATGACAATTTGGCCAGCCGTCTTGGGCATGTTGCAGTGGCTCCAGTCGCACCGCCCTGCACTCTAGCAGAGACCCAAAATCTTGCTCTCTGCACCAGTGAAATAGGTGCTAGTCTGACGATCGCTGCTTTGATCGGACTTCAGGGGAAGTACAGGCGGGGTGCTCCTTTCCCCTGTTAATCAGTATATATTCACCAATCATCCTGTGGTGCCGGTCATTATGGGGATATGGCCTTTTGAGTCCCAGTTAAGGAGGTGCACAATGGAACGGAATGCACCCCAGGTGATGGGAATATAGAGGGGTGAGAACTGTGGAATATGGGAGTTGAGGAACCTAGACAGGGGGGTAGGACAGAGCACACTGTGATCAACTGCCCTGGATGTTGGTAGATATATATGCAGTTGCAGAGTGTGGCTGGCGGTGGAGCATTGGTAGCACAACCTGTAGGAGACACTAACAATTGAGGGGCCAGATTGCTGAAAGGAGGCAACCAAAGGCATGCAGTAACTCTGGAATGGAGCCATCCAGAGAGTTTAGTAAGTATAGATGTGACCATATAAGGTTAACACCCTTGACAAGTGACTCATGCTACCAGCAGGACAGATAGTGACAGTGCAGTGTGTGGCTGCATTTTTTGAGACACCAGTTAGATTTGTGTTGTAAGAAAAGCAATTAGAGTTGTGGAATGAGGACTACAGTGTAGTCTAGAATGCAAGGTAAAGGGCTCCTTAGGATGGCGTAACAATCGCCACCGCCGATCGTTACACCACCCCAATGTGAAAAACCCCCGCCATATTTTGATGGTGGTGGTTATTGCAGCGGACGCAAAGTCTGTACACCACTTTTCCACCAGTGGCCGGGCAGAGCTAGGTCACTAATATGGCCTAGCAGGCACCGCCAGCCATATTAGGATGTGCTTGTGTAGAGGCCTTTCCATGGTGGCAATGCCGCCATGGAAAAGCTGGCGGGAATTGGCTTTGGGGGCCTGTTGGCGGCCCCCGGGGAGGTGGGGTGGCGGGGTGCACTGGGGGGTTACTCATGATACTTGCAGTTCCCTGCACCAAGCGGAAGGCACCACGAGGTGTCTGCCACGTGGTGCAGGGAAATGCTGTGCATGCCCTTTTACCATTGCGGACGGTGCTGCAGCCCGCAGCAACATCCACAATGGTAAAAGGACAGGATGCGCCCGCCAGCATGGTGGGCGCATCCTAATTGGGCCGGTGGGACTGCTGCACGTCTGGCACTCGGTCCCATTGCCGTTATGATGGCGGGCGGACTGATGTCCACCCGCCATCATAATGAGCCCCTCAAATATTGATTCCAAAGCTACACGCTGTCAGGACACCCTGGGTTGCCCCTCATCTGTTAGCTGGTCCAAATGTCTCAGCGAAATAAGGACAGTGCAACATGCCATACAAGGAACCAGCACACCATAGAGGAAGGACTAACTAAAATGACACAGAGCACTGCTGCTGAAGCGCAGAATCAGGACAATGAGGCCAATAAGCCCTCACTCTCAAATACAGATCTAAAACAGCTAAAAGGAAAAATACTAATCAAAAGGAAAATTTATGGGGTGTCAATCACAGTAGCCTGTTAAGGCAGAACATGGACAAAATCAGAGAGCGCTCAAAAGAGTTCTAAAACAAGGTTGGCGCTATAGAAAATGCAATTGGTAATCAGTACAGTCAACTGATTAATGTTAAAGCACAATCAATGTGGAATGGCAGGAAGAAATTATAGAAAACTTGGAAGACAGACCAAGGTGAAGGAATGTGCACATTGTGGGGATGGGCATGGAGACAAAGCTGAAGGAAACGTTTTTAGAGGCTTTTTTGCCTGCATTGCTAAAGTCACTGGACAGAACAGCAGAAATGCAAATGACAGGGCACACAAAACTCTGTGGCAAAAGCCACCACCGATGGCCCTTCCCAGTATCATAATAACACAAGTGCAGAAGCATTATGATATTATCCACACGCTGATGGAGCCAAGGAAACTAGGTGCAATTAAATAAGATGTGTATCGGATATAATTCAAAGCAAAATATGACTCAGAAAAGGAGAAGAACATCTGAGGAAGTGAAACAGAAACTGAGACAAAAGAATATACCATATGCACTGCTCCTTACAGCCCATCTGCAGATTGAGGCACGGGGGAAGACACTTACAAATAATAATCTGATAAAGCCATACAGCATTGATGAAAGTTTGGAACAGAAGCCACATTGTAATGTATTTATGAAATATGTCGTTAGCAGTTTTATCCGTATTGATTTGATTGGTGCTCCAGGACATATGAGAATGAACGAAAGGGCTGCAAGTTATAGAAATATAATGCAAATATTTCAGTTGAAATGATGCTCCTACTGAGCTAATTAGAGAAACTGTTAATTGTTTGTAGTTGCTGGTTAGGAAAAAGTGGTAGTGGCAAACCCAGTTGACCATTTACAAGGCAGGCAGTATGAACTACCCAAAAGTGGAATTAGCTAGATGTTTCTTATGATGATGCGGGAAGGATAGGCACTCATTGTGCCACATGTTAGGGCCAAGTTTGGGAGGGCCTCTGGGAGGGGGGACAGTTTGGAAGGATAGGAGGGTGAAGAAACTCACCATCAAAGAATGTTGTTAACAGATTAATAAGATTACTAGGCAAGCGATTTTAGACTTGTCCATGCCAAATGGGGGAAACAGTGAAATCATGGAGCGTTAAAGGCATTCACAGTGCCATAAAAATGGCAACAAATATTTGATTTGATTTGATGTGCATTTGTAGAGCGCGAATTGCTGCCCGGAGGCGTCCAAGCGCTAGAGAATACCGATAATCCGCCCAATGGACCCCAGAGAGAGAAGAAGGGGGAAGTTAGACTGAATGAAATAAAAAGGTTTTCAGCTGTTTACGGAAGGCTGTTAGATTGGAGTTGGCTCTGAGATTCAACGGGAGGCCGTTCCAGGCTCTGGCCGCATTGTAGGAGAATGTTCTGCCTCCGGATCTGGCTCTTTTAATTCTGGGGGCCATTGCAAGGAAGGTCTGACTACTCATATCTCAAACAAAGGCATGCACAAATAATCATGTTGCAGGAAACAAACTTGACAACAAGTAAACATGAAAAGCTCAAGGCGAAACAGAGAAGAATGAATGTGGTATGCTGGTTTTATCTACTCTTAATCAATCAATCCAGGTTGGTAAAATGCAACTACTTACCCGCAAGAGTCTCAAGGACATAGAGGGGAGGGGGGTGGCTCCTTTGAGTGCTGTGGTCATCCAAAGAGACAGGTCTTGAGGTCCTTCCTGAACTGCGGCAGAGTGGGACTTGCCGAAGGTGGAGGGTGAGGTAATTCCAGGCCTTAGCTGTAAAGTAGGAGAAAGATTTTCCTCCCGTTCTGGTCTTGTAGATGCATGGAATGGTGGCCAGAATAAGGTCGGATGATCGGAGGTGTCCTTTGGGTGCATGGAAGGAGAGGCGGTTGTTCAGGTATGTTGGTCCAGTGTTGTGAAGGGTCTTGTATGTGTGGGTGAGGAGTTTGAAGGTTATTCTTCTTTCAACTGGGAGCCAGTGGAGATCGCGGAGGTGTTGGGTGATGTGGTTGAGGCAGGCGATGTCGAGGATCAGTCTGGTTGCGGCGTTCTGGGCAGTCTGGAGTTTGCAAAGGAGTTTCTTGTTTATTCTGGCTTAGAGAGTGTTGCTGTAGTCCAGTCTGCTACTGATGAGAGTGTGCGTGACAGTTTTTCTGGATTTGGATGGAATCCATCTGAACGTCTGTTCAAGCATGTGGAGAGTTTTGAAGCAGGTCGATGATACAGCGTTCATCTGGCAGTTCATTATGAGCGTTGAGTCTAGCATTATTCCGAGGTTTCGTGTGTGGTTTTTCGGTTTGGGGGGATTTCGGAGTGTGGGGGCCACCAGGAATCATCCCATGCGGAGGGGCTGGAGCCAAGGATGAGGACTTCTGGTTCCTCAGAGTTGATTTTCAGACAGCTGTTCTTCATCCAGTTGGCAACAGCTTTCATCCCTTCTTGGAAGTTGTGTTTGGTGATGTTGGGTTTGTTGGTGAGGATGGGCTGAGTGTTGTCAGTGTAGGAGACGATGTTGAGTCTGTGGTTACTGATGATGGTTACGAGGGGGGCCATGTAGATGTTGAAGAGGATGGGGCTGAGGGACGAGCCCTGCGGTACCCCACAGTTAGTCTCTGTGGGTTCCGAGAGGTAAGGCAGGAGTCTGACTTGCTGAGTTCTGTTGGTGAGGAATGAGCATATCCAGTCAAGGGCCTTGCCACAGAATTCGTCGTCCTGGAGTCTGTTGGCTAGGGTGCGGTGGGAGACAGTGTCGAAGGTAGCTGAGAGGTCCAGGAGGATGAGGGTTGCCATTTTGCCCTGGTCAAGGAGGAAGCGGATGTTGTCAGTGGCAGTGAGTATGGCGGTGTCAGTGCTGTTGTTGCTGTGGAATCCAGATTGGGAGATGTTCAGGACGTTGCTAGCTTCTATAAAGTTTGCTAACTTGCTGTTGATGGCATTTTCAGTGTTGATGGCTGCGAATAGAAGTAGGGCCGGAAGTTTTTGAGGTCCGTGAAGAGGGTGTCTTCAGGAGGGGGCTGACTTTGACTTCCTTCCAGTGATCAGGGAAGGTCTCGAAAGAACAGTTGATTGTCAGACGTAGTTCGGGTGCGATGGCCGAGGCGGCTCTGTGGAAGATGCAGGTTGGGCAAGGGTCTGAGGGTGCTCCGGAGTGGATGCTTTTCATGGTCTTCAAGGTGTCTTCTGTTGTGAGTGGGGTCCGGTTGAGCAGGGTCTGTCGGGTGGCGTCGCTTGGAGGGAGAGCAGGAGCGGTGCAGAGGTCTTGGTTTTCAAAGTTGCCATAGAACATCTTAATCGTAAGATGGGAGAGGGTGCTGAGTCTGTTGCAGAGGTCTTGGGAGGGTGGAGCATTTGTTGTTTCGGTGAAGGGTTTTGTGAATTCCTTGATGATGGAGAAGAGTTCTTTGGCATTGTGAGCGTTGGTGAGGATTCTGTCTTGGAGGAATCTCTTCCGTGTGGATTTGATGAGATTTTGGTGTGTGTTGGTGGCTGCTCTGTAGGCGCCACTTGTTTCCGTTTTTTTTTTGCTCATCCATGTCTTTTTGAGTCATTTGCAGGAGCGTTTGGATTCTTGGAGTGTAGGGGTGAACCAGCTTGCTTTCTTGATGTGTCTTCCTATGGCTTTCTTGAGGGGATGTGTGTGTCGGCGCAGTTCGAGATCCAGCGGTGGAGGTTGCGTGCTGTGGTGTTAGCGTCTGGCGTAGTCAACCGTGGGGTGCTGATGAGGACAGAAATGAGCTGGTCTTCGGTGACTTTGTTACAACTTCTATGAGGGAGGCAGTAGGCATGCTTGTGTACGGTGGATTTTTTGAAGGAGAAGTGGATGCAGTGGTAATCTGTCCAGAGGAGTTTTGTGGTGTGGCTGTATGAGGCGCTGTTTCCTTCTGCGAAGATGGGGTTGAGTGTGTGTCCCGCTGCATGTGTGGATGCAGTGACTAGTTGCTTCAGTCCAATGTTGGTGAGGTTCTCTATGAAAGGAGGCAGTGTTTGGGTCATGGTGGTTGTCCAGGTGGAAATGTATGTCTCTGAGTCGGATGTATCTGTGGTTGCGAGGGCGTGGGGTGCGATGAGGTCGATGATAGTGTTGGTTACGGGAGCGCAGGGACTGGGCGGCCTGTAGATGAGGGTTCCAGGGAGATTAGGTTAAGAGTTGGTCTGGATCTGGAAGTGGAGGTACTCGATGAGGGTCGTTGTGTCATCCGGGGTTGTGGTTGTCATGCGGAGGGTGCTTTTGTGACTGATGGCGATGTCTCTTCCTTGACGGATGGGGCCGTCCTTGTGTAGGATCTTGTATCCATCGTAAATGGGGGTGGCGATGTCGGGTGCAGTGTTCGTCCAGGTTTTTGTGAGGAAGGCAATGTCGGGCGAGTAGGTGTTAAGGAGATACCAGATGTCTATGGTGTGCTTGTGTAGGGAGCATACGTTGAGGAGGATGCAGTAGAGAGGTTTGTGAGTGGTGAAGTCCGAAAGGCTGGGGCTGCTGCTGGGTACAAAGGTGGATGAAGGTGCAGCTGCAGTGTAAATATTTATTTATTTATAAAGTTTTATATAGCGCGAACAAGATCCCAGGGGATATCAGAGCGCTTTACAATCCAACTGGAACAGGAAACAACCACAGGAAAAAAAAAACACAAATGAACCATAAATTGCACGAAAGTTCGCATTGAAGTCAAGTTAAACAAAGTACAGTGTAAGGACAGCAGAACAAAGAATGTCAACAAAAGAAAACAAAAAAAAAAAGTAAAGTAATAGATGTTGACACAATGAAGGAAGGAACAATGTCAATGGGCCAAGGTGAGTAGCCCAATTACTGAAGGAGTTTGTTCATCAGGAATCTTTTGACTTCCAGTTTGAACACCGTTGTACTGGTGATTCTGCGTATTTCTGGAGGAAGAGAGTTCCATATCCTTGGAGCCGCACCAGAGAAGGCTCTGTGAGAGGTTCTCTTTTTGTTAAAGATAGGTGGTTTCAAAAGTAAGGTAGTTGCGCTTCTAGAGACCCTTGCACCACCAGATAGCTCAACTTTTTGCGCCAGATACCTGGGCGTCTTGAGGTGGATTGCTTTGTGGGTCATCGTGGCAATTTTTAGCTGGATTCGTGCTTCAAAGGGGAGCCAATTTAGCGTTTTTAGGACTGGCGATATGCGCTCATTGCGTTTGGCATCTGTAACCAATCTAGCAGCAGCATTCAGTGAAGCCCTTAGCGGAGCCAGGGTGTATTTAGGCAGGCCACAGAGGGTAGCACTGCCGTAATCTATTCTTGGTAGGACCAGCGCTTGAACCACCTGCTTGAAATCCTTCAGTGGAAGGAAAGGTTTGATGTTTCTGAGTGTCCTAATCAAGTGGTTTGCTCCTTTACATGTAGTGCTGATATGATTTTTCATATTCAGGTTATTATCCATGGTGACTCCTAGAGATTTGGCTGAGTTTACGATGAGCGGAGTGCGGTTGAAAGCAGTGAGATGGCTCATCCAGAGGTCAAGATTGGGGGTGTACTTCTGAGGGGAGATAAGCAAGAATTCTGTTTTTGAGGTGTTGAGCAGGAGATGGTTCTCAGTTAATCAGTTTTGAGTATAGGTTAAGATGGTGTTGAGTAATATGATGTTTTCCGGGTATGAGATTTTCAAGTAGAGTTGCGTGTCATCGGCATACATGTGGAAATCAATATCCATGGAATTAAGAGCGTTAGCTAAAGGTTCCAAGCAGAGGTTGAAGAGGATAGGAGATAAAGCAGATCCTTGGGGGACTCCCATGAGAACGGGCGAAGGCTTGGAGAGAGAGTGATTTGCCTTGACTCTTTGCGATCTGAGATGGAGGAAGGACGAGAACCACTGTAGCACCTGATCACCAAAACCCATCCTGTTTTGCAGAATGGATAAGAGGATGTCATGATTGACCGTATCAAAGGCAGAGGAAAGGTCAAGGAGGATCAGGAGGCAGGATTCATTTTGATCTAGAATCTTTAGAATGTCATCCATTACATGAATGAGGGCCGATTCAGTGCTGTGCCCCGTCCGAAAGCCGGATAGATGTTGGTCCAAGAGCTGGTAGTTCTCAATGTGGGCACAAAGTTGGGCCTGAACGCATTTTTCAAGCTGTTTCGCAAGGGTGGGTATGTTGGAGATAGGTCAGAAATTATTGAGGTCTGTCCTATCAGCGTAAGGTTTTTTTAGTAAAGGGGATACTTGAGCTGCTTTTAAGCAAACCGGGATTGTGCCTTGTGAAAGAGACACATTTACAATCCTTGTCCAGGTAGGGATGAGTGCATTCTTGATTTCCTTGAAAATGGAGGGGGGTATCGGGTCACTGAAGTGGTTGGACGGGTTGATATTCCGGAGAATCTTTTTGATGTCTTTTTCACTGAGCGGGGTAAAGGTGTACCAGGCCGCGTTGTTCTTAGGGGTCAGGGGGGTAGAGTTGAACTTTTCAAAGAGGACAGGTGGAGATGCTGCTCTGGAGGAGAGGAATTCAGCGTTCTTAGCAGCGAGGTGAGGTGAGATGATATGAGTTTAGATTTCTCAATGAAGAAGGAAGCAAGATCTTCACATGAGGGTGGACTACTTCCAGGTTCCGATAGGTTTGGACCTACAATTGATTGCTGTTTGACCAATTCAAAAAGCTTCTTGGGGCGGTTTGCCGGTTGATCTAATTGGTGTCTGAAATAGTTAGACTTGGCGTTCCTGATTTGTTTGTAGTACATGCTCCTAGCATCTCTTAAGTTTAAGTTGGTGCGAAGAGGGATTCGTTCTCCAGGAGCGTTCAACTGCCCTAAGGTTGCGACGTTCCGTGTTTAGGTTTTCATTATACCATGGTTTGGAAATTTTAGTTTAGGCATTTTTATGTTTGAGTGGAGCAATGTCATTCATGATGTTGGAGATGGCTGCATTGTAGGAGTCAGTGAGTAACTGCACCTCCGTCAGGTCCACATGAGAGGAGAGGGCAGATGTACAGTGGGCGGCTAGCTCAATAGGGTTTACTAGTCTGAGGTCCCTTTTCCATATCTTTGATTTCGTTGGTTGGGCCTTCCACAGCTGTACCTCCTTGTTGATAAAAAAAAGGATGCAGTGGTGGTCTGACCAGTCACACGGGGTAATAGACTCCAAGGTGACGGTCTGCCCGTTCGAAATAATGAGGTCAAGAATTTTTCCTTTCTTATGGGTTGGTTGGTCGCAATGCTGGGTCAGATCTTGATCACTTAGAAAGGTTTTGAGGCTAGAAACTGCCGGATCTTTAGAGTTAGCCCAGTGTAGATTAAAGTCACCAAGGAAGATTTGGGACACGGCTGAGTCACCATTGCTAGAAATGATTTCATATAATTCCTCAATGAAGGGGAGATTGTCTCCTGGGGGGTGGTAGAAAGTGTGAAGTTTACAGACCGGTAGGTTCTTACTTGAGATGTTGAGACAGAGATATTCACAGGAGGAGGGCGCAGAGGACTCAACGAGAGAGATCGAGAGTGTGTTTCTATGAATACAGGCTAAGCCCCCGCCAAGTTTCCCAGCTCTGTCTAACCTAATAATATCATGAGAGGGAGGTACTAGGATGTCGAGAATCGGAGTGGAAGCGGGATTTAACCAAGTTTCAGTGAGGATGATATTGTCTAAGTCCAGGTGTTGTATGAGATCGAAGATATCAGTGGCGTGTTTACTGGCTGATCTGCAATTTAGCAGTACACATTTAATTCGTAGTGTCTTTGAGGAGGGAGGAGTCTGGGTGATGTTCACATGAGTGAGGTTGATCTTATTGCTACCTCTGTGATTGATAGGCGGTCCTCTATTTGGGTTAGAAAGGATGGACTGTATTTGTCTCGGCGGGCTCCTGTTAGGGTTGGACCAAGTAGGGTAAGAGTTGAGCAGGTCCTGTAGCTCTGCGGATGCAAGGTAGGTCTCAAATCTTCTAGGGCGGGAATGGATTTCATGGTGGAGGAAGGTAAAGGCTTGACTGGTGAAAGTCTATCGCAAGATGGAGCATTAGAAAGGTTAGCAGCGGTGAGGAAAGATCTTAGCATGGGGAAAAGGTCATTTGAGAGGGCTTTGAGGCCCTGTAGCTCGGCTGTTAGAAGGTGCAAGTGAAGATAAATCTTCTCTAGGTGCGCTGCCCAGTCAGCGTGTTGAGGGAGAGGAGGAGAGTGGGGAAGGGAGTCTATCAGAACGGGGAGGTCTCGGAGACTACCTATAAGGTCCGAGGTGGTGGGCGGGAGATCCTGAGGAGGAAGATGGTCATATGAGTCTGACTGAAATGCAGGAGATATTGAAAGTGAGGTAGGAGTCTTAGTGAGGGGGGAGTGATCGTTAGACTAAAGGTTAGGTCAAGGACGTAACCGAATGCTTGACGATGCCCGATTATGTTCAGATGAGGGCATTAGCTTGGATTCTAGCCTCTTAGGAGACACCGGGGGAGGGCTGGGGGAAGATGACTCAGTAATAGGAGGCAAGGCAGGATGAATATCATGGGTAGTCTCAGGTCGGGGGACAGATCGGCTCGGACTGGCAAGATGAGTGTCAGGACTCGATAGGTGGGGCGTAGCAACCTGGGATGGGACCCCTCTATGGTGAACAGGTGGTGGGGCGTGATTTAGATGGAGAGGGGGAGATGAGCTTCCTAGCGTAGCGGGGAGTGGACTTGTCAGGTCCTGAGAGATGTGAGGGTGAATCTGGGGGACAATGGGTTTACTCAAAGCCGCGATTTTGAGTAACGGGAAGATGTTGGTTAACTTAAGTCGATTGGCATTTGACGCTTGGAATAGGATGATACCATTGTTATAGAGGGTGATAGTGGTATTAGCGTTGAGTGAGGATGAAGGGGCTGTTGTGAGCTTGATACCATGAGGTGTTTTCTTAGAACTTGTTATTCTGAGCATAGAGTAGAAGACCTTTCGCCAGCAAGCTCTTTTCCTGGTATAGAAAATAAGATCATTTACCTTGGGACCATTGATAGTAGAGAAATATACATCAGAGATTAGAATTTCGGGACAGGCCCTGAGAAGATGATGCTTATATTTCTTGGATGCAATTTTCGATAGGTTGGGTGGGTAGTTGATGATGGAAGCGTTGGAACCAGAGGGATCCAGAATCAGAACCATTGTGAGCAATGTGACTATTGATCAGTAGATAAGAATTGATGGTGGGGGGAGGATGGTGTTAGTGTGGAAGAAAGTAGGCACAATAGAGTGTGAAGACACCAACCAAAAGGCTACAAGGGATGGTTACCTGTGGAGAAGATATCAGCTTGCTAATCTAGTATTTCTACAGACCACCAGCTAAATGTTGATAAGCTATCCCAGATGAAGAACATGAAAGCACATAGGAAGATAAAGGAAGTAAGTTCCATTAAAAAAAAAAAAAAAGTGTGGGTCGAATGTTCATAATTAGGCCACAAGGTGGAGCTCCAAGCTAAAGCAATATCAGAAGATTCTATTAGTTTATCGTGAAATACAGATCTAGTCTGGTGTAAATAGAATCCTGAAAAGTAGCAATATGAAGATATTAATGAGGAGTAACAAATCAAAATGGGGATGAGCGACTTAAGATTCAGTTGGACTCCAACAGGTTCCAGGCAATGAAATCCGGACACCGGGAGAATGATTAAAGGAGAATTTACAACCTTTGGGCAGCGCTGGGAACTGATGGCATAAATCACATCTCCGACGAAGGAATCCAAAATGAGATAGCGTCTGCTCAGGAGGCAGGGACATCGCGAGATGGCGTGCTGAGGAGGCGAGCAAGTGAGCATATGTTGAGATCCCAAAATGGCCACTGTGATGACCAGGATGCTGGGAGCCACCAATCAGCCGCAGATAAGAAGAGCTCCGGCTTATGAAGTTAAGGAGAATGGGGACTGGAGAGGACAGGCGAGCCCTCAGCGAATACCGGTGGATGGACTACCTATCGGACATCACCGGTTCAGGTGCTGCACAGACACTCCCTCCAACCAGGCAGCAATAGGTTACAAAGTCAGCACAGAGCTCCGTGCCCCCAAGCCTTGATGGCCGGCAGAACACATCGGGAGCCGATACGCAGTCCCTGTAGATTAGCCCGAGGAATTCTCCCATCAGAGAGGTCCGCAATCACCCAACATCCGCACCATACAGAGTCATAATTTCACCGCAAGTAGGCCGATTCTTCAACGTTTTTTTCAGGCACGTTGCACCCTCCACCGGCATAGCAGCACTCACGATCAACATGCAGACTCACCGCACTGAAGCCTTCATGGGCAGGGAGCTCACGAGCGGAACTCCGATGACGATCATCTCCTACCAGGCAAATTGTCAAGCCTGCCTGTAGTCCTCCACAGGCGTCAGAGCTCCCACATGGAAAGAGTACGGGACCGGAGCTTCGAGTAAATTCGTCCGAGTGGAGACACCACAATCACCATCTTCCCACCGGCGCCGGCGCCGGCACCGGAACTGGAGGCTCGGCCGATCCAGGAGCAGGGAGCGTGGGCCTCATCCAGGGGGAGTGCATAGGGCGGTCCGGTAAGAACGATGACTTCGCGGGTGGTGAGCGCCGAAGCAGACGGGTGATCGAGAGTGAAGACTTCGAGGGTGGTGGGTGCCGAGGCAGAGACGGGCGAGCAAGTTAAATCCAGGAAGTCTAGTCCTCCAAGTGCAGGTAAGCGACTCCAAACTAGAGATTCATGGTCCAGGCGAAGTCTGCAGCATAATTTAATGTTGATGCAGGGTGGATGGCTGGGTTAGCGAGGGATATTTACCGAAACGGTGATCCCTAACCAAAGTGCTCCAAGGCTGAGCTCCTACCAGGCGCCATGTTAGGAACAAATAGGATGAAGGGCCTTAGGTGTTGTTTGGCATCGAGAGCTGGCAGTTGTTTCTGCGTCTGGGAGTGAGAGTGTGGAGGTTGTTGGAGTCGTAGACGAGGTGGGTCGGAGGATCAGGGTCCCTGGTACTGGTTTCAGGCGGGTCACAGATGGGCACAGATTAGCTTCCCTTTGGCATGCAGCGGCCACCATTAAGTAGGGATCCGGGGAGGACGGCACGAGTAAAAGGAAAAAGAAAGAGAAGGAAGAGATGAGAGGGCACAGAGGAAAGAGGCAGCGAAGGCAAGGAAAGGTAAAAAATATAAAAGATAAAAAAGATGCAAGAGACGTAGAACAGCAGAAGAGCAGAGTGCTCTCCCACTGGCCCATGATGGATGAGGAGCAGACAGGAGCCCGCAGGTGGAGGAGGGCCTCAAACACCCTGCAACTGTAAGCTCAGGGCTCAAGTGGCAGTAATCAGTGGTGGAGCTGCACTGGCGAGAGTAGTCACACTGACCATGTAAGTGGTCCTGCTGCAAGAGATGTGACCATGTGAATGGCACTGACAGTCCCATTCAAGGAAAAATAATTGTTTAGGGATATTGATCGAAGATATGTGGGAGTGCAGGAGGACTAAGAGTGGAACCAACAAGTTTTTAAACATCTATGCACTAAATATATAGATACTCTGGTATTTTATGAGGGAGTAGCACACCTCTTGGTGCCATATGACCATGACAGAATTCCCTTGTTGCGACATTTTAATTTGGTTAGACAGGCATTAAGACAGTTCAAGGTTGACTGTGAGGCCACTGAGCAGGTCTTCCTTGGCAGTGCAAGAAGCTATGGATACCCTGAATCTTATTGAGATCTGGAGGGTATTTGTAAGAGGTGTGTGAAGAGGAGTTGTTTTTTGTTTCCTACTGAGATGGAATTATGCCCTGGCATGTGATATTTCCTATTGAAGATGGAAGCAGAAGTGCTTGTTTTTACACATATAAGATACAAACAGTAACCTTGTTCATCAGGGCCGGCTTTAGGGCGGTGCGACCGGTGCGACCGCACCAGGCACTGACTTTAGGTGGGGGCGTCGTGTTTGCAAGTTAATATTAGTTTTAATAGCACCTTCTGCCAGCGTTCTGGCCTCCAGCAATTTTCAGCCCTCAATAAAAATGTCAAGATAACTCCCTGATTAATTTTCTTCCTACAGAAAGATCGGATGTTTGTCTAGTGGAAGCTATGAGTCATGGTAGGGTAACGCAGATGGTTAATGTGCCTACTGCAAAGAACCTGTAACAGCAGATCACAACGTGCATATAATTTAAATAGATCAGTAGGTCATTGGTTATTTCTGAGAGATCCTTTTTATTACTTGCAGTTAATAAGTTAACATGCTAGCATAGAACAGTGAGCTATTAGTGGCGCTATACAACTAATTTAATGCATCTGAGCGATGGAGTGGTTATGGAGACTTGAGGGGCACTGTTAAAGGGTGGTAGTGAGGGAATGCATGGCAGAGGTGGTCACTGGGGGGGCGCCAACAACCATTGTCGCACTGGGCGCCACCAGCGCTAAAGCCGGTCCTGTTGTCCATTGTATAGAGTTCCCGGCATCTTTGCTGAATGTAGTTCAGTCGCCCCATTAGGTTATATGAAATCAGGTGGAGCAAGAGGACATGTTAAAGTGTTAGAACAGGAGCTAGGAATGGGTAATTCCACATCTCTAGAAGCAACAATTTAGGAGGACAGAGGACTATTTACTTATTATATACTACATTTTGCTCAGATTTGGTTGGGAGCTGGAACAATTATGCTGTGATTTAAAAACAGATTGCACTAGTCAGTTTCAAATTGTAATCCACTATCCGATTTCAATGCATCTCTTTTACAAATGACAGCATAAAAAGATAATAATTATAGTTCACTTGTTAAGGACGAAAACCTGACTCGAGATGTTTGGTATAGGGGGCCTTGCTGCAGGTAGAGAGTTCTGTAGAGCACTTTCATATTGGCATTTCTTCGCTTAAACTTTTTGTTATCTTTGAGTGGCATGTGTCTGTAGCCACCTAAACTGAGGGCTTAACAAGCTGAAATAAAAATTCCAATTCAAGTGAGAAAACTTCACTGCATGCTACTGCGTAGTAATAGCTTTTCAGATTTTTTATATTGCCTTATCTGTGTTTTTTAATCTCCCTTGGTAAATGCGTACCTCAAGAAGCACAATCAATGAAGGTGATGTCGTACAAGAGCACTTACCAAGAAGCAGAGAGCTGTATCTAGCTAATCATTTGCTTCCACCAAGCATGTAAGCTATTAATTTTCATAATGTTATTACAATACCATATCCTGGTTGTTAGCTTTATTTTGGGTATCTCCTCTGAAAGAAATTAAAATATTTAGATATTTGAGAGCAACATGCAACTGGACTTACGTAACTGTAAATATCAATTGATATTTGCTCATTTGTTTCTTGAAGGTATCACCAACTATAGATACATTATTTGGAGATTATCATACAACAAAAATTCATAGTATCGTTTTTGTGAAAATATGAGACTTAAACTTATAACTGTTAAATGTATACAACTACTGACTACTGACTTTCAATCAGGGAGTGGTTTAAGTGACATCATAGACAATAATAGCAAAACTTGAGTTTGTATGATGTCACTTTGAATCCTGAGGTAGAAAACATTATTGAAATATACTTATCGACAATCATATATTTTCTATTTTTCCCCAAAAACATTCCTGCAGAGAGACTGATTCCATGGATTTGGCATAGGGGAGCAGTGCACAACAAGCCTTTCTTCCTTCAACTGCAAGGCGTGTTCTTAGAATAAAAATGTGTATTTGTCCTGGATATTCCCATACAACACGTGTTATCTCTCCCACCATCCCAAAAAAATCTGAACAATTATAACTGTTATCATGCCATCCTGCACCAACACGTTGGCAGGTTTATCCCTTCATCAAAATTCCTAAATAATAAACAACTAGGATGCTGGAACTGTACACTTTGGAAACAATTCCCATGTTAGTTGTGTATCCTTAAATAAATTCACAACAGTGGCAGATTCACATTGGCTGACAACAAATGCTTCCTCAGGAGCGGCCTGACTGCCACCACAGGAACTCAGAATCAACATTTCACACACAGAAAGAATTGCGAGGGGCAAAAAAATATATATATTCTTAATAAATTTACTGTCCATGTACAAATCGCCTGACACATGTTTCACAATGAAGATCACTACCTCAGGGTCTATTCAACAGTTCCGTTAGTCCAATAAATCATTAAAAAAACTAAAATATTTTTTTTTCACAAAATCCAATAAAGACATGGATAGTCCTAAATAGTAAAAGAGACCAACACAGTACTCACTTCCTCAAGTATCTATATCACTCTAAAGCACCCATCTAAAACTAAAACTGTGGAACATATGCAGACACAGCACAAGAGAGCTGATCAATTTATCAAGACTGTTAAAAAGGCCAAACACATAGGTCTCGATTCCGATTTCGTTTGGAAAGCATACCGAGCGACTCGGGTCCAGAATGCTTTCAAGATGACTCGAATAGGGAAAGTCCGATGGAATGAGTATGATACATTTTAATGCATTCGGATACAATTCGGTCGGTCTCCTATTGACTTCAATGGGAGTATGTGTTCCGAACGCGAACACAGGCTCACATTGAAGAAAGGGGTGGTTGGGGATAATCGTGCATCCTATGGTGGGCACCCCTTGGTGCCTGCCACACTGTGCTAGGTTGGGTAAAGGGGACCTATGGCTACCCCCACAGCCCTGGTTTGAAGGGCCCTGGGTGAATGGGGCCAGCTACGGGCCCTCAAAGATCGATTCCGGATACCTTTTAGATCCAGGCAAACCGAATCGGTAAGGCTGTCCGAATCTTTCATCTTACTTGCTCACTTGGAAAACCTAGTCCATAGAGCTGTATGAATCAGATCCGGAGGGCTCTATCTCTCAGAATGCCTTCTGGAACCGACTCGGTCAGCCCTAAGGCTTTCCAGGCATCGTACTTTGTTATTCGGAACAGTGAACGATTCGGTCAGAAACAAGGGCTCCGGATCAGTTTAGGCAATTCCGAATCTGATTTGGAGCCCTTCCGACCAATATTGGAATCAACCTCATAGTTGAAAAACAAATATGTCTCTTCTGCCTAAACAAATATAGGGGATTCAGATAATAGCATACCTCATAAAAAATGCACACATCTCAAAAACCTTTCTTTTAAGAATGTTCTGTCCATTAGTTACATTTACTACCATCAGGTATCACAGTGGAAGGTTTTCATTTTGAAAAACATTCTTCAAGTAAATTTCATTTATATCTTTCAAATATCACAGTATACTCACAGTCAAATAAAGGGATTCGAAAAACACAGCAGTATATATCTATTTTTACCTATATACGTTCTCCAAAGACACATGTGTAGTTACACAAATGGCATGGTTAAAAATCATATTACATCAAATATAACATTCTGCATTCCAGCAAACACCACACAAATACATTACAATATATGATACAATACTTACCTCAATTTGTATGTTCTTTTAAGAACATTCTTTCCATTAATTAGATTTACTTTCATCAGTTATCACAGTAAGAGATTTTCATTTTACACCATTCTTTAAATCGGTTCACTGGTAGAATATTGATTCCCAAAATTTCCCCATACACAAATATTGTTGTAAAAATATCGATGTCAAAAATATCGACATCCTATATTTAAAATTGTAAATACAAAAATATTGATGTAAAAAATATAGATGTACAAAATATCGATGTTGTTTATTGAAATAAAAATTAATGTTAAATATAATAAATAATAAAATGTACTTTAGAAAATTGTTTAGATTGAATATACATTTTAACAAATATAATGAAATTGATTTAATTTAAAAAATATTTAAACATACATATATAAAATGTAATATATATATATATTCACTGAAAAAACCAGTGATGTCATTTGAGATGTCATCAGTGATGTCATGAGTGATGTCACAGACCATGTCACGAGTGATGTAATATGTGACGTCATCAGCAGTGGATTGCGGTCGCGCGAGTTATAGTTAGCTGAACTAACTATAACGGGGGAATTTAAATGGTTTTGTACGAGTGAAATGTCCAGCTAACTATAACATGTGTGAAACCTATGTTTTTTTCAGTGAATTTGCAAGGTTTTTTAAATGCTAATTCCTAACTATAACGTGTGTGAAACCTATGGTTTTGTCAGTGAATTTGCAAGGTTTTTTAAATGCTAATTCCTAACTATAACATGTGTGAAACCTATGGTTTTTTCAGTGAATTTGCAAGGTTTTTCAAATGCTAATTCCTAACTATAACGTGTGTGAAACCTATGGTTTTTTAAGTGAATATGCAAGGTTTTTTAAATGCTAATTTCTAACTATAACGTGTGTGAAACCTATGTTTTTTTTAGTGAATTTGTAAGGTTTTTTAAATGCTAATTTATGTATGTATTATTATATTTTTTATATATTTATTTTACAATAAACTACCTATGTATATAGTGATAGATTGACTGTATCCTGTAATATGGAATGGCTCAGCTCTTTTTTTTTTAATGTGGATAAAGTTGAACAGGATAGTTAATATCTTCTATAAACTTATAAACAGTTTAAAATATATATATTTTTTTAAGGGTTATTTACGGTGCGCACACCGTGCGCGCACCATGCACGCACAGGCAATTTTTTTTATTAAAGGAAATGGGTTTTTTTGATTTACGTGGTCCTTTAGGGACCCCCTGAGAAGGTCTAGGGGCTCAGGGAGTGTCTTCCCTGCCTCCTTTTCATGTTTTAGAAATCGGGTTAAAAGTAATTCATTTTTGATCCGTGCGTGCACCGTGCGCGCATGCATGCGAGTACCGTGCGCGCACGGCAAGTCATGTGATTACGAAACAACACTTTTCATTGGTTCATAGTAGTTTCTGTTCCAGAATCTTCAAACACCACACCCACTCCCCTCACTATTTCTTCTTATTTCCTGGGACAAGAAGCTGAACAGCTACTCTAGTAAAATTTTACTTGAAAATGGCAGAACAGCAGTCTACTTCAGGGGGTGAGGAGGAGACCTTTGTGGTACCACCAAGGAAGACAAAACAAAAATTCTTCACCTTTCCAGAGGGCCAAAAGAAGGTCAATGCCCCGAAGGTGACATGCAGTATTTGTGGAACTGTCTTCTCCAGAGGAGATCCCAGCAAGAAATACTCATTTAGTATTTATTCAATGCTGAGACACTTCAAGACGCTCGAGAGACAACTAGAGCTCTAAGGGACAACCCTCCACCTGCTCAGCTGAGCACATCATCTGCGGCCGCAGATTCTCTGTGTACCAGGCCACTGGACATCCGCCCACTTTTCCAGAAGGTGCACATACATTGTAATGTGTGCAATGCTGTTCTTTGCTACGGTGAGAGCAGTATTAACTTGATTGAAAACAAAATACAGCAGCACACATGCTCCAGCCCATAATTTTTTTCATTTATTGTTTTTGTTCCTGTTGAACAGTTTTTCATTACCAGTTTTTTTTGGTGCTCTAAAAAAATTAAAAAAAATACAAAGGTGCCGATTCCGATCCTGGAAAAACCGGGTACGAACCGTCGGTCGGAGCGTTTTCTCCTTCCGACTCGTACCCGGGAAAAAAACCCTACAAACTTGCAAGTACGATTCGTACGGAAACACCATTTCCGTACGAGTCGGACAAAACACCGACCAACAGTAAAATACATACGAATGTGATCCGGGACACCGCGGACGTGACGTGCAGACGGAGTTAGGCATGTTTTTACGTACCAGCAAGTACGATTCGTACCGACAGCAGTCCGGACGGCAATATTTTTACGGCACCCAAAAAGTGCCGGAAAAGGTAAGTACGCCGCGATGCGAGCGGTATAGGGGGCCTGGTACATGCTGCTCCCCCCAGCCCCCGTATGTATGCGCCGAGACATACCCCCACCCGTGAATGTACACCCGTGTATGTACGAGATGTACCCCCACCCGTGAATGTACGAGACGTACCCCCACCCGTGAATGTACACCCGTGTATGTACACTAGTGTATGTACACCCGTGTATGTACGAGACGTACCCCCACCCATGTATGTACGGTGCGGACCCTAGTGCTGGGGGTCTGCACCGTACATACACGGGTGGGGGTATGTCTCGTACATACACGGGTGTACATACACGGGTGGGGTACGTCTCGTACATACACGGGTGTACGTACACGGGTGTACATACACGGGTGGGGGGACGGCGCGTACATTCGGGGGCTGGGGGGGACGGCGCATATGCAGGCACATGTCTCCATGGTTGCTATAGAAGTTCGCTCCGTACGGTGTTTTTTCCATACGGTTGTACAATCGGACGCACGCGACGGATCGTACTTGCGCGCTCGGACTTCAGTTTTACGATTCGTACGGAAAATCGTCCGGGGACGTGTCGGACACTTTTCCCGACCCGAGGACGTGTCGGGGAATTTTCCCAATGCGATTCGTATGTATTTTTTCCCATACGAATCGTACTTGCCAGTTTGTACGGTACTTGTACGATTCGTACGGAAAAAAATCCGTATACGATTCGTACGGGGAAAATTTCTCCAGGATCGGAATCGGCACCAAAATTGTTAAAAAAACTTAAAAAAAATACAAAACAAAAAAGACAAAAAAAACTGTTCTTTTCAGAACTCACTTCACTTCTCCAAGAAGATCTATATTCCTAATATACTGTGTTGTAATTTTATTGAATGAATGTGTAGTGTATACATGAATGATTGAAATGATTGAAATGACTGAGTGAAGAGGAGGAAAGGACAGACAGAATGAGTGAGAAAAGGAAAGTATGATCAGTCAAGAAAGGGAAGTGAAAGACTGACTGCAACAAAAGGACTAAGGGTAGAGGATACAGGTAAGAAGAGTGAATGAGTAAGGGAATGGCAGTGAGTAATGGAGAGTGATGGAGGGGGAGTGAGAAAAGGGGAGTAAGGGACGGAGATAGGAAAAGGGAGTAACAGATGAAGCGGATGAAGTACAGCAGGGTAAAGGGATTGAAAGTAAGAGAAGTGGAGTGATGGTGAGATAAGGGGTATGAGGATTAGAAAAGGGGGTAACGGAAAGTGAGAGATGGGGAGTGAGAGGATGGAGGGATTTAGGAAACTGGAGTGAGAGAAAGGGAGTCAGGATTTCAATGAGCAAAGGAGAGTGAGGGAGAGTGAAGGAAAGAATGCGAAAAGATGAAGGGGTGTGAGATACAGACAGGAGGAAGTGAAGTAGGAGAATAGGAGTGACTATGAGTAAAGGATAGTGACAGGGAAGGTGAGGGAAGGAGAATGACGGAGAAGGTTAAAAAATTAACATAGATGGAAAATGAGTGATGGAGAGAGGAGGAGTGGTAGAAACAGAGATGTTAAGGAAATTAAGGGTAAGACAGACAAAGGGAGAGAGACAGAAACAGAGACAGAGAGCAAGGAACTGAGAAGGAGTAAGGCAGTTAGAATGACTGAGACATATGGAGACAGGGAGAGAAACATGGTTGAAAAAATAGTGATGGAGGCAGTAAACCTAGGGGAGTAGTAGAGAAGGAGTGAGGGAGTTACGAAAGAGCAGTAAAGGAAGAAGAGAGAGGGAAGGGGAATGAGAAAAGCAGAGTGAGGAGAAGTGAAGAAAAGGGAGCATGAAAGTGAAGGGGTGAGAAATACAGATATTTTAAACTTACCTGACCAACAAAATAAACTTAATTAGAAATAAATGTTTTTTTTAATTACAAGAAAAATGGATTCAATTTCCTAAATTTTCTTTCTAGATCTGAAAAAAAAGAAAAAAAGTAGTAATATTTAACAATACATTTTAGAATACAGTACACATATTTTCATATTTAACAAAGTAATTTTTTGCCCTTTTTTTGCTGTTTTCAGAATATATTGAATTTCACTGAAAATAGTGATATCAATTGTATTCATCACTTAACAGCGGGCAAAAAAATAAACAATCTGAAAGATTGTTTAAAAAAGCCCTGAATCTATCCTCAGTAAAACATACATTGATAGAAATGTAACATATATATTAAAAATATCTTCTAAGAACAATAACTATTTGCAATAAATAACGTCTGTAAATCTTGTTGCTTAAGCACATACACCAAAATATTATCTGTCAAAGAAGTCCACATTAGAAACATTTACCTTTCCATGAGGCCAAATAGTAATTTTTAAATCCTTTTTAGGTGAAATATCCAATGGTAATCCTATAAAATCGAAATAATGGTCCTTTTTCTTTTTGCTTACAATCACATCACTCTCCTTTTGTTTTCTCTTCTGTACATCCTCATTACAGATATTCTCAATTCTCCTTTTCCGACAAACAACACATTTTTCAAACACAGGATACTGATCTAAATAAGGAGCATAGCTTCTTCTTAATCTATTATACTCCTTTACACAATTTGCATCAGCACTAACTTTTGAGTCATCAAAGTCTATCATGAATAAACCAGATACTTTTTTCACTTGTGACAAAGCAACATATGCCATACCTTCTTTAAACACACTAGATCCAATGTTTACAAAAGCACTATCTACAATTAATCCTTGAGATTTGTGAATAGTTACAGCATATGCTAGAGAAAACGGAAACTGCTTCCTGCGTACATATAAGTCTTTCATAAGCAAAAAACGAACTGAACAACGACTAATGTCTTTAACCTCTTCAATCTGATCAAATTTTATTTTTAAAAATTCAATTCCATCTTTTTTCTGGTAATTAACAAAACCCACAACTTTACCCATAGCTCCATTCACTAAACCTTTTTCTACATTCAAATTACGTCTTAAAATTACTCGACAGTTCATACATACATAAAGATTCTTTTCTAAACCAGCTGTTTTCGATATGTTTTTCTCTAGAGAATCCAATTTAGTTTTCAATGTGCCTGTCAATATAATAGTTATTCCTTCATGCTGTATTTTATCCACGGCTTCCATTTTCATAATCTCTTCATTTTCCAATTTCAAAAGTTCTTCATTGAATATAGAGCATTCATGTAGTGTTGGCATTAAGCAGATTACAGTATTTTTTTCTGCAATTTTCTTGTATATTTTCTCTGGAACTATTTGTTCTGTTGGAAACAAATTACATAGCAATCGACTCTGTAAAGCTTTTCTGCCATGTTCTGTGAGTAGTCCAATTCTGATATCTTTGAGAATACTTGCATAATCATCATCATTTGCTTGCCGCATATTGGTAATGAGTTCTTTGTACTCAAAGTATGACCAAATATTCACATTACCTATACTTCCTAATGACTTTTTCGTGTCTTCATGTGCAAGAGTATTAAATACTGGTTGTCCTTTAACTGGAGTGAGCTGCAGTAGATCCCCAAAAACTATAACATGTTTTCCTTCAAATAACACGTCATAGTCTGTCTTTAGAATTTGCTGCATTCTTAAATGCACAAAGGCAAGCATTAAGTTTGATACCATGCTTACCTCATCAATAATGAGAACTTTCATTTTCTTCAACACTCTTGAAACTTCAAAACATGGTTCTCCTGTTAGCTTGTGGTATTCTATTTTGTTCTCATGCTCTACTGGTAACATTAGCAAACGATGTAAGATAATTCCTTTTATGTTATATGCTGCTAACCCAGTTGGAGCAGTAACAACACAAGACAAAGTTGAATCAGTTTTTTTCTGTAGGTAGCTTCTAATTACTTTAATCAAGAAACGTTTTCCAGTTCCAGCTTGTCCACTCACATACATTCTGATTGGTTCAAATGATGTGCATGAACACTCTTTATTATCATGTAGTAATCCATGATCAATTTGTTTTCTGACTTCCTCATAAATTTGTTGTTGTTCATCATTCAGTTGCTGTTCCAAACTTGGTAAGTTTATTAAATCTTCCTGAGCTTGATTCATAGCTGTTTCCACTTCAGTCATGGCTATTGCAGCTTCATTTTCTACGATTGGTTGTCCTAGGGGATCTTGACTGAGCGTACCAGAACTTTGACTGTCTTGAGAACTGTCTCTAGCTACTTCAGCTGCAATTGTAGCTTCTTGTTCAATTTCTTCATTTAACATTTGTACATCATTTGTGAAAGTACTGCATTCTATGCTATCTTTACATGCATTAAAGGAATCTTCATAGCTCTGAAAATCTCCAAGTAAATAATCCTCTGAAGGCCATGGTTTAAACAGCTGTAAAAGTGCTAAGTAGTAAAATTCCTTTTTGTCAGCAGTGTCGCAACTCAGCTTCCTGTGATTAATGAAACTTCCTTTTGTTTGTTTCACCAAACATCCTTCCTCACCAATGACTTTATATTTTCCATTGTTGATGTCTTCTGTGGCATTCCGTGTAAAAATGTAGTTTTGCAGTACTTCATAGAGACACATGTTCTCAAGATGATGACTTCTGTTTGGGTAATATGTGTCCAACATATTTGTTTTCAAAATGTCTGTACTTTCTGGTTCGTTCTCTGCAAAATATTCAATTTCTCGAATAGATTTCAGTACCTGATTTCGCATTCCTGCAAGGCCTAAACTTACCCAAATTATTCTTCTGGATTTGGAGTACAGACTTGCAGATGATAACCTATCTGAGCATTGGTATGACCCAATTTCTCAATGCGATAACATCTTTAAACTGAAACTGTATAGCTTTTTACTGACAGTCTTCTTGTGAGAAATCTCTTCCCACATTTCTTTCAATTCCGTTTTCTCAGATTTAGTGATGTAAAATGTGACATACCGAGCAACAGCAATAGAATTGTCAGCTACATACTGAATATCCATGTTAGCATTCTACATGGATAAAATGACTGGGTTGTAGTCATTTATATATTTTGACTCTTCTTTTCTTCTTAGGTTGTAGGTATTTTTCAGAGATTTTCTTGTAATGGTATGTCGCACACTCTTCCTTTTGAAAGAACAGGTCGTGGAAATCCAAATCGACATTTTGTGTAGAATTTATCTTTACTCTTGTACTTTCGTCGACAGTATTTTCCACACCGATGACTTTGGAAACGTAAAACTTGCTCTTTTAAGTTTTTTTCTTCTGTGCTTTTAGGTATAGCACATGTTGCATATTCTTCAATTAAAGATAAAACTGCATCATCAGAATCTGTTCCAAATGTTGGGGCATCCTTGATCCACAACAACATATGAATATGAGGAGCACCTCTTGCTTGGTACTCTTTTCTCTAAAAGAAATCCACAACTTCTCCAAGAGGTCGATTTTTTTATTGCAGATGAAGGACATCATAGCCTCAAATCTATGATTGAAATATCTGCAAACATTAACCGGATCCAATGAGCACAATTCTCCTGCTGTCTTGTATTGGATGTTTTCAATATTTGAATTTGCCTCTCGAAGAAAATCCAGTAAATCATCCCAACCGTGCTCAGCACAGCTTAGGGTAAGGAACCATGTAGGAGTTCCTAAATTCCGTAACATACATTTCAATTCTCCATGGCGTCGGTACCAATATTCATTAGTTCCACGCTGACAAGCCATCAGATTAATCAATTGAGATTCCAAATGATCATCTCGCTGTTGCAATTTGTTCATAAAATCCTTTGCAGACACATATGTAGATGTACTCCAGTTTTTAAAATGTGATTTACTGCATAAGATAGTGCAGACAAGTCACTTTCAAATAAAAGATGGAACAAATAAGGAATACTTTGACGAAATCTTGGATCTTCTGCATATAATCTTGTAGTCCGATACGCAGAAGCAGGTATCTGTACTGGACGTTCATCATATCGTCCACCTTTTCCTGTAGGAAACAGCTGGGGAAGACAACGAGCTTCCAAGCTCTCCTCCCATACACTCACAGGAGTTTCTTTTGCTTTTTTCATCTGAAACAGATCAATAGTGTTTCCCATAACTTCTTTAGAATGAAGAGGATGTATGCTGAAATGTTCATAAATTTCTTCTTCTTTTGACTTATCCACTTTTTCAATTTGCCCAGTTGGTATTCCTGTGTCTGCTAGTAAAACTTCTTCATCTTCATCCATATAAATTGATTCACAGTACTTATTATTTCCTTTCATATATAAATTTGTTCTTTGTACTTTTCGTACATCTACTAGCTCCTGCCAAATTTTCTTATTCTTTGTAGGTACACCATTAACCAGAATAACTAATGGTTCAGTTTCCAAACTATCTGCATCAATTGTTTCAATATTTTTTTTCTAATCTAATGGCAAATAGACAACCCTTCCTTTTAAACCTCTTTGTAAATCTGAAGGAGGTAATTTACCTGTTTTGGGCTCCATACGAACTATATTCTGAAACGGATGGACACATTGAATGAGTATAGACTCATACGTATTTAAATCACTAAGTTCTGCAGGAATATCAACCAATTCTAAATTATTATGTACAGCTCTAGCTGGCATTATATTCTCTTCTATCTTGTTATAACCGTATTTACAAATACGCTGATCTTCACCCAAATCAAAACAATTTTCCAGAAACAAATATGTAGCAAAATCCTTCCACTCATAATTATTTTCTTTTTCACTTTTTTTATAGAGATCAACATTCCTTGTTTGAGTTTTATAATGGCTTCTCGGGCAACAAATACAAGTAATATTTGGTCTTTCATTAGAGATGATAGTAAATTTTGTCATTTGATCTTCCAAATTTTTACTAACAGTGGGTTCTACATTCTCTTCCACATTTTCTTCAATAACTGTGTCATTTCCTGCACTTTCTTGTTCTGGACCAAAGTAGCAAAACTGAATATCATCAGTAACCTTCTCTACATCTGATTCAGATCCACGCAACAGAGCACTATTCAACTAATTTAACTTTAGTGCTGGACTTTTAGCAAAATACAATCTTCTCACAAACTTTCTCATTTCAGTATGATGTACTGCCAGCATCCTAAAATGGTGAAAAACACTTTGACAAACTTTCCAAGAAAGACAAGCCAGAGAATGTCCTTGCAAACCAGTATTCTTTCTCACTCTGCATGGATCTAGTCTTTGAAGCACCTTAATCTTCTGTTTAACACTTTTTTTTACTATATTCTCTTAGAAAGTCACGTAATTTATCAATAGATTCTTGTCGTGCAGTACAAATACTACTACAATTCCAAGTGTACACTGGGGCTTTAGGACGTTTCCCCATAACCTCATCAGCTAACACTTCTTCCTCATTTCTTGGAACCATTTTCTCCTTTTCCATTACACAACCATCTTTAACTTCATAACTTCGACCACTGGTGTCAACTGCATGCAGCAAACTATTACTTTGAAGATAACTCTCTTCATTAAAAAATGGTTCAGTACTTGAACTATGCTTCCATTCTCCTAAGAACACATTACAAAAGTTATTTTTTTTCACTACTCTTTTCCTTTTGCTTTTTGACTTCATTACATTGACTATTTTATCTAATGTACGGATCCTGTTCAAAATTAAAATGAATAGTTTTCTTTTTAATTCTAAAGCCTTTGCAACAATTGATTCAATATGTTTCTTTTTCTTATAAAATATTGCTTTCTTCCTATATTTTTTCACATCCGATAGCAAATTGAACACCACTCTTCTCTGAAACATTTTTTTACGAATGATTTGAAATTCTGTTTTTCTTTTTAAGTCATTCTTTCTTGCTTCTGTTTGTACATTAGCATTTAGTATTTTCTTTCTATTGTCTTGTTGTTTTCTTCTTGAAACACTATTTGTAGTGGATATACTTTGTACATTTTTTCTATGTTTGAGGATATTTAAAAAAAATCCTTAGTCTGCTTACCAGAAGACTTTTTCTTTTTTCCAACATGAGGTTCTTCAACTAATTTCTGTTGTCCAGTTATCTTCAAATATAGATGTTTTTGCTGTTCTTTTCTCTTTCTTGATTTTATAGGCATGTTTAATTTATTTCAGTGTTGTTCAGCAATACCTAAAGGAAACTAAAAAAAAAATACCTTTATGTAATTTAAATATATTACTATATTTTTTTGGGAGCTTTTCAAATCCTATCATATGAGCTGCCCCTTTCCTACGAGTGCAAGTCTTACAGAACAAAAGCAACACAAATTAAATCTCTGACAACAATTCCTGTGTGCAGACAGACTCATGGTGTGATTCTAGGCAGAAAACGATATTTGATTGGCAATTTCAAAGCACATTTACTACAGTGGTAGAGCAAGTGATAATTACTGTAACAGCCTGACACATTTTCCTTATAGTTTAGAGAGGCAGAAAAGAGCACATGTCCTAACAGCTACTTGAGACCATGAGCATGTGGAACCTGGGTGAGTGATTAGACTAGAGCAAAGGAAATGAGCCTTGGTGATGTTGAATGTGTTAGCGTTACACACTGCTATCTGAAATACCACACAGTGCTGAATAGTAAGCATGGGAATGCAGGAGAAGCAGGTGCCTGTGTGCTAAGAGTGTGTTTCTGGAGACTGTGTATTGTCAGGTGCAAGAGAGATCTGCATGGACGCTTACACAACTGCATGAAGACTGCAGAGATGTATATAAGATCACCTGTGGTAAGGGTTAATTGGAGTTTTGAACATGTAGGAACTACCTCACCCATTGCAGGAGTGGAAGGAAAATCTACCCTGTTGTTTTCAAATGTGTTTCAATTTGCCTCTCATCTGTAAGATAGTGATTTGTGCTGAATGCTAACCATCTCAGTTCAAGAAAACAAGCTGCCCCTTTCCTACGAGTGCAAGTCTTACAGAACAAGAGCAACACAAATTAAATCTCTGACAACAATTCCTGTGTACACAGAGACTCATGGTGTGATTCTAGGCAGAAAACGATATTTGATTGGCAATTTCAGAGCACATTTACTACTGTGGTAGAGCAAGTGATAATTACTGTAACAACCTGACACATTTTCCTTACAGTTTAGAGAGGCAGAAAAGAGCACATGTCCTAACAGCTACTTGAGACCATGAGCATGTGGAACCTGGGTGAGTGATTAGACAGAGCAAAGGAAATGAGCCTTGGTGATGTTGAATGTGTTAGCGTTGCACACTGCTATCTGAAATACCACACAGTGCTGAATAGTAAGCATGGGAATGCAGGAGAAGCAGCTGCCTGTGTGCTAAGAGTGTGTTTCTGGAGACTGTGTATTGTCAGGTGCAAGAGAGATCTGCATGGACGCTTGCACAACTGCATGAAGACTGCAGAGATGTAAGTAAGATCACCTGTGGTAAGGGTTAATTGGAGTTTTGAACATGTAGGAACTACCTCACCCATTGCAGGAGTGGAAGGAAAATCTACCCTGTTGTTTTCAAATGTGTTAGCATTTGCCTCTCATCTGTGAGATAGTGATTTGTGCTGAATGCTAACCATCACAGTTCAAGAAAACAAGCTGCCTCTTTCCTACGAGTGCAAGTCTTACAGAACAAGAGCAACACAAATTAAATCTCTGACAACAATTCCTGTATGCACACAGACTCATGGTGTGATTCTAGGCAGAAAACGATATTTGATTGGCAATTTCAAAGCATATTTACTACTGTGGTAGAGCAAGTGATAATTACTGTAACAGCCTGACACATTTTCCTTATGGTTTAGAGAGGCAGAAAAGAGCACATGTCCCAACAGCTACTTGAGACCATGAGCATGTGGAACCTGGGTGAGTGATGATTAAACTAGAGCAAAGGAAATGAGCCTTGGTGATGTTGAATGTATTAGCGTTACACACTGCTATCTGAAATACCACACAGTGCTGAATAGTAAGCATGGGGGTGCAGGAGAAACAGCTGCCTGTGTGCTAAGAGTGTGTTTCTGGAGACTGTGTATTGTCAGGTGCAAGAGAGATCTGCATGGACGCTTGCACAACTGCATGAAGACTACAGAGATGTATGTAAGACCACCTGTGGTAAGGGTAAATTGGAGTTTTGAACATGTAGGAACTACCTCACCCATTGCAGGAGTGGAAGGAAAATCTACCCTGTTGTTTTCAAATGTGTTAGCATTTGCCTCTCATCTGTGAGATAGTGATTTCTGCTGAATGCTAACCATCACGGTTCAAGAAAACAAGCTGCCCCTTTCCTAAGAGTGCAAGTCTTACAGAACAAGAGCAGCACGAATTAAATCTCTGACAACAATTCCTGTGTGCACACAGACTCATGATGTGATTCTAGGCACAAAACAGTATTCCTGGGTGATACCAGTACACCTTAACTTATGGTGAAGACTTACTCCATAATATCTTACAAGTTCAAGGCAGTTAAATATCTTCCAAAACATAAAATGTAAAACACAACTTTAAAAGAAGAAACACATTTCTATTATTTATATCAAAATACACCACATACATCCCCTCTCAAATTCATAACTCACCTTTAAAAGTAGTTAGTTGAGAAAGAAATGTGCCACTCACACAGCACATTATCAGAGCCAGAATCTCTGAGCTGTACTCCTCTCACGAGAACCACTAAATGGCAAAATTTCCCTCTCTATTTTCACACTTGTTAACTTCAAATCACACTGCTTCCCACATTTTTTTTTAAATGGAAACACACATTTCTATTGGTTGCAAATTTCAACCCTTTCCAAATGATTCCTACCCCCAACATGACTTCTGCCTGCTACCATAGCAACAGATCATGGAACACTGGTGTGAGCAGAGAGGTCAGAAGTTCAGCACACAATGTTTCTAATCCAAAGAGCAAGAGTGCTTGACTTTTCAAACCTAACAGCATATCCAAAGTAATCTTCTGTGGGAACACATTTTTCTGAACCAATACAAAACATGCTTTTACAAATTTAAACATGCAGCCTAGTTTTTAGTGTTGAATGGTCTGAAACAGCCAATGAGTTCTTTTTATTAAAAAAAAGTATGTAAACCTTTATTTTACAACTATATTTCTTTTCATATTGCCATTCTACTAAAAGACACCTTCTGAGTGCATCCAGATCTCCTTGAAAGATGTTCACAGTGTGGATTGTAGGTCATAGCTATGTCTACTGGAGTGAAAAGTATGCGGAAAAAAGAGGTATTGTGAAAGACCTTGCTTTGCCAAATGTAGACATTAAATGGATTGGTCAGAGAGGGTTAAAGTGGCAGCAATTAATGCCTTTGGTGAAATCCTTTCTACATCTCCCACAGCCTGACCTTATAATTGTGCACTGTGGTGGAAATGACCTAGGCAGTTTAACTGGGGTAGGTCTGGAAATGCTTGTTAAGGACACCTTTGTGCAATTGATGTCACTTTTTCCACAAACTACCTTTGTATAGTCTAATATATGCCAAAGGCAAAAGTGGAACTGGTCCAACCAATATTGTCCGCAGATTGAGAAAGCAAAAAAGCACGTCAATAAGTCTGTTCCTGCTTTCCTCAGAGACTATGGTATGGGTTCTATATACCACAACAACTTGCGTTACAACATGCAAGGCATTTATAGAGGAGACGGTGTACATTTCACAGATGAAGGGAACAGAGTCTTCCTCTTGAACTTTAGACTCTGCATCGGTACTTACTTGTAGGTACATAAATGAACACAACGGCTCTTTTTAGAGCCAACCCTCATCTAAACACTTAAACTTGATTTTTGATTCTATTTTTTTAATGATTTTTTTGCCGCGTGCGCGCACCGCGCAATATTTAGATTTTTTTTTTGGGGGGGGACCTTAGGGGTCTTTCATGGTTCCCCTGAGAAGGCCTAGGGGGTCAGGGACTCTCTACCCTGCCCCCATTTCACATTCTCCACTTGTGTTTTTAGCTCTCTTCTGCCTCTAAAACTCAAAATGGCGGCTGGGGGGTGCGCGCACCGTGCACGCCCCCGCAATTTTTTGAAAAAAAATAAAATGTTTTTTTCACCCTTCGGGGTCCTTCAGGGACCCCTGACAAAGGCTAGGGGGTCAGGAACTCTCTACCCTGCCCCCTTTTCACGTTCTCCACCTTTCTTTTTCACTGTCACACACAAAATGGCGTCCGACACTTCCTGATTTCGACCGATTGGAATGTTGACTGACATCTAACCACCAATCAGAATTATGCTCGCGGACATTTGGTGCGCACCCCGTGCGCGCACGGTGCGCGCATATAGATATTTATGTACTTTTAACTGCAATTTTCTCAGGAACTACTGAACAGATTGACACCATATATGCAAAAGGCACATGCCTGACCTGAGGACTACCTCTTTGCCAAATTTCAAGTAATTCTGTTCAGCCGTTCGGGCTGTACCTTCGACTAAAGGTCCTATGGGAAAATGCATGGGGAAAACGTGTTTTGGGACCCCCCTTTTTTCTCAGCCCTCGCTTGACGAATCACCCCGAGACTTCAGGGTAGGAGCTGAGCGGAGCACCCCATTAGTTTTGAAAATTTCACGAAGATAAGTCAACCGGCGCCAAAGTTATTCAAAATAGAATTTTCAGATTTCCTATGGGAACTCGATCCTAATTATAACTATCTACTGGCGACCGCCAGTAGATAATATATACATATATATTTCCTTTAGAACAATTAATAAACTATTTTAATTTATTTAATCATTTTATAAATATATAAAAATGTACAAATAAATATATATATTTATATACACTTATAACATAAAATCTAATAAAAACATTATATTATAAATTAAAACCTTAAAATATTTAATAGTCTTTAAAATCAAATTTTGGGGGGGCCTGGCCAACCAAGATGGCCGTGTGGTCGTAATTCGACACATTAAGACTACATTTTGCAGACAAACCGGCAAATGTATTGATGATTCTTACTGCCAGAACCGGTGTGAGTGAGGCGCTGCATCCGAACCAGAGGAAAGGCAAAGATTGAAGACGGATGCCGCCAGACTCCACGAGGGCCGCGAGGAGCCGGAGCCGAGCTGCGTAGTGACCGGAGCTCGAGAGGCAGGAAAGCTGACGTGGCAGACGTGCCGCGGTGCGAGCCTGAGGGGCTTCGCTGAATGTCCAGAGCGCTAACACCCTACAGGATACCCCAGAAGAGAGTCATGCCATCGGAGGAGGTACCAGTGGGCTGATAATGTGGGACATGGGGCACGGCTGAGCAAATGGCGCCGATCCTAGATATGCAAACAACACGCCCAGCAAAGAGAGACCTTTAATTCCCCGGGTCTGTGGTGGGTGCGACAGGGATCACAACAAGTCTGTGGGCCGGAATATTTCCACCGACTAAAGCTTTAGAGGCGGCCAGGAGCAATTGAAGCTGGGCGCCTGACTTAAAAATTTGTGCCCGGCCGGACCGCTTCTTAATCAAGCAGGCAACAGCACCTGATCTAACGGCCCCAGAACAGTACTACCCGGTGCAGAGTGCTACAACATGCTCACTGACTAGCCAGTAACCGGCAGAGTTCCATAGGGAAAATGTTATGGCACAAACCCGGTCCACATTAACCTAGCCTGAATGCTGTTATCATGGCACTGTTGACCCTCAACGACAAAGGATGTTTCTTTCAAAGCATTCAGCACTTTGAGGGGAAGACACCTCCGCAAACACCAGGAAGCTCAGCTACAAGGTCAGCTAGCACCTACTGAAAACTCTTTGAGGCACTAAATAATACAGACGCTGAGTAGTGCTAACACAAAGTAGATAAAGGGATCAGAGCACCCTGGCACCAAGAGGGAAAAGCTCTACAGCAAGAAGAGAAAACAATTTCCAACATAGATCCCAGGGCGCTCTCACCAACCTAAATCTCTAAACTCATCCAGCGCTCCAGGTGAGGCGACTCAAGACACTAAAAAGACCAGTATTGATATAAGCTTCATCTATGCCACCAAAAAAACAGCTTAATAATAGAGTCTCCTCTTACTTTGTCCCCTCAACCAGCAAAGACGTGCAGGCACCGGCGTTGGGGGAACATAACATGGCACTCTCTAAGGAAGATCTCCTTGAGTCATTGAGGGAATTTAAGCAAGAACTACGAGAGGAGCTAAAGGCTGACATGGTACAATCCATGGATTCACTATGAGCGGATCTCAGTGGAAGACTCACTAGCCTACAACAGGATGTGGTCTCAGTGGGGGCCAGAGTGATGGATGTAGAGGCTACTATTATAACTGTAGAACAGAAAACGAAACAGCTGATGTCTACTACGCGGGATCTCCACAATCAACTACAAAATGTGCTTCTAAAGAATGAGGATCTCGAGAACAGATCACGACAGGAAAACATAAGGTTTTGCAATCTGGAAGAGGGACCAGGAGGACCAGACTTGGAGGCCTTCATCTCAGGCCTGTTCTCCGAGGCGCTAGGACCAACAAGATAAAAATTTAAATAGAGAGCGTTCACAGAGTGGGAAGCCCCAATCAGGGACAGACTCGTAGACCACGGGACATTCTGGCGAAAATACACTCCTTCCAGACTAAAGAAGCCATACTACAGGCAGCAAGGAAATTGGAGACACTGCAATTCAAAGGTCATTTGTGACAATTGTTCCAGAACATAGCTCCAGTATCCCTGGCCCGACGCCAACAACTCAGGCTGGTCACGGATAAACTCAGAAGGGACAACATTAGATATTGGTGGTCCTACCCCTTTGGTATAGGTTTTGAATATCATAATAAAGCGCACCACATAACCAATGTCAACAAAGCCATCAGAGTGCTGGGTTTACCGATACCGGTGATTACTGTGGAGACAGGTGGTGACTAGCAACAGGATGGTTCCTCGCAAGGAAAAGAGAAGGGAGGCCGCTGGCAGACCCACCACCTACCCAAAGCGCAAAAGAAGCTAAACACCAATGAAGCTCCCTGAAGATCTTGACCCCATTTCGTAAAAGCGAGCCATGAGTTGCAAATAAGACAGCAACATTCACGCATGTCCACAACAAGATGGAAATGTAACTCCACTCTACAACTTTAGCCGCTAATCCTGCTTACCATGAGTAACTGAAGGCGCAAGGACTGGTAAGAAGGTTTATATAGCGACAAAACTTCTGCGAGCTCTCAAACGGAGGAGAGCTAGACTTTGGATACGGTTTTACCAAATAAGCTTCGGTGATGTACTATGGTCCAATTCGCCTCAAGAGAAGTTCAGCCACCACCATGTTGACTCAGATGAGGGACGGAATGTTCCATCGATCATGCTAATCAAATTTACGACTAGACTTTTATTTTACATCGTTACAAATTTTATTGTTCCCCTTTTGCTGCTTTTTTATGTTCTGTGCGGGGGTCGGAGAGGTAAGAGCAATGTCATTGGTTCACAGCGGGTCCACTTGCAAGGGTTTTGGTTAGCTGGTGGCCCAATTGGGGTGAGAGGAGGAGGGTGGTCCTTGAGCAGGATAGGAAGAGAGATTTGCGGAGATGGGAGGGTACAATTGGCGGAGCAACACAGTTCATTGAGTCACGATGGTAGTCACAACGCTGACATGGAATGTGAGAGGGATGATGCCCCATCTAAACGTCAAAAGATATGGAAATATCTAACGGACCAACATTATGACTTAGTAGCGCTCCAGGAGACCCACCTCAAGAGATCAGAAGCTCACAGATTTAAACACAAAGCATTCCCCCTAGTTTTTAAATCCTCCGCCAATTCAAAAACAAAGGAGTAGCGCTTCTCTTTCATTCCACTCTCATATACCAACCAATTGAGTATAAAACTGGCAAGGAAGGTCGTGTGGTACTGGTGAAAGGCCACATCTGGGGATGCCTCTGCACACTTGTGGGGATATATGAACCAAGTCACTTTTATCCACAACGTGCTAAATCTCCTGGGGGGGTTTGCAGAGGGCGACATTGTGCTGATGGGGTTTTTTAACTTGACATGGCATTCCGGAAAGGACAGTACCCACCCACATAGGGCCCACACAGGTAGCTTCCCTAAACCGCTGAAACAAGCTATTCATGACTTGGGCCTCCAAGATTGTTGGAGAGAATCGCATCCAGAAGATAAGGACTACACATATTTTGCGCGTATTCAAGACTTGATTATATATTTATAAGCCAAGCTCTTAACAAATTAGTCCAGGAAGCAAGCATACATCCCATCATTATCTCTGACCATGCTCCAATATCGGTCGTACTAGCATGGCGTAGTCCTCAACCGAAGTTCAAACGTTGGTTCTTCTCCAATGCCATAAGACAAGACAAAACACTCTGCGATACCCTACGCGCTTCAATAAGTGAGTTTGTACAGTTAAATGACCCCCAGGACACATCCACATTGAATAGCTTGGACGCTTTTAAAGCTGTAATTAGGGGCCAATGCATTACGTTAATGGCAGAAAGACTAAACTTAGAGGGGTAACGGAAAATACTAGAAAGAACACGCAAAGCCAATCCCACCACCACAGCTCAATGAAAGGTCACAGCCCTAAAGGGCAAACTTCATGCTATATACGCTAACAGAGAAGTATAAACTCTACTTAAACTCAAGCAGACCTACTATGCACAAGGCAATTAAGTTGGGGCTCATCTCGCACGCCAGTTGAAAATAAAGAAAGAAAGGGAATGTATTGGGGACATTCACACACCCTCGGGCTTGCCGACACATGACGACTCGGGTAAGGCAAACGCATTCAGAGACTTCTATATCACACTATACACGGCTGACCCACTCGATTCCCAGATACAATCCACTTACTTAGATACTGTGAAGCTCCCACAGGTTACACGGATCCAGAACGAACAACTAGGGAAAGCTATCACGGAAGAGGAAGTACAAAAAGTGGTAGGGTCTCTCAAATTACATAAATCCCCGGGACCAGACGGACTGACAACACAATTCTATAAAACTTTAATTACAAAACTGATTCCCCAGCTCACGGCTCTTTTTAATTACATAGTGACTACTACACAAACAACCCACACTCTGAGTGAAGCACTGCTGACAGTGATTCCCAAACTCGGGAAAGACCCAAAACAGTGCAGATCATATCGCCCCATAGCATTACTTAATCTGAATGCTAAACTGTATTAAAAAATATTAGCTACCCGACTAGAAAATTTGATGCCAGGATTGATCCACCCAGATCAATCGTGATTCATTAAGGGAAGACAAACCCACGACAATGTACGCAGAGTCATACATCTCATAGAAAAAGCAAATAAGCGCCAGATCCCTGCGGTCCTTCTCGGCTTGCATGCCAAGAAGGCATTTGACTGAGTAAACTGGAGTTTTCTCTTCCAGACTCTTCAAAGGTTCAGCTTTTGCAGCACATTTATCAATATGATTAATGCTAACTTTGCAGCACCCAGTGCTAGAGTGTTAGTCAGTGGCATGGCTTCTGACTCCTTCCGCTTGGAACGGGAACGAGGCAGGGTTGCCACCTATCCCCACTCCTTTTTGCTCTTAGTATTGAGCCGTTAGCCACCCGACTTAGAGACAATACAGGGGTTAGGGGAATACTGTTTGGCTGTGACGAACACAAAATATCAATGTTCGCAGATGATATCTTACTAAACATTGTGGATCCGAGTCAGTCCATTATAGAAATACGTGACGAACTGGAAAGATTCGAGATAGTAGTAGGCTTCCGCATTAATCTTAATAAATCCTTCCTCCGTAACCTAACGCTCCCGGAAGCGCAGATGAGTGAAATGGTGGCCACAACTACCTTTCAATGGCCCAAGAAAGATTTAACATATCTGGGAATAAAATTAACTCCAAAAATCTTGGTTTTATTTACTGCTAACTACCCACAACTCCTAAGCCAGCTTCGAGTGGATCTGAAGAGATGGGCAGCCCTGTATCTCTGCTGGCTAGGGAGAATATATGCCATGAAAATGGTAATCCTGCTGACATTTCTCCACCTGTTTCAAAGTCTCCCCATACCACTGGAGAGAGACTTCTTACATGAGACCCAAACACTACTGCAGAAACTCATTTGGCAAAACAAGAGACCGAGACTGCCGTTTCAGCTCCTTAGGAAACCTATCGACGAGGGAGGGCTAGCGATGCCAGATCTGTACCTCTATTACAAAGCGGCCCAACTCCGAGTACTGGTAGAATGGTCCCAACATGAGTCAGATAAAAACCGGCTACACATGGACTGAGCAATCGTGGGTAGAGTAATATGGGACTTGCTTTGGAAGCGGAAGGGGGACCCAACAGCAAATGCTTATATTAGCACACTTACTAAAACGAAATTTAAATTATGGGACGATATATTAAAACAGACACAATGGACCACGTTCCCCTCACCATTCACGCCAATTCACTACAACCCTGCCTTTCCACTGGCACTACAGCCAGGACCCTTCGACGCATGGCGAGGGGGAGGATGCCTTACAGTGTCTGACATATTCCACAACTGGGACATTTTAACATTTGCTAACTGTCAGAGGGAATTCCAATTACCTAACACAGAGTACTTTCGGTACCTCCAACTGCACCACTGGGTCCTCCAACCCGAGATCAGAGAAGGGGCAACCAGTGAACTCACATGGTTGGAACGCTATGTGAAAAGTGCCAGCTCAGTGAAAGGGGCAATGTCCTTTTTATACTCCCTATTATTGCACACACTGCCGTCTAGGCGTCCTCGATATCTGGAGTTTTGGGAACACACATTGGGCCACGATATTTCAGATACCCAGTGGAAAGACCTATGGAAAGATATAAAATGCCACGGTTACTCCCTCAATCAACGCGAAGCCCATGACAAGATAATGTTTGACTGGTTCTTGCATCAGGAAAAACTGAAGAAAATATTTCCTAACACTTCGGAGCTTTGTTGGAAAAGCTGTGGCCTAATGGGTAATATCCGCCATATATGGTGGGATTGTCTATTCATACACCCCTTTTGGGCAGAAATATTGCCTCAAATTAAAGCATTAATAGGTTATCCCATACCAGACTCCCTGGAAAACACATTAGGCCTGAGAGACCCATCCCTGAAATACCAAACTAAAGTGGGTCAAGCCATCATATGGCTCTGCCTTGGAGCGGCCAAGGCAGCGATAGCTGATGCCTGGAAAAAGAAAGACTCCCCAGTCATAACCCAATGGCATGCACGGTTGTGGCAGCCATTAACTATGGGACGCATGAGTGACAAGTACAGGGATGAATTTAACATTTTTGAATTTGCATGGAGCTCATTGGTGGATTTTTTGTCCAGCGGTCTCCCACTGACCACCTGCCCAACAAGGGTCAGGGCGCTGCACTTGTTCCAATTTTAACCTGACACCCCCAAGTACACTCGCAACCACCGCAAGCCACGACTAGACATTCCGGACCCCCGAGACCATGCACATTCCAAGGTTTTCACTTTACCCCATTATGATTTACTCGTACCCTCTTTTTCCATTATAGCTTGACCTTGGGTCCCCCTATACCCAATGCTAAAATGAGAGAAATACAGCAGCTGTACACCACTAGGAAAAGAGCCAGGGTGGGAGGAAGGACTGGTGTAGAATATTGGAGAATAGATGGCGCGGGTATGTTTTTGTTATTGTTATCCTCTTTATCTGTTGTATCGTTCAATAATATAGATGTACAGGTAAAACATGGTGATAGAAATGCATTAATTCTCTATTTTTCTTGGATATGTGTGTACTTTGAACTGACAGTGGAAATATTAATTTTTACCCCTCCTCTATCCAACACTTTCCCTACTGTTGCACAAACTGGAGTGGGAATAGTAATTTTTACCCCTCCAGTATCCAACACTTTCCCTACTGTTGCACTCACTGGAGTGGGAATAGTATTTTTACCCATCCGCTATCCAACACTTTCCCTACTGTTGCACTCACTGGAGTGGGAATAGTAAATTTTACCCCTCCACTATCCAACACTCTCCCTCTGCGACAAGCTTGGAACCCATTCCCACCTCAAGATCAAAAAACTACAACAATTTCATCGACCATCCACCAGGCGCCACAGATGGTCCCCTGCCCCCCAGAAACAGCAACCAGCCTATTATCTCCAACTGGACACCGACCATGACCAAAGACATCGCCTCAACCATGAAAAGCATCCAATCGGGGGCCCCCACCGACCCCTGCCCCCCTCACATCTACCACAGAGCCGGGGCCGCCATCGCACCCGAACTACAACGCACCATCAATACCACCTTCAAAATAGGCACCTTCCCAAATGACTGGAAGCGCGCAGAAGTCAGACCCCTGCTCAAGAACCTCACAGCTGACCCCACCGACCTCAAGAACTATCGGCCCATCTCGCTCCTCCCCTTCACAACCAAAGTTGCAGAGAAAACAGTCAACAGGAAACTAACACAATTCATTGAAGAGAACGCCTTCCTCGACCCGTCCCAATCTGGATTCCGAAGCAACCACAGCACAGAGACCACTCTACTGGCTGCCACAGATGACATCCGCACCCTCCTGGACCAAGGCCACTCAGCAGCCCTCATCCTACTCGACCTATCAGCAACCTTCGACACCGTCTCCCACTGCACACTTGTCGCACGACTACACGATGCAGGCATACAAGGAACAGCTCTGGACTGGATCCGATCATTCCTCACCGGAAGAAACCAGAGGATCAGACTCCCACCCTTTCTCTCCGACCCCACGAAAATCACCTGCGGAGTCCCACAGGGTTCATCACTGAGCCCCACCCTCTTCAACATCTACATGGCCCCCCTCGCAACCATCGTCCGACAACACTGCCTCAACATCGTATCCTATGCCGACGACACCCAGCTCATCCTCTCCCTCACCGAAGACCCCACAACTGCCAAACTCAACTTCCAGAAAGGAACGCAAGGTGTCGTAGTCTGGATGACCAACAGCTGCCTGAAGCTTAACGCCGAGAAGACAGAAGTCCTCATCCTCGGTACCACTTCTTCTGCATGGGACAGCACCTGGTGGCCGACTGCCCTTGGAAGCCCACTTACCTCCTCAGACCACGCCAAGAACCTCGGCATCGTACTCGACTCATCACTCACCATAAACCGACAGGTCAACGCTGTCACCTCCAGCTGCTTCAACACCCTTCGCATCCTCTGCACGACCTTCAAGTGGATCACCCCCTGAGTCAGGGAAGACAGTCACCCACACACTCATCACCTGCAGACTGGACTATGGAAACACACTCTACGCCTGCATCAACAAGTCCCTACTCCGCAAACTCCAGATAATACAGAACACCACCGCCAGACACATCCTCAGCATACCCCAACACAAACACATCAGCCAACACCTATGAAGTCTCCACTGGCTCCCCATGGAGAAAAGAGTCACGTTCAAAATCCTCACTCACGCCTACAAATGCCTACACAACAACGGACCCAAATACCTCAACGACAGAATCAACTTCCACGTACCCAAAAAAAACCTCCGATATTCCAACCTCGCACTTGCCGAAACCCTGCCCATCCACAGAGCCAGAGCAGGCGAAAGATCCTTCTCTAACATTGGAGCCAAGACCTGGAACGAGCTACCGGCAGACATCAGAAGTGCCCCCTCCCTGAACAACTTCAGGAAGACACTCAAGACCTGCAGACCCCCTTCAGCACCTTGAGACCCTCACGGGTGAGTAGCACGCTTACTATTCCCTGATTGATTGATTGATTGATTTAAATTTAAAAAAGTACCTCCATAATTAATTATCAAATAAACAGATATTATTAATTTAAAAAAATGTAAAACAAATAAAAATTAATTTACTCCCCAAACGTTATACCTATAAAAACAAAACACACACACAAAATAACAATAAACACTTACCATAAATATTTATCAATTGATAAATCAATATTAATAATCAGCTAATTATTAATTATTAAACATAAATGACTTTTCACCCTCTTTCCCAATAAACACCCAACCCACACCTAAAAATCATTACACAATTTCATAACTAATTTTACATTATTAAATTAATATCAAATAACAACTTATTAATTAATTTTAAAGAATTTACTTCCCTCCCTTTACTACTCCCTTTGCCATTATAAGCCCTGCAACTTACATCAAAAATGAATTGCCATATTTAGATTTTAATTAATTAATTAGCATTAATTAAAAACAAATATTAATTAATTATAAATAAATTACTTCCCACCCTATTATCCTATAATCCCCACCACCCACTCCTAGAAAAATGACACAATAAACATAATAAATTACAAAATATTTAATTAATAATAATTAAAAACCATTTAATAAATATGTAATAAAATAACTCCCACAGTTAACAATATTAAATATAAATTAAATAAATATTAATACATTAAAAATATTAATACATGTATTAGAATTAAATTACTTCCGACCCTATTCCCCTTAAAACCTACAACCCGCTCCTAAAGAAATGACACAATGAACATAATTGCCAATTAATTAATTAATAATAATTTACAGTCAATTAATTAATAATTAATAATATATTAATTCCCACAAATAACACTATAACATCTCAATTAAATAAATACTAATACATAAAAAATTATAAATATTTTGTCATAATTAAATTACTTTCCACTCTATTCCGTCATAAACCCACAACCCGCGTCTAAAAAAATAACAAAATTAACATAATTGCCAATTAAGTAATTAAAAATAATTAACATCTAATTAATACATAATTAATAATAAATTAATTCCCACAATTAACACTATAAAATCTAAATTAAATAAATACTAATACATACAAAATAATCATTAATTTATTATAATTAAATCAATTCCCACCCTATTACCGTAAAAAACCCACAACCCGCTATAGAACTTAAAAATGCTAAATTTTATTAAGATAAAACTATTAACTATTAAAAATGCAACACATATATAAAAAAAAAATTCTTATCCAAAAAAATTGATCACATACTTTTAAAATACATACTAAAATACATAACACTAATTAAAACATTGATATTTTATACAACTATATTTTTGCAAACAATATTAACAACTTTGATATTTCCAAAAACTATATTTCTTACCTGCAAGTCGATATTCTTGGCCACGATATTCTTCCTATCGATATTTCTGTATCACGATATTTAAACAAAAGTCAGAGAAAATGTCCTCTTTGGCTAAAACAGACCCATCAATTACAGACACCTCACACATCCATACTGCATGATCAGAGCATAAACGTTCCAATCTCAGAAATTTAGATAAATTGTTTATTTCGTAGTAAAGTAAAATATAGAAACAAAGAAACAAAAAATTCTAATAAGACCTAAAAATTTCATGCACAAATAAGCATAATGTCACAATTCATAACATTAAAACCAATAAGATTTGCAACAAACACATATAAAGATGCACAATAATTATACATACAAAACGGGAGAGAAAAAATAGACATATAAAGATGTTCACAACATTGTATATGTACACCCGCAACTGTTGGATAATCTGCCAAGTTAAAATACTTAATATAATTTCATAAACTTGCATATATCCTAGTAATCAAGTGTCTATACATTAAAAGCATTAAAACTCGATATTTGTGTATGTCGACATTTTAAACTTGATATTCTGTCTGTGCACCCTTTAAATCAATGTCATTTAAATCTATCAAATATCACAGTATAAGTCAGGTTCAAGTATAAGGTAACAAAAACGCATCAGTATATACCTATTACACTAGTATATTTACTCTAAAGACATATATAGTTATACAAATGCCATGGTTAAAAAACATCTTACATAAATATAAGATTCTGCATTCCATCAAATATAATTCAAACACACCACAATGCATAATGCAATATTTACCTCAATTCATATTTTTAAAGAGGGTTTCCCTATTATCATTGATGTTCTCTAGTTTCAAATTAAAGGAAGCAAAAGAAATAGTACACATATTAAGATCGGAGTACTGACTGGAAGGAATTTACATTACAACTAAAACTACACCCTTTCCACATGAGGCTACTCCTTACCTGGTATAACAAGAAGAGTAGCCTGCATAGTGCAGTTCCACACTCCAAGGTGCCGATTACGATCCGGTAAAAAAATTCCCCGTACGACTCGTATCCGATCTTTTTACCGTACGAATCGTACAAGTGCCGTACAAACAGCCAATTACGATTCGCATGGGAAAAAGTCCATACCAATCGCATTGGGAATTATTCCCCACACGTCCTCGGGTCGGAAAATGTGTCCGACACGTCCTCGGACGATTTACCGTACAAGTGTGAAAAGTGAAGTCCGACCGCGGAATTACGATCCATCCCGTGCGTCCGATGTCACAACCGTATGGAAAAAACACCGTCCGCACCGAACTCCCATAGCAACCATGGAGACATGTGCCCGCATACGCGCCCAACACTCCCCCCAGACCTCCTATGTACGAGTCGAATCCCCCCCTCCCGGCCCCCGTACGTTCGAGTCGTCCCCCCCATGTATGTACACCCGTGTACGTGTCGAACCCCCCGTGTATGTACACCCGTGTACGTGTCGAACCCCCCGTGTATGTACACCCGTGTATGTGTCGAACCCCCCCGTGTATGTACACCCGTGTACGTGTCGAACCCCCCGTGTATGTACACCCGTGTACGTGTTGAACCCCCGGTGTATGTACACCCCTGTACGTGTCGAACCCCCCCGTGTATGTACACCCGTGTACATGTCGAACCCCCCCCATGTATGTACACCCGTGTACGTTTCGAACCCCCCGTAGCGCTGGGGGTACGCACCGTACATACACGGGTGGGGGTACGACTCGAACGTACACGGGTGTACGAAACGTACATGGGTGTACATACACGGGGGGTTCGACACGTACACGGGTGTACATACACGGGGGTTTGACACGTACACGGGTGTACATACACGGGGGGTTCGACACATACACGGGTGTACATACATGGGGGGACGACTCGAATGTACGGGGGCTGGGGGGGACGACTCGAACGTACGGGGGTTGGGGGGGGGACGACTCAAACGTATGGGGGATGACTCGAACGTACGGGGGCTGGGGGGGTACGGCGCGTACCGGGCCACCTACTCTGGTCGTTTCGCGCCGTACTTCGCTTTTCCGGCACTTTTTGGGTGCCGTGAAAATATTGCCGTCCGGACTGCTGTCGGTTCGAATCGTACTTCCAGGGTCGTGAAACGCTGCCTGACAGCGTCCCGACGTCACGTCGCAGCATTCCCGGATCACATTCGTATGTATATTTTCATCGGTCGGTGTTTTTTACGATTCGTACGGAAATGGTGTTTACGTGCGAATCGTAATTCCATGTTTGTAAAGTTTTACTACCGGGTACGAGTCGGACGGAGAAAACGCTCCGACCGACGGTTCGTACCCGGTTTTTACCGGATCGTAATCGGCACCCTAGTATTTGCAAAAGAATACCTTACAAAACTAATACTTTATATAGTCTGACACTGCCAAAATGGAGGCCACCATGTGCCTCTCAGCTTTATACCACTCTGTGGTTGAAAAAAGTTACTCTATGGGGGTCATTACCATGGTATAATGATCGCCACCACCGGGCCGGTGGTGGCGATTGTTATGCCATCGTAATGAGAATTACCCACCGCCATATTAGGATGGAGGTGGGTATTGCGGCGGACGCAAAGTCCGTCCGCCACTTTTCCGCCGGTGGCAATCGTTACGATTGCCTGCTGGGTGGAGCTGGGCCACTAATATGGTCGCGGTGCCAAGCAGGCACCGTCCGCCATATTAGAATGAGGGTGTTGTGGAGGCTTTTCCATGGGGGTGATGCCGCCATGGAAAGGCTGGCAGGTATTGGCTTTGGAGGCCCATTGCGGGCCCTCTCTGTGGGGGGGTGGGGGGTGCACTGGGGGGTACCCATGGTACCCCCTGCAGTTCCCTGCACCAAGTGGCAGGCACCGCGTGGAGCCTGCCACGTGGTGCAGGGAAATGTTGTGCATGCTCTTTTACCATTGTGGACAGTGCTGCAGCCAGTAGCACTGTCTGCAATGGTAAAAGGCCAGGATGTGCCCGCCAGTACGATGGGCATAACCTAATTGCACTTGTGGGATCGCCGCACGTCTGGCGGGCGGTCCCATCACCTTTATTATGGCCGGCGGACTGATGTCGGCCTGCCCTCATAATGAGCTCCTAAGATCCTACATATGATTAAATCACACAAATGGTATATAACTAAATAAACCTAACAATGACAAAATACAAACAGAAAGACCTTACACAATTAAAAACTCAATAAAGAATAAGGAACACATTGTTTGAATCTAATATCTAAACTTAAGTTAATCATATCAAGTTAAACTAAAATAAAATAAAAGCAAAGCAATGGTCAATTTGGAGCCTACATATTTATTCTTTGCATGAGACATACTTAACCATTAGTCTGGCCTTTGCGTTACTGCTCAAACATAATTCAATAAAGTAAACATAACAATGACAAAATTCAACCACAAATACCTTAAACAATTGAAAAATCAATTAAGCATAATGAACAAGAATTTGAATCTAACATATAAATTTAAATTGGTAAATCATGTCAAAGTAAAACTCAAATAAAAGTAAAGCAACAGTCAGTATTGAACCTACATCCTCATTAATTGCATATAATTTGCTTAACTATTATTCTACCCTCTATGCTGCTGCTTAAACATACTCCTGTAATGTGTATAAAAAAATGTCCTAAAGATCAACATAACTAAATACATACAATCAAAACAGCTAGGTTAATCATATCCCACCAAAGATATATGGCTAAATTGTGTAGCATAAAACGTAAAACGGTATAGATCGAAAGAAATCTAATCGCAGAGTCACTACCCTATAAAGATCCATCTGTAATTAATCAGAATGCATACATGATGTGAGCTACAAAGGCTAAATATTGAATGACCTAACATTTCATATGCTTATCATTCATGGCAAATCTTATCTTAAATACACATGTTAATCCCTTTCATTACCATCTGTAATTTATGAACCAAAATTACGCTCCTTTATGGAGCTTCATGATTCTATCTCCCTCCCTTTGATGAGGACTATGGTTGAGATAAATGCAATTAAGAAAGAACTTGATATTTTGTGTATGGTAGATTTTGCTAAGAAAAATTATCACATGTTAAATGATATATTAGGTAAGTTTTATATTAGGTAAGTTTCAGGAGGATCAAAGAAATAGGAAAATGAGTAAACCTCTTAGAGATGAGATAGATTACAAACAGGGTAGAAAGTATACCTATGCTAATAAGTTTGATTCCATTAACATTTAAAAACCTAGTTCTGCAGATAAGATTTCTATGTGAAGAGCACATTCAGATTAAAGTTCAATAAGGAGTGAAAGTTGAATTAATAATGAAGATTTGACCTGGTCTACATCTTCATTAAACAAGGTCACTTTTTTTAGAGTATCAGGTATAAATGGCCGCACACTGCTCGTCACACCAGCAAGTTGCCCCAAGGAACTGGTGACGATGTAGTAGCGACGGCGAGTACGCCTATGCTACGAAGTGTATGAATAAGTATGTGTCACATTAGCCATCCCTGGACACGTGTTTCGAGGTAGTTGCCTCTCGTCAGCAGGGAGTAGGTAAGTGTAGAGGGGTGCCGCGTGGACTGCCAGCAATTAAAAACAGGTAAAGTACCTTTCACAGCGCGTGGACATACTTATTCATACACTTCGTAGCATAGGCGTACTCGCCGTCGCTACTACATCGTCCACAGTTCCTTGGGGCAACTTGCTGGTGTGACGAGCAGTGTGCGGCCATTTATACCTGATACATTACGGCTCTCCTGAGCCAGCGGACTGACAAGTCTTTGACCAGCACCTGCGCGCCGTGAAAGGTACTTTACCTGTTTTTAATTGCTGGCAGTCCACGCGGCACCCCTCTACACTTACCTACTCCCTGCTGACGAGAGGCAACTACCTCGAAACACGTGTCCAGGGATGGCTAATGCGACACATACTTATTCATACACTTCGTAGCATAGGCGTACTCGCCGTCGCTACTACATCGTCCACAGTTCCTTGGGGCAACTTGCTGGTGTGACGAGCAGTGTGCGGCCATTTATACCTGATACATTACGGCTCTCCTGAGCCAGCGGACTGACGAGTCTTTGACCAGCACCTGCGCGCCGTGAAAGGTACTTTACCTGTTTTTAATTGCTGGCAGTCCACGCGGCACCCCTCTACACTTACCTACTCCCTGCTGACGAGAGGCAACTACCTCGAAACACGTGTCCAGGGATGGCTAATGCGACACATACTTATTCATACACTTCGTAGCATAGGCGTACTCGCCGTCGCTACTACATCGTCCACAGTTCCTTGGGGCAACTTGCTGGTGTGACGAGCAGTGTGCGGCCATTTATACCTGATACATTACGGCTCTCCTAAGCCAGCGGACTGACGAGTCTTTGACCAGCACCTGCGCGCCGTGAAAGGTACTTTACCTGTTTTTAATTGCTGGCAGTCCACGCGGCACCCCTCTACACTTACCTACTCCCTGCTGACGAGAGGCAACTACCTCGAAACACGTGTCCAGGGATGGCTAATGCGACACATACTTATTCATACACTTCGTAGCATAGGCGTACTCGCCATCGCTACTACATCATCCACAGTTCCTTGGGGCAACTTGCTGGTGTGACGAGCAGTGTGCGGCCATTTATACCTGATACATTACGGCTCTCCTGAGCCAGCGGACTGACGAGTCTTTGACCAGCACCTGCACACCGTGAAAGGTACTTTACCTGTTTTTAATTGCTGGCAGTCCACGCGGCACCCCTCTACACTTACCTACTCCCTGCTGACGAGAGGGCTCTACCTCGAAACACGTGTCCAGGGATGGCTAATGCGACACATACTTATTCATACACTTCGTAGCATAGGTGTACTCGCCGTCGCTACTACATCGTCCACAGTTCCTTGGGGCAACTTGCTGGTGTGACGAGCAGTGTGCGGCCATTTATACCTGATACATTACGGCTCTCCTGAGCCAGCGGACTGACGAGTCTTTGACCAGCACCTGCGCGCCGTGAAAGGTACTTTACCTGTTTTTAATTGCTGGCAGTCCACGCGGCACCCCTCTACACTTACCTACTCCCTGCTGACGAGAGGCAACTACCTCGAAACACGTGTCCAGGTATGGCTAATGCGACACATACTTATTCATACACTTCGTAGCATAGGCGTACTCGCCGTCGCTACTACATCGTCCACAGTTCCTTGGGGCAACTTGCTGGTGTGACGAGCAGTGTGCGGCCATTTATACCTGATACATTACGGCTCTCCTGAGCCAGCGGACTGACGAGTCTTTGACCAGCACCTGCGCGCCGTGAAAGGTACTTTACCTGTTTTTAATTGCTGGCAGTCCACGCGGCACCCCTCTACACTTACCTACTCCCTGCTGACGAGAGGCAACTACCTCGAAACACGTGTCCAGGGATGGCTAATGCGACATACTTATTCATACACTTCGTAGCATAGGCGTACTCGCCGTCGCTACTACATCGTCCACAGTTCCTTGGGGCAACTTGCTGGTGTGACGAGCAGTGTGCGGCCATTTATACCTGATACATTACGGCTCTCCTGAGCCAGCGGACTGACGAGTCTTTGACCAGCACCTGGGCGCCGTGAAAGGTACTTTACCTGTTTTTAATTGCTGGCAGTCCACGCGGCACCCCTCTACACTTACCTACTCCCTGCTGACGAGAGGCAACTACCTCGAAACACGTGTCCAGGGATGGCTAATGCGACACATACTTATTCATACACTTCGTAGCATAGGCGTACTCGCCGTCGCTACTACATCGTCCACAGTTCCTTGGGGCAACTTGCTGGTGTGACGAGCAGTGTGCGGCCATTTATACCTGATACTTTTTTTAGAGTAGTTGAAGCAGATGTGAGTCCTAAAGAGAAATTATACTTTCAGAGAACAGGATTCCAAGAGAAAAGACAAAGGAAGTGTGGAGGAGAGAGAAAAAGATCAGAGCAGAGAAAGGAAGCATAAGGCTTGAAGTGAAAACCAGAGCTCAAACAAGAGAGTAGAAGAGATACAGTTAATATTCATGTTAAATTTGTCTGACATATAGACAGCAGATATTGAAATGAAGTCATTGAATAAAGGATTGTCATTTTTCCCAGCATTTCAGTTTAATATTTCTGATTTCAAAATTGATTTATACAAATTCTAGAAAAAATCAAACATTCTTTTTTTGTTGTTATCTCCACATAAAGAAGGTGTTAACGGTTGTGTTCAAGAGGACTCATTCACTATGGTTAGAGACAAGAGGTTTACATATGTTTGTATCTGTAAGCATGGAGCATAATATTGATATTCAGGATAGTTCTTTAGATTTAGACATTGATTGTGTTAAAATGAGAGAAACTGGATTGAGGTTTTACATATTTTTGTGTCTACCTTACTGTGCAAAGCTAACATAGACTGTTTTCACTAATGTGTATTGGAGGATACTAAAAACAGTACATTTTTATTAAAAGTGACAATCTAACTAAGGAAGAAAGGAAAGAAATGTTCACTTTACTAGATGATAAGAGTATTATCATCCGTAAAGCTGACACAAATGGGATAACATAGTTGTTCTCAGTCACAAAGATTATCATGCAGAGGCCTTAGTCAGCTAAAAATTCAGGATTGTTATGTAGCAGTATAGATAAATATTAATCAATTACGAGAAAGATGACCATCTGATAAAGAAATGGGATGATTTATGGTTGATCACTGATGAAGAATGTAGGTGTCTTAAAATTGAGACCCCACAAACATTGTTCATATATTTTTTATCAAAAGTGCACAAAGAAGTGGTACCTCCTCCTGTGAGACCTATAATAGCAGGTATGGGTTCTCTTACTGAACATATGTCAGAATATGTTGATTTTTTTCTTCAGCCTTTAGTCTGTGATATACCATCATATCTTCAACATCCAAGTGATTTTATAAGAAGAATTTATGAAATACCATGGGAATCTGACTATCTGATAGTTGCTAAGAATAGGAAGTCCTTGTACCCATGTATCTACCACATAAACGATTTGGAAGCTATGAAAACCTATTTAGAGACAAGACCTACAAAATATTTGAAACATAATAAGATATTTGGAAAGTTTGCTGAATTTATTCTTCACCGTAAGTCTTTTCCTATACCAAGATTGCCTTTACAAGCAGGGGTATGGTGATGGGGTCTTGTTTTGTCCCATTGTATGCAAATTTACTCAAGGGATTTTGTAAGAGAAACTCGATGGTGAGACAGGATCTCAGAGATTTGGAAGTGAATATTGTTCTTTGTTACCATTTCATACACAATGTATTCTTGATGTAGAATAGCACTATCAACTATTTCACCAAGCAATGAATGGGAATGCTGTGAATGTAGAACTAAGTTTGATGTACAGCAAAGAGAGAACTAATTTCTTAGATTGTACTCTCTTCAATAAAGAGGACAGGCTTTGTAGTATGCTATACTGAAAAGGGTGTGATTAATAGCACATTGCATGCTATCTTTTCACATTCTAGATAATAAATTAGTATTTTTCCAAATGGAGAGATGTTATGGGCAGGACTTTGCAGTACAGATGACAATTATAAAAAATAAGACAATGATATGAGAGAAAGATTTTTAAAAAGAGGCTATTCTCAATGTATGCTCAGCAAAGCTATGGAAAGAGCAAAATTGGTTAAGTGAGAGTGTTTACTAATGCATAAACATGGAAAAGTATAATTTATGTTAATTTTAGAGGTTTTATATAGTGCTGGCTAGACCCGGAGGTATCAGAGCACTTTATATGAGTAAGAAGATAGTAGCTGTTAAAACGCAATATTTAAGCAACACGGCAAAAACAACATATCAACAGCATAGAATACCAACAGAAAACAGGGAGAAACAGCATGTAATTACACATATAAAATAAACAAATAGATAGTACAATAGCTATATACATATATGACAAGGCAATTGGCAATCAAGTGTAGGGCGCAAGATTAAGACCCCCAATATTTATTGAGAAGGTGCATTTGAGGTCTATCTTAAAGTTGACATAAGAAGGGTTGCATCGCAGGTCTTTGGGGAGGGCATTCCAGATGTTTGGGGCATTTCCAGAGAAGGAGCGGGATTGTGTGGATTTTTTATTTAGCAGGGCTGGGACTAGGAGGAGAGCGTTGGTGCTTCTCAAAGGTCATGTGCTGCCAGCTTTGCAGAGTTTATTGGCTAGGTGTGTTTTGATAGAGGACTTTGTGTGCAAGGCATGCAGTTTTGTAGGCGCCTCTGCCTTCGATGGGGAGCCATTTGAGAGTTCTGAGGGCAGGGGAGATGTGGTCGAAATGTTTGCAATCGGGGATGAGCCTAGCTGCATGATTGAGCACAGATTTGAGTGGAGCTAGGTGGACCTTGGGGATTCCGGTGAGGATGGCGTTACGGTAATCAATTCGTGAAAGGACAAGTGACTGGACTACTAATTTGAAGTCATCAGTTGGAATAAAGGGTTTAATTTTCTTGAGATAACGGAGAGTGAAGAGGGCTTTTTCAGCTGAGTTTTTGATGTGGACATTGAGAGTTAGGCTATTGTCAATGAATATACCAAGAGATTTTACTGAGTTGTACAGGGAAAGTGAGCAGTTGAGGGCATTAAGGTCAGAGATCCAGGATTGAATGGAGAGAGGGTTATTTTTAGGGGAGAAGAGAATGATTTCAGTTTGTTGGGATTGAGTTTGAGATGATTTAATTGGAACCAGGATTGGATCTTGGTGAGGATGTTGTTAAGGTGTATGATGTCCACATGGGTTTTGATCTTGTAGTAGAGTTGGGTGTCATCGGCATAGAGGTGGTAGTTGATTCCAGCTTGTTTAAGAATGAGGGTAAGGGTGCCATAAAGAGGTTAAAGAGAGAGGGAGAGAGAAAAGATCCCTTGGGGACTCCTAGGGAGACCGGAGTGAGGGGTCGTTAATTTTGATTTGCTGTGTTCGGTGTTGCAGATAGGAGACGAACCATTTGTGGGCAGTACCATTGAGACCGATGCGATCTCTGAGCACATTAAGTAGGGCAGAGTGGTTAACTGTATCAAATGCTGTGGAGAGATCCAGGAGTATAAGAAGGCAGGTCTCGCCATTATCAAGGGAGTGGTGGATGTCATCGACAATATTAAGCATGGCAGTTTCGGTGCTGCAGCCTTTCCTGAAGCCTGATTGTAGGGGGTCGAGTAAGTTGACATTTTCGATGTGTTTGTCTAATTGAAGCAGGACACAATTTTCAAGGGCTTTTGAAAGAAGGGGGAGGTTTAGAGATGGGGCGAAGATTGTTGAGGTCATTGGGGTCGGCATTAGGATTTTTAACAATGGGAGTAATTTGTCCAAGTTGAAGGGAGATGGGGACACATCCTGTGGCAAAGGAGGTGTTGATGATTGTGGTCCAAGATGGGGTAAAGATGTGCTTTAGGTCTTGGACAAGGTTAGATAGGAGGGGGTCTTTAGTTTGGGAGGGCGGTTTAAGTTTAGCAATGATGTTAAAGACTTGATGCTTTGTTACAGGGAGGAAGTTAAGCTTGGAGGCGTTGTTTTTTATTTGTGAGTTAGGGTGATTGATTTCAAGAGGTGGAGATGAGGGTAAGTGTGGGCAGTAGTCTAGGGGAGGTGTAGTAGGTAAGTGAGGGGAGTAGTTGGGGTGAGGTGCTGTAGTGGGTAAGTGTGAGTAGGAATCAGGGGTTTGGGGAATGTGGTATGTGCTTTGGAGGTCATGTCAGGAGCATGTTGGGAGTTGGTTGGGATCTGTGTTAAGAGGAAGGATTGATCTATTTTGGGCAATTTCTTCACATCTAGCAATCGAGGCCATTGGATTATGAGGTGCGGAGGATGTTTGGTTACGAACGATGTTGAACAGTTCCCTGGGTCTATTTTTGGCCCGATCGAGTTGTGTGCGGAAGAAGGATGCCTTCTCGTTAAGAATGTGTTTTTTGTATGTAAATCTAGCTAATCTGAGGAGTGCCAGATGTGAGGGAGTGGGATGGTGTCTCCATGTTCTTTCCATCAGTCTTAGTGAGCATCTTTCGTTGTGGGGCTCTGAATTAAACCATGATTTGGAGGAATATTTATTTGTTTTTTAAGTTTAGGCGGGGCCAATTGGTCAAGGACATCAGTGACAGCTTTATTAAAGTGTTCAGTAAGCTCATTTGCATTTTGTGAGGGAAGGGTGAGGAGAAGTTGAGCTTGGAGTTGAGGAGAAGTTGAGCTTGGAGTTGAGAATCAAGAAAACCAGGGGGTATAAGTTTAAGATTTCTGGTCCATTTTTTAGGTTTGTTAAATTTTTGGGGGGTGGGTGGAGCTGAGGTAGCAATGGTGAACAGTATGAGGTGGTGGTCAGACCAGTCAATGGGGATGATATTGGTCAGGAAGGCCAAATCCTTGTTGGTAATAATGGCATCCAGGTTGGCTACTTTGGTGTGGGTTGGGAACTGGCATAATTGTTTGAGGTAATTAATCTCAAGCAGATTAGTGAGGAGGGTGATTGAGGGATCATCAGTAGTGTTCCAGTTGAGTTTAAGACCACCAAGGAAGAGATTATTTGAGTTGGAAGTTGAGGATTGTGTCAGAAGGTCAGAGAATTCATCAGTGAACGGATAAGGGATTCCAGGAGGGTGATAGATGTTATGTAAACGAATTGATTGGGAACCTTGTACTTTTAGTTCAGCTTCAAGGTATTCAAAGGAGGAGTGGCCAGAATAATTAACAAGGGAGAGCTGAAGTTCCTTTTTGAAGATTATGGCTAAACCTCCCCATACTCTGTTGTGTCTATCTTTCCTAAGGATAGAGTATCCGGTGGGGGGGGGAGAGTAGGTCAAGTATGCTCATTGAGTGATCATTGAGCCAGGTTTCCATGAGGAACGCAATGTCAATGGATTCACTAAGGATCGTTTCAGAGATTTCAGTGGCATGTCGGATGGCAGATCGACAGTTCACAAGCATGCAGGCGAGGGGTTTGGGGTTGCTTTTGGGCGGTGGGCAAGAGTGGATAGCGGTGAGTTGAGGAGGGGGTCTGGGGGAGACGGGAGAAGAGGGGGTTCTGCTAGTTCCCAGAATGACGGGGATGTTGGAGTAGGGGGGAGGAGGATTAGTGATTGATGAACTAGGATGGTAAGAGTTGCATAGGTCGGATAGGTCAGATGAGGAGAGAAGGCGCAAGGTGCGGAGAGGCCTATGCAGATGGCAGCGGAGAGGGGTCGTTCTCCAACGATTGTAGTTAGTGTTGTTTTTTTGGCTGGAGTGGGGGGAATTTGCACGGTTGGGGAGGGTTCTGGAGCTGAGGTAAGTGAAATCTTCTCTAATTCGAGAGAGTTCAATCATCAAATTAGAGAGATCTCGTTCTATGTTGTGTAGGCTCTGGGTTATTAGAGTGAGTGGGACCATTGTTGGGGAGGAGGAGGGGGATAGAGAATGGTCTGTGTTAGCTGCAGAGGGAGGGTTGTTGAGAGTAGGGTGTGAGAGGTCATTGGGGGCGGAATGAGGGGTGAAAAGGCTGTTGGGCGTGAGGAGTGACATGATGGGGGAAAGGAGATTAAGGACCTCCGGGGATGTGGTAGGAGAAGATATAAGGGCGTGGAGAGTGAGGAGAGAAACCGCGTCAGTGTTAAGGGGTGATGTGTTATTTGGGGGCTGGGATAATGGGTTAGGAGAGGGAGACGAAGGGGCCGGAGGGGGCACAATAGGGGAATCAGGGTGCAGGTGTAGGGATCCAGGTGGGAGGGCAGGGGGGAAGGATGGGGTAAATAATTTTATTGGGGTAGGAGGGGGGCAGATCACTAGAGTGCATGTGTGAATGTGCGAGGGGGAGTGAAGTAGGGATGTCAGGAAGAGGGATGGTCGTTGTGGAGAGAATATTTAGAAGTCGTTGCTTGGGGGATAGCATTAGTTGTAGAGCTGTCCGGGGAGGGGGTGAGTGATGTCAAAGATTGTAGAATGGTGTTAGCTGGAGGGGTGAAAGGGGAGGGGGAGAGTAGGGTCAGAGGTTAGGGATAAGACGGGAGGGCGTTGTGCGATTGGGTAGATGGAAGGTTAGGATTGGTTTTGTTAAGGTGGAAAGACAGGGTGTTGAAGTGGTGTTCAAAAATGGTGAGGTGGGAATCAGAGGCTTGAATGAGGATGTTGCCCGTTTTGAATATAGGGATGACAATTTCAACTAGAAAAGCTGGGGGAGGGATTAGTGGATAGTTTAAATTCATAAGGAATTTTGGTTGATTTAATGACTGGGAGATGTCGTAGGAAAATGCTTTTCCATTTGGAGGGGCGTTTGGAATAGAAGATGTAGTTGGTTTTAATGGGGGAAGTGAGGCTGAGGTAGTTATCAACAATATGTGTTTCAGGGTTTCGGATGAGTATTTTTTGTTTAAAGTTTTTCTTAGCATTTTTTGAGAGATTGGGGGAGTATTGAATGGTCCATGAGTTGGGGCCATGTTTGGAGAGAGTGGAGTCCTGGTGGATTTGTGCGTGGACGAGTGGGGATATGTTGGGTCAGAAATTAGATGGCAAGAGTAGGAAGAAAGCAATGGGCATCAGAACGAGGGGGTCGATAGAGGAGGAGGGTGTAAAGGGAGGAGAGGGGGCAGTGGTTTAGGAGAATGAGGGGCAGTGGTGTGTATAGAAAGAGAATTAGGAGTATGTGTGAGTGTAGGGAAGCATAACACAAAAGCATTCATAGTCACAGCTAATAGTAGGAATTACAGGCATAGAGGTAATTAAAATAATTAAAAATTACATTAGAGGGTCAGTTGGGTCATCAACGGTGAGATGGTAATGCTGAGTATTCTGAAAAAGGAGCAGAGTAGAAAATGCAGGCATAGAGCATTAATTAAAAATTACATTAGAGGGCCTGGAGGGTAGGCCTGGGCGGTAAATTCCGTTCCGCTCGCAAAATTTGCGGAATTTGGGTAATTTCGTGTTCCGCGGAGAACGCGAAATTGCCCAAAAATCTGCGTTCCGCGACTTCGCGAAATTTTTTGCTTGTTCGCGTTCTCAATATGCGTGTTCGCGAGATATTTCACCCCGAGCACGCAAACAGCGATCGCGAACAGGAAAAAAGTATCGCGAACAAGCAATTCCGCGTGCTCGCGGAATTTCTGCGTGTTCGCGGAGATTTTTTACCGTTTCGCGGAGATTTGCGAAACGCGATTGCGCAAATTCCGCCCACCCCTACTGGAGGGTCATCAACGGTGAAAAAGAAATTCTACATTGTGATAAAGAGTTACATAATTAAGCAGGATAGTTAAAGGCAATTAGAGCCAAAGCGGTAACATCAACAATAATAATGATAATGAATGTTAGAGCAAACCTTTTAGAGAATGTCAAGTTGGTCATGAATTATATTAGTCAAATAGAGAGATCTACTCTGTTATATGTAAACATTCGCATTTACTTAAAAGGGGCATGCATTTAAGAAAAAAATGTTAATGATAATCTATGTATTGTTTACAAACGAAGGGCCGACATGAAATAATCTGGTAAGTCAGAGTGACACTATGAGCTTTAAACCTAGAACTACTGATAGACAAGGGTTAGTCCAAGAGAAAGGTTTTCATAAATGGGTTGGCTGTATCTGCTATGAATTCACGCCTGGTAAAGGTCTAACATTTGAGGATCATATTAATGAGAAAGTGTATGATATACAGGGTTTTTTAAACACTTCTTTTTGTATTTATGTTACTGTCTTTATTTCCAAGCAATCGCATGTTGGTTCTACAACTAGGATACTGAAACATATGTGGCAGGAGCACCTTAGTGCTGTACAAAATAATAATGATGCTAAGTACCCTATTGCAGTACATTTTTGGAAAGAACATACCCTAGATGTTAGAAATGGGGGTCTCTAGTTGGCAATGGTTTGCACATTTGTCCAAGTAGGGATTCTTCTTCCTAGTCAGGATAAGGGGGTTATACTTAAAAAATAACGCCTGCTCAGCCCCTTGTTAGCTTGGCACGAGCAGACAGGCTTATCTCAGTGGCAGTGTGTAAAGCATTTGTGCATGCATACAGTAACACAGTGAAAACACTACAAATGGACACCACACCACTTTAGAAAAATAAGCAATTCTTTATCTAAACCAAACAAGATCAAAAACAACAAAAATATATATTACAGTTTGAAAACTATGCGGTTTGCAAGAAAACCTTAAAGTTGTAGAAATATCCATGAAACACAGTTCTTATGAGTCGATAGCTCAGTCCTGGGCTACCGCGATGCTGAAAACAACAGAGTCTAACAGTTCCAGCTGACCTCATTGGTACAGGCAGTTAAAGCGTTGACAGACTCATGAACAGTACCTTTCTCGTTGCGACCGAAACGCTGGTGCAAGTCGGTTGGGGCAATCGTTGCGGTTGCGTTGCAAAAATGGAAGTGGTGCAGGATACGGTGCCCTCACGACGCGGTGTAGGCAGCGGCTTGGTGACAAACTTCCAGATGACGTCAGTGAGACCAAGGCTTACGGTGCAGGGTGAGACTGTGTTCAATGTGGTGCTGGCAGGTTGCGGTGCAGGGGATGGAGCTGTTTGATGTTCGGGTCGTGCAGCGACGGTGTCTGTGATGTCCAGGCAGGATGAAGTGAGGCAGTGTGGAGTGCAGTGCCCAAGGGAGGCACTCCAAGCAACGACTCCGTGAGACCAAAGATGCAGTGCAAAATACTGTTGGGCCTTTTGCAGTGCCTTCAGGACATGGAAACCTGCGACAGACTCGGTGACAGAGTCGTCTGCTCCTTTCTTGTGCGGTGACTGAAACCAGTGGTTACAGAGACGGTACCCGGATGGTGAGGCCTTTGCTGTTCCTGAGAGCTCTTGAACAGGGGGCAAGCTCCACTTCAAGCCCTTGGAGACACTTTACAAGCAGGATACACACAAGATCCTTTCCTTTGCAGAAAACAACCACTGCAGGCCAGCCCCAGACAGCACACAGCAAAAGGCCAGTACTTTTCCTTCAGCTTTCCCATTTCTCCTCCTTGGCAGAGGTTTCTCTTGAATACCAGAAGTAGTCTAAAAGTCATTGACTGATCTGTGAGCGCGAGCTCTGTCCTGCGAGGTCCTTCCTGTTGGGCTGTTTGTTCTGCGGCTGCACCTCGCGGAACCCGCTCCGCGGGTCCCGCTTCGCCCGTGTGCCTGGGCGCATCGTTGCTGATTCCTGACAGGGGAGCTGCCTGAATCTCGGGGAGCAGGGCTGCGAGCGCCAGGTGAGGATCAGGGACTCCATTGCCCAGGAGTCCCTGTGCTGCCATCATTTCCTGCACCTGGACGCTCTCCCTGCTGGCCACGCCCCCTAAGCACAGCTGAAAAGAGCCTGCTTGTCCCTAGCTCTTTGGGAGACATTGACTGATCTGTGAGCGCGAGCTCTGTCCTGCGAGGTCCTTCCTGTTGGGCTGTTTGTTCTGCGGCTGCACCTCGCGGAACCCGCCCCGCGGGTCCCGCTTCGCCCGTGTGCCTGGGCGCATCGTTGCTGATTCCTGACAGGGGAGCTGCCTGAATCTCGGGGAGCAGGGCTGCGAGCGCCAGGTGAGGATCAGGGACTCCATTGCCCAGGAGTCCCTGTGCTGCCATCATTTCCTGCACCTGGACGCTCTCCCTGCTGGCCACGCCCCCTAAGCACAGCTGAAAAGAGCCTGCTTGTCCCTAGCTCTTTGGGAGACATTGACTGATCTGTGAGCGCGAGCTCTGTCCTGCGAGGTCCTTCCTGTTGGGCTGTTTGTTCTGCGGCTGCACCTCGCGGAACCCGCTCCGCGGGTCCCGCTTCGCCCGTGTGCCTGGGCGCATCGTTGCTGATTCCTGACAGGGGAGCTGCCTGAATCTCGGGGAGCAGGGCTGCGAGCGCCAGGTGAGGATCAGGGACTCCATTGCCCAGGAGTCCCTGTGCTGCCATCATTTCCTGCACCTGGACGCTCTCCCTGCTGGCCACGCCCCCTAAGCACAGCTGAAAAGAGCCTGCTTGTCCCTAGCTCTTTGGGAGACATTGACTGATCTGTGAGCGCGAGCTCTGTCCTGCGAGGTCCTTCCTGTTGGGCTGTTTGTTCTGCGGCTGCACCTCGCGGAACCCGCTCCGCGGGTCCCGCTTCGCCCGTGTGCCTGGGCGCATCGTTGCTGATTCCTGACAGGGGAGCTGCCTGAATCTCGGGGAGCAGGGCTGCGAGCGCCAGGTGAGGATCAGGGACTCCATTGCCCAGGAGTCCCTGTGCTGCCATCATTTCCTGCACCTGGACGCTCTCCCTGCTGGCCACGCCCCCTAAGCACCCTCCCCCTATATCAGGTGCAGCTTCTTCCGCGGCGCGGGAGCGCGCGGGAGGGCGCCGGGAGAAGCCCGGGACAAGGGCGGGACCGTCTGTGGCCGTCCGGGGCCGAAGGTGGCCGGGCTGGGCCTACCCTCTTGGATTGTGCTTCCGACCCCTGGTCTCTTACACTCGGTGGAGCCGCCCGCCGAGTTTAATTTATTGTGAACATTATGCCGTCCCCTGCAAGGGAGAGCACCCCACTAAAACCGGGTGGAGCAAAGAATAGGACTCTAGAGAATTATTTCTCCCGGGCAGTGGGGGAGGGGGACAAAGAGTGTAATCTGTCCAGGTTAAGGGCAGAACGGAGACGCTCAATAGATAATATGAAAAACACGCCCCTTGGAGACCAACTTATTTTACCAAGGGAGGAGTTGTCCCGAATTGATGATGTCCCACTATTGCTGAGGGATTGCACTAACATGTCACCAGTTGAAGCCTTGAGTATAGCCCCAGAAATTAGTTCTAGCCCCCCAAGGGTGACCATTGATTTAGTGTCCCAACCCCCTCCGGCCCCTCCAGCCTCGAAGATTAGGAAAACTAAATCTAAGCCAACTAACATACAAGTAGCCTTTGGACCTCCTCCAAATAAACGCAGGAGGAAATCGAGGGGAGTTCAAGGAAAGAGCAAACCCAAGGTTCCACACTCGGATTTTGGGAAGTTTTTAAAAACCCCCACATTAGTAGAGAAACCATTGGTCGATTTACACCCTAAACCCATTGCTCATGAGGATCCAGCTCCTACTATGATAAAAGACACAGGAGTTGGTATTGCTAATATTCCCTTGTCTGTTGTCCCGCTGGGAAACCTAGAATTTTTGCTAAGGTCCCTGTTATTACCGATCAGCGAGAGTATTAAAAAGATTGAGATCAGACTAACCATTTTAGAGGCCACATTGGGCAGTCTGAAAACTCCAGCTGGCAGACAGGGAAGGCAATCAGAGTCCACTCCCTCCACTGTAGCCCCTAAGCAGTCGGCAAATAGTGTCGCCAATCCAGTCCCTCCACAAGCTGTGAATGTGGCACCTTCGCAACAACCCACAAGGCCAAAGCCTGCAACAGCTAAGCCCCCTAACACCAATATGCCCAACCCTCCTTTAGGATCTGTACCCCCGGCACAGCCGGTAGACAAGAGCACCCCGACCCCTTTAATGAAGCTCACCCTGAGACCACGCAGACCCAATTTACCTCCAGAGACCAATGCTTTTACTGTCGTTATGGCAGGTGTCCCCCCACTTGAGGAAGGTGAAACGGAGGACTTTTGTGCCCTAAAAAGTAGGGTAATCAAGTGGTTAAACATAAATAGACCCCTCCCTACACACTTTAATAACGAAATTATAATGGTAAGAAGGGTACCATGGGTGGGAAGAACACAAAAATCCATTAAAGGGGACTGCATACTGGTGAGTTTTAGGGACACAGGAACGGTGTCCCATATATGTCAAGGGAAAAACAGATCTAGGGAATCCACAATCCAAACCCTCCATGTGTCGTTCTTTTTTCCCATCATCCCAGTCCTATCTCAGCAACCCCAAACTCATGACAACTGGGAGAGGGTTGGCAGGAGGGGGAGTCACCAGGCCTTTAACCCTAGGCCGTTTTTTGCCCTACCTGAACAACCCTTTTTTTCTTATAACCGGTTCCATTGCCTAAATGGCCTTGAAGGGGTCGATTGACAGACAGACAATGCCCCCCAGGGTTGTATAGAAATTGGAGGTACGGTAGAAAGACTGGAGGAGCAAAGATCCAAGGCTCAGCAAATCCAGGTGGTTGGTGAGGGGGAACCAAACTGCGTTGTGCCAAAGGAAATAGTTGTAGACAAGACAGGAGGGGGACATGGGCAGGGAATGCAAAGATCAATGTGGGAAAGAAGACCAAGGGCCCAGGGGGGTGCTGAATGGAGTGGAGAGGGTGTGAGACTTATCTCATGGAATATAGCGGGTATAGCGGGCAAATTCAACAATAAGGAATGGGTGGACTTCATTAGAACATTTCACATTATATGTGTACAGGAGACATGGGCTGTGGAGAATAACTACCATCTGCAGGGGTACAAGTGTTTTTTTGTTCCCGCCCGAAAATCTAGCTCAGGGAGAGCAATGGGCGGTTTGTCCATCTATGTAGATTTAGACCTGCCAGGCACCTGGTCCTTTCCAGACTGGTTCTTATATGGGATACAGGCGGTTCGGTTCCAGGGAAAGGGGTTACGTTTCTCTGTTTTTAACATATATAGCACCGAGTTAGAAAATAGCCACACCCCGGTATTAACTGAACTCGACCAAAGGTTAGGAAAAGAAATCATATCCCAGAATAAGGGACCGTCTGGTGGACTGCTTGTGGTGGGGGATTTTAATTGTCACCTTTGTCCGGCACTGGTCAAAAAGAACACAGATTGGGCGCAATGCCCAATTGAGAAGGGACCGCATTTTTCTCACTCGCCTACTGGGTCGGCTCTTAGGTTGCTTCGGCTTAAGTACGACCTAGAGCACACCATTAATATGGTAGACCCACAGTCGGATGGTACACTCCCACCAACTTTTAAGGGCAGGGGCTGCTCGTCTATTATAGATTATATTCTGGTCTCGAGATCCCTGGTTAATAAAGTAGTCAGTGTAGGGATAGATTGGAACACTTTCAGCGACCATAACCCGCTTGTTTTAATGCTCGCATATAGGGCGGGTATTGGCTCCAATGCCCATCGATCAATCGTGGAGAGGGTCACCGATCAAGGCAGGAGACTGAAATGGTCCAAAATAGATGGGGCAAAGTTCTATAAAAACCTGAGCGATAAGGGTCTGCTGGCCATAAATGAATGTTTGGATCTGGAAGTCCAGGGACCAAGGTTATTAGAAGCATTTAACCATATTGCCAACCTGATAGACGGATTACTAAGGTCCAGTGCGCCCACGCGTAATCTGGTCAATCCCCGGTGGTTTGATAAAGATTGTTCCAAGGCACTGAGGGAACTGAAATGCTCCCTTAAGTCAAAACCACGAGATCCACAAGTAATCAGGGCATGCAGAGAAAAATATAAAAAAGAGACCAAAAGGAGGAAACTCACCCTGCAGGCAGAAGCTTGGGCAGATCTGAGAGAGGCAGGGGAAAGAAGGGACCTAGCGGGGTTCTGGAGAATCATCAATAAACCGACCTTTCAAGAAAATGATTCTCCGGAGATAGGGGCTAACATCCTCCCGGAGCAGTGGGTCACACACTTTAGGAGCCTGTATAACCATGAATCGGGTCCCCACGTAGAGTCATCAGTAACCCCAAGTCAGGCTCCTCCGGTAGTATTTACCCTTAAGGAGATCACGGCAGGGATGGAGAGTCTAACTAAGAATAAAGCCCCGGGCCCAGATGGAATTCCTCCTGACCTTTTTCTTAGCAATATAGATCTTTGGGCCCCACTGATGACCAGGGTCCTAAACACTGCTATCACCTGCGGTCTCCCTCCATCATGGTCTAAAGCGATCATTGTGCCAATCTTTAAAAAGGGCAACAAGGACGACCCCAAGTGTTATCGGCCTATTTCCCTGATTGACGTCTCGGCTAAACTTCTGGGAAGGGCACTCCTGAACAGATTGTCCGAGTGGACCGAAGAGAATAACATCTTCTCGGACACTCAATATGGGTTCAGGTCAGGGAGGTCCACCAGCGACCAATGCCTGAACCTATATATGCTGACTGCCAAATATACTCTGGCCAGTAAGGAACCCATTTATATGGGATTCATGGACCTGGCAGCAGCATTCGATCACGTCAACAGAGGGAAGTTGTGGGACATGATGGCAGGGATGGGGATCGAGAGCGGCCTAATTACCATACTAAGAGAGCTGCATAGCGACACCACGGCTAGAGTTAGATTTAACAGGGAGGGAGGTTTGACGGACTCCTTTCCATGCAAAAGTGGAGTCAGACAAGGTTGTATTCTTGCCCCTTTTTTGTTCTCCCTTTACATTAATAATTTGGAACAGTTTCTTTTGGGCTTAAAGGCAGATTCCCCAAGGGTTGGGACGCGGCAAATCCCTGTCCTGCTTTACGCAGACGACGCGGTCTTGCTGGCGCGTACACCACGAAGCCTACAGATTCTGATAGATGGGTTCGTCAAGTTTATGAGCGATCTGGACTTATCTGTCAACCTAAGCAAATCTTACGTGCTCCTGGCAGGCAAAAAACCTTCCTCAAAATTTTCTTACACAATAGGCTCCCATTGTTTAGAGGAGGTTAAAACGTTCTCCTATCTCGGAGTAACCTTTGATGGTGCTCTTCAATTTAACTCCTTGGTGGAAGAGCGCTGTAACAAAATGATTGCCTCTAACGGGGCAATAGCCGGATATGGCAGGAGGTTGGGCAGATGGAGTCCGGAACAGGTGATGAACCTGTACGGCTCCATAACATGCGCTAAAGTAAGCTATGGGGCAGAAGTTTGGGGCTTCGTGAATACCTCTAGAATTGACCAGGAAGAGAACAAACATCTGAAATCTATCCTGAGGGTACCACCCAGCACTGCTGGACTCATAGCTCACAGGGAGCTAGGGAGACCATATCTGGTCGATTTGTTAAAACTTAGGCCAATTGTGGCGTGGCTAAAAATCTGGGTAAATCCAGACGCGCATCTAAGTAGAAAAATCTTACTGGACTGCCTAGGTAGGACCCACTGCATGCGCATCCCATGGCTCAAATATGTGAGAAACACTCTTGAGGAACTAGGGTTTGGAAACCTCTTCAAGAACCCCACCACCATTTCAGCACAGCACAAGAAACAAGTAGGGGAAATTTTCCTAGAGCGGAAAACCCAATGCCGTGCTCTGGCTGAAGGGGAAAAAAAGTCAATAAGGGCTCATACTTTGGTGAAGAGTGTGGAGGGTATGGAGCCCTACCTGTATCTTGTACACAATACACAGGACAGATTTCTTATGTGCCGTTTCAGACTGAGCCTACTTCCTTTTATGTTGGCCTCGCCAGCAGGTTTTACCATGTCAATCGAGCAGAAGGGACCCTGCGGCTGCGACAATCGGTCTCCGCAGGACTCCCTTCATTTTACTTTGCTCTGTCCCTATTATTCAATGCCCAGGCGTAGATTCCTAGTAGACATCCTAAAAAAGGCCCACCTGGAACATGCCAGAGATGCACTAATCTACTTGCAAAAAGCTTCTGACCCGCTAACCTTGTGTTGTGTTATGAATTTTATCAAGGTTGCGGTCCGACTAAGGAAGACGAGGGGAGAGGATTAAAAGACTTGTGACTCCCTGTTTTAAATTTACAGCCTTGTATGTTAGTATTTTATTGTTATTTATGCACAAGGATCTTGACTAATATTTAATGCCGTTTTATCTATGTATATGTATGTGTGCTTTTATGGTGTTTTTTAATCACCGAATAAAGATTCTTGAATTGAATTGAATAGTCTAAAAGTCTGGGCCCCACTTTTTATAGCACAAATTCCTTTGTTCTCTGGTGGCAGAGAAGTTCTTTGCTCAGCCAAAATCTGTTCTGTCCTCTCTGGTGCAGCTTCCTGGCAGGAGGTGGAGACAGCATTGTCCACAGGAGACCAGGCCCATTCAGGTGTGTAAAGAATCTCCTCCCCCTACTATCAATGCAGCCCAGGTCTATTCAGCCCAGCCCTGACTCACCCTGTAAAGTCAGGACACACCTCACCCCCCCCCCCAAGTAGCTGTCTGAACAGAATGCATTGCCCAGTTGCTCACATGCACTTGCAGGTAGCTTTTCTATCACATCCATTCTATTTGACTCTGTGTACAGAGCATTACATATTGAGATTTATCTTCCAGCACATAGCTTAATGTTTAAAGGCTGTCATGCCACAACCATGCACTAATTTTAATTTACAATCTCATCATTGCCAGTAATTGCCACAAGGCAAAAGAAGGTGGCACGGCTGCTTTTACTTGTCACCCACGAACAAGGATCAAGACTTAGAGATAAAATCCTAAACTTACTACTTTTGGTATTCACAGAAGGCATTTAGTAGCAGTAAAGTTAGGAGTCCTAACTTTACGACTACTAAATGCCTTCTTTGAATACCAAAAGTAGTAAGTTTAGGATTTTATCTCAGATTAGTTCTGTGAATCTGCCCGCAGGGTCTAACAAAAAAGAAATAAACATGTTTTTGTGCAATGTAACCGGTCTGGTGCTCATGTAAAGGGTTTCAGTATCTTTGAGTGGAGTTCATGACATATAAAACTACAACAACAAAAAAACAACTCTGCAACAGTTGAGTAATACTCCTCTACTTTAAAAAATGTGTGTTCATGCATTTCAATGGAAAGCAAAAGTCCATATATTATGAATTATAGATACTGTAAATCAGTGGTAAATGGTAAATAGTAAATGGTTGTGCGCGGATAAATATGTGAATGACACTTCTAAAAACCTGTGACAGACTGGGCTTGCCTTTTGTCCCTCTCTATATGTAGACCAAACTCAGAGGTCCAGTCCCAAATTACCACAAATATATTTGCTGCCCAACATAGAACTAGAAGGGTATTTGTTTTCATCCTAGACCTGTCTCACCAAATAGTGCACCTCCCTAAAGTGGCTTCTGTCACATCCCATTGCTTTACACAAGAACCAAACAAATAAATCTAAATTATATAACATCTGTGAGGCAGCTGCTTCTACCCAGAATTATAAACAGTAAGCAAACAATAGGCGCCCACAGTGATGTATACTATTCATGCACATATTAACATAGATCACATCCACATGTTCATATGCTCAAATGCAGAGCAACTTACCTACAGACTGTGCATGGGCATACATCACATAAAACTGTAGCAAGGAAAAAGTAAATAAAGGGGATGTTTTTCAACTCGGGGTGACATCATAGACAACTCGAGCTTCGCTCTCTTTGTGCGTTTGTTGCTACTCATAACCCCTGGGTGAAAAACATCCGGAGTATTCACTGTTGCCGATCCATAATTCTACTTCACTTGCAGGCTTGACATATCACTTACTAAACATATATTCAGGAAGCTCACTTTGTCTTGAACTTCATTGCTATCAAAGTGTGATAGGTTAATTGCATCAAACGAAGTAGAATGCAACTGCCAACATGCACAGTCTTTCTTAATGAAAATACAAGGCTAGAGCTATGGATTTAAAATGTACACGTAAAGATTCTGTAACCCTAGCTGCGCAATGAAGTTGTAATGCATTTGCTGTACCAAATTAAGTCGTGTACTCTAAGAAAACATGTGCTGTTCGTTATTTAAATTGATTTCGCTTTCCTTCTTTAAAAGCTATTTTCTTTTTAGCTAGGCAGAGTGTGGCTCGCTACATACAATGCAAATGTTTTCTTTTTTCTTTTTTTTTAAATCTCCTTGGCTTTATGTTTGCATTTCAGTCGAGACTCCCACGCAAAACGTCTACTAATGATATTTTAACAACCACCAGATACAACTAGATTTACTTCACATTTTTAAAGGGACCTATTTTAAAATTAGGATGCAAATATATACCTATATTTATTAAAAACTCGGTTACGGTACCTTATTTCTGCAGTCCGAATATTTACTTTTTCTTGTTCAACCACCAAACAGGGCAAATCCTACATTCGTTTCTTAAGCCACCAAGCAAAGCAGATTCTTAAATAATAAAGCCTTTCAAAACAAGCTTGTTTTTCAACGCACCCGTGTCATCCTTTCCATACTCTTTTACCAATATGGCATTTTCACAAGAATCTTTGACAAGTATGTTGCAGTAAATGATTGTAAAATACAGGAAACAAACAACAGCTCTCAGAAAGGACAGAGTGTACAAATATATGCTAGGACTTTGACCTTAACCACAGTGCTGTGTGGTTCTGAGCAGGGCTTTGAGTTCCTCGCCTCTTCAAAAAGACAGGGGCTTATTTACAAGCCCCTTGCGCCACCGGAACGTCACTTTTCCCATGGCAAAAATTACGCAAAGTTGTGCAATGGGCTTGTAAATAAACCCCACAATATTTAGCGCAAACAAGGATAGCCATAATAAGTTCAAAGGAAATGATGGACGGTGTGTTGAACATTGCAAGCACTCACCCCCAGTCAACTGATCTGGGTTTAATCCACTACCGTTCTTTAGCCCACTCTGCCACCCCAGTTCAGACATGGCCATATGCAAATCAGTCTGACCCTGTGCCTCATGGGAACAGTCCAGCCCGAACTGCCAAGCCATGACTTCCCTGGACCAGAAACAAGCTTCCTAGGACCGGTTTCTTGCATTTCAGCCGTCTTCAGCCAGGCTTGCTTGAATCCAGTGGCAAAGTGGGCAGGAACCATGTTGGGTCCTGGGCCCTCTTTTTACAAACCATTGTATCAGGTGTGCTTATACAGAATGTGCATAGTCTACAGCTTCACATGAGGGCAACTTTCACCCAGATCCAGATTTAGACCAATGGAATTAAACAGCCCGGCATGCTGGGACGTGTGAGCTCATGCTTCTATCGGTAAAAATACAACTATAAGTTCCAGCATGCTCAGTACTGTTGGCTGAAGCAGGCTGGCTGTAGGTAACCTTCCAGTTCTGCGTCATTAGACAGACTGCTCTAATATTCTGAAGGTAGCCCCGGGACTGGATACACAATATCCTGCTGACATGGACCACCTAAGCTCCTCAGATGTGTGAAAGGTGTTGATGTAGTGCTGCTGATCAGGAGTATTGTAGAACCAATAAGGAGTTGCATAAGAATGGTAGTAGGGATGCCAGCACATAGTGGACTAAGTAGTTGTATAAGATAGGGCTGATTGTTGAATGTACTATGGCATAGCACAAGGTGGAGTTGAGCCTTGGGTTGGGATGGGTGAATGCGTCAGGCTAGGGACAGGATGATATGTGTGCTCAAGTTGGCTGGTAAAGCTTCTCGAGTGGCTGTAGTTGGACTTAGAGTCAGAGTGCCACTGAAGTCCATGCTAGCTGATGTGAGTAGCTACAAGGTCTCAATTTGTCCCATACAAGGCAATAATCTTAAATTGTCCCTCACAAGGCATGGAATCAAGATTGTGAGAAATTGGGTTGTTGGTTGACACAACCACAATTTTCTGGCCTTGTGAACCACAAAAAGTCTCTAAATTAACCTAACCGAGGGTAGCTTGGTACAAAAAGCAGTCAGCTTAACATAGGGGCAACCTGTAAAATATTTTTGCAGCACTCAAACATTGATAAAGTGAACACAAAAAAATCCCACTCCAACTTAGAAAAATAGAATACCTTTTAACATATTATTTGACACCAAAATGATAAAAAATCCAATCAATCCAACTGGTGTTATGATTTTTTAGTAAAAACAGGTGCCTAAAAGATCAAAGCGCCAACCGCAGAAATCTAGTTGCACAAGACTGGGTCAAAGTGAAAAAAGAAGGTTGACTGAGATTGAGCATGGGTCGTATACAAGAGGTGGATTGGGTCCAGTCAGCGTGTAACTTTTTTTGTGTGCTTATTATACACATTTATTTCTTGCGTTGGAGCAAAATACAAATATAATCAGGCTGGATTTGTCGTGACATTTGTTCATAACATAAGCATAAAGATCAAAAGTGGGCACAGATGACTCAAGTGACATATCTCATTGCACAGTCCCCCAAGTACGGCATTAACCTCAATGCATGAGTACAATAAGTGCACATGAATTATCTGAACAGTGCAGGAAAATAAACCAACATTGGTACAATAATAATTATCAAGTATTTGGTACACAAGGAGCAAAGTCAAACCTCTGATGTCTCCTCCCGCTCCCCCTCTGCCTCACCTGTCTCCTTTCCCACGAAATAAGTTTGAAACAGACGCCAGAAGCCTCTACGCCGACTCTGTTGGGGAAGAATATCACTATAAACATAAGACTATGTGTTACAGTGTATCATGTCTTTATGCCAGGCATCCAGAGATAGAAGCTTTCATGGGCCCATCGTATAGCTACCATGTGTTTCGCTAAAGCAAATCCAAATGCCACTAGTTTCCTTACACTTTTGTCCAACTCTCTGTCAAAGCCCAGTAGAGCCAATAGTGGGTCAGATTCGAACGTATGGCCAGTTATGACCGTCAACTCCTGGAAGGTCTTGATCCAAAACTCCATGATATCAGGACAGAACCATGCATATGCAGGAAGCTGGCATCTGGTGCACAGCAACATAGATACTCTGCAGAGTTGCACAGTCCATATCAATGCAGTTTCTCAGCCCAATGATGAAGCATGACACCTATCAAGGTGTGTGAGGGTATTTGTTCCTACAGAGTAATGTTCCCTGAAGACTCTGTGGAACTTAACTGACCTAAGCAGACAAATCTGTACTTACTGGGAACTGCATACCCCTGTGATCTCGATTAGCTAATTGGATCATGTATGCTAGACCTTTATATGTTCCGAGACCCTCCCTCTTTATATATGCATGTTGGTGTTGATGCCAGCAGCCTCGAAGTGGATGCCGGCCACCTCCTTGTGTGTGTCCCTCTGCAGCTGCATTTTCTGCTGGACTTCTGTAAGTACCTGGCCTTTCATACCTTGGAAGTACTAGTAGAATCTCAAGACTTTGGTGATGGCAACTTGGGTGTCAGAGTCCCCATTCGGCTCACACTGTGGACCCACAGTTACCCTCCCATAAGCTCTAGCCCACAGGCCTGTGCCCTTGGCTTAAACTGCACCCTCCCACTGGGTCCTGGTTCCTCAGTGACTGGGGTGGTGAGAGCCACCTCAGGATCCAGGACTGGGGAGCACAAGATGGTACTGACTTTGCTAGGTACACAGGTTGGGGGAGCAGGGGTTGACTGTGTTGTTGAAGCTGGGTTGAGAGGTGTTTTGTGGGCACAGTGAGCCCCACTCTTGCCGTCTGCCCAGGCTGACCGGATGGGCCAGGACCGTCATCCATGTCCACCTCTCCAGGAGTGTTGGCGTCACTGAGGGCTTCATCCTGGGGTGGAGCTGAGTCTGTTCTGTACCTGTTGGGAAATATAAAACCTTGTTATTGGTGGAAGCGTGGTATCCACATCGTTTGTGTTACAGTACATAGAGATCTAGGATGATACAAAATAAGTAGAAGTTGATATTGTCATCTATTTGTGTCATTTTGAAGTTAGTTACTAGACATTTGGAGACATTCAATACACGTTGTAGAAATGATCAGCTCATCGGATGTGCTGATATGTAGTATTTTGGCTTTAGGGTTACACATGACATCGCCAAAACTTTTCAAGCAACACAGTGTAGTCTAATACAGACAAACACACACCCTGATTGTATATGTAGCATTATTCATCATGTGATGAGTGCAGAGACAATGGGTCACTGACACTGCTAATCAGCTGAGCTACCTTCATGTATTACATATTTTAGAGGTACACAGTTGGTATGGTGTCACTTAGTCCATCAATATTTTCAGCTGAGCATTGTATGTATATTGCACAGTCCATGATAAATGAACATCAGTTATGACATGACAGACCAGTGAGAAGGGCAAAAGGAGTATAGCAGCTTGTTGGAGTTCCTGTGACAGGGGCTCATGGCAGTTATAATCTTTTCCAACTCAACTTTCCAACACTTGGCAAATAGTGACCTGCATGATAAGAAAGCATCAGTTGTAACGTGGCAGACAAGTGAGATGGGGCAAAAGGAGTATAGCATCTTGGTTGGAGTTCCTGTGACAGGGCCTCATGATAGTAGTAGTCATTTCTATGTAGAATTGCCAACACTTAACAGATGGTTAGTGTTACATACCTGTTGGCAACATGCCTTTGGTATTGACCATACATTTTCCTTTTTACACATATAATGGGTCCTGGAATAAACATTTTCTATTTATACACTTAACAAACAGCATTACAACATGTGGCATATAATGGAGATTAATGCATGTGATCTTATATGCAATACTCCACATTAACACTGACAAACCAACACCTCTGATTCCTTGTGGATTGCAGGTCTGGAAAGGAGATGGACGAAACAATAGCAATAGCAGAGTTGAGAGGCAACAGGACGTTAAAGTATTGTGCCAGTTATTGAAGTGCAATCTACCACTACACTCCCCCAGGTATTCCTGTCAAGTCCTTACAATTCAGGATGGCCAAGACCTTCTTCTCCCAGGGAAAGAATTGTAATGGGCCGCTGGGAGGGCCACCACCAGTCTCTGGGCCTCCAGTTGGTGTTTGGATGCCAGGGTATGCACCGTTAACCTCATGTCGTGCCATCTCCTCCTAATTTCCTGCTGTGTGCACAGGGTGCTACCAACAGCATTCACTTTGTTGGCTGTCCTGTCCCACATTTCTGTTTTCCTACTGAGAGTAGCATGTTGGACATGGGATCCAAAAATGTGTGGCTCTACTCTACATGACTGACAACTTAGCGAATCGTGAATGTTTGGGGCGGGACATGACTATTAGAAATAAGATTGACAAAATGAAAGGTAACAAAACAAGGGATATTGGTGAATTAGTGAAAAACATTTTTTAAAGGGTGTGGAAAGAGATAACTGAGATGATGAAAGATGAAAAAATGGGACCCTCAGCTCACAATGGTGTAGATGGTGTGTCCTGTCTTGTCTTTTGTGCTGCAGGTGATAAGAAAAGAATCCTGGTCAGGGATAGGGTGTGTTTTATACTGTGATTTGCAGGCATGCCCACTTGGCAAATGGACATCAGCTGTGTATTTTTTCAAAATCATCTAATGGTAAATGTTGGGGTGCTTGGCTGAGAGCATACTGTGGGGGTCTACTGCCATTGGGTAACTGCTTATAGTAGACAACCAATACGACTGGGTTGTCGTAAAAGGCACTGCAGGAAACCATGGCCCTGGTGGTGTCGTAATATGCATCACCTACATTGCAGACCACCGTTGCTTAGGCGTGAACATTGCCATTGATGCGGTCTGTGTTTCAGGCTGCACAACTCATAATACGGCGGGCAGAAGACCGCAGGCACTGCAGTCTTCTAGAGACGGCAGCCGCGACGGTCGGGCGGTCGGACTCTGGCACTTAGACTCTCAATGCGAGGTTAAGTGTTTGGGACTTGGTATCTCTGTGACCATATGTCTGCTATATGGCCTTGTAAAATTCAAAAGGTTCAATAAAGAATTTAGAAAGTAATTTTTATATTTATTCATCGCCAGGCATTATTATTGCCGCTCTGTTTGAAAAAATGCTTTTTTAAGTATGTCACGACTGCAGTATGAAAAGTGCATTGCTCTCTCTCTCTCTCTCTCTCTCTCTCTCTCTCTCTCTCTCTCTCTCTCTCTCTCTCTCTCTCTCTCTCTCTCTCTCTCTATCTCTCTCCTTACTACCTTCCCTCCATCCTATTCTAAAACTGATACAGTATACAGTGTACCCTGTCCCATGTCTCCACAATTGGTTCTATTTTTGGGTCAAAGTCATCTTGATGTTTCATTCCAACAATATAAAGGGTCACAATGGGTAGTCATTAAGATCGTAGATTCTCAATGTGAAAGATGAGTATATGGCCCAGATTAACAAACATTTTGTGCTAGGTTTGCATCACAAAAGTGATGCAAACTTGCTCAAAATATATTTTTGATTCACATTCCAGCTCAAAACTTGTTTTGTCTTGGAATGTTTCCTTAAAAAAATTAAAGTAATGCAAAGCAGCTTTTAGCAGTGCTCTACTTTGCTCTGAGTCAAGGGGGCATTCCATGGGTGGTACATGGGAGTTCCTATAGAAGCTAGAAACAGTAGACAGGGTTTTGCTCCAAGAATAATGCCATTTTGAAGCAGGCCTCAAAAACAAGAAATGCTTTCCTTTCTATTACTTTTCCAACTTCACATGTGTACTGCACTGTACAGCGCACATCCAAAGTGGCAAATATTTTAGGTTAGTCTAAGCATAGTAGTTTGTATTGGAAGGCTACTCTTCCAGGAAAAAACACTGTGGTAGAAATCGCGCACACACCCTTGCACTATGGTGCAAAGGGTGTGCATAGCGCTAGGCAGGATGATTCTGCGCCAATGCTATAGAGAGAACAAGATAGTGTAATATATCACTGTAAATATGGTGCTTTCCGACTTTATAATTGTCATGCAACGCAGTGTAGCAGCTTGATCTTTAAGCGCTGGTTTCTCCATGGTTATGTGTCTGCTGTAAGATCTGGTACATTACAAGGATTTTCAATGAATAAATGAATAGGTATTTTTTTTTGTATTGCTGGTTAAAGATTATTTTTGATTTTCTGTTTGAAAAAATAGGGATATCATACCTCAAAGATGGATACAAATTTCGCTATCTCTTTCTTCACCTCTCTGCCTCCCTCCCTCCATTCTATTCTATAAATGATACACCATACACCAGAACAAAGTTTTTGCTCCAGTTACCAAGGGAGGCAGATGTAAGTGTTGGCAGGGTGGTGAATGTCAGATACAGACAGATTTATGTGTAGGGGCCTAGAACAGTCCCTTTGAAAACTTCAAATCGATATTTTGGGTAGTAGAGAGAGAGAGATAGAGGGAGAGAGAGATTTCAGTACCAACAACTAAATCACTGGGTGTTCTAGCGGCAGCAACATGGGTTTTTCATTGTATGTTGAGCCTGTTGTTCCTGATGATGGTTGCAAGGGGGGACCATGTAGACTTTCAAGAGGGTGGGGTTGAGGGAGGAGCCCTGGGGCAATCCACAGTTGGTCTCTGTTTGTTGCGAGCGGTTGTGAGGGTGTCTGATCTGCCGGTGAGTAAGAGCGTATCGAGGGCATTGCCATGGATGGTGGCTAGGGTATGGTGGGAGACGGTGTCGAAAGTAGCGAAGATGTCCAGGAGGATGAGGGCTGATGTTTCTGTCTGGTCGAAGAGGGAGCGGATGTCCTCGGTGGCAGTGAGTAGAGTGGTCTTGTTGCTGCGGAATCTGGATTGGGAGATGCCCAGGACATTGTTAGCTTCTATGAAGTTTGCTAGCTGGGTGTTGATGGCCTTTTCGATGACCTTAGCTGCAAATAGAAGCAGGGAGATGGGCATAAAGTTCTTGAAGTCCGTCAGGTCTATAGGGGGTTTCTTTAGGAGGGGGTTGACTTCCCTGTGTTTCCAGTCATCGGGGAAGGTGGCCATCTCAAAGGAGCAGTTGATCATCCAGCGTAGTTCGGGTGCCATGACAGAGAGGGTTCTGTGGAAGATGTGCTGGGAGCAGGGGTCTGAGGGTGCTCTGGAGTGGATGCTTTTCATGGTCTTCAAGGTGTTTTCTGTCATGAGCGGGGTCCAATTGAGTAGGGTCTCTTGGGTGGCATCGCATGAAGAGGGAGCTGGAATGGTGAGGAGGTCTTGGTTGTTGAAGTTGTCATGGATCATCTTAATCGTATGGTGGAAGAAGGTGCTGGGTCTGTTGCAGAGGTCTTGGGAGGGTGAGATGTTAGTGATCCAGCGGTGGAGTGTGCATGCTGCGGTGTTTGCGTCAGGCGTACTTTGTGGTGGGGTGCTGATGAGGGCAGAGGTGAGCTGGTCTTCAGTGACTTTGTTTCAGATTCTGTGGGGGAGGTGGTGGGTGTGCTTGTGTACGGTGGATGAATTTAGCTTGTTTCTGTGACACAGCTTCTGCAGCTAGAACAAAGCATACATCTTGCCTGGGATCAAAGCATTATAATCTTCATGCATTTTCCTTTTTAGGTATCCCTTTTAGGGCTCTACATGTTCATTTATTTAGGTATCCAATTCAATTGCAAATGCACAGAAACCAAATGTTGTTAAAAGTGTTTGTTTCATTGCAACATGATAAATCATCTTGCTCTTATATGTTCCTGAGGTATTTTAGCACAACTGTTCTAGATTTTATTTTTAATCATGAACAAGGTTTTACAGAAATTAATATCTTAATTCACCAGTTGTTTTTAAACAAAAGCAATGTTTCATAAAATATATGTAAGTGAATGGCTAGAGGGTCTTGAATATTAATTGTTTATTCTGAAATGTTCAACAATGTGCAGACAGAGTATATAAACTGGAGCAAAGTATTACTAGACAAAGAGGAACAATGAAACAGGGGAATGATACTGAGGGTCATGCAGGAGCTGTTAAATCCTTTCCTTGCTAAAGGCCAAGAAGGAGGCACATCAAGTTTCATACCATCTTATCTGCTGTGCGAACACAGCATAGCCACCAAGATGTGGAAACAAGAACGGCAGCTGATTTTTCTTTTCTGAAAGGTTATCTATTTTTCAGAGAGGGTATACAAGTATGAACCATCTATGAAACTCAAGAAGGCCCCTTTTAGAGCTTAGTTAGCCTAAGGAAAGGAGGGTCTGAGTATATTGATGTACAGAAGCCCTATATTAAAGTTACAATATTAGAATGTTTTCTGTTTTTCGGCCTTCTGAAAAGTATAAATCGCACTATTTCATTTATTTTTTATAGTAGTTACTCTTCATTTTGCGTGCACTAGAATGAAACTTAAATTTGAATGATTCTAGAAAATATATTACTAGGGTTTGAGTGTCTTGTTCATGATGAAAGAAGGTTTGTGTTCAACTAGCTATATTCTGTGAGGTCTCAAAACGCCTGATTGTTAAACACGCATACCTCTCCCAGATAAAGCTCATTTGGCAGTGGGGTGGTTGTAGTCCACTGGGTTCTCACTCTTGGGTTGGCACATTGACTAAGGGTTGATTTTGAGTTCGGCAGTCAGGTTACTCCATCACAAACGTGAAGGATATCCTATCTGCCGTATAAAGAGTGCATTATATCAAATGGCACTTTTAATAAGGCGGTGGGATATCTATCACGTTTGTGATGGAGTAACCCGTCCGCTGAACTCCAGCTAAATGAGTCACTCTTCAGTGCCAGAGTATCTAGAAAACTCATTCCCAGGACCATTTCTGGTCTAGAAAGCGCATCATTGGCACTCAATTGCAGGTGTCAATTTCTCAGTGATATTGGATGACACACTCAAGGTTTTGCCAATTATTACTAATTGTTGGGATGCCCATATAAATATTGCTCCAGCCCTTCAGTTCAGATAGGTCATATCTTTCTGCTGTGGTTTTGTCTGACACTTGACTTATGAAAGAATTGTCCACCATTTAGATTTCTGTTTTGAATCTTTTTTATAATGGTAAAGCTAACCATTCTGATAGCAGTAAAATTGAGGGCACCAATTACACAAAACCTCTTGGCTAGGGGTTTTCCTAACACAGGGAGTGAGGTAACTTTTATTGTCAATGCCCATGCTGCAAACACTTTCGAATATTGTACTTGTGTGCATCCCAATACAACACATTTTCATGCATACAGATTTGCTGCAATACTTGCTAATTATGAACCTATTTGTGACTTCGAAGTCCCGTTGGACATCAAGAACATCAAGCATGGTTTGGTGGACAATTACTCCATGTATGTCTGCACGTCAGAATTGGTCCATTGAGTAATGAATGAGATACCTGTCTCATAATATTAGATGGGTATACCCCATAGTCTTACAAAACAAAATCTGACAGCTTCAGATGTAACGTACAAAATCAGTTAGTAGCCATATATAGGCAACTTTGACAGTATGTTTTACAATTGGCTGATACATGGGAATTTCCTGGTCCTGCACAACAAGCGTATGCTGCGGTGCAGGCCATTAGACCACACATTATTAATGCTATCATGAGCAAAACAATAACAAAGAAGAAATAAGTCCACTGTGGATTTCTAGTAAAAACTAATCAGCTAAAAGCTGTCTATTTGCATACAACACCCCAAGAATAACCATGTGTTTTCACTTGGCATAGTAACGCCGGTAGAAGAGTATACTGCATGGGAACAATCTTTGCAAGTATATAAATTACTATGCATAGCACACCCTCATTAGTAGTGTTATGAGAGGTTTTAAAACAAGTATAGAATAAGCACTGAGCTGCTCCAGCTTTTAATTAAGGATTAGAGCAATACATACTTTTGAAACCATTATCCTCAATAGCTCCGGGTAACATTCTAGAAGAAACTGCAGTTCTGACAGTTCTGGCAGTGCACCAGTGACTGGCAGGCGTTCCTCATCACGATACTGAATGTGAGCTTTCTAAGATTGTTTCAGAAGTTTATACCTTTGTGGGCTGTGATCCCTGAAGGCTCACAACCCACAAAAATACAACTCCATGTATAAGGTGAGACTGAGACTCTGGTAAACAGAAAGCTGCATTCCAGAATCCAGTAGAAGTGGATGTTGTTTTAGGGACAGTGATACAATTAGAATACAGATTGGTATCAGTATTCCTATAAGCAGTCTTTCGATTCTTTGCATAACTCCGGAGACAGTGAAGGAGCAGAATGGAGTGAATTAACTGAGTATCACAGAAAGGATGAATAGGTAAAACAGAATAGTGAACTGTGCATAAATTTGAAAATAGTATGAAGAAGCAAGAGAAAGGTTAGCATTCAAAGACCTTTTTAAAGAAAAAGTAGGTAGCCAGTTCAACAAAAAATCATGATGTAACGGAGCTGGACAGACCGTGCTGGGGGAAAAGAAGGACTGGTGGTCCTACGTGCCCTTCTCACCCCCTCTTGTTCCCTTATCACAGGAAGACTGGGTGCCATATGCGGAAACATCGACCCCGACACACATTGAAGGTGCGGAGCCCTTTAACTGGGCCGACTATACGACGGGAGAAACGCCCACAAGTGACGTCACGGAGCAGGGATCGACAAAAGCCCACGAGACCTGGAAGTCGGCAGACGGCGATTCCCGGAGGAGCGGAGCAGGAGAGCAGAGCGGACGAGAGGAACTGAGCAGCAGACTGGACCGAAGACCCTGGACATCGGACGAGGAAGAACAAGGACGAGCCGGAGAGAGAGAGTATGGACGACGAGGAGGCCCGGGACCCCGCGAAGCGCCCCACCATGTTCCCAGGGGAGGAGCGTGGCTAGGACAGGTACAGGACCGCATAGCGGGCTGGATGGGAAGGAGGGAGAGTGCACCTCCTTAACTTGTGTTGCGCACGACATTGTGCCTTACGCCCCTGTTTTTGTTTTGGGTTTCTCCCGACCCTCGTTTGTTTATGATCAATCCCTCACACGGTTTTGAACTCACTGACAGCACGCTGAGGGAACAGGAGGGGAGGGCTGGGTCACAACTGCACAACTAGGGGAATCCTTACTCCCGGTCCCAGGGTCAGGAAGTGTTGTGCTGAAAGCGTCCCACTGACAATACCTTGTCTTGCCTTCATTTTGGGGCCCGTCCACGTACCTCGGGAGTCCTGCAAGCCAGAAGACCCGGGGAGCAAGACCCACCGAAGCAGACGACCCGCAAGGCGGACGAAGTCCCTCATTCCCTCACCACGGATAAACCCGCATTTGCCCGTGAAAGACTAACGAGCAGAAAAAAGAAACGCTATACCTCAATAAAACCCCGTTTAACAAGAACTGGTTCTCTGTCTATCCCTGCGCCACCATTACAACTGGTGTCAGAAGTGGGATTATCATCCTACTCCGTCTGCAAAGAGATAGAGGCCCTCATCCAACACCTGATTCAGGGACAGGAAAAACTAGGATGGGCGGTAGAAAGACAAATGACCTCCGCCCAAGCCGACCGCGAACAGTTCCAAAAGTCACTGACTGCCCACATCGAGTCCCTTCAAAAAGACCCGACGGAGGCCGTCGTTCCTATACCCTCCGAAAGAAGAGAGCACGTTCCACATCCCACGGGCATAGCGCTGCAGAAATACATAACAGGAGAAGATCCCGACGCGTTTCTAACCAATTTTGAACGGGCGGCAAGAGCATGTGGCTGGCCTGAAGACAAATGGCCTTTTTTCTTGGCCCCGTTGCTAACCGGACAAGCCCAGTCTGCGTACCAAGTGGCCAATCCCGTGGGGACCACCCCCTATCCGCTCATTAAAGAAATCATATTGGAACATCTCGGACTCGATGCCGAGGCATACCGAGTAAGATTCCGGAAGGAGAGAGGAGTCACCGGGGAAAACCCAAAGGCTTTATACTTCCGTTTAAAAACGGCTGCCGATAAGTGGCTAAAACCTGACAGTAGCACCAAGGAAGAGATAATGTCACGCATTTATATGGAACAGTTTGTGGAGGCTCTGCCCTATGGGTCACAGCGTTGGTTAAAGCAACATTCGAACCTCTCCGTAGCACAGAATATAGAGATGGCCACCAACTTTGCTAGAGCCCAACCTCACTACATAATAGGGGAGCCTGGGAAAACCCCCTCAAAGGGGATCACCGTGGTCCGACCGGAGAAGAAAGTGAAAGGGCCACCCGAGGTCTTGCGTCCCAAGCCTGGACTAGCGGACCTCCCTTTCCTGAGGGGGCCGCAATGTTATGACTGTGGGGAATGGGGACATATCGCCCGCCTCTGTCCACGGAAAAGAACTGAGGAGCCAATGGACGTAGCATATCTCCCTTCGGCTGTCATGTACTCGGCGGAACTGGGCACCTCTTACTATGTATGTGTACAGATGAATGGCAAAATGGTAAAAGCCCTGTTAGATTCAGGTTGTAGGCAATCTGTAGTGAAGAAATCCCTAGTCTGTCCCCAACAGTACCTTCCCAGACAAGTAGTTCACATCCGGTGTATCCACGGGGACGTGAAACCATACCCTCTGGCCCGTGTACAGATAACCCCCACCAACCAGGAGACTCACATAGTAAGAGTGGGGGTGGTAGACACCCTACCCAAGGAAGTGATTCTAGGGGTTGACAATCCAGATTTTCTATCCCTGTTCAGGAAGGAGTTAAAGGTGGGTGATCAGCATTCTCTCCGCCCTACCCCGGCCCTAGTCAGTCACGACCCATGGATTACTGACCGGAGCTTCAGATTTGCCCAGGCCAATGACCGCACTTTATTTAATGCCTGGGAAGACGCTCACCAGAACCCGACGCCTGTCAGTGATAGGTACCCCCGGATTCTGATAAAAAACGACCTACTATACAGAGAGGGAAAAAAGGGGATGGCGCCACAGCTAGTAGTACCCCAGCCCTTCAGGGACCAAGTCCTATTTTTCGCACACACTCACTTAACCGTGGGGCATGCAGGCAAAGAGAAAACCGGTGAGGGCATTCTACGGTATTTTTATTGGCCAGGAATATATAAGGATATAGAAAAGTATTGCCAATCCTGTGAGACTTGGCAAAAGAAGAGTGCCTATAAACCCCCAGCGGCCCCCCTCAACCCTGATGCCGATAATAGGAGTCCCCCTCGAGAGAGTGGGCATGGACCTTATCGGGCCCTTGCCTCGAACCCAAAAGGGACACGTACATGCCCTTGTGGTTGTGGACTACGCCACCCGATTCGTAGAAGCCTACCCTCTCAAAACACCCACCACCAAGAATCTGGCAGAGAAAATGATTGAACTATTCTCATGAGTCGGGTTTCCCAAGGAGGTGGTAACCGAACAGGGGACTCCCTTCCCTTCACGGTTAATGAGAGAAGTGTGTCGCACTCTAGACATCCACCAACTACGTACATCAGTGTACCACCCACAGACAGACGGTCTCGTGGAACGATACAACCGCATATTGAAGAACACATTAAAAAAAATGCTCACCGTAGAAGGACGAGAGTGGGACCGGTTACTTCCACTGGCATTGAACGTTCTACGGGCTCAAGTCCAGAGCAGCCTGGGCTGTTCAGCCTTTGAGTTACTGTATGGGAGACAACCAAGGTCATTGTTGGAAATGACCAAGGACACGTGAGAAACAGAAGAAAGACAGGACCACTGCTCCCTGCTGGATAATACCCAACGGCTGAAGTCGAAGATAGGCAAGCTACGAGACTTAGCCCATACCAATTTGGAAAGAAGCCAAGACAAACAGAAGAAATACTACGATAAAGGGAAGTAACTCCGAAGGTTACAGGTCGGTGACTGGGCCCTCGTTCTTCTTCCTTCCTCTTCCAGTAAGTTTAAAAGTGAGTGGCAAGGCCCGTATCAGGTGAGGGAGACCCTAGGCGATACCACCTGTAGGATCCAACTCTCCCCATTCAAACTACAGAGCTATCACATTAACATACTAAAGAAATGGTTTGGACCACCGCCAAAAGGGGCCCACTTTTTGGTACCCACCGGTAATCAACCACTCTCCACGATAGGAGAATTGTGCATCAATACAGAGCTCCCGGAGGCCCAAAGAACAGAATTAACGGATACCCTGACGCCCTTCACGGAGATTTTCTCAGACATACCAGGAAGAACTCATCTCGTCAAGCATGGAATAGAGACAGTGCCGGGCAAATTGGTCCGGCAAAAAGCCTACCGGATACCCGCCGCCAGGAGGGAGGCGATCAAAAGAGAAGTCGAGGAGATGTTGAAATTGGGAGTGATACGCCCCTCCACAAGCGAATGGAGGTCCCCCATCGTTATGATACCGAAGCCGGATGGGTCGACCCGCTTCTGTATGGATTTTAGGGCCCTTAATGAGATTTCTACCTTTGACGCGTATCCCATACCAAGGGTCGACGAGTTAATCGAAAAAATAGGGGATGCAGCCTACATTACTACGTTCAATGTAACGAAAGGCTATTGGCACGTGCCCCTGAGAGAAACGGACCGCAAAAAGACAGCTTTTGCTACCGAACAGGGCTTGTTTGAATTTACAGTTTTGCCCTTCGGACTCCACGGGCCCCGGCTACGTTTCAATGACTAATGAACTCCATCCTACAGGCCTTTCCCACCTTTAGCTCGGCTTATCTAGATGACATCGTGGTCTATAGTCGAACCTGGGCTGACCACCTCTGCCATCTAACCATCATCCTCAACGCCCTAAAACAGGCCGGACTGCATATAAATGCGAAGAAATCCAAGGCCGCCTGTCAGCGGGTCAAATACCTAGGATATGTGTTGGGAGACGGGGTCATTGATCCCCAGACCGGAAAAATCAAGGCGATAGTTGCGACCCCTTTTCCAACCACCAAAAAAGAGCTGCGGGGTTTTTTAGGACTAATCGGGTATTACAGATGGTTCATTCCTAACTTTGCAGAGACCGCCACCCCCTTAACAGACCTACTGAAACGTGAGAGTTCCCCTCGGTCCTTCCAGTCCCCCACCACTGAAGCAGTCCAATCCTTCCACAAACTAAAAACCCCGATTACGACACAACCAGTGTTGATTTCCCCCGACTTTGCCAAACCCTTTTTGGTCGCTACCGACGCCTTCGAGGCAGGGATAGGCGCAGTATTATCGCAAATAGGTGCGGACGGGCAGGAACATCCCATCCTGTATGTAAGCTGCAAATTAGTCCCCAGAGAGGTCAAGTATCCGACGATCGAGAGGGAATGCCTTGCTCTGAAATGGGCAATTGAAAAGTTAAGGTACTACCTGGAGGGCAAGCCATTCATTCTATACACAGACCATGCACCCCTCAAGTGGATGTATAAACAAAAGAGCCAGAATCCGTGAGTGTTACGGTGGTTCCTGTCTTTGCAACCATTCTCGTTCGAAGTGCGGCACAGAAAGGGGAAAGACAATGGCAATGCTGACTTTCTGTCCCGGTCCGTTCATCTCCCCGAACGGGAGAAGCCAGGGGGGGAGGTGTGTAACGGAGCTGGACAGAACGTGCTGGGGGAAAAGAAGGACTGGTGGTCCTACGTGCCCTTCTCACCCCCTCTTGTTCCCTTATCACAGGAAGACTGGGTGCCATATGCGGAAACATCGACCCCGACACACATTGAAGGTGTGGAGCCCTTTAACTGGGCCGACTATACGACGGGAGAAACGCCCACAAGTGACGTCACGGAGCAGGGATCGACAAAAGCCCACGAGACCTGGAAGTCGGCGGACGGCGATTCCTGGAGGAGCGGAGCAGGAGAGCAGAGCGGACGAGAGGAACTGAGCAGCGGACTGGACTGAAGACCCTGGACATCGGACGAGGAAGAACAAGGACGAGCCGGAGAGAGAGAGTACGGACGACGAGGAGGCCCGGGACCCCGCGAAGCGCCCCGCCACGTTCCCAGGGGAGGAGCGTGGCTAGGACAGGTACGGGACCGCTTAGCGGGCTGGATGGGAAGGAGGGAGAGTGCACCTCCTTAACTTGTGTTGCGCACGACATCGTGCCTTACGCCCCTGTTTTTGTTTTGGGTTTCTCCTGACCCTCATTTGTTTATGATCAATCCCTCACACGGTTTTGAACTCACTGACAGCACGCTGAGGGAACGGGAGGGGAGGCCTGGGTCACGACTGCACAACTAGGGGAATCCTCACTCCTGGTCCCAGGGTCAGGAAGTGTTGGGCTGAAAGCGTCCCACTGACAATACTTTGTCTTTCCTTCATTTTGGGGCCCGTCCACGTACCTCGGGAGTCCTGCGAGCCAGAAGACCCGGGGAGCAAGACCCACCGAAGCAGACGACCCACAAGGCGGACGAAGTCCCTCGAGCCCTCACCATGGATAAAGCCGCATTTACCCGTGAAAGACTAACGAGCAGACAAAAGAAACGCTATACCTCAATAAAACCCCATTTAACAAGAACTGGTTCTCTGTCTATCCCTGCACCACCGTTACACATGCATTGACTGTTGCCGATACTTCTGCAGAAAGGGACATTGGCATTAGCATTTCTAGAAAGCGCAGCAAAAGTTGCTCACCAGACTCTCAAGGAGCACATGGTGACATAGGATAAAGAATATGTGCAGGTTGAGACACCGGATGGACATGTAGGCCCTCCAGCTCGGGTTTATCATGTCACAGGTGATATATTGCACAAAATTAATTAATTATATTCTGGTGCACTTATTAGATTCTGGTGATATCATCCTTGCAGAGGGTGACTGACTTCCAATTTTCCTGAGGGGCACACCTCAAGTATTTTCTTCCTTAGAATCTGCAGAGGTAATGAAAATATGCACATTAATAGGCCCTAAAGCAAGCTCCTAAATTGCATAGAAACCAAGAGGGGTAGGACAAAGGATGTGTACTTCATATGACTCCTTAAGGAGTGAGACACTGGTCCAGGCTTAAGATCATCTTTAATCAGAAATGAAGCATGAATTAAAAACGTTGATTAATTACAGTATCAAGGTATAATAGTAACTTGTCATTCCACCATGAATAGTCACCCTTTTCAGGTATTAAAACCTTATAATTTATATCAAATTGTTTTAGATTACAGAACTGTGAAAGCACGTACATATGCAAAATGCTCATGGCACTGGACTAATCATGAATCTAATCATCACAAAATATAAAGCAAACTTAAATATATCTAATGGATTCTTCAGTCAAAAATCCCAGTGTCTAACGATTATTTAATTTGCCATTTTTCAGTAAATTTATGCAACATTTCCTCAGGGGTAAAAGAACAGCTCTGGACTCGTTGCAGCAGGTATCATGGAGAACATACAAGAAGATCTTGAGGTGCTTCATATATTAACAATGTCTACATTACCAATTATGATTTGATGGACAAACTAGAGATGGTAGACCGGATAGTGTTGCTCTCAGACCAATATGGGTAAAAAAATCAATCTTAACAATCTAAAATTGCATATCTTAATATGATTCTTCTTGCATATGAAAAATCCAGTGAGGTTAATGCATTGGCAGTTGACTTCCAATCGAAGTGTGCCACTTTACAACCTCAAAATACATTAAGGAAGTGAAAAGACCTGATGGAGCTTCCTATGTTTGGAAAGTTTACTTGTCACATTATGCTTAGCAAGTTAAGCCATTGTGTGTATTAATCACTCCCACGTGTTCTGAAAAGTATTGGGTGGAAACATGCTCAGCTATTTTATATGGACTGTAAGAAGACATGATGAAGATTAATAGAGATTTTCATGAAGGTAACCTAGATTTGTGACTAACTTACATGTGTAATTCGCTCTTAAACTTTGGAGTAAATTTACTACTTTGGGCTAGTCACACAATGTGAGTGGTAAGTTACTCGAAAGTGTAGATTTATAAGTTTCCATCTCTAATAAAGGGGGCGAAGCCAAACCAACGAGTGTAAGTTACTTGTGGAAAAAAAACAGTAGTATGTCCAGCATCACACATCTCCAACAACTGGTATTGAAATACCCTTCTATTAGAACTAATGAATGAAGGAACTTAATTTAAAATCTCAAACATACATTTTTATATTAATTTTTTTAAAACAAATATTTAAAACTATAAATAATTATGATTTAATGTCAAAATATATAAAAAATTAAACTTGGAAATACAATTCATAAAAATATTTTTATGTTACATATCAATGTAAATGCATTTTATATATGTACTTCAGATGTAGAACTGAACAACAATGATACAGCATTGTTAACTTAATTTTGAATAAAAAAGCAAATAAATCAAATATAATACATTAAAATTATTTTTCTCATGTTTAAATTAAAGATTAAATCCTCACCTAAGTAAAAATATAGATCTTTTAATATACATTATTAATTATTAAAAGTGATGTAAAGAATGAATTTAAAGTAATTCATTTATTTTTAATAAGATTTATTGCTACATTACATTTTAAATTCAAAAAAGGTTTTTAAAATATTTTATAATTAAATGATAAATATATATTATTTTTCTATATTTGTAACATAAAATTAAATGTATTTATATTTTAAATTATTCTTTTTTTTAAATTAATTTACCATTCTTTACTATGCATTTTTATTTAGGTCCCAGCCTCCACTGATTTTTATGGAAGGTGTTGCAGTACCACTGCTTGGCAAAGTTTGGTGCTGGACTTACTAGAGCAGATGTATGATGGAACTACGCATTCTGGTACGAGGTATGCCTTTACCATGCAACCTTTAGCACGCAATGTCTGTACAATGTATTGCCATTACCATGCAAGTCTTTACCACGCATATGCATTTACCACACATACCTTCAAGAGGAAAATGTGAGCAAATATCAGATATCAGGTATATATATATATATACACAATTATAGATCATACACAGGGTATACATGCATGTAAACATTATCTCAATAAAAGACCAATAGAATTTCTAGAACACACCAACATGGTGTTGGAAATGATGCACCTATGCCTTACCAACAATATTTTCATGTTTGACGGTACCATCTACAAACAAACCCTGGGTACAGCGATGGGGACTTGTTTTGCCCCAAGCTTTGCCAACCTTTTCATGGGCAAATGGGAAGAGGACATTAGAAAAGACAGTACACTCCTCCCTTTTTTCAGCAAAGTCAAAATTTGGTTGCGATACATAGATGATCTCTTTGTGATCTGGACAGACACCGAACAAATGGCAACCGATTTTATAGAGAAACTTAACGTTAATGATCGCAACATTACCCTCACTAGTAACATGAGTAAAGATTCAATTGAATTCTTGGACCTACTGATCAAACCTCAACGGGACAAACTTTTAACTAGTTTGTTTCAAAAAACCACAGCCGGCAACACACTCCTTCACGCTCTCAGCAGCCACCCAGAGCCCCTTAAATGGAGCATCCCCTATGGGGAACTGCTGAGAGCTAGAAGAAACTGTAGTACCAACAGTGCATTCCAACTTGAGAAGGAAGTTATGATTAAGAGATTCAGTGATAGGGGTTATCCTAAGTGGGTCCTCCAAAAAGCCATCACTAAGGTTAATTCAATCAATCATGCCCAAACACTATCAACTGATACCGATACCACTGACAACATTTCAGAGGGCAGTAACATAGTTATCCTCACCTTCAGTGGCAACTCTGGACAAATACAGAAAATACTGACTAAAAATTGGAATATATTGAAAAGTGATCCTAATATTGGTCACACTTTTGAAAACAGACCCAGAATAACTTATAGGAAAGGCCGCAGTCTAAGAGATCTTTTGGTTCATAATGATATCACACCTAGACCAGCCATAAGTGAACACAACCTTAAGGGTTTCTACCCCTGTGGCCATTGTAAAGCTTGCCGCAATAGCTACATGACTAAAACTGTGACTATTCCGGGGCATACTCTACCAAAAACGATCAACCAATTTTTAACCTGCAGTACTTCTTTCTGTGTATATGTATTGATGTGCCCATGCAAACTATGGTATGTTGGCAGCACCACGTGTATGGCAAAGAAAAGAGTGTTAGAACACATGCGTGCTATCAATAAGAAAGACAGTAATTATCCTATTGCAAGACATTTTGATCTTTTCCATCTATCCAACAGTTCTATGTTGAGCTACTTTGTCCTCGAACAAGTCCATCTTGGCCCAAGAGGTGGGAATAGAACTTTACTACTCCGTAAACGAGAGTCAAAATGGATAATTGTACTTGAGACCAAGTTCCCCAAAGGCCACAACTTAGATGAAGAACTTAGTGTACACCTACATGATGACTAATCTTTGTTTTATCCCTGCCTTCTGTATACGTTCTGCCTAACCTTAAGTGTATAATTACTTATTTGGTTATATATGTCCTGATGCTGGGTGTTGAATTATGTTCGAATTTTAGCCAATAGCAGGTACTATGATGCAATAGTATTACTGTGTGCAATTTTCAAATTATGTTTCTATATGATATTTATTATATCACTTTCTCTTCTTTTTTCTCTTCTTTTTTGCACAGGAGGAAAGGAAGGGTCGCCACTTCAGCGGATCATGTATCCGTATCGGTTACCCTACCCTTTTCTTCCCGGGTCTGTGGGCACAGATAAGAAAATATATCCTTTTCTTTATTATTTTGTACTTGAATTTAGTATAATTTTGGGCACTATTGGATTGTAATTAGGAGGCTGCATTGTGTTGTTGATTCTAAAGTTTTGGTTTGACCCTGGAGGCATTTGGATTTAATTATGTAATTCCTTATTTTTTGTAACTGCGATATACCATTGACACTCTCTTACTATAAGTTTAGGAGTTGTAAACCATGAACAAAGAGGGCACTATGCCGATTCCATCTGTATTTATATTTGTATGCGTATATATATTGCCACTGCGCACTGTTCAATCATGTTACTGTCTGTTACTAGTGGTGCCGTTTATGTATGTATCATAACAGTATTTCTGTTTACATTAGCTAGCACCATGCCGTTTATGTTGTATTATTGGCCTTTTAGCCACAATGACAGTAACGACACACTATACGTGTAATCAAGTATACAGTACTTCAAAATATGGTTAATGCCCATGCAGACATTTATTTTGGTATACAAATGTATTTGTTGTTATCGCATTTGGACTTTTAGTAATGGCCCCCAAAGTCACAGACACCACTTGGCTAACATTTTGTCTGTTGTTTGTTTCTTCAGCCATGTAAATACCTCCCAGTTTCCACTACACTTCGTGTGATCAAGTCAGTTTCACTGACGAAACGCGTAACGAGTAATTAATAAATCTTTGGTTTTTCCTTCCGAGTGCGAGTCCTTCTATGAAGAAGACGCTGTGTGTGAACTATTTACCGGGAGACCTGCTCGGTTTTTTGCTCGCCACCCGCCAATGGGACACGGATTTCAGGAACCTGGGTCATTTGTGGTGAGTATATATATATATATATTATCTACTGGCGGTCGCCAGTAGATAGTTATAGTTAGGACCGTGTTTCCATAGGAAATCCGCAACATTCTATTTGGAATAACTTTGGCGCCGGTTGACGAATCCTCGCGAATTTTTCAAAACTGATGGGGCGCTACGCTCCGCTCCTACCCTGAAAGTCTCAGGGGGCTTCGTCAAGCGGGGGCTGAGAAAAAAGGGGGGTCCCAAAACGCATTTTCCCCATGCATTTTCCCATAGGACCTTTAGTCCGAGCTACAGCCCGAACGGCTGAACAGAATTACTTGAAATTGGGCAGAGAGGTAGTCCTCAGGTCAGGGATGTGCCTTTTGCAGGTCTGGTGTAAATCTGTTCAGTAGGTCCTGAGAAAATAGCATTTAAATCAATATATATATCTGTAAGCGCGCTCCGTGCGCTTACGGTAAGCTTACCGTACGCGTACGGTGTCGTGCGCGAGCTCAATTCTGATTGGTGGTTACATGACTGTAAACATTCGAATCGGTCGAAATCAGAAAGTATCGGCCGCCATTTTCTGTCTCTCGCACTGAAAAACAAAGGTTGATAACATGAAAAGGGGGCAACGAAGAGAGTTGCAGACCCCCTAGCGTTCGTCAGGGGGTTCACGAAGGACCAAAAAGTATGAAAAATAAATTTAATAATTTAAAAAAAAAATCGCGGAGTGCGCGTACGCTAAGCTTACCGTACGCGCACGGTAAAAAAAAAGAATTAAAAAAAAAAGAATTATCAAACACATTTAATATATAAATCTAAGGACCCCCAAGGGAGAAAAAAACAATTGATATTTTGTAAAAAATAGCGAGGCGTGCACGGTTCGAAATGCGGAACCTGGCCGCTTGGTGCGCGAAGCGCACCGAGTGCACCGTGCGCGCAAAAATTAAAAATAAATACATAACTTAGCATTTAAAAAACCGTACAAATTCACTGAAAAAACCATAGGTTTCACACACGTTATAGTTAGGAATTAGCATTTAAAAAACCTTGCAAATTCACTTAAAAAACCATAGGTTTCACACAAGTTATAGTTAGCTGTACAATTCACTCGTAAAAAACCAATGAAATTCCACGTTATAGTTAGATCAGGTAACTATAACTTGCGCGACCGCAATGCACAATGTGTCATTTCAGATGTCATCATTGATGTCATGAGTGATGTCACTGACCATGTCATAAGTGATGTAATATGTGACGTCATCAGCAGTTTATTGTGGGCGCGCAAGTTATAGTTACCTGATCTAACTATAACGTGGAATTTCATTGGTTTTTTACGAGTGAATTGTACAGCTAACTATAACTTGTGTGAAACCTATGGTTTTTTAAGTGAATATATATATATATATATATATATATATATATATATATATATATATATATATATATATATATATATATATATATATATATATATATGCTCTTCCAATGGAAACTTGGTCCTAACTATAACTACCTACTGGCGACCACCAGTAGGTAATGTGTATATATATATGTATATTCACTGAAAAAACCATAGGTTTCACACACCTTATAGTTAGGAATTAGCATTTAAAAAACCTTGCAAATTCACTGAAAAAACCATAGGTTTCACACATGTTATAGTTAGCTGGACATTTCACTCGTAAAACACCAATGAAATTCCCCCGTTATAGTTAGTTCAGCTAACTATAACTTGCGCGCCTGCAATCCACTGCTGATGACGTCACATATTACATCACTCATGACATGGTCAGTGATATCACTCATGACATCACTGATGACATCTCAAATGACATCACTGATGATATCACTGATGACATCATCCATTGAGTGTGTGTTTCTTAACAATTTTAATATGTTTAATATATATAGGCAAAGGCCTGTTGAAGAATGAGTGGGTGTACAAGTGTGTAAATGGATGATTTTCTGTGGTGCATAACTAACTCTATAAGTGAGCCATTAAATGTATCTTACTGCAGACTAGTGACTAAACTGTGTAAATGTCTGTATGTTTCTGTATGTTGGTGTATAAGTGGCTGCATGGTTTTGTGAATACCTATATGAGTGTCTATATGAGTTATTGATTGCTTGTCTGAGTATCTGTATGGGTTCCTGAGTGTTTGTGTGGGTAGGGTGTGTGTGACTCTATGCATAGATGTGTGAGTGGGTGATTCTATGGGTGCATGGTTTTAAGAGTGCATCTGTGATTAGGGGTGGGCGGAATTTGCGAAAGCGACTTTCGCAAATTATCGCGAAAATGTTAAAAATCTCCGCAAACAAGCGGAAAAATCGCGAAGATGCGGAAGTTTTTTTCCCGCCCGTTCGCGATATTTTTTGCATGGTTGCGGGTCGCTAACCTACCCCTGCGGTTGCTCGCGGGCGCGGCCATCTTGTTTTCAGTTATCTCGCGGTGCATGATCGCGAGAAAAAAGACGTGATCGCGCGACGCATGACGTCACTGCGGACGCGAACTGTCGCGAGACTGTGCAAATGGCTAAAACAATACAACATCTCATGGAGAACGCGACCGGATCGGGAAAACTTGTCGGCGAACGCGGGGATTCAGGTAAGGCGATCGCGCGCGCGCGAGAATGTATTATTTTACAGCGCGAGCAAGAACGAAATTATCGCAAAGCTGCGGAATGCGGAAATTTTTACATTTCCGCGCTCTCCGCGGAACGCGGAAATGCCAAATTATCGCAAATTCCGCGAACAGAACGGAAATTTTGCCCAGGCCTATCTGTGATGGACTGTATGGTTGGGTGAGTGTATGTATGGGTGTGTTAGGGATTGAATGTATATCTCAGTGGTACATGTGTGACTAACTACATATGTGAAAGCCAGTATATATGCGTGTAAGAGTATATAAGTGGGTATATGTGAGAGTGTGTGATTGTGAGAGTGGCTGTATGGATGAGTGTGTGCTTGTATCAATGATTCTATAAGAGCGTAAGAATGTGGTACTATTTTCATGAGTAAGTGAACTTGAGTGTGTATAACTGCATAGGTGAGTAAATGGGAGTGTGATTATTTGCATGACTGACTAGGTGTGAGAGTACCTCTATGGATGATTGGTGGTGTGTGAGTGTCTATATAGGTGTATAAATGCATATGATAGTTTTGAGTGACTGTAAGTATGAGTGACTGTACAGGTGAATGAGTGGAGGTGTATGTACACCTAAGAGTTAATAAGTGGGTATGTAGTTATTGGTATTGCAGTATGTATGGTTTTGAGAATGGAACTCTTAAATTTTGAGTCGGTGTATCAAAGGTTATATTAGGGTGTGAAAAGATGTGCTAATTTATCACATGGATGACGTCATCAGTGATGTCATCAGTGATGTCATTTGAGATGTCATCAGTGATGTCATGAGTGATGTCACTGACCATGTCATGAGTGATGTAATATGTGTCGTCATCAGCAGTGGATTGTGGGCGAGCGAGTTATAGTTAGCTGAACTAACTATAACGGGGGAATTTCGTTGTGTTTTTACGAGTGAAATGTCCAGCTAACTATAACATGTGTGAAACCTATGGTTTTTTAAGTGAATTTGCAAGGTTTTTTAAATGCTAATTCCTAACTATAACGTGTGTGAAACCTATGGTTTTTTTAAGTGAATTTGTACGTTTTTTTAAATGCTAAGTTATGTATTTATTAATATTTTTTTTTCAGGTTTTTCACCGTGCGCGCACCGCCAGTAGATAATATATATATATATATATATATATATATATATATATATATATATATATGATTTCCAAAGTCCTCCACCATGCACAGAATGCAAGCAACAGGAACAGACCACTCCGTAACTTTTAGAAAATAAGGTGCTTTTATTCTTCTGACAGCAGCATGACGCGTTTCGACCGGGGAACGCGGTCTTGATCACATGACATGCAAAAAAGATCGTAGAGTTTAAATAGCGTGTAGAATGCCGCCAAAACTGCTCACAATAAACATAGAAAACATACTATTGATCGAAAATCTTAACAGGTCTGACCAAATTCATGCTGAAAGAATATAATATAAGTATAAATTCTTTCGTACATTCTGAAGTTAAACCGAAAATTATTGATCAATTATTGGTATATACCCCTGTACACAGTAAAAGCGAAAAAAGGTACATATAAAATATATAAAATATATGTCACAAAATTATCGCACCATAGTATGTACTAAAAAAACAGGGGAATAGAAATGTGTTGGGCAAGTGCCCATAGACTGTCGGTAAACGGAAAAAAGTGAGAAAAAGCAGAACAGACCTGTGTTCTAGATTTAGTTAGCAGCTCAATGTATAAATGATAAATACACATCAAATTAATGGAACAACAAACGAATATTAAGTCATACTCAAAATTAAATTTGTGGGCAAAATAACACATCAAGTAGCAAACTAGTATAATCCTGCAAGAAAACATATAATGTAAACAATAAAACTTTAAGAAAGAAACCAACACATCATAATGGAGAAAGTGTCCATAAAGCAATTTACAAATATGAAATGAATAAATTCATAAATAAATACATTAATTTATGAAAAGACCGTACAAGAAGCCGTCCTATCATGAAAATTAAGTAATAGGCCCTCAAAAAGGAAAAAGCTAAGAACTGGACAAAAATCTTACAGCTGTATATAATGTCTCCAGCAGAAGAGTTGAAGAAGTGGTGAGAAATCAAATTTCCAAATCCATTAACCCCAGCTAAAATTCAAACCAATCACAAACACCCCATCAATATCGAGAATAAAACTGGTAAAACCAAAAGATAAAACCAGCTAAAAAACGACACAGACAAAGTATAAAATAATTGAAAAAAATCACAGCTAAATAGGGGAAAGGGATATAAAAACCAATATAACATCTAATAAATAAGACAAGAATATAGCAGCAATGATAAACAAGGTGACTGGGAATCATCATCATAGTAAAAGATTCAATTAATCAGAGATATAAGATCCAGGGAAATCAATCCTCTGCATTATAGAAAATTGTGCAGGTCTTCCCCAGTGTTTAATCCATTTGGGATCTTAGTATTCAACAATAGAATATAATGGCTTTCCAATTGTCTGAGTCTTTTCTCTGTATCTCCACCTTTCTTCGTGAATGGGACAGCGTCAATAACAAAATAGCTAAGATCTTTCAAGTTATTTTGGTGAACTAGTTTAAAATGACGCGCCACTGGATAGCTCGAATCAGAGTTAACAATAGCTCTAAGGTGTTGCAGGATACGGTTAAAAACTTGAAGTTTGGTGCTGCCTATATAGCGAAGATGACAAGAGCATTGAAGCACATAAACTGCATAATCAGTTTTGCAGGTAAAAAAACCTACAATTTTCTTAATATCTTGACTGAAAGCATCTCTATATTCACAAGTATTGGCACCAAATTTGCACGCCCTGCACGAGCTACATTTAAAAAAACCTTTCCGATTGGAAAGCCAATTGGTAGATTTACAAGATTCAGGACTGGCTTTAACCAAAGCATCTCGCATAGAAGGAGCCCTTCTAAAAGTAATGCTAGGAGTTTCAGTGATGAGAGGAATTAGAGTAATATCAGTTTTCAGGATGGGCCAATTAGATCTAAGAATATTACATACTTTTTTCTCATAACAACTATAGGTAGTAATTAGTCGTATGGTCATATCTTCATTATTAGAGGATCTAATGGCCCTAGAGATCATGGCACCAGAATTAGAAATCTGATATAGATCATTAGTAACATTCCTCAATTTATCCATAGCTTTATGAAGAACTTCTTTGGTATAACCACGTACCAAAAATCTCTGAAAGGATTCATCAAGACATTTCTTACGATCAATTTCATTGCTGCAGATTCTATGGATTCTTAAAAATTCCCTATAGGGGATACTTCTAATAAGATGTTGGGGGTGAGAACTTGAAACATGAAGAATAGAATTGCCTGCCGTGCTCTTTCTGTACAATCTACTATGAATTTCATTATTAACAACATAGGCTTCAACATCTAAGAATTCCACTTTTTCATTACTAATAATAGCGGTGAACTCTAAATTGAGATCATTATTGTTAATGTCAGCCACAAATATGTCAGCAGTTTCTCTGGAACCATTCCAGATAATGAACACGTCATCAATGTAACGCCACATATGAACAATGCCATTCTCTGGAGCCAATGAAGCGCGGCCAAGGACATTCTCCTCCCACCAGCCCACATGTAAACATGCGTAGCTGGGGGAGAAGCATGCCCCCATAGCCACGCCCCGCAACTGCTGATAAACCTCGTTGTTAAAAAGGAAATAATTATTACGGAGGCAAAACTCAATCATACGGACTAACATCTTACTATGTTCATAATGACTGATGTTTCTATCAGACAGATAGTACTGAATAGCTCGCAATCCATCTAGATGGTTAATGGATGTGTAAAGAGAGCAGATATCCATAACTATAAAATGATAATTCGGATTCCACAATACATTGTTCAGTTTAGACAAAAAGTGGCCGGGTCTTTTATGTAAGTAGGGAGGGACTCTATGTAACTATACAGGAAAAAATCTACATATTTCGAAATGGGCTCAAGTAGCCCATTCTGTGCAGAAATAATTGGACGACCAGGTATAGGGGATACACCTTTATGAATTTTTGGTAAAAGATAAAGGGTGGGAGTAACAGGATGGTCTTTTTTAAAAAAAAAATACTCCTTTTTATTGATTAAGCCCTGTCCTTTCCATTCAGATAAATATCTATGAATTACTTCTTTAACTCGATTGAGTTCAGGAAAAGAGGCCCTTCTATAAAACTGGTTCAATTGTCTTTCTGCTTCAATGATATACATATCCTGTGGCCATAAGACCACATTACCCCCTTTGTCTGCTTTATTCACAACAATATCACCATGGTCATTAATCTTACGAATTAGCTTAGAGTATTGTATTTCTGTATAACTCCGCCGTTTACAATTTAAAGAAGTAGAACGGTTAAGTTGTTTAAGGTCATCGATCATGCGGTCGCTGAACACATCAATAGCATCTCTGGGCATCATAGGGATGAAAGTGGAACGGGGACAAAAGGGACTAGATCCCGCACTACTACTATGTATACCCACAGAGGTAAGTTCTTCCTGAGTGTTGGAGGAGATATTATCACCACTACTAGCAAGAGAATGTAAGGGCTTTAAGGTAGACACATCAGAAATAAGGATATTTTTGCTGGGAAGGGAATCAGCGATAATATTGCTAGCAACATTACTGATTTTATTCAACTTAAAATGTTTCATCAATTTCAATTTACGTATGAATTTAAAAACATCAATACGAGATTGTATGTATTTGAAATTGTTCTTGGGACAATAAGACAAGCCCAAGGATAATAGTTGAATTTCCGCAGCAATGAGGTCCAACTCAGTCAGATTGATAACGGTATTAGTCTCTTTAGTAGCTGCAATCTCTTTTAATTCGTTTGAGGATTCCCTCTCCCTCTCCTCATTGCGCCGCCTCTGCCTCTTCCTCTGTTTCCGACTCTTATTGCGCTTGCGCCGTCTTTCATCTGTGGCGGTCCCCTCGGCCTCAAAGTATGCCGTCTGTCCTCGATTATAAACCCCAATTCTTCAGAGGGGGTAAAACCACTTAATACCGATTGGCACTCCACACCAAGACTATCATCAGATTCGACACTACTGACCAGCGAACTCAGGTCGGTATCAGAAGTTACTGGATTATCAGCCTGTTGATCTTGAATAGTTGATGCTTTATTGTTCATGGCTTGGGGTTTCACAGATTTGAATTTTTTTGAAAAGGTAAAGATACGACCATTTTCATAATCAGCTTTGTCGCGTGCAAATTTAAAAACTTTACGCTTTTTAATTACTTGTTCATGTTTTTCCAGACGTTTTTTAATCTCCTCTCTCGTCTTGGTTATTAGTTCTTGCTGATCACTAGCATCCAACTCTGTGTTCAAAACGTCAATTTGGTGAACAATATCAGATCTGTCAATCTCAGCGTACTTAATGAGGATACAGACCATGTTCATTGATGCCTCTAGATTGTTAGAAGCCCATTCATTCAGCATAAGAGGGTTGGGGTACCCAAAAGATGGTGCAATGAGAACCCTTAACCCTCGTGGTACTCTCCCAACTTCCTTATACTTCTCCAAAGATTTCTTTTCCCACCACTTAGTCAATTCTGTGCGAAGTAACTTTTCAAGCTTTTTTAATTTGGATGTTAAATCACTTTTCTCAGCTGTAACACTGCCACCCTTAGTCACAGTGTTAACATCAGGTAAATTCAAAAAAAGAGCGTCTGCTACTAATTCTCGATCTTTTAGCACGTCAGCTGCTGTTGCCATGGCGGCAGAATTCAGAAGTAGTTATGCACTACAAAACAAGAGCGGTGATAAATGAAATACCAACATATATACATATATATATATTTTCAAAAGGGTCACTGTGAAGAGCCGCTCTCCCTCCTGACGACGCCGGTGCCAGCAGCGAGCACAGTCCCGCTATATGTATTTCCAAAGAAGACGTTATCCCAAACTTCAGAATAACTTCCAGCGGCACACCGGAGGACGAGTTCAATATAGGTTTATTGACTCAAAAACAAAACAGTACGACGCGTTTCGGCGAAGCCTTTGTCAAGCAATTTGACCTGTGCCCAATTCCCCATAGAAATAGGGGTTACCGTTGGTAACCAGAAAACAATACTTCCCACAAATCAACATATTTAGAAAACAGACTGAAAAATACATTTCATAAACTTGTAAAGAAATTAAAGGATAATATCCTGTAATACGTTAGCACTGCATCTTGAAGCGCCACTGTCTTTCAAAACAAAATTATACTTTGAAAACATAATGCGTTGGAAAAATTATGTATCCCACGGAGCACACAGCTAATCAGTACTCTTCTGCTGTCGGTCGCAAATATCAACAACGATTGAAACAATGTTTGCGACCCTCTCCCACGTGCCTAAAATAAACATAGATAAATGCATCGGGGTCGAGTCGGGCTCCTGTGTGGTAATGTACACATTATGTAGTGTGAGTTTACAATGTCGATATAGCAGGGGGTATTACCATTGACAGAGGGAAAATGACCACGCACCTCTTCCGTAAAAAAACGGCTGGCAATACCTTGCTGCACGCCCATAGCAATCATCCGGCCCCACTAAAAGACAGTATTCCCTATGGGGAATTCCTTCGGGCTCGAAGGAATTGCAGCAGTGAGAGTAATTTTGAAAAAGAACATACCAATGTTCGCGCACCGTGCGCGCACAGTGAGCACGCGGTGCGCGAAGCGCACCGTGCGCGCACGGAATGAACTGCGTTAAGTGGGCGCGCACGCCACGAATGGCGTAAAGTAACTTAGCATTTAAAAAACCGTACAAATTCACTGAAAAAACCATAGGTTTCACACACGTTATAGTTAGGAATTAGCATTTAAAAAACCTTGCAAATTCACTGAAAAAACCATAGGTTTCACACATGTTATAGTTAGCGGAAATTTTACTGATAAAAAACCAATGAAATTCCCCCGTTATAGTTAGTGCAGGCAACTATAACTCACGCGACCGCAATCTTCTGCTGATGACATATGTGTCTTTATGAAAAAAAAATATTTGTAATATATGTATAGCTAAAAATGTATGGAAGAAGACATGGGCAAATAAGTGTCTAAATACAGTATTAGCATCAGCAGAGGATTGCGGTCGCGTGAGTTATGGTTGCCTGCACTAACTATAACGGGGGAATTTCATTGATTTTTTATCAGTAAAATTTCCGCTAACTATAACATGTGTGAAACCTATGGTTTTTTCAGTGAATATATATATATATATATATATATATATATACATATATATATATATATATATATATATATATATATATATATTCAAAATTGTCCACTTCTGTAAAAGAGATAAGGGGCCACGGCTTGACTTAAAACACCATTTATTATAATGTGGTATTACGCGTTTCGGTGGTTGCCTCTTCAGATGCCTCGGGTGCTGGGGTCCATTTTTTTCTCCTTTTGAAGGTCGGCCCATCCCCCTAAAGTAGTGTCGGCCACACCTGAACCGCATCACACCCGGAAACACTCATGCTATTCAGTGTTCAGGGAATGCAGGATCCAGCATGCAGTTTGTTCGTGTGCGCAAGTGACTGTCTCCGTCAGCCTTCATTTTTGATTACTTCCAGTAAGAGACTGAATTGGAATGCGATTTAGGTTGAACCCCTGCACTGTGCTGGCCCATAAGTAGCGTGCAAGTCCTCACTTCCAGCCGCTTTGTCCCCATTGGCAGCACGTCTGGAGATGCCGGTTCTAGTGACCACGTCTGTCCATATGTGATGGATTGTTGGTTGACAACAGATCCGCCGCTTCTTGGGAATTAACGGTAGTCCAGGTAAACGCCACTGAACCTTGGAGCACTTCAGGAAGGGTCCCCTTGCGGCAACAATGGCTACACGCTAAATATTCAAAATTGTCCACTTCCGTAAAAGAGATAAGGGGACACGGCGGGACTTAAAACACCATTTATTAAAATGCGGCATTACGCGTTTCGGCAGTTGCCTCTTCAGATGCCTCGGGTGCTGGGGTCCATTTTTTTCTCCTTTTGAAGGTCGGCCCATCCCCCTAAAGTAGTGTCGGCCACACCTGAACCGCATCACACCCGGAAACACTCATGCTGTTCAGTGTTCAGGGAATGCAGGATCCAGCATGCAGTTTGTTCGTGTGCGCAAGTGACTGTCTCCGTCAGCCTTAATTTTGGATTACTTCCATTAAGAGACTGAATTGGAATGTGATTTAGGTTGAACCGCTGCACTGTGCTGGACCATAAGTAGTATGCAAGTCTTCACTTCCAGCCGCTTTGTCCCCATTAGCATCACGTCTGGAGACGCCGGTTCTAGTGACCACGTCTGTCCATATGTGATGGATTGTCGGTTGACAACAGATCCGCCGCTTCTTGGGGATTAACAGCAGTCCAGGTAAACGCCACTGAACCTTGGAGCACTTCAGGAAGGGTCCCCTTTGTGCGACAATGGCTACACGCTAAATATTCAAATTGTCCAATTCCGTATAAGAGATAAGGGGTCACGGCGGGACTTAAAACACCATTTATTAAAATGTGGCATTACGCCTTTCGGCGGTTTATTTTATTTATTTATAAAGGTTTATATAGCGCAAACAAGATCCCAAAGGATATCAGAGCGCTTTACATTAGGAAGGAAAGGCAGGACAATAATGCAAAAACAACAGGTAGGGATAAAAACACGAATGATCATAGATTACATAACAAATGCCACATGGCAGTTATATTAAACAATTGTACAAGGGTAGCGAAGGAGGAGCATAGTATGTCGTAAAGAAGTGTAGTAGTAAATGATGGTACCATGGAAGTAGGAACAATGTCATCAGGCAGTAGAGCCTAGCCCACTTACTGAAGGAATTTATTAATCAGGAATCTTTTAACTTCCAGTTTGAACACCGTTGTTAAGGAGATTCTGCGTACTTCCGGTGGTAGAGAGTTCCATATCTTTGGGGCAGCGCCAGAGAAGGCTCTGTGACAAGTTCTCTTTTTGCTAAGGATAAGTGGTTTCAAGAGGAAAGTAGTGGCGCTTCTTACACCACAGGATAGTTCAAGTTTTTGTGCCAGGTACCTGGGAGTATTGAAGTGGATGGCTTTGTGCGTCATAACGGCAATCTTTAACTGAATTTGTGCTTCGTAGGGGAGCCAATTTAGAGATTTTAGGACTGGCAATATGTGCTCATTGCGTTTGGTGCCTGTAATCAGTCTAGCAGCAGCATTCAGTGATGCCCTTAGTGGAGCCAGGGTGTATTTGGGAAGGCCACAGAGGATAGCGCTGCCGTAATCTAGCCTCGGTAGGACAAGCGCTTGGACCACCTGCTTGAAATCATTAAGTGGAAGGAAAGGTTTGATATTTCTGAGAGTCCTCATCAAGTGGTTTGCTCCCTTACATATATTGCTGATATGATTTTTCATATTCAGGTGCTTGTCCATGGTGACTCCTAGAGATTTGGCTAAGTCTACGATGAGAGGAGTGCAGTTGAAAGCAGTGAGGTGACTCAGCCAAAGGTCTAGCTTGGGGATGTGGTTCGGAGGGGAGATGAGCAGGAATTCCATTTTTGAGGTGTTGAGCAGGAGATGGTTCTCAGTTAACCAGTTTTGAGTATACGTTAGGGTAGTGTTGAGTGAGATGATGTTTTCTGGGGATGAGATTTTCAAATAGAGTTGCGTGTCGTCGGCATACATGTGGAAAAGAATACCCTTGGAGTTTAGTGAGTTAGCTAATGGTTCCAGGAAAAGGTTAAAGAGGATATGGAGATAAGGCAGATCCTTGGGGGATCCCCATGAGAACTGGAGAGGGCTGGGAGAGAGAGTGATTTGCCTTGACTCTTTGAGATCGGTGGTGGAGGAAGGATGAGAACCATTGTAGCACCTGATCACCAAAACCGATCCTGTTTTGCATAATGAATAGGAGGTTGTCACGATTAACCGTGTCAAAAGCGGAGGAAAGGTCAAGGAGGATCAGGAGGCAGGATTTGTTTCGATCGAGCATGAGTGAGAGCCGATTCGGTGCTGTGCCCCTTCCGAAAGCCGGATTGATGCTGGTCTAGGAGTTGGTAGTTCTCTATGTGAGCACAGAGTTGGGATTGAACACATTTTTCAAGGTGTTTCGCTAGGGTGGGGATGTTGGAGATAGGTCAGAAGTTATTGAGATCAGTCTTGTCAGCTTCGTTTTTTTTAGTTCAGGAGATACCTGAGCTGCTTTTAGGCAGTCGGGGATCGTGCCTTGTGATAGAGAAGCATTTACAATCCATGTCCAGGTGGGGATAAAGCATTCTTGATTTCCTTGAAAATGGCCGGGGGTAACGGGTCACTGAAGTGGTTGGATGGGTTAATATCCAGGAGCATCTTTTTGATGTCTTGTTCACTAAGTGGGGTAAAGGTGTCCCAAGACGCATTGTTCTTGGCGTTCTGGGGGGTAGAGTTGAGCTTTTCTAAGAGGTCAAGGGGTGATGCTGCCCTGGAGGAGAGCAGTAAAGCCTTCTTAGAGGTGAGGTCAGTGGAGATGAGTTTTGATTTCTCAATGAAGAAAGCAGCAAGGTTGTCGCAAGAGGGTGGGCTGCCTCCAGGTTCAGAGAGGTTTGGACCTACAACTGATTGCTGTTGGACCAATTCGAAAAGTTTCTTGGGACAGTTTGCCGCTTGATCCAATTGGTGTCTGAAGTAGTTATCCTTGGTGCCCCCGGATTTGTTTGTAGGAGGGGCTCCTAACATCTCTTAGGAGTTTAAGTTGGTCCGAGGAGAGATTTGATCTCCAGGAACGTTCAACTGCCCTAAGGTTGCGATGTTCCATTTTAAGTTTTCATTATACCAAGGTTTGGATATTTTTGTTGATGCATTTTTATGTTGGATTGGAGCAATGACATCCATGATGCTGGAGATGGTCGAATTGTAGGAGTCAGTGAGTAACTGCACCTCAGTTAAGTCCGCTTGGGAGGAGAGGGCAGATGTACAATGGGCAGCTAGCTCAACAGAGTTTATTGATCTGAGGTCCCTTTTCCATATCTTTGATTTAGTTGGTTGAGCCTTTCTCAACAGTACCTCCTTGTTGATATAAAAAAGGATGCAGTGGTGGTCTGACCAGTCACAAGGGGTAATGGAATCTAGGGTGACGGTCTGCCCTTTTGAGATAATGAGGTCTAGAGTTTCTCCTTTATTATGAGTTGGTTGGTCACAGTGCTGAGTCACTTCATGATCATTTATAAAAGCTTTAAGGCTTGATACTGCAAGGTCTTTGGGGTTTGCCCAGTGAAAATTAAAGTCACCAAGGAAGATTTGGGACACAGCTGAGTCAACATTGCTAGAAATGATTTCCATTAATAGCTCAATGAAGGGGATATTGTCTCCCGGGGCGTGGTAGAAGTTGTGAAGTTTGCAAACCAGCAGGTTCTTACTTGAGATGCTGAGACAAATGTATTCACAAGAGGAGGGTGCAGAGGACTAAACATGAGAAATCGAAAGTGTGTTCCTATGAATACAGGCTAAATCCCCACCCAGTTTCCGAGCTCTGTCTAACCTAATTATATCATGAGTGGGAGGCACTAGGAGGTCTAAAGTAGGAGTGGAAGTGGGATTTAACCAAGTTTCAGTGAGGATGATAATGTCTAAGTCCTTGTGTTGTATGAGGTTGAAGATATCAGTGGCGTGTTTACTGGCTGATCTGCAATTTAGAAATACACATTTAAGTCGAATGGGATTTGGGGGGGTAGGATTCTGGGTGACGTTCACATGAGTGAGGTTGACCTTATTGCTGCCTCTAAGATTGTGAGGAGGTTCTCTGTTTGGGTTAGAAAGGATGGATTGTATTTGTCTCAGCGTGCTCATATTGGGGTTGGACCAAATAGGGTAAGAGTTGTGCAGGTCCTGTAGATCTGTGGAAGCAAGGTAGGTCTCATATCTTCTAGGGCGAGAGGGGTCGTTAGACAGGGGAATGGATTTCAAGATGGAGGAGGCTAAAGGCTTGTCCATGGTATTTCTATCGCTAGTGGGAGCTTTGGCCAAATTTGCAGAGGTGAGGAAACATCTGATCAGGGGGAAAAGGTCATTTGAGAGGGTTTTCAGGTCATGTAGCTCAGAAGTTTGAAGGTGCAACTGTAGAGAAATCTTATCTAGGCGCGCAGCCAAGTCTGAGTGTTGAGCGAGAGGTGGAGGGTATGAAAGGGAATCGATCAGTGAAGGGAGGTCTCGGTGTAAACCTATGGGGTCAGAGGTGGTGATGGAGAGATCCTGGGGAGGAGGTTGGTCATCTGAGGCTAGCTGAGTTCCATGTGCTTTTAATAGTGAGGTTGGAGCCTTAGTAAGGGGGGAGTGATCGTTAAGCTGAGGGTTAGGTCCAGGCAGCACCGGAATGATTGGAATTGGCCGATCATGATCGGTGGTGGGCAGTTGCTCGGACTCCAGCCTCATATGAGACAAAGGGAGAGGGCTAGGGGAAGATGGGTCAATTGTTGGAGGCAGTGCCAGTCTGTCAGCAGGGGATCTCTCTAATTGGGGAACGGATAGGCTCGGACTGGCTAGATGTGTGCCGGGTGAACCCGAGAAATCTCTCACTTTCAGATCCATAGGTCTACATAGTTGGGGCACAACAACTTGAGATGGAACCACTCTGTGATGATCTGGTGGTGAGGAGTGATTTAGATGGAGATGGGGAGATGGCCTTCCTAAAATAGCGGGGAGTGGACTTGTCGGGTCCTGAGAGATGGAAGGGTGAGTATGGGTGACATTAGGTTTCAAGGAAACTGCGTTTTTGAGTAACGGGAAGATGTTGGTTATCTTAAATAGATTGACATTGGACGCTTGGATTAGGATGATATCATTGTAATAGAGGGTGATGGTGGCATTGACGTTGAGCGTGGACGAAGGAGCTGTTGCGAGCTTGATACCGTGAGGTGTTTTCCTAGTACTTGCTATTCAGAGCATAGAGTAGAGGACTTTTCACCAGCATGTTCTTTTCCTGGTGCAGAAAATAAGGTCATTAACTCTGGTAACTTTGTTAGTGGAAAAGTAGACATCAGAGATTAAAGTTTCGGGCCTGGCCCTGAGTAAGTGATGCTTGTGTTTCTTGGCAGCATTTTTCAATAGGTTGGGTGGGTAGTTGATGATAAAAGCATTGGATCCTGAGGGATCGGGACTTAAATCCATTGTGAGAAGTGTGTCTATTGACCGATGGTGATGTATTATTGGTGGGAAGAGGATGGTGTTAAAGTGAAAAATGCTGGACCCATAGTGTGGCAAGACACCACCCAAAAACAATGAGTGTGGGGAAAAAGACAGCAAGACCACTCCAGGATGGAACCCAAAAGATGGAACCCAAAAGCAGGGGATGTAGTCAGTTATTTTCTCTTATTATGCCCTGCCCAGATGTATGAAGATGATATCCACATGCCCATTCCAAGATGGCCACCAAACTAAGAATGTGAGGGTTGAGCCAGCTCATTTCTATTTCCATGCTCAGCTGAACATAGGGACAGGGAAGGAGGGGCATCCAGCTTCAGGCCCAGATAACAAGATGGGAGCCATAGAGCAGCAATAAAAGTAAACAAAATGGGTGCCCTCATTCAAAAAATCATAATAATAATAATAATTTATACTAAGTTGCTTCAATTTACGTCACTTAGCGAAGAAGAGTGATGTTCAGCAGCACCTCAAGTCGTGGGGCACTCAAAAAAGATCAACTGTTTTAGTGCTGTTTCTCACATTTCATACGTGATAGGAATGAACTTCATCCGTTAATATGGTAGAAAGCATTTTTGTTCCATCATTCTGAAAATAGGGGTGGTAAAGCCGTGACACTCCTGCACAAAGTTTTAGAAGACGTGGAATTCAAACAGGCAGCGCTCAGTTAGTAGCGCGCAGACACTTCAATTACCCACCGCAAATGTAGAGTGACATCAGCGATCCATCCCAGCTCTTCACCCAGCTCCCGAAGTGTGGAGGTGATGAAGCAAAGCTGCATTGGCGGAAGGGAAAGATGCGGAAGATTGGGAGATGAGGGAATCTCCTACTTGAGAGCGGAGCGCCGCAAACAGCAAGAGGGGGCTCCCGTAGTGTGGAGGTAGTGAAGAAAAGCAGCACAGGCGAGAGGAAAGATGGGGAGATGTGCAAAACTCCAATCCTTACTTGTGAAGCGGATCGCCACCACCAGCAATACGGGGATTTATCCCAGCTCGGATCTCAACATCGGCACCATCCCAGATCCAGAAGGCTCTGCTATCGAGTCAGATCAATCGATATCCGGGCAGCAACCCCTTTGCGGAGGTGGTTACGATGCAGCAACGGCACAATTTGAGACTCCCTCAGTGGCTGGAAGCATCGGGTCTAGGCATCCGTGACAAATCTGACCCGGGAAGCTGGAAGCTACGACTTTCGGGAGCTGAGATGCGATATCCACGGAGCACCCAGCAACGGTGTGATGGAGTCTCCCTCAGCGGCTGGAAAAATGGGTGAGAAACAGAGCGTTGTATTGGCGACGGGTAGCCGAATTGCTGGGAGTCCAGTAGAGGGGTGGATGGCGGGGATATACAGGGATATTCACCAAAAAGTTGATCCCAAGCCCCAGAGCTCCTTAGGCGAGCTCATCCACGTCGGCCATCTTGCAAGCCAAGCCTCGGGAGCTGGGGGTCCATTTATTTTCTCCATTTGAAGGTCGGCCCATCCCCCTAAAGTAGTGTCGGCCACACCTGAACCGCATCACACCTGGAAACACTCACGCTGTTCAGTGTTCAAGGACTGCAGGATCCAGCATGCAGTTTGTTTGTGTGCGAAAGTGAGTGTCTCCGTCAGCCTTAATTTTTGATTACTTCCAGTAAGAGACTGAATTGGAATGTGATTTAGGTTGAACCCCTGCACTGTGCTGGACCATAAGTAGTGTACAAGTCCTCACTTCCAGCTATTTTGTCGCCATTGTCAGCACGTCTGGAGACGCCGGTTCTAGTGACCACGTCTGTGCATATGTGATGGATTGTCGGTTGTCAACAGATCTGCCGCTTCTTGGGGATTAACGGCGGTCCAGGTAAACGCCACTGAACCTTGGAGCACTTCAGGAAGGGCCCCCTTTGCGCGACAATGGCTACACGCTAAATATTCAAAATTGTACACTTCCGTAAATATATATTATTTTCCTATGTTTGTAACATAAAATTAAATGTATTTATATTTTAAATTATTAATTTTTTAAAATTAATTTACCATTCTTTACTATGCATTTTTATTTAGGTCCCAGCCTCCATTGATTTTTATGGAAGGTGTTGCAGTACCACTGCTTGGCAATGTTTGGTGCTGGACTTACTAGAGCAGATGTATGATGGAACTATGCATTCTGGTAGCAGGCATGACTTTACCATGCCAGCTTTAGCAAGCAATGTCTGTACAATGCATTGTGATTACCATGCAAGTCTTTACCACGCATATGCATTTACCACACATACCTTCAAGAGGAAAATGTGAGCAAATATCAGATATCAGGCAAATATATATATATATATATATATATATATATATATATATTACCTACTGTCGCCGATAGGTAGTTATAGTTAGGACCTATTTTCCATAGGAAATCCGCAACATTCTATTTGGAATAACGTTGGCGCCGATTGACGAATCTTCGCAAAATTTTCCAAACTTTCGACCAGCTCCGGTCCGCTCCTATCCGGAAAATTTCACGGTGATTCGTCAAGCGGGGCCTGAGAAAAAGGGGGGGTCCAAAAACACGTTTTCCCCATGCATTTTCCCATTGGACCAGTTGACGCAGCTACAGCCCGAACTGCTTAACGGAATTACACCAAATTTGGCAAACAGGTAGTCCTCAGTTCAGACTCATGCCTTTTGCTTAAATGGTGTAAATCCGTTCAGTAGTTCCTGAGAAAATTAGAGTTAAAAAGATAGATATATCTGGGCAGAGCCTAACCACACATCTCATCGTGAGATCTGATTGGCTGTCAGTACTTCATCCAAGAAGTGTTGGCAGCCATCTTGGGACCAATATACATGATAGCACCTCATTAAAAAGCATTGCAGTTAATAGAAAGTTTTAAGACTTTAGTTACATTATAAATCATTTGTTGATGGTACCATACTCATTTTAGGAATTGTGGTGTGTTCTAAGGTGATTTTACCATATGAAAAAGCCTTCTACTGTGATATCATGAATCATGTTTGAGAGAAAACTATTTTCTCATGCTTTTCCCACAGAGGTTTGGAAGGTGATCTATAAGCTAAACTGAGAGCATATTTTCTGTAAATTCACATTATCTTTCTCAGTCATGTGAGAATGAAGTCTGACATTCTCAGTAAAACATGTACATCCAACAAGGGCAGAGACTGTCAGTTGATTCCTTTGTGTTCTACTGCAGCTTCCCAGAGTGTTCTAAAGAACAACTAGAGTGCTAACAGTCCTACTTATGACAAACGTATTGCACACCTGAAGCCATCTTGATTGGAATAAAGTAGTAACTCTTAAAACATTTAATTTAAAAAGGAACAACATGAGGGGGTTCATTTTGCCATAGAAAGTATGATTAGTGCTGCAGAAAGAAACATTAGGGCACATTTTGACTGACTTCTCAAATCCTCTTCTAGTTCATTAAAAGATTCTGACATACAGACTAAAACATGCACTTTCAATACCAGCAGCAGACTTCCCTAGTGAGCAGTCGCTTTTCTGAATTTATGGCAAATGTGTGACACATCTGAATGCCTTCTTGATGGAATCAAAGTAAAAAACTGAAAGTATTTCCTACTGAGGAGACTGTAGTAAATGAGGAACTTAGGAAACTTCATAACAAATAAGTCTCCCAACTCCCAAAATGGCCACCAGAGACAAAAGAGCCCAAATGTAGCCCAAATATCACCCAGATGTAGCCCAAGTATAGCCCAATGACAGAATGTCCCAGAGTGTTCTAACGAACAACTAGAGCGCTAACAGTCTTACTTATGACAAAAGTATGGCACACCTGAAGCCATCTTGATTGGAATAAAGTGGTAACACTTAAAACATTTAATTTACAAAGGAACAAAATGGGTGGGTTCGTTTTCCCATAGAAATTATGATTAGTGCTGCAGAAAGAAAAATTAGGGCACATTTTGACTTCTCAAATCCTCTTCTATTTCATAAAAAAATAATTCTGACATGCAGATTGAAACATGCACTTTGAAAACCAGCAGCAGACTTCCCTGGTGAGCAGTCGCTTTACTACAGTGATCTAATGAGCAACTAGAGTGCTAACATTCACAATTTATGGCAAATGTGTGACACATCTGAATGCCTTCTTGATGGAACCAAAGTAAAAAACTGAAAGTATTTCCTACTGAGGAGACTGCAGAAAATGAGGAAATTAGAAAACTTCATAACAAATACATCTCCCAAGATAGCCACCAGAGACAAAAGAGCCCAAATGTAGCCCAAATATCACCCAGATGTAGCCCAAGTTTATCCCAATGACAGAATGTCCCAGAGTGTTCTAACGAACAACTAGAGCGCTAAAAGTCTTACTTATGACAAAAGTATGGCACACCTGAAGCCATCTTGATTGGAATAAAGTGGTAACTCTTAAAACATTTAATTTACAAAGGAACAAAATGAGGGGGTTCATTTTGCTATAGAAATTATGATTACTGCTGCAGAAAGAAAAATTAGGGCACATTTTGACTTCTCAAATCCTCTTCTATTTCATAAACAAATTCTGACATGCAGACTGAAACATGCACTTTGAATACCAGCAGCAGACTTCCATGGTGAGCAGTAGCTTTACTACAGTGATCTAATGAGTAACTAGAGTGCTAACATTCAGAATGTATGGCAAATGTGTGATACATCTGAATGCCTTCTTGATGGAACCAAACTAAAAAACTGAAAGTATTTCCTACTGAGGAGACTGCAGTAAATGAGGATATTAGGAAACTTCATAACAAATAAATCTCCCAAGATGGCCACCAGAGACAAAAGAGCCCAAATGTAGCCCAAATATCACCCAGATGTATCCCACATGTAGCCCAATGACAGATGTGTGAAAAACACGTATTTTTTGTGTATTTGCAGTTTTATATAGTGCAGACTTGTCAGGTTTTGGTATTGGAGTGCTTTGCATGAACATTGGTTACATCACACAAGATCAAATTCATTTTGGTTGTAGACATGGGGAGATTAAGTGATTTGACCAGAATCACAGAATGTTGAGCTGAAGCAGAAACTCCAACCTGGTTCCCCAGTTGCAAAGTCTGCAGCTCTGAAAGTAACACCACATCCTCTCCCCTAGGTGCAACATTTAATCAAGTGGTCAACTGGAAAAAAAAACATAAAGATTACAAATAATTTAAAAGTTCTTTGTCGCTATTTGAAAACTCAGAAAATATATATCCTCATTTTAGTTTTTTAGAGCACTAACCATAATTTTGATGCAAATAAGACCCTCTCATATATGTAATTTCTAAAGGAAATGCTCTAGTTATTACAGTTTTGATTACATCAAGATGACGTCAGGCGTTCCACACTTTTGTAATAAATATAGAATGTTAGCAATCTAGTTGTTCATTGGGATATTGTTGAGAGGCAGAGGCCAGGGGCACGGACTCTGAAAATTGAAGGCAGGTAGGAGAGTGCAGAGGCAATAATATGACCACACTGGGCAGGCAGGAAGGGCAGTGGCAGCACAACAGACTATGGAGGGCAATGGAAAGGGGGGAGGGGCAACAAACCAACAATACAGGACTGGCAAGAGAGGCTTTGGCAATATAATAGACCATTGTGGGCAGAAGGAAGAGGCAGTGGTAGTACAACCATACATGCCAACAGACACGTTTCAGCCAGGAAACGTCCAATGTTTTTAAGCTCAAATGGGCTTTATTTGATCTGTCTCCTGTCTACCATCTCCTCTTTTTCAATGTAACTCAAAGGGAAAAATTAATACCCCATTTTGTTTGTCAAAATCTCCCTCTTACCAAGTTCAAAATGTTCGCAAGTATGGTACATTGGATCATGGTAGGCAGGAGGAATTGGGGTAGGGACATGGACTCGGATAACAGAGAACAGGAGGGACATAGAGAGGTGCACCAAACTGACCGTAAAGGCAGGCATCAGGGTTTGCAGCAGCACAATACACCACACAGGGCATGCGGGACGGGAGTGCAGCACAACAATCCATAGAAAGCAATAGGGAGGGGACAGGACCATGCACATGGACAACAGAGAACAGAGGGGAAAGAGGCAATGTTAGGTAGCTTACCATAATGGACAGACAGGAGTGAAAGCTGCAGCATAACAGACCATAAAGGGCAGGAGGGACGGATCAGGGGCATTACAATGGAACAGACAAGCCAGGAGGGAGGGAATAGGGGTCTGCACATGGAAACAGAGGGCTGGGGGCAAGGGGGCAGGGTAGGAGCAGCAAGATGACCATGGAGGTCAGGCAGGATGGGCACTAGAAACAAGACACACCATGGAGAGCCACAATGAGACTATGATGGCATACATACAGACCATGTAGGGAAGGTGGAAGGGGTTCAGGGGCAGCTAGCTGACCACACAGGGAAGGTGGGAGGGGCCATGGCAGCACAGAAAACCATGCATGGCAAGCTGGAGGGTTAGTGGCAGCACAATGGCTATGATGGGCAAGAAGGAGGGTGCAGGGGCATGCACAAAGGACCATTGAGGATAGAAGGGAGGGTCAGGACCTGGGCACAGACAAGAGAGTCTACTAAAAATATGAACAAGTATGCAGCATAATCTCACTTTTATTCAGGAAGAAGAGGACGTTTGTGACTGTGACTCCGGGCTCACTTGGCAGAAACACCCCTTGACCCTCCACCCACCATCGCAAAATGTAATGCCCGTGAAAAGGGTATGTGGAAGCAGTGTTATATAGAACATAGTCCTGAGAGCACGATTGAAAATGAAAACTAGATATAGTCTATGGTATAAACTATGCACCAAAAAGTGTGATATAAGATGAACCGGGCGTGAAATATAATATGCAATACATTGTGCGCAATGACAGATTCATTGGAGAGCGCGAGATAGCACAGGCACTAGAGCGTGCTATGCGATATGAGCCTTGGAGTGTAATATGCACAGGGCAGTGTTGTGTAACCTAACTAGTCTCTAAAGTTGTAATATAAAATATGTGCTGGGGAGTGTAACGTTGCATATGCACTGTGACAAAGATATGGATCCCAGATTGTAATATGTATGGCATAGCGCTGTGCGTTATAACATAGGCATCGAGGAAGGCACATTAGATGGGGCAATATAACCTGTGCGAAGGCAAGTGTGGCATGACATATTCACAGGATGGTGTTACAGTGCACTTGGGCTAGAGAGTGTCATAGCATACGCACTAGCTGGTGGAATACAACACAGAGGTGTGTGGCACTCGGCTGCACTGGTGGGTGTAACACAGCATTGGGCTCAGCCAGGAGCACGTTGTGACTCTCAAGTGAGGTTCGTCTCCTTTCCAGAGAGTAAAATAAAAAGTATTACACGTCCGGCGGTGGATGTGTGTTTTATTAACCGTGAGGGGGTTTCTTGCATAGTTTGGTCGAATGTTTGTCGAATCCCCTTTGAATGGCTTGGTGTGCGTGTGTATTAAATGTGTCCATCAATAGCTACCCATGTTTGTATAAATTAACAACAAGGGTGTCTACTTGGAGAGTACCCACCGGCGTGGGTGCCGGGATTAGGCACAGTAGGGCATCAGACACGTCAGAGCTTCACTAGCAGTGTAAATACATTCCATGTGGATTCATTGTGTGCATAGTCGCCTTTTAATGAATATCACACAAATCGTCATGGTGATAGGTACATACGGATTGTCCAGCATGTCCTAGGTGTTTCTATAAATATATATATTTTTTAAATAATTAAAAAACAAAGGCCGGCCCCAGGGGATGGGGTCCCCGGGGCCATAAGTGGCCTGAGGAGGGGGGCAACGCAGTCCCCCTCCTAAAGAATAAAAAAAAAAAGCCCATGACCCGGGGGTTGGGGGCCACATTAATATTTTTGAACAAAAAAAATTAGGGTGCAGGCCCTGCGGCATAGGGTCCACAGGGCCAATAAATTAGAATAAGAAGGGGGGCCACACAGCCCTCCTTCTTAAAAAAAATAAATAAATAAAAGACCGGCATCGCACCGGAGGCCACGCCTCCTCCTTGCAGCGCTCTGCAAACGCGCCCCATGGCCAGTTGTAAGTTGGGGAATTAATTCCCCTTCAATACTGAGGGTCCCTGAGGGCCAACTAGTCCAACAGGTATCTCCAGTATGCGCCAGGGAGGTGCGTTGCAGACAGGTGTTCTGAGGCCACGCCCCTTTTTACACCTCTATGCAACACAACTCTGTGGCGCTTACTGGAGGTACCTAGTGGGCTAGTTTGACCCTAGGGACCCTTAAGATTCAAGGGGACTTAATCTCTCAACTTAGAATGGCCACAGGGCGTGTTTACACAGTGGGGAAGGGAGGGGACGGTGCCTGAGGTGACGTGTGCAAACAACGCCCTATGGCACGTTTTAAGTTGGGGAAACAATTCCCCTTCAATCCTGAGGGCCCCTGGGGGCTAACTAGCCCACCAGGTGCTTCCAGTAAGCACCACTGCACTGCTTTGCAGAGAGGTGGTCTAGGCCATGCCCCTTTTTACATCTCTCTGCAACGAAGCTCTGTGGTGCTTACTGGAGGTACCTAGTGGTCTAGTTGGACCCTAGGGACCCTAAAGATTCAAGAGGACTTAATCTCCCAACTTAAAACGGCCGCAGGGCGTGTTTACACAGTGGGGAAGGGAGGGAACGGGGCCTGACGTGATGTGTGCAAACATGCCCTGTGGCGCGTTTTCAGAGGTAGTTTTAATCCCCTGCCCTATTATATACTAGGAGCTTACAGAGGAGGTCATGCTAATCACAGGGGGACCCCAACGCATAGTGTTCCCTAGTGTATGTAGGTGTTTTCACTGTATTCTGAGTGTCTTTTAACATAGCACTGGCTCTAGGACTGGTTAGTCAGACTCCGTTACCAACAGTATCTGTCTGAAAAAGTTGAGGGTACAGGATGATTTTGCAACAAGGCTTCTTTCTGCTCCTCTGTTTGTTCTTTCTGCACGTTATCCTTCTTCCTGTACGTTTCTTCGTCTTTGAGGCCTTCTGTTGCTTCTTTCTGCATTTCTTTTTTTTCTTTCTGTGCATTTTTCTTCTTTCTTCACATGGCCTATATATGTAGGCATAGTTAGAAATTAGCATTTAAAAAACCTTTGAAATTCACTGAAAAAACCATAGGTTTCAGGCACTTTATAGTTAGGAATTAGCATTTAAAAAAACCTTAGAAATTCATTGAGAAAACCATAGGTTTCAGGCACTTTATAGTTAGGAATTAGCATTTAAAAAAACCTTAGAAATTCATTGAAAAACCATAGGTTTCAGGGGCGTTATAGTTAGCTGGACTTTTCACTCGTACAAAACCATTGAAATTCCCCCGTTATAGTTAGTTCAGCTAACTATAACTCGCACGCCCGCAATGCACTGCTGATGACATCACATATTACATCGCTCATGACATGGTCAGTGACATCACTCATGACATCACTGATGACATCTCAAATGACATCACTGATGACATCATTGATGACATCATCCTTGTGATAGAGTGGCAGACCTCCTCTCCCCCTAGTATAACCTTTGATACACACATTCAAAAATAGAAACAAAAATGTTCAAAACAATGGACATACCAATACCAGTAACAACAACCTATTAAGTATTTCTAAGATCCACATACACTCATTCACCAACAGTTCTATACAGTCACTCATACATGTACTCACTCATCATATGTACTCATACACCTATACATCCTGATACACAACACCACTCATCAATAGAGTTACTCACACACATAGTCACTCATGCTAATAAAGAATCAAACATCCATTTACTTGCAAATACAGTTATACACACACCACCACACTTACTTCTACAGAAACTTACACATACTTAGTCTTTTAAACAATCACTTATAGAAACACATCCTTATTCATACAGGAACTCTTTCAATCTCTCACTCTCACATATACTCACTTATATATTCTAACCCTGGGCGTAGTTCGCGAAGTAGCACTTCGCGAAGCTATGCAAAGTGCACTTCGCACTACCCGAGCTACGCGTAACACTTCGCGAATTGCGTAGTACCTTGTTCGCACTGTGCCAGATGTCGTTTTCAATGATTGCACAGTGCGGACAAGCAACCGGCACTGTGCAATCATTGAGAATGGCATCTTGCACAGTGCGAACTGTAGTTTTCTGCTGCTTGAGTAGATTTTTACTCGAGCGGCAGCTTTCTCAACGCGAACTGGTAGTTTCTCATCGCGAGCAGTCGCGAGCATACGCGACCAGTCGCAATGAGAAACCTGACCTCCTCGCTTTGGGAATCTCGCCGAGAGGTTTATTTTCCATGCTCGCGATCGCCAACTTGATGATGCTGATCACGAACAAGGAAAAAGTCTCGCCGGGATGTCATTTTGCTTGCTTGCGGTCGCCAACTTGACGTTGAGGACCGCGAGCAAGCAAAAAATGACCGCAGCACTACGCAACACTATGCTACGCGTGTTCGCACTGTGCTACGTGCAATTCGCGTAGTGCGAAGTAGCGCGAACTTCGCAAACTACGCGAGCGTAGCGTAGTGCTTTGCCCAGGCTTAATATATTCACCAATAGTCCACATATACTAGTTTAAAACATATGTAGTTACTCATAAAGACACTATTGAGACAGTCATTCACTCGCTAACACACCCATGCACACACTCATCCACCCATACAGTCCTGCACACATGCTGTCTTCAACACATACAAACAGTGAGTCACTCATTCATGCACCTATGCACTGCGTAATACCCCCCACCGAACCATACAGACATTCACAGTGATATTCAAAAAACCAACTACTAACCTATATAGACTCTCATGTAGCTACTCACCAACCCATGCAGCCACTTATACACAAAGTGAGACCGATAAAGAAATTTACATATTTAAACATTACTCACTAAGCCATGTATTCACTAAGATACACTTAGTCAGTCAGTTATACAATCAATTTTTCAAAAACAAATCATCCATTTAGACACTTATATACCCATTTATTCTTACATTGACCTTGAGATATACATATATAAAACATATTTAAATTTCAGAAAAGCACACATTCACTGGATGATGTCATCAGTGATGTCATTTGAGACTTCATCGGTGATGTCATGAGTGATGTCACTGACCATGTCAGGAGTGATGTAATATGTGACGTCATCAGCAGTGCATTGCGGGCGCACGAGTTATAGTTAGCTGAACTAACTATAACGGGGGAATTTCAATGGTTTTGTATGAGTGAAAAGTCCAGCTAACTATAATGCCCCTGACACCTATGGTCTTTTCAGTGAATTTCTAAGGTTTTTTAAATGCTAATTCCTAGCTATAACGTGCCTGAAACCTATGTTTTTTTCAGTGACTATATATATATATAAGAATATTGCATTATGGGACATCGATGCTTTTCCTGATTGCCATACACATTGTCTATACATGTGAGTGCCGCCTCAAAATTGGTCCAAACTCCACCAATAGGGAACATGATGAATAATCAAAAGGAAAACGCAAGCTGCACCTAATTGAAATGGTTTCACGCACTGAAGAAGGCTCACGCCGAAATGCATTTGCGCAAGAAAACCACCATATACTCCCGAGAGTGCTCCACGTTTTTTGAAGTTGTTGTGTAACAGTTGCGGTTCACCCCCCGCCATTGGAAGCACCCGCCAAGTGTTCGACAAGCCTGGGTGAACGAAAATGTTGTTTGTGTTGGCGAGTCAGAACCACTGCTAGCGGCTCCCGGCTACCGAAGAGGATGTGGGCTATCCAAGTCCAAGGTTACCTACCATATGAGGGATACCTATGGGACACCGTGAAAACGATCAGCAGTAGGCGAGGAAGATAGATGCAGCGAGCGGATGTGAGTGACAACAGAGGCATCACAATACTCAGCAAAGAGGGAATGGCAATTAAAATAATACATCAATGTGGAATCAGATGGTATAAGAATATTGCATTATGGGACATCGATGCTTTTCCTGATTGCCATACACATTGTCTATACATGTGAGTGCCGCCTCAAAATTGGTCCAAACTCCACCAATAGGGAACATGATGAATAATCAAAAGGAAAACGCAAGCTGCACCTAATTGAAATGGTTTCACGCACTGAAGAAGGCTCACGCCGAAATGCATTTGCGCAAGAAAACCACCATATACTCCCGAGAGTGCTCCACGTTTTTTGAAGTTGTTGTGTAACAGTTGCGGTTCACCCCCCGCCATTGGAAGCACCCGCCAAGTGTTCGACAAGCCTGGGTGAACGAAAATGTTGTTTGTGTTGGCGAGTCAGAACCACTGCTAGCGGCTCCCGGCTACCGAAGAGGATGTGGGCTATCCAAGTCCAAGGTTACCTACCATATGAGGGATACCTACGGGACACCGTGAAAACGATCAGCAGTAGGCGAGGAAGATAGATGCAGCGAGCGGATGTGAGTGACAACAGAGGCATCACAATACTCAGCAAAGAGGGAATGGCAATTAAAATAATACATCAATGTGGAATCAGATGGTATAAGAATATTGCATTATGGGACATCGATGCTTTTCCTGATTGCCATACACATTGTCTATACATGTGAGTGCCGCCTCAAAATTGGTCCAAACTCCACCAATAGGGAACATGATGAATAATCAAAAGGAAAACGCAAGCTGCACCTAATTGAAATGGTTTCACGCACTGAAGAAGGCTCACGCCGAAATGCATTTGCGCAAGAAAACCACCATATACTCCCGAGAGTGCTCCACGTTTTTTGAAGTTGTTGTGTAACAGTTGCGGTTCACCCCCCGCCATTGGAAGCACCCGCCAAGTGTTCGACAAGCCTGGGCGAACGTAAATGTTATATATATATATATATATATATATATATATATATATATATATATATATAGTCACTGGAAAAAACATAGGTTTCAGGTACGTTATAGTTAGGAATTAGCATTTAAAAAACCTTAGAAATTCACTGAAAGAATCATAGGTTTCAGGGACATTGTTGTTAGTATTTGGACATTTGACTCATATAAAACCAGAGAAATTCGCCTGGTATAGTTAGTTGAGCTAACTATAATGTGCACCCCTGCAATGCACTGCTGATGATGTCACATATTACATCACTCATGACATGGTCAGTGACATCACTCATGACATCTCAAATGACATCACTGGAGACATCATCCACATGAAAATCAGATGCACCTGATCAGACCCTAATATAACACTTGATTCACCCAGTCTAAAATACAGACTATAATTTTCGAAACCGTGAACACACCAATACCAGTTAGTGCATATCCACTCTCTAATTTGTAGGTCTACACACATCCATTCATTCACCTATACACTCACTTATACATACAGTCAGCCATCAATACAGCATTATCGTATCTATACATATCTATACAGACACTCATACACTGCCTCTCATTCTTTTTTTTTTTTTGTCCTCATCTGCCACACAGGTAACAGTATGCAAGCTTATAGGTTTACACACATTGCGCTGCCTCAGTTAGTGTAACTGGATGGGGCAGTAATGGAACGGAAAGCTCACCCCTCAGAAACAATGTTTCAACCAACAGTGATCGCAATTGTAAAACCAAGACAGGGGTAGCTAGAATCCAACCAAGGTGCCAATAAAAGCACCTGGAAAGCGGCTATCCCACCAAACTGGGGTAAATGGCATAATCATTGGACCTGGGGGAAAAAAAAAAGTCTTAGAGTTATTCACACACTTAGTCAGTAATGGAAATAATCAATAACATTTTAATTTACTCACCTGTACAGTTATACACATACCACATCACTTATTTAAACATATACTAACACATACTTACACTCTAATACAATAACTAATACAAGGAAACACTGATCCATACAAGCACTCTCACAATTACTCTCTCTCACGTATAGTCATTTATACAGTCCAACACTCATATATACTGCCTTTCACATATGGAGTTACTCACATGTACCACTGAAGGATCCATTCACTCACGAGACACTCATACACACACTCACTCAGCCATACAGACCTTCACAGATACAGACTTGAACACATATACTTAGTGAATTAGCCATTCACACATCTATGCAGAGAGTCACACCCTCCCCACCCACCCACGCAGACACTCAGGTGCTCATACAGGTACTCAGACAAGCAATGAATAGCTCATATAGATCCTCATTTAGTTGCTAACCAAACCATGGAACTGCTTACACAACAACTAACAACCTAAACTGTGTGAATGTCTCTATCAGTCGCTAACACATGCATTAAGCAAGACACAATTAATTAGTCACTTCTAGAGTTAATCACACCCCTACTTAATCATCCATCCTGAGTCTTATACACTCATTCATTCTTCAATACACCTTGGCATATATATATTTATAAAATATATTTAAACTTTACAGAAACACACATTCACTGAATGATGTCATCAGTGATGTCATTTGAGATGTCATCAGTGATGTCATCAGTGATGTCACTGACCATGTCATGAGGGAAGTAATATGTGACATCATCAGCAGTGCATTTCAGTGCGCGAGTTATAGTTAGCTCAACTAACTATAACGGCCGAATTTCTCTGGTTTTATATGAGTCAAATGACCAACTAACTATAACGTCCCTGAAACCTATGGTTTTTTCAGTGAATTTCGAAGGTTTTTTCAAATGCTAATTCCTAACTATAACGTCCCTGAAACCTGTGGTTTTTTCAGCGAATTTCAAAGGTTTTTTAAATGCTAATTTCTAACTATAACGTGCCTGAAACCTATGTTTTTTTCAGTGAATTTCAAAGGTTTTTTAAATGCTAATTTCTAACTATAACGTCCCTGAAACCTATGTTTTTTTCTGTGAATTTCAAAGGTTTTTTAAATGCTAATTTTTAACTATAACGTGCCTGAAACTTATGGTTATTTCAGTGAATTTCCAAGGTTTTTTATATGCTAATTTCTATTTATAACTTTCATTAAACCTATCTTTTTTCCTATGTTTTTTAATTATCATCCCATTCTCAACTTGGTGAAAACTGCAAATCCCACCACTCTTCCATCAATACCTTACACCAACAAAATTGCCACAAACAAGAGCCACATCTTACGCTAATGAATTGCACAGTAGGCGTTCCCGTGCAAAGAAAAACAAGAAAACACCACTTCCCCATATTTTCAACGACCAGCCAAATCTGCAATGCGATCCAAAAAGCAGGCGATAAGCCGAGTTAGCAGCAACAAATTAACATCAACCTTTAACTGGTGTAAGGAGGTCGACTATCTACTCTGTTATTTCGACCCAACTCACAGCCACATCTAAAGACCAACACATGATACAGCTACTGATTATGCAGCTCCGACACCCAACAACGCCACAACACCGAGCCCTACCACCACCAGAATCTCCCCCCCAGAACACCCCCCTACTACCACAGAGGGAGCACAAACAGAACGGACCTTCCCAAAACGCCATGCACCTCAGCCACACAATAGCTGAATGTTGGGAGATGGTCAACCAACTATATATGAAGGAGGCAAGTCACCCATCACTGATAAAGCACACAATGCCAAGTGTAACGCTCATGTGCTGCACAGACCTCACTATGCAAAGCACAAACCTCTGCATGTGGAGATATACTATTGATACTTGTAGTGTAGTGCACAGTGGACACAACCATGTTACCTCAGGCAGTGTGGAAGATCTCGGTCATGTAACTGTGTTGTCCCCCCACGGAAGCGGAAGCGGAGTGCGCTGCTCCAACGTACGCCACTCCAGCGTAGAAGTATGAATAAATAGACCAGGCCCTAGGCGTGGTTCACTTGTGGGAAGACCAACGAGTCTGTCAGAACGGCAGCCCTCACCCTGGCACGTGGCAGCCGCCATAACCGCGGGCCGCCTCAACACAGGGCCCCTGTGAACCCAGCGGCACAGCACCGCAGACTTATGTCTGTTCCGACTACTGCCTTCGATCTACACTACAGACAGCACGGCTCACAATTCAAATGCAGTGGCAATTGTAGATGTCGCAGTCCAGTTCGCAAGACACGTTGCTCCCAGTGCAACCCGCACGGACCATGCATGATTGCAGGCTGCGCACACGCTGTGTACTTCAGGTGCTACTAACTCACTGCACCATAAGTCATCCCCACGTGGCCTTATCAACGCAGACTTCATTAGACAAAACACATTGCTCCCAGTGCGGCCCGTCGGGACCGCGTCTCATCGCAGGGTGCACACACGCTGAGTACTCCAGGTGCCACTAACTGTGCAGCTCAACTCAATGCCACGTGGCTCTGCGCCCATCCTGACCGCTGCCTCCGCCCTACACTGGAGTTACATGGTTCACAATTCAACATTAGTAGCAACGCAAATTGTGTAAGAGAATATAATGGGTTAAGAAGACCAAATGTTTGCAATCTGTGCAGCTCAAGTCAACGTCACCTGCCTCTGGGACTTTGCGGACCTCTGCCTCTGGCCTACACTGTGGAAGACCGGCGACACGTGGTGCCAACTAACCCTGTTCAACACAAGCCGATCCCACATGTGTAACTGTGTCCTGAGGCCTCAATGGCAGCAACCACAGCACCAGACTCCCTTCGATCACCGAGGGGTATTTCCACATGGAAGACCGGCGACACGTGGTGCCACTGAACCTGTACTACGCAAGGTTTGTTTGGGTCACCAATGTATGCACGTGGCTGTGGACCCTAGCTCACCGCTACCTCTGCCCTACACTGTGGGGGACCGGCGACAAATGGTACCACTAACCGTATTCAACACAAGCCGATCCCACATGTGTAACTGTGTCCTGAGTCCTCAATGGCAGCGACCACAGCACCAGACTCCCTTCGATCATCGAGGGGTATTTCCACATGGAAGACCGGCGACACATGGTGCCACTGAACCGGTACTACGCAAGGTTCGTTTGGGTTCCCAACGTATGCACGTGGCTGTGGACCCTAGCTCACCGCTACCTCTGCCCTACATTGTGGGCGAGCGGTGACAAATGGTACCATTAACCGTCTTCAACACAAGCCGATCCCACATGTGGAACTGTGTCCTGAATCCTGAATGGCAGTGACCCCAACTCCGTACCACCACACTACCTTTGATCAGTAAGGGGTATTTCCATATGCAACTACAGACTCCAGTAGGCAAGTAAGTATCACAGTCCTACACCCTACATATTATCCTTTTAGTATCCTTGCTTCAAGAACTTTTTTTTTATTATCAGTTATAGCTTTACTACAATGACCTGCAGGCAGTACAGCTCGCAATTTGCATTTTTAAATGCTAATTTCTAACAACAAGATTGTACTCAGAAAATACAACACTTTGTCAGTGTATTCTATACTTATTTCATCTTTTTCATCATATGCCTACACTGCACTCACTAGGGCTCCCAATGCAAATAATTTCTTCATTCATTAACTACAGAGTCACTAGGCAAGTAACTATTACAGGCCTCAAATCTACATAATATCCTTTTAGGATTGTTTCTTCTTGAACATTTTTTATATCAGTTGTACCTTTAGTACAATCACCAAATTCATTTTCAAGTACAAACGAACACTCAGCAGTCTACACTGCAGGCAGCAGACCTAGAAATGAGAATTTTGGACATGTGGTGCCAACTAACACTGTCCAACACAAGCCGATCCCACATGTGTAACTGTGTCCTGAGTCCTGAATGGCAGTGACCCCAAGTCAATGGCAGCCATCACAGCAGCAAACTCTCTTTGATCAGTTGATCAGACATATTTCCATATGCAGTGACCCAAAACTTCATGGCAGCAACCACACCACCACACTCCCTTCAATTAGGGAGGAGTATTTTCATATTGAAGGCTGGCGACAAGTGGTGCCACTGAACCTGCACTACGCAGGCCAGTGACGCCACCAACGTATACACGTGGCTGTGGACCCTTGCTCACCGCTATCTCTGGCCTACACTACGATCAGCAGGCCTCATAATTCAGATAGAGTTGTGATTCCACATGACACAGTCCTATAGCCAAGACACATTGCTCCCAGTGCGGCCCGTCCACACCAAGCATCATCACAGGCTCATACACTCTCAATACCTCTGGTGCCACTAACCCTCTTTAGCAGAAGCCGATCCCATATGTGTAACTGTGTCCTGAGTCCTAAATGGCAGTCACCCCAAGTCCGTGGAAGCGACCAGAGCACCAGACTCTCTCTGATCAGTGAGGCATATTTCCATATGCAAGGCCAACAGCACGTCATGCCACTAACACTCTTTAACACAAACCGATCCCACATGTGTAACTGTGTCCTGAATCTTGAATGGCAGTCACCCCAACTTCGTGCCAGCAACCACAGCACCAGCCTCCCTTAAGTCCTATTTGTTGTTCTTTTCTTTAAATATTTTTTTTTAGATGTAAATCTATACATGTCTAAGACTCTTCTTTGTCCAACCGCACAGGGACCCTTCCGGGCCCAAGAAGGTTGTTGGGGGTATGATGGCAAGGTCGGAAGAGGGTGCGTTACCTGCTGATGTGGGGAGAGGCAGCATCAAAGTGGTATCTATCACAGAGAGAACTCCAATATGTTTTCACAAATACCTCGGACAAATGCCAGCTGACGGACTGAATCACAAAATTATTTTTCAATACTTATGTAGTGTGAGTTATGAACAGTGCACACCCAGGCTCGCAGAGAGACAACTGCGGCCCGTCCACTTACTCACAGACACAGTACTATGAGCCCTCTGCGCCATTGTAGCTATCCCTGCCCTGTTCCGTCATACGCCACGCCACGCCACTCAGATTACGTTCCGTCGATGGCCCCACATAGCTACCTGTCGCAGGTGTACTCACTCCCTGAGGGCAGGTTTGCACACACACCACACCCGTCCGGCACATGCGTCACAGGCCATGTGACCACGCAAATATGATAGATCGACAATGTCACATCCTTTATTGCCGGTGCTGACTAGATGCCAGATGCTCCACGTGTCTCAACCATAAAGAGTCTTTCAAAACTTCCGCAGAAGGTTACTCGCACCCTAATCTGTATAGCCCTCAGGGGCCTACCACCCCCTTGGCATGGACTTCAGATGCACAGGTTTAGTGCCACCCGAAGCTCATATGGCCATCAGGGGCCTACCACCACGTGGCACAAACTTAACTTCCACAGGCTTAGCTGCCCCAAAAGCTGATGTGGTCTCCGCCATTGATGACTCAGGACTCAGCGATATGTGTGAGATCTGCCGGGCCATGGAGAAGATGATGTGGTCTCTGCCATTCATGACTCAAGACTCAGTGACATCTGTGCGATCCGCCAAGCACCTGATGTGGTCTCTGCCGTTCATGACTCAGGACTCAGTGACATATCTGGGATGTGTGGAGATTTAATGGGCATGTGGAGTGCCCACTGCTGCACACTCCGGTGGCACCAGGTAATTATTTGCTCATGGATGCGCAGGGGCGGCAGTGTCTCTCTCTCTCTCTCTCTCTCTCTCTCTTCCTCCTTTTCCTTCTATCTCTCTAACTCTCTTTTCCTTCTCCCTTTCTCACTCTCTTTCTAACCTTCCCTCTCTTTTTCTCTCTGGCTTTTTTTTCCTTCTCTTTTTCTCTATGTCTCTCTCCTTTGATATGCGCATTACACACATCCTTATTTTGTGCTTTATTTTCCAGGCCCTGTCGTCCACATCCATGGTGCCCACAGAAGTTTTCCACCTTGTTATTTTGTATTTCTTTTGATACATTTTGTTTATTACTTTATCGTTGATATATGTTAATAAAAAAATAAAGTTTGGAAAAAAAATTAATAACGTTTCTGGTTGTTTTCTTAACTGCTGTGTAACTCTTTCTTGTTCTTATTACTGTTATTTGATGAAGTGCACCATGGTCTTAAATTTTGGAGGACTTATTGCGGGAATACTGGTGATGCCTGCAGTTTCCACCAACTTATGAATACTGTGTTAGATTTATCTCAACTTTACTTCCATTAAAGTGCAGATAATGAAATGCAGACTAGCCGTTCCCGTGCAAAAAGACATGAGGTGCACCTGTGCGATTTATTCTAAATACTAAAATCCTGTATTGAATTGAACTGACGTAGTGGCTGCACACACAGTGTACACACAAAATCATTTACGAAACCTCATTGTATTTATATTGATTGGGAATCGGGCGTCAGGAGCTGGATCTTGACGAGATACACTGCCCAGTTCGTATATTGTCCTGCACACGCAAAAAATCACATCACAACTTTCACACCAACTGCAATGCTAAACAAATTCCGGCAATAAGCCACGTTAGCACCTGGGATTTTACACCTGCTTTCTGATGGTGTTAAGCAGGACGACTACCTGCACCATGAAAGAGAACACAGCCAAGAGCCACACCAGAACACCAACAGGTGCCTTAGAATAAATGAGCATGATACAGGGATATCCATGATAGCCACAAGACTCTTCAGAACAACTCCGGGACAGCCAACGCCCCCCAAACCCACATCTGAGCAAGTGTGTCCCTCTGGTCATTGTGTTAGCGTGATAGGCATCAGCCCTGCAACATCACAGTGTGGTATCACCTCAGCGTTGGCAGTGAACCTGGACATGTAGCTTCGCACGCATCCTCCTGCATGCACAACCGGCGTGTGCTGGTCCAGAGTACACAGGTCAGCGCAGGGGTGTGCCTATCCGACAACGGGAACGCCGTGTCTCGGACATCTCCGTGTACTGGAAGTGCGGTAAGTGTGTCTCTGTGTTCTTCTGTGGCCTGCCACAAGGGCAGCATCAGTCAATGTTGTAAAGTGGCATGCACCACCTCCAAACGGCACTGTGATGGTGTAGTTGGAATGCAGCAGCACATGGGCAAATAGGCATTACAATGGTGTGCCGTTCGAGTGCACAAAATGCAACACTACACCGTACAAAAGTGTGGGAGCTCATGGGAGGGAGGAGCAGCTGTTTGCAACATAACAGACAGTGAACTCGCCCATGTGCCTCGTGCTGGGCATCTCATCCATGATGACCACGGTGGCAGAAATCCCACAACACCAATGACCCGCCTTTGTACACATCCTCTATGAATGCAGCATGGTTTTCACTTCTATGCTCGTTCACTGGTGTGATGTTGGCGAGTTGTCTGACTTGTGCTCCTTGTTGGTGTATTTCATTTTGGCCATTGTTTTTCTATACTTGTGCTATACTTAATTGTGCATGTCTGCCATTCTGCCCATCTTCCCCCGTCCCCCACTCCCTGCTTCTTCCTCCTCCTGGTGCTGTTCTGTCTATAATTTTGTTGCTCCACACATAAATACATGTAACGAACAAATTAAAATAGTTCCTTGATTCTTTTAGGTTTCAAAACTTCTCTCTCTCGGTTTCTTTTTAATTTTCCATGTAAACAGTTGTTTAAAATATTCAACAACACATAGAAGTCAGAAGTGCACCGAATTCTATCAACACACTTTCTAGAACATTCCACAACACGTGCAGGTTAAAAGTTCATCAATCATTTTAAACTTAACCATATTTTTTGCCACATTTTCACAATTGTTTTAAGTTCGAACAGTGCCTTCCAAATGCAAGTAGCAGGTGTGGCTGAGTTGACAACTTTTATACTATGATATGTACTCCACGTTGAAACTGCTTTTTCTTAAACAATCACAAAGATGCTTTTCCACAAAACAAATGTGCACCCTATTTTGAAAAAAGAATGCTTTTCGTCTCCCAATCACGTATCGTTTTGTATGGCAATAAAAAGTAGTTCCCCATCTTTAAACATATCTCTTATTCTACCAAGGCACTGCATGAGCTACAGACATCTTTCCATAACTTCCAGCCATACCTTCAAAATGCTAGTGTGGATCGTAGGACGTAGCTATATTTTCTGGTGCAAGAGGTATGCAGAACAGAAACGTATTGACTTAGACCTAGGTTTACAAAATGTGGACATTAAATGGTTTGTACAGAGAGGATTGAAGTGGCACCAATTGTTGCCTGTGGTTAAAACCTGTATGCATCTCCTACACTCTGACCTCATGATTGTGCACTGTGGCGGAAACAACCTAGGCACATTGACTGGGGTAGGTTTAGAAATGCTTATGAAGGACACCTTTGGACAATTGATGTTACTTTTCCTTCAAACTGTCTATGTATATTCCAATATATGCCAATGGCAGAAGTGGAAATGGTCAAAACAATTTGTCCTCAGATTGAAAAATCTAGGAAGAAACTCAACAAAGCTGTGTCTGCATACCTCAGAGACCACAAAATGGGGTCCAACTACAACAACAACATATGTTTTGATATGGCTGATATCTACAGAAGCGATGGAGTATACTTCACAGATCACGGAAATCGAGTTTTCCTGAATAACTTGAAGCTGTGCATCCGCACTTATATGTAGCTCCAACTAATCAACACAAGGGCCCTTTTTAGAGCCACCCTATAACAGACAACTTAGGCCCGCTATTTTAGGGCCAGGTAACGGCAACTCCCACACCCTCGCCAAAATGTATTCTCCACACAGCTGTGATGCAGCGGCCAGGCCATCTGACTTTGCAGCACAGAGCTCTCACTTTGATCACCACCTCTACTCCCGCATAGGAATGAGTAGTTTGCGCTTTACAAATACCATTTTGATTTACCTTCACACTCCCTGTAAAACACCACCTAAGCACCATATACAAGTTGGACAAGTGTAGCACAGCACCCAGAGCACATGACTTCACAGCATAGCAAACACAGGCTCACGGTTTCATACCTGAGTCCAGCAGCAGCTCAATTTAGCAGCATGACACCCTAGGCAATACCTCACTTAATTTCCGTAACCAGCACTTTCAGACCAGTAGGGGTCAGTAGTTCACCGGCTTTACCCCAAGTCCGTCAGCAGCTCAACTTACGCCCCCAGCGCCATCAGACCCGTAGGAGTGAGTAGTTTGCACTTTCCAAATACCAAATTGATTTGATACGTGCAAATTTACCTTCACACTCCCTGGTTAACACCCCCTAAGCACCATACACATGCTACAATGTTCGAAACAAAAGTTCCTCCTAGTAGGTATAACTACATACTGACACTACTTGGACAGATGTGGCACAGCGGCCAGAGCACGTGACTTCACAGCATATGACACACAGTTTGGGCTCACGCTTTCATCCCCGAGTCCGGCAGTAGCTCAGCTTAGCAGCATGAGACTCTACACACTACCTCACATATTTTCCGTACTCCAGAACTTTCAGACCAGTGCGGGTCAGTAGTTCGTCCTATTAGTTATAAACACATGCTGACACTACTTCCACAGCTGTACTGCAGCGGCCACGGCACATGACTTCACAGCATAAGACACACAATTTAGACTCGCGCTCTAATCCCCGAGTCCGACACCACCTCACCTTAGCAGCATCGACACACTAGGCAACACCTCACTTAGTTTTTGTAGTCTAGCACTTTCACACCATTCGGTATGATTAGTTCACTTTGCAACCCCTCTATATCACACCCTAAACACCCCACAGAGGTTACAGTGCTCCTACCCTCCCATTTCCCACTTTTTTTGCCCTTTTTTCCCCTTACTCACTTCAACGGAATAACAAAATGGCGGCCAGCACTTCCTCCTTCCATGATACTCTAGACAATACCTCACATATTTTCCGTACCCAGGACTTTCACACCACTATGGGTCAGTAGTTCATCCTAGTAGGTATAAACACATGCTGACACTACTTCCACAACTGTACTGCAGCGGCCAGGGCACATGACTTCACAGCATAAGACACACAGTGTGGGCTCATGCTTTAATACTCGAGTCGTGCACAAGCTCACCTTAGAAACATCACACACTAGCCAATACCATACTTAATTTTCATAGCCTAGAACTTTCACACCGGTAGGTATGATTAGTTCACTTCGCACCCCCTCTATAGCACACCCTAAACACCCTACAAAGGTTACAGTGTTCCTACCCTCCTCTTTCCAATATTTTTTGCCCTGTTTCCCCCTTACTCGCTTCAACGGAATCACAAACTGGCAGCCAACACTTCCTAGTTGCAAACGCTTGCAGCGCTCGCAGCCAATCAGCAGCAAGCTCGTGCTTGTAATGCCTCAGCCAATCAGATGGCAGAATTTCCAAATATCGATATCTGTAAATTTCGATATTTCTCAAAAACTACTGAATGGATTTACACCAAATAAACAAAAGCATGCTTTCTAGACCAAGACCCTTCTCCCTGCCGAATTTCGGGTAATTCCGTTCACCCATTCGACCTGTAGCCTTGTCTAAAGTTTCCAATGGAAATTAACATTGAAAAAACATGTTTTGGGACCCCCCTTTTTTCTTGGCCCCCCTTGATGAATCACCCCCAAACTTTCAACATAGGAGCTGATCTCAACAAAGAATTAGTTTTGAGAATTTCACGAAGATTCATCAATCGGCGCCAAAGTTATTGCGAATAGAATGTTGCTATGTTCCTATAGTAACTAGGTCCTAACTATAACTACCTACTGGCGACCGCCAGTAGGTAATAAATATATATATATACATATATATTATCTACTGGCGGTCGCCAGTAGATAGTTATAGTTAGGACCGAGTTCCCATAGGAAATCTGAAAATTCTATTTTGAATAACTTTGAATTATCTTCATGAAGTTTTCAAAACCAATGGGGCGCTCCGCTCAGCTCCTACTCTGAAAGTCTCGGGGTGATTCGTCAAGCGGGGGCTGAGAAAAAAGGGGGTCCCAAAACACGTTTTCCCCATGCATTTTCTCATAGGACCTTTAGTCGAAGGTACAGCCCGAACGGCTGAACAGAATTACTTGAAATTTGACAAAGAGGTAGTCCTCAGGTCAGGCATGTGCCTTTTGCATATATGGTGTCAATCTGTTCAGTAGTTCCTGAGAAAATTGCAGTTAAAAGTACATAAATATCTATATGCGCGCACCGTGCGCGCACCAAATGTCCGCGAGAGTAATTCTGATTGGTGGTTAGATGTCAGTCAACATTCCAATCGGTCGAAATCAGGAAGTGTCGGACGCCATTTTGTGTGTGACAGTGAAAAAGAAAGGTGGAGAACGTCAAAAAATCGTGGCGTGCGCGCACGGTGCGCGCACCCCCCAGCCGCCATTTTGAGTTTTAGAGGCAGAAGAGAGCTAAAAACACAAGTGGAGAATGTGAAATGGGGGCAGGGTAGGTTTCACACACGTTATAGTTAGGAATTAGCATTTAAAAAACCTTGCAAATTCACTGAAAAAACCATAGGTTTCACACATGTTATAGTTAGCTGGACATTTCACTCGTAAAAAACCATTGAAATTCCCCCGTTATAGTTAGTTCAGCTAACTATAACTCGCGCGACCGCAATCCACTGATGACATCGCTGACCATGTCATTTAAGATGTCATCAGCAGTGCATTGCTTGGGCGAGAGATATAGTTAGCTCTACTAACTATAACAGCCGAATTTCTCTGGTTTTGTACGAGGGAAATGTCCAACTAACTATAACGTTCCTGAAACCTATGGTTTGTTCAGTGAATTTCTAAGGTTTTTTTAAATGCTAATTTCTAACTATAACGTCCCTGAAACGTATGGTTTTTTCAGTGAATTTCAAAGGTTTTTTTAAATGCTAATTTCTAATTATAATGTTCTTTAAACCTATGTTTTTTTCAGTAATTTAGAATTTTTTTGTGATAATTTGTACCTTTAATATCCTAAAAATAGTTTTTGTAATTATTTGTGTTTGTTATTAAAAGTATATAATGTCTTCTTTTTTATTGAATACTATAATATAGTTTTTTTTGTTGAGAAAAAAGTGGAGTCCCACACCCATCGGGTACCTATCTCAGTGGGTGCGCAAATTCAAACTGCCATATTGGTGAAGTCCTGAAGGATGCGTGTTTCAGCCAGCCCACTCTGCTTATGCTTACAGGGAAGGAACGACAACGCTACATGTCCCAGGTCTTTCCTGTAGTGATCTGCTGATCACAGGTCTAGTTGTCAGCATGCCACAGCCACTCACTCACGGTTAGTTTACACCCACTCCACACCCATACAGCACAGGTGTCACCCTGCCAATAAAAAGGGCAGGGCGCACGTGCTGGAGGTCATTTCCATTCTCTCCCATGACTTGAGTTCCATGGAGTTAGTGCCACCAGAGCTGAGCGGGTGTGCAGCCTGCGATGATGCGTAGGCCTCGATACACCATCCTGGCAATCAAGACCCGATTTGAATTGTGAGCTCAGCTGGACCACGTGTACGCCACACAGAGATGACTCCTCGGCGCGGTGCAGCAGAATGCGCTGGGGGCCTGTGCCGCAGAATCCAGCGACGGCTGAGGAGGTTGGTTCGGCACGTGGTGGGTGCTCTTAGAGAGACGCTGGTGGCGGCAGGTGAGCATTGAGGTCTGGGTGTGCAGGGTCGGGCACTCATTGCTGGCTGGCGGACACATCTGGGGACTAGGGCTACGATGCTTGCGAAAGATTTAGGAATCATGCACACTGCCTGAGAAGTTTGCGACAACATTAGTGTAGAGGCCCCGGTGGTCCAGTTTTGCCTGCTCATATTTAGAATGCATGTGGTTTCTGTTGCGGTGATTGTGTACAGTGTCGACAGCGAGCACAAGTAGCACATGTGTGCAGTCAATTGCCCCCAACACGTGCATGAAGCCTGCTATGGTGTGGTTACCTTGCTTGGTCTCCAGCTGTACCTGCGCAGTGTGCATGAAATCAAGATGCAGGTGTATCAAGCTGAAACAAACCGTGATACTTACAGGTATGATAAATCCAACATAATGAGACTGTAAAAGAAGTTCGTGCGGTTGTAATAATCGCTTTCTTTCCGATTAAAGTTACGACCACACGAACTTCTGTTACAGTCATTTTGTGCAGGATTGATCATACCTGTAAGTATTCCTGTTTGTCCAAGTGCAATACATTGTACCATATTACGATTGTAACCATACTAATGCTTGACCATTCTCACCATTTATCCAACAGGTTTCTGAATGTGGAGTATGGGAATTTCCAGGACGATCTGCAGTTATTTGGATCCACAAGTTGCCCTTTTGATATTCCCCGTTCGGAATGTCACTCGTTTGATGTTTTTGTGCTGTTAATTTATGTTTTTGTAACAAAGTTCTGTTTTTCCACTACTGTTGTCTACTGGACTTTATGACCTGGCACACCCCCATTTCAGTGACCACAATCTTGGATCTGGAGCACAGAGACGTCAAACAACGGCTTGGGTTGGGTTTGGTTGTGCAGGAATACTACAAATTGGGACGAGCGGGTGGTGCGGATACAGGGGCCCTACGTTGCTTTTGTGGACATTCATCCAAGACGTGTGGGGAAGTTTTATAGGGCTGGCTGTGACACTTCTCTGACTCTGGCAGTTGTTATTTAGAAGGTACCAGAAGGCAACAGGTGCTGCACAGCCAGCAGCTTTGTCTGCGGAAGTATGTTAATTGTCCGCTGTGGTAGTACCGTCAGCCTATGGGCAATGTGGCAGTGTGCACCAACTTGAGAATTGGGCCATAATTATATCGCTTCTTTTGCTAAACTCAGCGATAAGTCCCCTCTGCTAGGTTATTAGGTTGACTCTAAAATGAGCCCTTGTGTTTATTAGGACTTTGTTGTAACTACATGCGAATCACAAGAAAAAAGATGAAAAAACATCAGCCGATTTGTTACGTTCCACATTTCGGAAGGTTGCTGTCACATTTGTTTGTCGGGGGAATGGCAGACAAGGGGGTGGTGGTGGGGGGTGTTAGAGCACTCTTGGATGTCATAACTGCATGATCATTGGTTCCATGGCATCTGTTGTCATTCAGATGTGGCTGAGATATGGGCTTCCTTTCATGTTGCAGATGGTAGTCTGACTTTAAACAGGGACACCCACGTCAGTTGATCCCTCATACAGCCCAGGACGGAAACACACCCAGAGCTTACACTTACAAGGAGGAACGACAACGCTACATGAACCAGGTTTTCATTGTAGTGATCTGTTGGTCACAGGTCTAGTTGTCAGTATGCCACAGCTACTCCCTCACGGCTGTTTACTTCCACACCACACCCATGAAACACAGGCATCACAGGACACGTGACACAGGACCCTGCCAATAAAAAGGCCCGGGCACACGTGCAGGACGCCATTTCCACTCTCTGTCTGGGTGTGTCCCTGTGCGTCACATATATGCATTTGGGCCTAGAGCACTACCACCTCACAGTCCCCAGGGCCGGAGCTTACATGATGGCTGCGGCACCATGATAGACAATCAAAGAGGCACCATGATTGGCGGATGTAAGACTTGGTGGCACCAGGCACACTCCGTCTAGCACAGGCACACCGTCACGAGTCAGTGACTTTCAGTGCACTGAGGCAGGGGCACAATCAGGGCTGAGCGGGTGTGCAGCTTGCGATGATGCCCCGTCCTGGCGGTCTGGACTGGTAAGGCTTTGTCTGAGCCCTGCTGGATCACAGTGTGGCGGGCAGTGTGCACCTACTGCCAGTGGCGTTGGCTCGCGGGTCACAGGGTTAGTGGCACCTTAAGGGCTGAGGGGTGTGCAGCCTGCGATGGTGCCCTGTGCATTGATATGTTCTCAGCCATTGTGATATCAAGACCCAGAATCAAATGTGTGACCTTCTGGCTGCCAAGGATGCGGGCCGCGACCTTGGAGCTCGCTTCAGCATGTAGTGGGCCCTTCTGGGCACACGCCGGTGGCGGAAGGTGAGCAGAGATGCTTGTTTGCGCAGTGGCGGGCAGTCAGCTCTGAGTGGTGGAAGTGGATGGTGTGCAGCAACCTCGGTGCGCAGGGGCAGGCAGACACCTCTGGGCAGCGGGAGTGGATGGGATGCAGCAGCCTGGGTGCGCAGGGGCAGGCAGACACCTATGGGCAGTGGGAGTGGGTAGTGTGCAGCAGCCTGAGTGAGCAGGGGCGGGACAGTGATAAAGGCATGTGCAGTTGTATGTACTCTGCCATTACTGATTCTATACTGTATTTCAGATGAGTGACCTTGAGGGCTGCAGTATGTACCGGCACGTGTTTGGAGGCACACCAATGGCGGAAATGTGAGCAGTGAGGCCTGGCTGCGCAGGGGCGGACAGTCACCTCTGGCTGGTGGGAGTGGATTGTATGCCGCAGGTTGGGTGCGCAGGGGCAGGCAGACACCTCTGGGTGGTGGGAATGGATGGTGTGCAGCAGCCTGGGTGCACAGGGGCAGGCAGTCACCTCTGTGCTGTAGGAGTGGATGGTGTGCAGCAGCCTGGATGCGCAGGGGCAAGCAGACATTTCTGGGCAGCAGGAGTGGATGGGGTGCAGCAACCTGGGAGCACAGGGGTGGGCAGACACCTCTGGGTGGCAGGAGTGTTCTATACTATGTTTCAGATGAGTGTGCTTGAGGGCTGCAGTATGTTCCGGCACGTGATTGGAGACACATCGTGATGGAAAGGTGAGCTGTGAGGGTTTTGTCCGCAGTGTCGGCACTCACTCTCCCTCTCCATCTCTTCCTTTCTCTCTCTAACATTCTTTCTCTCTTTCTCTCTGTCTCTCTGTCTTCCTCTCTCTCTCACTCTTTCTCTCTTTCTCTCTCTTACTGTTTCTCTTTTTCTCTCTCTCTTCCTTTCACTCCCACTCGTTCTCTCTTTCTCTCTCTCTCTCTACTTTGATGGGCGCATGACGCACAATCTTATCTTGCTTTTTGTCTTGCAGGCTGTGATTCACAGATTGTCGAGGGATGACATGCCATGGCTGTACCTACTTTTATTTTGTTGTTTTCTCTAAATAAAATGTTTTATATGTAAATCCATAGATGCCTGTGATTCTCATTTGTCCAACCTCACATGCATCTTGATTGTTATAATTGTGCGACATCAGCCGATTTGTTACGTTCCACATTTCGGAAGGTTGCGGTCACATTTGTTTGTTGGGGGGGTCGCGACTCCAAACTTTTTTTTCTTTAAACATTCATTTTCATTAAAAAAAAATTAAATGGGAAGGGGGCCGCGATGCCCCCCTCCCAGGCCACTTCTGGCCCTGGGGACCCCATCCCCCGGGGCCTGGCCTCTCTGTTGGGGACTGTGGGGGGAGCCACAATGCCCCCACTATCCCGCTGGCTCCCCAACTCCTGCGAAAGCCGGCCTTGCTTTTGGGCAACAGGAGCTGCTAACATGCAGCTTCCCTTGCCCAAAAGCAATTCTCCTTTCCTTTATTGAAGCGAGAGGAGGTTTCCCTCCTCTCGCTTCAACGAAGCAAACCAGGGTTTGCTATCACAGGGTGGAAGCCATGCTCCCGCCCTGTCATAGCAAACGGAAATGTCCTGGGGTGCACACCACGGGATATTGCGGGAGCCGGCCCTGGGGGGTGGCAGTCCCCAAGGCCATCAAGCACTCCAGGAGGGGGACCACGCAGCCCCCTCCCTCTATTTTCAAAGCCCTGGGGAGGAGGTGGTCCCTGGGGCTTCGGGGAGCCCGCCTGGCCCACTCTGCATATTTAATTAAAGCCCCAGGGGTGGCGATCCCCGGGACTTGGGGTGGCCTGGGGTGGCTTTGGAGGACCCCCTAACAATTTCAAAACAAACCCCGAGGAGGTGGTGAACCACGGGGCTGCAGGAGAGCTGTGTGCTATCCTGCACCTAATTTACATGGGAGGTGGAGGTCCCTGGGGCTGCGGAGGCCCCGCACGCCCCCGCAATATAATTACAGGATTGTCCCCGGAACCTGGCCTACCCGGGGGCTCATTTAAATGAAGTAGGGGAGCCTCCACTTCATTTAAAAAAAAAGATTTCATCTGGATTCGCGCACACAGTGTGCATTCTGACTTTTTTTTTTAAATAAAACATTATTTTTAGGCCTGGGGGTCCTTGTGGGCCCCCGTGAGCAGGACTACGGGTGTTTTACCCTGCCCCCTTTTCTACTCTTTAATCTTTTTTCAACTGTTTTCTTGAAACTCGGTTCCTGGTTTGGAGATTTGGCAGACAATCACAGTTATGCTCGTGGCACCCACTCACAGCGAAGCGCGTGGTCGGGAGGGTGCACGAACCCACTGCTGCCCCAGATATCGAAACTTCTATTTTTTGAATTTCTCAGCAACTACTGAATGGATTTACACCATTTAAAAAAAAAGTCGCTACCTTTTTGCCAAATTTGGAGTAATTCCGTTCAGCAGTTCGGGCTGTAGCCTTGTATAAAGGTTCCTATGGGAAAATTATTTTTTTACTTTTATTTTTGAATTTCTCAGCAACTAGTGAACAGATTTACACCATTTAAAAAAAAAAAGGTCGCTTTCTGAACCAAGCTCTACCTTTCTGCCAAATTTGGTGTTATTCCGTTCAGCAGTTCGGCTGTACCCCATTTAAAAAAAAGGTAGCTTTGTGAACCAAGCTCTACCTTTTTGCCAAATTTGGGGTAATTCCGTTCAGCAGTTCGGGCTGTAGCCTGTCTCAAAATATCCTATGGAAATTAACATGGAGAAAACACTTTTTGGGACCCCCTTTTTTCTCAGCCCCCGCTTGACGAATCACCCCCACACTTTCAGGATAGGAGCTGACCTGGATAGACCTTTTTTTGGAGACTTTCGCAAACATTCGTCAAACGACGACAAAGTTATTAGCAAATCAAAAAATGCTTTTTCCTATGGAAACTATATATAGTAGTATAAATATATATATATATATATCCATACGTTTTTCATGATGAGAGAAGCCCAGCCTGTTGAGTCGGGGCTTGTACGACGCCACCACATATATATTCCAAAAGAAATCTCACACACTTAATTCAAAGTATGCACCAATCTGTATTGTTCTAAAATTCCTCACTCGGATACCTTCTGCTTTTCAAAATTGTCATCATCTCGGAGTATAAGAGTGAGTAACCCCGCCAACCATGGCTGCTTTCAAAATATTTCTGAGACCAATAGTGAGCAGGCCTCCCATTCCAGCAGTGGCACAAACTCAGCCAAATCCTTTGTTCACATGCAAATGCAGCTGGCGGACCTCTCAATATAAATTAATCCATACGTTTCTGACGATGAGAGATTCCCAGCCAGTCAAGTCGGGGCTTGTACGGTGACGTCACCACATATTTGTTCTAAAAGAAATGTCACACACTTAATTCAAAGTATGTAAACAAGCCTTCCAGCTGAGTGTAGAAAACCAAACTTTTATTTGCAGTTGGTAATCACTCCAGCATGACGCATTTCGATCCTCTATGGATCTTAATCATATGCAAAGTGAGAGGTGGTTAATTGCTCCTGTGTTAAATATGCAGCGATCTTTAACAGTCAAGAAGGACCAAAATGACTTTCAATTAATTGTGCGAAATCCTACATCTTAAAATTCAGAGCGTATTTCCTAAAAAGATTCATAATATAATGCAATGGTGTCATATTTGATTCTAAAATTAAAGGTGTACATATAACTCGGCATCAGTATTATGCCCCCAAGGTATTTCAGTTCCTATTGACAGGATCAGTCAAGATTCTTGCTTTCTTGGTTCTCTCACTCGGTCGCCTTCTTTTGGGTGTGCCCTGACATGCTTTATTCCAAAATAACCAAAGGTCGATAAAGATTGATTATGGAATTTTACATGATGACAAACCATGGGGTAGCTTTTATCTCCATTTTTGATGGCTGGTATGTGCTTTAATTTTCTGAATTTCAATTTATTTATTCTGCTACCCATGTATAGATTATTGCAAACACACTTGAGGGCATAGATCACATGATCTGTGTTGCAATTAATGCGATCATCAATTTGTACTTATCCTTCCTCAAATGTCCAATAGCTCTTGCAATTCAATCCATATTTGCATGCCTTGCACGAGTTACATTAAACAAAACCTCTCATGTTTACTGATAACCAATTTCTCAGTTCATTTTTTGGATGGTGTTAGCTGGAAGTCAGAATATCCCTGTTGGACAGGCCACATGAAGGGCTTGCTCCCTCCCCGCATGACAGGGCCCGAGCCCCGGCCCTCCAGGTGTTACCCACAGAAACAACCCGCACCCCGTCCCCAGACGGGACTCCTGCCCCCGGACCTCTCTGTATCATGGGGCCGAACCACTACCGGCTCCCCCGCCGGCCTGGCCGCCATCTTGGACACTGCACCACGAGGCCGCGTGGCCTCAGCTCGACCCTAACCCTGGGCCTGGCCAGGCCCCGACATCCCGGCACCCCCATCCACCCAGGAGGTGAACGGGCCACTTGGCAGGTCGATGGGAGAAAGAAGTGTCGATGGCTCTCCCCCGCCAGGTGCCGATCGCCCCCCCAGCTCCCCCGGGCGCTGGCTCCACCCCCCTGCTGGGTGTCTGGACTCCCTCATCCCGGACCTCCCGACCTCCAAGTGCGAGGGTCCGGACATCAAAGGGCGCCAGACCTATAACTGGGGCAGCTCCAGAGCAGGAAGGCAGTTGTATCCTGGAATCGAGAGACACCGTGAAGAACTCATCCCTGACGGACTACTGGCGCTGCCGTAGCCCTGCCTTGCGAACTATCGTCCTGCCTGCTGGCGCTGCCGCGGCCTTCTGCATCCTCCATCCTCGTCGGGTCCTGCTGGCGCTGCCGCGGACCGTTGTAACTACCACCTTCACTGGGACCTGCTGGCACTGCCGCGGACCGTTGTAACTACCACCTTCACCGGGACCTGCTGGCGCCGCCGCGGCCCGTCCATCTAGAATGCCGAGCTCGAGGATTGTGAACTATCCATCATACCATCTCAGCTACCAGATTGGTAACAAGACTGTCCCTCTACCCCCTTTCCCAACCAAGAGACTAGAATCGAGGGGACCCCGGAGTCCTGACCTCCTTGTACCATTCTATCGTACCTAAAGATTGCTTATAAAGAACGTCAAAACCTTATCTTTGTGTGGTGTACATCTGTGGGAGGGAAGTTACTCGTCTGTACGATCGCTGGAGACGGCTCTCCCCGGAGACCTCTCCCCTTGTCCTCGGCCGACCCTCCCGGTCCGTCTAACATTGGTGGCCAGCGGCGCGATCCGAATCAACGCATAATCGTACAGAGAGTAGCTCACCCCACGACGAAACCACAATGTCAACCAAAGAGAGCGGATCCACCGAGAAATTCCAGATGGAGAAATTGGAAGAGTACAGCCATCGTGAATTGAAACAATTCTGCATTGAACTAGGCATTGCTACCACCGGCCTGAGTACCAAAGACGATTTCAAGCACGCCATTGAGTCGTGGGCAGAAACCGGGGCCGCCAGATCCCCGGACCAAAACATTGCAGCATCAGAGAGGAACACCACGGTCCCCGAGGAGCGAAGAACGGGTCTCTCGCAGGAAGAGATCCAAGAGAGAGAAAAAAGCAGACTACATGAGCTAGAAATGGCACGGCTCAAAATGGACGGTGAACTAAAATTAGCCGAACAAAAACTGAACCTGGAACATCTGCGGCTCCGAGAAGAACGGGAAGAAAAACAGAGGCAGAGAGAGCTCGAAGAAAAGAGATTAGCGTACGAACACAAGCGCAAACTGGCAGAAATAGACCTACGGAAGCAGAACAAAGAACTGGAGGTGCCCGAGCGACCGCGCACCCCGGGAGCGACAGAAAAGAAAGTCCACATCCCCAAGGATGTCGTTCGAGAGTATGTCCGAGAGGACGACATACAACAGTGGTTCAAGGCCTACGAGATCGCCATGACCTCCCACCGGATCGATCGAAGTGACTGGGGAGCCGGTCTATGGGGGAGGTTCGTCAATGAAGGCCGCGATGCCCTGTTACAGCTCCCAGACCATCTGATGTCATCCTATGACCACATGAAGGTTGCCCTCCTCACCCGATATGGGCTCACACCCGAAATGTACCGCCAGAGGTTCCGAGACTGCACCCGGATCCCGGGTACAACTTGGGTGGAATATGTCAACTATTTCAGCCGAGCCTTCGAGGGTTGGATCAAGGGAAGCCACGTAACGACCTACGAGCAACTTTTTAATCTCATGGTGTGGGAGCACCTCTCTAACAACTGCTTCGTCGAGCTCAGGCAGCACCTCCTCGACAGTAAATTGACTGACCCACGGCAACTCGCCGCCGAAGCTGACCGGTGGGAAAGCACCCGAGTGGGCCGGAGAGGGCCGCACGAACAGAACCGGACCCACCAAGGTCAGCACCGTCCCCGAGGAGGAGGAGGCCAGGGACGAGGAAGAGACACCGTCCCGGCCGCTCCCGCTGCCAGCACCCCGCCCCCGGCCAGCCGGGGCAACCCCCCGATGCGCCCGGGGTCCCGAGCCAATGTCACGTGTCACCGATGCCAGCGAGTCGGCCACTACGCCAATGACCCGAACTGTCCACAGAACCAAACTCCGAGACCCCGCCAGGTAGCTGCCGCCGCCCTGGGGGGAGAACAAATCTCCGAAGAACAGGAAGAATACGAGCAGGAACAACAAGAGTGGGAACCGGCCGCCATGGTTCTAGCGTGCCTAGGGGGAAGAGACATGGTCCCGCGGGCTCCCCTACCCGCCAACATCAGAAAATATAGTCAGTGGGTGAACATTAATGGACGCCGGGCCGAAGCACTACGTGACACGGGGGCCAGTGTGACGGCCGTCCGCTGTCACCTGGTAAAACCAGAGCAGATCCTGCCAAACATTCTCTGCCCCGTCCGTTCAGCCGACAATTCGGAGAGTCTATGTTGGATGGCCTGCGTACCCTTCGAATGGGGAGGAGTCTCCGGCATGTTGAAGGTGACGATCCGAGATGATGCCCCCGTGGACTGTCTCCTGGGGAATGATCTTGAGAGTTCCCCGTGGGCCGCCGTGGAAAGAAGAGAGCACCTGGGGATGTTGGGCCTCCCGGACTGGGCGTGCGTAACCACCCGGTCCATGGCCGCCCGTGCCATCCCCCGACCAGAAGAACCAGAATGGCCAGCACCTCCTCCCCCGATCGCTCCAGTAGAGGACACCGACCATACCGACCCCCCAGGGCAAACCCCCGAAGGGCTCGCTCAGCCCCAGGACCTTCCCAACCTGGCTCAGTGGCGTCAAGAAGGGGGGCCCACCCAGGAACAGTTCCGTCAAGAACAGAAGACCTGTCCCTCCCTCGAGGGACTCCGCCAGCAAGCCCTCGCCCAGAGCGCAGGGGACACCACCGGAGCCCATTGGATCTATTGGGACAACGACCTATTGTACAGTGAACAGAGAATCGCGGAGTTAGGGGCCAGTCGAGTGCTGGTGGTGCCCCTCCGTTTTAGAGACTTCCTGTTAAATTTGGCCCACGATGTCCCTCTGGCTGGACACCTGGGCCAGGACAAAACCTACAGCCGCCTGGTGACCCACTTTTTCTGGCCAAAGATGAGAAACGACGTCCTCAACCACTGCCGGTCCTGCCCCACGTGCCAGGCCAGCGGGAAGAGCGGCCGCAAACTCAAAGCACCTCTGCAACCCTTCCCAGTTGTCACCACCCCGTTCGAGAGGGTGGGAATAGACATTGTGGGGCCCCTGGACCCCCGTACAGCACAAGGACATCGGTTCATCCTGGTACTGGTGGACCATGCCACCCGCTACCCCGAGGCTGTGCCCCTGCGAACTGTAACAGCCCCGGTGGTCGGCCGGGCCTTAATGGGGATCTTCTCCCGGGTGGGCTTCCCCCGAGAAGTCGTCAGCGACAGAGGCACAAACTTTATTTCGAAGTATATGAAGTCCCTCTGGCAACAGTGCGGGGTCACCTACCGATTCACGACCCCCTATCACCCTCAAGGAAACGGACTAGTCGAGCGGTTCAACCGCACGCTCAAGGGAATGATTGGGGGATTGGATGAGCCCCTCCGTCGCCAGTGAGATGTACTACTTCCGTGCCTCCTCTTCGCCTATCGAGAAGTTCCCCAAAAGTCCCTCGGCTTTAGCCCTTTCGAACTCTTATACGGGCACCCTGTGCGAGGGCCCCTCAGCCTAGTCAAAGAAGGTTGGGAGATGGCCCCCCTAAAGACCCCTCCAGACGTCTGCAAGTACCTCCTGACCCTACGCAATCAGACCAGGCGATTCAGAGAAATGGCGAAAGCGAACCTTGAGGCCAGTCAGGAGGACATGAAAAAATGGTACGATCAAAATGCCTCCTCCATCGAATTCGAACCTGGCCAACAAGTGTGGGTGATGTCCCCCACCGAACCATGTGCCTTGCAGGACAAGTGGACGGGGCCCTTCAAAGTGGTCGAACGCAAGAGCCCCGTCACCTATCTCATCGATATGGAATCTCCACGGAACCCCCTCCGGGTCCTCCACACCAACAGACTCAAACCCCACTTTGTGCGCTCGGAGCTCAGCCTCCTGATGGCTACAGACAGTGGAGCGGAAGAAGACTCCGAGCCTCTCCCTGATCTCCTGAAGACTCGTGAGAAAGATGGTTCCGTGGACGGGGTCCGGCTCTCCGATGCCCTCACCCCGGAACAGCGCCAAGGCTGCCGGGACCTCCTGCTGCAGTTTACTACCTTGTTTTCCCTCACCCCAGGGGTCACCCCCTGGTGCTTGCATGACGTGGACACTGGGGACAGTCCCCCTATCAGACACCGGGCGTACCGCGTACCAGATCGGGTACGGGCCTGCATCCAAGAGGAGGTATCAAAGATGCTCACGCTCGGGGTCATCGAGCCCTCGGACAGCCCCTGGGCCAGCCCGGTCGTGCTGGTCCCCAAAGCTGCTGCCCCCGGCACCACTCCTGAGCTCCGATTCTGTGTCGACTATCGGGGCTTGAATGCTGTCACCAGAACCGACGCTCATCCCATCCCCCGAGCGGATGAACTGATCGACCGCATGGGGGCTGCCCGCTACCTCAGCATCTTCGACCTGACAGCGGGCTACTGGCAGATCGGTCTCACTCCCCGGGCTCAAGAACGATCCGCCTTTTCCACCCCCGATGGCCACTACCACTTCAAAGTCATGCCATTCGGCATGAAGAATGCCCCAGCTACTTTTCAGCGACTGGTGAACCAGGTCTTGGCGGGGCTCGAGGAGTTCAGCGCCGCCTACCTGGACGATATCGCTGTGTACAGCCGCCACTGGTCCGACCACCTCCACCACCTCCGAGAGGTCCTGCAGGCCCTCCAACGGGCCGGCCTCACAATCAAGGCCAGCAAGTGCCAAATTGGTCAAGGGTCCGTGACCTATCTCGGACACCAGGTGGGAAGCGGTCTGGTGGCCCCTCTGCAACTCAAGATCGCTGCCATCCAGTCCTGGCAGCCTCCAGTCACGCAGACCGAGGTCCGAGCCTTCTTGGGGCTCACCGGCTACTACCGGCGGTTTGTGAGGGACTATGGCAGCATTGTGGGGCCCCTCACGGGACTCACATCCAAAAACCACCCGAAGAAGGTCAACTGGACCCCAGACTGTCAAGCGGCCTTTGAGAAGCTGAAAGCCGCCATGTGCACTGCCCCTGTGCTCCAGGCCCCCGACTACAGTCGGGAATTCATCGTACAAACAGATGCCTCCGACCATGGCATCGGGGCGGTCCTCTCCCAGCTCAACTCCGAGGGACTTGACCAACCGGTGGCCTTCATCAGCAGACGCCTCCTGGCCCGAGAACAGCGCTGGAGCACCATCGAGAGGGAGGCCTTCGCAGTGGTGTGGGCCCTCAAAAAGCTCCGGCCCTATCTCTTCGGGTACCCACTTCCGGGTGCAAACAGATCATCGACCCCTGCAGTGGCTAATGCAGATGCGGGGGGAAAACCCCAAACTATTGCGTTGGTCCATCTCCCTGCAGGGGATGGACTTCACTGTGGAACATCGACCGGGCCAAGACCACGCCAACGCAGATGGCCTGTCACGCTTTTTCCGCCTTGACGAGGAGAGTCCCCAAGAGGATGGGTGACTCTCCCCGCCTTCAGCTGGGGGGGATGCATGTTGGACAGGCCACATGAAGGGCTTGCTCCCTCCCCGCATGACAGGGCCCGAGCCCCGGCCCTCCAGGTGTTACCCACAGAAACAACCCGCACCCCGTCCCCAGACGGGACTCCTGCCCCCGGACCTTTCTGTATCATGGGGCCGAACCACTACCGGCTCCCCCGCCGGCCCGGCCGCCATCTTGGACACTGCACCACGAGGCCGCGTGGCCTCAGCTCGACCCTAACCCTGGGCCTGGCCAGGCCCCGACATCCCGGCACCCCCATCCACCCAGGAGGTGAACGGGCCACTTGGAAGGTCGATGGGAGAAAGAAGTGTCGATGGCTCTCCCCCGCCAGGTGCCGATCGCCCCCCCAGCTCCCCCGGGCGCTGGCTCCACCCCCCTGCTGGGTGTCTGGACTCCCTCATCCCGGACCTCCCGACCTCCAAGTGCGAGGGTCCGGACATCAAAGGGCGCCAGACCTATAACTGGGGCAGCTCCAGAGCAGGAAGGCAGTTGTATCCTGGAGTCGAGAGACACCGTGAAGAACTCATCCCTGACGGACTACTGGCGCTGCCGTAGCCCTGCCTTGCGAACTATCGTCCTGCCTGCTGGCGCTGCCGCGGCCTTCTGCATCCTCCATCCTCGTCGGGTCCTGCTGGCGCTGCCGTGGACCGTTGTAACTACCACCTTCACTGGGACCTGCTGGCGCTGCCGCGGACCGTTGTAACTACCACCTTCACTGGGACCTGCTGGCACTGCCGCGGACCGTTGTAACTACCACCTTCACCGGGACCTGCTGGCGCCGCCGCGGCCCGTCCATCTAGAACGCCGAGCTCGAGGATTGTGAACTATCCATCGTACCATCTCAGCTACCAGATTGGTAACAAGACTGTCCCGCTACCCCCTTTCCCAACCAAGAGACTAGAATCGAGGGGACCCCGGAGTCCTGACCTCCTTGTACCATTCTATCGTACCTAAAGATTACTTATAAAGAACGTCAAAACCTTATCTTTGTGTGGTGTACATCTGTGGGGGGGAAGTTACTCGTCTGTACGATCGCTGGAGACGGCTCTCCCCGGAGACCTCTCCCCTTGTCCTCGGCCGACCCTCCCGGTCCGTCTAACAATCCCTCAAAGATTTAACTTTCTTAGATGTAAGCTGTGGACCTGTATCTACAATGTCCACTAGATGTTCATTTTCTTTCAAAACATGCCAATTTGTTTGCAAGATCTTCTTGATATCTGTTTGAGCGTCATTACATTCCAAAAACACTCTCTTTTTTATGCTTTTTTGTTCCAAGGGTTTACTATTGTGTGGGAACAATAATTCATTCCTTGTCTTTTAGTTAACTCTCCTCTTGGCATCATTTAAAACACTGATCGGATATCCCCTTTTCCAGAAGCGTTGAACCATGTTGTTTAGTTCACTGTTAAGCAACTCCACAGTTGAACATACCCGCTTTGCTCTGAGCATCTAGCTGTAGGGATTGCTCCACTTAAAGGCATGTGGGTACCCACTGCTAGCATGTAGTAAAGAGTTTGCTGTCTATCTTCATTGTAAGTATGTTATTTTGAACTTCCAGGGCTACATCTAAAAATTCACATTTAGTGCGACTCTGAATACTTGTTAATTCAATTTATTATGATTTAAGATTTATGAGTAGGCTGTAAATTCATCTTCTCTACCCTCCCATAAGATGAATAAATCATCTAAAAATCGAGACAACATAGTGATTTTTTCCATATATATAGATGTCATTTTATTAGGGCCAGTTCACCTCCTTTTCCCACCACTACTCATAAACAAGCTAGCATAGGTGGGGGCAAAGGAGGTGCCCATGGCTGCGTCCTGTTCTTGCAGATAATACTTGCCATCAAAGATAATAATGTTATGAGTGAAACAAAAGGTCAACATCTCCAGTAACATTTATGTGTGGTCATACCACTCTCGGGGACGATCTCTCAAAAACATTTCACATGCCAAGATACCTTTCTTGTGTTCTATTGATATGTGCAAGGAGACCACATCCAATGTCACCATCAGGTAGTTTTGTTTACAAGGGATTTGTTCCAGTCTGTACTGTCCTTCAGGTACACGGGTACATCAACTACATATTCTTGCAAAAATAGATCCAGATATCTAGAGGCATTCTCTAATAAATAACCAATAGAACTGACTATAGGTCTCCCTGGTGGATTACTAATACTTTTATGTATCTTGGGTAGGAGGTATATAGAGGCGCCTTAGATTTCTCCACTTTCAAATATCAGAATTCCTCCCAATTCAATAAGTTCAAATCATACCAGATCTTCAATTTTCGATGGTACCCCTTCTCCAAGACCTATTGTTCAATTGTCTCTTAACCTCCGAGGTTTACATAGGTTGATCCATTAGGACGATTTTTCCCCCTTCATCGGAGGTCTTTATAATTCGTGAAGTGTTATTTTTCAAATTGTTAATGTCTTGCCAATCATTAACAGAAAAAGTTACTTTTCTTTCCGTCATTTTTCTATTTTCTCCGTAGTTCTTTTAGATCTTCTGTCACTAGTTCCTGAAACAGGTTAATACGATTACCAGCTGGTAGTTGGGGGCAAAATCTACTTCGTTGTTTTACATTGCTCCCAACTTGATGGCCAGTCTTGAAGCCCATTTCCTTTAATGTACTTCCTTATGGCATTTCTCTCACAATGCCACTAATGTCCACGTTATCATCCTCGCTCATTTGTGATGGATTCATTATCTCGTAGGTGTCCAGTGCATTTGTGTCAAGAAGGTTAGGGATATCTGCAATTTGAAACAAGGGGGTGAGCCTCTATAGTTTACCTTTATAATCAACTTTTTTAGGTGTCATCTGATGACACTCTACAATTTTAATTTCCTGATGTTTTTATAAATCCCTATTCTAGAGTCTGGGAAGTCTGGTCGTGTTGTTGGACAAAATATTAAGCCCAAATTTAATAACCTTTTTTGGTTTGGGTTCGATATTACTGATGAAATATTTACCACAAGTGGCTTCTTGTTGGTATTTCCATTCATCAGATCTAATTGCGGGACTTGTTTTTCCCATGTCCTCTTCCTTTTCCCACTTCTTGTTCTATAGCTCCTTTTTCGTAATCCGGTTGTGGTTTGCCACGTGCTCCTTGTCACGTAGTCATCCTTAATAATTGAAGTTCCCTGTAAAAATCCAATTTATCACTCGATGTTTTATCTGCACTGGATCCCACTTCTGAGCTCAGTCCACAGTCGCCAGTAGGTAGTTATAGTTAGAACAAGTTTCCATTGGAAAAGTATTTTTTGATTTGCTAATAACTTTGGCGTCGCTTGACAAAACTTTGCGAAATTCTCCAAAAACAAAGTCTATCCAGGTCAGCTCCTATCCTGAAAGTTTGGGGTTGATTCATCAAGCAGGAGCTGATGAAAAAGGGGGGTCATAAAACGCGTTTTCTCTAGGTTAATTTCCATAGGAAATTTTGAGACGGGCCACAGCCCGAACCGCTGAACAGAACTACCCCCTATTTGGCAAAAAGGTAGACCTTGGTGCAGAAAGCGACCTTTTTTTTTTTAAATGGGGAAATCCGTTCAGTAATTTTTGAGAATTCAAAAAATAAGAGTAAAAAAACTCAATTTCCCATCTGAAACTTTGGGCAAAGCTACAGCCAAAACTGCTGAATGGAATTACCCCAAATTTGGCTAAAAGGTAGTGCTTGGTTCAGAAAGCGACCCTTTTAGGTCTCGTCTGACCCAGCACATGCGCTGGTCTGGCGAGACTTTTTAAGAGGGCTCCAAAAAGTGCTACCAGTCCAGCCTAGAGCTACAGTGCATGTGCGCGGGCGCACGCGCCGCGCTTGACCGGGATTACTTTCACTTTCGCGGCCACTTTGATGTTTGATGGCGATCGCGATCAATTTCGCGGCCTCACAGCCGCTTGGCATAGCCAATAGGTCTCGCTTTTGGGACCTTATAAGTATTTAGTTATGCAACTGTTGCATGGCTAAACACTTATAAGGTCCCAAAGGCGAGACCTATTGGCTATGCCAATTCTTGTTTTAAATGGTGTAAATCCGTTCAGTAGTTGCTGAGAAATTCAAAAAATTATCTAGGGCAGCGGTGGAGTCGCAAACCCTCCCGACCACGAGCTTCATTCTATTTGGCTGCCACGACCACAAGCTTCATTCTAATTGGCTGTCAACACTCCAAACCAGGAAGTGTTGGCAGCCATCTTGTGACTCGGTAGAAGCGAGTCACCAGAAAACAGAGAAACAAAGGTATAAAACAAGAGAAATGGGCAGGGTAGAAACACCCTGACCCCGTAGGCCTGCTCAGGGCCCAAAAAAGCATTTTAAAAAAAAAATAAACGGCGTAATACGCGCTCAGGTCATGAATTCTTCCGAAATTGTTTAAAAAAATGAAGCACGGGTTCCCGCGTTTTATTTTAATGAGGACCCCGGGTGGGCTAGGTCCCGGGGGCATTTCTTAAAAAAAGAAACTCATGTTGGGAGGGGACGCACGGACCTCCTCCTGGAGCCCGTGATGGCCCTGAGGACCGCGACACCCGATGGCCGGCTCCTGCAGTGTCCCAGGGTGCCCATCCCAGGGACACTGCTGTTTGCTATACACGGCTCCTGCCCTGTCATAGCAAACTTGCTTTGGATTTTGGAAGCGAGAAGCGAGAAGCTGATTGCTATTCCACGCGGGGAGCTGCATGTCAGCAGCTCCCTGTGTGGAAAAGCAATGCCAGCTCCCGCAGGACGCGGGGAGCTGGCGGGACCATGGGGGCATTGGGGCTCCCCCCAGAGTCCCTAACGGTGAGGCCAGGCCCCAGGGGATGGGGTCCTCGGGGCCAGAATTGGCCATGGGAGGGGGCCGACAAGGCCCTCTTCTTGTTTGTTTTTTGATCGGATGTCAGCGTGGCACTCGAGTACTTCTTAAGGGGTATATTCTGAAGGACACATCGCCGAGTTAACGGCACTTTATCGCAACCAAAATGGTGATAAATTTAATGCACCATTCACAAGTTGGAGAAAACAGCCCATATCACCAGTTTACCAGCGATAGCAGCCTCCAAAAGCATTGTCATGGATGACCCCGGCAAATATTGCGAATGAGATGTAGAGTAGGTGTACCCGTGCGAAAAGCAACAAACACATCACTTCGCAAATTTCTCAACCACCATCAAGATTGTCAAAGAGAGTACAAAACAGGCGAGAAGGTGTGTTAGAAGTAATAAGTTTACACCTGCTCTGAGCTGGTGTAAAGTCGGACTACAACCTGCAACATGAAAGGGAGCCCAGCCCAGAGCCACACCTGAATGACAACAGATGCAATGGAGCCAACAATCATGCAGCTAAGACACCCAACACTGCTCTGCCACCCCCTGCCACCAGCCCCTCGTCTGCCATCCCCCCTCACCACCACCCCCACAAACAAATGTGAGAGCAACCTTAGGAAATCTGGAATGTAACAAATTGGCTGATGTCGCACAATTAGAATTAAGATGTGAGGTTGGACACATAAGAATCTCAGTCATCTACGGATTTACATATAAAACATTTTATTTAAACAAAACAACATAAAAGTAGGTACAGGCATGGCATGTCTTCCCTCGACAATTTGGAAATCACAGCCTGCAAGACAAAAAGAACGATAAGATTGTGCGTCATGCGTCCATCAAAGGAGAGAGAGGGAAAGAGTGAGAGAGAGGAAGAGAGAGAGAGAAAGAAAGAAAGAGTGAGAGAGAGAAAGAAAGAAAGAGTGAGAGAGAGAAAGAAAGAAAGAGTGAGAGAGAGAGGAAGACAGAGAAAGAGGGAAAGAGTGAGAGAAAGAGTGAGATACAAGGAAGAGAGAGATAAAGAGAGAAACATGGTGAGAGAGAGGAAGAGAGAGAGAGAAATAGTGAGACAGAGAGGAAGAGAGCGAGAAAGAAAGAATGAGAGAGAGAGGAAGAGACAGAGAAAGAGTGTGAGAGAGAGAAAGGAAGAGATAGTGAGTGTGAGAGAGAAAGAGTGTGTGTGACAGAAAGGAAGAGATGGAGAGGGAGAGTGAGTGTTGACACTGTGGAGAAAATTCTCACAGCTTACCTTTCTGCCACCAGTGTGTCTCCAACAACGTGCCGGGACATAGTGCAGCCCTCAAGTTTAATCATCTGAAACATAGTATAGAATCAGTAATGGCAGAGTACATACAACTGCACACTCGTAATTCTCTGTTTCGCCCCTGCTCACCCAGGCTGCTGTACCCCATCCACTCCCACTGCCCAGGAGTGTCTGCCTGCGGCTGTATACCCAGGCTGCTGCACCCCATCCACTCCCAGTGCCCAGAGGTGACTGCCTGTTCCTGCACACTCAGACTGCTGCACCCAATCCACTCACACTGCCTAGAGGTGTCTGCCCGCTCTTGTGCACCCAGGCTGCCGCACACTATCTACTCCCACCGCCCAGAGTTGACTGCCCGCTACTGCGGAAACAAGCCTCTCTGCTCACATTCCGCCACCGGCATTTGTGTCAGAGAGTCCACCACGTGTCGAAGCAACCTCCTCAGCCGTTGCATACATGTGGTCAAGCCAAGCTCACAATTCAGGGTGGGTGTTGATTCCCAGGATGGCCACGCATCATTGCAGGCCTGCTAGACAAAAAGCAAGATAAGATTGTGCGTCATGTGTCCATCAAAGGGGAGAGAGAGAGAGAGAGAGAAAGAGTGGGAGAGGGCAAGAGAGAGAGAAAAAGAAAGAAAGAGTCAGAGGAAGACAGACAAAAAGAGATAAAGAGTGAGAGAGAGAGGAAGAGAGAGAGAAACAGTGAGAGAGAGGAAGAGAAGGAGAAACAGTGTGAGAAAGAGAGAAACAGAGGAAGAGTGAGTGAGAGAGAAAGAGAGAGAGAAAGAGAGAGAGAGGAAGAGAGAGAGAAAGAGAAACAGTGATAGAGAGAAAGAGTGTGAGGGAGAGAAAGGAAGAGATGGAGAGGGACAGTGAGTGCCCACACTGGGGAAAAAACCCTTACAGCTCACCTTTCCGCCTCTGCGCATGCCTAAATTGCTGTCCCGCCTTTATGCATCCAGGCTGCTGCACCCCATCCACTTCCATTGGCCAGAGGTGTCTGCCCGCTGCTGCACACCCAGGCTGCTGCACCCCATCCACTCCCTCTGCCCAGAGGTGTTTGCCCGCCCCAGCGCACCCGGGCCTCATGCTCACCTTTCCGGGGACAGGGCACCTCAACATCATGCAGCCCCACTCCGCAAGCCATCAGGTCTCACATTTGGTGCTGCGTTTTGATTATACCATGTCAGAGGACATACCAGTGCACCCGCCATCATCGCAGGTTGCACACCCGCTCAGCCATATTTAGGCCCCCGCTGGCCGATGGCTCGGGCCTACACTGCGGTCCAGCAGGGCACACAAAACCTGACCTGTCAGGACCACCGGGACATTGTCCGACCTCGGTGCACCGAAAGTCACCGTCAAGTGGAGGTGTGCCTGTGCTGGCCGCAGTGCATCCGGTGCACCAAATCTGAAATGGAAATGGCGTGGAGCACGGGCGCCCGGTCCTTTTTATTGGCAGGGTCATGTGTCCTGTGACGCCTGTGCTTGATGGGTGTGGTGTGGGTGTGTAAACCAGCTGTCAGGGAGTGGCTATGGCGTACTGACAACTAGACCTGAGAGCAGCAGATCACTACAATGAAAATCTGGGCAATGTAGCGTTGTTGTCCCTCTCTGTATGCGTAAGCTGATTGGGCTGGCCTGGTGTATGCCAGTCCTGCGTGAGGCTGTGAACAATTACTTCGGAGCTCTTGGCGTGGTTCTGTCCTGGGCTGTATGAGGCATCAACTGATGGGGGTGTCCCTGTTGGAGTGCTGCCGCCACCCGGGCCGCAAGCGCCAATGTGTCACCCTGTGACCCAAGTCCTAAAACTTGGACAACATGAAAGGTAGAGGGAATCACTGACCCTACATTCATCCATATTTCCACACATGGAAGATCGTGCACATGACATATTTGTGTGGATATGAATGTTTATTGCACTTTCAGTGGAGTGTTGCAGCTGTAGCAATAAAGGGCCATGCAAACCCCAAATTTCTGTTTTTGGCACCTGGAGGGCAGCCAATTAGACCTAAGCTCGTGCTCGTGGGGTCAGGCTCCGCCAACATATGTACTTATCCAATTACTCTGCCAATTCCGAAGCACTTATAAATTCACTATACACTCTCCTTGCAGTACTCTCATGATCCAGTCTCTACCTATGTACTTATACATTGACCGAGACAAAGTTACATAACCAAAGCTTTCCCCACTGCCAGAGGTAACATGGTTGTGAGCGCTGCCCACAGCAGAATGTAATGTGGTAGGGCCCAGGGGCAGCATCATGCATACATAATGAACACACGGACACAGTTAGATAAATAGTGAAACTGGGCATGTGCGCTCGGCCCCTTTTTATTACCAGGGTCACATGTCCAGTGACGTCTGTGCTGGATGCTTGTGGGGTGAGTATAAGCCAGCCCTCAGGGAATGGCTGGTGCTGGCAACAAGTACAACAGTAAAAATCGTCTCACACACAGAGATTCAATCATGAAGGGTCCATGACTTGTGCTGCACTAAGTTAGGGCACCAGATGTGAAACAATACACTAAAGATTCTATCATAAAGGGTCCATGAGTTGTGGTGCACTGAGGTAGGGGCATCAGAAGCATTCCGCTTGTGCACAGCTAGCGATGATGCGTGGTCCGAGACGGCCGCACTGGTAGCAATGTCTTTTGCTGGCTGGACTGCGTCATCAGCAATCGCAACTTGATCTGAATTGTGAGCTCTGCAGTCCGCAACGTAGATGGAAGGCAGTAGTCTGTACAGACATCGAGGAATGCTTTTTGTCACCTCCTCTTGACAAAATCCGAGGACATAGAGTACAATTCTGTCTGCAATTAATAAATCATGTCTCAATGTAAATTGTGATCTCTGCTGATCACAGTGTAGGTAACAAAAGATTAAATATGTATGGAATACATTGTCGAAATGTGTAGGTTTCGGGGACGTTATAGTTAGTTGCCTACTGGACTCTGAAACTAATGATTCAAGACTGAATTTGAACTGTGAGCTTTGCTGGCCGCAGTGTAGACTGCCATTCAGTGTTGGACATGCAAGATGAATTTGGTCATTGTACTAAAGCTATAATTGATATAAAAAAAGTTCTTGAAGCAAGGATACTAAAAGTATATTGTGAATGTTTCAGGGACGTTGTAGTTAGTTGCCTACTGGACTCTGTAATTAATGAATCAAGACTCAATTTTAATTGTGAGCCGTGCTGACTGCAGTGTAGGTCAGAGGCAGCGGTCAGCAGGGGCCAACAGCCACGTGGCGTTGAGTTGAGCTGCACATTTAGTGTCATCAGAAGTATTCAGTGTGTGCGGAGCCTGCGATGATGCATGGTCCGGGCGGGCCGCACTGGTAGCAATGTCTTTTGTCTAATGAATTCTGCCTTAATAAGGCTACGTGGCGATGACTTGTGGTGCAGTGAGTTAGTGGCCCCGGAAGCAACCAGCGTGTGCGCACCCTGCGATGATTCGTGGTTCGTGTGGGCCGCACTGGTAGCAATGTCTTTTGTCTAATGAATTCTGCCTCAGTAAGGCCACGTGCCGGTGACTTGTGGTGCACTGAGTTAGTGGCACCTGAAGCACTCAGCATGTGCGCACCCTGCGATGATGCATGGTCCGGGTGGGCCACACTGGTAGCAATGTCTTGTGTCTAATGAATTCTGCCTTAATAAGGCCACGTGGCATTGATTTGTGGTGCACTGAGTTAGTGGTACCTCTGGCGCTCAGCGTGTACGCAGCCTGAGATGATGCATGGTCTGGGCAGGCCACACGGGGAGCAATGTGTCTTGCCTACTGGACTGCGTCATCTGCAATCACGACTCCTGAATTGTGAGCCCTGCTGTCTGCAGCGTAGATCGAAGGCAGTAGTGTGTACAGACATAACTCTTTAGTGCTCTGCCGTTGTGTTCGCAGGGGGCCTGTGTCAAGGAGGCCTGCGGTCATGTGGCAGGGTGAGGGCACCCGTTCTGGCAGATGCGTTGACCTTCACACAAGTGAACCATGCCCAGAGCCCCGGCCTAATTATTCACACTTCTACGATGGAGTGGCGTATGTTGGACCAGCCCACTGCGCTTCTGCTTACAGGGGACGACGAAAAAAGTACATGACCGAGATCTTCCCCACTGCCTGAGGTAACATGGTTGCGTCCACTGTCCTGAATCATAGGTGGTTTCCCTCGTGTTTTGTTGATATTGCTGCACAATGGGGCGGAGCGCGGACAAGCTTGCACGCCAATAAAGTTCTGAATAGGTTTAAATAATGAAAAAACTGAAGTACGACGGTGTGCATCTCACCACCTCTAATGTTCATTGAATGACTTTTCACCTTTTGTTGAGATTGCACCCACAGGAAGAACGCATAAAGTATGTTACAAAGAAAAGAACAACAAGGGACAAACCTGCATGTAAATCATGACGACTATTACAGGAGCCGGAGGTTCCGGTCATGATAAGATGGCTATTAGTGTGGTAATTGAACTGACATCAGTGGGAATGTGCTACTGTCATTATTATTATGAACATCATGAATTGAAAGAAATTACGAGGACAAAGATGGAGTGCATCTGATAGCGTTTTTCATCATGTAATGGAAACACTGAACACATTAGTTCGCCATATGAATATTTTGGGAGTGGTATGAGTACCGATTTGCGAGGGACGAAGTATAATGCATTCTGGGATCAGTGGTCTGCATAGATGAATCTAAGGAGGAAGGAGAATGAGCGCGCTATGTAAACAGCCTGCAGTGTAGTTCTGTTCCTCAGCTCTAGTATAAATACACGTGATCAACCACCTGGGGGGAGTTAGGAGGGTTGATAACTGTGAACAGGCTTTGAATCATTGATGCAGTTTTTCACTGAAAGGAAGAAGCGTGCCTCGGCACGCAATGTATTTTGAATGTGGTGTTTTTATAACTCGGTATATGGTTTAAACGGAAATGGGCATCCAGCAAGTTCGGTCTTTTAATAAGGGACGCATTTTAACATATGTCACGGTAAGAGTGATTAATGTTTAAACAGTTAAATAGATAAACAGTATGTGATATATGTAAAAGCGTTGGTTCACGAAGGTCTAACAAAAATCTTCGCTAATTTGTATGGGTGTTTCAGGAAAAGATTAGCAGTTTAGAACACTGGATTATGTTGTGCCATTTTCAGGTTGTGTTTTAATACATATTTACAAAGCTGCATTTAAGGTCTACTGGCATATTAAGTGTTGTGGAAGAATTTTAGTTTTTTGATTATGTTAATAATGCTGATAGCTTTATGTGAAATAATTTCTTTTGTATTCCAGATGCGCCTGATGAAGGGATTTTGAATCCCGAAATGCATTGGGTTACTTTCAATAAAATCGTGACATGAGGAACTCTATGGTGCTCCTGTGTTTGTGTGAATATCGTCGCAAAACCATGGAATGAGTAAAACGAATTGAATACATTGCAAAACGGATTAAAAGTGAAAGTTGAAAACATGGATAAACAAAGGACAAAAATATTTGAATTTAATTCATTTAATTCATTCAGTCAGATGGCTGTGCAGCTTGGTGGAATCATAGGTGGTTTCCCTCGTGTTTTGTTGATATTGCTGCGCAATGGGGTGGAGCGCGGACAAGCTTGCACGTCAATAAAGTTCTGAATAGGTTTAAATAATGAAAAAACTGAAGTACGACGGTGTGCATCTCACCACCTCTAATGCGTCCACTGTCCACCACACTACAAGCACCAGCAGTATATGTACACATGGAGAGGTTTGTGCTCTGCATAGTGAGGTCTGTCCAGCACATCACCACTAAATTTGGTATTGTGTGCATTATTATTGGTGGGTGACTTGTGTCCTTCACACATGTTTGGTTGCCACATCTTGCAACATTCAGCTATTGTGTGGCTGAGGGGCCATGCCGTTTTTGGAGGGTTCGCTGTCCTGTTGTGCGCTGCCTTGGTGGTAGTGGGGGGGGTGGGCCGAGGGGGAGGTCCTGAGGTTGGTGGCTGTGGGTTTTGTGGCCTTCTTGGGTGTGGGAGTTGCTTTATCAGTAGCTCTATGACATGTGTTGGTCTTCAGATGTGATTCTGGGCTGGGCTCCCTTTCACACTGTAGATAGTCGTCCTCCTTTACAACAGTAAAAGACAGATGTTACATGCCTACTGCTAACGCAGCTTATCGCCTGTTTTTAGATCGCACCAAAGATTTGGCTGCTCATTGAAAATATCGTGAAGTGGTGTTTTCGTGTTATTTTTGCATAGGAACGCCTACTCTGCTTATTATCAGCGTTAGTTGTTGCTCTCATTTGTGGCGATTTTTTTTTGCGCAAGCTATTGCTGGAAAACTGGTTGAGAATGGAATGATAATTTAAAATCACTGAAAAAACTATAGGTTTAATGAACATTATAATTAGAAATTAGCATTTAAAAAACCTTTGACAGTCACTGAAAAAAACATAGGTTTCAGGGACGTTATAGTTAGAAATTAGCATTTAAAAAACCTTGTAAATTCACTGAAAAATCCATAGGTATCAGGGACGTTATAGTTAGTTGGATATTTCACTCATGCAAAACCAGAGAAATTCAAAAGTTATAGTTAGTAGAGCTAACTATAACTCGTGCCCCCGCAATGCACTGCTGATGACGTCACATATTACATCACTCATGACATGGTCAGTGACATCACTGATGACATCACTGATGATATCTCAAATGACATCACTGATGACATCATCCAGTGAATGTGTGTTTCTGTAAAGTTTAAATATATTTTATATATGTTAATGCCAAGGTGTATTGAATAATGAAGTGGTGTATAAGTGTGTGGGTGGAGGATTTAATAGGTGTGTGACTGACTGTATAAGTTAGTTATTAAATGTGTCTTACTGAATGCATGGGTTGGTGACTAAACGGTGTGAATGTCTGTATCAGTCTCTCAGTTGTTGTGTAAGCTGCTGCATGGGTTGATGATTAGGTACATGACTGTCTATATGGGTTACTTATTAGTTGCATGAGTATCTGCATGGGTGCCTCAGTGTTTGTGGGTGTGGGTGGGTTTTGTGTGACTTTCTGCCTACATGTCTGAGTAGATAATTTACTGGTTGGATGGGTTCAATAGTGCATGTGGAAATAGCTGTATAGGTGAGTGAGTGTGTGTATGAGTGTGTTGGTGAGTGAATGTATGTCTCAATGGTATATGTGTGAGTAACTACATATGTGAAAGGCAGTATATGTGAGTGTTGGAGTATATAAATGACTATATGTGAGAATCAGTAATTGTGAGTGGCTGTATAAATGAGTGTGTGCTTGTGTGAGTGATTGTATAAGAGAGTAAGTATATGTTAGTATCTGAATGAATAGGTTAGATGGTGAATGTATAACTGTATGGGTGAGTAAATGGCAGTGTTATTGATTCTTTACATGACTAGCTAGGTGTGTCAATAACTCTATGGATGAGTGACGGTATATGAGTGTTTGCATAGATGTATGAGTACATATAATAGTCATCATCATCATCATCAGTCTTTATTCGATTTAAAATGAATCATAAAAGACACAAACATAAAAGCAAGAGCACAATTATTGTGCCCACAATGATACCGGACACCAATAAATACTATTAAGAAAAACATTAAATAAGTAATATGCTGATGAATAGATCTTGAAATAGTAAGAAAAACACACTATCAGTTACACATTCTAAATCACTAGGCTGAAAGACCAGGCTCGACACACATTGATAACCCAGTTCCCATATTCCCTAACAGAGCTCCTGGGGTATTCCTGATCGCTTTTCTCCGTAAAGATCATGCCCAACCCAGATATTTAGCTAGGGCCACTGAGACAATTGTTAGAGAGCTAGTGCGCAGAATTCGAAATGCCACAGCACTGCTCCTGGTACCAAGTGTCTTACACACTTATTACACGTCTTGGGGTAATAAGTGTCGGACAAGCAAACAGGAAATGGGCAATTGTTTCTGATTTAGCCCCACATGCAGGGCACGATTCCTCCAGTTTCCTATCCCATCTCCCTGTCAGGGATCTAAGGGGTAAAGACCCAGCTCTAAACTGGAAATAGAGTTTCCTGTCCCCCATATTAGTAACCAGGTCCCAGTATGACTCTAGAGCAGGCACAATTTTAGCCTGTAGAAAGTTAGCAGACATCCCTGAGGCTCTATTCAATACCTGGAGGTCTACCCTATCCCAGTATGCCTTTTTGAGGGAGTTCTTTGATGGAAACAGGGCTGTCGACCGGTCATGCCATAACACCTCCATACCCATTCCTTTCAGTGTCTCATGTAAGCTCTTTAACCATACAATTTTATGGAAAACATCAGTTTTTATAATGTCCATAAGACCATTGGCGTAGTGGGAGAGCTCGGGAGTAGTCCAGAGCCTCCGCCAGTATGGAACCGGCCGAAGCTTTGCAATGTCCAAGATGGACCTCCTGCCTAAATCGTGTCTAAGTGGAATCAATGGAGTACTCTGGGGGAGACCAGTTATACTCCGAAGAAATTTGTTTTCAACACTAGATAAAGGGGATAACTGGTCAAAACCCCAAAGCTCCGCCCCATATAGCGCAGAACTTAAAGCCTTGGCTTCATAGACTTGTAGTACTGGGCTTATTGGTTTTGTAAATGACTTACTGAATTCCCTACTTAGAGCACCGGTCAGTTGTTTAAATCGCAGGGTGGCAAGTTCAATGTGTTTACGCCATTTGTTATCATTTGATATTTGGATACCAAGGTACGTGAAATTAGTTACCATCTCCAAAGGTTGCCCATTCATAAATACCTTTTTTCCTCGAAAACTCACGTGGGGGTAAAAGGCCATAAATTTTGTTTTTGTCACGTTAACCTCCAAACCGTAGTCAAGGCAAAAGTTGTCAAACAAGCACAGGGCTTTTTGCAGACCACTTGACGTTTTGGATACTATAAGCGTATCGTCTGCAAACATTAGTATAGGGATGGGGACTCCAGCCAACCTTGGGGCGTCAATATTTGCAGAAAGCATGAGATCAACTATTCCATTGATATATAATGAGAAGAGCGTGGGTGCCATAGTGCAACCTTGGTGCACACCACGCTCAACCGGGAACTCAGGGGTAACCTGACCTGGCCCGCCCTATTGGATCCTAGCGTAGTTGGACTCATGCAATCGCATAACCAAAGTCAGGATTTCACTAGGGAGACCAAGCTCTTCCAGAACTGCCCACAACCGAATACGAGGCACGAGGTCAAAGGCAGCTCTCAGATCCACAAAAGCTGCGTAGAGGCTGCCTTTGCCCAGCGTCACCACCCGCCAGTGGAGTTGGACAAAGCGGAAGGCCTGGTCCACTGTGCTGATTGATTTTCGAAAACCTGCTTGGAAGGGTGACAAAATATTGTTGTCATCAATCCACTCCTGGATCTGGTTCAGGACCATGCTCCCAATCACCTTCTGTATAGAGTCTATCAAGCTGATCGGCCTGTAGTTGCATGGAAGTGCCTTGTCGCCCTTCTTGAATACAGGAATTATGACAGCCCCCCTCCAAGATTTTGGGACAGGAGCACCCTTGGCCACAGCATTGGCCAAGAAAGTAACATACTTGCTCCAACTGTCTTTATCATGTAGGAAGACATCGGGAGGAACCCTATCTGGCCCAGAGGCACGGCCACTGGTGACAGAGCCCAGAGTCTTCAAGGCATCTTGGATACAAAAGGGATCTAGGGAGAAGGGAACGTAAATTGGAACCCAAGCAAAATTAAACAGGGGATTACAGGCGTATTGGGGTTTGAAGTATTTGACCCACTCCTCCTGGGAAACATAATTCGAGGGGCTATCAGGTCGCGCACCACTACCCCACTTGATGATGTTCCAAAATGTCCGGGAGTCTTTGATGCTGCATGCGCCTTTTAGATCAAGCCAGTGTTGTTCGTCCCAGTTCCTTTTGGCCGTTCTTACAGCTTTTTTATATAGTGATCTAGCTAGGCGAACAGAATCATTAGATCCACTAGAGAGAGCGGTAGCCAAATTGGCCCTAGATAGCCTACAAGCATCGTCGTACCACCCAAGGCTCTTGGGTGGGATCTTGTTAGGTTTCCTCCTAGGCTTCGTAAAATACGAGCCTATGTCATCAAACAGCTTGTCATGGAGTTCTATGGTTACTATGTAACATGGCTCAGAGGGCGACATACCCTCAAGCACCAATATGGCATCAGCTAATTTGTTGTCTATGTCGGCAGTGACATGGTTTAGCTTAAGCTCGCGCCACTTGAGTCTGCGCATATCGTTTATAAGGACAACTTCCGGCGTCCATAGGTCCGTGTCCTCAACTACTGGGCGATTACGAGTCCACCATTGATGGGTGACACAAATAGGGTTGTGGTCACTCTCAACTCTACCCTCGACCATCATATCTAGGACAAAACCCCATAGTTTCAGGCTACATAGAACGTAGTCAATCCTACTGGAGTGGCGACCATTGTCAAATGTATTGGCCCCAAGTTTATCACCCAGCGTCCTACCATTCAAAGCCCTCAAACCAAACTCGTAACAGAAGGCGTTGACCTGCAATATTGTCTCGGACCATCTTTTTATGGGTTTGAGGTCAAGCTCAGGCACTCCCCAGAGTTGGTCTTCCACAGGATCAACGCTCCACCCAAATTCGGGATCCAAGAGTGGTTCAAAGGTGACGTTCAGATCACCAGCGACAAGCACTCCCCTCCCAACTGAGTGCTGATCTATATGGGAAGCCAAGTGTGCCAGAACCCGTGAGCCCGATTTATTGGGGCCTCTCATATACAAATTGTAGATATCCAGATCGCCCAAGGAGCCAAGTGATAATCTGACATGTTGGCTGTCGTCAGAATTGGTTGGAACGGCATTAGCTCCTGGAAATATGTCCTGACGAACCCAGGTCGTCAGACCTCCCATCGGGCGTCCCTTGGATCCCCGAACTGCAGGGACACAGAAATTCAAAAAGCCATGCATAAACTGGGGTTCGCAGGACCAAGTCTCCTGAAAAATACAAACATCAAAGCCCCCAATAAAAGCTAACCATTCTGGAGATTCCATTTTTGTCTTTAGGCCAGCAACATTCCATGAGATCAGTGATCCCCTCGCCGCTCCATGGCTAGATGCATAAAATTGACTATCATACCTCTGCTAGGGTCCCCTATGGATTTCGACATCCGATGTGGGGGAAGATGACACAGTTACTTTAGACTCCCCATTAACTACAAGGTGGGCTGCCTTTCCTCCCCCCTTTATATTACCTTTGGAGTTACTTAAGTTTGAAGGGGTAGTGGGGAATGATGTCCCAGGCGCCGGTCAGTCCAGAGCTAGAGAATAACGTAATTCGTTAGTTCCCCAATTTGTCTGTTCTACACTAGATCTCGCGGATGTGTGGGCATTAAGCTTATAAAAATACCTTAAATCTTGAACCCCAATTTTAGACTGAACGTAACCCGATGGATGGTCACAAATATAGCGCACTATGCGTCTATCACCGAAGTTGATGATAATGGAGTCCCCAGGGACGTCCTTAGGTCCGGGACCCACCCAACTAACCCTTCTAGCAAAAAGGATCTTCCCGTCCAGATGATTCGGGATAGGTCTATTCCTATTTAGCCAGAATGTGACTTTATTTTTGAGTTGTTGGTAGGATTCCAAAGTACCTTCTTTTAGTTCGGGGACACCAGTCAGAACAGCTACATAAGGGGTAGATTCAGGAGGAAGATGAATATGGGCCCTAGGCAATAAACTAATTTTTGCCCCAGACTCCATATTAGCTCCATTACTCACGCTCTTTTTTGTAATATGAATGTCCGAATTACTCATGGGGCTATCCCTTTTATGGCCAGCGCCTTGTTTAGTGGAATTATCCATGGCCAAGGCCTTGGGAAGAACAGTCTCGAAGATGACCTTGGGCGAAACGTCAGGATCAGTGGACAAAGATGGCAGGTCAGAATAGGAGGGATTTGTCCTAAAGGGATTTTCTCTATCCTTGGTAGTTAATTTGATGACATTTTTCAAAGAGCAAAAGTTGTCTAAAACTGTTTGTTCGAGTCGTTCTACTTTTTCGTTAACAATTTTTACCCTCTCCAGTAGTGGCAATAATAGGGAGCGCACCATTTTCTCAATCTGGGAGATCAGATCACTGTTTTGGGGTGGGTCAGGAGACCTGATGGAAGTCTCAGCCAGAGTCAAATGATCATCGGCCTGAACCCCGCTTATAACAGGTGGAGGGATTATCGGGACATTAGGATGTTTCGCCTGTCTCCCTCCCTGGGTGGTCCCATCTCTTTTCCTCTTGAGATTAGGGGGTTTAGAAGGTTTTCTGCTAGCCCTTGTCTGGGGGTAGGTGGAAGTAAGTTTAGGGTTATTAAAAGAACTATCAGTTATAGGTGCAGATTCGCCAAGAGCCTCAGGCACATTGGCACTTGCCAGTGTTATATTGGTGCTAACCCCCGAGGTCTCCCGCTGCACTGGATCACATAAGACCTGCCTTGCTGGATTCATTGGGGATTTCACTTGGGCTACAATTCCCAAAGATGAGCGTCTAGCTTGAATTAACTCTGTGGATAAACGACGCTCAGTAATAGCTAGCTCATGTTCTAGAACTCAGACCGCTCTAGTAATAAAGTGGTCAAGAGTACCTGACACAGAGCCGCCCCCACCAGTGCGTTTCCCTCTGCCCGCCATCATACACTAAAACACACAGGTGGAAATGTGGCTCACAACAAAAAACAATAATATAGGGAGGAAACAATGAAACAAATAGTAATAAGTTCAGCCTCTGTGTTAATGAAGAGTAGTAGCCCAAAGGGTTCAATAGCAAAAACGTGACGAACACTTAGCAATTGTCCGACCAACCTGAATGTACACCTTGACCTTGGGCACAAAGGCTCGAGAGCAGCGTTAGAGGGGTGGCCCAGTCCAGTCAGGATCAGTCAGGGACGGGCAAGGACGGGCCCGCCCTTGGCCCGGGCTTCGCCCAGGCGCGGCCTGCGCGCGTCCCGCTCTGCGGGTCTCCTTACGATCCTTTATCCCTCCCCGGCGCTGCCTGATGATGTAATTGGCAGGCGCCCGGGTGAGGGAATGATGGGAAATGTAGTTTTCTGTGGGCAGCACGAGGCGTGATTAGAAAACGCCAGCACCAAGAATCTGCTCCAAAGCGCCGTTCCCCTCACGGCTGGATGAACACCAGACACCCTCTGTCCGATTACACAGGTAAAGCAATGCGCGTCCCGCGCTGCGGGTCTCCTTACGATCCTTTATCCCTCCCCGGCGCTGCCTGATGATGTAATTGGCAGGCGCCCGGGTGAGGGAATGATGGGAAATGTAGTTTTCTGTGGGCAGCATGAAGCGTGATTAGAAAACGCCAGCACCAGGAATCTGCTCCAAAGCGCCATTCCCCTCACGGCTGGATGAACACCAGACACCCTCCGTCCGATTACACAGGTAAAGCAATGCGCGTCCATATATTAGTGCTGTACTGATGAGTGACTGCATGTATGAGTAACTGTATGGGTGAATGAATGAATGTGTGTGTATAGCTAGGAATTAGCCCCAAGAGGGTGTGTGTGCCGACCTCCTTTATTAAAACACCCCCGGGACCTGGCCCACACAGGGGCTGATTTGATTTTTTTCAATTCTGCCATGGATCCACAGTTCCACCTGCGAATTTGCAGCAAAGTTTAATTTACAAAATGCTTTTAACGCCCAGTGGGGCCCCTCCCACAATATCTGAGGGGTCAGGGTATTCCTACCCAGCCCCATTTCTTTATTTTTTTTATTATTTGTGAGAATAAGCTTCAAGCCAAGTCCCAAGATGGCTGCCAACACTTCCTGATTGACGTGTTGGCAGCCAATCAAATTTCAGTAGAATCCGCAAGTCCACTGTAAATTCACTGAAAAACCCAAAGGTTACAGGGACATTGTAGATAGGCTCAGATCTCACTTGTAAAAAAAGCACGTGAAATCTAGCAGTTGTAGTTACCTGAGATACCGACAACTTACAGCTCAAATGACTTTCCTTTGTTTTTTTCAGTGTGTATATATATATATATATGTACATATATTTTTCACCAAAGGCCCAAGCATTTGAGGACGCACTCGACAGGTAATGTAAAACCATCCGGTTTATTTAAAAGGAAAATCCAGCATCTTTATTCCAGTCTTTCAAAGTCTTTGTGCCTGACGCGTTTCAAGGCTTCCAGCCTCTTATTCATAGGCGGCTTGTAACGTGAGTGTTGGCAGAGAGCTCTAATTAGCAAGCTAATTGGATGCATGCTGTTTTATACTGGCCCCCAGTGGGCCTGGCTAAGTGCATTAGTTTCCACATTTTCTCTTCGTGCATGCTAGGATTTGTAGTCCATTTAGAGCATTCGTTATCTTTTAGTAAGTTCTGTTAACATTCACTCTTTATAGCTACATATTTACCCTTTAGTAGGGAGCCGGATAAAGCGCTGGTTATTATTTACCACATTAGCTGTGCTGCATTCCGGGCGTGGAATCGTTCCCACTGGGGGCCAGTATAAAACAGCATGCATCCAATTAGCTTGCTAATTAGAGCTCTCTGCCAACACTCACGTTACAAGCCGCCTATGAATAAGAGGCTGGAAGCCTTGAAACGCGTCAGGCACAAAGACTTTGAAAGACTGGAATAAAGATGCTGGATTTTCCTTTTAAATAAACCGGATGGTTTTACATTACCTGTCGAGTGCGTCCTCAAATGCTTGGGCCTTTGGTGAAAAATAAACAGACACGGCAGCCCTGCCGTGGAGGACTGCAACATCTCAAGATTACAAGTGAGAGGCTGCGTGGTGGGAACGATTCCACGCCCGGAATGCAGCACAGCTAATGTGGTAAATAATAACCAGCGCTTTCTCCGGCTCCCTACTAAAGGGTAAATATGTAGCTATAAAGAGTGAATGTTAACAGAACTTACTAAAAGATAACGAACGCTCTAAATGGACTACAAATCCTAGCATGCACGAAGAGAAAATGTGGAAACTAATGCACTTAGCCAGGCCCACTGGGGGCCAGTATAAAACAGCATGCATCCAATTAGCTTGCTAATTAGAGCTCTCTGCCAACACTCACGTTACAAGCCGCCTATGAATAAGAGGGTGGAAGCCTTGAAACGCGTCAGGCACAAAGACTTTGAAAGACTGGAATAAAGATGCTGGATTTTCCTTTTAAATAAACCGGATGGTTTTACATTACCTGTCGAGTGCGTCCTCAAATGCTTGGGCCTTTGGTGAAAAATATGTACATATATATATGTGTATATATATATATATATATATATATATATATATATATATATATATATATATATATATATAAAAATACATATATATCACACAAGAAGGTCGCCCCACATGAAGATGCCGCTACAAAGAGTTAATTGCCTTTATTTTGAGATTTTCAGCACAGCAGGTAAGAGTCCCACTCTTCACATTTCAAGGCCCAATGCGTTTCGATCAGCTGGTGTTCTTGATCACGAGAAAATGAACAGAAAGAGGCAGGCATGATGAGGAACACCCTGATAAGTAGTTGAAGACCCGCCTCTGTGGGCGTATGCTGCAGAGCACTCTGGTATTCATAGTTCCTCATCTTTTCCCCAATATGGGTGCTGCCACAGTCTGTACTATATTTCAGTATTTCCACAGCGGGTGAGAATGGAACTGGAAACACTGCTGTACTGTTCATAAAAGAGTCTCAAAAGCGGCCCCTCCGCTCAACAGCGCTCAGTACTTCTAAATGCCAGATCTGCAAAATATGCAGCAGGCATCTTGGTGGCTGAGCAAAGCCGCTAAACATCACACAAGAAGGTCTCCCCACATGAAGATGCCGCTATGAAGAGCTGGCGATAAAGTAAGTCCAACTGTGGAGGATAAGCCGGGAGTTGCCTGCTTAACTCGGGGAGTCGGTGACCTTGGATAACGGAACGGGGGTGTAGACCCTCATGCTTAAAGTCAGGAGGACAGAATAGATATACATTAAGGAGCGCAAGCATGAACCCTTCCAGCGTGGCCCGCTCTACAGTGTCTACTAACACGACTATAGTCCCCCAGCAATCCAGTTAATAAAGATTATGGAGCCTTTAGTGAGTCAAAGTGTGTGGGGCATTTGGCTCTGCGGGCGCCCGCTTCCCCCCCCGGGGTAGCTCCTATCCGAGTGCCGTTGTAAGCAGACGGGGGGAGCATGTTCAGAGCATGTTCAGAGCCTCCACGCCGCTGCAGCAGAAAGAGAGCGAGGCTTCGCGGACACCTGTTTTCTCCCATCTGGGAGATTACCTTGCAGTCGGCTGGTTGTGATGAGTGAAGCGGGGGGCAGCGTGATCGGAGCCTCCACCCGTGCCGTCCATCCCAGCGCTCCACACTTCCTCGTGCTGCAACCGGGATCACTGGAGAGGAATCAGAACCTAACTAGCGCCAGGGGGCAGCGCGCACAGGACACAGCTCGCTCTCTTAAAGGGGCAGGAACGTGAAACTAATAGGAACTCCTGCTTGTCCAGGTACAGCGCCTGTTGGCGCACACTGGGTTAGAGAGTTGCGGTGCTGTTCTGCCAAACAACCTTTTAAAAATAGCGCATGCCCTACGCCTGATTTCTGCTAAGTGGAAATTTGTTGTCCTGGAGTATCCAGGTGACTCTTTGAACTGAATGAAGGCCTGTTGTTTTTTTTCTTTTTCTGACTGCAAGTCCAAGGGAGCCTCACCACAATTGACCATACCTATGTCTGCCTGTGTTTGCCAGCAGGGACCTTACCTTACCTTTTGAGGTACCCGTGGACGTCTGAGCCGTTAGAGATCAAAGGAGACTGGGCTGGGCCATCCTAATGACATTTTATTGACATCTCATATAGTGTAACCTGTTTAAACTCTCCCTGGGTTGCCTTGCCTGAGTATCTGATTGTTTTTTTTTTTCATTGTCATTGTCATATTATAGCCCGGGGAAATGAGTAAAGGCAAGCGTAAGGGTGGAGGAGGGCTCGGGGCAGTGGGTACATTGGACGCGTTTCTGACACGGGCCGTGTCAGTATTAATTCATGAGATTCAGCTGACAGAAAGGAGACTTTCCTTAGAGCCTCAGAGACTCACCATCGGTACTGCACCTACTGTATCATCCCCTATACCTGAACAAAATGTAGTATTTGATTGCTCCCCCCCACTGAGCCATACCTCCCCGGTGTATCAGCAAAATAGGTCTTTGCAGGTAGTTAGTCTAGACAGCTCCTCACCCACACTCTCGGTATCCACTACCAAAGCATTAACTCGTCAGCAAAGGAGTATATTGGCTTCTGGTAAAGCACCTGTTAAAAAAAAAAGGAAAGCGCGTGGCCCGCCAAAAACAACGCATCAGTCATCCAAAATGGTGAAACGGAAGCCAGTAACTCTTGGTTGTGAGGGAGGCTCAAAGGAAGCACTGATTTCTAATACCGTGGGTACTGGAAATATTAGCAATACATGTAGTAACCATGAGGTAGACCACGTAAGCAGACTCAGGGAGAAGCTTACTGCCCTTTTGTATCCGTTACTGCTGAAATTGTCAGAAATAGACAAGCGATTGTCTGTAATTGAGCAGCACATACTTAGTACTTCACAAACTTCTAGTGGGCCAGGGCAAGTAGGTATGGTTGAAGTCAGACAGGAGAGTAATACTGACATTATACTTCCTACTAGTGTAGCTACATTAACTTCTCATGTTGAGGAAAGGGCTCTCATGGGAAACTCTATGGCAATTTCCCCATCAAATGTTAATGTTAATTCAATTAATAAAGCAGGACTAGTAGGTCCCTGGGCCCATCAACAATCTCAGGGGGGGGTTGCGAGTCCTAGTATGTCCCTGCACCTTCCACCCGAAGCAACTCCATATACAATTGTATTAGAAAATGTACCAATGCTTTCCTCATGTGCCTATGAACATTGGTCGTCGCTAAAGAATAAGGCCATACATCTGTTGAACAAAAGAACAGGGGTCGAGAATGCTTTATTTAGTGAATTTAAAGTGGTACGAAGAATTCCTTGGGTTGGGAAATCCACGAAGGCCCTTATGGGAGACTGTGTGGTCTTAAGTTTTAGGTCCCCGCGCCTGGTCCATACAATTCTTGACAGGGTAATTAACCAAGGACAACATTAATATACTTCCCCTGTTTTTTTTTTTACCAGTCCTGTGATGATCTTGTAAGAGGTAGGGGAGTATTGAGGGATTTAGATTCTGAACCGGGCCCATATAACTACGCGGTTCCTATATGTAATAGGTTTGAAGTCTTTTCCACTTTCGAGGAAATAGATTGACTTGGACATACACCAAGTATCATTAGTGCAGACACATACCTATTTAAGGAGCGGTGTGTGGTTGATCGTATAACGAATATTTATAATAATGGAGCACCCATATTAACAGCATCATCGGGCAACAGGAGTGATAGAATTATGAGTGACAATATGGTGGGCGAAGAAGGGGACTGTAGATCTACACAAATAAGTATCCCGTTAGGTGAAGGGGCTCCAGGCAATGTCTCTGTAGATTACACCCGCCCCCTGTGTGCAAAGTGAATAAGGCCTGCTCCACGCCAGACCTAAAATTAGTCTCCTGGAATGTAGCAGGGTTATGCTCTAAGATATCCTCAGCGGACTGGTATATTTTTATTGAAGGCCATGATATAATGACCTTCCAGGAAACCTGGGCTATGGACCATGTTTATCGTCAGGGATTCTTACATTTTCCAAAACCAGCACAAGGGGGGCAGAGGGGAAGACCCATGGGGGGCCTCATAACATGGGTGAGGCAATCTGACCTCTATAGGGTGGAGAAATTGTATATTGGCAGTAGGGACATTTTAATAATTAAACTACAGATGGCAGAAGTCCCTGATTTATTGCTTATTAATGTTTATGCTAGGGGTATGTCAGGTGGGAAAGCCTCTCCCACTGTAGCTCTCCTAGATATGTTTTTACATGATTACAGAGGTGTAAGCAACATGATAATTGCAGGAGATTTTAATTGTTCTTTCGAGCCCCTTGATGACAATGATGTCAACCTCAGTTTTGAGGAGGATGTCCAGTGGGGTATACCCCATTTGGATCTTCCTCTCATTAAAAAATGGACAGGGGCAGCATTGCAGTTGAAAGTGTTCTGTTTGGAACAGGGGGTTAGGGCTGTTAATGGGAGGTCCATCTCTGATAGGCAGGGCTCGCAAACCTTTAACAATGGGTTGCGAAGTAGTCGCATTGATTTTATTTTCCTTAACAAGGAACTTTGGCCCTCCCTAGTAGATATGGTAGTTTGGGAGCGGACCGAGAGTGACCATAACCCCTTAGTTCTTTCCATGCAGCTCAAAGGCAATACTATTCCTGTTAGTCAGGTGCCTGGAACTGCATATGTAGAAGCATATTTAACTAATGATACAAGGAGACTTAAATGGACTAATATTATTAAAAAAAAGAGCATTTACAGCAGATGAGTGAGTTAGTAGTGAGTGCAACAGCGACTCTTCAAAATTGTGCAACTCAAGAGGAGGTGAACTTAAAGGTTTCTCAGGTCCACAGTGATTTCTTTAATAAGCTTAAAGGCTTTTTTTACTACTATGGCAAAAGAAAACCAGACTCATTCGGGCATGAAGGCTGCTGCTTGGTATGGTCAATCATGTAGAAAAGCCTATAGTATTCTAGCTAGGGCAATAAGATCTAAGAACCGGGGGGATATAAGAAAGGCAAGGGTGGGGTACAAGTTGACCCAACAGAAAGCTAAAAAGGAATGGGACAAACAATACTGGGCAGAGCTGCTCAAGGATTGTACAGGGAGAAGCATGGTCACTTTTTGGGTAGGGGTGAATCGAGCCGTGTGCCAGTGAACCATGTAGCTCCTGAGCAGTGGGTTTCTCACTATAAGGCCCAGTTTGCAACTACGAACCCCACACAGGAAAATTTTTAATTGCCATGTGTTAAACCTATTCTGTATTTTACAAAGAAAGAGGTGGAAACATCATTATAATTAGTCTCTAGAGGCAGGGCACCTGGGTTGGATTGCATCCCGGCGGATCTGTTCCTCCATGATATAATTAATTGGACATCCTACATTCAGCTCCTTGTGAATGCTATTGCCAGTGTGTACTGCTCGATTTTTCCGGTCTTATTGTGTTGAAGGGTGATTTAGGTGACTTCAGTCTCTTTCCATTCAAGTCTAAGGGTTAGAGTAGTGAATGGAGCCTATTTACTAGGCACTTCGACATGATTCTGTGCTCTTCCCCATAGATCAGGGCTTGCACATATAGCCTAGGGGATAGATTTGTTAGTATTAGGGACAACCTGTCCTGTAGTGAGGGTATTTCATGGAGCCGTGCTGAATGCAGGCCTGGTAGGCCTCAAACGGGAGAGACTCCATCTTTCTTTCTGCTCCGGCAGCTTGAGCTGCTTCTAGGGTAAAGGGGATGTTTTAGTTAGGAGGTGTTATTCGCTTGGAGAGAACCGGTTCAGGCCGGCCCTTATCGAAGGATTGTATTTTTCTTCATGCCGAAGACACTACATCAGGCCGGCCGGCTGGGAAAGTGTCCTTGGTACGGGGAGGTACAAGAATTTGGTGGGCGGCAGGTTACGGGCTGGAATTTTCCATGAGGAAATGCACATCTATATTAGTAAAAGTTTGAGGCAGATACTGGCACTTGCTTCTAGTCCATGGGCGGCACCTGGCCGTTAGTAGTAAAGCTGCTACTTATTCCAGGGAAGACAGATGACAAACTTGGAGGTGGAGAAAAACCGAGAAATAGATATTCCAAAGAGAAGAGAGTAGCCGATGAGGAAGAGGTCCCAGTGACTCGGAGAGGGAGACGGGAGTAAACCCGTGATTGCGGAGGTGTGACTTCCAGGCGAAGCCGAGGCGCAGACGAGAAGGGAACCTAGATGACCATTGAGTGCAGGCTACATACGACCAAGGTGATGTCAACCCCTTACTATTAGAGTGTACAACTTAATCTTTCACTTATCTTTGCAGGTTATGTGATATGTATTATGTTCCGTGAGTGTGCATGTAATAACTAAATAAAGTATTAAAGCGATATGTGCTACGTGTTCTTGTGTAAGAGGGTAACCTATTCTTCTAGTCAGCTGTGACTTGACATGAACAGATGTTAATCCTGATCAGGTAGGTGGTAACTGAATAAGGGAGAAGGGAGCCCTTCGAACTGGGGAACAAGTTGTGCTCAACTAGCTGTCTTTGTGTGATCTGATATATAGTAACACTGATTCCCTTGTTATATGCCGTGGTAATTATAGGATGAACTCGTGCTAAGGCTGCCGTCTGGGCAGGAAGTCCTGGGTCCGTTTGGGACCGCGAGGCTGTGGCTGCCGTCTGGGCAGGAAGTCCTGGGTCCGTTTGGGACCGCGAGACTGTGGCTGCCGTCTGGGCAGGAAGTCCTGGGTCCGTTTGGGACCGCGAGGCTGTGACTTGTCTAAGGCTGCCGTCTGGGCAGGAAGTCCTGGGTCCGTTTGGGACCGCGAGGCTGTGGCTGCCTTCTGGGCAGGAAGTCCTGGGTCTGTTTGGGACCGCGAGGCTGTGGCTGCCATCTGGGCAGGAAGTCCTGGGTCCGTTTGGGACCGCGAGGCTGTGGCTGCTGTCTGGGCAGGAAGTCCTGGGTCCGTTTGGGACCGCGAGGCTGTGGCTGCCGTCTGGGCAGGAAGTCCTGGGTCCATTTGGGACCGCGAGGCTGTGACTGCCGTCTGGGCAGGAAGTCTGTGGCTGCCGTCTGGGCAGGAAGTCCTGGGTCCGTTTGGGACCGCGAGGCTGTGACTTGTAGGTCTTGGTATATATAGTAGGAATTCCCTGTCCTTAGGTGGTACATATATGTGGTTATTTAGGTGTAAACAGGCCCTAGGGAGGGGGTAACGTTCTGGTTTGGGTTAGAGAGGCTCTGCTGAGCGGGTTCTATCTGATCCAAAGACCCAAGCAGAACATTTGGCGTCACGAACCGTTTACGAAACCTGTGTGCGTTGTGGTTGTCTTGTGTTTGCTTTCGGTGCGTGCGTGGTTTTGTTTGCATTTTATTTTTGTATATTTCTGTGTATAGTTTTTATTTTTCTTCCTTCTTTTCTTTTTCTTCTTTTCTTCTTTTTCCTTTTTCACGATGTTTTCTAAAAAGTCTAAATCTACTTTTAAGTTGCCCGTTGATATTCCCGGATGGGATTCAACGCCTTATGAAGCCTTGGCCCGTGAGTGGGCTGATTCTACTGGTTTGAGTGAGAATTGGAATTCTTCTTTGGGGCTGGCAGAGCCGGCTAATGTGATTGCTTGTTTGCAGAAGGCACCCGTATCGAAGGGTGAGGAAATTCCCATTTTGGGGCGCAGAGGTTGGATTCTTTTGTCTGCATACAGGATTTTGCATGAGAGATTGTTGAAGTTACAGATATCTCTTAAGGATGTGGAAGCGCACTTTGTTGAGATTCAGAATTCTCATACTTTGTTGCGGTGTCAAAATAAGTTGCTTGCTGATAAACTTGAGACTTACCAAACTATTGCCGAACGGGCGGCTGTGCGAATTGCTCGTTATAAATACAAGAACAGGCGCGGTCGGGTTTCGACGCGAAAGGTGCGTCTGGTCGTGGCGACAGCCGGGCTGGATTGGAATCCTGATGAATGGGATGGTAATATCTGGAACTCGACTGATTCTTGTTCCTCGGGTGAGGAGTCTGCCAAGCGCGAGTCTTCTCGCTCCCGCCATGATTGTAAGTCTGCTTCTCGCACCTTTGATGGTGCACCCCGTGATTACGCTCGTTCTTCGAGTGGGATCAATGCTTCTTCCACTGATTGTCCCTCTACGAGTACCGGTCGAGCTCCTTGTGATGCTCATCCCGCGGTCTCGGTGCATCCAGTTTTTCGTCGGAAGTTGCAGCAGTCTCCCGCTGCTCCGCAGGGTGTTTCTTTAGACTCTTTAGAGGACTTTACTCAACAAGAAATTAGTGATATTTTGCAGCGATTTCGGCAGCGAGCTGGTGAGACCTTGCTCACATGGATGGTGCGCCTTTATGAACTGGGCGCTGCTGGCATTATGTTAGATAATGGCGATTGTTTGAAGTTTTGTTCCTTGAGTTCGGATTCTACTGTACAGGATCATTTTCGTAACTATAATGGTGGTGGTCGAATTTCTTTACTTCAATTGGCGACTGAGGGTTGTAATATAAAATATCCCACTGAGTCTGATTGGCCTGTGAATGACAAACCGTGGTATACTTTGCGTGACGCTGCACAACGTCTCAAAGAGGAGGTGATGAAAACGGCAATTTTTCTAGGTACTGCTGACAGGTTGCTTGATGGTTCGTTGACATCTTCTGTGCGGAACCGTATCATTCGATCTTCCCCTGTTGCCTATAAGCAGGTCATGATGACTTTATTGATTAATCAGACTGGTAACGTGTTATCTACGGTTTTGGAATCGGTCCGCCAACTCGGTGAGTTGGGTGAGTGGTTTAAACCTGAACGTCAGTCCCGGCCTGACACTCGTACTCCTGGTGAAAATAAACTTACTAGACGTGATATTTTTTCTGGTCTTCTGGCTGATGGTGTGCGGAGGGAGGACATTGATGGTGAGACTACCGCTCGTTTGTGGGAGTTGTTTCGCAAACGTGGCTTGGATCGAAAGGAGGGTGCCCGGCGTGTTCGGACCACTGAGTGTGATCGTGGTGGTTCTGACGGTAGCGGTGATGACGACCGCCGTGGGCGCTCTGTTCATCGTGATGATCGACGTTCTGCACGTGATGTGTCCCCCCGTCGAGAGAGAGACAGGGAGAGAGAGGGGGAAAGAGAAAGGGGGAGAACTGACTATGTTCACAGCAGACGTAGAGATGATAGGGATCAATCCCCTGAGTTGAGGAGGAGAGAGGATCGTCACAGTTTGGTCGATCGTAACCCGCAGTACAATGCAGAAGATACGAATCCGTTCCGTACTGGGAATGGATATGAACAGGAGGTACCGATACCTAAGAAGCGTGAGAGTCTTTATCCTGATTTATCCTGGTATACAGAATGCAGTAAGAATGATTAGGAAAGAGGTCAAGCTCCGGTACACAGATGGGCTCACAGAGATAACAGACCCTATGTAGATATTGACATTTATTGGAGACATCGTAATATCCAAAGGGCCCGAGCATTGGTAGATACAGGAGCGGAGGCCACTCTTATTCATGGAAAATCGAAGAAGTTTACAGGTCAGCCTTTTACTATTACCGGATTAGGTGGAAAAGAAACCCCTGCAGTTCAAACTTTGCTTGAAATGAGAATAGGTAGAATTCCTAGAAAAGAGTATTCTGTACTAGTAGTGCCACTTCTAGAATTCATAATTGGGATTGATATTTTGAGAGGAATGACTTTGCATCTAGATGACGGATGTTACCAATTTGGAACAACGCATTATATATCGTCCAGACCTATACGGGTTGGTCGTTTAAGAATGCCTCCCATACAAGTTCCCCATGCGACAAAAGTGGTTTGTCAGAAGCAGTATCGTATTCCAGGTGGTCATGAGGAGATTAGTACCACTATTCAGGAGTTAGTGGATGCAGGAGTCATAACCCCAGTTACTTCTGCTTGGAATAATCCTGTTTGGCCGGTGCGTAAGAGTGATAACTCTTGGCGCATGACCGTTGATTATCGAGAATTGAACAAGCACACACCCTCTTTGACTGTTGCAGTACCGGATGTTATTACACTAATTGAGAGAATCCAAAAGCATCCAGGTACATGGTACGCGTCCATTGATATTGCTAATGCTTTCTTTTCAATTCCGATTGCCCCAGAGTGTCAGGAACAATTCAGTTTTACGTGGAACGGGTGTCAGATGACGTTTAGAAGTCTTCCCCAGGGCTATGTGCATAGTCCTACGATATGTCACCGGCTGGTGGCAGAGCATTTGGCTGAGGTACCGGTTCATCCCCAAATTCAGATATGTCATTATATTGATGATGTTTTGATCCAAGGCGAAACACAAGAGGAAGTTCAGACCCAATTAGACAGAGTCATTGAGTGCCTGCGTGAGAAAGGTTGGGAGATCAACCCAGATAAATTGCAAGGTCCGTCCCAGGCTGTAAAATTTTTGGGTATTAATTGGCATGAAGGGCACCGTGAAGTGATCCCTCAGGTTAAACAGAAGATTCTTGATTTTGCAGTTCCTAGAAATAGGAAAGAAGCCCAGAGCTTCATTGGTCTGTTTGGCTTTTGGCGCCAGCATATTCCTCATTTGAGTCAAAATTGGCCCCCTTGTACCGGGTCACGCGTAAAAAGAATGCATTTGAATGGGATAAACCACAGCAAGATGCGTTTAGTCTGGCAAAAGAGGCAATTCAACATGCTCTGGATTTATGGCCTGTACGTGATGGTGACGTGGATTTGAATGTGTCTGTACAGGGCCTTTATGCAAATTGGAGTTTGTGGCAGAAACAAGGCAGGAGTAAAGTACCGTTAGGTTTTTGGACCAAAAAGTTACCTGATGCTGGTGAGCGTTACACACCCTTTGAGAAACAGTTACTTGCTTGTTATTGGGCTCTGGTGGATACCGAGCAATTGACTTTGGAACATGATATAGTTCTGCGTCCGGAAATTCCTATCATGCAGTGGGTTCTGAGTTCGCCGAAAACTCACCGAATTGGACACGCTCAAGAGGCGAGTGTGATTAAATGGAAATGGTACATACAAGACAGGGCACGTGTGGGCCCGAAAGGAGTTGCTTCTTTACATGAGCAGGTGGCGCGAGCGCCATCGACTGAGACTGAGAGTGAATGTTCCGTACCTTTAGCACAGGAGTCTCCTGTCAAGTGGGGTAAGCCTTTTGATGATTTGTCCGCAGCGGAAAGAAACCATGTTTGGTTCACTGATGGTTCAGCGAGGTTTATAGGGATGACACGGCACTGGAAGGCGGTGTCCTATAATCCGGTCACACAGAAATTGTTGAGCACAACTGGTGAAGGTAAAAGCAGCCAATTTGCCGAGCTTTATGCTGTTTACCAAGTTTTGAAACAAGAGTTACCTGGTACATGTCATATTTTCACTGATTCTTAGTCTACTGCCAATGGACTGGCTGTTTGGTTGCCAACTTGGCATTCCCATAATTGGAAGTTACATTCCAAAGAATTATGGGGAAAAGAGTTATGGCAAGAAATTTGGGAGATGCTCCCACAGAGTACTGTTACAATCTTCCATGTGGACGCTCACACCCCGATAGATTCTCTTGACAAATTTTTTCATAACATTGCAGATGAGAAGTCGAAAATTGCTGAGGCAGTGGTGGACAGGCAAGATTCTGATATTGCGGGATTGGCGAAATGGGCACACCAGAAGGCAGGACATTTTGGAGAGAAGGCCACTAGCAGGTGGGCTGCTGATCGAGGAATTTATATTCCCTTAGATTTAATCAAAAATGTTATTTTACACTGCCCCGTTTGTCAGCATATCAGACGGCGTAAGGTGCCCCAAATTGTTAAAGGTCATTTACATCGCGGCAAACTGCCCGCTCAAATTTGGCAGATCGATTACATTGGTCCACTTCCTATGAGTAGGAATTGTCAATATGTTTGCACTATTGTTGATACATACAGTGGCCTGCTGGTGGCCCTTCCCTGTAAGCAAGCTACCCAATTGAATACCATTAAAACATTAGAATTAATTATGATGTACTATGGTGTGCCATTCCAAATTCAATCTGATAATGCATCCCATTTTCGTGGAAGATTGGTACAGGAATTCTGTGCGGAAAACAATATTGAATGGATATTCCATATCCCCTACTACCCACAGGCCTCGGGCCTGGTGGAGAGATTGAATGGCCTGCTAAAGGACCAGCTGCGTAAGTTAACGGATGACAAGTATAAAAATTGGCGAGACTTTTTGCCCCAAGCACTATTGATTTTGAATAATCGTCCTTTTTTAAATGCTGAATCTCCACTTATGCGTTTGTTTCCCCCGAATGCTGAGGCTATGCCTAATGAAATCAGAGAAACTGTGATGTATTGGGAAATTACTCCCGGGGCTTTGGCTCCATGTAGAGCGACCCCAGGGTCGGCAGGTTTAGACTTGCATGCTATGGATGACATTGTTATAAAAAGTAGAGATCGAGTCATCATAGAGACAGGTGTTGGTGTTCAGATACCACCTGGAAATTTCGGATTGATCGCCCCTAGATCGGGGCTGGCTGTAAAAGGCATTCAGGTGCTTGGAGGAATTATCGACAGTGATTATCAGGGAGAGATTAAGGTGCTCCTGCTGAATAGCAGTGAGGTTGATCTACTGATACATCGCACTGACCGAGTGGCTCAATTACTCATAATGCCTGTTTTCAGTGGTGTATTAATGAAAGGCACTGCTCCAACGATGCTAACTGTACGTGGCCAGAAAGGTTTTGGCTCCACGGATAATCCTGGGGCCAGAGTTTGGGTGCAGTCGCCTAAGAATCCCCCTGAACAGGCAGAGGTCATTGCCACCGGTCAGGATAATACCATTTTGGTTATGAGACCAGGGAAAGATAGCTGGGAAGCGGTCCCGGCTGATAAATGTTATTTACGAGAATGATTAATGCCTGTATTTGGTTCTCTTTCAGATCATTCTTTGGATTGTTGCTGCAGGATGTGTCGGAGCCGGACTGTTTTCGGACTGGTACGACGAGAAAGGAGGGATCCTATCAACCCGGGATGAACTGGGAACCCGAGTGTTGCGTTCCTTCGCTGCATGGGATTCATCATCGAACTTTTGGACCGCACTGGCTAAGAGGGTGACTGACGCCCCTCACTTCTGTTTGACACCGATGAGATCTGTTCATGACATTCTGGCGACCTGCCTAGTTGCTGTCCCCGCCTCATTGGAAACTTTAACTCATATTTTTAATGTCTCGAAGGCCCGTCCCAATATTCTCCTGGGTGATTTTGCTACCCATGTATATTGCCCCCTATGTATTGAATTGCCGAACGAGCAAACGCCCATCCAGTCCCAAATACTTACTTATAATATCACACAAGGTGATTTGTGCTTCTTTCTTACGTGTAATCCTAGTGCGATCTCTGAATGTCTGCGCCTAAAACTAAAAGGCGCCACTTCGTTTACAACCCACGAACGGACTTTGTGCTTTCAAAGGACACCGACCACATGTGTTTCAGTTCAGAACAATATGACTTGTAATAGTTTGGTAGTTACCCCCAGTCACTATCGCACGATGTTACTACCTGCCGGATGGCTTTTCTCATGTGGTAATACTTCCTGGCCATTTGTCCCTGCAAACATTTCCGGAGGCCCTTGTGCCATTACGAGACTCAGTTTGTTGATGTTCGCATCGCATCCGAATGCCAACTCTCGTGTGCTTCGAGATACTGTAATGTTACAGGAGGATTGTGACCCATGTTTGCATTTATATTCCAAGTCTGAATACCTTAGCTTAGCTGTTTCAATTATTGGTGTTCCTGCTTTGGCGGTTTATAATGCCAAATCTATTGGGAAAATGGCCTGCTGGATGGTGAAATCTATTAATCATACTTCTACAATTTTGTCTGACATGCTATTAGACGCCCAGGGTGAACGTAGGGCCATTTTGCAAAATAGAGCAGCCATTGATTATCTTTTGCTTAAACATGGACATGATTGCTCGGACTTTGAAGGTCTCTGTTGTTTTAACTTGTCTGACCATACACAATCCATTCGTGCTCACATCGACAAGTTGCGTGACTTAACAGAAGAAGTTAGAAAACACATTGACCAGGGCTGGTTTGACTGGCTCTTTAATTGGTTACCTGATATACACTTGCTACGCCAAATATTAGGTGGTATTTTGATTACTATTGCTGTTTTGATTTCTATCTGTTGCTTTATTCAGTGTATTCCTTCATTATTTCAATTCTGCACACTTGGTACTAGACATAGACCAGTTAGCTTTGTTTCATATTATTCTTCCACAGATGTTAGCTCCATTTAATGAATGTATAATAGACTGAAGTCAAGGGTGAAATGTACTGCTCGATTTTTCCGGTCTTATTGTGTTGAAGGGTGATTTAGGTGACTTCAGTCTCTTTCCATTCAAGTCTAAGGGTTAGAGTAGTGAATGGAGCCTATTTACTGGGCACTTCGACATGATTCTGTGCTCTTCCCCATAGATCAGGGCTTGCACATATAGCCTAGGGGATAGATTCGTTAGTATTAGGGACAACCTGTCCTGTAGTGAGGGTATTTCATGGAGCCGTGCTGAATGCAGGCCTGGTAGGCCTCAAACGGGAGAGACTCCATCTTTCTTTCTGCTCCGGCAGCTTGAGCTGCTTCTAGGGTAAAGGGGATGTTTTAGTTAGGAGGTGTTATTCGCTTGGAGAGAACCGGTTCAGGCCGGCCCTTATCGAAGGATTGTATTTTTCTTCATGCCGAAGACACTACATCAGGCCGGCCGGCTGGGAAAGTGTCCTTGGTACGGGGAGGTACAAGAATTTGGTGGGCGGCAGGTTACGGGCTGGAATTTTCCATGAGGAAATGCACATCTATATTAGTAAAAGTTTGAGGCAGATACTGGCACTTGCTTCTAGTCCATGGGCGGCACCTGGCCGTTAGTAGTAAAGCTGCTACTTATTCCAGGGAAGACAGATGACAAACTTGGAGGTGGAGAAAAACCGAGAAATAGATATTCCAAAGAGAAGAGAGTAGCCGATGAGGAAGAGGTCCCAGTGACTCGGAGAGGGAGACGGGAGTAAACCCGTGATTGCGGAGGTGTGACTTCCAGGCGAAGCCGAGGCGCAGACGAGAAGGGAACCTAGATGACCATTGAGTGCAGGCTACATACGACCAAGGTGATGTCAACCCCTTACTATTAGAGTGTACAACTTAATCTTTCACTTTTCTTTGCAGGTTATGTGATATATATTATGTTCCGTGAGTGTGCATGTAATAACTAAATAAAGTATTAAAGCGATATGTGCTACGTGTTCTTGTGTAAGAGGGTAACCTATTCTTCTAGTCAGCTGTGACTTGACATGAACAGATGTTAATCCTGATCAGGTAGGTGGTAACTGAATAAGGGAGAAGGGAGCCCTTCGAACTGGGGAACAAGTTGTGCTCAACTAGCTGTCTTTGTGTGATCTGATATATAGTAACACTGATTCCCTTGTTATATGCCGTGGTAATTATAGGATGAACTCGTGCTAAGGCTGCCGTCTGGGCAGGAAGTCCTGGGTCCGTTTGGGACCGCGAGGCTGTGGCTGCCGTCTGGGCAGGAAGTCCTGGGTCCGTTTGGGACCGCGAGGCTGTGGCTGCCGTCTGGGCAGGAAGTCCTGGGTCCGTTTGGGACCGCGAGGCTGTGACTTGTCTAAGGCTGCCGTCTGGGCAGGAAGTCCTGGGTCCGTTTGGGACCGCGAGGCTGTGGCTGCCGTCTGGGCAGGAAGTCCTGGGTCTGTTTGGGACCGCGAGGCTGTGGCTGCCGTCTGGGCAGGAAGTCCTGGGTCCGTTTGGGACCGCGAGGCTGTGGCTGCCGTCTGGGCAGGAAGTCCTGGGTCCGTTTGGGACCGCGAGGCTGTGGCTGCCGTCTGGGCAGGAAGTCCTGGGTCCATTTGGGACCGCGAGGCTGTGAATGCCGTCTGGGCAGGAAGTCTGTGGCTGCCGTCTGGGCAGGAAGTCCTGGGTCTGTTTGGGACCGCGAGGCTGTGACTTGTAGGTCTTGGTATATATAGTAGGAATTCCCTGTCCTTAGGTGGTACATATATGTGGTTATTTAGGTGTAAATAGGCCCTAGGGAGGGGGTAACGTTCTGGTTTGGGTTAGAGAGGCTCTGCTGAGCGGGTTCTATCTGATCCAAAGACCCAAGCAGAACACAGTGGAGCATCTATGCCCGATACATGGTCAGGAGCAGTAATTCTCCCAATTTTTAAGAAAGGGGACCGCTCCAATCCAGGTAATTATAAGCCTATAAGTCTCATTGACTGCATACAGAAAGTTTCAGCTAGGATGGTACTAAGCCGAATCCAGGCCTGGATGGACGAATTTGATATTTTGTCACCACTTCAGGCAGGCTTCCGTTCCTGTACTAGTACTATTGACCAGGTTTTTAGGTTTATCTTAGTTTATTGGTGTGTGGTAATTTTAGGCGGGGGCACTATTTATGCTGCTTTTGTCGACCTTAAGTCGGCCTTTGACCTCGTCCCTCGCGCCAAAATGTGGAGAACCTTTTTGAAACTAGGTATGCCACTTGAAATATTGGCTTTTTTGGTTACCCTACATGATGCTAATTATGCACAGGTAAATTGGGATATGCAGGGGAGTGTCACACAAAGGTTTCCTATAAAAAAGGGGGTTCGCCAGGGGTGCGTTCTGGCACCAACCCTCTTTTCATTGTAAATCAACAAGGTAGTCCAGTTTTTCCAGAACTATCCCACTGATGCTCCAACCTTAGCAGGTTTGAAGATCCCGTTGCTTATGTTGGCAGATGATACTTTGATACTCTCCAAGACACAGAAGGGTTTACAGTCTGCCCTGGAGAGATTTGAGGAGTTCTGTCAGGATCACGATCTCCTAGTGAATGTAGAGAAAACGAAATTTATGGTTCTACATAAACACAAGGTTATTAATGGTAGAGTTGAAATGAAGGAAGGTATCCTGGAACAGACTCAGAACTTTACTTACTTGGGGGTAACTATTGGTAGTAAACTTAGTTGGAAGCCTCAGATTAGACTATTGACTCTTAGGCATGCTCAACTGTCAGGTGCCCTGCTGAAGGAGCAGCGTCTCTCTTACACTAAACCTGTTGCTCCAGTCCTTAAACTATATAATACTAAAATTAGTGCCTCGGTCTTGTATGGGGCCGAATTGTGGGGCTTCGACAATCTAGCCCCCTTAGTATCAGCCCAAAATAAAATTTTTAGGGCATTGACTGGCCTTCCCCAGTCAACTCCCTTATTGCCCCTTTTTTTAGATCTTGGCTGTTATTCTATTGAAGATATGGCACAATTTAGACCGGTGGTATACTGGAGAAGGCTCTGGGTTACCCCAGAGCTGTCTAGGTATGCACAAGCACTCTTGGAAGTTAGGGAGGCTGACAGCATGCATAAAATTTTATGCCTGAGACGGGTAAAAATCACTCTCTGTGAGATGGGGATGAGTAGATTGTGGGTAAATCCCGTCGAAAACCCCTTTCCTGCAAAACATGAATATAAGGCAGCATATTGGAATATGATTAAAACAAAGCTTTTTTCAGCCTTAACAAGACCATCATTATCCAGGGATTACTTTGAACATAAGCATGAGGTGGAGTATGAAAATTATTGGGACCTTATCACTTCTACTAGAGACAGGAAACTTTACCACCAATTTAGGGTGGGATCACTTCCCACTAATTTATTTGTTAGTAAATGGCACACCCTGAACCACAGCAAATGTTCATTTTGTCCAACGCAGAATGAATCGTTAGCACACATTTTATTTGCCTGTCCAGCTTATAAAACTCCTAGGCACAGATGGTTAAAAACCTATCTGTTTAAACCTGGGGACTAGGTTAAGCAGTGAAGCACGAAGGATCCTAAAAACTGCTACTAATGAATCCATTGTGATTGCCGTTGCCAAGTTCTTAAGCTGGATGTGGGTTATACGTGCAAAGGAGAGGAGGCAATGATAATTGTCTCCTTGTATGCTGTTGGGGGCGAATAATATTATGTATCGTGCACCTTTGATTATAATGTAATTATGATGATTATATATACCATGGTGGGAGCCTTTTTTTTTTAGAGAGATTTTTAATAATTTTAAATATTTATTATATATTTATCTATCTTTTCATTGTGGATCTGCTAGCCTCTTGTATATCATCTTTTTTAATGTATAAACTTGCTCCCATTGATGTTTATGAAATTTACCATTATGTTTTTATGTCAAATAACTTGCTTGCATTGATAGTTTAGGATTTTTAATGGATTTGTCTTTCATGATTTTAAATCAAAATAAAGACTTAATGACTGACTGACTGAGTTAAATGCCTTCATTTTGAGATTTTCAGCACAGCAGGTAAGAGTCCCGCTCTTCACATTTCAGGGCCCAACATGTTTCGAACAGCTGGTGTTCATGATCACGGGCAAATGAACAGAATGCGGTAGGCATGATGAGGAACACCCTGATAAGTATTTGAAGACCCGTCTCTGTGGGCGTATGCTGCAAGGCACTCTGATATTCGTAGTTCCTCACCTTTTCCCCAATATGGGTGCCACCACAGTCTGAACTGTATTTCAGTATTTCCACAGTGGGTGAGAATGGAACTGGAAACACTGCGGTACTGTTCATAAAAGAGTCTCAAAAGCGGCCCCTCTGCTCAACAGCGCTCGGTACTTCCAAATGCCAGATCTGCAAAATATGCAGCGAGCATCTTCGCGGCCGAGCAAAGCCACTAAACATCACACAAGAAGGTCGCCCCACATGAAGATGCTGCTACGAAGAGTTAAATGCCTTTATTTTGAGATTTTCAGTACAGCAGGTAAGAGTCCCACTCTTCATATTTCAAGGCCCAACGCGTTTCGAACAGCTGGTGTTCTTGATCACGGGCAAATGAACAGAAAGCGGCAGGCATGATGAGGAACACCCTGAAAAGTATTTGAAAACCCGCCTCTGTGGGCGTATGCTATAGAGCACTCTGGTATTCGTAGTTCTATGGTTTTGTATGAGTGAAATGTCCAACTAACTATAACATGTCTGAAACCTATGGTTTTTCAGTGAATTTCTAGGGTTTTTTAAATGCTAATTTCTAACTATGACATGACTGAAACCTATGTTTTTTTCAGTGAATTTCAAAGGTTTTTTAAATGCTAATTTCTAACTATAACGTGCCTGAAACCTATGGTTTTTTCAGTGAATTTAAAAGGTTTTTTAAATGCTAATTTCTATCTATAATATGCCTGAAACCTATGGTTTTTCAGTGAATTTCAATTTTTTTTAATGCTAATTTCTAATTATAATGTTCATTTAACCTATAGTTTTTTCCGACACCCAAGAAGGACACAACACCCACTGCCACAACCCTCAGGACCTCCCCCCGTACCACCCCTCTCCCTACTACCACCAAGGCATTGCAGAACAGGACAGCGAACCCTCCAAAAATGGCATGGCCCCTCAGCCATATAATAGCTTAATGTTGGGAAATGTGGCAATCGTTTTTTCAGTAAATTTGATTTTTTTTTAAATACTAATTTCTAGCTTTAATGTTCCTGAGACCTATGTTTTTTTGTGAATTTCAAAGGTTATTTAAATACTAATTTCTAATTATAATGTTCATAAAACCTATGTTTTTCTCAGTAATTTTGAAAAAAAAGTGATATTTTTTAACTTTTATATCCTAAAAATAGTTTTTGTAATTTTTTTTATTTGTTATTTAAACTATATAATGTATTCTTCTTTTTTAAATATTAAACAAATGTATACAGTATGAAAGGGAGCCCAGCCCAGAGCCACATCTGAAGACCAACACATGTCATAGACCTACTGATCAAGCAGCTTTGACACCCAAGAACGCCACAACACCCACCACCACCACCAGGACCCCCCCTCTATCACCGAGGCAGCGCAGAACAAGACAGCGAACTTTCTGAAAATGGCATAGCCACTCAGCCACACAATAGCTGAATATTGGGACAGGTGTGAACGAACTATATGTGAATAAAGCAATTCACCCATGAATAACAATGCACACAATGCAAAGTGTAGCGGTGATGGGCTGGACACATCTCAGTATACAGAACACACACCTCTCCATGTGCACAAATACTACTGGTGCTTGTAGTGTTGTGGACAGTGGACCCAACCATGTTACGTCAAACACTAGGGAAGAGCTCAGTCATGTAGCTGTGTCGTCCCCCCGTAAGCATAAACATAACCGGAGTGGGCTGGTCTAACGTACGCCACTTCACGGAAGGAGTGTGAATAAATAGGCCGGGGCTCTGGGCGTGGTTCACTTGTGAACTGTGAAGACCAACGACTGTACCAGAGCGGCGGGCCTCACCCTGCCAAGAGGCTGCCGCCATGACCGTGGGTCTCCTTGAACACAGGCCCCCTGCGAACCCAGCAGCACAGCACCGCACCGCAGACTTATGTCTATACAGACTACTGCCTTCGATCTACACTGCGCACAGTGGGCATCACAATTCACATGGAGTAGAGATTGCAGATGATGCAGTCCAGTACGCAAGATACATTGCTCCCAGTGCGGCCCTCTCGGACCATACATCATCGCAGGGTGTACACAGGCTGAGTGCTTCAGGTGCCACTAACTCAGTGCACCACAAGTCATCGCCACGTGCCCTTATTGAGGCAGAATTCAACAGACAAAAGACATTTGTCCGAGTGCGGCTCCCACTCACTGCACCACAAGTCATCGCCATGTGGCCTTATTGAAGCAGAATTCAACGCAAGCCGCAACACATGGTGCCACTAACCCTGTTCAACACAAGCCAGCGATACGTGGTGCCACTAACCCTGTTCAACACAAGCCGCGACACATGGTGCCACTAACCCTGTTCAACAGAAGCCGGCGACACGTGGTGCCACTAACCCTGTTCAACACAAGCTGATCCCACATGTGGAACTGTGTCCTGAGTCCTGAATGGCAGTGACCCCAAGTCCGTCGCAGCGACCACAGCACTAGACTCCCTTTGATCAGTCAGGCATATTTCCATATGGAAGACCGGCAACACGTGGTGCCACTAACCCTGTACAACACAAGGCGCGACACGTTTAGTGAGGCGTATTTGCATATGGAAGGCCAGCGACATGTGGTGCCACTGAACCTGACCTACGCAGGCGGGCGGGGCCAGCAACCTATGCATGTGGCTGTAGCCCCTTGCTCACCGCTACCTCTATCCTACACTGCGGTCAGCAGGGCTCACAATTCAGATAGAGTTGCGATTGCAGATGATGCAGTCCAGTAAACAAGACACATTGCTCCAGTGCACCCCGTCTGCACCAAGCATCACCACAGGCTCATACACTCTCAATGCTTCTGGTGCCACTAACTGTGCACCTCAACTGAACGCCATATGGCTATGGGCCCTTGCTGACCGCTGCCTCTGACCTACACTGCGGTCATCAGGGCTCACAATTAAAATTAAGTTTTGATTCATTAATTACAGAGTCCAGTAGGCAAGTAACTATCACAGACCTAAACCCTACATAATATCCTTTTAGTATCCTTGCTTCAAGAACTTTTGTTATATCAGTTAAAGCTTTAGTACAATGACCAAATTCATCTTCAAGTGCAAACAAACACTCAAGTCAAGTCAACTTTATTCGGAGTAATTTTACATCCATAAAATCATTTTAAAATAAGAATGAAATAATTTCAATCCTTTACAGTGTTAAAAAAGTCAATAATTCATATCTTTCTCATAATCAAATTAAAAATACACATTCTTAAAATTTCACATGAGCAGAGTGGTACATTGTATTCAGTTTTAAAATATCACTAAATTCAATCCTTAAAATCTTCATATAGTAAGGCATCTAGATAAAACAATTCATTTCTAATCTTAATTGCCCTTTGTATAAAAGAGATTACAGAATACACCGTTTTTGCATTTTCGAATTTGCAGAGATGGAAACAAACACATTTATACTGGTAGATTCTATTAGTAGGAATAATCATTTTTTTTTTCCTGATCTCAGTATAGAAATTACAGAACAATAAGAAGTGCAAAGTAGTCTGTGGAGTTTTTCCATCGCATGGGCAGTTAGGGAATTTGTACGACCACCTTTACCTACTTGGGAACGCTACTATATAATGCAGGGTACCAAGTCTAAGTCTTGTTAAGTAAAATCTGTGTTGAATCTTGCTTACAAGAGACAAATATATTTGGGTGCCTAGTGTGGAGGGGATTTCACAATAGTTGATAACACTTTGTTTGTGACTTATATTTTCCATTCTATCATGTTCCTTTTCGGTGGCATATCTCAACTTTAAATCACATTTGCTAACATTCTGAATAAGCTCGGGCTTCACCTTAACAAAATCTATCTTACAGTATGCTAGCAGAATGTGAATATGCTCCATCCACGGAATTTTCCTTCCTTTGTCCAAGGACAGACAGTCTCTTATTAAGTCCTTCGTCAGTTTGGTTTCTTCTTTCAACCAAAGCCCTCTCCAAAATGTGAGCCCCATTAAATTAATAAAATCGCTTATGTATGGTACAGATAACTCTTTATGCACTATAAAATTAGATGTTGATTTTGGAACTGCCAGCACTCTGTTTAGGAATGTATTTTCTTTAGTTTGTAAGGACGCAAAATTTGTCCTCCCCCATATAGCTGCCCCATAGCAGGTTCCTGTCACACATTTGCTTCTGTAAAGTGTAAGAATTTCCCTAATGGGCTTATTCCCTAACTTAGCCAGGAATCTAAAACTGCTCTCAACAATTCTTGAAAATTTTAATTCACATGCTTTAATATGTGTATACCAAGTACCTTTTCTGTTAAAGAGTAAGCCCAAATAACAGAAGGTTGGGATTCTACTTTTCTCAATTCCTCCCACTTGATGTGTTTTCTGCTTCAACTTGTTCTTACCACATGTCATGACAAAAGTTTTACTAAGGTTTAACTTGATATTTTTATCAGACATGTATTTATCAAAATTTTCTATTAAGAGTTGTAGCCCATTTGCTGTCCTCGACAGCAACACCGCGTTGTCTGCATAGAGGAGTACTGGAGTTATTCGTGTTCCGATTTTAGGGGCGTCTGCATTTTGTTTTTGTAAAAAGCTGCCCACGTTATTAATGTATAGGGAAAAAAGGAGAGGTGCCAACACACATCCTTGGCGTATTCCCTTCATGCCCCTAAAATCCTTAGTACATTCCCCCATGTTTCTGAACCGTACTCTCGAAGTTAATAGTGTATAAATCTGGGATAAGTATATTATAATATCTATGGGGGCTCCTAGCTCTTTCAAGATTTTCCACAATTTAGCGTGATTGACGAGGTCAAATGCACTTATGAGGTCTACGAAGGAAAGGTGTAACACTCCGTCCTTAGCTATAGTGTACTTTCCTATTAATAACTCAAGGTTTAGGCACTGTTCCACTGTACCCATACCCCTCCTGAACCAATACTGTGCATCTGAGAGGATGTCGTTTTCATCAGCACATTGTTCTAATCGTCCCAACAGTATTCTCCCCATCAGTTTGGAGGTACAGTCCAAGAGGGATATATGGTTCGGTAACAGTTCGCCTTCCCCCTGTCCCCTTTTTTAAATATGGGGACAATAATACTTTCCACCGAGGTGGCTGGCAATACTCCCCCTAGTGCCACATTAAAAATATTTACTAAGATGGGGGTCCAGAAGTCAATGTTACATTTAAATATATCTATAGGTACCCCATCCGGGCCAGCTGCTTTTCCATTACCACTTTTTTGTAGGGCAGATTTAAACTCCCCCAGTGTAATTACTGATGTGTGTACTGGGTTTACTACATTAAAGTTTTTCTTCTTTACGGTCATCTGTAAGACAGCATCAGGGTTAAAAATACCCTTGAAATGTGCGATTCAGTCTTCAGGGGGGACTGCAAATTCAATTTTTGCTAATGAGTTTTCTTTAAAATAGAGGTGATCAATTGTCCTCCAGAATAATGTCGCGTTTCTGGTCTCTACAGACTTAACTAAATTCTTCCAAGCATCCTCACGGATTTAATTTTTTCTTTTGTTTCGGGTACTTTTATAATCTTTCCTCGGGATGCTAATTTTTTCTCTATCTCGTGGTTTTACTTTTAATCCTGTTTTCAGTTCCCTAATCAGCCTGGAGCATTCCCGGTTAAATCATCTAGAATTATTTTCATGGGTCGTTTTTTTCCTTTGGACTGTTAAGTCTTCACTAATTTTTACCATGATATTATTAAAGGCACTTATAATTAATTCATTATGCCCTTTGGCTTAATGTCTGTATCTGATACCTTGCCCCTGGGTTGCTGAGTCAGGCAAAACCTTAGTGTGAGGATAAGGGGATGGTGGTCACTAAGCAAGTTTGGGCAAATTACAAATTGTTCTATCAAGCCCACAACTTTAACTGACACAATAAAGTGGTCAATACATGAAGCTGATCTTGCCCCCACATAAGTATATAAAGATGTTTGTCTGTCTGGGTTTTCCAAATCCAGAACCATTAAATTATACTTATGGGTAAGATCATTAATTGCTTCCCCATAAGTATCATGCTTAAAATGCTGAAAACTTTCCCCAAAACAATCATAGAGTCCACATTGCACACCTGATACAATATCACAAATTTTAATATTGAAATCACCCACCCATATCAGTAAAAATTCCCCTCCGAGTTCATTTAGAAAATGGTCCAGGTCTTTTTTTAATGCCTTTATTTATTCTTGATCTAGTATCATCAAAAATGTTACTATAAAAATGTATCAAAACTGTAGACTGTTTCTCCTCCGAATATAAATAAATCAATTGATAGTACTGTGGCTTATTATAGACTTTCTTTAAAATCAGGGGTGAAGTAAGGGCGATGAAGGTTGCTAGACCACCTTTTGGTCTTCCCATTCTAGATGGGGTTGCATTCGTGCATATAACTTGAAAACCACTAATAAAAAAAGGCTCAGTAGTCCAGGTTTCCTGGATCATCATCACTGCACTGCCCTCTAAAGTTTTTTGCCATTCTTGGTCGTCTACCTTATTTTTGATTCCTGCCACATTCCATTACATTATATTAAGGGACTCAGGACTTGATATACCTACTACCTTTTCCTCCATATCTTCAGGGGGACTAATTTTTGTTGCGTGCTCTGTATTATCTACAAGTTCACTTTTTGCCTCCCTATGAGTCTGTGCATAGCACTCCCCATCCTGAGTATCTGCAGTAGGGATATAATCCATATTTCTCCTAAAAAGACTGCCCACGTTCTCACTGAGTCAATCTATATCACTACAACCTCTAAGAGTTTCATATCTGTTGTAAGTTGAGACAGTTGGTACATTTTATATACACTTCAGAGGAATCTGGGTTTCTAAGTCTAGGTCTATAGAAGAAACCTAGCAGAACGCCATTATATGGTAATTTTTGTTGTGATTTAAAGTTATCGGACTGTTCAACAAGACCTCCAAAAAGTCTCCTACCAATTCCCTGCTACGGAAGTTTACTACAACACAATCACCTGGACAGTCTTTTCTAGAGCTACCCACCCAATTCACGCTCCTCAACATTATTATGTTATGTTGCAAAGCATAAATACCAACATTTGTTTTGGCAGCAAACCAATGTGTCACTCTATTTTTAAGAGAATCATATGTTTCACAGTTTTTGTCTCACAAACTATTTACATTTTTAAGAACAATAACATATGGTGTTGCCTCAGGAGGAAGGTGCAGTGTCTTTTCTGGGGTGGCATTGTCTAGGCCCTCTCGTATATATGTAGTTTTTTCTGGATCCATTCCTGTAGCTGAGTGTGTTAATTCTGTGGGGGGTCTTTGCTCCTTTGTAGCTCACAGAGTATTATTATCTTTTGTAAACGATATGGGTGCACATGCATCAAAAATCAGAAAAGCGAGTCCTTATTAGCGAAAAATAAAGAATCGCAAATAAGAATTCATGTTTCGGGATGCATCTACAGATTCGGTAAAATCTAGCGATTCCTTAAAAATCGCTAAAACTAACGGAAAACACAATAGCGATTCCTTAAAATAAAGATTAGCAAATACCGAAATCGGTAATACCGAATTCGGTATTTGCGAATTCGGAGATAGAGAATTCGCAAAAAACGGGTCGCACCAGAAGCAGACTGATGACATCACAACCAGGAAGTCATCCAGCCATGCCTCATTCACTGCCCTGAGGAGCACACAGGAGGAGGCAGAGCATACAAGCTGAGCCAAGAGACTTCACCCTCAGAACCCATCCAGACTACAGTTATCCAGGATGGACAAGAATGCATCTACTCCATCAGACATACCCAGGAAGAGGAAGAGAAAGTTCTCTGACAGGGAACTGGAGCATTTGATTGAGGGGAGAGCAGCAAGCATGATAAGCTGTTTGGGAAGCTGTCACTCAAGGTGCCCGAAGCCGAGAAGTAGAAGATATGGCTTCACATTAGGGAGAGGGTGAATGCTGTCGGAGTCACGCACCGCAGCATCGATGACCTTAAGAAGAGGTGGTATGATCTCAGGAAAAGGGCAAAGGAGCGCATTGCCGAAAGGGTCAAGGAAGCAGCTGGCACAGGAGGGGGGCCATCCAGAGTACCTGCCAACACAGCCCTGGAGGAGCTCGTTGAGGGGACCATTGAGCCAGAGGCTGTCGTTGGAGTAACCCAGATGGACACCTCCGGCGCAGCAACCACAGAACAAGGTAAGATGCATACCTGCGCGTATACGCTGCGTATTGTATACCCATGCCCATCCCCCCAGGTTAATCACAGTGTGCAGGGAGAGGTGCATAACACATATACCCTCACATTAGTATTGCATCATGGGAGTTGTAGTCATGTTAGCCAAGTGTGCATGTATGATCACCAATGCACAATAAATGAGATCAGCAGTACAGGCCCAGCAGTGTGTCTAAATATGTCATTTATTGTAGTAAAGGTATGCGGAATGACAAACAGATATAGTCACAAAATAAACTGACAATGCACTGTTTCACACACAGATGCATCTCCGGTGGACTCTGATGACAGTGAGCACCTCATCATCCCCGAGACACCGGCAGAGACCGACAGAGAGACTCCGCAGGAATGTCAATCCACACCACCACCACCGACAACACCACCACCACCACCACCACCGACAATACCACCACCACCACCACCGACAACACCATCAAGATGCAGGGCACATGTCCCCTCCCTGCAGGTGATGGATAAAGAGCCAAGACCAGCACCCACAAGTGTCCCCAGTCAGACCTGTGTCACTTCGCTAGCTCCACCACCAGCACGTGGCCGAGTCACACAGTGGCGCAGGTCCATGCGTAGTATTGCTGAGCTCCCCGAACAGCCAAGAAACATCTATGGTGGTGTAGAGGCCCAGATGCTGCGTGTTCAACGCCTGCAGGGGAGACACATGGGAACAATGAACCTCAACATCTCCAAACTGGCAAAACACATGTGCACTCTGACAGACGCTGTGCGGCACATGACCACAGTTGTGGCTGAGGGGAATCGGGACATCAACAAGAGCCTACAGGAGCTCACCCGTGCCATCCTAGCAGGACAACACAGCGAGCGCAGGAGGCATCGGCAGAACTTGCTCCGTACTACTGCATCTACCAGGGCCATCACCAAGCTCTGCAACTGCACTGCAGTTTTGTCCCGCCGCTCCGTGTCACTGCAGGTGGACCTAGGACATTACTGTGGGGATGTAGCGAAGGCCTTAGGCCAGGTGACCACTGCAGTTGAACACTTACAGTCTGGCACATTTAGTGCCAGCAACTTGGGAGGGGAGGAGGGCAGTGAGGCTGCATCAAGTGTGAGCAGCATGTCCGTGCTGGAGACCTGTAACAGGAGGCGCAGTCCGCGCAGCTCTACAGCCACAGACACACAGCATGGTGAGGTAGAGGAGACACGCGACAGGAGGCTGGGGGTATGTAGGAAGCGGCACTAGACATTCAGTCCCGCATCTTTGTCCATGGTGGTGTAACCATGGGCCACTTGCATTTTGCGTTTGCACTCCCGTGATGCCAACGGATCTGTTTTTCTCCACAATGTGTAGAATCACTGTCATTTATTCTACTCATGTAAATTCACTTTGACAAGTGCTCATGTGAAGTAAACATTAGCACTTCACAATATATTGTCATGGCTCATTCTTACTTGGCTCTGAAATGATGTTGTGTGATGTATGTCCGCCTCCTTTGACCTTTAGCTGTGTTTGGCACGTGTGACTGTCGGTGTTGTGCGAGTGGTTGGTCATCCCGATCGTTGTCGTTTCTGTCCATCTCTATGGGTATCCCCTTTCTGGTTGCAATGTTGTGGAGCATGGCACATACTGCTACAATACTGCAGCAGGTCTCGTGGGTATATTGCAAAGCACCACCAGTCTTATGTAAGATCCTGAAGCGACTCTTCTGGATCCCGAATGTTCTCTCAACCACATTTCTGTTGCCAATATGTGCCACGTTGTAGCGTTGCTCCTGTGGTGTTGCTGGGTTGAGGTAGGGCATGAGGATATATTCCCGCAAGGAGTATGCGCTGTCACCTACAGGGGGGGAAGTAAAGGCTTAGCGGCAGTAATGCTAATACATATGTGATACTGATGTAATGAATAGGTATGAGTATGTACCAAGCAGGAGTCCCTCTCCGAATTCACCATTGAGCAGACGCCTGTGGATGCCACTGTGCCTGAATATATATGAGTCGTGTGTGCTCCCTGGAAATTGTGTCACTATGTCCGTAATTATGTGCTTGGCATTGCACACGACCTGCACGTTGATTGAGTGATAGGACTTCCTGTTACGGAGGATGTACTCATTGGCTGAGGGGGGAAAGATGGGGACATGCGAGCAGTCAATGCATCCTATGACATGGGGGAATTGGGCCACCTGGTAGAAGTCCTTTTTGGTCTGGCCCATCTGCTGTGGGGTTGTGGGGAAGGTGATGTGGGTATGTATCATTGTCAGCATGGCATCAATGAATTTACGGAAGAAGCGTGAAAGTGCGCTTTGTGATACGCCTCCCGCTACCGCCACGACCCCCTGGAAACTTCCAGACGCCAGTAGGTGCAGGCTGCATAGGACCTGGACGTGTGCAGGAATGGCATTGGTCCTACGTGTCTGGTGCTGCAGTAGTGGTTCCAGGTCAGCAATTAGGCGCATTATCATGGCACGATTAAGACGGTACTTGTCATATACTTCATCCTCATTTTGGCCCTGCAATGTAATGCGCACTCTGAATACCCTCTCCTGGATCCTCCTCCTGCGCTGTGCTGCTGCATTTATTCTCATCCTCCTTGTGAGCACGTAGAGGACTGCCATTTTGTAAAAGAATACGGGGTCTCCAGGCCCATTTTTAAAGTCTTTCTGATTCATTAAACCTGTGGTACGCTTTAAAACTCTTTTTTTGTTTGGGTGTGTCTGCAACTTTATCTCCTGGTTGAGATTCCCCTTATTCTGCTCATGCTAAATAGTGAATTTGAAGGTTTTCGGTATTAGCGATCTTTGATGCATTCTTTAGCGGTTCTTTATTTGCTAATCGCTATTGGCATGCGCTATTGGTGTTTTCGCTATTTCCGATTCTTTATTTAGCTTTAATGTACCGGGGTTTATTTTAGCGATTCTTCAGTTTTTTCGCAATTGGGGTTGATGCATTGGAATCTGTTGTTTGGCACTCGCTAACGGCAGATTTTAGCGATTCGCTATTTTTGCAAGGACAATTTTGCTTGATGCATGGGCCAGTTAGAGCGGGCCACAGGTTGTACCATTGTGCCGGCGGTTATTTGGGTGTCACAGATTTCTCTTTGCTAGGACTGCGGGTTACTACTCCCAATGGTGTTGCACTTGTTTTTAAAGGGACTAGATCCATAACCAAGCCCTTTATAGAACTCACGTCATTCTGAATCTGCTTTATCTCGGTCATCAAGCGCCGTTCAAGACTATCCATCTTGGTATGCAGATTTTTAAATAAAAGTTTCAGGTTTGGTTTTCCCTGTGCGTTATCTGTTGTGTTATTTACTCCCTTTTTAGGCCCTGATGATTTGTCCCCTTTTACGGCATTTGGCTTTGTTTTTGGTCTTACGTCCTTACTTTCTTTAAGGCCATTTTTCCCTTTCGATTTTGTAAGTTGTTTTGCCTTTTTTGCTGGTGGTGAGATTAAGTCTATATCATTTGATAGCACTGAGATCTCCAGAGTAGATGTCAGGACACATGGATTATCTAGGTTCGTAACTATGTCTGTATTCAGATCTCTATTCACTAGCAGCTCTGCTTCTATCACTTTGGGCATTACGGTGGGTTTGTTGGCTACAGCCTGCTTGGAGGTGGTATCTTTGTGGGTTTCTACTATTACCTCCTTAAGGGCTGCGTCTAGTGCAGTTTTGGTACCAGCTAGTTTCTCTTCCACAAGGACTATCTCGCTATCTATCATGCCCACTGCTGATTTTAAGTATTTTGTAATTGGGGTATTTTTTATGCTATGGCTCTTTACGAGTTGCGATAGTTTCCTTTTACCCATTTTTCTTTTAGTTTATGAATAGGGCAGGTTCAGATAGGTGAAAACAACATAGAAAGTCACCTTACCAGGGTCTTTAGTAGGCTTGTTTCTTTACCGGAGCCCAGGGAGGTGGCCCTGCCCGGCCCCTTCTGTCCGCTGACGGGCGCAGATGGGCCCGCCCTTGTCCCAGGCTTTGCCCGGGCATGCCTGCGCGCATCCCCTGCTGTGGGAGGGCAGCTGTGTTTAAATAGTGCCTCTTGGCCCGTTGTCCTTGTCACAGGTGGGCAGGGGCCTCTGGGAATTGTAGTTTATGGACGTCGGTCCGTTCCCTCATGGCCAAAGCTGGAGTTGGGCAGCCGTTCACCTCACGGCAGCAGCGGAGGCTGCCTGTCAATGTCCCCGTGTCAAGAGAGCGTCCCGCACTGCGGGAGGTCAGCTGTGTTTAAATAGCGCCTCCCGGCACGTTGTCCCCATCACAGGTGGGCAGGGGCCTCTGGGAATTGTAGTTTATGGACGTCGGGCTGTTCCCCTCATGGCCAAAGCTGGAATTGGGCAGCCGTTCACCTCACGGCAGCAGCGGAGGCTGCCTGTCAATGTCCCGGTGTCAAGAGAGCGTCCCCCAAACAAACACTCAATAGCAGTCTACACTGCGGGCAGCAGAGCTCGCAATTCGAATTTTAAATGCTAATTGTGTAACTGTGTCCTGAGTCCTGAATGGCAGTCACCCCAAGTCCGTGGCAGCGACCACAGCACCACACTCCCTTCGATCAGTGAGGCATATTTCGATATGCAAGGCCAGCAACACGTAGTCTCACTAACCCTCTTTAACACAAGCCGATCCCACATGTGTAACTGTGTCCTGAGTCCTGAATGGCAGTGACCCCTTCTCCGTACCACCACACTACCTTTGATCAGTGAGGGGTATTTCCATATGCAACTGCAGACTCCAGTAGGCAAGTAAGTATCACAGTCCTACACCCTACATATTATCCTTTTAGTATCCTTGCTTCAAGAACTTTTTTTTTTATATCAGTTATAGCTTTACTACAATGACCTGCAGGCAGTACAGCTCGCAATTCCATTTTTAAATGCTAATTTCTAACAACAAGATTGTACTCAGAAAATACAACACTTCGACAATGTATTCTATACATATTTCATCTTTTCATGATACGCCTACTCTGTGGTCAGTAGGGCTCACAATTAAAATTAAATCTTGATTAATTAATTACAGAGTCCACTAGGCAAGTAACTACCACAGGCCTAAAACCTACATAATATTCTTTTAGTTTCCTTGCTTCAAGAATTTTTTTTTATATCAGTTATAGCTTTAGTACAATCACCAAATTCATCTTCAAGTGCAAACGAACACTCAATACCAGTCTACACTGCGGGCAGCAGAGCTCGCAATTTGAATTTTGGACACGTGGTGCCACTAACCCTGTTCAATACAAGCCGGGACACGTGGTGCCACTAACCCTGTTCAACACAAGCCGGCGACACGTGATGCCACTAACCCTGTTCAAAACAAGCCGATCCCACATGTGGAACTGTGTCCTGAGTCCTGAATGGCAGTGACCCCAACTTCATGGCAGCGACCACAGCACCAGACTCCCTTCGATTAGTGACGCGTATTTGCATATGGAAGGCCAGTGACATGTGGTGCCACTGAACCTAAACTACGCAGGCCGGTGGGGCCACCAACCTATGCACGTGGCTGTAGGCCCTTGCTCACCACTACATCTGGCCTACACTGTGATCAGCAGGGCTCAAAATTCAGATAGAGTCGCGATTACAGATGACGCAGTCCAGTAGACATGAGACATTGCTCCAGTGTGCCAGGTCCGAGTCATTACAGGCTCAATGCTTCTGGTGCCACTAACTGTGCATCTCAACTCAATGCCACGTGGCTATGGGCCCTTCCTGACCACTGCCTCCGGCCTACACTGTGGTCAGCAGGGCTCACAATTCAAGATTAGTACCGATGCAAATTGTGTAAGAGACTATAGTTATAGTTACAACTGAGTTTCCATAGGAAAAGCATTTTTTGATTTGCTAATAACTTTGGCGTCATTTGACAAATCTTTGTTAAGTTCTCCAAAAAAAAGTCTATCCAGGTCAGCTACTATCCTGAAAGTTTGGGGGTGATTCGTCAAGCGGGGGCTGAAAAAAAGGGGGGTCCCAAAACACGTTTTCCCATGTCAATTTCCATAGGATATTTTGCAACGAGCTACAGCCAGAACTGCTGAACGGAATTACCCCAAATTTAACAGAAAGGTAGAGCTTGGTTCAAAAAGCGACCTTTTTTTTAAATGGTGTAAATCCGTTTAGTAGTTTTTGAAAAATTCAGAGTAAAAAAATCAATTTCCCATAGGAAACTTTGTGCAAGGCTACAGCCGAAACTACTGAACGGAATGTGTACATTTTTTTGTATCTCCCCCACCTCCCCTTTTTTAAATAAAATTTCTCCAAAGCAGTGTTTTGAGGAAAGGCAATATGCAAATGTGGGCCATTTTTTTTAGCGTGCCCGGATAGATTTTGAATCCTAAACCAACCCTACCATTACTAATTCTGTACTATCTTTTAGATGTGGGAGCTTGAGAATACCACTAGGTCGCGGCACATTGTTGAAAACACAGCGGTGGCATAAAAGGTGAGCTGTGATGATTTTGTACACAGTGTGCACACTCAGTATCCCTCCTCATCTCTTCATTTCTCTCCCTCACACTCTTTCTATCTCCCTCTTATACTGTCTGTCTCTTTCTCTCTCTCTCTCTTCCTCTCTCTTTGTTTCTCACTCTTCCTCTCTTTCTCTGTTCCTTTTTCTCACACTGTTTCCCTCTTTCTCTCTCTCTCTTCCTCTCTCTCTCACTATTTCTCTCTCTCTCTCACTGTTTCTCTCTCTCTCTTTGTCTTTCTCACCCTTTCTCTCTGTATTCCTCTCACTTTCTTTCTTTTCTCTCTCTCGTCCTCTTACTATTTCTTTCTTTCTCTCTGTCTTCCTCTCTCCTTTCATGGATGCATGACACACAATCTTATCTTGCTTTTTATCTAACAGGCTGTGAATCACGAATCAACGTTCACCCCCCAACACCACCAGAGCTGAACGCTCGAAAAATCTGCGATGATGCGTGGCCATCCTGACAATCAACACCCAATCTGAATTGTGAGTTCAGCTGGACTGCGTGTATGCAACAGCTGAGGAGGTTGCTTCGGCACGTGGTGAACCTTCTTACACACATGCCTGTGGCAGAAGGTGAGCAGAGAGACTGCTTTCCGCAGCAGCGGGCAGTCATCTCTGGGCAGTGGGAGTGGATAGTGTGCAGCAGTCTGTGTTATGTTATGTTATGTTATGTTATGTTATGTTATTAAGAATTGTATTGCGCACTTATACCCTAGGGTGTCTTGGCGCTCCCGGTTCTCCATGCTATGTTTCAGACCACTGATCCTAAAAGAGCCATTTCTTTAGTTGCTTTCTAAACTCAAAGAGGGAGGGAATTTTCCTAAGATATAGTGGGAGGGAGTTCCATTCCTTTATAGTATTATAGCTGAAACTCCTCCCACCCCAGTTCATGTTTTTGATTCAGACAGTAGGCATCAGATTCATATTTGCTGATCGTAGAGGTCGATTGGGGGAAAACCATTTAAAAAGGTCCCATAAGAATTTTGGACCTTCCTTGTGGAGAGCTTTGTAGGCGATACAGAGTGCCTTAAATTTTACCCGCTGGCCGACTGGTAGCCAATGCACGCCTTTAATCACTTTCCTAACAGACTGGTGCATAGGGATGTCCAATATGAGTCTTGCAGCTGCATCTTGTGCCCTTTGCAACTTTCTAAGGAGAGTGGATTGAATAGTGATATATAGGCCATTGCAGTAATCAAGTTTTGATAAGACTAGAGAGGTCACAACCGTCTTTCACGATTTTGTGGGAATGAAAGGAAATACTTTTCTTAGGGTATTAATTATGAAGCAAGCGGAGGACACCACCTTGGATGCTTGAGACTTCAGGCTCAATTTGTCATTTATATTGACTCCAAGGTTTTTAGCCTTGGTCACAGGTGTAGGAGGGGGCCAAGATTATCTTGCCACCATTCAGGGGACCACGGTGGAAAGAGATTACCAAACATGATCACTTCCATCTTGCTTGAATTTAATTTCAAGCAATGATTGCTCATCCAACTACTTGACATAATCATAAAATCATGAAGCTTTAGACAATGATTGATATCCTTATCTACTGTCAAGATGACTAACTGGGTATCATCGGCGTAGGAGGTAGGGACCAAATTAAAACTTCTGATCAGTGGTGCCAGTTTGGCCACATAAATCTTTAAAAGCATAGGGCTCAACAAGGATCCCTGAGGGACCTCGCACGGCAGTGAAAAAGGTGCAGACTTGAATTTGCCCAGGTGATCAGTTTGGGATCTTTCTGATAAAAAGGATGTCAGTAGAGAGAGGGCTTCACCTCCTAGCCCTATTGTTTGTAATCGTTGGCCCCGGAGAGCATGATCTACAGTATCAAATGTTGCTGATAGGTCATGCAGTATAAGAACTGCTGACGCACCACCCTCTGATTGGTTTTAAAACCAAACTGGCAGTGATCTAGAACCTGGCTGTCTGCAATAAACGTAGAGAGTTATGTATTTATGATTTTCTCAATTATTTTAGCCGGCAGAGGGATTCTTGCAATAGGTCGATAGTTGGCAGGGTCGGATGAATTCAGATTAGCTTTTTTTAAAAGAGGCAGAATGCAAGCCTGTTTCCACACAGTGGGAAAGGATCCTTGTGAAATCATCTGATTAAATAGTGTAGAGAAACAAGGTCCCATGAATTGACTAATACAATGTAAAATTCTTGGGGAACAAGGATCTTCTGGTGATCCTGATTTGGCCATGGAAATAAGTTTAGCTATTTGAGTTGCCGATGTGGGAGTAAAATTAAGAAAAAACGGTTTGGGAGTGTCATCTTGCTCTAATTTAGTGTGTGAATTAGAATGGGCAAAATGGTTAAAGATTTGATCCACCTTAGATTTAAAAGTGTGAGCGAGTGCATCACAGAACTCTTGACTATGATTGGCAGAATCATGTATCACACCTGAAGTCAGATGTTTTACAGTTTGAAAGAGTTCTTTGCTGGAATTGCCAGCTTTTTTTCTTTGTGATGTATAGTATTGACTTTTCTTGGAAATCAACTTTTTTTTAAAATCTGAGAGCATAGCTTTATACTTATCCTTTTCTGGTGCATCATAATGTTTTCGCCATAATCTTTCTTTCCTTCTGCAAGCCTGTTTGTCTAGTCTAAGAGCTTCAGAGAACCAAGGAGCAGAAGGTGTTTTCCTATTTTTATTGATCACCATAGTAGGAGCGAGCTTAGAACAATTTAGTTCTAACCATGAGGTGTAGTTTATGGCTGAGGATTCGGCCTCTAGCTCCAAGTCCGGCTGGCTTTGGGCTAGATGGTCCACAAGCGATAAAGGATCAATTTTATGCCAGGCTCTAGCATTGGTCCTGTAATGGGCCATGTTGATGGAGTTGGGTCTAAGGAGCTTATGTCTAAAAAAATGGCATGATGGTCAGACCAAGTTAGAGGAAGAGTAGATATGTTAGAGATGGCAGGATTGTTGGAGAACAGACCATTTATAGTATGTCCTGCTAGATGTGTAGGTTTTTGGACAAGCTGTCTCAGACCTAGTTCAGATGTCAATTCTAGGAGCTCCTTTGTGTCTTTATCTTCCAGCACTTCTAAATGAAAGTTCCAGTCTCCCAGTATCGTAAAGAAATTAAATTGGAGACTTATTTCTAATAGTGAATTTAGGTTAGCCAGAAAGTTCGATCTAGGACCAGGAGGATGGTAGATCAGTAGACCGTTAATTGTATGTTGTCCCTGTGTTGAGATTTTAAAAAGGAAAGCTGAGCAGTGGGTGCTTAATTCCATTCTATGTATTACTGCAAGACCACCACCTCTGGTCAGTTGCCTGTCATTTCTGAATACTTTATAGCCATAAGGGACTGCAATGTTAAAGTCAGGTTCAGATGTGGCATTGCCCCATGTTTCTGTTATGCGGATGGGCGCAGACGGGCATGCCTTTGACGTGCCTTCGGCGCGCCCGCTGTGCGCGTCCGCTGCGCGTCCTCTCTAACCCTGGGCGTAGTTCGCGAAGTAGCACTTCGCGAAGCTACTCAAAGTGCAGTTCGCACTACGTGAGCTACGCGTAGCACTTCGCGAACTGCGTAGTACCTTGTTCGCACTGTGCCAGATGTCGTTTTCAATGATTTCACAGTGCGGACAGGCAACCGGCACTGTGCAATCATTGAAAATGGCATCTTGCACAGTGCGAGCTGTAGTTTTCTGCTGCTCGAGTAGATTTTTACTCGAGCAGCAGCTTTCTCAACGCGAACTGGTAGTTTCTCATCGCGAGCGGTCGCGAGCATGCGTGACCACTCGCAATGAGAAACCTGACCTTCTCGCTTTGGGAATCTCGCCGGAAGGTTTATTTTCCATGCTCGCGATCGCCAACTTGATGTTGCTGATCGCCAACAAGGAAAAAGTCTCGCCGGGATGTCATTTTGCTTGCTCGCGGTCGCCAACTTGACGTTGAGGACCGCGAGCAAGCAAAAAATGACCGCAGCACTAAGCAACACTACGCTACGCGTGTTCGCACTGTGCTACGCGCAATTCGCGTAGTGCGAAGTAGCGCGAACTTCACAAACTACGCGAGCGTAGCGTAGTGCTTTGCCCAGGCTTAGTCCTCTCCAGCGTTCCTCTAAATGGCAGGCCTGGAATCTGGAGCGCTAACCGGGGCAGAAGTAAGTGGCCGGAAATACTGTCCGACGTGAGGTCTTCCCTCTGCAACAATCGGCACAAGCCATGGCGGACCGGGGAAGCCTCAGTAAAGATGTGCAAAGAAGCAAAATAGGTCAGAGCGCAAAGACAACTCCAAGCAGTGGGAGTATATGAGGTGCACCACCCTTATTGCCCATTACCGAAATATAGAATTACGCGTGTGCAGTTGTATGTATTCTGCAACTACTAATTCTATACTACCTTTCAGATCACTAAACTTGAGGGCTGCACTATCTCTTGGCACATGGTTGGAGACACACCGGTGGCACAATGGTGAGCTGCAAAGATTTTCTCCAGTCTCAACACTCCCTCTCCATCTCTTCATTTCTCTTTCTCTCACATTTTCTCTTTTTCTCTGTCTCATTCTTTCTTTCTCTCTTCCTCTCTCTCACTCTTTATCTCTCTCTCCTCTTCTCTCTCACACTGTTTCTCTCTTTATCTCTCTCTTCCTGTCTCTCACACTTTTTCTCTTGTTGTCTTCCACTCCGTTTCACTCTTTCTCTCTTTGGCTGGCTTCCACTCTCTCACTCTTTCTCTCTTTCTCTCTCTCTCTCACTCTCTCTCTCTCTCTCTCTTCCTCTCTCTCACTCTTTCTCTATCTCTTCCTCTCTCCCACTCTTTTTCTCTTCTTCTCTCAATCTTTCTCTCTCACTCTTTCTCTCTCTCACTTTTTCTCACTCTTCCTCTCTCACACTGATTCTCTCTTCCTCGTATCTCTCTCTTTCTCTCTCTTTCCCTGTCTTCCTCTCTCTCACACTGTTTCTCTCTTCCTTGTAGCTCACTCTTTCTCTCTTCCTCTCTCTCACTTTTTCTCTCTGTCTTCCTCTCTCTCACACTGTTTCTCTTTCTCTCTTCTTTGTATCTTATTCTTTCTCTCTCTCACTTTTCTCTCTTTCTCTTTCAGATCACTAAACTTGAGGTCTGCACTATCTCTCGTCATGTGGTTGGAGAAACACCGGTGGCACAAAGGTAAGCTGCAAAGATTTTTCCAGTCTCAACACTCCCCCTCCATCTGTTTCTTTCTCTCTCTCACACTTTCTCTATTTTTCTGTCTCATTCTTTCTTTCTCTCCTCCTCTCGCTCACTCTTTATCTCTCTCTCTCTTCCTCTCTCACACTGTTTCTCTCCTTATCTCTCTCTTCCTGTCTCTCACACTGTTTCTCTCATTGTTTTCCTCTCTGTCTCGCTTTGGCAGGCTTCCTCTCTCCCACTCTTTCTCTCTTCCTCTCTCACTCTCTCTCTCTTCCTCTCTCTCATTCTTTCTCTCTCTCTTCCTGTCTCTCTTCCTCTCTCTCTCACACTGATTCTCTCTTTCTCTCTTCCTTGTATCTCATTATTTTTCTCTTTCTCTCTCTTTCTCTGTCTTCCTCTCTCTCACACTGTTTCTCTCTTCCTTGTAGCTCACTCTTTCTCTCTTCTTCTCTTTTACTCTTTCTCTCTCTGTGTTCCTCCCTCTCACACTTTCTCTTCCTCTCTTCCTTGTATCTCACTCTTTCTCTCTCTCACTCTTTCTCTATTTCTCTATCTTCCTCTCTCATACTCTTTCTCTCTTCCTCTCCCGCTCTCTCACACTCTTTCTCTCTCTCTCTCTCTCTATATATCTCCTTTGCTGGACGCATGACGCATCATCTTATCTTTCTTTTTGTCTTACAGGCTGTGAATCACAAATGGACCAGCGATGACACTCCACGGCTGTACATAGTTTTATTTGTTGTTGTTTTGTTTAATTAAAATGTTTTATATGTAAATCTATACATGACTAAGATTCTTGGTTGTAGAACCGCACAGGGACACTTCCGGGCCCAAGAAGGTTGTTGGGGGTATGTTGGTAATGTTGGAAGAGGGTGCATTACCTGCTGATGTGGGGAGAGGCAGCGTGAAAGGGGTATCTCTCACAGAAAGAACTGCGGTATGTTTTCAGAAATGTCTTGGACAGATGCCAGTTGACGGACTGAATCACAAAATGGCTTTTCAATGCTTATGTAGTGTGACTTATGGACAGTTCGCACCCAGGCTCGCAGAGGGACAACTGCGGCCCGTCCGCTCGACTCACAGACGCAGAACTACGAGCCGTCTGCTCCCAAAGGAACAGCAGCGTAGTAGCTCGCAGAGGTACAGGCATAGCAGCATACCAGCTCGCAAAGGTAGAGAGCTGCAAGCCGACGGACTGGATTCTAACAGCATAGCTGCGAAGTAGTGATGTTGGGCACAAGAAGCGTGAAAGGGTTATCTTCCTACTGCTGTCCTGGAGTGGAAGTCGTACTACCTGCCGCTCACCTGTTTCTCCTTTATGATTAATAAATCTTAAACATTAACTGCGTCCAAATCATCATTAGACAGAGCTCTGCTATATTAAATTGCCCCCGGAACCTTTCTTTTATATTTTCACTCGATGCGAGACACAAGATGGCTGCTAACACTTCCTGGTTTCAAGTGTCAGCAGCCAATCAGACGCAAGCTCGTGCTCAGCAATTAGGCACAGTCCAGATATATATATTTTTTTCCTTTAATACCTTAAAACACAACTGAACGGATTTACAATATTTCTACAAAATATGTACCAACATAGTGTCTGAGTTATGCTCAATGACACACCTCTAATAAGTGTCTGGAATATACATTGTGTGACAATTATCAACAGCAGGAAATTCACATAATTCAAGGAAGGCGTGACCAAATTATCAAACCTCATGCAGCACAAATGGAATCAATGTAAGCCAATATATATATATATATATATATTACCTACTGGCAGTCACCAGTAGGTAGTTATAGTTAGGACCTATTTTCCATAGGAAATCTGCAACATTCTATTTTGAATACCGTTGGCGCCGATTGACGAATCTTCGCGAAATTTTCCAAACTTTTGGCCAGCTCCGGTCCGCTCCTATCCCAAATAAAAATGTCACGGTGAATCATAAAGCGGGGGCCAAGAAGAAAGGGGGGTCCCAAAACGCGTTTTCCCCATGCATTTTCCCATAGGACCTGTTGATGCAGCTACAGCCCGAACTGCTGAACGGAATTACACCAAATTTGGCAAAGAGGTAGTCTTCAGTTCAGACTCATGCCTTTTGCTTAAATGTTGTAAATCCGTTCAGTAGTTCCTGGGAAAATTAGAGTTAAAAAGATAGATATATCTGGGCGGAGCCTAACCACACATATCAACGTGAGATCTGATTGGCTGTCAGTACTTCATCCAAGAAGTGTTGGCAGCCATCTTGGGACCAATATACATGATAGCACCTCATTAAAAAGCATTGCAGTTAATAGAAGGTTTTAAGACTTTAGTTACATTATAAATAATTTGTTGATGGTACCATACTCATTTTAGGAATTGTGGTGTGTTCTAAGGTGATTTTACCATGTGAAAAAGCCTTCTGCTGTGATATCATGAATCATGTTTGAGAGAAAACTATTTTCTCATGCTTTTCCCACAGAGGTTTGGAAGGTGATCTATAAGCTAAACTGAGAGCATATTTTCTGTAAATTCACATTATCTTTCTCAGTCATGTGAGAATGAAGTATGACATTCTCAGTAAAACATGTACATCCAACAAGGGCAGAGACTGTCAGTTGATTCCTTTGTGTTCTACTGCAGCTTCCCAGAGTGTTCTAAAGAACAACTAGAGCGCTAACAGTCCTACTTATGACAAACGTCTTGCACACCTGAAGCCATCTTGATTGGAATAAAGTGGTAACTCTTAAAACATTTAATTTAAAAAGTAACAAAATGAGGGGGTTCATTTTGCCATAGAAAGTATGATTAGTGCTGCAGAAAGAAAAATTAGGGCACATTTTGAGTGACTTCTCAAATCCTCTTCTATTTCATTAAAAAATTCTGACATGCAGACTGAAACATGCACTTTCAATACCAGCAGCAGGCTTCCCTGGTGAGCAGTAGCTTTACTACAGTGATCTAATAAGCAACTAGAGTGCTAACATTCTTAATTTATGGAAAATGTGTGACACATCTGAATGCCTTCTTGATGGAATCAAAGTAAAAAACTGAAAGTATTTCCTACTGAGGAGACTGTAGTAAATGAGGAAATTAGGAAACTTCATAACAAATAAGTCTCCCAAAATGGCCACCAGAGACAAAAGAGCCCAAATGTAGCACAAATATCACCCAGATGTAGCCCAAGTATAGCCCAATGACAGAATGCCCCTGAGTGTTCTAACGAACAACTAGAGCGCTAACAGTCTTACTCATGACAAAAGTATGGCACACCTGAAGCCATCTTGATTGGAATAAGGCGGTAACACTTAAAACATTTAATTTACAAAGGAACAAAATGAGGGGGGTTTATTTTGCCATATAAATTATGATTACTGCTGCAGAAAGAAAAATTAGGGCACATTTTGACTTCTCAAATCCTCTTCTATTTCATAAAAAAATGTTGACATGCAGACTGAAACATGCACTTTGAATACCAGCAGCAGACTTCCCTGGTGAGCAGTAGCTTTACTACAGTGATCTAATGAGCAACTAGAGTGCTAACATTCAGAATTTATGGCAAATGTGTGACACATCTGTATGCCTTCTTGATGGAACCAAAGTAAAAAACTGAAAGTATTTCCTACTGAGGAGACTGCAGTAAATGAGGAAATTAGGAAACTTCATAACAAATAAATCTCCCAAGATGGCCACCAGAGACAAAAGAGCCCAAATGTAGCTCAAATATCACCCAGATGTAGCCCAAGTATAGCCCAATGACAGAATGTCCCAGAGTATTCTAATGAACAACTAGGGCGCTAACCGTCTTACTTATGACAAAAGTATGGCACACCTGAAGCCATCTTGATTGGAATAAGGTGGTAACACTTAAAACATTTAATTTACAAAGGAACAAAATGAGGGGGTTCATTTTGCCATATAAATTATGATTACTGCTGCAGAAAGAAAAATTAGGGCACATTTTGACTTCTCAAATCCTCTTCTATTTCATAAAAAAATGTTGACATGCAGACTGAAACATGCACTTTGAATACCAGCAGCAGACTTCCCTGGTGAGCAGTAGCTTTACTACAGTGATCTAATGAGCAACTAGAGTGCTAACATTCAGAATTTATGGCAAATGTGTGACACATCTGTATGCCTTCTTGATGGAACCAAAGTAAAAAACTGAAAGTATTTCCTACTGAGGAGACTGCAGTAAATGAGGAAATTAGGAAACTTCATAACAAATAAATCTCCCAAGATGGCCACCAGAGACAAAAGAGCCCAAATGTAGCTCAAATATCACCCAGATGTAGCCCAAGTATAGCCCAATGACAGAATGTCCCAGAGTATTCTAATGAACAACTAGGGCGCTAACCGTCTTACTTATGACAAAAGTATGGCACACCTGAAGCCATCTTGATTGGAATAAGGTGGTAACACTTAAAACATTTAATTTACAAAGGAACAAAATGAGGGGGTTCATTTTGCCATATAAATTATGATTACTGCTGCAGAAAGAAAAATTAGGGCACATTTTGACTTCTCAAATCCTCTTCTATTTCATAAAAAAATGTTGACATGCAGACTGAAACATGCACTTTGAATACCAGCAGCAGACTTCCCTGGTGAGCAGTAGCTTTACTACAGTGATCTAATGAGCAACTAGAGTGCTAACATTCAGAATTTATGGCAAATGTGTGACACATCTGAATGCCTTCTTGATGGAACCAAAGTAAAAAACTGAAAGTATTTCCTACTGAGGAGACTGCAGTAAATGAGGAAATTAGGAAACTTCATAACAAATAAATCTCCCAAGATGGCCACCAGAGACAAAAGAGCCCAAATGTAGCTCAAATATCACCCAGATGTAGCCCAAGTATAGCCCAATGACAGAATGTCCCAGAGTATTCTAATGAACAACTAGAGCGCTAACAGTCTTACTTATGACAAAAGTATGGCACACCTGAAGCCATCTTGATTGGAATAAAGTGGTAACACTTAAAACATTTAATTTACAAAGGAACAAAATGAGGGGTTCATTTTGCCATATAAATTATGATTAGTGCTGCCGAAAGAGAAATTAGGGCACATTTTGACTTCTCAAATCCTCTTCTATTTCATAAAAAAATTCTGACATGCAGACTGAAACATGCACTTTCAATACCAGCAGCAGACTTCCCTGGTGAGCAGTAGCTTTACTACAGTGGTCTAATGAGCAACTAGAGTGCTAACATTCAGAATTTATGGCAAATGTGTGACACATCTGAATGCCTTCTTTTTTTTTTTTTTTTTTTTTTTAAAAACCTTTATTTCTTCAAGAATCTGGACACAGCTATTTAGCCGACAACCCGGAGGTTCGGCAGCTTCGATAGGAGAGTACAAAGAATCGTCCACAGTACATTGAAGGAGCAGTGAGATGGTTCCATTTTTAATAATTACAAACACACAACAAACCCCAGCAAGGCAACAACACTGAATGCCCACGGTGATAGCCCCTCAGGGGGAGCCGGACCCCAATCGTCTAACAGTCACAGTACTATGATAAGAGGAAAAAGGGGGAAAAGCAGAGGCCCAAGAAGTCAATTAACCATCACATCTGCATACTGAGCTGGAAAGAAGGTCAAGAAGAAAGCTGTTCCTCGGGGGGATCCAGATCAGGGGCAAGACATATTCCCCCCCTGTATTGATTCCACCGCCCCCAGATGGCATGCCACTTCCGAGGGCGGCCTCTGGCGCAATATACTGTCTTCTCCCTGAGCATACTCCAGTCCATATTTTCTTTCCACGCAGTTAACGTGGGGGGCCCCCCGGAACCCCACAAGCGCGCGATGTCCCTCTTAGCAACCATGTTACCCAGGGTCACCCACTGGGTCTGTGCCTCATCATGGTCAGTGGGCCCCCAGACATTCAGGAGACAACACCGCGCTTCCGGCTGCATAGCAATGCCCGTCACCTCCCCCATCACCGCATGAACTCGCCTCCAAAATTCCGTGATGACACCACATTCCCAGATGATATGTAGGAAAGTACCCACCATACCGCATCCCCTCCTACATAGGCCTTCCTCAGAGAATCCCATATGAACCAGTCGCGGCCCCGTCACATACACTCGATGCAGGATCTTGAGCTGCACCAGCCTCAGACGCGACGGGATCGCAACCTCCTTAGGGGAGGAAACAGCAGACTGCCAGTCCTCATCATCCAACTCGAGTCCGTCCCTAGTCCACTGGTCCCGCAGCCCCAGTAGCATATCAGCCCGAACATTTATCAGTTTCTTGTAGATGAGCGAGATCGTGCTCTCCGGCATATGGCCATCAAGGATCCGGTCCTCCAAAGGAGAGGACTCAGGCACCTTCTCACCCTCCACGAGGACTGACCGCAGGGCATGACGCACCTGAAAATATCGGAAAAACTCAGACGCCCCCAACTCATACTCCTTCTGCAACTCTTCAAAGGACTTCACCCTACCCTTAATCAGCATATCTCCAACCCTGGAGATGCCGATCAAGTCCCATTTATCAAACCCTTTCGTATGCCAAAGCCTACCCAACCTTTCAGATTCAAACAACGGGGCAGCTAGGGTGAGCCTATCCTTCCAGCCCAGAGAGTCAGTCGCCATCTTCCATACACGCACCGCCACCCCAGTGGGCCCCGTGAGGGATGAGTCGAGGGACCGCGAGTACAACGCCCTAAGATAGTTCCCACCGCGCAACAACCATCTGTCCATGGCATAACCAGGGCTGAGGGCCGGGCCATAGAAACCGTGGTTAATCGCGGACAACTGGGTGGCCCAGTAATAGCGTCGGATGTCTGGAAGCGCGATACCCCCGTCATACCATGGAAGCGTCAATTTAGCAATCGCTATCCGTGGCCGCCCATCCCACAACAACGTCCGTTGGAGGCTTTCGACCTCCCGAAAGTACTTGGCCGGCACCCAATCTAGAGTATTTTGCAATGCGTAGAGGAACCGAGGAAGGGACATCATTTTGAACAAGGCAGCGCGCCCGACGAGGGAGAGCGGCAGCCTCCACCAGCCCTCAACATCCCGCCGCAGGCGCGCCAGGGGGGGGAGCAGGTTTCTCTCATACCGCAAAGCGGGGTCCATGGAGATAAAGATCCCCAGATACACGAAGCCCTGCTGAGCAATCTGGATCGAACAAGTTTGCGGGACCGGCGGAACCTCACCACTCAGGACGTATAAATACGATTTACTCCAGTTGATGACGAGACCCGAATTCCTACCGAAGGATGTAAGAACGTCACAGACCACTATGAGTGAGTTCTTGGGCGAGGCAAGATACAACAAGATGTCATCAGCATATAGCGAAATGCGGTCCTCATATTCGGGCGACCACCGAAGGCCACGTATATCCGGGTGCCAGCGTATCCACGCCGCCAGCGGTTCAAGAGCAAGGGCGAACAACAGAGGCGACAGGGGGCAGCCCTGCCGAGTCCCCCTCCCTAGCCAGAACGGAGTCGATGCCCGGCCATTTACCACCACACTCGCAAGGGGTCCCTCATACAGCAACCTCACCCAGCTCACAAAACCAGGGCCAAAGCCGAACTTGGCTAGCACAGCCCACAAATACTCCCATTCCACCGTATCGAAGGCCATCGTGGCATCAAGAGACGCCACAATAGCCGGTTCTCGCAGCGTGCCAGCCCTGGCGATCACCCCATGAAGGCGCCGAAGGTTCAACGCGGTGTTGCGATGCGGAATAAAACCGGATTGATCAGGGTGAATCAAGTCTCCAAGTACCCTGACCAATCGGCCCGCCAGGATTTTAGCCAGGATCTTCGGCTCGGCGTTGAGGAGTGATATGGGCCTATATGAGGCACACTTATCTCGGGGTTTACCATCTTTATGTATCACAACAATTGTCGCCAGCCTCTGGTCCAACGGGAGGGTCCCACTCCCCCGCGCCTCCACGAACATGGCGCGCAGGTGAGAGGCTAGCCTATCCGGGAACAGTTTATACAGGTCAATCGGCAGGCCATTCGGGCCCGAGGCCTTGCCCGAGTTCAGCGCGCGAATAGCTCCCGCCACCTCATCGACCGTTAAGTCTCCATCAAGATCATCTCTATCTACATCAGAAAGACAGGGCAGAGCGATATCCCGCAAGAGGTCACGCGAGTCCTCGGGCGGCCTATCCGACACTGAGGCATAAACCTTACGGAAATAGTCCGAGAAACACTGGACAATCCCCTCAGGTTCCACAATCACCTCTCCCCCCTCTCCCGTCAGCTCCGGCACCACTCTATTAACCCGTTCTTTTTTATCCAGCCAAGCTAGGAGCTTCCCGGCCTTGTCACCAACATCATACAGGCGGCCCTGCTGTTCCCTACTGAGGGTCTTAGCGGCATTTGTCACAAGGTCCTTATACTCGGCTTGCTTCAAGCTCAGCTCATGCAGTGAGGCCGCCGTTACCTCCTCCTCTAGCGCTCCCTCCAAAGCCACGATCTCCTCCTCCACCTGCATAACCTCGCCATCTCTCCGCCGCTTGGCCGCCACTACAAGTGAGAGGGCCTCCCCTCGCAGTACGGTCTTAAATGCCTCCCACGGACCCCTGATTATCCTTGAAAAAATTATCAACTGTCTTCACCAGTGCGCTGCGCATCTTGGAATCTCGAAAGTACCAGGGGTTAATAGGAGCCACCCTTCCCCCTCCCTCTCGGCCGACATCCAGCCTGACCCACACTGGCGAATGGTCGGATATGCCACGCGCCATGTGCCTGGCCTCAGACACCAAAGGGGCGTGCACAGCCAATGTGAGCAGATAGTCAATCCTAGAAAGGCTACCATGCGCCCCGGAGTGGAAGGTGTATTGACGCTGTGTGGGGTGTCGGAGCCTCCAGCAGTCTATCAGGCCGAGTGTGTCTAGGAAGTCTGGAAGCCACTTCTGAGCCCCCCCTGTGTCTCTGGGCGGGTACCTATCCAGCAGCCCAGAGCCGACAGCATTGAAGTCCCCCCCTACCACTAACATACCCCCCGGGAGATCCAGCAAGGCCCTACCCAGATCTACAAACGTGGAGGCCTGCAGGGCTGGAGGGACATAAACCGAAACTAAAACAAAAGTTCTACCTTCCCACCTCCCCGCCACCGCCACAAACCTCCCCCTATCGTCAACAACGGTGGAGTCCACCTCAAATGGTAGCGAGGCCCTGACTAGGATGCCCACACCCCTAGACCCGGAGGAAAATCCCGAATGAGCTATGAATTTATAACCCTTCCTATTAAGAGCATAGCACGTGTTACCTATAAGGTGTGTCTCCTGCAGTAGGGCAACATCTGGCATTGACCGTTTCAAGTGTTGCAAAACTATCCCGCGCTTAATGCGATCCCCCAAACCATTAACATTCCAGCTAATAACACTTAAACCTCTACCCCCCATCCCCAAACACAAAGAGGCCCACCCCCCCCGAAGAGCCACCATGGGACAATACCGAAGATGATCAGCCTTGCAGAAACAGACCCCCCAACAACAACCCCAAAATCCCAACCATCCCCCCACCCTGCACCCCTGCTGCAGCTTACAAAGCCCCCCCAACTTGCAGTGTGCCTGTCGCCCTACCAAACCCAAAATCTACAAAAAGCACCCTAAGGGAGGAAAGAGCTCCCCTCGTCCTCCCGCAACCCTCCGCATTTACTGCACTCTAATCAAGTCATCAAATAAAGTCAAATCGAGTCAGACCGGCTCCGAAAAATCAGCCTTGCCCATCCCGGCCACTGTCCCCATCCGCGGCAGTGTCCTCTCCCGTCCGCCGCCGGGGCAAAGCGTCCAGCCATTCATCGGCCATGACAGGAGACTCAAAGAAGAATGTCCGATCTTCGTACACCACACGTAGTCGGGCAGGGAAGAGCATGGCATACTTCAGATCCCTCTCCCGAAGGCGCCTCTTCACCCCCAGAAAGCCCTGTCTCTGCCTCTGCACCTGCTGGGTGAAGTCCGGATAGAAATTCACCGACGCGTTCTGGAAGGGGACCGGGCCCGTCACCCTCGATGCTTGCAGGATAGCGTCCCGATCTCGAAAATGAAAGAGCCGGGCGACAATCGGCCTCGGTGGGGCTCCCACCTTGGGCCTCCCACCCGGCACTCTATGGGCCCTTTCAACCGCAAAGAACTTCCCAAGACCCTTAGGCTGCAGATGGTTAAGCACCAAGTCCTCGACGAGCAGGTCAACCGAAGCCTCATCCGAGGACTCCGGGACCCCGATAACGCGCACGTTGTTGCACCTGGCCCGGCTCTCAAACTCCTCCAGCCGGCGGGCGGCGAGCTCACTCTCGGTCCTCAGTTTACGAACCTCGGTCTGCAGTTCCGTGACATCATCGGCGAGGCCCGTGGTCTTGAGGTCCAGGGTTTTAACCCGTTCATTCGTTTTGCCCAAGTCCGCACGGATCAGGTTAACATCCACCAAGATGGCATCCACCTTATGCGCCAGGGCATCAAACTGTCTCCCAATCGAAGTCTGCATCCCTTCGAGCGTGCCCATGACATCCTGCAGCGAGAGCTCCGGGGCCAAGGGCGAGGCCGCCTTCTGGGTATCCGGCGACTGGCTCGACCCACTCGGTGATCCCTTCTGCAGAGCATAGCGGTCCATATTATTGAGTTGAGTATAGGCTCCCCTCCTGGTAGACTTAGGCTTCAGCCGATCCACCTCTGCTTTGCCCGACATGGTTGGTACCAAGCAGGTCGGTTCAGATAAGACGGCCCTCTCTCAACGAGAGGAATCAGGAGTAATCAGTTCTGCAATGGGCCGCCAGAGTAGCATGTAGAGCGTCCAAAGGATAATAAAGCCACCAAGAGCTCTCCAGGGGCAGGGCAGACAAAGGGAGAGAAAGCGAAAGTGAAAGGACGGGGACCTCCATCCGACAGTTCACACCTCGCCTGGCCGTTGTTGTTCAACTAGAAGTCGGGCATCCTGCCAACTCTAGCCCCTGGCATCCCTCGGAGATAGGCCGCAATCTTCCGCCATGCATAACTCCGGTTCCCGGTGGGCGATCCGACCGCGGGTAGCATCAATCGCCTCCCTGACAGGTCATCTACACGATGCCATGCATACAGACAGGATTAGAGACAGGATAGTCGACGGAGGGCGCGAGGGTCTTGGGAGCTCAGAGCTCACGCGGCCATCTTGGTCAAGCGCTAGGCTCCTCCTCCCCTGAATGCCTTCTTGATGGAACCAAAATCAAAAACTGAAAGTATTTCCTACTGAGGAGACTGCAGTAAATGAGGAAATTAGGAAACTTCATAACAAATAAATCTCCCAAGATGGCCACCAGAGACAAAAGAGCCCAAGTGTAGCCCAAATATCACCCAGATGTAGCCCAAGTATAGCCCAATGACAGAATGTCCCAGAGTGTTCTTAAGAACAACTAGAGCGCTTACTGTCTTACTTATGACAAAAGTATGGCACACCTGAAGCCATCTTGATTGGAATTAACTGGTAACACTTAAAACATTTAATTTACAAAGGAACACAATGAGGTGGTTCGTTTTGACATAGAAATTATGATTAGTGCTGAAGAAAGAAAAATTAGGGCACATTTTGTGTGACTTCTCAAATCCTCTTCTATTTCATAAAAAAATTCTGATATGCAGACTGAAACATGCACTTTTAATACCAGCAGCAGAGTTCCGAGGTGAGCAGTAGCTTTACTACAGTGATCTAATGAGCAACTAGAGTGCTAACATTCAGAATTGATGGCAAATGTGTGACATATCTGAATACCTATTTGATGGAATCAAAGTAAAACACTGAAAGCATTTCCTACTGAGGAGACTGCAGTAAATGAGGGAATTAGGAAACTTCATAACAAATAAATCTCCCAAGATGGCCACCAGAGACAAAAGAGCCCAAATGCAGCACAAATATCACCCAGATGTAGCCCACATGTAGCCCAATGACAGAAGTGTGCAAAACACTTATTTTTTGTGTATTTGCAGTTTTATATAGTGCAGACTTGTCAGGTATTGGAGTGCTTTACATGAGCATTGGTTACATCACACAAGATCAAATTAATTTTGGTTGTAGACATGGGGAGATTAAGTGATTTGACCAGAATCACAGAATGTTGAGCTGAAGCAGAAACTCCAACCTGGTTCCCCCGTTGCAAAGTCTGCAGCTCTGGAAGTAACACCACATCCTCTCCCCTAGGTGCAACATTTAATCAAGTGGTCAACTGGATAAAAAAACATAAAGATTACAAATAATTTAAAAGTTCTTTGTCGCTATTTGAAAACTCAGAACATATGTCCTCATTTTAGTTTTTTAGAGCACTGACCATAAGCTTGATGCAAATAAGACCCTCTGATATATGTAATTTCTAAAGGAAATGCTCTAGGTATTACAGTTTTGATGACATCAAGATGACGTCAGGCGTTCCACACTTTAATAAATATAGAATGTTAGCAATCTAGTTGTTCATTGGGATACTGTTGAGAGGCAGAGGCCAGGGGCACGGACTCTGAAAATTGAAGGCAGGTAGGAGAGTGCAGAGGCAACAATTTGACCACACTGGGCAGGCAGGAAGGGCAGTGGCAGCACAACAGACTATGGAGGGCAGTGGAAAGGGGGGCCGGGGCAACAAACCAACAATACAGGACTGGCAAGAGAGGCTCTGGCAATATAATAGACCATTGTGGGCAGAAGGAAGAGGCAGTGGTAGTACAACCATACATGCCAACAGACCCATTTCAGCCAGGAAACGTCGAATGTTTTTAAGCTCAAATGGGCTTTATTTGATCTGTCTCCTGTCTACAATCTCCTCTTTTTCAATGTAATTCAAAGGGGAAAATCAATACCCCAGTTGTTTTTCAAAATCTCCCTCTTACCAAGTTCAAAATGTCTCAACTATGGTACATTGGATCATGGTAGGCAGGAGGAATTGGGGTAGGGACATGAACTCGGATAACAGAGAACAGGAGGGACATGGAGAGGTGCACAAACTGACCCTACAGGGCAGTCATCAGGGTTTGAAGCAGCACAATACACCACAGAGGGCATGCGGGACTGGAGTGCAGCACAACAATCCATAGAAAGCAATAGGGAGGGGACAGGACCATGCACATGGACAACAGAGAACAGAGGGGAAAGAGGCAATGGTAGCTAGCTGACCATAATGGACAGACAGGAGAGAAAGCTGCAGCATAACAGACCATAAAGGGCAGGAGGGACGGATCAGGGGCATTACAATGGAACAGACGAGTCAGGAGGGAGGGAATAGGGGTCTGCACATGGAGACAGGGGGCTGGGGGCAAGGGGGCAGGGCAGGAGCAGCAAGATGACCATGGAGGTCAGGCAGGATGGGCACTAGAAACAAGACACACCATGGAGAGCAACAATGAGACTATGATGGCATACACACAGACCATGGAGGGAAGGTGGGAGGGGGTCAGGGGCAGCTAGCTGACCACACAGGGAAGGTGGGAGGGGCCATGGCAGCACAGAAGACCATGCATGGCAAGCGGGAGGGTTAGTGGCAGCACAATGGCTATGATGGGCAAGAAGGAGGGTGCAGGGGCATGCACAAAGGACCATGGAGGATAGAAGGGAGGGTCAGGACCTGGGCACAGACAAGAGAGTTCAGGGGAAGGGGCCTCACAACATACTGCGCGGGGCAGGCAGGAGGAGCAGTTGCAGCACAACAGACCAGGGAAGGCAGAAGGGTGTGGCAGTAAAATGGACCATGGAGTACAGGAGGAAGGGGATAGTGGCATGGCATGTGGACAGGCAGGGTGGAGGTGGCATGGGCAGGTTACAGTCATCTGACAATGCTAGGCAGGTGGGAGTGGAGTGGCAGCTCAACAGAACACTCAGAGTAGGTAGGAGTGGCAGGTCCATGGAACATGGTGGGCAAAAAGGATGGAGCAGGGGCATGCACAAAGACATCAGAGGGCAGGGGGAAGGAGAATAGGGGCAGCAAGCTAAGCACAGATGTTGTAAATTGAAACAACGATGTGATTAAGCATTTACTAAAGACATTAATTCCCTTCCTTTAGATCATGTTTTCTCTGTTATGTTGACCGAAGTTCGGACTCCATTTTGTATTGCCATGCTTCCACGTGTTCCCCACGAGAAGAGTCCAACCTCTGTGTTAGTTGCTCTTGTAATCTGCCTAGTAACAGTCTATAAATAGCTCCTTTGTCCATCTGGCGCATGCCCAGACTTGACCACATCTGTTATCAGTTAGCCTTGCTTGACCATGTTTTCGCGGGCTCAAGGAGTGTGTTAGCTCCGCCCACATATTGATTCAGTATCAAAAATGACCATAAATGGTAATGTTCTTCGGCCTCATGTTGTATCCACCCACTTATGAGCCCCTCTATTGTGTATAAAAGGGGACCATGTACGTAAGTTCTGTGTGCTACTCTATGCAATACTGAAGAGTGTTGTGTGGATTGTAGGACCACCCTTAAGGGTTAATAAATGCTGTCTTTGTACTTTGCAGTTTCCGTGCCAACTTCCTTATAGATTCCATTACAGGAGAGCGAACCCTTGTGTCCTGCGGGCCTAGCTGGGGCCTGTACTCATCAATTGGCGCCCGTCACGTGGGGCTCATCGGCGACTCGGATGCTCGAAGGACTGGTCGCGACGAAGGTGAGGAATTTGGCCAGGGACGTGATCACTGCCAGCGGCGTCTTAGCCCTGGCATCCCGAGGTTTTTCTTCCTTCCCTTCCGAGCTGACCGTCTGGGTGGCGCCGGTCCTCGACTGAGACCTCTTCTGTCGGTCCTGCCGTGAAAGCCGTTTGGGCGATTTTGGAGCTTGGCAGTTGGAATCTGGACTCTTGATTGGTAAGAACCGTTGTACGGTACTTGCTCCGAGTTTTTGAAGCCTGGTCTGGCTATTTGAGTTTGATTTGTGATGACTAGTCATATTTTGTATTTGTCTTTGTGAAAATATATGCGTTGCAACACATATAGGCAGGTAATGTGGAGAGATTTCTCCGGAGCTGTGTAACCTTGAACGGCGCAACGATTAAGTGCCATTTTCTTTATAATATTGCATATTTTGCATTATTTCTGAGCATGCCTGCTTTTAGCGCACTCCGTAAGTGGTGTTGCTGCTTTGGAAACCGGTTGAACCTCGAGGAATCTGCTCCGGCTCCCCCAGAGGGGACTCCTAATAGGGATATGTATGTGAAGCATGGTCTTTCTTCCATAATGTACAGCACAGTATGGAGGAAATATACTAAAAAAGATCCTGAGTTGCGATGGCCTTTGTATGGATCGTTTGATATACGTAAGATTGAGTATGTGGAACAGTGTATGTGTAAACGGCGTGCTCGGCAGGATATGTTTGAGTGTGTGCGGTTGTGGGTGAAGGAAGTGCGTGAGCGAGAGAAGCGTGAGAAAGCGCTGTTTGATAAAGAACAACGGAAGAATGATCATGTGCGAGCACAGGAAGCGAGGCGTCGGGAGGACAAAGAACAAACGGAGAGACAAGAGAAAGAGCGTAGGCTGCAAGTCTCGGGTCAATATGCTGTTCGGCAGCCACTTTATCCTGTCCTTAATAATCTTGATGATGATTTTTATTTACTAGATCGCTCTCCGCCCCCTTATGTGGGCGCATCTGCTCCGAGGCCACAAGATTCTGACCCGGTTCCGGGTAAGGTAGATACGCGGTCCATGCTGTCGGCTGAGCAAATGGCTGAGCTTCGGCAAGTTTCCTTCCGTGCACTTAAGGGCAAGGTGTCCCTGGATGAATTGTTCCATACTTGGGGGCCGTGGCAGGAGAGAGAGAAATTGTATTTTTTGGGTCACTTTGCTGATGAAGTGACTGCTGCTTACCGGAAATATTCCAGTGTTTTTGAGCCTGATGATGTGACATTGGATGCTAAAGCATTGCATAATGGTGTTTTCTCTCCCTCTAAGGCTCCTGACACGGCTCGGCGGCTGTTCGCTTTGCGGGACGCGGTGCCGGCCCTTAAAGGAAAAGCGCGCCAACAAGCAGGGGAGGTGAAGCAGTCGGATCCGTGTACAGCAGAAGGCCACTCATCCACCTCCCAGTCAGATAAGGATGGCATAGTGCATGTTAAACCAATGCGAGAGGCGGCGCCTTTGTATGTTCCTCCTAAAGGAGCGGGGACTAGCTCGGACATTACCTCCGCCGATGCTAAGGGATATTTTGTGTATAATTGGGTTTATACTCCTTGGCATAGAGCTGATGTTATGGCCTTAAAGAATGCGTTGCCTGATCCCCGCAAGAATCCAGCGGCCTTCTACGAAGAAGTCGAGGGGGCCTTGAATTCTTGCGTTATGACCTTAGCAGATATAGACCTGTTCTTTGGCCTTATTCTACCACCGGATATGTGGCGATCTGTCCGAAAGGTGGATGATATAGTTGCCTTTAAGGCTCGGTGGTCTGACCTTGAGGATGAGGATAGGGAACGGAAGCCCGCGCAGAAACCACCCCAGAGTATCTTAGACCTCCCTGCTGCTATTCTGACTAAGTTGAAGACAATTATCCCCCCTAAAAAGATTGACTGGAATATGTTAGCTTCATGTAAACAGAAAGTTGACGAGTCAGTTGCGGACTTCTTTACGCGTTTTGAGGAGACGTTTCATGATTTTAGTGGCCAGTCGCTTACTGATGATACGGGTCGCCACCTCTTTGCGGATAAATATGTGGCTAATCTGCTGCCGGCAGTTGCGGCCCGTTTAAAAGCGAGTGAAAGTTCTTGGTCTTCCGCAACCCCGACGGCCCTCCTGACTATCGCTCAGTATTATGAGCGTCAGGAGCAAGAAGCAAAGGGCCAGGAGGAAAAGAAATCGAAAGATCTAAAAACAAAGGTGATGTTGGCACAAGTATATGGCCCGCCCCGACGGGGTAGTAATAGAGGTAGGGGAGGATCTTATGGTCCTCCCTCGGGCCGATCTGATTTGAATAGGAACCAATGTGCGTATTGTAAGCAATCGGGTCATTGGGCTAGGGACTGCCCGGTGTTGCATGCTTCGCGTCAGGGGCATACTCAGGGTGGCCCGCGAGGTAGAGGGGGTTTCTCGAACTTTAGAGGGAATTCTAACGAACAGGCTCGTTTTGACTCTGCTGGGCAGCACCGAGATAGATCAAATGTTTTCGATCGCCAGCATCAGTATCAAGTGTCGGGGATTGACCGATCGGGGTACCATGATTCTCAGCATGCATAGGAATGCGTTGGATGGGGGTTAGAATCAGTTGAGGTGCCGGTCGATCAGAAGGGTCCTTATGTATCGGCTGAGGTTTTGGGCTCTACTGATCAGTTCCTAGTGGATACAGGAGCGACACGTAGTGCGCTGTCTAAGCAATTGGTTCCGGGGGCTCCCCCATCCGGCTTAATGGTCACATCGGTAGGGTTTGACGGTACACTCTCCCGAAGCCCTCTTTCGCAGCCCCTCATGTTTAAGGTTGATTCTTTTTCTGCACCCTGTCCGTTTCTGCTTGCCCCGTACACACCGGACAACATTATGGGCCTTGATATGTTAAAGCATTTTAGGGCTACGATCCGCTGCTCCCCTGCTGGTGTGCGGGTAATATTGAATGACAATTACCCCCGGTCTGAACGGATGTGTGCGATGTCAGAGGATGCGCTGTTAGCTACCCTCCCTCGTGCTTTGTGGGCAACGTCGGATACTGATGTGGGACAAATGGTGATTCCACCGGTCCACATTAGTGTCCAGGAGGGGGCGGTGTTGCCACGCCTCCCACAGTACCGTATTTCCCAGGAGGGCGAGGAGGCTCTCATACAGATAGTGCAGGATTTGATTGCGGTAGGGGTAGTGGAGGAAGTTCCCTACAACATCTGTAACAGTCCGATTCTTCCCATACTGAAAAAGGATACGGATGCCAGAGTTTATCGGTTTATAATTGATTTGAGAGAAGTAAACAAGATCGTGATACCTCAGTACCCAGTGGTTTCCGATATCACGACGTTGCTTACTTTGGTCCCGCCTACGGCGACTATGTTCTCAGTGATCAATTTGAAGAATGCCTTCTTTTCCATTCCCATTCACCCTGATAGCCGATATCTTTTTGGGTTTACATTAAATAATAGATCTTATCGTTTTTGTAGGATCCCCCAGGGCTACACAGAAAGCCCTAGCATTTACAGTCAGGCTTTGAAAAGACAATTGGATTCCTTTGTTCTGCTCGAGGGGGTCGCCCTCATTCAATATGTCGATGACATCTTGCTGGCGGCTGAAACCCTGGAGTTGTGTGAAAAAAGTACGTTATCCTTACTTTCCTTTTTGGCATCCCACAATCATAAGGTATCTAGGAAGAAATTGCAATTCTGTAGACCAAAGGTGACTTATTTGGGTCACCTTTTGTCTAAGGAGGGACGTGCACTCACACCGGATCGTATCCAAGTAATTTTGGACACACCGAGACCGTCCACGCAGAAGGATGTGCGTGCATTTTTGGGTCTTGTTTCTTTTTGTAGACAGTGGATATTGGGGTTTTCACATATAGCTAAGCCATTGTTAGCCCTCTTGACAAAGAACACGCCTATCCCAATCCCTTGGTCAGATGAGTGTGATACTGCTTTTCAGCAACTACGACAGGCCCTTTGTTCAGCACCAGTGTTAGGGACCCCTGATTATGCAAAACCCTTTTCGTTGTATGTGCATGAGAAAGATGGATGTGCATTATCAGTTTTAGTGCAGATGCACGGCGATAAGCAGCGCCCTTGTGCATACTTTTCGGCTGTACTTGATCCTGTCGCCCGAGCATTACCAGGGTGTTTTCGCTCGGTTGCGGCGACAGCTGTGTCAACTCAATACGCCAAAGTGAGGGAATTGTGTTATCTCATAAGCTGTTGGTATTAGTCCCCCATGCTGTCGATGCCCTGCTTAATCAAACGAAGACGCAGCATTTGACCAGTGCCCGCTTAACGGGATATGAGTTGACGCTTTTGGCTCCTCATATTACGTTGAAAAGGTGCGTAACGTTAAACCCGGCAACATTGTTGCCATACCCCGAAACCCAGCCTGAGGCGCGGAGAGCACATGATTGTATTCTCGTGACTGAGGAACAAACAAAGGGTCGTATTGATCTCCAGGATACGCCCTTTCCAGATGTAGATGGAGAACTGTGGGTGGACGGATCATGCCTGAAGCTACCAGATGGTACGACTTCAGCAGCGTATGCAATTACCACGTTGCAAACGATAGTGGAGACTGCACGCATACCACAGAAATCAGCTCAAGCAGCGGAACTGATAGCATTAACACGAGCATGTGAGCTCAGTACAGGATTATGTGTGAATGTTTATACAGATAGCCGCTATGCCTTCGGAGTAGCGCATGACTTCGGCCTACTCTGGAAGGAGAGAGGGTTTTTAACGTCACATGGAGTACAGATAATGCATGGAGAGTTAGTTCACAAACTTTTAACTGCATTGACGTACCCAAAGAAAATTGCCATCGTTAAGTGTAGCGCCCATAGGAAAGTAGTTGACAAAGTTGGAGAAGGGAATGCGTTAGCAGATCGAGTAGCACGGGAGACTGCGATGCAGCCCGGTGCTACTGCCATGTATGTAGTAAAGTCACAGGTGGAAAGATGGCATGATGCGAAGGAGGAAGTGCGGGAAATGCAAAGGACCGCTTCTGACAAAGAGCGGGAACAATGGGCTAGTGAGGGAGAACTGGATGACGAGGGCTGCTGGAGAAATAAGCAGATGGATAGATGGAAATTACCCACGGCTTTTGTACAACCTATGGTTCAGATGGCACATGGGCTAGCACATGTTGGAGCTTCCGCAATTGTAAAATTGCTTACCCAAGTCTGGGAGCATCCAGAGATTGCTAGTACGGCAAAGAGGGTGGTGCAGACTTGTATGATCTGCTTGAGGTATAACCCAGGAAAGGGTACTCGAACTCCAGCAGGAGGATTCGTGACACCCACTGCACCCTTCGAGGTTTTGCAGATGGATTACATCCAGCTTGAGCGCTGTAACAATTTGAAGTATGTTCTAGTAGTGGTTTGCGCCTTCAGTAAATGGGTTGAAGCGTACCCTACGAAAGACAATACTGCAATGACTACTGCGAAGCTGCTGCTGAAAGAGTTCTTCCCTCGATATGGCGTCTGTAGACTTCTGTGGAGTGATAATGGGCCTCACTTTGTAGCGGATGTTATAAAGTATGTCTTGAAGGGCCTGGGCATCACCCAGAAGTTTCACGCGGTATTCCACCCTCAGTCTGCGGGACTAGTCGAGAAGTATAATGGTACACTGAAGCTCAAGATCGCTAAAATTCAAGCTTCGACGTCTTTGACTTGGCCAGATGCTCTACCGCTGGCGTTATTGTCAATTAGATCGGTACCACACTCTCGAACTGGCCTTACACCGTACGAGATTGTCTTTGGATGCCCAATGAATATTTGGGGTCCACCAAAACCTAAAGCTGTGTATGATGTACCTTGTGTAATGATGAACGATTATCTGGCACAGTTAACGGATAACTTGGTTTCTATTCATCAACAGGTCCGAGAGGCGCTCCCTGATCGGTCCACCGGTGAAGGACATGGTCTCCGACCTGGTGACCACGTGATGGTGAAAATCTTTGACAGAACAAACAGCTTGGAACCGAGATGGGTGGGTCCTGAGCAGGTCCTCCTCGCAACGAGGACGGCTGTGCGAGTCTCCAACAGAAAGAATTGGATCCATTCCCTGCACTGTAGGAAGGTGCCGCCCGGATTGGTGGAACCTGCCGTGCTGACCGATCAACGAGAAATCCTGGCTGCAGAGACAGGCCGTGCTGCGGAGCCAAACGCCACTGAGGAGCTCTTTCCGGACCACGCGACTCCTGGAGGAAGGCGATATCATCTTCGACCAAGGAAGTGAGTTCTCCAGTACCGGGACATACTGTCAGAACGGCCCTTGGGTTAGTGAAACGGAGAGCCGATGAGGCAAGGGGGGGGGATCAGCCCTGCATTAGTGTAGCGACACCCGTCTTGGCCCGCTGGTGAAGAAATCGACCGCTGCCCAAGGGGAAGAGTTCTGACAGACTTTTAGTTTCAGGAAGATATTGGGTTTTTATTTTTGACATGGAGAAAAAGAAAATCCTTTGTGCATTAGGGTTCATGTTGACAGTAGCTATTGTTGGGATAACCACATGGTTTGTGGAGGATGTAACTCCCGCTCGGAAAATACTTGTGTTGACAACTCCGGTGCCTGAGGAGCACTACTTTTATACATTACCGTATCAAGAGTTGAAGCATCGACAGTCTTATTTGAATAACACTTTCATCCAGATGCTGCATCATACCCACGTTGCTACGAACGCTACGAACTGTTGGATATGTGGGATGATGCCAGCCCATCAGAAGAAAGGAGGAACGCCATTTATACCACTTCCTTTCTCTCATAATGGCTCTTGTAGAGCATGGTACACTTTGCTTTTTGCCACTCGGAAACCGACAGTGGGACGATTGCTCTTCAGACTCAATAAAGAATGTCACCAGGATAAAAATGGGTATCTGCAAGCGAATGGAACAATTTGGGAGTGGGAAGAGTACCGACCAGACAATGAATCCATTCCCTACATCTTCACGAACACAAGAGACACTGTGGGAAAGGACAAATTTGTGATTCAAGTAGCACAAGCTCAAGCGGACCTGTGTGTCCAGAGTGTGGGTTTTATTCCTGTTGGTGTTAGTGATTGTATTACTGTTCTGAACATTGATGGGTTGAACAATAGTACCTTTTTAGCCTCCCATAATACGTACTTTGTGTGTGGAAATAAAGGTTATTACCGTTTGCCGGCTGGGTGGTCTGGGGTATGCTATGTATCATTTCTATTACCTCCTGTATTCCTAGCACCCGCATCTTATCATAAGGATCTGAAATGATTGAATAATGTGACTGTAAATAGGTATAAACGTGCTTTATCAATTGATGATGTAGATCAGACTGATACCAGTCTGCAACAGTATATTGATTTTAACTTAGGACTGTTTTTCTTTGTTGGAGCTGCCCTGAACAGTAGGAAGATCCGAAGATTAACAAGAGTGGTAGAGGCTGTGACAAATCAGACTGCTGCTGCTCTTGGGAATCTTACGGAGGAATTGCAAATTACTAGAATTGTTGCATTGCAGAATCGTATGGTATTAGACGTTATGCTAGCTGACAGAGGAGGAGCATGTAAAATTATTGGAAGTAGCTGTTGTGTGTTTATCCCTGATCATACGCCATCGGTTTATAATGCCATCAACAAACTACATAAAATTGCAGCTGAAATCCATACAGAAAACGGCACTTGGTCCTTTTCTGGATGGTTTTGGGCATTAATTACTGCCTGGGGATGGAAGGTTTTAACTGGTCTCTGTATTATTGTAGCAGTTCTGTTTTCGTGTTGTATCTGCGTTCAATGTGGTCCCTTGCTCTGCTCCTTATGCGTATCATTCTGTATCCCTGATAAGAAAGCTATTGCCGATGTTGCTCACCAGAAACGTTTAGCTAAAGAAGTCGAAGAAATGATGACAATTGACATATATGATGATTATCCTAACAAACCGGATGTCTTCAGTAAATGCTGAAAGGGTCGTCTGTTGTAAATTGAAACAACGATGTGATTAAGCATTTACTAAAGTCATTAATTCCCTTCCTTTAGATCATGTTTTCTCAGTTATGTTGACCGAAGTTCGGACTCCATTTTGTATTGTCATGCTTCCACGTGTTCCCCACGAGAAGAGTCCAACCTCTGTGTTAGTTGCTCTTGTAATCTGCCTAGTAACAGTCTATAAATAGCTCCTTTGTCCATCTGGCGCATGCCCAGACTTGACCACATCTGTTATCAGTTAGCCTTGCTTGACCATGTTTTCGCGGGCTCAAGGAGTGTGTTAGCTCCGCCCACATATTGATTCAGTATCAAAAATGACCATAAATGGTAATGTTCTTCGGCCTCATGTTGTATCCACCCACTTATGAGCCCCTCTATTGTGTATAAAAGGGGACCATGTACGTAAGTTCTGTGTGCTACTCTAAGCAATACTGAAGAGTGTTGTGTGGATTGTAGGACCACCCTTAAGGGTTAATAAATGCTGTCTTTGTACTTTGCAGTTTCCGTGCCAACTTCCTTATAGATTCCATTACAGGAGAGCGAACCCTTGTGTCCTGCGGGCCTAGCTGGGGCCTGTACTCATCACAGAGGCTAAGCAGGAGGTCAATGATGGGCCATAGAATTGGGCAATGGAGGGCAGGAGGAGTGAACTGGTACATCATGCTAAATGGAGGGCATGGCAGGAGGGAGGAGGCTAGTCCATGGACTCAGACAACAGAGGATAGGGAGGAGGTGGATGGGGCAGCAAGCTAACTGTTCAGAGAAGATGGGTATTAGGAACTTTATTGTTTTTAAAATGTGTGTCTGTGCGAACTTCTTAAAATATGAACAAGTATGCAGCATAGTCTCACTTTTATTCAGGAAGAAGAGGACGTTTGTGACTGTGACTCTGGGCTCACTTGGCAGAAACACCCCCTGACCCTCCACCCCCCCATCGCAAAATGTAATGCCCGTTAAAAGGGTAGGTGGATGCAGTGTTATATAGAACATAGTACTGAGAGCACGATTGAAAATAAAAACTAGATATAGAATATGGTATAAACTATGCACCAAAAAGTGTGATATAAGATGAACCGGGGCGTGAAATATAATATGCAATACATTGTGCGCAATGACAGATTCATTGGAGAGCGTGAGATAGCACAGGCACTAGCGCGTGCTATGCGATATGCGTCTTGGAGTGTAATAAGCACAGGGCAGTGTTGTGTAACCTAACTAGTCTCTAAAGTTGTAATATAAAATATGTGCTGGGGAGTGTAACGTTGAATATGCACTGTGACAAAGAAATGGATCCCAGATTGTAATATGTATGGCATAGCGCTGTGCATTATAACATAGGCATCAAGGAAGGCACGTTAGATGGGGCAATATAACCCGTGCGAAGGCAAGTGTGGCATGACATATTCACGGGGTGGGGTTACAGTACACATGGGCTAGAGAGTGTCATAGCATATGCACTAGCTGGTGGAATACAACACAGAGGTGTGTGGCACTCGGCGGGCACTGGTGGGTGTAACACAGCATTGGGCTCAGCTAGGAGCACGCTGTGACTCTCAAGTGAGGTTCGTCTCCTTTCCAGAGAGTAAAATAAAAAGTATTACACATCCGGCGGTGGATGTGTGTTTTATTAACCGTCAGGGGGTTTCTTGCATAGTTTGGTCGATTTTTTGTCGAATCCCCTTTGAATGGCTTGGTGTGCGTGTGTATTAAATGTGCCCCTCAATAGCTACCAATGTTTGTATAAATAAACGACGAGGGTGTCTACTTGGAGAGTACCCACTGGCGGGGGCGCCGGGATTTGGCACGGTAGGGCGTCAGGCACGTCAGAGCTTCACTAGCGGTGTAAATACAATCCACGTGGATTCATTGTATGCATAGTCGCCTTTTAATGAATATCACGCAAATCGTCATGGTGATAGGTACATACGGTTTGTCCAGCATGTCCTAGGTGTTTCTATAAATATATCTTTTTTTAAAATAATAAAAAACAAAGGCCGGCCCCGGGGGATGGGGTCCCCGGGGCCATAAGTGGCCTGAGGAGGGGGAAACGCAGATTCCCTCCTAAAGAATTAAAAAAAAAATGCCATGACCAGGGGTTGGGGTCCCCGGGGCCGATTAAGGCCTTGGGAGGGCCAAATAAATTTTTTTCAACAAAATAAATTCGGGTGCAGGCCCTGGGGGATGGGTTCCCCAGGGCCAATAAATTAGAAAAAGAAGGGGGGGCACACAGCCCTCCATCTTAAAAAAAGAAAATAAAGAAAAGACTGCATCACGCCAGAGGCCACGCCCCCCTCCTTGCAGCACTCTGCAAACGCGCCCCCTAGCCAGTTGTAAGTTGGGGAATTAATTCCCCTTCAATACTGAGGGTCCCTGAAGGCCAACTAGCCCAACAGGTATCTCCAGTATGCGCCAGGGAGGTGCGTTGCAGACAGGTGTTCTGAGGCCACGCCCCTTTTTACATCTCCATGCAACGCAACTCTGTGGCGCTTACTGGAGGTACCTAGTGGGCTAGTTTGACCCTAGGGACCCTTAGGATTCAAGGGGACTTAATCTCTCAACTTAGAACGGCCACAGGGCGCATTTACACAGTGGTGAAGGGAGGGGACGGGGCCTGAGGTGACGTGTGCAAACATGCCCTGTGGCGCGTTTTAATTTGGGGAAATAATTCCCTTTCAATCCTGAGGGAACCTGGGGGACAACTAGCCCACCAGGTGCTTCCAGTAAGTGCCCCTGCTCTGCGTTGCAGAGAGGTGGTGCAAGCCGTGCCCCTGTTGACACCTCTCTGCAATGGCGCTTACTGGACGTACCTAGTGGGCTATTTGGCCCCTAGGGACCCTCAGGATTCAAGGGGACTTATTCTCCCAACTTAAAAAACGGCCACAGGGCGTGTTTACACAGTGGGGAAGGGAGGGAACGGGACCTGAGGTGACGTGTGCTAACACGCCCTATGGCGTGTTTTAAGTTGGGGAAATAATTCCCCTTCAATCCTGAAGGCCCCTGGGGGCTAACTAGCCCACCAGGTGCTTCCAGTAAGCGCCACTGAGCTGCGTTGCAGAGAGGTGGTCCAGGCCGTGCCACTTTTTGCACCTCTCTGCAATGCAGCTCTGTGGCACTTACTGGAGGTACCTAGTGGGCTATTTGGACCCTAGGTACCCTCAGTATTCAAATGAACTTAATCTCCCATCTAAAAATGGCCACAGGGTGTGTTTACACAGTGGTGAAGGGAGGGGACGGAGCCCGAGTTAACGTGTGCAAACAAGCCCTGTGGCACGTTTTAAGTTGGGGAAATAATTCCCCTTCAATCCTGAGGGACCCTGGGGGCCAACAAGCCCACCAGGTACTTCCAGTAAGCTCCACTGCGCTGCGTTGCAGAGAGGTGGTCTAGGACGTGCCCCTTTTTACATCTCTCTGCAACGCAGCTCTGTGGCGCTTACTGAAGGTACTTAGTGGTCTAGTTGGACCCTAGGGACCCTCAGGATTCAAGGGGACTTAATCTCCCAACTTAAAACGGCCACAGGGCATGTTTACACAGTGGGGAAGGGAGGGGACGGGGCCTGAGGTGACGTGTGCAAACCCGCCCAGTGGCGCTTTTTAAGAGGTAGTTTTAATCCCCTGCCCTATTATATAATATACTAGGGGCTTACAGAGGAGGTCATACTAATCACAGGGGGACCCCAACGCATAGTGTTCCCTAGTGTATGTAGGTGTTTTCACTGTATCCTGAGTGTCTTTTAACATAGCACTGGCTCTAGGACTGATTAGTCAGACTCAGTTACCACCAGAATCCGTCTGAAAAAGTTGAGGGTACAGGATGATTTTGCAACAAGCTTTCTGCTCTTCTGTTTGTTCTTTCTGCATGTTATCCTTCTTCTTGCACTTTTCTTCGTCTTTGAGGACTTTTGTTGCTTCTTTCTGCATTTCTTTTATTTCTTTCTGTGCGTTTTTTCTTCTTTCTTCACATGTCCTATCTCTGTAGGCATAGTTAGAAATTATCATTTAAAAAACCTTTGAAATTCACTGAAAAAACATTTGAGATGTCATCAGTGATGTCATGAGTGATGTCACTGACCATGTCAAGAGTGATGTAATATGTGACATCATCAGCAGTGCATTGCGGGCGTGCGAGTTATAGTTAGCTGAACTAACTATAACGGGGGAATTTCAATGGTTTTGTACGAGTGAAAAGTCCAGCTAACTATAACGCCCCTGAAACCTATGTTTTTTTCAGTGGATTTCTAAGGTTTTTTAAATGCTAATTCCTAACTATAACGTGCCTGAAACCTATGGTTTTTTCAGTGAATATATATATATATATATATATATATATATATATATATATATATATATATATATATATATATATATTACCTACTGGCCAGTAGGTAGTTATAGTTAGAACCTAGTTTCCATAGGAAAAGCATTTTTTGAATTGCTAATAACTTTGACGTCTTTTGACGAATCTTTGTGAAATTCTCTCAAAAAAAGTCTATCCAGGTCAGCTCCTATCCTGAAAAAAAAGAAATCGGTGCAATTCTCGCTGGGGTCGCGGGTTCCTGCGATTTATTTGAATGAGACAGCGGGGTGGGCTAGGTCTCGGGGGAATTTTTTTAGCGGGGGCTCGCTGGGGCTGCGGGGGCCTGCTGGGGTCTGCACAGTCCCGGGGCTCGCTGGGGTCCCCGCAGTCCCTGGGCTTTTCTCACTATGTCGGTATATATATATACTGACATAGTGTCTGAGTTATGCTCAATGACACACCTCCAATAAGTGTCTTGAAAAACTGGAATATACATTATGTGACAATTATCAACAGCAGGAAATTCACATAATTCAAGGAAGGCGTGACCAAATTATCAAACCTCATGCAGCACAAATGGAATCAATGTAAGCCAATGTAGGACACAATCAGAGACCTCCCATGCAAAGACACACTTACGGAATTGTTCATAGAAAGTAGCAACATAGTGGCAGATAGTGTTAAAGCAATATATGCTGATACATTACAGTCTGCCCCTAATGGGCTATGTAGTAAGGTAGTTGTACTTGAATTGCAAAAGCTCTGTCATTGATACAAAAGTGAAAACATTTGAATCAACGCCTTCCTTGAATTATGTGAATTTCGTGCTGTTGATAATTGTCACACGATATATATATTCCCGTTGTTCAAAACGGCAATCAATAATTGAAGGTGTGCCATCGAACATCACTCAGACACTATGTCAGTATTTAAAGTATTTAACAAGAATGTACAGCAAGCAGACATTTGTACAAGCTGTGTTGCATATCAGTGATGTGACCGTATGAACTGAGTTATGTTTGATATTGTACTCTTGTCCATTACAAAATGGCGACCGCATTTCAATAGCCAGTTCTCTGTCTATGTTGCACTAGAACACGAAGTCCAACTTTTGTTTTCAATCAGTGAATGTAAACTGTTCCGTCTCACTCTGCACTTTTGAGTGATCAAGGCGGCTTGACGGCTGAAACGTGTCATGTTGCGATTTATGAAGAAAGAAATCAACTGTTTGGATATCCCTGTGTCGTTCCTGAGAGCGCATCTGACTTTGTCTTTTTGCCTTGAGATTAATTTACCTGCAGCTCCACCGACTGACATGCCTCCTCCCTTGGGTTTCCGGCTCTCAGCATATATATATATATATATATATATATATATATATATATATATATATATATATATATATATATATATATATATATATATATATCTGTGCCAGTAGGTAGTTATAGTTAGGACCTAGTTTCAATACGAAAAGTATGTTTTGTTTTCCCAATAACTTCGGTGACAGTTGATGAATCTCTGTGAAATCTTTTAAAACTAGTGATCAGCTCCGGTCAGCTCCTGTCTTGAAAGTTTTGGAGTGATTCGCCAAGCGGGGGCCAAGAAAAAAGGGGGGTCCCAAAACGGGTTTTCCCCATGTATTTTCCATTGAAAACTTTAGACAAAGCAGCCTGAACAGATGAACGGAATTGCACCAAATTCGTCAAAAAGGTAGCCCTTGGTGCAGAAAGAGTTCTTTTTGTTAAATGGTGTAAATCCGTTCAGTAGTTGCTGAGAAATTTAAAAAAGAAAACGTTTTGATATCTAAGGCCGCGGTGGATTCGCGAACCCTCCCTACCTTGAGCTTTACTGTGATTGGCTGCCAACACTCCAAACCAGGAAGTGTTGGCTGCCATATTGTGACTCGGTAGAACCGACTCACAAGAAAACAGTTAAACACAGTGAAAAAACAAGAAAAGGGGGCAGGGTATAAACACCCTTATCCCTAGGCCTGCTCAGGGGGTCCCACCATGACCCCCAGGACCTAAAAAAGCATTTTTTTTTAAACTGCCGAATGCGCGCTGGGGTCGCAAATCCAGCCGAGAACATTTTTAAAAACGAAGCGCGGACTCCCGCGCTTCGTTGTATTTAATCCACCGGGTGGGCCAGTTCCAGGGGGCCCTGATAGAAATGCGTGGGGGTTCTAATCCCCCCCGCACTGCCCTGGGGACAGCCACCTCCTGGGGCTTCATTTATGAGTTGTGGGGGGCACTTTATTTAACTTAAAAAAATGTTTGGGGGACTCGATACCACACACATGCCCAGGGGACCACCACCTATAGGAGAGTAGGATCTGCTTCACATGGTTACCCCCACTTTTTGTTGCTGTAACACTGTTTTTCAACTTTAGTCTGGCTGGGGCCCTGCTATTCAGGACCCCATCCTAGCTGCTTCCTCTCTAAATTGATTCCATGTACCCTAGGTACATAACAGATTGGATTCTGAGGTGCCTTTATAAGTCCCTAGTATATGGTAAACTATGTACCCAGGGCATCGGTACCCCAGAGGCCTACTAGGGGCTGAAGCATTTAATATGCCACCCCTGGAAAGCCCTCCAAAATGACACCACAGGTCTGCTACTGCAGCCTGGGTAAGGTGGTGCAGGCACCCCTTACAGAGATATAGGTTCACTATATCTCACCTATCACTGCACATAGAAACCTATCAGTCACCCCTATGGCATGTCTTATCAATCCTGAAGGCAGGGAGCTTGGTATTGTGTGAAAGGGCGCCCAGGCATGAGCTGAGCCCCTCTGCAGCCTTTGGAATCTCTTCTCTGGGGTTGTCTATGATGCAGCCGGACCATATACTCTTAAGTGCATTATAATCCAACGGTAAATGCTAACTTTGGACTGACTGCACAGAAACATGCCGTGATTGGTGTCAAACACCTTGGAATCATACCCCCACACCAGTAACTGGTGTGGGAGTATGATCCCACCCTTCTAGAGGGAGAGACAGGACAGCACTGGTATACCCGGCATCAACTTAAAAGAGCCCTGGCATGGATGCTGCAGCCACTGACACGAGTCTGGCTCCTGCTGCTGACCAAAACTCCGACAGGGGAGGCCTGGACAATAGGTTTCCTGTCACAGGGAGGTGTCACCACCTCCCAGACAGGCTTTAGTGTATTGGGGCTGGGTGGGTGCACTTTGAGAGTGCTTTGAAGTCCTACACTGGGGCGCATTTGGTGTCCCTGTGCATAGTCCAGATCAAACTGCTCTGGCACAAAACTGGACAAAGGAAATGGGTGTAGCCACCCCTCTTTCCAAACCCTTCCATAGGTGGGTCCCCTGAGTTAGTCCATCTCCTTCCTTGGATATAAAGTAGGAACCCCTGGCAACAGGAATTTAGAAATCCCTGGAGGAAACTCTGCAACTGAATCCTGGAACTTCTACGCTCTTACTCAAGACTAGAGGACGGAAGAAATCTCCCTTGGGGTCAAGGAGTGACTCCCCTGCTTAGCAGGCAACAACAAAGCAATTGCCGGTCTGCATCTCCGAAGCTCCCGACGGACTCCAAATATCTGCAGCCCAGAAAGAGGATTGCCAGACTTTTCAGAGGCCGACCTGAGTCCTCAGCAAAGCAGAGACCCGCAGCCCTCGTGAGTGTTGTGGAACCAGAACTCCTAGACACTGTGCACATTTGCATGTGCATTGACTGCTTGACATCTCTTGAAGTCATGCTTTGGGTTACTTGTAGCCCAAGCCCCGGGCCCCTTTTGCACTGAAGATTGTGGGCCTACACTCCACGAGTGTTCCGTGAGCCTGCTTTTTGAATTTCCACTCGAGGCTCCTTCGCGATCCCTGGTCCGTCAACTGGTGGGTCCCCAAGAAGGCAACTCTGGTTTTCTTTGGGTCTCCTTGGTTGCTCCAGATGTGCCCTGACTTCTCACCACGTGGTGAGTCCCTCAGACCTTGCTGGTCTGCACCGAAGCATCTTTCTCCTTTCTGCGTGGGTAGCTGTTACCAAGGCTTGTTGTGCCCAATCTGGGCACCAATGCAGCAGCACTCGACATCCTTTATGGGACAGCTCGAATCCAGCTCCTGGTCATCCTCAATATCTTCTGGTTCTCGTGGCTGAAGAGTCAAGCTTCACCTTCTTCACCTGAAACACCGGACATCGGTGGGCATTCGTCTATCATGCCCCTGGTAACTGGCAAGTGACCCAGACTCTGTCCCCTCTGCTTTCAGGTTCTCCACATCTTCGATCCAGACTTGGATCTCTTCGTACACTTCGCATCTTCCCAGCAGCAGCACTTCTTCGTTAGCCTGCATTTGAAAATTACAACGCGACCCGACACCATTTGACACCTACGCACCCGGCTTCCCTGGGTGAGGTAACTCGAGTACTCCTGTGCTCCCGTGGGTGTTGACCCTAGAACTGCCTAAGTCCAAAAGGGATTTGGTCCTAGTTCATCTCTAAGTGTCCCTAATCTTTAAAAATCTGACCGCGACTTTCCCCATAGACGCTAACAGGAGCTCGCGGCTGTGTTCTCACACTGCACACTGCCCCCGTGGGTCCCCTGTGTCACTACCTTGGGTGGTTCCTTGGGGTCCCAGTGATTCTACAGGCTTTTGGCCTTGTGTCTAGTTAAGTCGTAGTTCTTATACCACTATTTTAGTATATGGTTTGGCTTGCCCCTAGGGCCTAATGTGTATTTCATGCTACTTTACTGTTTATTTGAAGTGTTACTTATGTGTTTTGACCTCTAGCCTCATAAGGAGACTAGCAGGGTGTGTTTAGTAATAAATACATATATTTTGTATATTTACCTGGTGTGGTTGCCTTTCATTTAGCCATTCAAAAGATTATAGACTGGTAAAACAAGCTGCTTTACATTCCTTCAAGACTTAGCCTGAAGTCTGCTCTCCATAGCTACCACTAGAATAGCTTTCAATAAAGGTTGTCTTTAACCTATCATCAATAAGGGGCTGTTTGAACTGTTGCAAGGTGCCCACTATCACTAGTGGACAGCATATACCAGGCCAACTTCTCACACCACCTCCCCGGGGCTTTTCAAATTTAATGTGGGGGATACGCAACCCCCCACAGCCCCAGGGACCACCACCTCCCCAGGGCACTGTATATTTGAATTAGGCCCTCCTCCTTTAATTCATAAAAAGAAAAATGAGGCACATCCCGAGGGATGGGGTCCCCAGGACCACTAGAGGCCTAAGGAGGGGGACACGCAACCCCCCTCTTTAGAAATATTTTAAAAAGAAATCAAAATGTGGCCATGCCCCGGGGGATGGTGTCCCCGAGGCTGAAATTGGCCTCAGGAGGAGGGCCGCGCCCTTCCTGTTTAAATTTTTTTTTTTTTTTAAGAACAGGCCCTGGGGAATGGGGTCCCCAGGAAACCAATTAATGTAAAAGAAGGGGGGCCACACAGCCCCCCTTATAAAATAAAATAAATTAAAAAAAGCCGGCATCACGGCGGAGGCCCCACCCCCTAACTGTAGCACTCAGCAAACGTGCCCCCTCGTTCATTGTAAGTTGGAGAATTATTTTCCCTTGAATACTGAGGGTCCCTGGGGGACAACTAGCCCACCAGGTATCTCCAGTATGCGCCAGGGAGCTGTGTTGCAGAGAGGTGTTCAGAGGCCATCCCCCTTTTTACACCTCTCTGCAATGTAGCTCTATCAAGCTTACTGGAGGTACCTGGTGGGCTACTTGGCCCCCAGGGACCCTCAGGACTCAAGGGGAATTAATCACCCAACTTAAAACCTGCCAGGGGGCACGTTTGCACAGTGGTGAAGGGAGGGGGTGGGCCTGATGTGACATGTGTGTACTTACCCAATCACTCCGCCAAAACCCAAGCACTTATAAAATCACTGTGCACTCTCCTTGCAGCACTCTAATCATCCAGTCACTACCCATTCAAAGACCTATACACTAACTCATGCACTGCTACAATACCCTGAGCACTGCCCATGCTGTCCAGCCATCTCCCTGTCACTGCCTATGCACTCTCCCAATCACACAGTCAGCACAATGTATTTATCCAATCACTCTGCCAAAACCCAAGCACTTAAAAATTCACCATGCACTCTCCTTGCAGTACTCTAATCATCCAGTCAGTACCCATGTACTCATGCAATGACCCAGTCACTAACTCATGGCAAATACAGAGGAGGTCATACTAATCACAGGGGTAGCCCAACGCATAGTGTTCCCTAGTGTATGTAGGTGTTTTCACTGTATTCAAAGTGTCTGTTAGCATGGCACTGACTCTAGGCCTGGTTAGTCAGTCAGTTACCACCAGTACCCGTCAGCAAATAGGTGGGGCACAGGAGTAATCTCTGCTCTTCTGTTGGTTCTTTCTGCATATCTCTTGCTTCTTCCTGCACTTTTCTTTGTCTTTCTGGACTTCTGTTGCCTCTTTCTGCATTTGTCTTGCTTCTTTCTGCGCTTTTCTTCCTCTTTCTTCACATGTTCTACCTTTGTAGGCATAGTTTGAAATTAGCATTTAAAAAACCTTTGAAATTCACTGAGAAAACCATAGGTTTCAGGGATGTTATAGTTAGAAATTAGCATTTAAAAAACCTTAGAAATTCATTGAAAAAAACACAGGTTTCAGGGACGTTATAGTTAGTTGGATATTTCACTCGTACAAAACCAGAGAAATGTGTCCGTTATAGTTAGTTCAGCTAACTATAACTCGCGCCCCTGCAATGCACTGCTAATGATGACACATATTACATCATTCATGACAGGATCAGTGACATCACTGATTACATCTCAAATAACATCACTGATGACATCATCCACGTGATAATCTGATGCACCTCCTCATACCCTAATATAACCTTTGATACACCCACTCTAAAATACAGACTACCATTTTCAAAAACATAGGCACACCAATACCAGTTAGTATATACCCACTCACTAATTCCTAGGTCTAAACACACATTCACTCATTCTCCCATACAGTCACTCATACATGCAGTCGACCATCAATACGGCATTATCATATGTACTCACAACCTATACAGACACTCACACACTGCCACTCATCCATAGAGTTACTCACACACCTAATCAGTCATGCAAAGAATCAATCATACTCCCATTTACGCACTTATACAGTTATACACACCACCTCACTTATTGAAACATATACTAACACATACTTACACTCTTATACAATAACTAATACAAGCATTCACTGATCCATACAGCCACTCTCACAATCACTCACTCTCACATATAGTCATTTATATTCTCCAACAATCACATATACTGCCTTTCACATATGTAGCTACTCCCACATGTACCACTGAGACATCCATTCAGTGACCAACACACCCACACACACACTCACCCACCCATACAGCCCCTCACAGATGCACTCTTGAACCCATACACCCAGTGAAGCACCCACTCACACATCTATGCACAGAGTCAGACATCCCCCACCCACCCACACAGACATTCATGCACCCATACAGATACTCAGACAACGAATAAATAACCCATATAAACAGTTATGTAGCTACTCACCAACGCGTGCAACCGCTTACACACCAACTGACAGACTGATACAGTGATTTACACAGTTTAGTCACTATACTATGCATTCACTAAGACACGTTTAATCACTTAGTTATAAAGACAGTCAAGCACCTAGTAAATCATCCATTCAAACACTTATACACCCACTTACTCTTCAATACACCTTGGTGTATATATATATACATATATATATATATACATATACATATATATATATATATATATTACCTACTGGCGGTCGCCAGTAGGTAGTTATAGTTAGGACCCTCTTACCATAGGAAATCCGCAACATTCTATTTTGAATAACTTTGGCGCCGGTCGACGAATCCTCGCAAAATTTTCAAAATAGGTGGGGCGTTGAGCTCCGCTCCTACCCTGAAAGTCTCGGGGGGATTCGTCAAGCGGGGGCTGAGATAAAAGGGGGGTCCCAAAACGCGTTTTTCCCATGCATTTTTCCATAGGACCTTTAGACAGAGCTACAGCCCGAACGGCTGAACAGAATTAAATGAAATTTGGCAGAGAGGTAGTCCTCAGGTCAAGGAAGTGCCTTTTGTAGGTTTGGTGTAAATCTGTTCAGTAGATTCTGAGAAAATAGCCTTTAAATCAATATATATATCTGAGCCAGCTTACGGTGCGCTTACGGTGTGCTTACCGTACGCGTACGGTGACGTGCGCGAGCGCGATTCTGATTGGCTCTTAGATCTTAGTAAACATTCGAATCGGCCGAAACAAGGAAGCGGCGGCCGCCATTTTATCTCTCGCACTCTGAGTGGGGCAGCATAAATGAAGCCAAAAAATGTCTAAAGGGGCAGTATATTGAGATCATAACCACCCAGCACTGATATACGGGTCCCTAAACAACCCCCAAGGCCAAAAAATGTTTTTTTATTTTTTTCGAAAAATCGCCGATTATGCTTACCGTACGCGTACGGTAAAAACAATTTTAAAACCAAAAAATTATCCACACTCTCCCCACCCCATGTGCAATTGGTGCCTGAAGGGCACCATTTGTGCATGGCATAACCAACATTATGGAAATAATAAAGAATACATTTCACAACGATGCGCATAATATGTCCCCCATGTGCGCACGGTGCGCGAAGCGCATCGTGCGTACATGGCCCATCCCGCATAACGTGGGCACGGCACTAACTGCGTAAAGTGGGCGCGCGGTGCGGTGCACGCACGGAACGAACTGCGTTAACTGGGCGCGCACGCCACGAATGGCGTAAAGTAAGTTAGCATTTAAAAAAACGTACAAATTCACTGAAAAAACCATAGGTTTCACACACGTTATAGTTAGGAATTAGCATTTAAAAAACCTTGCAAATTCACTGAAAAAACCATAGGTTTCACACATGTTATAGTTAGCTGTACATTTCACTCGTAAAAAACCAATGAAATTCCCCCATTATAGTTAGTGCAGGCAACTATAACTCACGCGACCGCAATCTTCTGCTGATGACATATGTGTCTTTATGAAAAAAAAATATTTGTAATATATGTATAGCTAAAATTTAATGGAAGAAGACATGGGCAAATAAGTGTCTAAATACAGTATTAGCATCAGCAGAGGATTGAGGTCGCGTGAGTTATAGTTGCCTGCACTAACTATAATGGGGGAATTTCATTGGTTTTTTACGAGTGAAATGTACAGCTAACTATAACATGTGTGAAACCTATGGTTTTTTCAGTGAATTTGCAAGGTTTTTTAAATGCTAATTCCTAACTATAACGTGTGTGAAACCTATGGTTTTTTCAGTGAAAATATATATATATATATATATATATATATATATATATATATATATATATATATATTATCTACTGGCGGTCGCCAGTAGATAGTTATAGTTAGGACTGTGTTACCATCGGAAATCCGCAACATTCTATTTGGAATAACTTTGGCGCCGGTTGACGAATCCTCGCGAAATTTTCAAAATAGGTGGGGCGCTTCGCTCCGCTCCTACCCTGAAAGTCTCGGGGGGATTCATCAAGCGGGGGCTGAGATAAAAGGGGGGTCCCAAAACACGTTTTTCCCATGCAATTTTCCATAGGGACCTTTAGTCCAAGGTACAGCCCGAACTGCTGAACAGAATTACTTGAAATTTGGCAGAGAGGTAGTCCTCAGGTCAGGGAAGTGCCTTTTGCAGGTCTGGTGTCAATCTGTTCGGTAGTTCCTGAGAAAATCAAAAGTAAAATCATATATATATGTGGGCGGAGCCTAACCACACATCTCATCCTGAGATCTGATTGGCTGTCAGCACTTCATCCAAGAAGTGTTGGCAGCCATCTTGGGACCAATATACATGATATCACCTCATTAAAAAGCATTGCAGTTAATAGAAGGTTTTAAGACTTTAGTTACATTATAAATCACTTGTTGATGGTACCATACTCATTTTAGGAATTGTGGTATGTTCTAAGGTGATTTCACCATGTGAAAAAGCCTTCTGCTGGGATATCATGATTGAGTGAAAAATATTTTCTCATGCTTTTCCCACAGAGGTTTGGAAGGTGTTCTATAAGCTAAACTGAGAGCTAATTTTCTGTAAATTCACATTATCTTTCTCAGTCATGTGAGAATGAAGTCTGACATTCTCAGTAAAACATGTACATCCAACAAGGGCAGAGACTGTCAGTTGATTCCTTTGTGTTCTACTGCAGCTTCCCAGAGTGTTCCAAAGAACAACTAGAGCGCTAAGAGTCCTACTTTTGATAAACGTATGGCACACCTGAAGCCATCTTGCTTGGATTAAAGTGGTAACTCTTAAAACATTTAATTTAAAAAGGAACAAAATGAGGGGGTTCATTTTTCCATAAAAAGTATGATTAGTGCTGCAGAAAGAAAAATTAGGGCACATTTTGAGTGACTTCTCAAATCCTCTTCTATTTCATTAAAAAATTCTGACATGCAGACTGAAACATGCACTTTCAATACCAGCAGCAGTTTTCCCTGGTGAGCAGTAGCTTTACTACAGTGATCTAATGAGCAAAAAGAGTGCTAACATTCTGAATTTGTGGCAAATGTGTGACACATCTGAATGCCTTCTTGATGGAATCAAAGTAAAAAACTGAAAGTATTTCCTACTGAGGAGACTGCAGTAAATGAGGAAATTAGGAAACTTCATAACAAATAAGTCTCCCAAGATGGCCACCAGAGACAAAAGAGCCCAAATGTAGCCCAAATATCACCCAGATGTAGCCCAAGTATAGCCCAATGACAGAATGTCCCAGAGTGTTCTTAAAAACAATTAGAGCGCTTACTGTCTTCATTATTACAAAATTATGGCACACCTGAAGCCATCTTGATTGGAATAAACTGGTAACACTTAAAACATTTAATTTAAAAAGGAACACAATGAGGGGGTTCATTTTGCCATAGAAATTATGATTAATGCTGAAGAAAGAAAATGAGGGCACATTTTGAGTGACTACTGAGGAGACTGCAGTACATGAGGAAATTAGGAAACTTCATAACAAATAAATCTCCCAAGATGGCCACCGGAGACAAAAGAGCCCAAATGTAGCCCAAAATCACCCAGATGTAGCCCAAATATAGCCCAATGACAGAATTGTGCAAAACACTTATTATTTTGAGTTTTTGCAGTGTTTTATAGTGCAGACTTGTCAGGTATTGGAGTGCTTTACATGAGCATTGGTTACATCACACAAGAACAAATTCATTTTGGTTGTAGACATAGGGAGACTAAGTGATTTGACCAGAATCACAGAATGTCGAGCTGAAGCAGAAACTCCAACCTGGTTCCCCAGTTGCAAAGTCTGCAGTTCTGGAAGTAACACCACATCCTCTCCCCTAAGTGCAACATTTAATCAAGTGGTCAACTTGATAAAAAAACATAAAGATAACAAATAATTTAAAAGTGCTTTGTCGCTATTTGAAAACTCAGAAAATATGTCCTTATTTCAGTCTTTTAGGGCACTAACCATAATTTTGATGCCAATAAGACCCTCTCATATATGTAATTTCTAAAGGAAATGCTCTAGGTATTACAGTTTTGATTACATCAAGATGACGTCAGGCGTTCCACACTTTTGTAATAAATATAGAATGTTAGCAATCTAGTTGTTCATTAGGATACTGTTGAGAGGCAGAGGCCAGGGGCACGGACTCTGAAAATTGAAGGCATGTAGGAGGGTGCAAAGGCAACAATTTAACCACACTGAGCAGGCAGGAAGGGCCGTGGCAGCACAACAGACTATGGAGAGCAGTGGAAAGGGGGGCAGGGGCAACAAACCAACAATACAGGACTTGCAAGAGAGGCTGTGGCAATGTAATAGACCATTGTGGGCAGAAGGAAGAGGCAATGGTAGTACAACCATACATGCCAACAGACCCGATTCAGCCAGGAAACGTCCAATGTTTTAAAGCTCAAATGGGCTTTATTTGATCTGTCTCCTGTCTACAATCTCCTCTTTTTCAATGTAACTCAAAGGGGAAAATCAATACCCCAGTTTTTTTTCAAAATCTCCCTCTTACCAAGTTCAAAATGTTCGCAAGTATGGTACATTGGATCATGGAAGGAAATGGGGTAGGGACATGGACTTGGATAACAGAGAACAGGAGGGACATGGAGAGGTGCACCAAACAGACCCTGCAGGGCAGGCATCAGGGTTTGCAGCAGCACAATACACCACACAGGGCATGCGGGAAGGGAGTGCAGCACAACAATCCATAGAAAGCAAGAGGGAGGGGACAGGACCATGCACATGGACAACAGAGAACAGAGGGGCAAGAGGCAATGGTAGCTATCTGACCATAATGGACAGACAGGATAGAAAGCTGCAGCATAACAGACCATAAAGGGCAGGAGGGACGGATCAGGGGCATTACAATAGAACAGACAAGCCAGGAGGGAGGGAGTAGGGGTCTGCACATGTAACCAGAGGGCTGGGGCAAGGGGGCAGGGCAGGAGCAGCAAGATAGCCATGGAGGTTAGGCAGGATGGGCACTAGAAGCAAGACACACCATGAAGAGCAACAGTGAGACTGTGATGGCATACACACAGACCATGGAGGGAAGGTGGGAGGGGGTCAGGGGCAGCTACCTGACCACACAGGGAAGGTGGGAGGGGCCATGGCAGCACAGAAGACCATGCATGGCAAGTGGGAGGGTTAGTGGCAGCACAATGGCTATGATGGGCAAGAAGGAGGGTGCAGGGGCATGCACAAAGGACGATGGAGGATAGAAGGGAGGGTCAGGACCTGTGCACAGACAAGAAAGTTCAGGGGAAGGGGCCTCACAACAGACCGCACGGGGCAGGCAGGAGGAGCAGTTGCAGCACAACAGACCAGGGAGGGCAGAAGGGTGTGGCATTACAATGGACCATGTAGGACAGGAGGAAGAGGATAGGGGCATGGCATGTGGACAGGCAGGGTGGAGGTGGCAGGGACAGGTTACAGTCATCTGACAATGCTAGGCAGGTGGGAGGGGAGTGGCAGCTCAACAGAACACTCAGAGTAGATAGGAGTGGCAGGTCGATGGAACATGGTGGGCAAAAAGGATGGAGCAGGGGCATGCACAAAGACATCGGAGGGCAGGGGGAAGGAGAATAGGGGCAACAAGCTAAGCACAGAGTTTAAGCAGGAGGTCAATGATGGGGCATAGAATTGGGCAATTGAGGGCAGGAGGAGTGGACTGGTACATCATACTAAATTGAGGGCAGTGGCAGCACATCAGACCATGCATGGCAGGAGGGAGGAGGCTAGTCCATGGATTCACACAACAGAGGATAGGGAGGAGGGGGATGGGGCAGCAAGCTAACTGTTCAGAGAAGGCGGGTATTAGGAACTTTATTGTTTTTAAAACGTGTGTCTGTGCGAACTACTTAAAATATGAACAAGTATGCAGCATAATCTCACTTTTCTTCAGGAAGAAGAGGACGTTTGTGACTGTGACTCCGGGCTTACTTGGCAGAAACACCCCCTGACCCTCCACCCCCTATCGCAAAATGTAATGCCCGTGAAAAGGGTAGGTGAACACAGTGTTATATAGAACATAGTCCTGAGAGCACAATTGAAAATGAAAACTAGATATAGTGTATGGTATAAACTATGCACAAAAAAGTGTGATATAAGATGAACCGGGCGTGAAATATAATATGCAATACATTGTGCGCAATGACAGATTCATTGGAGAGCGCGAGATAGCACAGGCACTAGCGAGTGCTATGCGATATGCGCCTTGGAGTGTAATATGCACAGGGCAGTGTTGTGTAACCTAACTAGTCTCTAAAGTTGAAATATAAAATATGTGCTGGGGAGTGTAACGTTGCATATGCACTGTGACAAAGATATGGATCCCAGATTGTAATATGTATGGCATAGCACTGTGCGTTATAACATAGGCATCGAGGAAGGCACGTTAGATGGGGCAATATAACCCGTGCGAAGACAAGTGTGGCATGACATATTCACGGGGTGGTGTTACAGTGCACATGGGCTAGAGAGTGTCATAGCATACGCACTAGCTTGTGGAATACAACACAGAGGTGTGTGGCACTCAGCAGGCAATGGTGGGTGTAACACAGCATTGGGCTCTGCCAGGAGCGCGCTGTGACTCTCAAGTGATGTTCGTCCCCTTTCCAGAGAGTAAAATAAAAAGTATTACACATCCGGCAGTGGATGTGTGTTTTATTAACCGTGAGGGGGGTTTCTTGCATAGTTTTGGTCGAATTTTTGTCGAATCTTCTTTGAATGGCTTGGTGTGCATGTGTATTAAATGTGCCCGTCAATAGCTATCCATGTTTGTATAAATAAACGACAAGGGTGTCTACCGGGATTAGGCACGGTAGGGCATCAGACATGTCAGAGCTTCACTAGTGGTGTAAATACATTCCACGTGGATTCATTGTATGCATAGTCGCCTTTTAATGAATATCACGCAAATCGTCATGGTGATAGGTACGTACGGTTTGTCCAGCATGTGCTAGGTGTGTCTATAAATATATAATTTTTAAAAATAATAAAAAACAGTGGCCGGCCCTGTGGTTTGGGGTCAAAAAAATATAATTAGGAGACAGGCCCTGGGGGATGGGGTCATCAGGGCCAATAAATTAGAATAAGAAGGGGAACCACACAGCCCCCCTTCTTAAAAAATTAAAATAAATAAAAGACTGGCATCGTGCCGGAGGCCACGCCCCCTCCTTGCAGCACTCTGCAAACGCGCCCCCTGGCGAGTTGTAAGTTGGGGAATTAATTCCTCTTCAATACTGAGGGTCCCTGAGGGCCAACTAGCCCAACAGGCATCTCCAGTATGCGCCAGGGAGCTGCGCTGCAGACAGGTGTTCTGAGGCCAAGCCCCTTTTTACACCTCTCTGCAACGCAGCTCTGTGGCGCTTACTGGAGGTACCTAGTGGTCTAGTTTGACCCTAGGGACCCTTAGGATTCAAGGGGACTTAATCTCTCAACTTAGAACAGCCACAGGGCGCGTTTACACAGTGGTGAAGGGAGGGGACGGGGCCTGAGGTGACGTGTGCAAACACACACTATGGCACGTTTTAAATTGGGGATATCATTTCCCTTCAATACTGAGGGCCCCTGGGGGCTAACTAGCCCACCAAGTGCTTCCAGTAAGCGCCACTGAGCTGCATTGCAGAGAGGTGGTCCAGGCCGTGCCACTTTTTACACCTCTCTGCAACGCAGCTCTGTGGCACTTATTGGAGGTTCCTAGTGGGCTAGTTGGACCCTAGGGACCCTCAGGATTCAAATGAACTTAATCTCCCAACTAAAAACGGACACAGGGCGTGTTTACACAGTGGTGAAGGGAGGGGACGGGGCCTGAGTTAACGTGTGCAAAAACGCCCTCTGGCCTGTTTTAAGAGGTAGTTTTAATCCCCCTGCCCTATTATATACTAGGGGCTTACAGAGGAGGTCATGCTAATCACAGGGGGACCCCAACGCATAATGTTGTATGTAGGTGTTTTCACTGTATTCTAAGTGTCTTTTAACATAGCACTGGCTCTAGGACTGGTTAGTCAGACTCAGTTACCACCAGTATCCGTCTGAAAAAGTTGAGGGTACAGGATGATTTTGCAACAAGGCTTCTTTCTGCTCTTCTTTTTTTTCTTTCTGTGCATTTTTTCTTCTTTCTTCACATGTCCTATCTCTGTAGGCATAGTTAGAAATTAGCATTTAAAAAACCTGTGAAATTCACATAAAAAACCATAGGTTTCAGGCACGTTATAGTTAGGAATTAGCATTTAAAAAACCTCAGAAATTCACAGAAAAAACCATAGTTTTCAGGGGTGTTATAGTTAGCTGGACTTTTCACTTGTACAAAACCATTGAAATTCCCCCGTTATAGTTAGTTCAGCTAACTATATCTCGCGCGCCCGCAATGCACTGCTGATGCCGTCACATATTACATCACTCATGACATGGTCAGTGACATCACTCATGACATCACTGATGACATCTCAAATGACATCACTGATGACATCACTGATGACATCATCCTTGTCATAGAGTGGCAGACCTCCTCTCACCCTAATATAACCTTTGATACACACATTCAAAATTAGAGACTAACATTTTCAAAACAATGGACATACCAATACCAGTTACAACAACCTCTTCAGTAATTCTAAGATCCACATACACATCCACTCATTCACCAACAGTCCTAAACAGTCACTCATACATGTACTCACTCATCATATGTACTCATACACCTATACATCCTGTTACACAATCGCACTCATCCATAGAGTTACTCACACACATAGTCACTCATGCCAATAAAGAATCAAACATACATTTACTTGCATATACAGTTATACACACACCACCACACTTACTTCTACGGAAACTTACACATACTTAGTCTTTTAAACAATCACTTATAGAAACACATACTTATTCATACAGGAACTCATTCAATCAATCACTCTCACATATACTCACTTATATACACCAATAGTCACATATACTAGTTTAAAACATATGTAGTTACTCATAAAGACACTATTGAGACAGTCATTCACTCACTAACACACCCATACACACACTCATCCACCCATACAGTCCTGCACACATGCTGTCTTCAACACATACAAACAGCGAGTCACTCATTCATGCACCTATGCACTACGTAATACCCCCCACAGAACCATGCAGACACTCAGACTGCTACTCAAAAAACCAACTAATAACCTATATAGACACCCATGTAGCTACTCACCAACCCATGCAGCCACTTATACACAAAGTGAGAGACTTATACAGATATTTACATATTTAAACATTACTCATTAAGCCATGTATTCACTATGATACACTTAATCAGTCAGTTACACAATCAATTTTTCAAAAACAAATCATCCATTTAGACACTTATATACCCATTTATTCTTCCATCGACCTTGAGATATACATATATAAAACATATTTAATTTTCAGAAAAACACACATTAACTGGATGATGTCATCAGTGATGTCATCAGTGATGTCATGAGTGATGTCACTGACCATGTCATGAGTGATTTAATATGTGACGTCATCAGCAGTGCATCGCGGACGCGCGAGTTATAGTTAGCTGAACTAACTATAACGGGGGAATTTCAATCGTTTTGTACAAGTGAAAAGTCCAGCTAACTATAACACCCCTGAAACCTATGGTTTTTTCAGTGAATTTCTGAGGTTTTTAAAATGCTAATTCCTAACTATAACGTGCCTGAAACCTATGGTTTTTTCTGTGAATATATATATATATAACATACTTAAACTTTTTAGAAATACACAGTCACTGGATGAGGTCATCAGTGATGTCATCAATTATGTCATTTGAGATGTCATCAGTGATGTCATCAGTGATGTCACTGACCATGTCATGAATGATGTAATATGTGACGTCATCAGCAGTGCATTGCGGGGGCACAAGTTATAGTTAGCTGAACTAACTATATCGGCCATATTTTACAGCTTTTGTACGACTGAAATGTCCAACTAACTATAACGTCCCTGAAACCTGTGATTTTTTCAGTGAATTTCAATGGTTTTTTAAATGCTAATTTCTAACTATAATGTCCCTGAAACCTATGTTTTTTTCTGTGAATTTCAACGTTTTTTTTAAATGCTAATTTCTAACTATAACGTCCCTGAAATCTATGTTTTTTTCAGTGAATTTCAAAGGTTTTTTAAATGCTCATTTCAAACTGTAATTTCCCGGAAAATATGATTTTTTGAGTGGATTTCAAAGGTTTTTTAAATGCGATTTTCTAACTATAACGTCCATGAAACCTATGATTTTTTCTGTGAATAAAAAAATATATATATACATATATATACACATTTTTGGGATCCCTAGTAATTTTTTTTTGTTATAAGTGGGTGCCCTGGTGCCCATCATGGACACCCACAATTTCACCTTTGATGGAGGTCGAGGGGGCCCCCATAGCCCCTGTTTGCTCCCCTTGTGGGAGCCAGCCACTTTGTTTATTATTCAGTGCGCCATTGCCCACCGGCTTCATTGGGGGCTGCTGAAGGGACCCCCAATGCTCCTATGCCCCCTACCAGCTCCCCGGCCAGGACTATACTTGGTACTGTCAGGAGTTGGAAGCATTACTTTACTCCTGCCCGGGCTGGGAGCAGCTGATTTATACTGATCCCACCCAGCCGGGAGAAAAGTTGTCTTTACTGCCCAGCAGAGCACTAGCAGGGTATGCAGAAAATAGCTGTGTCCCTGCATAGGGAAGTATAGGGACACCAACTAGGTCTATGACAGTGCACAATGGTGAATAGTGTGTGCGTGCGTGTGTGTATGTGTGTGTGTGCATGCGTGTGTGTGTGTTTATCTGCCATAGTTGGGAATATCAAATTCTGTTTATTTCAAGAACTAATATAACATTAAGAGGTAATGTTGCTGGTGAAGAGATAGTGTGCTTTTCATAGAGCCCTTTTTCAAGGTGGAATGGTTTGGACACAACTCTGCTGCTTTTCACAAATATATTATTATAATTCTGACAACACAAAAATAAACAAACAAATGTTGTAAACACAATGCTATCAAATAAAAGATGATTAATGAAACATAACAGTGGGTGAAAAATACAATCTGACAGGTTCCCATTAGGACCAGGAGAATTGGAAAGACTGAAAAAGAGAAACCAAATAACTCTTAATACTCTGCTTGAAAAGCTTGCATAACCAGGGTTTTTTTAGGGCTGGGACTCCCTATATTTGCAGGTAGGTTGTTGTAAAGCCACCAAAGAAGGTCTGGCAGAGGAGCCTGTTTCGCTTAAAAGGTGGAATCACCCTTTTTTCATTGTTATAGTTATTATCTTTTGAATGCAAAAAAAGAAAGTATTGACAGATGTAGGCCAGCCTCACGGAAAATGAGGGGAAATATTTGATATTAGCAATGGAGACCTTCAGGCATCGAAGTTACATGTGAGTGTAAAACCAAGGGCTGATTCACAAAGATTTTGTGGTGAGTAGGTTTGACTTACTCTTTCATTTCTGCTGGCGTTTGAACCACTGTGAGGGTCTATGCAGAGAGAGGGACAACTGGCACATTTCAAATCCTTTTTCAAGAGCCTCCAACAGCTTGTGTGTTTTTGTTGTATTTATTGGGCCAACATACATATTTTCCATGCCACCCGGACTGCTCTGACCTGGATCTCAACTAACATGATAACTGGTTACAGCAATGCTTCATTAACTCTTTTAACCAATTGTTTTTTCTCCTAGATGAATCCACGTCCATGTTGTCATGCCATTGTGTGTCTTGGTCACTTGTAAAGTAACCTAATGCTCATGGTAATGGAGCGGAATATAAACCTGAAAAGTAAGATTAATATAGGAATTAAAATCCCCCACTCAAATTGCCTTCTGCCCTCTGATTCGGTTCTGCATAGATCTTTAGGAAAATGGTGCTAACCCTCCCTTTTACCATTCCATCACTCTTTTATTAGTTCTTGTCCTCCAAGCATGATTTCCATACCCTACTGTCCCTGATTTTGAAAGTCTCTGTTCTCCATTTCCTGAAACTAATCGGAAATGCTGCTGCAGATTATTAGCCTGCCTTGGGTGGCTGAAGGTCTAATTTACTCTACTTGTTGTCCATCATCTCTTGGTTGAAATTCTTTGCAGAACGCAAAACACCAGAAACAGAAAAAAAACTGCTTCGCTCACAGCCCATAACACAGCAAGTGGCAACAAAAAGAAGAAAGCATGCTATAGTGTGGGATAAATTTTCACGAGTTCTGTTCTGTTCAGTATCCAATTTCACACAGTAACAGTTTCCCCCGGACCTCCCTAATCACCCCAGGTGCTTTTGTGGGGGGAGTTCTTCTCCTTTCCCGCTGCGTCACATGTCCCAACACATGTCCAGTACTCGAAGGATTGGAGGGAGCTGCCGACTGCGCTGCCGACTGGCGATACTGATATTTATTATTAAATGGTGGTGCCCCAGTGATGTTGTCTTCTTACTCTGCACGGAGAGTTGATTAAGCAGCCATGTTGTGTTCCTCAAAGCCACTTGCCAAAGAACATGCGTGCATAGTAGCACACACTAAATACAGATGTGCACAGGAACACACACAACATGCGGACAGACGACGGCTGACAGCACTCAAACTCGTGCACAAGTGCACACCAACACAAATAGACACACACAATCTCTCTCTAGCTTCTTCATTTCCTCTCTATTCTTCTCCCTTTCCTTACTCTTTTTTTGCTCTCTCCCATCCCTCTCACACTCTTCATATGTATCTCTTCCTCTCCCCCACCCCCCGCACTTCCACACACTCCCTGGCTCCCTTCTATTCTCTATCTCTCTCCCTTGCTCGGTCCCTTTCTTTCTCCACCCCTTCCCTCACTCTCTCACTGTCTCCCCCTCCTCTCTTCTCCTTTTCTCTGGCGCTTTATTGCCTCTCTCCCTTTCTCCTGAGATTTCTATTTCTCTACCCTTCCATCTTTCCTTCTCTTTCTTTTTAGTGTGATTCCACTGACAACCGTTTGTGCACTTGTGCTACTACAACACAATTGCTGTTTTATTTCCTTGCGCCCACCACAAACAGCAGCGGTGACAGTTTGGCATCGGACCCCGAGATGTAGAAGTGAAGAGATGGAAAATGCACGTGCAGAGTTTGTTACATCCATCACATGCACAATCTCAGGAGAATAACTCTTTTAAATCTTAATTGGCTGCCTTTTAAATATCATTTAAAATCTTGCTGTCGCTCACTTTTTTCCTACCCGAGAAGGCGTTGTGTCAAAGTCTATTACCTTTTGCTGGATGGCTCTCCCCCTAAATTACAAAAAAAAAGAAAGAAAAGGAAATCAAGAAAAAAAATAGACCCATCAGCGGAGGTGTGAGAGGTCAATAAAGCTTTTAGATTTGGAGATGTTTTCATGGAGCCCATTTCCTGCGGGTAAGAGTTGTTAATGGAGTTAAGGAATTACCTTATGACTCCGGTTCACAGAGCAGTTTATTCCTGAGCTCCTTGCTACCCTGTTGAAGCTGAATATGGGGCTGTCAAACTTGCTTAATGTACAGTAACGCGCCGCTGATTACAGTTTTATTTGGGCTCTATGTAAAAGGCGCTGTTAATTTTGCATCCCCTTCTTGAGTGTTTGGATTTGCCGTGGCTGAACGGTTCAGCCTCTCACTTTCAGATTCCCCCCCACCCCCAACTCGCCCCCTTCCATATTATCTCTCTTCTGACTCTCATTTGTATTTTTTTCTCGCTCTCTCAGACCTGTCCGTTTCTTGTTTTTCGTGTTTTGTAATTTTTTTCTCTGCACCTATTCTATCAATTACCCGCAGTAGTGTTGTGTAAAAATACCTTGGATTTATTATTTATATTTATACAAGCATTAAGATATTTATTTAGTTTGCTGTATATTTTGCTTCTTTGAAATTTACAATGGCGTTGCCTTGGCCTCCGAGGGGCCTTACCATCCCACGAGGTGTGGTGCCCTAACACCTGCCAGCCCTCCGAGGATACGCTACCGTGAACCCTTATAAAGATGACTCTTTCTTGCCACAACACCGCGGCCATCTCAGACTAACAAAAAGCGGAAAGTCCCCTCTGGGGCGGGAAGCACCCCTCTCCAGGGGAACAATGTGTGCTTTTCAGGTGTCCCAGTGGGGTTAATAATTAACCAGGTGGAAGATGCCCCTGGCATGGAAACGAGACTTCACCACCTCGGGTTAGGCCAACACATAAGCCTCTTTACAATGGCGTCACCTCAGCCGCCAAGGGGTTTACAATCCCATGAGGTGTGGTGCCCTCGGAGATGACCTTTCTCACAGGGACACCTGTGCCAGGGAGGCGAGAGAACAATTTACAACACCCACCCCAAGAGCTCCTCTCATCAGGCAGTCAGGAATGTGCTCGAGGAACTGTGGCAATGGAGCTGCAGCCACAACCTGCATCCTTGTGTGCAAGCGTGTACATTTACTGTGAGGAAGACGTGTGTTTATAGATATGTGCACGTTTGTATTTGGCTGATATATCTCTTTAGATTTCTGTATGTTTATATATATATATATATATATATATAATGTTCCACCAAAATGCCCGAAAGCTTAGGGACGCACTCTCAGCAAATGAAAACCAGACGGTTTTATTTTCACAGAAGAAACTTGCAGCATTATTCTTCGGTCATTGTTCTTTACACCTTATGCGTTTCAAGGCTTTCCGCCTCTTTCTCAAAGGTCGCTTATGAAATGAAGGTCTCGCAGGAGGTTCCGATTTACATAATTGACTGCATGCTTTCTTTTATTCTGCCCCCAGTGGGCTTCGCTCAGTGCGTAGTGCGTTTATTCCTGCATGCTGGGACATGTGGTCCCATTCAGAACAAGTGTTCCCCTCCAGTAGGTCCTGCGCACACTTTCACATTTTAAAATTTAAAAGCAATTTGTTTCACCCTCAGTGGGCCCCAGAGTAATGTGCAAGTCCAATTTTACATACATTTTCTGTGCCGCATCCTGAGTACGGATCCAGTTCCACCCAGGCGGCCTCCTTTGCATTTCTCGGATGTTGCTGTCCCTCACGGCAGGGCAGCCGTGTAGTTAATGTTCCACCAAAATGCCTGAAAGCTTAGGGACGCACTCTCAGCAAATGAAAGACAGGCTGCATCTCAATGCCTGAGGCAGAGCGCTGTCGAGTGCCTCTCACTGCTTTCAGGCACTTTGGAGAACAATATATATATATAAATATATATATATTCACTGAAAAAACCATAGGTTTTACAGACGTCATAGTTAGGAATTAGCATTTAAGAAACCTTAGAAATTCACTGAAAAAAACATAGGTTTCAGGGACGTTATAGTTAGTTGAACATTTGACTCATATAAAACCAGAGAAATTCGCCTGTTATAGTTAGTTGAACTAACTATAACTCGCACGCCTGCAATACACTGCTGATGATGTCACATATTACATCACTCATGAAATTGTCAGTGACATCACTCATGACATCACTGATGACATCTCAAATGACATCACTGATGACATCACTTATGACATCATCCAGTGAATGTGTGTTTCTGTAAAGTTTAAATATTTTTTATATATGTCTATGCCAAGGTCTATTCAAGAATAAGTTGATGTAAAAGTGCCTGAATACATTATTTATTAGATGCATGACTGACTCTATAAGCCACTGATTGAATGTATGTTTCTGAATGCATGGATTAGTGACTAGACTGTGTGAATGTCTCTCTTAGTCTCCCACTTGGTGTGTAAGCAGGTGCATGGCTTGGTGAGTAGCTACATCAATGTGTATATGTGTTTTCATTGATTGTATGAGTATCTGTATGGGGGTCTGACTGTCTATGTGGATGTGTGGGTGGTGTCTGACTCTGTGCATACATGTCTGAATGGCCGATTCACTGGTTCTATAGAATCAAAAGTGCATCTCAGAAGGGCTGTATAGATAGCTGACTGTGTGAACAGGTGTGCTGATTAGTGAATTGATGCCTCAGTTGTATATATGTGGGTAACTATATATGTTTTTACACACTATATGTGAGTGTTGGGGTGTTTAATTGACTACGTGAAAGACAGTGATTGCAAGAGTGTCTACATACACGAATGTGTACATGTATTAGTGATTGTACAAGAGAGTAAGTATGTGATAGTATCTATATAAATAAGGAAAGTGATGTGTGTATTAATAAGGCAGGTGTTGTGTATATATCTGCATAGGTGAGTACATGGGTGTTTGATTGATTTTTGGCATGACTGAATAGATGTGTGAGTAACTCTATGGATCAGTAGCACTGTGTAAATGTATATATACGTGTATGAGTGGATATTATACTGATGTAATGATGAGTGACACCAGGTATGAGTGACTGTATCAGTGTATATCTGGCTCACAATATATACATAGGAATCAGTGGATGGATATCTAGTATCTGGTACTGGTGTGTCTATGCTTTTCAAAACGGTAGTATGTATTTTAGAGTGCGTCTATCAAAGGTTATATTACAGTGTGAAGAGGTGTGTCAGACTATCACGTGGATGATGTCCTCACTGATGTCATCAGTGATGTCATTTGAGATGTCATCAGTGATGTCATGGGTGATGTCACTGACCATGTCATGAGTGATGTAATATGTGACGTCATCAGCAGTGCATTGCAGGCGCGTGAGTTATAGTTATTTCAACTAACTATAACAGGTGAATTTCTCTGGTTTTATATGAGTCAAATGTCCAACTAACTATAACATCCCTGAAACAAGTCTGAAACCTATGGTTTTTTCAGTGAATTTCTAAGGTTTTTTAAATGCTAATTCCTAACTATAACGTCTGTAAAACCTATGGTTTTTTTCTGCGAATTACGAAGGTTTCTTAAATGTTAATTTCATATTTTAATATTTATAAAACTATATTTTTTCAAATTGTTTTTTAATATTTTGCAACTCTATCATCCTTTTTTTAAACTTGACAAATTATGTAATCTTTTATATCTTCCCCACAAAATATTTATATATCTTTTTTTTTTTTCGGGAGAAAACTACAGTCCCCTACCGGTAGTCTACCAAGCTCGATCAACACGCGAATCCTATCCACCACATTTCAATGATGCGCATTTCGTATCCGACGGGCTTGTGGCACCGCGTCCTGCATAACAACATGTACATATGAGGTCGCGCCAGCTGCTATTGTTTTTTGTCTCAAAACTATATCTAAAAAACTTTAAAGTGTATACGAGAGCAAGCGATAATTACAAATATTTTAAACAGTTATACATTTCTAACTCTAATAAACTTATACTGTAATAAATATATTTTCTCAAAATCACATCGGGTGCGGTCTCATTGCACACTGGCTGCGCGATTGCCATGTAACCCTAAAAAAAAGCATTTCATTAGTTCATAACATTTCCCATTGTAACAGTTTGAAAATGCCACCCATTTTTGTCAATATCTGTATTGCATTTCATGAGACACACCTCTTCTGCTTAAAGAGCTTTGTTCAAAACTTTTTGCAATATACACATTGCTTACACTACACACAACATGCAACCATCATTTTCATCAATATTCATGCTCTGTAAAGTAGCCTTCCACCTATGAATCCCATACACCTAAAAGTTACATTACCGAGATGTTCTCCAATACCACAGGTAACATGGTTGCATATGCTGCCCACAACACAATGTAATATAGTATGGCCCAGAGACAGTATCATGCATAGATAATGAACACACGGACACGGATAGATAGTGGAAGTGGATACTGGCACGTACGCTCGACTCCTCTTTATTACCATGGTGACATATCCAGTGACGTCTGTGCTGGATGTGTGTGCGGTAAGTCTAAACCAGCCTTCAGACAATGGTTGCTGCTAGCATCAACTACAACAGTAATCATTGGATCACACACAGAGATTCAATATTAAAAGAATCAATAATTTATGCTGCAGTAAGGTAGGGACAGTAGATGTGAAATAATACTGAAATAATTCCATCATAAAAGAACAACAACTTGTGGTATACTGAAACGCAATCAATAGATCTGAAATAATACACAAAAAGTTTATATCATAAACGCTCCATCAGTTCTAGTGCACTCACATAACCACATCTAAAGCATTCAGCATGTGCATAGCCACCGATAATGCGTGCTGTAGACAGGCCGTACTAGGAGCAACATCTGTTGCCATCAACACTGCATCATCTACAATTCCGACTCAATCTGAATTATGAACACTGCTGTCTGCAGTGTAGGCCATGGAGAGCGGTCACAAAGGACCCACAGATACGTAAAGTGACTTCACCTACCCAGTTTGTTGTCAGCGTAGCAACAAAAAAGAGTGTGCAAAGCCTGCAATGATACATCTGCATGGTGCAGACAGTACACACTGGAGCAATGTCTTTTCCTACAGGACTACCTCATCTACAATAGCGACTCAATCTCAATTGTGAACACTGCTGTCTGCAGTGTAGGCCAGAGTGAGCAGTCAGCAAGAGTCCACAGCCACCTGGCATTCACTTGAGCTGTACAGTTTGCAATACACAAACTAAAATAAAATGTGTGCAGAGCCTGCAATGATGCATATGAGTGGTGCAGACAGAGCGCACTGGGGCAAAATCTTTTCCTTCAGGACTGCATCATCTACAATACCGACTCAATGTCAAATGTGGACACTGAAGTCTGCAGTATAGGCCAGAGAGAGCGTTCAGAAAGGGCCCACAGCCACGTGGCATTAACTTGACCTCTACAGTTTGCAATACACGAAGCAAAAAAACGTGTACAGAGCCTGCAATGATGCGTATGTGTGCTGCAGACAGAGCACACTGGAGCAATGTCTTTTCCTACAGAACTACCTAATCTACAATAGCGACTCCATCTGAATTGTGAACACTGCTGTCTGGAGTGTAGGCCAGAGAGAGCAGTCAGCAAGAGTCCACAGCCACCTGGCATTCACTTGAGCTCTACAGTTTGCAATCCACGAAGAAAAAAAATGTGTGCAGATCCTTCAATGATGTATATCAGTGGTGCAGACAGAGCGCACTGGAGCAATGTCTTTTCCTACAGGACTGCATCATCTATAATTCCGACTCAATGTCAAATGTGGACACTGAAGTCTGCAGTATAGGCCAGAGAGAGCATTCAGCAAAGGCCCACAGACACGTAGCATTGACTTGAGCTCTACAGTTTGCAATACATGAAGCAAAGAAAACGTGTGGGGAGCCTGCAATGATGCGTATGAGTGGTGCAGACAGAGCACACTACAGCAATCTCTTCTCTTAAAGGACTGCATCATCTACACTAGCAACTTGATCTGAATTGTGAACACTACTGTCTGCATTGTTAATTAAAAGCAGTACTCACACACACACAACCATTAATACTTTTTCTCACTCCCTCTTTACAAAATAAAACAACATAAATTACAGAGAACTCTACAATGAATAAATCAAAACAATTTGAATTGGGATTTCATCTCTCCACAGTCTACACTGTTCCTTTGGACTTACAAGATACATTTGGTCATTTCACTAAACCTACAACTGATATAAAAAAACTTCTTGAAGCAAGTATACTAAAACAATATTGTGTATGTTTCAATAGAAATTCTAATTACTTAACTACTGGATTCTGTAATTAAGCAATCACCACGCAATCTAAATTGTGAACCCTGCGAACTGCAGTCTACACCAAATCCAGTGGTCATTCACAACTCACAGCCACATACCGTTGGATTCGGAAGCACGGAGTTGGTTGCACCTGATGAGAGGGGGTACACAAAAGTCATCACAGACTTTAACTTATGACATCCTCAATCATAGAATCAAGACCCCGTTTCACTGTTTGCACCCGCTGTACCACAGTATACTCCACTGACTACTGTTAACCAAGCCCAATAATCATGTGCAGCAGTTAGCTATGGAATCACAGACTGTGATGCACCTCAACACACGAACTTCTGAAAAAAGCAAGCAGCAGGTAATATCGAATATCATCCATTGAGGGATCAAGACACCGTTCCACAGTTAGGACCTAAATTTGGATGAACCTGATCGAAGAGAGTACCTTCATCTCCACTCTCAAATCCAGTTCTAATATCGTCCATTGTGGAGTCAACACACCGTTCTACTTTTGGAACCTAGAGTTGGTTGCAACTGGTCGAAGGGAATACCTCCATCTCCACTCTCAGATACAGTTCTAACATCATCCATTGTGGGATCCACACACCATTCCACTGTTGGGACCTAGAGTTGCTTGCACCTCATCGGAGGGGGTACACAGAAATCATCACAAACTGTAACTTCTAACATCCTCAATCATATAATTAACACACCATTTCACTGTTTGGACCTGCTCTGTAGGGGAGTAGGATCTGCTTCACATGGGTACCCCCACTTTTTGCTGATGTTTCACTGTTTTTTTACCTTAGTCTGGCTGTGGCCCTGCTAATCAGGACCACAGCCTAGCTGCTTCCTCTCTAAAATGGTTCCATATACATTAGGTACATATCTAATTGGATTCCGGAGTGCCTTATAAGCCCCTCGTATATGGTTTACTATGTACCTAAGGCATAGGTACCTCAGAGGCCTACCAGGGGCTGAAGCATATATTATGCCACCCCTGGGAAGCACTCCAAAATGGCACCACAGGTCTGCTACTGCAGCCTGGGTAAGGGTGTGCTTGCACCCCTTACCGTGGTATAGGCTACCTATATCCACATATATATACAGATATATATACAGACACATATAAACCTATAAGCCACCCCTATGGCAGGCCTTTACAATCCTGAAGGCAGAGTGCTTGGTTTTGTGTGAGAGGGTGCCCAAGCATGAGCTGAGCCCCTCTGCAGCTTTTAGAAATACTTCCTTATGGCTGTTCTTATGGTATGGCTGTGATACAGCCATACCATATACTCTTAAGTGCATTATAACCTTGTGGTAAATGCTAACTTTGGAATGGCTGCATCAAAACATGTCGTGTTTGGTGTCAAATACTTTGGAATACTACCCCTCCACCAGTTCTGGCGGGCGGGGGTAGCATTCTACCCTTCTAGAGGGAGAGACATTTTCACACTGGTCAAACCCGGAAGGACTTTCCTGAGCCCTGGCATCACAAAATGGATGCCGCTGCCACAGACACAGGTCTGGCCTCCTGCTGCTGACCGAAACTCTGGCAGGGGAGGCCTGGACAATAGGTTTCCTGTCCCAGGGAGGTGTAATCACCTCCCCAGACAGGCAGATTGTATTGGGGCTGGGCGGGAGCACTCTCTGGTGCTTTGAAGTCCTGCACCGGGGGCACACTTGGTGTCCCTGTGCATAGACCAGTTCAAACTGGTTGCAGGGGCTACCCGCCCCTGCTCTGGCATGAAACTGGACAAAGGAAATGGGTGTAACCACCCCTCTTTCCAAACCCACACATAGGTGGGGCCTTAGAGTTAGTCCATCCCCTAAACTTAGTATGAGTATAGGAATCCAGTCCCTAGGACTTTAGATTACCCTGGACGAAACTCTGCAACATATATCCTGGACCTTCGACTTTCTAGCTTGACTAGAAGACAGAAGAAATCTCCCTTGGGGTCAAGGAGTGACTCCCCTGCTTGGCAGGCACCAAAGAAGCAACAAACTGGTCTGCATCGCTGAAGTTCCCGCCAGATGCCATAGTCTTTGTATCACCAGAGGTGGATATCCAGACTTCCCCGAGGCTACCCTGAGTCCACAGCAAAGCTGAGGCCCGTGGTGACATGGAACTGTGACCCCTGTACACCGTGATGTTTTGCAGCAACATCATCTTCCTGGGATTCCTCGAAGTTATGCTTTAGGCTCTGAGTAGCCCCAGTCTTGTGCACCTCCTGCACTGAAGATTGTTGGCCTCCACTCCACGAGTGACCCGTGGGCCAGCTTCAAGTGCGACCGCTTGAGGATCTTTTGCGATCACTAGCCCATTGACTAGCAGGTCCCCCGAAGGCAACTCCTTTTCTAATTGGGCTTTCCTGGTTGCTCCAGACGTGCCCTGACTTACCTTCACTGGGTGAGTCCCTCAGACTTTGCTGGTGTGCACCGCAGTCCTTTCTCTGAATTCCAGTGACTTGCTGTTGCCAAGGCTTGTTGGGTACATTCTGGTCACTGACACCGCAGCACTCGACCAACTTTGTGGGACAGATCGAATCCAGCTTGTGGACTTTGTCAACGCCTCCTGGACCTCGTAGCTGAAGAATCAAGACACCCATCAACTCACCTGAAGCACCCGACATCTGTGGGCATTGGTCCATCCTGCCCTTGGTCACTGGCTAGTGACCCACACTCTGTCCCATCTGCTTTCAGGTTCCTTCCATCCTAGATCCAGGCTTGGATCTCTTCGGACACTTCTCCTCTTCACGGCAGCAGCAGTTCTTTGCAGGCTTCCATTGAAATCGACGACGGGACCCGACACCAAAAGACACCTATGCACCCGCCTTCCCTGGGTGAGGTAAATCGAATACTCAGGTGCTCCCGTGGGTGCTAGCCCTAGAACTTCTTAAGTCCAAAAGGGTTTCATCCTGACTCGATTCTAAGTGCCCCTAATCTTTAAATTTCCAACATTGCACATAGAAGCTAACGGGAACCCGTGATTGTGTTTACACACTGCATACAGTCCCCGTGGGTCCCCTGTGTCACTACCTTGGGTGGTTCATTGGGATCATTCAAGAGATTTATAGACTGGTAAAACAAGCTGCTTTACATTCCTTAAAGACTTAGCCTGAAGGCTGCTATCCATAGCTACCACTAGGATAGCTTTCAATAAAGGTTGTCTTTAACCTATCACCATAAGGGGTTGTTTGGACTGATACAAGGTGACCACTAGAAATAGTGGACAGCATATATCAGGCCACCTTCTCACATGCTCTACCGCAGTGTATTCCAGCAATACCAGTCAACTAAGCCCAATAGCCATGTGCAGCACTTAACTACAGAAGCACAGAATCTGATTCACCTCAACAGATGAAGTTCTGTGAAAAACCAGCAACAGGTAATATCGGACATCGTCCATTGTGTGATCAAGACACCATTCCACTATTGGTACCTAGAGTTGGTTGCGCCTCATCAGAAGCTATACACAAAATTAATCACACACTTTAACTTCTGACATCCGCAGTCATAGAATTAAGACCTCGTTTCACTGTTTGAACATGCTGTACCGCTGTGTACTCCAGCAACTGCAATAAACCATGCCTAATAATTATGTGCAGCAGTTAACTACAGAAGCACAGAGTCTAATCCACCTCAACGGAAGGAGTTCTGTAAAAATTAAGCAGAATGTAATATCGGACATCTTCCATTGTGGAATCAAAACAACTTTCCACTGTTGCAACGTGGAGTTGGTTCCACCTGGTCAAAGGGAGTACCTTCATCTCCACTCTCAGATGCAGTTCTAACATCATCCATTATGGCATCAAGACACCATTCCACTGTTGGGACCCAGAGTTGGTTGCAGCTGGTCAAAGGGAGTACCTCCATCTCCACTCGCAGATGCAGTTCTAATATCGTCCATTGTGGGATCAAGATACCATTCCACTGTTCGGACCTAGAGTTGGTTGCACCTGATTGGAGGGGGTACCTTCATCTCCACTCTCAGATACAGTTCTAACATCGTCCATTGTGATATCAAGACACCGTTCCACTGTTCGGACCTGCTGTACTCCGGTGTACTCCACCGACTGCAGTCAGCCAACCCCAATAATCATGTGCAGCAGTTAGCTACAGAAGCACAGAGTCTGATGCACCTCAATGGAGGGAGTTCCCTTAAAACTCTGTAGCAGGTAATATCGGACATCGTCCATTCTGGGATAAAGACACCGTTCCACTGTTGGGACCCCGAGTTGATTGCACCTGGTCGGAGGGGGTACACAGAAATCATCACAGAGTTTAACTTCTGACATCCTCAATCAAAGAATCAAGACCCCGTTTCATTGTTCGGACCTGCTGTACCGCGCTATAGTCCAGCAACTACAGTCAACAAAGCCCAATATTCCTGTACAGCAGTTAGCTATGGAAGCACTGAGTGTGATGCACCTCAAAGGAGGGAGTTCTCTGAAAACTCAGCAGCAGGTAATATTGGATAAGTCCCATTATGGGATCAAGACACCGTTCCACTGTTGGGACCCAGAGTTGATTGCAGCTGGTCGAAGCGAGTACCTTCATCTCCACTCTCAGATACAGTTCTAACATCATCCACTATGGTATCAAAACACCGTTCCACTGTCGGTACCTGTCGGACCACTGTGTTACTATTATACAGAGCACTCCACGCTCCTGGGCCTCAGGCTGGGCTCTCTGTGCCTGTGTAGTGGTAGCCAGTGTTAAACTCAGGAGCCTTCCGAGCTCGCAGACCTCAGCCCAGGACCTTCCGCCGGCACGTGGTCGGCCCTCTTTCACATACAGCGGTGTGGAAAGGTGAACTGTGGGGCATATATGCATCACAGCGGCCATGACGGTTTCTGAGTACCAGCAGGCTGAGAGCATCATTCACGCACCCACCTTCGCTCACAGCGTCAGCCTCGTGGCGGTGTAAGTTGCGCAGACCTGGCAGACACATTCGCCAATCCGGAAGAGAACCACACCCAAAGAAACGTGCCTTTTATTCATACCCCTATGCTAGCATTGCGTACGGTGAGCCAGCCCACTTCCCTAAACATTTTGAGGGGGGGAGAAGGCACGTACGCGCTACCATTCCGTAATCTTCCCTACTGACTGTACTATCATGGTTGCGTCCACTGTTCACTTCACTCAGTAGACCATCAGTGTATGTTGACAAGTACATGTCTGTGCTCTGCATACTCGAGTCTGTCCGGCACATCCCCTCAAGACTTTGCATTGTATACTTTCATAATCGAGAATTACTTGCCCCCGTCGCACATACTTTGTTCTCATCCCTCCCCGCATTCTGCATAGTGAGGCAGAGGTGCCATGCCATGTTTGGTTTGTATATATGGCTAGCCACGGTTCCCACAGTACGTAGTGTCATTGAGTCTGCTACGTGCACATGTTGTTTGTCATGCTGAATGTCATTATATAAGGTAGCCCGTTTATTCACGAGCAGTGGCTTTTTCCATTTACATATCGCTGTCTTAAAAAGCATACAAAAGTTTTTGTCACAGGTGAATAGTGCGACCACAATGGCAGTCATTCATTACTATCCAAGAGTGTCCAACTGCACGACGCTTCTAAGCTTACAGCCACCAATCTTGCGTCCTTTCTTAAAAGGATGCCAACTCCCACAATCACACCAACATTCACACAACTTTCTAACGACAGTTATGTGCTTCTCAATAACATACACTCCTACGGAATATGAGCTGGCATACCGCATTTCCTTACTGTTTCAAACACAGTAACTTCCTGTGGCAATATCTATTCCCACCCACACAAACTAACTCCCAAACTTCAAATTGGCCTTCAATTCCTAGTTTGAAAACACATTTCAAGAAACAAACCAAACTAAAAGCACCTTTGTTCAGAACACAAGTCTCCCTCACTTCTGCAAAAGAAATTTATCGACTGCAGATACCACGAACTTCAAATAAAATGCACTCCCTTTTAAATACGAACCGCCAATTACACTTTGTGAATTGTTACACAATTTTCAACACATGTCACACTCAAGCTCTGGCACACTTTTTTAACACGGTCTCCTACAGCCTTCTAACACGCTTTCAAACTGTTCTTCTTTTAATACCAGACTACATTCAGACATTCTTTTGATCATCTCTGGAATAACAGGAACAGTGCCCATAATTCTCACCCTCTTTGCGGCCATCCTACTACTAATTATACTTCTAGAAATGGCTACGCTCTCTATGGTAACAACTATGACCGAAAGAATACGCCTCTACGCCAAGCTATATCAATACTGTAAACAAACGGAAAAACTTTTCGGCTGCCTGCCTTTATCTATTATCGGAGCTAGCTACAACATAACATTTATCTACACTTATGCAATATGCGTACAACCATCGTTTTATTGCAAAACTTGCCCATTAGACTGGCGAATGGATGTATGCCTTGCCAACATCTCAACAATCGCTCCCGATATCCAGCAGGTAATGGAGTATCTTGAAAACCATGAACGTGATTGTTCTGGCAGCGGAGCAATGGCGAATGCAATGCAAAAAGGAATCGCAGCACAATGGGATTCCTGCGCAGCCGCTCAAGATCTCCTGCAACATGCGACCTTTCACAACATCGCAGATTGCCTGCCAATTCAAATTACCGCTCCAACATTCGAGGAACATTACTGTCCCTTCGAGGATATGAATTGGATTGCTTCGCTTTTCTCACACGATGGCAACAATAGCCTCTTGGAACATTATGCATCTCAAGCAGCTGAAGAACTTCTGGACTGGAATCTCCAAGACTTGTAAGAAACTCACATTACTCTTGAATGGATTTTTTTCTATCTTTTTTTACATTTTCCTTTAAATTTTTTATAATACACTTCAATCCTACTACTTTGATATAATAAGTTTCTAAGTATACTGTATCCTCATTATTCCAACTTACGTCTCCAGTCTAACCAAGACACGGTGATGTATGGCCTATGCAAATACGCTATTTACTTCCAAAATTAACCTAAACCCGACACCCATTCAGAAACCACGTCTATACTTTGTGCACACACCTCTCTGCCTGCCTGTTATTCACAAAGCCCTTTCACACAATTTTACTCAAAGTCAACCTCTGCTCAGAACCTCACGATAAAAATGTAAAAAGACGACTTTGTTTTGGAACTGGTTGGCACAGTGTGGTAATCGTAAACTACCTTTATTTTCATTATACAATGTATTTATTCATGTCTAATAGTTATTCTGTAGGTCACATAGAACTGTAACATATAATGTGCAAATCACTGATGCAGGAGCTTCGATTTACAGCAGAAGCAATTGGAGTTTGTCTAAGCTCGATGCCTTAGCTCTCTACACAAGAATGTTTTTTTGAAACAGCTGAAGACAATAATGTACGGTTTGACTACAAAGGTACCGAATGTGCTTCTCAGAAGAGAAATGTTTGTATTCATCCTCAAAGTTTCAATGTGGGTAGAACTAGTACCAATTCTGACACGCACCACATTGAATCTACTATACAACAGATTGCTAACTATTCTACTGTTGTTAATTTTACAAGAAGCACTGCCATGGTACATAAAAAGTTTGATGACTACATTTTGCAATTTCTTTTTTATTTCTTTCTTTTCTTAAACGATACATGTGTTAATCGTATCCTACCTTTATTTTCTTTATAGAATGTAGAGGCATTCAAGTGTAATAGCTATTGCTTATTCCACATGCAACTGTAACATGTAATATACACTTCACCGATGCCGGAGCTTACGTTTGAATACAGCAGAAGTGGTTCAACTTTGCATCAGCTGGCTACCCTAGCTCTTGCACCAGTGGGTCCAATTATGGCACTGAAATAAAGACACTTTCTATATAATTTTCAAACTCCATCCCTTTATTACACACAACCACTTTCTTAGACAAAACTAAGTTTACCATTTTCCTTCTCTGGCATTGCAACATTCTGCATTATATTCTTCATGATTATTGCTTTATTCCTGCTTCCTAAAACACTACATGTAACTCTTCAGACCAATAGGGATGAGTAGTTTGTTTCACACTCCCTGTATAGAATAAACCCACACTAACACTACTTACACAGGTATGCTACAGCGGCCAGTATCCTACAGCGCCCACAGCACATCACTTCACAGCAATAAACTCACGACTTACACTCACAGTTTCATCCGAGTCTTCATACCGATACCACTAAGTAGTTTGCTTCCCACTCCCGCTATACTCTAAACACATACTAACACCACCTGCACAGATATGCTACAGTGCCCACTATGCTACAGTGCCCAGAGCACATCACTTTACAGCATTCAGCTCACAGTTTAGACGCTCGGTTTCATCCCAGAGTGTACCGGCACCTCACCTCAGCACCATCTCATAGTGGGCAAAACAGCACTTTCACACCAGTACGGATAAATAATTCACTTCACACTCCCTCTATGGCCCACCCTACAAATATCACTGCGCTCCTACCCTCCTCTTTCCCACTTTGTTCTCCCTTTTTTCCCCTTACTTGCTTCAACGGAATCACAAAATGGTGGCCAACACTTCCTCGTTGCAACCGCTCGCACCGCTCGCAGCCAATCACCAGCAAGCTCGTGCTCGTAACGCCTCAGCCAATCAGATGGCAGAATTCCCAAATATCGCTATCTGTAAATTTAGATATTTCTCAAAAACTACCTAATGGATTTACACCAAATAAACAAAAGCGTACTTTCTAGACCAAGACCCTTCTCCCTTCCAAATTTGGGGTAGTTTTGTTCACCCGTTCGACCTGTAGCCTTGTCTAAAGTTTCCTATTTAAATTAACATTGAAAAAACACGTTTTGGGACCCCCTTTTTTCTCAGCCCCCCCCTTCATGAATCACCCCGAAACTTTCAACATAGGAGCTGATCTCAACAAAGAATTAGTTTTGAAAATTTCGCGAATATTTGTCAATCGGCGCCAAAGCTATTGGGAATAGAATGTTGCCATTTTCCTGTAGTAACTAGGTCCTAACTATAACTAATATTCAGTGAAAAAACCATAGGTTTCACACATGTTATAGTTAGCTGGACATTTTACTCATAAAAAACCAATGAAATTCCCCCGTTATAGTTAGTTCAGCTAACTATAACTCGCGCGCCCGCAATGCACTGCTGATGACGTCACATATTACATCACTCATGACATGGTCAGTGACATCACTCATGACATCACTGATGACATCTCAAATGACATCACTGATGACATCACTGATGACATCATCCAGTGAATGTGTGTTTTTCTGAAAATTAAATATGTTTTATATATGTATAGCTCAAGGTTGATGGAAGAATAAATGGGTATATTACTGTCTAAATGGATGATTTCTTTTTGAAAAATTGATTGTGTAACTGACTGATTAAGTGTATCATAGTGAATACATGGCTTAGTGAGTAATATTTAAATATGTAAATATCTGTATCATTTTTTCACTTTGTGTATAAGTGGCTGCATGGGTTGGTGAGTAGCTACATGGGTGTCTATATAGGTTATTAGTTGGTTTTTTGAGCATTAGTCTGAGTGTCTGCATGGTTCGGTGGGGGGTATGACGTAGTGCATAGGTGCATGAATGAGTGACTCACTGTTTGTATGTGTTGAACAGAGCATGTGTGCAGGACTGCATGGGTGGATGAGTGTGTGTATGGGTGTGTTAGTGAGTGAATGACTGTCTCAATAGTGTCTTTATGAGTAACTACATATGTTTAAAACTAGTATATGTGACTATTGGTTTATATATGTGAGTATATGTGAGAGTGAGAGATTGAAAGAGTTCCTGTATGAATAAGTATGTATTTCTATAAGTGATTGTTTAAAAGACTAAGTATGTGTAAGTTTCCGTAGAAGTAAGTGTGGTGGTGTGTGTATAACTGTATATGCAAGTAAATGTATGTTTGATTCTTTATTAGCATGAGTGACTATGTGTGTGAGTAGCTCTATGGATGAGTGGCATTGTGTAACAGGATGTATAGGTGTATGAGTACATATGATAAGTGAGTACATGTATGAGTGACTGTATAGGACTGTTGGTGAATGAGTGGATGTGTATGTGGATCTTAGAATTACTGAAGAGGTTGTTGTAACTGTTATTGGTATGTCCATTGTTTTGAAAATTTTAGTCTCTATTTTTGAATGCGTGTATCAAAGGTTATATTAGGGGAAGAGGAGGTCTGCCACTCTATCACAAGGATGATGTCATCAGTGATGTCATCAGTGATGTCATTTGAGATGTCATCAGTGATGTCATGAGTGATGTCACTGACCATGTCATGAGTGATGTAATATGTGACGTCATCAGCAGTGCATTGCGGGCGCGCGAGTTATAGTTAGCTGAACTAACTATAACGGGGGAATTTCATTGGTTTTTTACGAGTAAAATGTCCAGCTAACTATAACATGTGTGAAACCTATGGTTTTTTCACTGAATTTCTAAGGTTTTTTAAATGCTAATTCCTAACTATAACGTGTGTGAAACCCATGGTTTTTTCAGTGAATTTCAAAGGTTTTTTAAATGCTAATTCCTAACTATAACGTGTGTGAAACCCATGGTTTTTTCAGTGAATTTGCAAGGTTTTTTAAATGCTAATTGTTTTTTTTTTCTTCTATTTTTTTTAACATATTTTTATTTTAATTTTCTTACCTTTTATAAAGACTATGGTTACATTTTTAAAATTCTTTAATATGTTTTTTTTAATATATTTTTTAAAATAAACATGTAAAATTTATTTGCAGTACATTTTTTTTTTTTTTTATTATTTTTTTAGTACGCGTACCGTAAGCTCACGGTAAGCGTACGGTTTACGCAACGCCCGTAATTTTTCTACGCTGCTTGCGTATAGTTACGCAATTTGCGTAGCCGCGCGTACTCCGCGTGGGACGCGTGCGCGCGTACGCTACACGCGCACGTTACGCGGAAGTGTCGGGTAGTGACTGTTATGCGCATGTGCGCAAGCGCGTGTCTTTTTTACGCGCATGCGCACTTTTGCCGTAAGCGTACCGTAAGCGTACCGTAAGCGTACGGTAGGTCATGTGATCATGAAACACAACTTTTGATTGGTTGACACTACTTTCAGTTCTAGAACTCTCCTACACCACACCCATTCCCCTCATTTCTGCTTGTGATCCCTTAGGAGAAGGAGCTGGGTTGTCTTTGTGATACGATGGCAGAACAGCAGAGCTCTTCTGAGAGTGAGGCTAGCACTAGCAGCACTGTTTTGAGGCAGAGAGCGAGGAAACAAAAGCCCTCTTATGTATGGGATTATTTTACTTTTCCTGAAGGCCAGCAAAAGGTAAATGCACCTTTAGTAACTTGTAAGCTGTGTAAGCGTGTACTTTCAAGAGGTAATCCTGACAAGAAGTATTCCTTTGGGAATCATACCATGAAGAGACACCTCAAGGATGTACACAGAGGGACACATGCTCGACTTTTTGGAGGTAACTCTTCAGAAAGTCAACCAAGCACATCCACAGCAGCTCAGCCTGGACCATCATCTGCAGGGCTGACTCCTTCTTCTGCAGGTCAGGTGAGCCCTTCATCTGTGGGGGGAGCATCTCCTTTTGCTGGCCCTCTGGAAATGAACCCTCGATTTCGAAGGGTTGATATTCGATGCGCCTTTTGTCAAGATCTAATTTGCCATAGGGAGACCAGTGTTTCCCTAGTGAACAACAAAATAGATCAGCACATTTGTCGCTTTGAATAATTTTCCCATTCTTTCTTTCCTCTGTCCCTGCATGAACACAACGGTTCTTTTAAGAGCCAACCTTATCTTTCATCTTTTTTTTACATATGTTTTTAAAAACTTTTTTTTTTTTTTTTTACCGTACGCGTACGGTGCGCGTACTTTATTTATTTATTTTTTTAAAAAACACTAAAAATCAATTATCACATTACAAGGTCCTTGAGAGACTACAATTATTATTATTGACTTACCATACCCACTCAAAAAAATATTTATTCATTTGTTTTTTTTAAAAATAGCTTTAAAAATGGTTCTAGTTTTCAAAATTTTTCTATATCAATCTGAAAAAAAAGTAAAAAAAAAGTATTAATATTTTTAAAACATTTTATAATACAGTACACATATTTACATATTTTTCAAAAAATATTTTTGCCTTATTTTTGCTGTTTTCAGAATATATTGCCTTAGTGATGCTGAATGTATTTGCATTACAGACTGAAACCTGAAAACCCCACTCGCTTGTAAATACTGTGCATGATTATACATGGCAAGCAGATGGGTGTGTGCTAAGAGTCTGCTTCTTCCCCCAAAAAATCGCTCCCCCTTTTTCCTACTAATGCAACTGTGAAATCACCAGAAAAAAACGCAATAAATCTCTGCCTGTAATTCCTATTTCCACACAGAGTCATGTTTTCACATTAGTCCCAAAACGAAATTTCTTTGCCAATTTGAATGCACACTTACTGCTCTTTTTTTTTGGCAAGTGAAAATCACTTTTACAGACTGACACATTATGAAACCACTTTTTTGATTTTTTTAAATGCACATGTCCAAACTGCTTTTTCAGACCACCACCATGTGTAACCTGGGTGGCTGCCTACATTCCAGCAAGGGCAACCAGCCTTAGTGATGCTTAATGTATTTGCATTACAGACTGAAACCTGAAAACCCCACTCGCTTGTAAATACTGTGCATGATTATACATGGCAAGCAGATGGCTGTGTGCTAAGAGTCTGCTTCTTCCCCCAAAAAATCGCTCCCCCTTTTTCCTACTAATGCAACTGTGAAATCACCAGAAAAAAACGCAATAAATCTCTGCCTGTAATTCCTATTTCCACACAGAGTCATGTTTTCACATTAGTCCCAAAACGAAATTTCTTTGCCAATTTAAATGCACACTTACTGCTCTTTTTTTTTGGCAAGTGAAAATCACTTTTACAGACTGACACATTATGAAACCACTTTTTTGATTTTTTTAAATGCACATGTCCAAACTGCTTTTTCAGACCACCACCATGTGTAACCTGGGTGGCTGCCTACATTCCAGCAAGGGCAACCAGCCTTAGTGATGCTGAATGTATTTGCATTACTGAGTCCAACCTCAAACCCTTAAACTATTCTTTTTTTTTCCAGTACACCTTAATTTATCGTGAAAACATAGTCCATATTATTTTACATGTTCCTCACATTTAAATTTCTCCCAAAACAGAAAATGATAAACGCAACTTCAACAAAAAGAATTTCCATTTCTATTATTCATTTCTTAATTTACCATATACATCTCCTCTCAAACTCTAACCTCACCTTTAAAATTAGTTAGTTGTGAAAGAAATGTGGCACTCAAACAGCAGATTATCAGAGCCAGGATCTCTGTTCTGTTCACCTCTCTCCTCTCAGCAGAACCAGATAATTGCAAACTTTCCCTCTATTTTTCCACACATATACATGTAAGTTTCAAATCTCAGTGCTTCCCCCTTTTTTTCAAATGTAATCACACATTGCTATTGGTTGAAAACCAACCCTTTTCCAAAAGTACCCTGCCCCCAACTTGACTTCTGCCTAGTACCCTTCCCCCAACTTGACTTCTGCCTGCTACCATAGCAACAGCTCATGGAACACTGCTGTGTGGAGTTAGGTCAGAAGTTCGCCACACAATGTTTCAATTCCACAGAGCAAGAGTGCTTGACTTTTCAAACCTAACAGCAAATCCATAGTACTGTTCTTTGGTAACACATTTTTTTGTACCAATACAAAACATGCTTCTATTAATTTACACATACAGCCTAGTTTTTATTCTAGAATGGTATGAAACAGCCAATCAGTTCTTTTTGTTTTGAAAAAAATATGTATGCCTCCATTTCCAAACTGTCTTTCTTTTCATATTGCCATTCTACTGAAAGACACCTCCTGAGTGCATCCAGTTCTCCTTTGAAGATGTTCACAGTGTGGATTGTAGGGCACAGCTATGTCTTCTGGAGTGAAAAGTTTGCAGAGAAAACAGATATGGTGAGAGACCTTGCTTTGCCAAATGTAGACATTAAATGGATTGGTCAGAGAGGGTTAAAGTGGCACCAATTGATGCCATTGGTGAAATCCTTCATGCAAATCCAACACCCTGACCTCATAATAGTGCACTGTGGTGGCAATGACCTAGGCACTTTGACTGGGGTAGGTCTGAAAATGCTTATGAAGGACACCTTTGCACAACTGTTTTCACTTTTCCCTAAAACTGCCTTTGTGTTTTCCAACATATGCCAAAGGCAAAAATGGAACTGGTCCAATCATTTCTGTCCGCAGATTGACAAAGCAAGAAAGCACGTCAACAAATCTGTTTCTGCTTTCATCCGTGACTATGGTATGGGTGCCATTTACCACAACAACTTGTGTTATGACATGCAAGACATTTATAGAGGAGATGGTGTGCACTTCAATGATGAAGGGAACAGAGTCTTCCTCTTGAACCTTAGACTCTGCATCGGTACTTACTTGTAGGTACCACTAAAAAATCATTTCATAAACACAACGGCTCTTTTTAGAGCCCCCTAATATCAAAACACTTAAATCTGAATTTCATTTATTTTTTTATTTTTTTTTTCTACCGTACGCTTACCGTAAGCTTACCGTACGCGTACCCCGTGATTTTTTTAAAAATCAATAAATGTTTTCTTTGTACTTTACAGTCCTTCTTTGACCCCCTCACAAATGTAAGGGGGTCTGTAACTCTCCTCATTGCCCCCTTTTCTTGTTTTCACTCTTTTTTTTCTGAGTGAAACACACAAAATGGCGGCCGCCGCTTCCTGGTTTCGGCCGATTCGAATGTTTACTAAGATCTAACAGCCAATCAGAATCGCGCTCGCGCACGCCACCGTACGCGTACCGTAAGCGTACGGTAAGCGTACCGTAAGCGGGCTCAGATATATATATTGATTTAAAGGCTATTTTCTCAGAATCTACTGAACAGATTTACACCAAACCTACAAAAGGCACTTCCTTGACATAGGGACTACCTATCTGCCAAATTTCTAGTAATTCTGTTCAGCCGTTCGGGCTGTAGCTCGTTCTAAAGGTCCTATGGAAAAATGCATGGGAAAAACGCGTTTTGGGACCCCCCTTTTATCTCAGCCCCCGCTTGACGAATCCCCCCGAGACTTTCAGGGTAGGAGCGGAGCGGAGCGCCCCACCTATTTTGAGAAATTCGCGAGGATTCGTCGACCGGCGCCAAAGTTATTCAAAATAGAATGTTGCGGATTTCCTATGGAAAAGGGGTCCTAACTATAACTACCTACTGGCGACCGCCAGTAGGTAATATATATATATATATATATATATATATATATATATATATATATATAATCTCACCCTTTTCCTTCTCCCTACCGAGTGAAAAGATGGCTGCCAACACTTCCTGGTTTGAAGTGTTGGCAGCCAATTAGAATGAAGCTCGTGCTCGTGAGGAGATGTGTGGTTAGGATCCACCCAGATATATACATTTCTTTTTCCTTTAATTTTTCAAAAACTACTGAATGGATTTACACCATTTAACAAAAAGGGCTATTTCCGAACCAAGGGCTACCTTTTTGCCAAATTTGGTGTAATTCCGTTCAGCAGTTCAGGCTGTAGCTTTGTCTAAAGGTTCCTATGGAAATTAACATGGGGAAAATGCGTTTTAGGACCCCCGTTTTTTCTCGGCCCCCACTTGGCCAATCACCTCAAAACTTTCAAGACAGGAGCTGACAGGAGCTGACCGGAGCGGGCCACTAGTTTTGAAAATTTCGCCAAAGTTATTGGGAAAACAAAAAACACTTTTTGAATAGAAACAAGGTCCTAACTATAACTACCTACCTACAAGGCAAAAAGATGCTTTTCGACCATGCCCGTGGTCTTGGTCACATGAACTCCTCTCGGGTCAAGCCATGTTTTTAAGAGTACCCAACACATACGTGGACACCACGTGTCAATTCATAGACATTAAAGAAATGTTTCGACAAAAAAATAAAATACAATCATCATGTGTGCTGAATAGCATGTATAATTAAGGGATATTACGTTGTTCTTAAATAATGGCCCCTTATTAATGGTATAATAGTCACATTAGTGCTTGCCCTGTGAAAGAAAATTAAAATTGCCCACCTAATGTTCGTGGGGACTTGTATATGTATAAACTGGTGAAGTACTAAAAGTACCCTGTGTTGGCTGTGTTTTGTTGGATATGATTTGTGTGATCCCAGTGCAACTGGTAGAGGCAGATGACTGTCCTGTGATGCACAGGCACAGCCTCAGCTCTGGTATAGTACCAAAATTCAGGGTAAACTATGAATTTACAGTTACCACATGTGAATGCCTGGCATCGCAGTCTCTTCTAATTGTGTGTTTCAAAGTAGCCCAGTGACGTGATCTTAATTTGGTCAGTGTGATGTTGACTACAGTGATTAGAAGTGGTAAGGAATGCCAAAGAAGTTCTTCCACTCAAGTGCGCATAGCAGTAATGGAGGTGAGTGAGTCCACTAGTCAGACACAGCCCAGTGTACCTGTGAAAATAAGTTCAAATATAACAATTAATTTTTGCAAAGTCATCAGTATTCCAGTTGCACAGTTATACATACAATTCTGAATGCATATCACCTGGGCACCATGCTCTATGTGTGTTTGTACATCCTATAACAGACATCATGATGGATACATTTCAACATAAAATTTACATGTGAGGGAATAAAAAAGAAGGGAAAGGAGGAAAAGGGGTGGGATGTGAGGACTCAGATCGCCTTTCTTCTTTTGACAATAACTTTGGCACCACTTGACAAATCTGCACAAAACATTAAAAAAAACCTTCCCTTTTCTGGTTCAAATACTGTGTTGAAATTTCATGATGATATGTTAATTGGAAGCCATGGGGTACCAAAACGCATTTACTGCATTTTTTGCCTATTCTCATTATTCATTTTGCAACATGCCTAAAGTCCGAACCACTGAACTATATTATACCAAATTTGCAGAAATCTAGCTTTTGGTGCAGAAAGCATGCTTTTTGTGATTTGGTGTAAATCTGTTCAGTAGTTTCAGAGATATTAAAGTTAAAAAGTACAGATATCTGGAGTCGTGAGTCCTCTGAATGAACTTGCGTATCCTACTGAAAGTTTGACCTACTGCCAACACTTCAACCAGTAAGTGTTGGCAGACATCTTGGGACTTGGCTTTAGGCCGAGTCCCACAAAAGTGCAAAATACAGAAAAGGAGGCAGGGTGGGAATACCCTGACCCCCCCCCCCATTATGGTGGGGGTCCCCACAGGGACACTGCCATGCATTAAAAAGAGATTTATTTTTAAATTTTGCCACAAATTCACAGGTGGATCCGCGGATCTGCAGCAAAAAAGATTTTTTAAAACAGCTCGGGCTCCCACACTTTTTTTAAAGGAAGCCCCCTGGTTTGCCAAATCCCAGAGCCATATAAAAAAAAAATAAGGGAGTCCCTCTCCTAGGGTTTTATTTAATTATGCTGGGGGTGCCTGCACGGCACCCCCTACACCCCGGTATCACCACCTCCCTAGAGCTTTACAAGTCAAAATGCGGGGGGGCACATGAATCCTCCCACAGCCCTGGGGGCCACCACCTCCCCAGGGCTTTAACTTTAATTAATTGGGCCATGTGGAACCCCCGGGACTGCCCCTCCCCCGGGGCTTTTTGTTTATTGAATGTGGGTGGCCATGTGCCCCCCACAGCTCCAGGGACCACTACCTCCTAGGAGGAAATTCAAAGAAAGCATGGGGTCCATGTGACCCCTCTCCTGAAGCCATACATGTCTCTGGGGAACACAACTCCCCCCAGGGCTGGCTCCGGCTATGTCCTGGGGGGCCCACTCATGGGACATAGCTGTTTACTATAACATGGTGGGAGCTTTACTCCTCCTGCCAAGCCATATCAAACTGTGCTCCACTTTGATCAAGCGAGTGCATTTTGCTCTTGCTCAAAGCAGAGCACAATTGCTTTTACACACAGAGAGCTGCATTTCATCAGCTCCCTATTTGTAAAAGCAATGCCAGTTCCCGCAGGAGGCAGGAAGCCAGCAGCGACGAGGGCTTTCTTGAGGCCGGTACCTGATGCATTTTGGCTCCTATTACCAAGCCTTGATCACAGGTGAAAAGGGTTACCATTTGACGTAACCTCCCCTTTAAATGCAAAATGTAATGTACTCTGTAGTCCTTGAATACTCCAATAACCAGCATTCACCATGAGTGAAATACTCGCTACTTACCCACCTTGTCCCTGTAAAATATATATATACATTCATAATATTATGTGTGTTCAATGTGTTTGTTTCAGGAATATGTACCTCTATGGATTGTGTAAAGACTGGGTGCCTTACTGTGACCATATTAGGATAATGTACAGAGGAATTGTGCTTATAGGATACCAGGGGCCAAATGCAACCAAGTAAGTTGGACTAAATGTTGTCATATTAATGGATGTTAGGAGTACAGTGGTGAGTGAATAAATGGGACACATTGAGAGTAGTGAGGGGACATGAGAAATTTCAATTTGCCCCATTTAGGTCTCAGTAGTTAAGGTGTGTAAGAAATGGGGTTTCTAGTTGACTAGAGTCTGCACATAAGCCAGGCAGAACCAACCACTATATTCAGGGCAAGTAAGTTACACACCAAAGATACCCTATGCTCACCCTCCAGTAGCGTGGCACAGAGCAGGGAGGCATATCAACAGAAGCAATGTGTAAAGTGTTTGTGCAGCACACTCAGACAGAAATGCAATGAATACACCACAAAAGAGACGCCAAACAGGAATATGTAAAATATAGGTAGTATATTGTACATAACAGAAAACCAAAACAACATGAATCATAAATATTGTGTCTACTATGCAAATCCTTAGATAGTTCTCGTTATCCTGATCATGAAAAAATGAAAACAATGTACATTATAACATTAGGGTATGAAATGCAGTAGTTTGTTTAGGAACCGCTGCTGGAGAAGGTGAAAGTGTCCATTGGAATTCAAAGGTGGATTCAAGATGTGAAGAACCTGCAAGCAGAGGGGACAGAGTCTTTCCAACTCAGGAGTGACCAGGATGCACGGAAGACGAATGCCCACCGATGTTGGGTGCTGCAGGAGAGCTGACGGTGACCTTGGTACTACGACTATGTGACGCTGTGGGAGACCAAAAACTGTACACGAACTGACTCATGTCGAGAGTTGAGGGGTCGGTGTTCGGCAGGAACACCAACAATCCTTGGCAACTACAACCAATGAGGAAGTTGAAGAAGGTGCAATGTCAGGACCAGCAAGGCCCAGGAAAATCACCACAAGCAGGGGAGTCAGGACAGGTCCTACACAATCAGGGGAGCCTAAAATAATTCAAAGGTGACCCACAAGAGCACCCACAGGCTGGAGGCACTGGAGTCGCAGAGGACCTCGAGCCACAGGCCTTGGAAGGTTTCCTGTATGGAGCACAGGCACATACGTTGCAGCAGATGAGCAGGGCTAAGAGATCAGAAGCAGCAGGAGTCTTCCTGGTTGCAGCCTTGATACCCAGAAAGAAGTTCAGCGAAGTCCAGTGTGCCTAGATGGCCGAAGTTGAAGTGGTGTCTGAATTGAATCATTTTGCACAACAAATCTAGGAGCCCACCCTCAGGTACGCCCTTAAGTACCCTAAGTAAAGGTTTGGGACGATTCAGGGTTCCCTCCCAGGGGAAGGGTTAGAAAGTGGGGAGGATAGTCTTATGTCCTTTGTCCAGTTTTGCACTAGAGTGGGAGCAAACGGCTCCCTGAGCTGGTTTGAACTGGACTATGCAAGGAGGGCACCATATGTGACCTTCAAGCAGACTGAGTGGCACTTGCAAGCGCTCCCACCCGGCCCCAATACACTAAACTCTGTCTTAGAGGTGGTCACACCTCCCTGTGACAGGAGGCCTATTGTTCTGCCTTCCCCTGCTCGAGCTTGGCACAGCAGCAAGAGGGTAGAATTGTGTTTCTGGTCAGCAGAAGCGATTTTGTGTTGTCCGAGTCTAGGAGACTGATACCAGCTGCACAGAGGGCCTAATGGAGGGGCTTTACAGTTCTTGGTGTCAGACCTCCCACACCATTTACGGTGTGAGTTATGATTATAACATGTTTGATACCAAACACAACAGGGTTTGTTACAGCCAGAGATGGTCATCACGTAATGATGCTGTGCCCCTCTATATGTGAAATGGCTATCTCACTTACAACCCGGTAGAATGGACTCTGAAGGCTGTAGTGGTGTCCTGCTTATGCAGGGGCACCCTCACATTTAGAACCAAGCACCCTGCCTTCAGGATTGAAAAGGACTGCTGTAGGGGTCATTTATAAGTTTTAAGTGCAGTTACCCTAGCTATACGGAGACCTATATCTTTCGTAAGTGGTGCTAGCACCAGCTTACACAGGCTGCAATGGCAGGCCTGTAGTGAGAGATTGAATGATCTCCCATAGTTGGCATAATACATACTTCAACCTATGGGGGACCCCTGGGGTATGTATGCCGTTGGTCCCTTAGTACCATATACTAGGGACTGATAAGGGTACCCCAGTACCCAATATGGGATGTACCTAAGTACTTACTATAACATTTTAGGGGAGAAAGCAGAGAGACTAGTGTCCTGATTAGCAGGATCCAAGTCAGACTAGTCAGAAACAGCATTACGTCAAGCAAAAAGTGGGGGTAACCATAGAGGCAGATCCTACTTTCCTACACATCCCCCAAACATAAGAAGATGAGACTAACATTGCCCAGTTGAGTCTTCATTTTCTAAGTGGTAAAATCTGGAGAGTCCATCTGCATTGGCATGATTACTCCCAGGTCCATGTTCCACTGTATGATCCATCCCCTGTAGGGAATTGGACCACCTCAAATGTTTGACCAAAGCAAACGCTTCCCACTCAATGTCTGACCAGTGTTTCTTCCTGGGGGTCAACCTTCTGCTTATAAAAGCTACTGGTTGATCCTGGCCCTCTGCATTAAGTTGAGATAACACAGACCCTACCTCTATCTCAGATGCATCAGTCTGGACACTGAAAGTTTTGGAGCAGTCATGACTTTGCAGGATGGGAGCAGTGCACATGGCCGGATTTAGGTCATCAAATTCCTTTTGACAGCTTACTGCCCACTGAACTTTCTTGGGCATTATTTTTGATGTCAGATCATTCAGGGGAGTCACAACAGAGACCCATCTCCCTTCACAAATATTCTGTAGTACCCAGTCAGGCCCAAGAAAGCTCTGATCTGAGTGTGGGTAGTGGGAGCAATCCAGTGCATAATGGTCTGGATTTTGTTCTACAATGGTTGAACCTGGCCTCCACCTTTCAGGTGGCCCAAGTAAACACCCTTTCTCTGCCCTATCTGGCACTTGGTGGCCTTAATAGTGAGGCCTGCCTTTTGCAGGGCCTCTAGAGCATTTCTGAGGTGGACCAGGTGATATTCCCAGGTGTAGCTAAAGACAGCTATATCATCTAGATATGCTGCACTATAGGCTTCCAGACCAGTTAAGACGTTATTCACCAGCATCTAAATGTGGCAGGTGCATTCTTCAGACAAAGGGCATCACAATAAATTAATAATGCCCACTAGGGGTTGATAATGCTGTTTTTGGCTTGGCATCATCAGCTAGTCTGATTTGCCAGTAGCCAGCTATCAGGTCAAATGCGCTCAGAAACTTGGCTGAGGCCAAATAATCTACGAGTTCATCTGCCCTGGAAATTGGATGAGCATTGGCCCTATTGACAGCATTGAGGCATCTGTAGTCTACACAAAACTTCATCTCTCTTTTTCCAGGTTTGTGAGGTTTTGGCACAAGGACTACTAGACTAGCCCAGGGGCTATCACAAGGCTCAATGACCCCTAATTCTAGCATTTTTTGGACCTCTGTCCTGATGCAGTCCATGACATGGTCAGGCTGTTTGTAGATTTTATTCTTCACAGGCAGACTGTCACCTGTGTCCACTTCATGGGTACACCGGGTGGTTTGACTGAGCGTCAGGGAGAACATATGTCTGTACTGATTAAGGACTTGCCTGCAATAAGTATGCTGTTGATCAGTGAGGCTGCCTGCCAAGGCTATTCCATTCACTGATCCATTATCAGGGTTCTAAGAGAGTAGATCAGGGAGAGGGTCACTCTCTTCCTCCTGTCCCTCATCGGTTGCCATGAGCAAGCCCATGTCAGCCCTGTCAACAAAAGGTTTCAGGCGGTTCACACGGAGTAACCTTTGGGAAACTCTTGGAGTACCTCGGTCCATCAAGTAGGTGACCTCACCCTTTTGTTCAAGTATAGTGTGGGGTCCATTCCACTTATCTTGGAGAGTTGCTGGGGCGACAGGCTCTGCTACCCACACATTCTGACCTGGCTGGAAAACAGTCAAGACAAACTTTTGGTCATGCCAAGGTTTTTGAAGCTCTTGGCTGGCCTCCAGGTCTTTGCTGGTCTTCTTCATGTACTCAGCCATGACTGAACGCAAGCCAAGGACATAGTCCAAAATGTCCTGTTAAGGAGGTTTAAAAGGTTGCCCTAACTGGATGTCCAAACAGAAGCTAAAATGGGCTGTAGCCAACCCCCTTCTGAGGAACCTCTCTGTAGGCAAAGACAAGGCAGGGTAGTAAGGCACCCCATTTTTGCCTAATCTTTTCTGGGAGTCCCATGATCTTACCCTTGAGGGTCTTGTTGAACTTTTCAACAAGCCCATTGCATTGGGGATGGTAGGGTGTGGTAAACTTATAATTTACTCCACACTCCTTCCACATTGCAGTGATGTAACTTGACATGAAGTTGGTACCTCTGTCAGTTAGGACCTCCTTAGGGAAGCCAAGTCTGGAAAAGATTCCCATGAAGGCCATAGCCACCACAGGAGTTGTGGTGGTTCTGAAGGGAATAGCTTCTGGGTACCTAGTGGCATGGTCCACCACCTCTAGTATATAACTTTGCCCAGATGCAGATGGAGGGTTCAGGGGACCAACTATGCCAATCCCTACACTCTTAAAGGGAACCCCCAACCACTGGAAGTGGAATTAAGGGGGCCTTTGTGGTGCCACTTAACTTACCACTGGCTTGGCAAGTGGACCAGGAGCAACAAAACTCCTTCGTGTCTTCAGACTAATGGAGCCAGTGAAAATGAGGGACAAGCCTGTCCCAAGTCTTGCTTTGGCCTAAGTGTCCTGCAAGAGGAATATCATTATCATATGCTAGGGAGAGTAAGAAACCTCTGAACTTCTGGGGTATTACCAACCTCTTGGTGGCACCAGTCTCTACCCTCAGAGTATAGAAGTTCATCCTCTCAATAGATCTTATGGGATCCACAGATATTTCCTGCTTCCTCAGCAGTAGCTTTCTGTCTGAGGGGTTCAAGAGAGGGGCAGGACTGCTGCTCCAAATTCAAATCTGTCCTGGAAGGGCCCCCTGCCCCCAAGAACTCTGCCTGATCAGGTCCAAGCACCTCTTCGACAGTTCCTTCACAGGGGCTAAGATTATCTCCCTCAGGAGACTGATCGTCACTAAGAGTTTGTGGGCAGGTCAATTCCTTATCCTTCCTGCTCCTTCTCTTGGGAAGCACCTGGTCCATTGATTCAGGATCCAGTGCTTTTTCAGTGGTGAGCTGTTTGGCTTGAGCCCTGGTGACAGCAAACACACTGGCAGAGATGCCCATCATCTCTTCATGAGTCCTGAACTCCACTTCAGACCTGGCTGAATGTTCTAGATCATTGCCCAACACAAAATCTGCAGGTAGGTCTGGAGATACCACAACACTCTTAGGTCCAGTTACCCATCCCCAGCTGAGATTCACAACTGCCAAGGAATGGTCAGTCCTGACATTTTCTAGCGTTGGTGACTTGGTACACTTGTACAAGTATGACCTGTTCAGGTGATACTAGTTTCTATGTCACCATAGTGACACTGGCCCCTGTATCCCTTTAAGCCATTGCTTCTTTTCCAATGATTAAAGGCTGTTGCCTGTACTTGCCCAAGTTAGTGGGACTTATCAGTAAGGTGGCAAGATCCATGCCACCATCACAGACCAAAACAGCCTGAGCTGGAGTGCTAACTGAGTCAGAACTGATCTCAGTACCCAAGGTTAACCCCACTAATCCCTTGTGTGCTGCACTACCACTTGTACCTGTGCTAGGGGAGCAGGTGCCTTAGGGGCAGTGGTAGTAGGAGTAGTTTCCTTGGCCTTTGGACAATCAGCATCTTTTGTCCGATGGTTCTTCACCTTACAGAAGTAACACCAAGGTTTCCTTTTGCCTTTCTTGGAATTTTGGGACTCATCCCCAGTTGCAGGTTTTTGGGGCCCCTGTGAAGACACTTACTTATTGTTAGCCTTGTCCTCAGCCTTATCCTGAGATTTAGAAGAATCTTGCTTCTTCTGGTCACCTTCATTAAAATGATTTTTCTGCTTAACCCTGGTGCGAACCCATTTGTCTGCCTTCTTTGCCAATTATTGGGGAGAGGTCAGATCAGAGTCTACCAGGTACTGGTGCAAAAGCTGGTTCTGACAATTATTAGGGATCTGTTCCCTCATAATCAAACTGTACAATCCTTGGTAGTCCTGTACCTTGCTTCCATGAAGCCAGATTTCCAGAGCCTCAATATCGCTGTCTACAAAATCTACCCAGTCCTGAGTGTGTGCCTTCTGGGTTTCTCTGAACAATATCCTATACTGTTCAGTGGTTAAGCCAAACCCGTCTATGAAAGCACTCTTCAGAACTGAATAATTGTCAGCATCCTCTTCTCTAACAGTGAGGAGCTTATCTCTTCCTTTGTTAGCAAAGGAGAGCCACAAGATAAATGCCCACTGCTCTTGAGGACCCTCTCAACTTTACAGGCCCTCCACAAAGCACTGATCCATTTATGGATGTCATCCCTCTCCTGGTAAGGAGGGACTATTTTGTTCAGGTTCCTATGTTCGAAAGAGGTTTCTCTAACCCTAGGGACACTGTTGCTGCCACCATGGAACTCTAGTCCCAGTTTCTTCCTAGCTCTCTGGACTTCTTGGTACTCTTTGTCGAGGGCCAACTAGAGGAGGATCTAGATCTCCTTGGTCTACTCTGGACCCTCCCAGAAGGAACAAAGGGAGACCCAGTTCTGGAGGCACCCTCTGTGCCATCTGCTCTATGGGTATATGAGTTCTCCAGGTGGGAGTCAGGAGACTTCTCCTGGTCAGGGTCAGAATTAAGGTCAACAAGGGGGTTCCCTCCTGACCCATCTTCTGTCACCTGCCCACCCACTCTGTCCTGTTTATCTGACCCACTACCTTTCTGTAGGTCATCCAACAGTAACACCTCTAGTAGGCGCTGAGTATTAGGGCCTTTCCCTGTCTTAAGCTTCCTAGAGAAACACAGGGCCCTCAGCTCCTGGAACGTGGGGTCACTATCTAGAAGGCAGAGAGCCACTGGCATCTCCTTTAGAAAACATACTAGGTGTAGTGAGGCGTTGCACCTACCTAACTTAATGGGAACTAAACTCTCTGAGGTTGGAGAAAGGGTTGTGCTAGACCCTTAACTACCCAACCGTAAGTTCAGTAGAACTTACTTATTCTAAGATTGTATTATATGTGCCTAATATTAGTGATGGTTTTTCAAATAATCCACACCAAGATTATCTGGTAAAACAATGCAGGCTTGAATTCCAACCACTGCCATCAATGTGAGAGGCTGGGTCAGTATATGATGTACACTTATATAAGTGGACACCCTGCACTGATCCAGACAACCCTTAGTGTCCGGCAGGAACACCAACAAGCCTTGGCAACTGCAACCAATGAGGAAGTTGATGAAGGTGCACTGTCGCGACCAACAAGGTCCAGGAGACTCACCACAATCAGGGGACTCTGGGCAGGCCACTAGCAATCAGGGGAGCCCAAAAGAATTCAAAGATGACCCTCCAGAGGACCCATAGGCTGGAGGCACTGTATTCGCAGAGGATCTCGAGCAGCTCACCAAAGATGAAGGCCCAAGGGGCAAGTGATGTGGTGAGGACAAACATCTTGGTCACTGGGGATGTTGGAGATTGGGGCTACTTGGATGCCGAAGATCTTGTTGGAAGGAAGCCAACAAGCCTTTGCAACTGCAAGTCGATGCGGTGCACAGGGATTCAGTTGCTGCAGCTCCAACTAGGGATACTGTCCTCAAACGTGGTAAAATGACAGGGCAGGCCTCAGGGAATGTGAAGAACTACCACTTGTGTTGCTGAGCCTTTCGGAGTCTGTGGGTGCCCAGGATTAGCAGACTGGTCACCTTAGTTGCGGTACCTGCAGATGCAGGGAAGTAACTCTTTCACTTCAAGGGAGATTCCTTCAGGTGTCTTGTATGCCCACAGACCTTGGAAGGTTTCCTGTATGGAGCACAGGCATGGACGTTGCAGCAGACGAGCCTAGCAAAGAGGTCAGGCGCAGCAGGAGTCTTCCCGGTTGCAGCCTTGATATCCAGAGAGAAGTCCAGTGAAGTCCAGAGTGCCCAGACGGTCAAAGTTGAAGTGGTGTCTGAATTGGGAAACAACTTTATTAACACAAATGGGCTTAACAACGAATCCTAAACAACTACAAGGACTTAAACCACGACCTCCTAAACCACTACTGGACCTGAACCACAATTTCCTAAACCAATAATTATAATTATATATATCTTTTAGGTTTTCACTTACTGTTTTCAATTTTGTAAAAAAGGTAAAGATATTTTTATTAAATTGATCCATACATTTCCTTATTATATTTTATGTTTTTGTTACAATAGACTTTGTTTTAATTTACTTTGTGAGGCCAGTAGATGGCACTGTAGGTTTCTTTTTTAAAGACGCAATGATGACCTGTGCTCGATGAGAATGTTCAATGTGGGTGGTTGGCCATTTTTAACATGTTTTATTCAAATGTGAAACTTCTGGATTCAAGGAATCTTATCGCGAAATGTGGTGTTTTGACATCGTTCTTAGCATGTTAATGCATGTTCTTACAGTTTAAATTATACGCTGTTAGTGTTTCAGGTTCTCATATTCTCCGGGGTCTATTGAAAACCTTAAAATGAATGTGTTATGAAAATGACTTGCTGGTTTAAACTCACAAGCTTCCACCTTTTTTTCGCCGCCCTCTCAGCAGTGCTTCCTGCTCTTGGTTTAATTTATTTTACGCTAAATACTCGCTACCTCGCTGGTATTTCCACAGACATTAGAACAAAATGCCTTGTAACATTCAGTTTGCAAAGTCTTCTGTTGCACCCTCTTATGGGAGATAGAGCATTATGGGCAAATAAACTGAACTGACTCAAAGCAAATTCCACCAGTGCTCACTGCCTATTAATATAAAGGACGCAGTAGATTCCGGTTATATGGCAATAGATTAGTTTTCGTGGTTCAGTAAGTCGTGGTTGAATACATAATGGTTAGGATTTTTTCGTTGTTTAACCTTTGTGGTTTAGGCACTCGTTTTTAAAGTGGTAGTTGTTTAATCATACATTCGTCTGAATTGAATTGTGTCCCATGACAACTCTAGGGACCCACCCTCAGGTAAGTCCTTGAGTCCCCTAAGGAAAGGGTTGGGACGATTCAGGGTTCCCTCCCAGGGGAGGGGTTGGACAGTGGGGAGGTTACTCCCATGTCCTTTGTCCAGTTTCACGCCAGAGCGGGAGCCAATGGAGAAGTGTGGCTCAATGGTTAGCGCGGCAGACCTCGATGCAGAGCACTGGTCCGGGACCAGGGTTCGATTCCCGTCGCGGCAGGGTCTCGGGCTATAAATTCCGCGGACCGGATATTCTCGCCTCAGTGCCTATTCTAATCATGGGTCCCACGCTGCAACTCTGGGCAATAGCTTGCTTAATCTCCACAACGGCCCCAACAGCGCTGGGATGCCTGGCCTTCACCATGGAGGTGCCCAGGAGTGGACACCTCACATGGAAAGCCAGGAAGGGTTCCTTCAGCGGTATGAATACAGCGCTGAGATACCCGTAGTGGTGATCGGCGCTATATAAAAAAAAACATACATTTACATTGGCTCATTGACCTGGTTTGAACTGGACTATGCAAGGAGAACACCAAATGTGCCCTTCAAGCAGACTAAGTGGTGCCTGCAAGCGCTCCCGACTGGCTTCAATACACTAAACCCTGTCTTGGGGGGGGGGGGGTTCACACCTCCCTGTGACAGGATACCTATTGCTCTGCCTTCCCCTGATTGAGCTTGGCTCAGTAGCAGGAGGGCAGAATCGAGTCTCTGGTCAGCAGAAGCCATGTTGTGCTGTCCGGTTCTAGAAGACTGGTAATGGGAGCTCTGAGGGTCTAACGGAGGGCCTTGTGTTGCTTGAAATCATACCTCCCACACCGTTTGCAGTGTGGGGGGGGTATGAATCCAACATGTTTGATACCAAACAGGACAGGGTTCGTTACAGCCAGTTTTGAGATGGTCATCGCTTTATGACGCTGTGCCCTAATATATGTGATAAGGCTGTCTCACTTACAATCTGGGAGAATGGGCTCTGAAGGCTGTAGGGGTGTCCTGCTCATGCAGGGGCACCCTCACACTTAGAACCAAGCACCCTGCCTTCAGGATTGAAAAGGCCTACAGTAGGGGTGACTTATAGGTTTTAAGTGTAGTGACCCTAGATACAGGGAAACCTATATATTTTGCAAGTGGTGCTAGCACCAGCTTGCACAGGCTTCAATGGCAGGCCTGTAGTGAGAGTTTAAATCGTCTCCCATTAGTGGCATAATACATGCTTCAGCCTAAGAGGAACCCTAGGGGTACCTATGCCCTGGGTACCTTAGTACCATACATTAAGGACTGATAAGGGTACCCCAGTACCCAATCTGGTATATACATAAGTACTTACCATAACAATTTAGGGGAGAAAGCACAGAGACTGGGGTCCTGATTAGCAGAATCTCAGTCAGACTAGTCAGAAACAGCATTACATCAAGCAAAAAGTGGGAGTAACCATAGAAGCAGATCCTACTTTCCTACAGTGCCCCTTCGGCGCATAAACAATCCTACATGCAACCGAGATACCCTTACCCCATGGGCCAAGGGTGCCTGCATTGGTGCTAGGCAGCCAAAAGGGCACCAGCGCAGGGAAAAAAATAGCCCTTGCCCTGTCAAGCAGTGAGCTTCACTGCATGTCTTGGCTATAAATATGGCCCATAGTGTTTTAAATATTATTTTCCTTTTATTAATAATATGTAATGGTAAGGAATTTATAACAGACATTTTGCAGAGAAATGTGTTTATGTTGTTCAACACCAGGCAACATCCATAAAAAAAGTACCTTTTAAATCAAAACATGACCTCACATATTAGAAATGACAGTGAGTCACTGAGATTATATGCAATAATATTAGCAAGCTGCTGCTATATTACAAATTTGGAAACAGACATCACGTTCCTGAGTATTAGATGGAAACATCTTTAGAATTTGAAGCTGTCTGCCTGTGCAATGTCAGTGATTTGGCCAAATAGCTGAAATTGGACCATAAATTCAAAGCAGTTCCTAACAGGGGGTCCCAAAACATGTTTGGCCTAGGGACCCTTAAATCCTTAAGATGTCCATGGGGTATGCATTGCTATGCATAATAATTGTTTTAAGTTTCTTGGAGAATCTTTTTTCCATGCCATGGCGGTCGCCATGGCAACTGCTTGTGATCCAAACCTGGCAATAATGTACATGGACCGTTTTGTAGGAAAATGTCTCTTTAATGATGGCAATCCATTTTTCAACAATATAACATTGTGGAAAAGCTATATTGATGATATATTTTATTTTAGGTCGAGCTTTGATTGACCTTTTATATCTGTTCTGTGCCAATTGCTATTGGATATAATTTGTGGCATTCCGAAATGCTGGCTTGTTATTGGTGCATTTGTGTACATGCCCCTCCTTTGAGTGCTTAGTTCTGTCCCTGGCGATTTCACTCAGGAAACGTTTTGTTTGGCCATCACACTGTACAGGGTGTGATGGCCACTCCTCCTTGTTTTTGGTGTGCATTCCTAAGCTAGTTTCATTTTGTTAGTGACTCCAGATGGCTTTTGGTTTCTTATCCACTTGTTCTGTTTGAAGTCGTATGCTCGGCTGTTATTCTCGAACCACAAGTGCAGAGCCGCTCTCTAAAATTCTCTAACAAACACGTGCACGCACAGAAATGCAATTGGAGTTCAGAATGAGAGCACTGCCGGCAAATCAGGCAAAACATTGGCGGGGCTGCCAGGGGCTTGCGATGTTTCTACTGCCTCTCATTCTACCTCGTCTTCACCTGCCAGTGTCTCCTCCCTCTGGACACCACTTCTCAGCCCGAGGACAGAGAGTGTCACCCCAGCAGAGACGTTTCTAAGATGGGACTGTGGCAAGGATGCTGAGGACGGCTGCTCCGCTGTCCCACCAGCAGATGCACATATGACCCCACAGAGAGCAGAGATTGCTGGATCAGACCCTTCTTAAACCCCACTTAACTCATGCCGCTATTGGGACAGACTTTCTTTAGCACCTGGAGACTACTGACTGGGGACGGAGTTCCGTGCATCTGAAGGAAAGGAAGATTCCTTGCAGCGACAGGGTCCTACAACCAGGAGGCAATGTGGGGGGTTTCCCTGAACACCCTCCACTGTGTTCAGCTGGTTTAAGGGTGGGGGGAGTTATCGACATACAACCAGTTGATGATTGCCCCGGAGAAGCGCCAAGATAAAGGTCTCTCTTTGCTTGGGGGCATTTTCTACCTGGGGCTTGTGCGTCTGAAGATCAGTGGAATGCCGCTGCCCGCGTCCCATGCAGAGGGACATCAGCAGGGCAGCATTCTAGTGGCCGCCCGTCGCAGCATCCCCCCCCCTGCTCCGCCTCGCTAGCGAGGCCGCGCCCAGGGAGGGGAGCTCCCAATAAGTTTGCCTTTAGGAGGCGTGTCGATCGGGGGGCGAGGCTAGACCCCCTTCTTAGGCGCCTCTCTCCCCCAGATCCTCCTCTGCTTCCTGCGCGCCGCTCCTACCTGGCCACGCGTATCCCTCGCCACGTTGCCGTTTTTGGGCGTCCGGGTCGTTTTGGTCGTCCTGGTCTGGCGTCGGGTTTTGTTGTCCCGGTGAGTGTTGGTTGTCCTGTCCCCGAGCCCCACTGGCCTGGATGTGTGCTGGGTTGCCTGGTGGTGGGGCTCGGGAGGTGGGCGGAGGGGAGCGAGACTTGTGCTGAGCGGCGGGGTGGTGTGCGGGGGGTGCCGAGTGTTGGTGCGGGGCCGGGGCCTTTGTGGTGCGGGGCTCTCGTGCCGTTGGTCGCTTGTGCCGCGCGGGTTCCTGTGCACGTCGGTCGCACGGTTGTGTCCCTGGTCTGGCGTTGTTTTCCTTGGGGAGTGCAGGGCAGTGCCGCCTCCCGTCTTTCCCCGATGCTGTGTGGCTCTGGGCCCCAGTTTTGGCGGTGTGTTCTGTTCGTCCCACTGTTTTGCCACACATTGGATTTGGCCACTGGGGATGTGCTCTCCCGGTCTCTGGGTGGGAGCGCGCACTTCTTCACTGACCAGGGAGGTGATCGGGGCAGAGCCGATCGGCCTCGGTGTCCTTCATGGCTAGGATTCGGATCAGAAGTGCCATTTGTCTTTTCGGGGGCCCTGTCCTGATGGTGAGACAGAGCGCGGGGGAGGGCACAGGACGGTGGGTTCCCAGTCTGGAATTTGCAGTGAGTGTGTGGGTCATTTGTGCAGATTGCATACGTCACTTTTCACGTGTCGGGTATTGGGAGCAGTGCAGCACAGACTGGGTTCGAGACGGGGAGGAATCAACAAGGTCAAGGAAGGGTGTGGGGTGCTGGCCTGCGGGTCCGGTGTCGTTGGGTGGCAGTTGTTGGTCCCTGGGTATCGTTGAGTGGCAGGTGTTGGTCCCTGGACGAGCTGGTGCACAGATGATGGGACCAGGGCCACGCATGTGCCACGGGGTATGCGTGATCCTGTTCATGTGGTGTTCGAGCAAGTTTTGAATAGCAGTTTTCACTTCTGCCACTAGGTGTCAGAGTTCCCTTAGGTTGGGAACAATAGAGCAAGACCTAAAATGTCGCGTCCCGGGTGCTGGAGATCAGTGTGCTTGGAAGATGAATGGACGAGGGGCCCTTTGCAGAGAATCAGAGTGCAGTCACTAATCTACCAGAAATTATGTTGGTTAGTAACTAATGATACATCCAAGCAAAGCTTTGTGTGGTTCGTTCCCTGTGATTTTAAATGTATTTTAACCCTGCATTTCATACTGCTCGCTGATTTTAATTGGTGTCTATACCCTGGCTCTTAGTTGTTTGCTATGTCCCTTACCTCCTAATCTTTGTTTACGGGGGGATTTATCAAGGGTGTCACTTGCTCCTTTCCGGGCCCGCTCTGGGGTGGTTCAGCAGAATCGCGCTTTATGTATGACGATCGAACCCGTGGATGAGTCGGGGAGGGGATGTGGCGCCGCGGCTAGCCGGCCGACTTTGGGGCTGAGTGCCGGAGTCCGAGTCTTGGGGTCGCTTCCGCTTCCCGGGATTCTGGGGCGGGTCGCTTGGTCTCTCCGTGCCTGCTGGTGTAATGTAAATATGGTGCTCGTGTGAAGCGCTCCGCTGCCTTCGGGTCGAGTTCGCGTTATATGGGTTCGAGTCTGCCTAACAGGGGCTGGCATTCCCCTCATCTACATGGTAATAATAGCAATGCAATCGGTCTCGCTTTTCTCCGGAACCGGCGGCAAATTGGCGCCTGGAGGCCCTGACGCGTGATTGTTCGGGCTTTACAGGTGTGGTTTCTTGTTTGGAAAGCCAGCAGCTAAAACAGCTCCGTGGGTTGATGCAAACATTCCCAATGTCTGTGTGTGAAAACCGAAGGTCAAAGGTTCGAATCCTAGTTGGTGCATTGGGTAAAAGTAGCATGGGTTACATTTTGTGCGTATCGCCGCTACACAGGGCGGTTTGCCTCGGTTGTTGTGCCCAGTTGTCTGCACACCGTCTCGCCGGCAGCCACGTGGCCATAAGCCATTGAGGGGGGGCTCACAGTCGGTGCTTGGGTGCTGGCCGGGCGTGCTTGAGGCCCCGGGTGCCCCCCCCCCCTGCCTCTGTATTTGCATGCGGGGCTTTGAACCGCTTCGCGCAGGCGCCAGCCTTGCGGCGTGGGGGACATTAGTGCCGCCGCGGCTTCGGGCGGCCGCCGCTGGCGTGCACGGGTGTCGCGGCTTCTGGGACTGGTGATGGGTTCCGCCAGCCGTGGGGCGCTGCTTCATGCTGGTGCAACCGGCGGAGCTCGGGCCAGCCCCCGCCATTGCGCGAATGCTGCCATGCCCCCCCCCCCACCCCCACCCCCGATTGGGACCGGGCGCGATGTCATGGACGGCACTACCTGTGTGTCTGCATTGTACTATGGAAATGTGGAGGTGCGCTTGCAATGTCCGCTGGAGGACTCCTCTGAGGCTCTTGTTTGCTGAAAAACGGTTTGCACTGGTTTTGTCGTACATACACATTTTGGTGCTTCAAGATTACACGTACTGGAATGGTTGCCTTTTGCTGCCTAACACGCAGAGGCAGGATATGTCGGTGTCTTTAATGTGATCTAGATACTGCTTTGAAGCACCTGATGCTGCGTTTCTTTCCGCGGCAATTCGAGGCCCCACATAAATGTCAGGATAACTCGTGTGATTCGTTACCTTCCTAGAGAAAGATCAAGAATTTCTATAGTGGAGGTTTTGACTTCGGTGTAGTTAGTGCAGAGGGTTAAATATGCCCGCTGCAAAGAACGTGTGCCAAGTAGATTTTCAGAGTGCGTATGATGTAAAGAGGTCAGCAGGTTACTGTGTTCAAAGGAGGCATCCTTTTGTCACTTGCAATGTATATCTTACAGCCCTAATAGTCAACAGTGAGCTACGAACGCTCATCCTAGAGCTGCATACACACCACCAAGCAGACATCATTAGAACATTGATTAGTGTTGCAAAGAGGGTTAATTTGGCTGACTCGACCGAGCTTGTGCTTCTCCACTCCAAGCAGCCTTAAACTATGCTGCCTGCCAGTGGGGAGGACATGAGTCTCCTACACGTTGAGTCCTTTGGCTCAGGTGGCCTTTCCTATACACTGATTCATATGCATATGATTGATTGGCTCGGCGGATTTTGTGTGAGATGCAAAGTCGCGGACGCCCTACACTGGTAGGAGTGGCGCTATATACCTAATTAAATGCATCTGAGAGTGTGGTCAGGGAAACGTGGTCAGCAGTAACTTCTGGTATTTCATGCCCTGCGCAATTTAGTTCATTTCTCTCCAGTTCCCTGGGAAAGGTTTGGGGGGCCAGGGTGATCTATGACGAGTCTGTACTCATTACGGTTTATGGTAAGCGTTTTGAGAAACATATGGTACAGTTTTTACTAGTTTAGTTTTTGGCCAATGGTAGTTTTCGTCAGCCAGATTCGGAATAGCTGGTATTGCAGGACACTAGAGGCGGTTGTGTGTATGTCCAAGTTGGGGAATGGCATGCTTTGCCGATTAATTGATTAAATGAATAAAGTCGCATGTTCTAGCTCGAACAGAGCAACTGTTACTAATCGCAATGACATGGGTTCACACGCACTCGAGAGCCCCCCTTTGCATTTATTCCCTGGTATCGTTGTCCCAAAATGCAGCATTTATTAGGATTATCCGGTACTAGGGGGGAATCTCGTTGGCATTAGTTCCATGCCGGTGGGTACGAAGGGACGAAGTTGTGTCCCAAGTGGTGCAACGGGATAAGGGAAGGTATATAGGTAGATATATGTTCCCTGGCAGCAGGTGTACAAATATGTCAAGGTTCAGCCTAAATCCCAGTCTCAACCATGATGCAATGGTCAGCTTGTGGAAAGGTGTAACACAGAAATTGAGCGACCAATGTTATTATTGTAAGTGTATATAGAAAAGTCAGCAGCCTGAGCTGTGTTGAGGCAAGTTGTAGGCCTGGGTTTGTGTGTCATACATAACATCTTGAAGGTATTTTGTGAGTTCCACGCTTAAGTTAAGAGATGCGGCTGCCTTTCATCTTTAGCCTTGCTATTCGGAAACAGCTGGTGTGATATTTTCTGCAACTCAGTCATAGTGGCAGCTTAGTCTATACAGGAAAGGCAGCAGCCTGAGCTGTTTTGAGACATGCGGAAGGCCTGGGTTTGTCTAGCATACTTAACATCTTTGAGGTTATTCTCTCTGTTCCACAGGGAGGCCGGTGAAAGCACAGAGTGACAGGGTTTACCGAGACTTAGCCTGGCTTGCCGCTCCTGGAACCTTGTGAGGTTTGTTTATGTATTGTATGAAGGTGACAGAGGCTGTCACTGTTGTTTGATAGGCACCAGGACCAGATGGCATTTAAGTGCATTGTGTGCTGGAAACTAAGGAGCGGGTCCATGTAGTAAGCACAAGGAGCACGGGGGGCGTTTCTAGCTCTAAAAGGAACGTTGAGACAACCCAGTTAAGTTTCAGTGCAAGGCCACATTTGGTGGGGGCAATTCCAGGCGTAAAGCATTAAGCCAGACAACCCTGGGAATTAGGCAGGCGTACGATTAGCTAAGATTTTGTTCAAACTGAGGGAGAGCATATCGACCACAATTAATTGTGGAACCAGAAAAAGCTTTACAAAGCAATGCTGTAGATTTCCGGTAGAATGCTGTATGGATAGGCTTCAGGGATAAGGCCATGACCTTTCTGGAAGGGGCATTCTTCTTTGACCTGTGTCGAACTGGGAAAGGAAGTAAGGCGGGCTGGATAACTACCTCTTGCCAGGAGTGATTGTCAAAGTTTTTTCCTTCAGCCAGCCTAGGTTAACACCCATCCACTCCAAGCTAATTGTTCATGGTGATGTTGGGCCGCATTTACACAGCCCAGTATTTGGCCTCTGGGGTTGTCAGTGTCGTGAATTACTAAATTTCACTGAACTGGAGGTGTGGCCGGGTTTTACACTAGCAGAAGTTTGGGAGTGCAAGCCTCCACCTAGGGGGTGGCAGGCTGAATTTGATGAACTACTTCAAACGTTTCACAGCACTGCACGTGGGAATTAGTGTTGATTACCTGTGCATACTTCAACCAGACACCCGTGAATGGCATGCCCTCATCTACATGGTAATAATTGAGAGAGCAGAGAGCGACCATACCTCTCGAATTTTGCACTTAAACCTTCTAGTAATGGAAAGGGCTTAACACCTTCTGAAATAAGCATGACCAGAGATGTGCTGCTCTCCACTGACATTTGACAGGTTAATGGGCAAGGCTAGCGGAAAAGCCAGATGTATTGTCATCATTTAAGGCGGACGTGACCCAGGTACTGGCAAGATAGAGACATTGGCAACTATGAGGATATGAACGAAATCATAACTGGGGCTCACAACAAATTATTTGATAAAATAAGAAGTTTCCTTTTCAAGCCACGATGTCGGTGCCACGAATTACCTATAGCACAGCAACACCGGTATAACAAGGACTGTAGGCAAACCTATTAACTCCTTTCAGCAGCAATAAAGTCCAAAAGCTAGCTTCTATTCAACAAGCAAGGAAATTGGATACGCTGTCCCAGTGGAGAGTAAGAAAAGATTGGGACAAACAGCGGGACTAGTATAAGACTCTATCGTCCAATTTAATGTAACTTAATTTGCAAGTAGAAAGGCTAAAACGAGGAGATGTTGCTAAGATATGGGTCAGTTTGTAGTAAACAATAGGATAATACGATGTGAAAGGAAGCAAATTTAGATACCCGTGATGTCAGCTTGTGTTTATATACGTAGGTAAAGTGGTTAACTCACACGTTACTTTCACCCTGCTTATTGTGCTGTAGCTGTTGGGAACACAATTCCAAGCCAGGTAGGCACCTAATTTGGCCAATTGAAAAAAAATCTTAATAGGATTGCAGGTCCATAAGCGCCTATTTCACCAATGCCTTGTTACCCATGCCATATTTTCCAGCCTGAGAATCAGATTTAGGTTGCTCTTCTCGCTCAGCCTTTCCTTGGAGCCAGGGAGGTGGGAAACGTTCACAGATTTGGGTCCTCGAGCTGAGAGATGTATTCTTCGGCAGCTCAGTCAGTCATATTGGCTTTATCCGGAGTCATGATAAAAGAATGCGTCCATTTAGCAGTTACGTTAAAATGTTTTGTCTTGCTAAGAAATCATGCAATCCCCGCAGCAGCAATTCAGGAACCATGACGCTATCTATACATCACCTTTGTAGACAAAGTGGAAATTAAAACCTTCATGCTAGGATATGAAGGGAATCGATGGATTGACGAATTCAGCTATGGTTCAGTTCTGGCTCCATATGTAGGTGCTAGATCTTCCCATAATTACGTTAGGAAGATCTGCAGTGGCATCGCTAAGAAAGCTAGGAACACCAGTCACGTCTAAGCTGAACGGCAGTGGGGCCAAAAGACATCCTTTATTAGTCTGCCCTGGGCTTCTGAGTAATGTTGCAAATTAATGCCGTCATTTACTGGTTACAGAACAGGACCCATAATTTAGCCCACTAAAAGCTGCCTCGCGGGGGCAGGGCACCTATAACAGCGAAGGGAGGAAGGGGGGCTCTGGCAGCGACGGAAGCCTCCCCAGAGCTGTGGCGGAGTTACAGGGCGATCTGGAGGCAGAAGGGTACAGTAAGGGTACCTCTGCGACAGGCGGTACAGTAAGGGTACCCCTGTCCGGCACAGTAAGGGTGCCCGAGCCAAGGTCCGGGAGCCGAAGGAGGTTCTGGGAAGACCGCGACGGCGCCCCGTTAGTCCTTCGGGCGGTTGGGGGGCCTGACCAACCGGGGGTGTGCCATAACACGCTCCGCCCCTGTCAAAAGGGGCGGGAGTAGGAGACAGATCACGTGACCCAGTGGATGATCTGAAAATATGTGCTGCACTGCCGGGCATCGACCCACCGTGCGTGCTGGCTCACCAGGCGGGCGGAGCAGCGAGGGGCTGCTTGCCCTGGATCGCCCGTAAGATAACCCATTTATCGTCATACTTATGTTGTATGAAATAAACCTGCAGCAGTTCTTCACCCACAATGAAAGTGTCAGTGTAATCCTTGGGTGACGTCTGTGCATGCGTGTTGAGTGGAGCGGATGACGGTGTGGTCACTAAGCCCTTGCGAAGTTGCGCACTGTCGCGCGCCTTAATCACTGGAGATGGAAAATTACATTGGCAAGTCAGGTGATATCCAAATGGAAAAATATATATATAAATATGGTTTTCCAAATTGCTTTTAAGACGTTTTTTCTGTATTGCTCTTTCCTCCCTTTCTTTGATTAAAGACAGTTTTTAACATCATTCTTGAATCTATTTCACAACACTCATCTCTTTGCTTATTCGTCGTATTTGGTCTTGTTTCCTAATAGTTCATCAGTAATGCGCAAAATGTTGATGTCCCCTCAACTTGTTTGTCTTATCAACATTCTTCTCTCAGCTATTTCTCCTTCCCGTCTCTTCTTTCTGTATTCATTTTTTTCTCCCTTACTTCTTCATTCCTTTCCTGGGTTCCTTCACTCTTTTCATTACCTTCCTTATATTCTATCTCTCTTTTCCTTTACCACTTTGCTCTCATTTTTGGAACTCGGCCTCTCTTTCATTCCTTTATCTCTTCTTTTACACAGGCATCCAAACCTTAAATTCCTTTCTCTTACTCTTACCACTCTTTCCTCTCTTCCGTTCTTTACCCCATTAATCTCTTTCTCCTCCTCTTTCCTTTTTGCCTAGCTCTCTTTCTCTTACTTCTTCTTTTCTCTCCTTCATTCTTTCTTACCCTTATTCTCCTTCACCTTTCCTCTCCTTCCTTTTTCATTCTTTATGATGTTTTCTTTCTTTCACTATTTCTCCTCTTCCATCCCTTTCTCCTTCCCTCTCTTTTCTTTTTTCCTCATTTCCTCTTGTTTACAAGGTCTTTCTTCTGTTCTGCTCTTCACCTGCTGCCTTCACCTTCCATTCGTTCAATTGTTACATTTGCTATTCCCGTAGCCTTTGCTCTCATTTGTTGATTCTCCCCTTTTTATTCATCCCTTTCATCCATTTCTGCATCTTTCCTTTATCTTTTTCCTTCACTTTTCTCATTGCCTCTGTTCCTTTTTCCTATTGTTATTTACTTGAGCCCATGTTCTTCTTCTTCCCACTCTCGCTTCTTCTTGTCGCAAGTTACTTTATTACTCACTTACATTCCATTCGTCCCATATGTTTGTTCTCTTTTCCCTCCATGTATCTATAACCTTCTCTCCATTGCTTTCTACTTCCCCAGTATCCTTCCTTGCTTGTTTCCATCCCTTCCTTTATCACTACCGTATTCCTTTCTTCTCTGGTTGCTCCTTCTCTCCACCCCTTTACTCCTTCCCTTTCTCTTAACCCCCATCTGTCGTTCCCATTCTCCGTTTCTTCTCCTCCCTTCTCCACCTTTTTTCCCCGTTTGCTGCTTCACTCATTTTCTTTTAACACATAGCTTGGTGATCAAGCCTGCTGATCTTGATGACCTAGCTGCACCAAGTACAAATTCTTAATTGAAAGCAACACCTACTGTAACTGTGAAAAGAAATGATTTCGCTTAGTTGAGTGATTAGTACAATAGAATTAAATGTGTGCTGTGTTCCCCCTTTATTCTACTTTCCTCTGAATACAATTATTTTGATGTAATTATTTTCATAATAGTACATTGTGTAAATATTCCGGGAAGAGGAGCGAACACAATTAGGATCACGGAGAGAGATGTACCTTGATGTAAGTGTGCCTATCGGGGTCTCTACTTCACCCTCCCCATGGGGTGTGTAGTAACCATAACAGGGTTTCAAGAAACTCTCTCAAGTAGAGTGTGACACAGGTCAACCTACCCAGTGGTAATTTTGTACCAGCATTTTGGTAAAATAGGAGTCAACATTTCTTTGTCTTTTTGCCCTGATGAATGCTGCAGACTCTTTGGGCAATATGGGCAGAAACATGACGACTTTAATAACTTCGGTGATGGGGTACTAATTCCCCATTTTCACAGTTTTTCATCTTTTAATATCAAGTAGTTGCCACTTAGAATAAATGTATTTTTGGCGATTACACTGATTTTTAAATACCACTCACCATCACAGGCCCACACTTAGATTTAGAAGTGCCTCCCTGTCTCCAGGTGTAGGCCCACTCTCTATCAAACCAAATTTTTAGAGAACGAGGACTGCCAATGATGAAGCATGACACCTGCAGGTGTGTTAGGACAGTCCTTCACTTTTTGTGAGATGCCAGGTACTCTACTAGGTACTTTTTAAGCCTCTGTCATTTTTTCATTTAGGGTAGCTTCTTTTGTGTATACATAAATTAACATGATTGCATAGGAAATGAGTAGAAAGAAAGGCGAGCACCCACAGCTGTAGCCCAACAGCATTATAAACATATTTGGCAAGATTAGCCCAACTTTTTAATAGTCCTCAATTGATGTAATGTCCAGATCTGCCAACTTGGGAACCAGGTTAGAGTCTCGGCATGGCCTCACCATCCTGTGATTCTGGGAAAATTACATAATATCCCTGTGCATAAAAAACAAAAAACTAAGGGCCACATTCTCAAGGAGCTATCACCGAGTTATCGGCACCTTAACGCAACCAAATTTGCGATAAACTTACCACCCCATTCACAAGCTGTTGCTAACAGCCGATAACACCAGTTTTCCTGCGATAGCATCCTCAAAAAACATCGCCACAGATGACCCCGGCAACTATCGTTAATGAGATGCAGAGTAGGCATTCCCGAGCAAAAAATAGCCGCAACAACACCACACCACAACATTCTCAACAACCAGCCTGATCTGCAATAATATCACAAAACATGCGATAAGGCACGTTAGCACCAGGAAACTAACAACTGCTCCGACCTGGTGCAAAGTTGGACCACAGCCTGCACCACAAAAGCGAACCCAGCCCAGAGCTACACCTGAAGAACAACAGATGCCATGGAGCCACTTACATGCATGCCAGACACCCAAGAGGGCCACAATACCCACCGCCACCACCCACAGCTGTCCAACCCCCAAAAACCCCACCCCGGCCCACCAACGAGGCAGCGCAGACAAAGACAGTGTACCCCCAGGAAACGCACCAGCCTCACAGACCCAACACCTGACAATGTCATTGCCCACTACGGGCCCAAAAGGACAACCATCCTGCGCATCCTGACCATCATCACCCAATAAGCTGATGGCACCAACACAGCGGACAACCAACATCCCACCCCACACAAAGCTGCTGGCTGTGCTGCACCTGTTGGCCTCTGGCACCCCCCAACAAACACCCGTTAGAGTCAGAGGAGTCTTACAGCCAGCCACATCCAAGTCCCTCACACCCGTCCTGGACATCACCATGAGCCTGGTACCCCAGTCCCTATACGTCCAACACAATGCGCAGGATTCGCTGGAGACCAAGCAAGGACCATACGCCATAGCTGGATGCACGCACGTGTTGGGGGCAATCCACAGCACATATGTCATACCTGTGCCCTCTGGTGACACAGCACACAATCACCTTAACAGAAAGCACACGTCTCACATCAATGCGCAGGCAACATATGAACACCGTGGAATCTCCACCAATGTCGTCGCCAAATACCCAGTCAGTGTGCATGATTCCATCATCCTCTGACAGTCCAACTTCAACCCGCGCTCCCAGGATGGCACAAAGGGAAATGCACAGCTCCTTGGCGAGACCCAAATGAAAACCCCACACACCTCAACTCCACAACCATGCAACTCACAACTCTGGCAATGCACACGCCACAAAATCACAAACAACATGCAAAAAAACATACCCACCCACCAGACACGACAGAACAACTTACCATGGTAACCTGGGCAAGCCATGAACATGAGCCATCAATGGCATGGCACCTCAGCCACACAATAGCAGAATGATGGGAGAGGTGGGAACCAGGCATGTGTGAAGGAGGTGGGAGAACCATGTTTGGGTATAGCACACAATGCCAAGAGTGGTGGAAATGTGCTGGACAGACCGCAGTATGCAGAACACACCCATATCCATGGCGACATACACCGCTGGTGTATGGAGTGTAGTGGAGAGTGAATGCAACCATTTCACCCCAGCCAGTGGGGGAGTTTGTGGAAATGTTGCCTGTTACGTTCCCCCGTAAGTGTGAGCGGAGTGGGATGGCCCGGCGTACGCCAGGCCAGCATAGGGGTGTGAATAAAAAGCACATAGCCCTGAGCGTGGTCCTTTTCCGGAATGCCCAACGTTTCTGCCAGGGTGGCGCATCTCATCCCCCATGAGGCCAACGCTGTCCTCGTGAGTGAATTTGCCTGCGATCCTGTGTGCCTGCTGTACCCCGGCCTGCTGGACCCCAAACCTCTCAGGCCCTCCCCTGCGCAGCCAGGCCACACTGATCACCTGCCAACACCAGCATGTGTCAAGAAGGTCCCACCACGTGCCGGCGCAAGCTCCAAGCCCGAGGTCCGTGACCTTGGCAGCCTCCTCAGACCATCACTGCCTCCATGACACAGGCCCTCTTTAGTCCTTTCTCGTAGACATACTCTACTTCTGCCTCCGGCCTACACTACGGTCAAGTAGGTCACACATTTGGAACTGAGTCTTGATTACACGATGGCAGAGTACATATGCTCATTGCAGATTTTACATCAGTGTACTCCCTTCGACGTGGTGCCACCAACTCTGTTCATGGCATGCTCACAACAGATGTCGGTTGTCCCCTGCTGACTACTGCTTCCAGCTTACACTACGGACAAGTAGGTCACACATTTGGAACTGAGTCTTGATCATACATTGTCCGTATACGCAAAGCGATGAAGATTCTACTTCACTGTACTCCCTACGATCAGGTGGCAGCAACCATGTGCCTAGCATCCCAACGACATGTGGCTGTGGGCTCTTGCTGACTGCTGGCTCTGGCCCACGCTGCAGGCAAGTAGGTCACACATTTGAGACTGAGTCTTGATCATACATTATCCGAGTACCCACATTAAGGAAGAGTTTATTTCACTGTACTCCCTTCGATGTGGTGACACCAAGTATGTGCTTGGCCTCCCAACCACATGTGTCTGTGGGCCCAAGATGACTTCGACGTCGGCCTACACTGCAGTCCAGCAGGCCTCACGCCAATCCACTCCAGTACATACCAGGCAGGACACGTCATCGTCTCTGACCAAAAATCCGCTCAGCTCTGGTGCTTTTGCCTCCGTCAACCACAAGTCACCCCCAAATGTCATCTCAACATCGTGTGTTAGAGTTCCAGGAGGGGCTTGCTGAAATATGTCTGGCCCTTGTTGACTGCTGCCTCCGGCCTACACTGCGGTCGAGTAGGTCACACACAATATTGAATTCAGCCATGATTTATTTATGGTTGACTTGATGTCATTGTACAGGCCTCATCGCAGACTGCATCCCCTTTCAGCCCCGGTGCCACTGAGTCTGTTCCCCGAGACCTATGGATACTTTCTGGTTGGACTTTGGTGGCCACTGAGTCCATGGACTTGGGGTGGTCGTCGCCATTATGTCGGTGATACTGACTTTGTGACAAAAACGATGTTGTGGCATTCCACTCCTCCATTTGCTGCTTCCGGACAGCTTCCACCCTCTGCATCATGCCCTGGAGGACACCTTCCACTGCCCCTCACAACCCTCCGCAACATACACCTCGGACTTTGATGAAGACGCGCTCAGGTCGCATGGCCCATCGGACTGCACCGCAAGTCACCGTCCTCGGGCCACTATCTCTGTGCTGGTCAGGTCCTGGACACATTCTTCTGAGATATTGGATGGCCTCTGAGGCGATGGCCTTGGAGTCATCAACGCCATGTGTCTGTGGCCATGCGCTGTCCGCAGCCTCCGGCCTCAACTGCGGCCCACCAGGGCCCACACATCAAATCAAGTCCTAACCGGCCTGAACGTTGCATTACCGCAGGAGGCACACGCGACCACTGCAAGGACCACCTCCAACCGCCATCTGCCAGAGTCAAAACTGTGGTCCTGACAGACTTACGGAGTTGCTCACACCTGTTGTGGATGCCATAATCGGCCTGATACCCTGCTCAGCAGTCCAGGTGCTATGACTCAGTGCACCGCAAGCCATCGTCCGTTACTGATTGAGTTTTGTGCTGTGGAGAGGTTGTGCAGCAATGTCATCTCAAGCAGTGGGGGATGACCTGGGACATTGATGAGGAAGATGATGCAGGTCTAACACACCCACTGCATCTGCATCAGGAATATCTCGAAGGGACACAATCCGAGACTTTTTCTTCACATGAGCGTGCTCATCTCTAGTGTCCCAACCACAGTGCACTGCAACTCACGGACACTTCTGTTTGCACTTTCTCCAGCTCACACCATGTTGCTCAGCAGTTGACTCTGTTAAGCAGGTGTTTTCAGTTTCTTTTGCACTGGTGTCCACTGTTCAAGTGGTTGCCAGCACCAAGCATTCCATGCATGCTGGCTTACACTCACCCATCACTGTACATGTGGCCCTGCCAATAAAGGGGCCGGGCGCACGTGCCCGTAGCCAGTTCAACATGATCTCTGCGTGTGTCCCTGTGGTCTTGTTGTATGCATGAGGGCCCTGGGCCCTACGACATTGCATTGTGCTGTGTACAGCGGATGCAGACATGTCACCGCAGGCAGAGGGTTAGAGCTTGGACATGTAGCTTTGTCATCACCCACTTAATTTGTATGGGGAGTGGCCTGGGCCGTCGTACGCAGAGCCAACGTGGGTGTGTGACTGCTATTTGCGTGATCCTGGGCATGGATCTGTACTGTGAATGTGCATCTGCATGTGTCTATGGCAGTGTGGGTCTACTTTGTGGGGTGTAGGTGGTCCCTGAAGGGTAATGGACTAACCCTGGGCGAAGTGGGCATAGTGGGGCTACGTGGAGCATCGCATAGTGTGGCGAAATCTACGCACACTCGTGCACTCCGCGTAGCCCCACTACGCGCTGCCCGCCACCCGCCCGCCCTCATTTTAAAATAACTGAAAGTATTTAAAAGTAAGAAAATGCCTTACCTGAGGTGCGGCGTCCCGGGGCTCCCTCTTCCTGGTTCAGCGGCAACGTCTTCCTCACAAATGCGCATGCGCGGGCATCCGTGCATGCACATTTGTGAGGGAAAAGTTGCTGCTGAACCAGGAAGAGGGAGCCCTGGGACGCCGCACCTCAGGTAAGGCATTTTCTTACTTTTAAATACTTTTAGTTATTTTAAAATGAGGGCGGGCGAGAGGTGGGTGGCGGGCAGCTCTGCTCCGCCGTGGCGTGTGCGTAGCCCTGCCTGCTACACCTACTTCGTGGACCGCGAAGCAGGCAGAACTACGGACACTCCGTGGGCGGAGCGGAGCACTACGCCCACCCTTATAATGGACACCAATGTATATGATCTAGTTCGCCTTCCATGGGTTTGGACCCCACCCTCACCTGTTGGGCCACCTCCTTTTGGTGTGCTGACACAAGGCATTGGGGTGCCATGGGTGGGTGGGTTAAGTGTCTTGAACCAGCTGTGCTTGGGGTGCTTCCTGCTGTGTGGTCTGTTGCAGGCTCTGTGTTCTCCTCTGAGTAGCTTGGCTGCCGGGTCCTGGTGGTGGGTGGCGTGGGATGTCCATGGGCTGTTGTAGGGCGTCGGTGTCGAAGGTGTGGTGGTCCTCTCCAGCATCACAGATGTGTTGTCTTCTGTGCTCTGCTGAAGGTGTCGTGTGACCCTCTGCAATGTGAAGGGGAGATGCATGTGGACATTGTGTTGACATGTATGTTGGCGCATTATTCTGATTTACATGCAGACTGTTTGACAATGTACATTGTGACTGTTTGGGAGGTGCTGAGTACTGCTGCGGGACAGTGTACATTTGGCGCATTATTCTGATTTACATGCAGACTGTTTGACAATGTACATTGTGACTGTTTGGGAGGTGCTGAGTACTGCTGCGGGACAGTGTACATTTGGACTGCATGACGGATGTGAGGTTGTACGTGTACTTTTCCATTGCACAGTTACCTGCTCTATCAGATGTAGTAGGCATGTTTCTGTACATGTGCGGAGCCAGTTGTGTCCTCTGTTCTGCAGTGTTGGCTTTGCGCATTGTACCATGTTGTAGTCAATGTGGGTGTGCTGTTCTTGCTATGTGTGTGTGCTGCAGTGTGCCAAGGGGATCAGGGACATGATCCAGGGTAATTGTGGGTGTGAAGTGTGCTACTCCTCATTGGGAATGTGTGCCATTGTGTTCATCTTTCCCCGTCCCCCCAGTCCCTGGTCGTTACTCACCCTGTTGATGTTGTGTCCGGTCCTCTCGGGCTGTGTCCGTACTCCCTACTCCTTGCATCATCTCCACACTGATGACTGTGGCCTAGCTTTCCTCCAGCTCCTCCTGTGGCGCAGGACTGCCACCTCCTGTCGCCATTGTTGCCTTCCTCTTTGCAGCGGGTTTGTGTCTGATTTAGGTTGTCACATCATGCCAGCGCCTCTTGGCCTCCTCGGCACTCCGACTGCATTCCAGGTGGTCTACTTGTGGGTCAATTGATGGTAGTGTTCGGTAAGCCTTCGTGATGCTGATCTGGTTTTGCTGCGGACTGCACCCCGTCTTCCTCTCTCTCTTCTCCCTGGCCGTCCCGACCCAGTTGTACCTTGCTGGTGGGGTTCACGTTGGTCTCTGCGCTGGGTCAGGGTGCATCCGTGGTGCTGCGCACTTTGGATTGTTTCTGTTGTGTTTTTCTTGTTCTGCTTTTATAGTGCATTTTACTGCCAGAAGCATGGGATTTGCAGGCCTGTGGCTGGTTTTCGCAGCTTTTTGTATCGCGCTTGGCCTCATTGCAGCTTTTTATGCATTTGTGTTTCGCATTTTTGTGGCGTGGCGTTGATTTTAACATGGCCATTTAGTGCGTTATCTGGTGACTATCGCATGGTACCGCCGTGTTGTGAATACTTGGTTAACACGGCGTAAATTTCCCTCGATAAACTGCAATGTTTTAGGTTGCGTTAAGTAGCTTTTGCGATGGTTAGCACACGTTCTTGAGAATATGCCCCTCAGTGTCCTTTTGTAATGTAAGTGCTGCTCATCTAAAGTGCTCGAATACCTTTGGGTTGGGTTTGCATTGTATTAAACGGAAAAAAAACTTGCCAATACTTGTGTTTGAGTGTACAAGAATATAGTATTCCCTTTGTCTCTATCTGTTACCACTGCACAGCAGCTTGGATTATGTAGAGAGAAAATTCTGTTCACGATATATGTGCTCTGATTCCATTCATGCATGCATCATTCTAACAATGTGCTCAGTTTGAGATCCTTGCCCACACTCCACAAGTCTTGTCTGAGGTTGTATTAAAATAAATATTTTTTACTGTGTGTGGTGTTGCCAGCTATGAAACAGACTGTCTTTGGGAATGGAAAAGACACACAGATGATGGACGGAATGCAGAACAAATCAAACATTCACCCCTAGTCAAGAGATATGGGTTAAATCCATCATTCTTTTGCTCACCATGCCACCCGAGTTTAGACCCAGCCATATGCAAACCAGTCTTGACCCTGTGCCTCATGGGGCAGGCCAACCCGAACCGCCAAGCCAGGTCCGCACTGGACGGGAAACAAGCATCCTGGGACCGGGTTTGAAGCATCACCGCTCATCAGCCAGGTTAGCTTGAATCCAGTGGCACAGTGAGCCTGGGACCCATGTCTGGACATACTCAGTGCACTTAGGGCAAGAAAGCAAAAGACACACAGATGATTGATGGAATGCAGAACAAATCAAACATTTACCCCCACTCAAGAGATCTGGGTTAGATCCATTTTTCTTTTGCTCACTATGCCACTCCAGTTTAGACCCAGCAAAAAAAACGATGGAATTAGGCCCAGATCTCTGTACTGGAGTGAATGTATAACATTGTTCTGCATTGTATCCATCAATTGTTCTTTTTGAATTTGTCACCCTGAGTGGGATGGGTATGCCCAGATGTGGTCTGGTGCTCTCCATGCCACTGGAATCAAGCTAGCCTGCCTGATGAGGGATGAAACCCCGAAACCGGTCCTAGGATACTTGGTTACAGTCCGGAGAAGACCTGGCCTGGCAGTTGGGGCTGGACTGTTCCCATAGGGAGAAGGGTCAAGACTGATTTGCATATGGCTGGGTTCAAACTGGAATGGCATGGTGTTAGAAATGGGGGTCTCTAATTGGCAGAGGTAGGTACGTTTGTCCAAATAAGGACCCTTTCTTCTAGTCAGGGTAAGGGCGATACACTCCTAAAATAACCCCTGCTCACCCCCTTGGTAGCTTGGCATGAGCAGACAGGCTTATCTCAGAGGCAGTGTGGAAAGCATTTGTGAACACATACAGTAACACAGTGAAAACAGTACAAATGGACACCACGCCAGTTTAGAACAATAAGCATTCTTTATCTAACCCAAAATGAGACCAAACAACAAAAATCCACAATACAGTGTCAAAAATATCCTTAAAAATAGGTGTTTTACTCAAATAAAGCTTGTAGCAACAAATGACTCCACTTTGAGTTACTTCGTCGGGGAGGTGACATCACAATGGCGCGGAAACCCCTGTTCCTTACGACGGTGCGAGGAGTCACCCACGTCGAGTATCGACTGCGCAATGATGAAGTCAGCTTCGGAGTCGATGCGGCACAGCAGCAGGCGTCAGGCCCACGTCGCAAGTCGGAGCAGAGCTTACTGCTTCGGGCAGGTTCAGGGTCATTCGCTGGCATCGATGTGGCACTGCAGCTGGCACTAGGCCTACGTCGCAATTCGGAGCAGCACTCATGGCTTCAGTGCGGGTTACGGCATCTCTCCCCGGCATTGCAATTTCCTTCTGTAGCAGCTAAAACAACATTTCTAGATGCAGGAAGACAGAGGGAGTGACATCTTTGTGTTCCTGAGACTTCAGAACGGGAGGCAAGCTCAGTTTCAAGCTCTTGGAGATCTTTTCTTCAAGCAGGTGACAAAGCAAAACAGCAAAGTCCTTATTCTCCTTTCCTTGGCATTCAACTCGTGCACCATGCTGGTTGTAACTCAACTCGGCATCTCTAGAAAACAGGTACTCACTAAGTTAGTTACATGTACAAGAGAGAGAGTTAGTTCGGGTTGACGCTGTTTTTGCATTATTTATTTATTTTGTATTTTGTAGAATATCCGGTCCATTTATATGAAACCCTGATGATAGTCCCAGTACTATTCGCCTGGGTCTTGAAACACGTTCGCATTTTGGGAGGCATTTAGTTAATTCTGAATGTGGCGAGAGTTGAAGGAAATTATTGGATAAAGGATTGATATACTATTCAGACACTCTTTTGACGCTGGAGTTGGAATAACACATGTGGTTCATTACATTGGATATTTTCATGTTTATTATTAAATTTTGTATATGATGTAAATTTTCCTTAAAATGTGTTTTTCATCAGATTAATATATGAATTCATTTGCTGCTTTTGTCATGTTGCAAGCTGTTGCCAATAATTTTTTCACAGTGTCTAAGCCCATTTTTGTCTTTAAGTGTATGTTAATGTTAATTGTATATACGTGTAAGTTCATGTGTGAATTTGATAAGTCTGTGTTTCTTTTTCAGTCCGAAAAATTTTTTGATCAATTTTTAAATTAATAAGAAACAGGAATGGTCTAATAAAAATTCCATTCGGACAGATAAAGGAGTTGACTGTTCGTTACTCCATGAGTAGTAGGAGTGTACGGTAGTACGGAGCCGGGTTCATTGTTTTGTGTTCTGACTTTTAGAAAGTTGGCATTTTCCTGACTTTAGCTCTTTGTGCCTGCAGCCTGCCGTGGGTCACATGATTGGGTGTAGATTACAGTAAAACTTTGTGAATTTTACCCAGACAGTCACACAATAGAGGGATTAGGTGTGCCTGGATGGGCCACCTGCTGGCAGAATGGGGCGGGACTGAGCAAGGCCATTCTTACTGAATATTCTGTGCTCTGCCTTCACACAAATGGTCTAATTGTCCTGCCTTTTCACTTCAACCAGTTTGATGCCAGAGCAGGGGAGGAAGTTCAGTACACTTCTGGACCTGTGAGCCAGGACGAAGGACTGCTGTGCTACTACAAGGACTGTAACTGTGCTACACTATTTCTCTGGAAGAACTGCTACCCTGCTGTGCTGACCTGCTGCCTCTTTCCCTCTTGCCTAGGAAAGAAGAACTGGGCCTGGATCTTCATCTTGAACTAAGGGCCTCAGGGGCATACTAGGCTGTCCCATAGCTCCTGCATACATACATTGCCCCTAACTTAAGCCTGCCTGCTTTTTGTGCTAAGCTACCCAGGATTAAGTACAGGTTAATTTAGTGACAGTTTGTGGTTCACCCTGCATGGGATTGTGGCTGCTGCTTTACCAGGCTCACACCCCAGTCAACCAACAATCCAGTTCCTTACATTGGGTTTCAGCTGTGTGGATCAGGACTTGTTTTAGTGCAGTACCACACAGTCATTTGTGTTACATAAAAATCACAAGTCAATTATTTTACATCATAGTTACCACTTTTAAAATGTTTCCTTCGTTTTTCAATTGACTATTTTCTCCCTTTTCTAAATGTAAGTACCCCTACCTTCCTTTTGCACTTTGGAGATGGAGCTCAGCAAGTTTAACACCCTCAGCAGTGCTGAGCTGCCGAAACTCTGCAAGCAGAAGGGACTAAAAGCAGAAAAGAAGGCCTCCAAACTGGATCCCCAGGTAGCCCTCAAGGCCTTGGAGGAGGTACAAAGGTAGCAGGCCACCTCAGAAGAAGTTGAATTCAATGATAATGAGGAGGAGGGAGCACAAACAGAAGATGAGGAGAGAGAGGACCCAGCCCAGCGTCTTCAGCTGCTAGAAAACCCCAACTTGACCCCAGCAGATTACCGGTATGGAGCAGAGAGCAGTATGGCTGCCATGGGACTGACCCCTCAGGAACTGGAGGACAGGACGAAGGAGAGGAAGCTCAAGCTGGAGTTGACCAAGCTAGGGATAAAGAGAAAAGGGTGGCATATGAACTCAAACTCAAGGAGCTGGACATAAAAAACAAGCAAGTGGTCTCCAGCAGTCGTGGTGGCAGCATACTAGCAGTGCCCAATAGAGAGGTGAGAGTCAGCATACCCAAAGAACTGGTGCCCAGCTATGCGGTGGGAAATGATAAGGATAAATGGTTTTCAGCATATAAGGTAGCTCTCAGAGTACACAAGGTCGCAGAGGAGTACTGGAGGAGAGGTAGCTTGGGGAGGTACATGCCCACGGTGGGGAGAGACACACTCCTAACACCAGCGGTGTAGGACCAGACCAAGTATGCACCATTGAAGGACATTCTCCTTTCCAAATTTGGGCCAAACCCTGAGAACTACCACCAGGGGTTCAAGGACAACCACAATGTCCCAAACCAGTCCTAGGTGGACTTCTTAGATTATTCCAGCAAGGCAATAAAGGGATTGGTGAGGGGCAGCAAGGTAGATGATTTCAATGCACTGTGCAACCTGATTCTGAGGGAGCACATGCTCAATACTTGTTTTCCATAGATGCTCCAATACCTGGTTGATAGCAAGCTGACTGACCCCAGGAAGCTTGCTGAGAAGGCTGACCTCTGGGTCAGCACCAGAGTTTCCAAGAAGGTATCTGGGAGACTTCCAAAAAGGTGGTCAGGTTTTCCACAAGAAGAAAGAAGAGGGAGATAAAAAGACGGAGTTATCTCAAGGTCCTCAATGTAGTTCACTGGGGAAAGAGTGCCAATCTCAATCTGCCCAGCAGAAGAAGAAAGGCTTCTCTAACAAGAATCATAACAAGTCTACCCCATGTTCTATGCATGTTATGAGTATGGGCATTACAAGGGTGATCCAAGGAGCCCAAGGAAGGCACACCCTCCAACTGGAGAAAGCCCCCATGGTTGGTTAGCGTATTGCTTGGGGAGGAGATGGCCTCAGTTAGTGGGGGGAATTCAATGAGTTTGCCCTAGTTTCTCTGGATGACAAGGAGATGGTGCCCAAAGCCCACATGCCTTCCAATACCTCAACGAATAGGCAGTGGGTCACCATCAATGGGAGGAGGCTCAGTGGGACACAGAAGCCAGTATGACTAGTATAAGGTGCCATCTGGTGACCTCAGAGGAAGTGATTCCCAATCAATTCCACCAGGTTGTAGTAGAAGACAACCTGGAGAGGCACTTCCCTGTGTCTCTAGCTCTCTTTGAGTGGGTGGGGTATCAGGTCTTCTGAAAGTTGCTGTGAGCCCTGCTATACCTGTAGATTCTCAGATAGGAAATTAATTGCCTCTAAGTTAAGCCTGACGGATTTTCATGACAAGCTGCCGAGGGTTAAGCACAGGTTAATTTAGTGACTTTCTGTGGTTCAATCTGCAAGGGATTGTGGCTGTTGCTTCACCAGGCCTTACAGCCTAGTCAGCCAATTACCCAATATATCACAGTTGGTATATGATGGTTGTGCTCCTGGAGTTTTGTGGTTGAACCACTAGCATATCATGGCAGTAGGGTTGTAAGTACATAGTTGATCCCTAAAATGCACTTTTATCTACTATAATATTCTTTATTACATATTGCAATTTTTTAAAAAACTTCAGTGAAGTCACTTTCACTATTACCAACAGGGACAAAAATTATGTGATACCAGTTCCTGAAACATAACTAAGTTCAAAGATCATATAATGTCACTTCCAGTGATGTCATCTGAGGTTGAAAGGGCAAATCCTGTCACTTCTGCAATCCGTGTCAGAAAGCTTCTTGATGTATATTTATAAAGAATTTGCTGACTTTCTCCAAAGGCTAGATCTACAAATCCACTAAGAGGTCACAAATCCTTTAAATTGCTAAATCGCAAAGCTTGTGACTGCTAAATGACTGTTTTAAATGTACTAAACCCACCTCACTATTTTGCAAGTGTTTCTCGAAGTGCATGTTGACAGTTCACAATTTGGTAGAAGCATCTTTAGGGTGTCTCTAAGAAATTATAAACCGCTCTTTCCAGGAAAATCATGTCTTAATAGAATATTGATAAGTCATCCTGTAGAAATGTGCCTGTTGTTTGCAATTAAATGTTTATTTTGGGATTTTCACAAGATACACATATCTTTTAATATTATTACTTAAACACCTTCTTATAATGTATTGAAGAAGAAATGATTGAATAAAAAAATGGATTGAGGTGTGAGAACTACTTGTCTTCATTAATGTCCCAGATAAACTTGACTGGTATATCTTTCATCTTCTCTTGAAAAATCATATCAAATCTTTCATTCTGTGCGACAGACATAATGTTTTTCCAGTCGCCGATGGAACCTATAAATAAATGAAGCAAAGGCACATTGGTGAGGCAATTTCACAACTGCATACACATAAGGCATTTATAGCTTTGCATAATTAATCTATACCATTTAATCGTATGTTTTCGAAGTATGATAAAGTGTTATACAATCCTTGTCAAGGTGGCAGATGGAGTATTTCACCCAGAGACTAATCCGAATGAATGAGAGGGCAAAAATATCATGGGTTAGAGTGGTAACACTGATTCCTCAAGTTATTCCCTAAAATCCCACAATCAGGAGTTTCCACCTTCCTCCTGAGTTACTGATGCTCCAGTTGTGGGGTGGGGAAGTGAGGGGGGTTAGAGCTATTCTAAATCTCCGCTTCCTTTTCTTCAATTAAAAAATAATACTAACAAGCTTCATGAGCTAAAGATTAAGCTTTTATGTACCTGAAGGAGAAGGGAGTGGTGAAAGTGTCTCTATATTATGGTGGCACCTGCTGTGTGTCTTAATACTGCCCTCACTCACTCAGTTGTGTGACATGCTTCATCATAGGGCTGCTACAAAACACCCCTGTGCAGCCAACACCTGGGGTGGAGCAATAGCGTAGGGTAAGACAAACACAACAAAAAAGAGAAACAATAATGTCTAAAGTGACTGAGATCACCGAAAGTGAAAGTTCAGTGTAGATTAAAACTAGCTTGGAGGTGTCGCTGTGCCTACACTTTATTACTGGACCCTCAGGCCAGGATTAAAAACGTGAAGGATGGTGGTGATTGGGAGATGTAATGTGCTCCTAAAACCCCTCCTTACTGCCAATTCGTTGACATGTTTTGGCCGTGTGTTTGAGCACCTCGTTCGGGGTCACACCAGCCTTCTTCAGGACTCTACCGGTCCCAAAATATATGTCTGTATCTCTCACCTTGTTTCCCGAGATAAGACAGTGCCAGAACCACTTGTTCTCGCCCAAGGTATCCCCTCAGCAGTACTCTGTTGATGTACTAAATAGGAAAAGGAGGACAAGAGACAAAAGAACAACGGGGTCAATAAAAATTGATTCCCCCTCGTGGTTTTACGTTTTACAATGACATATTAAAAATACATTCCACTACAGACTTTGGTCGATTACTCTAGTTGTACTTCTAAATCTAGGAATCATGCCAGTAGCTTGTAACAAATGTATTGTTTATCCTACCCCAAAGAGTAGGTGAAGATCAAAGCGACGTGTACACCATAGTACGTATTTATACAGTCAAACAACAGGACACATAGAGTTTCATCACTTACTGAGTTTACCCCTAAGCAATGTTAAAACTGGTGAGAGGCAAGGAGAGACACCCTGTGGTCCCATCTGGGGGGAGAAAGTTAAAAGAAGAACAACAACATGGTCATAGTTAATGGTAATACTATCACATCGTATTGGTTTCAAGAGATTTGGTTGTTAATCACGTGTATAGTCGTCAGAGGCATCACTGTTATTAAGAATATAGTTATGGCCGCAGTGATCGATTACATGCGGTAAACGTGGCATTTATGTTCTGTGCTGAGTGTAATGCACCCACAGATGAATATTACAGCCCAGTGATTTATTAGCGGTATGAGCGAGGCCCGGGATTTATCTCTAAGATGCACCCATGGCCCACTCTGGCAAAATCCACCGGATTACCAGTCCCTCAAGGAAAGGAAATCCCCTCAGTCACTAAGCACCCAGGGCTAGGCCCGTATAGAGAGCCCTTGCCCCCGACTCCTTACCACATCAAGGTGGGCGTTACTCCTTTGGACTGCTCGTCTACTCTCACCGTGTAGGTTTACGGGAGACCGGCGAGCAGTCCTGTTAAAGGAACTGTGGATCCTGGTCAGCCTGGAGAGTTTCCGGTCACGTGCACGTTGCCGGCAGGCTGGGGCGGGAGGCACTGAGCGTCTTGTTGTCCGGACGACCAAGTCCGGTTACGCGTGGAGTGCCGATATAACATGTTTCATACTGGTGAATTACGGTGAATTACATGAGTCTCCTCCTCATGTGTGCTGCTGCGAGACAACTTGTTTCGTAATGGTGAATTAGGGTGAATTACATATATATCTCCTCCTGACAAGGGGGGCTGACTTTGGCTAAAAAACATGTGGGACACAGAGGCTCATTTAACTGCTTACTGGTGTCACCCTTAAGGTCAGTTATCATGAGTGACACAAGGACAATGTGCGGTGAACAAACAAGACTTGTAGACCGCCACTAAATAGGTCCTTTCCAGATAGGTAATAGACTCTCTTAAGTCTCATTAACAGAGACCCTTTTTAATTATGCCAATGGAACCTATTTCAACAATACTAGGTGCCCGTCCCTCACAATGACGTTGGTCTGGGTGTTCCCTCACTAGTGTCTAAGGCATCCCAGGGACAGGATACCCCCATTTAAGTGAATGGTTATTACACCCACGTAGTGTAGCTGTAGACACTACATACAGGTGTCTCCCACATCATATTTTGTAGTCCCACAAGTCACAAGTCCTGGTGGCCCCATATATAGTAGAGTGCAAAAGAGGTTCTCAAGTTGGACAGGAAATTATGTTGTGACAGGTTATATCCAGTGTCTCTATGTGGAGCGGACATCTACCTATTTAGGGTATGCCATGGGATGTCGCCGATGAGACCCACCAAATTGCTTTTCAGATGATATACCCATTTCTGCTCTCTCAGGAGAAGGGCCCTCATCCTTTCTCCTGCGGCTGGGTTCAGAGCGGGTTTTTCAACTACCATCCAGTTCAGATCGTCGATGGTGTGGTGTTTCTCTAGATAGTGTGCTGTAAGCTTAGTGTTGGATATCCAGCACCTTGTAGTGCTGCGATGCTCCATAATACTTGTCTTCACTTTTCTACTAGTCATGCCCACATACTGTTTGTGGTAGGGACAAGCAATAAGGTAGATTATGAAATCGGAGTTGCAGTTGGTCTGTGATCTCTGTTCCCATGGGTAGGTAAGTCCCACATCTATTGTTTTTGTGTTTTCAGTGAGGTGACACACATTGCATGATCCACATTGTGAGTGCCCTGGTATAGGAGGTAGAGCCCCTGGTGGTACGGTCCTCCTCTGCTTGGGTGTGGTTGGTTTCATGTGCACCAAACGGTCTTTCAGGTTCACGCTCCTCTTGAACGAGAATTGAGGCTTAGCTAAATACATACTATTCGAATTCAGTATGGGCCAATGTTTTAGTACCGCCTGTTTGATCCGATGAGAGGACGTATTGAATGTAGTGACACACACTGATTTTTCTGTTGGTGGTCTACTGTTTTTTCCCAAGAGGTTTTCCCTATTGGCATTAGTTGCTCTTTTCCTGGCTCTCGCAAATGTGTGCTCTGGTTATCCCCTTTAGGTAAGCTTTCTTGTGAGGAGCGAGCCTTCTCCCTTGAAAGTGGCTCTCTCGGTGCAATTCTGTCTCAGTCTAAAGAATTGTCCCACAGGCAGGTTATCCCTGAGGGATTCAAGGTGGAAGCTGACATATGCTAGCAGTGAGTTCTTATCATTTGGTTTGTGGTAGACCTTGGTATGGAGTTTACCTCCTTTGGGTTCGATCACTAGATCCAATAAAGGTAACCCAGTCTTAGCTACTGTGGACGTGAAATGGAGCAGGGGGTTTCTGTTGTTTAGCCAGTCAAGAAAATGGGTGACCGATTGTGCCTCTCCCTTCCATATCACCAGGACGTTGTCAATATACCGACGCCACAGCCTGATGTTATCCGCTCAGCACGGAACATAAATGCCATTTTTACCGCACGTAATCGATCACTGTGGCCATAACTATACTCTTAATGACAGTGATGCCTCTGACGACTATACATGTGAGTACAAACAAATCTCTTGAAACCAATACGATGTGATAGTATTAACATTAACTACGACCATGTTCTTCTTCTTCTTTTAACTTTATCCCCCAAGAGTGTGACTACAGGGGGTCTCTCCTTGACTCTCGCCAGTTTTAACATAGCTTATGGGTAAACTCGGTAAGTGATGAGACTCTATGTGTCCTGATGTTTGATTGTATAAATACATACTATGGTGTACACGTCGCTTTGATCTACACCTACTCTTTGGGGTAGGATAAACAATACATTTGTTACGAGCTACTGGCTTTATTTTTAAATTTAGGAGTACAACCAGGGTAACAGACCCAAGTCTGTGGTGGAATATATTTTTAATATGACATTGTAAAACATAGAACCACAAGCAGGAACCAATTTTTATTGACCCCGTTGTTCTTTTGTCTCTTGTCCTCCTTTTCCTATTTAGTACATCAACAGAGTACTGTTGAGGGGATACCTCGGGCCAGAACAAGTGGTTCTGACACCCTCTTATTGCGGGAAACGAAGTGAGAGATACACACATATATTCTGGGACTGGTAGAGTCCTGAAGAAGGCTGGCATGACCCAGAACGAGGGGCGCAAACACACAGCCGAAACATGTCGCCGAATTGGCAGTAAGGAGGGGTTTAAGGAGCACATTACATCTCCTAATCACCACCATCCTTCAAGTTTTTAATCCTGGCCACAGGGTCCAGGAATAAAGTGCCTGGGTCATTTGGGTCATTTGGGTCTGTTCCTCGTCGGGTCGGCGCTGCAATACCGGAGATCTTCTGTTCCTTGCCGTATGGTGCAGTGCGTGTGAGGGGCCTGGTTAGTGTAGATGCAGTGGGAGGTGAGGTTTAAAATAGGAGGTAGGTGTCCAATGAAAAAAATGTGCGGTACCCTGTAACATTATTTCAGGGGCACGTCACATATTTTTAATTAGGAGTGGAGCGATACTCATTAAAATTATTTTGATTGGACACCTACCTCCTATTTTAAACCTCACCTTCCACTGCATCTACACTAACCCGACGAGGAGCAGACCCAAATGATGAAGCATGACACCTAGCTGGCTGGGTGTGTGAGGGTCCTAGCTCTGACTAGAGGAAATCCCCCTCTCCCTGAACTTCACTTTTTTCCACAACCTGTCCACTATTACCAGGAACTGCATACCACTTTGGTATTTATATATTACTGGGCATGTATGCTGGACCTATAGTAAAAGCCCTTAGTCCCCTTTTTGTAGACATCATGAAGGCTTTAGACATCTGTAATAACAAAATGGCATGAGCAGCTGCTCAACTGTAATCAGTAGACAGTTGAGTTTTGAGGTCACAATGTCCGCTGCCAGGGGCCGGTCACAGAGCATCATTGCAGAAGCAGTTTAAACAATGAAAATGAGAACTTTTTTTCTGTTCTTATGATCTGCTGTTTCTAAAATGAGCTGTTATAAAGGAGAGATGTATGGCAACCTGTATCTTTATGGAGCCTAGATCATTACAGCAAAAATAAAGAAACTTGTTGCATGCTACTACCCTTTCTCACCTGCAACATTGTTTTTATCTCACTTACATTAAACTGAGCTAATATATTTTTGCAACAAATGACTTAATACTTTTCACTGTGTTTAAGTGTGCAGTACATATTACTCTTTTATTTGTCATGGTTGAAAGCATAACATCTTGTTCATATGAAGGAGCAAAACACTGATGGGTTTACTTACAAGCCCACTGCGTCACCGGTGAGTCACTTTTTTTGACGCACCGATGGCGAAATGGGCTTGCCAATATTTGCAAGGCCACGTAAAGTCACCCTTCATCTCATACCATGTATATATGGGCCCCTTTCATTTGTTACTCTGCGTGAAAGGGGCGTTCCATGGGTGTTGCTGTGGGTGTTTACACGCAACAATCATGGAACCTGACCTATTAGAAGATTTAAAAGGTTTTCTAAAGCTGGGAATGCATTAGAGTGGCACAACGAGGAGAAATACTTTTACTTTTCCTCATTTCTATGTGTGCTTCATTCTGCGCATTGAAAGAGGAAAAGGCCATCAGTAATTGTTTTTGTGCAGGAAGATGTCCCTTTCTGGACAAAAACAATAATCCACGCAGCGCAGACACCCATGCAAAATGACTCAAAGGGGCCTGCACTGGCACATGGCAGCCAACTGTGCGCCAGCGCAGGGGAATGCACAAGGATGCATCATGTTGTTATTAGTACGATGGATCCCTGTGCTTTGAAAATGACACAGCAAGTCACAGCTAAATGGCTTGCAGAGCCTTGCTACGCCATTTTCTTGTAGATGAGGCCCCTAGGTTTTAAGCAGTTTGTAGGAAGGGTGATAGTGTAACCATATATTATAATGAATAAATTACTCTCTGCCATTTGTTAAAATTGTGGTGCAAATTACCTGAGATTTACGTGATTTTATAAAGTAAACTGGCCTTCAGCCTTGTTCCTCTGTATGGTTACAGAAGTCCTTGGTGAATTGCAATGTCCTTATAAAGTATGCCAAGGAGTACTTTATTCCATATATAAAAAATCACAAATCATTTCAAAATCATTATAGTTCGAAACATTTTAAATATAAGCTACAGCTACTTGTGGAAATATGTTAATGCCATGCAAGAAGACACAAACAAAAATAGCAATTAAGTTCAGGAGTAATGACTAATTATAATGTGGCCCCAATTTCTTGATCATCAAGAGACTCTGCCAGTCAATACTTATCAACTTAAATCATTCTTTCCCTGCAAAGCATTCACATGCAAGTTTGTTCAAACATGTCACACTTGTTGCTTTAACAGTAGTGTACTATTTGAAGTAACTCTGTAAGTGATCGCCATTATCTTACCTTTGCGAAGAAAACTCCCTTGCTGGTTGTCCAGAATATTGCTTGGCATAGATTTGTAGTTTGCCCTTGTGTCTGATCTCATATTCTTGAAAGCAGCCTGTTTCACAACAGAATCCACTTCTAGATCACTTAGCTGCTGGCCTGTAAACTGGCAAATCTTCTCCACCACAGACCGAAGGTCCTGGAAAAAATAAATGATAAACCTGCTTTTCAAACAATTTTATTTTATGTTCAGAATCTGCCATCTAATACATTTTGATATGGTTGATGCAGGTTGTGGGGAAAAATACATGCCTTGTGGTTTATTAAGAAAATCAGACCTAAGTGTAAAGCTTATTCCTCTGCGACACCATAATGTAGAAGAATCCCTTTGGGGGAAGGGAAAATGTTCCATGGACAAGATTGCACAGCGTTACTATAAAGACGAAATAATGCTGGCAACCTCTTGGTGTTTAAATAGGTGACCAAATATTCCTGGACACCTAGTATAACCGTGAGGAAGAGAAAGGGGTTGCTGAGTTGACTGGGAGAAAGAGAAGGTAGAGCACTTTGGGGAGTTCTGCAGAAACAGAAATGCAGCTGAAATTATAAAAATATCTCTGAAATATTCTAGGGACACCAATCTAGATCGGATAATACATGAGGAGCACTTTGAAGAACCCCTAGCAAAAGCCAACGTTATCAGTTTTGTCAGTCAATTGTGTGCAGTAAAATGACTATCTATAAACAGTTTTATACTTACAACCTGAACCTTCTCTTCAAGCTTTACAGTAAGATTGCACCAAAAGCAAAGGTAGCTCCTTCAATTACCAAGGCGCTGGTTTTACTCATCATCAGACAAAGATGCATAGAGATTGGAATAATTTAGACCAATCTCAGTAATAAGCACTTGGCAAAATCATTGTAAAATGTTTGGCCCAAACGACGAAGCTTCCCTTGCCCTTAATGACCCACTTGCTTCAAAAGGGGTACATCTCAAAAAAACAAGAAGGGAAAAATGCTAAAAGGAGATCCAATTATAGATGCAGTTCACAGAGAGGGGAGGAAGGTTATGCTACTCTCATAAGATGCTAAGAAAGGTTTGGACAGGTTTCTGATGGCGGCTTTAACTGCAAGAAGCTTAGGACCTGGTTTTCTCAACATATTGGTGAGCAAAATACGCTACCCGTATGCCCAAAATCAGGGTTAATGAGAGAGGTTCCCAGCAAGTCTATATTAAGAAGGGTATGAGGTAGTTGTCCCTCTTCATTTTGCACTTTCCATATAATAACCAATGCAATCCATAACTGGTCTATTTGTGGTGTTCATGTGGGGCAATGTATTTAAATTATCTATGCTCATGGATGTTAGACATTGTTATCACTTTTGGGTCGATGGTCCTTTTTCCAGGATTCAAACATTTTAGCGCCTTCAAACGTTACAAATATAAAATAATTCTAGGTGAAAGTTAACATGGAGGTAACAATGTGTTCTTGCCTGTACAAACTAAGTTTTCATGGACTACAAGTTCCATGATGCCAAGAGAAGACATGGGGATTTCTGAAGGATCATGGGGGATTTATAGGAGGAGCTTGCACACCGTTCGGTATGCGTAATTCATTTGGGATGTGGTTGCAGAGGCTGGTACTTTGGGAGAGACTGTTTGTCTCTCATTTGTAAGTCACAGCAGTTATTTGGAAAAGCTGTCTTTTGGGAAGATAAAGACTGTATTTGAACCATGTGCAAGAAGCTCTACCCTCACAGATCAAAGAGAACCTGGGTTTACAAATTAAGCCAGCAGCTGTGTTCTTATTTCCCTCTGAAAAAGTTGTATTCTTTGGAGTTGCAAACTTGAACTAAAGGTCATGCAAGCTTAAAAAATACATAAATTCTTTCTTTCTGTTAGTTGTATAGCTGCAGAGTTGAACTAAAGGTCAGGTGAGTTAACAAAGACATAAATCATTCCTTTCTGTTCCAGCATACTTGTTATTTTGGGGAAGGTGAACAAAATGAAAAAGGCAAAACAGAAATCTGTTATTTCATGAAAGCTGTTAAGGTAAAAAGACTTTGGGTATCTACAGATTCATACATTCAGTGCTTGAAGTAAAGCAACCCTTTATTTTTCTGTCCTTTTGAATATTTTTGCTTCTGGAACAAATGCAATGAGAATTAATTGTTTAACAACATCAAGTAAAAGACTGAACTAGTGGTGATGATGAACTGAGGAATATTATATCAATGGTGGCAGCATTGACAGTGAAATACTTTTTTTTTTTACAATCTGATGAGGAACTCTTCCAAAAGATTTGCGGAACTTTACATAAACTTTTTCTTTCTTTTCTTGTCTGGGTATGTATGAGGAATGTTTGTGATTATTTTGATGAGTTGTTGTGGACGATGTAGTATGGGCTTGCAGGCTTATTTATTTTTGCATCCACAGGTTCAGACAGGGAATTTAAAGCTTGGTAATCACAAGAGTGTAGATTACGCGGAGGTTGCAAAGGCTATTCCTCTATTAAGACTCAGGTAAATCTGATATGCCTTAATGAGAATAGGTGTTCTTTCATTTGCTATTCTTGTTTCATTTCCTTTCCAGGTTATTGTCCCCTTTTCCCTGCTGTTTCCTTCCTCATACCCTTTCCCTCACTTCTTCGCTCTAAAACTCTGTTCCTTTCCTGGTATTCAGAATTGGAGCTTGTAAGACCTGGCATTTCCAGCGGGTTTATCCCCAAGCTTTTTGCTTTTTGGCCTCCTGTTTTGGATCCTGTTTTTGTTTGGTTTATGACTCTGGGTACTTTACCACTGCTGATCAGTGCTAAAGTGCATATGCTCTCCCTGTAAATTGTGTTTATGGATTGGTGATTCCATGATTGGCTTATTCGATTTACTGGTAAGTCCCTAGTTTAGTGCACTGTGTGTGCCCAGATCCTGTAAATCAAATGCTGCTTGCGAGCCTGCAGCACTGACTGTGCCACCCACATGAACAGCCTGTAAATGTAACTCACACCTGCCACTGCAGTGTCTGTGTGTAGTTTGGTACTTACATGTCGACCTGGCATGTGCACCCACTTGCCAGGCCCTAACCTTTCCTTTTTTACATATAAGACACACTAATGTAGGCCCAGGGTAGCACCATGGGAAAGGTGGGACATGTACTGAGGTGTGTGACATGTCCTGATAGTGAAATACTGTGTATTTAGTTTTTCACTATTGAGAGGCCATCTGTCCTATAGGATAGAATGGGAGTTTATTTATAACATCTTATAAATATAACTTCTCATTGAGACAAGATAGGAAGATGGAAATTAGTATGCCTGAACTCAGAGTATAAAAATGCATTTTTTTCTAAAGATGATTTTTATATTGTGTGTTTGAAAATACCACTTTTAGAAAGTGGGTATTTTCCTGCTTAGCCATCCTGTGTGCTTCTGCTGGTTTGTGGATTGACTTTGGAGTGACAGGGGCTGGAGATGTGCATTCTCTCAGACAGTAACTAGGGGCTGGTGTTGATGTGTGTCCTGCCTTTCCTGAATGAGTCAGGGCTTGGCTGAATAGACCTGGGCTGCATTTATAGTAGGGAGACGAGATTTCCTTGCATCTGAATAGGACTATGCTGCCGCCACCTCCTGCCAGGAGACTGCACAAAGAGGACGGAACTGGTTTTGGATGGGCAAAGAGCCTCTCTGCCACCAGAGAACAAAGGAATGTGTGCTAGAAAAAGTGGGGCCCAGACCCCTGAAGTTTAGATCACTTCTGGGATTCAAGATGAACTTTTGCCAAGGAGAAGAGCTGGAAAAACCGAAGGAGAAGTACTGCTCCTTTGCTCTTTACTGTCTGGGGTTGACCTGCAGTGGCTGTTTCTGCCAAGGAAAGGACAAGGACTTTTCTATCTGCTGTGTCCCCTGCTTTAGGAAGATCTGCAAGGGATTTATGTAGAGCTTGCCTCCTGTTCTGAAGTCTCAGGGATACAAACACTTCACCCTCAACTCTCCTGAACTTCCTTGCTGGGAGTTCTGACCAGCCAAGAGGTGACTGTTGCTGTTCTGGGCCTCTGGAGGTTGTTCATATTGATGGGAGCTGGAAAAGAAACTCAACGACTTGAAGCGTGATGCATCTGCACCTGTTTCCGATGCATCACCGAAGAAACAGACACAGCACCTGCCCGCAGCAGGAGAAATCACTGCACGACGCATTGAGCGCACCGATCTACGAAGTCCAAGGTCCCCACACTGATTCCGACGCTGGCCTCGCTGTGCGGCTGCAAGAACCAACACATCGTGAGACCACGGCTGGAGAAACCAATGCAGCACCGTTGCTACCACCGCATTGAGAACCAACGTATCCCCGATCCTCTTGCATCGCACCAGGGCACCAAGTCTACATGCACATTGGGGCTGCAGTAAGAAACCGGCTATCACCTCCCCGCACAGTAAGAAACTGATGCATCACCTCCCCTGCGTGGCAGTACAGAACTGATCCATCACCCCCCCCTGGAGTAAGGAACTGACGCATCACCTTCCCTGCCCGTAAAGAACCGATGCATCACCTTCCCTGTGGCTGTTGTTGACGCATCCAAGGTACTTTGTTTTGAAAGTGTAGCATCTATTATTTGGAACGGACAGAACTGTTTTGACCTTTTAAAAGTCATGACCCCCCCCGGACCACGCGCCTCTTCCCCCACGCCATCACCTCCACGGACTACATTCTCATCAGAGACCTGAATTTCCACGTCGACAACCGCAGAGACCCCGACTCCACCACCCTTCTTGACAACCTCGCCAAACTCGGACTGAGGCAGCTTGTCACCACTCCTACCCACAGAGACAGACACACCCTGGACCCCATCTTTGCAGGAGGGCCAAACACCCACTTCAGCCACACCACGCATCTCCTCTGGATAGACCACCACAGCGTTCACTTCAACTTCACCACCACCACCACACCCAAACCCGCCCCGCGTCTGCCACAAAGAAACTGGAGCAAGATCACAGAGGAACACCTCAAAACCACACTCCTCCATGACCTCCTCCATGACCCCCCTCCACTATGACCAACGCCAACTCCGCAGTCAAAGAGCTACACCGCTGGATCGCCGACTGCACCGACAAGCTCGCACCACCCCGTCAGACAACGCCCCATGAAGGCCACCTGGTTCACCACCGACCTCTAAGAAGCCAGGGGATCCTGCAGATGCCTCAAGAAACTCTGGCAGAATAAGAAAACCACTACAGGAATGCCATGAACCAATACCACCAGCGGATAAGAACCACCAATCTGGCTTTTATCAAGAACAAAATCCACACCAGCGCAAGCAACGCAAAAGAACTCTTCAACGTCATTCAGCAGTTCACCAAACCCCCCAGCGAAGCCACAGGCATCACACCTTCTCAGGACCTCTGCAACAAGCTCAGCTCCTACTGCTACCTGAAAATCAAGGCCCTCTATGACAACTTCAGTGAACAGACTCCAGACACCGCACCCCTCCCCACCACCGGCAACCTGCCGACCATCACCAACAGGAAACCTGCCACCACTGAGGACACCACCATGACCATGAAGAACACACACTCAGGAGCCCCCACTGACCCCTGCCCACCGCACATCTACCACAGAGCCGCCGCCACCATAGCACCCTAACTAGGCCGGACCATCAATGCCTCCCTCGACTCCAGCATCTTCCCTGATGACTGGAAGCGGACAGAGATCAAGCCCCTCCTCAAGAAACCCTCGGCCAACCCGACAGACCTAAAAAAACACTGGCCAATCTCTCTCCTTCCCTTCACAGCCAAAGTCACTCAGAGATTCATCAACACCCAACTGACCACCTTCTTCGAAGAGAACGCCATCCTCCATCCTTTCAGTCTAGATTTTGCAGCAACCACAGCACCGAGACCGCCCTCCTTGCCACCACCTATGACATCTGCATGCTACTCGACCAGGGCCACACTGCGGCCCTCATCATACTAGACCTCTCCGCACCCTTCGACACCGTCTCCCACAGGACCCTTGCAGCCAGACGCTATGATGCCGGTATACAGGTAACCGTCCTCGACAGGATCCGCTCCTTTCTCTCCGCCAGAACCCACAGGATCAAACTCCATCCTTTCCTATTTGAATCTACTGAGATCAACTGCGGAGTACCCCAAGGATCCTCACTCAGCCCCACACTCTTCAACATCTACATGGCCCCCTCACCACCATCATCGGACAGCATGGGCTCAGCATATTATCCTATGCCAACGACACCCAGCTCATCTTCTCTCTCACGAAAAACCCAGAAGACACCAGACTCAGCTTCCAAGAAGGAATTGAAGATGTCCCAGCCTGGATGTGCAACAGCTGCCTACAACTGAACTTTGAGAAGACAGAGGTCCTCATCCTCGGACCCTCCCCCACCATGTGGGACAGGTCCTGGTGGCCCCCTGCCCTTGGACACCCACCCACCCCGATGGAACCTCGAGATCATCCTAGCTCCTCCCTCACCTTGACCCACCAGATCAACACCGTCGCCTCCACGTGTTTCAACTTCCTCCACATCCTCCGGAAGACTTTCAAGTGGACACCCCCCGAATGCAAAAAAACCATCACCCACGCACCCATAACCAGCAGACTGGACTATGGCAACACCCTCTACGCCGGAATCAACAAAACCCTGCTACACAAGCTCCAAACCATACAGAACACCGCAGTCAGACTCGTCCTCGGAACCCCACGTCAAGAGCCATGACCTTGCACCTACGAGACCTCCACTGGCTCCCCATCATGAAGAGAGTGACCTTCAAGCTACTCACCCACCCCTACAAATCCCTCCACAACATAGGACCCAAATACCTCAACAAAAGAGTCTCCTTCCACATACCCAAAAGGAACCTCCGCTCCGCCGACCTCGCCCTGGCAGAAACCCCTCCCATCTGCAGAACCAGAGCAGGTGGAAGAGCCTTCTCCTACGTCACAGCAAAGACCTGGAACAAGCTCCCAGTCAACATCAGATGCTCCCCCACTCTGCACACCTTCAGGAAGTGCAGCAAGTCCTGGCTATTCGACTGATCCGGAGGTGCACCCCTCCCCCCCAGCGCCTTGAGACCCTCACGGGTGAGTAGTGTACTTTACAAGCCCCCTGATTGATTGATTGATTGATTGATTGATTGATTGATTGATTGATTGATTGATTGATTGATTACTGTACCGTTGATTTTTGTCATTTTGGTCTTGTTTGGTTTAGATAAAGACTACTTATTGTTCTTAAATAGTGTGGTTATCATTTGTAGTGTTTTCACTGTATTACTGTATGTGTGCACAAATGCTTTACACACTGCCTCTGAGAAAATTCAGTCTGCTTGTGCCAAGCTACCAAGGGGGTGAGCATGAGTTATTTTATAAGTGTATCTATTTGGACAAAGGTGCAAACCATGGCCAACTAGAGGCCCCCATTTCTAACAGAGATATCAAGAGGTGGACCATATTGTTAATCGCTGTGATCTGAGGAAGTTTTCTTGCACCATTGAGAGTCCTTGACATCTTTTTTCTGGCGATTCTTTGAGAACTTCAATTATCTTAGTCAGTCGAGGGATTTAAGATTAATGTATCCAAGACTGGTGCTCTGAACTTCTTTGTGGGTGTTGTGAAAGAAATGTAGAGAAATTTAGGACAAACTATCCAGCATTTCTTGGGAAAAAGAATCTGATCTCCATTATACTAACAAATCATGGTTGAAACACATACTAACACTAAAGATGTCTGTCCGAGAGAGATAGGGAGACAGAGAGTTATTTAACTTTCAGCCTCAGAGGTCTTCAACTGATTTCAACATATTTGTTTTAAGTTTATGCGAGGTGGCAAAAGACTCAGGGTTAGAATGAGAAAATCTTACCAACAATCAAGCAGGGGTGATTAGGTATTCTTGACCTCACTTCCTATTATCAAGCGACACCAAAAAGCTTTTATTGTACTGATCCAGAAACGACATGAAGAGCCATTTCTTCTTTGCTGGCTCCACATTAGCAGGCTTTTACCTCTGGGCGGTTCCATGGCTTCCAAATAATTATATATCTCAGTTCCTTTTTGTTTCTCTCATCAAACAGGCTACTTTGAGAGTTTGGGGTTTTGTAGGGCCTAGGTGTGGACGAAGCAGCTACCCTCATTTATTTACACCAATACTCAGCAACCCCAACTTCGTCTCATGTTTAGACAGATATGCTTTACAGGCATGGAAGGAAGGCATGTTGAAGGAAGGGGGCTTAGTTTCAAAAGGTTAGAACAAACCATTTGAGCAGATGACAGAACTTAGGAGGACATAGTTTGCTATACACAAGTTAGAAATTGAGTTTAATGTTTCACAATTCAAAAAGTTTGACTCTCTATCAAAGGATGATGCAAAATGTGGAAGATGTTTGTGAATTAACGGGTCTAAAGGCCTGAGAACTAAAGCTTGCAGAAGGTGTTGGACTAGTACTAATGGTGCTCAGTAGAAATACACACTCAAGCAGGGTACACATGTGCATGGAACTGTGGCAAAACCAACAATACTCTTATGGTGGCACTATAACTATTCACGCCTGTTGTTTGATGTTGTGCATAATTAAAAGTCTTACCTTTCATTTGGAGAGTGTGAGGATAAGGGTACAAATACCCAAATCTCTGTGAAAGTGTCTTGTGGTATCCTGCTCTCTTCTCTGTCTAGTCCTTATGTGACGGCAGGTCAAAAGGTCCTCAGATCACTTCAAATGTATACTCGCACCACAGACAAATTTAAAGCTCCAGTAAACTCACCGCTGATATTGCAGGCATTGATATAAAATTCAGATAAAGTGTTAAGTTTATATTGCTGCACTGTAGCATTTGTTAGTCATATAAAGACAACTGCAGTATCAAACTCCAGGCTTCTTTAATTAGCACGACTGTCAGAACCAGTTCCAGTAAGCCCCACTATAATTATAGCTCACAACGCTTGTTCAGATGCCCTGAGTTGAGGCTGTCAGATGGAAACTGACACCAGTGGGGCTCCCAGGGGCATTTCCTTTTATTAGGCTTCAAATAGGCTCTATTAAAAGTACACTTACTGTCTCTTGTTCTCTTTTGTAGTAATGATGACTCCTCTTTATTTTCAGTAATGTCCTTTTATCCCAAGTGAGTCCTTTTCCGCTTTTCGCCAGTGTGAAAAGCAAGAAAGGAAGGTAAGCTGAGATGAAGATGTATCCAAAAGGTAGATTTATTCTTCAGTTAAATCAGGTCAGGATCATTTGATGATAAGATGGTTGTAGTAGTATTAGGAGTAGTATCAGGAGAGTCAGCCCCAACCTGAGCAGCATCCCTGCTGCTCAGCCCACATACAGCAACTGACAATTCCACTTAAACATACACATAGGGAACACTCTGTGACACCACTAAGACTGGCTGAGCAGCAGAGTACACAACACAGAGAAAGGACTAGACAGAGAAGAGGGAAGGATACCACACACCTCCCTCCCTAACAGAGACAATACAGGATACCACATGCCTCTCTTGGGAATACTAGAAGAAATGCAGAAATATTCAGGGACCACAGACCTAATATTTCCAGCAATTAACTTTGGGTCTGATGCCTGATGTATCCTGGTAGTGTGGAATGGGATCCATATTTTGTTTCAAGGGATATTGTCAGTAATGTAGCAGACGCCTCTAGGCAAATATGGAATGCACCCCCTCATGTAGATTGATACCAAAAAACTCTTGCAATATCCTGGGGATGGAGAAATTGTCAGAAAAAGTGATTTCACTGGCCAGCTGTCTTTTCAAGTAATGGAGGTGTGTTCTCTTCTCAAGCTATTTCAGGGGTGTACATATTCCCTCAGCTGTGCCTCCCTTAGGAGTTGTACATATTGTCAATTTGGGTTTTGTTTAATGTGCACTGTTTATCAGCTGGTGGAAATGATCAATGTAGTTTCTGTTGTGATCCTGATAGGGTTACTGTATTGTGGATTTATGACCAGGAGGGGGACGTTGGGATATTGCTTTGTATTGTTGTTGCACTCTTAAAACCAATTCAAATACTGGAAACCAACACTAGATTGACATTAAATTATAACTCCAACTAGCAGATATATGATTGAACAAAAATGGATAAAATGCTCAATATTACAATACATTCTTCATTGTGAGATAATCTTTCCAAAACATTCAATTCTTAGGTCTGTCTTAACAGCACAGCTGTCGCCAGACATTATGTGATCCACAGGAACATAACTTTCAGAACTAGTAATGAGGAAGGGACTTAAGCTTGGCACACATATTGGTTTACTTGAAGAAAGTATTTAATTGGGTAGACGTTGTGTCCTCCCACTGAAAAAGTGTGCTTATATTGAATGCTTTCCCTTTTTGAAAAGCCCATGCTCAATGCAGTGAGACTGAATTGGTTTATCATGGCAAATCAATGATCAAGGCTTTAGGTCTATCCTGGTTATTATGAGAAGTTACGATGAACACAATTGGCCTGACATATCCATTGTGAAAAGCATATTTTTAAATCAATAGGTATTTAGGAGGGGATTGTTTTTAATCTGTATTTAAGCATGCAGAGACGTAGTCTGTTACATGGAGTCTCACAGAAAACTGTAAAAGGCAAGGGTTTTGGGGTTGTTTACCCCTTCTGACAAAATGCGTTGATAGAAGATTTGCACTACTAAAATGCTTGTTAGGTCCTTTTAGGTGTAATTTTGTGACTGTATTCTTGATGGTTGCTTTGTGGGAAAGCCTATGCCCATTACAGTAGGACTAAGTTTGTCATGTTGGCAAAACTAAGATAAAGGCTATAGGGGTCACTGGAGAAAGTTATGTATAAAGCAATAGGTCTGATCTGTTTATTACAAAATATATGACAAGGGCAGTGATTTGATTGTTTATTGTGAGAAGCATTACTGATAGCCAATATGGCTTTAACAGTGGATGGCTATCACAGTGTGTTACAATATGAAGACAGGCAGTGTGTTAAATAAATGTCACAGAATACTGTAGCAGACAAGGGTTTTGGTGTTGGTCACCCTCTCTGACAAACCCTGGGCATGGAAAATCGTCACTGTGATAATCCTCATTAGACACTTTTAAAAAGGAGTTTTTACTGTCTTGCAAACTGTACTTATGTATATATTTGGAATTATGCACTTCTATGCATTATGGTTGCCACCTTTGACAAACTTCAATAGGTCTGCATTGTTTATGGGGCCAAACTAACTGTTAAAGCTATAGCTCTTACCAGATCACGTGAATCCGTTCCAGTTTTCAAATTCAGCAGTTTTGAACAGTTTTTATGAAAAGATATGACAAAACCAGTAGAACAATTTTTAGGAGTGCTGTTTCTCTATTATTCTGACAGCTGTAATTTTAAACAGATTTGTATTGTATAACTAATGGTTACCTTGTGGTAATGCTTATTTTCAATACAGTAGGTCTGAGTTTGTTATGTTGACAATTAAATGATAAAGGGCACAGGCAGTAAAATGAGATGTTATTTCAGATGACGCAGATCTGATCTGTTTATCATGAACGGTTATGACAAAGATAGTAGAAACTGATTTATTTATTATGAAGTAGATATGTTAACATCAATATGTCTTTAGGATTGATTGTTATTTACTTGTGTAAAAGCCTGGAAGCATGTATTTTGATACATGCAATCTCAGAAATCAAGATTTTTTTGCAGTTTACCGCCTTTGACAAACCTTAGGGGTAGATCTGCACCATAATTATGTAAGCTAGAATCTCTTTCGATGGGCTGAGAGACTTAGTTGCCCGCCTTGCAGGTTTGATAAACCACATACATTGTGCAGAAAAGGAAGTAGTTAACCATGGGTAGTTCCCAAGTTTTAGGTGGATAACAGCTCCTTTATATGGAACACCACTGACACTATAAAACTTTAAGCATAGGATTAGTAAGTGCCATCCATGCTGATCTTAAAAAAAATACCAAAGCCTAGAAGGGTGGCACAACCTTTTGTCATTTTTCAGTTTGACATGGATGCCACTTGCTAATCTTATGCTTTAAGACTTTGCTGCAAAAAGGGCCTTTTGACTGACAAAGGAAGTTTTTTCTCCTGTCAGCCTTTTCAGTACCATGGACCGGTAGGAGTCCAGTGGTACCAAGCAATCTAATTGGCTGGCCGCAACCCATAGAAAAATAGTGCATATTACAGGTGTCTGGGACTCAGTCCTATGTCCTGAAAATGATTTTTTTTAAAGTATTATGGAGCAGGGTAGGGGCACAGTGATCCCCTGGCAGCACTTGTGAGGATGGGCAGGGACTACCAGAGACACCCCTTCAGCTCAAAACTAAACATTTCCTTTTCATGCTGCAGGTATGGTAATATTCCTACAGGACCCAGTGCGACCCGCCAGTCGTATTCAATAAGGGGAGGGGTGGCACGTGACCACCCTCCCAAAGCCCTTAAAGGCACCGGGAAGCCCAACCCAGGGGCCACCTTTTGCCAATAAGGGGAGAGGAGGTGCACGGCCTTCAGAGGCCCGGGGACCCAATCCCCAGGGGCTGATTTCCAAAATTAGGCGAGGGGGGCCATGTGGCCCCCATCCCGAACCTTCACAGGCACTGGGGAGTCCACCCCAGGGCTGAAGTTTCACAAAATGGGGAGAGGGCCATGCAGTCCCTCCCACGAGCTGTGACAGGTCCTGGGGGGGGCATCTACCATGGCTGAAATTACTCATAATGGAAGGATGGACACATGGCCCCGCTCTCCGGGCCTCTAACAGGGCCCAGGGACCCCACCCTTTGGGGCAACTAAGCAAATTTAAAGGGAAGGGGTCGTGTGGTCACCCTCCCTGAGCCATTAATGTCCCTGCATTTCAGCTATGTTTCAAGGAGCCCACCCCGGAGACATAGTGGTTTCCTTGCCCACACTGGTGCGGGTAGGAAAACCTGTGTTTGCCCCTGCTTGGTGGGAGCATTTTTGAATTTCCTGCCAAGTGGGAGCAAACACAAAATCTGCTACCAGCTGTGGGAGCTTCAAAAATGCTCCTGTTGGCTGGGAGCCAATTATTAATCTGTTTTCCTGCCTGCAACAGATCAAGGTCTTGCTCCCAACAAAAGGGAACAAAATAAATAGCTGTTCCCTCTGGGCGGGAGCAATGTCAGCTCCTGTTGCATTGGGGGTGCGAACTAGAGCAACAGGGGCCCTGGAGATTTCCCTGGGTCCTCAGTATATGTATGGTGGGTGCCCTAGGTAAACACCAGGGGGCTTACTTTTGAGTATTGAGGGCCCAGTCGATGGGGACCCTGGGGCCTATAACAGTCCAGGGGGGGGTCTGCTCAGCCCCCTCCCCTTTATTTTTAGCAATGGCCCTGGGAGGTGGGGTCCTGAGGGTCTAGTAAGGCTCAAGGAAGGGGGGTCACGTGCCCCCCTCCCCTTTCATAAAAAAGGCCCTGGGGGATGAGTTCCCCAGCATCTAATATGGCTCAGGGAGGGGGCCATGCCGCCCCCTTCCTTTTAAATAAAGAAAGTGACCCACGGGGATGGGGTGCCCAGGGCCTTATATATAGTTTGGGGATGGGTGCCACACACCTTGCATCAAAGATCCTGACAATCTCTTAACCTACATTGAGAAATGAAGTGGATAGAAGTAGAAAAGTGGGTACTGTTAACAATGTTTACTGTTTGGAGAGAGTTTACTCTGTACCACACTATTCACAGACAGTGAAGCTCTAATTAGAAATACACTCCTGCCTTTCTTTCTCCTGCCCTCTGTGGCCTGCTGTGTTGCCTCTGCCCCTGCCTGGTTAGCATGTTGTCCCTTGCCCCTGCTGCCTACCCTACATTTTTCATGTGCGTGCCCTTGCTCTCCTTCCCTCCATGGTCCTTTGTGCTGCCACTGCCCGCACCTATTGCATGCACTTGTTGTTCAGCTTGATGTCCCTGCCCCCTGCCATCCCTTGTCAGTGTGCATGCCCTGGCTCCCTCGTTCTTCTTCTCCATTGTCTGTTGTGCTACCACTGCCCTGCCACCAGCTTGTCCTCATTTTGGATTTCTTGAGCACTGACCATAATTTCTATGATAGAAAGAACCCTCTCATTCTAAAGGAATTGCTTTATGTTTTACGGCTTCGAGCCCATGATGATAACTTCAGGTGAGCCAAACTTTTGTGATAAGCTACAATAACTCACTGAGGAGTTAACCAACAGACTACTGCAGTGATAAAAGCATATTTTTCATTCTGAGTATAGATTTTAGCTTGCTAGAGCATTACCTCTAATTATATGGCAAAACGAACAGCCAAATTCTATTTTTTCTAGAGGAAATAATTTAAGATTTATACCTTTTGATTCCATCAAGATGGCTTCAGATGTGCCACACTCTTACTAGAGTGGGAAGCAGCAATAGCACACATGGGAGTTAACCAAAAAACAGTTGCTGGTGTTGAAAGTACGTTAAAGTCTGCATGTCATATTGTTTTACTGACATGGATGGGGAACACATTTGAGAACTCATAGAAAATGTGTCCACATTTTATCTTGCTAGAACACTAACCCTAATTTCTATGACAAAAAAAACGACCCCCATTTGTTTATTTATATTGGAAATGCTTTAAGATTTACAGCTTTTAATCCATCAAAATGTTTTCACCATCAAGATGTCTTCAGGTGTACCACCCGTCTGTCATAAATACAGAATGTTAGTGCTCTGGTTGTGCATTAGAACCCTATTGGAAGCTGCAGTAGAACATTGCCCGATCAACTTACAAACTGCTGCAGCTGTTAGAAGTACATGTTTTACTACGAATATCAGATTTTATTCTCACATGGCTGAGGAACATATTATGCATTTATAGAAAATGTGCTCTAATGTTTCTGGAACACCTTCCATAATGTCTATGAGAAAATCATGACAGAAAACAGTTTTCTCTTAAACCTGGTTCCTCAGATCCCAGCAGAGGGTTAGCATTTTTCACTAGGTTAATTCACTATGCAAAACAACACGATTCCTAAAACAAACAAATGATTTATATTGCCATTAAAATCTATTATTACCCTTTATATGTGCTCCTCGTTGTGACTCTCAAAAAATGACATTCTCTGCAGTGCATTTTTGGGGGGTCTATGACACCAAGACTTGCAATGGCTGCAACAATATGTTGTCCTTGTTATGCCAATTAAGGGGGGCTCGCCCGACCACTCATGTTCTGTGATTCTGGATGTGGCCATTATTTTCCTCATACATTCACCTCAGATTTTATCATGAGTGAGCTTCAGGTAAAGTTGGTACAACGATCCTACACCACCTCGAACATGGGGTTTAAGGTCAGAATATGCCTCAAGCAGCTATCCATTAGATGGAAGAGTGTACAAATGAGAAACACCAAGACAAAGTTAGCATACCACTGAGGCACCACAAACAAGTGATTTTTAGAAGGACAGGTAGTCCACTAAATTTAAAAAAGCTAAAAGGGCTGACACATAACCTTTTATGGTTTCCACTGCAAAAGCCTTGTCGGGACAAAGACATTTTTTTCTTCCAACAGTTTGGGTATAAAGTGTCTGCCACGTGAACTCCACACTAGGTCACAAATTTGTTCCAGCATATATGGGCTTTGTGGAAGGGCACCTGGCCAACAAGGATGTTATCCACCACTTCCTGGGGTTGCTCAAAGAGAGCTAACTGCTGCCATTCAATCTCCATGCATGGAGGTACAGATTATGATTGTTTGGGTGAAGGACCCTGCCATGCTGATGTAACAGGAGATCCTCTCAGCTTGGGAGCCTTATCAGAAGGTGGATGCTCCAGGTAGCACACTTTCCCAGCCCAATTCGTAGCCACTAGAATTACCGGGTCCCGGTCATTCATGATCTTCTTCAGAACTCGTGGCTGGAAAGGCAGTACTGAAAGGCATACAGGAGTCCCATGTTCCATTCCAGCCATAATGCATCTTTCCGCTAATCTTTTTGCAAGACCTGCAGTGTGCAAAATTGTTTTGCATTCCTGACAAGGGCTGGGTGGAGCTCATGGAGATTCACGTAGTGGAATTTCAGGGAGTTACTGAAAAACTCAGCCAAATACCACAGAGTTCCGCAAGAAGGCAGAGTTCAGCTGGTATTCCTCCCTATCCCATAATGAACATCATCATCAGTCACAAAGACAATCTACACTTTGCCTGTCCTCAAATGTATGATACTAGTGCATCAGAAAGGCATACATTCTACACTTAAACATGCATTATTCTGTAACAGAGACTAGTGTGCAATAATATAAAACTAAAGCTTACCGTACATGTCACGTCCTGCACTTTCATACATGCATCCGTAAGTAAAAGTGCAGGAAAATGCAGGAGACTATGAGGCCAAGAAGCTTCAGAGCTGCTATCACCAAGATACAGAACCGAGGCTGAATATTCGGCATCACAGCCTGAATGCACAGAACTTGTTTCAGTGGAGGGAAGGCTTGGAATTGCACTGTGTCCTGGATAGCCCCGGAGAATGGCAACCTCTATGATGGTATTAGGTGTGACTTTTGGCATGTTGAGCTTGAACTCCAATGATGTCAAGAAGTTCACCATTGTCTGGTGGTGGCCTAAGACTGACTCTGACAAGCTTGTTGTCAACAGCCAGTCATTGAAGTAGGGTAAGACTGGCATATCCAACATCCAACTGTGTGCCACAACCACTGCCAACACTCAAGAGGCACTGATAAGGGCAAAGGGGAGCACTGCAAACTGAAAATGCTCCTGACCAACCCTGAACGGTGGGTAAGGCCTGTGGGACTGAAGCATTGGTCTATGCAAATATGAGTCGTTCAGGTCCCAGGACACTATCCGGTCTATTGTCTCCAGTGCAGTTAGAATCTAGGCCAGTATGAGCATCTTTAATTTGCCCTTACTGAGAAAAGCATTCAGAGGCGGAAGGTCCAGTGTAGGTCAAAGGCCTCTGTCCTTTTTGGGCACAAGGAAATAGCAAGAATATCAGCCCTCTCCTCTTTCTAAGTCTGGGGCTCTCTTGGTGGCTCTGCTGGAGACCAACACTCATATCTCCTATAGAGATATCGAAAGGTGCTCCTCCAAATGTTGACTGAACAGGGTAGTAAGATATGGTGAGGAGGACAGAAAAAGTAAGGCATTCCATGCTGAACTATTTAACTGACCCATGTGACTGGCATTAGGAATCACCATCCTGGAAGAAAACAGTGTATCCTGCCCCCACACAGTATGTACTGCTAAAGGCACCCTAAAGCAGCTAACAGGCAAGTTCCTCTGGAGAAGGGGGCTGTGAGGACTGTTGCACCTGCTGGCATGCACAATATCTGCTGGAACCCCCATCTATGGCATGCAAAGGACTGAAGTGATTTTTGAAATGGGTGGGTGTGACTTTTGCTGATTGTATGCCAATTCTCTTGAAGAGCCCTTCCTTTTTACTAAACTGGCGACAGATTTACATGCAGGTCTCAAACAATGTTAAAAATGTTACCAGGTGTCCAAGCCTACTGATTAACTGACCTAACTGTAATACACTCAACCCATGCACTGGATATAATATATATTTTTAAACATCATAGCAGTCTCATCATCCCAATTATATTTTTCCTAATCTGTAGGCTACACTACTAGAAAATAGCGAACGTGAACTTTACTCTAGGTTCTCACTCTGCTTGTTTAAAACTGCAATGAGGAAGTCAAACACAGTTGAAGGTTCAGAACAAATGTAAAGCAGTTACTATGCAGTTATTATGCTTTGCAATTGATGAATCTTATCACTCAGTAGATGGGTCTAGCTCCATCACACTCTCCTAACCATCAGCCTTTAACATTTATAGTTTAGAAAAAATCACAAAGACACAGAAGAACACAACTTTTTTGTTCCAGGGTATATGAAAATATCAAATTTCATACACCCTCTAAATTTTAGGGTGGGCTCTGAGGGTATAAATGAGCAATGCATCTGTTCCATTCGATCCCTGGGGGTCTTCCTCAACATCTCATAAACTGCAAGGCTCTTGTAGACCACATTGACAGAATATGTACCCCCATGATATTCAAGCAAGTCCCTGAGATCCTCAGCCCCAGTTTAACCACCATCTTCAATTCCATGCTCGCAGAAAGGGTTTTTCCTTCCATTTGGAAGAGGGCATCAGTTTCACCCCTTCTGAAAAAACCTAGTCTTGATTCAGCCAAACTGAATATTTACTGATCCATTTTGCGTCTACCACTCCCGGCTAAACTGGTAGAAAAAGTTGTGAATAACCAGCTTACACTACATCTTCAGGAATACAATTTTCTGGATGAGTACCACTTTGGTTTTAGGGCAGAGCATAGCACCGAAACAGCCCTAATAAAAGCTACAGATGAAATCAGAGCAATTTTAAATGTAGGAGGTACTGCGGCCCTTATTTTGCTCGACCTGTCGCCGACGTTCGACACGGTCAGCAACAATCTGTTACTCAACCATACTCTTAGCATTACGGATGATGCATTAGCACCGGTTCCTTCCTTTCTATCTGGCAGGATGCAATCAGTGGCCTTAGGCAACTACGAATCCCCATCCTTCGCTCTCCCCTGTGGGGTCCCTCAGGGATCCTCAATGAGCCCTACTGTTTTTAATGTCTATGTGTCAGGATTGGCAACGTTCATTAGATCTTTCGGTATGGCATTAACATCCTATGCGGATGACACTCCTTGCCCTGTCCATTTTTAAAAACAGCATGCTGCCAGTAAAAAGATTCAGGGATTGCATGCAGGCAGTCAGCTCATGGATGAGCTCACAGATCCTCAAGCTGAATTCAGGTAAAATGGAGATAATCCTGTATGGCAACTACTCCCCAAGTTGGTCGCAGACCTGGTAGCCGAACGAATTGGGGGCAGTACCTATCCCAGCTCCCAAAGCAAATAATCTGGGTGTGATTATAGATGAGAAACTGAACTTTGAGGCACAAGTCAAAGCAGTTTCCTCATCCAACTTTTTCTTACTTAAGGTGATTAAGAAAATCTTACACTTTATTCAAGTACATAGTAGGAAAACTGTGGTTACATCTTTAGTCTTTGCCAAACTGGACTATTGCAATGGGCTCTTTCTCAGCATGCCCGAAAACCAGTTACATAAGCTTCAGACAATTCAGAATGCTGCTGCAATGCTTCTGTTAGGGATCCCCAAGTTTCGTTTCAATCAGTGGGAAAGCATCTTCAGAAACTGCACTGGCTTCCAGTTAAAAGTCGTATTAAGTTCAAGTCCTTATGCATTACATATAAGGTGCTACAAGGTACCGGTCCTCAGTCCTTGAGGCGGTCACTGTACTGGTTTTCTCCAAATAGATGCCTCCATTTGGAAGGGGTGAAACTGATGCTCACTCAAATTTTGTAAGTCCAACTGGGGCACCAGAAGTTTCACAGTGGGGGCTACAAAGCTGTAGAATAGCCTCCCCATTTCCATCAGAAGTCTCACTTCTCTGACATCCTTCAGGAAAGCTCTCAAAACCTGGCTATTTAACAAATAAAGGTTCCAGCTCACTCAGGACTGCTAGTGCCAAGACACCATTTGGTATTCGTGCGCTTTATATTTTTTTAATAACATAACACAACATGAGTTTGTTCCCTGCACAACCTTTCCTGTATAGGTTGTGCCTCTTCCAGTGAATGCCCTTACATTTCATGTCTGGCGAAGCTCAAACTCTACATACCTTACTTCTTTCACAGCCCATGCCCACAGCACATCTCACGTCTGGCACAGCTAATAACCTCTACAGCGTAGTTCATATCCTGCACAGCCCATTGTATGCATAGTTCACCCAAGCACGACCTCTCCTGCTTCAGTTCATGACACCTGACACAGCTCATACTGCCTAGCTCATGCCTATTAGCCTACTGTTCAGCTCATACCCTGCTTTATTTATATCCTGGTCATTATATGTCTGAACAGGTTATATGAATGAATCTCACATCTTGCTCAACTTATGACAGATACAGCTCATATTATGCCCAACTCAAACTATGCACCACTTTTGTCCTTTGAACAGATAATATTATGTACAGGTTGTGCACTGCATACTTAACTGTACAAAGTTCATTCAGCTTGCACATCTATCATACTACACAGTTCATATCATGCACAGCACATATCACTATTAGCTTGTGCACTGCACAGCTCATGCCCTTGCACATTATACAGCTTGTGATCTGCATAGCTATAAGGAAAGAATTAAATAATGTGATGAGAAAGGAACTCTGCAGTGGTAGTGTAGCTCAATGATGTAATTACCTTGCTCAATTATATTGGTTTAGTACAACAAGAGAGGCAGCTTCCTACAGGTGCTTTTAACCTAATAACTGGAGCCCAAGACACAACAAGACCTTGGTAACTATTTATGACATGAGCGCTGACCTCTCAGTCATTTGCTGGACGTGGACATGGAAGGGGGTAAATGAGTCCAGAAGGTCCTGGGAGGCTCCGCCCTGAAACGTTAATGACATCACACATAGGGCCCGGTTTACAGTTTGGCAAATGGGTTAATCAGTCACAAGTGTGAAACATATCCAGTCTGCCTTATCACACGTGCATTATTTGCTGCAACACTTTTAGTAAGGCAGATAGGTTACACATCCTGTTTGTGATACTCATCCACCAAACTCTAAATCAGGGTCTTACTGCTTTAAAAAAAGCACATACAAGCTGAAATAAAAATAGATCACCCTATCAGCACACTGCTGACAGACACCTGAACAAGGCTGCTGGAGATACCGCCACAACAAGAGTGTTTTACATTTTCTTTTTCATTTTTTAAAATTCAATATTTATTGAGAATGCAGTCCATTTTGCTACCACTGTCCAACTATTACCTTTATGCTCAGCGGCTAACCTTTATCTGTCACTGACTGAGTGCCATCTGGGGAATTTTGAGGTGCATATGGTAGATTTGAAAAAAGGATTTGTAAATTACTTTTGTAAATGTTTTCATCATTATCAGCTTTATTTCGGTCACTAGGACCATAAAAGAATAAAACAAATTTACATGCAGTACAGTATATAAAATTCAATAGACAAAGTACAATAAGTCAATGAGAGATGTACCATGAATATCAGAAAAACAACATTCAGGCTATTCGATTTTATACAGTAGCAGCAGTTGAACCACATGGCTATTAAAATTTCGGAACTGCAGTGAAATATATAAAATTCAAAAAACAAGGTGCCATAATAAATGCCAATTGTACCATAATTATCTAGAACAACATTCAGACATGCTATTCAGTTTTATATAATAACTGCGGGTGAACCACATGGCTGTTAGAAATTTCGCAACTGCGAATATTATGGGAGGTGTTAATTCTGTTTTTAAAACTCTATATGCTGGAAGATGCTGGGTAAAACCTAGGTTTTTTAGTAATGGAACCAGCCAATACTTCCTTGATCTTTGGTAGGCTTGACAAAAAAATAAGATGTGCAAATCAGACTCAGCTGGATAGCCACATGCTGGACATTGGGGTGCAAATTGTGAGTGAGACCAGCTAGCCATGTGTGCCCTAAGAGGGAGAGTGCCATAGCGCCATTGGAGGTAAAGTTTCCTTGTCAATGGGGGGCTTATATCGTCGAAGAAAGATTCCTGGTGGTATGTATCTTTAAAAGTCAGGAATTTGTCAGACAAAGATCCAACCCGCACGTTCATGATTGCCACACGTAAATTATGCTCATAATAGGCCAATGTTAGAGTTTTGCGTGAGATCTTTTACTACATGCATTAGCTGGGTCAGACCACAATTCAGGTCTTCCTAGTATTTCACAAGTATGTTTAACAAACTTTAGCCATGGCACTTGGGCAATTTTTACAAGGCGCAGGATCTCTTGGAGTTCCACTCTATAATTCATGAGTTCTGGTGTACTCCATAGTTTGCGCCAAAAGATAATTGGTTTAAGGCCAAGCTCCTCTGAGATGGGTTTTAAGCCCAAGTCTAATCTCAGTGGCAGTAGGGGTGTACTGGACGGTAGAGCTGTCAAATGTCTTAGAAGGTTGTTCTCAATTACCTGGAGTTCCTGGTTTGGAGTGTAACCCCAGATTTCTCCCCCATAAAGCCCGGCCGCCCTCGCCTGGGTTTTGTAAATATGAAGGCGAGGTCCTAAAGGCTTATAGTTCAGACCTTTGGTCATCCTACAGATGGCGCCCGTCATCTGGGTCATCTTTAATTTTACCTTTGTTTGGTGTGAGTCCCACGTCATAAACTGATTGAATATAACCCCCAAATATTCAAACGTGTGGACCCTCTCCAAGCTAGCGGACCCTATCCGAGGACTTGGTCGTGTTGTGGGGGGGGGATTGAAGATCATATATTTGGTTTTTCCAGCATTGATCTCCAATCCATGTTTGTTACAGAAGTCCACAAAACCATCCAGGACCCTTTGAATACCCATAGGGGATTTGGAAAGCAGCAGGGTGTCATCCGCAAAAATGATTGCGGGCACCATGGTGCCAACCAACTTGGGGGAATTGATGTTATTGAGCTCGTTCAGGTGGGCAAAGACCCCGTTGACAAAGAGGCAGAAAAGGGTCGGTTCATTCAGAAGCCAGGCCCAAAATGCTTTTACTGCCCACCGATATGAAGTTTATGGAAATTTGAAATACAGCTCAAATATTAATTTGATTACTGTCCATAAGTAAATTTAACAGAGTGTTTTGGGGGGCTCCCTTTCTTACCTCTTAGACTTAGAGATGGCGGTTGATCGTTAAATGAACAGGGAGAAGGAAAAGCTGTGGAAGATGGAGGCAGTGGCAAATTGTGCCGACACAGGTGTGCTTAGTGGATGAGAAATAGAAGTGGGCGAACAGCTGAGAGCTCAAGCTCGGCTCGAGCCAGATGCTTGGCTTTGGCTCAGCTTGAGGTCCTCTTTGTGTTGTAGGTGTTGACATCTTTGAAGTGCCTTCTGTTGTTTCCTGTCCTTTGTGAAAAAGGAACAGTCTAACACAGCAGGCCCGTTTGCAAGTCCGAATGACCCACAAGACAGGCTAAGGAAGTAACCAGAGATCACATCTGGCTGTCAGCCTCCACTGAAATATGCCTTTCAGACGTTCAAGGGCCTAAGACTTCCCTGCTATTATGATTCCCTGGTTCTACAGTGCCAACCTGATCAGAACCACCATCTCACTTGATAGTGAGCCTAGGTCCTTCTGGCCATTAAATCTTCCTTAAGCCTTTGACATGCACAAGGGATGCTCTGGAGGTGCACAGCAGCCTTGTTTAAACCTTTTGGGATCTAGTCTGGTGCATGGGGAATGGTCTAAAGGTGAAGAATCTGTAGTCAGAAATATCCATTAGATGCCTGCTATTACTCATTCACTTTACTCACACACGCTGGCATATGTAGACACCCATGCTCAGACACACACACATTAACACAAACAAACTCGAACCTTCAAGCATGCACACAACATTCATTTAAAAGCATGTTTTCCTTCAGCCACCTGCCCTATTCCAGATTCTTGCTTTCCATTTTTATTACAGTGATAGTGAATAATGGGTTATTATTCACTATAAGTACAATACAAATGTAAAGAAGAGAGGATTGCAGAGGACCGACACTCATATGGGCGGGCCTCTCCTGTGTTTCTGGGACTGATTTTCCCACTTCCGAAGCCAAGGGTCACAAAGGCAGTGCCAGGTGTCTTAGGGGGCAAGCCACTGGGCACAGCTAGGACCCCTGGGGCTCCCTAAATGACATCCGTCCATGCATTCTTAGAGACAAAACAGGGATGAATTAAAGAACTTAAGGGCACAAATTGCGTATCATTCCAAATGTGGGAGGCATTCATAAATCTTTATTTTGCGGTTAAACCATCCCCCAGCTGAAAGGAGAGAAAAACAAGACTGCCACACACACTGGTCATGTGGGGCTCAAACGTGGCGCCATCCAGACCAATGAAAACGGGTGCCAAAAGGCAGCATCGTGTACTCGCTGGTGAGGTAGAAACATTACAGTCAGCGCTTGTACTGGTCAGGGGCGGTATCACCGATTAGACAGTAGTCAACGGCAGAGGAAAACACAGAGGGGCTTATTTACAAATGCCTTGCGCATTTTTGCGTCATTTTTAAGATGGGAAAAGTGACGTACGGGTGGCGCAAGGGCCTTGTAAATAAGCCCCAGAAATTGGACACTTTAAAACCCACAAAAGGCACGGTCAATACTTCTCAGGCTACAGCTGCTTATTTAACAATGGATCCATCCTTGCTTTATTTACCCGTGCATAGTATAATGCTAGATTTTGGAGTAACAGTCTACTTCTGTTATTGAAAGTTTGCAGAGCGTATTCCATTAGAACTCATGAATCATGGAGAGCAATAGCCAGTTATGTTCTACTCTAACACACACTAGATCATTCACTGTAACCATTGTCTGATCAGAACAGCAGAGGAACAGATGAAACTTAGACCTAAGTGATGCCACACAGTTTTGCATTATTCTGGGCATGTACCAGTTATCTGACTGTAACCTGGCCTTCGATTGCTATAAGAATGTAGTTATCTTACTGTCTGTATTTGGTTGAGATGGCTACATTCTCCTCAAAATAGAGGAGGCACCCAGCCTGGGCAGTATGGTGTATTTAGCAAACAGTGGAGACGTTGTAGGGTTGGTTATTTCTGGTTTGCTTATGGAGTGCCAAGCCTGAACTGATATGGGCAGCAAAAAGTAAAGCAACAATCCTACAATCAGGATTTTGATGGTCATATCGAGTTTGAGCTAGGGACACCTATCCATTGCAGTGCCTCAACCAAACCAGAAAATAAAGTTTGTCAGGCAAACATAGAGAAACTTTCAGCCAATGCAGTGGTGTAGCAAGGTCAGGAGGTACCTGGTGTGAAACATTTCTTGTCACCTCCTCCCACATTTAAATTATTAAAAGAAGGAAAAATAAGGTACTTAAAGCTTTGCCTTTCTGTTTTTTCCTTCTACGCACCACTCATTTTAAATAATATATATATATTTTTAAAGTGTTGTGAGCCCCCAAATGTTATTTTTATTGTAAAAACACATATTTTTTCCATTTTGTCACCCCCTCAGTGATGACATCCGGGGCGGCCCGCACCCACCGCACCCCCCTTCCTACGCCACTGAGCCAATGACGTCATCCAACATTCCGAGTTGCATGCTTTATCTCATCAAGGTCATCTTAAGGATTTTGGGGGCCCTGGGCCAAACGTATTTTGGAGGCTCCTGTTTGGAACGGCTTTGAATGTATGATCCAATTTCAGCTCTTTCATCCTCTTTTGGTCAGGTCATTGACACTGCACAGGCACATTTGTCCAAATTGTAAATCTGTTTACATCTAATATTCAGGGATAGTGATGTGTTCTTTCAATATTATAATACAGCAGCAGCTCACCAATATTATTGCAATAATCTTTGTGACCCCCTTCCATTTCTCAACTGTGAATTCAAGTTTTGATCTAAAAGAAACCTTTTTAATGGAAGTTGCATGGTAGCTGAAAAACAAACATTTCTCTGTAAAATATATCACCCCCATTAAAAATAAAGTAAATTAAAACATTTATGGTCGTCAGGGCAAGAGACTCTGCAGAACAGAGCTGCCTCTATCAGGGGGCTTCCTGAACTGCTGGGGCCCTGGGCCAGGGCCCACTTTGCCCATGCCTTAAAACCTCTCTGTTTCTCCTCTATGTTTTTTTACTAAAAAGGGAGCAAGCTGTAAATATGTGTAGAGTATAGGGCTAAGATGTAAACCATAGTTCAGACTAACCATCCTATTCTGTTAATTCTGGATTTTTTCTGCTATATACGATGGACAGTAATTACCATGAACGTTGTCTTCTGCTCTCTATGCCAGCAAACAATTAACAGGCAAGGGAATGAGTGGAAAGAAGTATCAAAAATCAGTTTCAGATTATTCGAATGGGTCACTGACGCAATATTGTGTTAGAAATATGATTGACAAATATATTAAAAACACACACACATATATATTTATATATATATAATGTCGCAAAAGTAATAAGAATATATATTTAACATTCTATTAATGTAACTTTTTTGTATTTTACATTTACCACTATCAGAAACATATATTGATATATGTACACAAAGTAGATGCACGAATACAAAAACATAAAAATGTAAACAATTCAATTTCAAAATTTGTTTTAATAATTTAGCCAGTATATAAAATATAAAAAAGTAAAACCCCAAAACATATTTAAAAAATACACTATAACATAAACAAAACAAAAAAGAAATATTCTAAAAAAACAAAAAATAAACAAATTATTCTATAAAATATATTTAACCAACATTTGGAAGAGTATTGGACTTTAGAGGGCTTAGATTTACTATTCATATGACAGTCTAAGCCACAGGAAGGAAAACGTTAGACTTCGGAGAGGTTAGATTTACTATTGCTGCTCCAAAATGTGCCACAGTAGGGAAAGTATTGGACTTCAGAGAGATTAGATTTACTCTTCTTACTCCAATTTATGCAACAGTAGAGAAAGCCTTGGTCTTCAGAGGGGTTACATTTACTAGTTCCACTCCAAACAGCATAACAGTAGGGAAATTGTTGGATTTCAGACGGGTTAAATTTGCAATTCTTACCCCAGTCACTGCAACAGTACGAAAATAATTGGACTTTGGAGGGATAGATTTACTATTCCTACTGCACTCAGCACAACAGGAGGGAAAGAGTTGGACTTTAGAAAGGTTACATTTACTACTATCACTCTCGTCTAGGCAACATTAGGGAAATAATAGATTTACTATTCCTACTCCAGTCAGTGCAACAATAGGGGAAGTGTTGGGCTTCAGACATGTTAAATTTACTATTCCCAGTCAAAAAAGCACAACAGTAGGGAAAGTGTTGGACATCAAAGGGGTTAGATGTAGGAATCCTACTCCATTCAGCACATCAGTGGGGAAAGCGATGGACTTTGTAGGGTTACATTTATTACTCCCACTCCAGTCTTAGGAACATTAGGGAGAGCGTTAGACTTCAGAAGAGTTACATTTACTATTCCTACTCCAAACAGCGTAACAGTAGATTAATTGTAAGACTTCAGTGGGGTTAAATTAATTATTTCCTTTACAGTCAGCGCAACAGTAGGGCAAGTGCTGGACTTCCAAGAGTATAGATTTACTATACATAATCCAGTCTAATTACCAGTAGGGAAAATATTTCACTCTAAATGCATTCTATATCAATAACCCTATTAATCTAGAAAAATATTAAACTCTTAAAATAAACATCATTAATTAACATTAAAATATACATATTTATTTAAGAAACTTATAGAACACGCAGCTACCAAAAAGTATCTCGCGGCGGTAGAGGCATACAGTAGCAAGGGAAACAGCAAAAAATACCCAGGTGACAAGGGCTTAGTCAGGGCAGTTGAAGAGCATGGTTTTTAGGTTTTTATGGAAAGTAAGCAATGAGTCCCAGTTTCTGAGAGCTACCGGAAAGAGAATTCCAGAGTTTTGGTCCTAAAACAAAGAAGGAGCACTCCTTAATACGAGCGCTGCGAGACCTAGGCATGGTAAACAGTGCGAGGTAAGCTGATCTCAGCGCTCGGGAAGGTACATACAGGGAAGCCAGATCTTGGATATAAGAAGGGGCGAGACCGTCTCTAGTTCGAAACATATAAAATAAGGCCTTGAATTTAATCAGTTTGTCAACCTTCAGCCAGTGCAATTTGTGAAGCAAGGGAGAGACGGAAACATATCGCGGCAGCCAGAAAAGAAGGCGGGTGGCCCCGTTCTGGATGATATACAAGCGAGGAATCAAGGCTTTAACAGCGCCCAGATACAGTACATCCCCATAGTACAATCTGGATGTTACCAAGGCCTGCAGCACTTTTCCCTGGTAACTTAGAGGAATCAGCCAAAGGATTTTCTTGAGCCATTTCAGAATGGAAAAGCAAGAGGCTGTGAGCTTGGAGACCTGCGGTGTCAGAGTAAGATTCTTATCGATGATAAAACTGAGATTCTTAACCTTATCAACCGGCGCTAATATACATATAAAAATAAATTAAAGGGTAGAACAATTGCACAATTCTTAGTAACTTAATACATTTACAAAGTTAGCTATCAAATAAATATAATATTACAAAATCAACATTAAATCACATTTAATTTTATGTAGCTTCCCACCCTATACCCTTACACACCCAACAGCCAGCAACTAAAATGCAACTGAAATATATAAGCATTAAACAATTAACATAATTATTAATCAATTAAATAATTAATAAACAATTATTGACTTATTGTAAATTATTACTTAACTTCCCACACTATACCTCTAAAAACCCAGCAGCCCTTGCCTGCAGTAATGTAAAATAAATCAGTATTAAATAATTTACGTATATAATAATAAATACCATTGTTAATTAAAAATTAATAATTCGTTTTTAATTATAACTTAATTAATTTCCCATCCTCTACCAGTACAAATCCAGCAGCCCACACCTAAAATATAACTAAAATAAACCAGTGCCTAACAATTTACATAATTAATAATCAATTAAATAATTGATTACTAATGAATTGTTAATTAGTTATTACTAAATTAACTTGCCACTGCTTCCCTGTACAAACCCCAAAACCTCCTATTCTTTTTAACTTTCTAAATCACTTGAAATTGTAAACTACATTTTCAAAAATGAATAGCAATTATGCAAGCATTAATTACACATAGAATAATATAATTACTAAAACATATTGAAATAGTTAAGAAATAATATTTTTCCCAACTATATCACTGAAAATACCATATTAAAAGCAACAATATTCTTTAAAATGATAATAAACCCACTCATGTAACCCAGAAGAGGCTGCAGGCAGCAAACTAAGGGCAGGAAAATGCCAACTTTCTAAAAGTGGCATTTTCTAAATTGTAATGTAAAATCTGAATTCGCCATTAAAGAGGATTTTTCATTACAATTTCATAGATACCAAACATGATCTGCCTACCCGACCCAATCATAAGTTAGCACCTATTAAATATAATAAGGCAACCCAATCCTATCCTATGGGACAGGTAGGCCTCCCAGTAGTGAAAAATGAACTAAGGAGTTATTCACTACCAGGACATGTAAAAATTGTGTCCACCGGTCACATTACTACTACTACTACTACTAACATTTCATTTCAGTTCATCAAACATGGCATACTCTTTAAAACACAATCCCGATTTGTCAATGAGATGGACCAGATCTGCTTAGATGAGTCATGTGTTTCTGTACAATTTTTCTAGTATACTATTTGTTGCTGACAATATAGGCGGGAGGGAAACCAGATCAGAACTGTTAGCAGCTTTACAGTAGCAGGTGTTTACCTCTAGCATAGCCATGCTATATGTCTGGACACCCTCACATTATAGCTTTCTGGCTTGTTTCTTGACAGAGAACTCGTCATATAAATTGCCATTCTTACTTAAACTGACTTTTCCTCCTAAATCTTGCCTGTAGTAAATGTATGCAATATTCCTGAATGGTGCATGTAATAACTGATCCTATGTATCACAAACAATATTCCGTAAAGCACTCTCTCACCCATTTCATTATTGTTCACCCTATATATAAAACTGCCACACCATAAAAACATATCAATCCTTCATAAAGTCATTCTCTGATCAATCCATATACTCATTCACCTATGCATACATGATTACCTCATCCAGGCATCCATTTGTGCAACTAATCCCTTGTCCATTTATCCATCAATGCACTTGGTCATGCACCCACTCATTCATCAAGACACTTACTTATTCATCCATTCATCTACTTTTGAATCATTCTCACATTCATTCACTCACCAATTCTTACAACCTGGTTGATCGACACTCCTAGATTTAGAGAAGAGAGACGCAGAATAAAAGTGAGGGTTCTGGACACTAGATTGTAGAATGCTTTAAACTCTCTTCATCAAACTCATTCAGACTTACCTTTCTTCAAAAACACAAAACGAAAAAAAGGTAAAGCTCTTCAAGAAAACCTTCTACATTTAATGAAACTCCATTATGCTCCATATGCTGGACCACTTTCGAATGCGTGCCGACAACGGAAATGCAATGATTCTGGTGCTTCTTGATATGTCGGCAGCATTCGACACGGTGAGCCACCCAATCCTGTTAGAGAGGCTGAGGCAGTTAGGCGTGAAGGGCAGAGCGCTGCAATGGTTCTGTTCTTACCTAGAAGACAGACAGCAGATCGTCACCATGTCACCGTTCTCCTCTGGCAGAGCGCCAGTTGCATACGGGGTGCCGCAGGGGTCCGCTATCAGTCCCATCCTTTTTAACATCTACCTGCGGCCCCTGTTCCCGCTGATTAAATCTTTCGGAGTTAGCTTGGTGAATTACGCCGACGACACGCAACTGGCCTTCTCTCTAGAGGGGGATGACGCGCTTTCCATGGACCGCTTCCATCAGTGCATGAATCAGACTACAAACTGGCTCAGAAGGAATTCTCTTCAGTTTAATAGCGGCAAAACTGAGGTGGTCTTCTGTTCGCCTTTCAGGATCCCGAAATACCTCCCTCCCGATTTCCGCCTTACACCGGAGGAAGGGCCCCTTACACCTGTTAAGAAGGTTCGTAACCTTGGGGTGATCATTGATGACGACCTCCAAATGGTGTCTCAGGCAAGTAAAACTGCCAACGTCTGCTTTGCCCTGCTGCGGCTACTTCGGAGCATACTCCCCTTGCTCCCTAGGGAGTCGCGAGCTACTGTGGTGCGCAGCACGGTATTAAGCAGACTTGATTACTGTAACTCCCTTTTCCTGGGAGCTCCACAGTATATCCTCCAAGGATTATTGAGGATTCAGTCAGCTGCTGCCAAGCTAGTGTTAGGCAGGCGACGCTGTTCCTCGTCAGCCAGAGCATTAAGGGACCTACATTGGCTTCCCGTGGGGGAAAGGATCGTTTTTAAGTCCTTATGCCTTACCTTTAGAGCAATACATGGACTGGGCCCAGCCCCTCTACAGGATAAGTTTGCCCGCTACTTACCTAGCAGGCATCTTCGCTCATCTACAGCCGATCTTTTGACAATTCCGAGATTCAAGCGCACTAGGGTAGGCGGAAGATCCTTTAGCACTGTAGCATCTGGCCTGTGGAACAAGCTCCCTACGAACCTGCGACAGTGTACCTCCCTACTTGAATTTCGTAAGGGACTTAAGACCTGGCTATATCCTAAAGTCTAATTAAGATAGGTCTCTCTCTTGACCTCCTTCTGTCACCTTTTCGATGTAGTCCTTAGTCAAAAGCGCCAAGATGCCCGTAGGGCGATAGATGCGCTATACAAGTTCCACATCAATCAATCAATCATTAGGGCCCCTCACTACTTTTAGTTAGAAGATCCCATTACAGTGGTTAACCATCCAAGCGTCCTTCATATTTCACTCATGACTTTTCTCAACTGTATTCTTTACTGTACATATGTCTGATATTTCTGTTTTAACCCACCTCATCTATGCTCTGCAAAGCGACATAGGCAACATGGTGTGATTATTATCTTATAATGAAATGCCAAACCTAGTGACTTTGACAATAATTATAAAAATAGCATTTTACAATGGCAATTTGGGTTTGCCTCTTGTGAGAAGGGTTCTACAGTGATGTACACAGTATGCAAAATTCAATAGTTATGTAGTAGACGTATATCATTTAAGTTAATGAATGCTGCTGGTAAGTCTTACCTTTACCATCTCCTCAAATGAAACTAAGAGGAAATCAAAATTATCCTTGTGCATATACCACCCTTGAAAATGTTCAAACCAGCACCCGCCAAACACTAAAGAACAGAAAAAAGTACAAATATGAACATGTTGCAACATTTTCAGTCTATATACACTAACATTCAATTATTCAGCTGAGCATGATTGTGATAAAAACATCTCCTCCTCCCCCATTCTTCACCACAAAGAATCTTAAGATTATTGGTGAATTCGCCTGACATCTTTTTCCCCTCCACTGGAAAAAGAATTGTTAGTTCAAGTCAAATAAGCTGGTTGCAAATGTCACATTTGTAGATGAAATTGAATAATACATTAATTAACATTCAAAAGATAGGTTAACTGGCTTTGTAAGGTATTGGTCATTCATTCAAGCAATAAAAAACGCCCAGCTTTATATTCTGTCAACAAGAAAAAGAATCTGTCATGGCATGATAGCATTCATTAACGCTATCCACCCCATCAATACTTAAGTTTGAGACGCTGGACCCAGCTCACATAACAACAAGGCAAGATTTACTCTAAAGTTCATGGACTTAAGATTGTGTGCAAAGTTCTTGAAAACTTTGAAAGCAGTCTAAGGTTTACATTGGCTGATACATTATGCATTGTTTCATCACATGAGAAAGGGCCTGTTTAATAGCAACAGGAGCCAAATCTACCATTTCGCGAAAAGCCTGAACTGTGCAGTTCATAGAGATAGTGCTGTATCCCACAACTGAACCATGTCTGACAAAGCTGATAAGGAGATTCTTGGAACATCTATCTGCATTGCAGGAAGAGGAAGAAGTCATATAAATGGTAAAGATGATGGAAGGAGAAACGTGGAAATTAGCAACCAAAAATTGAGAACAGGACAGAGATGTCTGCACTCTTGTGATCTTCTACAATGACAACAACAAGATGTATCAAGTTGAAAACCAAAAGAAATACCTGAAATTCTAGAGCAAACAAAAGAAGAAAACATCCAAAGCCACACCTGCTCAGGATATACAAACAAAACAATGTTTATGAACATGTGCTGCAGCAAGCAGCACAGGAGAGAAATCCCCAGTTCAAAATCTTTCTGTTGTATTGAATACATTAAATGAATTACAGAACAAATTTGTTGTGCAGAGAGCAAAACATGAGGTTTGGGCAAAAAAGACTGTAAGACCACTAGAAAATAATTTGTCAATAAAACATTGGTTCCAAGTTTCTAAGTGGCATTTTGTTTCTAGAGTGGCACCAAAGTTCAATTTAAAAGACATTGAATACAAAATAATGTAAGTTATAGGAACCACCTACAAAACTCAATAATAGAGCTTGGTCCCTTGTTCTACCAAGCCCTTCTTGCCTACCTGTGATATTGTTCTATACCCCCCCCCCACACACTGTGCACAGCTGAAAGCTATGCCTAGTAAGTAAAGGGTGTATGGAAATCCAAACTGCTAATGCACACGGCTAGAGGATAGCTCTCTGCCAAAATCATGTACTAAGTTAGATGATGCCTAGCTGTGATACACCATCTGGGCAGCAACCACAATTTGTGAGTACTCGATTAACTTACATACACAATGACAATCCTTCTAAGACAGATACTGTTTTAGCTTCTTCATAATGTTTGCAGTCACGTGGCATTTACTTGCTTGCTTTGTGACTGGTGACCTGTGTAAGAAGATTTATCTATTTATCCCTATAATGTTGTTTTTAGGTTCTCTGTGGAGTGAAATATCAACATACCTATCTGAACAGTCCGCAAACATTATGGGGCAGATTTACAAGACCCATGCGCCGCCGGTGCATCACGTTGCGTGACCCACCGGTGGCGCAGCCTGCTAAGGGATATTTACAAGCACAGGTAAAGTCACCCTCCGTGACTTAACCTGTGCTTGTAAATATCGCCCCTGTTCACGCAACACTTTGCGTGTTAGGGGCTTGACATGGGTGATGCTGTGGGTGTTCCCACGCAACACCCATGTACACTGATGCATTTCCAGATTTACGAGAAATCGTAAACCTGGAAATGCGTCAGTTTGCTGAGCCACCCTAGGGGCGGCGTAGCGAGGTGCAACGAGGAGAAATTTTTCATTTCTCCTCGTTTTTTCCTCCTTCAATGCGTGCTGCATTCTACAGCAGGCATTAAAAGAGGAAAATGCCTGCAGTGATTGCTTTTGTGCAGGAAGGGGCCCCTTCCTTCACAAAAGCAATCTCCCCATGGCGCAGGCATCCTTGCATCATGGTGCAAGGGTGCCTGCGCCGGCGCATGGCAGCTGTTTCTGCGCCAGCGCAGGGGAGAGCACAGGAATGCGACATATCAGTGTAGATATGTCGCATTCCTGTGCTCTGAAAGTGCCGCATTGTGGCGCAGCCAAAGGGCTTGCGGTGCCGCGCTGCGGCACTTTCTTGTAGATCTGCCCCTATGTATTTTATTTAAATGTAGTCTTTTTTATTATCCACATTATATTACCCACCTATTTCATTGGTTACTATGCCATTGTTCACACAAGTTTAAGTTTAAATGTATTATTTTCTGTTATTGTAATGTTTGCAATACAAATGGATATCTATTAGAAATACATTCTCTAATCTCATTCTTCTCAGGCCATTTTATGCTGATATCATCTCATGAGGCATTTGCTGATGAAGATTGGCCATAGCCATTAACATCAACGTCTAATGGCTGTCCCTCTTTTGCATTTACTGTGATCTGCCCCCTTCCTTTTCTCTCCGCGCCAGGATACTATACTATTTAGTAGCAGAGCGCGTTACAAAAGCCTCTATAATAATATAATAATAGTGTGAAATTCATATCTGAAAACAAACTTCCTTTTGGATCCATGTTCTACTTTGTGCATAAGTCTAGTTCAAAAATAGAATTCTGTTTTTCCCTGTTGTTCAAATAGTTTACATGATGCTGGACATGGTCCCTGAATTCTGTCCTGAATTCTGTAAAAATAAAGAAAACAACACTAAATGGTGCTGGAAGAGTACACCCTAATCTTAACCCTATATGAATGCGCCCCAAGGGACCCACTTGAAGTTTAGAAATTTAAGAAAAATATATTAGCATATGGATTGCGGCTCTTCCAATTGCATCCACTATTCACACATTTGTGTGATAGAGTCCACAAACATTTATTGTGGGTTCTAGAAATCTTGGATCATGTTTGGGCAACCCACTAGAAGTATTTAAAGCTTTATGGTCAGTTTGCATGTTTGAGCACCCAGCTCTGCGATAATTTCAAGTTTGAGGAACTGAAATTAGGGTGGGTAAATCAGGTACTACATGGAATGTAGCTTTCCAGAAAGTTCTGTACAGTTGGGGTGGGCTTGCTGTGAGGGGTTGAACCTCCATGGCAGAGTTGAGTATATGGCCTGGCCGTAGCCCAGACCCTGATGCCAATGCATTTGAAGGTTGTTGAAATGCTCGTTGCTACCCCCTTTTAGGTTTGGAGGAGGGCTTGTGACCAATTTCTGATGTGAGCAGTTGAATACTACAAGCACCACGAGTTGGGTGACCACATGTGCAGGGTCTGTAGCAAACAGGAGATGGCTAAATACTGTGGGGCACTGGATTTTACCCCGCATGAGTGAAAGCAGGGCTAAACTGCAGATTAAACGCTGCAGCCAACACCCAGTGAGCTGCCAAAAATCGCCCACACAAGGGGTTGGTCAGCAGCACAGGATTGTGTGCAGGTCCTTGACACAAGCAGGAGGGAGAGGGCAGGGGTTTGCACACGGACTAGGGAGTGCAGGGGAGAGCAGGCCACAGTGGTGTAGCTAGACTAGCTGCCGCCCGTGGCGGTCCCTGCACCGCCTACCCCGCAGCTGTATGTAAGAATGGTAGGGTGCTGGTGTTGCCACAGGTAAGAGTGGGTGTGTGTGCTGGCAATGCCGAGGTAAGAGTGGGGGAGGGAGGCCACCGTCCCGGGGTGGAACGTCCCCCGCCTCTCCTTTGCTACGCCACTGGCAGGCCAGGAACTGCAAGCTAACCATGCAGGGCATGATGCAGGGGCATGGATTCAGAGACCAGACTGTAGGGGGCGGGTGGCAGGGACAAGAACAACAAGCTGCTTATGAAAGGCAAGTGGGAGAGGCATTTGCAGCACATCTGACAATTCAGGGCAGGAGGGAGAACACAGGGGCATGGACTCAGACAGGAGCAGCAAGCTGGTCATGCAGGGTAGGCGGGAGGGGCAGTGGAAGCATAACACACCATAGAGGCCAGTAGGATGGAATGTAAGAAGTGTGTACAGGCCGCAAGCCGACCATGCAGTGTAGGTAGGAGGAGCAGTGGCACAAGAATGGACCACTTATGGAAGGTGGGAGGGTTAGTGGCAGCATAATATATTATGGTGGCCAAGAGGGAAGGGGCTGGGGAATTCACATATTGAAATGGGTATATATGATGTCAATGAGTACCATGATGTGTGAAGGCCCAACAACGACAATACCAATAAGTGCAATGCCAACGTATGTCATAACCTGTGCCCATATTTTTTTTTTTTTTTGAAGGTTTTATATAGCGCTGGCTTGACCCAGAGGTATCAGAGCGCTTTACAAGATAAGGATAGTATAAGTCACATAGGGTATAAAAGCATATGAAAGGTAGTGCAACAAAAATTTACAAAGTACAGACAACATGAGCATTATACAAAACCAGATAAATAAAACAGGGGCAGGAGCTATACATTTAAGTAATTAGGTAAATGGTGAAACAGGAGAACAGGGTAGATAATTACTGAACAAATATAGTATGATAGATAAGAAATCACGAGTAGGACACAGGTTAGGAACCCCAATAATAATTGAGGAGGTGGGTTTTGAGGTCTTTTTTGAAACTAGAATAGGAGGGATTACAGCGCAGGTTTTTTGGGAGGGCATTCTAGATAATGGGGACATTGCCAGAGAAGGAGCGAGATTGTGTAGCTTTCTCTTTATGCAGAGGTGGGATTAGGAGTAGAGTGTTGGTGCTTCTCAGAGGTCGAGTGGAGCCCGCAGTGTGGAGTTTCTTTGAGAGGTAACGCGGAGTGTTTTGGTGGAGGACTTTATGAGTAATGCAGGTGGTTTTGTAGGCAGATCTGCCTTCGATAGGGAGCCATTTAAGAGATTTGAGAGCCGGTGATATATGATCGAAGCGTTTGCAGACTGTGATGAGCCTGGCAGCAAGGTTGAGCACAGCTTTGATTGGAGCTAGGTGTACTTTGGGGATTTCATTAAGGATAGCATTACCATAATCAATACGTGACAGAACAAGTGACTGAACTACGAGTTTGACATCATCGGTGGGTATGAATGGTTTAATTTTCTTGAGGTGACGGAGAGTGAAGAGGGCTCCTTTGGCAGAGTTTTTGATGTGAACATTAAGGGTTAGGGTGTTGTCGATAGTGATGCCAAGAGATTTGAAGGAGTTGGACAGGGTGAGTGAGCAGTTGAGTGCATTGAGGTCAGGGATCCATGATTGAATGGGTAGAGGGTTATTTTTGGGGGAGAAGAGAATGATTTCGGTTTTGTTAGGGTTGAGTTTGAGATGATTGGAATGGAATCAGGTTTGGATCTTGGTAAGGGTGTTGTTCAGGTGTAAGATGTCAGCATGAGTTTTAATCCTGTAATAGATTTGGCTGTCATCGGCGTAGAGGTGGTAATTTATGCCTGCTTGGTTAAGAATGAGGGTGAGGGGTTCCATAAAAAGGTTAAAGAGGGAGGGAGAGTGAATAGATCCTTGGGGGACTCCAAGGGAGACAGGAGTGGGGGTAGAGAGACAGTTTTGAATTTTGATATGCTGAGTACGGTGTTTTAGATAAGAGATGAACCATTTGTAGGCGGTGCCATTAAGGCCAAAATGGTTCCTAAGCACATTAAGTAGGGCTGAATGGTTGACTGTATCGAATGCTGCGGAGAGATCAAGAAGGATAAGAAGGCAGGTCTCGCCATTGTCAAGTGATTGATGAATGTCATCTATGACATTGAGCATTGCAATTTCGGTGCTAAAGCCTTTTCTGAAGCCAGATTGAAAGGGGTCGAGAAGGTTGAAATTTTCTATGTGTCTGTCTAATTGTAGTAGGACACATTTTTCAAGTACCTTTGAGAGAAGGGGGAGGTTAGTGATGGGGCGGAGATTATTTAGATCATTGGGTTCAGCATTGGGGCTTTTGATTATGGGCGAGATTTGACCAAGCTGAAGGGAGGAGGGGACACAGCTCGTGGAGAGAGAGGTGTTGATGATGTTGGTCCAGAATGGGGTGATGATGTGCTTAAGGGCAGGGACAAGGTTGGAGGGTATTGGGTCTTTTGTGTGGGAGGACGGTTTTAGATTGCCAATTATATTGAGGACTTCAAGCTCAGTGACGGGAAGAAAGTTGAGCAAGGAGGCATTGTTCTTAAGTTGAGATTTAGGGGAGTTGGTTACTGGAGATGTGGAAGGTGAGAGGCCTGTGGAGTGGTGGGAGGGTATGGAAATGGGCGGGTGAGGAGGCTCGCTGGGGAGCAGTAGGATAGAGGGCAGAGGAGAGTGTGTGTCGTCTGGAAGGGGGGATGTGGAGTAGGTATTGGAGGTGAGGACAGGATTGGATTGGGAGTTGGAGGATAGTTGTGTGGGAAGGAAGGATTGGTCAATTTTGGCAATTTTTTCCGAGAAGAAGTGGGCAATTTCTTCACATCTGTCTGATGAGGCTGTCATATTTGGAGGTGCGGGGACGTTTGGTTTCGGATGATTTTGAAGAGTTCCCTGGGTCTGTTTTTGGCACAGTCAAGTTGAGTGCGGAAGAAGGATGCTTTTTCCTTGAGGATGTGTTTTTTGTAAGTGGATCTGGCATGTCTGAGAAGTGCAAGATGGGAGGGTGAGGGATGGTGTCTCCAGGTTCTTTCCGACAGTCTGAGTGCCCGTCTCTCAATATTTATCTCTGTATTAAACCAAGAGTTTTAGGGGGTGTTTCTTTGGTTTTTGAGTTTAGGCGGGGCTAGTTGGTCAAGAATATCTGTAACAGTGTTGTTAAATAGTTCAGTGAGCTCATTCACATTTTGGGAGGGGGGAATGAGAAGAAGTTGAGCTTGGAGTTTTGATTGTAGAACTCCTGGGGATGCCTTTTAGGTTTCTGGTCAATTTCTTAGGTCTGGTAGTTTTAGGGGCAGGGAGGATTGCTGAGGTAGCAATGGTGAAGAGTATAAGGTGACGGTCAGACCAGTCAGTGGGGATGATATTGGTAACGGAAGTCAGATCATCGTTGGACAGAATGACGTCAAGTATGGATCCTTTAGTGTGAGTTGGAGATTGGCAGAGTTGTTGGAGTTCGTTGATTTCAAGAAGTGTAGTGAGGAGGGAGATGGTGGTGTCATTGGTATCATTCCAATGGAGGTTAAGATCCCCAAAAAAGAGATTTTTTGAGTTGGATAATGCAGATTGCGCCAGTAGATCAGATAATTCCTCAATGAAGGGCTGTGGTGGTCCCGGGGGGCGATAGATGTTGTGTAGACGAATTGGGCGGGAGTTTTGAGTTAATAGTTCTGCTTCCAGGTATTCGCATGAGGCGTAGCCTGGGTTAGTGATAAGGGAAATCTGAAGTTCCTTTTTGAAGATAATGGCTAGCCCTCCCCCAACTCAGTTAGGTCTGTCTTTTCTAAGAATAGAGTATCCCGGGGGGGAGAGAAAGTCAAGTATGCTCGTTGAGTGGACATTTAGCCAGGTTTCAGTGAGGAATGCAATATCAATGGATTCACTCAGGATGGTTTCCGAGATTTCCGTGGCATGTAGGACCGCGGAGCGACAGTTAACTAGCATGCATTTCAGTGGTGTGGGGTTGGGTATGGAGCGTGGGCAAGAGTGGATCAGCGAAAGTTGAGGTGGTGGTCTGGGGAAGCAGGGGAGGAGGGGGTTCTATTTGTCCCTATGATAACAGGGATGGGGGCATAAGGGAGTGGAGGGTTGGTGGTTGGCAAATTAGTAAGATAGGAGTTACATAGGTCGGTGAGGTCGGACGGGGAGAGATGGTTCGAGGTGCAGAGAGGTCTATGCTTACGGCATCGGAGAGGGAGTGATCTCCAAAGGTTGTGTTTGTTATTGGGGATGTTTGAGGGAGGGAGAATGGTGGTTTTATGGTGAGGGAGGGTTCTGGTGCTGTGGACAAAGAAGTCTTTTCTGAGTTGGGCAAATTCCGTAGTTAAATTAGATAGGTCACATTCAATGTTGTGTAGGATCTGGGCAATTGAGGAGAGGGGAGGTATCGGGAGTGCGTGGTCTGAGTTATTTGCAGAGGGTGGACTAATGTGAGAGGGGGAGATATGGTAGATGGTGTGGGGTGAGCGGTGACGGGGCTGGGAGGAGTGAGGGGTTCGGAAGTTAAAGTAGGTAGGACGAGTACAGTGTTGTGTAGGCTTGGGGTAGTCTGGGTACAGGGAAGTGATGAAGGGGCGTGGGAGGTGGAAGGAGAATAGTCTGGGGATATGGAGTGGTCATGATTAGTTGTGGGTGAAGGCCTACTGTGTAAGGTGGGAGATAGGGTAGTAGGTATGGAGTGATGGCTGGTGGATCTGTTAAGTGAGAGTGGAGAGGTTAGGTTAAACAGGGGGCAGAAATCTGCAGGTGATGTGGTCAGAGAGGATAAAAGGGCATGAAACGAATATATTGGTGTTATGGGGATGTGTGATTATTGAGGGTTGGGGTGAGGGGGTGTGAGGAAGATGGGTGTTTATTGGGGGTTGAGGTGCGTGGTTGGGGGGTTGGATAGATAGAGCCTGAGGGGGTTGGGTAGAGGGGAAGGGGAGGAGCAGAGAGTGTATGGGATTGGTAGGGGTAGGGGGTGAGGAGTTGTGATAGGTGATTGCGGGGAAAAGACAGTAGAGTAAGTGAGTGGTTGGGTCAGGGGGAGGGAGGTTTGGGGGACAGGGGGAGGGCGGGTCATGGGAAGGGAATGATAAGTAGCTGACAGGAGTTTGGGGCTACCGTTATTCAAGGAGGGGTCCGAGGAGTAAGGGTTAAGGGGGTTAGGGGGAGAGAGAGAGATAAGTGGGGGATGAGAAGTAGGTAATTGGGGATGGGGTAGTCGTTATCAATAGGGGGTTCAAGGGAGGGAGATGGTGAGGTCATTTTGTGGAGGTTGAGAGTGGAAGTAGAGTGGGGGAGGGGGAGGGGGGAAGAAGAGGTTTGAGGGGTTCTGTTCGCTTGGGGAGGAGGAGTGCTAGGCACTGAATGGTTAAGGAGGAGAGACATAGTGCTAAAGTGGTGTTCAAAGATAGAGAGGTGGGAAGGCGAGGCTTGTATAAGGATATTACCTGTTTTGAAGATGGAAATATCAATATCACCCTGAAAGGCTGGGGAGGGAGCGTGGATATTTTAAATCCATATGGGATATTGATTGATTTAGAGATAGGGAAGTGTTGGAGGAAGATGCTCTTCCATTTGGATGGACGTTTGGAGTAGAAGATGTAGTTGGTAATAATGGGGGAGGTGAGGCTGAGGTAGTTATCGACAATGAGTGTTTCAGGGTTGCGGATGAGGAGTTTATGTTTGAAATTTTTCCTTGCGTGTTTGGAGTGATTTGGGGGGTAGAGAATGGTCCAGGAGTTGGGGCCGTGTTTAGAGAGGGTATGGTCCTGACGGTGATGGTCAGTGCTGAGAAGGGGCATTTTAGGTGGGCGTGAGAGGGAGACAGAGAAAAGAGAAGGAAGTTAAAGGAGATGGGGTAGGGGAGGAGAGGAGAGGGGGGCGCTGGGAGAGTGTGGAGAGTGTGGGGTCGAAAAATCGGGGGCAAGATAAGGAGGTAGTGTTAAGCAAGAGAGGAATAAAATCAGGAGCAGATTTGATTGCAAAACAGAATTACATCATTGATGTTCAGTTGGGTAGAAAAGGTAAAACAAGCACGGTAGATATGATGAATCAAGCAAGGGGGCAAATAGGCGAGGAAATACAGTCAGGCGCAGATAAGATAGTAAAAGCAGATTCCAGTGCAAATATGGATCACATTAAATAGTTAAACAAACACGATAAAATATGGGAGTAGGATAACCAAGGGAGGAATTAAAAATCAAGAGCAGAGTAGGTAGCAAAACAGATTACATCGTAAAATTGGAGCAAATTAAATAGGTAAACAAACACAAAACCTCAAAAAGCAAAAGATAAAATCCAAAAACAATAGTCTGTGGGGGAGCAATTATTTAGCAATATGAAGCAAGTAGCTTGGTATGATATGCTCGAATTCCAGGGTTTACTCAGGATTTACACCGATGGCGATCCCAAACCTCCGGGGCCCAACCATTCAATAAGCATAGAAAAACAATATGAGGAGGAAAACAATGGCTGATGTCCAGTCGGCCCCTCTGCTCACCTTTTGCGATTTAACACCCATTGCCAACAATAAGTCCGACTCTGGCTACTCAGTGCTTTATGTCTACAAAGTGAACATGCGAAGGGGCTCATACTGCGATCGGGAGACTCAACCTTTCAGTGAACACAATCTGTGATTGTTCGCAGCTGGTTCCTACCTTCCTGTACTGGCGAGACAGAGCGACTGCTCACCCGAAGGGCATTGTAAGCCGTGGGCCAAGCTGATTCTCCTGTCAAGCTGTGTTTCAGGGCCAGACATCTCTTTCATACACGCTGCTGCTCAAAATCTCATCAAGCTTTATTTCAGCAGCTTGACTTCAGCTCACATTCTTTTGCTTAGGTCAGCTCACGCGCGCAGTCCTAAATCTGTTTAGGAAACTCTACATGAGCACAGACCAAGCCTGCCCTTGGTACATGAGGATTCGGAATAGGCAGAACCCAATCTGCAGCGAGCCGTCCTCTCGCTCACCACCACCAGGTCAACAGAGCAGGCAGCAAAGTCAGACGTGAGCCTCAGCTCTCCTGGCAGGACTTCAGGAAACTCTTGTAAGCGTGTGGGTCTTCCTTTGTTGTCCAATGCGCATTTCACTCGCCTCCAGCCGCTGCTCATTTACTGCGCCCCTCACGTAGCAGGAAGTCCTCCTCACCTCATCGGGGGGGGCGACTCAGGAATCGGCCGCCTGCCACTCCTCAGCAGCTCCACTCCCTATGAAATCGTGGCCGCCCCACCAAAAGCGTTGCACCTATGCAAGGGCACACGCAGGGCAGTCCGCGCTCCCGATTCAGCGCTCAGGGACCATCGATCGCCGCCGCATTAACACAAGGTCAGAGCAGGTGTAGATTTCCTGGTGCTAACGCACCTTATCGCCGGTTTTGTGTTCTGATCGCCTATCGGGCAGCTCGTTGAGAATGTTGAGGGGTGGTGATGTCGCGGCATGGGAGCGCCTACTCTGCATCACATTAGCGATAGTTGCGGGGATCCTCTGTGGCAATGTTTTTTTGCGGCTGCTATCGCGGGTAAACTGGTGCTGTGGGCTGTTAGCACCAGCTTGTGAATGGAGAGGTAAGTTTATCACGACTATGGCTGCGATAAAGTGCCGTTAATTCCGTGATAGCTCCTTGCGAATATGGCCCAATGCTGTGTAGCTATGCTTTATTAACAGCCTGGACTGAGTTAGAAATGAATATGAGTGGCTGTGTGATATGACAATGGCAATGCTCATAAATGGAATGCCAATGTGTGTCATAATCCATGCCTGCACAATCGTAATGATACCAGTAGCAGCACTGCCAATGTATGTCAATCATGTACAAAGGACAATGTTGTTACCTGTAAAAGCGATGTCAAGGTATATCATGATCTAGGAATACACAACTATGTCAATATCGGTAAAAACAATAACAATGTACTCTCTGACATCTGTACATGAGCTATTGAGAATGTCGATAAAAATGACACCAGTGACTGCCATATTATTTTTAGGAGTTCCAGTGAACTCGTACCATTTCTGTTGGATTTACCCAATGTGACCTCCTCATCAACCCTGAGTCAGTGATACGTGGTCAGACAAGCTCTGCAACTCGCACCCAAGCATATCAAATAACAGGTCACAGGTGGGGTTCATCTTAACTTAAGATAAACACACAGCCAGGGAATACCTTGATAGATCCCACAGATACATAGTTGCACCACAAACAGGTCTTCAGCACTTGGCCTTAATTAAACACATTTGGCCAAAGGCTCACATTCCCCAAAATTACCACAAAGCTAGATGTCACATGTAGATAGAAACACTCAGCCTATCAGAACACGACATGCACACCAGACGTAGTGATCAAGCGTTCCTCATGCCGGACATCTGAACACATACACACTGGCCCACACTAGCTCTCCCCGAGGTCGAGATCCATCTGTACCAAGATGCCAAACCTTGTGTATAAAACCAACCAAAACTTTGTACACCAAGAGACTTTCCTCAGGCAAATTCTGTGGAGACTCTCCTGGCTGCTGCGTTTAATTAAACCAACTTGTTCCGGTTTTGCCAAATGCCTCTTGTCTTTTCATTTCTTTAACGTAAATTCATATAACAGCAACACACAAAAGACCACTGAGGACAGAAAGGAGGGGGTAGGAGCTGGTCTCAGTCAACAGAAACCAGAGGGTAGGTGCAGGAGCTGCAAGCTAATCACAGTGAAGGGGCGGGGGCAGCACAGCAGATCAAGCGTATCAGGCAGGAGTATCAGTGGCAACAAAACAGACCATGGCGCACAGGAGGGAGGTGATAGAGGCATGGACTCAGATGATGGAGGGTAGGGAGGATGGAGTAGGGACAAGGGGAGCAAGCTGACCCTGCTGGACATGGGGGAGGGGAAGTGGCAGCACAACAACCGGGCAGGTAGGAGATTCAGTGGAAGATCAAAGGACCATGCAGGACTGGAAGTATGGAGCGGGGGCACACACATGGGCAATGGAGGGTAGGGGACTACCCACGTAGGTCAGGTGGGAAGAGAAGTAGCACCGTAACAGACCACGCAGGGCTACAGTGAAGTGGAGGGGGCTATGAAGTCTGACAATAGAAGGCAGGGGGAGGTGGTCAAGGACAGGGACAGACTATGACAATGGAGTGCAGCAAGCAGGGCAGCAATTTAACCTTGAAGGAAAGGCCTGCATGGGCAGGGGCAGGACAATGGAACATGGAGGGAAAGAGAGAGTGGGCAGGGAAACACACACATAGAATGAAGGGAGAGAGTATGGCGTCAGGAGAAGGGGCATCAAACAATCCACATAGTGCAGAGGGGATGGGGCTGGGGTACACAGACAGAGACCTGAATCCAGGCTGAAGGGGGCAGGGGCCGTAATCTGACCATGGCAAGCAGGACTACATTAGCAGTGTGAGCTCAATGGACCATAGAGGGATGGCGAAATGGGACAGGAGCCACAAACGGAGAACAGAGGGCTGAAGGGAGGGGGCCAGGGGCTGCAACCTGACCGTGGAAGGCAGGTAGGAGGGGCTGGGAACATAGACGGAGAATAGAAGCAGGCAAGAGGGGGTCAGAGGCATCAAGCCGACCATGGATGGCAGTAGGCACACAGATGAAAAACAGAGAGCAAGAAGGTGGGACAGAGACAGCAAGCTGGTTGTGGACACAAGCTACAGTGGGTTGGCCATCAGTGGGGGGGGCAGTGCCCAACCCCTGATTCTGAATGGCCAAAGCCTGTGAACAGTGGAGATGTTGGCTGAATCTGTTAAAAAAATTCTAGAAATGTAATGAAAAAAACAAAGGTTAAATAGCCGTAATAGTCACATCTGGTAATATCATATGTTTTTTGCTGGAAAAAAGCTCAATCCTTGTCAGGCCCCACAAACAACAGGATGCACAGCCAAAAGGACTCACAGACAGACATGTTCAAGATTCTTCTAAATAATCACATTTTAATGCACAAGTACTCTGTTTTCATCCAGAATATATTCATGTTGCTCAACACGTTTCTGAACTGAGGTGGCAAAGTGAGTTAAAGAACAATGATGGATTCAACCCAGATCTGTGACTGGGGGTGGGTGTCTGAAAAATGTCAGCGATCCATCCATCATCTCCTTGTGTTTGCTTTGCTCAACACTTTTCAACAGGTGCCAATCAGGATTTCCTCAGAACACACATCAATTCACTGTTCTTCATAGCGCAGTCAGAAAAATGGAACCTAATGTATTTTGTGCAAATCTGCCCTGCCTCAGGGGTAACTTTAATGAAAAACATGCCATAAAATATCAACAGTGCATAGCTTGAAATCCACTAAGACAACTTGCAATCTGGTTTACAGCACATTCAGAGGATGAATCAAATCATTACAGATAAACCACATCTTTGTGTAAATAAATTAATTAACAAATATAAATCCCTAAGCAACCCGTGATATGCAAGAATTGTGCTTCTTTATTGTGAACAAAAACATACTCTTCACCAAAGACTCGCATCAAATACATGTAACCATTTCCTTGCCAATGCTAATGTGTTCCTCCCATGCCTTTGTCTCGATTCAGCTCAGAGCGTGAATACACTTAAAAGTGCTAGATCTTCAAATGGGGTTTGCCTACTAAACAAAAACAAGCATTTGCAATGCAATCGATCTCGCATTTGGGACCTTATATGTATTTAGCTATGCAGCACATTAGCCTTTGTGCTGAAATATCTACTGTTCTTTAACATGGAGGACTAGTAAGCAACAAACTGTGTGACACGCCAGGTATGGGAACACATGGAGAGAAATATTGCCTTTCAGTGGGAAATGGAATAGTTCAAAGCTCTGTTTTTAATATAAAATCAGGGCCTTCAGTGGTCATATCACTGAAAATACAAGATCTGAAAAAAATTATTGTCTGCGGGTGCTCGTGGAAGACAATTTCTATGGACTGGAATCTACAGAATGCTAAAGTGATTCTGGTATTTTACTGACCTCCACTGGTCGTTTTCTATCAAGACAGTAAAATAGAGGCAGTTGAACAAGCAGAAAGCAATTCTGGTATTTTACTGTCCTCTACTGGTCATTTTTTATCCAGACAGTTAAATAGAGGCTTTTGAACAGAATGAAAGTTCCTAAGCGGAAGCAGACAAGTCCTAGGGCTGATCTACAGACCCACAAAGTACATACACAAATAAGTATATACTAAAGTATATACAAGAGGTCTTGAATGCTTGACCTAACAAACAGAACCCTGCGACTCTGAGTGAACATGGAAAAATAAACACTGCTGAACTTGAACATAGCTAAACTCAAAATGCTGTTTAACTGCTGGAAAAGAACACGTCAAACTTTCAAACCCAAGTGAACTCCAACAATAAAATGTGCCAGGTAAAACTGATGTTTTAAATTAAGCCATGCGACACAAACACACCATGTGACTGGAAAAACCCAAGAATGACATCATAACAATAAACAAAATAGTGTGAAAACTCAACACTGTAAAAAAGATATGTAAACTTTGTATGTTACATAAAAGAATTATTCTATAAACACACGTGCATAATAATGATGGATTAAATGGTCAAGCATAAACAGTTCTCGATAATGTTCACAATTTCTTCAGGGACGATCATTGAAAATCAAGCACTTTTAAGTGCATTCACGCAATGAGTTGCTTCGAGACAAAATCATCAGAGGAACACATTAGCATTGGCACCTGTATGGTTTCACGTATTCTACATGAATCTTTGGTGAAGAGCATGTTTTGGTCACAATATAAAAGCACAATTATTGCAAATCACAGGTTGCTTGGGGGTTTAATTTTGTTCATTTATTTATTTATATCGGGATGTGGTTTATCAGCAATGATTTGATTCATCATCTGAATGTGATGTAAAACAGATTGCCATTTGTCTTTGTGGATTTTCAGGTATACACTGTTGATATTTATGGAATCTTTTTCATTATAGTTACATGTGAGGAAGGGCAGATTTGCCCAACATGCATTAGGTTCCATTTGTCTGACTGTGCTATGAAAAACAGTGAATTGATGTGTGTTCTGAGGAAAGACTGATTGGTACCTGTTGAAACTTGTTGAACATAAATACATTCTGGATGAAAACAGAGTACTAATGGATTAAAATGCAATCATTAAAGAAGGAGAAGAAGCTTGAACATGTCTGAATGTAAATACTTTTGGGTGTGCATCCTGTCGCTTGAGGGGCAGGACGAGGCTTGAGCTTTTTCACAAATATTCAAATGCGTACGTACAGAGTGCACCAGAGAGTAGCACACACCATATATTTGCCCTTGAGCAGCAGAAACTTTGAAAACTTTTTCCCTAGCATAAAAAAAACAGAAGTTCACTGAAAAAAACCTACAGTTAAAGTGACGTTATATGGTAATGACGTTTTAGCTTATGTGAAAGAAACCCTAGAAATTCACTGAAAAAACAGAGGTTAAGGTAATGTTATAATTAGGTGTTGAAATGTAGTAAAAACTATTTTCAAAAACAAGAGAGGAAAAATTCATCTAAAAGGAGCAAACTTTTGACCTCCAGGGGAAAGTTTACTATGTTGGAGAATCTTTACAGATGCAGCAACATAAGAATTATTGAGGCTCCCATAACTGTAAAGGAAAAGATGCTGATAGTGATTTCAAGAACAAATTTGCCCAATATACTCATTTGCTGATACCCTTGCTGTTGCCATTGGCGGTTAGGGAGTCGCTCCAGAGACTTCTTAACTCCAAGCTGTCCAGAGTATTTTAATATAAGCCAACCAGGGGATTTTCTATGAGTCATTCAGGGCTATAATCTCGCTTAGGGCTCTTTTGGCAAACCTCAAAGGGCATATGCTCTATGAATGATTATTGAATGACTCGTTTGGATTTGGGGTTCTCAAGATTCATTATTCAACAGTCTATTTCCTAGGTTGTCAAATTTCATTACTCTCTCTCTAGCATAGTGCCTCCTAATCTAATGGTACCTCCCAGTCTCTTCTTTTTAGGATAGACCATATCCTTGGTCTTTTCAATGTTTATCTTTAGCCTGTCAGTATCACAAGAGAGCAAAACTTTATCCAAGAGTGTCTGTAGCCCTGAGCATGTTTTGGAGAGAAGCAAAGTGTAATTGGTGAAAAACAGAGCTGGTGCTTTTTTGCTTGACAAAGATGGTGAATCATTCATTCAATTTAACTGATAAGCAATGCATGTGTTTAGAAACAAAAGAAAAAGAGTAGGGACAAGACAGAGAGTTAACAAACTCCTTTAGCTACATTGATCTTGACGCTTACTTCCCCATTGTGCCCCACCAGATACTAGTGTAATGACACTCTTGCAAATGCATGATTATGTTTGTTAACCGGGAGGTTCCTGTCTGCTAAAACCTCCCACAGCTTTTCTCTTCAGACAAGGTCAAATGCTTCACACAGGTCAATGAAGGCAATATAGAGCGACCACCTCATATATCCTCTGTCTTCTATTTAATCATATGCAGCTTAAAGACATGATCAATGTTTCCTGTTTGTGACCTAAATCGTGCTTGGAGATGGGAGATGACATGTATGTCCTCTATCCATGATGTAAGTAGTTCTTACTACTAAATTGAGAAAAATCCTAATTTTAAGACTTTCGGTATTCACAGAAGGCATTTAGGAGTCCTAAAGTTAGGAGTCCTAACTATACTACTACTAAACTGAGAAAAATCCTAATTTTAAGACTTTCGCTATTCACAGAAGGCATTTAGGAGTCCTAAAGTTAGGACTCCTAACTTCTGTGAATACCGAAATGAGTAAGTGCCTTCTGTGAATACCAAAATGAGTAAGTGCCTTCTGTGAATACCAAAATGGTAGTAAGTTTAGGATTTTGTCTTAAGTTAGTTCTGTGAATCGGGCCCTAGGTCAATGAGCGACATGTTATATGTACATTTAATATTGAACTCGTATCATTGCTGTCGAATTCATCTAAGATGACCTCCCCATCAACCTGAGTCAGAGATACATGGTTAGACAGGCCCTGCGATCCAAACCCAAGCCTACCGATTGATAGGTCACAGGTGGGGTTACCCTTACCCGAAGACAAACAAGCAAATAGGGAAAACCTAGATCGATCTCACAAATAGACAGTTGCACCACACCAAATCCAATGACATTGGCCCAAACAAATAAAACATGTTTGACCAAAGGAATGCATTCTCAAAACACCACATAGTCAGATGACACATGTAGTTAGGAACATGCTATTACCACAAGGGTATAGCCATCTTCCAAATGAATATATATATATATTTTTTTAATAACCTTTTGTTCAAATTACAAGCATATAGTTATCTGGTGCATTTCTCCTAGATAGGCGTTAGTTTCATTACGAACTCATTTGCAACAATATTGTTACAGGCATGTCATACAGTAGTTATGCTGGTGTCCTAGATGTTGGGCATGATGTCCCTTGGCAATGCAAAGCATAGTGTGCCATGACAGGTATAGTAGATAACACATTAAGGTTAGGAGATTCATTTCTCATAGAGATGCAAGACTGCTCCTCCTCCCCTCACCCGAGGTCAGAGTGCATCATCATATACAGTTCAAACGAGGTTCATATAGTTTTTGGTCTACTTGTAACTGGTACCGTAAGACAGAGCCATTGTTGGCATTGTGTGGCAGGAGGTCTGGGAGAGGCTCACTTTTCTCTTTCTCCCCATCATCTGTTACCATGAGCATTGTCATGTCAGCACTGTCATTGTGGTGTTTAAACCTGTTTACATGGATCACCCTATGAGAATGTCTGTCGTTGCCCAGGTATACTAAGTAGGTGACCTCCCCTTACTTCTCTAGTATCTGGTAGAACACAGTCCATTTGTTCTATAGGGCCCTGAAGCTACAGATTCCAATACCCACACCTTCTGACCTAGTTGTCACTCAAATAAGGCAGCTTTCTGGTCATATCAGTGCTTCATAAACTCCTGGTTGGCCTCCAAGTTCTTATTTGCCTTTTACATGTAACCTGCTATTTGTGACCTCAGACCCAGTACATAGTACACAATCTCTTGCTTGTGTTTAGGGCGTCCCTTCCAAATATGAAATCTGAATGGAATGTATGAATGTTTTGTGACCGAATCACGGTTGCAAAACATAGATAGTTTACTGACTACTTAAAGGAGGTGGTAACAATTTGCAAATGGGCAGAGGTCCCCAAGGGAACCCTTCCCCTTTGAGAATGTAACATACATTATTTTTAAGGACAGGCCATGGATCTCGCAAAATAAACCTTTTGCCAGGCCCAACCCTTACTTTATAATACATATAAAGGTAGGCCCTAGACAACCCCAAGGGTAAGTGTATCTAAAAAGTATGCCATGTACTTTTAAGTTTTACATGTGCTGGAAGTGAAAAACTCTTCTTAAATCCATTTTTCACTACTGCTGCTGCCCTCTTGAATGGGTGAGAAAGAACTGGAGATGAATCTCTTGAACCCAGAAATCAGAGTGACTCCAATGGCTTGTTCCCTGGCCTCCTGCTCAGAAGCCTCAGGGACATAACAAGCTTGAACCCAGCACCTAGACTCTGCAATCTGTGAATCATGTGCTCCCAAGTGTTGCCACCCCAGTCCTGGACCCTGAGAAGTGGCCCTGAAGGTGTTTCTGCCAAGCCCAGCTACAGTCCTCATCAGAACCAATGCGAATCCCCACAAGACACAGCTGGCAGCCTCATCAGAATCGACGCAGAGCAACACCAACCCCAGCAAAACCTTGCCTCACTGCTGCCAGTTTATCGGAACTGATGTCAGGCGAAGCAATACCTCACCAAGTTTCATCACACAGTTCCTCTGAACTGACGCAAAGTGACACCAAGCCCCTCAAAGCTTTGCTGCACCACTTCCTTGGAACAGATGCCGGACAATGTGAAGTCTCCCAAAGCAACACCACACAGACCACACACCAGGTTTCAAGGTACTGTGTTCAGTGGACGCAGGGAGGTCCCTATAACCGGTCCAAGCTCCATCACAGCCAGCCTGAACTTGTGACTTTGTCCCGTTCTAGAGTGACCAGATAGCCACAGTTGGCACTTTGTGCTTCTATGCACTATTATCTTTAAAAATTCAAAGCTTCGGTTCTGCTGATTGGATTTTTGTCATTTGGGTCTTGTTTTAGTTACTATATTAAGCACTATTTTCCCATATTGCTGTGGGAATTTTTTGTGTGGCGTTTTTTACTTTAATACTGTTTGAACTGTTGCCCAAATACTTCACACATTGCCTCGAAATTAAGCCTGACTTTTCTATGTCAAGCTACCAGGGGTTGAGCTCATGTTAATTTAGTGTAGGCTTGTAACTCACCCTAACAAGGATTGCGGTTTCTGATTGACCAGCGTTCGCACCCTGTCAGCCAACAACCTAATTTCCTACAGTTACATTTTGTTGTTTTTACTGTATTGGTCTGGGATTTTTCATTTTTTTATTTATGTGTTTAATTTTGAAGTTGCTCTTGATGTAATAGATGCATATCTCTGAGAGGAAGACTTTGCTTCTTGCACCAAGCCACAAATGGAAAATTGATGATTTAGCACAAAAACCTGTATTTTAAATATGAATTAGACTGTGTTGAGTTTGTGGGACCTAAGCCACCAGCCACAGAAAGACTGTGCTATCCCTCCCATAGCTTTAAAATTACAGCCCATATAGCAGGATATTCCCTAGAAAATGTTTTCAGCTAAATGGCCACTTCATCCAGGTTATGCCTCCCCTGTTCATGGCCGGTTCAGAAACTGAAGTAATTTACTTCAACGTGTCTGTCATCTGTACCTACCTACTTCAAGTTGTCTTGCAGAAGGTAAGCACAAGATGTTACAAGTCTTTAAACAAAGAATCTTTGACACTTGACTTTAATTTTATACTGCCATCTCCCAGTTTAGTGAGTGTTGGAAAATGGCCCTCTCTGAAGGGTCACCACAAATGTTTGCCATCCTCCTCTTTTCTGACCTTTTCTTGTTGGCTTTATGACTCTGAATACTCTACCACTGCTTACCAGTGCTAAAGTGCATGTGCTCTCTCCTCTAAACAGTGTAACACTTGCCCATATCCAATTTGCATATTTAATTTACCTATGAGTACTTAATAAAGTGTACTACATGTGCTCAGGGCCTGTAAATTAAATGCTACTAATTGGCCTGCATCACTGCTTGTACCACCAACTTATGTAGCCCTCTAACCATGTCACCGGGCCTGCCATTCCATAGCCTGTGTGCAGGTTTAAACTGCCCTGTCGACCTGGCAAGTTAAACCTTTTGCTAGGCCTAAACCTTCCTTTTTAATACATATAAGTCCCCCCCATAAGTAGGCACTGGACAGCCCAAGGACAGGGTGCAGTGTATTTAAAAAGTAAGACATGCACTTTTAAGTTCTAAATGTTCTGGTAGTGAAAAACTCTTAAATTAGTTGTTCACTACTACAAGGCCTATCTTTTCCATAAGATAACATTTGGATTACCTTATTACATTTTATGAGTGTAATTTCCTATTGGGAAGAGATGTCAGACTTTAAATTGCAATTCTGAAAATACCACTTTTAGAAAGTTGACATTGTCTTACTTTAGTCATTTAGTACCTACTGCCTTTTTCCAATACAAATACATCTGGGGTGTATGACAGCTGGGCCTTGTGCATTCCCTCTAGACAGCCACACACATAAAGGGAGCTCAGGTGTGACTAATGGGCCATCCACATTCTTATGGGCCATCCTGGGCCGGATGGGTGGGAATACTTTGGCACAGACTCACAATTACACATGAATGATCTGTGTCCTTCCCCCACACAAAGAGCTGCTCAACCTCCTGTAGTTAGTCTGGCATTTAGTCAGGAAGGGAGGACCCAGCTAAGCAAGTTATTCCATCAAACAAGAAGGCAAGGACCTAATTTAGAGGTTTATGGTATGACTTCCAGTCTTTTGAAGTGGTGGAGAGGAATCCTCTGCCTTCCTGACAGAGGGTAGTGCACCCTAGTTTGGTTTTCTATCACAGAGGAGTGCTTTTCTCCACCAGAGCAAATCCCACCATCACAGTAAAATCTGCTTCAGGGAGGACAATCTCTGTGAGAACAATTTAAACATTTCTGTCCTGCATGGAGGACTTGCAAACAATCCGGGAACTGGAAATGCATTTCCAAAGTTGAAGGGCGCTTCCAATACTCACTTAAAAAAAGTATTGGACAGTTTTTTGTGGAATATAACTATATGGTGGACTACATGGTGGGTTTGCACCAAAGTGGATATAATCAGTTTCAAACTTGCCAAACTTTACTTTGTAGCTGGTCCAATGCCATTCAGCTTCTATTCAACAGCAAGCATCTCCATTCAGAGCATCAGTAACATATTTGCAGGCCACTTTGGGCAGAAGACCACTGCAAAGATCTGCAATGAGATTCAAGAGAAACACTCTGGACCATGAGACATTTTGTCCGGGGGGGGGGGGGGCGTGGCTGAACTGCCCACAAGATGGCCAAGGGCTCTTGAATGTCCGCTTCACCTGGAGCCATCTCTCTCCTTTTGTCACAGTGGCCGGCTGTTGCCGGGAGTATATATAAATGAGCTGCATCGAGAGACGAATGCGGGGGGACCAGGTATTTCTGGTTTTGCACTCTGTTTGTGTATTTTCTCCCCTTGTACCCCCCGCTTCGCTCCCCTCATTATAGGTGGTTAGTGAGTTTTCCCATTTGCTGGACAGTACTATCCTTCGGAAAACCTGTTTTAGGGACTTTGTTGATGCCTGAATGAGGTGTATCTACACTACCTGGCTTGTGCTATATATTCAGGCTTGCTTTGGTCACATTTTGCCTGATCTATTAGGGCCCGTCTGGAAATGACTGTTGAAGTGTTTTTTTCCTTTGCAGACCCATAAGTGCTTGTTGTTAACCTTCTCTTCTGACTGACCTCCTTTATTATGGAACATACTATGCCAGCTTGTCAGGGGGTCTCTGTGTCCCCTGGGGCGATGTCTTCCTCTCGCAAGGAGTCTGGAGCATCTACTAAAGGGTAGAAGAAAGATCCTGCCTCTTCCTCTAAGTCTCCTTCACCTCTTACCCTCGAAGACCTCAAGGAGGAAATACAATTAATGAAACCCTTCTTTATGGAGACTAATGCTACGCTCCAACAGATAGAAGAAAAATGGTTTAATTTGCAGTGATGTTCAGGATGCTGTCAGTAAGATAGAGTCTATGTCTAAAGAAATCTCTCTTTTAAAAAAAACAAGCTGAGGATTTGGAAAACAGGAATAGACCGAACAAGCTTAGAATTGATGACATTCCTGAAAAGTTAACAGGGTCAGACATAATTGCTTTTGTTAAGATACATATCACTAAAATAGCTGATTTAAGGAGCATACAAGCCTTAATTTACAAAGGGCCCACCGCATTTGCCCTCTGACATCTGCGTCTTCTTCACAGGGTCACCCCAGAGGAATAATTGTTCTTATTTTGAAAAATACTGAGTTACTAATCGTTCTGTCTGCAGCTAAACAAAGGAAACAAATGAAATGGAGTGGTCAGAAAATCTTTTTCTCTCAGGATGTGTCTCGTGTTACTGCAGCACGTCGCAAGGAATTTCTGTCTTTCCGTCCTGCCCTGCAATCCATGAACGCACGATATGGCCTTGTACACCCATCTTTTTTAAAGTGACCTAAAAGGAGAGATATTTTTCCTTTGACTCCCCAAAAGATCCACGGAAATATATTCTTCAGCATCAAAGAGATGCTATGGATCTGGGGAAGTCCTAAACTTTTTTCCTTTCAGCAAACAAGTTCTCTCAGTTCTTATTGTATTCATTGTTATTGTCTGCACTTATTTGCATTATTGTTTAGGTGCAAGATTATATTGTTACTAACAGGATTTATCTCTTCGCAGGCGTCATTTCCTTCCCTGGATCCTTCTCCCAGGTGTGTCGCTTCTATGTGTTCCCCAACCCTGACCTGTTGTATGTAGTCTGTCCTCGTATGTTGGTAAGTGCCTGCTCTGTTTTCCTATGACACAGTTTATTTTTTTCTCTTCTGGAGTTTTCATTCTTATACTTGTTAGCACTTTTCCAGCTGCTTTCTTCCCTTAGCTAATTTCATTTTATGAAGGTCTCTGTGGTTCTGTTTTCTGTATATGGTTGACTTCTGACTGCCATCCATCTTTCTCTTTTGCACATTTCTCTAACTCACTTTGTTATTGTTGAACCCCTTGGGGTTTATAAGTATATCTATGGCAGAAGTTGTTGGGCTTCGTGTCATCCTTTCTTTATCTAGTCATTATTCTCTGTTTCTTCTTTTCCTTATGTTTCCCTCTTTTTCTTTTCATCATTTATATTTCTGTCTTGTAGGTTCTTGCTTCCTATTTTCTGTTTTTTTTCTTTTCCCCCTAACCTCGATGTTCATTTTTCTTTCGTTATTTCAAATATCTGTACCTTGCTCTTATTATATTTCAAATTTCTCTCTATGGTGGGTCTGTATTTTCCACATAATGTATTCACACTGTTATCAATTTTAGGATGCTCCTAATGCCTTTTCCTTCTCTCTATGACTGGTAATGTTTATATTGTGTCCTGGAATGTGACGGATCAACGTAACCCCATAAAGAAACAAAGATTGCGTATGCATTTATCTAAGCTACAATGTAAGATATCAATGCTACAAGAGACTCATCTTACTGAAAGTGATATTAAGTCTCTTTCATAAGTCTCTTTCTCTAACCATTAAAAGGGAGGAGAAGGATGCTGATGGCAGATGGCTTCTTCTTTTCCTCGTTATCAATGGCACCCCAAATTCTCTCCATAACATTTATGGTCCCACTGGTTTAGATGCAAAGGTTTGGCAAAACATGTCACATATCCTACACTTTAATTCCCTCCTTAACATTTATGGTCCCACTGGTTTAGATGCACAGTTTTGGCAAAACATGTCACATATCCTACACTCTTGTTCAAACCCCAACCTTCTCGTTGGTGGAGACTGTAATCAAATTGTGGATCCTTTCATTGATATGAAATCTCATGCTATATATATATATCCCTAAGAAAATGCAAAAAACATTTGCAAACCCTATCTGTTTCGTTTCAAAAATCTTTATTTCGATCACAGATCATGAAAGATACATAACAAAATATACACAGTTATAAACGTATTAAACATGATGTGATCCAATAGTTAAGACATTAAAATACATTAAAAGGAGAACAGAGGGTACAGTGTACTGTGCTAAAGTCTATCAGGGGGTCTGTTATACAAGTCTTTTCAGCACGCGACTACGAGTAAACCACAGGGAGGTTAAAAATTTTGAAAGTGCAAAGACAACAATAGGAGAAAGATCTGTCTTTAAGACTCTATAGGCAGGTTGGAAGGATCTGAAGCCCAAGTTCCTGAGTAACGGGACTAACCAACGTTTCCTGCTCCTCTCGTAGCCCTTGCAGAAGAAAACAGCGTGAACTTCATCCTCCTTCGGATGAGCACAGACAGGGCAAGTTGCTATGGTGGAGCGAGGAGACCAAGACGCTGTAAAAAATGCTAGAGGGAGGCATCCGTATCTCCATTGAAAGAATAGTTTCCTCGTTAGCAGAGGGGAGATCGCATCAAGAGTACTTTTGAGACAGTAAGAGTCTTTCGCTTTCAGGAATAAGTGTGTCAGGGATCCTTCACGGCTGTCGTTGATAGCTCTTGTGAGCATCAGTTCGTAGTATGCTCTCGCGAGTACCTTCTTTGAAATCTTTGTACAGGAGTTGGAAGGATCCGTCCATAGTTCCGGGTAGCCCAGATCCTCAAGCCTTCCCTTGACATAGGTCAGCCACGGGATCCTCGTGGCATTCCGCAGCTGCAAGAATTCCTGGAGTTCCTCTCTGTAATTTAAGAGATCGGGGCTGCACCACAAACGCCTCCAAAAGGTTAGGGGTTTAAGACCTAGCTCCTCTGTTATTGGTCTTACTCCCAGATCTAATCTGAGGGGGAGTAATGGAGTGCTCTGGGGGAGGGCAGTGACCTGTCTCAGGAATTTATTTTCGGTGGACTGTAACTTTGGGAGATGAGTGTGACCCCAGAGCTCACCCCCATATGTTACACCCGCCCGTGCTTGAGTTTTATATATGTGAATAATTGAGGTTAGTGGACGATAAAAGGATTTGTTCGCCAGGCGCATAGTGCCACCCGCCAACTGTGCCAGTTTGATGGTCACTTTGGCCTGATGAGACGTCCACGATAGATGTTCGTTTAACGTGATCCCCAAATATTCAATATTGTGCACACGTTCCAGTTGTGTTGTGCCTAGCCTGGGTGGGGCTCGATTCTGGGGGTTGGGGTTCAGGATCATGAACTTAGTTTTTTGGGGGTTGATTTCCAATCCCCGATCATTACAAAAGTCTAGAAAACCGTCCAAAATGCGCTGAATCCCCATGGGGGATTTAGACAGCAGCAGGGTGTCGTCTGCAAACATGATTGCAGGCACCCTGCTGCCGGTCAATTTTGGGGCATCGGAGTTGGGGATACTGTTTAGGTGGGCAACAACCCCGTTCACAAAGATGCAGAACAGGGTCGGTGCGAGCACGCAACCCTGTCTCACACCTCTGCGAACGGGGAACCTTTCGGTTAGTTTGCCACCTTTGCCACACCTTACGCGAGCGTAGTTGTTGTGGTGGAGTCTCATCAGGATTGTCAGGATGTCAGTAGGGACATTCAACTCTTCCATGACTCTCCATAGCCTCGCTCTGGGAACCAAATCAAAGGCGGCACGTAGGTCTACAAAGATGGTATATAGACTGCCGCCCTCGATTGCAGCTGTTCTCCAGTAGAGGAGATTTAACCTGAAGATTTGGTCTATGGTTGATACACCCTCCCTGAATCCTGCCTGGTAAGGGGACAAAATTTCCATTTCTTCGGTCCAGGCCTGCAGTCGATTCAGAATCAGTCTACCGAACAATTTTTGGGATATGTCGATTAGACTGATAGGACGATAGTTGGAAGGGAGCAAGGGGGATCCCTTTTTGTAAATTGGGACCACCTCTGCTCCCCTCCAAGTATCGGGCACCTCCAGTCCCCCCGCAATGGCATTGAATATTAGTGTAAGATAGGGTGCCCATATCCCGGGTTCCTGCTTAAACAGGTCACCGGGCACCCCATCAAGTCCTGGGGCTTTTCCGGCAGCTAGCCCTTTAATGGCGTCCCTCACTTCTTTTTCGGTGAAAACAACCCTAGTGGGACAGAATGAAATTGTGGGACCATCTCTGTTCTGTTCACCCCCACCCTCTGTGTACAGGGCCTCAAAGTGGGTCTGCCATACCATAGGGGCTATATTGGGCTCTATTGCGGAGGATAAATCCTCCGTGCCGTTCGCCACTACGCGCCAAAATTTACGGGAATCTCTAGCTGTTAATGCATTAGTGAGGTTTTCCCAGTAATCGTGGTCCCATTCTGCCCTTGCGTTCTCCAGGAGGATTTTATATGATCTTCTCCTGGCGCGGATTTCATCTTTGTTATAGTGTTCCTTTATAGCAAGTAGCAAGTGGGCCTTGGCTTCCCTGCAAGCGGCATTATACCAAGATGTCTTCGGTTTAGGGCCATTCCTTTGCCTTGCAGATGAGAATAGGTCCTGCTCTAGGGTGGTGAGGATGCCTGCATGTATTTGTGCAAGCTCTCCTCTAGTAGCATCGTCTAAGACCCTAGTTCCTAGCTGGAAGGCATCCTCCAGTAATGGGATTATCCTTTCATATAGCCGGGATATTCGTTCTGGGTTGCTGGCCAGTTTCTCCCACTTGACCTTCCTACGATTATTTTCAAGTAGGAGGCCCGTTTTATCTTTGTCCGACCCATTGATTATTGCCTCCATCCCAGGCAGGGAATAAGTCAGTTCCAGGGAATTTTGGTCACTGTCTAATCTTGGGGTGACTTTAAAGTCGACTATTGCTGACCACATAAACAGTTTGACCATAATATAGTCCAATCTGGATTCGCTGCCGGGTTTGTTAAAAGTATGGGTACTTGGTGTGTCTGATTTGGTACGACCGTTGCATGCCCTTAAACCAAGGTTGAGGGTGAGGGCAGTTATCTGTAGGGCTAAAGGAGTCCAGGCCCGTGGGGGTGGTGCCACCGTCTCAGGTATAAGCCAATATGAATCTTCCTCCAGGGAAGGACCATCACGTAGCCCAGGCAGTGGTTCGTATTGAGCATTGAAATCGCCTCCTACCAGGCAAGCAAGATCGCTTGGGATTCCTTCTAAGAGCTTGGCTAGCTCATCCACTGTGTCAGATTCTTTGTGCATTGGAACCGGCCTCGAGTAGATATTGATTACTAGCAACTTCGATGAGTCCGGCCACTCGAGTGAGACAGCCAATAGATCATCAGAAGCGGTCTCTAAATAAGTAGCTTGGCAACCTAAGTCCGTGGCTACCCATGTAGTTAGTCCCCCAGATGGCCTACCCCTTCCCCCCCATTTAGCTGCTTTAAAGAAGGAGGCAAAACCCGGGAATGCTGTTTCTTCGCGCGCCCAAGTTTCTTGTAGAAGAATTATATTTTTTGATCTGATGTATGTACCCCATTCTGTGCAATCTATTTTGCTAGCAAGGCCTGCCACATTACAAGAAATCACTGTTATTTCTAGTGGTTGAGTAGAGGCCGTGCCCATAAAAAACCCTATCCAATCTAGAGGTTTGGTAGATGCTTGGAGAATATATAACCCGGATAATTTGGAATTCACTTTTTATTCCTCCACACATAATTTAAAATCTAGAATTGACTACATCTTTGTTACGCATCAACTTCAAATTAATTTATGCTGGAATCGGATCCATACTTATATCCAATAAAGCACCGGTTTTTATTGATATAGATCTCCCATTCGAACCCTCGTACCCTTGTAGGTGGTGTATTAACAATTATCTACTCAAAGATCCTATTTTTGTGGAGCACTTTAAAGTTTTTTTAGTGGATCATTTTCATGCTAACACTTCCCCTGACACCGCATTTCACACTGTATGGGATGCTTTCAAGGCAATGGCCAGAGGTTATATCATTGATTATATTGCTGTTAAAAGGAAGAAACTTCTCAAGGAATTTTCATCCTTAATATTGTCTATTAAGCAACTCAAACATGCTTATTACACTTTTTAACAATGATGACACTCATAAGCAACTTGTTCAGGCTAAATTGAATTTCAACAGGAAGTCGACTGAGGATGCATCTGGTGTGTTACTAAAGATCAACTCTAAATTTTAAGGTGGGTGCTATAGAGCAGGTAAATTGCTAGCGAATTATCTGAAAGTTAAATCCCAAAATTCTAAAATAGTCCATCATTGATGATGAAGGTACTACTCATCTTAAAGATGAAGAAATATTACTGTTTTACAGATTTTTTATGTAAATGTGCATACTCCTGAGTCTTCCCCATCTCCGGACTGTTCTTTTCTTGTTCAGTACTTATCTTTATCTGAGATTTATTTTTTATTTTATTATATTTTTAGCCATAAATATAACACAATGTAGTACAATGTAGTACAATCAGCAAAGAAGAAGACAAAAAAAAGAATATGAGTAAGATGTAGATTGTACACAGGTTATTCATTAACGCTGGAAATGTAAACATCACGTGGTTCCAAAAAAGAAAATGCGGACAGTTTCCTAATTCTTGAAAACAGAAGAGAGAAAAGGAAAAAAAAGAAAGAAAGAGAAAAAGAAAAACTTTGATATTCAGAGTTGGATTGCAAAAAAGAAAAATTAGAGAAAAACTAACATTTGTATAAAAAATATATGACAGAAATTGAGCCGTTATAGGAAAACCTCATTAGTCCCATTGGAGACTAGCCCAGATCCTATTGAATTTGAGCCAGGAACGAGGCCCTCTGGCTTTGGCCAAAGCAAATTCCATTTCATATACCTGTTGGAGAAATACCCAAACCTCCCTTATGCACGGACCAACATTGTTTATCCAGACTCTAGCAATGCACAATCGAGCACATACTAACATGATAGTAGCTAGCAGACTCTCGTACCTAGCGTCATCGCGCTTGATCCCTAAGAAAATATCCTTTTCCTGAGTTGAACATTTTGACCAAGGAATGGGGTAAGAATATTGGAAACCTCTGTCCAGAATCGGTTGAGCCCAGGACAATCAATAAACATATGCCTTAGGTCTGCTTCTAAGAGTTGGCATTTCGGACAGAATGACTAAGCGGATAATCGAGATCCTGCCCACTTAGAAATAATTACTGGTGTGTATAACAGCATATAGATTGTCTGATGCTGCTGTAGTTTCAAATTGACAGACGTTACCCCCCTGTCCAGTGCCTCCATTGACTCCTGTATTTCCACGACTGGTTTTTCAACCCTAAGTGTCCGACAAAATTTGGTAGCTATCTGCATACTATCATCATTAGTTGCTTTTAAATATCTGATAAGCCACGTCTATTGCGCCTCAGCCGGAGCACATATATATTCCCGACAGTATTTCAGATGGGTTTGGCATGACTAATAGCTTTTGACCTGTAACAAAAAAGTCCCAGATTTGTAAGTACTTGAAAAAAGTACTCTGCAAAAGTCCAAGCTCTGCTTTTAATGAAATAAAAGAACGGAACCCATGTTCATCGGTCAGTTGTCTAATCTGATTAATGCTGCTACGTTGCCACGCCCTCCCAATAGTGTCATGAAATATATTGGGCAGCATAGGGTTGCCCCATAACAACATATAATGGTGAAACCGGGGCAGCGAGTATTGTTTACAGATGTCCTGCCAATCCCTAGTAATTTCTCTAAATACCTTGAACCTAACTCGCTTAAAGTAGTTCGGGTCAGAGGTTTTGTAGAGCATGACCCCAGCAGATAAACCGCAGGCTAACTTATAGGACAACGGCGCCGGGCCAACCTCCGACCCACGCAGCATGACCCTAATCCATCCGAGAGAAGCAGCCCAGTAGTAGAGCTTAAAGTCTGGGAGCTTAAACCCCCTTTGCGTATATGGTAATTTCATAAACCGGAGAGCTCTCCTGGCGCGTCTATGCTCCCAAATAAAACTGCCTGTAGCGCTATCTAACCACTTGAAAAAAGACCAAGGAAACCGCAGAGGTATCGAGCGATATAGGTATAAGAATTCAGGCAATACATTCCTTCTAATTATATTACATCTCCCATAGATACTGAGAGGAAGCTGATGCCAGCTGTGCAATTTAGCCAGGATTGTCTTGAATAACGGCTCGTAATTCAGAGATACAATGTCATCGACCTCACTACTTAGAAAGACACCGAGATAAGTGGCTATTTGTGTAACCCCTAATGCAAGAGGCAGCTTGTCTTATTGAAAGTTTAAGTTTGTCTGGGTCTTAGCGATTTTCAACTTGTAGCCGGAGAAGAAACCAAATACCTCAGCCTGTCGCATGATATTGACTATAGCTCCACCAGGGTTAGCAGAAAATACTGCAATATCGTCTGCATAAGCAGTAACTTTAAGTTCCACGCCATAGAGACACACTGGGGGAATCCCTTCATTTTGTTGCAGATGCCTTATAAACGGCTCGATGTAAAGATAAATGAGCAAGGGGGACAATGAGCAGCCCTGCCTTGTCCTCCATTGAGCCATCGGTTTCTTATACAGCTTCTGCACAGAGGTAATATACCGAGGGCCAAGTCCAAATTTTAGCATAGTCAGCCAGAGAGATTCCCAGGCCACTCTGTTAAACGCTTTTTCCGCGTCCAGCATGACCATCCCTATCTGCTTATTGAGTTTACCAGAGACATCAAAGGCAGATATTGCAGTATTAATGTGAGCCGTCATATCTCTGCCAGGGACGAAGCCATGCTGCTGCTGATCCGAGTCTAGCTTGTGGATAACAGCAGAAAGGAGTGAAGCCAAGATCTTGGAGAAAATGTTGGCATCGGAATTAATTAAAGATATTGGCTGGTAAGAGCCTCTGTCGTCAATTGGCTTCCCCTTCTTAGGGAACAAGAAATATTAGTAATATGCCATGAAGTAGGAGCTTCACCCCCGCTAGTAATATCCATGCACAACTGTATAAAGGCGGGTACAAGCATAACACTAAACATTTTATAAAATTCAAGCGGAATAGTATCCTCGCCAATAGCTTTGCCCGAGGGCAGAGATTTTATAGCGTCCTCAACCTCAAGTGGTTCTGTATCTCTTTATAGCTCTATGGAGTCATAGAAGTCGAGTTGGGGCATGCAACTCTCCTGTAAATACTAATTTACAGTATTTACTTGAGTATCTTTATCTGAGATTAGGGCCGCTTTAGCTTAGCTTCCAAAGGACAAAGCTCCTGGTCCGGATGGTTTTACAGCTGGAGTTTTTTCTTGCTTTTCGCAGATTCTTCTCCCAAATCTCCTCTCTCTATATCAGTACTTAATTTCCCATAATGAGGCTGGCAGCACTTTTTAGGAAGCAATGATCTGTTTGATCCCAAAGAAGGACAAAGACCCCTCATCTTGTGATAATTATCAGCCTATTTCTCTTGTAAACTCAGACTGCTAAGTTTTGCTAAAGTTTTAGTTCTCTTCCTTAATCAGGTGATTCCCGACCTGATTGGAATTGAACAAACTGGGTTTGGTAGGGGTAGAACTTTGGTTGACAATTCTTGAGCTTTTTTGAACATTATACATCTTGTATCTATGAGTTCCTCCCCTTTAGCTGCTATTACCCTAGATGCCAAAAAAGCCTATGATCTCCTTCATTGGCTTTTTATGATGCAGGCCCTTAAATAGCATGGTTTTGGCCCTGTTATTTTGTCTTTTATAAGCCTGCTTTATTTCTCACCAAGTACTTTGGTCTCCCTATTTTACTCTTCAGAGGGGCACACATACATCAAGGCTGTCCTCTCTCCCTCCTTTACCTTTCATATTATCTCTTGAACCTTTTCTTCATTCTTTACGAGACTCCCTTATTCCTGGGTTTCACAAACACTGAAATCAAATTCACAGCTTATGCTGATAAAATGTTGTTATACTTTTCGGATCCCCTAGTTTCCATATCTGCTTTTACTGGCTTTTTATCCTCATATGCTACCTTATCAGGCTAAAAAATGTAATTTCACAAAATCTGAGGTTTTTCCATTAAATAAATATTGCTTAAAAGAAATGATTGCGGGTAAGGGTTTTAAATGGAACTCTAACCATATTACTTGCCTGGGGATTGAATATTCTTCCTCAATCACAAAAACGGTTCAACTCAATTTGGATGATGTCTATAAAAAGTGCTTCATATTTCAGAGAAATGGTCGCCCTTATACTTATTTTGGTGGGGTAGGTTGGACACAATTAAAATGATAATAATCCCTGTTATTAATTTTTATCTTTCCATGCTGCCACTTAAGAATAAACGGAAAGCACATATCTTTTTGTCTTCTTTATCTGCACCTAAGGACAGGGGTGGAGTTCATTTTCCAAACTTCCGACAGTACCTTTCTTTTTTTTTAATATGACACATTTTACCTCATCTCTCTTCTTCTGCGGATACTCCTTTAACAGTCTGGCGTAAATTGGAGGATTCTTTAATTTGGTCTTTTTCTTTTTCATCATGGGCTAATTTTTCACACCCTCCACATTCCTTTAAATCACTAATCATTTTACATTCTATATCGGTTATTTACCCTGTCCATACCAAATCTCTCTCACCACTGCAGGTGTTCTTCAACTCTTCTATATGGCATAATAAGTCCATTGAAACTTCGTACCGTATTTGGGAAGGATTGGGTAACTAAGGGAATAGTTCAAGTTAAACATTTGTTTTGAGGAATGCACCTTCTTTCATCTTATGAAGTCCAATCTAAATTTGGCCTGTCTGCTGCCTCCCTTCTTAAAAATGATTCTTTAAAAACAATCCTTACTCAGCGTTTTTCCCTCCTTTCCTGATCTTCCTCTCCTTTATTGAATCCTCTTTCAGTGCTGCAGTCCACCTCTTCCTCCCTTTGGGCCTCCCTTATCTATAAATATCTTCATTACTCTCTTCCGTATCGCCCTAAGAGTAAGGTTAAACTTTTATGGGAATTGGATTTGCAACATACCTTCTCGGTACACACTTGGAACTCCATCTGGTCTCAAATACATCACACGTCCTGCAATGCTAGCCCTACTTAGCCTTTATATTACTTTTATCATTGGCTGTTTTTAACCTCAATGTCTATTTCTAAACACAATCCCTGTTTGTCATCCGCGTGTTGGACCTGCTCAGCTACTCCTGGCACATATCTACACTCTTATTTTTCTGTCCAGGCGTTGTCTCTTTTTGAATAAGAGTTTTTAAAACAATTTCCGCTATTTGTTCTATCAGTTTCCCATTTGAGATCAAATCTGTATTCTTAGGTAGCTCTTTCCCAATTTGTTTAGGTTGCTCATAAGCTGGGGTTGTGTGTGGATTTATTACTTGCTATTGGCTTTCAAATTATGACTTCCAACAGGAAGTACGCAACTTAAGACACTTTTACTGGTTGTTGAAACCTTCTCTGTCACCATCAAAGGTTGGATAGAGCATATGTCACTTCCACCCACCAGCTTCTTTGGAAAGATGCCTTCTGGTCTCAGCTTACTAATTATTTATCCCCTCATTCAATGCAGATCCAGGACTGTACCTCTGTTTTTCAACTGCCATGATTTTTTCTGTTCATACTAGGGTTTTTTAATGTGCAAGTTGTTGGATTTCCATATTGATTGTCTCTGGTACAGTTACTGATTTTCTTCCCTTCTTGCTTTTCTTCTTTCCTCTCTTTTTTTCTCTTCCCTACTTATAAAACATAAAATGCTGTTTCATTAGGTACTTTTTCTTTTACTGTTTTTCTGACTTCCTTGATCAGTACTGCCATTATATTATGCGTTAATCCTATTTTGGATAATTATTTTGTATTATTTTGTATTATTTTCATATTGTTTTCTTCAAATCGTTCTTGTAAGATGTACCTTTGTTTCTTATATGTTTCAATAGAGCTTTCTTAAACCTAAAAAAAATACATTTTGTCCCACTTGTTACCCTCCAAAAATATGCGACAGGTGAACCGGATTGATGTCTTCTACTAAATGCAACACTCTAATTTAGCAGATGTCACAAGTTACCTGAATGAATAGTAACTGAACAGCTGTAGCCATTTTTTTAACATAACAATCAGCTCAACCCATGTCACATGGGGTTTAGTCTGTGTTAAGGTCCCTGCCTTTTAGTTCATGCACTCATTTGGGTTCACCTTTTTCAGCTGTTGCAACAACCTATAATTTACCTCTCGATTTAGACTATCATCTCAGTATGCAAGAGCGATGTTCTCCACCAAAAATACATTTAGTTGGCTCTAGCACCTTCTACCCTTTTGTCAGGTCATGCCTGATCTTCTCCCTATAAATAATAATGATTGTTTCTTGTTATGCACATGCGGTTTCTTCGGTTAAGTATGGGGCATGAGAAGTTTCACTTCAACCCCACATTTCAAACAACATTAAATGTATTATTTACATGCATTGGAACAAGATTTTGCCCTTTATGGGCCATCCTCGCAGAGTTCAGGAGGTCTTCAGAATACAGCAGTAAGACTATGTTGGCATAAAGGCTTGTAACCTGTGTCCCTTGAAATTCATCAAATGTATTTCTTGCCCAGTCTGGAATGATTGCTTTTAGGGCCTTATTTATCGTACATAATGCAATGCCAAAGAATGACACTACTTTCTTTATAAATGGTATGTTTCAATCAGCCTCCTCCTCTGGAGCCAATGCTCTGTTCTTCTGTACCAGATCTTTTACCCCGTGGGTACGAATTATAGGCCCAATATGTGGGTCATCTCATCGTTGGATGAGAAATCTGAAACCCCTTTTCTTGCACATGAGAAAATTTGAAATACATTAAAATCCACTTAAAGTGTTAGGAATTAGCTTATCTTGAAGTGTTTCTTTGTAATGGTATGGCTTTTTTCTGACTTGACAGACACCACTTGCAGGTGAATGTTGTGAGATACCTATAACATAGAATGATATGGCAAGCTATACCATGACACAGATACAACAGTATTTATAGATATACCTACTGGTACCTGACAACACATGTCAAAGTTGAAGGATCACTGCAGTCTAAAGGAATCTACTTTGCTGTTAATCGCAATTTAGTATGTTGTGCTGTTAACTGTTCACAATTGATTCTATAAATAGAGGCATTGTTAGAATAATTTCATTATTTTAAAAATGATACTCTACCTTCTCCTTTTAGGTATTTTTCCATGAAGTCTCCAAAACTTGTGGTTGGATCCAAGTAGGGTAACAGCTTTTCGAAATAGTAAAACGAAGTCAAAACATCTTTAGGATTTCGGAGTACGTAAATGATCTGTAAAGCAGAAAGTTCAATTAGAGGATAAGATAAGAAATGGAATTTATCTTTCTGATACAATACATTATTAACATAAGGTTGGTCTTTCACTCCAATCCAAAACAGTACATTGATGTATCAACTGCTCTGCTATTTTGTAAGTTGTAAAAATTCAAAATATTCCCCCCAACCATTTTGATTTTCAAGAATCTTGTAAGTAGCTCATGTGCTGGAAATGTTGCACAGCATGTAAAGGAAATTATGACGATGCCATTACTGATGTATGCAAAACATGTGATACCGCCTCTTTAGCTAAATAGTAGAACAACAAATCCTTACTGAAGTGGAGACATTAAACTTAATGTACTGCTGCTTTTATGTCTAGACCCAGCAGCACAGCAAACTGAACAACACCTTTGTACCCTTTAACCCACATCAACCACAGACAGAAGCTGAAAGTGGGAACACTGTTATTAAGGTACTGCAAATTCACTCCACCCACCACACATGTATACAAATGTAATATTTATGGACTATGTAGTGTAGAAGAATGAGGAAGACTGGCATTTTGTGCCATCTGAAAATATGCGGTCAGTTGACATTGAGGAGGGGTAGAAAGAAAAGTTTAATGTGTTTTTACTACGCCCACATCAGGCAATCAGGATATTTTACAACAGCATATAGTTTTCATCAGAGTTCTTCTTCTTTTATTATACCACAGCATTAGTGTTGCTTAGATTTTTATATCTGTGATCTCATCAGAAATAAATGGGTGATCCCTAAATCAAATTCACAAATTTTGATCCAAAACCTGAAAAGAACTTACTTCTACATACACATCTATGTCGCAATGTGTACAATCTTCTACATTAATCGTTTTAAGAAATAAATATAACAATAGGAAACAATTGTTCACATCAAATCATTAGGTTAAAGCACATTTGAGAAGTTTAGCTTGAACATCAAAGTTCATAAAATGATCTTCTCTTCTTTTAGGTCTGACTTGATTGTTTTGCTATTTTTAAAGCTTAAAGGAGTTCAAAAAGAGTTAAACAAGGTGTATAGGTAGACAGGTTTTTGCTTCACCCCTATCTTTTTATTGTTCCTTCTCTAGATGCATTTGATTGGTCAGCAGATGTGGGATTCTGCTGCTTGAATTGCCACAGGAATGCATGGACTGTGAAATGTTTGTAGATTGTAATGAAGGTACTTTGTTTTCTTTAGCTTATATTTACTTCTTATTCTTCTGGAAGAAACTACCTGTGTTCATTATAGTGAGGTGCCAATTGGGTATAAAATAGGTTATTATGCCTCACCCTAGGAGAAGCGGGTTGATTTCCTGGGGAGTTCCTGTATTAAAGATGGCCACTGCATTGTAGCATAAAAACATGGCAGTGTCGTCACGCTTTTTACATGCCATGCGGGTGAGCAGGGGGATGGCTTATCAAACATGCGTTTAATTGCTACATACATATTTGTAGTGATAAAGGGAGAACTCCAGCAAGATAACTGGTACCAATACTACTCTTTCCAAAACTCTTACCAATCCAATTCTGTTCATGTGGAGTGAAGAAAGGGTGAAATAATGAAACACATATCAACTAATGCAGACCAACACACCAACAAGATCTTCCTTGGGGATTTCAATATTCACTGGAATGACTCAAATGAACCCTTCCTGGACACCTTCAAGGCCTTCCTTTCAGACCCCAACCTTACCCAGTCATGTAATGGCCCAACACACAATAAAGGCACCACCCCCAATCTAATCATAGCCAAGGATATTGTCATACAATTGGAATCCATATCCCCCTGTGATTGGTCTGATCCCTACCTAATCTCCTACCTCATCTTAGAAAAGGCACTGACCCAGACAATGGTCCAAAGACTTGAGAAATAATAAAACAAATGATCTTTCTTCTGTTAGAAACAACCTAGTACCTCTTCCCACAAACATGAAAAATGTGAATGATCTCACCAAATACTACATCCAATACATGTCAGACATACTTGATACCATTCTCTGCCTATTTCATTGAAAAGACTACGAAAAATTGAATCGACCTGAAACTCATCTCCCAGCAGCTAATAAGCCAGGTGCATCCCATTCTCCTCCCAGTTTATCACCTGGTGAGACCCCCTCTTACTGGTTATAACACAAAACATAAGGCTACTTGGAATACCTTCAAACTTCCAGATGAATCAGATATATTCAAAACAATAATATCTATAAAACCCTTCAATCACTTTAATGATGATCTGCCTGCCAAACTAATCAAAGAGCATAGATCCTCCATACTCCCGCTTTAGACTAAGATTGTCAATGAATCTCTCTCTCAGGGCATGATTCCTGATTGCCTAAAGATAGGTCAAGTTACGTCGATCCTAAAAAAACTTAATGCGGACCTGTCTGGCCTAAACAATTTTTGTCCAATTACAAACGTCCCGACACTAGCAAAGTTACCTGAGAAATGCATACACCTGCAACTCTGTAACCACATTGCGCAGTTTCATCTCCTTGACCATTGCCAATCTGGCTTCAGAATGGGACATAGCACTGAAACAGCTTTCACACATATTGAAGATTACACATCAAGACTGCTTGACTGGAACAAACCATGCTTGCTTATACTTCTGTATTTTTTCTCTGCATTTGATACGGTCAAACATGACAGCGTAATTTACCTGCTGGAAAGAAGGAAGGGGCTATCTGGTTCCATTTTAAACTGGTTTGCCTCATTCTTACATAACAAAGCTCAAAGAATCAAAGTCAATCAAACCCTTTCTGACATTATGCCAGCCTCGATTGGAGTGCCTCAAGGATCCATGCTCTCACCCACGCTATTCAACATGTTTAGAGAACCTCTTCCTGAAATGCTGAGACACTCAAACATCCATTACCACGTGAATGCAAATGACACACAATTGTACTTGAAAAATGTCCTCACCTGAAGTTATCAAAACTCTCAACTGTACCCTACTGAAAACCCAACAATGGCTGAGCTGCAATCACCTTATGGGCAACACACTCAAAAATTAATTCCTATTGCCCCAAAATTTACTCAGCCTCCATATAAGAGTGGTTCAAACAACTTACAGCTCTCAACTGCGCCCCGCGGGTTATTGACTAAATCACTGGGTATAACATTGGACAAATACATGAATATGCAAGCTCATATCAGTGCAACTACTAGGGTACTCAATTACCAACTAATCACACCAAAGAAACTCAATCCCTTTTTCCCCCTGATGAATTTTGGTTATCAGTTCAATCCCTAGTCATCTCCTGATTAGATTACAGGAGTGATGCTCTTGCTGGCTTGCCCAAAGCAAGGTTGTGCTGCTAAGGGCACATTAAACTCAGCTACTAGGCTCATTACTGCATCCAGAAGATTCAACCACATTACACCAGACCTAAAACGTCTAAACTGGCTCCTGTTTGAAGCAAGGATCCAATTGAAGATAGCATGCATGACACACAAGTCCCTTCACCATAAGACTCTCTTTTCCCTGACCAATAAACTCTAACTGTCTGGTGGTAGTAATTTCTTAAGAAGTGCTAACTCACTATTGTTGAAACCACAGAATCTCAACAAAAAGAAAACTTACAATAGCGCCTTCTGCTGTCTAGCCCCAAGAATATGGAACGCACTGCCACCAGAAATCAAGTCAAACCACTCAACTACCTCCTATAAAAAGAAGCAAAAAGTCTTCTGTTGATGAGTGTTGTTTAATAGTAGCCCTGAAGACACTCAGCTTGAGTTTTTTCCTGTAAGTGCCTCTGGATCCTGAATCCGCCAGGCCCATTGTCTTATTGTGTCTGTATTGATGCTTGTCTATTCGTTATTGCATTTCTCCCTGTATTTGTAACTTGTCTGCTATTTGTTAAGCTAAAACTCCTCAAAGAAAAAAATGGCCATCAGTGAGACCAAAGAATCTCTGAAGATGCATGCAACTGTTGGCCATTTTGGAACTACAGTCTTTTTAAAAACATCTCATCTTTAATATGTTTACACAAGCCTTAATTTTAATATACAGGTCTAATATATAAATGTGAGTCATTTTCATACTGATTTAAACCAAATAAATATTTGTTCTGTGGGTTGTGAATGGAATAAGAAGGTGAGGAGGGTTGTGAGGCTATAGAGACTGGTCTGCAGTGGAAGGGACGGCAGCCATAAGGGTTGTGCCCTCTAGTGAGAGGGATGACAACTGCCAACACTACTCACATTGTAAGAGTATGTAGGCGTGATGTCACTCTCCTCTCAATGAATAGTGCATGGCCTGTGCCTGCATAGTAGTGGATTCTAATGAATTAACTCAAATAAACGTATTTACATAGTGGAGTTCAACTACCCAACCCATGCAATATTGGGCCAGCCAAGAACCAGAGCTACAAAACAACACACATCCAATGAAGTCCATGAGGCATAGCAAATCTATACACTATGCCAACCCCATATTAAAGTCTCCAATGTATCTTGGAAGAATGGAAGGTTGCTCTGGCTTGAGTTTCTGTAACATGCAGATTACACCGCTAATCCCTCAAACCCACTATGCTGGCTTTTATACATTTCCATGAACTTCCATTGGGATGAGTGAATAACATTTTATACAGTAAGCAAAATATATTTTAGACTTGAGTCAAGACACTAACAACCACTTTCAATCACATGTAAAAGGTGTTAATCACTGCCACTGTTTGCATGTGTTAGCATATAAAGTCCTAGTCTGTATGCTTTGCCAGTTGATGTTTTACTTGTCTCCCTGATCCTAGTTATATCAACAATACCACAGATACAAAACTACAACCAACATAACTCAGCAAAACAAACCCTCCTGAAATAGACAACTTAAGTGTGCAGTCTACAAGGAGAAAGCAAATGAGAAATTGATGGAATCGGTAATGTTGTGTACATTCTAAGTAAGTAGCAGCTCTTTCTCAACAGAAAGAAGGCACTGAACTAGATGAGTTACTCAGTCGTGTCAGCCTTTCCCAATTGTTTCACTACAGAGAATACAACTATCCCCTGATAGGGTAGGTGGTCATTAGAGAGTTAGAGACAAGACAGTCACTTTTTTTGTAGGGCGAATTAACCTTGTGTAATGAAGATACACTTAAAATTAAGTTCTAATCAAATCTGGACCACCTTGTCACTTCTGTGGTAAGGCCTCTGTTTTAAAAGGCTTTCATTTTTGTGTTATCCAGGAGCCAATTAAATATCAAAAAAGGTATACCAAGAGAAAGAGGTCCGTCCAATAGCAATAAATCCCACAAAAGACATTTGGTCCTGAACCCAGTCGCTGAGTCAGTGTGGCCAATGTATTAAGTGCAAAAGAAATCTCAGACTGTACATTTGCTCAACATTTTCAGCATAATGTGCAATCACATTAAAAGTGCCCCAGTGTTTAGTTTTCCTCTTCAGGATTTAGTCATTTTTTCATGTTATGCTCGGAAAAGTTGGATCAAGGTCCACAATGCTAGATTTATTTAGCATCATTGACACCAGACCTTACTGTGAGTGACAAGTAGGATAACATGCCCTACTGGCTTTGAGACAGCCTAAAGGGCACCATCATCTCATCAGCATTGTTTGATGCCAGATGTACCTGTAATCACATAGGCTCATGCATATGGATAGATGTTCCTTGGGAAGCATAGTAATCACCCCTTCATAAGTGGAATAATTTCTTCAAGACTTAAAATTAATAAAAATAATGATAATATAGTTTATCATTCTTTACGTATGTGGTGCTTTATAGCACACTTGGGCCAATTCTAGGCATTGTAACTGGAGGTGTGACTATTACCCAATTTAATCATACCCACCTTATTAATCTTGGAAAAATAGAGGACTGAAGTGCCCTTGCCAGGATTCCTGCTTCTGACCTGTGTTTCACCACAGGACAGGTTAATTCACTGAACAATCTCATGTTGTTCTCGTATGCCATGCTTCACAAGTCTCCTTTCTCCCCTTTTTAAAAAATTTGCAGTAGTAGAAGAAGGAATTGAGGTCAGGAAATAGGTTAGTGCAGTGCCCGTGATACCTGTTACTCCTATTTGTGAGAAGAAATACAAGTATTCGATAATGAAGGACAGGAGAGGTCTGATTCCAGAAATATTTACACCAATGGTTTTCATTTAAGAGATAGGATAGAAATTAAGCTAATCTGAAGGGCAACATCACATCCAAAACAAAGTCATAGCCATGGGCTGGTTCTTCGTCCCAGAGATGTTGAACCTTTTAGTGCCAAATATGATAACCAACTGGTGTATAATAGAAATCCATTTAGAATCACAGTGTGGAACTCATACATGGACGATCATATCCTGGTTGGAGTGGCGGTGAGAATAATTTTCTGGAAATAAATTTGAAGGAGGTGCACATCATTTTATGCTATGCCTATGCTCAATTACACCCTTTAACATTACTCAAGCTTCCACTCCAGATGACTTAAAGACATTTGCCAAGTGGACAATTCTTGTAGAAGGATGATTACTTCCTTAACAGTTGTCCACTCCTAAAGAAATTGCAATAAAAAAGGTACCAGCGAGCTATGAAAAGGCCTCCATTTACACCCAGATAAACTTTACTTACTGAACAACAATAAAGCATGTTAGTACTTATTTACTCACATTTGGAAGCTACACAGCAAAGATGAAAAAATTATTAAACACTGGCATATTCGGCTAGAGCGGTTGATCTTGAAGCTAGGGCACCGGGTTCTAGTCTCGTCAAGGATGCTCAACATCATGTGATTCTGGGCAAATCACTTAATCTCCCTGTGGCTAACAAAAATGGATGTGTTCTTCTGTAACGAAACTGTGCTCATGTAAAGCACTCTGATACCCGATGTCTCGGGTCTAGTTCGCGGTATATAAAACTCTAAAAAAAAAAAACTTCTGCTAGTTCGAAGAACCAATATTTGCTTTGGAAAGAAAGCATGCCTTAAAACAAGAATCGGATAGTGTAGTCACATGTAAACACCATAACATTGAAACCATATTATCAGCATTTAATTTAACTCCAATCCATGGGTATCAAAAATGTGGTCACCTACTGTAATCAAACATTCTACTGGTGCAAGTTCAAATATACGAGAGTTTAAGTCAATCACAAGAGTCCACTAACTTTAACACCCACTACATGGTGTAAGCCAGTACTTCTACATGTGGATTCAATTACATTGGAAGGACTAGTCAAGAAGTCAAAAATGCATTATTTAACACAATTTCAATTTATGATAAAGAATCATAGCCCTAAAGGTGAATCTATTGTATGGAGAAAGGACTTAAGAAAAAGTTTACGGAATTCATTCGACATTTGGAAGCAATAATAAGTAACAGTAGTTACCTAAGTCTCACATATTGTGGGCTAGGAGAATCACACATCTTGGGAGTAGGGAAGCAGGTCTTGAACAAAGGTATTTTATTGATTAAACCATGGCAAAACATAAAACACTACAGAGATTTTACATGTATTGGTATTACAGTTAAACATGTGTCCAATTAAAAATCGTATGATTAACATCTTTCGAGCAAAGTGCATAAAATTACATAATTAAGTGATCCTGCCAGACAACACTAGTTTGTTCAATAAACATGACAATTTAAATTGTTTTGCAATAATTAAAGGATCACAATGCAGTTGAAGACTTACATGTAAGATAGTCTACCCAAAATAAGGTTAAATTGCATTACAAATACTTTTGAGGAATGGATATACTTTTCAAGCAAATAGAATATGCTACAGCAGGAATCACCAACTGCAGCACTTCACTTGGACATGGACTTGAGAAGGTGAACTCTTCAGTGGGACTGACCGAAACCCTATATCCAACCTGAGCTCCGTTGCTTTTGGCTTGACCTTGTGAGGTTACCCCAGTCTAGTGCGAGTAGATGATGGCAAGTAGCGCTTTTGTGCTGCTTGGCTCTATTTATATCTGAAACTTCACAAATGCGTAATTCCAGTTCTACTGATTGGATTTTTGTCATTTTGGTGTTTTATTATTTAGTACATTTTACTCTCAGTTTGTTTGCGATTCTTTTCTTGTGTACTGTTATCACTTTATTACTGGATGCAATGCTTGAATTAATCTCAGCTCTAGGTATTTACTCGTGCCACATCATAGTCCATAGTTATTTTGTACCACACATACTACCTCAGTTTGAACCCAGCCATATGCAAATCAGTCTTGACCCTGCTTCAGTGTGAACAGTCCAGTCTGAGCTGCCAGGTCAGGTTTTCCCTGAATCAGAATGTAAGACAGGTGTGATAGGTATGCCCAGATGTGGGTCCAATGCTCACTGTGCCACTGGAAAACGGCTATACCAGGTTGATAAGCCCTAAGTAGGGTGAATCCGTACTGGGTTGATTGTGTTCTAGTCCAGGGAGGCCCAGGTCTGACAGTTCGGGTTGTACTGCTTCCCCTAAAGCAGTATGAAGACGTATTTGAATATGGCTAGGTCCAAACTGAGATGGAATGGTGGGCAAAAATGATGAATTGGAATGCAGCACTGAGCAATTGCGAGTGACTGATATTAATTCAAGCATTCCATCCATTAAATTGTTTTTGATGCATGCTGTAAGTTAAGGCTGACTGTAAGCTAAGCACAGGCTTATTTAATCACTTTTGTGGTTTACCCTGACAAGAATTGTGTTAATTTTATTGCTTGAGTGGGGCCCTCACAACCCAACTAATAACTCAGTGTCCTACAGACACACCACCATGTTGTCTGTAACAAAGGTTATCAAAAATCAATACAATAGCAAAAAAAAGCATTGTCAAAACCAAAAGGTTTAGCAGCCAAAGCTAGACCTATTGGTTTTTCAAATGTAAAATATGATACAATTGATTTTAAATTTAAAAATGTAGTTCAATAAGGTTGTGATTCGCATCTTAGGAATGTACAATTAAGAATTAGCTTGTAGTGCTTTTCCTACAAATCATATGAAAATAACTAAATATACAAAGATGCTCCTGCACACATTGTTAATTTTGTTTCAAATCTAAAGGTAGAACAATCATGGTTGATTGCCCACCAGGGCACTTAACGTTGCACATGTACATTATGGTAGATCGAGGGGTGTCCCCATACTAATATATTGATTTATACAAAAAGAGGATTGCATGTTTCAAATGAAAATGCACAATACATTGTTAATGTGATTAAGTTGAAAAAAATACAGTGTACTCACAATAAAAGCAACCTTGAAAGAAACTATTACTCTGACATTTCTTCCATTGCAAGCCTGTGGATGAGGGGGGACTAGAACCAGCCTGTAGAACTGATGGCACACTCATACTGAGTTAGGTTGGATTCAGTACCATTTTCCAAGACTCAAGCTTTACTCTCCCCCTATCACTCTTTCCAGCTTCATTCCTTAAAAGGGAACCAATCTGTGAATGTTTCTGAGTGGAATCTCAGAGGACGGTGGAAGGGTACTCATAATCGAGAGAGTCTGCATAGTAAGAGCAGATAAGTCCAGTTAAATTAAACTTTAGTCTATTTGTCTGTCCTGGCTCTTTCTTATTCTCAATCTGTATATTAGGTCCACATTATAGAGAATATAGTTGGATAGGAAGCAACACCGGGCGGTTGAGGCCTAAATGAATTCTATAAAACCTACTGGCCAAAGTGAGCATTACTTTTGTAGAAAACCTTGCGAGTATAATGTTTACAGATTGCACGGGGGTAACCCACTTGTCCTCTTATATATGTTTTTGAAAATTACAGGCCTGGAGACATTTGCTGAATTGAACATAGCTCTGGTGGAGTGTTTTCAGACACTAGATGAATAGTGTGTCCTGTGAAGAATTTTGCAGTGGGAGACATAAGGAGTAAATTATCAAGCGAAGGATCCTGATCTACACTTCATTCAATACTACTAGTTCCAAAATATCAAGTTTTCTGTGAAACACAGTACCCTGATTCTAGCCAAGAAAATTTATAAATACCACTTGATACTGAGGTTATAGTGCATTCTTAGGCAAGGAGGCATGAATGCATGGAAAAAATGTGGGTAAGTAGCTCTTCGATCAAGTTAAACTCAGTTAACTTGTTTAAAACAACACTTTGGTGCATTTGCAAGACCACTATGTCTAATGGAACATATTTCATGGTGCACAATCAGATAGAAAGTCAAACTTGCTGATAAGCGTAGCTAATATTACTGTGGCTAGGAAGGAAGAAGAATAGTATCAATAGTGTTTGACAAGATATTTGAAGATTATTTCTAAATTTCTTCCAATGGATTCTCTTTAAAGCTATACTTGTGTGCTTGTACAGGACATTATTTGATTGCATGATTTGTACTGCAATTAAATCATGAAAGACATTTGGAAAGAATCATAAAATGTCATTGGAAAGCTATAAAGTTAATTTCACTTGTTTCCTGGTGGCCCTAGGTATGTTTTAACACCTCGCTGTCAGATTTTATTCAGCACAATAAATAATGAATCCGACACTAGAGAACTCGAAATCAATGCCAACGGCAATGAGTTTGATTTGTGGATAGAGTTCGGTCTCTGTGCACACAGGAGTTTAAGCAATTACACAGCAATTACTGTACAACCCACAATTTACCTCTGCTAGATTGCTGCCAGTGAAACCTGTCAAAATGCAGAATATAGAGTGATACATTCTGATTACACATGTTCTGCCTCAGTATTGAATTATAATCTTGGAACAGGAGGGGTTTACTGCACCCAGTAAATACTTCACCTGGGGAATTGGTATTTACCGTGTGTGGTAAATCTCTTAGCACACTCCTAATCTTACTTATTATTACAGCCCCCACCGGCTATTATTATAAGGCTATGCTTCACACAATTACCTAATACTGCCAAAAGGAACCCAATTTGCAAGAGATTGAGCGTTACCGGCTCAAAAGATGCAGAGTGAAACCGTCCCTTGGCCACAACTCTTTTGTAGAGGTTCACTTATCCTCTGCCTGAAAAGTTGCATTATCAGCATTTACCTGTTCACTGAGAATGTTTTATCAGGTTAATAACAGAAGCTGTTCATATTATAATCAATGCTGAGCCAATTGTAAGTTAAGCTGGAATTTTAAACTCCTTGAACTTGGTAGAACTTTTGTTTCTTCTGCCCTACCACTTTCAAATTTCACCAGTCACTACTGTGAGGGTATCTAATGTATTGCCCTCTACCAGTCCCAAACACCCCCGTAATCCTTGCTGCCTTTGTGACGTCAAGCACATTAGAAACCAGTGAAAAGTAAAACAAATAAAATTGCATACCTTTCCTTTTTTGCATGTTAGACCCCTTGGCACCAGGTAGTATGGAAGATGAGTGCAAAATACACGTGGGGAGGAGCGTGTTTTGGGATCGCACATATTGAAGTCATATTCAATCCATGGCACTTGATTGAGAGTGTCAGTATTTTCAGTTCCGTTTCGATAACCTTCATTATAAATCAAGCTCATGACCTGCTGACTGAACACAGTACCTGCAAAACAAATGTTCATTGCATTCACCTTTGGACCAAACATTTTATCTTATAAAAATTGGAACAAAATTATGTGACATTCCGTATATTCTGCAGTTTTGTAAGGTGTTGTGATTTATGCTCAATTATGTTGTGCCTATGGCTGTAGGTTACGAATCAACAAGTGTTGTACAAGGAAATACTTTTTAGGGACTTGACAAAAAGAAGTTCAGTCATGGGTGTCAAAGGTATGAAAAAATAAACTAAACCTTTTTGTAGCAACTGAAGAAACATGTACAACCAAAGATGCAGATGTTTCAGTTTTATATTTGAAGCATTGGATTCAAGAGACTGATCATCATGCTGTAGTCAAACAAAAGGTGCTCCAAGTGAGGGCACAAGGAGAAATGAAAATCAACTAATAAAGGAAAAAGTACAAGGAAGATAAGTATTAACAATAGGTACAAATGGCCAATACCCATGGAGTTTAAGACTGAAATGATTACAAACACAATGATTTGAGCTTTTTAGTTCTAGCACCCAACAGAAAATGATATGGGTAAGCCTGTGAAATTTAGACATTTCAACTCCTACTTAGATAACTCACGCTGGGGTTTTTATCAGGACAAACATTTGGCAGTCACCTACAAAGTAATATATCCAGAAGATAAGTCTCAACTCAGTTGTAAGTCTGATTGAGCAAATGGAAAACACAGGGCAGAGAACTTTGTCTTACCCAGCCCGATCAATCAGGGGCAAGTTCATATCGAAACAATGCAAAATGTTTCTTTCTATAGGATAAAAAAGGAAAACAAAAAACAATACAATTAGTCAAGGGGGAATGTATCCCCGCAGCTAAAAGTTTCAAAGTGAGGTGTATGAAGAGGTCTATGAAGCATAATTGCTATTTCTTCCATAAGAGGAAGCATGCACATATGTGGTAGTGTGCACAAGTACAAGCTAAGCATGGTCAATGACAAGGGCCACATCATGATGATGAAAAACATGAGGTTCAATGATGTTGGTGGATGTCACAAACATGACAGATATCCAGTTGGCTGTATTACAAGTTCCATAGGATATAATGGAATTGTAATAAGGTGGACAGGATGTCTTTCACATTTATGACGGAGTAAACCTGTACGATTAGTTCTAAATCAAGTCTTTAGTTCCATGCTTATGCTGGGGCATGCATTAACACTAGTGGCATGCCGATATCATCATCTATACAACATCGATATATGTCATAAGGATATACATAGATATGGTGGAAGAGAGTGCGGCAAGCATTCAGTACGTGTGTAGGGTGCATGCCACATATGTAAAGTGCTCCAACAAACTGATTCCAACCTTTTGGGGCAGATTGCTGAAACGTCACTGCATACTGAAAGAAAAAGACATTGTGTCATTCTGTGTCACAATTTCCACAGATGACTGGTAGCGGATCCCTCATGCCCACAGAAACAAGGGAGCTCAAAGTGGGACCACCTGCCATTGAACCTATGAGTCCAAGTGCACAATCCCACTAATATAACTAAAAAAGTGTGTTTCCCTTATGCATAGCCACCTGCGCTTCAAGGGGGGACTGGGATCCCCCCTTCGGGTAGGTGCAGTGAGTGAATGCACCCTCATACAGGGGGATGTCTTGTGGGTCCTTCGAACCCCCGTTGTCCTCTTCACATGACTGAACTGTGGAGGTGCCCTAACTGTGTGCTCCCTTTTTGTGATGCATCTCCTGAAAGACTCTGCTCCTGTGCCCTCAGTGTGGTGCAGGAAAAGACTCAAATAATTTCCCTCATTTGAATGGGGCCACTGCACTTAAGGGAATGCCCCTCTAAGATAGCACCAGTGTTACATGTAGGCTGATGCTAGCAGTATTACAGAACGGACTGCACAAGCGTTTTCAGCACACACTGAAATAATAGAGTGCTCTGGTGGTGCAAAAAGCTGGTGGTGCTCTCCTGTGGCACTGTCCATACTACAGCCCTAGGTGGGTAAAATTTGGGCAGATTTCCACCATCCAAACGAGGCGGGATTCAAACCATCAAAATGGCCCAGCATTGGGTGAAAAAATGAGGAAGTTAATGTACATCTGCACCAGCATGCTGTTCCATGTTGGGAGTAATAAATAAGAATGTCACGTAATGATAGGGAGATACCACATGGCACTGATAACTTGCTGCGAGGCATTATCTCACTGCTATTACCGTGACACATTATTGGGCGCTAAATACTGGGAGCTATATCCTCGACTCCAATACATATCTGGTGTCCTAGTCCCACAAAAACACATTTAGTACACTACCACCACCATTTTAGAACTCAGTTCTCATCCTGACTCCAGTAACACACATGTGATAAACTGGCTCATAACATGCTTGATTCCAACCTGTATTATTCCAAAACATTTAGGGGCATGTTTACAAGCCCCTTGCGCCACTTTTGCGACACTTTTAATATGGGAAAAAGTGACGCACCGGCGGCGCAAGGGGCTTGCAGCCACTGGGATAGGGACACACCTTGCAGGGGATTGGAAATACACCTACAATGGGGTCAATGAATACAGAAACACTGGGGGAGGGGAGAGCAGAGAGAATGACACCAGGAAAGTGAATAAACTTAGATATTGAAAAGGCCTGAAATACACTGATAATAGTGAAGTTATACACACACATATCCTGAAAACCGTATACTAATGCTTGAACGTTTTTAGAAATATTTCTTGTCACCCAAATACTTCTTTTTTTATTTGTAGTAAACCCACAGATTTGGCCCTCATAGTTGTGATTTTGCTTAAGAACTAAAAGGCACAGTATGCCTCGCCTGCCTATTATAACAATTTATCCCTGGGATGTCCATGCTTGTAGATTCACCAGTTTCATTGATACCAATCAAAAGACAAGGTGAACATTAGAAGGCAGGTAAAGGCAGCGCTGTATTTCAGATGGCCAAAATAGGTGTGAGGTTGCTAGCGATATGTCAAGAATTAACAGCTGATGCTATGGCCACCATAATGCCAGTACGGCCACAATTTCCTAATGAGAGGGTACTTTATGTCTGGGAAGCTTGATGCCACACGGTGACTGGTCTAACAGACACGTCTTTTTTATCTGTTACCTTCCAAATCAGACAGCAGTACACTGCAAATATTATGCATTTGATTGGCTCCTAGCCTGTCAATATCACCAGGGAGTTTCATAGCCAGATGCTGTGATAAGCCTGATTACATTCACAATCAACATATTCCTGCAACTTGCTTATATAACAGCTGCCCATGAAGACATCTAATAAGGATGGATTGTGCAAACAGGGCTCAAAGAAGGTGTCAAGCAGCTGGAAAAGATAGATTAGAAAATGTCACTTTCCTGTGCACTGTGCAGGAAGCTGAGCATTTACATGAAAGTGATCACATCGCTGCTGCTACGAGGTCCGTCTAATACTATAGAAGTCCCCAACAACATGTTCTAACTTTCCCTGTGAAACATATTTTAAACTATGCAATCCATGACAGTTTTCACTGTTTTAAAACAGCTGCCTCATTGTTCAGTTAAGCAGAAGGTGGAGGTGGTGGTTTGAAGAAATTCATTATTTATTGCCCGTTTTGTAAGTTGTCTGTCCCTTTTCTGGTCTTAAATTGCTACAAATTGGGAAAAGTGGTAGTATGCATTCTTACAACCGCTCAGAGGAGATGGCAACTGTATGGGTTAATGCCGACAGATTTGGGAAATCTATGTGGTGCTACAACCAGTAAATAAAGTCTCACACACTGCTTCCCCATTGCATGGGGCTTAACATGTAATTGTATGGTACTAGTAATACTGTCCAATAAAGGCACATTTTCATGTACTGTGCAACTCAGAATCAGAACCTTTTAACCAAGCAATTGAGAACCAAGGCCTTCCTGAGTAAAAGAACATGATGTTTTTGTTTCTTGAAAAAAAATAATATGTTTCACTGCTCCATGCCCCTAATATTACAATAAATATCATCTGCCCTGCAATAAGCACGAATGCATATTGTTCTTTACCACTCATAAACTCCAGACAGCAACTTCATTTACAAATGTTGGCCATTTTGTTACTATCCAATTCACGATCAGGGCCACTTTTATTTTGGTGTCCGTGCCTATTTTCTGTCCCAGTCTGGTCCTGCTGTTAATTCCCATTCCATGCGGCTAAACTTGTAATTGTGTGGTACTGTCTTGATTTACCACATTGAATGGTAAATGTGCATGCAAATTTGTGTGCAAATTTACTGCCTCGTCTGTACAGTTCAACGAAGAGTCAGAGCCTTATTGTGTATAAGAGCAGGATTTGTTTTTATTTTTTTGATCAGGGAAGGAAGAAAATACATTTCAGTCCTGCATGTACATAATATTACAACAAACATTGTCTGCCAAAAGCACAAATGTATGTGACTCCAGTGGTGGCTGGTAGGGAACGGTGGCGGGGGGGACAGGGGGAGGTGGGGGGTAGAAAATAAAAAACAGAAAACTTACCTGCTTGTTGCGTCGCCACCTGCCGCCTCTCCTCCTTTGCAGGAAGCACCTGGGCTCCCGGGCTCCCTAAGCCAATGACAACGCTGCAATGTAAGGTTGTGATTGGTTCCCCTAAGCCAGTCACAACCCTGTCTGAGTGCCGTGGTTCAGCGCTCATTCGCGGAGAGGGAACTTGTGCATGTTCTCCACCAGGCTGTGTAATGCAGCCTCATGGGGAAGATGCAACTGTGCATGACTGTTTGGCCGACTTAAGACGTGCTCACCACTCCTCCCCCTGGCCCCTGCTCTGGCCAGCCCTGCCCTTCCCCGCACCTAGGAATGGAAAAATAAAATGATAATAAAGTTCTATTAATATTATTTTGTTTTTCCTCTGTACTGCTCTTAAAGCAGTGGGGGGCGCTCCTCCACCTTAGCTGAGGAGCCGCCGCTGTGCGACTCCTCACCTCTCAGAGACCAAAGACAGCAAGGCCCAGATTCTGAAAACTGTCATGAAACGCAGTGCAGCCCCAAAGAGACTGTGCTGCATTGCGTGACAGGGTGAGAGCAGGAGAGCACCATATTCACAGAGATATGGCTCTCTCCTCCACCCTTCCTAGCGCCGGCACTGATTTCAGCCATGCGCCAGACACACACCTCAGCGCCATAATGCTAGGGTGTGTGCCTAAGTCTAGCATAGGTTTTGTACAGGAAAGGTATCCTACTTTGTATGTGTGCTGCACAGTGCAGCACACATGCGAAATCGGAAAATAAAGGAGAAATGAAAACATTTCTCCTTATATTGCCTGCTTTCCAGCTGCATTACTTTTTGGCGCTAAACCCTGTTTACTAATGTTAGTAGAAAGGGTTTGCCATCAAAAAGCATGGGTGGTTGCATGGGAATGCTAATGTACCACCCATGTAACGCCCCCTTGATGCAAAGTAATGCAGAGCAGCGTTTTACTTTTCACAGCATTGCTTGTGTTACTTTTCCATACAAACCAACGCTAATACCAGTTAGCCTTTGTTTGTTAATCCTCAAATAGATGTAGTGTCAGGTTAGGGTTATAAAAGTAACGCTATTCTGATGCTAAACATTTTGTGAATCTGGGCCCAAGTCTTTAAAAGTTTAGCGCGTCTCGATTTACCATCCAATTCACAATAGGGGCCACTTTAAGTTAGTGCCCACACCTATTTTTTGTCTCAGTTTAACCCTGTGCATTATAGTATAAACAGCATCACATTATGAGAAGAAATACAATTCATAATGTAATAAAGATCACATCAACAGGTCGAGGATAGAACAGAAACAGAGGGGCTGTTTCATTGGCTTACAAAGTTGTAGAATTATGATTGATAGTTGCAGGAGATGGATGTTAATACTCCAATGTTATACTGTGTTTGGGCTGCAGCAAACTCTTTTATGACATGATCAAATAACACTGTTAAATCAAGGGCAATATATTTTTTTTAAATATGCTGTATATGGTATTAAAGAAGGAAACACGAGAAGAAAAAAAATGAAGGCCCAGATTTAATAATGCTCTGTGCAGGGGCTACTTGTGACGTAAAGTGACACTAAGAGGTACAAGGCAGCATAAGTTATTCACTAGCCACCATAAAATATACTTTGCGCTGGAAAGGTGAAATATTCACAGCACAAAAACCGCTTTGCATTGCTTTGCTTCTGGAGGTTGTTACTGGGGCATTACTGGGGTAGATCAAGCAAACACCCATTGTTTATGACTTAGAGACTGATCAATAAAAAAAAGCCAGACAGAGCTTTGCATCAGCAATGAACATCTACCTGCCGCAGGCACAAACGAGGGGAATTGTGTTTATTTTTCAGAAGACAACGACTGCATGTGTGCTGCAGTACACAGCGCACATCCAATGTGTAGGAATCTTCTCGGTTTATCTATACATAGGCATCAGTACATCTCAGCCCCAGACTGTATAAATAGAAAAACAGATGCGTGACATAGGCATAGGTCTATCTCATTAAATATTGCAACCCTTATAAAAAATTTAAAATGTCATAAGTGACTAAAAACACTCCCTTCCCCTCAGGTGTTTTTAAAAAGTTGTTTCTCATCCGCATTTAAATTAAAGGGTCTAATTAAACCTACCATTTTTCTTACTGGACCCTGGTCCATAACAATGCTTCAAATTTAATAGCTCCTATTTCAGCAACTTGATGCTCAGATGGCCCTCACTCCTGCCATAAATACAGAATTTAAGCAGATCATTAGAAGTGATGAAGCTCAAGTAGAACACTGGGTACAGGAACACTGCTGCTGTGTGAAGTACGTTTCACTCAAGCATGTTTTTTCTCCTTTTACAGAAAATGTGTCCTCATTTTAGCTTCCTCGACAGCTCACTATATTTTCAACGTGAGAATCATAAGAGGAAACATCAGACAAATACCACCCTAACATTCACCACACTTTCCAACGTTAGTATGGCACAATCAATAAATGATCTATACATTTTGTTATCACTCCTTTAAAATGCTTCCTTTTCTGACCCTCAAAAACAGACATTCACTCAAATAAATATCACTAGGAAAAAATGTCAGAGCCTTATCACCAAAATTAATGCAGTAGTTATCTTTCACATACACTTTTTGTAAACTTCCTCCTCTATAGTACTATGAAAGAACACAATTTAACACATAATTTCCCCACATTTCAATAAAATAGCAATGTTACAAGCTTAGGGGAGCACTGTCGTGAGTGTGCTTTCAGTAACAATCATGGCGCCCAGCCATGACACTTTGGTAAAATAACGGATTATGCAAGAGCACATGCACACAACGTATTTATTTTAGGTTAATTACCTAAAAGAATCAGAACTATGTCATACAACTGTAGGGGATTCTATAGCTAATGGACCACCATTCAACAGTAAAAATAAACAAACAGGCACACCATGATAGTAACTGTTTAGGTTGGAGTATGGATCTCAACTTTGCATTGGGCAATCTGACTACAATCCGTTCAGCAACTACTTGGTAGTGCCCTTATTCGTGGAGAATATTACTTAATTATTGCCCCCATTGAATTGTAAGGACACTACAGCTCCTTCACTGCATCTTAGGCATTACATAATTTCTGACGGGGGCAGGGCACTCTCTTTTTTTAAATTAAAAAAAGTCCCTTACTCTATTGTTAGGTTGACTTCGAGACCTGCTGTAATCAGTCCGTATGCATCAAGTCTATCCCCTTTCTTATCAATGCTTTTTATTTGTCTATGCCAGTATTCTTTAACAATCCTTGCTTGCTTGTGGTCAGTCCTGCCTTTTCGTCCTTCCTTTCTCTCTTCTGTTTCTCCCACAGAGCAAGGACTTAGGACTGTCTCATTCCGCTATGGTTCTTTATCTGTTCTTTGGGGGACTATTTTTTTCTTGGTTTCCTGCTCTGTTACTGTTTGTCTGTGTTCACCTTCAGCGCCCTAGCTGCTTGCATTCACATATAGCATTCTTCCTCCCACCTCCTCTTAATGCCACTGTTGTTTTACTGCTACCCTTGTTACTATTGCCTCCCCCACCATGGTACCCGCTGGGTTGTTTGTTTTAATAAACGTGGACATACTTTATCAGCCCAGCGAGCGCTGCACCTGTTTCACGAGCGCTGCACTGGTGCTTTCATTCTTGTTTATTTTCTCTGCTCTCCCTCCCCTCCCAATCAGTCATGGGGCTCCAGCCTGGCCTGCCTTACACCAGAGCAGGCGAGCCAGAGGGAGGGCTGTGCTGATAGATTACAATGACCTGGCTGTAAGGCTGAAGAACTGGCGGCAGAGACCGGTGTCCCTGCTTCGCCTGCTGCTGTAATTAACTCTAATCGGATCGTCTGTCCAGAGCAAATACTTCAATTTCACCCTTCACACATGCCCCTGGGAGACCTCTCTTTTTTTATTTATGTTGGAAAGTGATTGCGTGTTGGCAAAGGTAAACCAGCTTTGGTTTTTTTTCGTTAGGGAGAGTGTTATGCGCTCTGTTTGTTTGTAAGGCAGAAGCGCAATGCATTTTAAGGAAATGCAGCACACTTCATCCTTTCAAACAAATAAACAATTAGCTTTCTAAAGCACCCACGCTGTTGACAATAATAAAAATCCTATCGCTGTTAGGCCCCCCCCCCCATGCTAAGCCTTTTTTTGGCTTTTTGGGGTAGTTTGCACTTAGGCCCCTGTAACTTTTTGTCCACATAAGGTATCTACGCCAAATTTGCGTCCTTTTCTTCCAACATCATGGGGATTTTAAAGGTAATTCTTTTTTTAAATGGGGAAAAAGTGCTGCAAAAGAAAACTTCTGTTTTTTCCCCTGCAAATGGTATCAACAAAGGGTTTGTGGTTCTGAAATCATCATCTTCCCAGCTTTCAGGGACAGGCAGACTTATGTCAGAAAACCCTAAATTCCTTACACAGTTTTGGCATTTTACTGGGATATAGCCTATTTTTGCTACTTTTTGTGCTTTCAGCCTCCTTCCAGTTAGTGGTAGAAATGGGTGTGAAAGCAATAATGGATCCCAGAAAGCTATACATGTATAGAAACTAACAGTTGAAAATAAGAAAAATTGAAAATGAATTGAAAAAACAGTCATTTGTGCCAACGTTTTCACCTGTAACTTCTTCTAAGTATGACAGATGTTTGAAGGCAATATACCGTTATAACCACTGGACCCTTCTGGTTGTGGGGATATATAGGATTTGTATAATTCACCAAGAACCCGAGCAACCCAGAGCCAATAACTGAGCAGCGTCTTGCAGTGGTTTTTCATTTTATACTGGGTATATAGCAATTCATTTGTAAAATATAAAGAGTGAAAAATAGGTATCAAAGACACCTACGTATTTCCGAAATGGGAACAAAATATAGAGTTTAGAAACAGTAGCTTTTTGCACATCTCCAAAATTGTGGTTACCCATATTGGCCTGTGAATTGTAGGACACATTTCAAAGTGACTTCTTTTTTACACATTGTCTTACATTAGGAAGGCAGAAATGCATTAAAAGTCAAAAGGTAATAACAGTTGTTCCACCTATCTGAGTTCCCCTAAGTCTCCCGATAAAAATGGTACCTCACTTGTGTCGGTAGGCTTAGTGCCCGAGACAGGAAACAGCCCAAAATGCAACGTGGACACATCACATTTTTACTTTGAAAACAGACCCTTTTTTTGCTCAGTGCCTAGCTGTGGATTTTGAACCCTAGCTCAGCCGGCACCTAGGAAAACCTAGCAGACCTATACATTTTTGAAAACTAAACACCCAGATAATCCAGGTTGGGGTGACTTGAGTGGCTTTCACTGGGTTCTGTTACCCAGAATCCCGTGAAAACCTCAAACTTTGTAAAAAATAACCACATTTTCCTAAAATTTCTGTGATCGAAAGTTCTGGAATCTACGTAGGTCCACAAAATTCCACCTACCACACATTCCGTAAAGTCTTCCAATAAAAATGGTACCTCACTGGTGTGGGTAGGCCAAGTGCCCGCAACAAGAAATGGCCCAAAATGCAACATGGTCACACCACATTTTTACAGTGAAAATGGACCCTTTATTTGCAAAGTGCCTGGATGTAGATTTTGAACCCTAGCTCTGCCAGCACATAGGGAAAACTAGCAAACCTATACATTTTTTAAAAGTATACACCCAGGGGAATCCAGGATGGCATGACTTGTGTTGCTCTCACCATGTTCTGTAACCCAGAATCTTTGCAACCCTCAAACTTTGTAAAAAAAACAACTTTTCCTCACATTCCTGTGATGGAAAGTTCTAGAATCTGCGTGGATCCACAAAACTCCACCCACCCCCACATTACCCAAAGTCTTCCAATAAAAATGGTACCTCACTTGTGTGGGTAGGCCTAGTGCCCGTAACAGGAAACGGCCCACAACGCAACGTAGAAACAACACATTTTTACAGTAAAAACGGACCCATTTTTAGCAAAGTGTCTAGCTGTAGATTTTGAACCCTAACTCTGCCGGCACCTAGGGAAACCTAGAAAACCTATACATTTTTTTAAACTAGACACGCAGAGGAATCCAGGAAGCAGTGACTTGTGTGGCTCTCACCAGGTTCTGTTACCCAAAATCCTTTGCAAACCTCAAACTTTGTAAAAAAATAACCACATTTTCCTCATATTTCTGTGATCGAAAGTTCTGGAATCTGCGTGGGTCCACAAAATTCCACCCACCTCGCATTCCGCAAAGTCGTCCAATAAAAATGGTACCTCACTGGTGTGGGTAGGCCAAGTGCCCGCAACAAGAAATGGCCCAAAACGCAACATGGTCACACCACATTTTTACAGTGAAAACTGACCCTTTATTTGCAAAGTGCCAAGGTGCAGATTTTAAACCCTAGCTCTGCCGGCACATAGGGAAAACTAGCAAACCTATACATTTTTTAAAACTAGACACCCAGGGAAATCCACGATGGGGTGACATGTGTTGCTCTCACCAGGATCTGTTACCCAGAATCCTTTGCAAACCTCAAACTTTGTAAAACACACATTCTTCTCACATTCCTGTGATGGAAAGTCCTAGAATCTGTGTGGATCCACAAAATTCCACCCACCCCGCCTTACCCAAAGTCATCCAATCAAAACGGCCCAAAATGCAACGTAGACACATCACATTTTTGCTGTGAAAACAGACCCTTTTTTGCATAGTGCCTATCTGTGGATTTTGAACATTAGCTCAGCTGGTACCTAGGGAGACTTAGCAAACCTATACATTTTTAAAAACTAGACACCCAGAGGAATCCAGGATGGGGTGACTTGAGTGGCTCTCACTGGGTTCTGTTACCCAGAATCCCTTGCAAACCTCAAACTTTGTAAAAAAAAAGCACATTTTCACCACATTTCTGTGATGGAAAGTTCTGGAATCTGCGTCGATCCACATAATTACACCCACCTCGCATTCCCCAAAGTCTTTCAATAAAAATGGTACCTAACTTGTGTGGGTAGGCCTAGTACCCGTGACAAGGAACGGCCTAAAACGCAACGTGGACACACCACATTTTTACAGTAAAAACTGGCCATTTTTTGCAAAGTGCCTATGTGTAGATTTTGAACCCTAGCTCTGCAAGCTCATAGGGAAAACTAGCAAACCTATAAGTTTTTTTAAAGTATACACCCGGGGGAATCCAGGATGGCGTGACTTGTGTTGCTCTCACCAGGTACTGTTACCCAGAATCTTTGCAACCCTCAAACTTTGTAAAAAACCCACATTTTTCTCACATTCCTGTGATGGAAAGTTCTAGAATCTGCGTGCATCCACAAAACTCCACCCACCCCACATTACCCAAAGTCTTCCGATAAAAATAGTACCCCCTCTGTGTGGGTAGGCCTAGTGCCCGTGACAGGAAACAGCCCACAACGCAACATAGACACACCACATTTTTACAGTGAAAACTGACCCTTTTTTCACAAAGTGTCTAGCTATAGATTTTGAACCCTAACTCTGCCGGCACCTAGGGAAACCTATACATTTTTTTAAACTAGACACACAGAGGAATCCAGGAAGCAGTGACTTGTGTGGCTCTCACCAGGTTCTGTTACTCAGAATCCTGTGCAAACCTCAAGCTTTGTAAAAAAGAAAACACATTTTCGTCACATTTCTATGATGGAAAGTTCTGGAATCTGTGTGGGTCCACAGAATTCCACCCCCACCCTGCATTTCCCAAAGTCTTCGGATAAAAATGGTACCTCACTTGTGTGGGTAGGCCTAGTGCCCGTGAGAGGAAACAGCCCAAAACGCAACGTGGAGACACTACATTTTTACAGTGAAAACTGAGCCTTTTTTCACAAAGTGTCTAGCTATAGATTTTGAACCCTAACTCTGCCGGCACCTAGGGAAACCTATACATTTTTCTAAACTAGACACACAGAGGAATCCAGGAAGCAGTGACTTGTGTGGCTCTCACCGGGTTCTGTTACCCAGAATTCTGTGCAAACCTCAAGCTTTGTAAAAAAGAAACACATTTTCGTCACATTTCTATGATGGAAAGTTCTGGAATCTGTGTGGGTCCACAAAATTCCACCCACCCTGCATTTCCCAAAGTCTTCGGATAAAAATGGTACCTCACTTGTGTGGGTAGGCCTAGTGCCCGTGGGAGGAAACAGCCCAAAACGCAACGTGGACACACCACATTTTTACAGTGAAAACTGACCTTTTTTGGCCAAGTGCTAGCTTTAGATTTTGAAACCAAGCACTGCCGACAGCTAAGGAAACCTAGCAAACATATACATTTTTTTAAACTAGATACCAGGGGTATCCAGGATGTCGATCTATCCTTCCATTGGAACTACAGACCAAGAAAATATTAAAGGTTGGATAGACAGTCTTCAGGCACAGTGGCGGCCACCATAAACAAAGGTGGTGATGTGGGTGGAAGGAGGGAACATAGGAGGGGTTGCGTGGGGGATAAGAAATACTATATATATTTTTTTTTTAAACTTTCTTTATCCATCAGCCGCCTCCAGCATCACGTTGCGCCACCTCTCCTCTTCCTGCCTGGTCCCAGCAGACACTGGGACAGACTCCCATTCAATCCCTGTGCTGCAAAGCTGCGCGGTTATTTTTCTGAGTGGGCTAAAAAGGCCCTACACTCAGGCCAGGGAGTCTGTGGTACAGCCGGGCAAACATACGAGCACTCAGGGAGTGCACGTAGCACTCCTCCTCTCCCTCCCATGCCTCTGCCTGGCCCCATCCCTACAGTCCTGCTCAGAGCTGGCAAATGCAAAATAAAACAACGCAAGAACATCGTTTTATTTTTAAATTTGCTGGATATGAGCCAGGCAGTTGGGCTGTGCTCCTCTGCCATTGCAGAGGAGCTGCCGCTGTTCATAAGCATCCAAATATACAATAATTCAACTTCTTATTATTGCAGAAGAAGCCTATAAGAAACACAAAACAGAAGTTGTTGATCTCACTGCGAAAATAGAAGAGGAAGTTTGGGGGAAGGTGGCAAAGAAAAATTATGAAATGCTCAATGAAGTCAAAGATGAATACAAAGAAGATGTCTTAAATAGCAAAAATCGAAAATGTAGGAGGCAAATTGGAAATCTAATTAGACAGAGTTTATATCTTTGCAAAATATGTATAAAGTGGAGCGATAGATCTCTTGTCATTTGGGGCTGTAGTGCTTGGACTCTGTTTTATTAAGTTCTTATTGTTGCTATTGGTGGAGTGCCATTTAACATTTCATGCACTTATTTATGCACCATACACATGTTTTCGATAACAATGTTAATCTGTGTGGATTGTAATAATCAATTAATGTTAGGTGGCTGGACTTATACATAGTAAGAGTCACATATATAACCATGTTACCGTAATATCATCATTCTCTCATGCTAACTGCATTCGTAGATTGCCATCTTTTATCTCATGGATGACATCATTTTCTCCTCAGCCTCTGTCACTCCAGTTGTTTCTTAATAAATGCATTTCAAGATTCATGTTTTTCTCTCCTTTGCAGGTGCCTTATTGAGGGGTGCTCGTTAGTAAGAATATAGTCATTGTTTTATAGAGAACTGAGATGTTTAGCTTGACTAATTACATTTTAGCCCAGGACTTGTAGCAGGTAGGGATGGGAAAGAGCCTCCTGTAGGTAGTAGACTGACTGTCACTAACTTCAAGGCTGCACAGCTGTACAATCTTTGATCGATGCTGTAAACCTGGGAAGTCGACCTGCTCCCAGAGAATCTTGTCTTCTCAAAGGATTGTCCAGAGGGAGTCGGAGGGGTGGAGCTTCCATAACCTACAGTGTATTAATTGTGTGTTTCTTATTAGAACAGTTTTGCATATCCTGTCCTGACTCCTCTGAGGGAATATCTTTCTCAACTATACAGAATTCCCCTGTGCAGGGTGTTGAGCTTCATGCTTGACTGCCCACTTCATCCCTTAGAACAGGTGTTTCCAAAACTGCTGGTCGCTTCTCACTTGTGGGTCGCCAAACAATTTTTGGTGGATCAGTGGTGGAAAGTCCGAGCAATAAATAAAGATGCCTTTAAATTCTGGGTTTATCTTTTACATTTGGTGCTTCAAAGAAGGAGGTCAAATGACAGACTATATGTCTTTTTGGCATATTCCTGCTTATGGGACTGGTGTTTACTTTCTTTCTCTGACAGCAAAGTGAAAGGAATTTTTAAAGTGAATTATGTGACAATCTTGCTGGAGTACAGGAAAGTGTGATGTTGTTGTTTTTCTCAACAAACAACACATTTGCAGGTACCTGAAAGTGAACTGTGTTTATTCAGCAGTTAGGAAAAGGAAAAGTGAAGCAATTAATTTTTAAAATTCTGAAAAATGCTGTAAACAGAGATTTTAATAAGAAAAAAACTAATTAAGATACTTTGCTTGGTAATGCACAAATGATAAATATTCACAGAAAACCAATATCCTCACCATCACCCCCTTTCAGGAGGGCAGTAGCCACTGCCGTGGTTATGTCCACCAGCAAGGGCACTAAGGGGGGGGCCCTGATTGGCCGAAGGTCCAGCTAAAGGGTTACACCAAGAGTGGGAACACGTACGACCTGTGCAGATGGGCAAGGACCAAGGACCCCGTCCCTGTAGCGGGCAGCCTAGAGCGGACAAACTTGGAACCTGGACACAGGAATGATCAGCCATCAGTGCGTTCAGATATCTCTCTGGACAGAACATCACCCATACTCATATATGACGACGATGATGTTTCTAAGGGCCCAGAGTTCTTACAGCCAAAACATCCCACGGCACCATAATTGTAAAAGACAAATCCCCAAGGGCTAGTACAACAACAGGTGAAGGGTCAATAGATCCAGCCTCCCCATCATTGGGGACAAAGTCATCCTCTCATAATCTTTCATCTACACTGCTCACGGGGCCAACGAAAAGATCTCTATCTTGCCACAACTTGGGAGCCTCTCCAGCTTTATTTGATCCACACATAACAAAACAGGCAGCAAATGAGGAACAGGGCTTGGACCCCGAAATTGCTGGGGTGACTCGGACCGGCTCCTGCAGCCCGCATAACATTTAAAAAATCCAGACGATTACATTTCTAATGCCGAAAGAAGATACGGCTAAAGCCGCTCCAACCCCGGGTATTGTAGCCCATACTAGCAAAGGTGAATCATGCATTTCTATAGGATCTTCCCCTGAGCTCGATCCGGAGACAAGGGACTCTTTATAAAGATCACCACCGCTCCTGCCTTTTGAGCTTTTATGCGCTCAGGACAACTTGCTAAGATCAGTTAGCACATCCCTCTCCATTGCCATTAACGTGATAACAATGCAATCAGAGAAACCCGAGCTGCTAATGGACACCCTGCAAATCATGGCATCGAAAATGGCAGAGATGGACAAAAAATAGACAAGTTGGCCGCAAACAGGGACAACTCCCTTCTTTCCTCTCCTCCCCCTGATTGCCGATGTCCATTCCTAATAGACAAACTGGCTTCACTCCCGACGGTACTCTCCTTCTTAGTGGAGGAACTAAAGTTCAGTATTAGTACACGCCCACTCGCAGCTAACAAGGAGCAGCATACCCTCACCCACACGCCAGTTGCCGGGGATAATAATCTGGAGCACATACAATCACATTAGCGACCAACATCAGCCACTCAGCCCCCCCCCTGGGATTTTTAGAGGGCTCGACGGGGGGACCAACACTACAGGGTACACCATTCCCAGCAATTTAGGGTCCATTAGTCGGTTGGAAGGTGCCCAGGTCGCACCACCAATAACACGGAGAGAGAAGAAACACCTAAAAAAAAAAAAGAAGCAAGTCAGGAGTCTAGCGCTAAGAAATCGTCAGCGCAATATTAAGGCCACAGAACAAACAAATCCGGTAGTCAATCGGACAACTGAGCCAGGACACAATCAGCCTCTTTATCCAATATTTAGCAAGAAGCCTAACAGCAAGCCCTTACCCACCCTAAATCCATCGAACACGCAAAAAATTAACCAGCCCTTAGCAGAGGTTGCAGCCACAGGGGACGGTTCTAAGAAGCCGAGGAGCCACTCGTGGGGGGGTCTGACATAGTAGGGCTTGCACCAACATTAGACTTGCACAGACAGCCAGCCCTCTCTAACCTAAATGACTTCAACAATGGGATGTCGGGTGCACAAAGCGCTAATCCAGTAGAAAGACCGTTGATCGGGAACTCTGGAATCATCTGGCCCCCTACCAGGACTTCAACCCCCCTACCAGAACCCTGAAGGTCAGCCACAATTATATTAGGGATGTAGGACATCTGACAACTCGCCCTGGCAATGTACAAGGCCAACTAACGGTACTTTTCCACCAGCCCAATGGCTGGACGCCACCCTTCCCCTCCAGCACCCAGAAACACATCAGACATGGAGGTTATCTAACAACTTGCCCGGGCAATGTAATAGGCTAACCAATAAGACATTTCCATCATCCTGATTCCAACCTCGTCCACTAGTACCCAGAGTAACATCAGGCACAGAGGAATTTTAACAACCTGCCCGGGTAATCTTCAAGGTCAACCAGTAGTTCAACTCCATCAGCCTAATGCCGCATCCATCAGAACTCTGTCTCCAAGATCAATGCAAGGAACAGAATTTGACCCCCCCAATCTCCCTGCAAGCCCTCCAGCCCGGATCCACCTATGTGGCCGCAAATCTCACTACGCAATCAAATCAAATCAAATCAAATTTATAAAGCGCATGGCTGCACTACCTAGTGTGTCCCAGCGCTACGACAAGGACCCATTTCAGACAGGAAAGAACAGTGCAGAGTGAGGTCAGACAGTGGAGTAGCCAGATGGGAAAAGCCACATCTTGAGCTTTTTCCGAAAAGCAGTTTCTGACGATTCCAGCCGGAGCTCTATCGGGAGCGTATTCCAATGGGTGGCTGCTAGAAAGCTAAAAGAGCGTCCGCCCATCCTGGCTCTTCTGATCCTCCCCACTGGATCTTAAACCCTGTGTAGGAACATACGGGATAAGGAGGTCATGCAGATGGCCCCTCTTTAACTCTGGGGCAACAAGGCCCTCCACGGGAACTTTGGGAGAGGCCCATTCGACAAAAACGAGTATGATTCCAAGCTACACTTCAAAGGGCAATCATGATTCTCTCAATAGAACAAACATTTTGACCCTCCTCCAACATACACAGACACTTTTCCACATTTCAAATGAGGACATTGTCAGGGTCCAATTCGCCCCCCTGCCCTTACACACAGGGAAAGAACAAACCATCGTAACCTGGGCCAATGCAGACATTGCCGACAGAGTCCTTATGGAAAAAGAACAATTTGCCTAATGGGGGATTGAAGTGCAGAGGTTGGAACAGGAAAAGTATCCATTCATCCTCCAGGCACCTACAAGGAACCCCCCTATGGCCAGCATACTGAAGGGGATTCGAGGTGGGAAGGGTTCCCTTGCACATGCTAATTTGAATATTCAGTGCACAGTCGATGGGCCTTGGGGGCGGAGACAGGTCATCTCCACATCAAAAACCCCCATCCCCTTTTGCTTCCCACCCTCCCCAAATTCAGCCTATTGGGGGTGGGTAGCGGACAACTGGGCCAACAAATCTCAGGGCCCCATCAATTGAGGGGTTCGGATCGACAAAGGCCTGGCTCGCCCCAAGTAACAGCCTTGCTCAGCCCAGGCACCTTTTTGCCAACATCCAATCACTAAACATTATGACCTGGAAAGGTGCAGGGATGGCAAAGGTTCTGCAAAGTACTTCGGTGATCACGCTTCTTGCAGGGGCTGATCTAATCTGTGATCAAGAAACATGGTCAACTACGTCCATTCCAATAGGAGGCTATGCGGAATATTTCAAGCCTGCAATCAAAGGCACTATATTCGGGAGACCTGTGGGGGGCAGGTCTCCCGAATACATCAAACATGCCTTGAAAGTCCACTTCACCGAGGTAAAGAACGACTCTGACATGTTCCTGGCCAGGACCTTGAAAGGTCTCAATACGGGCGAGGGTCCCTTATCCCTTCTCTTAATCAACGTTTATTACAACCCTCACGGGCCGGCCCCCAAGGACAAGCTTACTCAACTGATTGTTCAGATTGAGTCTTTGGTCACACAGTTTGCTTCTATGGAACCTATCATCCTCGGGGATCTCAACATGCATAAAATAGGAGAGGATGCACCAGGAAGTCATTCCGTTGGGAGCGCTGGGAGATTTAATGCATAAAACCTGGCCACCACGCACTCCCTAGCTACAAAGTGTAAGCCATGGGTATCTCACGCACCCACTTATAACAACCAGACCACCATAGACTATATCCTACTAGGTGAGAGGCTACAAAAATATATGCTAAACTTCGAAGTGCTTCCATGAAGTGAAAGTGATCACGCCGCTTTAACTTTGAACCTAACCATAAGAGCGGATATCCGCTACACCGCCCCCTGCATCGGAGCATCCCAGGGTGAAGAACAGCACAGGCTCCTTAGAAGGATTAAATGGGGGGCAAAGACAATCAATGAATTTGCCTTATGGAAAACATCATGGGTCGGATGGCAGACTGGCCCTAATAATTGTGGTCGTTTAGGGGAATGGGATAAACTTGCATATGCATTGGCCACACTGCTCCGGGGGTACATCACATACAGCATCCCCTGAAATCCAACATACGTACTGGGCCAAGTTCCAGAGATAAAGCAATGCGCTAAACACTTAAAGGCCAAATGAAGGGCCTATCAAAAATCTAGGTCAGAGGCGGCCAAAAAGGAACTCAAATTAGCTGCTAAAAATCACTCACAACAGGTTTGGAAGGAAAAAGGAGAACTCACTGAGGCAAAATGGCTGAAAATCTTCGACCTATTGGCGCCGTGTAAATCCCAAGAATTCTGGCAATATCTAAACCAAATATTTCACGGGACCTCAAACAGAGAGAATCCTCTCGACGCAGCTACTTGGGTAGCCCATGTTAAAAGTCTATATACCGATGACCTGAACGGCACTCCGCAGAACAGCGCCTTAACATCTGCGGAGGGACACGGAAACACCCTAGCAAAGCCCGCTGCTCCTCCAGCCGCTCCAACTTTCCCAAGTAAATGGGAGGTCCGTTTAATTCTAAAAAAGATACGACAGAACAGAGCCCCCGGCCCTAGTGGTCTACCAGGTTCCCTTTTTAGGGACGATACAGACTCTGGTCAGACACCTTGGCACAATTATATGTGGAATGTAGGCTACTGGGGGAAGTTCCAGACTCTTGGAGGGGTTCACTGCTGCAACCAATATAAACAAAAAGGGCCAAACACCGACCCTGGTAACTACCGAATGATCGCCCTGCTGCACATTGAGGGCAAGGCCTATGCAAGCTCACTTTTGCTGGAATTAGTGGACTGGGTCAGAGCGGAAGGTCTCCTGCCCTTTTATCAGACCAGGGGGCTCAACTGTCGATTACATTGTTGCCCTGTCATATCTAGCCCATCAAGTGGTGTCCCATTGCACCCCGTCGCTTTTTGCCTGCTTCATTGACTACTCCGCAGCCTTTGACGGTGTAGACCGATCCATCCTCTGGCAGAACCTGGCACGCTGGAACATCAGTCCACCCTAATTACAAGCCATTAAATCACTACACACGCGTACTTGGATAAGGGTCAAACTCACCAGTCAGTCCGCTACAGAGAAAATTACCATGGACCGGGGGCTAAAGCAGGGATGTGTCCTGGCCCGATGCTCTTCAATTTGTATACTGCGGATATGGGCCGGGTACTGTATGGAGCCTCATTAGCCATGCCCAGGATCGGCCCCACAAAGATACAGCTGTTGCAGTATGCAGATGATCTGGTTCTCCTCGATCATACTAAAACAGGTCTTCAAAAAGCGCTTACGGCCCATTCGGTATACAATGCTCAGAACAAGCTAGCCGCTAACTCAACCAAGTCCGAAATAGTAATTTCTGGCCACTATATGAAAAAAAAGGTGGCAAAGTGGCGGTTGGGCACACTGACTCTGGACTGCGTCCAATTTTACAATTACCTGGGGGTTTGGATCAGCGAATCGGGCCACCCACAGGTGCACCTCCACAAACTGCAGCAGAAGGGGAAAATGGCCACCTATGCACTTTGCAAATTATGTGTGACTCTCGACAGCCCAACAACAGCCATACAAAAGAGTCCTGAGGGCCAAACTCTTACCGTCCCTCAATTTTGCGCAACAGGCATTCCCAGGGTAATATGCGCTAGACCTGGAAAAAATACATTGCACCTCCTACAAAAAGATATTCCGTCTACCAGCTTGTACCAGGAACACCTTAATCCGTTTGGAATTTGACATCAATCAACAAAAACTAGAAGAGCTGGCGACTCTTTCGAAATACTTTTTCTTAACAACGGCGTCCCCACAAACGCTATGAAGGCTGTTTTAAAATCGATTTTCCTGCAAACTGGCAACCCATGGTCGGCATGTCTCGCTTTAGCAAAGATCTTCTGCTGCTTGCCAGAGAGAATTGTAACCCCAGTTTAACCAACTATGCTACCATCAAGGTAACAATAAAAAAACTATTGCGGCTACGCTCCCGCACTTTGGACATGGAATCCCTGGCAGCAAGAGGCTTTCATGAGACCCAAAGTCTCCCGCACACACGGGCCAGTCAGAAACCTCACCTTAGGCAGGCCGTGGGGAGGTAAGCCCTACACAGGATTTTAGCTGCCAGATTACACCCCCTTCCTCTAAAAGAACTATATCCAACCGCGAACACAAGGCCGAGTATTAGGGAGTGCTGCCTCTGCACTTATAAACGAGAATCCTTGGCCCATATTCTATTTTGCTGTCCAGCCCTTCAGCCAGCTCGTAGAACCTATCCTAGACCGATCCTCCTTCAATTGGGCACCCGTACAACAAAGGAGGCAGTCCAACAACTCTATACTTTGGAAATTGTAAAGCACATGGCAAGCTTCGGGAAATTTGTTTACCACACCCGCACACTATTGAAGGGCAACTCTCCACACGCCGAGTCAGGACCACCACCTGGAGTTCGTTAGAAAGCAGGACCTGGGTTGTGGAGGCTTGGACAATACTGAACTTTTGACCAGCTTTGCCCATAATAGGCCTTTTTTAAATTACAGTCTTACTTCTTTAACGAAAACAAATGGAGAATTGTAATAATTTATCAAACAAATATTTATTGTTTTAGATTTCTAAAAGTGGTTTTCTTCCGTTCTTTTTAAATCATGATGCGTTTTGTAATGGTTTTGATTAACCGCACAAATAAAGTATTCATTCATTCATTTATTCATTCACACATTATCATGAATGCGCTTTATAGTTTTATCAGTAAAACCGTATGTCTGTGCAAAGTCAGTGGCCAGTTCATTACAAAGTGGTCTGTCTGTATATGACAGTGCACCACCACACAATGCATTAGTTACATTAAAAATCGACCCTCCTCATATCAATTAAAGTTAAATGGGTCTCAAACGTTTGCTGTGGGTCATGGTTCTAAAAAGATTAGGAACCACTGCTCTAGAGCCTTAATTTTGTTCTTCTGATGCTGACACCTTCCTCTTTTAACTCCCCCTTGTCACTTTCAAAGCTTTATTTAGATTAGGGAACTTCTTTTACGGAACTGTTTATTTTATATTCTGTGCTTTGCAACTTGGTATATTTTGCATCTTCTTTAAACTATACAAATTCAGATTGCACCAATTTACTGGATATGTACTGTTTTTGTATACATTGATTTTACTAAATGATGGTTGTTTGTTACTAAATCTTAATGGTTTAGAGACCATCCTTTATTGTGGAGCCAAATTGGTTTCACTGTTATCTAAATGCATTACAGATGCTAGCTCCCTCCATGCGCTTTCATTTGATAACCATACAACCAGTTGAGGACCCGGTACGATGACCATATGAAGATATTTAGGTACAGGAAAATCTGCCCCATCTCTGTGGATACTGAGTACATTGTTTTAATTGGATTCACCCCCTATCTGTGAGCCATCTAACTTAAAAGGGACGAAGAACCTCTAATTTCCCATCTCCACTGCCTGATTGTTTTTATTGCTTTTGTGCACAACCTGGTAGACATGCTAGGTAGCTATTTTTGTTTGTGTTTTCATTCTATGCACCAGATTCTGAAGCAGGTTCACTGCTTAAGTGAACCACAAGCATGTTGGTGCAACAGGAGTACAGGTGGTTAACTGAAGACAAGCTCGTCTGTGCCTGTCCGTGACCAGACTGCAACCTGCAGCCCAAAACCTGTTCAATTTGTTGGAATTTACTGGGTGAGTCATTTAAATCTTATTTTGCAAATTGTTCAAACAGGAGGTTAGTTTATCGATGGACATAATAAAAATTATAAGCCAAGTGGGGATGCAGCTCCCTATATTAACCATGTGCATGGCCCTTCCATGGCTATGTTAACATCATCATCATCATCATCATTAGTCTTTATTCGATTTAGAAAAAATAAATCATAAAAGACACAAACATAAATCCAGACATGACATTTAAAATCCATTAAAACTTTAGAAACCATCAATAAATACGTTAAGAATTTTTTTTCAAAAGCATTAAACAGGTCAGGATAACAACAAAATTACTAATACATGATTAATAAACCCCCATCAACTACAGGATTATGAAGAATCAGTTGACGTAATTTCACACTGTGTTGCAACAATTTGGGCTGGATGGAGGGGATGTTTCTGGTGTTTACCACAGGCTTGCGCCCTTAGGGTCCATGCCCAACCCAAAAATTTAGCTATTGGTATAGAAACAGTTGGCGAAGTGCTAGTGCATAAAATTCTTAAAGCAACAGCGCTGCTCCTTGTGCCCAGATTTCTACACAAAGGTGTCAGCCACACTCATCTGGGAGTGACTAGTACTGGGCAAACAAACAGGAAATGGGCAATAGATTCTGCCTGTAACCCACAAGCAGGGCAAATTTCCTCTCGAGGACTAGACCACCTGCCTGTAAGAGATTTGAGTGGTAGGGAACCTGCTCTCAGCTGGAAGTAAAGCTTCCTGTCTCTGGGTTTCGTGATCAGGTCCCAATATAGCTCAAGGACGGGCGTGGTCTTCACCTCTAGGTAGCGACTAGCCATCCCGTTGGAGTTTGCTCCGCTCCATACCTGGTGGTCAACTCGTTCCCAATAAATGGCTTTTATGATTTTCTTAGAGGAAAACTGTGCAGTTGTAGGGTCGCTCCATAACCCCGCCATGCCCAGAACTGTCAAGGTCTGGCGGAGCTGCCTCAGCCAGTCAATCTTGTGGAAAACGTCTAGATCTATGACATCCATAAGCCCTTTGGCATACAAGGAGAGCTCGGGAGTAGTCCATAGCCTTCGCCAGTATAAAACCGGGCCAAGTCTGGCAATGTCCTCAATGTCCTTCCTACCAAGCTCATACCTTACAGGAACCATAGGGGAGCTCTGGGGGAGTCCTGTTATACTACGGAGGAATGAATTTTCGGCTAAGGTTAAAGAAACCAGCCGGTTGAAGCCCCATAGTTCTGCCCCGTATAAAGCTGAACCTAGGGCCTTTGCCTCATAGACTTGGAGCACAGGTTTTATGGGCCTGGTAAAAGATGTTTTGTGCTCTCTAATTAGTGTTCCCGAGATTTGCCTAAGCTTCAGGGCGGCTACCTCTATATGCTTGTCCGATTTATTACTAGTGGTTATGTGTATGCCCAGATAAACAAAGTTGGAGACCATTTCAATTGGTTGCCCATCCAAAAAGAACTTTCTCCCTCAAGAGGTTGAATGCGGATTAAAAGCCATGAGTTTCGTTTTGGCCACGTTTACCTCCAAGCCATGACCAAGGCAAAAATCCTCAAAGACTAATAGAGCTCTTTGTAAGCCACTTGGGGTTTTTGATACGATTAGCGTATCATCCGCAAACATTAATATCGGAGTAATAACTCCAGCAAGCTTCGGAGCATCAGTGGTAGCACTAAGCATAGATTGGGCTATCCCATTAATGTATAGGGAAAAGAGCGTAGGAGCCATGGTGCAGCCTTGCCACACTCCCCGTTCAACCGGGAACTCTGGGGTGACCTCACCCGCTCCTCCCCACTGGATTTTAGCAAAATTAGCCTCGTGAAGCCTCTTTATCAAGGTCAAAATTTCTGCGGGGAGCCCTAGTTTGTCAAGGACTGCCCACAACCGATGGCGAGGCACAAGGTCAAAGGCAGCTCTCAAGTCCACAAAGGCTACATAGAGACTGGCTTTCCCCAAAGTAACTACTTTCCAGTGGAGTTGCACGAAACGGAAAACCTGGTCCAATGTGCTGGTTGACTTACGAAAACCAGCTTGAAAGGGAGACAGAATCATGTTATCTTCAGCCCACACTAAGAGCTGGTTTCTGTATCATCCTCCCTATGATCTTCTGGATTGTATCGATCAGGCTGATTGGTCTATAGTTCCCAGGGAGGGTTCTGTCACCCTTCTTAAACACGGGGATTATGACAGCCCCCCCCCAGGATTTAGGAACTGGGGCACCTACAGCGATAGCATTTGCCAGGAAGGTAATATATTTACTCCAGGACTTTTTGTTATGGAGGAAGAGATCAGCTGGAATCCCATCAAGTCCTGGAGCTCGTCCAGCTGCTACGGATCCCAAAGCCATTAGTGCATCTTTAGTACTGAAAGGACCATTAGAGAAAAAAACAAGGGATTTCTCCCATGTAGGGATTGTCTGAGGGTCACATGCGTATTGGGGTCTAAAATAGTTTACCCATTCTTCTTGCGAAACATGGTTTAAGGGTCTGTCAGGTAACCCACCCCTGCCCCACTTAATGATATTCCAAAATAGCTGCGTGTCCCTAGCATCACTAGCATCCTTTAGGTCAGACCAATAGAGCTCGTCCCAGTTTTTTTTAGCCATGCCTATGCATTTTTTATATAGATGGCGGGCTTCCCTTACGTAATTAATACTACCACTGGAAAGGGCTGAGACTAGATTAGTTCTGGCTTTCTTGCAATCATTATTATACCAGCGTAAACGCTTTGGGGGGGGGGGTCTTTTACCTTTCCTAGCTGGTTTAAGAAAAAAACGACGTAATCCCTCGAAGAATGTTTCGTGGAGATCAGTGATTGGCGAGATACCTGGGTCAGTGATCCTGCGGCTCTCGATCTCCAGTATAACTTTGGACAGCAGATTATCAACGCTATCAATTGCCTTTTCGTTAGACTTAACCGCACTCCACTTAAGCCTACGCATATCATTAGAGGGGAATACTTCAGGTAGCGTGGGATTCACCTCCGCTGCATTGGTGCTACCATTCTTCCACCAATGATGCGTTACACACAGAGGATTATGGTCACTTTCTGGTCTAAGTTCAACTACCATATCTATTAAAAATTGCCATAACCTCGTACTACAAAGGACGTAGTCAATTCTACTCCTATGGCGGCCATTGTCAAAGGTGTTGGCCCCTTCCTTGTCCCCCGGGGTTCGTCCATTCAATGCCCTCAGGCCTTTTTCATAACAGAGGGCATTAACCTGCACTGCAACCTCTGACCAGCGTTTAATTGGGTCCATGGCAAGTCCAGGGATACCCCATAGCTGGTCTTCCTCGGGGTCAAATCCCCAACAAGAATCTGAGTTTAAAAGTGGTTCAAAAGTTACATTCAGATCCCCCGCGGCCAGCACTCCCCTCTCACATGAGTGCTGAGCAATAAGGGAATCCAATGTAACCAAAGTCTGGGACCTTGTCCCGTTGGTCCCTCTCAGATACAGATTATAAATATCCACATCACCCACTGAACCCAGGGATAATCTGACTAATTGAATATTGGGGGACCCTGTATGGATCTCATTCGCCACTGAGAATAATTCTTGGCGAACCCACATTTTTCAGCCGCCCATAGGACGCCCTTTGGGTCTCTTAGATGCGGGGACGTGAAAGTTCAGGAAACCCGGGAGAAGCTGAGGCTCACAGGACCAAGTCTCCTGAAAGAGGCAGACATCGAAGTTGCCAAAGAATTGAACCCACTCTGGGGAGTCCATTTTTGTCTTCAGGCCGGCAACATTCCATGAAATCATTGAGCCCACTCCTGCTCCTGACAGATTAATCTGATGGGTAGTGTTAGAGCTTCCATCGTGATGATTGAAGTACTCTAGATGCGTTTGAGAGGAGAAGGGCCTGGCTAGGTTTAACGTCCCAGGGGGGGAGAAATCAGCTTTATCCCTTCTGGCCATGGGCACAACTCCAACTGCTATGACATCCCTTAAGGTCTGGGATTCCGGTCAATCGAAACAGTCTAAATTGTAATTGGGATTGTGATAATCGGGATGGGGAATGATGATCTCTGGCAACATTCTCGGCTCTCCCCAATAATGGGTAAATTTATCAGCCTGGTAAATGGCCGAGTTGTAAAAATAACCCAGGTCATGCACCCCTATCCCCGGCTGATCCCCGGAAAGTGAGTCATCACAGATAAAACGCACTATGCGTCTATCTTGGAAGTTAACGACTATAGAATCGCCCTCAACATCTTTTGGTCTTGTTCTGACCCAGCAGACCCTTCTGGCAAATAAGATTTTCCCATTCAAACCAGCAGGAATGGGTCTGTTTTTTTTTAACCAGAAGGTTACTTTGTTTTTAAGTTCAAGGTAAGATTCAGACTTACCATCATTTAATTCCGGGACGCCAGTTAGTACTGCTACATAAGGAAGAGAAGCTGGCGGAAGATAGATATGGGCATTTGGAGATTTCGCAGGATTAGTATAAGTAGTACTGCTATGTTAACACTAACCCACCCATTGGTTGGAAAGTTAGTTAATGCTAATGTTAAAAGTTAGACTCTTCAAAGCTGTAACAAAGCTCTCACTAACGCCTGCTTGTGAGGCAAAGATTGGCTAATATATATGAACTAATTTGGAAAGCTGAATCAGATTTTTTATATTTGATGGAAAGATCAGAATATCATTGTGATGCAACACAAGAAACTGGACATCTGAGAATATACTTTTGATTAATCTCTGAAATCTCACTGGAGCATTGGTAAGGTCCACGTCCATGACCAGGTCCTCATAATGGCTAAAGGGAGTCTGAAAGGCCATCTTACAATCATTACACTTCTTTATCTGTAGTAGAGGGGAAGCTCCACGGAGATCTAATTTAGTGAATCATTAAGCACCCTAAAAAGGCTCAATAATGCTTTTGAGTGGAAGTAAGTAATGGGCATTTAAGGTGACCTTATTCAATCCACAATAGTCTATACTTGATCCTAGCTACTTTGACATTTTTAGATCAGAGAAGGGATGAGCTCCAGCAAGGGAAGTAGACTTTCATCCAAATATTCTCTAAGAGCCTGCTTCTTGTGCTGAAAAAATGATATATACTTCCATAAGCTCTGGGCAATAGTAGAATGAGATTACTCTTCAGAAAGTACTTGGACAACTGGGCCAGTAGTTCCCATCAGAATAACAATTGTCTCTACAGAACTGTAAGGAAAGAGAAACATGCCTGGTTTCCCAATTCATAAAGGGATTTTGTTGTTCCAGCCAAGGTATCCCAAGCACAATGAATAATTAGATGAGGTAGAAATATCCAGCAGGTGAGGGACCTCCTCTGGGCATGAAATTCAATTTTTTCCTTCTTGCGGCTTTTCCATCAATGGTTTTTACTGAGAATTGTACAGCAGGTATCCAACAACGTGGAGTCCTTTACAGCCACAGTCTTCTGTCTTACCCTGCTGAGGATTTTTTACTTCTATTTCAGTCACAAAAAGCCAGATTTAGAATTCAGCGGAAGAGTTACACTGTCACAGACATGACAGATATCCCATCCACTGTATTACAAGTGCATTTTACCTAATAGCAAATATAATACGGCAGATGGGATATCTGTGACATTGGTGAGGGAGTAACCCATCCGCCAAACTTTAAATCATCCTCCAAGTCTGAATATTAAAGAAATAAAGTGGCAACATTTAGTAAGTTCCTTCTGTGCCAAAAGATTTTTTTTTTAACACCTTCAAGATCTCCTACCTCCAAAGTGCTATTGGTCCATTAACATCGCCCCCATGAGCTAATAGCATGCACTATACATCTTCCTCATTCACTCACCATGGCCACCTCCTTTCATCTAGCCTGGTGACGCATTTCCACCCTAACCATCCCCCTTAGCACTTTAGGTGAATGTGCTACCTTATTGTGGATTCAAACATGTGATTGGCAGATTAGATGAATTGCTTTGCAGCAGGCAAAGCAACCCTTCAAGTCATTTTCTGATGATTCAAACTTGTAGGCATCAAATTACACATAGCTCTGTTTAACAAGCGCAGTAACAACGTGGCAATATACTGAAAGCATTACACCAAGAAGTGCAGGACAAATACAAATTATCTTTGTAGACGGTCCCTTAATCCCCAAGCCAATGAACCATTAGATACACTTCCCTAGTAGATTTAGTTAGTGAGATACCTCAGTGGTCAATGTAACTACCTATTGTGGTTAATCAGGGGAAACCGGAAGGTGACAGGTTTGAATTATGAGATTTTGTAGCAGCATTTTCAGCACACTTATGAATTTGCTGTGTTTGTGACATTGTCCACCATATGCTGTGCAATTTGCAGATGCCACCCAAATAGCAGACCGGTTACTAAGTTTAACTGATGATCTTATAGTTGCTGATTGCTGTATTCAAGTGTTCAGATGGTAAACTGGTACTACTGAGGTACAACGTTTTCTAAACAGCATTAATAGGTGTTGAAATGACAAAATATTGTAATAATACGGTTACTGATTATGCAATATCATGCCAGATAATTTTATTTTTCTCGAAGCACTATTTTGTAAATCTTTCTGCATAATGCGGCTTTCATTGCTGCATAATTCCACTGGCCCTAACATTTTCCCATGATTACTGAATCACTTTGTATCTTCATCCAGCTATTTTCCTGACCACACCATAGTTTACTTAACTTCTCTAATGAAAGTGTGTCCGGTAAAAAGCCTTAACTGTCTTCTGCCCTAGAGGACAGTCTTACTCTAACCTTATGATTGCACCCATCTTTTCCTGGATTCATGAGACCCCCATTTGGAGGTGACTGGTGACATAATAGTACATTGTGGACATACATGTCCTTTGCATTATTAAATACTTTCTACCTTTTGTCCACCTGTCGGGCTTATACCATGAATAAATGCTTCACAGTTGACCTTCACCAATTGAAAAATGAATGCAGAGAAAGCCATTTGAACAAATCAAAGTTCCTATCTCATTGTTCCACTTGCAAAGTGTACTCTATAGGGATTAGAAATTAGCTTGCACATGTGCTCAAAAGAATAGCCAAGACTACTTTGTCTGGCAAGTCTACACTGAACTTTGTCATTTTTATAAGAAGATGATAACATCTAATTACAAGCCTCATTATGCCCTCAATTGTGCTCACTGGCAACCTCCTTGACCTTCTCCATGAACAAAATTTCTGCTCTAAGTGGGAGCATCTCTTGCACCACCACTTGGCTCGATGACTCTCATTCAATATTTCACACCTGGTCTACCCTTCATCGTGGGTTCTCGCTAGTCTTTGATGATGACTCTAACATTTCTTAATGTGCTCCAAAAATATCTCCATCTCATAGGATGTTTGAACTGCAATAATGGTTAGCCAGGTTATCATTGTACTATTACTTCTCATCACCAGGTTAATCAGTGTTTTTATTCCGGCGGTATTAAAGCCAAAAACATGCCATCAACGCCCCTATTGTAAAGAAACCTTTGGCAAACATAGAAAATCTATCAACCTACTGACCTATCCCAGGCCTATCCTGTGTTGCAGAGCCATTTGAAATAGTAGGCATCTGTCTGTTTTTATTTTTTCTGGAATCAAATGCCATTTTCAGTGACTTCCATCAGGTTTCTGACACCTCAGTGGCACATAATCAATGCTGTGAAACAGAAAGGAATAAGTACTGAATACCGGGAACCAAGCCCTAGTCTGGTCTTTGATTTTATTAGACCTCTTGGCCACATTTAGACGACATTCACATAAGGTGCTCCTCAAAGACCAGTCTCAATTGGTTTGCATCAATGTTACAGTGCTACCTTTTCCTGTTTATGTCTTTATAAAGCGCTGCAAAAAGCCTTGGGCCCGATTCACAGAACTAACTTAAGACAAAATCCTAAACTTACTACTTTTGGTATTCACAGAAGTTAGGATTTTGTCTTAAGTTTTTCTTAAGACAAACTTAAGACAAAATCCTAACTTCTGTGAATACCAAAAGTAGTAAGTTTAGGATTTTGTCTTAAGTTAGTTCTGTGAATCGGCCCCCTTGAGTTAGTTTCAGAGTAGGATCAGACACGTAGAAAGATGAAAATGGGTTAAGTTATAAAAATAGCTGAGCATATTGAGGAGAGGTATTATCAGTTGAACAAACGCATCTACCATGAAATGTGATTCGGCCTTGGTGAAGAGTCTGCATCATGAACGTGCCGAAGCTAGTCTACATCTGCATCTGACCAATAGGCCCAAGAAAAGAAGGAGGACAGAATACGGCTCGTCTGGTGATTCTCTTGTTTTGCCCCACGAGGCTGGAGGCCAATGGGTTGATGGTAGAGCACTAGGCCTGGGCATAAATTAAATTACACCAGAATAATCAGAGTGATTTCGGTAATTCCACCTTACTCTTTGACACATAATTACTGATATGTACGTGATTACTCCTGCTCCCGTAATTTAGAGTAATATGGGGGGAAAAAACCTTCCACAAGAGAACATTTAGCGAGTATGAGTGGCCGCTCATGCATGCTGTTTGTGTTCAGCAGCATTTAGCTCTGTTTCTTCGCACAAAATGCATCTCACTTTCATTTTGGACGCCTGGGTGCATTTTTATTCATGAAAATAGGGCTAAATGTCTTTAGTGAGGTTGGGCGAAACTCCTACCCCAAGAGAACAATTAGCAGGCAAGAGCAGCTGTTCATGCTAACTATTTGTGTTCTGTTCCATTTAGCATTACTTCCTGGTGCAAAATACTTCCTCGCCTCCATTTTGAGGGCAAGGGAGTATTTTTGCACCAAGAAATAGCACTAAATACAAAATGACTCTTCGTGCATGCCTTCGCATAATCTTGCGGAATTACTAGGTAATTCCGTGTGATTCTCCTACATGGAATTTCGCAGCTAAGCCCACCCCTACCAAGTACCCAAAGTCCTATTTTAATTGTAGCCTTCTAAAATGCAGCGCTGGTTTAAACAACCAGGTCATGGAATAGAGGCAGGCACAGGAAGGGATATCTAGAAATCTGCTTGAAGAAATAGGGTTTTAGCAATCTCCTGAATTTGGAAAAATGTTATTCTCTGTGTCAAGAGGGAAGTAAAGACCTCCATAGAGATGAGCCCGGATCATGAAAAGGAATTCCTCAAAAAATCTTATAACAAGTCGAAAAGATGGGTTGCAAACAGGGCCGGACTGGGTGTAGCGGACACCAGGCGTTTCCCCGGTGGGCTGCCATGGTGGGGGCTAGTTTTGGATCCCAGGGGGGCCGTTTGTTTTACCGGGGGCTGGCAATATCAGCCTCCTTTAACAAAATTGCCCGAAACCGGCCCTAACAAAGAACTCCACCGCACTCCCCCCGGGGGTGGGCGACCGAGCAGTTTGCCAGGGCCGCTTTCGGTTCCCAGTCTGGCCCTGGTTGCAAATTAAGATTAGAAGATATTAGCCATCTGATGGGAAAATAAGCAACAAACACCAATGATAGGTAATAGGATGCTCGCCCATGCTAGACTTTGTGGACAAGGTAGAAAAATTTGAAATGTGCTTTTTCATTTACTGGGAGCCAGTGGAGGGCCTTCAGTGCAGCCGCAATGAGATCATGTTGTTTCAGACCATACATGAGATGAACAGTAGTGCATTGATTTGTTAGGAAGTGCAGTTTAGAGGCTATTACAAGAGTAAGGGCGAGAAAACATTCGATAAGGAGCTGGGAAATGTCTCTTTTTACTAAACGCTAGAATATTTTTTCACAATATTAGGACATTTTGTCTGTGAAAGGAAGAGAAGGAATATCAAACATCAAATAATTTCTTGTTAGTCTCCTTAGCTCCATAACTCTTCCACTACTGTGCAAGACGTTCGCATATAGAAGATACAGAAGGTAACCAGCACTGCAGAGCTTGCACTGCCCAAACAAGTAACCAGAGCCCCTTGGTACACTAGCCTCATCCATCCACATCCCGCCAATTAGTTGCTGCTGGAACTTCTGATGGGAATGGGATATGGGTATCATTCATTCGGCGCCCGTCTGGGTAAGGGTAGGACAGGGGAAGGTGTGCGTGCAGCAGCCATAATGGGCAGGTGTCAGCCGATTTAGAAATAAATTAGAATTGCACTACCTGCCATTAGGGCTGATATCTGGACAGTATTTTATGTCAAGTTCAATAATAAAAATAAAAGTTGGGAGAAACAGCAAAATCATTCACCCTTCCCTAAAGACAAGTTAACGTAATATTGGAAATCCTCAAAGAATTCACTTCAAAAGTATTTTAGAAGTGTCTTATCTGTGCCTCAATTGTCATTTAAGCCCACACATGCAGATTTTGTATGCTGAACAATAAGATAAATCATTTTACATGAAAACGAAACCACATCTCAGCTCCTGGCTCTTTTACAAACCGAAAGCAAGGACAAATGGCCTTAACTTTGCTCAAAGTTGACATCCATGCCAGCCATGGTACAGTCTATATGACACGATGCAGCATCTCCCATACCATGTGAAAATCCCAACCGATACTGCTGTGTTCCCAATGCAACCTATAAAAAAAATATCCCAAACCCCAACCCACGTGCAACCAGAAAAGCAGCCCATCACACAACAGAACAGCCCCACACACAGCCACAAAACCAGCTAACCCACTAATTTGGCAGATTCTTCTGACACTGCAAGATTGCCATTTATGCCAGTATTCTCATGCCACTGAGAGAAATAAGCCAGCAGTACACTGAGCAATACGATTCATAATATATAGTACATCATAAGACTATGACAGTGAAAAAAGACTGAAAGCTAAACGAAGTGAATTACCAAGCCACAATCAATACATGTCTTGTGTTCCAAAGGTTTAGTGATATATTAAAGATGTTTTGCACGAGTCCTAAAAAAGAAGAACTACACTTGCACCATTTTGCTGCCAATGTAATACAGTTTGGAGCAAATGACCTGTGCATCAGTGCAAACAGGGAACACCCCAATTTCGCTTAAGATAATAGTATAACATTTAAATCAGCTCCTCTTTCAAATGTAAATGATAGTAGCACATTTAAGTGCTAAATAGTAGGCCCCTGGCGGTGAACTCTGCTCCATTCATGGAGTTTGCAGAGTTTTCTGCACTCTGTGCTCTGCGGAGCTCGCGAAGTGCAGAAAACTCCACTCACCGTAGTGCAGCTTTTTCCTCGCTCGCGCTCGCCAACGGTAAGTTGGCGTGTGCAAGCTTCCCTTGGATGGAATTTCTACTTGACTGGCATGAAGATCAGTGTTAAGCAGTTTGGGCTGCAATCCGCCACTTGCTGAACTCCGCTGAGCTTTTTTGTCACTTCGCGGAGTTCCACGTAGCTGAACTCTGCGAACTACGTCCAGGCCACCTAAATAGTACGTTCCATTTTATGTTAGATAATTATATCAGATAAGTAACAAAAGCAGTGCATAGAGTTGTTAACTAACTACGATTTCTTTGACTGTGTCTATGACACTTGTAAAACGAGTTCTAAAAGAGTTTCATGTGTATTTAGCATTAATTTCTCATGTTTGCCATGGTACAACATAGAATGATGCAACGTCACTTTACCCCATTCAGTATTACATTAAAAACAATATAGTGCAAAACTATGATTCCCTGTTACAGTTGCAGCAGTACAACAGTTCTGTAATACAGCCTGATATGGTGACTATTTAGATATTACCAGAATTACAAATACAAGCACATGATACAACACAGATGGAGTCATGGGCACCAATTTTCAAAGAAAGGTCACTCCCAGTCTGTGAGGATACACCGCTTTTTGGGATCCATATAGCAGAAGAGGGCTTAGTTGCAAGCAAGAAACTTCTAGGTTTGCACTGAAGATATTAAACGTACCTGATTTGGGGTACGTCACAATAAATACATCATCGTCTCTTATTTCAAAGTCTTCAATTGAGTCCATGAGTTCTGGTGTACTCAAGGATGCTAAGATTCGAAATCCTTTATATTCAAAGGTACCTCTTCGATTATCAGCAATTTCATATTCTGAAATAAAATACATAGTGTGCATTTAATGATGATGTCACAGCCTTTCTATTGGTGTTTTTTGTGAAGTAGAATATAAGCAAGCACACCCCTTCGCATGTAAATTTCATTTGAAAGAAATATTTGAATCATAGTTGATAGACCCTGTACCTAAATATTTCCTATTGTTTGATCATGGCATTGTTTAAATATCAATTACAGTACTACACTGTCATCAATTGATTGAACCATCATTACCACTTCATTGGTATTCCTTCTCAGTATTTGTTATTTTCCTGTAAACATAAGTTGTTTGTTGCTCCCTTTTTATGTCAGGCTAACTGACTTCTATCCTTTTACTAGTGTCATTGTTTGCATTTAGAGAACTACTTTTTAGGTTGAGCCTAGACAGTGTACACGTTGTCTCACCGAGACATGCTGTATTCACCCTGTGCGCTTGCAGCCCAGCCATTGTCTTTTTAGTCGTCCCTTCGATTGTCATTCAAAAATGCTTGCTAGCTAGTGGTTAATCCTTCCTCTTTGTCGCTCTTTTTTGTGATTGGTTTCCACTCACAGAGCACCGCAGAATTACTGTTATTATTTCGCTTCTGTGTTCATTTGGGCGAATATATTTTTCTTTGATCCTGCTCGTGTCACTGTTTGCCCATCTTCGATGATTCAGCTTTGGTGCCCATCAATTAATATCCTATTTTATAGAGTGCAAATTCAACTGTCCCAAAGGTATTGAAGCGCTTTACAAAAGTGGCAGTTACATTACACAAGGTCAGGTTAATTTTGGGGGTTTTAGGTGCACAGAGATTAAATGATGCCAACGCCGCCCGTGCTTATTCATTATTTCCCCTCTAGAGCAACATTTGTCACTCCTACCTCCTCCCATGTCGCTGGCATGCCCGCCCTGCTGCCTCTTTCTGTAGTCCTCCTCCTCTATGAGCTCTAATTTGAAAGCACATTCAAAGCACCTCCCCAGGGACTATTAGACATTTTTTGTTATATCATGTGAACCCGAGTGACACGAAGATAGTGGAGTGCTTCACATGAGTGCTGGCTACATTACACCAGGTCAGATTGATTTTTGAGGGCTTTTTTACCGAACGTGAACTCGACTGACCTTAAGGTATTGGCGCACATAACAAAAGCACCAATTACATTACACAAGCTCAGATAAATGTTTTTGTTTTTAGGTGTGCGGAGGTTAAGTGATGCCGACACTGTCCCTGTTTATTCATTATTTCCTCTCAACCCGACAAATGGGAGCATTTTGCTGTTGTTGCTATGTCCAGTGCTCCTATACCCAGAGGGCTGGGACAGATGGTGGGGCCAGAGGCTTGGTAAACGGATGGCACAAGCAGTGTTTTGAATGGAAATCTCTGGAGAAGGGTGCCTGGTGAATAGTTCAATACTCTAGTGATTCAAAATGTTGTAGTGCTGTTGACTTTCATCAAGGCACTTGCCTTTCTGTCTTTGAATTAAAAAGCCTTGGAATGTGCCCATACATGTTTCCTAAGGCAAATATGTAGTCCTGTATCACTCTGCATGAGCCAGCATGTAGTAATAGTATAACTTTTCAATACCTGGTGGCACACCACCCAGGATAATGTGCTGAATGGCTAAACACTTATAAGGTCCCAAAGGCAAGACCTATTTGCTGTGTCAATGCTTCTTTCTTTTGATGAAAGTATTCTTTGAAAGTGTGTATGTTTTTTTCTTTTATAATGTGTGCTGCTACTACACTTTACATTCCCCTGCTCTCCACATCTCGTTCTCTATGTTGCTTCCTCACGCCTTCCTAGCTCGTTTTCTTTATCTCCATGTTGTTTCTGCACCCCTTCCCTCTCCAAGCTTGTCTGTTGATTTCTTTGTCTCTCCTCATCCTGCTCATTGTTTTAGCAAATACCAGCAGCTACATTAACACAAAATTTGTGCAATAAAAGCGGAAAAGGACTGTGCGCAGTCACAGTGATGAAAGTGTGGTCTTATTCAGAAAGTAATTTACGTTGGCTCAATTTTCATGCAATTTATATGCACAGCTGGTTTCCTCATTTGCAGTATTGAAAGCAAACATAGAAAACTGATCAGGGAGCAGAGCACACACTGAGAACCCCCAATAGGAAATAAGCGCACTGTAGGATTGTGTAAAAGAACCATCACTCTCTGTCATTTCCACAGTTTCATGAACTCCATGAGAGTGCATGTCCTGTCTTGTTCTCTCCACCATGGATTGCTTCCCCACTTCAGCTTCCATTGCCCCCCCTCCTCCCATGCCAGCACATCAGTTGTGAGACTTGAAAAAAGCTTTGTTGAGTCTCAATGCTGACTGTGCTGTCTCTTTCAGAAAATCTTTAAATTGGCTTGTCTGGTATGTAGGGTTGCCCCCTTTCCAAGACAAAAATACCGGCCATTTTTTGAAATTTTAAGTCTGCAAAAGTCTGGACACTATACTAAATAGGACTTTACAGGCAGCTCTCGAACCATTTAAAATTGCTTTCTGTTTATATTTGCTGTTTGAAGTATTCATAGATAAGGGCTAAAAATATCCAGCTTTAGATGATTTTGCATACTTTTCTACCATCCGGGACGTTAATATGCCAGTGGTACTACTAGAAAACCAGTCAGGTGGCAACGCTACTCAAATGCACAGTGGGTTACATCTCTTACAACACCAAAAAGACAATAGAAACCATATTTTCAGATGGCATAGGACAAAATCATCAAGATTTGCTTTATGTTTTCGAGCTGTGCCATCTGAAAATCAAGCTCAAACTTTTATAAACATTGGGTTAAAATCTTGCCCTTCAGACAGTGCAAGTGAATTAAAACAGACATTCGACTCTGTGTTGAGCCATCTCAGTTGTTCGTGAAACCACCCCTGGAGCATGTGGTTTTCACCGTAGTGGGTTACCGCACAAATCAGGAGAAGCGGGCAGTAATGTAAGCAGGAAGGGGGCAGGTGGGCCAAACACACACACATGCACACTGACTGACTCACACTCATGCATTCACATGCACACGCACACACCCATTCACAGCAGACACTCACAAATATGCATGCATTCATACATTCACATGTCGTACCTAACATTAAAAGAAATAACACTAACTGGGATGTTGACCTCAGAGGGAAGCCTCCGTGGTTCCTGACTATTAGGACTGCTGCTTCCTTTCATTGGCTGACCTTGTTATAAGGAAGTGCCAGTTCCTTACTCGTCACAGAGTGGGATGGGGCCACTGAGACTGCTGACCCCATTCAACCCCACTCTGTGACGAGGTGTCAATAATGGACACCCGCTCCTGAGCACGTCTGGGTTTAGGACTGAAGGGCCCAAGTACAAGGCTCTGAGTTACACTCCCCCTCATCATTAAATGGAGGACCACAAAACCACCAACAGGGGCTGAGGATAGCATGACCATAGCTCTGGTACATCATCCACCCAGCAAAGTTCAGCTCAGGCAGTTAGGCGCCTGTGCATTTTGCACATGTGCAGCACCTTGCTGCCTAAACTGAACAAGTAGAGTGCATGCCAGGCTAACCTTTGCTCAGAGTGACAGACAGTCTTTGTATGACCTGGCATTATTAGCGTGGGTTTCCCCTGTATTTTTGCTTTTGCCTCCTGCGTATTTGCTGGGTGGTGGACTTTGTTTTTCTGATCTAGATGCTTTGGGCAATTTGCCACTGCTGTTCAGTGCCAAAGTGCAAATGCTCCCTTGCTCAAGTGTTGTAATGGATTGGTGTTTCCACAAACAATTAATCTATTTGGTTTACTGTTAAGTCCCTAGTACAGTGTACTGTGTGTGCCCAGGGCCTGTAAACCAAATGCTGCTAGTAGGCTTGCAGCACTGATTGTGCCACCTACACAATCTTCCTTGCAACAAGATCTCACACCTACCATTATGGTGCCTGTTTGCAGTCTAGCGCTGCCATGTCGACCTGGCAAGTGCACCAACTTACCAGGCCCTAACCTTGCCTTTTCTCACATGCGAGTCACTCCTAAGGTATGCCCAAGGTACCCCTGTGGACAGGGTGCAGTGTATGTGAAAGGTAGGACATACCCTGATGTGTGTGGCATGTCCTAATAGTGAAATGCTGCCCATTTTGTTTTTCACTATTATGAGGCTATCTGTTCCCATAGGATAGAATGGGGAGTTTGTTTATAACATTTATAAGCCTAACTGCCTATGGGGAAAAGATAGGGAAATAAAGATTGATATGCCTGAACTCAGAATGTTAAGATGCATCTTTTAGTCAGGGTGATTTTTACATTCTGGGTTTGAAAATACCACTTTTAGAAAGTATGTATTTTCTTGCCTAACCATCCTGTGTGCCTCTGCTAGATTGCGTATTGACTGTCTGGCTTTGGAATGACAGTGACTGGGGATGTGCATTCTGTGCAGACAGCCACTTGGGGGGGTTCAGGTGTGTCCTGCCTTTCCAGGGTGAGTCAGGGATGGGCTGAATAGACCTGGGTTGCATTCAGAGTAGGGGGAGGAGATTTCCTTCACACATGAATGGGCCTGGTCTGCCAAGGACAATGCTGTCCCCACCTCCTGCCAGGAAGCTGCACCAGAGAGGACATAACTGGTTTTGGCTGGGCAAAGAGCTTCTCTGCCACAGAGAAAAATGATTTTGTATTATAAAAAGAGGGGGCCAGACCCCAGACATTTAGATCACTCTGGGAATCAGAAGGAACCTTTGCCAAGGAGAAGAGCTGTATAAACTAAGAAGTACTGCCCATTTGCTGTGTGCTGTCTGGGATTGGCCTGCAGTGGCTGTTTCTGCCAAGGAAAGGACAAGGACTTTGCAGTGTGCTGTGTCCCCTGCTTGAGGAAGATCCCCAAGGGCTTGAAGTAGAGCTTGCCTCCTGTTTTAAGTCTCAGTGATACAAATACTTGACCCCCAAGCTCCCCTGCACTCCCTTGCTGAGAGTTCTGACCTGACAAGAGGTGCCTGTAGCTGTTATGGGCCTCTGGAGGTTTTTCTGGCTGTTGGAAGCTGGAAAAGTAACGCAACGAGGAGAAGCACAACGCATCCATACCTGTTTCCGACTCATTGCCGAAGAAACTGACGCAGCGCCTGCTAGAGAAATAGCCGCATCAAGTGCATCCCCAATCCTCACGCATCGCACCTGGGCTCCAAGTCTATAAGATCACTGGGGCCGCAGTAAGAAAGCGACACATCACCTCCCCGCACAGTAAGAAACCAATGCATCACCTTCTCTTCAGTCAGAATCCGACGCATCACCTCCACTGCGTGGCAGTAAGGAGATGAAGAATCACCTTCCTTGCGTGTAAGGAACCAATGCATCACCTTCCCTGCGGCTGTTCTTGCTTTTGATTTTGACGCTTCCAAGGTCCTTTGTGTTGAAAGTGTCGCCACTGCAATTTGCTTTGAACAGAACTGTTTCTACCTTTTGAAAGTCATATTTTTATTTTTGTATTGTTGATTTTTGTCGTTTTGGTCTTGTTTGGTTTAGATAAAGATAACTTCTTTTTTTAAACTGGTGTGGTGTCCATTTATAGTGTTTTCACTGTATTACTATATGTGTTCACAAATGCTTTGCACACTGCCTCTGAGATAAGCCTGTCTCCTCGTGCCAAGCTACCAAGTGGGTGAGCAGGGGTTATTTTAGAAGGGTATCCCCCTTACCCAGACTAGGAAGAAGGATCCCTACTTGGAGAACTGTACAAACCATTGCCAACTAGAGACCCCCATTTCTAACAGTCTTCATGTTGGGAAAAAGATCAGAGGGCAAGGCCCCTCTTCCGCATACCGGAATTTAATGGGTAGTTCATAGTGAGAGTTTTAGAGTGGGCTAAGGATCAGCTCCTTGCTATTGATTTGATTAGCTTGTTGTCCATATCAGTTGTTGACTTTTGGTTTGATGGCTTTCCTCCCTATTTTTGTATTTGTACCATCTAGGAGCATTTTAGTCTCACAGTGTTCTGAGTGGATGTGTTGTAACCTTCCATGGCATGCTTTAGGTAACTCTTTTTTGAGCACACCTTTGAAAGTGCATGTGTTTCTCTGCTCTCTCCCCTGTCTTAGATGCTTTATAGCATTATCTTTTCACTCCTCCCTCCCCCGATACCCTTTCCCCGCTCCTGATGTTACAATATTTATTTTTTTATGTAATTTTGTGAATGTCAAGCAGCTGCAAAGTGCTGCTGGCTAGTCAGTTCATTTTCCATGTTTTGTGTGCACTCTGTTTTCTTTTCTTTTTAACATTATAACCCCTACCGTAATGCTCTCCAGCCCTCACCTTATTCTTCCTGATACAATGTTTATTTATTTTTTATGAGAACCCATCATCTACAATGTGCTGCTGGGCCACTCAAATTCAGTTTTCTTGCTTTCCATGCACTTTTTCTTTGTTCACCTCTTTTAAAACGGTTTATCATTCTACGCCATGATACAAGAATAAACAAAAAATGGGCAACATGTAGCATGATGTATGTGCTGTGCACTTATGCATCCTGACACATGCTTGAACTTTGAAAGTAATCTTGGAATTAGTTTTCTTCAATATAAAACCAATTCCAAAATTGCCTGTCATAAATGCTCATGGAGCTTGACACATGCGTTCACCTTAGAGTGGTAAAGTGCTAGTGAAGATGGCACGATGTATAAGGCAATGTTTGTTATAAGGAACAGAGGATATATATATGCATGTGTCTCTACAAAAGATGCATTTTAAGGGCCTTCGGTTCAGTCGCGGCAGGCATTAATCACGGTTGGGAGGGTGGGGGTTGCGCGGGGAGGGGTTGTGGTAAATGTAATAATACATTTAAACAACGTGTCTGTCCACCTGCTGGGGGAGCCGCCCTGCATGAAACGAGAAATATGAAAGGCTGCTTTCCATTTAAAAATGAAAATATACATGTCTGGATCAATGAGGAATAAGCCTTTCTACACCTAGACAATATACAATGTATCATTTGCACTGCCAATGTACAATTTGCATTGCATCCTATTACGTAGGTTACATCTCAAATTGCATTACTGTTTGCAAACTAGGGGGCATATTATCAAGACAGGCGATAAAATTATCGCCGCTTAAAACGGCGATAATGAGCTTGATAACATGCTCTATGGAATTCCAATTGAAGCTCAGGTTAGATGTCCTTCACATCTAACATGGGCTTCAATTGGAATTCCATAGAGCATATTATCAAGTCCATTATCGCCGTTTTAGCTGCAGTTTTCTGCCCCTAAAGCGGCGATAATTTTATCGCCTGTCTTGATAATAAGCCCCTAAATAGCCCCTTGCGCCAGTGGTACGTCACCAGTGGCGCAGGGGGTTTGTGTACTAAGCCCCTAGATGGCTTGAGAATGGATCTTTGTAGATTGGACCCTACGTCGGCTTTAATGAAAAATAATTAAACCAGGAGTAGAAACAAGGATAAGATAGAAATAACCAGGTGAATCTGGGAAGTAGAGTTTTTAGTGAAATCTATGGACTAAAAGGTTAAAGCGCCAACCACAGATATCTGGTCGCTTGAGACAGGGGCATAGTCAAATGTTAATGCGACAGTGATGGACCGCAGGTCAGATACACAAGGTGGATTGGGCCCAGTCTAGGCTTACCATCGGACTTAGAAAACATTTCAAAGAAAAGTACAGGAGAAGGTAGAGGTCAGCTGGGCAAGGCGGTAGACTGTGCCTGAGGAGGTTGTCATCGCCTGGGAAGTGCTGGATGAATTCTTGGTGAAGTCATCACAATGGTGACAAAAAGCTCTGAGGGGGAGAATGCGGATTTCCAGACCAAAGAGGTCATCCCAAGGGAGCCTGTCACTGTCCAGCCCAGTGAAGTCTTTTACCTTTGGACTTATACAACCTCCAGCAGGACAAAGCTGCAAGCTGTAGCTGAAGAGGACTCCACAAGGTCAGAAACCATCGTTCGAAGGTCCCACTGAACAGGACTTGCTGCTGAAGAGAAAAACATAGCAGGAGCTGCCACAATATCGAGCCCACTTGCTATGCACCTTGGGCAGAATGACGGAATGGCTGACAGGTAGATCCCGATCTTCTGTCAGTACTTCTGCCACTTTTTGGTGAAAAGTTTTATATGTGTCAAATTTTAGGCAGAAGCAGCACCTCTAATTCCTCATGCAAGGGTTCAGGACCTGGGGGCACCACTTGGAGAGTTGAAACACCCCAGCAGAGGCCGGGTGTAGAGTTAAAGGTCTGTGCATGGTGAAGACGTCCATGAAATAGGAAGCATCCCCCCTCTCTCCACCGCAGCCCTTAGCCAGCACAGAAGTCGGCAATGTGTTTTGTTATGCCTGGGAGACACAAATGCCAGTGAAGTGTGGCACAATAGACCAGGGGAGCATTGGAGGAGCTGAAGAAGGTATGGGTGAATGGAGGAGAGATCTTCAAGAGTCCCAAGCTGATTGCACTGAAATATAGGCAACGAATAAGCACCACTGCAGGGGACCATGCCGCAGATAGCAGACCTGAAAGTGGAGGCAGCAGACAGGGTGGTGAACCACTTGGCTGAGCTTTTGCCTGAGTATCGGCAGCAAATGTGGCAGGTGAGAAAAGCCAGCTCTGGTCTATGGGAAAGAAAAAGACTGGCCTGAACCGCTGTCCAAGCCAGCTCTGAGGGAGGCCCAGCCTGACCCTGGGCATTAGGACAGCACGCTATTGTACAGGCTGGTTTTCCGAAGGGAAGGGCTGCAATCAACTGTGTAAAAAACCCTCTGAATCACTGGTGATCCAATGATGAGCCCCTCCTAACCCCCGAGTTGGTTAAGCCAGTAATACCGACTTGGTGGAGCTGATGGGTTGCATATACAGCTCTTGAATGCTCTCAAGACTATGTGGAGCTGCCTCTCCTGCCACACAACAAAAGTGTGGAGAAGAAATTCTGGAGGCATGATTACAGATTCAAGATTCTGGCGCTTAATATGTCCCTATAGCTCACACAAGAGGGCAGCCAACTAGCTTTTGTAGTCACTCTGGTGGTCCTGGGTTGAAGCAGCAAGACAGGCATCAAGCAGCAACACAGTCCTCTGGGGAGCAAGGCAGACCTCAAGCAGCATGGCAGTCTTCTGGTACTAGCAGGGCAGTCCTCTAGGAAGCACCGCAGGCATCAAGCAACAGGGCAGCCCTGTGAGAGGCCGGTCAGTGCTTCTGAATTCTTCCTTATGTCCAGGAGTGTACTGAAAAGTTGTTCTGAGGGTCCAATATTTATAACTGGTGCCTGCCTTTGAAGTGGGGGCATTCTCTATACTACCCTTACATCTGCTTCCTCGACAGTTCTTCTCCTCCCCTATCAATGCCCCAAAAAGTCTGGAGGTGACAGGTTCCTTTGTGTGTGTGCTGGGGGCAGTCCTTTGAAGTGTAAGTGGGGCAGAGAACAACTCCGTCCCAAGCTACCCAGGCAGGATGGCCCAGTGCCTAGTCCCCTTTGTCACAGAAAGCCCAATAGCAGAGCCATTCACAGTAATGTGACCCAGGATAGTGGCATTTGACACCAAATGGTTAGAGTGGGAAAATGCCAACTTTCTAAAAGAGACATTTCCATAATTGTGATTTACAATTTGATTTCACCATTAAAGAAGATTTAAAATTACAATTCATTTGAGTCCAAACATGCCCGTCCTACCTGCTCCCAATCAAAGGTTAGCCATTATTAAATGTAATAAGGTAACCTAATGTTATCCAATGGACGATATAGGCCTCACAGTAGTGAAAAATGACTTTAGGAGTTTTTCACTACCAGGACATGAAAAAGTTAAACCCACATGTCCTACTTTTTAAATACTATGCATCCTTCCTTAAGGGATTTTATGGCCTGTGTTAGGGGTGACATATGTATTAAAAAGGAAGCGTTGGGCCTAGCAAAAGGTGTATTTGTTCAAGTTGAATTGGTTGTTTAAACCCGCACTATAGGCTGCAATGTCAGGGCTGAGGGATGTTTTAAAGTCCTAATTCAGTGGGTGGCACAATGAGTGTTGCAGGCGCACTAGTACATGTTATCACATACTAGGGTCTTATAAGTAAATTAAATGTATGTACTTTTTACCATGTTTTAGGACAAAAACACAAACACTTTAGCACTGGTTAGCAGTGGTATCATGTACAGAATCCTAATGACAACAAACACAAATTTCAGAAAAAAGGGTGAAGGTAAAAGGTTGGAGGGAAGACCACACCAAGGCTGTCAGGTCTAACAGTTCTAAAAATTTGTACATTTTAATTCACCTATCAGTACAAAACACTGAAATAAGGGAGATAACACTTAAGTTCAGGTAAAACCTTTCAATTTCATAGTAAATTCAGAGCAATGGCACATACATGTTTTAACATATACATGTAGGCACAAGTTAGGCATGTGTTTTCCTTGCAAGAATTTATGGCCTCCATTTTAGACTTCAGAGTATCATGGTGCTATGCCATCCTTGTTGCAGCTGCCTAGTATTTAGCAGGGTTGGGTGAGAGTTTCACAAAAACTCAGCAAGATTCCACGGAGATCCGCCAATGGGCAGAAAATATGCACATCGCGCTGCTCACACTGCAATTTAGTGGCAAAAGTCCAAGCAGCTCTAAAAAATCAGTGTGAACAACACCATGCACTATGCAAGAGCATACAGCCATTTGAATTGAATCTACTCGAGTGGCAGCAAATCTACTTGAGAAGCAGCCCTCTGACCATGGCCACTCACAACCGCTCACGTTGGAAAATCGTGCTGGGGGCGCTAAATCTTGCTCGCATTTCTGGAGCCTCATGGCAACGTGCCCACTTTTCAATTGAGGGAATTTGTCCGGAACTCCACATTACAAGAGTAATGCAGATTCGTAAAATTCCACCAATTCCACAGGTAGAATGGAACATTCAGCCCAACCCTAGTATTTAGTGAAATCTCTGACCCAGCATTCAGGAACACAGCTACCAATAGTGCAGTAGGTTCATTAGCACTCAGGCCTAGGGGTTTTAGGAGCCCACTCTACCCAATTTATGGCTATACTTTACTATCCAACCAGTGGCTGGGGGTCCCTCTTTCTTTTTTGCCCTAGGCCCCACTCCACCCTTGTAAGCAACTGTCAGATTATGCATGTGCAGCAGGTTGATAGGGAATCATATGACCCTTGAGGCCCAATGCGGTGGGAAAAGAGTGCTTGCTTCCCCACGCTCCAGGATTACCTCCCCAAGAATGTTAGCACTTTGTGGAAATCGTCTGGGGATGGGGATATCGTTATGCACAGTGCAGAAGGTAAACAAAAAGATATACTAGATTCACTAGATTTACATAATCCCTGGGACCACCCAACCCATACAGCTGTGTACGGATTAAAAATTTAGAGATTCCAAGGTCTGAGAGTGCTGGGTAGCACTTGCCAATAAATGGTTTGCCAGGCAGGTCTAGTAAACTAAAGATGGCAGCCTAAGGTGGATACACAACCACTCTGAGGTCTGTCACTGCCCATCATTCTTCCTCCTTGACCAGCTCTCCCCAAATCCGAGATGCAAGCCCACCAGCAGCTATAATGTGGCATGATTTAGATTGTGACCAATGTCCTGACCCTGCCTTGATCTGAATAGGGGCCCTTAGTTTTTTTGTTCCTTGTTTGTGTATTCAAATGTAGAACTTTTCAAATATTGCCTATTCAATGAAATGATGAAGGAAAGGGAAGAAAGATTTTAACAGAAAGGGCATTTATTACAACAAAATATAACTTGGTAGTTTGTAATGGTACACCAGTCAAGTTGAATTACTTCAGGTCATTTCTATAAAGCCCCACCTCATGGCACATTTTATTCCCCTTATATATAGTAAGTATTTTCAAACCACTACATGCAAAAAGTTGAATTACTCACTAGGGTCCTGGGTAAAAGATGACATCTTTAATGGTGCAAGACTGGCATACGCTGTAAAGAAATTATAAATATTTAAAGTTAGTAGACGTTTTGCAGTCAAAATAATGTTTAGACTAGGCAATATTTACAAATTCATTTACAATCTCTCTGGCACCTCTTCTTGCTCTCAGTTTCCATGCTTACATTTTGACACTGTGTGTCAATACTGAGAATCGGCGCTGTTTTCTAGCACTGTTCCTCTTTTTTACAGGTGGGTTACAACAACAATACAATCATTAATGATGTATTTCATTTCAATCATTTTGTTTTCAAGTGCTGCATGTCAATTGTTGGGCGCATGTCAGTGCACCGCTTACTGTTCCAACCGCATCACCCCTCCACTCCCAGGGCATCTATTGGGCGAATCAATCAGAGTCTTGAATCACACCAATCTGTAAATGACTAACTGTGTGGCATTATTCCCAATAAATTGCACATTTTAACTCTTGCAGAGCTGCTTCTTTGTTACCATGTTGGTCAGTGAGTCGAATAGCTGTCACTGAAACGTGGTGGTCTAAATGTAGCAAGCTCAAATGCCAGCAAGATCAACTCAGCCTTCCAGTGTATTGCATGACTGGAATGATCGGGAAAGAGGGATGGAGGGCAAGAATTTTCAGTACGTTAACCAGTTGATGATGACAGAGTGACTTAAGGAGGAGATCTCTACCACACTTAGGCAATTGCTGTCTGATCTGAAAAAGAGGGATCCAACAAAACTAGCAGTGTTGACTGATGAGTAGTTGGCTAACAGGGTTCACAAAGGGCTGACGCAGAATGGTTCTAAGCCAAAGGGGGAAAAACCCTCTGAAGACTGGTTCCAAATGGGCCAGGGCTCTCATGTGACTCTAGGAGGGCCCAGAGTAAACATTGGAATATCAATGGTGCACCTGGAAAGGAGCAACATGGATGGGAAAGCAAGGAAGCCATTTTAGATCCAAAGTGGAGGCTTATTTTAAGTGCCACAGGGTGAGACATTACAGGAGAGACTTTCAAGAGAAGGAATTTGACACAGTGATACCTCTTATAGCAAGTATGTTACACATGAGGGAACGTACCCAACAGGGACCGGTTCCACTCAACCTAGTAGCTATTGCCTTTAGAGAGAAGGACACCAATTATCTGAAGTTCATCCATCTTAGCACCGATTTGGGCAGGAAGTTAGTGTCAATGGTAGGAAAGTGCCTGCCCTGATGGATCCCTGAGCCTTCAGTACTATGGCTGAGAGGAAGCACCTTAAGCTTGAAGAGATACTCTTTGGAACCAAAGATACAGGATTAGTAGCCAGTGGAGAGGGCATGGAGTATCCGCTTGCCAGGGTTGAGATTGAGCTCAATGGCAAGGTGGCCATGACTGATGCCTGGGTAACAGGAAAGCAAGGAGCTGGATGTCTCTTAGGCAATGATTTGATTGCTCCTGGCTTGTTGCAAGGACCAGCAGCCTTTATGGCATAGACAATGTCTGCTGTGTTGACCAGTGCACAGGCTGCAAGTCAGCCTCAGCGTGAGGCTGGGATCATCTCGGATTTGCAGGCACCAGGACGAGATAGTTTGCAGGAAAGGGGAGACTCCAGGAAGGCCATGGCCATTGAGGTCATTGCTTCTGCTCCACAGGGACAGAAGGATGAGGCTTCCGAAGTGGACCATTTGCTGGAGACTGGGTTGCTTCTAGATCTACAGGATTTGGTAGCACTTGGAGGACTTACCCAGGAAGATGTGCACAAGGCACATGATGAGTGCCCAGGATCAAGTTAGCAATGGGGGTGATCAGGAAACACTATGTTGGCTGGGAGGATTGTCTACTCTACTGTACTGGACTGGTAAATCCTGAGCCAGGTACTAGCAAGAGGCTAGCAATTCCATTATTGTACAGGAAGTTCCTTTTGTCACTGGGCCATGAGGTGCCCTTAGCAGGACACCTAGGTTAAAAGGAATACCAGGAAAGGACCCCATGTTCTGCTGTCCAAGGGTGCACAGACACACAGAATGGTTCTATAGATCATGCACAGCTTGACAGATGGGTGTTAAGACAGGAGGGAAGACTAAGGCACCATTAGATGTTCCATTTGATTGGGTGAGAATAGACATAGTTGGTCCATTCGACCCCACCTTGCAGGCAGGCAACAAGTATATCTTGGTTGTGGTGGATCACACCACCACGAAACCCTGAAGCTGTAACTCTAAGGAGCATGACTCCAAAGGTGGTTGCAAGGCTCTCCTGGAGACAGATTTCCAAGGTCAGTAATTTCTGAACAGGGAACCAACTTGGCAAACCAATGGTTCAGTAGATTGGTTTAACAAAACACAGAAGAGCATGATGTGAACTCTGCCAGAGAACCGCAGGAGGAAGTGGTATCTTCTCCTGCCATGTCTCTTGTTTGTCTACTGAGAGATTCTGCAAGAAGAGAGTAGGGTTTAGTTCCTTTGAGCTTCTGTATGGACACCATATGTCTCAGAGTCTCCACAAAAGGATGCAGTGGACTATGTGATTAGCATCGGGGAAGCTGAGGGGAGGCCTCTTTGAAAGAAAATTCAGTGAAATGAAAAAAGAAGAAGCAAAGGCTTCTGCGCTTCTGTAATCTTTAGCCCCTGGGTGGGCTGGGTCCCGGGGGCATGAGCTAATATATAAATGAGGGGGCAGATGGGCCCCCCTCCTAGGGCTTATGAATGAAAGCCCCGGGGACTGCTACCTCCCCGGGGCACTTTAAATGTGTATGCAAACAGGCCCGCTGTGTCGGCCCTCACCCAGCGGACCGCCACTTCCACAAGGCAAATGAAGTTAAATTAATGCTAGGGGACTCACACAGCCCCCTTTGCAGCCCCGGGGGCCACCTCCTCCCCGAGGCATTTAAAATATCAGTGCAGGCGGGCCCACTGGGACTGCCTGCAACCCGGGGACCGCTACACCTCCCAGGTTAACGCATAAAATTAATGAGGGGGCCTGAATGACCCCTCATATCCCTGTGGACTGCTACCTCCCTGGGGCAATTCTTTGAATTTAAGTGGGGGTAACGCAGCTCACCCACAGCCCCAGGGACCGCCACCTCCGCGGCCCTGAAATAAATTATTGTAGGGTGTCCCTCATCAGGCAGCTGTACCCAGGGACAACCACCTCACTGTGGCAAAGATTTACAATGGATGGGGTCTGTTGAGCTCCACTCGTGGAGCCATGTATGGCCCTGGGGACCACCACCCTCAGAGTCGGCTGCTGCTACCTCCCAAGGTGCCCACCCTCGGGAGGTACCTGTTTGCTTTTGCTTGCTGGGAACTGACAGCTCCCACCAAGCAAAAGCAAACATAACTCTGCTTTCTGTCAGCCGGAGTTGTCAAACAGCTCCGGCTTGCAGAAAGCAGAGTTTTCATCTGTTTCCTTGCACGCAAATATGTTGTTATATTCCCAGGTTAGGGCCATGTAGCGAAGTAGCTTATTTCTTACATTGTCCTCACAATAATATTTCAGCCGTGAACTTTTGCACATATTTGGGTGCGTGACAATGTTGGAATATTTTCTCTGAAACTAAACCTGTTTACACATATAGCTTCACACAACATTATTACAATGCCATGAACATCACGTACAAGGTCTCTTTTCACACTATGTACAAATGTCATCTCTATCTTCACCCATGGGGCTACAGGGCTATCAACATGTCCATAAGATCACTAAAATATATGCACATTGCAAGGCTGTGTTTTAGTATAAAAGATGAGCATCCCGAAAAATTAGTAGAGCTGACACAGAGGGTCCCTAAATGCTGAGAATTCACCATGCAGCGGTCTGACATCTTGTGAGGGGTGTCCAGTTTGTTACCAAGACTGGGTCCTTCATTTTCTCTCATCAGGTAATGCGGTTTGATCGCCCCTTGGGGGGATTCTTGGCTCCACAACCACACACACTCTGGGTACACTTAGAGTAGTGTTCGCATAGTAGGAGTATGCTCGAATACTACCTTGTTTTATATGCCTGCATATATACACTGTTTTAGCACAATGGTAGAATTATATCTACGATTAATGCTTTTGGTTCTCGCGATCACTTTTATCTGCTTCTGACTATTAATCATTGCAGCACACATATTTTATACAAGAATAATATTGGTTAAATAAATATATTGAAAGCGTTCTACTGTGTATTGTCTTATACCTTTCTGAGAATAAGTGAGCCTGACTTTTTCCACATTCTCTGAGGGGTCAGGGTTGTCTATTCAGTGGTTGCCAGAAACCATTCGCTCCCTGGTAAGGTTAGGGTGGCTTATGGTGGCACTGGAAGCTAGCTGGTTTCTAGGCCATCATATCCTTCGAGGGTGTCCGGATTCAGTCTCAACACCAAGCCCCTAGTTTATATTGTCCAACAAACGCACAGATCCTAAGGATTAGTAGGAAATACACGACATGGCACCGCTAACGTTGGTTAGGTTCTTATTTAAATGTCAATCTGAGTAGTTCAGTCATGCTTTCTCAAAGACCCCTACTCATATTTAAACCAGAGATGTCCGAAGTGGGTAGGGAAATAAATCCACCTGAGCTGAGTAGGTATACCCTCTGTGTTGGCTGAAGGTTATTTCAAGCTTGGAGGATTGAAAGTTCCTGCGTTGTGCATACCATATCTCAATAAATTAATTTATTAAAAAAACAATTTCTTTAACAATGACCGAATAAGCTGAGGACATTGAGGAGCAGGTAGTTGCTCTAAACATTACAGAAAATTGCAGACAGGCAGTTACTATGAAACTAATACAACATGGCTTCCCAGCAACGTGTAGAGATGTTACCTTCATGGTGAGGCATACAAGCCACTCAGATTAGAGGTATTCTACTCTGGGGATAAATTCCGACCTGCAGATTCATGCATACAGTTGATTCACACTTACATTGAAGATGAAGCACCTGGAGAATTTTTTCCATATGTGGGCATAGAAGTCTCATTAACTTACTGAGAGCAAATTAATTGGTTTAAAGGCGCGTTACTCCATACCACAGAACACGTGAGACTCAGTCCATGCCGTAAAGAAGGAACAAACTAGCCGGTCTTAGCCTCTTATACATGGAATCCAGACATTGCTACTTTGCCAGCAGCAGGAATGCATGCACTTTACAGAGATTTAGACAAAATTTTCAGGAATCTTACATAATACATATTGAGAACATTGACAGTAAAACCTGCAAAGGCTGCTCAGGTGGCATAACCTCAATTAGCTACTACAGGTATCAGCCCCCAAACGCTGAATGCCGCTTTGGGAAAGATTCCCACCACTCAGGAGCAAATCCCATTTTGGATAGCACAGAAAACAGCTCAGCTTGAAGCAGTTTTTCCCCATACGAGCCAGCAGGAGAAACACAGAATATTGAAAATGTGCTTGCCAATGGGAATGCCTCCCCCGATAGAATACTGTGACACTTAGGATACAATCTTCGCTGCCGTTTATACCAGAACTCATGGTGCCCCTACAATGGCGGTTATACCAGATATACTGAAATAAATACAGAATGAGTACGGGGCAGAGCCTGCCCTGGATCTGGGGATTAAACTAATGGGCAAATATCTGCAATTATGTTAAGTAACATAAAAGGGGCGACAGCAGCAGTGGCTGTTCGTCAACACATGATGGAATTCACTTCTACACAGTAGGTGCGGGAATTTCCTAAGACTATCGAAGAAACATATGCTTCACTAGGTAGAGATAATCTGGGAGCCAGACCAGGGCAACTAATAGTTAAGAGCAATTCTGAAAAGGATAACTCTAAGGAAACACCAGATTCTTCCAAGAAGAAATGGGATAACAAACAAAAAAATAAACTAAAAAAAACAGTCATTGGGTGACAATATTAGAAAGCCTGACAGGTATCAGGATACTGATAGTCGAAGAGAGATGGGTGGTCAGAGCACAGATCAGAAGAGCGAGTCAAGCCGAAAAGTGGGACACATCACACTTCATACTACATCATTAATCAGGAAGACTATCAAAAGACTCATAAAGCTCAATTTAAAAAGAAGAATGTAACCGGGATCAAAGTTAGAAATAGTCAGGTTACTGAGGGCTCTGCTTCTAAATGGGAAATGGACAGTGATGATGCTGGACAGAGCGACAGAAGTCACAATAGCTTGCCGGAACCTGATGGATTATCTGGCGGCAGTAGTGCTGAGTGAGTATATCACGGTGAAAACACCTGATACATGGGTAAGTGTCCCACATTGTTTATACGAAATAAAGCTCCAAATGGAGGGGAACATGCCCAGACAAGTGAAGGGTCTCTTTTGGGAGCACCTGACATATGGTTATGACATTCTTTTGGATGAAAAAGATTGGCCACCTGAGTTCATCATGGAGTGCCCAATGGGGGGAGAAGTAGTTTTTGCGGCTTTCTCTGACCTCGTACCAGAAGAAGTTAAACATTCATATGTGCAAGAGTGGCCATTAGCACTAGCTCCTGCACTTTACTGAAACCATATCGGGTGGGACAATGAGTAACCTCATCACTAAATACCATAAAAATCCATTCCTCAACCAAAGAGGCAGTACCCCATTAAACATGAAGCAAAGAAACAAGACAAAGAGATTATAGATCAACTTGAGTACCAGGATGTAATAGTGAATTGCACCTCATCCATGAATGATCTCTTGTTTCCTGCAATCAAACAAACAGCATAACTTGTTGGAGATATATAAATATATAAAAAATATATATTACCCAGTGTTGGTCGTCAGTACGTAGATATAGTTAGGACCTAGTTTGGCACTGTTTGACAAATCTACACGAAATTCTCAAAATGAGTACGACGTTCAATTTAATCTCTGTGTTGAAAGTTTCCGGGTGATTTGTCAAGTGGGGGCCGAGAAAAGGGGGGTCCCAAAACGCTTTTTCCTAAGGCAATTTCCCATAGGGATTTTGAACATGACTACGGCCGAACCACTGGATGCAATTACATCAAATTTGGCAAAATGGTTGGCATTGGTTCAGAAAGCTACCTTTTGGTTACTTGGTGTTAATCCAATCAGTAGTTTTTGAGATATTAAAGGAAAAAGAAATATAGATATCTAGGGACGCAGACACTCCACGGACCCACCCGCTGTGAATCAGAAGTTCCATGTGTCACATCAAGGCCCTGATTGGCTGGACACAACCTGAGGGCAGAGTTGTGGCTGCCATTATATGTGTTGGGAAACGGTCCCTGGGACTAAAAAGCAGTGTGTAAAATAGATGAAGGGGTCAGCGTAGTGGTTCCCTGACCCCATATTTCTGTAACAGAGGTAGAAATAGTAGTTAAATTGGGTAAGAACTTGCCTAAAAACTTATCTCTTCCCACATGCAAGATTCATGAAGCCCTCACAATGCTAAGTCCAGCCCCCCTGTAACTCTGCCATGGAGCCTTGAATCTCACTGCTAATTTTAAAAAATATACACATCTATATATATACACACACACACCCACAGATGCACTCAAAGACTCTCACACCCAGTCACAGTCTCAGAGATATACTCAAAAAACACCAACTCATAGACTAACAGAGACACTCACACACCCAGTCACACACCCACAGAGATACTCACACACCCACTCACAAGCCCAGAGGGATACTAAAAAAACACCCACTAATAGACTGACAGAGACACTCACACACCCAGTCACATACCCACACAGTCAGTTATACACTCACTCAGAGATGCACAAAGAAACTCACACACCCACTCACAGACCCACACAGACACTCTCACACCCACTATCAAACCCAGAGAGACACTCACACACCCACTCACAGACCCACAGAGATATGCGCACACCCAGTCACACATCTACACAGGCACTCATACACCTATTCACAGACTCACACAGACACTCACAGACCCACACAGAAACTCACACACCCAGTCACACACCCACACAGCTACTCAAACACCCACTCTCAGACTCACTCAGACACTCTCACACCCACTCACACACCCAGAGAGACACAAAAAACACCCACTCACACACTGACATAGACACTCACACACCCAGTCACACACCCACACAGCCACTCACAGACTCACAGAGACACTCATACACCCACTCATAGACCCACACAGAAACTTATATACTCATTCACAGACCTACACAGGTCCACAGAGACACTAAAACACCCACTCACAGACCCACAGAGACACTCACATACCCAGTCACAAACCCACGTATAGAAACACTCACACAACCACTCACACACCCACACAGAGACACACACACCCACTCACAGACCCACATATACAGTCATAGAATCACTCATAAACCCATACAAACAAAGTCTGAATGTGGTAGTATGTATTAAATGTGTGCTTCTGGTTTGTGGAATCATGATGGATCTGCGAAGTCGAGAAATGATTTAGTAAGGTTTTAAAAAGAATAAGAACCACTGTTTGGGAAAAAAGGTGGCTCTAAAAAAAGCCTTTGTGTTTAATGGGTGTAAATGCGAGCTACACAATAAACAGGATGCAGTCTCTTAAGTTGTTGAGGCGCACCCTGTTGCCTTTATTTGGGAAACGCAGCAACATCCGATAATATCCTGCAGTGCCTATAAGGCACCGACTTAACCTCACATATCGGGCCGACCAGGAGAGTCATCTGGGCTAAGAATTGGGTTTTGGGAGGCAGCTGAACAAACATAAACTGGACCATAGCGGTGTGTCTCCAGGCCTGGGGCACCATTGTGAAAGTGGAGGAGGAGCCTATGGCGAGTTGCGGAGGCCACAACTCAGAGAATTGCCTGAAAGAGGTCCTGCCAGTTACGGGTGCGGAGAAACGTCTGTGGTGGAAGCATAAATGATTCCCAGGCCAGCTGATCGTAACGTGTAAGACCTGGGGCCGCATTTGGTGGCGACGCAGCACAGACCAGGACCTTCCCGGGCAGGTAGGCCCACGGCATAGAAGGGGGGGTTTACCAACGGACAGCTCTGAGGGCAGGGGCTCGGAAGGCCCCATCCAGCACTCGGGAGAGTTTGAATCCCAGATTCTAATGCCTATAATCGGAAACGAGGGCAGAAAATACCAGCGGATCCCTATACAAGGGAGAAGGTGCACTAAAGGAGACATACCCTAGTAGCTCACGCCGGCTATAGTAAATAAACATGCCTGCATTCACTGGACTAACGGTTGCTCTGCAGAGACCGGCAGGCTGGTAATGAGGTGACAACAATTACGAGGATTATCACTGCCCCTAAGAAGTGCTACATATCCAATTCTTGCAAGGGGAGCTACAGTTACCTGGTGCCTGCTGCTTCGCTATTTATCCCTTGCTGCCACCGCCAGGAGAGTCATTTGGGCACCCCAGAGTCCTGGTTCCGGCCGTGAGTGAGGACAACGGGCAGAACTACGAGCCCCAGCGGCGCGCACGCCGCCAGCGCCTTCCCCAAGTGCCGGGAGGCGCTTAAGAAGACTGTAGGGCTCCCGCAGCACAGGACGCGCGCGGGCATGCCCGGGCCAAGGGCAGGCCCATCTGTGCCCGTCAGCAGCCGAAAGAGGCCAGGCCAGGCCCCCCCTAAGACTTCAAAGGGGAGCCAAACAGATCCCTGGTGAGTGGCCCACTCCAAAACTACATCAAGGTCAGTGGCATAAAACCCTAGGCACAGTTCACCACTGTGTATCTACTTGACTTGTCTGTAAAGATGGGGAGGAGAGCAGGGGTGGGGAAGCCCAACGCAGTACCAGCTCAACCGGCCTCCTCCATCCAGCAAACATCAATAGACCGGATGCTTCAGAGAGCGATTGGCATTGTGGCAACCGAGATTGAACTAACGGAAAGACATTTATCTCTCACACCGAACCTTGCCTCACCCCCTAGCCCCCTTGATAAAACAGGATCCCCTCTGACCACGGACCAGGAACACCCCCCCTATGACATAAGAACCCAAGCAGCAAGCAGGGCGGAAGATCCATATCCAGGGAGGTCCTGCCCCAAAAAAGGGAATGCTAAATCTACTGCACCCAGGGGGTCCAAACACAAAGCTCCAGCCCGAGACTCCGGGCGCCGTAAGGAAGAATGATCAAAGACTATCACCCAAAGGAGGCCCAGAACAGCCATCATGGGTCATGGATGTGGTGGTGGACATGCAGGTCCAAGTAAGGACAATAGTGAGGGACAAACTAAAAAACTTATGGGATCGGGTGGATAGTCTTGCAAAACTGGTAGAACGCTGGGTGGATAGGACTGAGGTGATTTTGAGGGAAAAGGAATCTGTTAACGCACTGCTCCTCACAAGACCCGGCCCCCAGCCCATAAAATACATCATGACCCTTCATAATAAGACATTACAATCCAACAAGGGAAATGATGCAAAGCGTCCCAGCAGCCCTAAGGGGGTGGGGAAAGGTATTAGCAACCCAGAAAAAGAGCAAAAGCAGGGGGTGCAGAAGGAAAAAGTCAACGTTACAGGGGCAGCTAGAACCCCTGTGAGCCACCCTAGTGGAGAAAGGGCTAGGCAGAAGAGCACACCACAGGAGGGACCCCATGTGGTAGAGACAGCCCTCCAGAGCATTAACCTACCCCCAGCCTCAACTTCCTATGTAATTATTCTGCCAGGCGTCCCGGAACTAAAAAAGGGCACTAGGGAATCCTATTTTGACCTAAGGAATAAATGCATACACTGGCTAATCAACAGCAAACAGCTTTCCACTAGAAACATAAATGAAATCAATATGGTTCGTAGGGTGGGGTGGGTAGGCTGGAGACCCAAAGATATTACTGGAGACTGCGTTATCAACAATTCCAGGACTAGTGCAATCGTAGACTACCTCCTAAACCACCATTTTTATAGGTCTGGGAGGTCTGTCTCTAGGATACTTTCACCCCCAAGGCCAGCACCCACAAGAGCTCAGAGGAGAAAACCACCCGGGGAGGGCTAGCCAACGGAATAATCAATTCTTTCCATTCTTCCAGCCACAACCATCTCCATTATACTTTAATATTCCTCTGGTCAATAGGTTTAGCCCCCTTGAGCCCCCTTGAGGCTGTGGATTGACTCAGGAAGGTAGAGCCCCTATCTCAAGATCCAGCTCAACCTAGAATGCTTATTACCCAGGCATGGGGGTCCGACCATTAGAGTGTCCCAATAACACAATTGGTGGCTACAGCCCACCCAAAAGAAATGGGGAAATACATCTTAATAGAGGGCAAATCGAACTCAGACCATACGGGTACACTGAACCCGGACACACCCCACGATGATATGCAAACAATTAAATTAGCACCTAGGGATGCAGACCCCTTCCTAGCACCCACAAGCATACACACCCGGAAAACTAGCTTAAGCCCCACCGCCCAAGAGTACCCCATCTTAGTCGGTAATACAGTTGATCCCTCCCCAGACGCTATCGCAGTGTATCCCCCAAGTGTAAAACTACTTTCATGGAACATAGCGGAACTAACGTCCAAGCTCCAGAGCCCGGACTGGGGACTCTTCATTGAACGTCATGAAATCTGTATGTTCCAAGAAACATGGGCTAGGGACAAACCGACTAGAAAGGGATATGCAGTTTTTAGCATCCCAGCCACCCATGCGGGGAGAGGTAGACCCTCAGAGGGACTGTCCACTTGGGTTAGAGTCCATTTGGGTTGCGAGGCCAAAATTATTGCATGCCCCTCTCGTGATATCCTTTGTGTCCTGCTAACTTTTCGGTCTAAATTAAGTATTTGCTTAATAAATCCATACTCATGCCCTACACCTCGGGGCCAAGAGTCTACCACTCTTGACCAACTCAACACTCTTCTCCCAACTATACCATCAAACTGGGGAGTAATCATTGGCGGGGACTTCAATTGCCAATTTGAGCCCCTCAATGGCCTGGCAACAGGTATAACGGACAAAGAGGATCAATATTGGTCAATCCCTGAGCCTAACATTACCCCATTAACTTACTGAGAGCAAAATTAATTGGTTTAAAGACACGTTACTCCATACCACAGAACATGTGAGACTCAGTCCATGCCGTAAAGAAGGAACAAACTAGCCGGTCTTAGCTTCTTATACATGGAATCCAGACATTGCTACTTTGCCAGCAGCAGGAATGCATGCACTTTACAGAGATTTAGAAAAAATTTACAGGAATCTTACATAATACATATTGAGAACATTGACAGTAAAACCTGCAAAGGCTGCTCAGGTGGCATAACCTCAATTAGCTACTACAGGTATCAGCCTCCAAACGCTGAATGCCGCTTTGGGAAAGATTCCCACCACTCAGGAGCATAGAAAACAGCTCAGCTTGAAGCAGTTTTTCCCCATACGAGCCAGCAGGAGAAACACAGAATATTGAAAATGTGCTTGCCAATGGGAATGGCTCCCCCGATACAAGACTGTGACACTTAGGATACAATCTTCGCTGCCGTTTATACCAGAACTCATGGTGCCCCTAAAATGGCGGTTATACCAGATATACTGAAATAAATACAGAATGAGTACGGGGCAGAGCCTGCCCTGGACCTGGGGATTAAACTAATGGGCAAATATCTGCAATTATGTTAATTAACATAAAAGGGGCGGCAGCAGCAGTGGCTACTCGTCAACACCTGATGGAATTCACTTCTACACAGTAGGTGAGGGAATTTCCTAAGATTATCGAAGAAACATATGCTTCACTAGGTAGAGATAATCTGGGAGCCAGACCAGAGCAACTAATAGTTAAGAGCAATTCTGAAAAGGATAACTCTAAGCAAACAGCCGATTCTTCCAAGAAGAAATGGGATAACAAACAAAAAAATAAACTAAAAAAAACAGTTATTGGGAGACAATATTAGAGAGCCTGACAGGTATCAGGATACTGATACATGTTCCTTTCAGGAGTAATCCGGTAAACTTTCGAAGAGAGATGGGTGGTCAGAGCACAGATCAGAAGAGCGAGTCAAGCCGAAAAGTGGGACACATCACACTTCATACTACATCATTAATCAGGAAGACTATCAAAAGACTCATAAAGCTCAATTTAAAAAGAAGAATGTAACCGGGATCAAAGTTAGAAATAGTCAGGTTACTGAGGGCTCTGCTTCTAAATGGGAAATGGACAGTGATGATGCTGGACAGAGTGACAGAAGTCACAATAGCTTGCCGGAACCTGATGGATTATCTGGCGGCAGTAGTGCTGAGTGAGTATATCACGGTGAAAACACCTGATACATGGGTAAGTGTCCCACATTGTTTATACGAAATAAAGCTCCAAATGGAGGGGAACATGCCCAGACAAGTGAAGGGTCTCTTTTGGGAGCACCTGACATATGGTTATGACATTCTTTTGGATGAAAAAGATTGGCCACCTGAGTTCATCATGGAGTGCCCAATGGGGGGAGAAGTAGTTTTTGCGGCTTTCTCTGACCTCGTACCAGAAGAAGTTAAACATTCATATGTGCAAGAGTGGCCATTAGCACTAGCTCCTGCACTTTACTGAAACCATATCGGGTGGGACAATGAGTAACCTCATCACTAAATACCATAAAAATCCATTCCTCAACCAAAGAGGCAGTACCCCATTAAACATGAAGCAAAGAAACAAGACAAAGAGATTATAGATCAACTTGAGTACCAGGATGTAATAGTGAATTGCACCTCATCCATGAATGATCTCTTGTTTCCTGCAATCAAACAAACAGCAAAACTTGTTGGAGATATATAAATATATAAAAAATATATATTACCCAGTGTTGGTCGTCAGTACGTAGATATAGTTAGGACCTAGTTTGGCACTGTTTGACAAATCTACACGAAATTCTCAAAATGAGTACGACGTTCAATTTAATCTCTGTGTTGAAAGTTTCCGGGTGATTCGTCAAGTGGGGGCTGAGAAAAGGGGGGTCCCAAAACGCTTTTTCCTAAGGCAATTTCCCATAGGGATTTTGAACATGACTACGGCCGAACCACTGGATGCAATTACATCAAATTTGGCAAAATGGTTGGCATTGGTTCAGAAAGCTACCTTTTGGTTACTTGGTGTTAATCCAATCAGTAGTTTTTGAGATATTAAAGGAAAAAGAAATATAGATATCTAGGGACGCAGACACTCCACGGACCCACCCGCTGTGAATCAGAAGTTCCATGTGTCACATCAAGGCCCTGATTGGCTGGACACAACCTGAGGGCAGAGTTGTGGCTGCCATTTTATGTGTTGGGAAACGGTCCCTGGGACTAAAAAGCAGTGTGTAAAATAGATGAAGGGGTCAGGGTAGTGGTTCCCTGACCCCATATTTCTGTAACAGAGGTAGAAATAGTAGTTAAATTGGGTAAGAACTTGCCTAAAAACTTATCTCTTCCCACATGCAAGATTCATGAAGCCCTCACAATGCTAAGTCCAGCCCCCCTGTAACTCTGCCATGGAGCCTTGAATCTCACTGCTAATTTTAAAAAATATACACATATATACATACACACACGCACTCACAGATGCACTCAAACACTCTCACACCCAGTCACAGTCTCAGAGATATACTCAAAAAACACCAACTCATAGACTAACAGAGACACTCACACACCCAGTCACACACCCACAGAGATACTCACACATCCACTCACAAGCCCAGAGGGATACTAAAAAAACTCCCACTAATAGACTGACAGAGACACTCACACACCCAGTCACATACCCACACAGTCAGTTATACACTCACTCACAGATGCACACAGAAACTCACACACCCACTCACAGACCCACACAGACACTCTCACACCCACTTCAAACCCATAGAGACACTCACACACCCACTCACAGACCCACAGAGATATGCGCACACCCAGTCACACATCCACACAGCTACTCAAACACCCACTCTCAGACTCACTCAGACACTCTCACACCCATTCACACACCCAGAGAGACACAAAAAAACAACCACTCACACACTGACATAGTCACTCACACACCCAGTCACACACCCACACAGCCACTCACAGACTCACAGAGACACTCATACACCCACTCATAGACCCACACAGTAACTTATATACTCATTCACAGACCTACACAGGTCCACAGAGACACTAAAACACCCACTCACAGACCCACAGAGACACTCACATACCCAGTCACACACCCACACATAAACTCACACACCCACTCACAGACCCACATATACAATCATAGAATCACTCATAAACCCATACAAACAAATTCTGAATGTGGTGGTATGTATTAAATGTGTGCTTCTGGTTTGTGGAATCACGATGGATCTGCGAAGTCGAGAAATGTTTTAGTAAGGTTTTAAAAAGAATAAGAACCACTGTTTGGGAAAAAAAGTGGCTCTAAAAAAAGCCTTTGTGTTTAATGGGTGTAAATGCGAGCTACACAATAAACAGGATGCAGTCTCTTAAGTTGTTGAGGAGCACCCTGTTGCATTTATTTGGGAAACGCAGCAACATCCGATAATATCCTGCAGTGCCTATAAGGCACCAACCTCACCTCACACATCGGGCCGGCCAGGAGAGTCATCTGGGCTAAGAATTGGGTTTTGGGAGGCAGCTGAACAAACATAAACTGGACCGTAGCGGTGTGTCTCCAGGCCTGGGGCACCATTGTGTAAGTGGAGGAGGAGCCTATGGCGAGTTGCGGAGGCCACAACTCAGAGAATTGCCTGAAAGAGGTCCTGCCGGTTATGGGTGCGGAGAAACGTCTGCGGAGGAAGCATAGATGATTCCCAGGCCAGCTGATCGTAACGTGTAAGACCTGGGGCCGCATTTGGTGGCGACGCAGCACAGACCAGGACCTTCCCGGGCAGGTAGGCCCACGGCATTGAAGGGGGGGTTTACCAACGGACAGCTCTGAGTGCAGGGGCTCGGAAGGCCCCATCCAGGACTCGGGAGAGTTTGAATCCCAGACTCTAATGCCTATCATAGGAAACGAGGGCAGAAAATAACAGCGGATCCCTATACAAGGGAGAAGGCGCACCAAAGGAGACATACCCTAGTAGCTCACGCCGGCTATATTAAATAAACATGCCTGCATTTACTGGACTAACGGTTGCCCTGCAGAGACCGGCAAGCTGGTAATGAGGTGACAACAATTACGAGGATTATCACTGCCCCCACGAAGTGCTACATATCCAATTCTTGCAAGGGGAGCTAAAGTTACCTGGTGCCTGCTGCTTCGCTATTTTTCCCTTGCTGCCACCGCCAGGAGAGTCATTTGGGCACCCCAGAGTCCTAGTTCCGGCCGTGAGTGAGGACAACGTGCAGAACTACAAGCCCCAGCAGCGCGCACACCGCCAGCGCCTTCCCCAAGCGCCGGGAGGCGCTTAAGAAGACTGTAGGGCTCCCGCAGCACGGGGCCGCACGCGGGCGTGCCCGGGCCAAGGGCGGGCCCATCTGCTCCCGTCAGTGGCCGAAAGAGGCCAGGCCAGGTCCCCCCTAAGACTTCGAAGGGGAGCCAAACAGATCCCAGGTGAGTGGCCCACTCCAAAACTACATTAAGGTCAGTGGCATAAAGCCCGAGGCACAGTTCACCACTGTGTATCTACTTGACTTGTCTGTAAAGATGGGGAGGAGAGCAGGGGTGGGGAAGCCCAACGCAGTACCAGCTCAGCCGGCCTCCTCCATCCAGCAAACATCAATAGACCGGATGCTTCAGAGAGCGATTGGCGTTGTGGCAACCGAGATTGAACTAACGGAAAGACATTTATCTCTCACACCGAACCTTGCCTCACCCCCTAGCCCCCTTGATAAAACAGGATCCCCTCTGGCCACGGACCAGGAACACCCCCCCTGTGACATAAGAACCCAAGCAGCAAGCAGGGCGGAAGATCCATATCCAGGGAGGGCCTGCCCCAAAAAAGGGAATGCTAAATCTACTGCACCCAGGGGGTCCAAACACAAAGCTCCAGCCCGAGGCTCCGGGTGCATAAGGAAGAATGATCAAAGACTATCACCCAAAGGAGGCCCAGAACAGCCAGCATGGGTCATGGATGTGGTGGTGGACATGCAGGTCCAAGTAAGGACAATAGTGAGGGACAAACTAAAAAACTTATGAGATCAGGTGGATAGTCTTGCAAAACTGGTAGAACCCTGGGTGGATAGGACTGAGGTGATTTTGAGGGAAAAGGAATCTGTTAACGCAATGCTCCTCACAAGACCCGGCCCCCAGCACATAAAAGACATCATGACCCTTCATAATAAGACATTACAATCCAACCAGGGAAATGAGGCAAAGCGTCCCAGCAGCCCTAAGGGGGTGGGGAAAGGTATTAGCAACCCAGAAAAAGAGCAAAAGCATGGGGTGCAGAAGGGAAAAGTCAACGTTACAGGGGCAGCTAGAACCCCTGTGAGCCACCCTAGTGGAGAAAGGGCTAGGCAGAAGAGCACACCACAGGAGGGACCCCATGTGGTAGAGACAGCCCTCCCGAGTATTAACCTACCCCCAGCCTCAACCTCCTATGTAATTATTCTGGCAGGCGTCCCGGAACTAAAAAAGGGGACTAGGGAATCCTATTTTGACCTAAGGAATAAATGCATACACTGGCTAATCAACAGCAAACAGCTTTCCACTAGAGACATAAATGAAATCAATATGGTTCGTAAGGTGGGGTGGGTAGGCTGGAGACCCAAAGATATTACTGCGACTGCGTTATCAACAATTTCAGGACTAGTGCAATCGTAGACTACCTCCTAAACCACAATTTTTATAGGTCTGGGAGGTCTGTCTCTAGGATACTTTCACCCCCCAGGCCAGCACCCACAAGAGCCCAGAGGAGAAAATCACCCGGGGAGGGCTAGCCAACGGAATAATCAATTATTTCCAATCTTCCAGCCACAACCATCTCCATTATACTTTAATATTCCTCTGGTCAATAGGTTTAGCCCCCTTGAGCCCCCTTGAGGCTGTGGATTGACTCAGGAAGGTAGAACCCCTATCTCAAGATCAAGCTCAACCTAGAATGCTTATTACCCAGGCATGGGGGTATGACCATTAGAATGTCCCAATAACACAATTGGTGGCTACAGCCCACCCAAAAGAAATGGGGAAATACATCTTAATAGAGGGCAAATCGAACTCAGACCATACGGGTACACTGAACCCGGACACACCCCACGATGATATGCAAACAATTAAATTAGCACCTAGGGATGCAGACCCCTTCCTAGCACCCACAAGCATACACACCCGGAAAACTAGCTTAAGCCCCACCGCCCAAGAGGCCCCCATCTTAGTCGGTAATACCGTTGATTCCTCCCCAGACGCTATCGCAGTGTATCCCCCAAGTGTAAAACTACTTTCATGGAACATAGCGGAACTAACGTCCAAGCTACAGAGCCCAGACTGGGGACTCTTCATTGAACGTCATGAAATCTGTATGTTCCAAGAAACATGGGCTAGGGACGAACCGACTAAAAAGGGATATGCAGTTTTTAGCATCCCAGCCACCCATGCGGGGAGAGGTAGACCCTCAGAGGGACTGTCCACTTGGGTTGGAGTCCATTTGGGTTGCGAGGCCAAAATTATTGCATGCCCCTCTCGTGATATCCTTTGTTTCCTGCTAACTTTTCGGTCTAAATTAAGTATTTGCTTAATAAATCCATACTCATGCCCTACACCTCGGGGCCAAGAGTCTACCACTCTTGACCAACTCAACACTCTTCTCCCAACTATACCATCAAACTGGGGAGTAATCATTGGCGGGGACTTCAATTGCCAATTTGAGCCCCTCAATGGCCTGGCAACAGGTATAACGGACAAAGAGGATCAATATTGGTCAATCCCTGAGCCTAACATTACCCCATTAACTTACTGAGAGCAAAATTAATTGGTTTAAAGACACGTTACTCCATACCACAGAACATGTGAGACTCAGTCCATGCCGTAAAGAAGGAACAAACTAGCCGGTCTTAGCTTCGTATACATGGAATCCAGACATTGCTACTTTGCCAGCAGCAGGAATGCATGCACTTTACAGAGATTTAGAAAAAATTTACAGGAATCTTACATAATACATATTGAGAACATTGACAGTAAAACCTGCAAAGGCTGCTCAGGTGGCATAACCTCAATTAGCTACTACAGGTATCAGCCTCCAAACGCTGAATGCCGCTTTGGGAAAGATTCCCACCACTCAGGAGCATAGAAAACAGCTCAGCTTGAAGCAGTTTTTCCCCATACGAGCCAGCAGGAGAAACACAGAATATTGAAAATGTGCTTGCCAATGGGAATGGCTCCCCCGATGGAAGACTGTGACACTTAGGATACAATCTTCGCTGCCGTTTATACCAGAACTCATGGTGCCCCTAAAATGGCGGTTATACCAGATATACTGAAATAAATACAGAATGAGTACGGGGCAGAGCCTGCCCTGGACCTGGGGTTTAAACTAATGGGCAAATATCTGCAATTATGTTAATTAACATAAAAGGGGCGGCAGCAGCAGTGGCTACTCGTCAACACCTGATGGAATTCACTTCTACACAGAAGGTGAGGGAATTTCCTAAGATTATCGAAGAAACATATGCTTCACTAGGTAGAGATAATCTGGGAGCCAGACCAGGGCAACTAATATTTAAGAGCAATTCTGAAAAGGATAACTCTAAGCAAACAGCCGATTCTTCCAAGAAGAAATGGGATAACAAACAAAAAAATAAACTAAAAAAAACAGTTATTGGGTGACAATATTAGAGAGCCTGACAGGTATCAGGATACTGATACATGTTCCTTTCAGGAGTAATCCGGTAAACTTTCGAAGAGAGATGGGTGGTCAGAGCACAGATCAGAAGAGCGAGTCAAGCCGAAAAGTGGGACACATCACACTTCATACTACATCATTAATCAGGAAGACTATCAAAAGACTCATAAAGCTCAATTTAAAAAGAAGAATGTAACCGGGATCAAAGTTAGAAATAGTCAGGTTACTGAGGGCTCTGCTTCTAAATGGGAAATGGACAGTGATGATGCTGGACAGAGCGACAGAAGTCACAATAGCTTGCCGGAACCTGATGGATTATCTGGCGGCAGTAGTGCTGAGTGAGTATATCACGGTGAAAACACCTGATACATGGGTAAGTATCCCACATTGTTTATACGAAATAAAGCTCCAAATGGAGGGGAACATGCCCAGACAAGTGAAGGGTCTCTTTTGGGAGCACCTGACATATGGTTATGACATTCTTTTGGATGAAAAAGATTGGCCACCTGAGTTCATCATGGAGTGCCCAATGGGGGGAGAAGTAGTTTTTGCGGCTTTCTCTGACCTCGTACCAGAAGAAGTTAAACATTCATATGTGCAAGAGTGGCCATTAGCACTAGCTCCTGCACTTTACTGAAACCATATCGGGTGGGACAATGAGTAACCTCATCACTAAATACCATAAAAATCCATTCCTCAACCAAAGAGGCAGTACCCCATTAAACATGAAGCAAAGAAACAAGACAAAGAGATTATAGATCAACTTGAGTACCAGGATGTAATAGTGAATTGCACCTCATCCATGAATGATCTCTTGTTTCCTGCAATCAAACAAACAGCATAACTTGTTCGAGATATATAAATATATAAAAAATATATATTACCCAGTGTTGGTCGTCAGTACGTAGATATAGTTAGGACCTAGTTTGGCACTGTTTGACAAATCTACACGAAATTCTCAAAATGAGTACGACGTTCAATTTAATCTCTGTGTTGAAAGTTTCCGGGTGATTCGTCAAGTGGGGGCCGAGAAAAGGGGGGTCCCAAAACGCTTTTTCCTAAGGCAATTTCCCATAGGGATTTTGAACATGACTACGGCCGAACCACTGGATGCAATTACATCAAATTTGGCAAAATGGTTGGCATGGGTTCAGAAAGCTACCTTTTGGTTACTTGGTGTTAATCCAATCAGTAGTTTTTGAGATATTAAAGGAAAAAGAAATATAGATATCTAGGGACGCAGACACTCCACGGACCCACCCGCTGTGAATCAGAAGTTCCATGTGTCACATCAAGGCCCTGATTGGATGGACACAACCTGAGGGCAGAGTTGTGGCTGCCATTTTATGTGTTGGGAAACGGTCCCTGGGACTAAAAAGCAGTGTGTAAAATAGATGAAGGGGTCAGCGTAGTGGTTCCCTGACCCCATATTTCTGTAACAGAGGTAGAAATAGTAGTTAAATTGGGTAAGAACTTGCCTAAAAACTTATCTCTTCCCACATGCAAGATTCATGAAGCCCTCACAATGCTAAGTCCAGCCCCCCTGTAACTCTGCCATGGAGCCTTGAATCTCACTGCTAATTTTAAAAAATATACACATATATACATACACACACGCACTCACAGATGCACTCAAACACTCTCACACCCAGTCACAGTCTCAGAGATATACTCAAAAAACACCAACTCATAGACTAACAGAGACACTCACACACCCAGTCACACACCCACAGAGATACTCACACATCCACTCACAAGCCCAGAGGGATACTAAAAAAACTCCCACTAATAGACTGACAGAGACACTCACACACCCAGTCACATACCCAGACAGTCAGTTATACACTCACTCACAGATGCACACAGAAACTCACACACCCACTCACAGACCCACACAGACACTCTCACACCCACTTCAAACCCATAGAGACACTCACACACCCACTCACAGACCCACAGAGATATGCGCACACCCAGTCACACATCCACACAGCTACTCAAACACCCACTCTCAGACTCACTCAGACACTCTCACACCCATTCACACACCCAGAGAGACACAAAAAAACAACCACTCACACACTGACATAGTCACTCACACACCCAGTCACACACCCACACAGCCACTCACAGACTCACAGAGACACTCATACACCCACTCATAGACCCACACAGTAACTTATATACTCATTCACAGACCTACACAGGTCCACAGAGACACTAAAACACCCACTCACAGACCCACAGAGACACTCACATACCCAGTCACAAACCCACTCATAGAAACACTCACATAACCACTCACACACCCACACATAAACTCACACACCCACTCACAGACCCACATATACAATCATAGAATCACTCATAAACCCATACAAACAAATTCTGAATGTGGTGGTATGTATTAAATGTGTGCTTCTGGTTTGTGGAATCACGATGGATCTGCGAAGTCGAGAAATGTTTTAGTAAGGTTTTAAAAAGAATAAGAACCACTGTTTGGGAAAAAAGGTGGCTCTAAAAAAAGCCTTTGTGTTTAATGGGTGTAAATGCGAGCTACACAATAAACAGGATGCAGTCTCTTAAGTTGTTGAGGAGCACCCTGTTGCCTTTATTTGGGAAACGCAGCAACATCCGATAATATCCTGCAGTGCCTATAAGGCACCAACCTCACCTCACACATCGGGCCGGCCAGGAGAGTCATCTGGGCTAAGAATTGGGTTTTGGGAGGCAGCTGAACAAACATAAACTGGACCGTAGCGGTGTGTCTCCAGGCCTGGGGCACCATTGTGTAAGTGGAGGAGGAGCCTATGGCGAGTTGCGGAGGCCACAACTCAGAGAATTGCCTGAAAGAGGTCCTGCCGGTTACGGGTGCGGAGAAACGTCTGCGGAGGAAGCATAGATGATTCCCAGGCCAGCTGATCGTAACGTGTAAGACCTGGGGCCGCATTTGGTGGCGACGCAGCACAGACAAGGACCTTCCCGGGCAGGTAGGCCCACGGCATTGAAGGGGGGGTTTACCAACGGACAGCTCTGAGTGCAGGGGCTCGGAAGGCCCCATCCAGGACTCGGGAGAGTTTGAATCCCAGACTCTAATGCCTATCATAGGAAACGAGGGCAGAAAATAACAGCGGATCCCTATACAAGGGAGAAGGCGCACCAAAGGAGACATACCCTAGTAGCTCACGCCGGCTATATTAAATAAACATGCCTGCATTTACTGGACTAACGGTTGCCCTGCAGAGACCGGCAAGCTGGTAATGAGGTGACAACAATTACGAGGATTATCACTGCCCCTAAGAAGTGCTACATATCCGATTCTTGCAAGGGGAGCTAAAGTTACCTGGTGCCTGCTGCTTCGCTATTTTTCCCTTGCTGCCACCGCCAGGAGAGTCATTTGGGCACCCCAGAGTCCTAGTTCCGGCCGTGAGTGAGGACAACGTGCAGAACTACAAGCCCCAGCAGCGCGCACACCGCCAGCGCCTTCCCCAAGCACCGGGAGGCGCTTAAGAAGACTGTAGGGCTCCCGCAGCACGGGGCCGCACGCGGGCGTGCCCGGGCCAAGGGCGGGCCCATCTGCTCCCGTCAGTGGCCGAAAGAGGCCAGGTCCCCCCTAAGACTTCGAAGGGGAGCAAAACAGATCCCAGGTGAGTGGCCCACTCCAAAACTACATTAAGGTCAGTGGCATAAAGCCCTAGGCACAGTTCACCACTGTGTATCTACTTGACTTGTCTGTAAAGATGGGGAGGAGAGCAGGGGTGGGAAAGCCCAACGCAGTACCAGCTCAGCCGGCCTCCTCCATCCAGCAAACATCAATAGACCAGATGCTTCAGAGAGCGATTGGCGTTGTGGCAACCAAGATTGAACTAACGGAAAGACATTTATCTCTCACACCGAACCTTGCCTCACCCCCTAGCCCCCTTGATAAAACAGGATCCCCTCTGGCCACGGACCAGGAACACCCCCCCTGTGACATAAGAACCCAAGCAGCAAGCAGGGCGGAAGATCCATATCCAGGGAGGGCCTGCCCCAAAAAAGGGAATGCTAAATCTACTGCACCCAGGGGGTCCAAACACAAAGCTCCAGCCCGAGACTCCGGGTGCATAAGGAAGAATGATCAAAGACTATCACCCAAAGGAGGCCCAGAACAGCCAGCATGGGTCATGGATGTGGTGGTGGACATGCAGGTCCAAGTAAGGACAATAGTGAGGGACAAACTAAAAAACTTATGAGATCAGGTGGATAGTCTTGCAAAACTGGTAGAACCCTGGGTGGATAGGACTGAGGTGATTTTGAGGGAAAAGGAATCTGTTGACGCAATGCTCCTCACAAGACCCGGCCCCCAGCCCATAAAAGACATCATGACCCTTCATAATAAGACATTACAATCCAACCAGGGAAATGAGGCAAAGCGTCCCAGCAGCCCTAAGGGGGTGGGGAAAGGTATTAGCAACCCAGAAAAAGAGCAAAAGCAGGGGGTGCAGAAGGGAAAAGTCAACGTTACAGGGGCAGCTAGAACCCCTGTGAGCCACCCTAGTGGAGAAAGGGCTAGGCAGAAGAGCACACCACAGGAGGGACCCCATGTGGTAGAGACAGCCCTCCCGAGTATTAACCTACCCCCAGCCTCAACCTCCTATGTAATTATTCTGGCAGGCGTCCCGGAACTAAAAAAGGGGACTAGGGAATCCTATTTTGACCTAAGGAATAAATGCATACACTGGCTAATCAACAGCAAACAGCTTTCCACTAGAGACATAAATGAAATCAATATGGTTCGTAAGGTGGGGTGGGTAGGCTGGAGACCCAAAGATATTACTGGCGACTGCGTTATCAACAATTTCAGGACTAGTGCAATCGTAGACTACCTCCTAAACCACCATTTTTATAGGTCTGGGAGGTCTGTCTCTAGGATACTTTCACCCCCCAGGCCAGCACCCACAAGAGCCCAGAGGAGAAAATCACCCGGGAAGGGCTAGCCAACGGAATAATCAATTATTTCCAATCTTCCAGCCACAACCATCTCCATTATACTTTAATATTCTTCTGGTCAATAGGTTTAGCCCCCTTGAGCCCCCTTGAGGCTGTGGATTGACTCAGGAAGGTAGAACCCCTATCTCAAGATCAAGCTCAACCTAGAATGCTTATTGCCAGGCATGGGGGTCCGACCATTAGAATGTCCCAATAACACAATTGGTGGCTACAGCCCACCCAAAAGAAATGGGGAAATACATCTTAATAGAGGGCAAATCGAACTCAGACCATACGGGTACACTGAACCCGGACACACCCCGCGATGATATGCAAACAATTAAATTAGCACCTAGGGATGCAGACCCCTTCCTAGCACCCACAAGCATACACACCCGGAAAACTAGCTTAAGCCCCACCGCCCAAGAGGCCCCCATCTTAGTCGGTAATACCGTTGATTCCTCCCCAGACGCTATCGCAGTGTATCCCCCAAGTGTAAAACTACTTTCATGGAACATAGCGGAACTAACGTCCAAGCTACAGAGCCCAGACTGGGGACTCTTCATTGAACGTCATGAAATCTGTATGTTCCAAGAAACATGGGCTAGGGACGAACCGACTAAAAAGGGATATGCAGTTTTTAGCATCCCAGCCACCCATGCGGGGAGAGGTAGACCCTCAGAGGGACTGTCCACTTGGGTTGGAGTCCATTTGGGTTGCGAGGCCAAAATTATTGCATGCCCCTCTCGTGATATCCCTTGTTTCCTGCTAACTTTTCGGTCTAAATTAAGTATTTGCTTAATAAATCCATACTCGCGCCCTACACCTCGGGGCCAAGAGTCTACCACTCTTGACCAACTCAACACTCTTCTCCCAACTATACCATCAAACTGGGGAGTAATCATTGGCGGTGACTTCAATTGCCAATTTGAGCCCCTCAATGGCCTGGCTACAGGTATAACGGACGAAGAGGATCAATATTGGTCAATCCCTGAGCCTAACATTACCCCAGTAAGGGCTTGGACCCCGCTAGCTCTTCAGATACATACCTTAACATTAAACTTTTCTTTGACAGCATGCAATGGACGCACTACTTCTGATAGACCGGGGAACCACACTTTTAATACCGGGTCACACATCAATTATTGATTACATCATGCTAGATACTAAGTCCTGGCATAGGGTGATAGATTTTAAAACCAGCCCCCGCCATGATACCGACCACGATGCTCTCATTTTAGAATTAGCATTGCCATGTACCATCAAGGCACAGAACAAACCCCCTACCCCATCCCAAAATATGATGCTGACTAATGGAGGGAGAAGAGTACGTTTGGCTGAAATCTCCCAATTTCAGCATAAAGTGGCCAAACTCTACCACCAAGCAATTGCATACTTCCTAACCATATCCCAACAAACAGAGTGTAAAGGAGCCCCTAATCTCCTTTTAAGAATTTCTAAAAATCGCCAAGACTTGGTTGCCTCTCTAGCTGTCTTTTTTTATCAAAATAAAAAACTAAGGGTGCCTAACAAGCCCAAGCACCAATGGTTTAACGCCAGTTGTCGAGCAGCCAAATCTGACCTAATCACTGCCATTAAAAGTAACTATAAAATAATAATTAAAGAAGCGAGAGCTGCTTACAAAGGCATTACGACAAAAGCTAAAAAACTCTGGGAAGCACAAAAATGGGAGGACGCTAGAAATGCACTAATCTCACATGACCTGAGGTCCTTCTGGAACATCATTAACACGGGCTCACAGGCTGGTAGACCGGCCATTGAATCCAACATAGATGAAGGAGTTTGGAAGGCACATTATGAATCCCTTTACACAAAGGATTAGGATGGGGAAGTAGGTACGGCAAGAGTGCCGTTACATTCGGGCTTAAGCCCAGAGGATGTCCCTCCAATCTCGGTAAGGGAAGATGCCGATGCCCTCGGGAAGATAACACCTGCAAAAGCGGCAGGGTTGGACAAGATCCCTGGCGACCTCTACCGCTCTGAACCTACCATCTGGGCTCCCTATCTGGCTACTTTGTAGAATGCCATACTACAAGGCATGGCAATCCCCACCACTTGGGCAGGGGCCGAAATAATACCAATACATAATAAAGTGTTCTCCGCTCTTGCGTGCCAATTATCATCCAATTAGCCTCATAGATGTTGGACAGAAAGTATTTGTCCGAGTCCTACTGGGGTGCCTCCAAGCTGGATGGAGGAACTCAACATTCTAACCCCTCTACAAGCCAGGTTTAGAGCTAGAACTTCAACGATTGAGCAAATATTTAGGTTACAGCTAATATATTGGAAATCTGTCTACATCAAGGGAGGTAGTCTCTATCTTATCTTTGTAGACTTAAAATCCGTTTTCGACCTGGTTCCAAGGTACAAATTATGGGCAACTTTAGCAGATATGGGAGTACCAGAATACCTGTGCCTGCAGCTAAAACGTCTTCATGAGGGTAATTTTGCTCGTATCAGATTTGGCAAGAGCGGTGAACTCTCAGGCTCTTTGCCGGTTGAGAGAGGTTTTCGCCAGGGCTACGTCCTGGCACCCACACTGTTTTCCCTCTACATTAATGGCCTAATTGACTCCTTGAATGCAGGGAAGAACATCGATGCCCCCAGGTTGGGGTAGCGCAAGATCGCAGCCCTGATGTTTGCAGATGATACGCTTCTGCTTGCAAAATCCCCTATGGGAATACAGAGGACTCTTGACAACTTTAGTGCCTTCTGCAAACATCGGGGTTTGGAGATCAAGCTGCAAAAAACTAAGTACATGGCATTCAATGTAGGCAATTCCACCCACCCCAATCCCTGCCTGGATGGCAGACCTCTGGAGAGAGTAACCATCTTTGAGTACTTAGGATTGACGCTGACTGAAAAAATGGACTGGGGAGGCCAGATTAATAAAGCAGGGTTGAAACTAACTCAAACAAGTGGGGGCATCTTAAAATTATACAGGAGTTGAACTGGAAAATTGGTTAGCCCAGTGGTAGAAATCTACAAAGTGCAGGCCAGAACTCTGGGGACACTATGCATCGGGCTTGTTAGTACGTACTGAGAATTCCTTTATTAGACAGATCATGGCCCTCCCAATTAGTACACCCTTAACACCACTCCGCTTGGACCTTGGGGTTAGACCCATTGTGGACGAGGTTGCCCTCCGGCCCCTTATTTACTGGCACTGTCTCTGGAGTACCCCCAGAACTAGCTGCTTACAGGGATGAATTGATCTGGGCCTACGAGATTCGGGGAAGATACCTTGGCTGGACTACATCAAGAACACCTGTGAGGGTCTGTGCAGGGGTAATCTATGGAGCAATGCAGAAGATACATGCCAAATAACAGCCAAAAAGTCATTGGTAGAGAGCTTTAGAGAGCTCAAGCTCAATGAGCTCGAAGGGAGAACCGCCGTCGGCCGCCTGACGACGAAATTTCTGGCAGTAAAAAACAGGTACAGTTTAGAACGGGTGCTGGATGATATCCAGCCACTCCTTCCTAAAAAGCTCAATCTACAGTTTAGATACGGAGTTCTCCCGCTGCGCTCTTTTACTAGTAAGGGGGAGGGGGCTTCTAATTAAGGGTGGGCGGGAATTTGAGAAAGTTCCTTTCGCAAAATGTCGAGAAAATTTCCGCGAACACGCGAAATTTCACGTGCTCGCAAAGATTTTGTGCTGATTATTAATGCATTACTGAATTTGACCTTCAACTCGGGCACCTGCTTTATTTATATCTGTAAGTGCTTCCTGTTGAGGTTTAAAATTTGTGAAAGGAGTATCGTGCCAGAAGGAATCCTGCCCTGCATATTTATCCAAGAAGATGCCACCGTTTTTGTGCAATACCTCTACTCAACTGGAGTACTTTCTACTGGCTAATCAGTAAGTGCGACCTTGGTGGGTACATGTATAGTGCTTTTCCTACACTACAGCTGCGTAGAGGGCCAGAAGAGTTGTCGCCAGAGACCATGTGTGTCTGTAACTTTTGCCACCGCGCCGATGGGTGCCGGGGTCCCTCGAGTGAGCTGTCCATCATAGTGGGGAAAGGGCGGGAAGACGTTGCACACCGCTGGTGTGTGGGCTGGGGCCAAACGGCGGGGCTTCTATGCAGTTCACATGCCTCTTGTTTATAAAGGGTCAGAGACCGACCAGCGCAGCAGATGAGGAGACAGAACCTCCTTGTGTCAGGAACTACACGGGGATTGCGCTCGAGAAACTCATGGATGCACAGACCTCCATCAAGGATTACAGCAAATTGCTGACGGTAGATATGGGGAGAAATCACACCTGCATAGCCTCCACCGTGCTCACAAATCTTTTGTGCTGATTAATGTGTTACTGAATTTGACCTGCAACTCGGGCACCTGCTTTATTTATATCTGTAAGTGCTCCCTGTTAAGGTTTAATTTTTGTGACAGGAGCATCGTGCCAGAAGGAATCCTGCCCTGCATATTTTACAAGAAGATGCCACCGTTTTGTGCAATACTCAACTGGAGTACTTTCTACTGGCTAATCAGTAAGTGCTACCTCGGTGGGTAAATGTATAGTGCTTTTCCTACACTACAGCTGCGTAAAGGGCCAGAAGAGTTGTCCAGCTACCATGTGTGTCTGTTACTTTTGCCACCGCGCCAATGGGCGCCGGGGTCCCTCGAGTGAGCTGTCCATCATAGTGGGGAAAGAGCGGGAATACGTTGCACACCGCTGGTGTGTGGGCTGGGGCCAAACGGCGGAGCTTCTATGCAGTTCCCATGCCTCTTGTTTATAAAGGGTCAAAGACTGACCAGCGCAGCAGATGAGGAGACACAACCTCCTGGTGTCAGGATTAATGCATTACTGAATTTGACCTTCAACTCGGGCACCTGCTTTATTTAAATCTGTAAGTGCTTCCTAAGGTTTAAAATGACAGGAACATCATGCCAGAATGAATCCTGCCCTACATATTTCCGTCCAGCCGCGGATTGCGGAAGTTTCAACATTTTCGCGTTCCGCGCGGAACGCAAAAATGTCGAAATTTAGCAATTTCCGCCAGCGGAACGGAAATTGTCGCCCACCCTTACTTCAAATGGGGGTGTCCGGCATGTAACTCCTCAGACGAAACGGAACTCCATGTTCTATTCTTCTGTAAGGGTTATAGGAAGGCTAGATCACGCTAGTTGCTCCAACTTTGCAGGAACCTGGGGTCCAGACACTGTAGCGAAGGGTTCAGGCTACTTAAATCTGATACACAAATGCCTATTGTTTTTTGTATCTCACGGTTTTTATTTACTATGTGGTGTACTCGAAGCGCCATTCTAAAAAGAATGGCTTCCCAGAATGGCATTGTTAAATCTCTATGACTGACCTTTACACCTTACCACTCTGGACATAATCTGGGTTAGTGGGAGGAATTGCATTAGGAATCGGATCATCGATTATTTTTTTTATCAAATTTTTTAATCAGTGTAAACTTTTTATGAATTTAATGTATATATTGATTGTTTTTTAATGATGCTTTTATAGAACTGGTTGCCGAAATAAAGTTTTATTATTGATTGGAAATTAACTCCATCATTTCTATATATACCATCTATGTCAAATCATAAATTATTGTTGCATATGGAGCCCATTTTGTGGTCTCTGGGGAATTCAGAAATAGTTTTAGTCACATATTTCCTGGATTTGTCTATCTGTGGAAAGAATTCAGTTGACCTCTTCCACTTCTGCAAATGGTGTAGAACACCAAGGCAATGTGGGGGAAAAGTGCCATTAATTTATCAAAGGTATACTTCATTTGGATTTCCAGCACAATCATGAGATTTGGATGTTGGAAATCCACAAAGCTTTCAATCAAAGGCAGCAATTGATGCCACTTTAATCCTCTCTGGCCAACTCAAGTAATATTCATGTTAGGCAGACCCAAATCCCTGTCAATGCCGCTGCTTCTAGCACACTCTCTGGCCCAAAACACAAAGCTATGACCCACAGTCCACACTCTAACCATTTTGATGACAAGGAAGAGTAGCATATAGTGGAAGGCTTGCGTTAAATGAGACAGTTTTCAAAATGAAAGGCAGTTGAAATTTGTGTGCAGCATCCAAATTAAACAAGCATTGGTAAATGCACTAGGCTTTGCCAATGTGATTAATAATAAGCTTTTTTATGTTGTAAGTTGTAGCTTGGTGAATAGTTGTGCAATATAAGTTACTGAAAGTCTGTTCAATTGTTATGGCTTGTTTTTTAAGAAAGGCAATATATTGTGCTGTTACTGGTGTTATTTTAAAGTGGAGAGATTAGGTAAATGGGTTAGTACTATGATTAAAAATAACATGTACCTGATAATTAGACCTGAAATTGGAGCACCTGTAGGAAGAATAGGTAAAGGGTGGATGAAAAACCAAACAAGCATAGTGTAAGCGCTGTTTTTGTCAATCCATAAAAAATATATTTAGAAATGTGTTTGTAAAGGTGTCCTTTGGTTATTGTCCATTGATAAGGTAAAAAAACAAAGAATAACAGTAAGGTTTTGAATGAGCATTTCATCAGTTGTGCAATAGAAGTGAAAGTACTTTTGATTAAAATATGTTAAAGTGATGGCCTAATTAAATGACTACCTAAAAGTTGTAATAGAAGGAGCTACACAATAAAAAATGAAGTTTTGTTAATCCCCAATAGTAGAAGTGCGCGTTAATGTTTAAAAAAGGTTTCGGGCAGGATGTAAATCATTAACCAAATGCACATGTGGGCAGTTTCCCACAGATGAAGTAGTTTCAGAATAACTTTTTAGTGTGGTTAAAGAATGTTTGAAGTTTTCACTTTGAATGTTGTTTAAAACCTGTACAGGAAGTGTTTGAAGATTCCACCAAATGACATAGGTATCAGGAAATTATCAAAAAATGTGAGATCTAAAAAAATGATTCACATGGGAAATATTTTTTGCAGAAACAATCTCTCTCAATTGCGCCCACTTCTATGTTCAAGACCATGCAGTCAAAGGTCGTCTAGCAATAAATACTTCAAACAACTGACCACCTGCTTGTTTGCTTTATCTTTGTTTGATGACTGTAATTGTTCATTCATTTTCTTAGCCTTCTCATAGACTAATTAGCTGTCTGCTCTTGCCAGAGCCTTTGAGGACACCACTTTTCATCCAAGAGTGTTCGCCCACCTACCAGTACAAGAAATTTCATGCTGTGACTTCTGAAATAAGGTAAACACAATCTAACCAATGCTCATGAATTACAAATCATACCAAAGACTGGGAACTAGAAAGCTCAGATGCTCATCAGGAAAGTCTTGATGAGTCGAGAGCTGTCACTCAGTGAATCTGTATTAGTCAGAACATGAGAGCCTTCAGTCTCACAAGGCTTCAGCTCAGAGTCGCCAAAAATAAACACAAATACTGAAGCAGCAGCGCTTAAAAAAACACAGTGCTTAGAGACCAAGAACTGCTCACTATGTACAGTTATTAAAGTACTGCTTACATTAGTACACTTTATATTTAGTCATCTGAAATCTCTCTTCTGAGCAGTTACTGTATTTTAAAATCTTCCCTTGATGTCTTACTTGAAGTTTTAATGGGTGGGTGCACTCAGTTTGGAGAAGGGGTTGCTGTCTCCCCAAATCTGTGTGCTCCTACTACAGAATGCATTTATAGAAGAAACAAGAGTAACAAAAATAGAAGAGAATGGGCAGGGCAAAGGATGTGACGTAAAGGCCAGAACTGCCGATCTTGATACCTGGGAAGCCGATTTCAAGTCTTGGCCTTGGCTCACAAGCACTATGTACAGTTATTAAAGTACTGCTTACATTAGTACACTTTCTATTTAGTTATCCAAGCACTCCTTTCTGAGCAGTTACTGTATTTAAAAAACTGCCCTTGATGTCTGACATGAAATTTTAATGGCTGTGTCCACTTAGTTTGAAGGAGGGGCTGTTTTTCTCCACAAGTCCCTGCGCTCCTGCTACAGAATGCATTTATAGAAGAAAAAAGAGTCATGAAAATAGAAGAGAAGGGGCAGGACAGAGAATGTGGTGTTATGGTCAGGACTTCCAACCTTGGAGAGCGGGATCCGGGTTTGAGTCTCAGCATTGGCTCACAAGCACACCTGAATTGCATGCTAACACAACAAGCTTAATTCACAGACATCAAAGAAAGCAGAAAAAACTGTCAGAAAGCATGCTTTAATTGTGTGCAGTCACCAGCCAAAGCAAATAAATGCTGTGCTTCCTTGAGCACATAAAAGAAGCTCCCATAAAAGTGGGGCGGATAAGAATGAGTACTTGGGCCATGGGAGACCAATAAGAGAAACACAAATGGAACAACAGGAAATAGAATGCCTATAACCAATAGAAAGGAGAAAAAGTAAAGTGACAAGCACACAGAACAATAAGAAGTGTAAGCCTGCCTTAAGATATATTAAATGCAATAGATTACACAAGCACAGCGAAAGTGCTGGGCAGGCGACAACTAAAAAGGAAAATATTTAATTGGATGGTGTAAATATGCTGGTAGCTAAAATTAGGTAGAGATTTTCAGCAGAAAGTAAGTAGATCTGTGATTGGCTCAGGAAAAAAAAAAGTTATGCTTTTTTGGATATGCTTATATTTCCAAACAGTCAACCACACCTTCTACAGTTGCACTTGAAGCTGCACATAGAAAGTGTTGTGAACTTTTGACCTACTGGTACAAGAGAGTGTTCCTGACTGAAACTAGAGAGTGTTCGTAACCGAGCCAAAGCAGTGTGTGGGGAAGGGTTCTGTAGAGACTGTACCTTCAAACGTAAAAGGAGAGTGCTTTAGACACATTCCTTATTACAGAGGAGTTATTTTCTAATCAGTGCTAGCAAAATGTGGATGCAAATTCATAGTTGTTAAATGGTTTTATCGGACTCATGTATAGATATGCGTATCTGCTGCAAAGTTACACGAGGGCCGCGCTGAGCGTCGTGACAGAGTTGCTAATCCACCCTAGACCCCTACCAAATTGGGCTTTCTTTAGAGGAGAGTTAGAAAGGGTTAACTATACTGACCATTCAGAAGTGGTATAACATAATTCAAATATGAAAGCAAGGTTGTGATTTGTTTTCTGCCTGGGTAACCCTCAAAGCAAAGTTGAAAAGGTTTACCATTAATGGTTGCTTTGTATGCGTGGTCTCCCATCTTTATGTTTAGATTTCATATTTTCAATGAGAAGATATTCTAACTGATACTGAGAAATAAATGAACAGTTAAAGAAACTCATATGACAGGTATATGAATTAGGGTGCAGTTTCAAGAAAATGTGTTTGAAAATGTATATGTGTGCATAAGGTGGATGAAACTGTCTATGATGTATAGAAAAGTAAAAGGGAATATATAATGGAGGGTACATTAAGATAACTGGGAAAAGTGCAGTGACCAGCAAACAAGGAGAAAAAATCCGCAGAGTATCAAGGTACTAAAAAAATTATGTGTTTTGGATGTACATGTACATATCTAGTTACAGTAAATACATGAGTAGTACATATTTTGGACACAATGAGAAACACAAGCAGGCAGTTATACACCAAATTAAATTTTTATAGAACTGATTCTTATCAGCATACTGGTATAGCAAGACAGTAAGTGACATACTGCAGTAAAATAGGTTTTGCGACCACCATACAGACATTGTGCAATTCATTCATAGAGATATAGAGCTAATTCTAAATGCAGAAAAAAACTTGGTTACAGAAAGATGTAGAGAAGCATAAATGCAGGTGTATAATTGCTCAATAACTAAATTAGCTACAGATATACTTTTTTTAGGAACTGTATGCCCCCTTAAACAGTCTGTCATATGATGAGAGTGATTTAGACAAATACTGTGGTACATAGACTGCAGACACAACAAATAGAGGCACTTCACACACTATTACATACACCAACACTCACTAATACAGCCAGTGATCCATCCATAGAGGTATTTACATAGCCATTTAGAGACTCATACAGTTACTAAGACAGACAGTCATACACTGAGATAGTTACTTACAAATCCAGTGAGATAGCCAGAGAGGCACTCATACAGTCACTGAGATATGTAATCAAGTACTGATACAGCTTGTCACTTATCCATAGAGTAACTCATAAACATATCCATAAAGTCATAGAACGTGTTACATACTGAATGATTGCTGCACTTACATACCCAGTTATAGTGTCAGAAAACAGCTTATAAACACTAAAGTGGTATAGTTAGACAATAAATGACACAGTGAGAAAAACACTAAACAAGCATTCACACGCTAATTAAATACATCTACTAACATACCCACTGTTACTAATTCACACTGATGCATATACTGACACATACAGGCAGACACTGATGCATACACTGACCCTCCCAGTCACTCACTGATGCACACACTGACTCACTGAGGCACACACTGATACATACATTCAGTAACCCAGCCTGGCACACAGTGATCCATACACTAACAAAGCCAGGCAGACACTGATGCACATGCTAACACATCCAGGCAGACATTGATGCATACACTTACAGAGCCAGGCACAGAGTTACACATACAACCACTCAGCTAGGCAGACACTGATACATCCACTGACACACCCAAGCACACACTGATGCATATGCTGATACACTCAGACACTCACTTACGGGGTGTATATTCATTAAAGAAATGAAAACACAAACACAGCTATTTTTTGACTGGATGAAGTGGTTCTAACAAGAACCTTTTTATAAAGTAATTTTACATTTTTTGTTGTAGTTTTATTTTTTAACGCACCTAGAAAAACAAGGTGCAAAGCTAGTCAAAAACAACTATATTAAAAGCAACAGGCTTTAAAACTAAAACACATGTGGAAAAAAGCTGGATGCAAAAACTAAAATTAGCAAGGGTGGGTTTTAAAGGCATTGATGTGGAATTCAAACTCAGTGGCATGTGGTATCTGGTACAATGGGTTGTCATACATCTTAGATTAGAACACACAATAGGACCAATGATTGTGGCTGAAGTAGAGGGAGCAGACACAGTGGCAGAAGGTGGGGAAGCCCCAGCATCAGTGCTACATGTGTGGTCCATCCTTAAATGAGCTCTCTCATGGATGGCTTTCATGTGCTTCCACATAGAGCTTGTGCCGGGGCAGGATATTTATTGGTAGCATGGGATTATTCCTTGCCAAAAATATTGCAATTTACAGTCCTTGCGGTCACCTTTTTCTCCCCTTAGGGAATTGTAAAAAGAATTGCCACACCTCATTTTCGTTCTTGGGACAAGGATTGTCATCATCTTCATTAGTGGTGGGCGGAATTAGCGAAATTCGCTTTCGCAAACTATCGCGAAAATTTTGAAAATCTCCGCAGACACGCCGGAAATATCGCGAAGACGCGGACGTTTATTTCCCGCCTGTTCGCGGTATTTTTTGCGTGATCGCGGCTTGCCAACTTACCCATGCGGTTGCTCATGGGCGCGGCCATCTTGTTTTCACTTGTCCCACCCTCCCGCGATGCTTACTTCCTGTTCCGGGTCGCGCAATGCATGCTCGCACCCGTTCGTGGTAGATATTTCCTGTTCGCGAACGCATTTACTTGTTCGCGTTGCTTTTTGCTTGCTCGGGAAGAAAATATCGCGTGAACTTGCGCATGTGATCGCAATGGGCGCGGCCATCTTGTTTTTCACTCTATTGCATGGTTCTGGGGCCTGATTTTGAATCCTCCCTGCATCTTTTCAATCCTTTGTTTGATCTTTTTTATTTATTATTTCTCTAACTATTTTCCTGCTTCTATATTTTTGGGTTTTGTCTATTTTTTTGTTTGTTTTGTCGCTACTTTTTCACTCTTTCTATTGCCTGCTCTTTATTTCCTTTACTTACTTTTCTAGTTTTATTACCTTTTCTTTCCCGCCCCGTCCCAGAACCATGTTAAAGGGTAGGGCTCGTCGCAGCCAGAGCCACGACCGCCTTCCTTGCGGAAGGTGGCACCCACAAGGGGTGCAGGCACGGGCCTTATTTGGGGAGGTGGAGTTGGCTGCACTCATTTTCTTTGTGCAGTGCCACCTCCCCTCAACCCTGGCAGCAGGTGGCAGGCCTGGGTCCGGGTATGGCCTCCGGGAGCGTCGAGAGCGGTGGGGGAAGGTGCACCGGGCAGTGTTGCGCTGCTGTGGAGTCCGGCGCACCCAGGCGCAGTTGACGCACCGGTGGTCCGACATGCTGGACCGTGAGCAGGACCTGCTGGACCTGCTAGGAGTGGAAGTCCCGGGTCTTGGTGAGTAACTATTTAATTATTACTACTTTGTGTCTGTTCTTCTGCTCTGTGTTATATTGCGAATATCTTTTTTTCTTCCAACCAGCTAGAATGTTGCTGCTTACATTCCAGGTTAATTACGTTTAAAAGTCTTCTGTGATTGTTATGACACAGGTGCTCCTCTGAGCTACTACTAATCTTACTTGTTTGCAACTTTTCGTTTGCACTCGCTTAGCATGATTCTGTAAGAGTTTATTTTAGAGAAATTAAGTTACGTAATGCTACAGAGACTCTAGTCCTTACTTTGTCCTGTCACTAAGAGATAGGGGCGGATTGATACTTAGGTTTAGGTACTTTGTATGAGTTTGTAATTTTTTAGTGGTATGCATGATGCCCCCTCAGTTACGTCACGTGCTGCCAGTACGCCAGTCTTTATTAGAACCTTTTCTAGTTTGTTCAATGAGTGGTGGTAATTGACTTAGCACTAGCAGAACATCAGCATCAATCAATCAACCCAAAATTTGGTGTATACAAAAAATGTAGTCATGTGTCCTCCATTTGACCATATGCATTGTTGAGGACTAAAAGAAGTGGAAATACATACTTAATGTACAATTGGCACGCCTGGAATAGGTGGGCTAGGTCGGGTGGTACGTCATACTTAGGCTTAGTTGTAACTTAGTATTCTGGAATCAGAATGGAAGACTGGATTACTGTTGATAAATAGTAACTCAAGTAGTCGATCCACGATTTCCCCGATACTACTTGTTGACCAGATGAGATCGGTCAATTTAGTTATTGCAATTGTTGTTTACATAAGTGTTTTTTGACCGTTCTTTAAAAATATTGTATTTGTTTGACACCATCCATCAATGTTTGTCTCTTTCTTATATCTTTCCTGTTCATCAGCACCCAGGGGCAGGCAGACAGGGAGTGGGCAGTCGGCGGGAGAACACCACCACCAGGAGGACACCAACGAGGGCTCCTCTGCTGGCCCCAGTAAGTCTTCTTGTTTTTAATAATATTTCTTATTCCATAACTTTTACTGCACCATATTTTTCACAAACTATTGTTTCAGTTTCCCTATGCTATTTTTTACCAACAATTATCCTTCGATCTGTACGGTTTCAAAAATCTTTTTATCCCTGCCTCTGCTATGATGACTCTCTGTACTACTACTACTATCCGTCTGTCTGTACTGTAGTAGCTAAGCTTGCCAAGTTGGCCAGTGCCACTCTTTATTTGAAAGGTTGTAAATAAAACTCAGATTCACCAGTAGCTCTAGCCATTGAGTCCAGTACTTTGGGTCGTCCTCTTGTACTACTTCTAGTCTTATTGATCTTGAGTCTTTGTTAATCTTGAGGCTTTGACAATTCCCAGCAACAAATGCCCAACCAGATTTATTACTATTTTGATATGATAGCCTATAGGACATACTACTACTGTTGTAGGGATCTTGCACATACAGACCTTTGCACAAGAAAATAGGATGTTGGTGATGGTAGGTTGGGCCTTCCTCACACACCTCAATCAGAAATTCAGAACCCACCACAATCCCCTGCCCGACTATAGTACTGTCTTGTCATAACTATTAGGTCTACGAACCCTCCCCCAAGATACCCAACAAGTAGACAACCCAGAATATAACACACCCAACCTCTCAGTCGTGGAATCAATGCACATGCACACCCTTCCTTTAATTTGCTCACTCGTGTAAGTCCACACCAAATACCACCAAGTCTATGTAAGTTCGAAATGTTTATTTTGAATTGAGAAGCTCTGTACATTGTTCTCTTATATAATGCAGCACCAACTGGAAAATCAATAACATTAAAAGAATCAACATTGTTACACTTACTTACAGTTGGGAATAAATCATGATAACTGAACAGTGGTGGAAGGCAGCACCACCATCCCCTAGGAATTTAGTTTATATAAATTTATAAATGAAGATCTCTGAGTGAAGGGACCCCTCACCTTAGAAGAACCTAGTACTGGTAGTTGTTGCATCATTCATAAGCTCTGCAAAGCTCTGGTTCGTAGAAGGGAATCTTCCGTCTGTAATGCGAAAAATCAAATGGTGCGCGTTAGTATATTGCAACTTGCAAGCATTTCTCAGCCGTGCCAAAAAGTGTAGCATTTATGGATAAGCAATATGGACTAACAGTACACCAGTACTTCATAAAAAAGTGGCTTGTTAATGTTTTTTGTTGACCGCTTGTATGCAGCGTGTAGACAGTAGCAGTGCGAGGCAGGTCATGTGGGCTCAAAGGTGTCTTATATAAAAAGCTGCAAGGTAATGTCACATGTGCAAAAATATAACACAAAGGTAAAATGGTTGCATGGCTCGGGCTAACTAAGCAAAGGCTAGAATGACCCTAGGGGGGACCATATATAACCATTAGTGTCTACTCTACTACTACCTGATTTGTACTAGTGATGTATGTTATAAACTATTAACTAATTTTTCAATCTTGCTACTGACCAATAGGGGGAGGTGTATATGATGCCTAATAAATGTGTAATGTTTTCTAGGCGCACTACCGACCACCATTGCCGGGGCCAGCGAAGGCGACGCGGAGGGAGAGAATGTGGCAGTTGCTGCCGATACCGACGATGGAGCGGTAGGGGGAGTGCCAGCACCAGTGGCGGGTGGTGGTAAGTTAGATTCATAATCCTTAATTATTGTTGACAGTACACTCACTGTAAGGGTGTACTGTATGTATACTGTACTGTTGAGACTTAGGGCCCCATTAGGATGGCGGGCGGATTGCCACCGCTGGGCCGGCGGTAGTCACAGCCGACCCCGCAGGGGCAAACCTCCCGCCATTCCTGTAGAAAAGAGTCAGACCCCCCACATGTCGACCAGCGGAAAAGGGTTCAATATGGTGGTGGTGTCTCTCAACACACCGCCAGCCATATGATCTGCATTTTGGAATGCCTTTGCGTGGCGGCATTGCCGGTCACTACGGAAAGGCATGCAGACTATGCATGGGGGCCCCCATGGAGGGTACCTATGCTATGGTACCCCCCTGCCTTTCAAACCAAAACATGACAGGCTCTGCGCGGGGCCTGTCATGTTGTGCTTGGAAAAGCACAACATATATTTTTAGCATTGCTTTCGGTACCGCCCACCAGAATGTAAAAAAACCCAGGATGTGCCTGCCACTGTGCCGGGTGCATCCTCCTAATTATCCCCACGGGACCCCCATCCTTTTTAGCGTGGGGATGGCAGGCAGACAAAGTCCGCCCGTCATCCGATGTCCTAAGTAAGTATGAGTTGTCGTGAACATTTGAAGAGTGAACTAGACTAGACACCCTTTAATTGGCATAGGGGCGGGAGTATTGAGTAACCAATGGCCTCATCTATCTGATTTCAACTCCGCTTTGAAATTTTTATGGAGAAGAGCACCTGGTGCACTGTTCAACTAAAAAGTGAAAGACGGGTGGAAGGAAGAAGGACGGGCGAGATTTAAAATGTTATGTACTGTGCTTTATAGTGCTACTCTACCATGCCATTATGTGTATAATTAACTTGTCTTACTGTTTTTCTAAGAGTATATTTTACAATTGTCTTGTTTTTTTCTTTTTGATACACAGCTACTCCTTCCAAAGTCAATCGGAAGGAGTTGGCCACCAAGGCACGGCGCTAGAAGCTGGAGTCAATCCAGCAGGAATATCGGTGGCTGGTGGTCTTGGCAGAGGAGGAGGAGGAGACTGCAGCAGCACTTGAAGCCTCCTCCAGTGCTTCGGGCCCCAGCCACCGCCCTCCAGCGGTACGGCGCCACCGTCTAGCGGCTGCCCGCCGCCACCACAATGCCATCTCTGGTGCCCCCCCACTGTGGCTGCAACTGCCGCGCCCTCAGACACCACGTTGCCCGTCTAGAGAAGCAGATGCGTGTCCTCCTGCAATCCCACCCCACACCTTAGTCCCTGTCTTCTGCCCCTTTTTTAATTCTTGTTTGGGTGGGTGGGAACTGGTTTGGGCGTTGGGTTTTTGCTTTTTGGACTAGTATTTTCTGGATTTTCTTACGGACATTGGTTGGGGTTAGAGAGGGGGGTGGGTCAGCTTTTGTGGGTTTTTAGTTTATTTTTGTTAGGGTCAATTAAATATATTTTTCTATGTAATATGCAATGTTGTTAATGTTTTGTAGGTGGGGTCACTGTTTTACATCACACTGTTTCCTTGCTGGTGCAGGCCCGCCCATAGCCAGTGTTTGATTTAAATAATTGGCTGACTGTGTAAGACACAAACAGATAGATGCGACACCCCTCACTGATTGACTTGTCCTACTAGTACTTTCAGTCTCTCCTCTAGTCTATGCATTCTTTATCTGGCCTCAAAGGGGTGTGTGAAATTGAATTCATTAAAAACATGTCCATTATTAATTCTGCCTCGCCCAAAGTTCTCTTACCTTTGCTTGATGTTTAACTTAGGCACAGCAATGGCTGCATGGTGAAGATGGTTTTCTTTTTCTAACATGCCATGATTGGGGTGGTGGTGGTAGTATAGTAGTAGTAGTAGACACTGGCAGGGCAGCAGCATTTGCAAAAAAAGAAAATGAGACAGTCAATCGCCTTTGAGAGACTGTTCGAGGAGTAGTAGAATGAAGTACAGTACAGAACTTACCGAGCAACAATAATATGCTAAAATATTTTACAACAGAACATAATGGTGGTTGGGATAGCCTACTAGACAGAGTTACAAACTATAGTTGTGTTGAGTCACTTGACTAGGCCTACAGCCTAACAGTTAGTTCTGTGTATGAGGAATGACAACAAATCCAATCAATGCCGGCAATTAATGCTGAGGTATATGTTCCTTTGTTAAATAAAATCACCTCTAAAATATACTACTCATGGGTGGGCAAGCAGAAGAAGATCATCGCTCTGCCTTGAAACTGAAGTACTGTTGCTTTTGCCACATCCGCCCCAGCAAGCGTGTGATTAAGTATTGGTGTACATTTAATTTAGTCACACCTCGACAATAAGTCACACAGCCCAGGGGAAGAGGGTTAGGGTTTGTTGAATGGATGGGAAGGGGGTTTGGGGAAAGGTTTGACAGTGAAAAACAGTATGCATGGACAAACAAACAACAATCTTTGAAGACTACCATATCCATATGTTAAGGGAGAAAAAGGAAATGCATGCATGATGATGAGAGACCCGGATTACATACACTTCTTGTTCTGTTGTTCCGGCCTTAATACTTTTACAGATAGCAAATAGAAATTTTAAATATTGGTAGGGAAGATTCGTAAACAGAGAGCAAACCTAATGATAATAATAACAACAAGAAGAACACACTGTTGTAAAGATTGTAGACAAAAAAATGAATCAAATTATTTAAAAGAAGATGAAAGTTGATACTGTTACTGTGTTATCCTGGTCACAAATGTGGACTGGATTTGCATCTCGGCATTCCTCTTGGTCCTCTCGTCCATCAAACTTGGGTGTCGCCACTCGCCACTGCCCGGCTGGAATTTTTTTTTCGATTTATTGGTAAGGTAAGTGTGCATTGTAATGTTTTCCCAAGTATAGGGCAAGGCCCGGCCTGTAATTGTAGATGGAAAAACAAAGGGGAGAAACAAAGTTGAAACAAATGCACAAGTTATGGTGTAGTGCAACAAGAACACTTTCCGAGGTGGCATGTATGCATCATCTATACTCTAGTCTGTTTCCAGCATTGACCTTCAACAATAACAGGAGAGAGCAGGCCCACAGTGACAGGCCTGACGGCACGTTGCTTGGCAGTAGCACATCCTACGTTAAGAGTACATTTTTTTTTTTTAAAGAGTTGGACAAAGGCAAAGCATGTTATCCATTCCAAACATAGCATTTTACAGTTTAAGTTAGTAAATCAATGCACCGCCGTCATCCCACCGCTGCACTCGACTCCACTTCTACACAGACATTTGGGTCTGCTGTGGTTGTTGTTGACGTGTTTACCTTTAGGCTTTTAAGTTTTATGCCACTCATGAAACGTCCTCCTGACTTGGTATTATTCCATCAATCATCTCCGATACTTGTACTGACTGACTGTGAAGATTGGCCGGCAGTAGAAGTAAAATTTTGTTATTACACAACAAGAGTAGAAATATTATTGACTTGAGTCACTCTTTAGTGTGTACAGTAAGACTACTAGTACACTTTGACTTCACTTCATGCACAACAAACAAACAACAAAAACACAAACACCAATCGCTCAGAGTCAGGTGTCCAATGCATGCCATTAATTGTCATTACCGGTTCCTTCTCATCTGAAGTTAACAGGCTGTCTTTTTCGCCATCATCATCATGGACGGTGCTGTTGTCAATCATACTCAGTGCGCAGATTGAGTCCCCTTCCTGTATTGAATTAAAAGCAATTTATCAAGCTGCAGGAGAAGTACACATTTCTTATTTGCAAGAAGGGGAAAATTCACCTTGAGTTAAGTTTAGTGTGTACTGTAGAAAGATGATTAGTGCACAATGACATAACTTCATGCACAACAAACACAACAAAATCACTCAGTCTGCGACTCTGCGTCCAATGCATGGCATCAATCATTACCTGTTCCATCTCATTTTCAGTTGATGGGCAGTCTCTCTCGGCTCTGAAAGGAGGATAGCTATAGTAGTCATCTTATTCATGCTACACTTCTTTTGGCGGGACTAGGAAAGTTTTAATTTTTTCTTCTATTTCCCATCATCCAATCATCATTCATGAGGGCAATGGATTTGGGCGGGAGATTCAGTATGATGGAGCAGAGGAGCTGGGTTCGGAGGACTGTACTGTCAAATTGCAGACACCTGAAACTTGTATATTAAATAAGAAGAGTAGAAGACGGTGGTAATGGATTTGTTGTGATTCACAAGTTTGTAACCGGAACGACAGACACACAAATAAAGGGGGAAAAAAGGGAGGAAGACAGTAAGTGCAAGCCTAATTGTCAGGGAAGTATAGCTCGTCCTCAAGCTCTGGGGGTTCAGCCAGTAGTAGGTAATCATGTGACACACTACTTCCGTCACCTGAGCCGCTGTCCTCATCTTCCTCCATTGCTTCATATATTGTGTAATTCGGTGGTATGAAGTGCTGATTCATTTTGATCATTGTTAACCTCTCCACGATTTTGGGCGAGAGACTGGTCCTTCTCAATGTTACAATGGAACCAGCAGCACTGAAAACACGTTCAGAAGAGACACTTGCGACAGGGCAAGCTAGCTAGCTTATCGCCAGCCTGATGAGCAGTGGCCATTCAGACCTTTTCCTATACCAATACTGCAATAGGTTTTGATCATTGTACACCTCTGTTGGGTCGTCCAGATAGGCCTGGACCATCCACTCAATGTTCAGGGGTGCTGCTGGTAAGCTTTCGGGCTCTTTTCTCTGTGCATCAGCACTGTGCCTATTAATGCCTAACTGTACATACCAATCGTCTAACGATTCTACTGGGCCTAATGATCCAGGTATTGTTGCTGTTGTCGATAGTGATGGTGAGTGTTGTGATCCAAACGCACTGCCCTCAGCCGACGAAGTTGCACTTGATCCTGCATGCCCTGCTGCAGTACTTCTTGTGGGTTGATCTTGCGGGCTTTTAATTAGCAGCCGTTCGTTTTCCAACTTACTGGCTGCCTCAGCTATACAAGTTTTGTAGCGGGCAACATCAATCTCTGAAAAAGCAAAGAATGTCTTCAGTCAAAATTTTGCACGTGGATCCAGAATTGTGGCACAAATATAATGTTCTTGTGACAACATTTTATTTTCTATCCTTGTATTTTCAGCTAAGCGACAGACTAAGCTCTCCACCAAGTCATAGGCTTCCCTTTTGTATGATTCAGACACCTTCTTCAGCTGATGCTCTAGCATTTGCAATAATGGGATAGCTTGGCCCATTGTACAGTCCTCCTTGCTGACTTCACGTGTGAAGACCTAAAAAGGACGAAGCATCTCAGTCAGGCATTTAATTAGGCTCCATTGCTCGATCTCAAGGTTCATGCCTTTAACAGTAGCATCCCCTCTTTTCCAGACATATTCATGGAGTGGCCTGTACTGCTCAAACAGACGATCAAGCTTGTAATACGTTGAGTTCCAACGTGTTGCCACCTCCTGGATGAGTGCTTTGACTGGCATCCTATATTTACGTTGGATGATCCTCAGCTGCTTCTGAGCTGTAAAAGAATGGCTGAAATGAATGCATATTCTTCGGCAGATGGCCAGTAAGTTGCTGACTATGGGCTCTTTTTTCAGAAAGTCTTGGACTATAATGTTTATTCAGTGCGCCAAACACGGAACCCTGAAATAGGAACCAAGATCCATGGCCTTAAGTACATTACTGCCATTGTCTGTGGCAACAAAACCAATACTATGCCCTCTTGGGCGCAGCCATTCAAAAACCTTGCTGCAAAACTCTTGCAAAATGTTTACAGCCGTATGAAATTTCTCCATGGCGAACATGGCTACAGTTGCATGTTTCCGAGTACCTTTAAAAATTGCAGCTGGGTCAACAGCACCTCGTGCAGATAGCTTATCTCTAACCCCCACAAGAGGGACCCAGTGTGCAGTGATGCACATGTAATCTGTGGCTTGGCAACTGGTCCACATGTCTGTTGTCTGGTGGATATTGTGAACTGCACTCTGCTGCAAAGCTTGTCCAACCTGTAATGAAGTCTGCTCCTTCCCATTCTACTTACTATAAATAAGGAGGCCACACGTGGTTCTGAGGGAACGCGTGTTTATTAATTAATTGTATGCATATGACGGGAGCGCCGGCAAGGAGCTCCGATTGTGTCAGAATCGCCGCGCTAATGCGACCTAACATGGCCGCACCCGGAAGTCCGCTGACGTCACACGTAGTGTGCGCCGCAGACTAGACCGCTACACCACATCTCCCTCCTTCACAAAAGCATGAATACAGTACTCAACTACAACTAAGAACAGTCTTACTTGTTGTCCATGCTGAACTCCTCGAACCTCCTTGGTAGTATTATTCTCCTACCACAACGTGTCCTTCCTCTTCCTTCTCCTGTGGTAGGGGTGGTGTCGACCCCATCTGGGTAGGAAGTTTCCCTCTCTTCTCTGAGTTCTGTCCCGCTCCTTCCTGTCTCCTCAGGCGTCTCCTGGGTGTTCTGTCCTTGCTCCGTGCTTTCTCCTCTTCCTCTGCTCCATGTCCCTGACTGGGAACCACCTTCTTCTCCGCCTGACCTCTTCCCTGCCGCTCTCGCGTCCGGCGTGTCTCTGGCATGCCCCGTGTCGTTCGGCTCCCTGGTGGGGTCCGCCCCATTGGTCCTGGCGCATCTCGCCATGCGATCGTGGGCCCATACTTTCCCGTCACTCAGCAGGGCAGACCTCGAGTATGGCTCTACGACTTGGAACGGGGGTGTGAACTTGCTGTCTCCTTTCTTTCCGGGTGCTGGTACTTTCACTCTCACCCATTCCCCTCTCTCAAGTGCTACCTCCTTGGTGTTGTGCCTTGTATCGTAATAGTCTGTGTACAAGTTCGAGCAGCGGCGCCCCCAGAAGCAAACACCGCAGGAGGATGCTACGGGAGGCGGATCTGAGCCCGCGGAGGACGACCGGGACTTGAGGGGCCTCTTGTTGTCCATGGAGAAGGGGTTGCAGAGCGGCATCACCGCCCTGGGCGCTAAGATTGACACGCTCTCCTACCGAATGGACCGCATGGGGGAGCGCCTGGACAAGCACTCGGAGCGCCTGGACCAAGCTGACAGTCGCATATCGGAGGTGGAGGGCGCGCAGACGACACTGGATCGCGACCACAAGAAGCTCGAGCGCCAAATGCAGATGCTGCAGGACAAAACGGAGGACTTAGAGGCCCGTTCTCGGCGGTGCAACTTGCGAATCACTGGCCTGCCGGAGTCCACTGCCACGGGCCGAATGGAGACCTTCGTGGAAACACTGCTGATTGCGCTGCTGGGGAAAGATGTGTTCTCCGGGATGTTCGTGGTAGAGAGAGCGCACAGGTCCCTGGGCCCAAGGCCCCCGCCGGGTGCACCGCCCCGACCGGTTATAGCTAAACTATTGAACTACAGGGACCGGGATGCAGCGCTGAGAGTTGCCCGGGAAAAGAAGACATTGTCCTACGAAGGGTCGCCCATCTCGCTCTACCCGGACTTCACGGCCCGGGTGCAGGAGGCCAGGCGACAGTTTGCCCCTGCCAAAAAGCAGCTCCGGGAACTAGGAGTGGACTATGCGATGCTGTACCCGGCTAAGCTGCGAGTTAACCGGCAGGGCAAGTCGCACATCTTCCAAGACCCTAAAGCACTCCAAAAGGCGCTGAAGGACTGGGCGAAGGAGCAGCGCCGGAGCCCAGCGACGTCACCGCGGGGGGACGAGAGAGACGGCGACCTGGATGCACAGGACTGACCATGAGGGCAGGACTCACCTAGTTGGTATTTTTGGCGGGACATGCTTGGCTGAAGGGATGTAGGCTTTGGGGGGCGCGGGTGGGGGGCGTTTGGACGATATCGTTATGGGGTACAGTACATTGTGAGATGCACCCCCCCCCTGACTAGGCGCAAAAGGGAGGCACATGGACAGTGACTCATCCCCCAATTGCTCCAATCCTTTATATGGTTATCGAGGACGCTGCTGGGGCCTACCATCTGAGAGGGCCGCTGAGTTGTGATAACAGTGCGCTGGGAGGGGACGGGAGACACAATAGTGGCTCGCTGGGCCGGGCGGCGGCAGTTAGGTACTAGGCGCTTCCACACTAGTGTGTGAGCGCTGAGCGACCTCCGCCCGCGTGTGCGTCCCACACCTTTGAGGGTTCAAAAGTTATGGGTGGGGTGGCGGGAGGTATGGGGTGCCCAAGTTTGGGAATCTGTAAGGCCGAGTTGGGGTGGGTCTTCTGTGGGTGGGGGGAAGGGAGGGGTTTGGGTTACGGGGGTTTGAGGTCACTAGGTCGGGGTGCGCGGTTTGATCTGCTAGTATGCTCCTGCGCTTGGGGACGCGCTCAGTTGAGGGATTTGCACCCTAGAGCAAGCTATGGCGAACACCGAAGCGGCCATACCTGAGAGGCACGACACACTAAGAATCCTCACTTGGAATGTAAGGGGACTTAATGATTACCGCAAAGCCCGTAAAGTAATGCACTATCTTAAGAGGCATAAGATAGATATTGCTTTCCTACAGGAGACGCATCTTCCTAATAACAGCCCTATCCTACGCACTAGGGACCTGCGGGAGGCACATGCGGCGGGGTTCACTACACACTCTAGAGGGGTGCTGACATGGGTAAGCGCGCGGGTGGAGCACAGATTGCAGTGCATTGCCACAGACAACGCGGGCAGGTTTGCGCTCACGCGCTTCCAGGGAAAGGGCATGGATTTACTCCTGGTTAATTGTTATGGGCCGAACTATGACTGCCCTGAGTTTTTCACAGCGCTGACAGGAGCGGTGGGGGATGCAGGCGCGCGGCATGTGCTTTGGGGCAGCGACTTTAATGTAGTGTTAGACCCGGAGCTGGATAGATCAGGCGGCCCGAAACGAGCGCAACCAGCGGCAGCGAAGGCGATTGCTCGAGGTATGCTTTGTTTGGATCTCGTGGATTTGTGGAGAACTCGTAACCCGGCAATAGGGGGCTACACACATTACTCAGCATACCATAACCTGCATACGCGGATAGATTACTGGCTACTATCTGCGCCCCTCCTACCGCAGATACGCGAGTGCGCGGTACTCCCGCGCACGCTTTCCGACCATTCGCCGATACTGGTCTCCCTGGCGGCGCCCAGAAAGGTCCCCCCGCCGTTTCTTTGGCGATTTCCCCCTTACTCGCTGCTGGATCCCCTATTTAAGGAGGAGCTGACGGCTGCTATCGAGCTATTCTTTGCCACCAATCTGGGCTCCGTGGAGGATTTCCACGGAACACTCGGGGGTACTCCGGGATATCCGGCGGCGCCTTGCGACGCAGGAGCGCAATCTGACTGCACTGGAGACCAGACTGCTAGAGGCGGGCGGAGAGGACGCTACTGAGGAGATAAAAACTCTCCTGGCAGAGTACCACGAAACGGCTGATGCAGAGGTGCTGCATCTAGGGAAGTACGCTACGGCCAGGGTTTATGGTGAGGGTGACAGACCGGGGTCGGTGTTAGCTAATCTGCTCAAGGCTCGCAGACGCAGAACCGCCGTCACGCAGATCAAGTCGGGGGATGGCTCGCTGCTCACGGCGGAGGAGGAGGTGGTGGAGCGATTTAGGTCGTATTACGCCAGGCTCTACGCTTCTCAGCAAGCCGGGATGGAAGACAGCATAGGGGACTATTTGGACTATATAAAGTTGCCGTTCCTAGCGAACGAACACAGGGAGTTTCTATCCCTGCCTATCGAGAGGGATGAAATTCTAGAGGCCCTTGCGAGCATGAAGGCGTAGAGCGCCCCTGGAGCTGATGGCCTCACTGTCGCGTTCTACCGCGCTTTTATAGACCAGCTTTTGCCGCACGTGTCGACGCTGTTCGACGATATGTGCATCAAGGGACATATGCCGCCGTCCATGCGCGAGGTGCTCTTGGTCGCTATACCGAAGCCGGGCAAACCATCCGATGAGTGCAGCTCCTATCGACCATTATCGCTGCTCAACGTGGATGCGAAATTATATGCCAAGGTCCTGGCCACGCGGTTAGCCCTTCTCGCTCCCGAACTGGTCGCCCCAGAGCAGGCGGGGTTCATGCCGGGCAGGAACCTCACATACAATTTGCGGACAGTGTTTGGCGTCATGCAACATGTTCGCCCTGACGTGCGCGCGCTCGCTGTCTTCCTCGACATGGAAAAGGCCTTTGACTCTGTCGAGTGGCCATTCATGCGACAGGTCCTGACGAGAATGGGGCTAGGCCCGATCTTCCTTCAAATGATAGGGGTGCTGTATAGTGGCCCCACGGCGAGAATACGATTGGGCGATCGAGTCACGGAACCGATAACAATCTCGAGGGGCACGAGGCAGGGCTGCCCCCTATCGCCTCTGCTGTACGCCCTGGTGGCGGAACCGCTGGCGTGCGCTATGCGTGAATACCACAGCCTACGAGGTATTAATTTTCCGACTTACAGGATAACGGTATCCACGTATGCAGATGACACCCTGCTGTATGTCAGGGACCCAGAAAATAACCTGGCCCCAGTGTTGAGGGAGGTTGTTCAATTTGGAGCGCTCTCCGGGCTGAAGGTTAACTGGGACAAGTCTATCGTGTTCCCGCTGACACCGGTAACGACCCCATTTGATATGGAATACCCGTTGCAATGGTCGGAGGAACCGGTCCGATACCTGGGGATCCAGCTCCATAGGGACTCAGAGGTGGTGCTGTCTGAGAATTACGGAAGGGCCATCAGTAAACTGGAGGACGACGTGGAGACCTGGATCAAGCTGCCCCTTTCGTTATTGGGGCGCATATCCATAATGAAGATGGTGGTACTCCCTCGGTTTCTGTTTCTGTTTGCGAACATCCCCATGGTGCTGTCACGTGCTTTCTTCGCGCGGCTACAGGCGTCAATGCTAAGGCTGGCGTGGGCTGGCAAGCAGGCGCGGACCAGCTGGAGAGTACTGACGCTACCTTACCAGATGGGTGGCCTGGGGGCACCCGACATGGAGCTGTACTATCGGGTGGCGCAGGGGGCTCAGGCGCATAGCTGGATACACGGGGGTGAGACTGTCCCGTATCTCAAGTTAGAGACATTGTTTGCGGCGCCGCTGCCGCTCCCCGCGGTCATTTTTGAGCATCCGGACCGTCGCACGGGATTTCTTGATTCCTTGAACTCCACTCCACTCCACTTCCATGCCTGGAACTGTATACTACAGAGCGAGTCGGGGGCGCAGCTATATTCACCGGCAATGTCAATTGCTTGGGCGGTGTGGCTGGCCCCTTGTAATGAGGAAGCAGTGCGGCGATCGCTTAACGGGATAGGTGTACACACCATGGGTGACATGTTTGCTGACGGCCAAGTCAAGACGTGGGAGGCGGTGGCAACCTCGGGCATGGAGGGCACGCAGTTGCAGCGTTTTCAGTATCACAGAGTTAGGCATGCCTGGAAACAGTTGTTGGGGTGTGACATGGAGGAGCCGGCGGAGGTTCAGGAACTGACATACATAATTAAGAATGACAACCCCCGCGGGCTGATCTCTAAGCTGTACCGAATGGCGCAATCTCATAGGGTGCACGAGTTTGCAAAATGCAGATTGGACTGGCAAAGAGACTTAGGGATCACCATTGACGATGCTATGTGGGCGTACTGCTGCACGGGGATCAAACGCATCTCTCTGCATGGCAGACATCAACTCGTTAATTTCAAGTTCCTCAACAGGTACTACTACACACCAGAGCGCTTACATAGATATGGGCTGCGTGAAGACCCTGCATGTGAACGGTGCAAACACCCGGCGGCGGACTTCCTTCACCTAGCGTGGCAATGCCCGGGCATATACAACTACTGGGAAGCGGTATACCACCAGATAGTAGGGGTGACGGGGGTAGTGTTGGCTCCGGACCCGGCAGTGGCGTTATTGGGGCATTCCAGAGTGGTGCCGAAGGCGGCCTGACGCCTGGTGGATATGGGGATGCTCGCTGCGAAACGACGAGTTGCGATGAGCTGGATGCGTGGCCCCTTGCCCACGGTGGAGCAGTGGAAGCGAGATGTGCTATACTGCTGCACCCAAGCGGAGAGGTTCAGCGAGTTGCTGCCACCGCGTAGCCGGCCTAAAAACTTCTGGGAATTGTACGTAGACTACCTGAGCGGGCGGGAGACTGCAGCGGGGAGCCCCGATGGGGGTCCTGATACGGAGATTGCAGTAGAGGAGGCTCCCGGGAGAGGTGTTTGTGTGGGGGACGCATGATGAAGATGAGTGGCGGCTGAGTGCGGGAAGCGAATGGGGCTGCGACTGACTTAGGACCTCAATTGTTTAGTTGGGGTGGGTGGGTTAGGGGAGTTGGGGGGAATCGTGGGGGGAGGAAGGGGGTTTGGAGTTTATGGCCATAAAATGTGTGACTGTGCCCTACGTTCTGGGGGAAGGAACACGCTAGAGCCTGGCCGCCGACAGGGGGTCTGCCCCGCACATGAGCGTCGAGATGGAGGGACACTCGAGAAGCAGTGGGTATTAAATCAGTCATGCACGGCGATGCCCGACCTCCGGGATGTGGGATAGCCGATACAGTTGGTTGCGATATGAGAAAAGGTGGCGGGCCTCCGGTTGGTGGCGCACGGATATGTACATTACTGTGCCTTGTTTGCAGTCAATAAAAACATTTACACAAAAATAGTTTGTGTACACTGCTTGTGCCCTCTCCAGGTTCCGGCGTACAACTGCTGGAGACCAGTGACTTTGACCGTGAGCTTTTTCCAAGCCACGTTGTCCTTAGTGAAGGGCTCTCTCCCTCTCAGTACTCGGAACGGACTGTACCCCGTGGAAGCAGGAGTTATCCGGTACGCCCATAACAGCCGCTTCAGCTCCTTTTCCCAATTGCTCCCTTGGCTGATTGCTGCTTGTACTGACCCCATAATTACCCTGTTGAATCTTTCCGCGGCTCCGTTTCCCGCACGGTGATACACCGGCGTGTGTCGGGCCGTTAGTCCATTCCTGTCCATGAAAGTTTGCCACTTGGCCGAGGTGAACTGCGGGCCATTGTCACTTGGGGATGCCTTCCCTTATGAATACCTCGGTGAGGAAATCCAGTATAGTGTCCGTCTCCGCGTTCTCATCCACGTGGACTTCAGGCCATTTGGAGTAGCGATCGATGACTACCGTAAGGTACTTTTTGACTCCATTGGCGTCTTGTATGGGACCCAGGACATCAATCGAAATTTCTTCCCATGGATTCTCGGGACACTCAAAGCGCCCCAGGGGTGGACGTAGCACTCTTTGGGTCTTGTCCGCATTGCTGCATTGTTCGCACGCCCTCACGTGGCGCTCCACTGCGAGGTCCATTCCCGGCCACCAGTAGTCTTCCTTCGCTCTTCCCTTCATTTTCATTATCCCCAAGTGGCCTTCATGTGCGATGGCCACAATGCGTGCCCTTAGTGTGTTAGGGGGGACTACTTTGCTGCCGCATAGTAGGAAACACGGGTTGTCCCCTACCGACAGTTCCTCTCTGACCTCCCAATACTGTTTTAGTTCCTCCTGTAGCAGTCTCTTGTCCGGCCATCCCTTGGTTACATACGCTTTAACTGCTCTCATTTTCTCGTCTCTATCGTATTCCGTTTCCCATTCTTGCCCACTTATTGCTTTCTCGTGGTCGCTGGTGAATGCCACCGCATACTCTTCCCAACCGCCTTCTTCTTGGACATCTGAGACCTCCTTGGACGCAGCTCTGCTCAGGTAGTCCGCTACCTTGTTCTTGTGCCCAGGTAGGTGCTCTACATCGTAGACGTAGTCTAAGAGTCTTAGCGTCATCTTGGCTATTCTCGGTGTGGCATGTTCATGTCCACTGGACGTGAGGACCCTTACCAGCGGCTTGTGATCCGTGCACAAAAGGAATCTTCCTCCCCACAGAAATTGCCTGAACCTCTCCATCGCCCACACGACTGCTAGCATTTCTTTTTCGATGACACTGAATTTGCTTTCATTGGGGGCCAGCGTGCGAGACGCAAAGCTGATTGTGGCGGTCCTCCCTTCCGTGGATCTTTGAGTGAGGACTGCGCCGAGTCCCCTGTCGCTGGCATCCGTGGTTAATACAGTGAGCGCTGTCGGGTCAAACCCTTGAATGGGCACCGCCTCACAGATATCATTCTTCATCTCTTCAAATTCCCGCTGTTGTTCTTCCGCCCACCGGAATGCCGCTTTGTCCTTCAGGAGCGATCTCATGTGGTGGGTTTTGGAGGCAAAATGTGGTACAAATTTGCTGTAAAATTCAGCCATGCCCAGGAACGTCCGGACATCTTCCTTACTTGAGGGCGTAGGTGCGTCTTTAATTGCTGCCACATTGGCTGACTTGGGTTTTATGCCCTCTTGGCTGATCTCGTGTCCTAGGTACGTGACCTTGTTCATTCCAAACTTGCATTTGTCCCATTGGGCTGTGAGTCCGTTCTGCCTTAGCACTGTTAGTACTTCTCCCAACTTCCTTTTGTGGTCCGTCATGGATGCGCCCATCACCAAAATGTCGTCCTGGAAGAATTGGATGCCCTCCTTCTTGTGGAACAGCCGGTACATTAGCTTTTGGAAGACGGCTGCTGCTGAGGCTAATCCAAACGGCATCCGCAGGAATTTGTAGCACCCGAACGGGGTGATGAACGACGTTAGGTGGTTGCATGACTTGTGTAGAGCAATCTGGTGGTAGGCCGACATCAAGTCTATAGTGGAGAACCACCTTGCCCCTTGGGTCTTGGCCAACATCTCATTGATTCTGGGAAGGGGGAACTTGTCCACTACAATGTTCTTGTTGAGCTCCCTGAGGTCCACACACAAACTCACCTTCCCGTTGGGCTTCTGCGCCACTACTAAGGGGGCCAACCACTCTGCGTTGTCTATTGCTTCAATTATCCCGTTGTCTTCCAGCCTCTGCAATTCCTCTTGCACCGCCGCCCTGGTCCGGAACGGGATGTTTCGCACTCGGTGGGACACCGGTCGGGCTCCTTCCTTCAGATTTATCTTGTGCGTAAATTTCGCTAAACGGCCGATGGAGTCTTTGAAGACTTCCGGGAATTCTTCTTTCCATCGTTGCGCCTCCCGACCCGGCTCCTCCTCGGTCAAGAGCACTTGCGTGCGTCCTCCTGGGTTCAATTTTATCCCTAGCTCGCCCTGGTCCTTCCAGCCCAGTACCGATGTTCGTCCTCCGCCACGTATAATTTCCCTTCGCACCTTCTGCCTTTGAACTCGAAGGTTAGGGGGCAATATCCTACCATGGGAATGGGTTCCCCTGTGAATGTTACGGGGTGGATGTCCGTGGGCCTCAGCCAGTACTCTGTTCCCGGTGCGAAATCTTCCTCCCATATCTTCCTCCTGATGATCGTGTAGGGCGATCCTGAATCCGCGACCATTGTGGCTCTCACTCCCCCTATGCTCACCTCGCACTTCGGCTTCTTGTCCATCGAGCCCTCTATGCCCAGTATCTGTTATTCTACGATCAGGATCTCGTCGTCCTCCTCCTGGTTCTCGTCTTCTTCCTCCTTGCCTGTTTCTTGTGCCACGTATTTCACCTGTTGCCTCGGTGATTTCCTTCGGCATACCCTCTCGTAATGTCCCACCAGCCCGCAATATGCGCACTTGGATCGGAACACCGGGCATCCCTTGTTGTTGGCAGCATGGCTGCCACTGCCGCGTCTGTAGCATGCATTCGTGCTCCCTTGCCTCTGTCCTTGCGATTTCGTGTTGCGGGCGTTGTACCTTCTGTAGTTCCGCATGCCTTGTTGTCCTGCTGGCGCATTTCCATCATTGCCCTTCCGATCTTCTATCTTGCACACCGCTTGTTCTGGTAGGCGTTCCCGTTTGGCCGCTTCCGCGCACCTCCTGGTCAATTCCGCTTTCTTCACCAAGGATACTACGGTCTTTAGTGGTGCGTCGCCATTTGCCCATAACTTCTCTTGAATGGAGGTATTTACTGTGTGCATAATGATCTGGTCTCTGATCAATTCCTCTTGTAGGGTCCCAAACTTGCACGTCAGGGCCAGCTTCTGTAGTGCCGCTACATACTCATCAACCGTTTCCCCTTTATGCTGTGCCCTGTGGTAGAAGTTGTACCTGTCGATGGGTGTGCACACGGCCGGGCGATAATGGGCATCTAGGTCTTCTATAGCGTGCTGGAACACGTTGTCGTCCGCCGCTTGCCTCACCTCCTTCACCAGGTCTTCGTACACCCTCTGCCCTGCGGGACCTAGATGATGAAGGAGTATCTTCTTCCTCCGCGAGCTCGTGAATTCTGTCTCGCCCTCTTCCTCCAACGCCGACAGGTAGTTTAGGAAGTACCTTTTCCAATCCTCCCACGGCATCTCCGGCTCTCCAACTTTGGTTAGGAAAGGCACGGGATTCGTCAAGGAGAAGGTCTGGGAACTCATCTTCCTCCTGGTTCTCCCTCGTCGTGCTCCCGAAGTGGAGGTGCTGGGTGCACTGGTTACTCGGGTTCTTCCGCCCCTTGGTCCGTCTTCCGGGCTGGACTCTCCACTCTCCGCGTGGTCCTCGCCGTCCCCCTCCAGGTTTTCCAGGCTCTGCCCCTGCTCCAGCCCATCGGTGGCTCTCTCCCTATCTTCCGGGTCACCTGGGGTGCTCTCGCTCCTCCTTTCCGGGCACGGGGCTAGGGGACTTGCTCTCTTCCCAGCTTCCCCTCAGTGCGCTCTCCGTTGCGCTGCCACGCTCCCACTTGCGTGTTCTGCGGTCTCTGACCAGTCACTTGCCTCCACGTGGGTCTAGGATGCAGCGCTGGGCTCTATCTCCTCCTCGTCGCCATTGTAATGAAGTCTGCTCCTTCCCATTCTACTTACTATAAATAAGGAGGCCACACGTGGTTCTGAGGGAACGCGTGTTTATTAATTAATTATATGCATATGACGGGAGCGCCGGCAAGGAGCTCCGATCGTGTCGGAATCGCCGCGCTAATGCGACCTAACATGGCCGCTCCCGGAAGTCCGCTGACGTCACACGTAGTGTGCGTCATAGACTAGACCGCTACACCACACAACCAATTCCAGCACATCATGATGTAGTGCCGGAACAGCAATTCTTGCGAAATAGGACCGGCTGGGAACCTTCCATTTAGGGCAGATGGCTGACACAAATTCAAGGAAACCCACCCCTTCCACAAATGAAAAAGGGAGAAGGTCCAGCGCTAACATTTTAGCCAGCTTCGCATTGTACAACCATGCCGTTGGGTTGTTGCATTGGAACTGCCCCTCCAACCTAAGCATGCTCTCAATGGTAGGCTGGATTACTTTCCTTTGTGGTGCTGTTGTTTTCATTAACCCACTTAGGCTCAACGACACAGTTTGTCTCATTGCGGTACTCGGTCGCCTTGGTGTCTCAGCCTGACTCTGAGTATGGCTCTTACTGCGGTGCCACTCAGATGTTACTGAGGAGGATGTGGGCGGTACCACTGCACTATTGGGGACAGGGCTAGAAATGCCTCCCTCTTCTTCACCTTCCACCACAATAATATTGCTCCCTGATTCTTCCTGACCAACTTCAATGGGTTGAGTTTTTCTACTTTCTTTTAACTGAAGTAGGTGATTCTCCCACACGATAGTGTGGTGTATTCTGAGATGACTTGCTTGGCCTCCGGTACCATAGTTTGTACCAAGCTTACCCCGCCGAACACCTTGTCGACAAATTGAGCATATAGCAACGTTCTCCTCCTTGGTGCTCACAGAAAAGAAGTCCCAAACTGGGGAAGAGAACTTTCCGGCACTGCTGGATGTGCCACTTTCAATACCAGATGAACTGGAGGTTGTGCTTGGAATGTGACCCTGTGCAGCTACACTGTGACTTTTACTACCACTACCTACTGAGATGGTTGAGCTGGATGTAGGTCCCTGCGGGGCCTTGGAAAATATGGCAGCTGGAGGTAGTGGTGGTGTAACCTGTGTTGGTGATATCCGTGCTACATCCCGCTCAGTAGCAGCCTTTCTGGATAGGGTGAGAATGTTGGTCTCCAATCCCTTTGGGGCGGAAGTGATGCGCGTGATGACTGGCTCATCTTCATCAACATCACCCCCCTCTTCTACATCTACCTCCATAACTCTAAGTTTTTCTGGGACCTTCCTTTTCAGAAGCATTGTCTTGTGGCATGCATCACTCTCAGACTGAGCTGGTGGATGCCAAGTGGCATCACGATCATCAGAAGCGGGGCTTGAAGAAGAAGATGATGGACTAAGCCTCCTTTTCCTTGCTGGTGATCTGGAAGACAATAGATCTTCTGAAACAGTGGTTTGCTCCACTTTGTCTGCAGGAAGCTCGATTTCCTTATATACCCCTATGTCAGGAGCAACAACTACTATGGTGGGCTGTTGTTGCGGATGCTGCTGTTCTTGTTGCGGCCGCTGCTGTTCTTGTTGCGGACGCTGCTGTTCTTGTTGCGGCCGCTGCTGTTCTTGTTGCGGCTGCTGCTGTTCTTGTTGCGGCTGCTGCTGTTCTTGTTGCGGCTGCACACTTATCTGCTGAGTTTCCGCCTGCGTTGATTGTGTACTACTTTGCGATAATGACATTTCAACATCGCTGCTCGTTAGTAGACTGGCTACCTCTGCGACACTAAAGCCCTTGGGCCTGGGTTGGTGGGGTTGAACCGCTGGAGCTGAGGTGCTGCTCCAAGCTTGGTTCCCGGACAACGCTGCTGCAGGCGTAACTTTTTTGGTGCCAAAAAAAACATTGGCCGGCACACCAGTCGTGGTTAATGGCACTTCCTTTTTCTGTTCCTTCTCACCGGCAACTTTCTTGGTACTGGACCTGGTACCTTTCTTTGGGGCCATCTTCTTCAGATGTCAGGCAGGATGCAGATGCACAACAAGTTCTGGTCACACGTGGACGTGATGCGCAGCAGGACTTCTGTCTGGCTGGCAGTACAACGGGTAGCCGGGTAATGCTGATGACACCTCCTCCTCTGGCTTTTTGTGCACCTAAAAGCAAATAAGCCAGGAGAATAACATCAGTGAAATGTTGCATTTGTTGTTGTGGTTCAGTTACGTACTACTGTACTAGTGCAAACAAAAGATATAGTATAGCCATTTATGACATTTTTTCAACAAGGGCTATGTTATACTACTGTGTACAGTCACACACTACACTCGCAGGAAGGATAGGAAAGTTAATAAGAACCACCAAAATAAAAATGTAATGTAAGTGGGGTGGACCCTATTTGCCATTAAATCTTTTGAGCATCTCAGCATCCATGGAGCTGCTGCTGGCAAAGGGTGTGGATGGATGGAAGCAGTAAGCCAATAGGAAAACCATGCAGGCCTATATGGCAAAAGCAGGACACTAATAACTCCCAACACAAAAAAAGGCCACCAGCCACATGGACACTCACAAATCACAAACAAGCAGGGGGCCTGGGAAACACCAGGAGCAGACAAAATGCCTATAAAAGCAAGGTAAAGGATGCATGCTAAAGCACACTGCTCTGCCTTTTTAATGCAACAAAATGCAAATACGAACATTCACAGGCCCCAAAAAGGTCTGCAGGGTGCATGCATTGCACACCAACACACACCAGACACACACAACATAAGCATGTCTTTCAGACAACCAACATAGGAAAGCCCACCCCAAAAAAACACACTTGCCAACACAATCCAATGCCATCCATGCCCTAAATGATGTGCAAATTCAACAGACCACACAGAAACACTTAATTAATAAAGCTGTGGCTACCTGCTCTGATCCTACTGGATGAAAGCAGGCCTGTGGCAGACAAGGCCAGGCAAGCTTGCAGGCCTAGGCTTCAAAATGGCCACCAGCCACATGGCCAGGCCCAACAACATCAGAAAGTCCACCCCAAAAAAGCACACTTCCCCAACTCAATCCAATGCCATCCATGCCCTAAATGATGTCTAAATTCAACAGACCCCACAGAAAACACTTGATTAATAAAGCTGTGGCTACCTGCTCTGATCCTACTGGATGAAAGCAGGCCTGTTGACAGACAAGGCCAGGCAAGCTTGCAGGCCTAGGCTTCAAAATGGGCACAAGCCACATGGCCAGGCCCAACAACATCAGAAAGCCCACCCCAAAAAAACACACTTCCCCAACTCAATCCAATGCCATCCATGCCCTAAATGATGTCTAAATTCAAAAGACCACACAGAAAACACTTGATTAATAAAGCTGTGGCTACCTGCTCTGATCCTACTGGATGAAAGCAGGCCTGTTGGCAGACAAGGCCAGGCAAGCTTGCAGGCCTAGGCTTCAAAATGGCCACCAGCCACATGGTCAGGCCCAACAACATCAGAAAGCCAACCCCAAAAAAACACATTTCCCAACTAAATCCAATGCCATCCAGGCCATCAATTCTGCTTGAAAATAAAATACATTCAAAAAACACCAAAGGAACAGTTGCTTCATCATGCACACACCCATGAGGCCAGGACTAGCTCAGGCCTACTACTGACTACTACTACCCACAACATTTTTTTAAAAAAGGAATGATGATAGTTAACAAAAATAAATTGTATTTACAACAACTGCAATGTCCACAATCAAACAGACACAACAACCACTTACTTGTAAAATATCCAATTAAAATATCCTCAAATCCAATTGCAATGATGAAGCAGACAAAAAGAGTGGTCCTTCCAGCTCAAAATCCAAAGGCAGAATGAGCAGGAGATGGACAAAGCACTGGGAGGAGCCTGCTGGACAGGAACAGGAAGTTGGAGATTCTGTGGCAATTCCTCCCTCTCCCCACCTTTTAAAAAAAGGACTCCTTGCACAAAAAAGGACAGCCAAATGTCAATCTGAGGAGTTGTTTTCATCCAAAATCATCATTTGCAGAAGGTTTCATGCTGCTAGAGCTGATATTCTTCTCCAAATTGAACATTTTACATGTTTGAGTTCTCGAACTTCACATTACTTCTGGCGGATGTCGATAGCATGTCCAAAATGACTTGATCGCATTCTTTCGCTCCCTATCGTGTTGGATATGATGTGTTCGGGGTCTCTTTCTCCTTTTCGCGTTCAATTAGACGTGCCCGCATCCTCACGCTCTCGCTCGCGGTGGAGAATGACGTGTTCGAGATCTCAATCTTCTTATAGTCTCGCGGTGCATGATCGCAAGAAGAAAGAAGTGATCGTGCGAAAAATGACGTGATCGCGCGACAAATGACGTTAATGTGGGCGCGAACTGTCGCGAGACAGCACAAAATGGCTACCAACAATCCAACATCTCGTGGAGAACGCGACCGGGTCGCGAAAACTTGTCGGCGAACACAGGGATTCAGGTAAGGCGATCGCGCGCACGCGAGAATGTATTTTTTTACAGCGCGAGCGAGAAAAAAATTACCGGTAAGATGCGGATTGCGGAAACTTGGACTTTTTCGCGCTTTCCGCGGAACGCGAAAATGCCAAATTATCGCAATTTCCGCGAGTGGAACGGAATTTTGGCCCAAGCCTAATCATCATCCTCCTAGAGCAGCACAGGAGCCTCTGACTCCCTGGAAGGGTTTGAATCAGCCATGATGGGCAGAATTGCAGCTTCAAAAATGAGGAGATGTAAAAAAGCTGTCTTTTTCTGACCACTGCCAGAAGCAGGTTTTGGGTGATGTGTATTTTAGAAAAAGGTGTGGTGCTTATATAGCCAATCAGAAGGCATTTTTTGGATGTATTATTGCATGAATTTGCAGTTCTAGTCTGAACAGTCCTAACTTCACGATTTGTGACTGCGTAAAATATAAATCGGGTAAGTAACCTTAAAATCAAATATATGGTGTGATATAAATATAGTCTCAAATATGTTCACACTGATCTCGTTTATCAAATTAGTGTGTCCTATGTATTCAAAATGCTTTTATTTTTTTATTTTGACCGAAACGGTAATTTCCAATTTGTGGATATGATCCGAACACTTGATCGCAAATAAAGACCATCTACTTTTCCCGGACTCGCGGAACAACAGCAGTACCCCAATATAAATCTTTTTAAATACAATTGGAACGCTTTCCATACAAAAAAATATTCGATAAAAAATTGATTTCTTTACAATCTTAAAATCAATAAAACGTATTTTATTTTTAAAAACTGTTTTTGAATTAATAAAATGAAACAAATAACATTATAAAGAACAATTAAATACTATTAATGTTTTTTAACATCAAATATTGTATAATACTTTCTTAATAAAACATACATTACACAGATATAGACTATTGATATAAATTATATTTAAATAAATTCAACAAAAAAACTAAAAAGTACACAAACATTATAGTTACTAAAATATTTATTTAAAAAAACCTATAAAAATCGCATGGAAAACCAAAGGTAAAAAAATCTTTAGAGATAAAAAATGCAAATATAAAAATGCATAAAAATCACTGAAAAAATAAAAGATTACATAAATGTGATAGTTAGCAAAATATAACTTAAAAAAACCTCAGAAATCCACTGAAAACCAAAACGTTAAAGACCCATTATACTCTGGAAATGTAAATATAAAAAACCTTAAAAATTCACTTTAAAAACAAAGGTTACAGGGACGGTACACTTAACAAAAAAAAGTTTACATTTGCTGTAAAATTTGCTGTAAAAACCAAAAGGTTACAGGGACATATAGTTAGGAAAATTAAACAAACCTTTAAAATTCACTGAAAAAACCAATAGGTTTCAGGGATGTTATAGTTAGGAAAAGAAACGAAAATACCTTCAAAACTCAGTGAAAAAAACTAAGGTTTCAGGGACTTTAGAATTGGGCTAAGATTTCACATGCACAAAACCCTAGAAACTCAGCAGTTATAGTTACTTGAGCTAACTATAACTTACAATCCTGCAATGCACTGCTTATGACCTCACATATTACATCGCTCATGACATGGTCAGTGACATCATCGATGACATCACTGATGACATCTCAAATGACATCTCCTGATGACATCACTGATATTTATTGTTACAGGGGTGCGCAGACCTAGGGGGCCACCACCTCCCAGGGACCTTAATTAAAAAAATAGTGCAGGGGGCTGCACAGACGCTTGAAGGACAGCCACCTCCTCGAGGCTTTCTTTTTTTCAGAAGGAGCGGGGTCTGTGTGCCCCCCACCCAGTTCCCAGTCCCAAGGACCACCAACTTCCCATGATGGCCCTTGCACAAGAATGGAGGGGGGCTGCATCCCCCAGGACCAGCGGAGGTTTCATCTCTTTCCCTGCCCGCAGACATGCGTCTGTGGATGATGAAATCAATGATGTCATTTGAGATGTCATCAGTGATGTTATGAGTGATAACACTGACCATGTCATGAGTAATATAATATGTGAGGCCCTAAGCACTGCATTTCACTGGTTTTGTATGAGTTAAACCTTTATTTGTTTTAGCACATTTGCAAATATGTATATATATATATATATAGATATATATTTATACATATATATATATTATCTACTGGCGGTCGCCAGTAGATAGTTATAGTTAGGACCGTGTTTCCATAGGAAATCTGAAAATTCTATTTTGAATAACTTTGGCGCCGGTTGCCGAATCCTCGCGAAATTTGCAAAACTAATGGGGCGCTCCGCTCAGCTCCTACCCTGAAAGTCTCGGGGTGATTCGTCAAGGGGGGGCCGAGAAAAAAGGGGGGTCCCAAAACGCGTTTTCCCTATGCATTTTTCCATAAGACCTTTAGTCGAAGGTACAGCCCGAACGGCTGAACAGAATTACTTGAAATTTGGCAGAGAGGTAGTCCTCAGGTCAGGGAAGTGCCTTTTGCAGGTCTGGTGTCAATCTGTTCAGTATTTCCTGAGAAAATAGCATTTAAAAGCATATAAATATCTATACGCACGCACCGTGCGCGCACGGTGCCGTGCGCGAGCGAAATTCTGATTGGTTGATAGATGTCAGTAAACATTCGAATTGGTCAAAATCAGGATGTGTCGGCCGCCATTTTGTCTGTCGCACTAAAAAGGAAAGGTGGAAAAAAGGTGGAAAACGTGAAAAGGGGGCAGGGAAGAGAGTTCCTGACCCCCTAGCGTTTGTCAGGGGGTCACAGAAGGACCCCCAAGGGTGAAAAAATCATTTTATTATATTTTTAAAAAATCACGTGGTGCGCGCATGGTGCGCGCAGCGCACCGTTCGCCCAATGCACGCGCACGGTGCCCGTAACGCACGGTGCGCGCAGGGTGCGCGTAGCGCAGGGTGTGCCCACGGTGAAAAACCTTGAAAAAAAAAAGAAATGAATAAATACATAACTTAGCATTTAAAAAACCGTACAAATTCACTTAAAAAGCCATAGGTTTCACACACGTTAAAGTTAGGAATTAGCATTTAAAAAACCTTGCAAATTCACTTAAAAAAACATAGGTTTCACACATGTTATAGTTAGGTGGACATTTCACTCGTAAAAAACCAATGAAATTCCCCCATTATAGTTAGTTCAGATAACTATAACTTGCGCGACCGCCACTCTATCACAAGGATGATGTCATCAGTGATGTCATGAGTGATGCCATTGACCATGTCATGAGTGATGTAATGTGTGATGTCATGAGCAGTGGATTGCGGGCGCGCGAGTTATAGTTATCCGAACTAACTATAACGGGGGAATTTCATTGGTTTTTTACGAGTGAAATGTCCACCTAACTATAACCTGTGTGAAACCTATGGTTTTTTAAGTGAATATATATATATATATTCACTGAAAAAAACATAAGTTTCAGGCACGTTATAGTTAGGAATTAGCATTTAAAAAACCTTAGAAATTCACTGAAGAAACCATAGGTTTCAGGGGCGTTATAGTTAGCTGGACTTTTCACTCATACAAAACCATTGAAATTCCCCTGTTATAGTTAGTTCAGCTAACTATAACTTGCGCGCCCGCAATGCACTGCTGATGACGTCACATATTACATCACTCATGACATGGTCAGTGACATCACTGATGACATCTCAAATGACATCACTGATGACATCACTGATGACATCATCCAGTGAATGTGTGTTTTTCTGAAAATTACATATGTTTTATATATGTATATCTCAAGGTCGATGGAAGAATAAAAGGGTATATAAGTATCTAAATGGATGATTTGTTTTTGAAAAATTGATTTTATAACTGACTGATTAAGTGTATCTTAGTGAAAACATGGCTAAGTGAGTAATGTTTCAATATGTAAATAAATGTATCAGTCTCTCACTTTGGTATAAGTGGCTGCATGGGTTGGTGAGTAGCTACATGAGTGTCTATATAGGTTATTAGTTGGTTTTTTGAGTATCAGTATGAGTGTCTGAGTGTCTGTATGGTTCGGTGGGGGTATTACGTAGTGCATAGGTGCATGAATGAGTGACTCACTGTTTGTATGTGTTGAAGACAGCATGTGTGCAGGACTGTATGGGTGGATGAGTGTGTGCATGGGTGTGTTAGTGAGTGAATGACTGTCTCAATAGTGTCTTTATGAGTAACTACATATGTTTTAAACTTGTATATGTGACTATTGGTGTAAATAAGTGAATATATGCAAGAGTGAGAGATTGGAAGAGTTCCTGTATGAATAAGTATATGTTTCTATAAGTGATTGTTTAAAAGACTAAGTATGTGTAAGTTTCTGTAGAAGTAAGTGTGGTGGTGTGTGTATAACTGTACATGCAAGTAAATGGATGTTTGATTCTTTATTAGCATGAGAGACTATGTGTGTGAGTAACTCTATGGCTGAGTGGCGTTGTGTAACAGGATGTATAGGTGTATGAGTACATATGATGAGTAAGTACATGTATGAGTGACTGTATAGGACTGTTAGTGAATGAGTGGATGTGTATGTGGATCTTGGAATTACTGAATAGGTTGTTGTAACTGGTATTGGTATGTCCATTGTTTTGAAAATTTTAGTTTCTATTTTTGAATGTGTGTATCAACAGTTATATTAGGGGAAGAGGAGGTCTGCCACTCTATCACAAGGATGATGTCATCAGTGATATAATTTGAGATGTCATCAGTGATATCATGAGTGATGTCACTGACCATGTCATGAGTGATCTAATATGTGACGTCATCAGCAGTGCATTGCAGGCGCGCAAGTTATAGTTAGCTGAACTAACTATAACGGGGGAATTTCAATGGTTTTGTACGAGTGAAAAGTCCAGCTAACTATAACACCCCTGAAACCTATGGTTTCTTCAGTGAATTTCTGAGGTTTTTTAAATGCTAATTCCTAACTATAACGTGCCTGAAACCTATGATTTTTTCAGTGAATTTCAAAGGTTTTTTAAATGCTAATTTCTAACTATGCCTACAGAGATAGGACATGTGAAGAAAGAAGAAAAACCCACAGAAAGAAAAAAAAGAAATGCAGAAAGAAGCTACAGAAGTCCTCAAAGACGAAGAAAAGTGCAGGAAGAAGGATAACGTGCAGAAAGAACAAACAGAAGAGCAGAAAGAAGCCTTGTTGCAAAATCATCCTGTACTCTCAACTTTTTCAGATGGATACTGGTGGTAACTGAGTCTGACTTACCAGTCAAAGAGCCAGTGCTAAGTTAAAAGACAGTCAGAATACAGTGAAAACACCTACATACAGTAGGGAACACTATGCGTTGGGGTCCCCCTGTGATTAGCATGACCTCCTCTGTTAACCCCTAGTATATAATAGGGCAGGGGATTAAAACTACCTCTTAAAATGCGCCACAGGGCGTGTTTGCACACGTCACCTCAGGCCCCGTCCCCTCCCTTCCCCACTGTGTAAACATGCCCTGTGGCCGTTTTAAGTTGGTAGATTAAGTCCCCTTAAAGCCTGAGGGTCCCTAGGGTCCAACTAGACCACTAGGTACCTCCAGTAAGCACCACAGAGCTGCGTTGCAGAGAGATGTAAAAAGGGGCACGGCCTAGACCACCTCTCTGCAACGCAGCACAGTGGCGCTTACTGGAAGCACCTGGTGGGCTGGTTGGCCCCCAGGAACCCTCAGGATTGAAAGGGAATTATTTTCCCAACTTAAAATGCACCACAGGGCGTGTTTGCACACGTCACCTCAAGCCCCGTCCCCTCCCTTCACCACTGTGTAAACGCGCCCTGTGGCCGTTCTAAGTTGAGAGATTAAGTCCCCTTGAATCCTAAGGGTCCCTAGGGTCAAACTAGCCCACTAGGTACCTCCAGTAAGTGCCACAGAGCTGCGTTGCATAGAAGTGTAAAAAGGGGCATGGCCTCAGAACACCTGTCTGCAACGCAGCTCCCTAGCGCATACTGGAGATACCTGTTGGGCTAGTTGGCCCTCAGGGACCCTCAGTATTGAAGGGGAATTAATCTCCAACTTACAACTGGCCAGGGGGCACGTTTGCAGAGTGCTGCAAGGAGGGGGCGTGGCCTCTGGCACGATGCCGGTCTTTTTTTTATTTTATTTTTGTAAGAAGGAGGGCTGTGTGGCCCCCCTTCTTTTTCTAATTTATTGGCCCTGGAGACCCCATCCCCCATGACCTGCACCCTCATTTTTTTGTTGAAAACAAACAATTTGGAAGGGGGCCGCGTGGCCCCCCTCCCAAGGCCTTAATCGGCCCCGGGGACCCCAACCCCCGGGTCATGGCCTTTTTTTTTTTTAAATTCTTTAGGTGGGGGGCTGCGTCGCCCCCCTCCACAGGCCACTTTGTTTTTTATTATTTTAAAAAAATATATATTTATAGAAAAACCTAGGACATTCTGGACAAACCGTATGTACCTATCACCATGACGATTTGCGTGATATTCATTAAAAGGTGACTATGCATACAATGAATCCACGTGAAATGTATTTACACCGCTAGTGAAGCTCTGACGTGTCTGACGCCCTACCGTGCCTAATCCCGGCACCCCCGCCGGTTGGTACTCTCCAAGTAATTCGACCAAACTATGCAAGAACCCCCCTCATGGTTAATAAAACACACATCCACCGCCGGATGTGTAATACTTTATATTTTACTCTCTGGAAAGGAGACAAACCTCACTTGAGAGTCACAGCGTGCTCCTGGCTGAGCCCAATGCTGTGTTAAACCTCAAACATCCACTGAAAACCAAAACGTTAAAGACCCACTATACTTTGGAAATGTAAATATAAAAAACCTTAAAAATTCACTTTAAAAACAAAGGTTACAGGGACGGTACACTTAACAAAAAAAAGTTTACATTTGCTGTAAAATTTGCTGTAAAACCCAAAAGGTTACAGGGACATATAGTTAGGAAAATTAAACAAACCTTTAAAATTCACTGAAAAAAAACAATAGGTTTCAGGGATGTTATAGTTAGGAAAATAAACCAAAATACCTTCAAAACTCAGTGAAAAAAACTAATGTTTCAGGGACTTTCTAATTGGGCTAAGATTTCACATGTACAAAACCTTAGAAACTCAGCAGTTATAGTTACTTGAGCTAACTATAACTTACAATCCTGCAATGCACTGCTTATGACCTCACATATTACATCACTCATGACATGGTCAGTGACATCATCGATGACATCACTGATGACATCTCAAATGACATCTCCTGATGACATCACTGATATTTATTGTTACAGGGGTGCACAGACCTAGGGGGCCACCACCTCCCAGGGACCTTAATTAAAAAAATAGTGCAGGGGGCTGCACAGACGCTTGAAGGACAGCCACCTCCTCGAGGCTTTCTTTTTTTCAGAAGGAGCGGGGTCTGTGTGCCCCCCACCCCGTTCCCAGTCCCAAGGACCACCACCTTCCCATGATGGCCCTTGCACAAGAATGGAGGGGGGCTGCATCCCCCAGGACCAGCTCCTGCTATGTCCCAGGGTGCCCACCCCCACAACATAGCTGTTTGTTTTTGCTTGGCATTGGCTCTGACAGTTCCTGATAAGCAAAAGCAACCACTCCGGTTCCAGCGGGCAGGTGCTGTCAAAGTGCTCCTGCCAAATGGAAGCGGAGGTTTCATCTCTTTCCCTGCCCGCAGACATGCGTCTGTGGATGATGAAATCAATGATGTCATTTGAGATGTCATCAGTGATGTTATGAGTGATAACACTGACCATGTCATGAGTAATATAATATGTGAGGCCCAAAGCACTGCATTTCATTGGTTTTGTATGAGTTAAACCTTTGTTTGTTTTAGCACATTTGCAAATATATATATATATATATATATATATATATATATAGATATATATATATATAGATATATATATATATTATCTACTGGCGGTCGCCAGTAGATAGTTATAGTTAGGACCGTGTTTCCATAGGAAATCTGAAAATTCTATTTTGAATAACTTTGGCGCCGGTTGCCGAATCCTCGCGAAATTTTCAAAACTAATGGGGCGCTCCGCTCAGCTCCTACCCTGAAAGTCTCGGGGTGATTCGTCAAGGGGGGGCCGAGAAAAAAGGGGGGTTCCAAAACATGTTTTCCCCATGCATTTTTCCATAAGACCTTTAGTCGAAGGTATAGCCCGGACGGCTGAACAGAATTACTTGAAATTTGGTAGAGAGGTAGTCCTCAGGTCAGGGAAGTGCCTTTTGCAGGTCTGGTGTCAATCTGTTCAGTATTTCCTGAGAAAATAGCATTTAAAAGCATATAAATATCTATACGCACGCACCGTGCGAGCACGGTGCCGTGCGCGAGCGAAATTCTAATTGGTTGATAGATGTCAGTAAACATTCGAATTGGTCAAAATCAGGAAGTGTCGGCCGCCATTTTGTCTGTCGCACTGAAAAGGAATGGTGGAAAAAAGGTGGAAAACGTGAAAAGGGGGCAGGGAAGAGAGTTCCTGACCCCCTAGCATTTGTCAGGGGGTCACAGAAGGACCCCCAAGTGTGAAAAAAGCATTTTAGTATATTTAAAAAAAATTGCGTGGTGCGCGCACGGTGTGCGCAGCGCACCGTTCGCCCAATGCGCACGCACGGTGCCCGTAACGCACGGTGCGCACAGGGTGCGCGTAGCGCACGGTACGCGCACGGTGAAAAACCTTGAAAAAAAAAAAGAAATTAATAAATACATAACTTAGCATTTAAAAAAACGTACAAATTCACTTAAAAAACCATAGGTTTCACACACGTTAAACTTAGGAATTAGCATTTAAAAAACCTTGCAAATTCACTTAAAAAACCATAGGTTTCACACATGTTATAGTTAGGTGGACATTTCACTCGTAAAAAACCAATGAAATTCCCCCATTATAGTTAGTTCAGATAACTATAACTTGCGCGACCGCCACTCTATCACAAGGATGATGTCATCAGTGATGTCATGAGTGATGCCATTGACCATGTCATGAGTGATGTAATGTGTGATGTCATGAGCAGTGGATTGCGGGCGCGCGAGTTATAGTTATCTGAATTAACTATAACGGGGGAATTTCATTGGTTTTTTACGAGTGAAATGTCCACCTAACTATAACCTGTGTGAAACCTATGGTTTTTTTAAGTGAATATATATATATATATTCACTGAAAAAACATAGGTTTCAGGCACTTTATAGTTAGGAATTAGCATTTAAAAAACCTTAGAAATTCACTGAAGAAACCATAGGTTTCAGGGGCGTTATAGTTAGCGGGACTTTTCACTCATACAAAACCATTGAAATTCCCCTGTTATAGTTAGTTCAGCTAACTATAACTTGCGCGCCCGCAATGCACTGCTGATGACGTCACATATTACATCACTCATGACATGGTCAGTGACATCACTGATGACATCACTGATGACATCTCAAATGACATCACTGATGACATCATCCATTGAATGTGTGTTTTTCTGAAAATTACATATGTTTTATATATGTATATCTCAAGGTCGATGGAAGAATGAAAGGGTATATGTTAGAAAAGGTAGACGGACCGGGAGGGCCGGCCGGGGTCGTGGGGAGAGGTCTCCGGGGAGAGCCGTCTCCAGTGATCGTACAGACAAGTAACTTCCCCCCCACAGACAGATATCACACACGGATAAGGCTCAGTGTTCTTTATAAGCACTTATTTAAGGTACGGTTGAATGGTACAAGGAGGTCTGGACTCAGGGGTCCCCTCGATTAGAGTCTCGCAAGGTAGGGAAGGGGGTAGCGGGACAGTCTATTTACCAATCAGGTAGTTCGGATGAGAGGATGATGAGCTCACAATCCTCGAGCTTGGTGGTTAGGTGGTACGGTCTGCGGCAGCGCCAGCAGGTCCCGGTGCGGATGGTCGTTACAACGGGCCGCGGCAGCGCCAGCAGGTCCCAGGAAGATGAAGGTTGCAGAAGGCCGCGGCAGCGCCAGCAGGTCCCGGTGCGGATGGTCGTTACAACGGGCCGCGGCAGCGCCAGCAGGTCCCAGGAAGATGAAGGTTGCAGAAGGCCGCGGCAGCGCCAGCAGGTCCCGGTGAGGATGGTCGTTACAACGGGCCGCGGCAGCGCCAGCAGGTCCCAGGAAGATGAATGTTGCAGAAGGCCGCGGCAGCGCCAGCAGGCAGGACGATGGTTCACAAGAGCGGCTACGGCAGCGCCAGTAGACCGTCAAGGTTGAGTTCACTCGGTGTCTCTCGACTCCAGGATACAACTGCCTTCCTGCTCCGGAGCTGCCTCAGTTATAGGGCTGGTGCCCTTTGATGTCCGGACCCTCGCACTTGGAGGTCGGAGGGTCCGGGATGAAGGTGTCCAGACACCCAGCAGGGGGAGAGCCAGTGCCTGGGGGAGCTGGGGGCGATCGGCACCTGGCGGGGGAGAGCCCTTGGTACTTCTTTCTCCCATTGACCTGCCAAGTGGTCCGCCCACCTCCTGGGTGGATGGTGGTGCCGGGATGTCGGGGCCGGCCAGGCCCGGGGTTAGGGTCGAGGTGAGGCCATGCGGCCGCGTGGTGCAGGGCCCAAGAGGGCGGCTTGACCCGGCCGGGGAAGCCGGTGGGGCTGGACCCCGTGATGAGTAGGGGTCCGAGGGCAGAGGGTCCGTCGGAAGACGGAGTACGGGTGCTTGTCGCGGGGGAATGCCAGGTGGGCCGGAGTTCGGGCCCTGTCGTGCGGGGAGGGAGCAAACCGTTTGTGAGGCCTGTCCAACATGCGTCCCCCCCAGCTGAAGGCGGGGAGAGTCACCCATCTCCTTGGGGACTCTCTTCGTCGAGGCGGAAAAAGCGGGACAGGCCATCCGCGTTGGCGTGGTCTTGGCCTGGTCGGTGCTCCACGGTGAAGTCCATTCCCTGCAGGGAAATGGACCAGCGCAAGAGTTTTGGGTTCTCCCCCCGCATCTGCATCAGCCATTGCAGGGGTCGATGGTCGGTTTGTACCCGGAAGTGGGTACCGAAGAGATAGGGTCGGAGCTTTTTGAGGGCCCACACTACTGCAAATGCCTCCCTCTCGATGGTGCTCCAACGCTGTTCTCGGGCCAGGAGACGTCGACTGATGAAGGCCACTGGCTGGTCATGACCTTCGGGGTTCAACTGAGAGAGGACGGCTCCGATGCCGTGGTCGGAGGCGTCGGTCTGCACCACAAATTCCCGACTGTAATTGGGGGCCTGGAGCACCGGGGCGGTGCACAGGGCGGCCTTCAGCTTCTCGAAGGCCGCTTGACAATCAGGAGTCCAGTTGACCCGCTTCGGTTGGTTCTTGGATGTGAGACCCGTGAGGGGCCCCACGATGCTGCCGTAGTCCTTCACGAACCGCCGGTAGTAGCCGGTGAGCCCCAAGAAGGCTCGGACCTCGGTCTGGGTGACGGGGGGCTGCCAGGACTGGATGGCCGCAATCTTAAGTTGTAGTGGGGCCACTAGCCCGCTTCCCACTTGGTGCCCAAGGTAGGTCACAGACCCTTGGCCAATTTGGCACTTGCCGGCCTTAATGGTGAGGCCGGCCCGCTGGAGGGCTTGTAGGACCTCTTGGAGGTGACGGAGGTGGTCGGACCAGTGGCGGCTGTATACAGCGATATCGTCCAGGTAGGCAGCGCTGAATTCTTCGAGCCCTGCCAAGACCTGGTTCACAAGGCGTTGGAACGTGGCGGGGGCATTCTTCATGCCAAAGGGCATGACCTTAAATTGATAGTGGCCATCGGGGGTGGAGAAGGCTGACCGTTCCTGAGCCCTGGGTGTGAGGCCGATCTGCCAGTAGCCCGCCGTGAGGTCGAAGATACTAAGGTAGCGGGCGGCCCCCAGCCGGTCGATCAGCTCGTCTGCTCGGGGGATGGGATGAGCGTCGGTCCGGGTGACAGCGTTCACGCCCCGGTAGTCGACGCAGAATCTTAGTTCCGGTGCGGTGCCGGGGGCAGCGGCCTTGGGAACTAATACAACCGGACTGGCCCAGGGACTGTCCGAGGGCTCGATGACCCCGATCGTGAGCATCTTGGCCACTTCCGCCTGTATGCAGGCCCGTACCCGATCTGGTACGCGGTAGGCCCGGTGCCGGACAGGGGGACTGTCCCCGGTGTCTACGTCGTGCAAACACCACGGGGTGACCCCGGGGGTGAGGGAGAACAGGGCAGCGAACTGCAGCAGGAGGTCCCGGCAGTCCTGGCGTTGCTCCGAGGTGAGGGCGTCAGAGAGCCGGACCCCGTCCACGGAGCCGTCCTTCCCCTGAGTCTTCAGGAGATCCGGGAGGGGCTCGGAGTCTTCTTCTGTACCACTGTCTGTAGCCATCAAGAGGCTTAGTTCGGAGCGCACAAAGTGTGGTTTGAGCCGGTTGGCGTGGAGGACCCGAAGGGGGTTCCGGGGGGACCTCATGTCGATGAGGTAAGTGACGGGGCTTTTACGCTCGACCACTTTGAAGGGCCCCGTCCACTTATCTTGCAGGGCACATGGTTCGGTGGGGGACATCACCCATACTTGCTGCCCAGGCTCGAATTCAACGGAGGAGGCATTGTGATCATACCACCTCTTCATGTCCTCCTGGCTGGCCTCGAGGTTCGCCTTGGCCATCTCCCTGAAGCGCCGGGTCTGGTTTCGTAAGGCCAGGATGTATTTGAAGACGTCTGGAGGGGTCGTTAAGGGGGCCATCTCCCAACCTTCCTTGACTAGGCTGAGGGGCCCTCGCACAGGGTGTCCGTACAGGAGTTCGAAGGGGCTAAAACCGAGGGACTTCTGGGGAACTTCCCGGTAGGCGAAGAGGAGGCACGGGAGCAGTACATCCCACTGGCGACGGAGAGGCTCTTCCAATCCCCCAATCATCCCCTTGAGGGTGCGGTTAAAACGCTCCACTAGTCCGTTCCCTTGGGGGTGATAGGGGGTCGTGAATCTGTAGGTGACCCCGCATTGTTGCCAGAGGGACTTCATGTATTTAGATATGAAATTCGTACCTCGGTCGCTGACGACTTCTCGGGGGAAGCCTACCCGGGAGAAGATCCCCATCAGGGCCCGGCCAACCACCGGAGCTGTCACTGTCCGTAGGGGTACCGCCTCGGGGTAGCGGGTGGCATGGTCCACTAGTACCAAGATGAACCTGTGTCCTTGTGCCGTGCGGGGGTCCAAAGGCCCCACAATGTCTATCCCCACCCTCTCGAACGGGGTGGCGACCACCGGGAAGGGTTGCAGAGGGGCCTTCAGCTTCCGACCACTCTTCCCGCTGGCTTGGCATGTGGGGCAAGATCGGCAGTGGTTCAGGACGTCATTCCTCATTTTCGGCCAGAAAAAGTGGGTCACCAGGCGACTGTACGTTTTGTCCTGGCCCAGGTGTCCAGCCAGGGGGACATCGTGGGCTAAGTTGAGCAGAAAGTCTCGGAAGCGGAGCGGTACCACCAGAACTCGACCGGCCCCCAGCTCGGCGATTCTTTGCTCGCTGTAGAGCAGGTCGTTATCCCAGTAGACCCAGTGGGTTCCGGTGGTGTCCCCGGCGTTTTGGGTACTGGCTTGTTGGCGGAGTCCCTCGAGGGAGGGACAGGTCTTTTGTTCCTGGCGGAACTGTTCTTGGGTGGGCCCCCCTTCTTGACGCCACTGAGCCAGATCCGGAAGGTCCTGGTGTTGCGCGTCTTCTTCGGTAGTCGGGTCCGGGAGGTCGGACTCGCCGTTGTCCTCTACGGGGGCAACCGGGGGCGGAGGTGCTGGCCATTCGGTTTCTTCGGATCGGGGGGCGGCACGGGCGGCCATGGATCGGGTGGTTATGCAGGCCCAGTCCGGGAGGCCCAGCATCCCCAGGTGCTCTCTTTTCTCGACGGTGGCCCACGGGGAACTCTCGAGGTCATTCCCCAGGAGGCAGTCCTCGGGGGCATCGTCCCGGACCGTCACCTTCAGTAGGCCGGAGACCCCCCCCATTCAAACGGGACGCAGGCCATCTTACACATACTCTCAGAGTTATCTGCCGAGCGGACGGGGCAGAGAATGTTCGGCAGGATCTGCTCGGGCTTCACCAGGTGACAGCGGACGGCTGTTACGCTGGCGCCGGTGTCACGCAAGGCCTCGGCTCTCTGTCCATTAATGGTCACCCACTGACCGTATTTTCTGGTGTTGGCGGGTAGGGGAGCCCGCGGAACCATGTCTCTTCCCCCTAAGCATGCCAGGACCATGGCGGCCGGTTCCCACCCTTGCTGGGCCGGCTCGTACTCTTCGGGTCCCTCCGATGATTGCTCTTCCCCTAGGGCAGCGGCAGCTACCTGGCGGGGCTTGGGTGTTTGGTTTAGCGGGCAGTTCGGGTCGTTGGCGTAGTGGCCTAGTCGCTGGCACCGGTGGCACGTGACGTTGGCTCGGTACCCAGGCCGCAACGGGGGGTTGCCCCGGCCGGCCGGAGGCGGGGTGCTGGCCACGGGTGTTGCTGGTAAGGCGTCTCTCCCTCGCCCCGGGCCCCCTCCTCCTCCCCGAGGACGGTGCGGGCCTTGGTTGCTTCTGTTCTGGTCGTGTGGCCCTCTCCGGCCCACTCGGGTGCTTTCCCACCGGTCAGCTTCGGCGGCGAGCTGCCGGGGGTCAGTCAGCTTACTGTCGAGTAGGTGCTGCCTGAGCTCGACGAAACAGTTGTTTGATAGGTGCTCCCATACCATAAGGTTGAAGAGTTGTTCGTAGGTGGTGACCTGACTTCCCTTGATCCAACCCTCGAAGGCCCGGCTGAAATAGTTCACGTATTCCACCCAAGTTGTACCTGGGATCCGGGTGCAATCTCTGAACCTCTGGCGGTACATCTCGGGCGTGAGGCCGTAGCGGGTGAGGAGGGCAGCCTTCATGTGGTCGTAGGACGACATTTGGTGATCGGGGAGCTGCAGCAGGGCATCGCGACCCTCGTTGATAAATCTCCCCCAAAGTCCGGCTCCCCAATCACTCCGGTCGATCCGGTGGGAGGTCATGGCGATCTCATAGGCTTTAAACCACTGTTGTATGTCGTCTTCTCGGACATATTCGCGGACAACATCCTTGGGGATGTGAACTTTTTTCTCACTTGGCCCCGGGGTGTGTGGTCGCTCAGGCACCCCCAGTTCCTTATTCTGTTTGCGCAGTTCTATTTCCGCTAGTCGGCGCTCGTGCTCGAGCGTTATTTTTTTCTCTTCCAGCTCTCTCTGTCTCTGCTTTTCTTCTCGTTCCTCTCGAAGCCGCATATGCTCGAGGTTGAGTTTCTGTTCAGCTAACTTGAGTTCCCCATCCATCTTGAGTCGTGCCATCTCCAACTCGTGTAATCTGACTCTGTCTCTTTCTCGGATCTCCTCCTGTGGGAGGCCCGTTCCCCGCTCCTCGGGAGCCGTGGCGTTCTCCTCTGGTGTGACGCTGTTTTGGTCGGAGGGTCCTGTGACCCCAGTTTCTGTCCATGACTCAAGAGCGCGCTTTAGATCATCCTTGGTACTCAGGCCGGTGGTAGCAATGCCAAGTTCTATGCAAAATTGTCTCAGTTCGCGGTGGTTGTATTCTTCTAATTTCTCCATTTGGAATTTCTCGGTGGAGCTGCTATCTTTGGTCGACATCGTGCTTATGTCGTGGGGTGAGCTACTCTCTGTACGATTACGCGTTGATTCGGATCGCGCCGCTGGCCACCAATGTTAGAAAAGGTAGACGGACCGGGAGGGCCGGCCGGGGTCGGGGGGAGAGGTCTCCGGGGAGAGCCGTCTCCAGTGATCGTACAGACAAGTAACTTCCCCCCCACAGACAGATATCACACACGGATAAGGCTCAGTGTTCTTTATAAGCACTTATTTAAGGTACGGTTGAATGGTACAAGGAGGTCTGGACTCAGGGGTCCCCTCGATTAGAGTCTCGCAAGGTAGGGAAGGGGGTAGCGGGACAGTCTATTTACCAATCAGGTAGTTCGGATGAGAGGATGATGAGCTCACAATCCTCGAGCTTGGTGGTTAGGTGGTACGGTCCGCGGCAGCGCCAGCAGGTCCCGGTGCGGATGGTCGTTACAACGGGCCGCGGCAGCGCCAGCAGGTCCCAGGAAGATGAAGGTTGCAGAAGGCCGCGGCAGCGCCAGCAGGTCCCGGTGCGGATGGTCGTTACAACGGGCCGCGGCAGCGCCAGCAGGTCCCAGGAAGATGAAGGTTGCAGAAGGCCGCGGCAGCGCCAGCAGGTCCCGGTGAGGATGGTCGTTACAACGGGCCGCGGCAGCGCCAGCAGGTCCCAGGAAGATGAATGTTGCAGAAGGCCGCGGCAGCGCCAGCAGGCAGGACGATGGTTCACAAGAGCGGCTACGGCAGCGCCAGTAGACCGTCAAGGTTGAGTTCACTCGGTGTCTCTCGACTCCAGGATACAACTGCCTTCCTGCTCCGGAGCTGCCTCAGTTATAGGGCTGGTGCCCTTTGATGTCCGGACCCTCGCACTTGGAGGTCGGAGGGTCCGGGATGAAGGTGTCCAGACACCCAGCAGGGGGTGGAGCCAGTGCCTGGGGGAGCTGGGGGCGATCGGCACCTGGCGGGGGAGAGCCCTTGGTACTTCTTTCTCCCATTGACCTGCCAAGTGGTCCGCCCACCTCCTGGGTGGATGGTGGTGCCGGGATGTCGGGGCCGGCCAGGCCCGGGGTTAGGGTCGAGGTGAGGCCATGCGGCCGCGTGGTGCAGGGCCCAAGAGGGCGGCTTGACCCGGCCGGGGAAGCCGGTGGGGCTGGACCCCGTGATGAGTAGGGGTCCGAGGGCAGAGGGTCCGTCGGAAGACGGAGTACGGGTGCTTGTCGCGGGGGTATGCCAGGTGGGCCGGAGTTCGGGCCCTGTCGTGCGGGGAGGGAGCAAACCGTTTGTGAGGCCTGTCCAACAGTATATAAGTGTCTAAATGGATGATTTGTTTTTGAAAAATTGATTTTATAACTGACTGATTAAGTGTATCTTAGTGAATACATGGCTAAGTGAGTAATGTTTCAATATGTAAATATCTGTATCAGTCTCTCACTTTGTGTATAAGTGGCTGCATGGGTTGGTGAGTAGCTACATGAGTGTCTATATAGGTTATTAGTTGGTTTTTTGAGTATCAGTATGAGTGTCTAAGTGTCTGTATGGTTCGGTGGGGGTATTATGTAGTGCATAGGTACATGAATGAGTGACTCACTGTTTGTATGTGTTGAAGACAGCATGTGTGCAGGACTGTATGGGTGGATGAGTGTGTGCATGGGTGTGTTAGTGAGTGAATGACTGTCTCAATAGTGTCTTTATGAGTAACTACATATGTTTTAAACTTGTATATGTGACTATTGGTGTAAATAAGTGAATATATGCAAGAGTGAGAGATTGGAAGAGTTCCTGTATGAATAAGTATATGTTTCTATAAGTGATTGTTTAAAAGACTAAGTATGTGTAAGTTTCTGTAGAAGTAAGTGTGGTGGTGTGTGTATAACTGTACATGCAAGTAAATGGATGTTAGATTCTTTATTAGCATGAGAGACTATGTGTGTGAGTAACTCTATGGATGAGTGGCATTGTGTAACAGGATGTATAGGTGTATGAGTACATATGATGAGTAAGTACATGTATGAGTGACTGTATAGGACTGTTAGTGAATGAGTGGATGTGTATGTGGATCTTGGAATTACTGAATAGGTTGTTGTAACTGGTATTGGTATGTCCATTGTTTTGAAAATTTTAGTTTCTATTTTTGAATGTGTGTATCAACAGTTATATTAGGGGAAGAGGAGGTCTGCCACTCTATCACAAGGATGATGTCATCAGTGATGTCATTTGAGATGTCATCAGTGATATCATGAGTGATGTCACTGACCATGTCATGAGTGATCTAATATGTGACGTCATCAGCAGTGCATTGCGGGCACGCGAGTTATAGTTAGCTGAACTAACTATAACGGGGGAATTTCAATGGTTTTGTACGAGTGAAAAGTCCAGCTAACTATAACACCCCTGAAACCTATGGTTTCTTCAGTGAATTTCTGAGGTTTTTTAAATGCTAATTCCTAACTATAACGTGCCTGAAACCTATGATTTTTTCAGTGAATTTCAAAGGTTTTTTAAATGCTAATTTCTAACTATGCCTACAGAGATAGGACATGTGAAGAAAGAAGAAAAACTCACAGAAAGAAAAAAAAGAAATGCAGAAAGAAGCTACAGAAGTCCTCAAAGACGAAGAAAAGTGCAGGAAGAAGGATAACGTGCAGAAAGAACAAACAGAAGAGCAGAAAGAAGCCTTGTTGCAAAATCATCCTGTACTCTCAACTTTTTCAGATGGATACTGGTGGTAACTGAGTCTGACTTACCAGTCAAACAGCCAGTGCTATGTTAAAAGACAGTCAGAATACAGTGAAAACACCTACATACACTAGGGAACACTATGCGTTGGGGTCCCCCTGTGATTAGCATGACCTCCTCTGTTAACCCCTCGTATATAATAGGGCAGGGGATTAAAACTACCTCTTAAAAAGCGCCACAGGGCGTGTTTGCACACGTCACCTCAGGCCCCGTCCCCTCCCTTCCCCACTGTGTAAACATGCCCTGTGGCCGTTTTAAGTTGGTAGATTAAGTCCCCTTGAAGCCTGAGGGTCCCTAGGGTCCAACTAGACCACTAGGTACCTCCAGTAAGCATCACAGAGCTGCGTTGCAGAGAGATGTAAAAAGGGGCACGGCCTAGACCACCTCTCTGCAACGCAGCACAGTGGCGCTTACTGGAAGCACCTGGTGGGCTGGTTGGCCCCCAGGGTCCCTCAAGATTGAAGGGGAATTATTTCCCCAACTTAAAATGCGCCACAGGGCGTGTTTGCACACGTTAACTCAGGCCCCGTCCCCTCCCTTCACCACTGTGTAAACACGCCCTGTGGGCGTTTTTAGTTGGGAGATTACGTTCATTTAAATCCTGAGGGTCCCTAGGGGCAAAATAGCCCACTAGGTACATCCAGTAAGCGCCATTGCAGAGAGGTGTAAAAAGGGGCACGGCCTGCACCACCTCTCTGCAACGCAGAGCAGTGGCGCTCACTGGAAGCACCTGGTGGGCTAGTTGGCCCCCAGGGTCCCTCAGGATTGAAAGGGAATTATTTTCCCAACTTAAAACGCACCACAGGGCGTGTTTGCACACGTCACCTCAGGCCCCGTCCCCTCCCTTCACCACTGTGTAAACGCGCCCTGTGTCCGTTCTAAGTTGAGAGATTAAGTCCCCTTGAACCCTAAGTGTCCCTAGGGTCAAACTAGCCCACTAGGTACCTCCAGTAAGCGCCACAGAGCTGCGTTGCATAGAGGTGTAAAAAGGGGCGTGGCCTCAGAACACCTGTCTGCAACACAGCTCCCTGGCGCATACTGGAGATACCTGTTGGGCTAGTTGGCCCTCAGGGACCCTCAGTATTGAAGGGGAATTAATTCCCCAACTTACAACTGGCCAGGGGGCGCGTTTGCAGAGTGCTGCAAGGAGGGGGCGTGGCCTCTGGCGCGATGCCGGTCTTTTATTTATTTTATTTTTGTAAGAAGGAGGGCTGTGTGGCCCCCCTTCTTTTTCTAATTTATTGGCCCTGGAGACCCCATCCCCCAGGACCTGCACCCTCATTTTTTTGTTGAAAACAAACAATTTGGAAGGGGGCCGCGTGGCTACCCTCCCAAGGCCTTAATCGGCCCCGGGGACCCCAACCCCCGGGTCATGGCCTTTTTTTTTTTTAATTCTTTAGGAGGGGGGCTGCGTCGCCCCCCTCCTCAGGCCACTTTGTTTTTTAATATTTTTAAAAAATATATATTTATAGAAAAACCTAGGACATTCTGGACAAACCGTATGTACCTATCACCATGACAATTTGCGTGATATGCATTAAAAGGCGACTATGCATACAATGAATCCACGTGAAATGTATTTACACTGCTAGTGAAGCTCTGACGTGTCTGACGCCCTACCGTGCCTAATCCCGGCACCCCCGCCGGTTGGTACTCTCCAAGTAGACACCCTTGTAGTTTATTTATACAAACATGGGTAGCTATTGACGGGCACATTTAATACACACGCACACCAAGCCATTCAAAGGGGATTCGACAAAAATTCGACCAAACTATGCAAGAACCCCCCTCGTGGTTAATAAAACACACATCCACCGCCGGATGTGTAATACTTTTATTTTACTCTCTGGAAAGGAGACAAACCTCACTTGAGAGTCACAGCGTGCTCCTGGCTGAGCCCAATGCTGTGTTACACCCACCAGTGCCTGCCGAGTGCCACACACCTCTGTGTTGTATTCCACCAGCTAGTGCGTATGCTATGACACTCTCTAGCCCATGTACACTGTAACACCACCCAGTGAATATGTCATGCCACACTTGCCTTCGCACGGGTTATATTGCCCCATCTAACATGCCTTCCTCGATACCTATCTTATAAGGCACAGCGCTATGCCATACATATTACAATCTGGGATCCATATCTTTGTTTAACCACAAAAGAGCTGCTCCTAAAGTGATAACCACTATAAGGTTTGAGTTATATTGTGAGTGGGGACATCTCACAAAAAGTAACGGACTGGTCTCACACACCACCTGGTGTCATGCTTCATCATTAACCAGTCCTCGCCCTCTAAAACCTTGGTTTGATAGAGGGCGGGCATACACCTGACGACAGGGATGCACTTCTAAACTAAGTGGGGGCCCGTGTATGAGTGAGTGAGATTAAAAATCATTATAGTTATACTCATTGTGTTTTTTAATGTGAAAGGTAACTATATGATGTTTAAAAGCAGGTGACGGTATGTGGAGTAATTAGTATCCCCTAACCGTTGTGTTTAGAGGTCGACATGTTTCTGCCGTCTTGGCCCAGGAGGGTCCAGGGCATTCATCAGGACCTAAATATGTAAATGGAGGCTCCGCTCTTACCAAAAGTGGCAAGAGTGTACCACTGTGTGGGCGTGATCACTGTCACACTTCACAATTGGATGGCTCCTAGATTTAAGCCCTAAAAACCAAAGCTACTGGCCCCATGGGAGAAGGGGAGGGGAAACCCCTGTTTGTCAGAACTGCCTCAAGGAAAGTTTCCTGCGTGGATCCTAGGCTACTGTTCCCGTTCCTCCCCGGTGTAGCCGAGTGCCACACACCTCTGTGTTGTATTCCACCAGCTAGTGCGTATGCTATGACACTCTCTAGCCCATGTGCACTGTAACACCACCCCGTGAATATGTCATGCCACACTTGCGTTCGCACAGGTTATATTGCCCCATCTAACGTGCCTTCCTCGATGCCTATGTTATAACGCACAGCGCTATGCCATACATATTAAAATCTGGGATCCATATCTTTGTCACAGTGCATATGCAACGTTACACTCCCCAGCACATATTTTATATTACAACTTTAGAGACTAGTTAGGTTACACAACCGTACCCTGTGCATATTAAACTCCAAGGCGCATATCGCAAAGCACGCGCTAATGCCTGTGCTATCTAGCGCTCTCCAATGAATCTGTCATTGTGCACAATGTATTGCATATTATATTTCACGCCCCGGTTCATCTTATATCACACTTTTTGGTGCATAGTTTATACCATATACTATATCTAGTTTTCATTTTCAATCGTGCTCTCAGGACTATGTTCTATATAACACTGCGTCCACCTACCCTTTTCACTGGAATTACATTTTGCGATGGGGGTGGAGGGTCAGAGGGTGTTTCTGCCAAGTGAGAGCGGAGTCCTCTTCTTCCTGAATAAAAGTGAAATTATGCTGCATACTTGTTCATATTTTAAGTAGTTCGCAAAGACACACATTTTAAAAACAATAAAGTTCCTAATACCCACCTTCTCTGAACAGTTAGCTTGCTGCCCCATCCACCTCCTCCCTATCCTCTGTTGTCTGAATCCATGGACTAGCCTCCTCCCTCCTGCCATACATGGTCTGATGTGCTGCCACTGCCCTCCATTTAGCATGATGTACCAGTCCACTCATCCTGCTCTCCATTGCCCAATTCTATGGCCCATCATTGACCTCCTGCTTAGCCTCTGTGCTTAGCTTGCTGCCCCTATTCTCCTTCCCCCTGCCCTCCGATGTCTTTGTGCATGCCCCTGCTCCATCCTTTTTGCCCACCATGTTCCATGGACCTGACACTCCTATCTACTCTGGGTGTTCTGTTGAGCTGCCACTCCCCTCCCACCTGCCTAGCATTGTCAGATGACTGTAACCTGTCCCTGCCACCTCCACCCTGCCTGTCCACATGCCATGCCCCTATCCCCTTCCTCCTGTCCACCATGGTCCATTTTACTGCCACACCCTTCTGCCCTCCCTGGTCTTTTGTGCTGCAACTGCTCCCCCTGCCTGCCCCACGTGGTCTGTTGTGAGGCCCCTTCCCCTGAACTCGCTTGTCTGTGCCCAGGTCCTTATCCTTCCTTCTATGCTCCATGGTCCTTTGTGCATGCCCCTGCACCCTCCTTCTTGCCCATCATAGCCATTGTGCTGCCACTAACCCTCCCGCTTGCCATGCATGGTCTTCTGTGCTGCCATGGCCCCTCCCACCTTCCCTGTGTGGTCAGCTAGCTGCCCCGGACCCCCTCCCACCTTCCCTCCATGGTTTGTGTGTATGCCATCATAGTCTCACTGTTGCTCTCCATGGTGTGTCTTGTTTCTAGTACCCATCCTGCCTGACTCCATGGTCATCTTGCTGCTCCTGTCCTGCCCCTTGCCCCCAGCCCTCTGTTTCCATGTGCAGACCCCTATTCCCTCCCTCCTGGCTTGTCTGTTTCATTGTAATGCCCATGATCCGTCCCTCCTACTCTTTATGGTCTGTTATGCTGCAGCTATCTCTCCTGTCTGTCCATTATGGTCAACTAGCTACCATTGCCTCTTTCCTCTCTGTTCTCTGTTGTCCATGTGCATGGTCCTGTCCCCTCCCTATTTCTTTCTATGGATTGTTGTGCTGCACTCCCGTCCCGCATGCCCTGTGTGGTGTATTATGCTGCTGCAAACCCTGATGCCTGCCCTGTAGGGTCAGTTTGGTGCACCTCTTCATGTCCCTCCTGTCCTCTGTTATCCGAGTCCATGTCCCTACCCCACATCCTCCTGCCTACCATGATCCAATGTACCATACTTGCGAACATTTGGAACTTGGTAAGAGGGAGATTTAGAAAAAAACTGGGGTATTGATTTTCCCCTTTTAGTTACTTTGAAAAAGAGGAGATTGTAGACAGGAGACAGATCAAATAAAGCCCATTTGAGTTTAAAAACATTGGACGTTTCCTCGCTGAAACGGGTCTGTTGGCATGTATGGTTGTACTACCACTGCCTCTTCCTTCTGCCCACAATGGTCTATTATATTGCCACAGCCTCTCTTGCCAGTCCTGTATTGTTGGTTTGTTGCTCATGCCCCCCTTTCCACTGCCCTCCATAGTCTGTTGTGCTGCCACTGCCCTTCCTGCCTGCCCAGTGTGGTCAAATTGTTGCCTCTGCACTCTCCTACCTGCCTTCAAATTTCAGAGTCCGTGCCCCTGGCCTCTAACTCTCAACAGTATCCCAATGAACAACTAGATTGCTAACATTCTATATTTATTACAAAAGTGTGGAATGCCTGACGTCATCTTGATGTAATCAAAACTATAATACCTAGAGCATTTCTTTTAGAAATTACATATATGAGAGGGTCTTATTTGCATCAAAATTATGGTTAGTGCTCTAAAAAACTAAAATAAGGACATATTTTCTGAGTTTTCAAATAGCGACAAAGAACTTTCAAATTATTTGTTATCCTTATGTTTTTTTATCCAGTTGACCACTTGATTAAATGTTGCACTTAGGGGAGAGGATGTGGTGTTACTTCCAGAGCTGCAGACTTTACAACTGGGGAACCAGGTTGGAGTTTCTGCTTCAGCTCAAAATTCTGTGATTCTGGTCAAATCACTTAATCTCCCCATGTCTACAACCAAAATGAATTTGATCTTGTGTGATGTAACCAATGCTCATGTAAACCACTCCAATACCTGACAAGTCTGCACTATATAAAACTGCAAATACACAAAAAATAAGTGTTTTGCACACTTCTGTCATTGGGCTACATGTGGGCTACATCTGGGTGATATTTGTGCTGCATTTGGGCTCTTTTGTCTCTGGTGGCCATCTTGGGACATTTATTTGTTATGAAGTTTCCTAATTTCCTCATTTACTGCAGTCTCCTCCAGTAGGAAATGCTTTCAGTTTTTTACTTTGATTCCATCAAGAAGGTATTCAGATATGTCACACATTTGCCATAAATTCAGAATTTTAGCACTCTAGTTGCTCATTAGATCACTGTAGTAAAGCTACTGCTCACCACGGAAGTCTGCTGCTGGTATTAAAAGTGCATGTTTCAGTCTGCATATCAGAATTTTTTTTATGAAATAGAAGAGGATTTGAGAAGTCACTCAAAATGTACCCTAATGTTTCTTTCTTCAGCACTAATCATAATTTCTGTGGCAAAATGATCCCCCGCGTTGTGTTCCTTTTTAAATTAAATGTTTTAAGTGTTACCAGTTTATTCCAATCAAGATGGCTTCAGGTGTGCCATACTATTGTCATAAGTAAGACAGTAAGTGCTCTAGTTGTTCTTAAGAACACTCTGGGACATTCTGTCATTGGGCTATACTTGGGCTACATCTGGGTGATATTCGTGCTACATTTGGGCTCTTTTGTCTCTGGTGGCCATTTTGGGAGACCTATTTGTTATGAAGTTTCCTAATTTCCTCATTTACTACAGTCTCCTTGGTAGGAAATACTTTCAGTTTTTTACTTTGATTCCATCAAGAAAGCATTCAGATGTGTCACACATTTGCCATAAATTCAGAATGTTAGCACTGAAGTTGCTCATTAGATCACTATAGTAAAGCTACTGTTCACTAGGGAACTCTGCTGCTGGTATTGAAAGTGCTTGTTTCAGTCTGCATGTCAGAATTTTTTAATGACATAGAAGAGGATTTGAGAAGTCACTCAAAATGTGCCCACATTTTTCTTTCTGCAGCACTAATCATACTTTCTATGGTAAAATGAACCCCCTCATTTTGTTCCTTTTTAAATGAAATGTTTTAAGAGTTACCACTTTATTCCAGTCAAGATGGCTTCAGGTGTGCAATACGTTTGCCATAAGTTGGACTGTTAGCGCTCTAGTTGTTCTTTAGAACACTCTGGGAAGCTGCAGTGGAACACAAAGGAATCAACTGACAGTCTCTGCCCTTTTTGGATGTACATGTTTTACTGAGAATGTCAGACTTCATTCTCACATGACTGAGAAAGTTAATGTGAATTTACAGAAAATATTCTCTCAGTTTAGCTTATAGATCACCTTCCAAACCTCTGTGGGAAAAGCATGAGAACATAGTTTTCTCTCAAACATGATTCATGATATCACAGCAGAAGGCTTCTTCACATGGTAAAATCACCTTAGAACACACCACAATTCCTAAAATGAGTATGGTACCATCAACAAATGATTTTATAATGTAACTAAAGTCTTAAAACTTTCTATTAACTGCAATGCTTTTTAATGAGGTGCTATCATGTATATTGGTCCCAAGATGGCTGCCAACACTTCTTGGATGAAGTGCTGACAGACAATCAGATCTCACGATGAGATGTGTGGTTAGGCTCCGCCCAGATATATCTCTCTTTTTAACTCTAATTTTCTCAGGAACTACTGAACGGATTTATACCATTTAAGCAAAAGGCACGAGTCTGAACTGAGTACTACCTCCTTGCCAAATTTGGTGTAATTCCGTTCAGCAGTTCGGGCTGTAGCTGCGTCAACAGGTCCTATGGGAAAATGCATGGGGAAAATGCGTTTTGGGAACCCCTTTTTTCTCGGCCCCCGCTTGACGTTTCACCATGAAATTTTCAGGATAGGAGCGGACCGGAGCTGGCCAAAAGTTTGGAAAATTTTGCAAAGATTCGTCAATCGGCGCCAACGTTATTCCAAATAGAATGTTGGGGATTTCCTATGGAAAATAGGTCCTAACTATAACTACCTACTGGCGACTGCCAGTTGGTAATATATATATACATATACATATATATCTATTCACTGAAAAGTTTGTTGGAAATTTCACTCGTACAAATCCAGAGAAATTCAGACGTTATAGTTAGTTCAGCTAACTATAACTCACGACCCCGCAATGCACTGCTGATGACATCAGATATTACATCATTTATGACATGGTCAGTGACATCACTGATTACATCTCAAATGACATCACTGATGACATCATCAAGTGACTGTGTGTTTCTATAAAGTTTAAATCTGTTTTATATATATGCCAAGGTGACTTGAAGAAGGAGTGGGTGTATAAGTGTCTGAATGGAGGATTTGTGTGACTGACTGTATAAGTGAGTGATTAAATGTGTCTTCCTGAATGCATGGGTTTGTGACTAAACTGTGTGAATGCATGCATCAGTCTGTCTGTTGTTGTGTATGCTGCTGCATGGGTTGGTCAGTAGCTGCATGAGTGTCTATATGGTTTATTGATTGCTAGCCAGAGTATTTGTATGGGTGCCTGAGTGCATGTATGGGTGGGTGGGAGATATGTGACTCTGTTCATAGATGTGTGAGTGGTTGATTCACTGGGTGTATGGGTTCAAGAGTGCATGTGGAAACAGCTGTATGGGTGGGTGAGTGTGTGTATGGGTGTGTTGGTGAGTAAATGGATGTCTCAGTGGTACATATGTAACAGGCAGTGTATGTGAGAGTTGGAGTATATAAATTACTATACATAAGTCAGTGATTGTGAGAATGGGTATATGGATGAGTGTGTACTTGTATCAGTGATTGTATAAGAGAGTAAGTATGCTTTTGTTTCTGTATGAATAAGTGATGTAGTGTGTGTATAAATGTATAGGTGAGTAAATGGAAGTGTTATTGATTCTTAGCATGATTAACTAGGTGTGTGAGTAACTCAATGGATGAGTGGCGATTTCTGTTAGTGTCTGTATGGCTGTATCACTGCATGTGATAGTGGCTGTATTGATGAGTGACTGCAAGTATGAGTGATTGTATGGGTGAATGAGTGGATGTGTGTGTAGACCTAGGGATCAGTGAGTGCATATGGAGTAACTGGTATTGGTGTGTCGATGGTTTTTAAAATGGGAGTCTGAATTTTACAGTGGGTGTATCAAAGGTTATATTAGGGTGTGAGGAGGTGCATCAGATTTTTACATGGATGATGTCATCAGTAATGTCATCAGTGATGTCATTTGAGATGTCATCAGTGATGTCACTGACCATGTCATGAATGATGTAATATGTGATGTTATCAGCAGTGCATTGCGGGGGCGTGAATTATAGTTAGCTGAACTAACTATAACATCTGAATTTCTCTAGTTTTGTACGAGTGAAATGTCCAACTAACTATAACGTCCGTGAAACCTGTGTTTTTTCCAGTGAATTTCTAAGGTTTTGTAAATGATAATTTCTAACTATAACGTCCCTGAAACCTATGTTTTTTTCAGTGAATTTCTAAGGTTTTTTAAATGATAATTTCTAACTATAACGTCCCTGAAACCTATGTTTTTTTTCAGTGAATTTCAAAGGTTTTTTAAATGCTAATTTCTAACTATAACATAGCAGTCACATTTGCAGAGTGGTGGAGAAAAGTGAGAGTGGCCTTCAAACACCTCTTAGCATTCCCACTATGTGGAATTTACTGGAGGTAAAAGGAGGAGTAGTTAGCCCCAAACGTCAACCTTGGTAAGTCCCACACAGCAGGATTGCTAACTTCTTATATCAGGCCCGTCACCTCCCTGCACCGCTATGCAAACATGCCCCCTAGCACATTGTAAATTGAGGGATTAAGTCCCCTTGAATCCTGAGGGTCCCTGGGGGCCAACTAGCCCACCAGGTACCTCCAGTAAGTGCCACAGTGCTGCGTTGCAGAGAGGTGGTCCAATGCCACGCCCCTTTTTACACCTCTCTGCAACACAACTCTGTTGCACTTACTGGATGTACCTGGTGGGCTAGTTGGCCCCCAGAGACCCTCAGAATTCAAGGAGACTTAATCTCCCAACTTAAAATGCAGCATGGAGCGCGTTTGCACACTTGTCACATCAGGCCCTGCCCCCTGCCTTCACCACTGTGCAAACGCGCCTCGTGGCTGTTTAAGGTTGGGGTTTAAGTCCCCTTCAATCCTGATGGTCCCTGGGGTCCAACTAGCCCACCAGGTATCTCCAGTAAGCACCACAGAGCTGTGTTGCAGAGAGGTGTAAAAAGGGGCATAGTCTTGGACCACCTCTCTGCAATGCAGCCCTGTGGCGCTAATTGGAATTACCTGGTGGGCTAGTTGGCCCCCAGGGACCCTCAGGATTGATGGAGAATTAATCCCCCAACTTAAAACGTGCCACGGGGTACATTTGCACAGTGGTGCAGGGAGGGGGCGGGGCCTGACATAGCAAGTGTGCAAACGCACCCCGTGGCGCATTTTAATTTGGGGGATTAAGTCCCCTTGAATCCTGAGGGTCCCTGGGGGTCTACTACCCACCAGGAATCTCCAGTAAGCGCCACAGAGCTGCGTTGCAGAGAGGTGTTAAAAGGGGCGTGGCCTCAGACCACCTCTCTGCAACGCACCTCTATGGTGCTTACTGGATGTACCTGGTGGGCTAGTTGGCCCCCAGAGAATTGCACACGGGGCACGTTTGCTAAGTGCTGTAGTGAGGGGGTGGTGCCTCTGCCGCGATGTCGGCATTTTTTAAATTTTATTTCACAAGGGGGGCTGTATGGCCCCCCTTCTTTTACATTAATTGGTGCCCTGGGCCTGCTCTTTTTTATTTTATTTTTTTAAATGGGAAGGGGGCCGCGCGGCCCCCCTCCCGAGGCCAATTTCGGCCCCGGGGACCCCATACCCCGGGGCATGGCCACACTTTGTTTTTGTTTTTTTTATTTTTAAAGGAGGGGGCTGCATGGCCCCCCTCCTTAGGCCTCTAGTTGCCCCGGGGACCCCATCCCCCAGGGCTGTGCCTCTTTATTTTTCGCTTCATGGAATCCAGAGCAGGAAACCTGCTCTCGCTTCCATGAAGCGAAGCAGATTGCTTTTGGGCAATGGGAGCTGCATAAAAGCAGCTCCCCTTGCCCAAAAGCAATGCCAGCTTTTGCAGGAGATGGGGAGCCGGCTGGGACCGTGGGAGCCTTGGGATTCCCCCCACAGTCCCCATCAAGAAGGTCAGGCTCTGGGGGATGGGGTCCCATGGGCCAGAAGTAGCCCAGGAAAGGGGGACCACGCGGCCCCCCTCCCAAATTAAATAAAGGCAATGCCCCGGGATGGGAACCCCAGGGCAGATAAAGGCCTCAGGAGGGTGGCCACGCAGCTCCCCTCCATTAAAAAGATAAATAAATTGTACATGTGGCCATGGCTCAGGGGATAGGGTCCCCAGGGCCGAAATTGGCCTCAGGAGGGTGGCCGTGCGGCCCCTTCCCGCTTTATTTGTTTTTAAATGTGGCAGGCTCTAGTGGATGGGGTCCCCAGTGGTACTTACTGGAGGTAATAGGAGGAGTAGTTGACCCCCAAGGATGACCTTGAAGGCCAACTTCCCCTCTTGTTACCTCCAGTAAGACCCACACAGTAGGATTGCTAAGACTTCTCCGGAGGCCACGCCCCCTTTCTCCACCACTCTGCAAACACGCCTCCTGGCAGACTACGGGATGGGGGATAAAGTCCACTTTACTCCTGAGGGACTTTGTAAGTCCTACGCAGTGGAATTCCTGAGTGCTGGTCAGAGGCCCAGCACCCTTTCTCTACCACTCTGCAAACGTGACTACTAGTTAAAGAAGCATCTTTCTGCACCTCTGACTTAGAGGTAGTTCTAATCCCCCTGCCCTATTATATACTAGGGCCTTACAGGGGAGGTCATGCCAATCACAGGGGTATCCCAACACTTACGTGCCGATTCCGATCCTGTAAAACCCGGGTACGAATGGTCGTACGGAGCGTATTCTCCGTCCGACTCGTACTCGTACCTTACAAACCCGCAAGTACGATTCGTACAGAAATGCCATTTCCGTACGAGTCGTACAAAACACCGACCGGCTAAAAAATGCCCACAATTCCGATCCGGGACATCGCGTACGTGACGTCCGGATGGAGTCAGGCAGCGTTTTACGAACCAGCAAGTATGATTCGTGCCTACGTCACTCCGCACGTAGCATTTTTTACGGGAGCCAAAAACTGCCGGGAAATTGAGGACGACGTGAACAAGGAACACCGGTACGTGACGGACAGCCATGGACCCCATCCTACGTGTCATCCCGGCCCTCCTAGCCTCCGACCTGGTGCACCGAACCCGACGCAGATGCCGCAGAAGGTCAGAACAACACCCAGGTGCAAAGGGGTGGGGGGGCGAGGGGCAGGAAACATAACCCCCCCCAAGTTAAAACATATATATCCTGCACATAACTTACCCCCATGGTCTGGTCACTTCGGGGAGCGTGTCCACCAATCCCACGTACCGCCACAACGGAAGTGGACATGGACGCGTACCCGTCACCACTACAATGGTGGTACGGCCCGTACCCACGCTCTGGGGAGCGTGGGTACGGGCCGTACCACCATTGTAGTGGTGATGGAGGTGTACACGCCGTACCCACGCTGTGGGGGCGTGGGTACGGGCCGTACCACCAGTGGAGTGGTGATGGAGGGGTACGCGCCATACCCACGCCCTCACAGCGTGGGTACGGCGCGTACCCCTCCATCACCACCACAATGGTGGTACGGCCCGTGCCCATGCCCCCACAGCATGGGTACGGCGCGTACACCTCCATCACCACTACAATGGTGGTACCGGCCGTACCCACGCTCTGGGGGGCATGGGTACGGGCCGTACCACCAGTGGAGTGGTGATGGAGGGGTACGCGCCATACCCACGCCCTCACAGCGTGGGTACGGCGCGTACCCCTCCATCACCACCACAATGGTGGTACAGCCCGTACCCACGCCCCCACAGCGTGGGTACGGCGCGTACACCCTATGAATGCGGGTTAGGGTCCGTCCCACCTGTACCCCTACGGCACCAGTACAGAATGGATACAAGGCGCACACACGCCACGAATGTTGGCATAGGGCCTGTTGTAGCATATAAGCAGTATATTGGTGTGTGTCTATGCACAGGACAGCAGTGTACTGCACCAAGGGGGCGGGTGGGTTGGTGGGTGGATGGGTGGCTGCAGAGGACTCCCAGCAGTGGACAGAGACATGGGGGAGGGTGAATATCACTCCCAGCAGTGCCCAGACATATGAGGGGTGGGTGCAGAGGCCTCCCAGCAGTGCCCAGACATATGAGGGGTGGGTGCAGAGGCCTCCCAGCAGTGCCCCGACATATGAGGGGTGGGTGCAGAGGCCTCCCAGCAGTGCCCAGACCTATGAGGGGTGGGTGCAGAGGACTCCCAGCAGTGCCCAGACATATGAGGGGTGGTTGCAGAGGCATCCCAGCAGTGCCCAGACATATGAGGGGTGGGTGCAGAGGACTCCCAGCAGTGCCCAGACATATGAGGGGTGGGTGCAGAGTACTCCCAGCAGTGCCCAGACATATGAGGGGTGGGTGCATATCACTCCCAGCAGTGCCCAGACATATGAGGGGTGGGTGCATATCACTCCCAGCCATGCCCAGACATATGAGGGGTGGGTGCAGAGGACTCCCAGCAGTGCCCAGACATATGAGGGGTGGGTGCAGAGGACTCCCAGCAGTGCCCAGACATATGAGGGATGGGTGCGGAGGCATCCCAGCAGTGCCCAGACATGTGAGGGGTGGGTGCATATCACTCCCAGCAGTGCCCAGACATATGAGGGGTGGGTGCATATCACTCCCAGCAGTGCCCAGACATATGAGGGGTGGGTGCAGAGGACTCCCAGCAGTGCCCAGACATGTGAGGGGTGGGTGCAGAGGACTCCCAGCAGTGCCCAGACATATGAGGGGTGGGTGCAGAGGACTCCCAGCAGTGCCCAGACATATGAGGGGTGGGTGCAGAGGCATCCCAGCAGTGCCCAGACATATGAGGGGTGGGTGCATATCACTCCCAGCAGTGCCCAGACATATGAGGGGTGGGTGCAGAGGACTCCCAGCCATGCCCAGACATATGAGGGGTGGGTGCAGAGGCCTCCCACCAGTGCCCAGACATATGAGGGGTGGGTGCAGAGGACTCCCAGCAGTGCCCAGACATATGAGGGGTGGGTGCAGAGGCCTCCCAGCAGTGCCCAGACATATGAGGGGTGGGTGCAGAGGACTCCCAGCAGTGCCCAGACATATGAGGGGTGGGTGCAGAGGCCTCCCAGCAGTGCCCAGACATATGAGGGGTGGGTGCAGAGGCCTCCCAGCAGTGCCCAGACATATGAGGGGAGGGTGCAGAGGCCTCCCAGCAGTGCCCAGACATATGAGGGGTGGGTGCAGAGGCCTCCCAGCAGTGCCCAGACATATGAGGGGTGGGTGCAGAGGAATCCCAGCAGTGCCCAGACATATGAGGGGTGGGTGCAGAGGACTCCCAGCAGTGCCGAGACATATGAGGGGTGGGTGCAGAGGACTCCCAGCAGTGCCCAGACATATGAGGGGTGGGTGCATATCACTCCCAGCAGTGCCCAGACATATGAGGGGTGGGTGCATATCACTCCCAGCAGTGCCCAGACATATGAGGGGTGGGTGCAGAGGACTCCCAGCAGTGCCCAGACATATGAGGGGTGGGTGCAGAGGCCTCCCAGAAGTGCCCAGACATATGAGGGGTGGGTGCAGAGGACTCCCAGCATTGCCCAGACATATGAGGGGTGGGTGCAGAGGCATCCCAGCAGTGCCCAGACATATGAGGGGTGGGTGCATATCACTCCCAGCAGTGCCCAGACATATGAGGGGTGCAGAGGACTCCCAGCAGTGCCCAGACATATGAGGGGTGGGTGCAGAGGCCTCCCAGCAGTGCCCAGACATATGAGGGGTGGGTGCAGAGGACTCCCAGCAGTGCCCAGACATATGAGGGGTGGGTGCAGAGGCATCCCAGCAGTGCCCAGACATATGAGGGGTGGGTGCAGAGGCCTCCCAGCAGTGCCCAGACATATGAGGGGTGGGTGCAGAGGCCTCCCAGCAGTGCCCAGACATATGAGGGGTAGGTGCAGAGGACTCCCAGCAGTGCCCAGACATATGAGAGGTGGGTGCATATCACTCCCAGCAGTCCCCAGACATATGAGGGGTGGGTGCATCATCCTCAGATGACCACAACTCCATGGGTCCATGAACGCATCCCCAATGCGCGACTATGTTGAGAGTGCCACATCAACACATCACTGACAGCAGTGTCCCACTCCCATGAGGATGGATGTCATTCCCCCACTGCATGACACACCACATGTCGGTGCGATGACAAATGACACATGCATACCCACCCCTTGCGGAGGCTGCACAATACACACACTGAGATCATGTCACAAGACTGTATAGTCATGTGAAACCCACTAAACTAAGAGAGCCAAAGGGAACACACACTGCCATGCACATTCCAGGACTGATAGGAATGTACAGGTGCTGGCACAGCCACCAAGTTGTTGTTTCCCATGGATGGAATAGGGTGGACCACCCACAGATACAATGCCCACAATTGTCAGTCAGGTGACCAAATACCCTGCAGAACAAGTACCATATGTGTGCTAGGCTGGGAGTACACACATGCAGAGTGCGGAAAAGGGACCATATCCCCATGGAGGCATGGCAACATACTCTATACACAAGTACAGTGACTACCAAGGATGGCACAGATGATGCACCCGGACACATTGCTGAGCAGGCATGGACATAGTTGAAGGGATCCATCAGCCACCAAGGGAATGTAGACAGAGGTCAGCACAACAATGGTGCAACTCCCTGCAGGGAAGATGGCAGGTGCCACAGAGGAAGGAACACTCCTTGGGACAATGTCTCAAAACACAAAGACCAAAGAATAATTGCAGAGACCTTGTGATGCCACGCAGATACCAGGGTCCACCCCATGAGCAGCAGACTACTACATTTCCCAGATACCCAACACATGATCACCACCCCAACTCATGGAGCATGAGCACCAACATCAATACCTGAAAAGCAATTGTGTGCAAAGTAAAACAAAATGCTTTATTCAGCATGAAAACAAAAAGTAGAAAAGGACACTATTTACAAAGGCCATAGGCCAGTCCAGACACGAAGTCCTGGGGGGGGGACAAATGGCCATGCGTCTCCCCTAGCTTGCCTGCACATCAGATACCTCTGGTTGATCGACTGGGGTGGGGGCATCATGTGGGGAAGGACCAGGCATCGCAGGGACAGGAGGGGGTAGGGCAGGTGTTGGGGGTGCAGAGATGGACGACTCCACCACAGGGGGTGGGGCAGCGCCAAAGGTGGAGGTCAGTACTGCGCTGCACACGTCTGCAAGATCTTGCAGCGTCTCCCCTGCACCCGAAGGAACCACAGGCCCCAAGGAGGGGGGTCGGAGGGGGGGTTGCAGCGCTACTGGGGGAGGTGGTGGACGGGGGGGACTCTACTCCCCTACCCGTGGAGTGCCTTGCCCGTTTGCACGCAGGTGAAACAGTGGGGCTGAGGCCCAGCACAGCCAAGTAGGTCTCCTTCTCAAACTGTGGGGCAGGGGAGCCGAGGGGAGTGACATCGGAGGGACTGGGGAGTGAGGCATGCGGACTCCTACTGTGGCTGCGTGTCCGCCTGTGTGCCCTAGACCCAGTGGGTGTGCCTTCTTCCCCCTGAGTGTGCATGACAGGAGGTGTGCGCTTGCCCTTCCCTGTTGGTGTGCTGCCTGTGTCTGGTGTGGTGCCTGCCTGGGAAGGTGTGTGTGTGCTTGGGACAGGAATGGGAGTGGGAAGTGTGGATGGCGCAGGGGTAGGTGGGGGGACGGAGCGCTGCAGGAGACTCACTGCTGCCGTCAGTGACGAGTCCATGGACCTCAGCAACATCAGTTGGTCAGACATCGCTGATGACATGCCCTCCATGTACGACACCATCTGTGTCAGCAGTCTGGTGTGGCCATGGAGGACAGTCAGGATCGATGTCTGCCAAACCTGCAACTGCCGCTGAATGTCCACAGACTCGGCAGTGAGGGCAGCAGGGGAGACAGGGGCAGGGGGTGCGGTGCCTGGCACGAAGGAGACACGTTGTTGCCCTACACGGGCAGAAGGGACCCGAGCAAGTGGGAGGGCGGTGATGGGAATGGAGGGGGCGGTGACAGTTGCACTGCTGCTGCCAGCTGTTGGAGCAGCCTCCGCCCCCTCAGGGAGTTCAGCCTCGGACCCGTCTGTGTCATAGTCGGTGGTGGTACTACCCAGGTCCTCTGCCGCACTCCCCTCGCCCTCCGTGCCACTTGATGCTGCCGACTCGCCAGGTGTGGTGGCACTGGTGCTGGATCCCTCCTCCACGTCCGTGCAGGTGTCTCCCTCGGTGTCCCCCGATGTTGCTGTGGGCAAGGTGAAGAGACAGGAAATAATCAGTCACCTGTGTACATCTGACACATGAGTCCAAACTAAATAGGTCACAGTGCATATCATGAAAAGCTTCATGAGGAACATCTAGAATAACCAGCACATATGTAAGCCCTGCACTCCCCAGTTGGTTCACCCAACATGCCCCCTGAAATAATGAAAATCAGGACACCACAGCAAATAACTGGAAATCTAATTATACAGAGAAGCTAGTGTCTGTGAACAGTGGAGCACAGGCAGACCATGACGGCATGCCACCTCCTGGTCACTGTGAACAAAATAATATTGGTGCACCCAATGCCAAATAACAGACGCCAATGCTGAATGGGTCCCCACACTCATAGACCTGTGAGTACTGTAGAATTGGAAATGTAATACTATCTGATCCATTGGGAAGCACAAAACTTTACACAATTGACATATTTGGAATGTGTGAATGTCCCACCTGTGGAACAGAACACACATGTGCATGAATATCAGAAGTCACACAAGGAGGTGCACACAAAACTACATTTACACAGTCATAGTATGAGCTGCCCGCATAATGGCAAGAAGCCAATGTTAAGAAGAAATGTGGTATCAGGAAGTACACATACATGGCACCATGGTGGTCGGGATGACTTGACACCGGTAAGTTGCCTTCAGCAACAGCCAAGGACTAACCCAAATGCTAACACACTGTGGGAACTAGGATATGTATAAATCCTAAACAACTTTTGGCCTGAAATGTGCCCATGTTCAAATTGTGCCAGCGTGTACCACGAAAGTGTAAAAGTGGTACTTGTGTACTCCCTTGGAAGACCTCTGTCATGCGGGCACATCATTGTCCTTCACAAAAATCAAAGTGAAGCATATAAACTATTGGGACATGTTGACAAGTGTAGTGAGTGCCAGGGCACATGCCGTCTTGAATAACAACTTAAAACATGCCACCTGTCACATGGCCATCCCTACCATGATGACACAGTTGGCAACACATCTGACACACTACCTGTCATGTGGAGTGGCACACAGGTCCAGACACAGGACAGTGCATTAGCAAATGGCCCTGAAATTGTGTTGGAATAAGGAGCACCTGCACTGAGGAGACACCCTGATGTGAACGAAGAATGTCCACACAGATGTCAGCACACACAGACCAAACCACATAGCATCTGGAACACACACCCGTGCCAATAATGGATGAGCAGGAAACTTGTTTTTTAACTTGTGACACATGCTACAAATCACAAACATGACACCCTGCACAACATACCTGGGTCACTGCACGTTGAGTGCCTGTCCAGACAATCATCACACACTGGTCAGACCTGGCAAGAAGACATAAGGTATGGACATGTAGTCCTTGCCCGCAAAAACAACCCATACCTGAGACAATGTGATTGAGACAGCTCAAAAAGTGACACCTCTCAATCTGGGTTTACTAAAAAGTGCATCAGGAAATCCTAAATGTACTCCACATCACCTCGTGAGGCTGCCAACACATATTTGTGACACAAAACCTCAACAGATTGTTGGACATAGACACACAGGCACTGGCCAGTGTGAGGATGCAGAAGCAAAATGGGGTCAGCCTGTACAATGGGCACATGTAGCACACTTTTGATAAATACAAATGAGGCCAGGGAACAATGCCACAGAGGCAAAACTATGCTGAACACATTGAGAATGGGCACAGTGTTGGATGACACACATGATACCGAGGCAAGGGTGTCTTAGGGTACTGAAGTGGGCCCACTGCTCCATGGGCCTGGAATTATCTGACTGTAACATGAGCTACCGTCCCGGCACTATGCATATCTCCCACTCATGCACATCATGTCTGAGGCAACAACATCGGTCATGCATGCTGCAAGTCTGTTCATTTGAACACTCACACTCCTATGTTGAGACTCAGCATCAGTGCCAACTGGTATGGACCCCCAAATGACTGAACAGGACAGGGCACAGGCAAGGTAACAACACATGTCTCCGACCCCACCCCCACATGATGCAGACAGCAATGTGCACTTGGATCAACCGCCAGCCTAGATGAGCATGTGCAATAGTGATTACACACAGACCAGGGAACACATGTCAAGGAAGGGAAAGGAGGAAGAACAGCAGCGGATGACTTTGGGGAACAGGAAATGCAATGCACATATTAACCCTGCCAGTGTATCCATGCGACTGGGCACTTCCCAAAGCTGGTGACACACAACAAACACACATGTACCTACCCCCTTGCTGCTGCTGCATTGCCTGTAACCACCTATCCATGTCAGGGAAGACCACCACCAGGACACGCTTCATTTGGTGGGTCAGGCGCCGGCGCCTGCGGTTCTTGCCTTCTGGTGAGTCCCCCAGCAGGAACCGGGCGATCCTCCTGGTCCAGCACCGGATGTCCTGCCAGCGTTTCCTCACCTGTTCCAGGCGCCGATTGCGACCCTCCACAGATCTCACGGCCCTGACGGCCCGACAATATGACAAAGTGAGACAACATCACTACACCTGCTCCATTTGAACATCTTTGATATGTTGAACAGGGCATAGTATGCTGCCAACGAATAGCACCTTTGTCATAGGGACATTAGGCTCAGTGGAAGCCCCAATGCACTACATGGCATTGAAAGTACACAGGTGGCATGAGGGGTGCGACACACTCCCTGATCATGGCACACACTGGACATCACAAGCAACACAAAGCTGATGGCCAGCACCTCCAAGCAGTCACATGCCCCAGGCCACTGACCCAACAACAGCAGACTACACAGACACACACAGGCACAGATCATTCACCTACCAGTGGCAACAACCGATACAAACCTCACTCTGCACATGTGCCACTTGCCTGTGGGGTGTCACAGGCGTGGGGCTAGCCAAGCAAGTCAGACACACAACACGGCTTACTTCTCACATCAGATGGGTCGAGCTGTTGCCTCCTCCATGCAGCTGTGGTGCAACACTCCACATAGACACTCACCCACATGACAAGGAATATTCAGACACATCAATGTTCAGATCATTTGGACACTCTCACCACAGCTCCACTCAACTTACACACATCTGTGGGTACAGTCACCTGTCACACGGGGGGAACACTGAATCACCTCAGGACTATAGAACAAGAAGGGCCAAGAGGATTAGCTATGCTGAATGTGCCATGCAGCATGCAGTGAATGTCACAGTAAGCACAATGCAAGTGAGGAATGCACACATGAACCACATCATGCTCTACATGACAGACATGAGCCATCCCTCCCCCTGGGACCCACTCTAAACAACATTTCATGTCTGTCACACCTGGACACAATGCCAGAAGTGCCAGTCACAAAAAGAAGGGGCACAGTCAAAGGTAGCGGAGTCAGCACTCACCTGCACCCCTGGTCTACCATTCAGGCTGGGGAACTGTGGGAGGATGACGTCCAGCAACGCCTCATTCTCCTCCTGGGTGAATGGCTGGGCCCTCTCCACAGACCGCGACATGGTACCCGCGTGTGTAGGGCCCGTAGCACTATGGCAGTGTTGCCGTAGGCGTTTGCCATCGTGCTACGGGCCGTACCCGCGTGTGTAGGGCCCGTAGCACTATGGCAGTGTTGCCGTAGGCGTACGCCATAGTGCTACGGGCCGTACCCGCATGTGTAGGGCCCGTAGCACTATGGCAGTGTTGCCGTAGGCGTACGCCATAGTGCTACTGTCTGTACACACACGCGTACTCCTACCCAAAACCCATATAGTGATACGACCGTACACACGCCCTCAGAGCGTGTGTACGGTACGTTTCACAGCTCACACTGGTGATAGGAGGCGCACAGGAAGGGAATGGAGGTGTCAGACTCGCACAAGGATGGACATCAAGTCATTGTCAGTGCAGTGCTTCATGTGTAGGGCCTAGGTATGTCAGGCAGTGATCTGGCACATGTCTCCTCATGTTTTAACCCAATAGTTGTGTGATGACCTGTGTACACATGTCATGTGTGATGGGGCACTATGTGGCGCACTTCCCCTTCACACCTTTTACATGTGTGCATGTAGTTCAAACTTGTCAAGCACTGCATCACTGGCATGGCACAGTCACCAACACCCGCAACTGTCCCCTGATGCCAGCTACACGGATGATGACACCTGACATCTCACTACCAGCGTGCCCCGATGTGACTATGTCATGTGTGTGTCATGTGTTTCCATGATCTTGCTATTGGTGTTCCGTCAACGGCATCTGCTGTAGCTGCATCCAACATGTGTCTGTGTGTAGATGCCCATGTCACACTATTACGCACACCAGGACACATGTGGAATAACATGTAACGTGTGTCTGTATGCATCGAACAGGGACTTGCGAGCTTAGGACATATCAGCGTAGGCTCAATGTCTGTGTGATCATTTTTGACATGTACCCCTTCATGGCAAGGTGTGTGGTCTGTCCTTTTTCCCTGACATGTGACCTGTGTGACTAGCTTGCCGGCAGCTGTCGGTATGAGATAACATCCTTCAAATGCACATATGTGGATGTATGTCACTCCTGTAATGTGCCTGGCTGTTCACTCACACTGGCCCACAGCTACTTTCATGGCATGTCATGTAGACCTTGACAATCCACATTTGTAGCTGGCTCTTGGTAGGAGTATCACCTGGCTGGCATACATGTGCAGGATGTATTGCACAGACCAGACTCTGTATGTAGCATATGTGTATTAGCTGTTGAACATGTGCTCAGTTCATTGACATTGGTGTAGTAATGTACTCAATCTTCGTTATTCCTTCCAAATTTCTGCAGGGCACCGCCTCTCCCCCGACCAATGCCAGACTTGGCTGCCATGAGGGAACGTGACTGCATACGCCGCTACAGATTCAACCAACAGTTAATTGTGGACCTGACAAACAGGCTGGACCCACACCTCCAACTGCGACACAGTTATCCGACTGCGCTGACCCCCAAGATGAAGGTGATGTTAGCCCTACATTTCTTTGCCACGGTACGTTTCAATGGACCATAGCTGATGTGGGTGGCATGTCCCAGACCATGTTCAGCCGTATCCTGCATGATGTTTTAGAAGCCATGTTGGAGCACCTGGATGAATTCATCCATTTTCCAACTCCTGAGCAGTTGACAGGTATCAAGGGTGAGTTCTATGCCCTGGGAGGGATGCCCCATGTAATTGGGTCCATTGATGGGACACATGTGGCTTTGGTACCACCACAGGCACAGGAGGTAGCCTTTCGTAACCGTAAACATTACCACTCCATTAACCCCTTCCATGCTCATGACGGAACGGTTCCGTCATGAGCATCGGTTGAGCTGTGCTCATGACGGAACCGTTCCGTCATGGCCCCGCCCGCGCTCGAACCCTTCAGCACCGCGGGGGAATCCGCGCAGCGCTGAAGGGGTTAATGCCCTTGTGGTGTGTCTTGCTAACATGGTCATTTCCCATGTCTGTGCACGTTTTCCAGGGTCAGCACATGATGCCTACATCATGAGGCGCAGCAGGCTGCCAGAAATGATGCTGCAGCTGCACAACGAACAAGCATGTCTTGTTGGTGGGTAGACTCTGTTTGTCCAGTATTCAGCGGTATCTTAGTATGTGACGGCATCTCCTGACCCACTTCTTTACATGATGTTTCCATGTAGGGGATTCTGGCTATCCCAACATGCCATGGCTGGTGACGCCTCTCCGCAACCCAAGAACAGCTGCAGATCACCGTTACAACAACGCCCATGGGCAGACCAGGCGAGTGATTGAGAGGACGTTTAGCCTCCTGAAGAGCCGATTCCGTTGCCTCCACAAGACCGGCGGGTCCCTTCCATATGCACCGGTGAAGGTCTGCAAAATCTTCCTCGTGTGCTGCATGCTGCACAACATGGCAGTGGAGAAAGCTGTGCCACTCATCCTGGATCCCGATGAGCAGGAACATCCAACTGTGGAGGATGAGGGCCTTGGTCACGAGGCAAGTGAGGAGGAGGAGGAGGAGGAGGAGGTGGACATCCGGAGTCAGCTCATACGCAACTTCTTCTCATAATGGTGAGTCCCTGGGTCTGAGTGTGCACGCTTGGAGCCTTGTGTGGCATGTGTTGCAATGTGTGTGTCCAGCTGACTGTATGCGAAGTGACTTTGAGGTGTGTGCTGATGTGTCACTCGAGTGCTGATGTCAATCCACACATTTTAGCTGACACACTCAATTGACAACTAGCATGGTGTCAACCTTATTCATGTAGAGTACATGACCATGCATGCGGATGACTATGTGTTTCCTGACTTCTTGTGTGTCTCTCATCCCCAGGTATTTGCGCATGCTGTCTGCTCGTGGCATCGTTGTGCTCCTGCTATTCCTCATGAGTAATGCAACGTGTGCTGAATCAGCGTTACATGCACGGACATGGTGAGAAGTCTCCTTTGGGTAAGGATTGCATCAAGGCTTTTTGGGTGTGGTAGTTGTTTGTAATGTGTGGGCACTGCTCCTGTGCAGGTATTGTTACTATGCATACATGTCGACTCACCATGGAGCACATAACATGTAGCATGACTCACATGAATTGATAGTCACACTTCGTGACAGTCATCTGTTATGGGATTGTGGATTTTGATGAAGGCATCTATGTGTGTACAACTTCCCTCAGAAACATACGGGAGGCTACGGGTGGACATATTGCAGGACATCCCCATGAGAGGCTCAATGGGGAATTGCAGCCTCTCCGTGTGCAGCAGGGGATGTTTGGCTCACCCCCTTCACTTGTGTGCCACTCCCATGGATTGACAGCATCTGTGGTGCGAAGGGGGTGTCCAGTGTAGGTCCCACATGTTAATCCAAAAGACCATGTGAGTCTGTTAATATTGATGCATTTCCATAGGTGTGAGCCTGAGTAATAAAGGTGTTCCTCAGCCTCCAAGGTGCCTCATCTCTGTCAATGCAGGTCTCTTGCCACTGTGCATGCGCCATCTCTGGCATGGTTGTCAAGGATTGTGCATATGAGTCTATGTGTAGATTAGCAACCTGCATGCTGTTCTACATGTATTTGATTCTCTATTGTGCATGACGTCCATGGCTGTGTATGTGTTTTTGTATGTTGGTCCCCACAACGGGCCATCAACACCTTCTGGGGTGTGTTTCCTGTGCGCAGCTTGGCCTTCAGTTTCATGATCCAGTGTCAGTCATCTTTGGGGATTGTGCATCCTTTGTCTCTGGGTGTGCCATTGAAAACCGGTCACTCCTTCCTTGACATACACCTGTTGCAGTAGTCCTTTGTGACATGCTAGTCTTTGTGTGGAAATTGTGGCATTGTTCCCAGGACATGGCGCCTGCTGTTGCAGCCACTGCAGCAAAGGCACACGAAGTTTCCTGATTTGGCTACACACACACATCAAAGATGCTCCTCCCTTCCTCCATCAACCCATTCATTTGGCTGTCATCAGCTTGTCTGTGCCACAGTTGCGGCCACGCCGTCCCAAAGGCTGGACCGTCTGCACATGCAACGTGCACATTGCACGAGCCTCATGTCCTTGCATGACCCACATCACACTACAGTCTGATGTTGCAGCCACCCTCCAAGCAATGTCCATCCACACATCTGCCACCATCTCTCAGGCATACACTAAGCGCACACACAACACCTTTGCATGATGAGTGTGCAACTCTGACTGCCTACACAGTGCTGCCACGCCTTCCAGGCCCTGTCACACCCACCTGGTCATGTCCCTCCTACTCCCCACCGGCTCTGTACCCCGGCAAGGACATGGGAGTGGGACTCAAGGCTTCTGCATGTAGTATGCTGTCGTTGTGAGGCACATGGCACAGGTATCATCTGTCAGCATGTCAAACTACAATGTGTCCAGGACCCCCCTCTCCACCATCACATGCGCACACAACCTCATCATCAACTCGTATGCCATTGACAGCCAGGTGCTCCTCACCCTCACCAAGGGCGCAGACATTGCCAGTTCCAATATTCTAGATTGCATGAGATCCATTGATGAATTAATTCAGAAAAGGGGGAAGTAGAGGTAAAAGTTAGGTTCACCCTCCACAAATATATCTAGCAAATACGACTATCTGAACAAGTCCGATAGACAGGAACCTAACTGGGAAAAAAACAGAAGGTGTAGGAAACAATTTGATCCTTAAAGACACCGTTATCTGAAAGAGAAGTATTATCTTTTTCTATAGTCCCCTCACTCACCAGGGTTTCCCCACGGTGACATGCTTCATCATAGGGGTCCTCCCAGTCCTCTACGGACTGAGGCGTGCTGCGACTTGCGGTGTTACGTAGGAGCACTGAGAATTTGTGTAAACTATGTGTGGTGTGAGTGAAATAGTGGTGGAGTGGGAAAATTAAAATAATCAGCTAGTGGGCTACAAAATAAACTTTATTGGTGCTCTAAGCTGAGAAAATTAAAAACGGGGTAATATGACCAGGGACCCTAACTATGATGGAAAGGTGTGCCTAGCATATTATGAAGTCAACTAGTTTCGAGCTCCCCAGCTCTTCGTCAGGACTACACTGGGACCAGCCCAGTGTCGAGAAACTTGCCCCTCCTAGTCAACCTTAATAGGGTGAAATAAATGTGATGCCACAATAGTAAGGCATGCGTTTTAAAATATGTATACATACGTTATGTACGTCGGTATACTGATCTGTAAATTCCAAAAATCACAGTTAATTGCGAGAAAAAATATATATATATACATATATATGCAAAGCGTAATGCATGATAATTATTAAAAATTAAGTTATTAGGTAAACAACACCTGATGTGTTACAGTTAGTGAACGACCGAAGATTCCAGGTTATCCCATTGTTGCATTCCACTGTCTTAGTCACCTTGGTCAGATGACACACACTGCAGTTACTGCATGGGAAATGGCCCTCTGGTAGGGGTTGGAGCAGGCGTTGGGGACCTGCGGTTTTAGATGTCGTTGGTCGTGTGTGGACAAGATGATCCCTTAAGTTACGTGCTTTTCGATGGCTGAACATAGGTTCCTGTAGGTCTAGGCCACCGCTGTTCAGGGTGTCAGAAGCATGTGGGGTTCAACGTACAAGTAAGTGCTGCCATGCTCACCTCCTAAATGCAGCGTGGAAACTCTTATTCCCCCCCACATCACGCTGGGCGATCCGTCATAATGGAACACGCCGTTTTTTCTCCTAACGATCTCGATTCCCTTCGTCCATTAGATGTACGAGATCCCCGCATCCCCTCCAGTGACCATGAGGCACAGTGTTGCTTTACCTTAAGTAGGTTATATGTTTTATGTTGTATGTTATTGTGTGTTTTAGTCAGACCTAATAATTTATTTAATTCCAGCACAACTTTTCCACCACCGCGCCGGCATGGAGTGAATAACTGCATTTTCTCTGTCTTTCACTTAGCGGCACGTCAGTCATGGAAGTGTGCATCCACCTGTGTGTAATGTGTTCACATTTTTAATAATTATCATGCATTACGCTATGCATATATATGTATATATATATATTTTTTCTCGCAATTAACTGTGATTTTTGGAATTTACAGATCAGTATACCGACGTACATAACGTATGTATACATATTTTAAAACGCATGCCTTACTATTGTGGCATCACATTTATTTCACCCTATTAAGGTTGACTAGGAGTGGCAAGTTTCTCGACACTGGGCTGGTCCCAGTGTAGTCCTGACGAAGAGCTGGGGAGCTCGAAACTAGTTGACTTCATAATATGCTAGGCACACCTTTCCATCATAGTTAGGGTCCCTGGTCATATTACCCCGTTTTTAATTTTCTCAGCTTAGAGCACCAATAAAGTTTATTTTGTAGCCCACTAGCTGATTATTTTAATTTTCCCACTCCACCACTATTTCACTCACACCACACATAGTTTACACAAATTCTCAGTGCTCCTACGTAACACCGCAAGTCGCAGCACGCCTCAGTCCGTAGAGGACTGGGAGGACCCCTATGATGAAGCATGTCACCGTGGGGAAACCCTGGTGAGTGAGGGGACTATAGAAAAAGATAATACTTCTCTTTCAGATAACGGTGTCTTTAAGGATCAAATTGTTTCCTACACCTTCTGTTTTTTTCCCAGTTAGGTTCCTGTCTATCGGACTTGTTCAGATAGTCGTATTTGCTATCCATTGATGAATGACAGAACAGCAGCCACCTGAGGCTGGACTTGTACAGGACTGAGGTCAACATCTCAGGATTGTCCCCTTACAGCTGGGTCAACTGCTTGTATCCCACCCGCAGTAGCCCAGCACAAGCACCCAGTGTCCATGCACACAAGATGGTGTGCATCATGGATTGCTTGCTCACATTTGCCATGGTAATCACCAGCATCTGTGCCTCAGACTGCAACACCCTCTGCATTATGCACATGATCTCCAGATAGATCCACTCCAAGGAAAGACGGACCATCCCCCAGGTCCACGACAACATCCGTGTCAAATACTGCCCTGCCCTCTACGGGGCAGCCACATCCAAACTCCCAGGACACTTGTCCACATCCAGGCTGCATCTGCACACCTCAGCTGCAACATCCCGCGCCCCAGCCACATCACCGTCCAGCAGAGATAGCTGCAATGGATCACTGTGTGCTGCCGGATGACCTTCCGACTCCCCACCCACACTCAGGAGCCAGGCCACAATCCCGACCCAACACCAACCTTGTACCACTGTCATCCGAGACCCCGTAGTGCCATCTGCCTGCATCCAACCTTGACCTGGCCACCATGGGAGATGTGGATGGTCCGCTGACTCTCACGGTCTTTTCTGTGGACGACCCACCTTCCTCCGGGGACCCTCAGATGCAGGCCTTGACGATGTCTGTGATGCTCCATCGGACGAATCCTCCTCCTCCTCCCTCCCTCACAGGGAGGGTTGCCCATGTTGTCGGCAATCCGATGGAGTGAACGGCTCATGTCCGTTTGCACCACCAGGAGCTCATTCAGTCTTGCCTCCATCCGTCCTTGGTGTTGTTGTTGACTGGCATGTTGCTCGGCCTGCAGGTTCTTCATCTTGTCGAGGGTCCCCTTCATCTCTGTGAGGCTCGACACTACCTGGCTGATGCCCCTGGTGTCACGCCGGTATGTTTCCAGGATGTGGCATAAGTGTGACATACCGGTTCCCTCAGCTGGCTGTTCAGGTTCGCGCCTCTGCCTGCCTCCACTCCCACCACCCCTGCCCACACGAGCCTGGCCTGCCGTTGTGGGCACATCGGGTCTACGGGACCCCTGAGGGATGGCATTATCAGGGTTGTCTGCCTCCTCCTGGGTGCCCGGAGAACCTTGTCCCTCCTGGTCAGACTGGCTGTGTTGTTCAGTGCGAGCAGGGCTCCTGGGTGTCTCCTTGGATGTGGCAGGAATGGGGGTGGTGGTTGGCACAGATGTACCTGACGCAGGTGCTGCAGGGGCTTGGGCACCAGAGGGGCCAGGTTGGTCGGGGTCATCCACGGAGTGGTGAGAGGCGTCGCTGCCAGTGGGATCATCTTCACACTGAGCCTGGGACTGTGATTGTTCCCCCCCATTGTTGGGGGGAGGTCGATGACGTTGCCCTGTGTGTGAGAGAGAGACAATGTTAATGCTGTTTCATGCCACATCCATGTTTCATACATATTCAAGTTGTCACAGATCCTCCAGGTAGTTGGATGTGCCTAGCATTCCTCTCAATGTCCACTTGGGGATGGGTATGTTGCGGGGGACAATTTGGTATGTTCTCCTGAATTTTGGCTCGGATGCTTATTTGGCGATGGATTGGTCTTGTTGTGTCACATGTCCATTGTGAGAGTGGGTAAATCCGTTGCCTGCCCCGGGGGTGTGTGCTTGTGTGAGGGGGGGTGTGACCAGGCCTGCTGTTGGGTGTAGTGTGATTTGTCATTGGGTCTCCCAGGTGATGTGTCTGTCCCCTCATGGTGAATGCTGGCATGACAGTGAGTTTGAGTGCCTGTGCTAGATATCTGAGCTTGTGTAGTTGGTGTTTGAGTGTACAGTGGTCACAGAAGGGCCGTGTGCTGCATACAGCAGGGCCAAGTGTCAGCTACCTTGTCAGTACTTTGCCAGTCCCTGTGCATTGGGCATGGTGCATGGGTATGTACCTAGGCCATATGGGCTGAGGGCATTGGTGTCTGCTTCGGAGTTGCACAATGTGTTGTGTGAGCCCCACCCTCCCAGCATCTCGGACATCCAGTCTTGGGTTTGTGGTTGGTGTGGCCTGGGACTTGGCATTGCCTTTATTTGTGAATGGGGCATGGAGTCGTTAGTGGCATGAGTGTGGTTTTAGAGTGTGGTTGTGTGCGGTGAGGGCTTGGGGGAAGTTGAGTGCATTTGGTGTATTTGTGGTGTGGATGGCATTCCCCCCATGTTACGTGAGTTGTTTGTGTACTCACCAGGCTCTGCGACTCCTTCGACTCCGTGTACTCCCACCGGCGGTAGCATGGCCATCACCTTCTCCTCCCAGGGATGGTAATGTACGGGTCTGCGGGGCAGCCCGCCTCCAGTGATGTTACTCTGGGCGTATTCCTCGTTCATCTTCCTCTTGACTGCCCTGCGCAGATCGTACCACCTGGCTTGGCATTCATGCCTGGTCCTTCAGATGGGCGCAACAGCATTCACCTTGTCGACGATCCTCTGCCACAGGCTTGTTTTTTGGGCTATGCTGGTCTGTCTGACCAATGTTCCAAACAGCTGTGGCTCGACTCTGATGACTTCGTTGACGAGGAGGTCCAGCTCTGCCCTTGTGAACTTTAGATTCTTGTCTGTGGGCATGGTGTGGAGTGTGGGTGTGGATGGTTGTGGGTGTGTGGGTGTGAAGATGTAGGTGTGTGTGTGAATGTGAAGAGGGGGTGTTTGTGAATGAGGTTGTGTGAAGGTGTGTAAGTGAAGGTGTAGTTAAGGTGTAAGTAAGGTGCAGTTGTTTGTCTGTGGGGTCTGGCAGCAGTGAGTCTGTTGCAAAGGCTCATGGGTTGTGTGTGTGGGCCCTTTTTATTGGTCCATTTGTGGGTGTGTTATAAGAGGTGGTTGTGATTTAGGGCCTCTGTTTGCCTGTTTGGATGTGCCAGGTCAGTCATAGAGATGTATTTTGTCATGTTGACGTGTTTTGTGGTGTTGTGTGAGTCGAATTGACCCTTGTGCTGTTTTACAGTGTCCTGGTTCTGTACGAGTCTTTTTCACGTAGGTAAGGTCCGTACATACGCGATGCTGGGTGAGGGTGCTGGGGTACGGTGTTGGGGTATGGTGCGTACAGGTAAGGGGCTGAGATACGAGCCTGGGGTGTGTCGTGTACAGGTGGGGGGCTGTGCTAAGGTGTTGGGGTACGGTGCGTACAGGTGCGGGGCTGTGCTACGGTGTTGGGTTATGGTGCGTACAGGTACGGGGCTGGGCTACGGTGTTGGGGTACAGTGCATACAGGTACGGGGCTGGGCTACGGTGTTGGGGTACGGTGCGTACAGGTACGGGGCTGTGCTACGGTGCTGGGGTATGGTGCGTACAGGTGCGGGGATGTGCTAGGGTGTTGGGGTAGGGTGCGTACAGGTGCGGGCTGGGCTACGGTGTTGGGGTACGGTACGTACAGGTTCAGGGCTGGGCTACGGTGTTGGGGTATGGTGCGTACAGGTACGGGGCTGGGGGACGGGCCTGGGGTGTGGCACATACAGGTGGGGGGCTGAGGTAAGGTCCTGGGGTATGGTGTGTACAGGTGCGGGGCTGGGGTACAAGCCTGGGGTGCATCGCATACAGGTGGGGGGCTGTGCTAAGGTGTTGGGGTACAGTGCATACAGGTGCAGGGCTGTGCTACGGTTTTGGGGTACAGTGCGTACAGGTGCGGGTCTGGGCGACTGTGTTTGGGTACGGTGTGTACAGGTACGGGGCTGGGCTATGGTGTTGGGGTACAGTGCGTACAGGTATGGGGCTGGGAGACGGGCCTGGGGTGCAGTGCGTACAGGTGGGGGCTGGGGTACGGTCCTGGGGTACGGGGCATACAGGTGCGGGGCTGGGAGACGGGCCTGGGGTGCGGCACGTACAGGTGCGGGGCTGTGCTACGGTGTTGGGGTACGGTGCGGAGGAGGGTATGGTGCTGACATACGGGGGTACGGTGCTGACATGTGCGGGGTGAGGGGGGCTGTACGACTCGTATCCAGGCACAAGTTTACCCGTGTTCATGTAGGCTACAGCGTTCGCTCCGTACGGGGCATTTTACATGTGGTTGTGTATTCGGACGGGCGGTACGGATCGTACTTGCGCACTCGGACTTCTGTTTTATGATTTCGCACGTAAAAATGTCCGGTTCCCTGTCGGACACTTTTCCCGACGCTATTCGGACGTAAAAATTTACGGCTCCCTCTCGGACCATTTTCCCGACGCAATTCATATGTATTTTTCACGTACGAATCGTACTTCGCAGTTTGTACGGGACTTGTACGATTCGTACGTGAAAATATACTGATACGAGTCGTACGCAAAATTTTTTTCCCGGATTGGAATCGGCACCTTAGTGTGCCCTAGTGTATGTAGGTGTTTTCACTATATCCTAAGTGTCTTTTAGCATAGCGCTGGCTCTAGACCTGGTTAGCCAGACTCAGTTACCACCAGTACCCATCAGCAAAAGGTTGGGGGCACAGGATGACTTTGCAACAGGGCCTCTTTCTGCACCTCTGTTTGTTCTTTCTGTATATCTATTGCTTCTTTCTGCACCTTTCTTTGTCTTTCTGGACTTCTTTTGCCTCTTTCTGCATTTCTCTTGCTTCTTTCTGCACCTGTCTTCCTCTTTCTGCATATGTCCTACCTATGTAGGCATAGTTAGAAATTAGCATTTAAAAATCCTTTGTAATTCACAGAAAAAAACATAGGTTTCAGGGTCGTTATAGTTAGAAATGAGCATTTAAAAAACCTTTGAAATTCACTGAAAAAATCAAAGGTTTCAGGGTTGCTATAGTTAGAAATTAGCATTCAAAAAACCTTTGAAATTCACTGAAAACACCATAGGTTTCAGGATGTTATATTTAGTTGGACATTCGACTCATTCAAAACCAGAGAAATTCGGCTGTTATAGTTAGTTGAGGTAACTATTACTCGCGCCCCCGTAATGCACTGCTGATGACGTCATATATTACATCACTCATGACATGGTCAGTGACATCACTGATGCAATCTCAAATGACATCACTGATGACATTACTGATGACATCCTCCACGTGATAATCTGATGCTCCTCCTCACACCCTAATATAACCTTTGATACACCCACTCTAAAATGCAGACTACCATTTTTGAAACCAAAGACACACCAGTTACTACATACCCACTCACTGATTCCTAGGTCTACACACACATCTACACATTCACCCATACAGTCATTTGTACATGCAGTCACTCATCAATACAGCACTATCATATGCACTCATACACCTATACAGATACTCACACACCACCACTCACCATAGAGTTACTCACACACAGTCAGTCATGCTCTCATTTACTCACCTACACAATTATACAAACACCACCTCACTTACTCATACAGATACTAAAACATACTTACTCTCTTATACATTAACTGACACAAGCACACACTCATCCATACAAGCACTCTCACAATCACTCACTCTCACATATAGTCATTTATATACTCCAACACTCACATATACTGCCTTTCACATATGTATTTACTCACACATGTACCACTGAGACATCTAAACACTCCAATAGAAATGTGTGTTTGCTTTTGAATTTATGTGGGAAGGAATGTGATTTGATGTTTACATGGATATGTGTGGAAAATGAGACGAACACTCCCATACACATACTCACCCACCCATACAGCCCTTCACAGATGCATTCTTGAACCCATACACCCAGTTAATCACCCACTCACACCTCTATGCACAGTCACATACCCCCACCCACCCACACAGTCACTAAGGCACCCATACAGATACTCAGACAACCAATCAATAACCCATATAGACACTCATGTAGCTACTCACCAATCCATGCAGCCGCTTACACACCAACAGACTGATACAGACAATCACACAGTTTAGTCATTAACTCATGCATTCAGTAAGACACGTTTAATCACTCACTTACAGTGTGTGACTTACAGTTAGTCACACACCTATTAAATCATCCATACAGACACTCATACACCCACTCATTGTTTAATACACCTTGGCATATATATATAAAACATATTTAAACTTTACAGAAACACACATTCACTGGATGATGTCATCAGTGATGTAATTTGAGATGTCATCAGTGATGCCATCAGTAATGACACTGACCATGTCATGAGTGATGTAACATGTGATGTTATCAGCAGTGCATTGCGGGGCTGCGAGGTATAGTAACCTCAACTATCTATAACGGCCGAATTTCTCTGGTTTTGTACAAGTAAAATGTCTAACTAACTATAACGTCCCTGCAAAAATATATATATATATATATATATATATATATATATATATATATATATCTCCACACTCCACAGGCGAATGTGTATATATATATATATATATATTACCTACTGGCGGCGCCAGTAGGTAGTTATAGTTAGGACCAAGTTTCCATAGGAAGAACATTTTTTTCTTTTGCTTATAACGTTGGCGTCGTATGATGAATCTTCATGAAATGTTCAAAACTAATTATTTGTTCATATCAGCTCCTATGTTGAAAGTTTGAGGGTGATTCGTCAAGGGGGGCCAAGAAAAAAGGGGAGTTCCCAAAACGTGTTTTCTCCATGTTAATTTCCATAGGAAACTTTAGACTAGGCTACAGGTCGAAAGGGTAAACGGAATAACCCCAAATTTAGCAGGGAGAAGGGTCTTGGTCTAGAAAGCACGCTTTTGTTTATTTGGTGTAAACCCGTTCAGCAGTTTTTGAGAAATATCGAAATTTACAGATATCGATATTTGGGAATTCTGCCATCTGATTGGCTGAGGCATTATGAGCACAACCTTGCTGCTTATTGGTTGGGAGCACTGCGAGCGGTTGCAACTAGGAAGTGTTGGCCGTCATTTTGTGATTCTGTTGAAGCGAGTAAGGGGAAAAAAGGGCGAAAAAAGTAGGAAAGAGGAGGGTAGGCGCACTTTAACCTCTGTTAGGTGTTTAGGGTGTGCTATAGAGGGGGTGCGAAGCGAACTACTCATACCTACCGGTCTGAAAGTGCTGGGTATGGAAATTAAGTGAGGTTTTGCGTAGAGTCTGATGCTGCTAAGGTGAGCTGCTGCGGGAGTCGGGGTTGAAAGCGTGAGCCAAACTGTGTGTCTTATGGTGTGAAGTCATGTGCCCTGGCCGCTGCAGCACATCTGTGGAAGTAGTGTCAGCATGTGTTTATACCTACTAAGACAAACTACTGACTCCTACTGGTTTGAAAGTCCTGGGGTACGTAAATTATGTGAGGTATTGTCTAGAGTCTCATGGTGCTAAGCTGAGGTGCTGGGATGAAAGCGTGAGTCCAAACTGTGTGTCATATGCTGTGAATTAATGTCTCTGGCCACTGTGCCACATCTGTCAAGTAGTGTCAGCAGCATGTAGTTATATCTACTCGGAGGAACTTTTGTTTCCAACATTGTAACTTGTGTATGGTGCTTAGGGGATGTTACACAGGGAGTGCGAAGGCAAATGTGCGCGTATCAAATCAATACGGTATTTGTAAAGCGCAAACTACTCACCCCTAAGGGTCTGAAGGCCCTTGAGTCTGGCGTGGAAATTATGTGAGCTATTAAGTGAGCTATTGCCCAGAGTCACATGGTGCTGAGTTGAGGTGTCCAAAAGTGTCCTTCATAAGCATTTCCAAACCTACCCCAGTCAATGTGCCTAGGTCATTTCCACCTCAATGCACAATCATGAGGTCAGGGTGTGGAAGAAGCAAAGAGGTTTTAACTAAAGGTAGCAATTGGTGCCACTTTAATCTTCTCTGTGCAAACCATTTAATGTCCACATTTTGTAAACCTAGGCCTAAGTCAATACGTCTGTGTTCTGCAAACCTCTTGTACCAGAAAATATAGCTATGTCCTACGATACACACTAGCATTTTCGAAGGTATGGCTGGAAGGTATGGAAAGATGTTTGTAGCTCATGCAGTTCCTTGGTAGAATAAGAGATATGTTTAAAGATGGGCAACTTACTACGATACGTGATTGGGAGATGAAAAGCATTCTTTTTTTAAAGTAGGGTGCACATTTGTTTTGTGGAAAAGCATCTTTGTGATTGGTTAAGAAAAAGCAGTTTCAATGTGGAGTACATATCATAGGATAAAATTAGCTCAACTCAACCACACCTGCTACTTGCATTTGGAAGGCACTGTTCTAAGTTAAAACAATAGTGAACTTTTACCCTGCATGTGCCGTTAAATGTTCGAGAAAATGTTGCAAAAAAATATTAAGTTTAAAAAAATTGATAAACTTTTAACCTGCACGTGTTGTAGCATGTTCTAGAAAGTGTGTTGATAGAATACGTTGCACTTCTATGTGTTGTTGAATATTAAAAAAAAGGTTTATATGGAAAATTTAAAAGAAACCAATAGAGAGAAGTTTTGAAACCTAAAAGAATCAAGGAACTATTCTTAATTGTTCTTTACATGTATTTATGTGTGGAGCAACAACATTATAGATACAACAGCACCAGGAAGAGGAAGAAGCAGGGAGTGGGGGGGACAGGGGGAGATGGGCAGAATGGCACACATGCACAATTAAGTACAGCACAAGTATAGACAAACAATGGCCAAAATGAGACACACCAACAAGGAGCATAAGTCACACAATCCGCCAACATCACACCACTGAACAAGCATAGAAGTGAAAACCATGCTGCATTCATACAGGATGTGTACAAAGACCGGTCGTTGGTGTTGTGGGATGTCTGCAACCGTGGTCATCATGGATGAGATGCCCAGCATGTGGCACATGGGTGAGTTCACCAAACAGCTGCTCCTCCCTCCCATGAGCCCCCACACTTTTGTACGGTGCGCTGTTGTATCTCGTGCACTCGTACAGCACACCATTGTAATGCCTATTCGTGCATGTCCTGCTACATTCCAACTACACCATCACAGTGCCATTTGGAGGTGGTGCATGCCACTTTACAACATCGACTGCTGCGGCCCTTGTGGCAGGCCACACCAGAACACAGAGACACACTTACCGCACTTCCTGTACATGGACATGTCAGAGACACCCCGTTACCCTTGCCGTATAGGCACACCCCTGCGCTGACCTGTGTACCACGGACCAGCACACGCTGGTTGTGCATGCAGGAGGATGCATGCGTTGCTACATGTCCAGGCTCACTGCCAATGCTGAGGTGACAGCACACTGTGATGTTGCAGGGCTCGTGCCTATCATGCTAAGACAATGACCACAGGGACACACTTGCTCAGATGCAGGTTTGGGGGGTGTTGGCAGTCCTGGAGTTGTTGCGATGAGTCTTGTGGCCCTCATGGGTATCCCTGTATCATGCATATTGACTCTATGGCACCTGTGGGTGTTCTGGTGTGGCTCTTGGCTGTGTTCCCTTTCATGGTGCAGGTAGTCGTCCTGCTTAACACCATCAGAAAGCTGGTGTAAAATCCCTAGTGCTAACGTGGCTTATGACCGGAATTTGTTTCGCGTTGCAGTTGGTGTGAAAGTTGTGATGTGATTTTTTCGTGTGCAGAACAATATATGAACTGAGCAGTGTATCTCGTCAAGATCCAGTACCTGACGCACTATTCCCAATCAATATAAACACAATTAGATTTCTTAATTGGTTTTGTGTGTACACTGTAAGTGCAGCCACTATCTCAGTGCAATTCAATACAAGATTTGAGTATTTAGAATAAATCGCAAAGGTGCACCTCGTGTCTTTTTGCACAGGAACAGCTAGTCTGCATTTCATTATCAGCACTTTAATGGAAGTAAAGTTGAGATAAATCTAACACACTATTCAGAAGTTGGTGCAAACTGCAGACATCACCAGTATTCCTGCGATAAGTGCCCCAAAATTTGCCACCATGGTGGACTCCATCAAATAACAATAATAAGAACAAGAAAGAGTCACACAGAGAATAACCCAAAACGTTATTCATTTTTTTTTCAAACTTTATTTTTTTATAAACATATATATATGAACGATAAACTAATAAACAAAATGTATCAAAAATAATACAAAACAACAAGGCGGAACATTCCTGTGGAACCATGGATGTCGACGACAGAGCCTGGAAAATAAAGCACAAAATAAGGACGTGTGTAATGGGCATATCAAAGGAGAGAGACACACAGAAACAGAGAAGGAAAAAAAAACTGAGAGAAAAAGAGAGGGAAGGAAAGAAAGGGAGTGAGAAAAGGAGAAGGAAGAGAGAGAGTTAGAGAGATAGAAAGAAAAGAAGGAAGAGAGAGAGAGAGAGAGAGAGACAGACACTGCCAACCCGGCGCATCCATGAGCAAATAATTACCTTGTGCCACCGGAGTGTGCACCAGTGGGCACTCCACGTGCCTGTCAAAACTCCGCGTATGTCAGATATGTCGCTGAGTCCTGAGTCATGAATGGCGGAGACCACATCAGCTTCTCCGCGGTTCTCACAGATGTCGCTGAGTCCTGAGTCATGAATGGAGAAGACCACATCATCTTCTCCACGGCCCGGCAGATCTCACACATGTCGCTGAGTCCTGATTCATCAATGGCGCAGACCACATCAGCTTCTCCGTGGCCTGGCAGATCTCACACATGTCGCTGAGTCCTGAGTCATCAATGGTGGAGACCACATCTGCTTTTGGTGCCGCTAAGCCTGTGGAACTCTAGTCCGTGCCACGTGGTGGTAGGCCCCTGATGGCCATATGAGCTTCGGGTGGCACTAACCCTGTGCATCTGAAGTCCGCGCCATGGGGGTGGTAGGCCCTGGCTATACAGATCAGGGTGCGACTAACCTTCTATGCAACTTTTCAAAGACTCTTTATGGTTGAGACATGTGGAGCATCCACCATCTAGTCAGCACCAGCAATAAAGGATGTGACGTTGTCGATCTATTATATTTGCGTTGTCACATGGCCTGTGACGCATGTGCCGGATGGGTGTGGTGTGTGTGCAAACCTGCCCTCAGGGAGTGGCCGTGAGATGTTGAGAACTAGACTACTGACCTGCACACCAATAGCAAGTGCGCCTGCAACAGGTAGCTATGTGGGGCCAACGTTGGAACATAATCTGAGTGGTGTGGTGTGGCGTACGACGGAACAGGGCAGGGATAGCTACAATGACGCGGACGGCTCGTATACTGTGTCTGTGAGTTGAGCGGACGGGCCGCAGCTGTCCCTCTGCGAGCCTGGGTGTGAACTGTTCATAACTCACACTACATAAGCATTGAAAAACCATTTTGTGATTCAGTCCGTCAGCTGGCATTTGTCCGAGGCATTTGTGAAAACATATCGGAGTTTTTTCTGTGATAGATATCCCTTTGACACTGCCTCTCCCCCACATTAGCAGATAACGCACCCTATTCCCACATTACCATCATACCCCCAACACACTTCTTGGGCCTGGAAGTGTCCCTGTGCGGTTGGACAAGGAAGAATCTTAGTCATGTATAGATTTACATATAACAAAACATATTTAAAGAAAAGAACAACAAATAAGACTGGAGGGAGTCTGGTGCTGTGGCCGCTGCCACGAAGTTGGGATCACTGCCATTCAGGACTCAGGACAAAGTAACACATGTGGGATCGGCTTGTGTTAAAGAGGGTTAGTGGGGCTACGTGTCGCTAGCCTTGCATATTGAAATATGCCTCACTGATCGAAGGGAGTGTGGTGCTGTGGTCGGTGCCATGGACTTGGGGTCACTGCCATTCAGGACTCAGGACACAGTTACACATGTGGGATCGGCTTGTGTCAAAGAGGGTTAGTGGCACCAGAAGCATTGAGACTGTATGAGCCTGTGATGATGCTTGGTGTGGACGGGCCGCACTGGGAGCAATGTGTTTCGGCTACTGGACTGCGTCATGTGGAATCAGGACTCTATCTGAATTGTGAGGCCTGCTGACCGTAGTGTAGGCCAGAGGTAGCGGTGAGCAAGGGCCCACAGCTACGTGCATACGTTGGTTGCCCCACCGGCCTGCGTAGTGCAGGTTCAGTGGCACCACGTTTCGCCGGCCTTCCATATGCAAATACCCCTCACTAATCGAAGGGAGTGTGGTCCAGTGGTCGCTGTCACGAAGTTCGGGTCACTGACGTTCAGGACTCAGGACACAGTTACACATGTGGGATCGGCTTGTGTTGAACAGGGTTAGTGGCACCACGTGCTGTTGTCCTTGCATATGGAAATATGCCTCAGTGATCAGAGGGAGTCTCGTGCTGTGGTCGCTGCCAGGAACATGGGGTGACTGCCATTCAGGACTCAGGACACAGTTACACATGTGGGATCGGCTTATGTTAAAGAGGGTTAGTGGGACTATGTGTCGCCGGCCTTGCATATGGAAATATGCCTCACTGATCAGAAGGAGTCTGGTGCTGTGGTCGCTGCCACGGACTTGGGGTGACTGCCATTAAGGACTCAGGACACAGTTACACATGTGGGATCGGCTTGTGTTAAAGAGGGTTAGTGGGACTACGTGTCGCCGGACTTGCATATGGAAATATGTCTAACTGATCATAGAGAGTATGCTGCTGTGGTCACTGCCACGGACTTGTGGTGACTGCCATTCAGGACTCAAGACACAGTTACACATGTGGGATCAGCTTGTGTTGAACAGAGTTATTGGCACCACATGTCGCCGCCGATGCATATGGAAATATGCCTAACTAATCAGAGGGAGTATGCTGCTGTGGTCGCTGCCATGGACTTGGGGTCACTGCCATTCAGGACTCAGGACACAGTTCCACATGTGGGATTGTTTGGCCTGCGTTGAACAGAGTTATTGGCACCACGTGTCGCCGCCGTTGCATATGGAAATATGCCTCACTGATCAAAGGGAGTCTGGTGCTGTGGTTGTCTCACAGAGTTGGAGTCACTGCCATTCAGGACTCAGGACACAGTTCCACATGTGGGATTGTTCGGCTTGTGTAGAACAGGGTTAGTGGCACCACGTGCTGCCGCCGTTGCATATGGAAATATGCCTTACTGATCGAAGGGAGTCTGGTGCTGTGGTTGTCTCACGGAGTTGGGGTCACTGCCATTCAGGACTCAGGACACAGTTCCACATGTGGGATCGGCTTGTGTTGAAGCCGGTTAGTGGCACCATTTATCACCAGTCTTCCACAGTGTAGGCCAGAGGTAACGGTGAGCAAGGGCCCACAGCCACGTGCATATGTTGGTGGCCCCACCGGCCTGCGTAGTGCAGGTTCAGTGGCACAACGTGTCGCCGAACTTCCATATGGAAATATCCCTGACTGATGGAAGGGAGTCTGGTGCTATGGTCGCTGGCATTCAGGACTCAGGACATAATTACATATGTGGGATCGGCTTGTGTTGAACAGGGTTAGTTGGTACAACGTGTCGCCGGTCTTCCACAGTGTGAGCCGGAGGCAGCATTCAGCAAAGGCCCACAGGCAGGTGACGTTGACTTGAGCTGCACAGATTGGGAGCAATTGGTCTTCTTAACCCATTATAGTCTCTTACACAATTTGCGTCGCTACTAATCTTGAATTGTGAACCGTGTAACCCCAGTGTAGGACAGAGGCAGTGGTCAGGGTGGGCACACAGCCACGTGGCGTTGAGTTGAGCTGCACAGTTAGTGGCACCTGGAGTACTCAGCGTGTGCGCACCCTGCGATGATACGTGGTCCCGGTGGGCTGCACTGGGAGCAATGTGTTTTGTCTAATGAATTCTGTCTTGATGAGGCCACGTTGCGATGACTTATGGTGCAGTGAGTTAGTAGCACCTGAAGCACACAGCTTCTGCTATGAGTAGGAATTAGGTAATGGCAGCCTTCTCTTACAAGCATATCGTTTACTTTGGCTCCGCCTCATTTAGTTCAATTTGTTAGCACGACTTATGCTGTCCGAAGAATTAAATGATGTACTGCTCTAATATGTCGCTTATCTGAAGCATTAATACCGAGCTACAGAGTCCGTCGTCTAATAGGACTATTTATTCCCATTTCAACATGGCGCTCATTGCTGACGCCGAGATGATTACACGAGGTTGAGATTACGGACCGTTCTGAACATACCGAGGTAAGCGCAGATCTAGCACGATGGGATAATTTAGATATATTAACCTCTTGAGGAGTTAACTTGTGACGGAGTATTAGACTATGGAGATGCTAATTTATTCAGCCGAAGGAGCTCATAGGGCTCTATCAATTTGCGTTGCCATTATTTCATGGGTTTAATTGATTTTGTTTGCGGCACTACAGTACTACCATTATATCTCATGGCCGTTTGCTGGCTGTGTTAGTCTCCCTATGGATTACAGTTGATAGTCTTCCGAACTAGTGTCCTTGACACATAGCGGATAGTGCGGTAAATTTCGGTTTTCTTTCTGTCTTAGGTCACATTACTGATAAATAGAACTAATACTACAGACCATAATACTCAAGAAATTGGATTGAAGCCAACAGCCTGAGATTTTACTGGTACGCTCTATAATATTTACGCTATTGACGCTTAACAGAGGAATTCACTCTTGACTGAACACTAACTTTATTGATAATATTCTTGCTCACCTGTAGAATGCGGACGCAGCATTAGGTCTCTGGACCTATTAGACAAAGCCCTTGATCACACCAAGTATTGGTGAGTTCTATGTATTATCTGTTCGAATTTTATTTTCTAGCACTAATTAATATTATCAGATCACAATTGGCAATGGCTTTATCTCACTGGCGGGCCACGTGGATTCAGGTCTCTTATAAAATATCCTCTTCTTTCGTATGCCTCTATTTTAGGGCACTAGTTTTGAGGTTAATAGCTGTCCTCTTATCAAGGTATATACAGCTTCCTGATCTTACTTGACTCTCGATATTCACATCTATTGTTTTCTTCATTGGGTTCTTTCTTAATAACTTTTTACTCCCTTTCTGTAGTTTCGCTTCCTTTCCTATAATCACTGATCACAATCCTTACTTTTCGGTGAACCTACACATCATATGTCTTGCTCCGACCATCACGTTTATCTATTAGGTTTGAATGGTACAATAAAGTGTACAATTAGTATTATAGTTTCTGATGTCAGTACAGTTGTACGTATGTTTTTTGACTAGTTATATATACTTATGGAATTTGGTTATTTCTTTGCCTGCAGCCCTGATGAAGTCCATGACCTAATATAGTCAGGACGAAACACGTGTTGGCTGGCAGGGGGCTTGCAACGAAGAAGCTTTGTCAAGAAATAAAGACAAGACATGAACAGCTGGAATTTAATTTGTGACTTTCATTGATGTGCACTAGCACTATTACTTGATCTTTACTTTGAACCCTATTGCTCGGTTTTCATAAATTGTTGATGTTTAAGGTAAACTCAGTTTGCCTAAATTACGATGTTAGTGGTCGTCGTATTGCTAACCTAGTAGCAAGGGTTCTCACTTATACACAAGTACCAATACATCATTTCCCAGCGCAAATTGTCCCTACCACTGTGGTTTCCTTTCTGAAGCACACAGCTTGTACGCGCCCTGCGATGATGTGTGGTCTGGGTGGGCCGCACTGGGAGCAGTGTGTCTTGCGAACTGGACTGCGACATCTGAAATCGCCAGAGCATCTGAATTGTGAGCCCTGTAGTCGGTACAGACATAACTCTGCGATGCTGTGCCGCTGGGTTCGCAGGGGGCCTGGGTCGAGGAGGCCCACGGTTATGGCGGCAGGCACGTGCCAGGGTGAGGGCTGCCGCTGTGACAGACTTGTTGGTCTTCCCACAAGTGAACCACGCCTAGGGCCTGGCCTATTTATTCATACTCCTACGCTGGAGTGGCGTATGTTGGAGCAGCCCACTCCGCTTCCACTTCCAGGCAGGGACAACACAGCTAAATGACCGAGATCTTCCCCGCTGCCTGAGGTAACATGGTTGCGTCCACTGTGCACTACACTACAAGTATCAATAGTATATCTCCACATGGAGAAGTTTGTGCTTTGCATAGTGAGGTCTGTGCAGCACATCAGCGTTACACTTGGCATTGTGTGCTTTATTGTTGATGAGAGACTTGCCTCCTTCATATACAGTTGGTTGCCACATCTCCCAACATTCAGCTATTGTGTGGCTGAGGAGCATGGCGTTTTGGGAAGGTCCGTTGTCCTGTTTTGCGGTGCCTCGGTGGTAGTAGTGGGGTGGTCGAGGGGGGAGGTTCTGGTGGTGGTGGCGCTGGGTGTTGTGGCCTTGCTGGGTGTCGGAGCTGCATGATCAGTAGCTCTCTCACTTGTTGGTCTTTAGATGTGGCTGTGAGTTGGGTCCAATTCATGGAGTAGATAGTCAAACTCCTTACACCAATTAAAGGTTGATGTTAATTTGTTACTGCTAACTCGGCTTATCGCCTGCTTTTTGGATCGCAATGCAGATTTGGCTGGTTGCTGAAAATATGGGGAAGTGGTCTTTTCGTGTTTTTTTTGCACTGGAACACCTACTTTGCATTTCATTAGCGTTAGTTGTGGCTCTCGTTTGTGGCGATTTTGTTTGCGTAAGGTATCGATGGAAGAGTGGTGAGATTTGCAGTTTTCACCAAGTTGAGAATGGGATGATAATTAAAAAACACAGAAAAAAAATGTTTAATGAACATTATAATTAGAAATTAGCATCTAACAAACCTTTGAAATTCACTGAAAAAAACATAGGTTTCAGGCACATGATAGTTAGAAAGTAGTATTTAAAAAACCTTTGAAATTCACTGAAAAAACTATAGGTTTCAGGCACGTTATAGTTAGTTGGATATTTCACTCATAGAAAACCATAGAAATTCCCCTGTTATAGTTAGTTGAGCTAACTATAACTCGCGCCCCCGCGATGCACTGCTGATGACGTCACATATTACATCATTCATGGCATGTTCAGTGACATCACTGATGACATCACTGATGACATCTCAAATGACATCACTGATGACATCATCCACGTCAACATCTGATGCACCTCATCAGACCCTAATATAACACTTGATACACCCACTCTAAAACACAGACTATAATTTTCGAAACCATGAACACACCAATACCAGTTAGTTCATATCCACTCACTAATTTGTAGGTCTACACACACATCCATTCATTCACCCATACACTCTCTCATACATACAGTCAGCCATCAATACAACATTATCATATCCAGTCACATATCTATACAGACACTCACACACCGCCTCTCATTCATAGAGTTGTTCACACACCTAGTCAGTGATGGACATAATCAATCACACTTTCATTTACTCACCTGTACAGTTATACACATACCACGCCACTTATTTAAACATATACTAATACATACTTACACTCTAATACAGTAACTAATACAAGCACACACTGATCCCTACAGGCACTCTCACAATCATTCACTCTCACATATAGTAATTTATACAGTCCAACACTCATATATACTGCCTTTCACATATGGAGTTACTCACACATGTACCACTGAGGCATCCATTCACTCACCAAGACATTCATACAAACACTCACCCAGCCATACAGACCTTCACAGATATAGATTTGAACACATATACCCAGTGAATTATCCACTCACACATCTATGTACAGAGACACACCCCCCACCCACCCACACAGACACTCAGGCACCCATACAGGTACTCAGAGAAGCAATCAATAGCTCATATAGATCCTCATTTAGTTGTTAACCAAACCATGGAACTGCTTACACACCAACTGATAACCTAAACTTTGTGAATGTCTGTATCAGTCGCTAACAAATGCATTAAGCAAGACACAATTATTCACTCACTTATACAGTCAGTCACACACCTACTTAATCATCCATCCTGACTCTTATACACCCATTCATTCTTCAATACACCTTGGCATATATATATAAAACATATTTATATTTTATAGAAACACACATTCACTGGATGATGTCATCAGTGATATCATTTGAGATGTCATCAATGATGTCATCAGTGATGTCACTGACCATGTCATGAATGATGTAATATGTGACGTCATCAGCAGTGCATTGCGGGGGCCCGAGTTATAGCTAGCTCAACTAACTATAACAGGGGAATTTCTATGGTTTTCTATGAGTAAAATGTCCAACTAACTATAACATCCCTGAAGCCTATGGTTTTTTCACTGAAAATTAAATATATATATATATATATATATATATATATATATATATATATATATATATATATTACCTACTGGCGGTCGCCAGTAGGTAGTTATAGTTAGGACCACGTTTCCATAGGAAATCCGCAACATTCTATTTTGAATAACTTTGGCGCCGGTCGACGAATCCTCGCGAATGTTTCAAAATAGGTGGGGCGCTACGCTCCGCTCTTTCCCTGAAAGTCTCGGGGGGATTCGTCAAGCGGGGGCTGAGATAAAAGGGGGGTCCCAAAACGCGTTTTTCCCATGCATTTTTCCATAGGACCTTTAGACACAGCTACAGCCCGAACGGCTGAACAGAATTACTAGAAATTTGGCAGAGAGGTAGTCCTCAGGTCAAGGAAGTGCCTTTTGTAGGTTTGGTGTAAATCTGTTCAGTAGATTCTGAGAAAATAGCCTTTAAATCAATATATATATCTGAGCCAGCTTACGGTGCGCTTACGGTACGCTTACCGTACGCGTACGGTGGCGTGCGCGAGCGCGATTCTGATTGGCTCTTAGATCTTAGTAAACATTCGAATCGGTCGAAACCAGGAAGCGGCGGCCGCCATTTCGTGTGTTTCACTCAGAAAAAAAAGAGTGATAACAAGAAAAGGGGGCAAGGAGGAGAGTTACAGACCCCCTAACATTTGTAAGGGGGTCAAAGAAGGACAGAAAAGTACAAAGAAAACATTTATTGATTTTAAAAAAAATCACGGGGTACGCGTACGGTAAGCGTACAGTAGAAAAAAAAAATAAAAAAAGAAATGAAAATCAGATTTAAGTGTTTAGATATTAGGGGCTCTAAAAAGAGCCGTTGTGTTTATTAAGTGATTTTTTAGTGGTACCTACAAGTAAGTACCGATGCAGAGTCTAAGGTTCAAGAGGAAGACTCTGTTCCCTTCATCATTGAAGTGTACACCATCTCCTCTATAAATGTCTTGCATGTCATAACGCAAGTTGTTGTGGTAAATGGAACCCATACCATAGTCACGGAGGAAAGCAGAAACAGATTTGTTGACGTGCTTTCTTGCTTTGTCAATCTGCGGACAGAAATGATTGGACCAGTTCCATTTTTGCCTTTGGCATATGTTAGAAAACACAAAGGCAGTTTTAGGGAAAAGTGAAAACAGTTGTGCAAAGGTCTCCTTCATAAGCATTTCCAGACCTACCCCAGTCAAAGTGCCTAGGTCATTGCCACCACAGTGCACTATTATGAGGTCAGGGTGTTGGATGTGCATGAAGGATTTCACCAATGGCATCAATTGGTGCCACTTTAACCCTCTCTGACCAATCCATTTAATGTCTACATTTGGCAAAGCAAGGTCTCTCACCATGTCTGTTTTCTCTGCATACTTTTCACTCCAGAAGACATAGCTGTGCCCTACAATCCACACTGTGAACATCTTCAAAGGAGAACTGGATGCACTCAGGAGGTGTCTTTCAGTAGAATGGCAATATGAAAAGAAAGACAGTTTGGAAATGGAGGCATACATATTTTTTTCAAAAAAAAAGAACTGATTGGCTGTTTCATACCATTCTAGAATAAAAACTAGGCTGTATGTGTAAATTAATAGAAGCATGTTTTGTATTGGTACAGAAAAATGTGTTACCAAAGAACAGTACTATGGATTTGCTGTTAGGTTTGAAAAGTCAAGCACTCTTGCTCTTTGGAATTGAAACATTGTTTGGCGAACTTCTGACCTGACTCCACACAGCAGTGTTCCATGAGCTGTTGCTATGGTAGCAGGCAGAAGTCAAGTTGGGGGAAGGGTACTAGGCAGAAGTCAAGTTGAGGGAAGGGTACTTTTGGAAAAGGGTTGGTTTTCAACCAATAGAAATGTGTGATTACCTTTGAAAAAAAGGGGCAAGCACTGAGATTTGAAACTAACATGTATATGTGTGGAAAAAGAGAGGGAAAGTTTGCCATTATCTGGTTCTGCTGAGAGGAGAGAGGTGTAGAGAACAGAGATCCTGGCTCTGATAATCTGCTGTTTGAGTGCCACATTTCTTTCACAACTAACTAATTTTAAAGGTGAGTTTAGAGTCTGAGAGGGGATGTATATGGTAAATTAAGAAATGAATAATAGAAATGCAATTCTTTTTGTTGAAGTTGTGTTTATTATTTTCTGTTTTGGGAGAAATTTAAATGTGAGGAACATGTAAAATAATATGGACTATGTTTTCACAATAAATTAAGGTGTACTGGTATAATAAAAGAATAGTTTAAGGGTTTGAGGTTGGACTCAGTAATGCAAATACATTCAGCATCAATAAGGCTGGTTGCCCTTGCTGGAGTGTAGGCAGACACCCAGGTTACAAATGATGCTGGTCTGAAAAAGCAGTTTGGACATGTGCTTTGTAAAAAATCTGACAAGTGGATTCATAATGTGTCAGTCTGTAAAAGTGTTTATCACTTGCCAAAAAAAAGAGCAGTAAGTGTGCTTTCAAATTGGCAAAGAAATTTCGTTTTGTGACTAATGTGAAAACATGACTCTGTGTGCAAATAGGAATTACAGGCAGAGATTTATTGCGTATTGCTCTGGTGATTTCACAGTTGCATTAGATGGAAAGGGGGAGACATTTTTTGGTGCAGAAGCAGACTCTTAGCACACAGGTAGCTGCTTACCATGTGGAATCATGCACAGTATTCACAAGCGAGTGGGGTTTGAGGTTTCAGTCAGTAATGCAAATACATTCAGCATCATTAAGGCTGGTTGCCCTTGCTGGAGTGTAGGCAGACACCCAGGTTACAAATGATGCTGGTCTGAAAAAGCAGTTTGGACATGTGCTTTGTAAAAAATCTGAAAAGTGGATTCATAATGTGTCAGTCTGTAAAAGTGTTTATTACTTGCCAAAAAAAAGAGCAGTAAGTGTGCTTTCAAATTGGCAAAGAAATTTCGTTTTGTGACTAATGTGAAAACATGACTCTGTGTGCAAATAGGAATTACAGGCAGAGATTTATTGCGTATTGCTCTGGTGATTTCACAGTTGCATTAGAAGGAAAGGGGGAGCCTTTTTTTGGTGCAGAAGCAGACTCTTAGCACACAGGTAGCTGCTTACCATGTGGAATCATGCACAGTATTCACAAGCAAGTGGGGTTTGAGGTTTCAGTCAGTAATGCAAATACATTCAGCATCACTAAGGCTGGTTGCCCTTGCTGGAGTGTAGGCAGACACCCAGGTTACAAATGATGCTGGTCTGAAAAAGCAGTTTGGACAAGTGCTTTGTAAAAAATCTGAAAAGTGGATTCATAATGTGTCAGTCTGTAAAAGTGTTTATCACTTGCCAAAAAAAAGAGCAGTAAGTGTGCTTTCAAATTGGCAAAGAAATTTCGTTTTGTGACTAATGTGAAAACATGACTCTGTGTGCAAATAGGAATTACAGGCAGAGATTTATTGCGTATTGCTCTGGTGATTTCACAGTTGCATTAGAAGGAAAGGGGGAGCCTTTTTTTGGTGCAAAAGCTGACTCTTAGCACACAGGTAGCTGCTTACCATGTGGAATCATGCACAGTATTCACAAGCAAGTGGGGTTTGAGGTTTCAGTCAGTAATGCAAATACATTCAGCATCACTAAGGCTGGTTGCCCTTGCTGGAGTGTAGGCAGACACCCAGGTTACAAATGATGCTGGTCTGAAAAAGCAGTTTGGACATGTGCTTTGTAAAAAATCTGAAAAGTGGATTCATAATGTGCCAGTCTGTAAAAGTGTTTATCACTTGCCAAAAAAAAGAGCAGTAAGTGTGCTTTCAAATTGGCAAAGAAATTTCGTTTTGTGACTAATGTGAAAACATGACTCTGTGTGCAAATAGGAATTACAGGCAGAGATTTATTGCGTATTGCTCTGGTGATTTCACAGTTGCATTAGACGGAAAGGGGGAGCCTTTTTTTGGTGCAGAAGCAGACTCTTAGCACACAGGTAGCAGCTTACTATGTGGAATCATGCACAGTATTCACAAGCGAGTGGGGTTTGAGGTTTCAGTCAGTAATGCAAATACATTCAGCATCACTAAGGCTGGTTGCCCTTGCTGGAGTGTAGGCAGACACCCAGGTTACAAATGATGCTGGTCTGAAAAAGCAGTTTGGACATGTGCTTTGTAAAAAATCTGAAAAGTGGATTCATAATGTGTCAGTCTGTAAAAGTGTTTATCACTTGCCAAAAAAAAGAGCAGTAAGTGTGCTTTCAAATTGGCAAAGAAATTTCGTTTTGTGACTAATGTGAAAACATGACTCTGTGTGCAAATAGGAATTACAGGCAGAGATTTATTGCGTATTGCTCTGGTGATTTCACAGTTGCATTAGATGGAAAGGGGGAGACATTTTTTGGTGCAGAAGCAGACTCTTAGCACACAGGTAGCTGCTTACCATGTGGAATCATGCACAGTATTCACAAGCGAGTGGGGTTTGAGGTTTCAGTCAGTAATGCAAATACATTCAGCATCACTAAGGCTGGTTGCCCTTGCTGGAGTGTAGGCAGACACCCAGGTTACAAATGATGCTGGTCTGAAAAAGCAGTTTGGACATGTGCTTTGTAAAAAATCTGAAAAGTGGATTCATAATGTGTCAGTCTGTAAAAGTGTTTATTACTTGCCAAAAAAAAGAGCAGTAAGTGTGCTTTCAAATTGGCAAAGAAATTTCGTTTTGTGACTAATGTGAAAACATGACTCTGTGTGCAAATAGGAATTACAGGCAGAGATTTATTGCGTATTGCTCTGGTGATTTCACAGTTGCATTAGAAGGAAAGGGGGAGCCTTTTTTTGGTGCAGAAGCTGACTCTTAGCACACAGGTAGCTGCTTACCATGTGGAATCATGCACAGTATTCACAAGCGAGTGGGGTTTGAGGTTTCAGTCAGTAATGCAAATACATTCAGCATCACTAAGGCTGGTTGCCCTTGCTGGAGTGTAGGCAGACACCCAGGTTACAAATGATGCTGGTCTGAAAAAGCAGTTTGGACATGTGCTTTGTAAAAAATCTGAAAAGTGGATTCATAATGTGTCAGTCTGTAAAAGTGTTTATTACTTGCCAAAAAAAAGAGCAGTAAGTGTGCTTTCAAATTGGCAAAGAAATTTCGTTTTGTGACTAATGTGAAAACATGACTCTGTGTGCAAATAGGAATTACAGGCAGAGATTTATTGCGTATTGCTCTGGTGATTTCACAGTTGCATTAGAAGGAATGGGGGAGCCTTTTTTTGGTGCAGAAGCTGACTCTTAGCACACAGGTAGCTGCTTACCATGTGGAATCATGCACAGTATTCACAAGCGAGTGGGGTTTGAGGTTTCAGTCAGTAATGCAAATACATTCAGCATCACTAAGGCTGGTTGCCCTTGCTGGAGTGTAGGCAGACACCCAGGTTACAAATGATGCTGGTCTGAAAAAGCAGTTTGGACATGTGTTTAGTAAAAAATCTGAAAAGTGGATTCATAATGTGTCAGTCTGTAAAAGTGTTTATCACTTGCCAAAAAAAAGAGCAGTAAGTGTGCTTTCAAATTGGCAAAGAAATTTCGTTTTGTGACTAATGTGAAAACAAATGTAGTAATATATTTAAATAAAATAAAGGAATTTTTTTTTAGTTTTTTTCAGGTATTGCTGAAGAGCAGTGAACAAAATTTAAGATGCCTACAAAATCCAGAGTAAAAAAAGAGCAGAAAAAAAACCTATATTTGAAGACAACTGGAGGACCTAAGTTAGTTGAAGATGCTCATGTTGGGAAGAAGAAAAAATCTTCTGGTAAGCAAAAAAAAGATTTTCTAAGGAACATATTCAAAAAAAGGAAAAATGTACAAAATGTCTGTACTGGAAAGAATGATTTGAATCGAAAAGGACAGGAAAAAATTGAGAATTTAGTTAATGCAAATATACCTTCTGCAACTCAAAAGATAAACTTAAACAGAAAAACAGCGTTTAAAGAGATACGTAGAAAAATGTTTCAGAGGAGAGTTATGTCCAATTTGATAAAGGATGTGAAGAAATATAAGCAAAAGGCAAAGTTTTATAAGAGAAAAAAAGAAATTGAAGCCATTGCAGCAAAGGCATTAGCATTAAAAAGGAAACTATTCATTTTAATTTTGAATAGGATGCGTACATTTGATAAAATGGTTAATGTACTGAAATCACAAAGCAAAAGGAAAAGAGTAGTGAACAGAACAAACTTTTGTAAAGTGTTTTTAGGAAAATGGATGCATAGTTCAAGTAGTGAACCTTTTTTTAATGAAGAGAGCTATTTTCAAAGTAATAGTTTGCTGCATGCAGTTGACACCAGAGGTCGTGCTTATGAAGTGAAAAATGGTTGCATAATGGAGAAGGAGATAATGGTTCCAAGAGATGAGGTACAAGTGATGGCGGATGAGGCTATGGGGAGACGTCCTAAAGCCCCAGTGTACACTTGGAATTGTAGTAGTATTTGCACTGTGCGTCAGGAATCTATTGATAAATTTCGTGAGTTTCTAAGAGAATATAGCAAAAAAAGTGTGAAACAGAAGATTAAGGTGCTTCAAAGTCTAGATCCATGCAGAGTGAGAGAGAATACTGGTTTGCAGGGTCATTCTCTGGCTTGTCTATCTAGAAAAGTGTGTAATAGTGTTTTCCATCATTTTAGGATGCTGGCTGTTCATCATACTGAAATGAGAAAGTTTGTGAGACGGTTGTATTTTGCTAAAAGTCCAGCAATAAAGTTAGATGAATTGAATAGGGCTCTGTTCCGTGGAACTGTATCAGATGTAGAGAAGGTTGTTGATGAAATTCAGTTTTGTTACTTTGGTCCTGAACAAAACAGTGCAGAGAAGGACACAGTAAATGAGGAAGAAGTGGAAGAAAATGTAGAACCCTCTGTAAGTAAGACATTTAATGATCACATAACAAAATTTGCAATAATCTCTAATGAAAGACCAAATATAACTTGTATTTGTTGCCGCAGAACTCATTATAGAAAACAAACCAGGTATGTTGATCTCTACAGAAAGAGTGAAAATGAAGATAATTATAAGTGGAAGGATTTTGCCACCTATATATTTCTTGAAAATTGTTTTGAATTGGGTGAAGTTCAGCGTATTTGTAAATACTGTTACAACAAGTTAGAGGAAAATAGAATGCCGACCAGAGCTGTACATAATAATTTAGAATTGGATGCTATTCCTGCTGAACTTTCTGAATTAAATACATATGAGTCTATACTCATTCAATGTGTTCATCCGTTCCAGACCATAGTACGTATGGAGCCCAAAACTGGTAAATTACCTCCTTCAGATTTACTGAGAGGTTTAAAAGGTAGAGTGGTGTATTTGCCCTTGGATTTGAAAAAAAATATGGAAACTATTAATGCGGATACTTTGGAAACTGAACCATTAATTATTCTGGTTAATGGTGTACCTACAAAGAATAAGAAGATTTGGCAGGAGCTGGTAGAAGTACGGAAAGTACAAAGAGCAAATTTGTATTTGAAAAGGAATAACAAATGGTATGAATCAATTTATATAGAAGAAGAAGAAGAAGAAGATTTACAAGAAGACACAGAAACACCAACTGGACAAATTGAAAAAGTGGACAAGTCAAAGGAAGAAGAAATTTATGAACATTTTAGCATACATCCTCTTCATTCAAAAGAAGTTATGGGAGACAATATTGATCTATTTCAGATGAAGAAAGCAAAAGGAACTCCCGTGAGTGTATGGGAGGAGAGCTTGGAAGCTCGATGTTTTCCCCAGCTGTTTCCTAAAGGAAAAGGAGGACGATACGATGAACGTCCGGAACAGATTCCAGCTTCTGAGTATCGGACTACAAGACTATATGCTGAAGATCCCAGATTTCGACAAAGTATTCCTTATTTGTTCCATCTTTTATTTGAAAGCGACTTGTCTGCACTGTCTTATGCAGTAAATCACATTTTAAAAAGTGGAGTACATTTACAAAATGTGTCTGCTAAGGATTTTATGGAGAAAGTGCAGCACCGAGATGATCATTTGGAAACACAACTGATCAATCTGATGGCTTGTCAGCGTGGGACAAATGAATATTGGTACCGACGCCATGGTGAATTAAAATGCATGTTACGGAATTTAGGAACACCAACATGGTTCCTTACCCTAAGCTGTGCTGAGTACGCTTGGGATGATTTACTGGATTTTCTACGAGAGGCAAATTCAAACATTAAAAACATCGAATACAAAACAGCAGGAGAACTGTGCTCATTGGATCCGGTTAATGTTTACAGATATTTCAATCATAGATTTGAGGCTATGATGTCCTTCATCTGCAATAAAAAAAATCCACCTCTAGGAGAAGTAGTGGATTTCTTTTGGAGAAAAGAGTACCAGGCAAGAGGTGCTCCTCATATTCATATGCTGTTGTGGATCAAGGATGCCCCAAAGTTTGGAACAGATACTGATGAAGCAGTGTTATCTTACATTGAAGAATATGCAACATGTGCTATACCAAAAAGCACAGAAGAGAAAAAGTTAAAGGAGCAAGTTTTACGTTTCCAAAGTCATCGGTGTGGAAAATACTGTCGACGGAAATACAAGAGCAAAGATAAATACTACACTAAATGTCGATTTGGATTTCCTAGACCTGTTCTTTCAAATGGAAGAGTTAACAGTTTTATGTCAGCTGTGAGACATACTATCACAAGAAAATCACCTAAGAATACCTACAACCTTAAAAGAAAAGAAGAATCAAAAAATATAAATGACTACAACCCAGTGATTTTATCCATGTGGAACGCTAACATGGATATACAGTATGTAGCTGACAATTCCATTGCTGTTGCTCGATATGTAACGTCTTACATTACGAAATCAGAAAAAACAGAATTGAAGGAAATGTGGGAAGAGATTTCTCACGAGAAAACTGTCAGTAAGAAGCTGTACAGTTTCAGTTTGAAGATGTTATCGCATCGAGAAATTGGATCCTACGAATGTTCAGATAGGTTATCTTCTGCAAGTCTCTACTCGAAATCAAGAAGAATAATTTGGGCAAGTTTAGGCCTTGCAGCAATGAGAAATCGGGTACTGAAATCTGTTGGAGAAATTGAATATTTGGCCGAGAATGACCCAGAAAGTACAGATATTTTGAAATCAAACATGTTGGATACATATTACCCAAAGAGAAGTCATCATCTGGAGAACATGTGTCTCTATGAAGTGCTGCAGAACTACATTTATTCACGGAAAGCCGCAGAAGACATCAACAATGGAAAATATAAAGTTATTGGTGAGGAAGGATGTTTGGTGAAGCAAACAAAAGGAAGTTTGATAAATCACCGGAAGCTGAGTTGCGACACTACTGACAAAAAGGAATTTTACTACTTGGCTCTTTTACAGCTGTTTAAACCATGGCGTACAGAGGATGAACTACTGGGAGAATTTCAAAGCTATGAAGATTCATTTAATGCTTGCAAAGACAGCATACAATGCAGAACATTCACAACTTATCTGCAAATGTTAAATGAAGAAATTGAACAGGAAACTACAATTGCAGCAGAAATAGCTAGAGACAGTTCTCAGGACAGCCAAAGTTCAGGAACACTCAGTCAAGATCCCCTAGGACAACCAATCGTTGAAAATCAAGCATCAATAGCCATGAATGAAGTGGAAACAGCTATGAATCAAGCTCAAGAAGAATTTATAGACTTAGAAAATTTGGAAAGACAACTGAATCAAGAGCAGCAACAAATTTATGAAGAGATCAGAAACAAAATTGATCACGGATTTCTACATGAAAAAAAAGAGTGCTCATGCACATCATTTCATCCAATCAGGATGTATGTAAGCGGACAAGCTGGAACTGGAAAAAGTTTCCTTATAAAAGTCATCAGAAGCTACCTACAGCAAAAAACGGATTCTACTTTCTCTTGTGTGGTTACTGCTCCAACTGGGTTAGCAGCATATAACATAAAAGGAATCACTTTACATCGTTTGCTAATGTTACCAGTGGAGCATGAGAACAAAATACAATACAACAAGCTAACTGGAGAAGCATGCTTGGAAGTTTCAAGAGTATTGAAGAAGATGCAAGTTCTCATTATTGATGAGGTGAGCATGGTATCGAACTTAATGCTTGCCTTTGTGCATTTAAGAATGCAGCAAATTCTGAAGTCAGACTATGACGTGTTATTTGGAGGAAAACACGTCATAGTTTTTGGAGATCTTTTGCAACTTACTCCAGTTAAAGGACAACCAGTGTTTAATACTGTGACACATGAAGACATGAAGAAGTCATTGGGAAGCATCGGTAATGCAAATATTTGGTCCTTCTTTGAGTACAAGGAACTTACAACTAATATGAGGCAAGCAAACGATGAAGAATATGGAAGTATTCTGAAAGATATCAGGATTGGACTACTCACAGAAGCTGGCAAAAAAGCATTACAGACTCGGCTGCTACATAATTTATTTCCAAAGGAAGAAATATTTGCAGAGAAGATATACAAGAACATTGCAGAAAACAAAAGTGTCATCTGCTTAATGCCAACTCTACGTGAATGCTCAATATTCAATGAGGAGCTTTTGAAATTGGAAAAGGAAGATATCAGGAAATTGGAAGCAGTGAACAAAATTGAGGATGGAAGAATTACTGTCACATTAACAGGCACACTGAAAAATAAATTGGATTCACTAGAGAAGAAGATTTCCAAAACAGCTGGATTAGAAAAAGATCTATATGTTTGCATGAACTGTAGAGTATTTTTAAGGAGAAATTTGGATGTTGAAAAAGGTTTAGTTAATGGAGCTATGGGAAGAGTTGTGGGTTTTATTAATTATCAGAAAAAAGATGGAATTGAATGTTTAAAAATAAAATTTGATCAGATAGAAGAAGTTAAAGATATTTGTCGTTGTACAGTTCGTTTCATGCTTGTGAAAGACTTATATGTACGTAGGAAGCAGTTTCCGTTTTCTCTAGCATATGCTGTAACTATTCACAAGTCTCAAGGATTGACTGTAGATTGTGCATTTGTGAACATTGGTTCAACTGTGTTCAAAGAAGGTATGGCATATGTTGCTTTGTCACGGGTGAAAACATTATCAGGTTTATTCATGATAGACTTTGATGATTCAAAAGTTAGTGCTGATACAAACTGTGTAAAGGAGTATAATAGATTAAGAAGAAGCTATGCTCCTCATTTAGGTCAGTATCCTGTGTTGGAGAAACGTGTAGTTTCTCGTAAAAGGAGAAATGAGAATATCTGTAATGAAGATGTAGAGAGGAGGAAAAAAAAGAGGAGTGATGTAATTGCAAGCAAAAAGAATAAGGAAAATGAAGAACAGGTTGTATGATGTTATTTTGAAAATAGCTCTGGTGTCAACTGCTACGCTAATGTAGTGCTGAATGTTGCATTTTATCTGGAAAGTTTGCAAGAGCAGATAATAGTAAATCAGGGAAAAAGATTCTGTACTGTGCTGAGTCTCCTTTTTGAAAAGCTGAGTAATGATAAAACTCAAATAGAAAGTGCTACTGAAATTAGAAAAGTTTTAGATGTATGTTCAGGACGAACACAGTTTTCTCAAAATGTACAGCAAGATGCACAGGAATTCTTGATGTATTTTCTTCAGGTACTGGAAGAGGAAGGGGTACAAATACAAAATATGTTTGGTCTCTCTTATAAATGGGAACATAGTTGTGAAAACTGTTATAATATATGTGGCTCTAATGTTGATTCTGAAAGGTTTATTTATTTAACATTGCCAGAGAGTAAAACAGTCACTTTTGCTAAATTAGTTAAGGATGCTAATCATAGCATGCAATGCAGTGAGTGTAAATCTGACATGTTTTCAACATTAATTTTAAAGGAATACAGACAGTATGTAATTTTAATGATGCAACGATGTAGAGCTGATGGTTCAAAATTGGATACTTTAATAAAGAAGTTTACAGGACAGCAATTATCAATTTCAGGAAAAACTTTTGTAACAGTTGCAATAATTTTCCATGATGGACCTACTGTAACTTCTGGTCATTACACAGTTTATCTTAAATGTGAAAAAGGCTGGACACTGTGTAATGATTCCCAATTGATTTTTAAGCAACGTTTGCCTTTTGATTTAGCAAATTCCTATCTAATCTTCCTGAAACCTAAATTTTAGAGAGATTTGACAACATCTGGAGAAAACAATTTTACCATTTTATTGGATTACCATTTGGAATTTACAAATAAAAAGATTTAACAAATTATCATTTGGCCTAATGGAAAGGTAACCAATTGTAATGTGGAATTTTTCCATTTTTTAAGGAAACTTTGGAAAACCAAAAATTTAGAAAAAATCGGTAACATCTGCACAATTTAAATTTTGGAATGTTATTGGATTGCCATTGGAAATTTTTTCAAAAAAGATTTTTAAAATTACTATTTGGCCATGCGGAAAAGTAAACAATTCTATTGTGGACTTATTTAATTATTAATTAATCTTTCGGAAACCAAAATGTTACAGAGAAACGGTGACATCTGTACAATTTAAACTTTTGTTTTTTATTGGATTACCATTGGAAATTAAACAAAAAAAGAATTTTAAAATTACTATTTGGCCTAAAGGAAATGGAACCAGATGTATTGTGGAGTTATTTGACATATATTATTGTGATTATACTTCTGAAACAAAAATATCAGACGGTATTTTAAAGAAATAAGTATAGATATTAGATGATATTTTTTTAGAATATTATGCATTTCTTTAAAGTTATGTTTATGAAAAAAGAGATTCTGGGCTTTTTTAAAAACAATCTTTGAGATTGTTAATTGTTTTTTGCCTGCTGTTAAATGATGAATGCAATTGCTTTCACAATTTATAGTGAAATGCAATATTTTCTGAAAACAGCAAAAAAAAGGCAAAAATATTTTTTGAAAAATATGTAAATATGTGTACTGTATTATTAAATGTTTTATTAAATAATAATACTTTTTTCTTTTTTTTCAGATTGAGATAGAAAATTTTCGAAAACTATAACCATTTTAAAAGCAATTAAAAATAAATTAAATGAATAAATCGTTTTTTGAATGGGTATGGTAAGTCAATAATGTCATGGTCCCTTTTTTCCACTTCTCTACAATCACATTTGCAGTTTTTAATTGTAGTCTCTCAAGGACCTTGTAATGTGATAATTGATTTTTAGTGTTTTTAAAAAAAAAAAAAAAAAATACGCGTACCGTACGCGTACGGTAAAAAAAAAAAAAAAAAAAAGTTTTTAAAAACATATATACAAAATAGATGAAAGGTAAGGTTGGCTCTTAAAAGAGCCGTTGTGTTCATGCAGGGACAGAGGAAAGAAAGATTGGGAATATTAGACGGTACGACAAGTGTGCTGATCTATTTTACTGTTCACTAGGGAAACACTGGTCTCCCTATGAGTAATTAGATCGTGACAATGGGCGCACCGTACTTCAACCCTCGCAAACCAAGGGTTAATTTCCAGAGGACCAGAAAAAGGAGATGCTCCCCCCACAGATGAAGGGCTCACCTGACCTGCAGAAGAAGGACTCGGCTCTGCAGATGATGGCCCAGGCTGAGCTGCTGTGGATGTGCTTGGTTGATTTACTGAAGGGTTACCTTCAGTAAGTCGAACATGTGTCCTTCTGTGTACATCCTTAAGGTGTCTCATCATGGTGTGATTCCCAAAGGAATACTTCCTGTCAGGATTACCTCTTGAAAGTACACGCTTACACAGCTTGCAAGTCACTAAGGGTGCATTTACCTTTTGCTGGCCTTCTGGAAAAGTAAAATAATCCCATACGTAAGAGGTCTTTTGTTTCCTCGCTCTCTGCCTCAAGGTAGTGCTGCTAGCCTCACTCTCAGAAGAGCTCTGCTGTTCTGCCATCGTATCACAAAGACAACCCAGCTCCTTCTCCTAAGGGATCACAAGCAGAAATGAGGGGAATGGGTGTGGTGTAGGAGAGTTCTAGAACTGAAAGTAGTTTCAACCAATCAAAAGTTGTGTTTCATGATCACATGACCTACCGTACGCTTACGGTACGCTTACGGCAAAAGTACGCATGCGCGTAAAAAACCGTACGCTTACCGTAAACTTACGGTACGCGTACTAAAAAAAAAATAAAAAAAAAGGAAAAAATGTATTGCTAATAAATTTTACGTTTATTTTATAAAATATATTAAAAAAAACATATTATAGAATTTTAAAAATTTAACCATAGTCTTTAAAAAAGGATAGAAAATTAAAATAAAAATATGTAAGAAAAAATAGAAGAAAAAAAAAAATTAGCATTTAAAAAACCTTGCAAATTCACTGAAAAAACCATGGGTTTCACACACGTTATAGTTAGGAATTAGCATTTAAAAAACCTTGCAAATTCACTGAAAAAACCATGGGTTTCACACACGTTATAGTTAGGAATTAGCATTTAAAAAACCTTAGAAATTCAATGAAAAAACCAAAGGTTTCACACATGTTATATTTAGCTGGACATTTCACTCGTAAAAAAACAATGAAATTCCCCCGTTATAGTTAGTTCAGCTAACTATAACTCGCGCGCCCGCAATGCACTACTGATGACGTCACATATTACATCACTCATGACATGGTCAGTGACATCACTCATGACATCACTGATGACATCTCAAATGACATCACTGATGACATTATCCTTGTGACAGAGTGGTAGACCTCCTCTCACCCTAATATAACCTTTGATACAAACATTCAAAAATAGACACTAAAATTTTCAAAACAATGGACATACCAATAACAGTTACAACAACCTATTCAGTAATTCTAAGATCCACATACACATCCACTCATCCACCAACAATCCTATACAGTCACTCATACATGTACTCACACATCATATATACTCATACACCTAAACATCCTGTAACACAATCCCACTCATCCATAGAGTTACTCACACACATAGTCACTCATGCTAATAAAGAAACAAACATCCATTTACTTGCATATACAGTTATACACACACCAGCACACTTACTTTAACAGAAACTTACACATACTTAGTCTTTTTAACAATCACTTATAGAAACACATACTTATTCATACAGGAACTCTTCCAATCTCTCACTCTCACATATACTCACTTATAAACAACAATAGTCACATATACTAGTTTAAAACATATGTAGTTACTTATGAAGACACTATTGAGACAGTCATTCACTCACTAACACACCCATGCACACACTCATCCACCCATACAGTCCTGCACACATGCTGTCTTCAACACATACAAACAGTGAGTCACTCATTCATGCATCTATGCACTACGTAATACCCCCACCGCACCATGAAGACACTCAGACACTCATACTGATACTCAAAAAACCAACTATTAACCTATATAGACACTCATGTAGCTACTCACCAACCCATGCAGCCACTTATATACAAAGTGAGAGACTGATACAGGTATTTACACATTTAAACATTACTCACTAAGCCATGTATTCAAAAAGATACACTTAATCAGTCAGTTATACAATCAATTTTTCAGAAAAAACCCATCAATTTAGACACTTATATACTCATTTATTCTTCCATCAACCTTGAGAAAAACATATATAAAACATATTTAATTTTCAGAAAAACACACATTCACTGGATGATGTCATCAGTGATGTCATTTGAGATGTCATCAGTGATGTCATGAGTGATGTCACTGACCATGTCATGAGTGATGTAATATGTGACGTCATCAGTAGTGCATTGCGGGCGCGCGAGTTATAGTTAGCTGAACTAACTATAACGGGGGAATTTCATTGGTTTTTTACGAGTGAAATGTCCAGCTAACTATAACATGTGTGAAACCTTTGGTTTTTTCATTGAATTTCTAAGGTTTTTTAAATGCTAATTCCTAACTATAACGTGTGTGAAACCCATGGTTTTTTCAGTGAATATATATATATATATATATATATATATATATATATATATATATATATATATATATATATATATATATATATATATTATCTACTGGCGGTCACCAGTAGATAGTTATAGTTAGGACCCTGTTTCCATAGGAAATCCGCAACATTCTATTTGCAATAATTTTGGCGCCGGTCGACGAATCCTCGTGAAATTATCAAAATAGGTGGGGCGCTACGCTCCGCTCCTACCCTAAAAGTCTCGGGGGGATTCGTCAAGCGGGGGCTGAGAAAAAAGGGGGGTCCCAAAACGCGTTTTTCCAATGCATTTTTCCATAGGACCTTTAGACACAGCTACAGCCCGAACGGCCGAACAGAGTTACTTGAAATTTGGCAGAGAGGTAGTCTACAGGTCAAGGAAGTGCCTTTTGTAGGTCTGGTGTAAATCTGTTCAGTAGATCCTGAGAAAATAGCATTTAAATCAATATATATATCTGAGCCAGCTTACGGTGCGCTTACCGTGCGCTTACGGTAAGCTTACCGTACGCGTACGGTGCCGTGCGCGAGCGCGATTCTGATTGGCTGTTAGATCTTAGTAAACATTCGAATCGGTCGAAACCAGGAAGCGGCGGCCGCCATTTTCTCTCTCGCACTCTGAGGGGGGAAGGAAAACCAAATCAAAAAACATGTAAAGGGGCTGTTTACACAGCTCCTAACCACCTTGCCTTGATGAAGGTGTCCCCAAAGGTCCCCCAAGGCCAAAAATTCAATTTAATTGTTTTTCGAAAAATCGCCGATTACGCTTACCGTACGCGTACGGTTAAAAATATTTTTTTTAAAAAAAAGTATCCACACTCTCCCCACCCCGTGTGCAAACGGTCCCCGTAGTGCACCATTTGTGCATGGCATATAATAATTGATCAAAATATAAAAGATTACCTTTCACTACGAAGCGCATAATATGTCCTCCATGTGCGCACGGTGCGCGAAGCGCATCGTGCGTACATGGCCCATCCAGCGTAACGTGGGCAAGCGGTGCGCGTAGCGTACCGCGTGCCCACCGTGCGTGCACGGTACTAACTGCGTAAAGTGGGCGCGCGGTGCGCAAAGCGCACCGCGTGCTCACTGTGCGCGCACGGAACGAACTGCGTTAAGTGGGCGCGCACGCCACAAATGGCGTAAAGTAACTTAGCATTTAAAAAAACGTACAAATTCACTGAAAAAACCATAGGTTTCACACACGTTATAGTTAGGAATTAGCATTTAAAAAACCTTGCAAATTCACTGAAAAAACCATAGGTTTCACACATGTTATAGTTAGCTGGACATTTTACTGATAAAAAACCAATGAAATTCCCCCGTTATAGTTAGTGCAGGCAACTATAACTCACGCGACCGCAATCCTCTGCTGATGACATATGTGTCTTTATGAAAAAAAATATTTGTAATATATGTATAGCTAAAATTTAATGGAAGAAGACATGGGCAAATAAGTGTCTAAATACAGTATTAGCATCAGCAGAGGATTGCGGTCGCGTGAGTTATAGTTGCCTGCACTAACTATAACGGGGGAATTTCATTGGTTTTTTATCAGTAAAATGTCCAGCTAACTATAACATGTGTGAAACCTATGGTTTTTTCAGTGAATATATGTATATGTATATATATATATATATTTATGTCCTACTGGTGGTCGCCAGGAGGTAGTTATAGTTAGGAGCTCGTTTCTATTCAAAAAGCGTTTTTTCTTTTCTTAATAACTTTGGCGTTGTTTGACAAATCTTCACGAAATTTTCAAAACTAGTGGCCCACTCCAGTCAGCTGCTTTCTTGAGACTTTCAGGGTGATTCGTCAAGCAGGAGCCGAGAAAATCTTAATATTCATAGGAAACTTTAGACAAAGCTACAGCCCGAACTGCTGAATGGAATTACACCAAATTTAGCAAAAAGGTAGCCCTTGGTTCAGAAAGAGACCTTTGTTTTAAATAATGTAAATCCATTCAGTAGTTCCTGAGAAATTAAAAAAGAAAAAGTTTCAATATCTATGGCTGCGGAGGGTTCGTGAACCCTCCCGGGCATGAGTTTCACTCTGATTGGCTGCCAACACTCCAAACCAGGAACTGTTGGTAGGCATTTTGTGACTCGGTAGAACCGAGTCACAAGAAAATAGTGAAACAATGTGTAAAATGAAGAAAAGGGGGCAGGGTAGAAACACCATGACCCCATAGGTATGCTCAAGGGGGTCCCACAAGGTTAAAAAAAAATGTCAGGAGTCGCGTTGGGGTCAGGGTCCCGTGCTTCATTTTCAAAAATCCCCTGGGTGGGCCAGGTCCCAGGGGCACTCACCAATTAATGTGCTGGGACCCCCAAAGCCCCGGGGACTGCCACCTCCCCGGTGGCTGTAAAAATAAATCCATGGGGTAGCCCAATCCCCCCACGCTGCCCCGGGGACCACCACCTTCCCGAAGCATTGATGCAAACGGGCAGGGCCTCGCGGGCCCCACGATCCACGGGGACCACCTACTCCCTGGGGCTATACAGAATTAGTAGTGTGAGGGGTCAAGGGCCCCCACACTTCCCCGGAGACCACCACTTCCCCGGGGCACTTAATATTTAAATACGGGTGTCCATTGCGGACCCACGGGCCCCGGAGACTGCCACTTTCCCGGGGCTTTGAAATGGAGGGACTGGGGCCACGCAGCCCCCTCCAGGAGCCCTCAATGGCCCTGGGGACCTCCACACCCCAGAGCTGGCTCCTGCAGTGTCCCGGGGTGCCCACCCCGGGACTCTGCTGTTTGCTATGGCAGGGTCCCCTAGTGTGAACACAATGGGTGCATGGTGCTCAGCACGGCCCCCTAGTGTGAACGCGGTGGGTGTGCAGCACTCAGCGTGGCCCCCTAGTGTGAACGCATTGGTGCACAGCGCTCAGCGCAGCTCTCTAATTTGAACGTGATAGGTGTGCGGTGCTCAGCACAGTCCCTAGTATGAACACGATGGGACCTCCACCCCCCAGGGCTGGCTCCTGCAGTGTCCCGGGGTGCCCACCCTGGGACACTGCTGTTTGCTGTGGCAGGGTGGGAGCTGTGTGGCTTCCGCCCCGCCATAGCAAATGCTGCTTTGCTTCCTTGAAGTGAGAGCAGGAAAACCTGCTTTTGCTTCCATAAAGTAAAGCAGGATTGCTTTTGGGCAAGGGGAGCTGCATGTCAGCAGCTCCCCTTGCTCAAAAACAATGCTGGCTCCCGCAGGAGGCAGGGAGCCAGCGGGATTGTGGGGCATTGGGGCTCCCCCCACGGTCCACAAATGTGAGGCCGTGTCCCGGGGGATAAGGTCCCTGGGGCCAAAAATGGCCAGGGAGGGGGTCCACGCAGTCCACCTCCCTTTTAAAAAAAATAAATGAATAGATTTGGGCATGCCGCCGGGGGATGGGGTCCCTGGGGCGAATATAAATGAATGGAAGTAAATGTTTTTTTTTGCCAAAGTTTGGAGTCGCGACCCTAGCACGGCACTCAGCTTGGCCCTCTCATGTGAACGCGATTGGTGCACGGCTCCCAAGTGTGAACGCAATGGGTGCATGGTGCTCAGCACGGCCCCCTAGTGTCAACACGATGGGTGCGCAGCGCTCAGGGCGGCCCCCTAGTGTCAACACGATGGGTGGGCGGCACTCAACACGGCCCCCTAGTGTGAACACGATGGGTGCGCAGCGCTCAGGGCGGCCCCCTAGTGTGAACGCGATAGGTGTGCGGTGCTCAGCGCAGCCCCTAGTGTGAACAGGATGGGTGCGCAGCACTCAGCGCGGCCCCCTAGTGTGAATGCAATGGGTGCGCGATGCTTGGTGCGGCCCCCTAGAGTGAACACGATGGATGCGCGGTGCTCAGCGTGGCCCCCTAGTGTGAACACAATACGTGCATGGCTCCCAGCACGGCTCCCAGTGTGAACGAGATGGGTACGTGGCTCCCAGCGCGGCCCCGTAGTGTAAACGCGATGGGTGCGAGTCTCTATCAGTTGCGCTGGGTGCGTGACTCCAAGCAAAAAAAAATATTATTTTTTTATATAAACCTAGGTTATATGTTGGGTTATTGGGTGGCTCTAAAAAGAGCCCTTGTTTTCATTGGGAAATTGTTGTAGCTACATGTAAGTGCGGATGCAGAGCTTCAGGTTGTTGTGAAACACTCTGTTGCCTTGATCAGTGAAGTGTACTCCATCACTCCTGTATATGCCATCCACATGGAACCATAGAATGTTTTTATAGATGGAACCCATCCTATGGTCTCTGAGGTAAGGAGAAACAGCTTTATTGACATTTTTTCTAGCTTTCTCAATCTGAGGACAAAATTGATTGGACCACTTCCATTTCTACCTTTGGCATATGTTAGAGTATACAAAGATAGTTTGGGGAAAAAGCAACATCAATTCTGCAAAGGTGTCCTTCATTAGCATTTCCAGACCTACCTCAGTCAATGTACCTAGGTCATTGCCACCACAGTGCACAATCATGAGGTCAGGGAGTTCGAGGTGCAAAAAGGTGTTAACCAAAGGCATTAACTGATACCACTTTAATCCTCTCTTTCCAATCCATTTAATGTCTACATTTTGCAAAGCTAGGTCTTTCTCTTAACCTCTGTGTTCAGCATACCTTTTGCACCAGAAAACATAGTTGTGTCCAACAATCCACACAGAAAGCATCTTGAAGGGATGTCTGTAAGTAATCAAAATATGTCTGTTGCTGAGGTAGTCAGTTGGTAGAATGAGATGTTTCTAAAATGGTGGAGAAGATGCTGTTTTTAAGAAAGTACAGAATTGATTCGCTGTTTAAGAACATTGTACATTTAAACATAGGGTACATTTTACTTTGTTTAAAAAGCATGTTTCTAATTGGTTATTAAAAAATGTTTGAAAGGTACAGAAGAAAGGATAAGGTCATGTTTTGCAAAGCCAACCACACCTGCTGTTTGCATTCCCAACATTGTGTGGTGATCTTGAAAATATGGTGAACTTGCGACCTGTCAGTTAAGTTGAATGTTCCATGAACTGTTCCTATGGAAACTGGCATTAAGCAGAAAGGGTGAAGAAGTCAGTTGCTCAGGGTTATTATGAAAAATTCTGGGAAGCAATGTTATTTGTTGCTTATGTGTATTTGTATGGAGAAAGAGAGGGAAACCTTGCCATTACTGGTTTGATCTCGCTGAGTCTGGTGCATTATATTGATTGTGTGTAAAAGAAAATCCTGTCAGAGTTTGTGAGATTTTTCATTCAACAAATTTATTTGCAAAGTGAGTTATACATTTGTGAGGTTTATTTGAAAAAAATTGCATTATTCTAAAACGGTGTTGTTTGTAATATATTTTTAAATGTAGAGCTGTATATTAGAATTTGTTTCACTGTACTTTAATTTTTTTTTAAAAAGAGTCTGTACAGTAATATATGTTTTTTCAAGATGATTACTGATGTTATTAATTAAGCTTGTTTTTTAAGTCTGTACAAATTTATAGTTGAATGATGCTGCAGATTTTTAGATAGTTGGATGTAGATGCAGTAGAAATGTGTAGTTTGAAAGATGTTCATTTAAGTAGTCATTTATTAGCCTTCATTGTTTGTGGTCTCTACAAAGCTATAGTTGAATGATACTGCATAGTTATGGATAGTTTGGTAAAGTTAGGTTTCTTTTATTAGTTTGTACAAAAGGTAAAGTTAAATGATGCCTATATTTAAAGATAGAATGGTGAAATAAGGTGCTGTTAATTAGGCTTATTTTTGTATTCTGAACAAAGGTATAGTTGAATGATGCCACATAATTTTAGATATAACGGTGAAGATGTAGAATAAAAGTGTGGTTTTAAAAATGCACATACGAGTTGTTGTTAATTAGCTTTCTTCCTTAAGTCTGTTGAGAGGTATAGGTGGATGATGTTGCATATTTGTAGATAGAATGGTCAAGATGTAGCTCAATAGTAAACCACCACATATTACCCTTGCAGGCATGTTGTACTTTGCTACTTAACTAGATAATATGTAATGATGTATCTTTGTGTTCAGATTGTAATTATACAGCTATATGTATGCTTACTGAACTATTGAGAGGTGCCTGACTGATTAGAGGAGTGCAAAGGTAGTGTCTAGGTGATTTTAAAACTACATGAATAATGATTGACTGATTCCATATTCTGCAATCACCCAGTTAGTATTCAAGCACTCATAAAATCACTCCGCAACTACCCAAACACTTATGAAATCACCCAGGTACTACACATGCACTCTCCCAATCAGCCAAGCACTACCCATGTATCCATGCAAAAAAACAAGCACCTATAAATTCACCATGCACTCTCCTTGCAGTACTCCAATCATTCAGTCAGTACCCATGTACTCATGCAATGACCCAGGCACCAACACATGCAGTGCTACAATCCTCTGTGCACTACCCATGCAGTCCTCTAACTACCTACACACAACTGATTCACTCCTTCAATTACCCAGGTAGTACCCATGCACTGCAGCAATCACCCTGTCACTACCCATGCACTCATCCAATCACCCAGCCAGTACTATGTACTTATCCAATCACTCCGCCAATTCCCAAGCACTTATATATTCACCATGCACTCTCCTTGCAGTACTCTAATCATCCAGTCAGTATCCATGTACTCATAACATGACCCAGGCACTAACTCTTGCACTGCTACAATCCCCTGAGCACTACCCTTGCAGTCCTCTAACCACCTAGACACTACTCATTCACTCCTTCAATTACCCAGGTAGTACCCATGCAGTCCAGCAATCCCCCTGTCACTCCCTGTGCACTCATCCAATGACCAAGCGAGTAACATGTTCTTATCCAATCACTCCTCTGAAACCCAAACACTTATAAATTCTCAATGCACTCTCCTTGCTGTACTCTAATCATCCAGTCACTACCCATGTACCCATGCAATGCCCCAGGCACTAACTCATGCACTGCTACAATCCCCTGAGCACTACCCATGCAGTCCAGCCATCTCCCTGTCACTACCCATGCACTCCTCTAATCATCTAGCCAGCACCAAGTACGAATCCAATCACTCTGCCAAAACTCAAACACTTATAAATTCAATATGCACTCTCCTTGCAGTACTCTAATCATCCTGTCACTACCCATGTACTCATGCAATGACTCAGGCACTAACACATGCAGTGCTACAATCATCTGTGCACTACTCATGCAGTCTTCTAACCACCTACACACTACTAATTCACACCTTCAAGTATCTAGGTAGTACCCATGCAGTCCAGCAATCCCCCTGTCACTTCCCATGCACTCCTCCAATCACCCTTCCAGCACCATGTACTTATCCAATCACTCCGCCAATACCCAAGCACTTATACATTCACCATGCACTTTGAAGTACTCTAATCACCCAGTCACTACCCATGTACTTATGCAATGACCCAGGCACTAACACATGCAGTGTAACTATCACCTGTGCACTAACCATGCAGGTCTCTATCCACCTAGACACTACTCTTTTGCACCTTCATTTACCCAGGTAGTACCCATGCAGTCCAGCAATCACCCTGTCAGTACCCATGCACTCCTCCAATCACCCAGCCAGCACCATGTTCTTATCTAAACACTCTGCCAAAACTCATGCACTTATAAATTCGCCATGTACTCTTCTTGCAGTACTCTAATCATCCAGTCACTACCCATGTACTCATGCAATGACCCTGGCACTAGCACTGGCAGTGCTACAATCACCTGTGCACTTCCCATACAATCCTCTAACCGCCCAGACACTGGTTATTCACAGCTTGAATTACTCAGGTAGTACTAATGCAGTCCAGACATCACCCTGTCACTACCCATGCACTGCTCCAAAAACCCAGCCACCACCAAGTACTAATCCATTCACTCTGCCAAAACTCAAGCACTCATAAATTCACCATGCACTCTACTTGCAGTACTCTAATCATCCAGTCAGTACCCATGTACCCATGCAATTACCCAGGCACTAACACATGCACTGCTACAATCCCATGAGCACTACGTATGCAGTCCTCTAACCGCCTAGACATTACTCATTCCTTCCTCAATTATCCAGGTAGTACTCATGCAGTCCAGCAATTCCCTGTCACTCCCCATGTACTGCTCTAATCACCCAGGTAGCACCATGTTCTTATCTAATCACTCCGCCAATTCTCAAGCAGTTGTAAATTCACCATGCACTCTCCTTGCAGTACTCTAATCACCCAGTCACTACCCATGTACTCATGCAATGTCCCAGGCACTAACACATGCACTCCTGCAATCCCCTGTGCACTACCCATGCAGTCTTCTAACCACCTAAAAACTCCTCATTCACTCCTTCAATTACCCATGTAGTGCAGCAAACCCCATGTGATTTCAAAAGAAAGCATTTCATTGGTTTTTATGTAGAATGAGTTTCTTTAGTAATAGAATGGTATATTTCCATATAGTTATATTAATAATATTACATTTATTTTACTTTTTTTTTCAGATAGTCTTCATTAAGAAAGACTTACCATGACAAAAAAACACAAAAGAGAAACAAGAAAAGAAACAATACTATTTAAAGAAAATACAACAGCAAGAATTAGATGAACTACGACATGTGGGAACAAAGAAAAAGTCTTGCAGTAAGAGAACAAAAGAATGTATTAAAAGACTTTCAAGGACTAGAAAGGGTTTTGAGAATGTAGAAAATAGAAAGAATACCTCTAGAACAAAGAAGAATGAAATGAAAAAAGGACAAATTAAGGGCAAATCACATTCTGAAAAAACAATCTATGCTAAAAGAAGAATAAATCAATTTTGTGAAATAATAAAACGTATTTTTCAAAGTAGAGTAGTACAAAATGTATTAAAAGATGGCAAGAACTATAAAAGAAGATCAGTAATTTATAAAAAGAAAAAACTGTTTGAAACTATAGTTAAAAAGTCTTTTGAATTAAAAAGAAAATTGTTAATTTTAGTTTTAAACAGAATGCAATCATTAGATAAACCAATGCATTTTATGAAGAACAAAAGTAAAAAGAAGAGACTAATTAACAGAACTAACTTTTGTGATATTTTTTGGGGTGTGTGGAAGCACACTTCAAGTTTAGAGTCTTTTTTTAATGAAGAGAGCTATTTTCAAAACAATACATTAGTTCACGCAGTTGATACAATGGTCATGCTTATGAAGTGAAGAACGGTTGTGCAATTGAAAAAGAAAATATGGTTCCTAGAAATGTAGAAGAAGTGATAGCTGATGAAGTTCTAGGGAGACGTACTAAAACCCCAATGTATACTTGGGATTGCAGTAGTATTTACAGTATACGACAGGAGTCTATTGATATTTTACGAAATTTCTTACGAGCATATAGTAAAAAAAGTATTAAACAAAATATTAATATGCTGCAAGGACTAGATCCTTGCAAAGTGAGAAAAAATACCGGTTTGCAAGGTCATTTTCTGGCTTGTCTTTCTAGAAAAGTGTGTAAAAGTGTTTTTCATCATTTGAGAATGTTAGCAGTACATCACTCTCAAATGCGGAAGTTAGTAAGAAGATTGTACTATGTAAAAAGTCCTTCAATAATTTTAAGTGACTTAAACACTGCTCTTTTGCATAGGTCAGTATCAGATGTAAAAAAGGTTTGTGATGAAATAGAGTTTTGTTTATTTGGTCCTGAACAAGAGTGTAGAGAAAGTGAGAGTTTGATAAGTGTAAATGTTGAAGAAGAGGTGGAAGATAGTAGTGCTGAGAAGTTTGAAGAAGAAATTACAAAGTTTAAGGTAATTTGTTGTGAAATACCAAACTATGTTTGTATTTGTTATCGACAAGCTCACTATAGACATCAAACTAGGAATGTTGATCTGTATTTAAAAAGTGAAAAAGAAAACAATGATTAGTGGAAGGAATTTGGATCTTATTTGTTGGTGGAAGATTGCTTTGATTTGGGTAGTGATCAACGTATTTTTAAATATTGTTATACCAAATTAGAAGACAACAAAATACCAGCTAATGCTGTACATAATAACCTAGAGTTGGTAGCTATTCCTCCAGAACTTGTAGATTTAAATACTTATGAGTCCATTCTAATTCAATCTGTGCACCCATTTCAGGCTATTGTTCGTATGGAGCCTAAAACAGGTAAGTTGCCTCCCACAGATTTTCAAAGACGATTAAAAGAAAGAGCTGTGTATTTACCTTTAGATTTAAAGAAAAATATTGAAACTATCGGTGTAGAGGAAGAGGAAACTGAACCTGTAGTTATTCTAGTTAATGGTGTTCCTACGAAGAGTCGGAAAATATGGCAAGAATTAGTAGATTTCAGTAAATTGCAAAAGGCTATGTTATATTTCACAAAAACAATGTTTACTCCAAAAATGTGTATGTGGAAGAAGAAATAGTTTTAGGAGAGGATAGTAATATTTCAAGTGGCCAAATGGAAAAAGGGGACATCTCCAAAAGTGAACTAATTTACGAACAGTATAGTGTACATCCTTTACATTCAAAGGAAGTGATTGGACATACTATTGAATTATTCCAAATGAAGAAAGCGAAGGAGACTCTCATGAGTGTTTGGGAAAAAAGTTTGGAAGCTCGTTGTTTTCCACAGCTCTTCCCCACTGGAAAAGGTGGATGATATGACGAATGACCAGTACAGATTCCCGCATCAGAATATCAGTCAACAAGATATTACACAGAAGATCCAAGATTTCGACAATGTATCCCATATATATTTCATCTTTTGTTTGAAAGTGACTTGTCTGGACTTTCATATGCAGTCAACTACATATTAAAAACAGGAGTTCATCTTCAACATGTTTCTGCAAAGAAATTCATAAACAAAGTACAACAGAGAGACGATCATTTAGAATCTCAATTGATTAATTTGATATTTTTTTTTTGTTTGTTTTTTTGTTTGGGTATAATTAACTTTTATTAACACAGAGCTATGTTAGTTCTGAGACAGGTCGCTGAACATTTCTTTTCTTATTTGACTTCCTTATTTTTTCAAAGATTAACTCTTCATTAGTAGTGATTAAAGTTTGGTTTGTTTCTGCAACCACTCCTGTTGTGCTAGGTTAGTGTTTATTTTAGCATGTTGAAAATTAATTTCTATCCAGAAAGTTATATGCATTTACACAGACTTTAATTACCTTTTAGGAGCATAATTTAACATACATCAGATGTCTGAAAAATCCATGCTGAGTTAGCTAAAATATTTTGACAGGTATTCAAATAAAGTTCAATTACTTTAAACTTTTATTTGAATGTTTAATCTGATTCTATTTAGAAACCTTATAATCTTTTGTACATTGCATATGTTACAGCTACCAAGGTCGTAATCAGTGAAGTGTCCTGTACGAGCCTCATCAGAATTGGCTGCACTGCTGCATGTGGTTCTCTTTCTCCTTTTTTTTAATTGACATTTTTTTATTAGGGTTTTGCATGCATTTCATCACATTGAACATTCACAGGTATAAGCGTTAATCATTGCACCTCAATATCATGGACCTTTGCGTAAGCTATAGTGGGTGGGTACTGTAGTCCATTAGCTGCTGAGATCTCCTGTGATGACCCGAAAGACTTGCCTCCCATAGGTCTGTTCTGTCTGGCCCCCGTGCATATCATCCCGGTAGTGCCTACAACTTCCGTCTCGATCGGGGTCAGCTCTGCCTTGGTCTATGCAGCGTTCCAACTGGGGCTACTGCCGCCTACAGGGTGGCTTGGAAAGGGCCCTAGGGTGGGGGTGGAGCCCCGAAACTGGGTAAAGTGGGGGGGGGAAGGAAGCAGTGAGTGAAGCATGGGAGGGGGGAAGGATGCGGGATCGGCGAATGAGAAGTTCCCGTGGTAGATTGTGTATGGACTGGTGGTAAGTACATGTGGTGCGCCCTGGGGCTCACCAGGGGGAGGGGGGGTGGGCGGGCCTACCGTTCGTTGCGAAGCAGGGGACTGGGTTCGTACTCGCCCTCACGTCTAGGTGTGTTACCTGCCTAATGGGCCGTTCGCATCCTCTGCTGGTCTGGGGCAGTTGGGGGAGGCCGACGAGGCTTGGGGGGTGGGCTGTGTCGTGTCCGGGACCTCTCCCGTCGCGCAAGTTTGCTTAAAAAGGATGAGGAGCTGTGCCCACTCCATAGATATCGGGTGTTTGCGGGCGCCCTTCGCCTCTTCCTCCCTCAGTAGCTCCTCCTCTGCTGCTCCCCACTTGAGCACCGCGCCCGCCCATGCCGGACCAGACGGCCCCTCTGGGGCCCTCCAATGCATCGCCATGTTCCTCTTCGCGAGGAGAATGACCAAGGAAATGAACTTCCATTGCACCTTCGCGGTTTTCCTCCTCGGGGATATCCCCAGCGCACATTCCTCCCAGGTGAAGGCGGTCGGGATTTCGGTTGTAGCTCGAACGGCTTGGTGTACCCCTCCCCAGAAACGTTGTATTGATGGACAGGCCCAAAACATATGTTTGAAATCGACATCTACCAGGTGGCAGCGGGGACATTCAAATCGTGTATCGGGGTAAAACCGGTGGAGTTTGTCCGGGGTTATGTTATGTTATGGTATGTTATCCAGTTTTTTAAAGCGCAAACAGCTGCCCCAGCAACGGGGCGTCCCGGCGCTAGGGGTGAGGTATGCCCGGTGTAAGATATTGAATTGAATATTTTTGAATCGCGCGTTCCTGGACACCTTTTTGGGGGACTCCAGGGCTTTACGCCACTCCGCATCATTGAATACTCGGCCTGCGTCGTCTTCCCACGTTTCCCGGATTTTGTCCAGGGAGACGTCCGCCAGCTCCCGGATCGCTTTATAAAGCCAGGTGATTAGGTGACTGCCTGCTCCCATACACAGCACTGTGTGTAACACCGGATGCGTCGCGGGCTCCCCATCGCGTGGGCGCCAGAAGCGGCCACCACATTCCAGTATTTGCCTGTGTCTCAAAAATTGTCCCTGAGGGAGGTCATACCACTCCACCAGCTGTGCGTATGTCCTCAGTTGTCCCTCTTGGAACAACGCTTCCATCTCCTTGACACTGTGGTCTGTCCACGCCTGGAGGGCTCTCGCGGTGTAGTACCCGCTCCGTTGGGGGAAACCCACAAGGGGGAGTAGGGGGGAATATAGTGGCTGGCCCTTCGACATGCGGGGGATCCTCATCATGCATCTGCGGGCTATAGCGACCTGTAGCAGGTGCGTGCACATCGGTTTAGAGCCCGGCATGAGCATTCATCGGATCACAGGTAGAGGCAGTCTGCCTCCCTCTGTGATCGTCTCCTCCACGTGCCGTTCTGCCGTCCAGTGGGACAGCCACTGGAGCTGTGCCGCGAGGAAGTACGATTCGAAGGACGGTGCTCCCAGGCCTCCGGCTGTTGTGGGGAGGTGCAATGTGCGCAACGCTACTCGGTGTCGGCCGCCCCCCCATATCAGGGCTGCCAACAGCGTGTCTAGTTCCCGAAAGAAGGAACGCGGCGGGATTATAGGGAGGTTTGCAAAGTAGTAGAGCATTCTTGGGACAATGATCATCTTTGCAATGACGACGCACCCTATAGGTGCTAATGGCAGCGTCTTCCAGAACCCCACCGCCGAACGTAGGCTAGTCAGTGCCCTTTGGTGGTTTCCCTCGAAGAGGTCTCCGGGGGAATGGTACAGGCGCACTCCCAAATATCTGGGGGCCGCCCCATCCCACCTCAACGCCTGAGCGCCTAGCGTTATCGCCAGGGGCCCTGTGTGGGTGCCCAAAGGGAAAATGGACGATTTTTCCCAGTTGACCCTGAGTCCCGAGGTTTCCTTGTACTCCCGTAGCGTCGTCCAGATTGACGTGAGGTCGGCCGATATATCATGGACATATATCAGGAGATCGTCCGCATATAATGACACACAATGGGTGACGTCCGCTATGGGAATCCCCCATGCCTCCCCCTCCCGTCGCAGCCTTATGGCCAGGGATTCCATCGCCAGGGCGAAGAGGAGAGGAGAGAGGGGGCATCCCTGCCTGGTCCCGCGGGTCACCGAGAATGGAGCCGATACGAGTTTGCCGAGTCTCACTCTGGAGGCGAGGCCCCCGTATAGTAGCTGGGTATAGGCCAGCAGCGTGGGCCCGACACCCACGTGTCGCAGGACCTCGAATAGGTAAGGCCACAGCAGGGTATCAAATGCCTTCTCCAGGACCAGACACGCCGCCCGGGGATATCGTTCTTTCGTCTGATCCTGGATGTGAAAAAGGCGGCGCAAATTATGTGAGGTGTTACGCCTGGGAACAAACCCACATTGGTCCGAATGCACCAGTGTTGGGAGGATTTGACTGTAGCGTTCCGCTAAGATTTTCCCTAGGATCTTGCAGTCAGTGTTCAGGAGCGTTATCGGCCGGTAGGAAGCCGGGAGCATGGGATCTCTGTGTGGCTTCAAGAAGGTCTTGTAATCAAAAGGAGGGAGCTAGAAGGAGCAGTCATCCATTCTTCTTCCTAGTTATATATCACAAATCATAAGGGAATGGATCACTTGTAACTGGAAATAGGGGTCTTTCGGGTCGTTTCCTAAACCACTAATACCTGAATAGGTATTATGAAAACCCTCAATCACGTATTTTTGATGATGGTATTGGCGGTGTATCTTGATTCTCCGCCTTTCAAATACGTTTAAGCATTATCATCGGGTCTCTTTGTGTGTTATGCTTTCCTCCACCCGGAGGGAACCGCTAATTCGCAGTAGTGATCAGAAATATTGGTGCAAAAAAGGTGCAAAATAACGTGAAAAGTTTACGTTAAAAATGTCTTACCAGGACTACCTTCAAAAAGCAAAAATTTATTCTGTCAGGTGCATTGGTAGACTTTTAAAAAATGGTGGTGCAGTAGGTCAGATTATGTGACCCCAGCACTTTAAAGTGTCCAAAACAAAAATGGTCGACATGTTTCTGCCCCTCTAGCGCCCCTGGAGGGGGTCGTTGGGCATTCCTCAGGACCTAGTGAATGTGTGAACCGGTATTTTCCAGTTCAAAGAATGAGGTTTATGATGATTTTCATAAACATTATTTTATGGTTATTCAGTTCCTTTTGGGCGCATCCGTGTTGCGGCTGCTGCCTGCCACCGTAAGCGCGTAGCCTCCTTTGCGGGCTATGCACGACTTGTGCTGACGCTGGCTTGCAGAGCTCGTACTGAAGGTCACCAAGATCGACGTCCGCATCGAGTCTGGGAGCATTTTACGGGCTACCGCCTCTTCGTATATGGAGACCAGTCACGGCGCCAACAGTGTCGCAAATGTGTGGTAGTACTCAATCGGGAATCTGTCCGTGCCCGGCGCTTTCCCGCGTGCTAGGGCCTTAATCGCTTGTTTCACGTCGACCGGTTTAAGTTTTTTGTATAGTTCCTTACCGATTGTGGGGGGAATCGTGGGCAGGGACGACCCGCCTAGGAAACCGACGAGGTCTCCCGAGGGTCTGACCCTCGGGGACCGGTATAGGGCCGCGTAGTACCCGTGGAAGATGTGCAGGATATCAGTCTGCGAACATTTGAGTTGCCCGTCCGGGGTCAGGAGTTCTGTGATAGGACGTGGTGTTGTGTCTTGCTTGGCTAGCCAAGCCAGGAGGGATCCCGCCCTATTCCCCTCTCTGTGTGTCCGTGTCGCGTATGCCCGAAAGTTATATTTACGCAGGTCTCGCAGCGCTGCTGCGTGGGAGGATTTGGCCGCCGACAGTTGCGCCGCTGTGGCGTCTCCCTGATCTACCCTCTTCGAGAGTTCCGCGAGCTGGGTCTCCGCCCCCTGCAAGGCCCTGTCCAGCACTCTCCTGACCCCAACTACTTGCTGAATGCAGTGGCCTCTGGCGCTCACCTTGAATGCATCCCACTCCAATGAACGCGTGGAAGCCGTGTTGTCGTTCTGTCGAAAGTGGCCCTGCATATACTCCTCAAGGGTTTGGCGGAATACCGGGTCTGTGAGGCATTCCCGGGGCATCCTCCACGTTGGGATCGGGGGGTGAGGGGATTTCCATCGGAGGACCGCTGTGTGCGCATCGTGATCCGACACTATTCTGCCTAGATAGTCCGACTCTTGTACTGAGGGTAAGAGCGACGTTGAGCATAGGAATCTGTCTAGACAGACCCTCAGATCGTGTGGGATCGAATGAAAGGAGTAAAGCTTCGTGGTGGGGTGGCGAGTTCTCCAGATGTCTGCTAGTCCCCATCTGTCTGCCCAGCTGCGGAGGCCTGCGGCCTGCTTGTATGCTGATGAGTGGGCCTGCGGGGGGTGCGAGCGGTCTAGATGTGGATCTAGGGTGCAATTGTAATCCCCTCCCAAGAGCCATGGGACCGACGTGTGATGAGCCAATGTGTGTGTGAGTTTGCCCCAGTAGCCCTCCTGTTCTGTGTTGGGGGCGTAGATACGCCCTATCAGTAGTTGTTGGCCCTCTAACAGTCCCGTCAGTATTGCATAACGGCCCTCTCTGTCTACGAGTCTGTTTTGCTCTTTAAATGGCACCCCTGGTCTGATCCATACTAGCGCACCCCTGGCAAATGCGGAGTAGGTCGTGGCACATATTATGCCTCGCCACTTTCTCTGTAGCCGGTCCGCCTCCCCCGCCGTCAGATGCGTTTCTTGTAAGAGTGTTACCTGGGCCTTCTGTCTCTTGATATAGGCATAAATGGAATATCGCTTGCGGGCGGTATGCATTCCCCGGACATTAAGTGTCAGGAATTTTATGTCCGTGTTAGGAGAGTTGTGAGACATGTTGTGGGAAGTCATGTGTATACGTCCTTGTTGTATTGTGGACCCCACAACCGTCGCACCCGGCCCCTCGCCCGCCACCTACCGTCAGTCTGTGTACTGCATCGTCCATGAAGGTCGCCTTGCCCGCTCTGGGAATGGTGGGGAGGGAACACATAGGGTAGGGGGTGAACTGCAACAACGGTGGGAAACAGTCCCAATGCTGGGGGCGCATCGTGCGAAGCGATGTGCCCAAACTGGTTGTCATGGTGTAACTTTAGTTCGTAACTGTGGGGATGGTGGTTCTGGTGGCTGCCGACTCCCGCTCTGGTGGCTGCCCGTATATTGTTGATGTCTATAAGTGTCCTGCCCGATGTCGGGCTCAGTGGCTATTCTGCTCCGTGCGGTCTGTAGGGCAGCGCGAGTCCGTTTTCCCGCTGATCCGATCCGTGGGTCTCTTGTCAAATGAGTGTGTCTGCGGTCTGGGGGGTCACCACGGGGGGCGTCATCGAGCCCTCCCGTGACCTAGGCGTTGCACTCCTTTCGTCATCCGAGCTGAAGATGTGAGGGCCACGTTCCGAGTCTGATCCTCTGTCCTGGGGCCTCAGAGTGGCCACCGCCTGTAGAGCCTTCCGACGTTCCGCAATAATCTGTGCGAGGTCCGGGGAGCTGGCAGTGGTAGTTCCGGTCCGCACACTATTCGGCGTGGAGGAGGCCCTCCGGGTGTCGTTTTCGGGTGAGGGCCGGGGCCATCCCTGGGGTGCTGTGTGTGCTGTTCCACCCATGTCGCCGCTTCTCCTGGGTCCGTGAAGAAGTGCGTCTCGCCTTCATAGATGATCTTGAGGCGGGCCGGGAAAAGGAGCGCATATTGTATGTTTTTCAGGCGCATGGCGCGCTTCACTGCCAGGAAGGTGGCCCGTTGCTGCTGGACCGCACGGGAGTAGTCCAGGAACAGCATGACTTGCTTGTCCTCCAGCTGCAGCCGCCCCCGCTGTCTGGCTGCTCGTAGGATAGTGTCTCGGTCCTGATAATGGAGGAGCTTGAGCAAGAAAGGGCACGGAGGCATGCCCGGCTGTGGTCTGCGGGCCGGCACCCTGTGGGCTCTCTCCACGGAGAAAAACGCGGTGAGAGCGTCTGCTGGCGTGAATGTGGCTATCCAGTCTGTGATGTATTTGACCGGGTTGGGTCCTTCGATTCCTTTCGGCAAATTCATGATTCGGATATTGCTCCGCCTGGAGCGCCCTTCTAGGTCGTCCATCTTATTCTCCAGCACCTTTATCCGAGTTAGTAGGTCCTGAAGCGTGTTGCCATGCTTTTGCAACTGCGGTTCCAGTGTTTGGATAGAGTGCGCGCTTTGCGCGACTTTGTCCGCCAGTTTTCTGTGGTCGTCGTGAAGGAGGCCCAGGTCCGATGCCAACTCGCCGAACCTCCCTTCCATTGCCACTCGAGATTGTTCTATGGCTGCCAGGACCTGGTCCAGTTTCCTGGACGTGGGGGTCATCCTTGACGGGCTCCATGCCGTGGGGGGGTCACACCGACGTCGACGAGGTCGTTCTGGACTGGTGTGAGGCCGTCGGCATCCCCGCCGTTTTTTGACGACCCATTGTGGGGGGGGATTCTCCCCGTGTTGGTGGATGCGTCCGCTCGCCGGTGCCCACACTCGGACTGGCCCGGTAGGCCTGTTCTCTCTGCAGGTGTGTCACTCCAGGGGGCTGTCACCTCTGGGCCGTGTCCCACTGTCCCGTGGGAGAGCGCACCGCCTGCGCCTCTCCTGGTCTTCAACTCATCGGTGTACCTGGCACATGGGACTTCGGTGACCCCTCAGCGTCCGCGGGCCTGCCCTGCTCTCCGTGCGGGGGTGAGTGTTCCGTTATCACTGGTCCCCAGGAGGTGAAACCAAGCCCGTCCCCTCGAGGCTCAGAGGTTCCCTCGTGAAGCCGCACGCACCGGGCGGGTCCCTCTCAGCCCGTCTGATCTCGTTGTGTCAGCGCCGCAGGCCCCACACACTCCTCGCGCTCCCCGACCTGAGAGTCCCTCAGACTCGAAGGGGTGCGCACGACTGGGCTCCCTCCGTGATGCAGTCTGCGTCTCCCCGCCGGTCCCACCTCCAATCCAGTCAAGCAACTGTGCACGGCCGGGGCTCACCTCGCTCCTCCACTGGTGACCCAGTCCACAGCTCCGCGCACCCCCTGCCGCATGAACGCTGGCGTCCGCTAGGGCTGTGGTCGGGGCCCCTCGTCCCGGGCCGCCCCCGAGGGTAGCGGGCTGTTCTTCTCACCTCTGCCGGATGATCCGCCGTCTATCACCCCCAGACAGTGTGCGGGTGGGGGGTCCCTTGGTGTCACCACATAGCGCACGCCCAGATCGGGGCTCACCTGCTGTACGGGCCACTCCGTCAGGCTGCCAACACCCTTGCGAGAATCCAGCCCGGCATCTTCTGTCCGCTGCGCAGCCACTGGGGGGGAGGGGATCAGCGCTCTCCCGCCTTACCACCCTCGCCGCCGTTGGAGCGCCCAGGTCACCTCCTCAGGTCCAGCCTTGGCCCCACTGTCACGGGGCACCTACATGGGCGGCCGCGATCGCCAGCTGGGTCGATCGTGTCACCTGGGTCTCCGCGGCTCCTCAGTCTCGCCGACGCTCCTCTCAGGCCGATCGCCCGTCCGCCATCTTGTGTGCGGTCTGCTAGTGCCCACGCGGAGCCCCCGGCACCGCCTCAGCCTCGATCTCGGGGATCCGGAGCCGGTCGGGAGTGTCACCGCTGTTGCTGGGCTCGGTCCGACACGTTTCAGGGTCGGTGGAAGCCCGGGGCAGGTAATACTGACATTTTCACGGGCCGCCGAGCAGGAGCCTCAGAGAGAGGAGTCCGCCATCTTGGCTGGCTTGGCCACGCCCCCCCTCAATTGATTAATTTGATGGCATGTCAACATGATACTAATGATTATTTGTATTGTCATCTTGGAGAACATAAATGCATGTTAAGGAACTTAGAAACCCCTACGTGGTTTGTTACGCTAAGCTGTGCTGAATACGCATAGGAAGATTTACTTGAATTTTTTCGAGAAGCAAATTCAAATATTAAAAACATTGAATTCAAGACGCCTGGAGGACTGTGTTCCTTGGATCCTGTAAATGTGTGCAGATATTTTAATCAGAGGTTTCAAGCTATGATCTCTTTTATATGCAATAAGAACAATCCACCTCTTGGAGAAGTTATTGATTTCTTTTGCAGAAAGGCGTACCAAGCTAGAGGTGCTCCTCATATACATATGCTTTTATGGATCAAGGATACACCTAAACTTGGAACTGATTCAGATGAGACTGTCTTATCTTTTATTGAAGACTATGTTACATGTGCTATACCAAAAACAAGAGAAGAAAATACCTTAAGACAAGTTTTACGGTTTCAAACTCATCGATGTGGCAAATTCTGTTGACAGAAATACAAGTCAAAGGAAAGGTTTTATACAAAATGTTGATTTGGATTTCCACGTCCAGTAACATCCAAAGGAAGAGTCGACAGTTTCATGTCAGCAGTGAGGCATACTATCACTAGAAAATCTCCCAAAAATACTTACAATTTGTAAAAAAATTAGAACAAAGTATATTAATGATTATAATCCAGTGATTTTGTCGATGTGGAATGCAAATATGGATAACCAGTATGTTGCAGATAATTCCATTGCTGTCGCTTGGTATATTAGGTCATAAATAACAAAATCTGAAAACACAGAGTTGAAAGAAATGTGGGAAGAAATTTCCCAAGAGAAGACTCTTAGTAAGAAATTGTACAGCTTTAGTTTGAAGATGCTGTCCCATCAAGAGATTCGGTCCTATGAATGTTCGGATCGGTTGACCTCTGCAAGTTTATATTCAAAGTCAAGAGGAATAATTTGTGTTAGTCTAGGTCTTGCTGCAACACAAAATCGAGTACTTAAATCTATACAATAAATTGAATATTTAGCATTAAATGAAATGGAAAGCACAGATATTGTTAAAAAAACATGTTGGATACATACTATCCAAATAGAAGTCCATATCTTGAAAACATATGTCTCTATGAAGTACTGCAATATTACAGTTTTAAGAGAAATATTACAGAGAACATAAATGAAGAAAAATATGCAGTGATTGGTTCAGAAGGATGTTTGGTGAAACATAGTAAAGGAAATCCCATCAATCACAGGAAACTGAGTTGCGATACTCCTGATAAAAGGAAATTTTACTATTTAGCACTTCTGCAACACTTCAAGCCTTGGCGTACTGAAATGGAATTACTTGGAGATTTTCAGTGCTATGAAGATTCTTTTAATGCATGTAAAGATAGCATTGAATGCAAAGTTTTTCCAAATCATCTTCAAATGTTGAATGAAGAAATTAAACAAGAAGCTAGTATTGCAGTTGAGATTGCTAGAGACAGTTCTCAAGATAGTCAAAGTTCTGCTCCACTGGGTCAAGATGCACCAGGACAACCAATTCTTGAAAATGAAGCAGCAATCGCCATGAGTGAAGTGGAAACAGCAATGCATCAAGTTCAACACAATATTATGGACTTAGGAAACTTGGAAGAACAATTAAATATTGAACAGATTGACCATGGTTTACTTCATGAAAATAAAGAACGCAACTGTACATCTTTTAAAACTATTCAAATGTATATCAGTGGTCAAGCTGGTACAGGAAAAAGTTTCTTAATAAAGTTTTGACCAGTTATTTACAGAAAACCACTGAATAGCAATTATCTTGTGCTATAACTGCTCGAACTGGGTTAGCAGCACACAACATTAAAGGGATTACATTACATTGTTTACTAATGCTACCTGTTGAACATGAAAACAAGTTGGAATATCACCAGCTTTCTGGAGAAGCTTGTTTGGAAGTTTCAAGAGTACTAAAGAAAATTTTAAAAACAGAATATGATGTGTTATTTGGAGGGAAACATGTGATGGTTTTCGGAGATCTACTGCAACTTACTCCTATAAAAGGTCAACCAGTTTTTAAAACACTTGTGCATAAAGACACCAGGAAATCTTTGGGAAGTATTGGAAATGTCAACATTTGGTCATATTTTGAATACAAAGAACTTATTAAAAATATGCGACAGGCAAGTGAGGAAGATTATGGAAGCAGTCTCCAAGATATAAAAATTGGTGTATTGACAGAACATGGTAAAGAGGCTTTGCAAAGTCGGCTTGTTACAAACTTGTTTCCAAATGAAAACGGTTCTCCGGAAATAATATACAAAAAAATTGGAGAAAATAAATCTATAATCTGCCTAATGCCAACATTGCGAGAGTGTCCTACATTCAATGAAGAACTTTTTAAGCTGGAAAAACAACAAATAATAAAAATGGAAGCCATTGATAAAATAGAACATGAAGGAATTACTATTATTTTGACAGAAAAATTAAATACAAAACTGGATTCATTGGAAAAATCTATATATAAGACTGCTGGTTTAGAAAAGAATGTATATGTATGTGAAAACTGTTGGGTAATTTTACGGCGTAATTTTGATGTGTAAAGAGTTTTAATAAATGGAGCAATGAGAAAAGTTGTTGATTTTAGTAATTAGCAAAATAGTGATGGAATGAATTTGATCAGATTAAGTTTGATCGAATTGAAGAGGTAAAACAGATTGGACGTTTTTTGCTTGTTAAAGGCTTGTATGTCCATAGAAAACAGTTTACTCTTTCTTTAGCATATGCGGTGACAATTCATAAATCTCAAGGTTTAAGTGTCGATTGTGCTATGGTAAACATTGGAAGTACCGTGTTTAAAGAGGGAATGGCATATGTTGCATTGTCCCGAGTCAGAACTTTATCTGGATTGTATTTGATTGATTTTGATGAGAGAAAGATTAGTGCAGATGCAAATTGTGTACGAGAGTATAATCGGTTAAGAAGACTGTATGCTCCCAACTTAAAAAAATCAAGAGAATGTTGAGTTTCACAACAAAAAAAATGGACAGTGTTGAAGATATTGTAGGATATCAGTTACAAAATAGTTCATGTATCAACTACTATGCTAATGTAGTTGTGAACGTCATATTTTTTCTAGAAAATATCCAACAACAAATTATGGTGAATCGAGAAAAAAGGTTTTGTTCATTGTTACATTCTATTTTTGAAAATGTAATAAGTGATAAAACTAAAATCCAAAGTGTTTTTGGCATTCGGAATCTTCTGGATATATGTTCTGACTCTTCACAATTTACACTTAATGTACAGCAAGATGCTCAAGAATTTCTTATGTTTATGCTTGCAGTATTGGAAGATGAGGAAATACAAATTGAAAATCTGTTTGGACTTCGTTACAGGTGGGAACATGAATGTGAAGATTAAACATTTACTTCTTCCACTATAATAGACACTGAAAGATTCATATAATTGACAATACCAGATTGTAAAACAGTGTCTTTTAACAAATGAGTAAAATCAGCAAATCAAAATATGGAATGTAATCACTGCAAATCTGAAATGTTATCAACATTATTCATAGAAAACTTTGGACAATATGTCATTTTAATGATACAACGATACAGACCAGATGGAAGAAAATTGGAAACTAAAATTACAAATTTTGTGACAAGTCAACTGTCAATTTCAGAAAGAACTTTCAAAGCAGTGGCAATTATTTTCCATGCTAGACATTCTACAACATCTGGACACTATACTGTGTATTTAAGTGCAACAAAGGATGGACACATTGTAATGATGCCGATTTGCTATTCAATATTGGTTGCCTAATGAATTACCAAATTCATACCTAATATTTTTGATGACAAAGGTCTGAGAACATCATTCAGCCTATTGGGAAGATGTCAACATGAATTAAAGAGAATATTTAGGATATTTTCAATACAAACGATTTCGGAAATATCATTCGGCCTATAGAGAAGATATCAAGAATTGCTTATTCAATTATCGTTTCACTTTCTATTCTTTGATATAGTATTTAGAAAATTGTTTTAGAAAGATGCATTTCATATAAGTGTTCTATCTTTGTATTATATGCAAAGTTATTGAGGGTGTTTATTTTAGGAAAAGTAAACAGATAGTTGAGTTTGTTGTAAATATTTTGAACACAGATATTTCTTTTTTAACAATCTTATTGATTGTATTTTTTAGCCCGCTGTTATATGATGATCAACATTGAAATCACTGTGTATGGTAAAATTCAATAGAATCTGAAACAGCAAAAAGGCAAGCAGAATGTGTTATGTGATTGTACAATTAAGTTGTCTTCTTAAAACTATAATATTATATGTTATAATTGTCTTTTTTCTTTTCTTTTACAGACCCAAAATATAAAGTTTGAAACTTTTTTAAATTTAGATTATAAAAAAAGAACTGAAAAAATGGTTTCAATGAATTTCATATCTCCTATAAAAAAGTTAAGATTAAGTAACCCAAGCACTTCCCATGCAGTCCTCTAACCGCCTGGACACTGCTCATTCAGTCCTTCAATTACCTAGGTAGTACCAATACACTTCTCCAATCACCCAGCCAGCACCATGTACAAAACAAATACAAAATACAAATACTCCACCAAAACCCAAGCACTTATAAATTCACCATGCACTCTCCTTGCACCACTGTAATCATCCAGTCACTACCCATGCACTCATGCAATGACCCAGGCACTAACTCATGCATTGCTTCAATCCCCTGAGCACTACCCATGCAGTCCAGCCATAGCTCTGTCACTACGCATGCACTCCTCCAATGACCCAGCCAGCACCATGTACTTATAAAATCACTCCGCTAAAACCCAAGCACTTATAAATTCACCATGCACTCTCCTTGCAGTACTCTAATCATCCAGTCAGTACCCATGCACTCATGCAATGACCCAGGCACAAACACATGCACTGCTACAATCCCCTGAGCACTACCCATGCAGTCCAGCCATCTCCCTGTCACTACCCATGTACTCCTCCAATCACCCAGCCAGCACCATACTTATCCAATCACTCCGCCAAAACACAAGCACTTATAAATTCACCATGCACTCTGCTTGCACCACTCTAATCATCCAGTCACTACCCATGCACTAATGCAATGACCAAGGATTTAACTCATACACTCCTATAATCCCCTGAGCACTACCCATGCAGTCCAGCCATCACTCTGTCACTAACCATGCACTCCTCCAATCACCCAGCCAGCACCATGTGCTTATCTAATCACACCTGCCAAAACCCAAGCACTTATAAATTCACCATGCACTCTCCTTGCACCAATCTAATTATCCAGTTACTACCCAGGCACTCATTCAATGACCCAGGCACTAACTAATGCACTACTACAATCCCCTGAGCACTACCCATGCAGTCCAGCCATCTCCCTGTCACTACCCATGCACTCCTCCAATCACCCAGCAAACACCATGTACTTATCCAATCACTCTGCCAAAACCCAAGCACTTATAAATTCATCATGCACTCTCCTTGCAGTACTCTAATCATCCAGTCAGTACCCATGTACTCATGCAATGACCCAGGCACTAACACATGCACTGTTACAATCCCCTGAGCACTACCCATGCAGTCCAGCCATCACCCCGTCATTTGCCATGCACTCCTCCAATCACCCAGCCAGCACCATGTGCTTATCCAATCACTCCGCCAAAACGCAAGCACTTATAAATTCACCATGCACTCTCCTTGCACCACTCTAATCATTCAGTCACTACACATGCACTCATGCAATGACCCAGGCACTAACTCATACACTGCTACAATCCCCTGAGCACTACCCATGCAGTCCAGCCATCGCTCTGTCACTACCCATGCACTCCTCCAATCCCCCTGCCAGCACCATGTACTTATCCAATCACACCTGCCAAAACCCAAGCACTTATGAATTCACCATGCACCCTCCTTGCAGCACTCTAATTATCCAGTCACTACCCATGCACTTATGCAATGAACCAGGCAGTAACTCATGCACTGCTACAATCCCCTGAGCACTACCCATGCAGTCCAGCCATCTCCCTGTCACCACACATGCACTCCTCTAATCACCCAGCCAGCACCATGTACTTATCCAATCACTCCACCAAAACCCAAGCAATTATAAATTCACCATGCACTCTCCTTGCAGTACTCTAGTCATCCAGTCACTACTCATGTACTCATGCAATGACCCAGGCACTAACACTAGCAGTGCTACAATCATCTGTGCACTACTCATGCAGTCCTCTAACCACCTACACACTACTCATTCACTCCTTCAATTCCCAGGTTGTACCCATGCAGTCCAGCAATCCCCCTGTCACTCCCTGTGCACTCATCAAATGACCAAGCCAGTACCATGTTCTTATCAAATCACTCCGCCAAAACCCAAACAGTTATAAATTCTCAATGCACTCTCCTTGCAGTACTCTAATCATCCAGTCAATACCCACGTACTCATGCAATGTCCCAGGCACTAACACATGCACTGCTACAATCCCCTGAGCACTACCCATGCAGTCCAGCCAAACCCCCTGTCGCTACCCATGCACTCCTCCAATCACCCAGCCAGCACCATGTACTTAACCTATCACATCTGCCATAACCCAAGCACTTATAAATTCACCATGCACTCTCCTTGCAGCACTCTAATTACCCAGTTACTACCCATGCACTCATTCAATGCCCCAGGCACTAACTCATGCACTGCTATAATTCCTGAGCACTACCCATGCAGTCCAGCCATCTCCCTGTCACTACCCATGCACTCCTCCAATCACCCAGCCAGCACCATGTACTTATCCAATCACTCCACCAAAACCCAAGCACTTATAAATTCACCATGCACTCTCCTTGCAGTACTCTAATCATCCAGTCAGAACCCATGAACTCATGCAATGACCCAGGCACTAACACATTCACTACTGCAATCCCCTGAGCACTACCCATGCAGTCCAGCCATCACCCCGTCATTTGTTATGCACTCCTCCAATCACCCAGCCAGCACCATGTACTTATCCAATCACTCTGCCAAAACCCAAGCACTTATAAATTCACCATGCACTCTCCTTGCACCACTCTAATCATCCAGTCACTACACATGCACTCATGCATTGACCCAGGCACTAACTAATACACTGCTACAATCCCCTGAGCACTAGCCGTGCAGTCCAGCCATCGCTCTGTAACTAACCATGCACTCCTCCAATCACCCAGCCAGCACAATGTACTAATCCAATCACACCTGCCAAAACCCAAGCACTTATAAATTCATCATGCACTCTCCTTGCAGCACTCTAATTATCCAGTCACTACCCATGCACTTATGCAATGACCCAGGCACTAACTCATGCACTGCTACAATCAACTGAGCACTACCCATGCAGTACAGCCATCTCCCTGTCACTACACATGCACTCCTCCAATCACACAGCACCATGTACTTATCCAATCACTCCACCAAAACCCAAGCACTTATAAATTCACCATGCACTCTCCTTGCAGTACTCTAATCATCCAGTCACTATCCATGTACTCATGTAATGACCCAGGCACTAACACTAGCAGTGCTACAATCATCTGTGCACTACTCATGCAGTCATCTAACCACCTACACACTACTCATTTGCTCTTTCAATTACCCATGTTGTACCCATGCAGTCCAGCAATTCCCCTGTCACTCCCTGTGCACTCATCAAATGACCAAGCCAGTACCATGTTCTTATCAAATCACTCCGCCAAAACCCAAACACTTCTAAATTCTCAATGCACTCTCCTTGCAGTACTCTAATCATCCAGTCACTACCCATGTACTCATGCAATGACCCAGGCACTAACACATGCACTGCTACAATCCGCTGAGCACTACCCATGCAGTCCAGCCATTGCCCTGTCACTACCCATGCACTCCTCCAATCACCCAGCCAGCACCATGTACTTATCCAATCACTCCACCAAAACCCAAGCACATATAAATTCACCATGCACGCTCCTTGCTGCACTCTAATTATCCAGTCATTGCCCATGCACTCATGCAATGACGCAGGCACTAACTCATGCACTGCTACAATCCCCTAAGCACTACCCATGCAGTCCAGCCATCACTCTGTCACTACCCTTGCACTCCTCCAATCACCCAGCCAGCACCATATACTTATCCAATCACACCTGCGAAAACCCAAGCACTTATAAATTCACCATGCACTCTCCTTGCAGCACTCTAATTATCCAGTTACTACCCATGCACTCATTCAATGACCCAGACACTAATTCATGCACTGCTACAATCCCCTGAGCACCACCCAGGCAGGCCAGCCATCTCCCTGTCACTACTCATGCACTCCTCCAATCACCCAGCCAGCACCATGTACTTATCCAACCACTCCGCCAAATCCCAAGCACTTATAAAGTCACCATGCACTCTCCTTGCAGTAGTCTAATCATCCAGTCAGTACCCATGTACTCATGCAATGACCCAGGCACTAACACATGCACTGCTACAATCCCCTGAGCACTACCCATGCAGTCCAGCCATCACCCCGTCATTTGCCATGCACTCCTCAAATCACCCAGCCAGCACCATGTACTTATCCAATCACTCCGTCAAAACCCAAGCACTTATAAATTCACCATGCACTCTCCTTGCAGCACTCTAATTATCCTGTCACTACCAATGCACGTATGCAATGACCCAGGCACTAACTCATGCACTGCTACAATCCCCTGAGTACTACCCATGCAGTCCAGCCATCTCCCTGTCACTACGCATGCACTCCTCCAATCACCCTGCCAGCACCATGTACTTATCCAATCACTCCGCCAAAACCCAAGCACTTATAAATTCACCATGCACTCTCCTTGCAATACTCTAATCATCCAGTCACTACCCATGTACTCATGCAATGACCCAGGCACTAACACTAGCAGTGCTACAATCATCTGTGCACTACTCATGCAGTCTTCTAACTACCTACACACTACTCATTCACTCTTTCAATTACACAGGTTGTACCCATGCAGTCCTGCAATCCCCCTGCCACTCCCTGTGCACTCGTCAAATGACCAAGCCAGTACCATGTTCTTATCAAATCACTCGGCAAAACCCAAACACTTATAAATTCTGAATGCACTCTCCTTGCAGTACTCTAATCATCCAGTCACTACCCATGCACTCATGCATTGACCCAGGCACTAACTAATACACTGCTACAATCCCCTGAGCACTACCCATGCAGTCCAGCCATCGCTCTGTAACTAACCATGCACTCCTCCAATCACCCAGCCAGCACAATGTACTAATCCAATCACACCTGCCAAAACCCAAGCACTTATAAATTCATCATGCACTCTCCTTGCAGCACTCTAATTATCCAGTCACTACCCATGCACTTATGCAATGACCCAGGCACTAACTCATGCACTGCTACAATCAACTGACCACTACCCATGCAGTACAGCCATCTCCCTGTCACTACACATGCACTCCTCCAATCACACAGCACCATGTACTTATCCAATCACTCCACCAAAACCCAAGCACTTATAAATTCACCATGCACTCTCCTTGCAGTACTCTAATCATCCAGTCACTATCCATGTACTCATGTAATGACCCAGGAACTAACACTATCAGTGCTACAATCATCTGTGCACTACTCATGCAGTCATCTAACCACCTACACACTACTCATTCGCTCCTTCAATTACCCAGGTTGTACCCATGCAGTCCAGCAATTCCCCTGTCACTCCCTGTGCACTCGTCAAATGACCAAGCCAGTACCATGTTCTTATCAAATCACTCCGCCAAAACCCAAACACTTCTAAATTCTCAATGCACTCTCCTTGCAGTACTCTAATCATCCAGTCACTACCCATGTACTCATGCAATGACCCAGGCACTAACACATACACTGCTACAACCCCCTGAGCACCACCCATGCAGGCCAGCCATCTCCCTGTCACTACCCATGCACTCCTACAATCACCCAAGGAGCACCATGTACTTATCCAACCACTCCGCCAAATCCCAAGCACTTATAAAGTCACCATGCACTCTCCTTGCAGTAGTCTAATCATCCAGTCAGTACCCATGTACTCATGCAATAACCCAGGCATTAACACATGCACTGCTACAATCCCCTGAGCACTACCCATGCAGTCCAGCCATCACCCCGTCATTTGCCATGCACTCCTCATATCACCCAGCCAGCACCATGTACTTATCCAATCACTCCGTCAAAACCCAAGCACTTATAAATTCACCATGCACTCTCCTTGCAGCACTCTAATTATCCTGTCACTACCAATGCACGTATGCAATGACCCAGGCACTAACTCATGCACTGCTACAATCCCCTGAGTACTACCCATGCAGTCCAGCCATCTCCCTGTCACTACGCATGCACTCCTCCAATCACCCAGCCAGCACCATGTACTTATCCAATCACTCCGCCAAAACCCAAGCACTTATAAATTCACCATGCACTCTTCTTGCAGTACTCTAATCATCCAGTCACTACCCATGTACTCATGCAATGACCCAGGCACTAACACTAGCAGTGCTACAATCATCTGTGCACTACTCATGCAGTCTTCTAACTACCTACACACTACTCATTCACTCCTTCAATTACACAGGTTGTACTCATGCAGTCCTGCAATCCCCCTTCCACTCCCTGTGCACTCGTCAAATGACCAAGCCAGTACCATGTTCTTATCAAATCACTCGGCAAAACCCAAACACTTATAAATTCTGAATGCACTCTCCTTGCAGTACTCTAATCATCCAGTCACTACATATGTACTCATGCAATGACCCAGGCACTAACTAATGGACTGCTACAATCCCCTGAGCACTACCCATGCATTCCAGCCATCGCCCTGTCGCTACCCATGCACTCCTCCAATCACCTAGCCAGCACCATGTACTTATCCAATCACTCCTCCAAAACCCAAGCACATATAAAATCACCATGCACGCTCCTTGCTGCCCTCTAATTATCCAGTCACTGCCATGCACTCATGCAATGACACAGGCACTTTCTCATGCACTGCTACAATCCCCTAAGCACTACCCATGCAGTCCAGCCATCTCCCTGTCACTACCCAGGCACTCCTCCAATCACTCAGCCAGCACCATGTACTTATCCAATCACTCAGCCAAAACCCAAGTACTTATAAATTCACCATGAACTTTCCTTGCAGTTTTCTAATCATCCTGTCAGTACACATGTACTCATGCAATGACCCAGGCACTAAGTGTACACTGTTACTGTTACAAGCACTACCCATGCAGTTTCCAATTACACAGGTACTATGATGCACTCTTGCAATCATCACCCATACATTACCTCTGTACTGATGCAATCTCCCAGTCATTACCCATACACTTATATAATCATCCAAGCAGTACCCATGCACTTTTCCAATCACCCACACAATGTCCTCGCTCTCATGCAATCACTTAGGTAATTTTTCTTTTTTTTACCAATAGATGTGGTTCTGTAAGAATTGTTTTGTTCTTTTTGACCAATTAAAAAAGAAATGTATTTTTAAACCTTTTTTCTTTTTTTGTATGTTTTTGATTTTTTTAAGAACATAACAAAATTAAAAACAGCAAACAAGCTGTTTCACAAAAAAGAAAAGCACATTATAAAAAAATTCACATATTTGTGCTTTTATGGCAGCTGAAACAATATCGATGCATTGTTCTGCCATGCAGAGTTTGGGGTCACACTTCTTGCAGCTGATCGCCACTTCAAAAAGTTCAGGTATGATGTGGGGCTTGGCGCTGGAGGAACTTGCTGCGAAGAGATAGAAGGGGCATTTGGATCTCGTTCTGCCACCTCAGCAAGCTGTCTCTTCCTCTCTTCTCTAGCCATGTGATTTGGGTGCACAGTTTCCAAATGCTTCTTCATGCTGCTCCCACATGAATACTTCTTCTCTGATCCTCTTTATAGTACACGTTGGCATAAGGTGGACGTAACTTTACTGGCGTTCACCTTTTTTTCTCCCTCCGGAACAGAAACAAATGCACACACAATACTCTACTTTCTCTTTTTGATGGGTTCAACAATTTCTTCATCCTCTTCTAAATCTAAGGGGTCAATTGTTGGATTATTGGAAGCCATAATGTTCACAAAAATAAAATCAATAAACACACAAAAGTAGAAAAGAAGAGAGAATCAACAAACAGGTCTTCTCTCCAAGGTAGCCAAATAATAAGAGGAATTTCACAAAGATGGAACCTCCCGCTTACAAAATGAAAATGATTTAAACCAATCACATTCTTTCTTTTCCTGCTGACACACTGTCGTGTAGGATGCGCGCACCCGTCACTTACACATCGCGCACCCGTGAAATATTGTATACATAATTATAAACTATAAATAAATGTTTATACAATATTTTACAGAGGATATTAGTAAAAGTGTTTATACAAATCTGATATTTGAACTTTATATAGTGAGATTTCCCACTTTCAAAATACACCGAAGTCGCGACCCTGGCGCGATCCCGGCGCGATCCCGGAAATACGTGGGGGGACGGGAATCTTACGGTACGTGTATACGGCGCACACGGGTGAAATTTCATATCGTTAATAGTATACTGAAAAAAATAGTTCATAAGTAGTGTTCTAAATTAAATTACTCAAACACTATAACCAAAAAATGTATTGATAATTTCTTTAATGGTATTTTCTACTTTTCAAATTATGCCGAAGTCGCAACCATGGCGCGATGCCGGCGTGACCTCAGTGTGACTTCTAAAATCTACGGTAGCACGGTGTGAGCAGCCATCGTGTCAGGTGCGTGTAGGATGTGCGACTTCTGTGAAGTAATAAAAAAGAAAAAAACAATGAATATAGTTTTCCAAACTATAAATTATTCTCAACTTTTGTTTAATATATATATATATATATATATATATATATATATATATATATATATATATATATATATATATGCAGTCAATTAAAAACCATAGGATTGAGGCATATTATACTTACAAATTCTCATTTTAAAATCCTTTGAAATTCACTGAAAAAAACATAGGTTGAAGGCCCGTTATAGTTAGAAATTAGCATTTAAAAAACCTTTTAAATTCTTTGAAAAAGCCATACGTTTCAGTTAGAAATTAGCATTTAAAAAAACTTTAGAAATTCACTGAAAAAACCACAGGTTTCAGGGACGTTATAGTTAGTTGGACATTTCACTCATACAAAACAAGAGAAATGTGGCTGTTATAGTTTGTAGAGCTAACTATAACTCGCGCCCCCGCAATGCACTACTGATGACGTCACATATTACATCATTCATGACATGGTCAGTGACATCACTTATGACATCACTGATGACATCTCAAATGACATCACTGATGACATCATCCACATGAAAATCTGATGCACCTCCTCACACCCTAATAGAACCTTTGATACACCCACTGTAAAATACAGACTACCATTTTTGAAACCATTGTCACACCAATACCAGTTACTACATATGCACTCACCGATTCCTAGGTCTACACACACATCCACTCATTCACCCATACAATCACTCATACATGCAGTCACTCATCAATACAGCCACTATCACATGCAGTCATACAGCCATTCAGACACTCATACAAATCGCCACTCATCCATAGAGTTACTCACACACCAATCATGGTAAGAATCAACCACACTTCCATTTACTCAACTATACAGTTATACACACACCACATCACTTATTCATAAGAAACAAATGCATATTTACTCTCTTATACAATCACTGATACAAGTACACACTCATTCATACAGCCACTCTCACAATCACTGAGTCTCACGTATAGTCATTTATATACTGCAACTCACACATACACTGCCTTTTACATAAGTAGTTACTTAGACATGTACCACTGAGATATCCATTCACTCACCAACACACCCATACACACACTAACCCACACATACAGCTTGTTCCACATGCACTCTTGAAGCCATACAACCAGTGAATCAACCACTCAAACATCTATGCACGGAATCACACACCTCCCACCTACCCACGCACATACTCAGGCACCCATACAAATACTCAGGCAACCATTAGATAACCCATATACATACTCATGTAGATACTAACCAACCCATGCAGCTGCTTAGACAACAACAGACAGACTGATACAGACATTCACACAGTTTAGTCACTAACCCATGAATTCAGTAAGACACATTTAATCACTCACTTAAACGGTCTGATCACATCTCAAATGACATCACTGATGACATTACTGATGACGTCATCCAGTGAATGTGTGTATCTTCAAAGTTTAAATATGTTTTATATATATATGCAAAGGTGTATTGAAGAATGAGTGGGTGTATAAGTGTCTGAATGGATGATTTAGTAGGAGCACGACTGCATGGGTTAGTGAGTAAACTGTGTAAATGTCTGTATCAGTCTGTCAGTTGGTGTATAAGTGGCTGCATGGGTTGGTGAGTAGCTACATGACTGTCTATATGGGTTATTGATTGGTTGTCTGAGTATCTGTATGGGTGCATGAGTGTCTGTGTGAGTGGGTGGGGGTGGGTGACTCTGTGCATAGATGTGTGAGTGGGTGATTCACTGGGTGTATGGGTTCAAGAGTGCATCTGTGAAGGGCTGTATGGGTGGGTGAGTGTCTGTATGGGTGTGTTGGTGAGTGAATGGATGTCTCAGTGGTATATGTGTGAGTAACTACATATGTGAAAGGCAGTATATGTGAGTGTTGGAGAATATAGATTACTATACGTGAGAGTGAGTGATTTTAAGAGTGGCTGTATGGATGAGTGTGTGCTTGTATCAGTGATTGTATAACAGAGTAAGTATGTGTTCGTATTTGTATAAATAAGTGAGGTGGTCTGTGCATAACTGTATAGGTGAGTAAATGGGTGTGATTGATTCTTTGCATGACTGAGTAGTTGTGTGAGTAAGTCTATGGATGAGTTGTGGTGTGTGAGTGTATGTATAGGTGTATGAGTGCATATGATAGTTTTGTATTGATGAGTGACTGCATGTATGAGTTACTGTATGGGTGAATGAGTGGATGTGTGTGTGTTGACCTAGGAATCACTGAGCGGGAATGTACTAACATCTATTGGTCTGTCTATGGTTTCGATATTGGTAGTCTGTATTTTAGAGTGGGTGTATAAAAGGTTTTATTCGGGTGTAAGGAGGTGCATCAGATTATCACATGGATGATGTCATCAGTGATGTCATTTGAGATATCATGAGTGATGTTATCAGTGATGTCGCTAACCATGTCATGAGAGATGTAATCCGTGATGTCATTAGCAGTGCATTGGGGTGGCGCAAGTTATAGTTATCTCTACTAACTATAGCAGCTGAATTTCTCTGGTTTTGTACGAGTGAAATGTCCAACTAACTATAACGTCCCTGAAACCTGTGGTTTTTTTCAGGGCATTTCTAATGTTTTTTAAATGATAATTTCTAACTATAACGTCCCTGAAACCTATGTTTTTTTCAGTGAATTTCCAAAGTTTTTTATATGCTAATTTCTAACTATAACGTCCCTAAAACCTACAGTTTTTTCAGTGAATTTCTAAGGTTTTTTAAATGCTAATTTCTAACTATAATGTCCCTATTAAGTCCCCTTGAATCCTGAGGGTCCCGTGGGGCAAACTAGCCCACCAGGTACCTCCAGTAAGCGCCACAGAGCTGCGTTGCAGAGAGGTGTTCCGAGGCTATGCCCCTTTTTACACCACGCTGCAAACGCGGCTTCTGGTGCACTGCTGCTCATAGGATGAAGTCCACTCGTGTCCTGAGGTCCTCAGGACACAAGAGGATCTCATCGCCCCACCAGCAGTGCACCAGAAGCCGCGTTTGCAGAGTAGTGTAAAAAGGGGTGTGGCCTTGGACCGCCTCTCTGCAACGCAGCTCAGTGGCGCTAACTGAAGGTGCCTGGTGGGCTAGTTGGCCCCCAGGGACCCTCAGGATTGAAGGGGACTTAATCCCCCAATTTACAATGCACCAGGGGGCAGTTTGCACACTTGTTATATCAGGCCCGCCCCCTCCCTGCACCACTGTGCAAACACGCCCCCTGCCACGTTGTAACTTGGGGGATTAAGTCCCCTTGAATCTTGAGGGTCCCTGGGGGAAATAACACTGAGACATATATGGGAGTTGAGAGTCACTTGTTAGTAGCAACTGTGGCTCAGATTCTAGAATGGTTTAAACGTTCACCTCGCGCGCTCACCTAATTTTATTAATGGTTTGAAGTCGAGTGCACTATACTGAAGGATTCCTTAAACTACTGACAGGAATCGTGTACGCTGTGTTTTAACCTGTGATTGTCTCTTCCCGGGGGCTGTAAATGTTTACTAGGTGTATTTTGTCAGTCTCAAATTTCACTAGTGTGTGACTACAAAGGACCCCGCCCTCTCTGTGACCATGATGTTGGTAATACCTACTCTTTAGGGAAAGGGACGTATGCTTTTCAAATTACTGATAATAATCACAGTAGTACCAAATATATTAGTGTCACACAGGCTAGGGGCCTTAGCACTATAGATCACGAAGAACTCTTCCTTTTGGATTTTAACTATAGTACAATCACCCTTGTTTTTCAACTGTAGTGATCACAGGCTGCACCAAGACCTTAGACGTCCTGAGCCAAATTAAATACAATTGCTTATATATACAACTGTGATATCTGAGTAATTAGTATACCCCGTATTTTCTTTTGCCTTCTCTATTTTAGGTGACAAGGACAAATCACTCAACCACAGGCAGGTAATTATGGTAAGACCTAAGTGGGGAATCCAGCGTATCGTAGCCTAATCGGTTCTATAATTTGGACTCGAATCTAAGTTTCTCTCATAGGGATCCGTATGCCCTGACGAATGCCTCAGACCGTTTAGACTTGCTAAAGTGGGCGGAAACATGTTGGCAAAATTTTGGGTGTGTGGCATTGTACTCCAGTACCCAAAACCTTCTTCATTTTCAATCTTACCTAGTGTTCCACTAATAGAGGTAAAATCACCTAGGGACTCTAAGGTATTTGTAAGATTTTCATCTGGACCCCCTGTTATTTGGTGTTGTCCAGTAAGACTTATTCAAGAACTCCCTCCTTACTAGTCAGTCTTCGAGGAGGTTGAGCCTGCCCAGGTGGCATTGTCCTACCAGGGTGGGGAGAGGATTCCTATGATTAAGCATGACCCTAATAAGTGTGTGAGGTTTCCTTTTCCATTTAGGATTACTTTCCCATAAGCCAGGATTCGGAGGTTTCAGGTCTGCAAAGTTTGCATTGACAACAGAGCCTACAGTGTTGTGACTGTGAGTACACTTTTTGTGTATCGCTGTCACCGCACAACTATATTGTGTTATATGGTATTTGGATGGATGAACGGTGCTATACCCTTCTCTTCCCTTTATAGTGTTTCCCCACATGGGAACAGTCCAGCCCAAACTGCCAAGCCAGGTCTTCCCTGGATCGGAAATAAGCATCCTGGGACCGGTTTTGGGGTAACACCCCTCATCAGCCAGGCTAGCTTAAATCCAGTGGCAAAGTGACCCACGTCTGGGCATACCTAGCCATCTTAGGGCAAACAAAGCAAATACAAGGAGATGATCCCAGGATGCTTGTTTCTGGTTCAGGTAGGACCTAGTCTGGCAGTCCGGGCTGGACTGTTCCCGTGGGGAACAGGTCTAGACTGATTTGCATACGGCTGGGTCTAAACTGGAATGGCATAGCGTGGGAAAAAATGATGGGTTTAACCCAGATCTGTGACTGGGGGTGAATATTTTATCCATTCAGCATTCTGTCCATCATCTCTTTTTATATTTGTTGCACTAAGTGGGAAGCGTATGCCCAGACGTGGGTCCCTTGCTTGCTACACCACCAGATTCAAGCTAGCCTGGCTGATGAGGGGTGGAACCCCAAAACCGGTTCCAGGATGCTTGTTCCTGCTGCTGGGAAATTTGAAGTGGAGATTGGTATTGCTGATCCAAAGCAGCTTTGTCCGTACCCCATCCTCACCGCACTCCCACCAAAAGGCATGTCACAATAGGGACGTGGGTTTTCAGGCAATAGCTTTGGAGCCTTTCTGAAAAGAAACTTGTAAGGAAGACTAGAAACCATTCTGAAATCTGGAATATCTTCTTTTCATCCACCTTATTTTGAATTAAGTCTATCTGCTCAGGACTGAACAATTTAGGTGTCATGTAGCTGCCAGAGAAGCACATGAAGTGCTAGCTGCTGGCCACAACTGATCAAAAGTAGTATTGGATAGAAAAAGAGCCATAAGTAGACAAAGGATCATTTTCATGGAGACAGTAAAAGAGATTGTGAAAGTCTTTTAGTTTTTGCTGCAAAAGCAGCATAGGTTTCTGCTTGTATCACAAAACTGTAAGTTGTATATCAATGTTTTAAGGAACTTTTCCATTTCCTATCCACCTGGTCAAGTACAGAAGCATCTTCTAATGCCAAGGAAGATATCCATCCACACTGGTGAGAACTGAATTAACATTATGGGTCTGTTTCACAAACTGCATTTTGTAGTATTTTTTGAAAAAACATACTACAAATTGTAATTCACAAACTATATGTGGAGTTGTACGCCTCTGCATTACCTATACTTGAAGTGGGAAAATGGGTAGACTTACCAAAGGGGATGGATTATTGAGGAGTAAGAGGGGAATAGGGAGAGACGGGGAGGGGTTTAGAGAGGGGTGCCACCTACCCACACAAGAGTAAACCAATTACAATACTCTAGGGGTGGAGACATGTAATTTACATTTATGTAACAAGTGTACACTCAGAGTTTGTGAATAACTAAAGTGTAAACATTCTCAAAAGTGAAAGTTACCTGTGTCAATCTGGCGTTTGTATTTAATGGAATTATTCCTCAAAATCTAAAATCATGTAGCTTACACAGAATTGTGGGAAAACAGGTTTGTAAGTATCTCCACTGTTTGAAGGGAATACCTTTAATGATTCTTTAATAGCTCGCTAAAACATAGTTGTTTCTAAAACGAATCCTGGGCAGGGAAGGTCCGATCAAATCTCCGTTTATTATCAGTTTGGCACATGAACAGAACCAGTGAGCTTTCCCTTCTAAGAATTCCCCATGGGTATTTCCCTAGCTACAGCACCTACGCAGCACAGAATAATCACAAACAAAGATTAAAAGAAAAAGAAAAGAAAAGTAATTATGTTCCTGCAGCGTACATCTCTGCAGGGGGCAGAAGCCAATGCGGGAGGCTAAATGGAGAAGATGGAGGAAGGAGGGAGTCTAACTGATGGAAAGAAAGAAGAGACTCCTGTCTGTAATGTCCGGCGCGCGCGAGGCGTTCTAGCCTTCTGCGCTGCTGGGGTGCGCTAGCGCTGACGCGTGACGTCAGACGCTGGTGAATATAAATAAAGAGCCGTGGCCTCTGCGCGGCAGTCGGGAGCCGCGTGTAAAGCATAAAGTACCGGCTCCTGTAGTTATTTAGCGCAAGCACGCAAATATGCAAATTAGCGCATCCAAAACGCTACACTGGCGACGAGGGGTGTTTTGAGCCCTGCATCTGCTGTATGTGCCCCCACTGTGAGGTGCAGCTACCACCCATGTCACCTGGGCCTGTGAGTGGTGTCCCATCCCAGAGATGACCCTGCTGAGCCTGCTGGTAGTTCCTGGGGGAGACACAGGGAGAGCCTGGGAGCCCCATCATTGTAGCCTGTGAGGAGTATGTCACGCCTGTGTGGTGGCAGGCCCGATGCCACGAGGAGCCCGCCGACGGCCGCCCTATACCCCAGAGCAGGCCCAGGACCGGTGGGAGCGCCCAGGACCCTGAGGACCCTGATGCTGGCTCCCGGAGGTACGTGTGCCCACTCGATGGTGTAGAGGCACAGAGGGGGACCACGCTCGACGCCCACAAGGGGGTGCCCACCACTCGTTTTCGATGAAGGGGAGAAGCAGCCGGCTTCCACCGCATGCTGCGCACGTGCCAAGATGGCATCGATTCCCGCCATTGAGCCGTTTGTCGTTGACGGTGCCCCGTCGTCCCTTGCTCCGCGCTGGAGGGATTGGACAGACCGCCTACAAATATATTTTGAGGGGGCAGGCATCTCGAGGGAAAGGCGCAGAGCATTGCTACTCCACCTAGGAGGCAAAGACATCCACCGCATCTACAAAACCCTCGTGGAGGCGATGCCAAAGACTTACCTCACGCTGCTAAACGCTCTAAACGCCCATTTCGAACCCATGGCGAATAGAGACTATGAAAGATTTATCTTTCGTCAAGCCAAGCAGGAGGCAGAAGAGTCCCTAGATGCGTACCACGGCAGACTGAAGGAGTTAGCCAGCACGTGTGGATTCCGAGATGAGCAGGAGGAGATCCGAGGGCAGATCATACAAGGGTGCTACTCGTCCAAGCTCCGGGTCACGGTCCTCCAGGAAGAAGGAAAGCCCCTAGCGGACATCCTCACTCTAGGACGGTCGAAGGAGCTCTCGCAGGCGAGGGCCTCGCACATGGAAGCAGCCCTGCATCGCCCCCGTGAAGACTGAACAAGTGCAGGTGGCGGAAGCGGTGAATGTGGTACGGCCCAAAGTGAGACCGGCCGGAGGGTAAAGACAACTGGAGATGAAGAAAAAAGAATGCGGATACTGCGGCGGCCAGCCCCACCGCATGCAAGACTGTCCAGCCAGAGGGAAAAAGTGCAGCGCCTGCGGGTGGATGAACCACTTTGCGGCGGTGTGCAGGTCCACCAGAGTCAAGAAAGAGGTGGCCCATGCGGTGCAGGAGGGGGCGGATAGCGAAGACATGGACGATGACACCAAAGAGTACCCAGTCCACTATGTGTTCGCGATCAACCAGCCACAAAAGAAGAAGCTCAGAATTCCAAAATGTCGCATCTTGGTCCAACAACAGGAGGTAAAAGCGACCATTGATACCGGGGCGTCCATTGAGCTGATGGCCGCCAACGTCTATCACCAACTACGCACCAAACCTCCGCTGCGAGAGGCAAAGATCCGAGTATTTGCGTACGGCCAGAAGACGCCCATCCCTCTCATCGGGTGTTTCAAGACAGAACTGCAACATGGGGAGAGGAAAATAAGCACCACCATCTATGTCACAGAAGAGGGCAGTGGGATATTGCTGAGCGGGCAATCGGCCAAAGAACTGAGACTGATATCGTTTGCCATGGCGGTCCTAGAGGAGGAGCTGGATACCATCATGGAAGAGTTCGGGGAAGTCTTCAAAGGAATCGGGTGCCTGAAAGGGAAGGAAGTGTCCTTACATATCGATCCATCTGTCCAACCAGTGGCGCTGAGGCACAGGCGAATTGCGTTCCATCTGAGGCAAAAGGTCGAGGAGGAGCTGGAGGCCCTGGAGAGACAAGGCATCATAGAAAAGGTCAGCGGGCCAACCCCATGGGTATCCCCGATCGTCATTGCCAGGAAGCCGAAACAGCCAGGACAAGTCCACATCTGTGTGGATATGCGCCTCCCCAACGCCGCAGTAAAAAGGGAACGACACCTGACGCCCACCATTGATTACATCTTGGGAGTGCTGAACGGGGCCAGGTGGTTTTCGAAAATGGACCCACGATCAGGCTATCACCAGCTGCCACTCCATCCGGACTCGAGGTACATAACCACCTTCTCCACACACGTGGGCCTCAGACGGTATCGGCGTCTCAACTTCGGCATCTCGAGTGCCGCCGAGGTATTCCAAAATACCATTAGAGAAGTCCTCAGCGGACTCCCTGGAGTGCTCAATGTGAGTGACGACCTGCTGATATATGCGTCAACCATAGAGGAACACCACCAGTGGTTGAGAGGAGTCCTCAAAAGGATCCAGGAGTCAGGACTGACCCTGCACCGGGAGAAGTGCCAATTCTTGCAGAACAAGATTAGTTTCTTCGGGTACACCTTCTCGGATCAAGGAGTGGCCCCAGACCCGGACAAGGTGAAGGACGTCCAAGAAGCCCCAGCCCCAACAAACATCTCAGAAGCCAGGAGCTTCCTGGGCATGGTCAATTTCTGTGGCCGCTTTATTATCCCTGACCTCTCCAACCTCACCAAACCTCTCAGGGAGTTGACCACGTCATCGACCACATGGCAGAAGGGCCCGGAACAAGAGCAAGCGTTCCAAGCAACGAAGGCCGCCCTCTCGGCGGACACCACCTTATCGTACTTCGACCCTGCGAAGCCCACCAACGTGGCGGTGGACGCAAGCCCTTTTGGTCTGGGAGCAGTGTTAGCTCAACTTCAGAGCAACGGAGAGTGGGCCCCCATCGCCTACGCGAGCAGGTCACTGACCGAGACAGAGCAGCATTACTCGCAAATCGAGCGAGAAGCCATTGCCATTCACTGGGCCTGCAGACACTTTCACGTATATGTGTATGGCCACCACTTCACGGTGGCAACTGATCATAAGCCCCTCATACCTCTCTTCCAAGGGTCAGCATCGAAACCACCACCCCGGATCAAAAAGTGGATACTCCAATTACAAGGGTACGACTACCGGGTGGAGTACAAACCGGGGGCCACGAACCCGGCGGACTATCTGTCAAGGCACCCACGGAAAGCCACCACGGAAGAAAGGGAAGAGGCAGAGGACACAGAGGAATATGTCCGGTATGTGATGGAGCGGTCACGACCCCTACCGATGAGCCTAGCTGCAATCATAGAAGCGTCGAGAGGCGATGAATGCTTGAGAGCAGCGGCAGAGGCCGTCAGGTCGGGGGATTGGAGAGCAATCCAAGAATCGCTAGGTCGGAGGACACCCCAAGCCAAACTGACACTGGAATCCATCTTGAGAATAAAGGGTGAACTGTCCGTCGACAGCCAAGGATGTCTTCTACGAGGCCCTAGACTGGTCATGCCGGCCAGCCTTGCTCAGCAGGCAGTAGACCTAGCCCACAGGGGGCATCAAGGAATGGTGAAAACTAAGGGCAGCCTCAGAGCCAAGGTATGGTTCCCTGGCATGGACGCTATGGTAGAGCAGACGGTGAGAACCTGCACTTGGTGCCAAGTGGCAGGACAGCCGGATCGCCCTCAGCCAGTGGCAACCGAAGCAAACCCCCAGAGGCCGTGGGAGTGCGTGAGTGCCGACTTCGGACACCTCCCAGATGGACGTTACGCACTAATAATCATTGATGACTTCACCAAATATCCAGAGGTCGAAATAGTGGGGAGCCAGACAGCCAACGAGGTGATAGCAAAATTCGAGAAAACCATCGCCACTCATGGCATATTTGAAGTGGTCAAGACTGACAACGGACCCCCCTTCCAAGGGCAGGAGTTTGCAGAGTACCTCAAGAGTTGGGGGATCCATCATCGCAAGGTGACACCACGCTGGCCCCAAGCCAACGGAGAGGTGGAGAGATTTATGAGGACACTCAATGAAACCATACGCATAGCCATGGCGGACGGGTCTCCATTGGAAAGGGCGATTTACAGTTTCCTGAGGGAATACCGGATGACCCCCCATGTCACAACAGAGGCAGCGCCGGGAACGGCCACCATGGGAAGAATAGTGAGTGACACGATTCCCCACCACCTGACTTGGGTTCCGGTACAAGCCAGTAATGAGAAGACTCTGGCCAATTGGACGCGCTCGAATGATCAAGCCAGCCGACGGAGGGGAGCTAAGGAGTCCACGATCCAATGGCAGAATCAGGTGTATGTGAAGGACCGCTACCCAGGAAGCAAATTCAGACTCCCTTTCGAACCACGACCATGGATCGTCACCCGCCGATGGTGACCGCTCAAAGAGGAGCTGAAACTGTTACCCGAGATGTGTCCTTTTTCAAGAAAGTCCATCCTGGGACGCCTTCACGCCCCGGGGCCGAGCCAGGGGGACCAAGCCCCGACCGACTGAGTGGAGACCAGGAGGGGGAGGAAGGTCCGAGTGAAGATTGTGACTCCCAGTCTCTACCAGCCACACCCGGGGGTAACCTGCCCGGCTGCTCCCCGTCCCGGGAGGAGCGTAACACCCCAAAGCGCAGGACCCCCGAGGTGGCCTTATCCAGAGGCGGCCAATTCCGCTACAGTCTGCAGAAGAACCCCGCACCATCATCCCAGTTGGCGGACTATATGGTGTAACCTGCAAAGACTGGCAGACTGGTAACAGATTCATCGTTCATTTGCATTTTGTGTTTATTGGTTGATGTTTTATAAAGGTTGGAAGGAGTGCAATGTCCGGCGCGCGCGAGGCGTTCTAGCCTTCCACGCTGCCGGGGTGCGCTAGCGCTGACGCATGACGTCAGACGCTGGCGAATATAAATAAAGAGGCGTGGCCTTGGCACGGCAGTCGGGAGCCGCGTGTAAAGCATAAAGTACCGGCTCCTGTAGTTATTTAGCGCGAGCGTGCAAATATGCAAATTAGCGCATCCAACACGCTACACTGTCAGAGAATGTTAGTCTTTCCTCTCAGTTTTCATTTCTATGGTAACTTTCTCGAGGAGGTGTATGGCTTCAAGTAAGTAAGGATTTGGACAACGTAATGTATTTTTGAACTTACCGTTCAATGCAGCTTGCATTGAAACAAAGAGAGCCCAAATAACTCACTTTGAGTCTTTCGCCCCATTTACACCTAGCCCGTACGACTTAACAGTCACCCAACCGCATAGCTTGAAACGTATGCCTTTCAGGAGGGAGACTCTCAGCCCTTCCTGATTTTCCACGAGCCAGCACTGAGCCTGAAAAGGCTTTTTTTACTTCCAGTATTTCCCTTATAAGTAGGAAGCTGGCTGGAAGTCAAATCCAGTAGCTGGGCCTGATCACAGGTATGTGTAAGACCGGTCATCTATCAAATAAGGAACATAAGAGGGAACTATAACCAGGATGCCCTCCACTCAAGAATTTTAAAAAAACAAGAACTGGTTAAGCAAAAAACATAACTAATGTGCTAATTTTGAGACTATTGGCTCGTGGGCTTTCGACCTGTTTTGGGTGGTTGAGGAATTTTTAATATGACTAACACATATGGGTGGGCATGACTATATTAGCAAGCATTGCCTCACCAAGGAGTAAGACATGATACTCATTTGGTAAAAATTGTTCGAAATAGTTATGTGTTTTTTATAACTAGGTCTTGATTTTTGAAATATTTAAGACCGGTCCAGGCCAAGACTTGACCAAGTCCTTTCTTTCTTCTTGTGGACGCCTATGGAGTACTTTCTCATGTTTGTATTTCTCAACAGATTTCCCTTTAGCAAGCGCTCAAAAGGAACAATTTGATGGAATATGCATGCGCTGAATCACAGAGAAATTATCCCATTTCAAAGAATCCTCTTTACCTGTGTTTTTTTAAATTTTGCTTGCCATTTGGCGCTTTGTAAAAAACAGAAGCACTCTCTCCTATGGTAATGAGAAACGCTGTCTGGTCCATAAATCATGTATTTGCCCATGCATTACTTCTGTTAGTAATATAACGTGTTGCTTTATTCTAGCTCAATATTTTTACCTTGCCACTGTTGCAAAAATACTCTTTTGTACCATTCTTGCTGCCTGCATAACACGTAACGGAGGATGCATATTTTCTTCGAGTCCATCTTACATAAACATGTTTGCACCATGTTGCAAAATGGAAAAATAGATGTAAAACTATTGCAAAATGAAATATAATGCGCATGTGTCCCTTATAGATCATTTTACATATCTAATAAGGTGTAAAACAAGCAAATAATTTATCAATGAATAGCATTTAATAAAGAAACTTAATTTGCAGTGTTTATGGTATTTTTAAAAGTAACTGAGCAAACTCTTTTTACCTCGAGCTCAATTTACCTTTCATATTATAACAGTGGACAAATGTATTTGTTCTGGTTCTTATTGAAGCACACTAAAATAGAGAAGATTCAATGTGTCCAATGTTTGTCCTGGTGCAAAAATCCTTAACAACTAAAATACGGGTGGTACGGTAACAAGCATGATATGGGTCCTATTGCAAGTAAAGTACTGACACTACCCCAAGTTGGGTAGTAAAGTGCACTTATAATTGGGGTGCAGAGGTCCCCCCACACTTGCCGACCCTGATGCTGCTTCACCGACTGCACTTATGATAGCTGCATGCCTATACTAGTTTTTGGATCCCCCTTTGTGGGGTGGGGAGGTTTGGCCTAGCTCTGCTGCATCTCCTCTGACCCACACTACAGTACTTAACAACCTCGGAGTAAAGTTTGACCACAACCTGCCTTTTAAATCATAGGTGAAGAGCGTAGTTGGGACCTGTTTTGTCCTTCTACGGCTCTTGACAAAGTTCTTGTTCCTTTTTCCGGCCCCTTGCCAGAAGATGGTAGTCCATGCCCTCATAACATCTTGGCTGGACCATGCCAATGCATTACACTAGGGTCTCTCTTTGTGCCCACTTAAGCGACTCCAGTGGTGCAGAATGCTGCAGCCTGGCTCCTGTTGATCATCCTGAGGAACATCTCATTTCAGGTCCATCTCAAAGAGTTGCATTGGCTTCTCATCTTGTTAGAGTGAAGTTAAAGGGACTGGTGCTAGCCCATAGAGCCTTCTTTGGAATAGACCCTAAACATCTAACCAAGTGAATTCCTCATTCTCATCAAGAACTCTATGGTTGGCTGATGCATTGCTGGCAGTACTGCCTAAGACGAAGAGGAAGAAATGGGGAGGCACTTCTATTGATTTGATTATGTAGTGGAAGTTTACTCCATTCCAGTGGCAGCTAGTGAACTTTAAAAGTGGTGTGGTATAAATACCTACTTTGCATATGATCGAGTGTGCAAGAAAGCAAAGTGAGCAATCTCAACTCACAAGAGGAGTGTTCCACAGTGGCAGCCAGCACAGGTAAACGCGGTGAGAGGGGCGGGGGCAGAGCGGGGGGAAGTCGACAGATGACGGAATAGGTATAATTGAATAAATAAATAACAACTATTGCACAATCTATAGGCTCCCACCCCCCTCCCCCCCAGCTGCGCCCTCCCCCACCCCACCGCACTTACCAGGGTGTTCCCCAACTAAAACATTTAGAAATTTTGACGCAAATAGGGTCAAATTGTGCATTAAAAACAAGGTGGCAAATCACATGCCAAGACACCAAGCAGGCTTAGCCAATTATACATGCTCAGGCCACCTGCAGCAGTTGTGATAATTACATTGAAAGCTTTATCACTATAGACAAAAATGCCTCCCCTGCACTCATTAAATAGCAACCACAGCAGAAAGTGCAATGTGGTAGCCAACAACCAAATCAAAAAAGCGTCTCTAGTTCCACATGAGTTTTCTTTCAAATACAAGCCTTAAAATATTTTGAGAAATTCAGTCATTTTGTCTGAAACCTCATATTTTCAGTTTCTGAAAATGTGAAATATGGAATGATTATTTCGCACAAATAAACACATTTTGCTAAACAGAAACTTTAAATTGTACTGCATGTATAATCAGTTTTTGCCATGAAATACTAGTGTTTCATTTTAGTGAATGCATATGTAATCCCGAAAAAGCAGCTTGTCAAATTCAAAGTCAGCTTTATTCGGTTATCATAAAACAACCATAAAAGCAGAAACACTTAAATAAATACACTTTTCATGACCATAAAACAGTAAGCGAAAAAACAATTGATTGTGATCATTACTGTGCAAACATAATTTTCCTCGACCATAAAAGAACTTGCAGTAAATCGATAAGCAGTTCAGCTTTGGCAGAAACAATAGTGCTGGCCGGCATTTCTAAAGTTAGGGTTACGTAAGGTGGGTTAAATGACGCGCCTGTGAGGCACAGCATAAAAGGAGCAGAAAAACATAAAGGGCAGAGTTCAGTGCCTAGAAATGACATTGCACGGGCAATTGGTCAGAGCCTTTGACCAGTCGTTTCTGTCAGGAAAAGTGACTATGTGATTAAAAATGTCTGAAATGTGTGAAAACAAATCTATGCTTTTGGTTGTGTATTGCAGTGAAGCATGGCTGAACACCATCCCTGCGCAATGCCAACTGGTTATTAATGAAACAGGGCTTAACCATGTCCCTGGAGAACCTTTGATCTTTAAGAAAAGATAGATATTGCTGTTGCTGATCTTTTCTACTGATATATGTAAAATATCAGGTGAGTTGAAGTATTCAGCATGACCCATATTCACACAGAATTGTCTAAACCAGGAGAACGCTCCAGACCTGCTCAGCTTTAGACAATCGTTAAGGATCGACCAATTTAAAATGGTAAAATCACTAGTCCACACTTTGTGCCAAAGTAAAATCGGCTGAATGTTGATCAAATCAGATAAAAACAGGGCGCTGAGTTCAGCATGATATCAAAAAGTAGAACAAATAACTGTGACAGCCAAAAGATTTCTAAAGAAGGCGTTCTCTAGTGACTGGAGCTGGGTGATGTTGTTTTAGCCTCAGATAACCACTCCGTATTGGGCCACAGATCCACATTTAGTATTGTAAATAATTAACATTTCACTGAGTGACTTATTTCCTAGCTTGGTAGTGAAGTTAACCATTGCAGAAATGGATTTGTTAAGATATTGCTTTCTGGTATCAGCTGCTGGGGACCATGAGCCACCATCATCAAATAAAATGCCCAGGTAACATAAAGTCGGGGTAACACTTTCGAATGTGCCTCCCACATTTCATTATGAAGGTTTTACCTATATTGACCCTCAGACCAAGATCAGACATGAAGCAGATGAAACCTTTAAGTAGCTACTGCAACCCCAGGTGTGTGAGGGACATTAATATGGCGTCGTCGGCATAGAGCAGGCATGGTATGGGTCTATGGGCGATCCAATTGGAGAGGAGTGAGAGTTCCTTGGTATGCCTGTCCTTAGTTAATAGGGATATCAGTGTTTCCAATTGTCATTAGTAAATGGGAAACCCCTAACCGATTGAGTCTGTATGTAGGTGTAAAGGCAAGGACAAGTGGATGTTATTGAAATATTTCTTCAATTCCAGTAGAAAAGATTGGTAGTATCACAAATTGCATTTTAGTTTCGTCTTCATTTTTCATTTTCCATAGTGAGCCAAAACTCCAATGTGATGCTTTAAAGTCAGAATCATGGGTTCTAAGGGGCATGTCAGCAAGGGCAGGCGATAATTATCGCTCAGCGCGCCTAGCGCGAGGATAAATATTGCCAGCTAGCACTGAATTTTATCGCTGAGATAGCGTGCTATCAGCAACGCTTATCTCAAAAGCGATAAAATTCCAGGCGCAACCTGCCAAATGTGCGATTATCGCTGGAAATCCAGCAATAATCGCACAACGTTTGGCGATAGCTTGCTGATAGGGTAGGGCAGACTTAATCACGATATCCACTTTCCATTGGATATCATGGCTAAGTTAAACTAAAAGCAGGCGTAAGGAGAGTAGCGATAACCATGGTTAGCGCTACTTTTCTTATCGCTATGCTTGTTAGCGTGCCCATTGATAATTGGAGAAATGTCGGTTAGCGACATTTCTCCAGTTATTTTGGGATGGAACGCCCACTTTGCATCTCATTAGAGATGCAAAGTGGGGCGTTGTTGTGACGGGCGTTAAGTCAGCAAAGCACACGATAGCGTGTCTTTGCTGATAAGGCGATGAAATTATCGCAGCTTTTCAGCCAAAAACAGACGCAAAAGCGGCGATAATTTTACAGCACCTCCTTGTTGATATGCCCCTAAGAACACAGCCAAGGAGTGTTTCACCCCCTACTGGCGCGCAGGCCTGGCACTTTTTCAAGGCAGTTCAAGGCAACCCATGAAAATTGTCTGGTTGTCGGTGGGCTCAGAAGTCTGAGACTTGTAAGAAGCAGGGTGTAGTTTTCAATAACCATGTCAGGCTTCAATTGAGCAGGCGTCAGGAAGTTCTGAGCAGTCCAGAGGATCAGTATAATGTGCGGTCCATATTAGCACTCCGAATCTGCCTCCCGCACTTCATTATGAAGGTTTTGCCTATATTGACCCTCAGACCAAGATCAGACATGAAACAGACGAAGCTGTTAGCAGGAATGGTATGGGTCTATGGCCGATCTAGGGGGAATCACTACAGGTACTACTTAGTACAGAGGCTAACTTATTTATGAACAATGTAAATAAAAAGGGCATGAGTACACAGTCCTGTCTGACACCTCTCTCGAGGTTAAAGGTACTAGTGCATTCATCCGCAAGTCCAAAACATACTCATACCACCACCAGAGTAAATAGCTCTAATGATGATCGGAGGATCCACCCCCAGTTCTTCTAAGAACGCCCATAATTTACTATGGAGAACACAATCGAATGCACTCAATAAATAGATGAATGCCAAGAACAGGTGGCCTTTCTTCAAAATGGTATATTTGCCAGTGAGTAGATTGAGGTTTAACCCCTGCTTGATGGTCCCCATGCCTTTTCAGAAGCCATACCAAAGGTTCGAGAGAATATCGTTGGAGTCTGCCCACTCTTCAAGTCAATTCAACAGGATTCTCCCTGCCACTGTGACCGAAGAGTCGAGAAGTGATATGGGATGGTAACAAGTGGGGTCGGAAACAGTCACCTTTCTTGAAGATTGGTACAATAGTGACCTCCGACCAGATTTTAAGGGTGCCGAAAGGACAACAAGCCCATAAGACCTTAGTTAAAATAGTGCCCCAGAAAGCAGCATTTTACTTAAACATGTCACTGGGGATGCTGTCAGGTCCAGGAGCTTTACCGCCATTACTTTCAGCTATGGCCTTAATAATTTCATCCAGATAAAAGTGAAGGTGTCTTGAAGCAAAAGACTCAGATTCATTGGTGGAGTGATCAGATCCCTCGGGCAGCTGGGTAGAGTTAGAATAAATCTTAGTAAAGTGCGAAATCCACTCAGACTCATTGATTGCTGCCTCATGTTTTGGTGCGCAGTCATTCTTTTAATGACGGGCTGTTGGTGATTGGCAGCAGTAATTGTGTGGCCGGAGATGTCCCCTGAAACTGTAGGCGCCAGTGTGACTAAATGAGAATAATTAGCAACATCTCCAACAGTGTGATGCAAGAGCCAAGCCTCTGTTTGACAGAAGTAATTTGTTTATGCAGAGCACCCATTTCTCTACCTAACTAGTTTGATATTGAAGAGTATGGCTTATCTTGCACAATAGATGTTGTTAGTTTGCGTTTTCCCATTGCAGGTACTAGGAGAAGAGAGTAAGGGCCAAAGGGGGACCCAACCCAGGCCGTGTCCAGGTTTTATAAAGCGCTCACCGGCACCAACATTGCTGAAATATGGCTACCATCACTTTGGTCTGTTACCTGGGGCCTCGGCTTTGTGTAAGTCTTTCCCACACTGCAGGGGCCAAGTGCGGTCTTATAAAGTGCCCCCCAATTGCAATAAAACTGCAGAAATGAGGCTCTTGCTGCTTCAGGCTGTTCCCCTGGGAACTCAGCTCTGTGAAAGCTTGTCATTTTAACAACACACCCTGTGGGAAATTTGCCATCTTTGCATAGTCACCCCAGATTTATTGCCTTTTAGTTCAACCCTATTTTTTTGGTTGTAGAACACTCTGCACTTTTTCTCCAGCTATCCAGTGGTTAAGTGCCTATGCTCCCCCTTTCAACACAGAAGTCAGAAGGAAAAATCTTGGACCGTATGAAGCTGGTTACTGTATCTGACCCTGTGTGCCATCGCGGTCAGCGTCAAATTAGACCTAGTCCCTGCTCTGCCGCAGCCGTTGACCTCCATTGGCTCTTTGTGCTTCTTGGTGCTATTTCTACTTAAAACTTTAAAAATTAATATGTCAGATTCCCTTAATTGGATTTTTGTCATTTTGTTTATTAGATTTCACTCTATTTTTCTAATTAATTTACAGATTTTTATTGTTTTGGATTTCAGCTTTATTACTATTGTTAATAATGCATAAATAATTTACACATTACCTCTTAGTTACGTCTGTCTGCTCTGTACCATAGCTTCCAGCAGGGTGAGCTCAGCTTTACTTAGTGCCTTTAGTGGTGGCCTGGGACTAGGACTGTAAATAATACTTCAAGCTAGTATTTACCCCTGTTATAAATTAGGTTTTTGGTTGAATGGGTGTGAGCCCATCCGCCTGCCTCCCGACTGCCTTTCTGCAACACTCTGGATCGTATGGAACCAAAATCAGATTACCTCCAAGAGGATCGACTCCCGACCAACACGCCTTCTCCTCTCCTGCCTCGCCGCTCCAGGCCTGCAAAGGCTTTTCCGGGATCTTCGCTGGACGTGCCTGGATCAAGTGCTCAGAGACCGCTGCGGTGACCTGCTTTATCACCACAGACGGTGACCCATGGTGTTGTCGATGCTGTGATCATGGTCGCTTGTTTGTCGCCGAGAGCCCAGCTGATCGCTCGCCTTCGTCGACTCTGAACCGACCACCTATTGTCTTCCTGTCTTGGGCCTTGCAGGACATGCTGCATCCCCGCCGCCTATTTTGGCTAGGTGTGGGGCTTTGATTGGCGTTTTTTTGACCCGGAGGAGTATCAACTGAGGAGCCGATCCTGTGGGTTCCTCCACGCTGCATCGCCCTTGTTGCCCACCTGTTTTCTTCCAGTCTGGGGCCCCTCTGATTCTCACTGAGGAGCCGATCCTGTGGCTTCCTCCAGGCTGCTTTGTCCTTGTTGCCCACCTGTTTTCTTCCAGTGTGGGGCCTGCTGTTCTCGCTGTATCCCTGCCGATTATTGGGTCCTCCAGGCCGCATCGCCCTCCTGCTGGTCCGTGCCCCCAGGAACAGCGTTGCTTCCCGTAGGGTCTGATGCCCCTAGGAGACGAGCCTCCAACAACGCGAGGCTCACATCTCGCCTGTGCACCCGCGGCTGCGCAGCTCTGCTTTGCCGTAGATCGGGTTCCTCCGGGCCGCATCGCCCGCGTCGACCACATGTGTTCTTCCAGTCTAGGGCCTCGCTGCACACACTGCATCTCCGCCGTTTTGTGGATTCCTCCATGCTGCATCACCCTCCTGCTGGTCAACACAGCCCCCTGGAGCCATACAACGTTACTGCTGAGTCGAGCCTCCAGTAACGCGCGGCTCCCTGTCGGCCTGTACACCTGGGGCCACGCTGCTCTCTTTTACTGCAGGTCTGGGCCTCTGGCATCTTGCCCCCGGATCGGTCGATGTGCGTGCCCTACGCCGGCATTTTCCAATTTGAAAAGCGATATGGGCCCCGGATCTGTTGACCCGTTTCCTCTGGGACTGGCTTCTCCCTACGGCGCACTCCCTGCTCTGACCGCCTAAGAACCCTGCTGCTCTAAATCAGGTATGAGCCCCCTGTAATGCACGGCTCCCTACAGGTCTGTGCCCCCGAGATCACGCTGCTCACTACTGAGCTGGGCCTTATGGATTTCGCTCCCTGGGATAATCTGGCCCCCACTTGCTCTTCATTGTGCAGTTTGGGCTTTGGAACCATGGGCCTGCTTCCTCCTGAGGTGGATCTACCCTGCAGCTGGCTTTACCTGCTCCATATAATTATTGGATGGCCTGGTCAGACAAATCGACTGATGCCCCAGCCGATCTCCCAGGGTTCATTTCTCATTTCTCCTCGTGTCCTAACCTCCCAAAGCCTGTTCTGTATGAACTTTGGCGCCAACCTGACCGTCTGCTGGTCCTGTTTCCCTCTGCCGCTTTCCCTGATAATGGCCGACATTTTGAACTACCTCATTTTCCACTACAAAATGGCGACACCTGGTTAACTCAACCCATCCTGCCTCCAACCTTAGTGGGCTACCTATATACTGTTGGTGACGTTCTATGTAAATCCCTGCTTAACCCCTCGACTTCTCTCTCGCTGCCCTCCTGATTGGCTGTGCTCCCTGAATGCCTCATTCACTAATTGCACCTCATCTTTATCTCTGATGCATTGGGTCTATCTAAACTGCGCTGGTCCCCTGCAAAGCTGAACCTACGAGATTGTGCGCACTGAGGCGCTGAACCCCACGCTGAATGTTCGGACTCAAGGTTTTGGCCTCCGAACTTTGACGTCCTCCACAAGCCCTTTTCTACCGGGGGAATACCACTACACCTTTCCCTCTCGGGGGTTATTTATATATCTCTGCATCTATTTTCTTCGTATTGGCACGCCTATTCACTTACAGCTCAAGTTCATTTTATTACATTGTTTTTTACCCTTTCCGCCTTTGCTTTGACCCCTCTCCTCTTCCCCCACTGCCACTGTATACTCTTGCCCCTTCCCCACCACACCTTCCTACTCATCTACCATCTTACCCTGACTTCTCTCCTGTTCTATGACCCCCCACCACACCTTCCCACTCATCTCCGATCTTGCACTCACTTCCCTCCTATTCTCTGACTCTTCCCACACTGTTGCTTGAGACTCCTGCCCCTTTCCTTCCCACTCTTCTCCCCCCAACATGCCCCCCTCAATCATACCCTCCCCCCCAAAGACCACTCTCTCGCTAAACACGGCCCTAACTCATGGTCCATTCTTTACCCCCCGAATCAATCAAAAAAATCCAACAAAAACTTTAAACACAAATTACTTATCCGAAACCCGGAAATACTTATCAGCCTCGCTTCCCCCAGTAAAACTAACTACATCTTTTACTCTAAATGCCCCTCCAAATGGAAAAGCATCTACCTACAACATCTCCCAGTTACCTACTCAATTAAAAATTCCCTATGGCTTCAAATTATCTACCTCCCCCTCACCTGCCTTCCCTGGTGAAATTGACATCTCCATCTTTAAAACGGGCAACATCCTCATCCAAGCCGCTGAATTCCACCTCACCATTTTTGAAAACTACTTCAGCTTCTTAACCCTCAATCTTTACAATTCCACCCCTAACCCTCCCTTCTCTCATCCATGTAACGCCCTACCGGTCTCTCCACTACATCTTACACCCCCCTCCCCTCCCTTTCCTCCCCTACAGATTACGCCATCCTCCATGCACTAACCCCACTCTCCCCATCTACTGATATCTCACCTGCCAACAGCACTCCGTCGCTGCCCTCCCTTTTTCCACCCTCCCTACCGACCTCTCCTCTTCCTGTCTTCTCTTCCATGCATCCATGCTCCCAATCCCCCACGCACTCTAATATCCCATTCTCCCCCTAATACTCCAATTCCTTACCCCCGCCTTCCCTCCTTTCCCCCAACATGAATACCTTCCTCTCCTCCCTGTATCCCCTCCCCCTTCCATGCCACCTCTTCTTGTTTTCCCCTCTACACATCCATGCGCCCAATCCCCCACGCACTCTAACATCCCATCCTCTCCCTCCCCTAATACTTTGATTCCGTACCCCCTGCCTTCCCTCCTTTGCCTCCAACATGAATGCCTTCCTCTCCCCCCTGTATCCCTTTCCCCTTCCAGGCCTCCTCCGGCCCCTTCATCTCCCCCTCCGAAAGCCTGTTCCCACTCACAAAAATACTTATCGTCCCTGACCCCGGGGGATATCCCTCGCCCTACCAGTCACACCCTCCCAACATCACTTCCCCGTCCCTGTCCCCTAAGGTGCAGTATCTCCTGTCCCCATCACACATCCTCCCTCACCCTCCAACTGTAGCTCTCCTCCTGCCCCTTCCACAGCCCTCTCACCAATTGTTATTAACAAACCCCCTTCCAAAGCCAATACTGAACACCCCCATTCCCCCTCCCTTCAAATAATGTCTCATCTCACTCTTATATCGCAATCTCTACTTAACATTGAACGCGCCATCTCCATATTTTCTAGAGATCTTTCCCGTCTTAGAACAGATTTCAATGCCCTTAGATCCAGAACCCTCCCTTATCGGGCCAAGGCCTCACTGGACTGGCCAAAAAAACACCTCTAATGACAAACCTTGGATAACGACTCCTCTCCACTGCCATTTGCATAGACCTCTCTGCACCTCCAGCCATCTCTCCCTGGCCAACCTCACTGACCTATGCAACTCCTACTGCCCCAACTCTGCAATCAATATTCATCCACCCCCCTAATCCAACATCCCCATTATATTGGGGACTAACAGAATTCCCCCCTATCCTGGCTCTCCCAGACCCCCTCCTCAACTAACCACCATCCACTCTTGCCCTCCTCCCAAATGTAACCCCAAACCTCTCACATGCATGCTTGTTAATTGTCGCTCCGCTGTCCGACATGCCACCGAAGTTTCTGAAACTATCTTTAGTAAATCTATTGACATTGCATTCCTAACGGAAACCTGGCTTAACAATCACTCTACGAGCATCCTTGACTTACTCTTCCCTCCTGGATATTCTATTCTTAGAATAGACAGACTTGACAGAATAGGTGGTGGTTTAGCCATCATCTTCAAAGACGAAATTCAGATCTCTCTTGTTAATACCTCCGCCTTCGAATATCTCGAAGCTGAACTTAAAGTTCAAGGCTCCCACCCAATTCGCCTACACAATATCTACCACCTACCACCCTCCTGGAGACCCTCTACCCTTTGTTGATGAGCTATCCAACCTTCTGACACAATCCTCAATACCCAACTCTAAAAATCTCTTCCTTGGAGACCTTAACCTCCATTGGAACGATACTGATGACCCCGCTCTCACCCTCCTCTCCAATATTCTCGAGATCAACGACCTCATACAACTATGTCAATCACCGACTCACTCCAAAGGAGCCATCCTTGACGCTATCATTACTAATAAGGACCTGGCCTTCCTTTCCAATATTGTACCCATTGACTGGTCTGACCATCATCTCGTACTGTTAACCATTGCTGCCATAGCACCTCCCCCCCCCAAAATCATAAACCCTAAGAAATTGAACAGAAATCTAAACCTCATCCCCTCTGCAGTAGTCGAGTCCAAACTCCATGCTCAACTTCTCCTCATCCCTCCCTCACAAAATTGAAATGACCTTACTGAGCACTTCAATAAAGCTGTCACAGATACCCTTGATCAATTGGCCCCGATGAAACTAAAAAATCAAAGAACTATCCCGTCCAAATCATGGTTTAACCCAGGGCTTCACAAAGAAAGATGTTCACTTAGACTGACGGAAAGAACCTGGAGACAACATCCCTCTCCTGCACATATGGCTCTCCTCAGGCTAGCCAGATCATCCTACAAGAAACACATATTTAAAGAAAAGTCATCCTTCGTCCGATCTCAACTCGATCGGGCAAAGAACAGACCCAGAGAACTGTTCAACATTGTCCGCACACAAACATCTTCCACACCGCCTATACCGTTGGCCTCGACCTCCAGGTGTGAAGAAATTGCTCTCTTCTCTGATAATATCGCGAAGATTGAACAATCCTTCCTCTTAACTCTGAACCCTTCCACCGCCCATTTTTCTCCCGACATCCCCTCTACAACTCTCTCCACACTCTCCACACCCCTTGATCACACTACTCACACCTCTTCCCAGCTACTCCTTTTCCCCACCTTCACCTTGCCTTACACACATCCTCCACAATACCTCCCCATAATCTCTCCCCACACTTATCCTTAATCACTCCTCTTGAAACCAATCACCCTAATTCGCAACTAAAAATCAATGCCTCCTGGCATAATTTTGACCCTGTAACTGAACATGATGTTTTTAACATAATTTCTAAACTTAAACTGTCCTCCCACAACAAAGATCCCCTCCCCTCTAACCTAGTCCAAGACCTAAAATACATCATTACCTTATCCTGGACCACTATCATTAATACCTCCCTGGCCTCGGGTTGTGTCCCCACCTCCCTTCAACTTGGACAAATCACCCCCATTCTTAAAAACCCTTTGGCCGACACCAATGACCTCAACAATCTCCGCCCCATCTCTAACCTCCCCCTGCTCTCCAAAGCCCTTGAAAAATGTGTCCTACTTCAATTAGATAACTGTGCTCTCTACTACCTGCCTTTAGACGCACGTATACAGCGCAGCGCAGCGCTATTCGGACATTTGAAGATTTTTAAATATTTCCTGTTTGCATATTTGTGTTTTTCTTAATTTCTTATCCCTGGTTTTACTGGGCTGTTGTCCTCTCACTTGCACAATATTTTGTTAGTGCACCGCTGTTTGGCGGGTCCTTGTCCTCGGGGGGAAGCCGGGGGATATTTGGCAGCCATTTTGGGTTGGGGTATCGGTGGGCCATTGTCGGGCGCCATACTGGTGGTGGAGGCGTGCAGCACATGCGCGGACGGGGTATTTTAGGCGGGCAGTTGAACGGGTCAGCTGGATAAGGTAACTGTGCTCTCTACTACCTGCCTTTAGACGCACGTATACAGCGCAGTGCAGCGCTATTCGGACATTTGAAGATATTTAAATATTTCCTGTTTGCATATTTGTGTTTTTCTTAATTTCTTATCCCTGGTTTTACTGGGCTGTTGTCCTCTCACTTGCACAATAATTTGTTAGTGCACCGCTGTTTGGCGGGTCCTTGTCCTCGGGGGGAAGCCGGGGGATATTTGGCGGCCATTTTGGGTTGGGGTATCGGCGGGCCATTGTCGGACGTCATACTGGTGGTGGAGGCGTGCAGCACATGCGCGGACGGGGTATTTTAGGCGGGCAGTTGAACGGGTCAGCTGGATAAGGTAACTGTGCTCTCTACTACCTGCCTTTAGACGCACGTATACAGCGCAGCGCAGCGCTATTCGGACATTTGAAGATTTTTAAATATTTCCTGTTTGCATATTTGTGTTTTACTTAATTTCTTATCCCTGGTTTTACTGGGCTGTTGTCCTCTCACTTGCACAATAATTTGTTAGTGCACCGCTGTTTGGCGGGTCCTTGTCCTCGGGGGGGAAGCCGGGGGATATTTGGCGGCCATTTTGGGTTGGGGTATCGGCGGGCTATTGTCGGGCGCCATACTCCTGGTGGAGGCGTGCAGCACATGCGCGGATGGGGTATTTTAGGCGGGCAGTTGGACGGGTCAGCTGGATAAGGTAACTGTGCTCTCTACTACCTGCCTTTAGACGCATGTATACAGCGCAGCGCTATTCGGACATTTGAAGATTTTTAAATATTTCCTGTTTGCATATTTGTGTTTTTCTTAATTTCTTATCCCTGGTTTTACTGGGCTGTTATCCTCTCACTTGCACAATAATTTGTTAGTGCACCGCTGTTTGGCGGGTCCTTGTCCTCGGGGGGAAGCCGGGGGATATTTGGCGGCCATTTTGGGTTGGGGTATCGGCGGGCCATTGTCGGGCGCCATACTGGTGGTGGAGGCGTGCAGCACATGCGCGGATGGGGTATTTTAGGCGGGCAGTTGAACGGGTCAGCTGGATAAGGTAACTGTGCTCTCTACTACCTGCCTTTAGATGCACGTATACAACGCAGCACAGCGCTATTCCGACATTTGAAGATTTTTAAATATTTCCTGTTTGCATATTTGTGTTTTTCTTAATTTCTTATCCCTGGTTTTACTGGGCTGTTGTCCTCTCACTTGCACAATAATTTATTAGTGCGCCGCTGTTTGGCGGGTCCTTGTCCTCGGGGGGAAGCCGGGGGATATTTGGCGGCCATTTTGGGTTGGGGTATCGGCGGGCCATTGTCGGGCACCATATTGGTGGTGGAGGCGTGCAGCACATGCGCGGAAGGGGTATTTTAGCCAGCCACTTGAACGCGCAGCGGTGACGCGCAGTGGTGGGCGCCCTCTCTGTGCCTGAGTCGCGCCAGAGTCCTGCCCGTCGGCGCTCGTCAGCGTCTCGGAGGCGATCGGAGCGTTGGAGTCGTTAGTATCATAATCCTCAGTACAATCATCTGCTGCTGGTATAATGGTATGTTATACGGCGCATGCGCTACGCTCTCTGCAGAGGGTGTCCTGTGCCTGTCGCAGAGTATTCCCCGGGCGGTATAAGGGGAAGAGACGATGCCCTGGTTGTGGGTGGCTCCCAAACACGGCCTCGGCCCCCATATTAAATGAGGAAGTGGGTTGTGTAAGGCATTTGTTTCTCCTTCTTAACACTAGATCCGTGCGCAGACACGCACAGGATATTTACGATCTTCTGGCCACCGAAAAACCGCTTTGTTTAATGTTGACTGAGACCTGGTTGGGGGACTCCTCCAACCCTGATATAGCTGTAGCAATTCCTCCAGACTACAATATCTACCGTCAAGATAGATCGGGCGGGAGGAGCGGGGGTGTGGCTCTTGTAGTGAATAAATCGGTCGCATGCTCCATCATTCCTACGGACGCCATCACAGGATCTGAATCCCTCGCCTTTTCTCTAGCATTGGCACCCCATCATTCGTTCAAAGGGCTGTTAGTTTATAGGCCCCCTGGTCCGGTTGGTTCTTTCTTTGATGAGCTCCAGTCGATAATCGCTGTGCTTGCTCTTAGAGCACAGCACTGTGTTTTGGCCGGGGATTTCAATTTTCATATGGAAGATGGATTAGATTCTGACACGATGAAACTTTCCGATGTTACGGTTCCCTATCTTTCTGGACCTACACATGATAAGGGTCATACCCTGAACCAGGTTTTTTCTACGTCCCCTATAGAAGTACTTGCACTTCTACCGGTGCTTTAGTCAGATCATAGGCTGGCCAAATTTCATGTACTAGGTACGAAGAAATCTTTTAGTACCGTTCCTAGGCACCAGGGACGCTCATCTAGGGCGTATCATCGGGTGACCCCAGAAATGCTGATCCAAGCATCTCTTGATTATCTCTGCTCCTTTACGGGAGATCTGGAGAGTGACTTAGAGTCCTTGCAGGCTTGGCTAACGGAGAAACTGAATGATCTGGCTCCTGAGAAGGCCCCCCGGTTATCATCTAAACGGGTCTCGGCCCCTTGGTTTATTGCAGCACTGTCGGCGTCTCGTCGGCAGTGCAAGGTGGCGGAAAGGGCCTGGCGGTCACAGTACGATCCGGAAGCCAGGCTGACATAAAGGATGGCAGTCAAAGCATACCATCGAGCTATCCTCTTGGGAAAAAAGGGCTATCTGGCTAAGAGGATAGAGGCTGCCTCTAACTCCTGCAAGGAGATCTTCACGATTGTCAGGGAATTCACGTCTCTACGACAAAATGTGACCGTGGCTGTTCCCTCTGAGTCGTGGGTTTCTGCCCTTGCTGATTTCTTCATCACTAAGATCAAATTGATCCAGGATTCTTTTCCCTTGAGGATCGCCGAGGTATGTCCCAGTCATGAGGATGACCCGGACCCGGTGGCCCTTATGGGCCCAGTCTAGGCAGTTTTCCCGCCTATTTCGACTTAGTCATCTTTAGTACTTATGGCCAATCTTAAATCTGGGTCGCCTCTTGACCCGTGTCCGGCCAAGTTTTTGGCGAAGATGGCGGAAGTTGTCAATCCATTGGCAAATCCTCTTCTAAATCTCTCCCTCAGCCGGGGGTCGGTTCCGCAGGCCTGGAAGCAGGCTATGGTTATTCCTCTTCTCAAAAAGCCTGGCCTAGATCCAAAGGCCTTGACCAACTATAGGCCTATTTCTCTCCTTCCTGCGTTGGCTAAGATCTTGGAGAAACATGTGCATACCGTGCTCTCCAATTTTTTGGAATCCCATAACCTGTTGCACCCGTCACAATCAGGTTTTCGCCCTAACTTAAGTACCGAGACGGCGCTTCTGGAAGTGTCTGAAGCTGTAAAAGAGGTACTGGGTGCAGGGGGTAAAGCCATGCTCGTTATGCTAGATTTGTCAGCGGCCTTCGACACCGTCCCCCATGAGGGTCTCCTCGTCAGACTTCATGACATCGGTTTGAGGGGGACGGTGCTCAGGTGGTTTAGATCTTTCCTGGAGGGCCGGCAGCAAACGGTCTGGGTCTCGCCCAGCTCGGCCATGATGCCGCCTCTGGGAGTCGGAGTTCCACAGGGCTCTGTGTTGAGCCCAACTCTTTTTAACATCTTTATGACCCTTTTGGCGGCCTTGGCGGAGTCTCGGGGGGCTCAGATCGTTTCCTATGCCGACGATACCCAGCTCCTCTTTACGTGTAGGAAGGGTGAAGACTTTGATGGAGAGAGTATCCGTGAGTGCCTTGGGGCTGTTTTTAAATGATTCCAGCGTAACAGTCTCAAGTGCAACTCAGATAAATCGGAGGTACTTTTCTTTGGTTGTCCATCTGACCCTTACTGGCAGGAATGGTGGCCTGCTAACATGTTCCCTCCAGCGAGTTCTTCTCAGCTAGTAAAGAATCTGGGGATCAAGATTGACAATGGTCTGTCGTTAAGATCTCAGATTCTTGTTCTCACTGGAACATGTTTTGGTCTCCTTAGAATGCTTCGTAAGTTTCTCCCTTTGCTCTCAGAAGATCACAGGAAGACGACGGTGCAGGCCTTGATTGGCTCAAGATTGGATTATTCTAACATCTTATATCTCGGCCTACTGAAATATCTTTTGCAACGGTTGCAGGTAGTCCAGAATTTGGCCGCGCGAGCCATCTTTGGCCTACACAGGCGAGCCAGTGCCTCCAGTCTTTTACAGTCACTTCACTGGCTTCCGATCCGGAAACGGATAGTTTTTAAGGCCTTGACCTTAGCGCATAAGGCCCTTTATGCTTCTGGTGCGAAATATCTTCAAAGGAGACTTGCTTTCTATCATCCGGCCCGAGCTTTGAGGTCTGATTCACTGTTTTTGGCTGTAGTTCCCCGCGTTAAGAAAGCTCGTATTGGAGGGCGCTCTTTCAAGCTTTTGGCGCCGCAACGCTGGAATGCTTTGCCTCTGGCACTGCGTAGTACCTCTAACCTGCTGACCTTCAGGAGGGACCTCAAAACCTGGCTTTTTGCTCTTTAGTTTGGCTGCTGTTTCATTTTTGTTTGCTCTGTTTCCTGTCTGCTGTGCTGTGTCTTTTGTTTTCAGGTGGTTATTATTAAAAGCGCCGGGAAACTCTTTTAGAGTAGCCGAGCGCTATATAAGACCAATTTTAACATAACATAACATAACATTGATAAATTCAACCTACTAGACCCCCTACAATCTGGCTTTAGGAATGGCTGCAGCACCGAAATTGCTATGCTCAACATTGTTGACGACATACACCACTCCCTTCACAATGGTGAGACTTGCTTACTAATCCTCCTTGATCTCTCCACTGCATTCAATACGGTTAACCATGCGGCTCTGCTACCTTCTCAGAGATCCTTTCGGCCTCAATGGCAATGGTTTGTCTCCTACCTCCAACACCGATCACAGCAAATCAAAATACACAACTGCCTATTTTACCCCACCTCGGTTTCCCTTGGAGTTCCCCAAGGATCTATTCTTTCTCCCTCTCTCTTTATAGAACCCCTCACCCTCATTCTCAAACAAGCTGTGATCAACTACCACCTCTATGCCGATGATACCCAACTCTACCATAAGATCAAAACCCACACTGATATCTTACACCTTAATAACACCCTCACCAAGATTCAATCCTGGTTCCAATTAAATCATCTCAAACTTAACCCCCCAAAAACTGAAATCATTCCTTTCTCCCCTAAAAACAACCACCTCCCCATTCAAACCTGGATCTCTGACCTTAATGCCCTCAACTTCCCCCTATCCCTTGCTAACTCAGTTAAATCCCTGGGTATCTCCCTCGATAATAACCTAACACTCAATTTTCACATCAAAAAATAGGAGCCCTCTTTACCCTCCGTCATCTAAAGAAGATTAAACCCTTTATCTCCTCTGAAGATTTTAAACAAGTTGTCCAATCTCTTGTCCTATCACGCATTGATTACGGCAACGCCATCCTCACCGGAATCCCCAAAATACACCTGGCTCCGCTTAAATCTCTGCTCAGCCTTGCAGCAAGGTTCATCACTGACTACAAACGCTTCGACCACATCTCCCCTGCCCTCAAAACCCTTAAATGGCTCCTCATGGAAGGCAGGTCCGCCTACAAAACCGCTTGCATTACACACAAAGTTCTCCACCAAAATACTCCGACATACCTCGCCAACAAAATCTGCAAAGCGGGCAACACAAGACCCCTAAGAAGCACAAACGCTCTCCTCCCCTGCTAAAAAATAAATCCACTCAGTCTCACTCCTTTTCCGGCAACGCCCCAATCATTTGGAATGCCCTCCCAAAAGACCTACATTGCAACCCCTCCTACTCCAGCTTCACAAAAGAACTCAAAGCACACCTACCCAATACATCTTTGGGTGTCTAGCCTGCGACACTATCCAACGCCTAATAGTCTTAAACTCACCCTTCTCCCCTTTTTATCTTCCTGCCCCTCCTCCCTTCATTTTTTTAACATTCTGTCTCTCCCCCGTCCCCCACCACATTCTGCTGGCGCTAATTTCACTCCTACCCACCTCCCTCCTGCTCTAACTCTCTCAGTACTCTTACTCCTTCGTCCCTTTCTACCTATGTTTCCCCTTTGCCTCCCTCCTCCCTGTTGCTTGTCCAACCTCTCATTCCTCGCTGTTCACTTGCCTCTCCCATTCTCTCGCCACCACTCTAAATCTGATCTCCCACTTCCTGGTCTCACTGTTGTGTTTGCGCTCACTTTCTCAAATGATGCTCTGCAATGTATGTTGACATAAGCACATTATGATTTGTTGTTCTAATGCGATTGTCTTTATTGTTCCTCAATGTGTCCTCCTCTCTATTGGTATTCTGCAATGTATGTCAACACAAGCAGTTTCGAATTTTTTAACATGTTGATTTGCTGTTCTCATGCGTTTGTTTTTTGTTCCTCAGTGTGACCTCCTTCCTACACGTGTAAAGCGCTCTGATACCTCCGGGTCCAGCCAGCGCTATATAAAACTTCAAAAATAAATAAATAAATAGTCAGGGTAAGTAGCAAGCAGACCCTAAATTAACCTGTGCTCACCCTTTAGTAGTTTGGCACAGAGAAGTGAGGCTTTACTTAGAGGCAATGTGTAAAGTATTTGTGCAACATTTCAAACATTAAAACAGTGAAAGCACCACACAAACAGCTCCCACACTAGAATAGAAAAATAAAACTGAATTTAATAAATGAAACAAGACCAAAATGACAAAAATCCAATTAGATATTGAGTTTTAAAGTTGATAGTGAAAATGGTGCCAAAAAGCACAAAACGTTTTTGGGGATATCTGGTCCTGCTGCATCGAGACAAAGACACAAGTTCAGGCCAACCACGATTGAGCAGGGACCAGCTACAGGGATCTAGTTAGGCCTGCTGAACAGAGTACCTTAAATCCTGACATTCCTTTGAAGTGCACAGATGCCCTGCCGTCCCTGCCCTAGCTCCAGACTAACTGCAGGAGGTATACAGCCCTTTGTGTGGAGACAGGACACAGCCTATTCAGGTGTTAGCCTCAACTTCCTTGGCAAAGGTAGGGACAAACAATCAACACATTGGCTTAGCCTGAGATTCTAACACCATTAATTTAATACATTTTTTATATCTCATTTTTTACCAAGTAAATTGAAAATATATATATATATATGGTTCTACAAATAGTGGTGCAGAGCAGTGTACATGAAAAAGTGATTGTAAAGTGCGCCAGTGCTATACAAAATGCAAATGCATACATGCGACTGATCAGGATAATATCTGTAAGTACAACATTCAGTGTAGGAGTGCTGATATATTAATCTAATGAAACAGTCCACTGTAACAGTTGTCAATGTTTCAGCCCCTAATAGAGATTATTTACAATAGGGTCATCATCAGGACAGAGGACAATGTTGGAAACACCTGAAAGTGAACAAAACAAGTTTCAGTATATCTTGACGGTATTTAAGTCTGAGAATAGAATTGTATGTATGATATGTACAATACAAATACCAATAGGATATGGCGATAACAAGTATAACTAGATAGTAATGTGTGTCAAGATGTCGGTCTGTTAGGACATCAAGTTGCGGTCCTCTGGTTTGGGAAAACTATACCTGGGGAAAGCATTCAATTAGTCATTCAGAGAATTTGGAAACAATGTATCTTATCTTATAACAGTTTTGTAACAAGCTCACCCTTAGTTGGTGTGTGTAAGAGACGGATGTATGACGTTACAACGCATACTTTTACAACGCATGCACTTACAACGCAATTTTTACAACGCAACATCCACTACAACGCATTCCATTACATCGCATGACACTACAACGCATTTTTAAAAACTACCTTTACAACGCATTCCATTACATCGCAAACTACCTTTACAACGCATACCATTACAACGCATAATATTACATTGCATTTAAGGTAAGTGTTGGATAGTATAGGGGTAAAAATTACTGTTCTCACTCCAGGGGGTGCAACAGTAGGGTAAGTGTTGGATAGTATAGGGGTAAAAATTACTATTCTAACTCCAGGGGGTGCAACAGTAGGGTAAGTGTTGGATAGTATAGGGGTAAAAATTACTATTCTAACTCCAGGGGGTGCAACAGTAGGGTAAGTGTTGGATAGTGTAGGGGTAAAAATTACTATTCTAACTCCAGGGGGTGCAACAGTAGGGTAAGTGTTGGATAGTGTAGGGGTTTTACCCCTATACTATCCAATACTTACCTTAAATGCAATGTAATATTATGCGTTGTAATGGTATGCGTTGTAAAGGTAGTATGTGATGTAATAGAATGCGTTGTAAAGGTAGTTTTTAAAAATGCGTTGTAGTGTCATGCGATGTAATGGAATGCGTTGTAGTGGATGTTGCGTTGTAAAAATTGCGTTGTAAGTGTAGTGCGTTGTAAAAGTTGCGTTGTAAAGGTTGTTCCCCGTAAGAGACTGTCATTGGTAAGTGTATGTAGGTCTATGAAGTCACCGGGACACTACATACTGGCAAAAGGCCTGAACTTGTGACTTTGTCTTGGTCTGGCATGGCCAGATGACCATTGTTAGCGCTTTGTGCTTTTAAGCATCTTTTATACCTAATAATTTAAATAGGAAAACTCCCGTTCTATTGAGTGGATTTTTGTCATTTGGGTGTCAAATAATTTATTCAGTTTTACTCTATTTTTTATAAATTGGTGTGGGATTTCTCATGTGTTGTATTTTTATTGTATTACTGTTTGTGTGCTGAATAAATACTTTCCACATTGCCTTTATGTTAAGCCTGACTGCTTTTGGACCAAGAGCAACTAGAGAAATAAGTACAGGTTAATTTGGGGTTTGCTTCTGTTTCACCCTGGCAAGAATCACCATTGCTGCTTGAGCAGGGTCCACCCTGTCAACCAGTAACCTAATTTCCTAAAGTATAAACCACAGAATTTGTCTATGGATGACAGTAGTACACATGAGTGTTAGAAACTGGCTTATTAGTTGAGGGGGTTGTTAGACCTAACAGCCTTATGGTGGTCTTCCCCTCAACTTTTTACCTTCCTCCTCTACTTTTTCTGACATCCTTTTTGCTGGTATTTGTACTCTGCACACTTTACTACTGCTAACAAGTGCTGAAGTGCTTTGCTGTCTCCTCTAAACAATGGAAGATTGGTTTATCCCCAATTGGCATATTTAATTGACTAATAGGTCCCTCGTAAAGTGGCACTGCATGTGCTCAGGGCCTATAAATAAAGGCTACTAGTGGACATGCAGCACTGGTTGTGCCACCCACTTTAGAAGCCTTAAACATACCTCAGGCCTGACATTGCAGTTCATTAGAGACCAAACTCTACTTTCCTACTTACTCTCAATTGAAAGTTATCACTTAATAAAAGTAATAATGTTAGCCTATGGGAGATGTAGGTCTTGCAGTAGTGAGAAGTGAATTTAATAGTTTTTCATCTCCCAGGACATGTAAAAGTTAAAAGTATAAATCCAACTTTTTAAATACACTGCACCCTGCCCTATAAGCTGTTCAGGGTCTACCCTTAGAGTGACTCATATGTGTCCAAATGAAGATTAAGGCCAGCCAAGAGGATTATTTGCCACGTCTAGGTGGCAGTTTAAATGCAGTTTAAAATTCACACACAGGCTGCAATTGCAGGCCCTCAACATGTTTAAAGGGCTACTTAAGTGAGTGGCACAATCAGTGATGCAGGCCCACCAGCAAATGCCCTGGGTACATGTAGTACCACTTTACTAGGGACTTATAAGTAAATTAAAGGTGCCAGTTGGGTGGAATCCAGTCTGACCATGTTTAAAGGAGAGACCACAAACACTTCAGCAATGGTTACCAGTGGTAAAGTGTGTAGAGTCCTAAGGCCATCATAACCAAAGACAGCGAATACAGAGGGACTGAAGGAAAAAAGGTTAGGGGAAAACCATGCCAAGGATATCAGGTCCACCATATACTTATTGATCATCGGTATTATTCAACTGTGTATATAATACACAGATATACAAAGGTGAATAAACCTAACACTCAACTATTGAGGCCTCTTTATGAGGGCCATTCAAAACCAATAGTCATTTTCTAGTGTAAGTGTATCCAGGAGACCTGCCAAATTATAGATATATTTCACTTTGTGAGAAGGGGTTGGGACTTGGAGGGGACGAAGCCTCATGCCAAAAGCTACCTAAGAGGCACTTTTTGTCCTACCACCCTAAAAAAAGAGGTTGGCTGAAGCTGTTACCGATGTCTTGGGGTATTTTCACAGTCCTTAATGGACATTGGCTATGTACAACCTCCAAAGACAAGCTGGAAAAGCACCAGGTGTGGTGTTTTCCAGCTCATCTTCCCTGCCACTGTGTTATCTCCGCTCCTCATCAGGTGACCATGTGAAGGGAGTCAGGTTCGTGAGATACATGGAGGCACAGGCTGGACCCCAGCAACTAAGACACTGCGTTAATGTATCAGACAATGTCAATGTCCTTACACAATGAGATGAAAAACCCATGTAAAACCACCGTCCCCCTCTGCATACCAATACAATGCTCCGCTCTCCCATACACACCCGAGTTAACTGAAACACAATGGGATCAGTCACATATGCATCCTTGTGAAAGACCCTATTTTACCAGTAGGAATATTTAAGTCTTCATCCTTGTGTTCCCCCGTCATGGAACAAACAGCAAGGGGTGAAAGACCCATGCCTACCAGGTCTGCTTCCTAAGACCGTCACCCACACTGAAGCCAAACATTCCCCAGGTCACTGCTTCGGCAATCAATTCCCTATCACACATGTAGTGAAATTATTCATATATATATATATTATATATATATATATATATATATATATATATATATATATATATATATATATATATATATATATATATATATATATATCTATACACACTGTAGCGTATGTGCAGGGCCTGCTTTTGGCATGGGTGAGCTGAGTCCAGGCCTGATGCGTCTAGATTTAAAGGGCACACACAAAACTGACTTCAGCAGCTACTTTGAATATTGTTTTTCGAGGCCACTAGAGCAGTTTATGTTCCTCAGAACATTGTTTTGTTTATTTTTTTATCCTCCCTCTGTTTACCTTTCTCCTTCTTCCTTTCACCCCCTCCCATGGGCTCTACCTCCAGTTAGCAACCGAATAATAGCCTCTCTTTGCAAGACCTGCAAGATTGGGCCAATGGCAATGAAATCCTACCAGCCTACTAATTCGGCTTCAGGCCAGGAGCGTCAGCATTGGATAACATCTTAGCTCTCACTTATCTGGTAGAACAGTCAACTCAGAAAAAGCAGCCACCACTTTTCGCATGTTTTGTGGACTATTCTGCGGAATTTGTTGGTGTCAATTGGAGTTTGCTGTGGCGGAAAGTATAAAACTGGGTGGTACCGGTGACGCTGCTGAAAGCAATAATCACTCTCTATACTGGATCTTGGGTACGGGTGAAACTTGCGACAAATTCAGCAACTAAAAAGATCCACACAGCCCGAGGGTTAAAACAAGGCTGCGTATTGGTGCCTCTGCTTTTTAACCTATAGACTGCAGACCTCGGCAAAACAATATCCAATGCCAATCTGTTACCCCTTAAAATTGGGCAAACCAGACTATTTTTAATGCAGTATGCAGATGACATGGTGCTACTGGACCAACCAAAACAGGCATGCAAAGAACATTGGATGCACTAAGCACTTATAACAACGAAAATGATTTAAGAGCAAAAGCAGGAAAGACAAAGGTAGTAATATTCGGGAAGTATGCCAGCAACTTAAACAACAATGGAGAATGGGCAACTTGAAAATAGCAACAACAACCAAATATAACTATTTGGGGGTTTGGCTCATGAGTAGCGGGAAGTCCACAGCACACACAATCTGCTTCCATCGAAACAAAAGCTAAGACAGTGACGTATGCCCTATGTAAATTGAATTCTAAACTAAGCAGCCGGACAAACGAACCCATCAGAAAGGTTAGGCTAAGCTACTCCCCTCAGGTATGTACAGACAATTATCATTTCCCGCAGCATTAATTAATATCATGGAACGCATCAATTGCCGAGCATTTAAGCAGATCTTCCAGATTCCAGCCCATGCCCGGAATGCTTTGGTACGACTGGAATTCGGGCTAAACAAACAAAATTATGAACATTGGGCATCGATCGTTCGGTACTATCGAGGGGTTTGTGCAGCCCCTCCGCACACAATGAAAGCAATTCTGAAAGTAATTTTTATGAAAGGAAATAATTTGTGAACCAACGGCCTGCACACTGCCTGCACTGAACTGCACCTTGACATGACCAAATGTCAGGATTTTATTCATCAACCTGGCACTTTAAAATCTTTCTAAAAAAACAAGTCAGACTACTATCCAAGGAAGATGACATGAAGGAACTTGAGTTCTCCAGCAGTAATATTAGGATACTAGCAAGATCCTACCAAGATCGACTAAGGCAGCCATACCTTGACACCGCTCTAAACAAGACAATTTTAAAGTGCATCTTATCAGTGAGACTTATGATATTGCTGATAAAACGATATCAACATGTGCTGGTAATCTTTAGAGGTGGTTACTACTTGTAGACTTTGTCATCAGTATGAGGAATCTATGGTTCAACTGATTTGCACATGTCATTGTTTGATCCACGCACATTGCACTTTTTCTGAAACCTCTGTTTTTAAAATATGGAACACGTACTTGCACAGATGCCATGAAACTTCTTTTTAACTTTGAGATCCCAATGGAACTGGCCAGATTAGCAAAGTTTGCACACAAGGTGAAAAAATATTTAGGCAAAGCCTTAGTCATGGACTAGAAAACAATCCTTAGCACACGTACTACTTATACAAAATAAAGATGTAACGTGTTTTCACAGTGCAATTCAATCCAGTGTACAAAAGAAAGAATTAGTCTTTCGCTTCTTGATGGTTCTTTTATTGATTGCCAGTCTTCTTAGTGGTTCATAACATCCAGCCAACACGTGTTTCGTCGCTACAAGGGAATGTAGTCCCGCGACTTTTTCATGGCTGTGTTAGCAAAAAAGATTAAAAGAACTAAAGTGTCTATCTTAAAGAAAAACATGTTGTACTTAATTCCAATATCACAGCAACACGGTGGTGGAACTCAAAACCCAACGGACTGTGGGTGAAACTAAGATCCAATTGGAAAGACAACTTATACGACCAAAATCAGTGTCACCATATATTGTGAATTCATAACATGAGCAGAAGTCTATGACTCTAATCACGATGGAGAGAGCTAATTACGTGCATTTGGTGATGACGTTCTTAAAAACTAAACGAGTCCTTAATTGTGAACAGAAAGAGGTGAGGTGGGTGTGGTTTGGTGTATATAGGTTCTAGGGAGTGTGAGTTCGCGCATATTCAAGTGGGTAAAGCCTCGTGCTGTATGTTGGTGCCAGAATTGTGAAAAAAAAATATATATAATAAAGTGCATATGATCATAGCTACCTATTCCTGGCTTGTTATTTATATCTGGAAGGAATAATAATATCTATATCACACAGATGTCAAAGCGAAAGTAATCTTATGAATAAAGAAATATATGAGTAGATATATCATAAGTGAAAGACCTACTTATTAGGTGGTGATAATTCCAAACCACCTATGGTTTCTGAGGTAACGGCGTCACTTGTAATTGTGGGATAATTGTGGGATAATGCAATCCTTGGCGAAATCCTGTTTCCCTTCAGTACTGTGAAAACAAGTTGAGTCCTAATTAACCCATAGTCATTGTCTCCAACCAGTTAAGCTACAGATGATTAATAAGTAATATGATACGTGGTTATAATCTCGTGGAGCATGATATCTAAGCATGATATCTTAGCAAGGATATTATGACATAGTCCCATTATAAGAGACCGGGTGGTCGAGTAACAGTATATCGGGGAACTAGGCACGTACCAATATAGAAGCGCCAATAAACATATCTCGTGCGTGAAATCAAAATCCAAATAACCCCGATACAACATGTTTTTCTTTAAGATAGACACTTTAGTTCTTTTAATCTTTTTTGCTAACACAGCCTTGAAAAAGTTGCGGGACTACATTCCCTTGTAGCGACGAAACACGTGTTGGCTGGATGTTATGAACCACTAAGAAGACTGGCAATCAATAAAAGAACCATCAAGAAGCAAAAGACTAATTCTTTCTTTTGTACACTGGATTGAATTGCACTGTGAAAACACGTTACATCTTTATTTTGTATAAGTAGTACGTGTGCTAAGGATTGTTTTCTGAATTGTACTGGGCCAAGGCTCATAATTCTGGGGAGTTAGGTGGTACTTCTCACCTTGTAGCACCGTCAACCAATAAGTTCAGGACATATAACTATATGCAAATTTTCCCTGTGGCGCCTTCACCTAAAGCCCAAAACCACCGTTTGCAGCATTTTAGTCATGGACTAGAACCAGTTTACAGGTTTAACATATGTTTTACACCGATTTTCTCTGTTTTGCACCTCCTAAGTGCTGCGCTTTTAGATCTATCTTATGTTTTAGTCATGAATATTAGATTTGTTAAATATGTATCATCTAGATTGAAGAAAGTGAGTGGTGGAGACACTTTGCTTAATCTCTTTTGTAACAATTTTTATTAATTGACACAATAAAAATGTATTCATTCAACTGTATAATAGGTGATTCAGGTGAGGCGAGGAGGGGGGAATGTGTGTTCACAGTCTGGCCACTGCCTTGAGGTAATCAGGCAAGATGTGACCTGTCAGAGGAAAAGGGCCCCCCATTAGGATTATCAGTGGAAGGAGCCGTGGAAAGTGGTAGAGGACGCTCAGGATTGGTGCCACATTTAGTTTCGGCAGGGGTACTGTCTGTGGAAAGGCCGGCCCTGCGTATATGTACGTGGAAAGGCATTATGTTAAATGTCTGTGATTCATAAAGCAGCTCAATCTTATGTTATGAAGACTAATGAGATGAGATGTATCCATTTTCTAAATACCACACTTCTGAACCCAACCAGCACATTCAATGCAAGAATCTCGGGAAGTGTGCTGTCAAAGTGAACACAGACTGTGGGCCCCTGAAGGGGTTGTCTTAAAGTTGTCCTCCCCTTCTCCAGAGGTAACTTTTGGCAGGGAGTGAAAAGTGCCCGGGTACCCTTTTGCCCTCCACTACCATGGTTGTTTAAGTCTAATTCTGGTGCATTTTGTCAATGGCATCCATTCACCATTCTCGGTGTGTTCTCATTTCTAACTGTTTAAACAGAAAATTCAATATGTGTAAATATGTTATTTAACAAGCTTTGGTCTTCTGACAGGGAAGCCTCATATTTACCAGATGATGTTTCAGGCTGAAGCAAAGCCACCCACAAAAGTAGCCCTCTAACCATGGCTCAGGCCTGCCATTGCAGAGCCTGTATGTAGAGATTTACACTGCCACTTCAACCTGGCAGGATAAACCTCTTGACAGGTCTAAATCTTCCAATTTTTTTACATATAAGCCACCCCTAAGATAGGCCCTGGCAAACCCACAGGAAAGGGTGCAATGTATTTGAAAGGCAGGAGATGTACTTTTAAGTTTTACATGTGTTACTAGTAAACAATACTCCCAATTTTAGTTTTCACCATGACTTATCTCTCCCATTGGATACAATTGGGATTACCTTATTACATCTTTTAAGTGTAATTACTAATGGTGAAGAGATTGAGTTTTCAAGTTTGGTGTAACTAGACTCACAATTTAAGATCACAAGTTATGGTAAAGTTAGATTTTAAATATAATTTAGCATATGCCATTTTCAGAATTGTGGCCTTTACTTACTTTAGCCATTTGGTGGATGCTGCCTGTCCCTGTTCAGTCTGGGTTGGGTGACAGCTGAGCATTATGTATTCCCTCTAAACAGTCACACACAAAGGGAGCTTTGTTGTGTCTAGATGGTCCTTCCTGGGATATGGGAAAGAGGAGCTGGGCACAGCTTCTCACTTACATCTGAATAGGGTGTGTCCTGCCACACAAAAATGACTCCATAACCCTATGTAGTGAGTCTAGAGTCAGAGCAGGAAGGGATGTCCTTTGTATACTTCAAAGCTTTCTTAGAAGTCTCTCCCACTTCAAAGGCACAACTGGGAATGAGTACTGGATCTCTGACACAATGACTTTAGTACACTTCTGGACATGTGAAGACTCTGTCAGGAAGAAGGATTTCTGTGCTGCTGAAAGGACTGTCAATCTGCTGGGCTGCTGCTTTTCTGCATCCTTACCTTGCTTAGCTGCCCTGCTGCCTGCTGTTCTCCTGCCTGTGTTAGAAGGACTAGGCCTGCATCACTTGAACTGAGAGTGACTCCAAGGGCTTGTTGGCGTTCCACCTGCTCTAAGTGTCAGGGACATCAAAAACGTCAAAGAGCAGGCCACTAGACTCAGATGATAATCCATCAACCTCTCCGTAAGGAAGTTTTGAGAAGCAGCACAGTTGCTACAGCCTCCTAGATAAATCGGTACCAGGGAAAGTGGAGAGACGGTAAGAGAGAGAAAACACCATATTTACACTACTGGAGGATCCTTCTGCACGCACCAAATCATTGGTGTTGTAGAAGGTAGTTGCAGGGTCAGGTGACTAGACCCTGTCACTATAGATAGCAGAAAGATGATTAACACATGAGCAAGAATCATGGCTGTTTAATTACAGAAGACTATGTCAAACAAACTCACCAGATACTTGAGACGAACTAATGGTAACAAGCCCCAAAGGCACCTAGAAATGCTATGGAGTCCAGAAGCACCTGGTTGGTGGTAATTAGATAGGTAAGATGCAGAGGTGAAACAACTCAGTCCAATATAGCACAAAAAGCCCGGAATAGGGACAAGGAATACATAAACCAGGAAATGAACAAAGCAACAAATGGGAGAGATGTAATGTAGTGACCAAATGAGCAAGAGGGGCAGCCATCCAGCAAGTAGTAAGTTGCTAGGCTCCACCTTGCTAATTTGCAGCTCCTTTAAAGGAACCAGCAAGTACTTTCAGAGCCCTAGTATCCATTACCCTGGAACTGCCTATTATTTGATATCTTTATATGGGCAAGCCGCCAACACAAAAAGAGAAAAAGAAAGGGAACATTTCTTTTCAGATTACCAGTTAAATTAGAAGGCATTAGCAGGCCATAACTAATTTAATCTGGGTCATAGTTCAACTTTTGAGTCAGAAAACCAGTCCAGCTACCAGCTTCGAATTGTGTGGACACACATTTGAACTTGTGTCATCACAAACTGCTTAGAGCCCTTTAGCCCAGCTGTCTACACCATCCACCCTCATTTGATTTGAAAAGTTAGGTAAGATCAGCTGTAGTTCATATCCATTTGTAACATAAACTTACCGTGGTTGAAGTCTGCATTTGGGAGAGGTACAAAAACTAGGGGCCTCATTTATAAAAAAATCGGCATCAGGAAGTGCTGCAAGTCTTTTTGCTGTGCTGCTCTACGCCAGTTTGAAAGGGCAGGAATGCACTGTATTTATAAGATACAGTGCATTCCTGTACTTTCAGCCAGCGCAGGTGCACAATTTGGTGCCTAGCACTAACGCAGACTCCCTTGCACCATGGTGTTTTTGGCAGGATTGTTTTTGTTCTGTAATGGGCACTTTCCTGCACAAAAACAATCAAGAGAGCCGTTTTCCGAGTTCTATTCTGCAGCACACATGGAAAGAGGAAAGAACTAGGAAAAATGTTTTCATTTCTCCTCAGTTTTTCCTCTTTTCTGCTCTGGGGAGGCATAAAGTTTTGGTGCTGCCCCAGGTTTACGTGATTTTATAAATATGGGGCAGAGCCAAAATCCATGGGCATAGCATGGAAACAAAAGCCATGGAATGCCTCCTTGGCACACAGTTTTAGTCTGCCTTGCCTTACATCATATCTAGGAGGCATTGCAAAGCCACGCAGGATGGCTTTGCATCACCTCATAGATATGATGGCCTGCCCCACCGAAACATTTTAAAAAATGACTTTCTGGTGGTGCAGGCTCCTTGTAAATAAGCCCCTAGAAGTCTAAAGACAAAAATGTTGGATTTTCATGGTCAGAATTTGTTTTCCTCAATACATATCATCGTTTTTGTGTGATCTGCAGTCCCGTGTTACTGGTGCAGCAAAATACTGTATCAGTAACAGGTAATGTGCCATTTATTCACAATATTTGCTCATCTTTCACACTTCCTGAATAGAGCTATTTCTCAGACCTCACAATCCTCACTTCTGTTGATTAGGGGTTTAGATGAAGTGAGATCCGGTGGTTGTATGATGGAACCCTACATGCGTTTCCCATGCATGCCTTTACAACACACTCTCTACCGTGACTGCAACATTGCCATGCGTTCTTTTACAATGCAAGTCTTTACAATAACTTGCCTAAGGGGGACGCTGGTCTTTGGAAAAGTATAACTTACTATTCCAATTCCAATATATGTCACAGTAGGAAAGGTGTTGGACATAAAATCCAACACCAGTCCAACAATGTGCCCCCTACAGCAAGTTGTTATAGCAACTTTGCTTGGTAAAGAACGTGTGGTAACATTGCAATCAGGAAAGTGTCTGTGTTGCAAAGGCAGATCGTGGTAATGACTACGTTGTAAAGGATGTTTCCTGATCAGGTCTGTGTGTGTGGCAACCATGTTGTTTAACAGGAACTTGCCATTTGGAGTACCAGTGATGCTGTATGCCATGCTTTAATGGGCTATTCTCCAAAGTAATACATGCATATTTACCCTATAAGTGAGGTTGTAGGCCAACAACCGTACTACCTCCCCAGTGCATATGCCCGCCATTGTCTGACTTGGGAGAGGTATTAAAAGGCCCCTCTGGTGCTACCCACAAGAGAGAGTTCTTTATTTTTCTTCTTACATCAGGCTGCTTGGGAGCAGCTTTCTGGGCAGCCTGATTGTTTTTTTCTGTAATGACAATCAGCGTGGACATCATTACAGGAAAGTTTAAGTAAAATGATCAGTGCGCAGAGCGCACTGACGTCATTACAGGAAAGTGAAAGTAAAACAATACGATGGGCTTGTTCCACTTTCTCTGGATCAGTGCTCTGGGGCATATCTCCAACCCAAAGCACTGATTCCTTAGGGAGAGGTATCATTGGAAAGGGGAGAATCTTCTCTTTCCAGTGCTACCTCTCCCCAGTGGATCCCTGCTTAGAGATTATCACAGGAGAGCGATCTCCATGCAGGGATCCACCCACTAGTCACCAGGGATGTTGGAGAATCCCCATAGGCAAGGGCTTGTGCTCCCCCAGTACATTTAATTCTCACAGTCTTTGCCCCCTAGGGGATGGATGGGGGTAATTACCCCTGATCTTCCCCCGCAGGGCAGAAAGCCCACTACGCATCAGGAAAAGATCTTTTTTAAAGATATGGGTGAGGGCTGCCCACCATGGGCATCGGCAAGCCCCTACCCCAATATAATGGGGCATCAGCATTTCAGGACAGATGGGTGAAAGTACTCCCATCTGCACCTCCCCCCCCCCCCCCCAGAGGTCAGTAAGCCCACTAGACACTGTGGGAAGCTTTATTTAAATTAATTCATTTCAGACGAAGCAGCCGTTCTTCATGCAGATTCAAAGACAGCAGGTTAGTCCTCTTTAGACCTCCTCTCCAAATGCAATGTGTACTGAGGTTCAGTGTGCTAGGGGTGCCCATTTTATCCCGGGAAAGTGCCCTGATGTGGCAACACAGTCGTAGCTAATGCTCTAGAATGTCTCCTACTCTTTGGTGACAAAGTTCCAGAGCCTGAGAGTCATTCACACATCTCCCCTGGCGGCCAGAAAGCTGCTGTTGGGGGGGATTGTGCAAAGCTGCTGGACCAGCTGGGTCAAGCTTTCTAAAGGTTTCTTAGCTTTAAAAGCGACATAATTCTAATGCCACAATTAATTTGATACTTTACAGCACCCAGTTAGGCAGTCCCATTCAGAGGTTAGCCAGGCTGCGATGCCAGCTGGTAACCCTGTGTTAGCCAATGGAGCTACCAACTATTCCACAGCAAAATGACAATTTAGAAGTGTTGCTATTAAGAATATGAAAAATATATGGCTTACTTAATAATATATAACGCCCTGCCATAGGGCTCCACAGGCCTTCCTGAGTAGAAGAGATTTACATATATTAATAAGGGATGGGTGACTTTGCCATTAATGGTAATGGCAAAGTTGTACTAGCGGTGTACACACTGCTCTTGCAGTCTGCAGTGGCAGACTGTTGGCCATTTTGTTGTTTGTCACACTCAGGGTGGAACAAACAGTGGTACAGCCCTGGGTGGAAACTCTGCCTTGCATGCCCTTGGTACCCTTGGTACCATATACTACGGATTTATATGTAAGTTAGTACTTGCCAATTGGGGACATTCAATTCGACATACCTTTTGTAATGGGTCAGAACCCTGGGACTGAGTTCTGGTTAGCGGGCCTCAGTGCATGCTCAGCATCAGGAAATCAGCAGCTAGTAGTCCAAATGGGGCAAAACGTAAGAGGAAATCTGCACAAAGGCCTGTTTCCTTACAGTGATTATCCCAGTGCTGCAGCAGCCGCACGCTGGCATTGGTCACACCCTGCAGCCTCGGAGGATGCACAACCTAGACAGCGGTATACTTACTCTCGACGGAATCCCCTTAATCGCCTTCCATTTGCTGTATATATTTGATGCTCAGAGTTGGCAGCATCCATGAAAGATATCTCTAAGCATACTATATTTCCCCACACTTGTGATTGGCCTGCTTATTTTACTCGTTATGAAGCGGGTAATCAGCTGAGAACCTTTCTTACGATGTACAACAGCTTATGAGACATGCCCTGAGGCTTTGGCTGCTGAACTTTATTCTTCTTCTTTTAACTTCTCTGCATCACGTATTGGACTAGGCATACCCAGGGCATTCTGTGTGACAACTTAGAGACAATACTCTATACTTAGGAGGCAGTCCTGCCAGAGTCGAGTACTCCCTGTTTTATATTTAGACTTACTTACAAAGACTGACTCGTTTTTGGATCGTAGAATATAGTATTTTACATTGTGTAGAGCCCGTTAAAATATATTCGCGGTGACAGATGGCTCCTTACCACTGAATGAAAATATGAACTCAGCGCCCTGATGAAGGATGGTGTAAAGTAGATGGTACCCTCGAAACATGCGTTGGCGCATCTTCGTTGTTTAAGTATTATGTATATTGTATGTAATTTGTAATCTGTGTTCTCGTTGAAGTTTATCATGACACTGTTTTGTGTTTTCTTCACATTATATGGTTGTTTTTTTCATGTTATTCGTGGAGACATGTACTGATTTTGTATGGTTCTTTTTCTACATGTTTGGGGCACTTATGTCATGTATGAATTTTATCAAGAATCGTTTAGTGATACATTTATTGGATATATCTTTGTGATGAGATTTTTTATAAAAGGGAGAAAAAAAATGTTTTAATAATAAATGAAGTAAACTAGATTTATGTGGGACACTGTTTATAATTGATATCTTACTGAATTGTAAAATTAATTAGATAAGGGGTAGATTTTCGTCATTGCTGTTTCTTTCCCTGGTTCCCCTCTTATTTATTACTTTGTCAGGGACCCTCTTTTGTGTATTTTGCATTGGTCACACCCTGGCCCCAATCTGGAAAAACCATTCTTCCCCCCTCCCGGAGCAGAGAGTAGGGGTGCCCCCAATTTGGCCCTCAGGGCAAGAAATCCCACTGTATGACTGGAATATATATTTTCTAATAAAATAATGTGGTAGGTCTGGCCTGTCCTAACATCAGTCCCCATATTAACTCCTAAAGCCTCAACAATCTTTCTGCTCAAGTGTGGACTACGGTATCCCATCTCAATGGGAAGTGACAAGGCATTTGGTTCTTTTGAGTGTTGTTTTCACATATGGGCCAGGACACTGTGCCTGACTCCCAAAAATGAATGGCTGCACTTTTTGGGTTTGGGTAGGCTGCCACCTGGAAATATCTACCAGACCCAGACTGTTCTAAAAACTAATAATTTGAGGGAGTACAAGATGGTGTGCTTTTCTTCACAGAAGCAGAAGCACTATGCCTGATTTCAGACACAGTTTAACATTTGCAGAGCATTGTGGGTAAGAAAACTGTGTGGGATCCATGCAAGACATACCACCCTTGAATCCCCTGATTGTCTAGTTTAAAAAAATGTTTGTGGGTCGTAGGTTTGTATGGGTGGCATGAGAGCACGGTCCTAAATACCTCAGCTACCCCTATTGCTTATCCATCAGTGTAGCACCATAGTGCCTTTAGTGTAATGGTCTTGTGGGCCACCCAAATAAGTAGGGTACAGGTCTTATCTGGAGGCATACAGGAACTCAGTGTGGTAGGAAATATATGGCTCCCCACAGATTCCAGAACTTTCCATCTCAGAAATGTGAGTAAAACGTGATTATTGCCAAAGTGTGACATTTGCAAGGCTTCAGGGTAAATTTACTTAGGAAAAGTTACACTTGTCGTGCACCCCTAGACTCCCCTAGTTGTCTAGTTTTTTTAGAAATGTGCAGGGTTGCTCGGTTTCTCTAGGTGCCGGCTAAGCTAAAGCCCAAAATTCACAGCTATCCACTTTGCAATAAAAGGTCAGTTTTGAGTGGAAAAGTGTGATGTATGCATGTTGTATTTAGGGCCGTTTCCTGTCGTAGGCATTAGACCTACCCACATGAGTAAAGTACCATTTTTATCAGAAGAGTTGGAGGAATGCAGGGTGGAAGGAAGTTTTTGTATTCCTGCAGATTCCAGAACTTTCCATCACAGAAATGTTAAGAAAATGTGTTTTTTTTAGTCAAGTTTTGAGGTTTGCAAGGGTTTCTAGGTAAAAGAATCTGCTGAAAGCAGTGCAAGTCACTCCACCCTGGATTCCCCCAGTGTCTAGTTTTCAAAAATGGGCAAGTTTGTCACTCCCTAAAGAATTCAATTGGCATTTCAAACTGGATATTCTGCCAGACAAATAAGAATTTCAGAAGGTGTATCATCTTATATAAGGTGGCCCTATCCATCAAGGACAATAACACATTTTTTTCATTGTTCTGCGCCCGTCTTATAGGCATCAAGGATCTTCTCCAGGTTGTCCTTTATGAAAAGCTTCGGGTATTTTGTTGTAAAGATCCTTTAAATGTGTGAGGTTGCCATACCAGGGGGTGATGCCAGGCTCCCGCACCCCTATTTGTGACAGTGGGAATGCAATGGATTTATGCCAGTTGATTTTGAGCCCTGAGAAGGAGCTGCACACTTTTGGTATTTCCAGCACCCTTTTGGACCAAACTGGCTGTGTCTGCTAGGTATTGAAGAAAATCATTGGCTTACAGTGAAACTACATTCTCCCAATCTGGGACCCATCTCATGCCTCTGAGCACTGCATTCCATCTCTGCCAGCAGGCCAGGGATTCAATTGCCAGAGCAAAGAGCAGGGGAACAGCGGACAACCCTGACGGGTGCCCCTGCCCAGGTTAAACTCCTCAGAGAAAGACCCATTTACTCAGAACCTGGAGCCAGGACCATGTATAGAAGTGACACCCAGGACATGAACCCTGTGCCCATACTGATTTCACTCAGTAGCGTTATTAAATAGGCCTATTCCACTGACTTGTACGCCTTTTTGGGATCTTGAGCAAGCTAGATGTCCATCTCGGCTATCCGGTCACATCTCGCCAGGCATCCAGCCAATATGCATAATTTGTGTCTCATCATCCTGTAGAGCATTAAGCTCGATTGGTCTAGGGCCACCAGCTTGTCCACCCTCGAGTAGGCGGTTGGCCAACACTTTTGACAGAATCTTGGTTTGAAGATTAAGGAGCAAAATGCGGAAGTATGAGGTGCATTCGCTCTGTGGCTTCCCAGACTTGTGGATCATGACTATCATTGCTTTCTTGAGATCTCAGGGAATGATGACCTCCTGCTTTGCCCAGAGGTACATCACTCTAAGAGGGCTTACAATGCGGGATTATGTGCATTTAATGAACTCCCGGGGGTAGCCATTAGGAGCCGGGGCTTTCCTGCTTTTTATTTGATTGATGGTGTCTGCTATCTCCCGCCTCTGAGTGTGCGGCTTCCAAGGATTGGCACAACTACTCAAATAGTCTTGGAGTCACTAGCTCCTTTGCGAAGTGTTCCAGGCTGTGTGCTGAGGTAACCTCTCTAGCCTTGTAGAGCTCAGCCAGGAGCTCCATCAAGGCTCATGCAATGGTGGCCAGGGTTTCAGCCACCCCTTCCTCTCCCCAAAAGATGGCAAGGATCCATCTCTGGCCTTCCTCCTTTTTGGCCAGCTACGCCAGCATCTTGGCCGCTTTGATGCCCACCTCGTAAATCTTGGCCTGATTTGTCTGGTAGACCTCCCTGGCCTCCTGATGGATAAAGACCTTCAGATCATCCCTCACCCCCTTTATCTTGCCTGCCAGGAAGGACGTGGGGTTAACTACATAATCAGTCTCACAGGCCTCTAGCTTCAGTATTGTGGTCCTTACTCTTGCCTGAGACATGTGCTATAAGGGTGCCCCTCAGGACGGTCTTGTATACCTCCCATAGGTCAATCTCTGAGTCCACCCAGCCTGTGTTCTCTGCAAAGTAGTGTTCCATGGCCTCAGTGATCAGTTTCCTGGTGGTCCAGTCCATCAGGTCCCAAGAGTCTAACTTCCATCCCCCCTTTCCTCCTGTGTGCCTGTACCCAATTGTGTGCTTAGAGGCGAGTGATCCGAGATGCCGCGAGGTAGGATGCTGGTGTTTCTGAACCTGCCTAGTTGTTCCTTTGGAATCAGGAAATGGTTCAGCCTGGACATGGAGCGCATCTGATTAGAATTGCAAAAGATTTGCCCTGCCCCCTGGTGCTCCTCTCTCCATATGTTGGCCATAGGGTTGAGGAAGGAAGCAAATCGCAAATCCCCTGTGGTTGTCAGCCTATCGAGTATGTATTCTTGGTGTGTTAGATTGATGTTGAAACCCACGTAGAGCCAGGTATCCGGCACTGCTGTCAGCCACACATGCAGTTTTCCCAATCCATCAGTTTGTAAGCCAGGCTTAACCCTTTACACCTCCCGCTTACCACTACCTGGCAGCTATGTGTGTCGACCCATATTTGGGACACTTGATGAGGGAAGGATCGTTGCACCAGTATTCCCACCCCTCTGGAGCCCGATGTGGCTCTCACAGGTGCATGCACGATTCCTGGGGAGTGGGAGGCGGGGAGGAGTAACATCCCGGTTTGCTCAGATGGGAAGCCCTTCATGAGCTCGTCTGAGTAACAGCTTTCTCTTTTTTCTGCATTTCAGTGTCAATCTGTCTTAGGCAGCACAATCTCTAGCTAGTAAATCGGGTGTAACATTTCCCCCACTCCCTTTCCCACATCTGAGTATAGCGCATGGAGCTGACCCTTGTTTCCGTTTTCTTTTATATGTCTCTCTTTCCTGGCTGGGCTGACGACATTCCTGCTGGAGAATGTCTGAGTCATAAGGAGAAGTTCCCCAAGAAGAAGACAAACATTTTTGTTTCATTGCAACAGCGTCAATTGACAATAAACACATTTATAAAGCATAAACAGCTGTCTGATTCCTGTCTACCCATGACAGAATATGAATCCTTTTTTATGTACAACCCTCACCCACTCTCGTAGGTTCATGCTTCATCATCAGGTTCACCTTGACCCATAAAAGTAAGGGTGGGCTCAACCTTTTTCCAAGCTGCACTTTGTATATTAGTGTATCGGGGAACCTACGTGTAAATTAAAATTCCTCATCCACTCCCAAATATCACTTTATTAGCGGGGTGGATGGGAAAGTATTAAAATAAACAACAGTAGGGGCAACTTGGATGCAATGGTCCTATGACGTGGAGAAGTGTGGCTCACTGGTTAGAGTAGGCAGACCTGGAAGCAGAGGTCAGCCTGGGACCAGGGTTCAATTCCCGGCTCGGCTGGGTCTTGAGTCCATAAATTGTCCATGGACTCGATAATTCTCGCTCCAGTGCATACTCGATTCATGGGTTCACACTCTGCGACTCTGGGCAATAGCTTGCTTAATCGCCACAATGGCCCCTCGCGGCGGGATGCCTGGCTTTCACCTTGTGGATGCCCTGCTGGGTTATCTCACGGGGGAATACCAGGACGGGTTCCCTAAGCAAGCGCTTAGAGACCGGTTGGTGATTTGCGCTATATAAATATCTGCACATTTACATTATTGTGCCAGCATGTTTCTGCTCTACAATGATGGACGTAAAAAGTCCTTGGCATTTGTCGGGTCGAGTTTATTTTGCTGATACTCCCCCAGTGATATTTCTATAATCAGAAAATTTCTAGTGTGACACGCACTCAAAATTATAGGCATGCACAGGCAGTGAATACTTGCCGGTACAATTGCACCTAGTAGTATATATATAAACAAAAAACACATTTTACAGTTCCAGTATGGGTACTCGTGATGCGCACAAATCCAGAATCATGTGTCTACCACCTCTGATACTCAAGAAATATTGCTCCTGCAACACAATTTTGGTGCAGGTATTACGCATAAGTTGCATTCCTGATTGGTGCATGCAGGTTTTCATACATTAGTGTCTCAGTATTGAAACCATACAAGAAGTCATAGACATGCCTGTTTTCAAGCTTTTTCAATAATATTTTTGGGGTATTCCTTCTCCCGGAGTTTTTTTTAGTTACGGTCTCTCCTTCTTCCTTGAAAATCTTGCCCTTCTGAGCTGTTCCACCTGATCTGTGGAAATTGTCCTATAGGCAAGTTCTCCCTGAGTGCCTGGGGACGAGCGTTGTTAAAATGCAGGATGCTCCAGGGGTCTGTAGGTTTAGTGTACAGAGAGGTTGTGAGTCTTCCATCTTTAGCTCTAATGGTGACGTCAAGGTAAATCTCAGATATGCGTTTCTGCCATTGAACCATGTGAGGAAAGGTTCAATGGTAGTGTTGTCTCCATGCAAAATGACTAGTATGTCATTGATGTAGCACCACCACAAACAGTACCCATCTATAAAAGGGTTGTAGGCTCAGATGTTTTCTTTCTCAAACCACCGTACATAGAGACAAGCTATGCATGAGGTAAATATGCTGGCCATCGATGTTCCATGGCGCTGTAAGATCTTCAAAAGGAAACCACCTATTTCTCTCCAAAAATTGAATCCGCAAAACATTCAGCCAAAGAACAATTTAAAACGGTCAAAATACTATCTAATACAGCTCAAATTAAGCCATCTAATGCTAGTCAAGACTTTTACGAGACTCTATCAAAAGCATTTCAGCCAAAAGTACTTCGCGTTTATTCTACTTTCTACCCAAATATCCCCAAACTATCAAACAACTACAATCTTCAATCAGAATTTGATACACAATGTTGCTTTTAGAACTTTACCCCCTTATCCCAAGAGGAGGGGAAGAACCTCTTATTCAGCACTGAATCACGTTCCTCAGATTATCCGTGTGCTCCTTACATCTTGCAACAGAAGCTAGTTCTGCACACCTTACACCAATTTGTAATAAAAGTATTCACACTGGCACTTTTACAAAGCTATGTAAGAAAGCAGCAATTCTCCCACTTATAAAAAAGGCCACCCTTTTGGCATCTGAGCCTATGAACTATCGACCCATATCACGTCTACCCTTCCCAGCTAAAATATTAGATAAAGCACTCAATCAGCAATTATCTGCTTTCATAAATGAAAACAGCCTGCTAAATGAGCCCCCATTCATCTTTCGGAGCCAGCATAGCATGGAATCATTCCTCATAATAGCTGCAGAGAGCATTAGATCTATCATTGATAAGGGAGACAATGCAGCCTTGATACTCTTAGATCGGTTGGCAGCGTTTGACACAGTCAATCATGTCATTTTAACCAACCGCCTGCACAAGCTAGGAATCAGAAACAAAGCTCTCTCTTCACTTACCTCCTTTTTGGCTTATAAGGAGCTATACATCACGCTAGAGAAATTTGATTCCACAACTTTGAATCTTCCTTGTGGTGTACCCCAAGGAGTCTATCTAAGCTCTACCCTATTTAACTTGTACATAAGTCCTTTGGTTAAACTTGTCAGAACCTTTGGGTTCTCAGTTGTTTCCTATGAAGACAACACACAATTTGTGGTGTCTGTTACAGGAAATCCACCCCATACAGCCTCACAGTTCTGACTCTATATGGGAAAGATTGGAACTTGGATGGCGGAAAACTGCCTGAGATTAAACTCAGGCAAGACTGAATTTCTACTCTTCGGAAACAAAACGTATTTCTGGTCCCCATATTGGTGGCCCCCAGATATGGGCCGTATCACATCCCCAGTGACAAATGTTACAAACCTGGGGGTAATTTTTGACAAAAAACACTCTTTCGAGAACCAGATCAATCAAATAGCCTCCTCAGTTTTCTTTCTTTTAAAGATCCTAAGAAAAATGTTACCCTACATTCCTTTCAATCTTCAGAAACAGATCAAACCAGCACTAATTTTATATAAACTGGACTACTGTAATGGACTACATATACGCCTACAACAGAAAATATAGGGCCAGATGCAGGAAGCGAAATACCAATCCCAAACGCAGAAATTCGCAGAATATCTATGTTTGCGATCTCAAAAGACCCATGTGAAATGTAAAGGCATGCGCAAAATAAGGAATCGCAAAAAAAAAGTGAAGTCAGTTAGCGATTCCTTATTTTGCGAATCAGACACACTGACTCCCAAATAGCGCCTCGCAAACTGCGAAATCGCAAACAATTAATTTGCAGACAAATGTAAGAAATATCGCAAATAGCGATTTCTCGTAAAATTGCTATTTACGAATCGCAAATTACCACCAACTCAAAGCAGGTGGTAACCAGGTGCACTCCATAAAAACAGCCCCAAAAGGCATCAGTTCAAACACAATGGCGGCCCTCTATGTCATTGCAAGGCAGATGCGGATCCAAGCAGCAGCACAGAGGATGAGAAGGCGACAGGAAAGCATATACAGAGTGTGCATCACCCTTTTCCAACTCACAGAAGAGGAAATACATGACAGGTACAGGATTCACCCCACAACCATCCTAGACCTCATACGTTACTTGCACCAAAACCTGGAGCAGTAGACACGCAGGGTGCACGCAATTCCACCACATGTGCAGGTGCTTTGTTCCCTGCACCTACTTGCATCAGGTAGTTACCAGGGGGTGATAGCTGTGGCTGGAGGTGTCTCACAAAGTTGCCTGTCACTCTTCTTCAACACCTTCCTGGATGCCATGCTTCAGAGAATGCACCATTACATCTGGTTTCCCTCAACGCAAATGGAACTGCATAAGACCAGGATGGATTTTAATCAGATGGCCCAGTTTCCACATGTTATAGGGTGCATCGATGGGACACATATCGCAATCTGACCCCCCCCCCCCCTGCCACTTAGTACATATATCGGAACAGGAAGTCATATCATTCGATCAACGTTCAGGTCATTTGTGATGCGTCACACATCATAACTAATATAGTTGCGAAATTCTCTAGGAGAACGCATGACTCCTACATCTTCAGGCACAGTGGAATCTATACACGTCTGGCTGGGTGTGAATTTGGCAAAGGATACGTGCTAGGTAAATGCATGTGACACACCCTGATGTATACCTTGGTTGTATCTGTTGTTGCCTGTGATTGACGTCTCATCCTTTCCCACTTAGGTGACAGCGCATATGCAGTGCGTGTATTCATACTCACCCCATTCCTCAACCCGTCTACCCCAAGTGAGAGGAGATACAATGCTGCCCATATGTTAACGCGGAATGTGGTGGAGCGGACATTTGGACTATAAAAGAGCAGGTTCCACTGCCTCCACAAGAGTGGGGCTGCACGGCAGTTCCGCCCTGAGATATGCTGCAAAATCATTGCCACCTGTGCTATGCTACACAACCTGGCCACAAAGAAGGGGACACCAGTTGAAATCACCGACTCAGTGGATGAGAAATGTCCACAGCTAGTGCACAGCGCAGCAGGTGTCATAGGAATGGCAGATGGGAGACACAGATGTGCTGAGATCACACGCAACTATTTCTAAGTAAGTAATGAGACAAAGCGATTAATGACAATTGTGTAACGGTGTTTTATTGTCCTTACATCAAGCAATAGGAATGCACACCGCCTCACCATATTGGCCTCTGAGTGCCCTGAGTAGCCCAGCGTGGGGTTAACACACTGCATGCACCTTGCATTCCACTATCAGTGGGTCCCATGGGTTACCTCACCCATCTGCAAATGTCAGCGGCAGCATGGACTCATTTCCTTCGGCCACGCACAACAGTGCCTTAGTCATTTTGCACACTGTCCTCCCTAGAGGACTGACCTGCTGCTGGGCCCTGCCTTGCGCTACGCCCTCGGGGCTCAGCAATGGGTGGAGTAATGCTGCTGCGGCTGGTGACCTCCTCACTGTCTCCACCATCCCCAGACCCTGTGGCAGCAATGTTGGTTGTCTGGAGCAGTTCGACCGCAGTGGTGACCTGCACCAACCCCCTAGCAACATCATGGCTGCAGTGGGCCATTTCCAATAGCATGGCCACTGTGCGTCTGCTGAGGACAGAAGTGGCATTGGCTAGGCGGGTCACCGTCTTGGTGAAACCATCCTTGTGCTGTTTTTCCTTGCGCCTTGCGCCACGTTCACTGCCCAATTTTGTGCACAACAGCCTCACTGCCTCAGCCATGTCCATCATGCCCTCTGCAACAGTGTTGTTCAAGCAATTGATGCCCTCCTTAATGTCCCTAACGTTCCTGTTCATGAACACCTTCTGTCATTGCATTGACCGCATTGTCTTCCCCTTGCAGCTGCTGCACCTTCACCATGGTGCCCTCCAGACCTGCAAAGACACTGGATCCCCCACCCTGCGCATCTGGACTGTGTGCCCTTGCTCTGCATCGGGGACCACGGGTGTGGCTACACTGCATGGGTGACTGTGTCTCCGGAGACTGTGCTTGTTCTTTGTGCAGGGTCTGTGGAGCTCCCGTGCTCTCCTCCTCTTACCCATCCATCTCCTGCAGGCTACCCACTGTGTACCTCCTGGGTCTGGGGTGGTGGTGGTGTGACATCTGTGGGTGACAGTGTCTCTTCCTCCTGATCATGGTGTTCCCCAGGTGCCTCTTGTGTCTCCCTCTCAGCCGTCTGGGGCACAGGTTTGCCTTTGGATACAGAATATCCATTTACTGACTTGACTAACAGCATTTGTGTTACATTAAATTACATGTTTTGCTATTCACGCTAACAGTCCTCCGCTTGCTTATTGACTGATGTTTGGCCCCTGCACTCGTGTTCAGTTAACTCACTGATATGCTATATGGGTTTCAGGACTACATCTCCCATGATGCATTGCTGGTTGTTTACAAAATATGGACTAGAGTGGAATTCTGACTTGCTCATGGGGTGATTGGGAATTGGGGGGGGGGGCAGGCCATGCTGTGCATGCATCTTACATTGTCTGTTGTTATCTCTGGCTGAGCTGTCCACATCTCCTATGCCACTTATGGTCTCAGGCTGGAGGGTGGACTCCCCCAATTCATCCAGGGGTGTGCTTGCAGGCGCTGTGGATGGTCTGCCAGCTGTCTTCTTGGCTTGTTTAAGCCTGTCAGCCACCCTCTCCTTCGCACCGGAGGACAGATAATACAAGCGCTTCTTCAACTCGTCGATGGACCGCTGTGTGACACCAATGCCGTTTATTTTTCCCTGGATTTCAAGCCAGATATTCCTTTCTGGGATTCTGGAACATGCAGAGATTTCTTCCCAAACAGTTGGTTGTGAGTCTTCACAACCTCTTCAATTAACACCTCCAACTCCTTCTCGCTTAATTTCTGCTTCCTCTTCCTCTCTGCAGGCTCTTTTCCCTTCTCCTGTGTCTCCATCCTGGTATTTGGTGTCTGCCTGGTAACTCCTGTGCAGCTCCTGGGTGTGTACTCCTGCTCTCTGCCTCTCCCACAGCCTCAGGCACTGAGAAACAGCATGGGTGTGACCACTTACTGTGTGTGATGTCATCAGGGTGCACCTGAATGGCAGATTCGCAAATTTACGATTTTTTTAAATTGCGATTTCTCTAATTCCGGACAGGGCTGTGCGATTTTTACCGAATCGCAGACATTTTGCGTTTTTTTTTCTACATTGCAGTTTGCGAGTTCTTAATAGCGATTCGGTAAAAATCGCTAATAAGAACTCGCAAATTTGTTTTTACCTACATCTGCCCCATAGTATCTAAACTTCTGACCCTACAAAATGCTGCAACCGATCTCATTTTCAGTCTCTCAAAATTTCATTCAGCTACCATAGCACTGAACCAACTGCACTGGCTGCCTGTGAGGAAAAGGATTGCTTTCAAGGCCTTGTGACCACCTTTAAGGCACTACATAAAATCAGACCAGTTGCCCTTAGACAGGCCTTTCGCTGCTACATACCTCCTGCACCCCTACTTTCATCAGGTTTGAAAAATATTGCGGTGCCATAATTCAGACTTGCCCATTGAGAAGTTAGAGGCTTTGTAAATCGTTCTACTACGTTATGGAACTCCCTTCCTTTTGGAAAAACTCTCAGACCCTTTTGCGTTTTAGAAAAGCATTGAAAATGTGTCTCTTTTAATCCAGAGGACATAGTATATCTAGTCTGTTTCACTGCCCACCCTCATGAACTGCAGCAACCAGACCACTTCGGGTATACGAGCGCTATGTACAATTCTATAACATAACATAACAATATGGGTTTCTGCCACTGAGCCATGTAAGGAAAGGATCGATGGTAGTATTGTCTCCTTCCAAAATGGCTAGAATGTCATCGATGTAGCACTGCGACAAACAGCACCGGTCCATAAAAGGGTTGTTGGCCCAGTTGATTTCTTCCTCAAACCACCATACATAGAGACAATCTATGCTTGAGGTAAATATGCTGCCCATTGATGTTCCATGGAGCTATAAATAGATCTTCAAAAGAAAAAAAAATGTAGTCAGTGCTAATTTATTGTGCATTGAGTATTAGCAAAACAAACCCGCCCGACCATTGGCCTCGTCTTTTTATGGCCATCAGTGTAGGGCAGAAGCATGTTGGCACAATAAGGGTCATAGGACCATTGCATCCGTGTTGCCTCTCCTATAGTTTACTTTAAGCATTTCCCATTCACCATGCTAATGAAGGGATTCCTGGGCGTTGATGAGGAATTGTAATTTACATGTAGTTCCCCCGATACACTAATATACAAAGAGCACCTTGGAACACGGTGGACCCCACCCTGACTTTTAGGTGTCAGGGTGAACCTGATGATGACGCATGCCACTACTAGAGTGGGTGAGGGTTGTATATAAAAAAGGATTACATTTCCTTTTTGCCACTTCTCACAAGGATGGTGTATAGACGTGGAAAGCATTTTTTCTCTCATTTGGCAGAGGGATACTCTTCTGTTTGTCGTGGTTGAATCCAGGGAGAATGTATCGCCCGCATCCCTAGGTATTCATAATAATCTCCACTCCGTACCAGTAGGTTGGTCCTCCAACCTCTCTCACCTTAGTGTAAAGATCCTCTGAATCTCCACCAGAATCCTCTGAGCAGTTGTCCCCTTCATCAGAGCCTTGCTCTAGGATTTCCCATTTGTTCACTGAGTCCCAGGAATGGGTGTATTGAATGTTCGTCACCACTTTGGCTTTCTCTTTTTTTCATATGGGCCCCCATCAGGGCTGCCGTGAGTCTTCCATGGGGCTTTCACCTGGACCTCCATCACCTTCACTCCTGATCTTGGAGCAATTCGCGGGAGTGGTAGAGGTTAACGCCATGACCCCACCAGACTCAAGCTGCTGCGGCCATTTGAAAAAACTGTGTGTCCCCCTCGTCACTGATTCAGAGTCTTGCCGGGAAGACCAAGAGTACTTCAAATTCAGTGACAGGAGATGACATTTCACCTGCATAAACGTTGTCCATTGCCTCTCCACCGCTGTGGTGTAATCTGAGTATATGCTTGCTGTGGTCACCTGTATTCACCAGGGACCGTGGGTGAGGGCTACCAGGAGGATGTGGTCATGGTATTGGAAATTGAGCAGGTAGGCCACAATGGGTCTCTGGGGTGCCCCGGGTATCGGTGGCCTGCCTGGCCCCTATGTGCCAGCTCTACTGTAAACATCTTGCAGTCCTTGCCATCGAGGAGGTCCTCCAAGAAGAGTTCTGAACTTGGGCCCTCATCATTCTCTGGGACCCCTACCACCCGCATGTGGTAGCACCAGGAACAGCCCTCTGCATCCTCCACTTTGTCTTGCAGGCGCTCAATCGTTTTTAGGAGGGCACTTATTAATTTCTGAATATAGTATACTGCAGGTCCCGGGCATACCAGTGTGTTTTTCGACTGCCTCCACTCTGTCCATTAACTTCTTGTGGTCAGCCCTAAGGAGGCCAAGGTCTAGGGCCATGGTGTTGATTTGCTGCTCCAAGGCTTCTTTTTTAGTGTCTCTGTTGGCCTCTAGTATTGTTGCCATATGCGCCTCTAGGCCCTGGATCACATCCATAGGGTCTTTCCCAGGAGTGCCATCAGCTTGCTGGCTAAAGATCGTGGCAGCTCCCATTTTCTGTGCCTTGGAGCGCACCATCTCTGTAGGGGTGTGGCAGACTCTGCGGTGTGTTCTCCGACTGATGGTGGGGATGTTGCTGCCTAGGACACCTGCCGCCTCACTGGCCTCGGCACACTGTTCACTGCAGCTGGGCTGCGATTCACAGGACAGCATCAGGCACAAATGCCCAGGGCCTGTAACCATATTTGGTCTGCGGTGAACCAGCTTTCCAGCTGCCTTCAGCCCTGGTCAGAGGTGATTCCCAACTCTAGCAGGCACACCCACCACCCCGCAGGCATGAGCACCCTCCACCTACTTGTCAATGGATCAGGGAACCGGTTGTTGCCCTTTAGCAGTCTCTTTCCCGTGGTCCTACTCGTGGGGCCGCAGTCACTCCTGCACTGAGGGCACTCCGCAGGACCCCGCGGGTCACCACCGCAGTCTCTGGCCTTGGCCTTGCAGCACTGCTGTCCTGGGACTCCCCAGGGACAGCGGAGCTCACTCAGGACCCATGTACAGTCTCCGGGGAGCTCCATGTCCCTCCACAGGCCGGCTGTATCTCATGCGACCTGACCCCTCAGCTTTCACTTACTTTCTTGTCAACCCATCCGTTGGCCACCACAGTGACCGCAGGAGCCACCAAGCACCAAATGTGGTGCCGGTCAGCCCTCTGAGCTATGTGGCTTTGGGCACCGCCATCTTGTCTGGCTAGTTCCTGATTCAGATGACATGTGAGGGACGCGTTCGCCCTTATGTCTGAGTGAAGGATTGATTTATTCTCCCTCCCTACAGCTAGCTCTGTCACATTCATTTATGCAGTTCAAAAATTCGTTTAGCCCTTGGTGAGGTGCAATGTATTAATTTGAAAACCTTGCATCCTGTATTTAGAATTTTTGGCTTCAGTCGTTTTGTACAAAGTTTGTAAACCATTTTAACCTGCAAAATCATCTGGGTTTGCAGTATAAGCTTGAAATAGATTTTCTTGGACAGTCAGTAGTAAACTTCTGTCCTGATGATGACCATGTAACTACACAAAGTTCGTAACGCCGTCGACACATATGTGGCCGCAACTAACGAAGGACGCATTGTCTTGCTTGTCGTTGTTTCAGTGTTGTTCTGAACCCCTCTTGCTATATAATTCCTTCTGTCCACCACTTATCTGGTTCTGTATTTCACAACAAATATTATATGTACCAGTATATATCTCTGAGTGTATTGTTTTAAATGATGTTTTTATGTATTGAATTAATTTTGTATACTTTTCTAATATTTTGCATATGGGTTGTTTTCTTGTTTTCTGCTGTCTTTTCTTTGCCTAATTGCCTTCTCTTCTTTTTCAAAAAGTGTAATTCGTTACTATTGATTGTTTGTGCAATTGGTATTTTCTCTACATCTTGACCCTTTGTTAGGATTAATAGTGATTGCCCCTGGTTCAGGTGTAGAGGTCTGCACCTGTTGTTGATATTGATCGTACCTGGAGCAGGCCTACTGAACCACAGCTCTTGCGGACCCCCACACACAGACCACCCAGCTCATTTCGCCACATGCTCCAGGGTCCCAGGACATTGCAACTTCACCACCGGTCCATCATTCACCCAAGCGGATGCAGTATCTCTTCCTCCACAGCGCCATGTACTGGAGCCGAGTGCTCATGCGGCTATCTTGTCCGCTGGCAGAAATACATTCTTGTTAGTAAAGCCAACCCCAACCACTGTGGTACATTTTAGATCCTGAGCTTATACTTCTTCACACAGACACTCTTAAAATAAACTGTCTACTAGTATGGATGGTGTGATTATTACACCCTGTAGTCCTAATTGTTTAATGTAAAATTTACTATAGACTGATTTGCACAAGTGTGATTCATTGTCTATATGATGTTTGTGTGATGTAAACTGCTCTATTATCCTAAATTGGTATGAGTAGCACTATGAACAAGCATTTGCAATGCAATAGGTCTCATTTGCAAGAGTTGGACCTATTGGCGTTGTAAATGACAATGTCTTTTACCCATGCAGTTTAGCACTGAAGCACTTATAAAAACATAGCCATTTTTGGTGCAAGATAGCAGGGCTAAGCACCAATGGAAGTTGTGAGTGGGAGCTTCAGAAACTCCAATAGCTGCATTTTGAAATTGGTATGAGGGGGGCAGAGCGCTGAAAATGTTGGGACCTATGCACTTTGCCTAGGAGAAAGAAGTGCCATGAGGATGGGCATAAATCAAGAAGGGATGGTGATAATCCCAGGCACCTGGGCAGTGTGTGCTATAAGTATGTAGTGTAGGTGCTACTAACAGTAAAACTTTTTTGTTATTACAGAACATTTTAACATTTTGAAAGCAAACACTGGCGCAGTTGATTAGAGGAGACATTGATGTGCTACCAGAAGGTGCTCTTTTATTTCTGCCAGTATAAAGGGAATCATATTTGCGATGGAGTGGTGCTACAAGCAGTGAGTGTTTTGTATGGCCATGAAATCTGGAGATCAACCAAAATAGTTTTTTTTTAAATATAGTGCTGAATGTCTTCAGTTGCACATTGCACTGCCTTCTGAGTGAGTATAGGACTGCCGTCTAAACTTGCCCGTCGAATATCATTTCAAAACATTGAGCGGGGAATGTGTAAACATAAATAACTCTCCTGCAGGAGTGACCCACGGGTGGTGAAGCTGGATTCGACTGGAATCCAGGGAGAATAAATGCATTTAATAGGGCTGTCACATGGTACTGCAACTCAAAGTCTATTTGGAAAATCAAAAATACAGTAACTCTGCGGCGTTAGGCGACTACAGATTCAATGCTGACTCTCAATCTTTGTGTGGAAATGAATGCCTAGTGCACAGTCCATGAAACCTGCAGCTGCCGGTGTGCTCTTTAAATATCACAAACAGGGGTTTAAGTGGAATGAACAAACTGGGGGGTGTGTCTCTCAAAGGGGCGTGGCCGATGTAATTAAGGGAGTGGCTTAAAACGCCTAAGCTTAAAATCTTTGCATAGCATAGTGAAGGGCCAACTGGTATTTCTCTGTTTCTGTCTTTACACTCAGATGTATAATACAACAAATACCATTACACCTACAACAAGCCAGGACTATTGGCTTTCTCTGTGGTTGTTAGTTGCGTAAGATAAATAAGCAACAACTATGGCTTTGATGGGCAGTCTGTACCTCCTGTATTTTGTTGAACGTATAGGCTGGGTAGTAAGCGCTATAATTACTGTGCGCTTGCTTTTGACTGAGAGGAAATGACACATCTCATCCCATCCCCCTGCAGCAGAGTTAGAAGGATAGCTGTAAAAATAATTTCCAATCATTTCCTGGTGCCCGCTAGATGGCAGTACGCCACAGTTTATGAGGCTTGCGTTCTACCCTCCCATTCAGCGAAGCAAGTCTAGGAAACCTGATCTGGTAGAGGCATTCTGAAAGCCGGTTGCGCTTTGCATTCCTAACTATTAAAGAGTGTTTATGTACACGTGGGATTTTACGGCTGCAAACATGCTTTGGCAAGGGAACCCTAATTAAATGTAAAGCTCACAGTCCAATTGCTTACAAAACTCAAGACAGGTTTTACAGTTAGCTTTTTTTTAACACGAGGCATACATACATTCAATCATCATGGAATCCTTCGTTGTGTTTTGCCCATGAAACGAAGCATCACATTGAGCTTCAGCCGCTATCATGGAGACAGGCACTTCCTGTAAGCAAGCGATTGCTGCTTCTACCCCGCCCGGTACGGACGCCCCGTTAGTGGAAGTGCATCTTTTTAACAAATGTGAAAAACTCAGCGGTAGATGGAAAAACAACAAGTATTTAATTGCTGATAAGCGTTAATATTAATTTAGAAACAAAGAAGCGTGTTTGTATCAATCAGCGCAAAAATCCAATTCTACTCAGCGCTAATAAACCATCAGTTAGTTGCAGTAAACAAATTGTCTGCGTTATTCAAGCAGGCGATACCACCCAGGCACGATAGATGTCAGCATGCTTCTTTATGCGTGAAATCATTACCAAAAACAAACAAACAACAAGGAGCGAGAGGCACAAACCAGGCGCCATGGAAAAAAAAAAAGTAGTGCTTACATTAGAAGATGGAGACAGGCACTTCCTGTAGGCAAGGGATTGCTGCTTCTACCCCGCCCGGTACGGACGCCCCGTTAGTGGAAGTGCATCTTTTTAACAAATGTGAAAAACTCGGCGGTAGATGGAAAAACAACAAGTATTTAATTGCTGATAAGCGTTAATATTAATTTAGAAACAAAGAAGCGTGTTTGTATCAATCAGCGCAAAAATCCAATTCTACTCAGCGCTAATAAACCATCAGTTAGTTGCAGTAAACAAATTGTCTGCGTTATTCAAGCAGGCGATACCACCCAGGCACGATAGATGTCAGCATGCTTCTTTATGCGTGAAATCATTACCAAAAACAAACAAACAACAAGGAGCGAGAGGCACAAACCAGGCGCCATGGAAAAAAAAAAAAGTAGTGCTTACATTAGAAGATGGCGCCCTGCAGCGCAAGTTAAGAGTAGTTGATCGATGCTGCTTCCGCCAGAAACGGAGGAAAACGGAAATGACGTGACGGACCACCAGCCAACAAAGAGCACGTTAAGAAGAGCAATGACAGATTTCACCAATGGTAAGTGACTAAGCAAAGAGAAATGCAATGGGTGGAGTTTAACTAGCAATGCTGATTACTTAATGCCTCGTAGAGGCAGCGCATGCGCTGCCCTCTGCGAGACCTAAAAATTAAATACATGTGAGAGAGCGACTTTGGAGAGATAAGAGGCCCTGTTGGAGGGTGAGGCAATCCTTAGAGAGGGAGGTCATAGGGCGGAGCCAAAATTGATTGTTGCACTGGGTGCCACCAACTCTAAAGCCAGTCCTGAGGCTGTGAGTGCACACTCCAAGAAGCCCAAGTGTACTTGAGAAGTCACTACTCAGATGTCTTTGCCCTTTTCAAATTCACCCCTAAAATGGTATTGACAAAAGGGTTGACGATGAATGGCATTCCCAGTTTCTCCAGAATGTGTAGGTCTTTTTCTTTCCTCTGAGAGGATGCGAACTGCTTCACAAGATTAAACCCTAAATAGGGAAAATCACTAATCATTGAAGCTTGATGGGTGATGGCTCTTTTAATGAAAAAACAATATTTAAAGCGAGACTCAGTTTGCTTTACAGCATTATTCAGCGCTCAAACTTCGATGAGAATATGTGGTTGTCGTTCGGGGAAAACAAAGTCCACAGCCACACGATCAGAACAAGCCAGCTACGCGTTATCTTTCATTTATAATCTGCTCAAATATGTGGACGCAGGCATTTCCTGAAGCCAGAAATTCAAGTTGGGATGCTTTCCAAACCGAATAACAAGGTGAAAGAGAATTGGCAGGATTTGCAATAATGTGTTCAAGATTTCGAAACAGTTCAACAAACATTGGGAAAACGCCTTGATGGAATGCAGTAAACAGAGGCAAATCTAAAGTACTGATATTGAAAGACAGGCTAAGAAGAGAAATACATGTAAAGAATTCTGAAACTTTGCATTGGCAGTGGCTTATTGCCTGTCTAAAATAATTGAGATAAGTATCATGAATATGTTTATGCAATTGTATGCATGTGATGTGCCATGAATGTAGCTACAAAGCATTAGCACGATTTGCATTGGTGACGACGTGACGTAGGTACTGCATAGATGGGTGAAATGGAAACTGGCAGTGTGGATGCACAGGATCAAGCGCGAGAGCCTGCAGTAAGACGGAAGGGCACTGTGCCGAGAGGGCAGAAGGTAGGCCCAGGCACCAGTTATTTGCAAACGGGGTCAGTCTTAAATGTGTACAGACATGCTTTACTCCCAGAAGTAAAAAAAGGAAGCTTAGAAATACTGACGCGTCCGTTGGCGCCTACGGGTCTTTTAATGCCTCACTGAAACTGATCTCATGACAGGTGTGGAAAGGCACAGGAATTCTATTTCTGCCAATATCTTTCACTGCATGTTTATGTTATGCCTCCCCTTTTACCAAAAACAACTGTGTGATAGTGAAAATGTGTAAATGTTGCTGTAAGCTTTTTTTTTGTACTCCTTATGTACATTTAAAGCACACCAGAGACATAGAAATGTAAGTGCATCTTGTCATTGTAGAAACGTGACATTTGCAGCAGTGAAAGAAAATCCAGTGGTCTGAAGAACTCCCTGGGCTAAAGTATTATTTTAACTGGGTACACGAACCTTTGAGTTTTTCCTCTGCATTATGACTATTTAGGCAATTCTGGCTGGATGGCTGTGCACTTGACATTGTAATACTCCTTAATCTGCAGACAAATTTGAATCGAGCAGGGCACAGTCAGCTTTCATCCTTCCAAGGTCACTACAATGAGTACCATTAAACTGGGTAGTAGAAAACTATTTTCAAAAACACTTAAAAACTGCATAAGCACGTTATGAAGGCTGTATAAAAAGCATAGGAGATATGGCCCAATGGCCAGAGTAGCTGACTCTGGAACTGTAACACCAGGTTCAAAATCAGTAACGAACTGTTTGCAAAGGAAAATTACACTTGTAGGCAATTTACACATGTAATTTACACTTTTGAGTAACATTGGCAGTTTTAGCTATTCACAAAATAGCAGTGTAAAATTATTTAAAAGTGTAGAGTTACACATCTATGTCCCTTAAAAAAGGGGGTAGAGACACATTCACAAGTGTAAGTTACTACTGCCAAAAAAGACACAGATGTAAGCGGTTTAGCACCACACATGGCCAACGACTGATACTGCAGTACCCTCCCATAGAAAATAATAGAGCTAGAAACATAAATAAAGCGCCATAGGAAATAAAGTTACACCAAATTACATAATTTAAAATAGTTAAAAATATACACAAATATAATTATTATTTTTTTAAATCTAAAATTAGCACATATTCATTTAATTTAAATATTGTAATAACCTTTAAATCAATTTAAATGTATTCTATCATCTACTTTTAACAGTTATTAATGCATGATAAAAATGACATTAGATGGGAATTTATTTTCTAGCTTCAGAAAGGTATTTTTGTTAAATGTAATATATTTAAATTAATTAAAGATACAAAAACAAACTAACTTATGAAGGAGAAATGCTTGTGCATGTTGCACTCAGGCTCTTGAAGCCCAGCCAGGCTCTTGTTAATCAGAGAAATGTGTCCGACATTTTTCTACTCACTGTGGAGCCAAGAAGCAACAGGGTGACTTTCTGAGGATATTTAAATTCAATTTTGCAACACAGCTGCCTTGCGGGGATCTCAGAAATACAGGATAGATTATACTTTTTTTTTACTGTGCATGCATCTAATGCTGCACATGCGCACACACGAAAATAGGGCATGAACAAGCAAGCAGCTTCAACGAGGAAATCTACAGTACAAATCGGCCCAGGAGACCATCACTCAAACAGCCACAAACCCGCCCACACACTGACCTGTCAGACTGGCCCTTCAAGCACTGCTACATTCTCCTAAGACCACCGCGACTCTGGCCATCAGAGTGGTTATGCTGCTACTAACATCTTAGGCAATTGCATACACAGTGACATCTTAATACAGCCAGAATGTCCATTAAACTTGCATAAATATACCAGGAGCTCGACTTCAAAACAGACATTCGCCTTCAGCCCGAAAAGATCACAGTGAACTATGAATTTACATGTGTTTTTGTCAATCGACTACTGTACATATGTGCACCACACCTTTATATTTTTTTTGCATGTGCTCTGAATGGTCACATTTGGATGAAAGAATAATTTCGTGTTTGTGCCTCTAAAACATAAAAGGCATTATTTATTTTTATTTGTGTTGGTTAAAATTGTTAATTCCTCTGGTGAAATAGTGATACAATTGTTTTGTTAAACAAATGCATCTAAATTATAGAATTCGAAATGCCATACTCTGTACATTGGGATAACTAACGAAATGATGGGGCATCAGTAACAACCTAAAAGTTGAAAACATTCTAAAACTTACTTTTCTCCTCCTGAGAACCATGCTTCCTTCTGGAAGACAGGGGACATGAAATAATCTAAAACAAGTAAAAAATGAAACAGATTAACTAATTCCGACCATAAATCCAGCACAACCTCTGTGCTTTCCGGGGTGTTCTTAAATTAAGTGTTAGGCATTACTTTACGAAGCATAAAATACATCATTACTATACCTTACTCCTGTATGCAACAGCTACCATCCAAACAGTGCAGATTCTTATGATCCCACAAACACAGCATATCATTTATAATGCAAACCCAAAAAAAAATCAGAAGTCATTTGTCTTGTAGTTACTGTCAAACTCTTTCTGGAGTCTCTTCCTTTCTAGAACATTTGCAGATGTGTTCTACAAAATTAATGAAAAACATGTAACTATGTACAACTTCGTGGAAAAGTGTGCAATTTAAAAAATGAAATGTTGGGAGAACATGCTGAGTTTAATGTTATTTTGGGAATTTGCAAAAATCATGCAAAACAAAACAAGGCATCTATAATTTTCTTGATACTGAAGGCTTAGGCCTTACGGTATCACCAGTACTTTTGAGCCTGTCCCCCATGTCAGACCCTCTTTGAGCGGGCATGCAGGAGTTACTGGGCGCGACCGTGGTGGTAGAGGCCATTTAGTCCTGATGTCCCAGGGCCCGATATACTATGGATTATGAGCAACTGAGCCTAGTACACCTTCTGCACTTGGTTGTCGGTGATTGTTGTGGATAATCAGTCCAAGGCTTCCTCTGGGGAAGTGTGGATACCTGTTAGTGAATACAACGTATAACTCAAAAAGCACACAGTAATGAAAACAAATCAATGTCCTGTCAAATAAATATTTTTCTAATTAAAAAAAGTATTATATTTCCAACTCAATGCATTCAAAGTAGTAATACAACATTCATAAGCAATAACACAATCCCTTGAGGTTGGAGCGATAGTTTTTCTCTGGCATGTCTCTGTCACACCCACTCTTCGCAACATGGTTGGGGTTATTCTGCATTCTCTGGTGGTTATATCCAGGGAACACTCACTAGTAGGCCTTAATCAGGGGTCCACTCTGACTCTTAGGAAGTAGCCAAACGTGTCTGTGGTGCCATACCACCTATAGCAAGTCCCCGGGGCCCTGTGGGCCTGTAACAAGTCTTACTCACTCTAGCAGCAAAGAATCTTTCAGCAACTTGCCGGGTGCTCCAACTGCAAGCACTCCATTGCTCAGTCCTGCTTGATCGACTCAGGTTGTACCTGGGAGGTGTGGCAGTACCTGTCAGTTACAGGCTTTCCAAGAGCTTACGCGGGCGGCTCCAGCAGTGATCGGAGGTCCTCTGGTGCTTCCTCCTTAAAGGTAAGTTCAGAGCTCCCTAACAGGGGAAGGGACATTGATCCTGGTGCTGCTGATCTGTTCCCAGTGAGGTTGATGTACTCATGGCATCCTCCTTTGTCCATGGGACAATTCGGGGGCAATTTCCTTGATGCTCAATCTCGACCCACAGGTCACACTTCAGTTTACAGGTGGCTGCCTAAACTCTGAAAGCTAATTAGTATTCACAGCCATTACTAATCTACAGGGTTGTCGCAGTACCTCAGACAAAACGCATTGGCCCTTCCTCCACAGCGGTCCACACCACGGCACTCCCTCCTGGTATATTTGTTGACCGCTAGGCTCAGCAACAGTCTCGGCACTTGTTGGTAGTGTTCACTTCAACAGCGGCCCATCCTGGCATATGGGGTTGCCACACTGATGTGGTACAGGCTTTACTCTCCCTGAACAGCACTTGGCTCTTAGCTATCTTCATGGCGGCCCTCTCCTGACATTCAGTGGTGGTCCACCAGTTTCTGCAAATGGGTCATGACCCATTCAGTGCAGTAGCTGTCTCCTCATACCTCACACAGGGAGTCCTCTCGACAGGGCTCCCACTGGACCTTGCGCGCTCCAGTGCTCTCCTCTCCCTCACAAGGCACACTGGTCTTGGCAAGCAGGCAATTGCTGGTGCTGCAGGCTCCAGAGCAGGTGGTCTTGGTTTCCCTTTATCCAGCAAGGAGACTGCCAGACCTTGGTCCCCTGTCCTGGTCACAGGATTCCACATTCACCTCAAAGTGCCCAATCCCTGGAGGTAATGTATGGCCAGTATATGGTATTTTTAAAATTCAGTAGAGGTTATGTTTCCTGCCCCTCGCCCCCCCTTTGCCCCTGGTTGTTGTGCTGACCTTCTGCGGCGTGCGCGGCAGTTTCGGTGCACCAGGTCATAGGCTAGGAGGGCCGGGATGACACGTAGGATGGGGTCCATGGCTGTCCGTCGCGTACCGCTGCTCCTTCTTCGCGTCGTCCTCAATTTCCCGGGAGTTTTTGGCTGCCGTAAAAAATGATCCGTGCGGAGTGACGTAGGCACGAATCGTACTTGCTGGTCCGTAGAACGCTGAATTACTCCGTCCGGACGTCACGTACGCGATGTCCCGGATCGGAATTGTGGGTATTTATTCGTCGCACGTAGTTTTTTACGATTCGTACGGAAATGGCATTTCTGTACGAATCGTACTTGCTGGTTTGTCAGGAGGATTTCCCGGGTACGAGTCTTACGGAGAATACGCTCCGTAACACCATTCGTACCCGGGTTTTACATGATCGGAATCGGCACCTTAATATAATTATCAATTAATCATTTAATAAAAAATAATTACCAATGAATAAAAAATAATTACCAATTAATAATTAATTAACAATAAATTAATTAACAATATCAATAAATAGAAATAAAAATTACTTAATTACAATTAAACTACTTCCCACCCTATTCCCCTATAAACCCACAACCTGCTACAGAACTAAAACGCAAAATGTAATTAAAATTAATTAATAATTCCTAAAAATTATTAATTAATTTACTATAATTAAATTACTTCCCACCCTATTCCCCTATAAACCCACAACCCGCTACAGTACTAAAATGCATAATTTACTTAAAAAAACATGACTATGTTCTTAAAATGTTATACTTATATTAAAAAACCAGTACAATACTTAACAAAAAATATATAACACATACATATAAAACACATAACACTAATATAAATATCGATATTAGTAACATCGATTTTTGTTACTATCGATATTACTAACTTCTATATTACCAAAACGATATTACTTGCCTTCAGGTCGATATTCTGGTCGTCGGTATTCTTGATTTTGATGTTCTGTCCCTAAGATATTTGGAACTAGATATTACTGTAGGTCGATATTCTGTGGTACTGTAAATTTCGGAACCATGTTGGAGGCATGGTCCCACCATGCCGATTTTGGTATCAGCGAACCGCAAATGACTAATGCGGTATGTATGAGTGTTTTCGTCATGTTTCACCGATGAATTCACTGTGTATACGATACTACATATCGAACCCTCGGGTTCCATTTTAAAACGGTAACCATTCTGTGGTTGCCCTCACATAGGCTGCGCTTTAAGGCCATGTCTAGGCCTAAAGGACACACACACCTTCCGTGCCTTCTTTGTGACCTGTGCAAACTGACTCCACTGCCCGAGGTCAGTCCTGTCCGGCCGGTTCCTTTTACAGTGGCCAAATGGGATTAGCATCAGGGCGCGAAACATCATAAAGTCGTTCATCCCACACGAACCCTGACTAATCTCTTTCACACCTGACTCTGTTTCCTACTTTATGGCTTGCTTTACGAGGAGGAGGTGCCCGTTTTTATTGGGGTCTGCTGATCTCTGATGAGGGTTCTGAGCCTCGCTGGGTAAATAATTGTGGGCTGACCGAGCTGAAATGTGGGATTATCATCATGACTTTGCTGTTTCTTTGAAGCGAAAATATGTGAATGACCACTTGTAAAATAGGGGCGGTGTTGCCCAGAGCGTAATATTTTGTATATAAGAAAAGACTGTTTTTTGGGTCGGGAGCAGTCTCCTGAGAACATGCACCGTGCTGTACTTCTCGGATACCTGTGATTGGTCTGCAGCCAATAAATACGATCTTTGACTTCACCTAGAAGACTCTGTGTTTCTGTAGTCTGAAACAGGAAGAACTCGAAGTCTTCGGGTGTGTCCCCTGGCACCGCTGGGTTGGATCTGAAAAACCCAGTACTTCAGTTGACGCCCAACGTCGGGCGATTTCAGCGGTAGCGGTCCAAGCCAGAGGTTCGTGAGGAGCTTCGTGTGAAAATTCTGGAGGAAGGCCGCCACTTCATCGACCCCTGCATGTCGACGTGGTCTGAAAGTCTTTACTGCGAGGTTCTCCGCATCCCGACGGCTACAAAGGACTGCTGCCCTGACTATCGCCCTGTTTTGGACCCTTGATGATTTGGTAGAGCGAAACGATAAACGAGTCTTCTGGTGACGTCATCGATACCTCAGTTAAGTATAAGTGGAGCGTCTCACAGTTCTTAGTTTGGTATCCCTTCGGGATCGCTTTGATTTGGAACTTGCAAGCGCCAAAGCCGAAGGACTCGTGTATTCACGAGACTATCGTATTCGATAATCCTTCGAAGTTTGAAACTAGACTAGTGAGCGACGATGCCTGGTTCTAGTATATTTGGAAATTTGTTTTGTTTGGGTTGTAATAGGGACTCCCGATTAGAGGATTCGTGTCCGGTTCCTCCAATTGGAACTCCAACTTATGAGCTTTATGTGAAACATAGCGTGGGCCCCATTGCGTATAATGAAGTATGGATCCGATACACCAGGAAGGATGGTGTTTTAAAATGGCCCCAAAATGGTAGTTTCGACACAGAAATCCTAGATAACTTAGAAGTTAAATTATTTAAAAAGAAAGCCCGGCCGGCGATGTTTGATTCTTTCTGCCTATGGCGAAAGGAAGCCAAACAAAAAGAAATCAAATTGGCAAAGAAAAATAAAAGAGAGAAAGGTATGTCGATAATGCAAGCAGCTTTGCAGTTTAAAGATAATGAAGACGAACAAATGAATGAGCAGTTGCGCAGGCAACGTGAACTAGTGATTGATAAATGCTACCCGGTTTTGCCGCCCCTTCAGCAAGATGCGTCAAAAGAAAAGGAAAAAGATCCCCTAATGTCACATTTGCTGACTTCGCGACCCCCGTATGCGCAGAGTGCTACAGCACCTCCGCAGCCTTTAAATGTACAGCCTCCAGTCAATTGGTCGCAAGCTTTCCCGCAGCCGCCAGCTCCTCCTCAGCCGGCTCCTATGCCGACGGTGCAGCCCTCTCAAGGGCCGCCGGTTTCGCTACCTATCTCTTCCGCGCTTCCTGCGACTTTACCTAGTACATCAGCTGCCTCCCTCGGCGCTCTTCCTGATACGACCCCTGTACCTGTATCTGCACCCGTTTTTCTTCCCTCTGTCTTTCCCCCTGTTCTTGCCTAAACTTCTCCTTCTACACGACAACGAATAGCTAGTGCGGTCACTAGCTTTATATCGCCTCTCTTTGGGTCATCTAGTACGACCCCTGGCTCATAACATAAGCAGTTGCGTAGTCAACTGCCTGGTTCTGGAGAGAAAGAAGTATTAGACCGCATGGCACGTAGATGGATTGTTCACCCTTCAAGATATGATGTAGAGTCTGTTGTAAATGTTTTTCATCAATGGGAAGCACCAAACCAGAGATACGTTTTTGAGAAAATGTGTGAATTCCTCTGTGAGGAATTGGAAGATCATGGTTTAGATTTAAGCCCGCAGGAGTTGTGTCATGTACGGTTTGAATTTGGAAAAGGCACGATTGTGGGCCCCGATGTTGATAGAGCAGTTACAACATTGTTGTCCTTCAGGAATGGGGATTGTCATCAGTCGTTGTTCGAACAGGAGTTCCCTGTAGGGAAAAAGGTAAAAGCGCGCCAATATCCAATGCGGGAGGTTCCTCCAGTTTGGAGACCTGGTGATTTAAATGCTGTCCCACCTGTTCAGCCTCATTTTCAGCGTGTTTGGGTACATGTTCCTTGGAAGCGATCAGAAGTTTTAGCCCTTAAGCAAACATTGCCTGACCCCCGTAAAAACCCTGCAGGATATTATAAGGAGTTATCACAGACTGCAGAATCGTGTGTCATGAACCTAGCTGACATAGATATGTTATTCGGGAATGTCGTTCCACAGCCTTTATGGGGGTTGATTCGTAATACAGATCATGCTGCAGAACTAGGTGGCACATGGGCTAATATCATTGCTACAGACACTAGACAAGTTGGTGGTGCGAAACCTGAGTCCTTAGTAGCAGAACTCCCCGGTAGAATTATTACCTACATGAAAACTTTAATGCCAGCGATGCGTGTGAATTGGGATACATTATCCGCATGCAAACAAAAGAAAGATGAAACAGTGTCTGATTTCTTCACCAGGTTTGAAGAAACATTTATCGACCACAGTGGTCAAGACATGAGTACGGAAGGTGGTCAACAGTTATTTGTTGATAAATTTGTGCATAATTTGCTTCCCGAGTTGTGCAAGAAATTGAAAGATTCAGAGAGTTCTTGGGCTGTTTCCTCATGAGCACAAATACTGGTTTCTGCACAGTTTTACGAAAATAGGGATAAAGATGAGAAGGATAGAGAAGACAAGAAAACAAAAGAATTAAAGACGAAGGTTCTTTTACAGCAGGCTTACCCGCCACGTGGAGATCAGAATACCTATAAGCAAGGTCAGAGTAACTATCAACAACCCCAACAGTAACTCGCAAAGGTTCGGGTATTCCCAACCGCGTGTTCCTGTGGGCCCCAATCAATGTTCGTATTGTAAAGAAGAAGGTCATTTTAAGTATAGTTGCCCTATATTGTTGCAGCGCACGAATAATGCTTATGGCGCGAGAGGTAGAGGTGGTCAGCAAGCTCCTAGAGGTAGAGGGCGTGGGAATGTTCCCCAGAACGCGCGTCCTCTTCCGCCTCAAAATACGATGAACAGTTTTGATCAGCAGGCCAATGTAACTGGTAGAACAGCTCATTACTATAATAATGACTATTATGCAGAAGATGAAAATGCAGAAGGTAATGATTACTAGGACAACCGTAGACAAAGAGAGGGAGTTGTTTCAGTACCAGTGGATCAGAGTGGACCGTATGTTAAGGTGACTACAGCGGGTGTGTCAGAGCCCTTTCTGTTGGATACTGGTGCTGCAAAGAGTTCAAATATGCACTCAAACTCCCTGGCGCGCCTTTGTCTGGCAAAATGAATGTTTCAGTAGGTTTTTCTGGCGCCCCGGTTAGGAACCCGATCTCTAGTCCTATGCCCCTTTCTGTTGGACCTTGTGAGCTGAAAGCACCCCTTATCCTAACGACAGGTTGTGGTGAAAACCTGTTAGGATTGGATTTGTTAAAGAGATTACATGCAACATTATATTGTTCTCCCTCGGGAGTACAACTTACAATAGGTAGGGAAGTGATTTCTCCAATGTATTTGTCGAAGAATAAACTGCCAGCTGAATTGTCGTCTCTTCCGGATGTCCTTTGGGCTACTGGTCCTAATGATGTGGGTCTCTTGGAAATACCGCCATATGTGGTCACTTTGAAAGCCAATGTTAGATTGCCACGCATTCCCCAGTACAAGATCTCTAATGAAGGTGAGAAAGCATTGTTAACAATCATCTATGATTTGATTGAAAAGGATGTAATTGAAGAGACAAGAGGCAACGTTTGCAATAGTCCTGTTTTGCCTGTTTTAAAACGTACTGACCCCTCTCAGCCACCTGTTTACAGGTTTGTGATCGATCTCAGAGAGGTCAATAAGATAGTTGTGCCCCAGTTTCCAGTTGTCCATGATATAACTGCCTTGTTAACTCTGATCCCAGCTTCCGCTGCTTGGTTCTCAGTGATCGATTTAAAGAATGCTTTCTTTAGCATCCCGATTGCAGAGGAAAGCAGGGATATTTTTGTTTTTTGTTTAGGAGGTCGCAGCTTCCGCTTTAAACGCGCTCCACAGGGCTACTGTGAAAGTCCATCAATATACAGTCAGGCTTTAAAAGCACAGCTTGATGCAATTGTCTTACCTAGTGGTGCTACCCTTATTCAGTATGTTGACGATTTATTAATCGCCGCGGATACTGAGGAGATTTGTAAAGAAACTACATTGTCAGTGTTGCGTCATTTGTCTTCCATCACAAAGTGTCTCTCTCAAAACTGCAATATTGTCGACAAGAAGTGACCTACTTAGGTCATCTCTTATCAAAGGAGGGAAGGAAACTGACCCCAGAAAGAATTCAGGCCATTGCACAATTGAGCATGCCAAGAACACAGAGAGAAGTGCGTGCTTTCTTGGGTATTACTTCATACTGTAGGCAGTGGATCCCGAGTTTTTCTTTGCTGGCAAAACCTTTGATAGCATTAACATGCAAAGATACACCGAATCCCGTCCCGTGGTCTGAAGAGTGTCAGAAAAGTTTTTCGGAATTGCGTAATGCATTATGTTCAGCTCCTGTGTTGGGCACCCCCGACTACAGTAAACCTTTTACATTGTATGTTTATGAAAATGAAGGTTGCGCATTGTCAGTGTTCACACAGTCTTTTGGAGACAAACAGCGTCCATGCGCGTATTTTTCGTCGACTTTGGATCCAGTGGCTAAGGCAATGCCAAGTTGCTTGAGAGCCACAGCGGCAGCAGCTGTGTCTATTCGACAGTCTGCTGGGTTAGTAATGAATAACACGTTGATTGTAATGGTTCCACATGCAGTGGACACATTGTTAAACAGGACCAAGACACAGCACTTAACTAGTGCTCGATTGTCAGGGTATGAGTTGACACTGCTAGCGAGTCATGTGCACATAAAGAGGTGCAATACATTGAATCCAGCTACATTATTACCGATTTCAGCAGACACAGATGAGATTGAACAGCATGATTGTCTGTTCAGAACAAAAGAAGAAACAAAAGGGAGAGTGGATCTTAAAGATACTCCCCTGGTTGAGTGTGATGGTACCTTATGGGTGGATGGTTCGTGCTTCAAGCTTCCGAATGGTGATACGACTGCTGCATATGCTATCACGACTTTGCACACGATTGTTGAAACTGCACGTATACCACATAATTCGGCTCAAGCAGCAGAATTAATTGCACTTACAAGAGCATGCGTGTTGTCGAAAGGAATGAAAGTGAACATATATACTGACAGTCAGTATGCCTTTGGCGTGGCCCATAGTTTTGGGCGCTTGTGGAAAGAACGTGGGTTCCTGACTTCGCATGGAACTAAGATTCAGAATGGTCAGTTGGTGAATGATCTCCTTGAATCACTGACCTTACCGTTACAAGTTGCAATTGTGAAATGCAGTGCACACAAGAAGGTTATTGATGATGTTGGTCGTGGTAATGCATTTGCTGACGAAATCGCGAAAGAAATAGCAAAAGATGTGACGAATCGAATGTATGTTGCAGGCCCTGCAAGATGGGTTGGTGATGTTGGAATGTGTGAAGACACAATAGAGAGTGTGAAGTCCCTTCAAGCTGAAGCCACAGAGAAAGAATTGAGTATGTGGAAAGAAAGTAAGGGTAAATTGGATGAAAATGGTTGTTGGGTTGATTTGTCAGAACACCGGCGATGGTTGTTACCTGATGCATATGTGCTTCCAGTGGTGACGATGGCACATGGAACGGCGCATATCATTGTGAAAGGGATTTGTAAGTTGTTAGCTCCAGTATGGCAGAATGCTGGAATTCCCAAGTGTGCAGAGAATGTGGTCAAAAATTGCATGGTATGTTTGAAATACAAGCCTGGTAGGGGAACCCCAACTCCAGCTGGTCATTTTGCGCCTCCAACGTATCCGTTCGAGGTTTTGCAGCTAGATTTCATCCACATGGAAAGGTGCAACAATTTGAAATACGTACTTGTTGTTGTTTGCGCTTTTTCAAGGTGGATAGAAGCATATCCCCTAAAAGACAATACTGCGTTATCCACAGCTAAAGCCCTTGTCAAAGAATTCTTCCCTAGGTTTGGAATGCCGAGAATGGTCTGGAGTGATAATGGGAGTGAATTTGCGGGTCGAGTGATGAAGAATGTATGTGAGGGACTAGGCATTAAGCAAAAATTTCACGCTGCAAATCACCCCCAATCAGCTGGACTAGTGGAGTGCTATAATGGCACATTGAAGCTCAAATTAGCCAAGATACAAGCGAGTTCTGGCCTTAAATGGCCTGACGCTCTGCCCTTAGCACTCCTATCAACAAGAACGACTGTGCATTCACAAGTGGGACTTAGTCCATATGAGATTGTGTTTGGCCGCCCGGCCAATATATGGGGAGTGCAAAGGCCGACAAAATTCAGTGAGATCGAACATCCAGTACTGCTTGATTATCTGTATGAATTGACGGCTAAATTGCGTGTCTTACACCAACAGGTCCACGATACTCTGCCTCAGGACTCTGAAGCTCCAGGACATCCTATCAATCCTGGATCGTGGGTGCTGGTCAAAAATTTCAAAAGAACGAAAAATGATGAGCCCCGTTGGACCGGCCCCCATCTCGTCCTTCTCTCGACAAGATCAGCTGTTCGAGTGAAAGGGAAAAAGAACTGGATTCACGGCGTACATTGTAAGAGGGTCCCTTTGCCTCTACCGTACGACCGGTGGGTCCAGGAGGGTATAGCTGATTCTGAGACTGACACTGTGCCTCGTTTCGTGCCATTTAGTGATGTACGCGTGAAAGGAGCAAGCTCTGAGCAGGAAAGCGATGACATTTTGCAGGAGGCTGTGCCACCGTCAATTCGATTGGACACTACAGAGCCTGAACTCTTGTTTCAAGACCAGACAGTACCTGGAAGAAATCGCTACAATTTGAGGCCAAGGACTATGGACAAATAAAAATTATTTTCCTTTCCTTTGCTATTTTTAATAATTTTTGGGAAGTGCAGCTCTCTCTTTTATCTGAGAAACTTGCTTATTTTTTGCTTTTTCGAACCGCCATCCGGGTTCAGATGCAGGGTCGCGGTTGCCCAAGTCTTTGGAGTGCAACTGAAGACGTTAGGTCGACAGTTCTGGTCGGTCTAGGGAGTTGCCCTGGACTGACAGAAGCATTTCCTCAGCATAGAACACCCTACCACCGCGAGCAGCACTTAGAGAGGATGGAGTTTTTTGAGAATGAGAGACCTGCTAAACCAATGAACTGCAAAGACAGAATATGTACAGTGATGACAAGAAAACGATTTTTGATGTTATGTATTTCCATGTTACTGAGTGTGATGACGATTTTCATAGGATATGTTTTATTCTCTTTCCAAGTAACATTTGCACCAACTGCACAGCCCCTACCTCCTCCTACTGTTTCTTCGCATTCCTTTCATCCTCTGCCTGAACACGAGTCCGCTAGAAGATTGGAGTTTGTCAATAATTCATTCATTCAACTCCTGCACCAACACCAACTAGTTATGAATACAACAAATTGCTGGGTGTGTGGTTTGATGCCACATACCATTAATAAGGGTATCCCATATCTAGTGCTGCCGTTTAGCTATAATGGGTCATCATGGGCATTCCAGACTATGTTTCTTTTTGCGCTTGAGACCTACTCTCCGCGACCACCGTGTTCCACTAGACCTAGCACGAACAATAAGGCCTTGATGAAAGGAGTTGCTGATATGAGCAGAGATATCGATGCATATTCATCTATTCCCAAGGATGAGTTGCGAGCTTATGTAGGTTGGAACGCCACAGGGTATAGCATTAGTCTGGGCGAGAAACAGCGTAAAAGTTCATCTCCGATTTGGGTCGTACCCCACATAGGACGTTTTTGTTTACAAGGCAATGGTCAGAATCCAAGAGCTCAACTAGGGAAGAGTGACTGTACTGAAACGTACATTTTTCCATCACAGTTTTCTCCTGCGTTTTTGGCTGCCAAGGGTACATACTTTGTGTGTAATGACTGAGCATATACATGGTTGCCCCCCTGATTTTTCGGGCACATGTTATGTTGCAAATTTGCTACCGCCAACATTTACTGCCGCCTCTGATTATCACAAGACCAGAGTTGTGCGAGGCGTTGCTAGTCAGGAGGATACTGCCGGTCAGGAAGCGGGAGACTTCTTCATGGGTTTCCTGCCGTTTTGGGGACTAATGGTCAATAGTAGGAACCTGAGACAACTGACTCGTGTAGTTGAATCCACTGTTAATGTAACGGCCGATGCCCTTGGTAACTTGACAGCTGAGCTCCAAGCGGATCGCCTCATGACGTTGCAGAACCGTATGGTTCTAGATGTCATACTTGCAGACCGTGGTGGGGTATGTAAGGTTATCCAATCAAGCTGTTGTATTTTCATACCAGATAACGCTCCGACAGTCTATGAGGCCATCTCCAAACTTCATAAGATTTCCGAATCAATTCACGTGGATAAAGGAGATTGGTCGATGATGGGGTGGTTCTGGGGACTGATATCAGCTTGGGGATGGAAGATTCTAATAGTCACTGGGACGATCTTAGCCATTCTTTTCCTGTTCTGTCTAGGTATACAGTGTGCTCCTGTAATGTGTAGCCTCTGTGTTACATCATGTGTAAGGAGACCTGTATCAAGGGACGAGCTAAGCAATAGAATGATGCTACAGCAACATCTCCATGACTTTATGAATATAGACCTGGACTCAGGTTAGTATAGTTATTGCCTATGTAAGGGCAAAAGGAGGGTCTGTGGTACAGTAAATTTCGGAACCATGTTGGAGGCATGGTCCCACCATGCCGATTTTGGTATCAGCGAACCGCAAATGACTAATGCGGTATGTATGAGTGTTTTCGTCATGTTTCACTGATGAATTCACCGTGTATACGATACTACATATCGAACCCTTGGGTTCCATTTTTAAACGGTAACCATTCTGTGGTTGCCCTCACATAGGCTGCGCTTTAAGGCCATGTCTAGGCCTAAAGGACACACACACCTTCCGTGCCTTCTTTGTGACCTGTGCAAACTGACTCCACTGCCCGAGGTCAGTCCTGTCCGGCCGGTTCCTTTTACAGCGGCCAAATGGGATTAGCATCAGGGCGCGACACATCATAAAGTCGTTCATCCCGCACGAACCCTGACTAATCTCTTTCACACCTGACTCTGTTTCCTACTTTATGGCTTGCTTTACGAGGAGGACGTGCCCGTTTTTATTGGGGTCTGCTGATATCTGATGAGGGTTCTGAGCCTCGCTGGGTAAATAATTGTGGGCTGACCGAGCTGAAATGTGGGATTATCATAATGACTTTGCTGTTTCTTTACAGCGAAAATATGTGAATGACCACTTGTAAAATAGGGGCGGTGTTGCCCAGAGCGTAATATTTTGTATATAAGAAAAGACTGTTTTTTGGGTCGGGAGCAGTCTCCTGAGAACATACACCGTGCTGTACTTCTCGGATACCTGTGATTGGTCTGCAGCCAATAAATACGATCTTTGACTTCACCTAGAAGACTCTGTGTTTCTGTAGTCTGAAACAGGAAGAACTCGAAGTCTTCAGGTGTGTCCCCTGGCACCGCTGGGTTGGTTTTGAAAAACCCAGTACTTCAATTCAAAACCCGATATTTAGACTGAGCACCAATATATACAATGGGATAGTGACCAAAATATTAGTGCTTTACTTCCACACTTATTTTTGGGGTGTAGGGAGAGCTGTTTGTAGAAATTGTGGAGGTCCTTTATTCAAAACGGAATGTTCCAAGCTGTCCCTATGTTTTTTAACTGTCACGTAGCTACACCATCAAATCATGGAATGGTGGCTGAGGAAATGAAAGTTAGCACTGTTCAGTCTGTTCAACTCATGACAGAGATATGAACCAGTTGACAACCTACAAAATACATGTCCATTAATGTTCACCTAGTCTTCTTCAAAAAGGTTAAGCAAAGGCTAGTCGCTGGCACCACTATTAATGATGCGTTTGGAAGCATTTGTCATCTTGCATCTGTTTTGTTGCAGTGTTCTTTATGGAGAACGCACACAAGTAGCCAATCTTCAAATAATTCAATACCAAAGTCTACAAATGGTTTTAGACCAGAGGTCTCAGCATTGGATGCATTGCCACTGACAACGACAGTAATATTGCTAAAGTCATGGTAGATCAAGAATACTTTATAGTGCTATAAATAGCTCATTGTGTCAAGCTAATTGTGTAAACATTCCTAAAAAATAAGTAATCCTTAGCATATTATTCACTTGACACAGGGTTTCCATACATATCAGCAATTTCTTCAAATCCTGGAAGTAGTTAAGGATTATTCAGAGTGCTAATAGAGTCTCCATAAATCCCTCATACTGGTAGTGCCAACCCATTGAAACTCAGCATTCTACTTTCTGCAACACATGTTCGAGCAGATTAGATCTATAAATGATTATGTGTTTGTCAGAACACCTTTAAGAGGTCCAAAACTGCCCAAGTCCTGACGATGGATGTGAATGCCTCATGAGATTTGGAAGAGGGAGGTCAATAAGGAAGCATGTCCCATGAACCGAGCCATCCTGTTGTTGCACTTTCTAATGTTACTAAAGAAGTAGCTGATTTGTTCAAACGCCTAATCCTTTGTCTGAATACACATCTCAGGCTGCGACAAGAGATCATGTTCTCTGAAGGATACATCTGTGCCAAAATACTTAATCCATAGTACAAATATGGGCTGTCTACTTTCATTCATTTTTAAGAAGTAGGTATCTATATTTGTAGGAACTAAAATAATAAATAAGTGGTTGAACTTTAAGATGCATTACTGCAACTTTGAGGGCAAAGAAGAACTGAAGTGCTGTTTCACAATTCTCGGGAGAGTATGGTGTTGTCTCCCAGTCTAGAAACATGTTGCAACTGCAGGATCAGTGTCCAGCACTGCTAAAGCAATCACCATTCTAAGTCACACCTGTCTCTAAATCAACCCTAGCAGCATTGTGCTCCCTCCAATCTCTCTAATGGGTTAGTTCTGGCAATTCCAGGTCTTCATTTAATCACACAGTAACAGGAAACTCAGAAGCAGCAAATGTCAACAACTACAGAAATAGAGAAGATGTAACAACACATCTTGGATGAACAAACATAATTCTATGTGTATCAAGAGCCATTGATCTATTGACACTGGAAATAGAAAAGGTCAGAACTCAACAGACTGGCAATTAAATATCTAATTTCCTGTAGCCAGTACATCCTCTGAAGTGAGTTTTCCCTGTAGTTGTGCATTTGCCGTGGTGGGAAGGAGCAGTCTGATCTAGATGTGGAAAGGCTGACAATCATCCAAACGAATAAACATTTCAAACCCCAAAATGACCATTCTCCAGAACACATAAGAGCAGATGAGGGTGAGGGTGATTTCTCAGACATCTCAAATATAGTGAGTGATTATCCTGCAAGGAAGCCCCTGATTAATTTTACATGCTGGACTTAAAAGTAAAACAAATACAATAGTAACATAACTAAAATGGCTTCTGAAAAAAGAGAAAAAAGAAAACAATTGCTTTTATATTTGGTGTGGCAAGAAATATATATAAACTTAAATGAACCGTGTGCAAGGCACTGGTAGATACGCAAGAAGGACACAACCATTTTAGCATATTGACTGGAGATAAAGACAGGTAACTAAGTCAGAGCTGGTGGGTCAACCATATATTTTGCAATAAACGATGGCCTCTAAGTCTGCTATGGATGCTTCTATTTCTTGAATGAACAAAATATGTCCCATGCCTAACCTTTCATTCTAATGCTCAGCTGTCAGTAGCAATTCAAAAGACTGCCTTCATGGGTGAGCCTTCCATGGGAAATTAGATGTATAAGTAGATATTGGTTTGGAACTGCCATTTTCCAATAATTGTTGAATGTCAAAAAGTGAGTAATGCGACAGATGGGAAGGGCTTAGGTAACGTTTCTTTTTTTTTACTGTGTAGGTAATCATTTTGGGTGCACGCTTCTGTGTGTCACTCTGAGTGACACTGGATTTGTCTTTCATTAGATGCATGGCAGGAACTCTTTGCTTTTCGAGATGCTTCAACCTACCTTCTCTAAAAGTCTTCCATTTTATTTCAGAAGAAAATGCATTAACTTAATGCTGACTATTGCTTTAGTGGCAAATCTTAAGTGATTGATGATGAAGGGCATAGCTAAACATTACTTTTTTATTGTTTGCGTGATCAAACTTTCATGGTGCATAGAGGTACATGTCTCATTGTCTGGGATTGGTACTACATTGAATTCCGTTTTTGGTACGCCAGCTTGCAACACTCTCTCTTAATCATTGGGCACCATGTTTACCTTTATTCTTGTATACCGGGTAATGATTTGATTGCCCCTGGTTTAATACTAGGACCAGAAGCCTATATGGACTGGGCCATGTCATATGTGTTAACCTGGGCATTGCCTGCATGACACTGGGACCATCACCAATTTTCAGAGTCCCGGACAAGGTAGTATGCAGATCAGGGCAGAGTCTGTGAAGGCCCTGGCCATGGCATCTACTCCCCCTGCTCCGGATGGAGAGAAGAGTGAGATACCCGAAGCAGACAATGTGTTGGTGTCTGGTTCACGACCAGAGCCGTTGAGGTTATTAGCTGGTGGTGGACCTATCATAAAGGAATTTTGCAATGCCTTACAGTGGAATTTCAGCCCAGTCAGCAAAGGATTGCTAGGAAAACATTATGTTTGCTGAGAATATGGAGTGCTGTACAGCTAGCCAGTGAATTCTAAGCGCAAGGAACTGGCAAAAGGCTAGTTGTTCCAGTGGTGCACTGAAATGTTTTGTCACCATTGGCCCACAAAGTGCTCTTGGTATGATACTTGAGGATTAGAAAGAGCAAGGATATGTTGAATCCTCTGTTCTCCTGGTCAAGAATGCAAAGAGACACAGAGGGGTTGTGTAGGACTTAAGCTACTTTCTAGCTGAATGACAAGTGTGGAGGTATGATCAAGAAACAGCTACCAGTTGAAGGTGTTCCATTTTAGCAGGTGATAATAGACAATATTAGTCCTTTCCACCTGACCTCAGCATCAGGCAACAATTACATTTGGTTGTGATAGACAATGCCATAGGAATCCATAGGCAGGACTCATGAAGGGCACGACTGCAAAGGTGTTAGCTAGGGCACTCCTAAGGATCCCTTTTAGGGGTCGATTCCGATCTGGGTCGGACAGCTCCCCGAGAGCTGTCCGTAGCCCTACCTGACTCGTACCCGGAGCCGGTCCGTCCGGGCGATGAAGTACAATTTGCATAACTGACACAAATCCGACCGACATGTAGGCTGCGATTCAAGCCTCATTTTCCGTACGAGCCGTACCTCCGATCGCCGAACCGAGACGCCCGGAGGCAGTTCCCACAGCAGTTTCCGGCCGGGCAAGTACGATGCGCAAATCATACGCGCCGGACGGGTCGCCACGTACAGCACGTCACAGAATCCGGAAAAGAAGCATATCAGGTAGGATTTGCACCAGAACACAATCCACGGCTATGAGACGGATCAGCTAGCAACGGGTATGAGACGGAGCAACAAGCAGCGTGTACGAGACGAACAAATCATGAATCCCATCGTGCAGGTCATACCAGTACTGTACATCTATGACCGGATCAGGAACAGACGCGGACGGCGCAGACGGTAAGTCAGACACCCACCACACAAACAAATGACACGTACCCGCAAAATGTCACACACACCCAGGGGATCCATATCCTGGCCACTAGCAAGAGGCCACCATAGGGGTTGCATGGCCATCACCACTACCACCCCCACTCATAGGGGGTATGTTGCTCATCACTACTGCCACCCCCACCCATAGGGGACCTGTTGCCCATCACTACTGCCACCCCCACCCATAGGGCTTATGTTGCCCATCACTACTGCCACCCCCACCCATAGGGCTTATGTTGTCTATCACTACTGCCAACCCCACCCATAGAGCTTATGTTGCCCATCACTACTGCCACCCCCACCCATAGGGGACCTGTTGCCCATCACTACTGCCACCCCCACTCATAGGGCTTATGTTGCCCATCACTCCTGCCACCCCCACCCATAGGGGACCTGTTGCCCATCAGTCCTGCCACCCCCACCCATAGGGCTTATGTTGCCCATCACTACTGCCATCCCCACCCATAGGGGACCTGTTGCCCTTCACTACTGCCACCCCCACTCATAGGGCTTATGTTGCCCATCACTACTGCCACCCCCATCCATAGGAGACCTGTTGCCCATCACTACTGCCACCCCCACTCATAAGGGACCTGTTGCCCATCACTCCTGCCACCCCCACCCATAGGGCTTATGTTGCCCATCACTACTGCCACCCCCATCTATAGGGGACCTGTTGCCCATCACTACTGCCACCCCCACTCATAAGGGACCTGTTGCCCATCACTCCTGCCACCCGCACCCATAGGGCTTATGTTGCCCATCACTACTGCCACCCCCACCCATAGGGGACCTGTTGCCCATCACTACTGCCACACCCACTCATAGGGTTTTTGTTGCCCATCACTCCTGCCACCCCCACCCATAGGGGACCTGTTGCCCATCACTACTGCCACCCCCACTCATAGGGCTTATGTTGCCCATCACTCCTGCCACCCCCACCCATAGGGGACCTGTTGCCCATCACTACTGCCACCCCCACTCATAGGGCTTATGTTGCCCATCTCTCCTGCCACCCCCACCCATAGGGGACCTGTTGCCCATCACTACTGCCACCCCCACTCATAGGGCTTATGATGCCCATCACTACTGCCACCCCCACCCATAGGTGACCTGTTGCCCATCACTACTGCCACCCCCATTCATAGGGGACCTGTTGCCCATCACTCCTGCCACCCCCACTCATATGGGACCTGTTGCCCCTCACTCCTGCCACCCCCACTCATAGGGCTTATGTTGCCCATCACTACTGCCACCCCCACCCATAGGGGACCTGTTGCCCATCACTACTGCCAGCCCCACTCATAGGGGACCTGTTGCCCATCACTCCTGCCACCCCCACTCATAGGGGACCTATTGCCCATCACTACTGCCACCCCCACTCATAGGGCTTATGTTGCCCATCACCCCTGCCACCCCCACTCTTAGCTGACTTGTTGCCCATCCCTCCTGCCACCCCCACTCATAGAGGACCTGTTGCCCATCACTACTGCCACCCCCACTCATAGGGCTTATGTTGCCCATCACTACTGCCACCCCCACCCATAGGGGACCTGTTGCCCATCATTACTGCCACCCCCACTCATAGGGGACCTGTTGCCCATCACTCCTGCCACCCCCACTCATAGGGACCTGTTGCCCATCACTCCTGCCAGCCCACCCATAGGGGACCTGTTGCCCATCACTACTGCCACCCCCACTCATAGGGTTTATGTTGCCCATCACTCCTGCCACCCCCACCCATAGGGGACCGGTTGCCCATCACTCCTGCCACCCCCACTCATAGGGCTTATGTTGCCCATCTCTCCTGCAACCCCCACTCATAGGGGACCTGTTGCCCATCACTCCTGCCACCCCCACTCATAGGGCTTATGTTGCCCATCACTACTGCCACCCCCACCCATAGGGGACCTGTTGGCCATCACTACTGCCACCCCCACTCATAGGGGACCTGTTGCCCATCACTCCTGCCACCCCCACTCATAGGGGACCTGTTGCCCATCACTCCTGCCAACCCCACTCATAGGGCTTATGTTGCCCAGCACTCCTGCCATCCCCACCCATAGGATGTGTGATGCGCCACACATCCATCATACACCAACATTAGGTATGTCTGCAAAATACATACGTAGCTCACAAGGGGGGGCCAAAAGGAAGAACAATGCTACAATATAGAAAAGAGGACAATTCTATCCTATAAAGCTTCCATATCATAAATCTCACACCAATTATAGGGTAGCAAGTGAAAACTATATAGGGTCTAGTGTAGGGGACAGCTGCAGTAGAAGGGCACAGCTCAGTTGTGGACGAAAACCCCCACTCACCCGAGGGTGACATGCTTCATCTTTGGGTTTCTCCAGCACACGAGGACCGCAAGGTACCTCGTGTGGGCTACAACTTAACCCAAGAGGGAAGGAGCAGGAGTGCAAAGCACGTGTTGGAACTACCAACTCAAAAAAAGGTAAGGAGGGGCAGAGTGATAAAGAATAAAGTGAAAATAGTGTCTTAAAAACTACCTACTTAGGGGTCACAACTTTATTCCTCCTACCTAAGTAGTAGTGATTAAAATGCAAGTGCGTAAAGGGTTATGGATGTATACCCTCATAAATGATCAACATATTTCTGCCATGGTGACAAAAAGGTTCAAGGCATTCATCAGGATCAATAGAAGTCACGGTGCATGTAGTGTAAAAATAAAAATAAAATAAAGTGATACTTAGGCCTCTAATCCTTGACCATCATGCACTTGTGTTGATCGATATGATCGGTCAGGGGGCTCTGTAAAACAATAACAATACAACCCAATTTAACAACAACCTTTCTGTAATCTACTGAAGCAGCCTTTCTCAATTAAATTACTAGTCTCTATAAAGAGCTTACCTAAGTGTAGGATATATGTTTCAACTCAACCTCCTACCGGGTATCTTGCCATGTCGGTTAATCTGGTAGAGGGTTAAAAAGCATTATGAAATCATACCTACAAAGAGACATAATGCAGACACCACAACTGAAAGCCAGCCAAACTTGAGAATGGATGTGTACCTATTTAATTCATATAGTGTCAATTTACGTTATGAGTAATGTGCTATTTTAACTTAAAATGTATACAACCCATATGCAAATAGCCAGAGAGAGTAATCTTACTCTAGTGACTATATCTAACATGCTGATCGCCACATTTGTAGTTGTAAAAATTATAAAAAAGGGTCTACAAAAGATAACCCCGACCCGTAACTACGATTCAATTGAGTACCAAACCAAAATTCAATCTGGCCACTAGAGACATCATGAAGATGGCCACATAATACGAAAATTCTTCTACAAAAATGGGGGACGAATCCCACGTAACATGAAAAAGTGCTAGAAAATTCAATATGGCCACCGAAGACTTTATGAAGACGGCCACAATCAACATACTTTTACAAAATGGGGAACGAGTCCCACGTACCATAAGAGAGTGCTCACCTTCTGAAAACGCACGGTCTCCTCTTCGATACTCGGGAGGGAGCAGCGGGAGCGGCGGGGCGTTCAATGTATGCCAATATATATGGAAGTGGAATCGGAGCGTACACGACGTGACGTATACGTAACGCGTATACGCTCGCTCGCTTAGTCATGGAAACGACGTGCCGCTCTCTGTAAACCACCGGCTCAAGTATGGCCGTGTAATTGGTCTTTACGTCCGTAAATGTCTAAACTGAGCATGTAACTGGCTAGAATCATGCAAACGGGTCAAAAACAAATAACTTAGTGTGTTAAACACGTTAGTCCAAATCCAGTGTTCAACGCACTATACAATGCCACAAAATATAGATCCTCACAGAGCACCGCTAAGAACATCGGAATACAATCACTTGCTCAGTATGATATACCAAGCAGGACATAGTAGGGGGCATGTAATGCTATAACTCCGTTTACTCAAAGGCACAATTCATAGTATCTAGTGTATGTATGAGTTTGTAAGTATATTGATTTCTCTTGACATAAACCTCTGACAAAACCAAATAACTCTAATGATATATAGATGTACATTAATTATTTCTATTGGTATATAGATGTGCTGTGATTATTATGCTCTCCTAAAATTGGTAGCATAGTGTCAGTGATGCCTAATCTTACCATGGCAAGATGTAATAACAGTCATGTATAGACTGACTGCGAACTCTCAGCATCTAAATAAGTCAGTTATCTCTAATAGTGTGTTGGTACTCTGGTGGTTACTACTAACTCCTAAAGCAGGTAGCATGAATTGACTGACTATACCGGATCATGGTATATCTGCTGTTATGTATCTTAAGGCGAACCTACAGCACACCAGGGTATGTCGTCATTAAGTCCTGTATGATGACTCCCCAATATAAACACCCATCTTTGTTCTCTCCGGAACAACACAGTCTCTAGGGGTCCCATATCCCTATGGTAATGGGGTTTGTCCAATACTACCCAACTAAGATCACTCTCTGTGTGTCCCATATCAAGAAAGTGTCTTGTGAGTTTAGTATTGGATTTCTTCCGTTTGATTGAGCTCTTATGTTCAATCATCCTAGTTTTGACTTTACGGGTTGTCATCCCTACATAGAATAACTTGCAGGGGCATTGTATGAGATATGTCAATGCTTCAGAGTTGCAATTGGTATGGCTCAGTAATACCCAGGGAGTTGTTAAACCCAAGTCAAGTTCGAAAGTACGTTTGGTCAGGTGGCAGACCACACACTGGCCACATGGGAAATGGCCCTGAACTGGTGTACTAGTATCGATGGTCCGTATTAGGTTGGTTACTTGTGGCAATCTCGGCCGAGAGTGAACAAGTATATTACCAAGATTCCTACTACGTTTAAAGGCAAAAAGGGGCCTCTCATTAGTTTTATTGCCTTTGTTCAAGATATGCCAGTTTGAGTTAATGGCTTTCTTGATTGTGGTGCTGAGATGGCTATAAGTGCTGACACACACCAAACGGTTCGAGGGAGGTTTCTCATAAGTCTCCAACAGTGCCTCTCGATTATTATTTAAGGCTCTCTTTTTTGCCGTTAGTATCAATCGTGATGGATATTGTCGGGTGTGAAGATGGGTACTGTTGGAAGGCGTTCCCCGGGGAGGCTACAGAATGCGTTCCTGACCACCCGGAGGCCCACCTTTCCCAGAGTTAGGCCGAGCAAGAGCGGGGAGGCCCTTCCTGGAAGGGTCTCGTACCTAGGATCGCACACGCTGCACTTACTCTCTTCGGATAGAGGGACACCACACAGTAATTCGTTGTTAGACAATAGACTTTTATCGTTAGTTGTCAGGGATCTTTATGATCCGGAAGGCAGGTGCAGAATTGAGGCCACAAGCGGCAGCGATCTCGTGATGAGGGGAACGGGGTAGCGGGACAGTCTTTGAATCAGTGTCTCTGCGAGGTATCCGGCGCACAGCTCTCAATCCTCGAGCTGAGGGGATGTTGCTTCTCTCAGCAATCTCTGCCATTTCTCTTGGAGGAGCGGGCCGCGAGTCACTCAGCAGGCACCGGAGGTTCGTAGTTCGGGGAGCCGCGACGGCGTCAGCAGGGCTCAGATGGTTCAGAGTTCGGGGAGCCGCGACAGCGTCAGCAGGGCTCAGATGGTTCAGAGTTCGGGGAGCCGCGACAGCGTCAGCAGGGCTCAGATGGTTCAGAGTTCGGGGACCCGCGACAGCGTCAGCAGGGCTCAGATGGTTCAGAGTTCTTCGGTTCGGGGAGGGATCGAGCCGCGACCAAGTCAGCAGGCTCTCGTCAGTCCAGTTCTTCTCTCCTCTCGTCCCTTCAGCACCCCTTGTTATACTCCCCCTCCTCTTTGAAGTCTGGAGTCCTCGCGGAGAGGGGTCTGGTGCCTGGGGGGCGGTGTGTCGGGGTTTCCTGTCGCTCGGCCCTTTGATCTGTTCAGGTGGGTCCGGGAGGGACTCCAGACACCCAGCGGGTGAGGCGCCTGCTCCCCGGGAGCCTGGTGGTCGATCGAAACCTCCCTCGGGGGAGAGACCAGAGGTGTGACAGGATCGGCGCCTCTCGGTCTGGTTTGGGGGGGTTTCACTCTCCCTCGGCCGGGCATGCGTGTTGGGGATCTGGCCGGCCCTCCGGATGTTGGCCCACGGGGGCCGGAAGGCTGTATCAACGAGGTTCGGCGTGGTTGCAGGGTAGCTTGCTGGTCGGGAGGGCCCACGTCACGAGGCCGGTCTCACACGTGCCCCCCAGCTGAAAGGCGGGGAGAACAACCCATCCACTTGGGGGTTCTCCTCGCTGAAGCGGAAGAATCGGGACAGGCCGTCCGCTTTGGCGTGGTCCGTCCCGGGGCGATGTTCCACCGTGAAATCCATCCCCTGGAGGGAGATGGACCAGCGTAGCAGCTTGGGGTTTTCCCCTCGCATCTGCATCAACCACCGCAAGGGTCGGTGATCCGTTTGTACTCGGAAGTGTGTTCCGAACAGGTAGGGCCGTAGCTTTTTGAGGGCCCAGACTACTGCGAAGGTCTCTCTTTCAATGGTGCTCCACCGCTGTTCTCGGGGCAGCAACCTTCGGCTGATGAAGGCTATGGGCCGATCTATGCCCTTGTCGTCGAACTGGGAGAGGACTGCCCCGATGCCGTGTTCCGAGGCGTCCGTCTGGACCACAAACTCCTGGGCATAGTCGGGTGCTTTGAGCACTGGAGCCGCGCACATGGCGGCCATTAGGGTGTCGAACGCCTTCTGGCAGGAGGGAGTCCAGTGTACTTTCTATGGGGTGTTTTTTGGAGGTTAGTTCTGTGAGAGGGCCTGCAATGCTGCCATAGTTCTTAATAAACCTCCGGTAGTAACCGGTGAGGCCTAGGAAGGCCCGGACTTCCGTTTGGGTCGTGGGGGGTTCCCAGGACAAGATGGCGTCGATCTTCGGCTGGAGGGGGGCGACCTGCCCGCTTCCCACCTGGTGCCCCAGATAGGTTACGGAGCCGTGCCCAATTTGACATTTGCTGGCTTTGATGGTGAGGCCGGCCCGGCGCAGAGCCCGCAGGACTTGTCGGAGGTGCTGGAGGTGCTCGGTCCATTGGGAGCTGAATACCGCTATATCGTCGAGGTATGCTGCGCTGAACCCCTTCAGTCCGGACAGGACCCTGTTCACCAGCCGCTGGAAGGTGGCCGGGGCATTCTTCATTCCAAACGGCATCACCCTAAAGCGGTAGTGCCCATCCGGGGTTGAGAAGGCGGAGCGCTCCTTGGCTCCCTCAGTGAGGGCAATCTGCCAGTATCCACTAGTTAGGTCGAAGGTGCTGAGGTAGCGAGCGGCCCCGAGGCGGTCAATGAGCTCGTCGGCACGGGGGATAGGGTGAGCGTCCGCTCGGGTGACCGCATTGAGTCCTCGGTAGTCCACGCAAAACCTCAGCTCGGGGGCGACACCCAGGGTAGCCGCTTTCGGAACCAGGACTACCGGGCTGGCCCAGGGGCTGTCGGAGGGTTCAATCACCCCGAGGTCCAGCATCTTCGCCACCTCGGTCTGGATGCAGGTTCGGACCCGATCAGGGACCCGGTAGGCCCGGTGTCTCACTGGCGGGCTGTCGCCGGTGTTCACGTCGTGGACACACCAGTTGGTGACCCCAGGGGTTAGGGAGAAGAGGTCCGCGAACTGCCTTAGTAGCTGGCGGCAGTCGTCGGACTGTTGGGCTGTGAGGGTGGTTGATAGTCTCACCCCCTCCACGGAACCATCGGTCTCTTTCGCCCCCAGGGGGTCTGGAAGGGGCTCGGTGTCTTCTTCGGCCCCATCGTCGGTGGCCAGGAGTAAACTCAATTCCGTCCGTACAAAGTGGGGTTTGAGGCGGTTCACGTGGAGAACCCGGAGGGGGTTCCGCGGGGACTGCACATCGACGAGATAGGTGACTTGGCTCTTCCGCTCGACCACCTTGAAGGGTCCAGTCCATTTATCTTGGAGGGCGCAGGGTTTCACCGGGGCCATGACCCAGACTTGTTGGCCCGGCTGAAACTCGACCAGCGTAGCATTCTGGTCATACCAGCGCTTCATCTCTTCCTGGTTCGCCTCTGCGAGTTCTCGGAATTTCCGGGTCTGGTTGCGGAGCGCCAAGATGTATCGGAACACATCCGGAGGGGTCCCCCGGGGAGTCGTTTCCCAACCCTCCTTGACCAGGCTCAGGGGTCCCCGGACGGGGTGTCCATATAGCAGTTCGAATGGGCTGAATCCCAGGGATTTTTGTGGAACCTCCCGGTAGGCGAACAGGAGGCATGGGAGGAGGACGTCCCACCTCCGGCGTAGGGGTTCCTCGAGGCCCATGATCATTCCTTTCAGTGTTTTGTTAAAGCGCTCGACTAGGCCTTTTCCTTGGGGGTGGTACGGGGTGGTGAACTTGTACGATACTCCGCACTGCTGCCAGAGGGACCTCATATATCGGGAGATAAAGTTCGTACCCCGGTCACTCACGACTTCGCGGGGGAACCCCACGTGGGAGAAGATCCCCATCAAGGCCCGGCCTACCACGGGGGCCGTCACGGTGCGGAGAGGGATGGCTTCGGGGTAACGGGTGGCATGATCCACCAGGACGAGGATGAACCGGTGGCCCTGGGCGGTCTTGGGGCCCAGTGGTCCCACGATGTCGATTCCTACCCGCTCAAAAGGGGTACTGACGACTGGGAAGGGTTGTAGCGGAGCCTTGCGCTTCCCCCCACTCTTTCCGCTGGCCTGGCACGTGGGGCAGGACTTGCAGTGGGTCTCCCCATTTGCTCGCATCTTGGGCCAATAGAAGTGGGTGACGAGTCGTTGGTAGGTCTTATCTTGGCCTAAGTGTCCAGCCAGGGGTACATCATGGGCCAGGCCCAGGAGGAGACTTCGGAAGCGCAGGGGTACCACTAGTACTCGGGCCGATCCCAACTCGGCCAACTTCTGTTCGCTGTACAGGAGGCCGTTTTCCTAGTATACCCAGTGGGTGCCGGTCCGGTCGCCTGCTGCTTGGGCCTTGACCTGTTGTCGGGGTCCAATGAGGGACGGGCAGGTGGATTGTTCTTGGCAGAATTCTTCACGGGAGGGGCCTCCTTCGCAGTGCCACTGGGCCAGTTCTGGCAGGTCCCCGAGTTCGGTCAGGGGTTCGGGGTCGGAAGGCACGGACCCCTCGTTGGGAGAGGTCGTTTCATCCGGAAGAGGGTCGTTGGCCCCTGGTGGCGCATTCTGGACCTCGGGGATGGTGGCGGTGCTTAGCAGCATGGCTTCTCCCCCCTCGGAGGAAGGCACTATGAGAGTCATTGAGCGCGTGGTGGCGCATACCCATTCGGGTAGGCCCATCATATCGAGATGGGCTCTTCGTTCCACTTGTCCCCACGGGGAATTCTCAAGGTCGTTGCCCAGGAGGCAGTCCACGGGCTGGGAGGTTCGGACCGCCACCTTTAACTTGCCGGTGACTCCCCCCCATTCGAAGGGGACTAGGGCCATCTGGCAGAGGCTCTCGGAATTGTCTGATGATATGACGGGACAAAAGGCGCCGGGCAGGATCTGATCTTCGGAGACCAGGTGACAATGAACCGCCGTGACACTCGCCCCCGTGTCCCAGAGGCCCTCGACGCGGTGACCGTTGACCGTTACCTGCTGTCGGTACTTCTTCGTGTTGGCGGGCAGGGACGTTCCGGGGACCATCTCCCGGTCCCCTAGGGAGACCAAGGCCATGGCGGCTGGTTCCCATTCTTCGGAGTCTTCCATCTCTTCCCCCAGGGCTACGGAGGCCATTTGTCGAGCCGGCGGGGTTGTTGTGGCGGTTCGCTGGTACATGGGACATTGAGGGTCGCTGGCATAGTGTCCGGTCTGTTGGCAGCGGAAACAGGTGATCCTCACTCGGGGCCCCGGCCTCCCCGGTGGCCCGGTGCTGGCCGGAGGTGGAGCTGGAAAGGGTGGAGGTTGTCCTCTGGGGGGGCTGAGCGGGGATCCCCCCGGGAGTTCCCTTGGCCGGCCTTGATTCCCTCCGCCCCTCTGGCGGGGGGGTCCCTGACTGTGGCGACTGTAGTCTCCCAGGAGGCCCCGGGAGGGCCGGGTGTTTACCCACCGGTCAGCCTCGACGGCCAATTTCCGAGGGTCTGTGAGTTTGCTGTCCAGGAGGTGCTGGCGCAGCTCTACAAAGCAATTAGCGGACAAGTGTTCCCATGCGATTAGGTCGAACAGCTCCTCAAAGGTGGAGACCTTGCTGCCCTTGATCCACCCGTCCAAGGCCCGGCTGTAAAAGTTCACGTACTCCACCCAGGTGGTGCCGGGTATCTTCTTGCAGTCTCTAAACCGTTGCCGGTACATTTCAGGGGTGAGCCCATATCTGGCTACTAGGGCCTCTTTCATGTGACTGTAGGAGTTCATCACCGTGGAGGGCAGGTCCAGCAGGGTATCTCTCCCCTCGCTCAGGAACCGGCCCCACAGCCCAGCCCCCCAGTCTTTCTGCGGGACTCGGTGGGAGGTCATGGCGACTTCGTAGGCTTTGAACCATTGCTGGATGTCGTCGTTCTTATAGTATTCTTTCACCACATCTTTGGGGATGTGGACTTTTGGTTCCACGGTGGAGGAGAGGGGTTGGGTTTCCGAGGGTCTGGCCTCCGCATTCTTAGCCTTGAGCTCGATCTCTTTCAGGCTACGTTCGTGCTCCAGTTGGAGTTTTCTTTCTTCGTGTTCTCTTTGTCGTTTCTTTTCCTCGAGTTCTCCTTGTAGGCGTAACTGTTCCACCGCCAGCTTTTTTTCGGCCAGTTTTAGCTCTCCTTCGATTTTTTATTTTGCTAGTTCTAGTTCGTGGTTGCAACCTCTTTCTCGGTCCGCTAGTTCCTCTGGGGATAGGCCCCCCTCGGGGGCGCCGTCCCTCCCCGGGGTGCTTCGTGTTTCGTTAGGAGGCTCTCCTTCTGTTTGTGCCCGGGGAGTTCCCGCCTCGACCCAGCTTTTTAATGCCCCCTGGAAGTCCTCTTTCGTGCTTAGTCCGGTGGTAGCGATTCCAAGGTCTTTGCAAAATTGTTTCAGTTCTCGGTGTGTATAAGATTCTAACTGGTCCTTTTGGAATGTCGTGCTCGGGTTGGTGCCTGCGGCACCTAGGAAAGTTTCTCCTTCCATTTCTTCTTGGTAGTGCGTCAGCCGTCTACTGCACGATCTCTAGGTGTTGGATCGGATCCCGTCGCCTGCCACCAAATGTTGGAAGGCGTTCCCCGGGGAGGCTACGGAATGCGTTCCTGACCACCTGGAGGCCCACCTTTCCCAGAGTTAGGCCGAGCAAGAGCGGGGAGGCCCTTCCTGGAAGGGTCTCGTACCTAGGATCGCACACGCTGCGCTTACTCTCTTCGGATAGAGGGACACCACACAGTAATTCGTTGTAAGACAATAGACTTTTATCGTTAGTTGTCAGGGATCTTTATGATCCGGAAGGCAGGTGCAGAATTGAGGCCACAAGCGGCAGCGATCTCGTGATGAGGGGAAAGGGGTAGCGGGACAGTCTTTGAATCAGTGTCTCTGCGAGGTATCCGGCGCACAGCTCTCAATCCTCGAGCTGAGGAGATGTTGCTTCTCTCGGCAATCTCTGCCGTTTCTCTTGGAGGAGCGGGCCGCGAGTCACTCAGCAGGCACTGGAGGTTCGTAGTTCGGGAAGCCGCGATGGCGTCAGCAGGGCTCAGATGGTTCAGAGTTCGGGGAGCCGCGACAGCGTCAGCAGGGCTCAGATGGTTCAGAGTTCGGGGAGCCGCGACAGCGTCAGCAGGGCTCAGATGGTTCAGAGTTCTTCGGTTCGGGGAGGGATCGAGCCGCGACCAAGTCAGCAGGCTCTCGTCAGTCCAGTTCTTCTCTCCTCTCGTCCCTTCAGCACCCCTTGTTATACTCCCCCTCCTCTTTGAAGTCCGGAGTCCTCGCGGAGAGGGGTCTGGTGCCTGGGGGGCGGTGTGTCGGGGTTTCCTGTCGCTCGGCCCTTTGATCTGTTCAGGTGGGTCCGGGAGGGACTCCAGACACCCAGCGGGTGAGGCGCCTGCTCCCCGGGAGCCTGGTGGTCGATCGAAACCTCCCTCGGGGGAGAGACTAGAGGTGTGACAGGATCGGCGCCTCTCGGTCTGGTTTGGGGGAGTTTCACTCTCCCTCGGCCGGGCATGCGTGTTGGGGATCTGGCCGGCCCTCGGCATGTTGGCCCACGGGGGCCGGAAGGCTGTATCAATGAGGTTCGGCATGGTTGCAGGGTAGCTTGCTGGTCGAGAGGGCCCACGCCACAAGGCCGGTCTCACAGGTACTCAGCGTGGTTGCATGTTTCTGATACATGCGAAGTTCTGTACAATTTCTCCTCAACCGTAGGAATTGTCCTACGGGGAGATTGTTCCGAAGGGCCCGAGGATGAAAGCTGGTGTAATTCATTAGTGCATTACATGCCATGGGTTTCTGATATAGTTCTGTAAATATCTTGCCCTCTTTAGGATACAATCTAAAATCCAAGAAAGGTACGGTCTCATTACTTGCCTCACAGGTAAATTTCAGATGTGCATTAAGAGTATTAAGCCATCTAGAAAATTCCAGTAGAGAATTGTGATCACCTTCCCAAATGATTAAGATGTCGTCAATATAACGCTTCCACAGCAATAATTTGCTGTGGAAGGGATTGTCGTCTGGGTAGATGTATGTGTCTTCAAACCAATGCATGAAGAGATTGGCCATGCTGGGAGCACAGGTACTGCCCATTGAAGTGCCCATCACTTTCCAATATAGTTAGTCTTCATAGAAAAAGAAATTCTCTTTCATAACTAGATTGGCGCACTTCATAACAAACGATGCCGGTGTCTGATCACTCCGGGGATTCTCTTCTAACAGGTGATGTATGGTCCGAAGTGTTTCTTCTTGGGGAATATTTGTGTATAGTGCTTCAACATCAAAAGAGGCCATGAGATGTATTGCTGGATCAAAGTGAATGGTTTTCGTCCACAACTGAGTTGTGCAAAATACATACCCCATAACATCATGACAACAGTGTGTAGTCTGTGACAAATGCCCACAACAGTGAATATGACTTCGAACATACAATGTAACTACCATCACATGTGTGACCTATACAAGGCAAGCATCACAATAGCACTGTGTCAATGTGTACTAACACCCCCTCACTGTGTAGAACAAAAGTTAAGTTGGAGTTCCAAACTTCAGCAAATGTTGAGCATTGTGGTGATGGGTCTAAAACCCCCCTCATCACAGTGACCAAAAGGTAAGTGTCATCATGGTCAAAGCTGCAAATGCCAAGCAGCATGTATGATTCCTGGTCCCAACACACGAAACACTTTTGGGGCAAAGTAGTGGTTGTGTCCCATACCCACAGAGATGTGGTGAGGCTAACAGTGCTGTGAAAACCTAACATACTCTCGGCCATGTGCAGACAAGCACCACCCATGGGGGCTGACATTGCATACAGTGTACAATGACACAAAAGCAGAAGTGACCGTCACAAAGCATACACACATCTCGAAAATAGACACACAAATCAAAACATCATGTGTAGACTATAGGTGTCAGGTCACAAACTCTCATTTCATGGCAGCAATGGGACCTAACAACCAGGATGAATGTGCAGAATGATGTGATATGACTCACAGGGACAGTAGTGAAAATCACAAAAACAACATCCAGACAATTGCCCACAACAGCAATACCAATGCACTGGTGCAGATGCACAAACACAAACAGGCAACCTCACACTGCACATCTGATACAACATGTGTGTGTGTGTCTCAGTATCCCCAGGAAACTGCACAACACATGAGGGGGGCTGAACCACAGTGAGACAGATGTGGACACAGTGCCATACAAAAGTAACCAATCCTTGGGTCCCCCTTAGTGGGCAATCAGGCATTGTGAGATGAGAGGGAGCACAACAGATACATGTGACACAAGCTGGAATGAACAGCAACTAATACAGCAAGAGACTGACACACAACAGCACTACCCCCTGGGACCAGACATTGGGGTGACACAAGCATGCATTGTTGGAAGGCGGACCTCGGGGGAGTCGGAGAGACCACCCAGAGGGGCCCCCACACTGTACGAAGTAGCCGAGCGCTGCTGAGAAGCCTCCTAGGAGAGGTCCTTCTCCTATACCGTACTAGCACAGTAACACCACCACACAGGACTCGAGGATGTTTATCAAGACGAGCAATTCTTTATCAGCATTTAGGAAGTTACGGTTATCGATATATACAAGGGGGGATCGAGGGATCCGCAAGAGTCTCAAAGTCCTTGGTAGGGACGGGGTAGCGGGACAGTCTTTAGTAGCAGCTGGGTACGAGGGTACCTTGGCCCAGTTCTTGATCCTCAAGCTGGAGGGACTCCGGGTCTCGGAGTGGTCGAGCCGCGACGGCGTCAGCAGGGCTCTGGCGATCAGTTCGTGGAGCTTGAGCCGCGACTAGGTCAGCAGGGCTCTTAAGGTGTTTCAGTTCAGCTCGAGCCGCGACGACGTCAGCAGGGCTCTGGTGGAGGTTTCAGCGAGGTTGGGCTGCGACAGCGTCAGCGGGGCCCCGATGTTCCGTGAGGTTCCTGGTCTCAATAAGGTGGAGCCGCGGCGCAGTCAGCAGGGCTCGTGGTATAGTATCAAGCAAGAGTTCTTCTCTGTAGGGTCAGCCGCGATTCCATCAGCAGGGCTCTTGACTCCGGGATACAACTACTGTCCCATTGCGGGGTTGCCCCAGATATAGGTCTGGAGCCCTTTGATGTCCGGACCCTTGCGCCTGGGGGGGCGGAGAGGCCGGGCAGGGAGAGGCCAGACGCCCAGCGGGAGAGGCGCCAGGCCTGGGGAGGCTGGAGGACGATCGCACCTAGGTGTTGAGGGACGGTGGGGTTTCCATCGAAACTCTCCTCCTCCGGGAGTGGTGAAGTGGCCATGGGGTGCCCCCTGGCCAGATCTTGGTGCCTTGATGTCGGGGCTTCGCTGGGGCCGAGGCCGGAGGGAGCCGGGCTGCGTGGGCTGGTGCGTGGAGCAAGCATGGGGGGAACCCCGAAGGGATGAGGGGTCCCTGTGGGGCCTGGAAAAGGGGGCCGCTGAGGCAGGTGTAGGAAAACGGGTACAATCCAAAGGGGGCCTCGAAGGGAGGAGGGGTCCCTGGCGGCCTGAAAAGGCGGCCCGTGTAGGCCGGTGCGGGGGACGAGCACAATCCAAGAGGGTTAAGACCACGCCACGAGGCCGGGTCCAACAGGCGTCCCCCCCAGCCGAAGGCAGGGACAGTCACCCATTTCCTTGGGGGTTCTCCTCATCGAGGCGGAAGAAGCGGGACAGGCCGTCGGCGTTGGCATGGTCATTGCCGGGCCGGTGTTCAACAGAAAAGTCCATCCCTTGCAGCGAGATGGACCATCGCAGCAGCTTGGGGTTCTCGCCCCTCATTTGCATTAACCACCGCAAGGGCCGGTGGTCGGTCTGGACCCGGAAGTGGGTGCCAAAGAGATACTGCCGGAGCTTTTTGAGGGCCCATACTACAGCGAAGGCCTCCCGCTCGATGGTGCTCCTCCGCTGCTCCCGGGGCAGCAGCCGTCGGCTGATGAAGGCCACGGGTCTGTCGAGTCCTTCCGAATCTACCTGGGACAGGACGGCCCCAATTCCATATTTGGAGGCGTCCGTCTGCACCACGAACTCCTTGCTGTAGTCAGGGGCCTGTAGCACGGGGGCAGTGCACATCGCCGTTTTGAGAGTCTCGAAGGCCGTCTGGCAGCGGGGGGTCCAGTGTACCTTCTTGGGCTGCTTTTTTGACGTGAGCTCTGTGAGGGGGCCGACAATGCTCCCATAGTCTCTGATGAATCGCCGGTAGTACCCGGTGAGGCCCAGGAAGGCCCGGACAGCTGTCTGGGTGGTGGGGGGTTCCCACGCCTGGATGGCATCAACTTTTGGTTGGAGGGGAGCCACCTGACCGCTCCCTACTTGATGGCCCAGATAGGTCACCGATCCTTGGCCTATCTGGCATTTGCTGGCCTTGATCGTGAGCCTGGCCCTTTGGAGGGCGGCCAGGACTGCTTTGAGGTGCCCCAGGTGCTCAGCCCAGTGGCGGCTGTATACGGCAATGTCATCTAAATAAGCCGCGCTGAAGGCCTCTAGCCTGGCCAGGACCTTGTTCACTAGTCTCTGGAAGGTGGCCGGGGCGTTCTTCATGACGAAGGGCATCACCCGAAAGTGGTAGTGCCCATCAGGGGTGGAGAAAGCGGATCTCTCTTGGGCACCGGGGGTGAGCTGGATCTGCCAGTACCCGGCGGTGAGGTCAAAAGTGCTCAGGTAGCGGGCTGCCCCTAAGCGGTCGATGAGCTCGTCGGCCCGGGGAAGAGGATGGGCATCGGTCTTGGTAACAGCGTTCAGGGCCCGGTAGTCCACACAAAATCGTAGCTCCGGGGGGGTGCCTGGGGCGGTGGCCTTTGTCACCAGGATGACGGGACTGGCCCACGGGCTGTCGGAGGGCTCGATGACCCCGAGGGCCAGCATCTTCGCCACCTCAGCCTGGATGCAGGCCCGCACCCGGTCGGGTACTCTGTAGGCTCTGTGTCGCACGGGGGGACTGTTCCCAGTGTCGACGTCGTGGACACACCATGGAGTCACCCCCGGAGTGAGGGAGAAGAGGGCCGCAAAGGGCTGCAACAGTTGCTGACAGTCGTGGTGCTGTTCCGGGGTCAGGGAGGAGGCGAGTTAGACGCCTTCGATGATCCCGTCGTGGTCGCTGGTCCGCAGGAGGTCGGGTAGGGGCTCGGAGTCGCCTTCGCCCCCGTCGTCGGTCGCTAGCAGTAGGCTTAGTTTGGTCCGGGCAAAGTAGGGTTTGAGCCGGTTAGCGTGTAGAACCCGGAGAGGGTTCCGGGGAGACTCCATGTCGATCAGGTAGGTGACAGGGCTCTTCTTTTCCATCACCTTGAAGGGCCCGGTCCATTTGTCCTGGAGGGCGCAGGGGTCAACCGGTGACATGACCCAGACTTGCTGGCCCGGCTCAAACTCGATGGTAGAGGCGTTTTGATCGTACCATCTTTTCATGTCCTCTTGGCTGGCCGCGAGGTTGGCTTCGGCCAAGGCTGGGAACCTTCGTGTCTGGTTTCGTAGGGTCAGGAGGTATCTGTAGACGTCGGGAGGGGCATCTCGGGACTTCGTCTCCCAGCCCTCCTTGACCAGGCTGAGGGGTCCTCGGACTGGATGCCCGTACAACAATTCGAAAGGGCTGAATCCCAGGGACTTCTGCGGGACCTTCCGATAGGCAAACAGGAGGCACGGCAGCAGGACATCCCATCTCCGCCGTAGGGGTTCTTCTAGGCCCTTGATCATGCCTTTTAAGGTTCTGTTGAACCGCTTGACCAGTCCGTTCCCCTGAAGGTGGTATGGGGTGGTGAACTTGTACGTGACCCCGCACTGCTGCCACAGGGACCGCATGTATTTAGAGATAAAGTTCGTACCTCGGTCGCTCACCACTTCTCGGGGGAACCCCACTCTCGAGAAGATCCCCATTAAGGCCCGGCCCACTACGGGGGCGGTCACAGTTCGAAGCGGGATGGCCTCAGGGTACCTGGTTGCGTGGTCTACGAGGACCAGGATGAAGCGGTGACCCAGGGCGGTCCGGGGGTCCAGGGGCCCTACGATGTCTATTCCGACCCGTTCGAACGGGGTGTTGACTGCTGGGAAGGGCTGGAGAGGGGCTTTGACCCGTCCCCCCGTCTTGCCGCTGGCTTGGCAGGTCTGGCAGGACCGGCAGTGGTTGTCCACGTCCCTCCGCATCCAGGGCCAGTAGAAGTGGGTCACCAGGCGGCTGTAGGTTTTGTCCTGCCCCAGGTGCCCAGCGAGGGGCACATCATGTGCCAGGTTAAGGAGTAACTACCGGAATCGGAGAGGGACCACCAGCACTCGACTGGCCCCCAGTTCTGCAATCTTCTGCTCACTGTACAGTAGTCCTTCGGCCCAATAGACCCAGTGGGTTCCAGTCGGGTCACCGTTGGCCTGTGCGGCCACTTGCTGCCGGACTCCTTCAAGGGAGGGGCAGGTCTTCTGTTCCTGCAAGAACTGTTCTCTGGTGGGGCCCCCGTCGTGGCGCCATTGGGCAAGCTCCGGGAGTGTGCCGAGAGAGGCGATCTCGTCCAGGGGGGGGCACCGTGGATCTGGCATCGGTGTCCGCTTCTTCCTCGCTGGAGGCAGGTGGTGGCACGGGCCCCTCGGGCTCGACGGTGTCGGCGGCCATGGACGAACGGGGGGCCTGGGTGGCCATGGACCGGGTGGTGGCGCAGGCCCATTCGGGTAGTCCTAGCATTTGAAGATGCTCTCGCCGCTCCACTTGAGCCCAGGGGAAACTCTCGAGGTCGTTCCCCAGGAGGCAGTCCACCGGAGCGTCGTCGCGGACAGTCACCTTCAGCATGCCCGTCACCCCTCCCTATTCGAAGGGAATCTGGGCCATCTGGCACAGGCTCTCGCTGTTGTCGGCCGTCCGGATGGGGCATAGCACATTCGGCAGGATCTGTTCGGGGGCCACCAGGTGGCAGCGGACAGCGGTGACACTGGCTCCCGTGTCACGGAGGACTTCGGCCCGTCGTCCATTGATAGTGACCCACTGTTGGTACTTCTGGGTGTTGCTCGGGATGGGTGTTCGGGGCACCATTTCTCGGCTGCCCAGGCAGACCAGGGACATGGCCGCTGGCTCCCACTCAGTGGACCCCCGTTGAGGGGTTCTTCCTCTTCCTCCCCTTCTCCCAGGGAGGCAGACGCTAGTTGTCGGGGCGGGGGCCCGCTGGTCCCACTTCATTGGTTCCGGGGGTAGGCAGGGTCGCTGGCATAGTGTCCTGTTTGTTGGCAACCGTAGCAGGTTATCGTTGGCCGGGGTCCGGTTTTGGCTGGCGTCGTCCCTCTTCGGGCTAGGTTCGGGGAGGTGTGTTGCTGAGGCGGCCCCCGAGGCGGACTCCGGGGCGGCCCGGCTGAGATGTCCCGATTCCTGTTCGACCCTCCTCCCCCGCCGCGCTGGCGTGGGGGTCCGGTGGGGTTTCGCTGGTACTCCCCCATCGAGCTCCGGGGGACTCGGGTGTTGACCCATCGATCGGCCTCGGCGGCGAGCTTCCGCGGCTCGGTCAGCTTGCTGTCGAGGAGGTGTTGTCTTAGCTCCATGAAGCAGTTGTTGGAGAGGTGTTCCCAAATAATGAGGTCGACCAGCTGCCCGTAGGTGGTGACCTTGCTCCCCTTGATCCAACCTTCTAGGGCCCTGCTGAAAAAGTCAACATACTCTACCCACGTGGTACCGGGGATTTTCTGGCAGTCTCTGAAACGCTGGTGGTACATTTCCGCGGTTAGTCCATAGCGGGTGAGCAGGGCCTCCTTCATATGGTCGTACGAGGTCATCAACTCTTCCGGGAGCTGGAGTAGGGTGTCTCGGCCCTCGCTAAGGAACCGACCCCATAGGCCGGCACCCCAATACTTCCGGGGTACCCGATGGGAGGTCATGGCCACCTCGTACGCCTTAAACCACTGCTGGATGTCGTAGTTTTTATAGTACTCCTTGACGACATCTTTGGGAATATGGACCTTGGCTTCGGTGGGCGGCAGAGCGTCTCTATTGCTGGGGGTGCCGGTCTCCCCCTTCTGGGCCTTGAGCTCGAGTTCTTTGAGGCCCAGCTCGTGTTCGAGGGTCAGCCTTTTCTCCTCCAGCTCTCGATGCCGCTTCTTCTCCTCTATCTCCTCTTGTAGCCGTAGCTGCTCCATGGCCAATTTATTTTCGGCCAGCAGGAGTTCGCCGTCCAGCCGAAGTCGTGCGAGCTCTAGCTCATGGGTCCGGACCTTCTCCCGCTCTCGTATTTCTTCCGCGGAGAGACCGGTTTCCAGGCTGTTTCTCCCTCCGTTCGCTGGGGTCGGTGCTGGTGGCGTGGCTGCATTTAGGGGCAGGGGACCTTCACTCTGGGAGGGACCCGCCCCGGACTCTATCCAGGTTCTCAGGGCTTTCTGCATCTCTTCCTTGGTACCTAGGCCGGTGGTCGCAATGCCCTTGTCCTTGCAGAACTGTTTTAACTCTTTGTGCGTGTACTCTTCCAATCGTTCTGGTTGGAACTCCATGGTCGCGGTGGTTTCCTGGTTGCTCATGGTCTCTGTTCGTCTGGATGGATAGCGAGTGGGTTACTTGCTTGTACGATCTGCGTTCGGCTCGGATCCCACCGCTGCCACCAAATGTTGGAAGGCGGACCTCGGGGGAGTCGGAGAGACCACCCAGAGGGGCCCCCACACTGTACGAAGTAGCCGATCGCTGCTGAGAAGCCTCCTAGGAGAGGTCCTTCTCCTATACCGTACTAGCACAGTAACACCACCACACAGGACTCGAGGATGTTTATCAAGACGAGCAATTCTTTATCAGCATTTAGGAAGTTACAGTTATCGATATATACAAGGGGGGATCGAGGTATCCGCAAGAGTCTCAAAGTCCTTGGTAGGGACGGGGTAGCGGGACAGTCTTTAGTAGCAGCTGGGTACGAGGGTACCTTGGCCCAGTTCTTGATCCTCAAGCTGGAGGGATTCCGGGTCTCGGAGTGGTCGAGCCGCGACGGCGTCAGCAGGGCTCTGGCGATCAGTTCGTGGAGCTTGAGCCGCGACTAGGTCAGCAGGGCTCTTAAGGTGTTTCAGTTCAGCTCGAGCCGCGACGACGTCAGCAGGGCTCTGGTGGAGGTTTCAGCGAGGTTGGGCCGTGACAGCGTCAGCAGGGCCCCGATGTTCCGTGAGGTTCCTGGTCTCAATAAGGTGGAGCCGCGACGCAGTCAGCAGGGCTCGTGGTATAGTATCAAGCAAGAGTTCTTCTCCGTAGGGTCAGCCGCGATTCCATCAGCAGGGCTCTTGACTCCGGGATACAACTACTGTCCCATTGCGGGGTTGCCCCAGATATAGGTCTGGAGCCCTTTGATGTCCGGACCCTTGCGCCTGGGGGGGCGGAGAGGCCGGGCTGGGAGAGGCCAGACGCCCAGCGGGAGAGGCGCCAGGCCCGGGGAGGCTGGAGGACGATCGCACCTAGGTGTTGAGGGACGGTGGGGGTCCCATCGAAACTCTCCTCCTCCGGGAGTGGTGAAGTGGCCATGCGGTGCCCCCTGGCCAGATCTTGGTGCCTCGATGTCGGGGCTTCGCTGGGGCCGAGGCCGGAGGGAGCCGGGCTGCGTGGGCTGGTGCGTGGAGCAAGCATGGGGGGGACCCCGAAGGGATGAGGAGTCCCTGTGTGGCCTGGAAAAGGGGGCCGCTGAGGCAGGTGTAGGAAAACGGGTACAATCCAAAGGGGGCCTCGAAGGGAGGAGGGGTCCCTGGCGGCCTGAAAGGGCGGCCCGTGTAGGCCGGTGCGGGGGACGAGCACAATCCAAGAGGGTTAAGACCACGCCACGAGGCCGGGTCCAACATGCATGATACGTCCACTGTGATGACAAAGGTAGATGTCTACTAACTTTGAAACCCAGACATATGTCCCGTGCCACAAACGTACATCACACCTACACAAATCACTCAGCATGGCCCGTCATCCGTGGACAAATGGGAGCTAGGGGCCCATCCATGCAAGCATTCACATCTGTCCACCCTCAACACCACACACCCTGAACTGCACCAATGTGCATCTGTGAAGCCCACATGGACTGGTGACATTGCACATGCACCCATGACAAACACAGTAATGTTGGGAGGAACTAAGGTGCACAGATTTATCACACAAGGACAGTCTACAACCCTGGTGAATGACAGACATACTGCACAGTATGCGATACATGGCCATGACGTCAAAGCTCCTGTAACCTTGGGAATCCCTGCCACAGTCCCAGGATAATGCAGAAGCCAAGGAGAACCAAAAGGCACACATGCTGACACCTGCCAACATTGCAGCACTGAAAGGTACCAACTAGGGACAACTACATGATATTGCGAACAAAGAAGTGCCTTGGGGACCCCTGACTGTGTCCCATCTGCGTCTGACCACATCATCACCACTTAGAACTGAAAATCCCAATGATGAAACACCAATTAACAGTAATGTGTCATGCACCCACACATCTGGTAGCCCAGGACAAAGATGTGGGATGAACACAGTACAACTCAGCAAGCATCAACAACAGGAGCATATCAAGGGAACACTGCCTGTGTATGAAAAGGGATGTGGACACACACACACATGCTCACACAACACACACCATGGGCCCAGGCAATGTCACGGAACAACACACTTACTTGAGGGGACTCAACTCCTGTGGAAGCTCAGCTGTGCCACACATAGTCCCAGCAGGTCTCAGTCATGTCAGCAGAACACTTGGTCAGTCAGCCATCAGTTACCACCCAATGAAGGCTCTGGTCACAACAGCCTGGGTACTGGAGTGTCCCTTAAGTCATCTGCACATTCTGAATACATATGTCCAGCAAGTTGCACAGAGGACCCAGCTGCTCCTACACCAATGATGCCCACACCTGCAGGTCCAGTGGAGATGTGCCCACAGTCAGGTAAATAGACAAATTGGACAATGGGAAGTACATCATATGTGCATGTGTGCAAGCCACAGATGTGACCATGCAAATGAAATGTTTACAGAGATGTTCTCAAATTGTTAATCATGACACACCCAGTTAGCTGCAAAGGATGACATGGATACCGACCAGAATAGGATACATATCTCATGAACCACATGGAGTACCTCACATCAACACCTCAGTATTCAACATTGGAAATCCAGCATTATAACTGTAAGGTCATGGTAAACATCATCAACATAATGTGCAGCTAAATCAAATTCACAAGGATAAATGCAAATGCTTTATTCAGCCAAATTTCAATGCAAATTCAAAGTCTTTCAAAACAAAGGACACTGGCCAGTCCATATCCAAATGTCAACAATGTGATTTGAGTGACAGCTGTCACACGTTGCTTGCCTGCACTGGTAAGGACAGGGGACATCCACTCGGAGGGGCATACATGGGGGCAGGCCAGGCACTTCAGGGACAGGATCAGGGCTCAGCAGAAGGAGGCAGTGAAGGGGTGGTGGATGCAGGAGAGTCACTGGCAACTGCAGTGGAGGTGTCTGACATAGTGGGTGCAGTCACAACTGTGGGGCACAAGTCAGATGGGGTGGGTGCCGGCACAACTGCAGTGGGCAGGTCAGATGGAGTGCCCAACTCCATGGGAGCAGAATGAGGTTCAGGTGAGGTCGGCAGGACAGAGGGGTGCCACGGAAGAGCAAGTGGTAGGGGGTGAGGGCCGGAGCATTTTGGGGATGGTTTATCTGTGGGTTGGGGAACCTGGGGCAGGGTATGGCGGGGGAACCTCTGGAGTGGTGGTCTGGGGGATGGAGGATGGAGATTGTGTCGTGGAGCTGCGGAGCAGGGGTGGGGTCTTGCTCTTCCGGCTCTAGTGGGACTTGCGGGTGGGGGCCTTAGTATGACTGCACCTGGGGGAGGGTGTCCGGGTGTGAGGGCACTCCCCTCTGTGTGTGGGGACTTCCTCTTCCCCTTGTAAGCTGGATCGGTGGGGAAGAGGCCAAGGTCACAGAGGAAGAGCTTCTGGGGAGATGGGGTTGCAGGTGAGGCAAGGGAAGGGGTCTTGGAGGGAGAGGTATTGGAGGACTGCGGAGTGGTTGTGGAGGCCTGTGTGTGTGTTTGCAAACCATTCCCTGTGAGTGTGGTATCAGTCCCCTGAGGTTGCTTGTGTGCACGTCTAGACCTTGTTTGGGTGTTTGTGTGCTGCCCGTGTCTGTGGGTTTGGGTGAATGTGCTGGTGTGTGTGTTCTTGGGACAGGTAGGGTGCTAGGAATCGTGAATGAGGCAGGGGTAAGAGGGGTGAGGGACTGTTGGAGCAGGGACACAGCTGCCGTCAGGTAGGAGGCCACGGACTGATTGGTCCTCTGTAGGGCAGACATGCCCGATGAAATGCTCTCCATGAACGACACCAATTGTGTCAACAGACTGGTGTGTGCATTGAGGATACTCAGCATTGATGTCTGCCCTACATGGATCTGTTGAAGCAAGTCCACAGACTCCACACTCAGGGCAGCAGGGGACGCAGGGGCAGGGGGTGCGGTGCCTGGCACAAAGGAGATATGCTCCCGAACATGGGAGCCTCCACGGACCTCTGGGATGGGAGCCGATGGGAGGGTGGTGGTGGCGGGGACAGCCTCACTAGCTGGGGTTTGGTGGCTGCTGACACCCGCCTCTACAAGGGAGCCATCCTCCGAGCTGCTGTGTCCCTCAGCTGGGGTGGATGGTGCTAAGGACTCCTCGGTGTGGCTCCACTCACCCTCCGTGCCACTGGGTCCATCCAACTCCTTGCCTTCTGTCCCAGTCAGGCTCTGTGGCTCCTCCTGGTCCATGGAGCTGTCCCCTTCTGTGGCCGTGGATGTATCTGGATAGAATTATGAACAAAAGAACAACATCAGTCACCTGCACTGACTGCACACACCACAGTGAGTACAGCACATCGCAGGGCAAGCCCTGGCATCATCAGCTGAACACTGCTCAAAGTGCTCACACTGTTTAGAATAAGCCAATTGTCAGTCTCACCATCAACCATGGCACTCATATCCCTCCTGGACTTGCACCCATATGTCTGTTGCATGTTGGATGCTAATACCCCAATGTGCAGAGATGCACCACCTACACATTTGTTGGGCATGCAAGTGAACATGTAGGAGTATGTCACTTTACACACATCACATCTCTTGCCACTGACTCAGTACAGGTGTCAGGGTGAAGGGATGGCCAGAGTCTCATTTCACATGCTTGTGAGGCATACCAGCAACCCACACTATGATGTTCTCATGTCCTGATAGTCAATGACACAATGGGGTGCATGGAGCACATCTGAGCCCAATGCAGGATCACTCATAGCAAGTTAAATGCCATGGCACTGGCATGCCTGGAAAGTCAGTCATCACTGTCTCCTGTCACAGGGGCAGGGCATCCAGACAACAACAGTATGCACTGTGTCACAATCATAGGTCATGGGTAAAGCAAACTTTGCAGCTGACAAGTGCACTTGTCCATCCCCTGCAAACAACATATCCCGGACCCAGATGACCCCACACCATACAAAACAGACATATGAGTCTCTGCAAACACAATTCCCTGTACATGAGCACATCACAGTCTGCTGTGCATGAAAAACAGCTGCCTGAAGTTCACAGTTGCATACACCATTGTGCACTGTCAAGTGATCACACACCTTTATGTCACACAGGTCTTGTCTCTTATAGTCACATCTCATATGTCCTGCTGACCCTCAAACTCATGAACACCCCAGATGTCCGGAAAAGGAAGCCACACCACAGTGACACCTGAAGGCACATGTCACTAAGCACAACCTGTAAGTTGATACACAGGAGTGGGATTACAGAGTGTTTCTAAATGCCCTTGAGTAGGCATGACTGCCCAGGTCTACATGAAACAGTGTATAGCCCTGGACAGTAGTCAGGTGGCTAAGCAAGTGTGACACACTTGATATACATACTTCTGAGGCCCACAATTTGGAGTCCCGTGCTGCATGGGTGTGTTTATAATAACCCAGGGACATGTGGCGAGTCAGACCAGCAATTGGAACACATATCAAGGGCACACACAGATCACATGTCAGATCTCAGGCATTGTGTAAACAATTGACCCACCCATGAAACACACAACAGAGTCACGGTAACAGATGCTATCCGGAACCTGAAGCATAGCAGACTGCTGGGACACAGTGCCCTAGTGACACAAGCCACAGACTGTAGGGGCTACACCTGTGGATCAGATGAGGAGGGTGCATCACACAATTGTGGGACATGAGTCCTGAACTACAAGACCTACGTAATGTGGAAGTGTAACCAGGCCAAAAGACTGCAAATAGCATGTCAGGCATAGTACACAGATTAGGCATGGACTTACCCCCGCCTTGCTTCTGTCTGGCCTTCAGCTGCCCATCCAGGTCCGGGAAGACCACTGCCAGAATCCTGAGCATGTGGGGGGTCAGGGTCCGGTGTCCGCCCCTCCTGCAAGGAAGCGACAGCTTCAGCTGGACCCTTGCAATCCTCCGGGTCCAGCCCCGAAGGTCCTGCCACCTCTTCTGGCAGTTGCGGATCCAGCGCTTGTAGACCCCCACTGATCGAACTGCCCGGGCGATGGTCAGCCAGATCTCCTGCTTTTGGTGGGCATCAACCTGTGAGAATGACAAAGTTAAAAGTCCATTAACACACATGCCCCATATTTGTGCTGCACACAGTTGGATATACATGTCGTCATCACAAAGGAAAATGAGTTACACAGGTAGTGCACCCATGGAAATGGACAAATGCCCTGCATGTCTGACATGTTAACATTGCCTGGGAAGTTGAAGCTTGCACAAATGCACTTTTGCTGCAGAACACCTGTTCATTACATGTACCTACACACTTTGGGGGATGAAAGTACTCAGTGAGTACGCTTGCCACTGGTGTACACACTGCTAGTACTGCTAGTCAGACAACATGCACAATTAGGATGGCAGTGGACTACACACTCACCTGCTCCCCTGGTTTCCCATACAGCTTGCTGTACTGTGGAAGGACCCCGTCCAGCAGGGCCTGGTTCTCCTCCTCAGTGAAGGCTGGGGCCCTCTCCAGAGTACGTGCCATAGCAGTAGCCAGAGGATGCAGAGACAGCAGCAGTGGTATCAGAGATGTGGTCCAGTAGCATGTAGTGCAGGCAAGTGAGCTCCCTGGGGGCCAGCCAGCCTTATATCTGTGCTGCAGAGGCAGAATCTGTGCCATGTGTCCCAAGTGATAGTTCCAACACAGTTGCATTCTATGAATCTGGCCAATCCATGGAATTGTACGACTCGTACACGCCTTCCGCATCGTTCAAATCTTCACCTTCATAAAACCCTAGAAATTGCAACATTGTTGTAGGCATCCAACTGAATTTCCAGCGCACAACTCGTACAAGTTTGAATCCGCATTCGTCTCCATGACAGTCCAGAGCCAATGGGTGCGCACGGCTCGGTCAACTGATTGTACAACGCGTAGTTTGAAAATCCACACGCACCCGTCTCCATACGATTCAATGGCCAAGGCATGTGCAGGGCTCGGTCCATGCCTGCATGATGCGTATACATGATAGTCACCCGCATCGGTTCTCATTGCAGTCAATGGCTAAGCGTACACACGGCTCGGTCCGGAACTGTGCAATGCGTACGCATGATAGTCACCTGCATCGGTTCTCATTACAGTCAATGGCTAAGCGTACGCACGGCTCGGTCTTGAACTGTGCAATGCGTCTCTGTAGAAGTCATCCGCGTCGGTTGACATTGGTGTGACTTTTTGACGTTTCCACACACAATTGCTTGCCAGGGACTCAGGTGCACACCTACCACACTACAGCATGTGCCACACTGTGTCCCATGGCATGTAAGGCTGCGTTACCTGTGTTTTGGGGGGGGGCAACATTTGGTTTGTTGTGTGGCACTTTTGTGCAGCCACTCCCAGGCTGTGCACGTGTTCATGGGGACAGGATCCTTTGTGTGTTGTGCACATTACCACTGTGAAGTGCAACTGTACAGTTATGGGCATGAGTCATGGACACAGTTGCAGGTTGGATATGTTTAGGACATGTCACATACACCCTGAGTCCTGGGTGTGATTGCATGTACGTCACAGTGAGACCTATAGCCACAATTCTGATGTACACCCACAGTCTGTGTGCATGTTGTGTCTCAGATGTGGCTGATCAAATGTGCCCAATGGTAGACAGTCTCCACATCCATGTGGTTTGTGCATCAACATTGATGTTGTGTGTGTGTCTACGAGATGTCCATGTAGGGCGTAAAGAGACAACAGTGGCCACTACCTGTGGGACTCACGGTTGTTTTGTGGCGTGTACATGATACGCCATGTCGTGCCAGTGTCCATGTGGCAATACAGGGACCCTGGGTATCTGCATGTCAAAGAGTTGTGATGCCTGGGAGACATCAGGTCTCACTTGTCACTGTGGTGTGTGTTTGTAACGTGACAGCAGTACATAGGTACTGTGACACAGCCCACTGATTGGCCATTGCACTACATTGAACTTATGTAGACATGTGGACTTGAGATATGAGGTGATGTGCATGTAGGTGACATGTGTGTCCATACCCAACAGCACACACCTCAGTACATTGTGTATTGTCATGATGTATCATGTGATATTTTGCTTGGTCATAGCCATATGGGTGGATGAATCGACAATCTTCCTTTGTTCATCTCTGTACTGCAGGGTACCAGCTGTCCATAGACCATTCCCAGACCTTGAAACCATGCAGGAACATGACTGCATCCGATGGTACCGCTTCACCAGGCCACTGATTGAGGAGTTGGCAGAGCAGTTGGCGCCACATCTGATTCCTGGCCGTGTTGAAAACTAAAACAGCGATATGATTAAGCATTCACTAAAGACATGAATTCTCTCTAGTTAAAGCATGTTTCTTGTCTTATGCTGACTAATGTCCGGACTCCATTTTGTATTGCTTTGCACGAGAAGAGTCCTACCTTTTCGCTAGTTGCTCTTGTAATCTGCCTAGTAACAGTCTATAAATAGCTCCTTTGTCCGTCTGGCGCATGTCCAGACTTGACCACATCTGTTATCAGTTAGTCCTTGTTTGACCATGTTTTCGCGGGCTTAGGAAATTGTTAGCTCCGCCCACATATTGATCCTGTATCGAAAATGTCCATAAATGTTAATGAATTTTGCTCTATGTTGTATCCACCCACTTATGAGCCCCTCTGTTGTGTATAAAAGGGGACCGCGTACGCAAGTTCTGTGTGCTACTCTATGCAATACTGAAGAGTGTTGTGTAGGTTGTAGGACCACCCTTAAGGGTTAATAAACTCTGTCTTTGTATTTGCAGTTTCCGTGCCAACTTTCTTCTAGCTTTCGTTACAGGAGAGCGAACCCTAGTATTTTGCGGGCCTAGCTGGGGCCTGTACTCATCAATTGGCGCCCGTCACGTGGGGCTCATCGGCGACTCGGATGCTCGAAGGACTGGTCGTGACGAATGTGAGGAATTTGGCCGGGGATGTGATCACTGCCAGCGGCGTCTTTTAGTCCTGGCATCCCGAGGTTTCTTCCTTCCCTTCCGAACTGACCATCTGGGTGGCGCCGGTCCTCGACTGAGACCTCTTCGGTCGGTTTGCCGTGTGATAGCCGTTTGGGCGAATTTTGGAACTTGGCAGTTGGAATCTGGACACTCTTGATTGGTAAGAACCGTTGTACGGTACTTGCTCCGAGTTTTGAAGCCTGGGTTGGCTATTTGCGTTTGATTTGTGATGACCGGTCATATTTTGTATTGATTACTGTGAGAATATATGCGTTGCAACACATATAGGCAGGTAATGTGGAGATATTTCTCCTCAGTTGTTTAAATTTGAACGGCGCAAAGTTTAAGCGCCATTTTTGATAATACTGCATATTTTGCATTATTTTTGAAGCATGCCTGCTTTTAGCGCACTCCGTAAGTGGTGCTGCTGCTTTGGAAACCGGTTAAATCTCGAGGAATCTGCTCCAGCCCCCCAGAGGGGACTCCTAATAGGGATATGTATGTGAAGCATGGTCTTTCCTCTATAATGTACAGCACAGTGTGGAGGAAATACACCAAAAAGGATCCTGAGTTACGATGGCCTTTGTATGGATCGTTTGATATGCGTAAGATTGAGTATGTGGAACAGTGTATGTGTAAACGGCGTGCTCGGCAAGACATGTTTGAATGTGTTCGGTTATGGGTGAAGGAAGTGCGTGAGCGAGAGAAACGTGAGAAAGCGTTGATTGATAAAGAGCAACAGAAAAATGATCATGTGAGAGCACAGGAAGCGAAGCGTCGGGAGGAAAGAGAACTGGCGGAGAGACAAGAGAAAGAGCGTAGGTTGCAAGTCTCGGGTCAATATGCTGTCCGCCAGCCACTTTATCCTGTCCTTACTAATCTCGAAGATGATTTTCATTTATTAGATCGCTCTCCGCCTCCTTATGTTGGCGCGTCTGCCCCGAGGTCACAGGATTCTGGATCGGTTTCGGATAAGGTAGACACGCGGTCCATGTTATCGACTGATCGTATGGGTGAGCTTCGGAAAATTTCTTTTCGTGCGCTTAAAGGCAAGCTATCTCTTACTGAATTATTGGAATTTTTGGAAAGTTGGCAGGATAGAGAGAAGTTGTATTTTGCTGAAACTTTTTCTGAGGAAGTGATTACTGCCTTTCGGAAATATTCTGATGTTTTTGAGGCTGAAGATGTAGTATCAGATTCTAAAGCATTACGTAACGGTGTCTTTTCTCCCTCCAAGGTACCCGATGCGGTTCGACGACTGTTTACATTGCGGGACGCTATGCTTGAACTTAAAGAGAGAGCGCGCCAAAAGACAGGGGAGAAGGAGAAATCGGATTTACACATCGGCGGAAAACAATCGTCTACCTCCCATTCAGATAAGAGTGAACTAGTGCTAAACCGATGCGAGAGGCGGCACCTTTGTATGTTCCTCCTAAAGGAGCAGGAACTAGTCTAGACATGTCTTCCCCCGATGCTAGGGGATATTTTGTGTATAATTGGGTTTATACTCCCTGGCATAGGACTGATGTTATGGCATTAAAGAATGCATTGCCTGACCCCCGCAAGAATCCAGCGGCCTTTTATGAAGAGGTCGAAGGGGCCTTGAATTCTTGTACTATGACTTTAGCAGATATAGATTTGTTCTTTGGGCTCATTTTACCACCGGATATGTGGCGATCTGTGCGGAAGGTGGATGATCAAGCCGCTTTTAAGGCTAAGTGGTCTGAGATTGAGGATGAGGATAGGGAGAGAAAGCCCGCGCAAAAACCGCCCCAGCTTATTTTAGATCTTCCTGCTGCTATCTTGACTAAGTTGAAAACGATTATCCCCCCTAAAAAGATTGACTGGAATATGTTAGCCTCATGTAAACAGAAGGTTGATGAATCAGTTTCAGACTTCTTTACGCGCTTTGAGGAAACATTTCATGATTTCAGTGGTCAGTCGCTTACGGATGATACGGATCGACATCTCTTTGTTGATAAATATGTGGCGAATTTATTACCGGGAATAGCAGCTCGATTGAAGGCGAGTGAAAGTTCTTGGTCCACCTCGTCTCCGGCGTCCCTCCTGACTATGGCTCAGTATTATGAGCGTCAGGAACAAGAAGCGAAGGGGAATGAGGAGAAGAAATCGAAAGATTTGAAAACTAAGGTGATGTTAGCACAAGTGTATGGTCCGCCTCGTCGGGGTGTTGAGAGAGGTAGAGGAGGATTCTATGGTCCCCCTTCGGGTCGGTCAGATGTTAATAGAAATCAATGTGCGTATTGTAAACAGTTGGGTCATTGGGCCAGGGATTGTCCGGTACTATATGCACCCCGTCAGGGACGTGGTCAAGGACCGCCGAGAGGTAGAGGGGGTTTTTCGAATTTCAGAGGGAATTCCAATGATCGTGCTCGATTTGAGCCTAACGTGCAGCAACGAGATAGACCTAATGTATTTGATCGGCAAAATCAGTATCAAATGTCTGGGAATGACCGTTCTGGGTACCATGATTTGCAGCATGCGTAGGATTGCGTTGGATGGGGGTTGGAATCAGTTGAAGTGCCGATTGATCAGAGGGGTCCCTATGTTTCAGCAAATGTTCTGGGTTCTACTGATCGGTTCCTAGTTGATACAGGAGCTACTCGCAGTGCGCTGTCCAAACAATTGGTTCCGAGGGCTCCCCCATCTGGCTTAATGGTTACATCGGTAGGGTTTGATGGTACACTCTCACAAAGCCCTCTATCCCAACCCCTTGCATTTCATGTTGACCAACTTTCTGCACCTTGTCCGTTTCTGCTTGCCCCGAACACGCCTGACAACATTATGGGTCTGGATATGCTTAAGCACTTCAGAGCTACGATCCGCTGCTCCCCTACTGGAGTACGTGTGATATTAAACGATAATCACCCTATGCCAGAACGGATGTGTGCGGTTGCAGAGGATACTATATTAGCTTCTCTCCCTCGTACTTTGTGGGCCACTTCGGATACTGATGTGGGACAGATGGTGATTCCGCCTGTCCACATTAGTGTCCAGGAGGGTGCGGTGTTACCACGCCTCCCTCAGTATCGTATTTCCCAGGAGGGGGAGGAGGCACTCATATGGATTGTGCAGGATTTGATTAAGGTGGGAGTAGTGGAGGAAGTTCCCTACAATGTCTGCAACAGTCCTATTTTACCCATTTTGAAGAAAGATACCGATACTAGGGTTTATCGTTTTATTATTGACTTAAGGGAAGTGAATAAGATAGTGATACCTCAGTATCCAGTGGTTTCTGATATCACGACGTTACTTACTCTGGTCCCGCCAACGGCGACCACATTTTCAGTTATCGATTTGAAAAATGCTTTCTTTTCGATTCCTATTCATCCCGATAGCCGATACCTCTTCGGCTTTACTTTGAATAATAGGTCTTATAGATTTTGTAGAGTCCCTCAGGGTTATACAGAGAGTACTAGTATTTACAGTCAAGCATTGAAAAGACAATTGGATTCCTTTGTTCTGCCTGATGGTGTAGCCCTTATACAATATGTCGATGACATCTTGTTGGCGGCCGACACTCCTGAGCTGTGTGAGGAGTGTACGTTATCTTTGCTTTCCTTTTTGGCATCCCACAATCACAAAGTGTCGAGGAAGAAATTGCAATTCTGTAGACCAAAGGTGACTTATTTAGGTCACCTTTTGTCTAAGGAGGGGCGTGCACTCACACCAGATCGTATTCAAGCAATTTTGGACACGCCAGTACCTTCCACACAGAAGGATGTGCGTGCATTTTTGGGTCTTGCCTCTTTCTGTAGGCAATGGATATTGGGGTTCTCACACATAGTTAAGCCATTGTTAGCACTTTTAACAAAAGATACCCCAATTCCTCTTCCCTGGTCGAATGAGTGTGAACTTGCCTTTCAGCAATTGCGACAAGCCCTTCGCTCAGCACCAGTGTTAGGGACCCCTGATTATACGAAGCCTTTTACACTTTATGTGCATGAGAAAGATGGATGTGCATTATCAGTTTTAGTGCAGATGCACGACGACAAGCAGCGCCCTTGTGCATATTTTTCGGCTGTACTTGATCCTGTTGCCCGAGCATTGCCTGGTTGTTTTCGCTCGGTTGCGGCGACAGCTGTGTCAATACGCCAAAGCGAGGGAATTGTGTTATCTCATAAGCTGTTGGTATAGTTCCCCATGCTGTTGATGCTCTGCTTAATCAGACAAAGACGCAGCATTTGACCAGTGCTCGTTTAACGGGATATGAGTTGACACTTTTGGCTCCTCATATTACGTTAAAGAGGTGTGCAACGTTAAATCCAGCCACATTGTTGCCGTTCCCGGAAACTCAGTCTGAAGCATGAAAAGCACATGACTGTATTCTTGTGACTGAGGAACAGACAAATGGTCGTATTGATCTCCAGGATACGCCCTTTACAGATGTAGATGGAGAACTGTGGGTGGACGGATCATGCCTGAAGCTACCAGATGGTACGACTTCAGCAGCGTATGCAATTACCACATTACAAACAATAGTGGAGACAGCACGCATACCGCAGAAATCAGCTCAAGCAGCGGAACTGATAGCATTAACACGAGCATGTGAGCTCAGTGCAGGATTGTGTGTGAATGTTTATACAGATAGCCGCTATGCCTTCGGAGTAGCGCACGATTTTGGCCTACTCTGGAAGGAGAGAGGGTTCCTAACGTCACATGGAGCACAGATAATGTATGGAGAGTTAGTTCATAACCTTTTGACTGCATTAACATATCCAAAGAAGATTGCTATAGTTAAATGTAGTGCCCATAAAAAGGTGGTTGATAAAGTTGGAGAAGGGAATGCTTTTGTAGACCGGGTGGCACGAGAGACGGCGATGCAGCCTGGCTCTACTGCAATGTATGTTGTAAAGTCACAGGCAGAAAGATGGCACGATGCTAGGAGAGAAGAGCTGGAGATACAGAGAGCCGCTTCCGATAAGGAACGGGAGTAGTGGTCCAATGATGGAGAATTAGATGACGAAGGGTGTTGGAGAAGTAAGCAGATGGATAAATGGAAGTTACCCACAGCTTTTGTACAAACTATGGTTCAGATGGCACATGGACTAGCGCATGTCGGAGCTTCCGCAATTGTAAAATTACGCACACGAGTTTGGGAGCATCCGGAGATCGCTAGTACAGCAAAGAGGGTAGTGCAGACCTGCATGATTTGCCTGAGGTACAACCCAGGAAAGGGTACACGAACTCCAGCAGGAGGATTTGAAACACCTACTGCACCCTTTGAGGTTTTGCAGATGGATTACATTCAGCTTGAGCGCTGTAACAATTTGAAGTATGTTCTAGTAGTGGTTTGTGCCTTCAGTAAATGGGTTGAGGCATACCCTACGAAAGACAATACTGCAATGACTACAGCCAAGATGCTATTGAAGGAGTTCTTCCCTCGATATGGTGTTTGTAGATTGTTGTGGAGTGATAACGGACCTCATTTTATAGCAGACGTTATCAAGTATGTCCTGAAAGGACTGGGAATTACCCAGAAATTTCATGCAGTGTTTCACCCTCAGTCTGCGGGATTGGTTGAGAAATATAACGGTACTTTGAAGCTTAAGATCGCTAAGATCCAAGCTTCGATTTCTTTGACTTGGCCAGACGCTTTACCGCTGGCATTATTGTCAATTAGATCGATACCGCATTCTCGGACCGGTCTCACACCCTATGAGATCGTGTTTGGACGCCCAATGAATATTTGGGGTCCACCGAAACCGAAGTCAGTGTATGATGTACCTTGTGTAATGATGAATGATTATCTGGCACAGTTAACGGATAATTTGGTTTCTATTCATCAACAGGTTCGAGAAGCGCTCCCTGATCGGTCCACAGGTGAAGGACATAACCTTCGGCCTGGAGACCATGTTATGATCAAGGTGTTTGAAAGGACGAACAGTCTGGAGCCGAGATGGGTTGGTCCTGAGCAAGTCTTGCTCGCAACGAGGACAGCTGTGCGAGTTTCCAATCGGAAGAACTGGATCCCCTCCTTGCACTGTCGTAAAGTGCCGCCTGGATTAGTGGAGCCTGCTGTATTGACCGACCATCGAGAAATCCTGATGGCAGAGTCAAGCCGTGCTGTGGAACCGAACGACACTGAGGAGCTCTTCCCGGACCAAGCGATTCCTGGAGGAAGAAGATATCATCTCAGACCGAGGAAGTGATTTTTTTCTGTACCAGGACACGTTTTCAGAACGGCCCTTAGGTTAGTGAAACGGAGAGCCAATGAGGCAATGGGGGGGATCAGCCCTGCATTAGTGTAGTGACACCCGTCTTGTCCTGCTGGTGAAGAAATCAACGGCTGCCTAAGGGGAAGAGTTCTGACAACCTTTTAGTTTCAGGAAGATATTGACTTTTACTATAACATGGAGAAGAGGAAGATTTTTTGTGCGACAAGTTTTATTATCATTGTAGCCATTGTTGGTATAACCACGTGGTTTGTTGAGGATGTGACTCCTGCCCGTGAGTTACTTGTTTTGACTACTCCAGTGCCTGAGGAGCACTACTTTTACACCCTTCCGTATCAAGAACTGAAGCATCGTCAGTCTTATTTGAATAACACTTTTATCCAGATGTTGCATCATACCCATGTTGCCACAAATGCTACGAACTGTTGGATATGTGGTATGATGCCAGCTCATCAGAAGAAAGGAGGAACGCCGTTCATACCTCTTCCTTTCTCTCATAACGGCTCTTGTAGAGCATGGTACACTTTGCTTTTTGCCACACGGAAACCTACAGTGGGACGATTACTTTTTAGACTTAACTGGGAATGTCATCAAGATAAAGAAGGCTATCCACAAGCGAATGGGACAATATGGGAGTGGGAAGAATATCGACCAGACAATGAATCAATTCCCTATATCTTCACGAACACCAGAGACACTGCTGGAAACGAACAATTTGTGATTCAAGTGGCACAAGCTCAAGCGGACCTGTGTGTTCAGAGTGTGGGTCATATTCCTGTTGGTGTTAGTGACTGTATTATTGTGTTGAATATAGATGGATTAAATAATAGTACTTTCTTAGCTTCCCATAATACATATTTCGTATGTGGGAATAAGGGTTATTATCGCTTACCAGCCGGCTGGTCCGGAGTATGTTATGTAGCATTTTTATTGCCCCCTGTATTCTTAGCGCCTGCATCCTTTCATAAAGACTTGAAGTTATTGAACAATGTAACTGTAAATAGGTATAAACGTACTCTATCTATTGAGGATGTTGACCAAACTAACACTAGTTTACAGCAGTATGTTGATTTTAACTTAGGATTGTTTTTCTTTGTTGGAGCTGCCCTAAATAGTAGGAAGGTTCGAAGATTAACAAGAGTTGTAGAGGCTGTAACGAATCAAGCTGCTGCTGCTCTTGGGAATCTTACGGAAGAATTACAAATCACTAGAATTGTTGCATTACAGAATCGTATGGTATTAGATGTTATGTTAGCAGACAGAGGTGGAGCATGTAGGATTATCGGAAGTAGCTGTTGTGTATTTATTCCTGACCACACGCCATCAGTCTATAACGCCATTAATAAATTGCATAAAATCGCAGCTGAGATCCATACAGAAAATGGCACTTGGACCTTTTCTGGATGGTTTTGGGCATTGATTACTACATGGGGATGGAAAGTTTTAACTGGCCTCTGTATTATTGTAGCAGTTCTGTTTTCCTGTTGCACCTGTGTTCAGTGTGGTCCTTTACTCTGTTCCTTATGTGTGTCATTCTGTATTCCTGATAAGAAAGCTATTGCCAATGTCACCTATCAGAAACATTTAAACAAAGAGGTGGAAGAGATGATGAAAATTGACGTATATGATGATTATCCTACCAAGCCGAATGTCTTCAGTAAATGCTGAAAGGGTCGTCTGTTGAAAACTAAAACAGCGATATGATTAAGCATTCACTAAAGACATGAATTCTCTCTAGTTAAAGCATGTTTCTTGTCTTATGCTGACTAATGTCCGGACTCCATTTTGTATTATCATGTCTCCACGTGCTTTGCACGAGAAGAGTCCTACCTTTTCGCTAGTTGCTCTTGTAATCTGCCTAGTAACAGTCTATAAATAGCTCCTTTGTCCGTCTGGCGCATGTCCAGACTTGACCACATCTGTTATCAGTTAGTCCTTGTTTGACCATGTTTTCGTGGGCTCAGGAAATTGTTAACTCTGCCCACATATTGATCCTGTATCGAAAATGTCCATAAATGGTAATGAATTTTGCTCTATGTTGTATCCACCCACTTATGAGCCCCTCTGTTGTGTATAAAAGGGGACCGCGTACGCAAGTTCTGTGTGCTACTCTATGCAATACTGAAGAGTGTTGTGTAGGTTGTAGGACCACCCTTAAGGGTTAATAAACTCTGTCTTTGTATTTGCAGTTTCCGTGCCAACTTTCTTCTAGCTTTCGTTACAGGAGAGCGAACCCTAGTATTTTGCGGGCCTAGCTGGGGCCTGTACTCATCAATTGGCGCCCGTCACGTGGGGCTCATCGGCGACTCAGATGCTCGAAGGACTGGTCGTGACGAATGTGAGGAATTTGGCCGGGGATGTGATCACTGCCAGCGGCGTCTTTTAGTCCTGGCATCCCGAGGTTTCTTCCTTCCCTTCCGAGCTGACCATCTGGGTGGCGCCGGTCCTCGACTGAGACCTCTTCGGTCGGTTTGCCGTGTGATAGCCGTTTGGGCGAATTTTGGAACTTGGCAGTTGGAATCTGGACACTCTTGATTTGTAAGAACCGTTGTACGGTACTTGCTCCGAGTTTTGAAGCCTGGGTTGGCTATTTGCGTTTGATTTGTGATGACCGGTCATATTTTGTATTGATTACTGTGAGAATATATGCGTTGCAACACATATAGGCAGGTAATGTGGAGATATTTCTCCTCAGTTGTTTAAATTTGAACGGCGCAAAGTTTAAGCGCCATTTTTGATAATACTGCATATTTTGCATTATTTTTGAAGCATGCCTGCTTTTAGCGCACTCCGTAAGTGGTGCTGCTGCTTTGGAAACCGGTTAAATCTCGAGGAATCTGCTCCAGCCCCCCCAGAGGGGACTCCTAATAGGGATATGTATGTGAAGCATGGTCTTTCCTCTATAATGTACAGCACAGTGTGGAGGAAATACACCAAAAAGGATCCTGAGTTACGATGGCCTTTGTATGGATCGTTTGATATGCGTAAGATTGAGTATGTGGAACAGTGTATGTGTAAACGGCGTGCTCGGCAAGACATGTTTGAATGTGTTCGGTTATGGGTGAAGGAAGTGCGTGAGCGAGAGAAACGTGAGAAAGCGTTGATTGATAAAGAGCAACGGAAAAATGATCATGTGAGAGCACAGGAAGCGAAGCGTCGGGAGGAAAGAGAACTGGCGGAGAGACAAGAGAAAGAGCGTAGGTTGCAAGTCTCGGGTCAATATGCTGTCCGCCAGCCACTTTATCCTGTCCTTACTAATCTCGAAGATGATTTTCATTTATTAGATCGCTCTCCGCCTCCTTATGTTGGCGCGTCTGCCCCGAGGTCACAGGATTCTGGATCGGTTTCGGATAAGGTAGACACGCGGTCCATGTTATCGACTGATCGTATGGGTGAGCTTCGGAAAATTTCTTTTCGTGCGCTTAAAGGCAAGCTATCTCTTACTGAATTATTGGAATTTTTGGAAAGTTGGCAGGATAGAGAGAAGTTGTATTTTGCTGAAACTTTTTCTGAGGAAGTGATTACTGCCTTTCGGAAATATTCTGATGTTTTTGAGGCTGAAGATGTAGTATCAGATTCTAAAGCATTACGTAACGGTGTCTTTTCTCCCTCCAAGGTACCCGATGCGGTTCGACGACTGTTTACATTGCGGGACGCGATGCTTGAACTTAAAGAGAGAGCGCGCCAAAAGACAGGGGAGAAGGAGAAATCGGATTTACACATCGGCGGAAAACAATCGTCTACCTCCCATTCAGATAAGAGTGAACTAGTGCTAAACCGATGCGAGAGGCGGCACCTTTGTATGTTCCTCCTAAAGGAGCAGGAACTAGTCTAGACATGTCTTCCCCCGATGCTAGGGGATATTTTGTGTATAATTGGGTTTATACTCCCTGGCATAGGACTGATGTTATGGCATTAAAGAATGCATTGCCTGACCCCCGCAAGAATCCAGCGGCCTTTTATGAAGAGGTCGAAGGGGCCTTGAATTCTTGTACTATGACTTTAGCAGATATAGATTTGTTCTTTGGGCTCATTTTACCACCGGATATGTGGCGATCTGTGCGGAAGGTGGATGATCAAGCCGCTTTTAAGGCTAAGTGGTCTGAGATTGAGGATGAGGATAGGGAGAGAAAGCCCGCGCAATAACCGCCCCAGCTTATTTTAGATCTTCCTGCTGCTATCTTGACTAAGTTGAAAACGATTATCCCCCTAAAAAGATTGACTGGAATATGTTAGCCTCATGTAAACAGAAGGTTGATGAATCAGTTTCAGACTTCTTTACGCGCTTTGAGGAAACATTTCATGATTTCAGTGGTCAGTCGCTTACGGATGATACGGATCGACATCTCTTTGTTGATAAATATGTGGCGAATTTATTACCGGGAATAGCAGCTCGATTGAAGGCGAGTGAAAGTTCTTGGTCCACCTCGTCTCCGGCGTCCCTCCTGACTATGGCTCAGTATTATGAGCGTCAGGAACAAGAAGCGAAGGGGAATGAGGAGAAGAAATCGAAAGATTTGAAAACTAAGGTGATGTTAGCACAAGTGTATGGTCCGCCTCGTCGGGGTGTTGAGAGAGGTAGAGGAGGATTCTATGGTCCCCCTTCGGGTCGGTCAGATGTTAATAGAAATCAATGTGCGTATTGTAAACAGTTGGGTCATTGGGCCAGGGATTGTCCGGTACTATATGCACCCCGTCAGGGACGTGGTCAAGGACCGCCGAGAGGTAGAGGGGGTTTTTCGAATTTCAGAGGGAATTCCAATGATCGTGCTCGATTTGAGCCTAACGTGCAGCAACGAGATAGACCTAATGTATTTGATCGGCAAAATCAGTATCAAATGTCTGGGAATGACCGTTCTGGGTACCATGATTCGCAGCATGCGTAGGATTGCGTTGGATGGGGGTTGGAATCAGTTGAAGTGCCGGTTGATCAGAGGGGTCCCTATGTTTCAGCAAATGTTCTGGGTTCTACTGATCGGTTCCTAGTTGATACAGGAGCTACTCGCAGTGCGCTGTCCAAACAATTGGTTCCGAGGGCTCCCCCATCTGGCTTAATGGTTACATCGGTAGGGTTTGATGGTACACTCTCTCAAAGCCCTCTATCCCAACCCCTTGCATTTCATGTTGACCAACTTTCTGCACCTTGTCCGTTTCTGCTTGCCCCGAACACGCCTGACAACATTATGGGTCTGGATATGCTTAAGCACTTCAGAGCTACGATCCGTTGCTCCCCTACTGGAGTACGTGTGATATTAAACGATAATCATTACAACAAACAAATGATGGACGGAATGCTGACAATGCAGACATTCTCCCCCAGTCAAGAGATCTGGGTTAAATCCATCGTTCTTTTGCCCACTACGCCACCCCAGTTCAGACATGGCCATATGCAAATCAGTCTTGACCCTGTGCCTCATGGGAACAGTCCAGCCCGAACTGCCAAGCCATGTCTTCCCTGGACCGGAATCAAGCATCCTAGGACCGGTTTCTGGCTATCAGCCGTCATCAGCCAGGATAGCTTGACTCCAGTGGCGTAGTGAGCACGGGTCCCACGTCTGGGAATACCCATCCCACTTAGGGCGAAAAGCGTTACAACAAACAAATGATGGACGGAATGCTGACAATGCAGACATTCTCCCCCAGTCAAGAGATCTGGGTTAAATCCATCGTTCTTTTGCCCACTACGCCACCCCAGTTCAGACATGGCCATATGCAAATCAGTCTTGACCCTGTGCCTCATGGGAACAGTCCAGCCCGAACTGCCAAGCCATGTCTTCCCTGGACCGGAATCAAGCATCCTAGGACCGGTTTCTGGCTATCAGCCGTCATCAGCCAGGATAGCTTGACTCCAGTGGCGTAGTGAGCACGGGTCCCACATCTGGGAATACCCATCCCACTTAGGGCGAAAAGCGTTACAACAAACAAATGATGGACGGAATGCTGACAATGCAGACATTCTCCCCCAGTCAAGAGATCTGGGTTAAATCCATCGTTCTTTTGCCCACTACGCCACCCCAGTTCAGACATGGCCATATGCAAATCAGTCTTGACCCTGTGCCTCATGGGAACAGTCCAGCCCGAACTGCCAAGCCATGTCTTCCCTGGACCGGAATCAAGCATCCTAGGACCGGTTTCTGGCTATCAGCCGTCATCAGCCAGGATAGCTTGACTCCAGTGGCGTAGTGAGCACGGGTCCCACGTCTGGGAATACCCATCCCACTTAGGGCGAAAAGCGTTACAACAAACAAATGATGGACGGAATGCTGACAATGCAGACATTCTCCCCCAGTCAAGAGATCTGGGTTAAATCCATCGTTCTTTTGCCCACTACGCCACCCCAGTTCAGACATGGCCATATGCAAATCAGTCTTGACCCTGTGCCTCATGGGAACAGTCCAGCCCGAACTGCCAAGCCATGTCTTCCCTGGACCGGAATCAAGCATCCTGGGACCGGTTTCTGGCTATCAGCCGTCATCAGCCAGGATAGCTTGACTCCAGTGGCGTAGTGAGCACGGGTCCCACGTCTGGGAATACCCATCCCACTTAGGGCGAAAAGCGTTACAACAAACAAATGATGGACGGAATGCTGACAATGCAGACATTCTCCCCCAGTCAAGAGATCTGGGTTAAATCCATCGTTCTTTTGCCCACTACGCCACCCCAGTTCAGACATGGCCATATGCAAATCAGTCTTGACCCTGTGCCTCATGGGAACAGTCCAGCCCGAACTGCCAAGCCATGTCTTCCCTGGACCGGAATCAAGCATCCTAGGACCGGTTTCTGGCTATCAGCCGTCATCAGCCAGGATAGCTTGACTCCAGTGGCGTAGTGAGCACGGGTCCCACGTCTGGGAATACCCATCCCACTTAGGGCGAAAAGCGTTACAACAAACAAATGATGGACGGAATGCTGACAATGCAGACATTCTCCCCCAGTCAAGAGATCTGGGTTAAATCCATCGTTCTTTTGCCCACTACGCCACCCCAGTTCAGACATGGCCATATGCAAATCAGTCTTGACCCTGTGCCTCATGGGAACAGTCCAGCCCGAACTGCCAAGCCATGTCTTCCCTGGACCGGAATCAAGCATCCTAGGACCGGTTTCTGGCTATCAGCCGTCATCAGCCAGGATAGCTTGACTCCAGTGGCGTAGTGAGCACGGGTCCCACGTCTGGGAATACCCATCCCACTTAGGGCGAAAAGCGTTACAACAAACAAATGATGGACGGAATGCTGACAATGCAGACATTCTCCCCCAGTCAAGAGATCTGGGTTAAATCCATCGTTCTTTTGCCCACTACGCCACCCCAGTTCAGACATGGCCATATGCAAATCAGTCTTGACCCTGTGCCTCATGGGAACAGTCCAGCCCGAACTGCCAAGCCATGTCTTCCCTGGACCGGAATCAAGCATCCTAGGACCGGTTTCTGGCTATCAGCCGTCATCAGCCAGGATAGCTTGACTCCAGTGGCGTAGTGAGCACGGGTCCCACGTCTGGGAATACCCATCCCACTTAGGGCGAAAAGCGTTACAACAAACAAATGATGGACGGAATGCTGACAATGCAGACATTCTCCCCCAGTCAAGAGATCTGGGTTAAATCCATCGTTCTTTTGCCCACTACGCCACCCCAGTTCAGACATGGCCATATGCAAATCAGTCTTGACCCTGTGCCTCATGGGAACAGTCCAGCCCGAACTGCCAAGCCATGTCTTCCCTGGACCGGAATCAAGCATCCTAGGACCGGTTTCTGGCTATCAGCCGTCATCAGCCAGGATAGCTTGACTCCAGTGGCGTAGTGAGCACGGGTCCCACGTCTGGGAATACCCATCCCACTTAGGGCGAAAAGCGTTACAACAAACAAATGATGGACGGAATGCTGACAATGCAGACATTCTCCCCCAGTCAAGAGATCTGGGTTAAATCCATCGTTCTTTTGCCCACTACGCCACCCCAGTTCAGACATGGCCATATGCAAATCAGTCTTGACCCTGTGCCTCATGGGAACAGTCCAGCCCGAACTGCCAAGCCATGTCTTCCCTGGACCGGAATCAAGCATCCTGGGACCGGTTTCTGGCTATCAGCCGTCATCAGCCAGGATAGCTTGACTCCAGTGGCGTAGTGAGCACGGGTCCCACGTCTGGGAATACCCATCCCACTTAGGGCGAAAAGCGTTACAACAAACAAATGATGGACGGAATGCTGACAATGCAGACATTCTCCCCCAGTCAAGAGATCTGGGTTAAATCCATCGTTCTTTTGCCCACTACGCCACCCCAGTTCAGACATGGCCATATGCAAATCAGTCTTGACCCTGTGCCTCATGGGAACAGTCCAGCCCGAACTGCCAAGCCATGTCTTCCCTGGACCGGAATCAAGCATCCTAGGACCGGTTTCTGGCTATCAGCCGTCATCAGCCAGGATAGCTTGACTCCAGTGGCGTAGTGAGCACGGGTCCCACGTCTGGGAATACCCATCCCACTTAGGGCGAAAAGCGTTACAACAAACAAATGATGGACGGAATGCTGACAATGCAGACATTCTCCCCCAGTCAAGAGATCTGGGTTAAATCCATCGTTCTTTTGCCCACTACGCCACCCCAGTTCAGACATGGCCATATGCAAATCAGTCTTGACCCTGTGCCTCATGGGAACAGTCCAGCCCGAACTGCCAAGCCATGTCTTCCCTGGACCGGAATCAAGCATCCTAGGACCGGTTTCTGGCTATCAGCCGTCATCAGCCAGGATAGCTTGACTCCAGTGGCGTAGTGAGCACGGGTCCCACGTCTGGGAATACCCATCCCACTTAGGGCGAAAAGCGTTACAACAAACAAATGATGGACGGAATGCTGACAATGCAGACATTCTCCCCCAGTCAAGAGATCTGGGTTAAATCCATCGTTCTTTTGCCCACTACGCCACCCCAGTTCAGACATGGCCATATGCAAATCAGTCTTGACCCTGTGCCTCATGGGAACAGTCCAGCCCGAACTGCCAAGCCATGTCTTCCCTGGACCGGAATCAAGCATCCTAGGACCGGTTTCTGGCTATCAGCCGTCATCAGCCAGGATAGCTTGACTCCAGTGGCGTAGTGAGCACGGGTCCCACGTCTGGGAATACCCATCCCACTTAGGGCGAAAAGCGTTACAACAAACAAATGATGGACGGAATGCTGACAATGCAGACATTCTCCCCCAGTCAAGAGATCTGGGTTAAATCTGTCCATCACCACCCCCTTTTTCCCTAATCGATTTTATCCACACTCAGTGTGGGAGGGTATGCTCAGACGTGAGTCCCTTGCTCATTGCACCATCAGGATTCAGGCAAGCCGGGCCGACGAAGGCTGTGATGCCAGAAACCGGTTCCCGGAAGCTTGTTTCCTTCCCAGTATAAGAATTGGCTTGGTAGTTTGGTTTGCCCTGTTCCCATCATGCACTGGGACAAGTACAGACTAATTTGCATGTAGCCAGGTTCTGAGCTGGGATGGTGCAGTGAGCTAAAAAACGGTGATGGATTAAAACCATGATCTCTTGACTTGGTAAGAGTATTCTGCATCATTCAGAAACTCTGTCCATCACCACCCCCTTTTTCCCTAATCGATTTTATCCACACTCAGTGTGGGAGGGTATGCTCAGACGTGAGTCCCTTGCTCATTGCACCATCAGGATTCAGGCAAGCCGGGCCGACGAAGGCTGTGATGCCAGAAACCGGTTCCCGGAAGCTTGTTTCCTTCCCAGTATAAGAATTGGCTTGGTAGTTTGGTTTGCCCTGTTCCCATCATGCACTGGGACAAGTACAGACTAATTTGCATGTAGCCAGGTTCTGAGCTGGGATGGTGCAGTGAGCTAAAAAACGGTGATGGATTAAAACCATGATCTCTTGACTTGGTAAGAGTATTCTGCATCATTCAGAAACTCTGTCCATCACCACCCCCTTTTTCCCTAATCGATTTTATCCACACTCAGTGTGGGAGGGTATGCTCAGACGTGAGTCCCTTGCTCATTGCACCATCAGGATTCAGGCAAGCCGGGCCGACGAAGGCTGTGATGCCAGAAACCGGTTCCCGGAAGCTTGTTTCCTTCCCAGTATAAGAATTGGCTTGGTAGTTTGGTTTGCCCTGTTCCCATCATGCACTGGGACAAGTACAGACTAATTTGCATGTAGCCAGGTTCTGAGCTGGGATGGTGCAGTGAGCTAAAAAACGGTGATGGATTAAAACCATGATCTCTTGACTTGGTAAGAGTATTCTGCATCATTCAGAAACTCTGTCCATCACCACCCCCTTTTTCCCTAATCGATTTTATCCACACTCAGTGTGGGAGGGTATGCTCAGACGTGAGTCCCTTGCTCATTGCACCATCAGGATTCAGGCAAGCCGGGCCGACGAAGGCTGTGATGCCAGAAACCGGTTCCCGGAAGCTTGTTTCCTTCCCAGTATAAGAATTGGCTTGGTAGTTTGGTTTGCCCTGTTCCCATCATGCACTGGGACAAGTACAGACTAATTTGCATGTAGCCAGGTTCTGAGCTGGGATGGTGCAGTGAGCTAAAAAACGGTGATGGATTAAAACCATGATCTCTTGACTTGGTAAGAGTATTCTGCATCATTCAGAAACTCTGTCCATCACCACCCCCTTTTTCCCTAATCGATTAAACGATAATCACCCTATGCCAGAACGGATGTGTGCGGTTGCAGAGGATACTATATTAGCTTCTCTCCCTCGTACTTTGTGGGCCACTTCGGATACTGATGTGGGACAGATGGTGATTCCGCCTGTCCACATTAGTGTCCAGGAGGGTGCGGTGTTACCACGCCTCCCTCAGTATCGTATTTCCCAGGAGGGGGAGGAGGCACTCATATGGATTGTGCAGGATTTGATTAAGGTGGGAGTAGTGGAGGAAGTTCCCTACAATGTCTGCAACAGTCCTATTTTACCCATTTTGAAGAAAGATACCGATACTAGGGTTTATCGTTTTATTATTGACTTAAGGGAAGTGAATAAGATAGTGATACCTCAGTATCCAGTGGTTTCTGATATCACGACGTTACTTACTCTGGTCCCGCCAACGGCGACCACATTTTCAGTTATCGATTTGAAAAATGCTTTCTTTTCGATTCCTATTCATCCCGATAGCCGATACCTCTTCGGCTTTACTTTGAATAATAGGTCTTATAGATTTTGTAGAGTCCATCAGGGTTATACAGAGAGTACTAGTATTTACAGTCAAGCATTGAAAAGACAATTGGATTCCTTTGTTCTGCCTGATGGTGTAGCCCTTATACAATATGTCGATGACATCTTGTTGGCGGCCGACACTCCTGAGCTGTGTGAGGAGTGTACGTTATCTTTGCTTTCCTTTTTGGCATCCCACAACCACAAAGTGTCGAGGAAGAAATTGCAATTCTGTAGACCAAAGGTGACTTATTTAGGTCACCTTTTGTCTAAGGAGGGGCGTGCACTCACACCAGATCGTATTCAAGCAATTTTGGACACGCCAGTACCTTCCACACAGAAGGATGTGCGTGCATTTTTGGGTCTTGCCTCTTTCTGTAGGCAATGGATATTGGGGTTCTCACACATAGTTAAGCCATTGTTAGCACTTTTGACAAAAGATACCCCAATTCCTCTTCCCTGGTCGAATGAGTGTGAACTTGCCTTTCAGCAATTGCGACAAGCCCTTCGCTCAGCACCAGTGTTAGGGACCCCTGATTATACGAAGCCTTTTACACTTTATGTGCATGAGAAAGATGGATGTGCATTATCAGTTTTAGTGCAGATGCACGACGACAAGTATCGCCCTTGTGCATATTTTTCGGCTGTACTTGATCCTGTTGCCCGAGCATTGCCTGGTTGTTTTCGCTCGGTTGCGGCGACAGCTGTGTCAATACGCCAAAGCGAGGGAATTGTGTTATCTCATAAGCTGTTGGTATAGTTCCCCATGCTGTTGATGCTCTGCTTAATCAGACAAAGACGCAGCATTTGACCAGTGCTCGTTTAACGGGATATGAGTTGACACTTTTGGCTCCTCATATTACGTTAAAGAGGTGTGCAACGTTAAATCCAGCCACATTGTTGCCGTTCCCGGAAACTCAGTCTGAAGCACGAAAAGCACATGACTGTATTCTTGTGACTGAGGAACAGACAAAGGGTCGTATTGATCTCCAGGATACGCCCTTTACAGATGTAGATGGAGAACTGTGGGTGGACGGATCATGCCTGAAGCTACCAGATGGTACGACTTCAGCAGCGTATGCAATTACCACATTACAAACAATAGTGGAGACAGCACGCATACCGCAGAAATCAGCTCAAGCAGCGGAACTGATAGCATTAACACGAGCATGTGAGCTCAGTGCAGGATTGTGTGTGAATGTTTATACAGATAGCCGCTATGCCTTCGGAGTAGCGCACGATTTTGGCCTACTCTGGAAGGAGAGAGGGTTCCTAACGTCACATGGAGCACAGATAATGTATGGAGAGTTAGTTCATAACCTTTTGACTGCATTAACATATCCAAAGAAGATTGCTATAGTTAAATGTAGTGCCCATAAAAAGGTGGTTGATAAAGTTGGAGAAGGGAATGCTTTTGTAGACCGGGTGGCACGAGAGACGGCGATGCAGCCTGGCTCTACTGCAATGTATGTTGTAAAGTCACAGGCAGAAAGATGGCACGATGCTAGGAGAGAAGTGCTGGAGATACAGAGAGCCGCTTCCGATAAAGAACGGGAGTAGTGGTCCAATGATGGAGAATTAGATGACGAAGGGTGTTGGAGAAGTAAGCAGATGGATAAATGGAAGTTACCCACAGCTTTTGTACAAACTATGGTTCAGATGGCACATGGACTAGCGCATGTCGGAGCTTCCGCAATTGTAAAATTACGCACACGAGTTTGGGAGCATCCGGAGATCGCTAGTACGGCAAAGAGGGTAGTGCAGACCTGCATGATTTGCCTGAGGTACAACCCAGGAAAGGGTACACAAACTCCAGCAGGAGGATTTGAAACACATACTGCACCCTTTGAGGTTTTGCAGATGGATTACATTCAGCTTGAGCGCTGTAACAATTTGAAGTATGTTCTAGTAGTGGTTTGTGCCTTCAGTAAATGGGTTGAGGCATACCCTACGAAAGACAATACTGCAATGACTACAGCCAAGATGCTATTGAAGGAGTTCTTCCCTCGATATGGTGTTTGTAGATTGTTGTGGAGTGATAACGGACCTCATTTTATAGCAGACGTTATCAAGTATGTCCTGAAAGGACTGGGAATTACCCAGAAATTTCATGCAGTGTTTCACCCTCAGTCTGCGGGATTGGTTGAGAAATATAACGGTACTTTGAAGCTTAAGATCGCTAAGATCCAAGCTTCGATTTCTTTGACTTGGCCAGACGCTTTACCGCTGGCATTATTGTCAATTAGATCGATACCGCATTCTCGGACCAGTCTCACACCCTATGAGATCGTGTTTGGACGCCCAATGAATATTTGGGGTCCACCGAAACCGAAGTCAGTGTATGATGTACCTTGTGTAATGATGAATGATTATCTGGCACAGTTAACGGATAATTTGGTTTCTATTCATCAACAGGTTCGAGAAGCGCTCCCTGATCGGTCCACAGGTGAAGGACATAACCTTCGGCCTGGAGACCATGTTATGATCAAGGTGTTTGAAAGGACGAACAGTCTGGAGCCGAGATGGGTTGGTCCTGAGCAAGTCTTGCTCGCAACGAGGACAGCTGTGCGAGTTTCCAATCGGAAGAACTGGATCCCCTCCTTGCACTGTCGTAAAGTGCCGCCTGGATTAGTGGAGCCTGCTGTATTGACCGACCATCTAGAAATCCTGATGGCAGAGTCAAGCCGTGCTGTGGAACCGAACAACACTGAGGAGCTCTTCCCGGACCAAGCGATTCCTGGAGGAAGAAGATATCATCTCAGACCGAGGAAGTGATTTTTTTCTGTACCAGGACACGTTGTCAGAACGGCCCTTAGGTTAGTGAAACGGAGAGCCAATGAGGCAATGGGGGGGATCAGCCCTGCATTAGTGTAGTGACACCCGTCTTGGCCCGCTGGTGAAGAAATCAACGGCTGCCTAAGGGGAAGAGTTCTGACAACCTTTTAGTTTCAGGAAGATATTGACTTTTACTATAACATGGAGAAGAGGAAGATGTTGTGTGCGACAAGTTTTATTATCATTGTAGCCATTGTTGGTATAACCACGTGGTTTGTTGAGGATGTGACTCCTGCCCGTGAGTTACTTGTTTTGACTACTCCAGTGCCTGAGGAGCACTACTTTTACACCCTTCCGTATCAAGAACTGAAGCATCGTCAGTCTTATTTGAATAACACTTTTATCCAGATGTTGCATCATACCCATGTTGCCACAAATGCTACGAACTGTTGGATATGTGGTATGATGCCAGCTCATCAGAAGAAAGGAGGAACGCCGTTCATACCTCTTCCTTTCTCTCATAACGGCTCTTGTAGAGCATGGTACACTTTGCTTTTTGCCACACGGAAACCTACAGTGGGACGATTACTTTTTAGACTTAACTGGGAATGTCATCAAGATAAAGAAGGCTATCCACAAGCGAATGGGACAATATGGGAGTGGGAAGAATATCGACCAGACAATGAATCAATTCCCTATATCTTCACGAACACCAGAGACACTGCTGGAAACGAACAATTTGTGATTCAAGTGGCACAAGCTCAAGCGGACCTGTGTGTTCAGAGTGTGGGTCATATTCCTGTTGGTGTTAGTGACTGTATTATTGTGTTGAATATAGATGGATTAAATAATAGTACTTTCTTAGCTTCCCATAATACATATTTCGTATGTGGGAATAAGGGTTATTATCGCTTACCAGCCGGCTGGTCCGGAGTATGTTATGTAGCATTTTTATTGCCCCCTGTATTCTTAGCGCCTGCATCCTTTCATAAAGACTTGAAGTTATTGAACAATGTAACTGTAAATAGGTATAAACGTACTCTATCTATTGAGGATGTTGACCAAACTAACACTAGTTTACAGCAGTATGTTGATTTTAACTTAGGATTGTTTTTCTTTGTTGGAGCTGCCCTAAATAGTAGGAAGGTTCGAAGATTAACAAGAGTTGTAGAGGCTGTAACGAATCAAGCTGCTGCTGCTCTTGGGAATCTTACGGAAGAATTACAAATCACTAGAATTGTTGCATTACAGAATCGTATGGTATTAGATGTTATGTTAGCAGACAGAGGTGGAGCATGTAGGATTATCGGAAGTAGCTGTTGTGTATTTATTCCTGACCACACGCCATCAGTCTATAACGCCATTAATAAATTGCATAAAATCGCAGCTGAGATCCATACAGAAAATGGCACTTGGACCTTTTCTGGATGGTTTTGGGCATTGATTACTACATGGGGATGGAAAGTTTTAACTGGCCTCTGTATTATTGTAGCAGTTCTGTTTTCCTGTTGCACCTGTGTTCAGTGTGGTCCTTTACTCTGTTCCTTATGTGTGTCATTCTGTATTCCTGATAAGAAAGCTATTGCCAATGTCACCTATCAGAAACATTTAAACAAAGAGGTGGAAGAGATGATGAAAATTGACGTATATGATGATTATCCTACCAAGCCGAATGTCTTCAGTAAATGCTGAAAGGGTCGTCTGTTGAAAACTAAAACAGCGATATGATTAAGCATTCACTAAAGACATGAATTCTCTCTAGTTAAAGCATGTTTCTTGTCTTATGCTGACTAATGTCCGGACTCCATTTTGTATTATCATGTCTCCACGTGCTTTGCACGAGAAGAGTCCTACCTTTTCGCTAGTTGCTCTTGTAATCTGCCTAGTAACAGTCTATAAATAGCTCCTTTGTCCGTCTGGCGCATGTCCAGACTTGACCACATCTGTTATCAGTTAGTCCTTGTTTGACCATGTTTTCGTGGGCTCAGGAAATTGTTAACTCTGCCCACATATTGATCCTGTATCGAAAATGTCCATAAATGGTAATGAATTTTGCTCTATGTTGTATCCACCCACTTATGAGCCCCTCTGTTGTGTATAAAAGGGGACCGCGTACGCAAGTTCTGTGTGCTACTCTATGCAATACTGAAGAGTGTTGTGTAGGTTGTAGGACCACCCTTAAGGGTTAATAAACTCTGTCTTTGTATTTGCAGTTTCCGTGCCAACTTTCTTCTAGCTTTCGTTACAGGAGAGCGAACCCTAGTATTTTGCGGGCCTAGCTGGGGCCTGTACTCATCAGCCGGACATACCCTACATCATTGACCACAAAGGGGAAGGTGATGGCAGCCTTGCACTTCTTTGCTACTGGTACCTTTCAGTACACTGTGGCTATTGCTGGTGGTATGTCGCAAACTATGTTCAGTCGTGTGCTACGCGATGTCTTGGAGGGGATGTTGCATTTCCTTGACCTGTACATCAAGTTTCCTAGCCCAGATCAACTCACAGACATAAAGGATGCTTTTTATACACTGGGGATGCCGAACATCATCGGATCTATTGATGGTACACATGTGGCCCTGGTACCACCACGGGCACATGAGCAGGCATACAGGAAACATTTCCACTCCATCTATGCTCTGGTGGTATGTCTTGCAGACATGATTATCACACATGTGTGTGCACATTTCCCCGGTTCTGCGCACGATGCCTACATCATGAGGAGTAGTCGCATTGCAACGCTGATGTCACAGATGCCAGACCAGCGTGCCTGGCTTGTCAGTGTGTACTGACTGTTTAGCATTGTGTGTGTTTGGCAATGTTGTATTCCACCCTCTTTCAAAACTCGGCTAATTGTTCAATTGTTTGTATGTAGGTGACTCTGGATACCCCAACATGCCATGGTTGCTGACAACCCTCAGGAACCCTGTGACACCAGCCGAGATGCGCTACAATGAGGCACATGGTTGGACCAGGAAGGTGATTGAGCGTACCTTTGGTCTCCTGAAAAGCCTCTTCCGCTGCCTGGACAAGACCGGAGGGGCCCTCCCATATGACCCTGCAAAGGTGTGCAAAATTATCCTTGTATGCTGCATGCTACACACCATGGCAGTGCGGAAGAAGTTACCTCTCATCCAGGATGACAATGACCTACCTCCACCACCTGTGGAGCATCCAAGCCTGGGCCACGATGCCAGTGATGATGATGAGGAGGGTGACGTCCGCACACAGCTCATCAACAACTTCTTCACCTGAACGTGAGTTTACAGGGTTGTTATGTCAATGTATTGAGTTAGCCTGAAATGTGCTGGGGCTGCTCTGTTGCTGTTTGAGTGTGTGTGTGTGCTACTTGACTGGATGCGTGCAGTGATGTGTCCTTTCAGGTGGTCTGTACCCCGCAATAGTGTTGAACTGCTAACTTGTTTCTGTGTAGGTTTATTGTGACATGTTTTGTGCATGTGTATTGCATTTCTCTCCTGTTCTGCTGTGCTTCTGACTGTGTCTTGTGTCTGTCCTTCCCAGGGTACTTTGCCTGTTGTTTGGTCATCACTGACCCCCAACACCCAGAATCCAACACCAGGCTGGAAGTTGTCAATTCCCATCAAGTGATGTACCACACACCCCTGGACTTCTATTCTCCGACACTTTGTGACCGTGTGTCCACTGTAACGTAGAATTACCTTGCAACTGTTGTGGAATAAACATGTTGCTGATGTGTAATGAACCTGTGCTATGCTTTGTTATGTGCGTTGTCTGTCTTCCCACATCTGACTGACATTTGCTTACCTCACCTGTGGGATTGTTACCACTGACTGTGGATAGGTGTGGTGTCTGTGCATTTCAATGTATTCCAGGTCAACATCATTGTGTGGGATGAGTAACATGGCCATGGTGAGCATGCGTTGTGGTGCCATAGTGGTGTGTCTCCCACACATGTGTCACATCACCATGACTCACATAACGGTGATCACATTGCTGTAGTATTTGGCATGCACTGTGTTGTTTAGCAGATCAACATCTCCATGACACATAACAAGTTGGAATCACAACAGAGGCAAGTATAGTGTACTGGTGAGTTTATTTACAAACATGTGTGAGGATAGTGCACAGGATGGTGGGTGCTGTACATGGGGTTTTGAATCCAAAGTGACACTGGGCCCCCTTGGGTGTTGTTACTGGTGGTGTTGTCCGTAGCTTCCTTGGGATCCTGTGTCCCTGTGCTGTCGGTGTTCTGTGTCCTTGGTGGTCTGTCCATGTTGGCGGGGGTGCCCTGTCTGTTGCCAGATGCTGGAGGCGTGGGTACAGGGGGTGCAGATGTTTGTACTGCTGGTGCTGCATGATGACTCACACCAGAGGTGCCAGGTTGTTCTTCGTCATCCGAAGAGGACAGAGACTGATCCACACCAGAGAGCTGAGGGTCCACCAGAGTCTGGGACAGGGAATCCTCTTCATTTGCTGCTGTGTCCCCAGCACCACCTGTGTTTGGAAGAGACACACAAAGTGAGTTATGTTTCTACAGGCATCAATGGTTCACATACATGACATTTTCTACTGTACGTCAGGATGCGTGCCTGTACACTGCTTTGTCCAAAGTTGTCACGGACAGAGATTGATATTGTTGTGGCACATTGCCCAGCCAACATGAAACATTTCAATGTGCATGTCGAAGTGTGTGCATGCCCAGCTCATGTATAGATTTGTCTGTACATGGCCATTACTACTCAAGGGCCATCACGTTGCTGACACAGGTGTGTCATCCCTGTACACATTTGACCTTTAACAAGGACATACGTGCAATTCCGCTGAGGATATGTTGTAAGATTGGGGCATGTGTGGTCGTGGATTTTGCTAGTCTTTGTGTGTCACATTGGGGTATTGGTACGACATGGTCACAGTCCGGTATGCCTTTGATCTCTTGGGGGAAAGTGTTTTGTTACAGTGTTCCTAGTTCCGATCTCATTTCATACAAGTGATGATGTCACCATCGTTAATGATTCTGGTGCTGAATTTTGTACGTGCATATGTGATTTGACTTGTCAATGTTCTCCATGGTGACATGGATTGGGCAAGGCAGCACTCTGGCTTTTCAGTGCTTATGACAGTGAGAGCCGGTGGTGTGTGTGTTGCGGTTTGGCTGCTGTGAGTAGCATGTCTCCTCAAATGCAGTCCAGGTTAGACCATGTGTCTACAGTGTCTATGTCAGTGAGTGGTGTGTTGTTTGAAGGATGCATATGTTGCAGCACGATGTAGGAGTGGAATGCAGATCACAACAGCACCAAGTGTTTACGAGACCATGCTATGGTGTCGGCTATATTGTGTCCATTCCTCCATTCACTGTCAGATGTCCCGTCAATGATGTATATGTGAATTCCTGTGTGTTTTGTGGAATGTATTATATATGGATATCCACACTTGTCATCTGCAAGACACACCTCCACAGCCAGGCCTCGGGGCACCCCTGGAAACTGCATCCCCTGAGTTTGGACATATGGTTTCAATGGCTGTGTGTGCGACAGTGTTTGGCTTGGCCTGTGCGTATGTGTGATTTTCATCCACATCATTTATCAGGCCCATGTGTCAGACATCTTGCCCAGGCATTATCTTTGTGAGTGACTGGTACCACGTGTGCAATATGTCTTAGCATAGAAGGTGTGTGTATGGCCAGCATTGGTGTTATTTTTTTTCAAGTCAGGACCTCCTTCTCCCCCAGGCCAGTTATCCCATCATTAAGCGTGCCACCATTGCAGTGGGTGCAGGTTAACTTTCAGGATGTCAGTTAGTGCAGTCCTGGTGTTTGTTGGTGCCCAGTTCCCAGCTGGGCCTTGTGCTCCCCACAACAGAGCCCAGTGTCAGACATCTTGTCAGTCCATTCCCACTCCCTGTGAGGCGAGCATGGTTCAGTGTGAGCTTGCTGGGCCATGTGGGTGGGTGGGGAATGTCTGTGACTGCAACTCCCGTAATGCCTTTGGCTACACTCCCCTTCCCAGCATGCCCATACTTCCTCCCTTCTGACTCTGCTTCCCTGTGAGGGAGTGTGACAGCAATGGCAAGATGGCTGACTGTGAAGTCCTGGTCACACGGCAGAACCCAGTGCAGTGTATCTTTGGGTGATATTTTACTACAGTGTGAGTCAATGCATTATACCCGGTGAGTTGTGTGGAGTTTGTGTTGAGGGGTGTGTGTGTCTTCACATGCTGGTAAGTAGGGTCAGAGCTGTCAGTCCTCCTTCCCACCCGGCCAGACATCCCACCATGAAACGTGCTTCCATTGGAGGGTGTGCAAGTTGGCTTTCAGGATGTCAGGCAGTGGTGTCCTGCTTCTGATTTGCGCACAACCCCTGCCATGGCCTTGTGCTCCCCACAGCAGGACCCAGTGTCAGCCATCTTGTCAGTCATTTTCCACTCCCTGTGATGTGGGCATAGTTCAGAGAGGCCTTGATGGGCCAATTGGGAGGGGGAGCATTATCTGTAACTACAAACCCCATCATGCTTTTGGATACACTCCCTTTACCTGCATACCCACTATTCCTTCCTGTCAATCAGCTGCACTGTGAGGTAGTGTGTTTGTGGTGGCAAACTGTCTAACAGTGTTTATTTAGCTTTGTGCTACTGCCTTGCTCTATTTGTTGGTAGGTTTGTGCATGGCATGACACAGTTACAAGTCACTATGAGATGGTAGGTATTGTGTTTCTCTGACTAGCATACACATCTTGGGATGATTATCAATTGGTCACTGTGGCTTTGCTAACGGTGCATGGTTTTACTGTTCCCTTGCCACACAATATTGAGTCTATTGGTTGTGTACTCACCAGGTTCCGGTATGTCTGATAGACCATGGACGCTCTCTCATGGTAGGATGTCCCGCACCTTCTCCTCCCAGGCCTTGAAGTACTGGTTTGGCAGGAGGGCCACCGCCAGTGCGCTGAGTCAAGGCGTGATCTTTCTCGATGAGTTTCTTGACCCTCCTGCGCACGTCATACCACCTGTTCTGGATATCATCCTTTGTGTGCAACATTGGTGCTTGTGCGTTCACCTTGTCCACGATCCTCACCCACATCTTTGATTTCTGTGACATGGGGGTCCTTTGGACTAATGTACCAAACAAATGTGGCTCTACTCTGATGATCTCGTCTACCAGCACTTCTAGCTCACTATCTGTGAACTTTGGATTCTTCTTTGGGGGCATGGTGATGGGTGGTGGTGGTGAGGGTGCAAGTGAGGGTGGGTATGTGTCAGTTTTGCTAGGTATATGTGTGTGTGCTTTTGGTGAGGTGCTAATGGTGTGAAAGTTGTGTGATGGGTGAGTTGTGAGTTTGTCTGTAGGTGCTGTCTGATGGTGTTCTCTGCTGGCTGTTGTCTTGAATTTGCAAAGGATCATGGTAGTGATTGGTGTCCTTTATATAACTGGAGTTGTGGGTGTGTCTTTGTTCCAAGTTTTTTTGGGGATATTTATTGACTTTGTCATTGCTTGTTTGGTCCTTTTTTTGTATTTTTTCCTTTGGGTTTTCTAGGCATGAAGGAGACGTTCTTCTGACTGAGACGGGCGCTGATGTTGGCTCGTGCGGGCTTCTCCGGGTCTTTCACGCTGACTTTCTTCTGTGTTTCATACGCGTCGGTTGCGGAGATCTCTATTGCTTCAGGTCCCTGTTTTCTGTGCATGTCGGTCATGCGGCTTGGGCTCCGTGCGAGTCGGTCTGGTTTTACACGCATTGCATCGTATTGCGCGGATCGGACATCGCGGGTACGTGTCGGTCGGGTTCATTCCTGGTGCGTGTCGGTCGGTGTGAATCGTGGCCGGTTTCCGGGCGACTCACTGTTTTCCCTACGGCTCGGTCGTACGGCTTGTATTCCGTACTTGTCGGTTGTAATTCACATGCGTTGCATCGTACTGCACGGGTCATACGGCGCCGGTCCATGTCGGTCGGTCTCCGTTCCGGGTCCGTGTCGGTCGGTACGTTTTGCGGCCAGAATCGGAGTCGGCCCCTTAGTGTTGGATTTCCTTAAGACAGTGATTTCTGACCAATTTCATTTCCTCTTACATAAGAGAGCAAGGTGGTGTATCATACCACTTCTCTACCGTGTACTGTCCACAGAGCAATGGGTTACTTGAAAGGCTTAATAAGACCCATAAAGTCATGATGGAAACCGTGCCAGAGGACCTAAGGAGAAATTGGAACCTTCTCTTGCCTTCTCTCTTATTCGCTTAGTGGTACATTTCACAGATGGAAATGGTTTTCAGTTTCTTGGAATTCCTGCTTAAGCATCCAGTGGATGTTCTGCTCACCTTGTTTGGAGATGGATGGGAATAAAGTTTTGAATCACCTCAAACAGATGTGGTGGACAATGTGAGAAGTCTCATGAAGTTGATGGCACAATACTGCCTCAGGCATGGAAAAACCTTCAGGGTAGGCAGAGGCTGATGAAGAAACGATATGGCCAGAAAGTGATGCTGCCTAAATACCATGAGGGAAAGAATTTGTTGGTCCTGAAGCTCATGTGTCCCAGAGCTTTGGAGGATAAGTTGAGTTGGGAGTTTCTGAAGCAAAGCTGAAAGGAGATGCGTTTTGCTGCGTCGGTTCTGCACACCGCACCACAGCTATGCTGGCAGCGCTCCTTCAGGCCTCCTTCCAAGTGTCTAGGACTGCAGTGATGTAACTTGAGGGGGTAGGGATCCCAGAAGACAGAGTCCAGGTACATGTTCAAGCTGGTTGGAGACTTTTCTGTCCATGAAGGTCTGATCGGAATGCCAGCCAACTAGCTCTTGGAGTCACTCTGGTATTCCTGGCTTCAAGATGCAGGTTGAGTCCTTCTCTCTCAGGCAGCAAGGGCAAAAGAGTAACGATGTAGCAGCCCTTCTTACAGAGCAGCACAGCAGCCTTACTAAGTCTTTCAGAGGTTCAGAGGTGTATTGAAGAGTTGGTTCTGAGGGTCCATTATTTATACCTGGTGACCAATTTGAAGAAGAAGAAAGTGCTGGAGGATTCCAGCCCTCAGAGGTGCTTGGAATTTATTGCCTCCCTGCCCTGACTCTAGCTTACAAAAGATTAGTGTCAATCCATTTGTGAGTGGGCTCAGCAAGTGTGTTAGGTGACAGCTCATCCCCCTCATAAAGTCAGAGATGGTCAATCCTGCTAACAACTATTCTCCTTTGTCTCTCTGTCTGGAAGCAATACACAAAGACCAACTGCCCGCTACACCTAGTCATGTGACCCAGGACACAGGCTGCAGTGACCAAAGGATTAGGACGAGAAAATACCAACTTTCTTTAAAAGTAGCATAGTCAGAATTGTGGCTTAAAATCCTACTTTACTATTAAAGATGGTTTTAAATTACAATTCTTAGACACCAAACTTGACATTCCTACTTTCTCCCAATTGAAAGTTAGTACTTATTAAATGTAATAAGATAACCGAATGTTATCCTAATGGAGAGGTAGGCCTTCCAATAGTGAAAAACAAATGTAATCGTTTTTCTCTACCTGGACAAGTAAAAGTTATAGTACATGTCCAGAATTTTAAATTCAGTGCACCCTGCCCTATGGGCTGTTTATGAGCTACCCTAGTAATGACTTTTATGTATTCAAAAGAAAGGTTTAGGTCTGGCAAAAGGTTTAATTTGCTAGGTCAGAATAGCAGTTTAGTACACCACACACAGGCTGCACTGGCAGGCCTGAGACATTTTAAAGGGCTACTTAAGTGAGTGGGTACAATCAGTACTGCAGGCCCACTAGTAACCCTTACTTTACAGGCCCTGTACTATAGAATTACCAGCAACTTAAATGTGCAAATTAGGTAGGGATTCTACTTTTTCTTGGAGCAGGAGATGGTGAAGATTTTTCATATGATGAAAGAGTAAGCACAATGTCTGGCTATGCAGCAAGTGCAACAACCTGCTGTGCTGTAAGCCTACCTTTCTGCTTTCTGCTATGCTGCAGCCTCTGTAGGTTCAGATGCAGCAGAGTATTGTTCCTCTTCTCCTTGTTAGAAGATTGTGTTTACTAGGACAATTCTAATTATGACTCATTAGTGTCAACCATAATATGATTGTAGTTAACAGAACACTGAGAGATGCAGGCTTTGGTTCTAGTACCATGGATCCAGGATAGATTGCAATGTCTTTCTGCTCAGACAATTGTGTAGAAAATACACTGCATTGAGCAATTTCCCAAAAAAAGATATAAGGTTTGTTGGCAGTTCTCTTTCCGGTGGTGACAGAATTCTCATCATTTGTCACTTGGTTTCTTGATGGTTATGAAAGACTTCCAGATTTTGGTATCAGAAAATTCTTCTCTGTCATATTCTCATCCTTACGAAGGCAATAAAATATAAGAAGGGATAGCGTCAGACATGACCATTCTGTTGAATGTAACACATGTCATCATAGCACGGAACAATAATACCATGTATACACTAGTTGGTAGACTGGGTCCTAAGTTAGACAAATATCTTTAATTAAAATCTTATATTGCAGTAATATTTAAAAATGTTTTTCAATACTTTAAACTGACCTGATTCATACTGATGACATGCAACCACCACACTCACTGGGACCTGTCATACGGAAAAACATAATATTTCTGGTGATCTTCTTGAGCACAGTGGATGAGACCCAAGGATTCATTAATTAAAAATAATATAAGGGCAGGTATTAAAAAAATCGAAATGAGAAATATTACCTAGTGGTCCACAAGGATCCAGTATTTTCTTTTCTGGCACATGTGCATAAATGATAGCAATATACCTCACTGTATGGCATTGACAGTTCACTATCCATCCTTGGCACTGGAAAACATGTCTTTAGTGTGCTCTTACACCTAATGGTTATTAGACTAACAATGTGCTGGTAAAAAAGAAATCCTACATTCAAGATGACTGATGTTTACAACTCCTAAAGACTGCAATGTGGGTGGATCCAAAATGTGTATTGCCCAATGAATACGCCATGTAGAAGGAACTCTAACCTAGTGACCTTCCCTTTATGTGTTATGTATTGATGATGCATGATCCGGTACACAGCTAAAAGTGTCTCTATACATAACTAAATGTGCTTCTTTCGTGGTGCTGGAATTGCTTGGAGCTCATTAAATTCATTTTATGGGACTGCAATCAAAGGTAAACTTCAGATTGTACATGAATTCACTGTTTACAGTTCTTGTAATTTTTAACTAGTCATATATTTCAATACTGGTCAGAACAAGATAGGCAGGTAACACTGAGAAGTGTGTGACCTGCATTACACATGACAGCTGTTCCGTAGACACTCTGTAATCACAAACAACTTTCCTGAAAGCAACACAGAAGTCGTAGTGCTTTTTATGGTACTTTGGAATTTCTTCTTAAAATGTATGCCCAGTGCAGAATCTGTAGGTTTGTACAATTATGGAAATGAAAATGGAGGGATGGAGAAATGATCTGCAAGCACATGGACATCTTTTCTATGACCTAAACATTGGGACACAAATCTACCTGGAATCTTTCCGAGATCAGATTTTGCCTTCACTTCCGCTGACCTAACAGATTTACTCTCTGCATGCAGCATTTGCTTAAGATTGAGATCCAGAAGAAACTCTTTTACACATGCTTGAGCGCATTCTTGCGACTTTAAGGGCAAAAAAACGAAGTAAACAAATAGGTATTCTTACATAACTAAAATATATGGGGAAAAGGGAAGATCAAAAGTGTTTCCCCACACTCTAGAAGAAGCAGCCAGTTTCAGTTAACATCCAGTTGAAAATATATACTCATTCTGAATGGATGTGCAACAAACTAAACAAGGAAGTGTCTATTTGCTCAGCCGCCAGCCAAATGGTACAAAATCTCTACTATCTCTCAGTGGCAGGCAAAATAGTACATGATCTCTTCCCTTTAGCCAGCCATCGACTAAATAGTAGAGATGATGTACAATTTGACAACCGCTGGATAAATAGAGTGAAGGAGGTCTTTATTTCGCTGGCCATAAAGAAAAAATGGACTCCAGGTAATGTTAGTGTGGTGGCCATCTTTTAGTGGGGAAGCAACATGCGTGAAGCATTTGAAAATAGGCTCATATTCAAATGTACAATAGTTTGTAAAAAGTTAGGTGCACGCAGAATAAGCTAAGCTGTTAACAGATGAAAAAAACATAAAATCAATTTTCAATAAAATATTTATGGTATCTTAATATTCAAATTGACAAATCAAGATATATAAATCAAACAGATGCTTCAGTATATGGCACACAGAAATGATGTGCTTCAGTCAGTGGCAGTACCACAGAGGTGCGCGCTCCAGGGCCCGCCACAACTAGTTCAGTTTGCAGGTTTCTGTTATTTTCTCCCTGCTGTAAGTTGCACCATTTTGGGAATCTTCCCTTTGGGAAGAGGCATATTTTCCCTTGGTCTGCGTGATAGTGGCTACGCTGCCATGACCATTGGTGATGATGACTGTGCCAAGTATGATATGTTCATGGACACTGACTGTGCCAAGTATGGTTTGTCCATGTACACTGTTTTCCCTTGTAGTTTGATTCCACTATGGGGACTACATATCCCAGATGCCCCGAATGGTGGATATTTTGGGTGTGGCTGCATGCATAAAGTGTGACCCCGCCCCTATGGCGATGCACACTATTCTCCTGCTCTTGTCGAGTCTAAAGCTCCTGTTGCCATCGACGTTTCCGCAGCAGCCTCTGCAGCCTGCAGCTGCCCTGGATTCCTACTGTGTGATCATGCTGGGGGTGCGCTGGCTTCTCCAGTCACCATTTTTAATTGCCTGCTCCCTCTCCCATTTCTGACTCAAAGAGGTCTCAGGTGAGTGTTTGCCTGCTGCTCTTAAGCTTTTACTGGGCAGGCCTTGGCACATGCGGTAAGCCTTTCATTTCACCAGGCACATGAGAAAATATCAGCATGTACATAAGCATGTAATAAGGCACTAGACTTTTTGGCAAGCACAGACTTCTAGTTTTCAGCCCGTATTCGGACTTGACTTCTTGCTGGCATACTTAGAGTAATTGCTAAGAAAGGACACATGAAGTGATAATAGCATTAAGCAATAAATACATTGTTTACCTATTTGGATTGTCTAGTGTGTATGATTTGAGGTGAGGGTGACATTTAAATGTGAGATGAGCCAATTCATCATCCCATTTCAACATGAACCTATTCTGTCAGAAAGCAGACAACTCCGCTGTGAAGATCTGCATGTTAGAAAAACGCACAGTCCACGGTATTTTACAGGAAGCATTCCAGCGAAAGTAGTTTCTGTTGTGCAGTTAGTGTGCTAACCTTTTTCTTTTTCAGACCTCCTTTTCTGCTGTTTCCATCCCAAACCCTTTCCCTAACCTGGCCATTGCAATACTCAGCGTTACAATGGCATTCTGAGTTGGAGGTGCCTGGAGGTGGACCCATAAAAGCACTGTGCAGGTCCCAAGGAAGATGGCCGCTGTTAGCAGAATAGTGCGCCCACAAATTGAATTCCTCCTGATTTGCACAAAGGTTTTTCTATAGCTCCCTTCGATGATCTATTGAAGGCTGTGACTCAGTTGCAACAGGATTTAGTAGAATCCAAAACTGCTACCGCTGCTCTGACAGACAGAGTGGCACAATTACAGGCTAACATGGGGAAAGTAATCAGAACCCTTTTGTGTTCCTCTGGCTAAAGACTCCCCGTTCAACCAATTCACAGCCCACTAATATTTCAGTCACAGTCCCCATTCGGACACCATTGGTCAAGTCTGAGTCATTCTCTGGAGACTCCGGAAAGGTACATATATTCCTCTCTAATCAAGTTACATTTTACATGCAGACCTAGTGCCTTCCCTTACCCATAATCTAGGATTGCATTCTTGATCTCATATTTGTCAGAAGACTCTGCCACGTGAGTAATCTCTCTGGTGCGACAAGACAGCCCCCCTTCAGTATGATTGGCTATGATTTGTGCAAGAATTTGAAAAGGTGTTTGATCGCCGGACAATTACGCTGTCTTCTGACCAAGAACTACTTTAGCTCTAACAAGGCAATAAAGACTTGATCACATACCTGACACATTTTAATAGGATTATAGTCTCATGCCTTGAAGAGAAATGATCTGCTCTCTTTTAGAAAAGCTTGAAGGATGAACTCAAAGACATCCTGGCACAAATTGATTCACAACTTCTTGTACTGACCTGATAAATTTGACCTTGCGTTTCGACCATCGTCTGTCAGGAAGAAAAGGAGAAAAGAAAAGACCAGGGAGGCCTAGTTGGTATTTTGAGAGGGTCATGTTTCTAAGTTTCACCCCAAGATACTGGAACAGAGCCTATGTAAATTGGTACAATCCATCAACCTTCATCCAAAGATAAAAAGAAAACCCATCGTTGGATTAGGCAATGTCTCTATTGTGGCCGAAAAGGACATTTTGTGAAGGAATGTCCTTTCAAGCCCAAAAGCAAATCATCTCTGCCCATGCCACCGAAGAAGACTGTGGCAAGTGCTGATGCGGGGCAGAAAACTAGAAGGCTTGAGATCAAAGGAAGGGTTACTCTTGGGTGTCTTCCCTTACCCCTTGCTCAGAAAGACATACTCCACAACTACAGTTTAAGGTAGATCGTTTTTGACCTGAACACATTCAAATAGTTTGTGTTCTCATTTTGTAGATTCTCACACAGCTCAACAACTAAAAATTACTTGTGTCAAAAAGGCAGTCACTGAAGTGTTACAGGCCATAGATGGCAGTGTTCTCTCAGGTAGTCCAGTGACTTTACGAACCATGGCCCTACAGATGGTGTGTCCTGACCCCAAAATCCCACATAGATTGGAAAAAAAAATCATTGTAGTTTACCTCATCCTATTGCCAGCAAGGGTGTGTGTCACACAAAATTGAAGACTTTGATCCATCTCTAAGCCTGCAGTAGCCACAGCAGCTAAAAAAAGACATAGATGTTCCACCTATAAACAGGTCATTTGCAGATGTGAATGATGAAAAGGAGAATATTCCCACCGCATCGACTGTATGATTGTCAGATCAATTTGATGCCTGGTACCAGTGTGCTGAGCTGTCGCAAATATGCCTTTTCTCACCAGGAAAATCAATATCTTGATTGATACTTAGTCAACAGATTCATTCGCCCCTCCTGGTCCCCAGCTGCCTCAGCTCCCTTCAACCCCAAGGCTAATGGAGAACTGAGAACATGCATCGATTATTGAGCATTGAATAAAATCACAGACAATTACCCCTCATTCCGGTTTTATTGGACAAAGTAAAAATGGCTGTAATTTTTACTAAATGGACTTAAGAGGTGCCAACCACCTAGTGTGCATGCAAGCTAGGGACGTGTGGAAGACCGCTTTCAAACGACATTATGGACTCTTCAAATATACAGGTATGCTCTTCGGACTACGTAATTCTCCTGCAGCTTTCCAGTTTTTCCATAGTGACATCTTGAGGGACTATTTGGACTTGTTCAATGCAGTTTATATTGATGATATTGTGATTTATTCAGACAACAAAGGTAATCATTGTTGTCCCTATGCAGAAAACGTTTTTACTGTAAATTAAGCAAATGTGAATTCCACGTTGCTTATGTAGAGTTCTTGCAGGCAGTAGAACAGGCAGTAGCAGAGTGGCCCCCACCGAAATTAGTTCGAGATGTGCAGTGTTTTCATGGCTTTGTCAACTTTGATCGTCATTTTATTGACCACCTCTCACAATCTGTGGCACCAATCAACAAGTTGTTGCACAAATAGGAACAGTTTGTATAGTCATCATAAGCAGGCGCAGCATTCAATACACTTGTCTGCCTTTACCACTGCAAAAATTCATGCTCATTGAAATGTGGAAAAACATTTCCTTGTTGAAGGAGATGCGTCCGATGTCGCAATAGGTGCCATCCTATCCCAGAGAAACACGGACACAAGGTAACTCCACAGAGTCGCATACATGTTCAAGATGTGTTCAAGGAGTGGAGGCACTATTGATAGAGATCAGGGTACCTAAAATAAACCCACTACCACAGATAGAGTAATTTCACAGTTACACGCACATACATTCATCATACGCTAGGGCCCATTTCACCAACATACGCTCAAATACTCTACCAGCAATAAACCTGTGGGAAGAAAACTCCTAAACCACCCTGCATCTATATCTAAGCGATAGGACCTGATTATAGTGGTTGTCCCTAAACATACTCTATAATCTATACAACAATAATCAAAAATGTACACAATAATTGACAAGAAAGAATATTCAACACCATGTTTAAAAGTTATATTGCTTTATCTAAAATTAGTCAAAGTAAATCAATCAGAATAAATCATTTCTCATAGTTACCTATTCTAACTAAGTGTCAGAACGGGTCAGGACCAGTCTCTCGGTAAAGTCTCTCAGGACAGAGTCCTCAGCATCGAACCTCAGCAACGCGTGAAGGCGGCCAAAAGAGTGGGGAGAGCCCTCCCTAAACTAACAGTTTTTATAATGGAAAATACAATAGAAACACACATAAAGTTGGCTGAATAAACTGTATCACCGAGCAGAACGAGAAGGAAGAAATGTAGCTTTGCTACATCTGGAAATCTCCGCTCAGGAAAAGTCACAAGGCATAAACTACGGAACAGGAACCAAGGAAATAAAACATGTAACACTTTTAATCCGATTCCTCCTCGGCCATCGAGCCACAGTTCAGAGTTTCCCTCTAAGGCCCCTTTGTCCTTTGAGAAAGCCAAGGACACTTTCACTTTTCTTGGAGTACACCCAAAGCTGCTGCCGTCCTCATGGAAAATTTCATAGAAGGACTATGGTCAGTTGTCTTCAACCTTTTTCCAGCAGGGGTCCCTCTTGCCACATCACAGAAATATTCACTCTAGGCCAGGCTCTCAAATCAGCCATCATGGATTAGGCCTCCATAGGCCACAATAGACCATCTCAATTTTAAAAGAAATAAAACAACGTTAATACAACATAATAATTAAACAGTGTTAACCCCACTAATACCCTTATGTGTATGCATTTATCTAGCTTTGCAACATAAAAAGCATTAATTCTGACAGCGTTTTGTGCTCAAAATAAATAGCACACAGCAACGTTTAAACATGAAAACTTGCACGTTATTGTAAATACATGAACAGCACAAATAAGCTAACCCTCATGTAACTTTCTCTTGTGTTAGGACAAACGGGTTGATTAGTGAGACATACTTACACAAGACAAATAATTAATTGTTAATTATTAATAAAATTAATAAAACGCATAGACATGCCAGAGCTTCAAAAGCCCCAGAATTTTCTAAAAGAAAACTCTGCTCCAGCAATCCCCCCTTTGGTGATTTTATCACCAAATAAACCCAAAAAAAAAAAAAAAGATTTGTGAAAATTTAGTCCCATTTTAGGAAATCAGAAATGTCTCTTCCCTTTAGACAACATTAAACACCAGTCACTCTTTCATCATCTCTCTTTGTCTCTAAATAAACACTCTCCCTCAATTCTTCTAGTTCAATCTCTTCTGGTTCTCTTTTTGAAAGTTTCGAATTCTTGTTTTTCTTTTCATTTTTCAATTTCTCTTTCCCTCTCCTGTTTTTACAACACACACACACCAATCTTAGTATCAGTAAAGCAACAATTATACAAGACAAAGGAAACAATATTCTACCTATAATAGTACTACCTATTTTTGCAATAAAATCCTTAACAGCTATCATTTTATTAGCTAGTTTAGTCCATAAACTCCCAGTTTCAAGTGGTACTAATTCTTCATGCAAATCAGTAATATTTTTGATATAGACCTTCAGGTCTTTACTTTCGTCAGGAATGTAAGTACAACAATGTTGGACTTTCAAAATTCCACAAACTCCACCCTCCTTAGCCAAAAGAATATCAAGGGCAAGTCGATTTTGCATAGACATGGCACGTACGGCACTTAATTCCGTATTCACCAAAAGAAACCCTCCTGCGGTATTTGTCGATAAGCGATCAACCACTGTGGACAGTTTCCGAATTCCATAAGCATTTAAAGAAATTCCCACTGCTGGAATCAAAACCCCAAAAATATCACCCACGATTTCAGACCAAGTTTCTCTCTTAAAACGCGTTAATAGATTAATGTTTTCTACATCTTTTACTTTATCCGTATGAAAAATTTTAGGAAAAACCAGGCCCACATAACATGTGCCATACCAATGGTCAGGCAACTTGTAATAAGCCTTGTTCCCACAAACATAGTATACTCCCGGAAAAATCGTATCTTCTCCACCTCTGAAACCCCAACCTGTTGCAATGAAGTATGTATCATGGCACTCACTAGTTCCCACAAAATATGTATCATATTGGGATTTCCTTCTGGTAATGCATAGTTTACCCTTCTGCGGTGCATCTAGAGCCAAAGTTGGACTAGCCCCATTCCTCAACTTCTTTCCCATCTCCATGTCCCAAATTGTCTCACTCACTTCATATTTTCCCCCCTTTTCATGCATGTTCATTCTCCTTTCCTCAACCATATCCAGGAAAGCTTTCTCCTCTTCTTTCAAATTGCAAGTTAAATTATTCTTAAAAATGTAATCTAATGTTAGTCCTTTTTCTTCAATAAAAATCTCACCAAAAGTGTTAGCTTCTTTAGCTGGATTCAGCTCTTTGTTCATTGGCAAATGCCCAAAAATACTATCTCTGTTAGACATCTTATAATCTACTTTCCCTAACAAATAAAAAACACTACTTAAAATACTACAAGAAATACCATATGTAGCTGGCAAATGGTGATAAGTAACACCTTCTGAGACGGATGCAGGTAATTGCATGCAGACATAGCAATCCCTTACTTCCATTGTCTTCACATATTCATATAACAGTTTAGAAAAAACATTACTAGAAAAATTATTAATTGACCTATCTTTGTGTATGTAACTACTACTTCTAATTGGAACTACTTTTTGTGAATTCTTCTCTATATTAGTCATGTTTTCTGTGTCCATTCCAAATTCTACTCTAAAAGTAACTAATAAAATTAAAACACCCCATAGAAGCATTAATAATCCAGTACAACAGCAGCACATCTTGCACCACCTCTTTAAAAAGGCACATCTATTTCTATTCTCCTCTATGTTAGCCATTTTAGTTTAGCTTCCACTACTCCACTACTGTTTGAACTTTTCAATTCTTCAGTAACTCTTCAGCTTTCAGTTTATCCAAATGATCTCCTTATTCACTTGATCCAAGTGAATCCTTCTTTCACTCAGTTTGGATACTTGTCATTCTTCACTTCAATTTCTTCAACATCAAACTGTATCAGATCTCCAACGTCGGAATCCTCAGTACTCGACTCTTCTCCAATGTCAGTCAAGAGTACTTTCAGAATTTCACCAGTATCTTCCTCAACCACTTTTCTCAAGACCACTTCCGGATTATCTCGAGTCACTGTTTCTTCTTTTCCTTCTTCAGACAGTGTCACATAAGACCATTCCGGTGATCTGTACTTTTGGTTGGGTCTTTTAACTCTCCTTATTTCTACTGGTTCTTTTGATTTCTTTGATTCTTTTTCTTCAGCTCTTGAAGTTTGACTTGATACTTCATTCACTTGTTCAGCCTTTGATGAATTTGCTCTTATTACTCTGTATCTCACCCTTTTCACTCGGTTGTTAGGCCAACGATCTCCTCTCACAACCTTTTTCGGCCTCAATTGTTTAACACTCTTTTCTCCAATCGAAGTTCTTTTTCTCAGAACTCGACCTTCTGTTTGTTCATCTTCATCATCTGTTTCAAGTGCCTCTTGTTTCCGTTTCCCAGTAGCTTTTCTTTTCTCCACAGATTTTTTCACCACTGTTTGAGACTTCCCTACTTCTGTCCCTCCTCGGGTCTCCGACACGCAATCTTCTTGCTGTCTACTTGTCCCTTCACCTAGCTCCTCATCAATGTTTCCTACACCTCCTCGGGGGTCTTCCGCAATCTGTCCCTCTCTATCTTCTTCTGACCCTGTTTCTTCAAGAATAATCTCAAGTGGTTCTTCAATCTCTTCCTCTTCTGATTCAGGAGTGGGCTCAATGTGTTTTCTCTTTTCTTTTCTTTTACTCCCACTGCTACTTGAAACTTCAGGCTCTGTAACAGAATTCGATTCTCCCTCTGATACTCGCAGTGAATCTCTTGAAGCTCTCTCTGCTTCTTTTCTCACTGATTCTGTATCTTCAGGATCTTCACCATCACTGGAATCTGACTCTTCATAATACTCTTTACCAGTTCCCTCTCTCGGGCTTGGAACTCTCAGAGTATGACTTGCATGTACCCAGTGCTTCACTCCAGCACACTTTACTGCAGTTGTTGTCGTCAGAATGACTTGTCTTGGCCTTCCCCACCTTGGAATCAAGCAATTTCTTCTTCTGTGCACCTGAATCCTTACCCAGTCACCTGGACTTAGATCATGGGCTTGCTTCTTCTCAAGTGTTGTAGCTTCTTCTCCAATCTGGTGAAACACAGAATGAACTGCGTCAGCCAGGCCTTTACAGTAATCCAAAATCATGTCATCAGTTATTGACACCAATTTATTCACAGGCACGAATGCATGGCGCATAGCACGTCCCATGATTATTTCATGCGGGCTCAAACCAGTAGTTCTATCTGGAGTAGATCTCATTGTCATCAGGACAAGAGGTAACACATCTGGCCATTTCATGCCAGTAGCTAAACACATCTTTCCAATTCTATTCTTGATTGTGCCATTGATCTGCTCAACCACACCAGAAGCCTCCGGTCGGTATGCACAATGTAACTTCTGCTGTATTTTTAATGCTTCACAAATCAAACCAATTAGTTCATTTTGAAAGTGTCCACCTCTGTCAGACTCAACTGTAACTGGAAACCCGTACCTAGGAATCAATTCCCTCAACAGTAATTTTGCCACTGTTAATCCATCATTTCTTCTAGTCGGGTAAGCTTCCACCCACCTTGAAAACAAACAGACTACCACTAGAACATACCTCAGTCTGTTCACTTGGGGCATTTCAATGAAATCAATCTGCATTCTTGTAAAAGGACCTCCTTCTCTGCCAATTGTCCCTAGACTCACCACTGTCTTTTTCCCTGCGTTGAATTGCTGACAAATTAAACACCTTTGACAGATGCTCTCCGCAATTGTTCTAAACTTTGCATTGTACCAGGTTTGCTTAAAGGACCTTACCATCGCGTCCCTCCCCAGATGTCCCTGGCCATGATACATCCTTGCCATTGACGACAAAATTGAGTTAGGCATTACTGGTCTGCCATCTCTGTAGACCCAAACATGGTCTGTTTCTCTTGGAGCACAACCTGCTTTAACCCAATCTTGTTTCTCTTCCTCTCCTGCCTCATCTTGTAACTGCTTTACTTCATCCCACGTTTCTAGGACATTAGTAAACATCACAGAAAGGAGAGACATTTCTTCCATCCTACTCCTGTTAATAGATTGGTTTGTTTTAGCGCAATATTGCGCCACATCGTTGGCAAACCTGTTACCAACAGTGATAAAATCGTCCCCTGAACCATGTGCGGCACATTTTACAACCGCTAACTCCTTAGGCAGCTGTATCGCCTCAAGCAATTTTCCAATCAACTCAGCATTCTTTATCGGAGTTCCACCCGATGTCAAGAAACCTCTTTGTAGCCACAGTTGGCCAAAGTCATGCACCACTCCAAATCCATACTGACTATCAGTCAACACGGTTGTTCTCATGTCTTTCCCAATCTCACAAGCTTTTGTCAACGCCACTAATTCAGCAACTTGCGCAGATTTCACTCCTTTCAATGGTGATGCTTCCATGACCTCCGAAACTTTGCACACTGCATATGCTGCACATAGCACACCATTATCATTTCTCAGGCATGATCCATCCACAAACAACACATGGTCATTCTCAGGTAAGGGAATATCCCTTATGTCTGGTCTCGGTTTTGTACAGTACTCAAGCACATCCAAACAATCATGATCATCTTCCATCTTTATTCCCACATTTTCAATATCCGGCAAGAGTGTCGCTGGATTCACATTCACACATCTCTCAAGAGTCACATTTGATGCTCCCAGAATCACTTTTTCATATTTAGTCAGCCGACTATGTGACATATGCTGAGTTCTGCTTCTTGTCAAAAGAATTGCCACATTGTGAGGTACGAATACCCTTACAGGATACCCCATTATGATCCCCTCACTCTGTTCCAGGCTTCTGCATGTCGCAGCTACAGCTTTCAGACAACCTGGTAACCCCACGGCTACAGTGTCAAGTGTCGATGAGAAGTATGCAATAGGCCTTCTCAATTGCCCATGTTTCTGGATTAACACTGAAAGTGCACATCCATTTCTCTCACTGCAGTACAGTTCGAATTCTTTTTCATAGTCTGGCATACCCAAAGCTGGAGCCTCACACATTTTAGTTTTGAGCTCTTCAAATGCTGCCAGTTGTTCTGCATCCAGATCTAACGGATCTGTCATTTCACTTTTTGTCAATTTAATCAATGGCTTTGCTATCAGGGAAAAATTAATTATCCACTGACGACAATATCCCACCATACCCAGGAACATTCTCACTTCTCTCTGGGTTTTCGGAGCTTTCATTTCTTTGATTATTTTGATCCTGTCAGTAGTCACTTTTCTCAGACCTTTTTCAATATTATGTCCAAGATAATGCACCTCTTTCTTGCAAAATTGTAATTTGGCTGGAGATACCTTTAACCCTCCATCCGCCAGATGATTCAGTAAAGCTATGGTATCCACTTCACAAGCTTCACGTGTCTTTGATGCCACTAGTAGGTCATCAATATATTGTACTAGCACTGAGCTCTCAGGCATGATCAAACTTTCCAACGATTTCTTCAATAACTGATTGAATATCGAAGGACTTTCCGTATACCCCTGTGGGATACGACACCATGCTAAAATACGCTGGCCAAACCTAAATGCAAAAATTTGCTGGCTGTCATGATGCAATGGAATTGAAAAGAACGCATGACACAAATCAATCACTGTATACCACTCAGCATCATGTGGAATTTGATACAGAATCACTGATGGATTTGGCACAATGGGACAACATGCCACCACAATTTGATTAACTTTTCTCAGGTCTTGCACGATCCTGAACTTGCCATTAGGCTTTTTCAGTCCCATTATCGGTGAATTACACGGACTACTCAGTAGTTCTCTCAGAACTCCCTGCTGAATCATTTTCTCAATTATAGGAGTTATCCCTTCAATTATTTCTGGTGTCATTTTGTACTGAGGAATGTTAGGATATGTAATTCCCTCTTTCACTGCAATTTTTACTGGATCTACATTATTCATCAATCCCACATCCTCTCCTGTAAAATCCCAAACTGCTCTTTTCACTGTGTCTCTCAGCACTTGAGGCAAATCCTCCGGATTGAACACTGGAAATGCACCAATTAACTCATTTTCTCTATTCTCTAGAGTCATTCAGTAGAAAACATCATCATCTGGTGTCTCAAAAGCTATTCCATCTGGTGTACAAAAAATTGTACAATTCATTTTACACAATAGGTCCCTACCTAACAGGTTCACTGGACTCGTGTCACAGACAATAAATCTGTGCATGTCTGAAAATTTCCCTATCTGTACTTTTACTGGTTCAGTAAGACGTGTTCTGATCTGTGTATTGGCTACACCAACTACTTGGATTGCTTCATCCGAGAGAGGAAGATTTCTAACATCTGTTGACCTGACAGTTGATCTTGTCGCACCTGTGTCTACCAAAAAAGTAACACCTTCTTCATTTATTTTCCCATCCACAAATGGTCCTGCCTGGTCTATTTCTAGAGTTGCACCAAGTATGCATTCTTCTTCCTCTCCTCGGCACCGTCAATAATCACCCTCAGACTCACTCCCTTCACTCTTTAACAAGTACTGCTGTACTTTGTTAGTACGTCTCGGTTTGTTTACCTGCTCATCATTGAAGAATCCTGAGTCCTGATTGTACTTTTGTACCCCTCTATTCTGCGGTAAGGGCGGTTTTGGCTCTTGACTCTGCTGCTGTCTCACAACTTTCTGCTGTTGTTGCTGCTGGTTATTCCCATCATTCTGCACCTGTTGATTTAAGGATTTACCCTCATTATTCGCTAATGGTGGATTAGGACATTCAGATCTCCAATGTCCCAGTTGGCCACAGTTGTGACACGGGAACTTCTTTTTGGCTTCCTCAAGACTTCCCCTTCCTTTTCCTGCAAATCTCGGTCTATTTCCTCCATTATTTCCTGGATTATTTGCCTGTTCCACTAACTGTGCTTCCTGTCTTTCTGCAACTTTCACTTGTGCCCACATTGCTTTCTCTTTCAGCTTTCTTTGTTTTGCTTCAATTTCATCACTGAAATATTTTGCATGTCTCAGAATCTCATCTACTTTTTTACTCTGCCAATCCACTGTGTGTTCACGAATTCTTTCACCAATTTCAGGTCTAAGACCATATACAAACCTGTATACAAAATGACTCAAATCCTTGTCACCCAGGTGTTCATCTCCACTGAATTGTTTGAATGCCAGTATCAGCCTTTCATAAAAAGCATGAACTGATTCTTTTGCTTCCTGTTGTGTTCGATCTATCTTAACCCAGTCTGTCTCTTTTGGAGGAACTTTACTCTTCAGGTATACCATCACCTGATCATACTTCCTCATCACTTCTGGATCTGGTGCCCCTGTTCTTGAATCTCTTGGATACTCCTCAGTAGGCCAACTCACAACTATTTTACACTCAGTCCACAAGTCTGCTGGAACAATTATATCAAACAGACTATTCAGGTCAACCCACAGCACTTTTGACAACTTCACAAACCTATCTACCTGCCTATACCACTCGACGGGCTTTTCTCTCAATCGAGGAAAATCATTCGTAAATGATAAAATATCCTGTCTGGTCCATGGAACATGTACATATCCTCCTCCAGGTATTTCTCTCATAGGATAATTCTCCACTGGTTTCTCCTTTTCTCTCACTGGAAATGCTGAATAAGTTGTTCTATCCTCAGATTCCTCTCTTTTCTTATACCACCTATCCTTCCACTTTTCAACATCACCCCATCTACGCAGTAATGCCACCATTTCTTTAATCTGTCCTGTTCTACCAGAAGTATTCAAATTCTCAATATCTTTCTCAGTGAAATCCATCCTGTATGTTTTCTGTAAAGCCTTTACTCTATCAATATCAACTCCTTGCTCATTTGCTATTGCTCTTAGTCTATCATGTGTATTTTTTGCTCTCCATGTTATGCTCTTGCACATAAACATTAATTCACCATCATGATGACTCTTCAGGATTTCTGTTGGAACTGTTCCTGTCACAAGCTCTTCTAATTCCATACGTAACTTAACCACATCAATAACTTGTGAATCCTTGTCCTTTTTCTGTAGAACCTTCATCCAATCATTTAAATCGTCAACTGTTATTTCAGCAGTTTTTCTTACTGGAACCACTTTTTTCTGCGGTTCTAAAATCGGCATCCCTGAACAACTAGGTTCACTGACATCCAATAGTTCACTACATGTGTCATGTCTGGTTTGTCTCAGGTCACTTCTCCCTGTCCTTTTTTCTGAATCTCCTGAAGGACCAACTGAATTTGTCGATTCATTTGCAATATATGGAATCACCAGTCCATTCTCACCTGCTCTCTGTTTATCAAACACAGGCATAACTGGACCTATAGTTACAGGCACCGTAACAGCTTCCAGATTCTTCGTTAACTCCCTAATTTTCTCAGCCAGTTCTGTTGTCGTCTTTGCTAATTTTCTAGCATTTTCCTCACTACCTCGATTCTCTCTCTCCCTGAAAGAACTACTACCTCTTGATTCAGGTGTCATTTTTTCTTTCTCAACTGTATCTCTTATCGGAGAAACAACTGGTGTACTCTCATCTGGTTCTGTTCTATATGGAGGTGGTCTCTTGTAAATCATGTCATTTAAGACCTCATCCTCATACTCTCCATATCTTCTCATATCTGACTCAGAAGCTCTTTCCGTCGAAGGAGCAGAAGCTTCAACTGTTCTCATTGGGTATAATCCCTCTGACATACAAGCATCTCGCCATCTTTTCATTCGATCATGATGTGTTTCACGATCATGTCTCCTCCCAAACATGTACCTATAATACCCTCCAGACCTTTGCTTTTCTCGGTCATGTACTTCCTCTTCCCATTCCACTAAAGCCTCGAACTGTGTGGGTCTCGGCTTCGGGTCTAAGCATAACATCTTTTCCCGTAAGTTTCTCAACACGGCCAAATTAAATGAACCATGTTCTGGAAATGCTAGAACACCATCTTCTTTAGTATACTTAACCCAATTCTGCAACCATATACAGGTATGCAATCCATATTTCACAGCCATGAATGATGCAGGTGTTTTCGCTGGAGGTAACAACTCACCCTCTCTCGTTTTAACCTCTTTATCCTTGCTAAACCACTTTTTAACTTTTCCAAAAAAGGTCTTTTTCTTTTTCTCTTCTTGGTAATACATTTTAGCAAGCGCTTATCAAACTCTCTACTCTTTCCGTATTATAAATATACAATACGAGTTTCTCAACCAATAGCAGCGCGACTCACACTAACGCACCAATCCTGGAGCGTCTACGTCACCAAACAGCTCTTCCAATCCCTGCGCGACTCACACTAACGCACCAATCCTAGCGCGAACCCTATTCTGATTCACTATCCAATCAGTGCGCGGACTTTCTGACGTCAACAGTCGCTGCAGTCGCTTGTCTCCTGTCTTCTGTCACTCGTCTACCCCTCCTTTACAAAACTCTCAGTAGACTTCGTGTGTCAAAACTTCTACAAAATCTATTAGTTACAACATAAAAACATCTCCATTGTCTGCTTCGCTAACCACAGAATAGTAAAAGAGAGCCTATTTCTCAAGAATCAATCAACAACTTTCATACATCGTATAACTGTTTCCTCTAGGACTTATCCAAGGAGTCTTACAGTCAATAAATGTATATGCATTCACGCACATTCACACGAGAAAAATATAGTACATGTACACAGAATCCTGCTTCTCGAGAACAGCACAACCTGTCTCTCTACAGAATTATAACTCAACAACTAAGCAGCTTACCTCTGCCTAGTTCCTCAAACAAGCTCAGAGAATACCTATTACTCCTCCCGCGATAAGCTTTAACGGCAATCCTTACGGATCCCTGGGACTTAAGACCAGAGTTTCACAGATAACCTTCACTACGATACGCACTCCTTATATACCAGAAATATCAAATAGTAACATACGACAATGTCACTGATTCCGAACCCAGACAATGTGAACGCGCAACTTCAATTGTCACACGTAATTCCTTACAATCCCGTCTTTCCCGAGAGCAGCATATACACCTTCTCTGCCCTACTACGGAACTGCTTCCACAGCTTCCAAATTCCAGAAGCACTACATATAACTCAACATTACGACTCCAATATTTAATATTAGTACATATACCAACAACATCAAAATAAATCAATAATCAATAAGCCAATATACAAGCAATCTTATCTTATCAGATCAAGACAACCATCTACAACCATCCTCTGCTACCAGAGAAATTGATAGAGATCAGGGTACCTAAAATAAACCCACTACCACAGATAGAGTAATTTCACAGTTACACGCACATACATTCATCATACGCTAGGGCCCATTTCACCAACATACGCTCAAATACTCTACCAGCAATAAACCTGTGGGAAGAAAACTCCTAAACCACCCTGCATCTATATCTAAGCGATAGGACCTGATTATAGTGGTTGTCCCTAAACATACTCTATAATCTATACAACAATAATCAAAAATGTACACAATAATTGACAAGAAAGAATATTCAACACCATGTTTAAAAGTTATATTGCTTTATCTAAAATTAGTCAAAGTAAATCAATCAGAATAAATCATTTCTCATAGTTACCTATTCTAACTAAGTGTCAGAACGGGTCAGGACCAGTCTCTCGGTAAAGTCTCTCAGGACAGAGTCCTCAGCATCGAACCTCAGCAACGCGTGAAGGCGGCCAAAAGAGTGGGGAGAGCCCTCCCTAAACTAACAGTTTTTATAATGGAAAATACAATAGAAACACACATAAAGTTGGCTGAATAAACTGTATCACCGAGCAGAACGAGAAGGAAGAAATGTAGCTTTGCTACATCTGGAAATCTCCGCTCAGGAAAAGTCACAAGGCATAAACTACGGAACAGGAACCAAGGAAATAAAACATGTAACACTTTTAATCCGATTCCTCCTCGGCCATCGAGCCACAGTTCAGAGTTTCCCTCTAAGGCCCCTTTGTCCTTTGAGAAAGCCAAGGACACTTTCACTTTTCTTGGAGTACACCCAAAGCTGCTGCCGTCCTCATGGAAAATTTCATAGAAGGACTATGGTCAGTTGTCTTCAACCTTTTTCCAGCAGGGGTCCCTCTTGCCACATCACAGAAATATTCACTCGAGGCCAGGCTCTCAAATCAGCCATCATGGATTAGGCCTCCATAGGCCACAATAGACCATCTCAATTTTAAAAGAAATAAAACAACGTTAATACAACATAATAATTAAACAGTGTTAACCCCACTAATACCCTTATGTGTATGCATTTATCTAGCTTTGCAACATAAAAAGCATTAATTCTGACAGCGTTTTGTGCTCAAAATAAATAGCACACAGCAACGTTTAAACATGAAAACTTGCACGTTATTGTAAATACATGAACAGCACAAATAAGCTAACCCTCATGTAACTTTCTCTTGTGTTAGGACAAACGGGTTGATTAGTGAGACATACTTACACAAGACAAATAATTAATTGTTAATTATTAATAAAATTAATAAAACGCATAGACATGCCAGAGCTTCAAAAGCCCCAGAATTTTCTAAAAGAAAACTCTGCTCCAGCACTATCTCATGGGTGCCAAACACACCATCACGGTTTTCACCAATCACCGAGACCTGCAATTCATGAGTGCTGCAAGGATGCTAACATCACAACATATACAGTGGATGTTGATTTTTCCAGATTTGGACTTTCTAGTCCCTTACTGACCCGGAACAGAAAACCAGAAAACAGAATCACTATCTTGACAAGACTCAACAGCAAGTCATATGGTGGGGCCCACTCAGTCAATCGCAGCACCTTCTAAGGTAATTTTCATCACCTCCACAGAGGAGTTTTTGATACCATTCAAGACCAATGCCAAATCACAGACTAGGAAACGTGGCTCAGTGAGAACCCAAAGATAGTAAATACTCAAGGGATACCATTGCATGACTCTTGTCTATTATTCAGACCACAGAACTGAAATGAACAGGATTTCAATGGTTACATGAAAACTTGGCAACAAGGTATCCAAGTCTCCCTAAAACTATGCAACTCATACAAAGGGACTTTTGGTGGCCAGGTTTGAAAACAGATATATGAATCATGGTAGACAATTGTAAAACTTGTGCACGATGAAAGACTGATCATTCAACACCTAGGGGTCTGTTACAACCTCTTCCTACACCAAGTAGACCATGGAGACACATAAAAATTGATTTAATTTCTGGTCACCCAAGGATCCAACACTGCTCTGCAATCCTTGTTGTGGTGGACAGTCTCACCAAATGTGCTCATTTTGCAGGTTGCATGAATTTGCCCATGTCTAGCCAGGTGGCGACACTTATTTTACATTACATTACACAGTCTGACTCTATGGTCTACCCAAAGTGATTCTCGCAGACTGTGGTTCACCATTTTCAGCATGTTTCTGGCAGACTTGGTGTAAAGCATTTCAAATTTCTACCGCACTGTCCACTTGTCACCACCCACAAATCAATGGACAACAGAGCAGTTGAACCAAGGCCTAAAAGAGTGCCTGCGGTGTTATACTGAAGATGCTACTGATTCATAGGTGACTTTCTTTGGCTTGCAGAGATAGTTTATAACAGCTCATCATTCTTCCATAGGCACAACCCCTTTCTTTTCATTGAACAGCTTTCACATTCTTACGAAACCCATCACCATACCCAAGTCTACGCTATCTACGCTCGCTCTAAAAGACACTTTGGGCCATATTCACCAAGTACAATCACAGATTTACTTGCATCTTCAGAAAGCCAAAAGCAGGTACAAAAAGCATTATGATAAACATCACTGTTTCGGCCCAATCTACTAACCCAGAGACATGGTATAGTTGTCCACGTAACATATTGCTTTCAAGCAAAAGACCATTTTTTAGCCAAAGTACATAGGGCCCTATTGGGTTTTAAAGCAAGTATACCCAGTTGCCTATAAGCTTAGTTTGCTTCGTGCTGTACGCATTCACCAAGTTTTTCATGCATCCCTGTTGAAATTGGAGCCACAACAGTGTTGCCAGCATCCACCCAGGTTCTGGTTCAAGGGGAATGGGAATATGAGGTACATACTATATTGGATGCACAGTTGTGGAACTCTGCTTTATGGTGTTTGGTATCATGGAAGGTTTACGGCCCTTAGAATGGATTCTTGAGAGCCTGCACAGAATGTGCATGCTCCTCACTTACCTCAGTGCTTACATCTTCTACATCCCCATGATCTGGGCCCTAGAGCATGCTTTGGAGGTGAGAGTACAGTCAGTGCCACAGCGGTGTGCACTCTTGTGCCCACCCCAGCCAGTTGAGTCCACAGGTCTTGGTTATTTTCTACCTGCTGTAAGGTGCACAATTCTGGGAAACTTTCCTGTGAGAAGAGGCATTTTTTCTCTGAGTCTATGCAATGGTGGTTACACTGCAATGGCCACTGGTGACGGTGACTATGCCAAGTATGGTGTGTTAATGTACACTGTTTGACTTTGCTAAGTATGGTGTGTTCATGCTGTTTTCCTTTGCAGTTCGATTTCAATATGACGACTACATATCCCAGGTGAGAGGTTCACTATTCTCCTGATCTTGTTGAGTCTTGAGTTCCAGCTGTGATCAGTGTTTCCGAAGCGGCCTCTCCCGCCTGCAGTTCCTTCAGCATCCTGCTGTGTGACCACACTGGGCGCGCAGGGGCTGATCCAGTCATCCTTTTTCATTGCTGGCTCCCGCTGCCGCATCCGACTTGCAAAGGTCCAGGCGGGTGTTTGTCTTCTGCTCTTTGAGCTTTTACAGGGCAGGCCTTGCCCCGGACGGTAAGCTTTTAATTTCACCAGGCGCATGGGAAAACATCAGCATATACTTTCCAATGTAATAATGCACTAGAGTTTTTGGCTAGTGCAGACTTCTAGTTTTCAGCCACGCACCGGCTTGACTTCTTGCTGCCATACATAGAGTAATTGCTAAGAAAGGACAGGAAAATAGCATTAAGCAGTGATTAAACTGCTTACCTGTTTGTATTGTCTAGTGTGAGTGTTTTGATGTGAGTGTGACATTTGAATGTAAGGTGAGCCATTTCATCATCTCTGTTTTAAGTGGGCAAGTTCCTGTCTCAACTGGGTGCTGATTTCTGTATTTGACAGTGCTGTCTCAGAAAAAGAAACTTGGAAGCAAAAAAAAGAATCTGTGTGAAAGTCTTGGAGGCTGTAATGGCTAACGTCATTGCGGAGCGGGACTGGGTGAAAAAAAAGTAGGAGAAGGAGGATGAAAAGTAGGAGCATAAGGGCCAAGAGGTGAACCACTGGGAAGGCTAGGACGACAGTTGACACAAGGACCAGGACATGGGCCAGGGAGACCTAATCTATTAGGACCAGGATTTGTAATGCCAGAGGGGAACAGGAAGAAATAGACAATGAAGTACAGAACAATGAAAAACAGCACTAGGGGTATAAGGACCAGGGTGAGAAGGATCAGAAAGGATGTGAAACGGGGGGATCTAGACCCAGTGCTTACGGGTCCGAAGGAACAAAATGATCTGAGGTAGAAGGGACAGAAGGGCCTGGACCTTTACAATCAGAAGTGCTATGAGGGCCTGTGTGCACTGACCAGAGGGACAAGGACAACCAGGGCCAAGAGTAGCAGCCTCAAGTAGACAGACCAAAGAGGAACAATGCCAGGAGACCAATGGGAAGAAGGACCAAAGGTGGTAGGGCCAAGACCACAGGCATCAGATCAAGGAGTACCAAGGGGCTAGAAGCCAAAGGACCAGGATCAAGAAGATCACAACCAGAAAGGATCAGGGCTAGCAGGACCTGGAGACCATAAATTAGAATGACCTAGGTGGGGTTATAAATGAAATCTAGGTCTACTGGTACAGGATCAGAAGGTCCAGGACTGTCAAACTCAGGGGGATCCTAAACCAGGGTGACAAGAACGACATGAACCACGGTAACCCGCAACATAGGAACTAGTTGGGCCAGAGGGATGAGGAAGACCATTAGGAGGACCATGATTGAGGGTCCTAACGGCAGATGGACAAGAAAAAGTTAGAATAGACAAACAAGGAGACTAGGGGGACTAGTAGGAGTAAGATGGGGCAGGAGGACAGAGGACTAGGAAAACTAAAGCCAGTGGAACTTACACCAGAAGACCCGATACATGAGGACCAGACAACTAAGACCAGGGTTACATGGACCAAGGTGACCCAGATCAGAAGGATTAGCAGCAGGCAATCGGGCTAGATAAATCAGTAGAGCAGGACCAGGAGGATTACGCATACAGAGACCCAAACAAGGAGAACCAGAAAAAAAGATCAACCCTAGATGACACAAAACCAGGAAGAGAAAGCGGACTGTGAGGACCAGAAATAGGAAGACCATTGCTAGGTAAACCAGACTGAGAGTGAGGAAGACTAGGAGAACAGGACCTGAAGAAAAAAGAGGAGATGCCCAGACAACCAGAGCCAACAGGACAAGAACTAAGAGGAGCAGGGCAATGAGGACCAGTGGGGCCACAACCAAGGGGAAAAGGAAGCTCAATTCACAGAGGCCCAGGTGTATAAAGACCTGGCATACCAGGACAAACAGCATCAGGATGAGGAGGAAAAAGAGGACCAGGCCAGGATAACATGAGCCATGTTGACCAAGCTGGGTAGCTAAGAATGGCTAAGAACATGATGACGACCTGAACAAGGAAGATCAGGACAAAGTGGACACATTAGTCCAAGATGACAACAAGCAGAAGGACCAGGGCCAAGAGTATCATGACATGTTGGAGGGAGACCCATAGAACTAGTCAGTGGTAGGTGGACTTTGGCCATTAAGACCAGGGACGAGATGGGGGAGAATTAAGTAGACTAGAATGAGCAGGGTCAGGAACAAAGCTAGGAGGACCACAGATCAGAATCAATGGACAAGGTCCTGAAGGTCCGTGTGGTGTAAGAGAACTAAGAACCATAGTATTAGGACCAGGCTGGCAAGGATCAGGGGAACCAGGACAACCAGAGCCACAAGGGCAAATGGGACTAGACCAGGACCAAATTGACCAGGCCCAACCAAAGAGGATCTAATAAGGAGGACCAGTGGAGTAAAAAATGTAAATTTGATACTTGTATAGTGCACTACTCACCCGCAAGGGTCTCAAGGTGCTTGTACGAATACTGCTGTGGAACCCATCCTGGCTTTCCCTGTGAGGCGTCCACTCCTGGGCACCCCCAAGGTGGAGGCCAGGCATCCTTAGCATTGTGGGGGCCATTGTGGAGATTAAGCAAGCTATTGCCCAGAGTTGCAGAGTGGGACTCCATGATTGGAATAGGCACCGAGGCGAGAATTATTATGTCCGTGGAATTTTTGAGCCTAAGACCCGCCGAGGCGGGGAATTGAACCCTGGTCCCGGGCTAGACCTCTGCATCAGGGTCTGCCGCTCTAATCATTGAGCCACACTTCTCCACAGTTCTAGGTGGACCACAAGGACCAGGGTAAGGAGAATAAGGATGGAAAAAAACAGGAGGAGTATGAGTGCCAGCACCAGGAGTACCAGGACAAGAGGGCTCAGGAAATAAGGATCCTTCAGACCAGCAGAATCAGGATGAGGATCAGTAGCATCAGGATCATCAGGCCCAGGAAGGGCTAAGACAAGGATGAGTCAGGTGCAGAGATAGGAAGACCGGGGTCAGGAAGAACTGCAACCAGGACCCCCAAATTCAGGAAAGCAGTACCTGTATGACCAGAACTAGTTACATCATGATGAGGATCAGGAGGACCAGAACAAACCAGAAAAGGAGGACTTGGAACAGGACTAGGAAGAGGACCAATGCCAAAGGGCCTAGAAGGAACTGGAAGTGATGGAAGAAGATCAGGGACAGCAGGACAATAATGTGAATTCTGGCCATGCGCATTAGGATACCCCATCTGTAAATGGTTCTTATTCATGCTTTTTATGCTGCCAGCCCCTAGAAACCCCCACCTCTTCAGTCCACGTATAGAACTGGTAAGTGTTTGCTGGAAAATCAGAGCATGCAAAGAGAAAGAAAAAGCCAGGACTGTTACATTCTGACCTCTGAATGCAGCAGACATGGCATGTTACTAGCACAATAGTCTGATGGAGGATCTAAGAGCATAACAATGGAAACATGGCAGAGGAGTTGATGGGTGGGTGAAAATGAGTGTGGTCTGTGAAGAATAGCAGAAAGGGTTTGAGAAACTCAGATGGCTGAAGTTAGGAAAAATGGTTAATGGCTAACAAAGGGGTCAAAGGGAAATGGCAATCAGCAAAGGAAAGCTCAAGATCATAAAATCAGAAAAGGGGGTAATGGAGGCTCCAGATAAATCATCTTAGATGGATAAAAAAGGGATTCTGTGTGACCTCCCAGACCTTTGCGCTGACATTCCATGTGTGTGTATGTGATGTGGGTATGTAGCATGGGGCACATTTACAAAGAAGCCATTCAAGACATGGCAGCAGGATAACTTTGTGCACTGTGTTGCATGACAGGGTGACACATTTCTATTCTCTCCCTGTGTTTGCACACTGCGTGCTGCATAGTACCAACTTAGGCACTCTTACACCATTGTTCAAGGGTGCCTGCATTGCAAGCAGGATTATTTTTGTGCAGAAGGGGCACCTTCCGGTCCAAAAATAATCCTTTGATGCACTTTCCTCTTTCTATGAGTATTGCAAAGATGCAGCACACATTATAGGGCACGATTCTCAAAGGTAAATTTAGTCCAAAGTCTAACTTAGACCAAAAGTCTAACTTTACTACTTTTCGGCATTCACAATAGTAAGTTACTACTAGTAGCTTCACTACTAGTAAACTTACCACTAGTAGCATTACTACTAGTGAAATTACTAGTAGTAAAGTTGCAAGTAAATTACCTATGTGAATACCGAAAAGTAGTAAAGTTAGACTTTTGGTGAATACTGAAACGTAAAGTAAAGTACACATAGTTTTCCTTATCATACGTCACTTGGAAAAGCATACCACTTTGATGCCACCCCAGGTTTATTCACCTTAGTAAATTGCATCAAAATCCATAGGTGGGTGAATGGGAACGCCCATGCTCCACTCATGGACAACGTTCCCAACACAGTTATCACCCAAGGCAGCGATTTGTGTTGTTTTGCATTACTTTGGATTCAGAGTCTCAAAGAGCCATGCAAGGTGATTTTGCAAGGCTTAGTAAATCCCATTTAAAAGGGCTTGCGTTGTCTTGCGTCTCGTGACACAAAGGCAACTCAAGATCTTATTAGATCTGCCTCTAAGTGCGTGGAAGTGAGTCTACTTGTCTGATGAAAGCATTAGTGCATGGACCAGTGGTATGCGTTTTGCATGACATGATGGAGAGTAGATACAGCTTACCCACACAGTGGGCATGTATTGACTGCATCCCTGTGAATTGAGGATGGAGACTCAGAATTGAAGTGAGGGAGAAAAGGCTACCCAAAAATAATCTCTGACATCCTGTTTCGCAAAGAGCTGTTGATTAGTTCTTCCTGAGTAAACACATAGGTTGGATGGTAGAAGTAATGGGAAGGTCATAGGTTTCTCTTCTTAAAGGTGTCAAATTTTCTAAGCAGGGCTGCCCTTATGTCTGTGCCTGATGACTAATGAGAACGACTGATGACAACCAGGTGCTGTGATCTCATGCATCACTGTGTCCTTGTTTAGGGTACTTCTGCTTGGAGCCAGCACTGTTGCAACTGCTGTGAGAGCCATCATCTACACAAAGGCTGTTTCTAAGCAACAGCCAGAAAATGGAATTTGAAACAGGAACACTCCAAATCAGTTCTGAAACCTCAATAGTAGATCCACATCCCCTGTCTGTAAAATGACTGCTAAAGTGGAACTGTAAAATGAAGACTAAGTAGGTCACAAGAATGGAGGTCACAAAATGTTTAATTTATTCAGTGTCTTATTTCTCACAATATTTGTAATAAAGTAATTGAATAGAAATCTCTGTGAGTTTCTTTTCTACTTTGTCATTGATACATATGTATTTTTATGAGTTACTGGCAAAATTAATTCTTATTCCAATAACATTCAGTTCAATTGATTATAATCCCATCCCTTTACTTGTAGCTTCTCAACTGAATACTTCCTCTGATGGCCGAAAGAGTAGGGACTGTGGAAGGTAGGACTTTAAACCATCTACCCTATTTAGGGTAAAACCTGGCTATAAGGGACAGAAACAAATATAATGACCCTGTTACCCTGAAGGACAATTCCAGCATGTTGGCACAATCACATTTAAAAAAAAAAAAAACTCCTGCTTGGGAGTTTGTTTTTGAACAACATTTAAAAAAAAGGTTTGCTAGCCAGCCATCATGTCTGACTCTACTGTCCTTCCAATGTTTCATGCATATACAGGGATCGCCATGACAGCAGTTCCTGTCAATGTACAGAGCTGTCCACAGAGCTAGTGGTCAACTCTAAATTTGGCTGTTAGAGGTCTCTCAGGATGTCAGAGATATTGTCCTCCGCCATCTTGAATGAATTAACTCCGCCCTCAAAAGTCTAATTCAGGCCCAAAGCTTTCCTTACTTCTTTCATGAGATTGCAATAAAACAATTATATTGTGTTTTTCCCTTCATAAGGGGCCCTATGCATCTGTTTCTATTTTGATAAAATCATCCTAAATATTGGTTGGCTCTATGTTACTAGGATACAGCATATCCATTTCTGGTTTTTGCTTTTACAAATCATTGTTTTAAGGTTTTGAGTCTCATTTGTTGAATTGAACTGAACCAGATTTAACAATTGCAGAATGCTCTTCTTTGCAGCAGACAAAGGGTTGTTCTCATAACATGGAGCGTTTTGGTAATCCTATATCTGGCCCTTGAACATTCCCTTGAGTTTCTGGGTTATAGGAGTGGCCCGATGGCTTTTCTAGCGGTAAAATTTGCTTTTCTTCAAGTTCACTGCGCTCTACGAGGTTCGTCTGCCCCGCCCCACCTGACTGTATTCCTTATCGTTCCCATAGATAACCACAGTACTTTGAAGATACCTTGACCTTCTACTCAACATTATAGCCTGGTTCTTCCAACCACGGAAATACAGATGGTCCCTTGAGCCTGAGGTATGTTTTTTACATACTTTATCTTTGGTCTACCACTGGCGCAGCATTGGCAACCATTTTTTCTAATAGCGCCATGTTTCTCCAAAATAGGCCTCTTTACTTTCAACATTCGTCCTACCACGGATGCACCTCGCTGACCACAGTCTGTCGGTACTTAGTACTTTGGCACAACATACTCAGCAGTACTCTTTGGTAAGCTAGACTACTACGAGACTTTTCATACATCGTCTCACATACTGGCACCTGGGTGTTGTTTAACGTTGGGTTCCAAACATAAGCTTTTATAACCAATGGCTTGGATACATCCCCTTTTTTCCCCTTCTCCCTTCCTCACGCTCACTTACATTTGCGCTTTCTCTATCCACCACAAATTCACTGAAATGGATTTTCCTTTGCGGTCTTTCTCTTGTTGGACTATGTTTGTCCAATTTTTAACCTTCTTTCTTCTTTCCTTTTCCACCTTTTTTCCCTACTCTCTCTCTCTTATTAAAAACTGAATACTGTTGTCTTTGCACCATGGTTGTCTAAACTTCATGTACATTGTATGCCATTACAGCCCTCCCTGAAGAAGCCTTGTTTGGGGGAAACACATTGGCTGTCTTTAAAGATGCAAACCAAGCACATTTGAAATAAAGACACACAAAGACTTCAACAAACGACTACTGATTGTTTTTCAACCTATATACTTTGCTTTGTTATGATTCCGAATATTGCCTCTCATCTTCCCTCTGCGCAAAAAGCGCAAGAACTTTAGCACTGGTTAGCAGTGGTAAAATGCAGAGAGTCCTAATGCCAACAAAAACTAATTCAGAAAACAAGAGGGATGAAGGCAAAAGGTTTGGTGGAAGACCATACCAAGGATGTCAGGTCTAACACCACTGATAAACAGTATGGAACCAGTTAAATTAGAGTTAAAGCTAATGCCATTCTCCCTAGAACTAATCAATATAAACATTCAAAGAAAGTAGAGGAAGGAATTAAATCTGGTATTGCGAAAACGATTGAGCAGGGAATTGGTAGCCATAACGACTCTCCTGTGAAGGAACTAAAGAAACCCAATGGGAAGTGGTGTATGGTGCATGACCTTAGAAAAACTAATAAAACTGCCGTTCCATGTTGTCCAGTGGTACCAAATCTAGAAGTGATGTTATTTAAAATTCCTTTAGATACAGAGTGGTATACATTTATTGGCTTATGCCAAGCATTCTTCTCAATTCCTCTTCGAAATGAAAGCCAGTTCCTCTTAACGTTTCAATTCCCCCAAAAAGTTATTTTCTGGTGTGGAATTCCACAATGGTATTTTGAAAGTCTTTTAGTCTTTAGCCAAATTCTGAAGAAAAATCTGGAATATTTGAGATTGCCCTGTAACTGTATCCTAGTACAGTATAAAGATTATTTATTGGTTGCTAAAGGAGGACTAAAAGAGACTACAAACTGGAGACAACTGATTTCTGAAGAAAAATCTGGAAAATGAAAGATTGCCCTGTAACTTAATCCTAATACTGTATATAGATGATTTTTCGCATCAAAGACAAAAGAGGACTACAAACAGTACACAATTGCTCTACTAAATCATTTAGCTGACAGTGGTCACAAAGTTTCTCCAACAAAGATGTAGCATTGTAAAAAAAAAAGTCATTTATCTTGGTCACCACATTGAGAAAGTTGCAAGGACAATCCCAAAAGAACAAGTTTCAACAGTTCTGAAACTGAATCCTCCAACCACCTGGAAGGAGGTGCGGATGTTTCTGGGAATAGTTGGCTAGCATCATTAGTGGATTCAAATCTTCTCATTGATTGTGAAACCTTTAATAAGGTTGACACAGTGACATAAAAGATCCTGTACCATTTGACGAAGAGTGATCAGAGGCATTCCAAGTATTGAAAGAAAGTTTATGCAACGCACCCACCCTTGGATTGCCTAATTATTATTTGACCTTTTTCTATTGCCATGGAGATGTGGGTGTGAATTATCAATTCTGAGACATGTCAGATGATGGGGCCCAATAGCCTGTGTTTTAGCTGCATTGGATCTAGTTGCTGTAATTCTTCCTGGTTATCTGAAGTTGGTTGCAGTTGTTTGTAATGCAATTGGACAAAGTCAAGGAATAGTGATGGGTCATAATTTAATTGTATATGTCCTAATAACATGTAGAAGGACTCAGCACAGGGCAAACAGTCAGTTAACTAGATAAAAGCAAATTAATTAAGAGGTCAATTCACTGAACCCAGCAACACTGCTTCCGAATTCGAATACAGACAATGATTGTGAAGGCAGCAACACTGATGATTATGGGGATAATAAAAGTGGACATGATTACATTGTTGTTACCGAATTATGTACCAAACCGAGACCAAATGCTAAAGAAGCTCCCTTGAAAATACCTCATTTGACTATTTGTTGGTGGCTCTTGTCTGAGAGACAAATGTGAAACATTGAAGGCTGCCTATGCAGTATGCTCCATTTCTGAAATTCTTAAAGCATCTTATCTGCCAAATGTAAGTTCAGCTCAAGTGGTAGAATTGGTTGCACTGTAAGAGCGTGCTGCCTGTCAAAAATGTAAATGTAGCAATCTATAGAGACAACTAGTATGGCTTTGCTTTGATATATACTTTTGCTCAACTATGAACACAGAGAGGTTTTATATTGTCTTCTGAATCTCCCTATATGTTTGATCTATTCAAAGCAAATTAAGTAACCAAAAGAGATTGCTGAACTAATTTGTATGAAAAATATTTGGTTACTCTTGGAAATAACTATTCTGATGAAATAGCCAGTACACTTGAGGATGAAACAGTGGCCCAGGAAACTGAAAATGATGAATAAGGAGTAAATAATACTATGCAAAATGAAGAACATATGAATTGTTTCTTTGTAAATTCAATTCAGACTTCTTTGAGAAAGTTGAGAGGTTTTCAGACAAAAGCTACAGAAGATGAGAAAAAATGAGAGAAAGTGGGTTACAAGAAAAATCATCAGGATTTGTATGTTATTCCTAAAAATAACTGCATTCTATCTGGTGATACGTTATATCCCATTGTGAGGTATTTCTGTAATCAATCTCACTGAGGACGAGACTCGATGGTTCATACATTTAGAAAATATTGAGAAAACATACATTTTGTAGATGTCGCCGAGAGTTTATGCTCTATGTGTTTGGTTTGTCAGAGAAATAATCAGGGAAAGAAACCATTGACTGTGATAAATCATATTGGCAAATCAGAAGGTCCAACTATAAGACTCCAAGAAGATTTTGTAGAGAAGCCAGTTTACAATGGATCGAAATATATCTTGGTCATTGTCTGCTGGGTTTTTAAATGGGTCGCTTGCCCACTTCTATTGCGACAGATCGAGGTTCACATTTAAAAAATTAGGTTTTGCAAATGATTTTTATTGCTTCTCAGAATAATCAGAGGTCCCATTGTAGTTACCGACCTCAGTCTTCTGGAGTAGATGAGATGATTACTGGAACGTTCATAAAAAATTGGCTAAAGTCTGTCCTTCAACTGTGTTAAAGTGGCCTGATGTTCTTCCTCTTGTTTTGATGAGCATCAAGTGTACCCCTGACAAAAAGGCTGGTATTTCATCTCATGAGGGGTCATGGGCAGAGAAATGAGATTGTCTCATATTTCTTTAGTTGCATTAGTTTCAATAACTGATTACATTATGCAAGATATCCATAAATGTATGGCTGATATGGTGAAACCTTTTCCCCATCAGGTGACAGTGGCAACAAAAACAACAAAGGGAATACTATGCCACGGATTGAACCTGGGAGACTGGAATATGGTCCAAAAACTTGTGAGGAAGACTTGCCTTGATGAGCCCTAACATGGACCCTATTAGAGGATCTTGACAACAAACACTGCTGTAAGGTGTGGAAGAATCCTGCAGTGGATCCATGCCACTGCTGGAGATGCTTTCATTTGCAACCAAATATCTTTTTATTTAAACTATACATAAGCCTGTATTTGAATAGCACATATATTAAACAGAAAATATGTAGTAGGTCAACATACTTAATGTTATGATCCTGTAAGTGAAGTAAATAAGTGCTGATTAAAGTTAGCCTAACTATTGAAGCCATTTTAACTGAAAACATTTTATTAACATTGAAAGGCCTGTTTTCAATGTTAAACCGTTATTTTTCACAAGGTGCTTTTCTCTTTTGCTGCAGACGGTGAAACTTTCCAGAAGCCTTCTGTTAGTTAAAAGGAAGGATGATTCATGGGAAGAACAATCTGGAAGCAGAATGTGGACGATGTAACTTTTCAAGGATTAGCGTCTGTGGTCCATTATACTGTTGTGAGCAGATGGGGAGTTTACCTATTCACAGAAATTTACTGAAACCCTATTGGAGGATGCAGGAGACAAAAGAAAATATGTTGCCACCTAAAATATTGTTTGTTTATAATAGTGCATGTTTCTAGAGAAAGTCAGGACTCTCTTCCTAGGGTTTTCCTCAGAGGGCTTTTCCATTTGAGTTCTCTCACTCATGCTGGCTGGGGATTCATCTCTGTGTTTCCTATTCTCTCTACATGAGAGCTTAGCCTGCAAAGGCTTTATGCTAATGCACTGATTCTCTCATCAGTACTCTTTATTGGGTATCTGAACTAACACCTTACAATAAAATATAACAAAATGTATAAATTGTGTGGCTGCTTCCGAAGAGTGTCCCGGCGTTAGCGACCTGAAAGTGGAACAGGTGACTAATCAAACCAAAGAACAGGAAGTCTATACATCAAAGAGAAAAGTCTTCTGAAGCATACAAAAACTAGTTTGGTAGGAGTGAAGAGTCAAAGGCAATGAGTTTCAGAGTTTGGTGGTCAAGAAGGAAAAGGAGCGACCTCCTCTTTATGCTGTGCGGACGCTGGGAACATGTTAAGGTTTTTGCCCATTGGAATGCAATGATCTCCCTTGTTGGTAGAGAGGGTGCCTTCTTCTCAACTATAAAGGGTATTTTTGCTCACAAGCTCTGAAAGCAAATATTAGTGCTTTGAATTTGATGCAGTTGGCAACCAATGTGTACTGCGCATGGAGGCTGAGAGAGATGAGTGAGCCGGCATCTTCAAGAACAACTGAGCTGCAGCTTTCTGAATGTTCTGCAGGCAGTATGACAGATACAATGGTAGACCCTGATAAAGGCTAGTAGCGTAATCCTGCTTTGAGGTTACCAAGGCATAATTGACAGTTTCTTCCTCAGGGATAAGATGGAGCCTCTTTCATCGCACCCCAACTACGAAAGGTCATCAACATCTCCTTCGAAACAGCTACATTCCCGGACAGCTGGAAGCACTCCGAAATCAACGCCCTCCTCAAGAAGCCCAAGGCGGACCCCAAGGACCTCAAGAACTTCCGGCCCATCTCCCTACTCCTGTTCCCGGCAAAGGTCATCGAGAAAATGGTCAACATACAACTGACCCGCCACCTCGAAGACAACAACATCCTAGACCCGTCCCAGTCCGGATTCAGATGAAACCACAGCACCGAGACAGCCCTCATCGCCGCCACAGACGACATCAGGCACCAACTAGACAACAGCGAAACATCAGCCCTCATCCTCTTTGACCTGTAAGCCGCCTTTGACACGGTCTGCCACCGCACTCAAAAGACACGTCTCCAAGAAGCCGGAATCCAAGAGAAGGCGCCCACATCCTTCCTCTCCGGCAGAACCCAGAGCGTCTGCCTCCCACCCTTCCGATCCGAAGTCACCAACATCATCTGCGGCGTCCCCCAGGGCTCATGCCTCAGCCCGACACTGTTCAACGTCTACATGGCCCTCCTCGCACAAGTGGCCCGACAGCACGACCTCAACATCATCTCCTATGCCGACGACACCCAGCTCCCTCACCAAGGACCCGCACACCGCCAAAACCAACCTCCACGAGGGAATGAAGGCCGTCGCCGACTGGATAAGGAGCAGCCGCCTGAAGCTGAACTCGGACGAGACGGAGGTCCTCATCCTCGGACCCACTCCCTCAGCCTGGGACAACTCCTGGTGGCCGACCACACTGGGAACAGCACCGACACCCACCGACCACGCACATAACCTAGGATTCATCCTCGACTCCTCCCTCTCCATGTCGAAGCAGGTCAGCGCCATCTCCTCCCCCTGCTACAACACCCTCTGCATGCTCCGCAGGATCTACAAGTGGATCCCGACCGAAACCAGAAGTGACACAGGCCCTCATCAGCAGCAGGCTGGACTACAGCAACGCACTCTACTCAGCCATCCCAGCCAAACACCTGCATCGACTACAACACATCCAAAACGCCTCCGCCCGATTGATCCTCAACGTCCCCCGCCGCAGCCACATCACCCTGCACCTGAGAGACCTACACTGGATCCCCGTCAACAAGAGGATCACCTTCAAGCTCCTCACCCACGCACACAAAGCACTCCACAACGCCGGACCGGCCTACCTGAACAGCAGACTCAGCTTCTACACCCCCACCCGCCAGCTCCGCTCCGCCAGCCTCGCCCTCGCCGCTGTCCCCCGCATCCAACGAAAGACCTCCGGCGGCAGATCTTTCTCCTACCTCGCCACCAAGACCTGGAACACCCTCCCGACCCACCTATGGCAGACCCAAGACCTACTCACCTTCAGAAGACTCCTCAAGACCTGGCTCTTCAAGAAGTAGCGGCACCCTCCCCACTCAGCACCTAGCGACCCTCACGGGTAAGTAGCGTGCTTTACAAATTCTTTGATTGATTGATTGATTGATTTCAGCTTAAGGAGATAGCTGGTTGACACAGCTCTGACCTGAGGTTCGAAATACAGGTTGGAGTCTAATTTGGCGCCCAGATCTCAAACCACAGAAGATGGGGTGGTGGGTGCCTAGCTCTGCAGGCCACCAGTAGTAAGCTTCTTGGTGACAGTGCCAAAACAGAGCATCCCTGTTTTGTCATTAAGGCAACTAACATTAATCTATTCACCAACAGTCCTCAGGCATCCCTTGAAAGTAGTCAAAGCTCCCTATTCCTTCTCCTGGAATGAAAGCATCAAAGTGGTTCTTATGCGGGTTTGGCAGTGCGGCGGCTGGGTGATACTACGGCTGCACTGCCAAACTCATAATCGAGCCCTTAATGAATATTGTGAAACTGGTGAATAAAATAAGTCCTAAAAGTCCAGATCGGTGAAAGTAAAGAAAATAAAGTTGTATAAGTCCATATCAGTGAAAGTGAGAGTTCTGGTGAATAACCTGGTATATCTACCAATGGTGGTGAGACAGTACTGTTGAAAAGTGGGGATCAGAGAGAAAATCTCTTGTAGAGTCAAAGTCAAAGACATGAGTGGCAGGAAGAAGAAGTAGTCTCTGATCCATAAAATGAATGACAGGAGTTAAACATTTAAGGCACAAGAACCACCAGAGAAAGCAGTTCACAGTGAACACTGCAGTCAAGATTGATCAAGGCTCAAGCTTATCAGTGAATGGATAAGCAATGTAAAGAGAGAACACAGAAGGGAAAAAGTAATTGAAAAGAACCTGCAGAATCTGAAAAAGAAAGCACTGACAACCAGAGAACCAAGAGAGACTACAACCAGTCAATGACAATTCTGAAGTAATCAAAATAGTGGAAGTAAATTACCTGTTGCTAAAAGGCCAGCTAGAAATAGAACACCAAATAGAATGTATGCATCAACTGTCTGGGTATATCTAGCTATAATTTCAGAATGAGAAGAATGGGAGTCCGAGATCTACAGTCCAATAAATGGGTGCCAATATAGTCCCGAACAGGAGTTTGAAAGTGAATCACCTTGTAAGCTTTTAAAGACTGTAAAAATTAAACCTTCAAACCTTCCAGTTGAAATAAATGGAGAAGAAAATATTAAGAGCATAAACAGAAAGTACTTTTTGAACAAAAAGAGAAAAGACTAGTTTTAAGTTTTGTTTTAGATATTATTTTGAAAGAAATGAGGAAATGAAGTCTATTGTTGTTTTAACAAAAGGTTTGATTAATATTTGTATTTTTGTGCTTTACGATAACTTTTTAGGGTCTGATTACAAGTTTGGCAGGCAAGGCTACTCCGTCACAAAAGTGACAGATATCCTGTACGCCTTATTATAATCCCATTATATCCTATGGAACTTGTAATACAACGGATAGGATATCCGTCTCATTTGTAATGGAGTATCCCATCTGCCAAACTCGTAATCAGCCCCTTAGTCTGAAAAGGAAAATGAAAACAGGAAATGCCGAAATATTATTGCTTTCAATGCTCTATTAACAATCTTAATAGTGTTAGCTGGCCAGTTGCTGTGTTTACTATCTGCAATGGGACCTTTCTTCACACGTGATTAACTAACTACTGCACACATTGTAATGAATCATGGCACATTCAATCACTGGAGTATTCTGGCATTATGAAGGTCAGGAATTCCTTTAGTTATACTTTTCTCCCTTCGCTTCTTCTGTAGGTGATGGTGTTGTTTATATCCAATTTCATGTTCAGTGATTTTTACTATATTTAATGATAATTAATTTTTCTCTCCTTACTTGTTGGTTTTTAACGTGTCATTGGAGGATTTGGCTATCCTGGAGAATAAAGAATCCAACAATGGTATTAAATAGGGTTACATTTTTGAAAATGATTGCACATATTAAGTAAGTAATAAAAACTATTAAACAGGGGTATATGTGTGGTTTGAGTGAGGAACATTGATATAATGAAAGAAAAATAAAGATAGTGAGAGACTGAAGAGTTAAAAAGGATATTAGAGAATAAATTATGTAATAAGAAGAATTTAGATTTTCAAATTTACATCCTAGATTGAGAATTGAGTTAGGAAGAAGAGTTAAAATGTGGTGGATTGTTGTGACCCTATTGAAGGTGTCAAGGCTGAATTTGTGGTAGAAAGTGAGTGTGAAAGGAGTTTTATTGTAAGCGGAGATTATTTGATTGATGGAGAGCCCATTTTGAGAAAAAATCATTATGTGTGTGCTAATACTGCTTAATTTAACCTGCTGAGAAACTGAGTTGGATATTGTTATCTTGGTTTAGTGTGTCCTAGAGTTTATCATATGAGTGAAGTAGATGATGGAGTTAGTTTAAGTAGAGTGAAACAAGGATTTGGAAAGGTAGTTCTGGATATATTAGGTGCTATTATTCCTCTAATGGAAGTGGCAATGAATGATGTGAAAATGAGATGTTGATCTACACTGGTAGATAGACTTTGTCCGGGAATGGTTTGAGCACTAACTCAAAGAAATTCTGAACTAATTGCTTTTAAAGCTATGGTAATGCAGAACGAACAGCTTAGCACTGGATATCCTTCTTGCAAAGGGAGGTGGTATTTGCAAAGAAAGTACTAAATGTGAAGAGGTGTTGTATTTTCATCCCTGATAATAGTCCTATTGGTAACATTTACAATACAAATTTCACTAACATTTCTCATGAATTTCAATCCTTTGAAAGAGAATGACTTAGGGGACACTGTAGTATCCAGGGTTAGTGAGATAGGAAAGTGTTTTAGTAAGGTTGTTTAATAGCTTGATTACTTGGAGGGGGGATCTTTATGCTCAATAATAATCCCAGTAATAATTTCAATGATGTGCGCAATAATTCTGTTTCATTGTTAATATTTTCAGGGTGTCTAATTAAAAATTGCAAATGCAAGAATAACGAGACATGATTAAAGAGGAAATGGTACAAAAATAAGGAGATGGAGAATATCAAGGATTATATTTACAACCAGTTAAAATTGGAGGAGGAGAGTTCCAGAAAGAAGCAGACAGTAATGCAGACTGAATAAATTCATGATTAATAAAGTTTTATCAATTGTTTTATTGAATAATCAGTGGGGCATTTGTTAAGTTGTTTTTCTGGGTTTCTATTTTGTACATCAAAATTAATTATTACCTTGTCATTTTACAAATGAATTTATGTAGACATCGGAAGATCTTCACACATGCCTCTAAATAAGAAAAAAACAAAATAATAAAACCAAATAATCATCATAGAGCTAGAATGAGTTAGAGCTAAATCCTATGTTATGACCCATCAATCTAATAGTTATATTATGAGATAGAGGGGAACACTCACACATAAGGTAACTAATTCTTCATAGGTATTGTATGGACAACAAACATGGTCTACATATCATGCAGTGATAGTGCCAAACCCAGTAAAATCAAAACAATAGGCTGTAAATATAATCAATGATGGCGTAAATTGGGTATTTATACAAATATTAAGTTATCTAGTCACAAATAAAACAGCAATGAAACTGCCAAGTCGGAGCTTACAAATAAATAAAAAATACCAATGAAAAATAGGAACAAGAATGGGTCATTTATAATATATTATTTAATATTAGAGAGTTCTCCAATGAATTTTATATTGCACTTAAGCACTTTGACACAATGGGAGAGGGCGACAACAAGTGATGCACTTTATATTATCAAAATTATATGCACTTGAATTCTATGCGATCAGTTTGCACATGTATATAATACAAGATGAACTACAGTGCAACATTGAATTATAGTCACTTTAGTTAAGGTTCAATGGGAATAATGACATGAAGGAGTTTAATGTATTATACAGATATACCGAAAGATGATAGAACCAATGCCTTTGTTCTCCCAGAGCAGTATTGTAAAATGTGTAAATAAGCCAAAAGCAATCAACAATGTATTGTAATAATTGTAACAATATTATCAATATTTCTGCTTTTAGGTTTTTACCACATTAGTGAAAAGAAAGCAATGAATTGATATTGTATCCGTGTATCTTTTATGTCTATGATTGCATATTTTGCACCTGGCACCTGTCACTTTAAAAAGATCAAACTGAAGCCTTTGCGCTTGTCATGTGATCAAGGCTCGCAAGAGCCGAAACGCGTAATGGCTGCATTTGAATAAAATAGTTTTGCACTAACTTGGTTTTCCGTGCCCGTCTGTGAGGAAACTTGGAGGAAGCTACGGAATCAACGATATATATATATATATATATATATATATATATATATATATATATATATATATATATCTATATATAGATATATATATATATATATCTTTTTTTTCACTGAAAAAACCATAGGTTTCAAGGGTGTTATAGTTAGCTGGACATTTCCCTCGTACAAAACCCTAGAAATTCCCCTGTTATAGTTAGTTCAGCTAACTATAACTCGCGCCCCCGCAATGCACTGCTGATGACGTCACATATTACATCAGTCATGACATGGTCAGTGACATCACTGATGACATCTCAAATGACATCACTGATGACATCACTGATTACGTCATCTAGTGACTGTGTGTTTCTGTAAAGTTTAAATATGTTTTATATATTTATAGTGAAAGGCCTGTGGAAGAATGAGTGGCTGTACAAGTGTGTGAATGGATGATTTTATAGGTGCATAACTGACTCTATAAGTGAGTCATTAAATGTATCTTACTGCAGTCTATTGACTAAACTGTGTGAATGTCTGTATGTTTCTGTCTGTTGGTGTATAAGTGGCTGCATGGTTTTGTGAATAGCTATATGAGTGTCTATATGGGTTATTGATAGGTTGTCCGAGTATCTGTATGGGTGCCTGAGTGTTTGTGTGGGTAGGGTGTGTGTGACTCTGTGCATAGATGTGTGAGTGGGTGATTCTATGGGTGCATGGTTTTAAGAGTGCATCTGTGATGAACTGCATGGTTGAGTAAGTGTATGTATGGGTGTGTTAGGGATTGAATGTATATCTCAGTGGTACATTTGTGACTAACTACATATGTGAAAGGCAGTATATATGCGTGTAAGAGTATATAAGTGGGTATATGTGAGAGTGTGTGATTGTGAGAGTGGCTGTATGGATGAGTGTGTGCTTGTATCAATGATTGTATAAGAGCGTCAGAATGTGGTACTATTTTTATGAGTAAGTGAACTTGAGTGTGTATAACTGCATAGGTGAGTAAATGGGAGTGTAATTAATTATTTACATGACTGACTAGGTGTGAGAGTACCTCTATGGATGATTGGTGGTGTGTGAGTGTCTATGTAGGTGTATAAATGCATATGATAGTCTTGTACGGAGTGACTGTAAGTATTAGTGACTGTACAGGTGAATGAGTGGAGGTGTATGTAGACCTAAGAGTTAATAAGTGGGTATGTAGTTATTGGTATTGGAGTATCTATGGTTTTGAGAATGGACGTCTGAAAACGGTTAAATTAGGGTGTGAGAAGATGCAGTAATTTATCACATGGATTTATTTATTTATTTATTTATGTATTTAAGCGATTTATAAAGCACGCAAATACCCGTGGGTGTCTCGGTGCTATGATGGATGATGTCATCAGTGATGTCATCAGTGATGTCATTTGAGATGTCATCAGTGATGTCATCAGTGATGTCACTGACCATGTCATGAGTGATGTAATATGTGACGTCATCAGCAGTGTATTGCGGGGGCGCGAGTTATAGTTAGCTGAACTAACCGTAACAGGGGAATTTCTAGGGTTTTGTACGAGGGAAATGTCCAGCTAACTATAACACCCCTGAAACCTATGGTTTTTTCAGTGAATTTCTAAGGTTTTTTAATTGCCAATTCCTAACTGTCTATAACGCCCCTGAAACCTTTGTTTTTTTCAGTGAATTTCAAAGGTTTTTTAAATGCCAATTCCTAACTATAACGTGCATGAAACCTATGGTTGTTTCAGTGAATTTCAAAGGTTTTTTAAATGCTAATTCCTATCTATAACTTTTCTCTGAAGATATCATGTTTAATGATTTTGATTGGATTTGTATACTTTTCAAATTCAGTGTGTCAATTTCATTCATAAAATTTTTTTTAGAATAGTTTTTTATCACCATTTTTTATACTTATTTTTTCAATTAATTCTTTTAAAAATTCAAAAATATTATTTGAACTTAATGGGTTTTTCAAACATATTTTTTTGTATTTTTCAAAATATTTTTTTAACTATATGTGCAAAACTTTATTTTATATATTTTTTTCAATGTTTTTGGATCCGCGCACCCTAAGCACACCGTTCCCGATCCCTACGTGATAGCATCCGCGCATGGTATGCGTTTAGTGCGCGATCGCAATGCGACCGGTACGCGACTCCCAGCATATACGCGACACGTTCGATGTACGTAACGCGATGTTTACGCGCTTCCGCGATGCGTCATCTGCGCCTGTGACGCGGTAGGTGCGCGGATCCCTCGAAATATTTAACATTTAAAAAACATATATATATGTATTTCATACGAATATTAATTGAAGACAAACTCTAAACTAGTCTTAAAACTAATATATTTTTACATCTAATCCTATATTTTTTTTTAATTCAATTTCGCGGATGCGCGCTGGGTGCGTGATGCATAAGCGCAGGGTGCGCGGATCCCATGTGACCTGCAAAAAAATAGATTTGATTGGTTCATTACACTTCCTCTTCTAACTATTGAATGACCCCACCCATTTCAATCATTCTTCTTTGACCTTCTTTAAAGCACCATCTCTTTGGAGAGAAGAAGATTTTTTTAGACTAAGTTTACACTTAGCTCTAAGTTTTTTCAACCAAAAATGGCTTCAGGGCAGCAGGCATCACCTGCATCTCCTCATACTTCTGAGGATGAATTTTTGGAGGAGGCACCACCCAAAGAACGTTTTTCTTCAGTGGTGTGGACATTTTTTAATTTTCCCGAGGGGCAGAATAAAACCAATGCCACCTTGGTCACGTGCAAGATTTGCAAAAGAGTCCTGTCGTGAGGGGATCCTAACAAGAAATACTCGTACGGCACGGCAAGTATTATGAATCACATGAGGACCCTTCATCCGAACAATCTTGCACGAGAAGAGTGCCGACGGATGAGAAACACTCCTGCTCCTGCGCCTTCCACCTCATCGCAGCCGAGCACATCAAGAGTGCATCCATCAGCCCAAACCTTGGACATCCGTCCTCAATTTCAATTTTTAAAAGTGCTCTGCACTAACTGCAATGCGACTTTGTGCTATGGTGAGCAGTCGATTGATCTGATCTGCCGCCGCCAAGAAAGTCACATTTGCTAGTTTTTTTTTACTGTTCCCTGAAGTTCATTGTTTGGTTTCTCCTGTTTTTGTTTTTGTTTTTTTTTTGCAGAAAAACCAAAAAAAATTAGAAAGTTGTTCAGAAAACCCCCAAAAAAATTATAAAAGAAGAAAGAAGAAAAAAAAAGTTCTTGTAAGAACTAACTTTCCTGGTTTAAAAAAAGAGCTACATTTCTTTGTTAGTGTGTGAAAGTTTAGATGAATGTATGTGTAGTACGTAATTGACTGAATGAATGCATTAGTAGCATATGGTGAATGTATAAGTGCAGAACTATGAGGAAGTGCAGCAGCATCACACAGTAACCTCTTTAACTGCAGTGTGCTGTAGTACTTCCGAAGCACAGGGATGCAACATATGTACATAAATATGTTGCAAATCTATGCTTCTGTCTGCACAGCTGCTTAAACTGCAGCCATGTGGTGACACTGGCACCCTTGCACCATAGTGCAAGGATATCTGTGTCATGTGCTGTTTGTTTTTCAGCAGGAAGACACACCTTCCTGCACAAAAACAATGAGAAAATGCATTTTTTTCCTTCAATGTATGCTGAACATTTCAGCATGCATTGGAGATATAAAAATGTGGAGAAATGAAAACAATTCTCCTTGTTGTGCTTTCCTACACCAATTTTAGAATGGTGCACCATTCACACACATATCGATATTTATGATTTCTGATAAATCTAGACATGTGTCTTGTTCTATGAGTATTAAGTGCAATCATGCACAACAACACTTATAGAACACCATTTCAACACAAAGTGATCTGCATGATGAGGTTGTATTTACATGGAGTATAAAAAGTGCACAGAGTGCCTTTTCCTCTCTTTGTAAATATGAAAGAGTATCTTACACAATAACTATGTTACAAAAAGTGACATAATTCCGTTTTTAAAATTCCTTGCGAATGATAAAAGGTAAGCACAGAGTTTTGTCTGCAAAGATGTTCAAAGAAGAATGATTGAAATAATTGTGGTCCTTCAATAGCTAAAATAGGAAATATTATGAACCCCTCAAATCTCTTTTTTGCAGGTCACATGATATCTGATTATGGTCAGATTGCAAAACTACATAGGTATAAACAGAGTGTTTTTAGAAACATATTTCAACTTTGTAGCTTCTTGCAAACCTCCTCATTCTGCATATTGAGACTTAGTTAAACTTACCTTCACAGTAATAGGAATGAAAAATGGTACACATTTTTTTCACATTTTCATTCCAATCTAAATTCATAAAAATTGCTTATTTTAAAATTTGGATCTGTGAAAGAAAAAAAAAATTATAACATGTAATAATAATTTTTTTATAACACAGCATAATTTCCACAAAGTAATTTGTTTGCCTTTTTCGCTGTTGTCAGAATATATTGAATTTCACTAGAAATACTGATTTCAATCGTACTCATCACTTAACAGCGGGCAAAAAAAAAACAATCAGAAAGATTGTTAAAAAAAAAACCAACATACTATTCTCAGTAAAATACCAGAAAATACAAATCATACATATATGAAATGCTTACAGATGAAAACATTTTATAACTTTAACTTATAAAAACTGTAAATGTTGCCGCATTAAAATAATCACCGAATAAATGACCACCAAAAAGTCCATAATTCAAAAATATACCTTTCCTTGAGGCCAAATGGTATTTTTGCACTTCTTCTTTATGTAAATTGTCCAATGATAGTCCAATTAAATTATAATAATAAATTCCTCAGAGAGTGAATTATCTTCCTAAAACTTTGGCTTTAAAAATATTGGGTAGGAATTTGGTAATTCACTAGGCAAACGTTGTTTGAAAACCAACTGGACATCATTACAAAGTGTCCAGCCTTTCTCACATTTTAGATAGGCAGTGTAATGTCCAGATGTGGTGGAAGGACCATCATGGAAAATTATGGCAATTGCTACAAAAGTCCTTCCTGATATTGATAGTTGTGCTGCTACAAATTGTTTTATTAAAGTATCCAATTTTCTTCCATCAGCTGCACAACGTTGCATCATTAAAATTATGTATTTTCCATATTTTGTTAAGAATAATGTGCATAACATTTCTGATTTACATTGGCTACACTCCATGTTTTGAAATGCACCTTTCACTAATTTATTGAAAGACACTGATTTACAGTCTGGTAATGTTAAATACAGAAATCTCTCAGTGTCTACATTGGTGCTACATGTATACATGCAATTTTCACAATAATGTTCCGATTTGTAAGAAAGGCCAAAAATATTTTCTATTCCTACAACTTCATTTTAAAAAATGGTAAGCATATACAATAAAAATTCCTGAGCATCTTGTTGGATATTTTGTGTAAATTGTGTAGAACCAGAACACACATCCAAAAGACTACGAACATCTGAAACAGATTGTATTTTACTTCTATCTGTTGTCAATTTTTCATAAACTGAATGCAACAGAGAACAAAATCTTTTTTGCCGATTCTCCATAATTTGTTCTTGCAAACCTTCAAGATGAAAAACAACATTGACCCCTACATTAGCATACCAGTTGACACCAGAACTATTTTCAAACTGATAACCAACAATCTCTCCAACAGTGTCCAATTTCTTTTTACCTGCAATCACAACATTATCTTGTTCTTTTCTTTTCTTGCCACCTTCAGAACAGATATTCTCTAACCTTCTTTTTCGACCAACCACACGCTTTTCAAATACAGGATATTGACCTAAATTTGGAGCATACACCCTTCTTAACCTATTATACTCTTTTACACAGTTTGCATCTGCAGTAACCTTTGTCTCATCAAAATCAATCAAAAACAAACCAGATAATGTTTTGACTCGCGACAAAGCATCATATGCCATACCCTCTTTAAATAAGGTAGATCCAATGTTCACCAATGCACTGTCTACACTTAATCCTTGAGATTTATGAATAGTCACTGCATATGCCAGAGAAAATGGAAATTGTTTCCTACGGACATATAAATCTTTAAAAAGCAAAAAACAAACTGAACAACGACCAATTTCTTTAACTTCATCAATCTGACCAAATTTAATTTTTAAAAATTCAATTCCTTCTTTTTTCTGATAATTCACAAAATCCACCACTTTGCCCATTGCACCATTAACGAAACCTTTCTCTACATCCAAATTACGCCTTAAAATTACCCGACAGTTTACACACGCATACAGGGTCTTTTCCAAACCAGCAGTTTTAGATATTTTTTTTTCTAAACAATCCAGTTTTTATCTCAACTTACCCGACAAAATAAAAGTGATTCCTTCATGCAGTATTTTATCGATGGCTTCCATTTTTACAATTTCTTCATTTTCCAGTTTTAATAATTCTTCGTTGAATATTGAACACTCATGCAGTGTTAGCATTAAGCAAATCACTGACTTATTTTTAGCAATTTCCATGTACACTTTTGCAGGAACTGCATTTTCATTTGGAAAGACATTGCAAAGTAATCGACTCTCCAAAGCTTCTTTCCCTTGTTTTGAAAGAATTCCAATTCTTATATCTTGAAGAATACTTCCATATTCAGCATCATTTGCCTGTCGCATATTTGTTGTCAGTTCTTTGTATTTAAAATTACTCCAAATGTTCACATTACCAACACTGCCAAAAGACTTTCTGGAATCTTCATGGGCAAGTGTTTTAAATACCGGTTCTCCTTTTACCGGAGTCAGTTGCAGTAGATCTCCAAAAACTATGACGTGTTTTCCTCCAAATAACATGTCATACTCTGTTTTAAGAATTTGCTGCATTCTTAAATGCACAAAGGCAAGCATCAAGTTTGAAACCATGCTCACCTCATCAATAAATAGAAGTTTGATTTTCTTCAGGACTCTTGAAACTTCACAACAAGCTTCTCCAGATAGCTTGTGGTATTCCAATTTGTTCTCATGCTCTACTGGTAGCATTAGTAAATGATGTAAAGTAATTCCTTTAATGTTATGTGCTGCCAACCCAGTTGGAGCAGTGACAACACAAGACAAATGCGACTCAGTTGTTTTTTGCAGATAACTTGTAATTACTTTAATTAAGAAACTTTTTCCTGTTCCAGCTTGACCACTCACATACATTCGGATAGGTTGAAATGATATACATGAGCACCCTCTCTTTTCATGAAGCAATCCATGGTCAATCTGCTCTTTCACTTGCTGATATATTTGTTTCTGTTCAACATTTAGTTGCTCTTCCAAGTTTCCTAACTGTTTTGCATCTTCTTGTGCTTGATACATTGCTGTTTCCACCTCATTCATTGCAATCGCTGCTTCATTTTCAACAATTGGTTGTCCTAGTGGATCTTGACTCAGTGCAGCAGAACTTTGACTGTCGTGAGAACTGTCTCTAGCAATCTCAGCTGCAATTATAGCTTCTTGATCAATTTCATCATTCAACATTTTGAAATAATTTGCGAAAGCGCTGCATTGTATGCTATCTTTACAAGCATTAAATTAATCTTCATAGCTGGGAAAATCTCCAAGTAATTCCAGTTCTGAACGCCATGGTTTGAACATTTTCAAAAGGGCTAAATAGTAAAACTCCCTTTTGTCAGCAGTGTCGCAACTCAGTTTTCTGTGATTAATTAAATTTCCTTTCCTTTGTTTCACCAGACATCCTTCGGAACCAATCACTCCATATTTTCCATCGTTGATGTTCTCTGTAGTATTCCGTTTAAAAGTGTAGTTTTGCAGCACTTCATAGAGACACATGTTCTCAAGATGATGACTTCTATTTGGATAGTATGTGTCCAACATATTGGTTTTCAAAATATCTGTACTTTCAGGGTCATTTTCTGCTAAATATTCAATTTCTTGAACAGATCTCAGTACCCGATTTCGCATTCCTGCAAGACCTAGACTCACCCAAATGATTCTTCTACTTTTGGAATATAGACTTGCAGATGATAACCGATCTAAATATTCATATGCTCCAATTTCACGATGCGATAACATCTTCAAACTGAAACTGTATAATTTCTTACTTAGAGTCTTCTCGTGAGAAATCTCTTCCCACATTTCTTTCAATTCAGTCTTTTCTGATTTAGTAATGTAAGACGTTACATATCGAGCAACAGCAATGGAATTGTCCGCAACATACTGAATATCCATGTTAGCGTTCCACATGGATAAAATAACTGGATTGTAGTCATTTATGTATTTTGATTCTTCGCTTCTTCTTAAGTTGTAGGTGTTTTTCGGAGACTTTCTTGGGATGGTATGTCGTACAGCTGACATAAAACTGTTCACTTTTCCTTTGGATAATACAGGACGTGGAAATCCAAAACGACATTTGGTATAGAACTTATCCTTTGACTTGTACTTTCGTCTACAGTATTTTCCACACCTTTGGCTTTGAAATCATAAGACTTGTTGTTTTAAGTTTTTGTCTTCTCTGCTATTTGGAAGAGCACATGTAGCATAATCTTCAATGAAAGACAAAACAGTTTCATCTGAATCTGTTCCAAATTTGGGGGCGTCCTTGACCCATAACAACATATGTATGTGAGGAGCACCTCTTGCTTGATACTCCTTTCTCCAAAAGAAATCCACAACTTCTCCAAGAGGAGAATTCTTTTTTATTGCAGATGAAAGACATCATAGCTTCAAATCTATGACTGAAATATCTGCATACATTGACAGGATCCAAAGAGCACAATTCTCCAGGTGTCTTGTATTCAATATTTTTTATATTGGAATTTGCCTCTTGAAGAAATTCAAGTAAATCATCCCAAGCATACTCAGCACAGCTTAGTGTAATGAACCATGTAGGAGTTCCAAAGTTCCGTAGCATACATTTCAGTTCTCCATGTTGACGGAACCAATATTCATTAGTCCCACGCTGACATGCCATCAGATTAATCAACTGAGATTCTAAATGATCATCTCTCTGATGCACTTTATCCATAAAATCCTTTGCAGTTACATTTTGAAGATGAATTCCAGTTTTTAAAATGTGATTTACTGCATATGAAAGTCCAGACATGTCACTTTCAAACAGAAGATGAAACATATAAGCGATACATTGTCGAAATCCTGGATCTTCTGCATATAATCTTGTTGTCCGATATTCAGATGCAGGAATCTGCACAGGACGTTCATCATATAGTCCACCTTTTCCTGTTGGAAACAACTGCGGGAAACAACGAGCTTCCAAGCTCTCTTCCCATACACTCATGGCACTTCCTGTTGCTTTTTTCATTTGAAACAACTCAATCGTATTCCCCATCACCTCTTTGGAATGAAGTGGATGTACACTGTAATGTTCATAGATCTCTTCACATCTGGACATGTCCACTTTTTCAATTTGTCCACTTAATGTTTCACTATCTTCTGCTAATCGTCTTCTCCAACAAACACATTTCTATAGTACTCATTATTTTTTAACAGATACAATGATGCCTTTTGCACTTTTCTAACATCCACTAACTCTTGCCAGATTTTCTTATTCTTAGTGGGACCACCATTAACTAGAATGACTAGTGGCTCATTTTCTGCATGATCTACATCAATAGTTTCAATATTTTTCCTTTAATCTAATGGTAAATACACAACCCTTCCTTTCAATCCTCTTTGCAACTCTGATGGAGGTAATTTACTTGTTTTGGGCTCCATACGAACAATAGCCTGAAACGGGTGAACACATTGTATGAGAATAGACTCATACGTATTTAAATCTATCAGCTCTGGAGGAATAGCAACCAACTCTAGATTATTATTAGGGCTCCCGGTTTTCCGTATTTACGGATTTATAAATATAAATACAGACGGAAATCGATATTTCGTTTGTCTATTTTTATATTTATAAACGGTAAAATACGAGTAAATGTTGCCGCTCTGCCGTGCCGTTTCTTTGCCACGCCCCCTGCTTCCAGGAAATGCCTTCCAGTCCCTTCCGATCTTCCAATCAGGGTCCTTTTGGTGCCCTCGTGTGGGCCTATGGGCTCAGGATCTTGCAGTGACGACCGGCCTCTTCAGCCAATCCTGGTCTGATGTAAGCGTCACTGTGTGGGCGTTTGGGCATGCCAACACCTCCAGTCCCTCCCTCATAACTTGTATCCTTACGGACCACCAGACGCCTTCCTGTTGCCACCATCAGCATTTGCTCTGTGCCAGCCCACCGCCATTCCTACTCGCCAGGTAAGTGTATTGCGACGACGATGGCGGAATTGTTTTTTTGCGGGTAATGACGTTTTTTAGAGAAGGTGAGGACAGTGAGTTGTGGCGAAATATATTCGCAACAAAAAACAACTCTAGTTAGTCTTGTCTTCCCAAGCTGAATTAACCACACAGGCACAGACTCTCCTGAACTTTCCTAAATGAGAAACAGAGCAGGTGATATGGTATGCAGGGGGTGTTTGTTGCCTGTGGGTGTGACAAAGTTTGAGAGGGTCGTGCAACCGTTCCGCGACAGCAATCTATGCCATTCTTTGTTCGGGAGTTCATTGCTGGGAAAACTGCAGGGAATTTGGGGTCTTACTACTGTGTGAGCATAGCAGTGTCTCTTGTGTGTTTGGCCATCCCGCCGGCTGGTTTTATCTGTTGGTGTGGGTGTGTGCCCCAGCAAACAGTGGGTTCTGTGTGGCTAGTGTTATCTGTTGGTGTGGGCATGTGCACCAGCGGACAGTGGGGTCTGTGTGGTTGGGTGCCCCAGCGGGTAGCATTGTTTGTTGGTGTGGGTGTGTGTGTGTGTCTCAGCGGACAGTGTGTGATCTGTGTGTCTCGGCGGGTAGGTTGTCTGTGAAGAGGTGCCCTGGCAGATACTGGTGTCTGTCGTCGTGGGTTGCAGAGATCAGTTGTGCACTCTCAATTGCCAGTCTTTGCGCATCATACAATATTTATTTTACTTTTTTACACTGGGAATACATTTTTACCCATGGAGGATCACCTTTCCCTTCACTCTCACGATGTTTGGCGGGCTCCAATTTTTTCCTGCCCATTAAGGCTACGGGACAAGTAACTGCATGATCACCTCTTGTGAATTTCGTGCTGTCATATCCCCTTCCATTTGACCTCGAAACACCCTTTTACAAGTGCAAATCACTTTGGGTTTTCAGTGGTCTTCACTTCATTAACAAACCAGAAAGAGCCTCAATGTCCTCAAAGTCTCTTGAAATGCACATGTGCTTGTACTACAATGGCAAAGTTTTCAGCTGGATGTATTGTGTTGACCAATAACAACCGGGCGCAGGTGTGCCTTGTCAATGTAAATAAATGTGGAAAAATACTAGCTGTAGCGTCGCCTTTTGCTTGTGGCAAAAATAAATATGGATAAATACAGAAAAAAAGCCCAAAAAATAAATATGGCTCAATACAGACGGAAATGGCAAAAAAGTAAATACCATAAAACCGGGAGCCCTAATTATTATGAACAGCTCTAGCAGGCATTTTATTCTCATCTAATTTGTTATAACAATATTTGCAAATACGCTGCTCACATCCCAAATCAAAACAATCCTCTACCAACAAATAAGTTGCAAATTCCATCCACTTATCATTATCTTCTATTTCACTTTTTAAATACAGATTGACACCCCTAGTCTGATTTTTATAGTGACTTCGCCGACAACAAATACAAGAAACATTTGGTCTTTCACCTGAAATTACCTTAAACTTTGTGATTTCATCCTCAAATTTTTCTGTAATTACGGGTTCTACATTGGCTTCAACATTTTGTTCTACTAATGTGTCAGTTTCTTCACTCTCTTGCTGAGGCCCAAAGTAACAAAACTCAATATCCCCACAGACCTGCTTCACATCTGATACTGACCCATGTAAAAGAGCACTGTTCAACTCACTTAACTTTAGTGCTGGACTTTTTGCATAATATAACCTTCTCACTAACTTCCGCATTTGAGTATGATGTACTGCCAGCATTCTGAAATGGTTAAAAACACTTTCACAAACTTTCCTAGAAAGACAAGCCAGAGAATGACCTTGCAAACCAGTATGTTTTCTCACTCTGCAAGGGTCTAGTCCTTGCAACAGCTTAATCTTTTGTTTTACACTTTTTTTAGTATAGGCTCATAAAAAACAACATAATTTTTCAATAGATTCCTGTCGTTCACTGCAAACACTACTGCAATCCCAAGTGTACACAGGGTTTTTAGCACGTCTCCCTAAAACTTCATCAGCTAACACTTCTTCTGCATTTCTTTCAACCATTTTCTCTTTCTCCATTGGACAACCATCACTAACCTCATAACCTCTACCACTGGTGTCAACTGCATACAATTTTTTTTCGCTCAGTGAATAACTTTCTTCATTAAAAAAAGGCTCTGAACTAGAACTGTGTTTCCATTCTCCCAAAAAAACATCACATATTTTTTTTTTATTAATAACTCTTTTCCTCCTACTTTTGGCCTTCATTACATATATTGGTTTATCTAGTGATCGAATTCTGTTTAACACTAAAATAAACAGTTTCCTTTTTACTTCAAAAGCCTTTTCCACAATGCTTTCAATATGCTTCTTCTTTTTATAAAATAAAGCTCTCTTTTTATATTTCTTCACATCTTTCAGCAAATTATGCACTACTCTCTTGTAAAATATTTTTTTGCGTAATTCCTTATACTGATTTTGTCTTCTTTTACCATACTTTATCTCCTTTGACTGAACATTTGCTTTTTTACTTTTCGTCTTATTTTGAATTTTTTTCTTACTTGAAAAATTCTCAGAAGATGCAGCATTATCTACATTCTGTTTGCTCCTACAAACATTTTTAATAAATTGCTTTGTGATCTTACCAGAAGATTTTTTCCTTTTAGCCACACTATCTTGTTCATTCAATACTTGTGGTTGATGTTTCTTCAAATAACCCTCCTGTCTCTGTTCTTTTCTTTTTCTTTTTTTTTCTGGCATAATTTCTCTATTTTAACGTTGAAAAACAGTATCTGTAAAAAAGAATCACAAATAAATGTATATTAATAACTTTCAAATTTACACTATTCCATTACTGTACAAACACATTTTATATAAAAACTGACTAAGAAACTATAGCCCTGAACCACAAGTGTGACAATGGTTAAAACACTACATGCATAGTGCATACTACTTTGAAGCAGTTCATGCCCTAAAGCCTACCTCACTAAAAGACTACATGGTAACTGACTGAATGATTACAGTACTATAAGGAGACATACTGGGTGAGTAACAGGGTGTTTGCTAGAAGTGTATGAATACTAACTGGGGAATTGAAGGTGTGCAAGACAACTGTGTAGGTGATTACAGGACTGAATGCATACTGGATAGGCATTTAAACTTAAAGCAGTCCATGTGCTAAGGCCTGGCTCACTGCATGAGTACTTGTGTACTGACTGAATGATTAGAGTACAGCAAGGAGAGTGCCTGGGTGAATAGGCTTTTGGCGTAGGGAATGGATTAGTACTTAGTACTGAATGGGTCACTAGAGGAATGCAAACGGAGTGACAGGATGTTTGCTGGACGGTATGGATACTGACTAGGGAATTGAAAGTGTGAAAGACAAGTGTCTAGGTGGTTAGAAGAGTGCATGCATACTGGATAGGGGTTTGAAGCAGTCCATGTGCTAAGGCCTGGCGCAGAGCATGAATACTTAGGCACTGACTGAATGATTAGAGTACTACAAAGAGAGTGTCTTGGTGAATTTATGAGTGTTTGGGTTTTGGCACAGTGAATGGATTAGTACATGGTGCTGAATGGGTCACTAGAGGACTGCAAAGGGAGTGACAGGGTGTTTCCTGGAAGTGTATGGATACTGAATAGGGAATTGAAGGTGTGAAAAACTACTGTGTACGTGGTTAGAGGACTACATGCATAGTGAATAGGCGTTTGAAGCAGTCTATGTGATAAGGCCTGGCTCACTGCATGAGTACTTGGGTACTGACTGAATGATTAGAGAACAGCAAGAAGACTGCCTGGGTAAATTTATAAGTGGTAGGCTTTTGGCGCGGGGAATGGATTAGTACTTGGTACTGAATAGGTCACTAGTAGAGTGCAAAGGGAGGGACAGGATGTTTGCTGGACTGTATGGATACTGACTAGGGAATTGAAAGTGTGAAAGACAAGTGTCTAGGTGGTTAGAAGACTGCATGCATAGTGGATAGGGGTTTGAAGAAGTCCATGTGCTAAGGCCTGGCTCAGTGCATGAATACTTAGGCAGTGACTGAATCATTAGAGTACTGGAAAGAGAGTGTCTTGGTGAATTTATAAGTGTTTGGGTTTTAGCACAGTGAATGGATTAGTACATGGTGCTGAATGGGTGACTAGAGGACTGCAAAGGGAGTGACAGGGTGTTTCCTGGAAGTGTATGGATACTGACTAGAGAATTGAAGGTGTGAAAAACAACTGTGTAGGTGGTTAGAGGACTACATGCATAGTGAATAGGCATTTGAAGCAGTCTATGTGATAAGGACTGGCTCACTGCATGAGTACTTAGGTACTGACTAAATGATTAGAGTTCAGCAAGAAGACTGCCTGGGTGAATTTATAAGTGGTAGGCTTTTGGCACAGGGAATGGATTAGTACTTGGTACTGAATGGGTCACTAGAAGAGTGCAAAGGGAGTGACAGGATGTTTGCTGGGCTGTATGGATACTGACTAGGGAATTGAAAGTGTGAAAGACAAGTGTCTAGGTGGTTAGAAGACTGCATGCATAGTGGATAGGGGTTTGAAGAAGTACATGTGCTAAGGCCTGGCTCACTGCATGAATACTTAGGCAGTGACTGAATCATTAGAGTACTGGAAAGAGAGTGTCTTGGTGAATGTATAAGTGTTTGGGTTTTGGAACAGTGAATGGATTAGTACATGGTGCTGAATGGGTCACTAGAGGACTGCAAAGGGAGTGACAGGGTGTTTCCTGGAAGTGTATGGATACTGACTAGGGAATTGAAGGTGTAAAAGGCAAGTGTATAGTATGTTAGAACACTACATGCATACTGCATAGACATTTGAAGAAGTCTATTTGGTACTTAGAAACTGACTAATTCATCAGACTACTTCTAGGAGAGTGCTTGGGTAAAACTTTTAAATGTTCAGTTCTGCCACAGTGAAGAGAATAGTACATGGTACTGCACCTTAGTGTCTAACCTTGACTCATTTTATCAATGCATAAGCAAAGACTAGCTTCTAATGCTACTAAAACTTGACAACATGACCGATTTTAAAAGAGTTATCTGTCAGCAAATACACGATGTTACCCAATCCTTCTCTCACAGTGGTTCCCAAATGCACACAGACTCACTGTGTGATTCTAGACAACAACCACTATCCCTAGAAGTTTACCAAAACTCATTTACTACTGTGGAAGTGGTAATGGAACTACACACAATCTACATATTTCAGGACTGCACTTTTGTGAGAAAAAGCCTGACTCATTTAATCACAGCATAAGAAAAGACTGCCTTCTAATGCTACTAAAACTTGACAACATGACAGGTTTTTAAACAGTTATCTGCCACCAAATACACAATGTTACCAAATGCTTCTCTCACAGTGGTTCCCAAATGCACACAGACTCACAGTGTGATTCTAGACAACAACCACTATCCCTAGGAGTTTACCAAAACTCATTCACTACTATGGAAGTGTTAAGGAAACTGCACACAATGTACATATTTCAAGACTGCACTTTTGTGTCAAAGCCGGACTCGTTTAATCAACGCATAAGCAAAGACTGGCTTTTAATGCTACTAAAACTTGACAACATGACCAGTTTTAAAAGACTTATCTGTCAGAAAAAATGTTAAGCATATACATTAAAAATTCCTGAGCATCTTGTTGGATATTTTGTGTAAATTGTGTAGAACCAGAACAGACATCCAAAAGACTACGAACATCTGAAACAGATTGTATTTTACTTCTATCTGTTGTCAATTTTTCATAAACAGAATGCAACAGAGAACAAAATCTTTTTTGCCGATTCTCCATAATTTGTTCTTGCAAACCTTCAAGATAAAAAACAACATTGACCACTACATTAGCATAGCAGTTGACCCCAGAACTATTTTCAAACTGATAACCAACAATCTCTCCAACAGTGTCCAATTTCTTTTTACCTGCAATCACAACATTATCTTGTTCTTTTCTTTTCTTGCCACCTTCAGAACAGATATTCTCTAACCTTCTTTTTCGACCAACCACACGCTTTTCAAATACAGGATATTGACCTAAATTTGGAGCATACACCCTTCTTAACCTATTATACTCTTTTACACAGTTTGCATCAGCAGTAACCTTTGTCTCATCAAAATTAATCAAAAACAAACCAGATAATGTTCTGACTGGTGACAAAGCAACATATGCCATACCCTCTTTAAATACGGTAGATCCAATGTTCACCAATGCACTGTCTACACTTAATCCTTGAGATTTATGAATAGTCACTGCATATGCCAGAGAAAATGAAAATTGTTTCCTACGGACATATAAATCTTTAACAAGCAAAAAACGAACTGAACAATGACCAATTTCTTTAACTTCATCAATCTGATCAAATGTAATTTTTAAAAATTCAATTCCTTCTTTTTTCTGATAATTCACAAAATCTACCACTTTGCCCATTGCACCATTAATGAAACCTTTCTCTACATCCAAATTACGCCTTAAAATTACCCGACAGTTTACACATGCATACAGTGTCTTTTCCAAACCAGCAGTTTTAGATATTTTTGTTTTCTAAACAATCCAGTTTTGATCCCAACTTACCCGTCAAAATAATAGTGATTCCTTCATGCAGTATTTTATTGATGGCTTCCATTTTTACAATATCTTCATTTTCCAGTTTTAATAATTCTTCGTTGAATATTGAACACTCACGCAGTGTTGGCATTAAGCAAATCACTGATTTATTTTTAGCAATTTCCACGTACACTTTTGCAGGAACTTCATTTTCATTTGGAAAGACATTGCAAAGTAATCGACTCTCCAAAGCTTCTTTCCCTTGTTTTGAAAGAATTCCAATTCTTCATGGGCAAGTGTTTTAAATACCGGTTGTCCTTTTACCGGAGTCAGTTGCAGTAGATCTCCAAAAACTATGACGTGTTTTCCTCCAAATAACACGTCATACTCTGTTTTAAGAATTTGCTGCATTCTTAAATGCACAAAGGCAAGCATCAAGTTTGAAACCATGCTCACCTCATCAATAATGAGAAGTTTCATTTTCTTCAGGACTCTTGAAACTTCACAACAAGCTTCTCCAGATAGCTTGTGGTATTCCAATTTGTTCTCATGCTCTACTGGTAGCATTAGTAAACGATGTAAAGTAATTCCTTTAATGTTATGTGCTGCCAACCCAGTTGGAGCAGTGACAACACAAGACAAATGCGACTCAGTTTTGTTTTGCAGATAACTTGTAATTACTTTAATTAAGAAACTTTTTTCTGTTCCAGCTTGACCACTCACATACATTCGGATAGGTTGAAATGATATACATGAGCACCCTCTCTTTTCATGAAGCAATCCATGGTCAATCTGCTCTTTCACTTGCTGATATATTTGTTTCTGTTCAACATTTAGTTGCTCTTCCAAGTTTCCTAACTGTATTGCATCTTCTTGTGCTTGATACATTGCTGTTTCCACCTCATTCATTGCAATCGCTGCTTCATTTTCAACAATTGGTTGTCCTAGTGGATCTTGACTCAGTGCAGCAGAACTTTGACTGTCTTGGGAACTGTTTCTAGCAATCTCAGCTGCAATTATAGCTTCTTGATCAATTTCATCATTCAACATTTTGACATAATTTGCGAGAGCGCTGCATTGTATGCTATCTTTACAAGCATTAAATGAATCTTCATAGCTGGGAAAATCTCCCAGTAATTCCAGTTCTGAACACCATGGTTTGAACATTTGCAAAAGGGCTAAATAGTAAAAATTCCCTTTTGTCAGCAGTGTCGCAACTCAGTTTTCTGTGATTAATTAAATTTCCTTTGTTTCACCAGACATCCTTCGGAACCAATCACTCCATATTTTCCATCGTTGATGTTCTCTGTAGTATTCCGTTTAAAAGTGTAGTGCCACCTTGTCGTGTTTTGTGCCTTTTTTCGGTTTTCTTGTGCCTTGGTTCTACCGCTCTCTGTTTCCTGATTTGGCAGCAGAGACACCACTTTTTGTGTGTCGTTAGGTGAAGAAGTTAGGTGAAAGCCGAATGTTCTGATCAATGGGGCCAGAGATGAAATATATATATTGAACAGAATAGAACTCAGTGAGGATTCCTGAGGGGCCCCACAGAGAAGAGGGTAAGGTTTAGAAATAAACATGTCTAAGGCCACTGTTTGCTTTCTGTCTGTTAGGAAGGAGCACAATAGCTGCCAGGCCAGACCCTGTATGACGCACGCTGACCGACAGTCCATTGATAGACCATGGTGGACTGTGTTGAAGGCTGCTGAAAGATCCAACATTATCAATGCTGCATTGCCTCCCATATCCAATGCCTCCCTGATGTCTTCTGTGGACTTAATGAGCACTGATTTCGTACTATGGCCTTCCCTGAAGCCATAATGTGTTGAGTCTAAAATATAATTTTCCTGAATATAATTTATGAGTTGAGAATACATGGCCCAAAGGTAATGATGTGCATTTTTCCTGTGTTCTGATTTGCTAGAGAACTGATACTTTTGCTCACAGTATGATTTTGCAGTTTCTGTAATTTTCTATGCAAGAAACTTGTATCACAACCTCTTTATTTTGGGGATGAACCAGAGATTTTGAAGACTTTCCTGTTCTACTAGGGATGTTGTACAAATTCTTTCTAATTTTGCTGCTCATTTGCGAATTAGAATACTTCTAATTTTACATACTCTGTGTAACTTTGTATTTGAAAGCCTTCATGACATTGACTCTGTATCATTTATTGAAATTTTTGTATAGGAACTCCTTAACTTTCCATTGATTTAGAACTCAATTACTGAGTGGGCCCCTAACTTATTGAACTGTTTTACTCTGCTAACTTGGTGTTTAGGAAGGTGCCTTGATGCACACACAAATCTGTGGGAGAAACATATGGAATAAAAGTTTTGGGGTGTCAACATTTTGGATTGTCTAAATGTTGGGGTACTCCCACAACTCCTTTTTGTCTGTGGGAGACCAGGGTCTCAGAGCAGGCCCTGATTACATTCATTTGACCCATAATTGCCCCAAAAAATATGTGAGGTAATAGGCAGTATGTTCTTTGCTGAAGTTGTGATTTGAAGGATGACAATTCCTCTTTATAGAAACTTGTTGACACAGGATGCAGTAACTAGATGGAAGTCTATTGTCAAAACAGGGCTTTTTAACTATGGTAAGTAGCCTTTTGGGTGGGATGTAAAGAAAGGGGTAGGTGAAGAATAGGAAACCTTTGTTTTAGAGGAATAAAGCATGGCTCCTGAGTATGGATTTGGTATGGAGAAATCTAAATACAGGTGAATGTTTTTTCCAATGGCAAAACATAACAGCCTTATCAAAAGTAGTTATTGCAACATGTAAAATATAAATTGCAATACACCAATGAGTTTTTTAACCTTAAGAGAACTAGCATTATCTATTTAAGGTATAGATGGTGGTACTATATCCTATGTAATTGGTGGGTGTTCCTAACCTTGCACCGAGGTATTAAATTGCCCCTTGTCAGGATGACCATCCTATGCTCTGTTTTTGCATTCTGGGACTTACATTTTTCTTATTTCAATAACAAAAGCAGAACTATAGATCCAAGAAGGCAAAGAAAAGCAAACTGGTTTTATTGATAATACGGGATTTAATACCACTGGTCTGTGCCAATTGTCTTGGCATCCAAGCCTGTCTTAAATGTCTATCTATAAGGAGCTGATGTGAAAGATATTCCTCACCATCTCTATTGTTTACTTGCAGTGTCTGCAATGCTGGTGGATAAAAGGTGTGATGGTTTCAGAATAGATTGCCTACGCCGAAATGGGCAGAGATTGACCAATGACTGCCAAAACTCTGATTAACCTACCAGTTGTTCAATAAAAGTATGTAAGGCATTGGGAGGTGGGGATGGTGGACACCACTGACATGATCTTGCAGACCTTTCTGCTGGGATCTAATCTGTGTGACATAACAGGAGGCAAGAGACTGGTGGTGCTGACTTCCCACACTTGGCCGCTCTGGCTGCAGTTTACAATTTTACTTGATGTTTGTCTTCTAAGAGTGTGCTCTTAATGTGTGGAGCAGAAGTGCTCAACCCTGCTGTGGCGAAGGAGGGTTGTGATGCTATGCCACTATCCACTTGTGATATGCTGATACAAGTGAGGATGACACAATTTTCTTATTGCAGATATGATAACAGTAGAAACCTGTAATTAGAAAAGAAAACACATAACTTTATAGGGAGATAATACGAAAGTATTAGTATAAAGCATTGAATGCTAGTACCACAATAATTTAGCAAAGGAGAGATCAAAAAGTTGCTCGAATGCTATGAGGGGAAAGAGAGGGAAAGCGTACAATACGACCTCCCTTCCTAAACAAATATTAAAACAAGGTTTCCAAAGTTTTAAAAAAGGTGGAGGGGATTAGTTGTCACAAGTCGACAATCTTTTTTGTCTATTTGTTAGATCCTCACACAGCTTATTGGTGTCATGTTTCAATAATTGGATTTCATTCTGGTTCCTAAATACTAGGAGGGGCTCAGCCATATCCACACCGGCAGGGAGGAGAAGAGGCCTTAATAGATGCAAAGGTGACATGACATCCTTGACAATTGTATGACTACAGGGACATGACCCTCACTCCTCCGAAGTAGCATAACATCCTGAAAGTTCAGGGGCCCAAAGATGAGTACTTTGTGAAGAAAGGGCGATCCCGCCCTTGGCATGCCATATGTATGTTTCTATGTCATGTGTGTCCAGATTTAGTTAATATTTAGGTTAATCATAAATTAAGGTTGACATTATACTGGGGCACCGCATTGACTTAGTCCTGATGAAAACCCTGGACCCTTTTTACCTCGGGCTGAAACATGTCACAAATATTGGCAACAAGTCCAATGCTTCCTACTAAGAAGAAGGAGGAGTTCATTGTGATGCCCATTTAGTGGCCTCATCCTAGGATAGTTGCACTATTTCAAGTCTTCAAATTACCTACCAAGTACTATTTCCATGACTGAGATGGAAAAATCATCTTAGCAGCAGTGAAAAAATATCATTGTATTTGTAGAACTAAGGAGATGCAGGTGGCTGTCTGAGATGATGACATGAGCTTGGTCTGCAATCACTCAGCCACCCCAAATGGTGAATTTGGGTATCTGCTATGAGGAACTTGGGTGGTGGGCAGTAGCAGATAGTTACCAGCTCTAACTGTCACATAAAGCCTTATAAAATAGGGCTCAAGGGACTGAATGTACGCTGCTTCTTTCACCAAACAGTGAATTACTTTCCTATTCGCTCTCCCAAATGTTGTGTGTTGATTATATTGGTGTAGTCTAGGTGGAGAAGGAAGATCGTCATTGGGAGGTGACGCTTAGAACATATGGCGGACCAGTTCCTGAAAATATGCAAACCTTTTCCTTGAAAGAACTTGTCAAGTCATTACTCCAGGTTTTAGGGAACTCAGGCAGCCTGGCAAAACTTTCATGAAGTATTGCCGGTTTACTCCGGAACTTCAGGAACCAGGTACTGATGCAAGTACACTGGTGAAGGAAGTGGCCCTTAGGGGCCACCCGGGTTATCTACAACCACCTAATCGCCTTCCAAACAAACGAAGAGTCGGGCAGACAGTAGAGAATACAAACCAATGTTTTATTAGTAATACACTGCAGAGGAGTCCAGCAATCTGACCTGCACCCTAAGATGTCTGCTGAGGGCTGACCCCCAACACTCTGCAATGCATAATCATTCCTCCAAGAACCCCCAACCACGCCCACAGTGGAAAGTTACCGGCTCAGGCCGAACATGAACAAAGGGGGCACAGGGAGATGAGCTACCACCTGCTAGATGGGTACATGTTATCGTGGGCTCAAGGTTGTCGTGCTGGAGCTCGGCGTCTCCTAATGTGGGAGCAGAGTTAAACACAAGGATAGGTATGCAAGGGCAGAATGGCCTATTAATTAGTGAGACAGGATCCAACCTTGAGCAACTAAGGAAAATAATCACTGAACACGAGGTTCTGCTGAGGCAAGCAATACGAGTCATGAGGCCTAGTTCGGACACAGCTAGAGAGAGATTACGAAATACAAAATGGAGTCACATTCGCTAACTGAAGCTTGCACAGTACATGGATAACTCAGCTGGTTGCATGCACAGAATATGAATGGCTTCTATTTAGCCGCACACTGCTAACCTAATATAGCATATAACGGGTGACTAACGATAATGAGTTTTGCAAACCTAACAGACCCTCTTTTTAGCAAGGGTGGCTAAATGCTTGATTGGCGCTATCCAGTAGGGTCTTTACAATTCTAAACAAGGGAGAAAATAAACTTATAGTCACTCAAAGTGCAGGATATGTATATCAAAATATCTTTAGTATTCAAAAATACCCTCATCTATCAGCATCATATCCTGTATGTCCTGCATCATCATAGTGGAGACTTTAATATTTCATTTTGGCAATTTAGGGGTGGGGTGAGCTTGCCCACACAATAGGTACAGCATGCTGGAAGGCAGTTGACACATAGGCAGCATGTGAAGAGGACACCTGTGATAATTACTAGAAAAAGGAGTATCTTCCAACCCCAGGATGATAATAGCAGACCCCAGAACCACCCTGTCAAGGACCATGAACCATTATCCTGATGAATGTCAGATGCAAGCCTATGTAGCTACTGGATACCAGAATATACATTAGGGGCGTGGTCTGGGATGTAGATGCAGCAACTGCTGCCATTGACGCGACAAGCTCCACCCCTATCTGCAAGGATGACGTCTAAAACCATCCGATTTTGAAGAGCAACAGGCCTGATAGCCTGGAGCTCGGCTGTAAGTTTAGTGGGTATGCCTGCTGTAGTATTAATGACCCCCCTCTACAACCCTAGTGAGGCGGCGAAGGCTAAGATTGTTTTAAATAGGTCCCCAAAAGGGTACAATTCCCTTCATGGGATCGGTGAATTGCTGCAAAGTGGTATCCGTTTGATCAATATCTGCTGTGTGAATAACTCTCCTCACTCGGGACAATTATACACTTCTCCGTTGTAGTCTGTGGTCCTTGTGATAGTTGGATGGTGCAATATAAATGGCAGGTAAAAGAAAAGAGACATAACACCGACCAGACCATCCCCTAGGGAGCCTTGTATAAGCATGCGCTCCACAGATAAAGTATACATTAGGAGGCGTGAGTAAAGGCAGGCTATGAGTAGTATTTAATCGATATGTATAATTGCAGCAGCTCTGTCCAACCTGAATACTCCCAAAGCCTTCGGCACAGAAACTAGCTGCAGTATCGATCACAGGTACGGGCATAACTGTGACTCTACTGATATTTCGTGTATGGAAACAGTTAAAGTATTCAGAGACATTGAATCTCTGAAAATCCAACATTTCATCTTGCAACCATGTGACATTTTTATTATTGTCGTATACATTCATGCAAGCATTGGGATGTAAGGTCCCTCCTTTCCATCTGTTCCCGGAGTATAACCCTGGTGTACTACTATATATTCCAGAGCTGTCTCATAATCGGATTCCGTTATGTTCATAGCATCAGCATGATAATGAATATACACCATGGAAAGCAACTGGAACCACACCTCAAAACTATCTAAGTATGACAGGGGTAAGGACACTAGTAGGTCATTCTTGTGCATAACAGATGGGAGTAACCCACACACCCAGCAATTAGTTGTATTAGTCATATTGGGAACCTGATGAAGCATCTGTGCAAAAGGCATTTTCAACATATGTCTGTCTATGTCTTTCCTTATGCGGGCCATTGTGACAAACAGGTGCTCGGGTGGAACCGGGGTAGTCCCTATCAGAGTGTGGACTGGATGGTGTTCTTCTAAATACCACACCACCCCAAACAGTATGATCATTACAATGAGGAGGAAAATCACCACTACTATCTTACTCCTAGTAGACCAGCTAGACCAACCAGGACCATTCTGTTCTAGTGGTGGGGCCACTAGGGATGTTCCTCCCTCATGACAGCAGGGCCAAATGGGTAAATGGGAAGAAACCTTAGGAATTGGAGCCACAAAAATACAACCAACGAGAGGGGCACAAGTCACCCAGCGTCCGTCTAGAGCCTCGCTGGTAGGCTCCTATTGTTCATCAACGACGGTGCTATGAAGAACTTCCTCGAAGGGGCTGAGCCATTGCACCCCTTGCTGGAAACAAATCCTTCTTCTTTCAGGATAGGGCACCCTCCCTCCTTGACAAGTACCTTCAACTATCCTGTCCAGTGTCCATGGCAGTGCACCCGTTCAGCTTACCCTACTCTATCACCGGCACCTTAAGCCCAGTACCCACACCCTGGTCTCAAGTCCTTCCCTGACTGCTAGACTGTTCCTCCAGGGCACTGTCCTTATGCCGGGGGCATAGATTTTACCTGGTGACTCCAGGCATTGTTTCGTCGACAAAAAGGGGGTGAAAGTCAGGATCATATGGGCAGTGAAACTCAGACTCTTGTGGATCAGAAGTGGGAGAAACTGGGGTGGCCCTTATCTGCAGGGGGACAGCCTCAAGCAGGGCAGCATCACTCTCCTCGTCCGCCTGCGCCCACCTCAACTGAGCGTCAGAGAAGGGAACGAAGAGGGGCACCTGTTCCCCTTCCTGGTCAGCAATGCCTTCAAGTGCCCACTTATCGTAAGGAAGTGGGAGAGGGACCCGTTTAGAGTGGCTCCCATGCACACAGTGCTTTCGGCCGTTGAGTTTCACCGCAGTGCAAGTGGCAAGGAGGACCAACAGTGGCCCTTTCCAACGAGGCTCTGGAAGTTTTTCACCAATACGTAATCTATGGGCTGTAGCTCATGCCCGCTCCCCTCTGGTACCGTTCGCAGTGTCTCCTGGATCTGTTGATGAAGAGAACAAAGATCTTTAGTTAACTCAAGCAAATAGTCCACAAGTAAATGATAATCTATCTCAGAAAGGCACTTGGGCCGTGGGCCGTCCCAGATATTAGCAGGGCGGCAGAAGACCACTTTGTGTGGTGACAACCCTTTCCTAGAGTGTGCGGTCGTCCTAGTAGATAACACAGCTAAAGGTAACGCATCTGGCCATCGCAATCCTGTGCTTTCTTGTATCTTTGCTAACTTCAGTTTGAGAGTACCATTGTACTTCTCAACCAGGCCTGCTGACTGGGGGTGGTTCGCTGCATGAAACTTCTGCTTAATATGCAAGCCTTTACACACCAATTCGATGACTTTTGAATTGAAGGGACTTCCGTTGTCACTCCAAATCAAACGTGGCAATCCGAAGCATGGGAAGAACTCTTTTAAGAGTGCCTGCGCCGACGCCATAGCTGTAGTCTCCTTAGTGGGGTAAGCCTCAATCCATTTACTGAATGCACAAACCAATACCAGTACATATTTCAAGTTGTTGTCTCATTCTATTTCGATGAAGTCCATCTGGAGAACCTCAAAAGGCAAGGAAGGTGGTGCAAAGTTACCTGAGGGTGTAGGAGTACCTTTCCCAGGATTATGTATCATGCAGATCATACAGTGCTTCACTAGATGGGTGGCTACTTTGGAAATGTGGTCATTCTGCCACACTGCGTCCAACACTTTGCATATTCTCTTGTCACTAATGTGGGCTGGGCCATGGGCCATGGTAACCACAGGGAATACATTGGAATTGGGAAGCATCCAGAGCTGTTTCTCAGACTTGTCAGTCCAACACCCATCCTCATCCATACGCCCCGTACTCTCCTGCTATTGCCAATTCATCTAAGGTCGCCTCGCTTTGTATCTCCTTTATGTTTTCTAACGTGTCTTGAAACATTCCATTGTCTGGGACCCACCTAGCAGGACCTGCCACCAACATCTTTTTCATCTTTGACCTAGCTGTCTCTTTAGCTATTTGGTCTGCAAATGCATTTCCTCTCCCAACATCATCTGTTATTGCCTTGTGTGCACTACATTTTATTATTGCTAACTTATCGGGGAGCATTAGAGCTTACAAAAGTCTATGTATCAATGGGTCACTCTGTATTCTCAGTCCATGGGATGTCAAAAAACCTCTCTCCACCCAGTGGGCCCGAAATTATGGGCGACCATGAAGGCGTACTGGCTGTCAGTATAAATATTGACAGTGAGTCCCTCACTCAGCTCACAAGCTCGAAGGACAACCAGATCTGCAGCCTGGGCGGACAAATATGGGATATGAGATGTCTCAACTACAGTGTGTAACGGTGTAATTGCATTTGCTGCAGTGGTGGTGGTACCATCTGGTAGTTTGAAACAAGAGCCATCAACATATAGCTCCCCTTGGGGGTCAGATAGGGGAACATCCGTCAGGTCTACACGTCCCTTCGTCTCCTCTGCCATCCTGTGCACACTATCATGTGCATCTGTGTCATTGCTCATCGAAGGGAGGGGTAGTAACGTGGCTGGGTTCAGAGTGGCACATCTTTTGATGGTAATGTGCGGAGCAAACAAAGTGAGCTTATGTCCAATCAGACATGCACTAGTAAGGTGTTGGGTCTTTGTCTTGTTCAAAAGCGTATCCACAACATGGGGTACCATTACTGTGAGGTCAGTGTCAAGAATGAGCCCCGCCGATTGTCTGTTAGAAACCGCCACCGCCGCGTCGGCTCTCAGGCAGCTCGGGAAGGCTCTGGCGACGTTATCAAGAATGGCAGAAAAATAAGCGCAGGGCATTTGCTTACCACCAAAACCCTATGTTAGAACAGAGAGCGTGCAACCGTCCGCCTCGTGTACATAGAGCACAAAAGGTTTCTGGTAGTCAGGAGTACCAAGCACAGGAGCAGAACAAAGCGCAACCTTTAACTGCTCAAATGCTTGTTGGCATGCAGATGTCCAGGGCAGGGGTTCATACACGTCTTTGGTGGTCAGGTAGAGGAGGGGTTTGGTTAGAAAGGAATTATTAGGGATCCACTAGTGACAATACGAGGTAATGCCGATAAATGGACGTACTTCACGTTGGGTCCTAGGAACAGGCATATTAGTAATAGCATTATAGCAGCTATGCGCTCAGGTGTTAGTCTGCGACCCTCTTTCGACAGTAGGTGACCTGAATAGGTGACCTCCTGTCAACAATATTGAAATTTGGAAAGAGACACCTTAGGGCCATGGTGTGCTAAATGTAACAACAATTTAACAGTGGAATCTTAACAACCATCCTCCATATCAAAAGCCACAAGGAGGTCGTCAACATACTGCAACAGCACATTACCAGAGGGAAGTACCAGAGAATCCAATTGAGCTTTTAAAGCTTGACTGTAGATACTAGGGCTTTCTGTATAGCCTCGGGGAGCATGACAGAATCTAAAGCTCCTGCCGGCTAAGACAAATCCAAATAGATGTATGCTATCTGGATGGATTGGAATGCGGAAGAAGGCATTCTTCAAATCAATTACGGAAAAGTATTTTGCTGATAGGGGAATGATCGTCAGTAAAGTAGTAATGTCGGGGACTACAGGATACTGGGGCACTACAATTTTATTAATTGCATGAAGGTCAATTACAAAGCGATAAACATCTGGATGATCATTAGAAGAACCAATGGAGCCTTTTTAGGTCGAGCCTGGTAGGCAGCTCGCATTCGCTGCTCTAGGAGAATGCCTCTTGGAATCACTTCAGACTTTCTGCAAACTTGTGCATGTGGTGTTTGATTTTCCACACATGCTTTTGGCCTTTGCGTGTGGTTTTCAAAAATGAACCACCATTCTTGGGGTGACGCAGGGGTACGCGTGGTGTGACCGTACCCACGCTCTTCAGGCCTGGGTACGGGCCATACCCCTACGTCACCCCAACAATGGTGGTACGGCCCGTACCCAGGCCTGAAGAGCGTGGGTACGGTCACACCACGCGTACCCCTGCGTCACCCCAAGAATGGTGGTACGGCCCGTACCCAGGCCTGAAGACCGTGGGTACGGGCCATACCACCATTGTTGGGGTGCCGTAGGGGTACGGCCCGTACCCAGGCCTACAGAACATGGGTACGGGCCGTACCACCATTGCTGGGGTGACGCAGGGGTACGTGTGGTGCGACCGTACCCATGCTCTGAAGGCCTGGGTACGGGCCGTACCCCTACGTCACCCCAACAATGGTGGTATGGCCCGTATCCAGGCCTGAAGAGCATGGGCACGGTCGCACCACGCGTACCCCTGCGTCACCCCAACAATGGTGGTACGGCCCGTACCCACGTTCTGTAGGCCTGGGTATGGGCCGTACCCCTACGTCACCCCAACAATGGTGGTACGGCCTGTACCCACGCTCTTCAGGCCTGGGTACGGGCCGTACCCCTACGGCACCCCAACATTTGGGGTACGGCCCGTACCCAGGCCTGAAGAGCGGGTGGGTGGGTGTCATGCTACGATCCACATCAGTGTACAGAAACATAGGGGTGGGTGCCTATCACACTCAGCAGTGCCCAGACATATGAGGGGTGGGTGCAGAGGACCCCCAGCAGTGCCCAGACATATGAGGGGTGGGTGCCTATCACTCCCAGCAGTGCCCAGACATATGAGGGGTGGGTGCAGAGGACCCCCAGCAGTGCCCAGACATATGAGGGGTGGGTGCAGAGGACCCCCAGCAGTGCCCAAGCATATGAGGGGTGGGTGCAGAGGACCCCTAGCAGTGGACAGAGACATGGGGGTGTGTACATCATCCTCCCATTAGCAAAACTCCATGGGTGCATGAAGGCATCCACAATGTGCGACTATGTTGATAGTGCCATGACAACACATCACTGACAGCAGTGTCCCACTCCCATGGGGAGCACAATACACACACTGAGATCATGCAACAAGACTGTATCCTCATGTTAAACCCCACTCAACTAAGAGAGCCTAAGGGAACACACACGGTCACCCACATTCTAGGACTGATTGGAATGTACAGGTGCTGGGGCTGCCAACAAGTTGTTGCCTCCCATGGAGGGAAAAGGGTGGAGTACCCACAGATACAATGCCCACAATTGTCAGTCAGGTGCCCAAATATCCTGCAGAACAAGTAACACGTGTGCTAGGCTGGGAGTACACACATGCATAGTGCGGAAAAGGGACCATGTCCACATTAAGCCATGGCAACATACTCCATACACAAGTACAGTGACTACCAAGGATGGCACAGACGATGCAGGCGGAGACATTGCTGATCAGGCATGGCCAAAGTTGAAGGGATCCCTCACACAGCAAGGAAATGTAGACACAGGTCAGCACAACAATTGCAGCGAAGAAGTCAGGTGCCACAGAGGAAGGAACACTCCTTGGGACAATGTCACCATACAGTAAGAGCTTACATGACCAAAGATTATTTGCAGAGACCTTGTGATGGCACGCAGATACCAGGCTCCTCCCCATGAGCAGCACACTACAACATTTCCCAGACACCTAACACATTATCACCACCCCAACTCAGGGAGCAGCAGCACCAACAGCAATACCAGAAAAGCATTTGTGTGCAAATGAAAAACAAAATGCTTTATTCAGCATAAAAAAAGATTGGATTTGAAATGTACACTATATACAAGGCCCATAGGCCAATCCATATGCGAATTCCAGGGGGGGGGGGGGACACATTGGGACGTGTCTCCCCTAGATTGCCTGCACAGTTCAGAGTTCCTTTTCATTCACAGGGGGGGAAGGACCAGGCACCGCAGGGACAGGAGTGGCAAGGGTAGGTGTTGTGGGTGCAGGGACGGACGACTCCACCACAGGGGGTGGGGCAGCGCCAAAGGTGGTGGTTAGGAGGGCGCTGCGCACGGTGGCAAGGTCTTCCAGCATCTCCCCTGCACCCGAAGAAACCACAGGCCCCAAGGAGGGGGGGTCGGAGGGATGGGTTGCAACGCTACTGGGGGAGGGTGAGGGCAAGGGGGGACTCAACTCCCCTGCCCGGGGACTTCCTCGACCTCTTGCGGGGTGGTGTCACACTGGGGCTGAGGGACAGACTGGCCATGAAGGACTCTTTGTCTGACTGTTGGGCAGGGGAGCTATGAGGAGTGGTTTTGGAGGAAGTGGGTCATGAGGACTGCGGACTCCCACTGTGGCTGCGTGTCTGCCGTTTCCCCCCGACCCAGTGGGTGTGCCTACTTCCCCCTGTGTGTGTGTGACAGGAGGTGTGCGCTTGGCCTTCCCTGTTGGTGTGCTGCCTGTGTCTGGTGGGGTGCGTGCATGGGTATGTCTGGGTGTGCTTGGGACAGGCATGGGAGTGGGAAGTGTGGATGGTGCAGGGGTAGGGGGGATGGAGCGCTGCAGGAGACCCACTGATGCCGTCAGTGACGAGTCCATGGACCTCAGCAACATCCGTTGGTCAGACATCGCTGCTGACATGCCTTCCATGTACGACACCATCTGTGTCAGCAGTCTGGTGTGGCCATGGAGGACATTAAGCAGCGATGTCTGACCAACCTGCAACTGCCGCAGGATGTCCACAGACTCGGCATTGACGGCAGCAGGGGAGACAGGGGCAGGGGGTGCGGTGCCTGGCACGAAGGAGGCATGTTGTTGCCTAGCATGGACAGAAGGGACCCGAGCATGTGGGAGGGCGGTGATGGGAATGGAGGGGGCGGCGAGAGATGGAGTGCTGCTTTCAGCTGTGGGAGCAGCCTCCGCCCCCTCTGGGAGATCAGCCTCGGACCCGTCAGCATCATAGTCGGTGTTGGGACTGGACAGGTCCTCCACCTGACTCCCCTCGCCCTCCCCAGCACTGGTGGCACTGGTGCTGGATTCCTCCTCCACGTCCGTGCCGGTGTCTCCCTCGGTGTCCCCCGACGATGCTGTGGGCAAGGTGAAGAGACAGGAAATAATCAGACACCTATATATATGACACCTGAGTATAAACTACATAGGTCACAGTGCATAGCATAAAAAGCATCATGAGTAACATCTACAATACTACGCACATATGTAGGCCCTGTACTACACAGTTGGTTGACCCACAATGCCCCTTGGAAACAATGGAGAGCATGACACAACAGCAAATAACTTGATATTGAATTATACAGAGAAGCAAGTGTCTGTGGACAGTCGAGCACAGCATCTGGACCACACACCATTGCCAAAAAAGGATGAGCATGAACACATGCTGCAAAGCATAAACATTAAACCCTGCACAACATGAGTGGGTCAATACTTGTTGAGTATCTGTTCAGACTGTCATCACACACAGGCCAGACCTGGAAAGGAGACATAAGGTTTGGACATGTAGGCCTTGGCCGCACAAACCCCCCCCTACCTGAGTCTATGTGATTGAGACAGAGGAAGGACTTACACCTCTTCATCTGGGATCAAAAAATAGGCTTCATGAAATCCAAAGTGCACTCTAACTACCCCTCGTGGGGCTGACCACACATATTATTGACAAACAACCATCATCAGATAGTTGTACCGAGACACACAGGCACTGGCCACAGTGAGTATGCACAAGCCACATTGGGTCACCCTGTACAGTGGACACATGTAGCACACTTTACGTAAATACAAATGAGGCCAGGGTAAAATGCCACAGAGCCCAACCTATGCTGAAGACACAGAGAATGTCCACAGTGTTGGATGACACACATGATTCCTAGGAAAAGGTGTCTCAGGGGACTGTAGTGGCCACACTGCTCCATGGTCCTGGATAGATCTCACTGCAACAGGAGCAACCGTCCCTGCACTATGCATATCTCCCCCTCGTGCACATCATGTCTGAGGCCACAACATCGGTCATGCATGCTGCAAGTCTGTTCATTTCAAGCCTCACACTCCTATGTTGAGACTCAGCATCAGTGCCAACAATCATGGACCCCAAAATGACTGAACTGGACAGGGCAGAGGCAAGGCCCCAACACATGTCACAGACCACCCCCACACATGATGCTGCAAGCTTTGGCCACTTGGATTAACTGGCAGCCTAGATTACCTTGTGCAAGAGTGACTACACACAGACCAGGGAACACATGTCAAGGAGGGGAAGGGAGGAAGAACAGCACCGGGTGACTTGGGGGAACAGGATATGCACTGCACATATAAACCCTGGCAGTGTATCCAGGTGACTGAGCACTTCCAAAAGCTGGTGACACACAACAAACACACATGTACCTACCCCCTTCCTGCTGCTGCTTCTCCTGTAGCCGCCTATCCATGTCAGGGAAGACCACCGCCAGGACACGCTTCATTTGGTGGGTCAGGCGCCGGCACCCGCCGTGTTTGCGTGTAGGTGAGTCCCCTAGCAGGACCCGGGCGATCCTCCTGGTCCAGCACCGGATGTCCTGCCAGCGTTTCCTCACCTGGGCCAGGCACCGACTGTGACCCTCCACCGACCTCACGGCCCTGACGACCCGCTTCCATATCTCCCCCTTGGCGTAGGTGGCTACCTGTGAGGATGACAAAGTGAGACAACATCAATACACCTGCTCCATGTCACAGAAACACACATTAGAACTATTTGGCTTGTTTGAACAGGGCATAGTATGCAGCCAACTCATTGCACCTTTGTTATAGGGACATTATCCTCTGGGGAAGGCCAAAAGCACTACGTGGCATTGAAAGTACACAGGTGGCATGAGGGGTGTGACACAATCACTGATCATGGCTCACACTGTGCATCACAAGCAACACCAGGATTATGGACAGCACCTCAAAGCAGTCACATGCTCCATGCCACTAACGCAACCTCAGCGGAGTACACAGACACACACAGGCACAGGCCAATCATCTGCCATTGGCAACTGCGGGTAAAAACCTAACTCTGCACATGTGCCACTTGACTGGGGGTTGTCACAGGTGTGGGGCTAGCTCGCACGTCAGACACACAGCACAGCTCCCTGCTCACATCAGATGGGTAGGGCATATGCATCCTCCATGCAGCTGGGGTGCAACACTCCACATAGACACTCACCCACATGACAGGGGACTTACACACACACCAATGTCCATGGCCCGTACACATCATTTGGACACTCTCACCACAGGTACACTTCACTCACACATCTGTGGGTATAGTCACCTGTCACAAAGTGGCATGCACCATGCAGTGATAGTCACAGTAAGCACAATGCAAGTGAGGAGTGCAGATATGAACCACATCATGCTCTACATGGGAGACATAAGGCATTCCCCCCCCCCCCCGGGACCCACCATGAACAACATTGCATGTCTGTCACACCTGGACACAATGCCAGAAGTGACAGACACAAAAAAGGGGCACAGTCAAAGCTAGTGGAGTCAGCACTCACCTGCTCCCCTGGTCTCCCATACAGGCAGGGATACTGTGGGAGGATGACGTCCAGCAATGCCTCATTCTCCTCTTGGGTGAAAGGCTGGGCCCTCTCCACAGACCTGGACATGGTGCCAGAGGAATCACAAGCAGCAGCAGTCGTGTGGAATGAAAGGTTGTGCAGGCAAGTGCTCTCTCATGGGTCCTGTCTGCCTTATTTCTGCCTTGCTGGGCTGTTTCATTTACAGGAGTACAGAGTGATTGGTCAATCTCATTTGCATCCTATGTTTCCTCCAATCCCTTTAAACCTACCCCAGTGAGGGCCTTTGCATGGTTCAAAATTTGAGCATGATGTCAAGTCAACAACCATTTTGCAACATAGTATATTGTCTCCAACCGACTTTTGCTGGCCACCTGATGAAAGATTTTGAACTGGAAACTCGGTCTCCATGACAACCAGCATGCATTCAGGCCCTTATACTTGTCCCTCATGTGTCCCCCATGTAATTTCACTATCCACACACAGGTACGGTGCGTTCCACACGTACCCCTAGGGCACCACTACTCCAGTGATACGGTCCGTACACGCGTGTGTAGGGCTCGTAGCACCATGGTAGTGTTGCCTTAGGTGTACGCCATAGTTCTACGGGCCGTACCCACGTGTGTACGGCTCGTAGCACGATGGCATACGCCTACGGCAACACTACCATAGTGATACGGACCCTACACACGTGTGTACGGACCGTAGCACAATGGCGTACGCCTACGGCAACACTACCATGGTGCTACGAGCCCTACAAACGCGGCTACGGCCCGTAGCACTAGGGTAGTGTTGGCGTAGGCGTACGCCATAGTGCTACGGGCCATACATACGCGGGTACGAGCCATATCTCTATGGCGTACGCCTACGCCGACACTACCCTAGTGCTATGGGCCGTACCCGCGTGTGTTGCCATAGGCGTATGCCATGGTGCTACGGGCCGTACATACGTGATGCTGGGTGAGGGTGCTGGGGTACGGTGTTGGGGTATGTGCGTACAGGGGCGGGGCTGTGCTACGGTGTTGGGGTGCGGCGCGTACAGGTGCGGGCTGTGCTACGGTGATGGGGTGCGGCGCGTACAGATGCGGGCTGTGCTACGGTGTTGGGGTATGGTGCGTACAGGTGCGGGGCTGTGCTACGGAGTTGGGGCGCGGCACGTACAGGTGCAGGCTGTGCTACGGTGTTGGGGTACGGTGCATACAGGTACAGGGCTGGGCTACGATGTTGGGGTAGGGTGCGTACAGGTACGGGGCTGGGGTACGGTGTTGGGGTACGGTGCGTACAGGTACGGGGCTGGGAGACGGGCCTGGGGTGCGGCGCATACAGGTGGGGGGCTGGGGTACGGTCCTGGGGTATGGGGCGTACAGGTGCGGGGCTGGGAGACGGGCATGGGGTGCGGAGCACACAGGTGCGGGCTGTGCTACGGTGTTGGGGTACGGTGCGTACAGGTGCGGGGCTGTGCTACGGTGTTGGGTTACGGTGCGTACAGGTACGGGGCTGGGCTATGGTGTTGGGGTACGAACAAACAAACGCGGCTACGGCCCGTAGCACTAGGGTAGTGTTGGCGTAGGCGTACGCGATAGTGCTACGGGCCGTACATACGCGGGTACGAGCCATATCTCTATGGCGTACGCCTGCGCCGACACTACCCTAGTGCTATGGGCCGTACCCGCGTGTGTAGGGCCCGTAGCACTATGGTAGTGTTGCCATAGGCGTACGCCATGGTGCTACGGGCCGTACATACGTGATGCTGGGTGAGGGTGCTGGGGTACGGTGTTGGGGTACGTGCGTACAGGAGCGGGGCTGTGCTACGGTGTTGGGGTGCGGCGCGTACAGGTGCGGGCTGTGCTACGGTGATGGGGTGCGGCGCGTACAGATGCGGGCTGTGCTACGGTGTTGGGGTATGGTGCGTACAGGTGCGGGGCTGTGCTACGGAGTTGGGGTGCGGCACGTACAGGTGCGGGCTGTGCTACGGTGTTGGGGTACGGTGCATACAGGTACAGGGCTGGGCTACGAAGTTGGGGTAGGGTGCGTACAGGTACGGGGCTGGGCTATGATGTTGGGGTACGGTGCGTACAGGTACGGGGCTGGGGTACGGTGTTGGGGTATGGTGCGTACAGGTACGGGGCTGGGAGACAGGCCTGGGGTGCGGCGCATACAGGTGGGGGGCTGGGGTACGGTCCTGGGGTATGGGGCGTACAGGTGCGGGGCTGGGAGATGGGCATGGGGTGCGGAGCACACAGGTGCGGGCTGTGCTACGGTGTTGGGGTACGGTGCGTACAGGTGCGGGGCGGTGCTATGGTGTTGGGTTACGGTGCGTACAGGTACGGGGCTGGGCTATGGTGTTGGGGTACGGTGAGTACAGGTACGGGGCTGGGCTACGGTGTTGGGGTATGGTACGTACAGGTACGGGGCTGGGAGACGGGCCTGGGGTGCGGTGTGTACAGGTGGGGGGCTGGGGTACGGGGCGTACAGGTGCGGGGCTGGGAGACAGGCCTGGGATGCGGCGCGTACAGGTGCGGGGCTGTGCTACGGTGTTGGGGTACGGTGCGGAGGGGGGTACAGTGCTGACATACGGGGGTACGGTGCTGACATGTGCGGGGTGAGGGGGGCTGTACAACTCATATCCGGGCACAAGTTTACCCGTGTACATGTAGGCTACAGCGTTCGCTCCGTACGGGGCATTTTACATGCGGTTGTGTATTCGGACGGGCGGTACGGATCGTACTTGCGCGCTCGGACTTCTGTTTTACGATTTGCATGTAAATATGTCCGACTCCCTGTCGGACACTTTTCCCGACGCTATTCGGACGTTAACATTTTTGGATCCCTCTCGGACCATTTTCCCGACGCAATTCGTATGTATTTTTCACGTATGAATCGTACTTCGCAGTTTGTACGGTACTTGGACGATTCGTACGTAAAAAAATACGGATACAAGTCGGACGGTAAATTTTTTTAATGGATCGGAATTGGCACCTTACTGTACTCTGTAGTTGGCCTCTAGAGTTGCCTCTTTTTCGGTACCATCTTAAATATTGACTGCACCTTTTAACATTAGCGCTTTTTTATCACCGTGGTGCGTGCTTCCTTTTACACTTTTGCGCAGCTGTGGTGCGTGCTACCTTTGACATCTCTGCATAGTGCACAGCTGTGGTGCGTGTTTCCTTTCCCCACATTGCTTTTGGTGCTCGCTCAATCCAGGAGCGTAACACAGGCCCTTGCTGGGTGCTTAATTTGAGCCGGTGTCTGCCGGTGCGCACATGAGTATTTAAATTATTAGCACTTGCTTTTTGTGCGTGCTTGCTGGCACTGGCTGCTAAATAATGCCTATGCGCAGCTGTGGTGCGTGCTACCTTTCACATCTCGGCACAGTGCACAGCTGTCGTTCGTGCTTTCTTTCCCCCCATTGCACAGTACGGAGCTAAAAAATTAACTGCACCTTTTAACATTCGTGTTTATTCAGCACCGTGGTGCGCGCTTCCTTTCACACCTGTGCGCAACTGTGGTGCGTGATACCTTTGACATCTTTGCACAGTACACAGCTGTGGTGCATGCTTCCTTTCCCCCCATTGCACAGTACACAGCTTCAAAATGGGCCCCACCTTTCAACTTCACGTATGTGTCAATTATTGGATTAATTGTTATCATCGTAACTATCCCGAGTCTTCGCCCTCTCTTTCTTCTTGCGCCATTTTGAGTAATATCTAATATAAAATAATAATTCCATTATGTTATTTTTGTTCACATGACAGCTTTTTTGTTCTTTTTTTGTACATGTATTAGTAAGGGGGCCCTGTGCGCAGCTCGTTTATCACTGTCAACCTCTAATGATGCCCTCGGCAGAGCTCTATTGATGGCAATATTTACATTACTGCAGGACCGGGCGGTCAATGTGGCGCTGGTTAAACACTTATAAGGTCCCAAAGGCAAGACCCATTGGCTATGCCAATGCTTGTTAAGAATAGGAAGGATAGGGCTATTACACACATTCGCCACGGTCTCTTCAACCACACCAGACTCAATCTAATTCTGTATTATGTGCAATAAAGCTTTTTCACCTGCTTGCAAGATCTTGTAAAGCGGAATACGGGGCAATATGGCATTTTCTTTGATCTGAATAGAGACAGGTGGGATCTGAAGCAACCCCACATCCGTGTCTCCTGTAGCCCACAAGGTATGTGGCACATCTTTAAACTCAGCAGGGAGGGGTGCTCTTTTCCAAAACACTGTGTTGCATGGGCCACCTTTGGCCTAATGGTCATGTAAACACCATCAGGAGAACAAAAGATAGTTGCATGTAATCTTTTCAACAAATCCAATCGCATAAAATTCTCCTCGCACTTTGACGTCAACAGGAATGGCGAATCTACCATAAAAGGGCCAATAGTCAGAGCAAGGGGCTTAGAAATGGGGCTAACAACCGGCATGCCTAAAAAACCTTCCAACACATTATTTTGGACAGACAGAGCTGCCCCTGGGACCAGCGAACGAGAAACAGAGCTATTCATACCACCTGTATCAATCAAAAATGTCTTGGCCATGCCTTGCAAATCCGTAATACATAGGGTCTGTGCTGATCCACAGGCACCGGAACTGGTCCCTTACCCTGTCCCTGGCTATCCTAGCTGTGGGACTACCCCGCCATTTCATCCACGTCATAGTCGTCATGATAGTACTGTCTGCCTCGAGGGTCATCAAAGTGGTTCTTGTTCTGATGAGAATATGAGGTATTTTCTGACTGCACCACCCCCCGGCCTCCTCCTCTACCACGTCCTCTAAAACCCCGACCTCTTGAGGCCTCAACTTTCTGTAACAATTCCGGACACTCACTTTGCCAATGCCCCTCCTTTTTACAATACGCACATTGGTTGGGCCCAATGGGCACACCGGGAGTACTGTTAGGCTGGGGGATCCGCTGGCCTGAACTTCTACCTCTTCCATTTATCCATGTTACTTTATGCAGTAACAGCCTCGTCTTCAACTCCTTAGACTTTTTCTCCACCATCTCTTTATCCTCATTCTCCCAATGCTCATAGTTATGTGCCATACTCAATATTACTGATGGGGATGAGGTGGTCCAAGTTCTTTCCGCCGCCTGCAACCAAGCCGCAATTTCGGGAAGCAAATTATTGACAAACCAGTTAACAAACAGACGGACACCACACTCCAGTGACAGATCCTGACCACTAAAATCCCAAAACACCCCTTCAAACCTAGTAAAGCAATCAGACACACTTTCATCCTTCTTCTGACGACACGCAGTCAACTTGTCCCAGTCCACTCGTCTCGGCGGGATGAGGGAATGCATATAAGTGATTATACGCCCCGGCAAGGCTAACAACTCTGCCTTCGGCTTCTTGCTGGGCTTGCGTTCCTTATCCCACACATGGATCTCATCCCACGTTCCACCCAGCTCTGCCACATGATCCTGTGTATGTACCTGCCTCCCTATATCTATCAGTAAACAACTCAATATCAGCTAGTGTCATCACTGTGGAGGAGGCCGCCTCCGTCACTCTTTATAATATTGCGTTGGATTTTTCCGAGGCTCTGGCAACTGACCCTTTAGGAACAATACTTCACGCCTCTTCCAAGGAGTGTAAATCCACTGTTCCTGAAAACGGACTTCCACTTGTGGGCGAGTAACAATGTCATGGTCATCTTGCAACTCTGCTATTTCGGGGTGGTAAATGGGATGAACTTCATCACCGTCGGCGGGACCTTTTGAAGCAATCTTCCTCGATAACCCAGTAATGTCGTCACATTACTGATAACCTTATTAGGGGCCATATCTGTCATATATACCCTGTCCCGAATGTCGTAGATAATCTGAGGTGCAATACCCTTGAAACATTGTTCCCACAATCCTATCAACATAGCCGACATATGCTCAAGAGCATGTTGCTGTATAACCGGCTCATAATCTTTCATAACATTCCACACATCTTCCACACTATGTACTGGATTCCGGGCCCATTGTGCAGCCTGGTCAGCCACCATCTTCTTTTCCTCAGGACCCACAGCAGAGTGCATCAACACTCTCTCCATGCGGTCACGTGCTGCTGCCCAATTCACTTCATACATTCCACGCAAAGGCGTCTCGGCAGTTTGAAGAGTCTGAGGTAACACACTCGGAGAGGAAAGAGCAGATGAGGAAACAGGTACCATCGAAAACAAAGACTGTGTTGCAGGAGTAAGAGAAGGTGTAACCACAGATGCAGAGCCGAGAGATTAAAGAGGAGAGCTAACGGCTCCCACCCCTGTGCCTGACGAAAGTGTAGAAGAAGCAGGCAGGGTCGGGGCTGAAGCATTTGGGCTAGAAACAGTATAACTAGGAATAGCGGATCCAGAAGCTGAAGATGGAGACGCCTGAGACGTTGGAACTGTAGGATATATCTGTTCAGGTGCATATGGGGTTGGGGACCGAGAGTCTAACAACTCCTCAATGAGATCATCACCTTCCTCTCTAGCAACATAACACTTATCGCTTTGTAATCAAAACTTCCTATCTGCGCACTCTATACCTTTCTTGATCTGTTCCCTATCATAAGCCATTGCTTTCTCCATTATTGTTTGTGTCTGCCCCCTCCTAGCTTGCTTCTTTGCCCTTATTCATCGCTGCTTGGCTTCCTTCTGCCATACCCGTAGAGAATCGAACATCGACTGCCTGCTCCTCTTTGCAAACAATTTGTCCTGCAAGTAATTCACCTTCTGTTCATCAAATGTGCCAGTAAGCGGCCACTGTAAATCAGCATTGTCCCTCGTATATTTATTCCACAATGTGCTAAACATAATAGGGCCAATGCCGGGCTTGACGTATACATCAAAATTTAGGGTACCCTCTGGAGGCCCAGGCTGCCTCTCTTCTAATCGAGCCTCAGTAGAACAACACCGACATCCAAAGCACCCTAACTTACTTCGACAAAGCATCTTAATATAAGACACATGCAACATTCCTAACGGACAACTATAACGCCAGCCCGCAAAATGAGCCAAAGCCAAACCAAAACAGTCCAAGAACCGCACCCTCCGGTCCACAGACTGCACCAAGACAAGGCAGTCCAAGGACTTTACCGAGACAAGAACACAGGCTCTAGCACCAGGCCTTTTTAAGAAGATGCCAAATTGCCAGTTGGCCTTGCAGAGTGTTCGCAAACACACTGTGCCTTTTCAAGGGTCCGCAAACCCACCAGATCCAAACCAAGACAGTCCGTCAACTGTACCAAGACACTGCCCATAGTCTAGTGCCAGTTACCCATGGCGCTACATTCTTCCAAGAATCAAATCACTCACCTGGTGCACTCAGGTCGAGCAAGATTATTCTCCACTGCTGACTCTTTGGACCAAGCGGTCAAATCCAAGGGTTCCACCTTCTCAGGACCCCAGCCCGGGCGTCCGCTAGACAAGGAGCCACCTGATCAGACAGGCGGGCAGCTGCGAGTGCAAAACTCTATCAAGTAGGATACCCTGATCCGCCCATCCGACCAGACACAACCCCGTCCCTCTGCCCACCCGATTACGGGGGATGATGAGACACCTGATGGAAAGGCCGCACGTTGGGCTCCAACTGAAGGAAGAGGTCCTTAGGGGCCCCCCGGGGTATCTACAACCACCTAATCGCATTCCAAACAAAGAGTTTGGTAGACAGTAGAGAATACAAACCAATGTTTTATTAGTAATACTCTGCAGAGGAGTCCAATCTGACCTGCACCCTAAGATGTCTGCCGAGGGACTGACCCCCCAACAGTCTGCAATGCATAATCATTTCTCCAAGAACCCCCAACCACACCCACAGTGGAAAGTTACGGGCTCAGGCCGAACATGAACAAAAGTGTCATACGGAGATGAGCTACCACCTGCTAGATGGGTACATGTTATCGCGGGCTCAAGGTTGCCGCGCTGGAGCTCGGCGTCTCCTAACGTGGGAGCAGAGTTGCACAAAAGGATAGGTAAGCAAGGGCAGAATTGCCTATTCATTAGTGAGACAGGATCCAACCTTGAACAACTGAGGAAAATAATCACTGAACACGAGGTTCTTCTGAGGCAAGCAATACGAGTCATGAGGCCTAGTTCAGACACAGCTAGAGAGAGATTACGAAATACAAAATGGAGTCACATTCGCTAACTGAAGCTTGCACATTACATGGATAACTCAGCGGGTTGCACACAGTGAATACGAATGGCTTCTATTTAGCCGCACACTGCTAACCTAATATAGCATATAACGGGTGCCTAACGATAATGAGTTTTGCAAACCTAACCATGGAACACTAACAACGACCTCTTTTGTCTTTAACGTTCTGGAGGTAACAAGAGTGAGCTCGCAAGTCTTACTCCTGAGGACTGATGTAGGGCTAAAGACTCAGATAACACACAAATGGCACTTAATAATTATAGGGGCGGATTTAGAAGGAACTGACGCATCTGCATAGATGCATCAGTTTCCTTGCATCAGCGCCGAATGTCCTTGCACCTCTATGGATGTTCTGCATTTACAATACAGTGCTCCATGGCGCAAAGATTAACAGATGTGTCAGAAATTCTGACGCATGTGTAGGCGCAAAAGAGATGCATTGCTGGAGTTGCTCATGAAAGTGACACAGCTCCAGCAATGCACTACAATAGATGGGTGAATCCCATTCAAAAAGCCCTGCATCATTCCTTACGCCTGCTCTGAGCAGGCGTAGGGATTTTGAAGCAGATTTTGAAGCAGTGAAGGCGTAGAGTGACGCAGTGAAATCTTGTAGATTTCACTGCGTCAGTTCTACATGGCTTTTTGCATGGGAACGCCCATGCTGCATACATTATACCTAACACAGGTATAACGTGACGCAGGGCTTTACAACGTGATTCATCTTCCTAGATGCGTCACGTTGTAAATGGGCCGCAACATTTACGCCGCGGCTGCATCACAAAAGCGATGCAACTGCAGCGCAAAAGTCACGCAAGGGGTTTGTAAATCTGCTGCCAAGTATCCGGTCCTTAAACTTTACAAAAATATAAGATTTTTGTTTATTACAAAATCCGATGTAGTTTGATGAATAGAACAAGGCAGTGTTGGTTTCCTATCCAACTCCACAGGCAGGAAATATCTGACTAACGCGTGGCTTCAGAATCATAATTTACACAAAAGATCAATGCAAGACACAAGAGTATTTCGGGTACAAGTGAGCTGGAAATTCTGCTTGCCATTTAAGTCTTTGGTGCCATATCTTGTAGGTAGAGCGTCCCTCGCCGTTGTGTACATCTGTGTCACGCTGGTCTCCACGAAGAGGCTGAACTGTGAAAATACACTGCTCCTGGTGGGCGCGTGGGCCTCTTCACCTACTTGAAATACAGCGTCCTACACATACCGGACTGTGACCCATCTCTTCTTCATGCTGTAACTGAGCGGTCATTTAAGGAAACCATACAGTTGTGCCTACTGCACTTTGCCCGGCTGTAATTTCCACATTGCAGTTTCACAAAACACAGTATCATCTGGTGAAATGGAAATTACGTCTGGTTAAATATTACACAGTCTTGGATTCGATATGTTTGGAAACCTTCTTGGGAAGAATGGCTCCCTGAAGTCATGCTGGCTCATAAAAAATGTGCGTGACAAGCAGGTTATTTAGGGTCGGTATTCAACGCCCAGCGCTGCTTTCACTCGCGAGACCATAACTAACAGCTCCGTTTTTCGAGGCTGCAGAGAAAACAAGATAAAGAGCGAGCCTGCAGGAATAAGGTATTGTCATCCTGTTTTCGCTAATGTTGAAGTGATGTTGCATGCGTTTATCTATGCCCAGGAAATACAGCGGAAATGCTAGCGATGACTGGGAACTCGGTTTAATAGATTTTGAAGTAACTTGACTTTTTTTCCTCAGTTATTCTAGCCTATGCCCAGTTTCTTTATCTACTGCTCAGTACAATTGATTAGATTGCGCATATTGGCACATTTTGCTATAGTTTAATGAGCTACACTGTACTATAACGTCACCATATAAAAATAAACATTTTGGGGCAGATTTATGTTCCCTGGCGCATCCCTGCAAATCAGCATGGATGCGCCACGGAAGATGCGTCACGAAAGTTTACCCTTGCGCCACAATAGATGCGCCGCATTTACAATGCAGCGCATCGTGGCGCAAGGATAAACAGATGCGTGACGCATCTGATGGCGGAAGGTTGGCGCATTGCTGGAGTTGCGTCGCAAGCGCGACGCAGCTCCAGCAAGGCTCGGGGGTGCCCTATCGTTACAATGCTGCGTCAATCCTTACGCCTGCTTCAAGCAGGCGCAGGGTTTTGCCGCAGCATGGCCGGAAAAGTGACTGAGTGAAATCTTGTAGATTTCACTCAGCTACTTTTCGGAGGCGTTCCTGCGCCGGAACGCCTCACCCTGTGCAGGTACGCCCACATGTGGCGCAAGCTTTACAACGTCACGCATCTCCCTAGATGCATCACGTTGTAAATGGGGCGCAACATGGCGCAGGGTTTACGCCGCCGCTGCATCACAAAAGTGACGCAACGGCGGCGTAAAAGTGGCGCAAGTCCGTTATAAATCTGCCCCGTAGTGTTTGATGAAGCGTTGCTGTAAGAAAAGCAAGATGCATGTAGAGATTTGCATAGTATTGGCTGGATTGCCTACATTCCGCCAGCATTTGCACAACACATAAGTGTAAAAACATATTTGTCCCTGTCAATCAGTCCATTCATCGATACAAATGTCAGTGAGCAGTTTCATCAGCATGGATGCAATCCGTGGAATCTGGAAATGTTGGTTCAAAATTGTCATCGATACTGGTGCGGTTCAATTAAGAGGGGTCATATATTTATAACGATGAATATATTGCATTTCACTTTTGTGCGCCTGAGACTGTTTGGCCACGGCACTGGAACGGTTTTATATTTTGAACACATACTGTAAAACACATGTGCACTCACATTTGGTTGTTTTTAAACTCCTTTCAAGGGGTGCAAACAACATACACATTTCTCAGATATGCTTGAGTCTTAATTTTGATATTTTGTAAATTCATAAATTAAAGCAGCATGTGTTTCTTATTTCATGTTTTACAATACTTTGTCTGAAAATATTGTGAGGGAGGATCACACAATGTTAAAGGCTGATAAATCCCATTGTGTGCGATTGCTTCTACTGCCTTAACGTTTGACATTTACGTGCTCCTTTTAAGGTTAGACATTAACCTTTCTAAATGGTAGAATGTAAATTCATTTATTACATGTAGATATTCTCTTATCCCCCCCCCCCCCCCTCCCGCTATTGAGTGCACTTATTGTACATCTGACGTATTTAATCGTATCACTTCAGGCGTTCATTGCATGTTATACCAAACACTCAGATTATTCGGAAGCGACAAGATAGAAAAATGAAAGCAATTGTAATTGGACATTAATCTAAACGCTTTATATTTTGTATATAGCCAGTCTCACTCTCTGCCCCTGGAACCCACTCAAAGGGAGTCAGACGTGCCCAACCTGTGCAGTCCAATGCAGGTATTAATGCCCCACCAGCCACCACTTCCAATGTCCACCGCCCTCGCCTGCTTCATTCAGTTCTTTCCTATTATGAGTGGAAATTTAGAAGGAAAGGACCGGGTGGAACAATGAAAGGTTGCAGAGAGCTCCCAGACCAGTGACAGCAGCTGTACAGATTTTAGAGACTGAGAGAAGAGCTAATGCGTGGATTAAAGACCGTGTAAGCTCAGACAGAACACAGTTTACACCAAACGTTGAGGCATAGGGCTAAGGAACTAATAATGATAACTCCCTAAACCAGCTTTATTAATGTGCACAATGAAATACTTATTCACATTGGAACTACCCACATGGCTATAAAGTTCTCTGGCACCAAGGAGGTTCAGACGAAACCATTGTAATTTGAAGTTTTCCTTCCAGACGTTTGTGAGCTGAAACTGAAACTTTATGGACCAATTCGTTTTTTATTGGTTTAAGTGAATGCACATTCACCAGCCTGCAAGTACCGGCTGTGGGGAGCAACCTAGGCTCCGAGTCACTCCCTGAGTTAGGTGTGAATAGGGCTCTTGTTAAGCGCCTCTTGCCTCAATGTTAGGAATAATACCTTAAACGGTAAAGAAGGAAACTAACTTCTCTCCCGACTCCCTAACCAAAGCCCAACCCCTGCCTTAGATCACTCAATTGAAATTTTAATGAATTCCATTACCTAAGAAAAGGTCCAAAGGGTAATGAACAAGTGTAATCAGTAATATATTCCATTTTGTTCCATCAGAAGTCCTTCAGGTTCAAAGCAAGGGGATGCTGTAATGAGTAACACTCTAAGGAACCCGGGACAGGTTATATTCTTAAACTCAGTCACCTGAGTGACAAGCATGGAATTGACAGCGTTCCAAACAGCTTGCCTTTCCCATCAAGTGCCATGCTCCATCCCTATCAGCTCCCATATCCGATATATGCAAGACCTTTGGACTGTGTATGTCATCCCAGTACCTGTTTTGGCGCACACCTAACAATAGGTTAATTAGGCATCTCCGTCGGGTTCTCATTGGATACATGAGTTTGTCAACAATGTCTAAAATATCAAGGGCATATGTACAAGGACTGGAGAAAACTACCGCTAACGCTACTTTTCCTACTGCTGTGTACCGCTGAAAACTATCGCCTTGTTAGTGACGCATGTACAAGACGTCGCTACATGGCGATAGCTTCAGGAATCAGCGGTAAAAACTGCCGTTAACATTAGCGTGATGGCGATAGGAATTCCAGGGTTAGCGGGCGAAAACCAACGATAGTCAGCCCAACTTGAGGTTTTTTTGCCTCTAATGGAAAAGTAGTCGACCTCCAATAGAAAATAGGCAAAAAAAAACAATGAAATGCAGAATGGAGCAGCCAGGGACAAGTGCAGAACACATCAACATCCCCCTCAAGCCACTCAATATCCAAGTTGACCAGGATAAGAACCTGGATGCCTCACTGGACCTGCGCCTGGAGCCTGGATGCCTCGCTGGACCTGCGTCTGGAGCCTGGATGCTTCACTGGACCTGCGCCTGGATCCTGGATGCCTCGCTGGACCTGCGTCTCGAGCCTGGATGCATCACTGGAATGCGTCTGGAGCCTGGATGCCTTGCTGGACCTGCGTCTGGAGCCTTGATGCATCACTGGACATGCGTCTGGAGCCTGGAGCGGGATGTGGAGGATCTGTGGAGTTAATGAGCCCTGGCAGTAGACATTGAGGCGTGGCAATAGCCCATACCTGGTGGTGAAGTCTGGCCGGTCGCATGGAGACACGTTGGTGACCTGTGACGCCTTGCTCCTCTTGGAGCTGTGAATGGTAGAGGCGCTCCTGCACACCAACGTAGGGAGGTCTGCATCGCATACTACGATCCACCACTACACAGGGGTACACAGAGAGGATTACCAACAGTGGGTGGCACCTCTCTGCATCACAGGCCGGATGAGGTTGCGCTGGCCGGACACTGTGGAGGGTGAGGCTCCTGAGCTGCGCCAAACTTGTGTTGTCGCCGCGCTGCAAGTTCACGCCTAAGGGGGCCCTGCTGCATCAACTGCATCGCGAGGTTCACCAGCGGACTTGGCGGCGACAGCTGCTTGTGAAATCCCACCTGGCTGAGGCTCCTGCTGGCTGTGTCAGTTTAGCGGATTGCACCACGGTGTCAATGTCCAGGTAAGGAGAAGGTGGGACACGAAGCGGAGGAGGCCCGGGGGTCGAGTTGCCCTGGCCTAGCACCTGTAGATGACGCACCCCCAGTGTTGGCTCATCCGCTATGGTGGAAGAGCATTGCCCCACTGCTTCCAAGCAGTGCAAGAAGAGGAACAATCATCACATGATGATAACTTCCTGATGTTATCGGGCCTTGTTTCCTTTGCGGGTTGGAAACTACAATTGGTTTTGTAGGGTGAGAGCAATTGCTTTGGATTTAAAGTACTAATCATACACCATACATTTAATTAGTTATAAGGTTGAAACCATAAGACAAAAGAGAGACAATTTTATGCTGAGTCACATATGTTTACTTGAAACATTGTTATGCATTTCTATGATAGGTCTGTCAACAATTCATTCAATGCTGGGGGTCATGTAACTAGGCTTTGATTACACCACAACGTTGAGTTTTCGCACGCACTAGAGGGCGTGCACATTTCTACTTGGTTCTATAACCACGAGCACTTTCTAAACGCACTCTTTGTGAATTTCAGCATCACGATACGTAATGTTGGCTTTTGAGGGTATAACTGTGGTCAGACCACTCACTAATTGTCGGCATGATTTCTATTTGGTTAAACAGGCGGCCCAGTTCATGCCACTCGTTTTCACTTTTCTGTTTTATGTTCACGATTGCACACTCATTTCTTTCTGCATAGCTTGAATAGTATTGACTTAGGTATTCATCAGTTCTTGGATTATTGTAAATGAATGTGTGTGTTACATTCCTTGTAGGAATTATCCCCTGATGAAGGGCAGAGCCTGAAATGCATTGGGATACCTGTAAAGCAAGATGACCATTGCTACAGTCATGCATATATGAGAAGAATCATATATATATATAAAATGAAGTTGATTATATAAAACGTTGAATATACATAATGAATAAATCAGAGTGAAAATCACTGAAGTGTATCACAATTTTTTGAAGTGACACAATGTCATAAGGAGTGCTATATGAGTCCGTTCTTTCCCTGTTGAAGGACGCTTTGCATAAGTTGATTCATTATACCTCACGGATCAGGAGGTGATACTCACCAGCACCCAAGAAAGGTTTAAAGGTATACCTTCAAAAACATTAGTTTGAATAAGAGGGAGTGCGATCGCAACCTATATACCATTTAATCACTTTGTCCACTGACCAAATCGGTCTGCACCCCATCGGATTAAAAAATGTCATATGAAGGGATTGCTAATTTAACTGGAAGTAGAGCAGACACATTTGGTTTTTCGTTGGAAGAAACACATAGAATGTATTCTTTAATCCAAGAACCTGACTGTATTGCCTCAAGCACTGCATCTGTTCAGTCTAGCATCAGACAACTATTATTCTCAGCGAAACGAGAAATAAACCAACGACTCCATGCCAGCACGCTAATACGATACCACAAAGTACAAAGGGTACCAAGGGGTCTACGTATACCATTAAAGTCTACGTTATGCAAAAACAATGCACGATTCACCGAATGTTGGTACGCTATTTTAAACAAGGGCTCACTCGATTTAATCCTCCTTACAGTGGAAGAATTGTCTGAATTATTAGAGGAACTTAACAAAGAGGTAACACAATTTAAGCAAGAAATAAGTGAAAAAATGACCCTTGATGAATGGACAAAAACACTAGTAGACATAAATAATAAATTGGACAAATACACAAAAGAAATGAATGAAAGAAAATTATGATAATTCAAGAGAGACACAGTGGACTATAAATTGGGAGAAGTTTACAGTTGGGCTGCGGTTTATGCCTCCCGTAGACAGCAAAGGCTATTCACCAACAGGTCCACAGAGGGAGAGACATCATCATCAGACGAGTCACAATAGAGAGGAGCACCCCCTAGAAACACCAACACACAATTTGATAAAGATAGCAGACCAACCAGCTCAAGTGCAGCAAACGCTCAATCAGTACCTTTTTTAGGAAGAGGTCAAAAAATACTCGCCGAACCAAGAGGGCAAAGCTCAAAGGAAAAAGATATGCCAATAGCGAAATCCACCAGGAGTCAGACAACTTAGTGATTAATATTTCCAAGAAAGAGTTATCTCCTTTTCAAGTTCAAACCTTTCAAAAAGACATGTCTTTCGTCCCTACTTATAATTCAAACAAATTGGAAACTTAATTTTGTTTGTTTAAATTCATGAGAACATTACGGTTGAAACATTTTTTCAGAAACATAATTCGAACCCAAACCAAGCAAAGAGAAATGAACCCTACTTGACCTGAAATCTAAAAGCACTTTCATGGCGCTGCTAAGTCACAAAGTTTTCGATTCATTTGAAAATGTTGTAGAAAGGGAGTAACATGATTTATTCAAAGTTAAGGAATGGAGGAGATCCAATTTGACGGTTTAGGAGCACAACATCATCGCACAATTAGCTTCTAACAAAGAAATTATCTGCTGCAAAGTGGACAAAGGTGGAGCTTTAGTCATATTAGACACTAAATTTTATCTTCAAAGTGTGGAAGCACATGTGACGGACAACAACCTCTATATGAAATTAATTTCAATCCTAACTAGAGAATTCAGTAAAGTGTTGACCACCATCATTGACACAGCATTGAATATGGGAACCATAAATGAACAGGATAAAAGATTTCTGATAAACGACAACCCAAGTACACCTTATCTATACATGATTCCCAAAATTCATAAATGTTTGGAGAAACCACCATTTAGACCCATTGTCAGCACCAGAAATTCTATAAATGAACCTATAGGAAAATACATTGATCGACATCTTCAACCTTGTGTTCAGAACATGTCAACATATTTAAGAGACACCACTGATTTTCTCATCAAAATCAATAAATAGAGATCGAGGATCACATTCAACCCATATTACGTACCATCAATGTGAAGTCGTTGTACACCTCCATCCCCCATGATTTGGGGCTACTGGCTATTGAATCTTTTCGCATTGACAGTGACAAGAAAGAAGACCTTAAAATATTCCTGTTAGAACTAAAGCATTTCACGCTGTATCACAGCTATTTTACATGGAATGAAGGGTACTCCGCTCAACTATCAGGGACGTCCATGGGAAACTGTCCAGCTCCTGCGTATGCGAACCTTTTCATGCACCGGATTGAGCTTGACCACATCGTATCTCAGAAAATCTGGCACGAAAATGTGATTACCTTTTATATGTATATATACGACATTTTCTTAATTTGGAAAGTACCACAATCTGATCTAGTACAAGCTATAACCCACATGAACACCATTGATGAAAGAATCCACTTTACACACAACATCAGCACAGAAAGAATCTCATTTTTGGATGTTGAGATCATGCTGCAGGATAAGAAATTGATCACCTCTGTGTTTACCAAGCCCACAGATCGCAATAATTTTTTTCATTTTTCCAGTTTTCATAAAAAATCGCTCAAAAAACCCCTTCCTTATTCGCAATTGCTTCGGGTGAAACAGATTTCTTCTTCTGAGGAAATATACAGTAACAACAGTATCAACATCTTACAAAAATGTAAACAAAGAGCAAATCCAGCACCCATTTTACAGGAAGCAGTTGATAGAGTTAAGTTGAAGAACAGGGCACAATTGTTAAAACCCCAAGTTGAAAGTGCTACTAAGGAAGAGAGAATGGTTTTTGTATCAACATTCTCCACAAAAAGTACCAAAATCAAACAAATCATTCGAAAGTACTGGCCTTTGGTTCAAGCTGAGTCTGACTTCAGGGGAATATTCCAACAATTTCCCATATTTGCATACCAACGCAATAACAATCTGAAGCAATTACTCAACAAGAAATTAAGCAAATTCGAACAGAACTATAGAGGAACAGTTCCGTGCCATAACTGTGGAAACTGTAATAACATCATAAAGGGCACCACCATTATGCACCCGATTAAATTGAGTCACAGCCACCTGTGACACGAACAATGTTGAGTACCTTCTAAAGTGTCCTTGTGGATTGCCTAATGTAGGAAAAACTGAGCGCAAAATTAAAACACGCATCACAGAACACAAAAGTAATATACAGACCAAAAATCAAAAATCAATAGTAGCAGTACATTTTTCAGGCATGAATCATAACATCAGTCAGCTAAGATACATGGTGCTAGAACAGATACAGGAGAAGGAAGGAAGAGACAATAAAACATTTCTTCTACAACGTGAACTTTATTGGATAAGCAAATTGAATTACTTGTATCCAAAAGCGTTAAATGAACGTTTAGAATGTAGCTGCTTTCTATAACTTTAAAGACTGGATTGTACAGTGAAATGTTTTGAGGACCATTACTTGTATGCTATGGTAATTTCATTTATGTTTTTTCACGTTTTCCTCATACCCTCGTTTTTACACTGAAATGCCTCCCTTGCATGTCATTATCGCTAACAGAAGTGGCGATCTTTATAATGGACTTTTTTGCCGGAAAAAACTGCAGCTAGCAGAGGTTAGCAGCAGCTTGTACATAAGGCGATAAAAATCTCACTGCAAAATTGTTGGAAAAGTGCTGCTAATACGGTGTTAACTCCTTGAACATATGCCCCCATACGTTGGGAGTCAGATGATTGTGTAATTGAACATTAAATTGATGTCATGCAAAACTTTCTCCCAAAACCTTTTGAGTTTATGGAATTGCCATACGAAGGGAGCTCCCAAATTTCCTTCAAGACTCCCTTCACAAGGAGGTGCCCCAAGCATGTATTAATGTGGCTATCTTATTTAATGTCCGTCTTTTGAATGAGCTATTGTACTCATCCATGCTCCCTAACAGATCTTTTTCTACTCTGTATCTGACAAGGATCTACCAAACCCTAAGTCCCATCTTCCTTGGCTTGGGGTTGCACTGAAATGGGGATATGCCATGAGAAATGTGTAAATCTCAGCCAGTATTTGATTAGTGCCTGCCTTTGAATTACCACTTTTCATTCTAATCCTGGCCCCCTGATATACCTTCATAAATAAATTGTTGTCCAGTGATTTTCATTTTTGATTTGTGTATATGGATCATTAGATTAGATTTAACTGGGGTAGACATTGCTGATCTGGGTTGAATATTTCTACACAACATTTTCTAGGCGAAATTTTTAAAAATGGCGGATGTGTTTCAGGATCCATTAGACCTACATGCTTCATTTTTGTGTCAAAACATAGCTTTTGGGGGATAAGTAGTCTGATAAAAAAAGAAAATAACTCCTAAGAGCAACCCTTCTGCCATTTTACAAAATGACAGCTATATTAGAGGAAGAAGGTATATATAGAAATAAAATAAAGAATAATGTTTTGTAATCCTTCAAGGAACACACCAAACAATGTTTATGATCTGAATGTAAAAGAAGAAAGTTTATTGCTCCTATTTTAGACACATTTTCATAGTTCACTTTATTTATTTGTTGCGACGATCACTCGTGGTACAATTGCAGAATGTTGGACATTTGAGAAGAACATATCGACAGGGACATCCTTTTGTAACACAGGTTTTGCAAGGACATGTACATGTAGGTTCTATGGATAGAGACTTTAGAAATTTCATTGGTTTTAGCACCCCATCAATATCTTTCCTACCAAATTCACACTAATCTTTCTCTACGTATGCATCATCCAAAATATTTACACATCTTCTGATCAACTAGAACGCTCTTTTAATGTATCCACACACAGAATATGACATCTGTTGAAGACTACTTAGCGGGACTGATCTTATGAACTCGCTGTACAGATGATTTTCAAATGTGTGACAGTCAGAACTCATATTCCACAAAACCACCAGCAATTTTTTGATATCTTTAAAGTCAAAATTTTCTTCTGTTTCAGCAAATCCTTTCAGAAAGTTCACAGGTTCAGCAAGTAAAGCTCCAAGCTTTCTTCCAATTTTGCTCCTATTGTCCTCACCCATAGAAATATCTGCCATGATAAGAACACTGGGTATCACTGGGTCAAGTTTCTTGTACAGAATAGAAAGTGAAATTAAGTGTCTTTTCTCGCCTGTTCCAAAACGTATCCATAACTCTGAAAATCATTGACTTATGAACATTGCGCAACAAATCTAAGTAGCACAATAATAACATCTATGTCATTTGATGGTATAAAGACTCAATTGGAAACATTTCAAACAGCCCACTCAACATGTGGCACAAAACAAAGGACATCTTCCTCCAATTCGCTTTTAAGTTCTTCAGCAATAAGGCCCGTTCCTTTTGAATATATCTCTGTAGGCACTGACTCCTCTTTGACAATCATTCCACTTGCAATAATTGGAAATTGAGTTAACATCTCCAAGTTCATCTTGTTCGATATTGAATACCAGAAATTACCAAGTTACATAGGGATAGGTGTCACATTTTTGATGCAGGCAAAGTCAATTGTTCCACTTGTAGACATTCATCTGATTCACTCACATTCAAGATACCTGTCAAAGAAAATGTGCAGTTCTTGAAAGGTGCACACTGACTTTGATATCTGTAGAACAGTCTGAACAACCTCTCTGCAGTTAAGCATGGGTTAAATCTTGACTATTTACAATTGTGACATATAGTCCACAACAACAGCAGTTTTCAATGAGGACACCTTTTCAAATTGAAATTCTTCATGTGAAAGGTTTTTTTCTTAGCTCTTGTACGAGTTTGTGCTTCACTGGTTTGGTGCAGCATCTCCATCAAATAGTGCATTTGTTGGGAAGAAGATCATGTGACTGAATGTCCTTGATAAATTCACCCCTTTCTTTTGCTACTTGCATCTCTCTATGTATTTGAGAAAGTTGTTTTTTTGTAACCTGTTTTGTAGTGGCTGGTTGGATAAAACTCAAAGTATTGTATTGTAATTGCATTTATATAGTGCTTACTACCCCATACGAGGCATCAAAGTGCTTTTTTGGCAAGTAGCACGCTACTCTGAAACCCATAAGGTATTAGTGGTGAATTAGTATAGTGAAATATGAAATTATTTGAGTGGTGGACATATTAGTTTGTTATTTCGATTGAAAACGATAGTGGAGCTCATAGCAGTAGGCGGCGGCTTATAATATGAAAAAAAGGAGGTGGAGGGGGAAGAGTCAGAGGGAAGGGCTTAGAAAGACTTGTTTGGAAGATCTGAATAGTAAAGAGATATAAGATGATGCAAGGAGGGGTAGAGTAGGGAAAAGTCTAGAAAGGGTTATTTTGGGGGTCATAGTATTGGTATGGGTTGAATGAGAGAGTGGAGGTAGAGAATATATTGATAGAGGTATAAGGTGCGAAATAGGGCAATGCATTGGTAAGAGTAGTAGAATGAGGTTTGAGATGAGTCAGAGAATTGAGATAGTGGATATATTGAGAGCGGTATAGGGTGAGAAATATTGTAGTGCATTGGATATGCTGAATCAAAGAAAAGTAATAAATATATAGATACATAAGTACATGGAAGTTATAAATATGCATAAGGAAGGTACTATATGTAGATTAACAATGCATTTAATAAACTCTGGCTTTCAAGTGTTGTACTTTACATTAATTAATTTGTTTTTGATTTTTGTAATTCACTAGTGAAGTAATTGTAGATAAATAGTCATGATAAAAGATTTACTTATTTATGGAGTCAGTTATATGGTTATCCAAATACTATTTGGTCATGAAGTTGTGTAGTCATGGTTAGAATTGGTCAGTCAATAAAAGTAATACCCCTACTCCTGCACCCAGTTATTGCTCCATATTCATAACTCTTTTTCCAAATACCTACTATGAGGGTCTTGTACCAGCTGCCATCCTGCTCAAATACCAGCTGCTATTAGTTATCAAAATGAACAGTGGTGATTACTGCAAAAATAGGAGGTGCCTATAGATTAGGATGCCGGAAGCAGGAACAGGTATTTTTTTTTATTGATTGCATGTATGAGTGGAGGGCACCCATACCTTTTGTTTGCTTCTCAACTCCTTTAGTGGTGTAATGGGGTTTGAAATGGGGCCATATATGACAGACGGGTTTATAAAATGTCCCTGTTAACCTGTTTGCTCCTGGGGCTTTGCAAAATTATAATTTTGAGATGCAAGTTCTCACTTCATCTATGATTGTACTCTTGAATATCGGGAACAAGAATATTGTGGCACACTAATATCAGGGACAAAATACTGAGGGCCCGATTCACAGAACAAACTTAAGACAAAATCCTAAACTTAGTACCATTTTGGTATTCACAGAATGCACTTACTACTTCTGGTATTCACAGAATGAATTTACTACTTTTTGCGATTCACAGAATAAACTTACTACTTTTGCTATTCACAGAATGGATTTAAGACTACTAACTTTACGTCTGCACTCGGGCCGGAAATTCCGGCCTGGAGGCGGAGCTTCCGGCCCGGAGGCGGAGCTTCCGGCCCGGAGGCGGGGCTTCCGGCCCAGAGGTGGAGATTTTAAATCTCCGCCACTGGCCGGAATCCCCACCTCCGGCCCGGAAGCTCCGCCTCCGGCCCGGAAGCCCCGCCTCCGGGCCGGAATTTCCGGCCCGAGTGCGGACGTAAAGTTAGTAGTCTTAAATCCATTCTGTGAATAGCAAAAGTAGTAAGTTTATTCTGTGAATCGCAAAAGTAGTAAGTTCATTCTGTGAATACCAGAAGTAGTAAGTGCATTCTGTGAATACCAAAATGGTACTAAGTTTAGGATTTTGTCTTAAGTTTGTTCTGTGAATCGGGCCCTGAGAGATCAAATATCAAAAGGTAAGTACACAGAGGGTAGTAGAGATTTTCTTAACTCCACATCAATGCACCTTTACAATATAATTATCGCCATGGTACAAATATGTAGGGGTAGCTAAAAAAAATAATATATGTATATGTATCAATACAAGATCCCTTCCGTTTCTTCCAACGAAAAAACACACTGGCACTGCGTATTTTTATTGTAACTCACACCATGCCATATGCATATGAATATATAGTTTTATATATATATATATTCACTGAAAAAACCATAGGTTTCACACATGTTATAGTTAGCGGAAATTTTACTGATAAAAAATCAATGAAATTCCCCCGTTATAGTTAGTGCAGGCAACTATAACTCACGCGACCGCAATCCTCTGCTGATGCTAATACTGTATTTAGACATTTATTTGCCCATGTCTTCTTCCATAAATTTTTAGCTATACATATATTACAAATATTTTTTTTTCATAAAGACACATATGTCATCAGCAGAAGATTGCGGTCGCGTGAGTTATAGTTGCCTGCACTAACTATAACGGGGGAATTTCATTGGTTTTTTATCAGTAAAATTTCCGCTAACTATAACATGTGTGAAACCTATGGTTTTTTCAGTGAATGGCAAGGTTTTTTAAATGCTAATTCCTAACTATAACGTGTGTGAAACCTATGGTTTTTTTCAGTGAATTTGTACGGTTTTTTAAATGCTAAGTTACTTTACGCCATTCGTGGCGTGCGCGCCCACTTAACGCAGTTCGTTCCGTGCGCGCACGGTGCGCTTCGCGCACCGTGCGCGCACAGTGAGCACGTGGTGCACTTCGCGCACCGCGCGCCCACTTTACGCAGTTAGTGCCGTGCACGCACCGCGTGCCCACGTTACGCTAGATGGGCCATGTACGCACGATGCGCACCGTGCGCACATGGAGGACATATGATGCACTTCGTTTTGAAAGGTAATGTTTGAATTTTTACGCACATGATATAAGCCATGCACAAATGGTGCCCTTCGGGCACCATTTGCACACGGGGTGGGGAGAGTGTGGATAATTTTTTTTTTAATATATTTTTTTACCGTACGCGTACGGTAAGCGTAATCGGCGAAATTAGCGAAAAAATAAAAATTCCGTTTTTGGCCTTGGGGGATGTTTGGGGACTCCCTCAACATGGCTAGGTGCTTTGGAGCTGTCCAAACAGCCCCTTTACATGTTTTTGTCCTTTGTTTTTTAATCCACACTCTCAGTGCGAGAGAGAAAATGGCGGCCTCCGCTTCCTGGTTTCGGCCGATTCGAATGTTTACTAAGATCTAAGAGCCAATCAGAATCGCGCTCGCGCACGCCACCGTACGCGTACGGTAAGCGTACCGTAAGCGCACCGTAAGCTGGCTCAGATATATATATTGATTTAAAGGCTATTTTCTCAGAATCTACTGAACAGATTTACACCAAACCTACAAAAGGCACTTCCTTGACCTGAGGACTACCTCTCTGCCAAATTTCTAGTAATTCTGTTCAGCCGTTCGGGCTGTAGCTGTGTCTAAAGGTCCTATGGAAAAATGCATGGGAAAAACGCGTTTTGGGACCCCCCTTTTATCTCAGCCCCCGCTTGACGAATCCCCCCGAGACTTTCAGGGTAGGAGCGGAGCGTAGCGCCCCACCTATTTTGAAACATTCGCGAGGATTCGTCGACCGGCGCAAAAGTTATTCAAAATAGAATGTTGCGGATTTCCTATGGAAACGTGGTCCTAACTATAACTACCTACTGGCGACCGCCAGTAGGTAATATATATATATATGTATCTGGTGCATACATAACATCTAAACAAACAGCAGACAGCATGGGATTTGATATCTACGGAAGGAAAACTACTCCGTACAAACCAAAATCTGTCTTCCTTCCTATTATGCCAAGAGACAACATAGATATTTTTGCGGAAAACATGATCAAAGATCCTAAAAGTCTATCCACCACATCCAGCACAAGGTTTATTCAGACCAACCATAATCAGAGACTTGAATATGAGAAACTCATAAACAAAATCAAAACACGCCAAGATATCGTGGTGAGAGGGTCTGATAAAGGTGGGAATGTCGTCCTTTGGCCATTAAATCAATACAATCTGGAAGCACATCAACAACTCCAAAACCCAGAATGTTACTGTCGGGTAAGCCCCACACTTTAACAAGTACAAAAGAAAAATATCATGCCGATCTATACCAATGGAGATGTTCCAATCTGATCTCTAAACAGGAATTTGAGTTTCTCAAAACAGACTATCCTATTGTTCCACAGTTGTATCTAATTCCCAAGATACACAAGAGTGCCACAAATCCACCTGGTAGGCCTATTATATCCGCCATAGGAGGTCTTTTTGAGAACACTTCTAAATTCATTGACTCTTTTTTACAACCTTATGTTCAGACCCTCCCGTCTTTTATCAAAGACACGGGAGACTTTCTGACAAAAATCTATGACTTACATTGTGATGAAAATTCTTTATTGATGACACTTGATGTTAATACTCTGTACACGAGTATAAAACACAGAGATGGACTCAATGCATTGAAACACTACTTAGGTAAAAGACCTATAGAATTGTTCAATCACACACTTATGTTGTTAAAGATGTCAGAATGGTGTCTCGATAACAATGTGTTCATATTTGACAAACTATTTTACAAACAGCTGTGCGGGACTGCCATGGGTACCTGCTTCGCCCCCAGCTATGCTAATTTGCATATGGGCTGGTGGGAGGAGCAGGTGCTCATGGTTGACCATGAACAAACAATGACTGAAAATGTGGTGCTATACGTCCGTTATATAGATGATTTGTTTTTTCTTTGGCAAGGGACGGAAGAATCTGCTCTTAACTTTGCCAAAGCACTCAATGAGAACTCTCTCAATTTATCTTTTACATGCAACATCAACAAGTCAACTATACAATTTTTGGACTTAGAGGTATTTGTGGAAGATTCTAGAGTGGAGACCAGAACTTACAGGAAACCTACATCAGGAAATTCCATTCTCCACTATAGTAGCTTCCACCCCACCTCTTTGAAACAAAGCATCCCATACGCAGAATGTCTTCGTATGAAGAGAAACTGCAGTACAGAGAGCAGTCTTGTTGAAGCAACTAACACTCTGTTTGACAGACTAGAACAAAGAGGTTACAATGCAGACACTTTAAATAAAGCCAACTCTAAAGTCCAGAAAGTCACTAGAAAAGAACTTCTTTTTCCCAACCCAGAAAAACTAAAGAAAAAAAGCAAAACATTCATATCTGGGACACCAAGATTTATAACGGGATATAACACCTACCATGACATTTTGAGAAAAACTCTGTACAAACATTGGCAAATTGTGCGCAATGACCCCGTTCTAGGTCCAAATATGCCAACGACACCATCATTAACGTTTAGACGTGCAAAATCCATGAGACAGAATTTAGTTAACAATGCACCCAGTATCAACAAAGGCTCTGAGTGGCTCAAAACCAACAATGGCTTTAGAAAATGTACCAAATGCAAGGCCTGCCGCCATGGTATTAACGTAAAAGAAATCAGTTCTCCACTCAGACACTCCCCCTTTATTATAAGGGGAAGTTATACGTGTAAAAGCGATTTTGCAGTGTACATGTTACAATGTACATGTAACAAACGTTATATAGGGTCTACTATTCACCCTGTTCATGTACGTATACTGCAGCACCTGCGGGCGATTAACAACGATGACCCCAATTACCCGGTGGCCAGACACATTAATCAATGCCACAATGGAAAATCATCTGACCTTTCCTACTGTGTTCTTGATACTGTTCCTAGGAACCCAAGAGGAGGCAATAGACAGCAAACACTGCGTAGACTGGAATCCAAGCACATTATTCTGTTTAACACCAAAATATCCATTGGATTAAATACGGATGAGGCTTTATCCATACATTTGTGAATCTATTTCTGCCTGTCTCTTACCGTACCCTTACTCCGTTTTGTATCCCAGGTTTACCCTATTGTATTTTTTAGTTTGTTTAGAACTGTGTGTCTATACAATAAGTATTCTTAGCCCATGATGACAGACGTTGTGTTTTCTCTGAACCCATATGAATTCAGCTGAGACCCCTTTTCCTCCCCTCAGTTAGAACAGTTTCAAAATTGGTAGCCACTGGCCATTTTCTGTTCAACCGAATAATTCAAAAGTCTTCTTGTAGGGTGGTATAGGAAGGCCCACTGGGGCTTTACATCTCAAACAATTGTAATAATCATGTTTAAATTTGGCTTATATTACTGTCTCTGCGGATCTTTCACACTGTTGGAAATTTAGATTTTGGTTAATCATTAATTTAATTTTAACTAAATAATCTTTGCTTGCAGTGAGAACCAACACACTGAACGTATTAGTCTGTTTTTCTATTCTGGGCTGAAACTACACAAATTGTTGTTTTCTATGTCAGTTGTTTACCGTTGCCATGACGATTGTTTGTGACACACAGTACTTAATGGGAGCCATTGGTATTACCTGAGATATTGACAAAGGCGGCTCGCCGTCGAAACGCGTCTTGGTCTTTGTACGAAATAAAATTCCTTCATGCTCATTTCTCACGGAGTCTACGCCTGTTTTTGAACCTTGACAACAGGATTGGTTGCATATGTATATAAATATATATATATATATATATATATCAAACATGTCGATACCGTGAAAAAGCTGTCAAGCGAAACGCGTTGGTGAGGCGCTACCTCGCCCATTAAATCCTTTCAACAAAGACTCCTACGTGTCCTGGATTTCTTTTGTAATAGCAAAAGTTGGTGTTTGATATGGGGTTGACGGAGCCCATCCAGGACCGCCACGCTTGAAGCTCCGGACTTCCGTGATCGCGTGTTTGTATATATATATGATCAAGGCCACCTGGTGGCCGAAACGCGTAATGACATGCCTCGCCATTACTAACCTTGAATAAATCTTTATGAAGCACGTCTGGTGTCCGTGTGCTTTTCCTCCTCGCCCGCTGGGAAGTGGAAGGATGCGCTTGATATTCATATATATATATATATATATATATATATATATATATATATATATATATTATCTACTGGTGGACGCCAGTAGATAGTTATAGTTAGGACCGAGTTTCCATAGGAAATCTGAAAATTCTTTTTTGAATAACTTTGGCGCCGGTTGACGAATCCTCGCGAAATTTTCAAAACTAATGGGGCGCTCCGTTCAGCTCCTACCCTGAAAGTCTCGGGGTGATTCGTCAAGCGGGGGCCGAGAAAAAGGGAGGGTCCCAAAACGCGTTTTCCCCATGCATTTTTCCATAGGACCTTTAGTCGCAGCTGCAGCCCGAACAGCTGAACAGAATTATGTGAAATTTGGCAGAGAGGTAGCCATATGGTGTAAATCTGTTCAGTATTTCCTGAGAAAATAGCATTTAAAAGCATATCAATATCTATACGCGCGCAGGGTGCGCGCACTGTGCAAGCCCTGTGCGCGCACCCTTCCGTGCGCGAGCGTAATTCTGATTGGTTGTTAGATGTCAGTAAACATTCGAATCGGTCGAAATCAGGAAGTGTCGGCCGCCATTTTGTCTGTTGCACTGAAAAGGAAAGGTGGAGAACGTGAATAGGGGGCAGAGTAGGGAGTTCTTGACCCCCTAGCCATTGTCAGGGGGTCACAGTAGGACCACGAAGGGCCAAAAAAAAGATCTTATTTTTTTAAAAACATCGCGAGGTGCGCGCACTCTGCGCGCACCCAAAAAAAAACATTTAAAAAAATAGAAATAAAAATCAAGTTTAAGTGTTTAGATATTAGGTGGCTCTAAAAAGAGCCCTTGTGTTTATTGAGTGTTTTTCGGTACCTACAAGTAAGTACCGATGCAGAGTCTAAAGTTCAAGAGGAAGACTCTGTTCCCTTCATCATTGAAATGTACACCGTCTCCTCTATAAATGTCTTGCATGTTGTAATGCAAGTTGTTGTGGTATATAGAACCCACACCATAGTCTCTGAGGAAAGCAGAAACAGACTTATTGACGTGCTTTCTTGCTTTGTCAATCTGCGGACAAAATTGGTTGGACCAGTTCCACTTTTGCCTTTGGCATATATTAGAATATACAAAGGCAGTTTGTGGAAAAAGTGACATCAATTGCACAAAGGTGTCCTTAATAAGCATTTCCAGACCTACCCCAGTTAAAGTGCCTAGGCCATTTCCACCACAGTGCACAATAATAAGGTTAGGCTGTGGGAGATGTAGAAAGGTTTTCACCAAAGGCATTAATTCGTGCCACTGTAATCCTCTCTGACCAATCCATTTAATGTCTACATTTGGCAAAGCAAGGTCTTTTACAATACCTCTTTTTTCTGCAAATTTTTCACTCCAGAAGACATAGCTATGACTTACAATCCAGACTGTGAACATCTTTCAAGGAGAACAGGATGCACTCAGGAGGTGTCTTTCAGTAGAATGGCAATATGAAAAGAAAGACAGTTGAAAAATGGAGGCATACATACTTTTTTTAATAAAAAGAACTGATTGGCTGATTCAAACCATTTTACAGTTAAAACTAGGCTGTATGTTTACATTTTTAAAAGCATGTTTTGGATTGGTTCAGAAAAATGTGTTGCCACAGAACATTACTTTGGATTTGCTGTTAGGTTTGAAAAGTCAAGCACTCTTGCTGTTTGGATTTGAAACATTGTGTGCTGAACTTCTGACCTCTCTGCTCACACCAGTGTTCCATGACCTGTTGCTATGGTAGCAGGCAGAAGTCATGTTGGGGGAAGGGATGATTTGGAAAGGGGTTGAAAGTTGCAACCAATAGAAATGTGTGATTCCATTTGAAAAAATGTGGGAAGGACTGTGATTTTACATTAACATGTATATGTGTGAAAAAAGAGAGGGAAACATTGCCATTTACTGGTTGTGGTGAGAGGAGAGAGGTGTACAGCTCTGAGATTCTGGCTCTGATAATCTGCTGTTTGAGTGCCACATTTCTTTCTCAACTAACTAATTTTAAAGGTGAGTTATGAGTTTGAGAGGGGATGTATGTGGTGATTTTTGATATAAATATTAGAATTGTCATTCTTCTTTTAAAGTTGTGTTTTACATTTTGTGTTTTAGGAGATATTTAACTGTCTTGAACTTGTAAGATATTATGGAGTATGTCTTCACTGTAAGTTAAGGTGTAGTGGTATCACTGAGGAATACTGTTTTGTACCTAGAATCACATCATGAGTCTGTCTGCACACAGGATTAGTTGTCAGAGATTTAATTTGTGTTGCTCTTGTTCTGTTAGCCTTGCACTCGCAGAAAAGGGGCAGTTTGTTTTCTTAAAGTGTGATGGTTAGCATTCAGCAGAAATCAGTTACTCACAAATGAGAGGCAAATGCAAACACATTTGAAAATAGCATGGTACATTTTCCTACCACTTTAAAAGTTGTGTTTTACATTTTATGTTAAGGAAGATATTTAAGTGCCTTGAACATGTTAGATATTATGGAGTATGTCTTCACTATAAGTTAAGGTGTACTGGTATCACCCAGGAATACTGTTTTCTGCCTAGAATCACACCATGAGACAGTGTGCACACAGGAATTGTTATCAGAGATTTAATTTGTGTTGGTCTTGCTCTATTACCCTTGCACTCGCAGGAAAGGGGCAGCTTGTTTTTTGTAACACATGGTCATGGTCTCAAGGAGCTGTTAGGACATGTGCTCTTTTCTGCTTGTCTAAAATAGAAGAAAAATGTGTCAGGCTGTCACAGTAATTATCACTTACTCCACCACAGTACTAAATGTACTTTCAAATTGCCAAAGAAAATATCGCTTTGTGGTTAGAATCACACCATGAGTCTGTGTGCACACAGGAATTGTCAGAGATTTAATTTGTGTTGCTGTTGTTTTGTAAAACTTGCACTTTTAAGAAAGGGCAGTTTCTTTTCTTCAACTGTGTTGGTTAGCACTCAGCAGAAATCACTATCTCAAAAATGAGAGGCAAATGCAAACACATTTGAAAATAGCATGGTACATTTTCCTACCACTTTAAAAGTTGTGTTTTACATTTTATGTTAAGGAAGATATTTAAGTGCCTTGAACTTGAAAGATATTATGGAGTATGTCTTCACCATAAGTTAAGGTGTACTGGTATGACCCAGGAATACTGTTTTCTGCCTAGAATCACACCATGAGACAACATGCACACAGGAATTGTTGTCAGAGATTTAATTTGTGTTGCTGTTGTTCTGTAAAACTTGCACTTTCAGGAAAGGGCCTGGTATGACCCAGGAATACTGTTTTGTGCCTAGAATCACACCATGAGACAGTGTGCACACAGGAATTGTTGTCAGAGATTTAATTTCTGTTGCTGTTGTTCTGTAAAACTTGCACTCGCAGGAAAAGGGCAGCTTGTTTTCTTAAAGTGTGATGGCTAGCACTCAGCAGAAATCATGATCTCACAAATGAGAGGCAAATGCTAACACATTTGAAATCAACAGGGTAGATTTTGCTTCCAATCTTGTAATGGGTGAGGTAGTTCCTACATGTACAAAACTCCAATTAACCTTTACCAAACATGTACTCTTACACACATATCTGCAGTCTTCATGCAGTTGTAAAAGTCTCCATGCAGATCTCTCTTGCAACTGACAATACACAGTCTCCAGAAACACACTCTTTGCACACATGCAGCAGCTTCTCCTACACTCCCATGCATAATACTCAGCTCTGTGTTGTGTTTCAGATAGCAGTGAATATTGCAAACACATTCAACGTCACCAAGGCTCATTTCCTTTGCTCTACTCTAATCACTCACCCTGTAGCACATGCTGATGGTCTCAAGTAGCTGTTAGGACATGTGCTCTTTTTTGCCTCTCTAAAATATAAGGGAAATGTGTGAGGCTGTCACAGTAATTATCACTTGCTCCATCCACAGTACTAAATGTGCTTTCAAATTGCCAAAGGAAATATCGTTTTCTGCCTAGAATCACACCATGAGTCTGTGTGCACACAGGAATTGTTGTCAGAGATTTAATTTGTGTTGCTGTTGTTCTGTAAAACTTGCACTTTCAGGAAAGGGCCAGCTTGTTTGCTTCAAATGTGTTGGTTAGCACTCAGCAGAAATCACTATCAAAAAAATGAGAGGCAAATGGTAACACATTTCAAATCAACAGGGTAGATTTTCCTTCCAATCTTGTAATGGGTGAGGTAGTTCTTACATGTACAAAACTCCAATTAACCTTTACCAAACATGTACTCTTACACACATATCTGCAGTCTTCATGCAGTTGTAAAAGTCTCCATGCAGATCTCTCTTGCAACTGACAATACACAGTCTCCAGAAACACACTCTTTGCACACATGCAGCAGCTTCTCCTACACTCCCATGCATAATACTCAGCTCTGTGTTGTGTTTCAGATAGCAGTGTATAATGCAAACACATTCAACGTCACCAAGGCTCATTTCCTTTGCTCCACTCTAATCACTCACCCTGTAACACATGCTGATGGTCTCAAGTAGCTGTTAGGACATGTGCTCTTTTTTGCCTCTCTAAAATATAAGGGAAATGTGTGAGACTGTCACAGTAATTATCACTTGCTCCATCCACAGTACTAAATGTGCTTTCAAATTGCCAAAGGAAATATCGTTTTCTGCCTAGAATCACACCATGAGTCTGTGTGCACACAGGAATTGTCAGAGATTTAATTGGTGTTGCTGTTGTTCTGTAAAACTTGCACTTTCAGGAAGGGCCAGCTTGTTTTCTTCCAATGTGTTGGTTAGCACTCAGCAGAAATCACTATAAAAAAAATGAGAGGCAAATGGTAACACATTTCAAATCAACAAGGTAGATTTTCCATCAAATCTTGCAATGGCTGAGGTAGTTCCTACATGTTCAAGACTCAAATTAACCCTTACCACACATGTACTCTTACACACATATCTGCAGTGTTCATGCAGTTGTGGAAGTCTCCATGCAGATCTCTCTTGCAACTGACAATACACAGTCTCCAGAAACACACTCTTTGCACACATGCAGCAGCTTCTCCTACACTCCCATGCATAATACTCAGCTCTGTTTTGCGTTTCAGATAGCAGTGTGTAATGCAAACACATTCAACGTCATCAAGGCACATTTCCTTTGCTGTAGTCTAATCAGTCACCCTGTAACACATGGTCATGGTCTCAAGAAGCTGTTAGGACATGTGCTCTTTTTGGCTTGTCTAAAATATAAGGGAAATGTGTCAAGCTGTCACAGTAATTATCACTTGCTCCATCCACAGTACTAAATGTGCTTTCAAATTGCCAAAGGAAATATCGATTTCTGCCTAGAATCACACCATGAGTCTGTGTGCACACAGGAATTGTTGTCAGAGATTTAATTGGTGTTGCTGTTGTTCTGTAAAACTTGCACTTTCAGGAAAGAGCCAGCTTGTTTTCTTCAACTGTGTTGGTTAGCACTCAGCAGAAATCACTATCAAAAAAATGAGAGGCAAATGGTAACACATTTCAAATCAACAAGGTAGATTTTCCATCAAATCTGGCAATGGCTGAGGTAGTTCCTACATGTTCAAAACTCAAATTAACCCTTACCACACATGTACTCTTACACACATATCTGCAGTGTTCATGCAGTTGTGGAAGTCTCCATGCAGATCTCTCTTGCAACTGACAATACACAGTCTCCAGAAACACACTCTTTGCACACATGCAGCAGCTTCTCCTACACTCCCATGCATAATACTCAGCTCTGTGTTGTGTTTCAGATAGCAGTGTGTAATGCAAACACATTCAACGTCATCAAGGCACATTTACTTTGCTGTAGTCTAATCAGTCACCCTGTAACACATGGTCATGGTCTCAAGAAGCTGTTAGGACATGTGCTCTTTTTGGCTTGTCTAAAATATAAGGGAAATGTGTCAAGCTGCCACAGTAATTATCACTTGCTCCATCCACAGTACTAAATGTGCTTTCAAATTGCCAAAGGAAATATCGATTTCTGCCTAGAATCACACCATGAGTCTGTGTGCACACAGAAACTGTTGTCAGAGATTTAATTTGTGTTGCTGTTGTTCTGTAAAACTTGCACTTTCAGGAAAGGGCCAGCTTGTTTTCTTCAAATGTGTTGGTTAGCACTCAGCAGAAATCACTATCTCAAAAATGAGAGGCAAATGCTAACATATTTCAAATCAACAAGGTAGATTTTCCATCAAATCTGGCAATGGCTGAGGTAGTTCCTACATGTTCAAAACTCAAATTAACCCTTACCACACATCTACTCTTATACACATGTCTGCACTCTTCATGCAGTTGTGTAAGTTTCCATGCAGATCTCTCTTGCAACTGACAGTACACAGTCTCCAGAAACACACTTTTTGCACACACGCAGCAGCTTCTCGTACACTCCCGTGCGTACTACTCAGCTGTATGTGGTGTTTCAGATAGCAGTGTGTAACGCAAACAGATTCAATGTCACCAAGGCTCATTTCCTTTGCTCTAGTCTAATCACTCACCCAGTAACACATGGTCATGGTCTCAAATAGGTGTAAGGACATGTGCTCTTTTCTGCTTCTCTAAAATATAAGAAAAATGTGTCAGGCTGTCACAGTAATTATCATTTGCTCCTCAACAGTAGTAAATGTGCTTTCAAATTGCCAATCAAATATCGTTTTCTGCCTAGAATCACACCATGAGTCTGTGTGCACACAGGAATTGTTGTCAGAGATTTAATTCATGTTTCTCTTGTTTTGTAAGACTTGGACTCGTAGGAAAGGATCAGCTCATGTGATAGGATTTGAAAAGCTCAAAAAAAATTGTAATGAATTAAAATTACATAAAGGTATTTTTTTTTAGTTTTTTGCAGGTATTGCTGAGCAACAGTGAAAAAATTTAAAGATGCCTATAAAGTCAAGAAAGAGAAAAGAAAAGCAACAACTACTATATTTGAAGACAACTGGTAAAAAAAATAATAGGAGGAGAAGCTCGTGTTGGAAAACAGAAAAAGTCTTCTGGTAAGCAGACTAAAGAATTTTAAAAAAATATCTTAAAAAAAAAAAATGATCGAAAGATAAATTCAAACAGTGTTTCAAGTACAAAACAACAACAGAGTCGACAGCAAAAACAAAATGCTAATGTAAACTCAGAAGTAAGAAAGAGTGACTTAACACAAAAAATAGATTTTCAAAACATTCGTCGAAAAATGTTTCAGAGAAGAGTGATGTAAATTTGCTAAAGGATGTGAAAAAATATAAGAAGAAATCCAAATTTTATAAGAAAAAGAAATTTATTGAAAGTATTGTTACCAAGGCATTAGAAATAAAAAAAAAACTATTTATTTTAATTTTGAACAGGATGCGTAGATTAGATAAATTAGTCAATGCAATGAAGTCACAAAGCAAAAGGAAAAGAGAAGTGAAAAAAAATAACTTTTGTAAAGTGTTCTTAGGAGAATGGAAGCAAAGTTCAAGTACTGAACCATTTTTTAATGAAGAGAGTTATCTTCAAAGTAATAGTTTGTTGCATGCAGTTGACACTGTGGTAGAGCATATGAAGTTAAGGATGGTTGTGTAATGGAAAAGGAGAAAATAGTTCCAAGAAATGAGGAAGAAGTGATGGCTGATGAGGTTATGGGGAGAAGTCCTAAAGCCCCAGTGTACACTTGGAATTGTAGTAGTATTTGTACTGTGCATCAGGAATCTATTGATAAATTACGTGACTTTCTAAGAGAATATAGTAAAAAGAGTGTTAAACAGAAAATTAAGGTGCTTCAAAGACTAGATCCATGCAGAGTGAGAGAGAATACTGGTTTGCAAGGACTTTCTCTGGCTTGTCTATCTAGGAAAGTGTGTCAAAGTGTTTTTCACCATTTTAGGATGCTGGTTGTTCATCATACTGAAATGAGAAAGTTTGTGAGAACATTGTATTTTGCTAAAAGTCCAGCACTAAAGTTAAATGAGTTGAATAATGCTCTGTTCCGTGGATCTGTATCAGATGTAGTGAAGGTTACTGATGAGATTCAGTTTTGTTACTTTGGTCCAGAACAAGAAAGTGAAGAAAATGACACAGTTATTGATGAAAATGTGGAAGAGAATGTAGAACTTACTGTTAGTAAAAATTTTGAAGATGAAATGACAAAATTTACTATCATCTCTAATGAAAGACCGAATATTACTTGTATTTGTTGCCGGAGAAGCCATTATAAAATTCAAACAAGGAATGTTGATCTGTATAAAAAAAGTGAAAATGAAGATAATTATAAGTGGAAAGATTTTGCAACATATATATTTCTGGAAAATTGTTTTGAATTGGGTGAAGATCAGCGTATTTGTAAATACTGTTATAACAAGTTAGAATAAAATAGAATGCCAGCAAGAGCTGTACATAATAAATTAGAATTGGTTGATATTCCTCCAGAACTTTCTGATTTAAATACGTATGAGTCTATACTCATTCAATGTGTCCATCCGTTTCAGACCATAGTGCGTATGGAGCCAAAAACAAGTAAATTACCTCCTTCGGATTTACAAAGAGGTTTAAAAGGAAGAGTTGTCTATTTGCCATTGGATTTGAAAAATGATGCAGATACTTTGGAAACTGAACCATTACTTATTCTGGTTAATGGTGTACCTACAAAGAATAAGAAAATTTGGCAGGAGCTGGTGGATGTACGAAAAGTACAAAGATCAAATTTGTATTTGAAAAAAAATAATAAATGGTATGAAGCCATTTATATGGATGAAGATGAAGAAGAAATACTAGAAGACACAGGAATACCAACTGCGCAAATTGAAAAAGTGGATAAGTCAAAAGAAGAAGAAATTTATGAACATTTCAGCATACATCCTCTTCATTCTAAAAAAGTTATGGGAAACGCTATTGATCTGTTTCAGATGAAGAAAGCAAAAGGAACTCTTGTGCGTGTATGGGAGGAGAGCTTGGAAGCTCGTTGTTTTCCCCAACTGTTTCCTACAGGAGAAGGTGGACGATATGATGAACGTCCAGTACAGATTCCTGCTTCGGAGTATCGGACTACAAGATTATATGCAGAAGATCCCAGATTTCGGCAAAGTATTCCTTATTTGTTTCATCTTTTATTTGAAAGTGACTTGTCTGCACTATCTTATGCAGTAAATCACATTTTGAAAACTGGAGTACATCTACATAATGTGTGAGCAAAGGACTTTATCAACAAAGTGCAACAGCGAGATGATCATTTGGAATCTCAATTGATCAATTTGATGGCTTGTCAGCGTGGGACTAATGAATATTGGTACCGACGCCATGGAGAATTGAAGTGTATGTTACGGAATTTAGGAACTCCTACATGGTTCCTTACCCTAAGCTGTGCTGAGTACGCTTGGGATGATCTTCTGGATTTTCTTCGAGAGGCAAATTCAAACATTAAAAACATACAATTGTTTGCAGATATTTTAATCATAGATTTGAGGCTATGATGTCCTTCATCTGCAATAAAAAAAATCCACCTCTTGGAGAAGTTGTGGATTTCTTTTGGAGAAAAGAGTACCAAGCAAGAGGTGCTCCTCACATTCATATGCTGTTGTGGATCAAGGATGCCCCAAAATTTGGAACAGATGCTGATGAAGCAGTTTTATCTTTCATTGAAGGATATGCAACATGTGCTATACCTAAAAGCACAGAAGACAAAAACTTAAAAGAGAAAGTTTTTCGTTTCCAAAGTCACCGATGTGGAAAATACTGTCGACGAAAGTACAAGAGTAAAGATAAATTCTACACAAAATGTCGATTTGGATTTCCACGACCTGTTCTTTCAAAAGGAAGGGTAAACAGTTTTATGTCAGCTGTGCGACATACTATTACAAGAAAATCGCCTAAGAACACCTACAACCTAAGAAGAAAAGAAGAGTCAAAATATATAAATGACTACAATCCAGTCATTTTATCCATTTGGAATGCTAACATGGATATACAGTATGTGGCTGACAATTCTATTGCTGTTGCTTGGTATGTCACATCTTACATCACTAAATCTGAGAAAACGGAATTGAAGGAAATGTGGGAAGAGATTTCTCACGAGAAGACTGTCAATAAGAAGCTATACAGTTTCAGTTTAAAGATGTTATCGCATCGAGAAATTGGATCCTACGAATGCTCAGATAGGTTATCATCTGCAAGTCTGTACTCGAAATCCAGAAGAATAATTTGGGTAAGTTTAGGCCTTGCAGGAATGCGAAATCGGGTACTGAAATCTATTCGAGAAATTGAATATTTAGCAGAGTTCGAACCAGAAAGTACAGACATTTTAAGAACAAACATGTTGAATACATATTACCCACAAAGAAGTCATCACCTTGAGAACATGCGTCTCTATGAAGTGCTGCAGAACTTCATTTTTAAACGGAATGCCACAGAAGATATCAACAATGGAAAATATAAAGTCAGTGGTGAGGAAGGATGTTTGGTGAAGCAAACAAAAGGAAGTTTGATAAATCACCGGAAGCTGAGTTGCGACACTCCTGACGAAAAGGAATTTTACTACTTGGCACTTTTGCAGCTGTTTAAACCATGGCGTTCAGAGGACGAACTACTTGGAGAATTCCAGAGTTATGAAGATTCCTTCAATGTTAACAAAGACAGCATAGAATGCAGTACTTTCACAACTTATGTTTAAATGGTAAATGAAGAAATTGAACAAGAAGCAACAATTGCAGCTGAAGTAGCTAGAGACAGTTCTCAAGACAGTCAAAGTTCTGGGACATTCAGTCAAGATCCTCTAGGACAACCAATCGTAGAAAATGAAGCAGCAATAGCCATGAATGAAGTGGAAACAGCTATGAATCAATCTCAGGAAGATTTAGTAGACTTAACATATTTGGAGCAGCAACTGAACGAAGAACAAAAACAAATTTATGAAGAAGTCAGGAAAAAAATTGATCACGGATTACTACATGAAAATAAAGAGTGCTCATGCACATCTTTTGAACCAAAGAGAATGTATGTAAGTGGACAAGCAGGAACTGGAAAAAGTTTCTTAATTAATGTAATTAGAAGCTACCTACAGAAGAAAATGGATTCCATTTTGTCTTGTGTTGTTACTGCTCCAACTGGGTTAGCAGCGTATAACATAAAAGGACTTACCTTACATCGTTTGCTAATGTTACCAGTAGAGCATGAGAACAAAATACAGTACCACAAACTAGCAGGAGAAGCATGCTTGGAAGTTTCAAGAGTATTGAAGAAATTGAAAGTACTCATTATTGATGAGGTAAGCATGGTATCAAACTTAATGCTTGCCTTTGTGCATTTAAGAATGCAGCAAATTCTGAAGACAGAGTATGACGTGTTATTTGGAGGAAAACACGTCATAGTTTTTGGGGATATTTTGCAACTTACCCCAGTTAAGGGACAACCCGTATTCCATACACTTACACATGAAGACACGAAAAAGTCGTTAGGAAGTATAGGCAATGTAAATATTTGGACATATTTTGAGTATAAGGAACTCATTACCAATATGAGGCAAGTCAATGATGAGGACTATGCAAGTATTCTGAAAGATATAAGAATTGGACTACTCACAGAACATGGCAGAAAAGTATTACAGAGTCGATTGCTGAGTAATTTGTTTACAACAGAAGAAATAGTTCCAGAGAAAATATACAAGAAAATTGCTGAAAAAAATACTGTAATCTGCTTAATGCCAACACTACATGAATGCTCTGTATTCAATCAAGAACTTTTGAAATTGGAAAATGAAGAGATCATAAAACTGGAAGCTGTGGATAAAATTCAACATGAACGAATAACTATTATATTGACAGGCAAATTGGCTACTAAATTGGATTCTCTGGAGAAAAACATTTAAAAAACAGCTGGTTTGGAAAAGAATGATTATGAGTGTATGAACTGTAGAGTAATTTTAAGACGGAATTTGGATGTAGAAAAAGGTTTAGTGAATGGAGCTATGGGTAAAGTTGTGGGTTTTCTAAAGTACCAGAAAAAAGATGGAATTGAATTCTTAAAAATAAAATTTGATCAGATTGAAGAGGTTAAAGTCATTAGTCATTGTTCAGTTCGTTTTTTGCTAGTGAAAGACTTATATGTACGTAGGAAGCAGTTTCCGATTTCTCTAGCATATGCTGTAACTATTCACAAGCCTCAAGGATTAACTTTTGATAGTGCTTTTGTAAACATTGGATCTACTGTGTTTAAAGAAGGTATGGCATATGTTGCTTTGTCACGCGTGAAAAAATTATCTGGTTTATTCATGATAGACTTTGATGACTCAAAAGTAAGTGCTGATGTAAACTGTGTGAAGGAGTATAATAGATTAAGAAAAAGCTATGCTCCTCATTTAGGTCAGTATCCTGTGTTTGAAAAACGTGTTGTTTGTCAGAAAAGGAGATTTGAGAATATCTGTAATGAGGATGTACAGAAGAGAAAACAAAAAGACAGTGATGTGACTGCAAGCAAAAAGAAAAAGGACAGTGTGGAAGAGGTTGTTGGTTGTCATTTTGAAAATAGCTCTGGTGTCAACTGCTACGCAAATGTAGTGCTGAATGTTGTATTTTATCTTGAAAGTTTGCAAGAGCAGATAATACTAAATCATGAAAAAAGATTCTGTTCTTTGCTGAGTCTCCTTTATGAGAAGCTGAGTAATGATAAAAATAAAATAGAAAGTGCTTCTGATGTTAGAAATCTTTTAGATGTATGTTCTGGATGTACACAGTTTACACAAAATGTCCAGCAAGATGCACAGGAATTCTTGATGTATATCCTGATGGTACTGGAAGATGAAGGAGTAGAAGTAGAACATTTATTTGGTGTCTCTTATAAATGGGAACATTGTTATGATAACTGTATGAACACAAGCAGTAGTAATGTTGATTCTGAAAGGTTCATATATTTACCATTACCAGAAAGTAAAACAGTGACTTTTAGTAAATTAGTTAAAGATGCTAATCACAACATGGAATGTTCTGAATGTAAATCTGAAATGTTGTCAACGTTATTTTTAAAGAAATATGGACAGTATGTAATTTTAATGGTACAACGTTGTAGAGCTGATGGAACAAAATTGGAAACTTTACTAAAGAAGTTTGTTGGTAATCAATTATCTATATCTGGAAAAACTTTTGTAGCAGTTGCAATAATTTTTCATGACGGTCCTTCTATAACTTCTGGTCATTTCACAGTTTATCTTAAATGTGAAAAAGGATGGACACTGTGTAATGATTCTCAATTGATTTTCAAGCAACGTTTGCCTTATGATTTACCCAATTGTTACTTAATTTTTCTGAAACCCAAATTTTAAATACTAAATTCAGCATCTGAACAAAGCATTATTTAAATTTTAAAGGATTAAAATGGAATATTTCACTCAAAAAGGATTTTAAACTTACCATTTGGCCTCAAGGAAAGGTAAAAGAAACAGTTGTGGACTTCTTTCACAGATATTATTTTGGAAAATGTTCTTTTGCAGCAAGGTTTACAGACGTTATTTCTTGAAAATTGTTATTATACTTAAAAGGTATTTTTGACATTTCTATTAAGGTATGTTTTAGTGAGGATACATTTGGGGCTTTTTTGAACAATCTTTCAGATTGTTTTTTTTTTTTTGCCCGCTGTTAAATGATGAATACAATTGATTTCACTATTTTCAGTGAAAATCAAAACATTCTGAAAAAAAGGGCAAAAAATTGCTTTGCTAAATATGAAAAAACATGTACTGTTTAATAAAATGTATTGTTGAATATTAATACTTTTTTTCTTTTTTTCAGAACTAGAAAGAAAATTTAGAAAATGTAATTCAGTTTCCTTGCAATTAAATAAACACATTTATTTCTAAATAAGTTACTTTGATCGTCAGGTAAGTTTAAAATATCTGTATGTGTCACTGCTTTCGTTTCATGCTTCCTTTTCTTTACCTCTCCTTATTCTGCTTTTCTCATCTCTCTTCTCACTCTCTCTTCCTGCTTTACTACTCCTTTGTAACTCCCTCACTCCTTCTCTACTACTCCCCTACCTTTACTACCTCCATCACTAATTTTTCATCCATGTTTCTTTCTCTGTATCCATGTGTCTTAGTCTTTTTAACTGCCTTACTCCTTCTCAGTTGTTTGCTTTCTGTCTCTCTATCTGTCACTCTCTGTTTGTCTGTTTTACCCTTAACTTCCTTAATATCTCTGGGGCAGATTTACAAGCCACCTGCACCACCACTACGTCACTTTTCTTGACGTACTAGTGGCGCAGGGTGCTCTTTCATATTTACAAGGAGAGAATAAGCCACTCTGTGTGTCTTTTCTTCTCCTTGTAAATACAGCCAATTCAAACGCAGCACTAAAATGAGCTATTATCTTTTTTGATAGGTTTAGGGTACCTATACGTAAGTACTGATGCAGAGTTTAAAGTTTAATAGGAAGACTCTCTTCCGTTCATCTGTGAAATGTACACCATCTCTTTTTTAATTACTTTGCCACTCCCCTCTCTTTGCCAGGGAGTCCCTGAAGGTTTACTAAAGGTGAAAAAAATGTTTGTTTTTTTTAAAAAAAAAATTGACAAATAGATTAAAAAAAACAAGTTTTTGTGTTTAGATTTTAGGTGGCTCTAAAAAGAGCCCTTGAGTTAATGTAGGGACAGAGGAAGAGAAAAACGAAAAAAATAAAAATAAAACTATAGCCTACTGCAATAGTGTTCCTCATATTTTCTCTGAATGAGATCAACACTGCTCTCACCCATAGTAATAAGAGTACCACAAACCATGCAGCGTGTACTCATCCTCCCAAAACAAGGACGAATATCCAGAGGTGTGTAAGAAGGTGAAGGCACCATCGCAGAAGAAGTGCTCGGCTGAGGTGCCAAAGATGTGCTCGGCTGAGCTGCTGCAGATGTCGTCGGCTGAGCAGGTGGAGGGTTTGCTCCAGAAGCTTGACAAAAAGTCACAGGATGCATTTTCTCAACGTGCCTCAACATTGTGTGAATACTAAAAGAGTACTTCTTATTAGGATTCCCACGTGATAAGGTGTGGTGACAAAGTATGCAGGTGACTTTTGGTGCATTCACCTTCTTTTGTCCCTCAGGAAAAGTGAAAAACTGCCATATAAAGGAGTCTTTCTGCTTCCTCTGCCTCTGTCTCTCAAGAGTGTCCTGTTCACTCTCAGAAGATGGCTGGTGCTCTGCCATTGTCTCACAAAAACAGAGTAGCTCCTTCTCCAAGGGAATCAGAACTAACAATGAGGGAAGTGGGTGTGGTTTTGGAAGAATCTGGAACTGAAAGTACTTTTAACCAATGAAAAGTGATGTTTCTTGATCACATGACTTGCCATGAGGGGATTGGGTGTGGTGTTGAAACAATCTGAAACTGAAGGTAATGAAAACCAATTAAAAGTGTTGTTTTATTATTCACATAACCCGAGGTGCGCGCACGGAGCAAGCTCAGAGCGCGCACGGTGCAATTGCGCATGCGCAAACACGTACGTGCGCATGCGCAGCACGAGCGCATGCGCGAACATCAGCGCGCGTACTCTGCGCGTATACGCGAGTGTAGCGTGCGGAGCACGTACGACGCACGCAAGCGTACGTACGCATGCGTACTGGGTGCGCGCTGCGAGCGCGTACTAAAACGTACGTATGCGTACGTATATAACGTACGCATGCGTACACAAAAAACGTACGCATGCATACTAGGTGCGCGCTGCGAGCGCGCACTTAAACGTATGTATGCGTACGTAGATAACGTACGCCTGCATACATGAAAAACGTACGCAAACGTACTAGGTGCGCGCTCTGTGCGCGCACCCTAAAAAATTTTAGAAAAAAAAAAAGAAATAAAGTGGACATAAGTTAATAGAAGATATTAACTATGCTGTTCAACTTTATCCAAATTCAAAGTAAAAAAAAAATGACCCACACCAAATTAAAGGATACAGATAATTTATAAATGTATACATAGGGACATTTTTGTAAAAAAAATATATAAAAATTATATTAAAAAATTCTAAAATTAGCATTTAAAAAACCTTTGAAATTCACTGAAAAAACCATAGGTTTCACACTCGTTATAGTTAGGAATTAGCATTTAAAAAACCTTACAAATTCACTGAAAAAACCATAGGTTTCACACATGTTATAGTTAGCTGGACATTTTACTCGTAAAAAACCAATGAAATTCCCCCGTTATAGTTAGTTCAGCTAACTATAACTCGCGCGCCCGCAATCCACTGCTGATGACATCACATATTACATCACTCATGACATGGTCAGTGACATCACTCATGACATCACTGATGACATCTCAAATGACATCACTGATGACATCACTGATGATGTCATCCATGTGAAAAATTAGCACATCTTCTCACACCCTAATATAACCTTTGATACACCAACTCAAAATTTAAGAGTTCAATTGTCAAAACTATACATATTTCAATACCAATAACTACATACCCACTTATTAACTCTTAGGTCTACATACACCTCCAATCATTCAGCTGTACAGTCACTCATACTTACAGTCACTCCATACAAAACTATCTTATGTATTTATACACCTATATAGACACTCACACACCACCAATCATCCATAGAGGTTCACTCACACCTAGTCAGTCATGTAAATAATCACACTCCCATTTACTCACCTATGCGGTTATACACACTCAAGTTCACTTAGTCATAAAAAAAGTACCACATTCTTACGCTCTTATAGAATCATTCATACAAGCACACACTCATCCATACAGTCACTTTCACAATCACACACTCTCACATCTACCCACTTATATACTCTTACATGCATATATACTGCCTTTCACATATGTAGTTAGTCACAAATGTACCACTGAGATATACATTCAATCCCTAACACACCCATACATACACTCACTCAACCATACAGTCCATCACAGATGCACTCTTAAAACCATGCACCCATAGAATCACCCACTCACACATTTATGCATAGAGTCACACACACCCTACCCACACAAACACTCAGGAACCCATACAGATACTGAGACAAGCAATCAATAACTCATATACACACTTATATAGGTATTTACAAAACCATGCAGCCACTTATACACCAACATACAGACACATACAAACATTTACACAGTTTAGTCACTAGTCTGCAGTAAGATACATTTAATGACTCACTTATAGAGTCAGTTACGCACCACAGAAAATCATCCATTTACACACTTGTACACCCACTCATTCTTCAACAGGCCTTTCCCTATATATATTAAACATATTTAAACTTTACAGAAACACATACTCAATGGATGATGTCATCAGTGATGTCATCAGTGAAGTCGTTTGAGATGTCATCAGTGATGTCATGAGTGATGTCACTGACCATGTCATCAGTGATGTAATATGTGACGTCATCAGCAGTGGATTGCGGGCGCGCGAGTTATAGTTAGCTGAACTAACTATAACGGGGGAATTTCATTGGTTTTTTACGAGTAAAATGTCCAGCTAACTATAACATGTGTGAAACCTATGGTTTTTTCAGTGAATTTGTAAGGTTTTTTAAATGCTATTTCCTAACTATAACGTGTGTGAAACCTATGTTTTTTTCAGTTAATTTGCAAGGTTTTTTAAATGCTAATTCCTAACTATAACGTGTGTGAAACCTATGGTTTTTTCAGTGAATATATATATATACACACACATACATACATACATATCTGCGTATATAATATATATGTGTGTGTGTGTGTGTGTGTGTGTGTGTGTGTGTGTATGTGTACTGTTCAATATTTTGCCCTTCAGTTGTTTGTCCAAGATATTAGTGTCCCACTGAACTTGGTATTTAGGTCCATACCCTTCATCGAGGACAATGGGTTTATCAAATGAGGCAGCATGTGTGTCTTTGAGCTATATAAGTGCCGCACGTTAGAGGAAATTTACAGCCACCTCTCTGTCTTCCTGCTTCACCATGTACAACCCATTATAGAAGTCTGTAAAACCTTGTTTAATTTTTGTGTCCTCATCAGTCATTACCCCTACACATGTTTTGATGGTTACCACACTGTCATCTGTCGTTAGAGCTCTAACGTACAGACCAGCAGCTTCCCTGCTTTTTGCAGCCTCTTTGTAACATGGCTACTTCAGCCTAAGCAACGTGCACTCTGCTCTGTTGATGTATAAGGCTTTAAGTGGGACTCTGTTAGATCTGACAGCCTCTATGGTGGTCTTCCTCCCAACGTTTTACCTTCTCCCCTCCTGTTTTTGTTGTCTTTAAGGCTGTGCGCTTTATTAATGCTAGCCAGTGCTAATGTGCTAAAGAACAGTAAAATTGGCCTACACCTGAGTAGCACATTTAATTTACTTATAAGTTCTAGTAAAGTGGTACTGCATGTTTCATGGGCCTGTAAATTAAATGCTTCTAGTTTGGCTGCAGCACTTATTGTCCTACCCACTTAAGTAGCCCTTTAAAACATGTCTTAGGCCTACCTGTGGGCACTTTAAACTTCCAATTCGATATGGCGAAAAAAAATCTTTTGCAAGTCTAAACCTCCCTTTTCCGTACATTTAACTCACCCCTACGGGAGGCCCTAAAAAGCCCATAGGGAAGAAGAAATTGCATTTAGAAGGTAGGGCATGTGTTTTTAAGCTGTACATGTCCAGGTAGTGAAATACCCCCAGATTCGTTGTTCTTACTGTGAGGCCTACGTCTCCCACAGGATAAAATTAGGTTACATTTTTACATTTGATAAGTGGTCATTTTTGATTGGGAACAGGCAGAAAAGTCATGGTTGGTCTCAAATTAAGTGTACTTTAAAAATCAGCTTTAATGGCAAAGTCAGATTAAGTCACAATTCTGAAAATTACACTTTTAGAAAGTTTGCATTTTCTTGCCCTAACCATTTGTTGCCTGCAGACTGAGCCCTGTATCATATGACTGTGAATAGCTGGCAGTTGGCCTATGTGTATTTCTCCCAAACAATAATGCAAATGAGGACTAGATGTTGGCAGGATGAGCCATCCTGTCACAATATGAGGGGGGAGCGGTCCCCGACCCCACTTAGATTTCAAAGAGCTGATTCCAGTTCATTCACATAGGGACTTGACACCAGGCGTTTGTCACCCTAGACTTTGTGGAACCTTAACAGGGAAAGGAATGAACTTTCCAGGTCCAGCTGTGTGGGTAGTCTAGAAGTCCCCATTCCCTTATCGAGGCCCAGTTCCCAGGCATCTAAATGACCTGGTGAATCAGAACATGGCCTCAAATTGCCCTTATCAAAATCTCTGCCTCTTCTATTCTATCCAGTAAGTGTGAAGATCCCAAGAAACTATATAGCCTAGCATATAATTATGATTTGTGCTGCTGAGAAGTATGAAAAATGTCTTCTTTCCTGGAGAAGGAATCTTCACAAATCTGTTAACTCTACTTCCTTAAGCCAGGATTTGCAACCCCTATTGAACTCTCTGATGGTTTACTTTCCATGACCAGGTGAAGACCTAAGCCTATTATAAGGTCCCTGTCTGGGGTTTAGATTATGTGTAATAACTCTGACCATAATAACTTTTCTTGACTATTGTTAGGAGTGTTTAGGGATGCCACAGTGAATGTGTAACCTCCGTAAGCTATTATATTGGCAAGGGCCTGAAGGAAGTGGCCCGATTCGGGTCACTCGGTTCACTAGTGACCACCTCTCAGCCTTCCAAACAAATGAAGAGTCAGTAAGACAGTAGAGAATACAAACCAATAAAAAAAATCAAAGAACACTCAGAGCGGATCCCAATCTGCCAAGTCGTTAGGAGTGCTGCAGAGGGACTGAAATCAACAAGCATAGAGATACATTTAGTACATTTCTTAACTGGGCTAGAACATGCCCATAGTGAAATTGTACAGGCAGGTGCTGTAAAGAAAAAGAGAAAAAAACAATCTCAGTGCTCATATCTTACAAAGTAGCAGAGTCCAAGGTCAATGTAGGCAGGTCTGTCTCCAGACAAGTGGGAGAAGGCTTGTATCTAGTGAGAAAGGTATGCGCTAATAAGAACAGTCTATTCATTAGTGAAGCAAAACGCAACCTTGGAAAAGTGAAACTCAGCAGAAGCCTTTCCTGAGAAATAGCAAAGGATTACTTTCAAAATGCCGTCTTAACACAATATGGTGCCACAAATGCTAACCTACATATCATAATGCGCCGGCAGAAACAATTTCATTTCAACAGACTCTCCTTTTAGCATGAGCTAAAACATTATGTGGCAGCAATAACAAAAATATAACATTTGGAGAACTTTTATGAATATTCCATATTCTCAGTATCTGGAAGGGAAACTGTAAGGAGGGAAGAAGTCTCGAAAATGCCATCATCTATCTGCATTAAGTAATCTTTCTCTTTCTGGACCATAATCGCAGTATTGGTATCATGAATTGATATTTTTCTCTTAGGAGCGTGAAAGGTGGTGCAATACAAACAACAGAAGGGGAAGCACTGAATAAGGGCACAGCAAAGTACCAATACCACAATCAGGGAATTCACTTTTTCAAGAATCAAACCCCATCTACCAAACAGAGACCAATTCCAATTTATGCTTTCCATCCCTTTGACATTTTCTAGAATATCTAAAATGTGTTTGGTAATATTCTTTTCCATACTTGTTATCCCCACTACACATTTGTCGCCAACTACTGCGCACACACCACCATTCTTAGCCAAAATAAAATCCACTGCATATCGAGTCTGTTCAGAATAAATCCGTATACTTTCTAACTGAGGGGTGATATCCCGCAGAGGGGCCACCGTCGTATTGGTTAAAATCTGTAACTAGCACTCAAAGTATTCTTGAGCCTTTTCAACTCTTGCCAGGGCTGTTCCACCTAATGTAAATATAGAAGACATCATAATATATCCGAAGGTAATACCATTACTGTAATTATTGATCTTGATATCTGTGACTCCCTCACAAAATTCCTTCACCAACGTTCTTTTTACCCATTTTACCTTAGGTCTTGCACATTTGCAGGACACAACTAAGGGCAACACCATTCCAAGGGCCACATCATTTGTCCCATTATGAACATTAGAGTAAGTCCCATTAGACAAAAAGAAAAACCATGGGAGTTCATAAATGGGCCCATCATAATCCACTGCAGAATATTGAGTATTCATTCAGACAGTACTTGGATCGTCTGCTCTTACCTAAGGTATCGTCTTCTTATACATCACTAATCCAGAACAAATTATGTACAATGACATGTCAGTACTATTGATGATAGGAAAACAATCAGGATAATAACCAATTTGCCGGTGGATTGTCAATTCTTTGTAATGCCAACCTACCAACGTTATATTCTGTTCTTCTATATAGAAATGATCACAATAGGTGTTGTTATCACAGCCCGGATAACCATTCTCCAGTGGTTTTTGATGGTACAGACATGGTCCTGAATAACCAGATCCAAACACTCCTTTTATCTCTACAAAATCAGGGGGTTCAGTATATGTATAATTCCCTAAGGACCATGGATATGCAGTCCATGAACTAGTAACAGAGTCAGTGGGGTAGCATGCTGTTCCATTACCAAAGAATCTGTTATGCATATCCAAGAATATATTACTCAAAGCTACTCTCTTATTTCTTTTCAGAGAAAGACCTTTACCTCCAATGCCTGAAGGTACACTGTAAGCATTTTCCAAAACCCACAATACCCTACATAGGATTTTCATCAACAAAACTGCAGAAATCATATAGATCAATTTACTTTTATGGGTCCACGCTAACCCTGGGCAAAGCACTACGCTACGCTCGCGTAGTTTGCGAAGATTGCGCTACTTCGCACTATGCGAATTGCATGTAGCACAGTGCAAACACGTGTAGCGTAGCGTAGTGCAGCGGTCATTTTTTGCTTGCTCGCGGTCCTCAATGTCAAGTTGGCGACCGCGAGCAAGCAAAATGACATCCCAGTGAGACTTTTTCCTCGTTCGCGATCAGTAACATCAAGTTGCCAATCGCGAGCATGGAAAATAAACCTCCCGGCAAGATTCTCAATGCGGGGATGTCAGGTTGCTCATTGCGAGTGGTCGCGTATGCTCGTGACCGCTCACGATGAGAAACTACCAGTCCGCGTTGAGAAAGCTGCCGTTTTCAATGATTGCACAGTGCCGGATGCTTGTCCGCACTGTGCAATCATTGAAAACGGCATTTTGCATTGTGCACACAGGGTACAACGCAGTTCGCGAAGTGCTACACGTAGCTCGCGTAGTGCGAAGTGCACTTTGTGTAGCTACGCATAGCTCTACTTCGCGAACTACGCCCAGGGTTAGTCCACACCACATTAAGTTGAGCAATAAGAACCATCTGTTGCTCTTCCTCGGCAACCAACCTAAGAAAGAGATGTATAACGAATGATAAAATGGGGGCCAAATGGAAAAGGAAATATGCAAGTAAGTTCCCAGTGTCCGTCAGAGCCTCACTTGTACAGGCTCCTATTGTCCAGCAATACTTTGGCACTCTTGAGCACCAGCGGTGGAGTTTGCTCTGTCCACGGTATACTGTTGTCTTCCCTATCTAATGTTCAAACATCTAAACTAAACAAGCAAATTTATCATCAGCCTCGATAAATCTCCGTTGGTACTATAACTCTGTACAACCTATCTTACGCAGTCCATGCCTAATCTTTTTTCTCCTTAGATGAACTTTCCCTCAGCCGAGGATGCAAATTGTACCTAGTGACTCCAGGCACAAAAGGATCAACAAAAAGAGGCTCCAGAGGAACAGCTGCATTCAGTACATCATCATTTTGCCTTGTCTGTTTGCGTCCAGGTCAACCTTGTGTCGCTGAAAGGGACAAACTGGCGCAACGTCTCGCACGCAGAGCCCCCTACTCCATCCTTCACCCATTGGTCATAGGGCAAAGGGATTCTGCGACAATGGGTCACATGAATCCAGTTCTTACATCCAGTGACCTTGATTGCAGTGCGTGTTGCTAAATGGACCTGCTCTGGTCCCTTTCATCGCTGCACCAAACTTTTCTTCATCTGAAAATTCTTGACTGGGATAAAGTCCCCAGGCTAAATGTCTAGTCCGGGTCCCTCTGGTGTAGCTGGCAGGGCTTCCTGGACCTGTTGGTGAAGAGAACACAAACTTTAAGTCAACTGGCCAAGATAATCGATAAACAATGGGTACTCAATATCAGAAAACCGCAGAGGTCACGGGATGCCCCACACATTTGCCAGGCATCCAAACACAACCTCAAACGGTGACAATCTGGTTCTAGAATGCGCCGTCGTTCTTGTTGACAAAAGAGCTAACGGTAAAGCATCTGACCACTTTAACCCTGTTGTCTCTTGAATTTTTGCCAGTTTGAGCTTGAGAGTACCATTGTACTTCTCAACCAAACCCGCTGACTGTAGATGATTAGCGGCATGAAACTTTTACTTTATGTATAGACCATCACAAATCAATTGAATCCTTTTTGCATTAAAATGACTTCTATTACCACTCCAAATCAATCGTTGCAAACCAAAACAAGGAAAGAACTCCTTCAGGAGTACCTTCGCAGTCGTAATGGCTGTATTGACCTTAGTGGGTTACACCTCAACGCATTTACTGAATGCACATACAACCACCAAGACATACTTCAAATTATTTCATATTTCTAGCTCTCTATAGTCCATTTGGAGGACTTTTAAAGGGAAAGTAGGGGGTGCAAAATTACCAGGCGGTGTTGGGGTACCCTTTCCAGGATTGTGCATCATGCACTCCATACAGTACTTCACCAAGTGTGCAACTGTCTTAGGAATATTATCATTCTGCCATACAGGGTCTAACAACTTGCAAATACCATTAGCACTGATATGAACAGGGCCGTGGGCCATCGTAACCACAGGGAGAACATATGCATCGGGCAACATCCATCTCTGCTTCCCTGTGAGGAAATTCGATTTTCGATCATGATCGCATTGAGCCGCCATTTTGTGCTCTGCCGCCATTTTGTGTTGCCCTCACTCAAGCAGCACGACGAACAAAGTCTTTTTCTGCTTTTCCTGCAATATTGTGTCAAAATAGCCTTGTGCCTCTGTTTACGAAGCTGGTGTTAGAGACTGGCCGAGTACACTAATCCCTGTCTGGTTCTTCTAATCCCTGTCTCTTAACTATCTGTTGGTTCACACTATTCTCTCCTGACTTTATCTTATCTTCTGGCCTTCGCTGTCCTCCGCTCGTATTCTCTTGTTTCACAACTGTCCTCTAAAACACACGAACGTATCTCGCCACCTGCAAGTCAATTACAGATATGTTAATACCTTAACCTGTGGGAGGGGTGGCAAACACCATTGGAGGAGAGGCTTCTTCGAGTTACTCGATATCTTTGTTTTTCAATCTTTTCTATTGGACATGTTCTGTTTTTAAACTTACCTTATTGGTTCTCTATGTATGTTTTAGGTGTGTTCTTTGTTAATGTATATGTTACCTATGTACTATAAAGGATTGTGCGCCACGGAGTGAAGTGGCAGTCTCCTGAGAGCATACCGTGTGTACTTCTAGGACAACTGTACTAGCTGCAGCTAATAAAATCTGATCTTTTACGCCGACAGAGTGTCCCCGTGTCTCTGTTAGCTGAAGCAGGAGAACCCAGGAGAATAAGGCGTACCCTGCACCGCCAGGTCCAAACGGTTCTGGTTCTTCCACTGGCGCCCAACGTAGGGTGGCTTCAGAGGTAGTGGTTCTGCCTGAAGGTCGTGAGGAACCCCGCAAGAAAATTCTGGAGGAATCGCGAGCCACGTCAAGCGACCCCTGTATGTCGAAAGTGGTCCGAATGTCTTTTGCAGAGCGGTTACTCCTTCCTGATGGCTACTGACGACTGCTGCCCTGACTGCTGCCCTGCCTTGACCTTCTTTCGATGATGTATGGTAAAGCGAGACGATATACGGGGCCTCTGTTGGTGTAAGAAGACATCTTAGTTAAGTATTGGTGGGTCGCTCCCACATTGGTTCTTTGGTCCTTTGGTTCTTTGGTTCTTTGGTTCTTTGGTTCTTTGGTCCTTTGGTTCTTTGGTTCTTAGGTTCTTAGGTTCTTTGATTCGGGTATTGCAATAACCGAAGCTGAGGGGTAAGTACATTTGTGCTGTGTTAATATTGATTTTAACCCCCTTGATGTTTGTGTCCAGTCCAGTGAAATAACGATGCCTGGTCTGACTAAGTTTGAGAAAGCACAGGGTATGACAATTATACAGGCTGCTCAACAGTTTAAAGATGATGAAGTTGATAATGCGAAGGAAATTTCAGAAAGACAGCATCATATGGCAATAGATAAATGCTATCCAATGTTGCCAGCTTCCCCCTCTGATAAAAAGAAAGGATTTAGAGGAAGATTCTTTAATGTCTCACCTATTGAGATTGCCTCCGCCCTATGTACAAGGTGCTAATGCACCCCCGTTGTTACAGCCTGTTCAGCCGCCAGTTGCGCCTCCGCTTGCTCCGGCTCTTCCACATTTGCCCCCTCAAGTATTGCCGCCTCTGCCGGCTTTGCCTTCGACTCCTTTGCCTTCATCTTCTTCGCCCTCCACTCCTCCGTTAATTACTGATTTCCCTTCCGTTAGTTCGCCTAATACTTTGTCCCCTATCCTTATGTCCAATTCGCCGTCTATGCGTAAACGACTTACAGAAACGGTTTCTGGTCTTTTATCACCTTTCTTTGGGGCATTAAATGTGTCTCCGGCTTTTTCTCGAAGACAGTCTCGTAGTCAGTTCCCAGCTTCCGAAGAACGAGAAAGGTTAAACTCTCTCGCTCGTAAATGGATTGAAAAGGGTCCTCGGTATAGTGTACCCGACATTATGCCTACCTTCTCACAGTGGAATGCGCCTGCGCAGAGATATGTTTTAAATGTTATGTGTGATACTCTTATTAAAGGATGGGAGGATATGGACTTGGGTTCGGTTCCTCAGGGTCTCTTAGATATTCAGGCTGATTTTGATAAGGGACTCATTGTGGGTTCTAAGGTTGAGGACGCAATAAAGACATTTGTTTCCTTTAGAACCTTATTTACCTCACAGACTTTTCTAGATTCGATCCCTCAGTTAGGTTGACACTGAAAAATGATCCAATGAGAGAGGTTCCTCCGGTATGGAGAGAAGAGGTTCCAGCAGCAGGTGGTAATCAACCTATTCCTGCTCACTTCCAGCGAATATGGGTACATGTCCCCTGGAAAAGATCTGAAGTTTCGGCTCTTAAACAGTCTCTACCGGATCCTCGTAAAAATCCTGCAGGTTATTATAAAGAATTGTCACAAACTGTTGAAGCCTGCATCATGAATTTAGCAGATATTGATATGTTGATGGGGAATGTAGTCCCACAAGCATTATGGGCTAGGATTCGTAAAGAGAATCATGCCCAAGAATTAGGTGGAGATTGGGATGGTACAATTGCCGCAGATAGAAACCAAGTGGGTGGTGCGAAGCCTGAGGCTTTGATTTCAGAACTCCCTGGTAGGATTATTACATTAATGAAAACGATGATGCCTGCCTTGAGAGTTAACTGGGATAAACTAGCCGCGTGTAAACAGAAGAAAGATGAGAGTGTCTCCGATTTCTTCACTCGTTTCGAGGAGACATTCATTGATCACAGTGGTCAGGACATGACTACGGAGGGTGGACAGCGGTTATTTGTAGATAAGTTCGTATTTAATTTGCTTCCCGAGCTGTCGCATAAGCTGAAAGACTCCGAAAGTTCATGGGCTGTTTCTTCTTCAGCTCAGCTATTGGCTACCGCTCAATATTATGAAAATAGAGATAAAGAAGAGAAAGATAAGCAAGAGAAAAAGACTAAAGAATTGAAAACTAAAGTTCTCTTGCAACAGGCTTATCCACCTCGTTATGCTCAGCCCCAGTTTCAACAGCCTCTGCAGTTTCAGAGGGTGTATCAAAAGCCTGAGCCATATATTCCGCGACCTTTGTTAGGTCCTAATCAATGTGCCTATTGAGGAAGGTCATTTCAAGAATAGTTGTCTGGCTTTATTGCAGCGCAATAGGACACTATCTGCTCCACTAGGTCGTGCTGGCCTCCAGTCAGCAAACAGAGGTAGAGGTCGAGGTATATTGACCCAAGAACAGCGTTCCCTTCCTCCCTCTAGTTCCGTGAACTACTTTGATCAGCAAAACGCTCGGTCTACACAGTATTACAATGAGGATTATTATATTGAAGATGGGAATGAAAGTCTTCATGCTAACTAGGACAGCCATGGACAAAGTAAGGGAGTTGTGTCGATTCCAGTAGATCAGAATGGACCTTATGTTAATGTCACTACAATGGGTGTTTCAGAGCCATTTCTTTTAGATACTGGTGCGATGAGAAGTTCTATCATTCATTCAAAACTCCCTGGGGCACCTTTGTCTGGCTTAACAAATGTATCTCTAGGCTTTTCTGGTGCCCCAGTTCGTAAACCAGTTCCTTGCCCTTTGCCTATTTCAATTGGCCCTTATGATTTAGAAGTTCCGCTTCTCTTAACGAATGGTTGCGGCGAGAATCTATTGGGCTTGGATCTATTGAAAAGATTGCATGCAACGATATATATTGTTCTCCTTCTGGTGTATATCTCACTTTAGGACAGAAACTGACTTCTCCAATGTACTTGTCGAAAGATCAATTTCCTCCTGAATTGCTCTCTCTTCCTACAACGCTTTGGGCTACGGGTACAAAGGATGTTGGTTGTCTCGAAATTCCACCGTATGTTGTTACTCTCAAGCCCAATGCTGAATTACCACGCGTTCCTCAATATAGAATTTCCACTGAAGGTGAAAAAGCACTTTTGGAAATCATTCATGACTTGATTCGGAAAGATGTGCTCGAGGAAACGAGAGGTAACATATGTAATAGCCCTATTCTTCCTGTTCTTAAACGCACTGATCCCTCTCAGCCTCCTGTTTATCGTTTTGTAATTGATCTTTGGGAGGTAAACAAAATTGTTGTACCACAGTTTCCAGTTGTCCCAGATATCACTGCACTGTTGACGATGATACCTTCTACAGCGGTTTGGTTTTCTGTTATCGATCTGAAAAATGCTTTCTTTAGTGTTCCCATTGCCAAAGAAAGTAGGGATATTTTTGGCTTCTCTCTTGGAGGCCGAAGCTTCCGGTTCAAGCGCGCACCTCAAGGCTATTGTGAAAGTCCCTCTATTTACAGTCAAGCTCTGAAATGTGATCTTGATGCTTTTTCCTTGCCGTCTGGTGCTGCTCTCATTCAATACATGGATGACTTGTTAATCGCTGCTGATTCAGAGGAAATATGTAAGAATGTGACGGTTGCATTGTTGCGACACTTATCCAATCTTAATCATAAGGTTTCACCTTCTAAGCTACAATGTGTTCGCCGAGAGGTTACCTACTTGGGTCATCTCTTATCAAAGGAGGGAAGACAATTAACCCCAGAACGTATCCAAGCTATTGTACAAATGTCTGTGCCATCCACACAAAGAGAGGTACGTGCCTTTCTGGGCATTACTTCCTATTGTGGGCAGTGGATCCCTAACTTCTCTCTGTTGGCCAAGCCTTTGTTGGCACTTACTTTGAAAGATACGCCTCAGCCCCTTCCATGGACTGACGAGTGTCAGAGGAGTTTTACTGACTTACGTGCTGCTCTGTGTTCCACTCCTGTGCTAGGTACTCCTGATTACAGTAAGCCTTTTACGCTCTACGTTCATGAAAGAGAAGGTTGTGCGTTGTCAGTTTTAAAGCAGCAATTTGGAGATAAACAGCGGCCATGTGCCTATTTTTCGGCTACGTTAGATCCAGTAGCTAACGCATTGCCTAGTTGTCTTAAAGCGACAGCAGCAGCAGCAATTTCTATTCGACAGTCTGCTGGAGTGGTGTTAGATAATACTCTCATTGTTATGGTGCCACATGCAGTGGATACTTTGCTAAACAGAACAAAAACGCAGCATCTTACGAGTGCTCGTTTGACTGGATACGAGCTGACACTTTTGGCTAGTCACGTGCACATCAAACGATGTAATACTTTAAATCCAGCTACTTTGTTGCCTCTTCCAGAAGAGAAAGGCGTTCAGGAGCAACATGATTGTTTCTTTCGTACTGAGGAAGAGACAAAAGGTAGAATTGACTTAACAGATACGCCATTAGTGAATCCGGATGGAACGTTATGGGTAGATGGTTCTTGTTTTAAGCTTCCTAAAGGAGAAGCAACTTCCGCCTATGCTGTTACTACCTTGCATACAGTCGTGGAAACAGCACGCATCAGACATAACTCAGCCCAGGCAGCTGAACTGATAGCCCTAACCAGAGCGTGTGTGTTATCCAAAGGAAAAAGAGTGAACGTGTACACCGACAGTCAGTATGATTTTGGTGTGGCGTTCAATTTTGGATGTTTGTGGAAAGAAAGGGGATTCCTTACTTCCCACGGCACTAAGATACAACATGGTCAGTTGGTGACTGATCTTCTTGAGTCACTTGCTTTGCCTACCCAAATAGCAATTGTGAAGTGTAGTGCACACAGGAAGATTACTGACGATGTAGGTCGCGGGAATGCATTTGCGGATGAGGTAGCGAAAAAGACAGGGTCTAGTGGAGTGCTATAATGGCACCCTCAAACTCAAACTTGCTAAAGTACAAGCTAGAACAGGCCTTAGTTCGCCCGATGGACTACCTTTGGCTCTTCTATCTACCAGAACGGCTGTGCATTCTCGTTTGGGACTTAGCCCTTATGAGGTAGTTTTTGGACGCCCAGCTAATATATGGGGAGTCCCTCGCCCTAAAAAGTATTCAGACTTGCCATACCCAATGTTGATTGATTATTTGCCCGACCTCACAATTAAATTGCGTGTTCTCCATCAACAGGTTCAGAGCGCTCTGCCAGAGCCCTCCACAGACTCAGGTCACTCCATCCGACCAGGTGACTGGGTTTGTGTGAAGAATTTTCAAAGGACGAAGAATTTGGAGCCTCGCTGGAGGGAGCCCCGTCGGGTCCTCCTAACAACCCGTACAGCAGTGAAGGTTGAAGGAAAGAAGAACTGGATTCACGGTGTACACTGCAAGAAGGTTCCTTTGCCTTTGCCCTTTGATCAGTGGGTCCGTAAGGGTATAGGTGACTCTGAAAGCGAGAAGGTTCTCCGATTTATACCCTTTAGTGATGCACGCTTGAATGGAACATTGTTGGAAATAGAAAACGACGACATTCTCCAAGAAGCTGTACCACCGCACCTTCGTCTGAACACCACAAATCCACGAACATTGTTTCAGGATCAGACTGTACCTGATAAGACCCATTACGATTTAAGACCCAGACTGAAGAAGAAAACCTGAGAATCTCTCTTCTATGTAGTTTCTATCCCGGTTGTAGGGTCACGGTAGGAGTCTTGGTTGTGACCTGAGTAGTGGCAATAGGCCTGCAGGACTTGCAGTGTCATAGGACGGCAGACAATCATGACCAAGTGATTAAGGAAGATTGCCGTGAGCATCCATTTAGAAGATGGAAACTACATTAGGCGAAAGAGAGAAAAGGAACTAAATGAAGAACAATCATTGTAAAATAATATACAGTCGTTGTAGTATAACTTTATGTGTTTTCATATTATTGTGTATTCTATTGGCGTATATAGGTTGGATTGTTTATGCTATGCAGCAAAAAGTTGTCCCTTCTTCTATTACTGTGCCTTCTTATTCTACTATCTCTCCGCATCTCTTTCATACACTTCCTCAACATGAACTCGTAAGAAGAATCGAATACTACAATAATTTGTTTATTCAATTATTACACCAACACCAATTAGTAATTAATACAACCGATTGTTGGGTGTGTGGATTAATGCCACATACCACAGAAAAAGGGATGCCATATTTAGTCCTTCCATTCTCTTATGAAGGTTCTGTTTGGGCTTATTTTGTAATTTTCTCTAACGCCTATCAAAGCCGATTCAAACGACCTGTCAGTTCTTATATTGGTGGACCAGATTTTAGTCATAGTTTATTGATAAAGGGAATGGTAGCTATGGCTAAAATCATGGAAAATAGCAAAATTGCTGTCGATGAGAGAAAAGCATACACTAATTGGAATGTCACTCATTCTATCACAAGCCTTAGTGATAAGGTTAAACAAGGAAAATCTCCACCGATTTGGACTGTACCTCTTCAAGGCAATTTCTGTTTGCAAATAAATGGCCAAACTACTGACCCCGAACAAAGAAGAAACTCTTGTTCCCATACTTACATTCACTCCTCTCAGAATTCGCCGCCGTTAGTACCATCTCAGGGCACGTATTTCATCTGTCATGATAGAGCCTATACGTGGTTGCCGACTGGTTTTTCTGGAACTTGCTATATAGCTTTTCTTCTTCCCCCTACATACACTGCTTCTTCAAATTTTCATAAAAACAGATATGGCAGAGGAATTATTGATTCCAAAGACACAGCAGGTCAAGAGGGAGGAGACTTCCTAAAAGGATTTCTTCCTTTTTGGGGTCCTATGGCAAATAGCAGGAATATGAGGCAACTGGTTCGTGTCGTAGAGACTACCATAGACATCACTGTAGGAGCTTTAAGTAATATTACTGAGGATCTACAGGCGGATCGTCTTATGACTTTGCAGAACCTAGTTGTCCTCGATGTTATTCTTGCAGATCGTGGTGGAGTCTGCAAATTGATCAAATCGAGTTGCTGTATTTATATACCTGATGACGCTCCGACAGTATACCAGGCCATCTCTAAATTACATATAATCTCTGAGTCGATTCATCAGGACGAAGGAGATTGGTCGGTATTGGGATGGTTTTGGGGACTACTGTCCAAATGGGGTTGGAAAGTGCTAACATTCCTTGGTATGGTTTTAGCCATCGTATTCTCTTGTTGTCTTTGTATGCACTGTGGTCCCGCCATCTGCGACCTTTGTGCTACTATGTACATCCCAAAACCCAAGGCACAAAGAACAGAGAATATTAAAATGATGTTACAGCAACAGCTTGAGGACCTCATGGCCATCGACATCGACTCAGATTAACATGAGTCTATGTATCTTGCCTGAGTTCTGGCAAAAGGAGGGTCTGAGGAAATTCGATTTTCAATCACGATCGCATTGAGCCGCCATTTTGTGCTCTGCCGCCATTTTGTGTTGCCCTCACTCAGGCAGCACGACGAACAAAGTCTTTTTCTGCTTTTCCTGCAATATTGTGTCAAAATAGCCTTATGAAGCTGGTGTTAGAGACTGGCCGAGTACACTAATCCCTGTCTGGTTCTTCTAATCCCTTTCTTAACTATCTGTTGGTTCACACTATTCTCTCCTGACTTTATCTTATCTTCTGGCCTTCGCTGTCCTCCGCTCGTATTCTCTCGTTTCAAAACTGTCCTCTAAAACACACGAACGTATCTCGCCACCTGCAAGTCAGTTACAGATATGTTAATACCTTAACCTGTGGGAGGGGTGGCAAACACCGTTGGAGGAGAGGCTTCTTTGAGTTACTCGATATCTTTGTTTTTCAATCTTTTCTATTGGACATGTTCTGTTTTTAAACTTACCTTATTGGTTCTCTATGTATGTTTTAGGTGTGTTCTTTGTTAATGTATATGTTACCTATGTAGTATAAAAGATTGTGTGCCAGGGAGTGAAGTGGCAGTCTCCTGAGAACATACCGTGTGTACTTCTAGGACAACTGTACTAGCTGCAGCTAATAAAATCTGATCTTTTACGCCGACAGAGTGTCCCCGTGTCTCTGTTAGCTGAAGCAGGAGAACCCAGGAGATTAAGGCATACCCTGCACCGCCAGGTCCAAAAGGTTCTGGTTCTTCACCTGACTTATCATTCCAACATCCCTCATCGTTCAATTGTGCTGTACTTTCCTGCCACACTGCTAACTTCTCTACTGTGGCTTCGCTTTGTATCTCCATTACATTCTCAAGGGTGTCCTCGAACATGGCAACCTCTGGCACCCACCTACCCAGACCGGCTACAAACATTCTTTTCATCTTTGTCCGGTCATCTCATTAGCTGATCTGCAAAAGCATTTCTCCTACCTACATCATCGGTGACCTTCCGGTGGGTTCTACACTTCACTATTGCCAATTTCTTAGGGAGTGTCAAGGCAGACAACAGCCTCAATATGAGGTGTCTGTGCCGGATTTTGGTACCATGGGAAGTAAGGGATCCTCTCTTACTCCAGAGTTGCCCAAAGGTATGAGCAACCCCAAATGGCATACTGTCTGTCAGTATAAATATTGACAACCAGTCCCTTATTCAATTCACAAGCTCGAATAAGTGCAGCAAGCTCAGCAGCTTGAGCTGACAGATAGGGAACTTGTGATGTCTCTACTACTGTACGCAGTGTTGTAACAGCATAAGCTGCAGTTGTAGTGCCATCTGGTAATATAAAACAGGAACCATCGACATATAGTTCCCATTGTGGGTCAGATAAGGGAACATCAGTCAAGTCTACCCGCCCTTTTGTCTCTTCTTCTGTCCGGAAAATACAATCATGTTTGTCGACTTCATCACTCTCGGAAGGGAGGGGTAGTAACGTGGCTGCATTCAGAGTGGCACATCTCTTGATCGTAATGTGTTTGGCAAACAATGTCAATTCATAGCCAGTAAGACGGGCACTGGTGACGTGCTGTGTCTTCGTCTGATTCAAAAGTGTATCCACAGCATGAGATACCATGACTGTTAGATCAGTATCCAATACAAGTCCAGCCAATTGTCTGATCGAAGCGGCCACGGCCGTGACCACTCTTAGACAACTTGGGAGGGCTCTCATGACTGGATCAAGGATAGCAGAGAAATAAGCACACGGCTGCTGCTTATCTCAAACTTTTTGTGATAGGACAGAAAGGCACAACTGGCAATCTCATTCACGTACAACACAAACGGTTTGCCATATTTAGGGTGCCAAGTACTGGAGCTCAACGAAGCACAGTTTTCAATTGCTCAAAAGACTGCTGACATTCAGATGTCCAAGGCAAAGGCTCGTGCACTTCTTTCGTTGTTAAGGCAAGCAAGGGTTTGAATAGTATGGAGTAGTTAGCTATCCACTGCCGACAATAGGAAGTAATACCTATAAAAGCACGCACATCTTTCCGATTCTGTTGAATAGCCATTTTAACAATAGTACTGATGCGCTCAGGGGTCAACCATCTACCCTCCTTCGACATGAGGTGACCTAAATAGGTGACCTCCTGTCGACAATACTGAAATTTAGAAAGAGAAACTTTATGTCCATGCTGGGCTAAATGGAGCAATAACTTAACTGTACTGTATTTACAACCTTGTTCAGTATCAGAAGCAATAAGGAGATTGTCAGCATACTGCACCAAAACATTACGGGAAGCGAAAGGGAATCCAAATGACCTTTTAAGGCTTGGCTATAAATACTCGGACTTTCTGTATAGCCCTGAGGAGCTCACCAGAACCTAAAGCTCCTACCAGCTAGGGTGAACCCAAACAGATATCTACTATCCGGATGAATAGGAATACCGAAGAACATGTTTTTCAAATCAATAACCGAAAAGAATTTAGCAGTGGAAAGAATCATCGTCAAAAAGGTGGTAATATCAGGAACCACCAGAAACTGAGGTACCACTATGTTATTAAATTTGCGCAAGTCGATCACAAAACGGTAAACATTTTCATGATCATCAGGGAAATCTGAGGGTGCCCTTTTAAGAATCAGAAGAATGGGACTATTACAAATATTGGCAGACGTCTCTTCAACTACGCCTTTTTGTATCAATTCCTAAATAATCTGTAAAAGGGCTCGTTCCCCCGCCTGAGGTATCTTATACTGAGGAATATGAGGTAAAACAGAATTGTCTTTCACTTGTATTGAAACTGGCGGTATGTGCAACAGTTCTACATCTGTATCACCTGTTGCCCACAAAGTGGGTGGTACCTCAGCAAATTCAACAGGAAGAGGGTGGGACAAACACTGGGTAGTACGCACATTGGGGCCCATCGTCATATAAACACCATCCGGGGAACAATGAATAGTAGCATGCAATTCCTTCAACAAATCCAAACCCATCAAATTCTCACCACAATTAGATGTCAACAAAAATGGAGAATCCACAGAAAAGGGACCAATTGTTAATACAAGGGGTCTTGAAATGGGGCTCACAACTGGTGTACCTGAAAAACTTACCAAAACATTAGTATGGCCAGACAGACCCGGCCCAGTGACCATATTTGGAGAAACAGAACTTTTTGTTGCACCTGTATCCACCAGAAGTTCCTTAGTCAAACGTTGCAGTTCCGCTGTTACATAAAGACTATGCTGGTCTACAGGTATCAGAACTGATCCCCAACTCTGTCCCTGGCTGTCCTAGCTATAAGATATTCCTGTCACTTCATCCGCCTCAAAGTCATCATGGTAGTATTGCCCATCAAGGGGGTCATCAAAGTAATTATTATCAGAACAACCCTGTGAGGCTGTAGTGTTCTGAACCCTATCAGTCCCACTAGCTGGATGACCCCTTCCACGAGAACCTCGTCCTCTTTGCTTCTGCAAAAGTACGGGACACTTGCTTTGCCAATTACCCTCCTCCTTGAAATACACACACTGATGCTGCCCCAGAAGCATAGTATTTGGCAGCCTTCTAGTGCATGGAAGCTGCTGGGCAGGACCACCACGTCCTCCACGATTTCTGCTAAATGCCTGTTGCAACAACACCTTTGTATTTAAATCCTTATGCATTTTCTCCGTCCTCACTTTCTCCTCATTATCCTGATGTTTATAATATTGAGCCATATTCAAAATAACAGAAGGAGAGGAAGTGGACTAGGTACTTTCAGAAGCCTGTAAACGAGTCACAATTTCGGGAAGTAAATTAGAAACAAACCTGTTGACAAACAACCGAACACCTCCCTCAATCGACAGGTCCTGCCCACTGTAATCCAAGAACATATCCTCGAACCGAGCAAAAAAATCAGACACACTTCTCATCTTTCTTTTGGCGGCAAGCCATTAACTTGTCCCATTCGATTTTCCTTGGCAGAATAAGAGAATACATATATGTGATAATGGTGTCTGGCAAACTATCTCTGCTCGAGGCTTATCACCTGGCTTTCTTTCCTGAACCCATGCTTTAATTTGATCCCATGTACCACCCAACTCCGCAGCATGATCCTGAGTATGAACCTGCCTCCAGATATCAACCAGGACAAGAAGACCAAAAAACATTTCAATATCAGCAAGAGGCATTACCATTGAAGAGGCAGCTTCAGTCAGTTCCTTATAATATGCAGAAGGATTTTTCCTAGGATCGGGCAAATGAGTCTTAAGAGATAAAACCTCACTTCTTTTCCATGAAGTATGAACCCATTGTTCTTAAACGGGCCGCTACACCAGCTCGAGTAACATTACCATGCTGGTCCGTTAACTCTGGTATCTCTGGGTGATATATAGGATGAACCTCTCTCATCTGAAACTGAGATACTGTGGTAGGACTCTTATCATGCAACCTGCCTCTATAAGCAACTAACGTGGTAATGTTCCCAAAAACTTGGCTTGGGTCCAAACCACTAGCATACACAAGATCTCTAATATCAAATAAAGTTTGTGGCACGTCGTTCCCAAAATGTTGCTGGCAGAGGCCAATCAACGTAGAGGACATATGTTTAAGAGCATGCTGCTCTACAAAGGGCTCATAATCTTTAATCACACCCCACACATCCTCCACGCTATAAATGGGATTACGACCCCTTTGTGCAGCCTGATTAACTACTACCTGCTTCTTCTCATCCCCCACTGCAAATCGTACAAAAGGACCCGTACGCTCCTTACATTTTGCCAAATCTCTATCCTCAAATTCACGTGTTGGTGTCTCAGGACCCAATAATGCTGGGAGATGAACCATTAAAGACGGAAAAGCAACAAAAGCACTGGGTAGGACAGTCGCAGGTGGGTGAGCCGCAGAGAGAGAGCTGGAGATAAGGATGCCGAAACAACAGGTGTACTTGATGTGCCAATAGTCATGGTTGCCATAGACGGTGAAGGCAAAGAAGGAGGAGCTGAAGCCGCAGCAGTTGAAACAACAGCAGTAAACACAGGGACAGTGGGAACAACTGTAACAGGAGGCTGTGATGGCACAGGAACAGTGAGATATATCCTTTGTGGGGCATATGGGAGCGGGGGTTGGGTGTCTAAAAATTCTTCCACAAAAGTATTATTTTCCTCTTGAGCCAAATACGATTTATCAACATAAAATCCAAACCATCTATATTCACATTCAACTCCTTTTTCTTGCTTTTCTTTATCATATGCTACAGCTTTCTGAGTTAATGTCTGCATTCTCCCCTTTCGTGCATCCTTTTCCACCTTCAATCGTCTCTGTTTAGCTACTTTCTGCCATGTTCTGAAAGAGTCAAGAATAGACTGTCTACTCCGCCTCTTAAATAACTATTCCTATAAGAACCCAATCTTTTGATCATCAAATGTGCTCGTTAACGGCCACTGCAACTCAGCATTGTCCCTCGTATATTTGTGCCACAATGTACTAAACATATTAGGTTCAAGACCATGCTTCACATACATATCAAAGTTAGGAGTGCCTTCTAGAGGCGCCGGCTGAGCTTCTTCCATTTGAGCATCTGCAGAACAACAGCAACAGCACAAAGAAAACAGCTTACTGACACCCAGCATCCTCAAAAGAAACAAGTTCACCTGCTATGCCTGGCAAAGCAATTGAAAATGCTTTTGTCCCAGATACGGTCCTCAGACCGTACCAAATGCAAACCAAAATGGTACCATATCCATAAAGAACAAAAACAAACTCACCTGATATATGCAGGTAGAGCAAACATATTCGCCACTGCCGACTCTTCAGAGCAAACTGTCAGATCCAAGGTTTTGCCATTTAGGACTCCAGTTGGTATGACCGCTAGATGAGGCACAATCCGGCAGGACAGAAGGATCAGCTGCGAGCCATCAATGCCCATCTTACAGGGATTCCTGATCCGCCAGTCCGACCCAATGATGACCTCAACCTCCCCCTGTCTGCAGAAGGGGATGTGTCACTCACCCGAAGGAGTCCGTGTTCGGGAGCCAACTGAAGGAAATAGCCTGATTCGGGTCACTCGGGTCCCTAATGACCACCTTTCAGCCTTCCATATGAATGAAGAAGCGTTCAGACAGTAGAGAATACAAACCAATAATTGTTTATTCAAAGTACAGTCAGAGTGGAGCAAAATCTGCCCAGTTGCTAGGAGTGCTGCAGAGGGACCAAAATCAAGAAGCATAGAGATACATTTATTACATTTCGTAATTTGGCTAGAACACACCCATAGTGGAATTTTCCAGGCAGGTGCTGTGAAGCAATGCAAACAAAAGAAAAACATTATCTCAGTGCTCATATCTTACAAAGTTGCAGAGTCCAAGGTCGCTGCAGGCAGTTCCATCTTCAGACAAGTGGGAGAAGGCTGTATCTAGTGAGAAAGGTATCCACTAATAGGAACAGTATGTTCATTAGTGAAGCAAAACCCAACCTTGGAAAAGTGAAACTCAGCAGAAGCCTTTTCTGAGAAATAGCAAAGGATTAGTTTCGATCATGATTCAAAATGGCGTTTTAACACAAAATGGTGCAGCGAATGCTAACTTACATAGAATAATGTGCAAGCAGAAGCAATTTCATTTCAACAGGCCCTCCCACTGAAGGGTGTTTTTGAGCAACATATTACAATACATGGTTGTAGAATTTATAGTCCGTTAACTAACTAAACATTAGTGGTCCCACTGCACTCCTGCCTTCCGAGCAGACCATTCTCTCCAAATAAAGTAAACCTTAGTCCCAGATAAACCCCAGATACAACAAACCTAAAAATATCCTAAATCAACACTTCGCCCTCTCGCCACTGCTCCCTTCCTCCTCTCCCACCATGGAACATACTGTCCGAAGCATTATTGCATATGTCCTGGAACCCACTTAAAGACATAGCACATCCTCGCATAGCAGATTGTATGAAGCACCTGGATACCCTATTGGGTGATTAGCCATGCTTTATAAATCCTGATTGATGGATTGATTGATTGATTTTATGGCCAGATTCTCAACACCTACTGTTTCTACTCATTAAAACCATCATACTTTCTTAGGAAATTAATACAGATTGGGAGATGAAGCAAGATTATAGTCCTGTGCCTGCCCCCACATGTTTATGATGCAGTTGGTCTACCGTATGTATGCCAAGTTCCTTCCATCTAGCCCAGAAAACCTCCAATCCTAAAATCTGTATGCACTCGTTATTCCAAATGGGGGAAACCCATGTAGTCACGGGTGAACTTTCAAGGCAACATGTGCTTGTTACAGAATATGATTTATATAAAGTCTCCAAGTAAGTCTCCATATATTTCTCATTCTTTGTCCGGTCGTCTCATTAGCTGATCTGCAAAAGCATTTCTCCTACCTACATCATCGGTGACCTTCCGGTGGGTTCTACACTTCACTATTGCCAATTTCTTAGGGAGTGTCAAGGCAGACAAAAGCCTCAATATGAGGTGTCTGTGCCGGATTTTGGTACCATGGGAAGTAAGGAATCCTCTCTTACTCCAGAGTTGCCCAAAGGTATGAGCAACCCCAAATGGCATACTGTCTGTCAGTATAAATATTGACAACCAGTCCCTTATTCAATTCACAAGCTCGAATAAGTGCAGCAAGCTCAGCAGCTTGAGCTGACAGATAGGGAACTTGTGATGTCTCTACTACTGTACGCAGTGTTGTAACAGCATAAGCTGCAGTTGTAGTGCCATCTGGTAATATAAAACAGGAACCATCGACATATAGTTCCCATTGTGGGTCAGATAAGGGAACATCAGTCAAGTCTACCCGCCCTTTTGTCTCTTCTTCTGTCCGGAAAATACAATCATGTTTGTCGACTTCATCACTCTCGGAAGGGAGGGGTAGTAACGTGGCTGCATTCAGAGTGGCACATCTCTTGATCGTAATGTGTTTGGCAAACAATGTCAATTCATAGCCAGTAAGACGGGCACTGGTGACGTGCTGTGTCTTCGTCTGATTCAAAAGTGTATCCACAGCATGAGATACCATGACTGTTAGATCAGTATCCAATACAAGTCCAGCCAATTGTCTGATCGAAGCGGCCACGGCCGTGACCACTCTTAGACAACTTGGGAGGGCTCTCATGACTGGATCAAGGATAGCAGAGAAATAAGCACACGGCTGCTGCTTATCTCAAACTTTTTGTGATAGGACAGAAAGGCACAACTGGCAATCTCATTCACGTACAACACAAACGGTTTGCCATATTTAGGGTGCCAAGTACTGGAGCTCAACGAAGCACAGTTTTCAATTGCTCAAAAGACTGCTGACATTCAGATGTCCAAGGCAAAGGCTCGTGCACTTCTTTCGTTGTTAAGGCAAGCAAGGGTTTGAATAGTATGGAGTAGTTAGCTATCCACTGCCGACAGTAGGAAGTAGTACCTATAAAAGCACGCACATCTTTCCGATTCTGTTGAATAGCCATTTTAACAATAGTACTGATGCGCTCAGGGGTCAACCATCTACCCTCCTTCGACATGAGGTGACCTAAATAGGTGACCTCCTGTCGACAATACTGAAATTTAGAAAGAGAAACTTTATGTCCATGCTGGGCTAAATGGAGCAATAACTTAACTGTACTGTATTTACAACCTTGTTCAGTATCAGAAGCAATAAGGAGATTGTCAGCATACTGCACCAAAACATTACGGGAAGCGAAAGGGAATCCAAATGACCTTTTAAGGCTTGGCTATAAATACTCGGACTTTCTGTATAGCCCTGAGGAGCTCACCAGAACCTAAAGCTCCTACCAGCTAGGGTGAACCCAAACAGATATCTACTATCCGGATGAATAGGAATACCGAAGAACATGTTTTTCAAATCAATAACCGAAAAGAATTTAGCAGTGGAAAGAATCATCATCAAAAAGGTGGTAATATCAGGAACCACCAGAAACTGAGGTACCACTATGTTATTAAATTTGCGCAAGTCGATCACAAAACGGTAAACATTTTCATGATCATCAGGGAAATCTGAGGGTGCCCTTTTAAGAATCAGAAGAATGGGACTATTACAAATATTGGCAGACGTCTCTTCAACTACGCCTTTTTGTATCAATTCCTAAATAATCTGTAAAAGGGCTCGTTCCCCCGCCTGAGGTATCTTATACTGAGGAATATGAGGTAAAACAGAATTGTCTTTCACTTGTATTGAAACTGGCGGTATGTGCAACAGTTCTACATCTGTATCACCTGTTGCCCACAAAGTGGGTGGTACCTCAGCAAATTCAACAGGAAGAGGGTGGGACAAACACTGGGTAGTACGCACATTGGGGCCCATCGTCATATAAACACCATCCGGGGAACAATGAATAGTAGCATGCAATTCCTTCAACAAATCCAAACCCATCAAATTCTCACCACAATTAGATGTCAACAAAAATGGAGAGTCCACAGAAAAGGGACCAATTGTTAATACAAGGGGTCTTGAAATGGGGCTCACAACTGGTGTACCTGAAAAACTTACCAAAACATTAGTATGGCCAGACAGACCCAGCCCAGTGACCATATTTGGAGAAACAGAACTTTTTGTTGCACCTGTATCCACCAGAAGTTCCTTAGTCAAACGTTGCAGTTCCGCTGTTACATAAAGACTATGCTGGTCTACAGGTATCAGAACTGATCCCCAACTCTGTCCCTGGCTGTCCTAGCTATAAGATATTCCTGTCACTTCATCCGCCTCAAAGTCATCATGGTAGTATTGCCCATCAAGGGGGTCATCAAAGTAATTATTATCAGAACAACCCTGTGAGGCTGTAGCGTTCTGAACCCTATCAGTCCCACTAGCTGGATGACCCCTTCCATGAGAACCTCGTCCTCTTTGCTTCTGCAAAAGTACGGGACACTTGCTTTGCCAATTACCCTCCTCCTTGAAATACACACACTGATGCTGCCCCAGAAGCATAGTATTTGGCTGCCTTCTAGTGCATGGAAGCTGCTGGGCAGGACCACCACGTCCTCCACGATTTCTGCTAAATGCCTGTTGCAACAACACCTTTGTATTTAAATCCTTATGCATTTTCTCCGTCCTCACTTTCTCCTCATTATCCCGATGTTTATAATATTGAGCCATATTCAAAATAACAGAAGGAGAGGAAGTGGACTAGGTACTTTCAGAAGCCTGTAAACGAGTCACAATTTCGGGAAGTAAATTAGAAACAAACCTGTTGACAAACAACCGAACACCTCCCTCAATCGACAGGTCCTGCCCACTGTAATCCAAGAACATATCTTCGAACCGAGCAAAAAAATCAGACACACTTCTCATCTTTCTTTTGGTGGCAAGCCATTAACTTGTCCCATTCGATTTTCCTTGGCAGAATAAGAGAATACATATATGTGATAATGGTGTCTGGCAAACTATCTCTGCTCGAGGCTTATCACCTGGCTTTCTTTCCTGAACCCATGCTTTAATTTGATCCCATGTACCACCCAACTCCGCAGCATGATCCTGAGTATGAACCTGCCTCCAGATATCAACCAGGACAAGAAGACCAAAAAACATTTCAATATCAGCAAGAGGCATTACCATTGAAGAGGCAGCTTCAGTCAGTTCCTTATAATATGCAGAAGGATTTTTCCTAGGATTGGGCAAATGAGTCTTAAGAGATAAAACCTCACTTCTTTTCCATGAAGTATGAACCCATTGTTCTTAAACGGGCCGCTACACCAGCTCGAGTAACATTACCATGCTGGTCCATTAACTCTGGTATCTCTGGGTGATATATAGGATGAACCTCTCTCATCTGAAACTGAGATACTGTGGTAGGACTCTTATCATGCAACCTGCCTCTATAAGCAACTAACGTGGTAATGTTCCCAAAAACTTGGCTTGGGTCCAAACCACTAGCATACACAAGATCTCTAATATCAAATAAAGTTTGTGGCACGTCGTTCCCAAAATGTTGCTGGCAGAGGCCAATCAACGTAGAGGACATATGTTTAAGAGCATGCTGCTCTACAAAGGGCTCATAATCTTTAATCACACCCCACACATCCTCCACGCTATAAATGGGATTACGACCCCTTTGTGCAGCCTGATTAACTACTACCTGCTTCTTCTCATCCCCCACTGCAAATCGTACAAAAGGACCCGTACGCTCCTTACATTTTGCCAAATCTCTATCCTCAAATTCACGTGTTGGTGTCTCAGGACCCAATAATGCTGGGAGATGAACCATTAAAGACGGAAAAGCAACAAAAGCACTGGGTAGGACAGTCGCAGGTGGGTGAGCCGCAGAGAGAGAGCTGGAGATAAGGATGCCGAAACAACAGGTGTACTTGATGTGCCAATAGTCATGGTTGCCATAGACGGTGAAGGCAAAGAAGGAGGAGCTGAAGCCGCAGCAGTTGAAACAACAGCAGTAAACACAGGGACAGTGGGAACAACTGTAACAGGAGGCTGTGATGGCACAGGAACAGTGAGATATATCCTTTGTGGGGCATATGGGAGCGGGGGTTGGGTGTCTAAAAATTCTTCCACAAAAGTATTATTTTCCTCTTGAGCCAAATACGATTTATCAACATAAAATCGAAACCATCTATATTCACATTCAACTCCTTTTTCTTGCTTTTCTTTATCATATGCTACAGCTTTCTGAGTTAATGTCTGCATTCTCCCCTTTCGTGCATCCTTTTCCACCTTCAATCGTCTCTGTTTAGCTACTTTCTGCCATGTTCTGAAAGAGTCAAGAATAGACTGTCTACTCCGCCTCTTAAATAACTATTCCTATAAGAACCCAATCTTTTGATCATCAAATGTGCTCGTTAACGGCCACTGCAACTCAGCATTGTCCCTCGTATATTTGTGCCACAATGTACTAAACATATTAGGTTCAAGACCATGCTTCACATACATATCAAAGTTAGGAGTGCCTTCTAGAGGCGCCGGCTGAGCTTCTTCCATTTGAGCATCTGCAGAACAACAGCAACAGCACAAAGAAAACAGCTTACTGACACCCAGCATCCTCAAAAGAAACAAGTTCACCTGCTATGCCTGGCAAAGCAATTGAAAATGCTTTTGTCCCAGATACGGTCCTCAGACCGTACCAAATGCAAACCAAAATGGTACCATATCCATAAAGAACAAAAACAAACTCACCTGATCTATGCAGGTAGAGCAAACATATTCGCCACTGCCGACTCTTCAGAGCAAACTGTCAGATCCAAGGTTTTGCCATTTAGGACTCCAGTTGGTATGACCGCTAGATGAGGCACAATCCGGCAGGACAGAAGGATCAGCTGCGAGCCATCAATGCCCATCTTACAGGGATTCCTGATCCGCCAGTCCGACCCAACGATGACCTCAACCTCCCCCTGTCTGCAGAAGGGGATGTGTCACTCACCCGAAGGAGTCCCTGTTCGGGAGCCAACTGAAGGAAATAGCCTGATTCGGGTCACTCGGGTCCCTAATGACCACCTTTCAGCCTTCCATATGAATGAAGAAGCGTTCAGACAGTAGAGAATACAAACCAATAATTGTTTATTCAAAGTACAGTCAGAGTGGAGCAAAATCTGCCCAGTTGCTAGGAGTGCTGCAGAGGGACCAAAATCAAGAAGCATAGAGATACATTTAGTACATTTCGTAAGTGGGCTAGAACACACCCATAGTGGAATTTTCCAGGCAGGTGCTGTGAAGCAATGCAAACAAAAGAAAAACATTATCTCAGTGCTCATATCTTACAAAGTTGCAGAGTCCAAGGTCGCTGCAGGCAGTTCCATCTTCAGACAAGTGGGAGAAGGCTGTATCTAGTGAGAAAGGTATCCACTAATAGGAACAGTATGTTCATTAGTGAAGCAAAACCCAACCTTGGAAAAGTGAAACTCAGCAGAAGCCTTTTCTGAGAAATAGCAAAGGATTAGTTTCGATCATGATTCAAAATGGCGTTTTAACACAAAATGGTGCAGCGAATGCTAACTTACATAGAATAATGTGCAAGCAGAAGCAATTTCATTTCAACAGGCCCTCCCACTGAAGGGTGTTTTTGACCAACATATTACAATACATGGTTGTAGAATTTATAGTCCGTTAACTAACTAAACATTAGTGGTCCCACTGCACTCCTGCCTTCCGAGCAGACCATTCTCTCCAAATAAAGTAAACCTTAGTCCCAGATAAACCCCAGATACAACAAACCTAAAAATATCCTAAATCAACACTTCGCCCTCTCGCCACTGCTCCCTTCCTCCTCTCCCACCATGGAACATACTGTCCGAAGCATTATTGCATATGTCCTGGAACCCACTTAAAGACATAGCACATCCTCGCATAACAGATTGTATGAAGCACCTGGATACCCTATTGGGTGATTAGCCATGCTTTATAAATCCTGATTGATGGATTGATTGATTGATTTTATGGCCAGATTCTCAACACCTACTGTTTCTACTCATTAAAACCATCATACTTTCTTAGGAAATTAATACAGATTGAGAGATGAAGCAAGATTACAGTCCTGTGCCTGCCCCCACATGTTTATGATGCAGTTGGTCTACCGTATGTATGCCAAGTTCCTTCCATCTAGCCCAGAAAACCTCCAATCCTACCATCTGTATGCACTCGTTATTCCAAATGGGGGAAACCCATGTAGTCACGGGTGAACTTTCAAGGCAACATGTGCTTGTTACAGAATATGATTTATATAAAGTCTCCAAGTAAGTCTCCATATATTTCTCATTCTTTGTCCGGTCGTCTCATTAGCTGATCTGCAAAAGCATTTCTCCTACCTACATCATCGGTGACCTTCCGGTGGGTTCTACACTTCACTATTGCCAATTTCTTAGGGAGTGTCAAGGCAGACAAAAGCCTCAATATGAGGTGTCTGTGCCGGATTTTGGTACCATGGGAAGTAAGGAATCCTCTCTTACTCCAGAGTTGCCCAAAGGTATGAGCAACCCCAAATGGCATACTGTCTGTCAGTATAAATATTGACAACCAGTCCCTTATTCAATTCACAAGCTCGAATAAGTGCAGCAAGCTCAGCAGCTTGAGCTGACAGATAGGGAACTTGTGATGTCTCTACTACTGTACGCAGTGTTGTAACAGCATAAGCTGCAGTTGTAGTGCCATCTGGTAATATAAAACAGGAACCATCGACAAATAGTTCCCATTGTGGGTCAGATAAGGGAACATCAGTCAAGTCTACCCGCCCTTTTGTCTCTTCTTCTGTCCGGAAAATACAATCATGTTTGTCGACTTCATCACTCTCGGAAGGGAGGGGTAGTAACGTGGCTGCATTCAGAGTGGCACATCTCTTGATCGTAATGTGTTTGGCAAACAATGTCAATTCATAGCCAGTAAGACGGGCACTGGTGACGTGCTGTGTCTTCATCTGATTCAAAAGTGTATCCACAGCATGAGATACCATGACTGTTAGATCAGTATCCAATACAAGTCCAGCCAATTGTCTGATCGAAGCGGCCACGGCCGTGACCACTCTTAGACAACTTGGGAGGGCTCTCATGACTGGATCAAGGATAGCAGAGAAATAAGCACACGGCTGCTGCTTATCTCAAACTTTTTGTGATAGGACAGAAAGGCACAACTGGCAATCTCATTCACGTACAACACAAACGGTTTGCCATATTTAGGGTGCCAAGTACTGGAGCTCAACGAAGCACAGTTTTCAATTGCTCAAAAGACTGCTGACATTCAGATGTCCAAGGCAAAGGCTTGTGCACTTCTTTCGTTGTTAAGGCAAGCAAGGGTTTGAATAGTATGGAGTAGTTAGCTATCCACTGCCGACAGTAGGAAGTAATACCTATAAAAGCACGCACATCTTTCCGATTCTGTTGAATAGCCATTTTAACAATAGTACTGATGCGCTCAGGGGTCAACCATCTACCCTCCTTCGACATGAGGTGACCTAAATAGGTGACCTCCTGTTGACAATACTGAAATTTAGAAAGAGAAACTTTATGTCCATGCTGGGCTAAATGGAGCAATAACTTAACTGTGCTGTATTTACAACCTTGTTCAGTATCAGAAGCAATAAGGAGATTGTCAGCATACTGCACCAAAACATTACGGGAAGCGAAAGGGAATCCAAATGACCTTTTAAGGCTTGGCTATAAATACTCAGACTTTCTGTATAGCCCTGAGGAGCTCACCAGAACCTAAAGCTCCTACCAGCTAGGGTGAACCCAAACAGATATCTACTATCCGGATGAATAGGAATACCGAAGAACATGTTTTTCAAATCAATAACCGAAAAGAATTTAGCAGTGGAAAGAATCATCGTCAAAAAGGTGGTAATATCAGGAACCACCAGAAACTGAGGTACCACTATGTTATTAAATTTGCGCAAGTCGATCACAAAACGGTAAACATTTTCATGATCATCAGGGAAATCTGAGGGTGCCCTTTTAAGAATCAGAAGAATGGGACTATTACAAATATTGGCAGACGTCTCTTCAACTACGCCTTTTTGTATCAATTCCTAAATAATCTGTAAAAGGGCTCATTCCCCCGCCTGAGGTATCTTATACTGAGGAATATGAGGTAAAACAGAATTGTCTTTCACTTGTATTGAAACTGGCGGTATGTGCAACAGTTCCACATCTGTATCACCTGGTGCCCACAAAGTGGGTGGTACCTCAGCAAATTCAACAGGAAGAGGGTGGGACAAACACTGGGTAGTACGCACATTGGGGCCCATCGTCATATAAACACCATCCGGGGAACAATGAATAGTAGCATGCAATTCCTTCAACAAATCCAAACCCATCAAATTCTCACCACAATTAGATGTCAACAAAAATGGAGAATCCACAGAAAAGGGACCAATTGTTAATACAAGGGGTCTTGAAATGGGGCTCACAACTGGTGTACCTGAAAAACTTACCAAAACATTAGTATGGCCAGACAGACCCGGCCCAGTGACCATATTTGGAGAAACAGAACTTTTTGTTGCACCTGTATCCACCAGAAGTTCCTTAGTCAAACGTTGCAGTTCCGCTGTTACATAAAGACTATGCTGGTCTACAGGTATCAGAACTGATCCCCAATTCTGTCCCTGGCTGTCCTAGCTATAAGATATTCCTGTCACTTCATCCGCCTCAAAGTCATCATGGTAGTATTGCCCATCAAGGGGGTCATCAAAGTAATTATTATCAGAACAACCCTGTGAGGCTGTAGCGTTCTGAACCCTATCAGTCCCACTAGCTGGATGACCCCTTCCACGAGAACCTCGTCCTCTTTGCTTCTGCAAAAGTACGGGACACTTGCTTTGCCAATTACCCTCTTCCTTGAAATACACACACTGATGCTGCCCCAGAAGCATAGTATTTGGCTGCCTTCTAGTGCATGGAAGCTGCTGGGCAGGACCACCACGTCCTCCACGATTTCTGCTAAATGCCTGTTGCAACAACACCTTTGTATTTAAATCCTTATGCTTTTTCTCCATCCTCACTTTCTCCTCATTATCCCGATGTTTATAATATTGAGCCAGATTCAAAATAACAGAAGGAGAGGAAGTGGACTAGGTACTTTCAGAAGCCTGTAAACGAGTCACAATTTCGGGAAGTAAATTAGAAACAAACCTGTTGACAAACAACCGAACACCTCCCTCAATCGACAGGTCCTGCCCACTGTAATCCAAGAACATATCTTCGAACCGAGCAAAAAAATCAGACACACTTCTCATCTTTCTTTTGGCGGCAAGCCATTAACTTGTCCCATTCGATTTTCCTTGGCAGAATAAGAGAATACATATATGTGATAATGGTGTCTGGCAAACTATCTCTGCTCGAGGCTTATCACCTGGCTTTCTTTCCTGAACCCATGCTTTAATTTGATCCCATGTACCACCCAACTCCGCAGCATGATCCTGAGTATGAACCTGCCTCCAGATATCAACCAGGACAAGAAGACCAAAAAACATTTCAATATCAGCAAGAGGCATTACCATTGAAGAGGCAGCTTCAGTCAGTTCCTTATAATATGCAGAAGGATTTTTCCTAGGATCGGGCAAATGAGTCTTAAGAGATAAAACCTCACTTCTTTTCCATGAAGTATGAACCCATTGTTCTGAAACGGGCCGCTACACCAGCTCGAGTAACATTACCATGCTGGTCCGTTAACTCTGGTATCTCTGGGTGATATATAGGATGAACCTCTCTCATCTGAAACTGAGATACTGTGGTAGGACTCTTATCATGCAACCTGCCTCTATAAGCAACTAACGTGGTAATGTTCCCAAAAACTTGGCTTGGGTCCAAACCACTAGCATACACAAGATCTCTAATATCAAATAAAGTTTGTGGCACGTCGTTCCCAAAATGTTGCTGGCAGAGGCCAATCAACGTAGAGGACATATGTTTAAGAGCATGCTGCTCTACAAAGGGCTCATAATCTTTAATCACACCCCACACATCCTCCACGCTATAAATGGGATTACGACCCCTTTGTGCAGCCTGATTAACTACTACCTGCTTCTTCTCATCCCCCACTGCAAATCGTACAAAAGGACCCGTACGCTCCTTACATTTTGCCAAATCTCTATCCTCAAATTCACGTGTTGGTGTCTCAGGACCCAATAATGCTGGGAGATGAACCATTAAAGACGGAAAAGCAACAAAAGCACTGGGTAGGACAGTCGCAGGTGGGTGAGCCGCAGAGAGAGAGCTGGAGATAAGGATGCCGAAACAACAGGTGTACTTGATGTGCCAATAGTCATGGTTGCCATAGACGGTGAAGGCAAAGAAGGAGGAGCTGAAGCCGCAGCAGTTGAAACAACAGCAGTAAACACAGGGACAGTGGGAACAACTGTAACAGGAGGCTGTGATGGCACAGGAACAGTGAGATATATCCTTTGTGGGGCATATGGGAGCGGGGGTTGGGTGTCTAAAAATTCTTCCACAAAAGTATTATTTTCCTCTTGAGCCAAATACGATTTATCAACATAAAATCCAAACCATCTATATTCACATTCAACTGCTTTTTCTTGCTTTTCTTTATCATATGCTACAGCTTTCTGAGTTAATGTCTGCATTCTCCCCTTTCGTGCATCCTTTTCCACCTTCAATCGTCTCTGTTTAGCTACTTTCTGCCATGTTCTGAAAGAGTCAAGAATAGACTGTCTACTCCGCCTCTTAAATAACTATTCCTATAAGAACCCAATCTTTTGATCATCAAATGTGCTCGTTAACGGCCACTGCAACTCAGCATTGTCCCTCGTATATTTGTGCCACAATGTACTAAACATATTAGGTTCAAGACCATGCTTCACATACATATCAAAGTTAGGAGTGCCTTCTAGAGGCGCCGGCTGAGCTTCTTCCATTTGAGCATCTGCAGAACAACAGCAACAGCACAAAGAAAACAGCTTACTGACACCCAGCATCCTCAAAAGAAACAAGTTCACCTGCTATGCCTGGCAAAGCAATTGAAAATGCTTTTGTCCCAGATACGGTCCTCAGACCGTACCAAATGCAAACCAAAATGGTACCATATCCATAAAGAACAAAAACAAACTCACCTGATATATGCAGGTAGAGCAAACATATTCGCCACTGCCGACTCTTCAGAGCAAACTGTCAGATCCAAGGTTTTGCCATTTAGGACTCCAGTTGGTATGACCGCTTGATGAGGCACAATCCGGCAGGACAGAAGGATCAGCTGCGAGCCATCAATGCCCATCTTACAGGGATTCCTGATCCGCCAGTCCGACCCAACGATGACCTCAACCTCCCCCTGTCTGCAGAAGGGGATGTGTCACTCACCCGAAGGAGTCCCTGTTCGGGAGCCAACTGAAGGAAATAGCCTGATTCGGGTCACTCGAGTCCCTAATGACCACCTTTCAGCCTTCCATATGAATGAAGAAGCGTTCAGACAGTAGAGAATACAAACCAATAATTGTTTATTCAAAGTACAGTCAGAGTGGAGCAAAATCTGCCCAGTTGCTAGGAGTGCTGCAGAGGGACCAAAATCAAGAAGCATAGAGATACATTTAGTACATTTCGTAACTGGGCTAGAACACACCCATAGTGGAATTTTCCTGGCAGGTGCTGTGAAGCAATGCAAACAAAAGAAAAACATTATCTCAGTGCTCATATCTTACAAAGTTGCAGAGTCCAAGGTCGCTGCAGGCAGTTCCATCTTCAGACAAGTGGGAGAAGGCTGTATCTAGTGAGAAAGGTATCCAGTAATAGGAACAGTATGTTCATTAGTGAAGCAAAACCCAACCTTGGAAAAGTGAAACTCAGCAGAAGTCTTTTCTGAGAAATAGCAAAGGATTAGTTTCGATCATGATTCAAAATGGCGTTTTAACACAAAATGGTGCAGCGAATGCTAACTTACATAGAATAATGTGCAAGCAGAAGCAATTTCATTTCAACAGGCCCTCCCACTGAAGGGTGTTTTTGAGCAACATATTACAATACATGGTTGTAGAATTTATAGTCCGTTAACTAACTAAACATTAGTGGTCCCACTGCACTCCTGCCTTCCGAGCAGACCATTCTCTCCAAATAAAGTAAACCTTAGTCCCAGATAAACCCCAGATACAACAAACCTAAAAATATCCTAAATCAACACTTCGCCCTCTCGCCACTGCTCCCTTCCTCTTCTCCCACCATGGAACATACTGTCCGAAGCATTATTGCATATGTCCTGGAACTGGACATAGCACATCCTCGCATAACAGATTGTATGAAGCACCTGGATACCCTATTGGGTGATTAGCCATGCTTTATAAATCCTGATTGATGGATTGATTGATTGATTTTATTGCCAGATTCTCAACACCTACTGTTTCTACTCATTAAAACCATCATACTTTCTTAGGAAATTAATACAGATTGAGAGATGAAGCAAGATTACAGTCCTGTGCCTGCCCCCACATGTTTATGATGCAGTTGGTCTACCGAATGTATGCCAAGTTCCTTCCATCTAGCCCAGAAAACCTCCAATCCTACCATCTGTATGCACTCGTTATTCCAAATGGGGGAAACCCATGTAGTCACGGGTGAACTTTCAAGGCAACATGTGCTTGTTACAGAATATGATTTATATAAAGTCTCCAAGTAAGTCTCCATATATTTCTCATTATTTATAAGTGGGGGTTCTTGTGTAGTTGAAGACCACTACACCATCTGAGGGAGTGGTTGGCCAGGTAATAAGTTCCCATATTGGATAGTTAGAGTACCCCTGACTCGCTACTTGCGTTCAGTTTGGATATGTGGATCCGAGGTCTGTCACTGCTCCACAAAAATCTCTTTCAATCAATGGTCTGTATCAAAGAGCGCAAAATATACATGTGCACCATCTCCATAATGTATTGCACTGTGATACCATCAGAATTTTCCCTGCCTGGACTCTATCTCATAGTGATGTCTGGAGGTGGGACCATTTAGCGAAGTTAGAGCGCATTGTGGTCAGTAAAGGCTTGAAGTTGTCCTCAACTATGTGTATCAGGCCTCTGTTCAAGAGAACCCCTGGATATTTAATCTGTCACACTAAGCGCCACCCACCTTAATTCCCAGGACTTGTGTGGAAGTAAAGCTCTTAAACCACTTCCACCTGAGGTTAATTCTTAGTTTAAGAAGTGATGACTGGCACCAATGACTGAACCTGGGGTAAACGGGTTTTGGGAGATAGAGGGTGAGAGGGGGACATAGAAAGTGAGAGTGATGGTTCTGGTGTACCTTGAACTGCCATTGAAAGAATGACAGGTGCATGCAGATAATGTAAGAGCCGTACCTGGCTAAGGCTTGTTGTAGTAGACCGAACTCTAACCTTATTTGAGCAGGTGATGTGTAGGGCGATAGGCAGAACATTGTTCTGTATGCTTTGACCTGTGTGTTGTCCAGATCCTTAGCGTCTCTTCCCCTCATTGCCTCGCTGCCACAGGCAATCGAGTGGAGAGGTTTGGCCTGGACTACCTTCAGCAGCGGGGTCAGAGTCAGCCCCATCAGTTTATTTGCAAGGTTTTTCATCACTAGGGCTATCAGCAGGCCTGTCCTTCTTATTTTCTCTTTCTGGCGCTTAAACAACCCTTCCTTGTCAATTGTGACTCCTAGGTACTTGTACTCATGGGCTGGGTCAAGTTTATTGCCACCCAGGAACCAGTGTCTCTGCAGGTTATTTCTTAATTATTTATTGACATTGTCCGTGTCTTACTCACATTTACTTTTTAAATTGTTTTCTGTATCATAGTTCTGCATTTCCGTCAGTAAATGTTGAAGACCAACGTAAGTGTGACTAAGCATATTTACGTCATCTGCAGACATGAGATTGGTTAATGTTTTCCCTCCTATTTTGGGTGAATGGGAGTTACAGGTGTCGAGTGCCTTTGGGAGGTCGACAATGAATAGATTGAACAAGGTTGGTGCGAGCACACAGCCCTGTTTCAGTCCTTTTGTTGTGGAAACTTTCGAGGAGAGGTGGGTGCCACCACCTAGTTTCACCTGCACCCAGGTATCCCCGTGTAGAAGCGATAGAATGTTTAGGATGGCCTCTGGTATGCCCCATTTCGCTAGTTTCTTTCTCAGTCTGCCCTGCTCTACATTGTCAAATGCAGCGCTAAAGTCAATGTAACATAGGTGTAAAGGCAGTTTAGAGGTTTTTGCTGCGTCGATCAGTAGAGAGATTGTAACGATGTTTGTTGTTGTGCTGGCCATTTTGTGAAAGCCAGTTTGGTTCAACAATATTATATGATTCGCCTCAGCCCAGGATGTGAGCACCTCTCTCCATTATCAACTTTGATTCTAGATTGTAAGGAACTTCCCCTATCTCTGGGTTTTATCTGGTTTTGTTAGAAGATTGTCGTTTTATAACCCCAGTGCCTAAATAGGCAGCAATGATGGACGAAATTACATTGAATGTTTGGTTAACTTTTTTATTCTTTTAAGTGTTATATTGCAATGGTTTTAGTTAACTATGCAAAAATAAAGAAACTTCACAGGTGTATGCAGATTCTTTTGAGCAGGACCCTTCAAGTTCTAGTTTTGAGGCATTCTCCGTCTGCCAGGATAGGTTCTCTGTGACAAAAGAACATAATCACCTTAGGCAACCATACATTAATGCTTTACAATCAGCTTGAGCATGCTTTTCTTACCCTATTCACTTAATTGTGAATCACCCCCACAATACCTAAATCAACATATGGAGAGCACCATGGAGTTTAACATTTTACTCTCCGTAAGGTAAAATTAGACTTAGGCAATACATTGTTCTTTTTCAAAAAATGATCCTTCAGAGAGTTTTCCGGGTGTGGGTCCTGGAGAACATATCAAACAAGAATCATTTAAAGAAATCCAACCGTTGGGGGTGTCGTTTGTACACTGCCCCTGTTCTAAATGATAAGCTTTAATTTTTAGTTTAGTCATTGAGGATAGCAAACCTTTTAACTGTTTTTTATATTATGTCACTTCACACTATTCACACAATGGGGCCGATTCCGATCCTGTAAAAAGGCTGTACGAATTGTTGTACGGAGCGTTTTCTCCGTACGACTCGTACCCGGTAAACTCATCTTACAACCTAGGAAGTACGATTCGTACAGAAAGCCTTTTTCTGTATGAATCGTACAAAAGACCAGACGGCTAAAAAAAACCAACGATTCTGATCCGGAACTGCTTGTACGTGATGTCCGAACATATTTATGCAGCGGTTTACGGCCCAGCAAGTACGATTTGTCCGTACGGCACTACGTACGTCTCTTTGATTACGGGAGCGAAAAACAGCCGGGAAAGCAAAATCCTACAAACGGAGCCCCGGTACGCGACGTACACGCCATGAACCCCGTCGTACGTGTCATCCCGGTCCTCTTGGCCTACGACCTGGTGCACCGCACCCGACGCACATGCTGCAGAAGGTGAGAACAGCACCCAGGGGCCAGGGTGGGGGTGAGGGGCAGGAAACATACCCCATACTCAAACCCAAACCTATAATATGGAGGCCTGACATTACCACCAGGCTCTGGTCACTTGGGGGGTGTGTCCAGCAACCCATGCGTACCGCAACAACGGAAGTGGACGTGTACGGTGCGTACCACATGTACCCCTACGGCACTGTAGAACAGTGATACGGACCGTACACAAGCAATGAATGCGAGGGTACGGTGCGTACCACACGTACCCCTACGGCACCATTAGAACTGTGATACGGACCGTACACACGCAATGAATGCGTGGGTACGGTGCGTACCACACGTACCCCTACGGCACAGTAGAACAGTGATACGGACCGTACACATGCAATGAATGCGTGGGTACGGTGCATACCACACGTACCCCTACGGCACCATTAGAACTGTGATATGGACCGTACACATGCAATGAATGCGTGGGTACGGTGCGTGTCACACGTACTCCTACGGCACAGTAGAACTGTGATACGGACCGTACACACGCATTGAATGCGTGGGTACGGTGCGTACCACACGTACTCCTACGGCACCATTAGAACTGTGATACGGACCGTACACACGCAATGAATGCGTGGGTACGGTGCGTACCACACGTACCCCTACGGCACAGTAGAACAGTGATACGGACCGTACACATGCAATGAATGCGTGGGTACGGTGCATACCACACGTACCCCTACGGCACCATTAGAACTGTGATATGGACCGTACACATGCAATGAATGCGTGGGTACGGTGCGTGTCACACGTACTCCTACGGCACAGTAGAACTGTGATACGGACCGTACACACGCATTGAATGCGTGGGTACGGTGCGTACCACACGTACTCCTACGGCACCATTAGAACTGTGATACGGACCGTACATACGCAATGAATGCGTGTGTACGGTGCGTACCACATGTACTCCTACGGCACCATTAGAACTGTGATACGGACCGTACACACGCAATGAATGCGTGTGTACGGTGCGTGTCACACGTACCCCGTACGGCAGCAGTACATTTGGGATACGAGGCGTACACACGCCAGGAATGTGGGCTTAGAGGACTGGCCCAGCATGTTACCTTCATATTGGTGTGTGTGTAGGTCCAGGCCAGCAGTGTACAGCTCCAAGGGGGTGCGCGGGTGGGTGCTTATGACTACCAGCAGTGTCCAGACATATGAAGGGTGGGTGCAGAGGACTCCCAGCAGTGTCCAGACATATGAGGGGTGGGTGCATATGACTACCAGCAGTTTTCAGAGATATGAGGGGTGGGTGCATATGACTACCAGCAGTGTCCAGACATATGAGGGGTGGGTGCATATGACTCCCAGCAGTGTCCAGACATATGAGGGGTGGGTGCATATGACTCCCTGCAGTGTCCAGACATATGAGGGGTGGGTGCATATGACTCCCAGCAGTGTCCATACATATGAGGGGTGGGTGCATATGACTACCAGCAGTGTCCAGACATATGAGGGGTGGGTGCATATGACTCTCAGCAGTGTCCAGACATATGAGGGGTGGGTGCATATGACTACCAGCAGTGGACAGAGATATGAGGGGTGGGTGCATATGACTCCCAGCAGTGTCCAGACATATGAGGGCTGGGTGCATATGACTCCAGCAGTGGCCTTCAATATGAGGGTTGGGTGCAGAGGACTCCCAGCAGTGTCCCACTCCCAGGAGGATGGAGGATGGATGTCTTTCACACACTGCATGACACACCACATGTGGTTGTGAGGACATATAACACATGCATACCCACCCGTGGCGGATGCAGCACAATACACACCCTGATTTCATGCCAACAGACTGTATAGTCATGTAACTGCATACAAAACTAAGATAGCCAAAAAGAACACACACTGTCACGCACATCCCAGAAGTGATAGGAATGTTCAGGTGCTGGTCCTGTCACCGATATGTTGTCTCTCATGGAAGGTATAGGGTTCAATTCCCCTAGATACAATGCCCACAATTGTGAGTCAGGTGCCCAAATACCCTGCATAACAAGTACCATTTGTGTAGTAGGCCGTGATTACACACATGCATAGTGCTGAAAAGGGCCAATTTGTCCCTGAAGGCATTCCTACATACCCAAAACACAAGTACAGTGACTAGCAAGGATGGCACAGACGATTCAGCAGGAGACATCGGTGAGCATGCATGGCCATTGTTTAAGGGATCCGTCACCAACAAAGGAAATGTTGACACAGGTCAGGACAACAACTGTGCAACTGTATGCAGGGAAGATGTCAGGTGCCACAGAGGAAGCAACACTCATTGGGACAATGTCTCCAAACAAAATGAACACACACTACCAATGATTATTTGCAGAGACATTGTGATGGCACACAGATACCATGGTCCACCTCATGACCATCATACAAAAACATATCTCATAACCCTAACACATTACCAGAACACCAACTCCAGGAGCCTCATCACTAGGCCTGGGCAAAGCACTACGCTACGCTCGCGAAGTTTGCGAACTTCGCACTACGCGAATTGCACGTAGCACAGTGCGAACATGCGTAGCGTAGTCTTGCGTAGTGCTGCGGTCATTTTTTGCTTGCTCGCGGTCCTCAACATCAAGTTGGCGACCGCGAGCAAGCAAAATGACATCCCGGCGAGATTTTTCCTTGTTCGCGACCAGCAACATCAAGTTGGCGATCGCGAACAAGGAAAATAAACCTCCCGGCGAGATTCCCAACGCGAGGAGGTCAGGTTTCTCATTGCGAGGGGTCGCGTATGCTCGCGACCGCTCGCGATGAGAAACTACCAGTTCGCGATGAGAAAGCTGCCGCTCGAGTAAAAATCTCCTCGAGCAGCAGAAAACTACAGCTCGCACTGTGCAAGATGCCATTTTCAATGATTGCACAGTGCCGGTTGCTTGTCCGCACTGTGCAATCATTGAAAACAACATCTTGCACAGTGCGAACATGTTACTACGCAGTTCGCGAAGTGCTACGCGAAGCTCGCGTAGTGCGAACTGCACTTTGCATAGCTTCGCGAAGTGCTACTTCGCGAACTACGCCCACCCTTACTCATCACCAACATCAAGTACCTGAAATTCAATAGTGTTGAAAGTAAAAGAAAAGGCTTTATTCAGCACAAAAAAAATATAAGTTAAAAAGAAACTATGTACAAAGGCCAATGGCCAGTCCATTTCTCAAGTCCAAGGGTGGACGTAGGGGACCGTGTCCACCCCTACCTTGCCTGCACAAAGGAACCTCAAGGTTTGTCGACCGGGGGGGGCTTCATCTGTGGCAGTACCAGGCACAGCAGGGACAGGAGGGGGATGGGTAGGTGTGGTGGGTGCAGGGGTGGACGTCTCCACCACAGGGGGTGGAGCAGCGCCAAAGTTGGAGGTGAGGTCGGTGCTGCGCACTGCTGCTAGGACGTCCAGACTAACCCCTGCACCTGAAGATACCCCAGGGCCAACGGAGGGCGTGGTGGCCGAGGGATGGGGTGCAGCGCTCTTGGGGGAGGGGGTGGACATGGGGGGTACCCAACTCCCATGCCCGGGGACTTCCTCGCCCGCTTGTGAGGTGGTGTCTCAGTGTGGGCGAGGTCCAGCTCACCCATGTAGATCTCCTTGGGTGAGAGTTTGGCAGGGGAGCTAAGGGGAGTGGTTTTGGAGGAACAGGGTTGTGAGGACTGAGGACTGCGACTGTGGCTGCGTGCCAGGATGTGTGCACTGTACCTTACTTGGGGGTGTGCTGGATGTGTCTGGTGGGCTGTGTGCCCGTGACTTTATGGGTGTGCGTTGGGCAGGCATGGGAGAGGGCAGTGTGGATGGGTCCGGGGTAGGGGGGTACGGACCGCAGAAGCCTGCGTTGGTCAGACATCGTTGCTGACATGCCCTCCATGAATGACACCACCTGTGTGAGCAGTTTAGTGTGGTCATGGAGGACATTCAGCACTGATGCCTGCCCAACCTGCAAGTGCCGCAGTATGTCCACAGACACTTCACTGAGGGCAGCAGGGGTGACAGGGGCAAAGGAGACATGGTGGGCCTCTGCGCGGACAGGCGGGACGGGAGGAACTGGGAGGGCGGAGATGGTAATGGAGGAGGCGGGGACAGATGTGGGGATGCTGCCAGTTGGTGTTGCATCCTCCGCCTCCTCAAGGAGGTCAGCGGCGGACCCGTCGGCATTGTAGCTGCTCTCGCCTCCAGACATGTATGAGGGGTGGGTGCATATGACTCCCTGCAGTGTCCAGACAGTGTACATGTACGCACTAGTAGTACACGTACAGGTACGCACTAGTAGTACATGTACGTGTCAAACACACTATACTACTAGTGCGTACCCGTACGTGTACTACTAGTGCGTACCCGTACGTGTACTACTAGTGCATACAATCAATCAACAAAGCTTTATTTCGACACGTGATGTCATAAAAGCACAAAGCACATAAAAAACAATTACAAATTCATTATTTTTAAAACATGTCGTAAAAAATCCAGTTTGAAATATACAATAAATATCTAAAAAATGTATTAAATTTCACAGCTTTGGGGATTAAAAACAGTATTATAAAAGATTTAATTAAAACTGCTAGATTTTTGCCTGATTAGCCATGCCCAACCTATGAATTTGGCCACTCCACAAACTAGGGTGGTATTGGTGGTGGTTTTAAGGATTCGCATAGCGACAATGTGATCCCTTGTTCCTAAGAGTAAACAGGCGGGTCTAAGCCATTTCGTCCTAGGTAATAGATAGGCTGGGCATGCAAAGAAGAAATGGGAGACGCTTTCAGTGACACCAGGACAAAATGGACAGTCGGGGAGGGTCTTGTGGGGGGGTTTCCACTTACTAGTATGGTTGCGTAATGGGAGCGTCCCGAACCTAAACTGAATAAAAAGTGACCTGTCCCTGAGCTTAGTGATAAAGTCAAGGTATGGTTCTAAGAGGATAGTTGATTTGTGTTGATAAAAAGCCTCTGTCAGCCTTCCAATGTTGGGATCTCTTTGTTCCGAGGCATCCACCCAAGCCCAATAGGCTCGCTTAACTTCGGTCTTCGATAATGGTTCCCCCGCTGGCCAATCGGTTGTAAGGCCGGTTGCAATCAGGAGTTTTTTTGTATTTGCGAGCCACTCAATTTTATGGGCACCTTGCAAGTTCATAACCTCCCTGAGCCCTTCAGCATAATTAGAGAGCTCAGGGGTTCGCCACAGCCGCGCCCAATATAACAGAGGGCGAAGGGTGGCTAAATCCCTAATTGAGCGCCTGCCAAAATCGCTAAAGAGTGGTTTAGTCGGGGTGCCCCTGGGGAGTGATACAAGTTCCCTAAAGAACTTGTTTTCGCTGGTCACCAGTGAGTCAACACAGCTGTAGCCCCATAGTTCGGCGCCATAAAGTGCGCTACCCACAGCCTTTGCAGCATAGATGTTTAGTACTGGGGTAATAGGTTTAGAGGTGGAGGCCCGAAATTCCTTTCCCAAAGCACCAGTTACTCTTTTGAGATTAAGTGCCATTTTATCTATATGAGGCTGCCATCTGAGCCTGTCGGAGATTCTGATTCCCAGATAGTCAAACTCTCTGACACGCTCAAGTGGTTTCCCTTCTAGGGTCAGAATAGAACCAGAATATTTTGAGGGATTGAAATAGAGGAGTTTAGTCTTGGCGGTATTGATGACGAGGCCTCTTCGCTCACAGAACAGAGAGAAGCGCTGTAACAACTTCTGTAAACCCGACGGAGTTTTTGATATTAGCAAAGTGTCGTCTGCAAAAAGAAGTGCTGGAACTTTATCACCCGCCAGAGCGGGAACGTCCGCTTCGACTTCGAGCAAAAAAGAGACCACGCCATTCACGAATAGCGTAAAAAGTGTTGGCGCCATGACACACCCTTGTCGAACCCCTCTATTCACTGGAATTTTTTTTGTTTTCTGGCCCTGTGACCCCCATCTAATGCAGGCAAAGTTCTCTTCGTGCATTCGGATGAGGAGTTTCAGAATGTAGGAAGGGATGCCCAACTCCTCCAGAATTGACCACAGACGGTCGCGGGGGACCAGATCGAAGGCGGTTTTAAGGTCGATGAACGCAAGGTATAAAGCACCCTTGCCGATGGTAACCGTCTTCCAATAAAGAAGCATTAACCTAAATACTTGGTCAATGGTGCTGGTGCATGCCCTACAAGCCGCCTGGAACTTGATTAGAATCCCTTCCTCGTCCACCCAGGAATGTATCCTCTCCAGAAGTACCCTGCCGACCAACTTCTGACCTGAATCGATTAAGCTGATTGGGCGATAATTCGCCGGGTCTCCCCTTAAGCCCTTCTTGAAAATGGGGATTACTTCTGCACCCTTCCATGACTCCGGCACCGGGGATCCACTCAATAGGCTGTTAATATAAATAGTAAAAAACGCAGCCCAGCCTGTTGGATTTGCTTTGAAAAGGTCTCCCGGAATGCCGTCAGGACCTGGTGCCTTGGCAGATACAATCTTATCAATTGCAGTTTGGACCTCCTTCTCCTCAATACTTGGGAACAAGACATGGTCATGGAATTTTAATACAGACCCAGGGCTGGTGGGCTGGTCTACCACAACCTCAGGATCTGCGTACAAGTTCTTGAAGTGGTTGAACCATTCCCCATCCGTGATGTGGTTAGGAATTTGCACCTGGGCACAGCTGGATGATCTTCTCATGATGGACCAAAAAAGCTCGCCATTTTTTGCTTGGCTCGCTAATTTCAGTGAAACCCAGCGCTGTTCTTCCCAGACTTTTTTGGCAGATGCGAGGGCTTGCCTATAAAGCAACCTCGCTTGCCTAACCTCAGCAGGATTATTGGATTTGATTGCAGAAATTAGGCAATTTTTCTTAGTTCAGCAGTCTTTATTAAACCAATCATTCTCTCTTTCAACTCTGAGGTTGGGTTTTTTCCTGCGGTCAATAAACAATGCCCCAATTGCATTCATAGAATCCACATAGACTTTAGTATGGCTAGAGTTGTCCTCAGATAATGAGGAAAGCCTGGTGGTGTAATCAGCAAGAATGTTCTCCAACGCAAAAAGTTTAGTATCGCTAAGGGCGATTTTAGACCATTTAAGGGATCTACCACAGTTAGAAGGCTCAAGCTTCTTGGTCAACAGCTGTATACCTGGTAGAGAGGAAGTAGCCTGTCTATGCCAGACTTCACGCATGGTGAGGGACAGGGGGTTATGGTCACTGGATGTTGATGGAATTACAACCATATCAACGACAAATTTCCATCCCCTCCTGTCAATTAAGATGTAGTCTATTCTACTTTGACTGCCTACTCTGTTGAAAGTGTTAGCGCCCACTAGATCAGAAGGGGTGCGCCCATTGGCAGCTCTTAAACCGAATTCCAACGCTATGGCGTTCATTTGGATTACTAGTGCATACTCGTACGTGTACTACTAGTGCATAATACTAGTGCGTACCCGTACGTGTACTAGTAGTGCGTACACATACGTGTACACACTAGTAGTACACGTACGTGTACGCACTAGTAGTACACGTACGTGTACTAATAGTGCGTACACGTATGTGTACTACTAGTGCGTACCCGTACGTGTATGCACTAGTAGTACACGTACGGGTACGCACTAGTAGTACACGTACGTGTACTACTAGTGTGTACGTACTAGTGTGTACGTACATGTACTACTAGTGCGTACACGTACGTGTACTACTAGTGCGTACCTGTACGTGTACTACTAGTGCGTACATGTACGTGTACACACTAGTAGTACACGTACGGGTACGCACTAGTAGTACACGTAGGTGTACTAATAGTGCATACAGGTTCGTGTACTACTAGTGCATACACATACGTGTACGCACTAGTAGTACACGAACGGGTACGCACTAGTAGTACAGTGCGTTTGACACGTACGTGTACTACTAGTGCGTACACGTATGTGTACTACTAGTGCGTACACGTACGTGTACACACTAGTAGTACACGTACGTGTACACACTAGTAGTACACGTATGTGTACTAATAGTGCGTACACGTACCTGTACTACTAGTGCGTACAAATACGTGTACTACTAGTGCGTACATGTACGTGTACGCACTAGTAGTACACGTACGGGTACACACTAGTAGTACACGTACGTGTCAAATGCACTGTACTACTAGTGCGTACCCGTATGTGTACTACTAGTGCGTACACGTACGTGTACGCACTAGTAGTACACGTACGGGTACGCACTAGTAGTACACGTACATTTCAAACGCACTGTACTACTAGTGCGTACACGTGCGTGTACTACTAGTGCGTACCCGTATGTGTACTACTAGTGTGTACACGTACGTGTACGCACTAGTAGTACACGTACGGGTACGCACTAGTAGTACACGTACATTTCAAACGCACTGTACTACTAGTGCGTACACGTGCGTGTACTACTAGTGCGTACACGTAGGTGTACTACTAGTGCATACACGTACGTGTACTACTAGTGCGTACACGTACGTGTACACACTAGTGGTACACACTAGTAGTACACACAGATGTGGGGATGCTGCCAGTTGGTGTTGCATCCTCCGCCTCCTCAAGGAGGTCAGCGTCGGACCCGTCGGCATTGTAGCTGCTCTCGCCTCCAGACATGTATGAGGGGTGGGTGCATATGACTCCCTGCAGTGTCCAGACAGTGTACATGTACGCACTAGTAGTACACGTACAGGTACGCACTAGTAGTACACGTACGTGTCAAACACACTGTACTACTAGTGCGTACCCGTACGTGTACTACTAGTGCGTACCCGTACGTGTACTACTAGTGCATACTCGTACGTGTACTACTAGTGCATAATACTAGTGCGTACCCGTACGTGTACTAGTAGTGCGTACACATACGTGTACACACTAGTAGTACACGTACGTGTACGCACTAGTAGTACACGTACGTGTACTAATAGTGCGTACACGTATGTGTACTACTAGTGCGTACCCGTACGTGTATGCACTAGTAGTACACGTACGGGTACGCACTAGTAGTACACGTACGTGTACTACTAGTGTGTACGTACTAGTGTGTACGTACATGTACTACTAGTGCGTACACGTACGTGTACTACTAGTGCGTACCTGTACGTGTACTACTAGTGCGTACATGTACGTGTACACACTAGTAGTACACGTACGGGTACGCACTAGTAGTACACGTAGGTGTACTAATAGTGCATACACGTTCGTGTACTACTAGTGCATACACATACGTGTATGCACTAGTAGTACACGAACGGGTACGCACTAGTAGTACAGTGCGTTTGACACGTACGTGTACTACTAGTGCGTACACGTATGTGTACTACTAGTGCGTACACGTACGTGTACACACTAGTAGTACACGTACGTGTACACACTAGTAGTACACGTATGTGTACTAATAGTGCGTACACGTACCTGTACTACTAGTGCGTACAAATACGTGTACTACTAGTGCGTACATGTACGTGTACGCACTAGTAGTACACGTACGGGTACACACTAGTAGTACACGTACGTGTCAAATGCACTGTACTACTAGTGCGTACCCGTATGTGTACTACTAGTGCGTACACGTACGTGTACGCACTAGTAGTACACGTACGGGTACGCACTAGTAGTACACGTACATTTCAAACGCACTGTACTACTAGTGCGTACACGTGCGTGTACTACTAGTGCGTACCCGTATGTGTACTACTAGTGTGTACACGTACGTGTACGCACTAGTAGTACACATACGGGTACGCACTAGTAGTACACGTACATTTCAAACGCACTGTACTACTAGTGCGTACACGTGCGTGTACTACTAGTGCGTACACGTAGGTGTACTACTAGTGCATACACGTACGTGTACTACTAGTGCGTACACGTACGTGTACACACTAGTGGTACACACTTGTAGTACACACAGATGTGGGGATGCTGCCAGTTGGTGTTGCATCCTCCGCCTCCTCAAGGAGGTCAGCGTCGGACCCGTCGGCATTGTAGCTGCTCTCGCCTCCAGACATGTATGAGGGGTGGGTGCATATGACTCCCTGCAGTGTCCAGACAGTGTACGTGTACGCACTAGTAGTACACGTACAGGTACGCACTAGTAGTACACGTACGTGTCAAACGCACTGTACTACTAGTGCGTACCCGTACATGTACTACTAGTGCATACCCGTACGTGTACTACTAGTGCGTACCCGTACGTGTACTACTAGTGCGTACTACTAGTGCGTACCCGTACGTGTACGGGTACGCACTAGTTGTACATGTACGTGTACTAATAGTGCGTACACGTACGTGTACTACTAGTGCGTACCCGTACGTGTACGTACTAGTAGTACACGAACGTGTATGCACTATTAGTACACCTACATGCACTACTAGTGCGTACCCGTACGTGTACTACTAGTGTGTACACGTACATGTACGCACTAGTAGTACACGTACGTGTACGCACTAGTAGTACACATACGTACACACTAGTAGTACACGTATGTGTACTACTAGTGCGTACCCGTACGTGTATGCACTAGTAGTACACGTACGGGCACACACTAGTAGTACACGTACGTGTACTACTAGTGTGTACGTATGTGTACTACTAGTGCGTACACGTACGTGTACTACTAGTGCGTACATGTACGTGTACACACTAGTTGTACACGTACGGGTACGCACCAGAAGTGCATGTAGGTGTACTAATAGTGCATACACGTTCGTGTACTACTAGTGCGTACACATACGTGTACGCACTAGTAGTACACGAACGGGTACGCACTAGTAGTACAGTGCGTTTGACACGTACGTGTACTACTAGTGCGTACACGTATGTGTACGCACTAGTAGTACACGTACGTGTACACACTAGTAGTACACATATGTGTACTAATAGTGCGTACACGTACGTGTACTACTAGTGCGTACACATACGTGTACTACTAGTGCGTACACGTACGTGTACGCACTAGTAGTACACGTACGGGTACACACTAGTAGTACACGTACGTGTCAAATGCACTGTACTACTAGTGCGTACCCGTACGTGTACTACTAGTGCGTACACGTACGTGTACTACTAGTGTGTACCCATATGTGTACTACTAGTGCGTACACGTATGTGTATGCACTAGTAGTACAGGTACGGGTATGCACTAGTAGTACACGTACGTGTCAAATGCACTGTACTACTAATGCGTACCCGTACGTGTACTACTAGTGCGTACCCGTACGTGTACTACTAGTGCGTACCCGTATGTGTACTACTAGTGTGTACATGTACGGGTACGCCTTAGTAGTACACGTACATTTCAAACGCACTGTACTACTAGTGCGTACACGTGCGTGTACTACTAGTGCGTACACGTAGGTGTACTACTAGTGCATACACGTACGTGTACTACTAGTGCGTACACGTATGTGTACACACTAGTGGTACACACTAGTAGTACACAGATGTGGGGATGCTGCCAGTTGGTGTTGCATCCTCCGCCTCCTCAAGGAGGTCAGCGTCGGACCTGTCGGCATTGTAGCTGCTCTCGCCTCCAGACATGTATGAGGGGTGGGTGCATATGACTCCCTGCAGTGTCCAGACAGTGTACGTGTACGCACTAGTAGTACACGTACAGGTACGCACTAGTAGTACACGTACGTGTCAAACGCACTGTACTACTAGTGCGTACCCGTACATGTACTACTAGTGCATACCCGTACGTGTACTACTAGTGCGTACCCGTACGTGTACTACTAGTGCGTACTACTAGTGCGTACCCGTACGTGTACGTGTACGCACTAGTTGTACATGTACGTGTACTAATAGTGCGTACACGTACGTGTACTACTAGTGCGTACCCGTACGTGTACACACTAGTAGTACAAGTACGTGTACGCACTAGTAGTACACGTACGTGTACTACTAGTGCGTACACGTATGTGTACGCACTAGTAGTACACGAACGTGTATGCACTATTAGTACACCTACATGCACTACTAGTGCGTACCCGTACGTGTACTACTAGTGTGTACACGTACATGTACGCACTAGTAGTACACGTACGTGTACGCACTAGTAGTACACATACGTACACACTAGTAGTACACGTATGTGTACTACTAGTGCGTACCCGTACGCGTATGCACTAGTAGTACACGTACGGGCACACACTAGTAGTACACGTACGTGTACTACTAGTGTGTACGTATGTGTACTACTAGTGCGTACACGTACGTGTACTACTAGTGCGTACATGTACATGTACACACTAGTTGTACACGTACGGGTACGCACTAGAAGTGCATGTAGGTGTACTAATAGTGCATACACGTTCATTTACTACTAGTGCGTAGTACACAAACGGGTACGCACTAGTAGTACAGTGCGTTTGACACGTACGTGTACTACTAGTGCGTACACGTATGTGTACGCACTAGTAGTACACATACGTGTACACACTAGTAGTACACGTACGTGTACTACTAGTGCGTACACGTACGTGTACTACTAGTGCGTACATGTACGTGTACACACTAGTTGTACACGTACGGGTACGCACCAGAAGTGCATGTAGGTGTACTAATAGTGCATACACGTTCGTGTACTACTAGTGCGTACACATACGTGTACGCACTAGTAGTACACGAACTGGTACGCACTAGTAGTACAGTGCGTTTGACACGTACGTGTACTACTAGTGCGTACACGTATGTGTACGCACTAGTAGTACACGTACGTGTACACACTAGTAGTACACGTATGTGTACTAATAGTGCGTACACGTACGTGTACTACTAGTGCGTACACATACGTGTACTACTAGTGCGTACACGTACGTGTACGCACTAGTAGTACGGGTACACACTAGTAGTACACGTACGTGTCAAATGCACTGTACTACTAGTGCGTACCCGTACGTGTACTACTAGTGCGTACACGTACGTGTACTACTAGTGTGTACCCATATGTGTACTACTAGTGCGTACACGTATGTGTACGCACTAGTAGTACAGGTACGGGTATGCACTAGTAGTACACGTACGTGTCAAATGCACTGTACTACTAATGCGTACCCGTACGTGTACTACTAGTGCGTACCCGTACGTGTACTACTAGTGCGTACCCGTATGTGTACTACTAGTGTGTACATGTACGGGTACGCCTTAGTAGTACACGTACATTTCAAACGCACTGTACTACTAGTGCGTACACGTGCGTGTACTACTAGTGCGTACACGTAGGTGTACTACTAGTGCATACACGTACGTGTACTACTAGTGCGTACACGTATGTGTACACACTAGTGGTACACACTAGTAGTACACAGATGTGGGGATGCTGCCAGTTGGTGTTGCATCCTCCGCCTCCTCAAGGAGGTCAGCGTCGGACCTGTCGGCATTGTAGCTGCTCTCGCCTCCAGACATGTATGAGGGGTGGGTGCATATGACTCCCTGCAGTGTCCAGACAGTGTACGTGTACGCACTAGTAGTACACGTACAGGTACGCACTAGTAGTACACGTACGTGTCAAACGCACTGTACTACTAGTGCGTACCCGTACATGTACTACTAGTGCATACCCGTACGTGTACTACTAGTGCGTACCCGTACGTGTACTACTAGTGCGTACTACTAGTGCGTACCCGTACGTGTACGTGTACGCACTAGTTGTACATGTACGTGTACTAATAGTGCGTACACGTACGTGTACTACTAGTGCGTACCCGTACGTTTACACACTAGTAGTACAAGTACGTGTACGCACTAGTAGTACACGTACGTGTACTACTAGTGCGTACACGTATGTGTACGCACTAGTAGTACACGAACGTGTATGCACTATTAGTACACCTACATGCACTACTAGTGCGTACCCGTACGTGTACTACTAGTGTGTACACGTACATGTACGCACTAGTAGTACACGTACGTGTACGCACTAGTAGTACACATACGTACACACTAGTAGTACACGTATGTGTACTACTAGTGCGTACCCGTACGCGTATGCACTAGTAGTACACGTACGGGCACACACTAGTAGTACACGTACGTGTACTACTAGTGTGTACGTATGTGTACTACTAGTGCGTACACGTACGTGTACTACTAGTGCGTACATGTACGTGTACACACTAGTTGTACACGTACGGGTACGCACTAGAAGTGCATGTAGGTGTACTAATAGTGCATACACGTTCATTTACTACTAGTGCATAGTACACAAACGGGTACGCACTAGTAGTACAGTGCGTTTGACACGTACGTGTACTACTAGTGCGTACACGTATGTGTACGCACTAGTAGTACACATACGTGTACACACTAGTAGTACACGTATGTGTACTAATAGTGCGTACACGTACATGTACTACTAGTGCGTACACATACGTGTACTACTAGTGCGTACACGTACGTGTATGCACTAGTAGTACACGTACGGGTACACACTAATAGTACATGTACGTGTCAAATGCACTGTACTACTAGTGCGTACCCGTACGTGTACTACTAGTGCGTACACGTACGTGTACTACTAGTGTGTACCCATATGTGTACTACTAGTGCGTACACGTACGTGTACGCACTAGTAGTACAGGTACGGGTATGCACTAGTAGTACACGTACGTGTCAAATGCACTGTACTACTAATGCGTACCCGTACGTGTACTACTAGTGCGTACCCGTACATGTACTACTAGTGCGTACCCGTATGTGTACTACTAGTGTGTACACGTACGTGTACGCACTAGTAGTACACGTACGGGTACACATTAGTAGTACACGTACATTTCAAACGCACTGTACTACTACTGCGTACACATGCGTGTACTACTAGTGCGTACGTGTACTAATAGTGCGTACACGTACGTATACTACTAGTGCGTACACGTACGTGTACACACTAGTAGTACATGTACGTGTACTACTAGTGCATACACGTGTACGCACTAGTAGTCCACGTATGTGTACGCACTAGTAGTACACGTACGGGTATGCATTTCACATGCTTACAATGGTAATACAGGCGTACACATGCCAGGAATGGAGGGCTACGAGTCGCACAAGGATGTCCATCAAGTACTTGTCATTGCATACTTTCACGTGCAGGCCCTAGGTGTGGCAGCCAGTGATATTGCACAGGTCATCTCATCTAGTTGCACAATTGATGGGCGATGACCTGTGGACACATGTCATGTGTGATGGGGCACTATGTGGCACATATCACCTTGACACTTGCCACATGTGTGTCTGTAGTCCAACTGTGTCATGCACAGCAGCAGTGGGATGGCACAGTCTTCAACACCCGCACCTGTCTCCTGATGCCAGGGACAGGGACACTCTATCAACTGACATGTCACGATCAGCGTACCCCTTTGTGACTATGTCAGGTGTGTATCATGTGTTCCCATGAGCTTGATGTCAGTGTCCCGTCAACTGCATCTGCTGTTGGTGCATCCAACAGGGGTCATCGGACATCATATTTTCCCAGTCATACATGTGTGCGTTGTCTCAATGGCTGTGTCTTTGTGTTGTCACGTGTACCCCTTCATCGCACTGTGTTTGATATGTACATTTGACATTCTATGTGACCTGTGCGTGTGCCTTGCAGTCAGCTGTGTGGATGAGATGACATCCTTCCAATGCAGCTATGTGGTTGTGTGTCACTGTGGCTCTTCACTCAGACTGGCCCCCAGCTCATTTCAGGGCATGTCATGTTGACTTGACAATCAACAGGTGTATCTGGCTTTTTGTAGGAGTGACAGCAAGCTGGCATATGTGTCCTGTATGTATTGCACACACCCGACTCCATAGTTACCTGATGTGTATTAGCAGTGTAGCATGTGCTATGTTCATTGACATTGATATTGGCAGACTCTCAATCTTCATTCTTACAAACAATCTCTTGCAGGGCACAGCCTGTCCAAAGAACAATGCAAGACTTGGGTGCCATGAGGGAACATGCCTGCATCCGCCGTTACAGATTCAGTTCAGTTCAGTAGTACTTTATTTCGGCAATTTTAGCCATAAAAGTCAACATAACAATAAAAAACACAATTTGCATACATGACCATATATGATTACGATTACAACAATTAGCAAAAATGGTGTACTCCATGATTATACAATACCGATATTAAAACAATAAATAGGAATATTTTAGTTAAAAGCCAGTTTTTCATATAAAAAAGATAAATGACAATAAAATAAGGCTGAGGGAGACTAAATGCATTAACTGTGGAAAAGGAATTGGGTAGATATTGCTTCTTGGATTACAATTTATAATCAGACCTTTTCCTAATGAGATATATATTAAATAAGAATCTACTTATACCAAAAACCATCAGTTGAGAGGTATCAGATTTTAGTATACGCTCTGCCACTTTATAAGATCTAACCCCCACATGATTACAAACTGGTTTGATCCAACAGAGCCTCGGTTTCTTATACGCTGGGCAAAAGAAGAGGAGATGAGCAACATCTTCCCTTACCCCTAAGGAACAAAGGGTACAGAGATCCGAACCTTTTTCCCCACCCCACCTGCATGTGTAGGCGCTGATCAATAAAACCCCATATCTGAATTGCAAATATAGTGATTTTGCTAGCGGAGGGCCAATCTCATCCATAAATTCTTCAAAGTTTGGAATATCTTTTATGTTTAGGAAGTTCTGTGTCAATATGCCAATCGTCGATCCAAATATTAGTTCGGCGTAGACATAGGACCAGAAAGTATCCTTTAAGATTTTTTTAAAGGACAAGGTTATATTCTGGGGTGCTTCCCAAAAATGAGAGAGGCCTAATCTTTTAAACCACTTATATATATATTTTAGCCATGGGGTTTTCAGGTGCTCATCAATATGAATAAGTTCAGTCAGCCCACACTTATAATCACTCAGTTCTGGGGTAGACCAGACCCTTACCCAATACAGCATTGGTCTCAGTAGTGCTAGATACTCTGTTCTTTTAAAAATGATATCAAGTAGTACAGGGACAAGAGGAGTTCTAGTTGGAATTTTAAGCAGCCTGCGTACAAAATTATTTTCAACTTTCCCAAATTTGCTGTTACTGCAACATCCCCATACTTCAGCACCATAAAGGGCAGCTGATTGAGCCTTCGCTTTAAATACCTCGAGTGCTGGAGAAATTGCTTTAGACTCACTAGCACCATGCACTTTCAGAATAGGTAATGAATTTTGTTGGAGAACTAGTGTACTTTTGTCCAGCTGACCTTTCCAAGTCAAATTATTATCGAGCGTTAGACCCAAATAGCTGAAACTATCTACCTGTTCCAATTTGCGATTCTTTAAGAACAAATTGTTCCTATTATTATTTTTGGGGGGATTTATGACCATATATTTGGTCTTAGTTGGATTTATTTCTAATCCCTTCTCCTCGCAGTATATTTGGAAAGTGTTCACCAAATTTTGTAAACCCCTTGGGGTCTGGGAAATAAGAATAGTATCATCAGCAAATAGTAAAGAACTTATTGTTTCTCCATCTAGTTTCGGGGAGTCGTGAACACAATTCTTTAGGAAAGTTGGAATGTCGTTAACAAACAATGAAAAAAGTGTAGGGGCAAGCACGCAGCCTTGGCGCACACCTCTATCTACGGGGATAGCTCTGGAAAGTTCACCATCCTTCCCCCATCTAATTTTAGCGTAATTCCCTGTATGTAACTTAATCAACTCATTAAGTAACTCACCAGGAACCGCCATCTTCCTTAATGTAGACCATAGCAAGTTGCGAGGAACAAGGTCGAAGGCGGCCCTTAAGTCTAGAAAAGCCACAAAGAGACTACCCTTCCTAATATTTATATATTTCCAACAAATACACATAAACCTAAATACCTGGTCGGCTGTGCTGATTTTAGATCTAAAACCTGCTTGGTATTTGGTTAATATCCTTGTCTCCTCAATCCATCCTAAAAGCCCATTTAAAATATGTCTGGCAAAAAAATTTTGTAAAATATCTATTAAACTAATAGGACGGTAATTGCATGGATTGTAACGGTCACCTTTTTTGAAAATTGTTATAATTTCTGCCCCTTTCCATGATTCGGGGATCGATGTACCGGCCACTATTGAGTTACTTAGAAAATGTATATATGGGCCCCACACTTCCATATCATGTTTTAATAAATCGCCAGGGATTTTATCAGGGCCAGGGGCTTTACCCATTTTAACAGCCTGTAGTGCCAAATTAGTTTCTACTAAGCTAAAATATAATGAGACAGTACTCGTATTTAAAATGGGTTCGTTGTCGTTGAGGGGCATGTCATCCTTGTCGTTGAGGGACATGTCATCCTTACTAATAGAATAAAGTTTAGTGAAATGATCTCACCAGGTGCTTTCGTCAAGGTAAACATCCTTGGAGGAATTACCCTTCTTATTTCCATTAGCAATTAAATTCCAGAATGTACTCTGATCGTGTTGTTTGGCCGCACACAATAGATCATCCCATAAATCAGAGTCCCATGTTTTTTTTGCTTGAGTCATAGTTTTATTGTAGAGCAATCTAGCATTTTTAATATCCAATTGAATCCTAGATTTTACAGCCATAATCAGCCTTGATTTTGCTGATCTACAATCTTGATTATACCATGGGTTTCCTGACTCTAGATGATCCTTTCATCCTTTCCTATGAATAGGCTCATATTTACAGTTAAAATCCCCACACACTAACACCTTGGCATTTTGTCCTAGGTCATCTAAAACGGAGTCCAAGGTTTCTATCACCTTTGATTCCTTGTTGGATGGGTATGGTCTATTATAGATATTTATTAAGTAAATAACCCCTTACCCTCTTGTCGCAATTTTTAAACCTAGCAAATCAGGGCAGGGAATAGACAGCTGAATAACGTCTATTACCATGGAGACTTTAATCCAAATGACCAGCCCCCCAGATGCCCTTCCTCTGTTTGATGGGATTGCTTTGGAGCTAAAGGTTTTGTATCCTAATCTATGGGCAGTTTCTATCATCCAAGTTTCTTGTAAAAGGATAATATCAAAGTTCTCAATGTAAGAACACCATACTGCATCCTTCATATTCCTGGAAAGGCCAGCAATATTCCAAGATATTAACCTTATTTTGGAGACATCTTTTGCACATAGTAAGGATGTACCCAGTGAAATATCTGCTCCAACAGTATCAGGCACAGATGTGGGTAGGGAATCGTCTATGATATTACCTAATACCTCCAGCTGTATCGGTTGGGATTTTAAAACCGTATCCACTCCAACTGCGTCACCCTGCCGGGCATAAATAGTCCTAGCTATGTCTGGCAACTCATCTGCATCCAGGTCCAAAGGGCTTGGTGCTACTGAGATTATTGGATAAAAAACATTGCTACTCGTGTGGGTCTCCCTCGACAGGGTATCTAGTACAGGTACAACCTTTTTAAGTCAATCATTAGAATATAAGGAACTCAAAGCAGCAAATCTATTTTGGGTCGGAATAGCAAAGATTGGTGCACCATGAATACACGTGGGTCCTTTCCTAATCATGGTTTGAATTGGCCTGTCTAAATGACTATAAAAATAACCTAAGGGGTGAACCCTCACGTCGTTCTCCCCTAGTACAAGTGTTGCAGCTCTTAATTGGATGGTCACAACATGTTGGGGGTGTCTAAAATTTATAATGACACAATCTCCCTTACATGACTTTTTTGCATTACCTATCCAAGGGACTCGTCTAGTAGACAAAATTTGGTCGGAGAGATTTATAGGAAAACCACAATTTTTGTTTAACCAAGCGAGTGATTTCCGTTTAAGTGAGTCATGGTCTTCCTCTCGATTTTTAGATATTGCTGAATCTAAAGGTGGGACATTTGAGAGGACGATCACGTAGGGTTCACAAGCTGGTGGGAGATTAACAGGATGTGATTTTTGCACCAAAACTTTGGACCTCTCACTACTAGATAGGGCTGCATTAGTTCGAATGCTACTACCAGCTACATTCGATGATCTAGTAGAACTTGGGCAGCTCGCTGCCTCATTTACAGGTGGCAATACTGAGTGAGCAGGTTGTAACAATATCTCAGGCGGTTTTATGGGCTGTTTTAACTTCTCTAAAGTGCCGCCCAATCTTAAAACTTCATTAGATAACAAATCGATCTTTTCCACAAGGGGCTTAATCGTAAGTGCTAATTTTGCCTCGAAAATCTTAGTGATAAGCCCTAAAAGGGCTGAATTCTCATCTCTATTAGTGATCGGGGTCTCTGTTTGGGCCTGCGTACTTTTTTGAGGATGACCCAGCAATAATTTTTGATGAACGCTCCCCCGCTTAATTTGAGTCTTTCTGCACTTCCTAACAGCCCTTTTTGGAGGGGAACAAGGTGTTATAGGCTCATTAGGAGACTCCAGTAGATTTTGGCATTGGTCAACGTGGACCACAGGGGAATTTACCAAGTTCTCCAATAGGGGAGTTTCAATTTGAGAGCCTAATACAATAGAGGTAGTAATACTAGCATCTGAGGCTAGCGACACATTTCCAATAGGGGAATCCTTCCCCAATGATTTCCTCCTTTCGTTATTAATTAAGTTAACCCTTTTAACCAAATAATTATCCATAGTAGTTATATTCTTGGCCATAATAAAAGTGCCCCTCACGTATTTTAACAATCTAAACTATAATATGCAAAAGGGTTTAGCAGTAAATCAACTAATCTGAAAGCCTACGCAGAGACAATTAAATACCTCTTATAAACCCTGAGCAGTAACTTACATGAGCTCCCAGCACATTGACTAGCAATGTCTAGCGATATAACCCAGATGAATACCCTGAAGCTCGATAGCCACTATTAACAGATATCTCAGCCTGGCTAGCAATGTGCAATATAACAATAGTACTATACAGTCACCCAGCAGTCTTTACACCTTAGGGGGGTAGCCCGACCCGACCTCTTCCGGCCTCCTAACAGCCACACAACGGCCCGCCCTTTGCCCGGGCTTAGCCCGGCGCCTGCCCGCGCGCGTCCCGCATCGCGGGGGGGCGGGATCTGTTAAGTAGCGCCTCCGGGCGCGCAAGATGCGTGGTTTCCGCTTCCTTAACCCAGAGGATCCTGGGTGTTGTAGTTCCTTCAAGCGCTCCCCCCACACAGCGGTCGCGGTTGCAGGCGACGGCGGGAGGGTAATGCGAGGGCCAGAACGAAGCCGGTAGCCCCAGGAGTCTCAGGGCCTTACAGGTACGTGGCAGGACTCGGTCAAGCGTGGTCTGGGATTCTGTGCACGGCCCCCGCTCTGCCGGGGGGCGGGATCTGTTAAGTAGCGCCTCCGGGCGCGCAAGATGCGTGGTTTCTGCTTCCTTAACCCAGAGGATCCTGGGTGTTGTAGTTCCTTCAAGTGCTCCCCCCACACAGCGGTCGCGGTTGCAGGCGACGGCGGGAGGGTAAAGCGAGGGCCAGAACGAAGCCGGTAGCCCCAGGAGTCTCAGGGCCTTACTGGTACATGGCAGAACTCGGTCAAGCGTGGTCAGGGATTCTGTGCATGGCCCCCGCTCTGCCGGGGGCGGGATCTGTTAAGTAGCGCCTCCGGGCGCGCAAGATGCATGGTTTCCGCTTCCTTAACCCAGAGGATCCTGGGTGTTGTAGTTCCTTCAAGCGCTCCCCCCACACAGCGGTCGCGGTTGCAGGCGACGGCGGGAGGGTAACGCGAGGGCCAGAACGAAGCCGGTAGCCCCAGGAGTCTCAGGGCCTTACAGGTAAGTGGCAGGACTCGGTCAAGCATGGTCAGGGATTCTGTGCACAGATTCACTCGCCAGTTGATTGTGGACTTAACAGACAAGCTGGCACCACACCTCCAACCATGACACAGGTATCCTAATGCGCTGACCCCCAAGATGAAGGTGATGTCAGCCCTACATTTTTTTGCCACAGGTACATTTCAATTGAACATAGCTGATGTGGGTGGGATGTCACAGACAATGTTCAGCCGTGTCCTGCGTGATGTTTTAGCAGCCATGTTGGAGCACCTTGATGAATTCATCAAATTTCCTACTCCTGAGGAGTTGACAGATGTCAAGAGTGATTTCTATGCCCTGGGAGAGATGCCCCATGTAATTGGGTCCATTGATGGTACACATGTGGCTTTGTTACCACCACAGGCACAGGAACAAGCCTATCGCAATAGAAAACATTACCACTCGATAAATGCCCTTGTGGTGTGTCTTGCTAACATGCTGATTTCCCATGTCTGTGCACATATTCCAGGATCAGCACACTATGCCTACATCATGAGGCGTAGCAGGGTGCCACAAATGATGCTGCGGCTGCGCAACGAACGAGCATGTCTTGTTGGTGGGTATACTCTGTTTGTCCTGTGTGTTGCGGTATCTTTGGCTCTTACGGCATCTCCTGACCCACTTATTTACATGATGGTTCCATGTAGGGGACTCTGGATATCCCAACATGCCATGGCTGATGACACCTCTCCACAACCCAAGAACAGCTGCAGATCACCGGTACAACAATGCACACTGGCAGACCAGGCGAGTGATTGAGAGGACGTTTGGACTCCTGAAGAGCAGATTCCGGTGCCTGGACAAGACAGGCGGGTCCCTCCCTTATGCCCTGGAGAAGGTGTGCCAAATTTTCTCGTGTGCTGCATGCTGCACAACATGGCAGTTGAGAAGGCAGTGCCACTCATCCTGGATCTGGATGAGCAAGAACATCCACCCGTGGAGGATCAAGGGTTTGCTCACGAGGCTAGTGATGAGGAGGAGGAGGTGGAGGATGATATCCGGAGTCAGCTCATACGCAACTTTTTCTCATAATGGTGAGTCACTGGGTATGAGTGTGCAAGCTTGTAGCATTGAGTGGCATGTGTTGCAATGTGTGTGTCCAGCGGACTGAATGCAAAGTGACTTTGATGTGTGTTCTGATGTGTCACTCGAGTGATGGTGTCATGCCATACAGTTTTGCGGAGAGACTTTCTTTGACATTTACATGTGTCCAACATTGTTCATGTTTTGTAAATGTCCATGTGTGCAGCGAGAATTGTTTTCGGTGACTTCTTGTGTGTCTGTCATTCCCAGGTTTTTGCGCCTGTTGGCTGCTCGTGTCATCGTTGTCCTCCTGCTATTCCTCATGAGGATTGCAACATGTGCTGAATCAGCATTCCATGCACGGACATGTGGAAATGTCAGTTTGGGTAAGGATTGCAGCAAGGCTTTTTGGTGTTGGTATGGGTTGGGAATGTGTGGGCCTTCTTCTGTGCATGTTGTGGTAACATGCATACATGTCTTCTCACCATGGATCATATAACATGTAGCATCACTCCCATGTAGTCACCCTTCTTGACAGTCATCTGTAGTGGAGTGTGGCATCTGATGAAGGCATCAATGTGTGTAAACCTTGCCTCTGAAACATTGCGGATGCTACGGGTGGACATAGTGTGGGACATCACAACAACAGGCTCTATGGGGTATTGCAGCCTCTCCGTATGCAGCAGGATGTGTTTGGCTCATCCCCTTAGCTTGTGTGCCAGTTCATTGGGATTTACATCATCCGTGTTGTGAAGGGGGGGTCCAGTGTATGTCCCACATGTTCTGTCAACTGACCTGTGAGTCTGTTCATATGGATGCATTTCCCTTTGTGTGTATATGGAATAAAGGTGTTCAGCACAATCCAAAGTGCCTAATCTTTGTCACTGCAGATCTCTTGCCACTTTGCATGCGTCATCTATGGCATAATTGTCAAAGATTGAGCATATGTGTGTATGTGTACTTCGGCAACATGCATGCAGTCCTTCATGGTTAATAATATCTATTGTGCATGAAGTACCTGGTTGTGTATGTATTTGTCCAGCTTGCTCTCCACAACAGGACGTGAATGCCTGCTGATGGTGTCTCCTGTGCGCAGCTCCGCATTTTGTTGCCTGATCCAGTGGCCGTCATTTTTGGTGATAGTCATACATTTTCCCGGAGTGACCCATGAGTAACGTGACACTCCTTCCTGTACACACACCTGTTGCACTGTGCCTTTCCGACCTCCTTGTCTTTGTGGGCTACTTTTTACCTAATTTCCCGCCCCTTCTACCTGCTGGTGCCTCACCTGTGGCACCGCCCCACCGAGTGCCCTGATTCTGCAACCACCACGCCTCCAAAATGCTCAGCCTTTCCCCCTCCACCCATTCTAAATGCAGCCAGCAGCTTTTCTGTGCCACTGTTGCGCCAATGCCGTGCCAAAGGCAGGACCATCTGCGCCTGCAACGTGCACAGTGCACGACCCTCTGGTCTTTGCATGACCAACGTCACACAACAGGCTCATGCTGCAGCCAAACTCCAAGCAATGTCCTCCAGCCAATCATCCGCCGGCTATCAGGCAACCCCTAAGCGCACACATGACCCCTTTGCATGCTGAATGTGCAACTCCAACTGCCTACACAGCGCTGCCCCGACTACCAGACCCTGTCAGACCAACCAGGTCATGTGCCTCCTACTCCACACCGCTCCATCCACCAGCACGCCATTGGACTCTCTTACCTCCTCAACACAACAGCCCCACACATCACCTTCATGACAGTAACCTGGACAAAAGCATCCTCAGCACAGAACTTCTTCATTGCCATCTCAGACGGATCCAAGATCACCCACAGGGTGTGTCCAGCGGACTGAATGCATAGTGACTTTGATGTGTGTTCTGATGTGTCACTCGAGTGATGGTGTCATGCCATACAGTTTTGCGGAGAGACTTTCCTTGAAATTTACATGTGTCCAACATTGTTCATCTTTTGTAAATGTCCATGTGTGCAGCGAGAATTGTTTTCGGTGACTTCTTGTGTGTCTGTCATTCCCAGGTTTTTGCGCCTGTTGGCTGCTCGTGTCATCGTTGTCCTCCTGCTATTCCTCATGAGGATTGCAACATGTGCTGAATCAGCATTCCATGCACGGACATGTGGAAATGTCAGTTTGGGTAAGGATTGCAACAAGGCTTTTTGGTGTTGGTATGGGTTGGGAATGTGTGGGCCTGCTTCTGTGCATGTTGTGGTAACATGCATACATGTCTTCTCACCATGGATCATATAACATGTAGCATCACTCCCATGTAGTCACCCTTCTTGACAGTCATCTGTAGTGGAGTGTGGCGTCTGATGAAGGCATCAATGTGTGTAAACCTTGCCTCTGAAACATTACGGATGCTACGGGTGGACATAGTGTGGGACATCACAACAACAGGCTCTATGAGGTATTGCAGCCTCTCCGTATGCAGCAGGATGTGTTTGGCTCATCCCCTTAGCTTGTGTGCCAGTTCATTGGGATTTACATCATCCGTGTTGTGAAGGGGGGGGGGGCAGCGTATGTCCCACATGTTCTTTCAACTGACCTGTGAGTCTGTTCATATGGATGCATTTCCCTTTGTGTGTATATGGAATGAAGGTGTTCAGCACAATCCAAAGTGCCTCATCTCTGTCACTGCAGATCTCTTGCCACTTTGCATGCGTCATCTATGGCATAATTGTCAAAGATTGAGCATATGTGTGTATGTGTACTTCGGCAACATGCATGCAGTCCTTCATGGTTAATAATATCTATTGTGCATGAAGTACCTGGTTGTGTATGTATTTGTCCAGCTTGCTCTCCACAACAAGACGTGAATGCCTGCTGATGGTGTGTCTCCTGTGCGCAGCTCCGCATTTTGTTGCCTGATCCTGTGGCCGTCATTTTTGGTGATAGTCATACATTTTCCCGGAGTGACCCATGAGTAACCTGACACTCCTTCCTGTACACACACCTGTTGCACTGTGCCTTTCTGACCTCTTTGTCTTTGTGGGCTACTTTTTGCCTAATTTCCCACCCCTTCTACCTGCTGCTGCCTCACCTGCGGCACCGCCCCACCGAGTGCCCTGATTCTGCAACCCACACGCCTCCAAAATGCTCAGCCTTTCCCCCTCCACCCATTCTAAATGCAGCCAGCAGCTTTTCTGTGCCACTGTTGCGCCAATGCCGTGCCAAAGGCAGGACCATCTGCGCCTGCAACGTGCACAGTGCACGACCCTCTGGTCTTTGCATGACCAACGTCACACAACAGGCTCATGCTGCAGCCAAACTCCAAGCAATGTCCTCCAGACAATCATCCGCCTGCTATCAGGCAACCCCTAAGCGCACACATGACCCCTTCGCATGCTGAATGTGCAACTCCAACTGCCTACACAGCGCTGCCCCGACTACCAGACCCTGTCAGAACAACCAGGTCATGTGCCTCCTACTCCACACCCGCTCCGTCCACCAGCACGCCATTGGACTCTCTTACCTCCTCAACACAAAAGCCCCACACATCACCTTCATGACAGTAACCTGGACAAAAGCATCCTCAGCACAGAACTTCTTCATTGCCATCTCAGACGGATCCAAGATCACCCACAGGGACGGCAACAACAATCCCAGAGGATGAATTGCAATTTATTCACAAGTACACCCTCAGAGTCACTAATCCGGTTTTGCAGCAAATCCCTGGCAACCCTCAGAGTAAAACTCATCTACAGATCTCCAGGCCTACATCCACAATTCCGCTAAGCCATCAACACGTACATCTGCACGCAAGCCCTCACCTCCACAGACTACATGAGGCTGGGGGCCAGTAACTTCTTGCTGGAGGAGACGCACACCACCATCCATCATTGGTTCATCAACATTTGAATCCACGTCTCCGACAAGCAACACACTGCCCCACACCCCGCTACCGATACCCTAAAGATGCTTGATGTAAGTCACCACAGACAAGCTGTGTTGGACACTCGAAACAACACAACCGCCATACCCTGCAACCTCACGCACTGCATCAGCAACTGATCCAACAATCTTGCCACATTGATGGACTTTCCTGTGAAGCACAACAACAGTTAAGGCACCTGGGACAAGGCAGACCTACTGGACTCCTACAGACCTAGCCGGACTCTTGTGCAGACCTTGCAACACAAAGAGCCATCATTTACCTTACAGCCCTGGAAAACACCACACACAGCCATCACCATATCATCAGCAAGGACAAGTTGAGATCCTTCAGATAGTGCCGAGACACGTAGACACACGACATCAAGGAGCTCATCAGCATTGTGAGTGAACTGACAGCAGAACTCCATCCAAGACATCCCACCCTTGCAAGGCAGATCACATCCCTTGCAACTTTGTACCACTGCAAGCTCATGGCCATACACGACAGCCTTGGCACACAGAGGCAGACAGCACTATTATCCGCAGGACAAACCCCCCTGAGGTTCTGGACTCCCGTCAGCAGCAAGTACACAACCTGGGTCATGTGCCCCATCCACTCTGGCTCTCCATCAGGCCCCTCCCCACACAACATCTCAACCACATCATTCCCCATCCTTGAAGCCCACGTCCAGCGCGTCATGAATGTTTCCTTTGCGTTTGCCACATTCCATGGGTGCTGGAGGCATGCAGAGACCCAGGCCCTTCTTAAACAACGGACAGCAGTATCGCCGGATCTCCTGGAACATCACTCTGCTTCCCTACCCAGCAAATGTCATCATGAAGACACTCAACAAGCAAATGACGAATTTCCTCCACGCAAACTGCTCCAGGCAACTGGCACCAGACCATCTTCCACAGTAATCGCCACTGCAACCGTCATCATTGCCACCACCGACGACAACTTTGCCCTGCTCAACAATGGTGAGCCCACCCCCCTTGACCTCTCAATGGCATTCTACACCATGTGCTACCACACTGTCAGCTCACACATCTCCAACACTGGTATCCAGAGGAGGGCCCAGGATTAAATCAGAAAGTAGCTCACCAGCAAGGCCCAAGGAGTCTGCCTCCACCCTGCAGCATGTAGTACACTGGGGTCATCTGTCACATGCCCCAGGGCTCTTCTCTCAGTGTGACGATCTTCAATGTCTCCATGACCCCCCTCTCCACCATCACATGCGCACACAACCTCATCATCATCTTGTATGCCATTGACATCCAGCTGCTCCTCAACCTCACCAAAGACCCAGCCATTGCCAGATCCAAACTTCAGGAAGGCATGAGATCCGTTGACGAATGGCTGAACATCAGCCACCTGATGCTGGACTTGGACAGGACTGAGGTCATCATCTGAGGATTGTCCCCTTACGGCTGGGTCAACTCCTTGTGTCCCACCGGCCTGGGCACCGCACCAGCACACAGTGGCCACGCACGCAAGCTGGTGTTCATCATGGACCCATCGCTCACAATTACCATGCAACTCACCACCATCTGTACCTCATGCTGCAATACCCTCCACATGCTGCAAATGATCCACAGATAGATCCACTCCAAGGCAAGACAGACCGTCCCCCAGGTCCACGACACCAGCCGGCTCAACTACAGCACCGGCCTCTACGGAGAACAACAGCAAAACTGCAGGAGAACTTGTCCACATCCAGGGTGCATCCGCACACCTCATCTTCAACAGCCCCAGCCACATCACCGTCCACCTGAGATAGCTACAATGGCTGCTGCTGGATCACCTTCAGACTCCTCAACCACACTCAGGAGGCAGTCCACAACCCCAGACCCAAAACCGACCTTGGACGTCTGTCATCCAACACCCAGTTGGCCCAACTCCATGCAGGCCACCTTGCCCTGGCCACCATTCATCACATCCACATAAAAACTGCATGCAGGAGATAGCTCTCCCATCTCGCCAAACAGACCTGGGACTCCCTCCTCTACACCTTCAGGATGCTCTTCCAAATTGGTCTGTCTGAGCAGTATTGCAAGCCCACCCTCAGCAGCTTGAGGCCATCACGGGTGACTATTGGGCTCCATGTCTGTATTTGGTGATACATTGTGACTCATGTGTGTCCTCGACTGGACTCAGATCCAAGTGTATGGATGGCTGGAGTTAGTTCCATACTCAGGCATACTTTGACATATCCCCACACGTATGTTGTGGACTCATGCTAAATGACTGCAACATAAAACTTCAAGTATTAATTTTTTAATTATAGCTCTGGGGCGTGATTTGTGCACAGAAAAAGGTGCAATGCAGGGACCATGGAATCCAAAGTTCACAGGGGGAGATGGGATCCTTGCCATTTGAAGTCATCAGAGTCCAGACCACAGTGTTTGGCATCATTGGTCAGACTGTGACCAGCAGGTCCATGTGGCAGATGATGTCAGTCAATGAGGTGATACTGTCGCACATGAAGGCCAGGTGCCAGGCCGGGTGACCTGGGAGATGTGGATGGGCCGCTGCCTCTCACGGTCTTTTCCGTGGACGACCCACCTTCCTCGCGGGACCCTCAGATGCAGGCCTTGACAATGCTTGGGACGCTCCGTCGGACGAATCCTCCTCCTCCTCCCTCCCTGTGGCTGGTGGCACAGGGAGGGTTGCCCATGTTGTCGGCGATCCAACGGAGTGAATGGCCTATGTCCATTTGCACCGCCAGGAACTCAACCAGTCTTGCCTCCATCCATCCTTGATGTTCTTGTTAACTGGCGTGTTGTTCGGCCTGCTGGCTGAACTCCCTGGTGTCACGCCGGTATGCATCCATGATGTTGTGTATGTGTGACATACCGGTCCCTTCAGCTGGCTGGTCAGGTTCCCGCCTCCGCCTGCCTCCACTCCCACCACCCCTGCCCACACGAGCCTGGCCTGCCGTTGTGGGCACATCGGGTCTACGGGACCCCTGAGGGATGGCAGTGGCGGTGTTGTCTGCCTCCTCCTGGGTGCCCGCCGCACCTTGTCCCTCCTGGTCAGTCTGGCTCTGTTGTTCACTGTGGGCAGGGCTCCTCGGTGTCTCCTGGGATGTGGCAGGAATGTGGGTGGTGGTTGGCACAGATGTTCCTGAACCAGGTGCTGCAGGGGCTTGGACACCAGAGGGTCGAGGTCGGTCGGGGTCATCCGCGGAGTGTTGAGAGGCATCGCTGCCGGTGGGATCAGGTTCCTCCCAAGCCTGGGACAGTGATTCTTCCCCCCCATTGTTGGGGGGAGATTCATCACGTTGCCCTGTGTGTGAGAGACAGACAATGTTAATGCTGTTTCATGCAACATGCATGTTTCATACACATTCAAGTTGGCACTGTTCCTCCAGGTAGTTGTATGTGCCTAGCATTCTCCTCAATGTTTACTTGTCTATGGGTATGTTGCGGGGGACAGATTGATATGTTCTCCTGAGTCTTTGACATGTAGATTTTTGGCTTGGATGCTTCTTCGGCTATGTATTGGTCTTGTTGTGTTACATGTCCATTGTGACAGTAGGTAAATCCATTGCCTGTCCCGGGGGTGTCTGCTTGTGTAAGGGGTGTGTGTGACAGGGCCTGCTGGTGTGTGTAGTGTGATTTGGCCCTGGGTCTCCCAGGTGATGTAGCTGTCCCCCCATGGAGCATGCTGCCATGACAGTGAGTGTGAGTTCCTGTCCTAGATATTTTAACTTGTTGTCTTGGTGTTTGTGTTTGCACAGGTCACAGGAGGGCCTTGTGCTGCCCTGTCTGTGGGCATGGTGTGGGGTGAGGGTGTGGATGATTGTGGGTGTGTGGGTCTGAATGTAACGGTTGTGTGAAGGTGTATATGTTAAGGTGGATGGGTGCAGTTGTTGGTGTGTGCTCTCTAGATGCAGTGAGTCTGTTGCAAAGGCTCATGGTTTGTGTGTGTGGGCCATTTTTATTGGTCCATTTGTGGGTGGGGCTCAGTTTGAATTTTTGGTGGGTGTGTTATAAGTGGTGGTTGTGAGTTTGCCCCTCTGTTTACCTGTTTGGATGTGTCCAGGTCAGTCCTTTCCATTTTTTGTGCAGTGTAGACGTGTTTTGTGGTGTTGTGCGAGTCGAATAGACCCTCCTTGTGCTGTTTTACAGTGTCCGTGGTTCAGTACCGTACAGGGGTACGAGTCGTACAGGCACACACCCCCATGCGTTTTGTATGTACGGTGCGTACACCGACATTGCTTTATGTACGGTGCGTACACCGACATTGCTTTATGTACGGTGCGTACACCGACATTGCGTATGTACGGTGCGTACAACAACATTGGTGCGTACAATAACATTGCGTATGTACGGTGCGTACACAGACATTGCGTATGTACGGTGCGTACACCGCCATTGCGTATGTACAGTGCGTACACCGACATTGCTATGTACGGTGCGTACACCGACACTGCGTATGTACGGTGCGTACAACAACATTGGTGCGTACAACAACATTGGTGCGTACACCGACATTGCGTATGTACGGTGCGTACACCGACATTGCGTATGTAGTGCATACAACAACATTGGTGCGTACAACAACATTGGTGCGTACAACAACATTGCATATGTACGGTGCGTACAGCGACATTGCGTATGTACAAGTCATTCCCCGTGTACGGGACGTTTTCCGTACAATTCGTAAATCAGAAAGCCGGTCCGGATCGTACTTGTACGGTCAGACTGTATTTTTAGGCTTCGTGCAGAAAAGTGTCCGGGTCCGTCTCGTACAACTTTTCCCGATCTGATTCGTACGGATAGGGCAGATCCATATGTATTTTTCCCATACGAATCGTACATCATAGGTCGGACGGGGCTTGTACGATTCGTACGGAAAAATTTACGGATACAGGTCGTACGGAAACAAAAAAAACAGGATCGGAATCGGCCCCTCATTGTCCAGGATTCATATGAAATATGAGTCAGCTAGAATTTTTAAGAATGACCTAATGAGCTTGATTTTATGGGAATACCACATTCGCTATGTTTTAAAGCTGATTAAATCTCCCAAGAAAGTGCCCCATAAGATTATGCAGTGGTTTTTTTTAGCAAAAAGGGGTCTCTATGGGTGCTATTCAATCCTCTACATTAATGCTGCTACGCACCTTTCGGATTTAGCTTGCGTTCCCAGGGAAAATATGTATCAACGTGTAGTTTTGAAATGGGGGTGATGAGTTTTTCCAAGGTGATTGATTTTATATCAGGGGATATTTGGAAGAATTGGTCAGAAATTAAAGCGTTAACAGGGGATAATTTTTTGCTAAACTGCTCTTACAAAGACCTAGGGGCAGATTTATGTTTCCTGGCGCATCCCTGCAAATCAGCAGGGATGCGCCAGGAAAGATGCGTCATGCAAGTTTACCCTTGCGCCACCACAGATGCGCCACATTTACAATGCAGCGCATCGTGGCGCAAGGATAAACAGATGCGTGACGCATCTGATGGCGTAAGGGCGGTGCATTGCTGGAGTCGTGTTGCAAGCACGACGCAACTCCAGCAATGTTTAGGGGCTGCCCATACCTAACATGCTGCGTCATGCCTTACGCCTGCAGCGTCGGAAAAGTGACTGAGTGAAATCTTGTAGGTTTCACTGCGTCACTTTTCCGGGGCTTTTTCCGATGGAACGCCCACCCTGCATACATTAAACCTGACGCAGGTTTAATGTGGCGCAGGGCTTTACACCGTGACGCATCTCCATAGATGCGTCACAATGTAAATGGGGCGCAACGTGGCACAGGGTTTACGCCGCCGCTGCGTCACAAAAGTGACGCAACGACGGCGTAAAAGTGGCGCAAGTCTAACATAAATCTGCCCCCTAGTTTCTAAATTAAAGACAATTGATATTATTCTTCTTTTGAACAGTCAAAATCTGGTCACGAACCTGATGGAGATCCCAGATCCATGGCGACTGGGTGCATGGAAAAGGTTGCTTGCATCATGCAGAGGGATTGATACTAGTCAAAAAGCGATTAGTACGTGGGGGAAATATGAAGGATTTACACTGACAAAGGAAGTGTGGGGGTAAATTTAATACATTGAACTTTGCAATGTTGAGAGGAGCCAATTGGTAAAAAATGCAGTTTTAAGCAAAATGGCTGCTCTATAGAACCCCACCATTTCTCTGCAAGATTAATTCAACACTGTCAGGCCACTGTTTAATATGGGAATCAAATGGAGTAGCAAACTGTCCCCATGTCATTTGGCAATGTGCAGCTATCCGAGACTTTTGGAAAGTGATATTTCGGTATTTGGAGGCGAGTGTGACCAATACATCTTGTACCCTGAGCTTTGATGGTGTTGTTAGGTTATGATCCCACCTTGAGATTAACTCCCAGAAATCAAAAGCTGCTCTATGTCTTGATGTTGGTGGCCATATGTTTTTTGCTTCAAAGATGGAAAACAAAGCTAATCCCCTTTATTGGTGAGTGGGTGGGGAAAATGAAACAAGTAAGAATCAACGATTTATTGCATGCTACTCGATGTGGAGGAATTGTAAGAATCACTAAAATATGGGCTCTATTGTTGATGGATTAATGTCTGGTTAAGTGGAGGTAGGTCATTTCTATATGCTCTGTACAGATACATTTAGAACAGTTCTTTGAACTATAGTGTATTAAATGTTTTGAATACTGTATGAAATGCCATGATACAGTAGGAAATTGTATGAAAACTGTATGAAATTGATTATGGGCCAGTTCTAGTCTGTTGGTATATTGTAATTATTTATTCTGAATCCCAAAATAAATATTTATTAAAAAAAAGACATGCATGGTGTCAGTGGTTGTTATGATTATACATATTCCTGGTAGCAGGGAGGAGGTATTGGCAGGACGTGTCAATTTTGGGATTCATGGCGATATATATTAAGGCTTTTGTATAAATATTTGTTTGGTTTTGTTTCACTTCCGGGGCCGCCTTAAAATAAGTGCCCCGAGGACACATCGGGCGTTTGCGCCCGCTTTGAGTGCCCCGGGGTACTTTGCAATCATAGAAGGGGGGCAGACGCTTGTGTGTCCCCTTCTATAATACCGATAGTGCTGGTGCACTTAAAGCACCAGTGCTTCCTTCAGAGGGTGTTCCCTCATGCAAATGAGGAAATTCCTTTGATTCTGCACCCGCGCCATATTACAGAAGTGGGCGCAGTGTCAAAGGAGCCCTCAGGAGGCACACTGACAGTGTGCCATTTAAAAGGTGGTGCACTGTCTATGCGCCTCCTGAGAGCAGCCCAATTCAGGGGGTAAAGGGGGTCCCATGGACCCCCAGACATTACCTTACAGGTGGGTGCAGTCACTGACTGCACCCGCCTGCAAGGGGATCTTTATTGCCCTGTCAAAGAGTAGGCGGCTGTCGCCTGCACTCTGAAAACATGGAGCAGCTGCTCCGTGTTTTCTCATGAAAGCGCTGCCCCTAGGGCAGCGCAAGTTTGCGGCTGCCCTGGGGGCAGCGGATACATCATAATAGGGTGCATTGTGATTCTTTGCACCCAGCGCACCATTTAAAAGGTGCGCTGGGCGCAAACAATCACAATGCATAATACGGCCCCAGATTGGTAGAAATGTTTGGTACGCGCTATGTATGTATTTATACATTTAAGGTCCGAAGTGGGTAGATCAAATTTGTAGAGTTTCCTGTTTTGACAGGTGCTAAGTATTTTACTTTGTTTGCTCCAAACGCAGTTAGTTCATGTGCTCACTTTTATGGATGTATAACAGAGTGCACAGGCAAGTAAACTAAACTTGGGCGTAGTGGGGCTACGCAGAGGGCCATGGTGGTACAAACAAACTCTGTAGCCCTCGTGGCCCTCTGCATAGTCCCGCTATGCCACCCGCTTCCACCCCCCTATATTATTAACAATAAACTATACAACTGATACATTGAAACCACTTACCTGAACTGCGGTGTTCCCGGGCTGCCCTGTTCCTCTTCATCTCTGTTTCTGCTAATTCTTGCAAAAATTAAGCAGAAACAGCAATGAAGAGGAGGATGGCAGCCGGGGACTCTGCAGTTCAGGTAAGTGGTTTAAATTGACTTATTAGTTGTATATTTTATTGTTAATATAGGGAGTGAAGACGGGGGCTGGCCAACTCCGCTATGCTGCAGAGTGTGCAGAGATTTGCCTTCTCCACGTTCTACGCAGAACATGGAGGAGGCAAATCTCCACACAGTCCGTGGGCGGAGCCGAAGTCTCCACCCGGGGCTAAAGTAAACCAAGAATTACCAACCTGTGAATTAACATTGATTTCAAAGATGTGATTTAAGGAACTAACTATTGGCCTCACAGTAGACATGATCTGGGAGGCGTTTGTGAAGACTGAAATAAACATTTGTAAGTGTGGTTAGAGATGTATTTACCCAACTTTTACTGATACTAAACACCAATCCTTTTTTCACAGATAAAAACGTTCATACACTACAAATGATGTCAACCACAACAAATGATAAACGTGAGTTGGTTTATTTTGATTACATTATGTGTATGAGTGATATTATATGTGAGGTCATAAGTAGGACATAAGGGGATGCATATTTTGTTAGTTCAGCTACTCACAACTGGCTAATGTCAGTTCTTTTTAAGTTTTGTATAATGACAACATCACTTCAACTGTTTATATCAAAGGTTTTATTAAACATGTGTTGCGATTTATAACTGAAGCTAACTGTAACATCATAGTGCATGTGCAGATGTATAATCTGTTTTTTACTAATGCTGGGTGTGGACAGGGGCCATGACTCCAGAGAGGTGTAATCTCTAGTGTAATCTAAAGTGGAGTGGGTCATAATGCTCCTCTCTCAACTATCATAGTAAATAGCAAGCAGTGTGGTTCTCAGGACACGTACCCTCTACTGAGAAAAAAACTGTAGTATGACTTTTGCACTCTTGAGCCAAAAGGCTCCTGTGAGTATTGAGAAACACACTCAAGCACCTACTCACAAACCCACTCAGAGACTCATGCACCCACTCATAGACCCACTTGGACACTGAAGCACCCACTCATAGACCCACTCAGACACTCAATCACTCACTCAGAGATTCACTTAGACACTTATTCACCCTCTCACTGACCCATTTAGACACCCATGCACCCACTTGCAGACCCACTGAGATACTCTCACACCCACTCACAGACCTACTCAGATACACACACACCCACTCAGAGATTTATACACCTACTCACAGACCCACACAGACACTCAAGCACATACTCAGAGACACATGTAAACACTTACTCACAGACCCACTCAGATACTTATGCACCCACTCAGACACTTATGCACTCACTTACATACCCGCTCAGACACACACCCGCACCCACTCACATATCTGCTCAGACACTCATGAATCTATTCACAGATGTACTCAGACACTCATGCATCCACTCACAGATCTACTCAGACACTCATGCACCCCTCACATACCCACTCCAATGCTAATGCACCCAGTCAGAGACCCACTCAGAGACTCACACACCCACTCACAGACCTACTGAGACATGTATGCACCCACTCTTAATTCTGTCATCAAAAATACATATAAACTCAAACAGTCACTGAGACACCCATGCACCCACTGAGAAATCTAGACAGACACTCTAATACCCACTGACAGACCTACTCAGACACTCACACACCCACTCCGACACTTGTGCACCTACTCTCAGACTCATTCAGACACTTGCTCACTCACTCACTCACAGGCCCACTCAGACTCTGACTTGTCCACTCAGAGATCTACTCAGAAACATGTGCCCCAACTCACAGACCCACTCAGGCATTTACAGACCTACTTACAGACCCACTGAGACACTCATGTATTCACTCATGATCCCATTCAGATACTCACACACCCACTCACAGATCCATTCAGACACTCAGATACCCACGTACATACCCACTCAGGGACTCACACCTACTCACAGACCCACACAGACACTCAAGCACCTACTCATAGACCCACTTAGACACTCACTCACAGACCCACTCAGATACTTATGCACCCACTCACAGACCTACTCAGACACTCACACACCCACTCAAAGATGTGTGTACCTAATTACAGACCCACACTGATACTCAAGTACCTACTCACAGACTCACTTAGACACTCACTCACAGACCCACTCGGATACTTATACACCCGCTCATAGACCCACTCAAACGCTTATGTACTCACTTACAGACCCACACAGACACACACCTGCACCCACTCACATACCCATTCAGACACTCATGAATATACTCACAGATCCACTCAGACACTCATGCATCCACTCACAGATCCACTCAGACACTCATTCACCCAGTCACATTCTACTCAGACACTAATGCACCCACTCACAGATCTACTCAGACACTTATGCATCCACTCACAGATCCACTCAGACACTCATGCACCCCTTTCATACCCATTTCAATGCTAATGCACCCACTCACAGACCCACTTAGAGACTCACACAACCACTCATAGACCTACTGAGACATGTATGCACCTGCTCACAATTCTGTCCTAAAAAATAAATATACACCTAAACAGTCACTTAGACACTAATGCCCCACCTGAGAAATCCAGACACACACTCTTATAACCACTGAGAGACCTACTCAGACACTCACACCCACTCACAGACCCGCTCAGACACTTGCACGCCAACTCCCAGGCACACTCAGACACCTGCTTACTCACTCACAGGCCCAAACAGACACTTGCATATCTACTCACAGACCCACTCAGACACTGACATGCCCACTCAGAGATCCGCTCAGAAACATGTGCCCCCACTCACAGACCCACTCAGGCATTTACAGACCTACTTACAGATCCACTAAGACACTCATGTGTTTACTTACAGTTCCATTCAGACACTCACACACACACTCACAGATCCATTCAGATACTCATACAGCCACTTACATACCCACTCAGAGACTCACATCCACTCACAGGCCCACACTGACACTCAAGCACCTACTCACTGACTCACTTAGACACTCACTCACAAACCCACTCAGATACTTATGTACCCACTCATAGACCCTCTTAAACAATTATGCACTCATGTACAGACCCACACAGACACACAGTCATACACTCATGCACCCACTCACATACCCATTCAGACACTCATGCATCTACTCACAGATCCACTCCGACACTCATGCATCCACTCACAGATCCACTCAGATGTACATTCACTTAGTCACAGACCCACTCAGACACTAACGCACCCCTCACATACCCACTCCAATGCTAATGCACCCACTCACAGACCTACTCAGAGACTCACACACCCACTCACAGACCCACTGAGACATGTATGCACCCACTCTTAATTCTGTCATCAAAAATAAATATAATCTCAAACAGTTACTGAGACACCCATGCACCCACTGAGAAATCTAGACAGACACTCTAATACCCACTGACAGACCTACTCAGACACTCACACACCCACTCACAGATTCACTCAGACACTTGTGCACCTACTCTCAGACTCAATCAGACATGTGCTCACTCACTCACAGGCCCACTCAGACACTGACTTGCCCACTCAGAGATCTACTCAGAAACATGTGCCCCAACTCACAGACCCACTCAGGCATTTACAGACCTACTTACAGACCCACTAAGACACTCATGTATTCACTCACGATCCCATTCAGATACTCACACACCCACTCACAGATTCATTCAGACACTCAGATACCCACTTACATACCCATTCAGAGACTCACACCTACTCACAGACCCACACAGACACTCAAGCACCTACTCATAGACCCACTTAGACACTCACTCACAGATCAACTCAGATACTTATGCACCCACTCACAGACCTACTCAGACACTCATGCACCCACTCACAGACAAACTGAGACACTCTCACACCCACTCACAGACCTACTCAGACACTCACACACCCACTCAGAGATGTGTGTACCTAATTACAGACCCACACTGATACTCAAGCACCTACTCACAGACTCACTTAGACACTCACTCACAGACCCACTCGGATACTTATGCACCCTCTCATAGACCCACTCAGACACTTATGTACTCACTTACAGACCCACACAGACACAAACCTGCACCCACTCATATACCCATTCAGACACTCATGAATATACTCACAGATCCACTCAGACACTCGTGCATCCACTCACAGATCCACTCAGACACTCATTCACCCAGTCACAGCCTACTCAGACACTAATGCTCCCACTCATCGATCTACTCAGACACTTATGCATACCCATTTCAATGCTAATGCACCCACTCACAGACCCACTTAGAGACTCACACACCCACTCATAGACCTACTGAGACATGTATGCACCCGCTCACAATTCTGTCATAAAAAATAAATATACACTTTAGCAGTCACTTAGACACCAATGCCCCACCTGATCAATCCAGACACACACTCTTATAACCACTGACAGACCTACTCAGACACTCACACCCACTCACATACCTGCTCAGACACTTGCACGCCTACTCTCAGGCACACTCAGACACCTGCTCCCACCCTCACAGGGCCAAATAGACACTTGCATATCTACTCACAGATCCATTCAGACACTGACATGCCCACTCAGAGTTCCACTCAGAAACATATGCCCCCACTCACAGACCCACTCAGGCATTTACAGACCTACTTACAGATCCACTAAGACACTCATGTATTTACTTACAGTTCCATTCAGACACTCACACACCCACTCACAGATCAATTCAGACACTCATACACCCACTTACATACCCACTCAGAGACTCACATCCACTCACAGGCCCACACTGACACTCAAGCACCCACTCACTGATTCACTTAGACACTCACTCACAAACCCACTCAGATACTTATGTACCCACTCATAGACCCTCTCAAACAATTATGCACTCACTTACAGACCCACCCAGACACACAGTCATACACTCATGCACCCACTCACATACACTTTCAGACACTCATGTATCTACTCACAGATCCACTCAGACACTCATGCATCCACTCACAGATCCACTCAGATGCACATTCACTTACTCACAGACCCACTCAGACACTAATGCACACACACAGCACTACCCAGACACTCATGCATCCACTCACAGACCCACTGAGACATGTATGCACTCACTCACAATTCTGTTGTAAAAATAAATATACACTCAAACAGTCACTCAAACACCCCTGCATCCACTGAGAAATACAGACACTCTCATACCCACTGACAGACCTACTCAGACACTCACACACCCACTCACACACTTGCATACCTACTCTCAGACTCACTCAGACACTTGCCCACTAACTCACAGGCCCACTCAGACACTTGTGTATCTTCTTCCAGACCTACCCAGACACTGACATGCCCACTCAGAGATTTACTCAGAAAAATATGCCCCACTCACAGACCCACTCGGGAATTTATGGAACTACTTACAGATCCACTAAGACACTCCCAGTTCCATTCAGACACTCACACACCTACTCACAGATTCATTCAGACACTCACACACCCACTTATATACCCATTCAGAGACTCACACCCACTCACAGACCCACACTGACCCTCAAGCACCTACTCACAGACCCACTTAGACACTCACACACAGACCCACTCAGATGCTTATGCACCCACTCTCAGACCTAGTCAGATACTTATGCACTCACTTACAGACCCACTCAGACACACACCCGCACCCACTCATATACCCATTCAGACGCTCAAGCATATACTCACAGATCCATTCAGACACTCTTTCCCCCATCACAGACCTACTCAGATACTAATGCACCCACTCACAGACTCACATATCCACTCACAGACCCACTGAGACATGTATGCACTCACTCACAATTCTGTCATAAAAATAAATATACACTCAATCACTCAAACACCCATGCACCCACTGAGAAATCCGGACAGACACTCTCATACCCACTGACAGACCTACTCAGATACTCACGCACCCACACACAGACCCACTCAGACACTTGCACACCTACTCTCAGACTCACTCTGACACTTGCTCACTCACAAGTCCACTCAGACACTTGCGTATCTACTTAGAGACCCACTCAGACACTGACATTCCCACTCAGAGATCCACTCAGAAACATATGCCCCAACTCACAGACCCACTCAGGCATTTACAGACCTACTTACAGACCCACTAAGACACTTATGTATTCACTCACAGTTCCATTCACTCACACATCCACTCACAGATCCATTCAGACACTCGCACACCCACTTACATACCCCCTCTGAAACTCACACCCACTCACAGACCCAGTCAGTCAAAGTAATGTTTATTTAGACTGCAGGTCTTTAAACAACATAAAAACAGACAAAGTTATATACACTCTAATATCATAAATAATGTAATCAACAGTTACCACTAAAACAAGTATCCTCAGATATATATATATAAAAGAGAAGGAACATAGGACGATCAAGTGTCCCATCCACTTCATTGCACAGTGTATAGATTTAAACATTCCTATTAAAATATATCCCTTCTAAACTTCATATGAGAAAATAAAACTAAAGAACCCAACCCCGTCATAGGTATCATAGTTCTGCTCATTTCTCAATATAAAACTTTTTAACTGCAATCATATCTTTACCAATAGCTATTGCAATATCAAGAGTATTCATGTTGACTAGGAGTTCTATGCCTTCTGCGCGGCATATGATTCCATATTTTAAAAAGATGGGACGTAAAAACAATTTCCACAGGGCCAGTACTTTTAAACAATCCACTAATATATGCAAAATATTGCATTTTGGACCTAAAGTACATGTAAATTTCCCATTGGGTGCATCATTTCAGATCTTATTTTCTCATTTGTTACCCAGGGATTAATACAAATTCTTAATCTTAGTACTTCACATCAGAACCAGCGGTTAGGTAATATATCCAAGTAAGGGAACCATGCTTCCTTCTGCCAACTGCTTAACATAAATTGCATCGATTTCTTTAATTTTTTTCTCTCAAATACTACCAATCTTCTTTCCGAGAAAGCTCCTTCCCTAGAATGCTTAATTCCCACTTAGTTACTTCTACATGTAACATCTGTTGGCATTTTTTCACCTGCAAGTTTACACATACAGAGTCCAATTTCTTTCTAACGTCTTTGGCTGATTTTAAATCACTATGCTTGATCTCATTCTTACACCAGTGCGAAACCTTACGGTCATCAACCTGGTCCAATCTTTTCCAAAATCTTAATAGAGCCACATGGTTCTGTGATATCATCCCCAGCTCCATTCTTATTGCCTGAATCATGGATGACACTTGTAAGGACATTAGGGACTTCAGGCACTTCCCTTCCTCAATATCTCAACCACTCGTGCCCCTTAGGTAGAGTATTTATGCCCCATATTGTAGTTGTGGTGGTATCACAGCACTGTAAGCATTCATCAGTGGAGTATGGGACATTTCCCCACAAGCACAATTACATTTTTCCAGACCACACACTGTTGTATGGTTCTTGGCTTTTAGGGCTTCCAAATGCGTATGCCATTTCAGGGACCTGTCAAACCAGACCCCGAGATATGTGTATTCATTTACTATGTCAAGTTTTGAGGGGCCCAGATACCAGTTAAACTTGAGTTCTCTTCTCCCGAAGCACAATATTTTTGTTTGGTCCATATTTACAGATAGGTGTTTTAATCTACAGTATTCTCTAAATACATCCAACTTTCTTTGTAGGCCCAGCTCTCTCTGATCTAGAATTACTAAATCATCTGCATACAGCAGGCACAATATTTGTTTTCCGTTCATTCTGGGGCTTGCACTTCTATCCACCTCTAACTCACCTGGCAGGTCTGCTAGGAATATGGCAAAACATTGGGGAGCCAACATACAACCCTGTCTTAAGCCATTATTGATTGCTATTTTCGGGGTCAATGTCCCCTCTGGGTCCTTAATGAACTGTGGCAAATTCAGCCTATGTAACTCCTGTATTATAGTCAATAGCCCCTTTGGTATATCACATGTTTTCAAGGTCTCCCAGAGGCACTTCTGATCTACCAAATCAAATGCTGCACGGAAGTCTACAAAACAGCAATATAGCTTTCGTCTCTGCTCGACTGACTTTCATACAATCACCCATAAGGCGAAGCAGTGGTCAATTGTGAAGTGGCCCTTCCTAAAGCCACCTGTTCCACAGGAACAATTGACCTTTGCTCCAACCAATCCTTCAGTATTGCCAAGGTTATTTTGGCAAATACCTTCTCTCTACATCCAGGAGATTAATCAGCCTATCATTTTTCGGGGCCTTCATACATCCTTTCTTATGAACTGGTCGAATTATGGCTCCCCTTCAACTTTCGGGGATCTGGCCTGTGACTAATATAACCAAGAACATTTGTGAAAACACTTCAGTTCACCCTTACGACCATGTCTTTATTATAATTGCAGGGCGACTATTAGGTCCTGCTGCAGGAGTTAAATTTAGCTTTCTTATAGTATCTTTTATACTATCTACTGTAAAGTATGCTTTTATGTATTCAGCCACCCCTACCCAAGGTATTATGTCTCTTTACGCTGGTTATTTTCTCTTACCATACAGCTCCCCCAAATACTCTTCCCATGCAGCTTCTTCCACCACACAACTCATAGCCCCTTGGGTTTGACCTGAGGCATCCTGTATTAGCTTCCAAAATTTCCATACATTTTTTGATTCAATGGCTTCCAGAAAATTCTCCCAACATTTTTCTTTATAATTTCTTTTCTGATTTCTGACTAACATTTTTTACACTTTCCTCATCTTGATGAGATTTGCAAATCAAATCAAACTTTATTTTGGTTGTTCCGACCATAAAAGTGCAAATGTTTACAGCAAAATAGTATACATAAGGAAAATTGCATTGATACAGTAGAAGTGTTAAAACCACAAAAGTGCCAGTGCTTACAGTACAGAACTTCTGATTTAATTACATGACAATGATCCTTGTCAATAGATGCTTGGTCAGGGAAAGAAGCAATCAAAGTAAAAGAAGATAAAAATAGAGAATTAAAATGTTAAAAGGATAAAATAGTGTGGTTAGTCAAGGGACAGGCCCTGATAAAGTGCATTTGGAATCCCGCTGTTGAAACACTGTGAGAAGATCGGACAGTAAAAAAAACTTTTTTTAAAAAATCCTAATGTTGCTGGCCTGTTCTAAACTAGTGAATTTAAAAAGGTAGAAAAGAAAGGCACTAAGACAGATCTTATCACTTCTTAAGTGTGCGCCTTCTAATTATCCACTTTTTTCAGAGAAACTTGGCTACTGCACAAGCAACTAGTTTTTTTTTTAGTCCGATTTTAAAATATGCAATGCTTCCTGGTAGCATCGTGTTTCCAACAGCCTACAAATGGGTGGCACCCATTTGCGCCTCAGGGAAATATACAATGGACAGGCAAAAAAAAAGTTTACAATTGTCTCAGAGGTCTCGGCGCATCCTGGGCAATGTAACTGCCCTGGCACGGGTTGAGGCCACTCAGCTGAAATGGAATGCATAGGAAGTGATCCAAATCTACACTGTATATAAAGTTATTATCCTGCAGCATTGTGACGGCCTCCAGACATTGCTCATGTCCACTATGGGTTTTGAAATGCATGAATTCAGTTGTGAGATGACCACTGTGTGGCTGTAGTCTATTAGTCTGGGCCACCCAGCACCAAAATTGCAATTTAAAGCAGCCTTTTACTAGGTAAAGAGCAGGGTTCATTGGTGTTCTATGAACTCCCTAAACCTATCGCTGCAAGTAGGGATCTCATTTTGGTGAACCTCCGAATTTTATTAAAGCAGTCGAGTTTACACCGTTCATCGGCCGCAGCTGCATAATGGGATAGCTCAGGGGTTTGTTTCAGGAGTAGCCAAAAAAGGGCGAAGGCGTGCCTTGTTCTCAATGGTTTCCTACCCATATCAAACCTGAGGGGAAGAAGTGGGGTACTTTGGGGTAGAGAACAGAGGGATCTCAAGAATTTTTTCTCAGTTGTTAATAGACCCTCTATGTTCTCGAACCCCTATAGTTCGGCCCCATACAAAGCAGAGCCTACTACTTTGATGTCATAACTCTGTAGTGGCACTGCTATTGGTCTTGACTGGGAGCATCTATGCTCCTTCAGCAAGGTCCCAGTGGTCTGCTTCTGCTAAAGAATCTGCTTTGCTATGTGGTGCTTCCAGGCCATTTCTTCTGAGAGAGTTACACCCAGATAATCGTAGGTGTCTACTCTCTCGAGGAAGCTCCCCCCAAGTGTTAATTTTCCTTCAAAGGATTTGTGAGGGCTCAACATTAACAACTTTGTTTATGAATTGTTGACCTCCAGGCCTCTTGTTCCACAAAATAAATCAAAGCTGTCTAACAGCAGCTGGAGGCCACTGTGGGTCTTTGAGACCAGCAGCGTGTCATCTGCAAATAGCACAGTTGTTACTTTGTCCTTCCCCAACAAGGGGACATCAGCCGAGACTTCTGATAAATGTTGGACCACCCAATTAATGAAGTATGAGAACAAGGTAGGTGCCAACCCGCAACCTTGCCTGACCCCTCTATCGACTCTGATCGGGTCTATCAGCGGCCCTTGCTCTCCCCAGCGAACCCTTACAATGTTGTCCTCATGTAGCCGGACAACCGTCGTAAGGAGTGTTGGTCGCAAACCCATCTCCAGCAGGACTTGCCATAGCTTATGTCTGGGGATGAGATCAAAGGTTGACTGTAAGTCGATAAAAGCGACGTAAAGATTAGGACTGTCTTTCATGCCAGTATTAAAAAATGAAAAACCTGGTTGATGGTGCTAACTTTCTTTCTAAACCCTGCTTGGAAGGGAGATAAGATGTTTGTTTCCTACCTCCAATCTGTAATCTTGTTAAGAAGGGCACGGGAGAAGACCGTTTGGGCACCATCGATCAGGCTAATGGGCCTATAATTGGAGGGGAGTGAGCGGTCACCCTTTTTGAAAACCGGTATGACCTCTGCTTCCTTCCATGAAGGTGGTATTGTTGCCCAGGCTACAATTCCATTTACAAGGGCCCATATATATTCGGACCAATTAGCTGTGTCTTCAAGGAAAATGTCACCAGGGTTGCCATCAGGCCCCGTAGCCTTATTCCTTATCACAGAGTGTATGCTGCGAGATATTTCCTCCATGGTGAAAAAAGCGGGGGTATGGACAGTAGTCGGTAGAGGAGCCAAGCCTTTCGAGACTAGGGCTTCTGTGCCAGTGTAAACTGCAGAGAAATGTTCTTGCCAGGATGAGGGGGCAATGTGATTGGTGGGGGGCCTCGGTCTATCTGAGTCTCCCCTGGTCACCAGGAGCCAAAACTGTAGTGAATCCTTATTCTGGATGGCATCCTTGATCTGGAGCCATCTGTCCATTTTGCTTTGGCCTGTGCAATCTTGTAGGATCCCTTCACTATTTTTAAATCTGCCACATTGTTGGCTCTAATAGCCATGGCCGATTGGGTTCTTAATTTCTTGCATTCCTAGTTAAACTAGGAGGGATGAGAACTGGCTAGTTTAGATTTGATCTGTGGTCTTGGAGGTGCACAATAGAATGTGGCTAGCTGTTTAAAAAAACGTGTGTGGTGCGACATAATCTTTCTAACACCATCATGCTGCTCCAACAGATTCATTAGCTCATTGGTACTCTCTAGCAACTTGTCATTCATCGTATTTAGTTTTCATGTATCGATGGCTACCAGTGCCCATTTAAGTCTCCTATTATTGTTTGTCAGAACTATCTCCTTGGTGGTAAGGTGTGAATGCAGGTGGCCTAAGTTATTCTCCCACAGGGGTGACATGTCCAGCTCGAGAGGGTTATGATCACTATCGATAGTTGTCCCAACAACCATGTCCAGCACCCAATGCCACAGTTTGACATCTAAGAGAATGTAATCAATATGGCTCATGTTGGTGGTTCTAATAAAAGTATTAGCACCTTTCCTATCGGAGATGGTCCGACCATTGGCTGCTCTAAGCCCATGTTCAATAGTCACAGCATGTAGCTGAAGGGCTGTACAAGTCCATTTTAGGTGGCAAATCTAAAGGGGATCGAGCCACATTTCATCTACCTTATCACGATCAATTATCTCATGAGAGTCCAGGGGTTCAAAGGTGGTATTGAAGTCACCTACTACTATTACTGGTGACAATTGGTGCCTTTCCTCTTGGCAGTTTTCCAGGTCCATGATGATAGGAGAACTACAACTAGCCTTGGTGTCCTGGGCATAAACGTTAAAAAGATGAAGTCCCTTACCATTTTTACCCCATATGTGAATGGCTAGAATGTCAGATTCTTCTGACTTGAGTTCATGGGTCTTACATTGGGAGTTAATTTTTACCCATTTCAGCAGTCCCCCTGCTGGTCCTCCCGATCTACTGGCGACTGCAGGATGGCAATAGGTGACATAGCCAGAGATAAAGACAGATGTGGTTGACCAGGTTTCCTGTAAACAGAAATGATCAAATTGCTCAATAGACTGGAACTAGTGTGGTAATGCCAGCTTGGGCCTCAACCCTGCAACATTCTATGAATAAATACAACGGTTATAGGGTGTTCCCTCGTGTACTGGTTGGGGGCATGGGTGAGTTTAGCCTAGAGTCCGGTGCTTGGCCTACAACGTTGTCTGGTCATATTGAGGCCCCCTCTCATGGGTTAGCAATTGAGGACTGCTGCAATACAGGAAAGATAACATTGGATCTATGTCTTGGCTAGGTTTAATCCCTAGGTGCTTATCCTTACTATTTGAGGGGACTGATGAGGAAAGTTGAATGATTTGGTTTGCCAGTCAATCTTTTTCGGTTAGTGGGGAATCAGAACCTGAGAGGATTCCACTGCTATTAACTGTGAGCTGCTGCGGGATGCTGAAGGGGTTGTACTTTAGTCTGATGCCTGTTTGGGTTGGTGAACATGATCTTGTCTCAAGGGCTATGAGGTTGTAGGCTAGGTTTCCATCTCTGAAATGTAATTCAATAGAATTATTGGAGGAGCTTTTGTGTGATATTCTCTTTGCACATACAATATCCTCTCTAATGATAGATCTACACCCCCTCACCTTGCGAATTGAATGTGTGGAATTATTTATCAAGGAGTCCTTGCACTCATGTTTCGTATGTCGGGTAACTTTAGGTATGTTTCTAATGTAAATCGGCCTAACACAACTTTGTACCTGATCTTTTCTGTAGCTAGGTTGACAACCCCTGCCATCATGCAATCTCTGTTTTGTGTAGTGTCATATCTATTTTAATAGTCAATATTCTGTGGTGAAAGGTAGGAATGGACATTAGAGGTTCTATATACTACTTTAAGTAATCAGTGGCTCATGTGTAGGCCTCTTTGGCTGTTCTGAGCAACATACTTCTGAGGAGCCCCTATCAATCAGAGATTTGACTTGTGCATTGAGTACTAAAATTAATGTTTTTAATGAGGTTATTTCTAACTTCAAATCTAAAATAATCCTAGCAGTGTCCTTGCTCTGCGAGACTATCTATCCAGGGGGACTCCCATCCCATTGAGCACTTGAATCTTTTCTTGGTGGGGTCTATGGACCGCCCTAACAGGAGAGCATCTGGCTCTTACTCCTGTATTTACCCCTGCTGGATGTTATACTGATCTTGAAGTGGTTGGAACCTATTTGACAGTGCAATGTTAGCGGAACTGTCAATGTCAATGTGCTTCCGAGATGTATCTGCATCCTTAGTGGGGAGTGAGAGCAAAGTTTTAGTAAACATTGCAGCAATCTGTTTTTTAAGGTTTAGAGTAGGACTAAGGGAATGTGAAGGTCCCTCTAGTGATTGTGGAATAGCCGAGATGTCTATATTAGAGTCGGGAGTTAGAATTTCCTGGAATTCCACTATTAGATAATTATTGAGATCCAATACACAGTTGTTGGATGTAATCTTTCAAGCCTGCTTTCATCTGCTCGATTACTGATAAGACACCTCTGTCCCCCCTCCACCCTCATAGTTAGACAGTTTTCTTTTCCCCATTGTAATGATCAGCAAGTTGGATGGTGGATTATGGTGTCTGCAGTGGTGTGTGTGAAAAATATATCACATTTAAGATCACTAAATACCAACAAATGACTGGCTATTTTAACTGCCACACAAAACATTTGAGGGATTTGAGGGGCAGAACAGATAGAGGCAGGCACCAAAGAAAGTAGCCTTTTGGATCTAAAAGTTGATGACAACTATACCAGACATCAAAATAGCAGCGAGACAGTGACAGAACAAATCTAGAGTATTAGCCAAGTAACAACAAGAATAACAGCAGGACTACGAGAATTGGTCCCAAATCTCAGCAGGAACTGGTGTTAAGAACTGTGCAAACTCTAGGCTTGGAAGATGCTTTCAGTCACTGATCAACACTCGAGCTAACAAAGCCCCTCAAATGAGGAAAAGAGCAGGGTAGGGTTAGTTGCTCCAGCCAAAGGTAATAAGTCAAACTCCAGGCAAGCAACTGTGGTAGCTCAATTAGTCAATCAAGAGAATACAGTAGAGAAGAAGGCTGGCAATATTAAGTGAGCTGGCCCTGCTTTCTTTTCCTTATGCTTTTCAACAATCCATATAGTTGTACCACAATACGGAGGGGGAAATACGTGAACCCCGAGCTCAGAGGACAGATGTGGACAGTAATTAGTCACATCGGGGTAGAGCAGACACACTCATCATGTGCACAGTAGAGGAGTCCGTAATAAAATCCAAATAAAAGAGGGGTGGCCCAGCCCAGCCTCTGACGGGCATGGACAGGCCGGCCTCTGGCCTGGACTTCGCCTGGGTGCAGCCCAGGCACGCCTACACTTGTCCAGTGCTGCGGGAGCCCTGGCGGTAACTTAAGCACCTCCTGGCGTGACGTAGCAGAACGTTGCAGGTTGGGACTTATGGTCCGTTCCCCCTGTTTAGGCTATGATGACGGCAAGTAGCAGCGGACATGGCTACTGTGCTGCGGTAGCCCTGGTGGTAACTTAAGCACCTCCTGGCGTGACGTGGCGGCGCGTTGCAGGCTGGGACTTGTGGTCCAGTCCCCCAGTTTAGGCTCTGGTGGCAGCAAGTAGCAGTGAACACGGCTCCCATGAGTCAATACATAGCTTGGACATCTGCAGCTATCTGTGCTTCGGAAATGGCTTAGCTGCAGGAGCAGGTAAACTATCCCAAAGATGAAAGGTCTCATTACGCCCGCTTTCACCTATATATGGCTCATTGCTCAGGCACACCACCGTTGACTGGACAGCTAAGTTAAAAAAAACATTTTGAATAAAGTCACATGAACTGTTGTGGGTGGTTCATTGGTTACCAGAACTTTTTGACAGCACAAGGAACAGACATACAGAAGTGGACTTTGCTTTGAAACCAAGTGGAGTTTGCTATAGTGGGGTCAGCAGCTGGAGGCTTCTGGATGGGATGCAGATCATGCTACACACCTAAAAGGGCACCTAAAGTCAAACCAAAAAGCTAAGGGGATCCATTATTTCCATGTGAATCTGTGTCTGTATTTCCTCGTCAGGTGACAAGCATCTAATCTACTACTCTCTGGTATAGTTTTTTACTCGATGGTCAACTGCACACTCTCTGGCTGGCTCTGCTGCTGGTGGTCATGCTTCCTTACTTACCGTACAACAGCACCTACCGACAAACTCTATCTGCATACTTGACCTGGTCATCACTAGTTGCCAGGCTTCTTTCTTCCTTTCTTATCAAGCTTTTCATTTTCATACATTCCTCACTAAAACACTTCATTTTCTTTTCATAAATCATTAGATTCTCCTTGGAATGTGAGTTTACGTTTTTAAATTTTACCCTGAGGCATTGTACAACTTGTCCAATTGTTTCTTGATACCAGTCCAGTTTCTGACCCCTGACATTTTCCAAATTTAGATTCTGTTGGAAGTTAGCTAGTTTTTCCAAGTATTCCTCAGTTAATCTTGTTGTTAAACGCTTAGGATGATCTAAATGTTGGGGGATTACTACATCTCATAAACTCTTTACACAAAAACCTTTTATTGTTGTGAAGTTCCAGGCATGAAGAAAAATGTGATCAATAGGACAGTGTTTTTTTTTGTAATCGAATTTTATTCAGTTACAGCTCATCAATCAGGTGCCATATCAAGGATGAAAGAGTGCCCACTTATGGTTGAATTAATTAGCGTCATTTACGTTAACGATTATACATTCCTATAAACATCGTCTCGTCTAACGTCTCCGCTTCGCAATGTGCTCCTCATCCACGCACACAAGGCACTCCACAAAACCGGCCCTGCCTACCTCAACAGATGTCTCTCCTTCTACATTCCCAACCACCAGCTACGCTACGCTGACCTCTCACTGGCCACCGTCCCGTGCATCCGAAGAGCTACCACCAGCGGGAGATCCTTCTCCCACCTCACTGCCAAAATATGGAACACCCTCCCACTGAGCCTACGACAGACCCAAGACCTGCTGACCTTCAGGAGAACACTCAAGACCTGGCTGTTCGATCAGTAGCGCCCCCCCTTAGCGCCTTGAGACCCTCGCGGGTATGTAGTGCGCTTTACAAATGACTGATTGATTGTATTCATCTATCTTAACAAAAGTCCCAGGAGAATTGTGATCTATATCTCTATCTTGCAAGTCAATTTCATAAGCATCTGCGCTTGTCCTCGCTCATATCCATCCCAACAGGCAATGGATTAACAAAATACCCCCTCCCCTCCCTCCCCCCCTCTAACTCTACCCACCCCCTCCCACTGTCAGACATGTCGCTCCATCATCCAACTCTCAGTGTTAAGTGTTATTTAATCTTGAAGGGCCTCTGACATCGTGGTTCAAGAAAGTAGACATCCGCATAGGGGGAAGCCACGATGAAGAACCTGCCTACCATCACCTAAGTCACCCGCTCAGGAAGGGAAATGCTTCAATTGTATGCACAAGCCCCCTCACTCAGTGGGTTGTTCAGTGTCATCATTCGGGCTCTTGAGTAAGTCCACCATCGCCACCCATGCTCTAGCCGCGTCCAACATTTTTTCATTATTGGTTCTCTGGGCCATTTGTAATCTAAAAATCCCTTCACATTCAGCCCATTTTATGAATTCTCGCAGCCATCGTGAGGTGTTAGGGGCAGTGGTCGCCTTCCAATGGCCAGTTATTTCTCGTTTAGCTAGGACTAACCCCAAATCTATGAATTTGCTGGTAACTTTATTACGGGCATTATGAGGGAATCAGTGTAGTAGACAAAAACCCGGAGTCAGATTGCTATCTCTATCTGTTATTTCACCCAGTGTAGTCGTTACCTCCCTCCAGAACCCGTCTAACAATGGACACTCCCAGAGCATGTGTAATATTGTAGTGTTTTCTAGCTTACAACGCGGACAGGCTGTTCGGCACCCAAAAAATTGTTAATTTTGTGTGGGGTGGGATACGTTCTGTGAAAGACATAAAACTGTATTAGTTGAAATCTCGCATTTCTAGAGCATTTCCACACCCGTTCCATCAGCGCCTCCCGCGGTTTCTCCTCTATGGGGATCCCAAGGTCCGCTTCCCATTTGACACGCAGGTTTCTCTAAGGGGCACCTGATCTCCTGGGTAATTCACCTATACAGGCAAGTGACCACTTTGATCATCCCAGCCGCTGATACCACATACTGGCATGGGAGAGAGGTCGGCGGTTCCGCCATCCCTCTCTTCCAGTGCTTACGGATGGTTGCCGTCAATGCAGCATGCAATAGGAAGTCATGCCGAGGCAGTTCGTACCGTTCTAAAAGGTCCAGGAAGAGTAGGAGGGTGCTGTCCTCATAGAGGTCTCCAATGCTGGAGATCCCCACTTCTTCCCAATCTCGCAATCTCTGCCAATCTCCCCCATGTGGCAATGCCTCACAAACCTGCAGCGGGATCTCAGGTGCATACGGGGGTCCCACTTTGGCTCTTCTGTTGTCCTGATTCCAGCACTGTCGCATCACCCCCAGATCCTTTGGGGCCTCTCTTTCGCTTAAGGGGAGCCGGAGGAGTACACAAGAAAGCTGCCGCAGGTCCGGGTCCATGCCCCCATGGGCTTCTCCAGTACGTAGTCTCCGCGCCATCCACTTTGTGAACCGTTGGAATTGGGCTGCATGGCAATAGGCCTCAAAATCAGGGACCGCGAATCCCCCCTCCCACCTAGGTCTCAGCATGGTGGTGAGCACTACTCTGCGCCTCCCAGAACCCCAAAAAAATCCCGTAATCATGGTGTTGAGTTGGGTAAAATATTTTTGCGGTATCCATAGTGGTAGTGAGCCAAAGTAGTAAAGTATTTGAGGTAGAGTTACCATCTTTAGCAGCGCCACCCTCCCCGCTACTGAAAGTGGAAGAGTTCCCCAAAAGTCAAAGTTGCTCCTGGTGGTTCATATTGCTCTGCCAACATTACCATCTAATAGGTCGGAGGGTGCATGATAAATCCGCACTCCTAGGTAAGTCAGGCAGCTGCTTTCCCACCGCACGCCTAGTGCATTCGGTGGTTCGCCTCTACCAATCTGAGCAGGAAACAGGCACGTCTTATTCCAATTGACTTTGAGACCCGCCACTCACCCCAATTTGGCCAGCAGTTCTCGGGTGCCCTGTAACTCATCTACAGCGTTGGTGAGGAACATTAGGAGGTCGTCTGCATATAGGTAAATGAAGTGGAACTGACCCATCCTGTCTAGGCCCTTGTAGTATCGCCCCGATCTTGCATGAACAGCCAGCGGTTCCACCGCCAGTGCGAACAGGAGGGGAGACAGTGGGCATCCCTGCCTCGTACCTCTGCCCACAGTGCAGGCCTCTGAAATTACTCCCCCCATGCGCACCCTGGCAGTCGAATGGTTGTACAATATTGCCGTCCAGGTCACAAATCCCTCGCCCAGTCTGAAAGCTCGCAGGACCCTAAACAGATAGACAGGATGCAAGCCTCATCCCCTTCGTGCAATGTCCAGTAGTTGGCACAGTCGGCGTATATTCATGGCCGTATTCTGGGAAGGGATACACCCCACCTGGTGGACATGCACAAGTGCTGTCATATGGGTCATCAAACGGCTGGCTAAAATGCGACTTAATATTTTGTAATCTAGGTTGAGCATAGTGAGGGGGCGGTAGGCGGTATGATCCCATGCTGGTTTATACGGTTTGAGGAGTGGTATGATTATCGCTTCCCTGGTTGAGCGAGGCAAACAGCCATCTTGCTTTGATCTATTAAAGAGGGCTAGCAGGCGAGGAGCTAAGATATCCACATATGTAGCATAAAACTCTATTGGGAGCCCATCCATGCCAGGGGTTTTATTTCTGGCCATGTGTTTTATGGCCCCCCTGATCTCGCCCAGCTCCATATCCTGACCCAAGATCTCTGCATCATCTGCCTCGATTTGGGGGAGTTCTATATCCAAGAATCCCTCCTCCTCTAATACCTGTGGATCTAATTGACTTTGATACAAGGTAGTATAATATTCCAGGAACTGTGCGTTAATAGCTTGCTGCCCGTAATAAGTTGTTCCATCTACACCTCGCAGTTCTAAAATTGGCGTCCCTTTGCTCACCAGATTGGCCAGCCAAGCCAGCAGCACCCCAGATTTGTCCCTCTCAGCATGTGCCCGAGCTGCGTACGTCCTGTAGTCAAAACATCTCAAGCGTTCTACTTGGGTTGCCAGTTCTTCCTTGGCTGCCATAAGATCCACCTGTCTGTCCTCTCTTTCGGGTCTATCTTTTTCCACCTCTCTGAGCCGCTGTTCTGCTCTCTGCATAGCGCTTAGCAGCGTCCTACGTACCCCGACTGCTTCCCCAATACAGCGGCCCCTTATCACTACTTTGAAAGCATCCCATTCATTGTGCAGGCTGGTGGTCGTGTTATTGTTATTCTGGAAGTACTCCTCTATAGCAATGCCTATTGTGGTTCTAAAGACCTGGTCTTCCAATGTCTCCGATCGGAGATGCCAACTGGGGATTGTGGGCCTAACTCCCACCCAATTCAGAGATACTAGAAGGGGATTATGATCAGATATCGTCCTGGCTAAATACTCACTCAGTGTAGCCCCTACATGTACATCCGGGGAACATAGGATAGAGTCCAATCGAACATGCAGCTCATGTAGAGCTGAGTAATAAGAGTAGTCCCGTTCCCCCGGATGAAGGGCCCTCCAAGTGTCTGTCAGCCCCCAGTGGCGTTGCCAGTCTCGTCAGGCTTCTGCTCATCTATGTGTGGGAGCATCGGGGAGTGTTGGATGGGATCGGTCCAGAGCAACCTCAGTAATGCAATTGAAATCTCCCCCCAAGAGCACGGATCCAGTTAGAACCGGCGCCAATGTCTGAGAGAGCTGTGCAAAGAAAGCAGGCTGATCGACATTAGGAGCATATATACTTCCTATAGTAATATCTCGGCCATCAAGGCACCCCGATACCACCACGAATCGGCCCTCAGGGTCTATTATTTGCAGAACACATTGAAGGGGGACCCCCGCCTGCACCCATTTAGGGTCCCTCTGGCAAAGGCCGAGTACGTAGTATGAAACACTTTCCCCCTTCAGCGGTGCTGCAGTGCTGCCCCTTCTGTCTTCGTTAGATGGGTTTCTTGTAGTAGTGCAATTTGCACCCCTCTTCTTGTCAAATAAGCATGTATTTTGTGCCGCCGGCCCATAGTGTGCATCCCCCTAACATTCCAGGTCATAACGTTGATGCCTACGGAGGTACCCATAATACAGTCTCTAGACTCTGACAGCATAATTTTCCCATAGCGACATGTCTGACCCCAACCCATTTGCCCCGAACTGTAAACTCTACCCAACTCCAACTCCCCAAGACAGGCACACAAGAATAGGTCCCCATCCAAACAAAGTCATTCAAACAAGAAATCATAAAACGTGGTGGTGTGTGCTCCGCTTCCGTTGGCCTCAGAACCCCCCCGACCCCCCGCCCCTATATCTATTTCTCTCAGTAGGCCAACATGATACACACATGCCCTCCCGCAGCGAGCCAGTTGGGTCTCTAGGGCCAAGAGTCAATATTGGTCATCCTACCATCCCCTCTCCATACAACCTGCGGGCTGATCATCCAAACACACCATTCGCCATCTGTGGAGTAACGTCCGGAAGTTCAGTATCAGAGAGCCCATGGGCACTGCTCGATCTCGAGCTCTCAGTTCTGTCTCTCTCGTGGTCCGTATCATTGCTAGCCGGGCTGACATCTCCATGGCTAATGAAAGCCACTGCTTGGACTGCTCTGTCTCGTTCCTGTCGCTGACCAGCAGGAGAGAGGGCCCTCTGTGGCGGCGGAGTGGAGGACAACTGCCGTCGGGGCGAGTTCGGATGTGGAGAGCGTGCTTCGCTGCCGCGTTGGGTTTCCAGCCAGTCCCAAACATCCTGCGGGTGAGAAAGAAGTGTGTTTCCACCTCTGAAGTTACCCGAAGGCGTGCCAGGAACAGCATGGCAAAGGGGAGATGGAGCTGGCACAACTTCCGTTTAACAGCCAGGAAGGAAGATCTCTGTCGCTGCACTTCCCTAGTGTAGTCCGGGAAGATCATCACCTTGCTGTTCCCGATCTGTAGATTCCGTTTCTCACGGGCTCTTTGTAAGATGAAGTGTCGATCCCGATAATGTAGTAGTCTCACCACCAGTGGGCGGGGTGGAGCACCAGGTTTAGGTGGTCTAGCCGGGGCCCTGTGGGCACGTTCCAGTGCATAGAAGGGGGAGAGACCCTCTGGGGCCACCTCCATTTTCAGCCAAGTTTCCAGCCCCCTCTTCTCGTTCCGGGACGCCTACAATGCAGAGGTTATTCCTTCTTGAGTGCCACTCACTGTCCTCAGCCCTCATTTCTAGCACTTTGACCGTGTTTACCACTTCTTTCAGGGTATCTTGTAGGGTGGCGACCGTGTCCGGCATGTCCTTCATGGCAGTCTCATTAGTCATCACTCTCTCTTTAAGTTTGCGGTGTTCATCTTTCAATAGGGTGAGATCCGTCCCAATGGCGTCCAACTTCACCTCCAGCACCTCTCGCGAGGAGGTAATGGCCTGCATGATGTCGACCAGGGTGGGGTCCCCGGGTGGTCTCCCCCCACACCCTCCAGACGCACTCTCTTCGTCATCAGTGTGCTGCTCCTGTTCGTCCATCCGTATAACCCCAAACCCCTTTTTCCTGGATACCCTTCCCATCATGCGATCCGTTGGCGAGATTGGCAAACCGCTTGATGAATTTCCACGAGTCCCAAACTCCCAGGTCCTGTGTTATGTGGACACACACCAGTGACTGCAATGTCGTCAGACCTCCAGCCCTCGTGAGCCTTCTCAGGAGGTGTCTCTGCTTAATGGCCGACAAAAACGTGTGTGGGGCAGGCACTCTCAATCTGTAGGGGCTATTGGTAGGTGCCTCAAGGGTCTCAGGAGTGTGAGGGTAAACCAGTCAGGAGCGTGGGTCCAGCCCCAAACAGAGGTCTAAAAAACCAGCAGCCACGTAGTGTTAGCACTGTAATGCCACCCGTCAGCAGGGTCCGGGCCCTCATTCGCTTCAGATGTGCGTGCCACAACCCGCCCAGTCAGCGCAGCACTCACGTGCTTCTAGGGGGTATACACCTCACGCCCCTCACCGGGTAGGTCTTCCCTCCAGTGCCTCCAGGTTCAGTATATCAGTGTAGTGAGCAGCTCCTCATCCCAGTCAGGGCACCATTTTCCCCCTCAGTTCCAAACTTCAGGCTCTTTCTGGCGACGGGTTGCGGACTATTTAACGCCTACTATTTGCCCATGTGAGCCCCTTATTGCCGGCCTGAATGCATAGGTCCTCTGGGCACCTCTCAACGGGCCCGCGCAGGGTGTTCCTGAGCGTAGGCCATTGTGCTGCAGTCCGCCCAACCCGGTCTCACTGCGTTTCCTCTGCAGGTTCAGGACAGTCCTGACGAGCCCCTAGTCCCGCATGTGCTCCTCTCTCCGGCAGGCCGTAGATCTCCTGTGTGCCCGGTCTCCGGTAATCTCAGCTATTGAGTCTTCCCAGCTATGATTCCTGACCGATATAGTAGCTTCCCAGAGTATAGGCCATTATGTGTAGCATGCTAGGGTAGTTGGCATTATGTCCTTTGCAGAGGAGTCAGCCCGGCAGCGAACAGCCTCACCTCAGCGCAGCCAGACTCTCCCGCTCCGCCATCTTGAAATCAGAGTCTGCAGATACTGGGCTCGGCACCTTTTATTTACTGGGAAGGTCCGTGCAAGCAGGTTACTTGCCACGCGCTCCACCTCGGTCAGGGTTATTAAGCGCAGAGCGTCAGTGGTGTGAGCAGCCCCTCTCCCCAACTGGGAGCACCACCGTCCCCTCAGCTCCAAGTTCCAAGCTCTGGGCTCCTCTTCCCGCCTGACTGTGAGCCTCCAGCTCCCCTGTTCGTCATCCGCCCCAGCAGCCAAAGCTCACCACGCACAGTGCACTCTGATATCCAGCACTTGCACGAGCTCTCAAATAACAGATCCTTGAAGGTGAGCCTTTTACAGCAGACTAGCATGAGGGGGCCTCACCTCAGCGCAGCCAGACTCTCCCGCTCCGCCAACTTGAAATCAGAGTCTGCAGATTCTGGGCTCGGCACCTTTTATTTACTGGGAAGGTCCGTGCAAGCAGGTTACTTGCCACGCGCTCCACCTCGGTCAGGGTTATTAAGCGCAGAGCGTCAGTGGTGTGAGCAGCCCCTCTCCCCAACCGGGAGCACCACCGTCCCCTCAGCTCCAAGTTCCAAGCTCTGGGCTCCTCTTCCCGCCTGACTGCGAGCCTCCAGCTCCCCTGTTCGTCAGCCGCCCCAGCAGCCAAAGCTCACCGCGCACAGCGCACTCTGATATCCAGCACTTGCACGAGCTCTCAAATAACAGATCCGTGAAGGTGAGCCTTTTACAGTGGACTAGCGTGAGGGGGCCTCTCAGCCGTTACCGGCACCTCCGCAGTGCCCTCTGGACCCCCTGCGCCGCCATTTTAAGGCAGGTACCTCTTTAGCACTCACTGCAATCTGGCTGCTCCGGCAGTCTGTCTTGTGGGTGAATTCCCATCCAGGCTACAGTCCACTCAGCGCAGATGTCACCAGGGTTGACTGCCGTCTCCAAGGACACGAGTGCCTGTCTCAAATCGTGGCCGCCATTTTGATCGCGGCCGAGTCGGAGCACGTCTCAGAGGGAAAGTCGCCTCTTTCTTCACCCTCAAGTACTCCAGCACCTCGAAACTGCAGCCAGGGGAGCCCCAAGCATTCCGCTACAGTATGCAGTGCTAGGGGCTACTTCAGAGGATCAGGATCACTTGCAGCAGAGGGAGGCCGCGGAGGAGCTCCGAGGTCTGCTGCTGCCTACATCGGCACCAAGCCACGCCCTCCATCAATAGGACAGTGTTGTGTGCCTTCCTTAAACGTTTGCTGAGCAAGGTGGTTGGACTCCATCCTACCATTCAGACTAAACAGTCCCTTTGTCCCCAAATACTTCCCGAATGCTATATCTCATCAGGAGGGAGTGCTATCAGGAAAGGTGGCTGACATTATATTGTATGATCGCAATATTTCTATATACCCGGGATATATCCATTTCGGTTTCAATTTATGGTTGAAATCTCCCAATAATATAAACATATCATTGTCATACCTTTCACACAAACTGTCCACTTCATCCTTAATATTTTCCATCTCTCTCCTATATTCCTCGTGGCTTCCCCACTGCATATAAACATTCATGATTACCATATTATCATACGTGATATCTGAGACCAGCAGGGATGCTCTGCAAGCAAGTAACCATTTACATTGTGTTTTCATAGGTGTAACCTTTTTCACAGCCTTATTTGATATTACGGTTATATTCCCCCCCGCAGGACGACCCAGTCCTTGTTTCTTTGCCGGTTTATTCAATTGGACAAATCCTTAAATTGTAGCGGTTTTGTCACATTGCCAAGTTTCTTGCAAACACATAATTTCAACCCCTTGGGCTAGCTCTTTAAGACTTTCAAGTTTTGCTGTTCTTCCAAGCCCATTTATGTCCAACAATACAATTTCTAGGCTATGCGACAACCCATCATCCTAATCAATTTAGCTTAGGCAATCCCCCTCCTCCGGAGAAGACTTGGGAGGGCCTGTCTGACTATTTTCTAAGCTCCAATTACCCCCAATGTTTATTGATCTCAATGTTCTCTATGGTGATTTCAATATTTACTTTTTCACTGCTTACCTGACTATTTCCTAAACCTGCATGCCATTTAACAAAATCTCTTCTTTGTTGACTTCTCATATCCAATTCTTCTTCAGGGATTAATCTTATCCCTTCCTTCACTACTTCCTTCTCTGCTTTTACAGTAGCTGCCTTTACCAGCCCTGAATACATTAAAACCTTGGTGATTTCATTCCCTATGTTGCTCTGACTAAACCCCACTTGTTTTAGGTCCTCTGTCCCGATTTCCCTTAGGCTAGCACATTTAGAGAAAACAAAAAAGAGCTGGGACCAATTCAGGGGTATAAGCTTCCTTACTTTTTTCTTCCCCCTGTCTATTTGGGGTGGTTCAAAGTACAGCCACATATTACCCATATCATTTTTTATCTACGCTGTGGATATTCCCTCTTCCCTGCCCCAACTTCTTGTTGATTGTTAAGATTGGTTTTCTCTCTATTTCCTCTAGATCCATGGTGTTATCATTTCTTTACAAACCCTTTTCATGCTGTTTGCTCACTTTTATTTCCCTTCTCTTATTACATGGGATTTTTAACTGACTATTATTTTTCTCTACATTGGCTTTCATCACATTTTCTCTTGATAACCCCTTCCACTCCCATATTTTTTCATTAATTCCAGATGCTTTCCTCTTTGGATTGTTTACCTATCGTAGACCCCCTCCATCCTTTGCTTTCTGCAATACCCTTACTTTCTCTTCCTCTGTTGACAAACCTCCCTCCCTATTTTAGTCCGTGGAATATACTGCCTACACTACCTATGTCGTGGGAGTTCGCCCCATTTCTTTATCAGCATAGGGCGTCTAGAGATATACACATTCTGTAGCTCTGCAGGTTGCTGGGATTCCCCAACACTTCCCATGTTCTGATTTTCAACAGCAGGTCTTATAAAAGCTGGCATTAGGCCCCCAATGCCTTGTAGTTTTCCCACAATATACTGGGGTTGAAGTTTTTGAGTTTTTAGAATGTCATTGCTCATCATAGTTACTTCCATCAACCCTAGAAGTGTTTTTGCAGCATCAACATTATATCCAACAATGAAGCAGAGAGAGTTGCTGAAATATCTAATCCTAATGTAATGTTTTGTGTTGACACTTCTGTAACCTCAATCGCATGGTTTTCCAACTGACCCATACTCTTGTCATGCTCATACGTAGTGGTTATATTAGAAATATCTCTCTGGTCACTTCCTACTCCAGCAGTGATATTCGTTTCCTGTTGAGATTTTTCTTTATCCTGAAGGGAAAATATCCATGGAGATGAGGACTGTGTTGGTTTCATGATGAATTGATTATGACTTAAAATTATGTGATAGTTTACGATCAATGAGTCTAGATTTAATGTACTATGATCAGCATTCTCATCCTCCATTTGTTGCCCTACTTCGATATCCAAAATATCTAGTGATGATTGTTTCCCCTTAAAGTGCATGCCCACAAAATCCTTTAGTGACTTCAACACAGATGCTCCCCCTATCAATCCCAGTTGAATTTTGAATTGCAGGTTTCTTCTTTGCACTTCTTCGAGATGGCTTTTTTCTAGGGGTGGGCGGAATTTGCGAAATTGACTTTTGCAAATTATCGCGAAATTGCGCAAAATCTCCGCGAGCAAGCGGAACTTTTGCGAAGATGCGGAGATTGCTTTTCCTGCCCGTTCGCGATGTGATTTTGCGTGCTCGCAGGGAAATATATCTCCAACTTGCCCATGCGGTCGCTAATGGGCACGGCCATCTTGCTCATGATGCTTATTTCGAATGACGTGTTCGCGATCGCAATGACGTGTTCCCGATCGCAAACTCTCACGGGATAGCGCGACCGGCTACCAACAATCCAACATCTCGTGGCGCACGTGAACTGATAGGAAAACTCATCTGCGAACGCAGGGACCCAGTAAGTCGCGACCGCGAGAATGCATTTTTAAAGCGCGAACAAGAAAAATACTTCCGTTTCGTGGCAGATTGCAAAAGTTTTTACATTTTCGCGCTCTCTGCATAACGCGAAAATGTCAAAATATCACAAATTCCGCGAGCGGAACAAAATTTACCGCCCAGGCATACTTTTTTCTCTGTTTCTAGATATTCCCATACTTTATTCGACCCACTCAGGCATTTACAGACCTACTTAAAGACCCATTAAGACACATGTATTCACTCACAGTTCCTTTCAGACACTCACTCAGCCACTCACAGATCTATGCAGACACTCACACACCCACTTACATACTCAGTCAGAGACTCACACCTACTCACAGACCCACTCAGCCCCTCATGTCCCAACTCATGGATTTACTCATGCACTCATGCATCTCCTCACAGACCCACTCAGGCACTCACACACAGTGGCAGTGCGTCCATTGGGGCGTTGGGGCGTTGCACCCCCGCCCGCAGCTTCCTCGGCGTCGCTGAACTTAAGTAAACTCTCAGTTTACTTAAGTTCAGAGACCCTGAGGGAGAACTGTCAGTCATGTCAGTCAGTATGACGTTGGACAACCCACCCCCTTCATTGTCTGAAGGGGGTGGGCGGTCTGGCATCATGTTGACTGACAGGCATTGTCTGGGGCAACAGGCAGCAGCACACAAGTGCGCATGAGTGGGGACAGAGGGCGAATTTTTGCACCATGCCCAGTCATGCGCACTAGTGTTTCCAAAGGCTGGCGCATGCCCATTAGGAAACCTCTGTCTCCTAATGGGCAGGCGGGCGGAGCGTAAGCCTGCTCTAAGCCAATCCTGGTGCTGCACCAGCGCCAGGATTTGCTGAGAGGGGTCTTGCCAGCAGTGGTGGGCTGTTCCAGTGTAGCTCACGCAGAAGACGTTAGGCGCCAATGCACCGGACCCGGCTCAGAAGCATACAGCAGAAGTGGCACGGACCCTCCCGGTCAGGTAAGTTTTTCTTACTTTAATTAAATTCCCTCCCCCCCCCCGTGAGACTGAGCTGCGACTGGTTCTATGCATGTAGTCTCTGACTCTCCGGCTCCCTGTTCGCACCCTGCAGCTTCGAGAATTGGAAAATTCTTAGAAGCACGCAGCCTGTGTTATCAGCATTGGATTGATGCCGCAGATGGATTGTGTGCGCGCCAGATAGGACCTCTCTCGTACCTCTGGCTAGCTAAAAGTTCCATGTTTGAAACTACGTTCTCTCCCTAGATAATCCTTTCCACCGCATCTCTGTGAGAGAATCTCTGTGGGAGGTCAGTGGCAATTGGTATAGACAAGGCATGGTCACAGCAGGGTATTCCCTGCTTTCATAGACATCGCAAACGACCCCGTGTCGTTGGGGGAGGGAGGCGCTAGAAGCCAATGAGTGACAGTCAGGATGGGAGGTGGGGTGGGGTGGTCAAGTGAGAAGCACAGGGTTCGGATCATGTGACAGACAGGAGTCAGTGAAGTGGAGTGCCAGGCAGCTCCTGGAGGCAGATAGTGACATACTGAAGGTAGGAGCTAGGAATTGTCAGGTGCGGGGTACAGGAAGTGAAAGCCAGGAGAAGCGGCATGCAGTGTCGGACAGGGAGTGAGATTTGAGCAACAGCTAGTGACGAGACACAGCGGGGCAGTGAGCGGCAGTCAGTAGTGTGGGAAGGGGCAAAGCGAGTGAAAGCTGAAGGAGCTAGAAGAAGGAGGCAAAGAGACGGAGAATAAGAGAAGATGGAGCTGCACGTGGGCGTGAATAATACATTTTCCAACCTCCCTGCATGAGACAGAGACAATAAGAGCTGTTAGACTGACCGTTTACCGTCTCGATTAGTATATTGGTAAAGTAGCCTGTTGGGGTAGTGCAGTTGTGCGGAGATCTGTTTGTAATCAGCAGGCCCCCGGGTTTAATCTTCATAAGACAGCTCAGAGTGTTTACATGCCTGTTGCAGAGTGTGGTGCTAAACCGGCATGTCATGGCTACGAATCCGAGCAGGATAACTCATCTGGTTTAAGCATTTGCTGTAAACGTGCATGTACGACATAAAGGTCACAATACATGTCTGTATTCAGGCAATGAAGGCCCACCGGGTTCCCTGCCGGCTGCAAGGTCTGAAAGTGATTTATAGGCCATAAATCTCGAACCCTTCAGGGCTAAGTCATTCGCATGCGTCTGAGGTTGCTAAAGTGAGTCCCATTGAGAGTGCCAGCAATTAACACCTACTGTTAAATGTCAAGAAACAGTTTAGTTTGTATTTCGCCTGTTATACTAAAATTATAAAACTTCTGTGCTTCACATCAGGGTATTGTTTTCTTCCAATCACGCTAAAACAAACGGTTTCTTTCATTCTTCATGGCATGAAACAACGTGTTTTATTGTACTTAATAATTGGGGGATTTTTGTGCTACTGAACATTGTGATTTCCAAGCACCTTTTAGAATCTTTGCAGGTTGTTCAACACGTTTAAAACTATTCACAGCTTACGCCCAGACAAACCAGTCACACAGATTGTACTGCCGCCTTTTGTACTGGTACCCAGAAGCGGCTGCTTGGGATTTTTATCCGTCGCACCGATGGTATTGATTTCTGCAAGCTGGTGTGCTAAGGTCAGAGACTCTATTTCCACATCTGCCTCGAACATTTTAACCTATTTGCTAATGTATTATTGACAAGGTTTTTTTGCTGTGCTCATACTTGAGCTCTGCGCATTCGGATTCCATTCTGTCGTGATTGATTGTTCAGTAAACCAGTTTAACAACACCTATTTTTATCACTTTTATCTGGCACTGCTGTGGTTCCTTGATAGGAACGTAATTTTAAACTGGTTTAGCATTCCAGTACTTACCCTTATAAAATCACTGACTTTGTTCCTTGAGAGGATATTTATTTTGTGCACCTGTGTCATCGTACAGAGTACGTTTGCTATTTGCGATGCTAACAAGTTGTACATCGACACCATCTCAGTTCCCCCTTGATGCAAGGTGTGATCCTGATACAATCGCATAATGTTTCATATTTGCCAGTGTTTGTAGAGTGATTTGGTATAACCCTGTAGCGGAGAATGGGCAGGAAACAGGCACACTTAAGGGGTTGTACCTGTATTGACTGTTTAACAGTGCACTATTTTATAAGACGTGCAATATGATGATGGAAAAGTAATGGTTGTATTTATTTAAACATATTTTAATGCCTCATTCCCCTAACTACTTCCTGGTTTTTAGAATACAGCGTGGTGTTTCAGAGGTACAATCTTGAACATTTGAGATGGAAGGGGGGGAGGCTGAGTGTCTGACTATTTGTCTGCATTATAATTCCTATTATAAGATCTGTTTGGGTGTCTCTGCTTTACAGTTTCAAGACTGAGATGTGTCTGCTTGTTAGTTGTGTGTTTGTCTGTCTACTTGGCAATCCCAGTAGAGAAGTGTGTGTACACCTGTGAATGAGCATGGGTCTCTGTGGAGCTGGGTGAAGGTACAAGAGCAAAGCTGTGTGAAGTGAGGGGAGGGGAGATGCAGTGACCGATCTATGTTTACTAGGCCCAGCACAAATTGCTTTATTACCCTCCCTGCTTCCTCAAATTTGCTTAAAAATGCACTGTTTGTCCGCTTTTTTTTCAAATTTTTCTTGGGGGAGAACCTCCCCAAACCCCCCCGTAGGTTGTTCGAGCTCGCTCGCCGCAGTTCAGTACGCCAATGTTACGCCTCACCACTTTCAAATGTCACCAGCCGCCACTGCTCACACACCCACTCACAGACCCACTCAGAGACTTACACACTGATTCACAAACCCACTCACACACTAATGCACCCACCTACACATCTACTTAGGCACTCATGCATCAACTCACAGATCCACTTAGACATTCATACACCCCCTCAAATACCCACTCAGAGACTCACACACCTACTCACAGACCCACTCAGACACTCATGCACCCACTCACAGATCTACTCATATCTCACACACTGACTCACAGACCCACTCAGACACTTACACACCCACTCACAAACCCACTCATAGACTCATGCACCTACTCACAGATCTACTCAGACACTAACACACTCACACACAGACCCACTCAGGTACTGATGTACCTACTCACACATCTACTCAGATACTCATGCATTCACTCAGATCCACTCAGACACTCACAAACCCACACACAGACCTCCTCAGAGAATGTCACTCCTACTCACAGACCCACTCAGACTCTAACACACCAACTCACAGACCCACTCAGACACTAATGCACCCACTCACAGATCCACTCAGACACACATTCATCTATTCACCGATCTACTCAAATACTCACATACCCTCTCAAAGACCCACTCATTCAAGCAGCCACCACACTCATGCAGCCATGAACAGACACTCAGACAGTTACGCACCCATTCATAGACCCACTCAGATGCTCACACACTCACTCACAGACCTACTCAGGTACTCATGCTCCTACTCATAGATCCACTCATTCACTCTCTCCCCTACTCACTGACCCACTAACACACTGACACATCTAGTCAGATACTTTTACTATCAAACAGTTGTGAACCCTCTATGTATTTCTGTGTATTGAATGTGTGCATTTCCTTTGTGGATTTGCTACAGATTCATGAAGTTAAAAAATAATGAAAAAAGAGATTCTAGAAGAAAATGAACCAGTGTGTGTAGATGAAATAAAACATAAACAGGATGTCGTATTTTATGTTGTTAAGGAACATCTCTGTGAAAATGACTCTATATATATACCCTTCATGTCAAAGGATACATTGTTGTTATAGATGGAGTCCATGTTGTGATCTCTAAGGAATGCAGAAACAGTTTTACATATTTGCTGGCTTAGTCTATCTGTGGACAGAATTTGTTTGACCACTTCTATTTCTGCTTTTGCCAAATTGGAAAACATCAAGGCAATCTGAGGGAAAAGTGACATTAATTGACCAAAGGTATCATTCATTTGGATTTCCAATACAACCCCAGTAAGTGTGCCTTGGTCATTGCCACCACAGAGCACAAATATGAGGCCTGAGTGTTGGCAATCCACAATGCTTTCAACTAAAGGCAGCAATTGATGTCACTTTAACCCTCTGGCCAATCCAAATAATGTCCACTTTACGGAAAGACCAAGTCCCTGCCATTGCCACTCTTTCTAGCACACTCTGTGGCCCAAAAGACAAAGCTATTACCCACAATCCATACTCTACCCATTTTGAAGACAAGGAGGAATAGCACACAGGAAAAGGCTGGAGCAGAATGAGGCAGTTTCAAAATGAAAGGCTGTTAAAATGGAGGACAGGACCTGGTGATTAGATGGTGTAAGTATGCAGGAACCTAATATTAGGTAGCAATTTTGAAAGAAAAGTGAGTAAACCTGTGATTAGACCCGGAAAAAATAAAAACATGTTACTGTGTTTTGGATATAATTATAGTTCCAAACAGTCAACCACACCTACTACATTTGAATTTGAAGCTAGCATGCTGCTTATAGAATATGGTATGAACTTCTGACCTACTGTTATGAGTGAGTGTTCCAAAGGGGGTTGGTATGGATAGTAAGCTAATCCAGAGTCGGAGAAAATATGAAAGTAAGGTTTTGATTTGCTAAGTACGTCAGCGTTGGTGAAAAAATAATGGTAAAGATTGCCTTTACTGGTTCTTTTGTTCTAAGAGTGATATACTATTCTACTTTAGATGTGAATTTTTGCATAAGAACAGATTTCATGTGATAGTGGCTTTAAAATTTAGAAAGAAAACACAAGGAGATGATGGATGGAGCGCTGAAACTTTTCAGACACTCACCCCCGTCACAAATCTGGGTTGAATCCTTCATTGTTCTTTAGCTCACTTTGCCACCCCAGTTCAGACCCAGCCATATGCAAATCAGTCTTTACCCTGTTCCTCATAGGAACAGTCCAGTGTAGCCCAAACTGCCAAGCCAAGTCTTCCGTGGACCGGAAACAAACATCCTGGGGCCGGTTTAGGGGTAACACCCCTTATCAGCCAGGATTCAAGCTAGGTTGTAGGGTGCTGTCTGAACCATGTTACGAAGGAATATATATTATAAATGTGTATATACAGAAGGGGAATGAGAGCGAATATAACGAAAATCTGGGAATACTAAAAGAAGATATAATGTTTGTGAGTGAATACTATCAGAAGGATGTACTATTGGTGATGGGTGGCTTTAATCATAGATGTAAGGAAATGTTAATATCCTATAATATTGATGTGGCCGATTTTCCTAGTGGAGAGATCTCGCCCCAAGATGTGGCTTTTACACAGTTAATGGGTCATTGGGTATGGTGTGTGTAAATGGGAGAATGCAGACGGATTGGCCAGCAAGGCGTACTTTTGTGAATGGCCAGCAACCCTGCCCGATAGATTATGTGTTTACCCATGCCTGGAGTTTTGGCCTAACTAAACACTTCGAGGTAGCAAAAATTGGAGGCAGCAATCATTACCCACTGAGGTCAGAGTTACATATAACAAGGGGCAAAAAGAGAGAGACGGCACTTCAGGTACACATGGAATACCCTAAATGGCTGACAACCAGCATATCGGAAGAGCATATAGAAAAGTTAAGGGGTATCCCGCAGACTATTCCCTTAGAAGAAATCTCAACTAAAAATGGCAGTGCCTGGTTTGAAAATATAATAAGTAAGTTGGTGGAAAGCCTACGGGTAAAATTTAAAGGAAGTAAACCAGGGTTAGGAAGTAAAAGATCTAACAAAAATGAGTGTCCCTGGTTCGACGAGGAATGCTGTATATCCAAGGCACTTATCAGGCAAAGTGAAAGAAGATTGAGGGCAAGTATAATGTGGAAGCATCATTGACCCTCCAGAAACTAAGGGTAAAATATAAAGCGGTAATTAGGAATAAAAAAGAATTTACAAAGATAGCTGCTGGGCAAATATGTTGGTGGTTATTGAATCCAAAGATGTGAAAGGGTTTTGGAAGCTGGTTCAAGAGAGTGCCGGTTGGAAAATAGGATACCTAGATTGTATGGTCCCTGAAGACGATTGGGTGGGCTACCTGGGAGAAATTTATGGGAAATGGCCAATACAAGATAAGGCAAGTACAATAGCATGGGTACGAGTGAGGGATGATTTAAAAGATTATTTTACCTTCAGCAACATTATGAGAATTATAACAAGTCTGAACCTTACCCGTGCCGCAGGCCCTGATAATCTGCCGGCAGTGATAATAAGAAGACCTGAGTGGAGGGCAGAGCTTTTCACAAAGATGTTTCAGGAGATCTTAGAGTCAGGGATTGTTCCAGAAAACTGGAGAGGAGCCATCATAAGACCAATACATAAGAAGGGTGATTTAAAAGCGCCAAAGAACTACAGGTTACATAATCTCCTGGATATAGGTGAAAAAGTCTTTGCGAAAGTATTATTGGGATTGCTCAGGGACTGGGCTGAAGAAAATCAGATTGTACCCCCTGAACAGGGGGGGTTTAAATCGGGACATTCTATGGTCGACCACTGCTTCTCTCTCTGGTCCATTGCGCGGAAGTCGATTGAGCAGAGGGGAGTTTGTTCTGCTGCTTCGTGGACTTCCACGCAGCCTTTGATCTAGTGGACCGGGAGCTGCTGTGGGAGACTTTAATTGGATATGGTATCCCTAAGGATTTGTTAGGACTGATACAAATTCTCCATACAAATAACTGGGCCCAGATAATCTTAGATACAGAGGGAAGCCTATCTGAAAAAATTGAGATCGGAAATGGGCTTCGGCAGGGGCACGTATTGGCTCCTCTGCTGTTCTCCCTGTTCTTAGCAGATTTGCCGTCAATTCCAGTAATGTAAACAGGGCAAGCCCGAATCAAGATGGAAAGCATATTGCTTGTCTATTATATGCGGATGACCTAGTAATTATGGACCTAACTGAAATTGGCCTGCAAAGGAAGCTAAGTAGGTTCAATGATTACTGTCGCTTGAAAAAACTTGTCGTCAACATAGACAAGACAAAGGTACTAGGATTTGGCAGAAAGAAAATTGGGTTTACTTGGTATCTGGGTGCTGAGAAGCTGGAAAAAGTCGTAGAATATAGGTATCTGGTAATGTGGTTTGAAAGAAGCCTGAAATGGCATACACACCTAGATGCACTAAAGCTGACATCATCAGCATCGGTCAGCGGATTAAAAAAAATTAATACGGCTTATGGCACGATGTCCGATAGACCAGTTTTAAAAGCTTACTCTGTTATGGTTCCCCCTCAGTTTTTGTATGGTGCCAAATTACTTTGTCTGAGTAGCAAATTTGGTTGGGATGCCGAGGAGGATAAAACTTAGAAAAATGTATTGTCATTGCCTAACCCGGCAATGGTCCAGGCGGTGAGACTTGAACTGGGAATTACCTCATGGGGCATTCTAGCTTGCATGGCTTTACTTCATTTCTGGCAGTGTTTAGGAACCGGGGAGATTCTTAAAATATCAAAATGGTGCAAAAACAAAAATGAGAAGAGTGTTTAAAACTGGGCAAAAGAGATAAGAACTACTATCACAAAGGCATGTTGCCTGATGAAAGTTAAACTGTGCCCAAAAACTTACCTGTTGAAAATGGACAAGAGAAAAATTAGGGTGCGGGGGAAAGAAATTTCGCGAGCACAGGATCAAGACTATCTCTTAAATAAAATTTCAGTATATTTTATGGCTCCCGTGTGGAAAAACAAACAATGCTTCCCTTATGTCGATAGGTTACCCTACTGGCATCTACGAAGAGAAATATTAAGGTTAAGAATTGGGGTAAACCCCTGTTACGCAAATAATGGGGTGAAAGGCTCTATGATAGACAATAAGGGAAAATGCACCTGCACTTTGGGAACTTCATGTGACATTTTACATATATTAATGGACTGTCAGAAGCTTTTAGATATTCAAATACAGTTTTTACGACCGATTTGTAAGAAGTATGATATAAAATAGGGCCCAGGCAGTAACCCTTGTAACAGAAATGAGCCATTTAGATATAGCCGTTGCCATCGGGAAATTCATGCAAAGGGTTAAAGCATTTTTAAATGATTTTAGAAATGAAATGTAATGCTATCTGATGCATATGGTCATGGGCAAAGCTGAAAGGGAATTGAGTGTATAATATGATTTCTGATGTTTTTATAATGATGTGAGATTTTAGATGTATTTTTAAGGTATTTGTGTAAAATGTTTGAGTATCTTTTGGTCCAAATAAACGTGAATAAAAACAAACAAGCTAGCCTGGCTGTTGAGGGGTGTTACTCTGAAAACGGTCTGCGAGCAGTAAGAAATATATATATATGGAGGTAAAAGAAAAAATAGAGCATGGATTCCTCCATGAGAAGAAGGTATGTAAATGCTCATCTTTTAAGCCAATACTATTATATGTCAGTGGCCAAGCTGGCACTGGGAACAGCTTTTTAATTGAAATTCTCACCACTAACCTACAGTGGACTACAAACTCAAGTTGTTCATGTGTAGTAACAGTACTGAACTGGATTAGCTGCACACAACATTAAATGAGTTACTTTACATCGACTACCAATGCTACCTCTAGACCATGACAACAAACTGAAGACACTGACACTTTTAATCATCGATGAGGTGACCATGGTCTCAAACTTAATACTTGCCTTGGTACACTTGAGAATGCAACAGATTTCAAAAACAGAGTATGACCTGTCGTTTTGAGGAAAGCACTTAATTGTTTTCGGCCACCTGCTACAACTTACCCCATCAAAGGACAGCCTTCTCCATGAAGAAACTCAGAATTCCTTGGGAAGTTTTGGAATAGTAAACATTTGGCTAAACTTCAAAGACAAGGAACTACTTAGGAATGTGTAGCAATCATTTGACATTGAATACAGAAATATTCTCTGGGACATTATAGTAGGAGATTTCATAAAGGGGGAAAATGTCAATTAGAAAGTCGACTTGTTAAGAAACTGTTTCCCATAACCAAACCTGCAGCAGAGCTAGTGTTTAGCTTCATTGAAGAGGTAAAATTGATTGTCTGCCTAATGCCTATACCCCAAGAGTGCTCCTGTTTTAAGAAAGAATTACTAAAATTGGAGAAAGAAGAAACTTTGAAACTTACAGCTATAGGCAAAATAAAACACCTGGGTGTGACAGTATTCTTAAATTAAAAACTACAAGTGAAACTGGATTCATTGGAAACGTCTGTTTCCAGAACTGCAGGATTAGAGATATCTTTAAGAGTTTGCAAGAATTGTAGAGTAATTTTGCATAGAAATTTAAATCTTGAGGAATGATTAGTAAATGGTGCTAGAGGTCAAGTGATTGATTTCATTAAAGTTCCACAAAGGAATGAGGTTGAGTACTTAGTAATACAATTTTATCAGATTAATGGCTTAAAGCAGATTGGTAGGTGTATTGTAGTTTTTTGCTTGTAAAAGACTTGTATGTTTGTAGATGCAGCATTTATTAATATTTAAAGTCATGTTTTTAAAGAAGGTATGATATATGCAGTGTTATCTTGAGTTAGAACATTGTCCGGTTTGGTTTTGATTGAATTTGGTGACAACATAGTAAGTGCTGATGCAAGTTGTTTCAAACAGTACAATCAGTTAAGAAGTGTATATGCTTCTCATTTAGGACAGTATCTCATTAATGAAAAATTGATAATCTGTCCAAAGCAAAAGCTTACAAAGAATTGCATAGGTATAGCTAAAAAGAAGGAGAACAAGGAATCTGATAAGAATGTTAAAATAAAGGAGGGGGTGCGCAGGGCCCCCTCCTAGGATTCTTTGACCCACAGGGACAACCACCTCCCCGGGCTTTATTTACATATTGGAGGGGGCTGCACGGACCCCCCTCCATGGGTTTTTTTGAGCCCGGGGTCCAAAGTAATGGAGGGGGGCAACACTGACCCTCCTCTATTAACTCTTTAGAGCCCTTGGGACCACCACCTCCCTTGGGCTTTGAACAAATAATTCACAGGCAGCCACGTGGACTCCTGCACCTAGGGAACAACCATCTCCCCCGAGCCAGCATTTAAAAAATATGTGGGCAGGCCCCCTCCCAGGCCATATATGGCCTTTGGGACCACCACCTCTCTGGGGCTGGCCTGTAAATTGTAAAGAAGGAGGGGTGCATGGCCCCACTTCTGGAGCCATTAATGGTCCTGGGGAACGCAACCCCCCCCCCCCAGGGACAGCAAATGCTATGTCCCGGGGTGCCCACGTCCAGGACATAGGTGTTTGCTTTTGCTTGGTGGGAGCTGACAGCTCAAGCGGTTCAAGAAGTTCCAGTGGTCGGAAGCTGTCAAAGTGCTCCCACTTGCTGGAAGCAGAAGTTTCATCTCTTTCCCTGCCTGCAGACATGCAAGCAAGGAAACAGAGACAAAACTATAGCTCTTGCAGGCTGGGAGCTGAATTTCCAGCAGCTCCCTGCCTGCAGGAGCAATGCTGTCTGCCGCAGGAGGTGGGAAGCCGGCTGGGACTGAGGGGGCCTTAAGGCTCCTACCATGGTCCTCTTACTGCACACTTGGGGCCTCGTCTGGGACCAGGGCATCCAGAGACACATGGCCGTGCACAGGAGGATGTGGTCCTGGAGGTCGAAATAAGCCCTGGGAGGGGGGCCGCATTGTCCTCCTCCCCTTCCAGTTCAGGCCAGGCCCCCAGGGGAGGGAGTCCCCGGGGGTGAAATGAGCCACTGCACTCTAGAATCTCGTCCCATAATGCTTTGCAGGGCAGTTGGTTGGGATTGTATTTTTGCCCATAACTGTGCTTGGGTTGGTCCTAAAAGGATGGGACCACCACCGAATCATTCAGCATGATGTGCTCTTTGTGTTCAAGGCATTTGCTTGGTTCCCTCCCTAGGTTAGACAGGACCCCAAAATCATCACCTCTCTCACTGCTTGCTATATTTTCATTTTCAGTTTTGTGAGATGACTATATGAATTTTAGCATGTAAACTTACTTGTTGTTTTACCAAAGCTGTGTGAGGTTTCTGTTTTATTAATTGGGAAGTAACAGAATGGGGTTACGGAGTGGAGTTTCACTGAGTTTTTGTTCAACTCCGCGGAATTCCGTGTGGTGGTACTCCACCAACTTCGCAGGGGACTGAATCGGGTCCACTACTTAGATGATTTCCTATTCATATGGGTGGCTGGAACATTGGAATGCGCCGAACTCCTGCGCAAGTTTGTGGACATGACAATGGAAATGGGAGTACCACTAGAAAAGGATAAAACAGAGGACACAACGATCAGATTGTCTGCAAATCATAAACAACCTACGGCAGCAGAAAAAGGCGACTAGGTGAAGTACAACAACTGCTATGAAAATTGAACTTCCCCACCAGGGTAATACAGTCAGGGCGCCCCTTTGCGAGATGCTTGGCCTGGCTGACCAAGGGTTTATCACAGAAGCACCACAGGGTCCGCCTTACACAAGGTGTGAGGGAGGACCTGGGACAATGGGAACAGTTCCTGACCAATGTTAATGGCACTCTTATACGGCGGGAGCCATGGGTCCTGGCTGACCAGCTAGAACTCTACACGGACAATGCGGGGGCCATGGCTTTGGGGCTATCCCAGGGTCAGCATGGACCTCAGAAGCCTGGCCAGCCAGGTGGTCCCAGAATGGGACTAGCGGCATCATAACCCTGTTGGAACTTTTCCAATTATAGTGGCATTTACCATATGGGCCTATAGAATGGCAAACAGGCAGATAATACTATGGTCAGACAACCATGCGGTGGTGAAAGCCATCAACCTAGGTACAGCGAAATGCCCGGACGTGGTCAAACTACTGCGTACGTTAGTGGAGTGCCAGCTCACAGCAAACATAGCGGTTAGGGCAAGGCACATTGCAGGGCTAGGCAACTCAGTGGCTGATTCCATTTCTCATTTCCAGTGGGCAGGTTCAGGGACCTCGCCCCGGAGGCAGACCAAGTCATAACACCAGTGTCAGAGGGACTATGGGAATTGGTGGACTCAGGATGAGAACATTGTTGGACAATGCGCTTGCCCCCAAGTTGGAGAACCACTATCGTAAGTGTTGGGTCACCTTTGCCACTGTGACAGGCAGCGAAGGGTTACAAAGAGTAGGGCCAGATGAGGTTACCAGATTTATCGAATGGGCAGTCCAGGAAGGGAAAACCAGATCCTGGGCCCAGATGCATCTGAACGCAGTTGCTTACTAGAGCAAGGTGGTGACAGGGAAGGATCCCATGGGTCCTTTTGCTGCAGGATGGCCATGAAAGGTTGGGGTAGACTGCAGCCTAGAGCAGGGGACAGCAGGAGGCTCATTGATTTTCGAGTTTTTCAAAGGGTAATCCTCGCGCTAGAGGAGGTGTGCGACAGAGAGCAAGAGACTAAGCTTTTCAAGGCGTCTTTCGCGCTCACCTTCTTTGGGGCATACAGGGTCAGCAAGATAGTGGCCCCGGCTAGTCGAACCCCGGGGACCGCTTGCTTACACAAAGCAGACGTGGTGATATGGGCAGGAAACATGGTAATACGCCTGCGACGATTAAAAGCGGATCAGGCTGGCAAGGGGAAGTACACCAGGATCGATGGTATCAGGCACAAGTGTTGTTGTTCAGTGTGCCTGGTGCAAGAGAATGTCCCGGAAGGTGGGCCAGCTCAGGCCGCCCTTTTTACGCATGGGGATGGGTCATGTCTCAACCGTTTTCAGTTCATAGCAGTCATGCACAAAGCATTAGCTAAGGCGAGGTTCCCGCCTAAGGAGTTTGGGTCCCACTCGTTCCGCATGGGGGGGCAACCATGGCAGCAGGGCTGGGGTCGGAAGAAATCAATGTGGTAGGGTGTTGGGCATCGAGCATTTTTAAACGGTACATACGCCTCTCAGTTTACTAAGCTTGTCTCTCTTCCGCCCTCCCCCCTTATATAGGTCCACCGGAAGGTCACAATAGGGTGTGGATCGTGGGGCACTCCTACATCACCCAAGCGCAACAGTGGGCAGTGGCGCCTCGGGAGTGGCTGGGCCAATCTGGGATGAAATGGGACCAACTACTCCAGACGGTGCAAAGGGTGCTGCAGCAGGTCCATGGGCTGGATGCGGTAGTGGTCCACCTGGGGGGCAATGACCTAGCAGCAATGGAGAGGAGAGGCCTGCTGGAGAAAATGATGACGGATTTAGCATGGCTCACCAGGTTTATCCACCCGGCGGAAGTAATTTAGTCAGAAATAGTGGTGCGCAGGGCATGGACGGGGGCTCGAGAGCAGTCGAAAAGTCCAGCTGAAAATTGAACAATACCATGGCAAGAATATGCAGGGCCAACAGCTGTGGCTTAGAAAGGCATGGGTTCATTAAACTGGGGTCCTCAGGGTACCATCTGGAAGATGGGGTACACCTGACAGTGGAGGGGATGGACATGTTCATACTTAACATAGTGGGCGTCTTAGAACAGCTGGGTTTCTCGTCAGCAGGACAGGAGGAAATTGGAGCTGCCTCCGATCGGGGAACCGTAGGCAGTGTGATGGTAGAAACCCAAGAAAATACCCTAAAGAAAATAGTTGCATTAGGGAGACGAGCTGCTCACACAAGTGTCCTGGGGATGCCTCATGGCAGGGGCACTGAGTGAGCGAGTGACAGCACACAGATTCAGAGTAGATGAGATGCTCCACAGGGTCCTTGGGATGCCACACGGCAGGGGCACTGAGGAGCAGGCGAGTGGCCAGCAAGGGTGCAGAGCAAGCGGAACGGCACTTGCAGCCCGGGCCCACTAAATTGGTAGCAAGGGAAGCCTGGAACCATGAGCACAGGGATCTTGCCTAAAGGGGCACCTCAAACAAGGACAGTGCTGTCATTAAAAGGGGAACAGCAACAAATGCTAGAGGACAATTCACGCTGTTAAAGTAACATGATGTTTATGAATGACCAAACGTAAGTTGTGAGATGTACAAACCATGTTAATAAACTGCGGCCTTTCTATGCACCATATCATGTTGTCAAGAAGATGATTGTTGGGGAAAGGGAAGCAGTGTGTTTTGGAACCAATGGGCGAAATGGGATAGGGAGAGTCGCCCTTGGGAGGGGTTGAAACACGGGCCGTAGGTGAAGCCGGACTCCGTAGGGGCTCTTGGTAAACGCCGCATGGGACGGGAGCCCTCCGCCAGTATATCCTGCGAAAGTGGGGGCGCCCCAGATTGGTCGCCCCACAAAGTGCCACTAGCCACCCATTCAGAGAGGAGGGGGGCTAGCCACCAAGGGGTTCATAAGGGGGAAGCAAACCACCTCTTAGCATAGGAACCCCTCCAGAAGAATGGGTGACCCACCCACCCACACCAAAAGGAAGCAGGTGTCTCAGCAGCATAGTAAGGGGGAGGGTAAAGTCGAGGGCGGTAGAAACCCAAGAAAATACCATGAAAAAAACTGTTACGTTAGGTAGACAAGCTTCTCACACAAGTGTCCTTAGGATGCCTCACAGCAGTGGCACTGAGTGAGAGAGTGACAGTACACAGATTCAGTGTACATGAGATGCTCCACAGGATCCTTGGGATGCCACACGACAGGGGCACTGAGGAGCAGGTGAGTGGCCAGCAAGGGTGCAGAGCAAGCGGACTGGCACTTGAAGCCCGGGCAGGTCCTAACGGATGCCCACTAAATCGGTAGCAAAGGAAGCCTGGAACCGTGAGCACAGGGATCTTGCTTAAAGGAGCCCCTCAAACAAGGACAGTGCTGTCATTAAAAGGGGAACAGCAACAAATGCTAGAGGACAATGTAGGCTGTTAAAGTAACATAATGTTTAAGAATGAACAAACGTAAGTTTCTGAGATGTACAAACCATGTTAATGAACTGCGGCATTCTATGCACCAAATCATGTTGTCAAGAAGATGATTATTGGGGGAAGGGAAGCAGTGTGTTTTGAAACCAATGGGGGAAAAGGGGAAAGGGGTGGTCACCCCTGGGAGGGGTTTGTGTCCCAGCGCAAGGTAAAGAACAGGATAGTGCCATATCTTCGCAGATATGGCGCTTTCCTGCTCTGATCCCTGTCAGGCAATGCAGTGCAGTAAGTCTGGGTGCTGCGCTGCTTTATGTCAGATTTTTGTAAATCTTTACCTGCTTTTGTAAGAGGTGGAAACCGCAATCTCATACCTAAAGCCAAGAGCAAGCGGCCCTCAGTGACTCTGTTCACAGTCTGTAGAAGGCTGTGCTAAACCAGACGCCCTTCCATTGATGATCTTTCCTGGAGCAAAGGCTGCCCACACTGAGTGAGACAGAGAATGAGTCCTATTTGCAGAGTTTGGATCTAGGCCTGTGAGAAGGTGCCCTCTTGATACTGACATTTGGTGAGAACAATGCCACTGGAATTCGCATGAGAATACACGTGGCATTATGCAAATTTATATATCAAAAGAAATACCGTGCCTCAATCAAATATAATTTTGCATAAAATATAAATATATGAACAAAGGCACAGTCATGTAATATAAAAATGCTTATAAAAAAACCCACAAATATTATATCTGTATATTAAGTATAAACAACCACCGGCAAAATGCCATATGCCATACATCATGACACAATTTTGTGTATATATATATATATATATATACATATATATATTCACTGAAAAAACCATAGGTTTCACACATGTTATAGTTAGCGGAAATTTTACTGATAAAAAACCAATGAAATTCCCCCGTTATAGTTAGTGCAGGCAACTATAACTCACGCGACCGCAATCCTCTGCTGATGCTAATACTGTATTTAGACACTTATTTGCCCATGTCTTCTTCCATACATTTTTAGCTATACATATATTACAAATATTTTTTTTTCATAAAGACACATATGTCATCAGCAGAAGATTGCGGTCGCGTGAGTTATAGTTGCCTGCACTAACTATAACGGGGGAATTTCATTGGTTTTTTATCAGTAAAATTTCCGCTACAGAGTATACCTTTTGGAGAGATGCTGCACCTTAAACGCATATGTAGCAACCCTAAAGTTCTCAAACAAGCTCAGACAGCCAGCAACAGCAGATTTCTAGCTAGAGGATACTCTCTAAAATGTATTGAAACTGCTATTAAAAAAAACAATGATCTAGACAGAGTAACCCTTCTCAAAATCAAAGATAAACCAAAACAGATGGAAGACACATTCAGATTCATCTTCAGTTTTAGCAAACAGGGAAGATTCCTGATGAATTTAGTTAACAGAAACTGGCCAATAATATTGGGAGATCCAATTATTGGTCATTTACTCCCTAAAAAGGCTGCTATTACATTTCGCAGAGCTCCATCTATGCGCGATTCTTTGGTCAAAAATGATTTAGAGAGTGTAACCCAGGGTACTTGGCTTAGTCAACGAAAGGGATTCTACAGATGCAAATCTTGTAAAGCATGCCAACAGGGCATTAACTCTATTGCATTCAAAACACCATTCAAAAACGAAGAAATCCCGATAACTAAGAACCTAACTTACAAAAAGGATCATGCCATCTATGTGCTGGAGTGCCCCTGTGGACTCAGATATGTAGGAAGCACTATCCTTCAGGGACACAAGAGGGTGCTTCAGCACATAAGAGCAATCAAGAATCTCGATCAGACATATCCGGTTGCAAGACATTTTGAAGACCAACACAAGTCATATCCCACTCTTTTGAAATATTTCATAATAGACAGCATTCCATACAAAAAGAGAGGTGGTGACCGTGTCAGAGCCCTTAGACAACTTGAGACCAGATATATTTTGAATTTAGATACTAAGTATCCGAATGGTCTCAACCAAACAGAAGACTTATATACTTGTCTATAACTTTCTGCCACATTTCCCATTCGTCACAACACGTCAAAAAAACATCAATATAAACACTATTACAGGGCAATTCGATGTCTTTTCCAACCAGACTAAAGGGAACAAAGAGAAGAGAACAGTATACTACAGAATATTATGTTCTTCCACTGTCCTTCCCCAAGCCGCACCTCATATTTTATCTATTTATTTACACATCGGGTTTTAGGTACACACATTTTAGTATCAAATTATGGTAAAGGTTTAAGCACTTAGCACTTTATTCATGTTCGCACTTGCACTATTTTACATGCAATCAGCGGAGTGTTTGTTGGCAATCACAGTCAAATACATCTTAGCAGATTTGCTGAAGCACTAGTATAATGGTTTTTTATTTCGATACAAACCTGCCTTAGGTATTTATACCTGGACGTTGTCTTTTTTCGTTTCCTTTCTTATTTTAGAAAATCAGCGATATTTATTGTTTTTAATCTTATTTATTACAATGAGATTTTTAAACATAACTGATTTTTAGGAAAACAGACTTATTATCTAATGGACGTATATAACTCTATTTGTTTTTATACATATCCTATTGATTACTGTGTAGCAAATTCCAATTGAGAAACTTCCAAAATTGAAGAAGCCACTCACGGCGTGTTACCCATCATTTATTAGCAAGACAGCATTTCCGAAACAACTTCACAGACACAGTTCGGTCTGCCTTATATCCTTACGCATTTCAGGCGTTCTTTCGTCCTTGTTCACAGGAAATGGTTCACGAGGAGTTACAGCGGCAGAAGTGCTTTGCACTCATGGTGACCTTTTTAAATCCCGCCCTGTGGGACACGCCATGAGTGGCTTCTTCAATTTTGGAAGTTTCTCGACTGGAATATGTAGCTGTTCTTCCAGGTCACGAAGATGCCCCCCTGCGGAAGTGCAAGTCTGGCGTTGTCACGATTACGGTGCTGATGGAATGGCGTGTATGTTGGCAAGACAAAATACAGGATGTAAAACAACATCGTGAGTATGCAGTAACCCAATGTGGAACTTTGAATTATGTGAAGGGGACTAAGCAACGGCACCCACTAAGGCATGAATGCATAAAAACGTTATTAACCACAATGCACTGAGCAGCTACGCCCACAGGCCTGTGGGACACGCCGTGAGTGGCTTCTTCAATTTTGGAAGTTTCTCGATTGGAATATGTAGCGGTTCTTCCAGTTCACGAAGATGCCCCCCTGAGGAAGTGCAGGTGTGGCGCTGTCACGAATACGGCGCTTATGGAATGGCGTGTATGTTGGCAAGACAAAATACAGCATGTAAAACAACATCGTGAGTATGCAGTAACCCAAAGTGGAACTTTGAATTATGTGAAGGGGACTATGCAACGGCAGCCACTAAGGCATGAATGCATAAAAACTTTCATAACCACAATGCACTGAGCAGCTACGCCCACAGGGCGGGATTTAAAAAGATCACCATGAGTGCAAAGCAATTCTGCTGCTGTGACTCCTCGTGAACCATTTCCTGTGATTAAGGGCGGAAGAACGCCCAAAACGCGTAAGGATATCTGGCAGACCGAACTGTGTCCGTGAAGTTGTTTTGGAAATGCTGTCTTGTCAATAAATGATGGGTGACACGCCGTGAGTGGCATCTTTAATTATGGAAGTTTCTTGATTGGATTATGTAGCGGCCCTTCCAGGTCGCGAAGATGCCCCCCTGCGGAAGTGCAGGGCTGGCGCTGTCATGAATACGGCACTTATGAAATGGCGAGTATGTTGGCAAGACAAAATACAGCATGTAAAACAACATCATGAGTATGCAGTAACCCAATATGGAACTTTGAATTATGTGAAGGGGTCTAAGCAACGGCAGCCACTAAGGCATTAATGCATACAAACTTAATAACCACAATGCACTTCGCAGCTACGCCCACCGGGCAGGATTTAAAAAGATCACCATGAGTGCAAAACACTTCTGCCGCTGTAACTGCTCGTGAGCCATTTCCTGTGATCAAGGGCGGAAGAACGCCAGAAACGCGTAAGGATATATGGCAGACCGAACTGTGTCTGTGAAGTTGTTTTGGAAATGCTGTCTTGCCAATAAATGATGATGGGTGACACGCCGTGAGTGGCTTCTTCAATTTTGGAAGTTTCTCGATTGGAATATATATATATATATATATATATATATATATATATATATATATATATATATATATATATATATATAGATATATATATATATATATATATATATATATATATATATATTCACTGAAAAAACCATAGGTTTTACAGACGTTATAGTTAGGAGTTAGCATTTAAAAAAACATAGAAATTCACTAAAAAACCATAGGTTTCAGGGACGTTATAGTTAGTTGGACATTTGACTCATATAAAACCAGAGAAATTCGCCTGTTACAGTTAGTTCAGCTAACTATAACTCGCGCGCCCGCAATGCAATGGTGATGACGTCACATATTACATCACTCATGACATGGTCAGTGACATCACTCATGACATCACTGATGACATTTCAAATGCCATCATTGATGACATCACTGATGACATCAACCAGTGAATGTGTGTTTCTGTAATGTTGAAATATTTTTCATATATATCTATGCCAAGGTGTATTGAAGAAAGAGTGAATTTACAAGTCCCTGAATGGAATATTTAGTAGGTGCGTGACTGACTGTATAAGTGTGTGATTGAACATGTGTTACTAAATATATGGGTTTGTGACTAAACTGTGTGAAAGTCTGTCTTAGTGTCTCAGTTGGTGGATAAGCGGCTGCATGGGTTGGTGAGTAGCTACATGAGTGTCTATATGGGTTATTGATTTGTTGTCTGAGTATCTGTATGAGTGCCTGAGTGTCTGTGTGGGTGGGTGGGGGTGTGTGTGACTCTGTGCATACATGTCTGAGTAGATGATTCACTGGTTGTATGGATTCAAAAGTATATCTGGGAAGGGCTGTATGGGTGAGTTACTGTGTGTATGGGTGTGTTGGTGAGTGAATGAATGTCTCACTGGTATATGTGTGAGTAACTACATATGTTTTAAGGCAGTATGTGTGAGTGTTGGAGTATATAAATGACTATACGTGAGAGTAAGTTATTTGAAGTGTGGGTGTATAAAAGAGTGTTTGCTTGTATCAATGATTGTATAAGACAGTAATTATGTCTTAGTATCTGCATAAATAGGTGATGTGGTGTGTGTATAAATAACGCAGTTGATGTGAATAACTGTATACATGAGTAAATGGGTATGTGATTGATTCTTTGCATGACTGACTAGGTGTGTGAGTAACTCTATGGATGAATGGCGAACTGTGACTGTATGTATAGGTGTATGAGTGCATATTATAGCACTGTATTGATGAGTAGCTGTATGTATAAGTGAGTGGATGGAAGTGTAGACCTAGGAAATAGTGGGTGGTATGTAGTATCTGGCATTGTTGTGTGTATTGTTTCAAAAATAGTAGTTGGTATTTTAGAGTGCATGTATCAAAGTTTATATTAGGCCATCAGTATGTGCATCCGATTATTAGGTGGATGATGTCATCATTGATGTCATTTGAGATGTCATCAGTGATGTCATCAGTGATGTCACTGACCATGTCATGAGTGATGTAATATGTGACGTCATCACAAGTGCATGGCGGGCACGCGAGTTATCGTTAGCTCAACTAACTATAATGGGCAAATTTCTCTGGTTTAATATGAGTCAAATGTCCAACTAACTATAACGTCCCTAAAACCTATGTTTTTTTCAGTGAATTTCTAAGGTTTTTTAAATGCTAATTCCTAACTATAACGTCTGTAAAACCTATGGTTTTTTCAGTGAATTTCAAAGGTTTTTAAATGTTAATGTCATACATTAATATTTATAAAACCTATATTGTTTGTAATATTTTGGAAGTCTATTATCCTTTTTTTTTTATTTGATAAATATGTAATGTTTTATATCTTCAAAAAAAAGTATGTATATCGTTTTTTTTTTGTTTGCTTTTTTAGAAAACTGAAGTCCCGTACCGGTAGTGTACCAAGCTCCATCAGCATGCAAATCCTATCTGCCATATTGCTAAACTTGTATGGGATGCGCATTTCGTATCCGACGGGTTTGTGGCACCACGTCTGTGTAACATCATATACGTATGTGGTCGCGCCAGCTGCTACTTTGGTATGCGACATGTATGCAGTACCAAGCTGCGCCTTACGTCATGTACATATGGGGTCACGCCCGCTGCACGTTGCGTATGTGATGAGCGCATGCTGACAGGCCCTGTGTTATGTTATAAACGTATGATGTGGCCCCGGGAACGCCATTCCATCATTTTGTTTGTCTCAAAACTATATCTAAATAAGTTTAAAGTGTATATGAGAACATGCGATAATCTAAACTATTTTAAACATTTATATATTTCTAACTATACTAAACTTATATTATGGTATTATTTTCTCAAAATCGCGTCGGGTGCGGCCTCCTTACGTGCTCAGTGCGCGATTGCCATGTGACCTTAAAGAAAAGCATTTGATTGGTTCATAACATTTCCCATTGTAACAGTTGGAGGACCCCACCCATTTTAGTCATTCTCTCTACAGCGTTTGATGAGAGACTCCTCTTCTGCTTAGAGAGCTTTTTTGAAAACCTTTGGCTATGTACACATATCTGACACTACACACATGCAACCATCATCTTCATCAATATTCATGCTCTGTAAAGTAGCCTTCCACCTGTGATAGCCATGCATCTAAAAGCTACATAACAGAACTTTTCCCCTCTGCCAGAGGTAACATGGTTGCATACGCTGTCCACAGCACAATGTAATGTGGTACGGCCCAGGGGCAGTATCATGCATAGATAATGAACACACGGACACAGATAGATAGTGGAAGTGGGTACGGGCACGTGCGCTCGACTCCTTTTTATTACCAGGGTAACATATCCAGTGACGTCTATGCTGGATGCGTGTGGGGTGAGTGTAAACCAGCCCTCAGGGAATGGTTGCTGCTAGCATCAACTACAACAGTAATCATTGGAACACACACAGAGATTCAATAATAAAAGGGTCAATAGTTTGTGCTGCAGTAAGGTAGGGACACTAGATGTGAAATAATACAGAAAAGATTCTATTGTAAAAGAACCATAACTTGTGGTATACTGAGATACAGGCAGTAGATCTGAAATAATACACAAAAAGATTGTATTATTTAAGGGTCCATCAGGTCTAGTGCACTTAGAGAGCCACATCAAAAGCATTCAGCATGTGCACAGCCAGCGATGATGCATGCTGCGGGTGGGCCGTACTAGGAGTAATATCTGTTGCCTACAACACTACATCATCTGCAATAGCGACTCGATCAGAATTGTAAACACTGCTGTCTGCAGTGTAGGCCAGAGAGCGGTCAGCAAGGGCCCACAGCTACGTGGCGTTGACTTGAGCTACCCAGTGTGCCGTATGCGAAGCAACAAAAACCATGTGCAGACCCTGTGATGATACGTATGCGTGGTACGGACACAGCGCACTGGAGCAATGTCTTTTGCCTACAGGACTGCGTCATCTACAATAGCGACTCGATCTGGATTGTGAACACTGCTGTCTGCAGTGTAAATTGAAGGCAGTAGTGAGCAATCTTCCATGAATACTTTTTCTCACTTCCTCTTCACAGAATACAACAACATAAATTACACAAAACTCTGCAATAAATAAATCAAAACAATTCGAATTGCGATCCCTGCTGTCCACTGTGTACACTGTTATTCAGTGTTCTTTACCACTACCAAGAAGAATTTCGTCATTGTACTACACCTATAAGTCATTTTAAAAAACTTCTTCAAGCAAGTATGCTAAAAGGCTTTTGTGTATATTTCAATAGACATTGTAGTTAGTTGCCTACGGGATTCTGTAATTAAACAATCACCACTCGATCTGAATTGTGAGCCCTGCTGACCGCAGTGTAGGCCAGAGGCAGTGGTCATTAACGCCTCACAGCCACGTGCCGTTGGATTCGGAAGCACGCAGTTGGTTGCACCTGATCGGAGGGGGTACACACAAATCATCACAAACTTTAACTTCTGACATCCTCAATCACAGAATCAAGACCCCGTTTCACTGTTCCGACCTGCTGTACCACGGTGTACTCCACCCACTGCAGTCATCCAAGCCCAATTATCCTGTGCAGCACTTAGCTACGGAAGCACAGAGTCTGATGCACCTCAACGGAGGGAGTTCTGTGAAAACTAAGCAGCACGTAATATTGTACATCGTCCATTTTGGGATCAAGACACCGTTCCACTGTTGGGACCTAGAGTTGGTTGCACCTGGTCGAAGGAAGTACCTTCATCTCCACTCTCACATACAGTTCTAACATCGTCCATTGTGGGATCAATACCCCGTTCCACTGCTCAGACCTGCTGTACCATGGTGTACTCCACCGACTGCAGTCACCCAACCCCAATAATCATGTGCAGCACTTAGCTATGGAAGCACAGAGTCTGATGCACCTCAACGGAGAGAGTTCTGTGAAAACCAAGCAGCACGTAATATCGTACATCGTTCATTTTGGGGTCAAGACACCATTCCACTGTTGGGACGTAGAGTTGGTTGCACCTGTTCTAAGGGAGTACCTTCATCTCCACTCTCAGATGCAGTTCTAACATCGTACATTGTGGGATCAAGACCCCGTTTCACTCTTCGGACCTGCTGTACCACGGTGTACTTCAGAGACTACAGTCACCCAACCCCAATGATCATGTGCAGCAATTAGCTACGGAAGCACAGAGTCTGATGCACCTCAACGGAGGGAGTTCTGTGAAAAACAAGCAGCAGGTAATATCAGACATCGTCCATTCTGGGATCAAGACACCGTTCCACTGTTGGGACCTAGAGTTGGTTACACCTGGTCGAAGGGAGTACCTTCATCTGCACTCTGAGATGCATTTCTAACATCGTCCATTCTGGGATCAAGACCCCGTTCCACTGTTGGTACCTGTTGGACGTGTATATCAATAAGAGAGTGACCCCTTGTCCGGTTAAAGGGAATGGGGTACTAATCACACTTTATATAGTAACAATCCCTCTGTTAAGACACAATGGTACAATACTGATACCAAATAACAAACAATTATATTGAACTATGACCAAATGTTTGTCACATTTATTATATAAAAAAACATACATGTATTTCATTAAAATCAATAATACATTTCACAAGACACATTAAAACACATTGTTCACACTACTAAAGAATTATCAATTCATGTACACATAACAACCTGTTATGAGCCCGCATAACAGAAAACAACAGAAGACAATGCACTTTGTCATATGTTACACATCCTATTGGGTCATAAATGTATATCCGCAGTTTGTGATATATCAGACACAATTATATCTACAAAAAAGGCCACGGTTGTCCCTCGGATTGTGTTTTCAATTGCGTCGACGCGTTTCGATGGTTTTTCTTATAAGGCCATCTTTTTCAAGACAGATTATAGGCTCAGATCCTCGTCTATTATACTCGGACCTGTGTCACTATGCTCCGTTTGCTTTAAACTATACTTCGTATCTTCTTATTAAGTTTCGTTTTTAAGCGTTGTATATCCTCATACGTCTTATGTAGGATTTCGAAATATTATTTGGCTTGATTTACGGGGTTAATTTACTTGATTTGTGTTGTTCAGCTGGGCGGCGGTAGTCCGTTAAAATTCTCCCTCAATGCGCGCCACCTTATGGCCTCTGTTTTCTTGGCGTCCTGTGCGGAAGTACTGCTGTCTCGTCTCCCCTGTTGGACTACTGTGTTAGTATTATACAGAGCACTCCACGGTGCTGGGCCTCAGGCTGGGCGCTGTCTGCCTGTGTCGCGGTAGCCAGCATTGATCTCAGGAGCCTTCCCAGATTGCAGACCTCGGCCCAGGAGCTTCTGCCGGCACATGGTGGGCCCTCTTTCACATACGACGGTGTCGAAAGATGAACTGTGGGGCATATGTGCGTCGCAGCGACCATGACGGTTTCTGGGTAGCAGCAGGCTGAGAGCATTATTCCCGCAGCCACCTTCGCTCACAGCGTCAGCCTCGTGGCGGTGTAAGCTGCGCAGACCTGACAGACATGTTCGCTATTCCAGAAGAACCACACCCAGAGAAACATGCCTTTTATTAATACCCCTACGCTAGCCTTGCGTACGCCGAGCCAGCTCACTACTCTAAAGATTTGGGGGGAGGGGGCACGTATGCGCTATGTTTTTGTAATCTTCCCTACTGACTGTACTATCATGGTTGCCTCCACTGTCCACTTCACTCAATAGACCATCAGTGTATGTTGACATGTACATGTCTGTGCTCTGCATACTCAAGTCTGTCCGGCACATCCCCTCAACACTTTGCATTGTATACTTTTATAATCGAGAATCACTTGCCACCTTCGCACATACTTTGCTCCCATCTCTCCCCGCATTCAGGCCAACTCCCACAATCAGACCAACATTCACACAGCTTTCTAACAGCAGTTATCTGGTTCTTAATAACATGGACTGCTACGCAATGTGAGCTGGCATACCGTATGTCCTTACTGTTTCAAACCGGATAACTTCCTCTGGCAATCTCTATTCCCACCCACACAAAGTAACTCCCAAAGTTCAACTTGGCCTTCAATACCTACTTTGAAAACAGGTTTTATTAAACGGAGCAAACTGAAAGCGCTTTTGTTTCAAACAGAAGTGTCCCTCACTTCTGCAAAAGTAATTTATCGACTGCAGATAGCACGAACTTCAAGTAAAATACACTCCCTTTTAAATACGAACCTCCCATTACACTTTGTGAATTGTTGCACAATTTTCAACACACCTGACATTTATGATCTGGCACACTTTTTTAACACTGTCTCCTTCAGCCTTCTCACAGGCTTTCAAACTGTTTTTAGTCTAATACCAGATTTCATTCATTCGATCATCTCTGGAAGAACAGCAACAGTGCCCATAATTCTCGCTCTGTTTGCGGCCAACCTACTACTATTTTAGCTTGTTAAAAATGGCTGCGCTCCCTGTGGTAACAAGTATGTCTGACAGAATACGCCTCAACGCGAAGCTACTTCAATACCGTGAAAAAGTGGAACAACTTTTCGGCTGCCTGCCTCTATCTATTATCGGAGCCAGCTACAACATGACATTTATTTACACATATACAATCTACGTGCAACCATCTTTTTATTGCAAAACTTGCCCAATCGACTGGCGAAGGGATCTATGCCTTGCCAACATCCCAGCAAACGCTCCTGATATCCAGCAGGTAATGGAGTATCTTGAAAACCATGAACTTGATTGTTCGGGCAGTGGAGCAATGGCAGATGCAACGCAAAAAGGTATCCTGGCGGAATGGGATTTCTGCGCAGCCGCGAAAGATCTCCTGCAACGTGTGACCTTTGACCACATCGCAGATTGCCTGCCAATTCAAATTGCCGCTCCAACATTCGAGGAACATTGCTGTCCATTCGAGGATATGAATTGGATCGCTTCACTTTTCTCACACGATGGCAACAATCGCCTCTTGGAACATTACTCATCTCAAGCCGCTGAAGAACTTCCGGACTGCAATCTCCAAGACTTGTAAGAAACTCACTTTATTCTTGGATTGATTTTCCAACTTTTTTTACTTTTTCCTATTACATTTTTGAATACACTTCAATTGAACTATTTTCATATAATAACTTTCTAAGTATGCTTAGGCATTTGAACTCTGTTTTCATTATTGTCCCTTACGTCTCCGCACTAACCAGGGATGGATGATGTATGGCCTATGCAAATACGCTATTTACTTGCTAAATTAGCCTAAACCCGACATCCATTTAGAAACCATATCTATTCTTTGTACACACGTCTCTCTGCCTGCCTGTTCTCCACGAAGCCCTTTCACACAAATTAGCTCATCCTCAACCTCTGCTCACGAGCTGGCGATCAAGATAAAAAAACACGGCATTGTTTAGGAACTGGTTGGCACAGTGTGGTAATCGTATCCTACCTTTATTTTCATTCTACAATTTACAGTCATTCATGTCTAATAGGTATTGTTTATGTCACATGGAACTGTAACATGTAATGTGGAATTGACTGATGCAGGAGGTTAGGTTTGAATACAGCAGAAGTGGTTTGCCTCAGCTGGATGCCTTAGCTCTGGCACCAGTGGTTCCATTTATGGCACTTACATAAAGACACTTTTTATATAACTTGCAGACTCCATGGCTTTATCCCACACAGCCACTTTCTTAAACACACCTGATTTCACCTTTTGTCTTCTGTGGCATTGCAACATTCTGCATTATATTCTTCATGATTATTTCTTTATTCCTGCTTGCTAAAACACTCAATTCGAGTCTTCAGACCGGTAGGGGTGAGTAGTTTGCTTCCCACTCCCGCTATAGTCTAAACCCATACTAACACCACTTGCACAGCTATGCTACAGCGGCCAGTATGCTACAGTGCCCAGAGCACATCAGTTTACAGCAATCAGCTCATGGTTTCATCCCGAGTGTACTGGCACCTCACCTCAGCACCATCTCACTCTGGGCAAAACAGCACTTTCACACTGCTAGGGGTGAATACTTTGCTTCACACTCCCTGTATAGCACACCCTAACCACCCCACAGAGCTCAAAGTGCTAAAGTCTAAACCCATACTAACACCACCTGCACAGCTATGCTACAGCTGCCAGTATGCTACAGCGCCCAGAACACATCAGTTTACAGCAATCAGATCACGGTTTCATCCCCAAGTGTACCAGCACCTCACCTCAGCACCATCTCACTCTGGGCAAAACAGCACTTTCACACTGGTAGGGGTGAATACATCGCTTCACACTCCCTGTGTAGCAAACCCTAGCCACCCCACAGACCTAACAGCGCTCCTACTCTCCTCTTTCCTACTCTTTTTGCCCTTTTTCCCCCTTACTCGCTTCAACAGAATCACAAAATGGCTGCCGACACTTCCTAGTTGCAACCGCTCGCACCGCTTGCAGCCAATAAGCAGCAAGCTTGTGCTCGTAACGCCTCAGCCAATCAGAAGGCAGAATTCCCAAATATCGGTATCTGTAAATTTTGATATTTCTCCAAAACTACTGAACAGATTTACACCAAATAACCAAAAGCGTGCTTTCTAGATCAAGACCCTTCTCCCTGCCAAATGTGGGGTAATTCCGTTCACCCGTTCGACCTGTAGCCTTGTCTGAAGTTTCCTATGGAAATTAACATGGAGAAAACACGTTTTGGGACCCCTTTTTTCTTGGCCCCCCCTTGATGAATCACCCCCAAACTTTCAACATAGGAGCTGATATGAACAAATAATTAGTTTGGAAAATTTCATGAAGATTCATCAAACAACGCCAAGGTTATCAGCAAAACAATAAATGCTCTTCCTATGGAAACTTGGTCCTAACTATAACTACCTACTGGCAACGCCAGTAGGTAATATATATATATATATATATATATATATATATATATATATATATATCATATATATATATATTGCTATATATATATATTATCTACTGGCGGTCGCCAGTAGATAGTTATAGTTAGGACCGAGTTTCCATAGGAAATCTCAAAATTCTATTTTGAATAACTTTGGCGCCGGTTGACGAATCCTCGCGAAATTTTCAAAACTAATGGGGCGCTCCGCTCCGCTCCTTCCCTGAAAGTCTCAGGGGGATTCGTCAAGCGGGGGCCGAGAAAAAAGGGGGGTCCCAAAACACGTTTTCCCCATGGACTTTTCCATAGGGACTTTAGTCGCAGCTACAGCCCGAACGGCTGAACAGAATTACGTGAAATTTGGAAGAGAGGTAGCCATAAGGTCAAAGAAGTGCCTTTTGCAGGTCTGGTGTAAATCTGTTCAGTATTTCCTGAGAAAATAGCATTTAAAAGCATATATATATCTATACATGTGCACCGTGCGCGCTGGGTGCGCGCACCCTGCCGTGCGCGAGTGCAATTCTGATTGGTTGTTAGATCTTAGTAAACATTCGAAATGGTCGAAACCAGGAAGTGTCGGCCGCCATTTTGTCTCTCGCACTCTGAGGGGGTGAAAAACAAAGGTTGAGAACGTGAAAAGGGGGCAGGCTGGACACTTCCTGACCCCCTAGCATTTGTCAGGGGGTCCCAGAAGGACCCCCAAGGGTCCAAAAAGAGTTTTAATTTTTTTCGTAAAAAATCGCGGAGTGCGTGCAACGTGCGCGCACGGTGGAAACGGAAAAAATTCCAGGAACGTTGTGCTCCGTGCGTGCACAGTCCGAACTGCGTAAAGTGGGCGCGCAGTGCGCGAAGCACACCGTGTGCCCACCGCGCGTGCACGGTGCACAAAGCGCACCGTGCGCGCACAGTAAAATTTAAAAAAAATATATATATATATTAATAACTTAGCATTTAAAAAACCGTACAAATTCACTGAAAAACCATAGGTTTCACACACGTTATAGTTAGGAATTAGCATTTTAAAAACCTTGCAAATTCACCTAAAAAACCATAGGTTTCACACATGTTATAGTTAGCTGGACATTTCACTCGTGAAAAACCAATGAAATTCCCCCGTTATAGTTAGTGCAGGCAACTATAACTCACGCGACCGCAATCCTCTGCTGATGACATATGTGTCTTTCTGAAAAATAAATATTTATAATATATGTATAGCTAAAGATTAATGGAAGAAGACATGGGTGAATAAGTGACTAAATACAGTGATGTAATATCATCAGCAGAGGATTGCGGTCGCATGAGTTATAGTTGCCTGCACTAACTATAACGGGGGAATTTCATTGGTTTTTCACGAGTGAAATGTCCAGCTAACTATAACATGTGTGAAACCTATGGTTTTTTAAGTGAATATATATATATATATATATATATATATATATATATATATATATATATATATATCACCAACACCACTCCTACCTCAAACTCCGAACACAGGGCGGGTGCTTACTCCTTATGGTGAGGGTGGGACCTCATGTTTGCTGCACAGCAACTTGAACACGCATTGGAGCACTCGCAGGATCATTTCTGGCTTTATTTATTAACAGCAGACGCGTTTCGGCGTTCATCGCCTTCTCAATGCTGTGAAGCTTGTCCATGGTACACAGTGCGTGATTGAACAGTTATACTGTGTCCACTTCTGCCATTGGTTGATACCAGGCCAATGGGGTGGCTCTGATGTTCCGTTAGACTCATGTCCAATTCATTGTATTGCCACTCCAATGGCCCCATGTCCTTCGCCACAGCCGCCGGATTTTGCATGATGTTTTCCCAGTAGGTGTCAGATAGATAACTGGCTACCCCAAGTTTGAATAACTTGCGACTTTTTCGTCGGCCGGAAAGAACTCATCGGCGGCGGTTCGGGAGTTCGACTAATATCACCAACACCACTCCCACCTCAAACTCCGAACACAGGGCGGGTGCTTACTCCTTATGGTGAGGGTGGGACCTCACATTTGCTGCACAGCAACTTGAACACGCATTGGAGCACTCGCAGGATCATTTCTGGCTTTATTTATTAACAGCAGACGCGTTTCGGCGTTCATCGCCTTCTCAATGCTGTGAAGCTTGTCCATGGTACACAGTGCGTGATTGAACAGTTATACTGTGTCCACTTCTGCCATTGGTTGATACCAGGCCAATGGGGTGGCTCTGATGTTCTGTTAGACTCATGTCCAATTCATTGTATTGCCACTCCAATGGCCCCATGTCCTTCGCCACAGCCGCCGGATTTTGCATGATGTTTTCCCAGTAGGTGTCAGATAGATAACTGGCTACCCCGAGTTTGAATAACTTGCGACTTTTTCGTCGTCCGGAAAGAACTCATCGGCGCGCACAGTAAAATTTTAAAAAAATATATATATATATTAATAACTTAGCATTTAAAAAACCGTACAAATTCACTGAAAAAACCATAGGTTTCACACACGTTATAGTTAGGAATTAGCATTTTAAAAACCTTGTAAATTCACCTAAAAAACCATAGGTTTCACACATGTTATAGTTAGCTGGACATTTCACTCGTGAAAAACCAATGAAATTCCCCCATTATAGTTAGTGCAGGCAACTATAACTCACGCGAGCGCAATCCTCTGCTGATGACATATGTGTCTTTCTGAAAAATAAATATTTGTAATATATGTATAGCTAAAGATTCATGGAAGAAGACATGGGTGAATAAGTGACTAAATACAGTGATGTAATATCATCAGCAGAGGATTGCGGTCGCGTGATTTATAGTTGCCTGCACTAACTATAACGGGGGAATTTCATTGGTTTTTCACGAGTGAAATGTCCAGCTAACTATAACATGTGTGAAACCTATGGTTTTTTAAGTGAATATATATATATATATATATATATATATATTCCAATCGAACTTGCTCCGCAATTGAAGATACCCACACAACGCTATGTTTCAACCTTCTTTATTCGGGAGGCAGCAGCGGACTCAGGGAGGACCTCACAGCGCAATGTTACACCACTTGCCTACGCGTTTCGAGAGTCAATCTCTTCTTCATGGCATGGTGTTGGTCGGGAGAGTGGAAGCATGGCCATTGATTTTGCACAGGTGATGAGCAGGTCTTAATCCCGCCCCAGTGGGCGTGTTTGTTGCAAAGCACCCTGGTAGATGTGGTCCAGAGTAATAATGAAGGTCCATAGTGGGTGCCATTACCATCAACCCCTTAGTGATTCTTGCCCATCGGGTCGCCGGCTGTCCCCTTCCGAGTTCGTTGCTGTAGTGATGCCCCTGCGAAAAGGTACGTTGTTCCGTGTCTCGTGCCTCAGTTGTGGCACACGGATCTGCAGCGAGCAGCGGGGTTATCTTCGTGACCCTAGCTGGCCACACATATTCCAATCGAACTTGCTCCGCAATTGAAGATACCCACACAACGCTATGTTTCAACCTTCTTTATTCGGGAGGCAGCAGCGGACTCAGGGAGGACCTCACAGCGCAATGTTACACCACTTGCGTACGCGTTTCGAGAGTCAATCTCTTCTTCATGGCATGGTGTTGGTCGGGAGAGTGGAAGCATGGCCATTGATTTTGCACAGGTGATGAGCAGGTCTTAATCCCGCCCCAGTGGGCGTGTTTGTTGCAAAGCACCCTGGTAGATGTGGTCCAGAGTAATAATGAAGGTCCATAGTGGGTGCCATTACCATCAACCCCTTAGTGATTCTTGCCCATCGGGTCGCCGGCTGTCCCCTTCCGAGTTCGTTGCTGTAGTGATGCCCCTGCGAAAAGGTACGTTGTTCCGTGTCTCGTGCCTCAGTTGTGGCACACGGATCTGCAGCGAGCAGCGGGGTTATCTTCGTGACCCTAGCTGGCCACACATATTCCAATCGAACTTGCTCCGCAATTGAAGATACCCACACAACGCTATGTTTCAACCTTCTTTATTCGGGAGGCAGCAGCGGACTCAGGGAGGACCTCACAGCGCAATGTTACACCACTTGCCTACGCGTTTCGAGAGTCAATCTCTTCTTCATGGCATGGTGTTGGTCGGGAGAGTGGAAGCATGGCCATTGATTTTGCACAGGTGATGAGCAGGTCTTAATCCCGCCCCAGTGGGCGTGTTTGTTGCAAAGCACCCTGGTAGATGTGGTCCAGAGTAATAATGAAGGTCCATAGTGGGTGCCATTACCATCAACCCCTTAGTGATTCTTGCCCATCGGGTCGCCGGCTGTCCCCTTCCGAGTTCGTTGCTGTAGTGATGCCCCTGCGAAAAGGTACGTTGTTCCGTGTCTCGTGCCTCAGTTGTGGCACACGGATCTGCAGCGAGCAGCGGGGTTATCTTCGTGACCCTAGCTGGCCACACATATTCCAATCGAACTTGCTCCGCAATTGAAGATACCCACACGAAGTGAAAAATGGTTGCATAATGGAGAAGGAGATAATGGTTCCAAGAGATGAGGTACAAGTGATGGCGGATGAGGCTATGGGGAGACGTCCTAAAGCCCCAGTGTACACTTGGAATTGTAGTAGTATTTGCACTGTGCGTCAGGAATCTATTGATAAATTTTGTGAGTTTCTAAGAGAATATAGTAAAAAAAGTATAAAACAGAAGATTAAGGTGCTTCAAAGTCTGGATCCATGCAGAGTGAGAGAGAATACTGGTTTGCAGGGTCATTCTCTGGCTTGTCTATCTAGAAAAGTGTGTAATAGTGTTTTCCATCATTTTAGGATGCTGGCTGTTCATCATACTGAAATGAGAAAGTTTGTGAGACGGTTGTATTTTGCTAAAAGTCCAGCAATAAAGTTAAATGAATTGAATAGGGCTCTGTTCCGAGGAACGATATCAGATGTAGAGAAGGTTGTTGATGAAATTCAGTTTTGTTACTTTGGTCATGAACAAAACAGTGCAGAGAAGGACACAGTAAATGAGGAAGAAGTGGAAGAGAATGTAGAACCCTCTGTAAGTAAGACATTTAATGATCACATAACAAAATTTGCAATAATCTCTAATGAAAGACCAAATTTTACTTGTATTTGTTGCCGCAGAACTCATTATAGAAAACAAACTAGGAATGTTGATCTCTACAGAAAGAGTGAAAATGAAGATAATTATAAATGGAAGGATTTTGCCACATATATATTTCTTGAAAATTGTTTTGAATTGGGTGAAGATCAGCGTATTTGTAAATACTGTTACAACAAGTTAGAGGAAAATAGAATGCCAACCAGAGCTGTACATAATAATTTAGAATTGGATGCTATTCCTGCTGAACTTTCTGAATTAAATACATATGAGTCTATACTCATTCAATGTGTTCATCCGTTCCAGACCATAGTACGTATGGAGCCCAAAACTGGTAAATTACCTCCTTCAGATTTACTGAGAGGTTTAAAAGGTAGAGTGGTGTATTTGCCCTTGGATTTGAAAAAAAATATGGAAACTATTGATGCGGATACTTTGGAAACTGAACCATTAATTATTCTGGTTAATGGTGTACCTACAAAGAATAAGAAGATTTGGCAGGAGCTGGTAGATGTGCGGAAAGTACAAAGAGCAAATTTGTATTTGAAAAGGAATAACAAATGGTATGAATCAATTTATATAGAAGAAGAAGAAGAAGAAGATTTACAAGAAGACACAGAAACACCAACTGGACAAATTGAAAAAGTGGACTAGTCAAAGGAAGAAGAAATTTATGAACATTTTAGCATACATCCTCTTCATTCAAAGGAAGTTATGGGAGACAATATTGATCTCTTTCAGATGAAGAAAGCAAAAGGACCTCCCGTGAGTGTATGGGAGGAGAGCTTGGAAGCTCGATGTTTTCCCCAGCTGTTTCCTAAAGGAAAAGGAGGACGATACGATGAACGTCCGGAACAGATTCCAGCTTCTGAGTATCGGACTACAAGACTATATGCTGAAGATCCCAGATTTCGACAAAGTATTCCTTATTTGTTCCATCTTTTATTTGAAAGCGATTTGTCTGCACTGTCTTATGCAGTAAATCACATTTTAAAAAGTGGAGTACATTTACAAAATGTGTCTGCTAAGGATTTTAAGGAGAAAGTGCAGCACCGAGATGATCATTTGGAAACACAACTGATCAATCTGATGGCTTGTCAGCGTGGGACAAATGAATATTGGTACCGACGCCATGGTGAATTAAAATGCATGTTACGGAATTTAGGAACTCCAACATGGTTCGTTACCCTAAGCTGTGCCGAGTACGCTTGGGATGATTTACTGGATTTTCTACGAGAGGCAAATTCAAACATTAAAAACATCGAATACAAGACAGCAGGAGAACTGTGCTCATTGGATCTGGTTAATGTTTGCAGATATTTCAATCATAGATTTGAGGCTATGATGTCCTTCATCTGCAATAAAAAAAATCCACCTCTAGGAGAAGTAGTGGATTTCTTTTGGAGAAAAGAGTACCAGGCAAGAGGTGCTCCTCATATTCATATGCTGTTGTGGATCAAGGATGCCCCAAAGTTTGGAACAGATACTGATGAAGCAGTGTTATCTTACATTGAAGAATATGCAACATGTGCTATACCAAAAAGCACAGAAGAGAAAAAGTTAAAGGAGCAAGTTTTACGTTTCCAAAGTCATCGGTGTGGAAAATACTGTCGACGGAAATACAAGAGCAAAGATAAATACTACACTAAATGTCGATTTGGATTTCCTGGACCTGTTCTTTCAAATGGAAGAGTAAACAGTTTTTTGTCAGCTGTGAGACATACTATCACAAGAAAATCACCTAAGAATACCTACAACCTTAAAAGAAAAGAAGAATCAAAAAATATAAATGACTACAACCCAGTCATTTTATCCATGTGGAACGCTAACATGGATATACAGTATGTAGCTGACAATTCCATTGCTGTTGCTCGATATGTAACGTCTTACATTACGAAATCAGAAAAAACAGAATTGAAGGAAATGTGAGAAGAGATTTCTCACGAGAAGACTGTCAGTAAGAAGCTGTACAGTTTCAGTTTGAAGATGTTATCGCATCGAGAAATTGGATCCTACGAATGTTCAGATAGGTTATCTTCTGCAAGTCTCTACTCAAAATCAAGAAGAATAATTTGGGCAAGTTTAGGCCTTGCAGCAATGAGAAATCGGGTACTGAAATCTGTTGGAGAAATTGAATATTTGGCCGAGAATGACCCAGAAAGTACAGATATTTTGAAATCAAACATGTTGGACACATATTATCCCAAGAGAAGTTATCATCTGGAGAACATGTCTCTCTATGAAGTGCTGCAGAACTACATTTATTCACGGAAAGCCACAGAAGACATCAACAATGGAAAATATAAAGTCATTGGTGAGGAAGGATGTTTGGTGAAGCAAACAAAAGGAAGTTTGATAAATCACAGGAAGCTGAGTTGCGACACTACTGACAAGAAGGAATTTTACTACTTGGCTCTTTTACAGCTGTTTAAACCATGGCGTACAGAGGATGAACAACTGGGAGAATTTCAAAGCTATGAAGATTCTTTTAATGCTTGCAAAGACAGCATACAATGCAGTACATTCTCAAGTTATCTGCAAATGTTAAATGAAGAAATTGAACAGGAAACTACAATTGCAGCAGAAATAGCTAGAGACAGTTCTCAGGACAGCCAAAGTTCAGGAACACTCAGTCAAGATCCCCTAGGACAACCAATCGTTGAAAATGAAGCATCAATAGCCATGAATGAAGTGGAAACGGCTATGAATCAAGCTCAAGAAGAATTTATAGACTTACAAAATTTGGAAAGACAACTGAATGAAGAGCAGCAACAAATTTATGAAGAGATCAGAAACAAAATTGATCACGGATTTCTACATGAAAAAAAAGAGTGCTCATGCACATCATTTCATCCAATCAGGATGTATGTAAGCGGACAAGCTGGAACTGGAAAAAGTTTCTTAATAAAAGTCATCAGAAGCTACCTACAGCAAAAAACGGATTCTACTTTGTCTTGTGTGGTTACTGCTCCAACTGGGTTAGCAGCATATAACATAAAAGGAATCACTTTACATCGTTTGCTAATGTTACCAGTGGAGCATGAGAACAAAATACAATACAACAAGCTAACTGGAGAAGCATCCTTGGAAGTTTCAAGAGTATTGAAGAAGATGCAAGTTCTCATTATTGATGAGGTGAGCATGGTTTCAAACTTAATGCTTGCCTTTGTGCATTTAAGAATGCAGCAAATTCTGAAGACAGACTATGACATGTTATTTGGTGGAAAACACGTCATAGTTTTTGGAGATCTTTTGCAACTTACTCCAGTTAAAGGACAACCAGTGTTTAATACTGTCACACATGAAGACACGAAGAAGTCATTGGGAAGCATCGGAAATACAAATATTTGGTCCTTCTTTGAGTACAAGGAACTTACTACTAAAATGAGGCAAGCAAGCGATGAAGAATATGGAAGTATTCTGAAAGATATCAGAATTGGACTACTCACTGAAGTTGGCAAAAAAGCATTACAGAGTCGGCTGCTACATAATTTATTTCCAAAGGAAGAAATAGTTGCTGAGAAGATATACAAGAACATTGCAGAAAACAAAAGTGTCATCTGCTTAATGCCAACTCTACGTGAATGCTCAATATTCAATGAGGAGCTTTTGAAATTGGAAAAGGAAGAGATCAGGAAATTGGAAGCCGTGGACAAAATTGAGGATGGAAGAATTACTATCACATTAACAGGCACACTGAAAAATAAATTGGATTCACTAGAGAAGAACATTTCCAAAACAGCTGGATTAGAAAAAAATCTATATGTTTGCATGAACTGTAGAGTATTTTTAAGGAGAAATTTGGATGTTGAAAAAGGTTTAGTTAAAGGAGCTATGGGAAGAGTTGTGGGTTTTATTAATTATCAGAAAAAAGATGGAATTAAATGTTTAAAAATAAAATGTGATCAGATAGAAGAAGTTAAAGACATTTGTTGTTGTACAGTTCGTTTCATGCTTGTGAAAGACTTATATGTACGTAGGAAGCAGTTTCCGTTTTCGCTAGCATATGCTGTAACTATTCACAAGTCTCAAGGATTGACTGTAGATTGTGCATTTGTGAACATTGGTTCAACTGTGTTCAAAGAAGGTATGGCATATGTTGCTTTGTCACGAGTGAAAACATTATCAGGTTTATTCATGATAGACTTTGATGACTCAAAAGTTAGTGCTGATACAAATTGTGTAAAGGAGTATAATAGATTAAGAAGAAGCTATGCTCCTCATTTAGGTCAGTATCCTGTGTTGGAGAAACGTGTAGTTTCTCGTAAAAGGAGAAATGAGAATATCTGTAATGAAGATGTAGAGAGGAGGAAAAAAAAGAGGAGTGATGTAATTGCAAGCAAAAAGAGTAAGGAAAAAGAAGAACAGGTTGTAGGATGTCATTTTGAAAATAGCTCTGGTGTCAACTGCTACGCTAATGTAGTGCTGAATGTTGCATTTTATCTGGAAAGTTTGCAAGAGCAGATAATAGTAAATCAGGGAAAAAGATTCTGTTCTGAGCTGAGTCTCCTTTTTGAAAAGCTGAGTATTGATAAAACTAAAATAGAAAGTGCTACTGAAATTAGAAAACTTTTAGATGTATGTTCAGGACGAACACAGTTTTCTCAAAATGAACAGCAAGACGCACAAGAATTTTTGATGTATTTTCTTCAGGTACTGGAAGAAGAAGAAGTTGCTATTGATAATTTATTTGGTCTCTCTTATAAATGGGAACATAGTTGTGAAAACTGTTATAATATATGTGGCTCTAATGTTGATAATGAAAGGTTTATTTATTTGACATTGCCAGAGAGTAAAACAGTCACTTTTGCTAAATTAGTTAAAGATGCTAATCATAGCATGCAATGCGGTGAGTGTAAATCTGACATGTTTTCAACGTTAATTTTAAAGGAATACGGACAGTATGTAATTTTAATGATGCAACGATGTAGAGCTGATGGTTCAAAATTGGATACTTTAATAAAGAAGTTTACAGGACAGCAATTATCAATTTCAGGAAAAACTTTTGTAACTGTTGCAATAATTTTCCATGAAGGACCTACTGTTACTTCTGGACATTACACAGTTTATCTTAAATGTAAAAAAGGCTGGATACTGTGTAATGATTCCCAATTGGTTTTTAAGCAACGTTTGCCTTTTGATTTAACAAATTCCTATCTAATCTTCCTGAAACCTAAATTTTAGAGAGACTTGGCAAGATCTGGACAAAACAATTTTACCATTTTATTGGATTACCATTGGAATTTTCAAAAAAAAAGATTTTTTAAATTATCATTTGGCCTAATGGAAAGATAACCAATTGTAATGTGGACTTTTTTAATTTTCAATCAAACTTTCGAAAACCAAAAATTTAGAGAAAATCAGTAACATCTGCACAATTTAAATTTTGGAATGTTATTGGAGTGCCATTGGAAATTTTTTCAAAAAAGATTTTTTAAATTACTATTTGGCCATGCGGAAAAGTAACCAATTCTATTGTGGACTTAATAAATTATTAATAAATCTTTCGGGAACCAAAATGTTACAGAGAATCGGTGAGATCTGTACAAATTAAACCTTAGAATTTTATTGGATTACCATTGGAAATTTAATCAAAAAAGAATTTTAAAATTACTATTTGGCCTAAAGGAAATGGAATCAGATGTATTGGGGAGTTATTTGAGATATAATATTGTGAATATACTTCTGAAACAAAAGTATCAGACGGTATTTTAAAGAAATAAGTATTGATATTAGATGATATTTTTTTAGAATATTATGCATTTCTATAATGTTAAGTTTAAGTAAAAAGAGATTCTGGGCTTTTTTAATACAATCTTTGAGATTGTTATTTTTTTTTTGCCCGCTGTTAAATGATGAATGCAATTGCTTCCACAATTTATAGTGAAATGCAATATATTCTGAAAACAGCAAAAATAAGGCAAAAATATTTTTTGATAAATATGTAAATATGTGTACTGTATTATAAAATGTTTTAAAAAATATTAATACTTTTTTCTTTTTTTTCAGATTGATATAGAAAATTTTCGAAAGCTAGAACCATTTTTAAAGCAATTTTTTAAAAAAAACAAATGAATACATTTTTTTTTGAGTGGGTATGGTAAGTCAATAATATCATGGTTCCTTTTTTTCTACTTATCTACAATCACATTTTCAGTTTTTAATTGTAGTCTCTCAAGGACCTTGTAATGTGATAATTGATTTTTAGTGTTTTTTAAAAAAAAAAAAAATTACGCGCACCGTATGCGTACGGTAAAAAAAAAAAATAACAAAAGTTTTTAAAAACATATATAAAAAAAAGATGAAAGATAAGGTTGGCTCTTAAAAGAGCCGTTGTGTTCATGCAGGGACAGAGGAAAGAAAGATTGGGAATATTAGTCTCTACGACAAGTGTGCTGATCTATTTTGTTGTTCACTAGGGAAACACTGGTCTCCCTATGACAAATTAGATCATGACAAGTGGCGCACCGTATATCAACCCTCAGAAACCGAGGGTTAATTTCCAGAGGGCCAGAAAAAGGAGATGCTCCCCCCACAGATGAAGGGCTCACCTGACCTGCAGAAGAAGGACTCGGCCCTGCAGATGATGGTCCAGGCTGAGCTGCTGTGGATGTGCTTGGTTGACTTACTGAAGGGTTACCTCCAGTAAGTCGAGCATGTGTCCTTCTGTGTACATCCTTAAGGTGTCTCATCATGGTATGATTCCCAAAGGAATACTTCCTGTCAGGATTACCTCTTGAAAGTACACGCTTACACAGCTTACAAGTCACTAAGGGTGCATTTACCTTTTGCTGGCCTTCTGGAAAAGTAAAATAATCCCATACATAAGAGGTCTTTTGTTTCCTCGCTCTCTGCCTCAAGGTAGTGCTGCTAGCCTCACTCTCAGAAGAGCTCTGCTGTTCTGCCATCGTATCACAAAGACAACCCAGCTCCTTCTCCTAAGGGATCACAAGCAGAAATGAGGGGAATGGGTGTGGTGTAGGAGAGTTCTAGAACTGAAAGTAGTTTCAACCAATCAAAAGTTGTGTTTCATGATTACATGACCTACCGTACGCTTACGGTACGCTTACGGCAAAAGTACGCATGCGCGTAAAAAAGACACGCTCACGCGCCCATGCGCACAACAGGCACGCCCCTCCACTTCCGCGTAACGTGCGCGTGCAGTGTACGCGTTACGCGCTATGCGCGCATGACGTACGTCTACGCAAATTACGTAAATGAACGCAAACAGCGTAGAAAACTAGCGTAATTACGTCGCGACGTGCGCTTACGGTACGCGCACGGTAAAAAAAAAAAAAAAAATATTGCTAATAAATTTTACGTTTATTTTTAAAAAAATGTAAAATAAAAACATATTGTAGATTTTTTAAATTTTAACCATAGTCTTTAAAAAAGGATAGAAAATTAAAATAAAAATATGTGAAAAAAAAAAAAATAGCATTTAAAAAACCTTGCAAATTCACTGAAAAAACCATGGGTTTCACTCACGTTATAGTTAGGAATTAGCATTTAAAAAACCTTGCAAATTCACTGAAAAAACCATGGGTTTCACACACGTTATAGTTAGGAATTAGCATTTAAAAAACCTTGGAAATTCAATGAAAAAACCAAAGGTTTCACACATGTTATAGTTAGCTGGACATTTCACTCATAAAAAACCAATGAAATTCCCCCGTTATAGTTAGTTCACCTAACTATAACTCGCGCGCCCGCAATGCACTACTGATGACGTCACATATTACATCACTCATGACATGGTCACTGACATCACTCATGACATCACTGATGACATCTCAAATGACATCACTGATGACATCACTGATGACATCATCCAGTGAATGTGTGTTTTTCTGAAAACTAAATATGTTTTATATATGTATATCTCAAGGTCAATGGAAGAATAAATGGGTATATAAGTGTCTAAATGGATGCTTTGTTTTTGAAAAATTGATTGTGTAAATGACTGATTAAGTGTATCATAGTAAATACATGGCTTACTGAGTAATGTTTAAATAAGAAAAAATCTGTATTAGTCTCTCACTTTGTGTATAAGTGGCTGCATGGGTTGGTGAGTAGCTTAATGGGTGTCTATATAGGCTATTAGTTGTTTTTTAAGTATCAGTCTGAGTGTCTGTATGGTTCGGTGGGGGGTATTATGTAGTGCATAGGTGCATGAATGAGTGATTCACTCTTTGTATGTATTGAAGACAGCATGTGTGCAGGACTGTATGGGTGGATGAGTGTGTGTATGGGTGTATTAGTGAGTGAATGACTGTCTCAATAGTGTCTTCATGAGTAACTACATATCTATTTAACTAGTAAATGTGACTATTGGTGTATATAAGTGAGTATATGTAAGAGTGAGAGATTGGAAGAATTCCTGTATGAATAAGTATGTGTTTCTATAAGTTATTGTTTAAAAGAGTAAGTATATGTAAGTTTCTGTAGAAGTAAGTGTGGTGGTGTGTGTATAACTGTATAAGCTAATAAATGGATGTTTGATTCTTTATTAGCATGAGTGACTATGTGTGTGAGTAACTCTATGGATGAGTGGCGTTGTGTAACAGGATGTGTAGGTGTATGAATACATATGATGAGTGAGTACATGTATGAGTGACTGTAGAGGACTGTTGGTGAATGACTGTATGTGTATGTGGTTCTCAGAATTACTGAATAGGTTGTTGTAACTGATATTGATATGTTCATTATTTTGAACATTTTAGTTTCTATTTTTGAATGTGTGTTTCAATGGTTATATTAGGGGAAGAGGAGGTCTACCACTCTATCACAAGGATGATGTCATCAGTGATGTCATCAGTGATGTCATTTGAGATGTCATCAGTGATGTCATGAGTGATGTCAGTGACCATGTCATGAGTGATGTAATATGTGACGTCATCAGTAGTGCATTGCGGGCGCGCGAGTTATAGTTAGGTGAACTAACTATAACGGGGGAATTTCATTGGTTTTTTACGACTGAAATGTCCAGCTAACTATAACATGTGTGAAACCTTTGGTTTTTTCATTGAATTTCTAAGGTTTTTTAAATGCTAATTTCTAACTATAACGTGTGTGAAACCCATGGTTTTTTTAGTGAATTTATATATATATATACATTCATATTTATATACAAACAGTTGTGGCTTCCCGACTTGCAGACAAAACACAGTTGGTGCAGGTAAAAGACCTTACCGCTAGCACCTTGTTAAACACTCGAAAATGCCTTGTTGAATAAAAGAAAGCCTGCACTCAAGGATCAGAAACTGTCCATAATTTTATTACACCACGTTGCACAGAGCTAAAAACAAGAAATTCACTTGTTCTTTCATCCAGCAGCACTGAAAATTGTTATAGCTGTAGCTTGTAGGAGGCATGTTTCGGCTTATTAGACAGCCTTTCTCAATCCAAACAAATCGCCATTTTGAGCACTCATTATATATTACTTCAACAATGAATATGGAAGAAATACTTCCGGTTCCCCACCTCATCATACTGATGCAATTTTTCTTTAAATCATATGTGAAATATCGTGCAATTGCCCATAATCATTTGTGATGATACACCGTAAATGGTTAAATGATATTTAACTTGGCACACAATATTGTCACCATTTTAAACAGCTAGATATTTCATTCACGTACGTTGCAACGCAGGAACAGTCTCACCCATCTTATTGATGAGCACAAGTAAAGCGGCATCTCCGTATGAGATCCGTACTGCTCTTATAGTTCCCATCATCTGCTCCATGCAAGCCAATCCTCAAGTAAAATGTTAATTTCCAATCCTCACCACTGCCGTGGTGCCCTTCTCCTGACATCTGTATCAATTCAAGGGGCAAATAAAAGGGTTGCTTGCAGAAAGAAAAAGCCTCCTCCAAGTGAGCCCTGCGGCTCGCAGCTCCGAACCTCTCTCCCTGTCTCTGCCCTCACTTAGACTCCAGTCATTTTTCAAGGCCAGGGGGCAAGCCGGCATTTAACATTCAAACATGTTTTTTTCACATATATAAAACTGTATTTGGAATCAAATTTGATTATGAATTTTCGCCTTAGACGTGACCAGAATATTTGTAACAAGATTTAAATGTTTTCCTCAAATTTATAATTAAACAACAGCCAGCCTCATTCTTAGTGATACATCCATTGCAAGGGTTTGGTTTTGCATCCATTTCCTACCTTGTGTAATGGGCAAAATCTTGTGAAAACAGCCTTTGAAACAGTTTGTTTAACACAGAATACCACAAACCACATGCAAAGTGATCCTGATAGTACCTTGAAAAAACTGCATAAAAGACCTTGGACTGAATGCTAGTTGTGTGAAAACCTTTATTGCAATGCCAGTCATGAAATAATGAGCAATGGAATGGCCACTTTTCCAGCAGAGGCCGGCACAGGTCGTCATGGTGGGGATGTGTGGTGGGGCAGGGCGCAGTTGGGGGGAGTCATCAGATGACAGACTAGGTATTATTTATTTAAATATACCTATTCCGTCATCTGTGGACTTCCCCCCGCCCTGCTGCCCCTACGCATTAACCTGTGCCCGCCGCTGCTGCACTTTTTCCTCACACCTTTCTGTGTTAAGTGAATCATGGGTTATACATGCACATACTACAAGCTGATTCACAAAATTAAACTTACACTTTTGCGAAAATTTACAATTGTTTTGGTATTCACAAACCACGAGTTTAATGTACCTAGTAGTAATTTTTTGACTGCGGAGATTCAGCATTCAGTGTGGAGAACTCGACACATAAAAATACATGAAAGTCCTATCTTTTTATGTGTGGAATCTCCGCCACGAGTGCGGAGTCTCCACAATCCTAAAATTACTATTACTAAAATTAACCTTGCAGTTTGTGAATACCAAACAAATAGTAAACTTGCACAAAAGTGTAAGTTCACCATTGTAAATCAGGCCCATTTATGTTGCGTTGTTTAATATCTAAGCTTCTTTGGCCCCCTGAAGAATGGGTTAACCTCTGTTAATTGCACATCCTGCAATTATTAACGCCAGCTGAAGATGCGAATTCACAGTGAGGCGAAGAGCACGTCATAGCTAGTATTCCATATAGAGTGATAAAATAGTTCAATGGTTACAAAATTCATCACAGCCACCTAACTATACAGAGAAATGAAATGTAAACAAAAATTTGATTTTTGGGTCTGATCCCGCGTGAGCCACTTAACAAAAAACAGTAAACGATCTGACCTTGATAATAAACAAAATATGTGTTTTTTTATTCCAGACTCTAGTGGCATTCTAGTAGACGACAGCAAAAAAGGTGTCATGAAATACAAGGGATATAATTTCATAGCGATGATGTTTGTTCGTGAACACGTAGACACCTTGGAAGAATTTGAAATTAGAGACGATGACGTATTCTTAGCCGGGTACCCAAAATCAGGTAAGGAAAAGCCTCCTTTCAGACCAAGCACAGAGTTTTTAAAGGACCTATCACTTGGGGCTTTATGAAGCCAGAGGGTGAAACTAGGTCTCCAAGTTATCCCAATGTATCTAAATCTGATTTGCTATTGAAGAGAAATGATATCACCTGACTATAGTGTTTTCTGAAATATATGTTTTCTTTTTTACAAAACAGTTCATTATTGTGTAACAAGTTATACAAATAAAGCACTATCAGATAAGTAGGCGTCATATGCATATAGTGTGTCCCCAATCGATAGACAACACAGTTGTTACGTACAATGTAAATGTAAAATGTAAATTGATATTTGTATAGCGCACTACTCACCCGCAAGGGTCTCAAGGCGCTTGTACGAATACCGCTGTGGAACCCATCCTGGCTTTCCCTGTGAGGTGTCCACTCCTGGGCAACCCCAAGGTGGAGGCCAGACATCCTTAGCGTAGTGGGGGCCGTTGTGGAGATTAAGCAAGCTATTGCCCAGAGTTGCAGAGTGGGACTCCATGATTGGAATGGCACCGAGGCGAGAATTATCAGGTCCGTGGAATTTTTGAGCCCAAGACCCGCCGAGGCGGGGAATTGAACCCTGGTCCCGGGCTAGACCTCTGCATCAGGGTCTGCCGCTCTAATCATTGAGCCACACTTCTCCACAATCACCCCAAAACACCTCAAGTGCATCTCAAATCCCCCCTTCAGGCCTTTGAGCAGATATACTAGTCGAATAAGCCTGGATTACAATGTCTACAGTCCAAGGTTGACCACCACTGGTTTTAAGAATACCACTGTTTTGGCACCAATGGGAACATATTTTGTGATGTTTTTGTAGGCATCCTCTGGCCGCACATATAGGTCTCTTGAAGCCATTTCCGCGTCCTAGCTCCTTTCTCAGCAACCTTCCAAAGATAGAGCTTGGGTGAAACATAAGTTGTTAGTATCACATGAATAAATCAACATAATTTAAATCTGCAATATATTGGAAATAATTGTATCAATGTCATATCGCACAAATAATCATATTTCAAGTATATTGTGCCATCAGAACTTTTCTTTAATAAAAAAATGACAACGCTGGCTATATGTATCAAATTTGTACTGCCAATAGCGGTATCACATTTAGTCTGATCACAGATGGCACATACAGGACTCCCGCCTTCTGTCTGATTAAAATTGGTCAAATATCTTAAGCACCACTAACAGGATTCCAAATTACACCCCTTCTGCTTCTGGAGCACAACAAAGTCAGCGCTGCAGCGACCATTAAACAACTGCGCATTCACACTTTTTTTCACAACTCTGTCTTCTCCTAACCATAACTTTAGTTCAGTGCTAAGGAAACACTCCTTTTACTTCCTGTGCACAAGGAGCTGCTGCGAACATTACGCCTTCCACACACATGCCTCTTTTTCTGTCTATAACTAAAACGCTAAGGAAACACGAAACAGCTCTAGGCGGAAATAAACAGGCATTGGCGTAGCCAATGGGTCTCTCCTTTGGGACCTTATAAGTGTTTAGCCATGCAACAGTTGCATAACTAAACACTTATAAGGTCCCAAAAGCGAGACCTATTGGCTATGCGAATGCTTGTTTTAACTGCTGCAATCTATTGAAGCCACACGGAGAACATCAAAGCGGCAAAAGTGATCGCGATCGCGATCCAACATCCGAGCGGCCGCGCGGCCGCGAAAGTGAGAGTAATTGCGGTAAAGTGCGACACGCGCGCCCGCGCACATGCACTGTGGCTCTAGGCTAGCCTGGTAGCACTTTTTGGAGCCCTCACAAAATGTCTCGCCTGACCCAGCGCATGGCGAGACCTAAAAACAGAGATGGGGACCAGAAAACTTTACCACAACTGCTAAAAAACAGAGATGGGCCCGGAAAACTCTAGCCCAAATGTTAAAAACAGAGATGTGGCATTTCTGCTCTTTCCTGCCGCAGGTGCACTGCAGGCTGCCTAGCACCCTTGTACCATAGTGCAAGGGGGACAGTGTTATGTGCAGGATTGCTACCAGCACAAAACAATCCGTAGAACAAGGGTCTTTAAACTGGGGGGTGAGCCCCCCTGGAGGGGCCTCAAGTGATCCCAGGGGGTCCCCAGTCTCTGGCCCAAAAAAAGACTAAGCAGATAATGGTGCTTTGTTTTCAGCAGAAAACAATGAGCGGCAGTCAGGCACTCTGTGATGGCCCATTAGGAACATCCTTTGTCATTTATATCCTGGCTGCTGGGAGTAGGCGTCAAACAGGAAGGGTCTCCAAATATTCTTGAAAACCAGCATTTAGCTGCAATGTTTAAAGAAGTCTAGGCATATTTGAACATTGCCAGTTTAATAGAATTGCCCAAAATTTTGAGGGGGGCCACAGTGATTTTTTTCCCACTGGGGGAGAGGGGTGGGGCACAACATTAGAAGGTTTGAAGACCACTGCCTTAGAGGCATGTTCCTCTTGTGATGAAACAGGAAGGACTGAGGAGAAATAAAGATATGTCTCCTGGTTACATCTCTGTCAGGTAGGTGCACCATTATGGTGCAAATTGGGTTACACGTCTTTGTAAATCTGGATTTGCATCAAATTACATGGATGGATGCATGTGACCCCCCCCATTGCTCCACCCAAATAACACCTACCCGAAGTAAAGTAACCAAGTGAACGCTATGTGCTGCATTACTTTGTATTTACTAAACCACTCAAAGTCAGGCAAAGTGGCTCTGCGGGGCTTAGTAAATGCCAAAGACGATTGTGTGTCGGGCGGCGCCACTACAGTGTCCCAGCCCGACGCACAATCCTACTAAATCTGGGACCATATGTCCACTGTAACGCCAAAACAAGGGTTACTATTGAAGGGGAGTCAAAGGGACATATCTTCACTTCATAATATAGAATTATATTGTTATTACAAAAATATGATGCAAGATTATATGACCAAATGTAAATGTATTGCGATGAATATCTTAATAACGTCATTAGTCTAATCTCATTTTATATGACCAACAGCCAACACGCGTGTCGCGGAGTTTAGTCTTTTCTGCTCCATCTGGGCTACACAAGTAAACTGTGATTCAATTAGAAATGGCAAATCTTCTGTTCATTAACCCTCCATTTATTGATGACTTCACTCCCTTCCTCTGGTTTAACACCTGTAGTCTGACCGCTACTTGCTTTCAATTTAGTGAATGTCTGCAAGCGAGTACAATATAACATCAAAAGCCATCTACTAAAGAAGAGGCAAGTAACTGTAAGAATACTGCTGTTAAACTGGGTTAGATTACATCTGATGAAATCATTTTGTATAATATTTTAATAAAACATTAATTTTATAATAATATGAAGTGGATATGTTTGTTTGACTCCCTACCCTTAGTCAATAAAGTCAGCTGAAGCATTCTAGAAACTTCGATCCCTCCTTTCTACTTTGTCAAAGACATGTTGTTGCAACAAGTCCTACACATCAAAACTCCTGGTTGTGTGCCTTCCTACACTGACGTCACTAGAGCTGGGGACTAAGGTGCCGATTACGATCCTGTAAAAACCGGGTACGAACCGTCGGACGGAGCATATTCTCCGTCCGACGCGTACCCGGTCGGAACAATATACAAACATGGAAGTACGATTCGCACGGAAATACTATTTCCGTACGATTCGTACAAAACACCGACCGACGAAAATATACATACAAATGTGATCCGGGAAAGCGCTGACGTGACGTCGGGACGCACGCAGCCTGCCATTCACGAACCAGGAAGTACGATTCGCACCGACGTCATCCCGCACGGAGAATATTTTCCGGCAGCCAAAAACTGCCGGGAAATCAGGACGACGCGAACAAGGAGTACCTACATGCGACGGACAGACATGGACCCGAACCTATGTGTCATCCCAGCCCTCATAGCAGTCGACCTCCTCTACAGGTTCCGACGCAGACGCCGCAGAAGGTCAGAACAACAAAGGGAGGGGGGAAAGGGGGGGGCAGGAGCAGGGGCAGGCCACAAAACCCCCACCCAAGTCACACAGCACACATGCCCTGGACATACCTGACCCCCAGGCCTTGGTCACTACGAGGGGGTGGGGGCGTGTCCAGCAAAGCCAGCGTCCGCCACAACGGAAGTGGTTGACGACGCGAACCGGTAACACAACAACACAGGTACGTCCCGTACCCACGCCTTAAGAGCGTGGGTACGAGTCGTACCACGCCCACACCTACGTCACCCCAACTATGGCGGGACGGCTCGTACCCACGTGGCAAAGGCCTGGGTACGGCCCGCACAAGCATTCCACAGCGTGGGTACGGATATGTACGGACCGTACCCCCACCCCGTATGCATGGAGCGCACCCCCCATCCCAACAGTGTACATTCAGACCGTACCCCCACCCCCGTATGCATGGAGCGTACCCCCCATCCCAACAGTGTACGTACGGACCGTACCCCCACCCCCGTATGCATGGAGCGTACCCCCCATGCCAACAGTGTACGTACGGACCGTACCCCCACCCCCGTATGCATGGAGCGAACCCCCATCCCAACAGTGTACGTACGGACCGTACCCCCACCCCCGTATGCATGGAGCGTACCCCCATGCCAACAGTGTACGTACGAACCGTACCCCCACCCCGTATGCATGGAGCGTACCCCCACCCCAACAGTGTATGTATGGCCCATACCCTCACCCGTGTATGTATGGAGCGTACCCCCACCCCAACAGTGTACGTGCGACCCGTACCCTCACCCGCGTATGTATGGAGCGTACCCCCACCCCAACCGTGTATGTACGACCCGTACCCACACCGCGTATGTATGGAGCGTACCCCCACCCCAACCGTGAATGTACGATCCGTACCCTCACGCGCGTATGTATGGAGTGTACCCCCACCCCAACAGTGTATGTACGGCCCGTACCCTCACCCACGTATGTATGGAGCGTACCTCCACCCAAACAGTGTACGTACGACCCGTACCCTCACCCGCGTATGTATGGAGCGTACCCCCACCCCAACCATGTATGTACGACCCGTACCCTCACCCGCGTATGTATGGAGCGTACCCCCACCCCAACAGTGTACGTACGACCCGTACCCTCACCCGCGTATGTATGGAGCGTACCCCCACCCCAACCGTGTATGTACGACCTGTACCCACACCGCGTATGTATGGAGCGTACCCCCACCCCAACAATGTATGTACGATCCGTACCCTCACCCGCGTATGTATGGAGTGTACCCCCACCCCAACAGTGTATGTACGGCCCGTACCCTCACCCGCGTATGTATGGAGCGTACCTCCACCCAAACAGTGTACGTACGACCCGTACCCTCACCCACGTATGTATGGAGCGTACCCCCACCCCAACCATGTATGTACGACCCATACCCTCACCCGCGTATGTATGGAGCGTACCCCCACCCCAACAGTGTATGTACGGCCCGTACCCTCACCCGCGTATGTATGGAGCGTACCTCCACCCCAACAGTGTACATACGACCCGTACCCTCACCCGCATATGTATGGAGCGTACCCCCACCCCAACCATGTATGTACGACCCTTACCCTCACCCGCGTATGTATGGAGCGTACCCCCACCCCAACAGTGTATGTACGGCCCGTACACTCACCCGCTTATGTATGGAGCATACCTCCACCCCAACAGTGTACGTACGACCCGTACCCTCACCCGCATATGTATGGAGCGTACCCCCACCCCAACCGTGTATGTATGACCCGTACCCTCACCCGCGTATGTACGGACCATACCCCCACCCCCGTATGCATGGAGCGCACCCCCCATCCCAACAGTGTACGTACGGGTCGTACCCCCACACCCGTATGCATGGAGCGTACCCCCCATCCCAACAGTGTACGTACAGACCGTACCCCCACCCCCGTATGCATGGAGCGTACCCCCATGCCAACAGTGTACGTACGAACCGTACCCCCACCCCGTATGCATGGAGCGTACCCCCATCCCAACAGTGTATGTACGACCCGTACCCTCACCCGCGTATGTATGGAGCATACCCCCACCCCAACCGTGTATGTACGACCCGTACCCACACCGCGTATGTATAGGAGCGTACCCCCACCCCAACCGTGTATGTACGATCCGTACCCTCACGCGCGTATGTATGGAGTGTACCCCCACCCCAACAGTGTATGTACGGCCCGTACCCTCACCCACGTATGTATGGAGCGTACCTCCACCCAAACAGTGTACGTACGACCCGTACCCTCACCCGCGTATGTATGGAGCGTACCCCCACCCCAACCATGTATGTACGACCCGTACCCTCACCCGCGTATGTATGGAGCGTACCCCCACCCCAACAGTGTACGTACGACCCGTACCCTCACCCGCGTATGTATGGAGCGTACCCCCACCCCAACCGTGTATGTACGACCCGTACCCACACCGCGTATGTATGGAGCGTACCCCCACCCCAACCGTGTATGTACGATCCGTACCCTCACCTGCGTATGTATGGAGTGTACCCCCACCCCAACAGTGTATGTACGGCCCGTACCCTCACCCGCGTATGTATGGAGCGTACCTCCACCCAAACAGTGTACGTACGACCCGTACCCTCACCCGCGTATGTATGGAGCGTACCCCCACCCCAACCATGTATGTACGACCCATACCCTCACCCGCGTATGTATGGAGCGTACCCCCACCCCAACAGTGTATGTACGGCCCGTACCCTCACCCGCGTATGTATGGAGCGTACCTCCACCCCAACAGTGTACATACGACCCGTACCCTCACCCGCATATGTATGGAGCGTACCCCCACCCCAACCATGTATGTACGACCCTTACCCTCACCCGCGTATGTATGGAGCGTACCCCCACCCCAACAGTGTATGTACGGCCCGTACACTCACCCGCTTATGTATGGAGCATACCTCCACCCCAACAGTGTACGTACGACCCGTACCCTCACCCGCATATGTATGGAGCGTACCCCCACCCCAACCATGTATGTACGACCCGTACCCTCACCCGCGTATGTACAGACCATACCCCCACCCCCGTATGCATGGAGCGCACCCCCCATCCCAACAGTGTACCTACGGGTCGTACCCCCACACCCGTATGCATGGAGCGTACCCCCCATCCCAACAGTGTACGTACAGACCGTACCCCCACCCTCGTATGCATGGAGCGTACCCCCCATGCCAACAGTGTACGTACGAACCGTACCCCCACCCCGTATGCATGGAGCATACCCCCACCCCAACAGTGTATGTACGGCCTGTACCCTCACCCGCGTATGTATGGAGCGTACCCCCACCCCAACAGTGTACGTACGACCCGTACCCTCACCCGCGTATGTATGGAGCGTACCCCCACCCCAACAGTGTACGTACGGACCGTACCCCCACCCGCCTATACATGGAGCGAACCCACACCCGTGTATGTTCTAAGCGTACATATCCTGAAATAGTAGGGTTGGGTGCAGAGTCCTCCCAGCAGTGCCCAGTCATAAGAGGGCTGTGTGCAGAGTCCTCCCAGCAGTGCACAGTCATAAGAGGGGTGTGTGCAGAGTCCTCCCAGCAGTGCCCAGTCATAAGAGGGATGTGTGCAGAGTCCTCCCAGCAGTGCCCAGACACAGGAGGGGTGGGTGCAGAGTCCTCCCAGCAGTGCCCAGACACAGGAGGGGTGGGTGCCTAACACTCACAGCAGTGCCCAGACACAGGAGGGGTGTGTGCAGAGTCCTCCCAGCAGTGACCAGTCATAAGAGGGGTGTGTGCAGAGTCCTCCCAGCAGTGCCCAGTCATAAGAGGGGTGTGTGCAGAGTCTTCCCAGCAGTGCCCAGTCATAAGAGGGGTGTGTGCAGAGTCCTCCCAGCAGTGCCCAGTCATAAGAGGGGTGTGTGCAGAGTCCTCCCAGCAGTGCCCAGACACAGGAGGGGTGGGTGCCTAACACTCACAGCAGTGCCCAGACACAGGAGGGGTGGGTGCCTAACACCACAGCAGTGCCCCTGCAAAGAAAAGGGTGGAGTACCCACAGATCCAATGCCCATAAATGTCAGTCAGGTGCACAAAGATCCTGCAGTACATGTACCACATGTGTGCGAGGCTGGGAGTATACACATGCATAGCGCCGAAAAGAAAACATGTCCACATGAAGTCATGACAACAGTCTACATACACAAGTACAGTGACCACCAAGGACGCCACGAATGATGCAGATGGAGACATCGCTCAGCATGCATGGCCAAAGTCTAACGAGTCCGTCACACACCCAGCCAATGTAGACACAGCTCAGCACCACATATTGGAATGACCCTGCAGGGAAGATGTCAGGTTACACAGAGGAAGGAACACACCTTGGGACGATGTCACCATGCAGTAACTGCTTACATGAACAAAGTTATGTAGCCAACAGCTTGTGATGGCACACAGATACCAGGGCCCACCCTATGACCAGCACAAGACTACAATTCCCACACACCCAACACATTATCACCACCCAAAATAATGGAGCAGGTCCACCAACAGCAATACCAGATAGACAGTAGTGTACTAAGGAAAAAGAAATTGCTTTATTCAGCATCCAAAAATCTGTTTGCCCCTTGAAAGTTCAAAAGTGTACAATGCCCATAGGGCAATCCAAAGTTCAAATCCAGGTGGGGGACACAGTGGGACGCGTGTCCCCCAACTTGCCTGCACAGTCAGACTCCTTTGTCTTCCAGAGGGGGGGGCATCATGTGGGGGGAAGGACCAGGCACCGCTGGGACATGAGGGTGAAGGGTAGGCGTCGTGGGTGCAGGGACGGAGGACTCCACCACAGGGGGTGGGGCAGCGCCAAAGGCGGAGGTCAGGATGGCGCTGCACACCTTAGCAAGGTCCTCCAGCGACTCCCCTGCACCCGAAGGAACCACAGGCCCCAAGGAGGGGGGGCGGTTGGAGGGATGGGTCGCAGCGCCACTGGGGGAGGGTGTGGACAGGGGGGGGACTCAACCACCCTGACCGGGGACTCCTTTGACCGCTTGCGGGGTGGAGTCACTGTGGGGCTCAGGGACAGAGCGGCCATGAAGGAGTCTTTGCTGGATTTGTGGCCAGGAGAGCTGAGGGGAGGGGATTTGGAGGGAGTGGATTTTGTGGAATGCGGACTCCCACTCTGGCTGCGTGTCTTACGTTTGCCCCCCGACCCAGTGGGTGTGCCTACTTCACCCTGTGTGTGCATGCTAGGAGGTGTGCGTTTGACCTTCCCTGCCGGTGTGGTGCCTGTGTCTGTTGTGGTGGGTGCATGCTGACGTCTGGGTGTACGTGGGACAGGCATGGGAGTGGGAAGTGTGGATGGGTCAGGGGTAGGGGTTTGGACGAAGCGCTGCAGGAGACCCACTGCTGCAGTCAGTGTCGAGTCAATGGACCTCAGCAAGTTGCGTTGGTCAGCCTGCGATGAGAAAATGCCCTCCAAGTATGCCTCCATGTTGTTCAGCACTTGGCTGTGGCCATGGAGGACATTAAGCATCGCTGCCTGACCAACCTGCAACTGCAGCTTGATGTCCACAGACTCGGCATTGGTGGCAGCAGTGGAGACAGGGGCAGGGGGTGCGGTGCCTGGCAGGAAGGAGACATGTGGTGACTGGGCACGCTGGGAAGGGACATGAGCAAGTGGGAGGTGGCTGATGGCAATGGAGGGGGCGGGGAGAGATGTTGTGCCGCTGTCAGCTGGTGGTGCAGCCTCCACCCACTCACAGAGCTCAGCCTCGGACCCGTCAGCTTCATATTCTGTGGTGGCAGTGGACAGGTCCTCCGCCTCAGTCCCCTCCGCCTTAGTTCCACTCGATGTGCCAACCAAGATGTCACCGCTGGCACTGGTGCTCGGTCCCTCCGCTCGGTCTGTGCTGATGTCTCCCTCCTTGTCCCCCGACGATGCTGTGGGCAAGGTGAAGAGACAGGAATTAATCATACACCTGTATACATATGTCACATGAGTCCAATCTACATAGGTTACAGTGCATAGCCTGAAAAGAAAGATGAGTAATATCTACAAAACAAGGTACATATGTAGGCCCTGCAACACACAGTTGGTTGACCCACCATGCCACTGAAAAACTATGGAGAGCATGACACAATAGCAAATGACATGAAATGGATTTTGACAGAGGAGCCAGGCTCTGGGGACAATCCAGCACTGCATCTGCATCACACAGCGTTGCCGAAAATAGGGATGAGCAGGGACCATATCCATGAACTTTAGGCACATGCTGCATAGGTAATACTGAAAACATGCCCACCATGACTGGCTCACTGCACCTTGAGTGTATGTCCAGACAAACATCACACACTGGCCAGACCTAGCAAGGAGATTTCAGGTTTTGACATGTAGGCTTTGCCCGCACCAAGCACCCCCTACATGAGACAATTTGTTGAGACACAGGAAGCACTTACATCTCTTAGTCTGGGTGAAATACACATGGGCTTGAAAAATGCTAGATTGGACACAAAATACCCAAGGTGCGCCTGTCCAAATAATAATGTGCAAATGGGCATCATCAGATGATTGTAACAAGACACACAGGCACTGGCCACCGTGAGTATGAACAAGGAAAATCAGGTCAGGCTGTACAGTGGACACTTGTACTACATATTACGTCAATGTACATGGTGCCAGAGGACAATTGCACAGAGCACAACCTATGCTGTAGACACTGTGAGTGTCCACATTTTGTGATGACACATATGACAACTAGGAAAATATGCCCCAGGGGACAGTAGTGGCCACACAACTCCATGGTCCTGAATGGGAATGACTGCAACACACGCCACCATCCCTGCACTATGCGTATCGCACACTCATGCACATCATGTAACAGGCCACAACATAGGACATGCGTGCTGTAAGGCATGACACTTGAGAGACTAACTCCCATGTCTGGACTCAGCATCAGTGCCAACTGACATGGAACCCACAAGTACTGAACTGGACAGGGCACAGGCAAGGTCCCAAAACCTGTTACACACCACCCCCACACATGATGCTACAGGCATTGTTCACGTGGATAAACTGCCAGCCTAGATAACCTTGTGAAGGAGTGACTACACACAGACCAGGGAACACATTGCAAGGAGGGGAAGGGAGGCAGGAGAGCACCGCTATACTGTGGGTAACAGGATCTGCACAGCACCTTTAGACCCTGGCAGTGTATCCATGCAACTGCACACTTACAAATGCTGGTGACACACAACAAACACACATTTACCTACCCCCTTCCTGCTGCTGCTTCTCCTGTAAGCGCCTGTCCAAGTCTGGAAAGACCACCACCAGCACACGCTTGTGGATGTGGGTCAGACGGCGGCGCCCACGGTTCTTATTGGTCTCAGGTGAGTCCCCCAGCAGGACCCGTGTGATCCTCCGCGTCCAGCACCGGATATCCTGCCAGCGTTTTCTCACCTGGGCCAGGCGCCGCTTGCGACCATCCGTCCTCCTCACGGCACTGACAGCGTTCATCCAGATCTGCTTCTTGGCAGAGGCGCCTACCTGTGAGGATGAACAAGTGACACTACATCAATACACCTGGCACATGTCACAGAGACACATATTAGAACAAATTTGCTGGTTACAACAAGGCATAGTATGCATCCAACGCATTGCACCTTTGTCATAGGGACATTATCCTCTGGGGAAGGGCAAAAGCAGTACGTGCCATTGAAAGTACACAGGTGGAATGAGGGCAACGACACAATCAATGATCCAGGCTCACACTGTGCATCACAAGCTACACCAGGATTATGTGCAGCACCTCAAAGCAGTCACATGCCACAGGCCACAGACGCTACCTCAGCTGAGTACACAGACACACACAGGCACAGGACATTCACCTGCCATTGCCAAATGCAGCTACAAACCTCACTCTGCACATGTGCCACTAGACGGGGGGGGGCTCACAGGTGTGGGGCTGGCTCTGCACGTCAGACACACAGCACTGCTCCCTGCTCACATCAGATGGGCAGGGTATATCCATTCCTCATGCAGCTTGGGTGCTACACTCCACATATGCACCCACCCACATGACAGGGGACTTACACACACACCGATGTCCAGGGTACGAACACATCATGTGGACACTCTCAGCACAGGTACACAGAACTAACACACATCTGTGGGTACAGTCACCTGTCACACTGGGCTGACCACATAATCACATGAGGACTGTAGAGGCAACATTCCCAGGAGGATAAGACAGGCAGAATGTGGCATGCACCATGCAGTGATTGTCACAGTAAACACAATGCAAGTGAGGACGGCAGACATGCACCACAGCATGCTCTGGCTGGGAACATCAGGCATTCCCCCCCTGGGACCCCCCTACAGTACATTGCATGTGTGTCACACCTGGACACAATGCCAGAAGTCACAGTCACAAAAAGGGACACAGTCTGTGCTAGTGGACTCTGCACTCACCTGATACCCTGGTCGCCCATACAGCAGGGGGTACTGTGGGAGGATCCCATCCAGCAATGCCAGGTTCTCCTCCAGGGTGAAAGGCTGCGCCCTCTCCACAGACCTTGACATTGTTCCAGGGAATCACGAGCAGCAGCTGGGACGTAGAATCCAAAGATGTGCAGGCAAGTGCTCTCTCATGGGACCTGGCTGCCTTATATCTGCCTTGCTGGCCTGTTTCATGCGCAGGAGTACAGAGTGATTGGTCACTCACATTTGCATCCTATGTTTCCTCCAATCCCTTTAAACCTAGCACAGTCAGTGCGTTTTCATTGTTTTTTTTCGTGAGCATGATGTCAACTCCACAACCACTTTGCAACAAAGTAGGTTCATTAAAACTGACTTTTGCTGTGCACCTGCAGAAACAAAATCATACTTTAAACTTGGTCTCCATGATAACCAGCATGCATGTAGGCCTTTATACTTGTCCCTCATGTGTCCCCTATGTAATTTGGAGATTCACACACAGGTACGGTGCGTTCCGGGGCCCTAGGGCACCCCAAATGCATAGCAACGGCCCGTACAGGCATGTGTACGGTCCGTATCACTATGGGTACGCATACGCGAGCACACCCATAGTGATAGTGAGTGTACGTGCGTGTGTACGGTCCGTATCACTATGGGTGTGCTCGCGTATGCGTACCCATAGTGATACGGACCGTACACGCGCGCGTACGCTCACTATCACTATGGGTGTGCTCGCGTATGCGTACCCATAGTGATACGGACTGTACACGCGCGTGTACGCTCACTATCACTATGGGTGTGCTCGCGTATGCGTACCCATAGTGATACGGACCATACACACGCGCGTACGCTCACTATCACTATGGGTGTGCTCGCGTATGCATACCCATAGTGATACAGACCGTACACGCGTGCGTACACTCACTATCACTATGGGTAGGCCTACGGCAGCACTCCCATAGTGATAGGGAACGTGCACAGGCCCTCAGAGCAAATGTACGGTGCCTTTCACACATCACAGTGGTGACAAGCAGCACACAGGAAGGAATAGAGCTGACATACTTGTCCATGGATGAACATCAAGGCATTGTCTGGGCAGTACTACATGTGTGGGGCACAGGTATGAAAGGCTGTGATGTGGCACATTACTCCTGAGTCGAGAAGGCAATAGATGTATGATGAGATGTGTACAGATGTCATGTGTGACGGTGCAATATGTGCCAGGCATGCCCTTAGCTCCTTTGACATGTGTGCATGTCGTACTGCACACTTGGGATGAGCGTCACTGGCATGGCACAGTCAACAACACACGCAAGTGTCCCCTGATGCCCGCTACAGGGGTTACCACACCAGACATGTGACTACCCACGGTGCACGATGTGTCTATGTCATGTATGTGTGGTGTGTTCCCATTAGCTTGATGTTGGTGTTCCCTCAAAAGCATCAGCTGTTGCAGCAACCAACATGTGTCTGTGTGTAGATGGACATGGCACACTGTTACGCACACCAGGCCACATGTGGTATAGGATGTGAGGTGTGTATGTATGCATGGGACACGGAGTAGCGTAACAAGGACCTGTCTGCATCCTCTCAATGTATGTGTGGTGAGTCATTACATGTACACCTTAATGGCAAGGTGTGTGGGCTGTCCTAGTGTAATGTCATGTGACCTGTGGCTCTAGTGTTCTGCTACCTGTCTCTGCAATCGACATCCTACTTCTGCTGATGTGTTGATGTATGTCACTCCTGTGTTGCGTCTGGCTGTTCACTTACACTGGGACACAGCTAGTCCCATGCCATGGCATGTGGAGGTTCACAATCTCCGTGTGTAGCTGGGTCTTGGTAGGAGTGTCACCTGGCAGCCATACGTGTCCAGGGCATGTAGCACATACCTGACTCCGTATGTAGCATATGTGTATTGACAGATTAACATGTGCTCAGTACATATAAATTGTTGTTGTAGTGCACTCACTCTTCCTAGTCACTTCCAAATTACTGCAGAGCGCCGCCTCTTCCCCGACCAATTCCGGACTTGGCTGATATGCAGGAGAATGACTGTATACGCTGCTACCGCTTCCCCCAACCGTTGATTGAGGAGTTGACGGCAAGGCTGGCACCACACCTGCAACCGCTGCACAGGTATCCTATGGCACTGACACCCAAGCTGAAGGTAATGGCAGCCCTACATTTTCTTGCCACGGGTACCTTTCAATATACCATAGCTCATGTTGGTGGCATGTCCCAGAGCATGTTCAGCCGTGTGCTGCATGATTTCTTAGAGACCATGTTGCTTCACCTGGATGAGTTCATCCATTTCCCAACTCCTGACCAGTTGACTGGGGTCAAGCGTGAATCCTATGCCCTGGGAGGGATGCCCCATGTCATTGGGTCCATAGATGGGACACATGTGGCTTTGGTACCACCACAGGCACAGGAGGTAGCGTACAGGAATCGCAAACACTACCACTCCATCAATGCCCTTGTGGTGTGTCTGTCCAACATGGTGATTTCACATGTCTGTGCTCGTTTTCCAGGATCAGCACACGATGCCTACATCATGAGGCGTAGCAGGGTGCCTGAAATGATGACGCAGCTGCGCAACGAATGAGCATGTGTTGTTGGTGGGTACACTCTGTCTGTCCTGTATTTTGCGTAGACTTCCAGCACGACCGCTTCTCCTTTCCTACTTATGTCCATGTGGTTTCCATGTAGGGGACGCTGGCTATCCCAACATGCCGTGGCTGATCACACCTCTCCGCAACCCCAGCACGCCGGCCCAGCTCAGCTACAACACCGCCCATGGCCGGACAAGGTGAGTGATTGAGAGGACATTTGGCCTCCTGAAGAGCCGATTCAGATGCCTCCACAAGACCGGCGGCGCACTCCCATATGCCCCGGCGAAGGTCTGCAAAATCTTCATGGTCTGCTGCATGCTGCACAACATGGCAGTTGAGAAAGCTGTGCCACTCATCCTGGATCAAGATGATCAGGACCATCCACCCGTGGAGGACGAAGGGCTTGGCAATGCGGCTAGTGATGTGGAGGATGTGGTTCCACAAGAGGACATTCGGAGTCAGCTCATACGCGACTTCTTTGCTTAGTGGTGAGTACCAGTGTCTGAGTGTGCACGCATTGGTCCCCGTGTGGCATGTGTTGCGATGTGTGTGTCCATCTGCATGTATGCCACGTGAGTCAGAGGTGTGTGTGGATGTGTCACTCGAGTGATGGTGCCAGTGATGAGTGTATTTCCCCAGTCATAATTGTGACCTAGCATGTTGTCATCCTTACATGTGTCGAGTACATGCACATGCAAGTGGCTGTGCTTTTTGTGGCTGACTTCTTGTGGGTCTCTCATCCACAGGTACTTGCGCATGCCGTCTGCTGGTTGCATTGTTGTGGCACTGCTATTCCTCATGGACACGTCATCGTGTGCTGACTCAGCGTTACACGCATGGACAAGTTTGGAAGTCTCCTTAGGGTAAGGGATGCATCAGGGGTGTATTGGGTGTGGCAGTTGTTTATGATGTGTGCACACTGCCCCTGTCGATGTTTGGTTCCTCTGCAGACATGTCGCATCACCATGGGCCACATTACATGTAGCTGGGTACACCTGAATAGATTTTCAGACTTGTTGACAGTCATCTGTGATGGGATAGTGGATTGTGATGATGGCATTAATGTGTGTAACACTGCCCTCGGACACATACGGTTTGCATTGGCTTGACATGGTGTGGGACTTCCACATCAGAGGATCAATGGTGTATGGCAGCCTCTCCGTGAGCAGCAGGGGGTGTTTAGCTGTTACCCGACACTTGTGTGCCAGTTCCATGGCTATCACGCATTTGTGCTGCAGAAGGGGGGTTCCAGTGTTGGACCCACATGTTACTCCACATGACCTGTGTATGTGTACTCCGAGTTGCCTCTGCATTCCCGAATACATGACTAATAAAGGTGTCCATATGCCTCCAAGGTGCCTCTTCTCAGTCAATGCTGGTGTGTTGCCACGGTGCATACGGCATGTCTGGCATGGTTTTCCGTGATAGTGGCTATGTGTCTATGTGTAGAGTAGCAAGATGCAAGCTGGTTGTGTGGGATTAGACTCTGTATTGTGCATGATGTCCATGACTGTGTGGGTATTGTGACATGTGCCATACCCATGCATCCAACGTTGGCCAGGCCACCATTCTCTGCATCCACCTGACTCAAGCTTGCAGGACATGGTTCTGCTACCTGTCTACAAATACCTGGGTGCCCCCCAGGACACTCCACATGATCCCTGACCTTTGCGCATGACTGTCGCTGTACTCAATATGTCTGTCGGCACGGTTGTGCGGCCACCCCCTCAGCTGGTTGGGCCCATCACGGGTGTGTATGGTGCTCCATGTCTGTGTTGCCTAATACATTGTGACCCATGTGTGTCCTGTGCCAGACTCAGTCCCCAGGGTATGGATGGTTGAAGTCATATGAGAACTCAGGCATGGTTAGACTTTACAAGACACATGTAAGGTAATAATGCAAAATGTAGGCATCATCTCTTTATCGTGTAACTTTTTATTTGTGTTGGGGTACGTGGGGGGGGTATGACATGAGGGGCTTTCCGGGTGTGTGGAATCCAAAGTTCACTGGGGGAGTTGGTGTCCTTGCCATTGGAAATCATCAGAGTCCATGCCACAGTCTTTGTCAACATTGGTCAGACAGTGACCAGCAAGTCCATGTGGCAGAGAATGTCTTTTGCTGATGTGCTGCTGTTGGTCCAGTGGGCCAGGTGCCAGGCCAGGTGTCCTGGGAGATGGTGATGTTGCGCCGACCCTCACGGTCTTTTCCGTGGACGACCCGCCCTCCTGCGGGAACCCTCAGAAGCAGGCCGTGACGATGTTTGGGATGCTCCGTCGGATGTCTCTTCCTCCTCCTGATCCCTCCCTGTGGGTGGTGATGTTCTTGGCCTGGTCGCACAGGGAGGGTTGCCCATGTTGTCGGCCATCCGACGGAGTGTACGGTGAATTCCCGTGAACACCGTCACGAGCTCAGCCTGTCTGTCCTCCATCCGCCCTTGGTGTCGCAGTAGACAGGCATGTTGCTCCGCATGTTGCTGGGCCTGCTGGGTCTTGATCTCCTCGAGGGTCCCCTTCATCTCGTTGAGGGTGGACACAACCTGGCCCATGCCCGTGGTGTCCTGCCGGTATGTGTCCAGGATGTTTCTGACATGGGAATATACCGGTTACGCAGCCAACTGGTCAGGCTAGCGCCTCCGCCGTCCTCCACTCCCACCACCCCTGCCCACTTGCACCCGGCCTGCCCTTGTGGGCACATCGGGTCTCCGGGACCCCTGAGGGGTGGCATTAGCGTTGTCGCCTGCCTCCTCCTGGGTGCCCGGTACACCGTGTCCCTCCTGGTCAGCCTGGCTGCATTGTGGTGGTGGGGCAGGGATCCTGGGTGTCTCCTGGGATGTGGCAGGAGTGGGGGTGGTGGTTTGCCCAGTTGTACCTGACGCAGGTGCTGCAGGTGGTTGGACACCAGAGGGGCCAGGTTGGTCGGGGTCGTCCACAGAGTGGTGAGAGTCGTCGCTGCCGGTGGGATCGTCATCCCGCAGAGCCGGGTCCTGTGAGTCTTCCCCCCCAGTGTTGGGGCGTGATCCACAACGTTGACCTGTGTGTGAGAGAGACAATGTTATTTTTGTTCCATGCAACATCCATGTTTCATTAGTTTCTAAGTTGGCACATTTCCTCTGGGTATTTGGATATGTCTTGCATTCCACTCACAGTGCACTTGTGCATGGGTATGTCCCTTGGCCACAGCTTTTGAGACTTTACCTATGTGTGGCACAGTCTTACTTGCTGCGTCAATTGTGACTGCAGTCAGCAGTGGAGTGAGCAGGTGTGGCGAGCCATGCATTGGCGCCTTCCGTGTTGCACTGTACGTGGGCACATGGAGTTGTTCCACACACTTATATAATGCAGGTAGCTGGCGTTGTGCTCGTGCACAGGTTGAGACATGGCCCAGTGTTTTGCCATGGAGAAGAGAGCGGGATTCAGGCACTGGCCACTCTTGTCTACATGCACGCAGTCCACCTGCTGACGAGCAGACATTCCCACACCCCCCAAGGCTGAATTGGTCTCCCTGTGTCTCCCTTTCTCACTCCCTCTCTGTCCCCCTCTCCCTCCCTCCCTGTGTCAGCCTCCTCCCTCTGTCCGTCTCCCTGTGTCTCCCTCCCTCTCTCTCCCACTCTCCCTCCCTCTGTGTGTCACCCTCTGTCACCTCAGCCCAGCTTCCTAGGCACACACTTTTTGCAGATCTTTGAATGGCCCTTGGCTTGTTCATGTGAGTTTGTTTCTGATCTCCAGGCACCCATTGGGTGTAGTGTCTGTGTCTGCGCTGCTGCTGTGGTGGTGTGTGCTGCCACTCTTTCACAGTGTTGGCTGTTCATTAGCTGCTGTCATGTGCAATAACGTGCCTTCACCCCCATGTCTTAATGCAAGGCGTCCGCCATTTGCTGGCAAGTCTTTCCTGTGTGGGGACACACTGTTTGTCTGGCTGTGACCTAGGCCATATGGGCAGAGGGCATTGTGGTCTGCTTCTGAGTTGCACTATGTGATTTTTGGGGCCCACACTCCTGCCATCCGGCTTACCGTGTCTTGTGTTGGTGTTTTCTGTGGCCTGTGACTTGGCATTGTCCAGCTGGGTGCATGGGGCATGGTGGCGCTAGTGGCATGTGCGTGTTCATGGAGTGTGGTTGAGTCATGCGATAGCTTGGGGTGGTTGCGTGCATGATTGTGAGTTTGGTTGTGGATGACGTTCCCCCATGTGAGGTGAGTTGTTTGTGTACTCACCCGGCTCTCGGAGTCCTTCTACTCCATCCACTGCCACCACCGGCAGTATGGCCATCACCCTCTCCTCCCAGGGATGGTATTGTACGCGTCTGCGGGGCGGCCCTCCTCCAGTGATGTTGGCCTGGTTGTGGTCGTCGGTCATTTTGGCTCGGACCCTCCTCCGCAGATCGTACCACCTGGCTTGGCATTCATGCCTGGTCCTTCTGGTGGACGCAACAGCATTCACAGCATCGACAATCGTCTGCCACATGGCTGTTTTTTCGGAAATGCTGGTTTGTCTGACCAATGTTTCAAAGAGGTGTGGCTCGACTCTGAGGATTTCGTCGACAAGGACCTCCAACTCTTGGCTAGTGAACTTTGGATTCTTGTTAGTGGGCATGGTGAGGGGTGTGGGTGTGGATGGTTGTGGGGGGTGTGGGTGTGGATGGTTGTGGGTGTGTGGGTGTGGTTGTGCAGGTGTGTGTGTGAATGTGATGAGGGGGTGTTTGTGAAGGTGGGTGTGTGAAGGTGTGCAAGTGTAAGGTGTAGTAAAGGTTCAAGTATGGTGCTGTAGGTTGTCTGTGGGGTCTGGCAGCAGTGAGTCTGTTGCAAAGGCTCATGGTTTGTGTCTGTGGGCCCTTTTTATTGGTCCATTGGTGGGTGTGGCTGTGTTTGAACTTTGGGTGGGTGTGTTATAAGGAGTGGTTGTGTTTTGGGCCTCTGTATCGGAGTTTGGCAGTTGCAGGTCAGTGAATGTGTTGTATTTTTGCTTGTTGGACATGTTTTGTGGCTTTGTGCGATTCGAGTATTCTTGTGTTGTTTTGCTTTGTCCTGGTTGTGTACGTGTGTTTTTAGCGTGTGTACGGTGTGTACATCGGCCATTTTGTTGTACAGTGCTGTCCTTGTCTCTGGCTTGGTACGACTCGTACATGCACGTTGTTGGGTGAAGGTGCTGGTGTTGGGGCCTGGGGTGCGCTCCGTACTTAGACTGTTGGGGTCGGGGTACGCTCAATACATACGCGGGTGGGGGTACGGGCCGTACATACACGGTTGGGGTAGGGGTACGCTCCATACATACGCGGGTGAGGGTACGGGTCGTACGTACACGGTTGGGGTGGGGGTACGCTCCATACATACGCGGGTGAGGGTACGGGTCGTACATACACGGTTGGGGTGGGGGTACACTCCATACATACGCGGGTGAGGGTACGGGTTGTACATACACTGTTGGGGTGGGGGTACGCTCTATACATACGCGGGTGAGGGTACGGGCCGTACATACACTGTTGGGGTGGGGGTACGCTCCATACATACACGGGTGAGGGTATGGGTCGTACATACACGGTTGGGGTGGGGGTACGCTCCATACATATGCGGGTGAGGGTACGGGTCATACATAAACGGTTGGGGTACGCTCCATACATACGCGGTGAGGGTACGGGTCATACATACACGGTTGGGGTGGGGGTATGCTCCATACATACGCGGGTGAGGGTACAGGTCGTACATACACGGTTGGGGTGGGGGTACGCTCCATACATACATGGGTGAGGGTACGGGTCGTACATACACGGTTGGGGTGGGGGTACGCTCTATACATATGCGGGTGAGGGTACGGGTCATACATAAACGGTTGGGGTACGCTCCATACATACGCGGGTGAGGGTACGGGTCATACATACACGGTTGGGGTGGGGGTACGCTCCATACATATGCGGGTGAGGGTACGGTCCGTACATACATGGTTGGGGTGGGGGTACGCTCCATACATACGCGGGTGAGGGTACGGTCCGTACATACATGGTTGGGGTGGGGGTACGGGCCGTACATACACTGTTGGGGTGGGGGTACGCTCCATACATACGCGGGTGAGGGTACGGTCCGTACATACACGGTTGGGGTGGGGGTACAGGCCGTACATACACTGTTGGGGTGGGTGTACGCTCCATACATACGCGGGTGAGGGTACAGGTCGTACATACATGGTTGGGGTGGGGGTACGCTCCATACATACGTGGGTGACGGTACGGGCCGTATATACACTGTTGGGGTGGGGGTACGCTCCATACATACGCGGGTGAGGGTACGGGCCGGACATGCACGGTTGGGGTGGGGTTATGCTCCATACATATGCGGGTGGAGATACGGGCCGTACGTATGGGGGTGTACATACACGGGTGGGGGTACGTCTTGTACATACACGGGTGTACATACACGGGTGTACATACATGGGTGTACATTCACGGGTAGGGGTACATCTCGTACATACACGGGTGTACATACACGGGTGGGGATTCGACTCGTACATAGGAGGGCTGGGGGGGTGGTTGAGCGCGTACATACGGGGGCTGGGGGGAGTGTTGGGCGCGTATGCGGGCACATGTCTCCATGGTTGCTATGGGAGTTCGGTGCGGACGGTGTTTTTTCCATCCGGTTGTAACATTGGACGCACGGGATGGATCATACTTGCGCGGTCGGACTTCACTTTTCACATTTGTACGGTAACTCGTCCGAGGACGTGTGGGGAATTATTCCCAATGCGATTCGTATGGACTTTTTCCCATGCGAATCGTACTTGGCAGTTTGTACGGCACTTGTACGATTCGTACGGTAAAAAGACCGGATACGAGTCGTACAGGGAATTTTTTTACAGGATCGTAATCGGCACCTAAATCTGTCAAAGAGAGAAAGTGAGGGAAGGGCGAGAGACAGCAGGCAAGTGAGAGAAAAAAGAGACGAAAAGCAAAATAGAGAGACGGAAAGGTTGAAAGTGAAAGTGGAAGAGTGAAAAAAGAATGTGAGAGAGCGAGATTGTGAAAAGGGGGATGGAACACAGTAGGTTCAAAAGAGAGGCTGTTTGTTGAAGAGAGTGTGTTTCTGAGGGGGCGTGCTTGTTTTGTGTTACCCAAAAGGTAAGTGTCACTCATGATTTAATATATTTGTCTGAGTGTGCACGAGGGCCATTTTGCAAAGGAGATTGCACTGGTGAAGTGATTTACATGTGATTACAATAGAGTGTACGAGATCGTATGATGTGTACGAAAAACAAGAGAAAAACACGTGAGTGCGCTGTTAATAAGGAAATGGGGCAAAAAGGAAAGAAGCTATAGGATAAAAAGAGGAGAATAAAACAGACAGAGATCCAGAGAAAACAAAACAGAGACATCGATAATAGAAAAAGAGAACAAGGAAATAAGTACTGAACAAAGACTCAAAGGAAAAGAACTCTGGAGAAATGAAGGAATGCAAGAAAGGAAAATAATAGGAAAAGCAGAATCAAACAACAGGATATGTTATGTTATGTTATGTTAATGGTTTTTATACCGCGCAGAGCTGCCACAGCAAAGGGGCGTCCTGGCGCCAAGAAAGGTAAACACAACATCACAAAATGCAGCAGAGTCAATTGATTTTATTAAAAAGAAAAGTTTTGATGACACGTCTGAACCTGGTTAAGTCTTCCAAAGCACGGATGTCATTAGGGAGAGCGTTCCAAAGCTTAGCGGCTACTACTCGGAAGGAGCGGCCTCCAATCCTGCTCAGCAAAAAGCGAGGAACAACAGCCAAATTCTGGCCCATCGATCTCAAAGAGCGAGAGGGGACATATGGAGTCAGAAGGTTCATGAGAATAGGTGGAGCCATGCCTTTCAAAATTTTAAAGGCCAGGCAGAGCACCTTAAACTCAATCCGCCGAGCAACAGGCAACCAATGGAGTGTTTGCAATGCTCTGGACACTGAGCAACGTTTGGGCAGCCCAAATATCGCTCTTGCGGCGGCATTCTGCACTCGTTGTAGCCGCAGAAGTTCAGCCTTGTTCGTGCCTGCGAGCAGAGCACTGGCATAATCTATCCTGGATAGTACCGAGGCCTGGACCACAAGCTGTCTAGTGGGGGCATCGAAGAATTTAAGCACCGGCCTGATGCCCCTAATAATGCCAAAACAAGAGGCAGCCACCCTCTTAGTCTGGCAAGTGAAGCTAAGTAAAGGGTCCAGCCAGACCCCGAGGTTTTTTAACTCCATAGCAGGAGAGGGGATCATTCCTAACTCGGGGGGCCACCAGCTGTCATTCCAACATCCAGGTTGCTTCCCAAACACCGTCACCTCTGTCTTCTTTGTGTTCAATTGGAGACAATTCTGGGTCATCCAATTGGCCACCGAGCGTAGCCCCTCACAGAAGTTGAGGGCGTCCATGGCTGAGTCCCCACTAAGTGTGACCGCCAGCTGCGTATCATCCGCATAGGACACCATTGTCATGCCCCAGCCTTTGACTACCGCAGCCAGCGGCCTCACATAAAGATTGAAGAGAGTGGGGCTCAGAGATGATCCCTGTGGGACCCCCAAGGTGAGCGGGTGAGAGGTGGATTTACCGGGTGGTATCGCAACCTGAAAAGATCTATTGGAAAGGAAGGAGCGGAACCAGCCTAGTGCCAGCCCCCTAACCCCAGCTTCCTCTAACCGCCGCAACAGGATTTCGTGGGACACCGTATCAAAGGCGGCGCTCAGATCTAACAACAGGAGTGCCGCTGTTTGTCCGGTGTCCAGCACGGAGCGCAGATGTTCAACCATGTATAACAAGGCAGTCTCCGTGCTGTGGCCTGTACGAAAACCATTTTGCGTGGGATCCAAGATGTTAGCTTTGGCAAGATGGTCGGCCAGGATCCCATTCACGTGGGCTTCGGTGACTTTAGCAGCCCACGGCAGCAGAGAGATGGGGCGATAGTTCTCAGGTTTTATAGGATCTAGGGTAGGCTTTTTTAGGATGGGGGTAACTACCGCTTGCTTCCACTTGGTGGGTACAATCCCTGAACCCAGTGACATATTAATAAGGGCAAGCAAGGGTGCGCGACATGTGGCCTGCATGTTTTTAAATAGGGCCGGTTTGAGGGGGTCTGCAGGATAAAGAGTTGAAAACCAAAAGCTAGTGAAAAGCATAGAAAATAGTAACGCAGAAGAAAGAGAAGAATAAAATAGGAAATTTGAAAGTAGAAAAGGGTGACAATAATAAACACGGAAGGCAAATGAAGGAAAGGGATACATATCAGGAGGGAAGGAAAAAACAAGACAGGAAAGAGAAACATGAACAAATCTGAATGGAACGAATATTGATGAAAGATGAGTGGATTAAATAGAAACAAGCGTTGGCCGCGCGCGAGCGGCCGGAGATGCAAAATGTTGTGGGGGAGGGGGAGAAGCGGGAGTTGTGTGTGTGTGTGCGCGCGTGCGTCATCGCGATCGCTCTGAAAGCGAAAGTGATCGCGATGACGCACACGAGTTTTCAAAGTGCTGCTGGCGGCCGGCTGCGCGCGTGCACGATTGCGTGAACGCAAGCGTTAGGCCAGCCACCAGCACTTTGAAAATCCCACATACAAAATGTCTCTTCGAGCCAGCGCATGCGCTGGGGCTCAGCGAGACCTAAAAAAAAGTACTAAGTATTTGGGAAGAGTTTGAAGGGGGGGTCAGCAAGCGACATGAGGAGTAATTAGGCCAATAGAAGCAGGGGCGCAACTAGACCTGACCTTCGGGGGAGGGAGGTTGGGCAGGCTAAGACTCCCAGCCAGGTCTGGCTCGTGCGCTGCTGGCGGTAGATAGGACAGTCTTTTTTGCAATCTCTTCCCCATATCCTCTTTCTCCATGGATTCCCTCACTACCACTCTCCAATAGTGCATCTCATCTTTCCATAACCTCTCTCTTACATACATTTTATTTTTTATACTGCTACTTACAGTTCACTCACATTCAGTTCTGTGATCTGCATGGTACACGTTCTCTGCAGCAGACACATTAACTCTCTGTGCTACTTTATGATGAGCCAAAACTGAAAGTAGACACAATTCTGAACTCTCACTAGTGGGAACATTAATTACCAGCGTTATGTTGATATTCTTATTGTTGGCGGAAAAATACCTCATGCACAAGGAAGTTCATATGCTTTTCAACCAAATTTTTTTTTTTAAATAGAGCGCTCCCCCACCAAAGGCTGCGCCAGTCGCACTGCCCTAAAGCCAGTCCTGCTCTCAGCAATAGGGCAGGACAAGCATTTCCAGAAATGGGGTGAGAGCTAACTTCATGACCATTACATGAGGAAAAAGTTCTAAGTGAGTGGTGAGGCGTGATACGTTCTCCAAATTGCAACAACCAAAACAAGTTAACAGATTTCTTCTAAATGATTTAAGGGAAAGTAGACTTCTCCCTTGAGGATTTTTTTTTAAGTTTTGGGATCAAATTTTCAAATATGTTGCAGACCCTTATGGGCGTTTATGAGTTATTCCAGTACTTTCATTGTACACCAGGGAAGCCTGGCCTTTCCTAGGAGTAGATCTAATTTTTTTCAAATGTCTTAAGTCAGAAATTATTTCCACTATACCAAGGTCATCATTTTTTCATGGGTGAGCTCTTTATGCCAAGGAGTACATTTAATATGACAGTGACAGAAATTTACCATCGATACCTCAGCCACTTCCATGGATACTTCTGAAAATTCCCTCCGGTATACAATGATTGGACTGAAGTTGTCACACAATCCTCAATCCATCACCATACCCCAAAGCCTCAGCCCTAGTCTACCTCCTCATGCCATCCCCCATTCTCAGTCCACTATCTCCTCTTGCACCAACCCATTGTTGCAGATGGAATTAACTAGGCATCTAGAACTACGGAAAGAGCAAGTATTCTGTGGGTGCCTTCTTAGAAATATTTGTGTATTCATGAGAGTTGTGTAATTTTTATATGTGCAGAGTAAGAGATATGCTCTTTTAAGTGCTGGGTGATGGTGAATAGTGTGAGTGAGTGCAGCGTAAGTGGTGCAAGTGTAGGGTGAAAAGTGTGCTGATGTAAGTGTCAGGTGAGCTGCATGAATGCAATGTGAGAGGAGCCATGTGAGTGTCGGGTGAGAAGAGTAGGTGCACAGAGAGAGAAGTGAGTGCAGGATGGTGTGAGCAGTGTAAATGCAGGGTGAGTGGTGTGCCTGTGTGTAGTACAGGGTGAGCAGCAAGAGTGAAGGGTGAGTTGTGAGACTGACTGGTGAGTGCATGGTGAGAGGAATGACTTCCAGGTGAATGATGTGACATATGAGTTTGGGTATGGGTGAAAGTGCAGAATGGGAGGAATGAATGCATGGTGAGTGATGTGCTTGTTTGAGTGAGATTGCAGAGTGAGCAGTGAGAGTGGCAGGTGAGTGAAGTGTCACATGAGTGCTGGGTGAGAAGTGTGCTCATGTAAGTGCAGGGTAAAAAGCATGAGTGCATGGTGAGTGGTGTGAGTGCAGTGCGATCACTGTCAGTGCAGGGTGAGCCGTGTGCTCATGTGTCCACAGGTAAGTGGAGGGAGAACAGTGTAAGATCATGGCAAGGGGCATACGTGCAGTGTGGTTGCTGTGAGTGCATGATGAGTGGTGTGCTTACATGAGCGCAGGTTGAGAGGAAGATGAACGATGTGAGTGCAGGGTAACAACGAGAGTGTGTTGTATCGCTATGAGTGTAAGGTGAGCAGTGAAAGTGACAAGTGAGTGGAGTGTCATGTGCATGCAGGGTGAGCAGTGTGCGCACGTGAGTGTAGGTTAGTAGGCGGGTGAATGGCGTGAATGCATAGTGAGCAGTGTGAGTGCATTGTGATCACTGTGAGTGCAGGGTAAACATAAAAGTGAATGGTGGGAATAAGGAGGGAGTTGTCTGAATGCAGGATGTATTCCCAGACACCTGGAGTAACTCAGCATTGTATTGATGGCTGGCATGGGGTTTCAGCTATAAGTTAAACTATTGCTATTAAGGGATCAATCAGGGATGGATGATCAAGGAAATAAATAATGTGCTGATCCTGCAACAAATTTCAGTCTGCTTGTTAGGGTTGCCAGCTGATCTGATTTATACACGCACCACTGGTATTTTGATGTCCCAGACAGTAGAAAAATGAGCAAAATCACCTAAAGCTGGTATTTTTAGCACATATTTGTGCAAACAGCAAATATATATAACAGCACCTTTAAATGTGTTCTAGAGCTGCATTAATGTTCCATGACTAATAAGGATAGGAAGCAAAGACAGAAAAGTCTTGTTACAAATTAATAGATACCATTTTTTACAGCCCTATTTAGTGTCAAGGCGAGACCTTTGCAGACTCCTTAATCAACAACAAATAGCTGGGATTTTTCTCTAGGAAAGGTGGCATCGATCTAATGAGATGCCTTTTCAGGAAATGCATTCTCCCACTGTGGCAGTAAAAATAAAATACAAATGTAAGGAATGGGTAAAGTGCAAAACCAGGGGTCTTGGAACCAGAAAAAAACACCGAGCCTCATTAACCAGTTCACAAAGGGTGTGGCGGAGATAAGTCTCCAGACACTGCCCAGCCCAGCCCACAGCAGCACAGGCTGCAGCAACCCGGTCTGAGACACATGAAGGAGGAGGGCTAAAGCCCTTTTAGCCCCATGGGCATTGCACACTTGGATAGAACCATATGGTACGAGGGAGCAACTGAACTATACAAATACTTTTTAAATTGTGAAAGTAGAAAAGAAACCTACTTTTATTTTTAAGATAAGGAAAACATCACAATGGTTTCTGGGAATGTAGGAGATGTATAAAGATGTCCACATATTTTAAATGATTATATTTCTTATGTGTACAGAAGTGGATAGTAAAACTACATCCTTAGAGCAGCTTTTAGTAACTCACTCACAGTTAGAGCAAGGCTGCACTGGCAAATGTCCTTTTACGACCATTGGTCTCTGGAGAAGGACTGATGAAACCTCCTGCCAAGGCTTCAGCCTCTCCTTCTTATGAACAGTGTACATGCCAGCATTTTGGAAGAAGAAAGAGGGCGATTTTTAAAACATAATCAGGAGAATGTATTTCTCTCATTGACCTCTATTGCAGCCTGCATCGGGCCTATTGAAGTGTATGGGACTTGCAAGTGTGCTGCTGCAGGATCAGATATCAGAAATTCAAGTAACTGTTTTTTAGGTCGAGCATTTGCGACTTCTTGTATATACTTTAGTATATACTTATATGTGTATGTACTTTGTGGGCTCTAGAGATCAGCCCTATGACTTGTCTGCTTCGGCTTAGGGACTTTTTTTTCTGTTCAACTGCCTCTATTTAACTGTCTTGATAGAAAACGACCAGTAGAGGTAAGTAAAATACCAGAATTGCTTGCTGCTTGTTCATATGCCTCTATTTAACTGTGTTGATGGAAAACGACCAGTAGAGGTCAGTAAAATACCAGAATTGGTTTCTGCTGATGGACTTTATTTTTTTTAATTTTTCTGGCAACTGCCTCTATTTAACATTCTTGATAGACAACGAACAGCAGATGTCAGTAAAATATCAGAATCACTTTAGCATTCTCTAGATTCCAGTTCATAGAAATTGTCTTCCACGAGCACCCGTAGACAATAATATTTTTTTCAAATCTTGTATTTTCAATTATATGACCACCGAAGGCCCTGATTTTATATTAAAAACAGAGCTTTGGACTATACCATTTCCTGCTTAAAGGCAATATTTCTCTCCATGTGTTCTCATACCTGCTGTGTCACACAGTTTGGTGTTTATTTTCCCTCCATGTTAAAGAACAGTTGATGTTTCAGCACCCAGGCTAATGTGCTGCAGAGCTAAATACATATAAGGTCCCAAAGAGGAGACCGATTGCATTGCCAATGCTTGTTTCCATATCTGTCAGGAGCACAGAGAAATCACTATGGCAGGCAGGGAAAGCGTGACAAAAATTTGGTGCGGTGGGTGAGGTGTGGAACTGGAGATAGTGAGACGAGGACGATATGTTTATTTTTTTCTCCCACGTGCTGCTCCCTCATACTCCCTACGTTTTCATTTCCCTGCACCTCTCTGCGTCGTGTCAGTACTCATCCCTTTCAATATACACATTTGCATGAAGGCCTCCATGCTAGCATTTGCAGCTTTTTACAATAAGCCACAATCTAATTTTGCTCACATTAATATTAATGCGTTGGGTGTATAGCAATGTTTGGGAAACAGCCCCTCTGCTCAGTAAGATTTTTGTGAATCCTTCACAGCTCAACAGGAAGTGCACTGTGAGCAGCTTCTTTGTGCATGTGCTGACTAGAAAATGGCCTCCTTTTTAGTCTATATTTTTTTGCACCTAATTACCTGGTGTAAAGTTGATGTGTTAGCAGTTTTTGCCAGTTTTGCATTTTTGGTATATGTCAACAGCATTTCCCAAAGTGGTTTTGAGGTTGTTATTGACTGTGGTTTTTTGTGTGCTTTTTTTTTTTTACAAAAACCTTCAATGAAGGCAAGAATCGTTGACCAAAGCATGATGCCTACATCCCTGATATGCATAGCAATGTAGACGAGGGGAAGATACACAGCAAGCCGCCTACAACCACATCGGGCCGGCCGCGTCAGGTGGGACAAGGTTAGCTAGTATCAGTAAAGGTTCATGAGCAGTTTGATCCTCGAAGAGGATTGTGTGCTTTTTTTACAAAAACATATACAGGTCTACATATGCTGGCTTTGCATTACGGCTTCTTTTCTGACTTCGTATTTCTTGGTACATTGTGAAATAAGACTTTGCATGTGCAACATGGTTTGCACTGAATTTACGAATGCACCGATTTATGTGGATTAGGCCAAGGACATTTTATCTCTGCAAATTGGGACCTGCCTCGTGTATTTTCTCTTTAGACATATGTCACAACTGCATCACATCATTTGAACCTATGAATTACACTTTGCCAACAACGTACTGTAATGCTGACGGTTATAAAAGATTTTTGCGTTTTGAGGAGAAACTGAAAGCATTTTAATTTGTTTTGCAGGAAACATTTTCACTCAGCAGGTCGTGAGTTTGATTTATAATGAAGGTCACCGCAATGGAACAGAAAATATTATAAATATGGAAAGAATTCCATGGATAGAATTCGTCCTAAAGAATTGTGATTACGCCAAATCTCCTTCGCCACGGCTCTTTTCCACCAATCTTCCTTATTTTTGGGTTCCTAAGCAGTTAAGACAGAAAAAAGGAAAGGTTTGTTACTTTAAAGTATATCTCAATTGTTCAGTACTTTCCGCCATGAAAGGCGAGTAACATATCCACTAGTTTGATTTCCTGTTTTTTTCCCTTTTTATTCCATATGTGCTTCTTATTCAGCTTGTCTAGTATGCTTAAATGGGAGAGTGAGAAGTTCTATCACAAGAGGAATACGTGTCTTCTACTGAGTGTCTTGCATTCACTCTCATCATAAAGTGAGCGACGTTAAGTGAGATATATGAGTTATTTATTTTGCTATGGCCTGTTTCCTGTGCCTTTTAAACGTTTTAACTGTGGACCCGTGTCATGAGGGTGGAAAACTTTTGTTGAACTCTTTCTTCTATAACTATCCTCTGTGTCAAATCTGTTTTCATCTTCTCTCATTCCTGCTGCTGTGATTTGCTGGTGTTTCCTGAATATTGTTCGTCCTCAGTTATGTAGGTGATCATGTAGCAGTTCTGTATGGGTAACTGGCAAGAAAAGGCTACTGCTAAAAGGTTCATTAACCTCTTTTATCCATTGTTACAATCATTTTGGAACACAGTTCTCCTGCTGGCTACTAGAGGGTTACTTAGGTAGATACAGGCTAGTGCACTCCTCAGTGGTATACATTGCATAGAAATGAATGCATTACCTATGTCCCAAAGGTCTTCTAAACTGTCACCACTTCGCTCAGCTAGTTGGAGCAGCTGAGCACAAGACAACATGTGCCCTATCCCTAAAAAACAAAAACACAAGGAGTGGCCATGGCAACGGCACAATCAGAAGTGCTTTGGCAGAGTTCTCTCCCTGCTTCTGGTCACAGATCAACATGAGAGTCATCCAGGAGATACTCTTCAGCCAGTGGTGGTGGTGAAGGAGGGGGCAGGAACAGAAAATATTATAAATATGGAAAGAATTCCATGGATAGAGTTCGTCCCTGCTGGGGGTATGGAGGGAAAATCTGTGAAAATGGGATGCTGCTTTCCTGGAGCTCTGAGCACAGTTTCAAGGTGAGGCTGTGCTTTTCTAAGCCTCAAGGGACACAGCTGGCTCACGAGGGCCTTCAACAATCAAGGGAGAGGACCTGCTCCCTAGGGTGTTGGACTTGGTCCTTTCTGCAGGGTCACCCCTAAACCTTTTGCCTTCACCCATTCTGTAGGTGTTGGCTTTCAGGACTCTGTAAACTTTACAACTGCTAACCAGAGTTAAAGTCCTTGTGCTCTCCTCTTAAAACATGCTACAATAGGCTTAAACCTGATTGGTACATTTAATTTACTTTGAAGTCTCTTGTATATGGGTGACCAGGACCTGTAAATGAAATGCTTTAAGTGGGCAGCAGCACTCCTTGTGCCACCCAGTAAAAGTAGCCTTTAAAATGTCTCAGCCCTGCCTTTGCACCCAGTAGTGCAGTTTTAAACTGCCAATTTGATCTGGCAAACTAAACTGTTTGCCAGGCCTAAAGCTTACTTTTAAATACATACAAGCCACCCCTAAAGTAGGCCCTAAACAGCCAATAGGTTAGGGTGCATTATATTTAAAAAGTAGGGCATGTGTTTCTAAGTTTTACATGTCCTGGTAGAGAAAAATTCCCCAATTATTTTTTCTCTATTGCAATGCCTACCTTTTCCACAGGATAACATTGGGTTACATATTGCATGTAATAAGTGCTAACTTTTGATTGGGAGAAGGATAAATGTCATATTTTGACTCAAATAAATTATAATTTAAAATCCTCATTAACGGTAAGGTCGAATTTTAGATTAAACATTGAAAATGCCACTTTTAGAAAGTTGGCAATTTCCTGCCCTAAGGCCTCTAGGAGTTTCCAGCTGCTGGGGTCATAAATTGCTCCCTCAGCAGGAATGTGTATTGGGGCAAGACAGTGAACAATAGGAGCTGGGAATCGGACATTACAAAAGAAGGATTGCCTTGTTCCCCAGAGGAAAGCCCTGCTGCTTGAGGCCTAAATTGTTTCCCAGAGGACTGCCCTGTTGCTTAAGGCCTGCCTTGTTCTTCAGAGGACTGCCCTGCTGCTTGAGGCCTGCCTTGCTCTCCGAGAAGGCAGACATGATCTGCTCCCTTCATCCCAGGCAAACCTGAGTGACTCCAAGGTTCAGTTGGCTGACCTCCTGTTCCGAGCTACAAGGTCACAACAAGCTCCAGAGTCCTCCCTTTAACTATCCAGTTGACCTGCAGCAACTGACCCTACCTGGACCTACAACCGGACCTGCCTGCAACTGCAACTAGACCTACCTTAGCTCTGCTGACCTCTGCAGGAGTGCGTTTCCGACCCCCAACGTGCGCCTCCCCAGATCCTGAACCCTTGTCTGGGATCAGTTGAGCTCCTCTTGAAGTTTTGAACTATGCACACTGGACTTTGAGAAGGCAACTTTTTCAGAAGGACTAACCTGGTCCCTGTAGTCAGCCCACACTCCATTGCAGTCGGCCTGAACCTGTGACTTTGTCCTAGTCTAGCGCGACCAGATACCCACACTTAGTACTTCATGCTTTTTGATTCTTTTTTACCTTAATCATTTAAAATTGTATATCTCTGGGTCTACTGATTGGATTTTTGTTCTTCTGGTCTCATTTTAGTTATTAAAAGGTTTTCTAATGTTCAAAATTGGTGTGGTATTTTTCTTGTGTTGTGTTTTGACTCTATTTCTGCTGATGTGTTGCATAAATACTTCACACAGCACCTCTAAGTTAAGCCTGATTGCTTTTGTGCCAAGCTACCATTGGGTTAATGACAGGTTAATTTAGTTACTTTTGTGGTGCACGCTGACAAGGATTGCGGTTGTTGTATGAGAAGGGTCTTCATTTCCTTCAACCAAAAACCCAATTTCCTACATGAGGGCAATGTGAAATGTGAAAGGGAGGCTGAGACCGGACCACACCCCAAATTGCCTGGTAGAGAAGTGTGTGGCAGCACAAAGTGTAGAAAATATTAGTAGAGGACACACTGAGAAGGCCTCCTGGGAGTTCCATAAAATCACGAGGGCCCATAAAAGAAATATCCCCCATACCCCCATCTTTTAAAATAAAGACTCTGGCATACATTAAAAGTGACACAATTGTAGAATCTTGATGTGTGTAATAGGAAAGTAACTCAGAAGTGAAACGGATATCTACAAGCAGCCCAATGTGGATGTGCCCTAAGTGAGTAGGGAGACGGGAGGAGGTATGGTGAACCTAATAATGAGCATGTATAATTGAAGGTGAAACAATATCCCCATGCCTGATACTAAATATGGATGGTCTGATCATTCGTACCAACCTGTGAACACTTATACTTTGTTTTCCAGCTCGGAGCTGGTATTTTTAGGAAGTTACATGATACAGAGGATTATTTAGCAAATCAAGGAATGAGAACAAGGACATTGTGGGACACTGTTAGACAATAGCGTAATCTCCCTGAAATCAAAGTCAGCTTTCAATCCATAAAACACTCCTGGACTGCATTTCTCACTGGTGAGTTTGCTCGGCTACTATTGGTAAAAAGAATCAAGTCCAAGTGATAGAACAGTGTTTGAAGTTTTTGCTAACCTGCTAGAAGGGAATTAATGCCATCCAAATCAAATAAATCTGCACACAAAGGTTTACTTCCCTACTTGCATGCAAGTACGTATCACACAAAACAAAAGGGGTTCACAGACTCATGGCCCTCACATAGGCGGAACTACCCAAGCCACTAAAAGTATTTAAATATGAATTATTTGAAGATTTGAAAGGTGACATGGACAAAAATATGCAAGACTATTGAGCTGATATAGGGTAAACATTGGAGAACTGCAAACAGGATGTTGATGCCTTGGACTTGGGTGGTAGAAATGGAATCCAAAATAGATACTCTTGAACTGAACAACATGGAAGCAGGGACAGAATCATGGAACCCAATTTATTGATGTTTTCCGGAATACGTGGCTGTCCAGGATGTAGGAGTGGGGATAAAATAAGTTGAAACGGTAGTGGGCAGTGGGGTGGAGGGAAAGCAGAGATGGACCTTCCTCTAACTCAACTGCATCAGGTGCCTGATAGGGAAGGGCATTTGAGTTATACTGAGGAGAATGGGAGGAAGACAGTTTGTATTGTGAGAAATGTTGAAAATATGATTGTTAATTGGTTCAAAGCTATAAAGTTAATGGAGGAGGGAAAAACTTAGTGTACTGCACGTGAGAAGATCCTTTGCAGAACAATAGGTGGCATACAGAATCAATCAAGAACACCACCTTAGGTGGGAAATGCAACTCTTAACAAATTTGAATGATGAGGTTAACCTCACTTGAGACCCGATTTATATGTTGGTGGTGTGTATACTCCATTGCAACAGTGACAGAGTATAAACACCACCAACATATTGGCCCACTGGCCTGATTTATTGCGGGTGGACCATAGGCTTGGCTATGCTGGTGACAACTCCATCACCACCATAGCTAAATCTCTCTGAGGCCCAAACAAAGTAAAGGATGGCAGGGAAATGGCTACATGTCCACCCACCCAATCATGATGGACGGACATATACAATTTTTTTTACTATTCAACCCCACCAGGCAAACCCTGGCGGTGAGGGACAGTGTCTGAAACCAGTCCCAGGATGCTTGTTTCCGGTCCAGGAAAGACATGGCTTGGCAGTTCAGGCTGGACTGTTCCCATGAGGCACCGGGTCAAGACTAATTTGCATATAGCTGTGTCTGACCTGGGGTGGCGAAGTGAGCTAAAGAACGATGATTGATTCAACTCAGATCTGTGACTGGGGGTGAGTGTCTGAAAAGGTTCAGCGCTCCATCCATCATTTCCTTGTGTTTGTTTGGTGGTGTGTATACTCCATCGCAACAGCAACAGAGTATAAACACCACCAACATATTGGCCCACTGGCCTGATTTAATTGCAGGTGGACCATAGGCTTGGCTATGGTGGTGACTACTCCATCAACACCATAGCTAAACCTCTCTGAGGCCCCAACAAAGTAAGGGATGTCGAGGAAATGGCTACATGTCCACCCACCCAATCAGGATGGGCGGACATATACAAATTTCTTTTACTATTCAACCCCACCAGGCATACCCTGGTGGTGAGGGACAGTAATATGTAAATAATGCTCCCACCGCAATGGTAGATAACTCCCATGGCGAGTGGAGCATTCTTTTTTTAATTAATTTTAAATAATAAAATACGGTTTGGGGATTTTCTTTTTCAAAATAAAAAAAAACTGTTTAAAAAATAGCAATATGTATTGACAGGAACCACTTTGACGCTGGTTCCTGCAATCTTTATAAATGGCCGCCAGCTTGGCAGACATTTATGCATTTGGAATGTGGTCACTCCACTAGTGCGATGGAGTAATTTACTCCATCCTCCTGGCTGAGCAACGGGCTGTCTTCCATAATATAAATCATCCCCTTAATGTCAAAGGTTTGAATTCAACAATTAGGAGAAGCTAAATATGGAGCTACTTTAAAGCCTCACAGCCAGATATCATATGCTTGTAGGAAATGCATTTAATAAGAAGTGAGCAAAAATAGGATGCAATATAGGGTGTACGCTAATGGTTATTATTCATCAGCAGAGTCTAATCATTACAGAGTGGCAAATTGTCTAAAGGATGATTTCCCATTTACATAGGAAGACAAAATACATAAAAAAAGGCAGATATTTGATATTCAGGTGCCTGTTATGTCAGAAAATAATAATATTAGCTACAATTTATGCACTTTTTGTAGAACAAGATTCCATCCTAGAGACATTTCTAGAGACCCTGAAAAGTTTTGCATTTAGAGAAATAATGCTCACTGGACATTTAAGTGCAGTCTGGGATCCTCAGTTAGATATAACTCATAAGGAAACATAGTTACCATTGGCAAACACAATAAAAGAACTCTTGAACAGTTAGGAATAGGGAATATATGGAAAGAACTACATTTGATGGATACGGAATACACATTCCACTTGCAAGTGATTATGTATTGATAAGCAATGCCCTGGTCTCACAGAAAATCGTGGCTGATATAGGTAGTATGTCAGTTTACATCCATGCACCCACTCATATAGAAAAGCAGATACATAGAAATAAAACAAACTCACTGTGGAGAATCCACCCAACACGTTTGAGAGGCAGACTTTTTGGAGAGGAGTTGAGCAAACATATAGATGATTACTTTACAAATAATGAATTAATTTATTGAAATTGCAGCTAAAGGATCAAATCATTGAAAATACAAAAATGAACATACATCTGAGAGAGACAGAAGCTAAATATGGGTCCACACCCTCCATTCACGTTCAGTGCAAACTGGTGACTCTTTGAGGCCAACTGCGATTGACCTATACTAACAGGGCAGAATTGGCACTCCTGCACTTTAAGTATAGGATGTATGCATCCAGAGATAAGGTAGGTGCTCCTCTAGCAAGATTTCTGCATACCAAGAGAGAAAATTAACTTATTAATGTGATCCACTCAACACAGGGTACACCTTTGATCAAGGAGCAGGATAAACTGGCAGAATTTCATAATTGTTATATGTCCCTCTATAATAAGAGAAGATTCACCTACACACCAACAGGCTTACATTGAAAATACACAGAAGCCAAAAATGACGTTTATTCAAAGGGAGATGCTTTACGATTCAATCAGAGAGGAAGAGTTTAAGAAATTGGTTGTCACACTTAAACATAACAAGGTGCCAAGGTCGGACAGGTTGTTGGGCACAGCTTAGAAAACATATAGTAGTAAACTGACCCCTAGATTAACTTTTCTCTTCAGTTAATGCGCAGAGGCTGGGGAAGTTACTGCCACTTTGCAAAAGATGATCATTACAGCTTACCCTAAACCAGGCAAGGAAACAAAACATTGTACCTAATAAAGGCCTATCATCTAGTTTGCCATTGATGCTTAGTTATATTTCAAGATATTGACAATGAGATTGGATGAGAGTTGGAGTTTGGATGCTCTGGAACAGAGTGGTTTTGTTGCAGGAAGACAATTCCTTGATGATAGTCACAGGGCACTCCATGTGGTTGGAAAAATAGAAAAAAAGAAGATACCAGTGGGTCTCCTGTCTTTAGACACAGTAAAGGTTTCAACTGGGTGAACTAGACCTTTTTGGTTACTGTAATGAAGCAAATAGGGATGGTCCCTTAATATAGAAATGTAATGCTCGCAAACAATAAAGCACTCAAGGTGAAAATCTCTCTCAATGGCAGGTTGTCAAAAGCAGTACAATTGGAAAGAGGTTCCAGACAAAGCTGCCCCTTGTGTCCACTATTATTTGCATATATAGAGAAATGTGCATGCATGATTCAGCATTCAAGAGGTATTGAGGAGATAAGATTCAGGCTAGATGAAAATAACATTTTTCTTTTATGCAGATGATTTCCTTTTGACTCTCGGTGGGGGGACACTGTTTGTTTGTGCAAGGAGCAAAGAGGAGAGAGCACGTACCTTGGGGCCCGCAGGCAGACACCACCTTTACGCGTGCTGGTAATTCCGCAGCCGCGTTCTGCCATTCACGGCACCACATCATCGGACTACATTCCCCAGGCTCCCGAGCGCCACTGGGGCACTTCCGCCCGCCGTCGCGCCAGGAGGCGCTAAAAAGAGAGAGGCTCCCTCGGTGGAGCGGGGGACACTGGTTGTTTGTGCAAGGAGCAAAGAGAAGAGAGCACGTACCTTGGGGCCCGCAGGCAGACACCACCTTTACGCGTGCTGGTAATCCCGCAGCCGCGTTCTGCCATTCACGGCACCGCATCATCGGACTACATTCCCCAGGCTCCCAAGCGCCACTGGGGCACTTCCTCCCGCCGTTGCGCCAGGAGGCGCTAAAAAGAGAGAGGCTCCCTCGGTGGAGCGGGGGACACTGTTTGTTTGTGCACGGAGCAAAGAGGAGAGAGCACGTACCTTGGGGCCCGCAGGCAGATACCACCTTTACGCGTGCTGGTAATCCCGCAGCCGCGTTCTGCCATTCACGGCACCGCATCATCGGACTACATTCCCCAGGCTCCCGAGCGCCACTGTGGCACTTCCGCCCGCCGTCGCGCCAGGCGGCGCTAAAAAGAGAGAGGCTCCCTCCGCGTCGCGGGACGCGCGCGGGCAGCACCAGGAGAAGCCCGGGACAAGGCCGGAACAGTCTGTGACAGTCCGGGACTGGCCGTGGCTGGGCTGGGCCATACCCTTTGCATTTTTTGTTGGATCACCAGGACTTAGTGGACTTCGTCTCTGGTAAAGTGTTTCCCTGTCATATTGTTCCAGTGGTGCTAGTGAGATTCCATTCATTCCACTGCTGTTGATAACCAATATACTTGCTAGTGTTCACAATGCCTATAGGACTAAAGGACTTACTTACACCGGGGTTAGGTCCTCTTGATAATTATTTGGTGAAAAAGGTAAACAAAATAAATAACGAACGAAGGGCCTCTCTGGGAATGGATAGTCCCCCAATAAGTACCCAAGTTCCTCTGATACCTGTAGAGAGCCCGCTGGACCATGGTATCTGCGAGCCGGCCTCTATAGCTGCTTCCACGGTTACAGCCCAGGTTCACATGGATTCTTCAGTGTCTGATACATTTATACCGAGTGAAATTACTGATGAAGTCACCTCTGTTGCTAGACCAGTCAGGAACTGTAGGAAGCAGCATAGCAAAAGGGGGGGGGAGAAGTCTATAAAAAGGGTTGACATTACCGAACAAGTACAGGTTAATTTAGACGAGCCCCCAAACTCTCGAGCACACAGTAATGTCGTAAACAGCCTAATACACTCTGATCAATTGTCCCAACTACTGCGCTCCCTAGAGGTTATATTCAAATCCAAATTAGATCAGTTTGTGCAACCCCTAGTTCGGAAACTAGATACTGTGGCCGATGAGGTCAAGAGGCTAGGAGGTTTGCTAACAAAACATCTAAAAATGATAGAGAGCAACAATAAGGTGACGGGCGTAGCTGGGCAAGAGAATGCAATCAGAGTAGTAAACCAACAGCAAACACTTCAGCCCCCTAATACTAAAGTTCCAGTTATACCAACCATACCAGAGCCTACTTTCGCACAAAGAACTGCTATACCAGTTTCAACGGGGACGGTTGCGACATTCAATAGCCAGGAGGAAAAGAAAAGTAGATTTATAAATTTACCCCCGGCATGTTCCCCTTATGTTGTGATTTTAACTAACGTACCGCCCCAGGATAGTCACTCAGACCTAACGCACAAGGAATCACATGACTGTTTCCTGGTTGCACAGGAAGTGTGGATTCCCGTTCAATTCTGCCAATGATATCCTAAGCACTAGACGAGTGAGCTGGATTGGGTCCTCTAAAAAATCCTGTGTAGGTGAATGCATAATAGTTAACTTCAGACATCCACAACACATGGCTACTGTCTTATTGAGGGCTGCCTCTCTGGTACAAGACGAAAACAGTATTCAGGTGCGTCCCCTTGGTTTCTTTTATAACTACCCCCACAGAGATCTCCTACATAGTATAACATCGAGAAATTACATACCAGGGACAGCATTGACGCCGTTTTTCAACCAGGGTCCTGGAGGAGAAAATTACTTTAAGTATGGGTCTAATATCCCTACACGCAATCGATTTGAGGTATTTTCTTCCCTGGACATGTGTGATTGACGAGAGGCTACTAAGGGTATAGGGGATGAGTCTTGCCCCGGTTTGGCGCCTCAGGAAAAAGACCAAGCACCTACAAACCCCGTTTGTAATAATTGTAGTCAAATGACTCATGGTAATCTTAAGGGGGCAAATATCAAGATGGTAACTTGGAATGTGGCGGGTTTACGATCCAAGAGAGATAATACCCCTTGGTTAAGTTTCTTGGAAGACTACGATATTATGGCTTTTCAAGAGACCTGGGAAATCGATTGTGATTTTTGGTTGGACGGTTTTACGTCCTATTTTGTCCCAGCAATAAAATCAGTGTCTGGGAGGGCTATAGGGGGCTTAGTGGTCCTGGTATCGGTGAAACTAAGAGGGACAGTTAGCAGGATATTCTGTTTATCTAATAATTTTCTTATCTTGGATTTCAAACTCACTAATAACACGAAATTATTACTAGTGAATTGTTATAATTCCCAGCAAGGGGACTTGCCGAATACTCACCTGCTTTGGCTGTCGAATTTTTTAAATACTTACACTTTAAAGCAAACCACTTTTTGCCACTTTATTTTGTTTGGCGATTTTAATGTGCACTTATGTAGTCATAAATGTTTGTTAATCGATATTGATGGGCCAGATTTTACATCCCCGCAACACTTTGAGCACTCAAAAAAGGGGGAAGCACTGGAGAAACTCTTATCTGAAAATGAATTGTATGACCCAGGCTTCTTCGATCAAAGGACACGGGTTCCCACTTTTATAGGTAGGGATAGTGATACAATAATTGACTACATATTTCTTTCTTCTGGCCTTTTAAAATATGTAGTTTCCTATAATGCTATACAGTCAACTTTTAGTGACCATAATCCAGTGGCAATTGAATTGCTAGATGGTTTCTCTTTTTTAAATATATCTACCCCCTCCGTGATGGTTGCTGAAGTGAAGACAAAAGATCAGGGGAGGAGGCTAAACTGGAGCAAGGTAATTCCAGAGGAGTTTTTTAACACCATTAAATTAGAGGCGGCTATGGACCTAGAAATATGTGGAGATCAACAATCTACGGGGAAGCAAGTAATATCCTCGTATGAAGCTATCTGCCTCAAAGTGGCAAAAGAGCTAACCAGTAAAAATAGACCAGCCACTAATAGTTTAGTTATGGGCTGGTTTGACCATAAATGTACTAAATCCTACAACTACCTCAAAAAAGCTCTTCAGGCACGCCCGAGGAATAAAATTCTGGTGTCACAGCTTAGAAGAGATTATAAAAAAACGTTGGAGGATAGGAAAAAAGAAATTAAACATAATGCCTAGGTTGAACTTATGGACAAAGCTACTTTAAAAGATAGCGCACAATTTTGGTCAATTATTAACACGCCCCTTTTTTCTAACATTAAAAATAATGTGCTGGAAACCAATATTGCAGAGGAGGATTGGCTGAGCCATTTTGAAAATATATATGGCAGTCACCTCGATTTAGAAACTTTCGTGGGACAAGCCTTGGAATCCACCTCTACGCCAGTTAGGTTCCATTTAGGAGAGGTTACCAAAGCGATTGAAGATTCTGCAGGAAAGAAGGCCCCTGGACCAGACGGAGTCCCAACCGATATGTATAAGGCCAATCCTTTTTTCTGGGCCAACATACTGACAAATGTATTTAATAACTCAGCCTGTGTTGGATTCCCTAAATCGTGGTCCCGGTCGGTTATAATACCGGTCTTTAAGAAAGGTCAAAGGGCAGACCCCAGATGTTACAGGCACATATCCCTGTTGGATTCCTCTATAAAAATCTTGGGGAAAGTTATCCTAGCCAGGATAACGGGGTGGGCCTCTGACAATAACATTCTGTCAGATGCCCAATATGGCTTTAGAGCTGGGCGGAGTACGGAGGACCAATGTTTGAACCTTCTCTTAATAACAGCCAAATACACCAAGGCGGCCAGAGGCTCCATTTACTTGGGTTTTATGGATTTGTCCACAGCTTTTGACCTCGTTAACAGTTCTAAATTGTGGACAATGCTCCTGGAAATGGGACTTGATAGGTCCCTTGTGTACTTCCTTGCTGAGCTCCACAAAGACCTGAACGCCTCTATTAGGATGACGACCGAGGGGAAATGTACGTCCAGTTTTAAGTCCAGCAGAGGGGTACGACAGGGATGTATATTAGCCCCCATGCTGTTTACATTATATATTAATGCCCTGGAATGTAATCTGTTGGCAACAACGCCGGACATTCCGCGCATGGGAGGCACCCCGATTCCGGTCCTCCTATATGCGGATGATGCCGTTCTTCTGGCCAGGACTCCCCTGGCCTTGCAAAAATTGTTGGACTCGTTTGGAGACTTCATGAAAAGCTTGGACCTGGTAGTTAATAACAGCAAATCACATGTGATGTCGTTGGGCCGAGCAAAAAATAAAGTTAAGCCTTTCTTTTGCGGGGGAGAAGAAATCTCACGAGTGAGAGTATTCACCTACCTAGGAGTAGTTTTCGATGATAAAAGTTCTTGGTCCCCCCAGCTTTTATTAAAGGCAAATTCCGCGAGAAACTCTTCTGCGGCAGTACTAGGTTTTGCAAAAAGGCTGGGAGGAAAGCCGGTCGAGGCAATATTAACAATTTATAAAGCCAAAACCATTTCTATTGTTAGGTATGGGGCGTCAATTTGGGGCTATATTAAACATGATGTGATCCAGACGGAGGAAAACAAATGTTTGCGCTCCCTTCTCGGCCTCCCACAATCAATTGCTTCCTATTCAGCCCACTTGGAACTTGGGATTGGTTACATAACAGACATAATTAAACTAGCACCATTACTGCTATGGATGAAAACATGGTTAAATCTGAATCTCTCCCTCTATCACAAAATCCTAAAGGACTGTATTAGATTAGACAATTGGAATAAAATCCAGTGGTTGTCTAATATTGAGATGTTAGCTACATACATGGGGAGACCAGACATTTTTTCTAACCCAGAATCCCTATGTAAGGCAGATTTTGAGTGGGTAAAGTCTAATTTTATCAAATTAAGGGAGGCCGAGCGAGAGGGAGTTGAACTTTGTAAATCCTCGGTCAGGGGGCATGTCTTGGTAACCCCGTCCTCGGGGATGCCATTATACCTGACATTAGTTACCAATTCCTTCCATAGATGGTTGTTGACTAAACTGCGGTTCAACCAAATACATATGGTCCTATGAGATGTGGAGGGTTGGAGTAGACCTGAAGACGCTGCACCCTGCAAGTGCGATGACTTTTCCCCTCAAGACACCATGCACTTTCTGTTCTTTTGCCCATTTTTTCAACACGCTAGGAAAAAGTTTATCATTCCACTGTTAAAAAGTATGAATTTTACTCAGTGCAAGCCAGCCCTAATGTTTTTAAACCTGTTAGAGTGTCCATTAATTATGTTCTGTGTTGCCAGTTTTCTAGCAGCATCTGTCAGAGAGAGGAGGGCCAGACTAAAAACTGTACAAGATGTTGATCCCCTCTAATAACTTAAAATTGAATCTGTACTAACTGCTTAAGTTGGCTATGGTTAATTATGAATTTTTAACTGTTATTGAATAGTTTTTATATTTGTATATTCGCTATTAACTAGATTTTTAATACTTCTGTATTTGTATAGCATACTTTTATGATTTTAAATAATCGAATAAAGTGGTTTTGACTTGACTTGACTTGACTTGACTCTCAGTGCAGCAAAACAATACCTACCAACAGTAATCCGTCATTTGGTTTAGTGTGAAGCAGTAGTGGGGTATGGGATCATCCTAAAAAATCCAGACTTTTTAACCTATCTGTGGTATCCTCCCCAGCCCAGGTACCCGCTAATGACTATGCCACACACGCAGCATAATATAACACAACTTTATTCTTCTGCTTGTAACTGCAAACTCAACATTCTAAACCTGCATTCACTTCACTGCACTCTGATGCTTACGTCACAGTTCTACAAAGTCCATCAGGAACCAAAAGGGTTTCATCATTGCCAACTCACACAACACTTCATCTCCCCTCTGTTAAATAACATTTTTTTTTACAAATATATACAATTATAACTCTTCAATGAGTGTTTGTGGCGCTCTGATCACACGTCCTAACTGCGTTTTCAGAAACTGGGAATAGCCAGTCGGAGTGTCTAGGATCTGCGTTGGCGGTGAGGGAACAAGAGCAGTCAGGTGATCTCCAAATGTCCTTTCAGACCCAGTCTCTACATTGGCATGAGTGCCTGACGAGCTATGAACCACATGTCATAAATGCAAGGAATCTCACGTGATAGGCTTCCCAGGACGTTTGGCAATCATCATGTGTCCTTTGTTGGTCACAACATGAAGTGTATCAAATCCCCAGCACACGTAATTATTAGACTTAGTTTCTTAAATTGACCGTCTGTAGGTCAAATACAATACATAAACATTATTGAGTCATATACGAAGTCTTCTTCTTTACTCTTTATTTCAAGAATCTCTCAATTGAAACATCACAGTCACAGCCAACACGTGTTTCGTCGTATAGGGAAAGTGATCCCACGACTTCCTCAAGGCTGTGCAAGAAAAAACAATAGTAAATACCAACTGGCATCAAGAACTTATGGATAGAGAGGGGTCACTAATCAAAGATATGCAATCATTATAATCCGACAAGAAATGGAAATTTTTAACAAAGTGGATTGTCAAACATAGGTTATTAATGAAGTGAAAAGATAAGAATAAAGAACTTGTGGTGCAATCCAGTGAGAACATAGATATGTATCCAATGTAATCCAAAAGCAAGGCAAAAGATAAAAGGAATTGGAGAAATCAATTTGTAAGCATCAACAAGCGTGGTATGATCGGTTCCAAAATCTAATAAGGCGGGACCACAAGGATGGAGAGAGAAGGAAGTGAACGTGAAAACACACACGTGATAGAATTTCGCCTAATGTGAGAGGATATGTTAAAATAGATCCTCGGAACCAAAGTAACAAAGTGAGCATCAAGCCAGCATGCCAACCCGTGATAATACACGCAATCACCAGGGCCCCATGGTGAGGCATAATTACCTATTTTCTGTCCAAATAGGTTACTATTAAGTAAAGAGAAAAAACAACGCCACGAGAAACCAAATTAATGCTCTGTTCGCTAGATTATCGGCCTAATATATCGCTAATTAGCAAGACAAGACCTACTTCTAATGTGGTTAAAATTCCGGACCACATGGGGGTCTGATCCTTGACGGGGACACCGGAAATTCACAATCTTTTTCAACGTAGCGTGTGTATTGCTTTGGTCTGTGAAATTAGAGATAAGCCCATGAGTATTCAGCCGGAATTCATAGTAACGGGCTTTAGAGACAGCAACCTGAAAACTCAGAGATGCTGCTATGTAAATATCACAAAAATATGCTCAGATTATATCTCAATTACTCCCAAAGTCCAAGTCTCTAATCACCAAGACTAAGCTTTTGCGGTGGTCATTATCTACATTCGTCTCATTAGACGATCACTACAACCTCTTACCTGACTTATGAGTTAATGTCCCGTGTATCTGTCCTCACTACCAAGAAGTGGAAGCGCTGAGTACAGAGAAAGTCTCTGAATTCTTGACTGTTGAAAGGTAGGTCGTTGTCAGATTTTAGGATCCGAGGAACACCCGATGTCATGAAAATGCCATCTAATCTTTCGATTACTCTTTTTTGAGTGATATATGCAAGATCTTCTGTCAATGGGAGACAGGAGTTTTCATCAACGATCATCATCAGGTGATATCTATTGTCAAGAGAACCAAAGTAGTCAACAGCAATTCTGCCCCATGCATGCTTTGGCAACTCTAACATGTTTAAGGTGTGTTGAGTGGTTTTTGATGAAATGCAGTTGCATAGATGACAGGCCAACAATTCTCTTTCAACTCTCTCATCAAGATGGGTAAACCAGACTCGGTCTCAAAAGAGCTCGTTTTATAGCAACAATTCCACAATGTACTTCATGGGCCACTCCAATTATCTGTTGTCTCAGACATTCCGGATTAACAATTCTCGAACCGCTCAGGTTTACGCCTTCTTGAGTGACAGACAGTTCATCTTTGACATTTTTTAACTTCTAGTATTCACTGTCACTGGTAAGAGGTCGAGTGTTTTGGTTCCAAGATTGATGTGCAATAATGTCTTTCAATTTCAACATATCACTCTCTTGACTCGTGGCAGTGGCAATTTGTTCCAACGAAATGTCAGCTGGTGTGCTGGATTTTACAATTACATTTTTGTAGGCTTCAGCTGACTTAGAAGGGGTACCATGGCACTGTAGAGGCACTTGTGAGAAGTAGTCGGCAGGGTTTTGATCTTTCCCTGGATGGTGGGCAATTGTGTAGATGTATTCCAATTTTCAATGCGAGGAGGCATCTTGGCCTTTGGATTGCCATAGATGGTCAAAAATGCTTGATGATCTGTCACAACCGTAAAAGGCTTTCCACATAAGAATACGTGGGAGTGTTCAAAAGCCCACACCACTGATAAACAGTCTTCCTCAGTTTGTGAATAAGCATGTCCAGTTTGATACAAACTTCTGCTTGCATATGCCACATTATGCCTTCAGGCATTTGGATGTCATCTGCGTTGTGCAAGAATTGCACCTAACCCAACAGGGCTAGCGTCAACAACAACCTCTGTATGAAGCTTTGGATCAAAGTATGCCATTTCAGAAGCGTTCTTGATAGCTTGTTTGATCTTCTTGAAGCTTTGCTCACATTCATGTAAAGAATGAAATTAAACATTCTTTTTCGTAAAGTCTCTCAATGGAGCACTTGCAATGGCAAAGTCTTGTATATATCTGGAACAGTAGCTTGCCATGCCAAGGAATGAACTTAACACTGAAACATCTTGTGGGGGACTGGCAGTTGACAGCACTTGCACTTTAGTTAATTCGGGTGCCATGCCCCAATCAGAAAGGATATGGCCAAAGAATTTTAGCTGTGTCTTATGGAACTCACATTCAATCAACCAATCAATCAGGGTTTCTAAAGCGCGGATACTCACCTGTGAGGGTCTCATGGTGCTGGGAGGGTGTGTGTTCTGGTGTTCAGTCAAAGAGCCAGGTCTTGAAGTCCTTCCTGAATTGGGTCAGCAATGTGAATTGTCTGAGGTGGGTCGGCAGGTTGTTCCAGGTCTTGGCGGCGAGGTAGGAGAAGGATCTTCCTCCAGTTATTTTCTTGTGGATCTGAGGGATGGTAGCCAGGGCTAACTGGTTGAAGCAGAGGTGTCTGGTGGGGACGTGGAATGAGAAGCGGTGGTTCAAGAATGATGGCCCTGCGTCGCCCAGGGCTTTGTAGACGTGCAAGATTAGCTTGAAGGTGATCCTTTTGTTGACTGGAAGCCAGTGGAGTTCTCAGAACTGTTCGGAGATATGGCTGCACCAAAGGGATGTCGAGCACCAGTCCTGCTGAGGTGTTTTGAATATTCTGAAGTTTTCTGAGGAGTTTCTGGGTGATGTCAGTGCAGATTGGATTGCCATAGTCAAGACTGCTGCTGATGAGTGCGTGGGTGCCTGTTTTTCTGGATTCAGTGGGGATCCATCTGAATGTGTTTTGAAGCAGGTGGAGCGTGTGGAAGCATTATGAGGCGACTGTGTTGATCTGATGGTTCATTGTCGGCATTAAATTCAAAACCTCATACACAAGGAAATGGCATACTTGCATGAGTGCTTTATAATGCTCCTTCTGTGTAGCTGCGAAACCCAATATGTCATCACCATAATTAAATGCATTCATGACAGGCTGTATGATATATTGAATTACATCTTGAAACAGGTCTGCAATCCTATGACATGCCGAAGTTCCAACTGATGGTATCCTTTATTCAAATCAAGGCGAGAAAAGACCTTTGAACCAAAACTTTTACTTCTTCAAAATGCAACCCCTTGTTTGAGATATTAATAACAGTCACATAATTTGCTACCTGGTCTTTTTGGAGCAATGTACCTTCATTAATTTTCTTTCAATATTTTGAGTTTTGTTCTGCTTCCTTGTGTTATTTTTTGCCTATTTGTGGCATTTGTTCTGTCTTCTTCACCATCTGTACATGTTATTGTATTGGTTGGTTTTTAGAGCTTCTACCTAAGCACCCTGAATTCATCTAAAAAAGTAGCACAAACTCATGCATTACTCATCCCATTTGCATTCTCAGTTAGATCTGTGTTGGAAATATGTTTCTGAGCTATAATCTGTTGCAGCCTTTTCTTGCTTTTGTTTGTGTACAACCCCTTGTTTCCTTTCTATGGCTTTATCAAACCTTCCAGAAATGCCTATTTCAACCCGATCATGACCACCATAAGCAACTCTTTAAATGCAAATTTCTAAAAAAAATGTTGAGCAGATTTACACCAAAATAAAGAAAAGAATACTTTCTGACTAAAGTCCAATGTTTTTGCCAAATTTGGAACAAATCCATCTGTTGCTTTTTCTGCTGCTGCAACAGGAGTTTTCTATGAGAATTAAAATGGGAAATCAATGTTTTGTGACCCTTTATTTTTCTTGGCCCTTGTTTGACAGATCACCCCGAACCTTTCCAGGAAAAAGCTGAGGTGGGGGAACTTTTGGGGGAAAGTTTTGTGCAGATTTGTATAACAGTGCTAATGTTATTCGCATAAATAAATGGCCTTCCAATGGAAACTCTGACCTACCTATATCTACACAGAAGCACATATATAATTGTGCAACATTTCACACCATCTCAGTATGATACCTGACATGAAACCCTATCTGCTTTCCATTCATTAGACCAGGGAGAAAGCCAGCTATGAAATCCAGGAGGTTTGGAGTGTAAATTGTCGAGGGATGTTTTTGGAGAATGCTCTGTTCTCTCCTTTCATAATGAGAGATCCAGTGACATTGCCCCTCGTCTCAGTCACTCCAGCTGACTTCAAAACATTGAAGCTGAATGGAGAAAGAAAAAAAGAGTGATTGTGTCTTGATGTTATAAAACCGTGCTGAAAAGCTATAGGATGATGCGTTGACCTTCACCTATGCCACTGCACTCACAGTCACCTAGTTATTAATTTTGCTACTAGAAGATTCCTATTCTTTCTTGGCCAGAAGTAGAATAGTGTGTATTCAGAAATTTCTCACATAAAACCTATACTACTGTTGCTTCTGCTAGAATGAGTACAACCACATCTATTATCACAACAACAAGTGTTAGTAGTAAAGCTCAATTTATAACACTAACACGCTAAAGTATGGTTATTATTAAAATTTATAATAATATACAAATCCACCTCAGATTTTTTATTACATCCTAGTTGATTGTATTCACCTAGAACACAAAAACATCAATGCTCTATATAAGTACATTTATATAGTTTAGTTGTGATGCCACACTGATTCTGAAGAACCAACAGTGTGTAAGGCACGCTGCTGTGAAGAATTTCAACTGTTATTTAAACTAAGAAAAGGATAACTAGATTTCCAGTGCATTGGTCTATTGATCTGCTAGAGGTCATTATCTTAAACCTGAAATCGACACTCTCTGTCCCACCGCTGGTTTTCAAGGTGATTACGTAAAATATATTTTTACCAAAAAATGTAAGCTGAATTGTAGTGGGACATACATTTAAAGCATCGGTACGTGCCGCTATATTCTGTGGCCGAATGTTTATGGATGTTTTCTGTTTAGGTCTGCTTCAGGACTCTAGCTTGACTGTCGAAAAGGTGCCCTTTAAACACGTTTACCTTCTGAATAGCATGCATATTACATACATACATACATATATACATGCATACATGCATGCATACATAGCATATTTATATCCAGAGTACTGATGCCAAATGTATTCTACATATCAGCAATCATAGTAACTCTTTTATGGGAAGGAGCAAAAGACCAATTATTTAGGAGGAGGTTGGGGAAGGCTGATTTTGTGGCCATGTATTATATTGAATTAAGTACTTTCTTTGTATATGAATGTATAACAAGCTTAACCCAACAATTGTGGAATACTTTGAATCTTTTACCGAAGATGTGTTGTGAACATTTAAAAAGACAGTTTATAAAAAGGACTATAAAAATGCTTGCAGTATTGGAAATAGTAAAAATAAAGTTTGGAAAATAAATACAGAGTTAATGGTAGTATAGGTTCAACAATTGGTTCACCAGGAAACGAGGTGGATGTCAATTGACAAAGGACAACTAGTAGTGGTTTTTCTGCTCTCTGCTTTTAACAAGCCTTCAGCACAACCATTTTGAGCCTGAACCGGGGGCAGCTCCTCTGTTTGAGAGGAGGAGTGTCGCCCCACAAAGAAAAGCCCCAGGCCAGAGCTGACATATATAATGGTAATAATGTTTATTACCATTTTATTTTTCAGCAACCAACCTGTCCCAAAGTGAGTGTCAGGACGGGGCGGGGCCAGTGCTGCCAAGTGGCAGCAGGGAGCTGTGTGCTAAAGTTTAAAATACACATGTCTCTTTGGCCGGCCATCTTGCGACGGGCAGTCAGACATGCACATTTTAAACTTCTCTACCATAGCTGTCTTAGACAACTGGGTTAGAGAACGCACAAACCTCCAGTGCTCTTGAGAGAGGTGAGTGAGACTGCTCCCTCCAAACATGGCACTGCTCTCATGCTGGTGAGAGCAGCGCCAGGATTGGTTAGGGGAGTTGGCTGGGTCCTGCTTTGGAGCCTACCTTGAGAGAAGACCGAAGGAGGAGGACGTTGCATTGCGCATGCAGGTTAGTGTATTTTCTGGTGTGAACTGCGTGTTTTAATTTTTTGGGGACATTAGAATGTGTTATATCTTTCTCTTCTGTACCTTTTATTACATGTAGTAAGGTAACTCCGTTTTGATGGTAAACCAAGGTTTATGGCCAAATTAGGATTACAAATTTGTAGAACACCACACAGAATTTCTGCACATTTTGCTTAGGAATAAACAAGCGAATTGTGTGCTGGGAAAAGGGCTCAGAATGGGAGAATACATGTGGGAATTAGTGCAAAAAAATTGATCCCCACTCTCATTCCGAATTACAGAGTTGAAACTCTGAGTGGTCTGGTAAATGCACAATCTGAAATGACTATATTTCAGTGGCATTGGTATTTCGGGGTCCGTGATTACCAATGCTGTGTCATTGCACATTTTGTGACATAGGTCTATGAGTTCTGTGGAAAATAATTTTTCAGAATACCTGAAAGCAAATTTGGAAGACGTGGCATGAATACTCCTTTTAGAAGCCCAGCAGGTGTGGTTGGATATCAGATACCATTTGCAGAAATACCTTCTGACAAACATTTTGTATCCTAAATACCAGCTACAAAAATAACATCCCAATCGGTACAGAGTTTCTATTATTCACTCCTTTGGAGAGATATTTTTGGTAAAAGACATTTAGGACACTATATGTCAAACAGTTTCCTGGCTATGATATTCTCGTAACCAAACAATTGGAACGGGGAAGCAGAGGGTACAGTCTGCCCTAATCAACTACTCATCCCTTAGAATACCTCTGCTCATAGCCTGCCTATTATGTTAGTCAGTGCATCACTTGTGGTGCTCTCATATATCTAGGTATTTTCTCACATCAAAGACTTCTTTTTAAGGGATGCAGTTCTTTCACTCACACATTGGTGACATGTTTCATCGTAGGGGCACTCCTAGAGAGCAACAGGTGTTGCTCAGGGGGTTTATCATGAGGTCAATTTGTGTCATTTTTGACTATTCCTTCTCAATTCTCTGTATGGGGTCTTATGTTGTTAATTTGGGTATACCTGGGAATATATGCTAAGTTTATTTAAACCCCCAATATAACAAAGTTAGTTTCTGCCTTCTTTGTTATGTTATGCAGATTTGTAGAGTGCACTATCACCTGGGAGGGTATCCTGGTGCTTAGCAGGTGTAAGTCCAGCCAAACCTAGAGCTGCAAACTCGGGGCAGCCCTGAGTGCAGAAGATTCAGTGAAATAAGGAGTGGCTGCTTTAATCTACCACTCTGTTTTTTACTTTGCAGGCTGTGATCCAGCGGTAATTACCTGGTAATTTCCCTATTCAAAACCACATTACCTATGGTTTACCGCTGTAAAGTGTGAAAAATGATGGTTCTTTTGATGACCGTGTTTCACCAAACAGGAGACTTTACATATATATGAAAATTAAATGCACACAATATTAGAGTCAATAATGAGAGTGGTGAGTTATTTTAAAGGGTTTTATTTTAAGTCAAAAGTGAAGGTTCTCTGACTCTTTATTCATTGGTCAAATATCAATCAGGTTACAGAATTGAAAAATAGGAAAAATAGCATTAATACAGAACATATTACAGTCTGCATATAAGCATCACATATAGGAAGGGAAATGTGGCGCAAATTGTCAGTCAAAACTCTTAAAGAGTTTCTAAGAAAAAGAATAAGTCTTACAAGGTTAATCAATAATTAATAATGGCAAAAATATCCCATAAAGAGAAATAAATGCAGTTTAGCACCTAAAATCGAAATCTGTTCTGATCCTTTCAGCTCTTTCCCTCTGCCTCTGCTTCGCTGTGCTAGTCTGTGTCTCTGTCTCAAGCTGCACCATAGCCACCACAGAATGCAGCCCCTCCCTGTCTCTGTGTCCAGCACAGAAACTGGGCCTGGCCCTCAGAAAAATGAAAAAGAAGAGAGAGGCAAAAAGCAAGGCAAAAAGAAGGCACTCCTCCCACTTGTAAGCCATATTTCAAGTAAAAGTTCACGTGCTCAGTCCTCATAGCTGGTCCAATCAGAACTTCAAGACATATCATCTCCCCACGGGCTGACTGGATACGTCATTAATCAGGCTTGTTCCTGTTCAAATTTCAGTCTTGTGATTTATGAAAAAAAAGTGTGTTCTTCTCTCCACGTTTAAACAGGCTACAAAAATATGCAACATTTCGAAGGTCGAAGGAAGCGGTAGGCAGGATTTTTTATCAGGGCCCTTTCATTGAAAGTTGCTGGGGAAAGAGGAGCACATTCCAAACTAATGTTTCAGTTTAGTCCACTGAAGCAAACTAAAATCACGTGGTTTTCTACACTGTGAAACACAATTCATCACATTTCTACTCTTGCAAAAATACACTATGCCATTTTAAAAGTACAAATACATTTTCTAAATTAATGTGCATTCTATAGTGAGATTACATATGGATTAATAACATATAAGCATGGCTGTTCAACTAATTAAGCATGTTTTCACATGAAAGCACCTCCAAACTGAAGCATTATGATCAGACCCTATGTTTTGATCTTGCTTGCACCACAATCTTCGTGCCATTTTAAAACATGTCTGCAGCTTTTTGTCATATAATAATTCATACATTTTATCGGTGAAATCTAAGCTCCATCAGCTGCACATGCCTGCACTTTATAGAGGAGACAGAGATCCCCTCGCAGCCGGGGGCAGGGAGTGACTGTTCTCCCTTTGTCCCCTCTAAAGGGATGTCCTGAAGGGGTGCACTGATAGTGCACACGGTTCTAACAGTGTCCCCTGGCATACCCCACTCAGGTGCAGTTTTACACAGCACCTGTCTATGAGGGAAATCTCTGCCCACTTCTCCAAATCAGCCCATCTACTGCCTACAGCATCAGATGGGTGGATGGTGCACCTGTCTCCTGCACAGGTGAGTTGGTGCCTTAGCTGGAGGCAGCGCTCTGTTACTTCAAATGGGCTGCACCAGATAGAAGTGGAGATTGATTCATGGTACCCACTATGCATAAAAGGCGGTCATTAGCAAGAATGGTATATTAAGCAAAACATCAATTTAACAATGGCCTCCCTGGGCTTGAGCAGTTAAAGGTTTTTTGTTGTTCTTTTTTAATTATATTTTGAATATAATACTAATTTAGCATCCACATATCACAGCAAGCAATTTCAGAAATAATCATATCACAGTACCCTAGACATGACAGCACCACCACCTTATTTACAGTAATGCTGTCATAGCTTTGAGCATATTGCAGTATCGTATGACAAAAGGCCTATGTGTACATTGTTTTGTGACAGACTTGTGTATAATTTGTTATATCTCTCCCACTGAAGATCTATCCCCAGATTCAGCAGCTTGACATGCAAGCCATCCCATAATTGAAGGATATGTTGTGCTCTTGCAAACACGCTCTAGTCAAGTCAGCCTTGTAGCTTGAGAATTAGGGAACTAGGGTCTCATTTGAACATTTGCATGTTCCATAAGCAGTGATTTACTCTCATAAAGCCTAAACCTATGATTTGGTGAATAAAAAACACTCTTACATTGTTGTGTGGTCAAACTATTTTAATAAATCTACAAGCATTTAAAGTGCAGTTGGCAAACCTTCTAGTGCTTAACCCCTTCAATGCCCATGACGAGCTGGACTCGTCATGGGCTGCGGTGGCGCTGTGCCCATGACGAGTCCAGCTCGTCATGAACTCCGCCCGCTAATGGAAGGCGCGGCACTGGGCGGGGAAAGGGGCGGGCATGCAAGGGGTTAAACATAGCGGCATAGCTAGGCCTTAGGCCGCCTGTGGTGGCACCTGCGTATGCCACCCACAGCGGGCGAATGTAAGAGCAGGGGGGTGCTGGCGCTTCCGTCAGCTGCTGCCCCATAATGGCTACAGATAAGAGTGGGGGGAGGCTGCTGGCAGCCGCCCCAGAAACTTCGGCCGCCTGGGGCTGACCACCACCATGCCCCCCCCTTGCTATGCCACTGCTTAAACATCAGTTGTCATTACTGTTCCTTTTGTGATTGTTGTAGAATTTAGAAAGCTCCACTAACACCATAATCTGTCGCTATTGATTGTAAAAGATGATTTGTGACCAGGCGAATTCTGGAGAACAGCAAAAGGAACAAATCAATGAAAAATGAAAAGTAAAGCAGCCTATTCTAAACATGATGAGGACAAGTCAGTAAGCCTGTTAATACACTGTTTTCTTTCAATACTCACAGTATGTAGTCACAACATAATTATGCTTGCCCCACTCTAACATCACAGACAAATGATCTGCTCCATTCTTGAGTTTCTAATAATAATAAAATCCATACTTGTAAAGCGCAAACATATCACCCCTTAAGGTATCAAGGCGTTGGGGGCAGTCGGGGAAATTAAGTGAGCTATTGCCCATAGTCACATGATGCTGAGCTGAGTCGCCATCGGCACTGGGGATCGAACTCTGATCCCGCACTCCGGAGTCAGCCTCTCTGGCCGCTGCCCCACACTTCTCCCCTTTGGTTAATATTTAATCACAATTGAGGCTGTTGTTCTAGTTCTAAAGACACAGGCGGTGTACGGACCAAAGACCAAGCCATGGTGGACTGATTTTATCTCAAGGCCATAGGGTCAGCTTTGTGGTGGGCTACCGAATTTAGCAGCTGTTCAGATTTTTGGGTATCACCAAGCGGTTGTACCTTGTTTCAATTCGCTGATTTTCACAAAATGGCTGCAAGTAACAGGTTGCACTTCGTTGCCCATATCACCACGCATTCATTTCACCACAGCAACATGCAAATCTTTTGTGATATTGAGTTCTGTGTCGATTGCTAAAAGTATTGCTCCAGCCTCGTTTCCATCAGCTGTCTGGACGAAGGCTGAAAATCCTTTCCATGCAGGGTCGAGCCTGTACAGAAAATAAACCAAGGGACCAAAATAAAAGTAACCCCTTTAGTGAATCAGATAGCTAAACAAGCATTGGCGATGCAATAAGTCTTGCATTTTTTAAAGTTAGAGCTATTGGCATTGGAGATGGATCTGTATTTTGCCTACCAAGGGAGGTGTAAGGGAGCAGCTGTGGTCTTATTGTCGAGATGCTCTCTTACAGATTGATTGGCCAAAAGTAAACCAAGTAAGCCGAGACTATTTGTAAAATAAATACGTCAGTATCAGTTGGGGGTGTATCTATTAATTGTGATGTAACTGCGAGAGGGCATATTGATAGAATCGGGCCTGTGATGTTTTTAGACTCTATTGCAATATGTTACACACGGGACCATGTATGCAGGATGTAGGGACTGATGGAGGCGGGGTGCTCATAAAGGAGGGCACAACACCGCTGGCTCTGTAGCACCGTGGCCTGTGCTGCCCGGAAGCGTCATACTAAAATACGCCAGCCCCAAACCACCAATTCCATATGCAGCACCTTTACAGTGATGCTCCTATCCTTAATCGTTGGGCAGAATAGCAGATTGCTTTGTTGATAAAGGCCATAAATTAGACAGACAGACATCCAGGTGAGCACACACAGACACAGGTGAACAGAAACAGAAAAGCATGCAGATGCATAAAAAGACATATATGCAAGCCTATTGAGACATATAAAATGCTAAACTAAAGCACCAGTTAGTCAGATGAGACGTCATGCAAACCTTCTTTAAGCAGTTATCCCACACCAAAATTAAATACCAGTACAAAGTGCACTGGTATTATGGATGAAAAGGTGAAACAAGCAAATTAACATTTTAATACAGCGGGACACCGCAAACATTTGTATATTAAATCAATCAGTGATGGGAATTAGTAAAACCAGGGTTGTAATTTCCTGGAGGTTAGAGAAGCTATGTGGCATTTAATTAAGATGGATGGCTGCGCATGACACCCCTTTGTCTGTGCTGGAGGTGTTTATTGTCCCAGGAGAGCCGCAGAGTCTCCTGTGAAGCAGAGTTGAGGAGTGTCCGCATTTTCCAGCCCCTTTAATAAAAGCTGAAGGAGAAAACATTCTTCTGAGCCGCGAGGGGGTGCGGCATCAAGGCATGCCAGGAGGCAAACTAGGCAGCAAGATGTTTTTAAGTTTAGTATGTAGATGTGTTTGCTAAAATCAGGAATGGAAGAAAAACCTTTATTCTACAAGTCTATAATAACGAGAAAGAGTCTATGTGTAAAAAATAAGCACACAGGCGGGTAGGTTTGCGTGCATGAATGTGTGGGTGCGAGGGTTTTGGTACAGGCTGATAAAAGGGGCACCAACACTAACAAGCATTTGCAATGCAACAGGTCTCGCATTTGGGAGAGTTAGAGCTATTGGTGTTGTAAATGAAAATGTGTTTTACCTATGTGTTTTGGTTTGCAGTGAAGTAGCCTTTGGGACCTTATAAGTGTTTTGCGATGCACTTTCTAGCATAAGTAAATAAATAAATCCATACAAAAGATACGCACGATCGGACCTTGTGTAATGTATGGGGAGGAGCAGAGAGAGAGGCAACAGAAAACCAGGAGAAAGAGAGTGCAGGACACACTGCACATGTCTGGAGCAGCAGTAAGGCATCTCTGGCAGTGACACCCAAGCTGATCCCTGGGAGTTTAGGGGGGGGGGGTATTACAGCGGGAGACAATATGAAGGGAGAGACCGAAATAAACATAAGGAGAGAGACTGCACAACTGTGAAAGTGCCCCTACAATCCGCATCACGGTCCCTGCACAGTTAGGTGAGACAGCAGAACAGAGAGAGGGAGGGCCCAGGAAGAGAGCGCAGGAAGAGGATAGGGAGACAGCAATGAGCTGTATTGAGATCTCTGTGACACACAGTCCTACAGCAAGCTGATCCCTGGTGTTTGGGGTTGGGAGGGGGGTGGTGACTACAGACAGATTGAGGGGGCAGTGGAGGAATGGGCGGGGGAGGGTGTGCGAGAGACAGGAGGAGTAAGAGCTCAGGTAGGCAGTCAGTGCATGTCTGAAGACATCTCTGGCGATGACTCCCATCCCACAGCCAGCGTATACAGAGAGCGGGAGGAGGAAAGACAACAGGCAGCAGCGGCAGAGAGAGGAAGAGGACTGCGCAGGAGGTACAGAGAGAGGCTTGAGGGGTGAGAAGAGAAAGCGGGGATGAAAGGCAGAGCAGAAAATGAAACTGAGTTACAGAATCCTAAATCGTTTTTGGTCAATATTTTAAAAAATTGCAGTGGGGAGGAGGAGCATAGGAGTTGTTACATAGAGAACACAGACAGTAGAATGAGGTGGTGGAGTATTTGAAAGCTCTAGACAGATATTATCAGTCTATTTTGTATATCGAGCTGTGAAGTGAGCTTAATTTGAGGGGCTGATGGATTGTTTGTGGGGATTATTTGAACTTAAATTGGCAGAAAATGTGTATCTGAAGAAGCGTCTAGAGCAATTTGGAGAACCAAGGTTGCTAGGGAAGGCGATATGGGCTTTGTGGAGACCTAGGAGAGCTTTTCCACAGCTAGGTCCATGCCGAAAGCTCAGCCAGTTCAGGGCATTACTTTGCATTCTGGTACTCGTCCGATGTACCGCATGACACATTCCAGAAAGCAAAGAAACCTATTTTGGATAGGCACAGATGAACTTTAAATTATACCAACGTAATTTCACGGTGACGTGCGCGAGCGCGATTCTGATTGGCTGTTAGATCTTAGTAAACATTCGAATCGGTCGAAACCAGGAAGCGGCGGCCGCCATTTTCTCTCTCGCACTCAGAGTGTGGATTACAAAACAAAGGGCAAAAACATGTAAAGGAGCTGTTTAGCCAGCTCCAAAGCACCTAGCCATGTAGAGGGAGTCCCCAAAGATCCCCCAAGGCCAAAAACGCAATTTTAATTTTTTCGTTAATTTCGCCGATTACGCTTACCGTACGCGTACGGTAAAAAATTATTGAAAAAAAAAAATTATCCACACCCTCCCCACCCCGTGTGCAAATGATGCCCGAAGGTCACCATTTGTGCATGGCTTATCACATTTAAAAAAAAAAAACAAAATCATATTTTCATAATCGGAAATGCATCTGTTGAAATATTGCTGCAAGGATAGGGTATTGTTAGCCAGTAGGTCAGCTTAAATATCTTTAAGTTGTTTTGGGGTTTACCACAAGGCTGCAGGAGCCTGTTTGGCTGGTGGTAGTATTAAAAAGCGATAACTTGCGAGTTCCCACCTACCCAAAGTCTGCTTGTGAAAGCACAAAATTAACTTTGTTGTACGGGTAGTGTCAATGCCTTCAAACTTGCTTTGCAAGTAATAGTTAGGCAGTCAAGGTAAGGTTCCTCACCAGTACTTGATAACGAAGATGGCGAGATGCACACACGCAGGCGTGTCTGAAAAGGAAAACAAAGCCTGCGACAAATTGTCGGCTGGTGTTTTGCAATTGTTTTTGTACAGCCCAAGTATTTTGCCACCAGTTCTTGCTCATGCTTAACATCTTTGTAAACATAGTGCAGCAAGAGTTTTTGCATCAAACTGCTGGGTTAACAAGCATTTTCAATGCAATAGGACCGATTGCATTGCAAATGCTTAAGTTGAAAACTGTGTGCGGCGCTGCTTGAAGGACACCACGCTTGTTTTTTTTTTTTTACTTTAACACTGAGCGCGGTGTCCTTGAAGAAGGCGCTGCTCTCAGTATTTAAGTAGAAAACAAACAAACAAACAGAGCACGGTGTCCCTGAAGTAGACGCCGCGAAAGACGCGCAAAAATATAAATAAATAAAGTGAGTGCGGTAACCCTAGCGGGCGCCACACTCTTTAAAGAAATAAATAAAGATAGAGTTTAGAGGGCATAGCACTGCAGCATTGTGCTTTGTGGACGAATAACAAAAAGAAAGTGCCTACCAAGAAATTGAAGGAGATGGTCTAACGCAGCAAGCAAACGATCTAGTCCGGGTGGGCGGGGCCTAAAGGAGACAGGGTGGAGGCCAGCGTTTACCATAAAGGATGACGCCGGTCAATAGAAAGGATGGGCAGAGCTTCCATTCCACTCCTGAAATCGCCTCGATTACAATAGATCTCGCAGACCAAGCAACGCATGCGCTGCAACGCTAGGCGACACCTAAAAACTTGTTAATCAAAGCAAGGGAAGAGCAGTAAAGGTGGCTATAAGGGCTGACCTGTGAGGCGTAATCACTGAGTGTATGTAGGGAGGAAGGAGCGCCTGAGTGGGAGACTGCATGCATGTGAGCTGAATGGTCACAGGCCATGCCCTGAGCCTACACACTTCAACTGTGCCCGGTTTGTACTGCACACAGAACATTATCGGTACAGGGCATTACCACAGACTCTCTGTTGAGTCCTCGTAGGCCATGTCATGTGTGCCCAGAGGACAGTAGAGAAGCACAGGTAATGGAGTGCACTGTGATGCACAGAGGGTGAGGGCTCTATACAGTGAGTACATAGCACAGTCAGAGGCGAAGAGGGGGAGCTCTGTGTCAAACAGCAGAATTTTGCGCTCGTCAAGCTTCGACCTTTGTTTAATGGGCAGCTTTCCCTAAACCAGGCAAGCAAACAAAACATTGTACCTAATAAAGGCCTATCATCTAGTTTACCATTGATGCTTAGTTATATTTCAAGATATTGACAATAAGATTGGATGAGAGTTGGAGTTTGGATGCTCTTGAACAGAGTGGTTTTGTTGCAGGAAGACAATTCCTTGATGATAGTCACAGGGCACTCCATGTGGTTGGAAAAATAGAAAAAAAGAAGATACCAGTGGGTCTCCTGTCTTTAGACACAGTAAAGGTTTCAACTGGGTGAACTAGACCTTTTTGGTTACCGTAATGAAGCAAATAGGGATGGGCCCTTAATATAGAAATATAATGCTTGTAAACAATAAAGCACTCAAGGTGAAAATCTCTCTCAATGGCAGGTTGTCAAAAGCCGTACAATTGGAAAGAGGTTCCAGACAAAGCTGCCCCTTGTGTCCACTATTATTTGCATATATAGAGAAATGTGCATGCATGATTCGGCATTCAAGAGGTATTGAGGAGATAAGATTCAGGCTAGATGAAAATAACATTTTTCTTTTATGCCGATGATTTCCTTTTGACTCTCAGTGCAGCAAAACAATACCTACCAACAGTAATCCGTCATTTGGTTTAGTGTGAAGCAGTAGTGGGGTATGGGATCATCCTAAAAAATCCAGACTTTTTAACCTATCTGTGGTATCCTCCCCAGCCCAGGTACCCGCTAATGACTATGCCACACACGCAGCATAATATAACACAACTTTATTCTTCTGCTTGTAACTGCAAACTCAACATTCTATACCTGCATTCACTTCACTGCACTCTGATGCTTACGTCACAGTTCTACAAAGTCCTTCAGGAACCAAAAAGGGTTTCATCATTGCCAACTTACACAACACTTCATCTCCCCCTCTGTTAAATAACATTTGTTTTTTACAAATATATACAATTATAACTCTTCAATGAGTGTTTGTGGCGCTCTGATCACACGTACTAACCCCGTTTTCAGAAACTGGGAATAGCCAGTCGGAGTGTTTAGGATCTGCGTTGGCGGTGAGGGAACAAGAGCAGTCAGGGGATCTCCAAATGTCCTTTCAGACCCAGTCTCTACATTGGCATGAGTGCCTGACGAGCTATGAACCACATGTCATAAATGCAAGGAATCTCACGTGATAGGCTTCCCAGGACGTTTGGCAGTCATCATGTGTCCTTTGTTGGTCACAACATGAAGTGGTTCAGCATCGGAGGGAGCATCAGATTTCTGTTTTCTAAGCTGATGGACAAGCACTTGATCTCCTCTAGTGAATGTAATGTCCTGCGCATGTCAGCGCTTGTTTACATAGGCCTTTATTTTTCTTTTATGGTCCAAGTCTGTTATACGGGTTTCTTCCTCAGTGCTTGCTCTTCTGTTGGTCCATTGAGGTAACCTGGTCATCATGGCTCTCCCGAACTTTAAGGTTGCGGGGTTTTCACCTGTGGTTGAGTAAGGAGTTGAATGGTAAGCTCAAATAGTAGAATGTAAGACCGTTTTAAGGTCGAGCTTTTGCAATACAGCATGCTGAACAGCTTTCTTGAGAGTACTCATGAAACGTTCTACAAGGCCATTGGCCTGTGGCCAAAAAGGTTTACCCTTCTGATGCTTCAAATTAAGATGACTGAGAAAGTCTCTGAATTCTTGACTGTTGAAAGGTAGGTCGTTGTCAGATTTTAGAATCCCAGGAACACCCGATGTCATGAAAATGCCATCTAATCTTTCGATTACACTTTTTTGAGTGGTACATGCAAGATCTTCTGTCAATGGGAGACAGGAGTTTTCATCAACGATCATCATCAGGTGATATCTATTGTCAAGAGAACCAAAGTAGTCAACAGCAATTCTTGCCCATGCATGCTTTGGCAACTCTAACATGTTTAAGGTGTGTTGAGTGGTTTTTGATGAAAGGCAGTTGCATAGATGACAGGCCAACAATTCTCTTTCAACTCTCTCATCAAGATGGGTAAACCAGACTCGGTCTCGGAGAGCTCGTTTTGTGGCAACAATTCCACAATGTACTTCATGGGCCACTCCAATTATCTGTTGTGTCAGACCTTCCGGAATAACAATTCTCGAACCGCTCAGGTTTATTGCTTCTTGAGTGACAGACAGTTCATCTTTGACATTTTTTAACTTCTAGTATTCACTGTCACTGGTAAGAGGTCGAGTGTTTTGGTTCCAAGATTGATGTGCAATAATGTCTTTCAATTTCAACATATCACTCTCTTGCCTCGTGGCAGTTGCAATTTGTTCCAACGAAATGTCAGCTGGTGTGCTGGATTTTACAATGACATTTTTGTAGGCTTCAGCTGACTTAAAAGTGGTACCATGGCACTGTAGAGGCACTTGTGAGAAGTAGTCGGCAGGGTTTTGATCTTTCCCAGGATGGTGGGCAATTGTGTAGATGTATTCTTGTAATCATAGACTCCAATTTTCAATGCGAGGAGGCATCTTGGCCTTTGGATTTCCATAGATGGTCAAAAATGCTTGATGATCTGTCACAACCGTAAAAGGCTTTCCACATAAGAATACGTGGGAGTGTTCAAAAGCCCACACCACTGCTAAACATTCTTCCTCAGTTTGTGAATAAGCATGTCCAGTTTGATACAAACTTCTGCTTGCATATGCCACATTATGCCTTCAGGCATTTCGGTGTCATCTGCGTTGTGCAAGAATTGCACCTAACCCAACAGAGCTAGCGTCAACAACAACCTCTGTATGAAGCTTTGGATCAAAGTATGCCATTTCAGAAGCGTTCTTGATAGCTTGTTTGATCTTCTTGAAGCTTTGCTCACATTCATGTAAAGAATGAAATTAAACATTCTTTTTCGTAAAGTCTCTCAATGGAGCACTTGCAATGGCAAAGTCTTGTATATATCAGGAACAGTAGCTTGCCATGCCAAGGAATGAACTGAAACATCTTGTGGGGGACTGGCAGTTGACAGCACTTGCACTTTAGTTAATTCGGGTGCCATGCCCCAATCAGAAAGGATATGGCCAAAGAATTTTAGCTGTGTCTTATGGAACTCACATTCAATCAATCAATCAATCAGTCTTTCTATAGCGCGGCTACTCACCTGTGAGGGTCTCATGGTGCTGGGAGGGTGTGCGTTCTGGTGTTCAGTCGAAGAGCCGGGTCTTGAGGTCCTTCCTGAATTGGGTCAGCAATGTGAATTGTCTGAGATGGGTCGGCAGGGTGTTGGCGGCGAGGTAGGAGAAGGATCTTCCTCCAGTTATTGTCTTGTGGATCTGAGGGATGGTAGCCAGGGCCAACTGGTTGAAGCAGAGGTGTCTGGTGGGGACGTGGAATGAGAAGAGGTGGTTCAAAAATGATGGTCCTGCGTCGTCGAGGGCTTTGTAGACGTGCAAGATTAGCTTGAAGGTGATCCTTTTGTTGACTGGGAGCCAGTGGAATTCTCAGAACTGTTCGGGGATATGGCTGCACCAAAGGGATGTCGAGCACCAGTCCTGCTGAGGCGTTTTGAATATTCTGAAGTTTTCTGAGGAGTTTCTGGGTGATGTCAGTGTAGATTGGATTGCCATAGTCGAGACTGCTGCTGATGAGTGCATGGGTGACTGTTTTTCTTGATTCAGTGGGGTTCCATCTGAATGTGTTTTGAAGCAGCTGGAGCGTGTGGAAGCATTATGAGGTGACTGTGTTGATCTGATGGTTCATTGTCGGCATTCAAATTCAAAACCTCATACGCAAGGAAATGGCATACTTGCATGAGAGCTTTATAATGCTCCTTCTGTGTAGCTGCGAAACCCAATATGTCATCACCATAATTAAATGCATTCATGACAGGCTGTATGATATATCGAATTACATCTTGAAACAGGTCTGCATCTGATGACATGCCGAAGTTCCAACTGATGGTATCCTTTATTCAAATCAAGGCGAGAGAAGACCTTTGAACCAAAACTTTTACTTCTTCAAAATGTAACCCCTTGTTTGAGATATTAATAACAGTCACATAATTTGCTACCTGGCCTTTTTGGAGCAATGTACCTTCATTAATTTTCTTTCAATATTTTGAGTTTTGTTCTGATTCCTTGTGTTATTTTTTGCCTGTGTGTGGCATTTGTTCTGTCTTCTTCACCAACTGTACATGTTATTGTATTGGTTGGTTTTTGGAGCTTCTACCTGAGCACCCTGAATTCATCTAAAAAAGTAGCACAAACTGATGCATTACTCATCCCATTTGCATTCTCAGTTAGATCTGTGTTGGAAATATGTTTCTGAGCTACAATCTGTTGCAACCTTTTCTTGTTTTTCTTTGCGTACAACCCCTTGTTTCCTTTCTATGGCTTTATCAAACTTTCCAGAAATGCCTTTTTTAACCTCATCATGACCACCATAAGCAACTCCTTAAATGCAAATTTCTTACAAAAATGTTGAGCAGATTTACACCAAAATAAAGAAAAGAATACTTTCTGAGTAAAGTCCAATGTTTTTGCCAAATTTGGAACAAATCCATCTGTTGCTTTTTCTGTTGCTGCAACAGGAGTTTTCTATGAGAATTAAAATGGGAAATCAATGTTTTGTGACCCTTTATTTTTCTTGGCCCTTGTTTGACAGATCACCCCGAACCTTTCCAGGAAAAAGCTGAGGTGGGGGAACTTTTGGGGGAAAGTTTTGTGCAGATTTGTATAACAGTGCTAATGTTATTCGCATAAATAAATGGCCTTCCAATGGAAGCTCTGACCTACCTATATCTACACAGTGGCACATATATAATTGTGCAACATTTCACACCATCTCAGTATGATACCTGACATGAAACCCTATCTGCTTTCCATTCATTAGACCAGGGAGAAAGCCATCCATGAATTAAACAGGAGGTGTGGAGTGCAAATTGTCGATGGATGTTTTTGGAGAGTGCTCTGTTCTCTCCTTTCATAATGAGAGATCCAGTGACATTGCCCCTCGTCTCAGTCACTCCAGCTGACTTCAAAACATTGAAGCTGAATGGAGAAAGAAAAAAAGAGTGATTGTGTCTTGATGTTATAAAACCGTGCTGAAAAGCTATAGGATGATGCGTTGACCTTCACCTATGCCACTGCACTCACAGTCACCTAGTTATTAATTTTGCTACTAGAAGATTCCTATTCTTTCCTGGCCGAAAGTAGAATAGTGTGAATTCAGAAATTTCTCACATAAAACCTATTCTATTGTTGCTACTGCTAGAATGAGTGCAACCACATCTATTATCACTACAACAAGTGTTAGTAGTAAAGCTCAATTTATAACACTAACACTCTAAAATATGGGCATTATTAAAATTAATAATAATATACAAATCCACTTCTGATTTTTTAACCTCTTCTGTGCCCATGACGAGATAGTCTCGTCATGGAGCACGGTTGCGCTGTGCCCATAACGAGACTATCTCGTCATGAACCCCACCCACTAATGCAATGCCCGGCACAGGAGGGGGAAAGGGCGTGGCACTGAAGGGGTTAATACATCCTAGTTGATTGTATTCACCTAAAACACAAAAACATCAATGCTCTATATAAGTAAATTAATAGAGTTTAGTTGTGATGCCACAATGATTCTGAAGAACCAACAGTGTGTAAGGCACGCTGCTGTGAAGAATTTCAACTGTTATTTAAACTAAGAAAAGGATAACTAGATGTCCAGTGCATTGGTCCATTGATCTGCTAGAGGTCATTACCTTAAACCTGAAATCGACACTCTCTGTCCCACCGCTGGTTTTCAAGGTGATTACGTAAAAATATGTTTTTACCACAAAATGTAAGCTGCATTGTAGTGGGACATACATTTAAAGCATCGGTACGTGCCGCTATATTCTGTGGCCGAATGTTTATGGATGTTTTCTGTTTAGGTCTGCTTCAGGGCTCTAGCTTGACTGTCGATAGGTGCCCTTTTAACACGTTTACCTTCTGAATAGCATGCATATTACATACATACATACATATATACATGCATACATGCATGCATACATAGCATATTTATATCCAGAGTACTGATGCCAAATTTATTCTACATATCAGCAATCATAGTAACTATTTTATGGGAAGGAGCAAAAGACCAATTATTCAGGAGGAGGTTGGGGAAGGCTGATTTTGTGGCCATGTATTATATTGAATTAAGTACTTTGTATATGAATGTATACCAAGCTTAACCCAAAAATTGTGGAATACTTTGAATCTTTTACCGAAGATGTGTTGTAAATATTTAAAAGGCTGTTTATAAAAAGGACTATAAAAATGCTTGCAGTATGGGAAATAGTAAAAATAAAGTTTGGAAAATAAATACAGAGTTAATGGTAGTATAGGTTCAACAATTGGTTCACCAGGAAACGAGGTGGATGTCAATTGACAAAGGACAACTAGTAGTGGTTTTTCTGCTCTCTGCTTTTAACAAGCCTTCAGCACAACCATTTTGAGCCTGAACCGGGGGCAGCTCCTCTGTTTGAGAGGAGGAGTGTCGCCCCACAAAGAAAAGCCCCAGGCCAGAGCTGACATATATAATGGTAATAATGTTTATTACCATTTTATTTTTCAGCAACCAACCTGTCCCAAACTGAGTGTCAGGACAGGGCGGGGCAGCAGGGAGCTGTGTGCTAAAGTTTAAAATACACATGTCTCTTTGGCCGGCCATCTTGCGACGGGCAGTCAGACATCCACATTTTAAACTTCTCTACCATAACTGTCTTAGACAACTGGGTTAGAGAACGCACAAACCTCCAGTGCTCTTGTGAGAGCTGAGGGAGGCCGCTCCCTCCAATCCTGGCGCTGCTCTCATGCTGGTGAGAGCAGCGCCAGGATTGGTTAGGGGAGTTGGCTGGGTCCTGCGTTGGACCCTACCTTGAGAGAAGACCGAAGGAGGAGGACGTTGCATTGCACATGCAGGTTAGTGTATTTTCTTTTTTTTATGTTACCCGCCTCACCACCCTTGGTACGGCCACTGGTGTGAACTGCGTGTTTTAATTTTTTGGGGGACATTAGAATGTGTTATATCTTTCTCTTCTGTGCCTTTTATTACATGTTGTAAGGTAACTCCGTTTTGATGGTAAACCAAGTTTTATGGCCAAATTAGGATTACAAGTTTGTAGAACACCACATAGAATTTCTGCACATTTTGCTTAGGAATAAACAAGCGAATTGTGTGCTGGGAAAAGGGCTCAGAATGGGAGAATACATGTGGGAATTAGTGCAAAAAAATTGATCCCCACTTCCATTCCGAATTACAGAGTTAAAACTCTGAGTGGTCTGGTAATTGCACAACCTGAAATGACTCTATTTCAGTGCCATTGGTATTTCGGGGTCTGGGATTACCAATGCTGTGTGATTGCACATTTTGTGACGTAGGTCTATGTGTTCTGTGGAAAATAATTTTTCAGAATACCTGAAAGCAAATTTGGAAGACGTGGCATGAATACTCCTTTTGGAAGCCCAGCAGCTGTGGTTGGATATCAGATACCATTTACAGAAATACATTCTGACAAACATTTTGTATCCTAAATACCAGCTACAAAAATAACATCCCAATCGGTACAGAGTTTCTATTATTCACTCCTTTGGAGAGATATTTTTGGAAAAAGACATTTAGGACACTATATGCCAAGCAGTTTCCTGGCTATGATATTCTCGTAACCAAACAATTGGAAAGGGAAAGCAGAAGGTACAGTCTGCCCTAATCAACGACTCATCCCTTACAGTACCTCTGCTCATAGCCTGTCTATTATGTTAGTCAGTGCATCACTTGTGGTGCTCTCATATATCTAGGTATTTGCTCACATCAAAGACCTCCTTTTAAGGGATGCAGTTATTTCACTCACACATTGGTGACATGATTCATCGTAGGGGCACTCCTAGAGAGCAACAGGTGTTGCTCAGGGGGCTTATCGTGAGGTCTATTTGTGTCATTTTTGACTATTCCTTCTCTATTCTCCGTATGGGGTCTTATGTTGTTAATTTGGGTATACCTGGGAATATATGCTAAGTTTATTTAAACCCCCAATATAACAACGTTAGTTTCTGCCTTCGCTGTTATGTTATGCAGATTTGTAGAGTGCACTATCACCTGGGAGGGTATCCTGGTGCTTAGCAGGTGTGAGTCCAGCCAAACCTAGAGCTGCAAACTCGGGGCTGCCCTGGGGGCAGAAAATTCAGAGAAATAAGGGGCGGCTGCTTTAATCTACCACTCTGTTTTTTACTGTGCAGGCTGCACATGCCTGCACTTTACAGAGGAGACAGAGATCCCCTCGCAGCCGGGGGCAGGGAGTGACTGCTCTCCCTTTGTCCCCTCTAAAGGGATGTCCTGAAGGGGTGCACCGATAGTGCACACGGGTCCAACAGAGTCCCCTGGCATACCCCACTCAGGTGCAGTTTTACACAGCACCTGTCTATGAGGGAAATCTCTGCCCCCTTCTCCAAATCAGCCCATCTACTGCCTACAGCATCAGACGGGTGGATGGTGCTTCTGTCTCCTGCACAGGTGAGTTGGTGCCTTAGCTGGAGACAGCGCTCTGTTACTTCAAATGGGCTGCACCGGATAGAAGTGGAGATTGATTCATGGTACCCACTATGCATAAAAGGCGGACATTAGCAAGAATGGTATATTAAGCAAAACATCAATTTAACAATGGCCTCACTGGGCTTGAGCAGTTGAAGGTTTTTTGTTGTTCCTTTTTAATTATATTTTGAATATAATACTAATTTAGCATCCACATATCACAGCAAGCAATTTCAGAAATAATCATATCACAGTACCCTAGACATGACAGCACCACCGCCTTATTTACAGTAATGCTGTCATAGCTTTGAGCATATTGCAGCTTCGTATGACAAAAGGCCTATGTGTACATTGTTTTGTGACAGACTTGTGTATAATTTGTTATATCTCTCCCACTGAAGATCTATCCCCAGATTCAGCAGCTTGGCATGCCAGCCATCCCATAATTGAAGGTTATGGTGTGCTCTTGCAAACACGCTCTAGTCAAGGGTGGGCCCATACAAAGTCAGCCTTGTAGCTTGAGAATTAGAGAACTAGGGTCTCATTTGAATATTTGCATGTTCCATAAGCAGTCAGTTACTCTCATAAAGCCTAAACCTATCATTTGGTGAATAAAAAACACTCTTACATTGTTGTGTGGTCAAACTATTTTAATAAATCTACAAGCATTTAAAGTGCAGTTGGCAAACCTTCTAGTGCTTAGGCGGCACCTGCGTATGCCACCCACAGCGGGCGAATGTAAGAGCAGGGGGGTGCTGGCGCTTCCGTCAGCTGCCGCCCCATAATGGCTACAGATAAGAGTGGGGGGAGGCTGCTGGCAGCCGCCCCAGAAACTTCGGCCACCTGGGTCTGACCACCACCATGCCCCCCCCCCCTTGCTACGCCACTGCTTAAACATCAGTTGTCATTACTGTTCCTTTTGTGATTGTTGTAGAATTTAGAATGCTCCACTAACACCATAATCTGTCGCTATTGATTGTAAAAGATGATTTGTGACCAGGCAAATTCTGGAGAACAGCAAAAGGAACAAATCAATGAAAAATGAAAAGTAAAGCAGCCTATTCTAAACATGATGAGGACAAATCAGTAAGCCTGTAAATACACTAATTTCTTTCAATACTCACAGTACTAATCACAACATAATTATGCTTGCCCCATTCTAACATCACAGACAAATGATCTGCTCCATTCTTGAGTTTCTAATAATAATAAAATCCATACTTGTAAAGCGCAAGCATATCACCCCTTAAGGTATCAAGGCGTTGGGGGCAGTCGGGGAGATTAAGTGAGCTATAGCCAGGCGGGCAACTAAAGCCAAATTTCGGGGGGGCTGAAAAAGATTTCGGGGGGGGCTAAGTCTTCCAGCCATAGGCAGAGTGGCTGTAAGAAGGGGTGAAAACACAACAAAATCCTCATTAACGAGTAAATGGTCTTTTAAAGACCCGTGAAGTACTCTGGTACGGCTGCAATTAGACGGACGCCAGCCCGCGAGGCTGTCTCAGCCGGGCTGTCACATACGACGGGGGGGGGGGGGGCTGAAGCCCGGTGAGCCCAATGGGTGTTGCGCGCCTGGCTATAGCCCATAGTCACATGATGCTGAACTGATTCGCCATCAGCACTGGGGATCGAACTCTGATCCCGCACTCCGGAGTCGGCCTCTCTGGCCGCTGCCCCACACTTCTCCCCTTTGGTTAATATTTAATCACAATTGAGGCTGTTCTCCTAGTTCTAAAGACACAGGCGGTGTACGGACCAAAGACCAAGCCATGGTGGACTGATTTTATCTCAAGGCCATAGGGTCAGCTTTGTGGTGGGCTACCGAATTTAGCAGCTGTTCAGATTTGTGGGTATCACCAAGCGGTTGTACCTTGTTTCAATTTGCTGATTTTCACAAAATAGCTGCAAGTAACAGGTTGCACTTCGTTGCCCATATCACCACGCATTCATTTCACCACAGCAACATGCAAATCTTTTGTGATTTTGAATTCTGTGTCGATTGCTAAAAGTATTGCTCCAGCCTCGTTTCCATCAGCTGTCTGGACGAAGGCTGAAAATCCTTTCCATGCAGGGTCGAGCCTGTACAGAAAATAAACCAAGGGACCAAAATAAAAGTAACCCCTTTAGTGAATCAGATAGCTAAACAAGCATTGGAGATGCAATAAGTTTTGCATTTTTTTAAAGTTAGAGCTATTGGCATTGTAGATTGATCTGTATTTTGCGTACCAAGGGAGGTGTAAGGGAGCAGCTGTGGTCTTATTGTCGAGATGCTCTCTTACAGATTGATTGGCCAAAAGTAAACCAAGTAAGCCGAGACTATTTGTAAAATAAATACGTCAGTATCAGTTGGGGGTGTATCTATTAATTGTAATGTAACTGCGAGAGGGCATATTGATAGAATCGGGCCTTTGATGTTTTAAGGCACTATTGCAATATGTTACACACGGGACCATAACTTTCAGTTATATCTCCCCTGAGGCAGAAGCCGGGGGCTCTATCTTTCCCTTTTGTTACTTTGCACGAAAAAGATCGAATTTTGTTGTGCAGCGATTTTAAAACACTTGTGAACATTTTCACTTGCCATTTTTAAGATAGCTAAGAGACCGGACACTCGTGTGCACGATATTAGTCGCAACGAGGCTCCTTGTACCCGATCCTTCACTCCTGGGTCAGCCGATTAAGGTGCTCACGCCGCGGGGTCAAAGGGCGCTAGCCGCCATCTTACCGGGACAAAACAGGTTGCGGCGCGGGCGGGCGCAGCGGGCGCGCCGTCAGCGCGCCGAAGGTGCGCCAAAGGCAAGCCCGTCTGCGCCCGTCCGCGCCGGGTTCGGGCCGTGGGACGGAACCCCTGGTTCAACCACGCAAGGGGCCCAGATTACCTATTCCTCAGACTCCTTGTTCCAGCTCAGACCACACCACTATGATCAGAGCACTACAGACCACTATGATCCTGAGTTTGTGATTGGAGATGCTATCATCATATGTCCAGAATGTAAGTGCATCCCACCATTTATAAATAAATCAAGATATGGAAAGGCTGGAAATGAAACCAAAAATATTGTTGTGGCATTAATTAATGCGCGTTCAGCTGGTAGGCATAGACAAGAAATAGCGGATTTAATCCAGGACAATAATATAGATATTTTATTTATGACAGAAACATGGTTGGACGATACCTCTGACCCGGATTTAGTGATTGCAGTCCCACCGGATTTCTCCATCCAGAGAATGAACAGGCGAGGAAAGAAAGGGGGTGGCGTAGCAATAATATCCCGGTCTGTGTTTCCTATAAGAACTAATCCTATTCACTCCTCGTCCTGTGAAGCTTTACATTTTAATATCCTGCTCACACCTACATTTAATCTCAAAGGCATACTAATATACCAGCCACCGGGCCCCCGCAATGATTTTCTGTCTAATTTTAGCTCATTGCTGGAAACCCTAGCTATTGAAGACTCCTGTATGATACTAGGGGATTGGAATTTCCATTTAGATAAAACTGACGATATAGACACGCAAACGCTACTGGCAGATCTGGATGCCTTTGGCTTCTCTCTTGAGATTACCACATCCACACACGAGGCTGGCCACACGCTGGATGCTATTTTCTCTAATATCAATGGGCTAAGAATCTCGGATATTCTGCCACTTACGTGGTCCGACCATCATGCCATATTGGCCGGGATTATCATCAATTCTGTACATTGTAGGAAGCACGTGCCCAGAAATCAAGAGTACTTTAAAATTTGGAAAGATTTAGACTATGTCTCTTTTAAAGAGCACCTAGAAAGCTCACGTTCTAAGATTTACCCAGAAGCCAATACAGCTGCCAATCAGTACACCTCCTGGATTGGAAATGCGATTGAAACCCTTGTACCTATAAAATCTATATAAAAAAATAGGACGACACCATCTGCCCCATGGTTTAATGAGGAATTAAGAATAAAAAAGCAGCAATGCAGAACTCAGGAACGTTGCTGGCGTAGATCCTATGACACTGAGAGCAGAAGGAAATATAAAGACACTTTACACTGTTATAAAAAAATGATCAACGAGGCGAAGAAAAAGTTCTATACACAACAAATAGAGAATGCTAAGAACTCGAGCAAACAATTGTTTGGAGTAGTACAGCAGTTGGCAGGTAAAGTGGTAGATCTAGTCCCCCTCTCCTCGCAGAGCGTGTGCGACTCTCTAGCTAAATTCTTTTTTACTAAAGTAAATGATATCTATGTAGAATTCGCATCCAGGGATAATGTAGACAACAATTTTTCTAATCATGGGCGGCTGAACTGTTCCTTAGACCAATTTAAAGATATAGATACCGCACACATGAGGACCATCATACAGCAGATAAAATCGGGATCGGCAATGGATCCCTGCCCTCCAAAAATTCTTCTCCCAGTCTTGGAAACGATTATAGAGACTGTCACCTTAGTCTGTAATACTGTATTTAAAACAGGTAACTACCCAGATAGCCTAAAAAACATGACAATTAAACCTCTTCTTAAGAAACCCTCTTTGGACAAAGAGGAGCTTAAGAATTACAGACCTATTGCTGGACTACCATTCCTGGCAAAAGTGTTTGAGAAGGCTATAAATTCCCAGCTGGCAGAATATATAGAACAACATAAATTGCTGGACGACACACAATTTGGCTTCCGTAAGCTTCATGGCACGGAGACGGCCTTGATTAAAGCCGCAGACGACATTAGAGTCATCAAAGACCAAGGTGGGACAGCAGTATTAATACTGCTGGACCTCTCGGCGGCCTTCGACACGGTCAATCACTCCATCTTGATTGACCGTGTCGGAAATCTAGGCATTCAAGCAAAAGCCAAGGATCTGCTCGCCTCCTTCTTATCAGGCAGAACACAGGCGGTAACGCTAGGCCCTTTTAAATCTGCAAATCTGGCGTTACCTTGTGGGGTTCCGCAGGGCTCATCCCTAAGTCCGAAACTTTTTAATATCTATGTTTCGGACTTAGCTAGGGTGATTAAACAACACCGGATGAGCCTGACCTCTTATGCGGATGATACCCAGCTTGTGCTTGCCATTAAGAACGATGGGGAGGAGGTAGCGGCAAGGTTCCAGGATGGTATGCTGGCAATCAGAGATTGGATGGAAGAGAATTGCCTGAAATTAAATTCTGAGAAGACCGAGGTGATCACCTTTGGGAAACTTTCCCCAGGGTGGTCATCCGTCTGGTGGCCTCCATCCATGGGAACGCTGCCGACTCCGGTATCTAAAGATAGGAACCTAGGTATCATCTTCGATGATAAACTTAATTTCGCCTCTCATGCAAATCAGATGGCCTCAACTGCATTTCAGAAATTAAGGATTATTAAAAAAGTCATTCCGTTCCTATCTGATAATGCGGCTAAAACAGCGGTGAGCACTTTTGTTCTCTCATCTTTAGACTACTGTAATGGCCTTTTTGCAAATGCTCAAACATGGGTGATAGCGAAAATGCAGTCAATCCAGAATGCGGCGGCAAGATTGCTTTCTAAAACCCCCAAATTTGCTTCTATTAGTCAAACCATCAGGGATTATCATTGGCTTACAATCAGGAATAGGATCAAATTTAAGACCTTATGTCTTACTTTCAAAGCCCTAAACAAGCAAGGCCCACAAGTTCTTCAAGATCAACTAACCTTATATCAACCCACCAGATCCCTAAGATCTGTGACTAGTTTACAAATCACTGTCCCACGTACAAAACTGTGTCTTGGAGAGACAGACGTTTTGTGGTATCAGCAGCTAGAATGTGGAATGTGTTACCACCACACATCAAACGAAGTCACACTCTCCTTCAGTTCAGGAAATTACTGAAAACTTGGTTATTTAACCAATAATCATGCCTACTGTATCTGCTATATTTCACCCCTTCTGATTATTGCTGAAAGTCATAGCGCCAAGACGCCTACGGGCAAACGTTGCGCTTAATAAATTGTAAAAATAAATAAATAAATAAATGTATGCAGGATGTAGGGACTGATGGAGGCGGGGTGCTCATAAAGGAGGGCACAACACCGCTGGCTCTGTAGCACCGTGGCCTGTGCTGCCCGGAAGCGTCATACTAAAGTATGCCAGCCCCCAACCACCAATTCCATATGCAGCACCTTTACAGTGATGCTCGTATCCTTAATCATTGGGCAGCATAGCAGATTGCTTTGTTGATAAAGGCCATAAATTAGACAGACAGGGTCTGATGTTCTGCAGACCAGGGGGGGGCTGAACAAGGATGCCACTTCTCACTGTTCTTTTCTTCATCTTGGTACCGTGTATGGGGACAAATTCCCCGGTGTCCTTACAAATGCCAATAAAGTTTGTTGTCAAAAAAAAAAAAATTAGACAGACAGACAGACATCCAGGTGAGCACACACAGACACATGTGAACAGAAACAGACAAGCATGCGGATGCATAAAAAGACATATATGCAAGCCTATTGATACATATAAAATGCTAAACTAAAGCACCAGTTAGTCAGATGAGAAGTCATGCAAACCTTCTTTAAGCAGTTATCCCACACAAAAATTAAATACCAGTACAAAGTGCACTGGTATTATGGATGAAAAGGTCAAACAAGCAAAATAAAAGTTTAATACAGCGGAACACCGCAAACATTTATATATTAAATCAATCAGTGATGGGAATTAATAAAACTGCCAGGGTTGTAATTTCCTGGAGGTTAGAGAAGCTATGTGGCATTTAATTAAGATGGATGGCTGAGCATGACACCCCTGTGTCTGTGCTGGAGGTGTTTATTGTCCCAGGAGAGCCGCAAAATCTCCTGTGAAGCAGAGAGTTGAGGAGTGTCCGCATTTTCCAGCCCCTTTATTAAAAGCTGAAGGAGAAAACATTCTTCTGAGCTGCGAGGGGGTGCGGCATCAAGGCATGCCAGGAGGCAAACTAGGAAGCACGATGTTTTTAAGTTTAGTATGTATATGTGTTTGCTAAAATCATGAATGGAAGAAAAACCTTTATTCTACAAGTCTATAATAACGAGAAAGAGTCTATGTGTAAAAAATAGGCACACAGGCGGGTAGGTTTGCGTGCATGAATGTGTGGGTGCGAGGGTTTTGGTACAGGCTGATAAAAGGGGCACCAACACTAACAAGCATTTGCAATGCAACAAGTCTCGCATTTGGGATAGTTAGAGCTATTGTGTTTTACCTATGTGTTTTGGTTTGCAGTGAAGTAGCCTTTGGGACCTTATAAGTGTTTCGCGATGCACTTTCTAGCATAAGTAAATAAATAAATCCATACAAAAGATACGCACGATCGGACCTTGTGTAATGTATGGGGAGGAGCAGAGAGAGAGGCAACAGAAAACCAGGAGGAAGAGAGTGCAGGACACACTGCACATGTCTGGAGCAGCAGTAAGGCATCTCTGGCAGTGACACCCAAGCTGATCCCTGGGAGTTTAAGGGGGTGGGATTACAGCGGGAGACAATATGAAGGGAGAGACTGAAATAAAGATAAGGAGAGAGACAGCACAACTGTGAAAGTGCCCCTACAATCCGCGTCTTGGTCCCTGCACAGTTAGGTGAGACAGCAGAACAGAGAGAGGGAGGGCCCAGGAAGAGAGCGCAGGAAGAGGATAGGGAGACAGCAAGGAGCTGTATTGAGATCTCTGTGACACACAGTCCACACACAGTCCTACAGCAAGCTGATCCCTGGTGTTTAGGGGTGGGAGGGGGGTGGTGACCACAGACAGATTGAGGGGGCAGTTGAGGAATGGGCGGGGGAGGGTGTGAGAGAGACAGGAGGAGTAAGAGCTCAGGTAGGCAGTCGGTGCATGTCTGAAGACATCTCTGGCGATGACTCCCATCCCACAGCCAGCGGATGCAGAGAACGGGAGGAGGAAAGACAGCAGGCAGCAGCGGCAGAGAGAGGAAGAGGACTGCGCAGGAGATACAGAGAGAGGCTTGAGGGGTGAGAAGAGAAAGTGGGGATGAAAGGACGAGCAGAAAATGAAACGAAGTTACAGAATCCTATTTCGTTTTTGATCAATATTTTGAAAAACTGCAGTGGGGAGGAGGAGCATAGAAGTTGTTACATAGAGAACACAGACAGTAGAATGGGGTGGTGGAGTAGTTGGAAGCTCTCGACAGATATTATCAGTCTATTTTGTATATCGAGCTGTGAAGTGAGCTTCACTTGAGGGGCTAATGGATTGTTTGTGGGGATTATTTGAACTTAAATTGGCAGAAAATGTGTATCTGAAGAAGCGTCTAGAGCAATTTGGAGAACCAAGGTTGCTAGGGAGGGCGATAGGGGCTTTGTGGAGACCTAGGAGAGCTTTTCCACAGCTAGGTCCATGCCGAAAGCTCAGGCAGTTCAGGGCATTACTTTGCATTCTGGTACTCGTCCGATGTACCGCATGACACATTCCAGAAAGCAAAGAAACCTATTTTGGATAGGCACAGATGAACTTTAAATTATACCAACGTAATTTCATATTTTCATAGTCGGAAATGCATCTGTTGAAATATTGCTGCAAGGATGGTGTATTGTTAGCCAGTAGGTCAGCTTACCACAAGGCTGCAGGAGCCTGCTCGGCTGGTGGTAGTATTAAAAAGCGATAACTTGCGAGTTCCCACCTACCCAAAGTCTGCTTGTGAAAGCACAAAATTAACTTTGTTCTACGGGTAGTGTCAATGCCTTCAAACTTGCTTTGCAAGTAATAGTTAGGCGGTCAAGGTAAGGTTCCTCACCAGTACTTGATAACGAAGATGGCGAGATGCACACACGCAGTCGTGTCCGAAAAGGAAAACAAAGCCTGCGACAAATTGTCGGCTGGTGTTTTGCAATTGTTTTTGTACAGCCCAAGTATTTTGCCAGCAGTTCTTGCTCATGCTTAACATCTTTGTAAACATAGTGCAGCAAGAGTTTTTGCATCAAACTGCTGGGTTAACAAGCATTGTCAATGCAATAGGACCGATTGCATTGCAAATGCTTAAGTTTAAAACTGTGTGCGGCGCCGCTTGAAGGACACCGCGCTTGGTTTTTTATTTTATTTACTTTAACACTGAGCGCGGTGTCCTTGAAGAAGGTGCTGCTCTCAGTTTTTAAGTAAAAAACAAACAAACAAACAAAAAGAGCGCGGTGTCCCTGAAGTAGACGCCGCGAAAGACGCGCAAAAATATAAATAAATAAAGTGAGTGCGGTAACCCTAGCGGGCGCCACACTCATTAAAGAAATAAATAAAGATAGAATTTAGAGGGCATAGCACTGCAGCATTGTGCTTCATGGACAAATAACAAAAAGAAAGTGCCTACCAAGAAATTGAAGGAGATGGTCTAACGCCGCAAGCAAACGATCTAGTCCGGGTGGGCGGGGCCTAAAGGGGACAGGACGGAGGCCAGCGTTTACCATAAAGGATGACGCCGGTCAATAGAAAGGATGGGCAGAGCTTCCATTCCACTTCTAAAATCGCCTCGATTACAATAGATCTCGCAGAGCGAGCAACGCATGCGCTGCAACGCTAGGCGACACCTAAAAACTTGTTAAACAAAGCAACGGAAGAGCAGTAAAGGTGGCTATAAGGGCTGACCTGTGAAGCGTAATCGCTGAGTGTATGTAGGGAGGAAGGAGCGCTTGAGTGGGAGACTGCATGCATGTGGGCTGAATGGTCACAGGCCATGCCCTGAGCCTACACACTTCAACTGTGCCCGGTTTGTACTGCACACAGGACATTATCAGTACAGGGCATTACCACAGACTCTCTGTTGAGTCCTCGGAGGCCATGTCATGTGTGCCCAGAGGACAGTAGAGAAGCACAGGTAATGGCGTGCACTGTGATGCACAGAGGGTGAGGGCTCTATACAGTGAGTACATAGCACAGTCAGAGGGGAAGAGGGGGAGCTCTGTGTCAAACAGCAAAATTTTGCACTCGACAAGCTTCGACCTTTGTTTAATGTGCAGAAGGCGCAGGCAGAGAGAGCCCTAAATGCACACTGGATGGTTTGCCTTGTGCACTCTGCACAGGACCTGAGGCCACAAACCTGGCCTGTAAGTAGAGCATAAGGAATGACGAAAGTGTATTTCATAACATTCACTGGAAGAAGCTGCAGTTTAATATTCCTGTTAAAAACATTCTCTTCAATGTTATGTTATGTTATGTTATGTTATGTTATGTTATGTTATTGAGTTTTATAGCGCGCACAGCTACTCCTAGGAGTGTCCCGGCACGAGCCTGGAAGGATCCAGAGAGGGGAAAATTAAAACAAGAAAGTTTTGAGCTGTTTTTTAAACTGACTAACTTCTTTAATAGCGCGTAGAGAAACGGGAAGCGAGTTCCAGGCCAACATAAGGCACAAGCTGAGTTAGTTAACTTTGGCTGGAGAACGGTAAGTTTTCATTCAATGCTACCCTGAAAAAGTACATATTTACAAATAAAGCTAGTTACCCACTCCTAACAACCAAACCAGCGCATTGCTTATGGCCTCACATGTGACATCAAAAATATTTGATTTTGCGCCACCACTGATTTCATCAGTAGTGTATAGGGGTGGGGAGGCTGTTTTTGGACATTCAGAGCAGCCGACTTTTTGAAATGGATGACCAGGTTACAGTCCCGACCTTGATTTGATTCAACGTCCTGAGGAAAGCAAGTGCCTCTGAATGGCGTTATTTTGTGAAACTCCCCACATCCGGATGTGGACAAACTGGTTATTAGCTCCTAGTTAGAGGGGCTTCCGCTGCTATAAACTCATATGTCTACCAGGGGCGTCTGGATTACTTCAGGCCCCCAAGCTAAGTGGCCTCATGCCAGATACATTCAGAAGTCCCTTGTAGTCAACAGCATATTGCATTTTTTCACACATTACTTCTAGGCTAAGTATCTCTGCGTCCACTCTGGTGTGTTTGATGCAAACACTGCATTCTGGGAGTCGTAGTTTACTAGGATGTGGCATAACGGGCAAAGCTGCTGACTTCGGAACTGGGAAACGAGCATCGGCATCGGCTCAACGTCCTGTGATTCTGGGCAAATCACTTAATCTCCCTCTGCCTACCAAAAAATTAATGAGTCTTTGTGTAATGTAACTGGTGTTCATGTAATGCGCTCCATTGCCTTTGGGTTGAGTTTGCGCTATATAAAACTCTAAACAAAATTACTGTTGAATTCTTCCCAGCACATCTCCCCCCTGCCCTGCTGCTTCGTCAGTGGACAGCTGTTTGAGACAGACCGAGGAAAGCAGCCGTCCTGGGAATAAATCAGTAATGCACGACTGTTTATACAATGCACCAAAGCTTGATTGGAGTGGCATTTAGGTTCACAAGTGCTGCGAAAGATTTATAGTTATTGCAACAGTTTTACAGAAGGGTGACTTTACAACATACCTCGTCAACCCCATTAGTGAAAGCCAAACCTCAATTTCCAGAATGCGATGCGGTGTAGGCTAAAAGAGCAGGGCTGCTGGAGGTGCCAGAGAGGACATGGGTCTTCCTGGCAGCGGACCCTGGGTTCCATATTAGCGCTTCAGATAGCTCAACAGGGGAGGGTCGGAAGCCTCCATGGGCAGCTACGGTTTCCACTACAGCAATGTGTAGTTATATGAGTGAGCCGCCGTGGGTAGAGTTACACGTGTGGGCAGTAACTCACACTGGCCACTAGAACTCTCACTATCAAAGGCCCACATATAGCAACTACACTAGTGATCACCTCGTGCTCCCCAGTTCAAGAAGGCAGTAAAGGAAACAGGAAGTAAACAGTGCTAGCAGTCCTGTCTACTTCCTATAGAGCTCATCCCTTGCCCTTCCTCGGACCTTCAGCAGTACACAGGAGGCTCTAGAGAGGGTAAGGGTGAGACAGTAAGTCAAGCTTTCAATGTCATCAGAAGATCAAGGGACACCTTACGTCACTTTTGCTAATTCTGCCATCTTGGGGATTCGACATCCAAGCAGAAGTCTGTCTGGGGATAGCCAGTGGCGTAGGAACGGGAGTGCGCTGGGTGCAGGCCGCCCCGGGTGTCATCACTGAGGGGGGTGACAAAATGGCAAAAATATGTGTTTTAAACACATATTTTTGCTATTTTGTCAAGCGGGGGGTGACAAGTGTCATCACTGAAGGGGTGACAAAAAGGCAAAAATATGTGTTCTAGACACATATTTTTGCCATTTTATCAAGCCCGGGGTGACAAGAAATGTTCCGCACCGGGTACCACCTGACCTTGCTACGACACTCGGGAAAGCCTGGGCTACACAAAGTCCGTCTGGGAAAACCAAGAGTGTGCTTCTAGAAGGGTATTCACCGGTGAGCAAAGCAGATCCAGAAATGTCACCGGAAGACACACAGTACAAACAAGGCAGTATTTGATTATAACAGATTCAGCTTGCTGGTCATGTTGTTAAGGGAGGCGGGCATAGGGAGGAGGAGGCAGATGTACCCGATGAAAGGGAGCGAAGAGCAGCTGTTCAGAAAGCTGCGAGGGGTGGGAGGTGTTGTTCTGGGAATAGCAGGATCATTACCTAAACTGGGGGCAGCAGGGAGTATACAGCAAAAGACAAATCAGTGCACTGAAGGAAAACATAAGGCCCATTGTGAAATGATTTGTGTAGCAGGGCCAATCCCCGGACAGAACAAAAGGAGGGACTATTAAGTGTATTCACCAATGATAAGCCAGCATTTCTAAAGGACAGTAGGAGGGAACCAATGAAAAAGATGGGCTTTTTTTTAAGTCCATATCCTAGATACTACATGTTTCTTCAAGACCTAAAAAGCGGCCCATGTTTGCAAATTGTGGCCGTTCTGGACTTGTAAAGATATGCTGTGTATGTGTTTTGCAAGGTACGGAAGGTATGCACTGGCTAAAGGAAATGTTTGTTTTAATGTTGGGGAAATTAACAATAAAAATGACCCAGTAGACCTGGAATCTAGCCGACAAACAGCCAAAACACCGGCCCACAAACTGGCCTCTAGCCCTTCTGGAACTGCTATAGTGCTCTAAAGGCCAGCCCGACCCTGTTTCCATGCTGGGACATTCCAAGGAGCCGTTGATTTGCCAAACACCAACATTGTTAGAGTGTGGCTCTCACACAAAGACTGCACCAGAGAGCGTGGAATTCACATGAGAGCTGTAGTTTAAAAAAACTTCCAGTGAGTTACACAAAGATTGTTCCTGAAAAAACACAAAAGCCATGCAAGAGCAGAACTCTTGGGAGAAGGCAGGGTTTGATAATGGACACCTGCAATCCCTGCCCGCAGGGATTGGCATTGGTGGACCTTTTTGGTCTATAGACTTCTAAGGCAGGTTGCACCTCACTTAGATGTGTTTAATAACTGTAAGAAAGGACCCGTCATAACTTTCATGCATGATCTACGGCCATGATGGGGGAGGCAATTGCGGCACTGATGTGATGCGGGAACATGAAGTGGGAAACCCTGGCATCCTTTTCAAACATATTAGGGGTTTTTTCTTTATTGAAAAGCCTCCTTTGACCTCTGTGTCTTAGGCCTAAAGCATGGTTAATCTCGAAGAAATCTGGAAAGCCCACCTTTCCTTTAGGTCACCAGGGCTGCTGACTTCTTTAGATTGGGTGTACACCTCTTCTCAGAGACATTCATTAAGTTATTTAGCAAGTGAGTGATCAATCTGCAAATGACAATTTCATTCATAGTTCTTCAGAGACATGAAAAGAACCTTTACAAATGAAAATTATTGTGCAGGACTGAAGATAAATCCATGAATTGATCTTTTCAAGAACGAAAATGCAAATGTCAATGAACTCTAATTGAAAAAAAGTAATATACACGTTTGAGGACATTTAGAAACTGTCTGGCTATGCGCTCATGATCTCATGAAAATATATATTGTGGGTATTTCGCTATGCTAAAGTAAGCGTGGACTGTCATTTGAAGTTTCAGAGCCATCAACTACATTTTTATACCTAACTCAGCTACAAAAATATGTAATATTTGCGGTGACATCTGCATATCTCTTTGCAAATCAGGCCTTTGCACACACTACATACCCCTGGTCTTGTTGCTGGTTAAAATGTTGAGATCCTCAATTTTTTCCATGTTCCACTATTTTATGTAGTCGACCCCTACTTTTCCCTCAAAATCGTACCTGGGAAATATATTGTTGACTGTTTCATTATGACCTTACAACTCCAAGTTGTTCAAGTTAGAAGTGTTGGAAGGGAAAACAGTTGTATGGTATTAATGTACTCTTGCTAGAAAGAGAAGCTATTTACATTTCTCTTTGATATGTATTGTTGCAGGTTATCTACATAACGAGAAACCCTAAAGATGTTTTAACTTCCTTTTACTATTTTGAAAAGATGATGCCCTCAATTACACCATCACCAACTTTTGAGCACTTCATGGAGACATTTTGTGAAGGGGAAGGTAATTTTAACTTTTTTTATGTTTTACTTGTTTATGAATTAATACACTGCGTTGATTTAAACCACTTAATAGTGTCCCCATTGTATAGAATCAATATTTCTCTAAGTATTACCACCTGGCAGAACTAACTTTTCTATTTAGAGCGGATGTACCTAACGGGAATGATTTAAAATGTGTACTCCTAGGAGCAGGTGGTTTTAGGTGTGATGTTCTGAGTTGAGATGCAAAGTTATAGGGATTGCATCAGTCTCAGAGAGATCTTTTTCCCATGTTCACAGATTGGTACCTCAACAAACAATTCAATAAGCAGTCTAGGTCTCTGAGGTCTCCAAGTGACTCAGTTTACACTGTCAGTTCAGTGCTTCAGGGCTCATAGTTGTCAACTCACCTTTGAAATTCCCATAATCTGATCCATTTCTACTGGAGGATGCATTACAGTGAAAACTGTTGTACTACAATAAGGTGTTCTCCAAGTTCTAGACTTAGATCTCACTGCTAGTGATGAATGCCAAGTGAGTTGTCAAGAGCATAAAGTCCAAAGGCAGCTGCACTTGCAAAAAAGGGAGGAGACTGAGAGTCCAAACTAACCAGGTCCCAAAAGACAAGGCCATAACAGATACTGGACCTCGGCTTTGCCATTATGACTCTTTGGGTAGATCAGTGCTTAATTGTGTGGATGGTTGCAGGTGAAGCCACAGGCATTAATTTTTAGAGACCGGCACATATTTTTCCTCATCCGACTTTCACCCAGAGCAAGAGGGTAAAAAACTAAAAGAAGGGAAACAAAAAAAGGAAAAGAAAGCCGATAAAAACTGTGGGAAACAAAGCAAGGATTTTTAAAAAATCCCGAAAGAGTGAGATTTCAGCACTTATTCTATTATAAATTAGGCACTGTGGTAGACATGGGTGAGCCGCTAAAGTTTAATCTAGGTAGGTGTCAGAGGCAAGTATAGTTACAGTCATCACAGTTGCAAGGAATACTTTTAACAATATCTCATGTATATTTAGAATATTTACACCATAAACAGTCTAATGTTACCAAAGTTTGAACACATCTGAAATGAAGAGATACAATATTAAAGCAAAGCAATACCAACATAGAAACACAAAGTTGCTAGCAGCTAATGTTAGCAAAGCTTTAAAGGTACTCCAGGAAAACCGAGAATCCTAATCTGCAAAATGTTTTACTTTTATATCCCTTCAATGTTAATTAAGGTTTTTGAACCTAAAGGTTCATGAACATCTAAACAGCAATGACCGTGTCAAGGGTGCCTGCAAAAGAAAGGGGCACTGTCTTGGACTTTATAACAACAATACCAGTGGAGCCTTCAATCGACCAGCACCTAACCTAATATAACTCTCCCTGTACTAACCCTCTGTTTTAGGGAAAATCGTGTGCACACTCAGTAGCACCCACTGTTACAATGCCTATTCCCTTAGGAATCAAAGTATATGTCAACAAAAGAGAGGTGCACCACACGAGGAACTTAGGATCACATAATTCATACGTAGTTATAAATTTTCTTCAAAAATCATTTCTTATATTCATTTTATTTTCATTTCCATGATAATTCCAAGAGACATAACATTCAGTTCATATGCCTCTACGAAAAGACCAGCCGACGCGTTTCGTCCTGAACAAGGACTTCTTCAGGGCACTGAGATGTAACAGAGATCATAGAAGGAAGTATCTTCAAATGTTTTTACCAATCTTTTATATTTTCATACTGAAAGGCAGAGTTCCGTCCAATCAGCTAAATTCACGCCAAAACTGCGTTATCACTGACAGGGCTGAGATCCAATGGGTTCACGTCACAAAGATTCCACATTCACAGGAACCATACACCCTTTGGTACATGGGATGTAAACAATTGACAACGTCCCAATATTCGCAATATGATAGTTGCAGGTCAGAGGAGCAAACGAAAACTTCAACAAACAAATTAGAGGTCCAATACCCTAGCGCGAAAAAAACTGTCTTGGACTTTGTATGTGTGGACTCTGCGACACTGGTGTGCCACACTGACCTCAAGATGTTGAGAGCCTAATCAGTCACTGTCAATTTAACCTTCACTTTTCTGGGTACATCAGTGTATATATTGTCTATTGTGTAGGTACCAATTATTAAGCACTTTGGGGATATTATCAAGAAGTGGCGATAGAGGGGGTGTGGCCAAAAGCCGAGGGAGATGGCCGCACAGTAGCCGAGCTCCGTCGTGCCACTCCCGTAAAATCCGTAAAATACCAGTGTGCCCTGACCACCATCACCTGCCTTGGTTTCTAGTTGTCTCGTGTCCTCGGCACTGAAGTCCGTGTCCAGTTTTGCCGCTGTCCGAGGCTCCAGAAGGGCAGGACAGGCACCGATCCGCCGCAGTGGCTCCTGCTGCACAGTGCACAGCCTTAACCAACCTGGACGCGTGCAGAACTCGATGCCAGGGTCGCGTCGTGGTGCGGAGGCCCTGGAGTTGCGGCCTGACGGTCGGGCCTCGCTTGACCACGCGACCGTACTGCGACTGCCACTGCTTGGGCCCCTGATCACCAGCGGACCACAGATCTCGCCCCCCACGGCAGGCAAACATTCAATTATTGGGTAATAATTCACTGCTGTTCCAGCGGACGCGGCCGGCGGGCAGGAGAGGCCTGGGGCAAGGTGTGCCTGTTGTCACATCGTAGTGTCTCTCGGGGAAGTGGAGTCACCGCATGACTGGCGGTGAGTTCGTATCAGCTGCTTTTCACCTGGGCCCCAGAACAATCACGCTCCTTGATCTGCAGTTGGGACTGGAGGTGGCCTCATGTTGCTGATTCCTGGAGGCTCAGGCCCGTGTTTCCTCAGACTCCAGGAGGGGGGTTGCTCACCAAGTAATCCTTTGGTGCATTACCATTTCAAGGTGGGTCACCCCTCCCCCCTCCTTTGTGCTAGTGACTGTGATCTGCAGTGGATGGGCCTACACCCAAACTTTCTCTAGTGGGGGGTAGCACCTAGCTGGCGGAACCCAACAGGCCGGTGTGGGTTGACACCCACGGCAGGCGGCGGCGAGTAGCCGGTTGGGACTGACCTCCCACCCCCCTTTACTGCTTTACTGACTTGGGCCTCCATCCACCACAATGGCATCAGGTTGCAGCGGTTGCAGCGCCGTCCAGGCCAAGCTAGATAAATTTGCTTGGCAGAAGAGCCAGGAGGAAGATCAATCCACCCACAAATCTCACGTGGAGCAGACGGAGCCCATGCTGCAGGACATCCTATCCGCTATCACAAACGTTCGTACCTCCCTCGAATCCTGCATCGCCACAGTGGCCACAGAGGTGGCCCTCATCAAAGCGAACATAAGGAAAATGTCTGACTGAGTTGGCGCTGTTGAAGATACCACTAAGGAGCTGAAGACTGACTCGGGTCTTCTCAAGCGCCAAGTATTCGAACTTCAAAACGCACAGGAAGCCCTAGCCTTGCAGCTCGACGACTATTAGGGATGCAAAGAAATAACGTTCGCATCCTGGGTGTTCCGGAGCGAGCGGAGGGGCAGGCGGCCGATCTATTCATGGAGGAATTGGTTCTTAACCAGCTTCAGCCACGTAGCCTCTCCAAGTGCTTCTCCATTAAGCATGCAAACTGCGTCCCCGGTGGCAAACCTAGACCCGGGGCGCCACCCCAGCCTCTTCTGGCAGGGGTGTTTAACTTTCGCGACAGGGATGCCATTTCACAGATGGCGAGAGCGGCCCCACCAATGGTTGTCAATAATAGCAAGGTTACTTTCTTTCCTGATTTCACTTTGCGTGTCCAGAAGCAGCGGCGCAGCTTCCTGGAGGTGAAGCACGCTTTGGGGGACCAAGACATCAAGTATGCAGAGGATGCTTGGAATTGGCTCGAGGGTTGGAGAACCGCTGGCAAGCACTCCCACTGGTCCGCGGGCGGCTCCTGGGGCCCTAGTGGGCAGGGACCTCGGCACGGATCACCACAAGGGGACGCCTCGCTGACTCAGAGTCCGGAAGGGTGAACTGTATAGAACTGCAAGTATTAACACCCATCGATGGTGGTTGAGGACCCCCTGAGAGTTTCCCACATTGACACTGTTTGCCCCTATTTGTAATATCCTTTGTATTGTTTTGCCTTGTTACATGTGGCACGTACATTGATCTATTATTAGCAGCCTTGCCGAGGGATGGTCGATTCAGTCTTTAAATTCTCACCATAGGCTGATCGTGATTGTTTAAACCATTTATTACGCTGTTGGTTGGCCGGGTTGACTGTAGTCGTCATTCACAGTTGCTTAAGGGAGTGGGGTTGTTTCACGTTCTCCAAACTGTTACGGGTGAGCGACAGGCGCTCTGTAAGTTGGGGGAGGCGGGAGGTTGTTTACCTGTCATGCATGGAGGCTGGGTGGGTGGAGGGTGTTGGGGTGGGGGGTGACTGGGGGGTATTTTTCTAGTTTAGTTTTTGGTATCTGTGCATATTTGTCTTTTGCTAGTCCTTGTGTAGCTGAGTCCACTGGATCCTTACCATATCGCAACTTCACAGCTGCTCACCACTTATGTCACTGGTTTCCGTCCTCATCGATGGGGGCGCTGACTTTCTTCCTTCGAATGACACCTATTCCCTGGCGGGTGGTCCCCTGTAAATGGACTTTTTATACTTGCAATAATAACACTTCGCTCTCATCACTGAGCTGCAACGAGCCCATCCCCCCAGCTTCGACATAACAGTGTCTTTTTTCCACAACACCTATGGGACCACATCTAGTGCTGAATGTACTCACATGGAATGTTAACGGCCTGGGGGACAAGATAAAATGAGGGGTGGTTCTTCAGTATATAAAGTGCAATGCACCGGATATAGTCCTGCTCCAGGAGACGCATTTGGTTGGCAATACATGCGGGGCCATGAATAGTTGGGGTTATCGTATGGCTGGTCACTCAGGTTTCACTTCGGGCTCTCAGTACGGGTGTGCTCATACGCAAAGGTTCCCCATACATTATAGATAGGACTTGGATAGACGACCAGGGCAGATACTTAGCGCTCTCTGGCACTTGGGAAGGGCAGATAATTAATCTGGTGTCCGTTTATGCCCCCCCTGGACTGCAGTGTCCTGTCCTACAGGATATCGGGGTGCTCCTGCTGGATCTTCCAATTGGTTTATTAGTGTTGGGGGGTGACTTCAACCTCGCCATGGATGGCTCAAGGGATCGCTCCTCTGGGGGGCTCCCAGCTATCAGGATTTGTGTTGGCCTTGGGCCTTGTGGATGTGTGGTGTTGGCTTAAGCCTGCAACCACACAATTTACCTTTCATTCGGGGCTCACAATATTCAGTCACATATTGATCACGTTTTCACTCTCGCTCAGGACACTCAGTCTTTCAAAGATTCCAAATGTCTTTCCCGTGGAATTTCAGATCATTCCCCGATCCTCACGACATTAACCAAGGGACAACCCAGGTGCCGCTCCACCCTTACAATAAACCCCTGGGCACTTAAAGTGCCTCACATCAAGGAGGCTCTCCTTAAGGACACTGATTATTATTTCAATGAAAATGTGGGGTCGGTTTTGTCACCATCTGTGCTCTGGGGGGCTTTAGGCGCAGTTTTAAAAGGTAGAGCTCTGTAACTCATGGTGGGACACAGAAGAGAACTTAACAGGTGGGTGGTCGAACTTGAGGAGGTGATCCTAGCAAAAGAAAAGACCATGGCGACGGCTCCTGACACAGAGGTGCAACACTCACTAGATATGGTGAGGCTTGACTATCGGCAGCTTCTGACCGAAGCTGCCAATGCCTGACATACCGCCACCCGAGATAAAATATACGAACATGCAGGCTTTTGGCATGGTTGGAGAGAAAGGAGGGGGCATCTCGTTGGGTACAATCACTTCACGGAACAGAAGGGGAACTGCTCACAGACCCCCAAGAAATCACTGATGCATTCGCGGCATTTTTCTCGTCGGTGCACATCGACAGCTGACTCCCAGTCCACCATGGTTCCAGAACTTCTTTCGACCATTAAGGTCGCCTGCCTCACTCAAGAAGATGGGGAATCCCTTGAGGGCAACATCACTGACTTGGAATTCCAGAAGGCCATCCAAGATCTGCAGTCCGGCAATGTGATGGGACCTAATGGGCTCCCGATTGAATTTTGTAAACCGCTGGCATCCAAGCTCTCGCCCCATTTATTACACATGTACACTGAGCGTTTTGATATTGGGGTTTTACCCCCTGAAGTCCGGCTGGCATCGATAGTGGCTATACATAAATCAGGTAAGCCGGCAGCGGACTGCAACTCTTACCACCCTATCTCCTTACTTACTGCAGAGGCGAAAATCCTGTCAAAGTTATTGGCCAACAGGCTTCTCCCATATCTAACTGGCCTGGTGCACCCTGACCAATCCGGGTTTATGCCAGGGTGCAATACAGCCTTGAACCTACGCCGCCTAAACGGGGTCCTGGGCAGAATAGACACCATAAAGGAGGATGCAATCCTGCTGTCACTTGACGCAACAATGTCCTTCAACACCATCGAGTGGGAATTTCTTTTTGCGGTCCTGACACGTATGGGGTTCAGTCCCAAGTTCATCAAATGGGTCAGATTACTTTGCTCACAGCCAACGACGCAAGCGGTCGTCAATAACCATGTGTCAGGCGCATTTCCATGCCGACGGGGCACCAGACAGGGATGCCCCCTGTCACCTCTTCTCTTTGCATTGGTGCTTGAGCCATTGGCGGTTTGGATCAGGATGGACCCGATGATCGGAGGGCTGAAATGGACTGATGACCACGAAGGTCGTATTTCCTTATACGCAGATGACATCCTTCTATACTTGGCCTCACCCATGCCGTCCCGTAGTCATGTCGCAGATGTATGTTCTGTGGGGGGATCCTCTGCGTAATCCGAGGGGGTATAACATTCCGGTGGCCTCGCAGGGTTTTAAATACCTGGATATTTTTATCACCCCGGACCCGGTCTTGTTCCAAGAGTCCAATTTGATCACACCCATGACCCGTCTCCGCTCTGACGTCAAACAACGGCAGTCTCTTCCTCTAACCCTTCTGGGACGGGCTGCCCTTTTTAAAATGCTGGCATTGCCACGCTTTCTCTATGTGTTGCAGAACTTCCCCGACGCAATTCCCGACGCTTATTTCACCGGGTTGGAGGCCATTGTACAAGAACTGTTATGGGAGGGATGTGCCCCACACATCGCCCTTAATAAATTGACGATGGGGTGGTACGATGGAGGCATAGCGTTACCTGACATAAAGCTATATTATCAAGCTTCTCAACTTATCGCGGTCAACAAATGGGCACATGGGGAGCATGATGACCCTAAGTTTCGCACAGATCGTTGGCTCTTGGGTAGGGGTGGGTACAACTGAGCACTTTACACAAACCCACGCAAACTCCACCTTACAGGGCCCATGGCACGCACAGTGGCGATTTGGCACGGGGTCAACAAAAAATGGGGTTGGACCAACAGCCTCACAAAGGCCACTCCACTTTGGGAGCCTGACATGCTGGGTCAGCTTAGCAGGTGCCCCGGATTTGATAAGTGGGACATGATAGGGATCTCATCAGTAGGTGACATGTGGGTGAAAGGTAGATTGGCGACGTTCGAAAACATGCAGTCTAAATATCACCTAGCTCAAACGGGTGCTTACAGGTACCCACAGATTAGCCCCGCTATTACTGCTGCCTTACCCAGAGATGGCCCTCTACCCGCATCCACCCCGCTGAAGGATAGATTGTTACTCGACCCAATGCATGCGAAAGCCATATCCCTCACTTACAAGAAACTACTTAACAACCAACCTGACCCCATGTCCCAACTGCGTCAGCGCCTGGGGAGGACCTGGGAGACATTGATGATGAGGACTGGCGAGATGCCCTTGCATCCCCTAGAGAGGTGGCCATTCCACAGCGCTTTCGCCTGGTACAACTGAAAATCCTGCACCGGGTTTATTTTGATCCAAGCACACTGTTCAAGATGGGCAGACGGCCTGACCCTTTGTGCCTTTGGCATTGTAACCTGCCGGGCACTTTTCTTAATATATTGTGGGAGTGCCCCAAAATGCAAACATATTGGGGGACAATTACACAGCAGATGGAGAGGGCATGTGGTAAATCTCTGAAGTCTACCCCTCACCTCTGTCTCCTTAACATATGAGCAGCCACGGAACTCACATATGCAGAACAGACATGGGCTTCCACTGGGTGGTCCATTGCTAAACAAAACATAGCTCAGAAATGGGGGGTGGAGACAGCACCATGCCTCAGGGACTGGGCAATCAAAATGGACAGGGCAATGATCGCTGAGAAAGATGTCTTCAAGCATAGAGGCTGCCCCAAAAAATGGGATCATAAGTGGGGGAGATGGAAAAAATATAGAGGCGACCTGTGTGTGTCCCCTACCATTGAACTGCACTGAGATCGACACCTCATCTTGGAGGTCTCCGGCTTTGAGGACACGCTCCCACCCTGAAGTATTGGTATGATTACCCTATTGTTTGCAGTAAAAAGAGGAGAGCCGCTACCGAGATCGAAATTATGTCCGTACGTAAGCTGTTGCCAATGTTGTTTTATGTTCCTCCTGTTTGTGATAGTAAGTAAGTAAACGTTTATTGTTTCTGATTGATTAAAACCATTACAAAAGTTCATGATAAGTACACATTTCATCTGTTTCTAAATTTGAAAACAGTTTTAAAAAGAGAATACAATTTTAAAAGTAAAGGTTTAAGAATGTTCATGATTCCTTGATTTTCTGTGCACCGTCATCTGTTTTAGGTTGTTTGAGCTTAACTAGTTTCAGGCTTTTACCAACAGTCCATTCAGATGTAAAAGTCTTGGGTCAAAGCATGCAATGACTGCTTGTCTCCGTGTACGTATGTTAAGTTCGTTGAAGGTAGTTTTCAGGAGAGCTACTCTTTCCTCTTTTAGCTTTTTGCAGGAGCATATCAGATGTTCCATATCTTCTTTCCCTGAGCCACACAGCCTACATGTGGGTCCACAGTTCTTTCTCAGCCATGGTTGTATGTGAGGTATGGCTGGTAAGATTCCGAGCCTGTGTTTTAAAAATGCTTCTTTTGATTTCCTGCAATAACCCAGTCCGAAGTATGCCTGTAGCCCGGGCGATTTATAAGAGCTCAGTATCATCCATGCGTGGCGTCTATGAGCGAAAGTAGCTTTATCCTCTGCAAATCAAATGAGAGTCGCTTTATGTTCTTATTTACAACACGTTTAAAATGTGTGTTCGGGAGGGAAGTTCCCCATAGATCTTTTAGACCTGTCTTTACTAGTGACTCCTCTAGGTAGTTTTTTGCAAGTGCAGTGGAGCTGCCACGCAGGTTTTCCCAAAGCTGGTGATTCAGTGTGTTTACAGGCGAGTTCTTTATTTTATACCAGCATTTGATGTATGATCCTCGCCTGGCGAGTAGTTGCTTGGTTAAACCAAATTCTAGCCGGATTTGAGCCTGTGAAGTATATGATGGTAAGTTTAGGAGAACTCTGTAAGCTTTTGAGATAGTTATGTCCAGCAGTTTTGCATCTGTACCTCTTAAGGCTTCACTACCGTAAGTAATTGATGACTCGATTTTTACTTGAGCGTCTCGCCGTAGTGGCCAAAGAGTTGGCCCAGACAGATTGGTTTTAAGTTGTCTGAGAGTTGTTGCAATCAGCATGCCTTTCCTCTTGGTGGCCTCAAGATGTTTTGAAAATTGGCCGCCCCTGTCGACAATGACGCCAAGATATTTGTATTCAGAGCAGTTCTCAATTGCCCTTGTCCCAAAAGACCAGGAGAAGGATTTTCTTTTTTTGGATATTGTCAGTGTTTTGGTTTTTTCAATGTTGACTTCGAGCAGATTGTCCCCAGGATATCCGTGCAGTACATTGATAAGGTGTTGCAGACCTACCTTAGTGTGACTAATCAGAACCACGTCGTCTGCATAGGATATGCTGGGCAAGGTTCGATGCCCCAAACGAGGGGCGTGTGCGTTGCAGGCCTCTAGAGCTGGTGGCAAATCAGCTGTGTATAGGTTGAAGAGAATTGGTGCTAAAACGCACCCCTGCTTAAGGCCTCTTGTGGTTGTTATGCGCCTTGAAAGGTGGGTGCCGTTTCCGAGCTTCACTTGGACCCATGTGTTGGTGTGCAGTTCTATCAGAAGATTTAAGAGTGGTGCGGGGATCCCCCATAAAGCTAGTTTCCTCCACAGATTTGCTCGATTGACATTGTCGAAGGCTGCTTTAAAATCTACAAAACAGAAGTGGAGGCTTTGTTTAGTCTGTTTTGCTTTATTAATAAGTAGTGATAGAGCTAAGAGATTTGTGGTTGTTCCAGCGTCTCTGCAGAATCCTGTTTTGCTCGGTGGAATTAAGTTGTTCTTAGTAGCCCATTCACGCAGCTGAATCAATAATAGGCCTGCGAAATACTTTGCCTAAATGTCCAATAGAGCAATCTGGCGATAGTTTTTAGGAAGAGCTCTGTCACCTGCTTTGTGTATTGGTGAGATAACTGAGTCCTTCCATGACATTGGGAGGACCCCAGACAGGCTGGCCGAGGTGAAAAGTGGGGTCAGAATTTCTGACCAGTACTCCGGGTCGTGTTTAAAGAGAGCTGGTGGTATTCCATTTGGCCCTGGTGCTCCATCTTTCCTCCCTTTGGAGATTAGTTCCCTGATTGTGATTGCACTGATTTCAGGTGCTGCCTCTTCATGTAATGTTGTTATTTGCTGTGGGTTGGTCGCTTGAACATCCTGGCGCCTAATTGTTCCTACAGCCTGTTGATTAAAGTGGGTAGCTAAGAAGAGTTCCCAGGAGTCATCTGTTACATGTGATGTTATGCCTCCATGTTTGGGGTTTAGGAATTTATTCAGGGTGGACCAGAAGCACGCACTGTTATTTGCTTTAATGTTTGTGATAGGAAATGTGGTGATGATCTATGCACATGATGCACTTTATTGGCTGTATGTTGCGTGCTTTCACAATGGACTTATACACTATGTCACCAATGCACTGTGCCTCAATAAAAATTGATTAAAAAAAAAAAGAAGTGGCGATAATTATCGCTAACCGCCATTAGCATGACTTATTTTATCGCCGTCTACCGCGGGAGCTTATCGCCGTGCTAGCGGCATATTAACAACACGCCGCTAACAGGCGATAGTTTCTCTTACTGGCTGAAATGTCCGGTGATAAAATTAGCGGGATGGCGATAAAAATCCTCGGGCTAACGTTAAAAAAGTGGTGATAAGCCATTAGCGATAAAAAAACGCATGCTAGGCAGCCCAACATGAGTGATTTTTCCCTCTAACTTAAAAAATAGCCTAACAGTCCACCTCCCATAGAAAAGCTGCCTAAAAAAATCGTTTAATGCAGATTGGAGCAGCCAGGGCCAAGTGCAGCACACATCAACAACCCCCTCAAGCCACCCAACATCCAGTATGACCAGGAGGAGAGCCTGGATGCCCAGCTGGACCTGCGTCTTGAGCCTGGATGCCTCCCTGGACCTGCGTCTGGGGCCTGGATGCCTCCCTGAACCTGCGCTTGGAGCCTGGATGCCCCGCTGGACCTGCGTCTTGAGCCTGGATGCCTCCCTGGACCTGAGTCTGGATCCTGGATGCCTCGCTGGACCTGCGTCTTGAGCCTGGGTGCCTCCCTGGACCTGCGTCTGGAGCCTGGATGCCCTGCTGGACCTTCGTCTTCAACCTGGATGCCTCGCTGGACCTGCTTCTGGAGCCTGGAGTGGGATGTGGAGGAGCTGTGGAGTCGATGAGCCGTGGTGGGAGACATTGATGCATGACGATCGCCAGTACCTTGTGGTGAAGTTTGGCAGGTCGCATGGAGCCACGTAGCTGACCTGTGTGAGAAGACCGCCTTGCGACTCTTGGAGCAGTTAATGGTAGAGGCGCTCCTGAGCACCAATCTAGTAATTTATGCATCGCATACTACAATCCACCACTACACCGGAGTCCACCAGCGTACTAGGCGGCGACTGCTGTACCCAGCCGAGTGAAATCACACCTGTCTGAAGCTCCTGCTGGCTGAGTCCCAGATTTGGAGAGAGTGCAGTGGATTGTGTCACAGTGTCAATGTCCAGGTAAGGAGAAGGTGGGATGTGTAGCGCAAGAGGGTCGGGGGTAAGTCGCTCATGCCTAACACACGTAGATGACACACCCCCAGTGGCGGCTCTTCTGCTATGGCGGAAGACCATTGCCTCACCGCTTAAAGCAATGAAGAAGAGGAACAATCATCACATGATGGTAACTCAATCAATGAATCAATCAGGGTAATTGTAAGCGTCCTACTCACCCATGAGGGTATCAAGGTGCTGAGGGGAGGGGGTGCCGAACTGTTAGCCAAAGAGCCAGGTCTTGAGGGTCTCCCTGAAGGTGTTCAGGGAGGGGGCACGTCTGATGTCTGCCGGCAGCTCGTTCCAGGTCTTGGATGCAATGTGGGAGAAGGATCTGCCACCTGCTCTGGCTCTGTGGATGCGTGGGGTTTCGGCCAGTGCGAGTTTGGAAGATCAGATGTCTCTTTTGGGTACATGGAAGTTGATTCTGTCGTTGAAGTATTTGGGTCCATTGTTGTGTAGGCCTTTATCGGCATGAGTGAGGATTTTGAAGGTGACTCTTTTCTCCATGGGGATCCAGTGGAGTCTACGTAGGCATTGGCTGAAGTGTTCGTGCCTGGGGATGCCAAGTATGAGTTTGGTGGCAGTGTTCTGTAATGTCTGGAGTTCGCGGAGTAGGGAATTGTATATGCCGGCATAGTATGCGTTTCGGTAGTCCAGTTTGCTGTTGACGAGTGCATGGGTGACTGTATTCCTTGACTCCGGGGGGCCCCATTTGAAGGTCTTATGGAGGATGCGTAGGGTGTTGAAGCAGTTGGAGGTGACGGTGTAGACCTGTCTTTTCATAGTGAGGGATGAGTCAAGTACGATGCTGAGGTTTTTGGTATGGTCCAAGAGGGTAGGTGGGCTTCCGAGGGCAGCGGACACCAGTTGTTGTCCCATGCTGAAGGGGTGGTTTCAAGGACGAGGACAACTGTCTTCTCGGCATTGAGCTACAGGCAGCTGTTGGTCATCCAGACTTTGACGTCATGCATTTCTTTCTGGAAGTTGAGTCTTGCGGTGGTGGGGTCTTGGTGAGGGAGAGGATGAGCTGGGTGTCATCAGCATAGGATACGATGTTGAGGCCGTGTTGTAGGACGATGGCAGCGAGGGGGGCCATGTGGATGTTGAAGAGGGTCGGGCTCAGAGATGAACCCTGTGGGACTCCACAGGTGATTTACGTGGAATCGGAGAGGAAGGGTGGAAGTTTGATCCTTTGGCTTCTTCCGGTGAGGAATGATCCGATCCAGTCTAAGGCTGTTCCTTGTATGCCGGCGTCATCTAGTCTGGCGACTAGTGTGCGGTGGGAGACGGTGTCGAAGGCCACTGAAAGGTTGAGTAGGATGAGGGCTGTGGAGAGGCCTTGGTCCAGGAGGATGCGGATGTCGTCTGGAGTGGCGAGTAGAGCGATCTCGGTGCTGTGGTAGATGTGAGGAGGGCAGGGGTTGGTGGGGGTCCCCGAGTGGATGCCTTTCATGGTCGAGGCAGTGTATTTGGTTGTGACCGGTGTCCAGGTGGAGATGGTGGGCTGGCTGGTGTGTCGGGGGGCCAGTTGTGGCATCTGGTGGATGGTCGCAAAGTTGTTGTAGAGCTTTTTTATCTTGAGGTGGAAGTAGGTTCCACGCTTATCGCAGAGGTCTTGGAACGGGGTGATGTCTGTGGCTTTGCTGCGTGGGTTGGCAAATTCATGAATGACCTTGAAGAGTTGCTTGTATTTGGCGGAGGTGTTGAGGATTTGGTTGTTGTAGTCCGTCATGGCGTCCTTGTAGGTGGTGTAGATTTCGGGTGTCTTGGTGTTTCTCCAGTTCTTCTCCAGGCATCTGCAGGTGCATCTTGCTTCTTAGAGATCGTTGGTGAACCAGGCGGCATTCCTGGGGCACTGTTTGTTGGACTTGCGTAGCGGGGCGAGCTTGTATGCGCAGTTGGAGATCCATGAATGGAGTTCTCTGGCTGCAACGCTGGCATCGGATGTGTTGGAGGCCGGGGTGGTGGTTAAGTTCTGGCGGCAGTGTAGGCAGGAGAACTGGCCATGGGTCGTGTTTGGCAGGGCCTGTTGTCAGTCTCTGAGTTTTCTGTGGTTGAGTGCTTGGAGGGTGGCTGACCTGTAGCAGTGGCTAGCTCAAGATCCAGGGTTCCTGGCCGCGGTCAGGTCACGGACGGATGCAGACGGTCATGGCTTAGGCGTGCCTTCTGTGCTTCAGCGGCGCATGTCAGCTGCGCAACCGCACAGCGTCCGCCATTTAGGAGGGGGGAGGAACGATCAGCTGGGAGTCAGAAATGGGCGAGGACAGGGGTGCGGGGCCACAGGGGCAGCAGCGGCAGGAAGCGGGATGTGCGGGCTCCGAGAAGCCAAAAAAACCAGATCACAAGTTAAAAACAAGGGATAACTAACTGATGTAATCATGCTATGTATCCTAAGGGGGTGGGAGGGAGGGTAGGATGGCTCCAAACACAGAGCAGGACATGGGCAGATTGGTATGCCCACTCAAGTGCACAATGACTGTTTGGTCAGCCCACTCAGGCCGTCCAAAGCAGTCATGGGCACTTCCCTGTTCGCAATGCAGTCTGCATTACAGCCTGCATGGAGAACATGGCAACCCCTCCGGCCCCTGGCTGCATGACTTGTGCCGTTGCCGATTACCAATCCCACCGCTGCATCGCAGCGTTGTGATTGACTCAGGGGAGAGAGCCTGGCTGCCTAGTTCCTTTTCCTGGAAGCAGACACAGGAGAGCAGGAGCTACAAAAACACAGGACACAGCTTCGAGGTAAGACTTCCCTCAATACATTTTTAACAACACACGCTCACACACACATACCCACGTCTACGCACCATCCAGTGTTATTTCTGGTGTTTACCACCTCACAGCTATCCAGCACACCCCGCACTCCTCAATGGTGGCCGCTGTGCGCCCATGCCCTCTGTTCAATGGCCCATTTCATCACATCTTGAAACAGTAATCAAATCTTCCCCTCGTCTATCTTTCTCCCCGCTGCCCGCCAACGAGCTTGTGGAAGGTTACATATATTTCCCCGGAGTGCATTCCACTTTCCCCAGACTCTGTCCCATTTCTGGGGGCAACCTCTATTTCTGTAAACTTCCACTTCTTTTTTTTTTAAGTTTGAGTTTATTCATCAAGAAAGAAGAAAAATAAAACAAGTGCAAGGAGTACAATACACAGTATATGTCAATAAAAATACATAAAAGATTCCAATGGAGAAAGAATGTAACTAATCTACAAATGATATTGACTAACATATGATGAAAACTCTTAATGAATAAAAAAGGAGGGTAGAAGGAAGGGGGAGAAAAGGGAAAAATAAAAGGGAGGCAGTAGAAAAATAAATAAAGAAGGTATCACAATTTATCTATATTATGAGAACAAGAGATAACTTATGCGAAATTATCACTGTAAACAACACTTTAAGAGTGAAATATCATTTTATATTGAGAAGAGATTGAACAATAAGGAGGAACACTAAAAAACAAAACAGGATATGTGTAAATACAAAATATGACCATATATTCTAATTATGGAGGTTTCCGAACTTCATCAGAAGTATTGATTAATGTAACAGTAGCAGAAGCTAATTTAGTTAAGTAAGAGGTTAAAGGGAGCCATAAAAGATCTCTCTTAATAGCTAGAGATACAGGTGTAACGTAGTTAGTGTCCAGTCTATGATGGAAACAGACAGCATTCCACCATGTTTGAAAAGTGACTTTAGTAGCTTGCTTCCAGTTAGAGGTTATTAGATGAAAGGCCACAGCTAATAGTAAATCTACTATTCTAAAATTAGACGGTGATTGGGGCCACTGAGGAGCTAAGGAACCTAGGAATATGGTAGGGAGGGAGAATGGTACTTTGGTATTAACAATTGTATTTATTTGGCACCAAACTAAGGGGCATATTATCAAGACAGGCGATAAAATTATTGCCACTTTAGCGGCAGAAAACTGCCGCTAAAACGGCGATAATGGGTTTGATAATATGCTCTATGGAATTCCAATTGAAGCTCATGTTAGATGTCCTTCACATCTAACATGGGCTTCAATTGGAATTCCATAGAGCATATTATCAAGCCCATTATCGCCGTTTTAGCGGCAGTTTTCTGCCGCTAAAGCGGCGATAATTTTATCGCCTGTCTTGATAATATGCCCCTTAGTGCCAAAATTGGGAGATAGGAGGACATTCAAAAAGCATATGTTTTAGATCCGCATGAGTGCAGGGACAAGACCAGCATGAAGCTGAGGAGTCTGGAGAGAAGGATGAAAGCTTAAAAGGGGTAAATAAAAGACGTTGATAAAGAAAATAAAGGGTTTGAGAAGTGTTAGCAGCTCTAGAAGTTTTATGAATTTTAAACCATATTTTATCCCAGAAGTGAGTCGGCCAGCTTTGTGATAGATCCTTTTCGCAAGTTCAACTCAGTCTTAGTTTTAACCCTTTCTGAGGCGAGAAATAAAAGTTTATATAGAAAGGATGCTGAGGGGGAAGAGGTTAATAAGGGGAAAAGGGTGAGAGATTTCAAAGATGGACTAGAAGTAGTGGGCAAAGAAAGAAGATACTGGGTGAGAGAAGGGAGTAGAAGATTATGTTGTGCTCTAGCAGATGAGGGTAAAGAGATTTTCTCTTGAAGAACTGAGAAGGACAAAGGGGTGTTGTTAGAAAGTAGTTGCGAGATCCAGAGGAGCCCTTTAGATCTCCAGGACTTCCAATAAATGGTACGATTTTTTACACATAGTAATTTATTATGCCAAATAGGCTGTTTATCTAATATAGAAAGAGAAGGGTATGAAGAAGGCTAAGAATTTTACGTGTGTGAGAAATAACTGGGGAACGTGAAGATGCTATAATATTAGTGAAAGCGAGAGACTCAGCCAAATCAAAAGGAGCTAGAAAAGTTTTTTCCATAGAAATCCCAACAGGAGGATAAACACCATGGTCCGAGGAGAGCCAACGAGAAGATTGCTTTAGAGAAAAAGCATAATGGTAAGATTTAAAATCAGGAAATTTAAGGCCACCAGATAATTTGTCTGCTTTCAGAGAGGATAAAGCTATGCGAGGCGACTTATTCTTCCAAAGGAATTTCATTAGCAGAGAATCAATCTTTTTAAAATAGAATCCCGGAATATGTATATGGATCATAGAGAGGACATATAGAATTAAGGGAGAAAGCATCATTTTGATGGAGTCTAGTCGTCCCCACCAAGAAATAAATAATGGATGCCAACGTTCAATATTATCGGATAGGGTCGTAATGATTTGGTCAAAATTTAGTTTCAAAGTCTCAGAGATATTAGAAGCAAACAATAATCCTAAATACTTTATTTTAGATGGTTTCCAAGAGAAACCGGTAAGAGCGAAATTAAGTTTATGACAAGTCATATTAAGTGGAAGGATTTCACATTTATCTGAGTTAAGGCGATATCCGGATACTTGAGAAAAAGCATTAACTTGAGTGAGAAAAGAGGGGATAGACGTGGCAGGATTGGAAAAATATAAAAGAATGTCATCAGCATAAACAGACATTTTGACATGAGAGGTGCCTAATTGAAAACCTGTAAATTGGGTGTCTTGTCTAATCTTGGTTAAAAAAGGTTCCAATGCTACTATAAACAGAAGAGGTGACAGTGGACATCCCTGTCTTACTCCTCTAAAGAGAAAGAAATATTCAGAAGTTTTACCATTAACAAAAATAGAGGCTTAGGACCTGAGTATAGTAAAGAAATTAGGGAGATGAACTTTGGGGCAAAGCCTATCCATTTTAAAGCTTGAAACATGAAATCCCATCCTATTCTATCAAAAGCTTTTTCTGCGTCCAAAGCTATAGCTGCGATAGGAGAATCAAGGGAGGAAGCTTTACTAAGAATGTTAAAGAATACTTTTGAGTTGTCAGAGGATAGACGACCCTTTACGAAACCGGCCTGTTCAGGGCCAATTAGATTTGGTAAAATGGGATCCATACGGAGGGCGAGAATTTTTGTGAATCATTTATAATCTAAATTAACTAGAGAGATTGGACGGTAATTTTTACATAAAGACGGATCTTTATTGTCTTTAGGAATTAAACATATCATGGCTTCTTGAAATGTACCAGAGGACGAACTGGTGTTAATAAAGGAATTAAAAAGCAGCAGAAGATGTGGAAGAAGAAGATTGGCAAAATGAGCATAGAATTCAATAGTAAAACCATCTTGGCCAGGGGCTTTACCTCTTTTTAAAACCGAAACAGCATGAGTAATTTCTGGTAAAGTAATATCAGTATCTAGGGAGTTAAAGTCAATAAGATGAGACGGAGGAGGTGTAATAGATTGAAAATAAGATAAAATGTCGTTAGAAAACGGTTCTCTCTCAGGGGTATATAGATTTTTGTAAAAAGAGACAAACTCATTTAGAATATCACTATCTTTAAAAAGTAAGTCACCAGCACTAGTGCGTATGGACTCTAGTCTGGTGCGGTCACGTCTGATTTTTAAATAGTTAGCTAAGAGTTTTGCCATTTTATTTTGACCTCCATAATAACGAGAGCTACTTTTTAAGAGATAGGACGATGCAGCTTCGGTGGATATTTTGTTGAATTTGATTTTTGCATCAATAAGATACTTTAAAGATGATTCAGTGTTTGAGTGATACTAAATATATTCAAGGTCCTTAATCTTACGTAATAGCTGGGCAGATTGGGCTTCGAAAGACCTCTTCTTTTGAGAAACAAAGTTCATTATGAACCCTCTGACTGCGGCTTTAAAGGAGTCCCACACCATTACAGGAGAGGAGTCCGGGGTAGAGTTGAGAGAAAAGAACTCAGAAGCAAAGGAGTTGAATTGACTTGAAAAATTAGGATCAGATAACAAAGAATTATTAAAACGCCATCTACCAGCATGGGGGGTAATGGGGAGCAAGTCAAAATCAACAGAAACTGGGGCATGATCAGATATTAAAATAGAACCAATTTCAGAGTGTAGAACCTGTTGGGAGAGGGATTTACTAAGAAAGAGATAATCAATTTAGGATTGTGAATGATGAGGGGGGAATAAAAACTGTATTCTCAGGAGTTCTGGATTACAAAGTCGCCAAATATCAACTAGAGATTTGCGACGTATGGTGGAAGTGAATTGTGCGTGCATCTTAGAGTTAACAAATTTAACTGATGAATGTCTATCTAATAAGGGGTCTAGAACTTGATTACAATCTCCGCCAAAAACAATATAGTCAGCCTCAAAAAGAAGAAGCTTATCAGAAATGTGGGACCGACCAAAAGACATTATCAACAGCGACTGGTGCATAAACGTTAAAAAATACAACAGGTATTCGATTAATGATAAGTTTAACAAATACCCAACGTCCTTCAGAGTCTGATTCTTGATCAACAACTGATATCTCAAATTTCTTGTGACAAAGAATTGAGACTCCATTTCTTTTATCCAGAGCAGGGGAGGAAAAAATATGGCCTACCCAACATCTCTTTAGCTTGGCTGCTTCAGTTTCAGACAAATGGATTTCTTGAATCAAAGCAATATCTGTTTTTAGCTTGGCTAAATGGGAAAATACCCTCTGTCGTTTTATAGGGTTGTTTACTCCTTTAACATTCCATGTAGTAACTCTAAATGCAACTAACAAAATTTACATGCACAATTATTATATAAGCAAAACATTGAATAACATCTCTATGAAAGAAGAGAAATTAAATAGGTGAATAAGGATAAAAGAGCAAAATCAGGTGTTTAAAAATGGGAGAAAAAGTGATGCTAGAGAAATCGGAAAATTTGAGGGATAAGCAGAGTATGATAGGGAAAGGAAGGAGAAAAGAAAAGGCAAAATGAGAAAAAGAAAAAGAAAGCCAATCCGAAGCTCGAGAATATGAAAAGAAAAATAATTTTAGAAAAAAGAAGAAGGAAAGGGGAGTACAAGGGATAGTGAAAAGGAAAGGAGAGAACTGAGAGAGAGCAAAACACAGAACAAAAATACAATACAAATACAATATTTGATAATAGAAAAAGAAGTCAAAAAGACATCCCACAAAAAAACAATGAGAGTGGGGATGGTGGAACCACATGAGGAAGGTAGCACACCGAACAGAAGACTCCATGAGGACGCAGCAAGGGGGAAAACGATCTCCAGGTATATGAGAAGATAACATAAATCAAAGGGTCACAAAACCGCATCTAAAAGAAACCAAAAAGAAAAAAGTATTAAAAGCGGGTGCACAACGAGCAGAACGAGGGATGTCCATAGATTCAACTCTGCAGGAGCTTAGGAATTGTTGAAGCAGGACTGGATCTTCATAATTCGTTGTTCTATTGTTGTAAGACACTTTGAAGAGGCAGGGGTGGAACAAGCCATAACGAGCATTCAGAGCACGAAGGGCAGGCCTCATCTCCAGAAATTTCTTCCGACGATCTGCAGTAGCTTTGGCGTAATCTTGCGTAAAGAAAATATTCGGGCCATTCCAAGTAATCTTTCCTTTCTGTTCGGCAGCTTGAAGAACTTTAAGCAAATCTGTGTATTATAAAAAATACTAAATAACTCCCCTAGGTTTTGTTGAAGAGGAAGAGGAGGGAGAAGAACGAGAAATTGAACCTAGGCGATGAGCTCGTTCAATATTCAGAGATGGAGAGCTTGGGAGTCCAAGAAGTGTAGGCAGAAATGATTGAAAGAAGGATATGGGATTAGATCCTTCAAGGCTCTCCACAAGTCCGTAAATGCGTAGGCTGTTACACCTATTTCGGTTTTCTAAATTTTCAACTTGTTGCTTGAGAGTTTGAATTTCTCTGTGTAGGCAAGGTACTTGATCCGCGACCACTTGAACTGAAGCAACTTGTTTCTCAAGGTCTTCAACTTTGTTCAGCGTGTGACCAGTTATCTTTGAGATTTTGAAGACGAGAATTTGTTTCTGCCATGTAGGGCTTAAGTGAACAAATTTCTTCAAGTAGCAGCTCCATGGAGATGAAAGAGGGATTACTAGAGGGAGAAGGAGGATTCGTTTTCATTCGATTTCCTGGTGTAGAGGCAGAAGTAGTGGGTAATTTGGAAGAACTTTTAGAGCTTGAGCATGAGGTAAGAGAGGAGGTGCTCCTTGTTGGAGAGGCGTCACCTGATGCGTCATTAATGGTATCTTGTAAAACACTAAAAGGGTTAGGATCCTCCAAAGACACGCCTGTTATATTATTTTGTTGAGTCTTATTATGGTTATTGCGTGACATTGCCATTTGAGAGAGAGAGGAACAATAAGTAGTAAAACAAGCTCCAAAGTGTAGAGACTAAAATGATGGTCAGGGACGCGTATGATGAAGAAAAAGTTGAAATTTCTACAAGTGACAACCAAACATTAGTATACTTTGAGAAGGAGCCCAAGTGCTAGAGAAAATGAGGAGAAAGTCCGATCATTTTGAAGAAGAAGTGCTGTTGTAACTGCGGTGTGAAGCAGGAGAAAGACAATGAAACATGAGCATTTGAGAAAGGCAGACAAAATCGCTTCAGCTGCTATTCATGAAACAGGAAAACATGTTCCGTCCTCTCTCAGTTAAGAACAAAAATCTTGCTACAAATTGCAAAACATTTGAAAAAAGTGCCCTTTGAAAACAACAGCATGAGGCAGGAGATATGCAGTATAGATAGAAATCGATAGATACCACAAAATGGCGGGCGCATCTCAAACGTGATCCGCAAACAGGAAAAAGCTGAGGGACAATAAGCTTCCTCTTAGCTCATCTGTATTTAAGAATTTTTCCAAGCCGTAAGAACTGAGGGAAATATACTGAATTAAGTCACTGCGTGAGGCCATAGACAAGCGGTATGAAGGGGGATAGGGCACTGCAACAAAATGGCGGGCGCTACTCAGCTCCGGTCCGCGGGTGGCGAAAAGTTAAAAAAAGCATTGTGAATCCTCTCACCCTACTTGCAGCCGAGGTTGCATTCCAATCTGCATGTGTTCTGCTAACGAATGCTTCGGCTTTGAGGACCAGGTGACCACTTCCATTCAGCCAGAGTAGGCACCTCCGCCCCTGCTCACCTCCAAGCAATATTACGTTTTGCTATCATCAATCCCATAGTAGTCCATAGTTGCCCAGCACGGTCAAGGCTAGGAGGCACACTGTGGAGGTCTGGGCAACTGTTTCTCCATACGCTCCTTTCATACATGTGATTATTGCATTCCAGTATCTTTGGAAGGATGCACACTCCCAAATGATGTGGAAAAGGTGAAAACACCACTGTATGTTCTTCTACACCCCACATCTTCAAGTCTGCGCTTTTTAACCAGTGCAGTGCATGTGATATATGACCTATGAAGTATTTTACTTTGAACAAGTTGTAGTGCCGATGATATTGGCTCCTCTCGAGTAACGCAAGTGCCTCCCTCCAATCTTCCTCCTCCAACTTCCCAACCTCTGCCTGCCACTTTTCGCAGAGATTTATCAACGGGTCAGGTTGATTATCAATGACTTTTTTTTTATGTCAACGGTATGGCCTTGCTCGGCTTCTATTCAGTGATGAGCCTGTCCTACAGAGGAGAAGCCCCCGGCAAAACCTCCCCCTCTAATTTGCCCCCCTGAGAGCGTGTCTTATTTAGGAATATCAAAATAACTCCCTATCAGCTAATTCATATTATTTTTGGAGTACCGAGAATGGGATAATTGCCCCCCTTACCCGCAGATCCTTAACCTTAGAGATAGCGATGATGTCCCACACCAAGCTTCCCCAGGTTCTCTGCCCGAGTGCCGCCCTGTCACCCCACCCCAACTGTTTCGTTACTCTATGCCAGATTGCAACTGTCCATGCTGTCAACCCTGTGAGTTTCTGCTTCTTTGGGTTAGTATATAGTACCTCTTTGAGGCCCCGAGTCCCATGATCCACTCATCCATATAGCACCTCGGATCTCTCTGTCCCCGGTAGGCCCATTTATTGATAACCCCCAGCTGTGCCACCCCGCCCGGATATTGGGAAGTGCGATACCTCCATCGTACCATCCCTGAACCAATTTATGAGTAGCAATACGGGGTGACTTCCCATCCCACAACAGGCTGCGAACCTCCCCGTCTATTGCTGAAAAATATGAACCTGGAATCTCATAGGGTGTATTCTGCAGGGCGTGGAGAATTTTGTGGACGTGCCATCATTTTGAATAATGCCGCCCCTTCCCAGCAGGGATAGCGACAGGGTCCGCTAATGTTGTACATCTCCCTTGAGCCTGGCCAGTGGGGCGAGAAGATTCTTTATGTAAAAGACCTCCTCACCGGAAGTAACATGTATCCCCAAGTAGGTGAACCCTTCTGCCTCAATTTTGGCTCCGCATCCCCTCGGCAAGGCCAGGGCGGCGCCCCGTAGGGGGAACACCACTGACTTGGACCAGGTGATGGTGTACCCAGAATACTGACTGAAGGTTGAACAAATCTGAAGGATTCTGGCAATGGAGGCCCTTGGCAACACACATATAACAATACGTAGTCTGCGTACAACGAGATTCTGTCCTCTCTCCCAGCTGTCCACCTTAATCTCCGGATTACTGGGTCCCTCCTTATCCAGATTGCCAGTGGCTCCAGTATCAAGGTGAATAAAAGCGGGGACAACGGCCAGCCCTGTCTTGTTCCCCTATTTACGGTAAAGGTATGAGATTTATGCCCGTTGACAACCACTTGGGCCAGTAGGGCGGTATATAGCAGACGGAGCCACAACAAGAAATTTTCCCCCAGTCCCATACGTTTTAGGACCGCAAACATATAAGGCTACTCGACAGTGTTGAAGGCCATGCAGGCTTCCATTGATAGTATAGCGTATACTCTTGTGTGGTCTCCCTTTGGCTGAGAACTTCATGTAGCCGCTTCAAGTTTAAGGCAGTATTCCGGCCAGGCATAAAACCAGACTGGTCCGGATGCACAAGCCTAGTCACATCTAGGATCAATCGGCGAGCGAGTACCTTGGCTAAAATGTTAACCTCTCTGTTCAGAAGGTAGATGGGTCTGAATGAAGAGCACTCCTCTGCTGGCTTTCCAGCCTTATGAATGACCACTACAGACGCCAATCTTTGGTCAGTTTTCCCACCTGCTCACTTTCCTCAAACATGTGTAAGAGATGGGGTACCACCTTTGTGGCAGACAATTTAAGGAATTCTATTGGGAGGCCATTAGGCCCCATGGCTTTACCGGATTGTATACTCTGTATGGCAACCCCTATTTCCTCCGCTGTAAGATCTTCCTCGAGCTGTTCCCTGTCCACCTCTGGGAGAACTGGGATTGGGACATCTTGTATTAGGTCCAATGACTCCTCTATCGTGCCGAGTGCCTCCGGGGAATAGAGTTGCACATAGTGGTTTGCAAAGGCCTCCGCGATATTTTGAGGATCTCGTAGCCACTCTCCCGCCAAGCCTCCAATGGCCATGACCCATCTCGCGGCCTTCTCCCTCTTGTCTAGCCAGGCAAGTAGCTTGCTCGCCTTATCCCCCAGTTCATATACTTTATGTTGTACCTTGTGGAGCTTACTATTGGCTGACTCTGCGTCTAAGCTCTTGTATTCTTGTCTCTTCTGGGCCAGTGAGTGTTGGGTACTTTCCTCAAGCAAGGAAGCGGGGACCTTTCCAGAGTCAATAGCTCCCTTTCAATTGCCTCTTACTTGGCCTTCACTTTTTGTTTTTTAATAACATTGCCTATGTTGCATATCTGCTTGAAACTTTAAAAACAAGTAGATCTGCTTTGGGCTCTTTAGAGGGATGTTTCCTGCAGAACCAGAAAAAGGGGGGCACAAAATTTCAATTCCCCCTTTTAATTCCCTCATGATTGTTTGCTCTTTGGTACAGAAAAAATGCTAATTTGTGTTTAAAGCAGTGCTTGTGTGGGGTATGACAAGGTTACATTTTAGAGATATTCGGAGCATTAATTCACCCATCCCTCATGGATTAGCAAATCCTTGTAGGGTACATGATATCATTTAAAACAAAATACAGGTACCTCATTGGACCCCAGAGCTTTTCCACCAGCAGACATTGTGGATTCGCAGATCTGTTGTGCTCTGAGTGACTGGCCATCACAGAAACAGTTCTGTTGCAGGGAACATTACGCAACACAATGCACAGAGCACTGAATTGGGAAAAAGAAAAGGGCACAAGCAAGCATGAAGAACCTAGTCTGGCCTCTAGTCCCATTTGAGGGTACACAAAGGAACACCCCTGGTATAAAATTAAAAATCAAAACATCTTTTTTTGTGTGATTTGCGGGCTCTAAGCAGGAGTAGTGCACCTTAGATGCCTTGTGCCACAGAATTCACAAATATGGCATGAGATCTGTGAAAACTTCATAACATTGGAAAAAAAAGTACTTTGGGCACTAATGCTGTGCTTGGTAAATGTCCACATGAAGGGGTTGGCTGCCACACAGCAAGATGGGAGCAGGGCCTGGTCACAGTGGACGGCACATTCTCTGTGAAAAACCCAGCCGTGCAAAACTAAAGGGTGTATGCTGCCCGGGTTGGCTGGCTAAGGATAGTTGGGAGCCAGGGTGCAGCAGAGGCAAGGCCGTGAAGTCAAACTTTCTGCAGATGACTCAAGGCTGTGAGCAGCTGCGATTGGTCACCCATGGTGGGATGGGTTTGGGACTTGGCTAGAGGCCAGGCCCAGTGACCAACCCCATGGCACAATGTTGAAGGCCATGCACTCTGAGTGTTGGTTGCCCATGAGTTGGGTCCCTGTGGAGGGTGGCGCAAAGTGCTTGGAAGCCATACCATGTGGCCAATACATCATTTCGCCAGGCCTTAAGTTGTGCACAGTGAGGGCTTGAGGGTTGGATGTCTGTGGAGTGTTGGCCCTAAATGGCCAGGCATTCTGACGAACACTACCCTCCGGGCAAGGCAAAACCCTATACAAAGCTGGGGACGGTCACCGGCAGAGTTAGACACAGGAAACTCTTGGGGCCCGATTCACAGAACTAACTTAAGACAAAATCCTAAACTTACTACCATTTTGGTATTCACAGAAGGCACTTTCTCATTTTGGTATTCACAGAAGGCACTTACTCATTTCGGTATTCACAGAAGTTAGGAGTCCTAACTTTAGGACTCCTAAATGCCTTCTGTGAATACCGAAAGTCTTAAAATTAGGATTTTTCTCAATGTAGTAGTAGTAAAGTTAGGACTCCTAACTTTAGGACTCCTAAATGCCTTCTGTGAATACCGAAAGTCTTAAAATTAGGATTTTTCTCAATTTAGTAGTAGTAAAGTTAGGACTCCTAACTTTAGGACTCCTAAATCCCTTCTGTGAATACTGAAAGTCTTAAAATTAGGATTTTTCTCAGTTTAGGAGTAGTAAAGTTAGGACTCCTAACTTTAGGACTCCTAAACTGAGAAAAATCCTAATTTTAAGACTTTCGGGATTCACAGAAGGCATTTAGGAGTCCTAACTTTAGGAGTCCTAACTTCTGTGAATACCGAAATGAGTAAGTGCCTTCTGTGAATACCAAAATGAGTAAGTGCCTTCTGTGAATACCAAAATGGTAGTAGGTTTAGGATTTTGTCTTAAGTTAGTTCTGTGAATCGGGCCCTTGGATTTTGTATATCGTCAGCAACAAAAAGTCATGTTAAAGATAAGGTATTGTTGACTATTGTACCTCAACATATGTTTTGAAAAACCTGTGAATTTCACCTAGAAAGCCACATTTGCAGTGCAGTTATGGTAACAAATTAAAACTGAAAAGGCACAGAAATTTGGAAGTTATGGTTAGGAGTATGATTCATAACTAACGTAACAGCCTTGCAAATACATAACACGTATATCAAATTCAATTCATATGACTTTGCAATATTTATACCAATACTTAACACCACCTAAATGTGAAATGTTATTAAATAAACACATCAACAAATCAATTATACTGCATTCAATAATGCATACTGCATTCATTGTCATTTCTGTCAAAGTGGTAAGGGAAATGTGCTATGTGATCACATCTGTAAAATAATTTACAACATGATTAATGGCATCTGTTTCATTAACAGTGTGATCAGGAACATTGATTTGACATGGAATAGTTAAAAGTTAGTTTTGTATGGTTACTGAATACAAAACTGAAATAGCCCTGAAATGGATCTGCTATGGTGTAGAACACACCATGTACCTTGGTTGGATTGTATGTTAAAATTAAACCCATTTATAAAGAGCAAATCAAAGAGTTGGGTGGGGTACGTTGAGCATTGTACCTTTGAAACTTTGAGCATTAACTTTGCAATTTCAAACAAGAAACACTTTTTTAATACGCCTGATTCAACATTGTGCAAAAATAAAAATACATTAATGTGGTGGCAAATTACATATTAAACTGTGTATGCAGCAAGAGAAAGTTAGCAAAATTATTTATCTTTTAACATTTTCGTTAGTTTTTGGTGGTTCCTGGTTTGAACATGTCAGAGGCTGGGTCACACATAAGGAGAATTTCAATTTCCTATTAATTTCGTTTGAGGATATGATAAAGGTAAGCTTGATGTTACAGTGTTTATCCTCCTATTTAATATTTTAATTACCATTGTTTAATATCTATGCTGTTATTTAGTTGTTTGTCATAGTTATTACGTCCACAGCATCGTAGCATGTCTGGGATCTGAATATAGGTATTTATTTGAAATGGTATGTTTTTCACAACACCTCTCTCTGATTCGTCACTTGTTCGGCACTGTTGGCTCAAAAGAGCAAAGGAATAGCTATCAAAATGAACACCAGTTCGGAGCCAATTGGCGGAACAAAAGGAACGGAAATCGTCAAAATAGTTTGGTATTGCATTTAGTCATCCATAGCTCAGCTTCAAATACAAATTAACAATCACAAAATATTTTGCATGATGACTAGATATCAATATATTTATTACATAAATGTGATCACTCTTATATCTCAATTGTTGGGTTAATGGTCTCTTGTATAATTGAATGTTTTCTTTATGCTCATGCTGATTGCAAAGCTTTCTCTTGAGTGTGACTGATTTATTTTTTGATAATCAATTTTATTGAATTTTGAATACAACAAAAACAAACAGCACCATTCAGAGCTACATCATATAAGGTAAGACCAAGGGAAAAACACTTCACAGTGGCATCAAGGCTATACACATGTAAATCCTGTATCGACATATCCACTTCTAATCTGAAGACCAAATCACTCCACATTAGTCTTCTATCACTCCCACCCATTTGCCCCACATGTGGCGAAATTTCTTAGGGCACCCCCTGGCTACATAAAGAGGCCGCTCCTGCGTGGCACACCAGTCCACCCCCCTGCGCCAGCGCACCAATGTGGGCGCGGTATTGTCCAACTAGTGAGCAGCAATGTGCCTCTTGGCTACCACCAGTGCTGTATTAAGGAAGAGTTTCTCAGCCCTGTTGCCATCCAACCCATCGGTGATGCCCAGCAAAACACGTGTAGGGTCGAGAGGAACCTCCCAGCCCAAGATCTCCATCAGTTCTCGTGTTAAAGACTCCCAATACCCCTGTATCACAGGGCAAAGTCACACCATATGATAGAAGTCTGCGTAGGAGTGGGAGCAACGGGGACAGAGGGCATCAGGCCAAAGCCCTGCGTGGTGGAGACGCAGCGGTGTAAGCTAGGCAGCATGCAGAAAGTATACTTGGACCAGCCGGAGCCTCACTGAAACCGCAATTGTTTTAGGGGCCATCAGGGCGTCTCTCCAGTCCTCATCTACCGAGCCCCGAGCCAGCCCTCTCATTTATCTCAGAGTTGGGAGAGGGAGTTGGGGGTATTTTTGGTGAGTGATCGATAAATCCGGGAGATCCCTCCTCTCCCCAAATCGCTGGTCATGACTTGAGCCTCAGGTAGACTATACTCAGGCAAGGGGGTGCCATCTGGGATGTGGGAGTGGAGAGCATGTCGCAGCTGCAAATATCGGAAAAATTGAGAGGGGTGGAGGGAGTGCCTGGCCTGCAAGTCCTGAAAGGAGCGTAGATGGGTACTGCTCCAGACATCGCCCAACAAGGATACCCCAATGAGGTCCCATTGCCGGAACCCTGACAAGGAAGCAACCTCTCGGAGCCTGGTGCCGCACCACAGGGGAGTGTATTGGGTCAGCCTGCCCGCCTAGCGGGTATGACGTAGTGATGCCCGCCAAGCCAGGAATACTCCGCGCGTGACTTCAGGGAGAGCCCGAGGAACAACAGCTCCGTAAAACATCCCCTGGATAGAGGAGCAGCCCATGGTGTGCAATTCCAAGCAATACGCTGGGTCAGACCAGTCGCCATTAAACCAGTCGTGGATCGTAAGGAGTCGAGTCGCTAGGTAGTAGAGATAGAGGCTCGTCATTCCAAGTCCTCCATCGAGAGGTGGGATTCGGCATTGGGCCAGGGCCAGCCTGGGCCTCCGCCCCCCCCAGAGAAACTTAGCAGCCAGACCATCTATTTCACGGAACCAAGACCTAGCAAAGGAGTGATGTGTATTCTGAAGCATATACAAAAAGTGGGGTAGAATCATCATTTTGAACAGGGCTATCCTGCCCAGAGGGTTCAGGGGCAGTGTGCGCCATTTAAGGAGGTCGGCGCGGACCCGCTTAACCAGTGAGGTGACGTTGAGTGACCACACGAGTTCGGGGAGAAGGGATATCCAGATCCCCAAGTACTTGAAGGACTGCCGTCGAAGGGGCATCGTCGACTGCCAGTTAAAGCACTCGCGCGACAAGTGCAGGGGGACAAGAACGGACTTGGCCGGATTTAGCCAAAGGCCGGAGACGCATTCAAAGAGGTCCAGTGCTCGAAGGCATCTGGGCCCCGATTGGGCCGGGTCAGCCAGAAACAGCAATACATCATCTGCGTAGAGAGCGATTTTATCTTCTGCAAAGCCGGGTCACCTCCAGCCAGTGAGGGAGTGGTCACATCGAATAAGGCAGGCAAGGGGTTCCATTGCCAAAGCAAATAGGATCATGGAGAGGGGGCATCCCTACCGTATACCCCGTCTAATTGGGAAGGGGTGGGATAGAGCTCCATTGACAAGGACCTGCGCCCGGGATCGGTGGTAGAGAGTTCTCACCAAGTTGCCGAAAGGAATGCCAAAGTTCATCTGTTCCAAAACAGCCCCCAAATAGTCCCAGTCAACCGAGTCGAAAGCCTTCTCAAAGTCTACAAGAAGGAGAGACAAGTAGGGGGTCAGCAAGTGCCAGTTCGCAAGAGCAAGATGAAGGCACCTAAGACAATGTCTAGTCCCTCGGAGAGGCATAAAGCCGCATTGGTCTGGGTGAACCAACTTAGCTAGATGCGGTCATATGCGTTTGGCCAAGATGGAGGCGAAGATCTTAAACTCAGTATTGATGAGTGAAATGGGACGATAGTCCGAGCAGCAATGTGAGGGGGGCTGGGACTTGGGGATCACTACAATGGTAGCTAGGTCCGTCTCCCGAGCGGAAAGAGCCACTGCTTCATTGTACATCGCGATGAGAGGCGATACCAAGGTATCTTGGAAGGACGAATAAAATTCTTGGGGGAGCCCGTCCGGACCAGGAGTCTTACCGGCTGCCAGGCGTGAGATGGCATCAGACACCTCCTCAGGGGTGAGCGAAGGTCCAACGCTGCCGCTTCAGAGGCACTAAGGTGCGGAAGGCAGAACCTTTCCCGCCGGAGGAGCTCGGAGAGTGAAAGACCAGGCGTCGGTGCCGAATAGAGGGTAGCATAGTAGGTGGCAAAGCATTGAGCCACCACTAACGGAGCATGATGGAGCTCACCGCTCGTATCAGCCACTTCCGAAATTATACGGTTGGCCATAGGGTAGGTGGCAAGGCAATGGAGAAGCTTCTCATTTTTATCTCCTCAGCCTTATACTCGGGCCACGGATGTGGTCCTTGAACTCCTTGTCTTGGAGGAACCAGGCGTTGAGTCACCAAAGTGGATGGGAGGATGGGGGGAGGGCAACTACGTGTAACATCACTGGGGAATGGTCCGACAGGCCCCTAGGGAGGATAGAGATTGCTTGAATCGCTCGGTAATCCTGGGCCGGCAGAAAAATGTAGTGCAGTGAGAGGCCAAGGTATGAGTGTATTGTCGCGCAGTAAGGTACCAAAGTCTCCAGGCGTCCCCGAGACCCAGGCTAGCAGCCCATGTCGAGAGGAGACCGGGTTGGGCAGTCCTGGAGGCAGAAGGAGGAGACGCGGTGTCATGGCCGGGGTCCATAATTGCATTGAAGTCACCCCCCACAACAGTTAGTCCCAGGGGCAGAGCAGCGACCTGCGAGGTGAGTCTACGGAGCGTGGGAGCCAACAGGGCAGGAGGGGAATAAACAGCCAGTAGGTTAAGCAGGCGTTCCTCAAGGGTCCCTTACAGAAGAATAAAACAGCCCTGAGGGTCGTGTGTCACTTTACGCGCTACCAGGGGAAGAGTGCGACGTGCCAGGATAGCAACCTCTCTTGACCCCCTTCTAAATCCAGAATGCCAAACAGCGCCATAGCATGCAAGGAAGGGACAGTGGTGGCCTACCAGATGGGTCACCTGAAGCAGGAGTATGTCCGCGGCCTGACGCTGGGCATATTGCAGGACGGCTGCGCGCTTGATCCTGTCCAGCAGGCCATTAACATTCCAGGACATTATATGGAGCGAAGACACCCCGCTAGAATCGCCGGAAAGAAGGAAGCCATGGAGGCAGCATGGCCGCGAGCGGGATGGCAGGGATAGTGGAAGTGAGGTGATGCCCAGAGCCCGTGGACATGGTGTCATAGCATTGCGTAAAATGTGTTCAACCAGATATAATGGAACAAAGGTGGTGCAGAAAACAAAGAAGATAAAAAACAGAACAAACACGAGCCGGAGCTCCAACCCCTCCCAACCCCCCACCCTACACTTCAGGAACTGAAGCATCTGTCACCCAAACAGTAAACAGGGCAGCTGAAACACCAAGCTAAAATGCTTGGAAACAGGGAAAGTCATGGAGGACCTCTCCTCATAGTAGGATATCCAAATCTATAGCCATCGGTGACCAGTTAGTCACTATGCAAAGTGCTAGCCTTGGTTGATACCAGCCAACATCTGAGACAACAAAACAAGCGCTGACATCGCAGCGATGGGCTCAGACCGGCCCTGAGAGAAGCGTCGGGAAAGATCAGTGTCTAGGAGGCCCAGCAAGGATGGGCTGATCCGGGGACAGAGCGGCCCAAGGATCCAGCACGCCGTCTGGCAGGGGAGGTCTCCCCAGGTCGCCCAGGTGTGTGTCCCCGCGAAGGGCCCATCAGAGAGTCCGAGCGAGCACGTCGTTGGCCCCTGCGCCTTCCGGAGTGCCTGCGTCATGGTCGGAGGATTGGCATGTCCCGCCGGGCATCCTCAGTGCTGCTGGGTGGAGCCGAGTTCTGGGCGTTCAGCCGCCACGGACATTCCTCTGTTGCCCATGTCCATGCCTACTCAGGTGTGTCGAAGAAGAGAGATTTGTCTTGGAAAACCACTTGCAGCCGCGCCGGGAAGAGGATCCTGTACTGAATGTTAAGCGAGCTTAGTTTTTGTTTGACCTCACCAAAGGAACGACGCTGGGTCTGGAACTCCCGGGTGTAGTCAAGGAAAATCATTATCGTCAGGTTCTCATGCTTGAGAGGCTGCTTTTACCGAGACTCGGCCAGGATAGCATCCGTGTCCCTGAAGTTGAGGATTCGCAGGATGATTGGTCGGAGAGGGGCACCTGGTTGCGGGTGGGCGGGGGGCGAGCGAGTGATGCGCCCTCTTGATCTTGAACCAAGGGGAGAGAGAGCCCTCTGGCATCCTGGAGCGTATCCAGCGCGCCACAAAGTCCGCCGCCCGACCCTGTTCCACACCCTCAGAAAATCCAATCAGGCGGAGATTGTTGCGGTGGGCTCGGTTTCCAGCATCCTCAGCCTGCCGATGTAGCTCCTGCGTGTGGGACTGAAGTTGGGTCACCTGGAGTTTAAGCTAATGGACGTCGTCCTCCACGACAGACACACGGGACTCCTCTTCTTTAATTCGGGCATTAGCATTGCGGAGGTCCTGCCGGATCAGGGTCATGTCTACGCGGACCTCCGCAATCTTGCCCTCGACCGAGGACTGCAACGCCTGAATCGCCTGGAGGATGGTGGAGAGGTCAGTCGCAACGGGAGTTCCTGTGGCCACGGGACCACCGGTAGCTCCGGCGTCCGTGGTGGTAAACCGATCCATCTAAGTTTGGGTGGCAGGAGTCTTGGGTATCTTGTCCCTGACCATGGTTATCTTCGGATAAGGAGAAAATGAGGTGCGGGCCCCGGGGGCAGGTCGACCAGCAGGAAGATAAGGGCGGAGGATGGAAGGGGGGGCAAGGTGCGTCTAAACCACGCCGCTCTGAGATCAGTCTCAACGGCCCTCGCAAGGGGCCCCAGTGGGCAACATAGCAGTTCCAGGCCCTCCAGTCCGCAGAGGGTAGGGTTGAGGATGGCCCCGGGCCTCCGGGCCCGTCAGAGCAGGGGGACCAAGGTCAGCCTCCTGATGCCCAGTCAAGGGGGTAGTCCGAGCCTCGGCAGGGACCCGGTCAAGCCAAGGCCAAGAGAACACCGCCGCTTGATGTCGCGGCCGAGAGCCTCCGAGTGTGACTGATTTTGAGGAGAAATGTCTTGCGGAAACTGGTAAACCGGATGCGTGCCTCAGCTGCATGTGCTGAACTAGCAATATCCCCCCCACTTACACAAAATTAATATTTTGTTAGCAAGTACATACCTCGAATATGCCTACTTTGCAATGATGTAAACTGAACAGTTGTGAAGGAAAGCTATGTGAAATCATGCATGCTCTTGAACAGATGGTTAAAGTAGTAAAATCATGGTAAAAAATATTGTGAAAGTCCTGATTTTCTCATGGATGTTTTTGCATAGCACTATGCTCTCGCATTGCACACGTACAACCTGGAGTTCTCCCAAGAAATATGCATTTTACATACACAGAAATTGCTACAATAAATGCCTTCAACCCAGCTACCTCTTGTATCACTTGTTGACTTTATGCTTGTCTTTGACAATGTACAGTGCTCTGCCGGATTTTGGCTAGGTTCACACTATATAAATAACACATACACACATTCTTATGTATAGACTTCTTTGATCAACCCTAATGGAGACATGCATTAGATTAGGTGACCAGTTAAGTAAGTAAGTAGTCACTTGAACACAAATGCACTCTTCTGAGCAAAAAATTTGATTAAAAACCTAATACTAAGAACACACCTACTGAGACGACCAGGTCGTATTACTGATATGACGCACTGTCCTCATTTGCACCATGGCTCATCTTTAAACAGTTTTGCCGAGCACAAACAGGGACAGTGGACCTTATTACAATGAATGCTCAGCCCGCAGGGCAGATGCAAAACTGCATTGCCTTAGGGCAGAGCATTAAGTGATATGTGAAGCAGTGGGTTCATGTTTCTCTGTGCAGGCAGCAACCCACCCGCCCTTTAAATAGGGGTTAGAGAGCACCCTGCAAGCGGGTGCAGTAAGTGACCACACCCACTGGCACCGGGATCCCTGGAGGTTCCATGGGACCGCTATTCACTTCTCCAGATGGTTGCCCTCAGGGGGAGCACTGAAAGTGTGCCATCTTTTTGTGGTGCATTGTCAGTGCACTGCCTTAGGGCCTGTTTGCCTCTACACCTGCTTTTGTATTATGGCCATGCCAATGAAGAAGCCCTCTGAAGACAAGGATGGTGCTAAATGTGCGCTAGAGGTATCAATACTATAGAAGTGGCTTCACAAGCGTCTGGGGTCCCTTATTTAATACCATAGTGCCCCAGGGACACACAAAGAGGGCTCACACTCATGTTTAATCCGCGGGGCACTAGGTGTAATATGGCCACTGAAAGAAGTGAAGACATTGCACCAATAAATAACAGAATACAGTGAGTAAAAACAAAAATACATATTTAGAAAGATTATAATGGGCTAGAAGAAAATGTAAACAATCATAGAAAGCAGATTTTGAGAAATCCAAATCATCATCAATATTGGCAGGTAAAACACATTCACAAACTCGGTGTTAAGGAAAAATCTCCTACAATTCTATCCCCCACACCTGTCCAAAAGAAAGAGAATGACTCCGACCTCCACAAAATCCACTATTATTTACCTTCCTGTGAATCATTTATGAGGACCGTAAAATGTAGGTTTGAATTGCTAAGGTTTTATCATTTGTCTATTACATATTTGACAGGCTTCTTGGTGCCAAAAGTCGACACAGTGAGCTACTTTAAAATGCAAATGAGCAAAAAGAGATGAGCTTTCAGACTTAAAAAAAAACTTAAGATAAATTCCCAAGTTAGCTCAAGTTGCAAATAATCATGGATTGAAAAGGGTCTTCCTTCTAAACCTTATTGTATGTAAAGTAGTAGTAAATTGTGATAATCTAACTCACTCTTTGCCTTAAATTGCCCACCTCTAACGTATCTCACCAATTCACCAATGGATAAGACGATGTTATTCCCAATACCCTGCTGGTGCTAGGGGTACCTTTGGCCACTCTGTATGCCTAAATTCACCATAAACTCAGGTTTTACTTATGAAATCTGACATGCTAAAATGCTGGAAAATTGCAGCATTGCTTTGTTGTTAGTAGGGTGCTTTCTCTCTTATTGAAAATATGTTATCTTTGCCTACATTTTTTTTAAAAAACTTTCACATTCTTTTAGGACCTTCGCTCTGTTGTTCTGAAGATATGCCAATTTGTAGGACGCCAGCTGACTGATCATGAAATTGATATTGTCCTCGAAAAATCTGATTTCAAGAAGATGAAATCAGACCCAAATGCAAACTATGAATTCCTGGATGTGAAAATTGTGGACAAACAACGAGGGAATTTCGTTCGCAAAGGTAAGAAATACTAACTACAACAAATGCGAAAAGATTGGCAAAACGAATAACGGTGACATTTTTAAAAGTATTCAGACCAAGATTTTGCAGCATAAAGTGCCACCAAGAATACAAAGTGGTAAATGTCTTATAGACGAAGGAAATAAAAAAAGTCATTTGTCAATTCTTGAGAAACTTGTCTTACTTGTTGGAGAGTGCATCTTTACACAAGATCACCGTAGAAACAAATGTAGGAATGTTCTTGTTTTCCTCGATTAAAAGTGAATAATACAAGATTATTATAATTCTGACAGTTAAGTGGCTTAGGTGTGGAAGAAAAGGGGGTGGCCTAGTATAAAATTTACCAGGACTGCAATATGCACAGCTATAAAATTGTTTCAACATTTAATTCATTTCACTTCAAAATAAACAATGATCATATGCAATTTTATCATGTGAGCTTCCACGATATACATGATCATTCAATGTGTATACATTTATACAGTAATAAACGCAAGTTACTAATGAAATAATTTTTCAAACACCCAATGCATTTCGGGACATTTGTGGTCCCTTCTTCAGGGGTGAGCTGTTGGAGAAGAAAGGAGAGTGTATGTCAGAATCTGCACGGTGCGTGAACAGAATGTCGTGTTTTTTAATTTAATAATGAGGTATACGATACCTTTCAGTAGTTCACATGAGTTACATGTTTGTATTCTGTGGAGAGAGTTCAAGACAATGAAAGTATAAGAACAACTAATCTCTCTGTGAATTAATAATGATAAATAATGCAAGGAGCCCCGATTTCGTACCTGGACAGTTATGTCATTTTACACGATTCTCATGTTGCTAACGAGGAAGAATCTGCAGAAATAAAAACTCTATATTAACTACGTTGTGTGAAGCATTATGTCTGGATACACTCAATGCTTAAAGCCAAGCTCACCTTAATAACAACAGTTCAGGTGGCGGTGAAAACCGTTACTGGAGCAGTATGTTACTGATCTGAAAATAAAGGACGAACCTTATATTCCAGTCAAATTTTTAAGTGCAAACCCATAGAAATGGGGTCGTAAAGTGTAACGTCCTTACCGATTCGAAGAAACGTTCGTGATGAAGTATGTCTCGGTCGAAGTTGGTAGTTCATCAGTATCAGGTGAGTAAATAGTCGCGCTGTAAAGCGTGGACATAGAAACTAAAAAAAGACTACGAAGCACCATGATCGCGAAGAAAGATTCGAGCGTTACCTCTGCGCTCGATACAAATCTACGAAATCTATTCACCTTAAGTGCAGTATATAGATCATCTGGTTGAAAAATAGAATGTTATTAGAACCATCGAAAATGGTTCGAATAATTTTCAGAGTAGAATGAAGACGCGATGAAGCATGCTTAGTGTGCCCGGGTCGTATGTCAATAAAGTTCTAAAAAAAATGAAACCTGAACGAATGTTGTTGATGGATGTATATAAATTATGTGACCGCCAGAGTGTACCTGGCTTCATAAAATAGTGTGAGTGAGCGTAGTTTATACGCTGAATGTCAGCAACAGTATATCAATTTAAACATAATCAAATAATACATATGAATCATATGGTCAAACATAACGTCAACAAATATAAAACATGATCATAATCAAATATTACGTTTTATGGTCTATGTCTAAGGGAGTTCAGAAAAAAAGGACCAGTGTGTGGGGAAATATATGTGCGTGTAATGTCAGGTAGGAAATAAACGTGGGTTGAATGCATTATAGGTTAAAGTGCTTTCATATTGAGTCGGGGTCCCAGGGTGGAGTACAAGTATCAGATATGAATATTCTTTTAAAGAAAGCAAGCCATCTCAAATTTGTCGTTGAGTCCGTGCGGAGTAAGAGTTTTAAGCTTCTTAATCCAGAATGCCTCTCTTTGTAAAAGATACTTTGAATTGTCGCGATCTGTGTGTTTTGGTACTTCTTCGATGATCTGAAATTTCAGTTGGGCAATTTGGTGCCGTGATTCCTCCCAGTGTGTCGCTAAGCTAGACGTCGTGCTTTTGGTGCGTATTTTGCTTTTATGTTCCGTCAATCTGATTTTCATTTTCCTCTCTGTTTTACCGACGTATAGTAGCCCACAAGGGCATTTTATTGTGTAAATAACATTTTCTGAGTTACATGTTGTGTTGCTGTGAATTTTAATTTTTTGACCCGTGGATGGATGCAATAAAGTATCACCTGTTATTACATTGTTGCAATGTGTGCAGTTCCAGCATTTCTGTGTGCCTTTACTTGGTTCAAGAGACCTTATTGGTTTTTGTTTTTTGGATAATAATTCTTTCAAGTTTTGGGCTCTTGTGAAGGCGAATAGTGGTTTCTCTTTGAAGAGATCTTTGAAGTCCGTTTCCAATTGGAGTAAGTTCCAGTGCTTGTTGATAGTTTGTTTAATCTTCCTGGATGCTGTGGAGTATTTAGAGACAAAAACTGTACGTGTGCTCGTGTCTTTTGGAACTTTCTTCAGCAACTCTTCACGTGGTCGGGTCTTGACTTTGTTTAGTTGTTCTAAAACAAGTTTCTCAGGATATCCTCTGTCTGTATAGTTCGTTATTTGTTGATGCCATGTGGATTCACATGCCATATCTGTAGAAGAAATTCTTCTCGTTCGCAAAAATTGGGACACTGGTAGATTCCGGATCAACGAAGGAGGATGGAAACTGCTGAAAAGCAGAGCATTATTTCTGTCTGTTGGTTTTTTGTACACACTCGTTTGTATTTCGCCTTGTCCAATGTCAATCCATACGTCTAAAAAAGCAATAGATTTGCGGCTTATTGTATGAGTGAATTGAATTCGAGGATCGATCAGGTTTAGTGTACGTATGTTATTGATAAGTTCTGGTTCTGACTGATTCCAAATGAGGAAGATGTCGTCTATGAAGCGTTTGAAGAATATAAGACCTTCTTTCCATGTGGGGTCCCGGAGGATATAGTCATGTTCGAATTTTGCCATATACGTATTAGCGTATGCTGGTGCTCCTGGAAATCCCATAGATGTTCCATTTAGTTGTATGTAGAACTTTTCTTCCCAACAAAAGTAGCTGTTTTGTAAGCAAAACTCCAGTAGTTGTATAATGAAATGCTTAGGTATTTGTGTATTTTCTTGTTGCAATAAAGCCCATTCAACTGCTTCAATTCCGTTAGCATGTGGTATCGAAGTGTATAATGCTACTACATCAATAGTGCATAAAATCCAATTTTCTGTATTTAGGTGATTAAACATTTGTAAGTTTCTCAGGAAGTCCGTAGTATCTTCAATGTAAGTCTCCCAATTTTGAACAAATGACTGTAAGAATGTATCGATAAACCTGCCTGGTTTTTCAAATATTGAGTCGCATCCGGAGACGATAGGTCTAAATGGAGGATCCATCAAATTTTTGTGGATCTTTGGTAGTAGGTAAATTTTGGGTCTCCTTGGGAAGTCAGTCCAAAGGTATTTTTTGGTTGGTAGGTCAATCCAATTGAGTTCTTCCGCTTTATCCAACATGAGATTGAGATTGTTGGAAATTTCCTTTGTAGGGTCTTTATCAAGTTTTCCATAAGTGTCTTCGTTTGTGATGTGTTCGAGAACTTTCCTTTGGTAATGCTCGGAGTTCATGATTACTAATCCTCCCCCTTTATCTGCTTTTGATATTGTAATTGTTGGGTTTCTGGCGAGTCTGATTAAAACACTTTTTTCCGCTCTACTCAGATTGTTTGTTTTACTAGAATATTTTATCTTTTTTAGGTCTTGTTGTACCAATAGTTCAAATGTGTCCAGAGTTTTGTGGGACACTGGAGCAACAAAAGTGCTCTTTGGTTTGAAAATTGGGAGTGATACATCTGTAGTAGAGTTATCCGATGTGTCTTGGGGGCAAATGTTGGTGAAAAAGTTACGAAATCTCAAGATTCTCATGAATTTATATAGAGCTACTTCTGTCTCCAATTCTGTGCTGTTATAGGTGCTCACAAAGGACATGCCTTTGTTCAGTACTTTTTCCTCGAACGATGTTAGTTTTAGAGAAGAGATATTTATGATGAGGCTTTTGTTTGGCTCCTCAGGCCCTTTTTGCTTTTGTCTTTGTCCTTTTCCTCTCCTTGTTTTTCGGTACCGCTGATTGTTTTGGTTTGACTCTTGTCTGGGGGTCTCCCTTGCTCTCTGCTGGAGTCCAAAAAAGAAGATGAAGAACCTGAAGTGCTAGGTGTTGCACCTGACGAACTTTCTGTTGGTGGTTTGGTCGTAGATTTTGAACTGGCGCTGCCTGTAAATGAAGCTCTCTGAGTATCAATGTCTGAATCGGATACAACACTTTCCTCTGAGGATGCTTGGGTGGTTTTTTTGGTGGTAAATCTTCGTTGTGTGTATACATCGGCCCAAGTATAAACTTCATTCATCTTATAATCAATTGTATCTCTCTTAAATTTTCGCAATTTGGTTTCTTGTAACTCTTTTCCATATTTCTCTAGTTTAAGGTTGAGACTTTCTAGGAATTGTCCCCATGGTTCAACTTCCATTCTTGTTGATAATTCAGTTTTTAAAGTGTTTATTTCTTCTTCTAAATCCCGAATTGTTTTGGACAGTTCCTCAATTATCAGCAGTATCAGATCCAGAGAACATTTATTTAAAATGGAGTACCATTTTTCCATGAATTGTGGGTTGTTTTGAAGCCTGAAAAGCATTGGACGTATTGATAGTCTTAAACCACGCGGGATCCGTTTGACTCGATGGTATTGTATAAGTGTAGAAGCGTGTAAACGTTGGTTCAATTCTCTTCTGGTGAGGTATTCCAGTTGGCGTAATTGTTGTGTGACTGATCCGCTCTGTGCGTCAAATGATTTTGTCTCCTTAATTAAGTTGTAAATTTCATTTGCGTCTTCTGTTGTGTAAACTTTAGTTGTGGCTCGATTTTCAGTAATACTGGAGATAGATTCGAAAGACATTTTTATGCGGTGCAGTCCACCAAAGTCGCAAAAGTGAAAACGTTGAAAATGGGTGGTGGGCGCACTCGTTTTTTAGGAGATAAACTGAGATTATGACGGTAGGCGTGCAATATTGCCTTATGCTTGCGTGGCACGTGGTATGAAGGAAAGGGGGTGGCCTAGTATAAAATTTACCAGGACTGCAATATGCACAGCTATAAAATTGTTTCAACATTTAATTCATTTCACTTCAAAATAAACAATGATCATATGCAATTTTATCATGTGAGCTTCCACGATATACATGATCATTCAATGTGTATACATTTATACAGTAATAAACGCAAGTTACTAATGAAATAATTTTTCAAACACCCAATGCATTTCGGGACATTTGTGGTCCCTTCTTCAGGGGTAAGCTGTTGGAGAAGAAAGGAGAGTGTATGTCAGAATCTGCACGGTGCGTGAACAGAATGTCGTGTTTTTTAATTTAATAATGAGGTATACGATACCTTTCAGTAGTTCACATGAGTTACATGTTTGTATTCTGTGGAGAGAGTTCAAGACAATGAAAGTATAAGAACAACTAATCTCTCTGTGAATTAATAATGATAAATAATGCAAGGAGCCCCGATTTCGTACCTGGACAGTTATGTCATTTTACACGATTCTCATGTTGCTAACGAGGAAGAATCTGCAGAAATAAAAACTCTATATTAACTACGTTGTGTGAAGCATTATGTCTGGATACACTCAATGCTTAAAGCCAAGCTCACCTTAATAACAACAGTTCAGGTGGCGGTGAAAACCGTTACTGGAGCAGTATGTTACTGATCTGAAAATAAAGGACGAACCTTACATTCCAGTCAAATTTTTAAGTGCAAACCCATAGAAATGGGGTCGTAAAGTGTAACGTCCTTACCGATTCGAAGAAACGTTCGTGATGAAGTATGTCTCGGTCGAAGTTGGTAGTTCATCAGTATCAGGTGAGTAAATAGTCGCGCTGTAAAGCGTGGACATAGAAACTAAAAAAAGACTACGAAGCACCATGATCGCGAAGAAAGATTCGAGCGTTACCTCTGCGCTCGATACAAATCTACGAAATCTATTCACCTTAAGTGCAGTATATAGATCATCTGGTTGAAAAATAGAATGTTATTAGAACCATCGAAAATGGTTCGAATAATTTTCAGAGTAGAATGAAGACGCGATGAAGCATGCTTAGTGTGCCCGGGTCGTATGTCAATAAAGTTCTAAAAAAAATGAAACCTGAACGAATGTTGTTGATGGATGTATATAAATTATGTGACCGCCAGAGTGTACCTGGCTTCATAAAATAGTGTGAGTGAGCGTAGTTTATACGCTGAATGTCAGCAACAGTATATCAATTTAAACATAATCAAATAATACATATGAATCATATGGTCAAACATAACGTCAACAAATATAAAACATGATCATAATCAAATATTACGTTTTATGGTCTATGTCTAAGGGAGTTCAGAAAAAAAGGACCAGTGTGTGGGGAAATATATGTGCGTGTAATGTCAGGTAGGAAATAAACGTGGGTTGAATGCATTATAGGTTAAAGTGCTTTCATATTGAGTCGGGGTCCCAGGGTGGAGTACAAGTATCAGATATGAATATTCTTTTAAAGAAAGCAAGCCATCTCAAATTTGTCGTTGAGTCCGTGCGGAGTAAGAGTTTTAAGCTTCTTAATCCAGAATGCCTCTCTTTGTAAAAGATACTTTGAATTGTCGCGATCTGTGTGTTTTGGTACTTCTTCGATGATCTGAAATTTCAGTTGGGCAATTTGGTGCCGTGATTCCTCCCAGTGTGTCGCTAAGCTAGACGTCGTGCTTTTGGTGCGTATTTTGCTTTTATGTTCCGTCAATCTGATTTTCATTTTCCTCTCTGTTTTACCGACGTATAGTAGCCCACAAGGGCATTTTATTGTGTAAATAACATTTTCTGAGTTACATGTTGTGTTGCTGTGAATTTTAATTTTTTGACCCGTGGATGGATGCAATAAAGTATCACCTGTTATTACATTGTTGCAATGTGTGCAGTTCCAGCATTTCTGTGTGCCTTTACTTGGTTCAAGAGACCTTATTGGTTTTTGTTTTTTGGATAATAATTCTTTCAAGTTTTGGGCTCTTGTGAAGGCGAATAGTGGTTTCTCTTTGAAGAGATCTTTGAAGTCCGTTTCCAATTGGAGTAAGTTCCAGTGCTTGTTGATAGTTTGTTTAATCTTCCTGGATGCTGTGGAGTATTTAGAGACAAAAACTGTACGTGTGCTCGTGTCTTTTGGAACTTTCTTCAGCAACTCTTCACGTGGTCGGGTCTTGACTTTGTTTAGTTGTTCTAAAACAAGTTTCTCAGGATATCCTCTGTCTGTATAGTTCGTTATTTGTTGATGCCATGTGGATTCACATGCCATATCTGTAGAAGAAATTCTTCTCGTTCGCAAAAATTGGGACACTGGTAGATTCCGGATCAACGAAGGAGGATGGAAACTGCTGAAAAGCAGAGCATTATTTCTGTCTGTTGGTTTTTTGTACACACTCGTTTGTATTTCGCCTTGTCCAATGTCAATCCATACGTCTAAAAAAGCAATAGATTTGCGGCTTATTGTATGAGTGAATTGAATTCGAGGATCGATCAGGTTTAGTGTACGTATGTTATTGATAAGTTCTGGTTCTGACTGATTCCAAATGAGGAAGATGTCGTCTATGAAGCGTTTGAAGAATATAAGACCTTCTTTCCATGTGGGGTCCCGGAGGATATAGTCATGTTCGAATTTTGCCATATACGTATTAGCGTATGCTGGTGCTCCTGGAAATCCCATAGATGTTCCATTTAGTTGTATGTAGAACTTTTCTTCCCAACAAAAGTAGCTGTTTTGTAAGCAAAACTCCAGTAGTTGTATAATGAAATGCTTAGGTATTTGTGTATTTTCTTGTTGCAATAAAGCCCATTCAACTGCTTCAATTCCGTTAGCATGTGGTATCGAAGTGTATAATGCTACTACATCAATAGTGCATAAAATCCAATTTTCTGTATTTAGGTGATTAAACATTTGTAAGTTTCTCAGGAAGTCCGTAGTATCTTCAATGTAAGTCTCCCAATTTTGAACAAATGACTGTAAGAATGTATCGATAAACCTGCCTGGTTTTTCAAATATTGAGTCGCATCCGGAGACGATAGGTCTAAATGGAGGATCCATCAAATTTTTGTGGATCTTTGGTAGTAGGTAAATTTTGGGTCTCCTTGGGAAGTCAGTCCAAAGGTATTTTTTGGTTGGTAGGTCAATCCAATTGAGTTCTTCCGCTTTATCCAACATGAGATTGAGATTGTTGGAAATTTCATTTGTAGGGTCTTTATCAAGTTTTCCATAAGTGTCTTCGTTTGTGATGTGTTCGAGAACTTTCCTTTGGTAATGCTCGGAGTTCATGATTACTAATCCTCCCCCTTTATCTGCTTTTGATATTGTAATTGTTGGGTTTCTGGCGAGTCTGATTAAAACACTTTTTTCCGCTCTACTCAGATTGTTTGTTTTACTAGAATATTTTATCTTTTTTAGGTCTTGTTGTACCAATAGTTCAAATGTGTCCAGAGTTTTGTGGGACACTGGAGCAACAAAAGTGCTCTTTGGTTTGAAAATTGGGAGTGATACATCTGTAGTAGAGTTATCCGATGTGTCTTGGGGGCAAATGTTGGTGAAAAAGTTACGAAATCTCAAGATTCTCATGAATTTATATAGAGCTACTTCTGTCTCCAATTCTGTGCTGTTATAGGTGCTCACAAAGGACATGCCTTTGTTCAGTACTTTTTCCTCGAACGATGTTAGTTTTAGAGAAGAGATATTTATGATGAGGCTTTTGTTTGGCTCCTCAGGCCCTTTTTGCTTTTGTCTTTGTCCTTTTCCTCTCCTTGTTTTTCGGTACCGCTGATTGTTTTGGTTTGACTCTTGTCTGGGGGTCTCCCTTGCTCTCTGCTGGAGTCCAAAAAAGAAGATGAAGAACCTGAAGTGCTAGGTGTTGCACCTGACGAACTTTCTGTTGGTGGTTTGGTCGTAGATTTTGAACTGGCGCTGCCTGTAAATGAAGCTCTCTGAGTATCAATGTCTGAATCGGATACAACACTTTCCTCTGAGGATGCTTGGGTGGTTTTTTTGGTGGTAAATCTTCGTTGTGTGTATACATCGGCCCAAGTATAAACTTCATTCAGCTTATAATCAATTGTATCTCTCTTAAATTTTCGCAATTTGGTTTCTTGTAACTCTTTTCCATATTTCTCTAGTTTAAGGTTGAGACTTTCTAGGAATTGTCCCCATGGTTCAACTTCCATTCTTGTTGATAATTCAGTTTTTAAAGTGTTTATTTCTTCTTCTAAATCCCGAATTGTTTTGGACAGTTCCTCAATTATCAGCAGTATCAGATCCAGAGAACATTTATTTAAAATGGAGTACCATTTTTCCATGAATTGTGGGTTGTTTTGAAGCCTGAAAAGCATTGGACGTATTGATAGTCTTAAACCACGCGGGATCCGTTTGACTCGATGGTATTGTATAAGTGTAGAAGCGTGTAAACGTTGGTTCAATTCTCTTCTGGTGAGGTATTCCAGTTGGCGTAATTGTTGTGTGACTGATCCGCTCTGTGCGTCAAATGATTTTGTCTCCTTAATTAAGTTGTAAATTTCATTTGCGTCTTCTGTTGTGTAAACTTTAGTTGTGGCTCGATTTTCAGTAATACTGGAGATAGATTCGAAAGACATTTTTATGCGGTGCAGTCCACCAAAGTCGCAAAAGTGAAAACGTTGAAAATGGGTGGTGGGCGCACTCGTTTTTTAGGAGATAAACTGAGATTATGACGGTAGGCGTGCAATATTGCCTTATGCTTGCGTGGCACGTGGTATGAAGGAAAGGGGGTGGCCTAGTATAAAATTTACCAGGACTGCAATATGCACAGCTATAAAATTGTTTCAACATTTAATTCATTTCACTTCAAAATAAACAATGATCATATGCAATTTTATCATGTGAGCTTCCACGATATACATGATCATTCAATGTGTATACATTTATACAGTAATAAACGCAAGTTACTAATGAAATAATTTTTCAAACACCCAATGCATTTCGGGACATTTGTGGTCCCTTCTTCAGGGGTAAGCTGTTGGAGAAGAAAGGAGAGTGTATGTCAGAATCTGCACGGTGCGTGAACAGAATGTCGTGTTTTTTAATTTAATAATGAGGTATACGATACCTTTCAGTAGTTCACATGAGTTACATGTTTGTATTCTGTGGAGAGAGTTCAAGACAATGAAAGTATAAGAACAACTAATCTCTCTGTGAATTAATAATGATAAATAATGCAAGGAGCCCCGATTTCGTACCTGGACAGTTATGTCATTTTACACGATTCTCATGTTGCTAACGAGGAAGAATCTGCAGAAATAAAAACTCTATATTAACTACGTTGTGTGAAGCATTATGTCTGGATACACTCAATGCTTAAAGCCAAGCTCACCTTAATAACAACAGTTCAGGTGGCGGTGAAAACCGTTACTGGAGCAGTATGTTACTGATCTGAAAATAAAGGACGAACCTTACATTCCAGTCAAATTTTTAAGTGCAAACCCATAGAAATGGGGTCGTAAAGTGTAACGTCCTTACCGATTCGAAGAAACGTTCGTGATGAAGTATGTCTCGGTCGAAGTTGGTAGTTCATCAGTATCAGGTGAGTAAATAGTCGCGCTGTAAAGCGTGGACATAGAAACTAAAAAAAGACTACGAAGCACCATGATCGCGAAGAAAGATTCGAGCGTTACCTCTGCGCTCGATACAAATCTACGAAATCTATTCACCTTAAGTGCAGTATATAGATCATCTGGTTGAAAAATAGAATGTTATTAGAACCATCGAAAATGGTTCGAATAATTTTCAGAGTAGAATGAAGACGCGATGAAGCATGCTTAGTGTGCCCGGGTCGTATGTCAATAAAGTTCTAAAAAAAATGAAACCTGAACGAATGTTGTTGATGGATGTATATAAATTATGTGACCGCCAGAGTGTACCTGGCTTCATAAAATAGTGTGAGTGAGCGTAGTTTATACGCTGAATGTCAGCAACAGTATATCAATTTAAACATAATCAAATAATACATATGAATCATATGGTCAAACATAACGTCAACAAATATAAAACATGATCATAATCAAATATTACGTTTTATGGTCTATGTCTAAGGGAGTTCAGAAAAAAAGGACCAGTGTGTGGGGAAATATATGTGCGTGTAATGTCAGGTAGGAAATAAACGTGGGTTGAATGCATTATAGGTTAAAGTGCTTTCATATTGAGTCGGGGTCCCAGGGTGGAGTACAAGTATCAGATATGAATATTCTTTTAAAGAAAGCAAGCCATCTCAAATTTGTCGTTGAGTCCGTGCGGAGTAAGAGTTTTAAGCTTCTTAATCCAGAATGCCTCTCTTTGTAAAAGATACTTTGAATTGTCGCGATCTGTGTGTTTTGGTACTTCTTCGATGATCTGAAATTTCAGTTGGGCAATTTGGTGCCGTGATTCCTCCCAGTGTGTCGCTAAGCTAGACGTCGTGCTTTTGGTGCGTATTTTGCTTTTATGTTCCGTCAATCTGATTTTCATTTTCCTCTCTGTTTTACCGACGTATAGTAGCCCACAAGGGCATTTTATTGTGTAAATAACATTTTCTGAGTTACATGTTGTGTTGCTGTGAATTTTAATTTTTTGACCCGTGGATGGATGCAATAAAGTATCACCTGTTATTACATTGTTGCAATGTGTGCAGTTCCAGCATTTCTGTGTGCCTTTACTTGGTTCAAGAGACCTTATTGGTTTTTGTTTTTTGGATAATAATTCTTTCAAGTTTTGGGCTCTTGTGAAGGCGAATAGTGGTTTCTCTTTGAAGAGATCTTTGAAGTCCGTTTCCAATTGGAGTAAGTTCCAGTGCTTGTTGATAGTTTGTTTAATCTTCCTGGATGCTGTGGAGTATTTAGAGACAAAAACTGTACGTGTGCTCGTGTCTTTTGGAACTTTCTTCAGCAACTCTTCACGTGGTCGGGTCTTGACTTTGTTTAGTTGTTCTAAAACAAGTTTCTCAGGATATCCTCTGTCTGTATAGTTCGTTATTTGTTGATGCCATGTGGATTCACATGCCATATCTGTAGAAGAAATTCTTCTCGTTCGCAAAAATTGGGACACTGGTAGATTCCGGATCAACGAAGGAGGATGGAAACTGCTGAAAAGCAGAGCATTATTTCTGTCTGTTGGTTTTTTGTACACACTCGTTTGTATTTCGCCTTGTCCAATGTCAATCCATACGTCTAAAAAAGCAATAGATTTGCGGCTTATTGTATGAGTGAATTGAATTCGAGGATCGATCAGGTTTAGTGTACGTATGTTATTGATAAGTTCTGGTTCTGACTGATTCCAAATGAGGAAGATGTCGTCTATGAAGCGTTTGAAGAATATAAGACCTTCTTTCCATGTGGGGTCCCGGAGGATATAGTCATGTTCGAATTTTGCCATATACGTATTAGCGTATGCTGGTGCTCCTGGAAATCCCATAGATGTTCCATTTAGTTGTATGTAGAACTTTTCTTCCCAACAAAAGTAGCTGTTTTGTAAGCAAAACTCCAGTAGTTGTATAATGAAATGCTTAGGTATTTGTGTATTTTCTTGTTGCAATAAAGCCCATTCAACTGCTTCAATTCCGTTAGCATGTGGTATCGAAGTGTATAATGCTACTACATCAATAGTGCATAAAATCCAATTTTCTGTATTTAGGTGATTAAACATTTGTAAGTTTCTCAGGAAGTCCGTAGTATCTTCAATGTAAGTCTCCCAATTTTGAACAAATGACTGTAAGAATGTATCGATAAACCTGCCTGGTTTTTCAAATATTGAGTCGCATCCGGAGACGATAGGTCTAAATGGAGGATCCATCAAATTTTTGTGGATCTTTGGTAGTAGGTAAATTTTGGGTCTCCTTGGGAAGTCAGTCCAAAGGTATTTTTTGGTTGGTAGGTCAATCCAATTGAGTTCTTCCGCTTTATCCAACATGAGATTGAGATTGTTGGAAATTTCCTTTGTAGGGTCTTTATCAAGTTTTCCATAAGTGTCTTCGTTTGTGATGTGTTCGAGAACTTTCCTTTGGTAATGCTCGGAGTTCATGATTACTAATCCTCCCCCTTTATCTGCTTTTGATATTGTAATTGTTGGGTTTCTGGCGAGTCTGATTAAAACACTTTTTTCCGCTCTACTCAGATTGTTTGTTTTACTAGAATATTTTATCTTTTTTAGGTCTTGTTGTACCAATAGTTCAAATGTGTCCAGAGTTTTGTGGGACACTGGAGCAACAAAAGTGCTCTTTGGTTTGAAAATTGGGAGTGATACATCTGTAGTAGAGTTATCCGATGTGTCTTGGGGGCAAATGTTGGTGAAAAAGTTACGAAGTCTCAAGATTCTCATGAATTTATATAGAGCTACTTCTGTCTCCAATTCTGTGCTGTTATAGGTGCTCACAAAGGACATGCCTTTGTTCAGTACTTTTTCCTCGAACGATGTTAGTTTTAGAGAAGAGATATTTATGATGAGGCTTTTGTTTGGCTCCTCAGGCCCTTTTTGCTTTTGTCTTTGTCCTTTTCCTCTCCTTGTTTTTCGGTACCGCTGATTGTTTTGGTTTGACTCTTGTCTGGGGGTCTCCCTTGCTCTCTGCTGGAGTCCAAAAAAGAAGATGAAGAACCTGAAGTGCTAGGTGTTGCACCTGACGAACTTTCTGTTGGTGGTTTGGTCGTAGATTTTGAACTGGCGCTGCCTGTAAATGAAGCTCTCTGAGTATCAATGTCTGAATCGGATACAACACTTTCCTCTGAGGATGCTTGGGTGGTTTTTTTGGTGGTAAATCTTCGTTGTGTGTATACATCGGCCCAAGTATAAACTTCATTCAGCTTATAATCAATTGTATCTCTCTTAAATTTTCGCAATTTGGTTTCTTGTAACTCTTTTCCATATTTCTCTAGTTTAAGGTTGAGACTTTCTAGGAATTGTCCCCATGGTTCAACTTCCATTCTTGTTGATAATTCAGTTTTTAAAGTGTTTATTTCTTCTTCTAAATCCCGAATTGTTTTGGACAGTTCCTCAATTATCAGCAGTATCAGATCCAGAGAACATTTATTTAAAATGGAGTACCATTTTTCCATGAATTGTGGGTTGTTTTGAAGCCTGAAAAGCATTGGACGTATTGATAGTCTTAAACCACGCGGGATTCGTTTGACTCGATGGTATTGTATAAGTGTAGAAGCGTGTAAACGTTGGTTCAATTCTCTTCTGGTGAGGTATTCCAGTTGGCGTAATTGTTGTGTGACTGATCCGCTCTGTGCGTCAAATGATTTTGTCTCCTTAATTAAGTTGTAAATTTCATTTGCGTCTTCTGTTGTGTAAACTTTAGTTGTGGCTCGATTTTCAGTAATACTGGAGATAGATTCGAAAGACATTTTTATGCGGTGCAGTCCACCAAAGTCGCAAAAGTGAAAACGTTGAAAATGGGTGGTGGGCGCACTCGTTTTTTAGGAGATAAACTGAGATTATGACGGTAGGCGTGCAATATTGCCTTATGCTTGTGTGGCACGTGGTATGAAGGAAAGGGGGTGGCCTAGTATAAAATTTACCAGGACTGCAATATGCACAGCTATAAAATTGTTTCAACATTTAATTCATTTCACTTCAAAATAAACAATGATCATATGCAATTTTATCATGTGAGCTTCCACGATATACATGATCATTCAATGTGTATACATTTATACAGTAATAAACGCAAGTTACTAATGAAATAATTTTTCAAACACCCAATGCATTTCGGGACATTTGTGGTCCCTTCTTCAGGGGTAAGCTGTTGGAGAAGAAAGGAGAGTGTATGTCAGAATCTGCACGGTGCGTGAACAGAATGTCGTGTTTTTTAATTTAATAATGAGGTATACGATACCTTTCAGTAGTTCACATGAGTTACATGTTTGTATTCTGTGGAGAGAGTTCAAGACAATGAAAGTATAAGAACAACTAATCTCTCTGTGAATTAATAATGATAAATAATGCAAGGAGCCCCGATTTCGTACCTGGACAGTTATGTCATTTTACACGATTCTCATGTTGCTAACGAGGAAGAATCTGCAGAAATAAAAACTCTATATTAACTACGTTGTGTGAAGCATTATGTCTGGATACACTCAATGCTTAAAGCCAAGCTCACCTTAATAACAACAGTTCAGGTGGCGGTGAAAACCGTTACTGGAGCAGTATGTTACTGATCTGAAAATAAAGGACGAACCTTACATTCCAGTCAAATTTTTAAGTGCAAACCCATAGAAATGGGGTCGTAAAGTGTAACGTCCTTACCGATTCGAAGAAACGTTCGTGATGAAGTATGTCTCGGTCGAAGTTGGTAGTTCATCAGTATCAGGTGAGTAAATAGTCGCGCTGTAAAGCGTGGACATAGAAACTAAAATAAGTGGCTTAGGTGTGGAAGAAACAGACACAAATTTGCTACTATCACAATGAAAGTACCAACTAGGAGCAGGGTAAATGGTGACGTGACTTTAATTTCCTGACTGCTCAACTAAGATAAGATGATGGGAGAGATGGGAGCGAGAGTGTTTCAAAAGATTTAGTAAAAACTTCCAAAACGATTTAGACTCTAATGAGTGAAAGCGGATCATGAGCTCTAGTAGACCTGGTATGTAGCTACGGTCTAGTGATTGGTGCTTGTGGGATGGTTTCGAGTGCGCTTGTTGTCATGTAGTGGAAGGGAGGTAGCAAATTTTTGTGTTAGACTTACGCAGTTGGGAATACAGTGGCAGCTCCTCTACTAAGGAAGAGGAGCGTCGCCCCACTTCTTTGCCGTAGTGTAAATAAAGGATACATAAAATGATAATAACTCAATGTTATTGTCAATTTATTTTTCCTGCTAAAGCAGCTTGGTGGGGAGTGGCTGCTCTGCTCAAAGTGGTGGTGGGCAATCTGTAAGTGTGCATGAATGTTTGACCGGCTGTCTTGGGCGGGCAAAACAGTCATGTGCACTTTGCATGTTCTCCACTCAGGCTGCATTACAGCCTGAGTTTAGAACATGCCCAGGCTTCCAGTCCCCATCTGAGTGCGGAACCACGGTGCTCAGACCAATCACAATGCTGCATTGCAGCATTGTGATCGGCTTAGGGGAGCCTGAGTGCTTCCTGTTCCGGCCCGACGTGGAGGAAAGATGGAGGAGTGACGCAGCGATCAAGTAAGTTTCTTTTTCTTTTATTTACACCCCCTTACAGCCGTCCCCTGCCTTGCCATCCCTGATTTGTGCCGGTTGCCATTGTCCAAATATGTTTTTTTTAATGTTGGAGTTTTCTTAACACTGCATGCCACATCAGAGTGCAAGATTTAGTAAAGGACAGGAAGGTAGTAAAATTTAGGTCTGGGTGGAACTCGCTGAATTTAACTCCACGGAATTCCGTGGAGTTACATAAAAACTCCACGAGATTCTGTGGAGTAACACCAACAGGCAGAAAATGCACATTGTGATCTGCATGCTTGGATTCTAGCACCGGTAGTGCATTTACAACTGAAAAATCTGTGCAAATGGCACCACACTATTTTCAAGTTGATTTTGCTGCCACTCGAGTAGAAAATCTATGTGGGAAGCAGCCCTCTGACCGAGCCCACCCTCATTCCTAAAATCTCACAGGAAGTCCTCCTAGCGACCAAAAATCACAATAGGGAATGCTAAATCTCGCTCATGCTTGCTAGCTTGCATTCTGAAGCCTTGTATTGTTATACGAACCAGAAATAAATTTGGATTGGCCGATTTTGCCGGGAACTCCGCATTACAAGAGTAACACGGAGCCTCCAAATTTCTCCAGTTCTGACTGCAGATTTAGATTTCCACCTGGGCCTAGTAAAAATACAACTTTCACAGGAAGTTAGAAAAAAGCAGAACGAAAGAAGAGATTGCCTTATCATCATTTCTCAGTCACTATCTCAAATATAGTGGGGATCTCAGTAAAATCCCATTTTCAGCAGCTCAGTATTCAGCATTATCATGAAGCAAATGTATTTTTGTTTGTCCTAGAGGCTTGTGATAAGGGCATTTTAGAGTCTGGGATCCTGAACCACTAGGAGCCCATTTTGGGCACTGTTATTACAATCCTGAGAATGGGAATACACTTGGCCCGCAACTTAAGCTTTACTCTTTCATTTTAATTCAAAGATAAGCATGAGCTTAAAAGCTGTAGTTTCCCTACTATATTATTTGCCACTTTCATAAATCAATAATGCCTTAAATTCCCATCTTGTCTACCCACTGCCATGATGTTTTGAAACCTGGGATACACCTTTCATAAAACTGTAGAATGAAATGTCCATAAAGTGCAATAGCAGATGTTGGTGGACAAAGCAAAACATGATCATATTCACCCAACTCACAAATCACTGTGCATAGCTTTTGCCCATGTGCAGCAGTGGATATTATGCCTGGTGGCAGGCAACTCACTGCAACTGACTTAACCCTGTGCAGCACATGGCCTTTGACTATGCACGGTGTGTGGTTGGTTGCAGTGTCAGGGTTGCCGTCAGGTCCTATACCCAACACCCCAGGGCTGCCTCCAGCTGAGAACACATGCGGGTGGCTTGCAGCCAGACCCAGCCCCTGAAACCCCAAATGACCAAACCACACCACATACTGCCTTTGGCTAGTCCAGACCTGTGCCTAACTCACTAGTGGCAGCAAACCTACCATTGCCAGCCAACCCCCCACAGGCAGCCATGGTGTGGTTGGTTGCAGGGTCTGTGCTGCCGTCAGGTCCTGCACCCAACACCCCAGGGCAGCTTTCAGGTGAGTACCACATGTGGATGGCTTGTAGCCAGAGCCAGCACCTAAAACCCCAAATGACCATACCACGCCACATATTGCCTTTGGCTAGTCCAGCCCTGTGCCCAACTCCCTAGTGGCAGCAAACTTACCATTGCCAGCCAACCCCCCCACAGGCAGCCAACTCCCCATGGACCCCACCACTCATTTCTATATTTGGAATATTTGTTTGCAGTACCACAGTACTCCTATGGTACCACTGCACAACGGACACTCCAAGATACAGTGGGATAATAGTGCATGCTTTACTTTGTAATGCTTGCACAATCCAAAGGTATACTGCAATATTCCTGCAGGGCCTCAAGGGAGGGCTGTGCTGGATCGATGTAGCGCAGCCAATGAACGATTTTATGTATGAAGATCTCATTGTGTTGCTTCTTGAGGACCTGCTCCTCCCAATAGCCCACATGCAAACATGCGTAGCTAGGAGAGAAGCAGGCCCCCATAGCAACACCCTGTATCTGCTTGTAGATCTCTTTACCAAACAAAAAATAATTGTTATTCAGACACCATGTAATAAGGGCAATTAAGATCTTATTATGTTGATGATATTCACATGGCCTGGACTCTAAAAAATGATTAACAGCAATCATACCAGTTGAATGTTCTATGCTGGTGTACAATGATTCGATATCTAATGTTATTAAGATCAGATTATCCGTCCAAACAATATCATTGAGTTTTTTCAGGAAGTCACCAGTGTCTTTGACATATGAGGGCAACGATTTTACCAACTCTTGTAAAAAGTAGTCCACATACTCCCCCACATGTTCTGCCATGCTGTTAATAGCAGAAATTATGGGGTGACCCGGAATTGGTGTGACTTTTTTGTGGACTTTCGGTAAGAGATATAGGAAGGGAAGGACAGGATATTCATTGAACATATATTGATACTCTTCTGTAGTAATCAATCCTTCACACTTCCAATATTGTAGCTCTTTTTTTATAGAGTCCTTTGCTTTGTTGTATTCCCTCATAGTAGTTCGTTATTAAGTTGTCGCATAGCTTCTAGAACATAATCTTTTTTAGGCCACAGTACAATGTTACCACCGTTATCTGATTTTTTGATCACAATTTCTAGATCTTTACTCAATTTATTCATCAGATTCTGATATTGTATTTTATTGCGCTGCATCTTGCATTTTTTATAATTGACTTGGCGGTGTAGTTTTTTTATGTCCTCTGTGACGCGTTCATGGAAGATGTTAACTGCGTCTTTAGGCATCATTGGTAAGAATGTGGATTTTGGATTGTAGGGACTTTCGCCGGCTACTTTTTGAAGTAAATCTATTTTTTGTAACCTCTGTTGAGTGGAATCTACAGATTCTTTCTGTTGGCTGTTTGTACTAGACTCATTGCTTAAGTCATGCATGGTTAGGAGTGTCTGTATATCTGATACTTGTAATTTGGGTGGATCTTTAGGTTCAGAAAGTTGTGCCACTTTAGCTTTTTCAAGTCCTGTTTTTATAGTAAAGAACTTTTTGAGTTTCAATTTACATATAAAACAAAACATATCCACCCTAGTGTTCGCATAATTAAAGTTACTTTCTGGACAGAAATTAAGTCCTAGAGCGAGCAGTTGCTCTTCAGCCTTGGTTAGTGTGGTCGTTGACAAATTAATGATGGTTTTTTCATTATCAGTGGTTATTGCTTGCGCCATTGATCCCTTTTCTTCTTTTCTTTTGGCTTCATGTTGCCACCTACGGCGCCGCGCTCTTCTAGCTGTGTTCCGCCTTTTTCTATTGGATTCTTTTCGTTTCTCGGTCTCAATGTTTGTCTCCGTTCCTCCACTAAAAAATCAATCTCTTCTCCAAGGCTCAGAATTGTATTGTTTGTTATGCTTGCAACATTTGATCCCTCCATGCTTGAGTCACTTGTTATGGATTCAGTATTCGTACTTGGAGCATTTACATCATTTGATATTGTTTGCACGTTACTTGTAACATTCGATTTTGCCTTTCCACTGAATTTAAATTTTTTAGCATTTTCAGATTTTCGGGCAAAAGTGTAGATTTGGCCTAATTCATAATCTGCCTGGTCTTGTGCAAACTTATGTACTTTTCTCACTTTTATTTTGTCTTCATGTTTCTTTAACCGTTCACCTATTTCATCTCGTTTTGCCGCAATGAAATCTTTTTTATCGGATTTACTCAGTTCTTTATTGATGTTTGCAATGTCCATTAGTAGCATTTAGCGATCAATCTCGGCATATTTAATTAAAATATGGACCAGGTTCATGGAAGCTACTAGATTACTCTCACCCCACTCCTTAAGCATCTGGGGATTGGGGTTATCAAGACTTGGAGCAAGCATTATCCTAAGTCCCCGCGGTACTCTGTTAACTTCCACATACTTCGTTAAAGATTTATGCTCCCACCACTTCATGATCTCGTTTTTCATTTTCTTTTCCAGATCTTTTAAAAGGAATTTAACATCATTATCTGTATTGGTTTCAGCCACTTTTGTGTTGGGCGTATTGGTATTAACTTTAGGTAAATTGTTAAAAAGCTCATCCGCTGCTGCTTCCCGTTCACGTACTGCGTCTGCGGACATTTTTTGAGGATATTTATATGAATTCTAAGCTTCGCAATGCGCGGGCTTATCGGTTAATCTGCCGAAAAATCCTTTCTCCCCACCTACATGTGTGCCGTCTCACTCACCAGCATTGAAGAAGTTCCTTCGTGAGTCCTCCGACCTGACCGATGGCGTCCTCTCGCGGGTGTATGCTCTTCCGGCTCGTAGGGGGTTGCAGCCAATTTTCCTTTCCGGATTCCAAGCAACGTTAGGTTGTGGGCTGCTACCAACTTCTAGGGAGGGGTCCGTTTACCGGAAGCAACCAAACTTCTGTATATTGATGCATACAAACAACTCCCAGCACTTCCTCTCGGCGATATATATATATCTTCAGGGAACATTTATTTCTACCTTTTATTCAAATACAACCTAAACTACTCAAACATTAGACATTCGAAAGTTATAGTTGGAACTTTAATTTATAGTTTACAGATCACCTGGAATTAAGTAGAGTAGAGTGATATGTGGTACAGTGGAGTGGCTTACAATGCAATAGGGTACACTGGAATAGAGTACACTGGAGTGGTGAAGAGTGGGGTGCCGTAGAGTGGAGTGTTGTACAGTGGAATGCAGTACGATGGAGTAGCATATAGTGGAGTGGCATAAAGTGGAGTAGTGTAGAGAAGAGTTTGCACACTGGAGTGGCATACAGTAGAATGGCGTTCATTGGAGTGGCGAAGAGTGGAGTGGCATAGAGTGCAGTTTGATAAAGTGTATTAGCATACATTGAACTAGTGTACAGTACAGTGGTTTACATTTACAGTAGAGTCAAGTGTGGTCGAGTGGAGCACAATGTAGAGTGGAGTGTCAAAGAGTGGAATAGCGTATAGTGGAGTGATGTAGAGTGAAGTAGCATAGAGTGTAGTGGGTAGACTGGAGTCGCATACAGTAGAACAGCACACAGTGGAATACTGCAGTGGGTACTAGCATACAGTGCATTGGCTTAGACTCTAGTGCCATAGAGTAGAGTGGCATAGAGTGGAGTGATGTAGAGTAGAGTTGAGTAGTCTATAGTGGTGTAGAGTGCAGTTGCGTACAGTAGAGTGGTGTACAGTTAAATACTGTATATAAGAGTGGCATAGAGTGGCGGTGTAGAGTGGTGTTGATTAGACTGGAATACCATACAGTAAAACTCTGTACAGTGGATTTGCACACAATGGAATAGTGTAGAGTGGATTGGTGCACAGTGTTCTGGTGTAGAGTGGCACACAGTGGAGTGACATAGAGTAGAGTAGCATAGAGTATAGTGTTGTAGAGTGGAGTTGCGATTAGTGGAATAGAGTACAGTGGAATAGCGTACAGGGGAGTAGCACACAGTGGAGTGGCATAGACTGGCCTGCCATAGAATTGAGTGACGTACAGTATAACAGCGTAGAGTAGAGGGGTGTAGAATGGAGTGGTGTAGAGAGTGGAGTGAAGTAGATTGGAGTGGCATACAGTATAATAACATAGAGTAGAGTGGTGTAGAGTGTAGGGGGGCATAGTGGAATGATGTAGATTGGAGTGGCATAGAATGCAATAGCGTAGAGTGTAGTGGCATAGAGTGGAGTGGTGCAGAGTGAGGTGTGTTAATTGAAACAAATGTAGTGTGAAAATGTGTGAAAGGATGTAGATGTAATGTGATAGAAATATACATTATGAGGTGGACATTTTAATTTTTATTAGTATGTGTGAATAGTGTAAGTAATGTTAAAGCTATGTCTTAAAAAAGTTAGTTATAGATTGTGCCATGGTATCATGTGGCAGGTTTGCGGTATCCTGCGGTATATGCGTAGGAGAAGTCAGTATGTGATTGGCTAATGTCTGAGTTTACCAGTTTTGCTGCATTTTGCAGTGTGCATTTTGTTGCATTCTTTGATATAGGTAAGTATTAGGTATTGTTGTTCTTCACTACCTACTGCCACTTTATTTAAGTAGAAAGAGGTAAAGAATTGTATTTATGATTTTCTTTATATTTTATAGTAGTCTAGAATTGCACAATTGTTGTAAGTAGTGCAGTCATTTTTAAGTATTAGTGTGCTACTCTGTAGACTTTTCTGTGCATATTTATATTTGATAACAATAGAAAATACACTGTACTACACCAGATATGTAAAATATGGTGTATTACAGTGTACTTTTATTTTTTAACATATTTATTTGGTTTTAGTTTATTACTGAAGCAGTATGTAGAATATATAGAATATATAGAAACTTGTAAATATTTTTTCCTAACTATTACCACTTTACTAAAGTGGTGATATGTAGTGGAAAACGCCAAACCTACTTCTTACCTAGATCTTAAGGAATAATTCAGAACACAGGCAAACTGTGCCTAAAAGCAACATGACAGCCTGTACTTTTTTTAATGACTTGTCATTGCTATGTACCACAGTAGTTCTGCTAAATACTGTGAACTTATATAGCAACAACAGATATCACAAAGTTAAAATGCCTTATACCTTAAAAAATACTTATACTTATATCCAGTATCCCCAAAGGATCATCAGCACATCATTATGTATAATCCTGCAAAATTTCATATAAGTCCGTTCAGTCCTTTTGGAACTATGTTCAATACAAAATTCTATGTAAAATGCATTGGGGTCAAAACTTGTTTTGGGGGCCCCTTTTTTGTGAACTTCTAGGCCAATCACTGCGAAACTTTGCATTTTCTGCTAATGTACAAGGAATAATAGGTCTGCAAAGTTTAGTGGAGAGTCGTCAAATAGGTGCAAAGTTATTAAGTGGCAAAATTCAGATGAATTCCTATCCCTGGTAACCCCAACTTTAAACATATTGACTGAAAAACCAAAGGTTACAGGTATGTTATAGTTAGGCTCAGATTTCACATGTACAAAACCAGTGACATTCAGCAGTTATAGATACTTGAGCTAACTATAACTTATACTCCCAATGCACTGCTTATGACATATTACGTTACTCATGACATTACTGATGACATCAATGAAGACATCTCAAATGATATTACTGATGACATCATCCAGTTAGTGTGTTTTGTAATTGTTTCTGAAACTTAAATATATTTACTAATCTCCAGCATAAATTAAATTACTCTTCTTTCTGTACTACTTATGAGTGATATAGTTTCTAACATATGTCATCTAAGTGACTTTGTGAGTGTCTATATCAGTGTGTGAGTGGGTGACTGAGTGGCTGTGTGATTGTGTGAGTGTTTGTGTGAGTGTCTGTATGGATCTGCCACTGGGTGTGTGAGTGGCTGTATAGTTCTGGCAGTGGGTGTATGGGTATGTGAATGGGTTTGTGAGTGCTTTTCTGGGTGTGCGATTGCATGTGTGAGTGGTTGTATGGGTATGTGAGAGGTTGAATGAGTGTGAGTGGGTGTATTGGTGTGTGAGTGGGTGTGTGAATGCTTGTGCCATGTGTGAGTGGGTTTGTGAGTGGTTGTTTGGGTGTTTAAGTGGGTGTGTGAGTGCTTGCAGGGGTGTGTGAGTCGTTGTATGGATCTGTAATTGGATGTGTGAATAGTTGTATAAGTGGTCGTATGGGTGTGAGACTGGTTGTGTGGGTTTGTGAGAGGGTGTGTGAGTGGTTCTTTGGATGTCATCAGTGATGTTATTTGAAATGTCATTAGCGATGAAACTGACCATGTCACAAATTATGTAATATGTGAGGTCATAAGCAGTGCATTGCTGGGGTGTAAGTTATATAACTGCTGAAATTCGGTGGTTTTGTACAAGTGAAACCTGTGCCTAACTATAACTTCCCTGTAACATTTGGTTGTTTCAGGGAATTTCTAAGGTTTTTTTAATTCTATTTCCTAACTATAATGTCTCTGTAACCTTAGTTTTTTTGTGAACTTCTAAGATTTTTTTTTAAATAATTCATAACTGTAACCTGTAACATTTGAGAGTTGGTGTGTGAGTGGCTGAATGGTGGACTAAGTGGCTGTGTGAGTAGCTGTATGTGTCTTTGGGTGGGTATGTTAGTGTTTTTATGGGTGTGTGAGTGGCTGTATGGGTGTGTGTGTCTGTGTTGATCTGTTAATATATGTGAGAGTTGCTGAATGGTTGTGTGAGTGGGTGTGTGAGTGTTTTTGTGGGTGAGTGAGTGGCTGTATGGGTATGTGAGGGGGTGTGAGAGTTGCTGAATGTTTGCGTGAGTGGGTGTCTAAATACATGTATGGGTGAGTCAGTAGCTGTGTGAGTGACTGGGCCAGAACAGAAGGCCACCTGCCCCTTTATCCAACAAGAGTCCACAGTATTGCACCAAATCTCTACCCAACCAGAGTATTTTCTAATGGTTGGTTAGTAAGTGATACCTCGTTGGGGAAATGTCTAGTGTATATTCTACACTATAGCTGCATAATGGATTACAAGGAACTGTCTCCAGTGAGCTTGTGTGCATGTAATTTCAGCAATGTGATTGTTCCTCGAGCGTCTTTGTCCACAAACCTGTGATAACATGAATTCTTGTCTAGAGAAGAGGGCGTGACAACATAAAGGGGAATCTCAACTATACAAGGATACTTCCTCCTAACTATATGAAGGAAGTGCTTCTTTGTTTGGTGATGATGCCCTCAATATTCCTCTGCATCAAGAACATATCATGAAAAGTGTCAGGAAACACACTCGGAAGCCTTTTGGTGAGCTGTCCATCAACGTGGGAAAAGGCGGGAAGTCCTTTGCATACTACTAAGGAAAAAGGGACGGACCAAATGGGGGACGTTGCAGATGATTTGGGGCATTTGCATACTACGTATAACTAAACACGAGAACCCTAAGATCTCAAGACACGAAAGAAACCACTCATCACAGTACCTATGGATCAGATTGCCCCCCAATAGATCAACAATGCATTGACCTCCATTAAGGATTTCAGATTGTTTTTCGAACAGGAATTTTAAGAGGGAAACACACTTGCTTTGCCTTCACCAAGCTCAAAAAGCTAGAATCATTTGTGCTTTACAGAAGTGGAGCTTCAACAGGAGCACCTGCTGTGTTTATATTTGTAAGTGCTTCTCGCTGAGGTTTAATTTCTGTGAAATGGGCATCAGGCCATAACGGAACTTCGTTTTTTCGAAGAAGAGTCTACAGTTTTGCCCAAAATGTCTATTCAACTGTAATACTTTCTACTGGTAAATTAGTGAGTGTTACCAAGTTAGGTAAATATCTAGTGCATATTTTACACTACAGCTGTGTAAAAACCCACAAGGTAATGTCGCCAGTGACCTTGAGTGCATGTAATTTTGGCAATGTGATTGTTCCTCAAGCGTCTTCATCTACAAATCTGTGATTACATGAAACCTTGTCAAAAGAAGACAACGAGACAACAAAGAGGTGAATCTCAACTATATGAAATGAAGGGAAGAGGGGCCGCGTGCCCCCCTTCCCAGGCTGATTTTGGTCCTTAGGCCCGCATCCTCTGAGGCCCGGCCACTTGATACTGGGTGCCCTGGTGCACTGTTGAGGACTGCAGGGGGAGCCTCAATAACCCCGCGGCCCTTGCCGGCTTTCCACCTCCATCATGAGCCGACATTACTCCCACACGCAATAAATGCTGTGGGAGCAATTTTTTCATCTGTTTTCAGGTGGGAGCAGTTTTCCTGCTCCCGCCCACTGGGAGTGGATTTACAGTTTGCTTCCGCCAAGTGAAAGCAAACTGCTATCTCCCGAGCGTGGAAATCTCAGGGTGCCGGCCCTGTGGGGCTGGAGGTCCCCAGGGCCATTCATTGCTCCAGCAGGTGGGCGGCACAGCCCCCTTCCTTTAGTTTGCACAGGGCCTGCCTCAATGCATGGTACTCCCCAGGGCTGAAAATGGCCTGGGAGGAGGGGCAGCATGCCCTCCCACCCGATTTACTTTAAGAAATGCCCCAGGGAGGTGGTGGTCCCCGAGGCCAAATATGGCCCAGGAGGGCAGCTGCATATTCACCCTCATCCTTGTTACTAGTTTTGTGCCTCAATATGTGGCAGTCCCAGGGCCAATTCTAAACATTGGAAGAGGGCCGTGCTTTCTTCCTCTTTCTATGTAGACATGCCCTGGGGGAGGTGGTGGTCCCTGCGGCCTTTAAAGTCCAAAGCAGGGGGACCTTGCTGCCCCCTCCCATTAATTTTAAAAATAAACCTGTGGAAGTGGTGGTCACAGTGTTTAAACTACCCTTGGGGAGGGGGCTGTATGTTTAGTACAGATTAAACAGCCATAAAGAAGAGAACAATCAGTAGAGAGGTTATCAGTGTACAATACCAGCATAATATGTTTAACCCACAATAGAATCATCACAGTATACAGTCTTATACCATGTATATTGCCATACAGTTTGCATATCTACTTACGGACACTAGAACAAAGATTGGCACTATACGAATCACATTGCATAAAATACTCAGAGCACTTTCCTTTTAGAGGACATAGGGTTATGGCCACAACAGGTTACTGTATACCACCAGAGATTGTGTGCCATGCTGAGGAGAAGATTGACAAGCGCAGTATCGTTCAGGAGGGCTACCGTCATTGAGGGTAGGGAGGCATGGGAGGGAGGAGGGAGGGTGTTTGTCCCACCAGCAAGGTGCGGTTTAGGCTGTCTGCTCATATCTCAAAATTGTGTGAGCCCTGATATGTTCTGCCATTAAGGAACAACAGCCATTAGTCTAGCCTCTATCGTTACTAGAAATGTCTTCCAGTCTAGAGGGTTGGGTGTGACCAAGGTATCTCCAGTTTGGCTACAATGGCATTTCATAAATCGTTAAGCCATAATGTGATGGGAAGTGCTACCAATGACTTCCAATTCACGGCTGTCCTCAGTTCGGCCACCACCAGCGGCAGGTCTAGAAACTTATTAAGGGCTTTGCTCGTTGCCACTCGGTAAGTGATCCCCGGAAGGAAATGTGGGCAGTTCATTGGTACAGTGTCTCTGACAGCCTCAGATAGTACCTCTGCTATCCAAGTCCAATAGGATGCCAATTGTGTGCATGACCATACCACATGGATGAAGTTAGCATCTGGATTGTGGCAGCGTGAACAGGAATCGGAAGAGCCTTGTTACATCCATGCAAGTCTTTGGGGCATGAGGTATGTGTGAAGAAGAACATTGAATTGGGTGTATTTTAGCCTGGCATTCATAGAGATACATTTAGGCACCCCTAGATATTGCACCCACTGCTTGTCAATGAACGTTTGTGGAGAGTTGCCCATCCCAGTAGGCATGTAGCATGGTAAGGGGGACCACCATCCCTGTGTATGGAGTCATACACCATTGTAATACCACGTCCGCCCATACCATGTATAAGTATAGTTTGGAGGATTCTAAAAGTCTCGGGTTCATCCAGTGTTTTACCCCAGACTTTATGTAATTGTTGAGTAAGCCAAACATACAGGAGAAATAAGCCCATCGGAATCCCATAGTCATCCACCAGGCTCTTAAATATGCAAAGAATCTTGTCAGAGAACAGGTCTCTATTGGACATGAAGCCAACATTGGTCTAGGTGGTTGCTTCTGCTCTAGAAACAAGGTCTTTAAAACTGGGCATCACCCAAAGGGATAACTCGGGGATAAGGAGGATAAGACTGCTGTTTGTGCAAGTAAGTGTTCCAACAAAAACGGGCCGTGCACAAAGGATGTTCCCCACCTTCTTCGGGATAGTACCCACTGAGCCCATTAACCATTTCAACACCATAGACAGGTGTGTTCCAGTCACCCATTATCCCAGTTCTATTAAATTTTGGCTGGCTAACCAGTGCATTGGCCATTGCAATTGTGTGGCCACATAGTAGTATTCGTAGTTTGGGGCACCCAAGCTCCCCTCTGCCAGAGTGCCATATAATTTCATAACGGATACCTGCTTTCTACCTGTACCCCATATTAGGGCACCTAAAAATACCCTAAGGTCGTGAAAACATTTCTGGGGGATTTGGATGGAAAGAGCAGCAAAAAAATTTAACAGTCTGGGTAGCACGAACATTTTTGAGATAGCTATGCAGCCCAAAGGGGAATGCGGAGCTCAGTCCATAATGTTAAAGAAGACCTGGCGTTGGCCACCTTTGTACCCAAATTGCCATCTAACAGATCATTTGGGGAGTGCTATACGTGGACTCCCACATACTTGAGGGAAATCCCAAACCATGAAAGTGGCGTGACCAGGAGTGCATTCCTTTGGTAAGGAGACAGTAAGGTAACCGGGAATAGTTGGCATTTATTTCAGTTCACTTTCAAGCCTGATGCATAGCCGAACCTATCCAACAATGCCATAAGATCTGGGAGTATTGTTGGATCTTCTCACAAATATACCAATGTGTCATGTTATGTTAAAGTATTTATAAAGCACATGGCTGCCCCAGCATCGGGGAGTGCCAGCGCTAAAGTTGAACAGAGAGTGAGGAGACAAAGACAGAGAAGATTAACAGTGGGAGAAAAGCCAGGTCTTAACAAGCCTCCTGAAGGTCAGGTGATCAGGGTTGCTACGGATGTGGAGAGGGAGGGTGTTCCAAAGGGTGGGAGCCAACAGCTTGAAGGAATTACCACCTCCATATCCGAGGGACTCTGGCCAGGAGCAGATCTGCCGAGCGCAGCGCTCGTGTGGGTGCATAGTAGGAACATAGATCACTCAAGATTATTAGGGCGATGCCCAAGAGGATCTTATGAGTGATACACAGCATTTTGAAGCGCACTCTCTCTTCTAGAGGTAGCCAATGTAGGCAGCAGAGGAGTTTGGAGACATGACAGTGTTTAGGAAGGGCAAAAATAGCGCGGGCAGCAGCATTCTGAACGCGCTGCAACTTTTTGATCACGGATTTGTTGGCACCCAGAAGTAGCACGTTGCAATAGTCCAATCTGGCCAGGATTGATGATTGGATGATCAGCTGCTGAGTTTGAGAATCAAATAGACCAAGTATTGGCTTTAGGCCACGCAACAGTCCGAAACATTTCCCTGCCACTGATTTGGCGTGTGCCTCAAAGATGAGATCATTATCCAACATTATACCTAAGTTCTTCACCACAGGTTTGGGTATGGGGGCACTCCAAGAGCTGGAGGCCCCCACTCATTGCCTCAGAGATGGGAATCCCTGCCTACCAGAAGGATATTGGATTTGGCTGAATTTAGCTGCAAATAATTAGCGGCTATCTACTCCGAGATGGCTGTTAGAGCCTGCTCATGTGCATGCATGAACAGAATATTCCAATGATTATTTGCTCTTATCCCCCATCTCGTAGAGCATTGCCTAAGTGTGCAAGCAAGTGGCTACACTGCCAGTGAAAAGATGATCAGGGATAGGGAGGCAACCCTGTCAGGTGTTCTGCTCTATGGCACAGGTATCAGAAATGGTAGTTCTCGTTTTTACCCTCACCACTGGTGAGTTATACAGTAATGAGATCAATTTGAGGAATCTGGGGCCTACTCTAAACTTGACAAGAACCGCCATCAGGTATCACCATCCCAAGATGTCAAAAGCCTTCTTGATTTCAAGGGAGGTGACCAACAGGTGAACACCTGCCTCCAGTCCATTAACATAAAGAGTCTACACAAATTTAAGAAGGTGTTCCTGCTGGGTACGTACCCATTCTGGTCATGGTGCACTACAGTTGGAACTACTGAGATCAATCTGTTGGCCAGTACCTTTCCAAGTATTTTATAGTCTGAATTCAGAAGAGATAATGATTGATAAGACCCCAAAAGTAATGGGTCCCTGTCCGGTTTGGGCAAGATCACCAACACCGCCTCCCTTAAAGGAGGGGGGTAACTCTCCCATAGCATATGCCTCGGTGTAAACATGAAGCAGCTAGTGGGCCAATTGCTTACTGTAAGTAGAATAAAATTCCAAGGGACAGCCATACACCCCAGGGGTCCTACCCCATGCCATCTGCTTAATGGCGTCAGTTATCTCAATTTCGGTAATGGGGGATTCCAACTTCTCCCCCTGTGAAGGCTGCATACCGGGGAGAGTAATTCCCTCTAAAAAAAAAAAACATGCTTCAGCTGGATCTTACCCTTGTGGGGCTTTGTACGAGGAAGCATAATATGAGTAATAAGCAGTGTTGCTGCCTTCCAGCATATTAATGATATGCCCTGCACCGTCCTTTATAGCTGTGAATGGGTTCCTATTTGAGTCTGATCGTAGCAGCTATGCTAGAAGTCTACTAGCCTCATCGCACTTAGTGTGTCATCTAGCCAAGTGTTCCCAGTGACCAAGAGCTGTCAGCTTTTCTAGGGTGGTTTTGTGCGTTAATCTGGCATGAGCCAGAGGGACCTCAACTGACTGGTCGGGAGGGGACAGTTGCTCATATCGGCATATGTCAGTGTCCAGTGTGTTGAGTTCTCTACAAAGAGTTAAGTTAGTGCCGTAAATCGTTTTGATCATAGGGCCTCAGGGCACAAACTTTAATGCATACCACTCAACCCCAACTCCTGATGCAGAGTCCTCATTGTCCTGAAAGTAAGAAGAGATATTATCAGAGAGGGTAGAATGAAGAGGGATGTCACGGAGTGCCGCCAAGGGATAACGCCAAGTTGGGATTTTAGGTTTACTTTTTCTCCATGTCAATTGTAGCTGTAAAGGACAGTAATCGGAGAGGGTACACCCGAGATACCCCATTGTGACACCCTAGCAAGGGCTTCCTGCAAGCAGTAGACAAGATCAATTCTGGTGTGTAAGTCATGCAACACTGAATAGTCTGAGTATTCCCTTGTGTCCAGATGCAGACCTTGTCAAGGGTCTTGCACCTGAGTGTAAGCAGTCCATTTCTGCAGATGGTGTGTGAGAGATATCTACTTTGCACATGGCAGTGGGGGGCGGAGGCCATCTTTATCGAGGCCTGGGGTGCAGTTAAAGTCTCCCCCCCTCAGTAAGTAGGGGGCTATTGCATTCCACAGCAGCGTCAGGGTCATGGACTGCAGGAAGGGAGCCTGGTTAGCATTAGGGGAATTCAATGATATAATTGAAACAGGGAGACTATCAAGCAATCCCTCCAGCACTGTGTATGGGCCCTCAGGTTCAATTTGAGTGTGTAAAACCTCTAGGGGTGTCCTGGGAGCCACCCAAATCAACGTCCGCCTGGCAGAACTGGAGTATACGGTTCCTATTAACATCCCTCTCCAATGCCTGCAGATAGGTTCTAGGGTTTGTAATGTGAGATGTGTCTCCTGGAGGAGCACAATTTGGATCAAACACCTTCAGGGATATTGATGCACATGACAACGCTTATCGTACCCCGCTAGGCCATGGACATGCCAGGTCTGAGCAAGAATAAGGGTCTCTGCGATATTATCATGAAGTGCAATTCAAAAATATTTTTCAGACCATCTCCTCCAATACCCACAAGCCCAGCACCATCCACCCCAGTCCCTCCACAAAACACAGCACAGTAGACCCTTCACCAAAAGGAAAGAAAAGTTCACATTGTGAATAACATAGAAAGAACAGTTTTAACAGCCAACTCACGTACCCAGGCCAGTTCACCAACGGATGGCCAGCCATTGTACTGTAATGCAATTTTAACAACTTCAATTAATAGTCTTTAACAGTAGTACTTTGTAAGCACGAGGTAGCACACAATGACAGTGGCAGGACCCCATGCAGGCAGCCTTGGCTTGTGGCCATCTTTACAATGTTGATTATTAAAACACAAAACCAATAACATAAACATAGTACCACCCCACTCGGGCTCTTGCCAAACCTGGTACGGGTTGATCATGGTAAGTTCTCAGCTGTCTGCGGTGTAACAAAGTGGGCCGCCACCCAGCAGTGTGGCAACCTGAGATTCGGTCAACACCGGTGGGTCAATGTGCAGGTTCTCCATCTTTAATCCCAAGGCCAAGGGAGAGAGGGCCGCCACATGTTTCTCCACTTCCTCCACCACACAAGCCCTTTGCTTAGCCACCTGCTACCCAGTGGGGCCCCATGGATAATTCCTGTTACGTGATTTTAGTTGTCGCTGTTCTTGTCATGAAGTGGAGTGGTCAGATTTGTCCGCAGATGAGGGCACGGGACTCCTATGGTCTAGGCAGGGCCAGGCATCCACCGGAGTCACACAGAAGGAAGTGACACCCTCATGTAGCACCCAGAGGGATGCAAGGAACTGCAAGGCATATTTTATTCTGTGATCTTGAAGACATTTCTTCACCTCCAGAAAGGAAGGTGTACTCTGGGTAAATATGTACCTGGGCATTCTCTACAGTCCAGGATATCCCGGCCAACATCATCTTCAGGATAAGGTCTCCAACCCTGTAGTTGAACAGGTGTGCAACCACAGATTGTAGTGGGGCACCTCTGCAAGGAGGCCTCCCAGTGACTCTGTGAGCCCTGTCAACAGAAAAAAGGTGGATTGTTTACCCTGAAGAATTGGTTCATAAACCAGTCTTCAAGATACAGCTCAATGTTCAAGCCTTCTGCTTGATTCAGGAGGCCCACAATTCACACGTTATTTCTCCTCGATCTACCTTCCTGGTCCTCCACTCATCCATGCAAATATTCTACCTCTTCCTGCATGGCTCGAACACATTTATCAGAGTTTGGGGCTGATCACACAGGCCCCCAATATGGTGAACACAAAGGCTTGTGTTCGCCATATTGGGGGCCTCTGTGATCAATTAATCAGTATTTGTTAGGCGCGACTACTCACCTGTGAGGGTCTCAAGACACTGGGGAAGGGTGGAGGGCAGCAGGTCCTACTGGGTGCTAAGGTTCAGTTGAAAAGCCAGGTCTTGATATCCTTCCTAAATTGGGTCAGCGACGGAGACAGCCTGAGGCCGAGAGGCAGAGTGTTCCAGGTTTTGGCAGCAAGGTAGGAAAAGGATCTTCCGCCAGTCCAGGTTTTACAGATTAACAGGATGGTGGCAAGGTTCAGTTCAGCAGAGCGGAGGTTTCTGGTGGGTATGTGGAATGAGAGGTGGTGGTTCAGGTATGCTGGTCCAGCATCATGGAGGGACTTGTAGGCATGTGTGAGGAGTATGAATGTGACTCTTCTGTTGACTGGGAGCCAGTGGAGTTCTTGCAGGTGTTTGGCAATGTGGCTGTGTTGGGAAATATTGAGGGCCAGTGTTGCTGTGGCGTTCTGAATGTTCTGTATTTTCCTGAGGAGTTTCTGGGTCACGTCAGCGTAGAGTGTGTTGCCGTAGTCGAGTCTGCTGCTGATGAGTGCATGGGTGACTGTCTTTCAGGCCTCAGTGGGGATTCATCTGAAGGTCTTTTGAAGTCTTTTGAAGTAGATGAGTGTTGAGCTTGAGACAGCTGTATATCATCCAGGTTGCGATGGCTTTCATCCCATCCTGGAAGTTGTTTCTAGCGATTGTGGGTTCGTTGTTGAGGGAGAGGATCAGCTGGGTGTCGTTGGCATAGGAGAAGATGTTGAGTCCGTGGCTCCTGGCTATGGCTGTGAGCAGGGCCATATAGACATTGAAGAGGGTGGGGCTAAGGGAGGAGGCCTGGGGCAGCCGGTCTCAGTGGATTCTGAGAGAAATGGTGGTAGACTGACTTGCTGTGCTCTATCGGTAAGAAAGGAATGGATACAGTCTAGGGCTTTGTCGTGGAGTATCATGCGGATCACTGACAAAATATCGAAGGTCAAAAAATCGACCTACAAAAATATCGGAGCTAAAATATTGATGTCAAGAATATCGACATCCTATCTACAACATGGTAAGTACAAAAATATTGAAAATAAAATATCGAATGTCAAAAATATCGTTGTTAAAAATATAGGGTATTTTTTAGTTAAAAAAAAATATGTTAAATAAACCAAATAATACTTATAAATAAAATAAACATAATCAAATATATTTTATAATGTTTAAAATTAATAATTAATATATATAATTTAATAAAACATTAATTAAACATATACATATAATATATAATATATATACTTACTTAATCAGTTTTAATAATTGTTTTAATAACTTATAAATTATTTAAAATGATTATAAATTACAAATACATCATACACATAAAACATGGAAGAAAAATAAATAATTATATATAACACATTTAAAAAATTACATTTAATTTGAATATTGTTAAAATTAATTATATATGACATTAGCTAAACTGATACAAAAAATATTAAATAGCACAGACAATAAAACTACTACTCCAGCTCCAAAAAAACTACAGTAAGGAAAATGTTGGATAGCGTAGGGGGAAAAATTACTATTCCAACTCCAGAGAGTGCAACAGTAGAGAAAGTGTTGGATAGCGTAGGGGTAAAAATTACTATTCCCACTCCAGAGAGTGCAACATTAGGGAAAGTGTTGGATAGCGTAGGGGTAAAAATTACTATTCCAACTCCAGAGAGAGCAACAGTAGGGAAAGTATTGGATAGCGTAGGGGTAAAAATCACTATTCCCACTCGAGAGAGTGCAACAGTAGGGAAAGTGTTGGATAGCGTAGGGGTAAAAATTACAATTCTCACTCCAGACAGTGCAACAATAAGGGAAGTGTTGGATAGCGTAGGGGTAAAAATTACTATTCCAACTCCAGAGAGTGCAACTGTAGAGAAAGTGTTGGATAGCGTAGGGGTAAAAATTACTATTCCCACTCCAGAGAGTGCAACATTAGGGAAAGTGTTGGATAGCGTAGGGGTAAAAATTACTATTCCAACTCCAGAGAGTGCAACAGTAGGGAAAGTGTTGGATAGCGTGGGGATAAAAATAACTATTCCCACTCCAGAGAGTGCAACAGTAGGGAAAGTGTTGGATAGCGTAGGGTTAAAATTACTATTCCAACTCCAGAGAGAGCAACAGTAGGGAAAGGGTTGGATAGCGAAGGTGTAAAAATTACTATTCCCACTCCAGAGAGTGCAACAGTACGGAAAGTGTTGAATAGCGTAGGGGTAAAAATTACTATTCCAACTCCACAGAGTGCAACAGTAGGGAAAGTGTTGGATAGCGTAAGGGTCAAAATTACTATTCCAACTCCAGAGAGTACAACAGTACAGAAAGTGCTGGATAGCGTAGGGATAAAAATTACTATTCCAACTCCAGAGAGTGCAACAGTCGGGAAAGTGTTGGATAGCGTAGAAGTTAAAAATAACATACTTATAAATAACATAATTATTTAAAATATTTAGTGATTTAATTATTAAATACCTCAAAATTATTTACAAATACCAATAAATTATGATTACAAACATAACTACAAATTAATAATTTATTAACAATAAATTAATAATAAATACCAATAAAAAATAATTAATGCATATTAATTACCCAATAATAAGTATTAAACAATGAAATATTTTTCATAACCAAAAACATATGAATTAATAAAAAGTAATTACCAATTAAAAAATATTGAACAAGTAACAACAAGTATACCACAAAATAATAATGAAACATTAATTACCAATTAATAATTACTTATTCATATATTAATTAGAAATATCAATACATAATATTTAATCATATTTAATTCACAATTAATGATTGATCAACAACAAATTATTTTTCATAACCAAAATTATATAATTTAAAATATTTACCAATTAATAATTAATGTCCAATTAATTAATTATCAACACCCAACAACAAATTTAATAATTACTTAATAGGATTTCAATTACTTCCAAGACTATTCCCCTATAAACGCACAACACACTCCAATAATAAAATAATACACTTAGCATAATTATCAATTAATCAATTAATAAAAACTAATTACCAATTAATAAAAATTAATTACCAATTAATACTTAATTAACAATAATATAATTATCAATACCAATAAATGAAAATAAATTATTACTTAATTACAATTAAATTACTTCCCACCCTATTCCCCTATAAACCCACAACCCGCTACAGAACTTAAACGCAAAAATTAATTAAAATTAATTTATAATTCCTAAATATGTATAATTAATTTCATATAATTAAATTACTTCCCACCCTATTCCCCTATAAACCCACAACCCGCTACAGTACTAAAACACAAAATTGACTTACCTTAGGGTCGATATTCTGTCCATAGATATTATTGACATCGATATTCTGTCCCTTCGATATTTAAAACTCGATATTAGTGTAGGTCGAAATTTTATTTTCGATATTTTGACTGTTTACCGTATCATGCTTAGGGTGCGGTAGGAGACAGTGTCAAAGGCAGCCGAGAGGTCCCGGAGGATGCGGGCTGCTGTCTCTTCCCGGTTGAGGAGGGAGCGGATGTCATCGGTGATGGCGAGGAGCGTGGACTCAGTGCTATGGTTGCTAAAGAAGCCAGATTGAGAGTCCAGGACATTGTTGGTGTTGATGAACTCGGGGAGTTGGGCATTGATGGACTTCACGATGACCTTGGCTGGGAAGGGGAGCAGAGAAATTGATCTGAAATTCTTGAGGTTTGTCGGGTCAGTGGATGGTTTCTCCAGCAGCGGGTTGATCGAGCCGTGTTTCCAGTCGTCAGGGAAGGTGGTGGTCTCAAAGGAGCGGTTGATGGTGTGGTGTAATTCAGGGGTGATAGAGGTGGTGACCATGTTGAGGATGGGATGCAGGCAGAGGTCTGAGGGTGCTCTGGAGTGAAAGCTTTTCATTCTCATGAGAGTGTTGTACGTGGTGAGCGGGGTCCAGTTGAGCGGGATCTGTTGGGGGTTCAACGTCATTTCGTGTGGTGGTGGCGGAGTTATGGGCAGATCTTGGGTGTTGAAGCTATCGTAGATCTGCTTCATCTTGTGGTAGAAGTAGAAGCCGAGGTTGTTGCAGAGGTCTTGGGAGGATGGGACTTCTGTGGTCTCACTGTTGGGTTTGGAGAACTCCTTGGTGATGGCGAAGAGTTCTTTGCTATTGTGTGTGATGATTGGATATGTTACGTCCAAGCACAACGATTGTTAGCAGGTGTGAGAAGGCAGCAGATCAATCCAAAGGTACGTTATGGTGGGTAGGAACAGAGAGACCTCACATGCCTAGTGTTCAATAGTCCATGTTCCAGCCACAAGGACTCAGTTCCACAATCAGTGCCCCAAACCCACCACGCCACCACAGGAGGAACAGTGGTCAGGGCGTTCTGGTTTATGACTATATTGTGTAAACAGTGGAGGCAGAAGAAAGTGATCAGTGTCTAATTGGGTGGTGTCCAAATAGTTCATCGCCACAGGTGTACCATTTTGGGGACAGTAGTGTCGGGATGCCCGTGGGGATACTTCTGTGAGCTAAACACCCGGTCGGCATGTATAGGCGGTGGGAGTCACCTTGGGGGCTCCCTCAACATCTAAGTGCCAGTTGGAAGTGGATCAACATCCAATTGTGCCTCAATGGTAAGTCTGGGCGGTAAACTCAGCTCCGCCCGTGGAGTTTGCAGATTTTTTCCACGCTCCAAATTTTTTCCTCACTCGTGTTCGTCAACATCAAGTTGGCGAGTGCGAGCGATGAAAATCAACCTCCCAGAGAGATATCTCAGTGAAGGAAGTTAGATTTCTCATTGCGAGTGGTTGCGTATGCTCGCGACCGCCTGCTTTGGGAAAGCTGCTGCTCGAGTAAAAATCTACTCGAGCGGCAGAAAGGAAGCAGCGTACATTCGCCGTGCATGGTGCCTTTCGCGATGATTGATCAGTGCGGACAAGCATCTGGCACTTGAAAATCACTACGAACAGCATTTATCTAACGCACTCCACTTCTTGCGGAGCTCCGCGTAGCGCAATGGAGTTTTTTTTGCACTGCCGCGGAACTCCGCGAACTCGGCCCAGGCTTATACAGTGGGCCAACCCGTTCCAATATCTAGTATACTTTGTTAGAAGCCAGGTGTCTTTGTAGGGTATGCATAGCAGAGGAGTGCAGTGTAGTTCAGAAAGTCCCTGTTTGTATATGGTGTAATATGGTTCTAATAATGTCAGTATTGCAACAAGTAGACACTCATGCACCCGAATATATGCTGGCTCACCTTCTTGCCTCGGGTCTGTTGCAAGATGCAAATGCAGACTGGGAGCCTCGCCGGACCCCTGCACCGAGAATCAGGCCTCTTATCAGGATAGAGCATCAACACAGCCACACTGTTGAGAGTGGCGGGGAAGAGAAGGGTCTCCGGGCCACCACTGGGGGGAGCTGCACTACCCCAGACCAAGATTCCAACTACGCCGGGCTGTGCGATCTGCCTCACTATGTTATTGTAAAGTGTGCAGCCCAGAAGGTGATGAGGGCTGAGTTTTCTTCCAAATGCCAATGCAAAGGGCGCTCCTGCCAAGAAGTGGCCTACAGATCTCCCCCGGGGTCCAGTCCAATCTCTGGTGTCTCCAGTACGAGACACAATGATGAGACACAGCCTGCCACCCCCCCGTCCAGGGCTTGAAAAGCCCTGGGCTCACCTCAAACCACAGCTTGGTTGCCAATCGCTCAGCTGCCAGCAATCAAGGACTCCGGTCACACGCTGTTTGCTAGGCCACAGCACCCCCACCATTTAAAATAGGTCCAGCAGGTTGGGAGGAGCCTAGCGCTTGACCAAGATGGCCGCGTGAGCCTTGAGCTCCCGCTACCCTCGCGCCCTCCGGCAATCATCCTGTCCTAACTCCTGCTCTTCATGCACGGAATCCTGAAGACGAGTCACAGCTGGGGCGATTGTCGTTGTTTGGGTCACGATCGCCCGCCGGGGACCAAAGTTGTGCACGGCGGAAGATTGCGGCCTACCTCCGAGGGATGCCAGGGGCTTGCGTTGGCAGGATGCCCAGCCACTAATTGAACAACAGCGGCCTCGGGAGGTGTGAACTGCCGGGCAGATGCCGTTGCACTTTCACTTTCGCTTTCTCGCCCTTTGTTTGCTCCGGATTGGGAGTTCGTCATACTGATCCTCGGTTGTCTGGAAGACCTCCACGCGGTCCTGACTGGCTATTGAAGACCTAGTCGTCCCTGTTTCCTCTACCGGAGCGAGTGGCGTCCTCTTGCGACAGACCGTCCTGCTGTCCGAAATGTCAAACAGGTCGGAGGCGGACAGGTCGAAGTCTAAGACTACCAGGCGGGGAGGCTATATCCAATCCAACAATATGGACCGTTATGCCCAGCAGAAGGGGTCACCTGGTGGCTCGGGACAGTCGCTGGAAGCACAGAAGGCTGATTCATCCCCACCCTCGGAATTATCATTGCAGGATATCAAGGGGGCCATAGACGGGATGCAATCTTCGATTGGGCGACAGTTCGAGACCCTGGCGCACAAGGTGGACATGATTTTGGTCGATGTCAACCTGATTCGCGCGGACCTGGGGAAAACCAACGAGCGGGTCAAGGCCCTGGACCTCAAGACTACTGGCCTCGCGGACGATGTCTCGGAACTCCAGGCTGAGGTCCGCAAGCTACGGACCGCGAATGACCTCTCCGTTCGCCGGCTCGAGGACTTTGAAGGTCGGGCCCGGCGTAACAATGTGCGCATTATTGGGGTCCCGGAAACTTCGGAGGAGCTCTCCGTGGATCTACTCGTCGAGGACTTGGTGGTGAATCATCTTGCGCCAAAGGGCCTCGGCAAGTTTTTCGCGGTGGAGCGGGCCCACCGAGTGCCTGGCGGACGGCCTAAGGTGGGAGCCCCCCCGCGGCCGATTGTCGCCCGGATCTTCCACTTTCGTGATCGGGACGCTATCCTGCAAGCCTCGAGGGTGACAGGCCCGGTGCCTTTTCAGAATGCCTCCGTGAGCTTTTACCCTGACTTCACCCAGATGGTGCAGAAACAGAGGCAAAGTTTCCTGGGGGTGAAGCGGCGGCTTCGGGATATGTACCTGAAGTATGCCATGCTTTTCCCCGCTAAGCTGCGTGTAGTATATGAGGACCGGACTTTCTTCTTCGAATCACCGGACATGGTAGGGGACTGGTTGGACACACTCCCTCGGCGGCAGCCTGGCCGGGACGGCGTGGATGGGGTGGAAGGCGACCGGGATGGACGGAAGTGATACCTTCGGTCCTGGCGTGCCTCGATTTAGCCCTGGACAGTGACTCTCACCTTTTTGCAGTAATGGGAGGGCGGCGGGGGGAAAGATAGGGGCTCTTTCCTCCCTTGGGGTGCTTTCCGTAGATTTGTTTTTGGTAGGGCGACAGGCACACTGCAAGTTGGGGGGGCTTTGTAAGCTGACGCAGGGGTGCAGGGTGGGGGTGGGGTTCCAGGATGTTGGGGTTGTTGTTTGGGGTTGTTGTTTTTTCTTGCAAGGCGTAGCAATGTTTGTCAGAATGGTCCGACTGGGGTTCTCTGGGGGGGGGGGGGGGGGGACTCTTTGTGTTCAGGGATGGGGGATAGGGGCTTGAACGTACTCAGCTGGAATGTTAATGGCTTGGGGGATCGTATAAAAAGGGGGATAGTCCTGCAATTTTTGAAACGGACTTTGCCAGATGTTGTCCTTTTGCAGGAGACCCACCTTATAGGGAATATGTGTTATGCTCTCAATAGAAAGGGCTACAAATTCATTGCTCACTCTGGGTTTTCTTCGGGATCCAGGGGTGCGGGCATCCTTGTCAGGGCTTCCCTACCGTTTGAGGTTGACTCCACCGTTGCTGATGATAGGGGGCGTTTTGTGGCCGTGTCCGGGAGATGGGAGGGCAGAACGTTGGTTTTGGTTTCTGTGTATGTCCCTCCTGCCTTGCAGGTCTCTACGTTTGCTGATCTGGGCAAGGCCTTGTTGGAACTCCCCGAAGGGATGTTGGTGGTGGGGGGAGACTTCAATGCGGTTGGGTCTGGTGTGCTAGATAGGTACCCGCCCAGAGACACCGGGGGGACACAGAAGTGGCTTCCCGACTTTATTGACACTTTTGGCCTGGTAGATTGCTGGAGGCTGCGGCACCCCGGTCAGCGACAATACACCTTCCATTCTGGGGCCCACGGGAGTCTCTCCCGTATTGACTATCTGCTCACGCTGGCGGCCCACGCCTCCCTGGTAACTGAGGTTAGGCACATGGCTCGGGGCATATCAGATCATTCACCGGTGTGGGCACGGCTGGACGTGGGCCGGGCGGCGGGGGGCAGGGTGGCTCCCATTAACCCCTGGTACTTTCGAGACCCCAAGCTGCGCAGCGCGTTGCTGAAGACAGTCGACCACTATTTTCGAGAAAACCGGGGCTCAGTTGATTCCGCGGTGTCCTTGTGGGAAGCTTTTAAGGCTGTACTGAGAGGGGAAGCCTTGTCCCTGGTAGTCGCCGCCAAACGGCGGAGAGACGCCGAGGTGATACAAGTGGAGGAAGAGATAGCGGCTTTAGAGGAGGCCTTGGAGGGTGATATTGAGACGTCCACACTGCACAATTTGAACCTTAAGCAATTGGAGTATAGGGATCTGGTGACGGATGCCGCCAAGACCCTCCACAGGGAGCAGCAGGGGCAGTTGTACGATGTTGGGGATAAGGCCGGGAAATTGGTGGCGTGGCTGGACAAAAAGGAGCGGGTTAATCGTGTGGTGCCGGAGTTGTTGACGGATGGGGGTGAGGTTATCACTGATCCCGACTGTATAGTCCGATGTTTTTCGGACCATTTTCGTACGGTATACACCTCGGTCTCGGATAGACCAACGGAGGACTCGTGTGCTTTATTGCGTGACATTGCCCTGCCCTGCCTTTCCGCCATTGATAGGGAGGACCTCGATGGTGCTATCACCGTGGACGAAGTGGCAGGGGCTATCCGTGCGTTGCGCTCCGGCAAGGCTTCGGGCCCGAATGGTCTACCGATAGAGCTGTATAAGCTTTGTCCGGATAAGTTGGCTCCCCACTTGACCGCCATGTTCGTTGAGGCGCGGGAGAACGGATTTCTTCCGCTCGATCAACGGCTGGCGACGATTGTGGTCATACATAAAGACGGAAAGCCCCGGGATAGGTGTGGTTCCTATCGGCCGATCTCGCTCCTCAACGCTGAGCCGAAAATCCTAGCTAAGATTCTCGCGAACCGCCTGGTCCGGGTACTTGGCGACTTGATCCACCCGGATCAGTCGGGGTTTATCCCGCACCGGAACACTGCACTCAATCTTCGGCGTCTCCATGGGGTGATCGCCAGGACGGGTACGATGCGAGAGCCGGCTATTGTGGCGTCCCTCGATGCCACGATGGCCTTTGATACAATAGAGTGGGCATACTTGTGGGCGGTGTTGGCCAAATTCGGCTTCGGGCCTGGATTCGTGGGATGGGTGAGGCTGCTCTATGAGGGGCCTCTCGCAAGCGTCGTTGTGAACGGGCGGGCGTCGGTACCGTTCGAGCTCGGGAGAGGCACCCGGCAGGGTTGCCCCCTGTCGCCGTTGCTGTTTGCCCTTGCTCTTGAGCCGTTGGCGGCGTGGATACGATGGCACCCGGATATACGTGGGATTCGCTGGTCGCCTGACCACGAAGACCGCATTTCACTCTACGCCGACGACATTCTGTTATATCTTGCCTCGCCTAAGAAATCTCTGATAGTAGTTTGTGACATCTTGACTTCCTTCTGTAGAAATTCGGGCCTAGTCATTAATTGGGGGAAGTCACACCTGTATGTCCTGTGTGGGGATGTCCCGCCTGTCCCACGTAACTGCTCGATCCAGATAGCCCGGCAGGGCTTTTTGTATTTGGGGATCTATATTTCAACAGACCCCATCTTGCGCTATGAGAAGAACTTGCTCCCTCCCCTGGCGCGCCTGCGGCGGGATGTGGTGGGCTGGCGGCGATTGCCGCTCTCCCTCCTAGGCCGCGCCGCTCTGTTTAAAATGATGTCCCTTCCCCGTTTCCTTTATGCCCTCCAGAATACTCTCGACCTGGTCCCGGCCAGCTATTTCCGTGAGATCGAAAGCCACCAGCGTGCGCTCTTATGGGACGGGCGTCCGCGCATCGCAGTCGCTAAGTTGACGCTTCCGTGGTACGATGGTGGTATCGCGCTCCCTGACATCCGGCGCTACTACTGGGCCACCCAGCTGAGCGCGATTAACCATGGTGTCTATGGTCCGGCATTGAGCCCTGGCTTCGCCATGGACCGCTGGTTGCTCCGTGGGGGTAACTACCACAGAGCGTTATATTCGAAATCGTCGGACCCCACCCTTACGGGACCCACCAGAGTGGCCGTCCATGTGTGGAAGGTGGCGACGGACTCGCTGGGTTGGAGGGGTAAGCTTACCCTTGCCACCCCTCTGTTTGACTCCGAGATTCTGGGGAAGCTTTGGCACACAAAAGGGTTCGAGAAATGGGACCTGATTGGCATATCCAGGGTTGGAGACCTTATGGTTAAGGGTAAGATAAAGTCGTTCGAGGAGCTGCAGAAGGAGTATGAGCTGGGGAGCACGGAGTTCTTCCGTTATGCTCAGGTGCGCCACGCCTTGCGGTCAGTCCTAGTGGAGGGAGAGAGAGTGCCCGAGTCCTCTCCGTTGGAGGATCGGATCCTGGATGGTCACATGCCGGAGAGCACGATCTCGCTCATCTATAAGAAACTTATCAACGTCCGGGCGGATCTTCTCCTAGGGTTGCGCGCTCAATGGATCAGGGACGGCCTTGAATTAGATGATGAGGATTGGCAGTACGCAGTTTCTTCTCCCAAGGAGGTCGCTATCCCTGCGCGCCTGCGGCTGGTGCAGCTTAAAATACTCCATAGGGTCTATGTGACGGGCCCCAGGTTGGTCCACATGGGTTTCTCCGAGGAGGGTTTATGTAAGAGGGGCTGTGGTATGGTGGGCACCTTCCTCCATGATATTTGGGAATGTGGTGCGATTATGGAGTTCTGGAGGCAAGTCCACGAGGTGATGGGGGAGGTGACAGGAATTGTTCTGCAGCCTGAGGTGCGATGCTGTCTCCTTAATGTCTGGAGCCCTACTGATCACAATGCGGCACAGACTCAGTGGGTGACCCTGGGGAACATGGTAGCCAAGCGCGATATTGCTCGGCTGTGGGGCTCCGATAGGCCGCCCACATTGACAGCGTGGATGGAAAACATGGACTGGAGCATGTTTAGGGAGAAAACAGTGTACTGTGCTCGAGGGCGCCCTCGGAAATGGCACGCTGTGTGGGGGCCTTGGAATCAGTACAGAGGGGACATCTGCCTGCCCCCCGACCCGGACCCGCCAGAGGAGCAACTCTCCCCTTAGGCTGTTCCCGGCTTTGATTTTCCTGCTGATCTGTGATTGTTTCTAGAGTTTGCCTTTCCTTCCTTTCCCTTGCTATAGACCTGTGCCTGTTGAACGAGATGGGGCTCGTCCCCCCTGCGGGGAACCTCGCTGGATGTTTACAGTACCTTTCGCCTTGCTCGTGTTTGGGGGTGTGCTTATGTTTATGCAAAATAGAACCTTTAGCTCTCCTGTCAGTGATATGTGGACGCAAGCATGTGTTGACTTTTCAAAGCTGCCGTACCTCCGGGATGTCGGCTGAATAGCTGTGTCACGGGTATACAATAAAGGTTTTAAAAAAAAAAAAAAAAAAATAGGTCCAGCAGCACGATACAACCAGCCGCAGCCTCTCAGGTCTGCACGGCTCCAGGCACAGGGTTACAGGAGAATTAACAGAATAATTAGCGGGCCTGGGGCAGAGCTCTTCCCCATGCATCTGACAGGCCGCCATATTGGCCACACTCCCCCTTTTGTTTAGTTAACACTTGCCCCAGGACCTGGCACACCCGGGCCTGAAAAAAGAAAATACTCGGAAACTGCTCTGCTGTGATTTTGGCCAGATTCTTTTTTTACTTTAAATGCTTATTTGCCCTGGTAGCGTCCCTTGGGGACCCCACCACCAGGCCTAGGGGATCAGGGTATTCCTACCCTGGCCAATTTTGTTTATATCCACTTTTTCGGGGGCAATCAGATGAGTCAGAGTCCCAAAATGGCTGCCAACACTTCCTGGTTGAAGTGTGGCAGACATTCACATCTCTGAACAAGATCGGTTAGATTTGTGGGGTTCAGATATACACATTTGATTTTCCTTTAATATCTCTAAAACTACTGAAGAGAAAGGGGAGATTGGAAAAATGCTGTGAGGGAAAGGTTGTGGTTGTACCGTATAACTCCCCACACCATCACAGATGTTAGTCCCTTTACGTTGCTTACGGGCAAAAATCCTGCTCCAGTTTATGTCACCGGCGGTTTAAAGAAAAGTGTGGTAATAGTAAAGAGAAGTTTGATGCAAAACAAGTGGTGGAATGTGTGAGGAAGAAAGAAAATAAATCTAAGGAATGGTATGATGCTAAGTGGAAGACAAAGGAACATGATATCAAGGTTGGAGATCGGGTAAGAATTCTCAAACCAGGGACCATAAATAAAGGTCTCTCAAAGTTTGGAAAAGCCATTAAGTTACTCAAGGTATTCACTAATTGTGTGGTCAACCAAGATGGCAAGTGTGGACTGTGAAAAGAGTAGTTAAATGTGCAGGAGCGTGTTTCCGTGGTAGTAGAAGAAATGTGGAGGAGGACACAGTGGAGGGTGATGAAGGATTCTTAGTGTGTTTTGATGACAACTTATATACAAAGAACCAGAATGCTGGGCACAATTAGCAAACTATGTTATCTAAAAATGTTGCTGTTGATGGTGGTTCGGTTGCCTCTAGGATTAAAGGGTATAGCAGAGTTAGACAGTCACCTGGAAAATGTACAGAATTTTTTTTAATAGAAATATAATAAGTAAGTTGTAAATTTTAAGGTTAGTGTCCTTATTAAACATTAATTAATTTATTTTATTTGTTGGTTTTGGTTATATACATAAGTTTATTATTGGTATATGCTTCATCTTCTTTCAAAATAGGGAGATGTGTTGTTTGTAATTGTTACAATGACAACCTCATGCTAGGCTAGGCTTTGTATGTCGTTCTGCATTCCATGAGAATGTTTATTCATGGAATGTAGAAGGCGCTCCAGTTAAACCTGTGATGACTTATTGGAAGTCACTTTGCTGGGCTGCTGCAATAAACTCATATCTTACTCTTGGATACTCTCAGTGGTTGGGGCATACAGGTGGGAATTACAGAGCATCTAGTTTTCCTGTCGGCAGATGATGCCACAATTTATTTGCGTAGACTGGACATTTCTGGCGGCTGGCCTGATACTGCTCAATGTTATCAGAGAATTTTGGGAGTTTTCAGGGCTCCGGATTAACAAGACTAACTCTGTCCTATGCCCGCTGGGCCAGCTGACGGGACAACCCATGGACCAGCTCCTGGAATCAGGCTTTCCCTGGAAGGCGAACAAAGTCAAGGACTGAGGCATCCAGATTGAGCATGGCAAGCAGCAGTTCTATAACTACAATATGGGATAAGTGTTCAATAATCTACGCCCCTCAATTCAGCTCTGGAACACCTTAAAACTATTTTTGATTGGGAAAATACCATTCATAAAAACGGTGATATTTAATAGGTGCTTATATGTATTGCAGGGTACTATTTATAAGATATACCGGAGATGTTCTGGGAGGTGGACTCACTACTAGTGGAGCTACTCTGCAATGGCAAAAGATACAGAATAGGTCTTGGCACTCTTAAGAGGGTGATGCAGCGCGAGACTGGAGAAAAAGGGGAATATATATATATATATATATACAACTATCCTCCCTGCGTCACAGACCCAACGTCACACTAGCTAATTCACACATGCAGTCATTGGTGGGGCCCATAACACCAACACTCACACATTTCCACTCACGAGTCTGCACACAGGAGGGATGATGGTTTTGTGCTGGACATGTGGGGGGGTACCTTATTATCTATAGGGAAGAAATTTTATTTTACAGAATATGCATTAGCATTCACCACCTATAGATTCCTAATCCTAAACATCAAGGCACTCCACCCACTTGGTCGATGGACCAATTAGTTGGATTGGTTGATAGTGATTTGAAACCAGCTAAAACACATTTTAGACTCAGAATCCTTTATTCTCTTCATCGAAAAACCACAAACTCGTAATTTCTGTTAATCAAATATTTGTTTATCTAAATATTGTTTGCATTTAATATTAGCATTGGTCTCATCAAAAGTTTAGAATTTTTGGTTTAATTAATACAAATCACATGACATTATATTTACCTATTCTTGCTATCTGGATTGTCTCTAATTCATTTGGCTCTGCATAACCGAATTTAGCCGTTAATTGTCCAAATAAGCAGGCCAAAGCTCAAAGTCCGAAAGTTCTTTGCTCAGCACGTTACAGACCCAAAGATCTCCAAAGGACCAGAAATCGTGCAAGCAACTGTCATCGCCTGTGGGGTCAACGAGGGTGTGCAGTCATCCAAACCGCCGAATGCATAGCCCCTCCCTATTCTACTACTCTTTTTATAATACATTTCGGGACAACATGAAATATTTTTAGGCCAAGAAAGTTGGTGATTGGCCGGTTAGGGAACGTCCGATTTTTATTCTATGAGGTTCTCATGGATTTTGCTGGTTCATTTCCTCTGCTAGTGTTGCCCTTATGCAACAATGTTGTAGGTTTGCTTGTATGTCCCAATTGTTCATTTAGACCAGTTTTTACTGACTGAAGTTTGGCAGTCCACCAAGTACCTATCCTTGACCAGGAACACAGTGCATCAGGGTCGTCAGAAAGTTCACGGAGCCATCCGAGTCTGCGCAGTAGGCATCGCGCTCACGAAACGGTGGCCACTTCTGAACTCCATTAAGGACACCATTTTTAGGTAGGCCCAAATGCCAACTTAAGCGAAACAAGCACAAAAGAATAATTAATACAAAGAAATGAAGATTCTAATGTTAAACCCTCACTAATCCCTTTATGTATTAGTATTTTCCTAGCATATAGCAACATTTAAAGTGATAATACTCACCTTTAGGATCCAAACAGGAACGCAAACATCACATAAGCAACATAAATCATGCAATATCCTATTACCACATGTACTATCATTAATATGCGTACATATTTTAGTTATTAGAGTTATTTTGCCATGCAAATAGCAATTTCCCACGTGTAATTGGTGTATGCAAATGGTTGGTTTAGTTTTACACTGCAATCTGTTAGTAAATTATAAGAAGTAAGTTATATAGTTAGTATTTTCATGCAAAATAGAGGAGGTATACAAAATTGTGATTTACCTGCTCCATCAATCCCCCCGTGGTGATTTTTAAACATCACCACACTACCTTAAAATTTTGTAAAATTTGTGAATTGAAATGAATTCAGTTTTTTGTTAGATCACATGACTGTTTCTCCTGTCTCTTCTTCTCTTGTCTTTTTATACATATTCTCTTTCCACTCTTTTAATTCTACCTCTTCAAATTCTCTTTCTTTTCTTTCTTCCTATCTTGTCTTTACAATTTCTCTTTTTATGTTATTTCGTATTTTCCTTCTTTTGCTACATAGACATCCTAATCTCAGAATTAATACTAGAATAATCACGCATGTTACTGGAAATATTATCTTACCAATAAAGGTATTACCTAGTTTTAGTAAAAAGTTTTTAATAGTAGAACACCTTTTTCCAATCTTTTCCCAAATACCTTCAACCTCCAGTGGAACAATCTCCTCACGCAAATCAGTTATATTCTTTATGTACGTCTTTAAATCTTGTCTTTCATCAGGAATGTAAGTACAACAATGTTGAACTTTCAGCATTCCACAGACTCCACCCTCTTTTGCCAAAATTATATCAAGGGCAAGTCGATTTTGCATTACCATAGCTCTCATGGCAACCATTTCGGTATTTACCAATAAAAATCCTCCAGCAGTGCTCGGTGACAAGCGATCCACAACTGTTGATAATTTTCTAATTTTCTGTGCATTCAGAGATATTCCAACTGCTAGTATCAACGCTCCAAAAATGTCTCCTACAATTTCTGACCAAGATTCTCTTTTCCTAAGTGTTAGTTGTCTACCTATCTCATGTGCACCATCTTTTCCTCTTCCCACATGAAATATCTTTGGGAAAACCAGGCCTAGATAACATGTGCCATACCAATGGTCAGGTAATTGATAATAAGCTTTGTTCCCGCAGATAACATATAATCCAGGAAAAACCGGATCATTTCCTCCTTTAAATCCCCATCCACCCATGATTCTATAAGTATCATGACAATCACTTGTGCCTACAAAATAGTTATCATATGTAGTTTGATTTCTTCTAATACACAACTTCCCTTTCTGAGGCCAATCTAGAGCCATTGTTGGACTAGCTTCTCCTTTCAAGTGTTTTTCTCTTTCAACATCCCAAACTGTCTTTTCTTCTTTTCCCTCAGGTACCTTCTTTTGCATTTTTAGTCTCCTTTCTTCTACAATATCTAAGAAAGTATTCTCTTCTCTTTTCAGACTACAAGTTAGATTATTTCTAAATATTGACTCTAATGTTAATTCTTTAGTTTCTAAGAAAAATTCACCTAACACTTTAGCAGGTTTTGCTTTATTCAGTTTATTGACTACAGGTACTTGTGAAAATATGTTATCTACATCTGAAAAATAATATTCCAGTCTCCCTATTTAGTAAAACAAACTTGCTAATACACTACAGGTTATTCCATATGTTACTGGGCGGTGATGGTATGTCACTCCCTCAGATACTGATGCAAGCAACTGGATGCAGACATAAAAATCCCTCACATCCATTGTCTTCACATATTCATACAATAATTTTGAAAAAACATTGTTTGAAAAGTCACTTTTGGACCTATCTTTGTAAATAATTTCTATCTATTTTAGTCGGATAAATCTTTTGAATCTTTTCTACATTAGTCTTATTCTCACTATGACCTTCTATTGTTTCTAATGTAACCTTAAATGAGACCATTAAAGCTAACAAACTCCACAAAAGCATTAGTAATCCTGTACAACAACAACACATTTTGCACTATCTTCTAAGGCATACACATGTAGATTTTCTACTTTCTGTGTTTGCCATTTCTCCACCCCTGCACATTTTACAGCTGTTGTCGTGGTCAGGATCACCTGACGTGGTTTACCCCACCGTGGGACCAAACAATTTCTTCTTCTATGCACTTTTATTCTCACCCAGTCATCTGGGCTCAGATCATGAGCTGGCTTTTCAAGAGTGGTGGCATCAGATCCAACCTTATGAAACACAGAATGAACGGAATCAGCCAACCCCTTGCAATAATCCAACACCAAGGTGCCGATTACGATCCGGCAAAAAAATTCCCCGTACGACTCGTATCTGGTCTTTTTTACCGTACGAATCGTACAAGTGCCGTACAAACTGCCAATTACGATTCGCATGGTAAAAAGTCCATACGAATCGCATTGGGAATGATTCCCCACACGTCCTCGGGTCGGAAAATGTGTCCGACACGTCCTCGGACGATTTACCGTACAAATGTGAAAAGTGAAGTCTGACCGCGGAATCACGATCCATCCCGTGCGTCCGATGTGACAACCGTATGGAAAAAACACCGTCCGCACCGAACTCCCATAGCAACCATGGAGACATGTGCCCGCATACGCGCCGACCCCCCCCTTGCCCCCGTACGTATGCGCCGACCCCCGCCCAGCCCCCGTACATACCCGCCGACCCCCCCCAGCCCCCGTACATACGCGCCGACCCCCCCCAGCCCCCGTACGTACCCGCCAACCCCCCCAGCCCCCGTACGTACGCGCCGACCCCCGCCCAGCCCCCGTACGTACCCACCGACCCCCCCCAGCCCCGTACGTACGCGCCGACCCCCGCCCAGCCCCCATACATACGCGCCGACCCCCCCCAGCCCCCGTACGTACGCGCCGACCCCCCCCAGCCCCCGTACGTTCGAGTCATACCCCTACCCATGTATGTACACCCCTGTACGTGTCGAACCCCCCGTGTATGTACACCCCTGTACGTGTCGAACCCCCGTGTATGTACACCCGTGTACGTTCGAGTCGTACCCCCACCCGTGTATGTACGGTGCGTACGCACTGGGGATACGCACCGTACTTACACGGGTGGGGGTACGACTCGAACGTACACGGGTGTACATACACGGGGGTTCGACATGTACAGGGGTGTACATACATGGGGGGGTTCGACACGTACAGGGGTGTACATACGGGGGGTTCAATACGTACAGGGGTGTACATACATGGGTGGGGGTACGACTCGAACGTACGGGGGTTGGGGGGGTCGGCGCATACGTACAGGGGCTGGGGGGGTCGGCGCGTACGTACGGGGGCTGGGGGGGGTCGGCGCGTACGTATGGGGGCTGGGGGGGTCGGCGCGTATGTACAGGGGCTGGGGGGGGTCAGCGCGTACGTATGGGGGCTGGGGGGGTCGGCGCGTACGTACGGGGGCTGGGGGGGGTTGGCGCGTACGTACGGGGGCTGGGGGGGGTACGGTGCGTTCCGGGCCACCTACTCTGGTCGTTTCGCGCCGTACTTCGCTTTTCCGGCACTTTTTGGGTGCCGTGAAAATATTGCCGTCCGGACTGCTGTCGGTTCGATTCGTAATTCCTGGGTCGTGAAACGCTGCCTGAAAGCGTCCCAACGTCACGTCGCAGCATTCCCGGATCACATTCGTATGTATATTTTCGTCGGTCTGTGTTTTTTACGATTCGTACGGAAATGGTGTTTCCGTGCGAATCGTAATTCCATGTTTGTAAAGTTTTACGACCGGGTACGAGTCGGACGGAGAAAACGCTCCGACCGACGGTTCGTACCCGGTTTTTACCGGATCGTAATCGGCACCCAAGTCATCAGATACAGGCAATAGTTTGTTGACTGGTATGAAAACATGTTGTATTGCTCTCCTCATCACAATTTCGTGAGGACTCAAACCTGTATTCCTATCTGGAATAAATCTTATAGTCATGAGTACCAGAGGCAAGACATCAGGCCATTTCAATCCTGTGGCTAAACACATTTTTCCTAATCTATTTTTAATGGTGCCATTTACCTGTTCCACCACACCAGAAGTCTCTGGGCGATAGGCACAATGTAATTTCTGTTGTACATTCAATGCTTCACAAATTAATTTCATGATTTCATTATGGAAATGTTTTCCTCTATCTGACTCGATTGGGACTGGAAAACCAAACCTAGGAATGAACTCTCTCAATAATAGTTTGGCTACTGTAATTCCATCACTTCTTCTTGTTGGGTATACTTCCACCCATCGAGAGAATAGACAAACCATCACTAGAACATACCTCAACCTGTTACAGGGGGGCATTTCAATGAAGTCAATCTGCATTCTTGTGAAAGGCCCTCCTTCTAGTCCTATAGTTCTCAAACTTACCACTGTTTTTCTTCCAGGATTGAATTGCTGACATATAAGGCATCTTTGACAAAGGCTTTCAGCTACAAGTCTAAATTTTGCATTATACCATGTCTGTTTGAAAAGTCTGATCATAGCATATCTTCCTACATGTGCTTGTCCATTATACATCCATGCCATGGTAGAAACCATGCTATCAGGCATAACTGGTCTTCCATCCCGATAAACCCACACATGATCTGTTTCCAGTGGTGCAAATCCTGCTTTTACCCACTGTCTCATTTCCTCATCTCCTGCTTCTTCCTGCAACTGCCTCACTTCTTCCCATTTATTCACGGTGTTAGTAAACAACAAGGTACATGAATTCATTTCTTTTTCTCTCCCACGATTGACTGAGTTCTGATTTCGTGCACAATACTGAGCCATGTCGTTGGCAAACCGGTTCCCAGCTGAAATATAATCAGCAGACTTGGCATGCGCTGCACATTTCACCACTGCTAACTGCTTAGGCAGCTGTATTGCCTCAAGCAATTCTCCAACCACTTCAGCATTCCTTATAGGAGTTCCACTTTATGTCAAAAACCCTCTTTGGGACCAGATTTGCCCAAAGTCATGCACTACACTGAAGCCGTATTGACTATCGGTTATCACAGTCACTCTCACATTCTTTCACAACTTGCATGCTTTCGTTAATGCAAAAAGTTCAGCAACTTGGGCTGATTTTACTCCTTTCAGACAAGATGCTTCCAATACAGCTGCTACTGTACATACTGCATATGCTGCACTATAGAATTCCCTCATCTGTTCTCAAGCATGATCCATCCACGAACATCACATAGTCACTTTCTGTCAAAGGTACATCTTTTATATCAGGACGTGGTTTGGTACAGAAATCAAGTACTTCCAAACAGTCAAGATCCACATCATCTCTGACTTCCACATTCTCAGCATCAGGTAGCAATGTTGAACGATTCACATTCAGACATCTCACAAGGCTCACATTTGTTGCACCTAAGATGACTTTCTCGTATTTAGTCAGACGACTATGCTTCATGAACTAAGTGCGGCTCCTTGTTAAAAGGATTGCCACATCATGAGGTACAAACACTCTCACAGGATATGCCGTCACAATTCCTTCACTCTGTTCCAGACTCTTACAAGTAGCTGCTACAGTCTTCAAACAACCAGGCAATGCTACAGCTACAGGGTCTAACATAGCTGAAAAATATGCAATTGGTCTCCTCAATTTTCTGTGTTTCTGTATTAACACAGAAAGTGCACATCCATTTCTTTATCTGCAATAGAGCTCAAATTCTTTTTCATAGTCAGGCATGCCAAGAGCTGGTGCTTCACACAATCCATCTCTCAATTGTTTAAAAGCCTTCAATTCTTCTTTATTTAATTCAATGGGATGTTTTACATCACTCCTTGTCAAGCGTACCAAAGGTTTTGCAATCAAGGAAAAATTACTAATCCACTGACGACAATATCCAACCATTCCAAGAAACATTCTCACTTCTCTTTGAGTCATTGGGGCTCTCATTCATTTTATTATCTTGATTCTATCTGCAGTTACTTTTCTCAATCCCTTTTCAATTTTGTGGCCTAAATATTGTAATTCTTTCTGACAGAATTGCAATTTCGATGGGGATACTTTAAGTCCTCCATCTGCCAAATGATTCAACAATGCAATGGTATCCACTACACAAGCTTCTCGAGTTCTCGATGCCACAAGTGGGTCATCAATATATTGGACCAGTACTGAACTCTCTGGCATTTTTAAATCTTCTAAAGACTTTTTCAAAATCTGATTAAATATTGAGGGACTCTGTATGCCCCTGTGGGATTTGGCACCGTGCCAAAATACGTTCGCCAAACCGGAATGCAAAAATCTGTTGGCTGTCAGGGTGCAATGGAATGGAAAAAAGAAAAGCATGACACAAATCAATCACTGCATACCATCCTGCATCGTGAGGAATCTGATACAAAATCACAGATGGATTTGGTACAATGGGACAACATGATACAACGGTTTTATTTATTTTTCTCAGGTCTTGCACTATTCTAAAAGTTCCGTTCCGACTTTTTCAGACCCATAATTGGTGAATTACATGAACTGCTGATTATTTCCCTCAAAATACCTTGTTCAATCATTTTGTCTATTATAGGAGTGACTCCTGCAATTATCTCGGGTGTCAATTTGTACTGTGAAATATTTGGGTAACTTATTCCTTCCTTTACAGCAACTTTTACGGGATCTACATTTTTCATTAATCCCACATCTTCTCCTGTGAAATCCCATACTTCCGTTTTTACAGTCTTTTTCAATCTTGAGGAAATTCCTCTGGGTCAAATACAGCAATTGCCTCGGTAATTTCAGGTTCCATATTAGCTGTAGCCATTTTATACAGTACATCCTCATCACGAGTTTCAAAAGCTATACCATCCGGAGTACAGACTATTGTGCAGTTAATTTTGCACAGCAAATCTCTCCCTAACAAATTTACAGGGCTTGAATCGCACACGACAAAACGGTGCAGTTCAGAAAACTTCCCTATGTTAACTTTAACTGGTTCAGTGAGATACGTTTTTATCTGTCTGTTGCATACTCCAACTACTTGGATCGTTTCACCCGAGAGAGGAAGATTTTTGACATCAGCTGACTTAACAGTTGAACGAGTAGCACCAGTATCTACTAGGAAAGTAATGTTTTCGTCATTTACCTTTCCATCCACAAAAGGGCCTGTCTGGTCTACTTCTAGAGTTGCACCAAGTACTCACTCTTCTTCCTCCCCTCGGCACCGTCAATAGCTTTCTTCTGACTCACTCTCATCGCGTTGTAGCCAATACTGCGAAACAGCACTAGCGCGCGGCAGTTTAGTTACCTGTTCTTCATTGTAGAATCCTGTCTCATTACTGTATTTCTGAGGATTTACGCTCTGTGGCAAAGGCGGTTTTGGCGCCTGACACTGTTGGGCAACAACCTGCTGCTGTCGCTGCGGTTGACAACTCACCTCATTTTGCACCTGTGGATTCAAAGATGCATTATCACCATTAGCACTTGGGGGAAATTTGCATTCGGTTCTCCAATGCCTTATTCTTCCGCAATTATGACATGGCCATTTCTTTTTGGCTTCATCTAGACTAATCTGTCCTTTCCCTTTCCCAATGTTAGGTTTTTGTCTCATGCCCATACCATTTGCTTGTTCAATCAATTGAGCTTCCTGTCTCTCTGCCACTTTTACCTGAGCCCACATGGCTTTTTCTTTTAATTTACGCTGCTTTGCTTCAATCTCATCGCTAACATATTTTGCATGTCTCAGGACTTCATCTATCTTTTTATTTTGCCAATCTACTGTATGCTGTTTAATCATTTCACTTTCTTCAGGTGGCAATCCATACACAAATCGATATACAAAATGACTCAAATCCTTCTCACTCAAATTTTCATCACCACTGTATTGCTTAAAAGTAAGTAACAATCTCTCGTAATATGCGTGTACAGACTCTTTCACTTCTTGATGAGTTCTATCAATTTTTACCCACTCAGTTTCTTTAGGATGCACTTTATTTTTCAGAAAGGTAACTACTTGTTCCTATTTTCTCATTACTTCTGGATCAGGGGCACCTGTTTTTGGATCGCTAGGGTATTCTTGAGTAGGCCAACCTATTGTAATTTTACATTCTGCCCATAGGTCTGCTGGTACAATTATGTCAAATAAACTATTCAAATTAATCCATAGTACATTTGATAATTTTACAAACCTGTCTACCTGCCTGTACCATTCAACCGGCATCTCGCGCAAGCGAGGAAAGTCATTGGTGAATGATAAAATATCTTGTCTGGTTCAGGGGACATGCACATAGCCTCCACCTGGAATCTCCCTCATGGGACATTCAGTCACTACCTTTCCTTTTTCTCTTACAGGATAAGCTGCAAACGTTTTGTCTGTTGTACCGTCTCGTTTTCGAAACCATCTACTTTTCCATTTGTCTACATCGCCCCATTTTCTCAGCAAAATAGTAGTATTCAAATTTTCAATATCTTTTTCAGAAAAGTCTACTCTGTATGGTTTTTGTAATGACTTTACCTTTTCAAAGTCGATACCCATTTCACTTGCTACTTCTTCTAATCTTTCATGTAAATTTCTTGCTCTCCACGTTATACTTTTGCATAGAAACATCAATTCTTCATCCTGATAGGCTTTTACCTTTTCTGTGGGAATAGTTCCTACTATTAATTCTTCTAAAACTATTTTTAATTTGGACACATCTAAAGGTCGAGGTTCAGCATCTTTTTGCTGTAAACTCCTTAACCATTCACTTAATTCATCAGAAGTAGGACCTACAGGAATCATCTCATTTCGTGTTTGTTCTAAGCTTTTTGGTGATCCTGGTACTGATTCGGTCGTCATTATTGCTCTATTCGCTAGACTCTGATTTACTGTCAAATTTTTAGAAGTATTTTGTTCAGAAATTCCTACCACTTGTCCCCATGGATTTTCTCTTCAACCTCTTATTTGCATTTCATTTTCTTTATTACTGTTAGAAGGAATCGTCAGACAATGCTCACTATCCTTTTGTTTATCAAAAATAGGCATTACAGGTCCTATTGTTATGGGAACAGTTACAGCTTCCATGTTTTTAGTCAATAAGTAGTTCTGGCTAATTCAGCTGAATTTTCATTTGCCATTTTACCAGGTTGTATATTTTCTGTTTCTCTAAAGGGATTATTTCTTCCTACCTCATGTGGTATTGATTACAATTATATATTCTACTAAACACAATGCTAGCGGTAGCCCTCTAGAGCAGCACCGGATTTAAAATCACTCAATATAAGTTTTGGTGATATGATCCAATCACCCCAAGTGTGCAAATTTGGTAGACACCCGCCAGCACAATGTCGTTCCAATGACTGGAAAATACATGTACAAAAACAGAACCAAATGCACCACTTAAACAATGTAAATTAAATCAAGTCCGAGTTCTTGGGTTGTTTTTCGTTTTCTCAAAGGATTCTTCTTTATTTAACAGTAAATTTTACAATTAAAAAAACAATTTTCCAAAACAGCCAGAACAGCCGACGCGTTTCGTCCACCAAAGGACTTCTTCAGGGCTGTAACAGACATATACAAAAATGCATTGTAAATATTTGACAAAAGGACAAGACACAAGTAGATACAACATAATAGTGCTGAAAATTCCATATCTATGCAGAATGTAAACAGACGCATATTATGATACCTAAAAAGGTTATTCAAAACCCACACAAACACAATTTTAGCATGTTACAACTAAAACATTTGAAAAACACTTTATGAATTTCCAGGATGACACAATAATTCATATTTAAAAAAAAACACATCAAAAAATTATGAATATAACCACTTATGTAAAGCTTATGTCAATAGATCTTTCAAATGTTAGAGCACTCCTCTCGAAATGTTCCAACCAGAGCCTGATTAGGTTAATTCTAACTCGGGTGACCAAGGGACTGGGAAAACGAGAAGAAGGAGGAATAAGAAAGAACCTTTAATTAAAGGAAAACAAAGATAAATGACATGGAAGTGAAACATGGTGATAGAAAAGGGGGTGGTGGTGGGGGGAGAGAGCTATAAAACAAAACAAATCACGCCATAGTGACTCAAGGAAAAAGGGAAAAAGAAAGATGTATACACACCAAAAATAATTGTAGAGTGAAAGATGTCTTCATGTCCTATTCATCGTGTTACGGTTCCCTCACAATTACAGGTATCCAGAGTATCAAGGTTAGAGGTACATACTTCTAAAGAGAAAAACATGGTATATAACGTCCATGATTGTATCAAAGGCCTAATTAGAGAATCAAAAGCCAAGTCAAACAATGATAGTGAATGGGACGATACTCACTTCGTGTCTGATAAACAACTACAAAATCGGAATAGCCAAGTATAGAATTGAAGAACCCACATCCGGTTATGGCAAAAGTAAAGACGATCTATATCAAAGATTCGTTCAAAATGTAAGGCAGCTGTAATGTAATAAAGATACCTATAATGGAAGAAAAAATATAAGTGTCCAAATGTAACCATAATACTCTTTATATAAAAATAAAAACAAAACTCAACCACTATTATCAAATGGAAAGGTCTGTAGAGTAAAGATAATCTATAGTAATCAGGAGGTTTTTAATGCACAAGAAAAAAAATTAAAAAAAAATAAAGGAAATTTGAGTGGCAATCGATGAAAAGTATTTAAAAGAAACTGTTGTGGCGATCAACCCATCAATAATGAAAATACACACCGAAAAGCAGTCTCATGTATGCAGTGATAGTAATTGAATAAAAACAGCTCTGGTGCGCAAGTGCGACACCAAGACCTGCATGGATACTAGATGTAAATACTCATAGCATCTTGAATTCAAAGTACCATCTCGCTAGTGTCCCCAGGAAAATGATTGACTAAGTAAAAGATGGGTTAAAAAAACGCTCTAGTGCGCTTGGGCTATACCAAAACCCACATAAATACTGGACGTGAAAACTCATGGCATTCAACTTCCTAAGTAAACGCTCACTCGTGTTCACAGAAGACAATTCCCTATAAAAGACAAGGCAAAAGTCCTCATGCCGTTACTCCAAAGTCCTCATGCCATTACTCCAAAAATGCAGGACTCCTAGCCTCTGAAAACAGGGTGCTTGATGCCGTGCAAGCACTTACCAGAATCCGTATCTCCAAGAGAGGGTCAGACATCCACCCGTCCCATCAGGCAGCCGCAGGACCTCTAATAAGAAAGTCCCATATTTGTAGTCTATTCAACTGGGTGAAAGTGATCACACCTGGTTTTGAAAAGCGCTACGCGGTGATACGAGAAGACGAAGGACTCGAAATCCCCGGTACTATGGCCGCCATCTTTGAACGGTCAAGACAATCCATAGAGGTAATGCGTTGAATACATTCAATTGCCTCGCCTTGACATATAAGTCCCCACCAATGAAAAACATTTAAGGCCAAAGAAGAGTCCACGAAAGTGTACCTATTATTGTCACTGTAGGGGAGCCCATCTCTGAAGGAAACTAGTGGGTACATAGAAAGTGCCATTAACACAATTAAGAAGGCGGCATGATTTAATAACGAAAAGCGCCTTAAACAGGGTGAAAGTGATCATACCTTGTTTTTAAGAGCGCTACGTGATGATACGCGAGGGCGAAGGGATCGATAATCCCTGGTACTGTGACCGCCATCTTTAAAAGGTCTACGGAACCCATAAAGGTAATGTATTGAATACATTTAGGTGCCCCTCCTTGACAAATAAATCCCAATGAATACAAGTCATATGGAGCCAAAGAAGGGCCATGTAAGTATGTCTCAGTTTGTCACTGAAAAGGAGACCGTCTCCGAGGTGTACTAATGAATATGCATCAAAAAATGCCATTAAAACAGTTTAGAAAGCGTCATAATTTAGTGAAAAAAGACGCATGTATAAACGGCGGATTGGTCTAGAATGAGACAAGTGAGACGACCTATTCCAACATGCCTAATATAGTAAACTGAAATTGGAAAATAATTCTCGTGAATCCATGGCCAAGGAACTATATAATCCACTGGTACTAAGGCCACCATCTTGGAATGTAAAAGGGGCTGATCAATGGAGGTAATGAAGAGGTAGAAAACTCCTCAATGTGCTACAAGAAATGCCCATAGAAATTAATAAAGACCCAGGATAGTAGGCCCTCGTGAAGGAAAGGCGAATCAAAAACATTGTCAACGATGCAGCAGAGTCAAAGGGGGTTCATACCAAAGGGGAATCAACAGTAAAATGTACAAAAAACTTTAATAGCCACAAATTGAACCAGGTCGTGTAACATGTGGAAAGGGGTGCTCATTAAGAACATGATATGGATCCAGATTTTCAAAATAGAAATACAACTATAAAAGTCCTATGTAATCAATCCCATCTTACACTTGTGACGAAAGGAGGAATCCCCAATGTGATACTAGCCTTACATGTATCCTTGAGTCTCTAAACCTGCTAGGGTAGGTGTAATCACAGAATAGGTAAAGGGAACCTGAGGGATTTAGAGAAAATAGTGCATCTCTGACTCACTATTGTGGCCCATTTCCACACAACGGAGCCTACAAATCCAGCTGGCCATTCCTTCTTAAAGTCAGTTCCCTATTTCCTCCTCGGGGCGACACTGGTGTATGGTCTATACCAAAGAACCATAGTTCATTGGGCTTGTGTTGCTTTTCCTGAAAATGAGATGTTAGAGGGCATCTGGAGTCTCCGTTGTTTATTGCCCTTAGGTGTTCCTGTATCCTAATCCTGAGTTCCCTTTTGGTACTACCCACATAAATTATGTTACAAGGGCATCCTAAGATATATGTAACAAACGTGGTTCTGCATGTTATGATGTGTCTATAGGTGACTTTAGGGTTTTGTGTGATCGAATCCTTAAGGCCTGGAACTTCCTCCAGGAGTCTCCAGTGTTTGCGCAGGATATTGTAGATCCGGAAACCAAGAAGAGATTCTTGGCTAGGGGTTACCCTGTCACCCTTATGAACAAAACAGAGAGGAGGGCACTGAACATTAAACGTGAAAGTACACTAGAAGAAAGAGCTCCACGTAGAAAGAAAGGGGATCATTTGCCCGTTGCCCTGGTGACAGGGTATAATAGGGACAGTAGCAGGATCTACAATATCCTGCGCAAACACTGGAGACTCCTGGAGGAAGTTCCAGGCCTTAAGGATTCGATCACACAAAACCCTAAAGTCACCTATAGACGTGGCCAAAGCCTGAGAAACATGCTCTGCCCCAGCCTGATCAAATCGCCAAAAAATTCCAACTGGATGAGAGAGGGCCAAGGGGGTTTCTATACATGTACCAAATGCTGTGTCTGTAAGATTGGGAAAAATAGAACGCGCACCTTCCAATTTAATACTGAAAGGACACACACGATCAGACACATCATAACATGCAGAACCACGTTTGTTACATATATCTTAGGATGCCCTTGTAACATAATTTATGTGGGTAGTACCAAAAGGGAACTCAGGATTAGGATACAGGAACACCTAAGGGCAATAAACAACGGAGACTCCAGATACCCTCTAACATCTCATTTTCAGGAAAAGCAACACAAGCCCAATGAACTATGGTTCTTTGGTATAGACCATACACCAGTGTCGCCCCGAGGAGGAAATAGGGAACTGACTTTAAGAAGGAATGAGGCCAGCTGGATTTGTAGGCTCCGTTGTGTGGAAATGGGCCACAATAGTGAGTCAGAGATGCACTATTTTCTCTAAATCCCTCAGGTTCCGTTTACCTATTCTGTGATTACACCTACCCTAGCAGGTTTAGAGACTCAAGGATACATGTAAGGCTAGTATCACATTGGGGATTCCTCCTTTCGTCACAAGTGTAAGATAGGATTGATTACATAGGACTTTTATAGTTGTATTTCTATTTTGAAAATCTGGATCCATATCATGTTCTTAATGAGCACCCCTTTCCACATGTTACACGACCTGGTTCAATTTGTGGCTATTAAAGTTTTTTGTACATTTTACTGTTGATTCCCCTTTGGTATGAACCCCCTTTGACTCTGCTGCATCGTTGACAATGTTTTTGATTCGCCTTTCCTTCACGAGGGCCTACTATCCTGGGTCTTTATTAATTTCTATGGGCATTTCTTGTAGCACATTGAGGAGTTTTCTACCTCTTCATTACCTCCATTGATCAGCCCCTTTTACATTCCAAGATGGCGGCCTTAGTACCAGTGGATTATATAGTTCCTTGGCCATGGATTCACGAGAATTATTTTCCAATTTCAGTTTACTATATTAGGCATGTTGGAATAGGTCGTCTCACTTGTCTCATTCTAGACCAATCCGCCGTTATATACATGCGTCTTTTTTCACTAAATTATGACGCTTTCTAAACTGTTTTAATGGCATTTTTTGATGCATATTCATTAGTACACCTCGGAGACGGTCTCCTTTTCAGTGACAAACTGAGACATACTTACATGGCCCTTCTTTGGCTCCATATGACTTGTATTCATTGGGATTTATTTGTCAAGGAGGGGCACCTAAATGTATTCAATACATTACCTTTATGGGTTCCGTAGACCGTTTAAAGATGGCGGTCACAGTACCAGGGATTATCGATCCCTTCGCCCTCGCGTATCATCACGTAGCGCTCTTAAAAACAAGGTATGATCACTTTCACCCTGTTTAAGGCGCTTTTCGTTATTAAATCATGCCGCCTTCTTAATTGTGTTAATGGCACTTTCTATGTACCCACTAGTTTCCTTCAGAGATGGGCTCCCCTACAGTGACAATAATAGGTACACTTTCGTGGACTCTTCTTTGGCCTCAAATGTTTTTCATTGGTGGGGACTTATATGTCAAGGCGAGGCAATTGAATGTATTCAACGCATTACCTCTATGGATTGTCTTGACCGTTCAAAGATGGCGGCCATAGTACCGGGATTTTGAGTCCTTCGTCTTCTCGTATCACCGCGTAGCGCTTTTCAAAACCAGGTGTGATCACTTTCACCCAGTTGAATAGACTACAAATATGGGACTTTCTTATTAGAGGTCCTGCGGCTGCCTGATGGGACGGGTGGATGTCTGACCCTCTCTTGGAGATACGGATTCTGGTAAGTGCTTGCACGGCATCAAGCACCCTGTTTTCAGAGGCTAGGAGTCCTGCATTTTTGGAGTAACGGCATGAGGACTTTGGAGTAACGGCATGAGGACTTTTGCCTTGTCTTTTATAGGGAATTGTCTTCTGTGAACACGAGTGAGCGTTTACTTAGGAAGTTGAATGCCATGAGTTTTCACGTCCAGTATTTATGTGGGTTTTGGTATAGCCCAAGCGCACTAGAGCGTTTTTTTAACCCATCTTTTACTTAGTCAATCATTTTCCTGGGGACACTAGCGAGATGGTACTTTGAATTCAAGATGCTATGAGTATTTACATCTAGTATCCATGCAGGTCTTGGTGTCGCACTTGCGCACCAGAGCTGTTTTTATTCAATTACTATCACTGCATACATGAGACTGTTTTTTGGTGTGTCTTTTCATTATTGTTGGGTTGATCGCCACAACAGTTTCTTTTAAATACTTTTCATCGATTGCCACTCAAATTTCCTTTTTTTTTTTTTTCTTGTGCATTAAAAACCTCCTGATTACTATAGATTATCTTTACTCTACAGACCTTTCCATTTGATAATAGTGGTTGAGTTTTGTTTTTATTTTTATATAAAGAGTATTATGGTTACATTTGGACACTTATATTTTTTCTTCCATTATAGGTATCTTTATTACATTACAGCTGCCTTACATTTTGAACGAATCTTTGATATAGATCGTCTTTACTTTTGCCATAACCGGATGTGGGTTCTTCAATTCTATACTTGGCTATTCCGATTTTGTAGTTGTTTATCAGACACGAAGTGAGTATCGTCCCATTCACTATCATTGTTTGACTTGGCTTTTGATTCTCTAATTAGGCCTTTGATACAATCAAGGACGTTAAATACCATGTTTTTCTCTTTAGAAGTATGTACCTCTAACCTTGATACTCTGGATACCTGTAATTGTGAGGGAACCGTAACACGATGAATAGGACGTGAAGACATCTTTCACTCTACAATTATTTTTGGTGTGTATACATCTTTCTTTTTCCCTTTTTCCTTGAGTCACTATGGCGTGATTTGTTTTGTTTTATAGCTCTCTCCCCCCCACCACCACCCCCTTTTCTATCACCATGTTTCACTTCCATGTCATTTATCTTTGTTTTCCTTTAATTAAAGGTTCTTTCTTATTCCTCCTTCTTCTCGTTTTCCCAGTCCCTTGGTCACCCGAGTTAGAATTAACCTAATCAGGCTCTGGTTGGAACATTTCGAGAGGAGTGCTCTAACATTTGAAAGATCTATTGACCATAAGCTTTACATAAGTGGTTATATTCATAATTTTTTGATGTAGTTTTTTTAAATATGAATTATTGTGTCATCCTGGAAATTCATAAAGTGTTTTTCAAATGTTTTAGTTGTAACATGCTAAAATTGTGTTTGTGTGGGCTTTGAATAACCTTTTTAGGTATCATAATATGCGTCTGTTTACATTCTGCATAGATATGGAATTTTCAGCACTATTATGTTGTATCTACTTGTGTCTTGTCCTTTTGTCAAATATTTACAATGCGTTTTTGTATATGTCTGTTACAGCCCTGAAGAAGTCCTTTGGTGGACGAAACGCGTTGGCTGTTCTGGCTGTTTTGGAAAATTGTTTTTTTAATTGTAAAATTTACTGTTAAATAAAGAAGAATCCTTTGAGAAAACGAAAAACAACCCAAGAACTCGGACTTGATTTAATTTACATTGTTTAAGTGGTGCATTTGGTTCTGTTTTTGTACAATTATATATTCTGTTGTGATTCTTTTACTGGGTCACTTGGTGTCAATAATGTGGAATTTGGTGTGGGGGTGGATTTTTATAAAACATGTCCTCAAGAACATCATTCTCCGAATCATGCACACCATACTTATAACCTTCTGATCTTGTATTATTTCTCTTTTCTGTACATTTTCTACTAGTAGTCTCTTCAGCATTTCTCATAGGGAACATACCATCAGTCATATTTGCACTTTGCCATCCCCTCATTCTGTCATCATGATTCTCTTGTCCATACGGTCTACCAAACATATACTTAAACATATACTTGTACCTTCCGCCACTCCGCTGTCGTTCTCTGTCATACATCTCATCTTCCCATTCTGTCAATGCTTCAATCGGTTCTTATTTCATCATACTTTCTCTCAAATTCCTTAATACCGCTAAATTGAATGAACCATGTTCCGGAAACGCTAAAACTCCATCATCTTTTGTATACTTTGCCCAATTGTATAACCAAATACATGTATGATAGCCATATTTCGCAACCATAAAGGATGCAGGTGATTTCTCTAGTCACAATCGGTTTGTCCTTTTTAAATAAGTTCTTGATCTTTCCGAACCAGGACTTTTTCTCTTTCTCTGGTGGATCGTAATACATCATTTTCTCTTTTCAGTATCGCTAGATTTCTCCTACGGCTATTCTGTTTGGATAAGACAATCATAGCGCGACTCACACTAACGCACCAATCCGGAGCGTCTATGTCATTTTTTCAATTATCCAATCCCAGCGCGACTCTCACTAACGCACAAATCCGGAGCATCTATGTCACCGTGTATTTCTCCACTCCTAGTGCGGCGCACACTAACGCACCAATCCGGAGCGTCTACATTTCTAACTGACGGGCCAATCCCAGAGAGATCTTTTCTGACGTCAGCTTTTCTCGCTACTCCTGCTTCTGCTAACCCCTCCTTTACAAAATTTATCGGCAAACTTTCTTACATTCACTTTTTATTCAAATTATGTTAGTAACGACATAAAAATGCCACCATTATCTGTTTTGCTAACAAAAGAAATAGTCTTGACCTTTTCCACAAGAATTCCGTCTTTCCCGAGAGCAGCGCTTCAATCTGCCTTACTACGGAATCATTACATCCGTCGATAAAGTAGCACTTCCCTCTACCTTACCCTTCTAGCAAGCATTAACTAACCGTTTCTCTGGAAATAAGACAGCTGTTGGAGACGCTCTGCTCCTGAGAAATAAAACCAGAGTTTCACAATTGAGTGGAATGCCGTTTCATTTACGCACTTTCATACGGAAAAGGTAGTTCATTCACACAGAATCCTGTCTTTCCCGAGAGCAGCGCTTCAATCTGCCCTACTACAGAATTATTACACTTGTTAATAAAGTAGCATCTACTTTACCATTCTATCAAGCTTAGGGAACACCTATTACCTCTCCAGTGATAAGCGTAATCAGAGTTCACGTGGACTTCTGTTATTTAAGACCAAAATTTCACAGGTGGCCTTCGCTACCCATACACCTCTTTCACACAGAAATGTCCCTAATGATAACACACGACAATGTTACCAAATCGAACCCAGACAATGCGTTGTGCAACATAAATCGTCACACGTTTTCCCCGTGTACCTACAGGGCACAATAATTCCGTCTTTCCAGAGAGCAGCGCTTCAATCTGCCTTACTACGGAATCATTACATTCGCCACAAAGCATCCGACTTCCTACATCCCAGAAGTCTTCAAAACAACATAGAACGCAACGCGACTCAACATAGAGTGTTAATACATAAACCAATACTCATCTAAACATCCGCAATCAATAATCAATATTCAAAAATCGGAGATCAATAAGCAATAATCAAATCTATAAGCAATCATCACTAAACCAATGCAATAAAACCATCATTCTGCTACCAGAAAAACTGATGCAGCGCGAGACCGGAGAAAAAGGGGAAAATATATATATATACAACTATCCTTCCTGCGTCGCAGACCCAACGTCACACTAGCTCATTCACACATGCAGTCATTCGTGGGGCCCATAACACCAACACTCACACATTTCCACTCACGAGTCTGCACACAGGAGGGATGATGATTTTGCGCTGGACATGTGGGGGGGTACCTTATTACCTATAGGGAAGAAAAGTTATTTTACAGAATATACATTAGCATTCACCACCTATAGATTCCTAATCCTAAACATCAAGGCATTCCACCCACTTGGTCGATGGACCAATTAGTTGGATTGGTTGATAGTGATTTAAAACCAGCTAAAACACATTTTAGACTCAGAATCCTTTATTCTCTTCATCAAAAAACCACAAACTCATAATTTCTGTTAATCAAATATTTGTTTATCTAAATATTGTTTGCATTTAATATTAGCATTGGTCTCATCAAAAGTTTAGAATTTTTGGTTTAATTAATACAAATCGCATGACATTATATATTCCTTTTCTTGCTATCTGGATTTTCTCTAATTCTTTTGGCTCTGCATAACCGAATTTACCTGTTAATTGTCCAAATAAGCAGGCCAAAGCTCAATGTCCGAATGTTATTTGCTCAGCATGTTACAGTCCCAAAGATCTCCAAAGGACCAGAAATCGTGCAAGCATCGCCTGTGGGGTCAAAGAGGGTGTGCAGTCATCCAAACCGCCGAATGCATAGCCCCTCCCTATTCTACTACTCTTTTTATAATACATTTCGGGACAACATGAAACATTTTTAGGCCAAGAAAGTTGGTGATTGGCCGGTTAGGGAACGTTCGATTTTTATTCTATGAGGTTCTCATGGATTTTGCTGGTTCATTTCCTCTGCTAGTGTTGCCCTTATGTAACAATGTTGTAGGTTTGCTTGTATGTCCCAATTGTTCATTTAGACCAGTTTTTACTGACTGAAGTTTGCCAGTCCACCAAGTTCCTATCCTTGACCAGGAACACGGTGCATCAGGGTCGCCAGAAAGTTCATGGAGCCATCCGAGTCTGCGCAGTAGGCATTGCGCTCACGAGACGGTTGCCACTTCTGAACTCCATTACGGACGCCATTTTTAGGTAGGCCCAAATGCCAACGTAAGCGAAACAAACACAAAAGAATAATTAATACAAAGACATGAAGATTCTAATGATAAAACCCTCACTAATCCCTTTATGTATAAGTATTTTCCTAGCATATAGCAACATTTAAAGTGATAATACTCACCTTTAGGATCCAAACAGGAACGCAAACATCACATAAGCAACATAAATCATGCAATATCCTATTACCACATGTACTATCATTAATATGCGTACATATTTTAGTTATTAGAGTTATTTTGCCATGCAAATAGCAATTTCCCACGTGTAATTGGTGTATGCAAATGGTTGGTTTAGTTTTACACTGCAATCTGTTAGTAAATTATAAGAAGTAAGTTATATAGTTAGTATTTTCATGCAAAATAGAGGAGGTATACAAAATTGTGTTTTACCTGCTCCATCAATCCCCCCGTGGTGATTTTTAAACATCACCACACTACCTTAAAATGTTGTAAAATTTGTGAATTGAAATGAATTCAGTTTTTTGTCAGATCACATGACTGTTTCTCCTGTCTCTTCTTCTCTTGTCTTTTTATACATATTCTCTTTCCACTCTTCTAATTCTACCTCTTCAAATTCTCTTTCTTTTCTTTCTTCCTATCTTGTCTTTACAATTTCTCTTTTTATGTTATTTCGTATTTTCCTTCTTTTGCTATATAGACATCCTAATCTCAGAATTAATACTAGAATAATCACGCATGTTACTGGAAATAATATCTTACCAATAAAGGTATTACCTAGTTTTAGTAAAAAGTTTTTAATAGTAGAACACCTTTTTCCAATCTTTTCCCAAATACCTTCAACCTCCAGTGGAACAATCTCCTCACGCAAATCAGTTATATTCTTTATGTACGTCTTTAAATCTTGTCTTTCATCAGGAATGTAAGTACAACAATGTTGAACTTTCAGCATTCCACAGACTCCACCCTCTTTTGCCAAAATTATATCAAGGGCAAGTCGATTTTGCATTACCATAGCTCTCATGGCAACCATTTCGGTATTTACCAATAAAAATGCCAACGTAAGCGAAACAAACACAAAAGAATAATTAATACAAAGACATGAAGATTCTAATGTTAAACCCTCACTAATCCCTTTATGTATTAGTATTTTCCTAGCATATAGCAACATTTAAAGTGATAATACTCACCTTTAGGATCCAAACAGGATTGCAAACATCACATAAGCAACATAAATCATGCGATATCCTAGTACCACATGTACTATTATTAATATGCGTACATATTTTAGTTATTAGAGTTATTTTGCCATGCAAAAAGCAATTTCCCACGTGTAATTGGTGTATGCAAATGGTTGGTTTAGTTTTACACTGCAATCCGTTAGTAAATTATAATAAGTAGGTTATATAGTTAGTATTTTCATGAAAAATAGAGGAGGTATACACAAGTTTGTTTTACCTGCTCCATCAACTGAATAGGACAAAGTTGGGTTGGAAGTTCGAGACTTGGGACTATACTATCTGCCGGCCCATATGCAACACTGGCTGGATGGGGAGCCCAGCTGGGAGCAGTCCTTGCTGGATGGCACACATGATGGTCACCAGCTAGGGGCACAGTTAATGCGCAGAGGGGGTTTGTCTCAAGACTTCCCACATCTGATTTATCTGATGGGTAGACTTTGAGGGCAGGCAGTGCAACAAATGATAAAGGGAGCACCGTATGCTCTGACATGGACGTATAGATAGTGCAACATTTTGAGCAAATAGCACGACTAATGATGGACGATAGGTGGCAGGGAGAGGGGTGCATAATGTTGTCTGACCTTTACCCAGCAGGAATATTGATCACCCTGCAGGAAGCAATGGAGACTTTCGATCTGGGAGCCAGCCAGTTCCTCCAGTATGCCAAAAAATTGCAGCCACGGCATGCCAACTCTTGCTGACATTCTCTTAGGCTCCCGAACCCACACACACACTGGTGGTTATGCTATCAAGGCCAGGGGGACATAAACTTATAACACGCTTATACCGTGCACTGTGCGCAGACATGCAGCTGAAGCCGTTATGCATAGACGAAACATGGCAGTGCATAAGCAATGAGCCCATCTCCCCCAAAGACTGGTCCAAAGTACATGCAGGGGTCCGCAAGGTATCAATATGTGCCTGGTTTAAACAGATACAATACAATATAGCCCATATGACCAATCTCTCCTCTAAGCGACTTCACTCCATATATCCATCTAGGGATCAGCGATGTCGTTGCTGTGGTGCTTCGGTGGCAGATTTCTGGCTAGTGGTATGGCACTGCCCAGTTATTTTCTCCTGCTGGTTCAATATATTGTCCCAGCTTAAACGTCCCATGCAAGATTTACAAATGTGTGCTGGTGTTACTCCCTGATGACCTGGAAATGAAATTAAGCAGGCAATTCACAATACTAGAGCTGACAGGGGTAAAAAGGCGTATAGCAATTCATTAGCTGAGTCCTCATCCTCTGAAAAGGGAGGTCTGGGAGAAAAATCTGCTCGAGTGGAGTGGGACGGAGGAGGCACATATGAGATGGACTAGAAGGGATGAGAAAGCGGAAGATCCCCTATTTCCTTAGGGGGCGCAATGACACAGGCACTATTGGAGCCTCCTGAGTGTTTTTGCATGCAAATGACTGATGAAATAAGACAGAATGGTAGTGCTATTACGCAAATGTTACCTATATACTTTAAACCAGCTGATTGACCACACAGAGAAATTGTAACAGGCGAGCAATAAAGTGAACCAAGGACATTCCACACAATGTGAACCACTAATTAAATGTAAGCAAGAGGGGAGGGGTTGGAAGGGGGGGGCAAATGTTTATTACAGTCTTTTTGTCTTGGTAATTTTGCTTGGTTTGTTGGTAGATTATGCTGTTTCATTATTAGCAGCATGATAGAACAATCTGCTGTAGTACTACTGGTATGAAGTTGAGGAGGGTTTGAATCTGTTAATGTTGTATTATCTTTCCTTGCCAGTTTGCCTTCGTATTTCAACAACCTGTGGTACGGGTTTATGCCCTAACCTGATACTGTATGATGACTTAAAACATATGCTATGATGTATCCTGTATGTCTTTAAAAATGCCAATACAGAAATATATATTTTTAAAAGCTGTAGAAGAACATCCGAAATCCATATGTCACATCAATACCTTTGTGGCCTGAGCAGATCTATGCCTGGGTTTAAATCAACATTATACAACTGACAAGGTCTCTGAATTTCAGGTCGGAGGAGGACAGTATTTCGCTTTTCAAAGGAGCTGAAATCCAGTCAATGAAGAGAACAATGGAAAAGTCCTGAAAGTGTTTGAACTGTTTGGAAAATATTACCGAGTCATGAGTGACCATTTCTCATGGGCACAGAATAAAACAAGTGTTAAGTTTATCCATGACAGCCAAAATGACAACAATTTATTGTTGGGCTGAAAAAAGAATAGATTTTGAAACCTATCCAGAAAGCAGCTTATTTTAGTGTTCTTTTAAGTAGAAAATCCTAGAGTATAAGAGGCACAAACTGGAGACTCATTGGCATCTCTGCTTTTTGTGTGACTAAAGCTTTTTGGAATAAGCAGTGAAAATTACAGAGGTCGTAGTTATAAAAAATACTGCCGACAAGAATGGACAGTGGAGGGGTGTTCAGAAAAATACATATCTCAACAACCAACATTATGTTTGTCCTGTGGTCGTGAATATTTAGAGGTTGTTTTTCTATTTAGCAGAGTCATCGATAGAAAAGGCTGGGTTTTTCTGAAGTCCACCAAAAATCCAACAACATTATCTAATGTCTTCCTATAAAAGTGCAGTCTGAAACAAGGTAGTGTACTCTTGTTCATCTCCATGACACTGACACACTTCATCTCATTTGACTCAAACAAGAATGAACTTCTGCTAGGTGTGAGTAGTCTGCTTGAGTGCACTGAAACAGTCAACTTTACGGGCCAGATGAGCAAAGCTTCTGAATGGTGATTCACAAATTGAGATCAATTCCATATTGTAATTTAGGAATTTGATTTCGGTATGTATCATACAGGCATAGAGTTATTTTACAATTCGATCTGATTCTTAATTGCAATCTAAAGATTCTCAAATAACGCATTAGTAAATTGCAAATGCATTCGCAAACTGTGATTATCACATTTGGGTAGTGTTTGATGACCTCATAATGAGGAAGTTCTGAAACACATGCTCTGGGAAAGCCTGGGGAACACAGAGTAAGGCACATATTTTTGACTGAACAAATATTGAAGGGATTTTTTCTATCCATCTCCCAAAATTGACAGCATGTCAAGAGAAGAAGTAGAGACGGATGACAGAGGAGATAAAGAAACCTGAAATTCAGTTAGAAAGATTAGGAGCTACTTACCAAAGAGTTTGCTGCTCATAACAATGTAAAATGTTCCTTTACAGTGCCTGATTCCCAGAAGGAAAAAATTAGAAAAATCATTGAGGAAAAACTAAATTTAAGTGGTGTATCACAGCGTATCATAGAGGAGATTCACAAACACTGGTACGATCTGAGATCAAGAACAGGAGAAAATATAAAACAAGCATTTACAATGCAATGGTCTCGGCAATATTATAGGTAGAGCTATTGGGATTGCGCATTATTTTTTTATCATTTTTGTATCCCTAAATAAATGGCATTGCCATTTCTATTGGCTTTAGCTTTTTTTTTGCATATGTGATACCTATTCCATTAGCAGAGAGAGAGTGAGGTAGTGAGATAGAGAGAGAGAGTGAGGTATTGAAATAGAGAGTGAGTTAGTGAGAGAGAGTAAGGTAGATAGAGAGTGAGGTAGTGAGATAGAGAGTGAGGTAGATAGAGATGGTGTGCCATTTTATCAAATCTGCAGCATTCTGAAGTAAAGCGCAAGAAGATACCAAGGGTCTGTAAATGTTATGCAAAGATTTGAGGATTTTGCAAAATTTGTGCTAGAGGTTAAGTCGTTAACGGTGGAACCAGGATATACTAGGCTTGACCAAATGACCAAACCTCGGAGGTCCAGGGCAATCCATTTAAACTCTACCTGCCTCAGAGCAACACCTTCCAAAATGGAGTAGCTATCCACCCTATTTTTAGTGCCAAACGGAAACTCGTCACTTACAACTCAATTTTTGAATGTATATTTTCATTTGCAAAACTGGATTTTTCCATTGTTGGTGCGGCATATTGTGTCTGTGCAAAGAATATTTTCAGAACGGCTATTGTATGCAAGTCCATCGCAAGGCAATTTGTGGAAATTAGTATGTTGCACACCTCACTGACAGTATGTCACCATAGTCACTAGCAAAACCTTGCTGTGCTCTGGTTTATACACTGCTGCCGCATGCCCCGTACCCGCCATGTTGTCAAATGAATATACTAAATGAAGTATTCACCAAAGAAGAGTTCAATGCTTGGTGCAAAGATTTGCAGAGGAGCTACAGAGCATGCAACATTTGGCCGGCACATTGCCAACCTGCCTTATATGTATTTAGCTAGGCAGCACATTAGCCTGGGTGCTGAAACATCTATTGTTCTTCAACATGGAGGGAAAGTAAGCACCAAACTGCGTGACATGCCAGGTATGGGAACACATGGAGAGAAATATTGCCTTTCAGCGGGAAATGGTATAGTACAAAGCTCTGTTTTTAATATAGAATTAGGCCTTCTGTTAAAATACAAGATTTAAAAAAAAAAAAATTATCTACGGGTGCTCGTGGGACAATTTCTATGGACCAATCCCAGTGTGGGCAGAAGGACATGGAGGAGGTAGGTAGTATGGGTGGCAGGCAGTGTGTGGAAAGCTGGACACAGGAGACCTTAATAGCACTTAGCATGAATTAATGTACCTCATGACAGGATCCAGAGAGGCGTGCGAATCAACATCTCCAAGTTTTAGTGAGAAATGCTCTTTCCCCTTGTGTTCGCCAATACAAAGCACAATATGCTCTGAATTTTTCACCCTGAAGATGGGGGCAAAAACGGAGAGACCGATAGGGACCTACCTGCTAGTTAGAACTGCCGGTGCTGAGCACAGCAGGACCCGGCCCACTTAAATTACTGATGCTTTCTCCTAAAAAGATGAATAACCAGCGCATTGTACCTCCACATGAACATCTTCTGTCCATGATTCTGCTGTTTTCATTATGACAGATTGCCATTTTCATTTGCTGCTCTGTGTTTAGCAGTAATCCTTAACCCGTAATAAATTAGCTTCATTTTTCACATTTCAGTTCTGATTGGCACTGTTTAGAGACATAATCGATTACTGGCAACAGAAGGACAACAATCACTGATCACCGTGGACAAACATATTTACAATGCGCCATCTGCCATGGACTACTGAATCTCTGTTGTTTATCTTCCGTTCGACGTTTTGTTGAGAACAACTTTAGGATGTGGAAGCACCTAACGCTCCGATGCAGCCTGGCTTTGTGATGGAGAATAGGATGAGCTGTTTGTTTTGTTTTTATTTATTTCAATTCCATTTTCGGCGGCTGGACTTGAAGCAGAGTCCCCGCCGGTCAAGCCTTTTTGCAAGCAATTCAATAGAAAGGTTAACCATGGGTTGCAGCAATGCCGATTGTTTTACTTCCAACGATGTAGTTTATTATGGCTGTGAGCTCTTGAAATTTGTAAAACAGAAGATTTTATTACAGATCCATGGTTTTGTTTCTTGCTTGCATTTATATCAGTTTCCACTAAAGCGTCCTTTAATCACACTGTCCTGACAAGGAACGGGTCCTTATCAGTTATTGGCGATAAAAGCATGCCTTATGCAAGTTCACCAGGCTTGTATTTTATTGCAAGTGGGGCAATCTGCATCTGCCGTTGGCCCACCTGGTGCGATGATAAAACTTGCTGATAAGCCAAAGAACCGGACTCAGCGTATGCTGTGACACTGGATACACCCGTCGCAGCCCGGAGCAGTACAGGGACCACCCGCTCCCTTCAACATCATTAGTTCAGTGAAAGTTTATTTTACCCTGTCGATACTTTCTAAAGTGAGACAAACACTTGATGGCGTCAGCGCAAAAGAGACCCCCCAACAGAGTTCCGGCGACACGAAGCAGCAGGGAGCCGATAGCTCAACCTTCCCTTACACCAACAAGAGGGGCTATGATATCACCCGCAACCCCCACCTCAACAAAGTAAATCAGCAAGGAGGGCTGGGAGCAGGGCTGCGGAGAAAAGACAGCTGGGTACAGAAGAGGGAAGCAGTGGGAGCTTAATTAAAAGCCGCCTCAGACCAGATCTGTTTTGCGTGTGATGCAGTCTCCACAGATCAGCTCTGGTTACACAACAATGCAAATCGCTCGCACACACGGCAAGCGCAGTCCTGCCCAGGGGGAAAGCTGCTGCTACACGCGTCCCAGTGATGCTGATACAGACATACACTGGTGTGCAGGAAGTGTTATTCTCCGGCTCACGAGCTGTTTCAGAGTGGCACCGGCAGCTGCGCTTCCATCGGACACCTAAATAAGATGGGGTGGGGGGAGAGAGTAGGAATAGAACAGCCGCTACTGTTGAGGATTTGGGCGGGCACGAGCACCACCGGGAGTGCCTGGAGAGGAGCGGGGGTGCCACCAAGAAGTCACGGACTGCTGGGAGGGAGACGAACAAACAGGAAAAATGCCTTACCTATACGCACAACAGCAAGAAGATCCTCACGGCCAGAGAACAGCATAAAAATGGCGAATGGAAGAATCGAAACTTTTTCGGATTCGGGGGCGTGTTCCTGCTGTTCTAAAAGGGCGTGTCTAAAAAGTGGAAAGAACAGCAAGGAACACGCCCCCGAATCTGAAAAAGACGGAGCCTATTTGGAGGGACGGCTCTCTCCTCCAATGGCTGGCCTCCGTTTAGGAAGCCAGCCAATGGAGGAGAAGCAAAAAGAGAGGCGGGCTAAATAGCCACTCTAGAAAACATTAAATCTTCCGACTTCCGGTTCTGCCTTCGGCAGACCGGTAGTCCTCGACCTAAAAACAGCTAACGGGGGCAAATGGTACAGGTTGGGGACCCTCAATTCAGCAATTACCAACACCTCTTCAGGATTTAATAAAGTGCACCTTACAGCCTGAGGGCATTGTTGGTGTTAAAAATATTGACACTAAGACACTGCCCTCTACATTTAAAGATAAATGTAAAAATGGCATTATTTACATTTCAGCTTCAGTAAAAAAAACATTATTTAGTAGAAATCTAAAATATCAACATCCCCTTCGGGCTATTTTGTTCATTTTTTCTTTGTGTTGCTTTATGGGAGGTGTGTTACATACATTTAAACACCTCGATACACATACATTGTGACTTTTTTAGAAAAAGATATATACATAACTAGATATAAAAGAAAGTACATTATAAGTGTAAATAATTATCAATTTATTTTTAAAGTACTAAAAATGCACTCTTTCCTTAAATATCAGGAGAGGTAATGGAAATTGTTATAGAACATAGAGGTGCCATCACAGAGAGGGCAAGATTGAGAAGCAGAGGCATCAAAACACACTCAATCTGGCATGCAGTTGGGCAATGAGCCACCAGCCACTACATCACCACCAATGCCTTCAAGACGCAGACCAACAGTTTCAACACTGAAGAGTCAGGGGAACCTACAACACCCAAGGAAACACCACAATATATTGGGGAAAGACAAATAAGCAGGAGTTTTTTACAGCAGCATAGCTTCTTCTAGTCGTATATCACCTAATCATGCTGCAGAAACTTCTGATTTATTTGGTAATTTAGAGGCCTTCATGTTCTCACTGCAGCACCAACAAAATAAAAGTAGGAAAAGTGTTAGTACACATATTACAGGCATTAACAAATGCATCAATTAACCAAATATGGTTTAGTTAAACCCACTAATACAGTTGGGGAAGGTGGGCTAAAGAACAATTTCTTACGAATTTGATACCTTAGCAGAGGTAGGTACAAACCTATTTTCTTTTGCGCAACAGGAACATTCCTTACATAGGTGCAGATATCACAGATATATTTGTTCAGAAGGAGTAAGCCTGCCCTAAAAATGCTTTCCTGTCTCTTCCTCTGCATACCAGCTAGTATTCACCACCCCCACGCCATCACATTCGAAGTAGCATTGTGAAAGGGCCTGATGCATTGTGGGGCTCTTTAAACAGGTTGCACCTGATTACCACCTGATTCCATGTGGTGCTAAATTGCATGTACAAAATAATTATTCTGCGCCTATTCACAATTTATTCACAATTTACGGATTCTTCATACATACAAAATACGAATCACTATTCAGAAATCTCTCATAACAATTTGCTATTTAGGGGTCACTAAATTAGCAAGTCAGTATTTAGACGGTACGCAAAAAATTGAGACCAAATGGATTTTCACATATAAGAAAATACAATTTTAGCAGTTGGTAACCAGTGTAAAGTTGTTTACAGAATCGCTAAACCATAATACACCTGGCCCTGTGTTCCAACGAGCATTACCCCATGGAGTGCTTCGAAAAATAAACAGAATATCGGGGGTTTTACAGAAGGCAAATTTGGATACACGGAGGGGAGGAGGACCCTTGATCTAGTAAATCACAAAAAGTTAGATCTTCACAATTGTAAGAAAAATTGATTTGTACTAACTTTTGAGAAGGCAAGTGATATTGAAAGAGTTTTAGATTTTGAGGCTTCTTTTACAGAAAACCAACATAGAAAATGGTAAAAGATGGCTTGTGATGTGTGTTATGATGAACCTTCAAGCAATGCAGAAGAACTTTAGAATGACCTTTTAAACTCTCTTTTTGGATGCAGAATTGGAGATTTGGCTGCAAGATTTAAAAACTTGAAACAAATCAAGGACTCTTTGAATTTCTATTCACATTTATAAAACCCAGAATTTCTGAGAACCTCAAGGAGCGATGTTCTAATATGGAACAGTGACTCCGTGGTGAAATTTGATTTGTCAAAATCCATAAGGGAAATTCTTGAAGCATGGAAATAAAAATTAAATAGCACTATTGGTTATTTTATTAATCACAAATAAACTTGGCATGATTGACTTTACTGAGCATTATGAATCTGATTGAAGAAGACATGCATTGTAATGTGCCAATAAAAACTGAAACAGTTTTCAGTGGAAACATAGAAGCCTACAAGTGGGTAATGAGTCACCATAAATATTACGGGGGTGGCTTTATACATTTTGAAATATTGAATCGATTCAAGAATTAGGAAACAAGGAAGAGGAAATAGGATCATGAAATATCAACTATTTACAACGGCTGCAGTATTGTCCATTTAAAATATAGGTCATTTGCCTGGTTGAAATCTGACAATTGTTAGGTGACTAAGCATCAAATGGTGATTTTCAATGCTTAGAAATTGTGGCGCGGCTTGCTATTAAAATGTTACCACAACCTGAATGCACGATGCTGCAAATGCTGGCAAATTTTTCAATTAACTATGAAATCCCGTAAAATCAGGAGACAGCACTTGGGCATGCTTTTCCATATCTTTTTTTTTTTTAATAAATTTATTTATTTCGTAACGCACAGTAGCACAGGCATACACCATTGCTCGCCTACAACCCGGAGGCCGGGTGGTTCAGTTCTTATAGGCATTGCACATTGCAGCTTATCCCACATCCCGGGGGCCGGGCATCGCTGTCTTCCTATGCAGTAAGTTGGCAACTCTATTATGGTGTATAGCCCTTCTCGCCGTTCCTACGCTACCTGGTCCTTTTGAGTGACAACAAAGTTTTGTACTTAAATTACCACAAAAAAATTAACCCCCCAAAAAAAAGACCCCCCCCCTGTCGAAAAGTCCCATCTGCCGCACTCAGGGCCTCCCCCACCTAGAAATCCATGCATCTGTCCCTCTCCCTAGCTCGCACCCCCTTATACAACCCACACACCCATAGTTGGACGTATCCGGCAGCCTATGTGAACACTATTTCTCGGAACGTAGCCGGGAGCGCACGCCCCCCTGTCTGCAAAAATGGTCGGCTCTCCACCAAATGCATTAGGGCTTGATTCAGTTCGCCGCCACTCCCTCCGCGCCCAGGGATAACGCTTCTTCCTCCCCAGCCCCAGACTTCTCCCCCGCCCCGCCCCTCCTGAGGTATTCAGCATAAAGTCCCCAAAAGTTCTTTGGCCTACTTCTTGGGGGAAGCAGTTCGCTATACGTCTCCGACTGCGTACAGCAGTAGAGCACATCCCGTTTCCATTGCGCCAGCGTGGGCAAAGGGCCCCGCATCCAGCATATAGCTACCCTGCGCTTGGCAATCAGCATGCCCATGTCTACCAATCTGCGCGCCGCCTTTGGGAGTCCCCTTGAGTGGCCCAGCAGTGCTATCGAAGGGTCCTGAACCAACTCCAATTCCGCTACCTCTCCGATCTGGCGAAATATTGCCCCCCAAAACTTGCCCACGCCGGGACATTCCCACGCCAAGTGCATAAAGTCTGCCACTGGGTGCGAACACCGCTCGCATGTAGACCCCTCACGCAGGCCGTATCTATGCAGCCTTTCTGGCGTGTAATATGCTCTATTAATGAATTTGAAATGAATAAGTCTATGCTTGCCGTGCAGTGATATCCGTCTTATACCCGTACAGCAATAAGTCCACATGGCATCGTCTATCAACGTGCCCAGATCCCTTTGCCAGGCCAAGCGAGCTTTAGTGTATTTTTGGGATCTCTGTGACATAGCTATGCTGTATAGCTTGGACACCATCTTATGCGGGCTTTTGTGCTTAAGTAAATGGGATAATTCCCAGGCCTCAGGGGGTTCGGCCATATCCTCACCTAAGTGTCGTCGCCATGCGCCTCTGACCCTAGGAATTGAAATCTCTGTAGGTGAGTGTAGTTCTCCGATGTTGACGCCACGTCGTCCCATGTTTTGGCGACACCGTCCGCAAATAAGTCACCCAGCAGGCGGATGCCCAATCCCCGCAGGGAACGGACAACGCTGCCGTCTCCGCTAGGGGACAGCCCATTCAAGGGGCATGGCCGGAGAGTATAACAACGCTCCCGCAGTCTGCCCAAGTAGCCAGTTCCAAGCATGAAGAGTGGCATTTAACGAATCTTAGAAGTCAGTCCTGCGATTGGCCGGCTCGAACAGAACTGCGGGCAACGGGAGCGGTGCCGCAAACAGCCTTTCGAGTTTTAGGTATGGGATCGTATCATCACCGTGCACCCAGGCGTGCGCCGGCGCCCCCTGTGCAACCCTGTAATAGAGCTCCATATCAGGCGCCCCAAGGCCCCCCATATGGTATGGCAGCGTCAGGACGCTCCAGCACACCCGCGCCTGCTTCCCCGCCCAAGCCAACCACAGCAGAGACCTATTCAACCTGGCAAAGAAGATGCGTGGCAGAACTATTGGGATATTGGAGAACAAAAATAAAAATCTAAGCAACACTACCATTTTAGCGATGGATATCCGGCCCATCAGCGACAGAGGCAGGCCTATCCCAAGTCTCCACGTCTTCCTCCAATTTGTTTATGGCCCTCCCATAGTTCTCAGTAAAAACCACATCAGAATCGCGATGCAGCTGTATCCCCAGGTATCTGACCGAATCCTCCGACCACTGCAGTGGATGCTCCATTTCAAACGGGGTAGTGGACGACGTCAACGGAAACGCAATGGACTTGTTCCAGTTGACCTTCAGCCCGGACAGCGCCCCAAACTGTACAACCTCCCGCAGCACTGGTGCTAAGTTACTCTCCGGCTCCCTAATATAGAGCAGGGTGTCGTCTGCATACGTGGAAACAATTATGCGATACGACGGGAAGCTAACGCCTCTAAGATTGTGATACTCATGCAGGGCCCGCGCCAGCGGCTCCGCTACCAACGCGTATAGTATGGGGGAGAGGGGGCAGCCCTGACGCGTCCCCCTGGAGATCGGTATGGTGTCCGTAACCAAATCACCCAGTTTAATCCTCACAGTAGGGCCCGTGTAGAGCACCCCAATCATTTGCAGAAAGACCGGGCCCAGTCCCAGCTTGGTCAGGACCTGTCGCATAAAGGGCCATTCAACCGAGTCAAAAGCTTTCTACATATCGAGAAAAACTGCAAGGGCCCTCGAGTCTTGTCGGACGTGTTGCAGCACGCCAAACACTTTCCTCAAATTATATGTGAGGTTTCTGCCCGGCACAAACCCTGCTTGTTCCGGCGCAACCAACTCCGGGGTGAGGAGTGCGAGTCTCGTAGCCAACACCTTCGCAAATAGCTTAGTGTCTACGTTCAGCAAAGACAGCGGTCGGTACGAACTGCACTCCTCCAAGTCCTTGCCAGGTTTGGGGATGGCGACCAGTATCGCCTCCCTCATGGAGGGGGGCATGTGTCCGGTAACACATAGGCCGTCGAACAGCGTGGAGAGATGCGGAAGCAATAAATCAATGAAGGAGCTGTAAAAGGCCACCGTGAGGCCATCCGCCCCAGGGGCACTGTTTGCCTTCATACCTGCTAATGCCTCAAGGATTTCATCCCGCTCAATGGGCAGGGCCAGAAATTCCCTATGCTCATTTGGGAGGAATGGCAGCTGGATATGATCCAAATATTCCTGTATATGATCATCCATATTAGCCTGTTTAGATGCATACAGGTTAGCGTAGTATGACTGAAAGCGTGTGGCGATGTCCACCTCATCTGTCAGCAACACCCCTTCATCCGATTAAATTTTAGTAACCGTCGCCTTGCATCTGCGTGCTTTTAATATATTGGCAAGCACTGAGCTAGGCCTATCCCCTTCACCGTATACTCTGGCAGTGGCGTACTTCCCTAGGTGCAGCACTTCCGAGTCGGCTGCTTCATGGTATTCAGCAAGTAGCGCCTTCAGCTGGTCTGCGACATCAGCCGATGCATCCGACTGCTGTGCAGTCTCCACTTCCCGCAGTCTACCTTCCAACGATGCTAACCGCTGCCGGATAGAACGCAGCACCCCGGAGTGTTTAGCGATAGCCACCCCCCTGATATACACTTTAAATGTTTCCCACACCATTTGGAAGCTATCCACCGAACCTATATTAGTTTCAAAGAACGCTGTGATCTCTTCAACCAGCTCCTCTTTAAACAAGGGATCAAGGAGGGAATATTGGGGGAACCGCCAACCAAAGGGGGGCATGGTCTTACTTGGCATAGGCAGCGTGAGCAATAGGGGAGAGTGATCCGATAGGGTGCGCGGTAGCACCTGACACGCGCGAACCTGCGCCATTAGTCGTGAGGACGCCAACCAATAATCTATACGTGTGCGTAGGTTATGGTAGGAAGAGTAGTGCGTGTATCCCCCCTCTTCAGGGTTGAGTGCCCTCCACACATGTTAGGCCTATACAAAGCATCTCCCTACTGACCATTTTAGCAGCTGCAGACTGCGGTTGGGTTGGGCCACCGGATCTATCCAGCACTGGATTCATAACCATATTGAAATCCCCCCCCCACAGCGTAGAGGCCGGACCCATGTCTTTGACTCTTTTTGCAAGCTCCGAGTAAAACTCCGGACAATCATAATAAGGGCCATCCACATTAACCAGGAATAAATCCAGTCCCCCTCCCCTGATATCGCGACAACGCAAACCGGCCCCCACTATTCGCATAGAGCAGTTGTGCCTTACCACCCAGCTTAGGGTTAAACCAGGTTATCACCCCTCTGGCGTGCGTGGTGAAGCCGGCCGCATGCGAATTACCTGCCAAATCCCACACACGCAGCATCTGACTACTGCAGGTAAGGTGCGTCTCCTGAAGGAGAGCAATGTCAACATTGTGCCTAGTGAGGTAGTGCAGCACTTTGCGCAGCTTTCGGTGGTCGTTTAGACCCCTAACGTTCCAGGTCATCACTCTCAGGGAGGCGCGCACCCCATGGCCTGTGGTATTGCTAGCCATATCTACTCCAGCCACGTCCATTGTTATCTACTAATGTAAGTCGTGAGCAACAGTTACTGGGATGTGACCCATGCAGAGCGAGTAGGCATTTCGACCCCTGAATCAACATAACAACAATAAACCACCCCATCCCCCACACCCACAGCAGACCCCCCCCAACTTGGCCATGCCGCACCCCATCAAGAGCTTACCCCCCCACCCAACACCCAACCCAGAACCACTGAACCCCCAGGCAGCAGGTGAAGTGCACTCGCAGGCGGAGTACGCTCAGTCCGTAATATGTGGTAGTTATTTCTATACCCGCCCGCCCGGCACTCCCCCGCAGCAAACCCATTACGGCCCCGCCCGCTCGACCACTGCGCTCATTACCCACTGTTCGGCAACGGCTGCCTCGCACCCCCGCGCCCACTGCCGCCACTCCCCGCGCCCAGACCTCCAGCAAGGCAAATAGCTCGCGTATAGCAGGGGCAGCAGACGCGTCTCAACGCACTTAACTGCAGGATAAGTAGAAACCAGGGGAAATCAAGCATACCACGACATTGTTTACACCCGTCTATCCTCTCAACATCACAAGACCTTCCCAGCTCTCCACGGAACCCCCCCTTTGAGCTCACTGTACAGGCCACCGGGGGGCCTAGATGCGAAAGACAGTGCCTGCCAGATAGTCCGATTCAATCCTGGTGCTCCAGGGAGCTCTCCGGCCCCTCGCTTCGCTGTCTTTTCTCCGGACTGCCCTGGCCATCCTTCTGCCAGTCTTTCAGTGCTCTATGCAGTGCCTTCGGGTCCGTGAAAATGTGCGACTTCCCCTGTCGGTTAACTCGGAGTTTGGCCGGGTACAACATCGCATAGTCCAACCCCAAGTCGCGTAGCTGCTTTTTAGCAGGGACAAACTGACGTCTCGCCTCTTGTACTTTTGCAGTGAAGTCCGGATAGAGTGAAATGTTCGACCCTTCGTACACTAGTGTTTGCTTCTCTCGCGCCAATCTCAAGGCGGCATCTCTGTTGCGATAGTTCAAAAGTTTTGCTATAATTGGTCGCGGCGGCGCACCCGGAGGGGGCCGCGGCCCGAGCGATCTGTGCGCCCTCTCCACCACAAATACTTCCGAGAACACCTCCCGGCCAAGAAGCGCAATCAGCATTGCCTCAACAAAACACTCCATCCGTCCCGTCGCAGTCGACTCCGGAAGGCCCGTGATGCGTAGGTTACAGCGCCGCGTACACGCCTCCAGGTCCTCGGTCTTGTCCTGGAGCACCTGCATGAGTCGCCCCAGCTGTTTTTGATCCGTGCTCAGCAAGGACTGCGCCTCCTCCACCTCCACCAGGCGCTGTTCCGACTGATCAAGCCTCTCCGAGTGTTTGTCGAGCCGCTCTCCCATACGATCCATTCTACAGGAAAGGGCATCAATCTTAGCGCCAAGAGAGGTAATGCCAGACTGCAGACACCTCTCCATGGAGAGCAGCAGGCCACGCAAATCCTGGTCCTCCGCCGGTGGGGCTAAGGCTCCACCTGCATCATCACCCGTCGGGGTCTGCGACTTAGTACGCTTTTGTTCGAACGACAATTTCGGCTGCGACTTATCCATCTTGCCCATGGTGTTGGACGCCCGAGAGCCGCGCCTCGGCGAACCACCCAGACCAAGTCCAGCGGCACCGCCAAGCACGCCGGCGACGATGCGCCCACCCCACAGTCCAGTCCACAGTTATCCCAGGATTCCTCAACCATCACACCTAGTGACCAGCTGTAGGGCAAATTCAGCGTCAGCTCCACAAATCTACGCCGGTCGCAGCGCGGCCAGTGTTTTGCGCTCCCTCCGTCTGTTGGTGCCAGTTCTTATCACCGCGACCAATGTGGCCGCCAATCTTCTTCAATACAAGCCCCAGTAGTGGCTACCTCTTCACCGCCGGCCAGCCTCGACCGCCTCAGCTCCACGGGGCCGCCGCCACACCACCAATCGGCTGCCCCAGCCGCTTCCACTATTGCGCTCTCATAGGGGCCGTGCCTCCCGCTGCCCAGGTCTTCGGTACCACTAGTCCAGCCAGGCGCGGTGCGCACACCCCAGGGTCGCCCAAGGCCTTCCCAGGTGCTCACTCCTCGTGCACGCGCCCCTCACTGCTCACCGCTGCTGTCTCCTCATCGGCGCTGCGGATCACAAGCCTCTGCACGCCGATCAAAAAAAACTGCCAGGGCGCCTTCGACTATGTGACTCTCCGGCTGCCACAAACGAGGGCGAAGGATTCCCCCCCTCTCACCCTGCTCAGTACGCCACCGGAGTCTGCGGCTCAAGTCCGAGTCGTGTGGTCCGCTCCGCAATCCGGCTCCTCCCACCGCCGCAGGCCGCATGTCGTCCTACGCCAGAGCCACCGCAGCTCACGCAACGGCCAGGGATCCAAGGCCCAGTACAGCACGACTTTGCCGCCGGTGTTTCTCCACCGTGGCTGCACTTCCCAGGCCCGGGACCAGCCGTCGAGATGGCGCCAACGTTCCGACGCCTAATGCACTGCAGTAGCGACAGAGTCAGGCGTCGCAGGGCAGGATAATTTACAGATCGTTGTGCTGCGAGTCGGAGCACCGGACTCAGGCAGCCATTCCTGTTGCGAGCCAAGCTCCGCCCCATGCTGCTTTTCCATATCTAATGCTTCTAAGACATTGAAGTACATTTCTTTAGTTTTTTGGATTAGAACATTAACATTACACAGACACTTATGGGATTTAGCGTCCATTTTAAGTACTACTGCATAAGATGTGAAAACATTTCATTTTCTGGACTGAAGATTTTTTTTTCATTAAACCCATCCGCTGCTGTAAGAGTGAGGGCTTTATTTAGAGTTTAGCAGAGAGGGAGCACAGTTGTCAATCAGTTGTATTCCAGTCCAACTGAACTCAGTGCTCTCCTCCCCTGCTTAAAGTCAGGGTAGACCCTAGGTTGATGCCCTCAGACCCCCTGCTGACTTCTTTGGCTTAAACCTCTGAATTCCAGCCAGTGTATAAACAGTTGCCAGATCATAGTGACAATTGCCCCAACTTATTGAAGGCGGGGCAACTTTCACTCTTTTTCCAGGTGGACACAGGCAGGAAAAAGAAAAAAAGACTGCCCAAAACTGCAGGCACAAAACTCCTGGCATGTTGAGGCCATTTTTTTTGCTTAGAAAAAAATGTAACTCCCTCTTTCGGAATTGATTTTGTCCAAACAAAAATGTTTTGGCTCTTTAGGCATAGCTCCCGTGCAAAAAACTTTAAATGTTGTGAAGGAAGCGGCAGCAGTAATGGCAGCTCCATCCACAGCACAGAGATGTCCCCTCGGTAGACAAAACTCTCTAAATTGAGTGGGGAAGTCCTACACCAGGGTATCAGAGGTCATGGTTACCACGCCCACAGCAGGCTGGCGGGCATGATCTAAAAGTGGCCCTAAATCTGATCCAGGTTTTTAAAATACTCCTCACTACTGTTTCAACGAGGGGACTATCACAAGTTATCGTATCTAAAAAACATGCAGTTTAATATATGCAATGAATACACAATGAGACACTACATCTCCATGTCATTGTCTCTGCTTTATATTTTTTTACAGGTACCATTGGTGACTGGAAAAACCATATGACTGTTGCGCAGAGTGAACGATTTGACAAGATATATCAAGAGAAGATGAAGGATGTACCAATAGAGTTTATTTGGAATATTAATGAAGGCAAATAGTCCAAATACCTCAGTTCATCTTTTCATTCAATACTTTCTTCTTCAATATTTTATAAAGCATTGGAGTAACGCTATTAAAGTATGTGTGTTTCTTGTAAACTAAAATACATTCTCTAGGCTCAAGGCTCAAAAAAGCACATATTAAACCACACATATTGTCTGTATTTTCTATAAGGTGCATTTAATCACTTGCATTTGTAGATGTTCAATCCAAAATAAAGGTATATCAAGACTAACATTATATATAATACTTGTATAATGTTTAAATACTCATCAATATCTTAGACGATTCTTTGAAAAAAATTGTAATGTACAAACGCTCTGTGTAACCAACATTGAAGTGTATTTCTCAAATGAAATTGTTCTTGGATTGAATAATGTTTATTCATGGATGTAATGTAGTTCTAGAAGAAAATTAAAGCATGAATAATGTCACTGATAACAGTAAATAACATTTAAATATTATGTTGGCGCCCAGACTTGGCAATTATCTTAGCTACATTTTATCTTGTATAGTATTCTCATGTCAATGTTATATAAAAGGTAAAAAAAACACGACTAAAGGTGCCTTTCAGAACTATCTGCAGTTACAACTCAGACTCTTTATCTGCTTTACTGGTGACACAGTTTTGTAGTATGCCCCTGGAAATTCATGCATTGAAGACGTCTTGACCATAAGTGCACGTTAAAAATAATTTATCGGATCAAGTGCGATGTTTTGCTGCATGTTATGTTCCAAATACTGTGCTCATATTCTTGTTTGCTAAAACAATATTATATTTTGCTGTGTAAGCTAATTTCTCCAAATACATTGATGATGAAGCATGTCACCTTATGTGAGTGAAGGATTGTGTCGATTTTCGAATGTTCAACAGCTAAGAATATGTACTGGTGACAAGTAAAATGATTTTCACCCCTTCCATAAAAATGGTTTCTTGTGTGTACAGCCCCATCCCTATGCCACTGCCCACTGCCCTTTATTGGTCTTGCACTTCTGTACTCATAATCTCATCTCTTCACCTCATCCTACAATGTCCTCTCTAATTTAAGTTTGCGTTTTTTCTCTTCGACTACCTCAGGCACCAGGAAAGGCACAAAGATCATCACTAAATTATTGCTCTGAAAAGGTGGCATTCGACATGGGAATGCACATGCAGATTTCATGAGGCCCATGACACTTCTTTAGTTTTCTGCCCGTCCGTCTGAACTTCTCCTACCCAGCTAGCCTCAGCTCAGCTCAGCTCAAACCCTCAAAAGCATTTCCTATAAAGGCTATCCCTGCCAAGCTACCTGAATTGAAAATAGTTGCCAAACCTATGGCCATGGTGTCAACAATTCCTTTCTCTCGCTCTTGTGCCAAAAAAACAAGAACTCATTCTATGTATGTCCTTGTTGATATTACCAATGACTTGTTAGACAGCTGCCTTGCCCTCAGTGTCCTATCATACACATCTCCATCGGTACTGCTATCACCAGCACATCTGCCTCCTTGCCTAACCACTGCTCCTTGCCCACCTTGGCCACTTTCAATGATCTAATGCATTAATCAGCTTGTTGTGGCTTGTTGTCCAGTCCATGAATGTGCTTAGCCCAAAAAGAGTACGTTGCAATGCAAACGCAGTAAAACGAGTGCTCTCAGTATATTCATAGCAAAATCATTGGGCCCGATTCACAAAGGTAAAATGAGATGAAAGTCTAACTTTACGACTTTCGGTATTCACAAAGGGCATGTACTACTCATAAATGCCATTTTGAATATCGAAAGTCATAAAGTTCAACTTTTGGTATTCACAAAGGGCATTTACGAGTAGTAAATGCCCCTTGTGAATACCAAAAGTCATAAAGTTAGACTTTCGTCTCAGTTTCCCTTTGTGAATCAGGCCCATTGTTTGCATTCAATTTGTTCACTAGGTGGACTGTTTCCCCAATGTCCACTACCAATGCTACTTTCTTATTCTGAAGTTCCAACCCCACAACCTCACAGCCAGCACATCTGAAAAAAAGATTCTAAGAGGTCTGTACTGTGCCACCTCTCTTTCTTGTCATACGGCCACAGTTCTATACACCAAAAACTCTTCCAATATATCCCATAACTACCTGCACTAGAAGCTTCAGAAAATATCTATACCATCCAGGTCATTGGTTCACACTGTAGCCACAATGTTTCTCAGTTGCAGTCTAGGATGATCAGTCATACTTGCATGTCCTTTCTCACTTCTCTTTTCAGAATTCTAATCCTGTGATGCGGCTTTAAAAACCTTCTCATAGCAAATGCCAGCTGTCTGCAAAGTGTTCTTCCTGACACCACTTTTCTCATGAAGCTCAGATGGCCCAGTATCTTTTCGATAAATGAAAACTCATACTTTTGTTTACCCATGGCATCGAGCAGCATTTCGTTCTGTCTCAACCACATACTGTCATATGTACTGCACTAGCTTAAAGGCATTTGTGTGCCTTTAAGCTAGTTTTGCAATATAATAAACTCCTAAATAAACTATTATGAGTAGCTGTGCATGTTACAGTGTACACAGCTCGAGATGATTCTTACCCTGTCTAATCAATTAGTAGGAACATAACAGGGTTTCACAGCTCTTCTTAAAATTAGATCCTGTGTGTCATATAGTTTTCCCGAATCTTAAATGTGTGCTTTTATTGAGAAACAGCCAGAAGCAACATGACAATGTAGAACAATATTTCTGATTTATAATTCTACTCACAGAAGCAAAACAAGAAATGGTCTTGACTGTCTCAGTTTCAGGTCAAGTGATTTCTCAAGCTCACCATGCCCCAAGAACAGCACAGAGCCTTGATGGGCTCCGTTGTTTTTGTTCTTTCCCAGACACTGCAGGATGGCAAGTCTTATCCCTCATTTTTGATACATGGGGCAATCAGTCAGCTCGAAGAGGGCAGATTACAGTCTGCTTAAGGTGACCCAAACCAACTTACAACACACACATGAAAACGGAATGTGTCAGGATCAGAGTTTCTGCTAAGAAACGATGCAGCAGCACCTGCGTTGGCAGATCCGAATCCTTGCTCATGGAGCCTGAGCCTCTGCTGATCTCTACAACATGTGTGCAAAGGCTTTGTACTTAAGCATTCATATTCTTTCCTTCAGAGACCTTTATTTTGTTTTCTGACTCTGACACCCTACTTTGTGTGCCAAAACTAATATGACCTTTTCCTCAAACTACACTAGCTAATTTAGGTTAGGAATTTCCTTCATGGAACACACGTTCTGGATATGTTGTATTCTTTACCTAATTCTCACTAACATTAATTGATCAATGTCATTCTTTAATCACATTTTGTTAATAAATCCTCTTTAAATTTATTGAATTTCTCCTTTTCATTCCCTGTGGACCCTAATAGTTTTGCTATTCATAGAAATATATTTAAATGATAGCTCATGTTATCCTCAACAAACAAAAGGTCTATATGACCAGTGGCGACGTTTGTATGGTTAGTATTCCAGTAGACTAAGATTCAAGTACCCCCTGCTACGTCATAAGATACAATGCATGTGTAATAAGGAGAATGGGATATCTGTCACATTTGCAATAGAGTAACCCCTCCACCAGATATCGAACAGGCCTCTAGAATTTCTAAAATTACTTTCCTCTCATCATGCATACGCGTAAAAAGATCGGGATGCATCAAGATAAATGATTGTATAATGATTGAATATGTACGCAAATACTAAGTATATGAAATGTTGGAAAGCAGCAATAGCATTACGCCAGCTGAATAGCAACACACGATCTTCAAAATGTTAAAACAGATTGCGAAAATTGGTCTTCCATTCATCAAATTTTTAATGTGCAAGATATGATAAGTGCCACCCAAATCCAACATAGCAACACTCTCACGCTGACCCTAGAATGTCTCTTCAGAGAGTGATTGTGGGCATTTGTCCTTGATGGAAATAAAATAAAACTGAGCTCTTTATAGTCAATAAAAGGCCTAAGCTCTTCATCTCTCTTTGGTACAAAGAACAAAGGTGCCCCATATGGTAATAGAGATGGTACAATGATCCCACTCCTAAAATTCTCCTGCAGATAATACTTTAAGACCTCCTTTTCTTTTTCTTTTCAGACAGACAATAGATTTGTCCAGATGGAATGATAGAACCTGGTTCAAGAGAAATGGTGTGGTTATACTCCTAATGATAAGGAAGGCAGTAAACTGATAAATATACACAGAGAAACCATGATAATGAGAAGGCATCATGGAAAGGTTCGGGACGTTCGTCTTAGGCTTTTTACTGGCTTCCTTGTCTTCATCCATTGGCGACAAGTATCTTTCTGTGGAATGAAAATGATTGTGGTTGAATTGAGAAGACAAGGAAAATGTTCTGGTGGCTGGATTTAAATATGGAATGTATGTGTTTAGCCAGGATATCCCAAAACCTTAGAATAATTAGGAGAGGCTATCAAATCAAAACAAGGCAACTCGCAGAGGTCTAAAAAAGAAAGCACTAAAGGCAAAGACATCTCTATATTTGGTCTACATGATAAAGAAGTTTCCCCCACAGCCTGGGCAACATCTGGAATTTTGTTAGAGACTCTTTGGATAGAGTTCTAGAAGGGCGAGTTGCGGTTATTGAACAAAACAGGTTCTACAATAGAAGGGACCTGAAGTATCAGTAGTCACTGCTTTCTTGGTCTTGAACAGAACGTATAAAGAATCAGTTGACGTTTGAAATACTTACTGGAGTACCAATATGGTAAAGACAATTTTCACCTGTTCCTTTAAACCTCACAAGGGATGGGTTTTGGCATCTCCCAGCGACCACTGTGGGAGTACAGAATGAGCCTGGACCATGTGCCGAGCATTATCTGGAATTTTGTTAGAGACTCTTTGGATATAGTTCTAGAAGGGCGAGTTGCGGTTATTGAACAAAACAGGTTCTACAATAGAAGGGACCTGAAGTATCAGTAGTCACTGCTTTCTTGGTCTTGAACAGAACGTATAAAGAATCAGTTGATGTTTGAAATACTTACTGGAGTACCAATATGGTAAAGACAATTTTCACCTGTTCCTTTAAACCTCACAAGGGATGGGTTTTGGCATCTCCCAGCGACCACTGTGGGAGTACAGAATGAGCCTGGACCATGTGCCGAGCATTATCACAACACAAACATAGCCCAGACTTTCCCTGATTCTCCTTTTCACTCTCAGTCCAAGGACCTTGGACAAACAAATCTACTTTTACTCTTTTGAAGCTTAAGTATCACTTGTAATTTCTTCCTTTCATGAAATAGAGTCTTGTAAAGAACTGGTAATTCAACTCAACATTTTCTCCTTTCATTTCTTCTTTCTCTGTCTATTTTTAATTAAAAGTAAAACATCAATGAGATTAGCAAAGCTGGTAGGATGTTGTGGACCACATGCCAGCATATTGTTAACATTTTCCATGAACCTACAATGAAACATGGTCATTTGGGTCCTCCCTGCCCAGATACTTTCTGCTGCCAATTGACAGAAAGAAGTAATGTAAGTGAAGACATCTATATTTCCTTGGGAGATGTGACATAGCACCTTCTGAGCAGGATATTCAATCGGTTGACGTTCAAGCATTTTTTTCAACTGTACAAGGAAGGCTGTATAATTATCAAGACAAGGAGTCAAAGTTGTTATCAAGGGTGTTGCCTAAGGTAAAGCTGTCCCAAAAGGGGTTAAAGTTTGTGGCAAGCACATTAGAAAACTGTGCAGGGTGAAAGGCAAATTTTACTGCGGTAAATCCAAAAAGTCCATTAGCTGGAATGGATCCCTATAAAGTGAGGAGCCCTGTAATGTCCGTGATGTCTCTTTCAGGCTGCATTCCTTCGCACTGTGTTACAATTGCCTTTCTGAAATGGTTCTTAAGTCAATGACACAAAAAACAAAAGAAAGGCTTAAAGCCTTGATTGAAGATGGACAAGGATAACTTGGAACAAACCTTCAAAGGTTGGGAAAAATTGGAGTCAATAGAAATATAGCACACTGGAGTCCAACTAAACCAACAGAAGGAAAAATCCAGGAAAAATATTCAGAAAAAAAGAATCTTAACAAGAGGCAAGGAATGCAATGAAAAAATAATCTGACTATGTTGCAGCACATCTTGCCTCACTTGCAGCACCATCTTTGATTGAAATTAGGGCACAGACTGAATTATTGGTAGCCATTTTATAACAGAAAATAGAAGGGTTAGGTCGAACACGCACTTGCACCTAATTTTTATTAAAATGCATTGTTAGATTATTTTTTAATTTCTAAACAGATTATCGAAAATCTCCTATTCAAATGATGAATATATACTATTTTATATATATTATTTCATATGTATTTATATTTTTTACTATTTACCATTATTTCCTACTAGTTTCATTTTAAGTTCCTTCTTCTTGTACTTTCTATGGGAGGGTTATGCGTTGCCAGTAGATGGCCATGTGTAATAGCTGGACTCACTACTGTTTTTATTTTTTTTTTGTAGTAACTTATACTCTGTGTCTGTGAATACTGAAAATTAGTAAAATTACTCAAAGTAGTAATCTCACTGAAAAATGAAAGTAAGCTTCGTGAATCAGGCCATCAATGTCTGGGGTTTGCACTATGAGATGTTTTACACATTTAATAGGACTTCAACCTCCTGTACACCTTTCAACCATGGTCTCTGACACAGTGGGTGGTGAATAATATCAGTGAGAAATGCTCTTTCCCCTTGTGTTCGCCAATACAAAGCACAATATGCTCTGAATTTTTCACCCTGAAGATGGGGGCAAAAACGGAGAGACCGATAGGGACCTACCTGCTAGTTAGAACTGCCGGTGCTGAGCACAGCAGGACCCGGCCCACTTAAATTACTGATGCTTTCTCCTAAAAAGATGAATAACCAGCGCATTGTACCTCCACATGAACATCTTCTGTCCATGATTCTGCTGTTTTCATTATGACAGATTGCCATTTTCATTTGCTGCTCTGTGTTTAGCAGTAATCCTTAACCCGTAATAAATTAGCTTCATTTTTCACATTTCAGTTCTGATTGGCACTGTTTAGAGACATAATCGATTACTGGCAACAGAAGGACAACAATCACTGATCACCGTGGACAAACATATTTACAATGCGCCATCTGCCATGGACTACTGAATCTCTGTTGTTTATCTTCCGTTCGACGTTTTGTTGAGAACAACTTTAGGATGTGGAAGCACCTAACGCTCCGATGCAGCCTGGCTTTGTGATGGAGAATAGGATGAGCTGTTTGTTTTGTTTTTATTTATTTCAATTCCATTTTCGGCGGCTGGACTTGAAGCAGAGTCCCCGCCGGTCAAGCCTTTTTGCAAGCAATTCAATAGAAAGGTTAACCATGGGTTGCAGCAATGCCGATTGTTTTACTTCCAACGATGTAGTTTATTATGGCTGTGAGCTCTTGAAATTTGTAAAACAGAAGATTTTATTACAGATCCATGGTTTTGTTTCTTGCTTGCATTTATATCAGTTTCCACTAAAGCGTCCTTTAATCACACTGTCCTGACAAGGAACGGGTCCTTATCAGTTATTGGCGATAAAAGCATGCCTTATGCAAGTTCACCAGGCTTGTATTTTATTGCAAGTGGGGCAATCTGCATCTGCCGTTGGCCCACCTGGTGCGATGATAAAACTTGCTGATAAGCCAAAGAACCGGACTCAGCGTATGCTGTGACACTGGATACACCCGTCGCAGCCCGGAGCAGTACAGGGACCACCCGCTCCCTTCAACATCATTAGTTCAGTGAAAGTTTATTTTACCCTGTCGATACTTTCTAAAGTGAGACAAACACTTGATGGCGTCAGCGCAAAAGAGACCCCCCAACAGAGTTCCGGCGACACGAAGCAGCAGGGAGCCGATAGCTCAACCTTCCCTTACACCAACAAGAGGGGCTATGATATCACCCGCAACCCCCACCTCAACAAAGTAAATCAGCAAGGAGGGCTGGGAGCAGGGCTGCGGAGAAAAGACAGCTGGGTACAGAAGAGGGAAGCAGTGGGAGCTTAATTAAAAGCCGCCTCAGACCAGATCTGTTTTGCGTGTGATGCAGTCTCCACAGATCAGCTCTGGTTACACAACAATGCAAATCGCTCGCACACACGGCAAGCGCAGTCCTGCCCAGGGGGAAAGCTGCTGCTACACGCGTCCCAGTGATGCTGATACAGACATACACTGGTGTGCAGGAAGTGTTATTCTCCGGCTCACGAGCTGTTTCAGAGTGGCACCGGCAGCTGCGCTTCCATCGGACACCTAAATAAGATGGGGTGGGGGGAGAGAGTAGGAATAGAACAGCCGCTACTGTTGAGGATTTGGGCGGGCACGAGCACCACCGGGAGTGCCTGGAGAGGAGCGGGGGTGCCACCAAGAAGTCACGGACTGCTGGGAGGGAGACGAACAAACAGGCAAAATGCCTTACCTATACGCACAACAGCAAGAAGATCCTCACGGCCAGAGAACAGCATAAAAATGGCGAATGGAAGAATCGAAACTTTTTCGGATTCGGGGGCGTGTTCCTGCTGTTCTAAAAGGGCGTGTCTAAAAAGTGGAAAGAACAGCAAGGAACACGCCCCCGAATCTGAAAAAGACGGAGCCTATTTGGAGGGACGGCTCTCTCCTCCAATGGCTGGCCTCCGTTTAGGAAGCCAGCCAATGGAGGAGAAGCAAAAAGAGAGGCGGGCTAAATAGCCACTCTAGAAAACATTAAATCTTCCGACTTCCGGTTCTGCCTTCGGCAGACCGGTAGTCCTCGACCTAAAAACAGCTAACGGGGGCAAATGGTACAGGTTGGGGACCCTCAATTCAGCAATTACCAACACCTCTTCAGGATTTAATAAAGTGCACCTTACAGCCTGAGGGCATTGTTGGTGTTAAAAATATTGACACTAAGACACTGCCCTCTACATTTAAAGATAAATGTAAAAATGGCATTATTTACATTTCAGCTTCAGTAAAAAAAACATTATTTAGTAGAAATCTAAAATATCAACATCCCCTTCGGGCTATTTTGTTCATTTTTTCTTTGTGTTGCTTTATGGGAGGTGTGTTACATACATTTAAACACCTCGATACACATACATTGTGACTTTTTTAGAAAAAGATATATACATAACTAGATATAAAAGAAAGTACATTATAAGTGTAAATAATTATCAATTTATTTTTAAAGTACTAAAAATGCACTCTTTCCTTAAATATCAGGAGAGGTAACGGAAATTGTTATAGAACATAGAGGTGCCATCACAGAGAGGGCAAGATTGAGAAGCAGAGGCATCAAAACACACTCAATCTGGCATGCAGTTGGGCAATGAGCCACCAGCCACTACATCACCACCAATGCCTTCAAGACGCAGACCAACAGTTTCAACACTGAAGAGTCAGGGGAACCTACAACACCCAAGGAAACACCACAATATATTGGGGAAAGACAAATAAGCAGGAGTTTTTTACAGCAGCATAGCTTCTTCTAGTCGTATATCACCTAATCATGCTGCAGAAACTTCTGATTTATTTGGTAATTTAGAGGCCTTCATGTTCTCACTGCAGCACCAACAAAATAAAAGTAGGAAAAGTGTTAGTACACATATTACAGGCATTAACAAATGCATCAATTAACCAAACATGGTTTAGTTAAACCCACTAATACAGTTGGGGAAGGTGGGCTAAAGAACAATTTCTTACGAATTTGATACCTTAGCAGAGGTAGGTACAAACCTATTTTCTTTTGCGCAACAGGAACATTCCTTACATAGGTGCAGATATCACAGATATATTTGTTCAGAAGGAGTAAGCCTGCCCTAAAAATGCTTTCCTGTCTCTTCCTCTGCATACCAGCTAGTATTCACCACCCCCACGCCATCACATTCGAAGTAGCATTGTGAAAGGGCCTGATGCATTGTGGGGCTCTTTAAACAGGTTGCACCTGATTACCACCTGATTCCATGTGGTGCTAAATTGCATGTACAAAATAATTATTCTGCGCCTATTCACAATTTATTCACAATTTACGGATTCTTCATACATACAAAATACGAATCACTATTCAGAAATCTCTCATAACAATTTGCTATTTAGGGGTCACTAAATTAGCAAGTCAGTATTTAGACGGTACGCAAAAAATTGAGACCAAATAGATTTTCACATATAAGAAAATACAATTTTAGCAGTTGGTAACCAGTGTAAAGTTGTTTACAGAATCGCTAAACCATAATACACCTGGCCCTGTGTTCCAACGAGCATTACCCCATGGAGTGCTTCGAAAAATAAACAGAATATCGGGGGTTTTACAGAAGGCAAATTTGGATACACGGAGGGGAGGAGGACCCTTGATCTAGTAAATCACAAAAAGTTAGATCTTCACAATTGTAAGAAAAATTGATTTGTACTAACTTTTGAGAAGGCAAGTGATATTGAAAGAGTTTTAGATTTTGAGGCTTCTTTTACAGAAAACCAATATAGAAAATGGTAAAAGATGGCTTGTGATGTGTGTTATGATGAACCTTCAAGCAATGCAGAAGAACTTTAGAATGACCTTTTAAACTCTCTTTTTGGATGCAGAATTGGAGATTTGGCTGCAAGATTTAAAAACTTGAAACAAATCAAGGACTCTTTGAATTTCTATTCACATTTATAAAACCCAGAATTTCTGAGAACCTCAAGGAGCGATGTTCTAATATGGAACAGTGACTCCGTGGTGAAATTTGATTTGTCAAAATCCATAAGGGAAATTCTTGAAGCATGGAAATAAAAATTAAATAGCACTATTGGTTATTTTATTAATCACAAATAAACTTGGCATGATTGACTTTACTGAGCATTATGAATCTGATTGAAGAAGACATGCATTGTAATGTGCCAATAAAAACTGAAACAGTTTTCAGTGGAAACATAGAAGCCTACAAGTGGGTAATGAGTCACCATAAATATTACGGGGGTGGCTTTATACATTTTGAAATATTGAATCGATTCAAGAATTAGGAAACAAGGAAGAGGAAATAGGATCATGAAATATCAACTATTTACAACGGCTGCAGTATTGTCCCTTTAAAATATAGGTCATTTGCCTGGTTGAAATATGACAATTGTTAGGTGACTAAGCATCAAATGGTGATTTTCAATGCTTAGAAATTGTGGCGCGGCTTGCTATTAAAATGTTACCACAACCTGAATGCACGATGCTGCAAATGCTGGCAAATTTTTCAATTAACTATGAAATCCCATAAAATCAGGAGACAGCACTTGGGCATGCTTTTCCATATCTTTTTTTTTTTAATAAATTTATTTATTTCGTAAGGCACAGTAGCACAGGCATACACCATTGCTCGCCTACAACCCGGAGGCCGGGTGGTTCAGTTCTTATAGGCATTGCACATTGCAGCTTATGGGAAAGACGTCCTCCGTCTGACGAGATTCCTACACTGCTTACACCATCGGCGCCATTCAGAATTCCCCCTGACGAAGGGCTTGTCCCGAAATGCATCGGGGATATTTGCAAAAAATTGGCTTACTAAACACGATGGACATACTGTAGTATAGTATTTCGTGGTCTGAATCCACTAATGTCAGTATGAACTACAAAGTACTACGGAAATGGTCATATGAAGTTAATATGAATTAAAAAAGCAAAGAATCAAGCAATACTGTTTGCATCACTTTCTTACAGCGGCTCTTCCGCTATTGAGTGCTAATGTGAGGACGTCTTTCCCAGAGACGCGTATTTACTCAGTTTTTTACACCTCAACGATTAGGAGGTGGTCTCACCAGCACCAGAACATTTACACAGGATTACCCGATCAATCACGATTTACCTGTGAGTGCAACCGCCCTATTTATTTTTACATTGCAGCTTATCCCACATCCCGGGGGCTGGGCATCGCTGTCTTCCTATGCAGTAAGTTGGCAACTCTATTATGGTGTATAGCCCTTCTCGCCGTTCCTACGCTACCTGGTCCTTTTGAGTGACAACAAAGTTTTGTACTTAAATTACCACAAAAAAATTAACCCCCCAAAAAAAAGACCCCCCCCCTGTCGAAAAGTCCCATCTGCCGCACTCAGGGCCTCCCCCACCTAGAAATCCATGCATCTGTCCCTCTCCCTAGCTCGCACCCCCTTATACAACCCACACACCCATAGTTGGACGTATCCGGCAGCCTATGTGAACACTATTTCTCGGAACGTAGCCGGGAGCGCACGCCCCCCTGTCTGCAAAAATGGTCGGCTCTCCACCAAATGCATTAGGGCTTGACTCAGTTCGCCGCCACTCCCTCCGCGCCCAGGGATAACGCTTCTTCCTCCCCAGCCCCAGACTTCTCCCCCGCCCCGCCCCTCCTGAGGTATTCAGCATAAAGTCCCCAAAAGTTCTTTGGCCTACTTCTTGGGGGAAGCAGTTCGCTATAGGTCTCCGACTGCGTACAGCAGTAGAGCACATCCCGTTTCCACTGCGCCAGCGTGGGCAAAGGGCCCCGCATCCAGCATATAGCTACCCTGCGCTTGGCAATCAGCATGCCCATGTCTACCAATCTGCGCGCCGCCTTTGGGAGTCCCCTTGAGTGGCCCAGCAGTGCTATCGAAGGGTCCTGAACCAACTCCAATTCCGCTACCTCTCCGATCTGGCGAAATATTGCCTCCCAAAACTTGCCCACGCCGGGACATTCCCACGCCAAGTGCATAAAGTCTGCCACTGGGTGCGAACACCGCTCGCAGGTAGACCCCTCACGCAGGCCGTATCTATGCAGCCTTTCTGGCGTGTAATATGCTCTATTAATGAATTTGAAATGAATAAGTCTATGCTTGCCGTGCAGTGATATCCGTCTTATACCCGTACAGCAATAAGTCCACATGGCATCGTCTATCAACGTGCCCAGATCCCTTTGCCAGGCCAAGCGAGCTTTAGTGTATTTTTGGGATCTCTGTGACATAGCTGTGCTGTATAGCTTGGACACCATCTTATGCGGGCTTTTGTGCTTAAGTAAATGGGATAATTCCCAGGCCTCAGGGGGTTCGGCCATATCCTCACCTAAGTGTCGTCGCCATGCGCCTCTGACCCTATGGAATTGAAATCTCTGTAGCTGAGTGTAGTTCTCCGATGTTGACGCCACGTCGTCCCATGTTTTGGCGACACCGTCCGCAAATAAGTCACCCAGCAGGCGGATGCCCAATCCCCGCAGGGAACGGACAACGCTGCCGTCTCCGCTAGGGGACAGCCCATTCAAGGGGCATGGCCGGAGAGTATAACAACGCTCCCGCAGTCTGCCCAAGTAGCCAGTTCCAAGCATGAAGAGTGGCATTTAACGAATCTTAGAAGTCAGTCCTGCGATTGGCCGGCTCGAACAGAACTGCGGGCAACGGGAGCGGTGCCGCAAACAGCCTTTCGAGTTTTAGGTATGGGATCGTATCATCACCGTGCACCCAGGCGTGCGCCGGCGCCCCCTGTGCGACCCTGTAATAGAGCTCCATATCAGGCGCCCCAAGGCCCCCCATATGGTATGGCAGCGTCAGGACGCTCCAGCACACCCGCGCCTGCTTCCCCGCCCAAGCCAACCACAGCAGAGACCTATTCAACCTGGCAAAGAAGATGCGTGGCAGAACTATTGGGATATTGGAGAACAAAAATAAAAATCTAAGCAACACTACCATTTTAGCGATGGATATCCGGCCCATCAGCGACAGAGGCAGGCCTATCCCAAGTCTCCACGTCTTCCTCCAATTTGTTTAGGGCCCTCCCATAGTTCTCAGTAAAAACCACATCAGAATCGCGATGCAGCTGTATCCCCAGGTATCTGACCGAATCCTCCGACCACTGCAGTGGATGCTCCATTTCAAACGGGGTAGTGGACGACGTCAACGGAAACGCAATGGACTTGTTCCAGTTGACCTTCAGCCCGGACAGCGCCCCAAACTGTACAACCTCCCGCAGCACTGGTGCTAAGTTACTCTCCGGCTCCCTAATATAGAGCAGGGTGTCGTCTGCATACGTGGAAACAATTATGCGATACGACGGGAAGCTAACGCCTCTAAGATTGTGATACTCATGCAGGGCCCGCGCCAGCGGCTCCGCTACCAACGCGTATAGTATGGGGGAGAGGGGGCAGCCCTGACGCGTCCCCCTGGAGATCGGTATGGTGTCCGTAACCAAATCACCCAGTTTAATCCTCACAGTAGGGCCCGTGTAGAGCACCCCAATCATTTGCAGAAAGACCGGGCCCAGTCCCAGCTTGGTCAGGACCTGTCGCATAAAGGGCCATTCAACCGAGTCAAAAGCTTTCTACATATCGAGAAAAACTGCAAGGGCCCTCGAGTCTTGTCGGACGTGTTGCAGCACGCCAAACACTGTCCTCAAATTATATGTGAGGTTTCTGCCCGGCACAAACCCTGCTTGTTCCGGCGCAACCAACTCCGGGGTGAGGAGTGCGAGTCTCGTAGCCAACACCTTCGCAAATAGCTTAGTGTCTACGTTCAGCAAAGACAGCGGTCGGTACGAACTGCACTCCTCCAAGTCCTTGCCAGGTTTGGGGATGGCGACCAGTATCGCCTCCCTCATGGAGGGGGGCATGTGTCCGGTAACACATAGGCCGTCGAACAGCGTGGAGAGATGCGGAAGCAATAAATCAATGAAGGAGCTGTAAAAGGCCACCGTGAGGCCATCCGCCCCAGGGGCACTGTTTGCCTTCATACCTGCTAATGCCTCAAGGATTTCATCCCGCTCAATGGGCAGGGCCAGAAATTCCCTATGCTCATTTGGGAGGAATGGCAGCTGGATATGATCCAAATATTCCTGTATATGATCATCCATATTAGCCTGTTTAGATGCATACAGGTTAGCGTAGTATGACTGAAAGCGTGTGGCGATGTCCACCTCATCTGTCAGCAACACCCCTTCATCCGATTGAATTTTAGTAACCGTCGCCTTGCATCTGCGTGCTTTTAATATATTGGCAAGCACTGAGCTAGGCCTATCCCCTTCACCGTATACTCTGGCAGTGGCGTACTTCCCTAGGTGCAGCACTTCCGAGTCGGCTGCTTCATGGTATTCAGAAAGTAGCGCCTTCAGCTGGTCTGCGACATCAGCCGATGCATCCGACTGCTGTGCAGTCTCCACTTCCCACAGTCTACCTTCCAACTATGCTAACCGCTGCCGGATAGAACGCAGCACCCCGGAGTGTTTAGCGATAGCCACCCCCCTGATATAAACTTTAAATGTTTCCCACACCATTTGGAAGCTATCCACCGAACCTATATTAGTTTCAAAGAACGCTGTGATCTCTTCAACCAGCTCCTCTTTAAACAAGGGATCAAGGAGGGAATATTGGGGGAACCGCCAACCAAAGGGGGGCATGGTCTTACTTGGCATAGGCAGCGTGAGCAATAGGGGAGAGTGATCCGATAGGGTGCGCGGTAGCACCTGACACACGCGAACCTGCGCCATTAGTCGTGAGGACGCCAACCAATAATCTATACGTGTGCGTAGGTTATGGTAGGAAGAGTAGTGCGTGTATCCCCCCTCTTCAGGGTTGAGTGCCCTCCACACATGTTAGGCCTATACAAAGCATCTCCCTACTGACCGTTTTAGCAGCTGCAGACTGCGGTTGGGTTGGGCCACCGGATCTATCCAGCACTGGATTCATAACCATATTGAAATCCCCCCCCCACAGCGTAGAGGCCGGACCCATGTCTTTGACTCTTTTTGCAAGCTCCGAGTAAAACTCCGGACAATCATAATAAGGGCCATCCACATTAACCAGGAATAAATCCAGTCCCCCTCCCCTGATATCGCGACAACGCAAACCGGCCCCCACTATTCGCATAGAGCAGTTGTGCCTTGCCACCCAGCTTAGGGTTAAACCAGGTTATCACCCCTCTGGCGTGCGTGGTGAAGCCGGCCGCATGCGAATTACCTGCCAAATCCCGCACACGCAGCATCTGACTACTGCAGGGAAGGTGCGTCTCCTGAAGGAGAGCAATGTCAACATTGTGCCTAGTGAGGTAGTGCAGCACTTTGCGCAGCTTTCGGTGGTCGTTTAGACCCCTAACGTTCCAGGTCATCACTCTCAGGGAGGCGCGCACCCCATGGCCTGTGGTATTGCTAGCCATATCTACTCGAGCCACGGCCATTGTTATCTACTAATGTAAGTCGTGAGCAACAGTTACTGGGATGTGACCCATGCAGAGCGAGTAGGCATTTCGACCCCTGAATCAACATAACAACAATAAACCACCCCATCCCCCACACCCACAGCAGACCCCCCCCAACTTGGCCATGCCGCACCCCATCAAGAGCTTACCCCCCCACCCAACACCCAACCTAGAACCACTGAACTCCCAGGCAGCAGGTGAAGTGCACTCGCAGGCGGAGTACGCTCAGTCCGTAATATGTGGTAGTTATTTCTATACCCGCCCGCCCGGCACTCCCCCGCAGCAAACCCATTACGGCCCCGCCCGCTCGACCACTGCGCTCATTACCCACTGTTCGGCAACGGCTGCCTCGCACCCCCGCGCCCACTGCCGCCACTCCCTGCGCCCAGACCTCCAGCAAGGCAAATAGCTCGCGTATAGCAGGGGCAGCAGACGCGTCTCAACGCACTTAACTGCAGGATAAGTAGAAACCAGGGGAAATCAAGCATACCACGACATTGTTTACACCCGTCTATCCTCTCAACATCACAAGACCTTCCCAGCTCTCCACGGAACCCCCCCTTTGAGCTCACTGTACTGGCCACCGGGGGGCCTAGATGCGAAAGACAGTGCCTGCCAGATAGTCCGATTCAATCCTGGTGCTCCAGGGAGCTCTCCGGCCCCTCGCTTCGCTGTCTTTTCTCCGGACTGCCCTGGCCATCCTTCTGCCAGTCTTTCAGTGCTCTATGCAGTGCCTTCGGGTCCGTGAAAATGTGCGACTTCCCCTGTCGGTTAACTCGGAGTTTGGCCGGGTACAACATCGCATAGTCCAACCCCAAGTCGCGTAGCTGCTTTTTAGCAGGGACAAACTGACGTCTCGCCTCTTGTACTTTTGCAGTGAAGTCCGGATAGAGTGAAATGTTCGACCCTTCGTACACTAGTGTTTGCTTCTCTCGCGCCAATCTCAAGGCGGCATCTCTGTTGCGATAGTTCAAAAGTTTTGCTATAATTGGTCGCGGCGGCGCACCCGGAGGGGGCCGCAACCCGAGCGATCTGTGAGCCCTCTCCACCACAAATACTTCCGAGAACACCTCCCGGCCAAGAAGCGCAATCAGCATTGTCTCAACAAAACACTCCATCCGTCCCGTCGCAGTCGACTCCGGAAGGCCCGTGATGCGTAGGTTACAGCGCCGCGTACACGCCTCCAGGTCCTCGGTCTTGTCCTGGAGCACCTGCATGAGTCGCCCCAGCTGTTTTTGATCCGTGCTCAGCAAGGACTGCGCCTCCTCCACCTCCACCAGGCGCTGTTCCGACTGATCAAGCCTCTCCGAGTGTTTGTCGAGCCGCTCTCCCATACGATCCATTCTATAGGAAAGGGCATCAATCTTAGCGCCAAGAGAGGTAATGCCAGACTGCAGACACCTCTCCATGGAGAGCAGCAGGCCACGCAAATCCTGGTCCTCCGCCGGTGGGGCTAAGGCTCCACCTGCATCATCACCCGTCGGGGTCTGCGACTTAGTACGCTTTTGTTCGAACGACAATTTCGGCTGCGACTTATCCATCTTGCCCATGGTGTTGGACGCCCGAGAGCCGCGCCTCGGCGAACCACCCAGACCAAGTCCAGCGGCACCGCCAAGCACGCCGGCGACGATGCGCCCACCCCACAGTCCAGTCCACAGTTATCCCAGGATTCCTCAACCGTCACACCTAGTGACCAGCTGTAGGGCAAATTCAGCGTCAGCTCCACAAATCTACGCCGGTCGGAGCACGGCCAGTGTTTTGCGCTCCCTCCGTCTGTTGGGGCCAGTTCTTATCACCGCGACCAATGTGGCCGCCAATCTTCTTCAATACAAGCCCCAGTAGTGGCTACCTCTTCACCGCCGGCCAGCCTCGACCGCCTCAGCTCCACGGGGCCGCCGCCACACCACCAATCGGCTGCCCCAGCCGCTTCCACTATTGCGCTCTCATAGGGGCCGTGCCTCCCGCTGCCCAGGTCTTCGGTACCACTAGTCCAGCCAGGCGCGGTGCGCACACCCCAGGGTCGCCCAAGGCCTTCCCAGGTGCTCACTCCTCGTGCACGCGCCCCTCACCGCTCACCGCTGCTGTCTCCTCATCGGCGCTGCGGATCACAAGCCTCTGCACGCCGATCAAAAAAAACTGCCAGGGCGCCTTCGACTATGTGACTCTCCGGCTGCCACAAACGAGGGAGAAGGATTCCCCCCCTCTCACCCTGCTCAGTACGCCACCGGAGTCTGCGGCTCAAGTCCGAGTCGTGTGGTCCGCTCCGCAGTCCGGCTCCTCCCACCGCCGCAGGCCGCATGTCGTCCTACGCCAGAGCCGCGCAGCTCACGCAACGGCCAGGGATCCAAGGCCCAGTACGGCACGACTTTGCCGCCGGTGTTTCTCCACCGTGGCTGCACTTCCCAGGCCCGGGACCAGCCGTCTAGATGGCGCCAACGTTCCGACGCCTAATGCACTGCAGTAGCGACAGAGTCAGGCGTCGCAGGGCAGGATAATTTACAGATCGTTGTGCTGCGAGTCGGAGCACCGGACTCAGGCAGCCATTCCTGTTGCGAGCCAAGCTCCGCCCCATGCTGCTTTTCCATATCTAATGCTTCTAAGACATTGAAGTACATTTCTTTAGTTTTTTGGATTAGAACATTAACATTACACAGACACTTATGGGATTTAGCGTCCATTTTAAGTACTACTGCATAAGATGTGAAAACATTTCATTTTCTGTACTGAAGATTTTTTTTTCATTAAACCCATCCGCTGCTGTAAGAGTGAGGGCTTTATTTAGAGTTTAGCAGAGAGGGAGCACAGTTGTCAATCAGTTGTATTCCAGTCCCACTGAACTCAGTGCTCTCCTCCCCTGCTTAAAGTCAGGGTAGACCCTAGGTTGATGCCCTCAGACCCCCTGCTGACTTCTTTGGCTTAAACCTCTGAATTCCAGCCAGTGTATAAACAGTTGCCAGATCATAGTGACAATTGCCCCAACTTATTGAAGGCGGGGCAACTTTCACTCTTTTTCCAGGTGGACACAGGCAGGAAAAAGAAAAAAAGACTGCCCAAAACTGCAGGCACAAAACTCCTGGCATGTCGAGGCCATTTTTTTTGCTTAGAAAAAAATGTAACTCCCTCTTTCGGAATTGGTTTTGTCCAAACAAAAATGTTTTGGCTCTTTAGGCATAGCTCCCGTGCAAAAAACTTTAAATGTTGTGAAGGAAGCGGCAGCAGTAATGGCAGCTCCATCCACAGCACAGAGATGTCCCCTCGGTAGACAAAACTCTCTAAATTGAGTGGGGAAGTCCTACACCAGGGTATCAGAGGTCATGGTTACCACGCCCACAGCAGGCTGGCGGGCATGATCTAAAAGTGGCCCTAAATCTGATCCAGGTTTTTAAAATACTCCTCACTACTGTTTCAACGAGGGGACTATCACAAGTTATCGTATCTAAAAAACATGCAGTTTAATATATGCAATGAATACACAATGAGACACTACATCTCCATGTCATTGTCTCTGCTTTATATTTTTTTACAGGTACCATTGGTGACTGGAAAAACCATATGACTGTTGCGCAGAGTGAACGATTTGACAAGATATATCAAGAGAAGATGAAGGATGTACCAATAGAGTTTATTTGGAATATTAATGAAGGCAAATAGTCCAAATACCTCAGTTCATCTTTTCATTCAATACTTTCTTCTTCAATATTTTATAAAGCATTGGAGTAACGCTATTAAAGTATGTGTGTTTCTTGTAAACTAAAATACATTCTCTAGGCTCAAGGCTCAAAAAAGCACATATTAAACCACACATATTGTCTGTATTTTCTATAAGGTGCATTTAATCACTTGCATTTGTAGATGTTCAATCCAAAATAAAGGTATATCAAGACTAACATTATATATATAATACTTGTATAATGTTTAAATACTCATCAATATCTTAGACGATTCTTTGAAAAAAATTGTAATGTACAAACGCTCTGTGTAACCAACATTGAAGTGTATTTCTCAAATGAAATTGTTCTTGGATTGAATAATGTTTATTCATGGATGTAATGTAGTTCTAGAAGAAAATTAAAGCATGAATAATGTCACTGATAACAGTAAATAACATTTAAATATTATGTTGGCGCCCAGACTTGGCAATTATCTTAGCTACATTTTATCTTGTATAGTATTCTCATGTCAATGTTATATAAAAGGTAAAAAAAACCCGACTAAAGGTGCCTTTCAGAACTATCTGCAGTTACAACTCAGACTCTTTATCTGCTTTACTGGTGACACAGTTTTGTAGTATGCCCCTGGAAATTCATGCATTGAAGACGTCTTGACCATAAGTGCACGTTAAAAATAATTTATCGGATCAAGTGCGATGTTTTGCTGCATGTTATGTTCCAAATACTGTGCTCATATTCTTGTTTGCTAAAACAATATTATATTTTGCTGTGTAAGCTAATTTCTCCAAATACATTGATGATGAAGCATGTCACCTTATGTGAGTGAAGGATTGTGTCGATTTTCGAATGTCCAACAGCTAAGAATATGTACTGGTGACAAGTAAAATGATTTTCACCCCTTCCATAAAAATGGTTTCTTGTGTGTACAGCCCCATCCCTATGCCACTGCCCACTGCCCTTTATTGGTCTTGCACTTCTGTACTCATAATCTCATCTCTTCACCTCATCCTACAATGTCCTCTCTAATTTAAGTTTGCGTTTTTTCTCTTCGACTACCTCAGGCACCAGGAAAGGCACAAAGATCATCACTAAATTATTGCTCTGAAAAGGTGGCATTCGACATGGGAATGCACATGCAGATTTCATGAGGCCCATGACACTTCTTTAGTTTTCTGCCCGTCCGTCTGAACTTCTCCTACCCAGCTAGCCTCAGCTCAGCTCAGCTCAAACCCTCAAAAGCATTTCCTATAAAGGCTATCCCTGCCAAGCTACCTGAATTGAAAATAGTTGCCAAACCTATGGCCATGGTGTCAACAATTCCTTTCTCTCGCTCTTGTGCCATAAAAAACAAGAACTCGTTCTATGTATGTCCTTGTTGATATTACCAATGACTTGTTAGACAGCTGCCTTGCCCTCAGTGTCCTATCATACACATCTCCATCCGTACTGCTATCACCAGCACATCTGCCTCCTTGCCTAACCACTGCTCCTTGCCCACCTTGGCCACTTTCAATGATCTAATGCATTAATCAGCTTGTTGTGGCTTGTTGTCCAGTCCATGAATGTGCTTAGCCCAAAAAGAGTACGCTGCAATGCAAACGCAGTAAAACGAGTGCTCTCAGTATATTCGTAGCAAAATCATTGGGCCCGATTCACAAAGGTAAAATGAGATGAAAGTCTAACTTTACGACTTTCGGTATTCACAAAGGGCATGTACTACTCATAAATGCCATTTTGAATATCGAAAGTCATAAAGTTCAACTTTTGGTATTCACAAAGGGCATTTACGAGTAGTAAATGCCCCTTGTGAATACCAAAAGTCATAAAGTTAGACTTTCGTCTCAGTTTCCCTTTGTGAATCAGGCCCATTGTTTGCATTCAATTTGTTCACTAGGTGGACTGTTTCCCCAATGTCCACTACCAATGCTACTTTCTTATTCTGAAGTTCCAACCCCACAACCTCACAGCCGGCACATCTGAAAAAAAGATTCTAAGAGGTCTGTACTGTGCCACCTCTCTTTCTTGTCATACAGCCACAGTTCTATACACCAAAAACTCTTCCAATATATCCCATAACTACCTGCACTAGAAGCTTCAGAAAATATCTATACCATCCAGGTCATTGGTTCACACTGTAGCCACAATGTTTCTCAGTTGCAGTCTAGGATGATCAGTCATACTTGCATGTCCTTTCTCACTTCTCTTTTCAGAATTCTAATCCTGTGATGCGGCTTTAAAAACCTTCTCATAGCAAATGCCAGCTGTCTGCAAAGTGTTCTTCCTGACACCACTTTTCTCATGAAGCTCAGATGGCCCAGTATCTTTTGGATAAATGAAAACTCATACTTTTGTTTACCCATGGCATCGAGCAGCATTTCGTTCTGTCTCAACCACATACTGTCATATGTACTGCACTGCTTGTATTAATTGCTACTGCTAAAACAGAAATATATTCTAAAATGCATTTGTGTGCCTTTAAGCTAGTTTTGCAATATAATAAACTCCTAAATAAACTATTATGAGTAGCTGTGCATGTTACAGTGTACACAGCTCGAGATGATTCTTACCCTGTCTAATCAATTAGTAGGAACATAACAGGGTTTCACAGCTCTTCTTGAAATTAGATCCTGTGTGTCATATAGTTTTCCCGAATCTTAAATGTGTGCTTTTATTGAGAAACAGCCAGAAGCAACATGACAATGTAGAACAATATTTCTGATTTATAATTCTACTCACAGAAGCAAAACAAGAAATGGTCTTGACTGTCTCAGTTTCAGGTCAAGTGATTTCTCAAGCTCACCATGCCCCAAGAACAGCACAGAGCCTTGATGGGCTCCGTTGTTTTTGTTCTTTCCCAGACACTGCAGGATGGCAAGTCTTATCCCTCATTTTTGATACATGGGGCAATCAGTCAGCTCTAAGAGGGCAGATTACAGTCTGCTTAAGGTGACCCAAACCAACTTACAACACACACATGAAAACGGAATGTGTCAGGATCAGAGTTTCTGCTAAGAAACGATGCAGCAGCACCTGCGTTGGCAGCTCCGAATTCTTGCTCATGGAGCCTGAGCCTCTGCTGATCTCTACAACATGTGTGCAAAGGCTTTGTACTTAAGCATTCATATTCTTTCCTTCAGAGACCTTTATTTTGTTTTCTGACTCTGACACCCTACTTTGTGTGCCAAAACTAATATGACCTTTTCCTCAAACTACACTAGCTAATTTAGGTTAGGAATTTCCTTCATGGAACACACGTTCTGGATATGTTGTATTCTTTACCTAATTCTCACTAACATTAATTGATCAATGTCATTCTTTAATCACATTTTGTTAATAAATCCTCTTTAAATTTATTGAATTTCTCCTTTTCATTCCCTGTAGACCCTAATAGTTTTGCTATTCATAGAAATATATTTAAATGATAGCTCATGTTATCCTCAACAAACAAAAAGTCTATATGACCAGTGGCGACGTTTGTATGGTTAGTATTCCAGTAGACTAAGATTCAAGTACCCCCTGCTACGTCATAAGATACAATGCATGTGTAATAAGGAGAATGGGATATCTGTCACATTTGCAATAGAGTAACCCCTCCACCAGATATCGAACAGGCCTCTAGAATTTCTAAAATTACTTTCCTCTCATCATGCATACGCGTAAAAAGATCGGGATGCATCAAGATAAATGATTGTATAATGATTGAATATGTACGCAAATACTAAGTATATGAAATGTTGGAAAGCAGCAATAGCATTACGCCAGCTGAATAGCAACACACGATCTTCAAAATGTTAAAACAGATTGCGAAAATTGGTCTTCCGTTCATCAAATTTTTAATGTGCAAGATATGATAAGTGCCACCCAAATCCAACATAGCAACACTCTCACGCTGACCCTAGAATGTCTCTTCAGAGAGTGATTGTGGGCATTTGTCCTTGATGGAAATAAAATAAAACTGAGCTCTTTATAGTCAATAAAAGGCCTAAGCTCTTCATCTCTCTTTGGTACAAAGAACAAAGGTGCCCCATATGGTAATAGAGATGGTACAATGATCCCACTCCTAAAATTCTCCTGCAGATAATACTTTAAGACCTCCTTTTCTTTTTCTTTTCAGACAGACAATAGATTTGTCCAGATGGAATGATAGAACCTGGTTCAAGAGAAATGGTGTGGTTATACTCCTAATGATAAGGAAGGCAGTAAACTGATAAATATACACAGAGAAACCATGATAATGAGAAGGCATCATGGAAAGGTTCGGGACGTTCGTCTTAGGCTTTTTACTGGCTTCCTTGTCTTCATCCATTGGCGACAAGTATCTTTCTGTGGAATGAAAATGATTGTGGTTGAATTGAGAAGACAAGGAAAATGTTCTGGTGGCTGGATTTAAATATGGAATGTATGTGTTTAGCCAGGATATCCCAAAACCTTAGAATAATTAGGAGAGGCTATCAAATCAAAACAAGGCAACTCGCAGAGGTCTAAAAAAGAAAGCACTAAAGGCAAAGACATCTCTATATTTGGTCTACATGATAAAGAAGTTTCCCCCACAGCCTGGGCAACATCTGGAATTTTGTTAGAGACTCTTTGGATATAGTTCTAGAAGGGCGAGTTGCGGTTATTGAACAAAACAGGTTCTACAATAGAAGGGACCTGAAGTATCAGTAGTCACTGCTTTCTTGGTCTTGAACAGAACGTATAAAGAATCAGTTGACGTTTGAAATACTTACTGGAGTACCAATATGGTAAAGACAATTTTCACCTGTTCCTTTAAACCTCACAAGGGATGGGTTTTGGCATCTCCCAGCGACCACTGTGGGAGTACAGAATGAGCCTGGACCATGTGCCGAGCATTATCTGGAATTTTGTTAGAGACTCTTTGGATATAGTTCTAGAAGGGCGAGTTGCGGTTATTGAACAAAACAGGTTCTACAATAGAAGGGACCTGAAGTATCAGTAGTCACTGCTTTCTTGGTCTTGAACAGAACGTATAAAGAATCAGTTGACGTTTGAAATACTTACTGGAGTACCAATATGGTAAAGACAATTTTCACCTGTTCCTTTAAACCTCACAAGGGATGGGTTTTGGCATCTCCCAGCGACCACTGTGGGAGTACAGAATGAGCCTGGACCATGTGCCGAGCATTATCACAACACAAACATAGCCCAGACTTTCCCTGATTCTCCTTTTCACTCTCAGTCCAAGGACCTTGGACAAACAAATCTACTTTGACTCTTTTGAAGCTTAAATATCACTTGTAATTTCTTCCTTTCATGAAAAAGAGTCTTGTAAAGAACTGGTAATTCAACTCAACATTTTCTCCTTTCATTTCTTCTTTCTCTGTCTATTTTTAATTAAAAGTAAAACATCAATGAGATTAGCAAAGCTGGTAGGATGTTGTGGACCACATGCCAGCATATTGTTAACATTTTCCATGAACCTACAATGAAACATGGTCATTTGGGTCCTCCCTGCCCAGATACTTTCTGCTGCCAATTGACAGAAAGAAGTAATGTAAGTGAAGACATCTATATTTCCTTGGGAGATGTGACATAGCACCTTCTGAGCAGGATATTCAATCGGTTGACGTTCAAGCATTTTTTTCAACTGTACAAGGAAGGCTGTATAATTATCAAGACAAGGAGTCAAAGTTGTTATCAAGGGTGTTGCCTAAGGTAAAGCTGTCCCAAAAGGGGTTAAAGTTTGTGGCAAGCACATTAGAAAACTGTGCAGGGTGAAAGGCAAATTTTACTGCGGTAAATCCAAAAAGTCCATTAGCTGGAATGGATCCCTATAAAGTGAGGAGCCCTGTAATGTCAGTGATGTCTCTTTCAGGCTGCATTCCTTCTGCACTGTGTTACAATTGCCTTTCTGAAATAGTTCTTAAGTCAATGACACAAAAAAACAAAAGAAAGGCTTAAAGCCTTGATTGAAGATGGACAAGGATAACTTGGAACAAACCTTCAAAGGTTGGGAAAAATTGGAGTCAATAGAAATATAGCACACTGGAGTCCAACTAAACCAACAGAAGGAAAAATCCAGGAAAAATATTCAGAAAAAAAGAATCCTAACAAGAGGCAAGGAATGCAATGAAAAAATAATCTGACTATGTTGCAGCACATTTTGCCACACTTGCAGCACCATCTTTGATTGAAATTAGGGCACAGACTGAATTATTGGTAGCCATCTTATAACAGAAAATAGAAGGGTTAGGTCGAACACGCACTTGCACCTCATTTTTATTAAAATGCATTGTTAGATTATTTTTTAATTTCTAAACAGATTATCGAAAATCTCCTATTCAAATGATGAATATATACTATTTTATATATATTATTTCATATGTATTTATATTTTTTACTATTTACCATTATTTCCTACTAGTTTCATTTTAAGTTCCTTCTTCTTGTACTTTCTATGGGAGGGTTATGCGTTGCCAGTAGATGGCCATGTGTAATAGCTGGACTCACTACTGTTTTTAGTTTTTTTTTGTAGTAACTTATACTCTGTGTCTGTGAATACTGAAAATTAGTAAAATTACTCAAAGTAGTAATCTCACTGAAAAATGAAAGTAAGCTTCGTGAATCAGGCCATCAATGTCTGGGGTTTGCACTATGAGATGTTTTACACATTTAATAGGACTTCAACCTCCTGTACACCTTTCAACCATGGTCTCTGACACAGTGGGTGGTGAATAATATCATTCTGATAGCCCCAGACTAGACTTGCAGAGTCTGCTACTGCTAACTTCTACTGTGAGCATATGCTCCCCTATTCAATTGCCTGCTAGGGAGGAACTGCTTTCCTAAAAGCATAGCTAAGTTCTGAACCTGAACATCCACAATCTAAATCTCCATGTGTGGAGACTGAGCGTTACCAACTGAGGAATTCGGATCTTCATTCGGATCTGGTGAATGGCAATTCAGCTAGAGGCTGCCCTTTCACCAAATCTATGTATTCAGGACTTTGGCCTAAATGTGTCATCTAATGTGCGCAGAAGTAAGTCAATCCCCTACATGTGAAACTCAGTGATGTTCTGTTAAGTGTGTTTTCTCTGGTCCAGCAAGGATTTACCGTGTTCACAGTTAAGGCTTGTTTATTGGCACTTTTGGACCTGATAAATTTTTCTGATCAGCCTTTATAATTCAAATCACATGTTGTGATGCTTTTTTTAAGGGGTAACCCTTGCATTTATTGCTCCCTTTATTATTCCACAGTAGGACCTCTATACTGTTCTGACCTCTCTGATGTGTGCTACCCTCCATCCTTGTCACAGTGAAGTCTGAAGCTCTTGTTTCTGCCAACTACATCTTTATTGCTCTTTCTTCTGCCAGTGGTGTCAGCAAGCTGCAGGCCTTATCAGCTTAGTCCCAATACACTACCTGTTTCCCTGAAAATCTGGTGCTTAGTACTTGTGTATATCTTTCTTCTAAAATGGTTCCACCTATTCGTATATGTCAGGCTATTATGATCCGGGGAGAAGCGACACAGGATAGACACATGGTATGCTATTAAGGGCTTATTTACAAGCCTCATGCTCCGCTATTGAGTCACTTGTTTTGATGCAACTGCAGTGCTACATTTGCTCCATATCTACTTGGATGCAGATGTGTCACTTTTTTACGGACTGCATCGGTTTTCACCTGCGTAAGAATCACCTGCGATGCCTCAGATTTTAATGTATGCAAGGTAGGCATTCCGTCAGAAATGCCTACCTCGAATCTAACACAGTGTGCTGCCAATGCCTCACAATCCCTACATGTGCCAAACCCAGAAATAGGGAACACACCATCTGTAGTGGCTTGATTGCAATATGCAATCAAGTCATGAGGTAAGTGGGCCACATATGGTAAGTATGTGCATGTAATGTCACAATATGTGAGATTATGTGCTGATGTCACACATACAAGTGGGCACTATGCCCATTTGTATGCGTCACTTCCAGAACCAATATGTTTGAGCCAAGGTGAATTTGTCACCTGTTCATGCTCTAGCACATTAGTCCCCATTCAGTAGGCAATGCATCAATTAAAACTGGCACATCGCCTCTGTATTTTGATGCCTTGCTGGAGTTGCGTCAGTTATCACGCCAACTCCAGCACTGCGACAAACAACCCTGTGCAATGGTGTGCCGTATTGTAAATACGGCACATTTTTGGGGGTGCAAGGGTTTCTCCCCCAGGCACAAGAAAACTGATGCATCACTGCTTTGATGCAGCGATGCGTCAGTTTCTTGTAAATGAGGCCCTTAGTTCCTACAGAGACAGGGCTAAGGAGTTTTGTGAACTGTTTGTTGGGATCCAAGAAGGCCACAGGTAACATTATTTAGGAAGAAGAAAATCTCTCTCTCTCTCTCTCTCTCTCTCGCTCTCTCTCTATGTCTATCTCTCTTTGTATCACTGATTACATATATATATATATGTTTCTATCCCTCTCTTGCTATCCCTACCTGACTACAGGTGTGCCAAGGAACATCAGAGATGGTGAACTTGTCTGCTACATAAAAGTGGGTGCTGGTCGGGATGGATTTATAAAGGATGCAGCTGGTTTTAAAGGTGGCATGGGTCGTTAGTGGGAGCCAATGAAGATTTATTAGGAAATTAATTTGGCCTGTGTATCTAGAAAACATAAACTTGAGAATATAGGAACTCAGTTCACATATATTTGCAGAAAAGTTTGTCCTAATTCCTTGCTAGTTTACTGTGCCCCATCTGAACTCCTAACCTTACCAGGGTACTAGATGGTTTAACAACCTCAGACATGCCCACTCTTATTCCCCAAGGAAATCCTGGAAACAGATCTAACCTTTCATTGTTACTTTGCATACCCAAGGTAGACACAAGAAAGATATGAAAACAGCTTTTCAAACATTTATTGAAACAATTGTATTCTTGTATTGAAAGTGTAAGCTGCAATTATTAGGCAGATGAAACTGAGCATTGTAACCAGCATTTCAACAATGGTGAAAAAGATAAACAGTTCTACCATGAAAGCATTACTATATGATCATGTTCCATCTACCACTATCTACAATAAAAAAGAGCATAGCAGGAGTACCCTCTGCTAGATTCATTGACATGGCCTAACCCCTGATACCTAAGTATATTGTATCAGGAAGCTGGTAGGTTATCATCCTTTGCAGGATTGAGTTCAGAAGTGCTGCATCTCAGTCACAATGCATTATGCTCCAGGACAATCCCAGCAAAAGTGCTCCGCTGCCGAATATAGTACAGAGGCAGTTTACATAATAAAAGCACCAATCATATCGCACTGTGTCAAAGGTGCAGAGCTGATGCAATGGTAATTCTGGAGTCTTAGAGTTGTCTCCAGTCGGACAACCAAATACAAGGGCATCGCATCGCATGTACCTAGCCTTGAACAAAGTGTATGAAAATCATGATAAAAATGATTGCTAAGAAAAAGACTGCATGTACAGTAACTTCTTGGTACATATCGTGTAAGTGTAAAAGATGTAAAAAGTTACCATTAGAAAAAGATGTCTAGTTAAAATGTGAAGCTAAAACGGAGACTCTGCTTGTGCCCTAATGTACATTACGGCACCCTCCCCTTGGCTGGATGATGACTCAGGCAAAAAAAAAGGCTGAAAATTAGCCTAAAATGTTGTGCTACAATAATATAAAATATTCTAGATGTGAACCATAAAAAATGCAGATTAAAAGCATACGACTTATAAAATTAATAAAAGGCTATGTGTTTTAAAAGCAAGGGGATGCATTAAAAACCTAGGAGGCTCCCGAAATGTTTCCCATGTTCAGAGTGTCAGTGGGGTCCAGGAAGGAACCAGCATCTGCATCTGCTGACAACATATCCATAGTGGCCTGAGAGGCAAGTTCCAAGGAACAAACATGGCCATATCCAGTCCAATCAGCAGTCACAGATAGTGTGGCAGCCAGTAGTATAACCGCAGTAGAAAAAGCAGATCCCAGGAAATCAGGAGCCAAAGCATCGATGATGACTTGAGAAAATAGTCCATAATAAGCAGCTTGTAGCAATGACAGTCTCATAGGACAACACTGAAGATGAGCCCCTAATGGGCCCATCTACAGATCCACATCTGTAGATTGAAACAATTGCATCACCAGACACAGGTCCAGTGAACACTTGAAAGTGCACCACCGAGAGCGGAACATAGGCTCCACGCAGTGTAACCATGTAAGTCTAAAGGATAAAGACAAGTTCTCATTCAATTTCTGAAATAAAGGCACTCCAAAATGCTGTATCATGTGTTCATGACACAGCATGACGTGTGGTAAGTCCATTCCCATTTGACCTCGAGGCGGAAAATCGATTGCGGAGTAACAAAAAAAGACCAAAATAGCAATGAGCAGGAATAACACAAGTGGTGTGCCTCCAAATGCACATAAAACCAAAGAGAGTGAAAAGGATGGAATCACTCTGAATACAGTCTGAAATGTACTAACAAAGTCAGACCCAATTGCTTTATAAAAATGTTTCCACTGCTGCTGTATTAGAAGCATTAAATATTCGGTGTACGAGTTCACCTAAATGTTGCGACAAGTTTGTGCACAATATCGATTGCACTTCAGAAAAAGACCTTGAATTTTGAAGATCAAAAGTTTCTCGAGCAGATGTTAATGCAAACGTCCTTTTGAAACAATAAGGCTTTCAGTCCGCTTAACGTATCAAAGTTAATGTTAAAAATAAGATTTTAAGGTCAATATGTAAATTCCCTAATCATATGTGTAGGTGGAATGAACACATTATTAGAACAAGTCACAGGCCTGGAAACTGTTACCACATATGGCACTCCCAGTTTCATCTCACAACAACCTTGGTCATTCAGGGTCAAATAACTTGATTGAAAGTATTCAGAACACTGGCTGAACAATGGAGACTGAGACACCCTTCAGATAACATGCAAAGTTTGCCACAGAAGCATTGTATGCCCCATGAAGTGTCACCTCTTTATAAACTAATGAATGGGCAAACAAAGTTTCACATTCATTTTCACTAAGGAAGACTTCCATTTCCCCACTCACACATTTTGTAATCGAAGGGCAAAACCCAAGTTTTGTGAACAAACCTCTCCCCTAAAGCTCCATATCTGCCTAGTTGGAAATGTTTCAAGCATGATTTAAACTGAAATGTCGATATTGGCAATGAAATAAATCCATGGATCAACCATACTGCCAATGGTGTCTCAGCTACTGTAAAGGGTAATTCCTGAAAATGCTCTATGTTTAACACTTTATAAGTCACATCTTTCTTTGCCATTTGTCTTTGTTTGCATTTTAAATTATATGGCAAAAACACATCTGTTGCATTCAGATATTTCCAAGGCAAACGTTTTGATTTTAAACCTGTAGTGGCCGACTCAGTTGCATAATCGATCTTAGCTGACTTTGCCTATGTTTGAGAAAAGACATGTCATTCTGTATTATATAGAATGCAGATGATACAATATTATTCAAAGAATAACTTCAAGTTGGCAATGTAGCCGTGCCACTATCTACCTACCAATGCTTTTTTTCAAATGTGCCTTGTCAGTCTGTCTCGTGCATTCAGCAGCTTCCTGATGGGAGATTTTCCAAAGTTCATTGTAAGTGGCATATATGAAATGTTTAGAACATGATGACCTAGGACCCAATAAGAAATCTTGTAAATCAATGCCATTAAAAAGAGCGGCAGATGTTCCTTAACTGCGGATACGGTGGAATGCTGTAACCACTACTGACATACCCTTCCTACACTATAGGTAGTAACCTCCCCTGAATGTTGTGGCTGCATGTACACGGGGTCTGGTCTGCTAGCTTTAAAACCCGTTGAGGAGTTGAAAAAAACCTGCATTACAACCATTATTGTCAACTGACCGACTAACCAACTGTTTGAACCTGAAATTGAAGAGTTATATGTACCATTCTGTACCATACTATTGAGCTGTTCTTCTGTTAAATTTTCCAAACTTTGTCAATTGTCAAAACATGCAATATAGGGAATGCTAGGTGTATGCATCTCTTTACTGTAAGCCAAACCTAGGCAGGTAGTTTGCTGTAGGGTTTTATTCAGAAAGATTATCTGGCTAGGGATCGATCAAACAAGCTCCAAATATAGCATCCATACCCGAGACTTGCCAGTGTTGTGTTCCCCAATTTGATTTTAAATCAATATTTTCATGCCAATATTCATAGCCTTGTATGGTCAACTGGGAAATAAATGAGTCAGAATAAGTTAATTTTGTTTGGGTAAGCATATTCTTCTATGCTGGGGAAGGGGTAAGCTGATTATAATAAACAGCTGGGTCTAAAGGGTTGTGACCAGAAAAATATGCAAACTTGTTCAAATATGTTTTTGAACTACCCACTGGTTGTGTAGGGCAATGTTGCCATTGTGTATGTTTGAAAATAGTACTTAGCGTACCACCTCTAAGTATATAGTGGTGAGCATAATGATGATAACAAAATATTCCACCATAATTAGCAGAATTTGAATACAAATTTTCAGCTTTGAATACTGCGTAAGATTCTAGTTCGGAAGGGTGTTTGGGTTAGTCTGTGCACCCCACTCACCAGAGAGCGTACGAGGCATGCTTATCTGTTTCTTTAGGACAACAAATATAAAATGGGACCTTATCCCAAACCATTTCGATAAGAGACAAGAAAATGTAGAAATGTTCACAAGGAGCAGATCTCTTCACATTTTGTGTGAAGAGGAATGAGGGGTCAGCACCTCGACTACCAGTCCTAGAGCAGAACGTTCTGGAAAGTAATGTCCATTCAGAAGTAAAAAGAAAGCTGTAAAAAATCCAATCCAAATGCGTAGGAAAATCAGAGAAATGGAAATCCAAATATAAGAACACAGAAAAACTGTGCGTACACCATGTAGTGAAGTATGCGAGGAACTAAAGAAAAATCATCAATGTCGAGAAAGTAATCAGAGGTAGTCTGTGCTAAGGCAGGACCCTCACATGATAAAGGTGAACTGGTGGACATCTCCAAAGCTGGTTGGTAATAAGCAACTTCATTGTTAGGAGCAGCGGTAGAAAATTGTAGACTCACATCTGATGTGCATCCTGCATTAGCAGTAGCAACAGGAACTAGTGGAACAGCATCTGAAGTCCACAGCTGAGGAGAAGCAATATTGATATTACCTAATGCATGTAAAGGGGTATTCTGCAGGGTAGTGAGAGTAGACAGGGAACTACCCAGGAGCCCATGTGGCCTACTGTGCAGGACTGGCCACATGATGTAGCTTTGTAAAATCAATTGAAATTAATTATTTGTTTCTACAACCAGCAAGCTGAGGCAAAATCACAGCTCTGGCACCTTGAATGCCAAGGGCTGTCACTGGTGCTTGGCATGATGGGCCAAATTCTTTTCTGCCAGTAATCTTCTCCTGAACTAGATCCCTAACATTAAGGAATCCAGTCGGAAGTTGCTGGTTGCACCTTTACCTCATCAGTGGCAGAACGTTTGGAAATTTCATTTAACCGCTTATCCAGGAAGTCTTGGAGTTTCTGTAAGACAGCAAAATGTTTATTGATGTCAAAAGGCTTATCTACCACCACTGCGCTGGTGCCATCTAGATCTGGAACGCCCATCTGGACTCTAAGTAGGAGCTTATAGGATGTCTGGCCATCCAAGGATCATCTATTCAGACTACCTAAAACTCACTGGACTCCATGCAAAGGACGGATCCAACTATGACTTCAATCTAATAATCTAGCTCTTATGGACTGCTTTAAGTCATGGTTCTTCCTTTCCACTATTGAATTTCCCTCTTGATGATAGCAGGAGCAATAATGCACAGCAAAACCCAGGGTTCCCATGGTATAACAGTATGCCTTACAAGCAAAAGCAAGGCCCTGGTCTGAATGGAATACTGCTATTGCATATGTTCTTATAAAGACCTGCAAGTCTTCAATAAAAGTCTGAACGTCAGCCAATAACTGTGGCCACACCCATGGAAATCTGGAACATGAATGAGCTGCTAGTAGAATAAATTTAAATGCACCATCTGAATTCAGGGATATGCAATGCTCCAGGTAGATGCATTGTAATGGTTTATTCGACACTAGAAGGGGTGTCTGCGGTGGGCGGGCAACGATGAAGCATTTAATTTGTTGGTAGATGTCACAAAAGAGGACATATTCTTTAGTCTCTTTGTACAGACCGTGCCAGCAATAGCGTTTCTGTAGTAAGGGAACTGTAGTTGCCACACCTGCATGGGCTGACGCTAATCCTTCAAGAGATGTTTTTATTAATTCTAGCTTGAGTTCCTGGTTGGGTATCACTCAATCACCCACCCCTGGAACGTGAGGAAAATGTATGTTTTGAGCACTCAATAGATAGGAGTATTTTGCTGGATATTTTTTAGCTAATGGGGTGCCATTGCGAGTAGCTGTGACAGGAGTCGTGATGTCATCATCCACCCTCATATGTGAATGAGTAATTGCAGTTACTACAGCAGTCTGAACCACTGCCTTAGAAGCATCACCTGCCAGTGAATAGCCTGCAACATGTACTCCAACAAGCTGATGACTCAATGTATGAATTACATGAGCCCATGGTCAGCGAACTTTAAGATGCGCCACTTTCAGGTGCCAATAATGTAAACTTTCTTTGGAAGACTGGACACAGGAATGTGAATCACACGCTATAATTGTGGGAAATTCAGGATTCATATTCTACAGTGCCAGAACAAAAGCTTTCAATTCAGCCAGATTAGTGGTACAATTCCCTAAGGACTGTGTAAATGTATTTTGAGGATGTAACTCTCCACCTCTCATGAAATCGCAGTATTGATGTTTAATACCAACCACGGGCTGGGCTGAACCATAAGTATATATTATGTAACCATAGTGGTCAAGAGACAAAATATCACTGGACATGGAGTATTTTTGTTCATACTAGAGAAATTCTTTTGTAAATTAGGGTCAAAGACATAGTCAACATCAGTAGCTGTTAAGGAGGTGGCCCACTGTATCCAGCTTGGATGTTAAGCTTTTGCGTTAGGAACCCTTGCCTTGGTGATAACCTCCAAGGCTTGAATTGGAGTAAACACAATTATGCATTTCTCCTGAGCCAACAGTCTTTCCTTTATAACAGCTGTCTAGAATACAGTCAGTATTTTTTCTGTTGATGCAAAATGCCAGTCTTATAGCCCTGTGGGAGGCAGCAGAAAGTTCTCTGGCTCCCAAAGGTGCTGAATGGGCTATATTTTGGCAGAAAAAGTCATTTGAAATGTCCAATGTGGTATTGTATTTTTTGCTAAATATGTTGTTCATTGGAGCTTTGCCATGTGGATTGTGAATTACAAAAGTGCCTGTATGGTTGGTTAAATGTCTATAGTCTAAGACTATATGATAGGAATAATCGGAAAAAGTGGATTGTTCATGGGAGATACACAAGGCTCAATCACACCTTGAGACTCTAATTGTGATATACTTTCCCTAATTTGGTGTTCTGCTTCATGTTTTATTGGGTATTGTGGTTGTAATGCAGGCTGGACTTTATGGGTATTAGATGACAAGGTGAGTCCTTATCCCAGCCCATATTATTGTGGTAAAATCCTGAGGCTTGTGCAAGAGCCCCTTTTGCTGCATACACTTGTTAAACAAATTCATGGACAAGAACAGAGAAGGAAGGTATTATTTCTTCTTCTCCTTTTGGGACTTTTATGACTCAGGCGGCCAATCTACTTCAGCCAAGAAAATGTCGTAGGCAGTTATTAATTTTCCCGAATGTTACTTTAATAGTATGCAGTATGTCATACTCAATTTGGATGTCCAAATCCTAAAGTCTGTCCGGAGGGTTAACCCTGCTGATCTGATGTTTCAATTTGAATAAATTCATTAGTTGCTCTGGAAACCACAAACCCTTGAAGATTCTGTCGATCCATAGTGACCTCTGCTGCGCTGTCTAGCAGTGTCAATTATCCGCCTCTTCTTCTACCACTCCCCACTCTTTCCACCTAACCTCTCTTTACTTTATCACTCTCTCCCTCTACCTCTCTATCTTGTTGTATTTTATCTCTCTATGAGAACATTTGTTCCCATTTCAGCCCCTTGAACTTGAGCATAACACTCACCCACCATTGAAGATGAAATAGTTACGCTCCAATGCAATTTTAGCACAATCAACAATGAAAGTAGTAGGTACTCTGTGTGGTTTTATACGAGTCTCTAAAATAATGAGATTGTTTTCAGCACTTCCCATTGAGGGATACATGTATAGAGACTTTCTGTGTCCATGGTAACCAGAATGATCTGAATGGAAACAATCAATTCTCCTTCAATTTGAGTGATTACCGATAAACTGTCTCTGGTATAGAACTTCGTCAAAGGAAAAGGGGTTGAATAAAGAAATCTACGTATTCTGATAACATTTGCAGAATGGACTGACATCCAGTAACAATAGGGCGCCCTTGTGGTTTTGTAAATTTGTATGTATTTTGCGAAGTGTGTAAAAGACTGGGATGGTGTAATCATCCTTATTGAGATATGTGAATTCCTTAGTACTCTGCCAAGATTCATTAACACTAGTCACAGTCAATGCATTGATTTCTTTTCATAGTGATGCAGTATGGTCTACAGAGAGTTTTTTGAAATGCACAAGAACCCCCTTGGGTCTTCCTATTGCCATTTTGTGTCAATTAGTCCTGAAGATGGTCTTGCAGACTCCTTCACTATTAGAGACTGAAACAACGACGACACATCCACTCTAATCATTATTCTTGCCACAACCACAATAGAATGGAGATTCAAGGGTATATTCACAAGAACGTGTGATAACTACCGCAAGAGTAGCTTAACGCAACTTTCAATATCGCAGCCCATCATAGGAAAATAACCCCGTGACAACTTGGGATTCACAACAAGGCGGTAGCATGCGATAGTCACCAGACAACGTGCCAAATGTCTGCGTCAAAATCAAAGCCACGCAGCATAAATGCAATACGGGAACGCAAAAAAACATGCAATGAGGCAAACCGCGGTACAAAAAGTAGCGTAAATCAGCCACAGGCCTGCAAATCCCACGCGTCTGGTGGAACTATGCCCTATAAAAAACACAGAAAAAATACACCAAAAACAATCCAAAGTGCGTAGCAACATGGATGCACCCTGACACAGCGCAGGGTCCAACCCGAACCCCACAACCCCCACAGACTACCAGCAAGGAACAGCGGGGTCGGGGAACGGGGGTCGGGGAAGTCCAAGGCGAAGAGGGAGAGGAAGACGGGGTGCAGATCATAGAAAAACTAGACCAGCGTCACGGAGGTGACAGAACACTACCTGTAACTGACCCACTACCAAACCACCTGGAATGCAGTTGGAGTGCCGAGGAGGCCAATCCAGGAGGCCAAGAGGCGCCGGCATGAGGTGACTACCTAAACCAGGCACAAACCCGCTGCCAAGAGGAAGGCAGCAACGGCGACAGGAGGTGGCAGTCCTCTGCCATCGGAGGAGCTGAAGGAAACCCAGGCCACAGTCATCAGTGTGGAGACACTGCAAGGAGTAGGGAGTATGGACTCAGCTCGAGAGGACCTGACACAACATCAACAGGGACTGGGTGGACGGGGGAAGTGGGCACAATGGCATACTTGCATAATGAGGTGTAGCACACTGCACACCCACAATCACCCAGGTCCATGGGCCCGATCCCCTTGGCACACTGCAGCACACGCACATAGCATGAACAGCACACCCACATTGACGACAACGAGGACACAACTGGCTCCGCACATGCACAGAAACATGCCTACTACATCTGATGGACCCGGAAACTGTGAAATGGAAATGTACGCATACGACATCACATCCATCATGTAGACCAAATGTACACTGTCCTGCAGAAGAATCCAGCACCCCCCAAACAGTCACACTGTACGTTGCCATACAGTCTGCATGCAAACCTGCACAATGCGCCAACATAAATATCAACACAAAGTCAATACGCACCTCCCCTTCACATCGCAGAGGGACACACAACACCTTCAGCAGAGCACAGAATACAACACATCATTGATGCCGGAGAGGACCACCACACCGTTGACACCGACGCCCTACAACAGCACATGGATATCCCACGCAACCCCCCACCAGGACACGGACAGCCAAACTACTCAGAGGAGAACACCAAGCCTGCAACAGACCACACAACAGGAAGCACCCGCAAGCACAGCTGGCCCGCAACACCTCACCCACCTGCACGTCAAAAAGAGGTGGCCCAACAGGTGTGGGTGGGGGCTGAACCCATGGAATGCGAACCAGAACCCATACGTAGGTGTTTATCACCCTTCAGGGGCCACCAACACCCCACTAAGGAGACCCACACTGCCATAGAGACACATGCAGTTGCACATTCACAGTACAGAACCATGGGCAGGGGTGCTTAAATATCAGTCACACACCCATGTTGGCTCTGTGTACGATGGCCTTGGCCACTCCACTTAAAAACCGAGTGGGTGACGACAAAGCTACATGTACAAGCTCCAACCCGCTGCCTGCGGTGACACGTCTGCATCTGATGTTCCCAGCACAATGTAATGGCGTATGGCCCAGGGCCCTCATGCATACAACAAGACCACAGGGACACATGCAGATATCATGTTGAACTAGCTATGGGCACATGCGCCCGGCCCCTTTATTGGCAGGGTCACATGTAGAGTGACGCCTGTGCTGGATGTGTGTAGTGTGGGTGTAAGCCAGCACGCACGGAATGCCTGGTGCTGGCAACCACTTGAACATTAGACACCAGTGCAACGTAAACAGAAATCACATGCATAAAAGAGTCAACTGCTGAGCAACATGGAGGGAGCCAGAGAAAGTCCAGAGGACAGCCAACATGCAAACATAAGTGTCTGTGAGTTGCAGTGCAATGGGGATGGGACACCTGAGATGAGCGCACCCATGTGAAGCAAAAGTCTCGGATTGTGTCCCTCCGACAGATACCTGATGCAGATGCAGTGGGATGTGTCATACCTGCATCATCTTGCCCATCAACGTCTCAGGGCCCCCACACTGTTTGAGGTGACATTGCTGCTCAACCACCCCACAGCTGAAACTCAATAAGTAACGGACAATGGCTTGTGGTGCACTGAGTCGCTGGCACCTGGAGCGCTGAGCAAGGTATCAGGCCAATGATGGCATCCACGACAGGTCTGGGCAACTCCGCAAGTCTGTCAGGACCACTGTTTCGACTCTGGCAGATCGCTGTTGGAGGTGGTCCTAGCGGTGGTGGCATGTGCCTCCTGCGGTGATGCCACGTCCGGGCCGGTCATGACTCAATTTGGTGTGTGAGCCCTGGTGGGATGCTGTTGGGCCCAGAGGCTGTGTACAGCACAGGGCCACAGAGAAGTGGCGTTGATGACCCCAAAGCCAATGCTTCAGGGGCCAACCAATATCTCAGAAGAAGGGGTCCCGGACCAGACCAGCACAGAGTTAGATTCCCCGGATGCACTGAGGCCAGCACAGGCACCTAGCCAAGGGCCTGTGACTTGCGGTGCAGTCAGATGGTCCATGCGACCTGAGCAGGTCACCATCAATGTCCAAGGTGTATGTAGTGGAGGGTTTCGGGGGACAGTGGAAGGTGTCCTCCAGGGCATGACGCCGAAAGGTTTGATTTTATCAGAAAACAGCAAATGGAGGAGTGGAATGCGACAGCCTCGCTGCCACCACCAATTCGGTATCAGTTACATGAGGATGAAAACTGCCCCCTAGTCCATAGACTCAGACACCACCAAAGTTCGACCAGAGAGTGTCCATGATTGCCGGGGAACAGACTTAGTGGCACAGGTGCTGAGAGGGGATGCAGTCTGCGATTATGCCGGTACACTGATATGAACTCCACCATTGCTAAATCAAGACTCTGTGACCTACTGGACCGCAATGTAGGCTGAAGGCAGCGATCAGCACGGGCCATTCACCGAGTGTCTCCAGCTTAGGTTAGATGGCCCTACCGGCCTGCGTAGTTCAGGTTCAGTGGCACCACGTGTCACCGGCTTCCGTTGAACAGGGTTAGTGGCACCACGTGTCGCCGGCTGGCATTGAACAGGGTTAGATGCACCACGTGTCGCCGGATGACATTGCATGGCCCCACCGGCTTGCGTAGTTCAGGTTCAGTGGCACCACGTGTCACAAGATGCCCATATGGAACTAAGCCTCACTGATCGGGAGGGGTCTGGTGCTGTGGCTGCTGGCCCTCGGGCTTGGAGCTTGCGCTGGCACGTGGTGGGCCCTCCTTGAAACACGCCGTGTCGGAAGGTGATCAGTGTGGCCTGGCTGCACAGGGGCAGGCCTGGCGGGGTCGTGGTCCAGCGTGCCGGGGTCCGGCAGGCGCACAGCATCGCAGGCAACTCCGCTCACTAGGCCGGCGTAGATCTCGTGGCGGGGTGAGAGGTGCAGCCCTGGCAGAGACATTGTGCTTTGAGGAAGAGGACCACGCCAAGGGCTACATGCTTTTTATTCACACCCCTACTCTGGCGTGGCATACGCCGGACCATCCCAGTCCAGTCACACTTAGGGGCGTAACAGGCAACATTTTTGCAAGGTCCCCCACTGGCTGTGGTGACATGGTTGCGTCCACTGTCCACTACACTCCATACCCCAGAGGTGTATGTCGCCGTGGATTTATGTGTGTTCTGCATACTGCAGTCTGTCCAGCACATCTCCGCAACTCTTGGCATTGTGTACTTTCCCAATCATGGTTGTACTGCATCCTTCACACATGCCTGGTTGCCACCTCTCCCCACATTCGGCTATTGTGTGGCTGAGGTGCCATGCCGTTGATGGCTCATGTTCAGGGCTTGCCCAGGTTACCATTGTAAGTTGTTCTGTTGTGTCTGGTGGGTGGGCATGTTTTTGTGCATGTTGTATGTGATTTTGTGACGTGCGCATTGCCAGAGTTGTGAGTTGCATGGATGTGGAGTTGAGGTGAGTGGGGTGTTCATTTTGAACTTGCCAAGGGGTGTGCATATCCCTTGTTGCCATCCTGGGGATGCTGGTTGATGATGGACTGTCGGTGTGTGAGGGAATCATGCACATGGGCTGTGTATTTGGATGCAACATTGTTGGAGGTTCCACTGTTGTTGCCTGCACATTGGGGTAGGACGTGTGCTTTCTGTTGTGGTGATTGTGTGCTGTGTCGCCAGGGGGCACAGGTGGGACATATGTGCTGTGGATTGCCCCCAACATGTGCGTGCATCCTGCTATGGCATATGATCCTTGCTTGGTCCCCAGCGTGACCTGGGCATTGTGTTGGACGTATGGGGAATGGGGTACCAGGGTGATGGTGATGTCCAGGGCAGGTGTGAGGGACTTGGATGTGGCTGGCAGTGAGACTCCTCTGACTCTGGCGGGTGTTGGTTGGGGGATGCCAGGGGCCAACAGGTGCAGCCAAGCCCGCAGCTTGGTGTGGGGTGGGATGTTGGTTGTCCGCTGTGTTGGTGCCGTAGGCCTGTTGGGAGATGATGGTCCAGATGCATGGGGCGGTTGTCCCTTTCAGCCTGTGGTGGACGGTGACATTGTCAGAAGTTGGGTCTGGGGGGCAGGTACACTTCCTGGGGTTCCGCTGTCTTTGCCAGCGCTGCCTCTGTGGTTGTCCGGGAGGGGGGTGTTCCGGGTGTGGGGTGGGGTCCTAGGGTGGTGTCAGTGGGTGTTGTGGCCCTCTTGGGTGTCCGGGCAGCATGATGAGTGGCTCCTTGACATCTGTTGCACTTCCGATGTGGCCCTGGGCTGGTCTCCCTTTTGTGGTGCTGGCTGGTGCAGGTCAGAGCAGGTGTAGATTTCCTGGTGCTAATGCGATTTTTCGCCTGTTTTGTGTTTTTATCGCCGATCTGTCTGGTCGTTGAGAATGTTGAGGTGTGGTGTGGTCACGGCTTTTGGCACGGGAACACCCACTCTGCATCTCATTAGCGATAGTTGCGGTGTTCCTCTGTGACGATGTTTTTTGCGGCTGCTATCGCGGTTAAACTGGTGCTGTGGGTTGTTAGTACCAGCTCATGAATGGGGAGGTAAATTTAACGCCATTTTCACTGCGATAAAGTGCTGATGACTAGGCGATAAATCCTTGAGAATATGCCCCTCAGTTTTTGTGGGGTTATGATCTAAGAGTCTACTATTGGTTTGATGGATATACCAGTAACCATTAATCACTACCCAATGAATTGTGATTTGCATTTTGTGATTATTAGATGTCAGTTGTGCTCTCAGCACATGACACTTAATGAGCATGTACTTTGCGTCAAATGTATATGTATTTGCTGCATTTATGTTAATGGATTGAAATAAATATATCACATACATTATTTAATTAATTGACTTTGGGTCTGTCTCCTCATACAAAGTTTATTTGTTTGAATCACTGCAGGTTGAATTCATTTGATACCTACCACATAATAATTGGAAAGTGTATGCAAGTTACTCCTTCGGGAGCTTCTTGTTTGCTTATATTAAGATGCAGCATGACACCTACTGCTACATAAGTACATTCAAGAAAACATGAAAATTCAACATTTCTTTGTTCAAAAGTTGATGAGAAAGTTCTATTTAACTTGGATTTCCTTTGCTTCTTTGCCACTGGTCTCTGCCGCCGCCAGAGTCATTTGGGGGAAAACGCCGGTCTCGTGAGAGGAGGCCGGTCTAAAACCACAACACCCAGCAGCCCTTGCAGCACGCACGCTGGAAACAAAGGCCTGGAGGCGCTTAAAAGGATCACAGGCCTACCGCAGCCCGTGGCCCGTACTCAGGCGAAGCCCGGGCCACGGGCAGGCCCATCCGTGCCCAGGCCGAAGGAGGCTGGGCCAGGGTATTAACATTTCTACATTGCATCAGTTCCAATTAGTGTGGACTTTAGAAGGTATTTGTGACATTAATACTGTTGGTACTGACATTGTATCAAGGAGGGGGGGATAAAATGAACAGGTTAAAATCCGGGAATGGGCAAGGGGTAGTGGGGACGTTGGACGCCTTTTTATTGAGGGCCAAATCTGCACTAATTCACGAAATTGAACTCACTGAGCGAAGACTGTCTCTGGACCCACAGAACCCTCATAATCGACCTGCTCTAAGTGTCCAGCCAGGGGGCGTGCCTCTAAGGATTATCCTGCAGGGTGACTGGGGGGAGCAACGATTTACCCATGTACTGTGGACTCATAGCTGGGAAATTTATGCGATGGAAATTGTATTTTGACATGCCCAGGCGGGGGATAGTCATTGATTGTATTGTTTTCTGAGTGTTTAAATGCCAATAAAAATATTCAACAAAAAAAAAAAAAAAAAGTGTCCCCACTTCATAAGTGGGTTTGGAAGTTACCTCATCACAAATCAGTGTGTTACAGTCCCAGGCCTTGAAATTAATAACGCCTCTAATATATCAGAAAAATCCGATATTTCGGTAAGACTAAATGTGGTCACACGGGGTCAAAAAGCTAAGATCAACCATGGGAGTAGCCTCTCTCCGCTGTCTAAGAAAAGGAAGGGGCAGGCATCACACAAACAAAATAAACAAAGTTATCTTCTCCCTAAACCTTTAGGTCGTAGGAGTAAACCTGCTGACACAGAGCATAACCAGGGGGCTATTCAGGCGCTAGCTCCAGATGATGGGGTGCCCTTGGCAGCATTACCTAGTCAGGAGAAGGAAGCTTTTCTGGAAAAACTGGAACTTATGATTTCAGCTCATCTGAACCCAATACTGCACAAGCTAACTGAAATTGAGGCTAGGTTAGCGCATTTAAAAAAAAACAGCTTCTAGTGCCTCCCTAACCCCTGTAGACTATGGACAAAACAGGGCTGTGGGTGCTGCTACAAAAAGGGTCGTGCAGCAACCTGAACCCGCTGTAAGACCAGTGATTCGGGATGATCTGCCTCTCCTAAGGGTAGCATGTCCTCCTTCGAATGACACTGAGACTCCACATCAGATAGAGGGTTTGTCTCATAGGAACGCCCAGATTGCAAATGCCCCAAGAAGTGCCCGAGCTGATAAAGCAAGTAATAACCATGAGGAGAGACCCAGAGACGCAGGCACTACAGAGGGCCGGCCCTCTGTTCAAAGACCCCCCAGTGGCCCACACTTTAACCTGCACTTACCCCCAGAAACAATCCCTTATATCGTAGTGTTGGCTAACGTTCCTTCATTGCTGCCCGGTGACACTGAGCACTGGTCAACACTGAGGAACAGATCTCCACACTTTTTTAAGGCAAGGACAGGTATTAATAATAAATTGTTATTCTCTGAATTCAAGATGGCGTGCAGGATTGGGCGGGTGGGGAAATCTAACAAGACACTCTCCGGAGATTGTATCACATTAACTTTTAGATCCCCAGGCTTGAACAATATTAGAGGGGATGGATGATTACTCTGCAAATAAGAGGGGAATTTATATTCTACGCGTGGGGTTTTTCTATCAGTCACCTAGACCAATTTGGCACACAACTGAAGACAACAGATGTGCATGGACGAACCCGCATCCCCAGACTCCCCCTTGGTTCCATCCAAATCCTTTTGAGGCTTTAAGCGGTCTTGCAGACATAGATTGAAAACCAGGGAAAAAGGTTGTTTTAAATAATGCAAAAATAACAATTGATGGACAGAATGCAGAACAATGTCATACATTCACCCCAGTGCAGAGATATGGGCCTAAATCCATCGTTTTTCTGCTCAGCATGATATTCCACTTTAGACCCAGCCACATGTAATCAGTCTTGACCCAGCGCCCAATGGGAAAAGTCCAGCCCGAACTGCCAGGCCAGGTCCTCCCTGGACTGGAAACAAACATCCTAGGACCGGTTTCAGGCTTTCAGCCCTCATCAGCCAGGATAGCTTGACTCCAGTGGCATGGAGAGCGCGGGACCCACGTCTGGGCATACCCGTCCCACTCGGGGTGACAATTGCAAAAATAACAATGGATGGACAGACTGCAGAACAATGTCATACATTCACCTCAATACATAGATCTGGGCCTAAATCCATTGTTTTTTTGCTCACCATGCCATTCCAGTTTGGACCCAGCCAAATGCAAATCAGTCTTGACCCTGCGCCCAATGGGAACAGTCCAGCCCGAACTGCCAGGTCAGGTCCTCCCTGGACTGGAAATAAGCATCCTATGACCGGTTTCAGGCTTTCAGCCCTCATCAGCCAGGATAGCATGACTCCAGTGTCATGGAGAGCACGGGACCTACATCTGGACATACCCGTCCCATTTGGGGTGACAATTGTAAAAAGAACAATTGATGGACAGAATGCAGAACAATGTCATACATTCACCCCAGTACAGAGAGCTGGGCCTAAATCCATCGTTTTTTTGCTCACCATGCCATTCCAGTGTGAAACCAGCCATATGCAAATCAGTCGTGACCCTGCGCCCAATGGGAACAGTCCAGCCAGAACTGCCAGGCCAGGTCCTCCATGGACTGGGAACAAGCATCCTAGGACCGGTTTCAGGCTTTCAGCCCTCATCAGACAGGATAGCATGACTCCAGTGTCATGGAGAGCACGGGACCCACCTCTGGTCATACCCGTCCCACTCGGGTGACAATTGCAAAAATAACAATTGATGGACAGAATGCAGACCAATGTAATAAATTCACCCCAGTACAGAGATCTGGGCCTAAATCCATCGTTTTTTTGTTCACCGTGCAATTCCAGTTTGGACCCAGCCATATTCAAATAAGTCTTGACCCTGCCCCCAATGGGGCCAGTCCAGCCCGAACTGCCAGGCCAGGTCCTCCCTGGACTGGAAACAAGCATCCTAGGGCCGGTTTCAGGCTTTCAGCCCTCATCAGCCAGGATAACTTGACTCCATTGGCATGGAGAGCACGGGACCCATGTCTGGGCATACCCATCCCACCCGGAGTGACAATTGCAAAAATAACAATTGATGGACAGAATGCAGAACAATATCATATATTCACCCCAGTACAGAGATCTGGGCTTAAATCCATCGTTTTTTTGCTCACCATGCCATTCCAGTTTGGACCCAGCCATATGTAAATCAGTCTTGACCCTGCGCCCAATGGGAACAGTCCAGCCCGAACTGCCAGGCCAGGTCCGGCCTGGACTGGAAACAAGCATCCCTGGACCGGTTTCATGCTTTCAGCCTTCATCAGCCAGGATAGCTTAACTCCAGTGGCATGAAGAGCACGGGACCCACGTCTGGGCATACCCGTCCCACTCGCGGTGACAATTGCAAAAATAACAATTGATGGACAGAATGTAGAACAATGTCATATATTCACCCCAGTACAGAGATCTGGGCATAAATCCATCGTTTGTTTGCACACCATGCCATTCTAGTTTGGACCCAGCCCTATGCAAATCAGTCTTGTCCCTGCGCCCAATGGGAACAATCCAGCCCGAACTGCCAGGCCAGGTCCACCCTGGACTGGAAACAAGCATCCTAGGACCAGTTTGAGGCTTTCAGCCCTCATCAGCCAGGATAGCTTGACTCCAGTGGCATGGAGAGCACGGACCCACGTTTGGGCGTACCCGTCCCACTTGGGGTGACAATTGCAAAAATAACAATTGATGGACAGAATGCAGGACAATGTCATACATTCACTTCAGTACAGAGATCTGGGCCTAAATCCATCCTTTTTTTGCTCATCATGCCATTCCAGTTTGGACCCAGCCATATGCAAATCAGTGTTGACCCTGCCCCAATGGGAACAGTCCAGCCCGAAATGCCAGTCCAGGTCCTCCTTGGACTGGAAATAAGCATCCTAGGACCGATTTCAGGCTTTCAGCCCTCATCAGTCAGGATAGCTTGACTCCAGTGGCATGGAGAGCACAGGACCCAGGTCTGGGCATACCCATCCCACTCGGGGTGACAATTGCAAAAATAACAATTGATGGACAGAATGCAGAACAATGTCATACATTCACCCCAGTACAGAGACCTGGGCCTAAATCCATCGTTTTTTTGCTCACCATGACATTCCAGTTTGGACCCAGCCATATGCAAATCAGTCTTGACCCTGCGCCCAATGGGAACAGTCCAGCCCGAACTGCCAGGCCAGGTCCTCCCTGAACTGGAAACAAGCATCCTAGGACTGGTTTCAGGTTTTCAGCCCTCATCAGCCAGGATAGCTTGACTCCAGTGGCATGAGGAGCACGGCACCCATGTATGGGCATACCCGTCCCACTCGGGGTGATAATTATAAAAATAACAATTGATGGACAGAATGCAGAACAATGTCATACATTCACCCCAGTACAGAGATCTGGGCCTAAATCCACCGTTTTTTTGCTCACCATGCCATTCCAGTTTGGACCCAGCCATATTCAAATCTGTCTTGACCCTGCGCCCAATGGGAACAGTCCAGCCCGAACTGCCAGGCCAGGTCCTCCCTGGACTGGAAACAAGCATCCTAGGACCAGTTTCAGGCTTTCAGCCCTCATCAGCCAGGATAGCTTGACTCCAGTGGCATGGAGAGCATGGGACCCACGTCTGCGCGTACCGATCCCACTCGGGGTGACAATTGCAAAAATAACAATTGATGGACACAATGCAGAACAACGTCATACATTCACCCCAGTACAGAGATCTGCACCTAAATCCATCATTTTTTTGCTCACCATGCCATTTCAGTTTGCACCCAGCCATATGCAAATCAGTCTTGACCCTGTGCCCAATGGGAACAGTCCAGCCCGAACTGCCAGGCCAGGTCCTCCCTGGACTGGAAACAAGCATCCTAGGACCGGTTTCAGGCTTGCAGCCCTCATCAGCCAGAATAGCTTGACTCCAGTGGCATGGAGAGCATGGGACCCACGTCTGGGCATACCCGTCCCACTTGGGGTGACAATTGCAAAAATAACAATTGATGGACAGAATGCAGGACAATGTCATACATTCACCCCAGTACAGAGATCTGGGCCTAAATCCATTGTTTGTTTGCTCATCATGCCATTCCAGTTTGGACCCAGCCATATGCAAATCCGTCTTGTCCCTGTCCCCAATGGGAACAGTACAGCCTGAACTGCCAGTCCAGGTCCTCCCTGGACTGGAAACAAGCATCCTAGGACCGGTTTCAGGCTTTCTACCCTCATCAGCCAGGATAGCTTAACTCCGGTGGCATGGAGAGCACAGGACCCAGGTCCAGGCATACCCGTCTCACTCGGGGTGACAATTGCAAAAATAACAATTGATGGACAGAATGCAGAACAATGTCATACATTCACCTCAGTACAGAGATCTGGGCCTAAAACCATCGTTTTTTTGCTCACCAAGCCATTGCAGTTTGGACCCAGCCATATGCAAATTAGTCTTGACCCTGCGCCCAATGGGAACAGTCCAGCCCGAACTGCCAGGCGAGGTCCTCCCTGGACTGGAAACAAGCATCCTAGGACCGGTTTCAGGCTTTCAGCCCTCATCAGCTAGGATAGCTTGACTCCAGTGGCATGGAGAGCACGGGACACACGTCTGGGCATACCCGTCCCACTCAGGGTGACAATTGCAAAAATAACAATTGATGGACAGAATGCAGAACAATATCATACATTCACCGCAGGACAGATATCTGGGCCTAAATCCATCGTTTTTTGCTCACCATGCCATTCCAGTTTGGACCCAGCCATATGCAAATCAGTCTTGACCCTGTGCCCAATAGGAACAGTCCAGCCTGAACTGCCAGGCCAGGTCCTCCCTGGACTGGAAACAAGCATGCTAGGACAGGTTACAGTCTTTCAGCCCTCATCAGCCAGGATAGCTTGACTCAAGTGGCATGGAGAGCACGGTACCCATGTCTGGGCATACCTGTCCCACTCGGGGTGACAATTGCAAAAATAGCAATTGATGGATAGAATGCAGAACATTGTCATACATTCAACCCAGTATAGAGATCTGGGCCTAAATCCATCGTTTTTTTGCTCACCATGCCATTCCACTTTGGACCCTGCCATATGCAAATCAGTCTTGACCCTGCGCCCAATGGGAACAGTCCAGCCGAACTGCCAGGCCAGGTCCTCCCTGGACTGGAAACAAGCATCCTAGGACCGTTTTCAGGCTTTCAGCCCTCATCAGCCAGAATAGCTTGCCTCCAGTGGCATGGAGAGCACGGGACCCACGTCTGGGCATATCTGTCCCATTCGGGGTGACAATTGCAAAAATAGCAATTGAAGGACAGAATGCAGAACAATGTCATACATTCACCCCAGTACAGAGATCTGGGCCTAAATCCATAGTTTTTTTGCTCACCATGCCATTCTAGTTGGGACCCAGCCATTTGCACATCAGTCTTGACCCTGTGTCCAATGGGAACACTCCAGCCCGAACTGCCTGGCCAGGTTCTCCCTGGACTGGAAACAAGCATCCTAGGACCGGTGTCAGGCTTTCAGCCCTCATCAGCCAGGATAGCTTGACTCCAGTGGCATGGAGAGTATGGGACCGACATCTGGGCATACCCGTCCCACTCTAGGTGACAATTGCAAAAATAACAATTGATGGACAGAATGCAGAACAATGTCATACATTCACCCCAGTACAGAGATCAGGGCCTAAATCAATGGTTTTGCTTTGTTTTAAATAATGGCCCAGAGATTGCCCCTAATAAAGTTGATAGTATAGTTGTTACCCCTTTTATAGAAGACCATGAGAATTGCCTATATCCCCCCCTGCACCCACATAATGATAGTGCAGGAATTGTATGGTTGTATTCAGATACTTTGCCCGCAGAGCTAGGCACAAATAATACTTTTGGGGAGGTCCCAATGGTTGGGAATTCTAATACCCGCCCACTCAGGCTCATCTCATGGAATATTGCGGGCATTTCCCCAAAACTATCAGATGAGGCCTAGGTACAATATGTGAATACGTTCGACATAATCTGTGCCCAGGAAACTTGGAGCAGGGATGATGTCACTATGGACGGATATTGCTCATTTAATGTCCAGTAAACTCCATCACCCGTTGGGAGGGCAAAGAGAGGCTTAGTGACTTTCATTTCCCTCCAATGTGAGTCATTTATGACAGAGAATATAACAGACTCTCCCTAGTACCAGCTTATTTTGATTTCTAACCTGATTGACGCCACACTATTATTGATCCATTGGAACTACACTATTTATTAACATCCTTAAAGAGGAAATTGATAACGTTTCGGGGAGATTCTTACCATTGTGCATACTTTGTGTGGGTGATTTTAACTGAACACTATGTCAGCACAGTATGTACAAAATATGTGGGATTGTATACACCGCAGATCAACCTTTGTCTCACTTTAAGCATACCCCACAGGGCGAAGTATTAAATACCATCATTGTAGTAAAATGACTTATGCATGATGGATACTCTGGTCAGTATTCCTTCTACCCAGCTTTCAACTTATCAGGGTGGTGGTAGATCCAGCACAATTAATTTCATGTTATTATCTAATAAGTATGCATGTCTTGTAGATAGTTTTGTGATTGAACCAAACCCTGCTAGCGACCATCATCCCCTTACATGCATGTTATTGCACAGAAGGGTAGGGGTGATGATCTCCAAATTAAAACGTAATCACAATCAGGGGGTTAAGATAAAGTGGAGCACAATAAATCCCTCAGAATTTGAGGAGGTCATTATCAAAGCAAATCTAAGTAAAATCATGACATGCCTAGCTTTTGACTCCCATCCAGGTGCTATAATACAATGTTTTGAATCATCAATTTGTGAAGATGTGGCTAAAAACCTGACTAATTCAGTGAGGAGTCGGGATTCACCGGAAGTTAGATGATTTAATGCTGAATGTTCTAAGGAGCAAAAAGAACTGAAGAAAGCTTTGCATGTAGACCCCCGTGATAGGGTTTTCATCAAGACTGTTAGACAAACCTACAAAAGCGTGATTAAGCGTAGGAAGGATGAACTGAGAAGACTGGCCTGGGAAGATCTTGAAAGAGCTAGTGCCCTTAAGGACTCCCGGAGTTTTTGAGAAGTCATAAATCGGCCCCTTTTCTCCAAAGTCTCCAGGAGCATGGACGCGGTTATAACGGGTGAAGCTTAGGAGTCTCATTTTTTTAGTATAATAAACCCAAAAGGCGTCTCATCACAAGGTCAAAGGGATGAGATAGTCATTAACACACAAACGGCATACCAACTAAGTTCATCCCTATCCTTAAGTGAGGTTGAGGACGCCCTAGCAAAGGGCATTTCCTCGAAAGCCCCAGGTCCAGACGGGGTGCCCTTGGATTTATTTAAAAGCAATCCTCAACTATGGGGCCCCCTAGTGCTAAATGTATTTAAAGCAGTGATAGTGGGTTGCATTCCATTATCATGGAGAAATGCAGTGGTAGTCCCGATTTTTAAAAAAGGTAACAGGAATGACCCCACATGCTATAGGCCGATCTCTTTAATTGACGTCACTTGCAAGGTTATGGGAGGGTAATCCTTGTACGTTTGGAGTCATGGTCCAATGCTTCTGGACTCATATCGAATACTCAACCGTGAGCCGGGGGAAGTTGTGGACACTGATGGAAAATATGGGTTTCGAAGAACCCCTCATTACCCTGCTGCGCAGGCTACATACGTCTACCACCGTAGCCATTCGCTTTGGTCCGTGAGGGGAGAAGACAAGGCCCATTGCTTCAACCGAGGGGGTACGCCAGGGTTGTATTCTGGCCCCAGTTTTATTTCTAATATATACAAATGGTTTGGGATCATTCTTGTTAGAACAGCAATTGGACTTCCCAAGTATAGAAGGCAAACAGGTTCCATTGCTGTCCTATGCAGACGATACAGTTTTGATGGCCTTAATGGCCAATAGCCTCCAAAAATGTTTGAATGCATTTACTGAATTTATGATGGCATTCGACCAAAAGGTAAACTTTAGCAAATCATTTATTATGGTATGTGGCCCCAATCAAACAAAAACAAGAACATTTATAGTAAAGGAAAAAATCATTGATAAGGTGCAAAATTTTACCTATCTGGGGAATATTTTTAATAATAAATTAAATTGGGAGCATCTAATTGTGGCTAGGATTCAACACACCAGCAGAAAAATAGAGGGGCTTTTTGGCTTCGCCTGCAAGCTCGGCCACAAGCCGGTTGCAGAAATTATAACTTTATATAAATCTAAATGCCTGTCAGTAGCTACCTTTGGGGCAGGTGTATAGGTGTATCTTAAAAGCTCCCAGATTCAGATTTTAGAGAACACATTTTTTAAAAGTTTATTGATGATTCCTAGCGGTTCTTCAACACTTTTTTGTCACTCTGAAGTGGGTCTGGATTACGTAAAAAATTGGATAAATGTTGCCCCTTTGATTTTATGGGGGAAAATCTGGACTTCGGAGGCCTTATTATTCTCGAGGGGCATCCTCAGAGATTGTATGAATCTTGATAATGCAATGTCACTCCCCTGGCTTCGTTATGTTAAAGATACTTTTTATAAAATAGGCTTGGAAAATTATTAAAATAATCCCGATGGTATTCCATTGAACATGAAACAGGTTATCAAAAAATGCATTTTGCACTGAATTAAGTATGTCTAACCAGCATTATGAAATACCAGATCGTGTGTCTCTATGTCAACAGCAATTTTATTTGTCTTTTACTATGCATATTAAATTATGCTTCCTTATGATTAGATTCCGTCTTTGCACATTGCACTTTCTTTTGGCTTTTCCTAAACAGGCAGGTTGGTGTGAGAGACTAACCCCCTGTCGATGTAATAATTTAGCCCATCAGAGCACAATGCACTTTATGCTGTTTTGCACACTTTATAAAGACCCAAGGGAATATTTTATCAAGCCTGTTTTAAAGAAAATTCGACCCTGTTCTTATCAGGAGGGCTTTCATTATTTGTGGTCATTATCTAGTGGTGCTATTTGCAGCGCTGTGCTTAACATCATCAGAATTGCATTTTTAATCAGGAAACGCTATGAATCTTAAAATGAATTCAAGTTTTTAAGTGATTTTAGGGGTTTTTAATATTTTGTATATTGTATAAATGTGTTACAGAACAATAGGACGTTTTTTATCTAATGTATGTATGCAAACTTTTATGATTCAATCGATTCAAATAAAGTTATTTGAACTGAACTGAAAAATACTAACATCTTTCGTAATCATTGATGGAGGAGATACTTATGTTTATACAGTTGTGAAACATTTTCAATATACTGACTAAAGTCTACTAACTACTAGCCTTACGAAAGGTACTAGGCTCGCATAAGGTCCCCATGATATTTAATACAACAGACTACCCTGCAGCAGAGAACATAGGCTTAGGCATCTCAATGCTTTCCTAAACCTCACTGAAGAAACCCCTTCCTTGTGGCTTCTTAATTCTCTGACCCTGGGCTGAATTGCATGTTTACACAGTCTGACTCCCCTCTGCGAACTGTGGTAGCCTAGCATTGCCCAATATGATGTAGAGTTGAGTTACCAAATGCTTGAGCCAGCCTCGAGCTAGTTTTTTTGTGCACACTGTGACAGTGCCTGCTCAGACTCTATCTACATGATTTAGTCCTTTCAGACTCTACTATTTCCATTCCTTTCCTTATTCAGAATTTTCTTTCATAGAAAGTGTTACGTTTTAAAATATGTGCAGAAGCATTTGCTTTATCATTATCAAAACCGCATTGACACATTTTGCCCCCATGATTGTTTTTTCCTAATGATGGTTCAGTGTATGCGAGTTCTATAATTGTTTTAAAAATGTAATATGAGATTGATAATCAGATCCTGTAAAAACCCAGGTATCATGCATATTTTGCACAGGGACTTCACATCAGGGCTATCGAGGCAGAGGGCACACCAGTTTGCAGCATTATCTTTGGATGAAAGAGACAGTGGGAAGAAATGGCCTTCTGCTAATCGCTGTTTATGTTCCAGCAGTGTACAAGCTGTGATAGGAAATAGCTAGCTTGCTATTTCATAATGAAATCACGGGAATGCTGTGCGAACCATCTCTGAAACTCAAAAACAGGCTCACTGTTCAGTCAGTCAGAAAGTCTTTATTCGGTTTAAGTGCAAACCATAAAAGCATACTACAATAAATAGACTTAAAAATACACAATTCATTATAAATGGTTACTACAACTAAAAAACACATTGGCACAAATTGATTTAACAGGGCAACGTGTCCAATTTAAAACATTAAAAAGGGTACAGTTCATTTCCTCAAGGAACGAATTACCACAGATAAAAAATTTGCAATGTTAAAAGTTTCCCAGACATCATTTAGCATCTGAAGATATAAAAAAGCAGGTCTCACCTGAACAAAGCCTTTGTTTCTTAATATAGGGAATAAAAAGCGTTTCCTAATATCAATAAAGTGCTCACAAAAGAAGAAAAAGTGTATCATATCCTGTAGGGAGAAATTATCACAGGAACAAGGGCCAAGGTCCCCGGCCCTTTTCCAGCCTTTCTTATCTCCAAACAGGAGATATAATTGATTTAATCGAAATCTAGTCAGAAGAAAACGGTGATTTGCATTTGTGACAAATCCTAAATATGGTTCCATGGATGGTGTTGTTTTACAGAGCTGGTGGGCCCTAACGGTGCCCTTAACCAGCTCATTCCCTTCCCTATCCATGGTAGAAATGTACATAAATGTTTCTTTACACCATTTAATGTCACCTTTTACCAGGGTCTCTGGAGACTGAAATAATTCAGGTCTACCTAGCTTCTTAGCCAGGTTCTGAATATATTTCAGCCAGGGTATACGCGACCCGTAATCTAGCAATGTACAGTCTTTCAAAATTGTATGATTCAGCTGTAGATCCGGGTTAAGCCAAATGCTAATCCATTTCAATAACGGGGCCAGGGCAATACTATCTTCTAGAAAACCGATTCCAAGTTCCTGATGAACATTATAGTTAGCAGTTGAGATCGGGACTGAAAGGAGGTTTTTTAAGAACCTATCCTCGACAATCTGAATGCTTTTGGCATTTTTAATGCCCCATATCTCAGCTCCATATAAAGCCATGGAAAGACACTTGGCTGTATAAACCTGAATAAGGGCCCTCATTGGTCTGGCACCTAGCTTTCTGGCAAAACCCAAGACACCCACAGTTGCTCTTGAAAAAACAATCTTTTTTGCTGTTATTTGGGTTACCCAAGAACCTTGGTCGTCAAAAAGAACGCCCAAATAAGGAAATGAAGATATCCTGGATAATTGGTGACCCCCACATTTGAAGGTTTTAGATTTAGCGGATTTAGGGCCGATAACCATGACATGCGATTTAGCAAAATTGACAGATAAGTCCAAGGCCTTCATAAAACCAGCAAATGACTCAAGCAGTAGCTGAAGGCCCACTCCCGTTCTTGCGACTAGGGCGGCGTCATCAGCATATAAAAGTGCAGGGATTAGACATTTCCCTGCACATGGGATATCGTTACAAGAGGCTATTAGGGTATTGTCTAATTCATTTATGTACAGTGTAAAAAGAAGAGGTGCCAAAATGCACCCTTGTCTAACCCCATTTAATATGGGTATATCTTTTGTACAATTACCCCTTTGGTCATAGCGAACTGTTGCCGATAACTCTCTATGTAGATCCACTAAGAAGTAGACGATGTCTTTGTCTACTCCATGGGATAGGAGCAGGGACCATAGTTTTGACCTATTTACACGGTCAAAGGCCGATGACAAATCCATGAAGGCAACCAATAAGGTTCCCTTCTTGGCCACCGTGTATTTGCCAATTAATAGTTGTAAGTTTAAACATTGGTCTATGGTGCCCATCCCTTTTCTGAATCCGTACTGGACCTTAGAGAGTGTTCCAGTTTCCTCTAGCCAACCATTCAGTTGGGCAAGGACCACCCTCCCCAGTACTTTCACGGAAGAATCTATAAGAGAGATTGGATGGTAGCAGCTCGGATCGCTTCTATCACCCTTTTTAAAAATGGGAATGATGACAGATTTCGCCCACGTCGGCGGTAGGCCCAGTTGGCATGCGTTTGTGAAGACATTAAATAAAATTTTGGACCAGGTTTTTATATCTGATTTAAAAAGATCTGCCGGGACTCCGTCAGGTCCCGGCGCCTTATTGCTTGTCATTTGCATGATGGCATTTGTGACCTCTAGTTCTGTGAAAGACAGGGTATAACTCTCCAGGTTAAGTGAGGACGTCACCCTCGGGCCATCTCCTTCATACACCTGTTTAAAATGGGTAAACCACTTATCTTCTTGAATACCGCAATCAAGCTCATTATTACTTTTGCCATTAAAAAAAGGCTTGTTTACGATAGACCAAAATTTAGCACTATTTTTGATAACATCAATGGACAGGAGTTCATTCCATGCCTCTTCCCTGATTTCATTTTTACGCTTATTCTGAGCCTTTTTATAGGCCTTCCTACATAAAGCGATTTCTGCTCTATCTGATGGGACTGCTTTCAAAGCTCTCATTAGCTTCCGTTGGGCTGATGAGCAGCTGTGATCAAACCATTTCTCCCCATTCATGGGTTTGGCCTTACATACTTTTTTGAGATCACTATTTACCTGAGAGCAAATTTTACCATAAGCTGTCAGGACTGCTTCACCAAGAATCCCATCTTGCAAACACAAATATATTTCATCCCCGACCGTTCCCCACAAATTCTCATTAAAATCCTTTGGGACCACCTGACACCATTTCAGGCGACGTGTTTGGTCAGTTGGCCTTATGTCCAGAGTTCTGACAGTGGGATTATCAGATTCTCTTTTCTTAAGATCATCAGTCAGGATTAACTGGACAGGATTGTGATCGCTGTAAATAGACCAATTTACCTTGTATTGACTTACATTATCTACTAAGTTAGAGCTAACAAAGATGTAGTCAATGGTGGAGCCTTTGTAGGTAGGGATATCATTGTTATGATTAACGGGATGAACCAAGGCATTCCCAGCAAGAAGCTCATCTAGGAACATGCCCTGTGGTGTGTGATCAAAATGTGTATTTCCTTGATTTGGTGGACCTAAACTGTCCCATTCAAAACAATTATTAAAACAACAGTGAACATTAAAATCACCAAGCACTATAATCGAATAAGGGTTTTTGCTAGTTTCATTATACATTTGCAAAAAATCATATAGACTGACTAAATGTTCATTTGGCGTACTCTTAGTAAACGAATTATAAAAATTTACAATAAGCCAGTTCCCATTAGAGTTGGATTGGATTTCTACTGCTAGACAATAAGGCGAGCCTGACTCCACTTTACTGTAATTACCCTCAAGTGTCAATGAAATGAGAGTAAGAAGTCCGCCTTTTGCCCTCCCCCTGCAGGAGACCACCGCTGGTGACCAGAAAGCGGAAAACCCATCCAACAAAAAGGTACTTTCAGTGTCCCAAGTTTCTTGTAGTCCAATGATTTCGTGGCCTGATAAACAGTCCCTCCATGTGGGATCATGTACTTTGCTGGCCGGCTATATTCCAACTAAGGACACTTGTACTTAAATGCTGCCGAGGAGCAGCGGCTATATTATCCACTCTTTCAACAATGACATTCCTCACTACAGTCATAGCGTTTGGGGTGCCCTCTACGCTCGTGCCTAACTCAATTCCACTTGATCCTTGGTCCACCTCCAATGTGGAAATTTTGCCTTCCCTGGTAGATCTAGGAGTAACCCATTCATGGTGCAGTCAGTCATTAGAATCTAAGTCACTCAAAGCTTGAAAACGGTTAGAGGTGACAAGACCTTGAGAAAGCTGTCCTTCAGTGTGACGTACTCTGCCCTCCAGCGGGACACTAATGGGTAGATTTACCTGTTGTTTGTAGAAATAACCCAGTGAGCGGAGGGTAATACCCTGATCGGTATGAGGGAGCAAGGTAGCTTTCAGTAAGATGTTGTTTACTATGGAAGGATTTCTAAAATTTGTTATAACACAGTCCCCCTTTATGGTCTTACGGGAACGCCCTACCCAGGAGACTCTTCTAGTTGTTATTATCTGGTGGGCTAAATGCACTGGAAATCCACAGTGCTTATTTAACCACGAGACTGTTTTATTTTTAAGTGATTCATGGGATTCTGAGTTAATTTTTTGGGCACCATCCTTAAAGGGGGGTACATCTGTTAACACTACTACAAATGGGGCGCAATCAGGGGGTAAGTCTGGTTTCGCTCCTCCTGTATGCATACTTCCCATTACATTTTTACTCCCTGAACAGCTTTCTAAAGGTAAAGTATTGTTCACATTAATCGTGGGTACAACAGCCAGGGGTTCTACACAGTTTGGAATTACCTTTGAGGACTTATGGGGGTCAACAATTACACGTGAACCCTCGGCTGCACTACACGATTTCCCAGAGGAATTGTTGCTAAGTGCCAAGAGATTTCGTAGGCCTTCAATCTCTGCGGATAGTTCGTCTATCTTAGTTACTAAGGGATCAACTATTTTCAAAATTTTTGCCTCCAACAGACCTACCAGAGAATCTAATTGGTAAGAATCTATCTTAGCTGTGGGGTTATTAGGGGTGGCTAACTCCGTGGTAACCCGGTTTAAAGATGCAGAACCCGTCCTTTTGTGAATGCTTCGTGCACCTCCCTGCTTCAGTTGAGTGCGTTTACGAGATCTCAGCACTCTCTGAGTAGACAGGTCCGGCGATTCTTCTGGGGCCTCAATTACATCAATTTCTAAATCCCTATTTGCTACTGGCAATTCTTGATCAACATGAACTTGATCACCCGAGGTTACCAAATCATGATTCTCATTAGTGCTATTCGTGCCATGAGATGGAGGGGAAGATATAGTAGCTGTGTCATCTAAAAGAGGGCTGGTAGTCATTAAATTGGAGCCCTGGCCTAAGGATTTACGCCTATCGCTATTAATATTAGTGACTACTTTAACTAAGTAGTTATCTAATGTTGAAGCAGTCAATGATTTACTGCTTAGTGAGGCTTTAGCCATGATAAGCACACCCCTGGGAGTTCCTAAAATTTAAATTAAACAATAGTACAATATAATAGTACCAACACATAGGATGATACCAATTGGCCAATATGAACAGGCTAAAACCAGTACAACCAAATCTATAGACCAGAGGATAGGCAGGTCACCCACACCGGGTGCTCACTTATGGTAATCTTACAAGTTAGTGACGTGGCCCGTCCCGGCCTCAGTTGGTCCTCTGAGGGCCACAGAGGGCCCGCCCTTTGCCCGGGCTTAGCCCGGCGCCGCCCGCGCACTTCCCGTGACGCGGAGGAAACCTCTCAGTTTTAAGCGCCTCCGGGCGCGCAGGAAAGCGGAAGCAGGAGGAGCCGCTAGGGACTCTGGGGGCTGTAGTCCTCCTTTGAAGCGGCCAGCAAGTGCGAGGGAGACCGCAGCGTCTCTGACCCCCTGGAGATGCAGAAATGCGCAGCGGAGTGTCCGGGCGTCAGGTGAGTGCCTCTGCTGCCCACACAGTGCCCCCTGTTCATTACTTTAGCTAAAGATTAAATTAGCACTTAGACATAGCTTGAGGGTGTTGGAACAATACCAACTCAGTAACAATGTTTGAGTTGCTGTTTGCATTTTCCATGAAGTGTTATGCAACATTACTTTTTGTATTCTTTGTGGTTACTGTTCATATTTTAGGCACTTGTTTAAGATTTTAAAATGAACATGTTAAAACGTGTGCCCTGTTTCTTAGTGCCATCTTTGAGTGTGTTATTCATTTGCAGCAGAGAGCTTGGAGTTTTACATTGTCCCTGAACTCACCTTGTGGGACTGATCCTTACCAGGAAACACTTCCTGCACAGTACTAGTCAGTGGGTTGTCCGTGGCTGCTGTCCAGCTGGATTTGTAATACATATTGCCACATTGACTAAGGGTCTGATTCAGATCTTGGCGGACAGGTTACTCTGTCACAATGGTGACAAATATCCAATCCACCGAAATATATAAATCCCATTATACCCTAAGGGATTTATATTTCGGTGATGGGCTATCTATTACACTTGTGATGGAGTAACCCGTCCACCATGGTCTAAATCAGGCCCTAAATCCTTGAGTCAGGGGTCGGATAGAAATATAAACCCTGAGACTTTGGGGCTGGGTAGCAAGATAATGTATCTATTATTTGGCACCCACAGTGGGGCTCGAATTCTCTGGATCCCTGAGTATCATGTTTCCATGTTTCCATGTTATAATTTAATAAAAACCGTCACAATATTTTGAAATTAATACAGGGTAATAAAACATTTTGCAATAAAATACGTTGCTTTTCTTATTAATCAGTTTCTTTGATGTGCTTGTTGATATTTCAAGGATACGAGATATTAAAACCTTTGGCATCTCAAACAAATTATTATTTCCTTTCGTTTCGATTGTGGCCCATAGCTTTCAGCTAAGTTCTTATAAAGTGGCACTTGCATTAAAATAAGAAATTAAGTTCGAATTTTAAATTGTGCTTGAGTCCCATAATTTTATAAATGTCAAATTGTTGTCTTTTACTCACAATCATCTGTTTATTTAGACCTCAGGTGGACCCAGTTTCTCATACTGGAGCTACGCCCTTGGAGTTCTGTTTGAGTCATTTATCACGTGATTGTAAAAATTTCAAAAGTTTACAATTTGGCTGAGGGTCCATAAAATCAAGGCTCATCATGATTGTCGTTCTGCAGGTATGGATCCCCCTCTCATTGAATAGCTGTCTTAAGAATATGAGGCGTGCTGTCCTTAATGCAAAACATATGCAGACTAAATGCAAAAAACTCTCTTTGGGGGAGCCGCATTACCTGCACGTTGTTGGGCCTTTGTATCTCCATGAGGGTTTGTCTGCTAAGGATGGCAGGTCTATTAAGTGTATAGCTAAGAACTTTTTCTTAAAATGCACAGGATAAGTTAAAAAAGGTATGCTGCTGGTAGCATGGTGATGTATGTTTGAATTGTCATCCATGTATGTGATCGCCTTGAAAATTTATTTTTATCCTTCAATAGTGAGTTTTTCCTGCTTTGTTGATCACATGGCAGAAAGTAAAGTGCGACAGATTTAAATGCCATAAGCCAACTGTATTAGTTATTTCTAATGAAGATAGCAAATATTTGTTGTAGCTCGAATTTGTATCGTTAATCAGTGACAGCCATAACGCGCTGACTAGAGGGCTAGACCAGTTGTTTCGTATTTTATCCCAGGATTTAATTGTGTGGTATGTTCTTGCTAGCTCGTGTTGCATCAATCCAAATTCTAAGCAGATTTCTGCTGGTGAAGCATTACAAGAAAGACTAAAACATGTTTGTAAGTGTTTATTTGTAATTTGTCCAACATTTTAGAATCTTTACCATGCATCACCATAAGTTAAAGTGGGAAGCAATTTCGCATGAATGACCACGCGCAATAGTTGAAAAGAGGGTCCTTCCAGCTTTTTTGCAAGTGCGCAAAAGACATGTATTAAGGTACTGTTTTTTCTAACCATATACTGCTGGTGTGTCTGAAAATTAATGTTCTTGTCAAAGTAGAAGCCTAGATATTTGTAGGTGTTGACTTCTTCTATAGTTGCGTTCCCTAGCTTAATTTTTTTCCAATGAAACATGGGAATAATTTCCTTTTGACATGGTTTTTGTCTTTGTGATATTAGTTTCTTGATGTTGACTTTTGTGAATTCTGCAGTTTCCTTAATTAATCTCTTTGAAGTCCCACCTCCCTGTGGCTCAGCAGCACATTGTCATCAGCATATGACAGATGAGATATGGATAGTGGACCTAGTCTCGGAGCGTGTAAATTTACTCGATCAAGATGGGTGGATAAATCGTCCATAAAGAGATTGAACAGATGTGGAGCAAGCACACACCCTTGCTTAAGACCCTTTGCAGTTGGTATTCTTCTAGATATTTTTGTGCCATCTGCCACCTTGATGTGAATCCATGTGTTAGTGTATAACATTTCAATCGCTCTCCTAAAATTTTCTTGAATGCCCCATCATGTTAGTTTTGCCCATAAGAGGTGTCGGTCCACCTGATCAAAAGCTGCCTTCAAATCAATAAAGCAGAGTTGTAGTTTGTTTCTTTAACCCCTTCAGTGCCCATGACGAGCTGTACTCGTCATGGGCTGCGGTGGCGCTGTGCCCATGACGAGTCCAGCTCGTCATGAACTCCGCCCACTAATGAAAGGCGCGGCACTGGGCGGGGAAAGGGGCGGGCATGCAAGGGGTTAAACATTTGCACTTTTCTGCAATTGATGTTACTGTTAATGTGTTAATTGTGGATCCTTACCCTTTCCGGAAGCCCGTCTGTTGCGCTGGAATCAGATTCTTGGTGTTTGACCATTCAATGAAATCTTCCAATATTAGTGAAGCATAGTATTTAGCGTCCGAGTCAATAAGCAATATTAGTCTGTAGTTCACAGGATTTGTTCTGTGACCCCACTTAATGATTGAGTTTATTATTGATCCCCTCCAGCTGTCTGGAACCATTCCCGTATTTCCCACCTCTTTGAACAGTGCCATTATCGGGTTCGCCCAATATTTTGGATCCCATTTGTATACTGCCTGCGGAATACCGATTGGGCCCGGGGCACTGTCCCTTCAGCCAGCTTTGATCACTTTTCCATTCTTATTTGAGTACAAGGAGCATGATCTAAAAGAGTTAGGTACTCAGGATGGGACAGTGTTTCAGTTCTATATGTTACATCCGACTCGATAACTTTTTTAGTTTTGTATGGTTGATGCTGCTCTTCACTATAAAAGATTTTTGTCAGATAAGCTGCCCTATCTTTCTCAGTGACGTTTGATGAATTTTTTTTACTTTTGCTTCCCTATCTATGCCATTTATTATTTTCCAGAAGGCTTTGGTATTTGATAATTTGTCGTTTTTCTCTATTCCTGTCAGACATGTTATATTCCTTTGTCAATTGTTTAATTTTTCCCCATGTAGTCATTTGCATTCTGATTTTTTTGGCCTTCCTCATCTCTCTTCTCAGTTCTCTCTTTAATTCTCTAGTTTTCCATGTTAATGAACATGCTTGGTTTTTGAACACTCTTGATGTTGAATTGGGTGTTGGTTTTGTCAACTGTTTCACAAATGTAATCCAGGCTTTTAGTGCCATTGAGGATTACACTATACTGGCCTCCATGATCATTTGTGCTTTATCTGCAAGGTTTGGAAGTAGATGAGATGACCAGTTCAGGCGTTTTTGGGTTGTTTCTTCGCTTCCCTCTCTGACTATTGGTGCTAACTGATGTCTGTCCGGGTCTTTGTTTATCACTATTTGCTGGACTGAGTGGTCACTGTCAGTGGAACATTTGATTTTAAACATTCTCAATTGTTGTAGTAATGGTAGAGAGAGAATCGTGCAGTCAATTATTGACCCTGACTTCGGTCCGTAATATGCAATGTTTGGAAGATTAGCGTACCGCGTTCTTCCATTTTTATCTGTTAGCTGGCCATTGTTGTCTGGTGTGGGTATAAGATGTGAGTCAAAGTTATTTGGATATCTGGATATGGATATCTCATATATTAGTTATTTGAATGTTGTGGATTTGTCTTGGATGTTTGGATAGGCGTAGATATTAAAAAGGATTATCGACCTTGTCCAACGATCTCGGACAAAGTTACGTTTAATTATCTGTATGTTTGCAGTTGTCCCAGACAGTTGTTCTGTCTCTAACTTAAGGTCATTTGATATGTAGACCGATAGTCCCCCTTTATGCCTTCCAAATTGATGCACTTTTTTGGCACCCACCTGATGTAACGTGTAACGTGTAACCTGGCAGTTGGAGTGGACCAGACAGCCAGGTCTCTTGCAGTGCTATGATGTCATATATACCCAAGTTTCTAGTAGTGCACTGTTTATAAGTTTAGATTTTGCCCTTTTAATATTCCAGGAAAGAATGTTTAGCATAGCATCTTTCAAAGAACTTGATTGATTGGTCATTGTGTTTTTGAATTATTTGATGCTGATGCTAACCAGTGCCATTGGCTTTTTTGCGTAGCAGGTGCTATATACTGGGTATCTGTGCACGTTGATCCACGGGAACTCTGCAAAATTGAGTATATAGAGATGTGAGTATTCTGCCTATGTTCCCCGTTCACCAGAGGGGCTGGGTATCAACGTGGTATTGGTTTTATAATCGAAATACCCCATGATTCAAAGCACTCTTTAACACCAAAAATGTGGTTGATTATTCCCTCAGACTTCCATGATGTTAAGGTTATCTCCGAGTGGTCGTTACATGCATTTGGCTAAAACCTTTCTGATAACAGACCTGCCGATTTAATATGGCGTAATGTTCGTATTTTGGCAACAGTCTCAGGATATTTCCTCTGTTTAGTATATCCTGCTGGCCTTTTGACTTGCTTTAGGGTATTAGGGAGATTTCCCACAAATGCTATCCTTAGCTAGCAGAGATGAACAGTGTCCAGGCAGTTCATGCGATGTTTCCCTTGGGCAATCCTGCATTTCCCTTCTATTTTTCATTCGATCTACATTGTTCGCACTGTCACTTCTTAATTCATTGTGATCTGTGAAAGCAGGTACAATGTCACTTTCACTGTATTGCTTGTTTGTTGAATTGTTTCCTGATAAGGGGCATGTGATCACAATGGTCCTGTCTGCCCGTGATGTTATTATACGTTCATGTTTTTTTGTGTTATTGTAGTTTGTGGAAATCATTGGTGCTGTTAAAACAGCTGCTGAATTGTTGCTGATGGGTATGACCTTTTCCGGGTTGTTCCTTTCTGAGCGATTTCTAGATGGTGTATTTGGTTTCTTGAGTTGTTTAATTTGATCTTGTTCTTCTGCACTCCTTGGTGAAGATTCTTCTTCTGAATCTTGATCATCACATGTTGATATCTCTGGCTGAAGATTATCTGTCTGATCCCATATGGTCAGTTTATTTTTGGGGTCTGATTTCTTTGGGAGTGGAGTGTGTTTGAATATATTTTGCTTGTTTATAACTTTCTGGCTTTTCTTCTCCTTCTCTGAGTTATCTATGCTTTTGGCCCCATTGGGTAGTCCCTGCACTAAGTCATCCAATGGTGCAGAGTCTATGGCTTTTGCCACTGCTGGCCTTATTTCTGGAAGAAACTGATTTTTTGGGTGTGATTTTAAACACTGAGTAAAGCTTTTGCCGTATTCTTCCTTTTGCACTGGACAATTGATATTTCTTCTACCCTTCCTTGCACATTTTCTTTGCCGTTTTGTTAATGGTTGAATATTAAAGTCATCTGTGTCTGACAACGATGCTTGGGGCCTGTGTAGTAATGGTTTTATCACCAATGCCACCGCACCGTTTGGTATTTATTAGGGCTGTTGTGTTTTTGCCTTTGTCACATTGTGTTGCTCTGCTTTTTGCTGTTGTATTTTCGTTGCCATTGAGTTTACTATTGAAAGTGCTTGCTGTTGAACCTTTTCCTCTTGAATGCTTATTTTAGAAAATGTTGGGACCTCCGGGTTTCTCTTCTCATTCAATATCTCTGTTAGTATGATCAGCAGGGTACTTAATTTATCTATTATTTGATCACATTTACAGTTGCCTTGTACATTGCAAGCTGTTGAGTTACTACTTCTAGTTTGATAATAATACTGGTGATGTGAGTTGCCATAATGTTCATGGGATCAATCTGAAGGTCAAGATTGTTGCATTGCATGTTTAATACGGAGATAGACGATTGTAGAATATTTAGTAATGAGGTGTGTAAAGATTATATGTTCTCTGTAATAATTTGAGTGTTGTGCTTCTTTGGTTTGTGGGTTTAGTCTCTTTCTACGGTATTGTTGTTCGTCTGTGCTATTAATCTACTAGGGTATTTCCCTGTTTGGATGCCAAATTGATCCCTCCTTGGACTAAAGGCTGCTTCAATTATTGAACTGTATTTTGAATCAATCTGAATTTGTGTTGGTTAGGAATTTCTATGATCGAAGAAATATCCCGATTTTTTGATTTGTCGATTGAGTTTACTGATAGAACTTGATTCAATTTATATGATTGGTTTGTAGTTTCTGCTTGCAGTGTAACAGGAATGGTTTCATAGTTTGTCTGATTAATTGTTTTAGTCTCAAGAGCTTTTACAAGTTCTGCGTTATCCATTATTAATGTAGAATGTAGCAAAGAGGCTAGCGAATTATCTTTTTCTGATCCCTTGTTATTATTGGGTGTTAAGTCATGTTCAGGCAGTTGATTTAGGTCGGCTTGCTTATCTGTATTTGGAGATGAGTGTAGGTGGTTCAGTGTTTTTGGTCTTTGCCGACGATTCAATCTTGTGATGATGTGGAATTTTTTCAGCGGATTCTGTAAATGTTTGCTTGCCAAGTTCCAACTAGTTATTGCAGTTGTTTGTGGAGTGCATCACCGCCTGGACGGTAATTTTATTATTTCTTAACAGGTGAATTTTTGTTTGGTTTTTGTTGTCTATTGACTCTTTTATACTATTTTGTTGCTGATTTTCAAGCAGTTTTCATAGAGTTGCTTTTTGTGGCGGAAGGGGGGGGGGTGATCAAACCCTTTATGTTTTCCATTTTGGAAAAGATTGCTGCCGTTGGGTCCTTTAAAAAAGAAAATGTATCTTTGTTTTCAAATGTGGCTGATTTTTCAAAATATGCTACTAGTGATGAAATTACTGGGCTAGACTGGTCTAAGCCCCCTCACGATCTATTGAGTGCTGCCATCCCTGTTGTAGTCAATTTCTTTTGGGACTTTTTATGTTGGTGTATTTTTTGGGGGGATATGCTTGCCTGATCCAGCCCAATCTCATCTTGCCTTTCTTACCCTTATTAATGATGCGCCAGTGCACTTTGGCTTCCAATCAGTGGAGTTGTGCACTCAGGAGTGTCTTTCCTGGGGCAACGTTGCGAATCCTTCAAGGTTCTCATCTCCATTAGGACAGTCGGAGCAGGCAGAACTTGGTTTTAGTCACGGCGTAGGCACAGCACAGCATAATACTGTTGTACTTAGGTGCCTGTCTTTTGCTTCTAGAACTACACAGGTCCTAAGAGGGGAGAATCTGTAAGGGAACGCACAACTCAACACAATTCTGCCAACACAGAACATGGAATCAACTAAAATCACTCACTTTGTAGTGTGCACTATGGCTGTCCTTGCTGCTATCCAGGAGTCCTCTGGGTGTCACCCGGTGCCGGATGTTTTGTACTGGGGACGTCCTCCCTTTGGCGTTCAAAAATAGCACTGTATTGTAAGCACACCCAACTGTCTGTAGACCACACCCAGTCGGGCCGCGGATCACTCAGGGCACACTACCCCACAGGACCAAGCACTCAAAGAAACCCCTTGTGGTGCATTGGAGGAGTTGCAGGGCAGGGCGCAGAGTCTTGTCACCGACACCAAAGCCGACAATTCCACCCGCCACCCGCCCCTTCTCAATCCCTTCAAACCACAATCCAGTCGCTGGATCATATCGGATCAGTGTGGGCGTCAGCACCCCAATGGAAGCTTGAGCGGAGGAAAAAAAATGGCTAAGTATCAGCCAGGCTCAGCTCCGGGCCACCGTGCAGCAAGATCCTTGCACTTGTGCTGCTGCCTCTACCAGCTGCCTCTTCCTTGCTTTGCCCCCCCCCCGTAAGAGCTCCAATTTGTTTGATCCCTGAGTAGTTTTTGGTGAATGACAGAGTTGTCTGTTCTAACATGGCTTATTGCCTTCAGATCGAATAGGGAGCATCTGATTTCTGTAGGTATGTCACGTTTGCCTGATAAAAGGTTATTTACCATTCTGTAGCTTCTAAGTTTTTGGATCTCATGTTTATTGACTAAAAATTGTGCAACCAATTGCTATAGGTATACATTACAGGACGCTGATTACACAACATCTTCTGAACAGAGGCGTCGTTGTGTCATGGGGGTGCAGTGACATCTATTGTAAATGTACATGCTGAACGTTTTTTTACTCATGGGTGTTTTTGGTGTTGTAGATACCATCACTGGGAATTTTCATATATATAGACACGTACCAGTAGCAGCAGTTACCAAGTTTATTGTGCTTTGGAAGTCCTTTACCCAGAACAGGTTTGGTGGTCATTTTGCTGCACGTGCCACAGAATTTCAGCATGGGTCCCCAAAGTAATGAAAGGGCCACCTGGCCTGTATTGCCCGGATGCACACCATTTCCAATCCCAGCAAATGTACCAATTGAGGGTTTATACGACTAGTAAATCAAATTGTAGCTATTTATATGTGACTTAGACAATGTGTACTGTAGATGATGATGCAAGATCAGGTCCTATCAGGCCTGTACCACGAGCACAGGTTAGCCCTACACCAATCAGTCTGCAAACGTTAAATGTGATTATGGGTAGTGTATCTGAAATTCTATTCTGGACTGCTAGTAAGACAAACTATTTGGAAGCAGTCTCTTCTCACACAAAAATTCAAAACATGCATAGCGTTCTGAATGTGTGTCTTCCACTTTAGATGGTGTATTTGTGAGTATCTATTCTATTATGCATGGCCCGGCAGCCTAATCAGCAGTGTTACTAGATGAGCTGAAACAAGTACAGAGCTGAACTAACTTTTCATCAAGATAGGAAATTAATGGGGAATTTTAAAACAGTTTCCTCAATTACTTTAAGTAATATATGTAGTGAAGCCACAGTCCTGTCAATACTGCAGCAGAAAATGGCAACATTCAGGACCATGAGCTGCCAAAAATAATTTCAGAACTATACATATATTTGGGTTGTGCTGTCTAAACTCTATCTTTTATCCAAACACCATTGTAGTGCTGTTAAACTGTATCTCAAAACCAAAAGCAGAACTGAGGGTTCTCACAAAAAAACAGCTGTGCTAGACTAAAAGGAAACAGAGAGTAAGACAAAACAAGCATATGTCAATGTTTTTCCAATATGTTGCACAGCAGCACGGGCTGCTGTGCAACATGGCTTGAAGTAATAAGAAAAGTGCTATGACACGACCAATGTTGACCACATCATAGTGGTTTTATTTTTTGTTAAACTTGATAAATCACTGCATGGAAGTAGGGTATAAAAATCAATGGACAGCAGGAGGAGGGCTGGAGGTGAAGCAACATTAGAGAGCTGTGGGGGGGGAGAGGGAGGGCGGGAGGTAGGGTGACCGTACAGTGTCATGCACGGGTGAGCATCAGCGACTGAGCGGTAGTCTGACAGCTCCTGCCACACAGAGATATTTCCCGATTGAGTTCTTTGGAGTCCTCTAAGATGCAAGTGCAAGGGCCTTGGACATGGACATTATTTGCACGTGAGAGGCCTGGTCTTGGAAAAATTACACTTGCTGCCAGAGCTCCATAGAAATAAGCTTGTCCCCCCAGAGACCCCATAAAAGGAAGTGGTGTTATAGGGTATGTAGCTCAGCTCAGTAGCTGGAGCAGGAGACCAGATGACCATCAGGTGCTGAGTAGTAGTCCGGCAACTCCTGCCACATAGAGATCTTGTCTGATTGAGTGCTTTAGAACCCTCTGGGAAGCAAGGCCAGGCACTTTTTCGAAAATCAAAGGCTGCTCCTGTGAGCTGGTTCCTGTGAGGAGTTGCAAAAGAAGTAAGTGCAAGGTGTGTGAAAGACAGGGGATGTGATTGCCATTTTGTGTATTTACTTCCCTAATCTGAAAAAAGCCAAAAAGCTGCAAGGAATCCTCCTGGCGTCCATGTAAGCATGACAGGTTGTCCTTTGTCTTCATGGAAAAGTCAACCAAAGTGGAAAGGGAGGGCTAGAAGCAGCTGTGTGTCTTTCTAATTTGTATTTCACACATTGACTAAGTCTTTGCGTTAGGTGGTTAGAATCCCGACTCCTTACTCCCGGAGAATATATTACACTTGATGCCAAAATGAGTTGAGCTTTCATGAGACTTTGGACTGCCAATGCACTCTAACCTCATGCACCAAGAATTAATAACAAATCAGTTATCGTTGATGTAAAATGGGTGTGAGTAAGAGATTCACATTTTATGGCTTCACTGCGAAATGTGGATACATGAGCCTGGGCTCAATTGCAGATTTCCTTTTTCACTTAATAATGTGATTCTACGCAAATATATTATTTCACGTAGGCTCCTTTTAACTTATTATCACTGGTAAGAGGACCTTCATGTACATGAGCTCGGGTTGTGTCTTGTACAAAATACTCTTGATATTCATGACAACTGACCTGCCTCGTGCATTGTTGTCAGAGCCAGAGGCTTGAATGTATCTAAGTTAATTTTGTTTACTAGGTGGTAATAAATGTGTCTGCAGTTATATAATCAGATGTACTAAATTGAAAAAACACTGCTGGTCGTTAAAAATCACACACTTGTTTTCATTCTATTTCTATGAGATGTTAGTTACATGATCTACATGCCAAATATTTTCAAGGCTCGGCTTCTGCATAGGTTCTTAGAGCAAAGCTGGACCATTGGCTCGGTCTACCTCCTAATGTACTGGTCTGTGCATCACTAGTCTGATCCTATGCCTTGCTCCCAGCTGGAGAATGCATTGTTAGCTTTGCTATTTACTTTTAGAATGCTGCTTCCGGGTCAGCATTAAGCGCTATGCCAAACACCAGTCTGTTTCCTTTCTCTTTGCTTTGTTCTCTTTTACTAGACATTTAGCATCCCATATTACATTGATTATCGGGGTTGGGTGGAGGATGGCGAAGGCAGATATCAGGAAAAATCCCCATGGTTAATTGTGAATTAAGAGGAGTTAGTGAGAGCTGCCTTCGCCATCTCTCAGAAGGCCCCATGCATGTTCACCACTTCCAGGCTAATTGCACTGCTTGCTCCTATCACATGGCATGACGTGTCTATTCCCCTGCTCAGCTAGGTTAGTTGGTCTTCTTTGGCATGCCACACCAAAAGACATAACACACTTAGTGTATGAAAAACAAGTCAGACTGCATAGCTGATAAACTACTGACATTATGATATGTTGCTATGGTGACAAGTTTGTAAAGCGCCTGGTTACTCAATTTTGAGTGTCCCAGCACTATGATTCCTGCCCTAAAGTGGTTGAAAAACACATAGCTAAGCTGTTTTAAGATTGTCTAAAAAACACCAGGTCTTAAGTTTCTTCCAAAAGACCGCTCATGAGTTTTCCTGTCTCAGATCTACTGGGAGGGTATTCTACCGTTTAGCAGCCAGGAAACCGAACGAGAGACCTCCCATTCTCACTCTTCTACACTAGGGATCACAGTGACTGCTGCTCCGGTAGACCTGAGACATCTGCTAGGGAGATATGGTTTAATCAGGGTATGAAGATATCAGAGTCCTTTCAGATTCAAGATCTTGTGGCAAAAGCATAAAGCTTTTCCTAATTGGAAGACAATGGAGTTTGACAACGGCTGAGCCCATCAAAGAGTGTCTGAGAATGCTCAACAGCAATCTAGCTGCAATATTTTGTACTCTTTGAAGCAGCAGAAAACATTACAGCAGTCACTTTGTTATATCCTGCTATAATGTAGAACAAATTAAGACCAAGTCTAGATCAGATAAAGACCCCACCAGGAGCAGCAAGCAGGCAGCTCAGCCCAGTCAACTGTCCCTTCTGTGACAGCTCCCCAACATTCTGATAGCATCATCACTTTAACATTCCACTTGTGATAGAATCACATTGGATTGACATTAGCAGGATATAACACACTTTTAAAATGCCAATGCAGACCTCGGCAAGGCTGGCTATCTGGCTATCAAAAGAGAGTGTCTTATCAAACCAGCAGCATTCCACTTAAGGCAGCTGCGGTCCATCCATTCTAACTCCAGCAGTCATGATCTGAAACTCTTCACAGACCCGCCTTCATCCTGCACCAGGGTGAATATTAGGTGTGTGTCCTCGGCGTATGACACGATTTTAACACCATAACGCTCAAACATGTCAGCAAGGGGGTGCACATATAAATATAAAATAAACAAGGTCAGGCTGAGAGCAGAGACTTGCGGCACTCCCTGCTGCTGGGGGAAGACATCAGCACAGCTTTTGGGTCACTTGGAAGGTGCAGCCCTGTAGAAAGCTGACCAGACATCTCAGAGCTAGTTCCCTGAAATCGTATCGCAAGAGCTGTTCTAGACGGAAGGCCATGGGATATGGTGTCGAAGGCTGCGCTCAGATCCAGCATTACCAGTGCAGCCGTCTTATCCCCATCAGCAATGAGTGTCAACGACTATGAGGCAAGCAATAGCCTGGACTGAGTGCTGTATTATGGACAAAACCCTGATGGGGTGTTGCACAGGAACTCATTATTCTCAATATACCTCATCACCTGCTGATTAACATGTTTTTCCACTATTTTAGAAAAAAACGGAAGCGGGGACAGGGGCCTAAAGTTTCCTGCTTTGACAGTATCCAATGTAGGTTTCTTCAAAAGAGGTGCCACTGTGGCATTTTTCCACTTTGAAGGGATTTAACCATTCGTAAAAGATAGGTTGAGCAGTTCCCATGATGTCCATAGAAGTGCCTCCAATCCATGTTCCAGCATCAAAGGTGGGGCAGGGTCCAATGGCGAGCCAGATTTCACTTTAGATACAAGGGCACAAAGTTTATACTAAGGAGACCATCCCTCGAAACAGGTGGTGAAGGCCAAGTGTCAGGAAACAAGAACTCTCTAAATTCCTTTGGGAAGGAGGTATAAAGCTTTGCTACATTCTTTGAAAAACAATGTGTGATATGGTTACAGTTATCTACCAAGGGAGTGATAGAGGCAGAAACCCGCTCCAGGAAGATTAGGATTTCACAATCCGAAAAAGCTACTATAAAGAATTCTGAGCATGCTCAATCGTCCGAGAGTAATACTGTCTCTGCGTGTGCCTGATTTGTTTATGATATTCTTTTAGGGACTTGAGGAATATATCTTTATCTAATGTACTTTAGTTTCTGTGCCAGAGACGTTCAAGGTGCTTGCAGGATTTCTTCATAGACCTTAATTCCTCACTAAACCATTGCGCCGAAGGCTGAGAGTGAGTAGCACTACAGTTTTTCATGGACACAATGTCATCTAAGGCCTCCATAATCCTGGTTTCTACCTGGGAGTTGGCTAAGTTAGCACAGCCACTAAGAGAGGGGCGATCTGCTCTTAAAGCCATCGTACAAATGCATAACACCGGTCTACAGATGGAGTGGGTGCCGAACCAGACATGTAGACCTGAAAAGTGAGTTCAAAATGGCCTGCCCATGACACCGGCATGGTGGGGTAACACTTACAAAAGTGGAGTTTGGAAAAATGGTGTCTATGGTAAGGCCATGCTATGAGTGGTGGCCTGAACCAGTTTAGTGAATCAAGTACATCTAGGTGTTTGATAGAAGATTCTGCCTCACAACATGTGGTGTCTTCAAAATGCAAATTAGGATCACCCAGAATTAGAAAGTTTGAGCAGCGTAGTGCATAAGCATGTAGAATGGCCGCTAATGAAGTTGAAAATTGCGAGACTGAGCCTGTTGGGCGATAAATCAGGAATCCTGCTGTAGTATGGTTACTAGAAAAGGATAGCGAAAAGAAAGCTGCCTTGCAGCCCACAATCTCTACCTTTGAGTAGGCAGAATATGCAGTTTAAAAATCCCTGCAATCCCCCCTCCTTTTTGGGTTAGTCTATCTCACCTCAGGATTGCATAATCCTGTGGAAAAGCTTCAAGTATATCAGGGGCGACGAAACAGTAAGCTAGGATTTGACAAGAAAAAGTGCTCCTGGCTGGTAATCTATCAGGAGGTCATGAATCTCCAACTTATGTTTTGGTTGCTAGTGGCAATTCAGTAGCAATGAGCTACAGGTAAGGTGTAACCCACTTTGCGATCCTCGGGTTCCTCATAGTTCGGGCTCAATAAGGCAAACCCACACTTACCTCAGCCAGCTTCACTTAACTATTCAATTAAACTGAGTAGAGATTAATATTCAAAGATGCTAAGAAGGTCAAGGAACCCTACTGAAGGCATGTGAATATAGAAGAACACTTAATATAGCTGATTGTTGAATTTATCAATCGCTTATTTCAACAGTTCAAACCTGCAGGGTTCATAGTGGCACATTATCATCTGTGTTTTTATTCGCTGGAATGTTAACTATTTCATCCCAATGCTGGGTTATCAGATCTTTCCTTAACTTCATGTTTTCCTCTCTGTGCAGCACTGTACTTTCCACCTCAGCCTATTGGCTGACATTTCTCTACCATTTAATCAGCGAAGAGGAATTCAGGGCATTCCACAACATTGCTATGGGCCTTCTTGCTAAAATGAATTTTGAATTAGCCCTCTGTGTGTTAAGGTGGAGGAAAAGCCCTTGAATATCTCCGACTAAATTACATTGTATATGGCATCTACTGTATTTTAGTGAGTCAATCCAAAATCACATACCAATATCCAGTTATGGCCAGATAGTCCCACATCATATATTTAAATCCTTCTTGTGGTTCTTAGGGCCAAATGCATCAAAGTCAGGATTTGCGAATCCTAAATAGCGAATTATAAGAAATCGATATTTAGGACTCGCAAATCATTATGCATGTGGGAATCGCAAAAAAAATTGTGATTCCTAAATATTCCATAATTGCGACTCGCAAATTGCGAATCACAATTAAGGAATAGCTACCCATTCATTTCTATGGGCCTAGAGGTCCATAGGAATGAAAGGGAATTGCATGCGCATGCGCAGTTTGCGAGTACCATATAGGTACTCGCAAATTGCGCTTGCTATTTCAAGGGTGCCAAAAGGACACCCTGTTGCACCCCTGAAATTGAGATGTTACCACATGTTGTGCACATACGTGCCCCAAGTGCACATGTGTGTGTAACATGAAACTTCGAAAAATGCACGTTAGTGGATTTTTCAAAGTTTTTGCAAATTACCATCAAGTTCAAATTAATGGTAATTTGCGATTCCTATTTGCGAATTCGCAATTTGAAATTGCATCATGCATTGCATTTTTGGGAATCGCAATTTGCGATTCCCTAAATGCATTCGCAATTTGAGTAATCGCAAATTTTGCGATTACTTAAATTGCGAATTTGCATTTGGGTTGATGCATCCCAAATGCAAAAATACCGGTCGCAAAGGGGCAGACTCTGCGAATCTGCCCGTTTGTGATCGGTATTTTTGTTGATGCACGTGCCCCTTAGTGCCTGGAACAGATAGAAGAAGTTCCTGGATACATCTGATGAATTGTTTGGCGAGTTAAATACAATTAAATTGTAGATATTTAAACCTAGCATTGTGAAATACTTTATTTGAGTGGGCAAGTTTTTGGTCCCATTCTTTGTTTTGGAAAACTCTACCCACCTCAGGCTTTCATTTTTCTTAGAGAATGATCAAGGAAATGCCCATGATGGGAGCACAATCATTTTGGCCGATGCTATCCTGCTTAAAAATGCCAGAAGAAGTGTATTCAAGAAAGCTGTTTGGGATCTGCGGGTACCCACTGTTCTTTCCAAAGTTCCATATAGTAGATTAGTCTACAAATGGTAGATTTTAACCCGTAGATATAGAAAGGTTCTAAATTCTCATTTTATTCCCCCCACCCAATTTGAGAGCTTAGGAGAATTTGGAAGGAACAAACAGGATCTGATCGATTAACCCAAAATCCAGATACCTCCTTAAAACCCCAAAGGCATTGAGAAATCTAGAGTAATAAATTGATTTATTAGTTTTGTTGGTTGTGAGCCCTTGATGATGTCATTAGGTCCACAATTGCCTCCTAACTAGAAACCATGTACCACATTGTAGTAATTGATTATCTAGGGATAACTACTGTGTATTAACAGCACTTTATAAATTATTGTCCTTTGAAAAAGTAAAAGTCCATTATTATACACACACTTCTAAATATTATGCATTGAATAACAAATATATACAGCTGGTAGATGAAAATACCTTTGGTGAGATTATCAAATTACATTTGACCCCTAGTGGGTTGTGAAGCCATAATCACAATACTTCTTCACGTATACCAGATACATCACAATATAGGGAATGTCATTTTACCTAAAGCAAGCCTATTGGCTTTGTCCAGGGGCCACCCCATCACTTTATTACACAAACCTATTGGCTTTGTAAAGGGGTCACAACATTATTAAGAACCATATTCATGTTGAAACCATTATAGATATGGACTCAATAATCATATTTAAATGCAATCATTGCCATTTCTAAAAAAACATTGTGATGATTTTTAATATTCATTGTCAATAAAATACTTATGAATGAATCAAATTAACATGTTCTAGAATCTTTCTCTACACTGATCATGCCACATAAAATTGAGACATAAGACCAACCACTGGGGGTGCCAACGTTCTGAAGCAGTAGAGCAAAAGCTTCAGCTTTGTGAGTGCTTGCAAATAAGGAATAAAGTCTCCCGAGGCCATGCATCCCAGGGTCTAGGAGACATAGAATCAATTTCTTAAATCAATCCTTGGTGGGCTGTTGCACTTCTTGCAGCCCCCACACCCATTGTTGGACCTCCCCAGCTCCTCATTGGGGTACTCTTGCCTTGAGCTCTTCATTACTAATGAGCAGCTTTGACGTTTTCACTCATGGCATAGCGGTGTGGCTATTTTCTCCCTTTTTGGTTCTCTTTTTTTAAAATCCTGGGTGCCCCGCCCACTGGACACCTGGGTGCAAGTAATCATAGTGGGGGGCATTGTGAGGACCCCACTCCCAGCTTCAACCCTACATACACGCTAATGTACGCACCTCCGGTGCTACTCGCAGGAGCCAGCATTTAAGTGGCTGCTCCAGCGAGGGAGCAGCTTGTACGGCTGAGCCTCTTCCACTTTCCCCAAGCATTGGGGTTTGAGGATGGGGTCCCTGGCTCTATTCAGGACTGTGGTGCCTCCCAGGAAGATGGGGCCCCCCAGAGGCAAATGATATTCAGAGGCGGAAGACCCAGCTCATTCAGGAAAAATTCTGAAATGCATTCTGTGCTCACCCCTGATCACCAGTTCAGCCAGAGAGTAAGTTAAAAATTTGAGTCATGCTTGTTTGGGCAAACCTTCAAAACTGTATAACTCATACCCTGTTGGGCTGATTTTCTTCTACTAGCTCCCTGCACCAGACTTTCCCTCTCCTGATGCTCCTCTCCTGCTGGCTGAGGCATCTTGGGCAGCCCTTCCATTATCAGTTTTCCAGAGCTTCTTTCTGCCTACACTCCCAAGCCCCAGAGCCTCCTGGCTGTCTCACAGGGCACTTGTGGTCACAGTGGAGTCCAGATCTTCCCCAATTGGTTCTCAAGAGGCATGTCGGGCCCAGCATCAATGGCCATGGAGAGACCCATCTAGTCCTAGGGTCAGCTACAGGTAAAGTCCATAGTCCATCAGGTGGCTTCTTATTCCACCTATCCATGATCATGCTGTTCATGCTTCTGCTACCATTACCTTCCAGGTCCTAGGTCTCTGAATGTTCTAAATGGCAGTCACTCCTGGCTAACCGTAAGATGTCACATTATCCCTCCACCCATGTTGCAACCCTACTGCGCAACATTCAGAGACAATACAATATGGTAGAACACTTGGTCCCCTGTGCAGAACTCCTGTGATCAACCATAGGCATAGCCATGTAAATGAGCAGCCCCTGCTCTGTGGTCACTCTAAACCAGTGCTGGGGTAGCTCCCCTCCCACTGGGATCGGAGCCAGTCCGACTCAAAGGACAAATGAGGGTGCAAGTCCAGGTGTTAGCTACATTTGCCTGAACCACTGAAGGGCCCTTTGATGAAGTTTACCTGCAACTTTGATGCTTTTGCCTGGAAAAGAGATTGTGATTGAAGAAGCAGATCATGATTGCTTGGATGTGACTGAATCTTGTACCAAGCCAAGGACAGATATCCTAGATAACCCATTGTCTGCATCTGTTCATGTGTTGTTTGTGGATGGATCTTGTTTCCAAGATGCAGAAGGAAATCTGAAAGGTGCGTGTGCTGTGTGTACGGTGGCAGGTGTGATTGAAGCTTCCTGGATACAGGGTGTATACTCTGCCCAGGTTTCCGAGTTGGTAACATGACTGTAATGTATCTGACGAATTGAGAGTTACCATCCGCACTGACAGTCAGTGCGGATTTGGCATTGTACATGACTTCAGGCAGTTGTGGTCACAGCGTGGGTTTATGACCTTGTCAGGATCTCCCATTCAAAATGGGGAAAGCATGAGGAACCTTCTGCTGTCATTGCAACTGCCTGCCCAACATGCTGTGGTGAAGTGCACTGCCCATCGGCAGGGCAATGATTATGTCACAGTCGGCAACCGCTGTGCTGATAAGACTGTGAGCTATTGCGTTCTAAATTCTTACGCTTTCAATGGAGATCCCCTTTAAAAGAGCACTGATGTCATGGAGAGTAGGCTGTTGCTATCAACTGTAGAGACTTGGGAGGGATGGCAGGATGAGGAACCAGATGTAGAAAGACAGGGTTGGGTAAGAGAAGGTTGTGCAAAGAGACAAGAAGATGAGGTCTGCAAATACACAGATGGGAGACCAATATTACCAGATAGTTTGCTGCCTCCCTTGGCATGCCACTATCATGGACCTGCACATGTTGGAAGGGATGCCATGATGCATCTCTTTCGCCAGACATGGTTTAATCACCAATCCAGAGCTGTAGCAGAAGCATTGTGTCATCAGTGCATGGTGTGTCAAAATCAAAATGTAGGTAAAAGGACACCAGTTACAATGAGTCATGTAGGAAGATCTGGAGGAAAGTTTAACAGGATGCAGCTTGATTTTATTTAGATGCCTCCTTGTATTGTGTTGAGAAACATTCTTGTTTTTCACAATGGGTAGAGGCTTTCCCCACATGAAGAAATGACAGCTTGACTGTGGCTTATTTGCTTTTTAGGGAGCTCATACCATGTTTTGGATTTCTGACTTCTTTGGAATCAGACTGAGGGACACACTCCAATAATGAGGTCTTAAAGTTGCTGTGTGCAGCATTACAGATTGATCAGAAGCTACATTCTGCTTACCGTGTAGAAGCCTCTGGCATAGTGGAGCAAGTTAATGGAACATTAAAGTCCAGGTTTTCCAAGATGTGTGCTTCAACGTCTCTGAAATGGCCTGATGCTTTGCCTCTTGTGTTGATGAGTTGAAAAGGACCCCCAGACAGAAGAATGCGACTGTCTCATCTTCAAATCATTATGGGGAGGGCTATGAGACAGCCTGTAGTTCCTGCAAATCAATTGGTCAATTTAACAGATGATCTGGTGCTCAATTACTATAAAGGACTGGCTGACATTGTACGTTCTGTTTCTCAGTAGGTTGGGGAAGCTGCAACTTTGCCTCAACAGGAGCAGTATTGCAACCTCAGCCCCGGTGACTGGGTCCTGGTGAAGAAGCATGTACGCAAATTATGCTTGGAACCTCTTTGGCGTGGGTCATTCCAAGTGATACTGGTAACCACAACTGCCGTGAAATGTGATGGTCTTCCAAATTGGGTACACGCTTCCCACACCCACTGAGTCCCATGTCCCCTTGAAGATACAGTGCCTGTTTCGGAGAGTGCTGGTGTTTATTGTGAGACAGCCATCTCAGAATAGCCAAACTGTAGAGGGGGCTCCAGCTACTGGGACTCTTAGAGCGGATCCTGAGGAGCGTCCAAGAAAGTCAGCACTTATAGGTACAGAAGGGTTACAAGTGGAAGAGCTGACTATGTGCAATTTTTACCTAAATGAAGGGAACAGTGCATCTGAAGAGCAAGTAGTAAATGGAGACCATTCCCCCAAAAGATCAGACAGATTGAGACGCATTCTAAGTGAAGGCTGAGTGCCATGAACAATTGCAGAAGTCTCTTGTCAGTCGGAACAAAGGAACAGTGATGGTGAGGAACCATCAGTGATAAGGTCCAAAAGAGCGAAGATACCAAGTTGCAAATATGCTGCACAAGAGTGGATTTATCTGGCATTGAAAGATTGGGAAAAGGCGTATCATACCATTTTGCTTAACAATTCCAGCTCATATGATCTGCATTGAGAGACTGTTGTGTTCAAATTGAACTTTGCCAATAATACAAGAATCAATACAGATTTGTGAAACTGAATAAAAAATGCCTATAAAAATATGAATGGTGATGAAGAAAAGTTATGGGTGATCTAAACAAATCCTAATTTACATTTGTGCTGCAACGCTGCTTACATCTAATCTAAAAGTCTAACAAAGTTGTGAGGTCTGATTCTAGAGAAGCCGTCGATCAAAATCCGGTATTGTTGAGACGCAAATTTGTATGTGCATGTATACTTGCTGCAATTTCTATAATTCTTGTCACATTTATTATAATTAAAAATTTGCGGCATCATGTGTATTTACAAAATACTTTAGGGCACATGCATCATCGAAAATACCGATTGCAAACGGGCAGATCCACAGAATCTGCCCCTTTGCGACCGGTATTTTTGCATATGGGATGCATCAACCCAAATGCAAATTCGCAATTTAAGTAATCGCAAAATTTGAGATTACTTAAATTGCGAATATGTTTAGGGAATCGCAAATTGCGATTCCCTAAATGCAATGCATGATGCAATTTCAATTTGCGAATTTGCAATTAGGGATCACAAATTAACATTAATTTGAACTTGATGGTAATTCGCAAAAACTTTGAAAAATGCAATAAAGTGCATTTTTCAAAGTTTCATGTTACACACACACATGCCCTTGGGGCATGTATGTGCACAACGTGTGGTAACATCTCCATTTCAGGGGTGCAACAGGGTGTCCTTTTTGCACCCTTGCACCCTTGAAATTGCATGCACACTTTGCGAGTAGCTATTTGGTACTCGCAAATTGTGCATGCAATTCTCATTCATTCCTATGGGCCTTTAGGCCCATAGGAAAGATTTGGAAGCAATTCCTTAATTGTGGTTTGCAATATGCAAGTTGCAATTAAGGAATATATAGGAATCACAATTTTTTGTGATTCCCATATGCATAGGGATTTGCGAGTCCTAAATAGCGATTTCTTAAATTTTGCTATTTAGGATTCACAAATCCTGACTTTGAGGCATGTGGCCCTAAACCTTCTTTTGTTCTGAAATCTACATTAGAAAATAATAACAATGGACTAAGCATGTTAGCTGACAAAACTTTACGTAGAGATCAGTCTACAAGTGGCTTTTCATTGAATGTTTTTACCAAACTTTTGAATGAGTACGTTGAAAACATGGATTCCCGAAAATTGTTATGTGTGCTTACAGTTACTTACTTTGGTATCAGAGGGTGTTACAGACCATCATTTGCCTGTTATTCATGGAACATCTTGCAGAGTATTAACTAGTATATTTTATTGCAAAGGACCATTTCAGTATTATTGTTCTAACTATGACCTAGTTGTTTCTGAAGTGCCTATTAGCAAGCTTTTAAATCTTGTGCCCGATACACAATTTGATGAAATGATGGATGAATTTTTCAAACCCACTCAAAGCTTAGACATTGCATATGCACACCAACATAATCTGAAATGCTTATTGCATAAAGTAGAAAAAGAATTCATAGACTCAATTGAAGACAGACAAAGAGATATTATGAGCAAAGATGCAAATCACCTGAAAATTCCACCATGGGCTCTCAGAGAACGTGAGCTCAAACAGACAGGAACACCAGCTGCAATAGCTTTAGACTGCCAACACAGAGGAAAGCTATGTATATTATGGTGTAAAACTGAATACAGTAAGAACTTTGTTGGTTCCAGAGAATGTGACCACACTTTCCAAATTGTAGGTGTTTGGGGATTATATTTGGGAGGCATAGATCCTGTATGTTCAAGGATTTACTACATCTGTGGGATAATGCCTATTACAGGCCACCTAAAAAATGGTATGGAACTTGTTACATGAGAATAGTTTTTCCAAAAATGTATCATGTGGATCAATATGATGAAACCAATGAAGTAAAACATATACAACTAAAAAGGGGTGCTAGTGCTGCTGAAATAAGAGGATACATATTCTGTGCAATAATTCCATCAGTTGTGGTGATACTAAATGTTCACAAAATTTTGAAACTTTCTACAGTAGTTGACAAGCTGTCAACTTACACTGCAGGAGGGTTCTTAGCCATAGACATTCTGAAATGGTTGCCATGAGATCTATGGAGCTCTAAAACCGCCTTGCATTAGACGTCCTCTTTGCAAAATGTTGCACTTATATCCCCGATAAGATACAGATTTGAAGGGCTATATCACTAACATTACACACCTGGAAAAAGATTTTAGCGGATTAAAAGATGATGGTGCTTGGGAATCAATTGGCAAGGGATTTTCTGCAATGGGAAAATAGTTTACTAACCAGGGAACTGAATTAGTGGGATGTATTTTAAAGCCCATACTAAGAATTGCTGCCTGTATACTGATATAATATTAATTTCTGTCAAAATCTACAGATGCCTAAAAGCAAAGAGAGAGACAAGAGGAGTAAAGAGAAAGAGCGAAGAGATAGATTTGGAGTATAGGCCATGCAAATATTATGACAAAATTGAAGTTCTAGAGCAAACTAGACTAAAACTGATGATAACAGCAGAACTATAAAGTGGCATCATTTGGGATAACGATAAGAGTGAGATGGCTTGATTTGCAATCAAAGGGGAAATTGTTGGTAAGGGAATCACATTTAAACTTTCAAAGACGTGAGAAACTGAATTATGACATTTCTAGATAAAAATAATAATAATAGACATGCACCAACTACATACTCAAGAAAATACCACCAGACAAGAGAATTTTAGTTATTGCATCATAAAAGCATGCAGAAAATGATGTAGACTAAACAATATAATTCCTGTAAATAAAATAGATTGTGATTTATTAATTGAAAGTACTAATTTTCATTAACTGTGCTAGAAATGTGTCTCACGTTTTGGAGTTTTAACTCTAATCATTCTTTATTATAATTTGCATGTGTGCATAACGAATTGAATTTAGTTAATTATCAAGATTTAACCTGACTTTTATGATGTATTCAATATAGAATGTATCTTGTATGTGTAAACATGTGTACTGAAATTACAAAAGAAAATAGGTGTTATACATTACAAATTAATGATGTATTCCTGAATCTTTCAGAGAATGTATTTTACACATCTATTAATGCAATTCATGTAAAACAAGTTTCGAATACTTTGATTTAAAATTGTACACGTTATTACTTCCAATGTAGTGCTATATTATACTGACACGTATTAATTGTAACCACACTAAATTATTTCAAATGCATCTGAGTTATTTTTGGATTATAAAATCTTTATACTCTCTATGAACATATGTCTAATGATCATATATATTTTATGTTAAATTAGCTTGATTTAATGTGGGCCTGACTGAAAATGTGAGGTCCCTTGACTTGCTGAATCTACTACTCGTAAGAGAATTCCTCAATATAACCAATAGCATGAAACATGGTTTTCTTTCCTGAGTTCCCATATACTGAATAAGACATGTTACTACATTTTTCGTTACAATCTGGAACAGCTGCCTGAGAAACTATACTTTTGAACTTGTCTATATGTTCTTGCTAAAGGGACATTGTTTTAACTTTTCACTTATTGTATTGCTTAAAGAATGCAGCAATGTCCCACCTATTTCCTATATTTGTGTCTTCTTTATGTCGCCTGACACTCATCCTATATGAACTGACCAATGAACTGTGGTCTGATCAGATGAGGTGACTCCAGGAGGTGTCCCCCTGGAACTTTAAGAATATAATATTGTCTGATGAACGTATGCTCTACCTCATGCTGACTCTTCCTTCTTGCTAGTTGGCGCAAGCACACATGCTGATGGTGATGGATGCGTTGCTGCTTATCCAATTACGGAGCTTTGCAGAACTTTCTTGGCAATCTTGAACATACCTGACGCGGACTCACTGAGGCTTCCCTTTTGAACCCGTGCATATGCCATATGCAACCTACTAGTCTTTTTCTTGCTGGAAGACTGCTTGAACTGGCATTTTTTACCTTAGGACCTGACATTAATTTACTGATACATTTATTTTGCCTTATTTGAACTAAACTAAATTTTCCATATTGACTCAGCTATCATGGTTATTTATTTCCAAGTGAATGTGCATTCTGAATTCTGGTTTATCAATGGTCAGGAAAGATCACATTGGAGACATCAAATTCTAATGTTAATATTCTGTATTGCTTTAACTGAGGTGTTGTGTATGATTTTGGCTCACCTACGTTTCTTCAGGAGATTTGGGCCTGCTGTGATAATCCTGTACCTTCATAGCATTGCATTGAGAGTAATTTATATGAGCTTAATTTCTAGTTTGTAGTTCAGTTATCCATTTACTGGTCCTACAGCACTCTCTTTACTACCAAAGGTTCAGAAAATGTACATTCACACTTAATCACGCCTCGTCCGATCAAACCCTCACCAAATCACCAACCTGATCACTCTCACCAAACTTGCAAAGTTCATTGGCACTATTCTCCCTTTCCACTCCTTTGGACATCAATACCCTAGGTTTGTGACCTCTCATCAGTCAAACAGAGATTTACCTGTCACACCATGTAGAGTTGAACGATACTTGAGTGTTCTGTTCTACCTTTCCACCAGTCTGATGCTTTGTGGGTAGTACACTGAGGGACACACATGCTCAATGCCATACTTCTCCAAAAAGCCATTCATTGTCTCATACACAAATTGCACCCTATTGGCTTTTACAATGGCCTCAGGAACTCCTCTCTCCTACATTTCAATCAAAAATCCCACCAACACATCTCTGGTAATACATTCAGTGAATTTGACTTCTGGCCATCGTGTTTAATAATCCACCACCACAATGGAACATTTTGATCAGTTAAGCAACACATTCATTGCTCATGTGAAATCAACCTTTTTCCATGTCCTATCTGATTTATCAGGTGTTACAAGAAGATACTTCATCAACTTTTGCAATTTATGACTCGAAATTCGTGGCACACAGTCTCTAATGTAATGATCTACATCTAGGTCTAGTTCCGGCCACAAGTACTCCACTCATATGCATCTTTTTTTATCACTCATGCCAATGTGTCCTTCATGTGCTAGTTTCAGAACTCTGGTTCGTAGTTTGTCTGGTACTACTAACAACTCCCCTCTCAGCAATACCCCATTTATTACAGAGAGCTCTGTAAGCACCTGGTGGTAAAACTCTGCTCCACCAATAGCTTCACCTTTCATTGGACAATCCTTAACTAGGTATTTCATCACCTCTCGCAACACTTCATCCTCATTCAGCACACCTTTCCATTCGTCTTGCGAAATCCTTCCCTCCTCAATCATCATCACCTTGGCAACCAGACAGTTGCCTCATTCCATCTGCAGGTAATCTAAACACACAGTCCGCTAGCGCATGTTTTTTCCTGGAACATACTCCATCTTGTAATTGAATTCCAACATTTTCGTATCCAACCCGCAATTCTAGGCTAAAATACTCCCAGACCCCCCGTAGAAAACACATCCAACAATGGTCTGATCTGTTCTGATTCTAAGCTCTATTCCTTGAACATACTTCCCAAAATAACTCACTCCCCAAAAACAGTCTAGTGCCTCTTACTCAATTATGGAATAATTTTTCTCAGCACCTCTTAGAGGTCTGAAGGCGTAAGCAATAATGACATCATTGACATCTCGTTTCAGCAACAACACTGCACCCCGACCAACACTACTGGAATCTGTGTTGATGATGATGGTACCATTGGCATCAAAGGTTTTGCGCACTGGTTCCGCCACAATGTATTCCTCCAACAAACAAAACTCTTTCTCACACTTACTGTCCCGGGTGAACACCTTTTCCGTCGACATCAGCTCAAGCATACCCTTAGTTTTGTCTAGAATTTATCCCTAGTTTTTCTAAAAAACGATCAATATAGAGAGTGAATAGCAGGGGAGAGCACAGGCACCCCTGCCTATTACCCCTTGTAATATTGAATGGGGAAGAGTCTTGTCTGGCCATTCGAATAGCAGCCATAGGTAAAGAGTACAGGGTTGTAATTGCCACAGAGAACTCTTTGCAAAAGCCTTTCCATTGCAGGACCGGCGAAAGAGACTGCCATGAGACCCTATTGAACACTTTCTCAGCGACTAATAAAACTATTCCTAATAGTAATTTTTAGGCCTGTGCCCAGTCCAGAAGCACTATGACACGGCGGACGTGGTCTGCTGTGTCCCTACCAGGGATGAAGCCATGTTGACGCGTTGAGACTAGAGGTTTTATAACCTTTACCAAGCGAGTTGCCGTATTTTAGAGTAAGTTTTACTGTCACAATTAATGAGAGAAATCGGTCTGTATGAGCCAGGGTCCAGCTCTGGTTTTCCTTTCTTTTTGAACACAACTATGGTGTTTCTCTGCCACGACAGAGGCATGCAACCACATTGGGCCTGTACAAAAGTTTGTAGCATGTCCTGTTGCAATATTTTGAAAAATGTACTATAACATTCCAATGGTATGCTATCAGGTCCAGAAACCTTCCCCTTTGCTAGGAAATGTATAGCCGATTCCATCTCTTCCCTGCTTATTGGGGCTGCCAGCCTGTGATTTTGTTCAAGTGAGACCTTATTTTTTTTTTTATGTTCTCCATCGTCAATCTCTAATGAAGTTATTTCTTCCTAATGGAGTTGCTGGTAAAACTCCTTAAACACCCTGAGCACCCGAAGCTGATTCCTACACTTGGCCTGACTGATCACTAATCCTTGAAATTCGGTTGGCTACTTCCTGTTGTCGAAGACTTTTGCCAAAAGTTGCCCTGTGTTCTCCGCCAACTCATAGGATTCCACCCTCTGTTGCGTAAATTTCATTGCCACCTCTACCTCAAAGTGTTGTTTAATTTTAGATTGTAAAATTGTTATATTTTGTTGGGTCCCCTGGGTATCTTGACCTTTGATTGCCTTGCTGATAAGTTCGGTCTCTGCTTCTCTTAGTTGTTCATACCACCCACAAATCTGGACCTGTATTGCCTTTCGGTGATAAAGAGAAAAGCTCAAAGTTTCGCCCCGTACACCGGCTTTAAAAGAGACCCAAACTACTATATCTGATGATGACCCCCTATTAATCACCAAGAACTCAGAGATCCATATAGTCATATTGTTGGAAAACCACTCCCACACTAGAAGGGGTGGTGGTGGTCTTCCGGACACACTGTGGTAGCTTGGCTCGAGTGGTCAGGAAACAGGCGCAGTGCTAAGCATACAATATACCCATACAATAACCATGCGTGCATCCGTTCCAAAAACGACTCTACACCGTAAAAATTATGAAAATATTCTTTCTTTATCTTTTTCTCTTAGTTGCTGATTGGAGAAAATAAATAAGTCAATCACAATATACAAGTTTCAATTAGTGCAGGTCAAATAAATATTGGCTGTTTGATGAAATAAATAGGGGTGATCATAAATAACAGGGCATAAATACAAGTGCAATATATACAGACAATTAAATACTTTGAGGCAATAAATACTGTACCAATAAATATTGTACACCATCAAGTCCTGTGGACCTATAAATATAGTGCAGCAATAAATAGGTAAAAATTCAATAAATACAGTACCCCCAATAAATAATTAAAAGTATACAGCAACCCTCATATAATCAGATGACACTTCAATTCTTATGGGCTGATTTGGCCCAGGCACAGCTTGTAGGGTTGTGGAAGGCTTGAGGGGGGGCTACTCCCTGGCTTGGACAAGGCTGAGGCCTAAACTGAGGTAGATCAAAGGGGGGAATACCAATGCCCTGGCTTTCTCTCTCCACACAACCTCTCTAGGTTAGTCCCAGTTCACCCCAGGCACAGTCAGGTTGGTTTCAGCACCTCCCTAGCCCCTTAGAGCAGTCTCTCAGGTCTCCACAGGGCCTTAGGCGCCCTCTACTCCACTTACTGCCCTTTTTCTGATGTTCCGACGCCGCTGGAGTCGTGTCGACGCCGTGAGGCGGTTCCGGTTCGGTCTCGGCGGCCTCGGCACAATGTCAGTTCTTTGACGACGCCGATAGGCGGTTCCGGTCCGATGTCGGTGGCCTCGGTTCGATCTCGACCTCCGATTCGACGGCGTCGGGCAGTCTCTTCATGATGTCGACTTCGGGCGGCTCCGGTCCGATGGCGCTCTCGGCTCCGATGACGTCGGCCGGCCTGGCCTCGGTGTCGACTTCCGGCGACTCCGGGGTGCGATCCTCACCCCCGACCTCCGGTGCTCCTCCTCTCAGGTTCCGGGCGACTCCGGAGTGCGATCCTCACTCCCGACCTCCGGTACACCTCTACCTCGGTCTCCGACGACTCCGGAGGGCAGACTTCACTCCTCCGATGACGCCGCTCACTCGACCTCGGTTCGCTTCCTCCTCGACCTCTGGTATTCCTCACGACCTCCGTCGGCGCCCTCTCACGACCTCAGGCGGCTCCGGGTACGACGTCTGCTACTTCAGTCAGCGCCGAATCTCCACCTCGGGCTCCAGGTCTTCAGGCTACTCGATGCCGGACTCCAGGGAAACCAGTTCTCAGGTCAGAATCTTGCTATTTTCTTGGTTCTAAGGCCTGTTCCTGCTGTCCAGGTCCTTAGGATAAGTTTCTTCTGTCTCCTTCCCACACAGGGCTATAGGCTGGGATCCATCAGTAGGGACAAGTATCAAGGGTGGGTTTATGGACCCCACTCCAGGCACAAGTTTCCACCCCTGCTGCTTCACTCCTTCCTCCTTCAAGTTTCTGCTCCTCTCTCTTCACCAGTCAGGTGCCAACTGCCAACTCCAACTGCCAACACTCTGTCTTAATCTCCCAACATTCTAAACCGCCTCCAACTGTCACAGAGTTCTGGAATGTTCTGGAAGGTGCTGGTAGGTTCCAGTGGATGCTGGTGATGTCACAGGTGGCCACCATTTTGTGCTCCAGGCCCTCAGACAGAAGTTTCAGGGGTAGCTAAAATGGCTCCCTGAATCTGTAGCAACACGAAAAAGTCTGCTGGTTCCCAAAAAGGAAAAATTCAAACAGGGTTTGAGGCAAAAGTGGGACAAAATAAATAATGATGAGGAGGGACCACCCAAAGGGCTGACAGGTCTAACACGCGTCCCCCCCAGCTGAAAGTGGGGAGAGCTACCCAACCCCTTGGGAGTTCTCATCACTAAGGCGGAAATACCTTGAGAGACCGTCTGCATTGGCGTGGTCCACTCCAGGCCGATGTTCCACCTGAAAGTCCATCCCCTGTAGGGAAATAGACCACCTCAACAACTTGGGATTCTCCCCCTTCATCTGCATCAGCCAACGAAGGGGTCTGTGGTCGGTCTGAACAAGGAAGTGCGAGCCAAACAGGTATGGCCGCAACTTCTTCAGAGCCCATACCACTGCAAAGGCTTCACGCTCTATTGCACTCCACTTCTGTTCCCTGGGAAGTAGTCTCCTGGATAGGAAGACCACGGGTTGATCCAGGCCCTCTTCGTTGAGTTGCGATAACACTGCCCCAATGCCATGTTCTGATGCATCTGTCTGGACAATGAACTTCCTGGAAAAGTCTGGGGCCCTTAAGACCGGGGCCTCGCACATGGCTTTCTTCAATCTCTCAAAGGCTTGCTGACAAGCCTCCGTCCAGACTACCCGTCGAGGTTGTTTCTTGGACGTGAGCTCCGTGAGGGGGGCTACGATGGTACCGTACCCCTTCACGAAGCGGCGGTAATATCCCGTGAGGCCCAAAAATGCTCGGACCTCAGTCTGTGTCTTGGGGGGTTCCCAGGCCATGATGGCCTCGATCTTCGCCTGGAGGGGTTGCACCGCTCCCCTACCCACCAAGTGTCCAAGGTACACTACCGACCCCTGCCCGATCTGGCACTTGCTGGCCTTGATCGTCAATCCAGCTTGTCTCAGGGCCTGGAGAACAGCTTGCAGGTGACGCAAGTGATCCTCCCAGCTGTTACTGAAGACGGCTATGTCATCCAGATAAGCAGCAGAGAAACTCTCCATTCCGGTGAGGATCTGGTTTACCAGGCGCTGAAACGTGGCAGGTGCGTTCTTGAGCCCAAAGGGCATCACACAGAACTGGTAGTGGCCATTGGGCGTGGAGAAGGCTGACCTTTCCCTTGCTCCATCAGTCAAAGAGATCTGCCAGTACCCCGAAGTAAGGTCAAAGGTACTTAGATATTGGGCAGCTCCCAGCCGGTCAATCAATTCATCCGCCCTAGGGATCGGATGAGCATCAGTTTTTGTCACTGAATTCAGTCCCCGGTAGTCCACACAGAACCTCAGTTCTGGTTGGGCACCCGGTGGTGCAGCTTTTGGTACTAACACCACCGGACTGGACCAGGGGCTGCTAGAAGGTTCAATCACTCCTAGCTCCAGCATCTTAGTGACTTCACTATGAATGCTGGCCTTCACCTTGTCTGACATCCGGTAGATCTTGGACTTCACAGGTGGGCTGTCTCCTGTGTCCACGTCATGGACGCACAGGTGAGTCCTACCCGGGACAAGGGAGAACAACGAAGAGTACTGCCCCAGGACCTGGCGACAGTCCTCCTGCTGTTCAGGAGTTAGAGATGGGGAGAGAATCACTCCCTCCACCGACCCATCCTTTTCTTGAGACGCAAACAGATCAGGGAGAGGCTCGCTTTCCACGTCCTCTCCTCCGTCAGTCACCATCATCAAGATGACTTCGGGCCTCTCGTGGTGGGGTTTGAGGCGGTTGGCATGCAGCACCCGCAGGGGCTGACGAGGGGTCTTCAGGTCCACCAAGTAGGTAGCCTTACCCTTCTTCTCCAACACCTCAAAGGGTCCTGACCAGCGATCCTGGAGGGCACTAAGCTCTCCTGGTTCGATCACCCACACCTTCTGGCCAGGCTCCAACTCCACCGGGTGAGCGTTGTGGTCATACCACGCCTTCATCACTGCTTGGCTGGCTTCCAAGTTGTCAGAAGCTTGCTTCCACAACTTAGCCATTTGGCTCCGGAAGGCCAGCATGTAGCTCACCACATCCTGGGGGAGCTTTCTGGGAGTTCTTTCCCATCCGTCTCTCACCAGGTTAAGAGGTCCACGTACAGGCTGCCCATACAGAAGCTCGAAGGGGCTGAAGCCCACTCCCTTCTGTGGCACTTCCCTGTATGAAAAGAGTAAACAGGGTAGGAGGACGTCCCATTTCCTCCGCAGGCTTTCAGGCAGACTTCTGATCATGCCTTTCAAGGTTTTATTAAACCTCTCCACCAGACCATTGGTCTGGGGGTGGTAAGGAGTCGTGAACCGGTAGGTCACTCCACACTCCTTCCACATTGCCCGCATATATGCTGACATGAAGTTGGTCCCCCTGTCGGACACAACTTCCTTGGGAAAACCCACTCGGGTAAAGATTCCCATCAGGGCCCTAGCCACAACAGGTGCTGTTATGGTCCTCAGGGGTATTGCCTCTGGGTACCGTGTGGCATGATCCACCAGAACCAGGATAAACCTGTGACCAGCCGTAGTTGGTGGATCTAATGGACCCACAATGTCGATGCCCACCCTTTCAAAGGGGGTGCTAACGACAGGAAGTGGTTCCAGGGGAGCTTTCAGCTTCACCCCTGTTTTCCCACTGGCTTGGCAAGACACACATGTCCGGCAGTAGGTATCGGACGACACTTTCATCTGAGGCCAATAAAAGTGTGGGACAAGACGGGCGAAGGTCTTGTCTTGCCCCAGGTGTCCTGCCAATGGTATCTCGTGAGCCAACTCCAAAAGGAAGGCTCGATAACGTTGAGGAACTACCAAGGCTCGTGACGATCCATGTAGGGGTGCCTTGGGTTCACTGTAGAGGAGGCCATCCTCCCAGTAAACACTGTAGTTCCCTTCAACGTTCCCTGCTGCCTGGGCTTCGGCCTGTCGCCTCAGCCCCTCAAGGGTAGGGCACTCCCTCTGGCCCTGGCAGAATTCCTCCCTGGACGGGCCTCCCTCCACGTGCCACTCGGCCGGGATGGGTAAGTCCTCCAGGTTGGTAACGTCCCCCTCCGCAGACTCCTGGCCCACCACCTCCGGTGGCCTATCCGTCCTACGGGGTGGAGACGCCGAGGCAGGCTCCTCCTGTCCTCGGTTCTTCCCTTGACTGGCAGCTGGCTGGGCCTTTGTTCCAGGCTCCAGCCGGAATGAACTCCCTCTTCGGGTAGTCGCGGACCTTGTGCTAACACAGGCCCAGTCAGGTGTACCCAGCATCTCGGTGTGAGTCCGGTATTCCACCTCCTTCCAAGCGTTGTGCTCCATGTCATTGCCCAGCAGACAATCGACTGGCACGGCAGGGCTTACGGCAACTCGAAGTGAACCTGCAACCCCCCCCCATTCAAAGGGAACCTCGGCCACGGGATAGTGGCCTGTTCTGCCGTCAGCCATCGCGGCTGGGTGGAGTACATCGGGAATTACCTGCTCTGGAGACACCAGCTGGCTACGCACCATAGTCATACTGGCTCCTGTGTCTCTCAGAGCCTCCCCTCTTTGGCCGTTGATGGTGATCCACTGCCCATACTTTGCGGTATTTGCGGGCACCTGGATCTTAGGAACCATCTCCCGTTCTCCCAGGGACACTAAAGTGACACCCGCCCACTCCCTTCCCTTAGTTAAGGGCATCTCCTCCCCGAGCACTACACTAGCTACTCCGGGGGTCTTTCCTCCAGTGGGAGGGGGTGATCGTTTCTGACACTTCGGATCTCCTTTATAGTGTCCAACGCCACCGCACTCGTAGCAATGGACAACCCTTGGCTGCTGACTCTGGCCAGGATTAGGGTTTCTGGGTGGGTTAGCCTTAGAGGTGAATCCTGTTCCCTTCCCTTGGAAGTTATTTTGGGGGCCTTTGGAGAACTCCTTTTTCTTTTCCCCTCCCTCTTTCTTCTGGGGGGCGCCCTGTCCGGCCTTTTGAGTATCCCCTCCAGTCCCCCTTGTGGACACCCGAGTACTAGCCCAAATGTCCGCCTCCTCAGCAAGCTTCCGGGGACTGGTCAGCTTGCTATCCACCAGGTGTTGCCGCAGTTCAGGGAAACATTTCTCGAGCAGGTGTTCCTTCAGTACTAGGTCAAACAACTCCTCGTAGTTCCTCACTTCACTGCCCTGAATCCAACCTTCCAGTGCCTTCTTTGCATAGTCCAGGAAGTCCACCCAATTCTGTGTGCCCAGTTTGTGACTACCCCTGAACTTCTGTCTGTACTTTTCAGGTGTTAGTCCAAACTTTCTGATGAGCGCCAGTTTCATGGTGGGGTAGTGGGTCTGCTCATCCTCTTCGAGGGCCAATAAAGCATCCCTACCAGCTGGAGGCATGTACCTATACAATCCCCCTCCCCAGTACTTCTCTGGAACCCCATGGGCCCTTAACGAGACCTCATAGGCCGCTAGCCACTTGGCGATATCATCACCCAACCCATAGCTAGCTACTATGTCCTTTGGCAGGTAGGGTTTGGATTCCCTGGTGATCTCTTGGTCTTTGCTGCCACCATTAGGAACAGTTGGTGCCCCAATTCTTAGGATCTGAAGCTCTATCTCTTTCAGTCTTATCTCATGAGCCATCTTCTGTTTCTCCGTCTCATGAGCCATCCTCTGTTCCTCCTTCTCCTTCTCCAGCTTTGCTAAGTCCCATGTGAGCTGTCTTTTCTCCCTCCGATCTGCTAACTCCACTTCGGATAAGCCCCCACTAGAGACAGTGCTGCCCTTCCTAGAAAGTGTCCTGGGCCCTGCTGACAGGTTCCCCACCTCAGGTTGGTACATCTCAGCCCCCTCGGGGTCAGGCTCTCCATCCCTGTCTTCCTCCTCAGCCTTGCTTTCCCTGCGTGCCTCCCCCCAAGCCCTTAAGCTGGTTTGGAGTGCACCCTTCTTTGCTCCTGGGGGACAGTACACCCCCTCCCGCTGGCAAAACTCCCTGAGTTGGGCCACAGTGTACGTTTCTAGATTTTCTAGTACAAACTCCATCTCGCCCACTCAGGTTAGAGGACAGGTTTTGTGCAGTAACAATGCAGGGGGGTACCTTTAATAATACCTCCTCCCACCACCAGAGTAAATTTGCAAAAATCAAAATCCCACAATTAGGAAGGCCGCTTTGAGAAAACTCCCGGTATAGGCCTATGGACTACCCACAGTTATTGTTGAGTATATGTAGGCACAGCTCTATCCCACCACTGAACACCAATTTATGTTGGAAAACCACTCCCACACTAGAAGGGGTGGTGGTGGTCTTCCGGACACACTGTGGTAGCTTGGCTCGAGTGGTCAGGAAACAGGCGCAGTGCTAAGCATACAATATACCCATACAATAACCATGCGTGCATCCGTTCCAAAAACGACTCTACACCGTAAAAATTATGAAAATATTCTTTCTTTATCTTTTTCTCTTAGTTGCTGATTGGAGAAAATAAATAAGTCAATCACAATATACAAGTTTCAATTAGTGCAGGTCAAATAAATATTGGCTGTTTGATGAAATAAATAGGGGTGATCATAAATAACAGGGCATAAATACAAGTGCAATATATACAGACAATTAAATACTTTGAGGCAATAAATACTGTACCAATAAATATTGTACACCATCAAGTCCTGTGGACCTATAAATATAGTGCAGCAATAAATAGGTAAAAATTCAATAAATACAGTACCCCCAATAAATAATTAAAAGTATACAGCAACCCTCATATAATCAGATGACACTTCAATTCTTATGGGCTGATTTGGCCCAGGCACAGCTTGTAGGGTTGTGGAAGGCTTGAGGGGGGGCTACTCCCTGGCTTGGACAAGGCTGAGGCCTAAACTGAGGTAGATCAAAGGGGGGAATACCAATGCCCTGGCTTTCTCTCTCCACACAACCTCTCTAGGTTAGTCCCAGTTCACCCCAGGCACAGTCAGGTTGGTTTCAGCACCTCCCTAGCCCCTTAGAGCAGTCTCTCAGGTCTCCACAGGGCCTTAGGCGCCCTCTACTCCACTTACTGCCCTTTTTCTGATGTTCCGACGCCGCTGGAGTCGTGTCGACGCCGTGAGGCGGTTCCGGTTCGGTCTCGGCGGCCTCGGCACAATGTCAGTTCTTTGACGACGCCGATAGGCGGTTCCGGTCCGATGTCGGTGGCCTCGGTTCGATCTCGACCTCCGATTCGACGGCGTCGGGCAGTCTCTTCACGATGTCGACTTCGGGCGGCTCCGGTCCGATGGCGCTCTCGGCTCCGATGACGTCGGCCGGCCTGGCCTCGGTGTCGACTTCCGGCGACTCCGGGGTGCGATCCTCACCCCCGACCTCCGGTGCTCCTCCTCTCAGGTTCCGGGCGACTCCGGAGTGCGATCCTCACTCCCGACCTCCGGTACACCTCTACCTCGGTCTCCGACGACTCCGGAGGGCGGACTTCACTCCTCCGATGACGCCGCTCACTCGACCTCGGTTCGCTTCCTCCTCGACCTCTGGTATTCCTCACGACCTCCGTCGGCGCCCTCTCACGACCTCAGGCGGCTCCGGGTACGACGTCTGCTACTTCAGTCAGCGCCGCTTCTCCACCTCGGGCTCCAGGTCTTCAGGCTACTCGATGCCGGACTACAGGGAAACCAGTTCTCAGGTCAGAATCTTGCTATTTTCTTAGTTCTAAGGCCTGTTCCTGCTGTCCAGGTCCTTAGGATAAGTTTCTTCTGTCTCCTTCCCACACAGGGCTATAGGCTGGGATCCATCAGTAGGGACAAGTATCAAGGGTGGGTTTATGGACCCCACTCCAGGCACAAGTTTCCACCCCTGCTGCTTCACTCCTTCCTCCTTCAAGTTTCTGCTCCTCTCTCTTCACCAGTCAGGTGCCAACTGCCAACTCCAACTGCCAACACTCTGTCTTAATCTCCCAACATTCTAAACCGCCTCCAACTGTCACAGAGTTCTGGAATGTTCTGGAAGGTGCTGGTAGGTTCCAGTGGATGCTGGTGATGTCACAGGTGGCCACCATTTTGTGCTCCAGGCCCTCAGACAGAAGTTTCAGGGGTAGCTAAAATGGCTCCCTGAATCTGTAGCAACACGAAAAAGTCTGGTGGTTCCCAAAAAGGAAAAATTCAAACAGGGTTTGAGGCAAAAGTGGGACAAAATAAATAATGATGAGGAGGGACCACCCAAAGGGCTGACAGGTCTAACACATATGATCTAGATATATTTGATTAAATAGAAGTTTTCTCTCAAAGGTCCACAAGTTTTTGGTCTCTGGTGACCCCCCGCCATAGGAAATTCTATTACCAAGGGATTATGAACTGAAACACCTTCGGGAAACTCTCAATACCCACTTGACCCGCCAATGGATTTGAAATGAAAAAAGTAATCTAATCTTACTAATTTATTATGGGGGCTGAATAAAAAGTAATGCCTGGGTCACATACCTTAAGTTTAGCCCAGATATTTACTAACACATGTCCCCTCATCAGACCTTCTAATTCCTAAAAACCTTTGGTTTTTTCCCATGGTATGCTTGATTCCTATGGAGATCAATTTGGCTGTCTAGGTGGATGTTTAAATCCCCACAAAGAATTAAGGGGTGTGTCTAAAGTGCAAGCTCTGTATTTAAATAGTCCAAAATCTCACGCTTGTCTAAATTGGACCCATGAATGGAGCAGATCGTGAAGGGTGGATCACCAGTGGGCAGTCCAAACTCAGTTATGGCTCATCATCCGAATGTATCTTCTCTGGTTCGCTTAAAGGTGCCTATCCCTTTTTTGGTTAGTACTGCCATCCCTCTTGACATTGTCACCTGATGAGTACATGCTATTACATCATACCCCAGCTCCTTGAGCCAGCCCGCTTATCCCATCGCATGTGGGTCTCTTGACAGGCATATTAGATCAGCCTCCATAAATTGTAGACTCTTGGCAATTTGGCCCCTTTTGTTCTTATCTTCAAGGCCACAGACATTTACTGAGCAGATTTGAAGTTTACCTCCAGCCATTATGTTTGTAATCAAACACCAACATTCTTCCAAAGCTACATATCATAATAAAGCTCTCTTTCGTATACATTTTCTTGCTCTTTATAAGGCTCAGGATGCTATGACAAATAGTATACACAATACAATTATTTCTTTTTATTTTTACCCCCTCACCCACCAAACCCTCACCTCCCTCCTCCCATGTCCGTCCGTGCCCCCACCATTTCAAGCAAGCAATTGGACCAGCTAGGTCCTGGGATGAGGTGTGACCCCTCCCATGATCCTGTCCTGCCCTGTCTGTAGGCGATCCCCCTCTACAATCCTACTCCCCAATGTAAGACATAGAAGAAGACAATATTCCGCCAAAATTGAATAGACCCAAAAAGAAAAAAACACAAAAAATAGAAGGAACCCATTTCTTTGCTGATCCTAAGCGGACATATACAAGGGTTTGCAAGAACTCTTTAGCCCTAATCACCGATGTAAAAAAAATAAGTCTTTTCCCTCCAAACGAATTTTAGTTTAGCTGGGTTCATTAAAAAACCTGAGCCCCCCTGCTCTGAAATGGCTGAAAAAGCGGTTGTAACTACCAGCGACATTCTACCATAGAATGGCAGGAGTCAGATCAGACAAAGAAAGTATAGCCATTAAAGGAGCGCTGCCGGTCTGGTCGAACCAGATTGAAAATTGCCTGATGGAGGAGAAACTTTTCTACAAATATTAGGATCACTCGAGGTGTTCCCCCTTCTGGTAGGAGATGACTTTTCTGCTTGAATGGAAATCTATGTTGGATCTTCTGATCCCATTTCCAATTCACCAACTCTGGGAGGGCAGCTTTGAGCAGATCGGTAATAAACTTTAGCATGTTATCCTCCTCCACTCCCTCAGGGATACCCAAAACCCTCAAGTTATTACATCTCTGCCTATTCCCGAAGCCTTCCAATTGCCATTGGGTAACTGTAATTCGATCTTCCAGGGATATTGTCATATCTTTATGTGATAAGGCCTCTTTCTCCAATGCCACAATCCTATTCTCCACCTCAGCCATTCGCTCAGTCAACTCGGAGCACATTTTAGAGACCTTGCAAATGGCCCCCTTCATTTTCCGGCAGTCTGTCTGGACTCTGCGGCTTTCTGAATGTGTCTCTTCCCTATGAGCCATAATGCTCTGGTATATGGACACTAGTAAGGCGGCCTCCGCTCCTCCTTGTGGGGATTACTCCTCGCTGCCTCAACCCCTTCCAGGACTGTAGAGATAAAATAATCCCATAGAAGCCCCAGTGCTCCTGCTTCTTTTTTGCTTGACCTTTCCCTCGAGGATTTTTTTTGCTTCTTTTAACTGTGGCAGTATCATTCCAGGCTGCTAGACTCACTCACTTGGCTATGGGTCTCTGTAGCTGACCAGTCTGATATGTCCAATAGTGAGAAGAATTTATCTGCAGATTCCACCTCCTGACTCTGTTTGAGCTTGTTTTTGCCTCTAGATGCTGTCTCCCTAAGCATGAGTCGGGGCAATTCAAATACCTTTTGGGCACAGTCTTGTGTTAATATGTTGATTGACGGTCCTGTAATAATATGTTGATCGTTGTCCCGACTTACCCCACCCCTGTTTTGGGGCCATCAACCACAAACTGACATGTTGAGGTTAGTTTTGGGCCATTTGGCTCACCTCTGCTACTGCGCTTTCGGCCTGAAGCTATTACGTGTGGTACACAATGTCCCGATGCTGTGAAATGGGGAGGTTGTCATTATCCACTCCTTCTCCTCCTCCTTCAGTTTCCACCTGAAGTCCGAGGAGAGATAAGCCATCCGCTGGATTCCCCTTAGTTGCAGGAGCCCCGCCACTTTCTTTGGGATCCATTGTGCACTGAAGTTTTTTTGAAACAAATTTGCCCATGATTCTTTTACTTCAACAATTCCAGCTGTCGAGCCCCTCGTAAATGCTCCTGCCGAATCTGGAACATGGGCTAAATTCCCTGTGGATTTTTTAAATTGAGCTGTGTCCTGTCGAATAGAGCGCACTTTGGAGCTCACAGAACCTCCATGGCTCTTCGCTTCCCTGGCAGTCTTCGGTGGAGAATCCCTGGTCCTCCTTTCCGCCCGACTCCACCCACAGCAGCCATGAGAGAAAGCAGTCATCGGCCGAGCTGCCTCCAAGCGAGGTATGCGTGGGTTCGTCTGGTGATACAGCACTGAAGAGATTAATTTGGGATTTTAGAGGGTTCCCCAGCCCCTTCATTGCTCAAATACCTGTAAGAGGGACCGCATTTATGGTTTGGTGGGACTGGTAGCTGGTAGGGTGCTATGGCCGTATTTGGACAGCTGTCATCTTTACTTGCTTTCCGTGAAAGTGACTGGGGCTCAGTATAGAGCATTGGCAAACGCAGACAAAATAGTGGTACTCACCACTGATCTCATCACAGCACTTCCAGAGATTAAGATCGTAGATGCCCAGTTCGGTGCTTATTCAGGGTACAAATTAAACGCGGGTAAAACACAGATTCTGTGTGCTCATAAAATATGCAGAGTGAAAACCCATTAGTTGTTTCCGAGGTGACTTATCTTGGGGTCAAAATTACAACTGTTATTGATAAAATTGCTGATTTGAATATGTCCCAGATCATAGATAATGTCAGAAGGGAATTGGAAAGATTGGATCACCTACACCTCTACTGTTTGGCAGGAGCAATGTTCTCTAGATGTCGATCCTTCCTAAAGTCTTATCTGTTTTCAGGACTGTTCCTCTAGAAATTAGATTACCCTGGATATCAAGTATGGAAAGGATATGCTAAAAGTTTTTATGGGGCTACCTTGAACCCTGGAAGGTATCTAAGTGGATAGTTCGTCCAAGACATCGAGGTGGCTGGGCGATCCCTAGTTTTCTTCTCTATTTTTGGGCCTGCATGCTATAGCATATTGATATTCTGATTTCTGTCAACACAGCAAAAGTTTCTGTTGCAGATAAACCGCCCATATATGAATTAGTCTTGGGGAGCGATGTTAGGGGCTGTTTGGAACCTAGCTGTAATGTAAAACTTTTAAAGCAGCCCATGAAGTATGGAGGCAAGTAAAGCGCAAATTAAACATCTCCAAAGTAAATATCTACAGCCCATTGACGGCAGCAGGCACCCTCCCGTCAATCTTTCAAGATCAAACAACATTTATAAAGGTGGAAAAGGGGGATCATATCCTTTGCCGAGCTGAATAGGGAAGGACAGCTGCTCTCCTTCTCAGAATTGCATGAGTCATTTGGGCTAGCCAGAGGAAATTTCTTCAAGTACTTACAACTTCGATGTTTTCTTACTAGAAACATGAAAGATGCAGGATCAACTCTTAAAATACCAGTGGTTGAAGCAGTGAAATGCAAGGCATGTATTGGCAAAATGTATGAGATTCTGATCAAAACATCCCCTGATGATATCGAGCTGCAAAATGGAAAGTGGGAAGACAGGCTAGGTATAGAGGGAACTTTCATTAAGGATTCACTGGAAATAGCAAGCAAGGTGCTGCTCGCAGGGAGTCTTAGGAGCCAACACTTTATGTCTATCTTTGACCTCTATTACACACCTGTAAAGTTAGCTAACTGGGGTACCAGAAAGGGGTGAAATTATAACAGATGTGGGCTGCAAGCAGCCGATACCCTCCATATGTTTTATTCTTGCCCTAAGCTGCTCAGCTTTTTTCAGGAGCACGAGGAGTTTTTGGTAAAGATCCTAGGTGCATCAGTTTCGATTACTCTGACATAAATGATCTTGGGAGTATTACATAGCACTGAAACAAGCGAGGTTGTGATAGCAGAGTCATGTTTTTCTAATTTTGCCGATGGCTATTGCGTGACTCTGCATCACTTCGCAATGGTTTAATGAGGATCCACCTACATTTAGTAGCTGGAGGGTCAGGACCTTGGCCATTTGCAACATAGAAACTCCCCTTTACAACATGAAAGGGTGAAGGAAAAAACTTTGAGATTAAAGATCTGGACCCCGATTACTCCATTGCTGAATGAGGCTGGTTCCAGGGAGGGGTAAAATGAGAGCTTCCCCTGAATAACCTACGGGAGGCCCGAATCAGGCTGCCGCAATCTTCTCATGATATGGGATCTTTGGCAAAGCCTGTATTGGGCAGTGCTATGTTATGGAGAGGTGTAATTATAATATGAAATTTATTCTGCTTTATGTCTCCCCGCAACTGGATTACACGAATCTCATCGGAATAATAGTATAGGATTTGATTGTATGAGGCACTTGCACTTTATTAGCATGAGGATTCTCTTCCACAGCTATTGTAAAATTAGCTATGCCCTCAATAATTTGTATTGGTATGTAATTAAATGAGGCACATTCCTAATGGTGCCACATTAGGTAAAGATATTAGCAATGTGAATATTTATGTGTTTCTCAGTATTTGGCTAATGAAATCTGAGATTAAGGTTTTTTTACAGAAGAAGTACTTGGTTTAAGGATTGCTTTTGCCATGTATTGACTGATGTTTATCAGCAATGAAAAAAAATAGTTTTGTCTAGAAAGTTGGGAATTAACTTTGAATAATATTCAGTCAGCCCCAAGAAGACTGCAATTGGTCCTTGTTTTCTGGGGAAGGAGCTTTTTCAATAGCAGTGATTGATATTTTTATTTTTGGAGAAATACAATTTTTATCAATCCAGTGTTCCAGATATTCCACCACACTTGCTCTGATCTTACACTTCTCTCTTTATGGTCAAACCACTGTCTTCCAAAACATGCAACACAGCTCTTAAAGCCTCATCATGCTCAGCCACATCCTTCTTCAATGTTAGAATGTCATACTCAAAATAAGTGACTCGAGGCATCCCTCTCAACAAAGCTTTTGCAGATGCCAAACCAAAAGACATCCACCTGTACCTGTATGCACCTTTGGGTGTTATAAAAGATGTCAAATGTTGTGACGCTGGGTGCAGCACAATCTGATGGTAAACTGATGTAAATCCAGTGTGGTAAATACTGAGGCCGCCTTGATAGTAGTCAACATCTCATCATTATTGAGCAACAGGTGTCTGTCAACCCAAATGGCCACATTTAGATCACTCCGATCCCCTCACAGATGATGATTCCCATTGCTTTTTTTTTGCTATGACCACCGGGGTCAACCACTCAGACACCTCGATTTCCTTAATAAAAACCTTGCTACATAATTCTTCCAATTCTTAATGTAACGGTTTTCTCATCGTTAAAGGGACCAATCATGGCTTGTGGACCTTGGGCTCCACACCCTCTTTAAGAATAATCTTGTGCATGAAACCCTTCAGCACCCCTAACTTGTCACTGAAAACCCTTGGGAATTCCTTGCACTAAGAGACATGGGACTCATTTTCTGCCAAATGTATTTCTTACTGAGCTCCTAAAACTTTTAGTGCTCAGTTGTAGTGATCGGTTAATTTGAAAACATTCTGAGTTCCTGCTGAGAGGTGAGGTTTTTCTTGCAAAGTGTGGTCAGCTCGACCCTGTCCATGTTTTTGGTGTCTATAACCCAGCATTTATTTGGTTTCTGCATATTTAGGTGGAAAATGACTGAGTGATGATCAGTCTAGTCACTGAGTGTGATCAAGTCAATTGTCAGTGCTCCATCTCTGAATAAGATTAGGTCGAGCATTGATCCAACCTTGTGGTCAATCCTCCTGATGTTAAGTTGGTGTTGTATGGTAACAAACCCATAAATGTAGTGGGTTTCATCGATGCTCATTTGGAGTTTCCAGGGGTGGTGGTTCCTTCAAAAATTAATTTTTGCAAAAGATGGTTTGTCCCTTTTGGGGTGGCCCCAACAAAGACATTTGGGCATAAAATTGGATCCAAATCACCTGCAACCAACATGTAAGTAGCAAACTCCCTTATTTAATGATTGTTTTTGTGCAGGAAGAAACGCCTTTTTGCACATAAACAATCATTGATGGCTTTCTATGTGTGTGGCAGAATGCAGCACACATAGAAAAAGCTAAAATGAGGAGAAATGAAAGTATTTCTCCTCATTGCACCATTCTAACGCCTGCTATTGCATGGCATTAGTTTTTGGCTCTGCATCAGATTTACAAATCCCTGAAAATCTGGGGCAGCGTTAAAAAGCAATGGGTGTTGCGATGGAACACCCACAGCAACACCCAGCGCATGCCCCTTTCACACAGCTACAGAAAGGGTACCATATTTATAAAGTGGGGTTATGCCACTTCTTGTGGCTTAACCCCTTGAGTGCCCATGACGAGATGGTCTCGTCATGGGCCGCGGTTGCGCTGTGCCCATGACGAGACTATCTCGTCATGAGCCCCGCCCGCTAATGAAACGCCCGGCACAGGGCGTGGAAAGGGCGGGGCACTCAAGGGGTTAATGCTACTTTGAACATATGGTGGCAGGTATTGTGTCACTAGAGCATCAAAAAATGGACATTTCGGTTTTGCAATCCCCTTGTAAATATACTGTTAGGTGTCCCTATCAAGTTGTCCTTGCACTTTACCAAAATACGTTGAAAAGTCACACACCGTACAACGGAATCCACATTAGAGTATGTAGGAGCCCAAAACCTTACATTTTAGAGAAAATGACAATGAGGAATTGCTAAGAAGATAATCAACTTTAAATATAGGTAGCAGTTCACAGAACATTGCACAAAGGTCTAACATGGAAAAAATCTCCTGACTCAAGTATAAACAGATAAGAACCTCATTACATGGTGAGATCCTAATAAAGCACCTGCAAGGAACAATACCTCAAGGACTACAAGTCAAGAATAATCCTGTCATTTTTGTTGATGTCCCAGAATACATTGGAGATTTCAGCCATATTGCCCTAAATGCTTGATAGATTGGATGTTTCTATCAATAAAAACAGCAGGGAAACTCAGTAAGAAGGAACTAGAATTAATTAAGGAACTGGAGGAAGCACTATTGAACAATGCAGCGATTGATGATGCAAGAGCACTCCTGAGTAAAAGAGAGAGAGAGAGATTGCCATCTTAAAGAGGAATACAGAAGACTTTAAAAGAGAAAAACATCAGAAGAACATCCCTAACTTAATTTCAGTAAAATGTACCCCTACCTTGACAAAGATTTCTACAAGCAGCCAGACAAAACACAAGCAGTGACTAAATTCCGAGGATGGAGTACGAGGAAATTCATCTCAATATCAGGCACATCGTTATACTCTTGCACCTCAAGGGACTCAGACCCATCGACAAGCATTGCCCAAAATCAACCAGGTCCATTATCGTTTTTAGTCACAGGCCAAGGAAGGGCCTGAGGGAGGAAGAGAGGCAGGAAGTGGTTCAATCAAAAGCAGCATGCAGGGGAAATAACAACCCAACAACAGACATACAGGTGGGGGTACCAGAATGAATTCTTATCTACAATCTCAGAAGGAGAGAACTGATCCAAGGCGAAACGAGAATACTAAATGAAGGGTTGTCCTTCGTCCCTACTATAAGACCTGACTTTATGCAAATCAGAATGGAAGCCCTCAAATTCTTGAAAAATGTGCCTAAAGGTTTTTTGTTGGACTACACCATAATGCAGGAGAAGAATTTTTCAGGATTGAAAAATCCTTTAAGCTTCCATCCACCTACCTTGAACATGCCTATAGAATTGCAAACTTTTGAAAAAACAGTCCTAAGAGATATCGATCGCATTGAATGGAAAGGGAAATACATAAAGTACAACCTGTCTAAAGCAGAACACGGAGCTCTAAAAAAGCTCAAATCCTGCCATGAGATAATAATAGACCAGCAGATAAAAGTTGTGCCATACTCATCATGGACAGGAGGAAATACATATAAGAGATAATGAGACAACTACAGAATGAAGAGCACTACAAGAAGATGCAAGAGGACCCTAAATCATTGATCACCAGATAGATTGTTAAGCTCATAAATAAATCATAAATAAAGGAAAGCATGATGGATAGATCTCCAAAAAAGAAGACTAACTGTACAACAATAATCCCCAAACACCAGCAATTTAAATCCTCGCACAAATTCACAAGGTCCCACTAATTCCACCAGGGAGACCGATCATCTCAGGAGTGAACTCTATCCTAGACCATCTTGCAAAGTAAATTGATATATTCCTCAAACCCTTGATAGCAGACATACCCAGTTATTTAAGGGATACCATGGATGCCATCAATGCCTTGGAAGGTATGGAATTTGATGAAATATCTAACACCTTTGCAACCTTAGACATCGAGTGCCTATTTTTTAACACCCCCCAAGAATGTGCCCTAGAAGTCATGGAGTATTTCCTTAACAAAAGTTAGTGACCATATGTAGTGCCACTGGAATACATCCTGGAACTAGTTCAAAGTTGCCTCAAATGCAACGTTTTCCAATTTAACAAGCAATTCTATCTACAGACTAAGAGAACCGTGATGGGATGTCCCTTCACACCAGAAATGGCAATAATGTTTATGCCCTATTTTTGGACAAATTGATCTATAATAATAATCCATTTAGAGAGCACATCCACACGCGAAAAAGATATATAGACAACGTGTTGATGATTTGGAAGGGCCCAGACAAAAAAATCAAGGACTTCACCAATTGGTTAAACACTAGAAGCCAAGATATCGAATTCTCAATGACAGGAAAATACACTTCCTTGATATAATAAACCTTGAAAGAGAACAACCCTAGTCAGTTCCTGGGGATGAGATGGAACTGCTCAAAGAGGTAGGACTATTTAATGAATGCAGGTAATGTACTTTTCAAATTGCAACAATGCAGTTACCCTAAAAAACTATTGAAGCAGGCAATGAAGCATGCGTGGTACACTCCAGGAGAGAGCCTTCTCCAACCTGGAAATAAAACCAGATGTGATGGTATGTGTGACCACCTTCTGTGGAGTAACCAGCTTGGTAAAGAACTGCATTAGAAAAACTAGGGAATTGTGGCCAGCCTACAACAATCCAAGGAATTACCAATGTTTGCACTCAAATGCAATGAAAACATCTGAGACAGATTCTCCAATCAAACACTACCTTAAAATTCAAGACCCCTACTCTAAGCTCTATACTGAACTTACCACCAATGAAATGAAACCACAGGTCTGGGAACTGCTCCACTTGTGACAGCACGATAGAGGGGGAAGAGTTCGCTTACGGACAAGAGAAGATCAGACACATAGAATTTACAAAGTGCAATACCAAGAACATAGTTTATTGTATCATGTGCTCATGTGAAAAAGCCTACAACACATATCGCTCAACATATGCTCAACATAAATCAAAACGTATCACTCAACATAAATCACGGATCCGTTGCATGACTTTGAATGCACCAATGGTCCAACATTATTATGTGAAAAAACACTCACTGATTGATGTCCGATGGACGGTATTAAGACATATCAAAGCCGTCTATCCAGAATTCACACTGCTAAGATTAGAAGAGCAGATCATAATACGTATGCGGACAACAGAGAATGGTCTGAATAAACTGTCAGACATAGGGAACTTCTTTGCACAGTAGGATATGTGCCTTTACCTTCACACATAACAGCTAGGGGTCACCTAGCCATACTTCCAGCATCTAATATTACTGTGGAAGGCAAGATTGAGTGACAATAGAAACACCACCATTTGGTCACAAGGACATAATTAACTGAAGGCAAACAGGATTTGTTAACCAATGTGACATGTTTAAATTGGTTTATATACTACATTACCTCAATGGTATTTATGCTACATAACCACAGGGGTATGTACATACATTCCCACTGCATAACCGAAAGATGTACTGTAGAAAGTATCAAACAGCAGATCCTTTGTATTTCCATATTTAATAATCATTAAGACTTGATGCTGAAACAGTTTGAGGTTTGCCCTGATTGTCACACTGTAAAGCTGATATCATGACACTGAATATTGTTTGCTGCACATGGTACCTTGTTCCCTATAAATTACTGCGGAGAAACGTAAGTATAAAAACTATGTGTAACCATGGAGGGAGTGTACATGAATGTATAAAAAAATGTACAGCAATTAGGTGAAATCATGTATGTAATTTTATTTGTTATTGTCACACAGTCATTGTAACTAGCCACGTCCCCAAAAAGTCTTCTTTCCCCCAAGAGTGATATTAAGCTCTTATACAATAGAAGCACCATTCAATAATGGGCAAGAAATTTGCTAAAGGTTCACGCGTGGCATGAACTAGGAGGATTAATACAATTAATGGGGACGCACGATTACTTGGTATGGACCGGAAATCACGAGCGACTCCGGTCCGTTTATTTATAGCCTTCTGGCCACGCCTGGCCAGAAGGTGATACAGTGTATGTGGATGGTTCTGGGTTGGGTGTCTGCACAGCGGCCAGAGACTAGACCACTACATCCCATCCCAAATCAGTTTAAACTAAAACAACATAAACTTAACACACATAGTCAGTGAGCCTCTGATTGGGCTTCGGGTGGGGTCTTAGATTGTAACGATGTCGCTAAATTTCACCTCTCGGGTTGGCTGCCTCTTCAATCACCGACTGCTCTTCGGTCCTGAGGTCCCTCAGACTTGCCGGAGCCACTACACTCATACTCGGGCCACCTGTGGCGCTCTGGCTTCCGCCTAGCGGCCCATCACCTCCGTCGGGTATCTCTTCTCCTCTTGGTCTTTCTACTTCTGGGTTAGGTAGTCTCTTGAACCAGGAAACGTTCCGAGAGATGACTTCTCCTTTTTTCTCAGCTGTCACAGCCGTGCCTTTCATGTCCTATATTAGCAACAGACCTGGCTCATAGGGTGTGCGGAACTTTCCTCCGCTTTGACGATTCCTTACAAGAACAACACACCCTGGTGTCATCGGTCGGACTTTTGCTCTTCTCTGCCTGCTCGCTCTCTTATTATTGGTTGTCCTCCTGGCTTGCACGCTTGCCGGGTCATAAGGTCCAGGTTCCCAGTTGGCTGCAACGGGGATGTTGTCTCACCTTTGCCCAGATAACATCAGTGACCACGGGGATCTTTCAGTGGTGCAATGTGGAGTGCTCCGGTATTCCCGCAGGAACCTCTGGAGAGCGACTTCTGGGTCATAGTGTTCAGCCACGGATATACGTAACACTTTGTTCAGCGTCCGCATGAATCTCTCTGCCTCTCCGTTAGCATGCAGCCACAGCGGTGTGATGCGATGATGTTTGATGCCTAGGCGCGCCAGAAAGTCCTTAAATTCGTGCCCTTGGAATGGGGGACCATTGTCTGTTTTGACAACCTGAGGGAGTCCAAATAGTGCAAATGTCTTATCCAGCATTGGTAGTAAGTGGTCGAATGCAGTCGATGGTAGAACTTCCACCACGGGATATTTTGTGTACCCATCTATCAGGACAGCGGTCACTCACCCGTCAGGGAAACTTCCAAAGTCGAGACTGACCCACGACCAGGGTGACAGTGCTGTCTCTTCTGTTATCACTGGAGCTGGGGCTCCCGGGCCTCCCGTAAGTTCACATGCCCGGCATCGGCGTACAAAGTCTTCTACAGTCTCCTCTAGGTTCGGGAAACACATTTTCTCCCTCAACCTTGCCTTCTTCCGTCTGGTGCCTTGGTGACCCTCATGGGCTAGAGCGGTCACCTGATCCTGGAGGGCCAGGGGTATGACAATGCGCGATCCTCTCAACACCACTCCGTCGGCTGCGGCGCTTAGATCTTCATGAACTCGCCACACCTTTCCGAGGCGGGCTCGGTCTGTTTCGGTCCATCCACTGACGTCGTGGAGGATCCCGGCCCATGAGTCTTTTCGTATTGCTTCCAGCACTTTCTTTGGGACTATGTCCGACTGGGTATGACTCTCAATCTCGGCCAGCGTTAGGGTTTGTGGGCACGCCCACTGTGTGACCATGCTGACAAAGGCCTCCGACAGTTGTTCTTGGTCGGAGATGTCCTCAGCGGCAACGGCTGGATGCCGTGATAGGAAGTCTGCTGGATTTTTGGCACCAGGCCTGTATACTAGGTCAAATTGATAGTGCTGGAGTTTAATCGCCCATCTTTCTATCCGTGGCGGTGGGTGGGGTACCGTTCCTTTGAATAGCACCACAAGTGGTTGGTGATCCGTTAGCACGCGGAATGGGTGTCCACTCAGATATAGATGAAAATGGTTACAGGCCCATTTGATGGCTAGCGCTTCCCGTTCGATCTGTGAATATCTTGTCTCTGTTGCAGTCAGTGACTTACTAGCGAATGCTAGTGGGACCCACGTCCCCGGGTTTGTTTCTTGGGACAGCAAAGCTCCTAGCCCTACAGGGCTGGTGTCTACTATTAGCTCAGTTGGTCGTTTCGTGTCGAAGTACGACATGGTCGTCTTTTCCAACAAAGCGGATTTCACCTTGCATAATGCCTCTTGTTCCTCCCGGCCCCACTCCCATATGCTGTCTTTCTTGGTCAGGCTTCGCAATGGCTCTGCAACTGTTGCAAGGTTAGGAATAAATCTCTCGCAGTATGTTGCCATACCTACCATGCTGTTGTGGGGGCTGGAGCCAGTTGGATTGCTTGTGATTTTCGGGGATCCACCTTAACACCCTCCTGACTAAAGACGTATCCAAAGAATTCAATAGTCTTTTTAAAGAACTGACACTTTTCTTTATGGAGAGTCACCCCCTGTTCTGCGAGGCATTGGAGAGAGGCCCTGAGTCGCCGGTGATGATCTTCTAACGCCACTGAGTGAATTAAGATGTCATCGCTGACATTTAATACTGCTTGGAGTCCAGACAGAACTTCCCTTACGGCATTTTGGAAAATCTCGGCAGCCGACGATATTCCAAAAAGTTAGTCTTTTATATCGTCTGAGCCATAGATGTGTCGAAAAGGTAGTTATATACCTGCTTTCCTCCGCCAACTTCAACTGGTGGTATCCTGCGTTGAGGTCTAGTTTAGAAAACCACCTGGACCCATTAAGATCAGCCAGGAAATCATCCACCATGGGTGTTAAGTGTCTTTCCCTTCGTATTGCCTGGTTGGGCATGCGCATATCTATGCAGAGTCTGATTTGTCCGGGCTGTTTCGGCTTCTCAGCAATGACCATAGGTGACACCCAGGGGGTTGGTCCAGTTACTTTCTCTATCACCCCTTGCTGTTCAAGTTTGATTAGCTCCTGCTCAACCAAAGGTCGGAGATGGAATGGGATGCGTCTGTGTCTCAAAGCCACGGGCTTTACTGACGTGTCGATGTGCAGTCGCACCAGAGGTCGTTTCATGCTCCCTAGCCCTTTGAATATTTGAGGGAACAGTTCTAGGATGTCTTCCATTTGCAGTACCCTTGCCGCATTCGCGAAGGTCACTAGGCGTAGATCTTCAGCGGTGTGACTTCCCACCAGGATATCCGCTTCTTTATCGACCACATGGAACGTGGTTGTTACCTCATGATTTTCTGACTTTACCTGCACAGTCATTTTACCTTTCAGCGGTAGAGGCGTTTGACTCCCATACATGAGAATTTTTACTTTGGATGGTGTGAGTTGAGGTCTTGGATGTAGCCTTTCGTAGTGATGGCTCCCCATCACGTTGACCGAGGCTCCGGTGTCAATGAGGGCCGTAACTGGGGACCCTGCGATCTCAATAGTGCATGTTGGTTGAGGGTGTCGCGTTCGCTTTAGATCACTTGCGAAGGATTTGAGGAGGCACTCTTCTTCTTCGTCCTTGGACGGGTCTTCGAGGTATGTTCTGTGTTGCGGTGATGCCTTCAGAGTTTGTGCCATGTCGTGTTCTTCAGCAAGAGGTGTCTTACTGCTTTCATCGGTGGTGGTCGTCCTGCACTTCCTCTGCCCCACATACCCCTTCGGCATACGCTGGAGAAGTGATTGGGAATCCCACACTTCGAGCAGGACTTTCCTCGGGCCGGGCACTCGCTTGGGGCGTGTTCCTCTTTGACGCAGTACCCACACTGCGACTGACACGGCTTCCTCGTGGGCCATCGCCCTCTATTACTACGCCCTGGGGTGTAAGCGGCGTCCACTCGTTCCGTTTTGACCGTCACCGCTTGACTCGCTGTGGGCATGAGCACCGCTTCCATCGCTGTGGACCGGACTTCGGACGGGTCATGTGACCTCACTAGTACCAGCATATCTTCTAGGGAAATCCTGGGTTGTCGAAGAATGAGCGTCTTTAACGTTTTGTTTCGGCAGCCCTGGATAAGTTGCGCGTGCACCTCTTTGACCGGATCATCTTCAGTGCATGTGATAGCCAACTCTCTCAAGCGTGCATGGAACGCGTCCATCGACTCTCCCTCTCTCTGACGGGCCTGTCGCAATTTAAACCGTTCATAATCGGGATTCAGTTGAGGGTCAAAGTGGGCATTGAGTGCCCTTACTGCTGCATCGTAATCTGTGGGGGGTCCAGTGTTGGGTAGGTGCGTAAATAAGTTATATATCTCGTCCCCTGCGAAATGCAGTAGCAAAGACCTCTTGACGGCGCCATCTGTCTCCCTGGTGGCGATGAAATAATTGTCCAGCCGGCCGACCCACACATTCCACCTTGGGGATGCAGTGGCGGGATCAATCAGTTCGCTAAACGGCGGTAGCGCGCCGACCTGAGAGGGTATGGGCGCTGCTGGTGCTGCCACTGCTGCTTGCTGTGGAGCTGCTGCTCCTGCTTGGTCTGTCATAGTTAGGCGTATTTATTGACCCCGCCTACCTGCTTCCTCATGGCTTCTGAGCTGTACGTCTTGATGCGCTTCTCCCCCGTCCGTAGTCACTGTTGCGTGCGCCTACTGGCTATTCCTGATTGGGTAGACCCCTTCCTATTGGCCCGCATGTGGTCTCCTTCTCTTCTTTTTTTTTTCCTTGTATGGTCTCTGGCAGGTCACTATTAATCCCCCTCTGCCACCACTCAGTGTTGTGTATGCAGACCTTAGTTAGTTCCAGGAGCTCAAACTGTGCTGTCCTGTGTGGTTATTTAGTATATGAGTCTTTAACCCCTCTTGCCAATGCTTGTTGAGTTCAGTGTGCCATGGGTTTTGCCAGTGCTTGATGCTGGGATGCTGATCCCACATACACATGAGCTTTGGGGACCGCCAGGAGTTGCTGCCAATCAGAAGAGCGTCCTCCGCTCTCTCATGGGAACCGGCTTTATTGAGCACACGGACTCTACCTTGGATCCAGCGCCGGCCTCAGCGTGCTTTTCCGTCACTGCGGGGGCCTCGCAATGCGCTGCACGGAGCGCCACAGCGGCGCCTCCAGGACCCATCGAGTCGCGGGCGCCCAACAGGAGGGGGTGGTGATGCTTTGTCCACCGGCGGACGATTCACCACGCGACAATCTCCTCCTCACGTTGCCCTGTGCACGGACACGCACCGGAGCAAATGGGAAACAGACGACACGGTGAGGGTTCCCTCATGTTCACGCCCTTCGTCGCCAGTGTTGAGGTTCACGCGTGGCATTAACTAGGAGGATTAATAAAATTAATGGGGATGCACGATTACTTGGTATGGACCGGAAGTCACAAGCGACTCCGGTCCGTTTATTTATAGCCTTCTGGTCACGCCTGGCCAGAAGGTAATACAGTGTATGTGGATGGTTCCGGGTTGGGGGTCTGCACAGCGGCCAGAGACTAGACCGCTACATCCTGCACATGTAACTAATACTGCAAGCCCCGTGATACAGTGCTGGCTGCACGTACACTTTCAGCTGCACTTCCGGGTTAGGACGCACTCGTAGATTGGACTCTGCTGCAGCTAGCACACACGAGATTGGCCACACCAGAAGTCGCTACCACCCGTGCTGAGGAAGTCCATCGTCCTACAAGAATGCTGCTGTTTAGCTGCTTCGCCTGCATGATACACTCTTTCTGACCATGTGCATGTCCCCCCACTAGTCAAAGGTGCGGAAGCCCACATGAGGTCACAAAGGAGCAGCGCTCCTCCCTGTCATTGGTCTATCTTGAGAAACACAGTAGGATGACCCCTTTAACTCTCTGTTAGAATAAGGTGCATGCATTCAGCACCACTTCTTTAAGTAAAGATTTTGGGAGCATTGTCTCTTTAATTCACAGAAAATCCAATCAACACCTCAAACATTGATACACAGAACTGGCCAATATACAGGAGGACACAAGCCCCCTCAGCATAAGTAAGACACCACACTTTATTTGCTTCAGCACTTTGGGTGCTGAGTCCTTCGTGTAATTTGTGAGTCTTACACCTTCTTCTCTTTGCCCCTTAGTTGTTCTAATCAAACAAAATGGGGAAGAAACCTTTGCGGATGATTGCTGCATTTCCCCTCATCATGTACCGGGTGATTCTTAGAGAATCGAGACACAATATGTGTTAGGTTTTGGTCCCGATGATAATTAACAAGATGTTGGTACACTTTTATGTCTCTTATGTTGTGTCCCTGAAAGCACACAGCCCTGAGGAGACTTTCGCTAAATCAATTGTCCCATTGGAAGGTCGAAATGCGTGGGCGTAGTAAACGTGGCCAGAGGGCACACATACCTGCATAAATACAAAAAAAACACTTTTCAAAAAAACTGAGAGGATCTATACCTCCTATTTTCTGGAACATTGGAGGGATATATGTGCCCCAACCACAAAGGGCTCTGCTATGTCTGTAGAAACAATATATCCCCAGTGATAGAAAATCAATATGCTTAATCTGATGATGAGCACCATATATGTTAGACTCTTTTGCTCATTGGACGATTTTGTATGTTGATCACAAAAGCACAAGGATATTTGTTGGACACTTATGATTGTCAAGGACTATAGACTATGGAATAAGTGCAGGTATATGCAATTATATGTTATGTGATTCATGTGAGTGTTTTCATCATTTTAGTTTGAAGTATCAGTTATGTGATGATATTTTGTATTGTCAGACGAATTTAAATTTTTGGACACACAAAACTAATTCACTGAAAAGAGTCTTTTGTGTGCAAAGGTTATTTTCTTTGTTTAAACCCATTGTACGTTACATATGTGTTGGTATGTCTTGATGTCAATGTTATGTAAGTATCATAGGTATAAAAGTGTGAGGATAAACATAAAGAAGGCTATAAAAAATACTCCAGTAGAAGTTGGTTGGAACAGGCACAGTAAACACACTTGACCTATAGAATTATTACTCAAATGTATTGTGTAGGGGCATTATTTTGCATACTAACAATCTAGGATCCCCTCCCCTATTACCTCCATAGGATTACTGAGAGCGCTTTACTGTGCTTGCATTTGAGTATACTCTTTATGGGCTAAGCACATTCGTGGACTGGACAACAAGTCGACTAAAGTGTTACATCATTGAAAGTGGACAATGTGGGCAAGGACCAGTGGTTTGGCCCCAAGTGCTGTTGATAGCAGTGCCACTGGAGATGTGGATGTTAGGACACAGAGGGCAAGGCAGCTGGCTGACATGTAATTGGCAATATCAGCAAAGATGACATACAGACAGACATTGAACGAGTTCTTGTTTTCTGGTACGAGAAGGAGGGAATTGTTGACGCCATGGTCAATTATTTAATGAGTCATAGGTTTGGCAACTATTTTTATTTCAGGGAGGTTACCAGGGATAGCCTTTATAGGAGTCTCTTTTGAGGGTATGAGCCAAGTGGAGGCAAGCTGGGTAGGGGGATTTTAAACAGACGGGCAGAAAACATAAGAAATTTCACGGGCCAGATGAAATCTGCATATGCATCCACCTGTCGAATGCCACCTTTTTAGAGCAATATTTTGGCGATGATCGTTATGGCTTTCCAAGAGACTGAGGTGGTCGAAAAAAGGAAATAGAGAGGCTTGATAAGAGAGGACATTGTAGTGTGAGGTGAGGAGATCAGATTATGGGTACAGAAGTGTAAGACTTATTAGAGGGCAGTGGGCAATAGCACAACACACAAGAAACTCTTTTTCTACTACGGGTGAAAAACATTTAACTTGTTTCCAGTATAGAATCTTAGCTGTTTGACATTCTAAAAAGGACACAAACCCTCACTCACACAAGGTGACATGCTTCATCATCAATTTATTTGGAGAACTTAGATCACACAGTAAAATAAAATGTTGCAGTAGCAACTGCAGGATAGCTCTGAAAGGCACCTTTAGTCGTGTCTCTCTTTCGTTTTATGTAACATAAACATGGGAATATTCTATAAGATAGAAATGTAACTGAGGCAATTGCCAAGGTAAGTAAACTTATGCGCCAACATAACATATAATTGTTGTTTTATGTTCTCAGAGACATTGATCATAATTTAAATGGTTAGGTTTAATTTTCTTCTGAAAACGACATTACATATATGAATAGACATTATTCAATCAACAATTTGAGAACTCTACTTTGATATATTTTCACAGCGCCTTTGTACATTTCATTTCCTTCACAGACGCACCTAAGATATTGATGAGTATGCAAACATTATGCAAGTATCAGATATAGTGTTAGTCTAGGTATACATTTATTTCGAATTGAACATCTACACAGGCATGGGATTAAACACACCTTTAGAAATACAGGCAGTATATGTGTTTAAATACTTTAGAGTATAATAAAGAAGAAATTATTGAATGAAAAGATGAACTGAGATATTCGGACTATTTGTCTTCATTAATATCCCAAATAAACTTTATTGGTAGATCCTTCATCTTCTCTTGATATATCTTGTCAAATCTTTCACTCTGCGCAACAGTCACATGGTTTTTCCAGTCACCAATGGTACCTGTAAAAAAATATAAAACAGAGACAATCACATGGAGATGTAGTGTCTCATTTTCACAACTTCACCTCAGGATCCTAATTGTCTCACACTTCAATTTATGTGTTATCATTGTATATAATTAAATTACATATGTTTTCGATATGATAAATTGGGATAGTCCCCATGTTGAGACAGTAGTAAGGAGTATATTAAAAATCTGGGTCAGATTTAGGGACACTTTAGATCACGGCAGACAGCCTGCTAGGAGGGGTGGAAAGCATGGCATCCACTGCCTTGGTGTAGGACAGTCCACTTTCTTTAGACAGTTCTATCTAATCTGTGCTGTGATGGGAGCTGCTATTCCTCCTGAGGCTTCCTTCACAGCACTGAAGGTTTTCTGAGCTAGAGCTATGCTTAAAGTTCCCAAACATTTTTGTTTAGAGAAAATAAACTCCTAAAGAGTGAGTTTTGCTTTTTCTAAGCAGAGAAATAGCCTAGACAGCCAGGAGTTTTGCGCCTGCAGTTTTGGGCCATTCTTCATTTCACAGGGAAAATGTGTGAAAGTCACCCTGCTTTAAATATGTTGGGGTGATTGTCACTGTCACCTGGCAAACTGTTGGGATCTGGAATTTTGGTGTGGGTGGGAGCTTGTGTGGGTTCCTGCCTGGAACGTGGAATGCGGGGGAGTCAGCAGTTGCTGCCTGGAGTTGGAGGACATCAGATGCAATAAACTTATTGGCAACTTACCTGTGTTCCACTTCCTTTCACAACTCCTTGGTACCCTGGCTGCAATTCAGAGGTTCACACCAAAGAAGCAAGCAAGTGGTTTGCAGGCATCAATCTAAATTGTTGACGAGAGTCATGAGTTCAGTCGGGCGGCATTGCCACTGATTTACAGCTGTGATCCCATTCTGCTAAACTCTAATAGGGCCCTTATTCTCCCAAAAAGCAAATCAGTTTAATGAAAAAATAAATTCTTCAGTCCAGAGAATTAGATTAAAGTTTTCACCTATTATGATCTAGTCCGTTCAATAGACTCGGAATCTCACAATAGTTTATGCAGCGAAAATGTTGTAATACAATAAACAAAAGATATGTACTTCCACATCTTATAAGAAATAAATGTGCAAAACACGACCAAACACAGTCTCCTGATGTTATGGGATTTTGTAAATTCACTAAAAACTTGCTGATTTATGACACATCTTGCAAATAGATTGTGGCAAAATGTTACTGTCAAGCAGCTGCTACAATTCCTGAGCATAGAGGTTCACCCATTTGATGTTTAGTCACCTAACAGTTGTCATATTGCAGCAAGCAAACGGCCTTCATTCATTCTAGGGGGAAAGTATTGCAGCAGTTGTGGACAGTTGACATTTCCAGATCATATTTCCTCCTCGTGGTCTCTTAAGTCTTACATCAATTCAACAATGAACAGGGCTGTCGCAAAGTGTAATGAGGTGTGTGTCAAAATGTAGTATGACACCCCCGTAATATTAATGATTACTTACTACCCACTTGTAGGCTTGTATGTTTCCACTCAGATTAAACTATTTCATTTTGTAGTGGTGCGTTCCAATGCATGTCTTATTCGGGTACATGATGTTCAGTAAACGGAATGATGCCAAGTTTATTTGCGATTAATAGAATAACCAATAGTGCTGATTAATTTCTATTTCCATGCTTAAATAAATTCCCCTTTGAATGTTAACAAATTAAATTTCACCACAGAGACACGGTTCCATGCCAGGACACTGCTCCATGAGGTTCTCAGTACTGTTGGGGTTTAAAAGTGTGAAAAGAATTATCGAGTAGAAATCAATTTTTCTTACAGTTGTGAAGACCAATCTTTGTGCACTGCACCAGATCAAGGACCCTTCTTCCCTCCATGCGAGTCCAAATTTGGATTCTCTAAAGTCTCAGATATTCAGTTTATTTTTCAAAGCACTCAATGGGATACTATTTGTTGGAACATAGTGGCAGATGTAGGAAGATTTAGTGATGCAGTGACCCATTGCAAACTGGTTTTCAACCGCTAAATTCGGATTTTCTTGTTCATGAGAGTCATTAAGTCTCAATTTTTCTCTCATGAAATGGTTTTGAACGTGAAGGCCAGATGGTGAATTTGCAGAACAGGAAAGGATTTTTAAGTTCAGGATTACCATTTTTGAACAAGCACAAGAGGACATATTCGATAGGTATAAACTTAGTAAAATTATTTTAGACTTACCTGCTGAGTGCAAACACTTTCTTGAAAGAAATACTGATAGAAGTAATGCCATACCTACTCATGTGCAAGTACTCTATTGGCTTTACCTGTTAGCTTCTGGCAGTTACCAAAGAGTAATTGCAGTGGCTGGTGGTATTTCACAAAGAGCTTTGTCAAAATGTTTTAGATATTTTTAGATGTAATATTAGGAAACAATAATATTAGTATATATTCCTAACAGACAGTAGGACTAACAGCAGACAAAATTACAAATCCATTGCCCATTTCCCACATGTGATTGGCAGTGTGGATAGAACACAAGTTGCAATATGCCCATCATCTGCATATGAGTATTCATATTGTAATCTTACTATTACTCTCTCTTTAAACATACGATTTGTGAGTGATGCATCCTGTATTATCACAGACACATATCAACACTGGGTGTACTATAAGAAATAGTAATTATAACAGGTGACAGTGCTTATGCTTTAGGGCCTTGGATTTTAACTTCATGTCTGAACCCAAGCCCTCAAAGTGAGCGACAATAGAACACTGCTCAAAAACAAACACGCATTCTAGTAGAGCGAACATTCGGACCTCTTAAAGGAAGATTTTGCTCTCTCCAGACAGTGGTTGGGGGACTGCATTTAAGACCTGAGACATTCTGTAAAAATAAGTGCAACCTATGCAATTTTGCATAATATAGCTACTAGAAAGGGCCTGCTCCCCCTCCCCCCCTTGATACAGACTTGGATTCCCATACAGAAGATCTAAACCCACTAACCTATCAACCACAAGATGCTTCAAGGTCTGCCTGATAAAGATTATGATGTGCAAACTTCACTACTCATTATTTTTAAGTTAAATCTTTAAAGAATAATTTGTATAAAATATAAGAAAACACTTTAGGTTTTGCAGAACATAAATTTAACCTTTATTCAGTCTTATAATAATTTACAAATAGGAAAATATTTAATGCTTTCTTCTCCCACTCTAAAAACTTTCCTTTTTGTGGTTGCAATATTATCAGTTCCAGAGACAACACTCCCTGCAGTTTGACTAGAAGTGTGCCTCACACATATGCCTTCAGAAACAGAGAGGCTAATGAGTCTTGAAGCCTCTTCACATTCCCCACCACCTAACTCACCAGCAGCAGCTATTTGTGTTGTTCGGGTGCTTTGTAAGGCACTGGTTTACTGCACAAGGTCACGGGTCACATCCCCATGACTTTCCCTAATCTCTATTTGCAGGTTAACCATGCACCTTGATAAAGTCAAAGTAGCACGTGCAAGATGGTTAACTGAGCTAGTAATCCCATCATTACCTGAAATAGATTGGTGACGTCTGCACCTACGTGAGACACTTTCTTGTTGCATGACAGACATAGGTGTGAAACTGCCTCTGTTAAGGTAATACATTTGTCAAAACCTTTTCTATGCTCATCACCAACTGTATTGGTGAGTTTATCTAAATTATCTTTGAAGGAATTAATGTTTTTGGTACTGTCAGCAAACTGTTTCCTAACAATTTTTATATTATTATTTTGTAGGTGCTGCATTGACAACATGGAGGCCTCTCAACCTCCAAGCAAATCTGAGGTTTCTGACTCATCATTCAGTTTAATACGACCAGAAGAACTTTGAGTCAAAGCACTGCAACTCTGCAGTAAAATTGTCCTGCTCATTTGCCTTTCCCTTAATGCAGGTTTTGGTATTTCCTTGGGTGTTGTAGGTTCCTCAGACTCTTCAGGATACTCTGAAAGTTTTGGAACTGGTGGTCTGCGTCTTGAAGGCAGAGGTGATCTCATTAGGCAACAAACTTCCAAGCCTCCATCGTCACCAGTTGTTGCGATAACTTTGCCAAACTTCTTCGATGACAAAATCACCAAGATAGAAGTCTCCCTGGACACACAGTGCAGTTTCCCCGACAATAAACCTCCCACTGGGTCAGAAGATACCTCACCCAAGCACCCCCTAAACCTATGGAAATCCTTCAATCCCATCTTGGAAGCAGAGGTCATCAAAATGATCTCCAGCTCTAAACCCTCAGCACACGCCCTGGATCCCAAACCTACCCAACTGGCTAAAAAGCTAAAACTCTCCCTAGCCCCGCTCTGGACCAAGATTATAAACAGCTCCCTAAGCACTGGAGTCATGCCTGACTGCCTCAAAATCAGCCAAGTCACGCCTCTACTCATAAAACCAGGTTCCGAATCAAACGATCTGAACAACTTCAGACCCGTCTCCAACCTCGCTCTCCTAGCAAATATCCGGGAAAGATGTGTTCTCCTCCAACTCACTCAACACCTGGACAACATCAACCTTCTTGACCCTCATCAATCGGGTTTCAGAAAAGGCTGCAGCACAGAGACAGCAATCCTAAATGTTATTGACGAAATGCACATATCTCTCAACACAGGCCAGTGCTGCCTTCTTATACTCCTAGACCTGTCGGCAGCCTTCGACACAGTCAACCACAAACTACTCATTAAGGCACTTCAAGAAAGGGTTGGAGCGGAAGAGGTGGTCTTACAGTGGTTCACCTCCTTTCTACAGAACCGCACCCAAAGAATAAAAATCAAAAACTGCTCAGCGGACCGTTGGCAGAGGTGTCCCCCAAGGATCAGTACTCTCGCCACAACTCTTCAACATCTATATGGAACCCCTTACCACCATTCTCAATAAAACCAACATTCCCTTCCACCTCTATGCAGACGATACCCTGATCTATCTGGAAACCTCCTCCATTGAAGACATTCGGAGACTGAATGACACACTTAGGCGAGTCCAACACTGGTTATCACACTATCACCTGAAACTAAACCAAGACAAGACGAAAATCCTCCTCATCTCCAACAAGGAGAAGAACTCCCATTTCACAGAATGGCTTAATGCCATTGATGCTCTCAACTATAACCCCACCCTAGCCGATTCAGTAAAATCACTGGGAATCACTCTGGACCCTAAATTAGACATGAGCAAACACATCAAGAAAACAGCAAAGAGCGCCTTCCTCAACATCAAACTACTCAACAAAATAAAACCCTTCATCCCGCAGAACGTCCTCAAACAAGCCACTCAATCCCTGGTGCCGTCAAGACTGGACTACGGAAGTGCAACCCTCACAGGAGCAACTAAATCACACCTAGCTCCCCTCAGACCAACCTTGAACGCAGCAGCCAGAATGGTCACAGGGGTAAAGAAATATGAATACACCTCACCGGCACTCGGAGAACTAAAATGGCTCCCAGTCGAAATGAGCGCCAACCTCAGAACCGCATGCCTCACGCACAAAGTGCCGCATACAGGGAAACCCGCCTACCTGGCCTCCAAACTCCAGAAGGCAGGTCAGACAAGAAACCTAAGGAGCACCAACACTCTACTCGTTATCCCTCCTAAAACTCGCAAACAAAAAAAATCATCTCAATCCTTCGCAGGTAGTGTGCCCAAAATCTGAAACTCCATCCCAGTACACATCAGGACTAATCCCTCCTACTTAAAATTCAAAACGCAGCTCAAAGACCTCCTCCTCAACAGATCTCTCCCGAAGGGTTAGCTACAACCTAACACCGAAGCCTGCCTACATCAGCACACTGTTACTTTGACATTAAGACCTCTAACTCACTCTACCCAGGACTACCTCATTGATACCCCACATCCGGAATCAAACCCCGGCAGGAGACAGGGTGCATTCTATGACGTGATCATGCGGAGCGACCTGAGACGCTGTACACACAACTGTGTTAACATCTCTAACAAGCGACTCGGTGCTTACAACAGTATCATACCTCACATCCCTGACCAAATCCTGTCAAGAGACATGATGCCTTCCATCACGACACCACTTAAAACGTCTTGAGACATTGCACATTCAACGGTGCTAACATACCTCACAAGTGACTCTGTGCTTGTTGCAAAGATATTACACAATATTAATGTATCTTATGATTGATAATGCTATAAGGCGCTCAGATACCTTCGGGTCTGGCTAGCGCTATATAAAACTCTTAAATAATAATAATAAATAAGGTGATGATGTAGTGGCTGGTTGCTCCTTACCTTCCTCTTCCTCTGAAAACATGGCTTTTTTCTCACTAACTCAATGTGGGTTTCATTTAGGGAACAAATACAGTAAGCAAAATTGAGTTGCTATGGATAAAATCAGCGTAGGGAGAAACACAGGGAGACATATATATGCAGGATTTACTGTATTTGAAGTCACTTAAAACATGTTGGACATATTAAACTGCATATGTACAATCACATGGACAGAAAGCACTGCATTACAATAACGGAAATATAACCGATAGGATAATGTGCACAAGTGCTCGTGAAAATAGTGACGGCGCAAGTGACACGTGAAGTGGTATATACAGCGGTGGTTTGGGGTGCAACGAGGAACAAAGTGGTAAGACAAGTATTATATATTCAAGACATCCAAGCAGTCAATGATAAACAAATTCCAAAAGACAGTAAATAGGATGTCCGTAACATGGGAAAACCAGAAGTTACGCTGTTGGAGTCGACAGCGTTTCGGCCTGTGGAAATCTAGGCCATCATCAGGACTGGTTACATACAATTTAATGCAGTGCTGAGGACGAGAGGAAACGTATCTCAAGATGGTGTGGACCATAGGAAAGATAGATGAGAGGTCAAGTCAAAAGGAAAGAAGACACTTATGTCTATGGTTGCTCGTGATGGTTCTAAAGCAAGGTAGTGACTTGCAGGAAGCGATGGATCTCATGCTTGCGGGTTCAGGGGTTAATTAAATGGTGACCCACGGTGGCAGTGAAGATGGGACTAGTAGAAGGCATGAATGTCAAGATTACAGGGCGAGGTCGGGTGTAAAGAGGAGGAAGATAATGGTTGAGGAGCCGTGAGGGGTTGTGACGGCGTATGAAAAGGAAACATTCACCGAGCATGGGGAGGAGAAAACGAGAGTGTGTGTGGGTCGCGGGGAGGAAGGAACGGGGGGTTGATCAAATTACTGCCAATGGAAGAACAGATCAAGGGAGCGTGTGGGGCAGCGTGACGCGATAATGTCTGGGTCGGTAACGCGTTCCAAATGAAGAAGACGGAAGTGAAAGAAGGCTGGGAGGCGGGCAGGCACAGGGGGAAGAGTGAGGAGCCGGGAGGCTGGGGCAAAGGGGGGCCGGGGGGAGAGGGGGGACACAAGAGAAAAGAATGCCAAACTAAAGGCTGAACTTACTATTGAGGCAAGCGGCAGCAAAGTCAAAATCATTCACTTTGACACTGGAGAGTTCACTTTAGTCTGTATGGAAAGATTTTCATTGATCATGAACTTTCATTTTAGTTGGTTGAACTCCACCCACCGAGCAATGTACCTATTTGTATCTTGAAAATGAGCATACGTTTTTGGAGTACCATCCAAATGGAAAAATAGTTGATTCATCAGCATAGTTATAGACGGCACAGCCTTTATCTAACTCTTTCACAATGAGATGCCTAATATATAAGTGGAATAAATGTGGAGACAATGAGGATTCTTGCGGGAACCCCACATTCCAGCTTATTTGTCTGAGATGTAAAAGACTCTAAAATGACCGATTGTGGACGTTCCTCGAGAAAAGATTTAATACAGTGACTGCACTGTAGGAAACTGTCTCTCTATATAGTGTAGTAAAATGAAGTACACTGTGCAGCGAGTCCATTGAGCCCCTGATTGGTTTACAGAGGCAAGAGAAGATAATAGTAACGCTCTATGTGTGCTAGTGTGGGTGAGCAGTTAGGCTTATCAGAGGGTAGTGCTAAGAATTGGTTGTACTCATAGAGGGAATAAATGAGACACACACTCAAGAATAAATCCGAAACCAATTTCCAAAAATATTATAGATTTTTATGTAATATTTCAGACCAATAACTTCATCATAGAATAAGTACTTTTTAAGTAATGAATTAGTAGCGTTCGCAAAATCAATCACATTTGTGCACAATTACGCACCATTGGAATAAATGGGGGAAAAGACAAAAATACATATACAATTATAGTCGACTTTCAAGGTTCATCTTTCAGATCTCAATAGTTAGCCAGGCCAGGTCAAATGTTTAACTAGCGTATTTTTAAAAGGCCCCGGATTCAGGCAAGAGCAGGGTGCTGAGGTTGTTGGTAGCTGGTGCACTACAGGGGGGCGAGCCACTTCAAAATACACTGAACAAAGGGACTTTAAGGTTAGTTTGAGGGAACAGGTTGCAAGGGCCTCAGGATCACCGGAGCACTGCTGGATCATCGTTATAGGGGTCCATCGGCCCACGTGCAGAGCAAATGTTATGTTATGTTATTTCCACTTGTACCATGCTCTGATACTACAAGAGTGTTCTGGCGCGAGCCTTGAGAGGAGGTACATGGTCAGCTTAGTTAAACAGGAAGGTTTTAAAAAAACTTTTTAACAGAGCAAGGTCCTGAATACTGCAAAGAGCAAGCAGAAGTGCATTCCATGCCAGAACTGCCTCCAAGCTTAGTGAGCTGCCACCCATCCTTTGTAGCCGGAACCGGGGAACCGTGGCCAGAAGTAGGTGCAAAGAACGGAGTGGTCTTGAAAGAATGTAAAAGGAAAAGTGGTTTTGGAGATAGCTTGGACCTAAAGCGTGAAGCGCATGATGGGCTATAACAAGGGATTTGAATTTCACCCTCTCCGCTGCAGGCAACCAATGGAGTGCTCTCAGATGATGTCTCACACTATTTCTAGCAGGAATATCAAGAAGGAGCCTGGCAGCCGCATTCTGGACTACCTGCAACCTATTTATTAGATAGCCTGGAATGCCAGCATACAGCTCATTCGCATAATCTATCCAAGATAGAATAAGGGCCCGGGTGACCATTTCCCTTGCAGTTCTAGGCAGGAGAGGAAGACATTTTCTGAGAGTTTTTAAAAGCCCGAAACACATACCGACCAGCTTCTTAATCTGCGTAGAAAAGGTGAGGTTCTCCTCAAACAATATCCCCATATTTGTTACGGGGAGGCCAGTCGACACTGGTGGGGCTGAGCCCGGCGACCAGAGTGATTCTCTAAAATTGGGGGGAAACTTCCCAAAGAGAAGAATTTCAGATTTTCCTTTGTTGCACTTGAGTTGTGCCGAGGACAACCAGTGAAAATCTGAAGTCAGGCATTTTTGGGCAGCATCGACAGAATCCTCGTTTTTACTGCAAGTGAACAGAAGCTGGGTGTCGTCGGTGATTTTAGCACCCAGATCCTCTGCCAATTGAATATGTCAGCCAGGCAGCATGCATCAAGATGTCCTCGTGGTCAGGAGCAGGCAACTTGGGAAGGCAATTTCAGGACAGCTGGAGCACTCATGAAGTGGGTCCAAGGGGTCTCAATGTTCCTCAAGAGGTGGGAGGATACACACAAACAACCAATAGCATTACATGATAGATGAATACTCTGCTGGGCTGAGTCAAAACATGCTTGACAAAGTCTCTAGCCAATGTCTAAAAAAGGCTGATTGAAGAAATCCAATGGTTGAAAGGAGAATAGCCAAAGACCAATCCCTGTATATAGTTACCATTAGGTCTCTGTGACATCTGTGCCATCAAAACCTACACCAAAAAAGGTGGATGAAGGCCAAATCCAAAAAACAGGATGGCCAAATTCAACCCATACCAAAAAAAATCTAGATGAAGTTTCTGCATAACTTAAGTAGTGCATCTTCCTGCCATCTGCAAATCTTAGTTAAATGTTTGGGTTAATATTTTGAAGGTTAGAAAGGTTTTTAACAGGTAGGCACTGGTTAAATGTGAGCTTAGAATTTGTAAATTCTTCCGTTTGGAGGTAAAAGCCTAATTCACAAAGTGAAACACTGTAAACTACAAGGATTCTGCCTTCTTGTATGACATGGCTGCTGTGATCTTTGATACATTAATGTTCTGCATACTATGGGACACAAATCTTGCATTTGTAGAACAAGTAGCCATCTATATAACTGTTGTCATGTATGATACATGTGTTTGGGGGTCAATTCACAAAGACATATAAATGTACTCCTGTAGTACTATCTCTTGTACTCATCATTTATTTTTAGGATTGCCCTCTTTTTTTTGGAAATTTCTTAGTGTTCTAGATCTTTCCCATTCTTTCCTTGGTGTACTCTTTTTTTACCATGTAGAGTTTGTTTTCTCTGTTTCCTCCTTTTAAAATCTCACTGTTTTCCTTTTGGAGGTCATAAGTGAATTGTTGACTGCACTTGCTTTCTTAGGATATTTTATTAGCAGTTAGAAACACTGCTCTTATAAAGTAACACTATATTTAGGATAATGAGTTGAGCTTCTAAGTTAAATATCTTGGTCAACCTTTCTAGCATGAGTTCCTCCTCTGAGGGCTCCTTATCTGAGTCTGAGTGGAGGGACTCAGCAACTCCTCAGAAGTGTTTTCATTATTAGGCTCATCTCCTTCAGATTACGACTAGATTAGAATGGTCTCTCTCATATTCTTCGAGCAGCCTTCTAAGTTTTAATTTATTAGCATGAGAGCCAGTTTTTATACCATAGCCTTACAGGGGGGCCTGCGCCTGCCATGGGACAGGTCCTTCTAAGGGGTCAGGTCAAGCTCCTGAACCTGGTTATTGGTATCACCCATTATTGATATTAAAGTTGGGACCTTTTTTATAAAGTTGAAAAAACGTAACACCTTTCTTTTGTCCTAACTACAGCAAGATTTTTTAAATTAAACAACTGGAAACAGTGACTTAATCAAGGCCCAACAGTTAATTTAAAAACTTTGAAAAATAGACCAATTGAAAAATACAACTGTCTGAAGGCCATTTTTTGGATTTATTTTTGTGGTCACTTATTGACAGAGTGGTATTAGCAAACGCAAAGTCGTAGACCCCACCACTGGTCCTCCTATGTAGGAAGATGGCTCCCTATATAGTGTGCTAAAATTAAATACACTGTGCAGAGAGTCCAAAATAGGTAATACTAATCCTCTATTTACGGTAGTGTGGGCGAGCAGTTAGGCTTATCAGAGGGTAGTGCTAAGTATTTGTTGTACTCACAGAGGCAATAAATGAGACACACTTTCAAGAATAAATCCAAGACCAATTTGCAAAAATAAATATTGATTATTATATAATTTTTAAGACCAAGAGCTTTGATATATAGTAAGTACTTTTAAAGTTAAGAATTCTTTAGAGTTAGCGAAATCAATCACATTTGTGTGCAATTACACACCATTAGACTCAATAGGGGAAAAGACAAAAATGCATGTAACATTAAACAGTCCACTTTCAAAGAGCTTGGTAGTTAGCAAGGCCAGGTCCAATGTTCCACTAGTGGATTCTCGAGAAAGAGCCTAGATTCGGCCATGAGAAGGGTGCTGAGGTTGTTGGTAGCTGGTGCGCTACGGGATAGGGGGCCACTTGAAAACACACTGTACAAAGGGACTTAAAGATAAGTCCGGGGTGGGCCACTCAAGGGAGCTGGCCACAAGGGCCTCAGGACCACAGGTTAGTGTGAGTTGCGATGGGATTGGACAGAATACGGAGAAGCCGTGAAGGAAGAGATTTACAAAGCTTAGTTGATTTAGAACTTAGAAAAAATAAAAATGATGTACTACGATCCACCTGAGAAGGAGAAAAAATGATGGTTTGGGAAAATTAAAGGCCTATTTAAGAAGGATAAGCCGATTGTGACTAGGGAAGGACAGATACTTCCTCCACCGAAATCGCCTGCATCTTTTATGGTAGCGAAATATGGTTATCATACATGTATCTGGTTGGAGAATTGGGCAAGGTATACAAAGAGGATGGAGTACTAGCGTTTCCAGAAAGTGGTTCGTTTAGTTTGGCTGTATTACCAAATCTAAGAGAAAAGATCATGAGGTTAGAACCGAAACGCAGACCTACCCAATTCGAGGCTTTGACTGAATGGGAAGAAGAGATGTATGAAAGGGAAAGGCATCGGAGTGGAAGAAGGTATAATTACATGTTTGGTAGACATTGTGGTCAAGAATGTCATGATGACAGAATGAGAAGATGGCAGAATGCAAATATGACTGATGGTATGTTTCCTCTGAGAATTGTTGAAGAGACGAGTGGCAGGAAATGTACAGAAAAGAGAAATAACACTGGGTCAGAAGGTTATAGATATGGAGTGAGTGAATCAGAAGATGAAGTGCTGGAAGACATGTTCTATAAATATCCACGCCCATATCAACCGATTTCCACGTTAATGACGTTGAGTGCACCGGTAAAAGAAACTGTAATGAATAAAAATTTGGAGCAAACGCCACCTAATTTGGGGAAACTTAATCCATTTAAAGATTCTGAAATGCCACTACCCGTTAGAACTGGAAATGAAAATTCAACCGAGTTAGCTAGACCTACATTGGAATTAACTGAGAAAATTAGAGACTTAACTAAGTATATGGAAGCAGTGACTGTACCTGTAACTATAGGGCCAGTGATGCCTGTCTTTGATAAACAGAAGGATAGTGAGCATTGTTTAACAGTTCCTTATAATTGTGGTAGGGAAAAACAGACAGAAAGAAGTGGTTCCGGAGGGAATGAATGGAAGAATATGGCAGGAACATCAGGGATATGTACTCCTAAAAATGTAACTGTAAATCAAAGTCCAGCGAGTAAGACACTTATGACAACAGAATCAGCAACTGAAACCCGCGCGAGAATAACGGATAAAATAAGAACCGAGACAACCCCTGTAGGTCCCACATCTGAAGAATTAAGTGATTGGTTAAGAAGTTTACAGAGAAAAGATACAGAACAACAACCTTTAGATGTAGCGAAATTAAAGGTAACGTTAGAAGAATTAATCGTAGGAACCATTCCAACTGAAAAATTAAAGCATATCAGGATGAGGAGCTAATGTTCCTCTGCAAAAGTATAACTTGGAGAGCGAGAACTTTGCATGAAAAATTAGAAGAGACAGCGAGTGAAATGGGAATTGATTTTGAGAAAATAAGGGTCATTGCAAAAACCATATAGGGTTGATTTTTCCGAAAAGGATATTGAAAACTTGAATACTGCAGGAAGGTTGACCCAAATTAAAGAACTGATTGCCTTGCTAAGGAGATGGGGTGATGTGGATTGGTGGAAAAGTAGATGGTTCTGAAAAAGAGAGGAAACTACAGATAAGGCTTTCTCAGCATTCCCGGTGAAAGAAAAAGAGCCAGTGGTAACAGAATGTCCCATGAGAGAAATCCCAGGAGGAGGTTATGTGCATGTCCCTTGGACTAGACAGGATATTTTGTCATTTACCAATGATTTCCCATGGTTATGAGAAAATCCAGTTGAATGGTACCGACAGGTAGAAAGGTTTGTCAAACTTTCAAAGGTGTTGTGGATAGATCTGCACGGTCTTTTTGATATAATTGTACCCACAGATTTATGGGCAACATGTAAAATTACAATAGATTGGCCAACGCAAGAGTATCCTAGGGATCCTAAGACGGGAGCCCCTGATCCGGAAGTAATGAAAAAATATGATCAGGTAATTACCTTTTTGAAAAATAAAGTACCTCCGAAAGAAACTGACTGGGTAACAATTGACAGAACTCCCCAAGAGGCTAAAGAATCTGTTAATGCATATTATGAGAGGTTATTGTTAGCTTTTAAGCGTTATAATGGAGATGAGAAATTAAGAGAAAAGGATCTGAGTCATTTTGTGTACAGATTTGTTTATGGTTTAAAGCCTGAGGTTAGTGAAATGATCAAACAACATACAGTAGATTGGCAGAATAAAAAGATAGATGAGGTGTTACGACATGCAAAATATGTTTGTGATGAAATTGAAGCCGAACAACGTAAACTGAAAGAAAAGGCAATGTGGGCACAGGTTAAGGTAGCTTAGCAACAAGAAGCCCAGTTGATCGAGCAAGCTAATGGTATGGGCCAAGCAAAACAAAATCCTAATATTGGAAAGGGAAAAGGACAGGTCAGCATAGTGGAAGCTAAAAAGAAGTGGCCATGTCATAATTGCGGAAAATTAGGGCATTGGAAATCCGAGTGTAAATTGCCACTGAGAGCTAATGGAGATAATTCATCATTGAATCCGCAGGTGCAGAAGGAGGTGAGTTGCCAACAGCCGCAACAGCAGCAGGTTGTTGCCCAACAGTGTCAGGTGCCTAAACCACCTTTTCCACAGCACGGAAATCCTCAGAGATACAGTAATGAGACAGGATTCTACACCGAGGAACAGGTAACAAAGCTACCACGCGCTAGTGCTGTTTCGCAGTATTGGCTGCAACGTGATGAGAGTGAGCCAGAGGAGAGTTATTGACAGTGCCTAGGAGAGGAAGAGGAGTGCATACTTGGCACAACTCTAGAGGTAGACCAGACAGGACCCTTTGTGGATGGAAAGGTGAATGAAGAGAACATTACTTTCCTAGTAGATACTGGTGCTACTCGTTCAACTGTTAGATCAGCTGACGTTAAAAATCTTCCTCTCTCTGGTGAAACAATCCAAGTAGTTGGGGTCTCAAATAAACAGATAAGAGCTTATCTTATGGATCCTGTAAAGGTTAAAATAGGGAAATTCACTGACATGCATCTATTTGTCGTGTGTGACACTAGCCCCGTAAATCTGCTAGGAAAAGATTTGTTGTGCAAAATGAATTGCACTATTTTCTGTACCCCTGATGGCATAGCTTTTGAAACTCCTGATGAAGACATACTGTATAGAATGACAATGGCAAACTTAGAACCTGAAATCACGGAGGCTTTTGTTGTATTTGATCCGAAAGAATTGCCTCAAGAGTTGAAGAAAACCGTAAAACCCGAAGTATGGGTTTTCACAGGAGAGGATATTGGATTGTTGAAAAGAGTAGATCCTGTGAAAATAATTGTAAAAGAAGGAGTAAATTACCCGAATATCCATCAGTATAAACTAACCCCAGAAATATTTTCAGGAGTGACGCCCGTAATTGACAGAATGATTGAACAAAGAATTCTGAGAGAGATTATGAGTAGTCCATGTAATTCTCCGATCATGGGTTTGAAAAAAACGAATGGGACTTTTAGGATTTGAGAAAAGTGAATAAAATTGTTTTTCCATGCTGTCCCATTGTACCGAACCCTTCGGTAATCCTATATCAGATTCCCCATGATGCAGAATAGTACTCAGTCATTGACTTGTGTCATGCTTTCTTTTCTATCCCATTGCACCCTGATAGCCAACAAATGTTTGCGTTCCGGTTCGGTGAGCGTATTTTGGCATAGTGGCATATCCCTCAAGGGTATACAGAAAGTCCATCAATATTTAATCAGATTCTAAAGAAGTACCTGGAAGATTTAAAAATGCCAGAAAGTTCAGTGCTTGTGCAGTATATCGATGACCTATTGGTGGCATCGAAGACGCGAGAGGCATGTGTGGTGGATATAGTTGCACTGTTAAATCATTTGGCTGATGGAGGACTCAAAGTATCCCCATCGAAATTACAGTTTTGTCAGAAAGAAGTACAATACTTAGGTCATAAGATTGAAAAGGGTCTGAGAAAGGTGACTGTGGACAAGATTAGAATAATACAAGGAATGAGAGCACCAATGACACAAAGAGAAGTCAGAATGTTTCTTGGGATGGTAGGATATTGTCGCCAGTGGATCAGCAGCTTCTCGCTGATTGCAAAACCACTGGTACGCTTAACAAAAAGTGATGTAAAAGATCCCCTTGAGCTGAATAAAGAAGAGATGAAAGCCTTTAGACAATTGAGAGACAGCTTGTGTGAAGCACCAGCTCTTGGAATGCCTGATTACGAAAAGGAATTTGAGCTCTATTGCAGTGAGAGAGATGGATGTGCACATTTTGTGTTGGTACAAAGGCATGGAAGATTGAGACGACCAATTGCCTATTTTTCAGCTGTGTTAGATCCCGTAGCTGTAGCTTTGCCTGGTTGTTTGAAAGCTGTGGCAGCCACGTGTAAAACTTTGGAACAAAGTGAAGGAATTGTGATGGGATATCCTGTGAGAGTGTTTGTGCCCCATGATGTGGCCATCTTTTTGACAAGGAGCAAGACTCAGTTCATGACGCATAGTCGTCTAACCAAATATGAAAAGGTAATTTTGGGTGCTACAAATGTCAGTCTTGTAAGGTGCACTAATGTGAACCCATCGACACTACTACCTGATGCTGTGAATGCGGAAGTGAAGGATGATGTTGATCACAACTGTTTGGAAGTGCTTGATTTTTGCACCAAACCGCGTCCAGACATAAAAGATGTGCCTCTGAAAGAGAGTGACTATGTGATGTTTGTGGATGGGTCAAGTTTGCGAACTGGAGAAGGGATTTTGAGTGCTGCATATGCTGTGTGTTTGCACTGATTAGAGCATGCAAGTTGGGAAAGAATTTGAGAGTCACTGTGGTTACTCACTAGGGGTGGGTGGAATTTGCGAAAGTGACTTTCGCAAATTATCGCGAAAATGTTAAAAATCTCCGCAAACACGCGGAAATATCGCGAAGATGCGGAAGTTTTTTTCCCGCCCGTTCGCGGTATTTTCTGCGTGGTCGCGGCTCGCCAACTTACCCATGCGGTTGCTCGCGGGCACGGCCATCTTGTTTTCACTCTTCTCGCGGTGCATGATCGCGAGAAGAAAGACGTGATCGTGCGACCAATGACATTACTGCGGGCGCGAACTGTCACGAGACAGTGCAAATGGCTACCAACAATCCAACATCTCGTGGAGAACGCGACCGGATCGGGAAAACTTGTCGGCGAACGCGGGATTCAGGTAAGGCGATCGCGCGCGCGCGAGAATGTATTATTTTACAGCGCGAGCAAAAAACAAATTATCGCTAAGCTGCGGAATGCGGAAATTTTGACATTTTCGCGCTCTCCGCGGAACGCGAAAATGTCAAATTATCGCAATTTCCACGAGCGGAACGGAAATTTAGCCCAGGCCTATTACTGACAGGGTTTGGAGTGGTGCATGACTTTGGGCAGATCTGGTCCCAAAGAGGTTTCTTGACGTGGAGTGGAACTCCAATCAGAAATGCAGAAATGGTTGGAAAATTACTTGAGGCGATACAGCTGCCTAAACAAATTGCAGTTATAAAATGTGCAGCACATACGCAGGGAACTGACTATGTGTCAGCCAGCAATGAGTTTGCTAATAACATAGCACAATATTGTGTGCAAAATCAAAATTCCTTGCACCGTAATAGGGAGATGGAAATGGAGTAATGTCCCTTGCTTTTTACTAACACTGTGAATACATGGGATGAAGTGAGGCAATTACAGGAAGAGGCAGGGAAAGAGGAAAAAAAACAGTGGATAAAAATTAGGATGTGCACCACGAGAGGCAGAGTTTGGGTTTACTGTGATGGAAGACCAGTAATGCCTGATAGCATGATCTCTACCATGGCACGGATGTACCATGGGCAGTCTCACATAGGTTGGGATGCCATGATTAGACTTTTTAAAAAGACCTGGTATAATGCGAAGTTTTGGCTTATAGCTGAGAGCCTTTGTCAGAGATGCCTTATATGCCAGCAATATAATCCAGGAAGAAAAACTGTGGTGAGTTTGGGAACCATAGAACGGGAGGTAGGTCCTTTCACTCGAATGCAGCTTGATTTCATTGAAATGCCCTCATGTAACAGGCTAAGATATGTACTGGTGATTGTCTGTCTGTTTTCACGTTGGGTGGAAGCTTACCCGACCAGAAGGAATGATGGAGTTACTGTAGCAAAACTCCTACTGAGAGAGTTCATTCCTAGGTTTGGTTTCCAAGTAACGATTGAGTCGGATAGAGGAATGCATTTCCAGAATGAAATTATAAAATTGATTTGTGAAGTATTGAATGTACAACAGAAACTGCATTGTGCCTACCGACCAGAAGCTTCTGGAGTGGTGGAGCAGATAAATGGCACCATAAAAACAGATTGGGAAAAATGTGTTTGGCCACAGGTCTAAAATGGCCCGATGTCTTGCCTCTGGTCCTCATGACAATTAGGTCAATTCCTGATAGGATCACTGGTCTGAGTCCCCATGAAATTATCATGGGCAGAGCAATGAGACATGTTTTCATTCCTGTCAACAAACTACTGCCTATATCTGATGATTTCGTCTTGGATTATTGCAAGGGATTGGCTGATATGGTACATTCTGTGTTTCATCAGGTTGGACCAGATGCGACCACTCTTGAAAAGAAGCCAGCTCATGACTTGAGTCCTGGAGATTGGGTACACATCACAGTACACAGAAGGAGAAATTGTCTGGTTCCACGCTGGGGGAAACCACGTCAGGTGATTCTGACCACAACGACTGCTGTGAAGTGTGCAAAGGTAAAGAATTGGATTCATGCCAGTCACACTTTTCGAGTCCCAAGTCCTGCAAATCGATCTGAAGAAGAGCATCAGGAAGCGTCAGATACCAGCTCTGAATCAGAATCAGAAGAAAAAAGAACAATGAGTAAAATTGTGGGGCAAGAGAATATACCACTAAGAAGGCGACTTGAAATTTCTGATACTAGTTCTGAATCAGAGACAGAACCAGTGGGAATACAGGAAAGAATAAATGAGAATACCGAAGAAACTGAACAAGTAATCTTTGGTAAGGGAGTCCTGAGTACAAGCACAAGAGAAATTCCACCCAAAATCATAGAAATAGAAGGTGAGGAATTAGATACAGAGAGTGAGGGTAAGATAATTGCAGAAGACCCACGAGGAGGTGTAGGGACAACAGACACCTAGGTAGAAAAAGGGACAGTTAGTCAGCAGGAAGATTGAGTGGAAGAAACACGAGGAGGGATAAATGTAGATAGTGAACCTGAGGTCCCGAGGATAAAATTCAAAGAAAGTAAAAGCTAGACTGATACAGAATCTGAAGAAAGTGAAGAAGAAAGCGAAGGGGGAAGAACTTTAAGGAAAAGAGCTTGGAAAACGGAGCGAGAAGGGAAAGGAACAAAATTAAAGAGGCCGTCAAAAGAAGAAAGATTGAGATACCGATTAACCAGAATAAAATCTTCTAATGCTGAACAAGTGAATGAAGTATCTAGTCAAGAGAAATCAGAAGACACTGATCAGAAACACTTGCAAGGAGCAAAGAGGATAAAGAAACCAAACCAGAAGTACAAGTCACCGGAATGGACATATGAGGCAATTCCTGATATACAAGAGGAAGCAGATAGCCAAGGAAGTCTAGGAGTGACTGTGCAGGAAGTGGTTGAAGAAGAAGAAGATTCGGAAATCCTGAGAGTTATCTTGCCTGATATCAGAGAAGAAACGGTTGATCAGGAAGTTCTGAACCAAGATTGTGAACTTAAAGACAGAGACGATTCATGCATGGATTGAAATGAAAAAGAAAGTCACAAGGAATTAAAACTCCGGACGAGACACATGACCAGAAAAGAACCAAGTAGGCAATCAAAGCCTTAGGTTTAGACAAAGGTAAATTGTAGAAGAAAAGAGGCGAAGTCAAAAGACACTGATCATTACCGAAATGGCAAACAGAGAAAATAGAAAACCTACATGTGGGTTTCTCTGAAAATGGTGTAAAATGTGTTTTTGTTGTACAGGATTACTAATGCTTGTCTGGATCATATTAGCAATAACAATTTCATTTAGGGTAACATTTGAAGATATAGAAAAACACACCGAAAACAGGACTAATAAGGGAAAGATTGATGAAAGTCATGTTACAAAACTGGTAGATAGAACAGAACTACACAAAGATAAGTCCATAAATGATTTTTCTAATAATGTTTTTTCAAGGTTGCTGTACGAGTATGTAAAGACTATAGAGGTTAGGGACTGCTACGTCTGCATGCAGTTACCTGCATCAGTATCAGAAGGTGTCACTTATCAACACCTTCCTTTAACATATGGGATAACATGTAGTGTCTTAACTAGTTTGTTTTATAAAACAGGAAAATTTGAATACTATTACACTGACGTAGATAATGTTTTCTCACAGATAACTGCAGATCCTGAACTAAACAAGGTGATTCCTGGTAGAACATTAGGTGAATTCTTTCTGCAAACAAGAGAGCTAACTTTAGAAGAAGTGTTTAAGAATAATCTTACTTGTAGTTTGAGAAAAGAAGAGAAAGCTTTCCTGGACATGGCAGAGGGAAGGAGAGTTAAGATGCAAAGGAAAGTGTCTGGGGAAAAGATGGAAACAACATTTTGGGATGTTGGAAAGGAAAATCATTTAAAGGGTGAAACAAATCCAGCAATGGCTTTAGATTGGCCCCAGAAAGGGAAATTGTGCATCAGTAGAGATAACACTGTCTATGATAATTATTTTGAAGGTGCAAGTGAATGCCATGACTTATATAAAATCATGGGAGGATGGGGATTTAAAGGAGGAAATGATCCGGTATTCCCTGGAATATATTATATCTGTGGGAACAGAGCTTATTATAGGTTACCAGGCCACTGGTATGGGGCATGTTACCTAGGCCTGGTCTTCCCAAAAATATTTCATGTGGGAAGGGGAGAGGACGGTTTGCACGAAATAGGTAGGTAACTAATACGTAGAAGGAGGGAGAGTTGGTCAGAAATTATAGGTGATAATTTTGGAGCACTGATACCAGCAGTTGGAATATCTCTGAATGCGCATAAAATTAGAAAATTGTCTACAGTTGTGGATCGTTTATCATCGAGCACAGCTGGAGGGTTCTTAATGGTGAATACCGAAATGGTTGCCATGAGAGCTATGATTATGCAAAATCAACTTGCCCTTGACATTATATTGGTCAAAGAAGGAGGAGTCTGTGGAATGCTGAAAGTGCAACATTGTTATACTTACATTCCCGACGAAAGTCAAAACCTAAAGAAATACATTAAGAATATAGCTGATGTGCATGAAGAAATTGTTCCACTGGAGGTTGAAAGTGTTTGGGAGAAACTTGGTAAACGTTTTTCTACTATTAAGAATTTATTAACAAAATTAGGTAGTTCTTTTGTGGGTAAAATACTGATACCTGTGACCTGTGTGATTATATTAGCGTTAATATTGAGATTAGGATGTGTGTGCATAAAAAGAAGAAAATTACAAAATAAGATAACAAGAGAAATTAAGAAAAGAAAAGAGAAAGAAATAAGAGAAAGAGAGATAGAAGATATAGAATTAGAAGAGTTGCAAGAAAATATGTATAAGAAAACAAAAGAGAATGATATGGGAAACACTGGGATGTAACCTAACAAATGCAAGGGAACTGAGTAACCATTTCCATAGAAAATGTTTGAAAATTTAAGTCATTAGTGGTGATGTTAAAAATCATCAAAGGGGGGATTGATGGAGCAGGTAAAACAACATTTTGTATACCTCCTCTATTTTGCATGAAATTAATTACGTAATCATTCTAAATATTAACTCGTACTAATTAGTTTGAAGTGAGACATTATTAACCAACCCTTACACCTTGATAAACACAAGATACACGTGGGACTAAAATGCTAATTGCATGGCAGAACAACTAAATTAATTAACTGTGGTACACAAACTAACTTTAGATCGTGGTGAAATAGAGAATTGCATGATTTATGTTGTTTTGTGATGATTTGTGCTTTCAGTACTGCAGAACGGTGAGTATTATTGCTTTAAATGTTGCTACAAGCCAGGAAAATACTAATATACATTGGGATTAGAATGGGATTAAACATTAGAAGCTTAATTTCTCTATTTTAATTACTGTTACGTCTGTTTTTGCTTAAGTTGGCATTCGGGCATACTAGGCCGCAGTATTTAAAATGGAGGTCCTGTGCAGCCGCCGTCTTGTGGGCTCGATGACTTCTGCACAGAATCGGAAGGCTCTGGAGATCTCCAAGTAACCTAAGCCCCTGCGACATCATGTTCCTTGTCAAGGATAGGAGCATGGAGGATTGCCAAGTGATGGACAGTGTGAACCACCAAGGGGACAATGGAAGACCTGTACAAGGATGCTTGCTAGTTATTACTTTCTGAACTTTTGCCTGTGAACCGAATCGATAAAATACATTTGGCGCCTTGCTATGCCAAGTCTCATGGAAAACCAGTTGGTGCTGGGAAACTTTTGAGAAATTGCAAGTTGACCCGGACTGGCCAATCGGAACAATTTCTACCCCTAAATTGTTGCATGTTTAGCTGAAGTAAGAGGGAAAAAGGGTATAAAAGACCCTCATCCGCCCAAGGGGGGGGGTTCACTGGGCTGATCGTCTATGGCGTCGGGTCTACGTTAAGCTGATATAGATTTCCATAGTTTACCTTGGGTTTCTTTGCTTGTCGGGAAGTTATTTCATCTGATGGTTTGATTATTGCTGTGGGTCGGACATTTTATCCCGGAGATAGTAGAAGAGACTTTGAATAATCCTCTGTGTGATCGGAGGGCGCCAACGTTTGATATTTGGCAAATATAAAACACATTCCTAAATCTATGTTTATTTACCAAAGGTTCGATTTTCTCCCTGGAATAAACCGAATTATGTTATAATCTGTAGTGCCTAAATGCTAATGCAGAGCAAATTATTATTAGATAAACAAATTTGTATTAATCAGAAATGAGTTTGTGATTCTTTAATTGAGTACCGAAATTAATCGAATGTTACCTAGGCTTTACTTGTGTTTTAGCTGGTTCTAAATCACCATCAACCCGTCCAACTAATTGGTCCGTCGACCAAGTGGTGGAGTGCCTTGATGTTAAGGTCAGAATTCTATAGGTGCAGATGTATATAATGTATATAATGTAAAGAAATTTAATCCTGAGAGGTAATAAAGTGCCCACATGTCCAGCGCTTTTTCTCCTGTGTACTCAAGTGAGACGAGTGCGTGTTGGTGTTATGGGCCCCACCAATTAATGAGTGTATGGATGAGTGGTGTGTGATGACGAGTCTGTAACATAGGGGAAATATGTAAATTTGCCCTTTCCGCTGGAGCACCATCAAAACTAAGTTCAGGTTCCAGGGATGCCACCTAACTCTAGGGGTGTTAAAGAGAGTGACAGGTAGTAGGCAATGGGCTACCTACCTTTAGGATGTCTACACTCTCCAAGTGATCATTTCCTGTGGGAAGGGGTACTAACCTGACCCTAAATGGATGATTCCATCACAAACCAAGATGGAGGGAAATGAAAAGTGAGGTCCACATTGCCTGCCGTTCCTTAGGGGTGACTGAATGAGGACCCACTTCCTAATTTACCTAATGTTCCTGCCTGTCCTCCCACCAATTGTGGAGCAGAACTGGGAGGTTGGCATTCCCCAGTACCTGCGGAAGCTTGGGTTGTCCTTCAAAGGTGGCACGGCGTTTGAAGCTTCCCACCCTGGAAGACCATTCCAGACTTGAGGCGGTGTGAAGCACCTCCGCCCAGAGCAGGCTTTGTTTCAGACCTCTGAGAGTGCAGGCTCTTACCCCATGAGATCAGAAACATGTCTGTGATGGCAGGCTGGTTATGACTACTCAGAGACCACACCAGTGCTTGGTAGATTTTCAGGGGGCCCTTTAAATTAGGATGAGATGTTTGGGACCATCATGGAGCTAGGAAATTTGTAATGACAAGTATCCAGCCCATGCACTCTGTATGGCTTCCCTCTGCACTCACAATATTCAAGAACGGACTGGATATTTTAGGGTCATATCTGCTCATGCAGATATGTCCACACATGTGATATAGTGCACCCTGCCCTAGGGCTATAGACCCTGCAGTAGGGGTGGTTTACCTATACCTCAGGCAGTGTCTATGGGCATGGCCAACAGGGCTATGTGCCATGTCGACTCTTTGGTTTTCTCTGCAGCATGACACCCAGACTCCAATGGCAGTTTGCATGGTCTTGGTGAGGGGTCCTTAGGGGGGCACAATTCGTGCTGCATCCCTCAATGACCTTCTTCAGTACCAATACCCTAGGTATCAGGGCTTATGAAGGAGACTGAAGTGGTGCCAATTGTGGTGGAGTTTTGAGAAAGAGATCTGGCACTGGGAACCTGGTTAGCAGGGTCCCAGTGCACTTACAGTTTAAAAATATAATCGGGCATCAAACAAAACTTGGGGGCTAACCATGTCAAAGGAGGCAATTTCCTTTATGAATCCCAAAAACCAAAGAGGATGAAACTAACCTTTCTTAGAGAGTCTTCATTGTCTAAGTGGAGCAACCTGGAAAGGCCGTGGGCATTGGCATGGTCAGTCCGAGGTCTGTGTTCCACCGCAAAGTCCATTCCCTGTTGGGATATGGACCCCCTTAACAGTTTGGGGGTTTCTCCTTTTATCTGCATGAGCCATCTAAGAAGTCTGTGGTAGGTTTCACAACGCAATGAGAACTAAACAGGTATAGTCTCAGCTTCTTCAGGGCCCAATCACAGCAAAGGCTTCCCTCTCCATGGCACTCCACTGCTGTTCTCTGGGGAGATGCCTCCTGCTCACAAAAGCAACAGGTTGGTGATGGCCATCATCATTGGTCTGGGATAGGTCTGCTCCTATCCCATGTTCAGAGACATCGGTCTACCCTATGAACTGCTTGGTACAATCTGGAGTTTTCAGAATGGGTGCTGAGCTCATTGTTTCCTTCAGTGTGTCAAAAGCCTTATGACATCTCATTGTCCAGTTAACCTTTTTGGGCATTTTCTTGGAGGTCAGTTCTGTGAGTGGGGTCACAATGGACCCATATCCCTGCACAAACCTTCTGCAGTACCCAGTCAAACCAAGGAAGGCCCTGACATGAGTCTGGTTTGGTTGGAGCTTCCCAGTCAAGAACGATCTACATTTTTACCTATAGGGGCTGAACGTGGCCTCCACCCACAAGGTGGCCCAAGTATACAGCCTTGTCCTGCGCTACCTGGAACTTGCTTTCCATGATAGTGAGGCCTTTACTCTGCAGAGTCTTCAGGACCTTCCCAAGGTGGATCAGTTGATCCTGCCAGGAAGGGCTAAAGACAACAATATCATCCAGATATGCTGCACTACAGGATTTTAATCCAGCAAGGACTTTATTCACCAACCTCTGGAAGGTGTCAGGTGCATTATTCAATCCAAAGGGCATCACAGTAAACTGGAAGTGCCCATCTGGGGCTGAGAAGGTTGACTTCTCCTGTCAATCAATCAATCAGGTGTTTGTTAACCGCGCCTACACACTCGTAAGGATCTCAAAGCGCTGGGGGTGGGGGGGTTCGCAGGCTCCAGTCCATCCAGGAGGGGTTCTGTCGAAGAGCCAGGTTTTGAGGTTTCTTGCGAATATGGGGAATGATGTTGTCTGTCTGAGGTGGAGCGGAAGGTCGTTACAGGCTTTGGCCGTGAGGAAGGAGAAGGAGTGGCCTCCCGATCTGGTCTTTCTGGTGCGGGAGACCACGGCATAGGAGAGCTGGGCTGATTATAGGGTCCATTGGGGTGCGTGGGTTCGGCTATTCAGGTATGCTGGTCCGGTGTTGTGGAGGGCCTTGTGGGCGTGGGTGAGCATCTTGAAGGTGACTCTAGTTTCGATGGGGAGCCAGTGTAGTGTGCACAGATGCTGGAAGATGTGGCAGTGTCTTGGCAGGTTGAGGACCAATCTTTGGGCGGCGGTTTGGGTGTTCTGTAGCTTGCGGGTGAGTTTTTGTTTATTCCGGTATAGAGTGCGTTGCCGCAGTCGAGTCTGCTGGTGACCAGGGTGTGAGTGACGGTCTTTCTGTATTCAAGGGGGACCCATCTGAAGGTCTTACGTAGGAGGCGGAGGGTGTGGAAGCAGGAGGATGAGACGGAGTTGATCTGGCGGTCTATTTTGAGCTTGGGTCCAGGATGATTCCCAGGTTGCATGCGTGGTCCGTGGGGGTGGGCGGCCTTCCAATGCCTTTGCTCCAGGCATCAGACCTATCTGCCAGTACCCTGATGTGAGATAAAAAATATTTGAATATTTGGCTGCCCCCAACCTGTCAATTAATTCATCAGCCCTAGGAATTGGATGGGCATCATTTTTTGGGACTGCACTGAGGCCCCTATAGTCCACACAAAACTCCATTTCTTTCTTTCCATGATGGGATTTAGCCTTGGGGACTAGCACATCTATGCCGGCCCAGGGGCTTTCTGAGGGTTCAATGACACCCAATTCCAGCATCTTGCTTATTTCAGCCTTGATGTCCTCCTTGCCATGGTCAGATTGCCTGTAGATTTTATTGTTGACAGGTATGCTGTCACTAGTGTCCACATCATGGGTACACCAGTTATTCAGACCAGGGACAGGGAGAAGAACTCAGCAAACTGATTAGGACTTGCCTGCAATCAGTCTGCTGTTGGTCAATGAGGGTGTCTGACAAGACCACTCCTTCAACTGATCCATCTTGAGGGTTGTGAGAGAGGAGGTCAGGGAGAGGTTCACTCTCTGCTTCCTGATACTTATTTGTGACAATGGTCATGTCAGGCCTCTTATTATAGGGCTTCAGGCGATTTACATGCATGACCCTCTTGGGGTTCCTACATGTGCCAAGGTCAACCAAATAGGTGGCATCTTCTTTTCTTTTAAGGATATGGTAGGGCCCAGTCCATTTGTCCTGGAGGGCCCTCGGAGCCACAGGCTCCAAAACCGACACCTTCTGCCGCGATCAGAACTCTACAATGGCAGCATTTTGGTCATACTAGGGCATCTGGAGCTCCTGGCGGGCCTCAAAGTTTTTGTTGGCTTCTTTCATGTACTCAGACATCCTGGAAAGCAGGCCAAGTACATAATCTACAATATTCTGCTTTGGTTCTTTGAGAGGTCTCCCCCATCCTTCACAAGACATAGTGGCCCGCTTACAGGGTGTCCAAACAGAAGCTCAAAGGGGAAAACCCTTCTCCCTTCCATGGCTCCTCTTTGTAAGCAAAAAGCAAGAATGGTAGTAAAACATCCAATCTCCTTCTGAGTTTTTCAAGGAGTTCACCAATCATACCTTTTAGGGTCTTATTAAACCTTTTAACAAGCCCATTTGTCTGCAGATGGTATGGGGTAGTGAACCTATAGGTCACTCCACAGTCCACATGCGCTTTAAGTATGCAGACATAAAGTTTGTAACTCTGTCTGATGCTACCTCCTTCCTCCTACCCTGGTGAAGATACCAAGGAGGGCCTTTGCTACTACAGGGGCAGTGGTGGTCCTAAGAGAAATTGCCTCAGGATACCTGGTGGCTTAATCCATGACCACCAGAATAAATCGATTTCCTGATGCTGTTTGAGGGTCAAGGGGGACCCACAATGTCAATTCCAACTCTCTCAAAGGGTACCCCAGCCATTGGAAGTGGAATTAAGAAGGTATTTAGGTAGTTACCTGTCTTGCCACTGGCTTGTCAGATGGCATAGGAGTTACAAAACTCCTTCATGTTCTGAGACATTCCTGGACAGTAGAAGTTGTTCACCAGCCTACTCCATGATTTTGGACTATCTAAGATGCCCAGCTAGGGGAAAGTCATGGGCCAATGTTAGGAGAAACTCACTACCACTTTCCTAGCGGCACCAGGTTTGGGGTCTCTGGCCTCAGTGTTTAGGAGTCCCTCCTCCTAATAGGCCCTGTGGGAACCACTGACAATTTGCTTTTCCTGATTAGCAGTTTGCACCCTGACTCTTTCAAGAGTGGTGTGCAGAGTCTCTGCCCCCTGGCACAGATCGTTCTTAGAGGGTCCCTCTATGCCCAAAAACTCTGCTGTGTAAGCCCCAAGCTCCTGGAGCTTACAAGTCTTCTCTATGAGGAGAGGGGACTTGATCTGGTGTCTGAATGTAAGCCAACTTCTTTCCCTTTCTCTTGGAAGGTAGGTCCATACTTTCAGGATCCAACACTTTTTTCACCATGGGTTCTACACTGTGCTCTGGTTTTACACATACCCATTCAGGTGCCCACCCCCCCGGGACACAGCTGTTTGCAATGGCTTTGCGGGAGATTCACCACCAAGACATAGCAAACTATGCTCACTTTCAGCAAGCAACAGCAGTGGAATGATCTCGCTTGCTGAAATTAAGAACAATTGCTTTGACAGAGAGGGAGATGAATGTTGGCAGCTCCCTCTGTATCAAAGCAATGCTGGCTTCTGCAGGGGTGGGGAGCTGGCAGGGACGATGGGAGCCTTGAGGCTCCCCCATGGTCCCTTGAGGTTCACTCTTGAAATGACCAGGCCCTGGGAGATGGGGTAGGGCCCGGGGTGGCGGGGCCATGCAGCCCCCCGCCCCATCTGTGAATGTCTGGGCCCCAGAGGATGGTGTCTACAGGGCAAAAAGCGACATTGGGAGGAGGGCTGAGCAAGCCCCCTTTCTCTAGTATTAATTATTTTTTTCAAAAAGCCAGGCCTTGGGGAGGGAATCCACGGAGCTGAAATCGGTTCGGGAGGGGAGCTGCTCAGCCCCCCCCTTAAATGTAAAAAAGAATGCCAGGCCCCGAGAGATGTGGTCCCTGGTGCCGAAATCGGCATGGCCCCCCTCCCTATTGAAAATAACCTGGCTACACGGATGGGATTCCTGGGTCGGCAATCGGCCCAGGGAAGGGGGCCGTGCAGCCCCCCTCCCGTTATAAATAAAAGTAAATCATCAGACTAGCAAGTCGCCGGAGGCACCGCCCCCTCGCTGCACTGCTCTGCAAATGAGCCTCCTGGCGGACAACTGGTTGGAGGATAAAGTCCCCTTGGCTGCAGAGGGTCCTTGGGGGGCCGAGTACCCCTGCTGGTGCCTCAAGAAAGACCCGCACAGCGGGATTGCTGAAAGGCTGATGGTGGCCAGGCCCCCTTTTTCCTCCACTCTGCAAACGCACCTCCCAGTGCTTGGGGCCCAACAAGCCCTCTTTTTACCTCAAGTAAGTCCCACACAGCAGGATTGCTGAGAGGTCTTCAGCAGCCACACCACTCTGCAAATGTGCCTCCTGGCATGCTGCTGGTAGGACGATGAAGTCCCCCGGGCTCCAAAGGGTCCTTGAGGGCCAACTAGCCCTCCTGTTACCCACACAAAGTCCAATGGAGTGCAACTGCAGAGAGGACTCTAAGGCTATGACCGTCTGCGCCCATCCACGACCCGACCACGGCCAGCGCCAGGAACCCTAGACCTCCCATTACCCATCGCTACGACACCACCACCCTCCTCGCACTCAACCCTGGAAGACTTAGAGAATGCCAACAGGCATTGCCAAACACGACCCACGGCCAGTTCTCCTGCCTCCACTGCCGCCAGACCCTCACCGCCACCCCGGCCTCCAACACCACCCACGCCAGCACCAGAGACACCCTAAAATGTATCCTCCCCAACGTACGCTCCGTACACAAACACGCCATGGAAATCTGGAACCTACTCGACTCTCTCTCGCCCGACATCGCCTTCTTCACAGAGACCCGGACCAACACATCCTCCGCCCCCGACATCAGCACCGCCATCCCAGATGGATACAAGATCCAGAGGAAAGACAGCCCCAACCATCCAGGAGGGGGCATCACCATCGCCCACAAGAGCACCCTCCGCCTCACCACCTCCAGCGAAACTTCTCCTCATCCGAACACCTGCACTTCCAGATCGAGACCACCCCCAAAGCCACACTCCAAGGAACCCTCATCTACAGACCCCCCGGCCCCCAAACACCCTTCACCACCACCATCACCGACTTTATCGCACCCCACGCCATCGCCTCAACAAACTACATACTCATTGGAGACCTGAACTTCCACCTCGACAACCCCAGTGACCCCGACTCCTCTATCCTTCGTGACAACCTCGCCAGCATCGGACTTAAACAACTCGTCAACACACCGACCCACAGAGCAGGACACACCCTCGACCCCATCTTCATGGCAGGCAGCAACATCCAATTCAGCCAAACAACGCAGCCGCCATGGACCGACCACCACTGCGTACACTTCGCCATCAACAAACCCAAGGCACCCAAACCAGCCCCACGCCCACCACGAAGGAACTGGAGCAAGGTTACCGATGAGAAATTTAACTCCACCCTCACTCGAGACAACCACACCTCGGCACCCGACACAAACGACGCAGTCAGAGAACTCCACACCTGGATGTCCAGCTGGGCAGACGAGCTTGCCCCGCTACGCAACCACGACAGACAACGCCCCAGGAAAGCAGCCTGGTTCAGGACAGAAGTCCTCGTCCTCGGTACCACCCCCCCTTCTGCATGGGACAGCACCTGGTGTCCGACCACCCTCGGACGCCCACCTACCCCTCAGACCACACCAAGAACCTCGGCATTGTACTTGACTCATCACTCACCATGAACCGGCAGGTCAATGCCGTCACCTCCAGCTGTTTCAACACCCTCGGCATCCTCTGCAAGACTTTCAAGCGGATCCCTCCTGAGTCAAGGAAGACAGTCACCCACGCACTCATCCCCAGCAGACTGGACTATGGAAACGCACTCTACGCCGGCATCAACAAGTCCCTACTCCGCAAACTCCAGACAATACAGTACACTGCCGCCAGACTCGTCCTCGGCATCCCCCGACACGAACACATCAGTCAACACCTACGAAGTCTCCACTGGCTCCCCGTGGAGAAAAGAGTCACTTTCAAAATCCTCACTCACTCACAAATGCCTACACAACAACGGACTCAAATACCTCAATGACAGAATCAACTTCCACGTACCCAAAAGAAACCTCAGATCTTCCAACCTCGCACTGGACAAAACCCCACGCATCCACAGAGCCAGAGCAGGTGGAAGATCCTTCTCTCACATTGAAGCCAAGACCTGGAATGAGCTACCGGCAGACATCAGATGCGCCCCCTCCCTGAACACCTTCAGGAAGACCCTCAAGTCCTGGCTCTTCGGATAAACAGATCTGAGGACCCCCAACCAGCACCCTGAGACCCTCACGGGTGAGTAGCATGCTTACAATTCCCTGATTGATTGATTGACTTTAAAAAAGCAAAGGTTGCAGGGATGTTATAGTTAGGAAATAGAATTTTTAAAATCTTAGAAATTCACTGGAAAAAAACAAAGGTTACAAAGCCATTATATGTAGGAAATGGAATTAAAAAAAACCTTAGAAATTCACTGAAAAAAACAAAAGTCACAAGGACATTATAGTTAGGCTCAGGTTTCACTCATACAAAACCAGTGACATTCAGCAGGTATAACTAGCTGAGCTAACTATAACTCACACCCCTGGAATGCACTGCGTATGATCTCACATATTACATCACTCATGACATGGTCAGTAATATCACTGATGACAACTCAAATGCCATCACTGATGACATAATCCTTAGAATCACTGATGTGCCCACTCACACCCCTGTTGAACCTTTCATACACCTACTCCCACTCCCTCACAACAATTCACAGACCCATACCAGTACTTACACACCCACTCACTGTTTCATAGATCTACACACACATCCACTTACTCACCCATACAGCCATTCATACACCCACTCACTCACCCATACAGCCACTGACATATCCACTCATTCACCCATAAAGCTACTCACACACTGAGTCATTTGCCCATAGAGCTAATCTCACACTGAGTCACTCCCCCATACTGTCACTCACACAGCCAATTACTCACCCATACAGATACAGACCCACTCACTTACTCATACAGATGTTAACACTTTTTCACTCACCTTTACATTTACTGACACAAGCACACACTCACCCATACAGCCACACTCACATACACTCAGTCATTCATACAGTCACTCACATACCCCATCACATATGCAGTTATTCACTTATATACCACTGGCATATCCACGTTGTTGGAAGGCGGACCCCGAGGAGTCGGCGAGACCACCAAGGGGGGCCCTCACACTGTACGAAGTAGCCGAGCGCTGCCGAGAAGTCTCCTGAGAGATCCTTCTCCTATCACGTACTAGCACAGTAACACCACCACACAGGACTCAAGGAGGTTGTCTCACGACAAGCAATTCTTTATCAGCAATAAAAAGGTTACGAGGTCAATATTTACACGAAGGGATCGAGGGATCCACCAAAAGTCTCAGTGTCTCTTTGGAAGGGTAAGGGTAGCGGGACAGTCTTTGGCAGTGGTGCGGTACGAGGGTACCTGGGGCCCAGTTCTTATCCTCAAGCTGGAGGACCTCCGGATCTCGGAGGGGTCGAGCCGCGACGGCGTCAGCAGGGCTCCGGCGTACAGTTCGTGGAGAGCCGCGATCCAATCAGCAGGGCTCTCAAGATGGTTTCTGCTCAGCTCGAGCCGCGACGTCGTCAGCAGGGCTCCGAGGGAGGTTTCAGCGAGGTTGGGCCGCAACAGCGTCAGCAGGGCTCCGATGTTCCAGGTGATTTCAAAGTGTTCACAAGAAGGAGCCGCGACGCAGTCAGCAGGGCTCGTGATGGTTCCGACAAGAGTTCTTCTCCGTAGGGTCAGCCGCGATTCAATCAGCAGGGCTCTCGACTCCGGGATACAACTGCCGATCTGTGGCGGGGTCGCCCCAGATATAGGTCTGGAGCCCTTTGATGTCCGGACCCAGGCGCCCGGGGGGGGCGGAGAGGCCGGGTGGAGGTGGCCAGACGCCCAGCAGGAGAGGCGCCAGGCCTAAGAGAGTTGCAGGGCGATCACACCTAGAGAGGGGAGGACAGTCCGGGGTCTCATCGATACTGTCCTCCGCCGGGCCGGGGGCGATGAATGGTTCCTGCGGCACCCCCTGGCCAGTTCGTGGTGCCTCGATGTCGGGGCTTCGCTGGGGTCGAGGCCGGGTTGCGCGGGGTCGCGCTGGCTGGTGCACAGAGTCACGTGGATGCCAACAAGATGGCGGAGCCACGAGGGGTATGCGGCCTCGTGCCGCTCTGGATGAAGGGCCTCGGTGCAGTTCAGAAGGGTGGCCCGTGAAGGCCGGGGCGGGGAACGGCCACAATCCATGGGGTTAAGGACCACGCCACGGGGCCGGGTCCAACAGGCGTCCCCCCCAGCCGAAGGCATGGAGAGTCACCCATCTCCTTGGGGATTCTCCTCGTCAAGGCGGAAGAAGCGGGACAGGCCGTCGGCGTTGGCGTGGTCATTGCCGGGCCGGTGTTCAACGTCAAAGTCCATCCCTTGTAGCGAGATGGACCACCGCAGCAGCTTGGGGTTCTCGCCCCGCATTTGCATTAACCACCGCAGGGGCCGGTGGTCGGTCTGCACCCGGAAGTGGGTACCAAAGAGGTAGGGCCGGAGCTTCTTGAGGGCCCACACTACAGCGAAGGCCTCCCGCTCAATGGTGCTCCATCGTTGCTCTCGGGGCAGTAGCCGTCGGCTGATGAAGGCCACTGGTCGGTCGAGCCCCTTTTCATCGGCTTGGGACAGGACGGCCCCGATCCCATACTCGGAGGCGTCCGTCTGCACCACGAACTCCTTATTGTAGTCAGGGGCCTGCAGCACCGGGGCAGTGCACATTGCGGTCTTTAGGGTGTCGAAGGCTGCTTGGCAGCGGGGTGTCCAGTGCACCTTCTTGGGCTGCTTTTTGGACGTCAGCTCTGTGAGGGGGCCAACAATGCTCCCATAGTCCCGGATAAACCGCCGGTAGTATCCGGTGAGACCCAGGAAGGCCCGGACAGCGGTCTGGGTAGTGGGGGGTTCCCAGGCCTGGATGGCATCTATTTTCGGCTGGAGAGGTGCCACCTGCCCGCTCCCCACTTGATGGCCCAGGTAGGTCACGGATCCGTGGCCGATCTGGCATTTGCTGGCCTTGATTGTGAGCCCGGCCCGCTGGAGGGCGGCCAGGACGGATTTAATGTGAAGGAGGTGCTCTGCCCAGTGGTTGCTGTACACGGCAATGTCATCTAGGTAGGCCGCGCTGAAGGCCTCAAGCCCGGCCAAAACCTTGTTCACCAGTCTTTGGAAAGTGGCCGGGGCGTTCTTCATTCCGAAGGGCATCACCCGAAAGTGGTAATGCCCATCCGGGGTCGAAAAGGCGGATCTTTCTTGGGCGCCGGGGGTGAGCTGGATTTGCCAGTACCCGGCGGTGAGGTCCAGCGTGCTCAAGTAGCGAGCGGCCCCTAGGCGGTCGATGAGTTCGTCGGCCCGGGGTATAGGGTGGGCGTCCGTCTTGGTCACTGCATTCAGGGCTCGGTAGTCCACGCAGAATCGTAACTCTGGGGGGTGGCCGGGAGCTGCGGCCTTTGGCACCAGGACGACAGGGCTGGCCCACGGGCTGTCGGAGGGTTCGATGACCCCCAGGGCCAGCATCTTCGTTACTTCGGCCTGGATGCAGGCCCGCACTCGGTCGGGTACCCGGTAGACTCTGTGTCGCACGGGGGGGCTCTCCCCGGTGTCGACGTCGTGGACGCACCAGTGGGTCACCCCCGGGGTGAGGGAGAAGAGGGCTGCGTAGTCCCGCAGCAGTTGCTGGCAGTCGTTGCGCTGTTCCGGAGTCAGGGAAGAGGCGAGTTGGACACCTTCGATCGATCCATCATGGACGTTGGACTGCAAGAGGTCGGGCAGGGGCTCGGAGTCGTCCTCGCCCCCCTCGTCGGTCGCCAGTAGCAGGCTCAGTTCGGTCCGGGCAAAGTGGGGTTTTGGTCTGTTAGCATGTAGGACCCGGAGGGGGTTCCGGGGGGACTCCAGGTCGACCAGGTAGGTGACGGGACTTTTCTTCTCCACTACCTTGAAGGGCCCAGTCCACTTGTCCTGGAGGGCGCCGGGTTCAACCGGGGCCATGACCCATACTTTCTGACCTGGCTCGAATTCTATGGTAGAAGAGTTCCGATCGTACCACCGCTTCATGTCCTCCTGGCTGGCCTCGAGGTTGGCTTCGGCCATGGCTCGGAACTTGCGGGTCTGGTTTCGGAGGGTCAGGAGGTATCGGTAGACGTCAGGAGGGGCGCCTTGGGGCTTCATCTCCCAGCCCTCCTTGACCAGGCTGAGCGGTCCGCGGACCGGGTGTCCATGCAATAGTTCAAACGGGCTGAACCCCAGGGACTTCTGCGGGACCTCCCGATAGGCAAACAGGAGGCACGGCAGCAGGACATCCCATCTCCGCCTGAGGGGCTCCTCCAGGCCCTGGATCATTCCCTTCAATGTTCTGTTGAACCGCTCAACCAGTCCGTTCCCCTGAGGGTGATAGGGGGTCGTGAACTTGTATGTGACCCCGCACTGCTGCCACAGGGACCGCATGTATCTTGAAATAAAGTTCGTGCCTCTGTCGCTCACTACTTCGCGGGGAAATCCCACTCGGGAGAAGATCCCCATTAAGGCCCGGCCTACCACGGGGGCCGTTATAGTTCTTAGCGGGACCGCCTCTGGGTACCTGGTGGCGTGGTCCACGAGGACCAGGATGAAGCGGTGGCCCAGGGCGGTCTGGGGGTCCAGGGGCCCCACGATATCGATTCCGACCCGTTCGAACGGGGTGCTGACTGCTGGAAAGGGCTGGAGGGGGGCCTTGACCCGACCCCCCGTCTTCCCGCTGGCTTGGCAGGTCTGGCAGGACCGGCAGTGGTTGTCCACGTCTCTCCGCATCCGGGGCCAGTAGAAGTGGGTCACCAGACGGCTGTACGTTTTGTCTTGCCCCAAGTGTCCGGCGAGGGGCACATCATGTGCTAGGTTGAGCAGGAACTCCCGGAAGCGGAGGGGGACCACCAACACTCGGCTGGCCCCGAGTTCTGCCACTTTTTTCTCACTGTATAGCAGGCCCTCGGCCCAGTAGACCCAGTGGGTGCCGGTCTGGTCCCCGTTGGTTTGGGCGGATGCTTGTTGGCGGACCCCTTCGAGAGTGGGGCAGGACTGCTGCTCTTGTTGGAACTGCTCCCGGGTGGGGCCCCCTTCGTGTCGCCATTGTGTCAGCTCTGGTAGGGCGCACGGGGAAGCCATCTCTTCGGGGGAGGATTCACTAGGCCCAGGGTCGGTGTCCGCCTCCTCCTCGCTGCTGGCGGGAGGAGGTGCGAGCCCCTCGGGCTGGGCGGCCCCGGAGGCCGAGGATGAGCGGGGGGCCCGGGCGGTCATGGACCGGGTGATGGCGCAGGCCCAGTCAGATAGTCCCAGCATTCGGAGGTGCTCTCGTCGCTCTACTTGAGCCCAGGGGGAACTCTCCAAGTCGTTCCCCAGAAGGCAGTCGACAGGGGCGTCGTCGCGTACCGTCACCTTCAGCAGGCCCGTCACCCCTCCCCACTCGAAGGGGACCAGGGCCATCTGGCACAGGCTTTCACTGTTGTCGGCCGTCCGGACGGGGCACAGCACATTCGGTAGAATCTGTTCAGGGGTCACCAGGTGGCAGCGGACAGCGGTGACACTGGCGCCGGTGTCACGAAGGGCTTCGGCCCGTTGTCCATTGACCGTGACCTGCTGCCGGTACTTCTGGGTGTTGCTTGGGATGGGGGTGCAGGGTACCATTTCTCGGCTACCCAGGCAGACCAGGGACATGGCTGCCGGCTCCCATTCAGTGGTCTCTCGGTCGAGGGTCTCCTCTTCCTCTTCTCCATCTCCCAGGGCGGCGGCCGCCAGCTGTCGGGGCGGGGGCCCGCCGGCCCCGTTTCTTCGGTTCAGGGGGCAGACCGGATCGCTGGCATAGTTTCCGGTTTGTTGGCAGCCGTAGCACGTTACTGGTGGCCGTGGTCCGGGTCTGGCCGGGGGCGCCCCCCTTCGGGCTAGGTTCGGGGAGAGTTGTTGCTGCGGTGGCCCTCGAGGGGGGCTCCTGGGGGCCCCGGCGGGAGGGTCTCGGTTCCTGTTCGGCCCTCCCCCTCCACCGCGCTGGCGGGGGGGTCCGGTGGGGTTCCTCTGGTACTCCCCCATTGAGTTCCGGGGGACCCGGGAGTTGACCCATCGATCGGCCTCGACGGCGAGTTTTCGCGGGTCGGTCATTTTGCTGTCGAGGAGGTGCTGTCTCAGTTCCACGAAGCAATTGTTGGAGAGATGCTCCCTCACGATGAGGTCGACCAGCTGCCCGTAGGTGGTTACTTTGCTCCCTTTGATCCACCCTTCTAGGGCCCGACTGAAAAAGTCCACATATTCCACCCATGTGGTACCCGGGATTTTCTTGCAGTCTCTGAACCGCTGGCGGTACATTTCCGCGGTTAGCCCGTAGCGGGTGAGCAGGGCCTCCTTCATGTGATCGTAGGAGGTCATCACCTCCTCCGGCAGCTGGAGCAGCGTGTCTCGACCCTCACTCAGGAACCGCCCCCACAGGCCCGCGCCCCAGTCTTTTCGGGGCACCCGATGAGAGGTCATGGCCACCTCGTAGGCCTTGAACCATTGTTGGATGTCGTCATTCTTGTAGTACTCCTTGACGACCTCTTTCGGGATATGTACCTTGGTCTCGGAGGGCGGTAGAGTGTCTCCATTACTGGGGGTGTTGGTCCCTCCGTTCTTGGCCTTGATTTCGAGCTCCTTGAGACTGCGCTCGTGCTCAAGGGTCAGTTTCTTTTCCTCCAACTCCCGGTGTCGTCTCTTCTCCTCGATCTCCTCTTGAAGCCGTAGCTGCTCTAGGGCCAGTTTCTTTTCTGCCAGCTGGAGTTCGCCGTCCAGCCTCAGTCGTGCGAGCTCTAGCTCGTGGTTCCGGACCTTCTCCCGCTCTCGTATTTCTTCTTCGGAGAGGCCGGTTTCTAGGCTCTTTCTTCCTCCGGTTGCCGGAGTCGGTGCGGTTGATGTGGTCTCAGTCAGGGGCAAGGGACCTTCTTCCTGGGAGGGGCCTGCCCCGGCCTTTAGCCATGACCTCAGAGCTTTCTGCATCTCCTCTTTGGTACCTAGGCCGGTGGTTGCAATGCCTTTGTCTTTGCAGAACTGTTTTAACTCTTTGTGCGTATATTCCTCCAGCCGTTCGGGCTGGAACTCCATTGTCGCGTTGTTTTCCTGGCTGCTCATGATACTGTTCGTTTGGATGGGTAGCTAGTGGGTACGGGCTGGTACGTACTGCGTTCGGCTCGGATCCCGTCGCTGGCCACCAAATGTTGGAAGGCGGACCCCGAGGAGTCGGCGAGACCACCAAGGGGGGCCCTCACACTGTACGAAGTAGCCGAGCGCTGCCGAGAAGTCTCCTAAGAGATCCTTCTCCTATCACGTACTAGCACAGTAACACCACCACACAGGACTCAAGGAGGTTGTCTCACGACAAGCAATTCTTTATCAGCAATAAAAAGGTTACGAGGTCAATATTTACACGAAGGGATCGAGGGATCCACCAAAAGTCTCAGTGTCTCTTTGGAAGGGTAAGGGTAGCGGGACAGTCTTTGGCAGTGGTGCGGTACGAGGGTACCTGGGGCCCAGTTCTTATCCTCAAGCTGGAGGACCTCCGGATCTCGGAGGGGTCGAGCCGCGACGGCGTCAGCAGGGCTCCGGCGTACAGTTCGTGGAGAGCCGCGATCCAATCAGCAGGGCTCTCAAGATGGTTTCTGCTCAGCTCGAGCCGCGACGTCGTCAGCAGGGCTCCGAGGGAGGTTTCAGCGAGGTTGGGCCGCGACAGCGTCAGCAGGGCTCCGATGTTCCAGGTGATTTCAAAGTGTTCACAAGAAGGAGCCGCGACGCAGTCAGCAGGGCTCGTGATGGTTCCGACAAGAGTTCTTCTCCGTAGGGTCAGCCGCGATTCAATCAGCAGGGCTCTCGACTCCGGGATACAACTGCCGATCTGTGGCGGGGTCGCCCCAGATATAGGTCTCGAGCCCTTTGATGTCCGGACCCAGGCGCCCGGGGGGGGCGGAGAGGCCGGGTGGAGGTGGCCAGACGCCCAGCAGGAGAGGCGCCAGGCCCAAGAGAGTTGCAGGGCGATCACACCTAGAGAGGGGAGGACAGTCGGGGGTCTCATCGATACTGTCCTCCGCCGGGGGCGATGAATGGTTCCTGCGGCACCCCCTGGCCAGTTCGTGGTGCCTCGATGTCGGGGCTTCGCTGGGGTCGAGGCCGGGTTGCGCGGGGTCGCGCTGGCTGGTGCACAGAGTCACGTGGATGCCAACAAGATGGCGGAGCCACGAGGGGTATGCGGCCTCGTGCCGCTCTGGATGAAGGGCCTCGGTGCAGTTCAGAAGGGTGGCCCATGAAGGCCGGGGCGGGGAACGGCCACAATCCATGGGGTTAAGGACCACGCCACGGGGCCGGGTCCAACACACGTACTCAACCACACAGCCAAACACACACTCACTCACCCATACAGCCCCTTACACATGCAGTAACTAACACATACATCCGCTGACTCACCCACTCACTCATCCATACAGGCAGTCACACATCCTCTCACCCAACCACAGAGACAGTCAAATGACCATACAGCTACACAGAAAACCAATCACTCATTCCATACAGCCAGTCACATACCCACTCACACACCCATACAGCCAATTAGACACCAACTGACAAACTGAAGCAGACATTCACACAATGAGTCACTAACCCATACATTCACTGAGGCACCTAATCACTCCCTTATACATTCAGTCATGCACCCACTGAATCATCCATACAGACACTCATACACCCACTGATTCACCAAAACACCTTGGTATATATATTTTACACTCATAAACATTTTTAAAAAACACAGTCAATATTAATTCATAATCTTTATTCCATTTTTTTAGATAAAATCATAAAAGACAGATCATTAAAAACAAAATACAAAATTTCAGTGTCACAATCGTTCATGTTTTAAACCCCCATCAAAGAACAAACAAGGAAAAAGCAAATAGAAGGAGAGTTTAACAGCTGTAGAAACAATAAGGCTGGCCTAACTTGAGAAAAGTTCAGCAGTATTATAATTGGGTGTATAAACCTATGTCGCAAGTTATTATATTTTGTACAGAGCATAACCACATGTAATGTGTCATTAACCAACTTGTTGTCACAGTTGCAAAGGGGCAGGTCTGAATACTTAAAACAACCACAATAAAAAGGGAATAAGTGGGGAAATAAATTTAATCTGAAATAGGTCAGCGATTGACGTTGGTAGCGAGACATATTCCCAGTCAAGTATGGTTCAATATTGCTAACTGTTTTTATCAATATTGCATGTCGCATAGAGTGTTTTGTTAATGTAACATCCTCATGTTCTGAAGTCAGCTTGTCCATAAAAGCATTTTTGACCCATTTGCCTTCAGCACAAGTTATGTTTGAGGTGTTAACAAACATATCTCGCCACCCTAGGGCCCGCAAATTGCATACCACATACACCAGCCAAGGTATCTGCAGGCACTTTTCTAGTTGCAGGCAGATCAGTCTACATAAACTCAGTTCCCCAGAGTTATAATGGACTGAGGCGGAGCCAGTCAATTAAAAAATCTTTATCTAATTCTTCATGAACAATTTTGTGAGGTATAATTTGACAAACTCCCAAAAGACTCCTTAAAATCTTATTTTCAGCAACTTGGGGAGGAGCCAGCTGGCTATAAAATTCCACTGCCTTAGCATACTAGGGGGATACATTTAGCCCTGTTCCAAAACCAATTGGCGTGAAAAATCTCCATGCTAAATATCGCCCTATTAAAAGATAGAACATTCTGAACTATGAGTTAGTGCCAATTAAGCTTAGAGTCCAATTGTATCCCCAAGTACTTAAACATATCTACCAGTCTAATATGTTAGCCATCTATTACATATTTTATAGTGTTCGTGTTTGATGGTCCAAACTTCATTACGTGTGATTATAAGTAAGTTGTCGACAGGTCAAGACTGTTCATAAAACTAATAAAAAGAGAAAGAGGCTTTTAGCAGTACGGGCCATTAAAACTGTATCGTCCGCATAGAGCAAGACAGGAATAGGATGACCTCCTACTCTTGGGACGTCAACACCCATAACTGTCAACGCTTGCTCTATGTTGTTAATATAAAAAATAAATAAAAAAGGAGCTAAAGTACAGCCCTGCCGCACCCCATTCCGAAATTCAAAGTGCTCAGTGCATTCCCCATTAGAACCAAACCTAACGCTGGTAGAAAGACCATTGTGCAAATCATGCAAAAAATTGATTAAAACTAAATCAACATCCATCTGGACCAAAGTTTAGAGCGATTAACTCTATCAAAAGCCGAGCTAAGGTCCATGAAGGTCAGATGGATGGGCCCCTTCTTGGCCTTGGTGTATTTACATGTTGATATCGGGTTCAAGGTCTGCTCCATTGTGCCCCAACCTGGGCGAAACCCATCCTGAAGGTCAGATAAAAAGCCTTGCTCCTCGGCCCACTTTGTAACGCGGTTTAATAAAATGCTACTGATAATTTTAACCTCCAAATCTGTAAGGGAAATGGGCCTAAAACAGGCCAGATCTGATCTGTTAGCCTTTTTAAAATCGGGAACTATTACTGATTGAGGCCAGGGTGAAGGAAAATTACTGGGAACAGCAGAATTTAAATACAGTGTCAAAAACGGGCCAACAGATCTATACGAGCTTTGTATAGGTCACCTGGTACTCCATCAGGCCCTGGTGCTTTATTTAAAGTCAACTGAGAGATGGCAGCTCTGACCTCTGACAGATCAAAAATTAAGTTATGCTCAGTCCGGAGGTCTTCTGTTAGCTCCGGCTCCATTTCTAGACTGTAAATGGCCTTAAATGGTCCACCCAGGCCTGAGACAAGATAGTACAGGTCTGATTGGTAAGGTGGACTTTACAAAAAAATAAAATACCTGATAACACCCCAGAAAGCAGAGATATTGCGCTGCTGGCTAGCCATTAATAGCTTATCGCAGGTCTCTTCTTTGATTTTGGCTTTACGTTCCTGACAGGCCATTTTAAGCGCTGCCCTGGCCTGCTAAACTTTTTCTTGGTAGCGGGGTTCGGCATGCAAAAGATGCCAGAGGTCCTTATGGGTTCTAGAGCACCGCTATCAAACCATCTTTCCGTACAAATGACCGATGAGGTGGTAGTTTTAAGGAGTGCGGATTTGATAAACCTACTGATATTAGAAAATGATGTCAAAATTCGATGTGGTGACTCTCCTTCAGACAAACAGGTGTGAAAATCAGAATGACATGAGGTGATCAAATTTTGGACTCAACTGAAGGAACAATGCTGGCCCACCTTACCCTTCGGCCCTGATCAACCAGTGTGATGGGCTCTTTATAAAGGGGTACTGATCTCAATGCTTTATTATTCCAATAAAATTATGCTATTACCGGGTTGAGATCACTCAGGTTGTGTTTTAAAACCTCAAAATCTGCAGTAAAAAAAAAAAGCAACCAGAAACAAAAATATAATCAATCACAGTACAATGCCCCCCCTTAGAAGTGGGTGTACTCTCCTCCAGATGATCCTGATTACTAACCATTAGATTCATCAAGTTAAGCTCAGAGATAAGGCTGTTTGCAACGTCCCCTTGGCGTGTATGTTTGAAATATGCCAGATTTTCAAATAACCTCTCAGAGTCTGAATCCTTGTTGTTTGAACAGAAGCAACATGGATGCAAATCAAAATCTCCATCAAACATATTCATAGTGAAAGGGGGTTCAGAGTAAAAGAACTCATCAATGAACGTTTTAAGACTGAGAATAGCATCTGTTTCATTTTTCAATGAATATTGGTGCCCAATATTGTTTTACACTTGGAATGTATAACCTCTACTTTACAATTATACTCTAGTTTAACTAGGGTTGTAAGGCCACCACAAGCCAGCCCACTAGAGGAGTGGGTAGCTAGGACTGAGTGCAAGGAAAAACCATCAAGATACAAGCAACCCTCAGTGCCCCACATTTCCTGTAAACAAACAAGGTTAAAATTCTTCAGCATACACAGCCAATCAACATCTGTGAGTTTACTCTGTACCCAAGCAATATTCCAACTAAGAACCCTAATAGAGTCTTGGGTCATAATAATAGGTTCCTGATTCGGAATAACATATTGCTGGATATCTGTGATGGAAATAGGGTCCTGCCAATCTGGATCATCAAGTTCACTCAGGGATAGAAAGCGATTACTTAAAGGTAAAGCAGTAGTGTTAGATAAAACATAAGAGTTTGTTGGCCCATTACAAGACTTTCCCAGTGGCAAATTCCAGTCTCTCGTGACTCCCCCACCAGGGTTTTAGGCGGGTAAATGAAGCCCAAAGGAAGAACAGTTATACGATCCATTAATATGCCTTTTAATCGTAGACCGCGGAAAATGTAACCTGCCCACACAGGGTTGTTAAAATTCACTATTATGCAATCACCCAGTGCCGTTTTCTGATTTTGGCCTATCCAGCCCATCCTGCGTACCATTAGGATTTCTTCTGCCAGCGTCTGCATGGGAGGATAAAAAGCATTTACCCTGGTTGCCAACCAGTGAACTATTGTATATCTAATTTGGTCAAAATGTTCCTCTGTACCCTTCCTCAAAGGAGGCATGTCCACCAACACGACAACGTAAGGCGTGGCCACCGGAGGCAGCTGGATAGTAATGTTGGAAGGGCAGTACACTAATGAGGCTTTTTGAGATGTGCTAGGTGTGGCCAAATCTAGATTGCTAGAGCTTCCCTGATGAATCAGTTGAACCATGCCAAGGTCTTGCTTCCCAGAATAAGCCTCCATTAAACATTACGGGCCAGATTGGTTATAAATACGAGTATACGAAGATGATTGTGATAAAAGTGTAGGTAGTGCCTGAGCCTGAACCTGGAAGGTTGCTCCAGCCCTTGAGTTATCAGTAACATCACAAGAGATGGTACTCAAACCTGTGTTTGATGAGTTGCTCTGAAAATCAGAAAGCCAACTATTTATGCTTGAGTGTAATGTCTTTACTGACCGCTTTTATGATTCCACCATTTGCTCAAGCATGGAAATATGGGTATCAAACGCCTTTAAGGCTGTGGCAAATCGTCATTTCCAGTTTTTTAAAGGACACCAAAAGGCTGTCTTCTGAAGTTTCCTTCCCACTGGCTATATGATTGCCCATTGCAGGTGTAAGTGAAGTCTTCCCAAGATCAGGTATAGCCCTCTTTGTTGATTTTGTAGCAACAAGCTGCCCCGGGACAGAGGTTTTGCGTCTGGCCTCTAATTTGCGTGTTTTCGCAGGACATTTCAACATAGAGTCCCTAGGTGTGGGCAGTGAATCCTGGGCAATTGAAGAGCCACCCAAAGTGTCTGTGGAGGTTGGGGGGCATGGAGGATGAACGGGCAATGATATTGTTAAGATTAACTGCTCCGTCGAAGTAACCATCTCTTGAAATGTAACTTGATGGCTCACAACCAGCTCTATATCAGCGCTGGTAATCTCCTCTGATAACACCGATACAGTTTGATAAAAAAAATACAGAATCAATGTGCTGGCTCTTGGCCTTTTATCACCTACATTAGTTGTTTTCGCTTTTCTCTTCCCCATATTCAGAATAAAAATGACACCAAGCTATGAGCAAACAAGCCAGTAACAGAAAAGTAGAGCACTATTAAAATACTGGAAGACAGCTACATGAGTGACCACTCACCATCAGCAGAATCAGCAAGATCTCTGAGGTCCAGGCACCAGAAGAAAGAAGGCTGGCCCAGCCCAGTCTCTTCCAGACTATGATGGGCCCGTCTTGGCTCAGTCCTTGCCCAGGCCGAGCCCACGTGCGCCAGCTCCGCGGGAGGACTCTAGCAGTTTATGGCGTTCTGGTGCCATTTCAATGCTCCGTCACACCAGGGGGCAGGACCGGAAAAGCAGCAGGCTGGTTGGAGGCTCCCATGCTGCGGGATGGCACTATGCAGTTTATGGCTCTCTGGAGCCGCGTCAATGCCACGTCACACCAGGGGGAAGGGCTGGAAAAGCATCAGGCTTGTTGGAGGCTCCCACGTCGTGGGGTGCCTCTACACAGGTTACGGTGCTCTGGTGCTGCATCAATCGCCGTCACATGAGGGGGCAGAGCCGGAAAAGAAGCAGGATCATTGGAGGCTTCCGCGCTGCTTGACGTCTCTACGCAGTTAATGGCTCTCCGGAGTATGTCAATGCCCTGTCACACCAGGGGGCAGGGCCAGAAAAGCAGCAGGCTCATTGGAGGTTACCGCACTGAGGAACGCCACTATGCAGTTTATGGCACTCTGGCGCTGTGTCAATGCCCCCCTACACACCAAGGGGCAGGGCCAGATAAGCAGCAGGCTCTTTGGAGGCACACAGTCACTCACAGTCACTCACAGTGACTGGATGATGTCCTCAGGGAAGTCATGTGAGATGTCAACGGTGATGTCTTCAGTGATGTCACTGATCATGTCATAAGTGATGTAATTTATGAGGTCATAAGCAGTGCCTTGTGGGTGCGCGAGTTATAGTTATCTTAGCTAGATATAACTGCTGAATTTCACTGGTTTGTGTGATTGAAACCTGAGCCTAACTATACCGTCCCTGTAAACCTTAGTTTTTTTTAGGTTAAAAAAAAAATACATATATATATATATATATGAATGTAAATTCGTCTCTAATGCTGCTGCCTTGGTTAGACGAAAGAACGGACCCAAAACTTCGGTGCCAATCACTGAGATTTTATTTTATATTACTCTGTACCAGTCCGCCATGACGCGTTTCAGCCCCCACTCGGGCCTTGATCACATGACACGTTGTAGTGGGGAATAGCAGTTTTTAAAGGGGAAACAACACCGGAAATGACCTTATCATGGACATTAAAGAGTTACTACATATCCATAGTTTCAATCTTATTGTATAAAATACAGAGATAATCGTGCGCAGATGTGGATGATTCACAATTCATACTCGTATTTACAAATAAATAGTTATATAAATATACTATGTACATATATACAACATAGAAAAATATTTATATACGATTTCATATCAAAAATAAATTCATGACATAAATAATATATATATATAAAAAAGTTTTCCTCTAATACATCCACTGCTACTGTTTAGATTTCCTAGTAGCAAAAATGAATCTGTACTTTCAACAAGTTTTAATTAAACGATTCCTTGCGCACTACGATAGTTTGTAATCTCTTAACCTGATTGCGCCCCAGTGGGCCAATTAGTCTTAGATTTCATTTCTATCTTGGTGACATCCTCTCAGTTCGTCCCCTAATATCTTGCTAACAACTCAAACGGATGTTAATGTATAAATACTTGTATTCCTATTTTATCAATAAAGGACAGGTAATTTCTACCCTCTCCAATCATTTGCCCCCCACTTTACACATTTGCAGAGACTGTCAGTCAATACCTTAACATTCAAGATTGGGATTTTTTTGTTACATACTTTTACAATTTTTTCTCATGTTTATATTTCCACACCTTATTAAAAAGATATACCTCTAATTATTTTCTATATTCACTTCATACTAATTTCATTAATTTCTCCTATTCCCCCTGTTGGGATTGTACCTCTATCTACTGTTTTCCATCTCCACATGGGAATGGAAAAGCAAAGGGAAAAGCGAGAAAATAACAAAAAAACCTCCTATTAAAAACATGTTGCTGCATGCTCCCTACGGGTACACACTATGAGCCCATACTGTGTCCCATCATAGAGTACAGGATGGGAGAGATTTAAAGTGGAAAATCAATATCATCGAGACTGTAGATGGTAATAGATACATACATTATCCTTATGGAGACTAGAGGCATGTGAAAAAGTCCTCACTAGAGTTAAGGCCATTCGGGTTCTTCGTATCTAACTCTATAATGTATCTAGTTTCAAGCATCCTAAGCTTAGCCTCCCGGTTGCCACCACGTTTCAGTGGTAAGACTGTATCAATGACATAGTATATATATACCTACTGGCGGTCACCAATAGGTAGTTATAGTTATGACCTAGTTTCCATAGGAAAAGCATTTTTTGTTTTGCCAATAACGTCTGCATCACATGACGAATCTCCACAAAATTTTCAGAATTAGTACGACTTTCTTTTCAGCTGCTGTGTTTAAAGTTTTGTGGTGACTTGTCAAGTGGGGCAGAGAAAAAGGGGAGTCCCAAAACACTTTTTTCCCGTGCAATTTCCCATGGGTGTATTAAGACACGACTACAGCCCATATCGCTGGACGGAATTGCACCAAATTTGGCAGAAAGGTAGCTTTTGGTCCAGAAAGTGACCTTTTTTGTTAGTTGGTGTAAATCAAATAGTGTGAAGAAAACCAAATGTGCATATCTAGGGATGTGGATCCTCCACTAATCAGATCTCGGCCAGAGGTCTGATTGGCTGCCTACACTTCAACCTGGAAGTCTTAGGACTCAGTAGGAATACCCTGACCCCCTAGGTCGTGTGGTGGGGTCCTGCAGATAGACAGTCAGGTTTTAAAAAAATAATTATTTTCAATTTTGCCACGAAATCGCAGGTGGATCTGCAAATTCACGACACAATTTAAAAAAAAAAAGCGCAGTCTTCTGCGCTTGGTTACAGTTTGGCTCCTGGGTTGGCCGGGTCCCAGGGACATGCAAAATATAAAATGAGGGAGGCTTGTGTTTTTTTTATGAACCGTGGAGATCACCCACTTCATACAGCGCCCCACAATTATGTAGCAAAGACACATGATCTCTGAACAAACACACAGAAGTGCCAAAAATTGATTGCAAATAATGAGTGTTTTGTCACACTCTGTGAAACATCTATTTCCATGGAGGTGAAGAGCCCAAATAAGACAGAGAAGACAGATGATATTTTGCCCATCTCTAATAAAACCTGGAAACACAAGACCTGGTGGTACTCGCGGAGGGGGCATCACATTGCTGACCCAGACTGGATCACATTGGGACGCTGCACCTGGGTGTAATAGCCGGTTCTGGGTGAGTTTTCTCCTGATAGTGACTGGGGTTGTCTTGTGTGCCGAACCCTCCGATGGGTAGATCTATCTTTACAGTTTGAATACTGGGAGTCACAGCTGAATACATCTTACATTTGCAGGCCGGTAACCTTTATTAAATGTATATCAGAGAGCCATCTGGGTGAAGATGAGGGAACATCTTGCTGAAAGGCCGAGCGCAGTCGCATGGAAAGGCCATGCTTCTCTCTCTCATTGTAAGGATGGTGATAATTCCTTGAAATGAGTCCTCAGTGCATGTTTGACATGGGTTTTATACTCAGCCACTTTCTTTTTCACCACAAAAGAAAAGAGGCGAGTGGGTGAACCTGACTGTGCCCAGCTCTAGCTCTAGGTCCAAATCCTGAATAGGGGAAGATATCTTGATGGGGCAATGTATGGAAAGCCCTTTAAACACGGCACCTAAGCACTGTTTAACCCGCTACCTCACTTGATTTCACATGATGCACTCCACAAGTCAAGGCCCACAGCTAGCACAGCCTGGGGCGACATGTGAGATTGGGGGTCAGTGTATTGTCACCTTCAACAAAAACAATCATGCACCCCTGACTTTCAGCGCACTCACGCGGCTAAAGGGTGGGCTCCTAGAGGCTTCGGCGTCCATGGAAGCACACGTGCCCACCCCCACTCTGATATGCACTCCAGGGTATTTTCTGCACTGTGTACTTTAGGGTGTCTTTGCAAGGTAATATTATGCTCCCCAGTTGTACACTTTAGCCACCAGTTTGCCAGAGCTGCACCTCCATTCAGTGACCGAAGTAGCCACGTTTTTTGTACGCATCATTGCACCCCAACACTGTAACAGATTACAAGGGAGAGAACAGCTGAGAATCCTGTGAGAACATGGTCCCTCTGCACTGTAAGGGGCTGTAAAAGAGCACTGTCTGCAGCCCCGTGCTAGCACGGTCTCTCCATGGTGTAATCTACTGCACCAAGGAGCACAGCCCAAAACCCTGTGCCGGCACCGGTCCCTCCACAGCTTAACTAATGGCATGGTTATATTCCTCTAATTAGCTTTTGGCCAGCACACATTTCTGCAGAGGATTCAGTTATCTGCATCCCTCTCCTGTCTTTGGGGTGTCTTCACTCTTTTATCAATACTCTATACTTCATCTCACCCTCTCTATCCCCTATTACAGTATTTGTTTCACTCAATGTCCCGTAGCTCTCCTTCAAGCAGTATTGTACTTTCTCTCATTATATCCCCTCCCTCCCCACAATTCACTTTAAAAAGTGTGTTTAAGGTATCCATCCATCCATCCATCCATCCATCCATCCATCCATCCATCCATCCATCCATCTATCTATCTATCTATCTATCTATCTATCTATCTATCTATCTATCTATCTATCTATCTATCTATCTATCTATCTATCTATCTATCTATCTATCTATCTATCTATCTATCTAATAATTTATCACACAGAACACAGATACACACAAACACGAGTTCAGACTAGTCAAATATAACCAGGCCAACCCTATTCTATCCCTCTTTTCAGATTTTCATTCTGAACACACATACACAGATGCGCACACAAAACGCACACATTCAAATTTGCTTACACACACAGTGAGGCACTTTTTTCAAACACAGACACATTCTCATTTTCACAGACATTCTCGAAAACTCTCTAACACAAATTTCACACGCACCTTCAAACCAGTAAAAGCAATAACTGACACAGCCTCTCACCCACAAGCACCCCCAAACACGACACTATTTCACACACTCACATTTTATCTTGCTTCTCTCATAGTCTCGCTCACACACATACACAATTACACTCTGACTGCCCTTGGTATTGGAAACCAGCAGAATAGCACCTTCTTGTGTGTGGTTTGCTCTCCCTCGGTATTATTGTATTTCACTGATATGTCTCTTAGAGCACTCAGGTTTTCTCCTCTATATTGGTCTCGTGGTGTTGTTTTCCTTTTTTGCACATCTCTTCCTCATTATATCTCAATCATTGCGCTGAGTCTCACTCAACTGAATGTAAAAGAAACGAGTATTTGCAATGCAATAGGTCTCGCATTATTGAAAGTTTTAGCTATTGGCGTTGCATTATTATTTTCAACGCCAATAGCTCAAACTTTCAGTAATGCGAGGCATATAGCATTGCGAATGCTTGTTGTCATTGTCCTAAATATTTTCTCAACTGCGTTTTGTAATGTTATGTCGTGTTACTTTTTTATCAAATTGTTTTTATTATGTTTTTATATCGCTTTTACTTTATGATTATTTTTGTATTTATTGCACGCTTTTATGACTAAAATTCTCAAATAAAGCAAATGAAATGTGAAATTTAAAAAAGTTTGTCCAAATTCTGGGGCATATTACCGAGACAGGCTATAAAATCATCACTGCTTTAGCGGCAGAAAACTGCCGCTAAAACGGCGATAATGGGCTTGATAATATGCTCTATGGAATTCCAATTGAAGCCCATGTTAGATGTGAAGGAAATCTAACATGGGCTTCAATTGGAATTCCATAGAGCATATTATCAAGCCCATTATCGCCGTTTTAGCGGCACCGCTAAGGCGGCAATAATTTTATCGCCTGTCTTGATAATATGCCCCTCTGTTCGTCCACGAGTGGTAAAAGTATCGAAAAGGTCAGTGAAGGTGGAAGCTGGACGCTGGTGGAGTAAGAGGAATGTGGTGTTGGTGGCGAGCTGTTTATTCAGATGAGAGGGAGCAGAGAAGTGATGGCTAAGGTTGTTGGTTCAGAGGGTGATGGTGCTGGTGTGAGTGGTCATTTTTGGACTACTTCAGATCTGTCTGGTGCAAGGAGAGATGTACGTGTTGCAGATGACAAGTCATTAAGTGGTCAAAATATGGGTTCTAACATCAGTGGAGGGTGATGTCAGTTCAGAAAGTGAGTTGCAAGACAATGGTGGTAATCAGTTATTTATAGATATCTGCACACATTCGCCTGGAACAATAGCGCGAGAGGGCTCTCCAGAGCTATGTTCTATTATTATTATGTTTTAGCTGGGTGCTCTGTTCTGACGAAGGCAGCGTTGGAAGCTGCTGGGAGCACGCCATAGGGAATACACACCCAGGCTTTTATGCTTCATATTTAACAGATAAAGCTGGAACTTTAAAAGCAGCTTGTGTCCAGAGACGTTCTCTGTTACTAGCACTTCACAACAGACCCAATCTATGTTGTACATTTTATCAACACATCGAAATGAAATGTTTTGCACTGATTTACACGATGTGAGCCGACGCCTAGATCATAACCTAGTTCTCCATAATTTGGGGGCATATCAACAACAACCGGCCATAATTATCGCTGAGCGCACATAGCGCTCGGATAATTATCGCCAGCTAGCGCCGATTTTTATCGCTGAGATAGCGTGCTATTAGCAACCCTTATCTCATCAGCGATAAAAATCCTAGCGCTAATTGGCTAACGTGAGATTATCGCTGGAAACCCAGCGATAATCTCACGTTAGCTAGTTGATAGGGACTCACAAACTTAGCCATGATATCCTCCTTCCATAGGATATCATGGCTAAGTCAGTCCTGAAGCAGGTGTTAGGAAAGTAGCGATAACAGGTGTTATCGCTACTTTTCCTGACGCTATGCTTCCTAGCGTGGGGCTTGATGATAGGAGAAATGTCGCTTAGCGACATTTCTCCTATCATGTCAGGTCAGGAACGCCCACTTTGCATCTCATTAGAGATGCAAAGCTGGGCGTTAGATATCCCCACGCAAAAGCAAGGTTTCACGCGTTAGCGTGACCTTGCTAATATAGCGATAAAATTATCGCCGCTTTTTGGCCAAAAACGGACACTAAAGCGGCGATAATTTTTTATCGCCCCTTTGTAAATATGCCCCCAAGTGTCGGCAGAGCTACCTACCTATTGGGAGGGACACATACCCTACCATGAAATCTCAGCTCACTTTGGCCTCGAGGTTTTAAAAGGACCTCAAACCTGGCTCGAGCTTTCAGTGGCTTGCTGACCTTTAGTTACACTTCCATAATATTAAATATGCATTTTCTAAAATTGCTCACATTTTAAAACTGGATAGCACAAAAGCTGATTTTCTCGATTTAGTCCTAAACTAATAATATGCTGGAAATATGGGCAGTGTTTAAAGGAACAGGAATTTGGAAGTGGCATTCGAACTGATCCCGTATGAGGCGGCACAAAGCCTACCTATCACCCCCAAATTCACGCACATCGCACACAAAAGATCCCTTGACTTGCGGAAGCATGCAGCACAAAAGTCAAGCAAATAAACGATCAGTCCACCGTCGCCACCAATATGATAGGCCTGTCCTACCAGACACGACCAGCAACAAGCAGAGGCCACTGTTATGTTGGGACTCAGGCCCACATGATGATGGATGAGTGACACAGACACATGTACATAGGGGGTAGCAACTGGCCGCGAGCACGTGCTCTCGGGCCCTTTTATTAGCAGGCTCCCGTCACTCGTGATGCCTGTGAGGGATGCGTGTGGGGGTGCCAGTGTGCCCACTCCCATAGGGGAGTGGCTACTAAATCAGTGCCTGTCGAGACACTAGAACATGTCTCGCAGGACACAACATTCCTCCAAAATTTTAATGAAAAGCAAAAGCTCTTGAGTTCAACCTGTAGGGATAAAACAACAACATAATATGCACCACAGGTTCCATCAGCTTCTCGGGTCAGGCATCCGGAAGCCAGCAGACAGGGACTGGTGACTCTGACTGTAGCAGGACGATCTCGGCGTGCACTCATCATTTAACCCGAGTGGGTCAGGACACGAACGCTTGCTTGGAGATGTCAGCTGCGCATTGGGAACGTGCCGGTGTAAGTATGTCCGTTAGTCCCAGGTGGCTTCCTTTCGCTGACATGGAGGATGGTATGTGGTGGATAACACCAGTTTATTGACTGGGTGCATCAGGATCATGGTGGGAGTCCATGGTGACAGTTCGCTGGATTATTTCTGGATCGCCTGAAGTCTCTACTAGGCTGTCTTGCTGTGTCTGGTGGCTTGTCGGTGGGGCAATGTCTCTTCCCGCTCTCCCGCCTGGGGAGACCCTTCGTCGGGCTTGCCACGGGACTGCTGGTACGCTGCGATGGGGCTGCCTGTGTGCCAGCTGGGAGCAACTGCAAACCACCAAGGAGCCAGTAGCCAGTTGCTCGCACAAACCTCAAGGGTGTATGGGTCTTGGTCAGGAAATGCTCTCGCTGTCGTAGTTCAGGTGCAGACCAGGTTAGCAGGGAGCCTCTGAGTTTTCTTGCTGGCTAGTTTGGCAATATTGTGGGACTCCACTCCATGTGTATTCGAGATGGTGTCGATAGACGCACATGATGAGGACTGGCATGGTAGCATTGCCAGCCATGTGGTGAATCTGGACGATGGCGGGTGACGACTTGCCTTGAGGGATGCAGGCGTCTAGTCTGGAGTCAATCACCCGAGGCAGGGAGTTGCCAGGTACCTCCGTGTTCTCTGGGGAGGCCCATGCATTCATGTACTTGTGCTTCTTGGGCTGTTGGGACTTTGATGACGGAGGCGTGATGAACACGCTGACGAACGTAAGGCTTGAGACTCGGTTCTCGGTTCACGCAGGCTGTGCGGCTTACTCTCGGACTCCCGCTGTGCAGCTGCCAGTTCCTTCTCGGGTTATCATCCTCTTCCCTTGCTTTCGCTGTGTCAGGACTCACTCCTGTTGTAGCTTGGGTTCTCTTCATCGTCCGGCGCTGCCAATCATGACTTCCCCTTCTGACCTCAATTGATTGTCCGATTCTTGGTGCGAACCCTCCAGTCATACTTCCACGTTTCTTGCTGAGTGCGGTGTCAGCCACATGGCACTGATGATGTAGCTGCCATTGGGCCTGGATGACAGGTGGCGATGATTAACTAGGAGAGGAGGTTTCTGGATGGACGTTGTAGCCACGTGACTGCCTCTTCTGAGTCTTCTCTTGCTTCACTGGCATTTGCGTCCAGAGGCAGGGATGCCGTTCGACTCCAACTGTCGACACTTTGGGCTGGACGGTCTCACTGTGAAGCGACGGGAGCAACGCGGTTTGCGCTGGTTCGCGGCTTACGTGTGGTTCTCCCTTGGTGCTTTGCCAGGGCCGTCGGTCCGCTTTGGTGGGTGTCTGGTGTCTTTGGAGGTGTTCTTGGCATGTGGTGCTACGAGACCTCGTGCTTCTCCTCTCGTTGTCTTTGACGCTCCTGTGTTTGTCCAGTTTTTTCGGGTGACACAATTTCCACTCTTCTTCTGTTTCTCCTCCGGGTGCAGTGACATGCACCCTGTTCTAACGAGGCCGTCGGGGCCTCTTAACTTCAATGGTCTCCGGACCATACAGGCGAACCTTCAGTCCCTCTTCTCAGCTGCATGGCAAGCAGCCACCCATCTTGGGTGCTCCTTCTTCAGGCAGCTTCTTGCGCACCAACTCCGGGTGTTCCCTCTCCAGGGAATGGCTTCCACGTGCAGGGGTGAGCTATGGCGTCTTGACGCTCCTACTCCGGGTGTTCCCTCTCCAGGGAATGGCTTCCACGGGCAGTCGAGCGCTGTGGTGGCGGCTGGCCACTTGTGGTGTATGACTCACCTCTCATCTGCCTTGGGTCACTGACGACTCCTGCTTGAGGCAGTGCGAGGGAGGACACTGTGTTGCATTTGGCTCCTTCTGGGCTCCGTTGCTGTAGCTGCTGTGGAGATGTAGAGATCTCCCTGCTGATTCCAACAGTGCTTCTTGTCTTTTCTTTGGAGAAGCCTCTTTCTCCCCTGGGCATTTACTCATGCTGGCACGTTTCTGGGTGCATTTTGTCACGCACCTCGGACTGCGCATGCGTCATCTTTTCTTGGAGCGCCCTCTTCTGCCACCTGGCGTGCCTGCTGGTCCTCTTTGCGGTGGTAATCCTTCACCGCCAGGGGTTTGTAGCGCTCTCTTCTCAATTGCTGTGGTGTTGGGCAGCCACTGGTGGTGCACGCTCTGCACCAGTTTTTCTTGTGTGACTGGGTAGGGACAGCTGGCTGAAAGCTTTGTGCTTCCTGAGTCTCCTTGTGGCTTAATAGTCTCACCCCTCCAATGCAACAGACATGAGTTGGTGCCCTGTCAGACAGTGCTGGGGCTACTATGTATTGTCTGCTGGCGCAGTGCGTGCCCACTTTTCTCTAGTGGTGGTGTGCGTTCGCATCTTGGGGGCGTGCAGCGCTGTCCTCTTGCAGGGATGTTGCTTGTCCACCTGCGGCCTCTTTTCTCTGGCCAGCCTACATGCAGTGCTAAACCTTTATTTGACTTGCTTCTGTGGTGAAGTTCTGGCAGCGCTTGACACTGTGCATAGTCATTTTTCGGGTGACTGTCGGCCATCAGGCTCTCTGAGACACAGAATCTTTATGGCTGCGGTGGCTGACCATCACTGAGAGCCATACCATGCTCTTATTGCTTCTAACACCTTTCTTTTTCAGGCTTGGTTAGGGTATTGTCCTTGTAACCAGGGCTGTTGTGAGAGGCGGAGTCTCATGCTGGGGAACTCACAGGGTGCAGTCAGTGTTTGCAGGGTATTTTGTTTAGCGGGTGCCGTACCGCTAATCGGCCACTAGATGGCAGCACAGCATTCTTCTTTGGAATACTGTCTCAGAAAACACCAGGCCTTACTGTCACAGGCATGAAGGGAACAAAAAAACCTGTTTATTCGTGTGTAGGCACGCGGTGCCGGCTGATGGGTTTCTCCTGCAGCGGTAGGCACACGTGGTGATGCAGCTCCCGTCCGCTTGCACCTTGCTGGCAACCAGCCGCACCTCAGCATTTTCCCTCCAATGCCAATGGCGGCGGGTAGGCAGCCCGCAGGCCACAACGGCTGATGAACACCGATGTGGGGGCGGAGCAGGGCAACTGCAGCAGGGCCTCCCGGGTGAGTGTTTATTTTTTTTTATTTGTGTAGGCCGGCGGGCAGGGTCTCAGTTGCAGGTCTACTCTCCACGTGGCGGATGCCTTCACTTGATGTGGAGCGCTTCACTGCTCATGTTCCTCGGCGCTGGTGCAGCAGGAGGCACGGAGGCTTCGATGCTGCTGCGTTGGGCAGCTGAGGGCAGTTGTCTCTCCTTCCTGATGCACTCTTTGGTGGCAACATTTGCTAACTTCGGGCCACTCGGGGGCTAGAGACGTGAATCACGGTCTCTCCTGGTTGCCGATCATGGCATGCAGATGAGACGCCTCACCTCCCAACCGACAAGACTGCAGGGGACGACCAGGCTGTAGAGGTGCGTGTGCCGAGGCAGCATGTTTGGCATCTGCGAAGATGTGCGTGGCGGAGGTGTGAGTCCCTCTATACTTTTCTCCCTTGCAGGCGGCAACATCCGCTCTGGCCGGTCCCACAGCTGGGCTCAGGGGTTGTAGGGCTGCTCACTACCACGCGTGGTGCTGGCTGTGCCTCACATTGAGGAGGCACCGGGACGCTCCCTTTTCTCTTCCGTTGCAGAGACGGCAGGTGGGGCAACCCATGGGTGTCTCAGGGCTGTGTGCTTTGTGGGACAGAAGCACGGCCTCCTCGGCGCGGCACTAGCAGTGGTGCCTTCTTTCGCACCTTTTCTGTTCCCCTCACAGCTGGGCTGGCTTGTACCAGGACTGCGGCGATGGCATCATGTCGGTATGTGCACCGGGTGACCGCCGTCCGCCCCCGCACAGCCTCGGTCGTCGTGCTGGCGATATGTCTGTGGAAGCCTTCCGGCAGGCTGCACTGATCCAGGGTTTAGGACGCAACAAAGTCACAGTTCTGGCTCATTCCCCCCCTTGAGGGACGATGTCGCACCAAGTGGCAGGCATGTGGAGTCAGACCCGCCTCGTCGCCACTGTTATGTTGGGCCTCAGGCCCACATGATGATGGATGAGTGACACAGACACATGTACATAGGTGGTAGCAACTGGCCGCGAGCACGTGCACTCGGGCCCTTTTATTAGTAGGCTCACGTCACTCATGATGCCTGTGAGGGATGCGTGTGGGGGTGCCAGTGTGCCCACTCCCATAGGAGTGGCTACTAAATCAGTGCCTGTCGAGACACTAGAACGTGTCTCGCAGGACACAAAAGCCACCAGTCAGAAATCAAAGTGAGGCCACCTAGCCAATCAGAGTGTTCTACTGCAGTTGATTTACCTCTTGCTGCACTAGCGAATAAAAGATTTAGTTTGATTTTTTTTCCACTGTAGAATAAAAGGCTACGAAACTGGAAAAAGCCACGTGGACGGATGAGGCTTTGTCCCGAGTGGGGTCCATATTGTGGTCAGGCGAAACGTCACGGTAGACATAGTATTTTACGCCATGGGTACCTAAATCATTGACAACATGACGTTTGACCCCTCCATGGACCCTGTATGATACTATTCAGCAACAGTCAAACAGATCCAAGAATGGTATGTGATAAAAAAAACAGCCCACACCTAGTCAGAACACACACATAGTTTCAGGAGGTGCGTCAAAATGATTTTAAACGTGTTTATTAAATAAAAGTGTAAGTCATATTCAGGTATATGAATTTTAAAAGAAGATAACCCACCCTTTAAAAATAATCATTTAAGGCCAAATTGCATATCTTGTGGTTTTAAGTTGATTTTAATAAAAGGTAGAAGAGATTAGGAAACATAATAAAACAGCAAAAACGTAGATTACAAAAAGAATCATCATATACAGCCATTACATCTGATCCAGGTGGTATGTGGAGAGAGCAGGCTGTGCGTGTGGTGCTTGGCTGTGTGAGTTGGTTGTCAGGGGCGTCTATGCAGGGACCAGACAGTGTGCTAACAAGTGCCAGGATGCAGGGGCACCACTGTGTGTGAGTACACAGTAACCAGACTGCAGTGTTGTGCATGGGCAAGTCTGCATGCTCGCATTGGACAGGTGCTGAATATTTTGTGCTGGGGCCAATCTGTGCATGTGAATGTCCAGCACATAGAACAGGTTTTGGTGCAGAGGATAAACCACTGGGGCTGTGTGCCTAGGGCAGACTGTGTGTGTAACTATCAACCTGCATGCTCGCACGCAGGGGCCGATTCACAGAACTAACTTAAGACAAAATCCTAAACTTACTACTTTTGGTATTCACAGAAGTTAGGATTTTGTCTTAAGTTTGTCTTAAGACAAACTTAAGACAGACTTAAGACAGACTTAAGACAGACTTAAGACAAACTTAAGACAAACTTAAGACAAACTTAAGACCGACTTAAGACAGACTTAAGACAAACTTAAGACAAAATCCTAACTTAAGTCTGTCTTAAGTCTGTCTTAAGTCTGTCTTAAATTTGTCTTAAGTCAGTCTTAAGTCAGTCTTAAGTCAGTCTTAAGTCTGTCTTAAGTCTGTCTTAAGTTTGTCTTAAGACAAACTTAAGACAAAATCCTAACTTCTGTGAATACCAAAAGTAGTAAGTTTAGGATTTTGTCTTAAGTTAGTTCTGTGAATCAGGCCCGCAGTGTCCAGGATGCATTTGTGTGTGTGCATGAATGGGAAAGGCGTGTGCATAAAGTTTAGGTTGTGCAAGTCCTGTGGTCTGAATCCATTTCTGCAGTGACCAGACAGTGCGTACCAGGCCAAGATTCGTGCATTGATCAGGATGCACATGTGATCAATAAATGTTGGGCCCATGCCGTTTGTACCAGGCCCAAGCTGCGTATTCACCATGGACAAAGGTTTGCTTCTTGACAAAAATGCCACAAACAGCTCCTAGCCCTGTCCCTCTTCCACTTTCCTCTTTTCAAGTGCTTATTTCACAAGGTGATAGACTACACTGTATTGGGATAGTCATTACATTAGTGTCCCTTGTCCACCGCACCCCTCACTGTTTACACTGCTGCTGCTCAGCCTGAGTGCCTGGGAGAGGGAATGTGAGTGAATGGAATGTTCGTGTGTGTGAGTGTCAGTTGGAGATGGGCTGAGCAGCTGTAAGGCTGCTCCTGGCGGGGCTCTCATCCTGGAAACATTTTACCCACAGTAAATCTACATGGAAACTTACCTGGACTACTTATGTTATTTACAACACTCACACAAACTTGTATCGATTAGACTCCCTGAATGTAACTGTGACCAGTTTGCGGACGGTTCTTCGAGGAGAGGATGCTTACATTAGGCTGGCGTTTCCAGTGGAACACGAGCGGGGAAGGCTATTAAGAGATTAGGGAAACCGGACTTCTATTTCTACTCATTTTGTGAATGAAATAATACTTTTGCAGGCACAAGGAGTCTCTATAATGAGCGAATAGAGCTGCAGGGTGTCTGCGGAGCAGATGGATGCCCAGCAATGCCACTGATGCTTTTAAAGTTTTCTCAATGTCAGTAAAAAATTAAAATAAACAAGACAGAGGATCTCGGCAATCCGCTCTGCGGAGCGGACCAAAAATTCTCTCTTCTGTTTCCTGTTCCATATGTACCCAAGACCCCGCCCGGATCACAAATAGCTTGATTTCAATCTAAAACCACCCCAATACCTCCTGCAGAATGCCAATGAGGCTGGGTCAAGTGTGTCAGTCTGTTGAGAAACAGCCTACTAAAGGCAGAGTCTGAATCTAGCATACAAAGGAAAGAGGCCTTGGGGTACTAAATCACACACTGCGTTATGTGTTTTACATGGGAGAAGAGACCCTGGGCACCTTTCCAGAAATGCATCGTTGTGGCAAAATACTAAACCACCCAAACAGAAAACCAACGTTAATTCAACCAAGCAAAACCACCAGCGAGAACGCTTGCAGCTTGTCAGATGTAGTAATAACTAAAACAAGCATTTGCAATGCAATAGGTCTCGCATTTGCAAGAGTTTAAGCTATTGGCATTGTAAATGACAATGCATTTTATTCATCTGTTTTGATAATTAACACATAAATAAAAGGCATTTTCATTTACAATGCCAATAGCTCAAACTCTTGTAAATGCAAGACCTATTGCTTAATACGTGAAAGCGCACATGGTGCGCTCAATGTTGCAGGAAAGCATGTGGTGCCTGCAGTAGTAGAAACTCATTAAAGTAAATTGTGCTTACAGACCAAGGAGCATATTATCAAGCACGGCGTTAAAATTATCGCCGCTTTGGCGGCAGAACACTGCCGCTAAAGCGGCGATAATGGGCTTGATATTATGCCGCAGAGAATTCCAATAGAAGCCCATGTTGACACCAGAACATGGGCTTCTATGGGAATTCTCAAGGGCATATTATCAAGCTCATTATTGCCGCTTTAGCGGCAGTTTTCTGCCGCTAAAGCGGTGATAATTTTAACGCCGTTTCGTGATAATATGCCCCCAAATAAGACATACTGTGTAACAGCCAAAGTAAAAGAGCCAGTCCTCTTGGGAGGTTACAAATGAAGACAAGGCGGTACGAAGGAGGGACTAACAAGCCTATTAATGAATCAGAAGCCACCATTTGCAAAGGACCATGACACAAGCCAAAGACAAATGTGGGCAGTGAGTGGGCGGGGCTTCAAGTCTATACTCGAATACAGCATGACTCGCAGAGAAGTCATGCGCTGCCCAGGCTCGAACTAAAAACTGTGTAAGGATACTCAGTGCTCCAGGCAAAAAAACTTTTCCCAGTGCAGTGCTTCCGATACACTACAAAAATGCCATTGTATGGCTTTAAAAAAAAATAATGTAGCGCCAGCTAGCAGCATGCAGCTGCTGCTATATCTGGTTTTGGTCTTGCGTCCATGTAAGGAGACCACCTAAAACCCAGTGCCCAAAATTTTAATTTCTGGCAGGGCAGACTGGAAACTAAAACCAGCCCTGCCAAAAAAGTTTAAATCAGCCTCACACTGTGGGAGGATGCAGCTAAAAGCGTGGCTTGGTCATGGTAGCCCATCGTGCTCTGAAAGCAGCCCCAGTCTGCAGCCTACCGAGGAATTGACAGAGTGCCAGAATGGTCACTCTGGCCCTGTGAGTTGGGGGAGGTTTACCTATTCCCTCCATTCTGAGAAATAGACTTTTGCCCAATCACTGAAACAAACCGCATTCTATTTTGTCCTGTTGGGTTTTGGTGTCATTGTCGACTATAGTGAGATCGGTGGCTTTCCTAGTCTGACTGTAATATGCTGCCTGACCATGGACTTGACTGACCAGGGCATCCCAACATTGCAATCCAACTTGTGAAAAAAAGATTAAAGTCAAAGATGCATTTCCTTTGGACTAGGGAAGTGTTAAACTGTTATACAAGCTTGCTTTTGGTTTCTAAGGGCAGGATATTTGCTGCTGCCTGACTTCCTTAATGGCTGGAATCTATCCTACACAATGAAGGACCCCTGTGGCTGTGACTTAAGAGAAGAGGAGGAAGCTGAGATTCCCAGAGAGAGGAGAACGAGGCATATGAGTGGAGGTCTCTGAAGTTCTAAGCTGGGACAAAGGTCACCTGCATGGGTTGCAAACCTGTGCCGCCCTTATATATTTATTGACAGCCCCGTCTGTGCATTCTTCCCGCTTTGTAGTCTTCACGATCCTATAATCCCACTGGAGGGTCTCTCGCTAAACTGTGGATATTGACCTCGGAGTTTAGCTGTACTTCTGAGTACGTGGCTATTCCCTTTTCCTGGCAACCTGGAATTCACAATGGTGTCAGCATGTCATCTTTTTGACTTTTTACTGTACCGTGTGGCGGTGGCGCAGACTACATACCAGCTCACCCCTGGGCGGGGTCCGATCAGTCCCCCACAGCTGGGGTCCTTAGTTTCATCACAACTAGGACATGTATGAAGGGTGCTGGTGTTGTATGTTTGGCAGGCGCGCTGTCACAAGTGACACCTAAAAATGGTCAAACCAGCTCCCTTGGTTTTCTCATGCTATCATTCTCTTTCCAGCCATCCATTCTCTCTCTTCTTTCTCTCTACCTTGCCCTACCCTTTCCCCTCACTCTCTCTTGGAGCCTCCCTGTGCCTGCTGCAATGAACCTCAGCAGGCCGTAGTGTGACAGAGGCACCAGGAGCGGCCCTAGGCTTCCCAACCCCCAAGTCTCCATAACCAATCTCTCTCAGATGCAAATATAGCACTCTCTCTCAGATGCAAATATAGCGCCACTCATACCAGTGTAGGGTGTCAGAGCACTTTGACTCACATACACATTACACAGAGACAATCAATCATACGTGTGTAACTCAGCGTATAGGATATGTTTCAAAAGCCAAAGGACTACAAGGTGTAGGAGTCATATGTCATCAATACTGGTAGGTAGTATAGTTTAATAGTGCTTGGTTTAGAGAAGCACAAACTCAGAATTTAAAAAGGAACACCATAGGTGGGGGTTCTCTTTAATATTGAGAATAGATTTCGCCCAGATTAATCCTTTTTGCAACATTAATCTTTGCTCAAATCTATACTTTGCAGCGTGCATGCTGTTCTTTGATAAAAGTTAATAGTTCAGTAGAATAACAAAGTGCACAGAATGTATATAGGTCAGTGGGTTACTGCTTTTAAAAGAGACAGCATTTTGTTACTTGCAATTTATAAGTTGAAATACTATATTAGGATTTTAACTCATAAATTGCAAGTAACAATAGGATCTCTCTTTTAAAAGCAGTAACACACTGACCAATTTACATTCTATGCACTTTGTAATTTGCTCAGTATTACTTTTCTGCAACAGGCGTATTAACCCTCTGCGCTACTTTATAGCAAGTCAAAACCCCAATTAAACAAAACTCCGTCTCTCTTCACAAAGAACATTAATCAAAGTATTTATCCTGACATTTTTTTGTTGCCTGGAAATTGTTGGAGGAAATGAACACTCCAGCAGGTGCTTTAAAATAATAATAAACTTGCAAACAAGGCACCCCCTGGCAGCCAGTACCCGGTGCGGTGGCACCGGTCGCACCGCCCTTGTGCCAGCCCTGCATGCAACTGTTCATGTCTCTAAGTGAAACAATGGATCAGCAGTGAATTGGGACTAATAGCGACGACCTGCTGTCTGAATATCTGTACGTCCTTTCTCCAAAAGCAGTGAGTGACAGCGGCAGTGGGCGTGGCCTGTAGACGCGTGCTCAGCTTCAAAACCTCAGTGAAGGCTGCTGTCAAGAGCTGGGGGATGCATCAGAGACGGCAGGGGCACGTTACACCGCTGCTGGGGCCAGTGGAAGCCTGGCTATTTCCCGCTGCTCTTTCTGTTCCAGAGTGGTCCACGGGGACTCCCACATGAACATGTCAATAGCTTTAGTGCCCTGCGGAGGAGGAGGACGCAGTGGCATGAAGATAGTTACCTTTCATCCTTTTAAAGCACTTTAGCTTTTGACTCCGCGTCCCTGGGCTGGGTAGTGAGCAATTATCTCATGATAATGCCTTCTCCATGTTAACCATGTGTCGTGAATTATGCAGGTTAATACTTATTGTGTGAGAATGTATGATGCCATGTACTGATTTGGAATGAGTTGGATAACATACCTGAAACCTCAATGGTGACCCAGTTGCTAAACGTGAATCTCGCCACATCCTCTATGTATTTCAGCAAAAAAATGAAACTCCGTTAAAGTTAGTCTATGTTTACTGCCTGTTGGAGGTTTCCTCCTCTTTAACACAAAAGTGGAGGCACTGGATTCCATTCAATGAGTTATTCATAAAGTCAGAGTTTCTGTTCATCAATGCCATCCTAACTGCTGCTCACAACCTCAAATGTTTAGCACTGGAACAAAGAACATAGATGTAGTGCTTATGTCCAGATTACATGCCAGTAATTAGGGGAGAGGATGTAGCTTTACAGCTAGAGCGGTCAACCTAGAAGCCAGGGAGCCGTGTTCGACTCTCCACAACGACGCACTGTGATTCTGGGCAAATCCTTTAATCTCCCGGGGCCATGCCTAACAATAAAAAACATTTCCAATGCAATTGGTCTCTCCTTTGGGATCTTATATGTATTTAGCTGTGCAGCACATTAGGCTGGGTGCTGAAACATCTACTGTTCCTTAACATAGAGGGAAAGTAAGCACCAAACTGCGTGACACGCCAGGTATGGGAACACGTGGAGAGAAATATTGCCTTTCAGCAGGAAATGGTATAGTCCAAAGCTCTGTTTGTAATATAAAATCAGGGCCTTCGGTGGTCATATCACTGAAAATACAAGATTTGAAAATAATATCATTTTCTGCGGGTTATCGTGGAAGACAATTTCTATGGACTGGAATCTAGAGAATGCTAAAGTGATTCCAGTATTTTACTGACCTCTGCTGGTCGTTTTCTATCAAGAAAGTTAAATAGAGGTCGTTGCCAGAAAAATTAAAAAGAGAAAGTCTCTCAGCAGAAAGCAATTCTGGTATTTTACTGACCTCTGCTGGTCGTTTTCTATCAAGACAGTTAAATAGAGGCAGTTAAACAGAAAAAAAGTCCCTAAGCGGAAGCAGACAAGTCCTAGGGCTGATCTTCGGAGCCCACAAAGTACATACACATATAAGTATATAATAAGTATATACTAAAGTATATACAAGAGGTCTCGAATGCTCGACCTAAAAAGACGTAGATTTTAAACTAATATGATAATTTATACAATGCTGTGCTCTAAGAGATAAAATGCTAAGTCTGATACAGGGCTAATAATACAAATAAAATAAAATAAACATCCGGTGATACTTTCAAATAAAAGCAGGATAAAGACAACAAATTCCACTAGCAGCCTAACCGCTGGGTTCACACGTGGTCCTTTGTTCTGCAAATAACATCTCCACGGAGGCAGGCTAGGTGCCTGGCAATGTGATTGATATGCCTGATGTTCCAGTGCTTAATTTGTGCCGATGGTTTCCGGTGCTTGGCTCTTGCACTTAATTGTTGGCACTGGCACTTATGAAAGTCTAGCACATAGTGATGATTTCTGTCTAAATTTGGAATAAGCACAACAACAGTTCTACATACATTAAAAATTACTAATAACTGCAACCCAAGCCATTCTTATAACTTTGGGTGCCCTGGAATAGTCTGACATGTCACACTTGTATAAGTGTTAGCAGTTGTGTTAGTATGGTTATTGGCAATGCTGTCAGGGACAATGGGTGGTGGAAGCTGCAGTGGCCTCCTGACAAGAGACCTGGAACAAAGCTTTTTTATTTATTAATTTTTTTACATATGAAGCACTGCATTGGGATCGGCAAGATGGCGGCTGCATGAGGTTCTGCGATTCACTACCCATCTATGACTCCATGTAACTCCACAGGAAATATCACCTAAAAATGCATTAGATGGCCACTCGCTAATCACCATACTGTTTGAAGCGACTACTTAGAAGGACGGAAGCGAAAACGACAGAACTTGCTCACCTGCTGATCCAGACTGCTTTGAGGATTCTGCTTGGCGTAGGCAGCGGCGGCCGCCAGCTCTAACATATCAACACGCCACCTCAACTTTCCAAGCCTCCCCGGGACCGTGGGGATCTCGGCGCCATGAGTATTGGAGCAGGAGCTGCGGGGACCCAGCGCGGCCCCCCGGCAACTGAAAAAGCGCTGAGCGGGAAGAAAGGAGGAGATGCTACTCCCACAGCGGCAACAGGAAGCGTGGAGGCGGCCCCAGTGAAACTGAAAGCCAGTGATCAGCGTCCAGGAGAGGAGGCGGGCTCTGGCTTTGGCAACCAGCGAGTGATCCCAGGGATGTTTCCTGGACGTGGGAAAGTGCATGAGAAGGCCGAAGCTGTCATTGAGGTCAATGAGATAATGCTGAAGCTGCATTAGTGCCGGTTACAGGCGGAGATGATCTCCCCCCCCGGTCACTGTAAGTACGGGACTGGGGCCCTATACATCTGTATGTTTTGGTCAAGGCTAGCTCTCACAGGGGGAATCAGAGTGCTTTGATGCTAATATCATGGTTGGGAAAAATGGGAATAAGGAGCAGGAGCAGGCTACTAATGAAAGTTTACCTGTCAATCCCAGGCTTTCTCAGACACAGTACATGATCGCGGGGACTCCTGAAGGAGGCGATAAATTCTTTTCTCTCAATGAAGACTCTGAGCCATCTAATGCTAATGGAAATGAGGTATCCATGCTGGAAGATTCAGAGATGGACTTGGACAGCTCACTATCTAACCCCAGCGCGCAAAAGAGCCTTTCCACTCAGACACGGCAGAATAGAAATAATGGGAAAAAAGAGCAGGATGCAAGACAAACTGATTCAGATCATAGTCAATCTGGACAATTAAAATGGGATTATTCTACTATGCATTTTGGAATCGATGGTGGCAGATTGGCACCAGATGACAGCGTGCAAGGGGAAAATAATATACTTTCTCTAACGAAGTCTGCAACTGAGGCGTCTCCCTCAATGGACCTCATATATTCCACTCTTAAGCAGATTCAATCTGAAGCTCGACAGGAGCATATGAGGGCTCATCTTGTAACAAAGATGTTACAAGAGGTCATCCGGAAAATAAATAAAACCTGCACAGAAATTGCGGAAAGAACAACCGTGTTGGAAGAGCGAGTTGTGGCATTAGTGACCGGAGCTGAGAGCATTGCCAAACAAGTTACATCAAACGAATCAAGGATGACGGATGTCATGTGGAAGCTTGAAGACTTTGAAAACCGCCAGAGGCGTAACAATTTAAGACTTCTGGATATTCCGGAAAAAGCAGAAGGAGAAGACATCAGAGGGTTGGTGCTGCGATTGCTGAAGGGCGGTTTCCACGAGCTTGCACATTGGGATTGGGATACAGAAGTTCAGTGAGTACCTTGTTTGCCACTCATGATGACAAAAAGGAAGGGTCAGAATGACGTGAACGATAAACCTGGAGCAATATTAATTTTTTCCGGCAATTTTCTTTTGTGACAAGTAATTTTTGACAAGGCCCGCCCTGAAGCAAGACGTTCGGCTGAGGGTCATTCCTCTTTCGTCAGGCCTGACTTTTTCCACATTACGGTGGCAAGGAGGTGTATTTACTGAGCCCAGCTCACCTCAAAGTCATTCACCGGGGAAATATAAGGGTTTTCTCTTCGGAGATGCCAGAACAGGACTTTTTACGTGAAATATCAGGAGTCACAAATCAGAAAGATCCTGAGGGCTCATGTACTTGGATAATAGTCATACTTATTTTTTTGTTATTTACTTGCTATTTATGGAGCTTGCTGGGTGGTGGTGGGAAGCAGTATCATGCATGATGGCATCACAAGGGTCCTTGGACCTTTTTTGCTGTAAGGTAGGGGGAGAGGCGGGAGGCGGGGCCGAGAAGCTTTTGGTTAGGCTGGTCCAATGGGCAGAATTATATGTAATGGCATGGATTTTATTCAGATTTGTATGTAACTTCCGGATTAAGACAAATGGGAATTTGACCATGACAAATGGCAAGGGGTTAGCTTAGAATTGCATCTGTTAACATTTGTGGTTTAAACAGTCCTCATAAAAAGTGCAGGGTTAACGAAGACACCCAGCATCTAAATACTGACATAGTATGTCTGCAAGAGACACACATCGAAGTTGGGAGACATAAGGTGGCAGAATCAGCAGGTTATCAGCTAGTTTTCTTCACACACCAAGGCAAATGCACAAAAGTGGTTGCTATCATGGCCCGCAGAAAAACTTTCAGCTTTCCACATTCTAAAGCTGATCATCTGGGCAGATGGGTCATTACTTTATGCAATGCGGATAATTACTCTTTCACACTCTGTTCGGACTATGGCTTGGTGTTGGATGACCCTACCCTCTTCAATTGGTTAAATATGGAACTTGTTTGGTGGCCACTGCCTTTAATTATCTGTGGAAATTTTAATTCGAGTGCTAATACTATTAAGCATGGGCCTAGTCTATATAGTGGCCGCAAACCTAAAGTCTTTAAATCTTTGGTGAATTTCTGTATGACGTATGGACTCATTGATGTTTGGGCCTCGCAAGAAACTCAAGACCCTGGCTTTACCTTTTTTTCAGCCCCACATCAGTCACACGCTAGGCTTGACTATCTCTTTGTGTCTCAGAGACTCTCAACAAACTGTTGGATTTCTAAATTTCTACGTGTCATGTCTGACCACAATCCGTCTGTCCTTGAGATTCCACTTCAAGCCTCAAAAAGGAAGGTACCACGCTGGACTTTTGATTATATTGCACATATGAGAGTATGGATTTTAGATTTATATCTGAGAACAGGGATAGTCCACGGGTGGATATAGAATGGGATGCTCTGAAAGCTGGGATAAGAGGGGAAACCTCAAGGTATGGCTGGTGGTCCCAGAAGCAGTGTAAATTGTACATGCAGGAACTCTATAGTAAGTTGGTTGAGGCAGAGACGCAAGTAGTAGATGTTATTATGAGTGGGGGGGATGTGGGGCAGGCACAAACACGAGTGGCATTAGCTAAGTCTAAAATTTTAGAAGTCTCGACAAGCAAAGCGGCAGGGAAATATGCAGCCTGGTGATCCAAAATGTATGAATGCAGTGAGAGAGTGGGACACATGCTTGCATTGCACACTAGACAATGGGTGACACAGGGGGGAATTCTTGCAATTGATGATCCTCAAGTTGGGTTAGTCTCAGAGTCCTCTGATATACGGGCTGCATTTCAACGATTCTATCAACAGCTTTATACTGAAGAAACCACTGGAAGCAAGAAGGAGATTCAGGATTATCATGTGGGGCTCCCAGGGGAAAAGCTAACTAGGGAAGAAAGGTACCCATTACGGCTGAAGAAGTTGCGGGTGTTATCAACTCCTTGACTAACGGGAAAGCTACTGGCGCTGACTCCGTTCCGGGTGAATTCTATAAAAAGTTGGCTCCCTGCCTACTGGAATTAATGGTCGATGTCTTTCTAGAGGCCCAATCTGGTGTGGGGGCACCCGACTCATAGGGCTTGGCCAATATTGGCCAATATTGTGGTATTTCCCAAAAAAGGGAAATCGGTTAAGGAGCTGGGGTCTTATCGACCTATAACTTTAGTTAATAGCGACACAAAGGTATATGCCAAGACCCTTGCAAACCGGCTAGCAGCTGTGATTAAGAAACTGGTTTCACCAACCCAACATGGGTTTGTTCTCGGTCAGAGCACTATTGATCATGTTCAGAGAGTGATTGCTCTCTTTGATGCAGCAGGGATTACTGGAGATCCTATTGGGCTAATCCTGCTAGATGCGGAGAAAACCATTGATAGGGTCTCCTGGCCGTTCCTGTTGGCAACACTTGAGAGTAGAGGGCTAGGCGCAGGCTTCATGAAGGCTATTTCTATAATGTATAGCAACCCGGTGGCCAGAGTCTCTATAATGGGGGAATTGTCAGGTCCTGTGTCAATTAGGAGGGGGACTCGTCAGGGGTGCCCATGCTCCCCCCTATTATTTGCATTGTACATTGGTCCTTTGGTTAGGAAAATTGTTGATAATAATCAGATCTTAGCAATACATAGTAATGGGGGGAGCACTAAGATCCTGGCGTATGCCGACGACCTAGCTATTGTGACCCCTAACCCACTCTGCGCATTAACTGAAATTGAAAAAGAGGCGCAGATTTTTGGATATATTTCGGGATATCGACTCAACTCCAACAAAACCCTTGTTGTCATTTGCAAGGGACTTCAGATTAATGACCCTAGGGTCGTACGGAAGGCAACATACCTCGGGGGTCGAAATAATGGTGGATGTGTGTAAAATTGTGGAATCTAATTTAGATCCATTACTTCCAAAATTTAAAGCAGATCTTAAACACATAGACAATCTCAAACTGACTTTGGTTGTGAGATGTAATGTTATTAAGATGGTGTTTCTGACAAAAAATTTTTTTTAGGGCTATTCCTTTGACTATCAACAACACTTGGTTTAAAACTATGAACCAGTTGCTTACTAAATTTCTCAGGGCTAATTGTCGCCCTTGGAGGGCACTAACATTTTTAACGCTACCTAGAGACAGAGGCGGATTGGCGGTTCCCAACCTTCAGCTATACCATTGGGCTGCTATATTATTTAAAATAGGTAGTCAATTTATGGCTGAATCTGGTCAGGTACAGGTGGTGGCCCCCGCCTCAATTTATGATTTATTACTGGGGTCAAAGGCTAGGGGCTGTCTCTTGCAATACACAGATTTTCATCATTACAAAAGGGTGAAGTTTAAGACGCTGATGTGTGCTTTTAAAATCTGGACTTCAGCTCGAAAAAGGCTTGGTTTGGGTCTCATTAATGCTTATACCCCATTGTACGGCAATGAGTCACTCCCTAGTATTTTCAATGATGGGCATATGAAAAGCTGGTATAACAAAGGCGTTAGGATGGTTGGTGATGTCATGGATGAGACAGGAGTGATTTCCTTCGACATAATTAAGGAATCTTTTGGGGTTGATAACAGACAATTTTTTAAGTATCTCCAGGTAAGAGATTTCTTAGCGAGGAAAATGGGAGGCTTTGCCCGGGTGACGTATGTTGAGATTTTGCTTAAAGGGTCAGGTACACTTTGAATGAGACGATGCCGGATGATTTATCCAAACACTGTGACCGCTGGCATGAGCGGCTATTGGTTGAAGTGGGGGAAGTGGAAGATTCACTTTATATGGCCCAAACATAATGTATTGCAGCCAACCTTCAGCTGCAATGTTTTAAAACTTGGTTTAATCTTTATATAACACCGGAGAAGATTTCAAAATGGGGAGGAGTTGCGGGATCACCATGTCCACGGTGCGGCTATCCAGCAGCAGACATTGTACATATGTTTTCTTCCTGCCCCGACTTGGGTTTAATTAAAAGGGATGTTGGTAATATTTTGGAATCTCATTTGGGGCATCAAATAGATTTGACACCACAGCTGATTGTACTTGGAAAAGAGTAGCCCTCAGCTATCGATTCGGGTTCAGACCTTTCTCTTTATTGCTATGATAGTATTCAGACTCTGTTTAGCCACGCATTGGCTTGATCCTGTTCCACCTACGGGTCAACAATGGTTAGGAAGATTTCTGGCAGTACACAGGCTAGAGATTGCAGTATATGCTAGAAAGGGGCAGAGAGCAAGATCAAAGGGAATTGAAATTTGGACCCCTCTAACCAGATGGCCTGAAGATAGCCAAGATGGAGGTAATGGGTGATAAATATAGGAGCTCGTGCTGTATTGTATTTGGCTTTACTGTTAAGTGTAATACTTGCAATGATCTTGTTTGTCGTTACTTTTTGGACATTGTTTTTTCTTATTTTTCTTCTTTCTTTTGCCAGTCAAAGAACTGATCTTTTTCTTTTTTCTTCCATTTATTTCCTTCTGCTTTCTTGTTAAAAGTAAAGGACCAGCCAGGGTGGGGTGGGGAAGGTTCTCTGGAGTGGGAGACGGGGGGTAATGTTTTCAGATGATAGCTTTATTCATTTGTATGCCTATGCTTGCTGTATTTTTTGGGGTAAAAAATTCCAATAAAGAACTATAAAAAACAAGCATTTGCAATGCAATAGGTCTCGCATTCACGCGAGTTTAAGCTATTGGCATTGTAAATGACACTGCCTTTTATTTAAGTTTTAAAAAAGAAAACAAAAATAAAAGGCATTGTTATTTGTAATGTGAGTAGCTCAAACTAGCGTAAATGCGAGACCTATTGCATTGCAAATGCTTGTTCTGCAAATGTAGAGGGGAGTAGAATTACGTGTTGTCAAGTAGAGTGGAAATATGCAGAGTGAAATTATGATGTGTGGGGTGAAATTATGTGGCATGGAAGTATGTTGAGTGGCTTGGAACTGTGTGGCATGGAGCTGAATTGTGAGATGTGGAATTCTTTGGCGTGGTGTGGCATAGACTGCAATTGTATGGAAATGAATTGTGTTACCTGGAGTTAAATTATGTGGCATGGTGTGGAATTAAGGGATGTGGTGTGGAATTAGTTGGCATGGCGTGGAGTAGGATTATATGGTGTGGAGTGGAATTGTGTGGAGTGGAATTGTGTGGCATGGAATTGTGTGGCATGGAATTGTGTTGAGAGGAATGGAAGTATATGTCATGGAGTGGAAATATGTGGCATGTAATGAAATTATGTGGTGGACTTGAATTATGTGCCGCTAAGTGGAATTATGTTATTGAGTGGATTCATTAATAGTGGAGTGGAATTATGTGGCATGGAATTACGTTCCATGGAGTGGAATTATGTGGTATGGCATGGAATTAATTGGTGTGGATTTGTGTGGTGTGGCCTAGAATTGTGGGGTGTTGAGGGAAATTGTGAGACATGGAATTGTGTGGCGTGGTATGCAATTGTGTGACATGGAGTGCAATTCTGCGGAGAGGAAGTATGGGGGTGGAGTGGAATTATGTGATGTGGTGTGGAATTATGGGGTGTGGTATGGAATTATGTGGCATGCAATTGTGTGCCATGGAATGGAATTATGTGGTGTGGATTTATGAGAAGTGGAGAGCACTTTATGTGGCATGGAATTATGTGGAGTGGAATTATTTTGCATTCACTGAGATAGACATGTTACTGTGTGGCGTGAACTACAATTATGTGACGTGGTGTGCAATTGTGTGGAGAGGAATTCAGTGCCGTGAAGTGGAATTATGTGACATGGTGTGAAATCAAGTGGTGTGGCATAGAATTAGGTGGCAAGGAGTGGAATTATGGTCCGTGGAGTAGAATTATGAGATGTGATATGGAATGGTCTGGCATGGAATTGTCTGGTGTGGAATTGTGTGGTGTGAAATTATGTTGGTTTGGGGAGATTAAATTTAGGTGGTACAGTGTGGTACAATGTGGAATTATGTGGTATGAAGGGGAATTATGTCTCATGGAGTGGAATTATGTAGCATGATGTGGAGTTGTGATGTTGCATGGAGTGAAATTATGTGGGATGGAGTTGAATTGATAAAGGAGGAGTCCACCGTATTGTGGAATAAATACATAAGTTGCATTGGCATTACAAATTTAGATGAAATACTTATATCCTTGTATTGCTGATAGGACTACCCTCTGATGTAGCACTAGGCAATGTTAAGTGCACACATGTTTTATGGAATAAGCCTATAGGGGAAAGGATTTTTTTGATTTAGTTACCTTACATATGAGTTTGTATATACGTGTTGTAGTGTAAATAGAAATTGTTTCGTATTTGATGTATTGATTGTATTGCGGTACACTATGTGTTTGGATGTTCACCGATGGATACTTGTGCCTGTATTATAATCATTTAATTTTGCCAAAAGAAATTGATTTTTTGCCAAGGTAATTAATAAACTCTTGTGCAGAAAGTAAATATGATCTATCCCTCTATACCATTTGTACATATACCTTGGAGTTGAATTGTGTGGCATGGAATTGTGGGGTGTTGACTAGTGGAATTATGTGGTGTAGAGTAGAATTAGGTGGCGTGAAATTATGTGGAGAAGAATTGTGTTGCATGGAGTTGTTTGGCATGGTATTGTGCGGCATTGAGAGGATTGGAATTATGCGACATGGAGTGGAATTAAGTGGCTTGGATTGGAAATATGAGGGTGGATTGCACTTAGGTGGCATGGAGTTGAATTGTGTGGTTCAGAATTGTGTTGCATGGAGTGTAATTGTGTTGACTGGAGTGGAATTGTGCAACGTGGAATTGTGTGGCGTGAAATGCAATTGTGTGATGTGGAGTGCAATTGGGTGACATGGAGTGTCACTGAGTGGAGTGGAAATCATATAGCATGGAGTGGAATTATGTGACATGGTAATGAATTGTGTGGTGTTGAGTGGAATTACGTGCCGTGGAATTATGTGGCATGGAGCCGAATTATGTTGATTTGAATTGTGTGGCATGGCATTACATGCTATGGATCGGCTTTAAGTGGCGCAGAATTTTTTGGCATGGAATTGTGTGGTGTGAAATTGTATGGCGTGCAATTGTGTGCCATGGAGTGAAATTTTGAGACATGGAATTGTGAGGAGTGCCACTGTGTGACATGGAGTGCAATTGTGTGGAGTGGGATTAAGTGATGTGGAGTGGAATTATGTGAAGTGGTGTGGAATTATGTGGTGTGGAGTGAAAGTGTGTGGCATATAGTAGAATTATGTGGCATGGATTTATGTGGTGTGCAATTGTGTCGCATGGCAAGGAATTGAGTTGAGTGGAAATATGTTGATCTGAATTATGTGGCACGAAAGGGAAGAGGCATTATGTGACACAGAGTGGAATTATGTAGTAGGGAGTGAAATTATGTGGCATAGTATGTGGCATGATGTGGAATTATATGTTGTGCACTGAAGTGGAATTATGTGGTATGGAGTAGAATTATGTGGCATGGAATTGTGTGAGTGGAAATTTGTGGCATGAGTGGAATTATGAGATGTGGAATTGTGTTGCATGGAACTGCGAGGCCTTGAGTGGTGTGGAATTATGTGGCATGGGGTGAAATTATGTGGTATGGAGTGGATTGAAAATAGGTGGAGTGGAATTATGTGACTTGGAGGGGTAATATATGGCATGAAATTATGTGGTGTGGAGTTGAATTACGTTGCGTGGAACTTGGTTGCGTGGGATTCTGTGGTGTGGAGTCGAATTGTGAGACATGGAATTGTGCAGCATGGAGAGCAATTGTGTGGCATGAAGGGCAGATGTGTAACTTGGAGTGCAATTGTGTGATGTGGAATGCCATTGTGTGGAGTGGAGTCATGTAGGGAGGAGTGGAATTATGTTACACTTTGTTGAATTATGTGGTGTTCTGTCAAATTATGTGGCATGATGTGGAGTGGCATTATGTGATGTGGAGTAGAATTATGTGACATAGAATTGTGTAGCATGGCGTGGAATTGTGTTGCATTGAGTGGTGTAAAATTATGTGGCATATAATAAAGCATAATTATGTATAGAGGTCATTTAAGTGCCTGCTGCTTGTTTCCTCTGACAGATGGTCACTTGAGAGCAATGTATCAGAGTTTGGAGCTGATCAATAACGTGTCCACAGGACCCGTTGGCTCAGAGGGGAAACAGCAATTAAGGAGGATGTCTCTGTCTCCCTTCACGCCCAGGGAGGAGGGAGATGTGAGCAGAGCATCAAAGGGCTGGGTGAGAAGGGAGGGGGGAATGCAAGGGTCAAAGCGGCGAAAGTGAAAGTAATCGAGCAGACCATCAAAGGACTGGGTGAGAAGGGAGGGGGGAATGCAATTAGCAGAGGAGCAGCTGTGCATGTGCATGTGATCTCGTGCACTCAAGGTTTAGGCCAGCCAAAAGTGTGGGTAGCACTTTGAAAATCCCACATATAAAATGTCTCTTCGAGCCTTTGGCTCACGAGACCTAAAAAAGAAGCACTGCATAATGAGCTAATGAAAGAGGAGGTGTGAACTCTCCAGGAGGAGTGTGGGTAAGGACCCCGAAAAAGGGTCTAGAGCTAAGGAGAGACCCATCAGAGGAGACGATCATGGTCAAGTTCAAGTTCAAGTTCAAAAGCTTTTATTCGGTTTGTATGAATACAACCATATAAGCTAAACAATAAAATACAATGAAATATTATTCCACATAACCTTAAACAGTTTTAAAAATGATTGTTCCTGAACCGGCATTAGTATTTTGTAGGGGATGGTGGTACACTATTAAACATAAATACATCGATAAATAAACAGTTATTACATCAATTTGGAAATAAAATCAAACATGTATCGATACTACATATATTAAAGTGCTCGATAAACGTTGATTTTCAACAAAGTAGAGAACTCTACCTCGCTGTAATAAAGTGACTTATGCATAAGTGTAAATTTAGCCATAACATAGTAGTATTACATCAATTTGGAAATAAAATCAAACATATGTCGATACTACATATATTAAAGTTCTCAATAGACGTTGATTTTCAACAAAGGAGGGGACTCTACCTCGCTGTACTAAAGTGACTTGTGCATGAGTGCAAATTTAGCCATAACAAAGTAGAAGACTCTACCTCGCTGTAATAAAGTGACTTGTGCATGTGTGCAAATTTGCCCATACCAAAACACAATATACACATTAATTCATATTATTATAGATTTCCTAGCAGCTCTACTTTCCAGTATAAAATGTGCAACATAAAAACAAACATCTGAGTTTTGAAGAGAACATAATAATTTCATAGCATCGGCTGCTAAACAAATATTATATTTTAAAAGGATAGGCTTCAAATAAAATTTCCTTAAAAATACATAAAACTTGCAAAATAACAGGAAATGACAGCAGCTCTGTTTGGAAACATTGTCACAGGGGCACTTTAAGTTAGAACATGCCCCAATTATGGGGAAGGATACAAGATGGTTGGCAATGCCCAACCTTAAACGTACTAGTACAAATCGATGCGATCGTCTGGACACGTCCACCAAATACGTCTGGAGTCCACTTCTAAGATTTAGTTGCCTATAAAATACAAAGGTCTTTTGAATCCTAAGCAATTTCTTTCTTTCTTCCCCCTTGTAAGACAAAAACGAATCTTTTATTTCTTTTTTGGAGAACGGTATTGCATAATCTGACTCCTTAGAAATAGTAAAATCAAATAGTATGTTATACCAATGGATAATATAGTTCAACCACGGTATGTGGGAGCAGTAGTCTAGCTTAAGACAGTCTTTAATTATGGACTGTGTAAACTCAGTTTCCTTTTTATGCCAAATTGAACGCCATAATAATAAAGGACGTAAAGCAGCCAAATCTGATATATATTTAAGACCAGTTTCTTGATGTATTAGGTCACTTGATGCTGAGGCCGGAACACACAGCATCCGTTTAAGGAAACTATTTTCGTTTGTTTGGAGTTGGGCTGTAGAGGAATAACCCCACAATCCAGCTCCATACAAGGCTGAAGAAACACATCTTGCATTATATATAGCTACCATATCTTTTATTCTGTGGTCCCCTATTTTTGTGGCAAAACGAAAAATGCCATTAGTATTTCTAGTCACTTTATATCTAATATTTTCCTGCTCATTAGTCCATTTCCGTCGAAACTAATGCCTAAATAACAAAAGGTCTTAACAGCTTGACTCTTTGAGCCTTCTAAAAAGAAAGACCGCGATGACTTCGATTTCTTACCACATATCATGGTATATGTCTTCAGTTTATTAATTAACAATTTCCTGCCGTTAATAAAATCAGTGAATGCATCAATAAGGCGTTGGAGACCTAAAGAGGTACGTGAAATTAAAACAGCATTGTCCACATATAACAATACAGACACAACAGTATTATCTATTTTAGGGGCGTCTGCCGGGATGTTATTTAAAACCATAGCTATTTGATTAATAAAAAGGGAGAATAAGAGAGGTGCCAATACACACCCTTGCCTAATACCTCTTCGCACAGCAAAGAACGGGGTTCGCTCACCAGTAGACCCATATCGTACGCTGCAGGAAAGTTTCTCATATACCCTTGCTAAAAAGAACACAATCTCCTTTGGTGCCCCCGATTCGAGCAGTACTGTCCAAAGGAGCGAGTGGTCCACTAAATCAAACGCACTGCTCAAATCTGCGAAGCATAAAAACAGATTTCCCCCTTTCACTACTGTGTATTTGTTAATAAGTAGGTCCAGATTTAAACATTGTTCAATGGTCCCTAGGCCCTTCCTAAAACCATACTGAACTGGAGTTAATATTTTTGAATCTGTGGCCCATGTTTCCAATCTTTTTAAAAGTACCCTACTCATCACTTTTATTGAAGAGTCCAGTAGTGATATTGGGCGATAGTTACATGCTTCGGAGCGCAAACCCTTTTTATGAAGTGGAACAATTAATTATTGGGCCAATGATGTTGCGAAATTCCCCATAGCAGCAATATTAAAAATCCTTGTAAGGATTGGTGCCCAAAGGTCCATTACGTCCTTGTATAAATCAATCGGAACACCATCCGGTCCTGGTGCTTTACCCCCTTTGCTGTTTTCTATCCCTACCCGCACCTCTTCAACACTAATTGACAATGCTAATGTAGGCCACGTAAAATCATGAAATGAAAAAGAATTTAAAAACACCTTATCTGGGTTAAATATGTTAGAAAAGTGTTCAATCCATTCCGTACAATTAACATAAGACGTCAGTTCAGGAATATGATTATCTTTAAAAAAAGGGCTATTTACAGTTTCCCAAAAAAGTTTACTATTATTGGTTTCACTTGCCATACTTAATTTGTCCCAGGCATCTGATCTCATCACCTTTTTGTGCGCCAATACAGCTTGTTTATAGTCAGTTCGCAACTTATGAACGAGCATTTGGTTACGGGGCTTAATCCTTAGTGCCGATTTTAATTTATGTAATACCTCGGTACAATCAGAATCAAACTACTTCTTTCCATCTTGCTTCTGACCTTTGGTATTTCTAGTTAAAATGCTCCTAATTGCATTATTTATATTAGAGAATTCAATATGTAACATCTCGGGGGTAGCCTCTTCGCTAAGACAGTAATTAATACTGTCTCTACATGTACTGACCACATCCATTTGTATCTTATGTGGGTCCACGCCATCCCACTTAATTCTCATGCCATTCGGCCTAACAGGGAGGATATCTGAGATTGTATTAGCAGTATTAGTCAATCTGTTGCCCCAAGCCAGCAGTACTATGGAGATACTATTGTGGTCACTGACCACCTGTTCTGAAATCCAAAGGTTCATATATAAACTATTCTTCGAAATTAGGATATGGTCTATATTACTGTTCGAATTCCTCCCAGTAAATGTTGGACATTTGATATGGCCCTTTCTCATAGTGCAGTCTAACAGCTCAAGATCAAATTTTGCCATTAGTGTATTAAGGGTCATAACATATTCACAATGTGGAAAATGTAGCATATCCTCCTTAGTCCCCACTGCAATAGTATAGGCCTTCATAAAGCCACAAGAGTTAGTATATGTAGCGGGGCACGCTTGGATGTTAAAATCGCCTGTCCACAAAATGACCGCGAGTTTATTGGAAATTTCAGTACCCTATCTATCTCTTTTTCCAATGGATCTAACGGAGCTCCCCTATCTTTATGGAAGTTATTATTATAGTGATTAATTAACACCAAATCCTTGCCCTTTGGGAACGATAGTCACAAAACTAGACTATGATTACCAATAAATGAATAAGTTACTATTTTACATCCAATCAATTTAGTGGATATAAGCATTAGTAATCCACCCTTTGCTCTACCTATTAGAGAGGGTGTAGCATTTAAGCAATAGGATGTATAGCCCTCGACTGTGACATAGTCTGTGCTCCACGTTTCTTGTAAGAACATTATATCACTACCAAAAGTAATAAAATCCTGCCAGAAATGCGTACCTAATTTTTTCCCCGAGACCTGCGATATTCCATGTTGTCAGTGTATACCCTTCTTGTATTTTCACTCCTTTGGGATTATTAGAGTTTATGGGCACGTCCACACTCATTGAAGACTCTGCAAATATAATAGTAGTTAAGTTGCCAGTCTCATTAATAACAGTTGTCTTATCCATCGTAATGAGATCCATATATAAAGAATGGGTATTACTTCTTTCACTTCGCCTTGTTGGTAAATTACAACTTACCCTCCTCCCCAAGTCAGTGGTCCCCACTATGTTTTTGTGTCAATCGTTATCCTCCATTTGAGTCAAACACTGAAATCTATTGTATAGTGGTAGAGGGGATCGCACTGGGCGGGTTGCCGATATTATGGACAACCAGTTGTTACTGGGAGGGTAGGTCATGTGGTCAGTGACTAAGTTATTTACCAACGAATGTCTATAAAAATAGGCAAGTGGCAATAAAGTTGGATTGAAATCCCGACAAGAAGGTGGAGGGGCACTAAGCAAAGTTTTATGGGCCCAAACTGGTGACCTAAAATTAACTATGATGCAGTCCCCATCAAATGTTTTCATTGTGGGACCTATCCAACCCACTCTTTGAGTAAGTATAATCTGTTCTGCACCTAATATTGGAAAGCCACAATTTTTAGTTAGCCAATGGAGGATTTTGTTATTGAGGGTTTCATTAGTTTCAAATTGCCCTTCCCGTAATCTGGGGACATTACAAAGGACGGTGACATATGCTCCACATTCTGGTGGTAAATTTATTACTGGTGGTATGGTGTTACCTTTAAAATCTTCTAGGAGACGTAAACCCTTTATCTGGTCTGTCATTTGGTCCCCTCGTTTCCCATTGCCTCCCAATAAAGTTACCCCATTTTCCATCAATGCTTTATCCCTTTGTTCACATCTTCCACCATCAGTATGACTGCTAGTATTATTACTGTTGATATTGAGTAAGTTATTTGGAGCTGTTCGTTGTGTAACTATTCCCCCTGACTTGTCCTTGGCACCCTCAATCGTATATGGGACAGATTCAGGCACAACCTCATTTGAAATGGATACAGATGGAGGGACGGGTGTTGAGGCATAAGTAGTCTTAGTTAGGTAGGGAATTTGTGTTATGTGTTGTTCAATAAGACTTACCCTAACTTCAATACCATTAATTTTCTCACAAATTGGCCCTAAGAGTGTTGTTAACAGCGTCTCCATTCTTTCCCAAAAACCCTCTTCGCCAACCTCAAACTTCTTTCCATTAGGCTGAACATCTACAACACTTGACTGACCTTCACATTGTTCCCCCTTTTGTCCCAACAAATTCAATGCCGTTTTATGATGTATTCGGCTGCCTTAGCCACTACAGGCTGCTCTTTAATGATGTGTTTTTGTTTACTCTTGGCTTTTTGCCCTCTAGTTCTTACAGACGAGCTTTCAATATTTATCCTGTCCGAACATACAATATTAGTTAACGATTGAGTATCATTACCCTCAAAGTCCGTTGGATCATTAAGAAGAGGGAGTTCTATACTTAAATCCGGCGCCTGCAATATAGGTGTAGTAGAAAGTCTACTTGCCAAGGGGTAAAGATCCGAGGGCCGAATGTGGTGAATAGTGGGTATCTCAGGATTTTTATCTGCCCCTGGAAGTCCGGCATATGATGTCATTAGCATTGAATCAAAGTAATTAGCCATGACTGTAGATTTATTGACAGATAGTAAAGGTGGGGCCGAGCCAATAGGGAGCGAAAGACGTCTTTCTGTATTCTCTATCGCTGTGGCAACTACCCCAATAGTCTTCTGTAACATCCTGTCTATGGCGGTTAGACTCGGGAAAGGGTTATTTGTAGATTTGTTCTGCCTGGTGTTAGGACGGGAATGTTCAGGGGCATTTTTTCCCGTTTCTAATAACTACACCAGCAATATATTTGCAACAGAAACTAATTTGTAGAGGGTGACACTAACAGCACAACCAATCCAATCATAAGCTAATCCCGTGACAAATATAAGAAACCATGCCCACAGTCATTTAAACGTCATTTACAAGGGTGGGCTGGTTGCCGTTGGATCTTATCTCCACACCGGACGCACGTATGACGTCCAGCCAAGGGGGGGTGGCCCAGCCCAGCCTCTGCCGGCCCGCCCTTTGACCGGGCTTCGCCCGCACGCGTCCCGCGACGCGGGGCCTCTGTTCACGATGGCGTGGATGTCTCGCGGCGGCTCCCGGCCGCAGAGGCTCCCGGGACTCGTAGTCCCTCCACACTGCGGCTGCGATGACCAAAACTGCGGCGGCAGGAGGAACCAGGGACGGGAGATTGCTGCTGCCGGTTGGTGTGCTCCGAAAATGGAGGATAGGTAGGCAGGTAGGCAGACGATGTCTTCCAGAGCAAATGACGAGGAACCCGCTCTGTCGGGCCTCTGTTCACGATTTAACGCCACCTGGAGTGGATGTCTCGCAGCGGCTTCCGACCGCAAAGGCTCCCGGGACTCATAGTCCCCCCACACTGTGGCCGCGATGACCAAAACTGCGGCGGCAGGAGGAACCAGGGACGGGAGATTGCTGCTGCCAGTTGGTGTGCTCCGAAAATGGAGGACAGGTAGGTGGGTAGGCAGACGATGTATCCCACAGCAAATTACGAGGAACGATCATGGTCATACCACAGTCCTACTAGCAAGGATAAAGTGAGCCGTTGAATTCCACAGCAGAGAATAATAAAGCAACCAGTAAACTGCTAGTGAAAAACGACAGATGGATGTTTAAGGTACAGAGCTGGTGTCTTTAGAGTTTATTGCACAGAGCTGGGGGTCCCATTCCTCATCACTGATTCCTCCCCCTGCCCTTCCCCCACGGATCTGGTGGGGTCGGCAGTGCAGCAGGGTAAGGTGTGGGGTCTCCCATAAGAAGGTGCCCTAGGACAGAGTCTAGAAGAGTAAAAATCTTTTTTTAAGTGGCTTGCGTATTGTACACCATATGCTGAAGAAAATGCACACTGTGGCTTAAGTTTCTGCTCTGAAAGAAAAGTAATAGGATGGAGGAAAGAGGATCTAACTATTTCATTAACTAAATTGAGTAAAAGTCAGAATATGCTTAGTCATCTTGATACTTTTGGAAAAGTTCCATCCAGGGTAGCTGTTACTGGGTGGAGGCGGCGGTGCTGGAGAGAGATTAAGAGGTACTCTGGAGAGGAGGCAAGTGTTCCTTTGATTTTATAGCCAGTCTTATTTTTTTGTAAGTAACAGTGTAATGCAATAAATGCCAGTGTGGTCCTTTTGCTATTTAAACACTGTGATTTACAGCAAGTAGCCAAACGTCCACCAGCATGATATCAGCTTTCTGGTATCAAAACTACAGATGATTTAATTTTAGATAATTAAATTCATAGGTAGTGAGTGAAGCAAATCAATAAGGAGGGAAGAGCAGAGCACGATATAACATGCTGTAGAGTAGACTTCAAGGCAACTGAGAATCAACAAAAGGGAAGAAATGTGAGAGCCTGTAAAGGTCTCTAGATAGAACATCTGTGCCTAAAACAGGAGGAAAAAAAACTTCTTCAGTACCAAAAATTAATGTGCCCTTTCAACATTTATGAAGTTGGCATTGAAACCCATCCACTGACAGATTCCCAGGCTTCCCAAAATCCATTCAATGTGGAACTTCATAGAAAATGTTTAAAGTAGGAAGGAGGGAGTTCATTTTCTCGACACATTAGTGGAATCACCAAGGTAGTGGACCCCACAGAACTGCAATCTTCTGTGAACACTGTACACATATGCGCTGAGTCACGACTATCTTCTACCCCACACTTAAGAGAAAGAAATAGCTTTCCAAGTGATATTTCAAAAGGAAGTCCATTTCACAGGAGAACATGATCACCTCAAAGATGTGGGTTGGAAATCTCAGGAAGGAGTGTATTAAAGAACCAGGGAGCCCCAGAAATTATGGCGCATTCCAAGAAAATTAGTATGGATGCCCAAGGTTTATTATTAAACTTTGAAATATCTACCACTTTAGCCTCCTCCATTTTAGATGTACTGCTATTAATGCAGCAACCACTACAATGGATTTGGAAGCATTGGTTTTAAATAACATGACATTAAAAAGTCAAACAGGTCATCTGAATGTAATACCCTCCGCAATAATAGAAATTAATGCTCTTATGCCCTCACTAGTCAGACCTGTTGACTTATGAACAAACGGGGGTGCATACGAGAATGCATCAGTCTATAACTTTGTATCTAGATAACCTATTGTAACTACAAAGAGAGGTGACCTAAAAATTTATAGAAGAGAATTCCCACATAGAATAAGACTTGTACAGAAGCAGAATAAGAGCTGGGCAAGACCAAGCAGAGAAGATATAAATACAAGAAACACATGTCAAGACAGAGAGAAGAGTTCATTTGCAGTGCAGTAAAAAAAGATTTAAATTGCCATACTCAACCAGTCTACTACCTGTATATCAAAGTGCACATCGAAATTAAAAACATTCATGAAAGGCCTAGCTAGAGGATAGGATATAAGCTAGGCGACACAAGTAGAAATAAAGCCTGTTATTTAGATTAGAGACGAATAAAGGTTGGACAAAGGCAAACTCTAGTTTGATTTTGTTTTAGATATCATAAGAAATGGTCAAATATCCTAAATGCTACAACAATTAAATCTATCTCGAGTTCTGCAGGTGAGTTATAGTGTGATTATTGCAGGTGTTTACTAGAATTCGCAGTACAAAAAAAACTCTCATTAGCTTCTAGTGATTCTGGCAAATTCTAAGATTGCAGTCCGAAGTTTACAAAGTTTTCTGCATGTTAGTTTTAATGTTAAAATTTGGACATTAACGCCTCTCCTACGTTGTTCTGAGGAATAAAAAATCACCTACATCCATCGAATTTCAGAGTTGAGACGAGAACGGCTTAGAGTTAACTCCCAATAAAACGGCACACCATTCCAAGTGCTAACTACCACTGGCAGAGGTTTATTGCCAGTTTGAAGACAAGGGGGCATATTATCAAGAACGGCGTTAAAATTATCGCCGCTTTAGCGGCAGTAAACTGCCGCTAAACCGGCGATAATCAGCTTGATAATACACCTGGGAGATTTCCCATAGAAGCCCATGTTCACACCGGAACCTGGGTTTCTATATGAATTCACAAGGGCATATTATCAAGGCCATTATCGCCGCTTTAACTGCAGTTTTCTGCTGCTACAGCAGCGATAATTTTTAACTCCGTCCTTGATAATATGCCCCAAGATGTCTCGGCATAAACAGAGGAAAAGCAACAAACCAAGGGTCGGTAAAATTTGCATTTGCGTAAAACGTTCCTTACATATTAAAATTGCAACACTATATGCCACAAGCAACTTTCGCCGACTTAATGGGACTTATCGCAGCCAAAGTTGCGATAAACTTATAGCTCCAATCACAAGCTGGTGTTATCAGCCCACAGCACCAGTTTACCCACGATAGCAGCCGAAAAAACATCGCCACGGATGATCCCCTCAACTATCGCTAATGAGATGCAGAGTCGGCATTCCCGTGCCAAAAGCCGCGACAACACCACTCCACAACATTCACAATGAACAGCCAGAACTGCAATAAGAACACAAAACACGCTATAAGGTGTGTTAGCAGCAGGAAAATAACGCCTGCTCTGACCTGGTGCTAAGTCGGACCACAGCCTGCATCACAAAAGGGAGCCCAGCCCACAGCCACATCGGAAGGGCAGCAGATGCCATGGAGCCACTGGTCATGCGGACCGGACACCCATGAGGGCCACAACACCCACAGCCACCACAGCCACCACCCCAGGACCCCATACAGCACCCGGAACACTCACCCGGACCACCACCCAGGCAGCACAGACAAAGACTGCGGACCCCCAGGAAACACACCAGCCTCACAGACCCAACACATGACAATGTCATTGCCAACTACAGGCTCAAAAGGACAACCATCGCACGCACCATGACCAATTATGCCCAACAGGCAGACAGCACCAACACAGCGGACAACCAACATCCCACCCCACACAAAGCTGCTGGCTGCGCTGCACCTGTTGGCCCCTGGTACCCCCCAACCAACACCGGCCAGGAGTTACACAGCCAGTCACATCCCAGTCCCTCACACCTGTCCAAGACATCACCATCAGCCTGGTACCCCAGTCCCCATACATCCAACATAATGCGCAGGATCCGCTGGAGACCAAGCAAGGACCATATGCCATAGCTGGATGCACGCACGTGTTGGGAGCAATCCACAGCACACATGTCCTACCTGTGCCCCCTGGTGACACAGCACACAATCACTGCAACAGAAAGCACACGTCTCTCATCAATATGCAGGCAACAATCGAACAACGTGGAACCTCCACCAATGTTGCCTACAAATTCCCCGCCAGTGTGCATGATACCTTCATCCTCCATCAGCACCCAGCCTTACCAGGATGGCACCAAGGGAAATGCACAGTCCCTTGGCAAGTACAAAATGAACACCCCACCCACCTCAACTCCACAACCATGCAACTCACAACACTGGCAATGCACACAACACAAAATCACAACAAACATGCAAAACAACATGTCCACGACAGAACAACTCACAGCGGTAACCTGGGCAAGCCGTGAACATGAGCCATCAATGGCATGGCACCTCTGCCACACAATAGCCAAATGTGGGGAGAGGTGGCAACCAGGCATGTGTGGAGGAGGCAAGTGACCCATGAATGGGAAAGTACACAATGCCAAGAGTGGCGGCGATGTGCTGGACAGACTGCAGCATGCAGAACACACCCATATCCATGGCGACATACACCGCTGGTGTATGGAGTGTACTGGACAGTGGATGCAACCATGTCACCCCAGCCAGTGGGGGAGTTTGCGGAAATGTTGCTTGTTACGTCCCCCCTGTAAGCGTGAAAGGAGTGAGATGGCCCGGCGTAGGGGTGTGAATAAAAAGCACATAGCCCTGGGCGTGGTCCTCTTCCGGAAAGCCCAAAGTCTCTGACAGGGCGGCGTCACTAACCACGTCATGAGACCGATGCCGTCCTCGTGAGGGGAGTTGCCTGTGATCCTGTGTGCCTGCTGTACCCCCGCCCGCTGGACCCTGAAGCTGTCAGGCCCGCCCATGCGCAGTCAGGCCACACTGATCACCTTCCAACACCGGCGTGTGTCAAGGAGGGCCCACCAAGTGCCTGCACAAGCTCCAAGCCCGAGGGCCGCTTACTTGGCAGCCTCTCAGACCATCACGGCCTCCACGATACAGGCCCGCTGTAGTCCTTTCATGTTGACGTACTCTACTGCCATCTCCGGCCTGCACCACGGTCATGCATGTCACACATTTGGGACTGAGTCTTGATTACACGATGGCAGAGTACATATGTTAATTGCAGAGTTTACATCAGTGTACTCCCTTCGACGTTGTGCCACCAACTCTGTGCATAGCATCACAACCACACATGTCTGAGGGCCTACGTGGACTATTGCCCTCGGCCTACGCTGCGCTCGAGTAGGTCACAGAATTGGAACTGAACATTGTTTTTTCAACGGCAGATTACATATCTTCGCATGCAAGGAAAGGCATGAGAGGATGACGCGTTGCAGCCCGGAGGGAATAGGATCATCGTTATGGAGGTGATCAAACACTACCGACAACTGCCCTGTTGCCACTAACTCTGTACATCGCGAGCCAATGACAGGTGGCTGTGGGCCCTTGCTGACCGCTGCCCCCGGCCAACACTGTGGTCGAATAGGTCACACACACCTTCGAATTCAGCCTCGATTTGTTTATGGAAGACTTCATGTCTTTGCACAGGCCTCATCGCAGACTGCATCCCCTTTCAGCTCCGGTGCCAACATGTCTATTCCCTGAGACCCATGGTCACTTTCTGGTTGGACTTTGGGGGCGACTAGGTCCATGGACTTGGGGTTGTTGTTGCCATCATGGCGGTGATACTGACTTCGTGGGGAAAACGAGGCCGTGGCATTCCACTCCACCATTTGCTGCTTCCGGATAACATTAGACCTTTCACCTCATGCCCTGGAGAACACCTTCCACTGTCCTCCGCAACACTCCGCAACATACACCTCGGACATTGATGGTCACATGGCCCATCTGACTGCACCGCAAGTCACCGTCCAGTGGCAGGGTGCCTGTGCCGGCCGCTGTGCATCCGGGGCCACTAACTTGTGCTGGTCATGTCTGGGACCCCTTCTTCTGGGGTATTGGATGGCCTTAGTGTCATCAACGCCATGTATCTGTGGCCTCTGCACTGTCCGCTGCCTCCAGCCTCATCTGCGGTCCATCAGGGCTCACACATGAAATCGAGTCCTGACCGGCCCGGACATCACATCACCGCAGGAGGCATACGCCACCTCTGCAAGGACAACCTCCAACCTCCATCTGAGTCGAAACGGTGGTCCTGACAAACCTACGGAGTTGCAAAACACCTGTTGTGGATGCCATCATCAGACTGATACCCTGCTCAGCACTCCAGGTGCCACTGACTCAGTGCCCCACAAGCCATTGTCCGTTACTGATTGTGTTTTGTGCTGTGGAGAGGCTGCACAGCAATGTCATCTCAAGCAGTCTGGGAGACCTGGGACCTTGTTGAGGAAGCTGATGCAGGTCTAACACACCCCACTGCATCTGCATCAGGAATATCTCAAAGAGACACAATCCAAGACTTTTTCTTCACATGAGCACGCTCATCTCTGGTGCCTCAACCACAGTGCACTGCAACTCAAAAACACTTCTGTTTGCATGTCGTGTGTCCTCTGGACTTTCTCCAGCTCCCTCCATGTTGCTCAGCAGTTGACTGTTATGCAGGTGTTTTCAGTTCCCGTTGCACTGGTGTCCACTGTTCAAATGGTTGCCAGCACCAAGCACTCCGTGTGTGCTGGCTTACACTCACCCCACACACACATCCAGCACAGGCGTCACTGTATATGTGGCCCTGCCAATAAAGGGGCCGGGCACACATGCCCGTAGCCAGTTCAACATGATATCAGCGTGTGTCCCTGTGGTCTTGTTGTATGCATGAGGGCCCTAGGCCCTATGACAGTACATTGTGCTGTGTACAGCGGATGCAGACATGTCACCGCAGGCAGCGGGTTGGAGCTTGGACATGTAGTTTTGTCGTCACCCACTTAATTCATTATGAGAGTGGGCTGGGCCGTCGTAGCCAGAGCCAACATGGGTGTGTGACTGCTATTTGCGTGCCGCTGGGCATGGTTCTGTACTGTGAATGTGCATCTGCATGTGTCTATATGCTTTGTGGGTCTCCTTTGTGGGGTGTGGGTGGTCCCTGAATTGTAATGGACACCAACGTATGTGATCAAGTTCGCCTTCCATGGGTTCGGACCCCACCCATGCCTGTTCGGCGACCTCCTTTTGGCATGCTGACACATGGCAACGGGTGCCATATGTGGGTGGGTGAAGTATCTTGAGCCAGCTGTGCTTGCGGGTGCTTCCTGCTGTGTGGTCTGTTGTAGGCTCTGTGTCCTCCTCTGAGTAGCTTGGCTGCCCTGGTCCTGGTGGTGGGTTGCGTGGGTTGTCCATGGTCTTTTTGCAAGACGTCGTTGTCGAAGGTGTGGTTGTCCTCTCCGGCATCACAGATGTGTTGTCTTGTGTGCACTGCTGGAGGTGTTTTATACTCCTCTACAATGTGAAGGAGAGATGCATGTTGACATTGTGTTGACATGTATGTTTGCGCATTGTTCTGGTCTACATGCAGACTGTATGACGATGTACATTGTGACTGTTTGTGAGGTGCTGAATTCTGCTGCGGGACAGTGTACATTTGGACTACATGACGGATGTGAGGTCGTACGCGTACATTTCCATTTCACAGTTTCCTTCTCTGTCATATGTAGTAGGCATGTTTCCGTGCATGTGCGGACCCAGTTGTGTCCTCTGTTCTGCAGTGTCGGCTATGCGCATTGCATCACGTTGTTGTCAATGTGGGTGTGCTGTTCTTGCTATGTGTGTGCTGTAGTGTGCCATGGGGATCAGGGACATGATCCTGGGTAATTGTGGGTGTGCAGTGTGCTACGCCTCGTTGTGCATGTGTGCCATTGTTCCCATCTCCCCCATACCCCCAGTCCCTGTTGGTTACTCTCCCTGTTGATGTTGTATCAGGTCCTCTCGAGCTGTGTCCGTACTCCCTACTCCTTGCACTGTCTCCACACTGATGACTGTGGCCTCGGTTTCCTCCAGCTCCTCCTGTGGCGCAGGACTGCCACCTCCTGTCGCTGTTGCTGCCTTCCTGTTGACACGTCATTCCGGCACCTCTTGGCCTCCTGGATTGGCCTCCTCGGCACTCTGACTGCATTCCAGGTGGTCTGCTTGTGGGTCAGTTGCTGGTAGTGTTCTGTCACCAACGTGACGATGGTCTTGTTTTCCTGCGGTCTGCACCCCGTCTTCCTCTCCCTCTTCTCCTTGGCCTTCCCCGACCCTGTTGTTCTTTGCTGGTGGTCTGTGGGGGTTGTGGGGTTCGCGTTGGCCTCTGCGCTGGGTCAGGTTGCAACTATGTTGCTACGTGCTTTGGCTTGTTTCTGGTGTGTTGTCTCTGTGTTTTTTATGGTGCATTTTCCCACCAGATGCATGGTATTTGCAGGCCTGTGGCTGGTTTTCGTGAATGTTTGTACCGCGATTGGCCTCGTCACATGTTTTTTGCGTTAGCGTTTCACATTTTTGCGGCGTGGCATTTGATTTTGCGCGGCCATTTGATGTGTTATCTGGTGACTATTGCATGCTACCACAGCGTTGTGAATACTTGGTTGGAGTAATTTTCCAGCTTTGGGCTGCAATGCTGAGAGTTGCGTTAGGCTACTCTTGCGGTAGTTATCAAACGTTCTTGTGAATATACCCCTATCTTTTCCACATGTATTGCTTGCTCATTGAGATGGAATGACCAATACATGGGAAAAGAATAGTGTTGTGATTGTGTAGCCGTCTTACTCGTTATGTTTCCGGATTTTTCTAGTGCTATGTTAGGCAACAGTGGTAAAACAGTTATGTGCTTCCTACATATGTGTTGTTATAGCTATAATGCTGTCCAGGCATCTCTTACAATCTGTCTGCTTGTTTTTCTATCCCCTGAGTTCATTATGCAGCCCGTCGAGTGTTTACATTTCTGCAGGTATGAAGGGAGTTTATTTATGTAGGGTCATCACTTTTCCCAAAGTAAGGCTCATTTAACTCCGGCATTCATTGATGGTCAGTTGTTATTGAATGACACCTTGGGAGCACGCGCCTTCTTACTCTCTCTGCGTACCTCAGAACCAAACTACTGACGGATGGGCCCTGCTGTAAAACATCATGTGTAATCACATTGATTGTTAATTATTATTCACAATCGTCAATCATTGCAGCCCTTTTAAACTGGCGTCAAACTAAGCGAGGAAGGAGGGGCGTTTGGTTGAAGCTTGCAGAATTTGGAAGATGAAGCATTTCAAGAAACAAAAGAGGCCAGTTATTAGTGCCAAGCACTGTCATTTAGTTTCATTCATTTTAAAAGAATCTGCCCTCTGCTATCCCACAGCTCACATCTCACCCGAACACTTTACCCGGGCTGAACTATTAAGCAGTCCAAAACATTAGCCGAGAGAAACTAGCTAGGTGCTGGCACAAAATTGGTTTTCTATCACACTGCCCTGTGCTGCATGGACAATAGACAACTGCATCTTATTTGGTCTACCAGGCTGGACCGGCGTAGGACCGTGCACGGTAGGAGCAATGCAAAGAGCGTGCATGTGGAACACGGAGCAAAACTAACCCGCACACGAGCATGAAGCCAGAAAATGATGTTCCGGGAGGAAAGGGCCCGATTCCCATCACTGTACATTACCCGCAAGCAGCTCACACCCAGCCTCCTCATCTGTGATTCCTTTTCATTTTGTGGAATCATGCAGGCAGAGGCCAGGGAAGATAAAACAAGCATTTGCAATGTTAAAATACTCGCATTTACGCATGACCTATTGTATTGGAAACAGGACTGCGGGTGGGCAAAAAGTAACGAACGGTAGTGGGAGGGGGGCGTGGGTGGCCAAGAAGTCACAGACTGCTGGAGGGGAGGAAGGGACACACGGGAAGAAAGTAGTGTTGAACGTAAAGGGGCTAGTAACCATGGAAAAATACAAATGACGACATGCTCATCATAAGGATGGACTAACAAGCCTAAAACCAATCGGAAGGCAGCATTTAGGACCTAAGTCACTGAAAAAGAAGGGCGGAGAGTGGGCGGAGCTTCCAAGAAGCTTCCATGCTATACTGAATGCTGCATGCCTCGCAAAACGAGCAGCGCATGCTCTGCAACGCTAGACTTGACCTAAAAAAGATGTATGGCCAGTCGACCTCCACATTACAAATCATACACTGTGCATCTAATCTGATTAGATGCTACACCAGCAACCTTCCAAAAGCTATCCCCACGCACAGGGCTGCTTTTGCCTATGCACACTAAGAGGGAGTGGAGTAGTCAGTGAGTGAAAGGTGAAGCGGTACCTCCTCTTGTTAGAACAGATCAGTGGAGGACGCAAGGCTCCACCGACCATGGTGTCTGAGCCCTATGGCTGCCATGCACAGAAGCAGTGGGGCTCGCTCTCATCCCCAGGTACCCAGTGCGCGTGCCTCTAATGCATGCTGCTTGCACACAGAGCGCGCTGCAGCAGCAGTTTCCACTGGAAGATTCCTACCAAACGGGCTCTTAATTCATAAGTGGCCAGCATATTTTACAAAATTAAACACACGCTAACCTTCAGATTGCAGTAATACAGTTTTGAAATCTTCTGTCTGACATTAAAAAAAATACAACAACGAGCCCAATCCTCCTTAAAACAAAGCCCAAAACCAAACAAAGGGGCTCGTTAGGAGTCCGCCCACCATCATAATGGTGATGGGACTGCCAGCTAAATGTGCGGTGGTCCCAGCAGCCCAATTAGAATGCGCCCACCATACTGGCAGGCACATCCTGGCCTTTTACCATTGAGGATGGTGCTGCTGGCTGCAGCACCGTCCGCAATGGGAAAAGAGCATGCACAGCATTTCTCTGCAACACGTGGCTGGCACCATGCAGTGCCTGCCACTTGGTGCAGGGGACTGCAGGGGGGTACCATGGGTACACCCCAGTGCACCCCCCACTACCCCCTGAGGGGCCTCAAAAGCCAATCCCCACCAGCCTTTCAATGGCGGCAATGCCGCCATGGAAAGGCCTATACTCACACACATCCTAATATAGCGGGCGGTGTCTGCAAGACACTGCCACCATATTAGTGGCCCAGCTCCACCCAGCAGGCAATCGTGACGATTGCCACTGGCGGAAAAGAGGCGGACGGACCTTGCGTCCGCAACGACACCCACCGCCATCCTAATATGGCAGTGGGTATTTCTCATTACAATGGCATAACGATCATCACCGCCGGCCCGGCGGTGGCGATCGTTATGCCATCGTAATGAGCCCCTAACATTCTACTAAAAAAAGCCCAAGTCATGGCATGATATTGAAAATTGTCAAAAACCTAATAAAATATAACTAACAAAGTGGGGGACATGGTGCAAGAGGTAGAACTAATACAACTGTGGAATTAAGAGGAGGTGGCAATGGAGGAAAGCTATATTTAAATGTAATCAATTATGGTGCTGAAGCTGAACACAGTAACAGAGCAGGAAACCAAGGAAAAAAATTGTCCCTCAAAGAACAGATAAAGAACTGTAGCGTAATGAGACAGTACTTAGTCCCTGCTGCATGAAAGGAACAGAAGAGAAAAAGGACGGACAAAGAGGCAGGACTGACCACTAACAAGCAAGGACTTTTGAAGGACACCGACATAGACAAATAAAAAGCAAAAGCAAGGAATGGGTGGAGTTGGGACTCCAAAAAGCAATTACAAAAGGTCTATAAGCAACAGGGCAAGCGCCGCCTAGGCTCGACCTAAAAAGAGGGGGCTGGTCGATGCCAAAATGGCAAAGTTCAACTGGAAAAATCATGGTTACCTACAAAGAGGTCCCAGAGCTTTGTGGTGGCAGAAAGTAGTACAAATGAAAAGAAACATGAAGTCCAGCCTTTATTGTTAGACCGTATTTGTGTTACTTTGTGTGTTATTGCAGAAAGGTTTTGGCTGATGTGTCTCTGTGGTGACCATATACCTCCTTCCAATGCCAGTCAAGGTTTGGGGAGCTGTGCTTTAACCTTTTATATCCGAGGCTTCTTTTCTTTTGACTCCGATAAAATTGTTGGCTTGCTGCTACCGTTGGTGGAGCAGGCCAAGGGGTTTAGCATGGCCAGTCCGGAGCTCTCCGAAAAGAGAAAATAAAGTTTGCCCAATTTTTTTTCTTGGTTTCCTCCTGTCCATTTAAATAAAAGTTCAGAAGATGGCTGCACTAAAACACGAGTGAACTCTCATCGTCACTTGACATGATGTATGGAATTCAGAAAGGAAGGCGATGGGGTTTTGGTTTCTTTATCTTTTTTGCAAAAGGCTGTATTCTGTCACCGTTTAATTGTTTAGATAGGGTGAAAACAGTCTTCCCACATTGCAGTTCAACACTGTGTGTGCGCATAAGCATGTGGGCGAATATACAATAAAATTGTACTTCTATGCAGAGAAATATTAGGCAGAAATAAACACACTTTCCTGTGCATAGGGAGTAACTATCATTTTGTCACATCTGAAAATAACAACAACAATCAAAGGATTGTGAGGAAACCCAGCTTAACGTATTTCAGTATGCATTAATTACCATGTTCATGGTGTCATGGTGTTTGAAATTGATGGAACTCCTTGCAACATATAAATATCATATATTGCAAAGCTGGTTTTGATGTCATCTTCCATTTTTAAACTTTCTTATTCTCAGTATTCCCTCTATCACTCATCCATATACAACCAGGCTGCACATGTAGTTGTACCCCATCTGGTGAATATCAGCTGATTACAGGGGTCGTGCTTGTGTGCACTGGTTGAACTGATCTCAGGCTGTAGGATATTCCCCTGCGCAGCCATGATGAGAAGCACACAGCTACGGTAATAGAAGGATGGGGTAATTTTATGTGCACTGCAAGCTTCACAGGCACAGACACTCACCGCTGCAACAAAACATACCCCTTCCTGTTTGTCAACCAAAGCTCTCTTTCATAAAGACCAGAAAGCATAAGCCCCCATCCCCAGCAGTATTGCCCAAACAACCGGACACACATCACACATAAACAAAATGCCAACTTCTTCCTGGATAGGAAGTTAGCACAAACATCTGCATGTCATTCTAGGCTGTGGTCAGTGCTTGCAATCCTGGGCGTGTGAGAGTGTCAGGTCTTGTGAAGGTTTCCACCCATAATAAACATTCCTGCTTTGTTTCAGTAATATATACATATTATCCTCATGAAATTTTCAAAACTAGTATGACGCTCACTACTGCTCCTGTTTTGAAAGTTTTGTGGTTATCTGTCAAGTGGGGGCCGAGAAAAAGGGAGGGTTCAAAAACACGTTTTCCCCATGTTAATTCAAATACAGATTTTAGACACGACTACAGCCCAAACTGCTGAACAGAATTACACCAAATTTGGCAGAAAGTTAGCTGTTGGTCCAGAAATCAACTTTGTGGTAAATTGAGGTACATCCATTTAGCAGTTTTGGAAATATTAAGTAAAATCCAAAATGTATATATAGGGACATGGCTCATCCGACGATCCAACAGTCATCGTGCTCGAATCTCATTGGCTGCAAACACTTCAAACCCCAAATTGTTGGCAGCCATCTTGGGACTCCATTTGAGCTGAGTCCCACAAAATATATTGAAAAAAATGAGAAGGGGGCAGGGTAAGAATACCCTTACCCTGTAGGCCTCTTGGGGAGGTCCCAGGAGGACCCTGCCAAGGCAAATAAATGTGTTTTTAAAATTCTTCAGGAGCCGCGCTGGAGCGGCATCTGATGCTAAAAAATAAGGAAAAAGAAGCTTGAGCTCCTGTGCTTCTGCAATCTGTAGCCCCGGGTGGGCCAGGTCCCAGGGAATGAGGAGGTATAAAAAGGAGGGGAGCACATAGGGCCCTACTCCCCTGGCTTATAAAAGCCCTGGGGACCGCCTTTTCTATGTGGCACTGTTTTTAATTTATGTGGGGGTTGCCAGCACAGCAAACCCTTGCGCCCTGGAGACCTCTTCCTCATCAGGGCAACTGTGAGATAAATGCGAGGGAGCCCATGTGGCCCAATATGTATGGGCCCGTCCACACCCTGGGGACAACCAACCTCCCTGGTCAAAACATAATATTAATGCCCGGGGGCATGCGCCCCCCATAGCCCCAGACACTGCCACCTCCCGGGGGATTAAAAAATATGTAATCAGGCATGTCCACACCACGGGGACCACCACCTTCCCAGGGCTAGACATAACATTAATGTGAGGGGCCGTGCGGCACCCACGCAGCCCTAGGTACTATCACATTCCCTGGGCTGCAGATGGTCATTGGGGGCCTAGAAGCCATCCTGTTACCAGCAATAAGTCCCACGCAGCGGAATTGCAGATAGCTTGTCGTGGCCCCTGTTCCCTTTCTCTACCACTCCGCAAACACACCTTGTAGTAAAAAAAAACATCGAAATTCACTGAAAAAACTATGGGCAGAGTAGGCATAGTGCCTCTATGTGAAGTTCCACAAAGTTGAAAAACAACTCCGTGGAACTTCGCTCTGCTCCGCCCCCTCCCAAACTAATTAAAAGTAATTAAAAGGCACTAACACCTACATTGTACATCTTGCACGTGCGCATGCACATTTGCAATACGTACAATGTAGGGGTTATCACTGAAGAAGGACAGAGAGGAGGAGGCAGGCGAGCGGCCATGGTGAGGAGGAGGCAGCCACAGGGCAGGCAAGTGCCTTTTAATTACTTTTAATTAGTTTGGGAGGGTGGAGGGGCTGGCTAACTACGCTCTGCAACAGAGTCGTAGTTTTGCCTGAACTCCGTGTTCGCAACGGAACGCAGAGTAGGCAAAACTACGTAAACTCCGCTGGCAGAGCGTAGTTACCCAGTTTAGTAAAAAACAAAGGTTACAAGGCTGTTATAGTTAGGAAATAGTATTTTAAAAAACATAGAAATTCACTGAAAAACCAAAGGTTACAGGAAGTTGTACCATTGAAAGTCAGCAGTTATAGTTACCTTAGCTAATTTTAACTTACGCCCCACCAATGCACTGCTTATGTCCTCACATATTACATCACTCATGACATGGTCAGTGACATCACTGATGACATCTCAAATATATAGAGATATGTATTGCCTACAGGCATTTGCCAGTAGGTAGTTATAGTTAGGACTTAGTTTCCATAGGTATAGCATTTTTTGTCTTGCCTTTGACGTCGTTTGACCAATCCTCATGAAATTTCCCCCAAAAAGTGTCAAAGTAGTTTCTGTGTGTCATGGAAAGTTTGGGGGTGATCTGTGCAGTGGGGACTGAGAACAAGCGGCACGAAATAAGGAGGCATTTGTAATGTTAATTTACAGAGGAACGCATGGTCGAACCTACGGCCCAAATTGCTGCACGGAATTTCACCAAATTTGTCAGAAAGGTAGATGTTGTTGCACAGATTGTGCTTTGTTGTTTTTGGGCGGAAATCAGTTCCGTAGTTTTTGTGAAATTAAAGCCGAACAATATAGAGATATCTCTGCTCACAGATATTTTGCTGCGATTTTGCTATGGTCACGGATATGTTGCGCACACACCGCAGGGAATGCTCTGATTAGCTGGATGCAACCTGAACAGAAAGTTGCTGCTGCCATTTTATGGATCCGGAACGGTTCCCGGGCCTGGAAATTTGTGTCAAAGCTAACATAAGGGATCAGGGTGGAGATGATCTGACCCCATGTTTGAGAAATGGGGATGTTAGTGACAAAAGTTAGGTTTCCAAAGTTGATTTTTTAATCATGCACAATATTTGTGATGGCGACGTGACCACCACCACAGCCACCCTGTGTATCAGCGAGGGGACATCGCAAATATTGTAGCGACACCACATGTCTTGGCAAAAATATATATATTTGAAAACACTCGCCGGTCACTGTCACAGACTCATATATGCACTCACATACTTATACATCCAGTCGCATACCCACTCGGTTGCTCATTCACCCACTCACATACTCATTCAGCTACTCAGGTACACACTTACAGAGAGTGATGCACCCATGTACAGACCCACTCAAACACTCATGCACCTACTTAGAGCCCCCCTCATAGATTCATGCGCACAGACTCATACCCACTTAGAGACTCTTACACCCACTCACAGACCCACATGGGCACTCATGCACCCTCTCACAGACCCACTCAGATACTCATGCACCCACTTACAGACTCACTCGTCAGGCACCCATGTACAGAGTCACTCAGAGACTCGCATACCCACTTAAAGACCCACTAACACAGTTAAGTATGTGCTCACAGACCCACTGAGGCAATCACATACCCACTAACAGACCACTGAGACACTCATACACCCACTCATAGATCAACTCAGACACTCATATACCCGCTCACACACCCATATGGTCACTCACACACCAAGCCACAGACCCTCTTAGAGACTTATGCACTCAGTAACTCACTCACACACCCACTCAAAGACTCAATCAGATATACACTTACCCACTCACTCACCCACTCAAAGCGTCACACATTCACTCATTGACCCACCCAGACACCCACCCTCCAAGTCACAGATCCACTCAGTCACTCATGCATGCACCTATTCACTCACCCACTCAGAGATTTATGCTCTCACTCCCAGACCTATTGAGATACTCATACACCCACTCACAGATCCACTAATACACCCACTTACACACCCACTCACAGACCTACTTAGAGACGTATGCACCCAGTCACTCATACACTCAGAGACTGATGCACCCACTCACAGTCTCACTCAGAAACCCATGCACCTATTCACAGGAATTTTTTAAGTTAACACGTTTGAATGTGGTCGTCGTTGAATGTCTGCTTTTGTTTGGCAATTTCACAACTTGATCATGATTATCGCGACGTCGTCATTGCGAGTTTCTAAAATTCTAAAAAAAACAACGTATTTAGCAAGAAAAGGAACAACATTTTTGGCTCTTGAGTGGCTCTGACAAGAGCCTTTGTGTTGAGAATGTGTATAAGACAGTTACAGATAAGACTATATGCAGAGTTTCAGGTTGCTTCGAAACACCCTACCCCCTTTGTTTGCAAAGTGACCACCATCAGTTCTATAGATTCCATGCATGTGAAAACGAAGGTTGTTGTTGTAGATAGAGCTCATGTTATGATCTCTGAAGAACGCAGAAACAGTTTTATTAACATGTTCCGGGGCTTTGTCAACCAGTGGACAGATTTGATTACACCACTTCCATTTCTGTCTTTGGCCTATGTTAGAGTACACCAAGACAGTGTGAGGAAAAAGCATCATCAATCCAGCAAAGGTATCCTTCATTAGGATTCCCAGTCCTACTCAAGTTAATGTGCCTAGGTCATTGCCACCACAGTGCACAATCATGAGGTCAGTGGCTGGTGAATCCACAATGGTTTTAACCAAAGGCAGTACTTGATGAAACGTTATTCCTCTCTCCCCAATCCAAGTAATGTTCACATTAGCCATACCCAAGTCCCTGGTAAATTTCTCTGTCTTGCAGCCTAAGCAGTCCAATAGACAAGCTGTGGCCACAATCCACATCATCTTATCATTTTGTAGGAAGGGGGAATAACATACAGGACAGGTCTGCAGGTGAATATCACAGTTGGTACAATGAAAGGCAGTGAAAATGCATGTGTGCTAGTAGTTTGAAAAAAACTAAAAATGCAATTGGGTGGGAGGGACTATGCAGGTGAAAAAAGTAGGTAGCATTTAGAAATGATTAGTAAATAGATGTTTGATTGAGTCTGGTAAATAGAAAAAAGTAATAGAGAGTTGGATATGCTTTACAATGTGTGTAGTAAAACACACCTGCTATGTAACTAGTATGACCCTTCTGGAATATGTTGCGAACTTGTAACCTACTTGTTCTAGTGGGTTTCTATGGATAATCTGCAGAGGGTGTATTGGGGAAGAGTGTTAAAGAGAGAGGTATCAATGTTTACAAATTGGAGAGGTTTAGCTTCATTTTTTTATGAGGTAGGTAAGATTACCAATAAGGATTTTGCAAAAAAGTGTAGAACAGTGTTAAAAATATAAAACTATAAAGGAAAGTAGGTTTTCTGACACCCATTTTTTTCCCGAATTCATTGCGATGATCGCAATTATGTTGTGAGTAGTGACTCAAAGCCATTAGTTTTCAGCTTCCCCTGAAAAGGAGTGAAAGGTTTTAGAGACAGTAACCATTCAGAAAGGTAGTTACAACAATGAAATATGAAAGGAATGTTTTTATTCGCTGACTTTTGTAGTATTGGGCAGAGCAAAGTTCAGAAGGTTATCATTTATTGTTGCTTTGTATGATGAGAGTGATATGCTATTCTTTTGTTAAGTTTTTATAAGCCCGGAGAATATTGCATCTATCTAATAGGAGAAAAAAAGTGATTCTGCCAACAAACTCAATATTCTGGTATGTTAATTACATTTCTTTTTAGCAAAAAAAATTGTTAATAAGGTAATTCAATTCAAAAGCTTTGTTTGGTATGTAAAAACAACCATAAAAGCGACCACAATACAAAATGTACACATAATTACAATCTACCATGGCAATGCCAAAAGTATATAGTTAAAATTGCCTAGACGCCTTCTGCCCTGTTTCAGTAAAAACAATTAATGTACATAAAAGGTTTCATGATAACATCAATTAAAAAGTAATGCTTTTATGTATATTGATTGCTTTTATAATAGAAAGTGCAAAATTAAGACAAACCCCAATGTCATTTAACTCAAGCATAAATTTCAGGGCAACAATATGCGATCTGATATGTTGTGCAAGCAAGAGTGGTTTTAAATAATGGCACCTAAAATTAGAGTAAAAATCACAAAATTGCATAAAGTGCATTGTGGTTAGCTTGCTCTGGCCATCACAAGGATAGGATGTCGTATCTAGAGGACAGGATTGCATGGATGGGAAGGCAACAAAATGGTAGGCAATTCCTAGTTTAAATCTAATTAATACAAAGCAGTGCATTGGGTTTGTGACACTGGTTAAATAACTTTCACAGCCCTCCTCCAAGTGATTGGTAAAATATGATAGTTGGCTTTCACCCCTCGTATCTCATGCAAACTTCTCTTTTGTGATTCATAAAGTTATCTTTAATGAACAGTTTGATGAGTGTGGTTACCATTGGGGGGTGAGACCGTGTTGACATCTTAAACAGGCAACTGTAGATGGAGTTAATGTAGCCTAGTCAGGGAATACACAGTGCTTTATCCAAGGTCAGGCTATTTAAGATGATTGACTTGGTGAAACTAGTCTCATCTTTGGTACATATAGAGCGCCAGAGCAGCAAAGAGCAGAGTGTTATTAAGTCTGCTAGATACTGTATCCCTACCTCTCTCTGTATTATCTCTGTGGAGGCAGAGGTGGGTAGGTGCATGAGGAAACAGTTTTCCTCAGTCTGAAGAGCCTTACTGTTATAATGGCCCCACACACCAGCCCCATATGTAACAATAGCTATTACTCTGGCCTTGTATATTGGTAAAATGTCTTTTAAGGGTTGGAGGGCCCAATTTAGCTGAAAATCAAAAAATTCCATTGGTACGTCTACTCATCTTGCCCCTAACATTTATGGTTTCGTTACCTGCAAAGGTGATACTCAAGTCACAAAAGGTGTCGACAGTAACTACCGGAGTATTATCGAACAAAAAAGTTCTGCATTTCTTAGGCTTGGCACCACAGATCATTGTATAGGTTTTAGATTTATTGATCACCCATTTTCTTGCAGAAATAAAATCCTCAAAGGCGCTCATTAGTCACTGTAAGCACACCCGGGTCCTTGGCAGCAAAACTGTATCATCTGAACATGAAAACACTGGTATAGTACTCCTGGCAACTTGTGGGGGATCTGCTTTAATCACTTGAAGAGCCTTGTCCACCCCGTTGATAAACAGGGAAAATAGCAGGGGGGCAAGGGCACAGCTTTGCAGAATTCCTATTTTTACATTTAAATTCGTAGTGCATTCACCTTTTGGACCAAAACGTACTTTATTCAATAATTTCTCATACAGTACTTTATTCAATATGTTCTCATATAGCCCGGCAAGAAAGCAAATGATTGGTCTAGGCGCACCAAGGGTAGGCAGGGTATGCCAGAGGATAGAGTGTTTGACTAGATCAAAGGCGCTACTCAGATCTGGAAAGCAGGGATACAATCTGCCACCTTTAGCACAATATTATATATTTGCTAATAGGTAATACATATTTACCTATTAGTAAATCCAGGTTCACACATTGCTCTGTAGATACCACTTCTTGTCTAAAACCAAACTGTGTTGTGGAGAGTATTGAATATTCGCATGCCCTCTCATCTAATCTCTTTAGTAACACTTTACTCATCACTTTCACCGAGGAGTCTAAAAGTGATATTGGGCGGTAATTTTTCAGTACGGATTTATTGCCCTTTTTGTAGATTGGTATAATAATAGACGTTCTCTATGATGGTGGGATCATTTTAGTTGCAGTCATATTAAACACTCTAGTTTAGGTTGGGCCCCACGAGTCAACAGCTGCTTTATTGATGTCCACTGGTACCCAGTCGAATCCCAGGGCTTTACATCCTATGCTTTCTTTTAACGCTAGCAGGTCCTCGTAAATCATAATATTCAGTGATAGGAGAGGCCATGGGTGCTGTTTCTCCCTTGATATATCCACCCTCCCTCCGTAGGGCAAACAAAACATTTCCGTAATATGGGCCACCCAAGCATCACATGTGACATGAGATAACAGCTCTAGGAAAGAGTCGCTCTTTAAAAATGGTGAATTGACTGTCTCCCAAAAAAGTTTGTCATCTACTGTATCTGCAGCCCGGGTCAATTTGGTCCATGCAGCTTCTTGTAACTCTTTTCTTCTGGCAAAAAGGTTAATGTCAAATTGTGATAAAAGATTTTGAAATCTATATAAGTATTTAAAAAATGAAAGGATGATATATAATTGAAATTGTAAGTGTTTTATATATCTATTAATCGCTAACTAAGATACAGTTTGTCTCAGGTGCACACTAGGTGTCTCACCAGTTAGTCTAGAATGTGTTTCCATGGAGGTATATATTGCACATGTATTCCCTTACTCCATTCTGTAAGTGGCAAAATAAAAGTGTGTAAAGTAATGGTTAAACCTACATATGTTAATGTAGCATAAGCTGTCAAAGATTTATATGTGTATATGTGACGTGCAGCTTATAACAAATGTTTTCATTTGAATTCTGGGAGTTGTAGTTTTTATTTGTTCCATTATGAAAGAAGAATAGAACACTCATATCTGAAAGTGGAAACTATGCACTGGGGCTGTATTTAAATTATGAATTTCTCAAAGTTGATAGCTATGTGTTACATACTCTTTAGTGTAGGTATTGGATAAATAAAAGGTACATTTGTATATGCATACATGGGGAGATATGTTCTTTAATTATATTCAGCTTGAGATATATAATATAACATTGCTAGACACTGTTTTGCCAAGTACTATATAAAGTATAGCACCTCTAATGCATGTGAAATATATGTTTGTAAATAACAGAGGTTCTTTCTCACCCACTCATGGATTAAGAGAAGTATTTATTTATATTCACTAAGATACTCACAAAGTAGATAAATGTGTAGCATAGGCAGCTAGAGATAAGTTTCAAGTTCATAATACAGGTACTGAGGTATTTATTCAGCAATGCACGTTGATATTTTTAGAGCTTTCTAAACAGATAGTCAGATACTGCTACATTTTATAAAACATGGTATGGGGATGCTAGGTAGGCTGTAGTGCAGGGTGCTATGTGGCTAATATGTCTGTTATGTTCTTTGAATATTTGAGTGACCTATATGTGCTTATAAAGATTTTTGTTCTGAAATGTGCATGCACTGTGTCATCCACATTTTTATCTGACATATCTAAGTAGAAACCTATACATTATGTGTTGGATGTGGAGTAATTGACGTGTGTATGCACTTTTACTGTTAGAGCTGTTTTCTTACTTTAAAATCCTACACAAGGTGTAAACTGCTCATTTAGAACATGTGTGTCCACACTAAGGAAGGGTGTAGCTAGACCATACTGTAGGGAGCTATATGCTTAAAATATAAGACATGTACTCTGAGGATTGACTGAGATCTGTGCACTCCTAGAGACTTATGTGGCCAATTACACATCCAGCCTACTCCCAGACTTCTGACATACCTAAGTAGAAAAGCAGACAGACACTGAAACACCAGTTAGGTAGTTAGAGAAGCACGTAAACATTCACTCACACATACAGGTACAACTGATATGTATCTTGTGCTAAAATAGGCAGCTTCACATACACTTAAAAAATTCCAATATTCACTAAAACACCCAAGAGTCATTCTATGCAGGCCCTTAGAGACACATTTAGAGAAGCATATATCTCACAAAGGGATGCAGTGATTTACTAGCAAATTTGCATACACTTATAATCACATGTCTAGATAGAACAACAGACTCTTTCAAGTTTACCATGTAGAGAAGTATCCCTTGGATAATGTCTCAGGCCTGCTATACTTGACCCCATGCATGCAGTTATACAGCTAGGCCAACCTTCACATTTAAAAGTCCAAATTAAGGCATAAACTGCTTTTTTACTATATATGTCACCTCTGAGATAGGCTGCAGCTACGTAATATTGCAGGGTGTTATGTGCTTAAAAGGTTACACATATGCTATGAAGTATTAGTGAGCTACATGCAGTCCTAGAGACCCATGTGCCAATTATATATCCACCCTGCTAACGACACTTCAATCTGATATACCTAAGAAGAAAGGTAGGCAGAGACTAAAACAGCCATACAGACTGTGACAGAAGCATGTAAACATTCACATACACAGACAGGCACAACTGTTGTCTATCTAGTGCTGATGGAGGCAGTTGCATACACACTTAAATAACCCAGAACTAGCCCTTGCATCAAGGTTCTGCTTAGCACAATTGATCCTGTGCAGCAATCCATGCAGCACCTTTCAGACACATTAGGGTATAATACATGTCACAAAGAGAGGCAGTTATTTACTAACAAACTTACATAGACATGCAATCACAGTTCCAGATAGGAAGTAAGACACTCATTCAGATATCTGCTAAAGAACTGGAAGTTTGAAGTTTACCATGCAGAGAAGTATCCCATGTATCTCGTCCCGGGCTTGGTAGACTTGAGCCTGTGCATATAGTTTTATTGCTATGGCTGTCATGTTACTTAAAACTCATAAACAAGGAGTAAACTGCTCTTCTAGCACATATAACTGAGCACTAATATAATCTGTAGCTAGAGCATAGTGCAGTGAGCTATGTGCTTAAAAGGTAAACATGTTCTGTGAAGTTCCTGTCAGCTATATGGACTCCAAGAGATCCATGTGCCGAATTATACATCCACTTTGCCATTCAGACTTCAATTTGACTTACCTAAGTACTAAAGCAGACAGACACTAAAACACCTAGTAAGATAGTAATAAAAGAACCTAAACATTCACTCACAAACAGAGGCAGAACTCATATGTATGCAGCGCTAATAGAGGCAGTTACACACACACACTTAAATAACCAAATACTCACTAATACATCTAGGAGGCATTCTATTTAGCCTCCTATAGAAACAGTTAGAGAACTATTGATGTCAGAAAGTGAGGCAGCCATTTACCAACAAACTTAACTATACATGCAATAGCAGCTCCAGATAGGAATTGACATATTAATTCAGATATCTTGTAAAGCAGTGACACTTTTTCATGTAAAATGAGACAGGTAGCTCTTTCATTATGTCTTGGACCTGCTATACTTGAACCGGTGCATTTTACTGGTAGACTGAACTTCACTTGTAATAATCATAGACAAGACATACACTGCTATTCTGCTAAGTAGAAGTCAGCACTGAGGTAGGCTGCAGCTAGGCCATAGGGCAGATTGCTATGGGCTTTAAAAGTTAATACATGCACTCTGAAAATTCAGTGAGCTATATTCAGTCTTGCAGACCCATGCACCTAATTATTCATCCAGTCTGCCTCGGAGACTTCAATCTAGCACAGCTAAGTTGAATAGCTAACAGACACTAAAAGACCCAGTGAGATTGTGACAGAAGCACCTTACCATTCATTCACATAAACAGGGGCAACTGATATGTATCTAGCACTAATAGAAGCAGTTCCACACACACTGAAAAAACATAAACTCACTAACACAGCCAGGAGGCAATCTATGCAGCTCTTTTGCAGACACATTTAGAGAACCGTAGATGTCACAAAGCGAGGCAGGTATTTATGAACAAACTTACATAGACAAACAATGACAGCCCCAGATAGAGACTGAGGCGCACATTCAGATATCTGCCAAAGAACTGACACTTTCAAGCCTAACATGCAGATAAGTAGCTCTTGCATCATATCTTGGGCCTGCTACACTTGAGGCTACGCATGCAGTTTTACTGCTAGGTCAACCTTCACATTTAAAACTCCTAGAGAATGCATAAACTATTGTTGGAACGTGTATACCTCACCTCTGGGGGAGGTTCTAGGTAGGCCATACGTTAGGCTAGTTTCTGCTTCAAAGGTAACATAACTACTCTGAAGTTTCAGTAGGCTATATATGCTCATAGAAAGCCGTGTGCTAAATTATACATCCACTGTGCCACCCAGATTTCAATCTGACAACCCTAAGTAGAAAAGCAGACAGGCACAAAAACATACACTAAAACAATGACAGAAGCATCTACATATTCACTCACATAGATAGGCACAACTAATATGTATCTTGTGCTAAGCTAAAACAGGCACTTGCACACAAATGCATATAATCGAATACTCACTAACACACCTAGGAGGCAATTCATGCAGCCCCTTAAAGACACTTTTAGGGTTAGATGTACGACCATAGCATTTTGCGACTCACAAATTGCGCCAATTTGTACATCAGTGTCTCAGACACTGTTTGTGATTCCCAATAGGGTCACAAATTGCATGCTTAATGAATATTAATGAGGCTGTCGCAATTTGCGACCCCATTGGGGTCAGCAGACCACCATGTCTGGGACTGCTTTGTCAATAAAGCAGTTTTTTTTAATGCAGCCCATTGTCCTTAAAGGAAAATGGGATGCATTTAAAAAATAAAAATGAAACATTTCAGTTTCTCGTTTTAGGGGCAGGCAGTGAAAAAATATTTGCGCATCCATTCCCAAAGTGGAAGGGGTCCCATGGGGACTCCTTCCCATTTGCGAGTGCCTTAACATCCTTCTGAGAAGGGTGGTAAACTGCAAGTGTTTTGCGACCTCAATTGCGGTCGCAAAACATTCATACATAGGATGTTGACTCACTATTAGGAAGGGATGCCTTCGGCATGCCCCTTCCTAAGAGTGTGTCGCTAACCCTATTTTGCGAGTCACTATTTGATTAGTGACTCGCAAATTAGGGTTTGCACATTGGCCACACTTCTTTTGCGGTTGCAAACAGGTCTAAAACCCCTTTACGACTGCAAAAAACGGTCGCACATCTAGCCCTAAGTGAAGTATAGGGATCACAAAGAGAGGTAGTCATTTACCAACAAAGTTACATACTCACAGCTTGTCACCTCCTAATACAGACTCACACAGTCATTCAGATATCTGCAAAAAAACTGACACATTCAAGTGTAACATGTAAAGCCCTTCTCAAGCTTTAAGCTACTCTTCTACCACATATGGCGACCCCTGAGGTAGGCTGTAGTCAGTCAATACGGTATTCTCTTATAAGTTAATGTCTGTGTAAGTAGGTGTACGGGTGATTGGGAGGGTGTGTGAGTAACTATATAGGTGAATGAGTGAGTGAGTGTGTGAGTAGCTTTATGTGCCCCCTATCGCTCACCCTTACATATAACTGAGCAGTAAGGTAGGCTGTGGGTAGTTAATAGGGTGGGTGATACATACTTAAAAGGCAACACATGTAGTCTGAAAATTGCCTCAACCATATGTGCTCATGTCAACTAAATATGTAAATAATTAAAATATGTAATGTGATACTACGTAGTTAAGTGATGAATGCACTTCTCTATTTTTGTTTTCAGACATCAATATCTAGTTATCTACAGAGAATTACTATGCCAACTTAAAGTCAGAAAAGAAAGAAGCAGCAGCAAATAGGGCTCCTCCTTAGAACTGAGAAACAAAAGGAGCAAAAGGCAGAAAAGACAGTCTCTGATATAAAAAGTAAGAAGTTATTGAAAAAATGAGATATGTTAAGCAGAAGGCAGAGGCAGTTCAAGGAAATCAGAGGTAGAATGTTCTGTACTAGAGTAATTCGCAACTTGTTTGCATCTATGAAGAAGGATAAAAGAAGAACACAAGCAATCAGACAAAAGGAATATGTGGAAGGTGTAGTTGATAAGGTGTTTGCTCTGAAGATGAAACTCTTTGACTTGGTTTTACACAGTATAAAGACACTGGACAAAATGGTGTTGTCTATGAGGAGACAGAGTCAAAAGAAAAGACTTGTTAATAGAAGTAACTTTTGCAAAGTTTTTTAGTGGTGAACAAATACATACTTTGAGTTCTGAGCCTTTCTTTAACGAGGAAGGCTATTTTGCAAGACAGCACATTAGTGCATGCATTTGGTGAATCTAGACGATGTTCTGGGATGAGAAATGGAACTCCTATTCCAAAAGAAGTAATGGTACCTAGAAATGTTGAAGAAGTGATTGCTGAAGAAGTGTAAGGAAGGCGTAGACAGGTCCATGTGTACAAATAGAATTTTAGTAGTGTTTGTAGTATTCAACTACAATCAATTGATATATTGAGAAATTTCCTCTGTATGTTTGCATACAGAAGTTTAAAACAGAAAATATGCTTTGTGCAAGGATAAGATCCATGCAAAGTAAGAAAGCATACTGATTTAGGACGCTCACTGGCTTGTTTGTTGAAAAAAGTGTGTCAACACAGCTTTCATCGTTTCAGAATGTTAGGTGTACACCACTCAAAAATGAGAACTTTTGCTAGAAGGCTTTACTATGTAAAATCTCCTGCTGTATGTTTAGGAGGAAAGAATAGAGCTCTTTTGCATGATAGTGTAGTAGAAGTTGAAAAGATCTGTGATGATGTGCAATTTTGTTTCTTTCGATCGGAACAGGAGTGTAGAGAAAATAAAGAGTTTGTAACAACAGGAGTTGGGGAACAGAACTGAGGTATCAGTGTTGGTATTTTCGAAAAAGAGATTAGAAACTTTAACACAATTTGTTCAGAGCAACCAAACTGTGTTTGTATATGTTGCCGATGCATTCACTACAAAAATCAAACTCATAATGTTGATTTGTACATTAAACTGAAAAAGAGAAAAATGATAAGTGGCGTGCATTTGCTGTTTATTATTTGTAGAAGGACAATTTAACTTGTCCACCTGACAAGTTATATGTAAGTACTGCGATGATATGTTAGAGGAAAACAAAATTCCTGCTAAAACAGTACACAAAAACTTAGAAATAGCACCTGTTTCAGAAGTACTTAAAGATTTGAATATTTATGAATCCATATTAATACAGTCTAGACATCCATTTCAAGCTATAGTTTGCATGGAGCCAAAGGCAGGGAAATTACCTTCAACCGAGCTCCAGAAAGGTCTCAAAACTAGAGTTGAATACTTGCCATTAGATTTTAAGGAAAATATTGAAACTATAGGGGTCCAGAGAAATTTGGAATATGGACTTTTAATTCTAGAAAATGGTGGCCCAACCAAGAGGAAAAAAATATGGCAAGAGTTAATAGTTGTTAGTAAGGTAAAAAATGCAACTTCGTATCTGGTACAAAATAACATATATCATAAAAATTCAGAAATTCTTTAAAATATCACACATCTGGAGGACAATACATCATCATCAACAGGTCACATAGAAAATTGGTTTGATGCAGAGTAGAAGACATTTATGAACATTACAGTATCCATCCCCTAGTTTCAAAATACATTGTTGGAGATGCTATTGATCTACATCAACAAAAAAAGTGAAAGAACCTCCCTTAAGTGTATGGAAAAAAAGCTTAGAAGCTTGCTTTTTCCCTCATCTCTTTCCTGCTGAGAAGGTGGTAGGTATGATGGCTGGTCCGTACAAGTACCAGCGACTGAGTACAGATGTAGTAGACTTTATTCAGAGAACCCTAGATTTCGTCAATGTATCCCTTTTATGTTTCATCTCTTATTTGAAAGTGATTTACCTGCATTGTTTTATACCGTAAATCACATTTTGAAAACATGAATAAATCTGCAGAATCTATCTGCAAGAGAATTTGTTAGGAAAATTCATGGAAAAGATGAACAGCTGGAATGCAATTTGATTAATCTCATGGCTTGTCAACATGGAACCAGTGAATATTGGTGTTGCGTCAGGGTGAACTAAAATGCATGTTGAGAAATTTAGGAGCACCTACATGGTTTCTAACACTCAGTTGTGCTGAGTATGCATGGGATGACAAGTTTAAATTCTTGTGAGAGACAAATTCAAATATAAAAGACATTGATCTAAAGACACCAGGCGAACTCTGCTCATTGGACCCTGCAAACGTTTGCAGATATTTTAACCACATATTTCAAGCTATGATGGCTTTTATCTGCAACAAAAATAAGCCACCGCTCGGTGAAGTGACTGATTTCTTTTCGAGCAAAGAATACCAAGTCAGAGGTGCTCCACATGTTCACAGGCTATTATGGGTAAAAGATGCCCCAAAGTTTGGAACAGTCACTGATGATTTTGTGTTGTCTTCCATAGAGTAGTATGTGACTTGCATCATCCTAAATTTGAGTGTTGTCAAAATGTTAAGACAACAAGTTCTATGATTCCAAAATCATAGGTGTGGAAAATACTGTCGTAGAAAATACCCAGGCACTACTCATTCACTTATCCAATCACCCAGGCAGTGTCCATGCAGCTATCCAATCACCCTAGTACTACCCATGCAGTCATTCAATCTCTCTGGCACTACCCATACACTCATCCAATCACCCAGTTAGTACCAATGCAGTCAGACAATTACCCAGCCACTACCCATGCACGCATACAATCACCCAGGCACTACCGATGTACTTATAGATTCACCCAGAAAGTACTCTTGCACTAATTCTAACATTCACAGACAACATATACACTCATTCAATCATCCATGCATCACTCATGTGCATATTCTAACATCCATACACCCCTCATGCACGTATTCATTCATTCAGCGTATCTTTTTTAACCGGAAAAGGCGGCTCTGAAAAGAATCATTTTCTTCTTTTTCCAAACTGATTTTGTTTTTTTCCTTGTTTTTCAAAAGTAAAATGGCAACGAAAAAAACATAATTCTGAGCACTGACCAAAAAATGGTGGTTGAAAAGCAACTATAACAAAGCTAAAAAGTAATTATCCATTATGGTTTTTCACATTCTGCAAAATTACATTCAGAGACTGCTCCCTGGCTGCTACAATGGTGTTACAGTCCATTCAGACGGTAGCAAAACATTTTAGTTCTGGTGACATTTCACTGCATCTTCTCACCACTTCAGGTGGAACTTTGTCTCCAGGAAAAGGGGCTGGAGGTCTGGAGGCTGATGATCCCTTTCCCTCTCTCTCTCTCTCTGTGCAATTTTATGTTGCTTCTTGGGGTATATTTTCAAGTTGTACAAAATACTTGTTTTATCACATAAATATTTTTTTGCTGTCCCTCGAGATCATTTCTTCTTACATATGATGCACCTCACCAATTTAGCTATGGTCTTTGATTCACCAGATGAAATAGTGTAAAAATCCCAAGCTATGCTTTGTTTCTTCATTGGTGATTCTTTACCAGAAGACTATTCTTGTGCAGCTGGGACAACTTCAACCAGCTGTAGGTCATCCTCTGGTTCTTCTGATACCATTTTATTTTTGCAGAAATCGCCAATAAAGTAAAATACCAGCACAATCTTGAAAATCAATTTGGGACAGCTCCTATAAAAAACTAACCAGTACCTGGAAAGATCAAGAAGGGATAAATGGGTATGCACTTCCTATCATAAAGGAAGCTGTGTGAACCCATAACATTACTTTATTTGGTAGTCATGTGCTATTCAGAAGTATCTCGTAGCTGCGAATTCCGGTGTCACCGCGAAAATGGAAAGTTATTTTTTGAAATTGCTCTTTTTGGCAAATGCATGACAAAATAAACTTAAACCAATATGTTACTAAACAGGTACAGTCAAACTTTATGCCAATATGTCTCAATATGTGTTTTACACTTTACCAAAAACATGTGGTATTCGCAAGTACCGATGTCATTACGACTTCCGGTGTCGCCGCTTACAAGGAAAAGTATTACAAATGCAATTTTTTTCGGCAAATGTATACAAAGGAGAAAGTTAAAACAATATAGGCCAGATGTACAACCATTTTTTGTGGTTGCAAATGGGAAATCGTCCCATTTGCGCCGCAAAATAGGTCAGCCCTATTTAAAACCATATTATGTGAGTTGGTAACCTATTACCGACTCGCAAAATAGGGTTTGCGACTCGCTATTAGGAAGGGGAGTGCCAAGGGCGTCCCATCCTAATAACGTCTCATACTTCAATGTCAGATTGTTTTGCAGCCGCAATTGCGGCCGCGAAACACTCGCAGTTTACCACCCATTTCAAATGGGCGGTAAGCCACTCGCAAACAGGAAGGGTTCCTCACGGGACCCCTTCCCCTTTATGACTGGCATGGAAAATATTTTTTAAGACCATGCCTACTCTCAAAAAACGAAAAGTAACGTTTCATTTTTCTTTTTTAAACGCATCCCATTTTTCTTTAAGGAAAATGGCCTACATTTAAAAAAAACTACTTTATTTAAAAAGCAATCACAGACATGGCGGTCTGCTGACTTGCAGTTTACCACCTATTTGAAATGGGAGGTAAGCCACTCGCAAACAGGAAGGGGTACCCAGGGGACCCCTTCCCCTTTATGACTGGCATTGAAAATATTTTTTAAGAGCATGCCTACTCTCAAAAAATGAAAGAGTAACGTTTCATATTTTTTTTTAAACGCATCCCATTGTTCTTTAAGGAATATATGGGCTACATTTAAAAAAAAAACTACTTTATTTAAAAAGCAGTCACAGACATGGTGATCTGCTGACCCCAGCTGGCCACCATCCCTAGCCATTCCGAATAGGGTGGCAAATTGCACCTGCCTCATTAATATTATTGAGGCAGGCAATTTGTGACCCTATAAGGAAACACAAACAATGTCTGAGACACTGTTGTAAATTCCAATTTGTGAGTTGCAAATTGTGAGTCGCAAAACGATGCAATTTGCGACTCACAAATTGGAAGGGTCGTACATCTGGCCCAATATTACTAAACAGCTGCATTCAAACTTTAAATAAAACAAGTCTATATATGGGTTGAACACTTTGTGAAAAACACAAGGTATTTGTGACCACCAATGGCATCGCGACTGTCCGATATCACAGCGAACAAGGAAAATGCCTTTAAGGTGAACTTTTTTCGACAAATGTATACAAAGAGGAAAGCTTAGTCAATATCTTATTGAACAGCTAGACTCAAACTTTAAATAAAACATGTCTATATATGTGTTTTACACTCTGTCAAAAACACGTGATATTTGTGACTACCGACATCATCGCAAGTGTCCTGTATCGCCGCGAACAAGGAGAATGCATTTCAGATGTACTTTTTTCAACAGATGTTTACAAAGGGGAAAGTTAAATCAAGGTCTTACTAAACAGCTAGACTCGAACTTTATGTAAAATATGTCTATATATGTGTTTTACACTTTGTCAAAAATCACACAGTATTCGCTTTAATTTTGAAATAAATAGATAACAAATACAACTATAGGTGGTAAACCATACATATGTAATGTTTAATATCTAATCATAGAAAAAATACAATGGCATTATAGTTATGATATAGAATTAAAAAACCTTAGAAAATCGCTGAAAAAAACAAAGGTTGCAGGAACATTATAGTTAGGAAATAGAATTAAAAAAACCTTAAACGTTCACTGAAAAAAGCAAAGGTTACAGGGACATTATAGTTTGACTGACATCTCACTCATACAAAACCAGAGAAATTCAGCAGTTATAGTTAGATGCGCTAACTAGAACTCGTGCCCCCGAAATGCACTGCTTATAACCTCACTTGTTACATCACTCACGACATGGTCAGTGAAATCACTCATTTTATCACTGATGACATCTCAAATGACATCACTGATGATATCTTCGACGGAATCCCTCACACACCCACTCACACCCCTATATAACCTTTAATACACCCACTCCAACTTCCACACTACCATTCTCAAAACCATTGACATACCCATACCTGTACTTACACACCCACTCACTGATTCATAGGTCTACACACATATCCACTCTGTCACCTGTACAGCCACAAGTACACCAACTTACTCACTAACACAAACACTGATACATCCACTCATACACCCATACGACACTCACACACTGTCAGTCACCCATAGAGTTACACACACACATACTCACTTACCCATAAAGTCAATCACACAGCCACTTACAGTTATGCATACACCCACTCACTTATTCATACTAACTGTGATACTAACACATACTCACCTATACAGTCACTGACACAAGCACACAATCACCTATACAGCCACTCATAACCAACCTACTGACCAATACAGCCACTAATATAGCCACTCATATACCCATACAGCCACTCACACACTGCCAGTCACCCATAGAGCTACTCACACACCTAAGGGCTGATTCACAGAACAAATCTGAGACAAAATCCTAAACATACTACTTTTAGTATTCACATAACGCATTTAGTAGTAGTAAAGTTAGGATTTTGTCTTAAGTTTGACTTAAGACAGACTTAAGACAGACTTAAGATCGACTTAAGACAAACTTAAGACAAACTTAGGACAGACTTACGACAGACTTAAGACAGACTTACGACAAAATCCTAACTTTACTACTACTAAATGACTTCTGTGAATACCATAAGTAGTAAGTTTAGGATTTTGTCTCAGATTAGTTCTGTGAATCGGGCCCACAGTCACTAACCCATAGAGTCAATTAACCAGCAATTTACTCACCTATACAGTTATACACACACCCACTGACTTATTCATACAGATACTAACACATATTCACTCGCCTATGCCGATGCAAGCACACACTCACCCATATGGCCATTCTTGCAATCAGTAGTCACACATATGGTCACTCATATACTGCAACACTCACCTATACTGCCTTTAACATATGCAGCTACTCACCCATATACCACTGACACATCCATTCACTCACCAATACATCCATACACACACTCACTAACCTATACAGCCACTGACTCACCCACTCACTCATGCATGCAGGCAGTCACACACCTCCTCACCCACCTACACAGACACTCATACTGGTACTCAGACAACCAAACAATCACCCATACATCCACTCACATACCCACTCACCAACCCATACAGCCACTTAGACACCATCTGACAGACTGATACAGACATTCACACAACCTCTTCACTCACCCATCCATTCACTGAGATACCTAATAACTCACTTATACAGTCCATCAGGCACCGACTGAATCATCCATACAGGCACTTATAAACCCACTGATTCGCCAATATACCTTTGTATAAATCTGAAACACTCATAAACTTTTTGAAAACACTCAGAGCCACTGGATGATGGCATCAGTGATGTCATGAGTGATGTCATTTGAGATATCATCAGTGATGTCTCTGACAAAGTCATGAGTGATGTAATATGTGACGTCATAAGCAGTGCATTATGGGGTTGCAAGTTATAGTTAGCTCAGCTAACTAATGCTGCAGAATGTCTCTGGTGTTGTACGAGTGAAATGTCAGCCTAACTATAATGTCCCTGTAACTTTTGGGTTTTTCCACTGAATTTCTAAGGTTTTCTTTAATTATATTTTCTATATATAATGTCCCTGTACTGTTTTGTTTTTTCAGTGAATACATATATCTATATGTATATTATCTATATGTATATATGTATATATATATATATATATATTCACTTAAAAAACCATAGGTTTCACACATGTTATAGTCAGCTGGGCATTTCCCTCGTAAAAAACCAATGAAATTCCCCCGTTATAGTTAGTGCAGGCAACTATAACTCACGCGACCGCAATCCTCTGCTGATGACGTCAGATATTACATCACTGTATTTAGACACTTATTTACCCATGTCTACTTCCATTCATCTTTAGCTATACATATATTCATTTTTTTTTTTTCAGAAAGACACATATGTCATCAGTGATGTAATATCTGACGTCATCAGCAGAGGATTGCGGTTGCGTGAGTTATAGTTGCCTGCACTAACTATAACGGGGGAATTTCATTGTTTTTTTATGAGGGAAATGCCCAGCTAACTATAACATGTGTGAAACCTATGGTTTTTTAAGTGAATTTGCAAGATTTTTTAAATGCTAATTCCTAACTACAACGTGTGTGAAACCTATGGTTTTTTCAGTGAATTTGTATGGTTTTTTAAATGCTAAGTTATGTATTTATTAATATATTTTTTTAAACAAAACTTTTTCACGGCGCGCGCACGGTGCGCTTCGCGCACCGTGCACGCGCGGTGGGCACGCGGTGCACTTCGCGCACCGTGCGCCCACTTTACAAAGTTCGTGCCGTGCGCGCACGGAGCGCTTCGCCCCCAAGGGCCAAATACATTTTTTTTTTGGATAAATCGCGGAGTGCGCGCACGCTGCGCGAACTTTGCAGAATTTTTTCTGTTTGGGTGGTGCGCGCAGGGTGCGCGCACTCGGCGATTTTTCGAAAAAAAAATAAATTGTTTTTTGGCCCTTGGGGGTCCTTCTGGGACCCCCTGACTACGGCTAGGGGGTCAGGAACTGTCCACCCTGCCCCCTTTTCACGTTCTCCACATTTGTTTTTCACCCCCTCAGAGTGCGAGAGACAAAATGGCGGCCGACACTTTCGACCGATTCGAATGTTTACTAAGATCTAACAACCAATCAGAATTGCGCTCGCGCACGGCAAGGTGCGCGCCCCCAGCACGCACGCTGCGCGCGTACAGATATATATATTGATTTAAATGCTATTTTCTCTGGAAATACTGAACAGATTTACACCAAACCTGCAAAAGGCACTTCGTGGACCTTATGGCTACCTCTCTGCCAAATTTCACGTAATTCTGTTCAGCCGTTCGGGCTGTAGCTGCGACTAAAGTCCCTATGGAAAAATCCATGGGGAAAACGCATTTTGGGACCCCCCCTTTTTCTCGGCCCCCGCTTAACGAATCACCCCGAGACTTTCAGGGTAGGAGCGGAGCGGAGCACCCCATTAGTTTTGAAAATTTCGCGAGGATTCGTCAATCGGCGTCAAAGTTATTCAAAATAGAATTTTGAGATTTCCTATGGAAACTCGGTCCTAACTATAAAACTATAACTATCTACTGGCGACCGCCAGTAGATTATATATATATATATATATATATATATATATATATATATATATATATATATATATATATTCACTGAAAAAACCATAGGTTTCAGGGGTGTTATAGTTAGCTGGACTTTTCACTTGTACAAAACCATTGAAATTCCCCCGTTATAGTTAGTTCAGCTAACTATAACTCGCGCGCCCGCAATGCACTGCTGATGACGTCACATATTACATCACTCATGACATGGTCAGTGACTTCACTCATGACATCACTGATGACATCTCAAATGACATCACTGATGACATCACTGATGACATCATCCAGTGAATGTGTGTTTTTCTGAAAATTAAATATGTTTTATATATGTATATCTCAAGGTCGATGGAAGAATAAATGGGTATATAAGTGTCTAAATGGATGATTTGTTTTTGAAAAATTGATTGTGTAACTGACTAAGTGTATCATAGTGAATACATGGCTTAGTGAGTAATGTTTAAATATGTAAATATCTGTATCAGTCTCTCACTTTGTGTATAAGTGGCTGCATGGGTTGGTGAGTAGCTACATGGGTGTCTATATAGGTTATTAGTTGGTTTTTTGAGTATCAGTCTGAGTGTCTGCATGGTTCGGTGGGGGGTATTACGTAGTGCATAGGTGCATGAATGAGTGACTCACTGTTTGTATGTGTTGAACACAGCATGTGTGCAGGACTGTATGGGTGGATGAGTGTGTGTATGGGTGTGTTAGTGAGTGAATGACTGTCTCAATAGTGTCTTTATGAGTAACTACATATGTTTTAAACTAGTATATGTGACTATTGGTGTATATATGTGAGTATATGTGAGAGTGATAGATTGAAAGAGTTCCTGTATGAATAAGTATGTGTTTCTATAAGTGATTGTTTAAAAGACTAAGTATGTGTAAGTTTCCGTAGAAGTAAGTGTGGTGGTGTGTGTATAACTGTATATGCAAGTAAATGTATGTTTGATTCTTTATTAGCATGAGTGACTATGTGTGTGAGTAACTCTATGGATGAGTGGCATTGTGTAACAGGATGTATAGGTGCATGAGTACATATGATGAGTGAGTACATGTATGAGTGACTGTATAGGACTGTTGGTGAATGAGTGGATGTGTATGTGGATCTTAGAATTACTGAAGAGGTTGTTGTAACTGGTATTGGTATGTCCATTGTTTTGAAAATTTTAGTCTCTATTTTTGAATGTGTGTATCAAAGGTTATATTAGGGTGAGAGGAGGTCTGCCACTCTATCACAAGGATGATGTCATCAGTGATGTCATCAGTGATGTCATTTGAGATGTCATCAGTGATGTCATGAGTGATGTCACTGACCATGTCATGAGTGATGTAATATGTGACGTCATCAGCAGTGCATTGCGGGCGCGCGAGTTATAGTTAGCTGAACTAACTATAACGGGGGAATTTCAATGGTTTTGTACAAGTGAAAAGTCCAGCTAACTATAACACCCCTGAAACCTATGGTTTTTTCAGTGAATTTCTGAGGTTTTTTAAATGCTAATTCCTAACTATAACGTGCCTGAAACCTATGTTTTTTTCTGTGAATTTCAAAGGTTTTTTAAATGCTAATTTCTAACTATGCCTACAGAGATAGGACATGTGAAGAAAGAAGAAAAAATGCACAGAAAGAAACAAAAGAAGTGCAGAAAGAAGCAACAGAAGTCCTCAAATACGAAGATAAGTGCAGGAAGAAGGATAACGTGCAGAAAGAACAAAAAGAAGAGCAGAAAGAAGCCTTGTTGCAAAATCATCCTGTACCCTCAACTTTTTCAGACAGATACTGGTGGTAACTGAGTCTGACTAGCCAGTCCTAGAGCCAGTGCTATGTTAAAAGACACTTAGAATACAGTGAAAACACCTACATACACTAGGGAACATTATGCGTTGGGGTCCCCCTGTGATTAGCATGACCTCCTCTGTAAGCCCCTAGTACATAATAGGGCATGGGGATTAAAACTACCTCTTAAAACAGGCCACAGGGCGTTTTTGCACACGTTAACTCAGGCCCCGTCCCCTCCCTTCACCACTGTGTAAACACGCCCTGTGTCCATTTTTAGTTGGGAGATTAAGTTCATTTGAATCCTGAGGGTCCCTAGGGTCCAACTAGCCCACTAGGTACCTCCAGTAAATGCCACAGAGCTGTGTTGCAGAGAGGTGTAAAAAGTGGCACGGCCTGGACCACCTCCTTGCAATGCAGCTCAGTGGCGCTTACTGGAAGCACTTGGTGGGCTAGTTAGCCCCCAGGGGCCCTCAGTATTGAAGGGAAATTATATCCCCAATTTAAAACGTGCCATAGTGCGTGTTTGCACACGTCACCTCAGGCCCCATCCCCTCCCTTCACCACTGTGTAAACGCGCCCTGTGGCTGTTCTAAGTTGAGAGATTAAGTCCCCTTGAATCCTAAGGGTCCCTAGGGTCAAACTAGACCACTAGGTACCTCCAGTAAGCGCCACAGAGCTGCGTTGCAGAGAGGTGTAAAAAGGGGCTTGGCCTCAGAACACCTGTCTGCAGCGCAGCTCCCTGGCGCATACTGGAGATGCCTGTTGGGGGCGCGTTTGCAGAGTGCTGCACGGAGGGGGCATGGCCTCCGGCACGATGCCAGTCTTTTATTTATTTTAATTTTTTAAGAAGGGGGGCTGTGTGGTTCCCCTTCTTATTCTAATTTATTGGCCCTGATGACCCCATCCCCCAGGGCCTGTCTCCTAATTATATTTTTTTGACCCCAATCCCTAGGGCCGGCCACTGTTTTTTATTATTTTAAAAAAATATTTATTTATAGACACACCTAGGACATGCTGGACAAACCGTACGTACCTATCACCATGACGATTTGCGGGATATTCATTAAAAGGCGACTATGCATGCAATAAATCCACGTGGAATGTATTTACACTACTAGTGAAGCTCTGACATGTCTGATGCCCTACCGTGCCTAATCCCGGTAGACACCCTTGTCGTTTATTTATACAAACATGGGTAGCTATTGACGGGCACATTTAATACACATGCACACCAAGCCATTCAAAGGGGATTCGACAAAAATTCGACCAAAACTATGCAAGAAACCCCCCTCACGGTTAATAAAACACACATCCACTGCCGGATGTGTAATACTTTTTATTTTACTCTCTGGAAAGGGGACGAACATCACTTGAGAGTCACAGCGCGCTCCTGACAGAGCCCAATGCTGTGTTACACCCACCATTGCCTGCCGAGTGCCACACACCTCTGTGTTGTATTCCACTAGCTAGTGCATATGCTATGACACTCTCTAGCCCATGTGCACTGTAACACCACCCCGTGAATATGTCATGCCACACTTGTCTTCGCACGGGTTATATTGCCCCATCTAACGTGCCTTCCTCGATGCCTATGTTATAACGCACAGTGCTATGCCATACATATTACAATCTGCGATCCATATCTGTGTCACAGTGCATATGCAACGTTACACTCCCCAGCACATATTTTATATTACAACTTTAGAGACTAGTTAGGTTACACAACACTGCCCTGTGCATATTACACTCCAAGGCGCATATCGCATAGCACGCGCTAGTGCCTGTGCTATCTCGCGCTCTCCAATGAATCTGTCATTGCGCACAATGTATTGCATATTATATTTCACACCCGGTTCATCTTATATCACACTTTTTGGTGCATAGTTTATACCATACACTATATCTAGTTTTCATTTTCAATCGTGCTCTCAGGACTATGTTCTATATAACACTGTGTTCACCTACCCTTTTCACGGGCATTACATTTTGCGATAGGGGGTGGAGGGTCAGGGGGTGTTTCTGCCAAGTGAGCCCGGAGTCACAGTCACAAACGTCCTCTTCTTCCTGAATAAAAGTGAGATTATGCTGCATACTTGTTCATATTTTAAGTAGTTCGCACAGACTCAATGTTTTAAAAACAATAAAGTTCCTAATACCCGCCTTCTCTGAACAGTTAGCTTGCTGCCCCATCCCCCTCCTCCCTATCCTCTGTTGTGTGAATCCATGGAATAGCCTCCTCCCTCCTGCCATGCATGGTCTGATGTGCTGCCACTGCCCTCAATTTAGTATGATGTACCAGTCCACTCCTCCTGCCCTCCATTGCCCAATTCTATGCCCCATCACTGACCTCCTGCTTAAACTCTGTGCTTAGCTTGCTGCCCCTATTCTCCTTCCCCCTGCCCTCCGATGTCTTTGTGCATGCCCCTGCTCCATCCTTTTTGCCCACCATGTCCATGGACCTGCCACTCCTATCTACTCTGAGTGTTCTGTTGAGCTGCCACTCCCCTCCCACCTGCCTAGCATTGTCAGATGACTGTAACCTGTCCCTGCCACCTCCACCCTGCCTGTCCACATGCCATGCCCCTATCCTCTTCCTCCTGTCCTACATGGTCCATTGTACTGCCACACCCTTCTGCCCTCCCTGGTCTGTTGTGCTGCAACTGCTCCTCCTGCCTGCCCCGTGTGGTCTGTTGTGAGGTCCCTTCCCCTGAACTTTCTTGTCTGTGCACAGGTCCTGACCCTCCCTTCTATCCTCCATCGTCCTTTGTGCATGCCCCTGCACCCTCCTTCTTGCCCATCATAGCCATTGGTCTTCTGTGCTGCCATGGCCCCTCCCACCTTCCCTGTGTGGTCAGTTAGCTGCCCCTGACCCCCTCCCACCTTCCCTCCATGGTCTGTGTGTATGCCATCACAGTCTCACTGTTGCTCTTCATGGTGTGTCTTGCTTCTAGTGCCCATCCTGCCTGACCTCCATGGCTATCTTGCTGCTCCTGCCCTGCCCCCTTGCCCCCAGCCCTCTGTTTACATGTGAAGACCCCTACTCCCTCCCTCCTGGCTTGTCTGTTCCATTGTAATGCCCCTGATCCGTCCCTACTGCCCTTTATGGTCTGTAATGCTGCAGCTTTCTCTCCTGTCTGTCCATTATGGTCAGCTAGCTACCATTGCCTCTTGCCCCTCTGTTCTCTGTTGTCCATGTGCATGGTCCTGTCCCCTCCCTCTTGCTTTCTATGGATTGTTGTGCTGCACTCCCGTCCTGCATGTCCTGTGTGGTGTATTGTGCTGCTGCAAACCCTGATGCCTGCCCTGCAGGGTCAGTTTGGTGCACCTCTCCATGTCCCTCTTGTCCTCTGTTATCCAAGTCCATGTCCCTATCCCATTTCCTTCCATGATCCAATGTACCATACTTGCGAACATTTTGAACTTGGTAAGAGGGAGATTTTGAAAAAAAACTGGGGTATTGATTTTCCCCTTTGAGTTACATTGAAAAAGAGGATATTGTAGACAGGAGACAGATCAAATAAAGCCCATTTGAGCTTAAAAACATTGGACGTTTCCTGGCTGAATCGGGTCTGTTGGCATGTATGGTTGTACTACCATTGCCTCTTCCTTCTGCCCACAATGGTCTATTACATTGCCACAGCCTTGAAGGAGGGTAGATTTTGTATCACAGGGGGCCCCTGGCCCGTTCTGTCCACGCCTGAAGTATGAGACCCTTGTCCTTGCCCTGCCAGCCGCATTTGTAGGCCGTATTAAATTGACCAGCGGGTCCTGTGTTGCTATATAATTATCCTGAGACATCCTTACCACTCAGCCAGCATAAAACCCCTGTGTAGGCCCTTCTGTTCAATATGTAGGCCTCTTTGTTAAATTGACCATAGCTCTGCAATTTTAGTGTATAGCAGTCTGAAGGCAGGTCTGCGAGGCCTTCTGCTCCAAACTAGTAGCCCCCACCCTACCCGAGTGCTCCGTGCTCGGTATCAAAGTTCAACATCCCACTGAAGCTGTCGACATACAGTAGGCTGCATCCTGGACTGGTACTTGCTTCCTGGGCAGGTTTCCCGCTTTTAAGGAAGTGGCAACCGCAGAGCATCAAGTTAGGAGAACTGAGGAGATTTTGTACATGAATATATTGAATTCCCGTACAATACCCATTATTTTCTGCTTGCTCTATGGAACTTACGATAAGTGATTGGCCTGAGAGACTGACCTTTTCACCCAGTCCATTGTCAGCATTAAGTGGGTAAATGACGAAATGTCTGGTAAAATCTGCAGACAAAGCTTTTGGGTAGCATACGTAGGTAGATGTAGCGTGCAAAGGAGCCCACAAAATGATATAAAAAGGGAGCACCCACAGATATCGACGGACTACCTCGCCGTCTGTATGTAGGTTAACAGGCTGTGCAGGTTTTCCCCAAGAGCTGGGAGCTCTTGTCTTCCTTTGCTTAAAATGTCTTGCTCTGCTTTGCTTGAAGTATCTTATTCTATTTTACCTATATGAAATGTCATGTTATGTTTAACCATTGTTCTCTTTACTTTTGCATTTAAAAGATTTTGTATTGTAATTGCAGGAATGCTTGCTCTAAGAGTAAACGTGAGTGTTCCTAGGTAACATTTTCCTTGGTGTAACTTGTTTCTCATGATGCATTTATAGATGTGTTTTCTCTCTGTCAGTACATTAATTGAGATACAGAGAATATCATGACAGCTGTATGATTATCTGGATTCTGTATTTTGTACTTTATGTCTCTATTCTGCGGTTTCTTTGAAGTTGTATCTTCTCATTAAACTGCCATTGTATTCTGCCACCAATTCCATGTCTCATATGTCTGTTTTCTTCATTTTTGGAGCAAGCGTTCCTAGGCACCCCGGCTCAAATTAAGGTGCCCCTTTTGTCCCTGACTCACTCTCCTGCTCAGTTCTGTGGTGGCTCCCGGGACTCTGGGGACCGCCTATAGCTTCCTTGACCCGTAATAGATCTTCCCTCCAACAGCCTCTCTTGCAAGTCCTGTATTGTTGGTTTGTTGCCCCTGCCCCCCTTTCCACTGCCCTCCATAGTCTGTTGTGCTTCCACGGCCCTTCCTGCCTGCTCAGTGTGGTTAAATTGTTGCCTTTGCACTCTCCTACCTGCCTTCAATTTTCAGAGTCCGTGCCCCTGGCCTTTGCCTCTCAACAGTATCCCAATGAACAACTAGATTGCTAACATTCTATATTTATTACAAAAGTGTGGAACGCCTGACATCATCTTGATGTAATCAAAACTGTAATACCTAGAGCATTTCCTTTAGAAATTACATATATGAGAGGGTCTTATTGGCATCAAAATTATGGTTAGTGCTCTAAAAGACTAAAATAAGGACATTTTGTCTGAGTTTTCAAATAGCGACAAAGCACTTTTAAATTATTTGTTATCTTTATGTTTTTTTATCCAGTTGACCACTTGATTAAATGTTGCACTTAGGGGAGAGGATGTGGTGTTACTTCCAGAACTGCAGACTTTGCAACTGGGGAACCAGGTTGAAGTTTCTGCTTCAGCTCGACATTCTGTGATTCTGGTCAAATCACTTTGGGCCTCATGTAGGTAAATAAATTTTACCGGTTCTTAAATACCGAGCCGTACCGAATCGGTAAATTAGAATCGGTAAGTTATATGTAGGTAAAAATTCGGTAACAGTTACCGATTCGGTAACATTCGGTAAATACGAATCGGAATTCACCGAATCGGTAAATACCGAGGTGATAATTACCGAATCGGAAAATACCGAGGTGGTATCTACCGATTCGGAAAAGACCGAGGTGGTATCCACCGAATCGGAAAATACCGAATCGGTATGTACGGATTCGGTAAATAACAGCACATGACTTGACGAAACAGCTAATCCTGTGCAACGACAGCCCACCCAACCAGGAACTGCCCACACCCAGGCAGGTGTACACAATTAGCCGACGTGGCCACACCCAGGCAGGTGTACATAATTAGCCGACCCTGGAGAGGCTTGGAGTGCAGAGGAGAGGCAGGGAGCAGTTGCATGTGCGAGCGGGAAACGAACAGCATGTCCAGCCAGAGAACACAGAAAGACGGAGGGGAAAGGAGGAGGAAGCTCAAATTCAGCCCCAAGGAACTCCAGGTGCTGGTGGAGGAGGTGGTGAAGCAGCACCAGAAGCTGTTTGGGAGGCAATCCCTGCAAGTGCCTGAGGCCGAAAAGCGCAACATATGGCTGGCCATCCAGGCGCAGGTCAATGCTGTGGGAGTGACCCACAGGGACATTGAGGTCCTCAAAAAGCGCTGGTATGACCTGAGGATTGTGACCAAGAGGAAGATGGGCGACATCCAGAAGGAGGCCAGCCAGACCGGAGGTGGAACCAACAGGGCACCTGCCCTCACCGAACTGGAGGAGCTGGTGGCGGCCACAATCGAGCAAGAGAGCGTCGTGGGTCTTGGGGACGCCGACAGCTCTGCCAGAGCCGCAACACACCAAGGTAAGACGAAAGCACAGCAATGTAGCCCCCCTACCCCTATCCCACATCCCCCATTGTGAAACGAGAATCACACTGCAGTCCACACGTGTCAGTGCAGACAGGCAATGCATTCCGGGAGATGTAGTCAGGGCAACACTAACCATGACGTAAATGTCACAGGGCAACAGGGCATGTCACGCACTCGAGGCACAAGGAGACAGAGGACAGATTGGAATGTGAAATGATTTATTGTGACGCTTGCAATGCAGCCCTTCGGGGACACTGAGCCAATGTTGTTTTTCTGTCCACAGATGTGACATCATGCAGTACAGGGCATGCTGCAGGGGAGACGGCACACCTGCCACAAAAATCACCTCTAGCCAGCACGAGTTCAGACCAGGGAGCAGGCCCACTGGCAGCCGCACCACCAACACAGCCAGCCTCGCCGCACACAGAGCCAGCATCACCTCACCGAGAGCCAGCATCACCACAACCACAGCCAGCATCGCCACTCATGTTCGAATCACCGGCCACATCTCCGCTTGCAGGTGTGAGAATGAGGAGGCGTCCAGCAGCCAGGCTACGAGCCTTCGACACCTCGTCAGACGACAGCATGGGCCCAGAAGACCGCACCGGGCACCAGGGAGGGAGCCATCCCACTGTGCCCCACACCTCACAGGCAGCACAGACGGGAGCAAGAGGGCGCCGCAGGTCGCGTGTCCAGAGTCCACCAGCACCCACTGACGGCCATGGTGTCTTCTTGGGGCTCGAGGGCCAAATGTTGAAGCAACAGCGCCTGCAATCAAAGGCAGTTATGTCAGTCCAGAGGCACATGCGGGTGATGAAGACAAGCTTAGTCAACATGGACACAAACATTGGCGGCATGGCTGCGGGCATTCGGGACATGTCCCAGTCAATCCAGCAGTTGTGCAGCAAATTAGATGCTGACATCGAAGCACGGCGCCGGGAACGCCAGAGAAGGGACACTACCAGCAGGGCACTCAACCGTCTGGCAACTGCGACTTCCCTACTTTGCCGGCGCTCTGTGACGATGCAGGAGGGCCTAACACAGTGCTGCAGCGACCTGTCTCGGGGGATGGTGCAGGTGACAAGTGCACTAGGGGTGCTATTGACTAGTCAGGCGTCGACAACTGCTGCAGGGGATGCTGCGGAGCGCATCGACACCAGCAGCAGCATCACACCCCCCGTCCCAGAAGCACGCAGGAGCAGCAGGCGGCTTGGGGTTGGCTCTAGTGAGGATGCACAGGCCGTGCAATCCACCACTGCAGCGCGTATGCGCAAACATTGATGTGGCCCTGCTTAGCCACTTCCCATTGGGTGACGTAACCCTGGACATACTCCTTGTATAGATGGTATATTGCCAGATTGGCCTGTTCATGTGTTCATGGCGTGGTGCCACATTAAACTACGTCATGACTTCTCACAACTCGCTGTGTCCCCTCACTTACTCAGAAATAGTTGCATGTGATCTCTGCCCGTCTCTCTCTCCCATCGATTGCAGTTGGCACTCTAGCTGCGCTGCCCTCTGGCTGGCCTGACTCATCCTCGTTGTCCTCAAAATTTGTTAGTTCCACATCTGTACCTTTTTTCGTGGCAAGGTTGTGCAGCATTGCACAAGTGACAATAATCTTGCAGCAGGTGATGGGTTTGTACTGGCGTGCGCCTCCGCTCTTGTGGAGGCAGCGGAACCTGCTCTTCAGTAGTCCAAACGTGCGCTCCACCACATTGCGTGTTGTTTTGTGGGCCACGTTGTATCGTCTCTCACTCTGGGTTGCTGGGTGTAGGTAGGGAGTGAGGATGAATGAACGGCATGCATATGCACTGTCGCCTGGATGAGTAAGAGGGAACCATCAGTTACATGCCTCTATACACTCTGATTTGCAGGTTTCAAGGGGCGTCACTGTTACTTACCCAGCAGGTATCCCTCTCCGAATTCGCCGGCACTCAGTCGTGTGTAGATCCCACTATTCTGGAAGATGTAAGAGTCGTGGGTGCTCCCAGGAAACTTTGCAACAATATCTGTGATGATGTTCCCTGCATCACAGATCACCTGCACATTGATGGAGTGGGTGGACTTCCTGTTCCTGTAGATGTGCTCTGTATCAGCTGGTGGACAGATTGGGATGTGTGTACCATCAATACAGCCGATGACATGGGGGAACTGTGCCATGTGATAAAAGTCTGTTTTTGTTTTCTGCAGTGCAGCCTGTGTGTTTGGGAAGCTTATGTAGTGGTGCATTCTCTGCATCATGGCATCCAGGAACTTCCTGAAGAAACGGGACAGGCAACTCTGGGATACACCACCCACCGCAGCTATCACCACCTGATAACTGCCGGATGCCAGTAGATGTAGGCTGCAGAGCACCTGCACATGTGGTGGTATGGCGTGCGCCCTTCTTGTTGGCTGGTCCAGGAGTGGGTGCAGGTCCCTTATCAGGTCCATGATGGTTTCGGGGTGTAGCCTGTACCTCTCATGTATCTCTGCATCAGTCAGCTGTAATAGTGTGATGCGCTGTCTGTAGATTTGTTCCTCCCGTCGCCACACCCTCAGTCCTGCTGCCTGTAGACGTAGGCGCCTTGCGATGACGTACATGGCGGCCATGTTGTCCACGCTGTTGCATTTTGGGATTGCTTATGTGCATTGTTGATGGTTACCACCTGCTTTCTATCCGTGTTAATTACCGACTCTTATTTACCGATTTTCCTGGATTTCTTAATTACCGCCTGCTCCTACATGTCATTTTAAATTTTTACCACTTCATATTTACCACTTCATATTTACCGATTCGTTAATTATGTATTCGGTAAACATGAATCGGTATTTTGGAATTCGGTAACTATGAATCGGTATTTACCGCCTCATATTTACCGAAAAGTGGTTTTTGGACTCCTACATCTCACTTGTCTGAATACCGGTCGGTAAAGGCACATTTACCGAAAATCGGCCGTTACCGACCGGTATTTCGCTACCTACATGAGGCCCTTAGTCTCCCCATGTCTACAACCAAAATGAATTTGTGCTTGTGTGATGTAACCAATGCTCATGTAAAGCACTCCAATACCTGACAAGTCTGCACTATATAACACTGCAAAAACACTAAATAATAAGTGTTTTGCACACTTCTGTCATTGGGCTATATTTGGGCTACATCTGGGTGATTTTGGGCTACATTTGGGCTCTTTTGTCTCCGGTGGCCATCTTGGGAGATTTATTTGTTATGAAGTTTCCTAATTTCCTCATGTACTGCAGTCTCCTCAGTAGGAAATGCTTTCAGTTTTTTACGTTGATTCCATCATGAAGGTATTCAGATATGTCACACATTTGCCATAAATTCTGAATGTTAGCCCTCTAGTTGCTCATTAGATCACTGTAGTAAAACTACTGTTCACCATGGAAGTCTGCTCCTGGTATTAAAAGTGCATGTTTCAGTCTGCATGTCAGAATTTTTTAATGAAATAGAAGAGGATTTGAGAAGTCACTCAAAATGTGCCCTCATTTTCTTTCTTCAGCATTAATGATAATTTCTATGGCAAAATGAACCCCCTCATTGTGTTCCTTTTTAAATTAAATGTTTTAAGTGTTACCAGTTTATTCCAATCAAGATGGCTTCAGGTGTGCCATACTTTTGTCATAATGAAGACAGTAAGCGCTCTAGTTGTTTTTAAGAACATTCTGGGACATTCTGTCATTGGGCTATACTTGGGCTACATCTGGGTGATATTTGGGCTACATTTGGGCTCTTTTGTCTCTGGTGGCCATCTTGGGAGACTTATTTGTTATGAAGTTTCCTAATTTCCTCATTTACTGCAGTCTCCTCAGTAGGAAATACTTTCAGTTTTTTACTTTGATTCCATCAAGAAGGCATTCAGATGTGCTCACCAGGGAAAACTGCTGCTGGTATTGAAAGTGCATGTTTCAGTCTGCATGGCAGAATTTTTTAATGAAATAGAAGAGGATTTGAGAAGTCACTCAAAATGTGCCCTAATTTTTCTTTCTGCAGCACTAATCATACTTTTTATGGAAAAATGAACCCCCTCATTTTGTTCCTTTTGAAATTAAATGTTTTAAGAGTTACCACTTTATTCCAAGCAAGATGGCTTCAGGTGTGCCATACGTTTATCATAGGTAGGACTGTTAGCGCTCTAGTAGTTCTTTGGAACACTCTGGGAAGCTGCAGTAGAACACAAAGGAATCAACTGACAGTCTCTGCCCTTGTTGGATGTACATGTTTTACTGAGAATGTCAGACTTCATTCTCACATGACTGAGAAAGATAATGTGAATTTACAGAAAATAAGCTCTCAGTTTAGCTTATAGATCACCTTCCAAACCTCTGTGGTAAAAGCATGAGAAAATATTTTTCTCTCAATCATGATATCCCAGCAGAAGGCTTTTTCACATGGTGAAATCACCTTAGAACATACCACAATTCCTAAAATGAGTATGGTACCATCAACAAATGATTTATAATGTAACTAAAGTCTTAAAACCTTCTATTAACTGCAATGCTTTTTAATGAGGTGCTATCATGTATATTGGTCCCAAGATGGCTGCCAACACTTCTTGGATGAAGTGCTGACAGCCAATCAGATCTCAGGATGAGATGTGTGGTTAGGCTCCGCCCACATATATATATGCTTTTAAATGCTATTTTCTCAGGAAATACTGAACAGATTTACACCAGACCTGCAAAAGGCACTTCCTTGACCTTATGGCTACCTCTCTGCCAAATTTCAAGTAATTCTGTTCAGCCGTTCGGGCTGTAGCTGTGTCTAAAGGTCCTATGGAAAAATGCATGGGAAAAACGCGTTTTGGGACCCCCCTTTTATCTCAGCCCCCGCTTGACGAATCCCCCCGAGACTTTCAGGGTAGGGGCGGAGCGTAGCGCCCCACCTATTTTGAAAAATTCGCGAGGATTCGTCGACCGGCGCCAAAGTTATTCAAAATAGAATGTTGCGGATTTCCTATGGAAACGTGGTCCTAACTATAACTACCTACTGGCGACCGCCAGTAGGTAATATATATATATATTTATATATATATATATATATTCACTGAAAAAACCATAGGTTTCACACACGTTATAGTTAGGAAATAGCATTTAAAAAACCTTGCAAATTCACTTAAAAAACCATAGGTTTCACACATGTTATAGTTAGGTGGATATTTCACTCGTAAAAAACCAATGAAATTCCCCCGTTATAGTTAGTTCAGATAACTATAACTCGCGCGCCCGCAATCCTCTGCTCATGACGTCACATATTACATCACTCATGACATGGTCAGTGGCATCACTCTTGACATCACTAATGACATCATCCTTGTGATAGAGTGGCGGTCGCGCGAGTTATAGTAATCAGAACTAACTATAATGGGGGAATTTCATTGGTTTTTTATGAGTGAAATATGCACCTAACTATAACATGTGTGAAACCTAGGGTTTTTTCAGTGAATTTGTACGGTTTTTTAAATGCTAAGTTATGTATGTATTATTATTTTTTTTATATATTTATTGTTCAATAAACTACGCATTAAAAATTATTTTTATTTTTTTTATGGTTTTTCACCGTGCGCCCCTGCAATTTTAAAAAAAATTTAAATGGAGAAAGGCTAGGGGTATTTTTCAATAAACTACGCATTAAAAATGATTTTTATTTTTTTTATGGTTTTTCACCGTGCGCCCCTGCGATTTAAAAAAAAAATTAAATGGACAAAGGCTAAGGGGTCAGGAACTCTCTACCCTGCCCCCTTTTCACGTTCGCCACCTTCCTTTTCCACTCTCGCACTGAAAACAAACAAATGGCGGCCGACACTTCCTGATTTCGACCAATTCGAACGTTGACTGACATGTGACATGTAACAACCAATCAGAATTACGCTCACGCACGTTAGGGTGCGCGCACGGTGCACGCATGGTGCACGCACGGTGCCCGGCTATAGATATGTATGTGCATTTAACTGCAATTTTCTCAGGAACTGCTGAATAGATTGACTCCATATATGCAAAAGGCACATCCCTGACCTGAGGACTACCTCTCTGCCAAATTTCAAGTAATTCTGTTCAGCCGTTCGGGCTGTACCTTCGACTAAAGGTCCTATTGGAAAATGCATGGGGAAAACGCGTTTTGGGACCCCCCTTTTTCTCGGCCCCCGCTTGACGAATCCCCCCGAGACTTTCAGGGTAAGAGCTGAGTGGGGCGCCCCATTAGTTTTGAAAATTTCACGAAGATTCGTCAACCGGCGCCAAAGTTATTCAAAATAGAATTTTGAGATTTCCTATGGAAACACGGGCCTAACTATAACTATCTACTGGCGACCGCCAGTAGATAATATATATATATATATTTATGTATACATATATATATAATTAATTCTTTTCACCAAAAGATCCCTCTGTGTCGGCGCGCTCACGATCGGTGCGAGTAGTGAAGAAATGGGATCGAGATCTGCATTACATATTGCCACAAAGTAGAAAGAATTACTCGCACTCCAGGAGATTAGTATCAAGACTTTTTACTTCAGTATGATGCAGCCAACACCATCAAGTCGTCTTACAAACCAACGCGTTTCGACCACTCTGGTCTTGCTTTGCACATTTTGGGTCTATATATACACAACTGCCCATATAGCCATTATGATGCACTATGGAAAATGTGGTTCCACTTTACAAAAGTGAGAATATTTACAGTGCACATTCTTTATATTTACAACATAGCTTTTGTGAATCCGAGTTAGTTATACAGGCTAAGTTAGTAATGGCTTAGTGCCCAAAACATTATTTGATTACGTGAATGTTAGGTTTTGACATTTGTTCATGACATGTTTTCTCATTTGCCGGCTTAGTGCCATTTAGTTCATTTTTTGGTCATTTCTCAATTTAAACAAGTACTTATTGTGAGAGTATTTACAAGTGCACATGAAGTTCTTTGTCCCCATTTATTTCTGTCATTTACCGGCTTAGTGCCATTTGTTTTATTTTTTGTTATTTCTCAATTGAGACAAGTACATTTTGTGAGAGTATTTACAAGTGCACATGAAGTTCTTAGTCCCCATTCAATCCGATTGGCTGTTTGGTTTGGAACCTGATAATCATTCTTGATTCCAAGCGTCTCAGTTTTTTGGGTTCTGTCTCCTCCTCTTTTGTTTGGCGGGATTGTTGCCAGCCCCCAGTATTTCATTTGTTGCCATCCATAGTTTTAATGTACTTTCATGTGTTTGGTCATGGCGTATGTTGGATCATCATTTTGGATTGCACGGATATGTTCCAAAATTCTCTTTTTGAGTTGACAAATTGTGCTTCCAATGTATCTGCATCCGCAATTGCATTCCAACATGTACACGCCATATGTGCTTTCACAGTTGATTCTTTCCTTTATTGTGTATCTTCTTCCTTTTGCGTCAGTGATTTCTTTTTTGTTTTCTCCGATCTTGCATGCCTTGCACTTTTTGCATTTTGTTAAGCCAATTTGCCAGGAAAATCATGCCATCTCAGAAATAACAAACATTGGCACATACTGTTGAAAGATTCTGACATGAGGAAAATATTGAAAGACAAACCCAGCATAACATAAAAGCGAGCTCCTTCAATCAAAGACAAAATTGTACATAGTCACTTTACAAAACCTACAATGAAAACGTGGCTAACAGATCTACAAATTGGCTTAAAAAAATGCAAAAAGTGCAAGACATGCAAGATCGGAGAAAACAAAAAATAAATCGCTGACCCAAATGGAAGAAGATACACAATGTAAAATTACTCCCAATGCAGTGGCCCAAAATGTACCTACATGTGATACACCCACACACATACACACATTCATAGACATACACATATATGTTGTGCTGCATGGCAATTAATTTGATTTCTTTGAGTGATTTTGGGGGATTATATATATTTAATTTGTGGTGTTCTAATTTTCATGTCTGTCCTCTATTAGGTATTCCACCTTCTGAGGCTACACATGTTAGTTCTCTAGATGCAAGTGATAAATATGCAAGTGATTGTTTTTGGCACTTTTCTTCACAATGTGATATTCAAGTCTGCTAATCGAGTCTGCTTGAATATATTCACATTATTCAATCTAAAGCTGCATTCTCTGTTCGAAAATAATTGTTATCAAGTCTTGAATGAAATTGTGAACAAAGTCACATGGAAGCTTACAATTTCACTGAACAGTTGAATGGAATTATACCAAATCTGACAGAAAGCATAATTTTTACTCAGAAAAGGTGTTTTTTTGTGATTTGGAGTAAACATGATTAGGTGACACAATGCTCTGCAATGAGGATTTCAGGTACATTTCTCAGCAGAGCTAACTTGGTCCCTTGATCCAGCGCGCGCTCCATTGTGTTTAGCCTGAACGTTTGACTTTGTCTGCAAGACCAGATATCCACAGTTGGCGCTTTTTACGTAAAGCTTTGAGATTATGTATTTCCGGTTCAACTGATTCAATTTTTGTCATTGTGGTCTTAAATAATTTATTAAATGTCACTTTATTTTTCTAAATTGGTGAGGGATTTTTCTTGCCTGCTGTTTTCATGTTGTTACTGTTTGCGTGCTGCATAAATGCTTTACACATGGCCTCAAAGTTAAGCCTGACTGCTTTTGTGGCAAGCTATCAGAGGGTTAAGCACAGGTTAAATTGGGGTTTGCTTATTTTTCACCCTGACAAGAATTGTGGTTGTTACTTGAGTAGAGTTTTAACCCCTCAACCAGTAACCCAAATTCCTACACTAATTATGAAAACGGAGCTGCTGAAAATGGAATTTTACAGAGACCCCTTCCACATCTTGGATAGTGACCGAGAAAAGCAAAATCAGGGAATCACTTCTTACATTGTGCTTTTTTATCTAATTTCACTGAAAGTTGTATATTTACAATCTTTCTGTACATTGCTGAACCTAGCACTCTAATGTGACATGAAGCCTTAGCTGTTTGGAAGTTTTTACTATATCTGTTGAAGAACTCCCTCTCCCACCCCTCCACTCAGGATCATTATGCTTTCTGGCTTGAGTAACCAGGCTGTCCAGGCACTTAGCTGTCACTTTACCATTCATCCTGCTCCTAGTCGACGCCTGAGCTATGCAAATGAGCACCAACAATATAACCACAAGCAACACTGCATAGCAGCAGCTTCTTTCTTTCTATTGGCTTCCCAGTGCGATGACGCTTAATAGTTACAATCATATTTCACTTTAATAAAGAAAAACGAGTTATGAACAGTACATTCCTAAAATGTATATCCATGCAGCACTTGTGTAAAGATGGACTTTCAAACAAGTAAGACAAGTTTCACGCAGAGAATTAGCAAAAGCCTTTTCTATTTCCTTTGACCATAAGAAGTTTACCAATTTGTGTACTTGGTGTCATTTCATGCTGGCTGGAAAAGCTTCACCTGATCCTTCTTGTCAATATTTTACCTTAAGCTGTAATTTTTTGTCATGTTAGTATTTCTTACCTTTTACCTTGCCCACTAATTTTTATCATGTTAGTATTTTTACCTTTCCGAACAAAATTCCCTCGTTGTTTGTCAACAATTTTCCGATCCATGAATTCATAGTTTGCATTAGGGTCTGATTTCATGTTCTTGAATTCAGATTTTTGTACGACAATATCAATTTCATGATCACTTAACTGCTGTCCTACAAATTGGCATATCTTCAGAACAACAGAGCGAAGGTCCTGAAAGAATGTGAAGGCATTTTTAGATTTGGGCAACGATGACATGATTTCAATAAGAGAGAAAGCACCCTTCTAACAACAAAGAAATATTACCATTTTCCAGCAGTTTAGCATGTCAAATTTCATAAATAAAACCTGAATTAATGTGGAATATAGGCATACAGGGGGACCCAGGGCACCCCAATTACAACCAGGGTATTGAGAAGTGACTTTTTTTTACCTATGCTTGAGTTGCATTAGAGCTGGGCAATTTAAGGCAATGAGTGAGGCAGTGAATGACTGAGGGCATGGTAAGTTACTGAATTTTTATCATAATTTACACTGTACATGCACAAAGGTCTAGGAGGAAGACCCTTCTCAATCCATGATCCATCTTTGTAGAATTATTGGCAACTTGATCTACGAATCTTGGAAAAGTATCTAAATTTTAGAAAAAGACTTCAAACTCATCTCTTTTTGCTCATTGCTTCAATCATTTACTTGAGGTTACTTTATAGATTCTAAGCACCAAAAAGCATGTCAAATAGGCAATATACTATGGTAAAACTTTAGCAAATCAAATTCATATTTTCTGGTACTAATACATGATTTACAGGATTGTAAATAGTCGTGCCATTCTCTTTGCTTTGGATATGTGTGGGGAATAGAATTGTGGGAGATGTTTCCTAAGCACCTAGGGGCCTATTTATGGGCTGGATTGGTTTGCTCTTGCACCACACTGTAGCGTCCTGCCAGCCTACGCACTCGCCAAGAGCAGTTGTACATGTCTTTATTCTGCTGCGTGTAAGTCAGAACTCAACATTCTAAACCTGCCTTAAACTCTTCCCTACAATGCTTACATCACAGGCCTACAGTGTACAGTGAGAGCCAAAGTTCCAGCATTCCTCTATGACAAGACACTGCATCTCAAGCTTTGTTAAATAAAAAGTTATAACTTTCACAAATAAAGAAATATACAAATAAATACATAGATACCCAATCAGTTACAATTCTTTAATTAAGCGTTGTAGCACCTGGATCACATGTCCCAAAAGTGTCACTGAAAATCAGGAACTGGAAGTTGGAGTGTCAGTGATCTGCACAGGTGAGGTGGAATTATTAGCAGACACAGAGTGATCAACAGTCTCTCTAGACCCTGTCTCAACATTGAATTTGATGTTTGGTGAGTGATGGGCCACATGTCCAAAATGAAAGTAATCTCTTATAATGGACTTCCCAGGACGCTGGGCTCTCAACATGTGTCCTTTGGTGTTAATGAAAGTGTTATATCTAAGGTTTTATGTAATGCATATTCCCTGTTTCTCTACCTCTGCTGCTCAGCCAGTGTGAATGTGTTGGGTAGAATGTTGGTGTGGAAGGTTATGTCATTGGAATGTGAGGATTGGTGTGAGGTGGAGTGTCAGTTGGATCCTGGGCTGAGCAGCAGAGAGGCTGTTCCTGGTGGGGCCTTATTTACATCTATACTGGAAAACCTACTTAACATCTAAGAACAATAAACTTAATCATTTGTAACCTAACCACGTCTATAGGAACTCCTTACGATTGCACAACATAAATTGGCGACGAGTTGGGTCAAAAACTATGCGTGAGTAATTACTTCAAGCTACTTCTAAGGAACTTTTATTCAAGATCTTACTTAAAAAGAACCTACCTAAGGTTTTGACTCCTTTCCCGCCCACCAGTGTCCATATTCACCGGACAGCCCATTGACAAGCGTATGTTTCCTGCTGCCATTAACAACGTGTATGCTTCATTACATCTGCTGCCTGTTTCATGCTGCCTTTGACACCTTGCTGCCATTTACTGGGCGTGTGTTTCCTGCTGCCACTGTCAAGGTGTCTACTTCAAATACACTTATGCTTCATTACATCTGCTGCCTGTTTCATGATGCCTTTGACACCCTGCTGCCATTTACTAGGCCTGTGTCTTTCATTCTGAATTTTCATTTCAAGCTACTGTTTTCATTCAGCACAGGTCAGGAGGCAGCTCCTATTTTAAAGAGACAGAAAAGTGCAGCAGCAGGATACCACACTGGACTGCTGCGTTAATTTTTATTGGATTAACAGTGTTACATCTGGTAGAGTATCAGGTGATTAGCGGCGTTGTGGTGCTTATTTTGGATAAGTGAGGAGAAGATTCAGCAGACCTAGCGCTACTCATTCTGTGTGCACCGTTACCGTTGACTTTACTTTCAAATCTACTCACAGCAACGTCTTAGCACGAGCGATGTGTCCATGTGTTGGAGTGAGGCTGGTAAAGCCATGACGTCGGGTCATGGCTTGGAGGCCATGCGTTCCAGTTTACAGCCTTACTGCGTTGGTTGGTGGACTCCTCCGCAGCCTACATTCCAGCCGCAGCTATCTCCTGACGTTTCTACCACCGACTTTTGCGTAACATTACGTCTCCTACGTGCAGCGTCCTTCACTCCGTTGCTTAGCAACGCTTGAAAGCCTTCAACGGAGACTCTCTTCAGTACGCACTTGCATCTTTATTTGTGCTTTCTGCGCAGGACAATTACAAGCACCAACCGGCAGTGTCCCTGTGTGTTTAGCGCGGTGATGCGCACACCTATTCTTAAGATCTCCTTCACCAGATCAACATCAGCGGCATTTTGCTTCAATTTGTGAATACTGTTAGCGCGGTGATGCACACACTTTCTTCATAACCTTTGGTTTTCTGTTTGACGTTTGTGTAGCCATCTATGTGAGGTATTTCGGGGGACATTATTTTACTGTCTCCAGCCTTACTGTCTTTACATTAGAGACCCTTTGCAGTTTTCTTTGTTGCTTCTCCTTAAGTGATGAACTTCAGGTTATCCTGACACTTAAGCAAAGTGATTTCCAGTCTCATTTTGGCTCCCATAACTACGGCGTTTTACCATTATGCATTTTTCGATTTCTTCTCATACCTGCATTTTTCTCCATCTCTATTTCTTGCCATTTCACTTATGTTATTTATTGTTTCTCTTATTATACAATGTTTTGATGCTCGTTTGTTTCTTATAGTTCTGCCATTATACTTTCTGGTATTCCTGCTTTAACTTAATTCATGATAGTGTGTTTTATCACATTGATATTTACATATGACAGTACTGCTAACATGTATCCCCCCGGAATTGCAGGTTTTTCATTTTTCTTTCTGTTTGGTTGTCATGGGGTATCCTTTGCTCCTTCACGTGATCTACTTTTACTATGCAGTTTTTTGCTCTTGTGTACTACTGTTTGAATTTGCTTTTCTCTTCGTTTTATTTCCTGTGTGGTCTCATTTTAGGTGTGTCTGCACCAGTTATCTTCTGTGGGGTGCGGTCCATCTAGATCACTCTCTTCTTTGTGTGTTCTGTTTGGAGATATCCCTTGCTTATGTGTGGCATAGATCTCCCTCACTTTATGTTTGGGTGTATGCCACCCGTTGCACGCTTTCTGGTTGGGTATAAGTCACCTGTTGCTTACTTTCTGTTTGGGTGTCAGCCACCCGTTACTTGCTTTCTTGTTGGGTGTCAGTCACCAGTTCTTGCTTTTTGTTTGGGTGTAGCCACCCATTTGCATACTTATGATTGCTTCTGTTTGGCTGCCAGTCACCTCGTGCTTACTTTCTGGTTGGGTGTAAGCCACCCTTTGCTTGCTTTCTGGTTGGGTGTATTCTCATCCTGGTTGGATGCAATTCACCCTTTGCTTGCTCTCTGTTTGGGTGCTAGCCACCCATTGCTTACTTTTGGTTGGTTGTGAGTCTTTGTCATTTCTTCTTTGTTTTGCTGTGTTCCGTGTTTCCCATTTCCCTTCACCAGTCTGGCTAGCTGGTGTGGTTGTGGTGGTAATTTGGAGCACTCTTTCCTTTTTTGTTTTCGTAGTATACTTCTTTCTTATTTATGTATGTCTCTTTCTCCTTTTACTTTTGTGTTTTTGGACGGTTTTCTTCCTTTTGAAATTTCTTGTTTCATCTTTGCTCTGCTTAGAAAGGAGATGTCTGTCTTATCTTTCATTATTTTCCTTTTCCTCCATTCATCTTGTTGCATTTTTATGCATAGTAGCAATTTAAGTGCCTTGTGTAGTTCACAAAATGCTGTTTGCATTTTTGCATTTGTGATATCTTCAGATGCAAGTTTCCTTTTGGTAACTGTAATTTTCTGCTTATATACTAGTATTTTGCGTTTCTTATGTAATGCTGTTTTATACTTGCATTTTGTTACATTTTCTCTTGCAAGTTTCTTTTGTATCATTGTGATCTTTTTTCTTATTTTTGCTATGTTTTTTTGTGCATTATATAAAGGGGGAAGGTTTGTTATATCCAATGATTTATATTATGCATCTTCTCTGTTTCTCTACCTCTGCTGCTCAGCAAGTGTGAATGTGTTGGGTAGAATGTTGGTGTGGATGGTGATGTAATTGCAATGTGAGGATTGCTGTGAGGTGGAGTGTCAGTTGGATCCTGGGCTGAGCAGCAGGGAGTCTGCTCCTGGTGGGGTTTTATTTACATCTATACTGGAAAACCTACTTAACATCGAAGAACAATAAACATATTCATCTGTAACCTAACCACGTCTACAGGAACGCTTTACTAGAACACAACAGATAGTAAAGGGATCAATCTAAAAAGGAGCATTCGATTTCCTTTTTTTTGTATTGTCCAACAAGCACTCAATCTCCTCTTGTAAAAGTGTTGTCCTTTGCATGACATTGTCGCTCAGCATATATTTTTATCTTTTGTTTGTGACCAAGGTCCGTAGTGTGAATGTCTTCCCCATTCTAAAATCTGAGGTTGGTCTATTGGGGCAGCTTGGTCGTCATGGCTCTTCCAAACATGAGAGCTGCAGGGCTTTGTCCTGTCATTGAGAGAGGGCCGAATGGTGAGCTCAAAGAGTAGTTTTAAAACAGCTTTGAGGTCCAGCTTCTCCAATGCAGCATGCTGAACAGCTTTCTTTAGAATAGTCATGAACCGTTCTAACAGGCCATTGGCCTAGGGCCGAAGAGAAGTGCTTTTTTGCTTAGTTATCTTACCCGGGGACCAGTGAAAAGAACATTTACTTTATATTGAGGTGATTCAGAAAGTCTTTAAATTTGCCACTATTAAAGGTGGGTCATTGTCAGACTTTAATTCTACAGATACACCCCATGTCACAAATATGCCATCTAGTTTTTGAATTACCTTTTCTTGTATAGTGGTTGAAAGTTCTTTCACCAATGGAAAATAGGAGTGTTCATAAACAAAGACTAGACAATGAAGTATATTCTCAAGAGGACCAAATAAATCAGTAGCAACTTTCTCCCAAGCATGATGTGGCAATTCTGACATGTTTAAAGGGTGCTGAATGATTTGAGATGAAAGACAGTTGCATATATGACAAGTCTTTAATTAATTTTCAATCCTTTCATTGAGATACAGAAACCAGACTTGCTCATGAAGAGCTCTGTTGCTGTCAACTATTACTCGATGCTCCTATGGGAGACATCGATCACTTGTTGCCGTAGACTCTCAGGAATACCAACTCATATACCTCACTGAATGAGGCCTTCTAGAGTCACTGAAAGTTCATCTCCTACATTGTTGATCATCAAATACTCATTGTCATTAGTGCAAGGTCTGGAGTGCTAGTTCCATGACTGATGAGCAATACCGTCTGTTAATCTTAACATGGCTTCAGATGGCTTCGCTAGTGGCAGTGACAATTAGTTCTAAAGACATGGCAGCTGCTGTGCTCGATTTCACAATAAAATTGATGTAGGCCTCCACTGTCTTTTATGGGGTATCAGGGCCTTGTAATGGCACTCTTGGAAAATAGTCAGCCGGATTCTGATCTTTCCCTGGACGATGAATAATCAATTTGTTGTGTTCTTGTTACCTCAAACCCCACAGTTTCAATTCGAGAAAGCATTTTGCTTTGAGATTGCTAAATATCATCAACAGAGCTTGATGATCAGTCACTACAGTGAAAGGCTCTCCGTACAAGAAAACATGGAGATATTCACAAGCCCAAACCACTGCCAAACTTGCTTTCTCAGGTTGCGAGTACGAAAGTTCTGTTTGTGATAGCCTCTTACTGGCGCATGCCATTATATGTCTCCAGACATTTGGCTGTCCGCTGTGCTGTGCAAGGATTGCACTCAACTTGACAGTGCTAGCTTCAGCTACAACCTCTGTATGTAGTTTAGGATCAAATTAGGCCTTTTCAGTGGCACCCTCAATGCATTGCTTGATGTGTTGGAAGCTCTTCTCACACTCAAGTGACTAATGAAAAGTAACTTTTTTTATCATTGCAACAGAGCACTGACCATAGCAGAGTCTTGTATGTATCTCGAACAGTAACTGGCCAGTCCAAGAAAGGATCGTAACATAGAAATGTATTGTGAGGGATTTGCAGTAGACAATGCTTGCACTTTTGCTGGATCGGGTTTCATAACCTCATCATAAAAGACAAGAGCAAAGAATTTGAAACTCTTCTTGTGGAATTCACATTTGTCTGCATTCAGAGTAAGCCTGGTTGGAGTTCGCAGAGTTTACGCCATGGAAAGCGACGAAGTGCCAGAAAAACTCCGCCGCGCTCTGCGGAATTTCGACAGGGGTGGAGTCTGTTAAGTCACGCTGCTCACACTGATTGTTAGCGCTAGGAGTTTGTCTTGCACTGTAAAACCAGCGCAAAAGGCACTATGCAGTGCACCAGAGGGCGCTTCTGCTTTCTGCCACTCGAGTAGATATTTTACTTGAGCGGCAGCTTCCTTAAAGTGAATGGCATGTTTCTCAATGCAAGCAGTCGCGACCTGCCGCGAACGCCTGCGATGAGGAATCTCACCAGGGGGAGGTCTAGTGCGTTAGTTTTTTCTCGCAAATGCAAAAACAACAATTGATGGACAGAATGCAGAACAATGTCATACATTCACCCCAGTACAGAGATCTGGGCCTAAATCCATCGTTTTTTTGCTCACCATGCCATTCCAGTTTGAACCCAGCCATATGCAAATCAGTCTTGACCCTGTGCCTCATGTGAACAGTCCAGCCCGAACTGCCAAGCCAGGTCCTCCCTGGACTGGAAACAAGCATCCTAGGACCGGTTTCGGGGTTTCACCCCTCTTCAGCCAGGATAGCTTGATTCCAGTGGCATGGAGAGCACGGGACTCACGTCTGAGCATACCCGTCCCACTCGGGGTGACAAATGCAAAAACAACAATTGATGGACAGAATGCAGAACAATGTCATACATTCACCCCAGTACAGAGATCTGGGCCTAAATCCTTCGTTTTTTTGCTCACCATGCCATTCCAGTTTGAACCCAGCCATATGCAAATCAGTTTGGGCTGGACTGTTCCCATGAGGCACAGGGTCGAGACTGATTTGCGTATGGCCATGTCTAAACTGGGGTGGGCTAGTGGGCAAAAGAACGATGGATTTAACCCAGATCTCTTGACTGGGGGAGAATGTCTGCATTGTCAGCATTCCGTCCATCATTTGTTTGTTGTAACGAGTTTTTTCTCGCAAGCACTCAGCAACTTACCGTTGGTGAGCCACTTGAGAAAAAAATGCGGCTCCGCGTCACTTCGCAGACTTTTTCAGAACTCCGCACTCCGCACAGAGCATGGAGTGGGCAAAACTCAGTGAGCTCTGCCGCCGGAGTGCAATTCTTCACCCACCCATAATTCAGAGATAAGCCTGCATTGTTCAGCAAACAACGTACTTGCATGAGAGCTGTGTCATGCTCTTTCTGTGTGGCTCCGAAAAACAATATATTATCACTATAGATAAATGTTATGTTATGTTAACATGATTTTTAAAGTGCACAGCTACTCAGCAGAGTGTCCTGGCACTCAGGTTAAGGGCAACAGACCAGGGAACCTAGATTGACTGCCTGAAGAGCGATGTCTTCAGTTTCCTCTTGAAGGCAGCAAGATTACTGACCATATGGAGGTCTGTTGGAAGATTGTTCCAATTGAGCGGCCCCAAGTAAGAAACGGATCTCCCGCCTACTCAGGGACGGACGAACGGTACCCGCTGGGATGTATTAGCTGATCCTCTCTCTGAGGTATACCATGCCCACGTCGTACAAGGCCTTATTCACTAGGACCATGGCCTTAAAAATAATCCTATTTTTTATAGGGAGCCAGTAGAGGGCCCTCAGGTGAAAGGACATGTGAGTCCTGGGTGGGAGTCTGAGTAGCAGTCTAGCTGCCAAATTTTGCAGCACCTGGAATCTATTGAGAAGAAAATCAGGAAGGCGGAGGTATAGGGCATTCCCATAATCCAGCCTTATCGTGATCAAAGCCTGAAGGACCTTTCTGCCTGCAGACTCAGACAGGAGAGGTAAAAAAAACAATTAGCATGCGGAGAGTGCTGAAGCAGGAGCCAGCTAGAGCTTGAATATGTGGTTGGAAAGAGAGGGTGCTGTCAATTATAATATCTAGGTTCTTCACAGTGTTCTGGAGGGGACCAGGCTGAGGCACATTGCTTGGCCAGCAGGTTCTCACCAGATTGTGGGTGACATCTCCAGGACCACGATCTCAGTTTTATTCAGATTACACCTTAGTTGGTGCCGGTCCAACGACTGAAACCCCCTGGCGAGACTGCGCGAGATAAGTTCCCCATCCAGTTCACATCCCTTCTCAGAGGCAAAGAGTAGGTGCGTGTCATCCGCATAAGACATGACTTTAGCACCCAGGGACTCAGCCAGTATTGCCAAGAGCGTGAGGTATATTTTAAACAGGGTGGGGCTAAAGGCCAAACTCTAGGGTATGCCCTCAGTCAGGGTTCTGGCTTGCGAGGCATAAGGGGGCAGCCATTCTTCCTGAGTACGTTTGCTCAAAATTGATATCAGCCAAATCAAACACGAATTTCTGATCCCTAACTCTTGAGGCCGCTTAATAAGCTTAGAGTGGGGCACAGTGTTGAAAGCTGCAGTGAGGTCCAGGAGGATCAGAATGGCCTTGCCTCCCTTGTCTAGGGTGTTCCTTATGTGTTCAAAAATTTCCAGAAGCGAGGTCTCAGTGCTAAGATGGGGTCGAAAGCCAGATTGGCTGGGATGTAATATTTTATTATCTTCCAAGTAAAAGGAGAGTTGGCGGTTGAGTTCCTTCTCCAGAAACTTTGAGAAAGCAGAGAGAAGGGAGATGGGCCTGCAATTCGCCAATTGCTTAGGATCAGCTGCTGTTTTTTTCAGCAGAGTGAGCACTTGCTCCCTTTTCCAACCTAATGGAACCACACCCATTGCCAGAGAGATGCTAAATATGCTGTTCACTATAGGATTGATAGATTGAGCAGCCATAGTTAGCACGGCAGTCGAGCAAGGGTCTAAAGGGGAGCCGGACTTCAGGCCCTCCAACGCTGAAAGTGACAGTTCGGGAGAAAGGGGGGCAAACTTGTCTAGTGAGAAGGGCGTGGAAAGGGAAAAAGAATCCTTTTGGGGAGATACCTGTGCTTGGTAGATATGAGCATTATTAGGGAAATTGTTCTGAACGGTCTTGATTTTCTCATGGAAAAAAGAGTCTAATTCACTGCACCACTCAACAGTAGGTGTAAATACTCTAGATATGACAACGAGGCGCAGAAAAGAATTAACAATTTTAAAGATTTCCTTAGCTTTGTTGTCTGCCCCCTCTATCCTTATATCAAAGAAGGGCTTTTTAGCTAGAGATAATTTCCCGTGGTATTTCTTCATTGAGATCTTATATTTTGCTTTATCCTCTGGATGGAAATTGTGACTCCAAACACTTTCTGGCTGTTTACAGAGTTTTTTGCATGCTCTAAGCTCATCACTGAACCAGGGGGGAGATGGTTTCAACCTTGATTGAATTTTTTTTTAATAGGGGCTAATGCGTTAACAGTCCCCCAAATCCAGCTCTCCAGGTGTGAGGTGTCCTCTTCCACAGAGCAGGACAGGACTGAGGTGCTAATTGTAAGAGCACGGTTCAGGTTGTCGTGCTGTATTGTGTGATAAGCGCGATAGGAGGTCTGAGTGTTATCCTTCAGGGGTGGCCTATTGCCAGTCTGTGGCCAAGAGAATGGAATAAGGTACTGCTCTGGCCATGGAAGAGGAGTGGATTGAGACACTTCCAGGTTCATGTTGGAAAAGACCTGGTCTAGGGTATGGCCAGCTTGGTGAGTGGGACCAGAGAACTGTTGTTTCAGGGAAAGAGAACTCATGATTTCAAAGAGTGTGGTGGCCTTGTGCCCCTTAAAATCACCCAGCACTAGGAAATGGGCATACCTCATCGCCCATTGGGCTAATGCACTCTACAACAAGCAAAATCAGGGGCTGGCGGGGCTTGGGGAATGCTAGAGAAGGACCTCTGCAAGCGACTGGTTGGAGGTAAGGGACAGACAGAAGCCAAGTGCCTCCGCCATCTCTAGGCCCTCGAGAGAACGATGAGCATTTGTATTCCTTGTTATACAGTAGTGCCATCCCACCCTGCCTACCTATTTCACGGTCCTCCCTCAAAATTCTGTCAGGAGGAACGGCAGTAGCCAGTGTAGGGTTGGCTGATGCCGGGAGCCAGGTTTCTGTGAGAAAGAGGACATCCAGTTCCTCATTGTTTAATATGTCGAAAACCTGAAGCTCATGTTTCTGGAGGGATCTTACGTTGATCAAGACAGCCCAAAACTATTTTTGAGGTTTTCCTGCCTTATCTGGAATGTGTGGGGCCCTGTTGGAACTAGGCCTAGTGGAGGACAATGCGCAGCTAAGGCACACAAATTCCTCAGTTATCTTACCCGGGGACCAGTGAAAAGAACATTTTCTTAAGGGGGCCATGCGGAGTAGAGAGGCCCTATCAAAGTTAATAAAATGATTGACTGCTGGAAAAAAAAAGCATAGTGGCTGGCGCTGGATGCTTCTGGGAAGCTGACAGGCGCAGACAGGCTTGACGTTGGTGCGCCCTGGCTCCCTTTGTAGGGATAAGGGCTGGACAACAAGAGTGCTCACTAACCAAGATGACGCCTCTAGAGCGCCCCAGCCGAGAAGAGGAGAAAAGTAAAAGACCACACTTCCCTAGTGAGAAGAACCACCTCCCCCTCCCAAATGCGACCAAATGGAAAGAGGAAGGTTGAAAAACAAGTTTAAAAGGGACCACTATGGCCAGCAAATAAAGTGCAGCGTGATGCGAAAACAGAATCAGTGAAAGTCACATTCAAATGTAATAACAGTTTTTATTCAGTAGGTAAAATGAGCAGTACAAATGCAGAGCAATTAGTCAGGTATCCCAGAGCCTTACCTCGTCCGTGCCGGGGTCCCTTTGTAAGCATAAGGGCTGGATGATTATAGTGTTCACTAACTAAGATGTCGCCTCTAGAGTGTCGCAGCCCGGAAGAGGAGAAAAGTAAAAGACCAGACTTCCCTAGTGAGAAGAACCGCCCTCCCCTCGCAAATGCGACCAAAAGGAAAGAATAAGGTTAAAAACCAAGTCTAAAAGGGACCGGTATGGCCCTTAAATAAATTGCAAAGTGCAACGAAAACAGAATCAGTCAAAGTCACATTCAAATTCAATAACAGTTTAAATTCAGTAGGTAAAACGAACAGTACAAATGCGGAGCAATTAGTTGGTTATCCCAGTGCCTTACCGCGTCCGTGCTGCGGCTTCCTTTGAATGCATAAGGGCTGGACGAATAGAGTGCGCACTAACCAAGATGGTGCCTCCAGAGCATCCCAGCCCAGAAGAGGAGAAAAGTAAAAGATCACACTTCCTTTGTGAGATCAACCGCTGCCCCTTGCAAATATGACCAAATTAAAGAGGAAGGTTAAAAACCAAGGGGCTGATTCACAGAACTAATCTGAGACAAAATCCTAAATTTACCACTTCTGATATTCACAGAAGGCATTTACTATTTTTGGCATTCACAGAAATCACATATGACTCCTATCTTTACATCTGCAGTCGGCCGGAATCCCTGCACCCGGACTGTACTCTAAGCAACTGGACCGTACTCTCCGGCTAGGGCTGCACTCTCTGGCTTGAGCAGTAATCTCCGGCTCGGGCCGGATAAAGAGTAATCAATGGACTGGAATGCAATTTTTACAAAAAGGAACATTAGGAATGTGTGATAAATAGTAAAGGAGGTCATGAAAAACAGTTTGGGCAGGGAAAAGTGTATGGCCAGATACTCCATCATAACCCATAAAAGTTTGCTCCTTTGCATCATGGTGCATGCAGTGCACAATTTGCACTCCCCTCAGTGTTGACTGCGGTGTCAACACGACAGTCAACACTAAGGGAGGGTCCTCATTGTTGACTGTGGTGTTGACACTACAGTCACCACTGAGGGGAGAGCAAATTGTACCATGATGCAAAGGAGCAAACTTTTCTGGGTTATGATGCAGTGTCTGGCCATGTTCTTTTTTTGTAAAAATTGCCTTCCAGTCTATTGATTACACTTTATCCGGCCCGAGCTGGAGATTACGTCTCAAGCCGGAGAGTACGGCCCTAGCCGGAAAGTACGGTCCGGATGCAGAGAGTACGGTCCGGGTGCGGAGAGTACAGTCCGACTGCGGATGTAAAGATAGGAGTATTAAGTGATTTCTGTGAATACCAAAAATTGTAAGTGCCTTCTGTGAATACCAGAAGTGGTAAGTTTAGAATTTTGTCTCAGATTAGTACTGTGTATCAGCCCCCAAGTTTAAAAGGGACCGGTATGTGCCGTAAATAAAGTGCAACGTGCAGCGAAAACTGAATCAGTCAAAGTCACATTCAAATTCAATAACAGTTTAAATTCAGTAGGTAAAATGAGCAGTACAAATGCGGAGCAATTAGTCGGGTATTCCAGAGCCCTACCGTGTTTGCGCTGCAGCTCCCTTTGTAGGCATAAGGGCTGGATGACTAGAAGGCGCACTAACCAAGATGGCGCCTCTAGAGCTTCCAAGCCCGCAAGAGGAGAGAAGTAAAAGACCACACTTCACTAGTGAGAAGAACCTCCCCCCTTCGCAAATGCAACCAAAGTGAAAAAGGATGGTTAAAAACCAAGTTTAAAATGGACCGCTATGGCCGGTAAATAAAGTGCAGCGTGCAGCGAAAACAGAAACAGTCAAAGTCACATTCAAATTCAATGACAGTTTAAATTCAGTAGGTAAAATGAACAGTACAAATGCGGAGCAATTAGTCAGGTTTCCCAGAGCCCTACCGTGTTTGCACCGCAGCTCCCTTTGTAGGCATAAGGTCTGGATGTCTAGAGTGCGCACTAATCAACATGGCGCCTCTAGAGCTTCCCAGCCCGGAAGAGGAGAGAAGTAAAAGACCATACTTCCCTAGTGATAAGGACTGCCCCCCCCCCCCTAGCAAATGCGACCAAAAGAAAAAAGGAAGGTTAAAAACCAAGGGGTATATTCACAAGAACGTGTGATAACTACCGCAAGAGTAGCTTAACGCAACTCTCAACATTGCAGCCTATTGCGGGAAAATAACCCTGTGTCAACGTGGAATTCACAACAAGGCGGTTCCAATGCTATAGTCTGCTGAAACAGCGGACAATGTTCGCGATACAACCACCTTGATGGAGATAAAAACACAAACCACAACACCAAAAAACCTGTGATGGGCCAAAGCGCGATGATGAAATCAGCGATAAGCAGCGCCAGGCCTGCAACACACACCTGGCCGGAGGGAAAAATCCACATAAAAATTGAAAAAACACCCAAACACAAACTGACCAACACCCAAGCACCATGGAGGCAGCCGGAGCAGGCGCAGAGGATGAGCACAACCCAACAAGCACCCCGGATGACCAGCCCGAGACATCGGGGACAGGGAAGGGCAAGGACAAGAAGAGGAAGACGAAGTTCAGTCCGCAGGCGAACAGGATCATATTCACGGAGGTGATGGAACACCACCAACAACTGTTCGTCAACTCCAGCGTGTCATTGGGCACCAAAACTGGAATATGGCGGGATATCGTAGACAAGGTGAATGCCGTTGGAGAGCACAAGAGGACAATGGACGAGGTCAAGAGGCGATGACATCAAGCGGTAGACCAAGGAGAAACTTGCAGCCAACCAGAAGGCAGCAATGCAGACTGGAGGTTGGGGTCCAACGCCACAGCTCGAACTGGATGACATGGAGGAGCTGTTGTCGACAGTCATCAGTGTGGATACTGTGGCCGGAGTCGGGGGACCGGACACCGCTCGACAGGACACAACACAACCGCAACAGGGTGATTGACCACCAGGTACTGGGGGACGGGTGGAGATGGTCTCGATGGCACACATGCACAATCAAGCAGAGCGCAGCACACACACTCAATGACTCTGGGTCATGGCCCAGATCTACAGCCTGTCACAATGTACAATGCCATGCTGTCTGAATGTCAACATGTACCATGCGGCTACATACATGTGGACACATTGCAAAACACCATCTCCCCCTCACATTGCAGGACCACCGTCAACACCCCCTGCAGAGCAGCCCCAGCCACTCTTCACTGATGAAGAGGAGGACAACCCCAGCATCGACACTCAAACCCTCCTAGACATCATTGACATCATCCGCGACTCACCTCCAGGATCGGGGCTGATCAGCTGCATTGAAGAGACCCCACCCACCACCCAAACCACTCAGCAGGAGGCACCCACAGCCCACCAGTCTCCCAAGATCCCCAGGAACAACACATGGCATGCCAACGCCATGTGGTGGAGGCCCAGAGGGAGACAGCTGAGCAGGTGCGGGTGGGGTTCGACCTCATGGCTACCAAACTGGACGCCATCCATGGGTGTCTAGACCCACTCCATGGCCTCCAACAAACCCTGACTGACATCGCTGGAGTCCTGACGCGGAAAGTACTTGTCTGCTCAGAGTGGCTCCAGCGATATCAGCCGTGAGCTGGCACACATGCGGAGGCTCATGAAGAACATGGTGCGTATGGAGGGGGAAAGGATGGCAGCCACGACTGCACACCAGCGGAATGTATTTGGGATCTACCATGCCCTGCAGATCATCATCATGGCATTGGTACCACAAGGCGTGGTGATGATGAATGCTGCTGACCCCACACCATCCACATCTCCGCCCCCTGGTGTGTCAGTGCCCCACAGTGCGGCCGACTACCCTCCTCTGGCCCCTGATGTGTCACTGCCACACAGTGCCTCAGCCAGTACTGCAACACCCACAGGTGGGGCAGAGCACACATCCAGGGACCAGGACGTGGATGGGTTTGTGATCAGGAGGCACTAGTTTTCATTTCCGCCACCTGGCCTGTTCCAGCTTGGTGCTGCACATGACCCCATGACCTTCCACTGACCCCCAATACACTCCGATGCACTCACCTTGGACAGCGACATGGACAGCCATATCCTGTTTGATGACCAATGACACGGTGCCCTGAATGCGGGCTGTACCCTTCCTCTTCTGCAGTACTTGTCATCCCCGGATGGACTCTGGCTGGCCCTCCACGGGCCCATATTGTGTAGTGTGCTCAGCATTGCCCTGTACCGCTCCAGCTGCAGAACTGCACTGGATGTGCAATAAACATCAGTGACGCACTGCTGTGTTATGTCTTTCATCATTCATGTATGAATGTGTGGATGAATGTAGGGACAGTGATTTCCCTTGCGTCAATGATGCTCATCCTGTGGGATGCCAGTCAGAGGGTGCTACATTGCATATTGTGTACCGGGTCCAGTGCACACTACAACAGGGACACACGCATTTCACTTCCATGTCCGGACATGGACTGAACCACGCCCAGATCCCACAAGTCATTGTTGCAAACCCTGCGCTGGTCCGGCGTACGGCAGACCAGACCACTCATCTTACGCTCTGAGGGGGGCCTTCATTGCTACCCGTCGCAGGCGTAGTCGCTGGTGGTGTGCAAGTCACTGGTCTAGTTGTCAGCATGACACAACCACTCCCTAAGGACAGGTTGGCACGCACACCACACTTATCCGGCACAAGCGTAACAGACCATGTGACTCCGCCAACATAAGGGGCCGACTATGTCACATTCCCCTCTGTCGGTGGTGACTGGATGACGGACACTCCACGGTTCTCAATCATGAAGGGCCCATGAGTTGTTGCGCACAGGGTTAGTGGCACCCGAGGCCTTGCGGCCGTCATGGGCCTAACAGCACTTGGCGCTGACTAGGGTTGCACAGGGTTAGTGGCACCCAAGGCCTTGCGGCCGTCACGGGCCTAACACCACGTGGCGCTGATTGGGATTGAACAGGGTTAGTGGCACCTGAAGCATTGCGGCCAGCACAGGCACACCGCCATGGGACGGTGACTTTGGGTGCACTGAGTTAGGGGCCCCTTGAGCTACTGAGCGGTTGTGCAGCCTGCGATGATGCCCTGTCCCGGTAGTCCGGACAGCTCAGGTTTTGTGTGCCCTACTGGACCGCAGTGTAGCCTAGAGCCAGCGGGCAGCGCGGGTCTACCGCCACGTGGCGTCGCTTCCAGGATCACAGAGTTGGTGGCACCTATTGGGCTGAGCGGGTGTGCAGCCTGCGATGAGGCCGGGTGCACTGGTATGTCCTCTGCCATGGAGTAATCAAGACCCAGCACCAAACGTGAGACCTGGTGGCATGCGGAGCGGGGCTGCATGGTGTGGAGTGTGCCATGTCCGTGGGCCCCGGGCTTGTGGCTTGCAGTGGCACATGGTGGGACCTCCTGTCTACACGCCGGTGGCAGAAGGTGAGCAGTGCGGACCGGGTGTGTATAGGCGGGCATGCTCCGATGGGCGGCTGGAGGGGCTGGGGTGCCTCTGTCTGGGTGTGCATGGGCGGGCAGGCGATGTTGTCTAGTGCATTTGTATGTACTGTGCCAATCATGTATCTAGCCTCTGTTTCAGATGACAGGTCTGTCTCAGATGTGTGACCTAATGTACTGCACTACATGCTGGCAAGTGGTTGGAGACACACCGGTTGAGCAGTGTGGCCTGGGTGCACAGGGGTGGCACTCTCTCTTTCTCTCTCTCCCCCTCTCTTCTTCTCTCTCTCTCTCTCCCCCTCTCTTCTCTCTCTCTCTCCCCCTCTCTTCTTCTCTCTCTCTCTCTCTCTCTCTCCCTCTCTTCCTCTCTCTCCCCTTCGCTCTCTCTCTGTCCATTGGTGTGCGCAGGACACACCTTCTCATCATGAGTTTTGTCTTGCAGGTAGTGGCCTACGGATTGGCCCGAGGGGAGCCGCAATGCGTCTTCATTTCATTTCAGTGTTCATTTTAATAAAGTTTGATTTGTTGCTTCGGAAATTAATGTGTGATGCTCATTTTTGTAATACCACATGCATGTCACCAGTTGTGATTCTGGGACATCAGGCGGATAATTTTGTATGTGTTCGGGTGTAGCTGATGTAGCATGTCTTTGGTCAGGTGGGTGCAGGGGAGGGGGGTCCTGGGGGTGGTTGCGGCAGGTGTTGTTTCCCTTTCGGCCCTCCGGGCAGCATTTTCATTTGCCCGGGTGCATCTGTTGTTCTTCAGGTGTGGCTCTGGGCTGGTCTCCCTTTTGTGGTGCAGGCTGCGGTCCGACTTAGCACCAGGTCGGAGCAGGTGTTCTTATTACAGTTCTGGCTGTTAGTTGTGAATGTTGTGGAGTGGTGTTGTCGTGGCTTTTGGCATGGGAACGCCTACTCTGCATCTCATTAGCGATAGTTGCGGGGGTCGTCCATGGCAATGTTTTTGCAGCTGCTATCGCGGGTATACTGGTGCTGTGGGCTGTTAACACCAGCTTGTGAATGGGGTGAAAAATTTATCTCAACTTTGGCTGCGATAAAGTGCCATTAAGTCGGCGATAGTTCCATGTGAATATGGCCCCTAGTTTAAAATGGACCACCATGGCCCGTAAATAAAGTGCAGCGTGCAGCAAAAACAGACTCAGTCAAAGTCACCTTCAAATTCAATAACAGTTTAAGTTCAGTAGGTAAAATGAGCAGTAAAAATGCAGAGCGATTAGTCGGGTAAATGCGTTTACTACAGGCTATATGATACATCGAATGATGTCTCGGAAAAGTTCTGCAATAGAGGATACACCAAAACTCATTTGCTTAGAGTGATACAAAGCAATATGCATAGTAAAGGTGGTAATGTACCTGGATTTTTCTTCAAGCTCCAATTGGTGATATCCTTTATTTAAGTCAAGTCGAGAGAAGAACTTTGCACCATTCAGTTAAGTTATCATATAGGCAATGTGCGGACTAGGATGTCTTTCTCTCTCAATTTCCTTGTTGGCCTGAAGCGATGCATGTAAACATATATGCGTACAGCTCCTTCACTGTCTCTGTTTTCACTACTACAATAGGAGAAACCCTCAGTGTCAGACCAGTGGGTGTAGCTGAGCTGATATGGCATGTCTTTGGTCGTGTGGGTGCAGGGGAGGGGGGGTCCTGGGGGTGGTTGCGGCAGGTGTTGTTTCCCTTTCGGCCCTCCGGGCAGCATTTTCATTCCCGGATGCATCTGTTGTTCTTCAGGTGTGGCTCTGGGCTGGTTTCCATGATGCTAGCTTATTTTTTTTTTTTAGGCCTGCCACATTCCATGATAATAAGTTCATACACTGAGGAAGACACGGGTGATGAAGTGAGGGGTCTGGTAGAGGGGAGGAGCTACTCTGCTGGTGGGGATCAATTTCCCCAATAGGGATGGAACTGGCACTATGGAGAGTGACTGGCGATTGGAGGGGAACAGAAGGCAGTGTAGAGTACACTTGGGGGACGCTGTTACTATTACTGATACTAATCCCCACTGTAAAAGAGGTGCACCCCTTGTCACCAGGGGACAATCTCCTTTCCCTAGGCAACTCAGTGGACTCTGAGCCTAAAATACTGCCCCCCAAAGAACCCTGAGCTATATGATTGAACCTAGCCAGTCAGTCAACCTGGTCAAGACAACTAAACCTGTTAGAACAGACGGGATAGGCCCATTTTGGGTCAGAGGGGACTTGTCTTAATTTCCCACCACCTCCCCTTAGCGGATACGAGATGTGGGTCCAGCCACTTTCTTCTGACCTCAATTGATCATTTGGGTAAAAGTAGGAGAGGGGACGCACCCCGATTTTAGTGTCTAAACGGGGTGTTTCCCAATTGCAGATATAATCTGCTGTCCTGGCGTCCCGGAAATTAACTATGACACAATCGCCAGTTATGTTTTTAGGAGTGTGCCCCACCCACCCCACCCTTCTAACCATAATGATCTCGCAACTAACATGCGGTGGCAAGGGCCTATGATTGGTAAGCCAGTGAATTGCCTTATTTTTCAGGTTGGAAAACTCCTCAGTGCTATGGTCATTAATTTCGGGGACCCCTGTGAGAACAACCAGGTAGGGACTTGCTTCTGGAGGCAGGTCTAATCTAGAGATAGACCTGGAAGCCTCACCCTGAGTTCGCTTCCTCACTGTCCTCGCATTGTCACTGTTATTAACCAAAGGGGCCTCTCCCAGGATGTTGCTATCTATATGATGGTCAGTGGGGGGCCTAGCTTCATAATGTGCTTGTGAGGGAATGTGAGAGGTAGCTGGAGCTGCCAGTGATGTAGCTGTTGGGAAGGTTGGTGGCCGTGAGGCTGTACATTGAGCCGTAGGGACTGGTAAAACCCCAGCCGTAGTGGTACAGCGACATTTACAGAGGCATGGGGGGAGTACTTTGTTGTTAGCACCCTCAGTTAGACCCTTAATTTGTTGTTCGAGCTTAGTAAGAAGGGTCACCATACCCTCCAACCTAGATTCCAGGGGTCCCAATAAAGTGCGCAACAATAAATCTAATTGCTGCGGAGGTATTGCGTCCCCGGGTGGCTGTGGCATAAATGTGGGTGAAGCGGGTACCTGGGCAGGGAGATCCCCAGGGGACTTAGAAGAAATCTAAGCTGGAGGGGGGGTGCGACTGCCCTGTCCTTCTCTGACCACTGAGTCGGCCTCTGGGGCTGCACCGACGCCTCGTTGTGCAGATTTAGCTCCCCCTAACTTGGTACTAACTTGCCTAACCGCTTTGGGCTTCGCTTTTGATGTCAACCCTTCCTTGGTAACCCTTTTTTTGCGCAAGATCGGTCCTTGCCTAGTCACTGGGGGGGATATAATTCTTGAATTGATCGTGAGGTCATTATCACTCGAGAGTTCACTAGTTGAGGTATCATCAACAAATTGAGTCAGAGGGAGGATAGTATTGCTCGCACCAGTACCATTTGGGGTGCGCGCAGATGCAAGGAGGCCCAGAGAAGATCTTCTTGCTAGGGCCAGATCCTGCAAAACTCTGCGCTCCATGAGAACAATACCCTGATCAATCACCGAATTAGCTCTTACTATAAATTGGTCTAATGTGCCAGTGAGGTTGCCTTTGGTCACATGGTTCCTACCCTCTTTGGATGCCATACTCAATTAAGATGTAACACAGTGAGTAAGTTGTAATAATGGAGCGACAATGTGCCCTCCACAGGACAGTATAAGGGGTGATTAAGAACAAATGCAATCAGATAGCTTAAAATAAACACATACGGCTTAGTCCGTGGATGAAAAAGGGGTGGCCCGGTACGGTCTCTCTCGGTCTCAAACGGGCTACAACGGGCCCGCCCTTGGCCCGGACTACGCCCCGCACGCGTCCCGCTGACGCGAGAACAGGAGGGGGTTAAATAGGCCGGGGGAGGAGCGGGAAGAGTAACCAGGTGCAGGTGATCAGCAATGAAGAGTGCACCCTGGTCCTCGCAGTCCCGTAAGTAACAGATGAAGGATTAAAAGTTAAAAGCCCCGTGCCTTTTTAAAATAGAACGTGCTGTTCTCACCAAAGTCCGTCTATAGGCAGAGTTCGAGCCCATCCACTGTTTAGTGCGAAGTCCAGAGCCCTTTTTTTGGTGCAGGCTGCGATCTGACTTAGCACCAGGTCGGAGCAGGTGTTATTTTCCTGGTGCTAAGGCACCTTATCGCCTGTTTCGTGTTCTTATTGCAGCTCTGGCTGTTCGTTGTGAATGTTGTGGAGTGGTGTTGTCGCGGCTTTTGGCACGGGAACGCCTACTCTGCATCTCATTAGCGATAGTTGCGGGGGTCGTCCATGGCGATGTTTTTGCAGCTGCTATCGCGTGTATACTGGTGCTGTGGGCTGTTAACACCAGCTTGTGAATGGGGCGAAAAATGTATCTCAACTTTGGCTGCGATAAAGTGCCGTTAAGTCGGCAATAGTTCCATGTGAATATGGCCCCTAGTTTAAAATGTACCACTATGGCCTGTGAATGAAGTGCAGCGTGCAGCAAAAACAGACTCAGTCAAAGTCACATTCAAATTCAATAACAGTTTAAGTTCAGTAGGTAAAACGAGCAGTAAAAATGCGGAGCGATTAGTCGGGTACATGCGTTTACTACAGGCTATATGATACATCGAATGATGTCTCAGAAAAGTTCTGCAATAGAGGATGCACCAAAACTCATTTGCTTAGAGTGATACAAAGCAATATGCATAGCAAAGGTGGTAATGTACCTGGATTTTTCTTCAAGCTCCTATTGGTGATATCCTTTATTTAAGTCAAGTCGAGAGAAGAACTTTGCACCATTCAGTTAAGTTATCATATAGGCAATGTGCGGACTAGGATGTCTTTCTCACTCAATTTCCTTGTTGGCCTTATGCGATGCATCTAAACATATATGCCTACAGCTCCTTCACTGTCTCTGTTTTCACTACTACAATAGGAGAAACCCTCAGTGTCAGACCAGTGGAGTGTTCAATAATGTCATGTTTAAGTCACAAATTAACTTCCTTTTCAATAGCTTCATGCAAGTAAAACGCAATGCATATGTGACTTTGAGCAAAAGGACGCAAATCCTCATTTATGTGTAACTTTACTTTAATCGTTTTGAGTTTTCCTAGCCCATGAAATAATGAAGGAAATTGCCTCACAATTTCATGATGAGCATTCATATTGTTAATCACTGATATCAATCCCATATCAGCAGCAGTATTGAAATTCAGAAAACGGGAACTTTGAAGCTGTTCCTTGAAGTACATGAATATGTGCTTGTACCACATTTTTCCTGCATTTCATTGTGGCCACCAAGGATCTGTGACTCCTCAAGGGTGTTGAAGCAGCCCATGTGTATACTTTTGTTTTTGGCTTAGTAAGTTGTGTTAATGGAGTCAGTTCTTGAAACTTCTCCTTAGGCATGATATTTATCGACACACCACTGTCAGTTATGAATGTTATTGAATGCCCATTTATTTTTAGAGTGATCTTCGGACAATGTTTCAATGTGTTTGGTGCTTCTTCATGTCGATTTTTCTTCACTTAGAATTTTTTCTCACATTTGACTAGTCCCACATGTGCATGCCTTTCTGAGGTAAACATTGACATTACACAATTATCATTGTCACTTTTACTGGAAACTGAGACTGAGGAACTCTTTGTTGGTGAGTTAGATAATGTTCGACTTTGCTTGGTGTCGATTTGCCTCAGTTGGTGTGATTACTTGGCCTTGTGGGAGCACACTGCACATCACTGAGGTAGTGCTCAGTCTTCCATTTTGTCTTAATGCTGTGACACACTTTTCTCTTCACCCTGCAAGTCATCGTGAAATAGTTTGCTTTACCACAGCTGAGTCATATTTGCCCAATGGCGAGACATTTACCTTTGTGTGGAAATTACAATCCACATCTGCAATATGTTCTCTTTTTCTGTGGAGAAATTGCCTGGAGTCCCTCTGCCGGTGCCTTAGCTTACTTTTCTTGTTTATGTGTGACGCACTTTGAATGCCTCTGACCTCCATGTCTTTTGCCTGACTGACGATCAGCACACTCTACAGCACAAGCAGCCTTGAGGATTTGTTCTATACTCAGAATTTCCTATAGCATTTTTCATTAAAAGGAACTTGACAGGCATCAATCAATTATTTTGAGGCAGGTAGCTTCCTCATCATTAAATTAATTGAATTTACAGTGCTTCACTGTAACATCCTGTCTCTCCACAAACTCATTGATGGTTTCACCTGGTCTATGGTGCTCTTGACTGAATATGTATCTTTCATAATCCTCATTTGTCAGTGGATTAAACCTGACATTCAAGGTTGTTTTGATTGGATCATATGTCACTTCACCTTCTTTTGGTATCTTTTTCAGGCCTTCTTTCACTCCTTCACCAGCCAGGTACCTCACTTACTTTATAATCTTTCTATCATCTTTTTCATCTATCACATCTATGAAATCTTCAAATGTCTTTATCCATATAATCCATCTATTGTCAATATTTGGCTTCTTGGCAGTACAGTTGCAGTTGGTGCTTTTAAGAATGCAGCAGTCGTATATACATTGGTGGACAGTAGTGGTCTCTTAGGAGCTTCTTGTGGAACTTGACCAGGCAGAGCTCTCTAGCACCTTGTGATGTGCTGGCTGCCAGGTCAGCCTTAACAACTTCTAAGTGTGTATCTCGCCCTTGCTCTACATTATGCCAGTTAAAGGAGTTGTTCTGGGACACTATGTGTCAGCTTTGGTAGTGCTACAGCTTCTTCAGGGTAGCATCTCCACAACTACCACTTCCAACCCTCCTACTGGTACTGCTCCGCAGCATGTTGTGGTATGACGATTAGTTAATGGTTCTGGTGAGTAGATAAACCTTGTATTCTACTAGTCCATGAAAGCAGATAAGGCTATGATTTTTGGTCCTCTTTGTACTTACATTTTTCTTCATAACCACCTGGTTAATTTCTGCTTCATGGCACTTGAATTTCAATTTGATTTGTACTGAAGTATCGCTGTGCGCTGCTATTGTGACCTGTTTGCATCTGCCTTTCGCATTCTTACTCCCTTTAGTGTATTGTATTAATTTGTGGAATGGTGCAGTGCGATTTATGTGTGGCTGTTTCATTCAATTCCTGGCCAACAAAACTTAGTCTTTTAATGTTGCTTTCTTTATCTTCAAGTGGTTTATACAGGCTGGCATTGTGCTAAGAGTCCATGTGTGCCTGCATAGATTCTACACTTCGACTGCTCTACAAGTGGCATGCAGAAGCAGTTTGCTAGAGCATGGCAAACTCCCTGGAAGAGCGCTTTTAGTGCACAAGCTTCAGATACCCTATCTCATTGCCAGTTTTAGCGTCCTGCCAGCCAAGTCACTCACCAATAACAATGGCACAAACGGAGAGTAGTAGTAAATGTCTTTATTCTGCTGAATGTACATCAGAACTCAACATACTAAGCCTGCCTTCAACTCATCACTTCAACGCTTATGTCACAGGCCTACGGTGTACAGTGGGAACTAAAAGAGTTCCAGTGTTCTTTTATTACAAGACACTACACAGGCATCGTGGTGCAAGAGTGACACAAACCTTACATGGGATTTATGATGCCACGCAAGGATCTTTGCATGCCTCTGTGTGGCTCCATAAATCTTGAGTAAGGCAATGCAGCGCAAATCACTGTTTTCCCTTATTCTGCCCTGGTAATGCATACCATGTGCGTTGCGTGGACAGCTCGATACAATAATTAAACTATTTTGAGGATTTCCATTCATTTTCTTTTAATTGGCCCCAAACTGGTGTTTATTATGATAGACACTCATTTGTTCATTTGAGACAACAGTGCAGAACAAGTGATTAATCAGACTGGGGTGCTGTTAAAAGCATACCTGTTCAAAGAAATACCTATTTTCAGATATCAGACATGCTACGGTGCTGTAGACTTAATAATTACAACAAACAACTAAATAACAGCATGGATATTAAACAATAGTAATTAAAATATTTAATATGATGGTAAATACTGTAACTTAAAGCTTACCTTTATCATATCCTCATACGAAATTGCTAGGAAATTGAAATCCTCCTTATGTGTGACCCAGCCTCTGACATGTTCAAACCAGGAGCCACCAAGAACTAAGGAAAATATTAAAAGATAAATATTTTACTAATTTTGTTATTGCTGCATACTTAATTAAATCTGTAATTTACCACCACACAAATGTTTTTCTTTTAACTTTTGGTATTAAAAAAGTGTTTCTTGTTTGAAATTGGAAAGTTAGTGCTCAAAGTTTCAAAGGTGTAATGCACACTATACCCCACCTGCTACTTGATTTGCTCCTTGTAGACAGGTTTATTTTTAACACACCATCCAACCAAGGGTTATAGAGAGCAGGGAGGATTTGTAAGGTATTGTGTAAATTGTGTGCTGTACACCATAATGGGTGTATTTCAGTTGTTGGACTTGGCTCTTCTGGCAAGTTCACCCCTAAAACTTTTTGCATTTATCCTAGCCTTTTTCCTATGTTGTATTAGTGGTTTTAGGCCTCTAGACGCTTTTACACTGTGTCCCAGTGGAAAGTGCGTGCGCTCTGTATATTTTAGTGAGACTGACCTGCCCTCCCATAGGAATGCATTGGGGATCTGAGTGACCGTGTTAAGTCCTGATGTGAGAGGAGTGCAGGGTCGAGTTTGGTATGTGCAAACTCGTGAGATTGAACGCTGCGCGATGATGTGTGCGGCGTTACTGTGTCTAGTGTGGAAGGGCCACTTCTAGAAGCTGGCATGTCTGTGTAATAAATGTGAAGTGACTGTCTGGCTTGTGATTGGCTGGTGTGCCTGGCTCCAGGAGTCAGGATGGGTCTGCCCCGGTAGTGAATGGAGAGATCTGCATGTTGATGGCAGGGAGGAGTACACCTGGGATCTGAATAGGGCTGGGCTCTCCCCCCCACAATACTGGCTCCACCCCCTGTGGTGCGTCTGATGTCCCTGGCCTGTCCTGTGAATAGGGAGAGGGGCTGAGCAAAACAAAGTGCTCAGGAACCAGTTGCATCTGGTTCGCCCCTTCCCTGCACCTTTGGAGACAAAGGATTTTGTGTATAAAAGAGGGGCTGTGAGCCCATGAAGATGTTCTCGCTGTTGGATCCTGATTCCTGCAGGGCGTGCTGCTGCTGGGACCCAGGAGGACTTGCCAGGAGGGCTGCCTCCCTGGTCCCATCTATGCCCTGGAACCTCTTGCTGGATTTCTTGTAGCCCTGGGCCCTGCCTTGCCCTTTTCCACCTTGGACGACATTTTTTCTGGGACCTTTTGCTCCATTTGCTCTTTGAGACTGGGTGTTTTTACCCTTAGCGACTGGGAGCGCTCCATCTTAATTTGCTCTTTATATTGAGGGAACCTACCCCTCATTGCCGCATTCATCATTGCAGAACGGGTGCCACCCCGCTTATTGCCTTATTTCCAATGCGGGTGCCCACCCCGCTTGTTGACTGTGTTTCCCCACCGAGGGAGCCTACCCCTCATTTGCCGCGATTACCGAAAAAATCACAGCCGCGACCCGAGTAATGGCCGCCGACCCGGAAGCCGGGCAAAGTTCGCCTGCTTCTGGGCGGGGCCGGAGGCCGGACCGGAAGTTGTCGATGCGGGGCTCCCATGAGGCTAGGGGAGCCCCGGTGTGCCAAGGGGGAGGACAGGAGCCTACCCCGCCTCCCCAAGTAGTGCGGACGAGTCCTGGGTCCCAGGAGGGGGCCCGGGTGAAAGGTGGTGCTGCCGCGACCCCAGGCGGGACTCCTGTAGTGAAGAGGGAGTCCCGCCGACAGACAGAGGAGTCCCGGGTCCCAGGAGGGGGCCCGGGTGAAGAGTAGTGCAGCTGGATCCCCAGCGGGGCTCTCATGGGAGAGAGAGCCCCGCGTGCTGCCCGTGGTGTCGGGAGAAGCAGGAGGGTCTGGAGGAGTTCCCGTCAGCCCGGTGAGTGAGGGCTGGGCGGGAGAAATGACCGACGCCATTATGTAGTGTCCATGAGCGGACCCGCCGTTGCGGGCCGCTCCTACGATTATGACCATATTTGTTTTAGACGGGCCCAGAAGGGCCCAGGCTTGTTCATAATTGCTCAGAGCCCCGTGGGGCTCCCACGATGACCATATTTGTTTTAGACGGGCCCAGAGGGGCCCAGGCTTGTTCATAATTGCTCAGAGCCCCGTGTGGCTCCCACGATGACCATATTTGTTTTAGACGGGCCCAGAGGGGCCCAGGCTTGTTCCCCTGTTGTGTGGTCACCCTTCACAGCTGCCCCGCTTGCGAGAGGGCAGCTGCATCGTTCTTGGGCACGTGGGTTGGAAGGGCACAGTGAGTGCCAGTGCCCACATCGTGATTCCACAGCTGCGCAGTACTTAGTGCCAGCTGCAGCGTTTAGGCCCTGTTCTTGTCCCCAGCTGCCCAGCAAGTAGTGGGCAGCTGCTACGTTTAGGTTCTGGCGCAACCTGGACCCTAATGTGAGAAATTGCATAATGTGTTTATGCCCCTGTGATGTATACAGGATAGGTTTGATACCTGATTCTATTGTGATAATGCTGAGGTCATTATTGCGCCAGTAGTTACTGGTGGTGCTGTACAGTTATGATTTGTGTTACAGTTGGTATATGTTCTACAGTTACAATTGGCGATTTGTGCTAATTCTGACAGTGGTCCATGTGGCCCTGTCTTGTGTAAATAGTCCCCTGTAAAAATCTGCCCAGTGCCAGTTGGCACAGTGTAAATTATGTGATTATCATCTAATATGTTTATTATAATACAAAGGCTATTTTTTATATATAACCTTGTGTGGAGTTTCCTTTGTGGCGGGCCTAGGGTGTTGTTCCTGTGTGCGCGCGCGAACGCTTTACATATTGCCTCCGGGATAAGCCTGACTGCTCGTGCCAAGCTTCCAAGGGGGTGAGCAGGGGTTATCTTTGGCGTGTAACTCCCCAGCCCTGACTTAGAGTGGTGGTCTCTGCCTGACTTTGGCGCAAGCCTTAGCCAACCAGAGATCCCATTTCTAACATCAGTGCTATTTCAGTTTTGTGTTCACTGGGTCATAACTAACTTTTAACTGTTTTTTTCACTGAGCTTAGTGTTCCTGAGCACACACTTAATGAAACAGAAGCCATTAAAAATGTTGTCAATTATTTTGCAGCTGTAATTACATAGTACATTACCTTTACCACTTTGACTGAAATTACAATGAATGCAGTATCATTATTTGATTTGATAATGTATTGTTTATTAGTTATTTTTTGCATTAGGGTGGTGTTAGTTATTGGTATAAATATTGCTAGATCGTATGAATTGCATTTGGCTTGCAAGTTATGTATTTGCATGGCTGTTATGTGAGTTATGGAACGTACTGCTAACCATAACTTCCGAATTTCTTCCAAAGTGTTTCAGTTTTAATTCTTAACCATAATGGCAATGCAAATGTGATTTTCTGGGTGGAAGTCGCAGGTTAGTTGAGGTGCAATAATCAACACTAGCCAAAACCTCTCTTTAACAATTTTTAGGTAACATTTTGTTTTTTTGTTATCACATATAAAAATTCAACAATTTCCTGTGTCCAACTCTCCACTGGTGGTCATCCTCAGCTGTGCACAGGCTTTGCCTGGTGTGGAGGGTGGTGATAGTCAGAGGGCCTGGCCTCTTTGGGCCAGCGGTCCTTGGACATCCAACCCTCATGCTCTTGCTGTGCAGGTCTGAAGGCGTTGCACAGTGGGGTGTAGGCCACATAGTAGAACTTCCAAGCCTTATGAACAATCCTCCACGAGTACCCAACTCATGGGCAACCAACAATCACAGTGCATGGCTTTCAGCATTGTGCCACGGGGTTGGTTGGGGGGCCTGTGCTCTGGCCAGGTCCCACACTGAAACTAGCACGAGTGGCTGAACACTGCTGTTCACAACCTTTGATCATCAGTAGTGAGGTTGACTACAGGGCCTTGCCTCTGGCGAGCTTCTGCACCCAACTCTCCTTGGCCAGCCGAACAGTGCTGCATACAGCCTTTAGTTGTTTGCCATCGGACTTTTACGGGCCAGGCCTTAATCCTTGCCCTGTGCACTACATAGTGACCAGCCCCTGCTCCTGCCGTGTAGTTCCTATAAATCTATATAGGACCTGCACGTTTAGACAACATAAACTGTGGAAGTGGTGTCGAGACTGATTCCTGACACCCCCACTGGCTATGTTCACTTGTATATCAGCTACCTCACAGTGCCACTATGAACTCCTCTTCTGAAGGAAAAAAAAGTTTGGGGCAACTATCAAACATGTCAACCCGTTCCCTCAGGGATCGTGGAAACAGTACAGTACTTTTCGCTTAGTCACTCGTGCTCACTTTGTCTCGGAGAGATTCACAGAATAAACGGTGGGGACCTTTTCAATAGGCATTTATTGAACCAGTATCATTCTAGTGTAAAATATATGTGCTGCAACAGCCATAAGACAGAAACAGATATAACGATTATAAGCACCAACAGAGTAAATGCATGGTAGATTTCTACCATAGTGCTGAAACAATGCGTATATGCAGGCATATAAATACATTACAGTAATAATGCATGCTCCTACGATACACACCCTAACTAGATGTACTGGAATGTGCCTAGCATGTATATATGTGTATAGCCAAGAATCTCCCTAGAATAGAACCAACCCCATTACCTGGTTTGACAGAATGAAGGACCCCGTCTTGGTCTCGAGATGGACACCACGCGTGGGATGTTAGACCAATGAGTGCTGGGATATCTGCATGCAGGAACCTCAGCGTCTCGCGTCAGTGTGTCAGCATGGAAGACTTTCTCCTCTGCCTTCCCCAGAAAAGATGTGGTATTTATATACCCAAAAGATAGCCTTAGGGGTTCTACCTTGCTGTGTCATGTCGGCCGAGGATGACAAAAGGGATGGCCCTTATACATAGTTATTATGCAGAAGATGCAGAAGATGGTTGTTCTGCTGTGATTTTGAGAATCCTCATGAATAATAAATGAGGCTAGTTTTTGGAGAAAACCACACAACATTTATGCAGCACCTAACTAGGTAAAAGGTCAGCCCAAACCCGTTATGTAGTACAATGGTACAGTAAATATAGGTGAAAGGTTAGATGACTGCCTAAGCCTACATTGGGGTACTTTACAAATTGTAAGACCCACTCCTCATATATAGAGTTTAAGCAACTGAAAGCATCTGAAAGCCATGGTGCTCAGTAAGAGTAAAGAAGACATTTTTTGTTTAAAATTCCAATTTCTATTGTTTTGGAAAAAGGCTGAATTCCTCCCAGCACAAGGAGAGCCAAATATTTATGTGTCCTGTGTGGGAGACGCAACATCACTGCTGCTTGCCTTCGCAGACGACGGTCCTTGTAACACCTCACAGATCAGGTCAAACAAGCAAAGATTATCTTCTTCAGTTCCCACAGCCGATGCTGGGGAAGTATTTGAAACATACGGAGCCTGTGTGCCTGTAGTGGAGCCGGTACTCAATCCAACAGGAGCGGAAGCATCCCCTGGTGGCTTTAAGAATGCCAACATCACCATGGGAATACGCTGATTACACTGCACTATGTGGGCCTTTAATGGGTCCAGCAATACATCCACGTCCGGTGATGCAACCGATGGAAGTGTTAGACAGAGATCCAACATGCATTCTTGTTTGCAGAGCAAGCAGCAGAGAACAGGCAAAACACAGTCAATCCAGACTGGTCGGAATGATAGGAACCACGACTCACTTAGCTCCCAAAGTCGAGGTGTAGCCAGATGGAGTGCCATACGGTCACGGTAACGGTGCACCAAGAGCGTGTTTTCCATCTCCTTGGTGTCTGGGACATCCATCGCGTAGCAGAAAAATTAAAATCAGGATTCCCACTACCAGTACCAGGATTAGTGGAAGCCCTCCCCAAATGCTTCCAGATACAGAGGGGCAGATTTACAAGCCCCCTACGCCACCACTACGTCACTTTTCCTGACGTACTGGTGGCGCAGGGGGCTCCTCCATATTTACAAGGAGAGGAAAAGCCACCCTGCATGACTATTCCTCTCCTCATAAATATAGCCCCTTCACATGCAGCACTCTGCTTTGAAGGGGCGTTCCATGGGTGTTGTTGTGGGTGTTCCCACGCAACACTCATGGAACAAGACACATCTTCAGATTTACGAGAAATCGTAAATCTGGAGATGCGTGTGAATGCTACGCCACCCTAGAGGTGGCGTAGCGAGGCGCAACGAGGAGAAATGTTTTAATTTCTCCTCGTTTTTTCCTCTTTCAATGCGTGCTGCATTCTACAACACACTTAGAAAGAGGAAAAAGCCTCTTGTGATTGTTTTTGTGCAGGAAGGTGTCCCTTCCTGCACAAAAACAATCTCCCCACGACGCAGGCATCCTTGCACCATGGTGCAAGGGTGCCTGCTCTGGCGCATGGCTGCAGTTTGTGCGCCAGCGCAGGGGAAGCACAGGGATACGACATATTCTTGTAAATATGTTGCATCTCTGTGCTTTCCAAACTAGCGCAGCACGGTGCAGCAAAATGACTTGCTGCACCGTTCTGCGTTACTTTGTTGTAAATCTGCCCCAGAGTGTATAAAAGCTGGAATCCCTCCGAAGGCTGTCTGAAAGGTGCTTAACAGTCCAGAACCCATGGTCTTAAGTAGGTATACTATACCCTTCGATCAGACATGTTAAAGATAGACTGTATCATTTCTCCTATATGGAAAGGGCAGTTAGTTCGTACCTAGGCCTCGGCCAAAATTCTGTTCCGTTCGCGGAAATTGCGATAATTTGGCATTTTCGGTTTCCGCGGAAAGCGCAAAAATGTCAAAATTTCCGCATTCTGCAGCTTAGCGATAATTTGTTTCTTGCTCGCGCTGTAAAATAATACATTCTCGCATGCGCGCGATTGCCTTACCTGAATCCCCGTGTTCGCCGACAAGTTTTCCCGATCCGGTCGCGTTCTCCACGAGATGTTGGATTGTTGGTAGCCATTTGCGCTGTCTCGCGACAGTTCGCGCCCGCAGTAACGTCATGCGTCGCGCGATCACCGCGAGACAAGTGAAAACAAGATGGCCGCGCCCACGAGCAACCGCATGGGTAAGTTGGCGAGCCGCGACCACGCAGAAAATACCGTGAACGGACGGGAAAAAAACTTCCGCATCTTCGCGATATTTCCGCGTGTTTGCGGAGATTTTTAACATTTTCGCGATAATTTGCTAAAGTGAATTTAGCAAATTCCGCCCACCCCTATTCGTACCAGTGCCTGTATCTCTGCTAAGGGCCTTACGACCTGAAGATCAAAAGTCTCTCAGGCTGAGGTTAAGGGCACATCCTTATGCAAAAGCATGGCTTTCATTCGACTCAGATTATCAAATCGTATAAAGGAAACATTCAACGAAGGTCATAACGGCACCTCCCTGACTGTGTGGGTCGGTGGAAACAATACTTGCATACAACAAGTAACCCTGGAACTTAATGTGACTAGATATGTGATGCCTGGAAGCATCCCACAACAATCTTGATCATTCAGCATAAAGTAACTCCCATTTGAGAGCAGCTTGAACACTGGATTAATAATGGCAGCTGGGAAATCCTTTAAATGACAGGATAAATTTGCAACTGAACCGTTGCAGGGCCTGTGAAGCATAATATCCTCGCAAAGTAGAGATCCACTCAATGAATTCTCACAATCTGTACGCTGAGCAACACATCAGTTTCCCTGTTCTTGCATTTAAATCTATACGCTATTTCCCAAGATTCATGTATGAAGTCCTTACCCATTGCTTCATATCTGCCTACCTGGTGGTGATCTAGGCAATATTGAAATTGGAAAGTTGTTACTGGCAAAGTTATATGGGCATGAATAAACAATTCTGTGGACGGTGACTCTGCCACGGTGAAAGGTAATTGGTCTAATTTTTCAATGTGCAGCATTTTATATTTTGCATCTCTTTGTGCCATTCTCATCTGTCTTTTTGATAGATTATATGCGGAGAATAGAGATGTACTGTTAATATATTGCATGGGGACATGACCCAAGCACAATGATTGCAGCGTCCAGCTTAATAATAGAATGGATCGTAACTGTGACTGCCCGTGTTGTAAGATGGACAGATCATGCTCCATTATATCTATAGCAGAAGAATGTTGCCTAGTGAATAAATCCTGGATGTCAGTGTGATCATACCATTGTCAACCACAGCCAAAGCCTTTTCTAAGTTACCTCTGTCAATTTCACGCAATCTCTCTGCAGCTTCTTGTTGAGAGACTTTCTAAATTTCATTATAGACAGCGTATAAGAAGAGTTTACAGCGTATAAGAAGAGTTTACGGAGTGGCTTCCAGGAACCTAGCAAAAAATCCCCTAAATCCATGTAATCTGAGAGTAAGGACAAGTGTTGTTTCACCTGTCACAGTGTTGAGGTTCTTGGTCAATCTAGGCATAACTTCCTAACACCGTATGATGTCACCACCTCGGATGTTCTCATTGTACATAGCGGAAGTCAGGCCTATGGCTACTAAACCCTTCGGTGGTACCCTTGAATCTTGACTGACACCTATGTGTGTTGATAGGCCAAACCAACGATCCCTTCCAATTGGGGTCTGTCAAATTGTACGAAATGCGTCATCCAGTGTACTCTCATCATTTTCTGTATAGTTTTTTCATCCCACAAAGTGTGAAAGCGAGGGAATACGAGATATGTTCAAGTCCCTGATCTTGGCAAACCCAAGGCAGGGAGTCTGTAACACAGTGTTGTTCAGGAAGATAATCTGTTGTGATATGAGGCATGCTCTAAATTGTGCCTCAGTTCCCTGAACCTGCCATTCCTTAGTACCCCAGACTGATTTTATGTCTATGGTGTCTTTCCATAAGTTGAAACCCTGTTCAGACAGTTGGGCAAAAAAGGATGCAGAGTATATCTGTTTTGTGTCAGTAAGCATATTTTTCTTTGCAGATGTAAGGGCAAGCTTAGAATAATGAGATTTGATCTGATGTATTAGACCCAGAAAAATAAGCAAACTTTTGTGCAAACGTTTGTGAACTACCTTTTGGTAGTGTTGGGCAATGTTGCCATTGGTGGTATGTGAAAACATTACGTGGTGCACTTGTTTTATGCAAAAAATGATGACCATAATTTTGGTAACAATACATGATGTCAAAATCAGATGAATAATCAAACATTTCATTTTTCGAAAATGCTGTTGACAGTTCTAAATCAGACAGCATACTATTTACAGTTTCAAAATCCCAATTGTCAGAGAATGTACTGGAGGTGGTGATATCATGTAAAGACATTTTAAATACATGCAATATTTTCAAAAGTTCAATCTGACCAGATGCATCATATAAAACTCTGTCCCAAACTATTCCATCAGGAGCTGGAACTGCTGTAATGTTCACATAAGACAGGACTCTTTGTTCACGATGAGATGACATATGAGGTTTTAAGTACGAAGTTCACATATGATACTGTGGAGCATTCTGGGAGATAGTACAAGACAGTCACTAAACCTACCCAGGAGAGTAGGAACAGTATGCCAGTTGCTATCCAGAGCTGTAGCCAAGGTGAGACTAGGTATGTCTTTTTCAGCCAAAGGTAGAAATCATGAAGTTGTTCTTTGCTGGAAACTGGAGCTGGCAGTGACTCAGGTTCACTTTGAACTAGAGAAAAAGTGTCGAAATCGATGAAATAGCCAGATGCAGTTCAATCTATCTTTGGTAACTCAGCAAGTTTTGTTGAACTTGCAGATGTCTCCTGTAGATGCATATTGATGTAAATGTCGGTGTTAGGCAGAATTGATATCTGTGTTTCATTTGTGCCTTAATGTTCAATTTCAATAGGCACGAGTTCAATTTCACTGTTGGTAACTTCATTACTACGTATAGAAGGCTCTTCAAATGTTATCAGTCTTTCTGTCTGACCCTCCTGTATGGTAGTGAGAGGAGATCGGTGGCTACTCAGGAGGCCACGTGGCTTGCTATTCAGTATCAGCCACATAGTGTGGTTTGATCAGATCAAAGGAGACTAATTTCTTTTTTTTTGCTGGCAACAAGCGGAAAAAGTACTGTGCTTGTTTCTTTGACAGCCAGGACAGGTACAGGCATTCTGTAAGATGTCCCACATTTTTTTTGTCCACAATATTTTCTCTGACCAGATCCCTGTTTTTCAGGACCCAGACAGGTCTTGCCATTACTGTTTTTACTTTCCCAGTGGCGGTGTGTTTTACTTGGACGTTGCTTTGTAGTGCTCGGAATTAATTGAGTCCCTGTAAAACAGCCAAACGGTTATCAATGTCAAATTGTTTTTCATCGGCCACTGTGCTGACACAATCAAGGTCAGGTACCCACTATCTTGTCCCAAATAGGACCTCTTAGAGAGTACTGTCTCCTAGAGAACGTCTTGGCATATTATTAAGTGCCCTCTGGACCCCATATAGATGATTGACCCAACTGCCACCCAAGCCTAATACCCTTGCTGTTAAGGATTGCTTTAAGTCCCGGTTTTTCCTTTCCACAATCGAATTACCCTCGGCATGATATGGAGAGGAGTACTGCAATGCTACACCCAAACTTCCCATGGCTTCCTTGTTAGCCCGAGAGCTAAATGCGGGCCACAGTCAGAATGTAATGTGCTAACAAGAATCCAGAGCATGAATCCACTGTCACCAAGATATACTTGTTAGCCCCATCAAATTGTAAAGGGCCACAATGGTCCAAATAGACACAAGCAAGTGGCCTGTCTGAAATCAGTAGTGGTGTTTGTGGTGGGCGTACTACGGTTGAACCCTTCATCTGCTGATAGATGTCGCACTGAAGGACAAATGCTTTTGTCTGTTTCATTAAACCTGGCCATCAATAGCATTGTTTCAATAGTGAAATGGTCACAGTAATCCCTGCCTGTGATATACCCACACCCTCATGTGCACCTAGAATAATCCCTAATCTGCGATCCATGGTTGGTATTACTCTATCCCCCACTCCTGGAATTTGAGCATACAGAATATTTTGCCCATCTGACTTGTAGACGTACTTGAATGGGAAGCCTTTTGGTACAGCTGAGCTGTTTTTGCGTGAAGCGATAACAGCTACCATTATCCGTCTGTCTATTCTCGTGCTAGAATGAGTGATTGCAGCTACGGCAGCAGTTCGTACTGTCGTCTTGGCAGCTTCATCAGCTAATGAATTCCCTTCAATGTGAGCGCCATCACGTTGATGACTCAACGTGTGTATAACTTGAGTTCTTGGCAAGTCTTGTTTCAGTACTGCCACTTGCTCTCAGCAATTTGTGCTTTATTTTACAACCTTTTGAGTCTTTAAACCCATTCTGACCCCAGTAGTGAAGATATTTATTGTAAGACTGGACACAGTAAAATGAATTGCACTCTATAAGTGTGGGACATTCCCGATCTGTATTAATTAGTGCCAGTAATAAGGCTTTTAATTCTACCAGCTGTGCCATGCAGTCTCCTAGAGACTGTATCTTTGTACTGCTGGGATGGAACTTGCCTTCCTGCATACGTTTTTTTACAATCGCACAAGCTGCGCTGTATTGCTGTTTATTTCCTATGGCAGGCTGAGCAGGACCGTCAGTGAAAAAAATGTATTTATACTGATCTAGAGGCATTATTTCTTTCGGGAGAGGACATTCTTGTTCGTACTTCAGGAATGCTGGTGTTTTTAATGTAGAATCAAATTTGTAGTCTACATCTGTTGCAGAAAGAGAATTAGCCCATTGTATCCATCGCGGATGTAATGCTTTTGCATTTGGAACGCTTGCCTTTTTAACAGCCTATAAGGCCAGTACTGGAGTTATGACAATTATTAGTTTCCCCTGAGCCAGTGCTCTTTCTCTCACTACAGCCATCTGTACTGCTGCCAGAATGTGTTCTGTAAAAGAAAAACACATTTCAGCGTTTGTAGACAAGGGTGATTTGTATGCTATGGGTACCGTTTCACCTTCATTGTAGGTCAGGTAAGTGCATCCTGATTGACCCGTGAATTCACGGATCACCAAATCTGTGGTATTTACACGTGTGTGTAGGTGTTTAGAAGCTATCATGTTAGCTTGTAAGGAACAAAGAATATGTGTGTATTCCTGTGTTTAATGTCGGACTGAAAACTCCGGTTTGATTAATTGGAGAAATGTTTTACCTTTCCTACGTAATCCAAAATGCATGGTCTTCCAAAATGTAGGAATCCCAATATGGATTGTAAATTTTTCATTTTGGAGGTTGGAGTAGCACGCATTTTCCTAAATTTTTAGCTGCTAGGCTTTCCCCTTCACTTGATAACTCGTATCCCAAAAATAGGACATTGAGGTGGGCTATTTTTTTTTTTTTAAAGTTGAATTTGTAGCCCTCCAAGGGCTACAAATTCACCCTGGTCAAATAATCTGATAACTCATCATCCATCAGATAAATATCATCTCTGTTACCTTAGCTGAGAACAACCCAATGCTAGTCTTATACCCTTGGGACAGTCTACAAAATTGAAGTTGGGAGCCTAAGGCTTAGAATGCTGACAAATACCTGCTTTCATGCACTATATTTTGGCAGGAAAATCCATTTGAGATATCAAGTGTTGTTTCCTATTTTTTGCGCACAATGTTATTCATTAATGCGGCACTGTGTGCATTTTGTACTGCAAATGTCTTTGTGCAAGTATTCTAATGTCTGTCGTCTAAAATTAGACAGTATCAATTGTCAGGCTTCATTACGGGAAACAAAGGATTATTCATTGAAGAGGTGCAAGTCTCTATTACATCTTGGTATTCAAGTTGTTCTAAGACCTACCTGACTTATTTTTTTGCTTCTTGTTTTTAGGCTACTGTCTTTGTGGAGTTGGAGGAGGTTTTACTAGGATTACATGGTGAGGTGACTCAGCATCCCACACTACATGATTGCGATATAATGCAGGAGCTAATGCTACTGCCCTCTCCTGCGTGTATGAATATTGTAGTGATTTGAGGACAAAGTCAGAGAAAGCTAGTAAAGTTACCAAAGGACAGGTCCTTTCAAAAGAGACCTTTAACTTTCCTAGGTTTTTTCCCCCTCCATTTGGAGCATTATTTCGTATAACGGGTGTGGGACACTTACCCTAGTATCAGGTGTCTCCACCGTCATATGTTCATTCAACCCCGCTGTTACCAGAAATTCCATCATGTTCTGGCAAGCTATTGTTACTTCTACTGCACTATCTAGCATCATCGGAACCCACTCCCCTTTCAGAATTTGAGTCCTCAGTCGCCTGGGCATTTCTTACTTTAAGGCCAGCTACTTTCTTCATTTTAAATTAAGGATTTGAATTTGGTTTATCTAATTTTTTGATATTATAGTCCGAAGTACGATGTGTATCTCTGGACTTTGTTCGTTCTTCTGATCTGTGTCTGACCGTCCTTCTGTCTTGGAGTTTTTTGATGTACCCAGAAAGGAACGAGAGGAACGTGTATCAGCATCCTGATACCTGTCAGGTTTTTTAATGTTATTACAATTCCTAAGGGTGTTACTTCCTTTCGAAGGGCTCCTGCTGAGGAGACCCACCCCTCTATTGTTATCAATTATTTCTTTTTGGAAGAATTTAGGGGCATATTAACAAGGGATTTATCTCTGCTTTTTTGGCTTTAAAGGCCAAAGAAGCGGAGATAAAAAATATCGCCCTATCAACAACAGGGTGCTAACATGCAAAATCGCATGTTAGCACCCTTTTTCACTACGCTTCCCTTTGCATCTCTAATGAGATGCAAAGTGGGCGTTCCAGAGCAAAATAATAGGAGAAATGTCGCTAAGCGACATTTCTGCTATTATCAAGCTTCACGCTAACCCTGTTAGAGACAAAAAAAGCAGCGCTAACCACAGTTAACGCTGCTGTTTTACGTCTGCTAATTTTCAGATTTAGCCATGTAATCCAATGGGAGGTGGATTACATTGCTAAGTCCACCATGGGCTATCAACAAGGATATCCCTATCCTTGTAGTTTTATCACTGCATTACCAGCGATAACCACCCAAAATGCCGCTATCGCTGGATTTTTTATCGCCTAGGCGGTTAGCAATGTTAATAACGCGATAACCAGGCGATATTATCCAGCGATAGCGGGCGTTAAAAAAATTAACGCTAAGCGCCCTTAGCGTTAATTTTCCCTGTTCCTAGTTAATATGCCCCCAGGTGCTTTTTTGGTGTTATCATTTTCGGGACCACCCATGAGTTGGGGTTTTGTTGCTCTAGCTCCCAAATTATCTATACCTATTTCGGCATTTGTATCTTCTATGATTATAGGTAATTCACGCTTTTGTTGTACAGGAGTGAAATCCCTCAAGTGTTGGTATATCGCCACCCCTTCCCATTTTATGGTTGCCAACATAATCGTGGATACCTGGGCAAAATTTCCCTAACAATGTCATCCCTAATTTTGGAGCAGGTTCTGCTCCATACTCATTCTGTATTTGTCTCAATACATCTGGTGTCACTGCTATTAAAGGGATACCATGAGTTCTGGTATAGATGGCAGCGAAAACTGTATCCCAAGAGGTACAATCCTCTATCGGAGGAGCTCTCCCCATTGGCAAGCAGATTGTTAGCATTCTGTGTTATTCTCGAGGGCCTGTGTGTGGGAACACTGCCTCTAACTGTATGATTCTCTGTGCTATCCAGAATGGCATTTGCTGACGTTTAGTGGGCATTCTTCCCATAACCGTGTTCAGGATTTGTGGGGTGATTTTAGTTGCAGTCCCTTGTAGTTGACCTGCTGGTGTAACCCTCGTAGGATGAAGTGTGAGTGTTCTCATAACAAACTGTGTTAAATTTCTGTATAGTTTTATTATTTCTTTGTGAAGTGGACATAAGTCTGCTACCGGCATTGTGTCAATGTCTGGATGCGGTGTGTATGCCGCTAGGACTGGCCAAGAGAATGGCACATAAAGGAGAAACTACTGCAGAGTGCTTCCACATCTACAGCCACATTGCCTGCCCAGTCCACCTCAGCCACCATCACTGTTCCTGCTATGTGGCCTAACATATGACACATGATGACCCACTGCTTGAGATGCCACTTGCCAGTCCGCTTGAACACATTATAAGTGGGGGGCATGGCCGAGCCGAGGACCAAGATGGCCGCTCGTCTCTGAAGCTCCGGAGAGCTCACCGCAATCCTCCAACCTGTCACTGCGTATCATTGCTACATTGTCACAGCAGCAGAGAATGGGGGTGCCCTGAGTGTGGGGCATCTGCCATCCTAATCCTGGACTACTTGCTTGCCTGGGGGCGAGATTCCAGATCGGCCAGTGCCGTAACCTGTTGTGGCCCTCAGAGGTCCTTGGCGGCCCCGCGGCAACAGGGTCCGCGGGTGAGCCTGATGGCTTGGCCATGTCCCGTCCAGGGATTTCTGACTGTGCCGCTGCAGACCACTTGGGCTTGCCTGCCTGATGTCTGCGGTGTTTACCCGTGCTTTGCTGCCTTGTGGGCATGTATGAGCAGCTTTGGGCCTACGCCACCATTGGACACAGGTGTGGTGAGTAGGCCAACTCCTGGACCTCTCCTGCATGTCAGCATTTGCCCACCTGGCCCAGTCCCTCCCCAATGATGCCTTTGGGCTAGTTCAGTCACTCTGTTACTGACAAATAATAACGCATCTTGTTAGTCCCTTGTAATTTTGTTGTTTCCCTGACAAACTAATGGAATTATTGTACTCTGCAGGGTCGCCTGTGTTGCAGTGACTGGTGTGGCTACCTGGGGCGGTGGTTAGATTGACGTCCCCTACCAGTGATTTGCGCACACCACTCGTACACAGTGGTTGCCCGTCTGTGGCCCATGGTGCTCACCCTCCTCGGATCCAGCTGGCACCGAATTTGGGACTACTTAGCGGTGCTGGCATGGCGATCGTCCCGATAGTTACCCCCGGCTATTTGAGGCCCTTGGCTCCGGCCTTTGCTGGGTCTTGTCTGGTGCTCTTGTTGAGTTGGCGTCTCCTCCCTGCCCTGACTTATCCCTACTGTGCCTATCTACTACACAATGGGGTGCAACGATCCTAAACAGCAGCAACTGAGCTTCGACTTGGCGAGGACCCCTCGGCGGGGTGGAGAGGAGGACTTGGGCACCACCACGATTGATGGAGGGCACTGCTGCGATAATGGCTGAACTAAAGCCAGATTCTAATCCCTGGACCCTGGCTTTGACGCTCTATCTACCCGACTGGATGACATGCATGAGTGAATGATAGACACAAAACAAGATTAGATGCCACCAAGCAGTGGATATCCGACGGGGAAGACGCCAACACTGCAACAAATAAACGTCTTGAGAAGGCGGAGTGGTTCCTCAAGGTGATGGCCACCAAGACTGAGGATTTGGAGGTGCGCTCTCACTGTAACATTATTTGCATTGCGGGGGTAGCTGAGTCCACCAACACTGGGTGCGGGGACACATTTCTCAAGAGTCTCCTGCTGGAACTGTTTGGCAAAGAGGTGTTTTCAACCACCTTTTCAATTCAGAGAACACATAGAAAACCTGGTCCAAGACCTGTACCCGGGGTGTGCCATGTCTCATTATTGCCAGGCTCCTCCATTACTGTGACCGGGACACTATTTTGCTTGGCTGCTGCAATACTAGGGAATGGCTGTGTCCATCTAGCCCAATTTTACCCCATTGGTATAGGAGGCATGCCATAAATCAACCGATATCGGCCACTCTCTAACTTGTCAGGACGTTGCCCTTTTCTTCTTATCTGTAGCTCCCGTTGCGAATGTTTATACCAGAAACATCGCTACGATACATTTGACGAATTACCGTGTCAACTTGGAATCACTGTAACACTGTTTCCATTTCCAACGCCGTGAGAGAATCGACCGGCTGTCTATCTATTTTTGCATAAGACCAGATTCTGAATATATATACAGAGTTGACCTATTTTGCGGAATCATCGCCATTCTTAGTTTGGTTTCATCCTTTCTGACAGTATTCCGACTTATTTATCACAAAATCGTTCGCCAGACACATCGGATACATTCAATATCGGTCCTGTTTTTCATCATAACTTTACCGGTTTAAAATACGATCTAACGCAGGCCCCTCGGACTACAGAAATTTATAAAACGTACGCCCTGAAGAAGGTGGCACCCACATCATAGGGTGATTGCACCAAAACGCGCGTTGGCGTGTCCTACTGTATTTTTTGGTCTTCTAAATTGCCCTCAACAGTGTATACCAATTTTCTGTGGAGTCGATTCTTTTTACATATTTTATATGTGGTGAAGATAAATGTGTTGTATAATTTTAGGTTGTGAATGGTTGTATTGTATGCATAGTCTGTATGAACGCGATTTGTTGATTTACTCACCCCTTTGACCTTTCTGATGGGGCTAGTATTGATTTTGTAGACATTTGTTCATATATCACACTAAGCAACTTTTTGATATTCTGGGGCAGATCTATATTGGAGATGCGCCACTTTTACGCCGCCGTTGCGTCACTTTTGTGACGCAGCGGCGGTGTAAACCCTGCGCCACGTTGCACCATATTTACATCGTGACGCATCTATGGAGATGTGTCACGATGTAAAGCCCTGCGCCACGTAAAACCTGCGTCAGGTTTCACGTGGGCGTGTCGACAGAGGGGGGGGCGTTCCGTCGCAGGAACGCCCCTGAAAAGTGACTCAGTCAAATCTATAAGATTTGACTGAGTCACTTTCCCAACGCTGATGCGCCTAAACCCTGCGCCTGCTTGAAGCAGGCGTAAGGCTTGACGCACCATGTTAGGGATAGGGTAGGTTGGAACAGTGCTGGAGTTGCGTCGCGCTTGCGAGGCAACTGAAGCACTGCGCCAACCTTACGCCATCGGATGCGTCACGCATCTGTTTATTCCTGCGCCATGATGCGCCGCATTGTAAATGCGGCACATCATGTGTGGCGCAAGGGTAAACTTGCGTGACGCATCATTCCTGGCGCATCCTTGCTGATTTGCAGGGATGCGCCAGGAAACATAAATCTGCTCCTCTGTTTCTTTTGGACATATCAACAGAGATATTAATAAACATTGTAAACCTTAGATTATACATATTTGGTGTGTTCTCTCCTATATGGTCTAGCCTGAGTGACTTTTGATGGTTCTATATCATTATGATTTAGTCTCTTTATAATTATTTAGAAAGGTAGAGCAAATTTTCTTCGCATTTTTGGTTCCGGCCTTTGCTGGGTCTTGTCTGGTGCTCTTGTTGAGTTGGCGTCTCCTCCCTGCCCTGACTTATCCCTACTGTGCCTATCTACTACACAATGGGGTGCAACAACCCTAAACAGCAGCAACTGAGCTTCGACTTGGCGAGGACCCCTCGGCGGGGTGGAGAGGAGGACTTGGGCACCACCACGATTGATGGAGGGCACTGCTGCGATAAAGGCTGAACTAAAGCCAGATTCTAATCCCTGGACCCTGGCTTTGACGCTCTATCTACCCGACTGGATGGCATGCATGAGTAAATGGATAGACACAAAACAAGATTAGATGCCACCAAGCAGTGGATATCTGACGGTGAAGACGCCAACACTGCAACAAATAAACGTCTTGAGAAGGCGGAGTGGTTCCTCAAGGTGATGGCCACCAATACTGAGGATTTGGAGGTGCGCTCTCACTGTAACATTATTTGCATTGCGGGGGTAGCTGAGTCCACCAACACTGGGTGCGGGGACACATTTCTCAAGAGTCTCCTGCTGGAACTGTTTGGCAAAGAGGTGTTTTCAGCCACCTTTTCAAATCAGAGAACACATAGAAAACCTGGTCCAAGACCTGTACCCAGGGTGTGCCATGTCTCATTATTGCCAGGCTCCTCCATTACTGTGACCGGGAAACTATTTTGCTTGGCTGCTGCAATACTAGGGAATGGCTGTGTCGGTCTGGCCCAATTTTACCCCATTGGTATAGGAGGCATGCCATAAATCTACCGACATCAAGCGCAAACTTCAGAGATCCAATGTGAGATATGTCATGTTATATCCGGCTCGACTGCATGTTCAGGTCGATGGCAAACATCATATCTTTGACTTGCCAGCAGGTGCCTTTGCCTTTTGCAAACAGCATGGAATTGAGACTAAGGCGCCTGGTGACGGGTCCTCTGCTTCATCGCCCGGCCGGGCTTTGGCAGACACACATGCTGCTTCCTCATCGTGAACACCAGTACACTGCTTGGAATGATACACAATACACGATAGCCCTCCATACCTTTTCAGCTTTTGAACGCCCATCTTTCAGATACCCAACACTCTTGGTATCACTCAGATACAATGACAGGCTGATGTAATCACTGCTAAACTCATTGTGCATTCGGTAATCTCCTACAGAGCATTGCCACACCCTCAGAAGTGCTCTGCCTGGTTGGTTATGCTTCTATTTGAGGTTACTGTTGGATTCACCACACTTCGTTATGCCGATCTTCGGTGTGGGGGGTGTTATGTTGGGCTGATGTATTGTTCTTTCTCCTTGTTTGTAGGGTTTGCACTACTACGCATGACATGATGTGTTTTCTTCTACGTACATGTACGCAGTCATTCACCAATTGTAGAGCCTATCGGACCCCCGGTGTGGAATGTTGTGGCATTGGCCCTTGATTGTGTGATTTGGAATTTCAGGGGGCTGAATAACCCACACAAGAGGAGGCAAGTTCTTTTTTATTTGTCTAGACATGTCATTAAACTTGCTTTTTTGCAAGAGAGCCACTATGCACCTGGTTCCCCTAACCCCTATGCATCAATCTGAGAGGATAATAGTTTTTTTGCTAGCTATATTTCCTATTCCAGAGGGGTATGCATTTTAATCCAAAGGAGCATTCCATTTGTCATGCGCGAGGTGATGGTTGATCCCAATGGTCTCTTTCTTGCTGCTAGGCCTTTGCTGCTGGTCAATGTTTATGCTCCGAATATAAATGCTCTTGATTCTTTTCACAAACTTTCTACTCACATGACCCGCTTGCACGCTGTCTATATTCTTATGAGCAGTGATTTTGACACTTAATCCTCCGCTTTACTCTACGGGCTCAGGATACATGGCAAATCCCCATGCACTGTAGACGCTCTCTGATATCTTGCTGACTTCCCACCTGGCAGATGCCTGGAGGGACAAGTATTCACAGGGCAGAGATAACACCTTAGATGCTGCCAATTAGTAGGGAGAGGTGCGTGGTGAGAACCTTAGCACCCCAGAATTAGTTGGCACACACTGACTTCACCTTATGTATATGGTGGGTTTAGGGTCCTGGATTTTTACCTCTATTACATTGTTGCTCAGGCACATTTCGCGTATTTTTGGTATCACCTGGGTGCCTAACTGTAATGTATTAAACCAAAATGGACGCAGGGCCTCCCACTGACCCTTTCGACTATTATACCACAGGGCTTGTCCTGGGTCCCTGCTAAGATACAAACATTCCCCACCACATACTGGGCCTGGATCAAAGTTATGTTCTATTTGGGTTTTGATATGCTATATTCCCCTCATCCAAATCTGCGGGGGCTGTGACCCCTAGGGTAAGGATCACCCTGAGGCTGGACCATCGTGCTGGAGTCACTGCGGCAACCATGAGTAGCTGACAGATAGAAGGGCAGAGCAGCATCCCTGTGTGGCGTGTACCCCCTGGTCAAGCCCTGTGGGGGATGGGGTCAAGATGCGGTGGTGGAGCCCACCGAGACGAATTGGCCAACAAGGGTCCTGTGGTGGGGAGCAACCTGAGGCTAGATCAGGTTGCGGGTTGCGGAAGACCACCAGGGAAGTAATCCCCCTTGGGAAGCGGCCCTACGCAAGTTGGCCACGCCGACAGGGCCTGCTGGGGCTGGCGACCGAGACAGAGGCCAGACAGATACTGCTGCCCAAGGCCCGCAGCCCATGGGCACATGAGGTGAGCCACCCGTGGACCTCAGATCCACTATTGTAAGCAGCATGATTGGACAGGGACGGAGACGACTTACCCCTGCCACTTCTTCCTGAGTTGAAATAACCTCCTTGAACTGATTTCCTTGGGCCTTGTGGCCTGCCAGGGAGGACCAAGGTGAGCAGAATAAATTGATTGGGGGACCCTGTTGGGGCTGTACCGTCTGTAGATGGTTCATGTCTGGGCTGAGGTCCTCTTTGACTAAAGATGCCCACGGAGCTTATAATACGTGTGTTGGACTTGGCCCTTTTTGCAGGGTCACCCCTAAACTTTTTGCCTTCCTCCTGTATTTTTTCTGACCTGTTGTTGGCTGTTTTATGACTCTGGGCACCTTACCACTGCTGAACAGTGCTAAGGTGCATATGCTCTCCCTATGGTAAAATGTATACATTGATTGGTGTCCATGTTTGGCTTATTTGGTTTACTATCAGCCCCTAGTAGAGTGCACCAGGAGTGCCAGGGCTTGTAAATACAAATGCTGCTGGTGGGCTTGCAGCACTGGTTGTGCCACCCACAGAAGCGGCCTAGTAAAATGTGTCTAAGGTCTGCCACTGCAGAACCTGCGCGCGGTCTGGTACTGTCGCGCTGATTGCGCAAGTGCACCTACTTGCCAGTCCCCAAACCTTCACTTAACTACATATTAGTCACCCCTCTGGTAGGCCCAAGGGCAGGGTGCATTGTAGGTATAAGGTAGGACATGCCCTGATGTGTGTGGCATGTCCTAATAGTGAATTACAGCCATTTTCGTTTTTCACTATTGAAGGCTACCTGCTCTCCATAGGCCAGAATGGGCTGCTGGAATTACTACACGCTGTAATCCCAGTGGACTCAGAGAGCATGGTAGAAAGTCAAGTTTAGTATGCCTGAACTCAGAATAATAAAATACTTCTTTTAGTAAAGTTTATTTTAATATCCTGTGTTTGTAAATACTACTTTTAGAAAGTTAGTATTTACTGACCTGGCCATTTCAGTCCGCCTCTGCCATGTGTGTGTGTTCTGCCTAGTAACAGTAAGGAGCAGGGCTGAGGAATTCCAGGAGACAGGCTGGCTGCCAGGTGGTGGGTAGAGAGATTACACCAGGATGGGTGGGAGGAGTACACCTTGACTCTGAATAGACCTGTGCTCTGCCACCACAATGCCGGCTCCGCCCCCTGTGGGGCGGCTGATGTCTCTGCCCTGCTGCTGAAAGGAAAGAGCAGAGTCGCCACCACAAAGTGCTCCAAAACTGGACTGAGCCAGGCCCAGGCCCCCTGGCGACAAAGAACAAAAGAAACTTGCTATAAAAGAAGGAGCCCTGCTCCTAAGAAATCAGATCCTGTTTGCGCCAAGAAGAAACTCTGCCTGAAGAGAAGGACCTGGGAAAGCTGCATGGAGGAGTACTGTCTCTAAGCCTGAGAGACTGGCCTGTGGTGGGTGCCTTGCTGCTGAAGGAGAGGAGGATAAGACTGAAAGACTTGGAAATTCAACTTGTGCTTATCAAACAATCTCCAAGGGCTTGCTGGTGAACTTGCCCCCTGAACTGCGCCCCAGGAACAGAGGGCGCTACCTTTCCCCAAGAAGAAGAGAAGCTGCTGGAGGCAATCCTGTAACGCTGACCCCAGAGGACCTTGTGCCCCTCATCCGAGCACCGTGACATCTGCCACCGGGGCTACTGTGAGCACCGCAAGGGCCTGTCTTCCTAGCCCAAGCACCGCAAGCAACTGCCCGCCGAGCCGTAGCTCGCACAGCAAAGAAGAGACTGATCAGGCTCCGAGCGCCGAGCCTCTGCGACCCCCCTGGCCGTGGAAGCCCCTGTGAGGACCTGCGAGGCACTGTTCATCCCCTACGTGAAGCCGGCAGCGCGAGGCGCTGAAGAAATTGCCCCTGTGCTGCCCCTCCTGCTTCTGACCTGGGTCGAGTGCCTGGGAACGTCCTGAAGCGCCCCACGAAGCATCGCCGCCCGCTGACCAGGAAGGACGACAACGCGACATGGGACGCCCCTCTAGGGACCCCTGAGGCTGCTGCGACCTTCTTCCCCCAAAAGTAAAGGTACTGTGTGCTGCGCGCCTTAGTACGACCCGTCCGTTGCTTTGTTCGGGCCGTACTGGCGCTTTCGACCCGCTATGCTGTTTACGCGTGAAGCGTGAACCTCGGCAACCTTCGTGTCAACTGTACTCCATTGAAAGTATAGGACTTTGCTCACACGAGAAGCTTGAGGTTTGGAAAGAGGCGTACCGAACGTGTACAATACGTACCTACGAGGGTACGGTCCGTACGGTTCACGTCGTGAGCACGCGTACTCGAGAAGCGTGAGAAATGGCAAGACACGTTTAAAACGTTGTAAGAAGCGTACCGGAGGCGCTACGAAGCGCACAGACCCCTGAGGAAGCTCATTGTGAATAGAAAAGTGCCATTTTAAGAACTGTTGACTGCCTGAAAGCATTGAAAGTAACTGGAACCTTATTTAAAGAGAGAAGACTGTATTTGAAGCCTGCATAAGAGTTTATATAAAGAACTTTATTTTCCTAAATACAGCCTTGTGTCTCTGTGTGGTGGGGTGGTGATTATTGTGTGGGACACTTGGAATGCTTAACCTAATGCCCTCTGGAATCTTGCCTGACTGCTCGCGCCACGTTACCTAGAGGGTGAGCAGGGGTTATTTTTAAAGAGGTACTCCTACGCCCTGACTTAGATGAAAAGGGCCCCTGCTTGTCGCAAGTGCATACCTGCGCCAACCAGAGACCCCGGATTCTAACATTGGTGGCAGCGGTGAGGATTTACGGATTTGCATTTTGGGTGTCTGCGCAGTGATTACTAGCCATTGCACAGTGAGGACAGTCCAGTAGCTTGAGCCACAGAACTTTTAAAATTTTATTTCGCTTGCCAAGAAAAGAAGATCCCTTGTGTTTGGAGTCATGCCTGGCCCAAACAGCATTGAGAAAACGACCTCTGAAGCTTCTGAAGTAGGAGAGATGGAATGGGATGAATCAAAGCTGGACAGCTACACAAAAAACCAACTCAAGTACTTTTGCAAGAAGTTCAAGGTTCCACATGCAGGATGCAAGAACAAATCAGATCTCTACAAGGCGCTGAAAGCCTGGATTGAATCAAGGGGTGCAACTGAGGAAGTTACACCATTGAAACCAGCGGAAAGCGTTCACAGTTTTGGCAGAGGCCTGTCGCCAGAGGAGCTGGCAGACAGACAGGCCACCAGGGATCATGAGATAACATTGGCAGAGCTGAAAGTAAAAAGCCAATTGGAGCTAGAAAGCAAGAAGCTGGCTCTGGAAGAAAAGAAAATGGCTCTTGAGGAAAAGAAAATGCAAATGGAGCATGACTTCATAATGAAGAAATATAATATGGAGCTCGAGAGTCTTGAGGCCATGAGTGTCTCAGCCCAGCAGCAAGAAAGGTGCGTAGCTCAGAGATTGAGCTTTTCTGAGTGGGAGGAGGAATCCAGCTCAGATGGTGGCAGCCATATTGAATTTTCTAGTGCTGAGAGAGTAGTACCCACACCCAGAGAGGTGGCGCCTTACTTGAAGGAGGGGGTTAACATACACCAGGAGGTTCAAGGTCATGAGATAGCCCCAGTAGTGCGCAGTATCCCTGAAGGGAATAGGGTAACTGGCGCAGGGGTTCATGGTCCTAGTGGCGGGAGGGACACTCTACTGACTCTAGATGAGAGGTGCAGGGAGAGGGGTTCCCCCAAAATTGAAGTCCTGGTGGGTGAGTGTAAAGACCGCCCAGAAGAGTGTGGGTTGTGTGACAGAGACAGTCAGATACTGTCTTGCCAGTCTCAGGAGAGTGGTGTGGAGTATGTGTGTGAGGCACTGGATGGTAAGGTGAAGGATAGTTTGGTTAACCCTGCTAGGGGGCTGTGTGATCCAATTGTGGGAGAGCATATTGTAAGTCCCTGTTTTCCAGAGCTATGCCAACACCTGTGTGAGGGTGAGTTCTCTGACCGCAGAGAGCTCACATTGGAGGCAGACCTTTTGGTGGAGTCCAGAGGGTCTGGAATGGCATTGGGGAGTGATACCGAGAGGAGTGGTTCAGGAATCTTCAAACCCAGTGTGGTAGAAGTGGCTCAGAGTAGCTCAGCTAGGTCCTGTAGTAATGAGAGGGGTGTAGGGCCTCACGTCCTGTCTTTAGGGGGAAGGAGTGAGAATGGGTTATGTCCCGGTAGTGCCCAACCTCAGTCTCAGAGCCTGGTTGGTTCTTTAAGGGAACACCTGGTGGGGAGCCTAGTCTGTCCTGAGGGGCTGCCCGTTGTGCGGGATCCCCTAGTGTCTGGTGAACGGGGAGTGTCTGTAAGCAGGCCTCCCTCAGTTCTGGTGTCTGGCAGTATCGCTCCAGTTGGGAGGGTGCAGAAGTCCAGATCGAGGGGTGAGAGGGGGAAAGAGTCCCTAGTGGAAAAAACAGTGGGTCAGGGGCCAGCCAGAAGGGTTGCGTCACCAGTGAATGACCATGGTGACACCACTTCTGTCCTGGGGGATCTTCGTGCACTGTCAGATGGACAGGGGTCAGGAGATCGTCAAACGACACATGAGTGGGGTATGCGTGCGCCCCGGGAGGTCCTGGTGCACCAGGCGAGCGTTCAACCGCATGGGTTGGTCCCAGGGTTGGGAAGCCAGGTTCAGGTGTTATCTGACCTGGAGGGTGGGACGACTGTAATCAGTGTCCTGACCCAGGTTGCTTCTAGGGGTACCACTCCAGTTGGGAGTGTGCAGTACTCTGGAAGGGGCTGCAGAGGGAGGGAGTCCTCGCCTCTGACCCCGGCTCAACTGAAGGGTTAAGACCCTAGGTTGGAGGGCCAGGTTCAGGGTGTCCCCCCTGACCTGGACGCCCAGTTGCAGGATAGAACCCCTGAACTGGTGGGCGAATTGCGCAGGACACCTGCCCCAGGTGCCCTGGCAATTCTGGAAGGGGGTACCACTCCAGGTGGGAGGGTACAGAGCCCCAAGGAGGAGCACCGGGTGTGGGAGAGGCCACCCCAGTCTTTGGTCCAGCCGCCGGATACAGGCTTGGGGCTGGTGGGTCAGTGCCAGGATGTCATACCTGACCTGACAGGAGGGAGAATGGACAAAGGGTGCCAAGCACCTGGGGCTACTGCCCCCCGCTCCCTGGCGCCACAGAGGTTTGAGAGCCCTGAGAGGCATACGGCCTGAGTCTCATCCCTGACTACTGTCAGTGGCCGCTGTAGCATTTTGCTGTCCGTCTGTTGGGACACACCTGTGGGCCAGTTAAGGTTAGGTGCTGCACAGGTGGTGTCCACAGGGGAGAAGAAGGGTTCCCCATGGATTGGCTTGGTGGGCCCTGAGAGTATGGGCAGAGGAAGTCCAATAGGTTCAGATTGGTGTAGAACTGGAGTCTGCCCCTGCAGTTGCGGGCCAGGTCCTTGTTCTATCGCCCCAAGCAGGGAAGACCATCACGGTGGTGATTGGTCTACCCTGCGTTTTGGCTGGAAGGGGGTTGTGTTGGACTTGGCCCTTTTTGCAGGGTCATCCCTAAACTTTTTGCCTTCCTCCTGTATTTTTTCTGACCTGTTGTTGGCTGTTTTATGACTCTGGGCACCTTACCACTGCTGAAGAGTGCTAAGGTGCATATGCTCTCCCTATGGTAAAATGTATACATTGATTGGTGTCCATGTTTGGCTTATTTGGTTTACTATCAGCCCCTAGTAGAGTGCACCAGGAGTGCCAGGGCTTGTAAATCCAAATGCTGCTGGTGGGCTTGCAGCACTGGTTGTGCCACCCAGAGAAGCGGCCTAGTAAAATGTGTCTAAGGTCTTCCACTGCAGAACCTGCGCGCGGTCTGTTACTGTCCCGCTGATTGCGTAAGTGCACCTACTTGCCAGTCCCCAAACCTTCACTTAACTACATATTAGTCACCCCTCTGGTAGGCCCAAGGGCAGGGTGCATTGTAGGTATAAGGTAGGACATGCCCTGATGTGTGTGGCATGTCCTAATAGTGAATTACAGCCATTTTCGTTTTTCACTATTGAAGGCTACCTGCTCTCCATAGGCCAGAATGGGCTGCTGGAATTACTACACGCTGTAATCCCAGTGGACTCAGAGAGCATGGTAGAAAGTCAAGTTTAGTATGCCTGAACTCAGAATAATAAAATACTTCTTTTAGTAAAGTTTATTTTAATATCCTGTGTTTGTAAATACTACTTTTAGAAAGTTAGTATTTACTGACCTGGCCATTTCAGTCCGCCTCTGCTGTGCGTGTGTGTTCTGCCTAGTAACAGTAAGGAGTAGGGCTGGGGAATTCCAGGAGACAGGCTGGCTGCCAGGTGGTGGGTAGAGAGATTACACCAGGATGGGTGGGAGGAGTACACTTTGACTCTGAATAGACCTGTGCTCTGCCACCACAATGCCGGCTCCGCCTCCTGTGGAGCGGCTGATGTCTCTGCCCTGCTGCTGAAAGGAAAGAGCAGAGTCACCACAACAAAGTGCTCCAAAACTGGACTGAGCCAGGCCCAGGCCCCCTGGCGACAAAGAACAAAAGAAACTTGCTATAAAAGAAGGAGCCCTGCTCCTAAGAAATCAGATCCTGTTTGCGCCAAGAAGAAACTCTGCCTGAAGAGAAGGACCTGGGAAAGCTGCATGGAGGAGTACTGTCTCTAAGCCTGAGAGACTGGCCTGTGGTGGGTGCCTTGCTGCTGAAGGAGAGGAGAAAAAGACTGAAAGACTTTGAAATTCAACTTGTGCTTATCAAACAATCTCCAAGGGCTTGCTGGTGAACTTGCCCCCTGAACTGCGCCCCAGGAACAGTGGGCGCTACCTTTCCCCAAGATGAAGAGAAGCTGCTGGAGGCGATCCTGTAACGCTGACCCCAGAGGACCTTGTGCCCCTCATCCGAGCACCGCGACATCTGCCACCGGGGCTACTGTGAGCACCGCAAGGGCCTGTCTACCTAGCCCAAGCACCGCAAGCAACTGCCCCCCGAGCCGTAGCTTGCACAGCAAAGAAGAGACTGATCAGGCTCCGAGCGCCGAGCCTCTGCGACCCCCCTGGCCGTGGAAGCCCTTGTGAGGACCTACGAGGCACTGTTCGTCCCCTACGTGAAGCCGGCAGCGCAACGCGCTGAAGAAATTGCCCCCGAGCTGCCCCTCCTGCTTCTGACCTGGGTCGAGTGCCTGGGAACGTCCTGAAGCGCCCCACGAAGCATCGCCGCCCGCTGACCAGGAAGGACGACAACGCGACATGGGACACCCCTCTAGGGACCCCTGAGGCTGCTGCGACCTTCTTCCCCCAAAAGTAAAGGTACTGTGTGCTGCGCGCCTTAGTACGACCCGTCCGTTGCTTTGTCCGGGCCGTACTGGTGCTTTCGACCCGCTACGCTGTTTACGCGTGAAACGTGAACCTTGGCAACCTTCGTGTCAACTGTACTCCATTGAAAGTATAGGACTTTGCTCACACGAGAACCGTGAGGTTTGGAAAGAGGCATACCGAACGTGTACGACACGTACCTACGAGGGTACGGTCCGTATGGTTCACGTCCCGAGTACGCGTGCTCACGCGAGAAGCGTGAGAAACGGCAAGACACGTTTAAAACGTTGTAAGAAGCGTACCGGAGGCGCTACGAAGTGCACAGACCCCTAAGGAAGCTCATTGTGAATAGAAAAGTGCCATTTTAAGAACTGTGGACTGCCTGAAAGCATTGAAAGTAACTGGAACCTTATTTAAAGAGAGAAGACTGTATTTGAAGCCTGCATAAGAGTTTATATAAAGAACTTTATTTTCCTAAATACAGCCTTGTGTCTCTGTGTGGTGGGGTGGTGATTATTGTGTGGGACACTTGGAATGCTTAACCTAATGCCCTCTGGAATCTAGCCTGACTGCTCGCGCCACGTTACCTAGAGGGTGAGCAGGGGTTATTTTTAAAGAGGTACTCCTACGCCCTGACTTAGATGAAAAGGGTCCCTGCTTGTCGCAAGTGCATACCTGCGCCAACCAGGGACCCCGGATTCTAACAACGTGGATGGCTGCAGGGGCGAAGGAGGTGCTGCCCTAGATTGCCTGGGGGTGGCACTGGGCCCCGCTGTTATGGGGAGGCCTCTTGTGGGGACGGTGATACCACTGTACATGGCACAAGGCTGGCCTGGAGCTGCATGCATGATGGATGACCCCACGGCCAACCTGGTGGCTTCTCTGTGAACTGTGGCGGAGGAGGCTCACCTCCCCCGCTTGGATAGATAATTAACCAGCTGTGGGGCTGGATGCCGCTCTATGGTGCTTTGGCATATAGTTGCCCCAGAGCTCTCGGCTACCCCTGGGGCCTCCTCTCTACTCTAGTGTGAAAATACCCATGTTAGAAATGGGATTTCTGGTTGGCTAAGGCTTGCGCCAAAGCCAGACAGAAACCACCACTCTAGTAAGGGCAAGGGAGTTACACGCTGAAGATAATCCCTGCTCACCCGCTTGGTGGCTTGGCACGAGCAGTCAGGCTTATCCCGGAGGCAATGTGTAAAGCATTTGTGCAACACACTCACACAGCACCAACAAAAGGAACTCCACACAAGGTTATATCAAAAATAGCCTTTGTATTATCATAAACACATTATAATAGTAATCACACAATATACACTGTGCCAACTGGCACTAGGCAATATTTACAAGGTATTATATACACATGACAGGGCCAATTGGGTCACTGTCAGAACCATTACAAGCACAAATAATAAATGTAGAACACCACCAGTAATGACTGGTGAAATACTGTACTCAGCATTATATCCTGCAACATAAATCATATTATGCACTCAGCATCATATGAGGCGTAACATACATTTTGCGCCAACTTCATAAGCATAAAACACATTATTGAATAATATCCTCATAAGTAAAAATCACATTAGGCAATAACCTCATACGCCTAAACCTCCTAAACATACCACAGTATGCAAATAACCTCATAATCATAAATTACATTAGAGGCATAAATCATGGTGCATAAAACACATCTAGCATATTAGCACATAAATCACATTAGGGCCTGGTGCCTTACCAACCTCACACCGACCCCCTGGCCAACTGGCCTTCTCAGAGGGCTCAAATGCCCTATGTCGAAAATGTCAGGGCGGCTGCCAATGCAGCAAAAACCAAAGCGTGCAATTGCGCTGGGGCACAGGAGTGTTTCTCACTCCTGTCTCATTCAAAATGCCCCCAAAGAAATGTCAGCATAAACGTTGCAGCTGCTGCTAATGCCGTGCAGCTGTAATGCAAAACGTGGGCCTGGGCACCCCGTGCCCCTTGAACAAATATGCGCCAAACGTTGCAGCTGCCCGCGCTGGTGCGGCACAACTGTAGATAAGCAAATAGGCCCTGGCACTACGGTGCCTCTCATGTCCCCCTCAGGAACTTCCATCTTAAAATGCTGCCAGATGTTGCAGCTGCCTGCGCTGGGCGCTGCAGCTTTGAAAAATAAATACAGGCCAGGGCATATTGGGGCCCTCTGGACCCCCACTGGGGCCCCGAATACAACAGAATGCCCCCAAGGAAATGATGGCCTGCTCGGAAAATAGGCACCGGTAATGTGTCTCAACAAGGGGCCATCCTTGCATAAAATAGTGATCCCAAAGAAGAATGAAATTCACACCGCTGCTGGAGCATTCAACACGGCTCCGCTTTCAGCCCCTTGCGCCGGGAGTTCCATAGTGCCCCTGGCATCAAAGAGCCCCCCCACTCACCCGGGCTCAGTCGGGGACTCTGCTGGTCTCCACTCTCACCGGGGCTCTTCGGGGACTCCGCTCACCCACACGGGAGGCCGACCTGCGTCGCGTTGCTTCTCTCGCTCTTCTCGTGGCAAGCGGGGCTCTCTCTGGACTTGGAAGCCCTGCTGATCAGCCGCGATACGATGGGCAGCCTCCCGCTGGCCAGTCCCTTCCGCTTCCTGCTCTGGCTCTCGGCGGCGGCTCTACTTGCGACTCACGGCCATGCCCACAGTCAGGCAAGGCCACCTGGCTTCCTGTTCGGGCGATCAGGCCACAGCGGTGATTTTCTTCTTAATCTCGGTGGCAATACGGGATAGGCTCCCGTTTGAAATAACGACCATTGCGGGGTGGGCACCCGCTTCAAAGGCAACAATTGCCGGGTGGGCCCCCGCCATCAAATAAAAGTATAAAGCGGGGTGAACACCCGCTTGAAAACACTAACACCACAATGCGGGGTGGGCACCCGTATATCTCAAATAGTTCCGACGCGGGGTAGGCACCTGCCAAAACAAAAGCAAAAGCGGGGTGTGCACTCGCAATTTAGGCACCACGGGGCAATCCCTACGTTGAGATTCCCTCCAAAAGGGTGGCAGCTCAGCGCTGCACAGTCGTCGCTCTCCTCCTTCCTGGGAGCATCAAAGGAAAGCACTCACGAAGCGCTAGCTGAAGCAAAAAGTCCTGAGAGGCGAAGGGGGCAAAGCTGGGCCCAGGGAGTCCAGCACACAGGGCCCTCCAGCAGGGAGGTAAGCCCCTATGGCCCCGCAATAGCAAGCCCTCAAAGGTCCAGGAACAGCACAGAGCAGAACAAGGGGCTTTGGAGGAGACAGTGTCGTCCTGAGTCATCCCTGGTTGAGGAGATACTGCAGGGGACACACCCCTTCTGCACTGAGCCTACCGGCGCCCTTTGGCATGTGGCTTGGCTGCGCCACAACACGATCTTAGCACTGTAGAGTTTGATCATGGGGCAAGTCAGACCCCAACGGGGAGCACAACATACCAAGATGGACCAATATACAGCACCAGGTGGGGATCAAGGTCGGATCCCACGAGAATCCCATCAGATGGTGCAAGTGCATGTGGACCCTACCGGTGCTCAGATACTCGCTGCTATTGAGGCTTCAAGCGTGGTGGCGCAGGCCAAGATTGGTGTGGTCTCCTTGGATGTTGCACTCTTGAGAGTCGACCTCCGCACAGTTGCGGAGAGGTCCCTGGCTACTTATTAGAATGTGACTGAGTTACAGGACGATGTCTCTACCCTGAAGTCAACCTTTGCCAACATTACTACCAGGATGGCAGCGCTCAAATGCAGGGCTGAGGACGCAGAGGGCCACACGTAGTGATGCAATCTCCGGTTTCTTGGATTTCCAGAGGGAGCTGAGGGAAGGGCCCCTAAAACATTTCTAAAAAATTGAATTAAGACCTCATTTCCAACAACCCCTCTCTCCCCATTCTTTGTGATTGAACAAGCTCACCGGGTTCTTGGACCGCCCCCCCCCCGGTGGATGCCGCACCCTGATCGCCAAGGTCTTAAATTACAGGGACAGGGATTGCATCCTTAAACAGGCTAGAAGACCTGACAGACCCAGCTGTGGAATCCATATTATCCATAATTTCCCAGACTATTCACACCTGGTACAGCAGCAGAGAGCATCCTATGGGGCATGAAGCAGAAGTTGAGGGCAATAAACTTGTAATATATGCTGCTCCACCTTGCTAAACTAAAGTTCATCCCGAATGGACGCACACATTTCTTCACTATGCCAGAGGCTGCCTGGGATTGGCTGGAGTTCAGGGGTGAGGGACGAACCCTGGCCACTAAGGGGCTACCTGAATAAACCTTGGGGCCACGGAGGTCACAAAAAACCTATCGAGGTGACCGGCGAGAAGGATGTGCATCGTGCTCCTCTCAGCGAGTGATGGTGCTCCAGAATGGGTCACTGGACCTGGAACATTTGAAATTGGATGGCGGAGGGAGGCAGTCACCCAAGTGAGTCTGTCACTGCTACTGGCCGAGCAAGATGAGGCTAGGGCACTAGTGGAGTATGTCACCGCTTCAAACGCACATGCCAGCTCGGGTGATATTGTGGAGGACATCCCCCTGCCTTCTGCCACTTGATGGATTAGACCTCTTAGAAATGGGGTTTCTGGTTGGCTAGGGCATACCCCTAAGCCAGGTAGAACCCACCATTCTAGTCAGGACAAGGGAGTTACCCACTGAAGATAACCCCTGCTCACTCCAGTGGTAACTTGGCAGAGCAGTCAGGCTTATCCCAGAGGCAATGTGTAAAGCGTTTGTGCAACACACTCACACAGCAGCGACACACTAGGCACACCACAAAAGAAACTTCATACAAGGTTATATAAAAATAGCCTTTGTATTATCCATAAAAACACATTAGGACACAATCACATATATTACACTGTGCCACTGGCACTAGACAGTACTTCACAGGGATTACATAAATCACTTAGGCCAATAGGGCCACTGTCATAATCACATAGATCACAGTTAGTTAGGGCGACCAATAACTGCTGGTAAGATTGCACTTAGCACAAAGCATTAGGCCTCGCCATCATCAGTAGTGCATACATTAGGAACACTTCCCCACTGGGACTATCCCTTCAATAGGCAACGTTACATCAGGGCATAACACAGCAAAGTATAGCACAAATACCACAAGCAGGGCAATGGGGTAACTACCCCTAGATTGCACACCAGGGAATAGCATAAGCACATCATGCCTCTCTTAGGCGTCAACTGCACAGTATAACACATAAATCATAGCCACCATGAGCCACAATAACCTCACAGTGTAATCAGGGCCTGAACATGCCTTAGGGGCCTTATGTGCCCACTGTCACTGATTTTCCCCGGGTAGGCTCCTGGGCTACCTGCCCGCCTACCACAGGGAATGCAGCACATTTAATTAGGGGCCTCCGTTGAGGTGTCACCCTGCCATGGAGCACCAACACCGCAAGCAAGGGGCGGGGTGCAACTCACCCTGTCTCCTTCAATGGAGAATGCCCTCGGTGCTGTAGATGAGAATGCAGCTGCCTACGACCATGCGGCGCAGCTGCGACAATCCCAGGAATGTACACAGGGCTCTTGCAGGCCTTACTCATCGGGTCTTCTTCGGGCCTTTCGGATCTCCTCGGTCTCTTCTGTGAGACTGTCCACCACTGGTGGCCCGCCTCTCCCTCTAACAGGTGGGGAGGTGGGAAGCTGCAGAACAGAGTCCGCGAGGCTCCGGTTCTATCCTGTGGCCACTGGAGCCCGCTAGGCTCTGGCTCGGTCATTCCGGCCGGCCCCACCCACAACCAGGCTTGGCCACGTCGCCTTGCCCTGCCTGGATTCTGGCAGCTCTCCTCACTCTGGGCATCCACCCCTGGTGGGTCACGCCCCTCATGCCTACGTCAGCATTGCCCGGGAGATGCTGAGACCTTTCCAGCTTGAATTTCGGGATGCTGGTGCGCCTGAGTGCAGTCCGAGGCCACATAGCAGAGCCCCCGCTGCCGATACCTACTCCAGAAGGATGCAGGGAGCGTGGCCTCTCCTTGCTCTGGGCTTCCATCATGGGTAGAGCACATCTTCCCACACGCTGCACAGCAATGAAGGCACAAGCATTTCTGTCCAGTATGCGGACAGAGTGAGCCCTCTCCCTCGGGCTCAGACCACCGGGCTGAAAGCGCTCTCCGCATACTGGATTAAAGGACAATAGGAAAAATATGAAGCCCTCAGCCTGTCTCCCACTTCAAGACACAACCAGGGAGCAGGCAGAGCTCTTCTCCAGGAGTCCACAAGGACAGAGCAGGACACAGGCAGGCCAGCATGCAGGGCCTCCCAGCAGGTAGTAGCTGAGTTCCACTGCGGTTCCTCCTGGCAGAGGGGTCCTCAGATCCAGTTTCCAAGTAAGTTCAACACACACGGGGTCACAGCCCCTTCTCTTATAGTTCCAGTGTCTTTCTTTTTCCCTGCCCCAGGGCCTTGAGCCCAGTTTAAATCAGTTCTGGAGGCACTTCCACAACATCATTACAGGTCCAATTGTAAGTGTAAGCCCTGACCCCAAACACACCAGGGGGCAGAGCCATCATTGTGACAGGCAGGCACAGCCCTATTCAGTTGCAGGTGCTACTCCTCCCACCACTCCAAATGCAGATCAGGCCTATTCTGCCTGGTGCTGACTCATCAAGACTCAATGGAGCCGCTGCACCTCCCCAGCCCCTGTCACTGCAAAGCCAGATAGAAAATACACATCCTAGCAGAGGACCAAAGACACATAGCACACAGAAATGCCTGCTTCTAAAAGCGGCATTTCTAAAATAGTAATAATAAATCTGTTTGCACCAATAAGCAGGATTTATCACTACTATTCCAAACATACTAAACTTGATCACGCTACCCCTCTCAGATCAGGAATTACCACTGAATCACTTATCAGGGAATCACCAATGCATTACAGTGAGAGGGCAGCCTCACTGCAGTGAGAAACCAAATAGGCTGTTTGTCACTACAAGGACTTTTAATTTTGTAACATAGAATGTACGAGGGCTCAATTCATTTAAGCAGTATAGAGTGGAAATATGTGATTCAAATAGCAATGTGACAGGAAACACATTTGTCTGACTCTTCGTTCCAAAAACTCCATAAGAAATAGAGAGGTCAAATGATGTCAGCAACATACTCCAATTATGCCCAGGGAGGTGGCGATTTGGGTGGCCCTGCAGGTTCTGTTCCGGAAGGGCAGTTGCCTGGCTGACATAGAAGGGAGGTATGTTTTAGAGCGGGGACTGCTGGATGGTGCCGAGGTCTGCCTGCTGAACATGTATGCCCCGAATGTTGATGACAGTGGGTTTTATCTAGACCTGGAGAATCAATTGCTACCTCATGTCAAAATACCTATATTGTGTACATATATAATCATAATACTAAATCATACTAAGCATTTGTTACAAATCTTGAAATTCACATGAATCTTCATACAAAATAGACGTAGACTTCAATGGTTGTAGATCTTAACGTGTATTAAGACCAAGGACAAACAGCCTACACATGTTTCGTCACACAGTGGCTTCTTCAAGGCTGTAATCATATGTATACAAATACAGAAATTTAAAAACACATTTTCAGAAAAAAAAATCTTTTTTGTAGACAAAAGATGTTATTACATTTCAGTGTTTTAACACCAGGAAGGAAGACGGTACATATTCGTACCACTGTGTACAGAATGTTATAGTATTAATCATCAGGCACCTGTGATAGATGTCAAGAAGAAAAGAAGGTGGTCCCAGCCATGTAAAGTTATTATTTGGCAAATCTTCCAGTGGTTGGCACCAAGAGATTAATATTATCATCCAGTCCATAGTGTGAAGAAAGTAAACAGAATGAAAATTAACGAGAAAAAAAAATAGATGTCCTTCACCTAAGACGACTGGACTGTCTCAAAAGCGACGAGATGTGAAAATAGTTGGAACACTGACCTAAATTTGCGGTCACATGGTCATGTGGAAGTTGAGTAAGGTTGTGCAACAAATGATTTTAAAGATGCTGCAAAAATAATAATGGGAGGAGAAGGTGATGTCATAAGTCTCCTCATCTTGATAGCATATTTTTAAGACCTCCTGTCTAAAGAGGTAGTGCAAACCAACTTACATAAGAGAAATTGTGGTGGATATATTATTTCCACACGCTTTCAATCGTTACTAAATGATCCCAAATATTCTTCCTCTAGTTCTACCGGTCTGTTACAGGTTACAGCAATTTGTCCTGTAGAAATATAGTACTATTATAAGTCTCATTTAAAAAGTAGCTAAATCATTCGCATTTCAGGTCATCTTGAATAATCACCCCACCTGCCAAGTGGTGATATGACGTCTCCTATTGTACACCAGTCTTAAAAGATCGACACATATGAGTCCCTGATAAGGCCCCTATAAGAAATATGGATACTATTAATATCATATGTGAATAAGTATTTAAAAGACCATTGTGCTTATCATCCTAATCGATCCATATATAGATGTAGCTAGTCCGATATATAATATAAATGAGATATCGTTTATGTCCAAAACACATTGGTCAAACGTGCTTTGTGAATCCTTATGGTGAGAGACATCCAAAACTCTGACTGTTATGGGTAATGTCCATCCATTCTATGGACGTTACTATTCTGATGTGTAGTATGAAGGAAATATCATTTACAACCAAAACATTGATACAAGTTGCATTGTAAATTCTAATATTAAGAGACATCCCGGACTCCCGGACTCCCGCAGTTATGGGTATTGTCCATCCATAAAAATTACCGAGATCATGCCCTACCATGTAGAAAGATAAGAACATAAATAACCCGATCCTCACTCTGGTACTCTCCTTCCCCGTATCAAGCCTGTTACCTTTGGAGATATTCCAATGCCACGTTTTAGTTGGATTCCCCCCTACCTGTATCGTGTCTGCTCTCGTCAAGTGTTGCATGCATCCCCGAAAGTGGAGAGACAGGGTCGTGTAACTGTCCTCATATTTGTTATTGGTAGGGCCAGAAGAACCAGAAAAAGAAAGAGAACTGCCGCTGTAAGAAGGATGGCAAAGAACCGTTGTCACAATGTTGGTATCACCTGTATTGTTAGTGTTTATCACAAAAAGTAGAGAAAAGGATATATATAAACCATTTTCAAAGATGGTGGCTCAAATATATTTAAGTCCAATCTAGAGGGTATATTTAAAGCTCTTTCATACCCATTTCCTTACTGAAGTTAACCCTAGGTGTAGTTCGCGTAGTAGCGCTAAGCGTAGCTATGCGAAGTGCACTTTGCACTACGCACGCTGCGCGTAGCTACATGAACTGCGTAGTGCGGTAGGGAAATGCTGTTCACAATGATTGCACAGTGCCGGATGCTTGTCCGTACTGTGCAATCATTGCGAACGGCATCATGCACAGTGCAAGCGGTCATTTTCTGCAGCTCGAGCAGATTTGTACTCGAGCGCCAGCTTTCTCAACGCGGACTGGTATGTCTCATTGCGAGCGGTCGCAAGTATACGCGACCACTCGCAATGAGAAACCTGATCCCCCCGTGGAGTATCTTGCCGGGAGGTTTATTTTCCACGCTCGCGATCGGCAAATTGATGTTTCCCGATCGCGAACGAGGAAAAAGTCTCGTTGGGATGTTGATTTTGCTCACTCACGGTCACCAACTTGATGTTGAGGACTGCGAGCGAGCAAAAAATGCCCGCTATGCTACGCATTTTTGCACTGTGCTTCGTGCGAATTGCGCACACTCCGCGAGCGTAGCATAGTTTTCCGCCCAGGGCTATTAAAGAGTTGAGAATGAAAGAGAGGACCAAGGATATGAACAGCGTTTTGACATATGGAGGTTGCCCTGGTTGTTTAACCCAATTTCCATACAAAATAGCAGTACAAAATTATTGTACATATGTCCTGCAATATTTATGTAATTTGTTACAGAAAAAAGTGGAGCCTGCAGAAGGTATCAGTCATATTTTTCAGACCAAATTTGACTGTGTCAGTTATCGTGTGTGCATCACACATACATCTATACAGTGCATCAAATAGTCGCAGAGTCCATTGGAGTTATTCCCAGATTATTTGTTAGTGAGTGAGTATTATCTCATATGTCCCCATTGCTCAAAATGGTCGGAGAAGAGAATGGCAAATACGCCAACATGAGGTACAGGTGATTGTTAGAAAAATCACTTATGAAGACAATAATGAAGAGCGGTTATACCTCAGAAGGGGCAGGAGTGATCAGGTAATTCTCATATATTGGTTAGGAATTGTAGGAAAGTAGGATCTGCTTCTTATAGTTACCTCCACTTTTTGCTTGATGTTCTACTGTTTTTGACTAGTCTGACTCATATCCTGCTAATCAGGATAACAATCTATTTGCTTTCTTCGTAAATTGGCTATGGTATGTACTAGGAGATTGGATACTGGGATACCCTTGTCAGTCCCTAGGATATGGTACCCATGTACCCAGGGCATAGGTACCCCAGAGGTCTCCCAGAGGGCTGAAGCATGTATTGTGCCACCCCTGAGAGACCATTCACAATGGAACTACAGGTCTGCCATTACAGCCTGTTTAAGTTGGTGCTTTCACCACTTACGAAAGATATAGGTTTGCTATATCTAAAGGTCACTGCACTTAAAACCTATAAGTCACTCCTATAGCAGGCCTTACCAATCCTGAAGGCAGGGTGCTTGGTTCTAAGTGAGTGTGTGCCCCTGCATGAGCAGGACACCCCTGCAGCCTATGGAGTCCATTCTCCTGGGTTGTCGGTGAAGCAGCCATACATATAGGTAGAGGTCCATTATATCTTCGCGTAAAATGCTATCTCGAAATTGGCTGCACCAAAACCCATCATGTTTGGTATCAAACACCTTGGAATCATACCTCCACATGGTGGGAGATATGATTTCCCCCCTCAGAAGCAAACTTCGTGGGGTCCACGGTATTCCCGGTACCAGCCTTACAGTCCCGGACAGCACAAATTGGTTGCTGCCGACCACAGACACCTGTCTGCCCTCCTACTGCTGAGCCAAGCTCGAGCAGGGGAAGGTAGGACAATAGGCATCCTGTCGCAGGGCTGAGTGACCACCTCATAGACAGGATTTTGTGTATTAGGGCAAGGTGGGTGCGTTTTCCAGCGCCTGAAAGTCTGCATGTGGGACACATTTGGTGTCCCCATGCATAGTCCAGTTCAAACCAGTGCTGGGAGCCATTGGCTCCCATTCTGGCACACAACTGGACAAAGGACATAGGAGTAAACTCCCCACTGTCCAAACCCTCCCCTGGGAGGGTCTCCTGAATCTTGCCAACCCCCTTCCATGGGTACAAAAGGGCTTACCTGACTGTAGGACCCTAGAGTCTAGGTGGACAAGATTCTGAACCAGAAACCACAGAAGTTTGACCGTCTGGACACTCTGGACTTTGCTGGACTTCTTTGGGCCCGACTTTGTCTCCCTCTCAGTTTGAAGCATCGTCTGTGCCCGTGCCCCATACAGGTATCCGTGTAGGACCTGTGGAGCATCAAGGACAACCGAAGACATCTCCCTTGGAGTGAAGGAGTCAATCCCCTGCATCCCCATTCACCTGAACGCATCTGTCCAGTCTGCTGATCCTGAGCTCCTATGGACTCTGAAGGCTCCAGCAACACAGGAGGTGGGTTACTACATCCTGAGCTGTCCTCTCACCAAGTTTGAGGTCAGAATCCCTCGTGGGGGCTGCATAACTCGAACCCCTGTGCACCACGTACATTTGCAAGTGGATATGCTTGTTGGAGTTTCCTGAGCAAGTGCATTGGGCTCCGAGTAGCCCCAACCTCTGGCACAATTTCCTACCATGAATTCTGGCCTCCTCGCAACAAGTGCTCTGTGGGCTGGTGTTTGATGAAATTGCTCGAGGTCTTCTCGTGACTCCTGTGCCTCCGGTCTGAGGGTCCATTTGAGGGTCAACTTTGCTTTCCTTGGGCTTCCCTGGTTGCTCCAGGCTTGCCCTGACTCCCCTGTGTTTGGTGAGTCTCCTGTACCTTGCTGGTCCGAATCGCATCCATACTTGACCTTTTGCATGGGTTGACGCTGCCAAGGCTTGTTGGTCCTTCCACCAGGCACCGACCCCTCAGCACTCGATATCCTTCACGGGACGGTTCACATCCGGCTCCTGGTCATCCTCGAAGTCTCCTGGTCACCGCAGCTGCATAGTCAAGAACTCCATCACCACATCTGAAGCACCCAACATCAGTGGGCATTCGTCTATCGAACCCCTGGTCACTCCTGAGTGACTCAGACTCTGTCCCCTCTGCTTTCAGATCCTTCTTGACAAGAATCCATCCATGGGTTCCAACAGACACTTTTCTTCCTTCCAGCAGTGGCCTTTCTTCAAAGTCCTCCATTGAGATCGACGGGTGGGGTGGCTCTCCAACCTCCTGGTATCCAAGGGAATTCTTCAAAGTCCACTGGGAAGGCCACTTAAACTCTAAAACCTCAACCGCGACTTGCACATAGACTTGTATGGAGCACGCAGTCGTGTTCCCACACTGCACCCGTCCTCTGTGGGGTCCTTACTTACTCAACTTGGGTGGTTCCTTGAGGCCCCGGCAATTCTACGTCCTCTCGACACTGTCTTGTCCCGAGTTGTGGTTCTTATACCACTTGTTTAGTATGTGGTTTGGTCCCCCCCTGGGGCCCACTTTGTATTAAGTGCTAATACTGTCATTTCTGTACGAAGTATTGTGTGCTTTGTGGCTATCTCCGGGTAGGAGATAGTGTGTCATACTAGATAATGTTATATTAATAAATAGATATTTTTATAACTACTGTGTGGTTCTCTTTTGATTTAACCAATACAATAAGATTGCATTCTGGTAAAACAAGCTGCTGCTTAACACTCCTTCAAGATTAAGCCTGAAGGCTGCTCTCCACAGCTACCACTAGGATAGAGTTTTAAAGGTTATCTTTGACCTCTTAAATCACCATAAGGGTTGTTTGGACTGGTGCACAGTGCCCACTTTAATTAGTGGAGAGCATATACCAGGCCAACTTCTCACAGTAATGGTAACCAGAACAGCAATGCCCTTTCTTGACATGTATATTAGAAATCTCATTCCTACCCTAAGTAGGTTACAAATTTGTATATCAGACAGTTCCAAAAAATTACCTGATCACTCCTGTCCCTTCTGAGGTATAACCACTCTTCATCAATGTCTTCTTAATCAATTTTTCTAACAATCACCTGTACCTCAAGTTGACGTATTGGTCATTCTCTTCCCCGACCATTTTAAGCAACGGGGACATATGAAATAGTACTCACTCACTAATGAATAATCTGTGAACAAGTTCAATGGACTCTGCTACTATTTGATCCACTCCATAGATGTTATGTATGATGCACACACGATAACTGACACAGTCAAATTTGGTCTCAAAATATGACTGATACTTTCTGCAGGTTTCACATTTTTCTGTTATGAATGACATAAATATTGCAGGATATTTGTACATTAATTTTTTACAACTATTTTGGTATGGAAATTGGGTTAAACAACCAGGGCGACGGACATATATCAAAACGTGATTTCCATCCTTGGTCCTCTCTTTCGTTCTCAACTCTTTTACTTCAATACGGAAATCGGTATGATGACGCTTCAACTATCCCCTCTGGTCTGGACTTGAATATTTATGAGCTACCATCATTGGAAATGGTTTATATATATCCTTACCTCTACTTTTTGTGATACACACTAACAATACAGGTGATACCAACATGGCAACCGCGGTTCTTTCCCATCCTTATTACAGCATCAGTCCTCTTTCTGTTTCTGGTTCTTCCGGCCCAAACAATTACAAATATGAGGACGGTTACAATGCCCCATCTCTCCACTTTCCGGGACACATGCAACACTTAATGACAGCAGACACGATACAGGTAGGGGGGAACCCAACTAAAACGTGGCCTTGGAATATCTCCAAGGTAACAGGCTTGACGGGGGAAGGAGGGTGCCCGAGTACGGATCGGGTTATTTATGTTCTTATGTTTCTACACAGTGGGACATGATCTCAGTAGTTTTTATGGATGGACAATATCCATAATTGCAGGAGTCCGTGATGTCTCTACTATTAGAATTTACAATACAATTTGTATCAATGTTTTGGTTGTGAATGATATTCCCTTCATACTACACATCAGATTAGTAACAGACATAGAATGGATGGACATTACGCGAAATAGTCAGAGTTTTGGATGTCTCTCACCATTAGGATTCACAAAGCACATTTGACCAATGTGTTTTGGAAGTAAATGATATCTCATTTATATTATATATATTTTTTTCACGTTAATTTTTATTCCGTTTACTTTTTCACACTATGGATTGGGTGATAATCTTTATCTCTTGGTGCCAAGCACTGAAAGAATTGCAAAAATATAACGTTACATGGCTGGGACCACCTTCTTTTCTTCTTTACATCTATCACAGGTGCCTGATGATTAATGCTATAACATGCTGTACACGGTGGTACGACTATGTACCATCTTCCTTCCTAGTGACCAAACACTGAAATGTAATAACATCTTTTGACTACAAAGAAGAATTTTATTTCTGAAAATGTGTTGTAAATCTCTGTATTTTTATACATATGATTACAGCTTTAAAGAAGTCACTGTGTGACTAAACACTCATCGGCTGTTTGTCCTTGGTCTTAATACACATTACGATCTACAACCATTGAAGTCTATTGTCTATTTTGTATGAAGATTCATAAGAATTTCAAGATTTGTAACTAATGTTTCTAACTATTGTTGAGAGGGACTTGCCAACGCCCCTTGCAGAGGGGGAGTGGAGGTGGGCTTTTGCGCAGGCTTGGGAGTTGGCCAGTAATGCTCATTTTAAACTTACACAGTTCCACTATCTGCATTGCATGTACTTGACCCCTCATCAATCATCCAGAATGAGTGCAGCGCACTCGTCTGGATGCCTCCGCTGCGGCACGGAGCAAGCAACATTTATACATATGACCTGGGACTGTGGACAGCTCAGAGCTTACTGGGCGAGAGTCCTGAAACTACTATATGAGATTACTGGAGTCCCTGTCAAACCATCAGCCAAACATTGCTTGCTCGGGGTTCTACAGCTCCCCAAGTCGGGGACCCGCACGCAACACAGATTTACCCTGTTGGGCCTAGTGTTGGCCAAGCTCTGTATTGCCATACATTGACACACCCTATCTCCCCTCAATTTTTTAAGTGGAGAACTGATTTTAGTAAATGGGGTGTGGCTGAGGAGTGCAGCCTGCACTCGATGCTTATGAATGAGGACACAGAATGTGATTTGGGTGTGTGGGGGGAGATGTTGGAAATGCTACAGGCACAGCTGAGAGGAAGGGAGAGGCCACCACAGGTGCAACCCAGCCAAAACCATGATTTCTACATCACATGCGGCGACACAGGAGGATGATCCATACACAGAGTGATTGTTGCTGCATGGGGACAGTGACTATGGAGAGAAAGAAAGATAAGTATAGTGATGACTGCCCTGAAGGCAGGTACTGAAACGAGACATGGGACCCACGGACACATGCGGCCAAGGTCACAGCCCCTCGGGGGGACCGCTAATGGCTACCAGGTGCACTCAATGCCCAAACTGGTAGACAACTATTACCTTCGCCAGACACCTCACATTACATTACCGACCCTGTATCAGGATTCATCATTGGCCCAATCCACAAGGGGATGGGGTGGGTCCCAGTACTCATCCGGACCCATCTATTTGAAATGAGAAATGATGTGATAACTTACCCAACTGCTTTGTCACTACCAAAGTTACTGTTCTATTTCATGTTTCATGTTAACAGATTAATCCATAGAAAAATTTACTGTATAATCAGTAAGGTGATGCATACTCCACATGGTCGATGTCGCGGCCTACCTCTGAGGCAGTTGTAGATGCAAACTCTACGGCGATATGAGAAGAATGCCTATATCACCTCTCTAGAACATGGTACACACAGGCATCAACCTATACATTGCTGAATCTATATTTTGAAATGAAAACATGTTTAAAAAAACATTGTCACAAGCTGTTACATTTAAAATATTTACATCTGGCATATGGTACCCCCCAGTTACTGGCTAGACCCAACCCTACCAGGTCGCATTTCTGCCACAAATGTGCAGCAGAACATGCTGACTTTGCTCACTTAGCATGAAGTTGCATCATGTTAGACCTGGCTTTTTTCAGCGGGTTTACCCCCCGACTTTTTGCTTTTTTGGCTTCTGTTTATGACCCTGTTTTTGTTGGTTTTAAGACTCTGGGTACTTTACCACTCTTATTCAGTGCTAAAGTGCATATGCTCTCTGTGTAAATGTGGTTAAGGATTAGTGTCTATGTGATTTACCTTTAAGTCCCTAGTACAGTGCACAGTGTGTGCCCAGGGACTGTAAATCAAATGCTGCTAGTGGGCCTCTTGCACGTCCCTATGCTCACTTTCTGGGAAGCAGTCCATTCTTCATTGTCATGTATGACAGGTCACACACTCACTCCAAGCCCATTACTGGCTTTCCTGTGGTAATGCGAAACCGCTAGCAGCTAATGTCTGTTGTTACACTGCTCATGCATTGTTATTGGCTAAACGTCAGGTATCTCTGCACTGGTGTGGTGCCTCCAGTCCTACCTAGTGTACTGTGATACTAAAAGTGACATGTATGCATTTTTACAACCCCCTGGCTCAAGACCAAGGGACATATGGCAGCCATTAAGAAACTATCTGATGCTTTCAGTCTTGGACGCTTCTGAAACTGAGTAAAACTGATTTACGCTCTGAGGAACAGGTCTGGAAGATTCATATGTGTGTGTTTCTGTGGAATACTCTTACTCTGTATAGAGCTGCGATTTACTTACATGCACTTTTCTGGTTTCCTTACATGAAAAACTTTCTCCCCGATAATTTTTCATTAACCACCTGTAATGTCTACTTCCTGTGTAATTTACATGTATGATATATGTTGGCAGGTTGTTATACTATACATGTGTACATTTTCTGCACCACTCGATTGCATGTGTTTTGTTAATGTAGTACCTGGACTGATATAAAATGCCATAAGTAAAGTTGCCCCCTAAAAAAGAACACATTATGTGTGACAGAATATTTGGATGCGATTGACAATCATCCATGGAAAAAAAATTCTTTCCTGATCCATTTTTTCCTTTTTTTTTTGTTCGAAAGCCTGTTGCTTTTGGTTATGGTTATTTTTCTACAGTTTTGCACCTGTTTTTTTTGTGCAATTATGAAAAAAAAAAAAAAAAAATGTTTATTAAAAAAAGGTTCTTGTTAGAACCACACAATCTAATCATCAAAAGAGCTTTGCTTGTTTTTTCATTCCTTTAATGTATATATGTTGTCTACCTGTACCCCTGGTTATGTTACTGTATGCTTGAATGTGTGCCTCGTTGTATCAGCGTATGTGTCAGTGTGTGCCTGGGTGTGTCAGTGTATACATTAGTGTGTGCCTGGGTATGTCATTGTATGTATACGTGTTTGCCAGGATGTGTCAGTGCATGTCTCAGTGTGCACCTGGGTAAATCACTGTATATATGAGTATGTGTGTGAGTGTGTCAGTATTTGTAAGAGTGTATGCCTGGGTGTGTCAGTGTATGTATTAGTGGGTGCCTGGGTGTGTTAGTTAGCCCTGGGCGGAAAACTATGCTACGCTCACGGAGTGTGCGTAGTTAGCGCAACTACGCGCTACGCGAATCGCACGTAGCACAATGTAAAAATGCATAGTGTAGCAGGTATTTTTTGCTTGCTCGCGGTCCTCGAAGTCAAGTTGGTGAACGCGAGCGAGCAAAATCAACATCCCGGCGAGACTTTTTCCTCGTTTGCGATCAGCAACATCAAGTTGCCGATCGCGAGCGTGGAAAATAAACCTCCCGGTGAGATTCTCAACGCAGGGAGGTCAGGTTTCTCGTTGAGAAAGCTGCTGCTCGAGTACAAATCTACTCGAGCAGCAGAAAACGACTGCTTGCACTGTGCATGATGCCTTTCGCAATGATTGCACAGTGCGGACAATCATCTGGCACTGTGCAATCATTGCCAACAGCATTTCCCTACCGCACTACGCAGTTCGCGTAGCTACGCGTAGTGCGAAGTGCACTTCGCATACCTAAGCGTAGCGCTACTACACAAACTACGCCCAGGGTTAGTGTTAGTGTATCCGTGGGTGTGTGCCTGGGTATGTAAGTGCATGCATCAGTGTATGCCTGGGTGTTTCAGTGTATGTGTCAGTGTGTGCTTGTGTGTGTTGATGGATGTATCAGTCTGTGTAAGGCTGTGTCAGTGTATGCAGTGTGTGCCTGGGTTTGTTAGTAGCTGTTTGGGTTAGTGAGTAGCTGTGTGAGTGGCTCTATGGATGAGTGAGTGCATGTGTGAGTGTTTGTATGAGTGAGTGAGAGGGTGTGTGAGTGTCTTTATGGGACAGTGAGTGGCTTTATGGGTGAGTGAGTAGCTCTGTGAGTGGCTGTATGGACGCTTGGATGTGTGTATGAGTGGCTGCATGGGTATGTGATTGACTTTTTGAATGGCTGTATGGGAGAGTGAGTGGTTGTGCGAGTGGCTAAATGGGTGAGTGAGTGTGTGTGTTACTAGCTCTATGGGTAAGTGAGTAGGTTTATCAGTGACTGTATGGGTGAGAGGTTATGTGTTTGAGTGCATGCACCGGTATGTGACTGGGTATGTGAGTAGCTGTATGGGTGTGTAACTGGATGTCTCAGTGATTATATCACTTTCTGCCTCAGTGTGTACCTTGAGAATGTAAGTTTGTTGAACAGCACAGAAAGAACTAATTAGTCAATTACATTACTCTAATAGATGGTGCCATTCATCTGTTTAAAAGAACAAAAACATTAATGTAAGTTAGTATTACATTTTACAAACTTACACAATAATCTTTTAATGCTTTCAATGCAGAAGTTGATATATTTTTTTTTTGTCCTCATTCGCCAACTATCCCACTTCAAATCACACGCAAGATGTCTGTACTCAGCCCCAGACAGTTGGGAGGCGTAGGTTGTTAAAGAGGGGGACACACCTGCTAGTACCAGAACATCTTGGGGATCAATGAAGTAACCACTGAGATACCTCCTCTGCCAAGCTCTAAGAGCCAGATGACTTCCGTCAGAAAACTTGCCGTAGAATGTGGCCCTCCCCAACTTAGCCCGAAGAGAGTTAATGGCTTAATCACAGGACTCAGGGGGAGGGGAAAAAAAAAACCCCGTCACTACGGCGACTCTGAACACCGTCTTGATTGCAAAAGGTTCCAAAATGCTCTCTTCTTATTACTGCCTGATCTGGCAAGATCCAATTTGGAAACCGCCAAGATTGAAGACTGCCAGTTGGAAAAGGTGGGAGGAGATGTGTCCGTCCATTTTATACAAATTTGCCGCCTAGCTAATAAAATAGCATAGAATAGCAAATCTCCCGCAGGGCCAGTAACTTTTTCTGCAAAGCCAAATATGATTAGGGGTAAATCTATATTAATAGGGCCACCCAAAGTATTTGCAAGACAATCACCCACACTTCTCCAGAAGACAGCCAGAGATGGGCACTCCTTAAACATGTGGATGTCGGTAGCAGCAACCTGACTGCATCTTTTGAATCTCACTAGTGGTCCTTTGGTGATTTTTGACAGTTTATAAGGGGTGAAGTAGGCCCTGTGAATGGTAAACAGGTGGTTTCTTTTCAACCAAGCTGGTTTCACAACTTTATGTAAGGTCTTACAAGAATTCATCCATAGTTGAACACAGTCCTGTGCAGGTAAAGAATCGCCCCACAGTTCCTTAGCCAGGTTGAATTCACCATCCACTTCCTCTAACAAAGCTTGGTACCAAAAAGAAACTTCCTTCCTCCCTGGGGGTTTTGTTACAAGCTGGCATTCTAAAAAACTACCACAACCCACTGTGTTCTTATCATTTAATTGTGGGTGGGATTGAACCCAGCTTGCCAGTTTAAAATATTTAAATCGGGAAAGGCCTGCTCCCACTCTATCTACAAGATGTTCCCAAGAAACAAAAGTGCCTCCAGGGAGAAGGTCTCCCCAGACCGTCAACCCAGCCTCTCTCAAAGGTTTTGCCAACATGTCCTTTAAACACTCAGGGGCTCCTGGGGAATCCCAAAGGGGAGCCCAGTTTGGCCCAAGTTTTAGCCAACCCCTGAATAACCTTCAGCTTGACGTTTTTTTAAAACTTTGGATCCCCACATTTAAAAAAAAACCCTCTTCTGATAATCTGGCACCCCTAAGCATAGCCAGAAACATCCCTCCAGCACCTGTATTCACGGGCATGCTTAATAACATACGTGAATGTGATAGTTGGAAAGCCCAGGCATACAACTGAAGATCTGGTAAAGCTAGGCCACCTTTTTCTCTTCTCCACCTCGACTTTTTCCAGGCAATCCTAGGTGACTTGGATGCCCAAACAAATGAATTAATTTCACTCTGCAACTTATCAATCATGGATTTTTCAAAATACAGAGGGATACAATTAAAGAGAAACGTAATCTTCGGGAGTATCGACATCTTAATCAGATTTATTCTACCCACGATAGATAAAGGCAGTAAGGCCCAAGATCTCATTAGCCTCTGGCAGTCTCTTGCCACTAAAGTCATGTTGATATCAGCAATCTTAGTTATGTCTTGGACCACCTGGACTCCCAAATATCTCATTTTGGAACTAGGCTAGCCCCAATGCTGGGTCTCTACAAGATTCCAGGTCATGATCTCCGTCTTTGAAGCGTTGATTTCATATCCGGAGACAGAACCAAACTTCTGGGCTAAACTGATGACCGCTGGAAAAGCTGACTGTAAATTAGCAGATAAAGCCAGAATGTCATCAGCGTACAGGGCTACCTTCCTCTCCCATACTTAAAAGGCTGAATATTAGGGTCATCCCTGAGCCGTTGGGCAAATGGCTCAATGTAAAGATCAAAAAGAAGAGGGGAGAGTGGGCAGCCCTGCCTGGTCCCTCTTGTGATCTTAACACAGTCTGTGATATTCCCATTAACCAAAAGTCTGCCCGATGGGTTCTGGTAAATCAACTGGACTACTCGACAGAATTTTTCCCCCAAGTTGAACTTCCTCAAGACCTCCGACAGATAAATCCAGTTCACTCTGTCGAAGGCCTTGGTAGCGTCCAAAGTCATGCCTGCCAAAGGGAGGCAATATGTGGAAGCGAGATCAATAGCACCAATAAAATCGTAGGTGAGATCCGAAAGCTGCCGGTTCCTGACAAACCCCTTCTGGTCTAGGTGAAGGTCATCCCCCACCATAAGGCCTAATCTTGCTGCTAGAATTGAAGTAAAAATGTTATAATCTACATTCCATAATGATATAGGTCTATATGACCAGCAATTTGATGGAGATTTCCCCGGTTTCAAAATAAAAATTATTAAAACTTCATTCCATGAAGCTGGGAGCCCAAGACTGGCCTCCAGTACATGATTAAAGAGCAACGTAAGGGTGGGAATGATCTTATCACCCAACATCCTATAGATCTCCCCTGGGAGGCCATGCGGACCCGCTGCTTTCTCCTTCTTGCAGCGTTGAATGGCTTCTCTGACTTCAGTTTGTGTAAAGGCCTGATCCAGTTGTTGTTGTTGTTGTTCAGGCCCCAAGGAGGGAAGAGTGATGTCCCCCAACCAGCTTTGAACACTAAAGGCATCTAGATTTTTGTCTTCACAATAGATGTCCTGAAAGTAGGTCTGGAAGGCATGACTAATTTCCCCATCTGAGGAGAGAGTATCATTACCACTAGAGATCTCTTTAATATGATTTCTTACCTGGTCAACTTTGGATTTCCATGCAAGGAGCTTGCCTGCAACTTCACCATACTCAAAATGGGCAATTTTGCCGGTCTCCCATCTACGCATTAACCTAGAATGTAGAATGTTCTCTAGCTGTCCCTTTAAGCTGTCCCGCTCAGCTTTCCGATCTTTCTGTGCTTCAGGAGGGGCTTGGAGGTTTAAATCAGCCTCTACCTCCTTCAGCTTCCCTTCTATAGATGATACCTCCTCCTTATATTTTTTATTTCTAAAACATATCCTGCTGGTAATTTGACCCCGCAATAAAGCTTTAAACGAGTCCCATACATTAATCATTGAAGTTGACCCCAGGTTCGTTTCCAGAAACCATTCTGTCTCTTGTAATAAAAAAGACTTCTCTTCCTCCACCAAAAGTAAGGAGCGATCAAATGACCATGTCCGGCAGGGCCCTACTAGTGGACCCACCAGACATAGATGGACCCCTGAATGATCTAAAAGATAGTTTGCCAGAAATGAAATTTGCTTTACTTTGCCTCTTAGTGAATTACTTATCAGCAAGTAATCTATCCTAGATTGGTGCCGATATTTGTGATTTAGAAATGATACACCCGGCTGCAGACCCTATCTCTCTCTCCATATAGCCAGAAAAGCGAATTGTTCCATAGCCTCCAATAAAAACTCACGGGATTTGGAAGGGACCATAGCTCTGCTATTTGGGGTTTTATCCAAAGCAGGGTTCAAGACTAAATCACCGGCTAAGATTATCGGTTCAGGAAAATCTAGTAAATGCGAGAAAATGATCTTGAGACTAGAGAGGTCATCTTGGTTAGGTCCATAATAACCCAACAGGGTAAACTGAGTCTCCTTTATGATAACTTTACTGATAACCCATCTGCCACCTGGGTCAACCACTTGCTGTAAAATAAATGCTTTGGCTTATTTCTTAAATATGATCAGGACTCCTCTAATGTTTGCTGTCTGATTCGTGCATACATATGAGCCCACCCACCTTTTATTTTTATGGAGAGAAGCTATCTCCTCTTTAAGCAGATGTGTCTCCTGAAGAATCAAAACCTGAGCCAGTGAATCTTGAAGATACTGTATAATCTTGTCCCTTCTTGGTCTAGTTTGTAACCCATTAACATTCCAAGACAAAATCTGTATAAGATTCATGTTAAGTCAACCAAAATGCCCACAAGAAATTGGAATTATAAATTAGAACAAACCACACCAGCACTGAGCCAACCCAGCTCCAAAAACTGTAACTAAAAGAATGACGTGAATACAGATACAAACAAAAAAGAAGAATAAAGGCGAATGAGGATATTTTTTGTTTTTTTGCTACACCTAACCCAAACCCCTACCCCGTGCCCTCCCCAAACCCACCCCCCCTCTAAGAACCCTTACCCCAATTATCTGGACAGATGAAGTCCAGGCAATACATCCTGGAGGTACCCTCCCAGCCACTACCTAAAAAAGAAAAAAAGGAGAAAATTCCTAAGGAGACCAGATACGAGAGGAGACTTTATCTATATTTCATGCAAAACAGACTCAAATGGAATCTAATCAGATAAGGAGTATGAAATTTAAGTAGATGTACTCTATCTCTATCTCTTCCGATATTGATGTCACTAACTTTTAACCTCTATACTCTCTATAGACTCTGTAGTCTCTAAATTATGTTTAATCTTCCATGCAAGAGGAGAAAAAAAAAAGTAAAACCCTACTGGGCTCAGTATTCTCCACAGTATCCCCCTAGTATTACCCCTGATTAGCTCCTCAAAATAAGCTCAGCCATTATAAACCGCCCCTACTGATGCTGTTAAGCAGCTCGTCTGCTTCCTGCACTGATTTTATATTGTGCATTTTGTTGTTATGCATCACCTTTAAAAAGGCCGGGATTTCAACTGGGCTACTGCGCCTAATTTTTTTTAATCTTCCAGCCTCCTTCCCAGCTCCCACTGTCTCTCCAGAGTACTCCTCGAGATATCAGACCGGATCTCAAACGAGAATTCTTTTGCCCTAGCTGTTTACAATTTCAGTGCAGAATTGAGAATTATATCCTTTAAAGTAAAGGTAATAAAATTAACAAGGATTTTCCTGGGTTTAGTTCTATCGGGGCTCCTACGGAAAGGATTTCTGTGTACTCTCGTTATGTCCCGGCTAAGTTCTTCCTCCGAGTCTTCAAGCTGTAAAGAAGTCTTTAGTAAGGTGACGATATAAGAGCGGATATCAGATCCCTCGCTGCCTTCCGGAATGTTCAATAAGCGCAGGTTGTTTCTACACGCATTGTTCTCAAGCCTCTCCATTCTATCGCTAAGGTCAACATGACCTGTCTTTAGCATTTGAATATCAGATTTTGCCCGCCCCAAATGTTCTTTCAATTTTCCAACAGTATTCTCTAGAGCTACTGTCCTAGAGTTTATTAGATCTACTTTTTGTTCCAAGAATTCGCAGAAATTCCCAATTTCCCCTTGGTTCGCTGTGGATACTGCAAAGCCCTTTTTAATATCCTCAGACAGTGTAGCGAGAAGACCCTCCCAACCTGAGGGTAGAGATATCGACGACGACGGTACAGATACAGATAGGGCCCCCCCTCATAACCTCCATCAGGACTACTGTTAAACATGGTCAGTGCCTGTGGCTGTGACTGTAACTGTACCTGTGATTGACTCAGAGGACAACTCAAAGGGCCTGCACTCGGACCATTTTTGCCCCCAAGAGGTTCCCCTGAATCACTTTGTTGTTGAGAGGATATGTCTAACGCTAGTTCCATACTGCTCCCAGAGGCCGTATCTAATATAGATGCTGGTATTATAGGGGTGTTTAAGCTTACCAAGCTCTGACCTAGAGGCTCAGTTCTTGCACTAATAACCAGCACCTCTGGTTGAACCCGAAAATAAGAGTGCAGCGACGGAGTCACTCTACCCAAGCTGTTAATTGGCTTACTCTTTTGCTTCCTAGGTTTTATAGACCTCCCTTTAACCTGGTATACCTGAAAGGCAGAGTCACTGCTTGAAGACACCGAATCAGTAATGTGGGAGGGGGCTGGAGTAAACCTGGCAGCATTCAAGTCCTGGGATTGCTCTACGATGTTCCTCAGAGTGTCTATTCTGCCAGAAGTACTATTACTATCTTCTTTGGCCCTCCTTCCACTCGCTGTGGCTTTTTTTGATTTTGTTTTGCCTTTTCCTGGTAATGTAAATGACAGCTGTTCACGTTGTATTAGCTTCCTGTGTGCTACTAAGGGTCCAAGAGGTTTGACTGTCAGAAGCCACACTCCTCTGCAAGTGCTGCCCCTGCGGAGAAATTAACCCTCCAGCCTCTGTCTCTATCTCTGTCTCCCCCCTGCTGCCTTGATCCTGTATACTGATAACAGCTGCTGCCGTACCACCACCTTCCTGCGCGGCTTCACCACTCCGGTCCAGCGCTTGGCGGAAGAAGCTCCTAATGCCGGTAATGCCAGTTAGGGCGTCGTTCCCCCTAATGTGGCCTCTCGCGGCCGCCTTACGTCCTCTTCGGAGTTCCAGGGCGGCTTCCAGCCAGCAAGATGGTGCAGGTAGGCGTTTCCCCACCTCCTCTCTGCACATTCCCGGCCTCGCAGCTGACTCGTAGCGTGTCGAAACACACCGCAACTGAAGAAAACACCAACCCCGCCCGCAAGAAGCAGCAGGGGTACCTGAAGTCAAAGTTAAAAAATCAATCTCCCCTTCTCGATCTCCGCCTCTCCGTCCCGGCATGACTCACAAATCGCGTACGTTTCTCTACATTCTAAACTCAATTCATTGAGTGTGTGCTGTGGGAGCTCCGAGTGCTAGCTGCTAACGCGCGGCCGCCATGTTCCCCGTGCAGAAGTTGATATTATATAATATATTATATTATATAAAATATTATAAGCAAAACAGTAGTCATTTCTTATGTCGTACTAATATCTTACATTAGATTATATGTTCCTTTTTTTACTGTTTTCAGCTTTTATGCTTGTAGTCCATAAATGATATACTGTATAAAGATTCATCATTAAACAGTGGGGAAAAAGCAACCACAATAAATTGTAAAAAAAACAAAAACAGAGCTGCACATGTCATTATTGCATCAACCCAAAATCCAGTCGGTAAAATACCGATTCCTTATTAGCTCCCGGTATTAAGTAAAAAATTCCCAATCCCAATGCATCAACCCAAAAGCAGAAATCGGTATTTAAGGAATCCTTAAATAGCGATTCTTTAAATAGGGATTCCTTAAATACCGATTCCTTAAATAGCGATTGCATTTAAGGAATCCCAAAGTGAGATTCCTTAAATGCAATGCATCAAAGGTAAAAAATTAGCGATTTCGCTAATAAGGGGAGCAAATTACCATGAAGATGAACTGCATGGTAATTTGCAAAAACTTTGAAAAATGCACTTTTGTGCATTTTTCAAAGTGTCATGTTGCGCACACACATGCCCTTAGAGCATGTGTGTGTGCAACATATGTGCACATATCATTTTCAGGGGTGCAACAGGGTGTCCTTTTGACACCCTGGCACCCTTGAAAGTGCTCCAGCTATTAGCGATTCGGTAATACCGAATCGCTAATACAGAATGGCTTTACATTCATTCCTATGGGCCTCCAAGCCCATAGGAATGAATGGGTAGGTATTCCTTATTACCGATTCGGTATTACCGATTCGGTAATAAGGAATGTTAAGGAATCGCTATTTGAATAGCGATTCCTACATGCATAGCCTTTTGCTATTCCTTATTAGCGATTCCTTATTTTTCGCTAATAAGGAATCGCAAATGCTAATGTTGATGCATATGCCCCTATGTCGCTACAAATAAGCGACACCATGCATTGCACTCACTACATTTATTAAAGTTACTAAACTAATCTAAACAAACATATCTTAAAATAACTTGTTTGTTATTAAAAGTGGTACAATACCACTGATAGGTGTAAAGGAAACTGGAATTATGAAGAGTCTTATAAAGACATCACCCCTGGTAGGCAGGATGATATCATAAGCACAGGATGATCCAAGTAGGGCAAATCCTGTATACTACTTTTTAACAATAATGCTTACTAGAACTTTGATTGGAGAAACAAAATATAAGAATTTGGTAGCTTGAGAGGCAGTTTTTGGTTGAATGTAAGGTTGCTGTCATTACATTTCATCTATTCAGTTTCACTCTTCAAATAGACAGCATAGTGTACAGATGTTACACAAACTCCTTCACGAAAGAGGATAGCCATTGTAGCATAGGTTCATCCAGAAATAGATATTTGTCCAGCTTTGAAGTTTGTAATCTCTGTTTCCAATTTACTTCCATCTGCTCTGCATCGTTGCAATATTAATATAAGATACTTTCCACTTCTTCACAAATGTAATGTTGACATAACCATCTGATGGACAGTTTGGACAAGTATTGTTTCAGTTAGCTTTTTTTTTTGTGTCCTCATACAGCCAAGTCACTAGATGGGATTCCTCTAACCTCTCCGACCAGGGGGGAGAGGAGAGCTTTCCCTCCTAGATCACACCATTACCTTATCCCCATCCCGTTCACATATCGGTGGGGGCCCTTGGGTGTTACTAGGGAGACCAGGTCCAAAGGTGAATGGCTTAATCATAGGAATCAAATTTACTGCTCAATCCAATTTAATAGAGCCACCCAAACTTTACTTTTGCTTTGTTGGTCACATGCCACATCTGATTTGCTGGTATAAATAATATTTTTCAGACATTCAGTAAAGGCCGGGGGATGTTCTGACTTCCAAGCCCTACATATTTCTCTCCTTGCCAATATTATAACATAGAGTGTGAAGTTAGATCCCAATAAATTCACATGGTAATTATTCATTAGACCGAAGAAAATCAGGCTAATACTTACTTCTATCGGCCTTTCCAAAACAGCTTCCAGAAATTTACAAACCTCCATCCAATAAGACTTAATTCTTGGACATTCCATAAATATGTGGATGTCATCTGCAGCTGGATACTTACTCCTCGGAGAGCAGTACACTTTCCCCCTCACCTTAGTTAACTTTTTTGGAGACCAATACACTCGATACATAGTATACAGATGATTCCTCCTCAGTGCAGCTGGTTTAACTATGGCCTGTAGCATAACAAAAGAATCAGACCATAATTTATACAAATCCACTTCATTATCTCCAAACTCTTTACCCCATACTCTTATGACATCTGATTCCCCTTCAACCTCTCCTTCCAAGAGTGCTCTATACCAAAAGGAAACTTCCTTTTTACCTTACATCTGTTCTAGTGATTGAGTCCGCCTTACAGTTTACCTCCTCCTCCTCCTGCCAATCCTGCGACATCCACCAGGATGAGATCTGCTAAAACTTGAATCTCGACAGGGTTCCTTGAGTTAACCCGCCGAACGCCTCCCAACTCATTAGCTTACCACCCTCTTGCATATCGCCCCAAAATTTTATACCCCCCATTTTTAGAGGCAAACTCAATTGATCTTGTAGGCACTCAGGTGTCCCAGGAGAATCCCAGATGGGGGCTTGTTGTGCATAGTATGGGATTCTCAATCTACTTCTTATACGCATCCAAATCTTTAGAGCCGCCCTCAAAATCTTCAGCCTAACTTTTTTGAATAAAAAAAATTCCTGACCTTGCGCTATATCTTTTAACAAGGCCTGAAATAGTAAGCCTAACGAGGATGAGTCTGTTTTGTTAGCCAGCATCCTACATTTTTTAAATTGGAAAGAATAGCAATATGTAAGTAGGTCTGGTAATGCTAACCCACCCACTGTGAGACCTTTTCTAAGTTTTTTCCAGGCTTTTCTAGGACTCTTCGATGCCCAATCTAAATCCTCGGTCCTAAATAGCAATGGAATTGAATTATATAAAAAAGTGATTTTTGGCAAGATTATCATTTTCACGAGGTTAACCCTCCCATAGATATTAAGAGGGAGGTTCGACCAACGTGTAAGTAAACTAGTCACCTCTTTAGAGACCCTCCTCCAATTTACATTAGGAATATCCTCGAGCTTCTGTACTAACTGGACCCATAAATACCTCATATGACTTCTCACCCCCTGACTTCCTTTCACTTGGTTCCATTCCATTATTTCAGTTTTTCCTTTATTGATTTTATACCCTGAAACTTCACCATATGTATCTGCCTTCTCAATTAACCTAGGAATAGCCTCTGTTGGGTTTGTTGTGTACAGAAGCAGATCGTCTGCATAAAGGGCTAGCTTCAATTCCATATCTCCCATTATAAAAGGATGTATACCCGGATACCTCCTAAGCCAGCTGACAAAAGACTCTAAATACAAGTTAAATAAGAGTGGTGACAAAGGACACCCCTGCCTGGTCCCCCTTGAGATGTTAAACCAGTCAGTCAGAACACCATTAACCAGAACCCTAGCTTTAGGGCCAGAGTACAGGTTCCTAACTGCCTGAACAAAATTATTAGGGAAACCAAATTTTTTTAGAGTTTCCCAGAGATATACCCAGTTAACCTGGTCAAAAGCTTGTGCAGCGTCTATAGCTACTATTGTCAGGGGAGCCCTCTTTGCTTCTGCCATATCAATAGCCCCCACTACCTGAAAGGTGAGCTCATTTAGTTGTCTCCCTGGTATGAAACCTCTCTGATCGGAGTGGACTATCGCCTTTATAACCTTTGCCACTCTAGCTGCCAATATACCTGTAAAAACCTTGTAATCTGAATTTAGTAGGGATATTGGTCTATATGACTCAATCGACTGCGGATCTTTATTAGGTTTTAAAATCAGTATCACCGTAGCTTCCGCCCAGGAACCCGGGATATCTTCCCCCTCAATATATATTTTATTAAACAGACCCTTTAGGACTGGCACCACAATATCTAAAATAGTTATATAAAACTCGATTGGAAGTCCGTCAGGGCCTGCAGCTTTTCCCCTAACCATTTTTTTACATTGTGCTCTGACTTCTTCCTCAGTTATACTCCTCTGCAACAGTACCCTATATTCTTCAGTCAATTGAGGGAGGGCAGTCAATTTTAACCACTCCTGGGCTACCCCTTGTCCTAGTTCGATATCCTCCTTATATAGATCTTTCATAAAGGTTCTAGCCTCCTCTCGAATTTTTTCATCCTCATAAATTATACTTCCCGAGCCTCTTTGAATTAGTTGCTTTATCGAATTCCTAGTTCTATCGACTCTCGCTTTCCAAGCTAACAGAGGACCGCATTTCTCACCATAAGAGAAATGCTGCAACTTGCTAACTTTCCACCTTTCAGAGAGCTTTCTGTCGAGATTTGCTTGGTATTCAGCCTGCAGATTTTCCAGCTCTTTCTCCAAACTTAACACTGTACCCCTATTCTCTATAGATGCTTTCTGTACTTCTATTTCTTTCTCCTTTATCTTACTTATCCTGTCTGCCTCCTCAATTTTCATAGTCCTCTTTCTCCCAACTGATATAGATATAAGCAACCCTCTTATATAAGCTTTAAAGGCCTCCCACACAGTCTGAACCTTAGCCGTACCGTTATTAAATTTGAAATACTCTTTTGTTTTATCACAGATCTTCCCTATCACCTCATCGAGTAGCATGGTCCTATCTAAAGTCCACCTTCTTTGTATTTCTCTTTGCTTAAACTCCAACAACAAGGCTACAGCTGAGTGGTCTGATAAGATAGCTGGAATGTGGTATATCTCCTTGACCTCTGAAAACAGTGCCTGGTCTACAAGAAAGAAGTCTATTCTTGAGTGATGTTTATACTTTTTGCTATAAAACATGAAATCTTTAGTTTCTCTATTTTTGGTTCTCCATATATCAGATAGATTAAAATCTTTAATTATGTTTTTTAACACTGCAGAAGTCTTAGGTGGACTATTATATCTGACTTTAGATGTGCGATCCATTTTTTTATTTAGGACCAGGTTAAAATCTCCCCCTATTATTATCGGTGTAGAGCAGAGCTTTCCAAACTCTGTGTCGCGAAACAGAACTGTGTCGCCAGCTGTGCTTGGGTGTGTTGTGCAACCACGAGGAGACGCGCTCTATTCTTTCTTTCTAGGACCTACAGTGACGTAAGTGCGTGACGGACCTGTTTATTCAGGAGTAAGCATCGTCATCCGTATAATCTGTGATCCTCTGTTTTCAGAGCCGTTAGTGTTTCCTTTCCGAACACTGTCTCTACGAGGACCAGAGGTCGAAGTGAGCAGGATCGGCAGGGCACGGCGTGCCCGTACTTCTTTAATTTCATAGAGTCCGCTGCCCTAATTTCTGTTTTTTAAACATGCCTCCCCGACTCGAGAAATCACCACGGCCGATAGGTAAGGCTGGGCTTTGGGGACAGGCAGAACAGGCAGAGAAGACAAGGAGAGTGTCCAGTTCTCCTGCCGCTGGCAGCTGCACGCACCCCCCTCTCTTTGTTCCCCCTCTTCCCTCTCCTTCTGTCTCATGCCTCCTCATTTGGTGAAAATCGAGACTTTAAGAAACAGGTATTACCTACTCTTTGCTCCCTTCGTTTATTTGCTCCCCTGTGAAATGGATCCAAAAAAGAAAAAGACTTTTGCTGGAAACGTCGTATTTCTGAAATTGTTCAGTTTTTAAGTGCAACCTCGGGGTGGAGAGAATAAAACATTCAAAATATGAATAACTAACTCACTCAAGACAAAGTGGTTGTAAGGTGGCCAGATTGATTTATTCACATATAAACACATTAGCGCCACTTCACAGTGTTTGCCAGTGAAGCGCTACTTTTGTTTTCTCGTCTCTCTTTGAACAGCATTGCTTTCCCTGGGTGGGAATGTGCACTATTCCTGGAGGTATTGAAATACCAGATTGATGGGTGAACTAGAAAACAAAATGTGTACAGCGGCTATGTGTACACGAATGAGGGGCCATATTATCAAGTAACGGCGATAACATTATCGCCGCTTTAGCGGCAGGAAACTGCTGCTAAACCGGCGATAATGGGCTTGATAATATGCCCTTGAGAATTCCCATATAAGCCCAGGTTCTGGTGTGAACCTGGGCCTCTATGGGAATTCACAAAGGCATATTATCAAGCTCATTATCGCCGCTTTAGCGGCAGTTTCCTGCTGCTAAAGCGGCGATAATGTTATTGCCGTTCCTTGATAATATGGCCTGTGGTCTTTTGAAGCCATACTGCTTATGTTTGCTTCTATAAGCAATGGGCATAGAAACGGGTCACTTCTGGGCGCCAAATGCGCAGTCCAGTCCACTCCCAATTCCCGGTGCTCGGTACGTTTTTCACACGAGTGGTAGCCCGTTTTTCACACGAGTGGTAGCCCGGTGACAAGGAAGAATGGCGGGGAGTAGATGGTAAGGTTGTGTCATCTCCTGCAGCTGCCTCAAAATGTGCCCAATTAAATTTTTTACTTTGAACGAGGTCTGTATGCTGCCGTAAAAACAGAGAGGGGCCCTGCAGAACCTATGCAACCTGGGTCCTCCAAAAGCTTCTGAGATGGCCGATTTATTGTAGCGAAGTAAAAAAACATTAAGGCGGATATTGGAATACTATTTTGAAACCCATGGGAGCAAAGTTGAGAATCAGAAATTTATTAAAGCATTAAAGATAGTGGAAAAGTGTTATTTCAGCAGCCACCTTCTAGAAACAGATGTATGGCTTTTCATAACCTCACTTGAAACCTCTTTCCCTCCCAGCATGCACAGCCCCTTAAGTTTCAGAAAGAGAAACTAAGATCGCCCTTTTCCTTCGGTTCCCCTACAGTGCCTCTGCGCGCGTGATTCGGACTGCCTTTCAGCACTGTAGTAAAGTGACAAAAGGACCAAAGAGTTAAACGCAAGCCTAGTTTAAGTGTTGAGGCTGCTTCATTTGTTTTGTTTGTGTTCAATTATGTTTGAGACTGCTTAGCACTAGGTTTTGGCGTGTTTAGAGAAGAATTCTAAAGTGTGTGATAGCATTTCAGGTTGTTTAAATTAGGGCTTACCTGCAGAGTTGAACAGGAGGTGAAACATGTGATCTGATACAGAATACTATCTGAACCCTTCCTATTCCCTCATCCACAACACACAACTTCCCACTCGCCAAGACATTCCACACATACTACCACTCACCAAGAATCCTCATCTAACACCATAACCAGCCTTACCACCAGAAAAGATCAGACCTTCCTACCCGCACCTCTCACAACTATAATTACTCTGCAAACCCAACGCTACACAAACCCGTCCAGCCACGATTCTCATGCTCACCTCTCAACAGCTCTCGTCAATCATTGAATTTAGAGCACTAAATCCACACACACTGTCCCCATCCCCTTTACTCATACCCATTCCAGTTTCAACAAATGCAAAAGACAAATACCAGTCACATACAGTTCACTTTCACAAAACTACATTCTAAACGTGAGTGTAGCTGAAAGGGTGGAATGCTAGACAGACACGTATGGCTCACAAAAATTTAATGGGGATCGAATAGTACCTGAATGGTTTTGGTAATTTGTGAATTCTTTACAGATGTTACTGCAAGCAACTATGCTGCAAGCTTTTCCCTATTAATAGCAATATTTCAAAGGCACAAGGATGACAAATGATTGCATTTGTCCCTGTCCCACTGGCCTTATAGCAGAACAAGTCTAATATTTTTCTGACTCTGCTGCAGCCCACAATAATCGAGCACCGTGACGTTGACGAGATGGGACAAATACATACAAAATGGGGACTTAATACATGGAGCTGATCATGTGGGAAGACAGTGCTGCATTGAATGCATTGTGTTCACTGAAAAAAAGCCTAGAATAGATAAAAGGAAGATACATGAAGACGCCATATCAGAAGAGTAAGTAGCGGCGATAGTGCATGCCAGTGAAACCCCATTTTTTCTCCTGATAAAAATGTTGAAGATGTCTGACATGCTGCCCGGCCGTGTCCCTTTAAAAACAAAATTTGATTAATACTGTGACTTTCATTTTAAACGGGCAGGGCCTTCTCTATTTAGCCCCCCCCCACCCCCCGTCCCCTAATTTTGGAACCTACTATTTTACAAATTGCATCTTAGCTAATCCTTCATAGGCTTTAAAAAGGAACTTCAGACTTACTTATTTTAGGAGTATCACATTTTGTATGCCCCACGCCTAAAGCCCCTTCGGAGTACTATGGGCCTGAGTAAAGCAGGCAGTCAGACAACACTGACTGCACAAGAGCATTACGTGGCAGAATGAATGCAATTATGCATAGGGCGACAGTGGAGCAGTCAGTAAGCAGCCTGAAGTCTTTAACCAGCAGGACGTAATTACGAGGGTAAAGTAACACGTGGGACTTTTTTTGGTACTTTACCAGACAGTACTTTACCAAGTAGGTATTTTTTCAATGTCATAATATTTATGCCGTTAAAAAGGGGGCGGTTTAAGGGTTCAGGTGGTGGGACGTGTAAGGTTTCAGTGTCGTAAGGGTTATAAGGGGTGTTTAGGGTTCATGGGTGGATGAGGGTAAGGGGTATTTAGGGGTTTTAAAGGGTTTAGGGATCGATAGGGGTATCCGACCTTCAGAAAGCTTTCTGCGAAGTAGTCTGTAATCATGTTTACATTTTAAACAAGCCACAGGTAGTAGCTCAGGTTCTAGTGTTAAATGTTAATAATCTGCCTGCTGCACAACTGTCTGTTTTGTTTGCTCATTCTTACAAACGCAGACAGGCAAAGGGCGGTCAGGTGTTTTTTTTTTAAGAATGGGGTTGCCAAATGTGGAATGTGGGCTGCGCAATTTGCCTTGATAAAAAGAAAACAGCTGTTTCATTTCTGGGATATGAGAAATCATAATTTTATATTTCTGCTTTTTATCGCATTTTAGGGCTCTGTAAACAAAGAAGCAGTCGCGGCTGCTGCCTGGAAGCAGCAGTGGGGCGGGTGGGGTGGGGGGAAGGGGTGGAAACCACCGGTTTAAATTAAGCACTGCTCTTTTCCCTATCTCCATCCTCACTCATCTGTCCTTCTTTCACCTGGTCTCCTTTCTATCGCTTCATGTCTCTTCCCCTCGTGCCTTTCACTCAGTCTTATCGCCTCCCTCCCTCTCATTTTTTCATCCTCGTTCGTCCTAAACCTAAACTCTCTTCTTTGTTTCTCTTTCTGTTCATTCTATATCCTTCCTCTCATATCCATCACTAGTCTTCTTGTTTCTCTCCATCTTCCACCGTCTTCCACTTCTTTGTTCTTTCCCTGCCATCCTTATTTCTGGTTCTTCACTATCTCCTTTGCTCATTCTGATCTCCCTTTCCTTTTCTGACACTTTTTTCTCTTTTTTCAACCTTTCATTTCACTAATTTTCTCTCATATGTCATTTTTGATATATGAGAGCAAACTATCTTATAAATTGGTCTCAGTTTTCCAAAATGGGCTTTCCCCCTTCTAGTGTGAACTGGCTTGGGTGTGATCATCGTCACTTGCCACAATGTTGGCCTGGTAGATTGTTTTCCAAAGGCTTCTTTTGGTTCTAGATCTGGTAGTGTACATTTCTCATCCAACTTGTTTAAAGGGTTGGCTGTGCGTGCACCCGCCCTTTTTGTGCCGTAAATCACTGGGGCATGTGTCAATGTGTGCATGATTATATTCTTGTTTCAGGCACAAACTTAACCTTACACCCAGTTTTGCCAGTCACTGTCTTTATTAGAACAGATTCACAATTGCTTTATTAACCTTCCTGCTTTCTCGAATTTGCTTGAAAATGCACTATTTGCCCACTATTTTTTCAAACTTTTCTCGGGGGGAGAACCCCCCGAACCCACCTTAAGTGGTTCGGGCTCACTCGCTTCGCTCACTCGCATTACTGTGTCACTAGCTCGCAATTGTCTAAAAGGTGTGTCACCAACATGAAAAGTTTGGAAAGCTGTGGTGTAGAGGTACTCAGCAGACTGGCCTCAAGTTTCAAAAGTGCCCCAGGATTATCCTGTTTCGGGCCATAATATACGGCACATACAAGGGGTGTGCCCTGAACTGTTAAGGTAGCGACCAGCCATCTCCCAGACTGGTCTGACTCTTGTTTTACAACCTTTATTCCAACATTGCTCCTAATGATTAAAGCCACTCCCCTAGTGCTCCCCCTTTGATCAGAGCAAAGCACCTCCTGGATCCATCTCGCCTTACTTAACTCCTTTTTACATTCCTGAGATTCTAGATGTGTCTCCTCTAAAAAACAAAGGTGGGCCTCACTATCCTTTAAAAATTCCATTACCCGAGACCTCTTTCTCTTATTCCTTAATCCATTAACATTCCATGTTATCATCTTAACTTTATTTAACCTATTCATCTTGCTGTACCCTAGGCTCTTCCTCCATGACTCTTGGGATTTTGGGGGTTTTTTAGACTTGTATGAGGACTATGTATTTTTTTAATGTGTTCCCCTTTGCTCCCTACACCCCGTGCCCCTCCACTACCGCCCATGAGGAACCCCCCGTCTAACCCTTCAGCGATTGTATCGCCTTTTGGGACCCTCCACTTGCATCGCGAGGTGTCGTCCCATGATATGCCCGCCCAAAACAAAGAAAAAAGAAGAGAAGAACCATTATTACTTCTATATTCTGCTGACTAGTATATTCTTATTCTATATTTTTTTTCCCTCCCTCCTTCTCCCCCTTTTTTTTTTTTTGCTATTATTATACCTTTTTTTGTTTTGTTTTTTCCCTTCGCCCTTCCTTCCCTTTTTTTTTTTTTTTTTTTAATGCTATACTTAAGCTACTAAATCTAAATCTAAATTCACTTTTACTGCTTCATTTGTGCTAGGAAGACATCCACTTCTTCGGGGGAGGTAAAATTATGCATCTTATTTTGCCACATTACTTTTAACATGGCCGGAAATTTCATTTGAACCCGGGCTCCTCTGCTTCTCAACTCAGGCATCCTAGTCCCTAAATCCCACTGCCTCTGTGCAGTCCTCTTTCCAAGCTCTGACCTGATCTGATATTCAATCATGTCCCATTGTAAACGTGTTTCCTTTAATTCTCTCTCCAAAACCAACTCCTTGACTGCATAAGATAGAAAGTTTATCAGGATTTTCCTTGGGGCTTTTCTCGCAGGGTACATCTTGAAGGGATCTCTGTGAACTCTTTGGATCTCCTTATCCAGATCTATATCCAATCTGTCTTTTAGAATCCCCTCCCGAAGAAGTTTACAGATAAATACTTTAATGTCTCCACCTTCAGTCCCCTCCGGAATTTTAAGGACTCTTAAGTTATTTCGTCTTGCCTGCATCTCCAACCTCTCCAGGTCCTCCTGTAAAGTTTTATTTTGAGTTTTCAATTTCTCTAAATCTCTGGTATTTTCTGATACCGCCTCTGAGAGGATCTTGACTTCAGACTCCAGGGCCCCAGTACGAAGGGCTATATCGTCTAGTTTTCCTTCTAAAATCTCACATTTTTCATGAATCCCTCTTTGATTGGCCTCAGAGATCTCAAATTTTGAAAATAGGTCCCCTCTTAGATTTAATAATATTGACTCCAGATCAGGCTTATCTCCTACCCTCGGGGGAGTGGTTATTTTTTCTTTATCTGGAGGAACACCATTTCCCGGTATTTGTATAGATTCTGGTGCTAAATTCGTGTTAGGGAGGAGACCTATACCAGGGATAGAACTTCCCAGATCCAATAGCCCTTCTGCTACAACCTGATAAACCTCCTCATCTCCCCCTTCATCTATTGTTAGCGGTGCGTACCGATTTTCTAAAGTTAGTAAGGGGGTCTGTTGTGGTCCCAGCACCCCCCCTGTAGAGGCCACCACCTGCTCCTGCTCCATTATTTTAAAATAAGATTTTAATATGGGGGTAGTTTTAACAGGTAAACGCGCTGCCTTAGGCTCCCGTCGCTTCTTACTCTCCACTGGTTTTGTCACCACCTTCTTCTTCCTGGGAGTGACAGGGAGTACTCCCCCTGCACCTTTTCCCTCCACTGCTGATTTTCCCTTGATATCCAGTTGAGAGCGCAGCTGATATCTATTTCTACTCCTGCTTCTTGAGAGGGGGACTTGGATTCCTTCAATAGGTGGATCACTAGTATTTTTTGTGTCTCTTGGCCTTCCGAAATTAATTCATCCTCTACACATTTCTCTGCAACAGCTACCTCCTTTCCCTGACCCCGTCTTGCTCCCCTATTCGCAGGGATTAACTCATTGAGGGAGTTAGATATCCTGGGGTTAGAAAAGCATATAACTTTTTCCATCTGCTGGCTCTCACCCCTACTAAACGCAGACCTTGTCCCACTTACACAGCAGCCCGACAACAAATCCTGTGTTGCATCACCAGCAGCACTATGTTTGGTTTCCAGCCCCCAGTAAACTGTTCTGCCTCTGCCTCTGCCTCCGCCGACCGGGAAGCTAATCCTGCTAATCACCACCTGCACCCTCCTCCACAGCGCGGCTCGGTGTCTTCCAGTGCCAGAGAGATCTCCCTCATTCAGCCCCATGCGACCACGTGTCCACTCGGGAGCACCACGAACCAGACACGGCCACTAAACAACAAACTGAGGGAGAGCGAGTGTGAGTGAAAGGGAGCCAACGTCTCACCCAAAATTCATGGATTGAATCCCTGGATCCCTCCATTCACGGCAGCGCCCTCACATCGAGGGAATCCCAGGGGCTCAAAGATGACGGAAGCGGTATACTCAACGTACCAAGAAAGAGAGAAAAAAGATATTTAAAAAAATGTAGACTTATTTTAAACCACTACAGCATCATATGTACCTGTAGGCTTTTGTTACGGGCTTTTCTCGCGTGCTTAATCTTCATCTCTGCCTCGCGGCATCGGGAGCTCCCGCGACCAGCGTCAGCCCGCTGCCATGTTCCTCCAGAAGGTCGGCAGTTTCCAATACTTCCCAAAGAATTCTGAGTTTCATCATGGAGAAGTGTCTTGAAGACAGGCTGTCGTTTGATGAGTGTAAGTTGTAGTTGGTCGCCAAACACAATTAAGTGCTTTCCTCCAAACAGCACGTCATACTCTGTTTTTAAAATCTGTTGCATTCTCAAGTGTACAAAGGCAAGCATTACGTTTGAGACCATACTCAACCCCTAGATGATTAAAAGTTTCAGTTTCTTCAGTTCCCTTGAGACTTCATGACAAGCTTCTCTGGATAACCTTTGGTACTCCAGTTTGTTGTTATGTTCTACAGGTATGCATAAGTAGATGTAAAGTAATTCCATTAATGTGTACAGCTAATCCAGTTGCTGATATTACTACAAATGACAAATATTAGTCTGTAGTCCTCTATAGGTAAGCGATGAGAACTTCAATTAAAAAGCTTTTCCCACGGCCAGCTTGACCACTGTCGTATAATAGTATTTGCTTAAATTATGAGCATTTACATTCATTCTATTCACGGAGGAAGCATGCTCTATTTTCTCTTTTACAGCCATATATATTTCCTTCTGCTCATCGTTCAGTTGTCCAAACTACGACTCCAAATCATCACTTTATTGTCTTGCTTTTTGTATTGCAGTCTTCACCTCATTCATCTCTATAGCAGCTCCATTTTTAATAATTGGCTATCCAAGAGGATCTTGAATTAGAGGTCATGAAGTTTGACTGCTTTGTGAACTGTCCCTAGCTATCTAAGCAGCAATTGTTTCCTCCTGTTCTATCTCATCATTTAACATTTTCATATAGTTGGGAAAGACTGAACACTGAATTCTATCTTTCACAGCATAAGTCCAATTCAGAACACCAAGGCTTGACCAGTTGCAGAAGTGTCAAATGGAAACAATTTCTTTTATCAGGAATTTGGCAACTAAGTTTTCCGTGGCTTATTAAACTTTCTCTTGTCACAAACAACTACTGCATATTTCCCTTCCTCTACATTTTCTGTTACATTGTTTCTATATCTATAGTGTTGAAATGTGTAATAAAGACACAGGTTTACAAGGTGTGGACTTCTTGGATAGTAAATATCCAACATATTTGATTTCACAATATCCATACTTTCTGGATCAAACTATGCTAGGTACTGAGGGGCTTATTTACAAGAGGTCCGCACCGCTCAAGCGTCACTTTTTTGGATGCTCCTGTAGTGCAGGCTTCTCAATCATATCTATGAGGTATCACAAAACCACCCTGCATAGCTTTAGAAAGCCTTATATATATGGAGTAAGCCAAGGCAGCGCAAAGCGCTGTGTTGCCTTACTCTGTGTAAAGGAGGCATTCCTTGGCCGTTGCTGTGGGTGTTCCCACGCAACAACCTTGGATTTTGATGCTGTCCCAGATTTACAAAATCATATAAACCTGGGGCAGCGCAAACCTTACGCGTCCCCAGAGCAGGTGTAACGAGGAGTAATGTTTTCCTTTCTCCTCGTTTTTTCTTCTTTCTATGTGTGCTGCATTATGACTTTGAGTGCAAGCTGGTTAAGCTCAACTGATCACCACATTCATAGAAGCCTATCTCCCTATGTAAAAGCATTTTCAAGCTGAAGCTGTACAATGTCTTGATTAGAGACTGTTCTGGAAAAATCTCCTCCCACATATCTGTCATCTGTCTTCTCTGATTTTGTAATGTACGAAGTGACATTTTTTTTAACACAAACTTTATTGAGTACTGAGGATGTCTCAAACATATTCTTGTCATCAAAAATATATTTTGTTTACTTTTTTCTATGACAAGATGTTAACAGTCATGTACGTTGTGCATCATTTTCATTATACACGCTCTATTACTAACCTAATACCGGTTGTGCAAGCAGTACAGTGTCAGGAATATGGTCACAATAAAAATAAATAGCTGTAATAATGCATTTAGAGTCATAGTTATAAGTACCCGTTACCCCCCTCACAACTAACACCCACCCCCAAAAAAACACTAAGTCTAAACAAAGAAAACTATGTCATTACACCTTACCAGATATTTCGTATCGGGTGGTAGTCATGTCCGAGATCACAGTGGGAAGAGAAAGGGAAGGCATGGGGAAGGGGGGAGAAAGCGGAAGGGGAATGGGAAAAATGGGGGGAAGGGGCAAAAATTGGAACATCCCCTAGAAATCTAGTCAACTCACAGGTAGTAATCAAGTGTCCTCGCCACATTATATCCTTGCAGCCTGTGAGTCCTCCGACTTTGTGCCCGCTTTAAAAAGTTCTATCAGGTGTGCCCAGTCCAGGGATATTGGTTGTTTCCTTAGTCCCCTATATTCTTCTCGTTGTAGCGCTTCCCTCTCTGCCACGGCCCACCTGACAACTTTCTCCCTCCATTCGACTTCACAAGGTGCTACGCAGGATTTCCAGCGCTGTGTAATCAATTTCGCCTTCTTAGGGAGCGGGAAAAGTACTAGGAGACAGGCCTCTATCGTGTCCCAAGGTGTGTCTTCTGTCAGTGACACTAGACTCTGAGTAACCTCTGACCAAAACCCACCCAACTTTGGAGAGGACCATAACATATGAATAAAATCAGCATCCTGAGCTGGACATCTCGGGCATCCGAAAGACGCGGTGGGTTACATCCTCCGTAATGTCGTCGGGCCAGTTATGTCTTGTGTAATATGAATAATTGTATCGTTATTCATCAGCAATTACAGGAATCTCACCGGGGGTGTTCCAACATTAGGGCCCATTCTCTATTCTCTAATTCACGTACTAGTATTGTTTCCCATTTCTGGCTAAGATGTTATAGTGGGGTATTTAGATGCTCCCTCAATCCCCGGTAGAGCCAACGAACCAGGTGGCGGCCATGTTCCATTATATGAAGGGATTTCAATAATTGGAAGGTGGGAGGTTCCTTCTGGTCTACGAGCCAATATTTCCAAATAAATTACCCTATTGCTGCATGTGTGAGAAACAAGGCGTCTGGTACTGAATGAGTGCGTACGAAGCCCTCATGGGGCATCAGGTTACCATCCAAGAAGAAATCACCAGCCGTCTCTATACACATTTGCGTCCAACCCCTTATCCGAGCCAATTATATTATTCCTCGTCTAGTAGGTAAGCCACAGAGTGGGATATTCGGGGCATATGGGAAGGATAGCTTTCTGAACTTATAAGCTTGTTTCCAATAGTGCATTGCTATATGCAGGTGATAAGGAGGATTTTGCATCTTATCAGCTCCCGGACATAACAATGCCTGAGGAGTTCCAACCTTTGAACGGTCAGGGGAATGCCCAATTTCAAATAATTTCTGGCCTGCCAACCAATATGCTAACCACTGTAGTAGACCGGCTATACAGTATGCTTTAAAATCAGGTGCTCCCATCCCTCCCGCAGCACCAGGAAGCTGTAACTTAGCCAATGCCAATCTATGTCTACCTGATCCCCAAAGTAAGGAGGATAACAGGGTGTCCAACTTTTTAAAAATCCAGCCCGGGAGAATGACCGGGAGATTCACAAAATGGTAAAGAAGTCTAGGTAGCATAACCATTTTAGAAAAGGCCATGCGGCACGCCACTGTCAAAGGCAACGTATTCCAGAAGGAAATCTGGGAGGGAAGTAAATTAATAGTTCGCACCAAATTGCCATCAATGGTATCTGCACTGGTTCCATTGATGTGAATACCCAAGTATTTAAACGCTATGGGCTCTACTCTAAATCGTATCTGGCGAAATTGTAAATAGGGAAAGGCATATGTATCATAAAAAGAATATGCTACGGATTTGGAAGCATTAAGACATAATCCGGACACTTCCCCAAAACGTGAGAACACGGCCGCTATCGTGTGTTTGCTTTCGTTCAAATCTCGGAAATACAACAGCATGTCATCGGCATAGAGCGATACTGAGTGAATCATATCACGTAATGGAATACCGTAGGGGACCATAACCTGACACAGATATTGTGCAAGAGGCTCGAGAGCCAATATAAACAACAAGGGGGATAGAGGGCAGCCCTGGCGTGTTCCACAATAAACAGCATAATAGGGAGAGATAATCGACCCAGTCTTAGCACGGGCTGTAGGGTTAGTGTAGAGAAGCTTGATCCAATTGCAATAGGACAGGGTAACCCAAATTTGGACAATATGGCTAACATATAAGGCTAGCTTAAGGTGTCAAAAGCTTGCTGTACATCTAATGACAAACAGCCAGCAAATGGTGCAGTTGCTGAAGCCGCATGTAGCAAGGCATGAAGCTGGCGAATATTTAGTGAGGTACTGTGTTTGGGTATAAACCCACATTGATCTGTATGGACTAACTGGGGAAGTAAGGGGAGAAGTCGCGTTGCCAAAACCTTGCTGAATATCTTGTACAATGTGTTAAGAATCGAGAGAGGTCTATAGGACGTAAATTTGGTAGGATCCTTGACTGGTTTCAACAGAGACGTGTCCAATGCCTCTCTGGTAGTACCCTCCACCAGCGAGGAGGTATAAAGTTGCAACAGTCTAGGAATCAATGTAGCTATAAAAGTTGAGTGAAACTCAACAGGGACGCCATCAGAGCCCGGCGTTTTATTACGGGCTAATGCATCAATCGCCATACGGATCTCTGCGGTAGTAATCGGAGGTGCCAAGTCTTTGGTGGTTGAGTCCAAAATAGTGGGAAGTTCAACATTTGCCAGAAAGTATGCTGTAACATCTGTCACATCTAAGAGGGGAGCAGCATACAAGTTTGCATAATATTCTTGAAATGTAGCGTTTATCTCGGCTTGGGAGGTAATCAATGCGTGATGGGCATTATGTATTGCTAATAAGGGAGTGGGGGTTGTATGAGGTTTAATCAAACATGCTAACAATGTGCCGGCTCTATCTGCCTTAGAATGCGTGTGCAGGGTGTATGCGTTAAAGTCGATCGTTCTCAGGTGTTCTAATAATTCAGCTTATTTTATCCTGGCAGCCTGCAAAGGCTCTATGCCATCTTCGCTCATCTGGGCAACCACCTCCATTGCCTGCAATACTCCTTCCAGGTCCGTTATGTCCCTGATCGTTTCCCTTCAAAATTCCACCAAAGTACCCATGGAAACCCCACGCATGGTTACAATAAAGGCTTCCCATTCAAAGGATCTGGTCGAGGCAGTGCCCTCATTATCTATAAAATATGTAGTTATAGCTGTTGCCATTGTGGCTCGATACACTTGATCTTCTAATTGTATAGGCTGCATTCACCAAGTCGGAATAGGAGCAGGGGAATAGCCCCAGGTCAGCATTAATTCTATGGGATTGTGAATTGATATGATTTTACCCAGATAAGTGCACTGTGCAATGGAAGGGGATACGTCTGGGGAACAAAGGAAATGATCCAAGCGAGTATGCAGCTTGTGTGGGTAAGAATATAAGGAATATTCTCGCATATTACCATGCAGGGATCTCCAAATAGCCAATAAATTCCAGCCCTGTTGCCACCGTGTCAAGGGAGCAGCCTTCAATCGTGCAGTAGTATTCGATGAGGGAGGATGGGAGCAGTCAAGATATACATCAAATACTACATTTAAGTCCCCTCCCAACAACCATGGGTAGTGTGACCAGTCTGAGAGCGCTAGGGAGACTCATGATAAAAAAGCATATTGATCCGTATTCGGAGCATAGCGGTACCCTAACACCACCTGCTTACCATCCAATGTCCCATGAAGAATGACATAACGTCCTTGGTCATCTATCTTGTTCTCGCTAAGGGAGAAGGGGATTCCCACCCGTATCCATATTGCAGTCCCTCTAGAAAAGGAGGAATATACTGTTGCATAAAATTAACCCCTCCAGCATCTCTGTAACTTCATAATTTCAGATGGTTGTAAGTGAGTCTCCTGGAAATATACTATTTAGGCTTTACGGCGGTGTAACTGTGCAGCTATCCAATGCCGCTTGTGAATGGTTCCCATTCCCCGGACATTTCAAGATATGAAAGTATAAGATTTGGCAGTTGACATCATAGGGAGACAATAACGAACGCCCCCAGATCCCATGACCCACAACCATACCACCAAACCCCACACCAGACCCCGGACTATGTAGCGGAAATACTAATAACTCAACATTATCCCAATACTGGGTCCAACTACCAAACTTTGTTCAACCAAACTGTGCAAACAGAATTAACATAGTTCACATCCAACAGTTGCTAACGCCTGTGGGGGAGGTTGCTAACACTACTGTTTTCTAAAAAAGAACAGTTTTGTTTTACCATCATTTCAAGCTCTCCCCTTCACTCTCCTTCTGTCTTTCCTCCGTTTTTCACTTATTTTTTACCCTCATCTCAATCTCCCCCTTTCACTCTCCTGTGTCCTCTGTGTCTTTCCTCCACTCTTTCTTGCACTTTTTCTGCCTTATTTGCACCTTTCTCTCCCTTTTTGCCTTTTTCCTTTTGCCTTTTTCAGCCCGTTTCTCCCCACCGCTGCTGCACACGTGGCCCTTCCCCCCAAGCACGACCAGTGTGACCGGCCCAATCCTGCTCCCCTCCCCGCTCCCGCCTTCCAGCTGTCCAACCCTCCCTGACCCCTACTTAATGGCGGCCGCTGCGGGGACAGGCGAGCAAGCCTGCCTGTGAGATCAAAATTACAACCCATACAAGAAGCATGTACTGCACTGCAAAACTGTTGAGGGACAGTGCTCTATATGACCCACAAACATTTCACCCCAAAGGATCATTGGTGATTTGCGTAGCCTCCAAGGGGAACAGAGTAACGCTTCCGCCTGACTCTGAGTCTGTATTGGCTTAATCAGAAGGGCTGGTGCTGATAGGCGGGCAGGAAGCATGGAAGGTAGAGGCAGAACGAAGGGCCCCCTGCCTACCCTCCATCACCTGTTATTGAGGTGGGGGACTGGAGTCTGTACTCTGTGTAAGAAGATCTCTTCTACGTCTACGGGGGGTGCTGTGATTTTGGCTGCATGGAATCCATCCGTCTAGTGGACAGGGTATTTGAAAAGGTCCTGTCCAACCAGTCACTCGCACTGTCCAGTGTATCAAAAAATAAGGAGAGCTGGTTATATATGATTTTCAATTTTGCTGGGAACAATAATACAAATGTGAGGGCCGCTGCCCAGACCCGAGCTTTAACTTCCATAAATGAGAACCGTTTGTGCTGCACAGCTAGTAAATAATCAGGGAAGATCGAGATTTTCACGTTGTCGACCTGCAATGGGCCATTGTCCCTCACTGCCTGTAACAAGTGATCATGGTCCCTATAATACAGAATCCTGGCCAATATTGGACAGGGGTTGGCACCTGGTATTGGCCAACGTGTAGGGATATGATGAGCCCGCTCCACTGTAAAGTGTGCAGAGAGTCCGACAGGGGTCACACTAGTTTTCAGCCAGTTCTCGATGTAAGTCATTGCGTCGGAGCCCTCCGATCCCTCCGGGAATCCAACAATTCTGAGATTATTGCTTCGGGCCAGACCCTCCGCATCATCCGTCCGAGCCTGGAGGGAATCAATCTGTTGGCGCATTTGACTGAACTGTTCCTCTTGGGCTTTCACTTGTGATACCTTGGTTTCCACGATTTGTTCTGTAGATTTCACTTTATCGGCTAATTTTCTATGGTCATCCTTCAATAAGTTGAGGTCTACTGAAATCATGCCCAATTGAGTTTCCAGCGTGGATCGTGAATCTCGGATTTCTTGCAAAATCATGTCCAATTGATCCACTGAGGCGTTGGTTTCAGCTCTTTCTTCAGTTCGATGCGAACGATTAGATGAGTGCTCTGAGGGTGGAGAGAATGAACCTGTCCTCCCAGACCTAGAGGACGACTTTGGCTTTCCCCTGCCCATGATTAGTAGTGAATCTGACGATTGAATGACAGAAGACTACACAATGGTGTGATTAATACCCGGCAGCAGATATATGTGTAGTTGAAGTTCAAAGGAAACAAGCACCTGCAGCCGGTGGCTCCAATGGTAAGACAATGACACAGATCAGGTTGTTAGGCAACCATAGGGCATAAGTATTTGTGGGGCAACATTGAAGCCACTAGGCACGTGATTATTGCGCTATTGATCAGTATTGCCCCCAACACAAAACAACATCGTAGTGTCGGTCCATCAACAGTAACCACCAATAGGAACAGACAATTTCATTGAAACGTAGTAGCTCCATTCAGTAGTGGAGCCACGTCCAGCATAAGTGGCCCACAGAGCCGATGTTGCGCCACAAGACTTTACTGCGACCCAGCCACCAGCAGAATCCAAGCCGCCAGTCCCATTCAGTTCAGTGCTCATAAATGGACTGCCTCATCAACAAATGATGACAGTGACATGGTAGAGAGCTGAGCGTAGGTGTGACAATGGTATGCTCCCTGCGATAGAGCCGGGCAGAGGTGAGCAATCCAGTAGACACCAGGTGGGGAGTTATCACCTCCCAAGGGCTGGAGAACTGTCCATGCACGCCGCAAGCACAAGAGAAGAACCAGTGTTCAGCTGCGGGGGGAGGGGGGAACTATCACCCTCCAGCAATGTCATTGCAGGTGGCTCCCAGCTGCCGTGCTCCGTACCCCCACAGCGGGCTTAGCCACCTCCACACAGCCGCAGGCACAGGCCAAATGCACAGTACCATCATAAAATGAAGCCACAGCCACTGCGCCCCGGCCCTGATGCTCCCGGTGACTGCGCTGCACTGGGGGGGAAAGGAGGTAAGAGGCGACTGTGTCTCCTAATACGTACACAGCCTCCTAAGGGCTAGAGCATTGTCCATGTATGCTGCAAGCACAAGAGAAGAACCAGTGTTCCGCTGCGGGGGGAGGGGGGAACTATCACCTCCAGCAATGTCATTGCGGGGGGCTCCCAACTGCCATGCTCCATACCCCCTCAGCGGGCTCAGCCACCTCCACACAGCCGCAGGCACAGGCCAAATCCACAGCGCCGTCATAAAATGAAGACACAGCCACTGCGTCCCGGCACCGATTCTCCCTGTGACTGCGCTGCACCGGAGGGGAAGGAGCTAAGAGGCGACCGTCTCTCCTAACATGTACACAGCCACCACCAGACTGGGTGATTGTGCACGGCCACAGCAGGGGTCCCTCCACTATTGAGTGATGCAATGCGGCCTCAGGAAGGGAAGTGGGTGATTCTGAGCAGCCCCCATCCAAGCAGCACTCCGCTGGGAGGGAGCTCAGACATCGGACATGAAGGCCCTCAGCCTGGGGATTCAATTAGCTGTAACAGCCGGCCTCAGGGTCGTGCAGCCCGGACCCACCGCAGGCCAGCCCGAGGTCGACAAGGCTCCTCCCTCAGACCAGGGCCGTGGACACAATGGAGATCACCGACATCAGAAATGTAGCTCTCCACTCGCCATGGAGAGTCAGAGGGCCTAGCAGAGTAATCCACTCAGTGGCAATGAGCGTCTCGCATTACAGCCAGCTTTCGCCGAAGGTAGGTAATGACTGATGATGAACGGATGAGATGCCCCGGCCTGGAGCTCGTCGCTTAAGCGACCACCATCTTGGGCTGCAGACCACGCCCCCATGTACGAAATGACATAACGAGCAATAGCGATGGAGTTGTCTGCAACAAATTGTATATCCATATTTGCATTCCACAGTTCCAGAATCACAGGATTATCGTAATTAATATACTTGGAGGTCTCTGTTCTTCTGAGGTTGTGGGACTGTTTCCATGAGGCACAGGGTTAGACTGATTTGCATTTGGCCATTTCTAAACTGGGGTGGTGGAGTGAGCTAAAAAATGATGATGGATTAAACCCAGATCAGTTGACTGGGGGTGAGTGTTTGATTAGTTCAAACGCTCCGTCCATCATCCCCTTTGGTATCGCATTGTTCGCCCTAAGTTGGCAGGGTATGCCCAGACGTGGGTCCCTTGCTCACTTTGCCACTGGATTCAAGATAGCCTGGCTGATGAGGGTTATGAACTCGAAACCGGTCCCAGGATGCTTGTTTCCGGTCCAGGGAAGACATGGCTTGGCAGTTCGGGCTGGACTGTTCCCATGAGTCACAGGGTCAGATTGATTTGCATATGGCCATGTCTGAACTATGGTGGTGGAGTAAGCTAAAGAATGATGCTGGATTAAACCCAGATCAGTTGACTGGGGGTAAGTGTTTGACTAGCTCAAACGCTCCGTCCATCATCCCCTTTGGTATCACTTTGTTCGCCCTAAGTTGGCAGGGTATGCCCAGACGTGGGTCCCTTGCTCACTTTGCCACTGGATTCAAGATAGCCTGGCTGATGAGGGTTATAATCCCGAACCGGTCCCAGGATGCTTGTTTGCGGTCCAGAGAAGACATGGCTTGGCAGTTCGGGCTGGACTGTTCCCATGAGGCACAGGGTCAGACTGATTTGCATATGGCCATGTCTGAACTGGGGTGGTGGAGTGAGCTAAAGAATGATGATGGATTAAACCCAGATCAGTTGACTGGGGGTGAGTGTTTGATTAGCTCAAATACTCCGTTCATCATCCCCTTTGGTATAGCTTTTTTCGCCCTAAGTTGTCAGGGTATGCCCAGATGTGGGTCCCTTGCTCACTTTGCCACTGGATTCAAGATAGCCTGGCTGATGAGGGTTATGAACCCGAAACTGGTCCCAGGATGCTTGTTTCTGGTCCAGGGAAGACATGGCTTGGCAGTTCAGGCTGGACTGTTCCCATGAGGCACAGGGTCAGACTGATTTGCATATGGCCATGTCTGAACTGAGGTGGTGGAGTGAGCTAAAGAATGATGATGGATTAAACCCAGGTCAGGGGGTGAGTGTTTTATTTGCTCAAACGCTCCGTCCATCATCCCCTTTGGTATCAATATATATATGTATACATATAGTTAGGTGAGCATTTCCATAGGAAATATTTTTTTTGTTGCTAATAACTTTGTCAGTGCATGACGAATCTCCACAAAACTATCTAAAAAAGGGCTCTTTTTTGCCCAGTTCATGCATGGAAAGATTAGAGGTGATCCGTTAAATAGGGGCCTAGAAAAAAGGGATGCCCAAAGTGCAAAATCCCGATGCATTTTCCATTGGCGTTTAAAGGCAGCGTATCTGAAAAACTGCTAAAGGAAATTTCATAAAATTTGCCAGGAAGCTCGATTTTGCTCCAGAAAGCGTGCTTTTGTGATTTGGTGTATATCAATTCAGTCGTTTTTAAGAAATTAAGGTTAAAAAATAATTGCATATTTAGACAGTTGTGGGCAGCAGTTTAAAATAAAGCATTCTGATTGGCCCAGGGAGCTTTATTTCCCCTGGGCCATCTCACTCCTGCTGCAGTCAGACTCCCGCTGGAGCGAATGCTCTGATTGACTGCCAGCAACATGACTAAAATGTTGCTGGCAGTCATTACAGGATTCAGGGACTTAGTCCCCTGTCCTGAATTTAGCAAAATAATAATAATAATAGGGGGGAGGGTAGGGATTCCTTGTCCCCCAGGCCCCATGGGTGGATCCATTGGGACCCTCGTGGGGCAAAAAGACAAAAGAATTGTCAATTTTGCCAGGATCCGGTGGGAATCCAGTGAGATCATGGCAAAATAAATGAATGAAATGGAGCAGATGGGGCTGCATTCCTCATTCAAGGGGAGGGGGGGCACGCGCCATTATAGGCTCTGGGGAACCCAGCACTGGAGCTGTATTCCATAAGGAGAGGGGGTGATCGGCCCCCCTCCATGAGCCATTTTAGGCCCCTGAGAGCCCATACCCTCGTCCCAAAATGTTCATAAAAGAGGGGGTCCCACACAAACCCCCTCCCTGAGCTTTCAAAGGCCGATTTCTTTAATGAATGGGATGGGGAGCCATGTGGCATCTCCTTCCTGAGTTTTTAATGGCTCCGCAGACCCCATCTGAAGGGGCCGGCTCCCTTGCTGTGTCCAGGGAAGCTCACTTAAAGGCACAGTGGTTTCCCTGCCTGCACCAGCACGGGCAGGGAAACTTGTGTTTGCTCCTGCCTGGCGAGAGCATTTTTAAAACCCCGACCGGCACACGTGGGGAAACTTGTGTTTGTTCCTGCCTGGTGAGAGCATTTTTAAAACTCCCACCAAATGGGAGCAAATGCAAAGTCTGCTTCAAGTGGGTGGGAGCTTTAAAAATGCTCCCACTGCCTGGGTGCGGACTTGAGATTTGTTTACCTGCGCACAATAATGAGGGCAGCGAGGATTGCCTTAGGGCCTGGGGCTCCCCCCACGGCCCCCAATGTGTGCATGATGGGTGCCCTGGTTGGGCACTGGGCCTCCCACCTTTCAATAATGCGGGCCCCAGGAATGGGTTGAGTATGCAAAGGCGCCAATTCACCTACAAGCGCCGCCCGTTTGGCTCACCCCTTCCACTTTAGTAGTCTGCAACGGTGTTCCTGCCATTTTCCAGGCTGATGGACAGCTCAAACTACCATAGGGACCCAAGCGTATTCCCGCACATTTTGATGGCACATTCTTGCTCCAGAGTAATATGAGGACATCTTCACCAAACCAAGCACCTACTTAATTTAATTAAGAGGAATTACCCTTGCTTACTAGAAATTCAACTCTTTGTAGTCTTTTCGTTGTCTCTTTACGTAGATTAGTTTTGTCACTGATTTCTGTATGAAGAGGCTCAAGGAACAATCACATTGCCAAAATTATACGTACATAAGGTCACCATAGACATTAACTAGAGGTCCTTTACGCAGTTGATTATGCACTAGACATTCACTCAACAAGGTAGCAAATCTTATTGGCAAGTATCAATATGCACTTTGTGGAAGGTTGTCAAGGCTGCACCATTGAGGAGGAATCATCTGTTCACGCTCCACAGAGCTTATTGAACCCCGAAGAGGCTTTCCATGCTGGGAGGCGGAGAGAAGTTCTGTGTGAAATGCAATCTGAGGAGCGCAGATGATGTGCAAATGTTCATGCAGTGTCCTCAGATCCAGGGCTTCTGGAGGCAAGTTGGTAAGACTATCTCAGAGGTAATGGGCCAAGAAATCAAGGTAAGCCTGGTATTAATTATTTTTGGAATTTTACCTGAAGACAGTATTAATACCAAACTGTCAAATTTCCAAGTTTCACTTTTTGTTTGTTCTAATTCTTCTGTCAAGAAGGGAAATCTGTCTAAACTGGATTTCTCCCAATTCACCACAGTTTTTAGATTGGGTCTTTTCTGTTAAAAGAACCCACTAGTTACATATGGGTTGTAAAGCAAACAAAATAACTAGATTTTGGGGGCTTTGGGACAACTGGGCTAACAATTTGGGTCCTCTGACTTCCTAGTATGCACAAAAGCCCAATGATTATGAAACAAGTGAGTTTTTGGAAAGATGGTTTATGTAAAAACCACGGGCTCGATACTATCCTCGGTAATTTCCCAAGTGTCATGCGGTTGGCGACCCTAGAAGCCCTTGAGGTGGAATGAGATCTACAGGGCTGTGTATCCCCTCTGTTGGGCTCAGGAGGGTGTCATGGTACTCCTTTAAGACCACTCACTTTATTTCTTTAAATGACAAAAAAAAAACAAGGTAGCACTACATAATTAGTCGAATGTACTCCAGTTGGGTAGACATTGTGTGCAAATTTGTGAACTCTTATTGGATAAATACACAAGTGAGATTCTATTCTGGTCCTTATGCTCATTTCACAGAAATCAAACCTCAACGGGAAGCCCTCACAAATATATAAAGAGCAGGTGCCTCAGTTGAAGCTCCACTTCCGTAAAGGACTAATCATCCTCACTTTTTGTGCTTCGCCAAGGCACAGCAAGTGTGTTTACTTTACAATTGCACATTGAAAAACGATCTGTAATCCTTGATGGTGGTGAATACATCATTGATTTATTGAAGCACAATCTCTTCTGTAGTGACTGTCCAAGACAAGTGGTGTCTTTCTTGTTATCTACTGTTCTGAGAGCAGAGTCCATGCTTTTACCTTTTAATTGCTGCTATGTATGCAAAAGGGCCAAATCAGCCACAAGCTCCATCCATTTGACTCTGCTCCTTCCATGTTAGTAGGATACAATGTCTTGTCACCATTTTCAATTCAGATGGACAGCTCAACTTACCAAAGTGACCCAAGAGTGTTTCCCGCTGATTTTGATGGTGCGTTTGGCCCCGCCCCTTCCATGGTATTATTATGCAGCGATGTTCCCACCATTTTCCAGGTTGACCGACAGCTCAACTTACCAAAGTGATCCAAGCTTAATTCCTGTCTATTTCAATGGTGTGTTCTTAATGCAGAGGAAAGAGGACATTTCCCCCAAACAAAGAAGCACTTACTCCATATAACTAAGAGGAAGTACCCTTGCTTGGTGGAAATTCAACTCTTGGTCTGTAGTCTTGTCTTCTCTTTACAAGGATTCCTTTTGTCACTGATTTCGGTATGAAGATGCTTGAGGAACAATCAAATTGCCAAAATTGCACATACAGAAGATCACTGGAGACATTACCTTGTGTTTTTTTACACACAGCTGTAGTGTAGAATATGCACTAGACATTCACCCAATGAGATAGCACACACTAATTAACCAGTAGAACATACTCCGGTTGGGTAGCTCCTTTATTAAAATGTTGGTCCCGGGGGAATGAGGACCCGGGACCTAATAAGGCTCAGGGAGTGGAGCCGCGTGCCCCCCTCACTTAATTTATTCCTTGGCCCCAGGGGATGGGGCCTATTGAGGGTTAGAGAGGTGGCTGCTCCCACCCCTTAAAATATATGTTTAGGCCCCAGGGGAAGGGGTTCCTGGGGCCCGAAGGCCAACTCCACCCTGCGCATACCAAAGGCTGTATGCGGACCGTGGTTGACAGCCTGTTGGGGTTAGGTCACAGAGCCTGGCTGCAATCCAAGGCCTGTGGACAAACCCTGCTGCGCAAGGTCGAAGGCTGTGCACAGCATGGGGTTGGCTGCCTGTGGGGATTTGGAAGCAGGGCCTGGCTGCAAGACTATTCCCACATTATGCACGAAGAAAGATTGTACATGGGGTGGGGTTGGCTGCCCCTCAATGGCTGCCTGCAAAGAATTAGACACAGTGCCAACCTCACACCGTGTTCGACACAAAGTGATGCTCAGCACTGGGTTGGCTAACTACAGGGCTGTTGGCTGCCTCTGGGTAGGTTGGCCACAGGGCTTGGCACCAGTCCTGGCTCCATTGCCAACTCACGGGGGCTGGCTTTTATGTTTGGTAATAAAATATTACTTTACATTAAAAACACTCTAGAAATTCTCTGAGAAAAACAAAAGGTTAAAGTAATGTGCTAGTTAGGGGTGACAAAAAGAGTTAGGTTTGCTTTTCCACAGAAAGTGTGTTTTTTGGTTTGCTAATTACTTGGGCCCCATTTCATAAATCTTCCCTAAACATTCCCCCAAAAAAGTTCATCCACCTCAGCTCGTTCCTGGAAGATTTCAAGGTGATCCATCAAGAGGGGGCTGAGAAAAAAAAGGGGTCCCAAAATGCAAAAGACTTCTTTAAGAGAGGCTACCGCAAAAACTGCTGAACGGAATGACACCAAATTTGTCAGGAAGATAGATCTTGGTCTGCAGAATGTGCTATATTGTGCTATATTGTGATGCACAATTCACAATTTCTTTCAGGGATGTAGGACAAAAGTTTGCACTCCAGACAGCGTCTCTTTTTTCAGAAGTCTTTATTGCAGCTCATCCAACACTGACAGGTTTTGTTCCGTTCTCAACCTTTCTCAAAACTGTACAAGGCCCACCACCCAGTGAATGTTTAAAAACAACCATCGTGGATATAGAAAACATACTCCAATCAATCTTCTTTCAGGAAAGAATCCATAAAGCACATCCATAAATTTATGGATGTAATCGATCATGTAATTTACATTTTTATTTGCTTTTTTTCTTTTCCTTTTTTCCTCTTTTATCATTTTTTTCGATTTTTTCACTGTATATGACACCAAACGCAACTTACTTAGTTAACATTTGGAGTGAATGGAGTAAAATTATTTAAAGTTGGGACAGTGCCCAAATTACAACACCTACAATGTTAACTTACAGAAAAACTGGTCCTTATTCTATTCCCTTTTCTCATGTGAACCTGCGCACAGGGTTCCTCTCATAAACATTTCTAAATTCATTCATGAATGTTTCATCTAACCATAGGTACCAATCTACATTTCCTGTTTCAAAATTCTCCTTTCTCTCTCATCAAAGAGTGAAATTATTCAGAACCTCACTATGGTGCAGATTCCGATCTGGCAAAATAAATTTGCGTACGACTCGTATCCATATATTTTCACGTACAAATCGTACAAGTACCGTACAAACTGCGAAGTACGATTCGTACGTGAAAAATACATACGAATTGCGTCGGGAAAAGGGTACGAGGGGGAGCCAGAAATTTTTACGTCCGAATAGCGTCGGGAAAAGTGTACGATAGGGAGCCGGACATTTTACGTGCAAATCATAAAATAGAAGTCCGAGCGCGCAAGTACGATCCGTACCGCCCGTCCGAATACACAACCGCATGTAAAAGGCCCCGTACGCGTAGCACACATGTACAAGGGTAAACTTGTGGGCGGATACGAGTCGTACAGCCCCCCTCCCCCGCAAATGTCAGCACCGTACCTCCATATGTCAACACCAAACCCCCCCTGTCCGCACTGTACCCCAGCCCCGTACCTGTACGTACTGTACCCCAGCCCTGTACCTGTACGCACCGTACCCCAGGCCCGTACCCCAGCCCTGTACCTGTACGCACCGTACACCAGGCCCGTACCCCAGTCCCACATCTGTACGCGCTGCACCCCAGGACCGTACCCCAGCCCTGTACCTGTACGCACCGCACTCCATGGCCGTACCCCAGCCCCGTACCTGTACGCACCGTACCCCAGGCCCATACCCCAGCCCCGTACCTGTACGCACCGCACCCCATGGCTGTACCCCAGCCCGTACCTGTACGCACTGCACCCCAGGCACGTACCCCAGCCCCGCACCTGTACACACTGTACCCCAGGCCCGTACCCCAGCCCCGCATCTGTACACGCCACACCCCAGGACCGTACCCCAGCCCTGTACCTGTACGCACCGCACCCCATGGCCGTACCCCAGCCCCGTACCTGTACGCACCGTACCCCAGGCCCGTACCCCAGCCCCGTACCTGTACGCACCGCACCCCATGGCCGTACCCCAGCCCCGTACCTGTATGCCCCGCACCCCAGGCACGTACCCCAGCCCCGCACCTGTATGCGCCGCACCACAACACAACACCATACCCCAGCACCCTCACCCAGCAACCAGGACACTGTAAAACAGCACAAGGAGGGTCAATTCGACTCGCACAACACCACAAAACACGTCTACATGACAAAATACATCTCAATGACTGACCTGGGACATCCAAACAGAGGCCCAAAATCACAACCACCTCTTATAACACACCCACCAAAATTTCAAACCCAGCCACACCCACAAATGGACCAATAAAAGGGCCCACACACACAACCCATGAGCCTTTGCAACGGACCCACTGCTGCCAGACCACACAGACAAACAACTGCACCTTACTCACACCTTAACTTACACACCTTCACACAACCTCCTTCACACACACCCCCTCTTCACATTCACACACACACCGTCACATTCACACCCACACACCCACAACCATCCACACCCACACCATGCCCACAGACAAGAATCCAAAGTTCACAAGGGCGGAGCTGGACCTCCTTGTCAACGAAGTCATCAGAGTCGAGCCACAGCTGTTTGGAACATTGGTCAGACAGACCAGCATAGCCCAAAAAACTAGCCTGTGGCAGAGGATCGTCGATAAGGTGAATGCTGTTGCACCCATCCGAAGGACCAGGCATGAATGCCAAGCCAGGTGGTACGATCTGCGCAGGGCAGTCAAGAGGAAAATGAACGAGGAATACGCCCAGAGTAACATCACTGGAGGTGGGCTGCCCCGCAGACCCGTACATTACCATGCCTGGGAGGAGAAGGTGATGGCCATGCTTCCGCCAGTGGGAGTACACGGAGTCGAAGGAGTCGCAGAGCCTGGTGAGTACACAAACAACTCACGTAACATGGGGGAATGGCATCCACACCACAAATACACCAAAGGCACGCAACTTCCCCCAAGCCCTCACCGCACACAACCACACTCAAAAACCACGCTCATGCCACTAACGTCTCCATGCCCCATTCATAAATAAAGGCAATGCCATGTTCCAGGCCACACCAACCACAAACCCAAGACTGGATGTCCGGGATGCTGGGAGGGTGGGGCTCACACAACACATTGTGCAACTCCGAAGCAGACACCAATGCCCTCAGCCCATATGGCCTAGGTACATACCCATGCACCATGCCCAATGCACAGGGACTGGCAAAGTACTGACAAGGTAGCTGACACTTGGCCCTGCTGTATGCAGCACAAGGCCCTCCTGTGACCACTGTACACTCAAACACCAACTCCACAAGCTCAGATATCTAGCACAGGAACTCACACTCACTGACATGCCAGCATGCACCATGAGGGGACAGACACATCACCTGGGAGACCCAATGACAAATCACGCTACATCCAACAGCAGGCCCGGTCACAAACCCCCCCTTACACAAGCACACACCCCCGGGGCTGGCAACGGATTTACCCACACTCACAATGGACATGTGACACAACAAGACCAATCCATAGCCAAATAAGCATCCTAGCCAAAATTCAACAGGTCAAACACTCAGGAGAACATATCAATCTGTCCCCCGCAACATACCCATCCCCAAGTGGACATTGAGAGGAATGCTAGGTACATCCAACTACCTGGAGGAACTGTGACAACTTGAGTATGTATGAAACATGGATGTGGCATGAAACAACATTAACATTGTCTCCCTCTCACACACAGGGCAACGTCATGGACCTCCCCCCAACAATGGGGGGGGACAATCACAGTCACAGGCTCAGCATGAAGATGATCCCACCGGCAGCGACGACTCTCACCACTCCGTGGATGACCCCGACCAACCTGGCCCCTCTGGTGCCCAAGCCCCTGCAGCACCTGCGTCCGGTACATCTGTTCCTGCCACATCCCAGGAGACACCCAGGAGCCCTGCTCGCACTGAACAACACAGCCAGTCTGACCAGGAGGGACAAGGTTCTCCGGGCACCCAGGAGGAGGCAGACAACCCCGCAAATGCCATCCCTCAGGGGTCCCGTAGACCCGATGTGCCCACAACGGCAGGCCAGGCTCGTGTGGGCAGGGGTGGGGGGAGTGGAGGCAGGTGGAGGTGCGAACCTGACCAGCCAGCTGAGGGAACCGGTATGTCACACATACGCCACATCCTGGACACATACCGGCATGACACACCAGGGGCATCAGCCAGGTAGTGGCGAGCCTCACAGAGATGAAGGGGACCCTCGATGAGATGAAGAACCTGCAGGTCGAGCAACATGCCAGTCAACAACGAAACCAAGGATGGATGGAGGCTGAGCTCCTGGCGGTGCAAACGGACATGAACCGTTCACTCCATCGGATCGTCAACAACATGGGCAACCCTCCCTGTGCCACCAGGCGAAGACCACCACCAGCCACAGGGAGGGAGGAGGATGAGGATTCTCGTGTACACACTGGTCGTACATGTATGTGTACTACCGTAGTACACGTACATGTACACACTGGTCGTATCCCTATAGTAGTGTTGGCGTAGGTGTACGCCATAGTGATACGGCCCGTACACGCGCGTGTACGGGCCGTATCACTATAGTAGTGGTGCCCTAGGGGTACGTGTGAAACGCACCGTACCTGTGTGGGGATTTTAAAATTAAAATGGGGACACATAAGGGACAAGTATTAGGGCCTCAATGCATGCTGGTTGTCATGGATACCGAATTCCAAGATCAAAATTTTCCATCATGTGGGCTGGAAAGAGCAGTTGGCCACATTATACATTGTTGCAACGTGGTTGTTGACTTGACATGCTGCAGCAAATTTGAAAGATGCTAATGCTGTCACTGGTGTATGTTTAAAGGGATTGGAGGAAACGTAGGATGCAAATGAGTCTGACCAATCACTCTGTACTCCTGTAAATGAAATAGGCCAGCAAGGCAGATATAAGTCAGCCAGAACCCATGAGAGGGCACTTGCCTGCACAACAAGTCATTGGACACCACTGCTGCTGTCATTGCTTCCTCTGTCAACATGTCCAGGTCTGTGGAGAGGGCCCAGCCATTCACCCAGGAGGAGAATGAGGCGTTGCTGGACGTCATCCTCCCACAGTACCCCAGCCTGTATGGGAGACCAGGGGAGCAGGTGAGTGCTGACTCCACTAGCTTTGACTGTGCCCCTTTTTTGTGACTGTCACTTCTGGCTATGTGTCCAGGTGTGACAGACATGCAATGTTGTTTAGAGTACGTCCCGGGGGGGGGAATGCCTTATGTCTCCCATGCAGAGCATGATGTAGTTCATGTCTGCACTCCTCACTTGCATTGTGCTTACTGTGACAATCACTGCATGGTGCATGGCACATTCAGCCTGGCAAATCCTTGGTGGCTTTTTTTCCTATTGTACTGAGGTGATTCAGTGGTCCCCCCGGTGTGACAGGTGACTGTACCCACAGATGTGTGTGAGTTGAGTGGAGCTGTGGTGAGAGTGTCCAAATGATGTGTACGCCCCTGGACATTGATGTGTGTGAATGTTCCTTGTCATGTGGGTGAGTGTCTATGTGGAGTGTTGCACCACAGCTGCATGGAGGAGGCATATGCTCTACCCATATGATGTGAGAAGGAAGCCGTGCTGTGTGTCTGACTTGCAGGGCTAGCCGCACGCCTGTGACACCCCCCAGGAAAGTGGCACATGTGCAGAGTGATGTTTGTATCCGCTGTTGCCAATGGCAGGTGAAAGATCTGTGCCTGTGTGTGTCTGTGTACTCTGCTGAGGTTGCGTCAGTGGCCTGGGGCATGTGACTGCTTGGAGGTGCTGTCCATCAGCCTTGTGTTGCTTGTGATGCACAGTGTGTGCCATGATCAGGGAGTGTGTCGAACCCCTCATGCCACCTGTGTACTTTCAATGCCATGTAGTGCATTGGCGCTTACGCAGAGGCGAATGTCCCTATGACAAAGGTGCTATTAGTTGGCAGCATACTATGCCCTGTTCAACAAATCAATGATGTTAAAATGTGTGTCTCTGTGACATGGAGCAGGTGTAGTGATGTAGTCTCACTTTGCCATCCTCACAGGTAACCGCCTACGAGAAGGGGAGAATTTGGAAGAGGGCCGTCAGGGCCGTGAATACGGTGGAGGGTCACAGTCGGCGCCTGCCCCAAGTGAGGAAACGCTGGCAGGACATCCGGTGCTGGACCAGGAGGATCGCCCGGGTCCTGCTGAGGGACTCACCACCACGCCCCCACGGCGGGCGCCGGCGCCTGACCCACCAAATGAAGCGTGTCCTGGCGGTGGTCTTCCCTGAGATGGATAGGCGGTTACAGGAGAGACAGCAGCAGGAAGGGGGTAGGTACATGTGTGTTTGTTGTGTGTCACCAGCTTTTGGAAGTGCTCATTCGCCTGGATACAGTGCCAGGGTTTATATGTGCAGTGCATATCCTGTTCCCCCAAGTCAACCAGTGCTGTTCTTCCTCCCTTCCCCTCCTTGACATGTGTTCCCTGGTCTGTGTGTAATCACTATTGCACATGGTGGTCTGTGACATGTGTTGGTACCTTGCCTGTGTCCTGTCCTGTTCACTCATTTGGGGGTCCATAATTGTTGGCACTGTCCTGAGTCTCAACATAGGATTGTGAGGTTTCAAATAAATAGACTTGCAGCATGCATGACCGATGTATTGGCCTCAGACATTATGTGCATGAGTGGGAGATATGCATAGTGCCGGGACGGTTGCTCCTGTTACAGTCAGATCATTCCAGGACCATGGAGCAGTGTGCCCACTCCAGTCCCCTGAGACACCTTTTCCTAGGAATCATGTGTGGCATCAAACACTGTGCCCATTCACTGTGTGTTCAGCATAGGTTGGCCTCTGTGGCATTGTTCCATGGCCTCATTTGTATTTATGTAAAGTGTGCTACATGTCTCCACTGTCCATGCTGACCACATTAGGCTTGTGCATCCTCACACTGGGCAGTGCCTGTGTGTCTATGTACAACTATCTGTTGATGGTTGTTTGTCACAAATATGTGTGGTCAGCCTCACGAGGTGATGTTGAGTACATATAGGAGTTCTTGATGCACATTTTGTTAATCCCAGATTAAGAGGTGTAAGTACTTGCTCTGTCTCAATCACATTGTCTCAGGTAGGGGGGGTTTGTGCAGGCAAGGCCTACATGTCCAAACCTTATGTCTCCTTGCCAGGTCTGACCTGTGTGTGATATTTGTCTGGACAGACACTCTACGTGCAGTGACCCAGGCATGTTGTGCAGGGGGTAATGTATGTGCTTTGCAGCAAGTGTCAAAAGTTAAAAGACATGTTTCCTGCTCATCCATTTTATGCACCGGTGTGTGCTCCAGATGCTACGTAGTTTGGTATGTGTGTGCTGACATCTGTGTGGACATTCTTGGTTCCCATGAGGGTGTCTCCTCAGTGCAGGTGCTCCTTATTCCAACACAATTGCAGGGCCATTAGCTAATGCATTGTCCTGTGTCTGGACATTTGTGCCACTCCACATGACAGGTAGTGGGTCAGATGTGTTGCCAACTGTGTCATCATGGTACGGATGGCCATGTGACAGGTGGCATGATTCAAGTTGTTAGTCAAGATGTCTTGTACCTTGGCACTGACTACGCTTGTCAACATGTCCCAATAGTTTATATTGTTGACTTTGATATTTTGTTGTGAAGGACAATAATGTGCCTGCATGACAGATGTCTCCCAAGGAAGTGCACAAGAAACCACCTTTACACTTTTAGGGGACACGCTGGCACATTTAAAACAAAGGTACAGTTCTGTAATGAAATTGATTAGAGATTATCCATATACATGTTCCCACAGTGTGGTTGCATTTGGGTTGGTCCTCGGTTATTGCTGATACCTATTTACGGGTGTCAAGTCATCCAGACCACCGTGGTGCCATGTATATGTACTTCCTGATACCACATTTCTTCTTAACAGTGGCTTATTTGCATTAGGCTGGCAGCTCATACAATGACTGTGTAAAAGTAGCTTTGTGTGCACCTCCTTGTGTGACTTCTGTTATCCAGGCACATGTGTGTTCTGTTCCAAAAGTGGCACATTCACACATTCCAAACATGTCGATTGTGTAAAGTGTTGTGATTCCCAAGGGATCACAATGTATTTCTTTAGGATTTACAAAGTACTCACAGGTCTCTGAGTGTGGGGACACCTTCAGCATTGGCGTCTGTTATTTGGCCTTGGGTGCATCAATACTGTTTCTTTCACAGTGAACAAGAGGTGGCATGCCTTCATAGTCTGGCTGTGCTCCACTGTTCACAGACACTAGCTTCTCTGTATAATTGGATATCGAGTTATTTGCAGTTGTGTCCTGATGTTCATTTTATCAGGTGGCATGGTGGGTGAACCAACTGGGGAGTGCATGGCTTACATATGTGCGGAGTATTCTAAATGTTACTCATGATGCATTTCCTTATATGCACTGTGACCTATTTTGTTTCGACTCATGTGTCAGATGTACACAGGTGACTGATTATTTCATGTCTCTTCACCTTGCACACAGCATCATCGGGGGACACCGAGGGAGACACCTGCACGGACCAGGAGGAGGGATCGAGCACCGGTGCCACCACTGCTGGGGAGTCAGCAGAATCAAGTGGCACGGAGGGCGAGGGGAGTCAGGCGGAGGACCTGTCTAGTACCAACACCGACTACGACGCTGACGGGTCCGAGGCTGAGCTCCCTGAGGGGGCGGAGGCTGCTCCAACAGCTGGCAGCAGCACTACAACTGTCAACACCCCCTCCATTCCCATCACCGCCCTCCCACTTGCTCGGGTCCCTTCTGTCCGTGTAGGGCAACAACGTGACTCCTTCGTGCCAGGCACCGCACCCCCTGCTGCCCTCACTGCCGAGTCTGTGGACATTCAGCGGCAGTTGCAGGTTGGGCAGACATCGATCCTGACTGTCCTCCATGGCCACACCAGGCTGCTGACACAGATGGTGTCGTACATGGAGGGCATGTCATCAGCGATGTCTGACCAACGGATGTTGCTGAGGTCCATGGACTCGTCACTGACGGCAGCAGTGAGTCTCCTGCAGCGCTTTGTCCCCCTACCCCTGCACCATCCACACTTCCCACTCCCATGCCTGTCCCAAGCACACCCAGACATTCCCAGCCACGCACCCCACCAGACACAGGCAGCACACCAACAGGGAAGGGCTAGCGCACACCTCCTGTCACCCACACTCAGGGGGAAGAAGGCACACCCACTGGGTCTAGGTCACACAGGCAGACATGCAGCCACAGTCCAAGTCCGCATGCCTCACTCCCCAGTCCCTCCAATGTCACTCCCCTCGGCTCCCCTGCCCCACAGTCTGAGAAGGAGACATACTTGGCTGTGCTGGGCCTCAGCCCCACTGGTTCACCATCACGCAAACGGGCAAGGCACACCACGGGTAAGGGAGTTGAGTCCCCCCCTGTCCACCACCTCCCCCAGTAGCGCTGCAACCCATCCCTCTGACCCCCCCCTCCTTGGGGCTTGAGGCCTGTGGTTCCTTCGGGTGCAGGGGAGACGCTGGCCGAGCTTGCAGACATGTGCAGCGCCATGCTAACCGCCACCTTTGGCGCTGACCCACCCCCTGTGGTGGAGTCGTCCGCCCCTGCACCCACAACACCTACTCTTCCCCCTCCTGTCCCTGCGGTGCCTGGTCCTTCTCCACATGATGCCCCCCCCCAGTCGATAAACCAGAGGTTTAGTATGTGCAGGCAAGCTCGGGGAGACGCGTGGACATGTGTCCCCCCCCAGGACTTTGCATCTGGACTGGCCTATGGCCTTTGCAAATAGTTTCCTTTTATACCTTTTAATTTAATGCTGAATAAAGCATTTTGTTTTTCCTTTGACCAGGATTGGTTTTCAGGTATTGATGTTGGTGCTGATGCTCCATGAGTTGGGGTGGTGATCATGTGTTAGGTGTCTGGGAAATGTTGCAGTGTGCTGCTCATGAGGTGGACCCTGGTATCTGCGTGCCATCACAAGGTATCAGAAAATAATATTTGGTCGTGTATGCTCTTTGTAGTTGGAGACATTGTCCCAAGGAGTGTTCCTTCCTCTGTGGCACCTGACATCTTCCCTGCAGGGAGTTGCACAATTGTTGTGCTGAACCTGTGTCTACATTTCCTTTGTGGGTGAAGGATCCCTTCAACTATGGCCATGCCTGCTCATCAATGTCTCCGGCTGCATCGTCTGTGCCATCCTTGGTAGTCACTGTACTTGTGTATGGAGTATGTTGCCAGGCCTTCATGTAGCAATTGTCCCTTTTTCGCACTATGCATGTGTGTACTCCCAGCCTGGCACACATATGGTACTTGTTCAGCAGGGTATTTGTTCGCATGACTCACAATTGTGGGCATTGTATCTGTGGGAAGTCCTCCCTATTCCTTCCATGGGAGACAACAACTTGGTGGCTGTCCCAGCACCTGTACATTCCTATCAGTCCTGGAATGTGCATGACAGTGTGTGTTCCCTTTGTCTCTCTTAGTTTAGTAGGCTTTAACGTGACTATACAGTCTAGTGACATGATCTCAGTGTGTGTATTGTGCTGCATCCGCCAGGGGTGGGTATGCATGTGTAATTTGTCCTCACACCCACATGTGGTGTGTCATGCAGTGGGGGGAAGACATCCATCCTCATGGGAGTGGGACACTGCTGTCAGTGATGTGTTGTTATGGCACTCTCAACATAGTCGCACAGTGGGGATGCGTTCATACACCCATGGAGTTGTGGTCATCTGAGGATGATGTACACACCCCCATGTCTCTGTCCACTGCTGGGAGTGATATGCACCCACCACTCATATGTCTGGGCACTGCTGGGAGTGATATGCACCCACCACTCATATGTCTGGACACTGCTGGGAGTTCTCTGCACCCACCCCTCATATGTCTGGACACTGCTGGGAGCTCTCTGCACCCACCACTCATATGTCTGGGCACTGCTGGGAGTGATATGCACCCACCCCTCATATGTCTGGACACTGCTGGGAGTGATATGCACACACCCCTCATATGTCTGGACACTGCTGGGAGTCCTCTGCACCCATCCCTCATATGTCTGGGCACTGCTGGGAGTGATATGCACCCACCACTCATATGTCTGGGCACTGCTGGGAGTGATATGCACCCACCACTCATATGTCTGGACACTGCTGGGAGTTCTCTGCACCCACCACTCATATGTCTGGACACTGCTGGGAGTTCTCTGCACCCACCCCTCATATGTCTGGACACTGCTGGGAGTTCTCTGCACCCACCCCTCATATGTCTGGACACTGCTGGTAGTCCTCTGCACCCACCCCTCATATGTCTGGGCACTGCTGGGAGTGATATGCACCCACCCCTCATATGTCTGGACACTGCTGGGAGTCCTCTGCACCAACCCCTCATATGTCTGGGCACTACTGGTAGTGATATGCACCCACCCCTCATATGTCTGGGCACTGCTGGGAGTGATATGCACCCACCCCTCATATGTCTGGACACTGCTGGGAGTCCTCTGCAGCCACCCACCCTCTTGGTGCAGTACACTGCTGTCCTGGCCATACACCCTCCCCAATTTGCTGCTAATATGCTGCACCAGGCCGTAGTCCGACATTTGTGCCGTGTGTATGCCTTGTATCCATAATGTACTGGTGCCGTAGGGGTACGGGTGAGACGGACCGTACCCCTGCATTCATAGGGTGTGTACGGTCCGTACCACGGTGCCCCTACATCACCACGACAGTGGTGGTACGGACCGTACCCACGCTCTGGGGGGCGTGGGTACGATCCGTGCCACGCGTACCCCTATGTCACCACTCCAATGGTGGTACGGACCGTACCCACGCTCTGGGGGGGCGTGGGTATGGTCCGTACCACCATTGTAGTGGTGACATAGGGGTACACGTGGTATGGACCGTACCCACGCTCTGAGGGCATGGGTACGGGCCGTACCACGCGTACCCCTACCTCACCACTCCAATGGTGGTACCGACCATACCCACGCTCTGGGGGGCGTGGGTACGGTCTGTACCACCATTGGAGTGGTGACGCAGGGGTACGCTTGGCACGGACCGTACCCACGCCCCCCAGAGTGTGGTTATGGTCCGTACCACCATTGTAGTGGTGACGTAGGGGTACGCGTGGTACGGACCGTACCCACGCTCTGAGGGCATGGGTACGGGCCGAACCACACGTACCCCTACCTCACCACTCCAATGGTGGTACGAACCATACCCACGCTCTGGGGGGCGTGGGTACGGTCCATGCCACGCGTACCCCTACATCACCATCAGAATACGCTCCATACGACCATTCGTACCCGGGTTTTACAGGATCGGAATCGGCACCTATATGTGCAATTAGCAATAATATAGCAGCAAAAAGTTAATAAAAAGTAGTATTATATAAGGGTTTTGCACTAAATCCCAATGAAAATGGAAATCATTATTCAATCTAATATACTATATTTACTATAAATATTATTGTGAACAAACCACTCTCAAGTGTGCAGAAATGCAAAATGTAAACACATTCTTGAACCATATCAAAATATTGTATAAAATGCATATTTAAATAACTTAATGCATATAAATAACCCATCTTTGTCAATTACACAGGCACATATTAAGAGTTCATATAAATCATTAAGATAGACCTGGGCCTACAATTCATATATTCAACATTCATCAAATGCCTATTTATTTCCTCTGAGATTCCTTCAAATGAAAAATCCAGGTCATATTAGCACAGCAGAAAGGGAGCAGTTGATTAAAGACAGTTACCCCACATGGACCTCCATTTCCTAATCTCTATTCAATCCTGCAGGGAATTTTGTATGTATTCCAGAATATATCTGGATCATAAAGGACTCAATTTCATCACTCTATTCCCGCCTCTCTGATTGGGGGAGCTCTGTCTACTGCAAAATAGTTTAGTCTTCCAGGGTCACTATCATGTCTCTCTTAGACTCGTTGATTCTCTAATGTATGTTTCTTAAGGGAAAAGATGGCACTACCTACATACATAAGAGGGCACAGGCCGACTACCAGATATACACAGTGATCAGTGTTGCAGTTATAAAAGCCAATAAACCTTCTCTGTTGACCATCAGAAGAAGTGTATTCGGATGTATTTGTATCCTTCTTACATGCCTTGCAATGATTAAACATGAAAAACCAGTTTGCTTTAGACAGCCTTGCGTCTTGCTTACGGATGCTGGTGAAATAGCTAAGAGTTAGTTAATCAACTAGGGTCCTTCCTTTCCTATAGGGTATAGGCTGTGCCCTTGGTAACTCATCTCCTATTACTGTGTCACCTTTGACTATCCGCCAATGTCTTCTAATCACTTGGCTCACTTTCTGTGAAGTAGATTAAAGCATGTAATCAACCGAGTTACAGACTTTTCCTTTACTGGTATGACATTTGGATGCAACAGCTGATTCCTGGTAATTCTTAGATTTCTTTGTAGCCGGATTTACTGTTTTAGAACTATATCCTCTTTTTAAAAATCTCACCTTCATCTGCACCAATTGTTTATTATACTCTTCTTCCTGGCTGCATATTCTTTTTAATCTGAGAGATCCCCTGTATGGAATACTTTCTTTAAGACTTTTTGGATGTTGACTTTCAAAGTGCAATGTGCTTTTTCCAGCTGTATCTTTACGGTATACTGATGTATGAATTTTACAATCACAAATCTTTAATGCTATGTCTAAGAGTGTTATTTCACTGGAGTTCATGGATGCAGTAAATTTCAAGTTAAAAGGTTTATTGTTGAGCTTTTATACATATTCACATGCTTTTTCCCATGTTCCATTCCATAATAAAAACAAAATGTATTGAGCCCAGATTAAAATGTTCAGTACAAATTCATAGTTGTTATCGGGTCTGCCCATTTTGGTACCGATCTTCTGTCGATACAGGACTCCATCATGTAAAAATATGTTCTCTTTAAGACAGATTTGTATCTTCTTGATAAGCATCCTGTTATTTTCCAGGGAACATGCTGTTCTGGTTTTCAAAAAATATTCACAAGCATGTGTTCCAAATGTATGATCAAAACACATATAAAATACAGTCACATCCAATGTAATAATCAGATAATTGTCTGACCAAACCAAATTATTACCACTGTCCTTATAGTATGCTGGAAAGGTTTTCACATAGAAGAATAAAAAGGTATCAATATATATGGCAGTGTTCTCTAGAAAACTCTCTTTGGAGGAAACAATAGGTCTCCCTGGGGGATTGATCAGGCTTTTTTGAACTTTAGGTAAAATATAAAATGACGGTATTCTGGTATGTTCTGATCTTGAGAAATTATACTCATCTTGATCAAAAATTTACTTTTCCATCCATTGTTTTAGGTAGGACTGTGTGGGTGTCAAATGCAGAGCCAGCCTAAAAACGCATATAAAAAAAATAGTGCTTATAGCTAGCTGTGCTATCTCCTCAATCCCTATGTTTTTTGCCCTTCACAGTCACTGGCCCTTGGCCCACCCACACAAGTGAGGTATCATTTTACTCTGGAGACCAAGGGGAACACTAGGTGGTAGGTAATTTGTGCCAGCATGGTAATCCCAGACAGAAATGAGAAGAAAATTGTACTTTTTAACTAAATTTGAGGTTTGCAGGGAATTCTGGGTAAGAAAACGTGAGGGATCCACACAAGCCACAACTCCCTGGACTCCCCTGGGTGTCTAGCTTTCAGAAATGTCTGGGATTGGTAGGTTTCCCTAGATGGCCGCCGAACCCGGTACCTAAAACGCAGTTGCCCCCTTGCAAAACCAGAGTTACAAAACAATGGGGGAACCCGAACATCCACCGGACCTGGGTAAGACACAGGACAAAATAATAATAATTATCACAGTGGAAATCTGTATTAACATGAAATCAAATCATCACCTTGATAAATCAGTTAATTTGATGTATTCATATTCATGATATACTTGTGTTCGTATTCAATGCCAGCACAAATATCTGTACATTTCTAAAATGGTGCTCCAAGAAAGGGAAGGAAAAAGTGCTCAAAAAGGTGTGCGCTTGTGAGGGTTATAGTAGAGGAAAGGTGATGTGCCATATATACATCAAAGACTGACAGTGACCTATCCAGCCACTTTGAAGGCTAAATATGCAAAGAACATAGTATTCTCATGCCACAGTAAATCAATGCAGTGCTTAATTTATGATAGGATACATGCTGGGGTCAAAAGATTAGCTCAGAAGCCAACGGTTTGCTCTATCAAATGTCAGGGTTACTGAATACCAAGGCTGTGTAGTCATTGTCCCAGCTCATGCCTACTTCATCCATGACCATACAATCCCTGCCCATTTATCACACTCTTTCAAGTTCTTGCTCATTCTTGCCTTCTTTAATTGTAATATTATTCCTGTCTTTCTCGTCCTCCTTTTCCCATTTTTGTTTTTTTTCTCTCTTGCGCTAGGTAAAAGTCTGATGAGGAAAAATACGTGACAGTCCCCAAAAATGAGTGTGGGTGGGTCCCACCTTCAGCCAATGGCACAATTAACCACTGGTCTACCCAGAGAGTCATGGTGGCAAAGCCAAGGTCCAGTTTCTGTTATGTCGTTGTATTTTTGGGTCCTGGTTAGTAAGGATCCTCAGTCTCCTCTTCTTTTTTGCAAAAGCTGTGGCCTTTGGACTACATACTCTGGACAGCTTAGTTGGCATTCATCGTTAGCAGTGAGATCTGAGCCTGGAGCTTGGAGAACACTCTACCATAGTATAACGGTTCTGACTATAATGTATCCTACAGTAGAATTGGATCAGATTATGGCAATTTAAAACATTGATTTGACAACTATGAGTCCTAAAGCAAACAGTGTAAAATGAGGGGTAGATTTACAAGATTGCCACGCAGTGCATCACAGCAATACACCTTGCTGGGCTGCACTGTGTGACAGGGAAAGGACATGGATGTGCCGTATTTAACTCAATTCAAAATCAAAAAACAGATGATGGGCAGAATGCTGAACAATGCAAACATTCACCCCCATACACAAATCTGGGTTTAATCCATTGGTTTTTTGCTCACCACGCCGCTCCAATTCGGACCCAAACATATGCAAATCAGTCTTGACCCTGCTCCTCAGGGGAACAATCCAGCCCAAACTGCCAAGCCTGGGCCTTCCTAGACCGGAAAAAAGCATCCTGGAACCAGTTTTTGGTATCACCCCTCATCAGCCAGGCTAGCTTGGATCTAGTGGCCCAATGAGCACAGGTCTCACATCTGGGCATACCCTTCCCACTTAGGGCGACAAAAGCAAAATGTGCAGATGATGGACGGAATGCTGAACAATGCAACATTCACTCCCAGTCAAGATATCTAGGTTACATTTATTGTTTTTTTGCTCACTATGCCACCCAGTTTTTGACCCAGCTATATGCAAATCAGTCTTGGCCCTGCTCCTCATGGGAACAGTCCAGTCCAAACTGACAAGTCAGGTTCTCCCTGGACCAGAAACAAGTATCCTGGGACCAGTTTGGGGTATTACCCCTCATCAGTCAGGCTAGCTTGAATCCAGTGGTGCAGTGAGCACGGGACCCACGTCTGGGCATAACCTTTCCACTTAGGGCAACATAAGCAAAAAGAAAAGATGTTGGACGGAATGCTGAACAATGGAAACATTCACCCCAGTCACATATCTGGGTTTAATTCATAATTGATTGCTCACCACACCACCTCAATTTGGACCCAGCCATATACAAATCAGTCTTGACCCTGCTCCTCATGGGAACAGTCCAGCCCAAACTGCCAAGTCAATACGGAGCAATCCTTCCTTTTCCTGTGTGCTGGCACCATTTCGGCTGCCTATCGCCAATGCATGGCATCCTTTCACCATGGTGCAAGGGAGCCTGTGTTGCATGCAGGATTGTTTTTGTGCAGTAAGGTGCACCTTCCTGCATGAAAAAAACCCTGAGAGGCAAATTCTTCTTTCTATGTGTACTGCATTCTAAGTAACGAGGAGAAATAAAGATATTTCTCTTCATTACGCTGCTCCTGAAAGGAGTATCTTTTTGGCGCACTTCCAGGTTTACCAGTTCTGGTAAATGGGTGGATGCATCAAAAACTATGAGAGATGCATGAGAACACCTACACAACCCCCATGGAATGCTTCCTTAGTGCAGAGTAAGACAAAGCAGTGATTTGCGCCATGTTGTTCTACTCCCTATTTTTGGAGTCACTCATGTCCACGCAAAGTAGCCTGCGTAGCTTCATGAACTGCATTTGTGGTTTGCGTCACTCTTGTACCAAGTTGCGTGGCTTACAGGCTTACAAATATGCCCCTGTGTCTCTTTTAGTTCGAAAGAACCTCGCCTGCTTTTTACATTTTTTGTTGAGGGACCCATCTGTGAACATGGGAAAAGGATTTCCCTGAGAATGATGCAATACCTACGGCTTAGCACCTCAAAACAGGAGACAACATCTACAACCACCTGCTCCTCATATTAAACATTTTAAATAATCCCCCATTAGGCACATTTGTTCTAAATTGAAAAGTTAGTTCTGTTGTGTGGTAATACTTACATGAATATTGATTCTATACAATGTAACCACTGATGAGTGTTTTAAACCAACTCGATTTCTTAAATCATAAACAAGAAAATAAATTTTAAAAAAGTAAAAATTACCTTCCCCGCTTAAAAATTTCTCCATGAAGTGCTCAAAATGTGTTGATTGTGTCTGTGATGGCATCATCTTTTCAAAATGGTAAAAGGAAGTTAAAACATCTTTAGGGTTTCGGGTTATGTAGATAACCTGCAACAACACACATCAAAGAGTAATGCAAATAGCTGTTCTTTACAGCAACTGTAAATTATTACCATACAACTGTTTTCCCCTTCCAACTTTAACATGTGCATTTGATATGTCAGTTCATTTCCTTTGGCTGTGAAACAATTTGGAGTTGGAAAGCCATAATGAAACAGTCAACAATATATTTCCCTTGTACTATCTTGAGGGAAAAGTAGGGTTTGAAATACATTTGAGGATCTCAACGTTTTAAATAGCAACAATACCATGGATACGTAGTGTGTGCAAAGGCCTGATATGCAAAGAGATATGCTGAAGGTACCTGATACATTCAATATTTATGTATCTGAGTTGGGTATAAATATTTTGTTGATGGCTGTGAAAGTTCAATTGACAGTCCATGCTTACAGTTGTATAGCAAAAAATGCACAAAACGCATTAAATATGAGAGAATGAGCGCATAGTCAGACAGTTTCTAAATGTCCTAAACCATGTATACTGCATTTTTCAATTAGAGTTTATTGGAAAGGACATGTTCCTTCTTGAAAAAATCAATTCATAGATTTGAGTCCTGAGTACTGCACTAAGACTTTCATTTAAAAAGGTTATTTTCATTAACAAAAAAGGGAATTTAGAAGTGTTGGAAATTGGGTTACTGGTTGAATGGTGTATGAGCACTGGTCAAGCAGCACCCATAATCCTAATCAAGGTAAGAGGCAGGCAAACCCTAAATTAATCTGTGCTCACCATTGGCAGCTCGGCGCAGAGTAGTCAGGCTTAACTGTGAGGCAACGTGTAAAGTATATGTGCAACACTTCAAATAGTAAAACAGTGAAAAGACCACACAAAAACATCCCACACCAAGTTAGAAAACTAGATCTGATGTTACTAAATAAAACAGGACCTAAAAAAACGAAACTCCAATTAGTAGAACTGGCGACATTGATTTTTAAAGTTTATAGTGGAAAAGAGTGCCAAAAAGCATAAAGCGCTATTGGAGATATCTGGTTGCGCTGGACCGGGACACAGTCACAATTTCAGGCCAACTGTGATGGAGCGTGGGCTTGCTAAAGGGACAAAGTTAGGACCGCAGAACAGAATACTTTAAATCCTGGTTGTGAAGTGTTGCATGGATCTACTTTGAAGGTGCTCCTAGCAGCCTAGGTGATGCATCGGTTCCAAAATTGGGCGAGGCTGCGGTGCAAGGTTTTAATGCATCGACGTTAAGGATCCTGTCGGTGGGGCTCACGATGCAAACTCCAAGGTTGAGGATGTGAGGTGAAGCTGAACCATGCATTGGTTCCGATGAGTGGTGAAGCTGTGATGTGGAGTTTCAGCAGCGTCTTCGAGGCTACCGTCGACAGAGGAAGCAAGAAGCTGGTGCTGGAAAAGGTGTTGCACAGTGGTGGTTCTGAAGGTGATGCTTCAATCCCAAGATGCGGGAGGTGGCGGCGATGCAAGTCTTTTGTGATGGGTGCAATCCATGCAGCAGCGACAATGTGTTGGTTCTTCTCGGGAAGAGCTGCCTAGCCAAGGAGATGCATAGGTTTTGTTTGGGGATGCATTGCTCAGAAAAGAAGATACATTGGTTCTGCTGGCAAACACCTTAGGCCCACTTCCAAGGATCCAGAACTTGGGTGACACCAATTGGCAGGGTAGACTAATAGATGAGCAGAGGTCCTTCCTTCCCTGGTTCCAGACTCATGGCAGGGGGTTATGCAGCCCTTTGTGTGTGGACAGGACACAGCCTATTCAGGTGTAAGTGAGGCTGTGCCCAGCTCTTCCCTCTCATCCTGCCAGAGATAGCCCAATGAGGCACACCTAAGCTCCCAATGTGTGTGGCTGTCTGAGAGGAATACACAAGGCCCATCTGCCAACTCCACCCAGTCTTGATGATCAGAGACAGACTACAGGCACCAAATAGCGAAAGCAAGAAAATGGCAACCTTAAAAAAGTGGCATTTCCAGAACTGTGATTTAAATGTGACTTCACCATAAGTTATGATTTTAAATTAGGATTCCAGAGACATCCAATTTAAATCAATTATATCTTCCCATTTGGAAATTACACTTATAAAAGTTAATAATGTAATCCCAATGTTATCATATGGTAGATATAGGCCTTGCAGTAGTGCAAAGCAAATTCAAGAGTTTTTCACTACCAGGGCATGTAAAATGTAAAATTACATGCCCTGCCTTTTAATTTCATTACACCCTGTCTTTAGGTTGTCCAGGGCCTACCTTAGGGGTGATGTATATGAATAAAAAGGGAAGGTTTTGGCCTGGCAAAAGGTTTATTTTGCAAGGTCGAAATGGCAGTCGAAACTGCATACATAGGTTCTGCAATGGCAGGCCTGAAACATGGTCAGAGGGATACTTAAGTGGGTGGCACAAGCAGTGCTGCAAGCCCACCAGTAGCATTTAATTTATAGACCCTGAGTACATGTAGTATAGTTTACTAGGGACTTATAAATAAATAAAATATGCCAATGGGGTATGAGACAATATTACCATGTATAGGGGAAAGAGCACATGCATTTTCACACTGGTTAGCAGTAGTAAAGTGATCAGAGTCCTAAGTCAACAAAAACTAATTCAACAAAAAACTAGAGGGTAAGGCAAAATGTTTGGGGTTGACCCTGCAGAAAAAAACATTTTCCAACAAGGAGTGTCTCTGAAGAACTTTGAATTCAATTGTCTTTTGAAGATTGATCACTTGCTAAATAACTTCATGAAAGTTTCTGAGAAGAGGTGCATACTAGCTCTAAAGAAGCTTTGGCTTCCCAGATTTCATAGAGAATAACCATGCCTATGGCGTAAGACACAGAGGTCAATACAGGCTTATTAATACAAAAGAAGCACTTAATATGTTTGAAATGGATACCAGTATTTCCTGCACCACCAGTTCTTACATTATATCAGTGCTACCTCTACCATCGTGGCTGCAGCTCATAAACCAAAGTTATGACAGATCCTTTCACACAATTATTAAACACATGGACAACACTTCCTTAGTAATGTTATCAGCGTGAGGTGCATTCTGAATAAAGAAGTATAAAGAACCTAAACATCCAGCAATGGCAATCATAAGTGACAGTGCTTACAGTAGCCTGAGTATTACCAAACCCATAAAAGAAAAGAAACTCTCCTGTGTTCGCCCAAGATTTCTGCTCTTTAAAGGCTTTTGCACTTTTAAGGGATATCTTTGAGTAACCCTCTGGACGTTTTATAAACTATCATCTCTTGTGAGACTTTTAAGCTCTCTGATGCAGTATTTGCATGACAGTCACACCCCAAGACTGTGGGTGGGTGCTTTGCAAAGCAACTTCTCCCCTCACAGTATGGGAAGTGTTAGACATGACATCCTTAACATGGTATTCTCCATACTTTTTGGTTTCAGTTCTCCTGTTTTGCTGAAATAGTTGTGGTTGGCTTTAGGAATCTGCACACTTTACCACTGCTAACCAGTGGTAAATTGCGTGTGCTTTCTACTTCAATCATGATAAAATTTGCCAACCCTTGATTGCCACATCAGTCAATGGTTCAACATACATCCATGGCCTGTAAAATGAATGCTACTAGTGAGCTTCCAGCACTCGTTATGCCACAAGCTAAAGTAGCCTTTTAAAACATGTCTCAAGCACACCACTTCATCTTGTAATGCAGTTTTAAATTGCCATTTTGACCTGGCAAAATAACTCTTTCGCATTACAAGACCTTTCTTTTTAATACTTACATATCACCTCTAGAGTACGCCATAAAGGCTCATGGGCCAGGGTGCATAGTATTTAAAAAGTAAAACATTTGTGTTGAATTTTTACATGTCAAGGCAATAAAAGACTCCTAAAGTCGTTTTTCAGTGTTACAAGGTTAGCTCTCCCATTGACTAAAACTGGGCTACCTTATTACTCTTAATAAGTACTAACTTTTGATTGGGTGCATATAAAGAGATATTGTTTACACTCTAATGAATTGTAATTTAAAGCCCTCTTCAATGGTAAATTCGAATTGTAAGTCATAATTCTGAAAATTCCACTTTAAGAAAGTTGCCGTTTTCTTGTCCCAAAAATGTGTTCCTTCTGCCAGTGCCCTGGGTCACATGACTGCAAATGGCTGTGCCCTTGGGTTTTGTGAATGACTTCCAGAGAGGAAGAGGAAGGAGGCTTCGATGTGGACAGGATGGGCCATACTGAAAGGATGACTGGGGAGCGGCTGTACCCAGCCTCACTTAAAATTCAAAGGGATTACCTGCCCCACACACACAAGAGAACCTGACACCAGGCCTGCCCTGCCTTTTGTGACCTCTAGAGAGTTTGGAGCCTTGACAGGGAAAAGAAAAGAACTTTCTAGAATCAGATGTGGGGGTAGGACAGCGAGTGCCGCCACACAAGTCTGGCACCAGGTATAAATATTGGACCTCCGAAGTCACTCATTACAGTACTCCTGGACCTGTGAAAGTTACAGAAGAAGACATGCCCTGCTGCTTGAGGGACTGCCTTGGTGTCTGAGAAGGAAGACTGGACCTGCTTGCATTTATTCGAGGCTAATCTGAGTCACTCAAAGGGGCTGGTTGGCTGACCCCCTGTGGGATATAGGGACACAACAAGCTTCAGCGGCCTCCTTGCAACTGGACCTGTCTGGATCAGCAGCTTGACCTGCCTGAGCCCTGCTGGCCTCCGTGGAAGTGAGTCCCTGGTCCCCAAGAGTGGCCAGTCAAGGGTTTTGGGCCCTTGAATGGCATCCCAATGCACTCTTCCCAAAGAAAATTCGAAAGTTCAGAGGTTTGGGCCCATGACGACCGCCAACGCGAACATCCGATGAGACCCTCTGTTCACGCTATCGTCTGTCCACGGAGAACAGCAACGAGGGACCTGCACTTCGCACTACAGCAATGACAGACTGCGGCAACTGCCAATGCAAAGCGATGACCGTCCACCACGCTCTGCCTCCTCCTGGTGAACTCCTCCAATATGAAAAGAACTAAACTTTTTGCACCAGATTTAGAAGGTAACATTTCAGCAGGACTGACCTCCTGGTATGTTATGTTATGTTATATGGTTCTTATAAAGCGCCTATCACCACCGGTCTCTAAGCGCTAGACAGAAGACCAACAACATAATGCCGCCTCCACAACCATCTGCCTGCTCCAATTAGACCGAAGATGTTACTTTTCCGAACAGAAATGTCTTCAGTTTTTTCCTAAAGGAGAGTAGGTGCAAGTCTTCCTTCAGACTGGATGGAAGATCATTCCAAAGTTGAGGAATGAGTACTGAAAGAGCACAACCTCCTTTGGTTTTTAAATTGAATCTGGGTTGAGCCAGATTTGGGACAGACCCCGAGCGTAAGGGCCTACCGGGAACATACTTCCTCAGGCGCTGTTTGACATATTCCGGGGCATTGCCAAAGAGTGCCTTGTGGGCCATGCAGAGGCCTTTGAATTGGACCCTAAGCTTCACGGGAAGCCAATGCAGTTTGCGAAGAAGAGTAGATGCGTGCGAACTTCTGGGAAGAGAGAAGACCAGTCTGGCCGCGTCATTTTGCACAACCTGCAGTTTCCTCATCAGCTTCTGTGATAGGCCCAGATACAAAGCATTACCATAATCTAGCCTCGAGATGACAGTCGCTGAGACGATAGTTTGCAGCGTGGAGGCAGAGAGAATGGTAGTAAGCTTACGTAACTGCCGCATCACGGCTGTGCAGGAGCCCACCACAGCCGACACTTGAGGGGCCATAGTAAGATCCGCATCGATCTTTAGGCCAAGACTCTTCACTACCGTGCCGGGGATAGGGGTTTTGCCGAGTTCTGGGGGCCAGTACAAATCATCCCAGGGGTTGGCTTTGTTGGTGACCACCAACACCTCCGTTTTCTCTGCATTTACTTTGAGGAAGTTGTTAGTCATCCAGTTGACCGTGAATCTCAGAAGATTCCTGACTGATTCATGGGCCTCTGGTGTATCTCCCAGCTGAACCAGTAACTGCGTGTCGTCTGCGTAGTTAAAGACCTCACAGTTCCTGCGCGTGAGTTCGTCCATCAGGGGTTGCAGATAGATATTAAACAATAAAGGGGAGAGTGCGGACCCTTGAGGCACCCCCCAGGTCACATCCTTAATCCCAGATAGCTGGTCCCCCATCTGAACCCTCTGAGTGCGATCCGACAGGAAGGACTCCAACCACTTGTATGCCTGGCCGGCAATCCCCAGCTTCGCGATACGGCTCAGCAAGATGGAATGGCTGACCGTATCGAAAGCTGCCGATAGGTCGAGCAGAATCAGAGCGAAGGGTTGTTTATTATCTGCTCTTATTCTTAACTCGTCGGTAACCGTGGCCATAACCAGTTCCGTACTGTGTTGTGGTCGGAAACCTGCCTGCCTGGCATGCAGGAGATGGTGCTCCTCAAGATAGTTAGCTACTGCGTTCAGGACATGTTTTTCCAAGATCTTACTTAGGAAAGGCAGTTGAGAAATAGGCCTGTAGTTTTTCAGTGCTTTAGGGTCAGTGCCCGCTTTCTTCAAAAGTGGGGAGACTCTGGCTTCCTTCAGAGATGCTGGGAGGTAACCCGCTTCCAATGAAGCATTTAGTAAATGCAGCAACTGGGGTTGAATGCCTGGCAAAGCCAGTTTGAAAATTTGCGGAGGGCAGGGATCACTGGAGGATCCTGATTTGATATGGCTAACCAGTTCTGTCAGGTGCTCTCCGTCGATATCCGGGAAGTTAAGCAAAACCCCCGCAGACTGCAAGCTGTCTGTACCACGTTGCGTTGGTAGGCTATCAGAGAGCGTAGAAATATCCATCAGGATATCCTGCACCTTCTGGAGGAAAAATCCTTGAAAGGTGTCACAGTCAGGTTGGGCCAGACCGCCGCTTTTGTCATTCAGCTGCGTGAGTTCCCTTAGAATAATAAAGGTTTCCCTTTGTTTATTCGTAGCCTCCCTGATCCGGCCCTCATAAAAGGCGGATTTCCTAGCCAGGATGGCCCGTTTGTAACTGGCCAGAAGAGTTTTGTATGTTAATGACTCTGTAAGCCCATAATCCCGTCTCCAGCTTCGCTCCACCTTCCTGAGAGCTTGCTTCTTTTCCCTGAGGGATGCATCAAACCAAGGGGCTCCTTTCCCTTTTTTCCGAGTGAGCTCTGATCGTTCTGGGACTAGTTTGTCTAAGGCAGAGCGGATCCAGGCCATGATGGTCGTGGTCTCTGCGTCCAGGTTCTCCTGCTTCATCTTCGGAGGGGGGAAGGAGAGAAGAGTTGTGACTAAAGAATCGGCCTCGATCTTCTTCCATGGGCAAACCTTCCTCCTTGTTTGTGGAGGGGCCGCTGCTAAAGGCTCCCCTGGGACCCAGCACTTAATCAGATAATGATCTGACCAGATGCAAGGGCTGACTTCCAGGATTTCCATTCGTGGAAGGGAGGACCAGACAAGATCAAGGGTATGTCCCTTCTCATGGGTGGGCCCTTTTACAAGCTGGTTTAGATGGAGAGTGGCAAGGTTGGTTCCAAACTCGGACGCAGTGGGCCCCCTGGGGATCTCATCCCAATGATAGTTAAAGTCCCCAACCACTACCAGGGACTTATATCTGGATGCCAGATCGGTCAACAGCTCAAAAAAGGAATCATTAAATTCCGGCGAGCTCTGCGGAGGACGATATACTAAAAGAAGCAATATACATGAGGATTTCAGTGATATTTTTATCCCTAGGACTTCTGCTCCAGCACAGTTTTCTGCGATGATTTGTGTTACCTTGAGATTCCTTTTGAACATGATAGCTACCCCACCCCCTCTACTATCCTTTGGGCGGTTATACCACCGAGCGTCGAAGTTGGGCGGTAAAGCAGCTATAATGTCAGGTGTTGAGGCAGTCCCTAACCAGGTTTCTGAGAGCGCAAGGATGTCAATCTCACCCTCGTCCAGCAGTGTAAACACCTCTAAATGGTGTTTCTGTAGGGATCGTGTGTTCAGTGTGGCAATTATCAGGCCTTGTGACCTTGTGGTGACTGATTTATCCTCTACCTGTAATAGGTCCTCCGACCGAAGGGTGGCAAGCGTTAACTCATCTAGCGTATTTCTCCCTTGATGGAAAGATCTGAGGGTAGCAGGAGTCTAGACCCGCGGCCAACCAGGGGGGAGGCCCTACGGCCCGTCCTGGCCCGGACGGGCACAGACGGGCTTTCCTCTGGCGCTCCTCCGGCGCGACGCTGCGCGCGTACGCTGCGCGCGACCATAATGGCCTCTAAATAGCGTGTGGTAGGTGGTGCTCGCTCGAACTAGAGCGCAGCCCCGTAAAATGTCTTGGGGGCGTCTGAGCCCTACTCCCTAGATGGCGCTCGTGCAGGGATACAAACACCCAAGTGGTGAATGGTGCTATCAACGTTTTAAAGTGCAGGCAATGCGGTCAGTGGGGGACAAGCAGAACAATTTAATGCAAACAAAACAGTGAGTATACAATTTTAAAAACAAATTGACCTCCTGTATTTTACCTGCAAGCCATTGTGGTTGGCCTGAATTTGTGACTATCCCCGGTCTAGAACGACCAGATGGCCACGAGTGGCACTTCGTGCCATTAGGCACTATTTTCACTTTAACATTGAATATCTCCGGTTCTACTGATTGGATATTAGTCTGGATATTAGTCATTCTGGTATCATTTTATTTATTAAACGTTGCTCTATTTGTCTAAATTGGATTGAAATTTTTCTTGTGTTGTGTTTTAACTTTATTACTGTTTGGTGCTACATAAATACTATCCACCTTACCTCTAAGTTAAGTCTAACTGCTTTGTGCCAAGCTACCGGAGGGTTAAGCACAGGTTAATTTAGTGGCAGCATGTTTCACCCTGACAAGGACTGTGGTTGCTGTCTGAGTGGGGCTTCCGCCCCTCTCAGCCACCCAATTTCTTACTCAAATGATTATCAACCTGTCACCCTAAAGCCAAATAAAGTAGAGCAAGAGCAATACTTTTGGCAATGAGTATGTGAAAATCATAGAACTGAAACTAGGCGCAACTGTGTGCTGATACCAAAAAACTGGAACAGTTGCTCTCTTCATTTGCCCACCACTCGGCTGGAACCTTGCCCTGGAAGGAAATCAGTCTATCAGGCTGTGCTACAAGAACACACTGCCTGCAGACCTGCTCTCCGGCCAGTACACTGCAGATGTCTTTAGAACTGGGAGGTGAGACTTCATTAAGATTAAATAACATACCAACACAGGAATGGAGCAGAGCATTCTTTGTGCAGTTAGAGCGAAGCAAGCATGATTTTGCTTTAATTATTTAATATGAACAGTGACAGAAACTGGTGTACTAATAGTCTTTCTCATTTTTTCTTAATCAAGTGCAGAATAGGCTGCTTTTCTCTTTACTTTTATGAATGTGTTCTTTTTGCTTTTTTCTAGTGTTTGCCTGGTCAGAAGTCATCTTTTTCAATCAATAGCTGAGGGACAGATTCTGGAATTTGTGGAGTATGCTACTTCTATGACAATCACAGACAGAGCAGTCAACGCAACAGATTTGCATATATTAAATGGCTTGCAGGTTAAATTAAAATGACCTCACAGAAAATTAAGAGGAATTTGTTCACCAAATCTATGTTTAGGCTTTGTTATGAGAGGAACTGACTGAGACCCTACTTGCCAAGCTACAAGGCTAACCTTGCATTGGTCCATGCTTGACTAGAGTGTGTTTGCAAGACCAAAACGTAACCTTTAATTATGGAATCTCTTCGCTGACTACCTGTTGAATTGGGAAAACAGATCCATAACACAATGAATAATACGCTTTGTTGTCACATAATATATACGTAGGCATTTTGTGATATGATGCTGGATTACACTCAATGCATTGACATCATTACTGTGAATAAGGTGGTAGCGCTGTTATGTAACGGGTACTGCGATATCATTATTTGTGGATATTTCTGAGATATGCTTGTTGTAGTTTGTGGATGCTGGATTTGTATTATATTCAATACATATTTGAAAAATAAATGAAAAATAAAACTTCAACTGCTCAAGCAGCGCATGGGTCCGGTGAGTAGATGGTTAAGGTGGTGCCTAGCTTAGTAGACCTGATAGAGCAAGGATTCATTAAAAAGAAACTTGCTCATAGCAATCCCTCATTAACAGTACTAATTATTAGAAATAGTAAAGAAAATGAAATTAATATACACACACAGCATTTACATGTGGAAAAAAAAAGCTATACGCATGCTTTATTGATGAAAATAAAATGCAACACGACTAAAACCCACTTTAAACTGGAAAACGCTTTTGCGCATGTGCAAATTAGAATTATGTAGATAATAACATGACTAACCAATTTAGAGAGGGAAAAACTCTAAAGCATGCGCAAGAATTACTAATATTAGGTCTTGAGGCACCGCATGCCCGGCAAATGCTTGCCTGAATTTAAAGAGAGCTATTGCTGCTAATGCCTTTACTTAACGAAAGAGATAATAACATGGGGTAGAGTAAAAGTGGGTGGTGAACAGTGAAAATCACATATTTGAGAAATTAACATTTGTTTATGATTCATTTATTAATAGTGTACGTTTGGCCTTTTGCAACATGCAAGAGAAAAGATGGCAGTGAAATGGAAACAAGCTGCTCATGCACGAGAAAATTATGATGTGACCCGATGACCGTGTCGCTGACAGGCTGCCAAGAGACAAGGACAAAAAAAAGTTTGAAACCTCTTCTCAACTGTGGAACTACATACAGACTGTTATTTTGATTTCCAACATTAAGTATATGGGAAAGGAAATAAGACATAATAATGAATGAGCTAATGGGAAGGGTTTGTTAGACAAAAGATGATTATTAAATTGAATATGATAACATGAGATGAATGACAACTCCTCTGTCCCTGCCCAATCAGAGTTCTTACTTCATCAAGCTTTGTAACTTTTGAGGGTGGGACATGCAGAAATAAAGACTATAACTAGTGGGACTTAGAGAGAGAGAAAAATGGAGATCGACATTGCTGGTGAGGGAGAGAGGAGAGATCGTTATTGCTGCTGAGAGAGAGAGAGAGAGAGGCGAGAGCTACTGAGGAAAAGAGAGAACAGACTGGGAAGATTCATACCTGAATGACAACCTGATTAGATTGAAGATTCCGTAAGAATATCGAGGAGGGAGAGAGTGTAAGTGAGGGATGCGCCCGATGCGGTCTGTAGAGAAGTTTACTAAGTATTGCCCTGCCCTGAACCTGTTCTATAGTCTTTGTCTCCTGATTCTTAACCAGGAGACCTCCACCAGCCCTTTTTGGCCATAGAGTTGGTTTTCCGTTATCACCATTGGGTAATTATTATTCTGTCTCAAATTTGTATACTTTTGCAAATGTATGATTTATTATGTCTTTTGTCTCTTCAGCTATACACTCTTAATGCCTCGATTTTGTTGAATGAGTCTGTGAATTGAATGTATTTGTTTAATGAATTTTCTCTCCCATGAAAGATTGATGTTATTTGCACTGTGAATTTATATTAATGAGTGTTCATTCATGACTGATATTTAGATAAAATTCAGTTAATCTTACCCAGAGTCTGTGGTTATTTAACTAAGATCAGTAAATTAGTTAGTTAATTGTTCATATCACCATCAACTACTCAACTAATGGTCCATCGACCAAAGGAAGAGTGTTGATCTGTGAAGATTAGTTAGACATTGACTAAATCTCTTGAATACTTTTGAGTCTACACGCGAGTTAACTAATCACAGATTGAAGTGAAATTACAAAATATGACCCCCAACGAAACAGCTAGGAAATCTGATTGTGTATACGGGCCCATTGAATTTTTCATTTGGTTGTGAGGTTTTTGTCCCTGAACTTTCACTGGATCGGTTTTTCTAATAGCAGAGTGATGGCTATTATTGATTAGTTTGGCGATTATTGATTACTGAATATTGATTTCTGAATATTAACTATATGTTTAACATGAAGAGTTAGTGTTGTGTTCTATGTTGTCTGGAAGTACAAGTACAGAGATGCATGGGAATCCCGGGAACGGAATTTAGAAGAGTGTGGTAAGGAAATCACACTGCAGAAGGTTACTCGTCTGTTGTCATAATACCTACAAGCTATGCAGGGCTGTAGGTGTTATATTAGGGATTTTATCATATAAGAGTAGAGTGTGAATGACAACAAAGGGCCCGCTTGTGAAACTTTGGCCTTACTCAAAGAAGGAGTATCCCTAGAGGAGTAACAGGTCCTCCCCGAGCTTAAGTGAACGGTAAAACAGTGTTTTTTACTCGTAGTGAAAGGAAGTATTTTCTCTTTGAAGCGAGTGAAGAAAACCATCTTTGGTTTAGCGAATCAGACAGAGTAGCGCTGTTTTTACGTTGTTACTGACAGAAATCTTAAAGAAAGGTTACAAAAAAACATTGTCGTATTACCTTGTGAAGGGAGGGTCAGTAGCAGGAGTCATACTGATGTCACAGAGAGCCGCACTGGTATTGGTCGCAACAGCGGGCGTGTAAAAAGTCCAAATTGTAAAGTAAGGTTCAGTGTTAGAAACAACACTGATGTCACAAAGAGTTGCGCTGGCATTGGTCAGACAAGTGGGTGTGTTGTGAGCTCTGATTGATCAGTAGGCAAGTACTGTGCTGGTATTGGTTACAGAAGGGGATACATAGAGGCAGAAGAATTAATAGAGGATTTTTACCAAGATACCCATTTGACACTCGAGGAGATCAAATGGAAAGATGGAGAAGGGCTGTAGTAACAGAGGGTTTATATCCAGTGTTAATGGCTGAAGATCAAGAAGGGAGCAAGTGTAAAGAAAAAACAAAACACATAGGTGTAACTGGAATGGGGTGTGATGAATCTGATAATGAGTTGTTGGAAGATATTTTAGTTAAAAGGCGTCCGCCTTATCAAGAAAGTGCTAGAGATGCAACTCCAAGTGCCCCTATGATGGGAACACCGTTGGTTCCACAAGTTCTATATGATCCAACAGTTATTCGAGCATCGTAAGAAAAGGAGAGGGATGCATTGAATAAAACAAAAGAGGAGATAATTCAGAAAATAAATCAATTAGGAATAAATACTGAAGCATTGACAGTGCCAGTAACTATTGGTCCTGTTACTCCATTGTATGGTGACAAACGTGGTGCACCAAAACCCCAAAATGTGACAGTTTCACAGAACAGTGTTAGAAAAGAGATAGTGATGTTAGAAGATCAAACTAGTGAGTGTGATTCAAATGTTTCATTATTAGATCTCGAGACTGTGACTGAAACCCCAAAAAGAATTTCACCAATAGATACAAGGAGGAAAGTAACAACTGTTACCCCAGTGACAGGAAATTCTACTGGATTTTCACCTGAAGATCTTGAAGAATGGGTAAAAGGATTAGAGAAGCAGAAACCCCAAACAAAAACTATAAATGTAAGCAAGTTGAGAGTGGATTTGGAGGAAATGATTATTGGTACAATAAATTCAGGCAGATTAGGTTCATATGGAGATGAAGAATTGTTGTTTTTGTGCAAAAGTATAACTTGGAGAATCTTCATGAGAAGATAGTGGAAGCAGCTTTAGAATTCGGAATAGATGTGGAAAAGTCAAAAATTTTGTAAAAACCGTACAGATCAGAATTTACTGAAAAGGATTTAGAGAATTTGAATGCGTCAGGAAGGAGATTGCAAATAAAGGAATTAATGCACATACTAAAGAAATGGGGAGATGTAGAAGTAGATGGACAAAAAAGAGAGATAAAGCAGCTACAAAGGAAGCATCTGCCTTTCCAATGAGATAAGTAGAAAGGGTTGAAAAGATGTGTCCAATGAAAGAAGTTCCCGGTTGTGGATATGTTCATGTTCCATGGAGTAGACAGGATATTTTGTCTTTTACGAATGACTTCCCTAGCTTGAGAGAAATACCCATTGAATGGTACAAGCCGGTAGAGAGATTTGTTAAGGTTTAAAAGGCTTTATTGAAAGATTTGGATGGTCTGTTTGATAGAGTGGTACCAACTGATTTGTGGACAGAATGTAAAATTACAGTTCATTGGCCAACTGGAGAGTATCCTAGAGGCTCAAAGACAGGTGCAATTTCAGAGGAAGTAATGAAGAAATACAATAAAGTTATTACCTTTCTAAAAGGAAAAATTCCCCCTAAAGAAACAGATTGGGTTAAGATAGACAGAACAACTCAATTCAATTCAAAGAATTTATTCGGTTATAAAACAATGATAACCATAAAAGTACATACAACATAGTACAACATAGTATTACACATTTCAGACGATTTCAAGGATGTAAATAAATATAAAAATTTAAAAGCACATAAGCTCAAAACATTAAAACACAATTGATTTTCTCAAGTAAAAAACATTTCTAAAAAATACAGAGACAGATGCCACCGTAAATATATCTTCAAGTTTCCTAATAATCAGAAAAGCAGGTCGGCACTGTCTGAGATTCAAATACTTTAAAATTGGCTTAATCCACATTTCCCTGGGTATGGAATAATATTTACAAATAAAATATGGATATCCGATTGGGTAGATATGTTGTCGCAGTGGCATTTGCTTATTCCGGCTGTCCAGTCATTAATAACAGGAAGACTCACAGACCTAAAAAGGAACCCAAGTCTAAAACGTATTAATAGGAACATTTCATGCTCCGTCAGCCTCAGGGTTAAATATGGTTGAATGGCCTGCGAGACTAGGGTCAATTGATGGGAAATCACTGTTTTTTTTGATAGTTCAGTATATTCTCTTAATTTTACAAGATACATAATACATAGACTTTTCAAATCTTTCCTTGTGATCATCGTCATAGACTCAGGGTCATGATAAAATTCTGGATGATCAATAAAGTCACAAAAACTTTTAATGTACCTCAGCCATTTCACTCGATGCGCACCGTCCAATTTTAATACGTCCCTCAATATAAGGCGATTCAAATGACACTCATTTACAGTCCATACCCTGTACCACAAAAGGACAGGCTGGATTCTAATAATGTCCTCGATATATAATATACCGAGCTCAGCGTGGACGTTATAAGTGGAGGTGCTTTCTGGCGTAGTCAAGAGAAATTTCAAGAATCTATTTTCTGTCAGCTGTAAATTAGTTATATTCGAGATGCCCCATATTCCCGCACCATAAGTTGCCACAGCCACACAGCTAGTTTTATAAATACGTAATAGCTCATTAACTGGTTTCTTGCCCATCTTTTTACTAAAAAGTTTAAGGGCCATTATAGACTTAGTAAATAACATATTCCTCACCTTAACTGCCTCGTTCCACTGTCCTGAACAGTCGAACAAAATTCCTAAATAAGGAAAGGTAGAAATATAATCTAATGGTTTAGAGTCTATAAACATAACTTTTTTCCTCTGTTTTGTTTTGGTTCCGCAATTCATGGAAAAGGTTTTAGAACAGTTTACCTTTAGATTCAAACTGCTCATAAAAGTGCAAAAGGAAGTAATCATTGTTTGCATAGCAATTGGAGTCCTTGCCATCAAAACAGCATCATCAGCGTAAATTAATGTCGGAATATGGCGTTGTGATGCCGTAGGCATGTCTATACAATCCCTCAACAGGGTATTCTCAAGTTCATTAATATAAATCAGAAATAAAAACGGGGCAAGGACACAACCTTGTCTTACTCCCCTTGCAATATCGAACATTCTAGTACATTCACCTTTTATACCATATCTAATTGTAGCCCTAGCCCCATTATACAATTCCCTTAAAAAACTAATAATACTGTCCTCGACTCCCAATCGTGTTAAAATTACCCATAGTTTACTGTGATTAACACAGTCAAAGGCGGAAGTTAAGTCCACAAAAGTTAAAAACAGTCTGCCACCCTTGCCCTTAGTATACTTTTCCAATAAGATGGATAAGTTCAGTCCTTGATCTACAGTCCCTACCCCTGCTCTAAAACCATATTGCAGGTCGCTAATAATTTTATGCTCGTCTGCCCATGACTGCAACCTATCTAGAATAATCCTACCCACGATTTTAACAGTTGAATCGAGTAGGGATATAGGATGATAACATTTACAGCTTGCCCTATCACCCTTTTTATAAATAGGTACTATTATTGATTCGTACCAGGTATTAGGAAGGCCAAATTGAAAGGCAGCATTTAAAAATCTAGTTAAAAGGGGGGCCCATAATGTTAGGTTATTTTTAAACACATCAACCGGTACACCATCTGGGCCCGGTGCCTTACCCCCCTGACTCAAGCCAATACCCTTCAGTACCTCGGACAGAGTGAAAGAGAGATTCAAGCTCTTAAAGTTTGTAGTCATCTTGGGCATGTCCTGCTTTTTCAATTCACTCGAAGGGGCAACAGGACTATAAAGGGACTCAAAATAACTTACCCATGTATCCGCATCAATAGCGATCTCAATCCGCGCCTTAGTGTCGTTTTTAAAGTATGGTGCATTGACTGCCCTCCAAAAGGCTGTCATATCTCTCTGCTCTGAAGCATCTAGTAAATCCTCCCATGCTTCCCTTTTAATTCTGGCCCTCCTATTCTTAGTTTCCAGTTTATAAGCTTTCCGAAGTTCCCTAATCTTCTTCTTATCTCTAACATGCCCGTTCAATGCCAATTTGGGTTTAGAGTGTGCCATGGTACATTCGTGGTCAAACCATCCTTTCTTTCCACTTTTATTATTATTATTATGCTTTTTCAAGTTGACCCACAAATGTTCCTTAATACATATTAAAATAGTTCTGAAGTCACTAAATACTTCAAAATCCCTGGACATAATGTCCAAACAAGTATTAAAACATGAGTTGCAAGTCTTAAATAAATTTGAAAGAAAGTCGGCGGGTACAATTTTAGACCACTTCAGGGCATATCCATTTTGTCTAGAAATATTAATGTCTCTAGATAGAAGCCTAGGGACACTATCAAGGTTAGCATGGGAATTAATAATTTCCACTCTAATGGGGAAATGATAACTGAGTGATATATCTAGTACTTCATATTTTCCAACACTTACCCCAAAGCATGAGGAGATCAAAACATAATCGATTACAGAGGAAAGTCCCCTGCCACAAAAGGTAGCAGAGAACGGAACCTCAGGTTGACATAATGTGTTTGCAAACCCTAAATTGTTCGCAAAAAGAATTTCATTTAAGACATCACCCTTTCCATTATGTTCAAAATGTATTAATGTGGATCCCTTGTCCACAGTTAGGCCACAATTTCCTTTTCCGGCTCTGTTACAAATTGTACAGTTAAAATCACCCCCCCCCCATATGGCGACAAACTCCTTTCTTTTATTGCAAAGAATTGAGTTAATTTCAGAACTATGCTTTTTGAATACTAGTGCTGTGTCTGCCGGGGGAACATTATTGTATAGATTAATAACCAGAATACAGGAATTTTTGTTCAAATGTAGGCCAACAATATGATAGTAGGTGGTGTTATAAAAAACTTCAATGAATTTACAAATAAAACGATTAGAAACATATGTGCAGAGCCCACCCTTGGCTCTGCCATGTGGTAAGCCTATTGCCGGAGTAAAAATAGTTCTGAAACCATTCAAGTGAAAAACATCCTTCGCCCACGTTTCTTGTAAACATATAACATCGTGGCATTCAATTAATTCAAGCCATAACAAATTATCTAGCTTGGCCCTGAGACCAACAATATTAAAAAAAAAAATATTGATGGTCCAGTTTCCCTTAGTCCTATCATGTGTAACTTGACTTGGGTTAATGTTATTGGCTAAATTATTGTCTAAATGTCCCTTTTTCTTGTCTTGGGCGCCCATTTGTGCAGCGTCCACCCTTTCAGTGGATTCAAGTTCAATACCGACTGGGTTCTGTGCTTCTTCATCTTGCAGAGCCCTCTTTCTCCGACTAACCATTGTTAAAGCGGGATCGAGAGTCACCACACGAGTATCAAATACTTGTTCCCATGCTGGTCAATCCACCCCCCCCAGGCCTGATAAGGAATCAAATCTATTATAAGTTGGAACATTAAATAGATCCCCTATCTGTTGGTAATAAAGTGGGTTGTTTGGCATAGGGCCGCCATACATCTTGGGCCCCCTATAAATGTTTTGTTGATTTCCAATAACTGGGGGCCTGTCTTCGTAACTTACTTTGTATGGTCTCTGTCTAGCAGCACCAACAAAGGGGGCAGGTGGATAAAAATAACTCAGATCAAAAGACAAAATTCCACCAGGGTTTTTGTAATTTGGGAAACCACTGATAAATTGCACAACTCTTGGGTCTCTGAAATTTACGATAATGCAATCTCCGCTAATTTCTTTAGCTCTGGGCCCCAACCAATCAACTCTACGGACATTAATAATTGCTCCCCTCAAGTCAGGTCTAAGGGGTCTATTTTTCCCTAACCAGTGCATAACCTTGTTCTTTAATTCGGACATAGTTTCGTACCTATTATGACTCCACTCCGGGACCCTTGCAAGTACAATTACATAGGGGTAGGAGTCTGGTGGGAGATCAATTCTCCTTTTATGTTCATTAATTTTGGTATCCAATGTTTTGTCCAAATTGGGTGTAGTATTAACTATGACCTTATTTGGACATATTTTAAGACTATCTGTATTAGTGTCTTTACTGGCGTTGTCAGTCTGCATGGGATTATGAATTGCCAACTTTCCACCTTCCTTGGATAGGGGATTTTCAATATCTTGTTCTGGTTTATTTTTAGGTATTACAGATGGAATATTTGTTATATTTTTTTTAATATCCCCTAATTTTTTCAGCAAGACTGTGTTCTCTCTCGTAATTTTCTCCAGAATTTCAATCTGGGTACCTAGCCGTCTAGTACGTTCTAACAGTGGGATAATTAAAGATCTAACTAAATGCTCAATGTTATCCAATGAACATACAGCATTACTACCAGTTACAGGCGGGTTTTTTGTTATGTCGACAATAGGGGTTGTATGGGTAAAATCGGCTTTAACTGCCTGGGTAGAATTTTTATCCCTATATATAACCCCCTTGTCCTGGCGTGTAGGTAAGATACATTTACTCTTTTTGTTACGTGCACCTTTGTGCTGCTTTCCACCACGCTTACGTTTTAAATTAGAAGCGTTACCTTTTACTAAATCATGGTGGGTACATTCAGGTGCTAGCTCACTGTAACATGGCAGGAGACTTTGCCGTCTACCTGCTTCCACAATTGGATAGGCCATATAAGAATCTAAACTAGCATCCAAACCACTTATGTCCAGTACAGTTGAAAGTTCCTCTTGTTGTAAACATGGTGTTTGAATATTCTGGGTCAATGACGGAACGGGTGATGGTACTGTCGTCGCAATTTTTCCCAGGGAAGACTTTCTCATGAACACGGGGTCGAGAGATAGTCGTCGTTCCGTTAATGCTATCTCTTTCTCCAAGCCAGAAACTGCCTTTGTAAAGAAAGCGTCTATAGTGCCCACTAGACCAGTTCCTGCACCTACAGCATGCGGGTTGGTTTTCAGAACCATGATTATGGCGCCACGAATCAATAAATAACAGTATGAAAGCAGGTAAAAGGGTTCACACTTACTATAGCAATATCACTAAACAAAAATACATACTCTTGAAATCTTACTGAATATAAAACTTAAGGGGTGAGGCCCAGTCCAGTCTCTTCCGGTCTTTGACGGGCAAGGACGGGCCCGCCCTTGGCCCGGGCGAGCCCGCGCGCGTCCCGCGCTGCGGAGCACCTGTGGCTGTTTTCAAGCCCCCCTGCGCTGCCTGATGACAGCTGAGGCAAGCACCAGGAGTGGGCTGCTGGGTAGTGTAGTTTCCTTCCAGCCGTTCCCCTCACGGCAATATGTGTGCAGCCAACGCCGTTTTGGCCGTTCCCCTCACGGCGGAGATAGGAGAGATGGGCTTCAGGCAAGGGTCACCGGAAGTTTTGCTGGCGCGTCCCGCGCTGCGGAGCACCTGTGGCTGTTTTCAAGCCCCCCTGCGCTGCCTGATGACAGGTGAGGCAAGCGCCAGGAGTGGGCTGCTGGGTAGTGTAGTTTCCTTCCAGCCGTTCCCCTCACGCAATCTGTGTGCAGCCAACGCCGTTTTGGCCGTTCCCCTCACGGCGGAGATAGGAGAGATGGGCTTGAGGCAAGGGTCACCGGATGTTTTGCTGGCGCGTCCCGCGCTGCGGAGCACCTGTGGCTGTTTTCAAGCCCCCCTGTGCTGCCTGATGACAGCTGAGGCAAGCGCCAGGAGTGGGCTGCTGGGTAGTGTAGTTTCCTTCCAGCCGTTCCCCTCACGGCAATCTGTGTGCAGCCAACGCTGTTTTGGCCGTTCCCCTCACGGCGGAGATAGGAGAGATGGGCTTCAGGCAAAGGTCACTGGAAGTTTTGCTGGCGCGTCAAATACAAAGATACTTTCCATGTGTTATTGGAGGGATGGCTGGTTTTTAATACTCGTGTGCCGCTTTGTGATCGCGTCGGGTTCTGTGAACAACTCAAGAACCTAAAGAGTCAGTGCATGCATACAACAAAAGGTTACTACAAGTGTTTAAGCAGTATAGTTGATTTGAGAACATTGGTGATAAAGATATGGGACATTTTGTATATAGGTTTGTGTATGGATTAAGTTCAGAAATTAGTCAGATGATTCAACAGCATATGCTTTGCTGGCAGAGTAAGCCAATTGACGATATTTTAAAGTATGCAGTGATGATATTGATGCTAAACATAAAAAGTTAAAGAGAAAATTATGTGGGCACAAGTGAAATTGGCAGAACACCAGGAGGCAACTTCTGGTTCTTAAAATGATAACCAGATAAGTGGGCAGAATCAGAATAGTTAGGTGACAAATGGGAATAAAGGTAAAGTACAAATGAGTAGAGAAGAAGCGAAAAAGAAATATCCTTGTGATGGATGCTGAAAGCTTGGACATTGGAAGAACGAGTGTAGAACTATTCAACAGAATAATGGGGTAAGTCAAATTTTAAATCCACAGATGCAGATTGAGGTGGTTGTGAACCAACAACAACAGCAACAAGTAGTTACTCCTCAGTTGCAGGTGCCACAAGCCCCTTTGCCCAACAATGTGAGCGCTCAGGTGCAGAGGTACAGTGTGAACACCGGATTTCATAGAGAAAGTGGTAAGAATACACAGAAGGTTCAACAATATTGGATGCAAAGTTGGTGCCTGAGGGGGGAGGAAGAGTGTGTGCTTGGCGCATCCTTGGCGGCAGATCAGTCAGGTCCATTTGTTGATGGAAAGGTTGAAGGAAATTATATCACTTTTCTAGTGGATACTGGCGCTACCCATTCTACTGTGAGAGCAGCAGAAATTCCAAACCTACCCCTCTCTGGAGAAACTATCCAAGTTGTAGGAGTCTCAAATAAACAAATAAGGAGCCCAGTCACAAAACCAATAGAAGTAAATATTGGTAATTTCAGAGACATGCATCGGTTTGTGGTATATGATTCAAGTCCAGTGAATTTATTAGGTAGGGATTTGCTTTGTAAGATGAACTGTTCCATCTTCTGTATGCCTGATGGTGTTGCTTTTCAAACACCTGATGACGACGTCGCTTTTAAGATGATGCTAGCGAAACAGGGAACAGAAGTGGATGAAATGTTTTCACTTCTTACTGAAAATGATTTACCTGATGAATTAAAAACAACAGTGAGGTCAGATGTGTGGGATTTTACAGGAAAGGAAATTGGTCTAATGGCAAATGTAGACCCAATTAAAATTGTGGTAAAAGAAGGTGCAATATATCCAAACACCCCACAATACAGAATGAGTCCTGAAGTAAAAGCAGGAGTCACCCCAGTGATTGATCAAATGATTGAACAAGGTATTCTAAAGGAAATGTTGAGCAGTACTTGTAATTCGCCAATCATGGGATTTAAAAAAGCCTAGTGGAAAATATAGAATCATACAAGATTTTAGGAAAATCAATAAAAGAGTAGTGCTCTGTTGTCCTGTAGTACCGAATCCAGCAGTGACTCTTTACCAGATACCATGGCATGCTCATTGGTACACTGTGATTGATTTGTGCCAGGCATTCTTTTCAATTCCATTGCATCAAGATAGCCAATATCTTTTTGCATTTCGGTTCAGAGACTGTGTCTTGGCATAGGGCGGGATGGAATTTTCATGTTACTTATAATTCCATGATTCACATGATCTGCTATTTTGCACTTATATTCCAATTATGTGCTATCCTCTCTCTTCGTTATCTCGATTTGGAGTGATTATTTGTGTTATTATGTTTTTTCTCATTGCCAGCCATCCATGCAACCTATTTTTCACTCACCATATCCCTATCTCATGATTCTTTCATATCTATCATAACCAAAACTTCTCTTCACAGCTCTTCTTTTAAGGTCACCTCACCTTCCACCCATGTCCATTGTAGAATTTTTCCGGACTCATTGTTTATTTTTACCTGCAGTATTTTCTTTTTTTGCTTTTTACCAGTTTTTTCTGTAGAACCTCCTTTTCACTCTTTATTCTACCATTACAAAATGGCGCCCATTTTTTCACTGTGTGTCTATACCCAGCAACAGTCCCCTTTCATTGTCTATCCTCCCAAGGGGCCCGATTCACAGAACTAACTTAAGACAAAATCCTAAACTTACTACCATTTTGGTATTCACAGAAGGCACTTACTCATTTTGGTATTCACAGGAGGCACTTACTCATTTCGGTATTCACAGAAGTTAGGAGTCCTAACTTTAGGACTCCTAAACGCCTTCTGTGAACACCGAAAGCCTTAAAATTAGGATTTTTCTCAGTTTAGTAGTAGTATAGTTAGGACTCCTAACTTTAGGACTCCTAAATGCCTTCTGTGAATACCGAAAGTCTTAAAATTAGGATTTTATTTTCAATTTAGTAGTAGTAAAGTTAGGACTCCTAACTTTAGGACTCCTAAATGCCTTCTGTGAATACCGAAAGCCTTAAAATTAGGATTTTTCTCAGTTTAGTAGTAGTAAAGTTAGGAGTCCTAACTTTAGGACTCCTAAACTGAGAAAAATCCTAATTTTAAGACTTTCGGTATTCACAGAAGGCTTTTAGGAGTCCTAAGGATAGGACTCCTAACTTCTGTGAATACCGAAGTGAGTAAGTGTCTTCTGTGAATACCAAAATGAGTAAATGCTTTCTGTGAATATGAAAATGGTAGTAAGTTTAGGATTTTGTCTTAAGTTAGTTCTGTGAATCGGGCCCTTGATCTTTTCATATGCTGCACTCCGCGTCTGAACACTCGTATTCACAGCGCCATTAGATCCCTTCACACGCCGACAGAAGTAAGTGCACCAGGACTATCCGCATTTAACTTTGTATGCCTCTTTTGCACATGTCTGCTTTGGCAGTTTCTGATCCAATGTTTTCACTTCGGTGTATTCTTACACCCGTTGTCATCGCTTTATTTCAGCGTTAATCCTTATCATCCGACTTAGAGCACCAACACACTTCGCCGTTTACTTTTGATTTTTTCACCCCACGACCTGATTTTGAGCACCAAAATATGCACACTGATTTGGCAACCGACTTTCTGTCAGTTTCTGATTCATTAATATTTGACTAACATCCACCGGTTACCGTAACGTATCCAGCATCCGAATATGCTCGTATGCACACTGATTCGGCAACCGACATCTCGTCAGTTTCTGATTCTTGAATGGTTTCACTTGCAAATTTTCACTAACATTCACTGGTTACCTTAACGTATGTTACGATCGAGACGACTCGTTAGCAACTTTTCAACTCTTTATCTTTGTCCCCTGCGTATTCCGGCTTTCAACACTTATAGTTATGTTATATCAATCGCACATCACCAGTTTGTCACCATTGGCGTCCATCGGATTTTCGCAATCACAACTAGATACACATTGTCTAACACAGTGCCGGTTTTAATTTCCCAGGAGTGGTATCCTTATGTCTTCTTCACCATCTTTATTCCACAGACACACTGCCCTGACAAAGGGCTATGTTGATCCCCAAAATGCATCGGGAGACACGTTTCAAATGACGAAAGATGTAATGAATTTATTTTTGATGCACCTGCATTTGATATGAAAGATGAAATATTGTTATTAGAATAAAAGCTTTACCATGATGTAAATTCACGGAAGACTTGCCGTCACTGGTTACTACAAATAGATCAATAATTTAGATCCCTCACTCAGTCGACTGGGGGTCTTTAGCAGTGCTCAGGGGGACGCCACCTAATCCAGAGGACACTACCTATATTTGCCAAACTCATTGATCAGAGAGTGGCACTCCTGAAGCACGCAACAACGTATTTTCTTTGAAGAATATTCTTGCTGTGTGTGTTCTACCATACCATGGTGCCGAGTTCCTTGAGGGTAAAGAGAGAGTTCCTCGATTTTCAATCAGATTTTGAAAAATGTTTAGAGACTTTGATTATGCCAGGAAATTTGTTCTTGGTTCAGTATATTGATGACCTATTGGTGGCATCAAAGACAGGCGAAGCTTGTGTCATTGACACAATAGCTTTACTGAACCATTTAGCAAAAGGAGAACACAAAGTGTCACCAGAAAAATTACAGTTTTGCCGAAAAGAAGTTCAATATTTAGGACACAAGACAGAAAGAGGAGTCAGAAAGGTGACGTCTGAAAGAATAAAAGTGATTCGGCAAATGAGTCTGCCTAGAACCAAGAAAGAAGTGCAAATGTTTTTAGGAGTGGTTGGATACAGTTGTCAATGGATCAGTGAATTCTCACTGCTTGCAAAACCTTTGGTAAGGTTGTCATGGAAAGATGTGATGGATCCGATTGAATGGGATGATGAAAGTTAAGAAGCATTTATAAAATTGAAAAGTTGTTTGTGTCAAGCACCAGCATTGGGAATGCCAGATTATACGAAAGAGTTTGGTTTCTTCTGTTGTGAAAGGGAAGGTTGTGCACTTTCAGTGTTAACACAAAGACACGGATTGTCCCGACGTCCAGTAGCATACTTTTCTGCTACTCTGGATCCGGTGGCTGCGTCATTACCTGGCTGCTTAAAAGCAGTAGCTGCTACTTGTGTGAGTCTGGAACAGAATGAATCAATTGTGATGGGACAAAAATATCAAGGTATATGTGGCAAATTATTTGAGATCCTTTTGACAAGGACTCGTACTCAGCATTTGACCCCTAGTCGGCTGACTAAGTATAAAAGAGTGATATTTGGTGCTGAGAATGTAAGTGTGACAAGATGCACCATGATGAATCCAGCAACCTTGTTACCTGATTCATACTGTGAGGAAGTGAAAGAGGAAGTTGATCATGATTGTTTGGATGTGACAGAAATGTGTTCAAAGCCCCGACCCGACTTCCTTGACGTCCCCTTGGAAGAGTCAGACTATGTAATGTTTGTTGATGGGTCATGCTTGAGGAAGGAAAATTGAGAATTGAGTTCTGCCTATGCTGTATGTACTGTGTCAGGTACCCTAGAAGCTTCCTTTCTACAAGGAGTTAGGTCTGCACAAATAGCTGAATTGTTCACTTTAACCAAAGCTTGCAAAATTGGGAGGAAATTGAGAGTAACCATATTTACGAATAGTCAATATGGTTTTGGGGTTGTGCACGACTTTGGTCAATTGCGGCTACAGAGGGGATTTCTGACTTCTTCAGGTTCTCCCATCCGAAATGGGAAAAATGTCAGAGAACTATTGGAAGCATTGCAAAAGCCCCAAAAAATTGCTGTGATTAAATGTGTCGCACATAAGTCAGGAAATGATTATGTGACACTGGGTAATCGGTACGCTGACCAAGTTGCCCAATTTTGTGCTGGACATACAATGTCTTTGAATAGAGGATTGGAAAAATAAGTTACCAACTGCCAAATAATGTTTATGTCTGCTTTTGAAAGATGGGATGAAGTTAGACAGTTGCAGGATGAGGCAAACATAAAAGATAAAGAACACTGGATCAAATCAGGTTGCACAAGGAGAGCAGGCAATGAAGTGTGGGTGTGTCCAGATGGTAGGCCAATAATGCCGGATAGCTAGTTGTCACAAATGGCCAGGGTATATCATGAAACTACTCACATTGGAAGGGATTCCAGGATTAGACATTTCAGACAGACATGGTATAATCCCAGGTTTAGTCTAGTTGCAGAGAGTCTCTGCCAGTGGTGTTTGATCTGCCAACAGCAAAATCTAGGTAGGAAAACAGTTTTCAGTTGGGGAAAATTAGAAAGGCAGAGGGACCATTCACAAGATTGCAAATTGATTTTATTGAGTTGCCACCATGCAAAAGTTTGAAGTATGTCCTTGTCATTGTATGTCTGTTTTCTCGATGGGTAGAAGCCTAATCCACGAGGGGGAATGACAGTCTCACAGTTGCCAAACTACTGTTGAAAGAGATCATTCCTCGATTCGGATTTCCAGTCACTTTGGAATCAGATAGAGGACCTCATTTTAATAATGAGGTAATCAAAATGATTTGTGCAGCTTTCAAAATTGAGCAGAAATTACATTGTGCCTATCGACCAGAGGCTTCTGGAGTGGTTGAGCAGCTTAAAGGCACAATAAAGTACAGGTTAGGAAAAGTGTGTGCATCCACTTCATTGAAATGGCCTGATGCTTTGCCCCTTGTATTGATGAGCCTTAGAAGCATCCTGATCAAAGAACAAGATTGAGTCCCCATGAGATTGTCATGGGAAGAGCAATGAGACAAGCATTTTCACCTGAAAACAAATTGATGAATATACTTGATGATCTAGTCTTGGATTATTGTAAAGGACTAGGTGATCTGGTACGTTCTGTCTTGCACCAGGTTGGAGAAGATGCAACAACAGCACATCCGAATCAAGCTCATGATTTGTGTCCTGGAGACTGGGTCGTGGTAAAAAAAACAAGGAAATTGCGTTTGGAACCCAGGTGGAAAGGAACTTATCAAATCATATTGGTCACGACAACAGCAGTGGAGTGTGCTGACTTGCCAAATTGGATTCATGCCAGTCATACCAAAAGGGTCCTAAGTCCACCTGAACAAGAAGAGCAGCAACTGGTAGAACAAAGAAAAGAACCAGAAGCTGAGAGTTGTGAAGTCGAAGAAATCAGAGAGACAGACTCTGAAGAACGCATTGACAAAGAACAACCAAGTACAAGTCAAGTAGAGTGGGCATCAGTTACTGGGACTGAAGATACTGAGGAAGAACCAGAACTTGAAAGACCAGAACAAATTGAGCGAATAATAGAAGAATCCACTTTAGAAAATCCAGATCAAGCTCAAACAGAAGAAGAAAAAGAAAGACCAGAGAGTCCAGAACAAATACAAAAAACAGCAGGAAAAGAAGCAGAAAGTTCAGAACATGTCCAACAAAAGGAAAGAGAAAATAAAAGAACATTTGAAATAGGTGATGAAGGTGAAAAGGCAGAACAGACAAAAAGGGTTAGACAAAGAGATCACTGGCCGAGTGGAGTAAAAAGACTGAGATACTTTTTAAGAAGGAAAACAGGGAAAGAAATAGAACAAGTAATTGTGGTGTCAAGTCAGGTTGAGCAAGAACATTCAAGAAGAAGATCAATGAGTTCATTAAAAAGAATGAGGGTTCCGAGTAGAAAATCCAAGGCTCCAGAGTGGACGTACATAATCCTCGAAGATTTTAAAAATCTTGATCTAAATGAAGAACCAAAAAGAGACACTATTGAAGGATCTGATGAAAGAAAATTGAGACCACCTTAAAGAAAGACTCTTTACATAAAAGGTGGATTCTATTGAGAAGATTATCAAACAAAACGAAGAAAAGAAACAAAAAAAGGGGGGTCATAAAGACAAAAAACTCTTGTGGGATCACAAAAAGATTTTAATTTTAACTTTAAATTTTTCTAGAAAGTAATATTAGATATTACATTTTAGATATTAAAATGGCTGAAAAGAAGGTGACTGAACATCCAAAATCTAGTCTAAAATGAAGATGTGTAAAATGTTATTTATGTAGTATTTCAATATTAAAGTTGATGTGGGTATTACTAACGGTCATAGTACCTGTTCTAATGGTAGCTAATAATCGAAATATTACTAATACTAGTGAAAACATGAATGCAGTTACTAAGAAAACTACTACAGATCTAAAACAAATGGATGAGAGCATGTATCATCATGAGAAATCAAATAGTGTTTTGTTGTTTAATGTATTTACTAAACTTCTTTATCAACTTGTTGAAACAATGGACGTGATTGACTCTTATGTCTGCATGAAACTACCTACTTCTGTCTAAGAAGGTGTGACATATCACCATCTTCCATCAACTTATGGTGTGTCCTGTAGTGTTGTGTCTAGTTTGTTCTATGTTACTGGCAAGTTGCACTACTATTACTCTAACATGGATTTGGTCTTTTCAGAAATCCCTATTAGAAGAATCATGAATCCAGCGCTTAGTAGTAAAGATGCGGAATTTATGGGTACATTTTTCCTAACAACAAATCCCATAGATATAACACGTGCTCATAGAATTAACCTAACATGTCTATTGCGGGATGAAGAGAAGGATTTCCTAAATTTAGTAGAGGAAAGAAGGCAGGATTTTCAGAAGAAAGCCGTTGAGCAGAAGTCACATGTAACACCATGGGCTACTCAGGAGGGGGACTATAAGAAAGGCGAGACTCATTCTGCAATGTCCCTAGACTTGTCAAAATTGGACAAATTCTGCCTACATAGACTAAAAACAGAATATAATAGCATTTTCATTGGTCCTAGTGAATGTGAACATAAATTCCTAATCATGGGGGGATGGGGACTGAAATGGGGAACAGATCCTGTTTTCCCAGGTATTTATTACGTGTGCGGTAAACATGCCTATTACAGGTTGCCCGCACGATGGTATGGAAGTTGCTACTTTGGCATTGTATTCCTGAAGGTATATCACATAACTAAGAACAATGAAATGGATGTAATAAGTAAAGGACTAGCAAGAAGTAAAAGAGCAAGTTTTACAGAAATAGTAGGTGACCTATTTGGTGCACTGATACCTTCAGTTGGAGTCGTATTGAACTCACATACAATATGTCAATTATCCACAGTAGTTGATCGTTTATCAACAGATACTGCTGGAGGATTCTTAATGATCAAAACTGAATGGTTTCAATCGGATCTATGGTTTTGCAAAAAAGACTTGCACTTGATATTTTATTGGCAAAAGAGGGTGGAGTCTGTGGCATGTTAAAACTCCAACACTGCTGTACATATATCCCAGACAAAAGTAAAGGTATTGAGGGATATATTAAGAATATTACAAAACTTCATAAAGATTTGACCTAACTGGAGGTTGAGGGTGTTTGGGAAAGACTTAGTAAAAGTATTTCCACTATAGGTAGCTGGTTTTCCACTTTTGGGAGTAGCTTAATAGGTAAGATATTAATCCCTGTAATATCAATAGCATTAGTTCTGTTGATGATAATAATGACATATAAGTGTTGCTAAGGAAAATTGAGAACAAGATTAGTGAATGAAACAAACAATAAAAGGATGGGAAGAAAGAGAAAAAGGGAGGAGATTCAACTAGAGGAAATGAAAGAAAGTCTATATGGAAAAATGAAAGAGATGAATATAAAAGAGAAAAATGAAGTGTGTATAGAAACTAACATAGATGCCAAGAATAGATAAAGTTGGCACATGATAATGATGGGTATTTTATGATGGTTCTAAAATGCCATCAGAGGGGGGATTGATGGAACAAGGATTCAATAAAATGAAACTTGCTCGGAGCAATCCCTCATTAACAGTACTAATTATTAGAAATAGTAAAGAAAATTAAATTAATACACATGCACACTATTTAAAAAGCTTTACGCATGCTTTATTAATGAAAATAAAATGCAACGTGACTAAAACCCGTTTTAAACTGGAAAACGCTTTTGTGCATGTGCAAATTAGAATTAAGTAGATAGCAAAGTAAAGTGACTAACCCGTTTTGAGAGGGAAAAACTCTCACGCATGCGCAAGAATTACTAACATTAGGTCTTGAGGCACCGCATGCCTGGCATATGCTTGCCTGAATTTAAAGAGAGCTATTGCTGATGATGCCTTTGCTTAACGAAAGAGATAATAACATGGGATAGAGTAAAAGTGGGTGGTGAACAGAGAAGATCACATATTTGAGAAATTAATATTCGTTTATGATTCCTTTATTAATAGTGTCAACTTGGCCCGTTGTAACATGCAAGAGAAAAGATGGCGGCGAAATGGAAGCAAGCTGAGCATGCGCGGGAAAATCATGACGTGACCCGCTGACCGTGTCGTTGACAGGCTCCAAGAGCCAAGGACGAAAAAAACATTTGAAACCTCTTCTCAATTGTGGAACTACATACAGAGTGATATTTTGATTTGCAACATTAACTATATGGGAAAGGAAATAAGACACAATAATGAATGAGCTAAAGGGAAAGGGTTTGTTATACAAAAGATGATCATTAAATTGACTATGACAACATGGGATGAATGACAACTCCCCAGTCTCTGCCCAATCAGAGCTCGAATTTCATCAAGATTTGTAACTTGTGAGGGAGGGACATGCAGAAATAAAGACTATAACTAGTGGGACTTAGAAAAAGAGAGAAAAAATGGAGATCGACATTGCTGCTGAGGGAGAGAGATATAGATCGAAATTGCTGCTGAGGGAAAGAGGAGAGATCGATATTGCTGCTGAGAGAGAGAGAGAGAGGCGAGATCTACTGAGGAAAGGAGAGAACAGACTGGGAAGATTCATACCTGAATGACACTCTGATTAGATTGAAATTTCCGGAAGATTATCGAGGAGGGACAGAGTGTAAGCGAGGGATGCGCCCCGGTGCGTCGGGTCTGTAGAGAAGTTTACTAAGTATTGCCCTGCCCTGAACCTGTTCTATAGTCTTTGTCTCCTGATTCTTAACCAGGAGACCTCCACCAGCCCTTTTTGGCCAGAGAGTTGGTTTTCCGTTATCGCCATTGGGTAGATACTATTCTGTCTCAAATTTGCATACTTTTGAAAATATATGATTTATTATGTTTTTTGTCTCTTCAGCTAGCCACTCTTAATGCTTCGATTTTGTTGAATGAGTCTGTGAATTGAATGTATTTGCTAAATTAATTTTCTCTCCCATAAAAGATTGATGGTATTTGCACTGTGAATTTGTATTAATGAGTGTTCATTTATGACTGAGATTTAGATAAAATTCATTGAATCTTACCCAGAGTCTGTGGTTATTTCACTTAGATCAGTAAATTAGTTAGTTAATTGGTCATATCACCATCAACTACTCAACTAATGGTCCATCGACCAAAGAAAGAGTGTTGATCTGTGAAGATTAGTTAGACATTAAATTAATCCCTTGAATACTTTTGAGTCTACACGCAAGTTAATTAATCACAGATTGAAGTGAAATTACAAAACTTGACCCCCAGCAAAACAGCTAGGAAATCTGATTGTGTATACGGGCCCATTGAATTTTTCATTTGATTGTGAGGTGTTCGTCCCTGACCTTTCACTGGATCAGTTTTTCTGGTAGGAGAGCGATGGCTATTATTGATTAGTTTGGTGATTATTGATTATTGAATATTGATTTCTGAATATTAACCATATGTTTAACATCAAGATTTAGTGTTGGGTTCTTTGTTGTCTGTAAGTACAACTACAGAGATACCTGGGAATCCCGGGAACGGAATTTAGAAGAGTATTGTAAGGAAATCACACTGCAGAAGGTTAATCGTGTGTTGACATAATACCTACAAGCTATGCAGGGCTGTAGGTGTTATATTAGGGACTTTATCGTATAAGAGTAGAGTGTGAATGACAGCAAAGGGCCCGCTTGTGAAACTTTGGCTTTACTCAAAGGAGGAGTATCCCTAGAGGAGTAACAGGTCCTCCCCGAGCTTAAGTGAACGGTAAAACACTGTTTTTTACTCGTAGTGAAAGGAAGTATTTTCTCTTTGAAGTGAGTGAAGAAAACTATCTTTGGTTTAGCGGAGCAGACAGAATAGCACTGTTTTTACGTTGTTACTAGCAGAAATATTAAAGAAAGGTTATAAAAAAAACATTTTCGTATTAACTTGCGAAGGGAGGGTCAGTAGCAGGAGTCATACTTATGTCACAGAGAGCCGCGCTGGTATTGGTCAAAACAGCGAGCGTGTCAAAAGTCCAGATTGTCAAGAAAGGGTCACAAAGAGTCGTGCTGGCATTGGTCAGACAAATGGGTGTGTTGTGAGCTCTGATTGATCAGTAGACAAGTACTGTGCTGGTATTGGTTACAGAAGGGGATACGTAGTGAGCCCTATTTGGACTGTTGCTGTGAGTTGCGCTGGTATAGGACGAGCGTTAGCAAACAGGAATCAAGAAAACACAGAAGAGTTTTTGGATTTTATCAAGTGAATTAGGTAAGTCACAAGAATGAGAGAATGAAGTTGATTAATGATATCAAGAATTTCTTTAGGAAGGACAAGCGTATAGTAACTAGGGAGGGAATTCTTATGCCACCTCCTAATACGCCAGCTTCCTATATGTTGATGGAAAGTGGATATCATATGTGTGTATGGTTGGAAAATTGGGTGGATTACACGAAAGGTGATGGTGTTTTAGCCTTCCCAGAACATGGTATATTTAATGTAAAGATTCTTCAGAATTGGAGGAACAGGATGAATTCAGTAGAACCAAATCCTAGGTTAACACAGTATGAGGCTTTGGAAGAATGGGAAGTTGAGGCATTTGAACGAGAGAAATACAGGGGAGGCAGAAGAATTAATAGAGGATTTTTACCAAGATACCCATTTGACACTCGAGGAGATCAAATGAAAAGATGGAGAAGGGCTGTAGTAACAGAGGGTTTATATCCAGTATTAATGGCTGAGGATCACGAAGGGAGCAAGTGTAAGGAAAAAACAAAACAAATAGGTGTTACAGGAATAGGGTGTGAAGAATCTGATAATGAATTATTGGAAGATATTTTAGTTAAAAGACCTCCGTCTTATCAAGAAAGTGCTAGAGATGCAACTCCAAGTGCCCCTATGATGGGAACAACGTTGGTTCCACAAGTTCTATATGATCCAACAGTTATTCGAGCATCATAAAAAAAGGTGAAGGATGCATTGAATAAAACAAAAGAGGAGATAATTTAGAAAATAAATCAATTAGGTTTAAATGCTGAAGCATTGACAGTGCCAGTAAATATTGGTCCTGTTATTCCATTGGAAGGTGACAAACGGGGTGCACCAAAACCCCAAAATGGGACAGTTTCACAGAACAGTGTTAGAAAAGAGATAGTGATGTTGGAATATCAAACTAGTGAGAGTGATTCAAATGTTTCATTATTAGATCTCGAGACTGTGACTGAAACCCCAAAAAAGAATTTCACCAATAGATACAAGGAGGAAAGTAACAACTGCTACCCCAGTGACAGGAAATTCTACGGGATTTTCACCTGAAGATCTTGAAGAATGGGCAAAAGGATTAGAGAAGAAGAAACCCCAAACAAAAACTATAGATGTAAGCAAGTTGAGAGTGGATTTGAAGGAAATGATTATTGGTACAATAAGTTCAGACAGATTGGGTTCATATGGAGATGAAGAATTGTTGTTTTTGTTGTTTTTGTGCAAAAGTATAACTTGGAGAACAAAGAATCTTCATGAGAAGATAGTGGAAGCAGCTTTAGAATTCGGAATAGATGTGGAAAAGTCAAAACTATTGCAAAAACCCTATAGATCAGAATTTACTGAAAAGGATTTAGAGAGTTTGAATGCATCAGGAAAGAGATTGCAAATAAAGATATTAATGCACATACTAAAGAAATGGGGAGATGTAGATTGATAGAGAAGTAGATGGACAAAAAATAGAGATGAAGCAGGTATAAAGGAGGCATCTGCCTTTCCGATGAGATAAGTAGAAAAGGTTGAAAGGATGTGTCCAATGAGAGAAGTTCCAGGTGGTGGATATGTTCATGTTCCATGGAGAAGACAGGATATTTTGTCTTTTACGAATGACTTCGCTAGGTTGAGAGAAAAAACCATTGAATGGTACAAGCAGGTAGAGAGATTTGTTAAGGTTTCAAAGGTTTTATTGAAAGATTTGGATGGTCTGTTTGATATAGTGGTACAAACTGATTGGTGGACAGAATGTAAAATTACAGTTCATTGGCCAACTGGAGAGTATGCAGAGACAGGGGCACCTTCAGAGGAAGTAATGAAGAAATACAACCAGGAAATTACATTTCTAAAAGGAAAAATTCCACCTAAAGAAACAGATTGGGTTAAGATAGACAGAACAACTCAAGAACCTAAAGAGTCAGTGCATGCATACAATGAAAGGTTACTACAAGTGTTTAAGCAGTATAATTGATTCGAGAACATTGGTGATAAAGATATGGGACATTTTGTATATAGGTTTGTGTATGGATTAAGTTCAGAAATTAGTCAGATGATTTAACAGCATATGCTTTGTTGGCAGATTAAGCCAATTGACGATATTTTAAAGTGTGCGAAGTATTGCAGTGATGATATTGATGCTAAACATAAAAAGTTAAAAGAGAAAATGATGTGGGCACAAGTGAAATTGGCAAAACACCAGGAGGCAACTTCTGGTTCTTAAAATGATAACCAGATGAGTGGCCAGAATCAGAATAGTCAGGTGACAAATGGGAATAATGGTAAAGGACAAATAAGTAGAGAAGAAGGGAAAAAGAAATATCCTTGTCATGGATGCGAAAAGCTTGGACATTGGAAGAACGAGTGTAGAACTATTTAACAGAATAATGGGTAAATTACATTTTAAATCCACAGATGCAGAATGAGGCGGTTGTGAACCAACAACAACAGCAACAAGTAGTTACTCCTCAGTTGCAGGTGCCACAAGCCCCTATGCCCAACAATGTGAGCGCTCAGGTGCAGAGGTACAATGAGAACACCGGATTTCGTGGAGAAAGTGGTAAGAATATACAGAAGGTTCAACAATATTGGATGCAAAGTCGGTGCCTGAGGGGGGGAGGAAGAGTGCGTGCTTGGCGCATCCTTGGCGGTAGATCAGTCAGGTCCATTTGTTGATTGAAAGGTTGAAGGTAATGATACCACTTTTCTAGTGGATACTGGCACTTCCCATTCTACTGTGAATCATTGCTATCTGGCCGCATCGATTGATTTCAATACGATCCAGTTTCGCCTGATAAAAATCCCCCCAAAAAACCACATCAGTCGTTTTCATTGGAGATTAGAAGATCTTGAGACGTTTAAAATTGTATTGTTTGGTCCTGAGGAGAACCCAAAATTGAAGAGGGTTCGAAACGCGTAGACCTGGCGTTGTCAATTTCCAAACAAACATTCTAGTTATTGTCTGGTTTTGTGCATTTCACTAATTAGTGTTAAAATTGAAAAGTCTCGTCCCAATTCTGGGTTAGATGCACGAGAATTGTCTTCTAAAAAGTGAAGTTTGTTTGGTATGAGTCTTTGGTCATTGAGAGCTATAAAGTTATAGTAAGACCAAAGGTGGTTGTGTGAATTTCACGTATGTCTGGTATGTCACCAATGTGAGAGTAAGAGTGTGGGTGTTTGAAGTAGTATGAATGTGATTGAGAAGAGTGGCAAAAATTGTTTAAATTTGCATTTTTATGTTCTCATTATGAAATCTGGTTGCGTTTATATGATGTTGTGTATATAGATGTACAAAGATTTTTTCACAAAAGAATATTGAAAAAAAAAACAAGCAATTAAAATAAAATTAAAACTATTTCACTAGATCCGGTTGTCAGTGATACATGTTCATACGCCATGGTTGAATAATTCTGACAAGTAAGAATCAGTATTGGCACTTGGATTGTTTTGTTGTTAAAAAACTATTGGAAGCATTGCAATAGCCAAAAAGAAATTGTTGTGGTCAAATGTGTCGCACATAAGTCAGGAAATGATTATGTGACACTGGGTAATCGGTACGCTGACCAAGTTGCACAATTTTGTGCTCGACATACAATATCTTTGAACAGAGGGTTGGAAAAAGAAGTTACCAACTGCCAACTAATGTTTATGTCTGCTTTTGAAACATGGGATGAAGTTAGACAGTTGCAGGATGAGGCAGACGTAAAAGAGAAGGAACACTGGATCAAATCAGGTTGCACAAGGAGAGCTGACGATGAAGTGTGGATGTTTCCAGATGGTAGGCCAACAATGCCGGATAGCTTGTTGTCACAAATGCCAAGGGTATATCATGGAACTACTCACATTGGAAGGGATGCCATGATTAGACATTTCAGACAGACATGGTATAATCCCAGGTTAGGCTAGTTGCAGAGAGTCTCTGCCAGAGGTGTTTGATCTGCCAACAGCAAAATCCAGGTAGGAAAACAGTTGTCAGTTGGGGAAAAATTAAAAAGGCAGAGGGACCATTCACAAGATTGCAACTTGATTTTATTGAGTTGCCACCATGCAACAGTTTGATGTATGTCCTTGTCATTGTATGTCTATTTTCTCGATAGGTAGAAGCCTAACCCACGAGGAGGAATGACAGTCTCACAGTTGCCAAACTACTGTTGAAAGAGCTCATTCCTCGATTCGGATTTCCAGTCACTTTGGAATCAGATAGAGGACCTCATTTTAATAATGAGGTAATCAAAATCATTTGTACAGCTTTCAAAATTGAGCAGAAATTACATTGTGCCTATCGACCAGAGGCTTCTGGAGTGATTGAGCAGCTTAATGGCACAATAAAATCGAGGTTAGGAAAAGTGTGTGTATCCACTTCACTGAAATGTCGTGATGCTTTGCCCCTTGTATTGATGAGCCTTAGAAGCATCCTGATCAAAGAACAGGATTGAGTCCACACGCGATCCTCATGGGAAGAGCAATGAGACAAGCATTTGTACCTGGAAACAAATTGATGAATAGAATTGATGATCTAGTGTTGGACTATTGTAAAGGACTAGCTGATCTGGTACGTTCTGTATTTCACCAGGTTGAAGATGCAACAACAGCACAGCCTAATCAAGCTCATGGGTTGTGTCCTGGAGACTGGGTCGTGGTAAAGAAACACACGAGGAAATTGTGTTTGGGACCCAGGTAGAAGGGACCTTATCAAATCATATTGGTCACGACAACAGCAGTGAAGTGTGCTGACTTGCCAAATTGGATTTATTTTTATGTAAATAACAGGGACCCCCTGAATATGAGGAAATAGAGTATAATTCCTAGGACAGGGTATAACACAATGCAATAATAACTTCCTAGGCAATTGACGTGATTAATAAATTGATATTTAAAATGTGTCCAAATAGTATAGCCAAAACAGTGTTTTTAAAAAAATTCACATTAATGTTTATTGTTAATATGATTCTCACAGAATCAAAGACCAGATCAGTAAAAAAAGCGATTCAACAGTGCATTTATACATAATGTAGATATTCAATGTAATAATATTCATCAAACAACAGTTAAAATTAAAACAAATCAGTGGCCATATGGTTATCTTCTACGCGCGTTTCGGCGAAAAGTACGCCTTCGTCAGGAATAGCCACAATTCTTCAAAAGGCAGTCTAGCGTATGGATAGCAAATAGAGGATTTGTCAGGAGGTAGCATGAACAGCCTGATAGTTGGTGCAATGCTATTGGCAATGTACTTTCACAGTGGATGAAAAAACGTTGCAGGGTATTGCTAGTGATGATCGTAAAACCTGTTCTATTTTTGGATGGCTTTTCAGGTATAGAGAGTAATTGATTTGAACGGACTGGGTAGTGATTCATAAGTTCAGGATATTTTCTTTATGCAGCAAGATTCTTTTGCTGTGTTAGACGAATGAACAGTACGCTGATAGATGTTTTAATGGATGCCGTGTGGATGACGGGCGTCTCGTTAAGAGAACAGATGTCCTGATCTGCAGCGTGGTGAAATACCGATTGCTTCTTCGTAAACGCTAGCTTGGCAGTAGGTCGGGCGGATAAGCTGTTGAATCGCTTTTTTTACTGATCTGGTCTTTGATTCTGTGAGAATCATATTAACAATAAACATTAATGTGAATTTTTTTAAAAACACTGTTTTGGCTATACTATTTGGACACATTTTAAATATCAATTTATTAATCACGTCAAATTGGATTTATGCCAGTCATACCAAAAGGGTCCTAAGTCCACCTGAACAAGAAGAGCAGCAACTGGTAGAACAAAGAAAAGAACCAGAAGCTGAGAGTTGTGAAGTCGAAGAAATCAGAGAGACAGACTCTGAAGAACGCATTGACAAAGAACAACCAAGACCAAGTCAAGTAGAGTGGGCATCAGTTTCTGGGACTGAAGAGACTGAGAAAGAACCTGAGCTTGGAGGACCAGAACAAATTGAGTGAAGAATAGAAGAATCCACTTTAGAAAATCCAGATCAAGCTCAAACAGAAGAAGAAAAAGAAAGACCAGAGAGTCCAGAACAAATACAAACAACAGAAGGAGAAGAAGCAGAAGCAGAAAATTCAGAACAAGTCGAACAAAAGGAAAGAGAAAATAAAAGAACATTTGAAAAAGGTAAAGAAGATGAAAAGGCAGTACAGACAAAAAGGGTTAGACAAGGAGATCACTGGCCGAGTGGAGTAAAAAGACTGAGATACTTTTTAAGAAGGAAAACAGGGAAAGAATTAGAACAAGTAAATGAGGTGTCAAGTCAGGTTGAGCAAGAACATTCAAGAAGAAGATCAATGAGGTCATCAAAAAGAATGAGGGTTCCGAGTAGGAAATCCAAGGCTCCAGAGTGGACGTACGTAATCCTAAAAGATTTAAAAAATCTTGATCTAATTCTAAATGAAGGACCAAAAAGAGACACTATTGAAGGATCTGATGAAAGAAAATTGAGACCACCTTCAAGAAACACTCTTTGCATAAAAGGTGGATTCTATTGAGAAGATTATCAAACAAAAAGAAGAAAAGAAACAAAAAAGGGGTCATAAAGACAGAAAGCTCTTGAAGTGTGGGATCACACAAAGATTTTAATTTTAACTTTAAATTTTTCTAGAAAATAATATTAGATATTAATTTTAGATAATAAAATGGCTGAAATGAAGGTGACTGATCATCCAAAATCTAGTCTAAAACGAAGATGTGTTAAATGTTGTTTATGTAGTATTTCAATATTAATGTTGATGTTGTTATTACTAACGGTCATAGTACCTGTTCTAATGGTAGTTAATAAGCGAAATAATACAAATACTAGTGATATAATGAATGCAGTTACTAAGAAAACTACTACAGATCTAGAACAAATGGATAAGAGCATGTATCATCATGACAAATCAAATAGTGTTTTGTCGTTAAATGTATTTACTAAACTTCTTTATCAACTTGTTGAAAGGGTGGATGTGAGTGACTGTTATGTCTGCATGAAACCACCTACTTCTGTCTAAGAAGGTGTGACATATCACCATCTTCCATTAACTTATGGTGTGTCCTGTAGTGTTGTGTCTAGTTTGTTCTATGTTACTGGCAAGTTGCAATCCTATTACTCTAATATGGATTTGGTCTTTTCAGAAATCCCTATTAGAAGAAACATGAATCCAGTGCTTAGTAGTAAAGATGCAGAATTTATGGGTGAATTGTTCCTAACAACGAATCCCATAAATATAACACGTGCTCAAAGAAATAACCTAACAAGTCTTTTGCAGGATGAAAAGAAGGATTTCCTAAATTTAGTAGAGGAAAGAAGGCAGGATTTTCAGAAGAAAGCTGTTGAGCAGAAGTCACATGTAACACCATGGGCTACTCAGGAGGGGGACTATAAGAAAGGCGAGACTCATCCTGCAATGTCCCTAGACTGGTCAAAATTGGGGAAATTCTGCCTACATAGACTAAAAACAGAATATAATAGCATTTTCATTGGCACTAGTGAATGTGAACATACATTCCTAATCATGGGGGGGATGGGGACTGAAAGGGGGAACAGATCCTGTTTTCCAAAGTATTTATTACGTGTGCTGTAAAAATGCCTATTAGAGGTTGCCCGCATGATGGTATGGAAGTTGCTACTTTGGCATTGTATTCCCGAAGGTATATCACATAACTAAGAACAATTAAGTGGATGTAATAAGTAAAGGACTAACAAGAAGTAAAAGAGCAAGTTTTACAGAAATAGTAGGTGACCTATTTGGTACACTGATACCTTCAGTTGGAGTCGTATTGAACTCACATACAATACGTCAATTATCCGCAGTAGTTGATCGTTTATCAACAGATACTGCTGGAGGATTCTTAATGATCAATACTGAAATGGTTGCAATCAGATCTATGGTTTTGCAAAATAGACTTGAACTTGATATTTTATTGGCAAAAGAGGGTAGAGTCTGTGGCATGTTAAAACTCCAAAACTGCTGCACATAAATCCCAGACAAAAGTAAAGGTATTGAGGAATATATTAAGAATATTACAAAACTTCATAAAGATTTGACCCAACTGGAGGTTGACGGTGATTGGGAAAGACTTAGTAAAGGTATTTCCACTATAGGTAGCTGGTTTTCCACTTTTGGGAGTAGCTTATTAGGTAAGATATTAATCCCTGTAATATCAATAGCATTAGTTCTCTTGATGATAATAATGACATATAAGTGTTGCAAAGGAAACTTGAGAACAAGATTAGTGAATGAAACAAAGAATAAAAGGATGGGAAGAAAGAGAAAAAGGGAGGAGATTGAACTAGAGGAAATGAAAGAAAGTCTACATGTTAAAATGAAAGAGATGAATATAAAAGAGAAAAATGAAGGGTGTATAGAAACTAACATGGATGCCAAGAATAGATAAAGTTGGCACTTGGTAATGATCGGTATTTTATGATGGCTCTTAAATGCCATCAGAAGGGGGATTCAATAAAATGAAACTTGCTCGGAGCAATCCCTCATTAACAGTACTAATTACTAGAAATAGTAAAGAAAATGAAATTAATACACACGCACAGCATTTAAAAAACTTTACGGATGCTCTATTAATGAAAATAAAATGCAACGCGGCTAAAACCCACTTTAAACTGTAAAACGCTTTTGCGCATGTGCAAATTAGAATTAAGTAGATAGCAGAGTAAAGTGACTAACCCGTTTTGAGAGGGAAAAACTCTTACGCATGCGCAAGAATTACTAACATTAGGTCTTGAGGCACCGCATGCCCGGCATATGCTTGCCTGAATTTAAAGAGAGCTATTGCTGCTAATGCCTTTGCTTAATGAAAGAGATAATAATATGGGATTGAGTAAAAGTGGGTGGTGAACAGTGAAGATCACATATTTGAGAAATTAACATTTGTTTATGATTCCTTTATACATAGTGTACATCTTGGCCCATTGTAACATGCAAGAGAAAAGATGGCAGCGAAACGGAAGCAAGCTGCGCAAGGGCGGGAAAATCATGATGTGACCCGCTGACTGTGTCGTTAACAGGCTGCCAAGAGCCACGGACGAAAAAAACGTGTGAAACCTCTTCTCAACTGTGGAACTGCATACAGAGTGTTATTTTGATTTGCAACATTAAATATATGGGAAAGGAAATAAGACAGAATAATGAATGAGCTAAAGGGGAAGGGTTTGTTACACAAAAGATGATCATTAAATTGAATATGACAACATGAGATGAATGACAACTCCCCTGTCCCTGCCCAATCAGAGTTTGAATTTCATTAAGATTTGTAACTTTTGAGGGTGGGACATGCAGAAATAAAGACTATAACTAGTGGGACTTAGAGAGAGAGAAAAAATAGAGATCGACATTGCTGCTGAGGGAGAGAGATATAGATCGAAATTGAGTGAGAGAGGAGAGCTCGATATTGCAACTGAGAGAGAGAGAGAGGCGAGAGCTACTGAGGAAAGAGAGAACAGACTGGGAAGATTCAGACCTGAATGACAACCTGATTAGATTGAAGATTCCAGAAGAATATCGAGGATGGAGAGATTGTAAGTGAGGGATGCCCCCTGGTGCGTCGGGTCTGGGGTCTGTAGGGAAGTTTAGTAAGTATTACCCTTCCCTGAACCTGTCCTACAGGTTTTTCTCCTGATTCTTAACCAGGAGACCTCCAACAGCCCTTTTTGACCAGAGAGTTGGTTTACCGTTATCACCATTGGGTAATTATTATTCTTTCTCAAATTTGCATATTTTGAGCTCGCCCTCAAAAATAACGCCTCCTGGGCCACCTTCACAACCTATAGCGAACAAGCAATTCTAAAAGCAATCACGTCCTTGAACCCCTCCCACCACTTCTCAGACCCCCTTCCTGCTAACTACCTCAAAGATCTCATACCGGCGCTACTGCCACTTTGGACAAAGATTATCAATGCCTCCTTAGTCCAAGGAAATATCCCTGAAATTCTCAAATCAGGACAAGTTTCCTCCATCCTAAAAAAAACGACAGCTGACCCCAAGGACCTAAATAACTACCGACCAATTTCCAACATCCCAACTCTGGCTAAACTCCTAGAAAAATGTATTCTCAGCCAGTTAGATAACCACATCACCAATTTCCACCTGCTCAATAAATTCCAATCTGGCTTCCGGACAGGACATAGTACTGAATCGGCTATGACCCACATAGTAGATGACGCACTAAGAATCCTTGACCAGAACGAAACCTGCCTACTTATCCTACTCAACTTATCTTCGGCCTTTGACACCGTCAAACATGATAATCTTCTAGGTCTCTTGCAATACAGAATGGGCTTATCGGGGTCAGTACTAAATTGGTTTACTTCTTTCCTCCTGAATAGATCCCAAAGGTTCAAGGTCAACCAATCTCTGTCCACGATCGTCCCAGTCACATTACGAGTCCCGCAGGGCTCCTTCTTCTCACCTACACTGTTTAACCTATTCATGGAGCCGTTCGCTGAGATTCTCGACTCATCAAATATCCACTTTCACATGTACGCAGACGACACGCAACTATACTTAAAGATAAATTCTGCGGATGACATCAAATCTCTCAATCTAACTTTACTAAAGATTCAGTCATGGTTGACTGAAAACCACCTCAAACTAAACGCCCTCAAAACTGAATTCTTACTAATCACCCCACCTAACCAACCAGCCACCATACACGAATGGCTTAAACAACTTACAGCGTTCAACTGCCAACCTCTTACAATCGATTCAGCAAAATCACTGGGAGTAACTCGTGATTCCGGACGAGGAACAAGATCTCCCGCAACCGTCAACATCCTGCCGTCTCTCTTCTTGGGGCCAAGTCACGACTGAAGAAGTAGAAGACACATTAACATCCATAAAAAGCGGCTCACCTAAGGATCCAGCCCCACTCCGAATTCTCAAAAAGGTAGCCTCCACGATCATCCCTCCTGTGACTCACCTGATTAACACCTCATTCCAACAGGAAGTTGTACCCCTAAGCTGGAAGGCGGCGGTCGTGAAGGCCCTGTTAAAAAAACCCTCCCTCGATCCCGAAAATCTGGCGAACTATAGGCCCATCTCCCTACTCCCAGGAATCAGCAAGATCGCTGAAAAACTGGTGAATAGAAAACTTTCCCAGTTCCTGGAGAGTAATAACATACTAAAAAGCTCTCAGACGGGCTTTCGCCCAGGGCAGGGCACAGACATCGCCCTCCTAGCAGCGGTTGAAGAGGCCAGAACGCTACTGGACGGAGGAGGATCAGTGGCAGTGATCCTCCTCGACCTAAGCGCGGCCTTCGACACCGTTGACCACCGACTCCTTATCAAAAGACTCAAGGGAGCCGGTGTAGAGGGCTCCGCCTTAGCCTGGCTTACATCTTTTTTGGCTCAAAGGACTTACCAAATCTGGGAGAACAACGCCCGCTCCTCCGAAATTCCCCTCCAATGTGGCGTGCCTCAGGGCTCCTCCCTGAGCCCCACTTTATTTAATATCTATATGTCCACATTGGAGGAGGTTATCATTCCATTCGGAGTGAGTGTCGTCAGTTACGCTGACGACACACAATTGGTTGTGTCACTATCCCACCCCAAACAACAACCAGCAGATCTATTTAATTGTCTTGCGCAGGTCCACCACTGGATGAACACTTCTGCCCTAAAATTAAATGGATCAAAAACGGAGGTTCTGCTCCTGGGCCCAAAAGGACTTACACTGCCCCCGAACATTTGGCCAGCATGTTTGGGCCCTCCTCCAGAACCCAGAGAGGAAGTAAAGAGCCTGGGAGTGTGGCTCGACACCGACCTCTCGTTCAATGTGCAGGCAAAGAAAGTGGCTGGGACCTGCTTTGGTCTCTTGAAGTCATTGAGGAAAGTCCTACCCATCCTACCCCCCAACTCCCAAAAGTTGCTTATTCAAGGCCTAATAATCTCGAGGCTTGATTATAGCAACGCGATATACCTGGGCGCCCCGGAGATGACTCTGAATAAACTGCAAAGAATTCAGAATACCGCGGCCCGTATCCTCACGAATACTCCTGCCAGAGTGTCGGCCAGACCGGCCTTAAAATTCCTCCACTGGCTCCCTATAAGAGAGCGGGTCAAATTTAAGGCCCTGTGTCTGGCCTACAAACTACGACGAAATCAAGGCCCCCCTGCTCTCAAGAAATTCATCGCCCCTTATAAATCCTCAAGACCTCTCCGTTCCGACACCGAAAACCTCATTGTTGCCCCCAAATTTAAGAGAGCCCGATCGGGAGGAAGGCGTTTCTCAGTCCAGACTGCACGACTTTGGAACACCCTCCCCCGAGTCCTGCGTCTCGAACCTCAATACCTCCGGTTTAGGAAACTGCTTAAAACCCACCTTTTCCCACAGTGAATCATTCCTGGCCCTTATCTCGTTCCTTTGTTCCGCCCTCCCTGTCCTCTTTCTTGCCCCTCCTTTCTTTTTCCCCTCCCTTGGTCCACTGCACTCAGGAGATAGGATTTTTTTAGCGCTGGGATACCTTCGGGTGACTACGCGCTCTACAAAAATAAATAATAATAATAATAATAATAAGTAACTCTGGACAGTAATCTAAACATGCAAAAACCCATCAGTGCCGCATCTATAGGAGCAAACTTCCAGATGAGCACTCTGAGAAAACTAAAACCCTTCCTTCCAGTAAATGACTTCAATATGGCAGTCCAAGCACTAGTAATTCTCAGACAAGAATATGGTAGTGCAACTCTCTTTGGACTCCCTAGATCCACAATTGCCCCCCTAAGAGCATCACTCAATTTAGCGGCCAGGCTCATCACAGGCTCCAAAAGAAATAGCCACATCTACCCTGACTTCAAAGCACTCGATTGGCTACCCTTCGAAGCAAGAATTCCATAAAAAATCGTCTGCATGATGCATAAAGCTATACATCACAACACCCCGAGGTATCTGGCCCAGAAACTGGAGCTTTTGTGGGGAAACAGATCATCCAGGAGCGCCAGCAACTTTCTTCTAAAGCCTCAAAGATTTGCCAAGAAGGAAACATACAAGCGTGCCTTCTCTGGTATTGCTCCAAGGATTTGGAATGCACTACCCCCAGAAGCCAGACTTAACCCCTCAACTGCCTACTTCAAAAAAGAAGTCAAATCTCTTCTCATGTCGAAATTCACTTGAACATTGAATGGGACTCTTAGAACAACCAGTTGAAAATTAGACTTTTTTTTCTAAATACTTTGTTTCTTTTGTACATTGTCTCTTTACCTCACTTGTAATGTAAAGTGAACTGATACCCGCAAGGGTCATGTTTGCGCTATATAAAACCTTCAAAATAAATAAAATTAAAATAAAATACTTTAGCAAATGTATGATTTATTATGCTTTTTGTCTCTTCAGTAATCCACTCAAGCATCAATTTTGTTGAATGAGTCTGTGAATTGAATGTATTTGCTAAATGAATTTTCTCTCCCATGAAAGATTGATGGTATTTGCACTGTGAATTTGTATTAATGAGCGTTCATTCATGACTGAGATTTAGATAAAATTAATTGAATCTTACCCCGAGTCTGTGGCTATTTCACTAAGATCAGTAAATTAGTTAGCTAATTCTTCATATCACCATCAACTACTCAACTAATGGTCCATCGACCAAAGGAAGAGTGCTGATCTGTGAAGATTGGTTAGACATTGAATAAATCTCTTGAATACTTTTGAGTCTACACGTGAGTTAACTCATCGCGGATTGAAGTGAAATTACAAAACTTGACCCCCAGCGAAACATCCAGGAAATCTGATTGTGTATATGGGCCCATTGAATTTTTCATATGATTGTGAGGTGTTCTTCCCTGGCCTTTCACTGGATCAGACCATTCTTGACAACTTGGGTGTATACTGCATATGGGAAGCACTTTGCTGGGTGTGCCTAGTGCAGACAGGAGCAGTTCATCCCAGCTGAAAAGAAACTGCTACCTACAGCTCAGGATCAACTCACCTTTGCTAGAGACAGATGCACCTGCTATCTGTCTGACACTGTAGGCAGCCAACGGGCTGCTCTTGAGGAGGAGACCGAGATGGCCCTTCTAGACAGCTGCTGTGTGCAACTGCACCTGCGTATGGGGGATGTTTGAGGACTCTTTTGGATCCTCATGCTCTCTCCCAAAAATGCTCTTGTGAGTGCACTGGTGGTATATCAGTACCCAGGTGGCGCATAGTCAGTGCAACTCCCTAAAATCAGTTCTCCTCTGCATGTTTATTTGTCATACGGATGGACACAGAGATAAAAGCATTTCTATATGCTTATGGTTCAACACTCCCAGGCAAATAAGGGAATGCACGCTTAAGATGACATGTTCAAAATGTTCACTCATGAGATCTGTATTACAGAAAGGGCCACACAACCTTCCACAATCATTATGTAATATGCAAGTTCTTTTAACCATGCTATTATAGTTTAAAATAAACCATGATGGTGTTTTGATTTAAGCATGTATATGAATGTGTTTCAAAAGAAACTTTGACAGAAAATCAGATATATCTCAGATTACCGCAGATTACCACAAACAAACAATGGGAACTAGGAAAAAGGCTACAACCATTGAGAAAACTAGGAGCTACAGCACACTTAAAATGCCCAGCCTCGTTGAAAGGGATGTATAAGAACAAGATGCAAAATTTCAGAAGATTTGAGGAATTTATAAAAAAGTATCTCGGAAGTTGATGCTAGCCAAGTTTGAAAGAACATCAAATGAAAATAACCTCCTGAGTTTTTCTCTCTCCTGGCCCAGTTCAGAAGATCCGGTTTCTTTATTTTTTATTTTTGTGGTGTACTTTTTTCTTTTTCGGTGTTAAGGAAATATATGAGAGTTTCACGCCCCTGGGGGCATAATTAAATTACGTTAAATTTTTTCTCTTTTTGGTCCAGTCTAGACTCAGCGGTCCCATAGACCTTAGGCCAAGAGAAAGGAAGGAGGATTCTCAACGAGGGACTTAGGTAGTAGTAGAGATTGGGTAACTGGTGAGGAGCATTAGGGGAAAGAAAAAGAAATGTATCACCTAGATATTTCCCTAGAACAGCGTTAGATAATCCCAATTTCTTTTTTTAATGAGTAGAGTATGGTTAACGACCAGAGGGTCCAGCTAGAAGTATTATCCTGGAATGTCAATGGTCTAATAGTGAAAGGAAGAAGGGAAAGGATCTCTGCAGTATCTAAAAGATGCCTCAGCTCATATTATTATTTTATAAGAAACTCATTTAACCGAATGTGAAACTGGAGGATTATTTGGCACTAGAAGAAGATTCCAGAATGTTGTATGTACTAGTCACCATTTGAATATAAAAAGGGTGACCATATTGATTACAAAAACATATATTACTATAGTATAGGAGATAGAGCAGGCAGATGAGTAATTCCAAAGTTAAAGATCCATCATCAAAAGTTTACGTTAGTGGGCTACTATGGTTCAAATATCAATGACATAGGGCCATTCAGAGAAATGTTGACAAAGCTATTACATTTAGCTGATTCCAACATTTTGGCTGGTGATTTTAATGTGATTTTAGACAACACATTAAATTGTTTGGTCAATATCAGGTCAATTGCGAATGTAAAATGCTGTCTCAAATCAAAATCTCCCTGAAACAGCTTGACTTATGTTATATATGGAGCAAGAAGATGGGGGTTAGAAAAGGTTCTACTTATATCAACAAAAAATATGGGTACCAGTCCAGATTAGATTTTTTTCTGGTTGACCAGGGATTAAAAGAGTTTGTGCAAGATATCTTGCATGTAGGGACCCATTTGTCAGATCACTCTGTGGTCTCATTAGTTACGTCTCTGTCCATTAGATTAGTTCAAAGTAGATGGATCATGGACTGTACTTTGCTGCAGGAGGAGCCAGCTATTTAGGTGCTTAGGTTAGATACTGAGGAATTTCTTACTATCAATGTGGATAGTGCCCTGGTAGGAGTTCTGTGGGATACATACAAGGCCTTTTTGAGGGGGAAAATAATTAGCATGTTAGCATTTAAAAGGAAAATTTATATGGCAGAGGAAGGGAAGCTGGAAAATCGAATTCAGGCTTGGGAACGGGAGAAGGTATGTGCTGTGGATGAAAGTGAAAAAGCAACTCTATAAGCTTCTCTTCAAGCCTTGAAAACAGAACTTGAAGAAGTAGTGGAAGATAGGCTAAGAAAGAGGTGGCAGGCAAGCAGAATCTCACATTTTGAGTACAGAGAATGCTGCAGGAAACTGCTAGCCTGGAAAGCTAATAGGGAGCAAGTAAGGAGTACCTTAAGAGAAGTCAGCTGAGATCACTCAGGTAGACTTCTCACAAGATGCGAGGGAAATCAAGGAAGCTTTCCAGAACGTATTTGGGGAGCTATATCATGAAGGGCTAGTGGTCACTGGGAAGGAGGTTAAGGCACGACTGGAACAGGACACTCCACCCACTATTAGTGAGGACAGCAGCACTGTGATAAATAGTGGTATAGCATCTATAGAAGTTAGGACCGCAATTAAGATGGAGAAGATGGGAAAAGCAGCAGGACCAGATGGGCTGCCGATAGTAAAATATAAGTTATTAGAAGACGTCTTACTGCCGTTTATGACCAACTTGTTTGCAGACATCTTTCAGAAAGTTGTGAAAATGCCCGCTTCCTGGAATGAGGTCATAGTGACATTAATCCTTAAACCAGAAATGCCCCAAAGATATGCGATTCATATAACCCATCTCACTATTAAATTGTGATTATAAAATATTTGCTAAAATCTTTACAGAGAGACTAAATTGTGTTTTGGGGGACCTTTTGCATGAAGATCAGAAAGGTATTGTAAGAAGAAGAGGAATACATGAGTTGAATTTTAATCTAATAGGTGCAGTCAATATTGCCACCACACATGAAGTACCCCTGGCAGTTATTACCTTAGATGCCACTAAGGCTTTTGACCGACTAAACTGGGCTTATCTACAGACAATGTTAAAGGTGTACAATTTAGGTGAAAATGTTGGTAGGACGCTGGCAATGATGATATCGAGAATTATGTGCTAGAGTTCTGTGAATGGGAATTTTTCTGCACCGTTTAAGATTTTCAGGGGGACTAGTCTGGGCAGCCCGCTATATCCCTGCATTTCAATTTCTATATTGAACCGCTGGAAATAAAGATGAGGAAGGATAGACGAATACCTCTGTTTAGTTATAAGGGCTGGGAAAAAAGGTGGCCTTATATCCGGATGATCTTATGGTGTACACCTCAGATTTGCAGGCGGCTGTCCCTTTAATAAATAACTTAACTCTGAAATTTGGCCTGATTGCAGGCTACTCAGTAAATAATGTTAAAACAGAGATCATGGCCTGGAATTTGGAGAAGAAACTGGGCATATGTAAAAAAGAGGTGAGATATTTAGGTATAAAAATCATAAAGGACATCAAGGATCTTTAGAGGTAAACTTCTCAAAAGTAATGAGGAAAGCTTGCCACCTGATGTTGAGCTCGTCTCATTTACCGCTAACCATCTTAGGGAAAATAAACCTGGTAAAAATGTCTATCCTCCCTAAGTTTACTTTTTTATTCTAGACAATACCTATAACTTTCAATATTGAGTGGTTAGCAAAAATTCAGGGTAAGATTAGTAGCTTCAATTGGACTTCAAAAGGACCCCGGATTGCCTGGAAGAAATTACGGAGGAAAAAAGGCAAAGGGGGTTCATTCCTGCCGGACCGGCGCTACTATACCTGGCCCTTTCTATTGAAGAATCGACAGATGTTATTACGGGAGCCAGACAGCTCAGATATTGGCAGAATGTTCAAAGTTATGCTATCCGACATAAGAGGAGGAGAGCAGGGATTTATGTATTTGCTTGGAGACCCAAAATAGTACAAGAAGGTGCATCTTAAGGCCTTACAGAGCATGGCTGCATTATGGTTCTGGATTAGAAAGGAGACTAAACTCACCTATTGCAGCAGGCTAGCAACTATATGGGATGGATCAGGCTCCCCCAAATGGACTAAGGATACCTTGGCAGTTCCTCTAAAGGAGGCAGGTTTAGTAAAATGGGACCATTTGCTAGAAGGAGGAGAGTTGGCCTCTTGGGACAAAATTGCTGAGGCCTCCAATAACAAAGTCTCGAGTTTCAAATAACTTCATGTTAAAAGTTGGTTGCAGACAAAAGGGGCAGATATAGGTACATCAAATGTTTTAGAAACCAGTTTGATTCAAGGTGAACCAAGACAGAAGGAAGTTTCTAGATGGTATTGGTCACTGGTGGATCTATCAGACTGTGTCTTCATACTGCCAGACAAGCTTTGGGAAAAATGCTTGCTGGGGATGCAGCCAGAAGATATATGGAAAGTATCTTTTAACACTCTTCATTCCACTGTCCATGCCGCCAATTTAAGGAGAAACCACATCTGTTGTTTACATAGGGTATATTGGACATCTCTAAAACTATCGAAACTGGGTGACAGAAGAACGCAGAGATGTGCAAAATGCAGTCAAGAGAAAGCTGATAATATTCACATGATTTTGCCTCTCGTATTCTTTGAAGTTCTAGTAAAACATGACTATCTGTCTAATCATGTAAAAAAAAAATTCTACTTAATTCTTCTTGCCCAGAGGGAGATTTGCAAAAATTGGATTAGTAACTTACCACCTACTGAATTTGACTGGGTAAAATCTATTAAATATACCATTAAATTAGACAGAGCAATAGTGAGAAGAAGAAATGAATTTTGGACCCCTTCATTAAATGGATGGAGTTAAAGTAAAAATTTTGGAAACAGCCGGTGGTAGGGGAAGGTCCAATGATTATGCCTTTACTTGGTCTCTACTTCTCTCATGTGTTCTGCAATTCAGCATGGTCAGCCAGTGCAGAAACCTAAGGAGAAGATAAGGGGATTTTTATTCCTTGGCATAAACTATCTTCTGCGGCAAGGCAATCACAGAGGGAGACTCTAGAGTTTAAATCCAAGGAGAATGAGGAGACAAAAAAACTGTATTATAAGCAAGCATCTTCAGAAATTATTATTAATCATTGTCTGAATGTTATGAAAAATATATTCTAAAGATAAATAAAGATATAGAGTACAGTGATTTCCTTTAGGACCACAATCTGTGAAAAAAACTTGGTTCATAACTTCTATTGTTTATGCAGCTATCAAAGAAGAACAAGCATATTCAGACAGGGAACTTGCCAAAAGAATTTGGGACACTGACAAGGAATACTCCAAACGTTTTAAAGTTATTGATAATAGCTTTCAGTCCTCATCTAAATGCTTTTTTATTATACCTCTTTTATCACATCTTCTGCATAAATCTTTCCCAAGAAGAATAAGGGCCAGATAAACATATCCTAGGGTTTGCTATTACCTGGTAGTGATTTGTTGTGATTCGCTATTAGGTCATGGCAAACAGCGATGTACAAATGTGTGTTCCACACATTTAGCAAATTCCCAATGGGTTGCATATAGACCTACCTCATTAATATTCATGAGGCAGGTCTTGGTTTCTGACCCATTAGGATCGCATAAATCACAGGGATAGTGGCCTTCTGGAGTCAGCAGTTCACCATGTCTGTGATTGCTTTTAAATAAAGCCATTTTTTTATATGCAGCCGGTTTCCCTTCATTGAAAATGGGATGAGTTTCAAAAAGAAAAATGAAAAGTTTTCTTTTTCTTTTTTAAGAGTAAGCAGTGGTCCGTGGGACCCTGACTGCTCCTAAAAAAACCTTTTCACAACCATTCAAACGAGGAAGGAGTCCCCCAGGGCCCCCTTTTCATTTGCAAATGAGTTATCACCTACTTGAAGTAGACAGAAATGAGATTGTTTTGTGACTGCATTTCAGTCGCAAAACCTTTACACATACCATTGTGATTCGGTAATAGGAAGGGACGCCCTTAACACGCCCCTTCCTAATACCGATTCGCCAACTCATTTTATGATTCGCAAAATATGGCTTCCTACATAGAAAAATGCTTTTTTCCAGTTGCAAACGGCTCAATTCTGTGAACTATGTCATTTGGGACCAAAGAAAATCATCTTATATTAGGCCTTAGGTTCCTTGGAAAACAGATAAGCTCAAATGCATGTACTGATACATTTAAGTTGAGTTTACAAACAGTACAGTCACATAAAGTGCCCCGGTCTCGGATCATGAAATGAAATCTTACTTTCTTACAATGTCTCTGCAAAACACATAACCATTACTAAAAAGAAGTATCCTGTGGCTTTCTCACAAACAAGCAGGCAGAGATTACACTTTTTTTACATTTAATGTGGCTGCTGCATTGATTCATTTCTTTACCTACCACTGGTGTTCATTTCTATGATTGTCAGAAATAAACATCTCTTGGATGTTATGAGTGCAAATATGACAGATTTTTACTAAATGGTTAGAGTTGTCCTATTAAATTCCACAACTTGACAGGCAGCAATTCTGCTTTCATTAGCACAGATTCATATACTAATTATGTAGAACATTCACTATTTTGTGAGGACATAACAGTCACAGCTCTTATAATCCTTTGAAGTCTTGCTTTTCTTGCAAATTCATAGCAACACCTGCATCCTTCATCCCTCCTGCCACACTTGGCTAAATAATGGAAGCTATATCATTAAAGAAAAATCCTGTTGTGGTCAATCCAGTGTTACATGTTTCTCTTAACTTTTTTAAAATAGTGATGTCTTGCTGGAATTGCTATCTATACTTTTCCAGTAATACACAAAATAAATATGTGTCTCGATAAATTTGTTATGCTTATATGTATTTTACCCTAGAAAGAGGAACCATTGACCTCTGCAAAGAAAACACTTGCTCTCCAAGCAGCCGTTCCGGATTATGAAATTCAAAGACTTTTGGACACTTATTACATTGCTGATCTAAAGCACAATGTATTCTATGCTTGAAAAACAATGGGTTCTCGCCTGTTTTTTTAATTTTTAATTACTGGATCTGGCTTAAAATCTATTTTTGGAACAATTCCTGCTTATATTACTCTTTTATTAAAGCCTGCTTAGGGGGAATATCAACAACTATTCTCATTGTGGAATGAGCTTTCCTCATTTTTGTCCTGCTAAAACAATCAAGGTCTGCATGGCAGCAACACACCTTATCCAAAAGAACAGCAGTGCTGTAAATGCCATTTCTTTCTATATGGGAGATCTTCTTGCTGATTTGAGCATATTGAACTGCTTTTGCAAACTTCTACCTCTTCATGTTAGAACTATGGGCCCGATTCACGAAGTCTAACTTTACGAATTTTGGTATTCACAGAGGTAATTTATAAGTCGTATCATTACAGCTGCAGTCGGGCTGGAATCTCTGACTTAGGCCATACTCACCACATCTGAGCCATACTCTCCGACTCGGACCGTACTCTCTGGCTCAGGCCGGATAAAGTGTAATCAATGGGCCAGAATGCAATTTTTACAAAAAGGAACATTAGGATTGTTTGATAAATGGTAGAGGAGGACATGGAATTCAGTTTGGGCAGGGTAAAGGGTGTGGCCGGATACTACCTTATATCACAGAAAAGTTTGGTCCTTTGCATCATGGTGCATGCACTCCACAATTTGCTCTCCCCTCAAACTGGTTGTGAGACCAGACCTTAGACTCAGATCATGCTTGCCTTATTTTGACAATTTTGATATAAGTATACTAAACAGCTTATAAAATGTTTTAGTTCAGATTTTTGCATCCCATTCATTAGCCAAAAACATTTCAAGGGAGATATACTAGAATGTTACGTACAAAATCTTTTTTTCCTGATTTACTTTCCAATGCTAAACTTGTTTAGCGCTGGAAAATAACGAGAAAGTAATGCAAAACAACACATAGTGCTGCTTTGCATTAATTAGCGGCAAGTGGGCGTACCATGGGTACCAAAGTAAACAGGGTTTTGCGTGAGAAAACGACATCCTTTTACAGTACGCACAAGGAAGGAGAGATGCTTTCATTTCTCCTTCCTTTTCTGACTTTGCATGTGTGTTGCACTGTACAGCACACATGCAAAATGGGAAAAAGCTTCAAGTTTGTCTAAGCATAGTATTTTGTACTGGAAGGGTTCCATACCAGTACAAAACCTATGCTAGACTCACGGAGACACCCTTGCACCCTGGCGCAAAGGTGTCTCGAAGGCACACCGCAGCTGATTTCAGCATTGGTGCAAGGGGAGGAGGAGGAGAGGGCCTTATTTTAATAAATTGGGAGCTCTCTCCTTTTCAAGCAGCGCAGCCTTTGCGACTGCTGCAGTGTGCTACGTGAAAAAATGGTTCCCTCAATTCCTGTTTGACTCAATACAAATAAATACTTTTTTCTTTAAATTGAGTGCATCTGTTTTCACTTGTTTTTGTTGTCTTACTTTTTTTTCTTTTTTATAAACATATTTTTATTGGCATTTAATTTACAGACAGTGTTACATAGTGTTTTTTGACATTGCTTTTGACACATTTCAAGAGACATTTATACATACCAGTAAACGAGTATCTTATTTTATACCTCACCTCTCTTAGTGGCATCCTATACAATACAGTGGCGTTTTCCTGATGGTACCGTTTCTTACCTTTTGTATTATAAAAGTATCCAGGAGCGCATTCCGAAAATATACCACGCGTACAATGTGGCACCTCCGTGTCACCCGATGATGCTGGAGTCCAACAAACTCTAGGTCGGACCCGGAACAACACGCACACAGTAGTTAGCACCAAGGGGCACCACTCAGTGTGGGGTAGTTTATTCACTATCAGGCATATGCATCAAGGTATGATTTTGCGAGTCCTTAATTATGATTATTAAGGAATCGCAATTAAGGACTTGCAAAAGCCTATGCATGTAGGTATCGCTCTAAAAATAGCGATTCCTAATCATTCCTTAATTGCGAGTCGCAATTAAGGAATGGCTCCCCATTCATTCCTATGGGCCTACAGGCCCATAGGAATGAATGGGAAATTGCATACACAACTTGCGAGTGCCAATAGGTACTCGCAAATTGCGCATGCAATTTCAAGGGTGCAAGGGTGTCAAAAGGACATCCTGTTGCACCCCTGGAATTGTGATGTGCACCCATGTTGCGCACACATGTGCATTTTTCAGAGTTTTTGAAAATTCCCGACCAGTTAAATTTCTCAGTAATTTGCGGCCCCAAATAGCGAAATCGCTATTTAAAAGTGATTATTGCATTGCATTTAAGGAATCGCAAATTGCGATTCCTTAAATGCAATTGCAGTTTAAGAAATCACAATGAATTGGCTTTTGTTAAATTGCAAGTGCCTTACACTTTGATACATCGCAAAAGCCCTTTTTGCCGGCGCAAACGGCTGTTTTTTGCGAATCGCACAGTTTGCGCTCGCTAAAAAAGGTTGATGAATGCGCCTATATATGTTTTTTTTTGTCCTAATGAAGCTCCCAGAATCCTTATGACCAACTCAGGTGTGAAACATGTTGACACACTCATGAAGGAATGAAGGAGTAACCATAAATAGGTCCCTCTCTCGAGATGGTAAAAAAGGTTCCCTACTCGATCTCAACACTCAGACTACCCGGGTTCCTTCTAAACCCAGTGGTAGCACTAACCTACCATTGGTTTTTTATCCCTGGAAGGGCAATCCTATCATTAAAGTAAAGCGTTGGATCTTCCTTACCAGTTTTATCTTTCAATCCACACCCCACATCATGTTAAAACCCACCTCACTTGCACTCATCATACGACAGCCTTGTAAAAGGTCTCTGCTAAAGCGGCCCTTCGGGGTACCCATTGGGCATTGCAGCACCGGCCCAACAAGGAGCCCCACCCGATGATGAAGCATGACATCCTCTAGGGGATGTGGGAGGGCAACATAAACAGTCCCAGTGACTGTCCCGTTCCAGTACTCTGGCCCAGACACTATCCACATTCTGAGAGATTGCGCCACTCTCCTCCTTTCTTTACTTCAGAAGCATTAGCCCTATTGTTGAATTCCATGACTCTTGATAGGAGCATGGGCTTCTGGACTTCTTGAACAAGCTCTTTGCCCCCCGTACTCCTTTCCCTTTCACAAGGGGACTCTTGTTTGATACATTATAGCTGTATAGTCTACAGTTTGTGTCTCTTGTGCCTTCTCATATTTGGATCAACCCACCTCGGCGGGGGGTATCCGCAGAAGTGCCTGCCCTCTGTTTGATGTTTAATGAAACTGAGATAAACAAAAAAAACATAAACAGTCAGGAGGTGTAAGTCACAGGGGGATGGAGGGCCAGGGTTACACTTATGGTTCCTTGTTAATTTTATAGTTAACTCACCATATCCTACCAATTCATTGTAGTGCATGGAGGAGGGAAAAAGAGTGACAGGTCTGAATGCGTAGTGTTCTTTTTCCCTTAGCTATTCCCTCATCTACTCCTCTCATGTCTAGTGGCTGTTGTCTACCTGGCATGAAGGTATCTTGCAGGGTTTCATACATATTATGTGCCCTTAGGTCTCGTCAACGTCTGTCCTCCTGTTTCGTCCCCATCCATAGTCTCATCCTCATCTTCCTGGGCCTGCATTGACTGCTCCCAGCTGGACAACATTTCCCTCCATTGCTCAGCCATGGAACAATCTCTTCTGCTCTAGACTCTTCCTGAGCCAGGAATCTGCCCTCTGCCCCCACCAGTAAGTGACATCTTGTTTCCAGAGTCCCACGGATGGCCCAGTAGGGGACTTCCGGGACATGACTATCCTTCTTTTAGCTAATGCCTAGGACCAAATCAATAAATCTCTTGCCTATCTTTCATGTAGGTGGTCGGGGAAGAGTCCCAGCAGACACACTTCGATTGTGGAATCAAGCATGCGCCCCACTGAAGTGTTTATCTTTAATGAGACTTTGACCCAGAATGAGCGCAGTCCAGCACAGACCCAGGTCATATGTATAAAGTCTGTGTCATTGTGATTGCATCTTGGGCATCTATGCAGTTCACCTCGATATGTGACCTGAAGTCGGTGGGGAGTCATGTACGTCATATGCATGTAGTTGAACTGAATATATTGCAGCCTAGTGTTACGGGAAATCCTCTTGTGGGAGGACAGAATTCTGCCTCATTCTGGGTCCGACAATTCCCTGTCCAGTACCGCCTCCCAGTGTCTCTGTAAATGATGTAGTGGGGTAAGGGATGCTCCAATCAGCGAGTTATAAAACCATTTCACCTGGTGGTGGGCCATACCCAGTGCAAGTAGTGAATGTAGTACCGCATGAGTCTCGGGTCCCTCCGGCCCTTCCCCCATAATGCCCCAAAGGTATGGGCCAGAGCTACCTATTGGAAGAACTGCCCTGATGGAAGACCGCATCCTTCAACTAGGTCCTCAAAAGGCATTAAGACTTTCTCCTGATAGTTTCCTATTGTCTCCACACCCACCTCCAACCATGTTGCTAGTTGGTCAGCGTTGAATATTGTCTGAGGGTTGCCATTGGGTAAACCCACCAAGGGACGTACTGGTGCATACCGGGGAGTGCCTGCTGTTTTAGTCATGCAGCGTTTCCAGCACTGCAGAGCTGCAGTTTGCAATACCGACCTATAAGGGACAGGCACAGTTGGGTCTAGTACTTTAGCCAGTAGAAGGCTGGGACATTCTTCAGACTCCATCATGAAGGTCCCCTCTGGGTTCACTCCCTCCAACCACTGTGCTAGCCATTGCTTCTGGGCAGCCAGGAAGTACAGTTCAAAATTCAGCATTCTCAATCTGACCTCCAACATGGGACATTGTGACATCTTTAGCGAGACCCTCGCTAATCCCTACCTCAAATTAGATCCTGCAGCAGGGACACCAGATGTTGGAACCATCCCTCAGGCAGTGAAATCAGGAAGTTGTTGAACAAGTATAGTAAGCACGGTATCATGACCATGTTGGTCAGAGATATACAAGCCATAAGGAGTAGGCGTAGCGGGCACCAAAAAGGAACACTTGTCTTTCCAAGTTATGGTCCCTTAGATCTTCCTGGGAATGAAAAATATGAATACCTAAATATTTAAAGGTGTTTGGTGCCCAATTAAGAGCTATTGAGAGGTCCTGGGGGTATGGCAGGGCTCCAGCTACAGGGGACAGATAAGTCTCTGCTTTTGTTGTCCCATAAGCTTGACAGGTGTTCACATTGTCACAGGAGGGCCAGCGCTGTATCAGAACTCACTACTGCGTCCTTCAAGTAGATTAAGAGGTCATCCCCATATAGAGATATTATGTGATCTACCTTTAGGCCTAGTCCTTTGCCCCCTTGTTGAAAGAATGCAGCCGGTGGTTCAATCACCATGGAAAATAAAAGAGGTGACAGAGGGTAACCATGCCTGGTTCCCCGGAAGATCGCATACTGGGCAGATACTTTTTTACCTGTCCTAACTCGAGTGGTGGAACAGTCGTATAGCATTTTTACCAATTTTACCCAGTCTTATCCAAGACCCATGTGTACCATCACTGTGAATAGGTAATCCCATCCTAAGGAATCAAAAGCGTTTGTGGGTGAAATTGAGCTTCAGGGTGGTATAGTACCAAATACAGTCTGTGCAGGTTAAAGGAGGTGTTCCGGGGCGTTATAAATCAATTTTGAGCCGCATGGATCACAGTTGACATGTAGGGAAACAGAGGTAGTGCTAGTACCTTGCTAAGAATCTTAAAATACATGTTAAGCATGGAAAGGGGTCTATAATCCACAATTCAGGCACCTGGGGTCGTGGTCTTAGGGTGTGGAATCATAAGTGCGTCCCACGTGGATGAAGGAAGCCGATATCTGGCATAAAGTGTTACCAATCGGGGTGCCAATTTAGAGGCATAGACTAAATAAAATTCTGCCGGGAGTCCGTCCGGTCTCAGCGTCTTGTTCACACTGTGGATTGTAGGGCACAGCTATGTCTTCTGGAGTGAAAAGTATGCAGAGAAAACAGGTATGGTGAGAGACCTTGCTTTGCCAAATGTAGACATTAAATGGATTGGTCAGAGAGGGTTAAAGTGGCACCAATTGATGCCATTGGTGAAATCCTACATGCAAATCCAACACCCTGACCTCATAATAGTGCACTGTGGTGGCAATGACCTAGGCACTTTGACTGGGGTAGGTCTGGAAATGCTTATGAAGGAGACCTTTGCACAACTGTTTTCACTTTTCCCTAAAACTGCCTTTGTGTTTTCTAACATATGCCAAAGGCAAAAATGGAACTGGTCCAATCATTTCTGTCCACAGATTGACAAAGCAAGAAAGCACGTCAACAAATCTGTTTCTGCTTTTCTCCGAGACTATGGTGTGGGTTCCATTTACCACAACAACTTGCGTTATGACATGCAAGACATTTATAGAGGAGATGGTGTGCACTTCAATGATGAAGGGAACAGAGTCTTCCTCTTGAACCTTAGACTCTGCATCGGTACTTACTTGTAGGTACCACTAAAAAATCACTTCATAAACACAACAGCTCTTTTTAGAGCCCCCTAATATCTAAACACTTAAATCTGCATTTCATTTTTTTTTTTATTTTTTTTTTCTACCGTACGCGTACGGTGAGCTTACCATACGCGTACCCCGCGTTTTTTTTAAAAATTAATAAATGTTTTTTTTGTACTTTTCTGTCCTTCTTTGACCCCCTTTCAAATGTTAGGGGGTCTGTAACTCTCTTCCTTGCCCCCTTTTCAAGTTATCTCCCTTTTTTTTTCTGACTGAAACACACGAAATGGCGGCCGCCGCTTCCTGGTTTCGACCGATTCGAATGTTTACTAAGATCTATCAGCCAATCAGATTCGCGCTCGAGCACGTCACCGTACGCGTACGGTAAGCGCACGGTAAGCGCACCGTAAGCTGGCTCAGATATATATATTGATTTAAAGGCTATTTTCTCAGAATCTACTGAACAGATTTACACCAAACCTACAAAAGGCACTTCCTTGACCTGAGGACTACCTCTCTGCCAAATTTCATTTAACTCTGTTCAGCCGTTCGGGCTGTAGCTGTGTCTAAAGGTCCTATGGAAAAATGCATGGGAAAAACGCGTTTTGGGACCCCCCTTTTATCTCAGCCCCCGCTTGACGAATCCCCCCGAGACTTTCAGGGTAGGAGCGGAGCGCAACGCCCCACCTATTTTGAAAATTTGGCGAGGATTCGTCGACCGGCGCCAAAGTTATTCAAAATAGAATGTTGCGGATTTCCTATGGTGAGAGGGTCCTAACTATAACTACCTACTGGCGACCGCCAGTAGGTAATATATATATATATATATATATATATATATATATATTTATATATATATATATATCCACTCGATACCACTGCGTCTCACTTTCCCCTCACGGGACGAAAGAACACTGGAGCCGAGGCCACAATCAGAATGCGTGTTTATTAACACCAGGTCCGACGCGTTTCGGAGTTACAAATCACTCCTTTCTCACGGGCAACAGACTGTGTTATTTTTTTGAATTAAAGCGCAAGTGCCGGTCACGTGCCATAGACATAGACAACATACTTGAATTCATCATCATTCATTGCGTTTTTCAAAATTACATTTACAATCATATGGCGATAGATGCAAGCGATATTTCATCACAAGCAAAATAATTATATATACGGAACTTCGAGCAACTTCATCCTTTGCATAAAGAAATTCAAAATACAAAAACTTTATCAAGGCGCAAGTGCGCACATGAACAAACTGGGAAGCTCATACCTTCATTGTACCACATCATTGCAGAAAATTATTAAAGACATATTACAGCCCCAGTGGGCACAGACTCCGAACATCATCAAGGAACCAGATTGGGCCCCAGTACGCACCGGTAAGTACTCACTGTTAGATTCACAATAATACTCTGTGGGTTACGTCAATAAAGTGCCATGAAACCAAAGGCTGTCCCAATAATTTCGGTACTACCCATTCACACAATCCTGCCCCAGTGGGCTTATATTTCCATATTGTTAGTCTAGTTCCTGACCATAAGTACAACATTTTCATGAAAACCCGTTTCAGTGAGTAGTTTTCTCCAGTGCAGTTGAAAGTTTTATGCAGTAATCCCCGTTATAGTCACAGTTCCATAGGCCACCTGCAAGATGAATAAAAAATCGTTGACACAACTAAAAGAAGTGCACTGACCAAATAAACTTAACACAAAAAGTTAAAAACACATGGAGATCAGTACCAGGACCCGCTGTTACTGACAATTACAAGTGTACTGATAGCTCCTCGTCAAGGTTGAGACCCTCTGGGGCCATGGTATTGTATTTTATGATTATTTTGGACTCGAGTCTTCTAAGCTCTCTTGTCCTGTTACCACCTCTGCGTCTCGCCGGGATGTGGTCCAGGACAACAAACTTCAGAAGATTCGGATTTTGTCCATGGAATTCATAGAAGTGTCTTGCGATGGGATAAGTTTTATCATTCTTTGTGATGGCTCTGCGGTGTTCTAGTATTCTGACCTTACATTTGTGGATGGTACTGCCCAAATAAAACTTGTTGCAGGGGCATCTTAGTGCATACACTGCATACTCTGTGTTGCAGCTCACATGTTTCTGTATAGTCATGGGCAATTGATCTTTAGAGAGTTTGATGGACTTACAGTTATTGCTAAATTTGCATGCCTTGCATTTGTTGCAAGTGAAAAATCCCTTTATGTCGCTTTTTTTAATATCGATCAGCATACTTTTGCAAAGTGTGTCACATAGTGATCTTGGTTTCTTGAATGTGAGGGCAGGATATTCACCTACATGTTCACATAAGTCTTCATCATTCATTTCAACATTGAGATCTGTGTTCCCCAAATTAATGCACGGGTCTTCTGAAAAGCCGGCCCGAAGACTCGTGCATTAATTTGGGGAACACAGATCTCAATGATGAAAGGGGTGGCAAAACTAATTTCAAAGCAAAATCCACATTTGTACCTCAAGTCACAAGCGAAGCTATATTTTGTTTTGAGAAAGGAATGATTGGTGAATTGAAAAAACTTTCCAAACGTAGAATAACTAATAAGTCCAATTTGACCACTAAACAGAAGTTGGCCATACAGGAGCTTGAAGCACATACTGATATTGTCATAAAAAAATCTGACAAAGGAGGTAACGTGATAATCTGGCCACGTTCCATGTACCTTGAGGAAGGCAAATCACAATTGTCGGATGGCACAAGATACAGCCAATCCAACAAAATTGAATACGATGAAGCAGTCAGGGAAGTTGGAAAGAAATTGTTACTGTGGAGAGAGAAAAAACTGATTAGCGACGAAGAATACAAATTTTTGCATTGTAAAAATCCCAAAATCCCGGTCCTTTACCTCCTCCCGAAAATACACAAAAATGCCACACATCCACCAGGGAGACCTATTGTGTCTTCACGCGATAGTCTCTTAGAAAACACGTCTAAATATGTAGATTACTTTCTACAACCCCTGGTCCAATCCCTTCCTTCATATGTTAAGGATACCAGTGATTTTCTAAGATTAATTGGTAATATCGTTTGGAAGTCAGATTACCTTTTGATGAGTTTGGATGTAAGTAGTCTGTACACCTGTATCCCTCAGGCCTTAGGGATTCAGGCATGCAGATCTTTTCTAAAACAAAGATCACTGTCCTTCCTCTTTCACACTGAAATGGTACTCGATATGATTCAGCTGTGTTTGAGCAAAAATGTCTTCCTCTTTGATGATTGTATGTACAAACAAATACAGGGGACGGCGATGGGTACCTGCTTCGCCCCCAGCTTTGCAGGCTTGTACCTCGGCTGGTGGGAGGAGCAGGTAATCAATAAAATCGGATTATTCAAAACCCACGTCGTCCTCTGGCTGAGATACATTGATGATATCTTCTGTATCTGGAATGGTACGGAGGAGGCAGCTAAAGAGTTTGTCAAGGCCCTGAATGTGAATGATTTTAACCTTTCTTTTACCAGTACCATCAATGCCAGAGAACTCGAATTCCTTGACCTTCAAGTCATCATCAAAAACAACAAACTCTGCACTAAGCTATTTAGGAAGGCAACTTCAGGCAATAGCTTACTGCACGCTGGTAGCTGTCACCCTAAAAAACTAATACGTAGTATTCCCTATGGAGAACTTCTAAGAGCTCGCAGGAATTGTAGCGAGGAAGACAATTACCTCACTGAGAAAACCATTATGACCGAAAGATTTTTGGCTAGAGGTTATGATGCCACTCTAGTGAATCAAGCAGCGGAGAAAGTGGACAAGCTGAATAGGCAAGAACTAATAATCCCGACTATCAAGGGCAATGATGAAGATGTGAATGAACCCATAAGGTTCATTACAACTTTTAACACTCAGGCCTGGGAAGTGAGAAAAAGTCTAAAAAATTTTGGGAAATCCTACGTAATGATGAAGACTTATGTGAACATGTAGGTGAATATCCTGCCCTCACATTCAAGAAACCAAGATCACTATGTGACACACTTTGCAAAAGCATGCTGATCGATATTAAAAAAAGCGACATAAAGGGATTTTTCACTTGCAACAAATGCAAGGCATGCAAATTTAGCAATAACTGTAAGTCCATCAAACTCTCTAAAGATCAATTGCCCATGACTATACAGAAACATGTGAGCTGCAACACAGAGTATGCAGTGTATGCACTAAGATGCCCCTGCAACAAGTTTTATGTGGGCAGTACCATCCACAAATGTAAGGTCAGAATACTAGAACACCGCAGAGCCATCACAAAGAATGATAAAACTTATCCCATCGCAAGACACTTCTATGAATTCCATGGACAAAATCCGAATCTTCTGAAGTTTGTTGTCCTGGACCACATCCCGGCGAGACGCAGAGGTGGTAACAGGACAAGAGAGCTTAGAAGACTCGAGTCCAAAATAATCATAAAATACAATACCATGGCCCCAGAGGGTCTCAACCTTGACGAGGAGCTATCAGTACACTTGTAATTGTCAGTAACAGCGGGTCCTGGTACTGATCTCCATGTGTTTTTAACTTTTTGTGTTAAGTTTATTTGGTCAGTGCACTTCTTTTAGTTGTGTCAACGATTTTTTATTCATCTTGCAGATGGCCTATGGAACTGTGACTATAACGGGGATTACTGCATAAAACTTTCAACTGCACTGGAGAAAACTACTCACTGAAACGGGTTTTCATGAAAATGTTGTACTTATGGTCAGGAACTAGACTAACAATATGGAAATATAAGCCCACTGGGGCAGGATTGTGTGAATGGGTAGTACCGAAATTATTGGGACAGCCTTTGGTTTCATGGCACTTTATTGACGTAACCCACAGAGTATTATTGTGAATCTAACAGTGAGTACTTACCGGTGCGTACTGGGGCCCAATCTGGTTCCTTGATGATGTTCGGAATCTGTGCCCACTGGGGCAGTAATATGTCTTTAATAATTTTCTGCAATGATGTGGTACAATGAAGGTATGAGCTTCCCAGTTTGTTCATGTGCGCACTTGCGCCTTGATAAAGTTTTTGTATTTTGAATTTCTTTATGCAAAGGATGAAGTTGCTCGAAGTTCCGTATATATAATTATTTTGCTTGTGATGAAATATCGCTTGCATCTATCGCCATATGATTGTGAATGTAATTTTGAAAAACGCAATGAATGATGATGAATTCAAGTATGTTGTCTATGTCTATGGCACGTGACCGGCACTTGCGCTTTAATTCAAAAAAATAACACAGTCTGTTGCCCGTGAGAAAGGAGTGATTTGTAACTCCGAAACGCGTCGGACCTGGTGTTAATAAACACGCATTCTGATTGTGGCCTCGGCTCCAGTGTTCTTTCGTCCCGTGAGGGGAAAGTGAGACGCAGTGGTATCGAGTGGATTTGTTGGGGGTGGCTACCCCTGCCGAGTGCCCGCCGTACAAGTGGCTTGGGAACAGCCAACTAAACTTTGGAATATATATATATATATATATATTCTCAGAACAAGTAATAGATAACCTTTCACAACGAAGCGCATAATATGTCCTCCGTGTGCGGACGGTGCGCGAAGCGCATCGTGCGTACATGGCCCATCCAGCGTAACGTGGGCACGCGGTGCGCGTAGCGCACCGCGTGCCCACCGTGCGTGCACGGCACTGCACGGAACGAACTGCGTGAAGTGGGCGCGCACGCCACGAACGGCGTAAAGTAACTTAGCATTTAAAAAACCGTACAAATTCACTGAAAAAACCATAGGTTTCACACACGTTATAGTTAGGAATAAGCATTTAAAAAACCTTGCAAATTCACTGAAAAAACCATAGGTTTCACACAAGTTATAGTTAGCTGTAAATTTCACTCGTAAAAAACCAATGAAATTCCACGTTATAGTTAGTGCAGGCAACTATAACTCACGCGACCGCAATCCTCGGCTGATGCTAATACTGTATTTAGACACTTATTTGCCCATGTCTTCTTCCATTAAATTTTAGCTATACATATATTACAAATATTTTTTTTCATAAAGACACATATGTCATCAGCAGAGGATTGCGGTCGCGTGAGTTATAGTTGCCTGCACTAACTATAACGTGGAATTTCTAAATATAACGTGTGTGAAACCTATGGTTTTTTCAGTGAATATATATATATATATACAAATAATGTAGATCCTCATCTCACAGGGCAGATTAAACCTGTTTCAAAGGGTCATCCTTATAAGTACCTGATCCCCTGACCCCAGGGCACCCAGGAGAGACCCTGGGGGTACCTAATATACCAAAATATTGTATTTTATCAATTTGTAAGTGACCCAAACACCAAGGTTGAGCTTGAGCACAATTTACTTTTAAAAAAGAGTCCTGCAACACAGGGCTGCTTTTAAACTGACCTCAGGCTCTCAGCAGTGCACACATACAAGTTCAGAAACTGGTACTGGCCTCTAAACTGTCATGCCTTATTTTATACTAGGGAATTAAAGGTAGTTTCAAACCCCTTGCCCTATTATGTACTAGGGCCTTATAAGGGAGTTCACACCAATCATAGAGGTACTCTAACCCATTGTGTACCCTAGTGTTTGTAGGCATTTTCACTGTATTCTAAATGTTTTTTTTCAGCATAGCACTGTCCCTTGGCCTGGTTAGGCAGAGCAAAGGTACAGTCAGAGTCGCCCCCCCACTTGGAAAGGAAACTTACCTGGATATTGCCAATGGATGGGGAGAGAGGATGCGGCAGTTTGCTGCATTAAGGTGCCAACAGTAATTCCTTTGCCATCATTGTCTCCCGTGATAGAGGCTGGGGTGATTGTGCATTCCGTGGCCAGCAGGACTGGGACGCCACTTGATGTACGAGTATAGAAATCACTGTATTTTAACTCGCAGCGGGGGCACATGAAATCCCGGCATGGATCACGACGAGCAGCGCAGCCAGAGGCCGTGGAGATTGGTTAATTAACACACTCCAATCAGAAGAGAACTCCCATATATTTAAACAGGCCCCCAGGTGTATTTTCACTGTTGGTTGGAACTGGCACTGAGGAAGGTCGAAAGACTGAAACGCGTATGCCGAGCGTTTCACAACATTGAACTTGGTTCCTGCTTTGCGCTTTGAATTTTGACAATAAAACTACCAGTTGTCACTGAGCATGTGTCGGCCCGTTTCTGAATTGGAATGGGGTTGGACTTGATGTGTCACCGGTAAGGCAAGCACCGGTTACCGACACGCCCTCTCGGTTTGGAGCTACGCGCATTGCTTGCTACTCCTGGTCTGTGTATAAAAGTACAGCGCGTCGCCCCCCCACTTGGAAAGGAAACTTACCTGGATATTGCCAATGGATGGGGAGAGAGGATGCGGCAGTTTGCTCCATTAAGGTGCCAACAGTAATTCCTTTGCCATCATTGTCTCCCGTGATAGAGGCTGGGGTGATTGTGCATTCCGTGGCCAGCAGGACTGGGACGCCACTTGACGTACGAGTATAGAAATCACTGTATTTTAACTCGCAGCGGGGGCACATGAAATCCCGGCATGGATCACGACGAGCAGCGCAGCCAGAGGCCGTGGAGATTGGTTAATTAACACACTCCAATCAGAAGAGAACTCCCATATATTTAAACAGGCCCCCAGGTGTATTTTCACTGTTGGTTGGAACTGGCACTGAGGAAGGTCGAAATACTGAAACGCGTATGCCGAGCGTTTCACAACATTGAACTTGGTTCCTGCTTTGCGCTTTGAATTTTGACAATAAAACTACCAGTTGTCACTGAGCATGTGTCGGCCCGTTTCTGAATTGGAATGGGGTTGGACTTGATATATATATATATATATATATATATATATATATATATATATATATATATATATATATATATATATATATATATATATTCTCAGAACAAGTAATAGATAACCTTTCACAACGAAGCGCATAATATGTCCTCCGTGTGCGGACGGTGCGCGAAGCGCATCGTGCGTACATGGCCCATCCAGTGTAACGTGGGCACGCGGTGCGCGTAGCGCACCGCGTGCCCACCGTGCGTGCACGGCACTGCACGGAACGAACTGCGTGAAGTGGGCGCGCACGCCACGAACGGCGTAAAGTAACTTAGCATTTAAAAAACCGTACAAATTCACTGAAAAAACCATAGGTTTCACACACGTTATAGTTAGGAATAAGCATTTAAAAAACCTTGCAAATTCACTGAAAAAACCATAGGTTTCACACAAGTTATAGTTAGCTGTAAATTTCACTCGTAAAAAAACAATGAAATTCCACGTTATAGTTAGTGCAGGCAACTATAACTCACGCGACCGCAATCCTCTGCTGATGCTAATACTGTATTTAGACACTTATTTGCCCATGTCTTCATCCATTAAATTTTAGCTATACATATATTACAAATATTTTTTTTTCATAAAGACACATATGTCATCAGCAGAGGATTGCGGTCGCATGAGTTATAGTTGCCTGCACTAACTATAACGTGGAATTTCATTGGTTTTTTACGAGTGAAATTACAGCTAACTATAACTTGTGTGAAACCTATGGTTTTTTCAGTGAATTTGCAAGGTTTTTTAAATGCTAATTCCTAACTATAACGTGTGTGAAACCTATGGTTTTTTCAGTGAATATATATATATATACAAATAATGTAGATCCTCATCTCACAGGGCATATTAAACCTGTTTCAAAGGGTCATCCTTATAAGTACCTGATCCCCTGACCCCAGGGCACCCAGGAGAGACCCTGGGGGTACCTAATATACCAAAATATTGTATTTTATCAATTTGTAAGTGACCCAAACACCAAGGTTGAGCTTGAGCACAATTTACTTTTAAAAAAGAGTCCTGCAACACAGGGCTGCTTTTAAACTGACCTCAGGCTCTCAGCAGTGCACACATACAAGTTCAGAAACTGGTACTGGCCTCTAAACTGTCATGCCTTATTTTATACTAGGGAATTAAAGGTAGTTTCAAACCCCTTGCCCTATTATGTACTAGGGCCTTATAAGGGAGTTCACACCAATCATAGAGGTACTCTAACCCATTGTGTACCCTAGTGTTTGTAGGCATTTTCACTGTATTCTAAATGTTTTTTTTCAGCATAGCACTGTCCCTTGGCCTGGTTAGGCAGAGCAAAGGTACAGTCAGAGTCAGTTACCTCCAGTACCAGTCAGCAAAATAATGGGGGTGCCCAAGGTATAAGATGACTTAGCAACAGTATCTATTTTGGATTCCATGTCTAACACTGGAGTACAAGACATGAACATCCTGTCGCAGTTCTCTAATGTTTAGCCTCATATCAGTTCAATGGTATTGCATATTTTTATCCATGCCATTTTTTGGTTCTTCGCGTAATTCCTATTTAAATACTTTTAGTGACTTTAGGAGTTACATCTTTGTGAGGGCCATGGTTGATGACAGATTGAAGGGTTCCCCTTTTGTTGTGTGTGATAGGCATTTGCTTGCAAGTAGGGAAGCAACCCTTTGTGTGCAGATTTATTTGTTTTTGGGTGGCTTCCACTCTCTTCTAGCAGGTCAGCAGAATCTTCAAACACTGTTCCATCACGTGGACGTGATCCATTTTACCAATAGTAGCCCATCAAACACACCAATCAGTGATGCAGTCCAGGAGGCTATTACAGCTTCAATGCTGACTTTAATTTCATGGGGTTACGCTATTATCTTACAATGTCCCACAATGTATTATGCTGATTCCTTGATTTGCTAAAGAATCCCCTGTATCCTGTAACCTCCTGGAAATACCAGTTCTGAGCAGGACCACAAAGTATAAGTGTTCACAGGCTGGTGTGAATGATCAGACCCTCAGTCTTAGTATCAGGTCCAGGTATATTGTTTCACCTTAAATTATACATGCTGATTATTAGGTTCACCCATTCCTCCTCCAGTCTCCAGCCTCACTTAGGTCACAACCACGACGAGCTGCCTGTAGATATCTATTTTACTTCTGAGTTACTTTCCTATTATACACATCATCATTCTCCAAGTTTCACTTTTAATGTATGTCAGAGTTTTTATTTTGCAGGAGGGGGATATCTCTTTGAATTATGCCCCCCCTATTAATTTCTCTGCCCTCATGATTTTATGGGAGCTCCCCGGAAGCCTTCTCAGTGTGTCCACTGCTAATCCTTTTTTACCGCTTTGTACTGCCACGCTGTTCCCAGCCGGGCTGTTTGAGGTGTCTGTATGGTCTCAACCTCCCTTTCACAATTCACATTGCCCTGTCTAAAAATGTGGGTCTTTGGTTAAGGGAGGTGAAGACCCTTTTCAAGCAGCAACCATAATCCTAGTAGGCGTGAGTCAAAAAAGTCATTAAATTAAATGATTTCTTAACCATATGGTTGCCTGGCACAAAATCCATCTGTCTTAACTTAGAGGTTCTGTGTTAGGAATTTATGCAGCACAAAAACAGTAATAAAGTCAAAACACAACACAAGAAAAATCCCACACCAATTTAGAAAATGAGAGAGTTGTTTTAAAATAAAAAGAGACCAAAACAATCAAAATCCTAACTGTAGAACCAGAGATATGCAGTTTAACGGATTAAGTAAAAATATAATCAGAAAGCGCTAACTGTGGGTATCTGGTAGCGCTAGACTGGGACAAAGTCAGAGGTTCATGCCTACTGCGATGGAGTGTGGGCTAGATACAGGGACCAGATAAGTTACTCTGAAAAAGTTGCTTTTCAAAGTCAAGTGCACAGAGTTCAAAACTTCAGGAGGAGCTCAACTGATGTCAGCCAAGGGTCATGTACCCGGGGAGGCACCTCTGGGGGATCAGGAACTCACTCCAGCAGAGATCAGGAAGGTCTAGTTGCAGGTACAGGCAGGTCCAGTTGCAGGTCCATGCAGAGTCATTTGCAGTGGTCAACTAAACAATTACAGGGAGGCTTCTAGAACTTGTTGTGTCCCAGTTGCTCAGACCAGGTCAGTCAACTGAACCTTTGAGTCACTCAGGTTTGTTTGGTATGAAGAAAGCAGGTCAAGTCTTCTTTCTCAGAGAGCAGGGCAGGCGTCAAGCAGTAGGGCAGTCCTCTGAAGAACAAGGCAGACCTCAAACAACAGGGAAGTCCTCTAGGGAACAAGCCAGACCTTCTTTTGTAATGTCCACTGGGCCAGGAGTGTACTGATGAGTTGCTCATAAGGCATTCCTTTGAAATGTAAGTGGTGCAGGGACCAGCTCCACCCCTTTTGTCCTGGGAGGCAGAAAATTGCAAATTTTCTAAAAGTGTCATTTTCATGGTTGTAATCTAAAATCCAACGTTACCATTAAGGAGCATTTAAATTATTATTCATTTGAGTCAAGCATGACATTTCTACCTTTTCCCAATCAAAAGTTAACACTTATTACATGCAGTAAGGTAACACAATGTTAATCTGGGGGAGAGGGAGGTATTGCAGTAGTAAAAAAATTATTTAAGTGTTTTACACTACCAGGACATGTAAAACTTAGAAACACATATCCTGCTTTTTAAACATAATGCACCCTGTCCTCTGGACTGTTTAGGGCCTACTTTAGGGGTGGCTTATATGTATTAAAGAGGGAGGTTTGGACCTGGCCAAAGGTTTATTTTGCCACGTCGAAATTGGCAGTTTAAAACTGCACTACAGACTACAGTGGCAGGCCTAAGACATGTTTAAAAAGGCACTACACGCTCGGTGGTTATTCTAGTAGAATGATGGCGCTCCTAGGCAGTGCGCGGATACTATTGGGTGTAATTATGTGTGACTGTGGTGAAAAAGGGTAGGGAGATCCGCCCCTCTCCCTAAACTGTGGTAAACCACTAACAGAAAGCACAAAAGTCCCCTGCACACGCTCGTAGTATACAAAACAAGTTAATACAATAGTGAAAAAAGTAACCCTCTTCATCCTCAGCTTTGTGCGGTTCCAGGATTTATTGTCCTTATTGTAAGCTCCATTGTTCAAAGCCTTAGCCTAGCCAACACGTGTTTCGTCGCTACCAAGGAGTACACAGCGACTTTTCCAGGGCTAAATTCCTGTGTTTCTGATCCTTGTTGTCAGTTGCAATTCTGCCCCAAGGTGTCTATATTGTCTCCATGACTAGAGACTGCATTTAGGTCTCCTTGAATCACATGTATGGCACTTCTTAAGTGGGGGAATGCCATCCCCACCATACGCGGGAGGATTCACAGAGCTGGTTTCCAGATCGGGCGACCGGCAGCCTCAGGACTGTTGTTGGCTGACCGCCACAACCCTGTAATAGGAGATCAGTTGATTTAGGAGCCTCGAATATTGGAAACACGGTTTTCTTCAAAATAGAGAATCCCTTCCTTGGGAAAAACTGTTCTAAATTCCCCCACTTGGATAAGAAGTTCCATACATGTGATAACAGGAAACCTAAATCCAGTCTCTAGTGGTGGAGACAATACAGACACCTTTGGGACGGAATTACAACCGACAACAAGGATCAGAAACACAGGAATTTAGCCCTGAAGAAGTCGTTGTGTACTCCTTGGTAGCGACGAAGCACGTGTTGGCTAGGCTAAGGCTTTGAACAAAGGAGCTTACAATAAGGACAATATATTATGGAGCCGCACAGAGCAGTGGATGAAGAGAGTTCCTTTTTTTCACAATTGTATTAACTTTTTGTATTCTGTGAGCATGTGCAGGGGACTTTTCTGTTTTAAAAAGCTCATTTTAGTGTGTGGCGCATTGAGTACTGCTACCCACCAATAGCATTTAATTTACAGGTCCTGGTAACCCTTATACGAGGGACTTACAAGTAAATTAAATAAACCAATCAGGTGAAAGCCAACTGAACCATGTTTGGAGGGAGAGCACGAGCACTTTAACTTTGGTTAGCAGTTGTAAAGTGCACAGAGTCCTGAAAATGTCAACAAAATTGGGTTTAGAATATAGGATTGGTGAAGGCAATAGGTTTGGGGGTGACCGGCAGAAAGTGCCAAGTCCAACACCCCAAGGTTCAGGTCATCTCCCTTGATTGTTTAAGGTCCTCATGAGCCAGTGGTGTCCCTTGTGGCCTAGATGAGCCTAGCCTTAACTTGGACCTAGTCCATGGATGTCTTCTTGGGCCACTCGGAGCAACTGTGCTCTGAGCTCCAGGAAAGTGGCATCTAATCTTCACAGATTTTTCTTCTATACTCACGGCAATGCTGAATACTCACCCCTTCATTCACCACCACCACGGGCTGATACAAATCTTCTGGGTGACTCTCATATTGATCCGGGAGGAGCCGCAGGGAGAGAACTCTGCCAAAACACAGTTGTGCAGTTTCCATGGCCACGCCCCGTGTTTTTGTTTTTTGAGATTAAGACACATGCATTCTTTTCCTCAGCTATTCAAACTAGCTGAGTGAAGTGGTGACTGTTTAGAAGACCTATGGGGCATAGGTCATTAGTTAACTTCTATTCAATTTATTCCACTGAGGAGTTAACTAACCTCTATCTACCTGAATAAACATCTAATAGCCAGCAGGAGAACTTTGTTCCAAAATGCTTTTAACAATGGATAAAAGAAGTTAGTTAACCTTTTAGCAGCAGCTTTTTTGTTCCGAGTTACCCATACACAAGAGCTCCATGTCATCCTACATACCTACAGGCTAACAATATTAGGAAAACACCAGCACATCACAGGTAACAAGCAGCAAGAATGGCAAAGGATGAAAACAGATTGGACACAGAAGACAGTAATAGTAGAAATAGGTCAACAATAGTTTTCCACCCTCGTGGAACGGGTCCACAAAAAAGTTAAAGCTTTAAAAAGGGGCAGGGGACATACCAAAGCAAAGGAAATAACTCAAAGACTTCAATGAACGTCACTCACTATATAATGAAACTGAATGCAAGACACTCAGAAGAAGACATATTCTTGTTGTGATAAAACTTCTCACTCTCCCATTTAAGCATACTCAAAAACCTGAATACGAAGCATATAAGGAAACTTTTCACATAAAAAGAAAAAAAACAGGAAATCAAACTAGTGGCTATGCTACTTGCCTTTCAGAAGATACCCCTCATACCTGAAAGTACTGAACAATTAAGATATACTTTAAATTAACTAACCTTTCCTCTTTTGCGTCGTAGATCCTTCGGAACCCAGAAATAGGGAAGATTGGTGGAAAATAGCCGTGGCGAAGGAGATTTGGCATAATCAACATTCTTTAGGACGTATTCTATCCATGGACTTCTTTCTATATTTTTTAAATTTTCTGTTCCCTTGCGATGACCTTCATTATAAATCAAACTCATGACCTGTTGAGTGAAAATGTTTCCTGTAAAACAAAGTAAAATGCTTTCAGTTTCTACTCTAGTGTGCTATTTTGCAAAAACGCAAACAAATATTTTATGATCCTCAGCATTACAGTAATATATTGACAAAGTGTATTTGATAGGTTGTTTGTAACTTGAGTGCACATAAATGAAGTGAAGCAATTCTGACATATGTCTTAAGAGCAAATGCACGAGGGAGGCCCCATATTACAGAGAAAATTTCCAGGGCCTAATGCACATAAAATGGTGCATTCAAAAATTCTGTGCAAACCATGTTGCAAATGCAAAGTCTTATTTAACATTGTTCAAAGAAATGCGAAATCAAAAGAGGAGTTGTAATGCAAAGCTTAAAGGAATTCACTTAAGCACACTCAGTCTGACAATTCATACAATGATATATATCAAGGTTCAAGCCGGTAACCTGCAGTTAAACAATCTCTACTCCAGTTTTAAATTTTTTCCCGAAGATCTGCAAAAGAAACTGATGCAATGGGTATGGTTTCTCATTAATCAAATTTATATAATATGAATATAAAGGGTACAAAAAGATTTAAACAAAGCACAAAAATGAACGAGGTTTACAAAGAGATTCACTACAATTAGTACCTCCGAGTCATTCTTGCACGCATCTATTCCAAACCAAAAATACAGGAACAGAACAGTGAGTCTGAATAAAACAGAAAACACTTTCAAAAAGGAAAATTAAACAACAACGAAATAAATGAGGTAGTTGACGTTTCGGTCTTGTTGGTGTATGCATCCATTAGACCATCTTCAGGACGATAAAATGGGCTGTTGTGTGACCCCTGTATTAGCAAAATATTCAATCAATATATACATCAATAAAAATAAAAAATAAAGAAGAAAATAGCACACCCATGAATAAAGAGAAAAAGACAGTGAGTTGCCCTATAAAGGTTTTAATTGAGAATCGGCAAAAAAGTTGAAACCATACCCCACAGAAGACATTGAGGGGTAAATTCACCAACCTTGAAGAAAGAAGTGGTAAAAAAAAGCGATTGAAGCCGTAACCTTGAGAAGGCACTGTGGGATGAGACACAGGCCAGGATAGGATATTTTAGAAAGTTGTGGTAAATAAAAGGACAGTAATTAAAAAACGTACTTAGGAACATTCTATTAGGAATGTCCAAACGTGATTGAATCCGCAGACTAATACAACTTCCTGATTGTTTACAATTCAAACAATTATCAACTAGAAGGAAAAAGGAAAAGTAAACATTACTTCTCAGTTCCTTAATCTGTATACTCAGGAGTGTATAGCAATAGAAATGACTGCCATTACATGTCGTATATAAACCTAAAGGTGAATAAATATCAGTTGCAGCCACATTGCAATAGTTTTGAAAAAAGAGAGGAATGCCTCTCGGTGTGGTTCAGTATTCTAACAATAATTGTTGAAATGACCTAGCTCGAGTAACTATCTTACATGTAGAGGTTAGGCTAATACAACTCCACTTTCAGTATTCAGTGGATCAAATGGGTTTACAGATACTTTGTCACATTCGATGATTGATGCAAAGGCTCTAAAATCTCTCTCAAGAATCTTAAATAAAAGCTTTGCAGTTATTAGATGGTATATGGAGTGGCCCATTATTTCAATTGTTTGAAGAAATCACATAGCGAGCTTCCCAATTTGGAAGAGTCTGGTGTAATGACTTGTAAACATGACCTGAAACGTGTGCTTACAATCATATTCTCTATTCATGCCTAAGCTGAGTATATCAAGCATTACCATATACATATTTTCACACAATCGTAGTTGTTGATATGGATACATATACCGTGCTATTCCAATCTATCTTGAAATGTTACCCTTATCGTTTAAAGGGGTTACCAAATGTTAAGGCTTGGATACAATCGCCATAGTAATTTAGCTAGTGATTATGCTCACAAAAGTCTATGGAACAAGATAACAGAATATAGTTGTAAAGGTGTGCTCTGGCCGGAGAAAATCAAGAAATTTCAAACTATGGCAAAAGAGCTGAACAATTGTGCGTGCGAAAACTTACAGAGCAAGAGACAGAGTGAAACTCCTCTGTAATGCCGCTAACACTTCAGTCGGTGTCTGTTGAGTGTAAGCGTGGGAGCGTATTTGAAAGGACTTCTCAGCAGAGGTAAAGAATGGACTGAATAGATGCTGTATGCGGATGTTCCCAGGAACAGCGGCCATACTGGAATATGCAATTACCGATCAACATAAAGGATCAAAAGGTTAACACCTCATCTAGGTGATTTTTTTGAAGAAAAGGGATGACCATCTTATGATATCAAGAGAATTTCAAGGACAGATGCTCGCATAAATCTCGGCATTTACAGGTGCCGGCATAGGCCTTTTAATGTGGACAAAGGAGGGGAGCATTCCAAAAGATTTTACATTGCTCATATTACATAGGATTGTCATACAGACCGTCCTCCGAAAAGCCTAGAAAAGGGAAGAAGACCATATCAATAAACTTGGCATCCCTAATCTAAAGTTGTCATTTATCTAGGTATTATTTAATTATGAACCATATACGAAATTTCAAGGAAGATGTAGTTCCTACTCAAAAATGAAGCAAAAGATATACTGTGGAATAACTCCACAGTTACCTTAATCCTGTTCTGTAGCCGTCTTAGGTGCGGACAACCGCACCTATTACTAATCCCATATTTAAAGAGTTATAGAGGTTATGGATATTACGCAGCATATAGAAGGATATGGAGATCTTCAGAACAAGGCTGGACGCATCATAACATATGAAAGTCATAGAAAAGGACAGTGACAGAGTGTAAAAGATGACAGTTAAAACCACAAATCAATAATGACAGATCTTATACATAAAAATAAATACATGTGATCCCACGCTAATCTTCTCATCACATTATACATCGCTTGTGGAAGCTAGACTTAATTGACAAAACAAGTCATATTCCTTGACAGTAAAGAGGACATATGTTCAAGATGTTATGCTTGTGGATGATATAATCTCATCACAGATTAACAAACTGTTAGTTTAGGTTATTAATGTATGTATACATTCTTGTTTAATGATTATAGGAAAGAAATTGCTTTGAGTTTCAGACAGCAAATATAAAGCATGTTTTAAACAAAGGTCCTACTGCAATGCTAGGCAGATCGATGGCCCACCTCAATACATTAATAAAGGTGGAGAATCAAAGGGCCATGCTACTAGAGAGTACCTGCTAGGGAGTGCCATTCCATTGCTGAAATAAGACCTTTGGCCATGTTGTCTGTCTGATATATCCATTGGTTTTCTTTCAATGTGAGAACACGGTCAACGTTGGTGTGTCTTTTCAATGATTTGACCACTTCCACCACCCACCAAGACAAGTCTTTAGCTGTGTGATTGGTCCTAGTGTAATGTTCGACTAGTGATGCATTTTCTACTCTACATCGAATTCTGGATTGATGTTGAAGGATACGCTTCTTAACTGCTTGTGTAGATTTGCATATATAGTGTAGGCCACCAGGGCATTTAATAAAATAGACGACATTGTTTGTGTTACAGTTAGAAAACTGCTTAAGAGTCATATTTAGTCCATTAATCATGAATGACTTATTGGTCTATGTTGTGCCACATGCTGTACACATGTTACATTTGTAATGTCCCACTACGGGGATCAACTATCGCATAATATTGACAGTATTAGTACCAGGAGAGGTGTAGGTAGGCAAGGACTAGGTGATCTTTCAAGTTAGAGCCCCTCTTAAAAGAGAACATGGGTTTAAGTTCCAGTCCTGGTAGTCCATTCAATAGTGTCCAGTGTTTGTTAACAATTCCCTTGATGTTATTTGAATATGTGCCAAAGGTAGTTACACAAAAAAACTGTGGTTGTGTTGGTTTATCTTCGAATTCCAATAAAGCCTCATGGTTATTGTACCATGCACGTTTGAGAGAGTTCTTAGGCAGGTTGGCAGGATAGCCTTGTGCTTTTAGCTTTTCTTTGAGTGTTTTTGCCTCAGCAAAATAGTCTTCCTTATGTGTGCAGTTTCTGCATAAACGCAGAAACTGCCCGAAAGGCAGGCCATTTTTAAACACTTGCAGATGGTGGCTATTATACTGCAACAGTGTATTTCTCGCAGTAGGTTTAGTGTACAAAGTGGTGTAAAGGAGGTTATGGAAATCTACCTTGAGGGTGATGTCTAGGAAATTCATGCTGTATGTGTCTGATTCTAGTGTGAACTTTAAATGAGGGTTTCTAGAATTAAGCCATTCGTGAAAAGCCAAAAGTAGGTCCTTGTTGCCCCTCCAAATTAAAAACACTTCATCTATATATCTTAGCCAATGAATAATGTTCAATGAAAAACGGTTGGTGGCATCATAGATGAACTGTTTCTCAAAGGTTGATACATAGATGTTCACTATATCAGGGGCATAAACTGCACCCATGGCTATGCCATTCTGTTGTTTATAAAACATGTTCTCAAAGAGAAAGACATTTTCACAAAGTGAAATTTTAACCTTTGGCACATATTCAAATAACATTGAGTGAATTGCTAAGAAACACTGGACACTATTGAATGGACTACCAAGACTGGAACATAAACCCATGTTCTCTTTTAAGAGTGACTCTAACTTGAAAGATCGCCTAGTCCATGCCTATACTTCTCCTGATACTAATACTGTCGATAATATGCGACAATTGATCCCCGTAGTGGGACATTACAAATGTAACATGTGTACAGCATGTGGTAGAACAGAGACAACTAAGTCTTTCACGGGTAATGGACTAAATATGACTCTTAAGGAGTTTTCTAACTGCAACACAAACAATGTTGTTTATTGTATTTAATGCCCTTGTGGCCCACACTATATAGGCAAAACTAGACAAGCAGTTAAGAAACGTATCCTTCAACATCAATCCAGAATTCGATGTAGAGTAGAAAATGCACCACTAGTCGAACATTACACTAGGACCAATCACACAGCTAAAGACATGTCTTGGTGGGTGGTGGAAGTAGTCAAACCATCAAAAAGACACAGCAACGTTGACCGTGTTCTCACATTGAAAGAAAACAAATGGAAATGTCGTACAGACAACACAGCCAAAGATCTTAATTCAGCAACGGAATGGCACTCCCTTGCATGTTCTCTCTAAAAGCATTCCCCTTTGATTCTCCACCTTTATTAATGTATCGAGGTGCGCCATCGATCTGCCTTGCATTGCAGTAGGACATTTGTTTAAAACATGCTTTATATTTGCAGTCTGAAGCTCAAAGCCATTTCTTTCCTGCAATCATTTAAACAAGAATGTATTCATATGTTAATAACCTAAACCAACAGTTTGTTTATATGTGATGAGATATTATATCAACAAGCATAACATCTTGACATATGTCCTCTTTATTGTCAAGGAATATGGCTTGTTTTGTCAATTAAGTCTAGTGTCCACAAGTGATGTATAATGTTATGAGAAGACTAGCGTGGTATCAGATGTATTTGTTTCTCTGTATAAGATCTGTCATTATTGATTCATGGTTCTAACTGTCATCTTTTACAATCTGTCACTGTCCTTTTCTATGACTTTCATATGTTATGATGCTTTCAGCCTTGTTCTGAAGAGCTCCACACCCTTCTATATGCTGCGTAATATTCATAACCTCTATAACTCTTTAAATATGAGATTAGTAATAGGTGCGTTTGTCGGCACCTAAGGCGGCTACAGAACAGGATTAAGGTAACTGTGGACTTATTCCACAGTATATGTTTTGGTTCATTTTTGAGTAGGAAATACATCTTCCTTGAAATTTCGTATATGCCTCATAATTAAATAATACCAAGATGAATGACATCTTTAGATTGGGGATGTGCCAAGTTTATTGATATGGTCTTCTTCCCTTTTCTAGGATTTTTGGAGGACAGTCTGTGTAACTACCTATGTAATATAAGCAATGTAAAATCTTTTGGAACACTCCCCTTCTTTGTCCACCTTAAAAGGCCTATACTGGAGCCTCTAAATGCCGAGATCTATGTGAGCATCTGTCCTTGAAAATCTCGTGTTATCATAAGATGGCCGTCCCTTTTCTTCAAAAAATCACCTCGACAAGTTGTTAACATTTTAGTCCTTTATGTTGATTGGTAATTGCATACTCCAATATGGCCGCTGTTCCTGCGAACATCTGGATGCAGCATCTATTCAGTCCGTTCTTTACCTCTGCTGAGAAGTCTTTTCAAATACGGTCCCGTGTTTACACTCCGACAGACGCCGACTGAAGTGTTAGCGGTGTTACGGAGGAGTTTCACTCTGTCTCTCGCTTGCATGCACAATTGTTTGGCTATTTTGCCATAGTTTTGAAATTTCTCAATTGGCTCGGGCAAGAGCACGCCTTTAAAACTAAATTCTGTTATCTTGTTCCATAGACTTTTGCGAGCATAATCAACAGTTAAATTACCATGGCGATTGTATTCAAGCCTTAACATTTGGTAAGCTCTTTAAACGATAAGGGTAATGTTTCTAGATACATTGGAATAAAGTTGTCATTTATCTAGGTATTATTTAATTATGAACCATATACGAAATTTCAAGGAAGATGTAGTTCCTACTCAAAAATGAAGCAAAAGATATACTGTGGAATAACTCCACAGTTACCTTAATCCTGTTCTGTAGCCGTCTTAGGTGCGGACAACCGCACCTATTACTAATCCCATATTTAAAGAGTTATAGAGGTTATGGATATTACGCAGCATATAGAAGGATATGGAGATCTTCAGAACAAGGCTGGACGCATCATAACATATGAAAGTCATAGAAAAGGACAGTGACAGAGTGTAAAAGATGACAGTTAAAACCACAAATCAATAATGACAGATCTTATACATAAAAATAAATACATGTGATCCCACGCTAGTCTTCTCATCACATTATACATCGCTTGTGGAAGCTAGACTTAATTGAAAAAACAAGTCATATTCCTTGACAGTAAAGAGGACATATGTTCAAGATGTTATGCTTGTGGATGATATAATCTCATCACAGATTAACAAACTGTTAGTTTAGGTTATTAATGTATGTATACATTCTTGTTTAATGATTATAGGAAAGAAATTGCTTTGAGTTTCAGACAGCAAATATAAAGCATGTTTTAAACAAAGGTCCTACTGCAATGCTAGGCAGATCGATGGCCCACCTCAATACATTAATAAAGGTGGAGAATCAAAGGGCCATGCTACTAGAGAGTACCTGCTAGGGAGTGCCATTCCATTGCTGAAATAAGACCTTTGGCCATGTTGTCTGTCTGATATATCCATTGGTTTTCTTTCAATGTGAGAACACGGTCAACGTTGGTGTGTCTTTTCAATGATTTGACCACTTCCACCACCCACCAAGACAAGTCTTTAGCTGTGTGATTGGTCCTAGTGTAATGTTCGACTAGTGATGCATTTTCTACTCTACATCGAATTCTGGATTGATGTTGAAGGATACGCTTCTTAACTGCTTGTGTAGATTTGCATATATAGTGTAGGCCACCAGGGCATTTAATAAAATAGACGACATTGTTTGTGTTACAGTTAGAAAACTGCTTAAGAGTCATATTTAGTCCATTAATCATGAATGACTTATTGGTCTATGTTGTGCCACATGCTGTACACATGTTACATTTGTAATGTCCCACTACGGGGATCAACTATCGCATAATATTGACAGTATTAGTACCAGGAGAGGTGTAGGTAGGCAAGGACTAGGTGATCTTTCAAGTTAGAGCCCCTCTTAAAAGAGAACATGGGTTTAAGTTCCAGTCCTGGTAGTCCATTCAATAGTGTCCAGTGTTTGTTAACAATTCCCTTGATGTTATTTGAATATGTGCCAAAGGTAGTTACACAAAAAAACTGTGGGTGTGTTGGTTTATCTTCGAATTCCAATAAAGCCTCATGGTTATTGTACCATGCACGTTTGAGAGAGTTCTTAGGCAGGTTGGCAGGATAGCCTTGTGCTTTTAGCTTTTCTTTGAGTGTTTTTGCCTCAGCAAAATAGTCTTCCTTATGTGTGCAGTTTCTGCATAAACGCAGAAACTGCCCGAAAGGCAGGCCATTTTTAAACACTTGCAGATGGTGGCTATTATACTGCAACAGTGTATTTCTCGCAGTAGGTTTAGTGTACAAAGTGGTGTAAAGGAGGTTATGGAAATCTACCTTGAGGGTGATGTCTAGGAAATTCATGCTGTATGTGTCTGATTCTAGTGTGAACTTTAAATGAGGGTTTCTAGAATTAAGCCATTCGTGAAAAGCCAAAAGTAGGTCCTTGTTGCCCCTCCAAATTAAAAACACTTCATCTATATATCTTAGCCAATGAATAATGTTCAATGAAAAACGGTTGGTGGCATCATAGATGAACTGTTTCTCAAAGGTTGATACATAGATGTTCACTATATCAGGGGCATAAACTGCACCCATGGCTATGCCATTCTGTTGTTTATAAAACATGTTCTCAAAGAGAAAGACATTTTCACAAAGTGAAATTTTAACCTTTGGCACATATTCAAATAACATTGAGTGAATTGCTAAGAAACACTGGACACTATTGAATGGACTACCAAGACTGGAACATAAACCCATGTTCTCTTTTAAGAGTGACTCTAACTTGAAAGATCGCCTAGTCCATGCCTATACTTCTCCTGATACTAATACTGTCGATAATATGCGACAATTGATCCCCGTAGTGGGACATTACAAATGTAACATGTGTACAGCATGTGGTAGAACAGAGACAACTAAGTCTTTCACGGGTAATGGACTAAATATGACTCTTAAGGAGTTTTCTAACTGCAACACAAACAATGTTGTTTATTGTATTTAATGCCCTTGTGGCCCACACTATATAGGCAAAACTAGACAAGCAGTTAAGAAACGTATCCTTCAACATCAATCCAGAATTCGATGTAGAGTAGAAAATGCACCACTAGTCGAACATTACACTAGGACCAATCACACAGCTAAAGACATGTCTTGGTGGGTGGTGGAAGTAGTCAAACCATCAAAAAGACACAGCAACGTTGACCGTGTTCTCACATTGAAAGAAAACAAATGGAAATGTCGTACAGACAACACAGCCAAAGATCTTAATTCAGCAACGGAATGGCACTCCCTTGCATGTTCTCTCTAAAAGCATTCCCCTTTGATTCTCCACCTTTATTAATGTATCGAGGTGCGCCATCGATCTGCCTTGCATTGCAGTAGGACATTTGTTTAAAACATGCTTTATATTTGCAGTCTGAAGCTCAAAGCCATTTCTTTCCTGCAATCATTTAAACAAGAATGTATTCATATGTTAATAACCTAAACCAACAGTTTGTTTATATGTGATGAGATATTATATCAACAAGCATAACATCTTGACATATGTCCTCTTTATTGTCAAGGAATATGGCTTGTTTTGTCAATTAAGTCTAGTGTCCACAAGTGATGTATAATGTTATGAGAAGACTAGCGTGGTATCAGATGTATTTGTTTCTCTGTATAAGATCTGTCATTATTGATTCATGGTTCTAACTGTCATCTTTTACAATCTGTCACTGTCCTTTTCTATGACTTTCATATGTTATGATGCTTTCAGCCTTGTTCTGAAGAGCTCCACACCCTTCTATATGCTGCGTAATATTCATAACCTCTATAACTCTTTAAATATGAGATTAGTAATAGGTGCGTTTGTCGGCACCTAAGGCGGCTACAGAACAGGATTAAGGTAACTGTGGACTTATTCCACAGTATATGTTTTGGTTCATTTTTGAGTAGGAAATACATCTTCCTTGAAATTTCGTATATGCCTCATAATTAAATAATACCAAGATGAATGACATCTTTAGATTGGGGATGTGCCAAGTTTATTGATATGGTCTTCTTCCCTTTTCTAGGATTTTTGGAGGACAGTCTGTGTAACTACCTATGTAATATAAGCAATGTAAAATCTTTTGGAACGCTCCCCTTCTTTGTCCACCTTAAAAGGCCTATACTGGAGCCTCTAAATGCCGAGATCTATGTGAGCATCTGTCCTTGAAAATCTCGTGTTATCATAAGATGGCCGTCCCTTTTCTTCAAAAAATCACCTCGACAAGTTGTTAACATTTTAGTCCTTTATGTTGATTGGTAATTGCATACTCCAATATGGCCGCTGTTCCTGCGAACATCTGGATGCAGCATCTATTCAGTCCGTTCTTTACCTCTGCTGAGAAGTCTTTTCAAATACGGTCCCGTGTTTACACTCCGACAGACGCCGACTGAAGTGTTAGCGGTGTTACGGAGGAGTTTCACTCTGTCTCTCGCTTGCATGCACAATTGTTTGGCTATTTTGCCATAGTTTTGAAATTTCTCAATTGGCTCGGGCAAGAGCACGCCTTTAAAACTAAATTCTGTTATCTTGTTCCATAGACTTTTGCGAGCATAATCAACAGTTAAATTACCATGGCGATTGTATTCAAGCCTTAACATTTGGTAAGCTCTTTAAACGATAAGGGTAATGTTTCTAGATACATTGGAATAGCGGGGTATATGTATCCATATCAACAACTACGATTGTCTGAAAATATGTATATGGTAATGCTTGATATAATCAGCTTAGGCATGAATAGAGAATAGAGCATATGATTGTAAGCACACGTTTCAGGTCATGTTTCAGGTCATGTTTACAAGTCATTACACCAGACTCGCTATGTGATTTCTTCAAACAATTGAAATAATGGGCAACTCCATGCGCCATCTAATAACTGCAAAATCTTTATCTAAGATCCTTGAGAGCGGTTTTACAGCCTTTGTATTAATCATTGAATTTGACAAAGTATCTATAAACCCATTTGATCGACCGAATAAATGAATGTGGAGCTGTGTTAGTGTAGCCTCTACATGTAAGATGGTCACTCGAGCTAGGTCATTTCAACAATAATTTTTAGAATACTGAACCACACCACGAGGCATTCCTCTCTTTTTTCAAAACTATTGCAATGTGACTGCAACTGATATTTATTCACCTTTAGGTTTATAAACGACGTTATGCCAGTCGTTTCTATTGCTACACATTCCTGAGTATACAGATTAAGGAACTGAGAAGTAAAGTTTACTTTTCCTTTTTCCTTCTAGTTGATAATTATTCCAATTGTATGAGCTTTTCAATAGCTCCTTCCATGTAATAATCAGTAAGATTTATTAGTCTACGGATACGGATTATTGGACCTTCCCAATAGAATGTTCATAAGTACGTTTTTTAATTACTGTCCTTTTATTCACCACAACTTTCTAAAATTTCTTATCTTGGTCTGTGTCTCATCCCACAGTGCCTTCTGAAGGATACGGCTTCAATCGCTTTTTTCGCCACTACTTTTTTATTTAAGGTTGGTGGATTTACCCCTCAGTGTCTTCTGTAGGGTATGGTTTCAACTTATTTTGCCCATTCTCGAATAAACCTTTTATAGGGCAAGTCACTGCCTTTTTCTCTTTATTCATGGGTCTCCTATTTTCTTCTTTAGTTTTTACTTTTATTGATGTATATATTGTTTGAATATTTTGCTAATACAGTGGTCACACAACAACCCATTTTATCGTCCTTAAGATGGTCTAACGGATGCATACACCAACAAGACCAAAACGTCGACAACCTCATCTATTTCCTTATTGTTTAATTTTCCCTTTTGAAAGTGTTTTTTGTTTTATTCAGACTCAATGTTCTGTTTATGTATTTTTGGTTTGGAATAGATGCGTGCAAGAATGACTCGGAGGTACTAATTGTAGTGAATCTCTTTGTAAACCTCAGTCATTTTTGTGTTTTGTTTCAATCTTTTTGTACCCTCTATATTCATATTATATAAATGTGATTAATGAACAATCCACATCCGTTGCATCAGTATCTTTTGTAGATCTTTCGGGAAGAAATTTAAAACTGGAGTAGAGATTTATTAACTGCAGGTTACCGGCTGGAACCTTGATATATCTTTGTCAGACTGAGTGTGCTTAAGTGAATCCCTTGAAGGCACTTTTGCCCGTTAATACTTAACTTTCCCAAGCCTCCAAGGGTAGATTGGGTTGCCCACTTTCTTTTTCTGTAATGCAAAGCTAGCTTATATAGACCGTTATCTCTTTTTGTAAAAAAGCACAGTCAATAGCAACTGTAAAACCACTTTGGGAAATGCCATTGACATTTACCGAAAATGCAAAACTGATAAAAACTGGTAAACATATCAACTGTACACCAGGTAAACCTAGGTGCAAAAACGTATAGACTAAAGGGAGGCCCTTTTATAGTTGGCATATGCACAAAGAGGCTGCTCACAATGTAGGGATTTGCTTTACGGTGCAGCCAGCCTCTCTGTTGCTTTGCGCAGAATTCACAAATATCTTGCAGAGCAGAGGGATTGTTTCCAAACAATTGCAATACACCAAACATATTAATATTAGTGGGGGCAGAATCAGCTTGTGGTTTATTGTATAAAGCTGCAAATGCTAGCATGGAGGCCTGAATTGGACTGTGTATGCTGAAAGCAGGTCTACTGACACGAGGCGGAGGTACAGGGAGATGGAAATGTAGGGGGTATGAGGGAGTAGCAAGTAAAGAGCCTCGTCCCACTATCTCCAGTTCCACACCTTACCCTGTAAATGTATTGCTCTCTTTTAGTTCCATAATATTCCTACTCAAGAAAAGGAGGGAGTAAAGTCTTGACAGGAGGGTTCCACAGTCCTTCTCCAGAGACCTCCCGTAAAAGGACATTTGACGTAATAAAAATGTTTGTGAAAAAGAAAACTGTGATTTCAGAAGACACTATTGTCAGGTGATATTATTTCTCCTAAATAGCAACTCTGACCGAGATACATTGGGTTAACTTGGAGGTTAAAGTTCAACCTGAGGCTTCATAAAGCCCCAAGTGATGGGAATTTGTAAATTTTGTGATTGGTCTGAAAGGATGATTTACCTTACCTGATTTTGGATACCCGGCTATTAATACGTCATCGTCTCTAATTTCAAATTCTTCCAAGGAGTCTACGTGTTCACGTACAAACATCGACGCCACGAAATTAAATCCCTTGTATTTCTCGATACCGCTTTTGCTCTCGTCTAGCACAAAGCCTCCAGAGTCTGCAATAAGAAACACATAATTTGTTTAACAGCAAGGTCAGACCGGTTACTGTTTTTGTAAAGTAGCCCAGGCGAGATCAGACCCAAAAATTGCATTGTTGTTTACATTAATTCTCTCTGGATAGTTAGGTAGCTGTGATGAATTTTTAACAGTTAAATTAATGTATCACTCTGTATGGAATATAGACATTGGCTCAGCTGATCAGAATGCTGAAAATACGGTCACTAACTTCTGTTGTTTTCCCAAGTTCTAGGTTCAGTGGCCAGGACCTGATGCAGATTGTGACAGTGGCCTCGTTTACGTCATGTTTACTATTTGTTTGGTAATCACAAGCTACGAGGTACATTTTAGTAATAGTAATTTTAGGACTGCCCACTCGTGCCGGATATTCCCAACATAAAAAGATAGGCCTTTCATATATTTTTGTGTGGAGTTCTCCGTACTAAGGGCCTCATTTATGAGAAACTGATACATCAGTAACTGATGCATCAGTTTCTCTGTGCCCTCCTTGGGACACGATGGATGCACCCTATTTAATGCATGTCACTCCATGTCACAAGGAAAGACAGATGTGTCAGAAATCCTGGCGCATCTGTCGTTGCAAAACCCACGCATTGCTGGAGTAGCGTCGTAAGAATGATGCAACTCCAGCTATGCATGGGGTAGGCCTGTGCCTGCGTCACCCTTATGCCTGCCATGAGGTTTTGATGCAGTAGCGTCCTAGAAGTGACGCAGTGAAATCTAATAGATTTCACTGTGCCACTTCTACGAGGCTTACTTGCGGGAGAACGCCCCCCCGCATATATTATACTTGACGCAAGTGACGCATCTCCCTAGGTGCCAAATTGATGCAGGTGCTCATAAATAAGCCCCTGAATGCGGAATCCCTGCAGTCGTAAAATTACTATTAGTAAAATTAAGCTTGTAGTTTGTGAATACCAAACAAACAGTACATTTTCACAAAAGAGTAAGTTTATCTATTTGAATCAGTCTGTATTATGTACGTATGCAACTCTTGATTCACTCAACACTGGAAGTTGTGAGGGCACTAATTTGTGACCTGTATTTCAATAAGGGTGTTCAAACAACTAGCAGTCAGTGCAAGGATTTTGCCTGCATTTTTTTTCAAGGTTCTGCAAGGAGCACTTTGCATAAGTAAAACCATGTGGAATGTGGGCTACTGTTTAAAACAAAGTGTTGCAAAGGCTGTTTTCACAAGCTTTTACCCATTACACAGACAACAGAAGGAAGCAGGTGCAAAACCAACCCCCTGCAATGCATGTATTACTCAAAACGAGGCTCGCAGTTTTTTCAATTATGTATTTGTGGAAAACATTTACATTTTGTAAACATATGGCATTTTGCCCGTGGTTGTTTATGCTTGATATGCATATATCAGATTCGTTTTTTTTGTTAGCGTTTATATATTATGAGAGTGTACCTTTTGTTCATATATTGATATTTTAGGTAATATTATATTTGGTTTAGGCATGGCATCTATTTTTTTATATCCATTTGCATAGTGCTCTATGTCTTCTCATGCGAATTCCAGTGTCATCATTCTCACCAAATGTCAGTATCAAGAGGGCACCTTCTCACAGGCCTAGATCTAAACTCTACAAATAGGAATCATTCTCTTTCTCACTCAGTGTGGGCAGCCATTGCTCAAGGAAAGATCATTAATCCAAGGGCATTTGGTTTAGCACAGCCTTCCAGAGATTGTGAACGGAGTCAGATGAGGGTCGCCTGCCCTTGACTTTAGGTATGAGATTGCGTTTTCCAATTCTTACAAAGGCAGGCAAAGATATACAAAACTGTCACATAAAGCAGCACAGCACCCAGAGTTACTGCACTGCATTACCTGACAGCGATCAGAGCAGGAAAGCGCCATATCTACAAAGATATGGCACTGTCCTGCTCTTTAACTTGCTCTGGCACACAACCTGCCTGCCTAGCTCCATACATTGTGTCTAAAATATAATTTAAAAAACATATCACATTATTGAAATTACTAATAGAAAATCTACACCAGATGGAACAATATTTCTTGCAAATTAGATTTAGGCCATAATATTTATGATCTGATAATTTTACTAACAATATTTTGAGATACAATTCAGAAAATAATATATATTTATGAACACTCTTCCCAGCTGTTGCTAGATAAACATTATCCACTTAGAGAATTTTGAGGTACAAATAAAATAAAGTGCCAAGTTAAGTTCAATATTACATCTTGAGATATTGGAGGAACTCAGAAAAATGCTGATTCATAAGCGGGTTGTTTCCACAAAAAGTGCACACATAAATATCAATGTATCTTGAGTATGACAATGAGCCAACATTATTCTGATCATTCATATATATATATATATATATATATATATATATATATATATATATATATATAAATATATATATATATATATATATATATATATATATATATATATATATATATATATATATATATATATATATCAACCACCAAAGTTTCAACTGTTACTGCAAATCCAATATGGCAGACATTTTTAATCCAATGTGAGTTATAGAGAATTATTAGTTGAATGGAGGGAGAGGGGACTATTGGAGTGGGAGGAATTTAATTTTTTGTACTGTCCCCACCCTAAGATTCCCATCCTCTATTTACTTCCTAAACTCCATAAGAGCTTATCTGACCCCCCAGGGAGACCCATTGTCTCCTCAATGGGTTCTCTATTGGAGAATACATCCAAGTTTATTGATCATTATCTCAGACAGTATGTTGTAGCTCTCCCCTCGTATCTAAGAGACACTACACACTTCCTTACAGTGATTGATGGAATCCATTGGGAAAACAGCTACACCCTAGTGACCCTTGATGTGAGTAGCCTCTATACCAGTATTCAACACAATCTAGGTATACAAGCTATCCAACACTTCCTAAAAACACAATCTATTTCACTGCTGCATCATTCACAAATGATCACAGACATGATTCAATTTTGTCTTGTTAACAACTTTTTCATTTTCAATGATACCATCTACCCGCAGTCACAGGGTACTGCGATGGGCACTTGTTTCGCCCCCAGTAATGCGTACTTGTTCATGGGCTGGTGGGAGGAGCAAGTGGTCTCGCAGATGACTGAATTTGAGAACAATGTAACCCTGTGGCTGCGGTACATTGACGATATCTTTTTCATTTGGTGTGGCAATGAAAGTTCAGCCAAGGACTTCGTTGACAAATTGAATGTCAATGAATATAATCTTATCTTGACTGAACATATCAGCAAAAGTTCTATGGAATTTTTGGATGTATCTCTTGAAGTCAAAGGGAATGTGTTGGAGACGAGATTGTTTCGCAAAGAAACTGCCGGCAACAGTATTCTTAGTGCCAGCAGTGCTCATCCACGAAATCTTATTTACAGTATACCCTACGGTGAGCTTTTGCGTGCCAAAAGAAATTGCAATAATACTGTGGCATATAAAACTGAAGAGGGTATCATGTGTAAACGTTTCAAAGAAAGAGGCTACAGTGATAAAACCATCGGGGAAGCTTTTTCTAGGGTTGAAAGAGTTACTAGAAACAAGCTTCTGCATCCCAGAAGGAAAACAGTTGAGGGCAATGATGTAAGATTCATTACCACACACTCAGGGCAGGCGACCGAGGTTCGCAGAATCCTTGACAAACACTGGCAAGTACTGCTTACAGATAAACATCTGAAGAGAAATCTTGGCAGTAATCCTCAAATTACATTTAGGAAGAGTCGTTCATTGAGAGATGAACTTAGCCATAACTATGTAACTGAGACAGGACAGAGTGTTGTCAGAGGCAAACCGGGTTTTAAGTGCTGTAAAAAATGCAAAGCATGTAATGGCAGCTTTGATTGTGATAAAATCACTATACCTAACTCAAGAAGAGAGTTTTCTATAAGGAAGAACTTGACTTGCAATACTACATATTGCATTTATGTACTGGTCTGCCCTTGTTCGAAGTGGTACGTGGGAAGTACCAAACACCCAGCTAAAAAGAGAGTACTGGAGCATATGCGGGCTATTAAGAATAACAACAGACAATACCCAGTAGCCCGTCACTTTCATTCAGAACACTTTCAAGATGTAACTTTACTTCGTATGGTTGTCATTGATTCAGTGGATCTAGGAGTCAGAGGTGGAAACAGAGAACTGTCACTTAGACAATTGGAGTCTAGGTACATTATTGATTTTGAAAGTCTGGTACCGAAAGGCCTGAACTCGAGTGAGGAGCTGGCAATTCACTTACAGGAGAAATAATGATCTGATGACTGTCATGAAGAAAAAGGAGTTGTTAGTAATTATAATTTTATCTTTTTTGTTCCAGGTGGTGACACTTATGTATTTGTGAGAAATATATGTGGCCACAGATATTTTCACTTATCAGGAAAGACTGAGAATTGTGGATCTAAGAATCATGTTTCAAGCATTCCTATTTGGGCAGCAATCATGAAAGATTTGTGACAACTGCTCTTCAGCCCACTGGGGCTTTTTTGTCTTATGTCTTACACCTATAATTGGATTTATGATATTTTTCATTTGTGATGTTGCATTTTTCAGCCCACATGGGCATTATGTGTCATTGTATCTATTTGTATTTATTATTACGAAAAATGACTAACAGTATTATTGCTCTAAACCCACTTGGGTTTTTGTAAGAATTCGTCACAACTAATGAGTCTGCATATTATTTTACATTCAGTAATGTCACTATTATAGAGGCAGCTGATATATTTGGCAGATAGGGCTGTCAGAGATACACTCATGAGTGGTATTCACTTACTTTGATTCTTACTTGTATACATTACAAGATGGCCGCCACATTATTGGGTCCTCACTGGGTGTTTGAGTGTCCTTTGTTTATTTTTGTAAATAAGGTATTTAATCATGTTGACATGTAATGTTGATTAACGTGATCAAGGCGTAAAGCCGAAACGCGTAGTTCTGTGCCATTAAATACGTTATTACTGACAGCACACGAAGGCGTCCGAGTGGTTCCTGTTTATTACAGAAACTTTGGTGGTTGATATAGAAGATGTCCGGCGTCTTTTCACTTGGACCGCCCTGTGACAGCCTGGAATCGGGTCCGGAAATAGTGGATTAACGTGTTGTAAGGTATCCTGGCTGACCCCCTGTGAGCTGCGGCATCGGTGCTCCGGAGATCGGTGTGACGCATATTGAGGATCACGTATACGCGAACGGAGCTGAGATGGCCGGAGAGATCTGTTCTTCGCGGCACTGGGAGGTGGGGAGACGGGTGAGTGATTACGCTGCCGTTGCGATTGTGGTGCACACGAGGAGTGACGTCCTTTGTGTGCCCATGTTCCTGTGCTGGCTGTGATTTTTCTTACCAGGCTCCACGCACCTGCTCACAAGTGCACGCGGTGGCCCAGGGGCCGGGAGCCGGTGGTGACTAAGGGAGGACATCTCCCGCACCGGCATTTGTGTGCTGTCAGTTACGTATAGATTATGGCAAGCGCTCTAGAAGCGCAAAGGAAACAAACGGCTGATAAGCTGTTTTTTGCATCCAGTGGATCTAATAATGGAACTTGTAATCCTACATCCACCATTTCAGAAGAGATTACTGTCCAAGCCTTGTATAGTACCCTGGAGAGATTGCACAGAAAAGAACTTTCCAAATGGTGGGAAGCAGAATCTTTGCAACGTTACATAGAAGTTAAACGTGTACCACGGGGTCTTCGTATCTTTACCATTCCTACTTACGAAGATCCGGATCTTGACATGCTAGATGAATGGTCTGAGAATTCAACGGCATGTTCTATTACCATGATGCGCATCCTAATTAAGTATGCACTGAAAGATAGATCCAAACTCCTTCTGGAAATAGAGAAGGTTCTGACGTAAATTCGTCTACTAGTTCCCAAGGAAACATTGGATGAGTTCATGAAGAATTTAATGATCCGGATGGACAAACTTGAGGCCGAAATAACTGCCAAGAAACAAAGAAAGTTTGTCCGTGATTTTAAAGATTATCAATCAGGGAGAACATTAACATTCCATAAAAAGTACGATCATTTATTTCAAGGGAACAAGGTATCAACAGCTATGCCAATCTGTACACCAGTGGCACCCATTGAAATTATTGAGAGTGACATATCGGATGATTACTCATCAGATGCATCAGCTGTGAATCAGGAGCTAATACTTGATCCTCAGAGGAAGACGAATAATTTTTTGTTACAATTTCAGTTGATGAATCAAACCAGGACAGAATTTCAACAAGATATAGGAATACAAAGGGGCAGAGGACGAGGAGGCAGAGGAGGAACAAGAGGAATAGGAAGGCAAAAGAGAGGAGGAAGAGGCGTACACAAAGCTCCGGTGGGAATGGAGACAAGGGGCAGGAAACAGCAAACATGACTGTAGTGAACCTTTCCCAAAGACCTCTTTCCATTGAAGAAACTGAGACTCTCTCCCTAGGATTATCATTTTGTCCATCCTCTAACATGAATTATGCCCAAACAAGGATTGATGTTTTTCTCTTCTCTAGAAAACTTAAATTGAAGAAATGGTTTAATACACGTCCACCTGGAAGGACAGTCAACATAACACCATGTGAAGTGAGTAATTTGAATATTGCTGACATTGAGATGTTACAGATACTTAATACTTTAAGTGACAATAATACTGCTGATAGCAGTATACCAGAAAATGTGGAAACTTGGGGGGAGGAGTTGGACATCAACCCTGGCAGCAGTTTCAAACCCAAATCTGTATTCCTTCCCAATGTGCAATGTGATGCCATAGATGTATTTGAAAAAGGTGTTTTGTCGGATTTGAATAAGTTAAGGTATATCAAAACTCCCTGCAATAGGAAAAATCTAACCTTAACACAAATCAAAGCTATGGAAAATCTCAAAGCTAACAGCAACATTGTAATCCGACAATCGGATAAGGGAGGCAATGTCGTTGTCTTGGGCAAACACAAATTTATAGCGGAAGGGATCAGACAATTGAGTGATGTAAACTGTTACTGCAAATCCAATATGGCAGACATTTGAAATCCAATGTGAGTTATAGAGAATTATTAGTTGAATGGAGGGAGAGGGGACTATTGGAGTGGGAGGAATTTCATTTTTTGTACTGTCCCCACCCTAAGATTCCCATCCTCTATTTACTTCCTAAACTCCATAAGAGCTTATCTGACCCCCCAGGGAGACCCATTGTCTCCTCAATGGGTTCTCTATTGGAGAATACATCCAAGTTTATTGATCATTATCTCAGACAGTATGTTGTAGCTCTCCCCTCGTATCTAAGAGACACTACACACTTCCTTACAGTGATTGATGGAATCCATTGGCAAAACAGCTACACCCTAGTGACCCTTGATTTGAGTAGCCTCTAAACCAGTATTCAACACAATCTAGGTATACAAGCTATCCAACACTTCCTAAAAACACAATCTATTTCACTGCTGCATCATTCACAAATGATCACAGACATGATTAAATTTTGTCTTGTTAACAACTTTTTCATTTTCAATGATACCATCTACCGGCAGTCACAGGGTACTGCGATGGGCACTTTTTTCGCCCCCAGTTATGCGGACTTGTTCATGGGCTGGTGGGAGGAGCAAGTGGTCTCGCAGATGACTGAATTTTAGAACAATGTAACCCTGTGGCTGCGGTACATTGACGATATCTTTTTCATTTGGTGTGGCAATGAACGTTCAGCCAAGGACTTTGTTGACAAATTGAATGTCAATGAATATAATCTTATCTTGACTGAACATATCACCAAAAGTTCTATGGATTTTTTGGATGTATCTCTTGAAGTCAAAGGGAATGTGTTGGAGACGGGATTGTTTCGCAAAGAAACTGCCGGCAACAGTATTCTTAGTGCCAGCAGTGCTCATCCACGAAATCTTATTTACAGTATACTCTACGGTGAGCTTTTGCGTGCCAAAAGAAATTGCAATACTACTGTGGCATATAAAGCTGAAGAGGGTATCATGTGTAAACGTTTCAAAGAAAGAGGCTACAGTGATAAAACCATCGGGGAAGCTTGTTCTAGGGTTGAAAGAGTTACTAGAAACGAACTTCTGCATCCCAGAAGGAAAACAGTTGAGGGCAATGATGTAAGATTCATTACCACATACTCAGGGCAGGCAACCGAGGTTCGCAGAAACCTTGACAAACACTGGCATGTACTGCTTACAGATGAACATCTGAAGAGAAATCTTGGCAGTAATCCTCAAATTACATTTAGGAAGAGTCGTTCATTGAGAGATGAACTTAGCCATAACTATGTAACTGAGACAGGACAGAGTGTTGTCAGAGGCAAACCGGGTTTTAAGTGCTGTAAAAAATGCAAAGCATGTAATGGCAGCTTTGATTGTGATAAAATCACTATACCTAACTCAAGAAGAGAGTTTTCTATAAGGAAGAACTTGACTTGCAATACTACATATTGCATTTATGTACTGGTCTGCCCTTGTTCGAAGTGGTACGTGGGAAGTACCAAACACCCAGCTAAACAGAGAGTACTGGAGCATATGCAGGCTATTAAGAATAACAACAGACAATACCCAGTAGCCCGTCACTTTAATTCAGAACACTTTCAAGTTGTAACTTTACTTCGTATGGTTGTCATTGATTCAGTAGATCTAGGAGTCAGAGGTGGAAACAGAGAACTGTCACTTAGACAATTGGAGTCTAGGTACATTATTGATTTTGAAAGTCTGGTACCGAAAGGCCTGAACTCGAGTGAGGAGCTGGCAATTCACTTACAGGAGAAATAATGATCTGATGACTGTCATGAAGAAAAAGGAGTTGTTAGTAATTATAATTTTATCTTTTTTGTTCCAGGTGGTGACACTTATGTATTTGTGAGAAATATATGTGGCCACAGATATTTTCACTTATCAGGAAAGACTGAGAATTTTGGATCTAAGAATCATGTTTCAAGCATTCCTATTTAGGCAGCAATCATGAAAGATTTGTGACAACTGCTCTTCAGCCCACTGGGGCTTTTTTGTCTTATGTCTTACACCTATAACTGGATTTATGATATTTTTCATTTGTGATGTTGCATTTTTCAGCCCACATGGGCATTATGTGTCATTGTATCTATTTGTATTTATTATTACGAAAAATGACTAACAGTATTATTGCTCTAAACCCACTTGGGTTTTTGTAAGAATTCGTCACAACTAATGAGTCTGCATACTATTTTACATTCAGTAATGTCACTATTATAGAGGCAGCTGATATATTTGGCGGATAGGGCTGTCAGAGATACCGTCATGAGTGGTATTCACTTACTTTGATTCTTACTTGTATACATTACAAGATGGCCGCCACATTATTGGGTCCTCACTGGGTGTTTGAGTGTCCTTTGTATATTCTTGTAAATAAGGTATTTAATCATGTTGACATGTAATGTTGATTAACGTGATCAAGGCGTAAAGCCGAAACGCGTAGTTCTGTGCCATTAAATACGTTATTACTGACAGCACACGAAGGCGTCCGAGTGGTTCCTGTTTATTACAGAAACTTTGGTGGTTGATATAGAAGATGTCCGGCGTCTTTTCACTTGGACCGCCCTGTGACAGCCTGGATTTGGGTCCGGAAATAGTGGATTAATATATATATTTATATATATATATATATAAGTATGTATTTTTTTTATCCAACAAATGCCGAAGCTTCTCAAGATGCACTCGACAGTGTGTCTGCCATTCGGCATCATGGTTCAGCCCGCCCCAGCCATCCAAGATTGTTGTATTGCCTGACGCATTTCTGTGGCCAACGTACCACTTCATCAGAGGCATTTCTCCTGTACGCATTGGAGCACTCTTTATACTGCATGCTGATTGGTTGAAAAACCCCTCATGGGTTCAACTACGTACTAGATTTCTTCATACAGCATGCTGGGATGTGTAGTCACATCGAGCTTTCATTAAACACCTATAGTTGGTTCCAAAGCGTACAGATTTCCGAGAGTCATTTAAAATCCTTGATAGGATCTGGATGTGATGGGAGGAGGCACTTTTCATCAAGACGCACTGTGCTGGAATTCGGAGCAGGACGGTTCCTCTCCCTCAGCCTCTCATTTCTTCAAGATGGTGCATCTTGCACGGGAGTGCACCAGTGTCATAATTTTATCCAACAAGCGCCGAAGCTTCTCAAGATGCACTCGACAGTACATCTACCACTTGGCATCATGGTTCAGCCCGCCCCAGCCATCCAAGTTTGTTGTATTGCCTGACACATTTTTATGGCCAACGTACCACTTCATCAGAGGGATTTCTCCTGTACGCATTGGAGCGCTCTTTATACTGCAATACTGCATGCTGATTGTTTGAAAAAACCCTCATGGGTTCAACTACGTACTAGATTTCTTCATACAGCATGCTGGGATGTGTAGTCACAATAACTTTGGCCCCGGTTGATGAATGTTCCTGAAAGTTTCAATACTAGTAATCAGATCCGGTCAGCTCTTGTCTTGAAAGTTTCGGGGTGATTCGCCAAGCGGGGGCCGAGAAAAAAGGGGGGTCCCAAAACATGTTTTCCCCATGTTATTTTCCATAGGAAACTTCAGACACGGCTACAGCCTGAACGGCTAAACGGAATTACACCAAACGTGGCAAAAAGGTAGCCTTTGGTTTAGAAAGAGTCCTTTTTGTTAAATGGTGTAAATCCGTTCAGTAGTTGCTGAGACATTCAAAAAATAAAAGTCTGAAAATCAATTTCCCATAGGAAACTTTAGCAAACGCTACATCCTGAACTGCTGAATGGAATTACACCAAATTTAGCAAAAAGGTAGTGCTTGGTTCAGAAAAGCGACCTTTTTTTAAATGAAGTGAATCTGTTCAGTAGTTGCTGATAAATTAAAAAATAAATGTTTCAATATCTAGGGCAGCGGTGGGCGCGCGAACCCTACCGAGCACAAGCTTCACTGTGATTGGCTGCCAACACTCCAAACCAGGAAGTGCTGGCTGCCATCTTGTGACTCGGTTCTAGAAAACAGTGCAACAAAGGTGAAAAAGAGCACCCTAACCACCTAGGCCTGCTCAGGGAGTCCCACAAGGACCCCCAGGGACAACAAAAAGCATTTTTTTAAATAATTTTGTTAGAATGCGCGCTGGGGTCGCGAATCCCGGCGACATTTTTTTTTAAAAATAAAGCGCGGGCTCCCGCACTTCATTTAAATGAGGCCCCGGGTGGGCCAGGTCCCAGGGGCATTGTCCAATTTATACTTTATAATTGCAGGGGCTCCCGCCCCGGGGACCGCCACCTCCCCGGAGCTATGTTAATGACATGCGGGAGGGCACATGGCCCTCCCGCAGCCCCGGGGACTGCCAACCCCCGGGGCTTGTTTTTTAATGTGTGGAGGGCCTCCAAGGCCCCCCCAAGCCCTGGGGACCGCCACTCCTGGGGCTTTTCATAAATATTCGCGGGGGAACCGGGCCTCCCAACTGTCTCGTGGACCGCCACCCGGAGCTCCTTTTTTAAAAAAACAATCAAACCTGTTTGGGGGCTCAACACGCCCCGGAGACCACCACCTTCCTGTGGCTTTAAGCACATTGGGAAGGGGGCCACCACCTCCCAGGGCCAGCTCCTGCAGTGTCCCGGGGTGCCCACCCCCAGGACACTGCTCTTTGCTATGGCAGGGTGGGAGCATGGCTCCCGCCCATTCATAGCAAACTCTGCGTTAGATTTTGGAAGTGAGAGCAGGTTTCCTGCTCTCGCTTCCAAAATCCAAAGCAGATTGCTTTTCCACAAGGGGAGCTGCATGTCAGCAGCTCCCCTTGTGGAAAAGCAATGCCGGCTCCTGCAGGAGGCTGGGACCCAGCAGGACCGGGGGGGCATTGGGGCTCCCCCAAGGTCCCCAACCATGCGGCTAGATCCAGGGTATGGGGTCCCCGGGGCCCAAAATGGCCGGGGAGGGGGGAGGTAATCCCCCCTCCTCCATTTAGAAAAATAAAATATATATGTGTATATATATATATATATGAGCTCTCTTCGCTCACAAGTTTCTCCAAGGAAAAAAGAACGAACGTAGACCTCCTTGTGTAATTTCAAAGGTGTTTTATTCCTCCTCGCCTGCCATTACGCCTGCCATTATATATATATTTTTCACATGGTAAAATCACCTTAGAACACACCACAATTCCTAAAATGAGTATGGTACCATCAACAAATGATTTATAATGTAACTAATGTCTTAAAACCTTCTATTAACTGCAATGCTTTTTAATGAGGTGCTATCATGTATATTGGTCCCAAGATGGCTGCCAACACTTCTTGGATGAAGTACTGACAGCCAATCAGATCTCACGATGAGATGTGTGGTGAGGCTTCGCCCAGATATGTATGTGATTTTACTTTTGATTTTCTCAGGAACTACTGAACAGATTGACACCATATATGCAAAAGGCACATGCCTGACCTGAGAATTTTAAGTAATTCTGTTCAGCCGTTCGGGCTGTACCTTGGACTAAAGGTCCCTATGGAAAATTGCATGGGGAAAACGAGTTTTTGGACCCCCCTTTTTTCTCAGCCCCCACTTGACGAATCCCCCCGAGACTTTCAGGGTAGGAGCGGAGCGGAGCGCCCCACCTATTTTGAAGATTTCGCGAGGATTCGTCACCCGGCGCCAAAGTTATTCCAAATAGAATGTTGCGGATTTCCTATGGAAACACGGTCCTAACTATAGCTATCTACTGGCGACCGCCAGTAGATTATATATATATATATATATATATATATATATATATATATATATATATATATATATATATATATATATATATATATATATATATATATATATATATATTCCTCCAAAGATGCCCCTGCATGAAGACGCACTCCTCCAGCTGGTAAGTAAACACTTTATTTATTCCAAAGAACCAAGGTGACAGCTCCGCATAGTTTGTCCATCCACCTGACGCGTTTCAGTGCATTCATGCACTTTCTTCAGAGGTGACTTTACGCAGCACAACAGTTCCAGGCTTTCACCAATCCCCTGCGTGCTTCATTCTTTTAAATGGCCTCAGGTGTGCCGATTTTCATTTAGCAGTTTCATTGCATGCCGGGATTTGTAGTGAAACATTTATGCCTAATTAAAACCTCCAGTGGTTGTGTGCTGATTAAAAGCATTTTCGGACCGATCACAGCCCTCCAGTGAGCCCAGAGCTGTAAACTTGTTCCTTCACTCCACGGAAACCAACTGCGCCGTAAATCCAGTCCTGACATTCAGGTCTGACGGGCCCTTTCAATTGTTCAAGGGTGGTGCGGACTTCTACGGCTGGACTCGCCAATCCCGGCATGCAATGACACTGTTAAATGAAAATCAGCACACCTGAGGCCAGTTAAAAGAATGAAGCACGCAGGGGATTGGTGAAAGCCTGGAACTGTTGTGCTGCGTGAAGTCACCTCTGAAGAAAGTGCATGAATGCACTGAAACGCGTTAGGTGGATGGACAAACTATGCGGAGCTGTTACCTTGTTTCTTTGGAATAAATAAAGTGTTTACTTACCAGCTGGAGGAGTGCGTCTTCATGCAGGGGCATCTTTGGAGGAATATATATATATATATATATATATATTCAGTGAAAAAACCATAGGTTTCACACACGTTATAGTTAGCTGGACATTTCACTCGTAAAAAACCAATGAAATTCCCCCGTTATGGTTAGTTAAGCTAACTATAACTCGCGCACCCGCAATCCACTGCTGATGACGTCACATATTACATCACTCATGACATGGTCAGTGACATCACTCATGACATCACTGATGACATCTCAAATGACATCACTGATGACATCATCCTTGTGACAGAGTGGCAGACCTCCTCTCACCCTAATATAACCTTTGAAACACACATTCAAAAAAAGAGACTAAAATTTTCAAAAAAATGGACATACCAATACCAGTTACAACAACCTCTTGAGTAATTCTAAGATCCCCATACACATCCACTCATTCACGAACAGTCCTGAACAGTCACTCATACATGTACTCACTCATCATATGTACTCATACACCTATACATCCTGCTACACAATGCCACTCATCCACAGAGTTACTGACACACATACTCACTCATGAAAATAAAGAATCAAACATAGATTTATTTGCATATACAGTTATACACACACCACCACACTTACTTCTACGGAAACTTACACATACTTAGTCTTTTAACCCCTTCCATGCTCATGACGGAACGATTCCGTTATGAGCATCGGTTGAGCTGTGCTCATGACGGAACCGTTCCGTCATGGCCCCGCCCGCGCTCGAACCCTTCAGCACCGCGGGGGAATCCGCGCAGCGCTGAAGGGGTTAAACAATCACTTATAGAAACACATACTTATTCATACAGGAACTCTTTCAATCTCTCACTCTCACATATACTCACTTATATACACCAATAGTCACATATACTAGTTTAAAACATATGTAGTTACTCATAAAGACACTATTGAGACAGTCATTCACTCACTAACACACCCATACACAAACTCATCCACCCATACAGTCCTGCACACATGCTGTCTTCAACACATACAACCAGTGAGTCACTCATTCATGCACCTATGCACTACGTAATACCCCCCACCGAACCATGCAGACACTCAGACTGATAATCAAAAAAACAACTAATATCCTATATAAACACCCATGTAGCTACTCACCAACCCATGCAGCCACTTATACACAAAGTGAGAGACTGATACAGATAAATACATATTTAAACATTACTCAGTAAGCCATATATTCACTAAGATACACTTAATCAGTCAGTTATACAATCAATTTTTCAAAAACAAATCATCCATTTAGACACTTATATACCCATTTATTCTTCCATCGTCCGTGAGATATACATATATAAAACATATTTAATTTTCAGAAAAATACACATTCACTGGATGATGTCATCAGTGATGTCATTTGAGATGTCATCAGTGATGTCATGAGTGATGTCACTGACCATGTCATGAGTGATGTAATATGTGACGTCATCAGCAGTGGATTGCGGGTGCGCGAGTTATAGTTAGCTTAACTAACTATAACGGGGGAATTTCATTGGTTTTTTACGAGTGAAATGTCCAGCTAACTATAACGTGTGTGAAACCTATGGTTTTTTCACTGAATTTGCAAGGTTTTTTAAATGCTAATTCCTAACTATAACGTGTGTGAAACCCATGGTTTTTTCACTGAATATATATATATATTCAGTGAAAAAACCATAGGTTTCACACACGTTATAGTTAGGGGACATTTTACTCATAAAAAACCATTGAAATTCCCCCGTTATAGTTAGTTCAGCTAACTATAACTCGAGCTCCCGCAATCCACTGCTGATCACGTCACATATTACATCACTCATGACATGGTCAGTGACATCACTCATGACATCACTGATGACATCTCAAATGACATCACTGATGACATCATCCTGTGAATGTGTGTTTTTCAGAAAATAAATATGTTGTATATATGTATATCTCAAGGTCGATGGAAAAATAAATGGGTATATAAATGTCTAAAAGGATGATTTGTTTTTGAAAATTTGATTGTGTTATTGACTGATTAAGTGTATCTTAGTGAATACATGGCTTAGTGAGTAATGTTTAAATATGTAATTATCTATATCAGTCTCCGACTTTGTGTATAAGTGTCTGCTTGGGTTGGTGAGTAGCTACATGGGTGTTTATATTGGATTTAAGGTTGTTTTTTGAGTATCAGTCTGAGTGTCTGCATGGTTCGGTGGGGGGTATTACGTAGTGCATAGGTGCATGTAAGATTGGCTCTCTGGTTGTATGTGTTGAAGACAGCATGTGTGCATGACTGTATGGTTGGATGAGTGTGTGTATGGGTGTGTTAGTGAGTGAATGACTGTCTCAAAAGTGTCTTTATGAGTTACTAAATATGTTTTAAAGAAGTATATTTGACTATTGGTGTATATAAGTGAGTATGTGTGAGAGTGAGAGATTGAAACAGTTCCTGTATGAATAATTATGTTTTTTTAATAGTGAATATTTAAAAGAGTAAGTATGTGTAAGTTTCTGTAGAAGAAATTGATGAGGTGTGTGTATAACTGAATATGCAAGTAAATGGATGTTTGACTCTTTATTAGCATGAGTGACTATGTGTGTGAGTAACTCTATGGATGAGTGACAATGTGGAACAGGATGTGTAGGTGTATGAGTACATATGATGAGTGAGTACATGTATGAGTGACTGTACAGGACTGTTGGTGAATGAGTGGATGTGTATGTGATTCTTAGAATTACTGAAGAGGTTGTTGTAACTGGTATTGGTATGTCCATTTTTTTGAAAATTTCAGTCTCTTTTTGAATGTTTGTATCATAGGTTATATTAGGGTGAGAGGAGGTCTACCACTCTGTCACAAGGATGATGTCATCAGTGATGTCATTTGAGATGTCATGAGTGATGTCACTGACCATGTCATGAGTGATGTAATATGTGACGTGATCAGCAGTGGATTGCGGGTGCGCGAGTTATAGTTAGCTGAACTAACTATAACGGGGGAATTTCAATGGTTTTTTATGAGTAAAATGTCCCCTAACTATAACGTGTGTGAAACCTATGGTTTTTTCACTGAATTTGCAAGGTTTTTTAAATGCTAAATCCTAACTATAACGTGTGTGAAACCTATGGTTTTTTCAGTGAATTTGCAAGGTTTTTTAAATGCTAATTCCTAACTATAACGTGTGTGAAACCCATGTTTTTTTCAGTGAATTTGTATGGTTTTTTAAATGCTAATTCTTACCCATAACATGTGTGATTCCCATGGTTTTTTCATTTTTTTTTTTTTTTTTTTTTTACAAATACTTAAATTAAACGTGTTTTTTTTTTTATTTGCAAGTTTTTTACTTTATATTCTCTTAAAACACTATGCTTAATTTTGAAAAATTCTGCAATATATTAATTTTTCTCATTTTTTTTTTCCAAACAGGTAAGATATATTAGTATAACATAGAGATTCTTTTTTTCCTTTTTTTTTTTTTTTTTTTAAGTGCGCGTACGGTAAGCTTACGGTAAGCGTACGGTTTGCGTAATGTTAGTAAAATTTCTACTCTTTTTGCGTATATTTACGCAATTTACGTAGCCGTGCGTACTGCGTACGGGGCGCGTAAGCGTGTACGCTACACGCGCACGTTACGCGGAAGTGTTGGGGAGTGCCTGTTATGCGCATGCGCGCGAGCGCGTGTCTTTTTTACGCGCATGCGTACTTTTACCGTAAGCGCACCGTAAGCGCTCCGTAAGCGTAACGTAATCGTAACGTACGCGCACGGTGGGTCATGTGATCATGAAACAAAACTTTTGATTGGTTCAAAGTAGTTTCAGTTCTAGAACTCTCCTACACCACACCCATTCCCCTCATTTCTGCTTGTGATCCCTTAGGAGAAGGAGCTGAGTTGTCTTTGGGATACGATGGCAGACCAGCACTCTTCTGCTGAGAGTGAGGCTAGCAGCACCACCATCAGGCAGAGAAAGAGGAAACAGAAGAGCTCTTTTATATGGGAGTATTTTAGTTTTCCAGAGGGTGAGAAAAAAGTCAATGCTGCTTTGGTGACTTGTTAGCTGTGCCAGCGTGTACTTTCAAGAGGTAATCCTAACAAGAAGTATTCCTTCGGGAATCACACAATGTTAAGACACCTTGAGGATGTACACCCTAGGACACATGCACGACATACTAGAGGTAACCCTTCAGTAAGTCGAGCAAGCACATCCACAGCAACTCAGCCGAGTCCTTCTTCGGAAGCTCAGCAGAGCCCTTCATCTGTGGGTGCAGAATCACCTTTTTCTGATGCTGTGGAAACGAACCATCGGTTTGCGAGGGTTACAATGCGGTGTTCATTTTGCCATGGTCTAATTGTTCATAGGGAGACCAGTCTTCCCCTCATTAACAACAAAATAGACCAGCACATTTGTCCTACCAGCTAATGTTCCCATTCTTCCTTTCCTCTGTCCCTGCATGAACACAAGGGCTCTTTTAAGAGCCAACCTTACCTCTCAACTTCTCTTTTTTTTTTTTTTTTTACTTTTTTTTTTTTTTTTTACCGTAAGCGTATTTTCTTTTTTTTTTTTTAAAAAAAACACAAAAAAACAATTACCACATTTCAAGATGCTTGAGAGATTAATAACTAAATAATGTAAATCTGTTTGAGGAGAAGTGGAAGAAAGGGACCATCTAATTTCTGACTTACCTGACCCACCCAACAATTTAATTTTTATTTAAAATTTAAATTGAAATTACTTGTAAAAATTGTTTTTTTTTCGAAAATTTTCTTTCACAATCTGAAAAAAAAGAAAAAAGTATTAATATTTAATAAATCATTATATAACACAGTACACGTATTTACATATTTTCCAAAAACACTTTTTTGCCTTTTTTTTGCTGTTTTCAGAATATATTGCATTTCACTATAAATCGTGAAAGCAATTGCATCCATCACTTAACAGCGGGCAAAAAAAAAATAACAATCTCAAAGATTGTTTTAAAAAAGCCCAGAATCTCTTCTCACTTAAGCATAACATTATAGAAATGCAAAATATTCAAAAAAAATATCATCTAATAACAATAACTTTTTCTTTAAAATACCGTCTGACAATTTTGTTACAGAAGCATAATCACAAAAATAATATATCTCAAATAACTCCACAATACATCTGGTTACCTTTCCTTTAGGCCAAATGGTAATTTTACAATTCTTTTTTTATTACATTTCCAATGGTAATCCAATAAAATTCCAAAATTTAAATTGGACAGATGTTACCGATTCTCTCTAAAATTTTGGTTTCCGAAAGATTAATTAGGAATTAAATAAGTCCACAATACAATTGATTACCTTTCCTTTAGGCCAAATGATATTTTTAAAAATCTTTTTTGAAGAAATTTCCAATGGTAATCCAATAAAATTCCAAAATTTAAATTGTACAGATGTTACCGATTCTCTCTAAAATTTTTGGTTTCCGAAAGATTAATTAGGAATTAATTAAGTCCACAATACAATTGGTTACGTTTCCTTTAGGCCAAATGATAATTTGAAACATCTTTCTATTTGTAAATTCCTATGGTAATCCAATAAAATGGTAAAATTGTTTTGCACAGATCTTGCCAAGTCTCTCTAAAATTTAGGTTTCAGGAAGATTAGATAGGAATTTGCTAAATCAAAAGGCAAACGTTGCTTGAAAATCAATTGGGAATCATTACACAGTGTCCAGCCTTTTCCACATTTAAGATAAACTGTGTAATGTCCAGAAGTTACAGTAGGTCCTTCATGGAAAATTATTGCAACTGTTACAAAAGTTTTTCCTGAAATTGATAATTGCTGTCCTATAAACTTCTTTATTAAAGTATCCAATTTTGAACCATCAGCTTTACATCGTTGCATCATTAAAATTACATACTGTCCGTATTCCTTTAAAATTAATGTTGAAAACATGTCAGATTTACACTCACCGCATTCCATGCTATGATTAGCATCTTTAACTAATTTAGCAAAAGTGACTGTTTTACTGTCTGGCAATGTTAAATAAATAAACCTTTCTGAATCAACATTAGACCCACATGTATTGAAACAGTTTTCACAACTATGTTCCCATTTATAAGAGACACCAAACATATTTTCAATTGGTACCCCTTCTTCTTCCAGTACCTGAAGAAAATACATCAAGAATTCCTGTGCGTCTTGCTGTACATTTTGAGAAAACTGTGTTCGTCCTGAACATACATCTAAAAGTTTTCTAATTTCATTAGCACTTTCTATTTGAGTTTTATCATTACTCAGCTTTTGAAAAAGGAGACTCAACTCACAACAGAATCTTTTTCTCTGATTTACTATTATCTGCTCTTGCAAATTTTCCAGATAAAATGCAACATTCAGCACTACATTAGCGTAGCAGTTGACACCAGAGCTATTTTCAAAATGACAACCTACAACCTCTTCAACATATTCATTTTTCTTTTTGCTTGCAATTACATCACTCCTCTTTTTTTTCCTCCTCTCTACATCCTCATTACAGATATTCTCAATTCTCCTTTTTCGAGAAACTACACGTTTCTCCAACACAGGATACTGACCTAAATGAGGAGCAAAGGTTCTTCTTAATCTATTATACTCCTTTACACAGTTTGTATCAGCACTAACTTTTGAATCATCAAAGTCTATCATGAATAAACCAGATAATGTTTTCACTCGTGACAAAGCTACATAAGCCATACCTTCTTTGAACACAGTTGAACCAATGTTTACAAATGCACAATCTACAGTCAATCCTTGAGACTTGTGAATAGTTACAGCATATGCTAGTGAAAACGGAAACTGTTTCCTTTGTACATATAAGTCTTTCACAAGCATAAAACGAACTGTACAACGACAAATGTCTATAACTTCTTCTATCTGATCAAATTTTATTTTTAAACATTCAATTCCATCTTTTTTCTGATAATTAATAAAACCCACAACTTTACCCATAGCTCCATTTACTAAGCCTTTTTCAACATCCAAATTTCTCCTTAAAAATACTCTACAGTTCATGCAAACATATAGATTTTTTTCTAATCCAGCAGTTTTGAAATGTTCTTCTCTAGTGAATCCAATTTATTTTTCAGTTCGCCTGTTAATGTGATAGTAATTCTTCCATCCTGAATTTTGTCCACTGCTTCCAATTTCCTAATCTCTTCCTTTTCTAATTTCAAAAGCTCCTCATTGAATATTGCGCATTCACGTAGAGTTGGCATTAAGCAGATGACACTTTTATTTTCTGCAATGTTCTTGTATATCTTCTCAGCAAATATTTCTTCCTTTGGAAATAAATTATGTAGCAACCGACTCTGAAATGCTTTCGTGCCAGCTTCAGTGAGTAGTCCAATTCTGATATCTTTCAGAATACTTCCATATTCTTCATCGTTTGCTTGCCTCATATTAGTAGTAAGTTCCTTGTACTCAAAGAAGGGCCAAATATTTGCATTACCAATGCTTCCCAATGACTTCTTTGTGTCTTCATGTGTCACAGTATTAAACACTGGTTGTCCTTTAACTGGAGTAAGTTGTAGAAGATCCCCAAAAACTATGACATGTTTTCCACCAAATAACACGTCATAGTCTGTCTTTAGAATTTGCTGCATTCTTAAATGCACAAAGTCAAGCATTAAGTTTGATACCATGCTCACCTCATCAATAATGAGAACTTGCATCTTCTTCAATACTCTTGAAACTTCCAAGCATGCTTCTCCAGTTAGCTTGTGGTATTGTATTTTGTTCTCATGCTCCACTGGTAACATTAGCAAACGATGTAAGGTGATTCCTTTTATGTTATATGCTGCTAACCCAGTTGGAGCAGTAACCACACAAGACAAAGTTTAATCCGTTTTTTGCTGTAGGTAGCTTCTGATGACTTTTATTAAGAAACTTTTTCCAGTTCCAGCTTGTCCGCTTACATACATCCTGATTGGATGAAATGATGTGCATGAGCACTCTTTTTTTTCATGTAGTAATCCGTGATCTATTTTGTTTCTGATCTCTTCATAAATTTGTTGCTGCTCTTCATTCAGTTGTCTTTCCAAATTTGGTAAGTCTATAAATTCTTCTTGAGCTTGATTCATAGCCGTTTCCACTTCATTCATGGCTATTGCAGCTTCATTTTCAACGATTGGTTGTCCTAGGGGATCTTGACTGAGTGTTCCTGAACTTTGGCTGTCTTGAGAACTGTCTCTAGCTATTTCAGCTGCAATTGTAGTTTCCTGTTCAATTTCTTCATTTAACATTTGCACATAATTTGTGAAAGTACTGCATTCTATGCTGTCTTTGCAAGCATTAAAGGAATCTTCATAGCTTTGAAATTCTCCCAGTAGTTCATCCTCTGTACGCCATGGTTTAAACAGCTGTAAAAGAGCCAAGTAGTAAAATTCCTTTTTGTCAGTAGTGTCGCAACTCAGCTTCCGGTGATTTATCAAACTTCCTTTTGTTTGCTTCACCAAACATCCTTCCTCACCAATGACTTTATATTTTCCATTGTTGATGTCTTCTGGGGCTTTCCGTGAATAAATGTAGTTCTGTAGCACTTCATAGAGACACATGTTCTCTAGATGAAGACTTCTCTTGGGGTAATATGTGTCCAACATGTTTGATTTCAAAATATCTGTACTTTCTGGGTCATTCTCGGCCAAATATTCAATTTCTCCAACAGATTTCAGTACCCGATTTCTCATTGCTGCAAGGCCTAAACTTGCCCAATTTATTCTTCTTGATTTCGAGTAGAGACTTGCAGAAGATAACCTATCTGAACATTCGTAGGATCCAATTTCTCGATGCGATAACATCTTTAAACTGAAACTGTACAGCTTCTTACTGACAGTCTTCTCGTGAGAAATCTCTTCCCACATTTCTTTCAATTCAGTTTTTTCTGATTTAGTAATGTAAGACGTTACATATCGTGCAACAGCAATGGAATTGTCAGCTACATACTGTATATCCATGTTAGCATTCCACATGGATAAAATGACTGGGTTGTAGTCATTTATATTTTTTGATTCTTCTTTTCTTTTAAGGTTGTAGGTATTCTTAGGTGATTTTCTTGTAATAGTATGTCTCACAGATGACATAAAACTGTCTACTCTTCCATTTGAAAGAACAGGTCTAGGAAATCCAAATCGACATTTAGTGTAGTATTTATCTTTGGTCTTGTACTTCCGTCGACAGTATTTTCCACACCGATGACTTTGGAAACGTAAAACTTGCTCTTTTAACTTTTTCTCTTCTGTGCTTTTTGGTATAGCACATGTTGCATATTCTTCAATGAAAGATAACACTGCTTCATCAGTATCTGTTCCAAACTTTGGGGCATCCTTGATCCACAACAGCATATGAATATGAGGAGCACCTCTTGCCTGGTACTCTTTTCTCCAAAAGAAATCCACTACTTCTCCAAGAGGTGGATTTTTTTTTATTGCAGATGAAGGACATCATAGCCTCAAATCTATGATTGAAATATCTGCAAACATTAACCAGATCCAATGAGCACAGTTCTCCTGCTGTCTTGTATTCGATGTTTTTAATGTTTGAATTTGCCTCTCGTAGAAAATCCAGTAAATCATCCCAAGCGTACTCAGCACAGCTTAGGGTAAGGAACCATGTTGGTGTTCCTAAATTCCGTAACATGCATTTTAATTCACCATGGCGTTGGTACCAATATTCATTTGTCCCACGCTGACAAGCCATCAGATTGATCAGTTGTGTTTCCAAATGATCATCTCGTTGCTGCACTTTCTCCATAAAATCCTTAGCAGACACATTTTGTAAATGTACTCCACTTTTTAAAATGTGACTTACTGCATATGATAATGCAGACAAGTCGCTTTCAAATAAAAGATGGAACAAATAAGAAATACTTTGTCGAAATATGGGATCTTCTGCATATAGTCTTGTAGTCCGATACTCAGAAGCTGGAATCTGTTCTGGACGTTCATCGTATCGTCCTCCTTTTCCTGTAGGAAACAGCTGGGGAAAACATCGAGCTTCCAAGCTCTCCTCCCATACACTCACAGGAGTTCCTTTTGCTTTCTTCATCTGAAACAGATCAATATTGTCTCCCATAACTTCTTTTGAATGAAGAGGATGTATGCTAAAATGTTCATAAATTTCGTCTTCCTTTGACTTGTCCACTTTTTCAATTTGTCCAGTTGGTGTTTCAGTGTCTTCTTGTAAATCTTCTTCTTCTTCTATATAAATTGATTCATACCATTTGTTATTCCTTTTCAAATACAAATTTGCTCTTTGTACTTTCCGTACATCTACCAGCTCCTTCCAAATCTTCTTATTCTTTGTAGGTACACCATTAACCAGAATAACTAATGGTTCAGTTTCCAAAGTATCTGCATCAATAGTTTCCATATTTTTTTTCAAATCCAAGGGCAAATACACCACTCTACCTTTTAAACCTCTCAGTAAATCTGAAGGGGGTAATTTACCAGTTTTTGGCTCCATACGTACTATGGTCTGGAACGGATGAACACATTGAATAAGGATAGACTCATATGTATTTAATTCAGAAAGTTCGGCAGGAATAGCATCCAATTCTAAATTATTATGTACAGCTCTGGTCGGCATTCTATTTTCCTCTAACTTGTTGTAACAGTATTTACAAATACGCTGATCTTCACCCAATTCAAAACAATTTTCAAGAAATATATATGTGGCAAAATCCTTCCACTTATAATTATCTTCATTTTCACTTTTTCTGTAGAGATCAACATTCCTGGTTTGTTTTCTATAATGAGTTCTGCGGCAACAAATACAAGTAATATTTGGTCTTTCATTAGAGATTATTGCAAATTTTGTTATGTGATCATTAAATGCCTTACTTACAGAGGGTTCTACATTCTCTTCCACTTCTTCCTCATTTACTGTGTCCTTTTCTGCACTTTCTTGTTCTGGACCAAAGTAACAAAACTGAATTTCATCAGTAACCTTCTCTACATCTGATACCGATCCACGGAACAGAGCCCTATTTAATTCATCTAACTTTATTGCTGGACTTTTTGCAAAATACAACCGTCTCACAAACTTTCTCATTTCAGTATGATGAACAGCCAGCATCCTAAAATGATGAAAAACACTTTTACACACTTTTCTAGATAGACAAGCCAGAGAATGTCCCTGCAAACCAGTATTCTCTCTCACTCTACATGGATCTAGACTTTGAAGCACCTTAATCTTCTGTTTAACACTTTTTTTACTATATTCTCTAAGAAACTCACGAAATTTATCTATAGATTCCTGACGCACAGTGCAAATACTACTACAATTCCAAGTGTACACTGGGGCTTTAGGACGTCTCCCCATAGCCTCATCCGCCATCACTTGTACCTCATCTCTTGGAACCATTTTCTCCTTCTCCATTATACAACCATGTTTCACTTCATAAGCACGACCTCTGGTGTCAACTGCATGCAGCAAACTATTACTTTGAAAATAACTCTCTTCATTAAAAAAAGGTTCACTACTTGACCTATGCATCCATTCTCCTAAAAACACTTTACAAAAGTTTGTTCTTTTCACTAGTCTTTTCCTTTTGCTTTGCGATTTCAGTACATTGACCATTTTATCTAATGTACGCATCCTATTCAAAATTAAAATGAATAGTTTCCTTTTTAATTCTAAAGCCTTTGCTGCAATGGCTTCAATTTCTTTTTTTCTCTTATAAAATTTAGCTTTTTTCTTATATTTCTTCACATCCTTTATCAAATTGGACATAACTCTTCTCTGAAACATTTTTCTACGAATCTCTTTAAAGGCTGTTTTTCTTTTTAAGTTAATCTTTATTGTTTCTGAAGGTACATTTGCATTAACTAAATGCTCAATTTTTTCCTGTTGTTTTCTATTTAAAACATTCTTTCCAGTACAGACATTTTGTACATTTTTCCTTTTTTTGAAGATATTGCTTAAAAAATCTTTTGTCTGCTTACCAGAAGACTTTCTCTTTTTCCCAACATGAGCATCTCCAACTAACTTAGGTCCTCCAGTTGTCTTCAAATATATTTTTTTTTTGTGGTTTTTCCTTAGTCTGGATTTTGTAGGCATCTTAAATTTTGTTCACTGCTCTTCAGCAATACCTGAATAAAAATAAAAAAAAATTCCTTTATTTTATTTAAATATATTACTACATTTTTTATGATCTTTTTAAATCTTAAAATACTATGTACCCCTTTTCCTACAAGTGAAAATCACAATAACACCATCTCAAATTAAATATCTAAAAACAATTCCTGTGTGCACACAGAGTCATGGTTTGATATCAGGCAGAAAACGAAATTTCTTTGCAAATTTGAAAGCACACTTACTACTCTTTTTTTTGGCAAGTGATAAGTACTTTTACAGTCTGACACATTTTGAATGCACTTTTCAGATTCTGACAACAGCACATGTCCAAACTGCTTTTTGAGACCAGCAACATGTGTAACCTGGGTGACTGACTACACTCCAGCAAGGGCAACCAGCCTTAGTGATGCTGAATGTATTTGCATTACTGACTGGAACCTCAAACCCCACTCGGTTGTGAATACTATGCATGATTCTACAGGATAAGCAGCTGGGTGTGTGCTAAGAGTCTGCTTCTACAGAAAAAATAGCTCCGCTTTCCATCTAATGCAAATGTAAAATTACCAGAGTAATACGCAATAAATCTCTGTCTATAATTCCTCTTTGCACACAGAGTCATGGTTTGATATTAGGCAGAAAACGAAATTTCTTTTCCTATTTGAAAGCACATTTACTACTCTTTTTTTGGCAAGTGATAAGTACTTTTACAGTCTGACACATTTTGAATGCACTTTTCAGATTCTGACAACAGCACATGTCCAAACTGCTTTTTGAGACCAGCAACATGTGTAACCTGGGTGACTGACTACACTCTAGCAAGGGCAACCAGCCTTAGTGATGCTGAATGTATTTGCATTACTGACTGCAACCTCAAACCCCACTCGGTTGTGAATACTATACATGATTCCAGAGGAAAAGCAGCTGGGTGTCTGCTAAGATTCTGCTTCTGCAGAAAAAAATAGCTCCCCCTATCCATCTAATGCAAATGTAAAATTACCAGAGTTACACGCAATAAATCTCTGCCTATAATTCCTCTTTGCACACAGAGTCATGGTTTGATATTAGGCAGAAAACGAAATTTCTTTGCCTATTTGAAAGCACACTTACTACTCTTTTTTTTGGCAAGTGATAAGTACTTTTACAGTCTGACACATTTTGAATGCACTTTTCAGATTCTGACAACAGCACATGTCCAAACTGCTTTTTGAGACCAGCAACATGTGTAACCTGGGTGACTGACTACACTCTAGCAAGGGCAACCAGCCTTAGTGATGCTGAATGTATTTGCATTACTGACTGCAACCTCAAACCCCACTCGGTTGTGAATACTATGCATGATTCCAGAGGAAAAGCAGCTGGGTGTCTGCTAAGAGTCTGTTTCTGCAGAAAAAAATAGCTCCCCCTTTCCATCTAATGCAAATGTAAAATTACCAGAGTTATACGCAATAAATCTCTGTCTATAATTCCTCTTTGCACACAGAGTCATGGTTTGATATTAGTCAGAAAACGAAATTTCTTTGCCAATTAGAAAGCACACTTACTACTCTTTTTTTTGGCAAGTGATAAGTACTTTTACAGTCTGACACATTTTGAATGCACTTTTCAGATTCTGACAACAGCACATGTCCAAACTGCTTTTTGAGACCAGCAACATGTGTAACCTGGGTGACTGACTACACTCCAGCAAGGACAACCAGCCTTAGTGATGCTGAATGTATTTGCATTACTGACTGCAACCTCAAACCCCACTCGGTTGTGAATACTATGCATGATTCTACAGGATAAGCAGCTGGGTGTGTGCTAAGAGTCTGCTTCTGAAGAAAAAATAGCTCCCCCTTTCCAACTAATGCAAATGTAAAATTACCAGAGTTATACGCAATAAATCTCTGCCTATAATTCCTCTTTGCACACAGAGTCATGGTTTGATATTAGGCAGAAAACGAAATGTCTTTGCCAATTTGAAAGCACACTTACTACTCTTTTTTTTGGCAAGTGATAAGTACTTTTACAGTCTGACACATTTTGAATGCACTTTTCAGATTCTGACAACAGCACATGTCCAAACTGCTTTTTGAGACCAGCAACATGTGTAACCTGGGTGACTGACTACACTCCAGCAAGGGCAACCAGCCTTAGTGATGCTGAATGTATTTGCATTACTGACTGGAACCTCAAACCCCACTCGGTTGTGAATACTATGCATGATTCTACAGGATAAGCAGCTGGGTGTGTGCTAAGAGTCTGCTTCTACAGAAAAAATAGCTCCGCTTTCCATCTAATGCAAATGTAAAATTACCAGAGTAATACGCAATAAATCTCTGTCTATAATTCCTCTTTGCACACAGAGTCATGGTTTGATATTAGGCAGAAAACGAAATTTCTTTTCCTATTTGAAAGCACATTTACTACTCTTTTTTTGGCAAGTGATAAGTACTTTTACAGTCTGACACATTTTGAATGCACTTTTCAGATTCTGACAACAGCACATGTCCAAACTGCTTTTTGAGACCAGCAACATGTGTAACCTGGGTGACTGACTACACTCTAGCAAGGGCAACCAGCCTTAGTGATGCTGAATGTATTTGCATTACTGACTGCAACCTCAAACCCCACTCGGTTGTGAATACTATACATGATTCCAGAGGAAAAGCAGCTGGGTGTCTGCTAAGATTCTGCTTCTGCAGAAAAAAATAGCTCCCCCTATCCATCTAATGCAAATGTAAAATTACCAGAGTTACACGCAATAAATCTCTGCCTATAATTCCTCTTTGCACACAGAGTCATGGTTTGATATTAGGCAGAAAACGAAATTTCTTTGCCTATTTGAAAGCACACTTACTACTCTTTTTTTTGGCAAGTGATAAGTACTTTTACAGTCTGACACATTTTGAATGCACTTTTCAGATTCTGACAACAGCACATGTCCAAACTGCTTTTTGAGACCAGCAACATGTGTAACCTGGGTGACTGACTACACTCTAGCAAGGGCAACCAGCCTTAGTGATGCTGAATGTATTTGCATTACTGACTGCAACCTCAAACCCCACTCGGTTGTGAATACTATGCATGATTCCAGAGGAAAAGCAGCTGGGTGTCTGCTAAGAGTCTGTTTCTGCAGAAAAAAATAGCTCCCCCTTTCCATCTAATGCAAATGTAAAATTACCAGAGTTATACGCAATAAATCTCTGTCTATAATTCCTCTTTGCACACAGAGTCATGGTTTGATATTAGTCAGAAAACGAAATTTCTTTGCCAATTAGAAAGCACACTTACTACTCTTTTTTTTGGCAAGTGATAAGTACTTTTACAGTCTGACACATTTTGAATGCACTTTTCAGATTCTGACAACAGCACATGTCCAAACTGCTTTTTGAGACCAGCAACATGTGTAACCTGGGTGACTGACTACACTCCAGCAAGGACAACCAGCCTTAGTGATGCTGAATGTATTTGCATTACTGACTGCAACCTCAAACCCCACTCGGTTGTGAATACTATGCATGATTCTACAGGATAAGCAGCTGGGTGTGTGCTAAGAGTCTGCTTCTGAAGAAAAAATAGCTCCCCCTTTCCAACTAATGCAAATGTAAAATTACCAAAGTTATACGCAATAAATCTCTGCCTATAATTCCTCTTTGCACACAGAGTCATGGTTTGATATTAGGCAGAAAACGAAATGTCTTTGCCAATTTGAAAGCACACTTACTACTCTTTTTTTTGGCAAGTGATAAGTACTTTTACAGTCTGACACATTTTGAATGCACTTTTCAGATTCTGACAACAGCACATGTCCAAACTGCTTTTTGAGACCAGCAACATGTGTAACCTGGGTGACTGACTACACTCCAGCAAGGGCAACCAGCCTTAGTGATGCTGAATGTATTTGCATTACTGACTGCAACCTCAAACCCCACTCGGTTGTGAATACTATGCATGATTCCAGAGGAAAAGCAGCTGGGTGTCTGCTAAGAGTCTGTTTCTGCAGAAAAAAATAGCTCCCCCTTTCCATCTAATGCAAATGTAAAATTACCAGAGTTATACGCAATAAATCTCTGTCTATAATTCCTCTTTGCACACAGAGTCATGGTTTGATATTAGTCAGAAAACGAAATTTCTTTGCCAATTTGAAAGCACACTTACTACTCTTTTTTTTGGCAAGTGATAAGTACTTTTACAGTCTGACACATTTTGAATGCACTTTTCAGATTCTGACAACAGCACATGTCCAAACTGCTTTTTGAGACCAGCAACATGTGTAACCTGGGTGACTGACTACACTCCAGCAAGGGCAACCAGCCTTAGTGATGCTGAATGTATTTGCATTACTGACTGCAACCTCAAACCCCACTCGGTTGTGAATACTTTGCATGATTCTACAGGATAAGCAGCTGGGTGTGTGCTAAGAGTCTGCTTCTGCAGAAAAAATAGCTCCCCCTTTCCATCTAATGCAAATGTAAAATTACCAGAGTAATACGCAATAAATCTCTGTCTATAATTCCTCTTTGCACAGAGAGTCATGGTTTGATATTAGTCAGAAAACGAAATTTCTTTGCCAATTAGAAAGCACACTTACTACTCTTTTTTTTTGCAAGTGATAAGTACTTTTACAGTCTGACACATTTTGAATGCACTTTTCAGATTCTGACAACAGCACATGTCCAAACTGCTTTTTGAGACCAGCAACATGTGTAACCTGGGTGACTGACTACACTCCAGCAAGGGCAACCAGCCTTAGTGATGCTGAATGTATTTGCATTACTGACTGCAACCTCAATCCCTAAAAGTATTCCTCATTTATACCAGTACACCTTAATTTATGGTGAAAACATAGTCCATATTATTTTACATGTTCCTTACATTTAAATTTCTCCCAAAACACAAAATGATAAACACAACTTCAACAAAAGGAATTCCAAATCTATTATTCATTTCTTAATTTACCATATACATCCCCTCTCAAACTCATAACTCACCTTTAAAATTAGTTAGTTGTGTAAGAAATGTGGCACTCAAACAGCAGATTATCAGAGCCAGGATCTCTGTTCTGTACACCTCTCTCCTCTCAGCAGAACCAGATAATGGCAATGTTTCCCTCTCTTTTTCCACACATATACATGTTAATTTCAAATCTCAGTGCTTCCCCCTTTTTTTCAAATCTAATCACACATTTCTATTGATTGAAAACCAACCCTTTTCCAAAAGTACCCTTCCCCCAACTTGACTTCAGCCTAGTACCCTTCCCCCAACTTGACTTCTGCCTGCTACCATAGCAACAGCTCATGGAACACTGCTGTGTAGAGTTAGGTCAGTAGTTCACCACACAATGTTTCATTTCCAAAGAGCAAGAGTGCTTGACTTTTCAAACCTAACAGCAAATCCATAGTACTGTTCTTTGGTAACACATTTTTCTGTACCAATACAAAACATGCTTCTATAAATTGACACATGCAGCCTAGTTTTTAGTGTAGAATGGTATGAAACAGCCAATTATTTCTTTTTATTTTATAAAAATATGTATGCCTCCATTTCCAAACTGTCTTTCATTTCTTTTTTCCATTCTACTGAAATACACCTCCTGAGTGCATCCAGATCTCCTTGGAAGATGTTCACAGTGTGGATTGTAGGGCACAGCTATGTCTTATGGAGTGAAAAGTATGCAGAGAAAACAGGTATGGTGAGAGACCTTGCTTTGCCAAATGTAGACATTAAATGGATTGGTCAGAGAGGTTTAAAGTGGCACCAATTGATGCCTTTGGTGAAATCCTTCATGCAAATCCAACACCCTTACCTCATAATAGTGCACTGTGGTGGCAATGACCTAGGCACTTTGACTGGGGTAGGTCTGGAAATGCTTATGAAGGAGACCTTTGCACAACTGTTTTCACTTTTCCCTAAAACTGCCTTTGCGTATTCTAACATATGCCAAAGGCAAAAATGGAACTGGTCCAATCATTTTTGTCCGCAGATTGACAAAGCAAGAAAGCACGTCAACAAATCTGTTTCTGCTTTCCTCCGAGACTATGGTATGGGTTCCATTTACCACAACAACTTGCGTTACGACATGCAAGACATTTATAGAGGAGATGGTGTACACTTCACTGATGAAGGGAACAGAGTCTTCCTCTTGAACCTTAGACTCTGCATCGGTACTTACTTGTAGGTACCACTTAAAAATCAAATCACTTCATAAACACAACGGGTCTTTTTAGAGCCCCCTAATATCTTAACACTTAAATCTGATTTTTCTTTCTTTTTTTTTTTTTTTTTTACCGTACGCGTACGGTAAGCTCACCGTAAGCTTACCGTACGCGTACCCCGCGATTTTTTTTTAAAATTAATAAATGTTTTTTTTGTACTTTTCTGTCCTTCTTTGACCCCCTTTCAAATGTTAGGGGGTCTGTAACTCTCTTCCTTGCCCCCTTTTCAAGATATCTCCCTTTTTTTTCTGTGTGAAACACACGAAATGGCGGCCGACACTTCCTGATTTCGTCCGATTCGAATGTTTACAGTCATGTGACAACCAATCAGAATCGCGCTCGCGCACGTCACCATACGCGTACGGTAAGATCACCGTAAGCTTACCGTACGCGTACCCCGCGATTTTTTAAAAAAATTTATAAATTTTTTTTTGTACTTTTCTGTCCTTCTTTGACCCCCTTTCAAATGTTAGGGGGTCTGTAACTCTCTTCCTTTCCCCCTTTTCAAGATATCTCCCTTTTTTTTTCTGTGTGAAACACACGAAATGGCGGCCGACACTTCCTGATTTCGTCCGATTCGAATGTTTACAGTCATGTGACAACCAATCAGAATCGCGCTCGCGCACGTCACCGTACGCGTACGGTAAGCTTACGGTAAGCGCACGGTAAGCGCACCGTAAGCTGCCACAGATATATATATTGATTTAAATGCTATTTTCTCAGGAACTACTGAACAGATTTACACCAGACCTACAAAAGGCACTTCCTTGACCTGCGGACTTCCTCTCTGCCAAATTTCAAGTAACTCTGTTCAGCCGTTCGGGCTGTAGCTGTGTCTAAAGGTCCTATGGAAAAATGCATGGGGAAAACGCGTTTTGGGATCCCCCTTTTTTCTCAGCCCCCGCTTGACGAATCCCCCCGAGACTTTCAGGGTAGGAGCGGAGCGTAGCGCCCCATTAGTTTTGAAAATTTCGCGAGGATTCGTCGACCGGCGCCAAAGTTATTCAAAATAGAATGTTGCGCTTTTCCTATGGAAACAGGGTCCTAACTATAACTACCTACTGGCGACTGCCAGTAGGTAATATATATATATATATATATATATATATATATATATATATATATATCAAGAAACTCCGCTACTGTCTCTTCTTGACAACGGATACGGACCACAGTTTGGTGAAGCAAATATATTTATTTCAAAATCACCTCGCCGCCATGACGCGTTTCAGCCCGACCATGGGCCTTGATCACATGACACGGTAACATGACATATTGGTTTATATAACACAAGTAACAAGCAAGCTGATTGGCATGTGTTGAGACAAGTAACATGGATAACAGACTACAAACAGCTAGTTCCTTAATCTTTTCGGGTTTACATTACGAGTAAAATACAAGTAAATTCAAATCCTTAAAACCACTTAAAATGTATATAAAAAAGATTTGGTTTAAATAACATAATTTAGGTTTCTGAAAGCAAGTTGTTAATGTGAATGGAATTGATGCTTGTGAATTTGTCTCATTACGCTTGACTGTACCTGTAAACCTAAGGTAAAAGTGCTAAAGTGCAAAGTGCCTGGGGAAATACACAGTTAAATAGTATCTAACAATCCTTTAACACTGTAAACAGTGTTAGTGCTGAAGGGACCCTTGTTCTGTGTATATAAGAGTCTTGCCGACGTTCCCCTTTTCCCCGGATTGGTGCATAGTTTCTCAGTAAAAAGTATGTGACTACGATAAACAGCATAAATGCCTATGTATAAAGTGTAATGAGAAGTAGCACATCAAAAGGAGCATAGAAAAGAGTATAAATATATATGTGTGTGCAAAAAACCCCTCACTGGAGCCCCAGTGATACTGTTTATGCATGACATATTCTCATGTCTGCTATAAACAAAACTTCGTTGCGTTTTTTTGTAAAGTATTTTTTCAGTTTGTATGGTCAGCTCCTATTAGTAGACTAGGTAACATTGATGGCCTAGAGAAGGTATTGTGGTCCACTCTAATCTCATTTATGCAAATATGTTAATCTATGTTGACAATTTGTGAAACGGCCTAATGGTGTTTTCCAGTGGTAGTATTACTGTTAGAGATCTCAATATCACGTCCTATGAGGATGGATGTTTAGGCTAATGTAAGATACAAAAAAAACCTTTTTAATTGTATACAGTAAAATGGATACTTGAGTTTGCAAATTACCGATGGGATTATGTACAGGTAAAAATAAGAATAAGTATTTGAAAATTCCATATGTATAGAAAATGATAGTAGTATTTAGTTAAAACTCTTTTGGTTCTAAATTAGGTCCTTATTCATCTAAGTAAATAAATAGATAAATAGATAAATAAATAAATACCATGTTAAATATAAAATTTTATAAACGACTAAATGTGATTTAGAATAGATATTATTAAGCTTTCATATTGTATTGTATGGTAAATAAATAGATACATATAAAAAGACCATATACACTTCTATAAATAGTAAAATAAATACATCTAAAATCCCATTTAAAAAGTTTTTGGTCCTAAACAAAGTGTATTTACCCTCTATTTTACATAGTATATGGATAATTGATGTGTAACAACAATTATCAATGGGTTTGCAACTTTCAAAATGATCTTACAGGCATGTATAGAGATCCTCCGTTGTATTTAGGCCTGATGGATGTTTAGTATTTAGTTCAAGGATATATCTTGTTTCCAACTGGCGCAATTTATGTTCCCTGTCTCCCCCTCTTCTACTGGCTGGGATCGAATCTATAACAAAATATCTTAAGTCACTGCTTCGAGATCCATGCTTGGATTTGAAGTGCCGGGCTACAGGATATGTCTCATCATGATTAGATATTGCCCTTAAGTGCTGTAGTATGCGTTTATCCACTTGGAGTTTGGTGCTTCCTACATAATGTAGGTTACATGGGCATGAGAGTACATATATTGCAAATTCTGTTTTGCATGTTAGGAGCTTAGATATTTTGTGTTTTTTCTCACTAAAGGGGTTAATATACCATAATTTGTTTTCACACTGTGAGCATGCTTTGCATGTTTTGCATTTAAAGAAGCCAGTATGAGTTTGGAGCCAGCTCGTGGATTCTATGACTTCAGGACTTTTTTTGACTAAGTCATCTCTCATAGAGCGGCTTCTACTGTAGGTTATTGGGGGTCTTTTCGGGAGCTTAGATCCTATCACTGGGTCACTGAGAACCATGGACCAATTGCGGTTTATGATGGATTCAATCTTGCCATGCTGTTGGCTGTGTTGTAATATGATTCTGAAGTCCCCCGTGGTATCATTACTCAATGCTGTTTCTTGTGTACATAACTTTGTCACCTGTTTCTCCATGAGTAGCGTTTCCCTACTTTTTAGCATAGATTTGTTAATCGCAGTTTTTATAACCTGTTCTGAGTAGCCCCTTTCTTTAAATCTTTGTTTACTCTCATTTTGAGCTCATATGAGGTCACTTTCTATGCTATGAATTCGCCTAAGGCGAAGCATTTCACCGTAGGGGATACTGGTTATCAGATGTTTTACATGTGAGCTACTTGCGTGCAGTGTGGAGTTTCCTGCTGTTTTCTTGCGGAACAATTTGGTAACTATTTGGTTTCCCTTTACATACACTTGTGTATCTAAAAAAGTTACTGAAGAGTTGCTAATATCAGCTGTGAAACTCAAATTTAGATCATTGACATTGATGGCATGTACAAACTCTTGTGCTTCATCTTTAGTGCCATCCCATACTACGAACAAATCATCGATGAATCGCAGCCATAATTTCACATGAGAATTAACCTTGTCAAGGTGCTCTGTTCTGAGGACCAACTCCTCCCACCAACCCATGTGTAGGCATGCATAGCTGGGGGAGAAGCTGGCCCCCATCGCTACGCCCCTTGTCTGTCTGTAAAGCATGTTATTAAACATAAATACATTGTTTTCCAAGCAAAATGCGATCATCTTCATCAACATAGCCTTGTGATCTTTACTTGTGCCTAAGGCTTTATCTAAGAAAAAGTCTATTGCACGTAGTCCATCTTCGTGTTGTATACTTGTGTATAGGGAGACGACGTCAAGGGCTATGAAGTAGTAGTTGTTTTTCCATTCCAGGTTCAGAATTTTCCTTAGAAAGTCACTGGTGTCACTCACATATGACGGTAGAGCTTTAACCAAATCCTGCAGGAAAAAATCTATGTATTGTGATGTATGTTCAAGGTAGCAGTTCATGGCTGATATTATTGGTCTGCCAGGTGGATTCACAGGGTCCTTATGTAGTTTGGGAATAAAGTAAATTGTGGGTACAACTGGATGGTTGTTTTTCAAAAATTTGTATTCGTTTCCTGTGAGAATACCATTGGATTTCCATATTGAAAGACTTTTGTTGTTCGTTGCATACATGGTTTTCAATTCTGCACCACTGAATATGGCATAGCATGCTCTATCGTTGAGTTGACTGTAGGCTTCCTTACAGTATTTTTCTCTTGACATCAGCACAATGTTCCCGCCTTTGTCTGAGGCACGGACAATCACATTGTTGTTTTCTTTGAGTTTTGCAATCAAGTTCCTGTAGTCCTCATCTTTTTTATTATATTTCATTTTGCCTCTGTAAATTTTGCTGTTAAGGGCCTTTAATTCCTTGGTTACCTGGTCATGGAATAGATCTATGGAGTCCCGTAACATCACTGGAATGAATTTGGACTTGGGTTTAAAGTTTGTTTTCGTTCTTGGGCCTTGAGTATTTGTATTGTGTTTGTTAGATTCTTCTTGTTGACTGGAAGTGGTAGTCAATGATTCATTTTCTGAATGGTTTGTGTTTTCAGAAGAGTCCCATAGTTCTTGCATTGTGTCAAAGAAAGCTGTGTCCGATTGGGTTAGCATAGGGGTTATTTGTCCTTCATCGCCTGATGGGACGTGTTTTTAATTTAGGATATGATACTTTTTGAGTTTCAGTTTGTGAGTTGGGGGCACAGGAGGACTTTCTGCACCTCTGTTGGTTCTTTCTGCACATCTCTTGCGTCTTCCTACACTTGTCTTCAGCTTTCTGGACTTCTGTTGCCTCTTTCTGCATTTGTCTTGCTTCTTTCTGCGCGTTTCTTCCTTTTTCTTCACATGTCCTACCTTTGTAGGCATTGTTAGAAATTAGCATTTAAAAAACCTTTGAAATTCACGGAAAAAAAACACAGGTTTCAGGGACATTATAGTTAGAAAACTTCATTTAAAAAAAACCTTAGAAATTCACTGAAAAAACCACAGGTTTCAGGGACGTTATAGTTAGTTGGACATTTCACTCATCCAAAACCAGAGAAATTCGGCTGTTATAGTTAGTTCACCTAACTATAACTCAAGCCCCTGCAATGCACTGCTGATGATGTCACATATTACATCATTCATGACATGGTCAGTGACATCACTGATGACATCACTGATGACATCTCAAATAACATCACTGATGACATCACTGATGATATCATCCACGTGATAATCTGATGCACCTCCTCATGCCCTAATATAACCTTTCATACACCCACTCTAGAATACAGACTATCATTTTCGAAACCATAGACATAACAATACCAGTTACTCCATACCCACTCACTGATTCCTAGGTCCACACACATGTCTATGCATTCACCGATACAGTCACTCATACATGCAGTCAACCATCAATACGGCATTATCATATGCACTCACATATCTATACAGACACTCACACACAGCCACTCATCCATAGAGTTACTCACACACTTAGTCAGTCATGCAAAGAATCAATCAAATTCCCATTTACTCACCAATACAGTTATACACACACCACCTCACTTATTCAAACATATACTAACACATACTTACACTCTAATACAATAACTAATACAAGCACACACTGATCCATACAGCCACTCTCACAATCACTCACTTTCACTTATAGTCATTTATACACTCCAACGCTCACATATACTGTATTTCACATATACAGTTACTCACACATGTACCACTGAGGAATCTATTCACTCACCAACAAACCCATACATACACTCACACACCGATACAGTCCTTCACAGATGCACTCTTGAACCCATACACCTAGTGAATCATCCACTCACACATCTATGTACAGAGTCACACCCACCCACACAGAGACTCAGGCACCCATACAGGTACTCAGACAACCAAACAATAACCCAATAGATCCTCATTTAGCTACTCACCAACCCATGCAACCGCTTACACACCAACTGACAAACTAAACTGTGTGAATGTCTGTATCAGTCACTAACCCATGCATTCAGTAAGACACATTTAATTACTCACTTATACAGTCAGTCACACACCTACTAAATCATCCATCCAGACACTTATACATCCACTCATTCTTCAATACTCCTTGGGATATATATAAAAGATATTTAAACTTTATAGAAACACACAGTCACTGGATGATGTCATCAGTTATGTCATTAGAGATGTCATCAGTGATGTCATCAGTGATGTCACTGACCATGTCATGAATGATGTAATATGGGAAGTCATCAGCAGTGCATTGCGGAGGCGCCAGTTATAGTGAGCTGAACTAACTATAACGTCCGAATTTTTTAAATGAAATGTCCAACTAACTATAATGTCCCTGAAACCTGTGGTTTTTTTCAGTGATTTTTTAAGGTTTTTTAAATGCTAATTTCTAACTATAACGTCCCTGAAACCTATGGTTTTTTCAGTGAATATCCTAGCCCTTGGTTTGTCCTTTTGCCCTGCAAATAACTTTCATTATGCGCAAGTACATATAGACTTGTACAAATACACACGCAAACTTAAACTACGCAAGTTTTTCAAGATGAACAAAGCTGAATTCAAATCAGTGCAAGAGGAGGATTCCTCTACCATTCTCAGCCCACCATTAGCCACCATAGGTGATTACAATCTTTTGCGCAATCTTCACGACCTGTATGATGAAGGCAAAGTGGATGAATCAGGGGGGGTAGATCCTTTTCCCAGGATTAACAAACCAGGTATGACGCCCTTCAAACCCAAATCTACTTACAATCCTATAATGGTACATGATAACATCGATATCTACAATGAACTCGTGACCAATCAATTGAAAAAATTGCACAAGTCCACTATGTTTACACGCTTGAAACATCAACAATGGAATCATGGCTATGAACAATTAATGAAAGAAATACAAGACAATGACAACGTGATTGTCCGTCAGTCGGATAAAGGCAGAAACATAGTTCTGTGGCCACGCAAAATGTATGTGCAGAATAAGCGCTAACCCATTTGAATGACCGATCATGTTATAAAAGGAGTGATTGGAAAATGGTTAAAACAGCATGGGGTGACTTCTTCAACAAGCTGTTATCATGGAAAAGTGCAGGACTGCTCAGTGCTGATGAATTCAAATTTTTAAACATGAATCACCCAGTCATCCCGGTTTTCTATTTAATTCCCAAAATCCACAAAAATGTAACCAAACCGCCAGGCAGGCCAATTATTTCGGCCAGAGGCAGTATTATGGAGAAAACTTCTCTATATATTGACTATTTTTTACAAGAACACGTGAAGCGATTGCCCTCCTATTTACAGGACACAGGGGACTTCTTGAGGAAAATTGAGAATATAGAATGGCAGGATGACTACTTTTTGATTTTTCTTGACGTAACTGCCTTGTACACCAGCATACACCACCAAGATGGGATGAAGGCAGTTGAACACTTTCTGAGAACCCAGCCACTCTGTATGATGAACCATGGCAAGATGATCCTGGAAATGATTTCAATCTGGTTAAACAATAACTATTTTTTGTTTCAGAACTCAATTTTTCAACAGATGAGAGGTGTAGCGATGGGGGCTTGCTTTTCCCTAAGCTACGCGTGTTTACACATGGGCATGTGGGAAGAGCAAGTCCTCCTCAATCGTTTCATGAAGGTTATGGCTGAAAACATCATTGTATGGTATCGTTATATTGATGATTTATTTTTAATCTGGAAGGGTTCAGAAACAGCAGCATTGAATTTTATTCAAGAAATCAATATCAATCAATTGAATTTACAGTTCACAGCCCAGATAAGCCAGAATAGTGTTAACTTCCTAGATGTAGAAGTTTTTATTTTGAACGGCAGACTAGAGACCAAACTGCATCGCAAAATGACCGCCGGAAACACAGTGCTCCATGGAAACAGTCACCATCCTGAGCATCTCATCCGTAGTATACCCTCCGGTGAGATGCTGCGCATTAGGCGTATTTGCAGTATTGATGACGATTGTTGGTTAGCCCAAGATGAAAGTAAAAAGAGGTTTTTGGCAAGGGGTTACATACCATCAGTGATTGACAAGGCTATTTTAAAAACTAGATCCATACCCAGACCTAAAGCTTTGTGCCAGAGGTCGGATACAAAGTCAGTCACCAGTCCCCCCTCAACCTCGGCAGATCCACCTAGACTAATTATAACATTTAGCCGACAACATGCGGTCATGCGCAAAACTTTCAAGAAGAATTGGGCACTTATACACAATGACCCGGTGATAGGTGACGCTTTGCAAAATGCCACTCAACATCACCTTCCGGAAAGCACGCTCCATGAGCAATATGCTTGTGGAAAGCAGCCCAGAAATTGGTACAAACAAAAACAATTGGCTGCAAACCACCAAGGGGTTTATCAAATGCTCTACCTGCAAAGCCTGCAAATTGGGTAAAAGTACCATATTATACAGATCCCCATTCTCTGAAACTCCTCATAAGATAACTAAAAAGTTAACCTGCAAAACTGATTTTGCAGTGTATGTGCTGGAGTGTACGTGTGGCCTGCAATACATTGGTAGCACCAAGTTGCTGGCCCACAAACGTATACTCCAGCACATGAGGGCTATCACCAATCAAGATGCGTCTTATCCAGTAGCCAGACATTTCAATGAGAAGCACAACAGCAGCTTGGAACATCTCAGCTACTTTGTCATTGACACAATTCCACCACTTAGACGAGGGCGTGATCGAGAAGCTTTATTAAGGAGATTAGAGACACAATATATTCTTGAGCTGGATTCTAAGACACCGAATGGATTGAATTCCAGCGAAGATCTTTATATATGTCTCTGAGTCAGGTCATGAGCACTTTATCGAATTAGTTTCAGTGCGCAGACCTACAACACTAGTCAAACAAGAAGTCATGCCTCCTCAAAACTTGTACAGATGTAACTTTTTTTTAACATTTTCCTAATAACACCTTATATTTTTAATTTTTAAGCACGAGCACTTTTTTAGGCAATAGACATAGGATTCATACACTGAGAATAAGGGTAAGATATACAAGTTAAAGATGAGGATATGGAAATCAGTTCACCTGAAATTGCATTTTGACATTTATGAGGTAATACATTTCTCAGGGTCTTTGATTTCCTAACCAGTGCATGTGCACATGGATTTTTCAAGGGGACAATTTTATGAAAATTGCTTTTTACAATTTGTTAACATTTATGATGATATTTAATAAATGTTTTAATAGGTTTTTAGGTGAAAGACACACAGAGGGTTTAACCAATTGTCACCTTGCTGAGTCTTGCTCTTTCAATGTTTCAATGACCTAATGAATATGACACATCCATGTGTCCATATGATGCCGAGATTATTATTATTATTATGAAGAAAAAAATTGAATTCGTAGTTCCCTCTTTTCCTTCTTCTTTTTCTTTCTCTTGCATCTATGCTTCCCTTGTTTTTGGCAGGTTTCCATTATGAGTAATTTTGGATGCCTAGGCTACATAGCAGGAGATCACAGCAATACAGATACTAATACAGAAAAACTCACTCTAGAGGGATCAACCATGCTTATACTTAGGTGCAAAGAGGACAAACAATAGAATTAAGGCACAGCATGGTAAATGCCTTAGGCACAATACACAGCGACGGAAGACAAACCCCAACCCGGTCATGTTTGATTTATTTTACATGGCGACACACACCCATTTGGGTCTTATTACACAGCATTGGACACAGGCACTGTAGGCAAAACAAATGAAATGCAGATAATATATGTCCTTTGTCCTATTGTTTCAGTGCCCATGTACAAGGGTTTAAACTTAAAGTTTGTCAATCCGGCGCAACCAGTATTGTTTACATAGTTGGACGTTGTGTTGTTGCCATATCAAAACGCAGGGATGCTCACGACCTGGGCAAAATGTCAGCCCCATATCAGTTTTATCAGAATTAATTGAATTCCTGATGTATGTGTCGTAGATATACAGATTTAAATATTTATATTTTTATATATGTATTTTTTATATATATTTTTATGTATTTATTGATTTGTGAACTACATATCGGGTTGTTCCCTTTTAAATTGTGAGTTCTTCCAAACCAACAATTTTGTTTATATATATCTGTGTTATTATGCTATTTATTCGGTCCAGTTTTAGTTTACACATATCTAGAACTACATGCATTATGCAGCTATAAGAGTGTATCCTTAATTGGCTCCGGAATTTTGTCTATGTCTATTTGCTAATGTTTGCATGTGACATTGCACTGGCACTTTAAATACTCAGGCTTCAACCAACAGCGTCATATGATCAAGGCCTCCAGTAGGCCGAAACGCATCATGGCGGAGGTGCGTCTATGTTTGACTGAATAAAGGAATTTTTGCACCAATCGATGGGTCCGTGCTCGTCCCTTACATGAGGATTTATGCGGGTTCAGAGATGAAATCTTAGGTATATATATATATATATATATATATATATAATATATATATATATATATATATATCTCTCTACTGGCGGTCGCCAGTAGGTATAGTTAGGACCTAGTTTCCATAGGAAATGCGTTTATTGTTTTCCCAATATTTCTGGCGCTGGTTGACGAATCTTAACGAAATTTTCAAAACTAGTTGCCCGCTCTGGTCGACTACTGTCTTGAATGTTTCGGGGTGATTCCACAAGGGGGAGCTGAGAAAAAAGGGGGTCCCAAAACATGTTTAATTTGTGTGGGCCTCCAAGGCCCCCCCAAGCCTCAAGGACTTTTCTCAAATATTCGTGGGGGCACATGGCCTCCCCGCAGACCTGGGGACCGCCACCCCATGGGGCTTTTAAAAAATAAAATATTAAACCTGTGTTGGGGGGCTCGAGTCTTCCCACACGCCCCTGGGACCGCCACCTCCCTGGGGCACTAATTATGTAAATTCGGGGGTCCGTTACGGCCCCCTAAGCCCTGGGGACCACTACCTCCCCAGGGCTTCAATCACATTGGGAGAGGGGCCAGGCGGCCCCCCTCCTGGAGCCCTTGATGGCCCTGGGGATTGCCACCCCTCCAGGGCTGGCTCCTGCAGTGTCCCAAGGTGCCCACCCCCAGGACACTGCTGTTTGCTATGGCAGGGTGGGAGCCATGCGGCTCCCTCCCTGTCATAGTAAACTTGCTTTGGATTTTGGAAGCGAGAGCAACGTGGAGGATCATCAGAAACAGCTTGTGCCAGGGCACTCGTTAATACAAAAATGGAAGAAATCTGGCCACTGGTAAAAGTATAAACCAAATATGCCTGGAGGCTACATTACCAAGATATGAAGACCTGCTGTAGCTGAGAAATATATGCTGTATAGAAATCAGCAGTGGGACTAATAGTGATAAAGTGCAGAGACACTGGGCATGAAGCATATAGAGAATCCAACAGAATCACTAGCCGCAGACAAACAAGGATATGCAACATGCAGTCCATTCATGATGAGTCAAGGTTTCAGAATTATGGAGCTAGTTATCCGACAGAAGACAGAACATTTGAAGGCCCCATTTGTGCTCGCATAACTACAGTTGGAATGTCCTTTGTGAAACTCAGAGATTCCCCAAACCTTCGCCCGTTACAAAAAAAATATGCAAAACAAAAGGTCCTGATGAAGATGGAGACCACTGATATTGTCCATTGAATCGTACGTCGGCCAGAGAGTGTGACACCCCAGACATCAGCACAGCAATCGAGGTTGGATGTTGTCACCCCGTTTCCTAACCATCTATGCATGCAGTGTTGGTCTGGGGCGTGGTATAAAAGAGTATAGTATGCTAGTGATATGGTTCTGGGTTATATGAACATGGTGTGAGTGTAGGGGACTGTTTATTTTCCCATTCTAATTGTATTGTAACAATTCCTATATTTTGAATACAGACGCAAAACTGAATTATGAATGTTGAAAAGAAATGAAATGTTGAAATGTCAATTTTCAAATTTTGATAAATATCAAAAAAGAAAAATATTATAAAATATGAAATAATATTAACTGAAGTTGTTGTGTAGAGAGTAGCATCTTTTGAGGCCTTAGTTTGGAGCTTGTGTAAGCCATCAGCAAAGAAATATAGGTTATGTGGGAGGCTGCTTTGCAATTAGCGACAGCAGGGAAATCTGCTCTCTCTTCCAAAACCCAAAGCAGATTGCTTTTCCACACGGGGAGCTGCATGTGAACAGCGCCCCGTGTGGAAAAGCAATGCCGGCTCCCGCATTGGGTCTCCCCCCACAGTCCCTAACCATGAGGCCAGTACTCAGGCGATGGGGTCCCCAGGGCCTAAAATGGCCTGGGAGGGGGGTGGTAGTCCCCCCTCCTTTGTTTAAAAAAAAATAATATATATATATATATTATATATATATATATATATATATATATATATATATATATATTATCTACTGGCGGTCGCCAGTAGATAGTTATAGTTAGGACCGAGTTCCCATAGGAAATCTGAAAATTCTATTTTGAATAACTTAGGCGCCGGTTGACTTATCTTCGTGAAATTTTCAAAACTAATGGGGCGCTCCGCTCAGCTCCTACCCTGAAAGTCTCGGGGTGATACGTCAAGCGGGGGCCAAGAAAAAAGGGGGGTCCCAAAACGCGTTTTCCCCATGCATTTTCCCATTGAACCTTTAGTCGAAGGTACAGCCCGAACGGCTGAAGAGAATTAATTTGGCAAAGAGGTAGTCCTCAGGTCAGGCATGTGCCTTTTGCATATATGGTGTAAATCCGTTCAGTAGTTCCTGAGAAAATCAAAAGTAAAATCACATATATATCTGGGCGGAGCCTAACCACACATCTCATCGTGAGAGTTGATTGGCTATCAGCATTTCATCCAAGAAGTGTTGGCAGCCATCTTGGGACCAATATACATGATAGCACCTCATTAAAAAGCATTGCAGTTAATAGAAGGTTTTAAGACTTTAGTTACATTATAAATCATTTGTTGATGGTACCATACTCATTTTAGGAATTGTGGTGTGTTCTAAGCTGATTTTACCATGTGAAAAAGCCTTCTGCTGTGATATCATGAATCATGTTTGAGAGAAAACTATTTTCTCATGCTTTTCCCACAGAGGTTTGGAAGGTGATCTGTAAGCTAAACTGAGAGCATATGTTCTGTAAATTCACATTATCTTTCTCAGTCATGTGAGAATGAAGTCTGACATTCTCAGTAAAACATGTACATCCAACAAGGGCAGAGACTGTCAGTTGATTCCTTTGTGTTCTACTGCAGCTTCCCAGAGTGTTCTAAAGAACAACTAGAGCACTTATGACAAACGTATAGCACACCTGAAGCCATCTTGGTTGGCATAAAGTGGTAACTCTTAAAACATTTAATTTAAAAAGGAACAAAATGAGGGGGTTCATTTTGCCATAGAAAGTATGATTAGTGCTGCAGAAAGAAAAATTAGGGCACATTTTGAGTGACTTCTCAAATCCTCTTCTATTTCATTAAAAATTCTGACATGCAGACTGAAACATGCACTTTCAATACCAGCAGCAGACTTCCCTGGTGAGCAGTAGCTTTACTACAATGATCTAATAAGCAACTAGAGTGCTAACATTCTGAATTTATGGCAAATGTGTGACACATCTGAATGCCTTCTTGATAGAACCAAAGTAAAAAACTGAAAGTATTTCCTACTGAGGAGACTGCAGGAAATTAGGAAACTTCATAACAAATAAGTCTCCCAAAATGGCCACCAGAGACAAAAGAGCCCAAATGTAGCCCAAATATCACCCAGATGTAGCCCAAGTATATCCCAATGACAGAATGTCCCAGAGTGTTCTAACAAACAACTAGAGCGCTAACAGTCTTACTTATGACAAAAGTATGGCACACCTGAAGCCATCTTGATTGGAATAAAGTGGTAACACTTAAAACATTTAATTTACAAAGGAACAAAATGAGGGGGTTCATTTTGCCATAAAAATCATGATTAGTGCTGTAGAAAGAAAAATTAGGGCACATTTTGACTTCTCAAATCCTCTTCTATTTCATAAAAAAATTCTGACATGCAGACTGAAACATGCACTTTGAATACCAGCAGCAGACTTCCCTGGTGAACAGTAGCTTTACTACAGTGATCTAATGAGCAACTAGAGTGCTAACATTCACAATTTATAGCAAATGTGTAACACATCTGAATGCCTTCTTGATAGAACCAAAGTAAAAAACTGAAAGTATTTCCTACTGAGGAGACTGCAGGAAATTAGGAAACTTCATAACAAATAAATCTCCCAAGATGGCCACCAGAGACAAATGAGCCCAAATGTCGCCCAAATATCACCCAGATGTAGCCCAAGTATAGCCCAATGACAGAATGTCCCAGAGTGTTCTAACGAACAACTAGAGCGCTTACTGTCTTACTTATGACAAAAGTATGGCACACCTGAAACCATCTTGATTGGAAAAAACTGGTAACACTTAAAACATTTAATTTACAAAGGAACAAAATGAGGGGGTTCATTTTGCCATAGAAATTATGATTAGTGCTGTAGAAAGAAAAATTAGGGCACATTTTGACTTCTCAAATCCTCTTCTATTTCATAAAAAAATTCTGACATGCAGACTGAAACATGCACTTTGAATACCAGCAGCAGACTTCCCTGGTGAGCAGTAGCTTTACTACAGTGATCTAATGAGCAACTAGAGTGCTAACATTCAGAATTTATAGCAAATGTGTGACACATCTGAATGCCTTCTTGATGAAACCAAAATAAAAAACTGAAAGTATTCCCACTGAGGAGACTGCAGTAAATGAGGAAATTAGGAAACTTCATAACAAAGAAATCTCCCAAGATGGCCACCAGAGACAAAAGAGCCCAAATATAGCCCAAATATCACCCAGATGTAGCCCAAGTATAGCCCAATGACAGAATGTCCCAGAGTGTTCTTAAGAACAACTAGAGCGCTTACTGTCTTACTTATGAAAAAAGTATGGCACAACTGAAGCCATCTTGATTGGAAGAAACTGGTAACACTTAAAACATTTAATTTAAAAAGGAACACAATGAGGGGGTTCATTTTGCCATAGAAATTATGATTAGTGCTGAAGAAAGAAAAATTAGGGCACATTTTGAGTGACTTCTCAAATCCTCTTCTATTTCATTAAAAAATTCTGATATGCAGACTGAAACATGCACTTTAAATACCAGCAGCAGACTTCCGTGGTGAGCAGTAGCTTTACTACAGTGATCTAATGAGCAACTAGAGTGCTAACATTGAGAATTTATGGCAAATGTGTGACATATCTGAATACCTTCTTGATGGAATCAAAGTAAAAAACTGAAAGCATTTCCTACTGAGGAGACTGCAGTAAATGAGGAAATTAGGAAACTTCATAACAAATAAATCTCCCAAGATGGCCACCAGAGACAAAAGAGCCCAAATGCAGCACAAATATCACCCAGATGTAGCCCACATGTAGCCCAATGACAGAAGTGTGCAAAACACTTATTTTTTGAGTATTTGCAGTTTTATATAGTGCAGCCTTGTCAGGTATTGGAGTGCTTTACATGAGCATTGGTTACATCACACAAGACCAAATTCATTTTGGTTGTAGACATGGGGAGATTAAGTGATTTGACCAGAATCACAGAATGTTGAGCTGAAGCAGAAACTCCAACCTGGTTCCCCAGTTGCAAAGTCTGCAGCTCTGGAAGTAACACCACATCCTCTCCCCTAGGTGCAACATTTAATCAAGTGGTCAACTGGATAAAAAAACATAAAGAATACAAATAATGTAAAAGTTCTTTGTTGCTATTTGAAAACTCAGAAAATATGTCATCATTTTAGTTTTTTAGAGCACTAACCATAATTTTGATGCAAATAAGACCCTCTCATATATGTCATTTCTAAAGGAAATACTCTAGGTATTACAGTTTTGATCACATCAAGATGACGTCAGGTGTTCCACACTTTTGTAATAAATATAGAATGCTAGCAATCTAGTTGTTCTTTGGGATTCTGTTGAGAGGCAGAGGCCAGGGGCACGGACTCTGAAAATTGAAGGCAGGTAAGAGAGTGCAGATGCAACACGTTGACCACACTGGGCAGGCAGGAAGGGCAGTGGCAGCACAACAGACTATGGAGGGCAGTGGAAAGGGGGGGAGGGGCAACAAACCAACAATACAGGACTGGCAAGAGAGGCTGTGGCAATATAATACACCATTGTGGGCAGAAGGAAGAGGCAGTGGTAGTACAACCATACATGCCAACAGACCCGTTTCAGCCAGGAAACGTCCAATGTTTCTAAGCTCAAATGGGCTTTATTTGATCTCTCTCCTGTCTACAATCTCCTCTTTTTCAATGTAACTCAAAGGGGAAATTCAATACCCCAGTTCTTTTTCAAAATCTCCCTCTTACCAGGTTCAAAATGTTCGCAAGTATGGTACATTGGATCATGGTAGGCAGGAGGAATTGGGGTAGGGACATGGACTCGGATAACAGAGGACAGGAGGGACATGGAGAGTTGCACCAAACTGACCCTACAGGGCAGGCATCAGGGTTTGCAGCAGCAAAATACACCACACATGCGGGACAGGAGTGCAGCACAACAATCCATAGAAAGCAATAGGGAGGGGACAGGACCATGCACATGGACAACAGAGAACAGAGGGGAAAGAGGCAATGGTAGCTAGCTGACCATAATGGGCAGACAGGAGAGAAAGCCGCAGCATAACAGACCATAAAGGGCAGGAGGGACGGATCAGGGGCATTACAATGGAACAGACAAGACAAGAGGGAGGGAATAGGGGTCTGCACATGGAAACAGAGGGCTGGGGGCAAGGGGGCAAGGCGGGAGCAGCAAGATGACCATGGAGGTCAGGCAGGTTGGGCACTAGAAACAAAACACACCATGGAGAGCAACAATGAGACTATGATGGCATACACATAGACCATGGAGGGAAGGTGGGAGGGGGTCAGGGGCAGCTAGCTGACCACACAGGGAAGGTGGGAGGGGCCATGGCAGCACAGAAGACGATGCATGGCAAGCGGGAGGGTTAGTGGCAGCACAATGGCTATGATGGGCAAGAAGGAGAGTGCAGGGGCATGCACAAAGGACCATGGAGGATAGAAGGGAGGGTCAGGACCTGGGCACAGACAAGAGAGTTCAGGGGAAGGGGACTCACAACAGACCACGCGGGCAGGCAGGAGGAGCAGTTGCAGCACAACAGACCAGGGAGGGCAGAAGGGTGTGGCAGTAAAATGGACCATGGAGGACAGGAGGAAGGGGATAGGGGCATGGTATGTGGACAGGCAGGGTGGAGGTGGCAGGGACAGGTTACAGTCATCTGACAATGCTAGGCAGGTGGGAGGGGAGTGGCAGCTCAACAGAACACTCAGAGTAGATAGGAGTGGCAGGTCCATGGAACATGGTGGGCAAAAAGGATGGAGCAGGGGCATGCACAAAGACATCGGAGGGCAGGGGGAAGGAGAATAGGGGCAGCAAGCTAAGCACAGAGGCTAATCAGGAGGTCAATGATGGGCCATATAATTGGGCAATGGAGGGCAGGAGGAGTGGACTGGTACATCATGCTAAATGGAGGGCAGTGGCAGTGCTCCAGCGCGGATTGCAAAATCCCTCCCTACCGTTGCGGACCAAAAGATCTCACACACGCACACTATCCATACATTCGCTGGTGGGGCCCATAACACCAACACACACTCACCATCAGTCCGTACGAGAGGCGATTATCCTTCCAAGTGCTGGATAATGAGGGAGGAAGATACCACTTTACCCTAATGAGCAATAAACCTACAAACCCTTCTTATACTCATTAGGCCCTAGATTCTACATTTGGTATTCCCCTCATGACCAGGATGGATCTGTTAGTTGTAGATTTAAGTGAATTTCTAATACTCTAATTAACCTTTTCATTAACACATTTCAATGAATAAACAACCCAACTCATTTCTGTAGATGTTCAAATCCAAATTTATATTAATATTGCAGATTAAATCATTCATTTGATCAAGTTGCCATTCATATTTACCTATTCTGGCTAAAGTCGTCCTCTATGTCAAAGCTGGCAATCTCGCAAATCTATGCCCATCAATTTAGCAGGTTAAGTTCATCATGATTTTGGGCATTAATTCAGTCCGTCAAAGATTCAGGCTAACAGCTGTCCTGCAGTGTCACCGTCCTCTTCGTCAGCATATCATCAGGAAATCGAAGGAGCGACCCTCCAACCTCTCTATTCTATGGGTTTTATAATAATTTCAATAGCAAAATGTAACAATGTTGAGTTTTAAACTGTTCTGATTGGCTGATCAGGGGTCAACCTCTCCGTTCCCATAAGGTTTAGTCCATGTTGTCAGCATACTTGCTGGTTCCGGTTCTTTAATAAAGCCTTTTGTCTGTAGCGCTGGCACCTTTCCCAGTGGCCTTGATAAGTACAGCTTGCCTGGGGTCAAGACAGGGCCATTGCTGCTCATCTTTTAGCGCAGGCGCACTTCACCCAAGCCTGGTTCAGCGTCGGCAGTTGGGTTAGGCACCAAAAGCAGCCATCATTTGATAGGCCAGAATAGTCAGCTTAAGCAAAGAAACACAAAAACGTAATTAATACATAGAAATGACTAATTAAATGTTATTCCCTCGCTAATACCCATATGTGTGTGTATTTATCTAGCCAAAAGCAACACTCAATGCGGTTTATACTTACTAAATAAAGCATGAATCACAATTTCATCACCAAAGCGACATATATCATGCAATGTTCTAATTATCTATCATTAATATGCGTACGAAATTTAGTTCACATCATTAATTAGGCCATGCAGATGCAAATCCCACGTGTATTTCGGTCATTAATAAGGTTGATTAGGTATTTCCACATCACTCCAAACCATTAGTACGATTATGATTAATTAATTAATCTAATTAATAAAACGACATGCAAAATGGGATGGGTATACAAAATTTTTTGCATAACCCGCTCCAGCAGCAGCACATCAGACCATGCATGGCAGGAGGGAGGAGGCTAGTCCATGGATTCAGACAACAGAGGATAGGGAGGAGGTGGATGGGGCAGCAAGCTAACTGTTCAGAGAAGGTGGGTATTAGGAACTTTATTGTTTTTAAAATGTGTGTCTGTGCGAACTACTTAAAATATGAACAAGTATGCCGCAAAATCTCACTTTTATTCAGGAAGAAGAGGACGTTTGTGACTGTGACTCTGGGCTCACTTGGCAGAAACACCCCCTGACCCTCCACCCCCATCGCAAAATGTAATGCCCGTGAAAAAGGACGCAGTAGTATATAGAACATAGTCCTGAGAGCACGATTGAAAATGAAAACTAGATATAGCATATGGTATAAACTATGCACCAAAAAGTGTGATATAAGATGAACCGGGGCGTGAAATATAATATGCAATACATTGTGCACAATGACAGATTCATTGGAGAGCGCGAGATAGCACAGGCACTAGAGCGTGGTATGCGATATGCGCCTTGGAGTGTAATATGCACAGGGCAGTGTTGTGTAACCTACCTAGTCTCTAAAGTTGTAATATAAAATATGTGCTGGAGAGTGTAACGTTGCATATGCACTGTGACAAAGATATGCATCCCAGATTGTAATATGTATGGCATAGCGCTGTGCGTTATAACATAGGCATCGAGGAAGGCACGTTAGATGGGGCAATATAACCCGTGCGAAGGCAAGTGTGGCATGACATATTCACGGGGTGGTGTTACAGTGCACATGGGCTAGAGAGTGTCATAGCATACGCACTAGCTAGTGGAATACAACACAGAGGTGTGTGGCACTCCGTGGCACTGGTGGGTGTAACACAGCATTGGGCTCAGCCAGGAGCACGCTGTGACTTTCAAGTGAGGTTCTTCTCCTTTCCAGAGAGTAAAATAAAAAAGTATTACACATCCGGCGGTGGATGTGTGTTTTATTAACCGTGAGGGGGGTTTCTTGCACCGTGAGGGGGGTTTCTGACACCTGGAGGGCCAACTAGCCCACCAGGTGCTTCCAGTAAGTGCCATGGCTCTGCGTTGCAGAGAGGTGGTGCAGGCCATGCCCCTTTTTACACCTCTCTGCAATGGCGCTTACTGGACATACCTAGTGGGATATTTTGCCCCTAGGGACCCTCAGGATTCAAGGGGACTTAATCTCCCAACTTAAAAAACGGCCACAGTGCGTGTTTACACAGTGGGGAAGGGAGGGGACAGGGCCTGTGGTGACATGTGCAAACACGCCCTATGGCGCGTTTTAAGTTGGGGAAATAATTCCTCTTCAATCCTGAGGGCCCCTGGGGGCTAACTAGCCCACCAGGTGCTTCCAGTAAGCGCCACTGAGCTGCGTTGCAGAGAGGTGGTCCTGGCTGTGCTACTTTTTACACCTCTCTGCAACGCACCTCTGTGGCGCTTACTGGAGGTACCTAGTGGGCTAGTTGGACCCTAGGGACCCTCAGGATTCAAATGAACTTAATCTGCCAACTAAAAACGGCCACAGGGCGTGTTTACACAGTGGTAAAGGGAGGGGACGGGGCTTGAGTTAACGTGTGCAAACACGCCTTGTGGCACGTTTCATGTTTGGGAAATAATTCCCCTTCAATCCTGAGGGACCCTGGGGGCCAACTAGCCCACCAGGTGCTTCCAGTAAGCACCACTGCGCTGCGTTGCAGAGAGGTGGTCCTGGCCGTGCCCCTTTTTACATCTCTCTGCAACGCAGCTCTGTGGCGCTTACTGGAGGTACCTAGTGGTCTAGTTGGCCCCTAGGGACCCTCAGGATTCAAGTGGACTTAATCTCCCAACTTAAAACGGCCACAGGGCGTGTTTACACAGTGGGGAAGGGAGGGGACGGGGCCTGAGGTGACGTGTGCAAACACGCCCTGTGGCGTGTTTTAAGAGGTAGTTTTAATCCCCTGCCCTATTATATACTAGGGGCTTACAGAGGAGGTCATGCTAATCACAGGGGGTCCCCAACGCATAGTGTTCCCTAGTGTATGTAGGTGTTTTCACTGTATTCTGAGTGTCTTTTAACATAGCACTGGCTCTAGGACTGGTTAGTCAGACTCAGTTACCACCAGTATCCGTCCGAAAAAGTTGATGGTACAGGATGATTTTGCAACAAGGCTTCTTTCTGCTCTTCTGTTTGTTCTTTCTGCACGTTATCCGTCTTCCTGCACTTTTCTTCGTCTTTGAGGACTTCTGTTGCTTCTTTCTGCATTTCTTTTTTTTCTTTCTGTGCGTTTTTTCTTCTTTCTTCACATGTCCTATCTCTGTAGGCATAGTTAGAAATTAGCATTTAAAAAACCTTTGAAATTCAATGAAAAAACCATATGTTTCAGGTACGTTATAGTTAGGAATTAGCATTTAAAAAACTTTAGAAATTCACTGAAAAAACCATAGGTTTCAGGGGCGTTATAGTTAGCTGGACTTTTCACTCGTACAAAACCATTGAAATTCCCCCGTTATAGTTTGTTCAGCTAACTATAACTCGACATCTCAAATGACATCATTGATGACATCACTGATGACATCATCCTTGTGATAGAGTGGCAGACCTCCTCCCCCCCTAATATAACCTTTGATACACACATTCAAAAATAGAAACTACAAATTTCAAAACAATGGACATACCAATACCAGTTACAACAACCTATTCAGTAATTCTAAGATCCACATACACATCTACTCATTCACCAACAGTCCTATACAGTCACTCATACATGTACTCACTCATCATATGTACTCATGCACCTATACATCCTGTTACACAACGCCACTCATCCATAGAGTTACTCACACACAAAGTCACTCATGCTAATAAAGAATCAAACATCATTTACTTGCATATACAGTTATACACACACCACCACATTTACTTCTATAGAAACTTACACATACTTATTCTTTTAAACAATCACTTATAGAAACACATACTTATTCATACAGGAACTCTTTCAATCTCTCACTCTCACATATACTCACTTATATACACCAATAGTCAAATATACTAGTTTAAAACATATGTAGTTACTCATAAAGACACTATTGAGACAGTCATTCACTCACTAACACACCCATGCACACACTCATCCACCCATACAGTCCTGCACACATGCTGTCTTCAACACATACAAACAGTGAGTCACTCATTCATGCACCTATGCACTACGTAATACCCCCCACCGAAGCATACAGACACTCAGACACTCATACTGATACCCAAAAAACCAACTAATAACCTATTTAGACACTCATGTAGCTACTCACCAACCCATGCAGCCACTTATTCACAAAGTGAGAGACTGATACAGATATTTACATATTTAAACATTACTCACTAAGCCATGTATTCACTAAGATACACTTAATCAGTCAGTTATACAATCAATTTGATGTAATATGTGACGTCATCAGCAGTGCATTGCGGGCGCGCGAGTTATAGTTAGCTGAACTAACTATAACAGGGGAATTTCAATGGTTTTGTACAAGTGAAAAGTCCAGCTAATTATAACGCCCCTGAAACCTATGGTTTTTTCAGTGAATTTCTAAGGTTTTTTAAATGCTAATTCCTAACTATAACGTACCTGAAACCTATGGTTTTTTCAGTGAATATATATATATCTATAGATATATCATCTACTGGCGGTCGCCAGTAGATAGTTATAGTTAGGACCGTGTTCCCATAGGAAATCTGAAAATTCTATTTTGAATAACTTTGGCGCCGGTTGACGAATCCTCGCGAATTTTTCAAAATAGGTGGGGCGCTCCGCTCCGCTCCTACCCTGAAAGTCTCGGGGGGATTCGTGAAGCGGGGCTGAGAAAAAAGGGGGGTCCCAAAACGTGTTTTTCCCATGCAATTTTCCATAGGACCTTTAGTCCAAGGTACAGCCCGAACGGCTGAACAGAATTACTTGAAATTTGGCAGAGAGGTAGTCCTCAGTTCAGGGATGTGCCTTTTGCAGGTCTGGTGTAAATCTGTTCATTAGTTCCTGAGAAAATTGCAGTTAAAAGCATATATATATCTATAAGCGAGCACCATGCGCGTACGGTAAGCATACCGTACGCGCACGGTGACGTGCGCGAGCACAATTCTGATTGGTTGTTAGTAAACATTCGAATCGGTCGAAATCAGGAAGTGTCGGCCGCCATTTTGTCTCTCGCAGTCTGAGGCAATAAAAAACAAAGGGGGAAAACGTGAGAAGGGGGCAGGATGGACAGGTCCTGACCCCCTAGCCTTTGTCAGGGGGTCACTGAAGGACCCCCAAGGGTAAAAAAAAAAATATTTGTTTTTGCGAAAAATCGCGGGGTGTGCGCACCATACGTGCACGGCACGAACAACGCATCGTAGGCGCTTGGTGCCCGAAGCGCACCAAGCGCCCACAGCATGCGCACGGTGCGCGAAGCGCACTGTGCGCATACGGTGCGCGCACAGTGAAAAACCTGAAAAAATAAAAAAATTAATAAATACATAACTTAGCATTTAAAAAACCGTACAAATTCACTTAAAAAACGATAGTTTTCACACACGTTATAGTTAGGAATTAGCATTTAAAAAACCTTGCAAATTCACTTAAAAAACCATAGGTTTCACACATGTTATAGTTAGCTGGACATTTCCCTCGTAAAAACCATTGAAATTCCCCCGTTATAGTTAGCGCAGGCAACTATAACTCACGCGACCGCAATCCTCTGCTGATGACGTCAGATATTACATCACTGATTACATATGTGTCTTTCTGAAAAATAAATATTTGTAATATATGTATAGCTAAAGATTAATGGAAGAAGAAATGGGTAAATAGGTGTCTAAATACAGTGATGTAATATCTGACGTCATCAGCAGTGGATTGCGGTCGCGTGAGTTATAGTTGCCTGCGCTAACTATAACGGGGGAATTTCAATGGTTTTTTACGAGGGAAATGTCCAGCTAACTATAACATGTGTGAAACCTATGGTTTTTTAAGTGAATATATATCTATAGATATATATAGATATAGATATATATATGAACTACTAGTTATAGTTAGGACCAAAGTTTCCAAAGATATATAATTTTTTGTTTTGCCAATAACTTTAGCGCTGCTCGACGAATCTTCACGAAATATTTTAAAAAGTCTCCCTTTTGGCTCAGCTGCTGTGTTAAAAGTTTCAGGGTGATCTATCAAGCGGGGGCCGAAGAAAAAAGGGGGGGTCCCAAAAATGCTTTTTCCCCGTGTAATGTCTCAGGGGATTTTTCATTTATTGAACACGAATACAGCCCAAACTGCTGAAAGGAATTACACCTTATTTTGTAGTAAGCTAGATGTTGTCCAGAAAGTGTGCTTTTACAATTTGGTGTCAATTTGCCTAGTAGTTTCAGATATTTATTTAAGTTTAAAAACTATAGATATCTGGAGGCGCAAGTCCTTGCAGTGGACTTGCTGATCCTACTGAAATTTGATTGGCTGCCAACACTTTAACCAGGAAGTGTTGGCAGCCATCTTGGGACTCGGCTTGAATCCAAGTCCCACAAAAAAAGTAAAAAATAAAGAAAAGGGATGGGAATACCCTAACCTCCAAATAAGGTGGGGTGTCTTTTTTTATTGAATTTTTCCACTAATTCGCAGGTGGACCCAAAAATCCAAGGCAACATTTTATTTAAAAAGATGCGCAGGCTCTGGCGCGTCTTTTAAAAGATGCGCCCAGGTGGGCCAAATCAAAGGGGCAAATGAAAAATAAAGGAGGGGTACATGGGTCCACTTGTAAGGTTTAATTAAACCACGGGGATCACCTCGTCCTCAGGTTTTTGTTGTGAATTCTGTAGGGGTGCCATATGCCCAGGGACCATTATCTCCATGGGGCTTGTTTACTAATTAAATGAGGGGGCTCTCTGACCCCTCCCAGGGACTTTACAAAAAAAATTGGGGGATGCACCTCCCAAGGGCTTTAACTTTAATTAATGGGGGGCTGCTCAGACCCCCCAGCCCCAGGGTGCCACCTCCATGGGGCTTTACTTACATTGAATGTGGGAACGGCCACGTGGCCCCCTGCTTCCCCAGCAACCACCACCTAACTGGGGCAAATTTAAAAAAAAAGGATGGGGTTGTGCAGCCCCCCTCCCGGAGGCATAGATGGCCCTGGGGACCCCATCCACCAGAGCTTGCTCCTGCTATGTCCTGGGGTGCCCACCCCAGTTTATAACTGTTTGCTATGGCTTGTCGGGAGCTTAACCATTCCCGTCATTTTAACAAACGTTGCTCCGTTTTCAGCAAGCAAGAGAATTAAAAGTGTTCTTGCTTTCTGAAAGCAGAGCAGAATTGCTTTCCGACACAGTTAGCTGCATGTTCAGCAGCTTTCTCTGTCCAAAAGCACTGCTGGCTCACACAGGACAGGGGGACCCAGCAGGGACCACGTGGTCCCGGTGGGGAGTGGGTGCCCTGGAGGTACCCACTTTAAATGGCCAGGCCCTGGTGGACAGGGCCCTTGGCTAAATTCAGCCCAGGAAGGGGGTCCATGTGGCCCCCCTCTCCTGTTTTAGAATTTAAAAAAAGTAAAGACGTGACCAGGCTCTGAGGATCAGCCCGGTAGGGGGGTTTCTCAGTACCCCTCCCTTAAATAAAAAAAAGGCCAGGCCCTGGGTAATGAGGTCCCTGAGGCCAAAATCGGCCCACAAAGGAGGGCCACGCGGCCCCTCACTCCCATTCAAAATAGCCTGGTCCCGGGGATGGGATCCCCAGGGCCTAAATCGGCCCAGGGAAGGGTGGACACGCAACCCCCCCCCCCCCAGTTATATATAAAAAATAAAATAGACCGGCAAGCCACCGGAGGTCCCGCCCCTTTTCTGCACCACTCAGCAAACGTGCTACCTGGAGCACAACTGGTTGGTGGATAAAATCCCCTTGGCTGCAGAGGGTCCTTGGGGGCTAAGTACCCCTCCTATTACCTCCAGTAAGTCCCACACAATGGGATTGCTGAGAGGTCCTCAGTGGCCATGCCCCCTTTTTCCGCCAATCTGCAAACCTGCCTCCTTGCTCACTGCTGACAGGGGATGAAGTCTACTTGGCTCCAGAGGGTTGTTGGGAGCCAATAAGCCCTCCTGCTACCTCCAGTAAATCCCACACAACAGTATTGATGAGAGGTCTTTGGAGGCCACGCCCCCTTTCTCTACAACTCTGCAAACAAGCCTCCTGGTGCACTGCTGGTAGGGTAATGAAGACCCATTGGTCCCAAAGGGTCATCAATGGCCAACTAGTCCTCGTGTTACCTGCAGTAAGTCCCACAGAGCATGATTGCTGAGAGAAGTTCGGAGGCCACGCCCCCTTTCTCCACTACTCTGCAGATGTGCCTCCTGGTACACTGTTGGTTGGGAAATGAAGTCTCCTTGGCTCTAGAGTGTTCTTGGGGCTAACAAGCACTCCTGTTACCTGCAGTAAATCCCACACAACAGAATTGCAGAGAGTATGGTTTGGAGGCCATGCCCCCTTTCTCCATCACTCAGCAAACATGCCTCCTGTTTCATTGCTGGCTGGGGGATGTAGTCCTCTTAGATGCTGAGGTTTCCTGGGGGCCCAGAATCCCTTCTGTTACTTCCAGTAATTCCGACATAAGATGATTCCAGAGAGTTGGTTGGAGGCACCGCCCCTTCCTCCACAACTACTAGTTTAAAAGCCATGGAAAGTAACTTAAAAAACAAAAGATAACAGGGGCTTTATAGTCAGGAAATGGAATTTGAAAAAACATTAGAAATTCACTGAAAAAACCAAAGGTTGGAGGGCTGTTATAGTTAGGAAATGGAATTAAAAAACCTTAGAAATATACTGAAAAAACCTAAGGTCACATAGCTCAGGTTTCACTCATACAATACCAGTGAAATTTAGCAGTTATAGATAGCTGAGCTAACTAGAACTCGTGCCCGCAATACACTGCTTATGACCTTAGATATTACATCACTCATGACATAGTCAGCAAAAATGCTGATGAAATCTCAAATGACATTATTGATGACATCATCCACAGAACCACTCACACACCTATACAACCTCTCATACACCCACTCACATGCCCATACTGTAGTGTAGGCGGAGTTTTAGATGCACACATTGCTATGTTAGCATAAGCGTCTTAGGTGTTAGAAACACCATCTTGCCACTTTTGCTGCTTTTGCACACGATACTGCAGATAGATGTTATTATTTGAAAACTGCTTGCTTGCCTTTTCTTCACATGAGAACTGACTGTTGTTCACATCCCTAGATGTGCACCGCGACCTTGGACTGAACATTGTGTGCAGAAACAGTCTGGGACAACAAACAATGTATGCTTTTGAGTTCAGGTTGATTGGCCCACGCTCTAGCCATAACACGCACACAGCTGCAAATATCTGAAAGTCGAGCGCCTTTAATATTGCAGTTTGCATGCATTACACACACATTCTGGAGAAGAACTTTTCCAGGCGCAGAGCAAAGCTGATCCTGTGATGTGATTCACCTAAGCTGATCTTTACGGTATGGGGTTCCCCATTCAAACCTAGAGAACTTCTATTAGTCTAATAATACTTGCTTGCTAGCAAAGGGAGGGTGGTTGTATTCCACTATCATTTGTAATATGATTTCTCCATTCATTTTCTATGGTATTGTAACAATGCTGATGGTTTTAATTTGAATCATTTGTCTGCTTATGTTAGCCAAAATACTGCATCTTAGGACACGTAGTTTATAAAATAAACATTTTAAACTTTACCGTGTCTCTGATTACTCTTATTGTGGACTGATATGAGAATAATAATGAACAGGTATTTCTGATTCCCACCATTCCTGAGAGTACTCTAAGTCGCTTGTTCTGGGTTGTCTATACATTGGTAGCTTCGAGATGATACGGAGAATGAATGGGACACTGATGCTAGTCGGACAGGGGTTCTGGGTACTGTGGTGAGTTTTTGGTACACCGCAATTCACTGAGGTCCTGGTTTCCTGCGCATAGTTCTGTGCATGAGCAGAATCCCTGCAACATGGCGCAGCTAATGTTTGGTCTTCTGAATTGAGATGCCTTAGTAGTGCTTATATTAGTCCACGATGCCCTCACTCTTGTTTCCGGATAACGGGAGTGACGGTTTTAACCTACCTATTGGTACAATAGGTTCAATCAAGTTTGTCAATTAAAAAGGTTTTTATTTTTTGAGCCCTTGTGCTACTATAATATACATTGTTGTTCTTTTCTGTGTCCTTATGGCGGTCGATATTGCAGCGCATAGCCGGACACCTCTGCGGTGTCATTTGACGCAGTTTGGGGTGCCGGACAATGGGATGGCTGTTATTTTTGTGGTGAGTGTCGATGCATCATATCCCTACGAGTTGTTTTACTCTTGGATGACTATGCCAGCGGCGAATGCTGACGATAATACGTTTCACTCCTATACTCCCACTCGGATCCCAGCAAATTATACGCCATATAGGATGCAGCAGATTCTTATTTCAGCTTGGCAGTATCGCATTTGGTTTAATGGTGCCCTTCCCCATACGGTTACACCGGTTCAAATGGGCACTTTGTCAATTCCAGGGGCCACTTGGCCGGTACTGGCTGGATTTACACTCATCCTCGTTATTTAACGGCTACTGTGGATGAGTTACGTGTCCTCCATACAGCCCTGATTACAGTGTATAGGGCTTTAGTGCAATACGTTTCACGCAACGTGCAGGTGGGGGCACCTGTTGTTGCAGGACAGCCAGCTGGCCCGGCCGGGATTGTTATTAGTCCCGTCATGGTTAATTCGGTAATGGGCAAGTGCCCCCAAAATAAGGACGATTTACCTTATTGGCTTGCTGAGAAATTTGACCAGCTGGAAGCAGTATTTTCGCACTCTACTCCTGTGGAGAAACACAGGATACTCACCATTAGTTTGCAGAAAGACTTAGTCCCAGAGGTGTCCGATTGTGACAACTGGGTTAAAGTTTTTGCAGCGGTCTATTCGAAGTGCTTTGGCACCCCATCTATGGCCGTGCTTCCCTCCGTCATCAAGCGTGTTCAAGATCAACACGGTCCGGAGGCGGCGGTCGAGTTGGGAATGAGGCTTGTCCGGGTTGTTCGACATAGTGGCCTCTCTCATCCTTGGTAACCTCAAGGGAGATGCGGTACACTTTCAAGTGGCGAATGGTTTAGCCCTCGTTGACGAACTCGATAAACCCTGTGAGTTGCCTAAAATTTTTGCGGAGGCTTATAGAACTATTGGCCGCAGTAGTTTAGGGATTAACCCTACTATTGTCATTCCAGACAAACATCAGCAAACTAAGGTGAGTTCGTCTGTCAAGGACGATCGTCCAAATTTTCCTAAACAAAATTGGAGAACAAAGAAACAGGGAAAGCAGCAACAGAAACAGGGGTCTCGTCCTGCGTCACCGGTACAGGCGACTGGTGAACGCACATATGATTTGCGCGATCGCACTAGTATTAGGTCACCTGATAGATTTCAGGTTACTGAACAACGTTCTCCTCGTTCTTCACAGGAAATATCGGCCTCACAGTCCGGTGGCGGAGAACGTGGCAAAGCTCGGGGTGTCCAACAAGGACGGGAGCAACCGCGTCAGCCTGACGGTAAAGGCAAGCAGGACGAGTTTGCACGTCAACGTCCCCCGTTTCAGAAGAAGAAAGTTGCAGCGCTAACAGCGAGGTATGCCACAGATAGTGAGAACGCAGCTTTGGGACCTGACATGGGCACTAACTACAGTAGTGCGGCAAGCACTGCGTCCATATCTGGAGGCGACAGCAACTGATACGTTCATAACTGTAGAAACTGCTGATACTAGAGTGGCTCCCCCTGACAGACTATATGACATAGTCCTCTTAATTGAGGGTGACATACAACATACAATACAAGGGATTTTTTGGGATAATCTGACCTCTTCTTATGATATTCTCTTAGCGGAGGCGGACTGACCCCTGGCTTTCATTTTGGATGCTCCTAGAGGGAAGAAGGTGATCCTCCCATCCTTTGCGCACACAGTGCCAAAGGAGCACGCTCAAAGGTTTAACGAAGAGTGGGCTCAGGTGCTTGCTCCGGCTTTGTACCGTACTCAGGTTGAGTGGGATAAATTGTCGCCAAGGCATGTGTGTCATCAATGAATAATCCTTTATTCACTGTAACTAAACCTGATCGGTCGTACCGCCTAGTTTTGGATTACCGGCATTTGAACTCTCATTGTCGGACTTGTGCTGTACAGAATACCCACAGTTCTGCCCTCGTTGATAGTCTCGAGAGAAAAAGGTTTAAAACCACACTTGACATATCCAATGGCTTTTACAGCCATAACCTGTCCGCTATTAGTAGTCAGTGGACAGCATTTACTTCTGGCGGCAAACAAAAACAGTTTAAGAGATTAGCCATGGGCTATAAAAACAGCCCTGGCGTCTTTGCCGCTCGTGTTGTCTCTCTGTTAGAGAGCATTGACCCTGATGCGTACTCGTATGTGAATGATATCTATCTCTCAGACGACTAATTATTGCCGCATCTGTGTCACTTTGAACGCATCATTGTTATGTTTGCGGACTTCGGTTACAAATTCAACTTTGCAAAGTCTCACATTGCAGAGTACACAGTGTTGTTTTTGGGCTACGAGCTCAACAATGAAGGTCGAGGATGGATGTATGACGTTACAACGCATACATTTACATCGCGGTACATTACATTGCGGCATTTACAACGCAAGTCGTTACAACGACTTGCGTTGGAGGGCGCTGGACTTAGGAGTAGTATAATTTACTATTCCAACTCCAGTCTACGTACAGTAGGGAAGGTGTTGGATAGTAAATTATACTATTCCTTGTCCTAGAGCGCCATCTAGCGCAAGTCGTTGTAACGACTTGCGTAGTAAAAACCGCGATGTAATGGCATCGCGTGTAAAAGTTGCGTCGTAAAGGTTGTTTACCTCGAGGATTAGCCCCTCACTTCTTGGAGAAGTGCGCATGTTTGCGTGCTCCGACAATGCTGAAACAATTACAATCTTTGCTGGGTTTTCTGAATTTCGGGCGTACTTACATTCCCAATTATGGCCAGCGTATCAAGCCGCTATATGCCTTGGTACAACCTACTTTTTCCAAATCAAGCTGGCTGCGAGAGCATTCAGCAATCTTGCAATCTTTGCAGGCTGATCTTCTTGCTTCGAAATACTTACTGACACGTGATAACCACACTAACCTGGTGATAAGAATTGTGCCGGACGCAGTGGGTTTCACGTACTTAACGTTCAATGAGGGTGACACAGTCCCCATTGCCTACAAGTCACACCTGTACACTTCGGCTAAACTGCGCTTTTCCACGTTTGAAAAAGTTTTTACTACGGTGCAGATGGCAATTCTTAAAGAACGAGCGCTGTCGCAAGGGAAACGCATGTTGGTGGTTACACCATATCCTGCTCTAGAGGCAGTGATGAAGGCCGGTGTACCTAATTCTAAAGCGTTGATCCACGTTGGATACAATGGGACACTTCTTTGACATCGCCAGATGTCACCTATATCTTTGATGCCTCATTGCAGACTCAGGAGTACTTGCTGCATGAATTCGTTCATCCAGCTCCTCTGTCTTTGCGCCCGCTTGAAGATTACCATTGTGTCATTTATACTGATGGTTCAGCGCAACCGGCGACGGCATTGAAGCATGCCTATTCAGAGGCCTGCATAATTGTAGTGGGTACTGTCGTGAATGGAGAAGTCAGTCATTGGGTGATTGTAACACACAGTTGGCAGAGCTCCGTGCTCTGGTGCTTGCATTGGAGTTTGCTGATCCTCGGGTTACTACTCTTATAGTGAGTGACTCGTTTTACTGTGTTCAGTCTTTTAACAACAATTTATTGTTTTGGTCTCAGAATGAATATCGCGATTCCAAAGGTAGCACAATCAAGCATAAAATGTTTTGGGTTCGGGTGGCAGAACTTAAACAGCATCTGCCCCTCGTGAATATGATTCACACTCTTGGTCACCAACGAGTTGGTGTCCACGCTGTAGGCAACAGCTTAGCTGACGAAGCAGTGAAAACAGCAGTGGCAACATATCTAGTAGCAGCAGTTACAAGATCCAAAAGTAAGATTGATGATGACATCTTGGCAGCTACTGCTGCGACGGAGAAGGGCAGCAATTACCCTAGAGGTTTCCCTTCTCGGTACTATTATCACTTAAGTCCTGATAAAGTCCTGTATGTGAGAATTAACGACGTTGGTGACAGATTGATTCCCAACGCGGACTGCAGACCTTCCTTGATAACGGCGGCTCACGAAGGTATGGCCTCTGCCCAGGCCAGCGTTTCAGCGACTGTTACTCTCTTACAACAACGTTACTGGTGGCGCGGGTTGTATAAACAGGCTCGTGCTTATGTGCTTGATTGTGACATATGCCAGCAGATTAAACCTTCGACTGCTGCGCAACCACCACAAACTCAGTTGTACATATCTAATAAACCTCTTGGGTGTGTTTATCTAGATCACTGCGGTCCTTTCTCCTATGATACTGCGTATAAGTACATCTTAGTTGCAGTAGATTCGTGCACACGTTTTCTTTGGGTATGGCCACAAAGGAGTGCTGATGCTCGCACTCTCATTAGGGATTTGCGTGTCTTTGTGGGAATTTTTGCATGTGGTACCCTTCATTCTGACCAGGGCCCTGCGTTCCCCTCTAAGGTGTACAAGGAAGCCATGAGATCATTGGGGGTCCAAGTCAAATTTTTGTCTCCAAACCGGCCTGAGGGCAATAGTGTTGTGGAGCGAATGAACCGTGACTTAAAGCAGTCTCTGACAGCTAGGGTTTTAGGCACTGGCAGGAATTGGTTGGCCCATCTGTATAACGTACAACGTGCACTTAATAAACTCCCTAGAAGGTCTCTGGGTGGGCGGACCCCATACGAGATGCTCTTTGGCATAAAAAAGTTTGTCCTGGACCTTGATGGTCTAGACATGGCGGCGTTAGCCACATCCTTTGACGTAGATGATCACTGTGCTGTATTACAGAATCTACAAGAGACCAGAGACAGTCTTGCAAAGGAACACTTGCCCTCCACATCTGATGCTGCGCTTCAGATTCCGGTAGTCGGCTGGCTACCTCGAGTTGGTGACCTGGTCCGTGAGAAGGTGGAGAACAAGAAGGAGTTCTGCCCCTCTTATCGTGCACCGGTTCCAGTGCTTGGCGTGCAGGGTACAAGAACAGTCATTTTACCTCCACTTCCTGGTCGCAAGGATAACAGGTCCATCTCCATTGACAATGTCAAACTACAGCGAGTGGGCGATTCTTCTTAGTATGACTCCAGCGGTTTCTTGCCCTGCGATGCTGAGAAATTCTGTTTTGGCTTCGGCTTCTGCCACCATGCCTGATATTGCCATCAAGATGCATACAGTTACTAATCCTTTATTGCCTACACTGGCTGGTGGTCCACCCGAAGGTACTGAGTATGCTTATCCGACAGATGTGTCATTGCCTGTTTTACAATCAACTGCAGTTAACAAGTCACATTTCTCATTTGACACTAACTCTGTCACTTCAGATGCCCCATCGAAAATTTCTATTTTTACTGTTTAGTTTAAAATAATTTTTTTAATTCCCCCTTGGACTTACATTTGGCTGATCCTCATCAGTATTTTTTTGTTCATGTCCACTGGATTTGTGGTGGTATTTTTCCGTCTTGTAAATGGACACTATCTCAAAGAAAGATCTACAATTAGACTAATTGATGAAACTTTGGCCCCCCACTCCTCATCACACATCATGAAGAAGGAACAGACTTTTGTGAATATTACTGCCTTGCCTGTGTTAGATGGGATTGTGTGGGATGCTGTTAAATTTCAAATTCATGGACCCACAGAGGTTATTAATGTTCCAAATGTTCTTCGTGTTTCTATGGGTGATGTTGTGAAACAAAACATCCATTCTGATGATTGGTACGTTCAGGCCATAGAGGCACTGTTTTCTGATTTAAAATATTATGCTGCCTATGATGCTGAAGATTTGTATTTAGACACTGATAATTATGGGGAACTGTTTTGCTATCAACATTATGGCAATCATTTCCTACATAAAGCCAATACGTTTTGAAATTTTGTAAATTATACGCAATGGGAACATTGTCCGGCGCCAGTGCAAGGCAGCTCCAACACATTGGTGAACAAATTTGCATATTTTGCTGATTTCAGAGTTTCCAAACCTGCCACCTTTTATTTTAAAGTGGCAGCAGAGTCTGCTTCGAAAGTTAGGCTGACACACACTAAATTGTTGTATTCTAAGTCCTTTATGGATGAATTGGCTATCGGGAGTTATGAGCTGTGGAAAGCTACTATTGATCTTAAATCTGTTTGGGATTCTAAGACATGGCAGGTACGAGGAACAGAAGCTCTGCACCGTGCGTGCCTCATTCCAAACCACATGTTATTTTTGAATTCTACCATTTTTCAAACTACCTGCTTTGAAATGGCTACTGCTAAAAAAATGAATTCCCCCTCTATTCCTGATCTGAGTGCTTATCCTAATTGAGATAATCACACAGATCTGTCCCTTGATGCGCTGCAGTCGTACATTACTAATACATCATTCAATATTTTCAAATTAGATCAGGAAGGATGGTTGATATGGCAGATAAGCTCAGATTCCTGTCAACATCTTTTACTGGGTCTGCAACCTGGGTATACGCAGGTTCGAGTAGACCCCCGCTTTGAATCTTCCCATTCAGTTACTACCTACTCTGTAGGGAAGTTATGCCAGACTTGGCTGCAACACTCCACATTGGCATCTGTTAAACATCATTTATCAAAATTACATGACAAAATAGATTTGAATGATTTTGTTAAGGGTCCTGTTGGTGGCAAGTCCAAAAGGTGGGTGTATGCTATTTATAACGAGGTTTGGAAGTTGTCGCAAATTGAAGCAGCTTCCAGATTGAGAGCCATTGATCAGGCCAATTTGGAAAAAGTATTAGCTGTTATCGATAATAGCATTGACACCCTTTCTTCCAGAATTTATACATTGGATAATATTGTTTCATCTGTTGTGGATAGTGTGCAGGATGATCTGTCTGTATTGTACCATGGTCAAAATCAATTGCGTTCTATTATGCAGTTTGCATGGACTTTGCAAACATTGAAGGCTGGGAAAGTTCCTTGGGACTATATGAATACATCGTCTTTATTCCTTCCATTTAATCTAACTGCAAAACAAAAGTTCATGTCCATGAAAGATGCAACATACTCATTACTGCATATTGAAAAGTTAGAACCTTTGATTTGCTCTGTGGACGAATTAAACTCCACTGTTTGGCTTATCCACGGGTTAATCATGTTACCATTTCCTTTGTTTAAGTTCAGTTCATGCATGAAACATTATGCCCTAGGCAGGTATGAACTGTTGGGTACGGCTTTCCTGCATAAAGTTTGGTCACTCCCATTTACATACAGGTGCATGAGAGAAGGTAAAGAAGTTTATTTGAAAGGTGAGGAATGCACTTCCACACCTGATCACTCAGTGGTCTGTAGGCACGTCCAATTGCATGGCGCGTGCAACGTTCAAGCACCAAATTTAGCATGCGTCCTGAAAGGGATTCCAGTGCCAGCTATTACATCCTCTTTCACGTTGGTAGCTAACGGTAGTTATTTGCTTTTGAATAACGAGGCTTGCTGCGGGATGCTAGTGGGAATTCCTTACATTGTGACTGTATCACAAAAAGTAGTCTGCTGTAAAAAAGTCCTTTTCCCACCCCCGCATGGGCGGCTGGATGTATCCATCTGGCCTTCCATTCCAACCTTGAAATCAGAGTTCAACAAGATGAGCAGAATAAGGGCCCTATTGTCTCAAAAAGAAGTCGCTCTGACTTCTTTCCGTGAAACGTTTGTCCTTCACATAGCCAACACCCGCACCGAGGTGCATGCGCTTTTGAATACTGACCTCCCCCTTCATTTCGGTGCTCTGATTCAAACTATATTTAATGCCTCGTCAACAACAGGCTTGGCGCATTTTTTCAAAATTGTGGGCTCCGGCCTCGTGACCTCCTTCCAAACTATTTTGGGTGTGATACCGGCATTTTTTCATTCTATTTTTTCCAGCGTCTTTGGCGGGCTCCCGTTGATTCTCGCCCTCGCGGCTGGTGTGCTGCTGTTGGTCTGCTTGCTGCACAATTTGTGTCACACAACGGCCTGTCCCGGCTGCTCCATCTTCGTAACCGGATGCTTGAATATTATGGAACATTACCACTGGCCACCTTAAGCATAGCCTATGGATTGTCCTTCCGGTTTTCCTACTTTACTTGCGTACAACCTGTTTTTCATTGCCTAGGTTGTCCTTTCGAATGGGCTCTGGATTTGTGCTTGTCGAACTCGGTGTCTCCTGCCCCGGATTATGATCGACTGATGAGTCCCTTAGTGGCTCATGAGTTGGACTGTTCTGGTATCAGGATTATGGCCTGTGGAGCGGCACATGGAGTCCTAGGGAATTTGGACATCGATACGGCAACGTATGACTTCTTGGAAAGAAGTTATCTTGAAGAACACGCAAGTTGTCCTCTGATTGTGCTAGAGGCTTCAGTTATCGAGGAACATGTATGTTCGTTTACCTTGTTAGACTGGATGGCGGAAACTTTTACAGAATATTCTAATGACTTCCACTTGGAGGCTGTCGCTACTTATTTTGCTTACACGTTGATGGATTAACTTGGATGTCGTCCAATTTCCTTGTACGAACTTCACACTTTTTTTTTTGGGTTCAGCATCTAGGCTCGGCTGAGCCTTTGCAAGATGTTACATATTTTTTCCCTTTTCTCTTTTTTCCAATTTTTTACACGGGTTTTTCGAACTTTCACTCCCCGTCCTATGGATTTACAATACATGCACTTGGTTCTGTTCTCTCGAACTTGAACTCTGCGTTCCTCAATTGAATCCCTATTTGTTCGTGGTTCGATCAAGGGAGGGTGTAGTGTAGGCGGAGATTAAGATGCACACATTGCTATGTTAGCATAAGCGTCTTAGATGTTAGAAACACCATCTTGCCACTTTTGCTGCTTTTGCACACGACACTGCAGATAGATGTTATTATTTGAAAACTGCTTGCTTGCCTTTTCTTCACATGAGAACTGTCTGTTGTTCACATCCCTAGACGTGCACCGCGACCTTGGTCTGAACATTGTGTGCAGAAACAGTCTGGGCCAACAAACAATGTATGCTTGTGAGTTCAGGTTGATTGACCCACACTCTAGCCATAACACGCACACAGCTGCAAATATCTGAAAGTCGAGCGCCTTTAATAGTGCAGTTTGCATGCATTACACACACATTCTGGAGAAGAACTTTTCCAGGCGCAGAGCAAAGCTGATCCTGTGATGTGATTCACCTAAGCTGATCATTACGGTATGGGGTTCCCCTTTCAAACCTAGAGACCTTCTATTAGTCTAATAATACTAGCTTGCTAGCAAAGGGAGGGTGGTTGTATTCCACTATCATTTGTAATATGATTTCTCCCTTCATTTTCTATGGTATTGTAACAATGCTGATGGTTTTAATTTGAATCATTTGTCTGCTTATGTTAGCCAAAATACTGCATCTTAGGACACGTAGTTTATAAAATAAACGTTTTAAACTTTACTGTGTCTCTGATTACTCTTATTGTGGACTGATATGAGAATAATAACAAACAGGTATTTCTGATTCCCACCATTCCTGAGAGTACTCTAAGTCACTTGTTCTGGGTTGTCTATACATTGGTAGCTTTGAGATGATACGAAGAACGAATGGGACACTGATGCTAGTCGGATAGGGGTTCTGGGTACTGAGGTGAATTTTTGGTTACCGCAATTCACTGAGGTCCTGGTTTCCTGCGCATAGTTCTGAGCATGAACAGAATCCCTGCAACAATACAACCACTCACATACCCATTCACAGACCCATACAAGTACTCACACAATCACTCACTCATCCATAGATTCATTCACACACCCACTCACTCACTCATATTACCACTCACACAACCACTCACCCACCAATACAGCTACTCATACAGCCAGTCACTCATCCTTACACCCACTCATGTACCAACTCAATTATCCATACATTCACTCACATACCCACTCCTTCACCCATACAGCCACTCACACATGCAGCCACTCAACCATACAGGCACTCACACACATAGACTCACACACCCATACAGCCACTAACTGACCCACTCACTCATACATACAGAACCTTAGAAAACTGTTCACCTAACGATACAACTACTCATATACCCAGTCACTCACCCATACAGCCACTCACACAGTCCCACACACACCCATACAGCAACTCAAACACCTACGTCTTCAACCATACAGCCACTCACACACCCACTCAATCTCTAATACAGTCATTCACACACCAACTCACTTAACCAAACACCCACTTGAACAGCCACTCACTCACCCAAATAGATACTTACATACCCACTCACTCACTCACCAACACTCGCATTCAGACACCCACTCACTCACCCATACAGTCACTCATACATCCACTCACTCACCCACATAGCCACTGACACACCCACTCACTCACCAATTCAAACACTCACATAGCCTCTCACATTCCCACACAGCTACTCAAATACCAGTTATTCACCAATACAGCCACTCACACATGCATTCACACATCCAAACGGTAATTTATACGCCACTCACACACTCATAAATACATTCACACAGCCACTGTCATAATATATATTAGAAGTACTATCACGCATTAGTAGTACACCTAGTATACTAATTTAATTTCTGTAGTACCTTAGTATATATGTTTAACAATCATACACTCTTACAAAATACTTACACTCATTGGATGATGTCATCAGTGACGTTCTCAGTTATGTAATTTGAGATGTCATCAGTGATGTCATCAGTGATGCCATCAGTAATGTCACTGACCCTGTCATGAATGATTTAAAATGTGAGATCAGAAGCAGTGCAATGCTGGGGTGTACGTCACAGTTAGCTCAGGTAATCAATAGGAATGAGAAAGGCCCCGCAGCAGCAACCAACGGTAACATCAGTGAGATGGAATGGGCTCAATACCTGAAGTCACACTTTAAGAGAGGTTTGATGCTCACAACTAGCCCTCACTGTCCCAATAAAGACATTGTGGCACCATGGATAATTACAGCGGTGGACGAATAACAAGTCATCAAAAGGTCTTGGGCAGACTGTGCCCCCGGCCCTAATGGGCTCCCCCAGGCACTTTTCAAGCACTTTACATCACAATGGGCAGGTTTTCTGGCATCAATGTTTAATTACATCCCTGATAGATGAATGGGCTCAATACTGCACCCCATTTTTAAGAAAGGTTCAGCAAGTTCACCCAGCAACTACAGGCTAATTGAGTTGATGGATGTTGAGCTGAAATATTTTTCAACATTATTATTGAGTGATTTGGAATCTTGGTTGCATGAAAATGGAAAACTTCCCTTAAATCAAACTGGCTTCCTAAGTGGCCAAGTCACTTTAACCAATCTAATTACCCTGAGCCTAATTAAAAATAGAGCAAAGGCAACAGGAACCCCTCTCTATATGTGCTTTGCTGATTTCAAGGCGGCCATTGATTGTGTCCCACGGAACAAGTTATGGGTCAAACTCCAGTGATGGGGCATTCCGCCCAACATCCTTCGAGCAATTAGGCTGGTATACTCAGACGCAGGGGTCATGGTAAAAATTAGAGATGGTATGTGCTTATCGAATAAAGTGCAAACAACAACTGGCGTAAAACAGTGCTGGTTGTTAGCCCCTCTTCTTCTTAAATAGTATTTGGTTGATCTCTCAACAGAGCTAGATGAGCAGAGAGCTCATGAACAGAGCGTTGAAGGGCAACAAATGTTGCACATTCTGTATGCTGATGACTGACTTCTGTTTAATAACACTCGAATAGGCCTTCAAAGGCTGTTCAATTGCCTGGAGACTTATACTGAAAAGATTTGTCTGGAAGTAAATTTTACAAAAACAAGTGTAATGGCCTGCAATTGTGCCCCCAAAAAAGTCAGAAACAGCTTCTTAATGGAAATAAAATTGATGAGGCTACCACCTACGTATACTTAGGGGTTAAAATAGACTCAAATGCCACTTTTACATCCCAGAAGAAGGTGATAAGTGCGAAAGCACAGGCTATCAATTATGGATTCTCATCACTGGCCAGATCCATTTGAGGTCACGACATGAAACCCATGGGATCAGTTATGAAAGCTAAATTGATGCCAATTCTTGCTTACGGTTCAGAGATAATGCTAGGTGACAAGGCTTCTCTGCTTGATAAACTGTTGATAAGAGACTATAAACAAACCTTTAGACTTCCTAGGTCGGCCTCGCCTGCACAGCTCTGGCTAGAATTTTTATTTACAAAACAGACACTCACCAGGCTGGCGACGTTTGTAAAGCTCGGTTACAACCTGCTTGCAACAGCCGAAAACACTCTGGCTAATTTAGTCTGGTCCGAGATCAATCTACAACGGGGAAATGGCATCCACATGAAACATTTTGAGAAACATGTTAGGATGCTGGAACTGTATGACCTGTGAAACTCTAAAATTTCTGTGCAATCTTTAAAGAAATTGGTAAAAAAATCAGCCAGATTGCAAAGTTGGATGGCAGATAAGGAAAGCTTGCCCAAACGTCGTTGTGGGAGTCTGGTGCTGAAATCATATTCTACCCTCAGAGAATCACTCCTGCTTCCAGCATCTTTTCACCAGAAGATTAAACAGTCATTTTTTGCCCTAAGGTTTGACGAGGTACTCACATTAGAGCTCATGCCGAAATGGAGGATGGGTGGCCTAAGTGAAGATCGGACCTGTTGTCTATGCCATCAGGGATCGCCACTTTGCTTCACATTGTATGTATCTGTCCAGTATTGATTGACCAACGAAGAACTCTATCAAGATGACAGTTTCTTGGCCAGAGAATCAGGTCCTGGAGGACCGCACTACTGGAGTTAATGGACCCAAGTAACACAATGTTGAATATTAGACTAGTCCAGTTTTTGACCAATTTAAAAAAAAATATATTAGCATATAGGTCTAGTGTTGAGTAAACCTAAGGGGGGCTTTGAAACTGATATTAGGCTGTGACAAAACCGTAATTTTAAGGTAAAGCCCACATGAGCAGGTGCACCCCAAGGACAGGCTGCAAGGGACTGCTATAGTAGCTGTCTCCTATCCCACTATGCTAAGGCAAAAACTTGTTTAACTTGGCCCTTTTTTATTTTGCACATTGGCACTTTAATGAGGCGTAGTTTAGCACTTTTTCAAGGGGGAAAACCATTGTCCATTTAGTATTGTGCATATACCCTCTTTGGACCTGCACATAAGCACTTTAAATATCTATAGCAATTTATCTACGAGAATTCCAACTGGCTGCATTGCAAATTTGCTCTTTAACCATTAGGGAAAAGGTCAGTCCTTGGCCAGCTATCTCAACCCATTTAACATCTGTATATGGCATTTTTATCTAAATAGTTAGGAAGGGAAGTCAAAAAATGTGATGGTCTAGTAAAAAAATGCCCAATAGCTAAAGTAGATGTATGACACATTTTTGAGATTCTTTTGTATTCATTTTTAATCTTTCTGTATTACATGATTGAATCATGTTTATGGTTTTAATTGACTGATAAACTGTTATCATTATTATTATTATTATTACACCCATACAGCCACTTACACATGCAGTCACTCAATCATACAGGCACAAACACAAAAACACTCACTTATCCATACAGGCACTAACTGACCCACTAACTCATACATACAGGCACTCACACAAATATTGGACTGAAAAACACTCCCACTCGACCTATATCAATTTAACAATGGCTACTAATAGCACACTGGGCTACCCTTTGCTATAGGAATGCAATAGATTCAACAATATTCAATGTATTTACATTCTTGTATAATATTATCATTTTTTAATAGAGAGTAAAAAAATAGTTTTGAATATAAAAGACATTTCTTTTGTGCCATATAATCAATACAATTTATGTGTGATTCAACATTTTATAATTTGTACACATGGTAAGCCAGACTTAAACATCACCCATATTGTGATCAACCTCACATCACATCACACTTCACATCCCATCACAGCCTTTTATACCGTACTCACACATTCACACATCCCAAACCCAGTTTACAAAAGCATACAAAGCTCAAATCATGAGAAAAGCCCTTCAATTTAGTCTCCGTGATTATGTTGCCAGCTGGGAATCCATTAGGCCAACGTTCTTTTCAGTGGATACAAATGACTTGGGTCCACCTTCTTCAGGACCTCTCCTTTTCAATAGTTTTCCAGCGGAGGGTAATTGGGAATCTGAGGACAAAGGGAATGATTTAAAAAATGGCGCCGATAATATACTTATACATAGCTAAAAGTGACTACTACTCCATAATGGGAAAAAAGAGAGGAATAACAAAGGGATAGAACTCCTTCACCATACCTCCTGGTGGTTTAAAAAGAATGAAAATAAAATTGGATTTTTGTGTAGTGTTTGGATTTGAAGATATTACAGATATACAACACATTTATATATTCAAAGTGGTAAGTGGGTTTGCACCTTATATCCCTCCTTCTCGCTGTGAAATGTGGAACCCTCATGCTGAATCAAAAGTGTCAGAATAACAGTTATATATCACTAACCAAGAAATCAATATCTCCTCTTGTTCCCAAATTGGAACTGGTACATTTGTAGTGAGAACCTTTTCCACCAATGAATATATAAACGTGTTGCATATATGTAATATCTTCAAATCCAAATCCTACACAAAAAGGTCGCCATTTTTTAAATCATTCACGTAGTCTACAGATTCCCCATTACCCTCCGCTGTAAAAATATTGAAAAGGAGAGGTGCTGAAGAAGGTGGATCCAAGTAATGTTTATCCACTGAAACTTAAGTTGGCCTAATGGCTTTCCAGTTGGCAACATAATCATGGACAATAAATTGAAGGGCTCTTCCCATGATTTCTTCTTTGTATGCCTTTGTAAGCTGGGTTTGGGATGTATGTGATGTGTGAATGTGTGAGTACGGCATGAAAGGCTGTGATGGGATGCGAGGTGTGATGTGATGTGAGGTTGATCACAATATGGAGAGATGTATAAATAATGCTTACCATGTGTACAAATTATAAAATGTTGAATCACACATAAATTGTATTGTACATATAGTACAAAAGAAATGTCTTTTATATTCAATAGATTGTTTTTACCCTCTCTAAAAAAATGATAATAATACGCAAGAATGTAAATAAATCGAATATTGTTCCATCTATTGTATTCCTATAGACAAAGTGAACTATTAGTAGCCGTTGTTAAATTGATATAGGTTGAGTGGGAGTGTTTTTCAGTCCATATAGTTGTTTATTCCCCCTTCTCCCAAACCTCAAAATCATTTTTAGGTGGTACCTTATTGCCCTTTGCTATACTCAGACACTGATTCACTTAATGATACAGCTACTCGTATACTCAGTCACTCACCCATACAGCCACTCACACAGCCACACAGTTACCTATACAGCTACTCACACACTTATTCACCCATACAGCCACTCACACACCCACTCATGCACCCATACAGTCTCTCAATACAGCCACTTACCTATACAATCACTCACATACCCACTCACTCACCCATACAGTCTCTCAATACAACAACTTATGTATACAATCACTCACACACCCACACAATGACTTACAAAGTCACACATCCATACAAGCACCCCCAAAACATTCACTCATCCATACAGTCATTCATGCAGACACTCACTCTCCAATACAGCCACTCACACTCCAACTCACTTAACCTAAACCCACTTAAACAGCCACTCACTCACCCAAACAGATACTTATACACCCACTCACGTACACACACAGGCATTGAGACATCCACTCACTTACCCATACAGTCACTCACAAATCTACTCACTCACCCATACAGACACTGACACACCCACTCACTCACCAATACAACCACTCACAAAGTCACTCACACACCCACACAGCTACACACTAAGGGTGGGCGGCATGCTCCGCTTCGCCATTTACGAAGTAGGCGTAGCAGGCAGTGCTACGCCCACGCCGCTGTGAAGCGAAGCTGCCCGCCCGCCCTCATTTAAAAACTTAAAAGAATATAAAAAGTACATTAAAGGACCTTACCTGAAGTACGGCGTCCCGGGGCTCCCTCTTCTTGCTTGCCAGTAACTTCTTCATAGAAAGGCGCAGATGCCCACGCATGCGCATTTCTCGCGAGAAATGCGCATGCGCGGGCGTCCGCGCATGCGCATTTCTATGAAGAAGTTACCGGCAAGCAAGAAGAGCGAGCCCCGGGACGCCGTACTTCAGGTAAGGTCCTTTAATGTACTTTTTATATTCTTGTAAGTATTTTTAAATGAGGGTGGGTGGGCGGCGGGTGGCGCGTAGTGGGGCTACGCGGAGCGCGCGAGTGTGCGTAGATTTTGCCACACTACGCACTGCTCCACGTAGCCCCACTATGCCCACTACGCCCAGGGTTACTACACACACACCAGTTATTCACCCATAAAGCCACTCACACACACATTCACAAATCCAGTCATTTACACACCCACTCACACGCTCATAAACACAGTCACACAGCCACTGACATAATATATATTAGAAGTAGTATCACTCATTAGTAGTACACCTAGGGTCATATTCTCAAGGACTTATCGCCGAGTTATCGGCACTTTATCTCAGCCAAATTGGCGATAAATTTATCACCCCATTCACAAGCTTGTGCTAACAGCCAATATCACCAGTCTACCTGCAATAGCAGGCGCAAAAAACATCGCCACAGATGACCCGGCAACTAACGCTAATGATATGCAGAGTAAGCGTTCCCGCGCAAAAATCCACGACAACACCACTCCGCAACATTCTCAACGACCATCCAGATTGGCAATAAGATCCCAAAACAGGCGATAAGGCACGTTAGCAGCAGGGATTTAACACCTGCTCTTACCTGGTGTAAAGTTGGATGACAACCTGTACCATCAAAGGGAGCCCAGCCCAGAGCTACACCAGAAGAACAACAGATGCTAAGGAGCTACTGATCATACAGCTTGGCGCTCCAAGAGGGCCACAACACCCACCACCACCACCCCAAGGCCTGCTACCCCTCCCCGCGGACTACCACAAGACAGTGCAGACAAAGACTGTGGACCTTCAGAAAACACACCAGCCTCACAGACCTAACACCAGAGGATGTAATTGCCCACTACAGGCTCAAAAGGACAACCATCCTCCGCATCCTGACCATCATTGCCCACAGGCTGACGGTACCAGCACAGCGGAAAACCAACCTCTCTCTGCAGACAAAGCAGCTGGCTGTGCTGCATCTGTTGGCCTCTGGTACCTTCCAACCAACAACTGCCAGAGTCGGAGGAGTCTCACAGCCAGCCCTATCAAAGTTCATCACAACTGTCTTGGATACATCATCAGCTTGGTACCCCAGCACCTTCACTTTCCCCACACTGCGCAGGAAAAGCTGGAGACCAAGCAGGGCTTGTACGCCATAGCTGGCTTCCTGCACGTGTTGGGTGCAATTGACTGCACACATGTCCTACTTGTGCCCCCTGCCAACACTGCACACAATTACCGCAACAGAAAGCACACGCATTCCATCAATGTGCAGGCGATAGTGGACCACCGGGGACTCTTCACCAATGTCGTCACCAAATACCCAGGCAGTGTGCATGATTCCTACATCTTCTGACAGACCATCATCAACCAGCGCTTCCAGGATGGCACCTTCGGAAATGCACTGCTCATTGGTAAGTACCAAATGAACACACCACACACCCCAACTCCACAATCATGCAACTCACAACTCTAGGAATTCACATGTTACAAACTCACATACAACATTCCAAACAACATGCCCACCTACCAGACACGACAGCACAACTTACTGTGTTAACCTGGGCTAGCCATGTACATGAGCCATCAATGGCAAGGCACCTCAGCCACACAAAAGCAGATTGTGGGGAGAGGTGAGAACCAGGCATGTGCTAAGGAGGCAAGTGACCCATGAATGATAATGTACACAAAGCCAAGTGTGGCGTGGATGTGCTGGCCAGAATGCAGTATGCAGACCACAGACATATCCATGTGGACATACACAGCTGGTGTTTAGAGTGAAGTGGACAGTGGACGCAACCATGTCACCTCAGGCTGTGGGGTAGACCTGGGCCATGTAGCTGTGTCATACAGCCCTGTGAGCGTAAGCAGAGTAGACTGGCGTACGCCAGTCCAGCATAGGGGTGTGGTTGATCAACCCGGGGCTCTAGGCGTGGTTAAGTTTTGGCATTGCCAAAGAAGTAACTAATGGGTGTTTCTCTATTGTAGTGTCAGCACCAACCATCCCGCAATGGACAATGTTGCAATGTAGCATGTCCCCGGAGTGCGGGTTCGGCTGAAGGGTTACATGAGGGAGCACAAGCCCGCTTGGGGTCAGGGATCATACATGCCAACTGTTGTGTGTGTCGCTATTACCGCAGCATAAGCCAAAGGTCTACCCTCAACTGCATTGCGAGTTCAGCCAGCCATGAACTCTACATCTGTGCCTGCCCTATCCTTCCCATAGGCCTACACACACATGGCCGACCACCTTCAGCGCACAGCATCACAGTGTCGTAGTCAGGCTTGTGGACATGCGCAGACAGGCATGACAATGGTGTGCCGTAGAAATGCAAGGGATGCAACCGCGCTACACACACTAGTAAATAGGCCCGGGGGGGGATGGAGGAGCAGCAATGAGGTTGTGTAATACACTTTGATGCCGCTCATTTGCTACAAGCAGGACATGTCAAACAGGAATCACTAAGTCACTCATATCACACACCAATGTACCAGTGAGCTTGCCAACACATCATGCAGAACCAACTATTGACTCATGTCTCTCTGCACTGTCACAGGTGATCAAGGATATGCACTCTGCGCTTGGATGATAACACCCCTTCGAGCCCCGAACACACAGGCCCAGAGGCAGGACAATGCGGCCCACAAACGCACCAGGGGCATCGTGGAATGCACATTTGGAGTGTTAAAGTCACGTTTCAGTCACCTGGACATCACAGGTGGAAGGCTCCTGTACAGCCCAGACATTGTATGCAAGATGATCATTGCATGTTGTGTGTTGCACAACATATATGTATGCACCAATGCACCATGGATACAAGTGATGACGAGGAAGATGAGGAAGGTGGACCACACCCCACTGCAGCCGCAGCAGGAATAGCCTGTAGGAACACCATCATTGACAATTTCTTCACATGAGCACGTCACATTCTCACAGTCCTTAGCAATCATGGGACAGTACAAAATGACCACATGCACAGCATGTGCAAATATTTGCATTCCAAGATACACTCCCTGAGTGCATGTCACTCATCTGTAAAAGCACATCACTCAGACAAGTATAAGTGCAACATGCAGTGCTAACAATTTCATTATTTGATAATGGATGGTGGGTGTGTCACCTCTGTGCAGAGCAGCTGTTTAGGGTGTCACATATTCAAAATGCCATTTCTGTGTGTCAAAGATAGTACGGAATCCCACACATCAGCATTTCACATGTGTCCCAAATGCTACTGGAAGTGGGGTGCGGAGGTTGTCTATGAACCATTGGAATTTGTTGTAGTCGTTGTCCTGGAGGTCGTCTCCATCATCACTGACGTGATGTAGGGTCTGCTCTGCAGGAGGTGTTGATTGTCCCTTTGCAATGTGAAGGGGAGATGTGGTTTCACAGTGTGTTCCATGTATGTTTACGCATTGGCGCAGTTTACATACAGACTGCATGACAATGTACATTGTGGCTGTTTGTGAGGAGATGCCTATTTGATGCGGGACAATGGACATTTGTTCTACATCACGGATGTGAGGTTGTACATTGTCATCTCACTGTTTTTTCTCTGCTTTTGTGGTGCATTTTCCCACACGACGCATGGGAATTGCAGGCCTGTTGTTGGTTATCGCTGATTTTTGTATCGTGGGTTGGGACATCACCGCTTTTTTCGCATTTGTGTTTCGCATTTTTGCGGCATCGCTTTGATTTTAACGCAGTCATTTGACACGTTATCGTGAGACTATCGCATGGTACTGCCGTGTTGAGAATACAACGTTAACACGGCATTATTTTCCTGCCATTGACTGCGATGTGAAGAGTTGTGTTAAGCTAAATTGGTGATAATTATCAGACGTTCTTGAGATTATCCCCCTAGTATACTAATTTAATTTCTGTACCACCTTAGAATATATGTTTAACAATCATAAACTCTTACAAAATACTTACGCTCATTGGATGATATCATCAGTGATGTCATGATGCATCAGTAATGTCTCTGACCGTGTCATGAGTGATTTAATATGTGAGGTCATAAGCAGTGCAATGCTGCTCTTGTTTTATTTAGCAGCAATATTACCGGCAAAAACCCTACGCGTTTCAGTCTCTACTCAGACCTTTATCACGGGTAATCAGTGCTAGTGTTAACGCCCATATTTCAAGACAAGTTTACATTGCATCACTTCCTGGTTTTCTAGCGCCTGGCATTCTGGTTATCGTGGTACATTTTTTGGTGTGTTTTTTTATTTTATTATTATATGTGACAAGAAATGTGAAAATTATGAGTTAAGCAAAACCTAATGTGAATATACAATAAAAAAATCCTATGTGATGACTCACTTCATTATTTTCCATTATTCATTATTTTATCATTCAAGGCAAACCGCCAATTACATTTACTATTTGATTTTTTACACAAATTTTTTTCCGCCCTCTAGTGGGCCAATAATTTAACCAATTAAACCTCTACCTTCTGTATGCAAGTTGTTGCCCTTAATTATACAAGTTTTATGTGTGCCCACATTTCTTTACTTTATTCTATCATGCCCTCCAGTGTGCCATCCTCCTCTTTATTTCAGTGATTTTTCAATAACGAGTCACATTCTATTTTCTAAGTGATAGTGAATGAAATAATAATATACTTCTGACTTCCTGTAATCTATCAAGTGACGTCAAACGCGTAGGGTTTTTGCCGGTAATATTGCTGCTAAATAAAACGAGAGCAACTAAATTATCTACCCGTGAGTGCGTGTGAAATCTTTCCGTAAGGAATACCACTGCAAACGTAATTACGGCTGGGCTCGGCCGTGTTCACAGCGCACCATTGTAGAGCGCCGACTGCCGAGAAAATTGAGCCGCCTGGAGGAGATTGTAAGCGAATCGGCAACGGTGAACGCCGGTTGGATTTCGGCAAAAGGAGAAGGTTGCACAGACACCGAAAGGAAGGGGACGCCAAAGCCATAGCCGGATGGTGGTGGCAGAAGCAAGAACCAGCCGAGAAGGTGAGTGCACAAGCATTGAACTTCAAAATCTATTGTTTGCTGTTTAAAGTAACCTATACAAAAACCGGTTGATCTCCCATAACGTCGTATCACTGGATCTGCAACATGAGAGTCATGAAGTCACGTGCCCCAGACTGCTTCTGAATGGAGTATGAACAGTAGATTTACGATCTAGGGAGACGGGTGAATCAAAGTATAATTGGGTCACAAAATTAAGAGCAAGCAATGGCAACGCCGGCAAGTACAATCATGGAAATAAGGGAAGCTAAGAGAAACAAGATAATCAATAGTTTTTTTGAAGAACAAGAGTGAGGAAATGCAGCTAATGGAATACAATCCACCCCACGCAACATTGATGTTAAGAGCAAACTACGAATGTGGGAAAAACTATTGAAAAAGGAAATAAATAAATGGTGGGAAGTCACCGCTTTGAAAAAATACTTGAAAGTCAAAAGGGTACCCTGAGGACTACGTATAAGTTTAATGCCTAACCACCAGGATACCATGAATGAACTGTTACATGAATGGGGTGATTATATCCTGAAATCATCGATGGGCTTAATGGAGATATTAATTAAACATATTGCAATAGCATTAGAGAAAAGAAAGGCACAGTTAAAAGAATTGGAAAAAGAATTAGAAAAAATTGAATTAAATACAGAAATGATGAAATTTAAACAGGAGTTGGAACATTACATAGCAAAACATGAATCATCAGTACAACTACGAAAACAAATGAAATTCCAAAGGGGTAAAGAGGACTACCAAGAAGGATGCATTTTTACCTATGCCAGAAAGTATGATCTTTTAAAACAACAAGACAAACTTAACATAGCAACGTATGCATCGTACAGTCTATCGTCCTTAACGTCAAATGAAACAAGTGAAAATGAATCACAATGAGAAGGTGCACGCCCCAAATGTGATTTTTTAGGGGAAATGCGGTTGGCCCTGCAACAGCAAAATTGGGAAAAGAACATGGGGGCACAACCAGGGGCAAACAGAGGCAGAGGAAGGGGACGGGGGCGTTCATAACCAAACCCATAAGAAGAGGAAAACGTACAAGCAGAATCCAAAAGAACAGGAACATGGACGCGGAGCATGAAACAAAGGAACTTGAAGAACTAGAACAAACACAAGAATTGGAAATAATCAATCTATCAAAAAGGATAATGACAGAAACTGAAATACAAGTCCTCAAACGTGGCCTATCATTCTGCCCCACAAATGAAATGAATATAGCACAAACAAGAATAGACGTTTATAAATATGTCCGCAAATTGAAACTGGCCAAGTTATTTAAAGAAACTCCAAACTGGACAGATCAACAAAAAGGTCTGGAAATTCCAAACATGAACCTTCGAGTGGAAGACAAAGATTCCTTTGTTACACTGATGGAATTAGATCAACCCATAAATGAACCAACAGAAGAAGTAGAAATATACTGTACCCAATTGGGAGAAGGCACTAGTGGGAAAAAAACAATGTCTAAATACCATCCACAACTACCACCGAGTAACAAAATTGAAATCTTCCATGAGGCAGTTACAAAAGACCTATACCAACTCAGGAATAATACAAAAAAGAGAAAAAATTTGACATTAAATTAACATAAGGCGTTAAAGGCACTAAAATCAGATGAAAATATTTTAATAAAAATGGCCGATAAGGGCGGAAACATCACCATTTTAGACAAAAAGTTATATCTGGAGGAAGCCCATTCACAATTGAACAATACCAAATATTATCAACAACTCAAGGAAAATCCAACATCCGTGTACAAACTAAGTTTTGATGAAAAATTACAACAATGGTGGGAGAAAAATCTAATCAATCATGATGAAAAAAGATATTTAACAACTGACCACCCAATTAATGCAACAATTTATTTTCTCCCGAAAATCCATAAACACCCCACAAAACAACCAGGGAGGCCAATCATTTCGGCCAAGGGCTCATTACTGGGACCAATTGCCAATTTTATTGATGGGTATCTTCTACCTTATGTAAAGGGGTTAACATCATATCTACGTTACATGAGCGATCTACTAAGGATAGTACAGGAAATGACTTGGGAACCAACCATTAAACTGATTACGCTAGATGTAATCTTGTTATACACAAACATCAAAAACACAATAGGAATGGAAGCCTGCAAGTATTTCCTTAAAGATCGAAATATTCAATATGCCAAACACAATGACATGTTCATGGAAATGATAGAACTATGTTTGACGCAAAACCTTTTTTTGTTCGGGAATGACATCTACCGACAAAAAGACGGAACAGCGATGGGATTTTCATTCAGCCCGAGCTACGCTTGTTTAACAATGGGTTGGTGGGAACAGAATATCGCCTGGAACTCCAATAATGATTACTATGTGGAAAAGATTATATCATGGCAACGATATATAGATGATCTTTTGATCATCTGGGATGGCTCTACAGAGGATTTTGAAGCATACTTCAAAATCTTAAACAACACAGACACACATTTGCACTTCACATATGAAATCAGTGATAATCGTGTGGTCTTCTTAGATACTGAAATCTATGTCGTGGGAAATAAGGTACACACGACTTTGCATAGAAAAACCACAGCAAGCAACACAACCTTGCATGCAGAGAGCTTCCATCAAACTCCACTTATTGAAAATATCCCATACGGAGAACTTTTGCGAATACGTCGCATTTGCTTGGAGGAACAAGAATGGAAAAAACATAGCCAAAGATCATTGATAAGATTCAGAAAATGAAAATATAACAACAGAGTACTTTCGAAGTGTTTGGAAAAAACGGAAAAACAGTCAAGATTAGAACTGATAAACCCCCAAAAATGTAAAACAATACAGCCAAATAAGGAAGATACACAGATAAGACTAACTACAACCTTCTCAACAGAATCGAAGGCGATTGGAAATATAATCCGGAAGAATTGGAAAATCCTGTGCCTAGATCAGACTGTGGCAGAAATTGTGGGAAAACATCCACTTATCACATATGAGGAGCAAAGAACTTAAAAGATGATCTGGTACACAGTCATTTTGAAGCACCAAACAAGATTCCAAGAACATGGCTGAGCACAAAAGGTTTCTTCAAGTGTACGACATGTAAAGTGTGTGCAATAGCTCAGAATATGAAAGAAATTAAAATGGCAAATCGGAAAAAATGGAAAATAAATCAATTGATAAACTGTAAAAGTCAATTTGTCATATACATCATCGAGTTCCCCTGCAAACTTAAATACGTGGGAAGTACTGTATGTGAACTCAAGAAAAGAATCCTAGAACATGCACGAGCAACAACAAATAAGGATCGGAGCTATGCAGTAGCCAAACAGATGGAAAAATATCACAAAAGTAATTGGAGAAAAATGAAATTCTACGCAGTAGAAATGGTCCCACGCCATGTGAGAGGTGGCAATCGTGAAAAAACTTTAAGGCAAAAGGAATCACGACACATACTGTCCTTTAGGACACTGGCCTCTTATGGACTTAACAAGTACGAAGAAATGTATTCACACTTGTGAAAATGCAAACTGTATCCCTATTATTTTATAAGTTATAAGGAAGTAACACCTAGACTTGGTTTTATCTTTGCTCCTTCCCCCCCCCCTTTTTTTGTTTCCTTTCCTCTCTCCCCCACCCCTTTTATCCAGCCCTTCCCCTTTTTTATTTTTAACCCTGCCCTGTTCCCCTCCTTTGCTTCCCCTTTGGGTTCCATGATGGCTGAGTATAAAATATATTTGATCTATGACATAACAATGTCACTTGATAGATTACAGGAAGTCAGTAGTATATTATTATTTCATTCACTATCACTTAGAGAATAGAATGTGACTCGTTATTGAAAAATCACTGAAATAAAGAGGAGGTAAATTGATCACTGTAGGGCATGATAGAATAAAGTAAAGAAATGTGGGCACACATGAAACTTGTATAATTAAGGGCAACATCTTGTATACAGAAGGTAGAGGTTTAATTGGTTTAATTATTGGCACACTAGAGGGCGGAAAACATTTCGTGTAAAAAATCAAATAGTAAATGTAATTGGCGGTTTGCCTTGAATGATAAAATAATGAATAATGGAAAATAATGAAGTGAGTTATCACATAGAAGGATTTTTTTATTGTCTAGTCACATTAAGTTTTGCTTAATTCATAATTTTCACATTTCTTGTCACATATAATAATAAAATAAAAAAACACACCAAAAAATGTACCACAATAACCAGAATGCCAGGCGCTAGAAAACCAGGAAGTGATGCAATGTAAACTTGTCTTGAAATATGGGCGTTAACACTAGCACTGGTAACCCGTGACAAGGGTCTGAGTAGAGACTGAAACGCGTAGGGTTTTTGCCGGTAATATTGCTGCTAAATAAAACGAGAGCAACTTAATTATCTACCCGTGAGTGCGTGTGAAATCTTTCCGTAAGGAATACCACTGCAAATGTAATTACGGCTGGGCTCAGCCGTGTTCACAGCGCACCATCGTAGGGCGCCAACTGCCAAGAAAAGTGAGCCGCCTGGAGGAGATATATATATATATATATACATATATATATATATATATATATATATATTATCTACTGGCTATCGCCAGTAGATAGTTACAGTTAGGACCGTGTTTCCATAGGAAATCTCAAAATTCTATTTTGAATAACTTTGGCGCCGGTTGACGAATCTTCGCAAAATTTTCAAAACTAAAGGGGCGCTCCGCTCAGCTCCTACCCTGAAAGTCTCGGGGGGATTCGTCAAGCGGGGGCCCGAGAAAAAAGGGGGGTCCCAAAACGCGTTTTCCCCATGCATTTTCCCATAGGACCTTTAGTCGAAGGTACAGCCCGAACGGCTGAACAGAATTACTTGAAATTTGGCAAAGAGGTAGTCCTCAGGTCAGGGAAGTGCCTTTTGCATATATGGAGTCAATCTGTTCAGTAGTTCCTGAGAAAATTGAGTTAAAAGCACATAAATATCTATAGCCGCGCACCGTGCGCGCACCCTAACGTGCGCGAGCGTAATTCTGATTGGTGGTTAAATATCAGCCAACGTTCGAATCGGTCGAATTCAGTCGAATTTGTTTGTTTTGAGTGCGAGAGTGAAAAAGGAAGGTGGCGAACGGGAAAAGGGGGCAGGGTAGAGAGTTCCTGACCCCCTAGCCTTCGTCAGGGGGTCCCTGAAGGACCCCGAAAGCAGAAAAAAACATTTTAATTTTTTTCAAAAAATCGAGGGGTGCGCGCACGGTGCGCGCACCGTGAAAAACCCTAAAAAAAAAAAAAACGTTTTAATACGTAGTTTATTGTAAAATAAATATATAAAAAAATATAATAATACATACATAACTTAGCATTTAAAAAAACTTACAAATTCACTGAAAAACCATAGGTTTCACACACGTTATAGTTAGGAATTAGCATTTAAAAAACCTTGCAAATTCACTTAAAAAACCATAGGTTTCACACATGTTATAGTTAGGTGGACATTTCACTCGTAAAAAACCAATGAAATTCCCCCGTTATAGTTAGTTCAGATAACTATAACTCGCGCGACCGCCACTCTATCACAAGGATGATGTCATCAGTGATGTCATGAGTGATGCCACTGACCAAGTCATGAGTGATGTAATATGTGACGTCATGAGCAGTGGATTGCGGGCGTGCGAGTTATAGTTATCTGAACTAACTATAACGGGGGAATTTCTTCGGTTTTTTACGAGTGAAATGTCCACCTAACTACAACATGTGTGAAACCTATGGTTTTTTAAGTGAATATATATATATGTATATATATATATATATATATACATATATATATATATATATATAAAAGTACTCAATAGCGTGTGTCATCAATAATTGCATGTTTGCACAAAGCTAGGGCAGCTATATAAGAATTTTTGGTACAATAGCAATACCATAAGTCATATGTACTGTATTTTAAATTTAAGGGAAACAAATCGAAAGTTTTTTTAAGAATAATGTATTTAAACATATATTGCTTTTAAACTTAAAGCTCCCTGTAGTACATTTTGACGAATATGTTGTCTATGTCTATGGTTCTTAACACGTGATGTTCAAATGCACAGGTCACTTTAAAACAAAAAAACGTAACAAAAAGTATTTAAGCAAATCAAGCACTGAACAGCGCGTCATGTGATCAAGATCCCTAGAGGATCAAAACACGTCAGGTGATTGAGAGAGTGTAAGGGAGCGGAACAATAAAAAACATTGCACTTATTTGTGGTCCGTCCTCCATTGGTGTTCAGCGCTGGAAGATGAAACTGCGAATAGAGTTGTACTTATATAAGAATGTATATATACGTGTGTGTGTAGGGATATATATGTATTGACAATTCAATTTGGGTAATAGGAATAGTGTCCGGCGCTAGGTATCTCAGTTACTGGTCCCCACCAGTATAGTATTTTCACATATAAACAACATTGCGCTGAGATTGCACAAGCACCAATGACTTCTTCTTGCTTTGTTTCTTTTAAATTCCTTTTATTCTTTCTTTAGATGTTTCATTCCATACAGCAAATAGCCTTCAATACAGTAAACAGCCAACAAGTGTTTCGAACCCAATCGCTCTTCTTCTGGGCTGTTACAAACATAAAATTATGTACGAATTGTTAATGCCCATAAAAATAAAATTAAACAATTCACGATACATTCGTATTTGCTCCATAGGAATCTACTTTCCTAACATTGACATTCCTATTAAATAATACACTTCATTATAAACAATATACATAAAAGCCTATTTGAGTACAAAAATATAAATGAAAAAACCATTGAATCATAGAGTCAGGTATTATGACACCTTTTTCAGCTGACTGCATGGAAGTTGTTATACAACTGTAACTGGTATAATTTCTCAAGAACTTCATGGCAGTTATCACTATACATTGATTTAACCCAATGTTAAAATGTATCTGTCATACCGCACCTTGTCTCCATTAAGAGCCGATATTGTCCATGAACCTCACTGTGCAGGTGAAATAATCAGTAACAACATTAATGTTTTGAATTCTGAAAACCATTTAAATTCACCAGTTAGTTATAGCAAGTATAAACAACTCATGCCCTACTGTAACTATAACTCGTGCCCCCTCCATGCACAGTTTTCTCATCAATTATTTCACTACAAATGTTACAGTGATAATTTCAATGATGTCATAGAAGATGTCATAATGATGTAACATGTGGGGTAATTAGATGTGTATGGTGAGGGCGCAAGTTATCGCTACCTTAGGGCACAAGTTATAATTACTTGAGATAACTATAACCAGTGAATTTCTTTGGTTTTTAGAGTATAAAACGTTATGTTGTTACTGACCATTTCATCTAACAATAACATTTGTTTTCTTCAATGAATTTTAAGGGTTTTGTACGCGTGAAGTAATATGCACAGTGGTAGGTTGGGTACAGGGCCTGGCCTGTGGCCAACCCCTATACTGTGCAGGGCCTTTGGCCATGCACGGTGGGGGGCTGGCCACAAGGCCTGGCCTGGATTGGGCTCCATTGACACAGTATGAGAACCAGCCCTGGCTCAGGGAGGGGGTTCTCTGCCATGAAAAAATACATCAGGCACTGGGAGATTGGGTCCCAGGGGAGAGGGCCACTTGCCCCCTCCCTCTAACAAATACATTGAGCCATCGGGGATGAGGTCCCCGGGGCCTAAAACAGCCTGGGGATGGGTTGAGTACCCCATCCCCCCAAAGAAATTCATTGAGCTTCTGGGGATGAAGTCCCAGTGTCCAAAAATGACTTGGGGTTGAGGGAGCAATGCATGCCCGCTCAAAAAAAAAAGCTCAGTTTTCTCTGGCCATAGTCCACCCCCAGGGGTTTAAAAAAGAAGCACAGGAGACTGCGTTTCTTTTTAAAAAATATTTTGCCATGGATTTTGGGATCCTCTGCTAATTCCCTGAACAATAACAAAAGGCCTAGGGGGTATCGGTTCACTGCCCTCTTATGACTTTTTTTTGCGTTTCGTTTAGGACTCAGGACCAATTCCTAAGATAGTTGCCACCACTTCCTGGATGAGGAGATGGTAGCGAATCCTATCCTCCGCAGCCTGAAATTTATACTTTTTTTAACCTTAAATTTTCCACAATTATTAAAAGAATTTACACCAAAACACCAAAAACACTCTTTCTGGATCAAGATCTAGCTTTCTGCCAAATGTGGTGTAAACCTGTTAAGCGTATTATGCTGTCCCTACTTTTTATACTTATGCCTACTACCCCTTCTGAGGCATAGGCCATCAAGCAGGACTCTCCAGCCATCTCTGTCTTGGGCTTTTCTTTCAATTCGACTCTAGGTGTAACCCATTTCATTGCAGTCAGCCTCGAGGCCTCGGCACCAGGTATTTCTTGGCCTTCGTCTTTTCCCTTGAGGGCTCCAGTTCAGGGCTTGCCTGGTGGTGTTTGATGTGGGCTTGCGGAGGGTGTGACCTAACCAGCGCCAGTGTATTTTCACAATTTTTTCATGAGCAGCAAGCTGGGAAGTCTGCTGCCATAGGTTATTGCTGCTGATGGTGGTTGACCAGCGGATTTTGGGGCCTTTCCTCAGACAGAAGTTGATGAAGCTCTGAACTTTGTTGGTGATGGCCAGTATTGTCCTCCAAGTTTTTGCTCCATACAGAAGGACAGATTTTATGTTGGTGTTAAAAAGCCTGATCCTAGTTTGCAGTGTTAGGTCCTTGGAGCTCCAGATTGTCTTTATCTGAATGAAGGTAGCCCCTGCTTTGCTGATTCCTGCCTTGATGTTGTCATCTGTGTTGGCCTGCTTGTCTATGACGCTGCCCAGGTAGGTGAATGCCTCAACCTTTTCCAGTGCATCACCTACAAGAGTGACTGCACTTGGGCTAGCCATGTTAGCCTTCAGGATTTTGTTTTTTCCCCTTTGGATGTTGAGGCCAAGTTGTGCAAATGTGGCTGCCACTTTGTTGGTCTTGTCTTGTATGGGTATGGGAGAGTAGGGCCATGTGTTATGCACAGACCAGGTCGTCACGCTGTGTCCAAGGTGTCCACTAGATCCCATTTCTTCTTCTTGCTGAGGACTTCTTCATGATCCAATCTATGGCAAGCAAAAAGAGAATAGGTGAGAGCAAACAACCCTGGGGTACTTCGGTCCTCACTTGGAATGCTTCAGTGAGCGTGGGCTGTGGTGGTACATACATTTCCTATGGAAAAATGAATGGTAAAAACGTATTTTGGGACTCCCCCTTTTTGTTGGTCTCTGCTTGACGGATCACCCCAAAACTTTCCATGCTCAAACTTGTCAAAAAGTAGCACTTTTTTTGGAAAGTTTTGTGGCGTTCGTCAAGTGTTTCCTAACTATAACTACCAAGGGACGACTATACATATTGTTCCCCAGTTTTAGCTGGACAGCAGCTCCTTATATTGAACACTCTACAACACCAACAACACTCTAAAAGGGCTTCCCTCAAATGTCTGTTTTTGTAGCAGAGTTTTTAGGCATAGATTTAGCTTAGTGCCATCCACAGCAAGCTAGAAAGTGGCAAAGTCCTTTAGAATCTTTCCTGCAAAATCTTTAAGCATAGAAATTACCAAGTGCCATTCATTCCGAGCAGAAAAATGACCAAAGGCTTTTTCCACTTAGTCATCATAAATTATCTCTTATATATTTCTCCATTTTTTAATTATACATGATGTTTATTTAGGTGTATAATGCGCATTTAATAATGTAATTATTAATTACAACATGATCATTAGGTGTATTTGGTTATATTCATATGTTTTGTATGGATTTACTTTTCATTTCTGGTGAGTATTTTTAAATAATGGACAATGCTTCATAGTAATTGATATCTTGACTTCTCAATCATTGCTTTTGAACAATAAGTAAGGTTTCCAGTGGTGGCTGTCACAAATTAAAAGTGGTGGAGTGGGTGGAGGAGGCACGAGGGAGCACCAGAGGGGAGCGCCGGGTTTAATAATAATAAAAAGTAAGATTTACCTAGAGCTGCCAGATGCCTCGTGCCTCAGTGTTTCTCTTCTTCCTGGTCCTAACAGACACAAACTGGTACAGCATCAGAGACTCCCTGTGAAATCCCTCTCTGATCCTATGCTATTACCAAACATGAGAACTGCCCAGGGATTGGCCTGAGTGGGGAAACAGCCTTTACAACACAACTGTTACAACGCAGACATTCACCCCGCATGCCATTGCAATGAAAAAGGTGTGTAGCAGTGGGTAGAAGGTGTTTGATTCTCACGAGAAATGCGCATGCGCGGGCGTCCGCGCATGCGCATTTGCATGAAAACGTTACCGTCCAGCAAGAAGAGGGAGCCCCGGGACGCCGCACTGAAGGTAAGGTAGTTTATTTACCTTTAACCTTCTTTAAATTATTTTAAAATGAGGGCGGGCGGGAGGCGGGTGGCCGGCAGCTCTGCTTCGCTGCGGCGTGTGCGTAGCGCTGCCTGTTACGCCTACTTCGTAAACGGCGAAGCAGATGATCAACAAGAAATAATTAAAATGTTTTATAGGGGCACTGCCATGATATCTCCGGGAAGTAGAGTTTGTCCTCAGACTCAGTTGGTTTACCCAGAAGTAGATAAGCTAACACACATTCTGAGCATTCATTCTTCTCCTGTGCTGTTTCAGGAACTGTGTAATTTTGGTATAGTCATAGTCAATCTCTCCACATAATGAGGCGAGAGACTGGTCCTTCTCACTGCAACAACTGCACTAGCTCCACTGAACACACGCTCAGCAGACACACTGGCTACAGGGTGAGCCATATACTTTATTGCCAGCCTGCTCAGCTGTAGCCATTGGTGCATCTTCCCCTATAAATCCATCAATGGATTTCTAACCACATAGACATTTTCTGGATCATCCAGATACCCCTCGAAGATGCTGCGCATGCACATTGGTGCTACCACGTGCTCACAACCTGTTTTCCTATAACCTCTGCACTGGACTTGAGCCCTGCTGATTAGAACCAACATAATTTAGAGGTTGGGTTCGGTCCTTCTGTTGCTGCCAGTGTTCTGGTTGATGGTGTTGTTGTTGGCTGCTGTGACACATGACTGCCCTCTCTGGAAGTGGAAGGTGACACCCCAGAACTGTGGGGTGGGACTCAAAGTTCTAGTCATTCATCTTCCAAGTCTCCTGCTTGCCCTACAAATCATCTCTTGTATTTTAAAACATTATCATTAGAAAAAGGAATGATAAGTGGCAGAATTATTTGGTACCGTAGATCAAAGTAGTGTGGCAAAGATGTAGGGTTGGGTGAAAAATTCCTTGTTTTGCCCATTCCACTCTCCGTGTATTGATGAAGCTGCCACTTGAGTAGAATGTCTACTCTGGCGTGATGTGTAGTGCCATTCGGGCTGACTTTACAGTACGTGACAAACCCCTGGTGCTACAAATCAGTGCGAGCAGGGTGACTTAGCGGACTCCACCCAGGCCTACACATATGTGCCCTATGGATGCGATGATGTCATTTTCCAGCTTTGTATTACAAGCGAAGCTAAGGATTAAGCTCTCAACTAAGGCATGCATTTCTGTATTTTCATTCACACCTGTGGGATAAAACTTTCAGACACGTTCTTTAACTAGTCCTGTAGGAGATGCGACAATGGGATAGCTTGCCCCCATGTACTGAACTCCTTGCTAACTTCCCATGTGAAGACCCCCAAAAGGGAGTAGCATCTGCCCCACCGAGAGGTGGGCGGGGCCTCCATCTTGGAGGGAACAGTGGTCAGCGGACTAGGCTTTCCCTGACTTGCATTTAAATTCAAAGGCTTGCGCGAGCGCACAGCACTAGATCTCCTGAGGCCTGAGCCGGGAGAAGCTCGAAGAACGCTGGTATTTACACATTGTTTCATTTGCACAACTCCACGTTTTATTGCTGAAACTGTATTTTATATATTTTAAATATTACTGAACATCGCTAAAATCACTCGCAACTACCTCTTAGTCCTTAGGGGAGGAAACAGGGGTTTGACTTGGTACCGAGAGGTGGGCGGGCCGCCATCTTGGAGGGAACGGTGGTCAGCGGACTAGGCTTTCCCTGATTTGCATTTAAATTCACAGGCTGGAGCGAGCACACAGTGGACACGCGCAGCAGGCGCGCCGCTGGTGAGCCAAAGGCACGCCTAAGGCATGCCCATCTGCGCCTGTCCGCGCTCAGCCCGCGCTCAGCGCCAGGACCCCTGGAAGCCACAGCTCAGACTTGGTACCATTTATTAGCTATGATAGATCTACCCTGTTAGAGCTAAAGGGAGCAGGTAGCGATAGGGACTGTATCTGCTTACTGATGGATACTGTATCAGTGATCTTCCCAGACACCTGCCCTGGATGTAAAAACAGTCTACCCAGGATCCTAGATCTGCCCATACACACAAGTCAAGACAAGGGGACAGGGGCAGCTGGCAGGGAGACTAAAATCTTTAAATGCATTCTGCTGAATGTGAGGTCATTAGTTAAACATAGCTTAGAGTGTGCTAGGCTTATTGAGGAGATGGAAGTTAAATTGGCTTTTATTACAGAGGTCTGGACAGATGCCTCTTCTGGACCAGACATAGTAAAGGCCACTCCTCCAGGGTTTTTATGTTACACATTAGATAGACCGATGAGGAAAGGCGGAGGCCTAGCAGTGATCTATCATGGATCGATTAAGGCAGCTTTTCAATCTATTCCAATAGATACTCGTGAAGCCTTGTTTTATAATCTTAGTCTTTCCCATCACCACCTTTTCAAGGGATGTTTACTGTATACGCCGCCTGGAATGAGAAATTCCTTTTTAGCATCCCTCGGAAACTTACTGGAAAAGGGTGTTTCCTCAAAGGCCTATACAATTATGGGAGATTTTAACTTTCATTTAGAAGCACAGGACGAAATAGATAAGGAGAGTTTAAATTATCTGATGCTAAGCGCTGACTTGAAGCAGAGGGTAGTTGGTCCAACGCATGTGGCAGGACATACCTTGGATGGGATCTTTTCTAATCACCCGAGCCTTCAATTCGCAGGCCTTTTACCCCTGGTGTGGTCCGACCATGCCGCCGTTCAATTTGAGATAACACTGACTGAGCAAAGTACGAGGAGCTCAGGCCCTAAGGAACAAGAGCCTGGAATAAAATCGAGAGAATTACTCTGCAGGAACTGCTCACCTCCACAATGGCCCAACTGCCAATGGAAGTGGAAGAGGCGAGCCAGGTATACACGGAATGACTGAAGCAAGCCTGTGACATAATAGCTCCCATTAAAACCCTCCGTCCTAAAAGGACACATCCCCCCGCTCCATGGTTTACAGAGGAGGTAAGAAACCAAAAACTCATCTGTAAACAGTTTGAGCGGTGGTGGAGAAAAAGCTACAGGGAATCTGAGAAAAAGTCTTACAAACTCGATCTGCACAACTATAAACAACTTATTTTTGTAGCCAAGCAAAAATTCTATGCAACACGCATTGAAGGAACAAATAACTCAGTCAAAGAATTGTTTAAAACGGTGGCCACTCTGGCCGCACCTAGGCCAGCTACAGTTCAACCTAGCCAGAATTTATGTGAAGAAATTGCTAACTTTTTTATGTCCAAGGTGGAATTGATTTTCTCAGCCTTCAGTGGGGCAAGTATAAATAGGACGAGTATGGCCAGGGAGGAATCTAAGATAGGGAGGGCCTCACCCCTCACGTTTGAGAAATTCTTGTCAGTGTCCCTTGGGGAGACACAAAATATCCTTATGGATGTAAACACAGGATCACCATATGACTCTTGTCCAGTTGCAGTGATCAAACTGGCCGCAGGACCAATCGTAGGTTCTTTGACATCCATATTTAACATGATGTTCTTAACAGGGCACTTTCCCATGCAATGGAAATTGGCATCCATTTTGCCCCTTCTACAAAAGCCCAGCTTGGACCCCAAAGACTCGAACAATTTTCACCCTATTTTCAGACTCCTATTACCAGAAAAACTGATCGAAAAAATAATGAATAGACAACTAAGCTTCTTCCTAGCAGAGACACAAGTGCTGGATCCCTCTCAATATGGTTTTAGAGAGGGTTACAGCACCGAGTCCGTACTTATTAAAGCTACGGAGGAGATCAGGGAAGCTGTTGATCAGGGAGGTAGGGCGGCACTGATCCTGTTGGATCTGTCCACCGCCTTTGATACGGTGCACCATGTAATTTTAATGGATCGTTAAAATCATGTGGCATCTGGGGGAAAGCTTGGGATCTATTAAGATCCTTCCTTACGGAGAGAAGACAAATTGTGGCACTAGGAGTCTATCAGTCCGAACCTTATACACTGCCCCGTGGGGTCCCTCAGGGATCCTCGCTTAGTCCAACCCTTTTTAATGTCTATGTCAGCGCTTTGGATCCCGTTATAAGCGCATTTGGATTTGGCCTCACTTCCTATGCGGACGATACACAAATCGTGGTATCTCTGATACCAGGCAAAGAGGCAGGCATTGAAGGACGCTTTCAGGACTGTATGCTATCAGTGGGCAGCTGGATGGCAGAGAATAGCTTTAAGCTTAACTCGGTTAAAACTTCGGCAACAACCCCAACTTCTGGACACCCCATTGGTGGCCGGACACGATGGGTACTCTTCCCGTTCCCATGAAAAAGGGTAAAAACCTGGGTGTAATACTGGATGAGAGACTTACTTTCGAGCCCCAAGTAAATGCGGTGGCATCAAAAACTATGTTTGTTATGAGAATGCTATGGAAAATATTGCCATTTTTGCCCCTGGACAGCAGGCAAACGGTGGTTATGGCCCTTGTCATGGCAAAACTGGACTATTGCAATGGACTTTATCTAAACATCCGGCAAATATCCCTGAACAAACTGCAGTTGTTGCAGAATGCAGCAGCTAGACTGCTTACAGGAACATCGAGATTTTCCTCGGTATCCAAAGACATTAAGAATTTGCACTGGCTCCCAGATAGGAGTTGAATACGCTTCAAGGCTCTATGCCTGGTTTTTAAAGTACTCCAAGGTACAGGGCCGAAATACCTAAAGCGTTGACTCCAATAGTATACTGCTGAAAGAACACTGCGATTAAAAGGAGCCAAGTTGGTCGTAGTGCCGCGCATAAAAAAAGCTCGATGTGGTGGTAGACGTTTCATTCATTGTGCGGCAAAAGCCTGGAATGATCTGCCATTCCACTAAAGAAACACTATGGATCTCCTGTCCTTCTGAAAGGGGCTAAAAACATGGCTCTTCTCACAATGATCTGGTCCCTACAATTCTTTGTTTCTCCGTCCGCGGCCTCAGTGGATCTAGATAGTGCCAGAACACCTCCGGGTAATCAATGCGCTCTATAAATGTCATTATCATTATCATCAAGCATTTGACTAGGCCCCATTTGTCCACATCCATGGTCATAGCTTTCCCAATTGCATAACCTCCTCTTAGAATGACATAGTCATTGATCTGTTTGTACTGCTCAAATGAGCATTGCAACATGTAATAGGTCGAGTTCCAATGTGTTTGCACCTCCTTTATCAGGGCTTTAACTGGTGATCTAGCATTACGTGGAATAATCCGAAACTGCTTCCGGGCTTTAAAAGAATGGCTGAAATGAATGCATTTTCTTCTGCAGGTGGTCAGTATGTTTCTGACTATATCTTCTATTTTGAGGCATTCTTGCACCACCAGGTTGATGCAATGGGCCAAACACTGGACTCTGAAATGCTGCATAGCACCGAACACTTTTAAAACTTTCTTCAGAGCCAAGACCTGCAGATATCTTTTGCTTTACCCCTGCAAAAGAGATATAGTGTGCAGTCAGGCACCTGTGATCAGTCGCCTCACATATTCTAAGAATCTGACTCCTTCCACAAAAGAAAAAGATGGGAGGTCCGGCGCAAATATTTTTGCCAGCTTTCCATTGTGCAAATGTGTGGTTGGGTGCTTCCACTCGTATAACCCCTCCTGCCTAAATAAGCCCAGAATAGTAGCCTGTATTTTCTTATTTTCTGGGCCACTGACACAGCCATCTTTCAAGAAGTAGATGGTGGTGGCAGACTCAAAGTGCTTCATGGTGGGGCAGTCACTGTGTGCCGTGGTGACTTCATCTCACTGAGAGTCTTCTTGTGCCATTTTGAAGTCACTGAGGTGGGTGATTCTGCTGTTGCACTGCTGGGGACAGGGCTGCTTTGCGTGAAGATGTCACCCTCTTCTTCCTCATCATCACCTTTTACTGTGAGTGGATTTGCAGCTGATGTTCCCCACCTCTCCTCACCACCACCACCACGTTCAGAAATGGTTTAAGGTACTCCTCCCACTTGATTGTGTGGTGTCTTTTCATACGGGTCGTTTGGCTTCCAATACCATAAATTGTACCAGGCTTACCTCGATGAAACACTCGTGCTGCAAATGCTGCAATGTGCTTCCTCTTTTTGCTAACCGTAAAAAAAGTCCCAAACTGGGGAGGAGTACTTTTTTACTGTGCCAATGCCTGAAGAAGAACAGGAGGTAGATGTGCATGTTGTCGATTGCGTCTCTGATTCTCCAGAGGTAGGGGTTGGTACAGGTCTCAGCTTGGGCTTTGCAAATATGGGAGCTGGTAGCAGTGCTACCTGTGCCACATCCCTTGGAGCAGGTTGAATAGCAATGTCAGATTACTCTGTGTCACCTTCCACCATAACTGCCTCTTTGTCATCATCCTCCTCATCATCCACTTCCATAAGTCTAAGTCTTTCAGGATCTTTTATTTTCTCTTGCCTCTCCTGTTGCCTCCTGGACTTTGCCGGGGTCCACTCCATGTTTCCTATCATCATCATTGTCATCAGAAGTGGTGCTTGGAGAAGGTGGCAAAATAGTACCCTTCCTTTTCCTTGCTGGCGATCTGGGAGCCAATGATTCTAAAAGAGGAGGTTCTTGCTCGGAAGGAAGCTCAACCTCCTTTCCTGCTCCAACATTAGGCATATGTACCATTGCTGGCTGCAGCTGCTGTCCACTTTGCTCTGTTTCCTGAAACGATTGTCTACTACTTTGCAAAAGGAACAAATCCAATACATCACTACTCATCGGCGTTGACATGACGTGACAGTGGCTTCCTCGCTGACGGACAAGGTCCTGGGTTTAGGTTGGGGTGGGGCTGTTGATGCAGGAGTGCTGCTCTCAGTTTGCTCCCTGGAGGCTGGTGCGGCAGGCACAAGTTTGCCTAAAAAGGTCTGGTCAGCACACCAGTGGTGAAAATCTGCTTCTTCTTATACCCACTGGCCATATTACTGGCAGCACCATTTATGGGGGCAATCTTGAAGCTGTTAGTTAGTTGGCAGTGGCACTTAGCTTCACAAGCTAAAGAGTTGTCCATGTAGTGTAGTCAGTCAGGTGCCACATCGTGCACAGGACATCTGTCTGGCAGTAATGTGGGTGATGCCTCTTCTCTTGTGTACATAAAAGCAAACAAGCATGAAGAAAATCAATGACATGTGGCATTGTTGCAGTTAAATTAGTAGTACAAACAAACAATATCATTTAGTGTGGTTACTTAAGTTATTATAAATAATTAACAATACAGTGTATCCATTCGTAAAAGCACACCAACATATACTTTCATGGTACACTCAGGAAGGATAGGAAAGAGCAACAACAACAACATACGGATGTAACTGTTTGCCTTTTTGCATCAAGTAGGGAATGATGTGGCACTCAGGGAGGTGCAGGTAACAATGCAATAAAACTTAGAGAATAAATGCTGTTGTGCACTGATAGCAGACAAGAATTTGGTTTTGGATGTTAGGAAAATGGGAAAAAGAAAAAAAAAGGAAAAAAAATCAAACATAAAAAATAAATCAAATTAAAACAATTTTTAAAAATCAAATCAAAAATAAAAACATTAAAATTAAAAAACATTATTTAAAAAACTAAAATAAAAAATGTAAATAAAAAAATTATAAATATTTGAAATTATCCTTAAGCACATAATTTATTAAACTGATATCTCAACCATCCATGCAAGCCTATGGCAAAGGCACATTGGCAGGATGCACAAAATGGCTGCCACCCAGTACCACATGATCAACAACACTAAGCAAGAAGGCATAGAGAACAAAGAAGATATGCAGGCCTATGACAAAAGCACACTGGCTGGTTACACAAAATGGCCACGACCACATGGTCAAAGAGCGATCAAGGAGGCATGGCTACAACAAAGAAGACATGCAGGCCTATGCAAAAGCACACTAGCTGCCTATACTAAATGGCCACCAGCCACATGATCACTACAACAAGCAAGAAGGCATGGGGGACAAAGAAAACATGGAGGCCCATGGCAAAAGCACACTGGCTGGCTACACAAAATGGCCACCGACCACATGGTCAAACAGCAAGCAAGGAAGAATGGCCACAATAAAGTAGACATGCAGGCCAATAGCAAAAGCACACTGGCTGACTACGCAAAATGGCCACGAGCCACATGGTCCCAACAAGCAAATAGGCATGGGGAACAAAGAAGACATGCAGGCCTATGGCAAAATCACACTGGCTGGCTACACAAAATGGCCGCCAGTAACATGGTCACAACAAGCAAGAAGGCATGGGGAACACAAAAGACATGCAAGCCTATGGCAAAAGCACACTGGCTGCCTACACATAATAGCCACCAGCCACATGGTCTCAACAACAAGCAAGAAGGCTTGGGGAACAAAGAAGACATGTGAGCCTATGGCAAAAGCACACTGGCTGCCTACACAAAATGGCCACCAACCACATGGTCAAACAGCAAGCAAGGAGGCATTTCCACAAACAAAGAGCACATGTAGGACTATGGGCACTGACTATTCAAAATAGCCCCTGGCTACATGGCATGGAGAACAAAGACAAATGGTAGCCTATGGCAAACACACTCACACACAGGCCAGACAAAGGAGGCACAAATTGGTAACACAGAAAAAAGAGCATTAGTTCAGCAATGTCATAAATGGAAATTTACTGGGCTAAGAAATGTTACAACACACGTACTCCAAAGGCATCAAATCTAATTACTCCACATATATACTGTTTGCAGAAAAAAAACTTGAAATACCCCCAAATTTTGTAATTTAATCATCCAATGCCATTCATGGCCTAAATTATGTTTTAATTCAACAGACACCAGAGAAACAGTTGTTTTATCCACCCATGACTAGTACTGGGCTGGGAGGCCCATTTGGTGAATAAGCCACATAGTGAATTAAATGAATATTGCAAAATTATTAAAAACATGGAGAAAATGTACTAAAGTGTGCAACATGTTTCCTTTATAAAAGAAAAATGACTGCCAAAAAAAACTACGCCCCTACTGAAACTGCAGACGACCCACCACAATATATTTCAAAAGCCTAATAAAAGTACAAATACATCCTGGAGCATGCCCCCAATTGAACAAACAACTCACTTATACATCAGTTTTGCAACTTACTTGTGAAATCCCAAATACAAAGTCCTTAAATCCAATGGTATATAAGCAGCAGATAAAAAGAGTGATCCTTCAAACTCCATATCTCAATGAAAAGTGACCTGGAGATTGGCAAAGCACTGGGAGGGGCCTGCTGAACAGGAAGTTGAAGTCTCTGGGGCACTTTCTTCCTGTGAGAAAAACTAGTAAATAAAATAAGGCGTCTCACACTAAAAAAAAACTCGAATGGCCAGTTGGAGAAAAAAATCCACCGGAAAAGCCTCTTAGCTGTATCTCAAGCACAAAAGCTTTAAGAGCACTCCATTTGTGATCGCAATCGGCACTACATTGCCGCTTTTGTAGCTAGAAGCCGTGGGAGTGAGTGCAAAGTATTGCTAGTGGTGCAAGAAATCTCGAGCGTGCTCGCAAGGGGCCCGAGTATCTTGGTGCTCACGAGTGCCAAAACAGAACTTGAGCACGCGGATGGAGAACAAAACTCGCTTGGTGGCCGAAAGGCGGAATTCAGGAACTCTGTGTTCCTCCGTCAAGCGCAGGGTGCTCAAATTCCGCAAACACCGCAAGCGGAGAGGAGTTTTAGGCCCAAGCCGTGTTCCACTGACTATCGCTGTGAAATCTCAAAGGACTGATTGTTAACTACAATACATCTCACTCAAGTAGTGCTCAGTGCATTGTAGGGCTTTTGCAGTTCACTGGGTCTCAGGTTCGCATATTGGCTACGTCCTTAGTGCCAGAGGATCTAGAAATCTCATTTCTAGGCCTTGTTCAGGAAATAAATCCAGAAAACACTTCATATTTTCAAATGTTTAATGTCACACATTAGAAGAGATTCATTTGTAGATGTTTGCATAAAGGCTGGGCCTGAAAAGGTGAGTTTCTCAGGCATTCTGATTAATGTTCGAAGGTTTAGCCAAATATATTACCTACTGGCGGTCGCCAGATGTACTACAATTTAGCGAGTTGCAAAGCCATTGCAAATCATTTTGTGAATTCAAAAACGGCTGTACGCGATGTACGACAAGCATTCGCAGAACAAAAATAGCGATGCAACTATTTTGCGGCTCTCTAAATATTTTACCCGGATTTTGCAAGTCAAAATTAGGGAATCCCTAATTGGGAGTCACAAACTGCACGTACAACAAAGTCTCAAATTGTGATTAGTCAAAAAAAGGACCTGCTTGCACATGCAATTTACAACCAATTTAAAACAGGTGGTAACAGAGCACAAGCTCCAGAATGCATCTGGGACTTCCACAATGGCTGCCATGTACATGATAGCGAGGAGGATGCGCATACTAGCTGCTAAGCAGAGGAGGTGGAGACAGGAGAGTTATTTCGAGTCAGTCTGACCATGTTTGAGAAGACAGAGGAAGAGATATATGAACAATACAGGCTGAGTAGCAATGTGATCTTGGAGCTAATAGCCACCTTAAAGTCACACCTTGAAAGCAGTACGCAATGAAGCAATGCAATCCCCACCCATGTCCAGGTGTTGTGCTCCCTCTACCTATTAGCCGCTGGCACTTACCAGGATGTGACAGCAGTGACCAGAGGGGTGTCACGGAGTGCACTTCAGCATTTTTTATCGATTTCCTAGATGCCATGCTTCTCTATATACACCAACACATCCACCTGCCCTGGAATGACGTGAAAATTTAAACTGTGAAAATGCAATTTTACCAGATAGCCAGATTCCCACAGGTCATCGAGTGCATAGACGGGACCCATGTACCCATATGTCCTCCATCCCATCTGGAAAGTATATTCAGGAACCATAAGAACACTCATTCCCTGAACATCCAAGTAGTCTACAATGCACACAATATCATCAAAAATATTGTGGCAAAATATTCTGGGAGCACCCATAACTCCTACATGTTCAGGGACAGTGGCATATACCAGCAACTAGTAAGAGGGGATTTTGATGAAGGTTACCTACTAGGTACTGAAATGTAATGTCAACATTTAAATGTATTTTCATAATAATCACTCCCTGTATGTTGTCTAACCCTTATACTTGCTTTACCAGGTGACAATGTGTATGCCCTGAGGCCATGGATCCTCACACCCTACCTGTCTCCCAACAGCCCACATGAAAAGTGGTACAACTCAGCACATAGGTGCACCATGTCTATTGTCGAGCGCACATTTTGCATCCTGAAATGGTGCTTCAGGCGCCTGCACAAGAGTGGGGGAGCCATGCAGTATGCACCCAAGACTGCGTACAAGATTGTGGCAACCAGAGCCTACTCCTGCAGAAGAGGCTTACCCATTTAGGTGACCAGATCAGACTCAGAGAATGATGACACGGTCCCACCTGCCCAGCAGCCAAACAAGGAAAGCAGAGCAGCCAAGGGTGGAAAGCGCAGGGACCACATAGACAGACATTACTTTGCACCGTAAACCATCTCTAATAATACAAAATTCACACAAAATGACTCAACACATAATTGCATGCTCAAAATATGCTTCCTTTAATGTCAGGGTTCACAAACACATTGATGGAAAACCGGTCCATCGGACAAAAGATATGTCCTTTGGTTGCACATGTTGTGCAGTTACATCGCTGCAAACAGGAAATAAACAGCACAAAGCACAATGCCACTCTGTCACTGTGCATTCATTTTTTTATGGATGTCCTGTTTTGGAGCTGGTGCCACATATAGTTGCAAGTGGACAGCTTCTATTCCTGCGCAGCACACAGGCATCTGATGTTGAAAGACTACTGAGGTTTGATACCCCACTGTCCGGTGCTAATATCATTTTGGGCTGTTTGATTTGCCTCCACGGCTGCTGTAATCTATGTCAGGTCCAGTGACACATCATCACTGTATTACCCCATCTCAACCTGTAGGGCCATGGTGCGCTTGGAAAGCATTGTATTTGCCTGCGCAAGCCTCCCTATGGCCCTTGTCATGGCTTCCAACCTGAAGCCTCTGCTTCTCTCCCTGAGCCTTTTCAGGCTCCTGTTCTCAGCCAGCTCAGTGCATAGTTGGCCAATGGTACCTGTAAGGGCATCCATTTTAGAGTCCATGTGGGCTTGGTTTTCAGCCAACTGCTGGGTCAAGGTGTTTAATCCCTGGGTGAGTTTTTGCTTACTCAACTGTATCTGGCGCTGCGCTGTGGCATTTAGGCGCGCTACCATATTTTTAAATCACCCGTTTTTGTTCGTAAGTTAATTTGATTCAAAACTGTTTCCCCTGTTTTTAAAATACCTGGCCACTTACTTGCATTTAAATTGTGTTCCCCACCGCGGCTTCTGCGGGTCCCTCCCAGCGCGTCTCCCGTTTTCGGGGAACTTCGTCGCCATCTTGGGTGTAGGTAGGGGTCGCAGTCAGGACACCAGCACAAGTTGCGCTCTAGCAGTCAGGTTGACTGGCTAGAGCCCTATTTAGGCCGGACATGCAGGCGCGCAGCGTGTGCGCGCGGCGTGTGTGCCGCAGTGACGCCGGAGACACGCCAGAGTCCAGCCCGTCTGCGCCCGTCCGCGCTGAGGACGGGCTGGAACGCTGGGTGGCGGGATATGCTGATGGTGAACATACAGGGCGTAGGTATTCATGGCAAGATCTAATGGCTTTGAAGCCGCCTAAGTTGCCCTGTCATTATAGGAATGACCCGGAATCGTTGCAGACCTCTTCGGGTTGTCATTGCTTCCGGTCTTCCACTAGGCCGCTGGCTCCTGTTGATGCTGCCTCACTGCTAGGCCTGAGCAATAATCCAAAAACTAGGAGGGATAGGGGGTTTCTTATAAATGCGAGATCTCTGATTAAGAATAATCTCGCCTTTAAAGATTTTGTTCTGGCTAGAAAACCCGCCTGGGTTTTCATTACGGAAACCTGGGCCAAGGACTCCTCTGGACCTGATCTGGTAGAGGCGGTACCTGAAGGCTACACGCTGGTTAGAATGGACAGAGTGGGGCGTAGGGGGGGAGGGCTGGGCATCCTTCATAGAGACTGTTTCTCCTGTCATGTCACCCCACTGTCTGAACTGAAAGACTCCTTTCAGGCACTTCAGTTTTCCATCAATGGATCTTATGCTGTACCTTTTACAGGTCTCCTCATTTATAGACCACCGGGGACCAGAACAGATTTTGGCAATCATATGTTTAACATCTTAGAGGCACATTTTGGCCGTGAGCATTTTACTGTTCTGGGGGACCTAAATTTCCATTTAGAAAATATGGAATCAACTGACACACTTGCTTTACTGGATATTTTCGCTGGCTGTGGGTTGACACAGCTAGTTAAGGGTCCCTCCCATCAGGCGGGCCATACGTTAGATGGGGTTTTTTCCAATGACAGTCGGCTGACCACTGAGGCACCTATTCCTCTATCTTGGTCCGACCACTCAGCGATCCCCATAGAACTCGTGTTCGCTACTGCTAGCTGTAAGGGCTTTGAGTCAAGTAAAATGGAACTGAGACGCAACCTCAAAAACATTACCAATAGCGTGCTCGCCCCCTTTCTATCCAACCTGGTGATTTCTCCCGAGGAGGACGTCAGATCTGCAGTAACGAGGATGGACAGTGTCATTAAGACAGCGGTTGATGAATTGGCTCCAGCCTCACTACGTTATTCTGCGAGAAAAAGTCCTTCGGCCCCCTGGTTCACGGAACCACTAAGACTTCTTAGGCAGGGTTTACGGAGACAGGAACGTCTTTGGAGGACTAGCTGGGATTGGCGAGAGAGGGATAGACATAAAACTCTTCTAAGGAGCTATAAGAAGGAGGTGATAAGAACCAAACAGGAGTATTTTGCCACTGTTACCTCCTCTCTTTCCTCGCCGAAAGAGTTATTTAAGATCGTAGATACACTCACATCATTGAGGGTGCCGGATCCTGTTGTTAGCTCACAGCAGCTCTGCAATGATGTCGCCCAATTTTTCCAATCTAAAATTGTGGATATATACTCGGCTTTGGAGTCTCAGAGGTCAGTACTATCTACCCCTATCTGTCCATCAGTCTCATCGCCAAACTTATTGGAGGGGGTTCCCCAAGGGCGTTTGTCCAGCTTTCCGCCCCTCTCCCTCCAGGAAATCGAAGTCCTCCTGAATAAGACTAGGTCAGGGTCCCCTTTGGACCCTTGTCCGTTGAAACTCCTTAAACAATGCAAGGAGACTCTCTTACCTCCATTGCTAGCTATCATGAATAGGGCAATGGAGGAGGGGTTTTTTCCTTTACAATGGAAAAGAGCGGTGGTTAAACCACTGTTAAAAAAACCCACATTAGATCCGGGGGTTCTTAAAAACTTTCGCCCCATTTCACTGCTCCCAGCCCCGGCAAAGATGCTGGAAATCCATCTTAACCAGCATCTGGCACTCTTTCTGGAAACCTCTGGCCTTCTGGATCATTCGCAGCATGGTTTTCGGAGAGAGCATAGTACGGAGTCGGCCCTTACTATCGTGCTCGACAACATCCGCACTAAGGCAGATAAGGGCCAGACCACTCTCCTTATCCTGTTAGATCTTACCGCTGCGTTTGATACCCTGTCTCCCTCAGTATTAACATCTAGGCTGAGGGAGATAGGGGTGGAGGGGCCCGCACTTAGTTTGCTGGCCTCCTTTCTCGGTCAAAGGGAACAGAGAGTTAAGCTGGGTGAGTTTCTATCTCCATCCCTTCCTGTGCACTGTGGGGTCCCTCAGGGTTCGGCATTAAGCCCGACCCTTTTTAACATCTATGTGACCCCTCTTGCCAGGCTTATTAGATCTTTTGGGATGGAGGTAGTCTCCTATGCCGATGATACGCAGATACTCATGTCCCTCGCCCAACCGGTCTCCTCCGCTGCGTCCAATTTTAGATCTTGTATGGAGGCAGTTGCTCAATGGATGGTCTGCAATTCATTGAAGCTTAACGGCGAAAAGACTGAAATTCTGATTTTCGGAGGAAAGCAGGATATATGGTCGGCGGAATGGTGGCCTTCCTCACTGGGTGTGTGTCCGACCCCCACGACCTTGGCCAGGAACTTGGGAGTCATGATTGACCCTTTGTTGGGAATGGACCAACAAGTAAAGAGGACTATCTCCACCTGCTGGGGTCTACTTAACATCCTGCGGAAGATTAAACACTACTTGTCCCCTCATGCCAGAAAGCAAGTTGTAGTCGCACTAATAGGCTCAAGACTCGATTATTGTAATGTCCTATATCTAGGCATCAATAAGGGCCTGTTGATGCGACTCCAAATGGTGCAGAATGCCGCCGCCAAGTTCGTTTTGGACTTACCTAGGCGGGCCTCTGCCTCGGCGGCAAGAAAGACACTGCACTGGCTTCCAATTGAGGCCAGAATTTCTTTTAAGGCCCTGTGCTTGATCTACGGGGCCTTGGCCACTACCAGATCTGGCGGGCTAAGGGACCTCTTGGTCCGCTATGCCCCCCACCAGATGTCTGCGTTCCGCAAACAAGCTCTTGTTAGCAGTTCCCCGTGCTCGTAGAGCTAGGTGGGGTGGGAGAGCATTTTCAATCTTGGCTCCTAAATTGTGGAACACTCTGCCGGCTGAGATAAAATCCCTTCCCTCAAAGCAACTCTTTAGGAGAGCCCTAAAGACATGGCTATTTGCCAAAGCCTATCCCCAGCCCTAGATTTGCCTTGTTATGATTTCCGTTTGCTAGGCGCCTTGATGCCTTCGGGCTGAGTTGCGCGTTTATAAATTTCATTTCATTCATTCATTCATTATCTGTTTCTGCTAAACCTGCAGCATTGCATCCTCCAGCCCATCACACACTGGCTGGTCATTGGATGCCGCCTGGGACCAAGATGCCTATCATGCCTGCTGGTGCCTACATGCCTATTGAGTGGGGTGCAGCTGCCGGACCCTGGTGACTGGATTGTGTCTAGGAGTGGGTGGCCGTTGGGCCTCCTAAACCTCTACTGCGGCTGCTTATGGGGAGCTGGACGCAGCGCTGACCTGGCAATGTGATGTACTTTGGAAACTCACAGGCACCTCACTCTGTCCTTCCTCCAGCTGGCCTTGGTCTTCTCACTCATCTGCAGCCCATTCGCATATCTATGTGGCAAATGGGGAGACGAATAAAGGTTATGTGTGAAACACTGTCTCATTGGTCATACAACATTTTTCAGCTGATGTCTAACAGTTACTGCATTGTCTATGTATATGACTACATTTCCCATAATGCACCATGGGTGACATTTTGATCCTCTACATGGACCATCTAGATATGTCGGTTGGCATAGTAGTAGTATTGCACTTACCTGGGGATGGTGGAGGGGAAGACGTCTTGAGGTTTCCAAATCCTGGCACTGTCTCAGCCTCAAAGGACTGTCTCAAATATAGCTTCCACAGTTGTGGGTAGGGTACATTTGAGGACCACCTGCTGTTCCCTGAGAGTCCTGCTGGCATGTTGCCATTTTCTCCTTGGCATGAGAGCGAAGGTCATACCAGCACTTCTTGATTTCTGCAATAGAACGGTCGGCCACTCCCAGGGTATTGACTCTCTGCTCCGTGTCCCTGAATATCTTCCTCTTTTCAGGCTCAGGCACAGTCATTGAAGCCCAACCGAATATCTGGACAGGTGTGTTACAGCGTTCCTCTGTTAGGATTTCAAGTTCTCTCTCAGAGAAATTCAATTTTCTGCATCCCTCCCATGCTGCCTTCTCAGACTGTTGAGTGGCCATTGAAAATGTTTGTTTGGAAGCTGTATAGACCCCTCTGCTTACTTGGTGTGTGCTGCTGGACTATTCACTGCACTCTGGCTGCTCTCCAGGCTTATCCAGGGCCACCACTTCCTGTCTTTGGGGTCCTTCACCTGAATCAGATAGTTGAAAGGCTTTTTACAGACCTCGCTGCCACTAATTGCAACCGATATCCAAATTGTGAATACAGTCGCTATTTGCGATCTGATACCGACTCGCTATTAGCAATTTCAGTATATCCGATGTGACTTGTTATGAAGTCGCTATTTCAGCCCTGGTTTTGTGTGTACATCAGATTTTGCAACTTGCTAATTGTGAATTGCTAAAAATCGCAAATCGAGTCATAAAATCTGACAGTCGTACATCTGGCCCCTAGTTTCCATAACATCTGGCCCCTAGTTGCCATAGGAATCGACTTTTTTTGTTTTACTTATAACCTTAACGGCATTTGAGGAATCCTTTGAAACCAGTACACAAGTCGCTTCAGCTGCTGTCTTAGAAAGTTTTGGTGTGATTTGTCAAGCCTTGCCAAGAAAAAAGGGGGTCTCAAACGCATTTCCCCCATGCAATCTCCCATATGGATTTTAGACATGACTACAGACCCGCTGAGCGTAATTATGCTAAATTTGGAAGAAAGCCAGCTCTTGGTCCAGAAAGATCTCTTTTTGTAATTTGGTGTAAACAATAGTTTTGGAGTTATTAAAGAAAAAAGATTTCTGTATATCTAGGGATGTGGATTCACTGTGGTGGATCCGCTGATCCACTTGCCACTGCAATGCTGTGATTGACTGCCACCACTTCAACTAGGAAGTGGTGGCAGCCATCTTGGGACTCAGGACTTTTAATTACATTAGGAGGAGGGCACATGGCCCCCCTCCCAGGCCAATTTTGGCCCCGAGTACCCCTTTCCCTGGGTCCAGCCATAGTTTTAAGAGTGGGAGGGGGAACAGAGACCCCTCTCGGACCCCATCCCCCGGGAACCCGCTGTGGTAGTAATGGGAAGAGGGGCAGCGTGGCCACTTACCCCGAGCCAATTACGGCCCCGGGGGCCCCATCCCCAGGGGCCCAGCCTCAAATTCAAATGGGTGGGGAACCATGCAGCCCCCCTCCCGGAGTCATTAATGGCCTGGGAAATACCATCCCCCAGGGCCAGCTCCTACTATGTTCCAGGGAGCCCACTGCAGTGATGAGGGCAGGGAAACATCTGAATATTGCTCCTGCCAGCAAGAAGAAGCATTTTTAGCTGCACCTTCGGGCGGGAGCAACGCCGGCTCTAAATGGATGGTGGGAGGCAGCTGGAGCTGCTGGGGCATTAGGGCTCCCCTACGGCTGCCAACAAGGAGATAGTGGGTGCCCTGGGAGGACAACATGACACCCACCCTTAGTTAGCTGATCCCTAGGGATGGAGTCCTCCTGCCAAAATCAAGCCAGGGAGGGGGACTGCATGCCCCTTCTCCCTTTAACCAGTGGCCAGGCCTGGGGGATGGGGTTCCCCAGACCAACAGCGGCCCAGGAAGAGTGGCTGCGCACCTCATCCCCATTTAAAAAGTAGCCAGGCCCCCGTGGGCTGGGGTCCACGTGGAAGAAATCAGCCTGGGGAGACGGGTTGTGTGCCCCCTCCTCATTTACGAAATGGGTGGGACCCAGCGGATGGGGTCACTGGGACCAAAATTGGCATGGGAAGGGTGTCTGCACGCATCTATCCCTATTTAAAAAAGGTGCCTGGCCCAGGGGGATGGGGTCCCTGTGGCTGATATAGGGCTAGGGAGGGGGCTGCGTGCCCCCCCCTCTTTATTTATAATATGTAAGAGCCTCATCAGATGTTCTCTCTGGGGCAAAAATCAGCCGAGGGAGGGGGACACGTTCCCCCTTCCCCTTAAAATGTACTGGGCCTTGACAGATGGGGTCCCCATGACCGCAATGGCCTGGGATGGGGGCGGCATGTCCCCCAGATATATTTTGCCAGGCCCCGCGAAGTAGGGTCCCCACGGCAAACAGCTGCAGGGACCCCATTCCCCGGTCACTCACTCTTACAACCATTCAGATACCCACTCACTCACCCATTCAGCCACTGACACATCCACTCACCAATACAGTCACGTACACAGCATCTCACTAACCCATACAGCTACTCACGTATCCCCTTATACACACACACAGCCACTCACACACCCATACAAACAGGGATACAGTCACACAGCCACTCGCATACTATGTTAGAAGTAGTATCAAACAGCAGCAGTCACCTAGTATACTATTTAAACTTTTGTAGTAAGTTACTATATATGTTTAATATCCATAAACTCTTAAAAACACCCACACTAACTTGATTTCATCAGTGATGTCATTTGAGATGTCACCAGATGTCACCAGTAATGTAATCATTGATGTCACTGACCATGTCATGAGTAATGTAACATGTGACGTCATAAGCAGTACATTGCGGGGGTGTATGTTAATAGCTAAGGTAACTATAACTACAAAATCTCACTGGTTTTGTAAGAGGGAAATCGGAGCCTAATTATAAAGTCCCTGTAACCTTTGCTTTTTTCTGCGAATATATATATATATATATATATATATATATATATATATATATAT